>NW_026114535.1:0-5460000 GCF_025231255.1 Drosophila biarmipes
TTCAATTCAATTCAATTCAATTCAATCAATTCTATTCTATTCTATTCTATTCTTTTCTATTCTATTCTATTCTATTCTCTGTCTGATGTGTGTTTTGCTATAAGCGCTGAAGTAGACTCTTAATGTTTTTTTTTTATTTGGTGTCTTAGTTGTGTAAAATCTTAAAAATGTCAATCTAGAAATGTGTGCTTCTTCTCCCTACCTTTTTGTTTCATGTTATTAAACCAATATGTTTTTAAAATAGCGTCTATCATTTTGTTTCTACCAATGTGCCCAAGTTCATTATGGTATTTATTTAAAATGTGTCTTTCCATTTCTTTTATTATTTTACGTTGATGCACTATGGTCAGTACAAACAAGTGGCCCTTACGACACCAAGAAATGCTTGTAACGCGTGAAGCCCAACACCGTTTTGGGCGAGTAAACGAAATCGCGGACAAAGAAAACAACAATTTCACAATGGAAAATTAAAGTATACATGCAGGTCAAAATACAAATAGTCACGATACATAAAGTAAAACTAATTAGATGCTAAGTAGGATAGTAATATTGATTTAAAGATAAGCAGTGAGTCGGTAATAGATATTTGGTGATATAGTCTACTATCGTCATTGCCGAGTACTCCAAACAGGAGTGGACAAATGAATTAAACAAGGGTTTAAAATAATTAAAATTCCTTCGACCACCTTTTGATAAGTTTAGTAATGTGATCAGAAAATGTAAGTTTAAGTTCCATATAGACTCCAAGGTTGTCAGCATGCGTCTTTCTATCTATCACAACCGCTCAAAGTAATTCATTATTCATGCGATCGGATTGTTAAGCTTTGTGCGGGATCATTGAATTGCAGTCACAACTTAAAGTAATCTGCGTACATAAGTACACGTGAGTTCGTTAGGACTATAGGAAGGTCATTTATAAATGTGTTGTGTCTGCTTTGGGAGGCGATCATTCCACAATTACCCTAAAATACCCTAGACAACATTTCGAGCTCAACGAGACCAACGACGAATAACCCATATTAAGAAGAAAAGACGAAACACTAGAAGGAATAGTGATGAAAGACGAGAAAACCCACAGAACAGACGAGAAGACGGCGAGTAACGACGGATGAGTTTTTGACGAGTGCGGTTCGAAGACGTTGGCCGAAAGACGAAAAAGACGACTTAAATTCAATTTATCAATGTTTATTTCCATGTCTTATATTTAACCTATATTAAACAATAAATAAACTTAACTTATATACTCAAAAAATCCCACATAAATAATGTAAACAGGAGCGGACCAAGATGACTTCCTTGAGGTACACTGGACGTAACTCGGATAAGGGAAGATAAAGAGTTATAAAAAATGACCCTTTGAGTCCTGCCATTCAAAAAACTTAAGATTCACCCAAGAAGATCGTCAGGAAACCCTAAAAGGTTCAATTTCCAAACTAAAATACGCCACATCAGTCTGACGCTTCTTTCTAAAACCATGTAACACAAATGAAGTAAAATCCAAAAGGTTGGTTGTCGTTGACCTACGTTTTATAAATAAGAGACCTACAAGTGTGATACTGTGATGCAAATGGGGAGTAGTAACGTTCTCAAAGCTGAGCTTTCACTTATAACAGGACTGAAAATAAGTTTGGCTTAGGCATGTCTTAAGTAATACTTATCTGAAGGACTTGATGTAAAAAAAGGTGGTTTGGAAAAACTGATCAAAAAGATCGATTATGGCCTAATCAGTGTTTGCGGCAGAGATTTGAAATTTAAGTGTTGATGGGTAATTTGAAGAATTACGCTGTTTTGGATCCGGTGTAAACTTTGTCTTGCAACGAGCTAAAAGGTAACACTGAGCGTTAAGCACGTTTAAATCCGATAGTGCACTTAAGTATCGGGTAAAGGCAGCTCGTGATCCGGAAGCTGTAAACTTTTTGTATAGTCTAGACTTCACATTTTTAAGTCGTGACCACTCTTTACTAAACCACGGAGGTTTGTTAGAAATTTTATACAAAGCATAGATCCAGTAATCGTCCTAACAAATTTTGAACATGGTTTACTGGAGACAGAGAAATATCAAGCAAACCATCAAGAAAATCATGCTGAGTTGAAGGTAACAATATATTCGATGTTCCAACGGTGGACCATGTAGCTCTAGGTATATTAAAGTCACCTTAAACTATTAACTGATTCCTATCTGATATTTTACTTAAAATAAACTGGATAGCAGACAGATAATTTGCATATATTGCGAATTCAGATGTCGGCGGAATATAAGAACATGTTTTATATATTCAGAAATACCCGTAAGGGATAGTTTTATACACAGAAATTCGATGTCCATTATTTTGTCGAACGTTATTTTTTCAGACATTAATTCTGAGTTAAAGCAATTAAAACTCCACCTCCACGTCGAGAAGGACGATCTGTTTTAAATACCACACATGTTACAGGTTTTGGTTTACAACATTTATGGCTTCACTAACAGTTTCAGTCGGTACTTCAGACGTTAAGTCAACATGCAGCATAGGAATCATTTCTGTATTTTTTTCAACAGATTTTTCGGTGTCTCATGCGGCAAAATCTGTCGTCCTTTACATTCGGAAACCGAATATTCTTTAGATTTCTATTCTATTCTATTCTATTCTATTCTATTCTATTCTATTCTATTCTATTCTATTCTATTCTATTCTATTCTATTCTATTCTATTCTATTCTATTCTATTCTATTCTATTCTATTTCTATTCTATTCTATTCTATTCTATTCTATTCTATTCTATTCTATTCTATTCTATTCTATTCTATTCTATTCTATTCTATTCTATTCTATTCTATTCTATATTCTATTCTATTCTATTCTATTCTATTCTATTCTATTCTATTCTATTCTATTCTATTCTATTCTATTCTATTCTATTCTATTCTATTCTATTCTATTCTATTCTATTCTATTCTATTCTATTCTATTCTATTCTATTCTATTCTATTCTATTCTATTCTATTCTATTCTATTCTATTCTATTCTATTCTATTCTATTCTATTCTATTCTATTCTATTCTATTCTATTCTATTCTATTCTATTCTATTCTATTCTATTCTATTCTATTCTATTCTATTCTATTCTATTCTATTCTATTCTATTCTATTCTATTCTATTCTATTCTATTCTATTCTATTCTATTCTATTCTATTCTATTCTATTCTATTCTATTCTATTCTATTCTATTCTATTCTATTCTATTCTATTCTATTCTATTCTATTCTATTCTATTCTATTCTATTCTATTCTATTCTATTCTATTCTATTCTATTCTATTCTATTCTATTATTCTATTCTATTCTATTCTATTCTATTCTATTCTATTCTATCTATTCTATTCTATTCTATTCTATTCTATTCTATTCTATTCTATTCTATTCTATTCTATTCTATTCTATTCTATTCTATTCTATTCTATTCTATTCTATTCTATTCTATTCTATTCTATTCTATTCTATTCTATTCTATTCTATTCTATTCTATTCTATTCTATTCTATTCTATTCTATTCTATTCTATTCTATTCTATTCTATTCTATTCTATTCTATTCTATTCTATTCTATTCTATTCTATTCTATTCTATTCTATTCTATTCTATTCTATTCTATTCTATTCTATTCTATTCTATTCTATTCTATTCTATTCTATTCTATTCTATTCTATTCTATTCTATTCTATTCTATTCTATTCTATTCTATTCTATTCTATTCTATTCTATTCTATTCTATTCTATTCTATTCTATTCTATTCTATTCTATTCTATTCTATTCTATTCTATTCTATTCTATCTATTCTATTCTATTCTATTCTATTCTATTCTATTCTATTCTATTCTATTCTATTCTATTCTATTCTATTCTATTCTATTCTATTCTATTCTATTCTATTCTATTCTATCTATTCTATTCTATTCTATTCTATTCTATTCTATTCTATTCTATTCTATTCTATTCTATTCTATTCTATTCTATTCTATTCTATTCTATTCTATTCTATTCTATTATTCTATTCTATTCTATTCTATTCTATTCTATTCTATTCTATTCTATTCTATTCTATTCTATTCTATTCTATTCTATTCTATTCTATTCTATTCTATTCTATTCTATTCTATTCTATTCTATTCTATTCTATTCTATTCTATTCTATTCTATTCTATTCTATTCTATTCTATTCTATTCTATTCTATTCTATTCTATTCTATTCTATTCTATTCTATTCTATTCTATTCTATTCTATTCTATTCTATTCTATTCTATTCTATTCTATTCTATTCTATTCTATTCTATTCTATTCTATTCTATTCTATTCTATTCTATTCTATTCTATTCTATTCTATTCTATTCTATTCTATTCTATCTATTCTATTCTATTCTATTCTATTCTATTCTATTCTATTCTATTCTATTCTATTCTATTCTTCTATTCTATTCTATTCTATTCTATTCTATTCTATTCTATTCTATTCTATTCTATTCTATTCTATTCTATTCTATTCTATTCTATTCTATTCTATTCTATTCTATTCTATTCTATTCTATTCTATTCTATTCTATTCTATTCTATTCTATTCTATTCTATTCTTCTATTCTATTCTATTCTATTCTATTCTATTCTATTCTATTCTATTCTATTCTATTCTATTCTATTCTATTCTATTCTATTCTATTCTATTCTATTCTATTCTATTCTATTCTATTCTATTCTATTCTATTCTATTCTATTCTATTCTATTCTATTCTATTCTATTCTATTCTATTCTATTCTATTCTATTCTATTCTATTCTATTCTATTCTATTCTATTCTATTCTATTCTATTCTATTCTATTCTATTCTATTTCTATTCTATTCTATTCTATTCTATTCTATTCTATTCTATTCTATTCTATTCTATTCTATTCTATTCTATTCTATTCTATTCTATTCTATTCTATCTATTCTATTCTATTCTATTCTATTCTATTCTATTCTATTCTATTCTATTCTATTCTATTCTATTCTATTCTATTCTATTCTATTCTATTCTATTCTATTCTATTCTATTCTATTCTATTCTATTCTATTCTATTCTATTCTATTCTATTCTATTCTATTCTATTCTATTCTATTCTATTCTATTCTATTCTATTCTATTCTATTCTATTCTATTCTATTCTATTCTATTCTATTCTATTCTATTCTATTCTATTCTATTCTATTCTATTCTATTCTATTCTATTCTATTCTATTCTATTCTATTCTATTCTATTCTATTCTATTCTATTCTTTTCTATTCTATTCTATTCTATTCTATTCTATTCTATTCTATTCTATTCTATTCTATTCTATTCTATTCTATTCTATTCTATTCTATTCTATTCTATTCTATTCTATTCTATTCTATTCTATTCTATTCTATTCTATTCTATTCTATTCTATTCTATTCTATTCTATTCTATTCTATTCTATTCTATTCTATTCTATTCTATTCTATTCTATTCTATTCTATTCTATTCTATTCTATTCTATTCTATTCTATTCTATTCTATTCTATTCTATTCTATTCTATTCTATCTATTCTATTCTATTCTATTCTATTCTATTCTATTCTATTCTATTCTATTCTATTCTATTCTATTCTATTCTATTCTATTCTATTTCTATTCTATTCTATTCTATTCTATTCTATTCTATTCTATTCTATTCTATTCTATTCTATTCTATTCTATTCTATTCTATTCTATTCTATTCTATTCTATTCTATTCTATTCTATTCTATTCTATTCTATTCTATTCTATTCTATTCTATTCTATTCTATTCTATTCTATTCTATTCTATTCTATTCTATTCTATTCTATTCTATTCTATTCTATTCTATTCTTCTATTCTATTCTATTCTATTCTATTCTATTCTATTCTATTCTATTCTATTCTATTCTATTCTATTCTATTCTATTCTATTCTATTCTATTCTATTCTATTCTATTCTATTCTATTCTATTCTATTCTATTCTATTCTATTCTATCTATTCTATTCTATTCTATTCTATTCTATTCTATTCTATTCTATTCTATTCTATTCTATTCTATTCTATTCTATTCTATTCTATTCTATTCTATTCTATTCTATTCTATTCTATTCTATTCTATTCTATTCTATTCTATTCTATTCTATTCTATTCTATTCTATTCTATTCTATTCTATTCTATTCTATTCTATTCTATTCTATTCTATTCTATTCTATTCTATTCTATTCTATTCTATTCTATTCTATTCTATTCTATTCTATTCTATTCTATTCTATTCTATTCTATTCTATTCTATTCTATTCTATTCTATTCTATTCTATTCTATTCTATTCTATTCTATTCTATCTATTCTATTCTATTCTATTCTATTCTATTCTATTCTATTCTATTCTATTCTATTCTATTCTATTCTATTCTATTCTATTCTATTCTATTCTATTCTATTCTATTCTATTCTATTCTATTCTATTCTATTCTATTCTATTCTATTCTATTCTATTCTATTCTATTCTATTCTATTCTATTCTATTCTATTCTATTCTATTCTATTCTATTCTATTCTATTCTATTCTATTCTATTCTATTCTATTCTATTCTATTCTATTCTATTCTATTTCTATTCTATTCTATTCTATTCTATTCTATTCTATTCTATTCTATTCTATTCTATTCTATTCTATTCTATTCTATTCTATTCTATTCTATTCTATTCTATTCTATTCTATTCTATTCTATTCTATTCTATTCTATTCTATTCTATTCTATTCTATTCTATTCTATTCTATTCTATTCTATTCTATTCTATTCTATTCTATTCTATTCTATTCTATTCTATTCTATTCTATTCTATTCTATTCTATTCTATTCTATTCTATTCTATTCTATTCTATTCTATTCTATTCTATTCTATTCTATTCTATTCTATTCTATTCTATTCTATTCTATTCTATTCTATTCTATTCTATTCTATTCTATTCTATTCTATTCTATTCTATTCTATTCTATTCTATTCTATTCTATTCTATTCTATTCTATTCTATTCTATTCTATTCTATTCTATTCTATTCTATTCTATTCTATTCTATTCTATTCTATTCTATTCTATTCTATTCTATTCTATTCTATTCTTTCTATTCTATTCTATTCTATTCTATTCTATTCTATTCTATTCTATTCTATTCTATTCTATTCTATTCTATTCTATTCTATTCTATTCTATTCTATTCTATTCTATTCTATTCTATTCTATTCTATTCTATTCTATTCTATTCTATTCTATTCTATTCTATTCTATTCTATTCTATTCTATTCTATTCTATTCTATTCTATTCTATTCTATTCTATTCTATTCTATTCTATTCTATTCTATTCTATTCTATTCTATTCTATTCTATTCTATTCTATTCTATTCTATTCTATTCTATTCTATTCTATTCTATTCTATTCTATTCTATTCTATTCTATTCTATTCTATTCTATTCTATTCTATTCTATTCTATTCTATTCTATTCTATTCTATTCTATTCTATTCTATTCTATTCTATTCTATTCTATTCTATTCTATTCTATTCTATTCTATTCTATTCTATTCTATTCTATTCTATTCTATTCTATTCTATTCTATTCTATTCTATTCTATTCTATTCTATTCTATTCTATTCTATTCTATTCTATTCTATTCTATTCTATTCTATTCTATTCTATTCTATTCTATTCTATTCTATTCTATTCTATTCTATTCTATTCTATTCTATTCTATTCTATTCTATTCTATTCTATTCTATTCTATTCTATTCTATTCTATTCTATTCTATTCTATTCTATTCTATTCTATTCTATTCTATTCTATTCTATTCTATTCTATTCTATTCTATTCTATTCTATTCTATTCTATTCTATTCTATTCTATTCTATTCTATTCTATTCTATTCTATTCTATTCTATTCTATTCTATTCTATTCTATTCTATTCTATTCTATTCTATTCTATTCTATTCTATTCTATTCTATTCTATTCTATTCTATTCTATTCTATTCTATTCTATTCTATTCTATTCTATTCTATTCTATTCTATTCTATTCTATTCTATTCTATTCTATTCTATTCTATTCTATTCTATTCTATTCTATTCTATTCTATTCTATTCTATTCTATTCTATTCTATTCTATTCTATTCTATTCTATTCTATTCTATTCTATTCTATTCTATTCTATTCTATTCTATCTATTCTATTCTATTCTATTCTATTCTATTCTATTCTATTCTATTCTATTCTATTCTATTCTATTCTATTCTATTCTATTCTATTCTATTCTATTCTATTCTATTCTATTCTATTCTATTCTATTCTATTCTATTCTATTCTATTCTATTCTATTCTATTCTATTCTATTCTATTCTATTCTATTCTATTCTATTCTATTCTATTCTATTCTATTCTATTCTATTCTATTCTATTCTATTCTATTCTATTCTATTCTATTCTATTCTATTCTATTCTATTCTATTCTATTCTATTCTATTCTATTCTATTCTATTCTATTCTATTCTATTCTATTCTATTTCTATTCTATTCTATTCTATTCTATTCTATTCTATTCTATTCTATTCTATTCTATTCTATTCTATTCTATTCTATTCTATTCTATTCTATTCTATTCTATTCTATTCTATTCTATTCTATTCTATTCTATTCTATTCTATTCTATTCTATTCTATTCTATTCTATTCTATTCTATTCTATTCTATTCTATTCTATTCTATTCTATTCTATTCTATTCTATTCTATTCTATTCTATTCTATTCTATTCTATTCTATTCTATTCTATTCTATTCTATTCTATTCTATTCTATTCTATTCTATTCTATTCTATTCTATTCTATTCTATTCTATTCTATTCTATTCTATTCTATTCTATTCTATTCTATTCTATTCTATTCTATTCTATTCTATTCTATTCTATTCTATTCTATTCTATTCTATTCTATTCTATTCTATTCTATTCTATTCTATTCTATTCTATTCTATTCTATTCTATTCTATTCTATTCTATTCTATTCTATTCTATTCTATTCTATTCTATTCTATTCTATTCTATTCTATTCTATTCTATTCTATTCTATTCTATTCTATTCTATTCTATTCTATTCTATTCTATTCTATTCTATTCTATTCTATTCTATTCTATTCTATTCTATTCTATTCTATTCTATTCTATTCTATTCTATTCTATTCTATTCTATTCTATTCTATTCTATTCTATTCTATTCTATTCTATTCTATTCTATTCTATTCTATTCTATTCTATACTATTCTATACTATTCTATACTATTCTATTCTATACTATTCTATTCTATTCTATTCTATTCTATTCTATACTATTCTATTCTATACTATTCTATTCTATTCTATTCTATTCTATTCTATTCTATTCTATTCTATTCTATTCAATTCAATTCAATTCAATTCAATTCAATTCAATTCAATTCAATTCAATTCAATTCAATTCTATTCTATTCTATTCTATTCTTTTCTATTCTATTCTATTCTATTCTCTGTCTGATGTGTGTTTTGCTATAAGCGCTGAAGTAGACTCTTAATGTTTTTTTTTTATTTGGTGTCTTAGTTGTGTAAAATCTTAAAAATGTCAATCTAGAAATGTGTGCTTCTTCTCCCTACCTTTTTTGTTTCATGTTATTAAACCAATATGTTTTTAAAATAGCGTCTATCATTTTGTTTCTACCAATGTGCCCAAGTTCATTATGGTATTTATTTAAAATGTGTCTTTCCATTTCTTTTATTATTTTACGTTGATGCACTATGGTCAGTACAAACAAGTGGCCCTTACGACACCAAGAAATGCTTGTAACGCGTGAAGCCCAACACCGTTTTGGGCGAGTAAACGAAATCGCGGACAAAGAAAACAACAATTTCACAATGGAAAATTAAAGTATACATGCAGGTCAAAATACAAATAGTCACGATACATAAAGTAAAACTAATTAGATGCTAAGTAGGATAGTAATATTGATTTAAAGATAAGCAGTGAGTCGGTAATAGATATTTGGTGATATAGTCTACTATCGTCATTGCCGAGTACTCCAAACAGGAGTGGACAAATGAATTAAACAAGGGTTTAAAATAATTAAAATTCCTTCGACCACCTTTTGATAAGTTTAGTAATGTGATCAGAAAATGTAAGTTTAAGTTCCATATAGACTCCAAGGTTGTCAGCATGCGTCTTTCTATCTATCACAACCGCTCAAAGTAATTCATTATTCATGCGATCGGATTGTTAAGCTTTGTGCGGGATCATTGAATTGCAGTCACAACTTAAAGTAATCTGCGTACATAAGTACACGTGAGTTCGTTAGGACTATAGGAAGGTCATTTATAAATGTGTTGTGTCTGCTTTGGGAGGCGATCATTCCACAATTACCCTAAAATACCCTAGACAACATTTCGAGCTCAACGAGACCAACGACGAATAACCCATATTAAGAAGAAAAGACGAAACACTAGAAGGAATAGTGATGAAAGACGAGAAAACCCACAGAACAGACGAGAAGACGGCGAGTAACGACGGATGAGTTTTTGACGAGTGCGGTTCGAAGACGTTGGCCGAAAGACGAAAAAGACGACTTAAATTCAATTTATCAATGTTTATTTCCATGTCTTATATTTAACCTATATTAAACAATAAATAAACTTAACTTATATACTCAAAAAATCCCACATAAATAATGTAAACAGGAGCGGACCAAGATGACTTCCTTGAGGTACACTGGACGTAACTCGGATAAGGGAAGATAAAGAGTTATAAAAAATGACCCTTTGAGTCCTGCCATTCAAAAAACTTAAGATTCACCCAAGAAGATCGTCAGGAAACCCTAAAAGGTTCAATTTCCAAACTAAAATACGCCACATCAGTCTGACGCTTCTTTCTAAAACCATGTAACACAAATGAAGTAAAATCCAAAAGGTTGGTTGTCGTTGACCTACGTTTTATAAATAAGAGACCTACAAGTGTGATACTGTGATGCAAATGGGGAGTAGTAACGTTCTCAAAGCTGAGCTTTCACTTATAACAGGACTGAAAATAAGTTTGGCTTAGGCATGTCTTAAGTAATACTTATCTGAAGGACTTGATGTAAAAAAGGTGGTTTGGAAAAACTGATCAAAAAGATCGATTATGGCCTAATCAGTGTTTGCGGCAGAGATTTGAAATTTAAGTGTTGATGGGTAATTTGAAGAATTACGCTGTTTTGGATCCGGTGTAAACTTTGTCTTGCAACGAGCTAAAAGGTAACACTGAGCGTTAAGCACGTTTAAATCCGATAGTGCACTTAAGTATCGGGTAAAGGCAGCTCGTGATCCGGAAGCTGTAAACTTTTTGTATAGTCTAGACTTCACATTTTTAAGTCGTGACCACTCTTTACTAAACCACGGAGGTTTGTTAGAAATTTTATACAAAGCATAGATCCAGTAATCGTCCTAACAAATTTTGAACATGGTTTACTGGAGACAGAGAAATATCAAGCAAACCATCAAGAAAATCATGCTGAGTTGAAGGTAACAATATATTCGATGTTCCAACGGTGGACCATGTAGCTCTAGGTATATTAAAGTCACCTTAAACTATTAACTGATTCCTATCTGATATTTTACTTAAAATAAACTGGATAGCAGACAGATAATTTGCATATATTGCGAATTCAGATGTCGGCGGAATATAAGAACATGTTTTATATATTCAGAAATACCCGTAAGGGATAGTTTTATACACAGAAATTCGATGTCCATTATTTTGTCGAACGTTATTTTTTCAGACATTAATTCTGAGTTAAAGCAATTAAAACTCCACCTCCACGTCGAGAAGGACGATCTGTTTTAAATACCACACATGTTACAGGTTTTGGTTTACAACATTTATGGCTTCACTAACAGTTTCAGTCGGTACTTCAGACGTTAAGTCAACATGCAGCATAGGAATCATTTCTGTATTTTTTTCAACAGATTTTTCGGTGTCTCATGCGGCAAAATCTGTCGTCCTTTACATTCGGAAACCGAATATTCTTTAGATTTCTATTCTATTCTATTCTATTCTATTCTATTCTATTCTATTCTATTCTATTCTATTCTATTCTATTCTATTCTATTCTATTCTATTCTATTCTATTCTATTCTATTCTATTCTATTCTATTCTATTCTATTCTATTCTATTCTACTCTACTCTACTCTATTCTATTCTATTCTATTCTATTCTATTCTATTCTATTCTATTCTATTCTATTCTATTCTATTCTATTCTATTCTATTCTATTCTATTCTATTCTATTCTATTCTATTCTATTCTATTCTATTCTATTCTATTCTATTCTATTCTATTCTATTCTATTCTATTCTATTCTATTCTATTCTATTCTATTCTATTCTATTCTATTCTATTCTATTCTATTCTATTCTATTCTATTCTATTCTATTCTATTCTATTCTATTCTATTCTATTCTATTCTATTCTATTCTATTCTATTCTATTCTATTCTATTCTATTCTATTCTATTCTATTCTATTCTATTCTATTCTATTCTATTCTATTCTATTCTATTCTATTCTATTCTATTCTATTCTATTCTATTCTATTCTATTCTATTCTATTCTATTCTATTCTATTCTATTCTATTCTATTCTATTCTATTCTATTCTATTCTATTCTATTCTATTCTATTCTATTCTATTCTATTCTATTCTATTCTATTCTATTCTATTCTATTCTATTCTATTCTATTCTATTCTATTCTATTCTATTCTATTCTATTCTATTCTATTCTATTCTATTCTATTCTATTCTATTCTATTCTATTCTATTCTATTCTATTCTATTCTATTCTATTCTATTCTATTCTATTCTATTCTATTCTATTCTATTCTATTCTATTCTATTCTATTCTATTCTATTCTATTCTATTCTATTCTATTCTATTCTATTCTATTCTATTCTATTCTATTCTATTCTATTCTATTCTATTCTATTCTATTCTATTCTATTCTATTCTATTCTATTCTATTCTATTCTATTCTATTCTATTCTATTCTATTCTATTCTATTCTATTCTATTCTATTCTATTCTATTCTATTCTATTCTATTCTATTCTATTCTATTCTATTCTATTCTATTCTATTCTATTCTATTCTATTCTATTCTATTCTATTCTATTCTATTCTATTCTATTCTATTCTATTCTATTCTATTCTATTCTATTCTATTCTATTCTATTCTATTCTATTCTATTCTATTCTATTCTATTCTATTCTATTCTATTCTATTCTATTCTATTCTATTCTATTCTATTCTATTCTATTCTATTCTATTCTATTCTATTCTATTCTATTCTATTCTATTCTATTCTATTCTATTCTATTCTATTCTATTCTATTCTATTCTATTCACATTTTTAAGTCGTGACCACTCTTTACTAAACCACGGAGGTTTGTTAGAAATTTTATACAAAGCATAGATCCAGTAATCGTCCTAACAAATTTTGAACATGGTTTACTGGAGACAGAGAAATATCAAGCAAACCATCAAGAAAATCATGCTGAGTTGAAGGTAACAATATATTCGATGTTCCAACGGTGGACCATGTAGCTCTAGGTATATTAAAGTCACCTTAAACTATTAACTGATTCCTATCTGATATTTTACTTAAAATAAACTGGATAGCAGACAGATAATTTGCATATATTGCGAATTCAGATGTCGGCGGAATATAAGAACATGTTTTATATATTCAGAAATACCCGTAAGGGATAGTTTTATACACAGAAATTCGATGTCCATTATTTTGTCGAACGTTATTTTTTCAGACATTAATTCTGAGTTAAAGCAATTAAAACTCCACCTCCACGTCGAGAAGGACGATCTGTTTTAAATACCACACATGTTACAGGTTTTGGTTTACAACATTTATGGCTTCACTAACAGTTTCAGTCGGTACTTCAGACGTTAAGTCAACATGCAGCATAGGAATCATTTCTGTATTTTTTTCAACAGATTTTTCGGTGTCTCATGCGGCAAAATCTGTCGTCCTTTACATTCGGAAACCGAATATTCTTTAGATTTCTATTCTATTCTATTCTATTCTATTCTATTCTATTCTATTCTATTCTATTCTATTCTATTCTATTCTATTCTATTCTATTCTATTCTATTCTATTCTATTCTATTCTATTCTATTCTATTCTATTCTATTCTATTCTATTCTATTCTATTCTATTCTATTCTATTCTATTCTATTCTATTCTATTCTATTCTATTCTATTCTATTCTATTCTATTCTATTCTATTCTATTCTATTCTATTCTATTCTATTCTATTCTATTCTATTCTATTCTATTCTATTCTATTCTATTCTATTCTATTCTATTCTATTCTATTCTATTCTATTCTATTCTATTCTATTCTATTCTATTCTATTCTATTCTATTCTATTCTATTCTATTCTATTCTATTCTATTCTATTCTATTCTATTCTATTCTATTCTATTCTATTCTATTCTATTCTATTCTATTCTATTCTATTCTATTCTATTCTATTCTATTCTATTCTATTCTATTCTATTCTATTCTATTCTATTCTATTCTATTCTATTCTATTCTATTCTATTCTATTCTATTCTATTCTATTCTATTCTATTCTATTCTATTCTATTCTATTCTATTCTATTCTATTCTATTCTATTCTATTCTATTCTATTCTATTCTATTCTATTCTATTCTATTCTATTCTATTCTATTCTATTCTATTCTATTCTATTCTATTCTATTCTATTCTATTCTATTCTATTCTATTCTATTCTATTCTATTCTATTCTATTCTATTCTATTCTATTCTATTCTATTCTATTCTATTCTATTCTATTCTATTCTATTCTATTCTATTCTATTCTATTCTATTCTATTCTATTCTATTCTATTCTATTCTATTCTATTCTATTCTATTCTATTCTATTCTATTCTATTCTATTCTATTCTATTCTATTCTATTCTATTCTATTCTATTCTATTCTATTCTATTCTATTCTATTCTATTCTATTCTATTCTATTCTATTCTATTCTATTCTATTCTATTCTATTCTATTCTATTCTATTCTATTCTATTCTATTCTATTCTATTCTATTCTATTCTATTCTATTCTATTCTATTCTATTCTATTCTATTCTATTCTATTCTATTCTATTCTATTCTATTCTATTCTATTCTATTCTATTCTATTCTATTCTATTCTATTCTATTCTATTCTATTCTATTCTATTCTATTCTATTCTATTCTATTCTATTCTATTCTATTCTATTCTATTCTATTCTATTCTATTCTATTCTATTCTATTCTATTCTATTCTATTCTATTCTATTCTATTCTATTCTATTCTATTCTATTCTATTCTATTCTATTCTATTCTATTCTATTCTATTCTATTCTATTCTATTCTATTCTATTCTATTCTATTCTATTCTATTCTATTCTATTCTATTCTATTCTATTCTATTCTATTCTATTCTATTCTATTCTATTCTATTCTATTCTATTCTATTCTATTCTATTCTATTCTATTCTATTCTATTCTATTCTATTCTATTCTATTCTATTCTATTCTATTCTATTCTATTCTATTCTATTCTATTCTATTCTATTCTATTCTATTCTATTCTATTCTATTCTATTCTATTCTATTCTATTCTATTCTATTCTATTCTATTCTATTCTATTCTATTCTATTCTATTCTATTCTATTCTATTCTATTCTATTCTATTCTATTCTATTCTATTCTATTCTATTCTATTCTATTCTATTCTATTCTATTCTATTCTATTCTATTCTATTCTATTCTATTCTATTCTATTCTATTCTATTCTATTCTATTCTATTCTATTCTATTCTATTCTATTCTATTCTATTCTATTCTATTCTATTCTATTCTATTCTATTCTATTCTATTCTATTCTATTCTATTCTATTCTATTCTATTCTATTCTATTCTATTCTATTCTATTCTATTCTATTCTATTCTATTCTATTCTATTCTATTCTATTCTATTCTATTCTATTCTATTCTATTCTATTCTATTCTATTCTATTCTATTCTATTCTATTCTATTCTATTCTATTCTATTCTATTCTATTCTATTCTATTCTATTCTATTCTATTCTATTCTATTCTATTCTATTCTATTCTATTCTATTCTATTCTATTCTATTCTATTCTATTCTATTCTATTCTATTCTATTCTATTCTATTCTATTCTATTCTATTCTATTCTATTCTATTCTATTCTATTCTATTCTATTCTATTCTATTCTATTCTATTCTATTCTATTCTATTCTATTCTATTCTATTCTATTCTATTCTATTCTATTCTATTCTATTCTATTCTATTCTATTCTATTCTATTCTATTCTATTCTATTCTATTCTATTCTATTCTATTCTATTCTATTCTATTCTATTCTATTCTATTCTATTCTATTCTATTCTATTCTATTCTATTCTATTCTATTCTATTCTATTCTATTCTATTCTATTCTATTCTATTCTATTCTATTCTATTCTATTCTATTCTATTCTATTCTATTCTATTCTATTCTATTCTATTCTATTCTATTCTATTCTATTCTATTCTATTCTATTCTATTCTATTCTATTCTATTCTATTCTATTCTATTCTATTCTATTCTATTCTATTCTATTCTATTCTATTCTATTCTATTCTATTCTATTCTATTCTATTCTATTCTATTCTATTCTATTCTATTCTATTCTATTCTATTCTATTCTATTCTATTCTATTCTATTCTATTCTATTCTATTCTATTCTATTCTATTCTATTCTATTCTATTCTATTCTATTCTATTCTATTCTATTCTATTCTATTCTATTCTATTCTATTCTATTCTATTCTATTCTATTCTATTCTATTCTATTCTATTCTATTCTATTCTATTCTATTCTATTCTATTCTATTCTATTCTATTCTATTCTATTCTATTCTATTCTATTCTATTCTATTCTATTCTATTCTATTCTATTCTATTCTATTCTATTCTATTCTATTCTATTCTATTCTATTCTATTCTATTCTATTCTATTCTATTCTATTCTATTCTATTCTATTCTATTCTATTCTATTCTATTCTATTCTATTCTATTCTATTCTATTCTATTCTATTCTATTCTATTCTATTCTATTCTATTCTATTCTATTCTATTCTATTCTATTCTATTCTATTCTATTCTATTCTATTCTATTCTATTCTATTCTATTCTATTCTATTCTATTCTATTCTATTCTATTCTATTCTATTCTATTCTATTCTATTCTATTCTATTCTATTCTATTCTATTCTATTCTATTCTATTCTATTCTATTCTATTCTATTCTATTCTATTCTATTCTATTCTATTCTATTCTATTCTATTCTATTCTATTCTATTCTATTCTATTCTATTCTATTCTATTCTATTCTATTCTATTCTATTCTATTCTATTCTATTCTATTCTATTCTATTCTATTCTATTCTATTCTATTCTATTCTATTCTATTCTATTCTATTCTATTCTATTCTATTCTATTCTATTCTATTCTATTCTATTCTATTCTATTCTATTCTATTCTATTCTATTCTATTCTATTCTATTCTATTCTATTCTATTCTATTCTATTCTATTCTATTCTATTCTATTCTATTCTATTCTATTCTATTCTATTCTATTCTATTCTATTCTATTCTATTCTATTCTATTCTATTCTATTCTATTCTATTCTATTCTATTCTATTCTATTCTATTCTATTCTATTCTATTCTATTCTATTCTATTCTATTCTATTCTATTCTATTCTATTCTATTCTATTCTATTCTATTCTATTCTATTCTATTCTATTCTATTCTATTCTATTCTATTCTATTCTATTCTATTCTATTCTATTCTATTCTATTCTATTCTATTCTATTCTATTCTATTCTATTCTATTCTATTCTATTCTATTCTATTCTATTCTATTCTATTCTATTCTATTCTATTCTATTCTATTCTATTCTATTCTATTCTATTCTATTCTATTCTATTCTATTCTATTCTATTCTATTCTATTCTATTCTATTCTATTCTATTCTATTCTATTCTATTCTATTCTATTCTATTCTATTCTATTCTATTCTATTCTATTCTATTCTATTCTATTCTATTCTATTCTATTCTATTCTATTCTATTCTATTCTATTCTATTCTATTCTATTCTATTCTATTCTATTCTATTCTATTCTATTCTATTCTATTCTATTCTATTCTATTCTATTCTATTCTATTCTATTCTATTCTATTCTATTCTATTCTATTCTATTCTATTCTATTCTATTCTATTCTATTCTATTCTATTCTATTCTATTCTATTCTATTCTATTCTATTCTATTCTATTCTATTCTATTCTATTCTATTCTATTCTATTCTATTCTATTCTATTCTATTCTATTCTATTCTATTCTATTCTATTCTATTCTATTCTATTCTATTCTATTCTATTCTATTCTATTCTATTCTATTCTATTCTATTCTATTCTATTCTATTCTATTCTATTCTATTCTATTCTATTCTATTCTATTCTATTCTATTCTATTCTATTCTATTCTATTCTATTCTATTCTATTCTATTCTATTCTATTCTATTCTATTCTATTCTATTCTATTCTATTCTATTCTATTCTATTCTATTCTATTCTATTCTATTCTATTCTATTCTATTCTATTCTATTCTATTCTATTCTATTCTATTCTATTCTATTCTATTCTATTCTATTCTATTCTATTCTATTCTATTCTATTCTATTCTATTCTATTCTATTCTATTCTATTCTATTCTATTCTATTCTATTCTATTCTATTCTATTCTATTCTATTCTATTCTATTCTATTCTATTCTATTCTATTCTATTCTATTCTATTCTATTCTATTCTATTCTATTCTATTCTATTCTATTCTATTCTATTCTATTCTATTCTATTCTATTCTATTCTATTCTATTCTATTCTATTCTATTCTATTCTATTCTATTCTATTCTATTCTATTCTATTCTATTCTATTCTATTCTATTCTATTCTATTCTATTCTATTCTATTCTATTCTATTCTATTCTATTCTATTCTATTCTATTCTATTCTATTCTATTCTATTCTATTCTATTCTATTCTATTCTATTCTATTCTATTCTATTCTATTCTATTCTATTCTATTCTATTCTATTCTATTCTATTCTATTCTATTCTATTCTATTCTATTCTATTCTATTCTATTCTATTCTATTCTATTCTATTCTATTCTATTCTATTCTATTCTATTCTATTCTATTCTATTCTATTCTATTCTATTCTATTCTATTCTATTCTATTCTATTCTATTCTATTCTATTCTATTCTATTCTATTCTATTCTATTCTATTCTATTCTATTCTATTCTATTCTATTCTATTCTATTCTATTCTATTCTATTCTATTCTATTCTATTCTATTCTATTCTATTCTATTCTATTCTATTCTATTCTATTCTATTCTATTCTATTCTATTCTATTCTATTCTATTCTATTCTATTCTATTCTATTCTATTCTATTCTATTCTATTCTATTCTATTCTATTCTATTCTATTCTATTCTATTCTATTCTATTCTATTCTATTCTATTCTATTCTATTCTATTCTATTCTATTCTATTCTATTCTATTCTATTCTATTCTATTCTATTCTATTCTATTCTATTCTATTCTATTCTATTCTATTCTATTCTATTCTATTCTATTCTATTCTATTCTATTCTATTCTATTCTATTCTATTCTATTCTATTCTATTCTATTCTATTCTATTCTATTCTATTCTATTCTATTCTATTCTATTCTATTCTATTCTATTCTATTCTATTCTATTCTATTCTATTCTATTCTATTCTATTCTATTCTATTCTATTCTATTCTATTCTATTCTATTCTATTCTATTCTATTCTATTCTATTCTATTCTATTCTATTCTATTCTATTCTATTCTATTCTATTCTATTCTATTCTATTCTATTCTATTCTATTCTATTCTATTCTATTCTATTCTATTCTATTCTATTCTATTCTATTCTATTCTATTCTATTCTATTCTATTCTATTCTATTCTATTCTATTCTATTCTATTCTATTCTATTCTATTCTATTCTATTCTATTCTATTCTATTCTATTCTATTCTATTCTATTCTATTCTATTCTATTCTATTCTATTCTATTCTATTCTATTCTATTCTATTCTATTCTATTCTATTCTATTCTATTCTATTCTATTCTATTCTATTCTATTCTATTCTATTCTATTCTATTCTATTCTATTCTATTCTATTCTATTCTATTCTATTCTATTCTATTCTATTCTATTCTATTCTATTCTATTCTATTCTATTCTATTCTATTCTATTCTATTCTATTCTATTCTATTCTATTCTATTCTATTCTATTCTATTCTATTCTATTCTATTCTATTCTATTCTATTCTATTCTATTCTATTCTATTCTATTCTATTCTATTCTATTCTATTCTATTCTATTCTATTCTATTCTATTCTATTCTATTCTATTCTATTCTATTCTATTCTATTCTATTCTATTCTATTCTATTCTATTCTATTCTATTCTATTCTATTCTATTCTATTCTATTCTATTCTATTCTATTCTATTCTATTCTATTCTATTCTATTCTATTCTATTCTATTCTATTCTATTCTATTCTATTCTATTCTATTCTATTCTATTCTATTCTATTCTATTCTATTCTATTCTATTCTATTCTATTCTATTCTATTCTATTCTATTCTATTCTATTCTATTCTATTCTATTCTATTCTATTCTATTCTATTCTATTCTATTCTATTCTATTCTATTCTATTCTATTCTATTCTATTCTATTCTATTCTATTCTATTCTATTCTATTCTATTCTATTCTATTCTATTCTATTCTATTCTATTCTATTCTATTCTATTCTATTCTATTCTATTCTATTCTATTCTATTCTATTCTATTCTATTCTATTCTATTCTATTCTATTCTATTCTATTCTATTCTATTCTATTCTATTCTATTCTATTCTATTCTATTCTATTCTATTCTATTCTATTCTATTCTATTCTATTCTATTCTATTCTATTCTATTCTATTCTATTCTATTCTATTCTATTCTATTCTATTCTATTCTATTCTATTCTATTCTATTCTATTCTATTCTATTCTATTCTATTCTATTCTATTCTATTCTATTCTATTCTATTCTATTCTATTCTATTCTATTCTATTCTATTCTATTCTATTCTATTCTATTCTATTCTATTCTATTCTATTCTATTCTATTCTATTCTATTCTATTCTATTCTATTCTATTCTATTCTATTCTATTCTATTCTATTCTATTCTATTCTATTCTATTCTATTCTATTCTATTCTATTCTATTCTATTCTATTCTATTCTATTCTATTCTATTCTATTCTATTCTATTCTATTCTATTCTATTCTATTCTATTCTATTCTATTCTATTCTATTCTATTCTATTCTATTCTATTCTATTCTATTCTATTCTATTCTATTCTATTCTATTCTATTCTATTCTATTCTATTCTATTCTATTCTATTCTATTCTATTCTATTCTATTCTATTCTATTCTATTCTATTCTATTCTATTCTATTCTATTCTATTCTATTCTATTCTATTCTATTCTATTCTATTCTATTCTATTCTATTCTATTCTATTCTATTCTATTCTATTCTATTCTATTCTATTCTATTCTATTCTATTCTATTCTATTCTATTCTATTCTATTCTATTCTATTCTATTCTATTCTATTCTATTCTATTCTATTCTATTCTATTCTATTCTATTCTATTCTATTCTATTCTATTCTATTCTATTCTATTCTATTCTATTCTATTCTATTCTATTCTATTCTATTCTATTCTATTCTATTCTATTCTATTCTATTCTATTCTATTCTATTCTATTCTATTCTATTCTATTCTATTCTATTCTATTCTATTCTATTCTATTCTATTCTATTCTATTCTATTCTATTCTATTCTATTCTATTCTATTCTATTCTATTCTATTCTATTCTATTCTATTCTATTCTATTCTATTCTATTCTATTCTATTCTATTCTATTCTATTCTATTCTATTCTATTCTATTCTATTCTATTCTATTCTATTCTATTCTATTCTATTCTATTCTATTCTATTCTATTCTATTCTATTCTATTCTATTCTATTCTATTCTATTCTATTCTATTCTATTCTATTCTATTCTATTCTATTCTATTCTATTCTATTCTATTCTATTCTATTCTATTCTATTCTATTCTATTCTATTCTATTCTATTCTATTCTATTCTATTCTATTCTATTCTATTCTATTCTATTCTATTCTATTCTATTCTATTCTATTCTATTCTATTCTATTCTATTCTATTCTATTCTATTCTATTCTATTCTATTCTATTCTATTCTATTCTATTCTATTCTATTCTATTCTATTCTATTCTATTCTATTCTATTCTATTCTATTCTATTCTATTCTATTCTATTCTATTCTATTCTATTCTATTCTATTCTATTCTATTCTATTCTATTCTATTCTATTCTATTCTATTCTATTCTATTCTATTCTATTCTATTCTATTCTATTCTATTCTATTCTATTCTATTCTATTCTATTCTATTCTATTCTATTCTATTCTATTCTATTCTATTCTATTCTATTCTATTCTATTCTATTCTATTCTATTCTATTCTATTCTATTCTATTCTATTCTATTCTATTCTATTCTATTCTATTCTATTCTATTCTATTCTATTCTATTCTATTCTATTCTATTCTATTCTATTCTATTCTATTCTATTCTATTCTATTCTATTCTCTGTCTGATGTGTGTTTTGCTATAAGCGCTGAAGTAGACTCTTAATGTTTTTTTTTTTATTTGGTGTCTTAGTTGTGTAAAATCTTAAAAATGTCAATCTAGAAATGTGTGTTTCTTCTCCCTACCTTTTTTGTTTCATGTTATTAAACCAATATGTTTTTAAAATAGCGTCTATCATTTTGTTTCTACCAATGTGCCCAAGTTCATTATGGTATTTATTTAAAATGTGTCTTTCCATTTCTTTTATTATTTTACGTTGATGCACTATGGTCAGTACAAACAAGTGGCCCTTACGACACCAAGAAATGCTTGTAACGCGTGAAGCCCAACACCGTTTTGGGCGAGTAAACGAAATCGCGGACAAAGAAAACAACAATTTCACAATGGAAAATTAAAGTATACATGCAGGTCAAAATACAAATAGTCACGATACATAAAGTAAAACTAATTAGATGCTAAGTAGGATAGTAATATTGATTTAAAGATAAGCAGTGAGTCGGTAATAGATATTTGGTGATATAGTCTACTATCGTCATTGCCGAGTACTCCAAACAGGAGTGGACAAATGAATTAAACAAGGGTTTAAAATAATTAAAATTCCTTCGACCACCTTTTGATAAGTTTAGTAATGTGATCAGAAAATGTAAGTTTAAGTTCCATATAGACTCCAAGGTTGTCAGCATGCGTCTTTCTATCTATCACAACCGCTCAAAGTAATTCATTATTCATGCGATCGGATTGTTAAGCTTTGTGCGGGATCATTGAATTGCAGTCACAACTTAAAGTAATCTGCGTACATAAGTACACGTGAGTTCGTTAGGACTATAGGAAGGTCATTTATAAATGTGTTGTGTCTGCTTTGGGAGGCGATCATTCCACAATTACCCTAAAATACCCTAGACAACATTTCGAGCTCAACGAGACCAACGACGAATAACCCATATTAAGAAGAAAAGACGAAACACTAGAAGGAATAGTGATGAAAGACGAGAAAACCCACAGAACAGACGAGAAGACGGCGAGTAACGACGGATGAGTTTTTGACGAGTGCGGTTCGAAGACGTTGGCCGAAAGACGAAAAAGACGACTTAAATTCAATTTATCAATGTTTATTTCCATGTCTTATATTTAACCTATATTAAACAATAAATAAACTTAAATACTTAACTTATATACTCAAAAAATCCCACATAAATAATGTAAACAGGAGCGGACCAAGATGACTTCCTTGAGGTACACTGGACGTAACTCGGATAAGGGAAGATAAAGAGTTATAAAAAATGACCCTTTGAGTCCTGCCATTCAAAAAACTTAAGATTCACCCAAGAAGATCGTCAGGAAACCCTAAAAGGTTCAATTTCCAAACTAAAATACGCCACATCAGTCTGACGCTTCTTTCTAAAACCATGTAACACAAATGAAGTAAAATCCAAAAGGTTGGTTGTCGTTGACCTACGTTTTATAAATAAGAGACCTACAAGTGTGATACTGTGATGCAAATGGGGAGTAATAACGTTCTCAAAGCTGAGCTTTCACTTATAACAGGACTGAAAATAAGTTTGGCTTAGGCATGTCTTAAGTAATACTTATCTGAAGGACTTGATGTAAAAAAGGTGGTTTGGAAAAACTGATCAAAAAGATCGATTATGGCCTAATCAGTGTTTGCGGCAGAGATTTGAAATTTAAGTGTTGATGGGTAATTTGAAGAATTACGCTGTTTTGGATCCGGTGTAAACTTTGTCTTGCAACGAGCTAAAAGGTAACACTGAGCGTTAAGCACGTTTAAATCCGATAGTGCACTTAAGTATCGGGTAAAGGCAGCTCGTGATCCGGAAGCTGTAAACTTTTTGTATAGTCTAGACTTCACATTTTTAAGTCGTGACCACTCTTTACTAAACCACGGAGGTTTGTTAGAAATTTTATACAAAGCATAGATCCAGTAATCGTCCTAACAAATTTTGAACATGGTTTACTGGAGACAGAGAAATATCAAGCAAACCATCAAGAAAATCATGCTGAGTTGAAGGTAACAATATATTCGATGTTCCAACGGTGGACCATGTAGCTCTAGGTATATTAAAGTCACCTTAAACTATTAACTGATTCCCATCTGATATTTTACTTAAAATAAACTGGATAGCAGACAGATAATTTGCATATATTGCGAATTCAGATGTCGGCGGAATATAAGAACATGTTTTATATATTCAGAAATAACCGTAAGGGATAGTTTTATACACAGAAATTCGATGTCCATTATTTTGTCGAACGTTATTTTTTCAGACATTAATTCTGAGTTAAAGCAATTAAAACTCCACCTCCACGTCGAGAAGGACGATCTGTTTTAAATACCACACATGTTACAGGTTTTGGTACTACAACATTTATGGCTTCACTAACAGTTTCAGTCGGTACTTCAGACGTTAAGTCAACATGCAGCATAGGAATCATTTCTGTATTTTTTTCAACAGATTTTTCGGTGTCTCATGCGGCAAAATCTGTCGTCCTTTACATTCGGAAACCGAATATTCTTTAGATTTCGGCCTCAGTACCATTTGTGGGGCCGCTGAGATCTTCTGCTGTGCTGCAAACCCCGGATCGCCAAGAGAGTTTCACTAGCGACTACCGTGGGTTGTCTATCGACCGCATACAGACAGCATACGGCTAGTGAGCTGCGACTCAAGCGCCACAAGCAGATCCGTATTTCTACGGCTGTTTCCAATAAATTTTGTTACAGTGCTTTTTGCGAGCTCTGATGTCCAGCCAAAATCAACAACTTGCATTTCTTCCGAACCACAGTGCGGGTGAGAGTGAACGGGAGTGAGTTTTAGTGCCAGCAACAACGTTTTATACGGGAGTGCGGAAGAGCGGGTAACTACCGTATAGATTCTTACCGCTCCAAACAGCGTTTGGTAGAAAAGTCGAATGCAATTAGATAGCACAATAACAACAAACACTGCACAGAGACTGGGCGTGCAAAGTAATTTTGCTTTTGGCGCCATAAAGCTTACGGTCCGAGGCATTGTCTTTATCTTCGGCAGAATCCATGTTGGTGTCAAACCTCTCCCAAAATCGTCGATGGCGTCATCCTCCGCTGCGTCTTCACAAGGTGCCTAACCAGGCACTTCGGGTGAAACTCGAGCGGGCCATCAATCGGCTTTAAGGTCTTGAGTTGGCAGTCCCAATATGGAAAGCCATTTCTTTAGTTGAATCGCCGAGTATTCGTTAAATTTAACATTATCCATGGTGTAGGCCTGAACCACTTGAAGGTTTAATAATGATTCATCGTATAACTTTTCATTAATACTTTAAATTTCGAATAAAAGAATTCAGTGTTATCATAAGTTTTCAGATTTTTTGGTGTTCCATAACCCGATTTAAATAATCTTTCCATGGCTTGAGAAACATCGTTATCACTTTTTGACTTTAATGCCTCACCCCACCCAAATTTCGGATAAGTGTCTATAACAGTCAACAATTATCTTTACCCATCATTTTATTTTAAAAAGGCTCCCATTTCTATCAAATCTGGTTAGCACAGATCATAAACACTCCCCTTCGTTGAAAATTTTTTTGAGACGGTTCATGTAATTCATTTACAATTTCTCGCATAATCATATTCTTTTAATAGACTGAAAAGCGAAACCTTCTAATTCAATTGTGTTTTTTTCGATAATGATATCGGTTTTGTTACATATTTAAAAATGTAATCCTCAATGCTTTTAATTTTTTCTAGAATTTTGGTAAAAATTTAATCGTTTAATTATTGTGCCCTCATATTATAAAATTCAATTTTATTTTCTAAGTTTGAAATTTTCGGAAGTTATTTTGAGTTATACTTTTTCTTAAATCTTTTTCCAACTTTCTGATGTTCCCATCTATATATTGTTTTGATACTAGATCATCGTTATCTTAAGGTTTTGTTCCATTTTTGATACGTTTATTTTTTTGAGCATTTGGGTTACCGTCCTCATCGATAAATAATCCCTCAGTAGACTTAACACGTCTTTTCAAATTTTCTGATCTTTCCTTATCAACAAAAAAAATTTCCAAACTTGTCGGGAGTCATTATGTTTATAATTGTAAAACATATGTGTACCTGCTATTTATACCCATTAAAATATAAGCCTGTCCTCACGCACCTCCCCTAATATGGACAACAATTCATTATCGTGTCTGGTGTTACCGGCTGCTTTGATGCTACCAAAATTTACAATGGTTTGACTAACTCATTAACATCATTCCCGTATACATAGTTTGGATTTGCTTTCTGAATAGTCATGTTACCAACACCTGTTTTTGAGCGAAGTAGAGTAGAATATAATGGCTATATTTGCATGATTGTTTACCCTTGATTCGGATATTAAAATTAAAACCTACTTTATATATATTCGTTTCTATTATAATTTTGTATACATCTTTAAATCATCATAGTTTTCAAGTTTAGAAAGTACAGACCAGGAGTCAGATCACAACCCATTCCACAATGTTTTTTTTATTATCTTTAATTTTAAGGTATTTTTCCCAATGTTAGTGATTGCTTGCACTTTTTTAGGTCCATAACATTTTTCTAACTCATTTAAATTCACTTTTTACTCTTATACTGTATATTACATTAGATGACTTTGTTTTTTATTATTCTAAACAAGTTTATATAAGGGTTTGGTAATGGGTTTAAAAGTTACCTCCAATTGTAAATTCGTCTAATTTCTGACTTGTTTGAGATCATCGAATTTTCGCTTCAATGCGAACCTAGCATTTGTTTATTGAGACAAAATATTCATCGTATTAGATATTACAAACTTTATAGGGAAAAAATTTAAGTTTTTCGAAATTCATGAAGTCAATCCTTGCCCATTAAGTATATAATATTATGTATACGAGTATAATATATATATATATAGTATATTGAAGAAGACGTTTTCGACCACATAAAGTATATATATTCCTGATCAGCATCACTAGTCGAATCGATCTATCCATGGCCGTCTGTCCGTCTATCCGTCTCTCTGCCCGTCCGTCCGTCTGTCCGTCCGTCCGTTTCTTCTACGCAAACTAGTCTCTCAGTTTTAAAGCTATCGGACTGAAACTTTCCCAAAAGTCTTATTTCTATTGCAGGAAGTATATAAGTCGGAACCAGCCGGATTGGACAACTATATCTTAAAGCTCCCATATACTAAGTAAAAACAATTTTATCTTTGGTGTTTTTTAACACATAACCTTCTACGCTTGAAAATAACATTTTTTAATGGGTTCTGAATTTTGAATTAAATTTTATCAAAATCGGACGACTATATCATATAGCTAACATAGAAAGGATTGGAAAATTGGTGGGAAAGTAATAGGAAACGAATTATAGCTTCGGTGTTTTTTGACATGTTAACTTTTAATGTCACATCATTTTTTATAGTTTAAGAAATTGCGAATTAAAATAAATAAGTCCGACGACTGTAACATATTAACACTGAAGCCAGCAACAATCCTTAATTGTTATTTGTTTTTATATTTTTAATGTGAAAAATAATTTAAAACTATGGTGTGCTAGAGCTCTAAAAAGAAGAGGGCGGTAACGCAAGAAGTGGAGTAGGACACGCAAAAGTGCGAGCACTATTTTGCCTACAAAAACTTATCGATCGTATCAGACTGTGAACATATACAAAATTAATAAAATTCGTTTGATCTGTAATATAATTAACCAACTATTACGAAATAAGCACAGCACTCTACGAGTAACGGAACACAATTCCAATTTCCTTTAGAATACAATTTTTATTGTTATCAAAGAAACCTTGAACTTCAATCGAAACAGTATCTTTCTTCATTTTTGTAAGGTCAAATAAATTGTTGTAATAGTCAGTTTAATGGGTTTTATATATGTGCTATCGTGTCTCTATCGCTTAGAAGTGACTTCTATGAGATAAATTTACACTTCGCTTTAGTAAAATATGTATTATCGTCTTTCTATCTTTTAGAAGTGACATAGAGGGGACTTCTGGACGATCAGCGATAGAATTATCGGCCTTTTGCTTACAGGGTAGTGGCGTATTAGTGAAAACTTGTGATGTGCTGCATATGGTATGGGAGTTCAATTGAATTTGCAAAATAAACTTGGCTTTAACGTTTAAAAGTCCGTCTGTCTGTCCGTCCGTTTAAGAGCTGAGATCTTGGAACTATAAAAGCAAGTCGTGGCACCCTGCTTAAACAAACTTGCGATGCGCAAGCAGCTCAAGAATAATAGCAATAACCAACTTTATAGCTTTTATAGTTTCCAAGATCTCAGCGTTCATACGGACGGACAGACAAACAGACAGACGGTCGTGGCTAGGTCCTACCTGTTACATACTTTCCGGCTAATCTAGTGTACCTTTTTAGTCTAACAGAAATCAATCAATTGCGCCTTTTGAGTTTCAAGTTTCCAACAAATTGCACCGGTCTGCATAATTGAATTTCACAATGAGATACGACAGTTTCATTTTAAGCTTTTAGTATAAACAAAAATTAAATTCATAAAGTTCAAAAAGAAAAGCTTATGGCGGAGGATTGGATCAGATTCAGAAATGAAGAAGTCTGTCGTACTTTGTTCTAAGCCGCGTCACAAAAAAGTTCCATAAATTGTTTAATGAAAATTAAGTTAAATACTCGTATATAAAGAGCTCGCGCGGCCAACAACTCAACATTTTTACTGGAAAAATTAAAAAACCCACAAAACGAAGTGACAGTAATCGTTAAGAACAATTAAAAGAAAATAAATAATTGAAATCATCCATTTAATGGAGAATTATAAATAAAGGTGAACCAAAATCTTAAGCCTAAAAATACAAGATACCTAAAACAACATACAAAATAAATAAAATAAAAAACTCAAACAATTAATACACTAAAAACTGTAAATAACCAAACGCTGGAACAAGAAAAATTAAAGAACGAAGGAGGGTAATTTTCTCGCTACCAATTTTCGCTGAAACCATGAAGGAAAATCAACCCACAAACTCACAGAGGGAAGTCCCCATCGGGACAGTCTCGGACAATGGAGATGTATAAGCAGCAAAGAAATATTAATATTACTATTGTGCGCGTTAGAGTGGTCGTGGCACACCTCAACCGGTAGGTTTTAAGGTGACAGTTAAAATTAGTTCTATCATAAAAACTGTAGACGCCACAGATTTTCGCGAATTGTGGGCGTTAGAGTGAGCGTGGCACCCCGCTGAAACAAACTTGCGCTGCGCAGGAAGCCCAGGAACCTGCATGCCAAGTCTTAATATTCTTAATAAATAATAAATGAATTTTTAGACCAGAGTCCTACAGCGGAATGCCTTGCTTAAATAGGATAGACAGAAAAATTAAGAAGCAGTTAAATATTCTAATATATATAAAAATAGAATTTTTTAAAATAAAAATGTGTTATCAATATACAAAAAGGTAACTACAGTTCATGGGTACTCAATTATACCCATATAATAAATGTATTTGAAACAAGACAATTATTTTATAAATCGAAGGATTAGAATCTAATCTTCTAAATGTATTTAATTTCTTAAGAAAAATTTCAGCTATATAAATATTCCTTTATTTATTTATCAAATTAAGCTAAGCATACAACGACTAACTTTATTGCAAAATTATCGAGCACTGGCTGCGGTGGCCTTCGACTATGGTTGTGATTTAATTGTTCTATGTATTTATTATGGTTTTATCTTTATATATACATTTGTTTTACCTATTCATACTTCACTTTTTTATTGAGAGCTTAGCTTTTTTAATTAAATTGTACATATTTTTATTGTTTTCTGCGGTTGGGTATTCTAAGGCTTGTGTAAATAGCTGGAGCCCAAAAAAGTATGATCTAAGGCTAGACAGACCTAGACAGACCGGGTCAATAATTTAGTAGGTGGTCATGGTCAGAAGTCCACCGCAGAGACTATATTTTGGCCTTTTAATAGGTGCTCGCGTGTTTATTAAGTGTGTCCTGTGCGAAGACAGATAAAAATGGTGCACTGCGGTCTACCGGTCGCAGCTGGGATATGTATTCTGCTGCATGTAGGATTTGAACTTCTGTATCTATGGTTGAAACTATCCCATTTCAACATCTTTTGGGTTTCCAGGTGGTATATAAGGTTGGTATATCCTTGCAATTAATGGGAGTAAAATGAAGATAGGTCTACGTTTTCGTTTCCTCGTATGCCCTAATGGCTAGGACCCAGAAGAGTGTTTTTTTTTTGAGTACTGTTTGCCTATCCTTTGTATCTTCTGTATGGTGGGGTCGCGATACTTGGGGTTATTTATTGCTAGCAGAGAAGAAATGCTGTCTGCGCAAACAAGAAATTTCCCCTTGTGATCGATGGCAAGGCGACAGGCTAATAATATAGCTTCTGCGATGAATATAGAATTGTAATGGGGAAGGCTTTCCCGCGATATGATGGAGTTGTTGTTGTCTACAACCGCGAATGAAGTTGATTCCGATGTTTTGGATCCGTTGGTATACAGCCAATATTTTCCCCCGCGGCGCACTTTTTCGCTTTGAAATTGGCGCATATTCGCTGAGTAGAAAGGCATTTATACTTCTTTCAATCTTTGAAAGTGATCTTGAAGTCGTCAGCTAGTAACCGATTTGGGGTGGTGTGCAGTTTTGGAATAAGCCGGGTGGTTGTTTCTTTTATCCTTGTGGGGATGCTGGGTAGTCCTGATTCCGCAAGTATGCACTTTATGGGAGACGAAGAAAACGCGTATATTGATCTGCGTGCAGCTCCATGGTATGGTGGTCGAATTTTCTTAATATGTTTGGCTGCGCACCAGACGATGATGGGGAGACAGTATTCTGTTTTCGAGAGCATAAATGATCTGGTTATTTTTAAAAGGGTATTAATATGTACATACATGTGAATAGTTAGAGCTAAGACGTTTAAATATATTTAGGCGAGATTCTAGATGTTTTCTTAATATTAAACAGTGTGTTTTAAATGTAAACCTAGAGTCGAAGGTACTACCACTTGGAAGTGACAGATTCGTTTTTTTTGGGTGATAAACCACATGAGCCTACGAGCTATCATTTTCCCAATGCAGGAGAGAAGCGAAATGGGACGGAAACTATTTGTACTGTGGTCAGATTTCTTTCTTGGCTTCGGATTAGAGATTACTGTGGGTGATTTCCAGACGTGTGTGTAGGAACCACTGATAAAAGTGAGTTTGAAGATTTCAAGGATCTTTTCCATAAGAATAAGGGGAATATTTTTTAGCATTACATACGAAATTCTGTCGTACCCGGGACATTCCTCTTTGAATTTTCGAATGGCAAGTTCCATTTCCAAGAGACTGGATTTCTGCTTAAGCTGCTTCGCAGCATTGCATAGTGAGTTTGGTTGGTGAATGTTGTTGATGTAGCTGTTTTTGATCGACGTAATTCCGAGAAAAATTTCAGTCTGCAGGGTAATTTGACTAAGTATTACCAAATTCCTTAGCTATTTTACTCTCACTGTTTACAAACCCAGCTTCGGTTTTAGGCACTTTATTGGGGTGGGAGGCACTCCCGCTAGGCGCTTGACATCGGACCATATCTTTTTTGAGCTGGACAGGGGCGAAATTAGTGAAGTGAAATTTTCCAAGAAGGATCGCTTAGCAGTCAGGACGGCCCTTTTGAACCGAAAACTGGATTTTTTGTAATTCAAGAGGTGAAGTAGACAAGTTTGACAGAACAAAGTTTGTTTTTCATTTCTAGGCTCCTGAAGGTTGCTATTCCACCATGGAACTTTGGCTTTGTGCCGTATACCCTTGGTTGTGCGGAATGCTGCGATTGGCCGCGGTACGAATGCATTTGGTTTCTTGAGCTACTTTGTGGTTAATATAGTTTGGTTTCCACTGTAGAGGAAAGTTGGCACAATCCCTCTCGAAGAGTTCCCAATTAGCTAGGTCGGTTTTATATGTTGGTAAAGGTGGGGAGCCGCCTGAGTTGGGACTCAGACGCAGAACAATTTGAATGAAAAGATGATCACTCCCATTTAGAGATTTGAAAACTGACCATTCCGAAATATGTGCCAGTCGTGGAGAAATAAATGATACATCTACATGTGTAAATCTGTTGTGGGTGGAAATGTGGGTTGCTGAGGCATCGTTTAAGGTGATCATATTGGTATCGACTATAGCCCGCTCTAAGGCTTTACCACTCCCATTGGATACAGGCGAACCCCATAGTGGGCTCCGTGCATTAAAGTCACCTAACGGAAAGGCAGAAATTTCTTGCGCTTTGGATGCTGCTGCGGGTGTCTGGTGATGAATTTTGGTTTTTTCCTCTAAAAACTTTTGAAAAGGTATTTTTTTCTTTTTTGTTCTTGGGCTTTTACTGACCAATGCGCTTTTCCCTCAGATTGGGGGCCCGGGGAACATGGTCACTATTTTGCTTGCTGTTTTGCTTGCTGTGGAGTTTGGGTGTTCGTTTAGGATAAGAGAAAACTTGATCGTAAATCGCACGAATAGAACTGCCGGGAGAAAAGTTACAGACGTCCGCACTCGATGAGGGGTAGTCGGAGACTGATATAAATATAAAAAATTGAGCCTTGGAATATAAAGGGAAAAGTTAAAATATTATGATGATGAAGAAAATATAAAATAATTTTTATTGAAAAAATAATATTCCGTTAAAAGAATTTATTATAAAAAAATATTTTGATAATAGAAGTAGCACAAACACAGATTCATTATTTGTGGAAAACAATGAGAAAAGCTTCAGATTCAGAAAATCCGGAGAGCGCCGACGTAGAAATATCCGTCAATAAAAAAAAAACATCTTGAGAATTAAGAATCCTGAGAGCGCCGAAACAAAAAAAAAAAAAATTCGTCAATAAAAGACAAATATCTTGCTAACAAAAAATCCTTGAGTGCCCACGAAGTAAAAGCCTTCAAAATTCGAATAAATAACAATCGTTTGAAATGTAAAAACAGCAAGGCCACCGTCGTTGAGTTATCCGAAAAACAACAGATAAATAATATAGGTACTGATCCATTAAACGACTGATTGAAAAAATATTTGCTATATTGCAAAAGAGCATTCAAAGATAAATATGCAAATCTTTCTGAAACGGTTTATGTCCGTTTCAAAAGGATTTGAATATTTATCTTTGAATGCTTTTTTGCAATAATAATAATAAATCTTAAAATAGAAAACAAAGTAATGTAACTTCTTGAACAATTTCCACAAGCCAAAGTAATAATGGCCGATAATGAACCGTGCTTTACCTCTGCCCAATTTAAATATTTTGCAAAAAGATGCAGTTTATCTTTACATTACGCAGATTTGAGGAACCTCAACGGGCAAGTTGAGAGGCACGTTCTACATTAACAGAATTAGCTCGATGCACTAAAGAAGAACTTGATTTAACCGTCTATTCCGAAATAGCAATGAGAGCCGCTCAAGAAAATAATCAGAACATTCATTTTAACATATAGACCATTTCTAACATTCCTCAACTTTAAAAAAAATATACAAGAGAAAAGTTAGGAGGACAAAATTAAAACAGAAAAATAATATCAAGTAGGAAATAAACTTAAAACTAGATATATAAAACAAGTAGGGAAAAAAAATATACCCATCAAAATAATAATACACAATATAAATAGAATTATTCACAAAGATAATATAAATTTTTTTTTATTAAATGATCATACTACATTTTATTTTATAAACAAAATCAGAAATAAGTAAACACACAAGTGACGAGTATTTTTTATTCAAGGACAACAAAGATGTTTTTACGTAAGATTCATACACAGATTTATTTTATGTAGCTAACTGAAGTTTTTATAAAGAAGAAATAAAATTGTAATCAGATAATAATAAAATGTCACAAATGGAAATTAAATATGACAGAAAAGAAATCGAGTTAATTTAATCATAATTAATAATAACTTGATCAAAAAGGGGATTAAATAAGTTAGGCGATGTATGGAAATGGTTAACTGGAACTCCGGATCATGGTGATTTTATTAAAGTTCAGAATAAAATCAATGAATTTATTGAAAATAAAAATAAGAAATTTATTTTCAATTCCGAATTGTTTAAATAATTATAATTAAGTCTTCTATCTATTGCAGGTAGTATATAAGTAGGAACCAGCCGGATAGGATAACTATATCTTATAGCTCCCATAGGAACTATCGGGGAAAAAATTTTAAAAAAATATATCTTCGGTGTTTTTTAACCTTCTAAACTTGGAAATAACATTTTTTAATTAGTTATGGATTTTGAATTAAATTTTTTCAAAATCGGACGACTTTATCATATAGCCGTCATAGGAACGATCGGAAAATTGGTGAGAAAATAATATGACATAAATTACCCCTTTGGGCTCTTTTGACTTATTATATTATAATATTGGTTTAGGTAAGTTGGTAAGTTTTTATATTTTTAAAAATTTCGAAATCACTTAAATAAAAATCGGATTACTCTTCCATATGGATGTCAAAAAATAGTCTACAAAAACTGAAAAAATTGTTTTAGTATCACTGAAGCCAGCAACGATCTTTAAAAATTTCACATGGTTTTACTGAAGTTGATTATTTCCTAAAACTGCAAGGGTATACAAACTTCGGCTTGCCGAAGTTAACTTTCTTTCTTGTTATGTTATAATTATTCTAATTGTCTCAGAAACCGCATATGCTAGGGGAAGGCGAAGTGGGATGGGCCGGGGGGTGATGTGGCGGTATCCAATGCTGTAATCGCATCTGGACAGGTCACTTGACTTGGTCTTACATGCCTTCCTTCCAGAAGAACCTATAAAACTGCCTGAGCCTTAAAACTTTTTTTTGGGTCCATCTTAGGGTTTTGCAATAAATTAGTTTGTTATTACCAGTTCCACTTAAGAATCTTGAATTTGATAACTTTGTGCGGACTCTGCTAAATGCAGAGTTATTAGAAAAAACGTTCGACATGTTTCGGTTTCTAATATGCACTGATTTTTAATATTCGATTTTGAGATTATAAAAGAGAGATATGTATGTATGTATGTATGTACGATTTCGAGATTCCAAACAGATATGTTTGTATGTACATGTGTGAGCGAATACAAAATATAATCATATGATTATAGTGTGGGTTAATTAAGTAGAACAAGTTGGCAAAGAATTCAAATTATTAAGCAGCTTAATTAAAATTTGTTTATAAAAATAATAGCAATTAAATCAGAATTAATATTGACTTATGATGTCATTGAACATTTTCCGCCCGTTGAATGATCCAAGGAGTATTCAAGCACCAATTTGCTCAGGCAGGGGCGCTTTCTTACAGATGGGTCTTCGAATGGTTCCATTTTTCACCTTGATATCGGCCACTCTTACTCGTCCATCAACTCCGACATGCAAGTCGGTGATGCGACCAAGGATTGATTCCTGGGGAGGCCATTTGGCCAATTTGAATGTTGGCATTGGGTTTGAGCCATTTGGAGCGCGCCTGAAGCGTGTGTATATAATCACGCCTCCATATCTCCAAGAACTGTTGCATCAAGTACGTTACGCGGTGCCACCGTGTAAGATGGGATTGTTTGCTCTCGTCAATTGAAGGATCCGGTATGGACAACAAAGAGTACCCAATCAGCAAGTGCGCTCTGCTAAGCGCCTCTCCATCGTTTGGGTCTTCGGAGAGGGATGCCATTGGTCTTGAGTTTAAGATTGCCTCCGACTCGATTGCAATCGTTTGAGGCTCTTAGTACGTTTGCCCAGTGCTGCCAAAGTTTTTCATCATTAGGTTCTTCATGGACTTTACTGCGGCCTCCCACAAGCCGCCAAAGTGAGGAGCACGCAAAGGGATGAACTTGAACTCGAATCCCACGATGCTGCTGAACTTCTGCACATTCAATGTGTTGGCTTCGTCGAACAGCTGCTGCTTAAAGTCCTCGAGCTGCGATCGTGCACCGACGAAATTAGTTGCATTGTCACAATAAATGCGTAGTGGGATGCCTCTGGGACTGACGAAGCGCTTTAAACAGAGAATAAAATTATTAGTAGATAGGTCGGAAATGAGTTCTATGTGGATTGCTTTTGACGATAAGCATATAAGCACGACCATGTATGTTTTATATGGCACCTTGCTTCGAATGCGGTATGATGTGGAAAATGGTCCACATAGGTGTACTCCAGTTACAAAAAAAAAGGTTGTTGTGAATGCAAGCGATCAACTGGAAGTGATCCTATTATTTGTTCCATTAAACGAGGCTTGTAATGGTAACAGTGTGTGCAGCGCCGCACAATCTTTCGAATGATTTCTTGGGCGTTCACAATCCAAGCCTAAAGTCGCAGGATTCCAATGAGAGCCTTTGGTCCAGCGTGCATGTGTTGCTCGTGGAGATATTCAACAAATTTCAATGTGAAGCAATGATTCTTTGGTAGAAGAACAGGAAATTTGGCATCGAGTGAAATGGGCGCCTTGGCTAAGCGGCCTCCTACACGTTAAAGTGTTATCGAACCGTTTGCTCCGTCAGTCGCTGCTAAGAACGGATTTAGTTTTTGGGGTTTTAAAATTGTGTTCTCCTTTAGCTGTTGAATTTCGTTGAAAAAGTCTTTTGCTGAATATGTGATATGATGTGCTTGAACGCATTTTGCAATTTAGTTGCTGGTATATGAATTACATCGGCTATGTTCATTTTCCTGTTGACCTTGATTCTGTTGAAGACGCGCAACACAAAAGCTATGACTCGCAAAATTCGCCTATAGGATGAGAATTTGTTGATAACGTAGTCGAATATATCTTCCTTGCTACCACTATCGGTACTTGTGAGGACTGTTGCTTTTCGCAGCTCCAACTCTTCATTGCTGTCTTGAGAATTTGGTACTGGTTGAGGCCATCCCGATAAGTCATGGACTTCTTGGTGACGAGTTGTGCAAATCTTCTTCTATTCGCTTCCACTGAGATTGAAGCTCTTGGGGAAGTTGATCGTCCCAGTTTGGAGACGCATCCACAACTCTTGGACCAATATTTTGCATCGAATAACGACTGGTGATACGGGTTCTAGCAAATCGTGCAGGGTAGCTACAAGTGAAACGTTGCTCCGCTTGGTGAGGACAGAGATTGTAGGTAGGGTATTCCTGAAAAAAAACACATCTAGTTTTTGTTGCCACGACATGCCCAAAGTCTCCGTTACATCTTTGGTACCTTAAATTAATCTCTGCTCCGTTGCCTTCTATTTTGCTTTTGTTTCACTTTGCAAGCTCTAATTTAGCAAAAGAAAGTATGCTGGTGACTTTGCAGCTCTAAGAGGAAGCTCTTCGACACTGTCTGCTCCAGTAAGGAGGTCATCGACATACATATCTTCTTTAAGTACGGCTGCTGCGATGGGAAACTGATTGGAGAAGTTATCCGCAATATATTTCAAGCTCCTTATTGCTAGGAATGGTGCGCAGGATATGCCGTAAGTGACAGTGTTGAGCTAAAACAATTCTAAAGGCGCAGCTGAGGATTCTCTTCAGGGAACAAGTTGATACATACGATCGTCTGGTGATACTTCGAACTGGCGATACATCTTGCAGATATCAGCTACAAGTGCATGACGATGTAAGCAAAAGGCAAGAAGTGTTAAGATAAGATTCCGCTGGATTTTTGGCCAATTATTAACAACTCATTCGGATAAAGGTTCCACGTTGTTTTGCACCACGCGTCGAACACAGCACGCAGCTTGGTAGTCGTGCTTTCTGATCTAAGGACTCCATGATGTGGGATTACATAATGTGTCTTTTGAGAGTCGAAATCAGAAGCCAACCTTGCGGCTCAACCTCCGTTCATTTTGCAAAAACCGGGATTTGGCATTTTCAAAAGATTTAACTAACATGTAAGGATTCTCCTTAAATGGCAAGCAAACTTGAACCCGTCCATATGTGAGAAACCTTGTGTTCTGCGGTGAAACCTTGATCGAGCGAATCAAACTCCTTGATTAGCCAAAACCTTTTTAACGCACCTTGCAGCTCGGTAGAACGTGCCATGTTGCACTACGACTTGAGATTGCGGAATATCAGAAACCTTTCCGACAACGATCCAACCATGTGCAGTATTGACCAGGCAAGGAAGGCCTGGACCCAAAGAAACTTTGCCATTTAAAAGTAAATCAAAAAACTCTTGTGTGCTGATGAGTAGGTCAATCCGGTGAGGCATGTAGAAGCCTGGATCTGCAAGGTCAATCTCTGAGGGTATGTTCCATTGTGAAGTGTCAACGAATCGCTCTGGCTGATTAAGCGATATTGTCTTGGCTACAGCGAATTGTAAGTGCCATTCATTTACAGTTACTCGGGATCGAATAGTTGTTGAGACCGATAATCTCATCTGCGTTCTGACATCGCCTATGCCAGACATGTCATACTTCTGTCTCTCAAATCTGAGCTGAAGGAGCTTGGCCAACTCTTCAAAGCTGAAATTTACTTATTATTCCGAACTTATCCCTAATCAATACTATTGCCGCGAAAGCATGGAAACAGCATGTGTGGGTTCCCGCTGCTTCTGAGATGTGTGGGAGACTCTTTGTGTTGGCTGCTCTGGATGAGCAGTTCTATGCAGAATAGTATGATTTAGGCCTTGACAAACGCGGCATCGAGATCTAATTGGACATCTGCTCGCCAAATGGCCGTTTTGCAAACAATTTATGCACAGAGCAGATTGTTTGGCTTCTCATCAGATGTTCGTTTAAAGTTGCTCTACAAAAATTGACAATGACGGCTTAAACTGCGATAACAATCCTCCCAAGTAGGCAACACCTCGTATTCTTGAACCCGATCGTACGATAATTTCAAATCTGCATCAATTTTAGATAAAACAAGATGGATTAGTATTGCGTTCATAACATCTGCTTCTGTTCCTAATGACAACAACGATTCACGCAGAGCGAAGACGGTATCCAAGATACAGCGAAGTGCTGCGGGATCAGATCTTTTCATAAATTGAATATCGAATAAGTTAGAAATGTGCTCTATGAAAATCAAAACCTTTTTATCGTAGCGTTCCTTTTATTGCTTTAGCGCCTTTGGATAATTGTTTCCGGACACTTAAATAGGGGCCACAACACTCAGCGCCGGGCCAGACAAACAGCTAAGCAAGTCGTTAAATTTATCAACAGCTGATATTGAAGCGTCATCATGTACCATGCTAGTAAAGGCAGTGATAAACTTCATGTAGTCATGTACTTCCCGTCGAACTTAAGTAGCTTTAGCGAAGGTAAACGATTATGGTGCCCAGTTGCGCAATTTGCCGATGAAATAAAGAAACTTGCGTCTTCTAGCCGGTCCTTCTTTGACGCCCCTATACGAGTGATGATAATTGCCTTGGTTTCTATGAATACTTCCTCTTATTCTTGCCGGCCGTCGTCAGCCGCATCCAGCCGCATTTGTGACTGTCATTCAAGGGCAGCAAGATCGTTCTGCAGTTCGATGCGAGCTTTAAGATTTGCTGAATTGTATTCCTTTGTTGTCTTAAAGACACAAGTTGAATATCAGTCAGTTTTGCGAAGAGTTATTTAGCGAAAACTATGTGTGGAGCAATTATTGAGTGAAGCAATACCAAATATGTTGGCAATGCCCTTTGATTCAGAGGGAGAAAACAAAAGACTCCGATGCTTGGGAGAGTAACTCAATTTTTGGCTTAGTTATTTGCAGACCAGCTGCACAAGTATGTGTGTGTATGGGCAATGCCCTTTGCTTCAGAGTGGAATGACAAAACCGCGATTGCATTTGGGAGTCTAGCTTACAGTTCTTCGTCCTCTTTATGCCGCTGTTCGTAGCTCTCCAAAGCTGTACTTGCGACGGTTACGATGCGCATACCCTGTATGCAGGTATCCACGACGTTCCAGTGGCGCTGATTCCGGTGATCCAACGATGCTTCCGGAGATCCAACGATGATGCCTGCCAAAATACACCAAGTTTTGGCGTTGCTGGAATCTATTTCTCCGCCGAATGCAGAGGGAATGATTCTAAGTGGTTTATGGTGGGTCTCGCCGAATGCAGAGTCCTGTCACGGTCGCCAAAATGTAAGGACTCTGCCGATTGCAGAGTTATAAGAAAAAACGTTCCACTTGTTTCGGTTTCTAATATGCACTGATTTTTAATATTCGATTTCGAACTTACAAAAGAGATATGTATGTACATATATGTGTGATCTGCATGTATAAAAGAGCGTAAGGCGAGTTCAAAATATAAACATATGATTACAGTGTGGGGTACTTAAGTAGAACAAGTTGGCGAAGAATTCAAATTATTAAGCAGCTTAAACAAAGTTATTTATAAAAATAATAATAATTAAATCAGAATTAATATTGACTAATGATGTCAGCTGATGTCTGAGCTGAGCACCAAAACAAGAGCAGAAATTGTGACCAAATATAACTTGGGTGTTTCCGTACCAAACATCGCTAAGGAATATAATTTGTCTCGTCAGACCGTTTGTTATCAAATCAATAAATATACAAAATTTAATGATGTGATCAATGTTCGTCGGAAAGGGAGAAATCGAAAGACAGCAGCGGAGGCAGATCGTCTTATTGTCCGTGCTTTTAAGTAGGATCCTCTAAAAACACCAAAGACAACGCTCCTTGCCATAAGGCATAATTGATTACTAGGTTCTTACGAGATGTTGTTGTGGAAACCCTCGATTGGCCACCACAAAGTTCAGACTTAAACATTATTGAAAATGTGTGGTCGCTAATGAAGCAAAAAAGAAGCACTGATCTGACAAGGACCAAAGCAGAAACCATTACTGAGGTCACAATGAACTGGAAAGATATTCCTTTAAAATACCTTCAAACCTTGGTCAATTCCGTTCCAAATCGACTCCAAAAGGTAACCACCAAACCAAAGGAGGGTATATTTTTTATTAACTTCCAGCTTAAAATAAATTTCTAATACATTAAGTTATATAAAACGAAAAAAATGTCAAAATACTTACACCACCCATGAAATTTATTTGATTTTATTTTAAATTAAATAAAAAACCTAAATCAATGCTAACAAGAAATGAAGTTAACTTTGGTAAGCCGAAGTTAATATACCCTTGCAGTTATAAGAAATAATCAACTTTTGTAACACCATGTGAATGTTTTAAGGATTGTTGCTGACTTTAGTGAAATAAAAAAACATTATTTCATTCTTTTTTTAGAATTTTTTTTTTACATCTATATGTTAAAGTGTCCGATTTTTATTAAATTGAAATCGAAATTCTTAAAAATATAAAAATTTATATTCCCATATGTAAAAAAGCACCAAAACTATAATTTGTTTCATATTATATTGCCAGCAATTTTCCGATCGTTCGTATTGCATCTATATGATAGAGTCGTCCGACTTCGACAAAATTAAAATCGAAAAATTGCTATTTCCAAGAGAAGGAAGTTATATGTCAAAAAAAACCAAAGCTATAATTTCTTTCATATTATTTTTATAATTTATAATTAAACAAGAAAGGAAGTTAACTTCGGCAATCCGAAATTTGTATACACTTGCAGTTATAAAAAATAATCAATAATTTTTTTAAATTAAATTCGAAACCAAAGCTATAATTTGTTTCACATTATTTCCCACCAATTATCCGATCGTTCCTATGACAGCTATATGATATAGTCGTCCGATTTTAATAAAATTTAATTCGAAATTCAGAACTAATTAAAAAATGTTATTTAAAAAACACAAAGGATATAATTTTTATTTTATGTTTTTCCACTGATTTTCCGATCGTTCCTATGGCAGCTATATGATAAAGTCATCCGATTTTGATAAAATTTAATTCGAAATTCAAAACCAAATAAAAAATGTTATTTCCAAGCGTAGGAAGTTATAAGTTAAAAAACACCGAAGATATAACTTTTCAATATTATTTTACCACCAATTTTCCGATTGGTCCTATGGGAGCTATATGATATAGTCGTCCGATTTTGATAAAATTTAATTCGAAATTCAGAACTAATTTAAAAATGTTATATCCTAGCTTAGAAAGGTATATGTTAAAAACACGGAAGATATAATATTTGTTAAATTTTTTTCCCGATAGTTCCTATGGGAGCTATAAGATATAGTTTATATACTACCTGCAATAGAAAGAAGACCTTTGGGAAAGTTTTAAACCCGATAGCTTCAAAACTGAGAGACTAGTTTGCGTAGAAACGGACGGACATACGAACATGGATCGACTCGTCTTGCGACGCTGATCAAGAATATATATACTTTATGGGGTCGGAAACGTCTCCTTCACTGCGTTCCAAACTTCTGACTGAAATCATTATACCCTCTGCAAGGTTATAAGAATGTTATTTCCAAGAGTAGGAGTATGTTATATGTCAAATAGCACCGAAGCTATAATTTGTTTTATATTATTTTCCAACCAATTTTTCGATCGTTCCTATGATGTAATCCTCCGATTTTGATAAAATTTAATTCGAAATTCAAAACCCATTAAAAAATGTTACTTCCAAGTGTAGAAGTGTAGAAAAAATACCAAAGATATATATTTTTTTGAAATTTTTTCCCCGATAGTTTCTATGGAAGCTATAATTTAGTTGTTGCTAGTGACGCTGATCAAGAATATATATACTTTATGGTGTCAGATTTGACATGCAGATTCCTGGGCTTCCTGCTCAGCGCAAGTTCATTTCAGCGATGTGCCATACCCACTCTAACGCTCACAACCCTCGAAAATCTGTAGTGCCTCTTGTTTTTATGATAGAAACAAAATTTTAATCGAAATGTGTTTGTCTCATCAATACCTATTAACTGGCCTAACATCTACTGAAACTGCCGGGAGGTGGCACCCAAAAATATCGCTTTCCTGCTTATTTATCTCCATTTCCCTTTTGCTCCTTCAAGCTGAGTAACGGGTATCTGAAAATCGAAGGACTCGACAATAGCGTTCTTCCATGTTTTGTAATGAATTAATCTTCAGATGAAAGTAAAGGCGAAAATATGAAAAATTTTAGGAGCAAGAAGGTCATACAAGTATTTCTTTGTTCCACAATTTAAGCAGCTTAGACCACTTCGGAGACATATAGGCTCCTAGTACTCAGCAGGGTTCCCTAAGAAATGTTGAAAACAAATTTAGATTGTCTAATTTCTCTCCTACAATATTTAATGTTATGGATATCAACCTTTTTCTATTTGTAAGAGCTCATCAATTGGCATTGGGTATGCTGAACTAAATAAATAAATGAACTTATTTTAGATTGAAAAAGAGCAGTGTATCGCTGGAAAAATTAAAATCGTCTGTGATCGTCCGATTGGCACGAGTGTTACAGCGAAGAGTATCGAAATACTCACTAAAAGAATTGAGAAAGAGCGTTGAAAGTGCAAATGTAAAAATTTTAACATTTTGTCTTTTGCGGCTATTGGGTCTTAATGCACAAGTTGCAAATCGGAGGCTGAGTGAACGGGGCTCAAAGTTAATCCGGAAAATAAGATTTTTGGGACACTTCTTAAAATGTAAATGTTAATTTTTGTCATGTTATCCCAAAACGTAATTTTAGGCTCTTAAAAATTCTAGACGATGCAAAAGCATAATATAAGGGGAAACAGCTATAAAAAGCTACTTTTTATACTTCCGTCACATATGAAGACACTAAAGCAACAGGGTTGTATTTTGAAATATTATATAATCTTTTCTTACAAGATTTATCTAAATTGCACCGTTTAATAAATAGGGGCATAATAGGGACAACATTATTTTGTTATTGAATTTTCTATATTTTTTTATTTTTTAAAAACGGATTTGATATTTCTTGCTAAACCTTCCTCCTCCTCGACTTTTTTAAATATAAATGAAACATAGATTTATGCTTAAAACAAAAACTATTGACATTAAATAAATTTACCTCATAACCAGTAAAAATTTAAGCTTAATAAACAAAAGTTCGGAAATAAACTTTTATGACGAAAATGTTTTATACAATTTACTAAATAAATTCATTTTTTTCGCACGCTGTAGTTCAATATGCCTGTGTTTAGATAAACGATACGATAACGTAAGAGAACGTAAAAAATGTATTTATTATTATTAAAAATGCAATCTTCATAAAATATTTACCTTATTAATACGCGCTTTTGATTGATAAGTTAAACTTTACAACCTATGTTATTAAGTTACATTTATTTAATTTGCAGGGCTATTGCTTTATATGATATCCAGCCAAATTTAAATAGAACAAGTGAATATAACCAAGTAAGAGATGATCGAAGTATGTCTCGTATAGTTGAGCCGTATACTCCATCGGAGGAAGAGTACGATTATGGAGATTTTACTGGCTATGCTTATGAGGGTGTTCAACCTCCGCAAATTAACCACTTAGTAAGTAAAGTCAGATTTTTATTCGTCGTCTAAATATTATTTATTTCATTATTACCAGCATGAGTCTGCATCGGGAATTATTGCTAAGCTAAACTTAGAAGATAATTTTGGCTTAGATTTTTATAAAAATAGTAAAAACGGTAAGTGCCAAATTAATGAAATAAATTTATTAGTTATATATACTCTTTTAAGGATTCGGAAATTTTCAAAGTAAACTCACGTCGCACTTTGTAGAAAATCCCGACCGCTTTAACTCTTTAAACGATCTTCCGAAACATAAAAGAGAAATCAATTTTAAGGACATTACGGATATTGCACTTACAACTTTGGCTTTTCTATCGTTTGGAATGTTTACTTTACAAGTGCTTATGTGCATAGTTATGGTAACTAGAAAATTTTATTTTTATTGTTCTCATATAAGCCTTTCAAACTTTCCTTACTCTGGGCAGTATAATCATTTTACAGTGCTACTTGGATGGGCATGGCTAACAACATGAATCCATAGCAACAGAACGTTGCAAATAAGTTCGCACTCAAAGATGTACAGCTATGACTTACCCACCCTACCAATTTTGCCTTCTTTTGTTATATCACCTTCAGGGAAAACAGAAGCCTTTTTTAATGCGTATGCTGTTTTTATTTGCTTTTAAACAAATGCTTGGGTTTATTATCCTTTGTTTTTATACCCGTTACTGGTAGAAGGAATCATTTTTGACCCCATAAAGTATATAGATAACATACCATTCAAATTCATTTAAAATGTGTCTATTGCCAACACCGCTGAACTACTGGTATAATGAATTGCATTATATATAGGCACTTAATTTTGCCAGTACCATCGATGATTGATACTTTTTTAGACCATCGATACTATCTATAGTACCATCGAGTGTTTTACCAAACCTACTCTTTGGTGTTGTTTTTGGAGATGAAAAATGTGCACTAATATGTCGAGGGTCTAGGAGATTTTTTTCCGCTTTTTTGTTTTGTTTCGGTAGTGATATTTACTGATACAGTACCAAGCACTCCACAAGTATATTACAAAGTGTCAAAATGCTTTAGACATTAAAACACAAGTCTTTATTCAAAAAGTATGAGGAAATATATGTATACCAGCAGGTTTTGCCTGTAGATTTTATATCAAACGGGCCGGTCTAGTCCATTCCTGTGTACATGAATGGACGGGAAAAGAACACTCGCTCTTTCGGAAAACTTCCCAACATCTGGACTGGGTACAAATTGTCATGAGCTATTCCTCGGTGGCAACATCCTGGGCCTCTAGACGGACCCGGGACCGCGGTGATTACAATGCAATGCCCGCAATGCATCTGGAATCTAGGAAATCTATTGTCGACATAGGCGCCACATGGTTTTTGACGGCGCGTTTTCGATCTCGGTCACCGGCAGGTCGGTTCCCTGGGTAAGCCAATGATCACGTGGCAGTTAAAGCCAAGTGACTCCATGCCACCAAAGCGGGTTATCCACTAGTTCCTGAAAGGGAACTGCTCGACTAGCCAATTGGCTGCCGCTGTGTACTCGGTGATCTTCGTCACCTTGTTGGCAACGAACTTTGTCCATTCCAGCACGATCTCGGAATCGGTCCAACAATGGAGTTTTGAGGTCAGCCTCGACATATTGGGAAGGATTGATTCACCCATCTCGGACAAAACGAGAGACCAACATAGCTACAGCCTCGGAAGGGAGATCGGTTTGACTGGCGCCACACGCGTCTTGGCCGTGAGCAAGTGCAAGTGGTCTTGTAGCTCTTCTTTACGCGTAGATAGATCGCAGCTTCGTATGCATTTTGGGAGGCGTCAGAGAATCCATGATACCCTACGCGCCGATTTGGGAAAAGCGATTTGGGAAAGGCCTTGGCGTTTCGTGGATTTCCGTTGCTAGATCTGGTTGTACGAAGAAGAACTCATGGGACGTCGCTTTTCATCGAGCGCCAAAAGTTTTGGCTGTGCTCTCAGTGTCGATCTCGAGGCAGTCTGTTGTCAGAAGACGGTCGCTTTTGATATGAGCTAATATTTCTTTGTGGCTAGAGGTCAATTTTTTCAATGGAAAGCCCGCAGAATCTAGAGCACTTTGTAGTCAGCTTCCAAAACGACAACGTCTACATACTAATGGTATCGAATCATGCTGCTCGCTCTTGGATAGCTGAGCTGTACGTCAGTTGCTAGCTTTTGCAGGACTCGAATCGCCAGGAATGACGCACAATTGACTCCAAAAGTTACCTGTAATTTGAAATCTCGAATGTGCCCCTTTCTGTGGCGGAATAAAAAGCGTTGGATCGAGGAATGCTACGAATCTACCCATATTTGTCGATACATTTTCTCGATATCGGCACTATAGACGTATCGGAAATATCGCCACTTTAGGATCTGGATCGTTAGAAAGGACTGGAAGTCTGGGCCAGCATGAAGGATATTTTTTAAACTGACCCCATTCATTGAAGGGCTGGAAAGCATTGACATTCAAATATGACTCTGTGATTCAAGAGTATCTTGACCTCCATCACATTAGAGAAGACCGTCCTACCCATAATTCTCCTAGTTATTACCTTCCTCATCATGCCGTGCTCAAGCCGGAAAGTCCAACCACCAAGCTGCTTGTGGTACTCAATGCCTCCAGCCCTTCAGAGAATGGGGTCAGTTTAAATTATATCCTTCATACTCGCTGAGGATCTGGAGTGACCGAGGGCGGACTTTTTGCCACTTTTACTGGCAGAACCTCCACCTTCCAAATTTTGTGAGAAGCTTATCTACGGTCGTGTCAACTGTGTGGGAAATTCTCGTGTAAAAGGCGCAAATCTGATTTTTCGTTGGAGCGGGAACGGGTCCAGTTAGGATCCACCCGAAAATGGTTTTTTGACCGAGGAGGGAGCCGCAAATATTCGGCCGGGTGCCGTACGTCGGCCCCGACCAGAAAATCTATCTGTGTGCTCTCATAAAACTTTGGATCCGCTAGTGCAAGTTCGGGAATCGGATAAGATGGGAGGTCTCCAGCTTTATGAGGTAAAACGTAGTTCGTTGTGTTTAATCGCATACCATGCCTGGTCGGAGAACGGATGGTAAACTGGCAGAGATTTTTAGATTCAGCAGATATTGTCTGTTTCAAGTCTGATTACCTATTTGAGTCAGAATCGGCTCGTTTTCGTTTAGGTCGAAAAAAAAAACTTCTAGAACGGTGAAACAATGTGTCGATATGAATAGGGTCAGGTTGCTTTGCGGAATGAAATCAAACTTGGATCGGTGATGACGGAAATTGTATATAACCCGCGGAAAAACTATGGTAGTTGTTCTGTTTGGTATATGTATATTATTTTTGTTAGCCTTTCTTTTTAAACGTCTTAGTGAAAAAAATTTCCTAATATATAAAAATATTTACCGATAAGTTGTAGAACGAAGGATGCTATTTGCAATTAAAAAAAGAAAGGAAGTTATCTTCGGCAAGCCAAAGTTTGTATACCTTTGCAGTTATAAAAATAGTCAACGTTAGTAACATCATTTTACATTTTTTAAGGATTGTTGCTAGCTTCAAAGATATTAAAAACATATTATTTCAATATTTCTCGGACCGTTTCTTTGACAGCTAAATATTAGAGTCCTCCGATTTTTATTATATTTTATTTAAAAATCTTAAAAATATAAAAAAAAAATTATTCCCAATATTATAAAACAATATGACAAAAAGCCCCAAAGCTATAATTTGTTTCATATTATTTTGGTTTTTTTTTCGATCGTTCCTATGACAGCTATATGATATAGTCGTCCAATTATGATAAAATTTCATTGAAAATTCAGAACTACTTAAAAAATGTAATTTCCTGGCTTAGAAGGTTATATGTCAAAAAATACCGGAGCTATAATTTGTTTCATATTATTTTCCCACCAGTTTTTCGATCGTTTCTATGGCAGCTCTATCGATTTTGATAAAATTTAATTCGAAGCCCAAAACCAATTCAAAAATGGTATTTCCAAGCGTAGGAGGTTATATGTTTAAAACACAAAAGATTTATTTAAAAAAATGTTTTTTTTCCGATTATTCCTATGGGATCCATTAGATATAGTTGCCTGATCTGGCTGGTTCCGACTTATATACTACCTGCAATAGAAAGAATACTTTTGTGAAAGTTTCAGACCGATACCTTTAAAACTGAGAGACTAGTTTGCGTAGAAAAGGACGAACAGACGGGCAGATGGACGGACAGACGGTCGGCTAGACGGATATGTCTAGATCGATTCATCTAGTGATGCTGATCAAGAATATATATACTCTATGAGGTCGGAAACATCTCCTTTACTACGTTGCAAACTTCTGACTGAAATCAGTAGACCGTTTGCAGGGGTATAAAGAGATGTTACGTACGTCCTCTATATAGAAAGATTCAACGCCGAATCTTAAGTCGGAGCCAGGGGTGCATTTGATTAACCACACTTAGGCTATTAAGGTCAAAAGAAGTTGCAATTCGGCAAATTACTGGTGTATGGTGGCCAGAACAACGGCCACGATCGACCTACTGGTATCTATACCCCGGTAGCTGGCAAAGTGCAACAGCCGGCTGTTGACTCAAAAGATATTGGATACCGAGATATAGTAACCCTTGGTGGGAACATCTAGTTTATCCGCTTCAAACCGGCAGCTAAGTAAAAGCTCTACTAGACCTTAGACAATTAGAAAAAAGGGGGAGAATCCATTCTGGTGTCTTGCTGACGGAAGCCGCAGGCTCCGAGGAAAGTCCTCTCCTCCAAGATCAGCCAACAGGATCCAGCAGCCCTTGAGGAGGACACCTATTGCTCAAAAGATTTTCATGTGTCGGTCCATCGTCGCCATTATAATCAAAGAAGGAAATGTGTCCACCGAATCAATCTAAGCTAAACTTAACTTATGCATAATCAAAGGCAAACAGCCGCATATAATACAAGAAAAACACAAGTGAAAATCAAAAACATTAGAAACATTTAAAAATGCATTGAAATACATTTAAATCAAGTGAATCGGTTGTCCTTATTTTGATAAAAAAAAGCAAAGACGAGTCTCACCATCAGCGTTACGAACGATGCGTGACTCAGGCATCTATATATATTTCTTTTGTTTAAGTGAATTGGTATTCTTAAGAGCATCAGTCGTTTATTGCACGTATATTTAAGGGACAAGTTTTCGGAACTCGGTTCCTTTTTTAAAGTATACTTATATAAATATTCGTGCAGTCCAAATAGTTTTTTTATAGGCTGTAGTTAATCTTTCAGCGGCAAGTATCAGCCTTGTGGTTGTATGCACAATTACAAGAGCCCTCTGACCGTCGATTGTAGTTGTGAATGGTCAGCGGTTTGCTGTTGTGTACACCTTACGGGTGGTAAATTCGATACTCTCCGCTAATAAAAATAATTGTCAAGGAGAATTATTTCTTATGCTTTAGCCAACTTTATATTGCTTATTTAAGACATACGCAGACATGCAAATTAAGTTTCTCACTTGTGATTTAATTAAAAAATTTATTTTTATTTATTAATCACTTAATCTCTACTACAATTTTTTAATAGGTCGAACTTAGTTAATTCACTGCTCGTTTAATTTTCCTCGATTTGTACTACTGCTCGATTCGGATCTCAAAAACGGACTGCCTGATCTCTAGTTCAATGATCAATTATCAAACCTCGACTTAAGAGAATTTATCCCCAAAAATTGATAAAGAGAATGGCTCAAGAGAGTCGGAAAATAGGATGATGCAATTTGCCAATTAAATTTGAAGTCCAATCTTGGCCGGAAATTGGTGTTTACATTAGCGGAGTTTTAGGGACCGCTTTGGGGATCTTTTTGTTTACGTTAGCGGACTGGATGTTTACAGCATCCGTTTGATTTGGGCTGCGTGAAATTGATCTGGGTGGGAATGATTCGGAGGCCTGGTTGAAAGAAATAGCTGACCACGGATTTATCTCGGATCTGTCAGAGTTATTTGGAATTTGGCTCTCGGCTCAAAGTTGTTTATAAATTGGGTAAGAGCCCCTAAATATAACTCCCCCTATTCTAAATTGAATCGTCCCGATTCATTGGAACTGATGAGTATATTGAATGTAATTGTTGGGTTAATTCGACAATGATATTTTCTTCTAGGGTATTTTCATTGTCGGTTATATTATTTATTTCATTATCGGATATATTATTTTCTGGTTCAGTTTCTATATGAATTTGCCATGGTTTGAATATTAAAAATTTTCTGAATTTGATTATAATCATAATAATTAAATATATAAATGTAAATATGATTAATATTAACGTAACTGGTATTTGAGTTTGTTTAATTTGAATAAATGGATTTAGTATGTTAATATTATCGAATGTGAGTTCCGAATCATTAGATATAATATATTCGGATACTAAAAAATCCGTATATTTTCGAGCTGTGATGTATTCCAATATCTTATTGTCTACATTGGTGTAGGAAATATTATTAATTTTAGTGGTGCCATTAAAAGTTATTAAATATGACCCATTTAAATGAGTGTCATTAACTGTATTTTCTCGATTTACAAAAATGGCTTCATCTTGGATTACATCTACATTTTTATTTTTTTCTCGGATTTTGATACAAAAGGATTTTTCTCCATTTAGTAATCTAGTGAAACAAGAGCCTTCTGGGTTAAGTGTGCAATAATTATTAAATAATTCTGTCTTAAAATTAGACATTACATAATACTTATTTCTACATTTTGCGACGTGATTATCAATTAATAGTTTTCCATCATTATGTGAAATGGATCTTGAATTGTAAACGTCACAACGGTCGGTAATAATAGGATATTTTATGTAAATTATAATAAGATCTTGATGCAAAGCGATTTAAAGTTCCGATATATCTAAAAGGTCTGTTATAACTACAGGTCTATCTTCGTGCTTATAAATTTCTAGTATATCATCATTGTTTAGAATTTTAGTATTAAATACATCAATTTTGGCAAGTGTAATTGTGTCCATGAAATTCATAAGATCGTAAGTAAGCAAGAGCAGACAATATTTTCTAAGTGGAATTTCTTGATTTTTAAAGGCTGTTTTGAATTGTTCAGACAAAGATTTTTTCTCTTTAAATATTTTAGAATGAATAACGAATTGATCGTTATTATTTTGTATTAAATCATCGATTTTATTTTGGACTGTTATGAAATCATCATGATCTGGTGTTCCCGCTATCCATTTCCAAATGGTGCCTATTTCATTACTGCCTCTTTTTGATCTACTGGGTATAACTTGAGTTGTAAGTATTTTAATAATTTTTAAATCGTGGGATATTTCCCAAACAAAATTCTTGTTGTCGTGACCCTTTAGAAATTCTGTTTCAAGATTAATTATCTCTCTATAAAGACTTATATTAGTTATATGAAATAAATCTGCGTGTGACTCATAAGTAAGAACAACTTTGGTATCCTTGTAAAGAAGGAAATAATGGTTCGTGTAATCCATAATTTCGGATTAGGTGGTAGCTACCAGCAATAATAAGTACCTTATTGAAATCATTATCTGTAATTTGAAACAAGTTATTTAATATAATCTTTATGAATAGATTATGGATAGATTCTTGGTCTAGATGCAGCCCGTTTTCGTTTAAAACTTTTGCGCTGACTAGAAAAGGAAAGTAAGGGCATGTTAGCTTAGCGGAACCCAGTTGTGTAGACTCTGCTGACACCCCTAGTTAGGGGCTACTTGTTGTGTTTTGTTTTTGGGGCTAAATATCGGACGGTTCTTGACCGAAGAGAGTCTTGCGGAGCAGAGAGCAGCACCCCCTAGTATATACACATTATTATTGTCGACTTATTAAGCGTTTACGTCGCCAACCGCTTGTTTGGAAAAGAGGCACGTGATCCGGCTATACCAAACGTAAAGTGAAAGGTGAGTGATTGCATTAGCCACCTCAAGTGACAATCTCTAAAAAAAAGAGCGAAGGCCTTAAAAGTGGGTTCAACTTTATAAATGAAGGGGGCCAAAAAGAAGGTTCTGTTTCAACCCAGCACCGGAAAAGTGACACGCGCAACGACGCGCGGAGAAAACCCCGGAGTGCGAGCGGCTAGGAGAATCTCCTGAAAGAGAGCCTTGGGAGCTCGCCCAGAATCAGCCAGGACAGGTAGACACCCTGTCCGAAGAAAATAATCTGGACCAAGCCGCCAGAATGAAAGGAGCCGCCGGTGGAGAGAATTTACCCCTCGCATTTCCTAGAGGGAGATCAAGTATGCTTCCCCATATCAGAGACACGAGGACACGATTTTGCTGCCGAGGGAGGTGAACAGAGATTAATGGAGCTCTTGAGATAAAGCAACGAGATACAGCGTGGTATAAGCGCCCAGATAGAAGCATTGAAAGCGCAAGTAGCAGAGATGCAGTTTACAACATCTAGGGGTCCCGAACCGAAGGGACTGCCGTCACCAACCCGAACTGTTCCGAATCCGAATTACAGCTTCTTGAGATACCAAGAGACTCCGCCTCTGGAACCGGTGACGCAACAGACAATTCCGACCAGGAGAGAGGGAGACGAGCCACCAATTGCATCTAGAGATCGATCGCAACTCCTTTTTACAGGGACCGAGATCAAGAGATGTCAGACTAGAAAGATGGAACCTAAAGTTCGAAGGCAGCGGACGCGGCATGACAGTTGAGAGCTTCCTGTTCCGCGTGGACCGACTGCAAGAATTGTATGACCTCAGCCGCCAACAAGTCTTTCGTGAGTTCCAACTTCTGTTGACCGGTGTGGCCACTGCTAACGTCCCCATTAACTTCGTTAGCGGATTTCAAAAGGGAGGGTCTCCAAGTAGACCGCCTCCAAGTAGGGCGCCTGAGACAAAAAAAAAACAACAGACAACAATGGTCGTACGCAGATTTCTTTTTCCGAAGTCATTCCATGGTCATAAGAAATAGCAATTCGGCAAATTACTGGTGTCGCGTGGCTAGAAAAACGGCCACGATCGACCTACTGGTAACCATACCCCGGTAGCTGGCAAAGTGCAACAGCCGGCTGTTGACTCCAAAGATATTGGATACCGAGATGTAGTAACCCTAGGTGGAAAACCTAGTTTATCCGCTTCAAACTGGAATCTAAGTAAAAGCTCTACTAGGGTATAAAAGACCATAGAAAATTGGAAAAAAGGGGTAGAGTCCATTCTGGTGTCTTGCTGACGGAAGCCGCCGGCTCCGAGGAAAGGCGACCTTTCCAGGGGCTCCTCTCCTCCAGGATCAGCCACCAGGATCCAGCAGCCCTTGAGGAGGACACCTATAGCTCAAAAGATATTCATGTGTCGGACCATTGCCGCCATTATAATTAAAGAAGGAGGGAATATGGCCGAAACACAGCTCGATCGTATTGCGATCAAGCGACAGCTAAGCTTGTGGGGCAGCTTGCACTGACGACTGACGAACTTTACACTCTAATAATATTTTTCCAGGCACTATAAATATTTATTCGTGTTATGTTGGAGAGAGGCCAAGATCCCACGACCCGAATACGACGTAGGTATGCCGGCAAAAATGGTGCCTAAACATCGGACGCCTATCCCTCGGCCCAAGTCCTTTTTAGGACTCAGGCACTAATATGCCCACGTAACAGAGAGTCAAAAAAATGGGTCATATGGAAGAACGTACCAAAGAAATATAAAAAAAAAATGGCGAAGTAATTGATTTTTTTCCTTTGTCGGGTTAAATCGTACTTTAATTTTTGACAAATCATAAAAAATTTTAAACGAATAATATTTTCTAGTGGCAAACTTCAGACCGGCTTTACCTTTCTGGCTTCAAGATCGCTGTCGCTCAAAGTTGGCAATGTAGAGCGGAAGCGGGATTTTGCACTCGAATCGCGAGGTACCTCGGTAACCGAAAGAATGAACAACTTCACTTAGAAAGAACGGGAGAACGGTCACGGTAACATTGGATAGAACTGCCGGGGTATAGATTCGCCGGACAGTGGACCTGAATAAGATAAGATAAGTCATAAGTTATAGGTGGATATCATTAAATCAGTTTAGAACCAAGGTGACAACGCCGAGGTAAAAGAGCGTCGAAAAAATACTAGTGTAGAATAAATATGAGAGAAGGACGCACTTGAGGAGATTTCGTAGCCCAGTGGAAAGGAATGAAGGGAATTTCATAATGTAAAATAATTATAGCTATCATTATGTTATCCTCCGACATCTTTTACGTTCCCACTCCCTTCTAACGGAATAATCGTTTCTAATTAAATTGTAGAAAAATGGAAAGATCTTTTATAAATTCGTGGTTAGCACATGGAAAAGAGGGACAATCACACCCTCGACGGATTCCGGTTCAACCCATCGGACTCACTTTGTATAAACTAAACAAATTACAAATTGAACATTTATTGTAAAGGACTCCCGAATCCGACTGAGAGTTGTCCGCCAGCGAGAGAGCACAGTGATAGTGCAAAGCATAGTACACTGACTCTGTAAAACTGTACTTTCAAGACAAAAAATTTGGCAAATTTTTGACAACATAAATATTTAATTTAAGAAACATTTTTATTGAATTGTGTAACTTTTCAGGAAAAATGTTGTTTTTCGACGTCGTTAGATATCACGAGCGTTCAGCAGAGCTAACTTGATTTCTCTTTACTAATACATCCGTATCACGTAGTTCTCCTGAACGCGGCCTACGATTATATGTTAGACGTTTACTGCAATCTAACTCCTTCAACTAAGTAAACAAAAGTTAAAGACTAAAAAGACACGTGCCTTTCAAAAAACGAAAAGAACAAATTTAAACAACAACACCAGCTCCCCTTAACCATTGTTGTATGTTATTAGGGAATTTCCCATTTACCTTCTATGTCTTTGCATTTTTTATCTACGCAAACTAGTCCGTCACTTTTAAAGCTTTCTCAAAAGTCCTCTTTCCTTTGCAGTTAGTATATAAGTAGTCATCAGTCGGATAGGAGAACTATAGAACTTATAGATCCCATAGGAATAATTGGAAAAAATGTAAAATACATTATTTCTTTGTTACTTTTTAACATACAACCTTCTATGCTTGAAAGTACCATTTTTTAATAAGTTCTGAACTTCAAATAAAATGTAATCAAAATAGGACGATTATATCACATAGCTACCATAGGAACGACAAAAAAAATTTGTTTGCAAAAAAATAATATAAAAAAAATTATATATTCCGTATTTTCTGACATTATCTTATAATATTGAGAATATGATTTATTGTACTCTTAAGAATTTCGAATTAAATTTAATAAAAATCGGACGACTCTATCATATATATAGTTTTTGAAGAATATTACTAAAGCTATCAACAATCCTTAAAAAATTTAACATGGTGTTAAGAACGTTGATTATTTCTTATAACTACAAGGGTATACAAACACCCCCGCTTGCCGAATTGTTTTAATTTATAAGTTTAAAACGGCATTTTTTACAACAATGTGTCGTACGTCAAAAGTTGAGGAATATATACCGCTTTAAATTTAATTTTAAACCGTTAGAGCCGTTTTTTAGGAATCAGAAAAAAAAGAGAAGAAATTATTAAAATAAACTATTTAAACTAAATAAACATGTTTGGACAATTTATGTTTAAAAGCCACACATAGTATTTTAAAAAAATCTTTCTAACGTTTTGGGACAAACTGACGAGCAGACAAACGACAAAGAAAATTAAATTTGCTTTTTGAGAAGTCCCCCAAAATTTTGATTTGTGTATTACTTATGAACGATGCATCAGATTTTCAGGTGTTGTTCGTCACGTTTTTTAAGTCAGAATATAATTAGGTTAAAAAATGAGGGTATTTATTTCCACCGGTTACAAAAGATCAAATTTTCCAAATATTTACTTTTATTTTTTTTTTAGTTTTTGCAGTACTTTTCGATTGATGCATCATCCGTAACAATCAGACGGTTACCGTAGATATTAATTTCTTCGTGTAAGTTATATGACACATTACTTAGGGGCCCTTGCCCAATTTATAAACAACTTTGAGCCAAGAGCTTTTTTCCATTCTTTATAAAAATCCTCCAATCGATTCCCACCCAGATCAGTTTCACACTCTCCGCTTCAAACGGATTCTGTAAACATCCAAGCCGATATTATAAACACCAGAGCCCCAAAAAGGGAGCCCCAAGTCCGCTAACGTAAACATCGATTTCCAGCAGAATTTCAATTCTGCAAAATTTCACATTTATTTGAAAAAGTACATCATCCTATTTTTTGACTCTCTTGAATGATTCTCTTTATCAGATTTTTGAGACAAATCTCTTAAGCCGAGGTTTAATTATGGATTATTGAACCAAAGTCAGGCAGTCCGTTTTTGAATCCGAATTGATCGGTCGTCAACTTGAATATTGCGAGCAGTGAAAATTAAGTTCGGTACTAATAACAATTGTGTAAGCTAGTGAATAAGAATTAACAATAAAAAAAATATTGTTTTAAAAAATTCACTAAGCAATAATTTAATTGGCGCCCAACGTGGGGAGGTGCTATAAAAAAATGCTTGAAATAAGCTTTAGAACAAAACAGTTTTCGAAAACAAAAAGGGAATTTGCACCGCTCAAAAACCTAACCGATAACATAATAAAAAAAAATAATAAAAAAAAACTATTACTCTAAAAAACAAATATTAAACAAAAATGAAGAAAAAACAGATATTAAAAAAATCAAACGGATAAGTAAAAAATTTATTGAAAATCAAATACAAATTTAACAAAACAAGGAAGAGCCGAGAAATAAATTGAAGGAAGAGCTGAGGGCTATCCCTCGCTACACGGAAATAAATTGAAGGAAGAGCTGAGGGCCATCCCTCGCTATAAAAAGACCCCAAACAGGATCATCAGGCAAAAAGAAGACATCCCATATCCAAGGCAACTAAGAAGAACAATTAGTGAGCTGTTTAATTATAGTATTATATATATAAGAATTTAGTTCAAAAAATTTTAGATAAAAACAAACAAGGTGGAAGAGTTAACCAACGAATTTGTTAAAATTCTAATGACCTCAGCCGCCAACAAGTCTTTCGTGAGTTCCAACTTCTGTTGACCGGTGTGGCCACTGCTAATGTCCCCATTAACTTCGTTAGCGGATTTCAAAAGGGAGGGTCTCCAAGTGGACCGCTGGTTGAAAATTACTGCGAGAATCATGCACAGCGCCACCATACTTCAATAATAGTACAAAAATTACTACACCTTGCATTACCCGGACAGCTCTGCTGATAAACATGAGACTCTTCGTCACAGGAGAGGGTCGAAGCCACACGTCAATGGGCGCCTGAGAAAAAAAAAAAACAACAGACAACAATGGTCGTACGCAGATTTCTTTTCACGAAGTCATTCCATGCTCATAAGAAATAGCAATTCGGCAAATTACTGGTGTCGCGTGGCTAGAAAAACGGCCACGATCGACCTACTGGTAACCATACCCCGGTAGCTGGCAAAGTGCAACAGCCGGCTGTTGACTCCAAAGATATTGGATACCGAGATGTAGTAACCCTAGGTGGAAAACCTAGTTTATCCGCTTCAAACTGGAATCTAAGTAAAAGCTCTACTAGGGTATAAAAGACCATAGAAAATTGGAAAAAAGGGGTAGAGTCCATTCTGGTGTCTTGGAAGCCGCCGGCTCCGAGGAAGGGCGACCTTTCCAGGGGCTCCTCTCCTCCAGGATCAGCCACCAGGATCCAGCAGCCCTTGAGGAGGACACCTATAGCTCAAAAGATATTCATGTGTCGGACCATTGCCGCCATTATAATTAAAGAAGGAGGGAATATGGCCGAAACACAGCTCGATCGTATTGCGATCAAGCGACAGCTAAGCTTGTGGGGCAGCTTGCACTGACGACTGACGAACTTTACACTCTAATAATATTTTTCCAGGCACTATAAATATTTATTCGTGTTATGTTGGAGAGAGGCCAAGATCCCACGACCCGAATACGACGTAGGTATGCCGGCAAAAATGGTGCCTGAACATCGGACGCCTATCCCTCGGCCCAAGTCCTTTTTAGGACTCAGGCACTAATATGCCCACGTAACAGAGAGTCAAAAAAATGGGTCATATGGAAGAACGTACCAAAGAAATATAAAAAAAAATGGCGAAGTAATTGATTTTTTTCCTTTGTCGGGTTAAATCGTACTTTAATTTTTGACAAATCATAAAAAATTTTAAACGAATAATATTTTCTAGTGGCAAACTTCAGACCGGCTTTACCTATCTGGCTTCAAGATCGCTGTCGCTCAATGTTGGCAATGTAGAGCGGAAGCGGGATTTTGCACTCGAATCGCGAGGTACCTCGGTAACCGAAAGAATGAACAACTTCACTTAGAAAGAACGGGAGAACGGTCACGGTAACATTGGATAGAACTGCCGGGGTATAGATTCGCCGGACAGTGGACCTGAATAAGATAAGATAAGTCATAAGTTATAGGTGGATATCATTAAATCAGTTTAGAACCAAGGTGACAACGCCGAGGTAAAAGAGCGTCGCAAAAATACTAGTGTAGAATAAATATGAGAGAAGGACGCACTTGAGGAGATTTCGTAGCCCAGTGGAAAGGAATGAAGGGAATTTCATAATGTAAAATAATTATAGCTATCATTATGTTATCCTCCGACATCTTTTATGTTCCCACTCCCTTCTAACGGAATAATCGTTTCTAATTAAATTGTAGAAAAATGGAAGGATCTTTTATAAATTCGTGGTTAGCACATGGAAAAGAGGGACAATCACACCCTCGACGGATTCCGGTTCAACCCATCGGACTCACTTTGTATAAACTAAACAAATTACAAATTGAACATTTATTGTAAAGGACTCCCGAATCCGACTGAGAGTTGTCCGCCAGCGAGAGAGCACAGTGATAGTGCAAAGCATAGTACACTGACTCTGTAAAACTGTACTTTCAAGACAAAAAATTTGGCAAATTTTTGACAACATAAATATTTAATTTAAGAAACATTTTTATTGAATTGTGTAACTTTTCAGGAAAAATGTTGTTTTTCGACGTCGTTAGATATCACGAGCGTTCAGCAGAGCTAACTTGATTTCTCTTTACTAATACATCCGTATCACGTAGTTCTCCTGAACGCGGCCTACGATTATATGTTAGACGTTTACTGCAATCTAACTCCTTCAACTAAGTAAACAAAAGTTAAAGACTAAAAAGACACGTGCCTTTCAAAAAACGAAAAGAACAAATTTAAACAACAACACCAGCTCCCCTTAACCATTGTTGTATGTTATTAGGGAATTTCCCATTTACCTTCTAAGTCTTTGCATTTTTTATCTACGCAAACTAGTCCGTCACTTTTAAAGCTTTCTCAAAAGTCCTCTTTCCTTTGCAGTTAGTATATAAGTAGTCATCAGTCGGATAGGAGAATTATAGAACTTATAGATCCCATAGGAATAATTGGAAAAAATGTAAAATACATTATTTCTTTGTTACTTTTTAACATACAACCTTCTATGCTTGAAAGTACCATTTTTTAATAAGTTCTGAACTTCAAATAAAATGTAATCAAAATAGGACGATTATATCACATAGCTACCATAGGAACGACAAAAAAACTTTGTTTGCAAAAAAATAATATAAAAAAAATTATATATTCCGTATTTTCTGACATTATCTTATAATATTGAGAATATGATTTATTGTACTCTTAAGAATTTCGAATTAAATTTAATAAAAATCGGACGACTCTATCATATATATAGTTTTTGAAGAATATTACTAAAGCTATCAACAATCCTTAAAAAATTTAACATGGTGTTAAGAACGTTGATTATTTCTTATAACTACAAGGGTATACAAACACCCCCGCTTGCCGAATTGTTTTAATTTATAAGTTTAAAACGGCATTTTTTACAACAATGTGTCGTACGTCAAAAGTTGAGGAATATATACCGCTTTAAATTTAGTTTTAAACCGTTAGAGCCGTTTTTTAGGAATCAGAAAAAAAAGACAAGAAATTATTAAAATAAACTATTTAAACTAAATAAACATGTTTGGACAATTTATGTTTAAAAGCCACACATAGGGACAAACTGACGAGCAGACAAACGACAAAGAAAATTAAATTTGCTATTTGAGAAGTCCCCCAAAATTTTGATTTGTGTATTACTTATGAACGATGCATCAGATTTTCAGGTGTTGTTCGTCACGTTTTTTAAGTCAGAATATAATTAGGTTAAAAAATGAGGGTATTTATTTCCACCGGTTACAAAAGATCAAATTTTCCAAATATTTACTTTTATTTTTTTTTTAGTTTTTGCAGTACTTTTCGATTGATGCATCATCCGTAACAATCAGACGGTTACCGTAGATATTAATTTCTTCGTGTAAGTTATTACATTACATAACTTACATTACTTAGGGGCCCTTGCCCAATTTATAAACAACTTTGAGCCAAGAGCTTTTTTCCATTCTTTATAAAAATCCTCCAATCGATTCCCACCCAGATCAGTTTCACACTCTCCGCTTCAAACGGATTCTGTAAACATCCAAGCCGATATTATAAACACCAGAGCCCCAAAAAGGGAGCCCCAAGTCCGCTAACGTAAACATCGATTTCCAGCAGAATTTCAATTCTGCAAAATTTCACATTTATTTGAAAAAGTACATCATCCTATTTTTTGACTCTCTTGAATGATTCTCTTTATCAGATTTTTGAGACAAATCTCTTAAGCCGAGGTTTAATTATGGATTATTGAACCAAAGTCAGGCAGTCCGTTTTTGAATCCGAATTGATCGGTCGTCAACTTGAATATTGCGAGAAGTGAAAATTAAGTTTGGTACTAATAACAATTGTGTAAGCTAGTGAATAAGAATTAACAATAAAAAAAATATTGTTTTAAAAAATTCACTAAGCAATAATTTAATTGGCGCCCAACGTGGGGAGGTGCTATAAAAAAATGCTTGAAATAAGCTTTAGAACAAAACAGTTTTCGAAAACAAAAAGGGAATTTGCGCCGCTCAAAAACCTAACCGATAACATAATAAAAAAAAATAATAAAAAAAAACTATTACTCTAAAAAACAAATATTAAACAAAAATGAAGAAAAAACAGATATTAAAAAAATCAAACGGATAAGTAAAAAATTTATTGAAAATCAAATACAAATTTAACAAAACAAGGAAGAGCCGAGAAATAAATTGAAGGAAGAGCTGAGGGCTATCCCTCGCTACACGGAAATAAATTGAAGGAAGAGCTGAGGGCCATCCCTCGCTATATCCCATATCCAAGGCAACTAAGAAGAACAATTAGTGAGCTGTTTAATTATAGTATTATATATATAAGAATTTAGTTCAAAAAATTGTAGATAAAAACAAACAAGGTGGAAGAGTTAATCAACGAATTTGTTAAAATTCTAACCATGACTCCACCCTTACCTGCAGTGGCTTCTAGCAGCCAGATCGTTAATGTAAGCGATTTAATAGCACAAATAAGGAATGAAATCGCGATTTTAAAGACACATTTAAATCACAACATAAAGAAGGTTGAGGAATTCAAGGAAGCTGTTGATACAAACGTAAGATTCGATACTTCTTATGAAATCATTAAGTCGGTTCGAGAATATAAAGGCGAAGAAGAAAGGTTTGTTAGCTGGAGAAAATCGGCGGAAATAGCAATGGGACAATACAAAAGAGAAAGTGAAAAATACTTTTCGGCACTATCCATTCTTCGAAATAAAATTACAGGCATTGCCAATGATGCTTTAACTCATAATGGAACCATATTGAATTTTGACGCCATAATTGACAGCAACAATTTGAGGGCCCAGTTCGCGAACAATTTTATATCAACACAACGCAAGGCTAATGAGTCAAACTTATATGGGCAACAAAACTCAAATAACAAACCAAAACAATATAACAATAATAATAATAATCAAAGATTTTCTAATAACTTAATAACTTAATCAAGCAAATAATCAACACAGAAATAATTAGATAAATTAGATAAATAGAAACAATACCTGGAATCAGGGAAGATTTAATAATGACCAAAAAATCTGTGTAACTCTTTTAGACCACAACAAAGTAACCCAGAGCCAATGGTTGTTGATAAATCAATTCAGATGCCAAATAGACCCCATAAGAGCAATAATCAAGGATATAATAATTATCAAAATAAATGGAATCAAACTAAAAGAATCGAAACACAAAACCTCAAAATAAAAGAGTACAAACAGGAACTGTTAACCAACCGGCTAACAAGACTATGAGGTTGAACAACATTGAAGAGGACCATTTTTTAGGGCAAACTCAGGAGTAGGACTACCCTACCTAATAAGACACGATAATAAAATAAATAAAAAATTAAAGATATTAATTGATACAGGGGCAACTCCTTGTTATATTAAATCAGGAATTTATAAGAACAAAAATGAACTACCAATATAAAAGAGTATCCACAGTGAATATTTGAATTTTAGTGAATGTGAATTTTATCATATGGTAACTGTTCTCGATACGCGGTATACTTTTTATGAAATAGATGGGGTAGACTCAGATGTACTTGTTGGCTACAGCCTATTGAAAAAAAATCGGAGCTGTAATTGATACAGAAAAAAGGGTAATAAAGTATAATGGAAAGGAGGAAAAATTAAATTACGATAACGGTAATAATTTAAGCCAACATTCTTTGACAGAAGAAAACACCATTCTTCCGTTAAAAGAATTCATAATAAAAAAATACTTTGATCAAAAGCCTCAAATCAGATCCGAATCTGAAGAGGGAAATCAAAGTGACTCTGGTTTGGGAAACAAAAATCCTGAACACGCCGTCGTTGAATTAGCCGACAAAAATAAAAGTTGGGGATTTGAAAATCCCGACCGCGCCGTCGTAGAAGTATCCGACAACCAAAAAATTAACAACATACAGAATTCATCCTCATATCAAAGAAAATATTTGGAGGACCAAACATTAAATTAAAACATTAATATAAACATTCCAAAATAAATATGCAGATTTCTTTTAGGACTGACATACGCGGGGAAATAAATACCGATAATAAGCAATAACCTTAAGCTCTATCAGCCTCAGATTTTGTAAATTTCTGAAATCGCCAGAATGCTCAAAGAAGAAATTATAAGGCGAAGCAGTAGACCTTATAATTCCCCAGAATACTGAATATACGACTAATAAGTCGTACCAAAAAAGGGTTTTAACGAAGATGGAACTCCCAAACTTTGACTAGTAATAGATTATAAGAAATTAAACGAAAACACCATACCGGATAGATATCCAATGCAGGATCCTTCCGTAATTTTGTCAAACCTCGGGAAGGCTAAATACTTTTTTACAATTGATTTGGAATCAGGATTCCACAAAATTCTCATGAATGAAACAGACATTCAAAAAACCTCATTCTCAATAAATAATGGAAAATACGAATTCCTGACAATGCCATTTGGGTTAACAAACGCCCCTAGAATATTCCAAAGAGCGATGGATGATATTTTGAGAAAACAAGTTGGAAAAACGTGTCATGTCTATATGGATGACATAATTATTTTCTCAAAAACAATTAAACAGCAATTTAAAGATTTAATTGTTATAATGAACATTTTGCTGAAAAGTCAAAGTTCTTCAAATTGGAAACAATCTTTCTCGGTTACGTTGTTTCTCACAATGTGATCACATCCAATCCCGAAAAAATTTTCACAATCGTAAAATATCCAATCCCTTAAAATATTCGAGAGCTTATAATCTTCCTAAGCCTTACCAGATACTACAGAAAATTTGTTCAAAATTAGGCCAAAATTGCTAAACCACTAACGATATATTTAGAAGGCCAAAATGGCAAAACATCAAGATATCAAAAACCCTCACAAAAACTGAACAATTATATGCTACTAATAAGAAGGAACTTTAAGCTATAGTTTGGGCTTTTAAAAATTATTTACATGGAGTTAACAACATTGAAATCTACACAGATCATCAACCTCTTTCATTTTCAATTTCTCAAAAGAACCCTAATATCGAAATGAAAAGATGGTATTCTTTCATTCAAAGTTATTCTCCAAAAATTATTTTTAATAACAGAAACTCATTGTCGAGCACACAGAGGGCTTGATGAAAATTATAAATAAATTAACCTGCTATATTATTGGCCTAACTTATATCAAAAACTAAAGGAGTTTGTTAAGAATTGCACAATCTGCAATCAGAACAAATATAAGAAACATCCAGTGCAAATTCCTATCGGTCAAGCACCTATTCCGAATAGAGAAGGTGAAAGTTTGCATATTGACATTTATTACGCCCAAAATCTTATATTCATGACTTGTTTAAATTCATATTCAAAATTTTTAGTCGTAAAAGAAATCCCAAAAAAATTAAATATAGAGAACGAATTTTTAGATATTCGGTAAGAATTACCATTAGCCAAAACCTTGATAATAGATAGCGGAACAAGTTTTTCTTCAACCCAATTTAAATTTTTTGCACAAAGAAACGGGATATCTTTATTTTATGCAGATCCTAGACATAGTACTTCCAACGGACAAATTGAAAGGGCACACTATACTTTAACATAAATTGCACGTTTCATTAAAGATGCACTTAACTTAGTTGCTTATTCCGAAATAGTAATTAGAGAAGCACAGAAATACAACTAATCAATTCACTCTATAACCAATCAACGACTTTATGATTATTATTTAATAAAATCGAACACGATAAAACTCCCTAATTGTTAAAGCAACCACAGGATAAAATGTTACATTTTCATAATAAAGACTGAAAAGAAAACGACTATCACGTAGGAGAAGTAATTTACGAAAAGAAGCAAATAAAAAACAGGTAGTTATGAAGAATTACAGCTACAACCAAAGCCGAAATTATGCGGATATATTTCATATAACGTATTTAAGTTATTATAAAGATATTATTACTCTTGAAACAGAATTTTTAACAGTCATAACGTTCTGAATTCACAATGGGAAATAACCCACCATTTAAAAATTATTAAAATACTTATTTCTCAAATAATACCCACTAGGTCAAAAAGAGGCATTAATTAGTCAAAATCTGAAAATGGATAGCGGGAACACCAGATCATGATAATTTCATAACAGTTCAAAATAAAATTGATGATTTGATAAAAAACAATAACGATCAATTCGTTATCAATTCAAAAATATTTAAAGAAATAAAAACTTAAAAACCGCCTTTAAAAATCAAGAAATTCTACTCAGAAAATACCGCCTTCGTTTGCTGACTTACAATCTTACGAATTTAATGGACACAATTACGTTAGCAAAAATAGATGTTTTCAATACATAAATTCTAAACAATAAAGACATACAGGCAATTTATACACACGAACAAAAACCTGTTATTATTACTGATCTATTGGATATATCTGAAATTAAAATCGCTTTCCCCCAAGATCTTATTATAATATATATTAAATACCCTATAATTATTGATAGTTGTGAAGTTTACAACTCAAGATCCATTTCGCACAGTGATGGAAAATTGTTAATCAATAATCATGTCGCAAAATGTTAAATTAAGTTTTATGTAATGTCTAATTTTAAGACGGAATTATTTAACAACTATTGCACATTAAACCCAGAATAGTCTTGTTTTACCAGATTACTAAATGGAGAAAAATCTTTATGTAATAAAATAAGAGAAAAAATAAAAATGTAGATGTAATTTAAGAAGGAACCATTTTTATAAACGGATTTAATACAGTTAATGACACTCATTTAGATGGGTCATATTTAATAACCTTTAATGCCTCCACAAAAATTAATAATAAATATAACACTTATGTAGACAAGTGATTCGGAACTTTCATTCGATAATATTTACGTATTTAATCCTTTTATTCAAATTAAACAAACTCAAATACCAATTACATTAATATTGATCATAATCGCATTTTTATATTTAATTACCATGCTTTTAATTAAATACAGAAAATTCTTAATATTCAAACCACGGCAAGTTCACATTGAAATACAAGCAGAAACAAATTTCCCCGACAATGAAAATACTGTAGAGGAAAATATCATTGTCGAATTGACTAATCAGCTACATTCATTATACCCTTCAGTTCCAATGAAACCGGACGATTCAATTTAGAATGGGGGGAGTTATATGACATATTACTTAGGGGCCCTTGCCCAATTTATAAACAACTTTGAGCCAAGAGCTTTTTTCCATTCTTTAAACAAAGCCTCCAATCGGTTCCCACCCACCTGGGCTTTCTGCGCAGCGTAAGTTTGTTTCAGCGAGACGCCACGCCCACTCTACGCCCACAATCTGCGAAAACAGTTTTTATGATAGAAACAAAATTTAAACTGAAATCTGTCTATCGACTGACTGATATGCCTCACCCACTCTAACGCCGTTAAAACGTTTAAATCTATCTGCCGCCCACATAACATCTACTGAAATAACCGGTAGGTGGCGCCCTTAACTATCGTTTTGCTGCTAATATACGAGTATATCCATTTCCCTTTTCCTCCCTTAAGCGGAGAAATGGGTGTCTTATAATCAAGGCACTCAACTATAGCGTTCTTTTTTGTTTTTATCTTCAATATGCCAAAAATGCCCGAATGGTCCATCCACCGCCGCAAGATGGCGCCGTTGCCGCTGTGCAATTGTGAACAATCGCGTATCTTGATGGCATGGACATAAACATTTGTGACTAAAATTTGTTGTACACTTTAATAAATAAATAAATATATTTTTAAAATTTGTTTACATTCATTCCCTTTATTTCATTTCTTTTTATACCCTTGCAGAGGGTAAAATGATTTCAGTCAGAAAACTAGTCGATCTAGCCATGTCCGTCTGTCCGTTTCTACGCAAACTAGTCTCTCAGTTTTACAGCTATCGGGCTGAAACTTTTCCTTAAGTCTTCTTTCTATTGCAGGTAGTATATGAGTCGGAATTCAAATTTCTTAAAAATAAAAAAATTATATTCCCAATATTATAGGATTATATGTCAAAAAGCCCCAAAGCTATAATATTTTTTTCATATTATTTTCCCACCAATTTTCCGATCGTTCCTTTGACAGCTATGTGATATAGTCCTCCGGTTTTAATAAAATTTAATTCAAAATTCAGGACTGATTAAAAAATGTTATTTCCAAACTTAGAAGGACTGATGTCCATCAACTGCTCGTCCTTTCGCACCAGGTCGGCACGGGAATTCACATCGACGAAAAGTAGCAAGTCATCTGCAAACGCGCTCAGAGCACAATGTGGCTCCAGGCGCTGAAGCAGAACATCTATCAGTAGGTTCCAAATGAATGGACCTCTGACGGACCCTTGCGGGCAGCCCCGTGTAACCGACACTGTGGCCGCTTCATAGCTGATGATGATACCGTCACTTCGACCGGAGAAATAACTTTTTCACAAGTTTATCTCTCGACAGCCGACGTCGACAAGCCGATCCAGCACCGCGTTTCACTCAACATTGTTGAAGGCTCCCTTGAAATCGACAAAGATTCCCAGCACCCTGCTCTCGGACTGATGGGAACGGTTTTATTGGCGTGCATCCACGCATCCTCTACGCAGGGTCCAGGCCGAAATCCAAATAACCATCTGCAGCCATCCGGTAGCACATCCTTCAGTCGATTCACCATGATCCCTTCCAGCGCCTTTCCGAACACCATATGCCACGATAAGCGGCAGGATCGCTCCTGTCCTTATCTGGCCCCTTTACCAGAGGTATCACTCTCGGGTGTTTCCACTCGGCAGGAAAATATCCTTCCGAGAGGCACCGAGAGTACAACTTCGTCAGGTGCTGAGGGATAGCACGCCATACCTCCTGGACGATCCCACCCGTGATGCCGTCCATTCCCGGCGATCGCCGGCTTCTCAGCTTCGCGACGCTGGTTGCCACCTCGAAGGCTTCGAGGGTCGGTGGAACAGCAGGAGTTATATCCTCACGCACCGTTGACTCCGCAACAGGGAAGCAGTTGCGGAGGAGTATATTTGCGCAGTCGTGCCATGTTGTAAGTAGCGCGCCGTTCGACCTAAGACATCCAAGATCGGCTGTCTTTTTCCGGCCTCGGCATATTCGGTACACGTACCCCCATGGATCATCCTTGTGCCGTCCCACAAAGTCCCGGCAGTTTTGTCGTCAGGATAAGCTTTTTATACTGGCCTGAGGGAAGCCTTAATCCAGCGGCAAGTCGCTTAACACCGTCGGTTCCACTCCGGCGAGCTGCCTGCAGCCTGCACCTCAGTCTCTTGACCTCTTGGCGCTTGGTACTCAGTTAAGGATTCCACCATATTACGTTTCCCCTTGCTGCAGGTATCCTGCGCCCCATCACCCTGTCGCACACTTCGTGTACGATGGAGCGAAGGACTGACACATGATCATCCAACGGCAATTCCTCCAATTCCTTGAGACATTCAGCTGCCTCCCTTAGTTCTACTCTGCATCTTCGCCAACTTGCATTGGAGAACCTCCATTGCGGTACCGGAGCTAGGCTCTCAACGGTACTGCTTGGATCTGGAGTAACGTCAACAGTGATGATGTTGTCGTCACTCAGCTCCCAGAAGTCAACTCTCCATTCGTATATTCCCCACACACGCGCTGCTTCGTTGGTGAAGGTCACGTCGATATCTTTTCTGGAGCGGTGATTATCGAACGTGAGCACCTGGCTGGACGTATTGAGCACACAGGCACCGCTTGCGATAATCCACTCGTCCATGAGCTGTCCGCGTTCGCGATTCAGACGGTCTCCAGAGTTAACTGGAGTTTTGCTGAACCTCATAGGGGAAACGACATTCGCATCAAGTGCAAGGATTGTCTGTGTTGCTGGCTAGCAGCAGAACCGTTTCCAGGTAGTCAGTGTAGGCCACGATGATGGCAGCTTTCTTCCTCTTGTCGGCGAAGATCCTCATGCCTCCAGGGAGTCCAGTGAGCCGCTTGCCTCCGTCCACATAGTGCTCCTGAATGAGTGCGAATAGGTGACCAGCATCTCTCATCCGTTTTGCAAGCTCGATGGCAGCGCAACGGCCCCGACCACAATTCGCTTGGATGAAGCTGAACATGTTAATATCTAGTTTGCACAATGGCTAGCACCCTGCTGTATATCGGGCATCCACCCGAGAGCATATAGTGCCCCAAGGGTAGCCCTTTATGGCTGCAGTTATGGCAGTCAACCGCATTTTTACATTTCGACGCGACGTGGTCATTTTGTCCGCACTGACGGCAGACCTGGTTTTCTCGAGCGCACCCACAATCGCTGACTTTGTGGTCAAAGCCACGACATCGGTGGCACGCATAGGTGCGCACTTGAGAGCGGCAGCGGTAAGAGAACCAATTAATGTACACCCTCCCGCTTTCGAGAACGGCCAGCGCTTGATCATCTACTTCCAGCGTCATGTTTATTGTGGCGCTGTTAGCAGCTGACCAGGGCTTGGTCGCCAGGTCTACCGCCGTCTAAAACTCCTTCAGCGACATCTCCTCGAAGTCTTTCTCCTTTAATTCCATCATAAATTCATCCGGCGTCACAGTGGTGTCCACGTCCTGTACCGTCACCCTGGGTTTCGCGGCAGTGTTTTTGAACACCTTAAGGCCCACCTCAGCGAATTTTGAGGAGGCAACGATTTTCGACATCTACGCCTGCGAGGGCGTGCGAATAATCGCGCCGCCCCGCTTCAACTCTCTCACCTCATGCACTCTAATCCGCAATTTGCCTCCCAGATATGGCCGGATCGTCGCATGCAACGACTGCCGACCAAGTCTCCCGGATTTTCCGCTGTGCAGCAGGTGGGGTGCTAAGGTGCGCCCCTCTAGCAGCGACGGCTGCATATGAGACGACCGAGGCGACCGGTGTCTGCCTCTTAAGGCGGTCCTCCATCACTCCAATGCGTATGTCACATAGCCGATAAGCCTTCGCTGCAAACCGACATATGCATTCTCTTTTCCTTTTTCTTGAAACTTTCGTTTCTTGGTTTATCCAGCCCTATTGAATGCAAGCCAAACACTCTCAGGTGATTACTTCACACAGCTTTCATTTTCTTTCTGTTTGACACTCTACGTGATTTTTAAATATTGAAATTTTTTTAAGTCTTCATTTTTTTTGACTGCATAAAATATACATGAATTTTACGGTAATACTCGCCGATAAAGGTATTAAAGTAGCGGTTGCCTGCAAGTGATTTTGTACCCATCGGTCCACACACATCTGTGTATATGAGTTCTCCCTTAGTTCCAAAATAAAATGTTCCCAGGGGAATTCCCCGGGATTTCAAGGGTAGTTTCAAGACATGTCCTGGTGCGCGGGGTAATTCCCCGGGACACCCCATAGGAAAATTGTATGGGATATCTGTTTTTCCGAGGGGAAAATGTACAGAACATTTTTTCGAAGTCCCCTCTGATTTCCCCTGTTTCTTATACTCATTTTTCCATGGCTTGTCCCGTGCAAGGTATATGTCCCAGGAAATTCCATCGTAAACTCGCCATTTTTCCAGGGACCTTTCCAAATATTGAATTTAAAATGCATACATATTCATTTACTTTTTACTATATTTTATTTAAATTATATAATTTAAATTTTCTGTAGAATTAGAAATATTATTCGTAAATCTATGTTTTTTTGATAATTTGTTTTTAATGTTTTTCAACGCTTTTTTTAAGATTGGTTCGGGTTCTCGGAATCCTTGTCCAACGCTTCTGAAATAAATAAGGGCAAGTGCTTACCAAATGTTTTTTATTGTATATTCACCTTTTCAATTTGTGTAAAACCCTTCGAGGGATTTTATCACGCCACTTTCGGGTAACGGAACCAGAATTTTCTGTGCTTTGTTATAAAACCTATAAAAAATCTTAAAGGGAAGTTCTTTAAACGTGGATCAACGCACAGCATCTTTAACTTGAGAGAGTACTTACCTGACTTGATTTAAAAAAATATATATCACTTTTATTAATAAATTAAAACGTGTCGCAGCGCACATTTTAAGCAACCGCTTCTTCTCTTTTCATAACTCAAACGAAATGCACCACGGTTCTGCTATTGTTTTCTTTCTGAACGTAACGGAGAGGCACAAAGCAAAAGCACCGGCCGAAGGTTGCTCTTTAAGAACCATAACCACGACACAGAAAGAGAGGGTAGTCTCAGAAGATCTGCCTCTCTTTTTTTGCCGGGCTGATAACGTCGAAAGCAGCATAAGGACTTAGGCAGAAAAAAAAACAAAAAACTTTTTGCGAGCGGACTGCGGAACTGAAGGGGAGCTGTTCGCTTTGTAGATTTGTCTTCTTTTGATTGCATTATGTATTCATAGTTTGAGCTATTGAATCCCAGTGAATTAAGAAAGCTGTTTACGGGAACTTAGCTTTCTGTAAATAAGCCAATTGGTTTTTTGTAAGGTCAATTTTAATGATTGTTCCAAAGCTCCTGGATGTTGGAGTAGAATAAGCAGGACAGGCGAGTGATCAGATGAAAATCCGAAAGGCATTCGGCGCTAATCAGATTTTTAAGATATTTTTGATAATCGCGAAGTCTATTAAATCGGGTAGTTTTTTTGGGTCTTCGGAAAGTATGTTGGTGTACCAGAAGAAACGTACACGAGCTTGTTCTTGGCTTTAACAATTGTATTATAGAGCTGCTTTACTTTTGGAGTCACGAGACAAGATCCCCAGTTTTTATGCTGCATAAGCTCATCTTGACCTATAGCGAAGCTAGGGGGGCACTATAAGGCGGCTAGTGTAAGTTGGTTGCCAGTATTTAGCTGTATATTTTTAGATGTGGCCTGTTGGTTGTTTTTAGCAAACTTATTATGATACTGGTGCTAAATACGATTTGAATTCCAGTCCCACCATGTGCTTTATAATCTGGATGATTTGTTTGGTTGAATAAATATCCTCGTAGTTAAAAATTGTATTTGTTTGTAAGTTGTGTTTCTGAAAGCAGCATTATGTCGGTATGATTGTCGAGTAGGAATTGAGCCAAATCAAGTTTAAGCTGTGAAACGCCGTTAGCGTCCACGTAGATATCCCAAAGAAAGTCATTATTTGGATTGTTGCGAAACCAGCATTCGAATCAAAAGATCTTGGTTTCGCATTAAATCTTGCATAGTTGTGTAACCGTAAGGCTTTGTTTGTTTATACGGTCATTGATCTGGGTCCAACACCGGATGCACGCGAAAGCGGCAAGGCAGCGGGTGAAATCCGATCCGGCCCATGCAAGCGCTGAGTGGTCACGAGGCGTAGCGTCATGCTGCTGAGCGGTGTTCGCATCTTGGTATGCTGATTGCAGAAATGATCTTTTTGAGGCTGGGGTTGCCAGTCCTGATTTTAAAGTGCTTGCGAATGTTACATTTTTTTATGGGTTATGTGAGAATCATATATTATAAACTGGGCAACCTCTATAGTGTGATTGTCACCGCAGTTGCCACACTTTTTCGAGTCATCTTTGCTCGCACACACACCGGGCGCAGTTTACAGTATAACCTTGTATAGACATATTCTTGGCAGTTCCCACATTGTACAGGGCCATTGTGTTTGAGCGGTTAATTAACTGTAATTCGCCGGTGGAGCAGAAACTGAAAATTGTATATAGGGTGCACTCCGTATTTCTTCAGGTGCTTATTTTCTGGGTTGAGCTTACTCTAAGCGTTAAGTCACTTATTTTGTAGCTCCTTTGTTATCTTTGCAGGCGATTCTTTATACTCTATGCCCTTAAGTGCAACATGCAATTAGGTGATACGTGTAAAAGTTATTTTTATACTCGGTAAGATATTTTGATAATTCTCTGTTTCAGACTTCATTTTGAACTTTTGTTTCCCTAATGTTGCGCTTTACAAGAGGTATAATGTGGAAGTTATCCATGTCAAAAAAGCTCAATAATTTTATTGACAAGGAATGGAACTTTTTTCCCGTATATAAATAGGCGGCGGCTCTGGCTTCCTTTTCTCGACGGTAGATTTGGCCGGCTATGCCAGCATTGCCACGGTTTATGTTGCTTGAGAATTTAGGGGACTCAGCTTCTTTTGATTTGGATATAGCAATCCATACCAGTCTGCACAGCCGGCAATATGTTTTTCAGGGAGCGCAGCAGCGGCAGACATTTTAATATGTGCCATGCTAGCTGATGATGTAAAACGTGCTGTCGATTCAGTTGCGGTTATTCTTGTTATTAGGGTTGATGTTGTCAAAGAAATCGCGGTGCTAGTTACTGCGCTTTTTGGCTGCAGAGACCGATGGTATACGTTTAAGAGTTCGGTTAAGTCGGGGGTAATTGAGAGCTTTTATTATTTTAGGTTGCTTTAAAAGAAGAGTACGAGTTGTTTCTTTGTACACACTGAGAGCGGTCTCTCGAGGTTGGTTTATTTAAAGTTTTTGGTGTTATGTTATGTTTTACATTATTTTAAGAATTAATAAATATAAACATTAGCTATTTCATCGCACAGTGCCTCTTTTCGCGTTATTGCAGATTTATTGAACGGTCTCTGTATTTTTATGATTTAATTGAATACTTTTTCCCAGAGCACAGTAAATAAAAGTCTGAATGCAACGACGGTAATGCTGAGTCGATCGGAAAACTGGTAATATATAAAACAAGAAAGGAAATGAACTTCGGCAAGCCGTAGTTTTTATACCCTTGTAACTATAATAAATTATAAACGTTAGTGTTAAATTTATAAGGATTGTTTCTAGCTACCGTGATATTTATATCTCACAAACTACAAGAGATAGAACAATCAAACTTGGTATGAAGATTCCTATCTTTCCTGCGCAATCCGCAAAAATCTGTAGCCCCTACAGTTTTTATGATAGAAACAAAATTTTAACTGAACCCTTTTTGTCTCATCATGTGCCACGCCCACTCTAACGCCCACAAACGTTTTAAACGCTTTAACCTGTCTGCCCCCCACATAACATCTACTGAAATAGCCGGTAGGTGGCACCCTAGAACATCTCTTTGCTGCTTATATATCTCGATTCCCCATTTGCTCCTTTGAGGCACACGACTAAAACGTTCTTCCTTGTTTTAATTGATAACATGAATGGGGCCCTTTTACAACAACATGTCATACGTCAATAGTTGAGAAATGTCAAGTTATACATTTAATTTAATTTTGAACCGTTAGAGCCGTTTTTTAGGAATCAATTCATGCTTAAAAGTCAAACATGGTTTTTTAAAATACTTTTATAACATTTTAAGACAAACTGACAAGCAGACAAACGACAAGAAAAATTAGGTTTTCATTATGAGAAGTGCCCCAAAATTTGTGTATTACTTTTGAACGGACACTCTGTGTGCATTAGTCTTGAACAGGAGCAAGCGAGCAGGAAAACAACCCCCAAAAATTGGCGCCAAGGGAAGAGCGAGAGAAAAGGAGTACCGAAACTTCCAGGAGTGGAAAAACCATGAGCAGCCGAAAACTTGAACAAAACGCGGGCGCAAAGCGTGACACGCGGCGCACGGGATCAGAAGTGCCAGAAGCGGGACTCTTGCAAAGGCGGCGCACGGGAACAGAAGGGGGACTCTGGCACATGCGGCGCACGGGATCAGAAGTGCGAGCAGGGAACTCTGGAAAACGCGGCGCACGGGATCAGAAGTGCGAGAAGCGGGACTCTTGCAAAGGCGGCGCTCGGGATCAGAGCGGGACTCTTAGACACCCGGCGCACGGGATCAGAAGTGCGAGCAGAGCGAATTCATGTGGACAACGAGAGTCTTTTGCGTTCGGAGTGGAAAAAGTGGTGCAATCGACTTGTGCCAAGTGACCCAGGAAGCAAAGCAAGGAGTGGGGAGGAGTTTACCTGGACGACCTCGAGGAGAGTGTGCCGACCCAGGACCAGCGGCGGAGCACCGGGATTCACGCGTGTGTGTGTGCGTGAGAGCAAGACGGGTGAGTGAGTGCAGTGAACCGCATTTTGGCCAGCGAGATTCCCGTGCAGAGTAGGCCTTCTCATAGCCAGGCCCAAATGCGCGTTACCGCTGACCCTTTTCACTCTGCTGCAGAAACCGAATAAACTATTTCTCTCACTCCGTATCTAGCTCTCACGCCAGCCAACCGATTTTCGTCCTAGACCTTTTTGTCCCACATCTTTACTAATATTTTCGGTAAAGAGACCCTGGCGGGACTGAGTATATCCCAGCCTACGAGACTTCTTTACAGAATGGCACCCGAACAGGGACATGGGGTTTACGACATTTTAGACGGCCTAAATATTGCCTAAAAACCCATCTGGGTACAGGGAGTTTGAAAATTCACTTGGAGGCGGAATTTTTAAGTCGGAACGTAATTTTTAAGTCGGAAAGTCATCTATCGAGGGACTCCAAAAAAAATTCTAACGCATAAAACAGGGAAATATATATATATATATTTATATTTATAAAATATACCAGCGCACCGAACATAACCTCAGAAAAGAAAAACTTAGAATTTAAGCAGAGCACATGGCGAATTCGGGACAACTTATACCCACACACAGCGAGAAATTTCTAACGCACGCAGACACACATACATTTATTTCTAAGATCATGTGGCCAGCAAATCACGTGAGGAAGAAATACATACAGGAAGATAATCGGAGAGGGAGAGAGACAAGAGCCCTCTAGGTTAGCCAACTCAGGTCACGAGAGTTTCGAAAGCACGAGGCAGGAAAAAGCTAACGTATACTCTCCACAGCGCAGTCATTTTGTTTTTCGTTTTTACTCTCATCGTCGTCCCTCTCATACGAGCAGGAGTCGATAAAGGACAGGCAACGGGATCACATCGGTGGGGAGTTTCTCATATAACCATTGGCGAGTCAACACGTGCATCGGCAGCTCTCAAAAACATCGTCGTCGAACAAAATTCAATCACCGTCGAGAAAAATTTAGGAATTAAATCGTCGTTGGACATCGGATTGTAGGTACCATCGTTACACGTAGGAATTCAGTAAATTCTTGGTGAAAAATAAAATAAAATTTTCGATGAAGATTTTAACCAGTTCGAACATCGCTTGTCCCTCATTTAAGAATTTCTCTCGTCCTATCGAAATTTTTCTTGTCGTTTGCCAGTTAACTATTATTTCACAGCAATATGGGCGCGCGTTGGATTTCGTATCTCCGGAAGCGGGAATTGAAGGCGATTCTGAAGGAGTTTTCCTTGGAAGCAATCTGAACAGTTGAGGAAATGAGGGGCAGGCTGGCTGCTCTTAACAATCGGGACGACCACGTGCTGGAGATAACCAAGCGACTATAGGAATGCAAGGCGGAATTTACAACCGCACTAACGGATAGGAAGCAGCGTTCACCGACTCCGAACCCACACCTACCGGGTCCAACGCAGCTTCAGGTGCCAGCACTGGAAGGCAGAGGTGCCGATGTAGTCGGAGACACGGAGTCCCTCCGGTCAAGCGAGATATTTTTCCCAAGAAAGTAGAGATACCCGCAGCTACGATAGCGGAGAAGTTGAAGAATTGGCGAATCACTTTTGACGGAACCATGGACCCCATCACCTTCATCCAACACCTCGAGGAACGAGCCACCGCATATGAAGTTTACGTGGAGAAGATGCCGCAGCCCATCCCTGGTCTTTTGACGGATACAGCTGAGCACTGGTTTCGGACAAGCCAGCTGCTAGGAAAATCTTGGACGAACTTCAAGAAGGCGTTTCTTGACTTCTTTCTGCCACCCAGGTATTTTCAGCGACTCGAGGATGAGATCCGCACCAGAGATCAGCGACGAGGAGAGACTTTCAAACAATATCTAGTAAACATCAGACTCGTGATGTACAGAGCGGGGTAAAATGCGGAGCAGGAGTTGGAACGTATCTATGAAAAGCTCCTACCGGAGTATCAGATGTACGCAATGAGGCACGACTTCACCACCTTGGAGCAACTTACCACTTTAGCGGTAAACTACGAGGTCACCCACGATCGAAGCACAGGAAGCCATGCCAGAATGTTGGCCAAACCACAGCGTATGCAGGAGCATCACCAACAGGTCAACAAAATTTCGCACGACCACCCACCCCAGCCACAGTTCCACAATCAGTTCCTCGAGTGGGGAACATGTCAATGGTGCCGAATTTCAGTCTTACTTGCAGGAATTGTGCCCAAGAGGGTCACCGGACAACTACATGTCGCAATCCCAGAGTCCTTTTATTGGGATTGTGGTCGCAGAGGAGTACGCACTCTCGAGTTGCCGTCGTACATAGCTGGGAAACGAGAGGAGTCTTCACCCCCTCGGGGAACGGACGGAGACTGCCTACAGGAATCCCCGGAATTAGGAGAAATCTTACAGGTTCAGTCGAGCAGAATTATCGCACAGATGCAAATCGAGGGTCAGGAGTTTAACGCTACTATAGACACCGGAGCTAGCAGAAGCTTTGTGAGCGAACGAGTTGTTCAACGTGTAGGAACGCCTCACAACGTACGGTCGGTATACACTCATTTCAGCCTGGCGGAAGGCTCACGCAAGGAGATAACCAAGTGGTAGCCAAAGTCCGGTTGGACCAACGTTAGGTCACCTTTCCACTGCTAGTTTTCCCTTCGATCATGGAAGACGTGCTATTGGGCAAGGACTTCCTCTGTGGCGTGTCTGCCACTCTGAACCCTCTCCTAATAAGCAGCTCCACAAATGACTTAGCTATGCCTTCTCTCTTGACAAATACGTTCACTCCAGCAAGCAACGATCCAGATAACGAGATACAAGCCACCCCGACCAGAAGTATTTTAGAGCCTCGAGACGACAACGCCGTGCGAAATAATCCGTTTCGACGGAATCAAGCTACTGTTTCAGCGGAACCAGTAGAGGAAGGGCGAGCGCCTTCCCCAGCCAGACCAGCTTACACACCTGACGCTGGAGGAGCACTAGCCGTAATCACAGCAAACACCGAGCAAGAATAATTAGAACCCTGGGTAAACAAATTTTTACAGGAGGAATTGGCCAAATTCAAAGGATTGACGGGAGTGTCAAATATGGCTGAGCATACGATCACAATGCGAGATGATAAGCCCATCAAACAGAGGTATTTTCCTAGGTATCCCGCGATGCAGATGCATTATCGATGAGCAGATCGACGAACTGCTACGCAACGACTGTATAGAGGCTTCACGGAGCCCCCACAGCGCCCCTATTGTACTCGTGGGCAAGAAATCTGGAGAAATGCGACTATGTGTACATTTTCGACAGCTAAATGCCCATTCTATTCCAGATGCATACCCGCTGCCAAGGATAACACACATCTTGGAGCGTCTGCGCCATGCCAAGAACATATCGACGCTCGATTTGAAGAGCGGATATTGGCAAATACATGTAGCCGACTTCAGCCGCGAGTGCACAGCATTTACAGTCCCCGGGAGGGTCTTGTACCAGCCCATGTCTCCGCTACTCAAGAAAGGAAAGAAATGGCAATGGTAGCAGGAGCAGCAAGATGCGTTCGAGGAACTCAAAAGAAAACTCACGGAGGCGCCGGTTCTCGCCTGCCCCGACTTCAACGAGAAGTTCGTGTTGCAAACAGACCCCAGTGACATCGGCCTGGGAGCAGTTTTAACGCAGAAAATCCAGGGAGAAGAACGAGTCATCGCATTCGCCAGCAGACTCCTCATCGCCGCCGAGGAGAACTACTCCGCCATAGGAAAGGAGTGTCTGGCTATCATATGGGCCATCAGGAAACTCAGAGCCACGACTCCCAGGGGCCTTGTATGATGAAGTGACTCCAGGACCAAGCCAAGCGCCACGTTCACCCGAAGCGAAATTGCTACGGGATATTTTCAAGGTAGTACAGGAGAACACAGGAGGCCCGTACAAAGTAATTAAGTTCTTTTCTCCCACCATAGTGCGCTTGCAACATAGCCAGAGCAGGCAACGCAGAACGGCATCCCTTAGGGATTTGAAGGAAGTAGTCAACGAATTAGAATCCCAGACGACTGGACGACAATGAAGACATTCAGATGGCGGAGCAAGTTTAGCGATCGATTGACGCTAAAAACCCGTAGCAGAGCAACAGCAACAGCAGAGATAGAGAAACCAAGGATACCCGCATCAAGGCGGAAGCGACGGGGAAGCCAGCACGAAGAAATGTACACATCAAGACGAGAGCAGCAGATAAGCATCCAAGGATACCCGCAGACAGCGGAAGCATACACGAAGATAGAAGCGCAGCAGCAGCTCCAGAAGTCCGTACGAAGACGGCACAATAGCAACAAACTTGCCACAAACATTATCTGAAGCTAATCTTTCTCCTTCCGCTCTCGCATCAGCAGTAGCCACACACACACGCACACCAGGAGAGCAACGAAATATTCACCACGACAAGTGCTCGCGTGAGCAGCGCCACACAGGAGCAAGCGAGAGAGGACATGCGCACGGGATCAGAAGTGGGAGAAGCGGGACTCTTGCAAAGGCGACGCTCGGGATCAGAAGCGGGACTCTTAGACACGCGGCGCACGGGATCAGAAGCGGGTTTCTTGCAAACGCGGCGCACGGGATCAGAGGTGCGAGCAGAGAAGTGGACATCGAGAGTCTTTTGCGTTCGGAGTGCGAAAAGTGGAGCAGTCGAGTGACTGGTGCAAGACGAGTGAGTGCAGTAAGCCGCATTTTGGCCAGCGAGAGTCCCGTGCAATGAGAAATTTCTCGAAGGCCTCGATGCGGATTCGCCCAGAGTATGCTAGAATTTATATACCATGACCTAACCTAACCCGTTAACCTGCGAGTGCTGAGAAAATCATTAACCAAGAAATAAAAATGGTCTAATACGTTTTTATACAACTCGTAGGAAAAGAATCCAATCAAGCTGGCCACGCATAAATATAAATATTTCAAGACAAATGCCTAAATTTTAGGCCATAAATCCTGCCCTAGGGAAAAGTTGTCTCCATAATCGAACCTCTCTCGGCCTTCTCGTAGCGAATGCTATGAGCCAGGCCCAAATGCAGACATCGATAAAAACTATTTTTCTCACTCCGTATCCCGGTGGCTGGCACTCTACATCTCACGCCAGCCAACCGATTTTCACCCTAGACCTTTTTGTCCCATATTTTTATATGTTGTATTTTCGGTAAAGAGACCCTGGCGGGACTGAGCATATCCCAGCCTACGAGACTTCTTTACAATGTATCACCCCTAACGATCAATAGCTTACCAAAGATATTCATTTTTTCGTGTTTATATAGTATTCGCTTTTGCACAGCCTTCTGGTGCTCTTCGTCATTACGTGGACGTGATTTAAGAACTTAAAGGATTGCATACCAAGACTGAAAAATTTATTTTGTTTGCCGGTTTCTCCCAAAACGATATTTTACAGTTCTTAGAATTTTAGACGACGTTAAAAAGCTCAATATAAGAAACATTAACTCTACCAATTTTGGAAAACCTAGATTCTTTGGCGAGAAAACAGCTTTAATTAGCTAAATTGTGTACAATCGTAACTTATGAACTTCTGAAGCTACAGGCTTGTGCTCTACGTCGTTAGAAAGGTATTTAGAAATACTATGTACGCTTTTTAAACGATTTTTATTAATTTTTTTACATTCTTCAAAAAAAATTAAGATAATGTATTTATCATGTAGATCGTATAATACATTTTCGTTACAAAAGCTGATATTAGAACTTGTGATTGCTACAGATGCGATCGTCACTACATTTTTACCTTATTTATATTTTTTTATATTCTTAATCAGCATCACTAGTCGAGTCGATCTAGTTCGACTGTCCGTATTTAAAAATGTGTAAGTTACATTTTATTTACATTATCAATCATTTTAATAGTCGATGGCATCGACTATAGCATTTTCTCTTATTGTAAGGTAAAGAGGGCAATACTAATAATGAGGCAAATCAAATAAAATATTTTTTTTAATTCAGCAAGAAACTTATTCGTTGTTCTAAATTTCCAACTTGAAACTATTTTGCATTCATTATGAATCATTTTATATATTATATAAGAGCAACTATTCATAAAAACAATGCTAATGGTAATACTTTTGTGTCATAAAAAAAGTGTTTACCATTGTTTCTTTAAAAACCTACATTGTTGTCCATTAAATGGTAAACAGACGCATTGTATTAATATTCTTGGTTAGTTGGTTCTACTGGTAATGACTCTTTCTGGGCATCGACAAACCCCGATTTCATTAGAATAAGAATAGATAGTCATACCCGTTACTCGAAGAGTAAAAGGAAATACTAGATTCGTCGGAAAGTGTGTAAGAGGTTAACGGAAGCGTTTCCGACCCTTTAAAGTATATATATTCTTGATCAGAATCACTAGCCGAGTCAATCCAGCCATGTCCATCTGTCCGAAAGATTTGGAAGCTGTAGAAGTTCGGCGTGGCATGCTAATTCCTGCGCAGTGCGAGTTTGTTTTAGTAGGGTGCCCACTTTAACGCCCACAATTTGCAAAAGACTGTAGCGACTCCATCTTTTAATCTAGAAACAAAATTGTAACTGAAATGTATTTCTCTCATCCATACCTACCCTTTTACCACAAGCCCCCCAAAACTGTAGCGACCACAGTTGTTTAAAAAAAATAAATTTTGACTAAAATGTATTAGCCTTGTTAATAGCTTTCAGTTGACTCCAAAATGTTTGCTACGCCTACTCCAACACCCAAAAATGGCCAAAACGCTATAATCTGTATGATGCCCACATAACCATTTCTAACACAAACAGGAAAGACACTTTGAAGTTTCCATTAAAAAGTTTCTATGTGGTACCTATGTGTTGGATTTCACAATAAATTTTTTGTATCAAACCTGTTGAATACCGATTTTAAATTCTGTTGACCAACAAGTTTCATATTTTCATAAATACTTTTAGAACAAAGAAGATGAACATCGAGTAATGATGCTTCCCATCGAAGTGACGGAATCTACAGACCCAATTGATAAGAACGAGGAAGTTAGAAGACGAAAACGATCTATTGAGCTAAATCATAAGTTCAATAAGGATTGTTTAAATTAATGTAAATTTAATTTGTATTATAAATATCGGTTATAAGCATCCGTTTTTTTAAATACGTTTTCTAATGTACATCTCTAATCATTTTTTGGTTGTCAAAAAATTTGACTGAAAAGCAGTTTTCTTTACAATCTCTTTTTAAATCCAGTATATGAAGTTGTTTTAAAACATCTATTTGAGGGCTTTCTCAGAGGTTGCGTTTTCAAATGTTTGCTTCGGAATGCAAAAAAAAACAAAATAGCGTTCTGGCCAAGTGCTTCGACCATCAGATCGCTGTTGCTCAGCACGCACACACACACGCGTAAGTCCGGGTGCTCCGCCGCGGCAGAGCGAGGGAAAGGAGTACAGAAACTTCGAGGAGTGGAAAAAACCATGAGCAGCCGAAAACTTGAACAAAACGCGGGGGCAAAGCTTGACTCTTAGACACACGGCGCAAGGGATCAGAAGTATGAGAAGCGGGACTCTTGCAAAGGCAGCGCTAAATATGCGAGAAACGGGACTCTTGCAAAGGCGACGCTCGGGATCAGAAGCGGGTTTCTTGCAAACGCGGCGCACGGGATCAGAAGTGCGAGCAGAGCGAATTCATGTGGACAGCGAGAGTCTTTTGCGTTCGGAGTGCGAAAAGTGGAGCAGTCGAGTGACTGGTGCCAAGTGACCCAGGAAGCAAAGGAAGGAGTGGGAAGGAGTTTACCTGGACGACCCCGAGGAGAGTGTGCCGACCCAGGACCAGCGGCGGAGCACCCGGATTCACGTGTGTGTGTGTGCGTAAGAGCAAGACGAGTGAGTGCAGTAAGCCGCATTTTGGCCAGCGAGAGTCCCGCGCAATGAGAAATTTCTCGAAGGCCTCGATGCGGCTTCGCCCAGAGTAGGCTAGAATTTATATACCATGACCTAACCTAACCCGTTAACCTGCGAGCGCTGAGAAAAACATGAACCAAGAAATAAAAATGGTCTAATAAATTTTTATACCACTCGTAGGAAAAGAATCTAATCAAGACAAATGCCTAAATTTTAGGGCATAAATCCTGCCCTAGGGAAAAGTTGTCTCCATAATCGAACCTCTCTCTCTCGGCCTTCTCGTAGCGAATGCTATGAGCCAGGCCCAAATGCGCGTTACCGCTGACCCTTTTCACTCTGCTGCAGACACCGATAAAAACTATTTTTCTCACTCCGTATCCCGGTGCCTGGCACTCTACATCTCACGCCAGCCAACCGATTTTCGTCCCAGACCTTTTTGTCCCATATCTTTACAAATATTTTCGGTAAAGAGACCCTGGCGGGACTGAGCCTACGAGACTTCTTTACAATGTATCACCCCTAACAATCAATAGCTTACCAAAGATATTTATTTTTTCGTGTTTATATAGTATTCGCTTTTGCACAGCCTTCTGGTGCTCTTCGTCATTACGTGGACGTGATTTAAGAACTTAAAGGATTGCATACCAAGACTGAAAAATTTATTTTGTTTGCCGGTTTCTATTTTAGAGTTCTTAGGATTTTAGACGACGTTAATTATTAACTCTACCAATTTTGGAAAAACTAGATTCTTTGGCGAGAAAACAGCTTTAATTAGCTAAATTGTGTACAATCGTAACTTATGTCTTGTGCTCTACGTCGTTAGAAAGGTATTTAGAAATACTATGTACGCTTTTTAAACGATTTTTATTAATTTTTTTACATTCTTCAAAAAAAAAATTAAGATAATGTGTTTATTATGTAGATCGTATAATACATTTTCGTTACAAAAGCTGATATTAGAACTTGTGATTGCTACAGATGCGATCGTCACTACATTTTTACCTTATTTATATCTTTTTACTTTCTTAATCAGCATCACTAGCAGAGTCGATCTAGTTCGATTGTCTGTATTTAAAAATGTGTCAGTTACATTTTATTTACATTATCAATCATTTTAATAGTCGATGGCATCGACTTATTATAAGGTAAAGAGGGCTATACTAATAATGAGGCAAATCAAATAAAATATTTTTTTTAATTCAGCAAGAAACTTATTCGTTGTTCTAAATATCCAACTTGAAACTATTTTGCATTCATTATGAATCATTTTATATATTAAATAAGAGCAAAAATTCATAAAAACAATGATAATGGTAATACTTTTGTGTCATAAAAATTGTGTTTACCATTGTTTCTTTAAAAACCTACTTTGTTGTCAACTGGTAATGACTCTTTCTGGGCATCGACAAACCCCGATTTCATTAGAATAAGAATAGATAGTCATACCCGTTACTCGAAGAGTAAAAGGAAATACTAGATTCGTCGGAAAGTGTGTAAGAGGTTAACGGAAGCGTTTCCGACCCTTTAAAGTATATATATTCTTGATCAGAATCACTAGCCGAGTCAATTCAGCTATGTCCGTCTATCCGAAAGATTTGGAAGCTGTAGAAGTGCGGCGTGGCATGCTGATTCCTGCGCAGTGCGAGTTTGTTTTAGTAGGGTGCCCACTTTAACGCCCACAATTTGCAAAAGACTGTAGCGCCTGCATCTTTTAATCTAGAAACAAAATTGTAACTGAAATCTCTCATCCATACCTACCCTTTAAGCCCAGGATTTCGCCACGCCCACTTTAATACCCATAAGCCGCCCAAAACTGTAGCGACCACAGTTGTTTAAAAAAAATTAATTTTGACTAAAATGTATTAGCCTTGCTTTCAGTTGACTCCAAAATGTTTGCTACGCCTACTCCAACACCCAAAAATGGCCAAAACGCTATAATCTGTATGATGCTTACATAACCATTTCTAACACAAACAGGAAAGACACTTTGAAGTTTCCATTAAAAAGTTTCTATGTGGTACCTATGTGTTGGTTTTCACAATAAATTTTCTGTATCAAACCTGTTGAATACCGATTTTAAATTCTGTTGACCAACAAGTTTCATATTTTCATAAATATTTTTAGAACAAAGAAGATGAACATCGAGTAATGATGCTTCCCATCGAAGTGACGGAATCTACAGACCCAATTGATGAGACCGAGGAAATTAGAAGACGAAAACGATCTATTGAGCTAAATCATAAGTTCAATAAGGTTTGTTTAAATTAATGTAAATTTAAGAGGAATGTTTTGTTAATTTGTATTATAAATATCGGTTATAAGCATCCGTTTTTTTAAATACGTTTTCTAATGTACATCTTTAATCATTTTTGGTTTTAAAAAAAAAAACGGTTTTCTTTACAATCTCTTTTTAAATCCAGTATATGAAGTTGGTTCAAAACATCTATTTGAGGGCTCTCTCAGAGGTTGCGTTTTTAAATGTTTGCTTCGGAATGCAAAAAAAAAACAAAATAGCGTTCTGGCCGAGTGCTTCGACCCTCAGATAGCTGTTGCTCAGCACGCACACACACACGCATAAGTCCGGGTGCTCCGCCGCTGGTCCTGGGACGGCACACTCTCCTCGCAGTCGTCCAGGTATCACTCCTTCCTTCGCTTCCTGGGTCCCTTGCACTGGTCACTCGATCTTGGGGTTTTCTTTCTTCGCAAACTTTTTGCACTCCGAACGCACAAGACTGTCCCCCTAGATTTTTTTCCTCCGCTTGCACTTCCGATCTCGCTCGCTGTGTAACCAAGAGTCCCCTGCTTTTCGCACTTCTGGTCCGGTGCGCTGCGTTTTTCCAAAGAAGACCTTGCTTCTGATCCCGTGCACCGCCTTTTCCCAAAAAGAGACCTGGTCAAGCTTTGCCGTCGCGTTTTGTTCAAGTTCTCGGCTGCTCTGGGTTTTTTCCACTTGTCGGAGTTTCGGTACTCCTTTTTTGTCGCTCTTTCCTTGGCGCGTGCCAATTTCGCTTGCTCCTGTGCCGCGCTGCACTTATCGTGGTGAATATTTCGTTGCTCTCCTGGTGCGTGTGTGTGGCTACTGCTGATGCGAGAGCGGAGGAAAAAAGCTTAGCTTAAGATAATTCTTGTGTACTAATATAACTACAAATCTTACAATTATTGATTAAGCTTACATATTAAGTGAACTGTACAAAGTTTTTTTTAGAAAGTTATGCGCGAGGGTTTTGTTTTGTTGTTAGCTGCTGTTTTTGTTGGCGCTGGCTGCTGTTGCTATTGCCGGTGGCTGCTGTTGCTATTGCTATTGCTATTGTCGCTGGCTGCCGATGTTGTTGTCGCTGGCGACCGATGTTGTTGGCGCTGACTGGCGTTGTTGTTGTCGCTGGCTGCCGATGTTGTTGTCGCTGGCGACCGATGTTGTTAGCGCTGACTGGCGTTGTTGTTGCCGCTGGCGGCTGATGTTATTGACGCTGCCGGCCAAAGTTGTTGTCGCTGGCTGCCGATGTTGTGGGCGCTATTTGTGAGGGGCCAAACGACTCCTCACAACCCTCGCGAATAACTTTGTAAAAACTTTGTACAGTTCTCTTAATATGTAAGCTTAGCCAATAATTGTAAGATTTGTAGTTATATTGGTACACAATATTTATCTTAGCTATGCCCAAGCGATAAGTTCTGTTTATCTTCCCCCCTCCGCACTCGCATCAGCAGTAGCCACACATACACGCACACCAGGAGAGCAACGAAATATTCACCACAAGTGCTCGCGTGAGCAGCGCCACACAGGAGCAAGCGAAAGAGGGCATGCGCACGGGATCTGAAGTGGGAGAAGCGGGACTCTTGCAAAGGCGACGCTCGGGATCAGAAGCGGGTTTCTTGCAAGCGCGGCGCACGGGATCAGAAGTGCGAGCAGAGCGAATTCATGTGGACAACGAGAGTCTTTTGCGTTCGGAGTGCGAAAAGTGGAGCAGTCGAGTGACTTGTGCCAAGTGACCCAGGAAGCAAAGGAAGGAGTGGGAAGGAGTTTACCTGGACGACCTCGAGGAGAGTGTGCCGACCCAGGACCAGCGGCGGAGCACCCGGATTCACGCGTGTGTGTGTGCGTGAGAGCAAGACGGGTAAGTGACTGCAGTAAACCGCATTTTGGCCAGCGAGAGTCCCGTGCAATGAGAAATTTCTCGAAGGCCTCGATGCGGCTTCGCCCAGAGTAGGCTAGAATTTAAATACCATGACCTAACCTAACCCGTTAACCTGCGAGCGCTGAGAAAAACATGAACCAAGAAATAAAAATGGTCTAATAAATTTTTATACAACTCGTAGGAAAAGAATCTAATCAAGCTGGCCACGCATAAATATAAATATTTCAAGACAAATGCCTAAATTTTAGGGCATAAATCCTGCCCTAGGGAAAAGTTGTCTCCATAATCGAACCTCTCTCTCGGCCTTCTCGTAGCGAATGCTATGAGCCAGGCCCAAATGCGCGTTACCGCTGACCCTTTTCACTCTGCTGCAGACATCGATAAAAACTATTTTTCTCACTTCGTATCCCGGTGGCTGGCACTCTACATCTCACGCCAGCCAACCGATTTTCACCCTAGACCTTTTTGTCCCATATCTTTACAAATATTTTCGGTAAAGAGACCCTGGCGGGACTGAGCATATCCCAGCCTACGAGACTTCTTTACAATGTATCACCCCTAACAATCAATAGCTTACCAACGATATTCATTTTTTCGTGTTTATATAGTATTCGCCTTTGCACAGCCTTCTGGTGCTCTTCGTCATTACGTGGACGTGACTTAAGAACTTAAAGGATTGCATACCAAGACTGAAAAATTTATTTTGTTTGCCGCTTTCTATTTTAGAGTTCTTAGGATTTTAGACGACGTTAATTATTAACTCTACCAATTTTGGAAAAACTAGATTCTTTGGCGAGAAAACAGCTTTAATTAGCTAAATTGTGTACAATCGTAACTTATGAACTTCTGAAGCTACAGGCTTGTGCTCTACGTCGTTAGAAAGGTATTTAGAAATACTATGTACGCTTTTTAAACGATTTTTATTAATTTTTTTACATTCTTCAAAAAAAAAAATTAAGATAATGTATTTATTATGTAGATCGTATAATACATTTTCGTTACAAAAGCTGATATTAGAACTTGTGATTGCTACAGATGCGATCGTCACTACATTTTTACCTTATTTATATCTTTTTATTTTCTTAATCAGCATCACTAGCAGAGTCGATCTAGTTCGATTGTCTGTATTTAAAAATGTGTAAGTTACATTTTATTTACATTATCAATCATTTTAATAGTCGATGGCATCGACTATAGCATTTTCTCTTATTGTAAGGTAAAGAGGGCTATACTAATAATGAGGCAAATCAAAAAAAATATTTTTTTTTATTCAGCAAGAAACTTATTCATTGTTCTAAATATCCAACTTGAAACTATTTTGCATTCATTATGAATCATTTTATATATTATATAAGAGAAAATATTCATAAAAACAATGGTAATGGTAATACTTTTGTGTCATAAAAAAAGTGTTTACCATTGTTTCTTTAAAAACCTACATTGTTGTCCATTAAATGGTAAACAGACGCATTGTATTAATATTCTTGGTTAGTTGGTTCTACTGGTAATGACTCTTTCTGGGCATCGACAAACCCCGATTTCATTAGAATAAGAATAGATAGTCATACCCGTTACTCGAAGAGTAAAAGGAAATACTATATTCGTCGGAAAGTGTGTAAGAGGTTAACGGAAGCGTTTCCGACCCTTTAAAGTATATATATTCTTGATCAGAATCACTAGCCGAGTCAATCCAGCCATGTCCATCTGTCCGAAAGATTTGGAAGCTGTAGAAGTTCGGCGTGGCATGCTGAATCCTGCGCAGTGCAAGTTTGTTTTAGTAGGGTGCCCACTTTAACGCCCACAATTTGCAAAAGACTGTAGCGACTGCATCTTTTAATCTAGAAACAAAATTGTAACTGAAATGTATTTCTCTCATCCATACCTACCCTTTAAGCCCAGGATTTCGCCACGCCCACTTAACACCCACAAGCCCCCCAAAACTGTAGCGACCACAGTTGTTTAAAAAAAATAAATTTTGACTTAAATGTATTAGCCTTGTTAACAGCTTTCAGTTGACTTTAAATACGTTTGCTACGCCCACTCCAACACCCAAACATGGACAAAACCCTATAATCTGTATGATGCCCACATAACCATTTCTAACACAAACAGGAAAGACACTTTGAAGTTTCCATTAAAAAGTTTCTATGTGGTACCTATGTGTTGGTTTTTACAATAAATTTTTTGTATCAAACCTGTTGAATACCGATTTTAAATTCTGTTGACCAACAAGTTTCATATTTTCATAAATATTTTTAGAACAAAGAAGATGAACATCGAGTAATGATGCTTCCCATCGAAGTGACGGAATCTACAGACCCAATTGATAAGAACGAGGAAGTTAGAAGACGAAAACGATCTATTGAGCTAAATCATAAGTTCAATAAGGATTGTTTAAATTAATGTAAATTTAATTTGTATTATAAATATCGGTTATAAGCATCCGTTTTTTTAAATACGTTTTCTAATGTACATCTCTAATCATTTTTTGGTTGTCAAAAAATTTGACTGAAAAGCAGTTTTCTTTACAATCTCTTTTTAAATCCAGTATGTGAAGTTGTTTTAAAACATCTATTTGAGGGCTTTCTCAGAGGTTGCGTTTTCAAATGTTTGCTTCGGAATGCAAAAAAAACAAAATAGCGTTCTGGCCAAGTGCTTCGACCATCAGATCGCTGTTGCTCAGCACGCACACACACACGCGTAAGTCCGGGTGCTCCGCCGCGGCAGAGCGAGGGAAGGAGTACAGTAACTTCGAGGAGTGGAAAAAACCATGAGCAGCCGAAAACTTGAACAAAACGCCGTGGCAAAGCTTGACCCTTAGACACACGGCGCAAGGGATCAGAAGTATGAGAAGCGGGACTCTTGCAAAGGCGGCGCTAAATATGCGAGAAACGGGACTCTTGCAAAGGCGACGCTCGGGATCAGAAGCGGGACTCTTAGACACGCGGGGCACGGGATCAGAAGCGGGTTTCTTGCAAACGCGGCGCACGGGATCAGAAGTGCGAGCAGAGCGAATTCATGTGGACAACGAGAGTCTTTTGCGTTCGGAGTGCGAAAAGTGGAGCAGTCGAGTGACTGGTGCCAAGTGACCCAGGAAGCAAAGGAAGGAGTGGGAAGGAGTTTACCTGGACGACCCCGAGGAGAGTGTGCCGACCCAGGACCAGCGGCGGAGCACCCGGATTCACGTGTGTGTGTGTGTGCGTAAGAGCAAGACGAGTGAGTGCAGTAAGCCGCATTTTGGCCAGCGAGAGTCCCGTGCAATGAGAAATTTCTCGAAGGCCTCGATGCGGCTTCGCCCAGAGTAGGCTAGAATTTATATACCATGACCTAACCTAACCCGTTAACCTGCGAGCGCTGAGAAAAACATGAACCAAGAAATAAAAATGGTCTAATAAATTTTTATACAACTCGTAGGAAAAGAATCTAATCAAGACAAATGCCTAAATTTTAGGGCATAAATCCTGCCCTAGGGAAAAGTTGTCTCCATAATCGAACCTCTCTCTCTCGGCCTTCTCGTAGCGAATGCTATGAGCCAGGCCCAAATGCGCGTTACCGCTGACCCTTTTCACTCTGCTGCAGACACCGATAAAAACTATTTTTCTCACTCCGTATCCCGGTGGCTGGCACTCTACATCTCACGCCAGCCAACCGATTTTCGACCTAGACCTTTTTGTCCCATATCTTTACAAATATTTTCGGTAAAGAGAGCCTGGCGGGACTGAGCATATCCCAGCCTACGAGACTTCTTTACAATGTATCACCCCTAACAATCAATAGCTTACCAAAGATATTCATTTTTTCGTGTTTATATAGTATTCGCTTTTGCACAGCCTTCTGGTGCTCTTCGTCATTACGTGGACGTGATTTAAGAACTTAAAGGATTGCATACCAAGACTGAAAAATTTATTTTGTTTGCCGGTTTCTATTTTAGAGTTCTTAGGATTTTAGACGACGTTAATTATTAACTCTACCAATTTTGGAAAAACTAGATTCTTTGGCGAGAAAACAGCTTTAATTAGCTAAATTGTGTACAATCGTAACTTATGTCTTGTGCTCTACGTCGTTAGAAAGGTATTTAGAAATACTATGTACGCTTTTTAAACGATTTTTATTAATTTTTTTACATTCTTCAAAAAAAAAAAATTAAGATAATGTATTTATTATGTTGATCGTATTATACATTTTCGTTACAAAAGCTGATATTAGAACTTGTGATTGCTACAGATGCGATCGTCACTACATTTTTACCTTATTTATATCTTTTTATTTTCTTAATCAGCATCACTAGCAGAGTCGATCTAGTTCGGTTGTCTGTATTTAAAAATGTGTAAGTTACATTTTATTTACATTATCAATCATTTTAATAGTCGATGGCATCGACTTATTATAAGGTAAAGAGGGCTATACTAATAATGAGGCAAATCAAATAAAATATTTTTATTTTAATTCAGCAAGAAACTTATTCGTTGTTCTAAATATCCAACTTGAAACAATTTTGCATTCATTTTGAATAATTTTATATATTATATAAGAGCAAAAATTCATAAAAACAATGATAATGGTAATACTTTTGTGTCATAAAAATTGTGTTTACCATTGTTTCTTTAAAAACCTACTTTGTTGTCAACTGGTAATGACTCTTTCTGGGCATCGACAAACCCTGATTTCATTAGAATAAGAATAGATAGTCATACCCGTTACTCGAAGAGTAAAAGGAAATACTATATTCGTCGGAAAGTGTGTAAGAGGTTAACGGAAGCGTTTCCGACCCTTTAAAGTATATATATTCTTGATCAGAATCACTAGCCGAGTCAATTCAGCCATGTCCGTCTGTCCGAAAGATTTGGAAGCTGTAGAAGTGCGGCGTGGCATGCTAATTCCTGCGCAGTGCGAGTTTGTTTTAGTAGGGAGCCCACTTTAACGCCCACAATTTGCAAAAGACTGTAGCGCCTGCATCTTTTAATCTAGAAACAAAATTGTAACTGAAATGTATTTCTCTCATCCATACCTACCCTTTAAGCCCAGGATTTCGCCACGCCCACTTTAACACCCACAAGCCCCCCAAAACTGTAGCGACCACAGTTGTTAAAAAAAAATAAATTTTGACTAAAATGTATTAGCCTTGTTAATAGCTTTCAGTTGACTCCAAAATGTTTGCTACGCCCACTCCAACACCCAAAAATGGCCAAAACGCTATAATCTGTATGATGCCCACATAACCATTTCTAACACAAACAGGAAAGACACTTTGAAGTTTCCATTAAAAAGTTTCTATGTGGTACCTATGTGTTGGTTTTCACAATAAATTTTTTGTATCAAACCTGTTGAATACCGATTTTAAATTCTGTTGACCAACAAGTTTCATATTTTCATAAATATTTTTAGAACAAAGAAGATGAACATCGAGTAATGATGCTTCCCATCGAAGTGACGGACTCTACAGACCCAATTGATAAGAACGAGGAAGTTAGAAGACGAAAACGATCTATTGAGCTAAATCATAAGTTCAATAAGGATTGTTTAAATTAATGTAAATTTAATTTGTATTCTAAATATCGGTTATAAGCATCCGTTTTTTAAATACGTTTTCTAATGTACATCTCTAATCATTTTTTGGTTGTCAAAAAATTTGACTGAAAAGCAGTTTTCTTTACAATCTCTTTTTAAATCCAGTATATGAAGTTGTTTTAAAACATCTATTTGAGGGCTTTCTCAGAGGTTGCGTTTTCAAATGTTTGCTTCGGAATGCAAAAAAAACAAAATAGCGTTCTGGCCAAGTGCTTCGACCATCAGATCGCTGTTGCTCAGCACGCACACACACACGTGTAAGTCCGGGTGCTCCGCCGCGGCAGAGCGAGGGAAAGGAGTACAGAAACTTCGAGGAGTGGAAAAAACCATGAGCAGCCGAAAACTTGAACAAAACGCGGGGGCAAAGCTTGTCTCTTAGACACACGGCGCAAGGGATCAGAAGTATGAGAAGCGGGACTCTTGCAAAGGCGGCGCTAAATATGCGAGAAACAGGACTCTTGCAAAGGCGACGCTCGGGATCAGAAGCGGGACTCTTAGACACGCGGGGCACGGGATCAGAAGCGGGTTTCTTGCAAACGCGGCGCACGGGAGCGAATTCATGTGGACCAGCGGCGGAGCACCCGGATTCACGCGTGTGTGTGTGCGTAAGAGCAAGACGAGTGAGTGCAGTAAGCCGCATTTTGGCCAGCGAGAGTCCCGTGCAATGAGAAATTTCTCGAAGGCCTCGATGCGGCTTCGCCCAGAGTAGGCTAGAATTTATATACCATGACCTAACCTAACCCGTTAACCTGCGAGCGCTGAGAAAAACATGAACCAAGAAATAAAAATGGTCTAATAAATTTTTATACCACTCGTAGGAAAAGAATCTAATCAAGACAAATGCCTAAATTTTAGGGCATAAATCCTGCCCTAGGGAAAAGTTGTCTCCATAATCGAACCTCTCTCTCTCGGCCTTCTCGTAGCGAATGCTATGAGCCAGGCCCAAATGCGCGTTACCGCTGACCCTTTTCACTCTGCTGCAGACACCGATAAAAACTATTTTTCTCACTCTGTATCCCGGTGGCTGGCACTCTACATCTCACGCCAGCCAACCGATTTTCGTCCTAGACCTTTTTGTCCCATATCTTTACAAATATTTTCGGTAAAGAGACCCTGGCGGGACTGAGCCTACGAGACTTCTTTACAATGTATCACCCCTAACAATCAATAGCTTACCAAAGATATTTATTTTTTCGTGTTTATATAGTATTTGCTTTTGCACAGCCTTCTGGTGCTCTTCGTCATTACGTGGACGTGATTTAAGAACTTAAAGGATTGCATACCAAGACTGAAAAATTTATTTTGTTTGCCGGTTTATATTTTAGAGTTCTTAGGATTTTAGACGACGTTAATTATTAACTCTACCAATTTTGGAAAAACTAGATTCTTTGGCGAGAAAACAGCTTTAATTAGCTAAATTGTGTACAATCGTAACTTATGAACTTCTGAAGCTACAGGCTTGTGCTCTACGTCGTTAGAAAGGTATTTAGAAATACTATGTACGCTTTTTAAACGATTTTTATTAATTTTTTTACATTCTTCAAAAAAAAAATTAAGATAATGTGTTTATTATGTAGATCGTATAATACATTTTCGTTACAAAAGCTGATATTAGAACTTGTGATTGCTACAGATGCGATCGTCACTACATTTTTACCTTATTTATATCTTTTTACTTTCTTAATCAGCATCACTAGCAGAGTCGATCTAGTTCGATTGTCTGTATTTAAAAATGTGTCAGTTACATTTTATTTACATTATCAATCATTTTAATAGTCGATGGCATCGACTTATTATAAGGTAAAGAGGGCTATACTAATAATGAGGCAAATCAAATAAAATATTTTTATTTTAATTCAGCAAGAAACTTTTTCGTTGTTCTAAATATCCAACTTGAAACTATTTTGCATTCATTATGAATCATTTTATATATTATATAAGAGCAAAAATTCATAAAAACAATGATAATGGTAATACTTTTGTGTCATAAAAATTGTGTTTACCATTGTTTCTTTAAAAACCTACTTTGTTGTCAACTGGTAATGACTCTTTCTGGGCATTGACAAACCCCGATTTCATTAGAATAAGAATAGATAGTCATACCCGTTACTCGAAGAGTAAAAGGAAATACTATATTCGTCGGAAAGTGTGTAAGAGGTTAACGGAAGCGTTTCCGACCCTTTAAAGTATATATATTCTTGATCAGAATCACTAGCCGAGTCAATTCAGCCATGTCCGTCTGTCCGAAAGATTTGGAAGCTGTAGAAGTGCGGCGTGGCATGCTGATTCCTGCGCAGTGCGAGTTTGTTTTAGTAGGGAGCCCACTTTAACGCCCACAATTTGCAAAAGACTGTAGCGCCTGCATCTTTTAATCTAGAAACAAAATTGTAACTGAAATGTATTTCTCTCATCCATACCTACCCTTTAAGCCCAGGATTTCGCCACGCCCACTTTAACACCCACAAGCCGCCCAAAACTGTAGCGACCACAGTTGTTTAAAAAAAATAAATTTAAAATGTATTAGCCTTGTTAATAGCTTTCAGTTGACTCCAAAATGTTTGCTACGCCTACTCCAACACCCAAAAATGGCCAAAACGCTATAATCTGTATGATGCCCACATAACCATTTCTAACACAAACAGGAAAGACACTTTGAAGTTTCCATTAAAAAGTTTCTATGTGGTACCTATGTGTTGGATTTCACAATAAATTTTTTGTATCAAACCTGTTGAATACCGATTTTAAATTCTGTTGACCAACAAGTTTCATATTTTCATAAATATTTTTAGAACAAAGAAGATGAACATCGAGTAATGATGCTTCCCATCGAAGTGACGGAATCTACAGACCCAATTGATAAGAACGAGGAAGTTAGAAGACGAAAACGATCTATTGAGCTAAATCATAAGTTCAATAAGGATTGTTTAAATTAATGTAAATTTAATTTGTATTATAAATATCGGTTATAAGCATCCGTTTTTTAAATACGTTTTCTAATGTACATCTCTAATCATTTTTTGGTTGTCAAAAAATTTGACTGAAAAGCAGTTTTCTTTACAATCTCTTTTTAAATCCAGTATATGAAGTTGTTTTAAAACATCTATTTGAGGGCTTTCTCAGAGGTTGCGTTTTCAAATGTTTGCTTCGGAATGCAAAAAAAACAAAATAGCGTTCTGGCCAAGTGCTTCGACCATCAGATCGCTGTTGCTCAGCACGCACACACACACGCGTAAGTCCGGGTGCTCCGCCGCGGCAGAGCGAGAGAAAGGAGTACAGAAACTTCGAGGAGTGGAAAAAACCATGAGCAGCCGAAAACTTGAACAAAACGCGGGGGCAAAGCTTGTCTCTTAGACACACGGCGCAAGGGATCAGAAGTATGAGAGGCGGGACTCTTGCAAAGGCGGCGCTAAATATGCGAGAAACGGGACTCTTGCAAAGGCGACGCTCGGGATCAGAAGCGGGACTCTTAGACACGCGGGGCACGGGATCAGAAGCGGGTTTCTTGCAAACGCGGCGCACGGGAGCGAATTCATGTGGACCAGCGGCGGAGCACCCGGATTCACGCGTGTGTGTGTGCGTAAGAGCAAGACGAGTGAGTGCAGTAAGCCGCATTTTGGCCAGCGAGAGTCCCGTGCAATGAGAAATTTCTCGAAGGCCTCGATGCGGCTTCGCCCAGAGTAGGCTAGAATTTATATACCATGACCTAACCTAACCCGTTAACCTGCGAGCGCTGAGAAAAACATGAAACAAGAAATAAAAATGGTCTAATAAATTTTTATACCACTCGTAGGAAAAGAATCTAATCAAGACAAATGCCTAAATTTTAGGGCATAAATCCTGCCCTAGGGAAAAGTTGTCTCCATAATCGAACCTCTCTCTCTCGGCCTTCTCGTAGCGAATGCTATGAGCCAGGCCCAAATGCGCGTTACCGCTGACCCTTTTCACTCTGCTGCAGACACCGATAAAAACTATTTTTCTCACTCTGTATCCCGGTGGCTGGCACTCTACATCTCACGCCAGCCAACCGATTTTCGTCCTAGACCTTTTTGTCCCATATCTTTACAAATATTTTCGGTAAAGAGACCCTGGCGGGACTGAGCCTACGAGACTTCTTTACAATGTATCACCCCTAACAATCAATAGCTTACCAAAGATATTTATTTTTTCGTGTTTATATAGTATTTGCTTTTGCACAGCCTTCTGGTGCTCTTCGTCATTACGTGGACGTGATTTAAGAACTTAAAGGATTGCATACCAAGACTGAAAAATTTATTTTGTTTGCCGGTTTCTATTTTAGAGTTCTTAGGATTTTAGACGACGTTAATTATTAACTCTACCAATTTTGGAAAAACTAGATTCTTTGGCGAGAAAACAGCTTTAATTAGCTAAATTGTGTACAATCGTAACTTATGAACTTCTGAAGCTACAGGCTTGTGCTCTACGTCGTTAGAAAGGTATTTAGAAATACTATGTACGCTTTTTAAACGATTTTTATTAATTTTTTTACATTCTTCAAAAAAAAAATTAAGATAATGTGTTTATTATGTAGATCGTATAATACATTTTCGTTACAAAAGCTGATATTAGAACTTGTGATTGCTACAGATGCGATCGTCACTACATTTTTACCTTATTTATATCTTTTTACTTTCTTAATCAGCATCACTAGCAGAGTCGATCTAGTTCGATTGTCTGTATTTAAAAATGTGTCAGTTACATTTTATTTACATTATCAATCATTTTAATAGTCGATGGCATCGACTTATTATAAGGTAAAGAGGGCTATACTAATAATGAGGCAAATCAAATAAAATATTTTTATTTTAATTCAGCAAGAAACTTTTTCGTTGTTCTAAATATCCAACTTGAAACTATTTGGCATTCATTATGAATCATTTTATATATTATATAAGAGCAAAAATTCATAAAAACAATGATAATGGTAATACTTTTGTGTCATAAAAATTGTGTTTACCATTGTTTCTTTAAAAACCTACTTTGTTGTCAACTGGTAATGACTCTTTCTGGGCATTGACAAACCCTGATTTCATTAGAATAAGAATAGATAGTCATACCCGTTACTCGAAGAGTAAAAGGAAATACTATATTCGTCGGAAAGTGTGTAAGAGGTTAACGGAAGCGTTTCCGACCCTTTAAAGTATATATATTCTTGATCAGAATCACTAGCCGAGTCAATTCAGCCATGTCCGTCTGTCCGAAAGATTTGGAAGCTGTAGAAGTGCGGCGTGGCATGCTGATTCCTGCGCAGTGCGAGTTTGTTTTAGTAGGGAGCCCACTTTAACGCCCACAATTTGCAAAAGACTGTAGCGCCTGCATCTTTTAATCTAGAAACAAAATTGTAACTGAAATGTATTTCTCTCATCCATACCTACCCTTTAAGCCCAGGATTTCGCCACGCCCACTTTAACACCCACAAGCCGCCCAAAACTGTAGCGACCACAGTTGTTTAAAAAAAATAAATTTTGACTAAAATGTATTAGCCTTGTTAATAGCTTTCAGTTGACTCCAAAATGTTTGCTACGCCTACTCCAACACCCAAAAATGGCCAAAACGCTATAATCTGTATGATGCCCACATAACCATTTCTAACACAAACAGGAAAGACACTTTGAAGTTTCCATTAAAAAGTTTCTATGTGGTACCTATGTGTTGGATTTCACAATAAATTTTTTGTATCAAACCTGTTGAATACCGATTTTAAATTCTGTTGACCAACAAGTTTCATATTTTCATAAATATTTTTAGAACAAAGAAGATGAACATCGAGTAATGATGCTTCCCATCGAAGTGACGGAATCTACAGACCCAATTGATAAGAACGAGGAAGTTAGAAGACGAAAACGATCTATTGAGCTAAATCATAAGTTCAATAAGGATTGTTTAAATTAATGTAAATTTAATTTGTATTATAAATATCGGTTATAAGCATCCGTTTTTTAAATACGTTTTCTAATGTACATCTCTAATCATTTTTTGGTTGTCAAAAAATTTGCCTGAAAAGCAGTTTTCTTTACAATCTCTTTTTAAATCCAGTATATGAAGTTGTTTTAAAACATCTATTTGAGGGCTTTCTCAGAGGTTGCGTTTTCAAATGTTTGCTTCGGAATGCAAAAAAAACAAAATAGCGTTCTGGCCAAGTGCTTCGACCATCAGATCGCTGTTGCTCAGCACGCACACACACACGCGTAAGTCCGGGTGCTCCGCCGCGGCAGAGCGAGGGAAGGAGTACAGTAACTTCGAGGAGTGGAAAAAACCATGAGCAGCCGAAAACTTGAACAAAACGCGGGGGCAAAGCTTGTCTCTTAGACACACGGCGCAAGGGATCAGAAGTATGAGAGGCGGGACTCTTGCAAAGGCGGCGCTAAATATGCGAGAAACGGGACTCTTGCAAAGGCGACGCTCGGGATCAGAAGCGGGACTCTTAGACACGCGGGGCACGGGATCAGAAGCGGGTTTCTTGCAAACGCGGCGCACGGGATCAGAAGTGCGAGCAGAGCGAATTCATGTGGACAACGAGAGTCTTTTGCGTTCGGAGTGCGAAAAGTGGAGCAGTCGAGTGACTGGTGCCAAGTGACCCAGGAAGCAAAGGAAGGAGTGGGAAGGAGTTTACCTGGACGACCCCGAGGAGAGTGTGCCGACCCAGGACCAGCGGCGGAGCACCCGGATTCACGTGTGTGTGTGTGTGCGTAAGAGCAAGACGAGTGAGTGCAGTAAGCCGCATTTTGGCCAGCGAGAGTCCCGTGCAATGAGAAATTTCTCGAAGGCCTCGATGCGGCTTCGCCCAGAGTAGGCTAGAATTTATATACCATGACCTAACCTAACCCGTTAACCTGCGAGCGCTGAGAAAAACATGAACCAAGAAATAAAAATGGTCTAATAAATTTTTATACCACTCGTAGGAAAAGAATCTAATCAAGACAAATGCCTAAATTTTAGGGCATAAATCCTGCCCTAGGGAAAAGTTGTCTCCATAATCGAACCTCTCTCTCTCGGCCTTCTCGTAGCGAATGCTATGAGCCAGGCCCAAATGCGCGTTACCGCTGACCCTTTTCACTCTGCTGCAGACACCGATAAAAACTATTTTTCTCACTCTGTATCCCGGTGGCTGGCACTCTACATCTCACGCCAGCCAACCGATTTTCGTCCTAGACCTTTTTGTCCCATATCTTTACAAATATTTTCGGTAAAGAGACCCTGGCGGGACTGAGCCTACGAGACTTCTTTACAATGTATCACCCCTAACAATCAATAGCTTACCAAAGATATTTATTTTTTCGTGTTTATATAGTATTTGCTTTTGCACAGCCTTCTGGTGCTCTTCGTCATTACGTGGACGTGATTTAAGAACTTAAAGGATTGCATACCAAGACTGAAAAATTTATTTTGTTTGCCGGTTTCTATTTTAGAGTTCTTAGGATTTTAGACGACGTTAATTATTAACTCTACCAATTTTGGAAAAACTAGATTCTTTGGCGAGAAAACAGCTTTAATTAGCTAAATTGTGTACAATCGTAACTTATGAACTTCTGAAGCTACAGGCTTGTGCTTTACGTCGTTAGAAAGGTATTTAGAAATACTATGTACGCTTTTTAAACGATTTTTATTAATTTTTTTACATTCTTCAAAAAAAAAATTAAGATAATGTGTTTATTATGTAGATCGTATAATACATTTTCGTTACAAAAGCTGATATTAGAACTTGTGATTGCTACAGATGCGATCGTCACTACATTTTTACCTTATTTATATCTTTTTACTTTCTTAATCAGCATCACTAGCAGAGTCGATCTAGTTCGATTGTCTGTATTTAAAAATGTGTCAGTTACATTTTATTTACATTATCAATCATTTTAATAGTCGATGGCATCGACTTATTATAAGGTAAAGAGGGCTATACTAATAATGAGGCAAATCAAATAAAATATTTTTATTTTAATTCAGCAAGAAACTTTTTCGTTGTTCTAAATATCCAACTTGAAACTATTTTGCATTCATTATGAATCATTTTATATATTATATAAGAGCAAAAATTCATAAAAACAATGATAATGGTAATACTTTTGTGTCATAAAAATTGTGTTTACCATTGTTTCTTTAAAAACCTACTTTGTTGTCAACTGGTAATGACTCTTTCTGGGCATCGACAAACCCTGATTTCATTAGAATAAGAATAGATAGTCATACCCGTTACTCGAAGAGTAAAAGGAAATACTATATTCGTCGGAAAGTGTGTAAGAGGTTAACGGAAGCGTTTCCGACCCTTTAAAGTATATATATTCTTGATCAGAATCACTAGCCGAGTCAATTCAGCCATGTCCGTCTGTCCGAAAGATTTGGAAGCTCTAGAAGTGCGGCGTGGCATGCTAATTCCTGCGCAGTGCGAGTTTGTTTTAGTAGGGAGCCCACTTTAACGCCCACAATTTGCAAAAGACTGTAGCGCCTGCATCTTTTAATCTAGAAACAAAATTGTAACTGAAATGTATTTCTCTCATCCATACCTACCCTTTAAGCCCAGGATTTCGCCACGCCCACTTTAACACCCACAAGCCCCCCAAAACTGTAGCGACCACAGTTGTTAAAAAAAAATAAATTTTGACTAAAATGTATTAGCCTTGTTAATAGCTTTCAGTTGACTCCAAAATGTTTGCTACGCCCACTCCAACACCCAAAAATGGCCAAAACGCTATAATCTGTATGATGCCCACATAACCATTTCTAACACAAACAGGAAAGACACTTTGAAGTTTCCATTAAAAAGTTTCTATGTGGTACCTATGTGTTGGTTTTCACAATAAATTTTTTGTATCGAACCTGTTGAATACCGATTTTAAATTCTGTTGACCAACAAGTTTCATATTTTCATAAATATTTTTAGAACAAAGAAGATGAACATCGAGTAATGATGCTTCCCATCGAAGTGACGGACTCTACAGACCCAATTGATAAGAACGAGGAAGTTAGAAGACGAAAACGATCTATTGAGCTAAATCATAAGTTCAATAAGGATTGTTTAAATTAATGTAAATTTAATTTGTATTATAAATATCGGTTATAAGCATCCGTTTTTTAAATACGTTTTCTAATGTACATCTCTAATCATTTTTTGGTTGTCAAAAAATTTGCCTGAAAAGCAGTTTTCTTTACAATCTCTTTTTAAATCCAGTATATGAAGTTGTTTTAAAACATCTATTTGAGGGCTTTCTCAGAGGTTGCGTTTTCAAATGTTTGCTTCGGAATGCAAAAAAAACAAAATAGCGTTCTGGCCAAGTGCTTCGACCATCAGATCGCTGTTGCTCAGCACGCACACACACACGCGTAAGTCCGGGTGCTCCGCCGCGGCAGAGCGAGGGAAGGAGTACAGTAACTTCGAGGAGTGGAAAAAACCATGAGCAGCCGAAAACTTGAACAAAACGCGGGGACAAAGCTTGTCTCTTAGACACACGGCGCAAGGGATCAGAAGTATGAGAGGCGGGACTCTTGCAAAGGCGGCGCTAAATATGCGAGAAACGGGACTCTTGCAAAGGCGACGCTCGGGATCAGAAGCGGGACTCTTAGACACGCGGGGCACGGGATCAGAAGCGGGTTTCTTGCAAACGCGGCGCACGGGAGCGAATTCATGTGGACCAGCGGCGGAGCACCCGGATTCACGCGTGTGTGTGTGCGTAAGAGCAAGACGAGTGAGTGCAGTAAGCCGCATTTTGGCCAGCGAGAGTCCCGTGCAATGAGAAATTTCTCGAAGGCCTCGATGCGGCTTCGCCCAGAGTAGGCTAGAATTTATATACCATGACCTAACCTAACCCGTTAACCTGCGAGCGCTGAGAAAAACATGAACCAAGAAATAAAAATGGTCTAATAAATTTTTATACAACTCGTAGGAAAAGAATCTAATCAAGACAAATGCCTAAATTTTAGGGCATAAATCCTGCCCTAGGGAAAAGTTGTCTCCATAATCGAACCTCTCTCTCTCGGCCTTCTCGTAGCGAATGCTATGAGCCAGGCCCAAATGCGCGTTACCGCTGACCCTTTTCACTCTGCTGCAGACATCGATAAAAACTATTTTTCTCACTTCGTATCCCGGTGGCTGGCACTCTACATCTCACGCCAGCCAACCGATTTTCACCCTAGACCTTTTTGTCCCATATCTTTACAAATATTTTCGGTAAAGAGACCCTGGCGGGACTGAGCATATCCCAGCCTACGAGACTTCTTTACAATGTATCACCCCTAACAATCAATAGCTTACCAAAGATATTTATTTTTTCGTGTTTATATAGTATTTGCTTTTGCACAGCCTTCTGGTGCTCTTCGTCATTACGTGGACGTGATTTAAGAACTTAAAGGATTGCATACCAAGACTGAAAAATTTATTTTGTTTGCCGGTTTCTATTTTAGAGTTCTTAGGATTTTAGACGACGTTAATTATTAACTCTACCAATTTTGGAAAAACTAGATTCTTTGGCGAGAAAACAGCTTTAATTAGCTAAATTGTGTACAATCGTAACTTATGAACTTCTGAAGCTACAGGCTTGTGCTCTACGTCGTTAGAAAGGTATTTAGAAATACTATGTACGCTTTTTAAACGATTTTTATTAATTTTTTTACATTCTTCAAAAAAAAAATTAAGATAATGTGTTTATTATGTAGATCGTATAATACATTTTCGTTACAAAAGCTGATATTAGAACTTGTGATTGCTACAGATGCGATCGTCACTACATTTTTACCTTATTTATATCTTTTTACTTTCTTAATCAGCATCACTAGCAGAGTCGATCTAGTTCGATTGTCTGTATTTAAAAATGTGTCAGTTACATTTTATTTACATTATCAATCATTTTAATAGTCGATGGCATCGACTTATTATAAGGTAAAGAGGGCTATACTAATAATGAGGCAAATCAAATAAAATATTTTTATTTTAATTCAGCAAGAAACTTTTTCGTTGTTCTAAATATCCAACTTGAAACTATTTTGCATTCATTATGAATCATTTTATATATTATATAAGAGCAAAAATTCATAAAAACAATGATAATGGTAATACTTTTGTGTCATAAAAATTGTGTTTACCATTGTTTCTTTAAAAACCTACTTTGTTGTCAACTGGTAATGACTCTTTCTGGGCATTGACAAACCCCGATTTCATTAGAATAAGAATAGATAGTCATACCCGTTACTCGAAGAGTAAAAGGAAATACTAGATTCGTCGGAAAGTGTGTAAGAAGTTAACGGAAGCGTTTCCGACCCTTTAAAGTATATATATTCTTGATCAGAATCACTAGCCGAGTCAATTCAGCCATGTCCGTCTGTCCGAAAGATTTGGAAGCTGTAGAAGTGCGGCGTGGCATGCTGATTCCTGCGCAGTGCGAGTTTGTTTTAGTAGGGAGCCCACTTTAACGCCCACAATTTGCAAAAGACTGTAGCGACTGCATCTTTTAATCTAGAAACAAAATTGTAACTGAAATGTATTTCTCTCATCCATACCTACCCTTTAAGCCCAGGATTTCGCCACGCCCACTTTAACACCCACAAGCCGCCCAAAACTGTAGCGACCACAGTTGTTTAAAAAAAATAAATTTAAAATGTATTAGCCTTGTTAATAGCTTTCAGTTGACTCCAAAATGTTTGCTACGCCTACTCCAACACCCAAAAATGGCCAAAACGCTATAATCTGTATGATGCCCACATAACCATTTCTAACACAAACAGGAAAGACACTTTGAAGTTTCCATTAAAAAGTTTCTATGTGGTACCTATGTGTTGGATTTCACAATAAATTTTTTGTATCAAACCTGTTGAATACCGATTTTAAATTCTGTTGACCAACAAGTTTCATATTTTCATAAATATTTTTAGAACAAAGAAGATGAACATCGAGTAATGATGCTTCCCATCGAAGTGACGGAATCTACAGACCCAATTGATAAGAACGAGGAAGTTAGAAGACGAAAACGATCTATTGAGCTAAATCATAAGTTCAATAAGGATTGTTTAAATTAATGTAAATTTAATTTGTATTATAAATATCGGTTATAAGCATCCGTTTTTTAAATACGTTTTCTAATGTACATCTCTAATCATTTTTTGGTTGTCAAAAAATTTGCCTGAAAAGCAGTTTTCTTTACAATCTCTTTTTAAATCCAGTATATGAAGTTGTTTTAAAACATCTATTTGAGGGCTTTCTCAGAGGTTGCGTTTTCAAATGTTTGCTTCGGAATGCAAAAAAAACAAAATAGCGTTCTGGCCAAGTGCTTCGACCATCAGATCGCTGTTGCTCAGCACGCACACACACACGCGTAAGTCCGGGTGCTCCGCCGCGGCAGAGCGAGGGAAGGAGTACAGTAACTTCGAGGAGTGGAAAAAACCATGAGCAGCCGAAAACTTGAACAAAACGCGGGGACAAAGCTTGTCTCTTAGACACACGGCGCAAGGGATCAGAAGTATGAGAGGCGGGACTCTTGCAAAGGCGGCGCTAAATATGCGAGAAACGGGACTCTTGCAAAGGCGACGCTCGGGATCAGAAGCGGGACTCTTAGACACGCGGGGCACGGGATCAGAAGCGGGTTTCTTGCAAACGCGGCGCACGGGATCAGAAGTGCGAGCAGAGCGAATTCATGTGGACAACGAGAGTCTTTTGCGTTCGGAGTGCGAAAAGTGGAGCAGTCGAGTGACTGGTGCCAAGTGACCCAGGAAGCAAAGGAAGGAGTGGGAAGGAGTTTACCTGGACGACCCCGAGGAGAGTGTGCCGACCCAGGACCAGCGGCGGAGCACCCGGATTCACGTGTGTGTGTGTGTGCGTAAGAGCAAGACGAGTGAGTGCAGTAAGCCGCATTTTGGCCAGCGAGAGTCCCGTGCAATGAGAAATTTCTCGAAGGCCTCGATGCGGCTTCGCCCAGAGTAGGCTAGAATTTATATACCATGACCTAACCTAACCCGTTAACCTGCGAGCGCTGAGAAAAACATGAACCAAGAAATAAAAATGGTCTAATAAATTTTTATACAACTCGTAGGAAAAGAATCTAATCAAGACAAATGCCTAAATTTTAGGGCATAAATCCTGCCCTAGGGAAAATGCGCGTTACCGCTGACCCTTTTCACTCTGCTGCAGACACCGATAAAAACTATTTTTCTCACTCCGTATCCCGGTGGCTGGCACTCTACATCTCACGCCAGCCAACCGATTTTCGACCTAGACCTTTTTGTCCCATATCTTTACAAATATTTTCGGTAAGGAGAGCCTGGCGGGACTGAGCATATCCCAGCCTACGAGACTTCTTTACAATGTATCACCCCTAACAATCAATAGCTTACCAAAGATATTCATTTTTTCGTGTTTATATAGTATTCGCTTTTGCACAGCCTTCTGGTGCTCTTCGTCATTACGTGGACGTGATTTAAGAACTTAAAGGATTGCATACCAAGACTGAAAAATTTATTTTGTTTGCCGGTTTCTATTTTAGAGTTCTTAGGATTTTAGACGACGTTAATTATTAACTCTACCAATTTTGGAAAAACTAGATTCTTTGGCGAGAAAACAGCTTTAATTAGCTAAATTGTGTACAATCGTAACTTATGAACTTCTGAAGCTACAGGCTTGTGCTCTACGTCGTTAGAAAGGTATTTAGAAATACTATGTACGCTTTTTAAACGATTTTTATTAATTTTTTTACATTCTTCAAAAAAAAAAAATTAAGATAATGTATTTATTATGTAGATCGTATAATACATTTTCGTTACAAAAGCTGATATTAGAACTTGTGATTGCTACAGATGCGATCGTCACTACATTTTTACCTTATTTATATCTTTTTATTGTCTTAATCAGCATCACTAGCAGAGCCGATCTAGTTCGATTGTCTGTATTTAAAAATGTGTAAGTTACATTTTATTTACATTATCAATCATGTTAATAGTCGATGGCATCGACTTATTATAAGGTAAAGAGGGCTATACTAATAATGAGGCAATCAAATAAAATATTTTTATTTTAATTCAGCAAGAAACTTATTCGTTGTTCTAAATATCCAACTTGAAACAATTTTGCATTCATTTTGAATAATTTTATATATTATATAAGAGCAAAAATTCATAAAAACAATGATAATGGTAATACTTTTGTGTCATAAAAATTGTGTTTACCATTGTTTCTTTAAAAACCTACTTTGTTGTCAACTGGTAATGACTCTTTCTGGGCATTGACAAACCCCGATTTCATTAGAATAAGAATAGATAGTCATACCCGTTACTCGAAGAGTAAAAGGAAATACTATATTCGTCGGAAAGTGTGTAAGAGGTTAACGGAAGCGTTTCCGACCCTTTAAAGTATATATATTCTTGATCAGAATCACTAGCCGAGTCAATCCAGCCATGTCCATCTGTCCGAAAGATTTGGAAGCTGTAGAAGTGCGGCGTGGCATGCTGAATCCTGCGCAGTGCAAGTTTGTTTTAGTAGGGTGCCCACTTTAACGCCCACAATTTGCAAAAGACTGTAGCGACTGCATCTTTTAATCTAGAAACAAAATTGTAACTGAAATGTATTTCTCTCATCCATACCTACCCTTTAAGCCCAGGATTTCGCCACGCCCACTTTAATACCCATAAGCCGCCCAAAACTGTAGCGACCACAGTTGTTTAAAAAAAATACATTTTGACTAAAATGTATTAGCCTTGTTAATAGCTTTCAGTTGACTCCAAAATGTTTGCTACGCCCACTCCAACACCCAAAAATGGCCAAAACGCTATAATCTGTATGATGCCTACATAACCATTTCTAACACAAACAGAAAAGACACTTTGAAGTTTCCATTAAAAAGTTTCTATGTGGTACCTATGTGTTGGTTTTCACAATAAATTTTTTGTATCAAACCTGTTGAATACCGATTTTAAATTCTGTTGACCAACAAGTTTCATATTTTCATAAATATTTTTAGAACAAAGAAGATGAACATCGAGTAATGATGCTTCCCATCGAATTGACGGAATCTACAGACCCAATTGATAAGAACGAGGAAGTTAGAAGACGAAAACGATCTATTGAGCTAAATCATAAGTTCAATAAGGTTTGTTTAAATTAATATAAATTTAAGAGGAATGTTTTGTTAATTTGTATTATAAATGTCGGTTATAAGCATCCGTTTTTTTTAAATGTACATCTTTAATCATTTTTTGGTTGTCAAAAAATTTGACTGAAAAGCGGTTTTCTTTACAATCTCTTTTTAAATCCAGTATATGAAGTTGGTTCAAAACATCTATTTGAGGGCTTTCTCAGAGGATTCGTTTTCAAATGTTTGCTTCGGAATGCAAAAAAAAAAACAAAATATCGTTCTGGCCGAGTGCTTCGACCATCAGATAGCTGTTGCTCAGCGAAAGTGAGCAATGAGAAATGAAAATTTACAATCAGCAAAGCAAGATTGCAAAGCGAGACCTTCACGTGATTTATTGTGGTAGTCGCTTAAAAAGGTTGTGGCAGTTTTTTTTAGGTTGATAAGTATTTAAAGAGACAACAATATTTCAGTTTTTCACATTAAATCTGTAGGCGGGAAAGTTTGGTAAGATTTATATTCGTTAGAGTCATTGTGGCATATTAGCGTAACAAATTTGTGCTGCGTACGGAGAAAAGGAACCTAAATCTTAACTGCCAATTATCTATATTTAACTTTTTCCGGGATATCAGTTTTTAAATTAAAGGTTTTTCAAAGTCTGTGGGGCGTTTGTGGCCGTAAGAGTTCGCGTGAAAAATATGAAATTAAAATAGATGTATGACTAAGCGTGGCATATTCACATACCAAATTTGCGCTGGTTAAGAAAAGAGTGATTCTTAATCGGAAATCTAAACCCGTTAGCTCTTATAGTTTCTGAGATCACTGTGTTCACAAGGACATGGACATGGCTTGATACACTCGGGTAGTGCCGTTGATCAAGAATATTAGATCTTAATGGGGTCGGAAACGCTTACTGTTACATACTTTCTGACGAATCTAGTGTATCCTCTCTACGACTAATAAGTATAAATATAACAAATCCTTTTTTAAGTGAAAAATAAGCTGAGAGAGATCAGCGTAACAGTTCTAACGTGTCGATCATGTTGGTTAGGCTCCCTAAAGGATCTAGTCATGTCCGTGTGTATGCTGTGATCATACGAACTATAAGAGCCAGAGCCCTTGGATCTAAGACTTAGATTTATCGACCTCTGCAGCCCACAGTTTTTCAACTGATCTGTATTAGTTTAATTAATAACTTACAAAAAAAGTTTGCCATAGGCCTACAATGTACAAAATATTTATTTAAAGTAAATAATATTAACAAAAAAAAGTTGTTCTGTTTGTCTTTGCCATAGGCACAAAATATACAACATATTTATTTGAATATAAATAATACCAAAATAATGGTTTGGGGATTAAAAATCTTCTAAAATCTTATTTTGTCGTGCTTACCCCCAGAAGCCTACTTTTGGACTTTTACTCTCTCGACACAGTTTGAGCGGAAAGTGCGTAATTACAAGATTGAGGTTGACTGATTACAAGATGGATATGACTGAATAAATTATTATACCTAAGAAAGTCCCTTGCAGTCCGCCTTAGTATTATAAGTATTGCGGAATGGGATTGGATGAGATTTAAATTGAGGCGTTCAAGTATACTTATCAAGCAACCTTAAAATAAGTAAAAAATTATTAGAAAATTATTTATAATACAGATTGGGGAAAGTTGCGGATAACATTGATAAACACATTTAAAGCACCAAAAAATAGTGAAAATAAGGATATCTTCATTATGTTGGATACATCATATGCTCCTCTTATTTTATCTCTGCAGCGTTTTTCTTTTTAATGCTTTGCTATTTAATCTTATCCCTATGGATAATAACAATATAGTAAGTGTAGCAAATTTTAAACAAATTAATCTAAGTATTAGTCATATGACTGGTATTGTGGTAAAAGGGGCCGGAAAGTTATTGTTGGTTTGGCAGGTTGCGAGACGATTGGGCAGCACAGAGACTTCCTATTGTAGGACGCTATTCGTTTGTATATTTTATATTTTACTGTTAAAATGCCCAGGTTTTTCTGTGAATGTTTTGGTTGCAAATATACCACGGTTCCCCAGTGAAAGTTAACAATATTTTTGATTGAGCGCGCTGTATAATATCTACCAAAGTAAACAGAACTTTAAAAAAAAGACTGAACAAATAGTTTTTTCGGTAAAATCAATTTATTTTATTCCAAATAGTCTCCGTCTGCTTTAATACAGCGTTTTTCACGGTCCAAAACATGTCGATCAAGTGTATTAGCTCGTTGCCCGGTTTGGCCGCCACTATGTCGGTGAAAGCCTTTTAAATGGCCTCTACGTCTGCATAGCGCTTTCCTTTCATCAGCAAATACATTTTTCCGAAAAGGTTGAAGTCGCACGGTGCCATATCAGGCGAATACCGGGAGTGGTTGATGGTTGAAATGTCATTTTTGGTCACATAGTCGGATACAAGCGTCGATCGATGAGACGGCGCATTATCGTGCAACAAACGCCAACTTCCATCTTCGCGATATTCGGGCCGAACACGTCAAATACGGCGCACTAAACGTTTAAAAACTATAAGGTAGATTACCGCATTAACGTTTTGGCCGGGTGGAACAAATTCTTTGTGGATAATACCCTTGAAATCATAAAACAAATCAGCATTGTCTTCATTTTTGACTTCTCCAGGCGCGATCAGTGAATTTGTGCGGAACAAACCGTGCACACACCTTTTGTGAGCCCAAATGTAGATGATCTATTCTATTTCCATGAATTTCAATGATGATTTAGGCTGATTTTTTATGAATTCACGCCTAGTTTCGATGGAATTTTCGTTCATCGATATTTATGACCTCATGACCTCTTTGAAAACGTTGAAACCAATCGTGCACTCTGCTACGGGATAGGCAATTTTAAACCAAATTTAATGTTGGTTTTTTGTTCAAAGCTCATTTTCGCACCGATGAAAAAAGCAAACTGGCACTTAAGACGCAATAATCTCAATTCCAATAGATGAAACGTCATGAAATTTTTATGGATTTTTTAAAGATGGCTCCACTAGAGGGCGCTAGATTAAAAAATTCCTGTTTACTTTGGAACTCACTTTGTATGTTACTGCTGCTCGCGTTTCCCTATGTTTAGATGGGCTTGAGAGTGGTGTTGTAATAAATAAACAGAAGCAGGAACGAAAATCGTCCAGTGGAAACTTCTGGCTTTTAATTTTAGATTTACTTTCTTGCATTCTTCTCTAGTTCAGTCGCCTGTCAAGGTGGACGCCGAGATACGTTACTTCGTTGATTTGGGGAATCTGCGTCAGCGAACGTAAATGTTGTTTGTATGTCGGATGTTGCTGTGCTCTATCTTACTGTGAAGGCTTTATTTCAGACATACGTCTCAAGTAGCTTGTGAGTGTAGTCAGGTAAATGTGTTTTGATTTTGTGCATGAAGCCATCGAGCCATATTCGATCGAAGGCTTGAGATACATCGAGGAACATTGCACTGCAGTATTCCGGATGCTGAATGGCAGTGCCTTGTTCAATTATTTTGAAGAAAGCCAAAAGATGAGCCGGGATAACATTGTTTGCTTTAGATATGGTATTATGCGAGTTATAAGGCATTTTTCGAATAACTTAGACATACACGATAATAAACTGTAGGGTGACGGAATTTTGTGGATTTTTCTATAATGATAAATGATTTTTTCGAATTTTTCGGATAGTAGCAGGGACATATGATCTCATTGAAAAGCTTACAAATAACCTCAATGTAAGAGTTCGGCAGGGATGTTTTTCGGTTTCAGTTCTCCAATGACTTTCGCGACCTCCTTTAGGTAAAACAATGTTGGCAGGGAAATAGTTTCTGAAAGGACAAATGAACTATTGACAGGGTTCGGTTGGAATAAGTTTTGGTGATGTAGAGCAAAAGTATCTGCTATATCTTCGGCGCTGCGGACCCAGCAGCCTGATGAATTTCTTATCGGAGTGACCGTTTCGATAGGAGAGCTTAGATTTGGGTGAGCCCTACGAAGAGGATGTTTTGTTCTGGTTGGCGAATGTTTTTATTGTACCGCAACTCTGGGTTTTCTATATTTATATCAGTTTATTCTGTGGCACGTAAGCCTTTGATATGTAGGTTTTGGGCTTTAAAGAAAATGGCAAATGGTCTAGTGACAGGTCCGAAAGCGCTTTGTCGCTTATTATATTGTCTTTCAGCAAACAACGAGTAGGACGACCCCAAAAGGATCAGGAAACAACGACAAAAAAAATAAAGAGGAAGATTCGTGAGCGATTCTCCCTTTTTATACCCTTGCAGAGGGTAAAACGATTTCAGTCAGAAGTTTGCAATGCAGTGAAGGAGACGTTTCCGTTTATTTGATCAGCGTCGATCTAGCCATGTCCGTCTGTCCGTCCGTTTCTACGCAAAATAGTCTCTTAGTTTTAAAGCTATCGGGCTGAAACTTTCCCAAAAATCTTTTTTTATTGCAGGTATAATATAAATCGGAACCAACCGGATCAGACAACTATGTCTTATAGCTTCCATAGGAACTATCGGGGAAAAACTTAAAAAGCATTATTTATTTGGTTTTGAATTTCGAATTCAAATTTTATCAAAATCGGACGACATATTATATTATATTATATAGCTGCAACATATAACCTCCTACGCTTGGAAATCAGATTTTTTAATTGATTTCGAATTCAATTTTAATATGATGAAACAAATTATATCTTTGGGGCTTTTTGACATTTTATCTTATAATTATAATTAAGAATATAATTTTTTATATTTTAAAGAATTTTGATTTCCATTTAATAAAAATCGGACTACTTCAACATACTGATGTCAAAAAAATGATCTGAAAAAAGAAGAAAATATATTTGTTTTTAATATCACTTAGGTCAGCAACAATCCTTAAAAATTTTACATGGTTTTACTGAAGTTGATTATTTCTTATAACTGCAAGGGTATACAAAATTCGGCTTGCCAAAGTTAACTTCTTTTCTTGTTTGTTTATAATTTTCATCAAGCCCTCTATGAGCTCTACAGTGAGTTTCTGAAATTTTAAGAAATCTGTCTTCTTTGTTTTCGACATCCTGGACAAATGTCTTAGTGTATAAAAATTTGTTATAAAATTGTTTTAAAGTGGTTTAATTCTGTAAAAATCATTTAAAGTACAGTGAACTCCTTTTTTTATATTGTATGGAATATGTTCTCTTAAGATTGAAATAAAATTTTCTATATTATTTATAGTATTTCCGAGTACCTTAATCGACTCTTGTATTATATACCTCCCCGGTGCTCAGTATTCTGATCTGAGACCAATTCGTTGCATTCCGTTATCCTTTTGAAAACCGACACTATGGCAAAAAGTTCCTTTTTATTTATTAAGTGTAATTTTTCGGTTTTGGTAAGAGTTTTTGAAATAAATGTAATTGGTTTTCCTTCCTGAGAAAGAACAGCACAGCAATTTTTTTATTATAGTCGGGCTAAAAATTTAAATTTTCTTTTAGCTCATTAAAAGCTCTTACAGCTGAGTCATCAAACTGTAGAAAAGTTTTACATGATGCTATTTTCGACACTTTGGACTTTTGGCCTCCTAAATATTTTTTTAAGGTTTTAGCTATTGTAGGGGCCCGCGCTGGTTTCGCTTCATATATCAAAAGTAATAATGATCAATAAAGTTACAAAGCTGGGTTTCATAAAGTTGTAGTCTAAAGTTATAGCAAATGAAATCAAGGATATTCAAATTTAAGCATTAATTTTGCTTATTAAATTTAATTTAATTCACTGAGCAAGTATTTACTCGAAAGGAAATTTCTTTTATAATATTATGAACATTGGAATATTATTGTAAACAGTCAATCAAAATATGTAGCATGACGACCGGAGCCGATCACTTACCCACCATATCCAACGTTGAAAGCGTTGCATTTCAATTGATTGTAGATAATGATAATGTTAGGAAAACACTTCCAGGGGCTTAAACACTTGCTCTCATTACGAGATTGCTTATTGCATTACAAATTAGTTGATTACACTATTATTTGGGATAATTTACATTACTTTACATCTTATACTTACTTCTTTAAATTTAGTTGCTTAATTTAATTTTAAGTTTAAAGGAATTTAATGAATTTAAATTAAAATGATGTTGCTTTAACTAGAATTGATTGCACTTTCAGCAGAGGGCTGTAGTATTGTATGTATGTGTATGTGATAGAGGGTGCACTGATGTATGTATTTGCGATACAGGTGATACAGGTTGCACTGAGAAAAGCTGATGAAACTGCCGACGATCCCGATGGTGCGCTTTATGGACTTTTCCCAGGAAAACTGGAACCACGAGAAGGAGTATCTCGACTCCCAAGAATTTTCCATAATGCTGACGATCACATTGGTGCGCTATAGGGACTTTTTCCAGGAAAACTGGTACCACGAGAGGGAGTATCCCGACTTCTATGAATTGTTTTCGATTATTCAACGGCAACCTTGTGGTGAAAGAAACCCTTTAAAAAGGCTGAGGATGTCTGATATTTTTCACGATTTGGCTTTGGTAGAAAATCTGGGTTTGCTTCAAACACTAGCGAAAATATGTTCAGGAGAGAATGATCCTCACACGGTCAAGGTTGAAAACGGAAAAGGGCCAAAAATCGAGATGCGCCAGTCAGCAAGGCTTGGCTATCGAAAATTGTGGGACCAGAGTTGCTTAGGAATACCTATCGAGCGCGTCTTTTTAGTGTTGGAAATTGGGAAATTATTTGAACTTTGCTCTATTATAATTTAATTCCTGGCGGCACCTTCAAATCCTGGCGGAAAATTTTTGTGGTGGTAAATTTAAAAGTTGACAACATAAACGACAAGCGCCGTACACTATCTTTGCGTAATTTTGAACGATTTTTTTTATTTAATATCCTGTAAGGCTCAGAATATTTCTAAGCCCTCGAATATTTTTAGATCTTAGATATTTTAGAATGGTTGAATAGGGTAGTTAGAATTTGACCAAGATGTCGAACTATAAGTAGTTTGGAAAAACTCAGCAAATAAATCAGCAATTTCAGAATCCGTCGATGCCTCCATTGAGTTTAGACGTACCGATGAAGGCAATGCCGATGCCTTACGCTTGGCATTAACAAAATTGTAAAACTGTTTCGGATCGTTTGAAAATTCAAATTTACATCGATTTAGATACATAGAGTAGCAATGACTGTTGATAACATTAAAATCTGTTCGAGCCACAACATGTTTTGAAAAATCTGCTGGTCTACCCGATTTTTTATACTTTTTATAAGTGTTAGATTTAAGGTTTTTAGGTCTTTGAAGCGCATTGGTAAACCAAGGAGGTCTGTTTTGGTTTGAAAGAAACCCATCAGGTACGCATTCATTAAAAAACGTATTTAAGACTGTATAGAATAGTTCAGTGGCACTTTCAATATCTGTACAATTGTACAAGTCTGTCCAATTATAATAAGAAATCATATCGTTAAGTTTATAATAGTCACATTTACGAAATCATCTAATTATGCAGAAACTAAAGGAGAGAGGGTATCAGAGCAGGGGAGGGAAATTTTCAGTTCCTTAGTTGGATGATATCGGTTTCAGGTACAACAAGAGCGTCAATTCTACATACTGTGATTTCAGACGGGTCTGAAATAAATTTTCTACTTAAAGAATTTTTCATAAAGCTTACTTGCTGTAAAAGGCCATCCACATAATCATGGGCGGATAACGGCATAGCAACAAATGAGTCAGTAGGAGGAGACCAAGAAATATCAGGTAGATTAAAATCACTGTAACGAACTGATTTATTTGCTTTCTCTCTACGGTATTTGTGCGGCTAGCTCAGTAGATTGTGTGTGTTCGTGTGACCAAACTTATATAAACAGAATGCACGGGTTCGTAGTGGGTTTATTGCGGGTACAACTGCAGTCGGCTTTATAATTTGCTTGTCTCGTTGTTTCCGACGGTATAGGTTGTCTCGATGTTCGCTCGCCTCGTTGACACGGTGTTCCAGTTTTGTCGCTCCCTGAAGATCATTGTCCGCTGATGCGGGCCTGACGCGTTTGGCTCGGTGACTGCTCGGCCACGATTCGGACTCGCTATGTGGTCAGCCGTGCGTCACCGTTCTCAGATTAGGGTGAACAGACTGACAAGCTCTCCAGGATCACTCCTCTCGATACCCGACCGCCTGTCCCTTACTCTGTCCCGGATGGTCCCACAGGGCTTCCGCTCAGATCGTGCGGACAGTCAAGGCGGAACGCCAGGAAGCTGCCTAGCTCTTCACTTCGCTTCTGCGCCTCGTGTAAACGAACGTTCCACCCTAGCCTCACTCTTTTGCGTGCTGTCCGTGCCGTTCCTGCGGGCACGATTCTCCTCGCGTGGCTGTTGCGGTGTGGTGTCCTGCCGGGACTTCTCTCCCTTCTGGCTCGTTACTCTCGGGGTTCTGTCGCGCTGCTCCGGGACTTTTCTCCCTTCTGGCTCGCTACTCTCGGGGCTCTGTTGCGCCTCTCCGGGAATTCTCTCCCTTCTGGCTCGCTACTCTCGCGGCTCTGACGCGCTGCTCCGGGACTTCTCTCCCTTCCGGCTCGTTACTCTCGGGGTTCAGTCGCGCCGCTCCGGGACTTCTCTCCCTTCTGGCTGATCGCGCCAGGACCTGCTCAACTCCACTTGGCGCACTGGGCTCACGCCGAGATACGCTAAAGTAGTGCTTGGGGCGATGTACACTGGGGCTCGAGAGGCTTACCCCCGAGCTCACTATTTCAAGTCGCCGGCCTTGAGTCTGGTAGACCCTCCAGGCGTAACGCCAGGAATGCGATGGCAGGAATGCCTCCGTAGACCTCAGCCACCTCTCACTTCGGAGATTCCTTGTAATTCCCAATCCCGAACATCTCGACTTGACAATCTTGCTCCTTGTAGGCTCCCACGGCGCTGCTTTCGACGACTCGCCTTGTTGTGGCTCCCTCGTGGTTTGCTTGGTTCGCATTCGTTCAAATGCTTCTCTTGATCTCGACTGATTGATTTCTACTGACTGGCTGTCCTCGACTGAATGATACCGCTGCCAGCGCCCTGTGGGTTTATATAGGGTCTCCGAGAACTGTTATTCCCCTTTTGCGCAGGCCCGCCGAAAATCTCCACACCGGGTCCAAAGTCCATGGCTCCTGTTCGACCCTCTTGTCCTTCACGCACTGCTTCCCGTCGACGTCCCTCTGATTCCGGTGATGTATACGTCATGCTTATGTGCCGCACCGCTGCCAAGATGTGGCACCTTCTCTCTCGGTCCAAAGTTCACGGCCGCGTCCAAAGTCCGGCGGCGTCCTCCCTTTTGCACACGGTACTCTCGCTCCGCCCGCCAAGTCTCCGCTCTCTTCTTCTTCATTCTTGGTCTCCAAATTGTATTGGTCTCCAAACTCTCTGGCGCTCCAATCTCCCTTGTCTCCAAACTCTCTTGCTCTCCAAACTCCCACGTTCTCCAAACTCTCACTTTTTTTCAAACTCTCACTTTCTCCAAACTCACGTTCTCCAACTCTCACGTTCTCCAAACTCTCACGTTGTCCAACCGCTCTTCGCCGCGCCGCCACTACGCAAATTCGCCGCGTAACTGGTGAGCGGCCGGCCATCTGCTGCTGGGATTTGTGTGGAGTTATTCAACTTTTCACATCACCTAAAACAATCAGAAGGTCTCTGACAGACAGATGGTGCTCATAAATTACTGGGTCAGAGCCAGGTAGAATATAAGAACATGTGACAAAAAAATATATACAGATTGCAAAGAAACTTTCACACTTAGAAATTTAATTTCATTGGGAATATGAATGAGAATTCTTTCAGATGTTAGGCTAAAGGTAACGGCAATCAAGACACCGTTTTTGGCACAGTGGAGGGCGTTATTTGTTTGCGGTTTTTTTGGAACAAATTCTTTTATTACTTAATCATCATTAAGCCAAAAGCTTTCAGAAAATAAAACATTAAAAACAAATAAACAAAAACACAAATATTTTAAAAGACAATACACTACGAGCGTATGAAAATCGAAATTGTTCAACTGCAAAATCTTCGGATGGGAATTTTTCACGTATAAATTCCAGAACATCCTCAGATGTGGTATCTGGGGTAAATCTAGAAACAAACAATTGCTTCCTTTGTAGAACAACTTAAAGTTTCTTACGCCCCCCAGAAGCAGTCTGAACCTCACTAGGCTGAGATACAGGCACGGTGCCTAGAGTACTTATAGGAACGGTCGGCACCGATTTCTTTGACTTAGCCAGTACAGAAGCTTTTAGTCCAAAAACATGGACTTCTTTCGAGCTAGCTGTATCCATACGCACAGTTGGTTTGCTTACCCCTGTGTCGACAGGAACTGCTGCTACCAAGTTCGGATTTGGGTTGGATTCCATGGTGGTATTAACGGCGGTTAAGCTGGCTTTTTTGCGTTTAGGCGACTCGAACCCCTCATTGAGTTGCATAAAAGCACCCGAGGTATTCAACAGGCCGCTCATCTCAACCACCATTTCCTTGCAAGAACCACATGACCACATAAGACCAGAGTTAAGATCAATTAAATCTTTTACACTGCCAGTGAATCCTGCACATTTGTCGTGCATCATCGAATCACAGAGCCAGCAAAAAATTAAAGGAGTCTTTCGCTGAAGACGCAAGTGTGCAGTTTTTCTTGGAACAGACAAGCAAGAGAGAGTTACAGAAAATAGCACCGAAAAAGTCTACCAGAAATTCAGCGGGTGCATAGAGAGGATGTTAGAGTTATAAAATAGAGCGAGGGAGATTGAGAGAGAAAAAGAGTTTTAGCAAGTTTAGGTGCGTAAGTTACACAAACAAAGCTATGAGATTAAACAAATCTAATAGAAACGCTAAAATAACTATTAAAACGTACCCGTTTACTGGGGGGTCTATTTAAAATTACTATCGCAATTGTTAGGCTGATCACTGAAAAAGACAAAAACTTGGAGCACATAAGTAAACACAGCTGTTCACAAGCGACGCTTAATCGAATGAATCTTGTTAGCCGGTTGGTTAACAGTTCCAGTTGGTACCCTTTTATTTTCAACTTGGCCTTTATTAGTGTTCTGGTTCTCTATTGATTTTTTTTATCAAACCTGGTCTGGCTATAATTATTATTTTGATACTTATTATTGCTTTGATTATAACCGTTATTAGCCCCGTTTTGAACAGGGATAGACTCGTCTATCTCCATTGGCTCTGGCTTATTTTATGGCTGCCTATAGGTGTTCCGTTGATTTTGTTGGTTATTATTAAATCTACCCTGGTTCCAATTATTTTTATTCTATTATAATAACCATAAGAGCTTCTGTTCTGGTTGTTGTCTTGGTGAAAGGTATTATTGTTCCGCTGGTTATTATAATTATTGTTTTGTTGTCTTGGCTTGTTGTTGAAATGTGTTTGACCATTTTCACCACATTTCTGGCTTATTTTATGGCTGCCTATAGGTGTTCCGTTGATTTTGTTGGTTATTATTAAATCTACCCTGGTTCCAAGAATTATTTTTATTCTATTATAATAACCATAAGAGCTTCTGTTCTGGTTGTTGTCTTGGTGAAAGGTATTATTGTTCCGCTGGTTATTATAATTATTGTTTTGTTGTCTTGGCTTGGCTTCTATTAACTACACTAAGATTATCCATTATAGACAATTTTCCCAGATTCAATACGCTTAATTCCTGTTCGCTAAAGACAAAGTCAAGTCTGACCATTATGGCGTCGAAATTTAACACCTTACCATTATGAGCTTAGACATCGTTTGCCATTCCAGCTATTTTGTTTTTTAATATAAATGAAGCAGGACAAAATATTTCACTCCCTCTGACATATTATCCCATGGATATTTTAGCTGGTTTCCTCCTGCTTACATATTTATCTTTTTCACCTCTATATTCAGGTTTGATCTCATAAGGCGTGTCGCACCTCAACCATCCTCAACCATATTTATTTTGTGAGAAAGCTGTGATCTTTGGTTCACTATCTAATCCTTTAATGAATTTAATTCAAAATTTACAATATGTTTTAATAAATCTCCTACAATTAACATTGTATTGTTTGATACCGCCTGATGATTTGTATATTCTTGAGGCGTATTCATGTGGAGTCTTTTATTTGCTCCAGCTTGGCTAGTAGAAAGTTCTGACATTTTAATAATTTTTTCGAAATGAGAACTTAATTCTTGCCCTTTTTTATATTTCTTTTTTAAAAATGGCCAGGCGAAGTTTGTATACCCTTGCAGTTATAAGAAATAATCAACTTTAGTAACACCATGCGACATTTTTAAGGATTGTTGCTGACTTCAGTGATATTAACAAGTTAATTATTTTATTCTTTTTTCACATCATTTTTTGACATCAATATAATAGAGTAGTCTCATTTTTACTAAATTGAATTCGAAATTCTTAAAATTATAAAAAATATTATAAGATAATTTATTAATTTTTTTCATATTATTTTCCCACTAATTTTCCGATCGTTCCTATGACAGCTATATGTTTAAAACAACAAAGATACAATTTTTTCAAATTATTTTCCCGCCAATTTTTCGATTGTTCATATGGCAGCTATATGACACAGTCTTCCGATTTTGATAATATTAAATTCGAAATTCAAAAGTAAATAAAACACCAAATAAAATTTTATTTTTTTTTCCCCCGATAGTTCCTTTGGGAGCTTTAAGATATAATTGTCCGGTCCGGCTGGTTCCGACTTCTATACTACCTGCGATGGAAAGACTGGATGGAAAGTTTCAGCCAGATAGCTTTAAAACAGAGAGATTAGTTTTCGTAGAAACGGACGGACATGGCTTGATCGACTCGTCTAGTGATGCTGATCAAAAATATATTTGGTATATGGGGTCCAAAACGTCTCCTTCACTGCGTTGCCAACTTCTGACTGAAATCATTTTAACCTCTGCAAGGGTATAAAAGCGAACGGTGCTCTTGTAACATGCCGTCTATTGGTTACAGGGTCAGAGCACTCTTATGTATCCGAGCGTTGCAGCCAACCTCTTGGACTGACACGGTCGACAACACGCAGCTTGGTTATGGGAATGTATTCAATTCTCGCATAACCGATGATCGTCTATGCTCACGTGCTAGGCAGAATCACCTCGTCTCTGGAATGCTAAAACGTCAAACACCAACACTCGGTGTTTAAGAATCTGCAGTTGGCGGATACGCAATTCAACACAAACACAAGTTTATATACTATTGTGACTCATCACATCGAACGCAAGCAACGCAGTTGCTCTAACCACAACACGAGGTTGGTCCGATAAATATTTATTCTCCAAAAAAAAAAACGAAAATTTTGGAAATGTGACAATTTTTTTTTCAACATAATCTCGTTTTTACACTTGACCCACAGATGCTCCAACTTCTCTAACCCATCTGAAAAGTACGTTTTCTCGAGGTCTGAAAAATAGGTCTTCATAGCAGCGCCGATCTCCTTATTTGCCGCAAATTTCTGTACAGCAACTGATTTCTTCAAGTTTGGACACAAAAATAAGTCACACGGGGCCAAATCTGGAAATTACGGACGGGGTAGCAGTTTGTAGTCCAATTCGACCAATTTGGCCTTGGTGACCAATTGGCCTTGATGGAAGAGCACTTTTTCTTCGCCAAATGGGGTCGAATCGGGACAATAATACGGCATAGTACAGCCCTGTGACCGTTTTGCCCTTCTCCAGGTAGTCGATGTAGATCACACCGGTGGCCAGCACCTTTTCGGCCGATGGGAAAGTCTTCGCCTTCTTCGGAGCAGCTTCGCCAGGTGAAGTCTACTAGTTCCACTGTTCTTTGGTCTCTGGTGTGTACCAGATCCATGTTTCGTCGCGGTCACGAAACCACGAAGAAACTTCTTCGGGTTGCGCGTCAAACACTGCTCTGAAGTAGTCTTACCGTTGCGTTTGTTTTACGGAGTGAGCAAACGCGGCACCCATCGCGCCGACGTGCCAGATATGACCCACGCGGTCTTTTGACATGCCTACTGTCTCAGGTATCTCGCGTATCTTCAATCGGTGGCCTGCCCTTTTAAGATCATGGATTTTTGTCACGTTATCCTCTGTGGTAGCTGTTTTCGGGACACCTGGCCGTGGCTCATCAAAAACCGACGTACGACCACGATTAAACTCGTTAAACCAATTTTTGGCGGTCGCCATCAAAGGAGAAGAGTCACCGTACACAGCATCCACGCGCTCTTTGATTTCGATGCGCAATTCCCTTCCAAAAACAAGAATCAAGTCACATACCGATATTGCTCATTCTCCATTTTTTACGCAGTCAAAACAAAACTACGAGTCCGATTCGGCTGAAATTTCGACAGTAGCCGTCTACGAGAATGTACTACATGATAGTAATGTTCTTTTGCGAAAGTAAAGTTCACCTCAGCGGCAGCCAACAAAAGGAGTGCACGAGAGAGCGGTGAAAAGCGAATTGGTCAAACTAGCGAAGCGTAACATAAAGTTCACGTCAGCTGTCACGGAGACAGCGCGAGAGAGCAACAAGAAGCGAATGGCTCGAAACGAAGAATGTGGTCAGGTTCAGCTCTGCGACAGCACGGCCTGTACAAATTATGAATTCAGAAAAACAGAGGTGACGACCAAAGGAAGGGTGAAGAAGCGAAGAAATGGAGGCGTTCAATCCAGAGCACGGAATTCATACGCTTTTAGTCGGTAAGCGTAAGTACAGTCGACCGTAGTTTTCGCTAGTGCAACTAGGAATAAGACACAAATATAACGTATAGTGAAAATATGTGAACAGATCTGAAAAGGCGAGAAGGAAAAGGAATCAGTTTTACTTATTATGGCGGAATGGACCGTAGTGGCTGGTGAACGGATGTAACGCCTTACGAAATATAAATATATTACTTTATTTTTTGCTTTAAATGTAACCCAACGGACGGGGGTTAACGTCGGCAAGAATTCAGCCACAGAAAGCTTTTAACTCAGTTGGGTTGGACAATTCACCGCTTCACGATTTGGAGCATAATGGGAGGTGGGCTGTATAAAGACAGTTGGTGATAGTACGATTTTTTACGAGGTCCCCAAATCAAAGAATACTTAAACTCTTGTCTATTGCCCCCGGATGGTTTGATGATCGTAACCAAAGTTTACTTCTTAGATGCTCTACTTGCAAGCTTGCCGATAAACTCAGTGTCACCAACTGATGGAGTAACAGTAAGCAATTTTAATAGCCATGGCTTTCGAAATATTCATCCCGTTTGCAAAGAAGACCCGGACCCATCATAACAGTTATAAGTTGCACTATCTCATTGTTTTTCCAACCTCCCAAGTACGAAACGCATTGAAGAAGCAGTTAATAATATTCCGATAATTAGATGGAGAATAATTGGACTTTATAATTGTCTTCCCGATGGCTTACAGTGTAACTGTAGTCACAACTATTAACATCCACAAATTAAACACTTTATCGACAAAAGGTCACTCAGGTACATCTGCCCGCAAAAAGTTTAATTCATAACGATTAGCCGTAACATGCCTGTGTTTCCTTGAATTTGTAGAACCCAAGCTAAGAAGTTTTTTTTATGAAAGCAAAGCTTAAATACTATTTTTGCCGCTAAGCTTCCCAAGGAAAGCAATGCTAGTTGTTTTTTTTTTTTTTAATAATTCACCGTATTAAAAGTTTTATAAAGTCTCGGAGCTGTACCCACTTTTGCTACCACAATAAATAATAACAGATATCACGACGGTAATCGATCCCCATGCACGCCACCCTAAGCACACGATATCAATCGATCAACATCCAGGCATCCCTAAACACTCGATCTTAAACGTTCGCCACACATGCAGTCCTGAATACACGACAACAATCAATCAGAATCCCGAATTCCCGATAAATTATTGGGGCAATTCCGTCACCTAATCTGGTCACACTAACCACTAACTGGGGCCTATATAAGCACAGTCAAGTTTACAGATCGCTCACTTGTTCTCTGGCAATTGATTCACCAACATCTAAAGGTAAGCGATTTCTATTCACGGTGGGAGTTTTGTTGAATGAGGATTTCGATCCGACTCACGCCTTTGATAGGGTCACCTACGCACAGTTTGGTTAGTAGTTACCAGCCAAAGCCAGCCCAGCTCAGTGAGTAACTCCCAGATTTCGCATTCCAGGCTTCCGACGCGGAGCAGCAATCATACCCCGTTTCATGAACCCGAGAAGTACCTATCGCCCTTCCGTAAAAGTGATTATCTATTAATTTCTCGAGCCTCCCATAGTGCCTATCATCAAAGATCGCAACCTTAATTAAATTATTTAAGAATAACTGGACACAAAACTTATGAAACATCAATTTTTTGGGAAAAGGAGAGGCCAAATTAATTATACAATTCTCTGACAAGCCCAGGCCATTGGCGAGCTATACCGCCTTCCGGATCAGGGTCATCACAAAGGGCCTTTTGTACAATTACATGCCACAAAGTTAATCTAAGTTGTTGACACTCAATATTCTTGAAGTCAATATACTCTGGTTGGTTAGGTAAGGAAAGTACGGCTGCCAAATTATGGTTTAACACACATTGACCAGTGTGGGTCCATTGTGATACCGTAAGATCTCGATTTTCCTTTTTGGGTCCTCTGTCTTTATGACCAAGAATTAGCTTGACCAGTATGACTTCCAACCGTAACTCTGTTATTTCTGAAAGATCGTTGATAAAGGGAATTCCTAAGTGCTTCAGTTTAAGTCTACATAGGGCTGGGGAGAAGCAGAGAACGTTTCCCCTTCTTCTTCATTCCTGCAACTTATACAAAAGTCATTTTTTTGGAAGTGAAAAATATATAAAAGTGATAATAAATAGAGTGAAAAACTAAATAGAGACACCAATTGCTCTGCCGCTCCCTTTGGAAACTTTGCCAATGATGACATCCAGGCGAAAATAGCAAATTTCCCTAGTTGTTTTAATATCCCAAGTGGCCTTGTAGTTAGTTCCCGTGGTGAGTTTCATGGGATTTTATATATCCGCGCCGGTCTCACTCAATGTTTTGTTTTTGTATTTAATCCCACCATTGTTGCTGTTGCTTCGCACATGATACAGTGTGTTGTGGAACTGTGGTTAGCTTCAAAATTCACTTTCAATTGGCTCTGTGCAGAGGTTCGGGCAGAGCAACTGCTGTCTCTATAAGATTCTAACTCTATGATTTAAGCCTGCCGGCATGTGTTCCAAGGAGCCAGTGGCCTGTAAGAACTCGAGCTAGCATTCCACACTCTGTGCGGCTGAATTTGAGAATTTCCAAATTTTGTATACCCTTGCAGAGGGTATAATGATTTCGGTCAGATGTTTGCAACGCAGTGAAGGAGACGTTTCCGTCCCATAAAGTATATATATTCTTGATCAGAATTACTTTGGTGTATTTAAACATACTCGTATAACCTCCTACAATTGTGAAAAACATTTTTTTATTAGTTTGGCAGGGATATAGTTTCTGAACGGACAAAAGAACTATGATGATGATGAATTTCTTATCGGAGGGACAGTTTCGATAGGAGAGCCCTCCAAAGAGGATGTTTTGTTCTGGTTGGCGTAAGTTTTTTATTGTACCGCAACTCCGCATTTTTATACCCTTGCAGAGGGTATAATGTTTTCAGTCAGAAGTTCGCAACGCAGAGAAGGAGACGTTTCCGACCCCATAAAGTAAATATATTCTTGATCAGCGTCACAGCCACAGCGTCGATCTAGCCACGTCCGTCTGTCCGTTCGTCTGTCCGTCCGTTTCTACGCAAACTCAGTCCCTCAGTTTTAAAGCTATCGGGCTGAAACTTTCCCAAAAGTCTTCTTTCAATCGGGAAAAAAAAAATATATATATATATCTTTCGTGTTTTTTAACAGATACTTTTCTAAGCTTGGATATAACAATTCTAAATTAGTTCTGAACTTCGAATTAAATTTTATCAAAATCGGACGACTATATCATATAGCTCACATAGGAACAACCGGAAAATTAGTGGTAAAATAATATTGAAAAGTTATACTTCGGTGTTTTTTAACTTATAACTTCCTACGCTTGGAAATAACATTTTTTATTTGGTTTTGAATTTCGAATTAAATTTTATCAAAATCGGACGACTATATCATATAGCTGTCATAGGAACGATCGGATAATTGGTGGAAAATAATATGAAACAAATTATAGCTTTCGGACTTTTTGACATATTATCTTATAATATTGGGAATATAAATTTGTATATTTTTTAAAATTTCGAATTCAATTTAATTAAATTATCAATTATTTTTTTAAACTCCAAGGGTATAGAAACTTTGGCTTGCCGAAGTTAACTTCCTTTCTTGTCTACTTTTATATTTAAACCAATTCGCTTGTGATAGGTAGATTTTGGGCTTTGAAGAAATGTTTTCAGCACCGGAAAATGGTCTAGTGACAGGTCCGAAAGCGCTTTGTCGCTTATTATATTGTGTGGAATGTTTCAGCAAACAACGAGTAGGACGACCCCAACAGGATCAGAAAACAACGACAAAAAAAAAAAAATAAAAAGAAAAAAGTCTCGTGAGTGATTCTCCCTTTTAATTTAATTTCATTGGGAATATGAATGAGAATTCTTTCAGATGTTAGGCTAGAGGTAGCGGCAATCAAGACACCGTTTTTGGCACAGTGGAGGGCGTTATTTGTTTGCGGTTTTTTTGGAACAAATTCTTTTATTACTAAATCATCATTAGGCCAAAAGCTTTCAGAAAATAAAACATTAAAAACAAATAAACAAAAAAACAAATATTTTAAAAGACAATACACTACGAGCGTATGAAAATCGAAATTGTTCAACTGCAAAATCTTCGGATGGGAATTTTTCACGTATAAATTCCAGAACATCCTCAGATGTGGTATCTGGGGTAAATCTAGAAACAAACAATTGCTTCCTTTGTAGAACAACTTAAAGTTTCTTACGCCCCCCAGAAGCAGTCTGAACCTCACTAGGCTGAGATACAGGAACGGTGCCTAGAGTACTTATAGGAACGGTCGGCACCGATTTCTTTGACTTAGCCAGTACAGAAGCTTTTAGTCCAAAAACATGGACTTCTTTCTGTAGCAAGAGAGAGTTACAGAAAATAGCACCGAAAAAGTCTACCAGAAATTCAGCGGCTGCATAGAGAGGATGTAAGAGTTATAAAATAGAGCGAGGGAGATTGAGAGAGAGTAAGAGTTTTAGCAAGTTTAGGTGCGTAAGTTACACAAACAAAGCTATGAGATTAAACAAATCTAATAGAAATGCTAAAATAACTATTAAAACGTACCCGTTTACTGGGGGATCTATTTAAAATTACTATCGCAATTGTTAGGCTGATCACTGAAAAAGACAAAAACTTGGAGCACATAAGTAAACACAGCTGTTCACAAGCGACGCTTAATCGAATGAATCTTGTTAGCCGGTTGGTTAACAGTTCCAGTTGGTACCCTTTTATTTTCAACATGGCCTTTATTAGTGTTCTGGTTCTCTATTGATTTTTTTTATAAAACCTGGTCTGGCTATAATTATTATTTTGATACTTATTATTGCTTTGATTATAACCGTTATTAGCCCCGTTCTGAACAGGGATAGACTCGTCTATCTCCATTGGCTCTGGCTTATTTTATGGCTGCCTATAGGTGTTCCGTTGATTTTGTTGGTTATTATTAAATCTACCCTGGTTCCAATTATTTTTATTCTATTATAATAACCATAAGAGCTTCTGTTCTGGTTGTTGTCTTGGTGAAAGGTATTATTGTTCCGCTGGTTATTATAATTATTGTTTTGTTGTCTTGGCTTGTTGTTGAAATGTGTTTGACCATTTTCACCACATTTCTGGCTTATTTTATGGCTGCCTATAGGTGTTCCGTTGATTTTGTTGGTTATTATTAAATCTACCCTGGTTCCAAGAATTATTTTTATTCTATTATAATAACCATAAGAGCTTCTGTTCTGGTTGTTGTCTTGGTGAAAGGTATTATTGTTCCGCTGGTTATTATAATTATTGTTTTGTTGTCTTGGCTTGGCTTCTATTAACTACACTAAGATTATCCATTATAGACAATTTTCCCAGATTCAATACGCTTAATTCCTGTTCGCTAAAGACAAAGTCAAGTCTGACCATTATGGCGTCGAAATTTAACACCTTACCATTATGAGCTTAGACATCGTTTGCCATTCCAGCTATTTTGTTTTTTAATATAAATGAAGCAGGACAAAATATTTCACTCCCTCTGACATATTATCCCATGGATATTTTAGCTGGTTTCCTCCTGCTTACATATTTATCTTTTTCACCTCTATATTCAGGTTTGATCTCATAAGGCGTGTCGCACCTCAACCATCCTCAACCATATTTATTTTGTGAGAAAGCTGTGATCTTTGGTTCACTATCTAATCCTTTAATGAATTTAATTCAAAATTTACAATATGTTTTAATAAATCTCCTACAATTAACATTGTATTGTTTGATACCGCCTGATGATTTGTATATTCTTGAGGCGTATTCATGTGGAGTCTTTTATTTGCTCCAGCTTGGCTAGTAGAAAGTTCTGACATTTTAATAATTTTTTCGAAATGAGAACTTAATTCTTGCCCTTTTTTATATTTCTTTTTTAAAAATGGCCAGGCGAAGTTTGTATACCCTTGCAGTTATAAGAAATAATCAACTTTAGTAACACCATGCGACATTTTTAAGGATTGTTGCTGACTTCAGTGATATTAACAAGTTAATTATTTTATTCTTTTTTCACATCATTTTTTGACATCAATATAATAGAGTAGTCTCATTTTTACTAAATTGAATTCGAAATTCTTAAAATTATAAAAAATATTATAAGATAATTTATTAATTTTTTTCATATTATTTTCCCACTAATTTTCCGATCGTTCCTATGACAGCTATATGTTTAAAACAACAAAGATACAATTTTTTCAAATTATTTTCCCGCCAATTTTTCGATTGTTCATATGGCAGCTATATGACACAGTCTTCCGATTTTGATAATATTAAATTCGAAATTCAAAAGTAAATAAAACACCAAATAAAATTTTATTTTTTTTTCCCCCGATAGTTCCTTTGGGAGCTTTAAGATATAATTGTCCGGTCCGGCTGGTTCCGACTTCTATACTACCTGCGATGGAAAGACTGGATGGAAAGTTTCAGCCAGATAGCTTTAAAACAGAGAGATTAGTTTTCGTAGAAACGGACGGACATGGCTTGATCGACTCGTCTAGTGATGCTGATCAAAAATATATTTGGTATATGGGGTCCAAAACGTCTCCTTCACTGCGTTGCCAACTTCTGACTGAAATCATTTTAACCTCTGCAAGGGTATAAAAGCGAACGGTGCTCTTGTAACATGCCGTCTATTGGTTACAGGGTCAGAGCACTCTTATGTATCCGAGCGTTGCAGCCAACCTCTTGGACTGACACGGTCGACAACACGCAGCTTGGTTATGGGAATGTATTCAATTCTCGCATAACCGATGATCGTCTATGCTCACGTGCTAGGCAGAATCACCTCGTCTCTGGAATGCTAAAACGTCAAACACCAACACTCGGTGTTTAAGAATCTGCAGTTGGCGGATACGCAATTCAACACAAACACAAGTTTATATACTATTGTGACTCATCACATCGAACGCAAGCAACGCAGTTGCTCTAACCACAACACGAGGTTGGTCCGATAAATATTTATTCTCCAAAAAAAAAAACGAAAATTTTGGAAATGTGACAATTTTTTTTTCAACATAATCTCGTTTTTACACTTGACCCACAGATGCTCCAACTTCTCTAACCCATCTGAAAAGTACGTTTTCTCGAGGTCTGAAAAATAGGTCTTCATAGCAGCGCCGATCTCCTTATTTGCCGCAAATTTCTGTACAGCAACTGATTTCTTCAAGTTTGGACACAAAAATAAGTCACACGGGGCCAAATCTGGAAATTACGGACGGGGTAGCAGTTTGTAGTCCAATTCGACCAATTTGGCCTTGGTGACCAATTGGCCTTGATGGAAGAGCACTTTTTCTTCGCCAAATGGGGTCGAATCGGGACAATAATACGGCATAGTACAGCCCTGTGACCGTTTTGCCCTTCTCCAGGTAGTCGATGTAGATCACACCGGTGGCCAGCACCTTTTCGGCCGATGGGAAAGTCTTCGCCTTCTTCGGAGCAGCTTCGCCAGGTGAAGTCTACTAGTTCCACTGTTCTTTGGTCTCTGGTGTGTACCAGATCCATGTTTCGTCGCGGTCACGAAACCACGAAGAAACTTCTTCGGGTTGCGCGTCAAACACTGCTCTGAAGTAGTCTTACCGTTGCGTTTGTTTTACGGAGTGAGCAAACGCGGCACCCATCGCGCCGACGTGCCAGATATGACCCACGCGGTCTTTTGACATGCCTACTGTCTCAGGTATCTCGCGTATCTTCAATCGGTGGCCTGCCCTTTTAAGATCATGGATTTTTGTCACGTTATCCTCTGTGGTAGCTGTTTTCGGGACACCTGGCCGTGGCTCATCAAAAACCGACGTACGACCACGTTTAAACTCGTTAAACCAATTTTTGGCGGTCGCCATCGAAGGAGAAGAGTCACCGTACACAGCATCCACGCGCTCTTTGATTTCGATGCGCAATTCCCTTCCAAAAACAAGAATCAAGTCACATACCGATATTGCTCATTCTCCATTTTTTACGCAGTCAAAACAAAACTACGAGTCCGATTCGGCTGAAATTTCGACAGTAGCCGTCTACGAGAATGTACTACATGATAGTAATGTTCTTTTGCGAAAGTAAAGTTCACCTCAGCGGCAGCCAACAAAAGGAGTGCACGAGAGAGCGGTGAAAAGCGAATTGGTCAAACTAGCGAAGCGTAACATAAAGTTCACGTCAGCTGTCACGGAGACAGCGCGAGAGAGCAACAAGAAGCGAATGGCTCGAAACGAAGAATGTGGTCAGGTTCAGCTCTGCGACAGCACGGCCTGTACAAATTATGAATTCAGAAAAACAGAGGTGACGACCAAAGGAAGGGTGAAGAAGCGAAGAAATGGAGGCGTTCAATCCAGAGCACGGAATTCATACGCTTTTAGTCGGTAAGCGTAAGTACAGTCGACCGTAGTTTTCGCTAGTGCAACTAGGAATAAGACACAAATATAACGTATAGTGAAAATATGTGAACAGATCTGAAAAGGCGAGAAGGAAAAGGAATCAGTTTTACTTATTATGGCGGAATGGACCGTAGTGGCTGGTGAACGGATGTAACGCCTTACGAAATATAAATATATTACTTTATTTTTTGCTTTAAATGTAACCCAACGGACGGGGGTTAACGTCGGCAAGAATTCAGCCACAGAAAGCTTTTAACTCAGTTGGGTTGGACAATTCACCGCTTCACGATTTGGAGCATAATGGGAGGTGGGCTGGATAAAGACAGTTGGTGATAGTACGATTTTTTACGAGGTACCCAAATCAAAGAATACTTAAACTCTTGTCTATTGTCCCTGGATGGTTTGATGATCGTAACCAAAGTTTACTTCTTAGATGCTCTACTTGCAAGCTTGCCGATAAACTCAGTGTCACCAACTGATGGAGTAACAGTAAGCAATTTTAATAGCCATGGCTTTCGAAATATTCATCACGTTTTACGAAGACCCGGACCCATCATAACAGTTATAAGTTGCACTATCTCATTGTTTTTCCAACCTCCCAAGTACGAAACGCATTGAAGAAGCAGTTAATAATATTCCGATAATTAGATGGAGAATAATTGGACTTTATAATTGTCTTCCCGATGGCTTACAGTGTAACTGTAGTCACAACTATTAACATCCACAAATTAAACACTTTATCGACAAAAGGTCACTCAGGTACATCTGCCCGCAAAAAGTTTAATTCATAAGGATTAGCCGTAACATGCCTGTGTTTCCTTGAATTTGTAGAACCCAAGCTAAGAAGTTTTTTTTATGAAAGCAAAGCTTAAATACCGCTAAGCTTCCCAAGGAAACCAATGCTAGTTGTTTTTTTTTTTTAATAATTCACCGTATTAAAAGTTTTATAAAGTCTCGGAGCTGTACCCACTTTTGCTACCACAATAAATAATAACAGATATCACGACGGTAATCGATCCCCATGCACGCCACCCTAAGCACACGATATCAATCGATCAACATCCAGGCATCCCTAAACACTCGATCTTAAACGTTCGCCACACATGCAGTCCTGAATACACGACAACAATCAATCAGAATCCCGAATTCCCGATAAATTATTGGGGCAATTCCGTCACCTAATCTGGTCACACTAACCACTAACTGGGGCCTATATAAGCACAGTCAAGTTTACAGATCGCTCACTTGTTCTCTGGCAATTGATTGACCAACATCTAAAGGTAAGCGATTTCTATTCACGGTGGGAGTTTTGTTGAATGAGGATTTCGATCCGACTCACGCCCTTGATAGGGTCACCTACGCACAGTTTGGTTAGTAGTTACCAGCCAAAGCCAGCCCAGCTCAGTGAGTAACTCCCAGATTTCGCGTTCCCGGCTTCCGACGCGGAGCAGCAATCATACCCCGTTTCATGAACCCGAGAAGTACCTATCGCCCTTCCGTAAAAGTGATTATCTATTAATTTCTCGAGCCTCCCATAGTGCCTATCATCAAAGATCGCACCCTTAATTAAATTATTTAAGAATAACTGGACACAAAACTTATGAAACATCAATTTTTTGGGAAAAGGAGAGGCCAAATTAATTATTCAATTCTCTGACAAGCCCAGGCCATTGGCGAGCTATACCGCCTTCCGGATCAGGGTCATCACAAAGGGCCTTTCACTCAATATTCTTGAAGTCAATATACTCTGGTTGGTTAGGTAAGGAAAGTACGGCTGCCAAATTATGGTTTAACACACATTGACCAGTGTGGGTCCATTGTGATACCGTAAGATCTCGATTTTCCTTTTTGGGTCCTCTGTCTTTATGACCAAGAATTAGCTTGACCAGTATGACTTCCAGCCGTAACTCTGTTATTTCTGAAAGATCGTTGATAAAGGGAATTCCTAAGTGCTTCAGTTTAAGTCTACATAGGGCTGGGGAGAAGCAGAGAACGTTTCCCCTTCTTCTTCATTCCTGCAACTTATACAAAAGTCATTTTTTTGGAAGTGAAAAATATATAAAAGTGATAATAAATAGAGTGAAAAACTAAATAGAGACACCAATTGCTCTGCCGCTCCCTTTGGAAACTTTGCCAATGATGACATCCAGGCGAAAATAGCAAATTTCCCTAGTTGTTTTAATATCCCAAGTGGCCTTGTAGTTAGTTCCCGTGGTGAGTTTCATGGGATTTTATATATCCGCGCCGGTCTCACTCAATGTTTTGTTTTTGTATTTAATCCCACCATTGTTGCTGTTGCTTCGCACATGATACAGTGTGTTGTGGAAATGTGGTTAGCTTCAAAATTCACTTTCAATTGGCTCTGTGCAGAGGTTCGGGCAGAGCAACTGCTGTCTCTATAAGATTCTAACTCTATGATTTAAGCCTGCCGGCATGTGTTCCAAGGAGCCAGTGGCCTGTAAGAACTCGAGCTAGCATTCCACACTCTGTGCGGCTGAATTTGAGAATTTCCAAATTTTGTATACCCTTGCAGAGGGTATAATGATTTCGGTCAGATGTTTGCAACGCAGTGAAGGAGACGTTTCCGTCCCATAAAGTATATATATTCTTGATCAGAATTACTTTGGTGTATTTAAACATACTCGTATAACCTCCTACAATTGTGAAAAACATTTTTTTATTAGTTTGGCAGGGATATAGTTTCTGAACGGACAAAAGAACTATGATGATGATGAATTTCTTATCGGAGGGACAGTTTCGATAGGAGAGCCCTCCAAAGAGGATGTTTTGTTCTGGTTGGCGTAAGTTTTTTATTGTACCGCAACTCCGCATTTTTATACCCTTGCAGAGGGTATAATGTTTTCAGTCAGAAGTTCGCAACGCAGAGAAGGAGACGTTTCCGACCCCATAAAGTAAATATATTCTTGATCAGCGTCACAGCCACAGCGTCGATCTAGCCACGTCCGTCTGTCCGTTCGTCTGTCCGTCCGTTTCTACGCAAACTCAGTCCCTCAGTTTTAAAGCTATCGGGCTGAAACTTTCCCAAAAGTCTTCTTTCAATCGGGAAAAAAAAAATATATATATATATCTTTCGTGTTTTTTAACAGATACTTTTCTAAGCTTGGATATAACAATTCTAAATTAGTTCTGAACTTCGAATTAAATTTTATCAAAATCGGACGACTATATCATATAGCTCACATAGGAACAACCGGAAAATTAGTGGTAAAATAATATTGAAAAGTTATACTTCGGTGTTTTTTAACTTATAACTTCCTACGCTTGGAAATAACATTTTTTATTTGGTTTTGAATTTCGAATTAAATTTTATCAAAATCGGACGATCATATAGCTGTCATAGGAATGATCGGATAATTGGTGGAAAATAATATTAAACAAATTATAGCTTTCGGACTTTTTGACATATTATCTTATAATATTGGAAATATAAATTTGTATATTTTTTAAAATTTCGAATTCAATTTAATTAAATTATCAATTATTTTTTTAAACTCCAAGGGTATAGAAACTTTGGCTTGCCGAAGTTAACTTCCTTTCTTGTCTACTTTTATATTTAAACCAATTCGCTTGTGATAGGTAGATTTTGGGCTTTGAAGAAATGTTTTCAGCACCGGAAAATGGTCTAGTGACAGGTCCGAAAGCGCTTTGTCGCTTATTATATTGTGTGGAATGTTTCAGCAAACAACGAGTAGGACGACCCCAACAGGATCAGAAAACAACGACAAAAAAAAAAAAAATAAAAAGAAAAAAGTCTCGTGAGTGATTCTCCCTTTTAATTTAATTTCATTGGGAATATGAATGAGAATTCTTTCAGATGTTAGGCTAGAGGTAGCGGCAATCAAGACACCGTTTTTGGCACAGTGGAGGGCGTTATTTGTTTGCGGTTTTTTTGGAACAAATTCTTTTATTACTAAATCATCATTAGGCCAAAAGCTTTCAGAAAATAAAACATTAAAAACAAATAAACAAAAAAACAAATATTTTAAAAGACAATACACTACGAGCGTATGAAAATCGAAATTGTTCAACTGCAAAATCTTCGGATGGGAATTTTTCACGTATAAATTCCAGAACATCCTCAGATGTGGTATCTGGGGTAAATCTAGAAACAAACAATTGCTTCCTTTGTAGAACAACTTAAAGTTTCTTACGCCCCCCAGAAGCAGTCTGAACCTCACTAGGCTGAGATACAGGAACGGTGCCTAGAGTACTTATAGGAACGGTCGGCACCGATTTCTTTGACTTAGCCAGTACAGAAGCTTTTAGTCCAAAAACATGGACTTCTTTCTGTAGCAAGAGAGAGTTACAGAAAATAGCACCGAAAAAGTCTACCAGAAATTCAGCGGCTGCATAGAGAGGATGTAAGAGTTATAAAATAGAGCGAGGGAGATTGAGAGAGAGTAAGAGTTTTAGCAAGTTTAGGTGCGTAAGTTACACAAACAAAGCTATGAGATTAAACAAATCTAATAGAAATGCTAAAATAACTATTAAAACGTACCCGTTTACTGGGGGATCTATTTAAAATTACTATCGCAATTGTTAGGCTGATCACTGAAAAAGACAAAAACTTGGAGCACATAAGTAAACACAGCTGTTCACAAGCGACGCTTAATCGAATGAATCTTGTTAGCCGGTTGGTTAACAGTTCCAGTTGGTACCCTTTTATTTTCAACATGGCCTTTATTAGTGTTCTGGTTCTCTATTGATTTTTTTTTATCAAACCTGGTCTGGCTATAATTATTATTTTGATACTTATTATTGCTTTGATTATAACCGTTATTAGCCCCGTTCTGAACAGGGATAGACTCGTCTATCTCCATTGGCTCTGGCTTATTTTATGGCTGCCTATAGGTGTTCCGTTGATTTTGTTGGTTATTATTAAATCTACCCTGGTTCCAATTATTTTTATTCTATTATAATAACCATAAGAGCTTCTGTTCTGGTTGTTGTCTTGGTGAAAGGTATTATTGTTCCGCTGGTTATTATAATTATTGTTTTGTTGTCTTGGCTTGTTGTTGAAATGTGTTTGACCATTTTCACCACATTTCTGGCTTATTTTATGGCTGCCTATAGGTGTTCCGTTGATTTTGTTGGTTATTATTAAATCTACCCTGGTTCCAAGAATTATTTTTATTCTATTATAATAACCATAAGAGCTTCTGTTCTGGTTGTTGTCTTGGTGAAAGGTATTATTGTTCCGCTGGTTATTATAATTATTGTTTTGTTGTCTTGGCTTGGCTTCTATTAACTACACTAAGATTATCCATTATAGACAATTTTCCCAGATTCAATACGCTTAATTCCTGTTCGCTAAAGACAAAGTCAAGTCTGACCATTATGGCGTCGAAATTTAACACCTTACCATTATGAGCTTAGACATCGTTTGCCATTCCAGCTATTTTGTTTTTTAATATAAATGAAGCAGGACAAAATATTTCACTCCCTCTGACATATTATCCCATGGATATTTTAGCTGGTTTCCTCCTGCTTACATATTTATCTTTTTCACCTCTATATTCAGGTTTGATCTCATAAGGCGTGTCGCACCTCAACCATCCTCAACCATATTTATTTTGTGAGAAAGCTGTGATCTTTGGTTCACTATCTAATCCTTTAATGAATTTAATTCAAAATTTACAATATGTTTTAATAAATCTCCTACAATTAACATTGTATTGTTTGATACCGCCTGATGATTTGTATATTCTTGAGGCGTATTCATGTGGAGTCTTTTATTTGCTCCAGCTTGGCTAGTAGAAAGTTCTGACATTTTAATAATTTTTTCGAAATGAGAACTTAATTCTTGCCCTTTTTTATATTTCTTTTTTAAAAATGGGCAGGCGAAGTTTGTATACCCTTGCAGTTATAAGAAATAATCAACTTTAGTAACACCATGCGACATTTTTAAGGATTGTTGCTGACTTCAGTGATATTAACAAGTTAATTATTTTATTCTTTTTTCACATCATTTTTTGACATCAATATAATAGAGTAGTCTCATTTTTACTAAATTGAATTCGAAATTCTTAAAATTATAAAAAATATTATAAGATAATTTATTAATTTTTTTCATATTATTTTCCCACTAATTTTCCGATCGTTCCTATGACAGCTATATGTTTAAAACAACAAAGATACAATTTTTTCAAATTATTTTCCCGCCAATTTTTCGATTGTTCATATGGCAGCTATATGACACAGTCTTCCGATTTTGATAATATTAAATTCGAAATTCAAAAGTAAATAAAACACCAAATAAAATTTTATTTTTTTTTCCCCCGATAGTTCCTTTGGGAGCTTTAAGATATAATTGTCCGGTCCGGCTGGTTCCGACTTCTATACTACCTGCGATGGAAAGACTTTTGGGAAAGTTTCAGCCAGATAGCTTTAAAACAGAGAGATTAGTTTTCGTAGAAACGGACGGACATGGCTTGATCGACTCGTCTAGTGATGCTGATCAAAAATATATTTGGTATATGGGGTCCAAAACGTCTCCTTCACTGCGTTGCCAACTTCTGACTGAAATCATTTTAACCTCTGCAAGGGTATAAAAGCGAACGGTGCTCTTGTAACATGCCGTCTATTGGTTACAGGGTCAGAGCACTCTTATGTATCCGAGCGTTGCAGCCAACCTCTTGGACTGACACGGTCGACAACACGCAGCTTGGTTATGGGAATGTATTCAATTCTCGCATAACCGATGATCGTCTATGCTCACGTGCTAGGCAGAATCACCTCGTCTCTGGAATGCTAAAACGTCAAACACCAACACTCGGTGTTTAAGAATCTGCAGTTGGCGGATACGCAATTCAACACAAACACAAGTTTATATACTATTGTGACTCATCACATCGAACGCAAGCAACGCAGTTGCTCTAACCACAACACGAGGTTGGTCCGATAAATATTTATTCTCCAAAAAAAAAAACGAAAATTTTGGAAATGTGACAATTTTTTTTTCAACATAATCTCGTTTTTACACTTGACCCACAGATGCTCCAACTTCTCTAACCCATCTGAAAAGTACGTTTTCTCGAGGTCTGAAAAATAGGTCTTCATAGCAGCGCCGATCTCCTTATTTGCCGCAAATTTCTGTACAGCAACTGATTTCTTCAAGTTTGGACACAAAAATAAGTCACACGGGGCCAAATCTGGAAATTACGGACGGGGTAGCAGTTTGTAGTCCAATTCGACCAATTTGGCCTTGGTGACCAATTGGCCTTGATGGAAGAGCACTTTTTCTTCGCCAAATGGGGTCGAATCGGGACAATAATACGGCATAGTACAGCCCTGTGACCGTTTTGCCCTTCTCCAGGTAGTCGATGTAGATCACACCGGTGGCCAGCACCTTTTCGGCCGATGGGAAAGTCTTCGCCTTCTTCGGAGCAGCTTCGCCAGGTGAAGTCTACTAGTTCCACTGTTCTTTGGTCTCTGGTGTGTACCAGATCCATGTTTCGTCGCGGTCACGAAACCACGAAGAAACTTCTTCGGGTTGCGCGTCAAACACTGCTCTGAAGTAGTCTTACCGTTGCGTTTGTTTTACGGAGTGAGCAAACGCGGCACCCATCGCGCCGACGTGCCAGATATGACCCACGCGGTCTTTTGACATGCCTACTGTCTCAGGTATCTCGCGTATCTTCAATCGGTGGCCTGCCCTTTTAAGATCATGGATTTTTGTCACGTTATCCTCTGTGGTAGCTGTTTTCGGGACACCTGGCCGTGGCTCATCAAAAACCGACGTACGACCACGTTTAAACTCGTTAAACCAATTTTTGGCGGTCGCCATCGAAGGAGAAGAGTCACCGTACACAGCATCCACGCGCTCTTTGATTTCGATGCGCAATTCCCTTCCAAAAACAAGAATCAAGTCACATACCGATATTGCTCATTCTCCATTTTTTACGCAGTCAAAACAAAACTACGAGTCCGATTCGGCTGAAATTTCGACAGTAGCCGTCTACGAGAATGTACTACATGATAGTAATGTTCTTTTGCGAAAGTAAAGTTCACCTCAGCGGCAGCCAACAAAAGGAGTGCACGAGAGAGCGGTGAAAAGCGAATTGGTCAAACTAGCGAAGCGTAACATAAAGTTCACGTCAGCTGTCACGGAGACAGCGCGAGAGAGCAACAAGAAGCGAATGGCTCGAAACGAAGAATGTGGTCAGGTTCAGCTCTGCGACAGCACGGCCTGTACAAATTATGAATTCAGAAAAACAGAGGTGACGACCAAAGGAAGGGTGAAGAAGCGAAGAAATGGAGGCGTTCAATCCAGAGCACGGAATTCATACGCTTTTAGTCGGTAAGCGTAAGTACAGTCGACCGTAGTTTTCGCTAGTGCAACTAGGAATAAGACACAAATATAACGTATAGTGAAAATATGTGAACAGATCTGAAAAGGCGAGAAGGAAAAGGAATCAGTTTTACTTATTATGGCGGAATGGACCGTAGTGGCTGGTGAACGGATGTAACGCCTTACGAAATATAAATATATTACTTTATTTTTTGCTTTAAATGTAACCCAACGGACGGGGGTTAACGTCGGCAAGAATTCAGCCACAGAAAGCTTTTAACTCAGTTGGGTTGGACAATTCACCGCTTCACGATTTGGAGCATAATGGGAGGTGGGCTGGATAAAGACAGTTGGTGATAGTACGATTTTTTACGAGGTACCCAAATCAAAGAATACTTAAACTCTTGTCTATTGTCCCTGGATGGTTTGATGATCGTAACCAAAGTTTACTTCTTAGATGCTCTACTTGCAAGCTTGCCGATAAACTCAGTGTCACCAACTGATGGAGTAACAGTAAGCAATTTTAATAGCCATGGCTTTCGAAATATTCATCACGTTTTACGAAGACCCGGACCCATCATAACAGTTATAAGTTGCACTATCTCATTGTTTTTCCAACCTCCCAAGTACGAAACGCATTGAAGAAGCAGTTAATAATATTCCGATAATTAGATGGAGAATAATTGGACTTTATAATTGTCTTCCCGATGGCTTACAGTGTAACTGTAGTCACAACTATTAACATCCACAAATTAAACACTTTATCGACAAAAGGTCACTCAGGTACATCTGCCCGCAAAAAGTTTAATTCATAAGGATTAGCCGTAACATGCCTGTGTTTCCTTGAATTTGTAGAACCCAAGCTAAGAAGTTTTTTTTATGAAAGCAAAGCTTAAATACTATTTTTGCCGCTAAGCTTCCCAAGGAAACCAATGCTAGTTGTTTTTTTTTTTTAATAATTCACCGTATTAAAAGTTTTATAAAGTCTCGGAGCTGTACCCACTTTTGCTACCACAATAAATAATAACAGATATCACGACGGTAATCGATCCCCATGCACGCCACCCTAAGCACACGATATCAATCGATCAACATCCAGGCATCCCTAAACACTCGATCTTAAACGTTCGCCACACATGCAGTCCTGAATACACGACAACAATCAATCAGAATCCCGAATTCCCGATAAATTATTGGGGCAATTCCGTCACCTAATCTGGTCACACTAACCACTAACTGGGGCCTATATAAGCACAGTCAAGTTTACAGATCGCTCACTTGTTCTCTGGCAATTGATTGACCAACATCTAAAGGTAAGCGATTTCTATTCACGGTGGGAGTTTTGTTGAATGAGGATTTCGATCCGACTCACGCCCTTGATAGGGTCACCTACGCACAGTTTGGTTAGTAGTTACCAGCCAAAGCCAGCCCAGCTCAGTGAGTAACTCCCAGATTTCGCGTTCCCGGCTTCCGACGCGGAGCAGCAATCATACCCCGTTTCATGAACCCGAGAAGTACCTATCGCCCTTCCGTAAAAGTGATTATCTATTAATTTCTCGAGCCTCCCATAGTGCCTATCATCAAAGATCGCACCCTTAATTAAATTATTTAAGAATAACTGGACACAAAACTTATGAAACATCAATTTTTTGGGAAAAGGAGAGGCCAAATTAATTATACAATTCTCTGACAAGCCCAGGCCATTGGCGAGCTATACCGCCTTCCGGATCAGGGTCATCACAAAGGGCCTTTTGTACAATTACATGCCACAAAGTTAATCTAAGTTGTTGACACTCAATATTCTTGAAGTCAATATACTCTGGTTGGTTAGGTAAGGAAAGTACGGCTGCCAAATTATGGTTTAACACACATTGACCAGTGTGGGTCCATTGTGATACCGTAAGATCTCGATTTTCCTTTTTGGGTCCTCTGTCTTTATGACCAAGAATTAGCTTGACCAGTATGACTTCCAACCGTAACTCTGTTATTTCTGAAAGATCGTTGATAAAGGGAATTCCTAAGTGCTTCAGTTTAAGTCTACATAGGGCTGGGGAGAAGCAGAGAACGTTTCCCCTTCTTCTTCATTCCTGCAACTTATACAAAAGTCATTTTTTTGGAAGTGAAAAATATATAAAAGTGATAATAAATAGAGTGAAAAACTAAATAGAGACACCAATTGCTCTGCCGCTCCCTTTGGAAACTTTGCCAATGATGACATCCAGGCGAAAATAGCAAATTTCCCTAGTTGTTTTAATATCCCAAGTGGCCTTGTAGTTAGTTCCCGTGGTGAGTTTCATGGGATTTTATATATCCGCGCCGGTCTCACTCAATGTTTTGTTTTTGTATTTAATCCCACCATTGTTGCTGTTGCTTCGCACATGATACAGTGTGTTGTGGAAATGTGGTTAGCTTCAAAATTCACTTTCAATTGGCTCTGTGCAGAGGTTCGGGCAGAGCAACTGCTGTCTCTATAAGATTCTAACTCTATGATTTAAGCCTGCCGGCATGTGTTCCAAGGAGCCAGTGGCCTGTAAGAACTCGAGCTAGCATTCCACACTCTGTGCGGCTGAATTTGAGAATTTCCAAATTTTGTATACCCTTGCAGAGGGTATAATGATTTCGGTCAGATGTTTGCAACGCAGTGAAGGAGACGTTTCCGTCCCATAAAGTATATATATTCTTGATCAGAATTACTTTGGTGTATTTAAACATACTCGTATAACCTCCTACAATTGTGAAAAACATTTTTTTATTAGTTTGGCAGGGATATAGTTTCTGAACGGACAAAAGAACTATGATGATGATGAATTTCTTATCGGAGGGACAGTTTCGATAGGAGAGCCCTCCAAAGAGGATGTTTTGTTCTGGTTGGCGTAAGTTTTTTATTGTACCGCAACTCCGCATTTTTATACCCTTGCAGAGGGTATAATGTTTTCAGTCAGAAGTTCGCAACGCAGAGAAGGAGACGTTTCCGACCCCATAAAGTAAATATATTCTTGATCAGCGTCACAGCCACAGCGTCGATCTAGCCACGTCCGCCTGTCCGTCCGTTTCTACGCAAACTCAGTCCCTCAGTTCTAAAGCTATCGGGCTGAAACTTTCCCAAAAGTCTTCTTCCAATCGGGAAAAAAAAAATATATATATATATATATTTCGTGTTTTTTAACAGATACTTTTCTAAGCTTGGATATAACAATTCTAAATTAGTTCTGAACTTCGAATTAAATTTTATCAAAATCGGACGACTATATCATATAGCTCACATAGGAACAACCGGAAAATTAGTGGTAAAATAATATTGAAAAGTTATACTTCGGTGTTTTTTAACTTATAACTTCCTACGCTTGGAAATAACATTTTTTATTTGGTTTTGAATTTCGAATTAAATTTTATCAAAATCGGACGATCATATAGCTGTCATAGGAATGATCGGATAATTGGTGGAAAATAATATTAAACAAATTATAGCTTTCGGACTTTTTGACATATTATCTTATAATATTGGGAATATAAATTTGTATATTTTTTAAAATTTCGAATTCAATTTAATTAAATTATCAATTATTTTTTTAAACTCCAAGGGTATAGAAACTTTGGCTTGCCGAAGTTAACTTCCTTTCTTGTCTACTTTTATATTTAAACCAATTCGCTTGGGATAGGTAGATTTTGGGCTTTGAAGAAATGTTTTCAGCACCGGAAAATGGTCTAGTGACAGGTCCGAAAGCGCTTTGTCGCTTATTATATTGTGTGGAATGTTTCAGCAAACAACGAGTAGGACGACCCCAACAGGATCAGAAAACAACGACAAAAAAAAAAAAAAAAAAAAAGAAGAAAGTCTCGTGAGCGATTCTCCCTTTTAATACCCTTGCAGACGGTATAACAATTTTTGTCAGAAGTTTGCAACGCAGTGAAGGAGACGGTTTTCGTCTCCATAAAGGTATATATATTCTTATTCAGCGTCACAAGACGAATCGACCTGGCCATGTCCGTCTGTCTGTCCGTTTCTACACAAACTCAGTCCCTCAGTTTTAAAGCTATCGGGCTGAAACTTTCCCAAAAGTTTTTTTCTATTGCAGGTAGTATATAAGCGGCAACCAACCGGATCGGAGAACTATCTCTTATAGCTCCCATAGGAACTAACGGTGTTTCCTAACATATAACCTTCTTAGCTTGGAAAGAACATTTTTTAATAAGGTCTGAATTTCGAATTACATTTTAACAAAATCGGACGACTATATCATATAGCTGCAATAGAAACAATTGGAAATTAGTCGGAAATTTTAAAAAATTGTATCTTTTTAACATACAACGTGAGTTCCAAAGTAAAAAGACTTAATCTAGCGCTTTTCTAGTGGCGCCATCCATATGTCAACTGGTGCGTTAGAATCTGCTTTCGTTTATCGACTCCCAGTAAAAATTTCATGACATTTCATATATTGGAAGTTAGGGTTTTGCGTTTTAAGTGTTAGTATGTTTTTATCATCGGTGCGAAAATGAGCTTCGAACAAAGACCCATCATCATCATCGATCCACACTTGTGACCAAAAATCACATTTTAACCATTAACCACTCCCCGTATTCACCTGATATTCACCCATATTCTACCTTTAAAAAAACGCATTTGCCGATGAAAGGAAAGCGTTATGCAGACGTAGCGGCCATTCAAAAGGCTTGCACCGGCATACTGGCGGCTATACCGGGCAACGAGCTAAAACACTCGACATGCTTTTGGACCGTGCAAAACGCTGTATTAAAGCCAGTAGACAGAAACTTTGACAGAAAGATACTTTAAAGAAACCTTTTGAAACTACTTGATAAAATCTGTGTTTAAATTGCCAGTACTTTGTTTAAATTGCCAGTACTGAACATCAAACAAAATAGTACATTTCAACATTTTCCTTATGTTAAACAACTGTATGTAGAAGTCTGTTTAAGAACTTATATACAACTAAATGATTAGATATAAGGAGACAATGACAATGTCATGACTAATTATCCTCAGGTTTATTAAAATTCTTGCTTTAAAAGGATTAATTAATTCGTTTGAATTGAAAAGCTTACGGCAAATGAAATCAACGTAACATACCGTGCACTAATAAGAATCAGGCCCGGCCCCTAAAGATGTTTACGCTGATTCTGCAATTAAACACTAGGGTGAGCCAATAATAACCCAAGGTGTGTACCGACTTATAATTACTCCTTAACTGTGTTAACAACTCTCTCTTAGAAATACGACCGTCTTCGGTCATCTGGAATTTATCGACGACTTGCTGGATTTCCCGTGCGTCTCGTCTCCTCCTCAGCATCATGATGAGTAGGAAGGAGCAGCTGATGAGGAGACTGGCTCCCACGCCGACCTCGAACCAGATGTCGGTAGTTCCCGCCGATTTCACTTCCTCCTTGAGCCCTTGGATGACCTCCAAGTTTTTGTTGTTAATTCTTTGGAGAAGTGGCATGCTTAGCGTAGGGTCGTGGCCGATGATGTTGAGTAACGGGGATGCCGTCATGCCCGGAGTCTTTCTTATGGTTTCACGTTGGTTTGAGTACTTGGTGTCATTGATGAAAGCCACTCGCTCGAACGTGATGAGGTGCGAGCCGTTGGTGGCTATTTCATGGGCATTCATTAATTATTATTACTCCGTCGTCTACCAACGTGATGGGGTTTAGGTGGCTGGCTTGTGTCTCGCATAGTGCGGTACTCCATGCGTGTAGGCCTCGAGTGCAAGTGTCATGTTGTTGGTACGCAATCGGTGACCGCTAAGACGTCACTATTGCATTCGGCTACCGTATTCTCCTTCAATTGCAGGATGGTATGTCGATGTGATACGGGGAAGATTGTGACCTTTTTACAAGTACTTTTAATCTTAGTGTATGCGATTAGCACATGGATATACTATCGGACTGAAGGACTCTAATGTTAGACGACTCTAGAAAGCTAATGATGGAGACTTCTGTGGGGTGATCAACAAATACAGACTTCAAATCATTCTGGTTAAAAATCTCTGGGTTTATTATGTTGGCCTTCGCAAGCGTGATTGTAAGCATTACATTTTGAATCTCGGTTATTAGTATTCTATTTCTGGACAAAAGTACCTCGTACAGGTGAGAAGTGTCAACTATATTATTTTGTTTGGCCTTGAAAATTTTATTAACGGCCTCTGTTAATTCATTAATTTTATTCTGTGTCTGTGTATTTATTACGGCCTGTCGGTTATTTGAATCAATTAGGCGTGCCTCGGACATTTTTAGCATATCAAAATCGGCTGCATCAGGTGTGCCCGCAATTACCTTGAGTGCGGTGCCTAGGACGTCTATGCTCCTGGCCATCCTATGGTGTATTTTTAAAACAGACAATAAACTTCTAACATTTTCGGTGTCGACGTCTAACAATTTTTTCATATGAGACTGTGGGAATAAATCGGACAACCTGGTAGTTTCTTCTACTATAATTGAAAATTAGGACAAATTACTTGAATGTCTAAGCAAGTTTCTATGTTCCGATACCAACGCAATCCCGTCAGTGATTGGGATATGCTGAGCGTGCGAATAATCCCTAATCCTAGCGTTAACCATAGTTAACGTTATAAATAAAATTCCCGCGATCCTACAAGAAGTCGAAAGGTTAAACCTACTGTGAATAAAATGGAGTAAGTATGCTAATGTGTAGTGTGTACGAAAATAATATAAAAAAGGAAAAAAAGTTGAGGGGTACTTTTTATCTAAGGTTGTCCTTGTGGACCACCCTCCCTCTAATAAGAACAGACGTTCCCATGTCTGCTTGTACACGCTCTTCTGTGTACAGTGCGGTTAGTTTATTTCCTAACCTTTTGTTATTTTTGAGGTACACTTTTTCTCCTACCTCAAAAATTCTGTTCTATCTAGTAGGGTTGCACCTATCTAGATTGGCCTGTGCGTTAACAATGTCAATGTTATATTGGTTTTTCAATAATGAGGTCTCCGAGTTAAAAGACGCCTCATTATCGCAATATATGGTTTTAATGTCTGGGAAAAAATTTATTAGCTGTAATATAGGGCTGCGCACATCGACTATGGCCCTAGAAAGTAATGGCTGTACTACAGCGAATTTTGAAAATGTATCTACACAGGTCAGAAAAACTTCTTATCGGTAGAGTATATGTCTATATGCAGCATTTCGCCAACATATGAGGGGGTTGGCATGACACCCAACTCCTGCTTCTTGGGGTGTCTGTTGTACTTTGACATGTACCTTGGTGCATGACTTGCAGTTTAAAACCACTTCGTTGGCGAGTTTGGACATATTTGGAAAATAGTAATCCTGGAGAATTTACTTGACATTTTCCTGGGCTGCCCTGTGAGTGCGGTTGTGCTCGTAGGTAATTATGTCTTTCTGTTCATTTGCATCCGTGATGTCGTTCACGTATTTTTTGCAGTGCCGGAACTTGGTTGCCGGGAATTCGGTCACCAAGGCATGTTGGATGCATGCTAATGCGGAGAGATCGCAGTAAATGGCATTTACAACATCTGCGATCACTACCTCTTTGACCAATCCGAACAGTGAATCCTTGTTATTGAATTGAATTATGTGTCGGTTTTTGGTCCCGAAAATTATGAAGTATCGCCGTAAAGGTTGCTCTGCTTCCTCTAGGATTATTTGGTTCCTGTAGCAGTTTACCGGCTTATCGGTGGATTCGACCGTGTAGGTCAAGGACAGTTCACTGTGAATAGTAGCTACATCAGAGTGAGGTTCGTTTTGCATAGCGTTTATGTTTTGCCGAAATAAAGCGTCGGCAACGAAATTTTCCTTTCCGGGTTTGTTGAATAGCTTGGCGTTATGTTCTTCGATGAATGCTTTCCATCGTTTAATTTTTGCATTAGTATTTCGCTCGGATACGGCGAAAGTAGGAGGTTGATGGTCCGTAAAAATTCGGATCTCTTTTGTGCCGTATAGGTAATTTTGTAATTTTCCTATGGCCCATACAATTGCCAATAATTCTCTTTCATTAGTTGCATAATTGAGCTCGCAGTCTTTCAACGTTAGAGATATCATTGTGATAGGCCTGCCTTTTTGGGACAGTACTGCACCAATACCGCTTGCTGAGGCATCGGTGGTTAACTCGAATGGAAGTTTGAAATCCGGATACGTTAGTATCACATCTTCTGATGACAAAATGTCTCGCAGGCGCACGAACGCTCTGCGTTGGGACTCATCAAATTCGATAGCAACCTTTTTTGACATGTGTTTGCTAACAGTGCCATTCTCTCCCTTGAGTATGGAGGTAAGTGGTCTAGCTATGGTAGCGAAGTCTTTAACAAAACTTCTGTAGTAACTGGCCAACCCTAGAAAAGACCTGAGACTGACCAAATGTTTTGGTTTAGTGTATTCCTGGATGGTTTTTACCTTTTCCGGGTCTGTTTTAGCTCCGTTTGATGTAACGATGAAGCCTAAAAATACAACGCTTTCTTTGAAGAATTTGGTTTTTTTCTGGTGCGACTCTCTTGTTGGCTTCGCACAGGCTTTTTAGGACTGTGTCAATGTGTGTAACGTGGTCTGCAGCATTTCCGGAGAAAATTATCACGTCGTCTACATAGACATAACAAATTTTCCCGATCTGTTCCCGTAGTACGTCGTCAATTGCCCTTTCAAAGATGCTTCCCGCATTTTGCAGTCCAAAGGGTAGACGGAAAAATTCATACTTTCATCCGTTTATGGAGAAAGCAGTTTTTTCACGGTCTTTTTCAGCCAGATAAATCTGGTGGTACCCCGATTTTAAGTCTAGGGTAGTAAAGAATTTTCCTTTCCTAGGTTCGCTAGAATCATAGGAATGCTTGGCATAGTTTCCTGAAATCGATCACCAGCCGTTTTTTCTTGTTGCCATCTGCATCAAGTCTCTTTTTGTCAACAACCCATGTCGGGCTGTTAATTGGAGACCTAGAGGGCCTTTAACAGCTGTTTGATTTCTGTGTTAACAAAATCAGCTGCTCCCATGGGATAAGGGTATAGCTTGGAATATACGGGTTCGTTAGTCTCCGTACGAATCTTGGAAATGATCGAGGTGTTAAAAGGTAGCGCCTTGTTAGAATGCGAAAACACTTGTTTCCTCTTAAGGATCATTTTTTTAAACTCAGCTTTCACTGAATTTGGGACTATTAAGTCTTTGATATTTGTGAAGTTCACGTTATCGCATTCGTGGTATCTGAGTTGTTCAGATATGTTACCATACCTGATTACGCTGTTACGTAAATCTAATGCCGCTCCGGCCTGCGTTAGCAAGTCGAAACCTATTATGGCATCAAAGGTCTTGATGGTATCAAGTAAAATGAATTGAGCCTTTTGGCCGAATATGTGCATAAAGCATTTTTCTCTGATTTGACTGGAGCCATGTATGGAACTCACAGTGACTGGGGAGTCGGCAGGCATTATGTTCTTCAGCTCCTTTAGGGGCTTTACATAACTTTTTGCCGCTCCAGTGTCAATGAGGATTTTTACAGTTCTCCCCGCCAGCCTTGGAAATGCTCGGGACTACCCTGATACGACTCGAATAACTCATAGGCATCGGTGGCGGACTGCCTCCATGCCACGTACTCGTCTTGTACTCCAGTAAAATCTGAAATTGACTTCACTACATGTAATGGTATATAGCATTTTGGTGCGTTTGGTACTACCGCTACCCTTTGGTAGGATTCTTCTTCTGGCGCTTCTACACGCAAACTCTGAAGCTGTTCATTAACGGCATTTATTTGACTCGCGAATGCGGATTTGAGCCTCAGTTCTTGATTAGTTAATGCGGCCTGAATTAACGCTTCTACTTGTGACGCGTTCGTTGTTTCTGCATTATTTTCTAATTCTGCCTCTGCTGGTTGATATTCACGGGGCCCTACGGCTAGCTCTTCTTCACTATCACTTTCAAATTCACGCCTAGCTTCCCTATACGGGCCAGGAAAATTCATAAGGCCGCTGATTGACACTAGTTGACACTAAACACAAATTGTTGGGAGGCCGAATGTTTTAATTCGATAAAATAAATTTTATATATAATGTATATATATAATATAATATATATATATATATATATATAATATAATAATATAATAAAATTATTAATAAGAAATATAAATAACCGAAAAAGTGTTATTTACAGACGGCCGATATTTTTTCACTTTATTAGTATGCCACATTTGCAGTTGCTTTATTTAAATCGTATGTTTTTTGATTTTGGGTAAATAAATCTTTGGGATTCTTATATATGTTGCCGCTGGCTCTCCTTCCTTTCCAATTTATGAAGATTACGTTGGGAGTAACTAACTCCGTTGCTAACGGCCCTTAAGGCAAGCTAACCAATTTCAGTGAATAAAATAAGCTTACGGCAAATGCCGGATTTCTATGTTCATGTCATGTGTTTTATTAGACTTCTGAATAAAAACTGAAGACAAAGGAATTTACGTAAGCTAAGTGCGGCCTGCAAGCCGACCGCTCGTGCAGCCAAAATGCTGACCCTAGCAAAATCAACGTAACTCACCATACCGTGCACTAATAAGAATCAGGCCCGGCCCCTAAAGATGTTTACGCTGATTCTGCAATTAAACACTAGGGTGATCCAATAATCACCCAAGATGTGTACCGACTTATAATTACTCCTTAACAGTGTTAACATGTATAAACGTCATTTCGTGAATTCGGCAACAAACGAAAGTTGACTATGATTTCAGTCTGAAAGCGTGAATTTGTGGTGCGCAACCAACTTAACGCTATGCAGACCAGGTCGCAACGCTGTGCATAAAAGTGAAAATTAAAACGCAAAACAAAGGGAATAACTAAGTAAAAAACAACGGAATCGATAAGATCTTTTTGGTCAGACGCCCAAAATACGTTGCTGCTTGGCTTGGTGAAGGACGACAACATATTGGGCCAGCTCGAGTTGTTTGCTTTGTTTACATTTTGTAAAAGTGTGACCAGACTAAAATACCAAATTTTACACGACTGGCATATCTACTGAAAGCAAATCCCGAAATGATATGTGTCGTATAAACAAGGGTTATTTCTATATAGCGCTTTTAAGAAATCGTGATTCCCATCGTATAAACATAGTAAGTAACTAGATAAATATCTTGCATTCATTTCGTATAGCTGATTCTTACTAAAGTCGACATTTAGACAATCATGTAGGGATGGCACAGACTTTAATTTAACTTTGAAGTTTGATAAATAATGTGTAATTAGTTTTCTCACAGTTACCCGATAATTTACACGTTCCAGCTGTGATGGTTTTTTTTCTACCACTTTTAATGATATTGCAAGGAGTTTTTTGCTCATTTCCAGTTAAAAAGTTAAATCACTTCTTTTTTGTACAAACATATCGCAGAGATTTTTAATTATCATCAACACTTTCAGGTACATCTTGCATTATGAACATAGGTTTTGTGGCAAGAAGGTATTGAGAGTACCGCTTAGTTATCTGTCCTTTATATTGCTCCATGAATTGCTCAATTTTTCCATAAAATTTCATTTCATTAGTCTTCTTTTCCTGTAGTTCTTTAGACTCAACTTTAAAATTATGCAAAGAAAATTATTTTCTTCGTGCTATTTTTAAAGACTGTTAAAATATTGTATGCATTGCACATTGGGATGAAATGCCTTTATTTTGGCCAAAACCTAATAAGTTCGTGTTAATATATAAATAATGTTACAATTATTTTAAGCTAAAAAATGTCCCTAGACATCGAAAATAATTTGTATTTTATTGTGCAGCCCTCGTCTTGCACCAGCTGTTGAAAGTCAGCTGTTCTTGCCACGTAGTGCATGCAAGCTTGCTGATTAGTGAAGTTCCTAAATTTTGACGTTCTCGTATTTTTAAACAGTTTGACCAATTGAAATACCTTAAAAATGGAAAATATTTCGCATGGTATGTAGAAAATATTTGTATAAGTGTTTAATTATATGTGCTTTTGTATTGTCATGTTTTTAAGGTAAAACGTAAACACTAGTTTTGTTGTTTGTAACCTAAAAATATTTGTGTTTCGTAGAGCATATCTAGCAAGATACAACAGGATTCAAATAACAACTTATGTGGTAGTATGAATTATTATGTGTAAGTTAACTAAGTTAACCGGGCGACGGCAATGACCGATCGTCCGAAAGCTCGCTCCGGCCAAATTGCTGACACAGCGTCTGGCCGGAAGCCCGTGCATAGCCGGCAAGCACTACCCATTGGAGTGGCCGCTATGAGTCCCTTTTTATGTTAGCTTTAAGTTCAGTTCTCATTTTGATTTTAAAGAATAAAGAGCTAACGCTCACGAATTGAAACTCCGGCCATCGCCGTATTTGATTTATTGAATTTACACCCAGTCTGAGTCTCTAGGCCAGCGGGCTAAAAGAGGGCAGTTACCCTCTCAACCTAATCGTCATACTTCTACTGTTGATGACACAGGCCAACCGGCCACTTACAACACACGCAGCAGCTGGTATTACCAGCTACAACTACGGTCAACCGACCTCCAACTACAGACGATCAGCCAGCCAGCTTCACCCTCTCTACAGACGGACAGCCAACCGGCTCACGGATTAATTAATAATATAATTGGCGCCCACGTTAAAATCACCCACCTAAGTCGGGGAAATCATGTAAGTGAGCACTTCTGTTCCGAAAATTTTCCGGCATCTGCAGTGGTAATATTTAAATACGCTATATTTTCTGCAGCTCCGTATTAGAGTTTCATGTTAACATTTTCATAAATAAATATACTCATTAATTGTTTGACAATTTCATAAGTGATATTATTTATGTTTTTCTTTGTTTGTATTTTTTTTAAAAAAATAAAAAAAAATTCTTTCAATAAATATATTGGTGCCGAATATTATCGCCAACATAACTACCAGACTACATATTTATCACCCAGCCAAGACGCAAAGGCGCCGACGGGAAATAAATTTATTAATTGTGCATTTATTGATATATTTTTATTGGCGACGGATACTGTCTCATTTAAATTTGTGCATTAATTTACCCCTTATACGTAGTCGTCTTTTTGCTTACACCTAAATTCTTTGTGTTAGCTTCGCAACAATCGTGGGTTTGTTTTTGTTTCCATCGCTTACCCACTCCACTACGACACTCGAACTTGACACCGCGACGTTTGTATTCCGATTTTGTTTAGCTTCGCTTCTTTGTCTTTCAGAACGGCAGCTTAGCCACCACGAATCTTTACTGTGTCAATTTTTGTTGTTTATATTTTCGTTCGCCATAGCGGAGACCCAGTCCCCGCGATCCCCTTCCCCTTGTCACTGCTTGGCAAGGCAACAGCTCAGTTTTCCAACGAGTTACCATTGTTACCGAGCGGCATCTCAGCCCCCGCGGCCCCCTCGCCATATCCGTGGGCAAGACCGCTTGAGCATGCATTAAATCGCTGGGCCGATTTAGCTTGCACAGCTCCATATGAGCAACCCATTCCAACAATATAGGAACAGCAAGCAGGTCCCCAGTGACTCTGAATCCGAAACCGAAGGGCCGGCAAGAACTTCTACACCGAAAAGTGTAAGCGTCGGCTCTCCCTCAGACAGAGACATGGCATTTAACCCAGATCAAATAAAGGCGGTAGTAGAGGCTGCCGTCAACCATGCCCTACAAGCAGCAGCTACTGACAGCCAGCGCAGGGAGAATGAGTTGCGCCAGACTATTCAACAACTGGCCAACCAAGTAGCGGCGATACAGGTCGCACCCACCCCAACAGTAGCTCCTCAAATTAAAGTTTATACACCCATAGACATTGATAGCAACGTCATTTGTAATGAGCCGCTAGACGCCGTCAAATGCCTGCCCGAATTTTCGGGTGCCCAGGAAACATACGTCTCCTGGCGGCAGGCGGCAGTAGGCGCATACTACATTTTTAAGAATTTCGTAGGAAGTTCACGCCATTATCAGGCAGTTATTATAATTAGGAGCAAAATAAGGGGCCCGGCCGATGCAGTGCTATCCTCTTTCGGCACAGTGCTTAATTTCGACGCGATTATAAATCGACTCGACTTTACTTATAGTGACAAGCGGACAATGCATGTCATAGAGCAGGAGATGGGCACCCTCAGACAGGGGAGCCTCTCGCTTCTACAGTATTATGACGAGGTTGAAAGGAAGCTCACCCTCCTCACCAACAAACCGACCATGTCGTACGAAGCCTCGGCTGCACAAGTTTTATGCGAAAAATTCCGGGATGATGCTCTTCGCGTATTTATCTCTGGATTAAAACGCAGCCTCACAGACGTCCTCTTCGCGGCGAAGCCCAAGGACATGCCATCAGCACTTGCCTTGGCTCAGGAGGTGGAGGCGAATCATGATAGGTATACCTTTGCATCATCATTTGCAAGAAGCCAGGAAGATAGGGAAAAAAAACAATTTCCTAAGGCGCAAGAGCGTCAGCAGGACGCCCCTCAGGCGAGTTCCCAATATAATGGCGGTAAAAATCCCCATTATACTAAGCAAAACAAAGCAGGTGTACCCTGCTCCACGCAGCGGTAGGCATCATGGAGACACTCCAGAACCCATGGAGGTGGATCCATCATTGTCGAGGATCTTAAACCGGCCATACTCCAAATCATGAACTTTTTCCCTAGGGCTAGAGTAGTCTATTGCGATAATGAACCTTCGTTAAACTCGCACACTATCTCAGCCATGCTTGACAACCATTTTGGCGTCAGCATTGCAAATGCCCCACCACTTCATAGCGTTTCAAACGGGCAAGTAGAGCGCTTTCACAGCACCCTCTTGGAGCTTGCTCGTTGCCTAAAAATCGACAAGAAGATAACCGATACTGTGGAAATTATTTTATTGGCAACCGCCAAATATAATAAATCAATTCACTCTGTCGTTGACAAACGGCCAGTCGATATCGTGCAAAAGCATCCAAACGACCCACAGACGGACGTCCAGAATAAGATCGTTAGGGCGCAAGACACGCTCAGGGCTAGGGAAAATGACTCCCGACAATGCAGAACATTCGAAGTCGGCGAGAAGGTTTTGGTCAAGTCAAACCGAAGGCTTGGCAATAAACTCACACCACTGTGTGAGGAAAAAGCTGTTGAAGCGGACCTGGGGACCACGGTCCTCATTAAGGGGAGGGTGGTCCACAAGGACAACATTAAATAATAATTCATTTTTTATCATTTTTTCTATTTTTCTCACCCCTAGCCACTTGGCATAAGTTTTTTCTATATTTTCTTACCTTTATCCATTTGTTGTAAGTTTTTGTTATAATTATGCTTTACTCTTTATGCTTTGGTGGTGGGCTGCCCTGTTTTAAACAAACACTACAATACATCCAATATTACAGGTTCGCATTCGTATCCCTGTTAGTACTGCTTACCGTAACATCGGGGCACGTCACGGACTACTCGCAGGCCAAATATATTCCCATCATTGATGGTAGAATTTTAGTTTGGGAAGAATTCGCGTCCGTTACACACTCGGCGAATCTCTCAGAATATAGGCGCGTGGTGGAAGAAACGGATGGCATGACCAGCATGTTTCCCCAGTCACACATGCAGAAACTTTTGAGTGTCGATGTCGCTCATCTGCGTGACCTGCTCGACTCGTTGAGCATCCACCACAGAGTAGCTAGGAGTTTGGATTTCCTAGGAGCGGCGTTAAAGGTAGTGGCGGGAACGCCAGATGCAGAGGATTTCGAAAAAATTAAATTCAATGAATTCCAATTAATAAATGCAAACAATAGGCAGATAAACATCAATAGTAAAGTACAAGACCAAATTAATAATATTACTTTCACCGTCAATCAACTTCTGAGGTCGGCCAAGGGAACCCAAGTTGACTCGGGGCATCTTTATGAGATGCTACTATCCCGAAATAGAATGATTAGTATGGAGCTGCAAAACTTATTACTAGCGATAGCTCTAGCTAAGGCCAACATTGTGAGCCCTAGTATACTAGATCATGCAGACCTAGAAGATATATGGATAGAAGAGCCCACAGATACCCCCATCAAAGACTTATTGTCCGTTGCTTCCGTTAAAATATTACAGTCCGCTAACCTTTTGTATTTCGTTATCAAATTTCCCATAATCAAATCGTCGTGCATTAAAATCACTGTTTTTCCTGTGTCCCATCATGACACGATGCTCAGGCTGGAGGACAAAATAATAGCAGATTGCAATGGAGCAATCCACACGGTCAACAATTGCTCCACAACACCTGGAGCCACATTTTGCCAGCTGGCGTCTAGAAGGTCGTGCGCGCAAGAGCTCCACGCTGGAGGCATAGCGCACTGTGACATCCAGCACAGCGATCTACATCCAATTACTCACGTAGATGAAGGCATCATAATTGTAAACGATCGTCCGGCACGTGTGAGTGTGGATAATGGCACTTACATCCATATACGAGGCACGCATCTCATTACATTTACTGAGAGTGCCATGGTTAATGAAACCCGATATGTCAACAATGACAGGGCCCAGAAAAGGGTCCCAGGAGTAGCCCGCTCGCCCTCTTTGAATATTACTATGGAGCACAACATCCTCAGTCTTCCATACCTTCACCGCCTGAGTGAGCGTAACTTGGAACACATCAAGAGAGTCGGGGAGAATATCAACGACTATCATTTACATCAGATAGTACTGGTGGCAGGAGCAGTATGCTGCGCGTTGATCTGCGTCGGCTTCACCTATCGGCGAGTCATCCAGGCCAGGAGAGCTACGGTCCAAATAGCAGATATGATCGCCCAAATAGGGTCGGCCGAGGACGGCCTAAATTCTGAGGGGGGAGTAGTTAACTAAGTTAACCGGGCGACGGCAATGACCGATCGTCCGAAAGCTCGCTCCGGCCAAATTGCTGACACAGCGTCTGGCCGGAAGCCCGTGCATAGCCGGCAAGCACTACCCATTGGAGTGGCCGCTATGAGTCCCTTTTTATGTTAGCTTTAAGTTCAGTTCTCATTTTGATTTTAAAGAATAAAGAGCTAACGCTCACGAATTGAAACTCCGGCCATCGCCGTATTTGATTTATTGAATTTACACCCAGTCTGAGTCTCTAGGCCAGCGGGCTAAAAGAGGGCAGTTACCCTCTCAACCTAATCGTCATACTTCTACTGTTGATGACACAGGCCAACCGGCCACTTACAACACACGCAGCAGCTGGTATTACCAGCTACAACTACGGTCAACCGACCTCCAACTACAGACGATCAGCCAGCCAGCTTCACCCTCTCTACAGACGGACAGCCAACCGGCTCACGGATTAATTAATAATATAATTTGTATATTCAGATAGCATTTAAATAATTTGCGGGAATTTGCGGGGGGGTTAAATATTTAAACAGATTCAAGCAAGGTTGCTATTCGTCGAGGTGACCTACTAGAAGTTTGGCTGGATAAAAATCGCAATGTCAACGATACTTTTGACTGTGTTTGCGTCGAAGTAATTCCAAATGATTTTCCGGAAAACGATTTGGAGGTGATTAAAAACAAAATAAAAAACTTTATTGTTCAAATTAAGAGACTAATGAACAAAGCGTACAGAAATATTCGTCGTTTCAAAGAAGAAAAGCTGGCTTGCATCGGAGCTAATATTTTATTCAAAAGATGATTGTAGTCATAATCTTGGTGGACGACCTCGGATCTCTTATGACGAAGGAAGTTTACGGCATAAAAGAAGACTTGCTTCCGAACTTGCAAAGGAAAATTCAACACTTCTACTTGTTGAAGCAGCTGCTATGTCTGCTAAGAAGACCAAAAATACGGATATTTCTCACATATTAAAAACGACAATAAATAGTCCTGACAGTTCAAAATTAAGGCAAATACTTTCATTGAAAAAGCCTATACCATTATCACCTGATGAGGCCCTAGCATTTATTATAGAAAACTCGTTTTCCAAGCAGCAATATATTAACATACGCTTAAAAAGTATCGAAAAGAACTGCAATATATATCCAAGCTACGAAAAGGTGAGAGAAGCTAAGGAAAAGTGTCGGCCTATAGATATAAGCGTATCCGATACTATTGCCGAAGTGCCAATGCAGAACTTACTGAACCATACAGCATCTCGGATCATTTTATATCAAAAGCCTGTTTTCCAACAATTTATTGATATAAATAAAGTAAAGCTAATAGTAACCTATGGTTTTGACGGTTCAACCGGACAGAGCGTTTATAAGCAAAGGTTTAATGATACCGAACCCATTTGCCTGGACCAATCTTTGTTTGTCACTACCATAATTCCCCTTCAAATGGTGGATCAAATTGGGAGAATTATTTGGAGAAACATATGTCCACAATCCGTTAAATGTTGCAGGCCGCTAAAAATTGAGTTTGCTAAAGAAAGCCGGGATCATATTTTGAATTCCAAATTTTTTTTGGATTCGCAAATAAAAGACTTAAAGCCATTTATGTATGAGGCGGAACAATTGAGAGTGGAAGTTCTATTCGAAGTACACATGACGCTGGAAAGGTGTTGAATACATTAACGGGCACTAATTCAACACAATCCTGTCCAATTTGTGGTGCCAGTCCGAAGGACTTTTTAAAAGAAACAGAGGTTAACAGTCAAAAGTTCAAGCCTAAACCAAATTCTTATCAGTACGGAGTTAGTCCTCTCCACGCATGGATTAGGTTTTTGGAATTCGTTCTCAACATCTCATATCGTGTTAGTATTCAAAAGTGGCGAATTAGTGCGGACTCTGACAAAGAAATAATGATGGTACGCAAGAAGGACATTGAGCGAAAGCTTTGGTCTGAAATGGGGTTACATATTAACAAACCAAGTCAGAATGGTTCTGGAAATTCCAACGATGGCAATACGGCACGAATTTTCGAATGTTAAATTATTTGCCTCAATATAAGAACTGAATGAAGAGCTTTTAAACAAACTACATATCATTTAAATAGTTTTATCATGCGAATATGACGTTTGTTTTAATAAGTTTAAGAAATTTTGTGAAGAAACGCTTCGTTTGCATTTAATTAAATATCCGTGGTATCCAATGACCGCTACGGTCCACAAAATTTTAGTTCATGGTCCAGAAATAATTAAATCATCTGTACTTCCTGTTGGTTGCTTAGGCGAATATTATGAAGCCTTATTATACCTATTTGCTATTTCAGTAATTGTTATATGGTCGACAGGCAGGTTTAAACGTTTTAGCCGTTTGTGGACTCTAGAGCGGGCATTGAAACAATTTTTTTTGGGCCAATCGATAGGTATTGATGAGGCAAAAATGAAAAATGAAATTTTGAAAAAAAAATCTGTAGCGAATACAGTTTTTCTATCGATTCTCAGAAAAGAAGTGTGCTACGCATACTCTAACGCCCACCACCCGCCAAAAACTGTGGTGGCCACAGGTGGCTTAATTTAATATTTATTTGCTGCTTAAATATCTCTATTTTCATTTTGCTCCCTCAAGCTGAGTAACTGGTATCTAATAGTCGAGGCACTCGACAATAGCGTTCTTTCTTGTTTTAAAACAATCTCATTTGATTAAACCGTTTTTGAAACAGTTAAAATTTTGTTTGACTTTATTTTTCAAAGTATGTGAGCTTTGACCCTTTTGCCTAACAAATACTAACTCTCGTCTGATATGGTATAAACCAGGTATTAATGTGCATGGAAATTGTGCATTTAAAAATGTGATGTAAATACATCACAAACGTATTGTTTCAATATTTCCAGTCTGATCTGATCAATAGGTTCTTGTAGGATGTGGTTGTTTTCGATGGAAACCAATCATTTGTGCAACAGACCTTTCCTTGACAGTTTTTCCAATTTAAAGTCAATTAATGCCACTTAGTCATTTAGTTTATTGTAAATGAAATCCGCGATCAAGTAGGAACTATAATAACATTGTTACCGATGTGAAAGAGATTTAAAAGATGGAGTAAAGCTTGTATTTAAATCAAATTTTTTCCATTCAAAGAAGAGGGTCCCATTTTTTAAATCATAAAAAATTGTTCAAATCCGTTATTGCACCTGTATATATTGTCGCCTTGCTAGTTTACTAATTTACTGTAAAGTTCTATAATTAGTATTAGTGTTTATATGGACCCGATAGACATACGTGCCGCATAATTTTTTTTTTCTCAAGCAACATCATCGAATGTCAAAATGAATTGTTTTTGGCTTCACTAGGGTCTAGTGTTGTTTATGAGTGATAGTATGATATCCATTTTTTTAACGGTTTTTTTTTCAAAGCAGTCTTGTCAAAGCAGTCTTGTCAAAGCAGTCTTGGTATAAAAACAGCATCATATTTTGTTTGAAATTAATGATAGTTTGGAAGCGGATTGATAAAAACTGCGGATATGCAGTGATGACTGCGGACTTAACGGATTTATGGATTCTAAATTTTATCAACGTGGACAAGACCATATTGTTGGCCATACTAAACTGGAGGGTGGCGGCTTTCCTGGGTTCTGGTTGTCGTCTGGTTCCCAGATCGAAATTAGAAGTCAAATTTTAAACTTTAAAAGAATACTTCACTTTATTGGACACTTCGTGGGCTTTCTTTCACTCTAAAATTAGAATTCACAGCTTATACTTAACTCTCATGTTAGGAGAGCGGGGGTGGAGACTGTTAACAGTCCGAGAGCGAGATGAGAGACCATCTGGACGTAATTGCTCTCGGTTGTTAACCACTAACATTCACAGTAGCACTTCCTTGGTGCGGACTAACCATCAGCACAACGTCGACTTTGAAGGTGCCCGTCCGTGACCTTATGCTTGCCGAACAGACAGTCGTTTGATGGAAGACAATAGTCGTCTTTGATGACCACCATATCATTGACTTGGTATCTCTGGAAGGATTCTGCCACTTATTGGGCTTGTGAAGTTCTATTAAGTACTCCTCTTTCCATCGCGCACTTAAATGCTGACGCAGGGCTTTAAAGTGTTGCAAGCGATTTATGATCGATTAAGCTTCGCCCTTAATTTCTGGTTCAGCTGTGGAAAGCAACGGCCCCAATCAGAAAGTGGCCTGGCGTCAATGCCAACAATTTAGAAGGATTTTCGGGCATGGGAGACAGCGGCCTGGAATTGAGGCATGCTCCATCTTTGGCTATAAGAGAACTCTTCAAACGTGTACTTTCGACTTGACGTCGACTTGTAGTTGCCTTGAAGCTTTTCACTCCAGCCTCCCAACCCTCCCACAAATGGAATGAACCGCCACAAAATTCTCTGATGGCAATAGGTATCAGTCACAGACTCGTTCATGCAGACGATCCGGAGAAAGTAGAAAGTAGAGTCGCTGCCCCCCAAAGGTTTTGCCTGCGTTTGCAAATGCAGGGAAATCTGGTGCGAAAAAAGATTGAGCAGACGAGCTCTTTGGTGTATTTCTACTGCTGAGCATAAAGAATAAGAGCTCTTTCAGCTTTTTACACCAATTCCTCGGTAGGCCGATCAGTTGGCCCCTCGGCATCTTGCGGCAACGTTGAATGAACCGTAACACGTATGCAAGGACCTGCAGAGCCTTGTTTAACTTGTAGAACTGTCCCAGAGAATTTTCGGATGGGACCTTTGCAAAGTTGACCTTCACACCACGCTGCTCTAAATCTGTGACTGGAGGTGCAAGCCCCAGTGTTGGCCCCTTGCCTTTTGGCGGTTGTAACCAATCTGGTTTTTCCCACCAGAGTTGGCTATGAACCAGCTAACGCAACAAAACACCTCGACTGGCTACGTCCGCGGAATTGTGCTCAGATCGCACATGCGCCCAATGCTTAGCGCTTGTCAGCTAAGTAATCTTGGTCACTCGGTTGGCTACAAACGTGGTCCAGTGGCATACCGGTTTATTCAACCATGCGAGGACCATGGTGGAATCTGTCCAGAAGAAAATGTCGGAATTGGAAATTGGCATATTCGAAAGGATAGCTGCGATCATTTCTGACAACAACAATGCCCCAAACAGCTCGAGCCGTGGAAGAGACAACGTTTTAACAGGGGCGACTCGGGTTTCGGCGGTAAGCACACACCCTCATTTGTGAAAGGGGACTTGGCTACGATTGTCTAGCCTCGCCGCTAGTTTTAGCGTTGAGATGAAAAAGTTTATTGACCGGTGTCAACATAGAATTGTTGACATAAACTGCTATAAAAAGATCCCTAACTGTTGGCCATTTCAAATAGTCAAATAGTTCGAATACTTCATTATCGCTAAGCGGCAACCGGCCCCAGACGGAATGTAAGTGGACTGATTATTGGTGCTCATGGGCGGGTGCTAGGAATTGGCTCCGTCAATTAGGTCACTGAGCTGAGCCGTACACCTAAGAACAATATCTATATTTTCGGTGCAGAGTCGCCTGAATATCCTCCACCCCTTCAGTCGTAATCCTGGAAATCGTGTCTAGACGTGCTTGAAATTATTTCTCGGCTGTGTCCCAGAGTGAGCGGACTTGTTTGCAGGAGTGGACGGAGATTACGGCCCTGGAGTTTCAATTGTCGCTCTGAAATGGCTTATACGGTAGGACACTGTGTTGAACCACGCATGCTAGCGGCTTTACGGACTTGGTCTGGATTTGTGGCCTAACTTTAGGTGTAAGCGGACTCAAAGACAGATAGCTACTTGTCATCTCCTTGGGTGGCTAAGGAAGTTTCGCTCTTTGCCTTTGTGATCGACTTTGGGGATACTGGGCTTGCTGTGCGCTAGCAAGAAGATGCGGATAGCGATCGCTTATTAATTAAAGGCGGAACCAAAACACACTGTTGCGTATCTCCGGATTGGATTCCAAGAGAAAAAGACCGGCGAATTAAGTTAATTTGCTTTTTAAAACCAAAAAAATAATATTTGCAGAGGCTACTTCGTTTTCCCGTAATGGCACTTGCAAGCGCTCCGCTTGTGTTTGGTATTTGTGTTGCAGCTCCGGTATACTTTTGGAAGAAACGTTGTTTGCTGTGCTACAGAAATTAGCGCTATGAATAGGAAAATAAATATTAATTTCGCACCGTCATGGCTTGAACAAAAAAAGAAAATGTATTGATTTATATACTTATTATTAAAGATAGAGAAGTTTACAAAACTAGACTAACTTAGTTGGTAGAGCGTTGGCAGCAAAGCCTTCGGCTTTTAAAGTTAATGATATATTGGTTTAATTACAAAATGTTCGTTGTATTTATTGAATTGTCTTTGTTAATGTTTTTATACCATTGATTGCAGTATTCTATGTTTAGTTTATTTTTTTGAAGGAATTCAAGTTTTATGTCTGTTAAATTATTGTTTGGGGTGTAAATAAGGGCCATATTGCATGTCGATTTTGCAGTTTGGTCGGCTAGCTTGTTGCCTGCTATGCCTACAGGCTAGTTTTGTAAAAAGTGATCTGATTTTGTTATTGTTTGTGTTTTTATGGCGTCAATTGCTGAGAGGGAGTCAGAGCAGATCATGAACTTTCCCCTTATGCTTCTGAATTGGTCGATCGCTACTAATATGGCTATTATTTCTGCGGAGAGTACTTACGTGTTTGGGGGTAGGATATCATATTCAATAATATAAGTATCTGTTGTGATTGCATATGATATAGTGGAGTTTATTTTTGATCCGTCCGTAAATATTAATTTGTGTGTTTTATGATTGTCTTTGGTATGTTCGTATAATTTTCTGTATGTGGTGTGGTTTGTTTCTTCTGCGCTCTATATGTTGAGTCTATGAGGTTTGGGAGATCCCCTGGTGGGTGGTATTTGTGTAGTTTAACTGGTTCGTAGGGTAGGCTTAGTGCTTGACTAAGGATTATTGTGTGGTCTATGGTTGATGGGTTCTTTTTTGATTTTCTTTGTTTGACAAGTTTGTGTATTGGTATCTTTAGAAAACATAAGATTTTGTGAGTTTTGGCTGTTTGAAGGTATCGTTTTTGCTCTAATGGGAGGATGTTGGCTTCGTATAGCAAGTTATTTATGGGTGTGGTTCGGTAGGCGCCAAGGGCTAGACGGATTGCAGTGTTATAGGGTGTTTTTAATTTGCTTAGCACTCTTTTCGGAGCCTGTCCGTATAGAAACAGGCCATATTCCATTTTTTCTATGACTGTTGCTTTCGCTAGGTGAAGTAGTGTTACAATTGAATTTGGGGTTGGATGGAAGAAGTGATTTTATGTGTGTGTCCCATTTGTATTTACTGTTTATGGTTATCCCTAAGATTTTGAGTGCTGTAACTTGTTGTATTGGTGTATTGCTACAGCCTATGGTGCTAGTGCAATTGTGTTTTTGGCAAATATGGAGGTGTTGGCATTTAGCTAAGGATGGAGATGCCCCTGAGTATGAGCACCAGCTGCTTATGTCATGTAATAAGTGGTCTAGGTTGTAATTAAGGTTTTTGTTGTTTCTAAAATTTATTATGGGGAAAAAATCATCGGCGTATGCGTTAAATTTAATTTCTCTGTGTAAAGATATTACGTTTGAGAGTTTATTGAATGCGATGACAAATAGGATTACCGATATAGGTGATCCTTGTGGGTTACCATTGGATAATGGTCGTGAATTTGACATTTAAAGCCGAATTGGTTTTTATTTAAAATTTTGTTGTGAATCACAAACCACCAAAATCTTTTCGCTATAATTTTGTCTGGTGTTTTTGCTGGACAGCAGTTGAGAGAAATCGGTCTGTACGATGATATGTTTGTTTTGTCAGTTTTTGGTTTAAGTATCGGTATGACTAAGCTTATTTTATAGGATTGAGGTATGTGGCTGTCAAAAATTTGGTTTAAGAGGTTTTTTATTCTGTTTTTTTGTGGTAAGGGAGCTGTTGCGTATTATTTCGTAAGAAATTCTATTTAATCCTAGAGTGGATCCTTTAAAAGTTTGAGGTGCTGCAATGAATTCAAGGTGAGTTATGTTTTCCGATAGTTTGTGGGATGCGAATGATTGCGCTATGTAATTTTGTGCGGCTTCTTTGTTTAAGTTTAGTGAAGTGGGAATTATTTCGTTATTTTTGTGTGTGAGAGTCTCTTAAATAATATAAAAAATATAATATAAAAAATGGCTTTGAAAATTTGTTTATCGTGTTTGGAGGGAATAGAGAGATAACTATCGGAAAATGGTTGCTGCCGTGGATATCATTAAGTATTTCCCATTTGGCTTGTGGGGCAAGTGTTGCTGAGCAAAGTGAAAGGTCGATATGCGTGTATGTGTTGTGTGTTGAGAAATGTGTGGGATCATTTAGTAAGATTAGCTATATGTTGTCAATAAATTGTTGCATTGTTTTTCCACGAGAATTAATTTTCGGCGAACCCCAGGCAGGGTGCCATCCGTTAAAGTCTCCTAGAATTAGTGATGGTATTTGGTTATTGTGCGGTTCTGTTTGGGGCAATGTATGTTGTCTTTATGTGCATGTTCTTCTTGGATTTTATTTGTATTGCTAGAGCTTCAAGGCCGTTTGGAATGTTTACTATAGAATATTGAGTTGACTTGTGTACTAATAGCGCTACGCCGCAAATCTATTGGTGACTATGTTTATTAGTAGTGTGTAGTTTATTAAAGTTGGTGTATTATTAGTGTATTGTGTATTGTATGTGTTTTTCTTGAAGTGTAATAATATGCGGAGAGTATTTTTTAATTAGGATCAGGAGATTTTTAGAGTTATTTGTATATCCTGGAATATTCCATTGAATAATAATAATAATAATAATAAAACTAGTGACATTCTGGTAGTGTAAGAAGTTCTAAGGTTGAACTTTAAAGTAGGGGAGATCTGCTGTCGCTGCTGGTGGGATGTTTGCTTTTGTTAGAGGATTTGGCTTTTGATTTAGTTGGTTTGAAGTTAGTACACAGTGGTTTTGACTTATTTTTATGAAAAATTTTTTGTTTATGGTCCTTTGTGAGTTGAGATCCGTACGCGGTTGATACTCTGGTGGGGTTCATGTTGTCCGTTTCCATGGCGGTTGGTGGTGTTGCTGTAGTTGTTGGTGTTATTGTTGGTGTTTTGTCTCTTCATTACTTTTTTGACTTCAATTACTTTCTGTGGCTTTAGTTCTCTGATGATTGTTTCTTCGTCTATGTATCTAAGGTCATTACAGTAGATAACGCCTTTTGAAAAATTAAGTGTCTTGTGTTCGGTAGCTGTTATTTCCATATCTACGATTTTGGTAAGTTTTAGAAGTTTTGTGACTTGTGTGTTGTTTTTTGTTTTTATCAAAAGTCCGCCGTCTCTGGTTTTTTTTCACAGAATCTTCCTCCGCAGGCAAAGTCCACAGATTTCTCGATAATAAAAGGTGATACGGTTTTTAATGAGGATTCATTTTTACTTTACTAATAGCAATAAATTTAAGTTCTCCCAGTTGATACGATCTCGTATTGGATTTAGCTATGTCTGGTGGCTCTTGCATGGTTGCTTGTAAAGGTCTTTCTCCCGAGTGGTAAGACATGGTATGTTTTTTGTTGCTGTCTTTTTTTGTTTAGTTTTGTGCTTAATATTTGTTTTTCAACTTTTATTGATAAGCTCAATGGGTTTTTTGGGAACGCGGGATCGATGCTGTTCCAATTTGTCTCTTCGGAGGTTGAAGTGGTACTTAATGTATTGATTTATTTTTATTTAATGGATGTGGGCCGACGGTGTATGAGATTTAGCGCTGCTGAAATAAATATCATGCAAATTCTGAAAAGGCGTATCGTGTTGATGGGTTTGGTGGAATTGGTAATTTTCATTTTTGATTATATTATTATACATATAATAATAATAATAATAATAATAATAATAATAATAATAATAATAATAATAATAATAATAATAATAATAATAATAATAATAATAATAATAATAATAATAATAATAATAATAATAATAATAATAATAATAATAATAATAATAATAATAATAATAATAATAATAATAATAATAATAATAATAATAATAATAATAATAATAATGATAATAATAATAAAATTATTAATAATAATAATAATATTAATAATAATTACATATACATATACATATAATAAATATTGTTGAAATTTTTGTAGGGTGTACCGTATAAACGTATGTGCGTTTCTCCGTATATACGTATATGAATATATATATACACGTATACCGTGCTTACGTTGCCTTACTTTTCGCTTCGTGGCTTTTTCCCTTACGTACATTCGTTGAGATGGTCGGGCATATATACGCACACTTATAGGCGTACATCAGGATTATATTTGTGTATGAATACGAATAGGTATGGAAATGGCAAATACGAAAAAAAAAGCCAAAATATGTCGATCTTGGACTTTTTGAAAAACTTGAAAACTCCGCCGCTGAACGCTGGAACTTGTGAGCCTTGCATCTGCTGGATATATCCGGTCTATGGATCATGAACTGGATGGCGGCTTTACTGGGTTCTGGTTGTCGTCTTGTTCCCGTATGGAAATTAGAAGTCACCTTTTGAACTTTAAAGGAATACTTCACTTTATTGGACATCGTGGTCTTTATTTAACTGTTAAATAAGAACTCACAACTTCTATCTAACTCTAACGATGGAAGAGAGGGAGATGGACCGGTTACAGCCCGAGATGAGCGACCATCTAAACGTAAATTCTCTCGTCTATTAACCACTAACATTCACAGTAGCACCTAGTACCAAGCGAAAATTTATTTCATTTTGGCGTGGTTTTAGACTACCCGTCGAACACGACTCTTGGTCGATAGGTTGTAAAATATTTTTAGATTATTATGAAATAGATCGTATTTTGTGGTGTTGGACCTGAGGGCTTGTGACATATTTGTTATTTAAGCAAGTTGAAAAACAAGTCAGCGCCAAATAGAATTAGAGACTCGTTAAGCTTCGATCTGCTAGGATCTGCTAGGAAAATAAAATTTGAGATCCAATTGGAAAAGATTGCAGTTAATTTTGCGAGATACCCGGGGTTATAGAAGCAGTTTTAGTCGCCACTCGATAGTTGCTTTAATTGCAAGGTTAGATGAGCGCGCAGTGTTCCCAATGCCAGAAAAATTCGCCCAATGAATGGTAATTTACACTTCTTTTAGAAAATTAGCTGGCAAAATTATGGCGCACAGCCTAGATCCTCACTGACTTCGGGCCTTTGCAAGCTGATCAACTCTTTGAGGCATAGATTGACTAAGTGAAGTGACTGTTGTAACTGTAACTGACTTATGATTGTAAATCAGCGGCAGGCATTGATTTTTATACGATACTTGGATTTATTTTTTTTTTTTTTTGATTTGGTATGCAAAAGCCAGCCCATTCAGGCGAGAGATCTAAGAAATAGTTCAGGTTACTGTGGAGCGAAGCGAGCAAGAGGCAGAGACAGAGTTAGAGATGGAGGCGTTTTCACTGGTGCGTTGGAACTGTCGGAAAGAGGGCCAGAGATACCAGGACTCTTTTGCCGATCAAACCGATGCCTTCGAATGCCTTACGAAATTAAGAGACAATGATGGAGTAAGAAGAACGTTGCCTAAAATCGATAATTCCATTTCTTTTAATGTAGTAATATTTATTCTCTGCTTCATCACAAAATTCATAAATAGTGAAAAACACGAGCTGTTCATAAAATCAATTATTTTCCTGACTTATTAAAAACGAAAATCGCGTAGTTCAAGGAGCATGAAAACCTTCTGGCAAATGTTAGGAAATGCACATTGTGCCTTCTCAGAAACACGACTTACACCTGGGGATAGACTTCTGGAAGCACTACGACAAAAGTCTAGCGATACCCATGTTTTATACGACGACCAGAGAGAAATACTTTCGGAAATTGTAATAGTTATCCATCTTTCACGCAAGAAGGTCTTGGGAAGATTTAATCAGCACTTTATAGACATCGTTAGTGCAAAACCCATAATTATGGCCGTTACATACAGCGGACCAATTTACTTCTGATTCAAGCATAATTTCCACCAGGTTACAAACGGCTGGCGTCCTCCCAACCCTTATGCTCAGATCTCGACGTTCATTTTCAAATCTCGGACAGACAAAAAATACGTGCTCTGCGTCTTCATTATCCGACTCGCAGAGTGGGCAGTGCGGATACCGTTCATGCTTAAACCTATTCAAGTAGTATTTAAAGCATCCATGTCCTGTCAGCAGTTGCGTTAAGTAAACGTCCACATGTCCATGCTTCCTTCCCAGCCATCTCTGCAGTTCTGGGATAAGCTTATGCGTCCATCGTCTTTGCCCACCTCTCCTGCCACTTTGCAATGGTGAGTTGTCTGCACCTTTTTCGTAGGGATTCGACAGTTTCGACCCCTGTGCTACCTGCGCGGATACCCACTGACTCCACTGCTAGCAGGTCCATCGGTATTATTCCTGAAATAACTAGTGCCGCGTCATGGGATACCGTGCGGAACGCACAGCAAAACCCTCAGGGCACACAGTCTCTGTACGGAATCACCCTCCTGCAGATAACTCCCATTTTTTGTGGCTCGGGCCCATATGGGAGCAGCGTACATCAGCGTCGATGTGACAACGCTAACCAGTAATCTACGTCCTGGTTGCCTCGGCCCACGATTGTTCGCCATAATTCGCGAAATTGCTGCCGCGGTTCTGCCTGCCTTGCCACTAGCGTACGCTAGATGCTCTTTGAAAGAAAGCCGGTGGTCGATCATGACCCCAAAGTATGTTAAGCTTGGGCGAGATTTTATGGTGGCTTCTCCAATTTTAATAGTGGCCGTTTCCACTTTCTGCCTGCTACTTATCAGGACTGCTTCGGTTTTATGAGCTGCCAAGGCCAGACCCTTAGAGTCGAGCCATGCGCTTGCTCGTTTCCCAGCTTCATTGCAGATTCTTTCCGCGTCTGGGAGTTTCTTGGCCGTAACTACTATGGCTACGTCATCCGCGAAACCAATGAGTCCTGCCCCTTCGGGCATCGTGATCCTAAGGATCTCGTCGTACATGACATTCCACAACAAAGGGCCTAGGACTGATCCTTGTGGGACTCCCCCGGTGACCCTGTGAGTAGATTGCCCTGTTTCTGTTTCGTACAGGAGCAGGCGACCTTCGAAGTAGCTCGCTATTACTCGCTGTATGTACACTGGGACATTAAGTTTGCTTAGTGCACTTAGTGTGTGGTGCCAGCTAGCGGAGTTGAATGCGTTTTTAACATCCAATGTTGCCGCTATGCAATACTGCTTAGTGCCGTACAACCACCTCTTTCCCTCAATGGCTTTGTCTGCGATCTCACACAGTTTACCAATGGCATCGATTGTGGATAGTCCCTTTCGAAAACCATACTGCATCTCAGAGAGGCCGTTGGTCCCGACAAGGGCACTTTCTAGCCGGTAGTGGATAATTCTTTCAAGAATTTTGCCCACCGTATCCAGCATACAGAGTGGTCTATACGAGGAAGGCTCCTCCGCTGCCTTGTCCCCCTTTGGTATGAGTACCAACCGCTGAGTTTTCCAGCGACTAGGGAACACACCTTCTGTTAGGCATGCATTGTACATGTCAACATACTGTTTGGTGTTTGCTTTTATGGCTATTTTTAATACTTTATTTGGGATTCCATCAGGTCCCGGTGCCTTATCGTCCTTTATTGTCTTAAGAACCTCAAGGACTTCCTCAGGACTTGTGAGCTTGATGCTTCTCGTGTCTACGATCTGTGCTATACGCTCCATACCCTCTTGCTCAGGGAATAGTGTTTCTACTACCCTTTTTAGGAAGACTGGGCATGTCGGCGACGGTCTACTAAATGCCCGAAGCCGTTTTGTGACGAGTTTATATGCGAAGCCCCAAGGGTTGGAGTCTATTTCTTCGCATATATTATTAAAACACCTGCGTTTGCTTTCTTTTATTAGTTTTTCCAGGGCTCGTCTTTTTTCCCTGTAATATATCTGAAGTGCCCTAAATTCGAGTCTTCCTCTTGCTCGTTGGTATGCGCGTCTTGCTCTATGGCATTCTTTCCTGGCTTCCGCAATGGATTGGTTCCACCAGTATGCCGGTCTTTTCCTTGATGGGAGTTTCCCCTTCCTCTGCATAGATGCATCACAGGCTACCTTGGTGTAATCTGCGATGCGGTTAGCCCTTTCGTCTGCTGATCCGTTTGTAGAGAGGTCCTCGAACAACATCTGCACCATCTCCACGTCTAGCGTTTCTACTTTGTACCCTACCACGGTCTTTGGAACGCGTGGTGGGCCATTTGTGGACTTAATCGTGCAAATTATTGCCGCATGATCACTACCCATATAGGCGTCACTAACCTCCCAGCTGGAGCCCGAAGCCAGTCCAGCGGTCACAAATGTGAGGTCAATGATGGAACTTGTCCCGGCTCTAGAAAAAGTCGGTTTTGTTCCAGAGTTCAGCAATACTAGCTCAAGTGCGGCGAAGCTCTCCAGTAGCGCCCTTCCCCTCGCATTTGTTCGGGGGGAGCCCCACTCCGTAGCCCAGGCGTTGAAGTCCCCGGCAATTACGGCAGGGCGATTTTCCCGGGCGACTTCTGCAATCTCTTCGAGCACATTTATTGCCTGGGGGAGGCTAAGGCTTGGCGGCAGGTAGCAGCTATAGAAACATCAAACTGTGACTTAACCGCACATATGACATCCGTTTTGTCCGTGGTCTCATCAAAGTCCTTCACCTCGATCAGCGTTGTCTCAGTCAGCGCTCTGACGTCAACATTGCTGCCCAGGACCGCTTTCATTTTGCTCTGAAGCTCTGCGGTTTTTGGGTCAGAGACCTTGTTTAGGAGGATTAGCAGTTCCCCCTTTGCTGTTCGCCTGACGGCCTGTACAGCTTGACCTAAGTCTTCCAGCTGCGGATCTGCCTTTACCTTTTTAAGGATGTCCGCGTAGGACCCCCAGTAGATGTTGCGATAACTATCGCGTCATTTCGTGGCGGACGTACCTTGGGCTTCCTCGCCTTCGGTTCTACTTTTTTCCACTCCTGTGGGGGTTTTTGGGGCTTACTGGTGCTCTCGGTCGCAGCATTTTTGCCCCTATTTCCATCTTGGCTAGCTTCGCTTGCCGGCGCCTTATGCATCGCCTTTTTGGCATGGCTAGCGTTTTCTCAGTTTCATGTCCCCTGGGTCGCTTGCTATTGCCGCTCGCGAGCACTTCTGCGCAGGTTTTTTAGCGGTCACTTTAGCTCTTTCCTGTTCTTCGAGTATGCCGTGCACAGCCGACAGAACTTCTCTCTGAAGATAGTCGATTTCATCGACTATGTCCCGCATAGGGTTTGTGATGGAGCGCTTTCCGTCCATTAGCTTCTTCAGCTCCCTGGCCTTCGATCCAAGGTCAGTTAGCTGTTTCAGCACATCCCCTTGCTCTTCATCAGCAGCTTTTGGGCTGCCTTTCTCTACTATTGGGGGGGTGCCAGGCTGCTTGCCGATGCTCTCCTCCCTTTTTTCTGGCGATCTCGCCATCACATTGCTTTTTTTGAATGGGTCAGCTCCCATGTTGGCCCAGTCGGGTAAAATGGACAGTGGCGTGTGAAATCCGTCCGCATTAGCCGGCGCCGCCAGTCCTTTGCTTGCCGGCGTACCACCGCCCACCACCAGTCCAACTCCAGGGGGTTGTGCCACCGGTCCCCTACCCACCATATCCCCGCCGTGGGAATTCACCGGTACTGCACTAAAATTTGGGCCTTTGCCCGCAGTGATCGGACTTTGATCAATTATTTAATATAAAATGAAAAAATCTTAGTGATAAGGTTTAGAAGTTTTTTATTTATAATTTCCCGCGAGAAAATACCGCCCAAGGCCTGCACCCTGTCCGAAGCTTGCTGCTTTGGCACCCGCAGCCCCTTTCGCACACTACGATCAGCTGGTCGCGCAAGCGCTTTTCACCACTGATGTTTACGAACAAAAAGCGCGAATGGAAAATTTGGCAAGAACCAAACAAACAACGAGTGGAGATAAGGAAGAGGAAAAAGAAAAAGATGCTTCCCCTCCCTCGCCTACGACCGGCCCCTGCCTGCCCGCCAAACCTGTTGGGGATAAATTCCCGGGTTGTTCCTGGATGCCTTCACGACCTCCTGGCCAACCAGCTGACGTGTCCAGATGCTTCAGGCCGGATAGCCGGCTGTTCCTTCGGGTTTTTGCTGAAAGCTTTGGCAAATAGACGGAGCGAATTAAAAACGCGACCGCACTCTCTGCTTTCACAATTATCTCTCCAGTGTGTTGGTGTGATACGGAAAGATTGTGACCTTTTTACATGTAATTTTAATTTAAGGACGTGGATGATATTATCGGACTGAAGGACTTTATTATTAGATGCCTCTAATTAAAAATGACCGGGTTTATAATATTGGCTTTAGCAAGAGTGACTGTTAGCATTAACTTTTGAGTCTCAGTTATTAATATTGTATTTCTGTCCAAACAACCTCCTAAAAGTGTGAAGTGTCAACTATATCGTTTTGTTTTTCTTAAAAATATTAAAAGTATTTGTGAGCCTATTGACATTTTAAGTATTTCAAGATCAGATGCGTCAGAAGTGCCCGCTACCACCTTAAGTGCGGTACCTACAAAGTCTAGACTCCTGGCCATTCTATGATGTACTTTTAATACGGACAATAAGCTTCTTATAGGGTCAGTGTCCACCTTTGGGAATAAATCGGACAAGTTAGAAAATTCGCCTATCATTGCCGGGCATTGAATACAGCTAGCGTTATTAATACAATCTTTGCGAACCTGTAAGAAAGCAAAAGGTTAAAACCACTGTGCATCTTGTAGGGTAAATTTATGTAAGTGTATGGTGTGCTCTAACCGATAGAAAAATTAAAAAGGGTTTTATTGAGGTTGTCCTTATGGACTACCCCTCCTCTAATGAGAACAAACGTTCCCATGTCTGCTTGTACGCTCCCTTCTGTGTACAGTGGGGTTAGTTTATTGCCAACATTTTTGTTATTTGTAATATATACTTTTTCTACTACTTCAAAAATTATATTTTGTCTGGTTGGGTTGCACCTATCAAGATTAGCTTGCTGAACTTTTTCGATTTGACGTCTTATTGTCAACCTTTGTTTTCGCCGGCTGAGTGCATATCATCTTTTGGTTGCAAATTTGTGACTTAGTGTAGCGTTTTATTGGACTCTACCGAGCCTTTCAGGTCAATAAAGTCACTTATTGTCACCTTGCTATCTTCGTTAGATTGCTGTGAAATCGTTCCACTTCCCCATTGGATCTACTGAGCAAAGGAGGTGCGTTAACGATGTGTATGCCATTCTTATTTTTCAACAATGAATTTATGGTCTCCGAGATGAATGATGCCTCGTTGTCGCAGTATATGGTCTTGGTTTTAGGAAAAAAGTTCACGAGTTGAATAATAGGTCCACACATGTCTACTATGGTCCTAGAAGACAATGGTTGCACTACGGCAAACTTTAAAAATTGGTCAACGCAGGTTGAAAATAATTTTTTATTTGTGGAGTAAATGTCTATATGCAGCATTTCGCATTACGAACGGATTGGTGTGACCCCCAATTCCTGCTTCTTCGGGTGTCTGTTGTATTTCGCCTTGGTGCATGTTTTGAAGTTAGTGAGCTTTGGAGCTCATTAGCGAGCTTTGGAAAATAATAATCCTAAAGCATTTGTTTCACATCTTTCATTTTCGCACTGCACGGTAGCAACCTCGCCTTACATCGCTTAATTCTGGCATTAAAGTTTCGCCCAGAAACAGCGAAAGTGGGGGTTGATGGTCTGTGTAAACTCGAATTTCTTTGGAGCCAAACAGGTAATTTTGTTTTGCCCTATAGCCCAAAAAATAGCCAACAATTCCCTTTCGTTTGTAGCACCGTTGAGCACGCTGTCTTTTAATGTGCGAGTTATCATAGTGATTGGCTGTCCATTTTGGAAAAAGAAGGGCATCGATACCACTTGCTGAAGCATCGACGAAAGGCTGATTAAAATCTGGATACCTTAATATGACATCTTCTGATGATAAAATGTTCCGCAGATGCTCAAACGCACTGCGTTGGCTTTTATCGAATTCGACATCAATCTTTTTTGACATATACTTGCTCACCGAGCCATTCTCTCCCTTAAGTTTGGACGTTAACCTAAAAAAAAAACGAAATCTTTAAGTTCATTTTTATTTTTAAATAGGGCTACAAAATGAGTACAGCTCGCTCCACCTCTTAAAGTTTTTTTATTTTGTAGAGCATTTAATTCTCATTAAGCTCAGTTAGTATTAAAGTGCACTTTTGCGCACATTCTTTAACATTTGGCTTTTAAGACTCTTTCCTAAAACAGTATATTTCACTCATTTTTGTCTAAAAAGTTTCACTTCCAGTGTAAGCTTTAGAAAACAGTACACAACTTCCTTTGTTATTAAAAATTAATTATTTTGAAAATATTTTACAACACCATCTCACTTACTTAACGTATATATTAATAAAATAAATAGTATTAGTAGTAGTAGTATTAGTATAAAAATAAAATTTTTATTTTTCATAAAAAATGACGGAAAAAAATATGAATATTATTTTTCTTTATTTGATGTTCGGTCTTTTTATAAAAAAAGTTAAAGGATAAAATTTTTTTATTCATTTTACTTCTAAAAAAAGAATTTAAAAAAAAGGCGGGACTACGCTTTTATTCATTATTTTAATATCTTTAATTTGTATAAATATATAATGCAAAAACAAAACCTTTAAATATTGCTTTGTTTTTAATTTATAATTTAATGCCACAAACAGTGGTCAAATTTCACATAGTGCACCGATGGCTGGTTCATCTTTCATACCACTCCTAGTTTCCTTTTAACGAAAAATGCTATCGTTAGCGTATGTAACGGAAATGATCAATATTGATTTAAATTTTCGTTGATTTCTGCATTAAAAATTTAAGGAAATGCAAAAAGATGTTCGGGGTATAGTATTCACTTCATCATCAAAAAGTATGATGGTAGTAAAAATAAAATTTCGATTTCTCTTTAAAAATGGCGGAAAATATACAAAAATATATACTTTTTCATAGTTCGTTCTTTTAATACAAAAAAATTAACAGATTTTTTATTTAATTACAAAAAAAAAATTTTTTTTAAAGGGCGATACCACGCCCATATCTATTTTTTTATTTCCTTTAAATTTTATATACTTAAATCAAAAAAAAAAAAACTTCAAAATATTTCTTTGTTTATAAGTTTTTAAATAATACCACTAAAAGTGGTCAAACTATCCATAGCGCCTGAAGCTTTTTTGCGAGCACTTAAATAATTAGTCAGCATAAAAGTAGGCTCTATAAATACATTGTTGCATGTACACTTAGCTTTTGCGTTTCCAAATTAGTGGCATAATTCAGCTGCAAACAGCGTCACAATACAAAGACCGGCTTCCGCACCGCGGCAAGGTCCGAATTCCGGCCCTTTCATTAAAGGTTTACAAAGCGATCATACGCTTTTAATTTGAGTAAGGCACGTTAAGTCTCAAAAAATATACATACAAGTCTTTTGAAATATAGTTTGATATTTATTTGTATTAGCGGTTGCCTAGGCTAGCTCAAAATGATAACTGTGCTCAAGGCTTTCGTCTCGCAGATTTTCTGTAATCCTATTGGATAAGCTAACCGCATTGGCTACCCGCGGCTGCAGCAAGGGCTGAGTGGCGCGGGCATCGAGGGACGCGCCCAACAAACGCCGGAAGATCGACGGATACCCACAGTGTCAACGGCACCCCCTGACAGCCCAGAGGAGCACCCTTCGGCAGCCGTGCTTGCAGTCACGTATTCGCCCACCGCGTTCACGGGATCATTTTTTCCTGTGTAACCTCCTCAGCAGCTCACTTTCTGTAGCTACCTGAGCAGAACTAATTAAATAGGCAAAAAACTAGAGCAGCAGTAGCTCGATCACGTGCACATGGCAAATTACCCAACGGTCTTAGGGAGAGCCAGAAAGTGAATCTGCAGCTAGGCTTGCCCATTGCCGACGCTCTAGGAAAATAGTGAACAGCCGCACTGCGACGAATAATTAATTGATTCGCAGGTTTTATTAAAAATTATTTTAAAGGCATATAATTTCGCACAGTGTTAAATTTTTTTTTAATATTCAACCCACCCCGGAGTTACTAAATATGCGCAGAAGACTGCACTGAGAGAAAAGAGTTGGAAATAATATATGATGGACGTTGATGCACTTCGAACAATACACACAAATGCCCAACGACACCAAACACATGCTTACTACGCGCGGGGTCCTATTATCACTATCAGAAATACGTGGTCGCGAGGAAGAAACATAAAATAAATAGAGGCGGGACACGAATGAAAATAAAAGGCATTAAGAATGGAGCAAATGAGTTAATATATTAGTTTTTAGTACCAAGACAAAAATTTGATTTTAATTATTTAGAGGATAATCATTTCTTGTTAGACTAACAGGAACATTGAATGTCAGGCGCAGAATCAATATCACATCTTATAAGATTTTGCATAAAAATATTACCAAGAACTGTTCTATGATTAACAAGTGTAGGTAAATTAAGCAATTGTAATCTACTCTGGTAGGAAGGTAGCCTTACGTTTTGATCCCTGTTTACCAACTCAATACGGCCCATGTGCACGTGATATTGAGGACTCCAAACCGAGGAACAATATTCCAAAATAGTGCGGCCAAGGGAGGTAAATAATAATTTGGTCGTTAGGGTCATCAAATTCTTTTGACCAATGCTTTTTAAACCCATGGCAGTCAAATTTATGTTAAGGGTCCAAACGAACACATAAATCGTTCGTTATACGGTTGACTTGCGTATTTTTTAGAAAGTAACTGATAAACGTAGGAGTACCCTTATAAAAAGTCATTACGTTGCATTTAAGCCAGTTAAAATTTAAAAGGTTGTACTCACTCGATGAATACAATCAATATCTGACTGTAAGTTAGGTCCCGACGCTATATCATTATATGATTGGCAAAGCTCAGCATCATCAGCATACATTAGTACACGAGAATGTGATTAAGGGAAGTGCGTTAATATACAAAGTAAACAGCAAAAAGCCCAAATGACTACTAGATTTCCCGTAGATACATTTTGAAACAGCATTCTTGCATATAACCCTCTGAGTCCTACCATTAATAAATTACAAGGTAACATAAGGTGATCTAATTTAAATAAAAGAAGAGAGTGGTTAACGGAGTCAATAACCTTACTAAAATCTGTATTTATAATGTCAGTCTGCATTTTTTTCTTAAATCCATTTATTATAATAGAAGAAAATTCAAGAAGGTTGGTGGTGGTCGAACTTGGTCTAACCAAATCATGATGCCATGGTGATATAAGCGAGGAACATAAATGTTGCAAATGAGAAATGATAAAACGTTCAAATGCTTTAGGAATTGCCGACAATTTAGAAATTCCTCTATAGTTTTGGGCATCTGCCTTCGCACCATTTTTATGAAGTGGAATAATAAAAGAGTCCCACCAGATAGTAAGAAAAACTGATGATAAATCGATATCGATTTAGATATATTGAATAACTAGAAAGTTGAGAACATTAAAATGCGATCGAGCGACCACATATTTCGAAAAGTCTGAAGTCTCAAGATAAGTCTTTGAAGAGCGTTGGTAAACCAAGGTCTGTTTAGGTTTGAAAAACACCTATCAGGTAGGCATTCATTAAAAACGTATTTGACACTATAAAGAATATTACAGTGGCACTTTCAATGTTTGTACAATTGTAAAAGTCTGTCCAATTATAATGACGAATCATATCGTTAAGTATATTTTAGGAACATTTACGAAAACATATCTTTTTAGTTGGAGAAACTTAAAAAAAAGAGAAGGTATCAGAGCAAGGAAGTTCAATTGTCTATTACATAGTTGGTTAATATGGGTCTTCAGGTACAACAAAAGCGTCAATTCTACTTACTGTGACGTTTCTGAAAAAAAAAACAAGATCAAGTTTTCTATTTAAGGCATTTGTATAAAGCTTACTGGCTGTACCGATAATTCTAAAAGGAACAAACATCCACAAAATCATGGGCCGATAAAGGCTTAGCGGTAAATGAGTCAGTAGGAGGAGACCAAGAAATAGCAGGTAGATAAAAGTCACCCAAAACAAAGTCTCTGTTAGAAAGAAGGGATAGAACAGATTTTATTGCACACAGATGGTGCTCATAAATTACTAGATCAGAGTCAGGTGGAATATAAGAGCACGTAACCAGAACAGATAAAGATTGAAAGGAAACTTTCACACTTAGAAATTCATTTGAAATATGAATGAGAATTATTTCAGTTGTTAGGCTAGAGGTAACGGCAATTAGCACACCGCCTCCCTATATGAGTGAGGATCGGTCCTATAAATTTTAAAGTTATTACGAAGAGCTTCAAAGTCGGATTTCTCCGGTTTCAGCCAAGTTTCCGTAGAAGCTAAAATATCTTCAGTAAATTTATGAAAATCGAAATTTTTCAACTGCAATATCTCCGGATGGGAATTTTTCACGTCTAAATTCCAAAACATCCTCAGATGCTGTTCTGGTGTGAATCTAGAGCACATAATTGCTTCCTCTGTAGAACTACTGGAAGTTTCTTACGCACCCAGCAGCAGTCCGAACCTCTCTAGGCTGAGATCGAGGAACGGTGCCAACTGTTCCTATAGGTACGGTCGGCACCGCTTTCTTTCCTACTCCATACAGAAGATTTTATTTCGAAACATGGACTTCACTCGAGCTAGCTATCCATATGCACGTATTCATTTACCCCTGTCTAAACAGAAACTGCTGCTACCAAATTCGGATTTGAGGTGTATTCCATAATCGTATTAACGGTGGTTATCTGGCTTTTTTGCGTTTAGGCGACTTGGTTAATAATTGTATATTATTAAAAAGACGGTATTTAGCCCCTCATTGAGTTGTTTAAAAGCTCCTGAGCTATTGTCTCGTGTAAATCCTGTACATTTAAAGTGTATCATCGAATCGCTGAGCCAGCAAGAAATAAAGGGGTTTTTAGTTGAAAACGCAAGAGTCAAATTTTTTTTCAAAACAGATAAGAGCCATTAAAATAAAACAAAAAAAGTCTTTATTTAAAGGAAATGAAATGAAATAAAATATCAAAAATTCCTCAAAGTAAATACCTCAAAAGCACAAAACACCAAAAAAAAAAATAAAAGAGCACGAGATCGCGAAAATAACCAGAGAGAGAGAGAGAGAGAGATAGAGAGACAGAGAGAAGAAGAGAGGGAGAGTTACAGAAATACCACCGAAAAAGTTTCCCAAAAATTCAGCAGGTTCATAGAGAGGGTAAATAACACTTATAAAATAGAGCGGGAGATATTGAGAGTTCTAGCAAGTTTAGAGAGCGTAAAGACAAAGCGAAGAGATTAAACAAATCTAATAGAAATGTTAAAATAGCTATAAACACATATCCATTTACTGGGCGATCTATTTAAAATTTCTACCAGAATTATTAGGCTAAGCTTTGTAAGCTTAAGCACAAAATCACTGAAAAAGACAAAAACTTTAAGCACAAAAGTAACCACAGCTGTTCACAACCGACGCTTAATCGTAATATGAAATTAATTATTAAATAAAAACAAAATTAGGCATATGTAGAACCGAATGAAGTTTAAAGGTACAATCATGTAACGGATTTGGTATTAGGAATTTTTAATTAAGAAAATAGGTGTTTGACTAAAACATATGAATGCTCTGTATTTATTTAACCCTTTGCGAACCAGAGTTGCTATTCTTTTACAGATACTGCTCGGGAGATCGATCTTTCGTTGTGGAGAATACACGAAGTGAGTTACTACAGAACAATTTTTATACTTTGGTTAATTTATACTCGGCATTCAAACTTAATGATTAATAAAATGGTGAAACAAAAGTAGAAGAGATCATGTATACCAGCTTAAAGCGAATTAAATTAGTGCAAGCTCCTCTTTTTGGAAAAGATAACACTGACTTAAATAGTATGATGATATGCTTTATTCACATTCGACTTCTTAACTTAGGTTTTACAAAATACACGTGTGCTATAGAACTGTCCTTTGCGAGATTCTGGCAGCGAGTGAGTGAGACTGGGTATCGAATACAACTTAGGAATAACGAGTACAGAAAGGGAAAGATATTAGATCAGTAGGTGAGACCGCTTCTAGTGGTCCTTGTCTCTCCAGTACGGCATCCCACAATCGGCCCTCCTGACGAAGGATGCGTCCCGAATGCCTTCATGTACTCTGCGACGGTTGATGTCTTATACGGCCCATCACCTTCTCCTACCCTTTCAACTTCGTATCTTCCATGGTTTCCTACTTTGACTACTTTATACGGCCCTAGGTACCTTCCTTTCAATTTAAAACCAGTACCATACTGGGTGCGTTTAATAGCCACCAAATCGTCATCAAAGGCTTTCTTGTTTTCCGCTTGGATACTCTGAATGTTCTCCCTTGCTTCTATCCTCAGTTTGTCGCGTTCCTCATCTTACTCTGCAATCAAACAATCCTGTAGCAATGACCTGAGCTGTACATCTCCTGAGATACGCATATCTAATCCTGTTAGCAGTTTGAATGGGGTAACTTTCTTACTCCTTGGCTCAGTGTTGTTTATGATATGCTGTACCCTACCTATATGCTTATACCAGCACCCTGGGCTTTCAAGGCTTAGTTTCGAGAGCATCGGAACAACTATTTAATGCATGCATTCTACTTGTCCGTTTCCCCTTGGTACGCCTGTTGATATCAGCAAATGTTGGATCTTTTCCCTATCGCAGTACTCCTTGAACAGGTGGGATGTGAATGCAGCTCCACGATCTGACACTATCTTATACGGATTTCCAAAGCAAACAGCCTGGCACGCCAATCAAGTCAATACTTCTTCAACCCCTGTACTTCGTGTAGGATACCACCATACGTGCTTGGAAAAGGCGTCTACAATCACCAAAGTGTGTTTATATCGTTTTTTGGTTAACTGCATCAGACCAACGTGATCTACATGGTATGTGACGAGTGGCTTGTCTCCTTTGTCCATTGGTGTAAGGAACCCTTCTTGCCTACCAGCCTTCGCATTCACAAGGATGCACTCTAGGCAGCTTTCGACCACTCGCGCTACTTTATCTTTAGGCTTCGGAATATAATACGACTTCTTAATCAAATCCTGAGTTTTCTTGTATGACAAATGCCTGTGACTGTTTTGGATGATTTCAGTTTCCATGGGTGAAGAAACTACTAGCAGCTCTTTGTTAGCATCCTTGAACAGAACTTCTTTCACTATGTAGAGGTCTTCATAGCCTTTGGTCTCAACGACACTTTTGAGCACCTTCGTCCAAACACCTAATAGCTGTGCTTCCCGTAAACGATGAAACAAACTGTCAGTCAACGTATAACACGACACCCTACTCAACGCATCGACATGTCTCATCTTAACACCTGGCCTGTGTTCTGTTTCGCAGTCGAAATCTTGTAGGTACCTTACCTATATGCCCTTCTAGACACTCTGAGCGGAATCTCCTTCTTCTTCATGGGAGTGGCAAAAGCATTACAGTCTGTAATAATTTTAATCATCTTCCCTAAAACGTACACCCGCCACTTTACTAAGGCTCCAATAACTGCAAGTAATTCCAGTTCATAGGAATGATACTTTTCCTCACATGGCTTGGTTTTACGGCTCATGTAGAAAACTGGATGCCACAAGTTATCACAGGGATCTCGTTGAAGCAAAACGGCTCCAAATCCGAACTTGGATGCATCGGTATGAATTTCTGTGTCAAGCGAATGATTATAGAGCTTCAGAACTGGTCCACTGATCAACGCTTCTTTTAGCTTTTTAAATGCTGCTAATTGCTGGTCTTGAAACTCGAACCTTACCTCGTTTCTTGTCGCGCGGAATCGGAAAATCAGCAACTGCTGGAGTTTGACTTGATGGTACCGTTCTCAACTTAACTTAACTTTGCGCTTCAACACCTGACGCAAGCCATTTCCTAGTGTCACTTCCAAAACTCGCTTCAACTTCAATACTCTTGCTCGAAATTATCACATCGTCCATGTGTACAACCGCATCCTCTTTCTTAATCGAATCCCGCATAACCGCCATGGTAAAGCTGGTAAACACTGCTGGAGAGTTTGTTATACCGAAGGGTACAAACAGGGACTCATACTGACCACTCTGAGTTACGAACGTTGCGTACTTTTGGTATTCTGTCAAAAGAGGCACGTGAAGGAAGCCATTAGTCAAATCTAGAGTTGTAAAAGTTCAGCTGTTGGGAAGTTATCTTGCACAATCTTTTCATTTAATTTTCTATAATCACAACATAAGCGCTTCTTCTCGTCCTTCTTATATACGAGCACCACTGGCCAAGCAAATTCGGATGTACTAGGCTTGATTATCCCTTCCTCTAGCCATTCTTAAACCTGGTCATCGAAATTTTCTGATCGAAATAAGCTCATCTCGACTGGGAAAGTGAGATTTTTTTCTGGCTTGTAATTATCGATCAATGACTCCACTTCAGAAGCTACTTCCTGACTCAAATGCTCCAAATCTACTGCCGAGACTGTCATAGAGTCTTTCATGCTGATCATGCACAGACTTTCGAATTCACTAATTAGCTGCATACAAGTACTTTGCCCTGCCTGGTTATCATCTGATCCTGTCGTTGGTCTTTGCTGAACATTTCGAACTGTTGGCGAAAATATAGTGCCAGTCTTGGTTACCATCATGTCAACGCTGTTTAAGATTGTTGTGCCTTGCGTCAAACTTCATATCATCATCTGGTATGACATGAAACTCGACTGACATGTCGATTCCATCGATCACGACGTTTGTAATGAAGCTTCCGAATGTTAGCACCTGACTTTCACCGATACCTGTCAAAACTCTCTGACGACCCATCAGACTGCCTACTCTAACGCCTAGCTCCAAAAACACACGCCTACGCATCAAACACAGTTCAGCACCTGTGTCCACAAGTCCTTTGAATTCTGCATTCATGAAAATCACAGATTTCAATTCCAAGCTCGAAGAAAAGGACTCTACATCTTTCAACGTGAACCATAATCTATCCTGCCTTTCATTTCCTAGTCCTTGTTGCAAACCTGCTGCGGTTGGCCGATTTATAGTGGTTTCTGCGGACGTTACTGATAGACCATCTTCACCATTATCCTCCGTTTCCGACTCACCGTCGTTGTTTAAACCGTAGAAGGTCAACAACCTCTCTTGCATTTCCGCTTTCAATCCAGTCGTACCCAATTGCAACTCCGACAGCTTCCGGCGCAACTCTTCAACTCGCAGTGCCAAGATCTCTCTTCTCTTCATTTTACAACTTGTCCTGTAGATTATTAAGATTAAACAATGTTTTCTTAAATTTAGTATGAAAAGCAAATTGTAAATAGATTAACCACCCTGCTTCTGGAACTGCTTGATTTCAATGTTACCCCACAAACTTGAAATAAACTTTCCGGCGGAACTCCGCCAAAAGTTCAGCCACTCGCTTAATGATGTCGCTTTTGTTCGTCGTCGTCTTTCCTTCCCACTCTTCCCGCTTTCGTAGTGTCACACATACAATGAAGACTTCCAAACTCAACTGAACTTTCTAGATGCTTTCGTCTGCTGCCAAGATCTGTGAACCAGCCTTCCGCTTGCACAATCCTGCACGCACGCTCCGATAACCACACCAGATCCAATGTCTTGATCGCTTGTCTCCACTGCTTCCAGCCCGTGTTTGCTGCTTCTCCTATGTGTCCAGCCACGATCCGCTGCCTCCTAATCCTTCCAGCACCTCGTCCGCTAGTTCTCCAAGTTCTTGCCTTTGTAAAAGACACTAACTGTGTCTGCTTCCTGCGCTAGCTTTCTTTGTCACATTCCAGCCAAATTGCTTATGACAATTTGAAGATATCTAGCCGATTTGCTCAATTTCACCAGCTCTCTGCTTACGCACTCCACGTGTTTTTGCCAAGATGAAAGTTCTGTCGAATGGTAGGCTATATCACGGTTGAGCCCCCAAAAATTGAGGGGTCCTCTTTTTAGAAAAGATAACGCTGACTTAAATAGTATGATGATATTCTTTATTCAAATTCGACTTGTTAACTTAGGTTTTACAAAATACACATGTGCTATAGAACTGTCCTTTGCGAGATTCTAGCAGCGAGTGAGTACCGCGGTGCGTTGCCACTTTTCACTCACGTTGCAACTGGGTATCGAATACAACATAGGAAGATCGAGTACAGAAAAGGAAAGATATTAGATCAGTAGGTGAGACCGCTTCTAGTGATCTTTATCTCTCCAGTACCGCATTCCACAATAGTAAAACATTTCTTGTCCTAAAGCCGAACGCGATTCAGTAGGAGAAGAACGGTCAAAAAATAAGTAACTAATAATAATACTAGTAAGGAAATGAAATTAAACCGCGGACCAGAGACGTAACAACATCGGCGTCTCGTTTTTCGAATTTTCCGTTTCCCTTTCCTTTCTTTAATTATAATCTATCTACCTACTGAAATTAATATAAATTTTCTCGGAATCTCTCCATTATCTACGATTTATTTTAGTACGTCGTCAAAAGCACACTCAATTTCTTGATTAATAATAATACCCAAGAACCAGATCTGGATTAGCAAGACGTCCACCCCCAAAGTGTGTTCAATCCTGGGCAACATGAGGTTGCACTTTACCGTCATACCTCTAGAATTCAACATTAACAAGGTCTACACATAAACTCTTTTACTCTTCTCGACATGCTTATTTAAAATTAATGGCTATTGGATGTTTTTGCAATTCGAATACCTTTCTAAAATATCATTTTTTAATATTTAAACAATACTGCATTTCGCATAAACTAGGGAGGTTTCGTTATTGGGAACAGAAATTGAGTAATTTTTATTCCACTCAAGCTGTTGCCGTTTATATCATTCTCTGTTGAGAAATATCTACCAATACTATATTCTCCACACATTGCAATCAGCAACTACCTTTATTAACTGGTTCCTTACAAATAAATGCCAATGTAATGCAGCTAGTAAAGATCGAATGCACACAAATTAATTTTCTTCCGGCAATTTTAAAGAAAAAATTTGATTTTTATTTTCAGATATTTTATGATGTTAAACCTTTATTGAAAATATTATTGAAATACAATATTTTCTTTCATTTTACTAAAACATTACTGATCTCAGATTCAATTTATGTTTAGATTAAAAGCTTAAGGTGAAACCTTCGCATCTCATTGTGAAATTCAATTATGCTGATTGAATCAATTTGGCGGACGCTGAAGGCGCAATTGATTGGGCTTTGAACGGAAGCTGATGTTTACTTTAATTTTGATTTGTTTAACTTAGCTAGGGAACCAAGATCAGACCTCGGACCTCAAACCAAAGGCAAAGACAAAGGCGAATGCAGAGATAGAAATTATTGTTTATAAAAGCCATAAGCGGCCTGGTTTCACAGGTTGGATAACTCTCCCCCTTCTCAAATCGATCATCCCGATTCAATATGTAATTTATCTTAATTCTGTTAAAAAATGTTCTTGGTTAATGGATTTATCTGGTTCTGGCCGTTGTTTTTTGGCATAATAAGTAGAAAAATCAAATATATAATGATTAAAATTAATCATATAAAGGTAAGTGATATTTAAGTACTAATAATTTTAATGAGAGGATTTAAAATTTTTATATTATCTAAAGAGAGTTCCGAGTTATTTGATAAAATGTAATCGGATATTTCATAATTTTTGATCGACTTGAGAAATTGCTCTGGCATGATATATTTCGCATTTTTTTTTTTATTGGGTGTTTTATATAAATTATTAAAAGTTCTCTATAAATTGTGGTTTTAAAAACTAGATGTCCATTAAAACAGCGATAATTACTGGTTTTTGTTCGTGCTTTAATAATTCCATGATGTCATCGTTGTTTAAAATTTTGCAGATCAAATGTTAACAAGCGTAAGTAATGTGTTCACAGGGAAAAATCTTGATAAAAAAAAAACATTTTTAAAATCACCAGAAAGAGATTCTATTTCTTTCAACAATTTGGAATTGATAATAGATTGCCTATTATTATTATAAATTAATTCATTGATTTTATTCTGAACTGTAATAAAATCATCATGATCCGGAGTTCCAGCTAACCATTTCCACACAGTGCCTAACTCATTTATTCCCATTTTTGTTCTAGTTGAAATTAATTGTGATAAAATGAATTGGTTTACTTTTAAGTCACATTTAGTTTCCCATTGTGATCTTTTACTAGTATCCCTTTTTATATTATCTGATTCCAAGTGAATTATTTCTTTATAAATGTTATATCGTACCTTCAATACGTCTTTATTGTCCTTGAATAAAAGATACTCGTGACTTGTATAGTCAATTATTTATTATTTAGTATGTCAAATGGTTTTTGGTTCGTTGATGAATGAATGCTCTGATTATATTCTTGAGCGGCTCTTATTACTATTTCAGAACAGTCGGTTAAATTAAATTCTTCTTTAATGCATCGATCTAATTCTGTTAATGTTGAATGTGCCCTTTCAACTTGTCCGTTTGAGGTACCGTGCCTCGCGTAATATAAAGCTAAGCCGCACCTTTGTGCAAGATTTAAGTTGGGCCGACGTGAAGCTATGTTCTTTATCGGTCATTATTACTTTGGCTTGTAGAAATTGTTGCAGTAACTCCATTACTTTGTTTTCAATATTTAATTTATTTTGGAGCTTCAATGCAAGTTATGAAAGTCAGACTTTGCGCGTAATATATGTCAATGTGTAAATTTTCGCCTTATTTACTAGGGATTAGGTCTTCTTAGGATTCTAAGTGCTCTTCAGAATTTTCCACATCTTAGACAAATATTCTTGTATACAAAAATGTATTTATAAAATTTTCTTTAAGTGGTTTTTGAATTCTATAAAAGTCCTCTAAAGTGCAATGAATACCTACTGTTATGTTAGGGGGAATATATTCTCTATTAAATAAAATTTTCAGGAGAGTCAAATTCTACTATATGTCTGGCATTTTCGAACATATTAACCGACTCCTTTATTGTATACCTCCCCCTCTCTGCTGAAGACTGAGTGTTTTGATCTGAGACCGATTCGTTACTGTCAGTTAAGTTGTTAATCTGAATCCTAGATAAGGCGTCTGCAACTACATTACATTACATTACCTGGTTTATAAATAACTTTTGGAGTGAAACTTTCTATGAAGGAATACCAGCGTTTCATTTCTATATTAGGATTTTTTCAGAGATCGCGAAAGATAATGGTTGGTGATGGGCTTGAATTTAAATTCCAATCACTCCGTATAAGTAATTTCTTAGATTTTTAAGAGCCCATACTATAGCTAAAAGTTCTTTCTTATTAGTTGCCTAAACTTGTTCTGCTTTAGATAAGGTTTTTGATATAAAAGTAATTTGTTTACCTTTTTGAGATAAAACTACACCAATTGCGACGTCCGAAGCGTCGGTGGTCAGGGTAAATTTTTTTATTATAGTCCGGTTAAACTAGTTCTACTTGAGCAATGAGATTTTCTTTTAGCTCGTTAAAAGCTTTAATTTAATATTTTTTTGAAGCGGATATTTATTAATTGTGTCAATTTTTGCTAGGTCTGTCTTAATGACGTTATAAGATACGATGTATCCTAGAAAACTTGTTTCGCGTTTAAAAAACTTTAATTTTTCCAAAGAGATTTTCATGTTTGCCCTTAATAATATATTTATAATTCATAATGTTGTCAATCGAATTTGAGAATATTATAATGTCGTCCATGTAGACATGATATATATTTCCTATTTGCTCTCTTAGGATGTCGTCCATTGGTCTCTGAAAAATTCTTGTTGCATTTGTTAATCCGAATGGCATTCTTATAACTTTCTATTTTCCATTATTTATAGAAAAAGATGGTTTTTCGATTTCAGATTCATTCATTAATATCTGATGAAAACCTGATTCTAAATATCGAGTTGAAAAATATATTACTTTCCACAATTTGAAAGACTTACTGATGGGTCTTGCATTTGGTACCCGTCAGGTATGGTACGTTCATTTAATTTGTTATAGTGAATAACGAGTCTTAACTTACGGCTACCGTCTTGATTTTCTCCTTTCTTTGCGATACCAGAAATTTTAGAACTTCAATTAATGTTTAAATTAAGAGCTTAAGGTGAAACCTTTGCATCTCATTGTGAAATTCAATTATGCTAATTTAATCAATTTAGCGGACGCTGAAGGCGCAATTGGTTGGGCTTCGAACGGAAGCTGATGTTTACTTTAATTTTGATTTGTTTAACTTAGCTAGGGAACCAAGATCGGACCTCGGACCTCAAACCAAAGGCAAAGACAAAGGCGAATGCAGAGATAGAAATGATTGTTTATAAAAGCCATAAGCGGCCTGGTTTCACAGGTTGGATAACTCTCCCCCTTCTCAAATGGATCATCCCGATTCAATATGTAATTCATTTAATTGATCTCTTAATTCTGTTAAAAAATGTTCTTGGTAAATGTATTTATCTGGTTCTGGCCGTTGTTTTTTGGCATAATAAGTAGAAAAATCAAATATATAATGATTAAAATTAATCATATAAAGGTAAGTGATATTTAAGTATTAATAATTTTAATGAGAGGATTTAAAATTTTTATATTATCTAAAGAGAGTTCCGAGTTATTTGATAAAATGTAATCGGATATTTCATAATTTTTGATCGACTTGAGAAATTGCTCTGGCATGATATATTTCGCATTTTTTTTTTTTTTTATTGGGTGTTTTATATAAATTATTAAAAGTTCTCTATAAATTGTGGTTTTAAAAACATAGATGTCCATTAAAACAGCGATAATTACTGGTTTTTGTTCGTGCTTAAATAATACCATGATGTCATCGTTGTTTAAAATTTTGCAGAGCAAATGTTAACAAGCGTAAGTAATGTGTTCGCAGGGAAAAATCTTGATCAAAAAAAAAACATTTTTAAAATCACCAGAAAGAGATTCTATTTCTTTCAACAATTTGGAATTGATAATAGATTGCCTATTATTATTATAAATTAATTCATTGATTTTATTCTGAACTGTAATAAAATCATCATGATCCGGAGTTCCACCTAACCATTTCCACACAGTGCCTAACTCATTTATTCCCATTTTTGTTCTAGTTGAAATTAATTGTGATAAAATGAATTGGTTTACTTTTAAGTCACATTTAGTTTCCCATTGTGATCTTTTACTAGTATGCCTTTTTATATTATCTGATTTCAAGTGAATTATTTCTTTATAAATGTTATATCTTACCTTCAATACGTCTTTATTGTCCTTGAATAAAAGATACTCGTGACTTGTAATGGTTTTTGGTTCGTTGGTGAATGAATGCTCTGATTATATTCTTGAGCGGCTCTAATTACTATTTCAGAACAGTCGGTTAAATTAAATTCTTCTTTAATGCATCGATCTAATTCTGTTAATGTTGAATGTGCCCTTTCAACTTGTCCGTTTGAGGTACCGTGCCTCGCGTAATATAAAGCTAAGCCGCACCTTTGTGCAAAAGATTTAAGTTGGGCCGACGTGAAGCTATGTTCTTTATTGTTCATTATTACTTTGGCTTGTAGAAATTGTTGCAGTAACTCCATTACTTTGTTTTCAATATTTAATTTATTTTGGAGCTTCAATGCAAGTTATGAAAGTCAGACTTTGCGCGTAATATAGTCAATGTGTAAAGTTTCGCCTTCTTTACTAGGGATTAGGTCTTCTTAGGATTCTAAGTGCTCTTCAGAATTTTCCACATCTTAGACAAATATTCTTGTATACAAAAATGTATTTATAAAATTTTCTTTAAGTGGTTTTTGAATTCTATAAAAGTCCTCTAAAGTGCAATGAATACCTACTGTTATGTTAGGGGGAATATATTCTCTATTAAATAAAATTTTCAGGAGAGTCAAATTCTACTATATGTCTGGCATTTTCGAACATATTAACCGACTCCTTTATTGTATACCTCCCCCTCTCTGCTGAAGACTGAGTGTTTTGATCTGAGACCGATTCGTTACTGTCAGTTAAGTTGTTAATCTGAATCCTAGATAAGGCGTCTGCAACTACATTAGTTGTACCTGGTTTATAAATAACTTTTGGAGTGAAACTTTCTATGAAGGAATACCAGCGTTTCATTTCTATATTAGGATTTTTTCAGAGATCGCGAAAGATAATGGTTGGTGATGGGCTTGAATTTAAATTCCAATCACTCCGTATAAGTAATTTCTTAGATTTTTAAGAGCCCATACTATAGCTAAAAGTTCTTTCTTATTAGTTGCCTAAACTTGTTCTGCTTTAGATAAGGTTTTTGATATAAAAGTAATTGGTTTACCTTTTTGAGATAAAACTACACCAATTGCGACGTCCGAAGCGTCGGTGGTCAGGGTAAATTTTTTTATTATAGTCCGGTTAAACTAGTTCTACTTGAGCAATGAGATTTTCTTTTAGCTCGTTAAAAGCTTTAATTGAATATTTTTTTGAAGCGGATATTTAGTAATTGTGTCAATTTTTGCTGGGTCTGTCTTAATGACGTTATAAGATACGATGTATCCTAGAAAACTTGTTTCGCGTTTAAAAAACTTTAATTTTTCCAAAGAGATTTTCATGTTTTCCCTTAATAATATATTTATTATTCATTATGTTGTCAATCGAATTTGAGAATATTATAATGTCGTCCATGTAGACATGATATATATTTCCTATTTGCTCTCTTAGGATGTCGTCCATTGGTCTCTGAAAAATTCTTGTTGCATTTGTTAATCCGAATGGCATTCTTATAACTTTCTATTTTCCATTATTTATAGAAAAAGATGGTTTTTCGATTTCAGATTCATTCATTAATATCTGATGAAAACCTGATTCTAAATATCGAGTTGATAAATATATTACTTTCCACAATTTGAAAGACTTACTGATGGGTCTTGCATTTGGTACCCGTCAGGTATGGTACGTTCATTTAATTTGTTATAGTGAATAACGAGTCCTAACTTACGGCTACCGTCTTGATTTTCTCCAGAAATTTTAGAACTTCAATTAATGTTTAAATTAAGAGCTTAAGGTGAAACCTTTGCATCTCATTGTGAAATTCAATTATGCTAATTTAATCAATTTAGCGGACGCTGAAGGCGCAATTGGTTGGGCTTCGAACGGAAGCTGATGTTTACTTTAATTTTGATTTGTTTAACTTAGCTAGGGAACCAAGATCGGACCTCGGACCTCAAACCAAAGGCAAAGACAAAGGCGAATGCAGAGATAGAAATTATTGTTTATAAAAGCCATAAGCGGCCTGGTTTCACAGGTTGGATAACTCTCCCCCTTCTCAAATCGATCATCCCGATTCAATATGTAATTTATCTTAATTCTGTTAAAAAATGTTCTTGGTTAATGGATTTATCTGGTTCTGGCCGTTGTTTTTTGGCATAATAAGTAGAAAAATCAAATATATAATGATTAAAATTAATCATATAAAGGTAAGTGATATTTAAGTACTAATAATTTTAATGAGAGGATTTAAAATTTTTATATTATCTAAAGAGAGTTCCGAGTTATTTGATAAAATGTAATCGGATATTTCATAATTTTTGATCGACTTGAGAAATTGCTCTGGCATGATATATTTCGCATTTTTTTTTTTTATTGGGTGTTTTATATAAATTATTAAAAGTTCTCTATAAATTGTGGTTTTAAAAACATAGATGTCCATTAAAACAGCGATAATTACTGGTTTTTGTTCGTGCTTAAATAATACCATGATGTCATCGTTGTTTAAAATTTTGCAGAGCAAATGTTAACAAGCGTAAGTAATGTGTTCGCAGGGAAAAATCTTGATCAAAAAAAAAACATTTTTAAAATCACCAGAAAGAGATTCTATTTCTTTCAACAATTTGGAATTGATAATAGATTGCCTATTATTATTATAAATTAATTCATTGATTTTATTCTGAACTGTAATAAAATCATCATGATCCGGAGTTCCAGCTAACCATTTCCACACAGTGCCTAACTCATTTATTCCCATTTTTGTTCTAGTTGAAATTAATTGTGATAAAATGAATTGGTTTACTTTTAAGTCACATTTAGTTTCCCATTGTGATCTTTTACTAGTATCCCTTTTTATATTATCTGATTCCAAGTGAATTATTTCTTTATAAATGTTATATCGTACCTTCAATACGTCTTTATTGTCCTTGAATAAAAGATACTCGTGACTTGTATAGTCAATTATTTATTATTTAGTATGTCAAATGGTTTTTGGTTCGTTGATGAATGAATGCTCTGATTATATTCTTGAGCGGCTCTTATTACTATTTCAGAACAGTCGGTTAAATTAAATTCTTCTTTAATGCATCGATCTAATTCTGTTAATGTTGAATGTGCCCTTTCAACTTGTCCGTTTGAGGTACCGTGCCTCGCGTAATATAAAGCTAAGCCGCACCTTTGTGCAAGATTTAAGTTGGGCCGACGTGAAGCTATGTTCTTTATCGGTCATTATTACTTTGGCTTGTAGAAATTGTTGCAGTAACTCCATTACTTTGTTTTCAATATTTAATTTATTTTGGAGCTTCAATGCAAGTTATGAAAGTCAGACTTTGCGCGTAATATATGTCAATGTGTAAATTTTCGCCTTATTTACTAGGGATTAGGTCTTCTTAGGATTCTAAGTGCTCTTCAGAATTTTCCACATCTTAGACAAATATTCTTGTATACAAAAATGTATTTATAAAATTTTCTTTAAGTGGTTTTTGAATTCTATAAAAGTCCTCTAAAGTGCAATGAATACCTACTGTTATGTTAGGGGGAATATATTCTCTATTAAATAAAATTTTCAGGAGAGTCAAATTCTACTATATGTCTGGCATTTTCGAACATATTAACCGACTCCTTTATTGTATACCTCCCCCTCTCTGCTGAAGACTGAGTGTTTTGATCTGAGACCGATTCGTTACTGTCAGTTAAGTTGTTAATCTGAATCCTAGATAAGGCGTCTGCAACTACATTACATTACATTACCTGGTTTATAAATAACTTTTGGAGTGAAACTTTCTATGAAGGAATACCAGCGTTTCATTTCTATATTAGGATTTTTTCAGAGATCGCGAAAGATAATGGTTGGTGATGGGCTTGAATTTAAATTCCAATCACTCCGTATAAGTAATTTCTTAGATTTTTAAGAGCCCATACTATAGCTAAAAGTTCTTTCTTATTAGTTGCCTAAACTTGTTCTGCTTTAGATAAGGTTTTTGATATAAAAGTAATTTGTTTACCTTTTTGAGATAAAACTACACCAATTGCGACGTCCGAAGCGTCGGTGGTCAGGGTAAATTTTTTTATTATAGTCCGGTTAAACTAGTTCTACTTGAGCAATGAGATTTTCTTTTAGCTCGTTAAAAGCTTTAATTTAATATTTTTTTGAAGCGGATATTTATTAATTGTGTCAATTTTTGCTAGGTCTGTCTTAATGACGTTATAAGATACGATGTATCCTAGAAAACTTGTTTCGCGTTTAAAAAACTTTAATTTTTCCAAAGAGATTTTCATGTTTGCCCTTAATAATATATTTATAATTCATAATGTTGTCAATCGAATTTGAGAATATTATAATGTCGTCCATGTAGACATGATATATATTTCCTATTTGCTCTCTTAGGATGTCGTCCATTGGTCTCTGAAAAATTCTTGTTGCATTTGTTAATCCGAATGGCATTCTTATAACTTTCTATTTTCCATTATTTATAGAAAAAGATGGTTTTTCGATTTCAGATTCATTCATTAATATCTGATGAAAACCTGATTCTAAATATCGAGTTGAAAAATATATTACTTTCCACAATTTGAAAGACTTACTGATGGGTCTTGCATTTGGTACCCGTCAGGTATGGTACGTTCATTTAATTTGTTATAGTGAATAACGAGTCTTAACTTACGGCTACCGTCTTGATTTTCTCCTTTCTTTGCGATACCAGAAATTTTAGAACTTCAATTAATGTTTAAATTAAGAGCTTAAGGTGAAACCTTTGCATCTCATTGTGAAATTCAATTATGCTAATTTAATCAATTTAGCGGACGCTGAAGGCGCAATTGGTTGGGCTTCGAACGGAAGCTGATGTTTACTTTAATTTTGATTTGTTTAACTTAGCTAGGGAACCAAGATCGGACCTCGGACCTCAAACCAAAGGCAAAGACAAAGGCGAATGCAGAGATAGAAATGATTGTTTATAAAAGCCATAAGCGGCCTGGTTTCACAGGTTGGATAACTCTCCCCCTTCTCAAATGGATCATCCCGATTCAATATGTAATTCATTTAATTGATCTCTTAATTCTGTTAAAAAATGTTCTTGGTAAATGTATTTATCTGGTTCTGGCCGTTGTTTTTTGGCATAATAAGTAGAAAAATCAAATATATAATGATTAAAATTAATCATATAAAGGTAAGTGATATTTAAGTATTAATAATTTTAATGAGAGGATTTAAAATTTTTATATTATCTAAAGAGAGTTCCGAGTTATTTGATAAAATGTAATCGGATATTTCATAATTTTTGATCGACTTGAGAAATTGCTCTGGCATGATATATTTCGCATTTTTTTTTTTTTTATTGGGTGTTTTATATAAATTATTAAAAGTTCTCTATAAATTGTGGTTTTAAAAACATAGATGTCCATTAAAACAGCGATAATTACTGGTTTTTGTTCGTGCTTTAATAATTCCATGATGTCATCGTTGTTTAAAATTTTGCAGAACAAATGTTAACAAGCGTAAGTAATGTGTTCGCAGGGAAAAATCTTGATCAAAAAAAAAACATTTTTAAAATCACCAGAAAGAGATTCTATTTCTTTCAACAATTTGGAATTGATAATAGATTGCCTATTATTATTATAAATTAATTCATTGATTTTATTCTGAACTGTAATAAAATCATCATGATCCGGAGTTCCAGCTAACCATTTCCACACAGTGCCTAACTCATTTATTCCCATTTTTGTTCTAGTTGAAATTAATTGTGATAAAATGAATTGGTTTACTTTTAAGTCACATTTAGTTTCCCATTGTGATCTTTTACTAGTATCCCTTTTTATATTATCTGATTCCAAGTGAATTATTTCTTTATAAATGTTATATCTTACCTTCAATACGTCTTTATTGTCCTTGAATAAAAGATACTCGTGACTTGTAATGGTTTTTGGTTCGTTGGTGAATGAATGCTCTGATTATATTCTTGAGCGGCTCTAATTACTATTTCAGAACAGTCGGTTAAATTAAATTCTTCTTTAATGCATCGATCTAATTCTGTTAATGTTGAATGTGCCCTTTCAACTTGTCCGTTTGAGGTACCGTGCTTCGCGTAATATAAAGCTAAGCCGCACCTTTGTGCAAGATTTAAGTTGGGCCGACGTGAAGCTATGTTCTTTATCGGTCATTATTACTTTGGCTTGTAGAAATTGTTGCAGTAACTCCATTACTTTGTTTTCAATATTTAATTTATTTTGGAGCTTCAATGCAAGTTATGAAAGTCAGACTTTGCGCGTAATATATGTCAATGTGTAAATTTTCGCCTTATTTACTAGGGATTAGGTCTTCTTAGGATTCTAAGTGCTCTTCAGAATTTTCCACATCTTAGACAAATATTCTTGTATACAAAAATGTATTTATAAAATTTTCTTTAAGTGGTTTTTGAATTCTATAAAAGTCCTCTAAAGTGCAATGAATACCTACTGTTATGTTAGGGGGAATATATTCTCTATTAAATAAAATTTTCAGGAGAGTCAAATTCTACTATATGTCTGGCATTTTCGAACATATTAACCGACTCCTTTATTGTATACCTCCCCCTCTCTGCTGAAGACTGAGTGTTTTGATCTGAGACCGATTCGTTACTGTCAGTTAAGTTGTTAATCTGAATCCTAGATAAGGCGTCTGCAACTACATTAGTTGTACCTGGTTTATAAATAACTTTTGGAGTGAAACTTTCTATGAAGGAATACCAGCGTTTCATTTCTATATTAGGATTTTTTCAGAGATCGCGAAAGATAATGGTTGGTGATGGGCTTGAATTTAAATTCCAATCACTCCGTATAAGTAATTTCTTAGATTTTTAAGAGCCCATACTATAGCTAAAAGTTCTTTCTTATTAGTTGCCTAAACTTGTTCTGCTTTAGATAAGGTTTTTGATATAAAAGTAATTGGTTTACCTTTTTGAGATAAAACTACACCAATTGCGACGTCCGAAGCGTCGGTGGTCAGGGTAAATTTTTTTATTATAGTCCGGTTAAACTAGTTCTACTTGAGCAATGAGATTTTCTTTTAGCTCGTTAAAAGCTTTAATTGAATATTTTTTTGAAGCGGATATTTAGTAATTGTGTCAATTTTTGCTGGGTCTGTCTTAATGACGTTATAAGATACGATGTATCCTAGAAAACTTGTTTCGCGTTTAAAAAACTTTAATTTTTCCAAAGAGATTTTCATGTTTGCCCTTAATAATATATTCATAATTCATAATGTTGTCAATCGAATTTGAGAATATTATAATGTCGTCCATGTAGACATGATATATATTTCCTATTTGCTCTCTTAGGATGTCGTCCATTGGTCTCTGAAAAATTCTTGTTGCATTTGTTAATCCGAATGGCATTCTTATAACATTCTATTTTCCATTATTTATTGAAAAAGATGTTTTTTCGACATCAGATTCATTCATTAATAAAAAAGAAGTAGCTTAAATAAGATCGTATCACAGCAATATCTATGTTTTGGGTATAGGCCTACACTCATGGGATAGCTAAGAACCAAGTGATATTATGATTTGTGTGTTCACAAGAAGAATTTACCGCTCGCTGGCTTAGATATTCCCCGCTGATGCTCTCATGCGACGATTTTGCGCCGATTTTATGTTCCTTCTACTATTCCCAGATTGGGATGTATCGCTCTTCGGATAATTCAGAGATTAAATATGAAGTTAAGAGCGCACCGCTTAATGAGTGCCTTTGCGAAAAGATAAACTTTACGCATTCATCCGGTGTACAAGGTTGAAATAAGAAGATGTGCGCTCTGTCTCTAGGATGTTAACACTTAGGATCGCACCGATTCTGCGGCTGAGGCTACAATGCAGACGATGTATGATGCTTATCTTCTTCCAGTTGGCGCAATGTTGGCTACGTTATTTAACTTGTTATTTAACCCTTGGTGATTCGCGAACTATACAGAATCCCTAAATACGAGGTCTAGACTAAGATCCAGAAGGTCCACCCGATAGGTCCACTCGCCAAGCTAGCTAGTTTTTAGTGGGATGTTTAACATCGTCTAGAGTCTTCGAGACCCTAAAATAACTGACAAACAGACAAAAGGACAAAAAAAATACAATTTTCGTTTTGAAAAATATTTACAAATATACTTTTCAGGATCAGGATCACTGCAGTTTCGATAAAGCTACATATGTCTGTCTGTCCATATAGACGCTGATATTTCCGAATTGATAAAATAAATTCTCTTTTGATCTTAATTATATAAATTTCATTCTTTTTATTTTAAATTATCAACAGATTGTTATATAACTCAGAAATATAAAAGCTATAAGGTTCTAATCAGAGCGAGCAACAAGGCTGCTAAATATATCAGAGGCCTTATTACATTTAATTCGATATCTTGAAAAAAATGGCTCCAACCTATACAAAACCGTTTGTAGGTGACAGCGTTTTGCACGGTCCAAAAGCATGTCGAACGAGTGTTTTAGCTCGTTGTCCGGTATGGCCAGTATGCCGGTGCAAGCCTTTTGATTTCTATTTCCATGAATTTCAATGATTATTTCTGCTGATTTTTTATGAATTTACGCCCAGTTTCGATGGAATTTTCGGTGATCACGGATTTTGGGTGGCCTACATGTTCATCGTCATTTATGTCCTCACGACCACCTTGAAAACTTTGAAACCCCTCGTGCACTCTGCTACGGGATAGACAATCATCGCCATAAACTTGTTTCATCAATTAAAGCGTTTCGGTAAAAGTTTTACTAATTTTAAAACGCAATAACCTCACTTCCAATAGATGAAAAGTCATGAAATTTTTACTGAAAGTCGATAAGCAATAGTAGATTCTAACACACCAGTTGACATATAGATGGCGTCACTAGAGGGCGCTAGATTAAAAAAGTCCTGTTTACTTTGAAACTCACCTTGTATTTTAAAATAATTTTTTTTTGTAAAAAATTTTTTTTTGCCAAAATTTCGGAAAAGATTAAATGTCATTAAAAACTTGTTTGTGTTTAAATATGTTACAAGTAATTTATGTAATGATGTCGAAAGGAAGCTGAATTGAAGTAGAAGGTTTCGCCTTTTAACCTATTAGAGATATAAAAGTAAGCAAGAAACCTTAAAAATGCTACATGGAAAAAAAATGTGATCGAAAAGGAATGATAACAAGAGTATAAATTATCTGTGACAAGTAAAGTTATGGGATTAGTCCTTAAACAAAGTTCAGTACTCTGAAGGCATAAAGAGTAAATCTTAAAGAAATATTAAAAAATAACGAAATATATAAGTGGATAATTGTCTATAGGCAATTAATTGATAAATTTAATAATGGAGGGCATGAAAAAATAAAAAGGAGCTCAGTGAGTTCAATTAAAAAATATAGGCTAATAGACACCTCTTTATACACGCTGTATACCAAACTTTACAACTGATAATGAATAGATCACGCTATATGGTTTGTAAGACCACTTTCAAATTGGGCTGAAATACACAATAATTTTATATTAAGAATTTATTTTTTTCATGTCGACAATACGTGGTTCTATTAAGGGAGTATTAAATTACATAAAAATTATCATTAAATTTAGTTCCACTATATATATTAAATTTTGAAATTAAACTTTTCAATGAGCTTTTCGTCCAGTCTGAATGCCATTCGACTCTCCGTTCTCGATTTTCCATTGTTCTTCAATAAACACTATTTCTTATTAACAGAGCCTTTTGTGAGGATTCAAATTAACACGCAGTAATGGCATGGCAAGGGTAGTGTGGAGCTTGGGGAAAGAGAGTTCGGAGAATAATAGTTGGAGGATGATAGCTTGGAGAAAGAAAGTTTGAAAACCGAAAGTTCTAAAGAGAGAGAAGATTGAGACTCTGGTCTCTGCCGTGGACTTTGGACCAGGAGAAGAAGTACGAATTTCGGAGAATGAGATTTGAAATATGAGAGATTGGAGGGCTAGAGGTTGGAGTGTGAGGGTGCCGGGTGCAAAAATAAATACCGGAGTATGGATTCTGCCGCGGACTTTGGATCAGGAGAAGAAGTGTCTCATCTGTGTAGCGGAACAGTTCGCCTGCGTTCCACATGCCACAGGAGGATCAGCAGGATAGCGCTGGGGGTATACGACAACGAGGCCATACTGGAACCGTAGACTTTGGACCTGAAGTGAGCACTACCAGTGGGCCGTGCCTTTTATAAGGCGGCATCTGTTATCAGCTATAAAAGTCAAAGAACTAAGTCAGCAGCATTCCAGACAAGTCAGCAACAACAGTGTATAGAACCGTCCACACCCATTTTCTGACAAGAGATTTCTTTGCCAGCCTGGCGGATCAGGTCGAGCAAAAAAAGCAGGGATAAGGCGAGTGATATACATGCAAAACTATGCTGAGGCCACTTGGATATTCTGCGAAAGAGACCTTAAGGATCGTTAAGAAGAACTGTACCCCGAGTCTAAGGATCTTCCTTAAAGCGTACAAAGTGATGAACCTAGATACGCTAATGATCATAACAAACTAGAACAAAGAACTTGAAAAAGTGCGGAAATCGTTTGCAGAGGAGAAGAACCTCTCAATCGGTCATCGACATAAAAGTTATTTACTTGTGAACCTGTGAAAATAAAGGAAGGGAATCACAGTGCATCTCGCAAAGTTGCTTAGAACACCTTATTTAGAAAAAAGGAGCATTTGCATTAACAACGAAATGGTGTTTAGACAATAAATTTTCGAGTACCAATGTGAGCAACTGATGCTTTCTATGTAATTTTTTGGAATACCACTGTCCTGTACTTTTAAGTGATTTCTGCAGACGGTGCTAAAGTATAGAATCTTAAATTTAGAAATGCTTTATTTTAAGCCCTTTTAAAAGAATATAATATAAAGAGTCTTCCGACGAGTCAAATACGACTTTTTATTTGATTGGAGAACTTTGAAGTCGAAGAACCCTTTGATTTAATACAATATGATGGGGTTCGTTATCTGTAGACTCCCATTCTGTTATAACTACAAACTATGCTGCGTGCTGTATAATACCAGAAACCGAGATAAGTTGCACTTTATTTAAACTTTTAAATCAAGTATTCTGTAAAGTCACTGGAGACTCAATACTCGATTTACATATGGTCTGTGATTTCGTAAAGCCATTTCAATTTTCCAAGACTTCCTTAGGGTCTGATAGGAGTCAAGACCCCATACTGGTTAAAAAAAAAGTTAAATGAAAACGCATCCTTTGTTTTCGTTTCAAAATATTAACAGACTTCTTCAAAAAAATTCAACACGAGTCAAGCTAAATTCTAGGACAAATATTGGCTCCTGACGGATTTCGATGATTGTGGCCGCAAGGAAGATACTATTCATTCTATATGCAAGGTATTCCGTATCTCGTGATCTTCTTGCCAGACGATACTTCAGAAGTCGAGCTTTGCCGATGTAGAAGTGTATGATTAGGTTTTGTACAAATTTAATAAGGATATTGACGTGCCAAGAAAATTAATGTGTGGTATGGTCTTTGTAAATTTGAACCGAGCTTCTACTAAGTTATGGTTATCTGAATTGCAGAAGTGAACTTTAAATTTTTGTTAAACAAGCTTTTGATGATGTTTTCTTTGGACCTGGTACTTCGTACAAACCTCTAGGCATGAAAATATTGCCTGGAAAGTGGTTAAGGAAATGATTGGTTTTACATATTATCCTGACCGCATTGACCAGTGGACGCATGCAAATTTTGTTATGATTATCATTTGGTCCTATAATTCTACTTCAAAACTTTCTGCCAGATTTTTAAGCTAAAAGATTTTAAGTGTTGACCGATTCCAGGACGCAATGCTGAATCCTCAGTTTAGTCATGAGTACGCATAATGCCGCTGATCGGGTGGTCAACCATATCCTTATAGTCTCTAAGACGAAAAAATATAACTTTGCAGACCTATACATGCTGGAGTCCCTCAAGGAAATGTGATGTGAACTTTTATACCTTATTCCTACACCCAGAGGCAAATATGTTTTAACCGTTATGGCTGTATACGTTGTTCTTAGTTTGGCCAGGCGGCCTACCTGGGAGCAGCACGTTGTGTATACCTGTACCTCTACAAGGCTAAAATAACAATTTAAACTTTATTTGAGGCTTAGGAATATAGACTTCGTCGCCCAAATTATGTAATGAGTCTTATTTTGAATTATACTCACTTGTGCCTTGTGAGCATATCATTTCTACCATAAATAAATCTAAAATTGGTAGCCAAAATGGCAAAGAGGAAAGGAAAAAATTATATCAATTTTTGAATTTGAACTGGCCTACTTTGAACATGTTTTGACATTTTGGAACATTAAAACTTAACAGTATTAAGATAAAATTGTAACTTGATTTCATCAAATTGATCATCACATCATAACAAATTTTTCTTTGCGTGCACTTATTAACTTTGCAATGAGAGAAAGTAAATACGTAACACTCTCCTAAAACTTATTGTTAGTATTATTAGAAAATAAGGTTCTTCGGCAGATTCGGAGACTAATGGTTTATCAAGGCTTGTTACCCATATACTTTTTGGAAGCTCTTCTGCATATCGATGTTTTTATAATGTACATTTACAGCTTCTGAGCGATCATTTTCTCATATCCAAGGTGTTATTCGCATAGAGATCGCTTTTTTGGATCTACTCCAGGCAGACTCCTTGGCTTAGCCTTTAACTCTTCTCGATATGGTAATTAAGTACTTATAACCTTTACATGTTGTTGCAATTCGAACGCGCTTTAAATGTATCCATTTAAATTATTTAAAGAGGCGTTTCTTTATTTGAATCGGGGCCTCAATTCTAAAACTGTGATTCTTAATCTGCTCAAGGTTTTCTATCAGTTAATTTGTGTCCTACTTCAGTGATGCACTTCCACCAATATGTTTTCGACTATCACCCGCTGTAACCAGTATCTTTCCTTTTTTAAGTGTTTTCCAGCAAGTATATGCCAAGGCATACCTGCTTATACCTATCGAATGTCTGCACTGCCACCCCGCACTGGAGTAATCTGCTAGGCTATGCTCGATATGCGATCTAAACAAGGAAGCCCGTTACACGCTTGGTACTTGCTTTACCTCCTTAGGGTGAATTTGTGGGCAAATTTTTCGTAAATTGTGTGTTTATTTCTGAGAGCTTTTGTTTCATCAATTCTTTTTCGTAGTATTCAAGTAAGAGTGTTTGTATGTATCCAAAAAGCAAAAAACAAAATTATTATTGTTACCGCGGATGACTTAAAAAAAAAAATAATTAAAAATGACTATAGAATTGTTTGTGTTCACAAATGCATTTACAAACATTTTGAATAAACAACATTAGGTTAATCACGAAAAGGACTTCTTACTAACGATAATAATCTGAGGAGGTGATAATTTTAGAAGAAACTGGAACGAAGCGGCGTTCCACGGACAGAAATAACGTAAGACTAAATGTAAAAAGCAAGATCATCATAATAATCAAGATCAATCATAATTGTCATTTAGGAATTTCGAACGGTGCATCTAGGTTTTGCAACACTTAATCCTGAACCTCTTAAATTTATTTTGGAGGTTCCGTCAAAAGAAACTACAGATAATGCTAGCGTGGATCTTGTTGTAAAGATACAGTGATTTTTGGCATGTGTTCTTAGCCAGACTAACGATCTTTCTGCTTTCATTATGCAACATCTGCATTTCGTAGCAACTTTCCGAAGAGAACGAATTCATCTCGATGACTGGTGTTTGCGATATATGAGCTTTTAATTAGAAACATACTGAATCCATCTTTAGCCAGAAATGGACTTATCAATCTGTACATATCCAAAATGTGGGAAGATGCCAAAGGCAGGTTTACCTTGATGGTAACATGCTCTTTTATGACGATTCCCTCAGCCCTCATCATCTGATATGCCATTAATATATTCTCAGGAGAGACTGAAAGCATTTTTTAATGCTTCTTTTAAAAGGATTATGATTTCAGTTTGCATTTTTTGCAACTAGAGGTCAATAGAGAGAGTTTAGTCGCAAGTGTTGTGTACCATGAAAATTTGTTAAATATACTTTCAGTACCAGTTGTTTCTGCGATTTAATTTTTTATCTTTTTCAAAGGCTTGGAAGTCGAGATCTTATCCCTTTTAATAACTTGTAGAGTCAATCAAAGATGTTTGATTTCCTAACATCATTTGCTTTAACCTTTGTTAGCGTTTGCACCTTTTCATCAGCGTAACTAGAGTCCAATACTCCAAAGCTACTACTAGCAATAAGATGTCCAACTGCGCTTTTGGCTGACGTGATCTTGCTATCAGCGTGTTTTCAGCTTGAAGATCCTCTTCGATGTGTTTAAAATGTTGATGCATGCTTGTACATGCTTTAGTTTCTTTAAACTGGTTGCACACTTGTCCAATTTTTGTTGTGCCCATTAAAAAGGTACTCGAAAGTTGACTCTTTCCAATACAAAGAATATTCCAGGTTTCGATGCAAATTGAGTAACGTTAATTGGTGCCATTGCACCATTGTCAGCATTTGTGATTTCTTCGACCTTTTCGTCTGCCTCTCATCAGGTAGATTCTCAACTTCCTCTTCGGCAGCTGGATGCTTATGAACAGGCTTCTCTTCTGAGAATAGTATCTTTAGTATTAATATCTTGTTTCAATATTCCTTTACTCGTTTTGACTTCTAAAACTCATGAATCGTTTTAATTATTCGTCCCAACGGCCATTGCAGAACTGGAGTATTATTTTCCTTTATCAACACGTATACTCCTTCCTTTACGTTTGCCGAGGATCTTCTCCATTTTTGACGATGCTGAAGTTGTTGCAGATAATCAGTTGACCATTGAGACCAAAACGCATGCTTTAGCTTGGAAATGGCCTTGCCATCTCTGTCCTAATGTTATGGCTCACTATCTGTTTGTGCGGTTAAAGGTTTTCCAATTAGAAAGAGACCCAGGGTAAGTGCCCTTACATAATTTGGATCGCTCGATATGGAAACCAAGGGTCTTGAATTTTTGATGCCTTATATTTCCAATATCACAGTTTCTAAAGCCTCATAGGTCAGATTCGCTGTAGCAACATTCTTTAGCAAAAAATGTTTTTCCGATTTTACCGCCGCTTCCCAAAGTCCTCCTTAAAGGTGACGCTTTTATTATTGCAGGTCTCTATTATACAATTCTGGTATTAAGACAAATCAAGTTTAAAGGCCTACATAGTATTTCGAATTACCTTTCGACCGAGTATAGCACACGCCTGTAAATGTAGTACTTCAACTAGTTAGTTGTTTTAAAAGTGCTAAAACCTATGTTTTTTATATTGAGCTGTTTAACATCGTCTAAAACTAAGGTAACGTTTTGGGACAAACTGGCAAACAAGATAAAATTTTAAATTTGAGAAGACCCCGAAAATTATTTTGCGTATTACTTTTGAATGAAGCATCCGTCCTGTTGAGGTGTCATACGACGCGCATTTTAATTGAAAACACAAAAAAGTTGATAGCGGGGGGTAAATATGCCCACCGGTCCCAATAGATTAAATTTTCTATTTTAACTTTTACACTTTCACCACTTTTTCTACCATACCAGTTGATTTCTTTAAAGATTTGGAATGCAATTTCTTAAGTTTTTGCGATACCTTCCAATTGATGTATCATTCGAAACAACCGGATGATTACTGTAGATTTTCATTTCTTCGTGTATATAAATTATATGAAAAGGTTTTCCCCCGTGGGTGTGTGCGTCATCCCGAGCAGCCGTCCAGTAGAAGGGGATATCGGAATGCTGCCATTAGGCTCGTTAGCGCGGGGCGACCTCGAGCGGTGGCTGCAACTAAGAAGCGGCCGGGTTGCTGGCCGCTGGCAAGTTTTTGGGGCGGGGGAGTAGTCCGTCTTTGCGGTCACTGTTTTTCTGGGACGAATGGCCACTGTTTATCCACTGTAGAATTAGGATGTTTATGTTGAAAGAAAACTATTCTCCTTTTCCTGCTGGCCTAGAGACTCAGTCAGGATGAAAATGATAAAAATTCTAACGGCGGTTGCCGGAGTAGTTTTGTATAGAACTTTTGTTTTTTACTCTTTGAATGACAAAATTGAACTGACTTAAGGCTTAAAAAAATTGAAATTCATAGCGGCCACGTAAATATGCTGTTCTTGCGGGCATCCGGTCAGGTATGAGGCCGCCCTCGTCCGACCATATTTGGGATATCATCTCTTTTAGCTGATACAGATCAGCGGGCTGCTTATTGCTGTCACTGACCTCCTTCCCGACTTTTTCGATATGCTCTAAATTACGTCCACTTAAACGGTGAACGTATGGAAGACTAAGAACTTTGCGCTCCAAGGTGACATTCAGGGAAGGTGGGCTGGCTACTTCTGGGGCTCTTTTTCTGGGATGTGTCATGATTGACAAATCTGGTTTCGTTAACCGTGGCACTCTCGGTAAAGGTGACTAGGTATGTACCCCGTACATGGACATAAGTGCTATTGTCCGCACACACGCGAGCAAGGCGATCATTTACAATGACAATCCCATCGTCAACGTATGTAACGGGATGCCAGTCACTTTGCTGGATCTCGCAATGCGCAGTGCCTCCAGCGTGGAGTGGTTCAAACACATGGGGGTTCACACACAATGGTGTTATGGAGCAATTCTTGACCGTGTGGATCTCCCCGTCGCATTCCGCTATTACGTTCTCTTCCAGTCTGAGCATGATGTCGTGATACAATACGGGAAAAACAATAATATTATTGCAGGCTGACTTAATTTTTATGAAAATTTAATAATAAAGTGTAAAACCTTAGCGGGTTGTAGGATTTTAACGGATGCTACGGACAAACCGTCTTTAATCGGTTCGGTGGGCTCCCCCATCCACACACTTTTCAGGTCAGCAGGGCTAACGACACCATCTTTGGCAAGAGCTACTGCGAGTATTAAGTTTTGCAGCTCCATTGCAACTATCCTACTTCGATTTAGTAATATTTCGAATAGTTGTCCCGAATCAATTAAAGATTCTTTAGCCTACCTCAGGAGTTGATTGACAGCTGTGGAAATTCAATGATTTGGTCCTGTACTTTGTTATTGATATTTACTTGCCTATTGTTTGCATTTATTTGTTGGAATTCATTAAATTTTATTTTTTCAAAATCTTAAGCGTCTGGCGTTCCCGCCACTACCTTGAACTCCGTCCCCAGGAAGTCTAAGCTCCTGTGTACACCACTTTGGATGCTTAGCGAGTCAAGAGTTTTTGCTTGTGCGACTGGGGGAACATGTTGGTCATTCCGTCAGTCTCATCTACCACGCGCCTATATTCAGAGAGATTCGCTGAGGGTTTAATTAATGCGAATTCCTCCTATACCAAAATTCGATCATCAATGATGGGAGTAGATTTAGCTTTTGAATAGTCCGTGAAGTAAACCTATAATTTGGATATACTATAATGTTTGATTAAAACTGGAAAGCCCACCACCAAAGCATGGAAAAACAAGCACGATTAAAAATTAAAGGAAAAAAAAACTTTCGCCAAGTGGCTAGGGAAGAATGAAAAATAACAATGCGAGCCATAACATAGTTATGCTCAGCCTACCTAAGGTTGTCCTTGTGGACCATACACCCCTTAATGAATACTGTGGTGCGCATGTTCCCTTCCACAGTTTTCTCTTCACGCAATGGTGAGAGTTTGTAGCTTAGTAATCTGTTGGAATTTACTTGGACTTTTCCGCCAACGTCGAACACCATGTTATGTCGGGAAGCATTTTCCCTGCTTCGGAGCTTACCCTGGGCGTCTTTAATCTTATTCTTTACCTCGTATTATGGGTCATTCGATTGTGTCTGAACCACGTCGGCTGGCCTTTTGTCGATTACAGAATGGATAGATTTGTTGTATCTGGCAGTGGCCAGCAAAATTAACTCAACGGTATCACTAATGCCTTAATCAATTTTAAGACATCAAGCAAGCTGTACTAGAGTGCTGTGGAAACGTTCCACTTGTCCGTTTGAGACACTGTGGAGGGCGGTGCGTTCGTGATACTAACGCCGAAATGGTTTTCTAGCATGGTCAAAATGATGTGCGGGTTCAACGATGGTTCGTTGTCGCAATATATAACCTTGTCTCTAAAAAAAAATCATGAGTTGCAGCAGTGCCGCCTTGAGATCCTCTATTGTTCTAGAGAGAATTGGCTGGACAATACCAAATTTTGAGAATTTATCCACGTACGAAAGGAAATATTTTTTTACCTGTGGAGAAAATGTCTATTTGTAGCATTTCTCCTACATGATATGGGACTGGTGTTTGACCAAGCCCATGTTTTTTTGGGATGTCAGTCATATTTTGCCATAGCGCATGTTACGTCGTCATTTGTTTCCGAAAAGTACAAAGCTGCGTTTCGGAAAAAAGCGTGCTTCCTCCAGAGCTATCTGGTTTTGAAAGCAATTCAAAGGTTTGTCCGTAGTCTGAAACGTGTGCGTCAGTGACAGCTCACTGTAAATTTTTGGCAAAGTTTCTTTGAAAAAGTTTCTTCCCCCTCCACAACATTAAGTTATTGTCTTGAAAAAGCATCCGCAACGAGGTTTACTTTGCCAGGATTGTAAAAAAATTTAGCGCCGGACTCGTCGATGTCAGCTTTCCACCTTTTGATTTTCGCGTTCGGATTGGATTTCGATACTGCAAAAGTCAGAGCCTGATGGTCGGTGAAGATGTTTTCGCAACTTAGCTAGTGCCCATACTATGGCTAACATCTCCCTTTCATTGGTGGCATAGTTAACTTCCCTGTCACTTAATGTCCTAGAGATCATAGTTATGGGGCATCCTTCTTGGGACAGCACTGCGCCAATGCCGAAGGCTCAAGCATCAGTAGTTAGATCAAATGCTTTCTTATAATCTGGATACCAGAAGATTACGTCCTCGGATGCTAGAATGCTAGCCAGTTTCTCGAAGGCCAGTTGTAGCGCTTCGGAAAATTGTACCTGAATGTTCCTAGTTCTATGCCTACTAGCACTTCCATATTCCCCTTTCAGTATGTTTGAAATGGGTCTCGCTATTCTTGCAAAGTTGTTGATGAAGCATCTATAATAGCTGACCAGACCTAGAAATGACCTTACCTGAAACACATTTTTGGGTTCTGGGAACTCTCTAATGGCTTTGACTCTTTCAGGGTCTGTCGCTGCATCGTTATTGGTGACTATGAACCTTAAAAAGCTAACGCTTTTCTTAAAAAAAAATTTTGGCATCGAGCAGGCTTTTAAGAACCCAATCTACGTCCCGAATGTGGGAGTTTTCGTCCTCTGAGAAAACGAAAACATCATCAACATAGACAGAGCAAAATTTGCCGATCTACTCCCGTAGTATATCTTCAATTGTTTTATGGAAAATGCTGGCCGCATTTTTTAATCCGAATGGCAATCTACGAAATTTGTATTTTCCTCCAATAACGGAAAAGGAAGTTTTTTCACGGTCGCGTTTTTCCAATGTGATTTGATGATTACTTCTAGTCCAGTGTAGTGAAAAAATTGGCCGTACCTAAGTTTCCTAATATCATCGAGGTGTTCGGCATGCGTTATCGGTCGGGTATTGTACTCTCGTTCAGCTTGCGAAAGTCCAACACCAAACGCGATTTTCGCTTGCCAGTTTCGTTGGTGTACTTCTTATCTACTACCCATATTGCGTTATTGTAGGGGGATGTCTACTTTTGGATTATGCCATTTTTTTAAAGGATTCTAAATTTCCATTGACGAAATCGGAGGCTCCCATTAGATATGGGTAAAGTTTGGCATAGATGGGCTCCTCATCAACAGTTCTGCTGGTGGCTACCACCGAAGTATTGTAAGGTAGGGCCTCATTAGGGTCTGCGAACGCTTTTTCATCATCATGTGAGGCTCCCCTGGCTGAGTGTGACCATCTCCTTCTCGGTGACATGAATCTGACGCTTGTCACTGTACGTAAAATTGAGTCGATTTTTGATCGCATCGAAATTCAACACAGTTCCAAACGAGAACAGCACGGCATCGGCAGGGCCTTTTATTTTACTCCTAATAATAATAACCGCCTGGCGCGAGCTATTTATGTAATATCTGAATATATAGTATGCGGCTACTGCCGTAGTTAATTTTCCCTACGCTGACTTTCAGATTACTTCTTGCACTGCATGGCTAACAGCCGGCTATATAGTGTCCGTCATCTGTTCCATGCTAAATGCCGCATTCGTAGATGTGGGCATGATGCTAGCTTTTGCACTCTTTGGTGTAGAAAATCTGGTCGGCCCTTCCGTCTCGTACTCAGAGCCGCTGGAGAATTGTTTTTTATTCCTATACTGTCGGAAGGGATTGCTTATATGGAGTTCTGACCATAACATTGCCATAAAGAATTAATGCATACTCAAGCTGTATGCGCATGGGGGCGAGTGGGTTAGCGAGGTGGTAGCGGGGACTGAGTCGCCGCCTCAGCAATGGTGGATGAGAGCTCATGTTCAACTGAGCTGTTGCCTTGCCAAGCAGTGACAAGGTGAGGGGTGCGGGGGGAGTGACCCTACGCTAAGGCAAACAAAGAGAATAAAAACAACAAATTGCGGCCCTATCAAGTGGTAGACTAGAAGGCAACTAAGACTGTGAAGCTAATGTCCAGAATTCGAGCATAAGCAAAAATACATATAAAAGCTGAATTTAATGCATACAATTAAACGAAGCAACGAGATGGTGTTTTTGTCAACTATGGTTAGTTAGTATTTAAATCTTGTGCTACTAATTTTTTGTTTAGCTTCGGTTGAGATATATAACTTTCAAATTTTCCGTGGTAGCTGCACCAAAATATTCATTTATTTATTCACAAAAGAGAAAGTAAAATGCATCAATACGCAATAATAAATATTTTGAATATCTTGAAACTGTCAATTTCAATTATATATTTTAATGACATAAAATTATAATGCAAAAATTATATTATTATGTAATAAATTATATATAATGTAATATAATTTTACCAAGCTGTTAATCAATTAATGACTGTTAGTTCATACGATGAAATATTAGTATGGAGCTGCAAAAGGTTTGCTGGCAGTGTATTTAAATTTTAACAAAACTAATGCAGATGTAGGTAAGGAATGTGTGTATGGAATCTCTCACTTACATGGTTTCCAAATTTTTACCACAGTGGATATTTTATGTTGGGCGCCAATTGTATGAAAAGATTTCACCCCATGGTAGTGTGCGTGATCCCGCGCAGCCGTCTAGTAGATACCCAAATGCTGCCATTATGCTCGTGCGACTGACCACTGGTCATCCACTGTAGAATTATGTTGATTATGTTGAAACAAAACTATTCTCCTTTTCCTGCTGGCCTAGAGACTTAGTCAGGATGAAAATGATAAAATTTCTAACGGCGGTTGCCGGAGTTGTTTTGTATAGAACTTGTGTTCTTTACACACAGCTAAGAATGAAGCAAATGACTTAAAATATTAGTTTTTAATACCGGGATAGAAATTAATACGCAAATTAAATGATAATGGTTGTTATAGTTATTACATAGACCGAGAAAGGGCTCATGCAGACAAAAATTTGATGTACATCGTGGCAAATTTAGAGGATAATAATAAACAAACAATGACTACCCTGAAGCGATCACGTAGATCAATTTTGAAACAACATTCTTGAAAATAACCCTCTACCATTCAAGTAACTTGAAATACAATTAAAAGGAAACCCAAGCTCTAGTTTGAATAAAAGAAGAGAATCGTTAACGAAGTCAAAGGCCATACTAAAATTTGTATTTATAAAGTGAGTCTGCATTTTTTTTCTTAAATCCATTTATTAGTTGACAACTCAAAAAGGTTGGTGGTGGTCGATCTTCGCTTAACAAAACCATGCTGACACGGTGATATAAGCGAGGAATATAAATGTTCCCAATGAGAAGTGATAATACGTTCAAATGCTTTAGGAATTGCCGACAATTTAGAAATACCTCTATAATTCTGGGCATCCTTCTTCGCACCCTTTTTATAAAGTGGAATAATAAAAGAGTCCTTCCAGATAGTATGGAAAACTGATGATGAAATAAACAAATTAAAAAGTTTGAGAATCGGTTGACATCTAGTACTGATGATTTTATGACTTCAACAGGTTTCTCTTCAAATGCGTTAGGTTTACTAATTTCAAGGCTGTGATAAATCTTTGAAGGTTGATTTTCTGTCCGTTGTATTATAAGATAGACATTTGCTATATCTTTAATATATGGCCTTTGAAAAGCATAATCGTCCGGCATTATTAATCTTTGGTGATCCAATTTCCCAATCGGAATGAGCTGCTAAGAAGCGAAGAAGAATTTAATATTAAAGGTAACTTAGACATTGGCAATTAATGCAGCCTTTGTTACGTTACTTCCCACCAGTGTGAAGTTGGCTTTCAATTTTAGCACAATCGGGATTTTGGTTTGCTGCCTCTCTAGGTGTTTCCGACGTCGCAAAGGCAGTAAACAGGTGGATGTAGAAGCAGGAAAATTCTTCTGACCATTCAATCGATTTTTCATAACTTCTGCATTTTACACTTTGCTCTGTTTGTAGATTATTTTAATTAATTATGTTAAGTTTATAAAAACAGTGTAGGTTGGGATTTGTTGGTTTTTCAGAAGTCTTAATTTTTGCGTCCACACTGATGAACTACCAAACGACGACTGACTCTCTCTTCGTTTTCTACCTCATTTCAACTAACTCTCCGTATACATACATAATTATAACATTTGCGTATACATACATAATTACAACAGTGATCGTTGGCCATATACCTTTATACAGGATAGAATTGGAATTATGTTTTGGGTTTAACTTTCTTGATTGTCCAGGCGTGCTGTCAAAATTTTTAACCATTATTTAGTCGCCTACTTTGCACTCAGTAACTTCTTTCCTTTTTTCATTATAATGTTTTTCGTTGTTCATCTGTGCTTCTTTTTGCTTTTGAGCTGCTTCTCTTCGAATTTTACTTTTATCTCTACTCTCGTCTACATAATCCATTTGCTTAAGTTTTTGTTTCAGCTCATTCACAACTTTTCCCTTCTGTTTGATACTTCTTTGCATAGAATTGTTAAGTATTCAATCACTGTGTCCCAGTGCATACCTTTCTCAGAGTCCATTCACGTGGCTATCATTGGGCCCAGACTCCGATTTACCCTTTCTCCTTGTACATTGGCTTGCGGAGATCCCGTTGCGTATTTGTAACATGTTTTATACATAGTTTATTTTAAAATTCCTTTTAATGTGAAACAGTTACCCCTGTCTGACACAATGCATACTGGGGTACAATAAGCAAGAAAATAATCTGATAAAGCTACTATAACTTCCTCGCTCTTTATTGCCTTCGTCGGATACAGTCTTGTAAACCGATCTATGACAAAAAACAAATGCTTCTGATAGCTTTCTGCACCAATTGGTCAGTAGATAGGAAACGCGGCTTCTGGCACAATTAGCATATTAATGGCCCCGCCCCCTCTCATTTGCACTGGCGGGTTCTGGCACAATTACCATAATCCATATATTAACTGATATTAGTGGGTTTCGAGGTCATAAAAATGTCACGATCATGACCATTAAGAGTTTACTGATTGCCCCACCTTCGCCACCACATTCCCATGTGACAATATTGATCATGTATCCTCCTCCTCATTATAAGCTATTAATAGTCACGTTATAAAGGTGCACGTGAGAAAGGTCGCATACCTATAGTATCCGAAGGTTGTTATCTCAGAGAAACATGATCGATCATGTTTGGGAATAATGTTTTCTATGACTGGAAGATAAGTTTAAAAATCAAAAGAGCCCCAATAAAATAAATATCGCAAGTTAATTATACTCAGATGTGGGAAATATTTTGGAACCCATATTTTCGTTTCCGCCCCAGAACGTTTTACTGGTAAATTGTCAAAGATTCTCTCCTTTCCACGAAGGGTCATAAAGATATCAGCCAGAGTGAGAGACCCGAACATGGACCCTTGTCTTATACCTGACCGCAATAAAAGGGACCCACGCACTAGTCCAAGGGGCACGCTCATTAAGAAGATCACTGGGCCGCAATATAAAGGTACACGCGCCAATGACCTTATGCAACACACAAGTGCAAGGACCCACTCACTGACTACCTATCTCTGACACGTTCCCAAAAGAGTACAACGAACAAGTATACCTGTTATTTAAACTGGAAATAAAAAGTCACAATTTATTTTGTAGCATAATAATACATTTTTTTCAATTATTTTGGTTTTGCGAACATGATTTGTTATACATTGAAATTAATTTTTCTGTCTCCGTTCTGGCGAGTTGCATAGAAGACGCATGCGCACGTTGTCAATTTTAAATGAGGATTATAAAACGTTAAGTGTTCACCATAATTTGAAGTTTTCAGATCATGTCCACCTTGATTCATAAACATAGTTTTTTTTGAAGGTATTGAAAGTGCTGACCGATTATTTGTCCTATAAATTGCCCGATGAATTGGACAAATTCCTCATGAAATTTGATTTTATCAATCATGTTTTTTTGTAGCTCTATACTCATCCAGCCTCAACTTGTATGATGTATATAAAATTATTTTTTTGTTTTGATGCTACAATTAAAAATGTCAAATTATGGTATGCATTGTGTAGATCAAAGGCCCCGCCCATAAGATGTGTTTGACTATATGAAAACCAGTTTCCTTTATACCTGTTTAATGAAGGACAGCCCACTTCCCCGATATTGACATGCTGACGATTCCAAAAAAATCTCTAGAAATCGTTTCTTTTGAGCACCCTTACATATAATCATTTTTTTGTTTTCAATTGTCCTTAAAAAAACTAGTTTTTCCATCGTTCCAAAAAAATTTTGTCATGTTTATTGGTAAACCAAAGTGCAGTCTTTCTAGATTTTGTATTAAGCAATGTAAAATCATATGGTGGTTCTATTAAAAAACTATTATTTTAGCTAGGATCTTTTACGAATACAATTCCAATTTCCTTTAGAATAAATTTATTATTTTTATCAAAGAAACCTTTAACATTAACCGAAACAATTTCTTTCTTCATTATCTTAACTTTAAACAACTCTTTGTACTAGTCCGTTTAATGGGTTCAACAAACGGATCATGTATAAGGAGACAATAAGCTTGGGTATTTTCATGACTTGGTGTCCAGAGGCCTATTGAAATTCTCACATCAATAGGACCAGTTTTCTGTGATTCGTTTTGATATGAAAGATCAACCACAACTATGGGGGCCTTCAACTTAAACTCACTTGGGGTCAAAAATGATTGTGATTCTCGATTATAGTAACTAGATTGAAATCTTGTATACCTTTCATAAAGATTGGCATACTGACTCTTACTAAAATCGACATTCAAATTGCCATATGGACATGACTCAGAATTCAAGTGAAGTTTAATAAATTATTTGTGATAAGTTATCCTTTTAGTGTAAATTCAATTATGGGAAATCGTGGTTTTTCGCGGTTAGCTGACAATTTCACATTCCAGCTGTGTTGTCTGCCATGCCCCAATTCGGGTTAATATATGAATCCCAACAATAAAAGGCGATTGGTAGGTATACACCAAAAATATCGTACATCTTAATTTTAGCAAAATCACTTTGTCATTTCCAGTTTAAAAGTTAGTTCATTTCTGGTTCGTTGAAACACATCGCCAAGATTCTTAGTTAGTATCAACACTAGTTCGTGTTTACAATTGAACAAAACTTTTTTATAATCCTCAGCAAATCCCAACAATTTTTTTAATAGTACAGAAAAGTTGAAGTGGGGTCCCGTAGAAATTTCGTTTCCACTGCTCTTGATTTGGATAGTAATTCGATTTTCATCGTTTGGTTTAAATGTTTTATTATACGTTGAATAAGAATGAAACTCTTTCTTCGAAATACTCTCATCTTAGTAAACCTTTCTCAAACATTTAAAATTTCGTTCATTATTTTCCTTTTCACTTTTTATATAATACTCGAAGCTTCAATCCTAACGACTTTCTAAATAATTTATTTTTCAAAGTGAGTGAGCTTCTTTTTACTGATGGTCTTTTTTCTATAGTTTAGTAACAATTAGTAATGCTTTGCTGAGGAATAAGGCTACGTCTTCTATTATTAATAATCATTCTATCACCCGAATGTGCATGCGAATCGAAACGTTTTCACCACGTAAATTCACCAAATCACCGTTTTGGTAAACAATGCGTATAGATAGTGTGCTTATTTCATCACATTTGATTGTTAAATAAATTAGGTTATGTGGTGTTACTGTCATTTTATACTTAGGTGGAACATAAAACTAAACTCATGTAACGTATGATTCTGTGTATTATCAACAAATGAACCGCTGATTATATTACAGTCCAACCGACCGTTCCTTATTAAAGTAAACTGGCTCTGGTAGGGTAGTTATTTCAACTTGAAGTGTATTATTATTACTTTGGATTTTAAATGTTTTTTTAAGTTACAGTTTTTTAGTTTATTGTAAATAAATCGGTGATGTCATTCAATTCGTATGATTCAGTAGGAATCGTAAAAACATTATCACCGATGTGAAATAAATTATTTTATTCGTCAATACTTGGAATCGAATTATACATATTAATGTCAATAAGTGCGCATTCATAGTGCCCATTCAAAAAAAAATTAGTATTTATATTGGAACTATTTCCATTCAAAGAAAATATTAATGATCAAGACAAATTTAAATATATTGATTAACTATGGGATTGTAACCCCGCTTTTATTGATATCATTTCTTAAATCATAATTGATTGATCAAATCCTTTTCCTTCTTTTTCTGTACCTTCCTTTATCTATTTCATCATCCTTGTTAATCAAGAGGAATTCATGCATATCCTTCCAACACTTTTGACAAATTTTAACAAATGTTTCATAATTCATAAATGTGTTAATATAATCCCGATCTATATGCCGCATATTTAAATGATCTTGTTAAAGCATAATAATAATGTTAGCATTGTCACGTATCAAATGTTTCGGTATATGACTATATGTTTGACATAAATATATTCGGTATATGACTATATGTTTGACATAAATAAAGAGTCGATATTTTTATGTCGACCCATACAAAAATAGGAGCATATGTTGTCTTGTTTTTCACAAGCTATGTCATCGAATATCATAATGGAATTATTTTTGGCTTCACTGGGTAGACCCCAGTACACCGTCGTTATGGGAGAATGTATTATATCCCATTCCTTTTATTTTGATTAATTTCTCCAAGTACTCATATTTAGGTTGATATAACCTTTTGGAAAATATATAAACATTTTCGAATTTTAGTCCATTGAGACTTTTTATTCAACTAAGCATAATATTAGTTTTACCACAATTCGAAGTCCCGACAATTAGAGCTCTTACTGTATTTGGTAAGAGGACACTATATTGATTGGGGGTAGATTTTTCTTGTTTTAATCTTTAATATTTCTAACTACAAATTCTTGTTTTTGGCTTATTGAATGCATCTTCCAATCTAATGTACTTCATTCATGAGAAATCTTTGATGATTAAACATCAAAAAATGGGAATAATCCCTTCAGGGGTATTTTTAATTGTAAACATGGTGGTGGTCTTGTAGATAAGCTAATCAATACATTACCGTTTGAAGCCATTTTTCCGGGATATAGTTTTTGTGCACCGGGTATATATTGATCGACAAAGTCTGGTCGCGTGTCAAAGCATCAGATAGCACTCTTGGTGAAAAGGCAGCATACTTTGTTATAAATATAATGAAATATGATGCTGCTACTAAGACGTATAATTGAAAAAAAACTATTAGACAATTAGACAGAAAAGGCAGCATACTTTGTTATAAATATAATGAAATATGATGCTGCTACTAAGACGTATAATTGAAAAAAAAACTATTAGACATTATGAGTGCAATTAAAGCAGCAACTAAATCAATTCATCCATCAATGGGTTCTAAAAAAAAGTTAAAATACCTCGTGTACCCAAAATTGGAAGTTTTCTATCAATCGTGCCTATCTTGAGGGCCCTCAGCGCTCTTGGCTAGTTTAGCAAGTGGTAGTGCCGCCCTTGCAAAGACAATTAATAATGGAAGAATGGCTAAGGAACAAATGGAGGAAAAGAAACGTCACAACAGAAAAATTGAAGGTATTGCTGTAGGAGAAAGAAATTAAGAAGCGAAAAAACTAATTTCCCTGCTACCCAATAGACCACTACCAAATATCGATATTAAATGTTCCGCTAAGAAACATATCTCTCATTTTAAAGGTGTATTTATAAAAGATCTACCCCCAGCAACACCAAAAATTCGAGAGTGTGGTATGATAAACCTATAAAAATCACAATCAAGTGGTACACATTGGGTTCCATAATATAAAAAAAAAATAACATTCATTATTTCGATAGCCTTGAAAATCTTCAGCCACCTAGAAAAATTGTGAAATACTTGGGTTATAGAATACATGTTTATTAACTGAGAAGTGACTACATGAATTTTGAAAAAAATAAAATTCTTTTCCTATAAAATATACTACGATGAATATTTTGTCTCAGTTAACCAAAACTAGGTTCGCATTGAAGCGAAAATTCGATGATCTCAAACAAGTCAGAAATCAGACGATTTTATAATTGGAGGAAACTTTTAATCCCATAACCGATTTCTTACATGAACTTGTTAGGGAAAATAAAAATCAAAAGACATCTAATGTAAAAGACAGTATAAACGAAAAACGTGAATTGAATAAATATACAAAATACGACGATGATAAGAAAGAGTTGGACGATTTATACTGCACAAATAATGAGAAAGAACTCCAAGCTGATCGAAATATAATTTCACGAAGGTCTTCCGATGAAAGTATTTCCCTTAATGAATTTTTTTCACAGACAAATATAAAGGAATATATAGAAAAAGAGAAATAAAGGATATTTTAATGGGTATAAAAAGCAATTGCACACATGTTTTACAATTATAAACATCATTCCTGTCGACAAGTTGGGATAATTTTTTGTTGTTAAAGAAAGATCAGAAAGTTTCAAAAGACGTGCTAAGTCTACTGAGGGATTATTCATCGATGAGGAAGGTATCCTAAATGCTCAAAATAAACGTATTAAGAATGGAACAAAACCTTTAGATAACGATGATCTAGCAATGAAACTATATACTGATGAGAACATCGACTCACGAAAATTTCATGCTAAGAAAAAAATTGAATTGTATTATAATACAAATTTTTGCTTTTTGATTACATTTTCAAATATGAAAAAAAACCGATATCGATATAGTTTTCCTTATTATTTGGCATTACGGAAATTTCACCGGGAATCTTTCTTAATTTTTGAATAAATAAATGACAGTCGTATTTCGAAAAGTTATAAAAAATACTAGTATGAATTTGTTTACTTTATAATCCAAGTTACATTTAGAGTGAGCTGCACCCCTAAAGTTAACTATAAAATGACAGTGATCTCTAACCCCTTTAGTCCCTAAAATTTTCTGGCAAATATAACAATTCAACGAATTGTCAAATATCTTTCGGTTGTCTAAAGTCACTCTAATACGAACTATTTTATCTAAGTATTCCTTACTCAATTTTGTAAGATTTTCGATAAACGAATTTACAAAACTGGTTCCTGAATTTGTTTCTTTTTCTAAAACAAATTTATCAAGTCTAGAGAACTTCCAACTGCATAGCCACTTGTGTTTGAATGCAGCTTCCTCAGTTTCGGAAAAATTTAAGCAAACATTGCAGAACAATTGCGCCCTCTTCTTATTTCCTCTTTTCGCACTTATTAGTTTTGAAATAAAATATAAATAAATTATTCAATTGTTTAAAAGAGACTACAAACTTAGAAAAAGAATTTACCTTGAAATATTTTTAATTTACACCGCCGTCTTCCATAAACAACATATTGATGTGAAGAGGACTTTTCACTTCCCATAGAAAAAGTGGTACAATAATTTCTTTCATATCTTCATTATATCCGAAAACGTTTAGGCTTATTTTAGTATCCTTTTTTAAAAATGGTTTTATACATTCTATTTCAAGGAGGAATTTCAACTCTGTGAAATCTAATTATATTTCATCACTTAAACGAATTATTTCCAGCGATATGTCAATGTTATACGCCGAACATCCTTGTTGATTTCTTACAATATTTAAGGTAGATATCAATGGCCATTTGAAACAACAGTGATCATTTTCATTACATACGTTGACTATCGCCTTTTTCGTTAGAAGGGAACGAGATAGTGATATGAATGATCAACCAGCCATCGGTTTATATTGATTCATATTCGTTTCCAGGCGAATTCATTTTATAAGAGACCCTCCACTATCTCTCTCTTGGATTTCTTGAGTTTTTGAAATTATTTCCATGGTATGTTTATGAAAGATACACTCTAAATCAGAATTTTTATTCATGATCGACATTTTACCTTGAAAGCTTTTCATTTCAGTCTGTTCAGATTCATCTTTAGAGAGAATATACTCTGCAAACAGTTCAAAGTTTACTTTTGCTGAAGTATAACTTTCTAATAAAATACTAAGATGAAGTAGCAACGACAATCCAGCTTCACTCAAGGAATTCTCAGGTAGGATCTAGTCCAATCTATCGTTTACATACATGTAATGCAATATTGTTCCCCTGAATCCTTCAGAAATTTTCTTGACTCTTCCGTCAAGAGGTTTAATTGCATTTCGCTTATGCGACTCTGAGCGGACATGGTTTGACCACCTATTTTTCTGCACATCACACTTGCAGGATTGAAAAAACTGATTTTGGGTATGCATTTTCTTATTTTATTCAATTATTTCTCACGATCACTTTATCACTTTAAATTGACTTGTGCTTGATGCAGCAGACTAACCCACTTCAATAATTTTTTTTAGAAGTCTAACTATTTTTCTTGGTTATTTATAGTGTTTGAAGTGGGCGTTTACGATAATATTGAAATTTAGAGGTGCATATTTAGAATTTTGTAAATTTAAAAACATTATAGATAGTTCTAGCAGGTCACATAGACTATACATTGGTTAAAAGAGATAAGAAGTATTGATTTTGAAAAATATTTGATACAAGTATAATCAAAAGGACACCCTCAAATCGATAAAGAAGGCACAGAAATATAGAACAAAACAAAATAGGTATTTGTAACAGGTTCTATCGACTATTCATTTGTTAAAAGAGATGAGAAGTATAGTAGTATATATAGATAAAGAGAGAAGCTTGGCTAGAAGAGAGCGCGCATACTTAGCTTGAAGGTGGGAAAGGAAAGATCATTTTTTATACACACCGTCATACTCAGGTAGCCAATAGGGGACAGTTTGGAAAAAATCATATTGACTTTTGGAAAATCAAAGAAATTCATCCGTACATCTTGAGGTAAAATAAGAATACGAAAACCTATATAAAATGTTCTTTATAAGTTGTGTAAGAATATTTTAAAGGACAAGTCGAGATTGTTGAGTTACAGAGACATCATGCATTAACTTAAAATAAATAACTTTCTAAACAAATTCGACGGAATTTTGTTCAATGCACACTATGTACATTTATGCAATCAAAACTTTTTGAATGTGATGGAAATAATATGACAACATCTATTCAAGGAAATCATATAGACAGCTGTGCATGGAGCAATGATGCAGCCACCGAGGGAGTCGATACTTGTGTATGCCATCTTTGACTATTTACCAGTAAAATATTCTGGGTCGAAAACGAAAATAAGGGTCTGAAAATATTTCCCACATCAGAAAAACATTAAGTCGTGATATTTATTTTATTGGGGTTCTTTTGATTTCCAAACTTGTCTTGCAATCATAGAAAACATTATTCCCAAACGTGATCGGTCATGTTACTCTGAGGTAACAACCTTTGGATACTTTGGGTATGTGACCTTTCTTAAGTACATAGCAACACATGGGATAATGAGGTAAAAGGGTACGTGATAACGACCTTCGGATACTATAGGTATGCGACCTTTTTCACGTTTTTCACGTACATATAGTAAGGAGGAGGATACATGATCAATATTGTCACATGGGGATGTGGTAGCGAACATGACATGATCGTGACATGGACATGATCACGACATGGTCATGATCGCGAACCCATTAAAATCAGTTAATTTATGGATTATGGTAATTGTGCCAGAGCCCGCATATGAAAATGAGAGGGGGCGGGGAGCCATTAATATGCCACTTGTGCCAGAATCCGCGTTTCCTATCTACTTTGGTCCGTAATGATCTGTGTGCAAGCTCAAATGGTTTATTTCCTTTCGGAATACTATGTAAAAATCCCTCACTTTTTCCGGATTTAGGTGATTTTGCAATACATCTTAAACAATTTTCAATATGTCTAGCAACCTTTTCCTTCATATTTGGGAACTAATATTTCTTCACTATTCCTATATGCCCAAACTCATTATGAAAATTAAACAGTAACATTTCTACTTACTCTTACTTTTCTATACACCATCCCATTTTGCATTTATAATAGCTTATCTTCTGATTTCCCTAATTTCTGTATTTTTCTTTTATTTTACTATCTCTGCCCTGGCAAATAATTAAGTTATTCTCAAAGCTATTAGTTCCGATTACGCAAATATTTCAACATCTGCTTAATGCATCTACATGCTGCATTATCTTTCCTGTGTTCTAAAGCAAAATCATATTCTAATAATTCTAACGCCCATCTAGCTATCCTTGGGTTTAACTCGACTTTGTTTAATGTTAGCGCCAACGAATTACAATCTGTGACTATCTTAAATTTCTTTCCTTAAACATAAATCCGAAACCTCCTTAGCGCATACTTAATCGCTAATGTTTCTAATTAGTAACTGTGAAACTTAGCTTCATCTTTTGTGGTAGCTTTGGAAAAAAAATATAGGATGTTGTTTATTATCATCTTTTCTTTGAAACAAAACCGCCCCAAAACCTAAATTGCTTGCATCGGTGTGTAATTCTACTTCATCCTTATAGTGGTATAATGATAAAACTGGCGCTACTAATTTTTTCTTAAGACTATTAAAATATTCTAATTCCCTTTCTCCAAAAAAAAATTTCTATCCTTCTTAAGTAAATTATAGATCGGCATAGGTATCGTTGAAAAATTCTTTGAAACGCCGTAAAGGAGACATTTCCGACCCCATAAAGCATATATATCTAGCCATGTCCGTCTATCCGTCTGTCTGTCCGTTTTTACGCAAACTAGTCTCTCAGTTTTAAAGCTATCGGGCTGAAACTTTTTGAAAAGTCTTCTTTCTATTGGAGGTAGTGTATAAGTCGGAACCAGCAAGATCAGACAAATATATCTTATGGCTCCAATAGGAAATATCGGGAAAAGATTAAAGAAAAAGTTATATGCTTGGTGTTTTTTAACATATAACCTCCTACGGTTGAAAATATCATTTTTAAATTAGTTTTGAATTTTGAAGTCAATTTTATCAAAATCGGATGACTATATTATATAGCTGTCGTAGGAACGAACGGAAAATTGGTGAGAAAATAATATGAAACTAATTATAGCTTTGGGGCTTTTTGGCATATTATCTTATAAAATTGGGAATATAATTTTTTATATTTTTAAGAATTTTGAATTCGATTTAATAAAAATCGGACTATTTTATGTCTACAAAATTGTCTGAAAAAAAAGAATGACATTTTTTTTTCCTATTACTGAGGTTAGCAACAATTTCTTTAAATTTGTTCATGGTGTTCTAAAGTTTTTTATTTCTTATAACTGCAAGGGTATTGATCTACCGATGTATACTTAACTGACTCCTGATCAACAAATACATAAAACTTTGAAAATATAGTTTTATTAACAAGCCTGTCCAACAAATCGTCCATTAATGGCAACGGATAGCTGTTATTTATTAAATTTTCTATAATTTATACATAGGTGACCCGTATTCTGATTTACTCGGCCTAATAATATTGTTTTTTAAATATTCATCTAACAATACTTGTAACTTTTCCTTTTCCATGTAAGATAATCGTCTTGGCGAACAACTAAGCGTTTTGGAATTTTCTAAAGTCAATTTAACTTTATATTTTATTTCGGGATTTTTTATTTTTTATCCAATATTTGGATAAACTGGCACCGAACCTTGTAATCAAGTTTGTCATCTATTCTATACTCACATTCAATCTGATCTATATTTATATTTAATTATTCCCTCGCAACTTTTTTTTTTCATAACAATCTTCTTTCTCTTCTAATCGATCACTCTTTTTCACTTAATAAGATTCTTTTTCTTCATAACAATTTTCATATTTTTCAAACCGATTTTCCCCTACCTTACTATTTTTTTATCTTTTTCATAAAAATTTTCATCATATTCATAACAACATAACTATTTTCTTCTTTTTCATGACAATTTCCATCATTTTCAAACCAATTTGTACCTTCATAACTATTTTATTCTTTTTCCGCTTCGACAGTCATTATTTTTAAAGTACTTAAGTCTAAATTAAAGTTGCACGCTTTCATGAAATCTCTCCCCAAAATAGCATCATGACTCATAGACTCGTTCACAATCATTAAATGAAAATATACTTTATTCATGTTTTTGATTATGTAACATAATATTTTTCCTTGCGTTTGCAAATAACTTTTATTTAAACCATAAAACTGGTTGTCCTCCGGCAATACTTTAATGCTCTTGGGTTCAAACAAGCTTTAGTCAAAGAAATCGGACTACCCGAATCTATAAGGCATTCTACAATTATTAGATTATTAGAAAAATGTACAAAATGTATTTTAACATGTCTTACGTAATCGTTGTCAGCTTTCTTGATCCTTTACTTCTATGTGCATTGTTCTATTCAGTGTCCTTTTTCACCACAAGCAAAACACGACCCGGGCTATCTCATCGGCTTTAAACAGCTCTTAGCGAAATGGCCCCGTGGCATCGAATTTCGTTGAGAGCAGCTTGATCCACAGACAGAGTCTCTTTTTCTGAAAAGTTCGTTCGCTTCTGCGGTAAGTACACCTCTGCAAAAGCTCGTTTCATGTGTGCGCCATCCCGGTAACATTGAATTCACGCTGGGTTGCGCAAATTGTCGTTTGGTATGCCCTCGATAATTCGATCCAGTAGTTCTTCTTGGTCCAAGCTGACGTTCTGAGCTAGTATCAGCTTTTCAGCCAAGTATTTCCCAAACTTTTCATCAGTTTGCCAAGTACGAGACTTGAATATGCGTCGTTTTTCTAATTACGACTGAGTTTCCCCGAACATCGAAATCATCTGATCGCATAGATCATCAATTGGCTGCAAGGCCATGCTTGTGTTTTTGTATATCCAAGCGTTAACTTTGCCTTTGACCTTGCTAACGAAAAACATCCCCATTTTATTTCCAGTAGTTCCATAAATATTGGAAATGTTTCTCATTTGCGCGATCCATTAAGGAGCGCATGTTTGGCCGTCGTATACACTTCCACCGCCATTCTCAATGACATCTCGCCACTGATATTTTCGCCTTGTCCGCTTTCGTTGACCATTCGGCTCTGATTATTAGCGCTCAGCATCTATTCTTCATGCCATTTTGTTAAATGTATTTCGACGCTTTGCATTAGCTGGCGCAATTCACTGACTATATCGACGTCTCTTTCCGTCTTGCGCACTTCAACAGATAGCTGCTCGTTCTCACGCTGGTGTCATTCTCTTCGTTTTCGTTGAAAGAATCCGTTAGTTTTTCAGATTGGGTATTTGCGTCGTCTTCTTTGTCACACAATTCCAACAATAATTGTTGGCCTTGTTGATGACCGACTTCGAAGCAGCAATGAAGTGCATTTCTTTTTAAATATCCTGTTCAATTTGTCCAGTATTGCTCATTTAGTTTATAGAATCAGCTCGTCTTTAGTGCCCGTTGTTGGCATATTTGGAACTTCAAACTATCTCTTCAACTGCACTACCGACACTGAGTTTAACTCTGAAACGTTCTTCATTTTGGTTACGCCCACTTCTGAATTTGTAGGGATCCGAGTGATGTTATTATTTAAAAAGAATTTGTTGAGGTTTGTTGGTTTTTCTGGAGTCTTTATTTTCACGTCCACACTGACGAAATACCAAACGACGACTGACTCTCTCTTCGTTCTCTACCTCCGCACTCTGGTTTATAGAGTTCAACTAACTCTCCGTATACATACATAATTACAACAGTGATCGTTGGCCTTATACTTAAACTTAGAGTTATACTTGCTGTTATATTTATTATTATACGTGTGTTTGTGACAGGCGATCCTGCTACAACAGGGATGTGTTATTTGAAGTCCGCCATCAGCCAACGGCAAAGGTCAACGGCAAAATTAGAATGAGTTACAACTAGCCATTCGCGGCTGAGCAGCATGCAAGCACTAGCAGCGGCCGTTATGTCTAAATCAAAATATATGCCTACAAATGTATTTGGCTGATAGCCGCGAGAGCGCGAGAAAAATTGTATATGCATTCATTGCATGTGTCTGCACTCAGGCCAATGTGGTGACAGTAGCACTGGTAGCCATTTGTTCCAGAATCTTCGGAGCATAGCCTGGGTGCTCTGGCAATAACCCAATCGGCACACATAATTAAATACATAATTTACATAATTTTTGCCGAACGATTACAATTTGGGAGAAAACGAAAGGGCGAAGGTTTAATCGGTGCTCGTGTTCTACGACTAGCTTCAAGATTCCATGCGTTTTTGGCTCTTATTTGACCGGTTGCGATCGGTTCTTTAGAGGTTTCTTGGCAAGGAGCCATTCTAGCCAAACAGTTGGTTTGGGCTTCTCCTTGAATACGTTTGTCTTAAAGATATAAATCAAATCGTGAGTCGTTCAACTTAACCATGTACTGATCCCTGACCCCTTTACTGGCGACAATTGTGCGTCGGTATCAGTTGTTCCAAAACTCGTACCGCCAGAAATGGTGCACATGATCTTCCGTAAGTTAAGGTGCACAGTTGGAAACGCTGGATCGGATCGGATGGATCTTCCCTCCAAACGATTTTCTTGTAATTTACGAGTATGTGTACACGTAAACGTAGGCTCACAGCAAATATATCTCTTCGGGCCCTGTGAAAAGAGTGTCATTTCACGCCTTTCCATACGCGCCTCGAAAGGATCCATAAAAAACCACTCGCAGATTTCGGCCAAGCACTGGTTGGTGGGGAAGAAGGAATTGATTTCCAGTAGAGATGTCCTCTTTCGGCACCACTCGCATGGGGATATACTCGTACTCTCTCATAAGGTATACGTACTGCTTCCGCAGCTGCTCGTTTTGTTGTAGACGTCGCTCTACCGATTTGAAGCGCTTAAGAACTTCATGCAGAGTGTCTCCGAATTATGGATTTTCCGTGAAATTTTTTTTGAGTGAAAGTTTCATGACATACTTCCTATTTTCATCGCGACTGTGTTGGCGAATAAGTGCTTCTCGACCTGTTCATTTCCCTGTTTTGCCTTTTTGCTCCTTTGAACGTTCTGCAGTGTCCACACTCAGAATAATATTTACACTAAAGTCAAGGAAATCGTTTAGGGTTTATATTTACCTTTTTTTAAACTGTAAAGATGAGGTGAGTACTCGCACTTGACTTCAAAACTTAAAAAATTGACAATGTTGTCTCTACTACAAAAGAAAATCTTAAATTAAATTTCTTCTTAAGTTAAGTACTTCTTGGGTAAATGTCCACACAAGTCAGCACTCATCTGGGTGTTTTAAATTAAGCACAATAATTATTTCGAAGCAAATCTGAACGCTATTTAACAAAGTAGGCAATTCGTAAAATATTTCGTAATATTTGCAATATATTCCGGTAGGTAGGCGAAATATTTTTTAAAACTGTATGGACTTGCCCCAATGCAGCAAATTATGGGCTGCAAAGATTTTTAATTTTTAAAGTTCTTATCTGTCAAAGCTTTAAGGTGCAGGCTCTGCATAATCTAGAGGTATTGAAACTGCTTATTTTCGGCTCTCACGTGGTGTTCTACTTATCATACCTTTAACTTGCGCCGCAGTTCTTTTGCTTTTGCCATGCAATTGTCCTCAGATAAAACGTCGCCAACAAAAAAACAATCGATAAAGTACATTGGCTGCCTGCTGGTTACTATGCTCTTCATTCTCGGCTAACTGCGGCATAAATCTAATAGAAGATAAATAGCACAGATCCTGCCAAACATCACCGTGTAACAAGCATACTCCTCATTTGCACCATGACGCGACGGCCTTACTATTGGCCTAGAATCCATCGCAATTTGATATTTCCCTGAAGGCGGCCTCTTATGTGTATTTACAAAATACCACTTACACAACAAGTCATTTCTAGACAAAAATTCCGCTGCATTATCCATTTGTTCCAGCACTCAGAATCTAAGCTGTAACTCTTTTAATTTCGCAAAAAATTCGTCTTTGATTATGGCAATCTTGTGTGGCGACACGTTTGTGACAAATTTGTTGAACTTTTCTAAGATAAGTAATACAATCTACGATGTTATTCACTGAACATCTATTCATAATATATGTCACTAACCAGCTGCCTGTCCACACCTTGGAACCAAAATTATTATTTATATCAACACGGCAAAGGTGTTTGAAATGAGATCATTTTTCCACCGATCAGCCATCATCTTTTGCCGAAACGTACATTACCAGTGGCTCAAAGACGCTTCGGTTATTCGGTCGTTCGCATATGATTCTTAGTCCAGAAATGTTCGAAAGTGAAGTGTAACAGCATATGCGGACTGGATCCTTACTAACGCTGCCAAAAGCGAACTTCATAACTAGGTTCACTGGTTCTTGAAATCCCACAAATCTCATTTAAAGTACAACAATTAGCATATTAATGGACCCCTCCATTGTGGACAAGTTTTCTGACTGCCTATCTTTAGCAAATTGCAAAAAGAGAAATCTCCACGCGACAACTCACAAGTATATTTGTAATTTAAACTCGAAATATAAAGTCCGATATTTATTTTGTAGCATAATAATACTTTTACTCGATTACTCTGGTATAGCATGTTTACTTCTACCTCCTTAAACATCTAGTCGCAACTTTAAAATTATGTATATCAAATTATGTTCATGTTTTTTGGTACTTTAACAAAATGTGAAAATATTGTATGAATTGTATAAAGCACAAGTCCCGCCCTTAAGATGAGTGGAATATGGAAATCGGTTTCCCATAAACCTATTTAATGTCGGACAGCCAATTTCTTCGATATTGATAAGCTGACGAAACCCAAAAAACTGAATATAAATTTTTTTCATGTTTTGCTACTTAAAAATAAAAATAAAATCAAAATATTTTTTTCCACCCTAAACGGCTCACTGGTAAATTGTCAAAAGTAATGGAGATTATATGAAAACATACATTAATGGAAATCATATAAACACTGGTGTGTGGAGCAATGATGCATCCACCGAGTGAGTCAAAACTTGTGTATGCCGTCGAATTTAAAAAATATTAAATTCTTGTAAAACATAACAAATAATGATCACAATACCAAAATAATTGAATAAATGTATTATTGTGCTGTAAAAATAAACTTCAGACTTTTTATTTTGAGTTTAAATTACAGGTATTCTTGTGCGAAGTCGCTCGGTGATTTCAACCCCTTTGTGGGACGTGCCAGATATAAGGAGTCAGTGATCTTCTCATAAAGCGTGCCCCTCGGACTTGTGCGTATATTCTTTTATTGCGGTCAGGTAATGGATCTTTTCGGTTAGATTTGACATTTTGAGATTTTTGTTTTGTTTTTAAGTACCACCAAAATATTATTAAGTAAACTCTTTATGGACATGATCATGACATTTTTATGACAACGGAACCCATTAAAATCAGTTAATTTATGGATTATGGTAATTGTCCCAGAAACCATATATGCTAGTGAGGGGAGCGGGGCCATTTATGTGCTAATTGTGCTAGAATCCGCGTTTCCCAAGTAATCTTTTCTCCGTGCTATCAGAGGCATGCTCTCAAAAACCCTGAAGTCCTGCACAGAATGGTTATTCTGTCAGCATGTGACTATGACTGCGTTCCTATGTAGCCCCAACAGCAAATACAGCTATAGTTTATAATATCTAAAAGGAACTTAGCAATGACTTGGCCTGCAAGCGCTTCCTCTGCAGCGTAAGTTTGTTTCAACAGGGGTCCACGCCCACACTAACGCCCAAAAACGGCCAAAAGGCTTAAATCTGACGGCCGGCCGCATGTCATAACGTGTAGGTGGCGCTTTACAATATCGCTTTCATGCTTATATATCTCAATTTTCTGATAGTTAAGGATCTCGACTATATCGTTCTTTCTTGTTTTTTTGCGTTAGTGGACTAGGCAGCCTGCTGAAACAAACTTGTGCTGCATGCCTAATTAAAAAATTCTACCTCTCATAATTTTAGATTTTTTGGCGTTCATATTAATTTGGCGCTAATCAATTAACGGGTATAAAAATCAATTTATTGTTAACAACAACATCGCTTCGCCGCGTGATTTCCTGACTGTGGCACGCTTAAATGACAGGTTATATTATTTAGGGCATTAATAATTGTCGAGAAACACGACTGCACTCACTTCTTGCATTGATCAAAGAAACTGTATGCCGAATAGCTATCTTTACAGAAGAAGATCTGCTTTCGAATAATTAAACAGATACATCAGGCTGGTGAGATATATCAGCCATCATCTTGCCACTTAGTAGCGGTAAGCGGTAAGCTAAAACTTTCCAAGCGCTCTTATTAATACTACATGTCTAAACATTTTTATTGAAGCTGCTGACTGCAAATCACTTAACGAGATTGGGATGACGATTCTTAATTAGCTATTGGTGTGAAATATGGGGTAGGCCGTGGAGGCGGATTTTCTTTACAGTTTCCCGACGCAAACCAGTGTACAGTTTTCCTTCCGGAATAAATACAGCACTGATACAGCACTGATCAAAAGGTCGAAGCGTTTAGGTTTGAGTATCAATGGGGGTACCTCCGCAACAAGGCAATGAAATGCACGTATTTCAAATTGGAACTTTGAAAAAAATGGTCATCTGATTTTAAGAAGTGGCATTTAAATTTTGGTTCTTCGACAGGTCGGAACACTGTTAATGCCGCATTGCTATATCGAGGCTTGTTTTCCAGCTGGTCCTGCTCGGGAGATCTTCTATAATTTTCTCGTTGCCGGGAAAGAGAAGATTCGTAAATAGCAGTTACGGTGCATGATCTGGTAAGCCTTTACTATTCATAACGATTTCAGTTTGCTTAGCTTTTACGAAGACGGTTGCCCGGGCTTTAATAAAAATAAAGCAGACAAATCTTTAAATCCAACCTAACCACCTTCGCCACTTCCTCCAGGGGAAGATAGCGATAGCGGCGCCGGCTCAAACGGGGATGTGTAGAGCAAGTCGGAGCGGAGTAGCTTTCATCAGGAATTAACCGGGGAAAACCCGGCTTACCGAGGGAGCTCAGTATAGTGCAGGCGATGCACAAAGAGAAATCTTACGGACATGACGAGACCCAGGCTCTTGCAGTTGCGAGGGCATAAGAAGAGCGGATTAACTGGTTTCAGATGATGAAGCAGAAGGTGGAGCTGTCGCCCACGGGGATGGAGCAGACTTCGATGCCCATCCATTGTCAGCGCCACCCAAAGTGGCCGGGCCAATGTTCATATGTATAAATTGTGCTTCTTATTCCAAGAGCCATGATATTAAACAATGTTACCAACTCTCTTTTTTCATATCTTCTCCATATTACATTGGTATTTAAAGTTTATATTTTATGTAATTTATGTATGTCAGTATTATTTCTAATTTAGACTTTGGAGTAATTTAAGTATGATCCATGCTTACCGAACTGTTGAGGGTAATTTATAACTGATAATCCGCTGTGCTACGCGCCTGCTCGTAGCTTTCGAAATTCGGGCACCGAGACGACTATAGGAAACAATAACAAACAATGAAATGACCAAAAATCGCCTATGTTGAAGCTTTACAGGCCTTCAATAAATGTGAAGAATTGACGAAACCAGTCTTTACTGCCATCGTTTTATGTGCGGAAAGTCGTCGTCCGAATGAAGAGATACAGATCCTGGCGAAATGGAGCGAGCGTTGTGCCACCCCGAAATTGGGCAGCACAATCAAGTAGTTCAAACGGGCCACACCGCTTAGCAAATCTGCTGAGACAAAAAGTATATGAATGAGGTATAGGATGCTATAGCAGTTCTGAGTCAACCGCTTTTTATGAATAATATTTAAGTGCAGCGGTATACATTTTGAAGCTTTACAGGCCTTCAATAAATGTGAAGAATTGACGGAACCAGTCTTTACTGCCATCGTTTTATGTGCGGAAAGTCGTCGTCCGAATGAAGAGATACAGATCCTGGCGAAATGGAGCCAGCGTTGTGCCACCCCGAAATTGGGCAGCACAATCAAGTAGTTCAAACGGGCCACACCGCTTAGCAAATTTGCTGAGACAAAAAGTATATGAATGAGGTATAGGATGTTATAGCAGTTCTGAGTCAACCGCTTTTTATGAATAATATTTAAGTGCAGCGGTATACATTTTAGAATTGCCCTGCCACGCACTCCTAGCGTTATTCGAATTGAACTGATCAGATCGACTCCTCTTATTCTAGAGTGCTGACTGTCTCTGACTATGCCATATGCAAAACGTAAAATAAGTGTTGATATTCTCTCTAGAAGAGTTTTCGAACAAGTGTAGAAATTGATGATTAGAAGACGCTGCATCCATATGAGCGCTTATTGGCGGTTTCATTTTGAGTTACCTTTCAAGAAACATAACAGCTAAGTGGTTATTAACTATAGTTATGGTTAGATTCCATAGATAAAAACGAAGGGCCATCTAAGCAAGGCGACGAATCAAAAGAATTGTAAATCAATTTAAATTGTTATTTACCATGAATTCATTTTACAGTAGAATTCAAAGTACAAAGTACGAGTTAAGAAAAGGTAGCTATCTTAAAAGATTAGTAAACGGATCACTCAAATATAGATTCCCAACACTTTGCGAAGGCTCTAGACAATCGGTTCAAGCTGATAGAACATTTCACTTCAAATTATATTGCTTTTGTATTAGCTGATTGCAATGCTTTTCAGGTTTAACTTTTACGTATTGAAGTTAGTTAAGTTATCATTTGTGTATTTTATTAAGAACAGTGCTCAAACGTCTTTGTTACAAATTATGTTGTATTAAGCTTCTGTTTGTACAATGGGATGTGTGCATAATAATGAATATAAATACTAAATGGTTTATTTGACTGCTGATTTTTATTTTTACAGATATTTATTTTTGTTACGTTGTAAATATGTGCATTGAGTTTATTTACATTCAAATTTTTTGATTGCGTGACTTTGGCTTCTGAGTAATATGCGAATATTTCAGTAGGTTGCTGGCTTTTTGACTAACAAAGAGAAACGTGTTGCATGCGTTTCTTGCGCATTTTCTCTTCATTTCATTTTTGGTTTATATACATTTTAAATTGTGTTTAAAACGACTCACATCACGGTTAGAACGATGCAAATGACCTTAATAATGCTGTTGGTGTTACTGATGAAGCTGTTGCTGCTGCTGCTATGCTGCAAAACTCGTATCCGATTGCATTATCATGTCGCCGGTGACCTGTATCTCGTGGTCCATCAAAGAGGTTTGTCTTCCAATTATTTGTGAGGCTGACAATAAAAAGAAATCTTTGCAATACTGGGCGGCCAGGTCGGCTTCGTCGTAGCGGCACTGTTTGGTGTGCACCGGCTGGTCCACATCGGCATCCTGGCCGGAATTCAGGCGTTTCTTGCAGCACAGGACATCCATTTCCGAAAGCGGGGCTGCTGTCATCGTTGCTTCTCAATGTTGTTGTTGTTCGTGTCAGTAGACATGAAGGATTAAATAGATCCATCGAAGGACGCAGTGGTTTGGTTTCAAAACTGGCCAGCACTCGAAATTCGTCAAAGCCATCGCAGCGCTGATTGCAGCGGGAAATCGCTAAAACCAAATCAAAAACCAGAAGACCAACTATGTGCCCAATTGAATACTATATATCTATACATTTTGGTGCAGTCTGCCGAATTTGCGAGTTTTTGAAGTCTGAATTTTTGCAACGTGCCGTACATGCGAGGCTGTATAGTTGGCCCTACCAGTTGAACATGATTTAGCGAGATTTCGGAAGGGGTTCTGCAAGACGCGTTGAAGATCTTTCTGGTCAGAGAATACATTCATTCTGAAAATAACCCTTTGAGTCCTGCCATTGAAATAACTTAGGATCCACCTAAGTAGACCTGGAAACCCTAAAAGGTCAAATTTCCGGACAAAAATAAGGTGATTAATAGAACTAAACACCTTACTGAAATCAGTATAAACTACATCAGTCTGACGATTTGTTCGAAAACCACTTATCACAAATGAGGTAGATTCCAAAAGGTTTGTTGTCGTTGATCTACGTTTTATTAATCCGTTTACAAGATAAGATAAGGATCCTACAACTTTGCTGCAAATGGGCCGTAATAATTTTCTTAAAGAGCTTCGGTATAGCTGAAAGCTTTTAAATACCTCTGTAATACCATGCGTTCAATTTACTCCCCTTTCTATGAAGCGGGTAACGAACGACTCCTTCCATCTGTGAGGGAAATCTGATGTTTCTAAAGTCAAAGTAAAAAGTTTGTGCAATGGTCTACCCAAGATCTTAGTGAAATTTCTAAGCACACATCTAGGGACTTCGTCAGTACCCGGAGAGTAGACTAATTTCACCCTTTGCAAATCTAAAAGAAGAGAACTTTCACTTATAACAGTACAAACAATAATGTTGGATTTAGGCATATCGCATGGATAGGACAAATCCTAAGGTCTTGATGATGAATAGGTGGTTTGAAAAAACTGTGCAAAAAGAAGGCTATGGTTTGATTAGGCCGAATTTTCAAAGTTCAGTGATGCGTATGCATACATGAAGGTAACAATATATTCGATGTTTCGACGGTGGACCATGTCGCCCTAGGTATATTAAAGTAACCTAAAACTATTAACTGAGATTTAAGATTTCGGAATTTCCGGCTTTAACCAGGTTTCTGAAAACAAAATAAAATGGAAAGAAAAGGAAAAACGATCAGTATATAATTATATCAGCTTACTTTGTAAACCTCTTGTATTCTGATAGGAAAGCAGAAAAACAGAGTCTAGTTTTTTGAAATTTTGTTAGCTTTCGACCTCAGTACTCTACCGTGGGTTGTCTTTCGATCGCGATCTTTTTACGCTTAGGAGAACCAGGCTCGGTTCGGATTAATTTCGTAATAGAGATTTCCTGGGTTTCATAAGTAATGCATTCATCACAATAGTAGCGCAATCTCATGTCGATTGCTTTGCATACTAGGCCCGACTAATATGAAAAATATTCTCGCACGAATGGCACGGAATGCTCTGTTGTCCAGCCGAAATCAATAACTTGCATTTCTTTAAATAAAAGACAGCCATTATCACGATACTCCGAACCACAGTGCAAATAGAATAATGGTGCGCAAGTTAAGAGAGAATAGAGAGTGGGTAAGAGATAGCGGGGGTGAGAAAGTTGGAAGAGAGTAAGGATATGATTACGACAAAAACAAAGTTATATGTGGGAGTGTGGGAGAGCGGGTAACTACTGTTTAAGCTCTTCCCGCTCCAGACAGCGTTTGGAAGAAAAGGAGAAGGCAACAAGATAAAAAAAAAAATTACAACATACACTACACAGAGATAAGACGGGCAAAAAATTGTTTTTTTAATTAAATACAAAATAATGACTATGGACTTGCGAGGCAATTGAATGTTGTTAGGAACATAAAAAAAACTGAATAAGTATACAACAAGGAAGGAAGTTAACTTCGGCAAGCCGAAGCTTGTATACCCTTGCAGTTATAAGAAATAATCAACTATAGTAAATAATAATAATAAATAAGTTCCGATCGTTTCTATGACAGCTATATTATATAGTCTTCCGATTTTGATAAAATTTAATTCTACATCTAGAACTAATTAAAAAATGTTATTTCCAAGCTAAAAAGGTTATATGCCAAAAAGCACTAAAGCTATAATTTGTTATACATTATTTTCCCACTATGTCCCGAATGTTCCTATGACAGCTATATGATATAGTCCTCCGATTTTGATAAAATATAATTCGAAATTCAAAACTAACTAAAAAATTTTATTTGCTTAGAAGGTTATATGTTAAGAAACACCAAAGATATAATTTTTTATATTTTCCTTCTAAATTTCTGATCGTTTCTATGACAGCTATATGTTATAGTCGTCCGATTTTGATGAAACTTAATTCAAAATTCTAAACCAATCAAAAAATGTTATTTCAAAACTTACAAGGATATATGTTAAGAAACACCGAAGATATACAATTTTCCATATTATTTTACCACTAATTTTTCGATCGATCCTATGGCAGCCATATGATATAGTCGACCGATTTTGATAAAATTTAATTCGAAATTCAAAACTAACTAAAAAATTTTATTTGCAAGCTAAGGTAGTTATATGTTATTAGTTTTCATTAGTTTTCACTTAGAACTATTTAAATTCAATATATTATCTATGAATCATGTTTAAAAAGCATCAGATTGTAAATCATTAAACTGCATCATTATATTACATACACAATGTAACGTCATCTACGTTCTTAAGTACACGTGACTTCGTTAAGCCTAGAGGATGATCATTCATAAATATTGTAAGCATGATTATCTCATATCAGATCTGAAGGATTTGATGTTGAAAAGTGGTTTGAAAAAACAGTGCAAAAAGATCGGCTACGGTCTGATCTGTGTTGGACAGAAGTGGCTTGATTGAAAGTATATGGCCTAGCTCAACTAAGGCGACCCAGAGCGGAGCGAAGGCTTAGGGAAGAGATGAAGAGGTAGATCAGAGTGCAGTGCGAGCGAGCGCTATGGAGACATCTGGATAAGTTGCTGCTCTACACTGCCTCCAGAAATTAAACGCCCTTTTGTCATGAACGCAGTGTTTGCCGCCGAATTTTTAAATTTAAGTGATGATGTTTAACTTGCAGATCTAAGCTTTGGGTTACCAAAATTGTAAAACTGTTTTGGGTCCAGTGTAACCTCGGCCTTGCAACGAGCTAAATAGTTTTTGTAACACTGGGCGTTAAGCACGGTAAAATTGGACGGAGCACATAAGTGTCGGAAAAACCGGAAGCTCTAAACTTTTTTTATAGTCTAGACTTTACACTTTGAAGACGTGCGTGTATTAAACGACGGAGCTTGGTTCGAAATTTTAGGACAATACTTAGGAACGCAGGTATGAAAAACATTGCTTAACACATTATAAAAGCTGAAGAAAAGAATCTGAAATAGATGAAGATGTAACAAAAATGCCAACAGGCACAGGTAACAGGACTCAGCCAAGAAACAAAAATTTGTTTCCGCTGTGGTACACAGGTGACTTAGGTACCACACATTATAGGGTTGCCCATATTCGACGGACCCATGTTTTTTTTTTTTAAATCAAAGAAAAAAATAAAAATTTGGCGGTTGGCAATCTTAATCATTTAATTTGTTCCAAGTAGATTTGTTTACATCAATTTTTGAATATGATATCTTTCAAATGGCCGCCTCTGGCGTTGATGGCGTATTGTGCCCTTTTTGCAGCATTTTCCATCGTTTTCGCCAACATTTCGGCCGGAATAGCGGCTATTTCTTCACGAATGTTGTCCTTGAGCTCTTCTAGGGTCCTTGGCTTGTTAACGTAAACCTTTGACTTCAAATATCTCCACAAGAAGAAGTCAGGCGGCGTCAAATCGGGCGAACGCGGTGGCCAGTCCAAATCACCACTTTTCGACATCAATCGGCCCGGAAACAATTTCTTCAGAAAATCGATTGTTATGCGACTTGTGTGCGGCGCTCCACGTCTTGTTGAAACCAGAACTGCCTCATACGCTTTCGACGAATAATTGGCATCACAAAATTGGTCATCATGTCGCGATAACGGTTGATGGTAACAGCATGGCCATTTTATTTTGGAAGAAAAACGGCCCAATGACCGTTTTCGAACTAACGCCGCACCAAACTGTGACTTTTTCGTCGTGAAGAGGCACTTCTTGAATCTTCTCAGGATTTTCAGTGGCGTAAATACGTCAATTTTGCTTGTTTACGGTCCCATTCAATGTGAAGCCCATTCATCGGATATGATAATTTTGTTCCAAAATTGATCGTCATCTTCGGCCATTTCGATGACTCTTTGGGCCCATTCCAATCGACGAGGCTTGTCCGTAAGCAACAATCTTTGCGTCAATTGAATTTTGTACGGGAACAAATGCAAATCAACGCGAAAAATCCGTTGTAAAGTGGACCGAGCCATGCCAAACTGCTGAGAACGGCGTTTTTGGGATGTTCTTGGGGACATCTCAACACTGGCTCGTACGGCAGCGATATTCTCGTCCGATCGCCTTGGTCGACTTTTATTTGGCCTCTTCGGATTAGAAAGAGCCTCACCAGTCGTAAATTTTTCGTATAAACGCTTAATGGTGTTCTTAGAAGGCGCACTTTCCACATTTTTTAATTTTTTAAAAGCACGTTGAGTTTTCACAATTGACTTGTTCTGTTGAATGTAAATTTCAACTATTTAAGAGCGCTCGCGTGGCGTGTATTGTTCCATGGTAGAAATCTGCTTGGACTGACGCTTCAAACGCGGTATGTCATTAAGCGATCTGACATCTCTGTCAAAAGTTATGGCGTCGTCAGATGGGTCCGTCGAATATGGGCAACCCTTTACATTTTCAGGCTTTCGACCTCAGTACCATTTGTGCAGCAGCTGAGATCGACTTTTGTGCTGCTTTTTGCGAATTTTAGCCGAGCTTTTACCGAGGTATTTACAAAGAAAGTACAACTTTAAATATATAGTTTTTCTGAATTGCAGACGGGATAACGTAACCGCTCTTTTGGAATCTACTCTAGACATGACGATGGGAATTATAATTGGCTCGACTGCTTATGTTGTCAACCAAAGTAACAAATACGTATATACACGTTCAGTGACTATGAGATTTTGTTAGTTGTTTTTGGGCTTTCATTATTGGGATTTTTAACAATCGAGAGATACTTTTAAAGTAGATTCAGTACGGATTATCATCAGCCCTGACCAAGGCCGCTTGGGCCTTTACACAACTTGCTTCTGTACTCTGATAAGCCCTTACTGTTCCTAATGCTTATTTTTGTAAGCAGGATAACAGATAATTGAACTTTTCGACATTTCATAAAGATTTGTCGTTGTGAACTAATCTGTTAGTAGAATTGCGGGAGTTTTATTTGGGGTAGTATTCTGATGTGACTTGCTGAAGAATTTAAACTACGATTTGCGGAGATAGAATGATTTTTTTCTCTTTCAGGCCATTAATAGGGCCTCTTCTCTATAAGCTAATTCCATAGTCGTCCTCCGCTGAGAGAGTTCTACTAATAAGTTACCGACTTCAACGCATTCTGACCAGAAACTTCCCCTTCCAGCAAATTTCCCTTTATTTCTAACTTGTAAATGGCAAAGCAATGTTGCTGGTAGTGATAGAATGTCTGCAATGTCCCACTGCATATATCTACTATGCTATGCGCGATTGAAACAAGCAAGGTGAAAAGACCAACATAAACAAAGAGCACGGAAAGAACGAGGCAATGCAGCTTAAGTACAACCGAATGTGTGTGTGTGTATGTGTTGGATAACTGTCTTTATGCGTTTGATGACTGAAAGCCAAGCTAATTGTGATATGTGTGTTTGCAAGTGTTGGAAATAAAGTTTGCATGTATTTACGTAGGACACTTTACCATCGATGTCTGCGGATCGCTGTACAGGCGCTCCCGCGATCAGATGACTATTGGGATGTACTACTTGGGATTCCCGCGAAGAGGTTAGGTTGAAGCCCGCTTAGCCTTTCCTGTTACGATGTGATGAAAGTAGGGTTGACCACTCTCCGGCTACTCCAGCGATGATGAATTGCACCGATCTATGGGTGTCGACGAGATGGTGGCGAGGGGATGGACGCAACCCATGTGCGCTCCCTCTAAGATGAATTTGTGAATGCTCGGGCTTAAGCCGGTCGGTGCAGCTCTAATTTCTTGTCCAACGTATTTTTATACCCGTTACTCGTGGAGTAAAAGGGTATACTAGATTCATCAAAAAGTATGTAACAGGTAAAAGGATGCGAGCCGATCTAACCATGTCCGTCTCTCCGCCTGTCCGTCCGTCCGTATGAACGCTGAGATTTCGGAAACTATAAGAGGTAGAATATTCATACTTGGCGGGGTGCCACTCCCACTTTAACGCCCACAAATGGCTAAAACTCTTAAATCTGTCTGCCGCCCACATAACATCTACTAAAAAGCCGGTAGATGCATTATCCTTTTTCTCCCTTAAAGTGAGTAAAGGGTATCTGAAAGTCGAGACACTCGATTACAGCATTCTTTTTTGTTTGGTTCTGTTTTAATTGCATTAGTTATGTATGCACTTGCAATTAGCCTTTTAATGTTTTGGCGATTTACTATTGTTTGTAAGTAAGTACAATTTTATTCGCTTTTTTTATTAACTTGTTGTCTTATTGTGATTTTTTGTTGGTTACTACTTTCTTTACGGCGTGATGTTGGTCGCGACGTCTCTCCGCAAAACGCTTGTACTTATTGGCGACCAACGATCCTTGTGATCGAATCCCCACTGTGTTTATAACATTCGTGGTACTGCCGTTCAATTTGCTTCACTGTCCATCTTGGGCTCCTTAAGCCATATACTTGGTTCACTAATACTTCTCGCCCCTTGGGGATTATAGGTGGACTCCCTTTAGGATGCGGTCGATTGCAGGGCCGGTAACAAGAATTTTCTACTGGATAAAGGTGACTTCCAGGGAAAGATGGTGTCCTTCGGGACACCAGTCTACTTCTAGTCGGTGTCCTCATTTAAGGGAAGATGCACTTATAAACCAGTGCTAGGGAGTATAAAACAAATTCTGTCTATCTGCTCTATTTGGATGGACTATTAACTAGACACTGTATTGATTAACTAGATGTTCCCACATAGGGGTACTGTTTCTCTATTTCCCCTATCTTAGGAGGCAATGGCGGCGTAATGAACTTTGCCATCTGCCGGGGTATGGCTAACAGTATCGTGGCCTTTGTTCTGGCCACGCGAGAGTCGCCGCAATTGCATTTCTGTCTCTCACTGCGCTGTACCCCCACTCAAGATGTTGTTTCTTTGGGTGAATCTTTGTATGGCGAGGGCTTACAAACTAGTTCTTTTTTCTTGAGTTGGCAGGACTGTTGATGACATCTGGCGATAATTTCATGTCAATGTCAGTATCAGTACTATATTTACGCTTGCGAAGACTTCAAAGAGGGTCGAGAACGTGGTGATGACTTGGAGGGCTCCAGACGACCAGACGTCAACAGATGACCAACACGTCAATGAAGTGAAGGAATTAGTATTCGGTTGACTGTTAGAGACCTTACTGGTATTATCGGAATATCAGAAGGATTTGTGAAAACCATTTTGAAAGACTATTGGGGCCTACGATAAGTCAAATCTCGTTTGGTACCGAAAACGCTCAATTTCATGCAAAAAATTCATCGCGTTGATGTGTGTAAAACAATGCTTTCTGACTATCGAACAAGCTCAAATGCATAATCTCGGACGATGAGACTTGGATTTATGCTTACGAACCTGAAACAACAGACCAATCAAGCAAAATCGTGCTAAAGGAGAGGCCAGACCGAAAAGAACACGTCAAAGTCGTTCAAAAATCAAGGTTACGATGACAGTTTTTTTTTTCGATTTTCGTGGCGTGGTGCACTATGAATTCCTTCCACCTGGCCAAGGAATATTACTTGAGCGTTATGCGTCGTTTGCGTGAAGCAATTCTTCAAAAAAATACCAGAATTATGGCCCAACAACTCTTGGTTTTTGCATCACGATAATGCACCGTCGCACACTGCACTCGTTCTTCGTGACCATTTCACTAAGAATTCGACGCATATCGTTCCGCAACCACCGTATTCTCCTCAATTGGCTCCGTGTGACTTCTGGCTATTCCCAAAACTCAAGAGACCACTCCGGGGAACGTTTTTCGAATCGTTTAAAGATTGAAGAAAAGGGGAATCGACGAGGGCGCTCATGGCTATACCGGAAAGGGACTATTTGGCCTGTTTCAAGGATTTGAAAAAACGTTGGCATAAGTGTATTTTATCGGGAGGGGATTAATTTGAAGGGGATGAAATTGATTCAGGAGAATAAATAATGAATTTTGACTTTACAAACAAATTCTCCTTACTTTTTGCCCACAGTAGTATGCAGCTGTAGTTCGTCAAATACTGAAATATTTTTTCTGTATGTGGAGTCCACTATAAAGGGAACATCAAACCATTATCGAATCTATACAAAAGCAATTTCTGTTCCTTGCACTGCGTAGTCTTGGCTGATGTTCAGGCTGATAAAATCAGGATCACTAGCCGAGTCCATCTAGCAATGTCCATCTGTTCGTCTGTCTATCTGTCTGTCTGTGCGTATGAACGCTGAGATTTCGGAAACTATAATAGCTAGAACCGTCAGACCTGGCACGCAGATTTATGGGGTTCCTGCGCAGCTCACGTTTGTTTCAGCAGGCTGCCACGCCTCCTTTAACGCCCAAAACCCATGAAAATCTGTAGCGCTTACAGCTTTAATAATAGAACAACATTTTTACTGAAATGTATTTGTCTCATCAACACCTATCGATTGATCCAAAAAAAGTTGTCACGCCACAGTTGTCATGCTAGAAATTTTTTTTTGCTTGTTTGTCTCGTTAAAACCTCTCGATTGACATAAAAAAATGTTTTTCCCGCCCTTTCTAACGCCCCCAAAATGAGATCATCGTTCCGGTACACTTACCCTCCTTTTAATCCTGGTCAAGGAGATCTCCATGCTCCGGGTCCTGCGCTTTGAGACAAGTTATTTCTTCATATATATATATATATATATATTTATAAAGGTGCGATAATAGTTGGCGGTTCAGAAAAGCATAACTCAAAAACTATGACACAAAAATAATAAAACTATGGAAGTATAAATATATTTCTGTGTATAGAACGTATGGAGATTCCACTGCGGCACACGTCAGCTTCAATGGCTCAGACTGGGACATGGTCACTATATCTCGTATATGAAGTTTCTTCTTGTGAAGAAGTTTTGTTTTTATTTACTCTCTTAAAATTCGTAAATTTTCCATTTTTTAAGTGGAACGGTTAAGAATTTAAATGATTTCAGCACCCTCAAATATAGTATGGATACGTATAAAAAAGTTCAACGCATAGGGAATGTTAGATGTTATAAACTTGTTATTGTTGCAATGTTTATACCCTTTCATAGTGTATAATGATTTCAGTCAGAAGTTTGCAACGTAGTGAAGGAGACATTTTCGACCCCATAAAGTATATATATTCTTGATCAGCATTACTAGACGGCTCGATCTAGCCATTCCTGTCTGTCCGTCCGTTTCTACGTAAACTAGTCATTCATTCCTTAAGCTATTACGCTGAAACTTTCCCAAAATTCTCCTTTCTTTTGCAGGTAGTAAATACGAGGTGTGTTCAAAAAGTAAGGTGACTTTTCGAATTTCGCAGGCAACATAGTTTCGATTATCGATTTTTTTGTTTTGTTATGTTGGTACACTCTTCCCTAACATCTGTACCAAGGTTCAATTGAATCCCCTTTTTTGTTTAGTTGTGAGAGGCGTAAAGGTAACAAGTGGTTTTGCGTGCTCAGCGATTTTTTGCTATCGAAAAATATGGATCAAAGGATTTGCATCAAATTTTGTGTAAAAAATAAAATTAAGTGCTCCGAAACACTTGAAATGTTGACAGTGGCATACGGTGAAACTGTTCTGAGTAAAAAAAATGTTTACAAGTGGTACAAACTCTTCCAAGATGGCCGGGAAGAAGCGAATGACGAGTCTCGCTCTGGACGCCCAAGCACGTCAACAACTGATGAAAACGTTCAAGCAGTGAAGAAAATTGTTTTGGAAAATCGTCGAATCACTATCAGAGAAGTTGCTGAAGATGTCGGTATATCGCTTGGCTCGTGCCATAAAATTTTTTCAAACGTTTTGGGCATGAGTCGTGTGTCAGCGAAGTTTGTTCCAAAATTGCTGAATTTTGACCAAAAGAACCGTCGCATGAGCATCGCTCAAGAGCTGTTGGATGACGTCAACGACGACCCAGATTTACTCAAAAGGGTCATAACTGGTGACGAATCATGGGTATATGGTTATGATATCGAAACCAAAGCCCAATCGTCACAATGGAAGAGCCCAGGTGAGCCAAGACCGAAAAACGCACGCCAAGTTCGATCAAATGTCAAAGTTTTGATCACTGTATTCTTCGATTACCCTGGCGTGGTGCATCAGGAGTTCTTACCATATGGTCGTACGGTCAATAAACAGTATTATCTGGACGTTATCCGCCGTTTGCGAGAAGCAATACGAAAGAAACGTCCAGAATTGTGGAAAAACAATTCATGGCTTTTGCTAACTCATCTTTGCTTGTGAGAGATTTTTTGGCCAAAAACAACACCACAATAATGCCTCAAGCACCACCGGATTTGGCCCCATGTGACTTTTTCTTGTTCCCAAAACTAAAGAGACCTATGAAAGGACGGAGATTTGCAACGATTGAAGAGATAAAGACTGCATCGCTGGAAGAGCTCAAGGCTATACCGAAAAGTGCTTATGGGAAGTGCTTTGAGGATTGGAAAAACCGTTGGCATAAGTGTATTGTATCTGAGGGGGATTACTTTGAAGGGGACAACATTAATATTGATAAATAAATGAATAGTTTTTCTTGAAAATACAAAGTCACCTTAGTTTTTGAACACACCTCGTAAGTCAGAACCAGCCGGATCGGAAAACTATATGTATGTTTAAAATGTATATCTTTGGTGTTTTTTGAACATATAACCTCCTACGCTTGAAAATAATATTTTTAAATTAGTTTTGAATTTCGGAATTTAATTCTATCAAAATCGGAAATCTATGTCAAACAAATACCTGCCATCTTAATGCTCGAAAAATTGGTGTTTTTTAACAACCTCCTTCGCTTAGAAATAAAATTTTTTAATTAGATCTTAATTTCGAATATTATTTGATCAAAGTCGGACGACAGTAACATACAGCTGTCAAAGAAACGAGCGGAAAATTTGTGGGAAAATAATACGAAAAAAAATATAGCTTTGGTTTTTTTGACATATTATCTTATATTATTGGGAATATAATTTTTATACAAATCGGACGGCTCTAACATATTGCTGTTAAAGAAACGGTCAGAGAGATAATGAAAACATTTTTTTTTGTAATATTATTGAAGCTAGCAACAGGCCTTAAAAATGTGTCATCGCGTTTCTAACGTTGGTTGTTTCACATAATTGCAAGGTTTATACTTCGGCTTGCCTAAGTTAACTTTCTTTCTTGCGTTTCATTAGTCATTTAAAGACGTCATTTTTTCGAGAATATGTTTTATGTCAAGAGTAAAGAATCTCTAGCGCTATAAGCCGATTAACCGAAAATCGTTAAATTTAACAAAAAGATATTACATATGGGGAAAAAAGTTTTATAATATCTTTTAAATGGTGGTATTTACGCAAACCATGCTATCAACATATAGTACAAGCCTGTATCATGACTAATTAACAAATTTATCTTTTTATAGAAATGTTTAAATAAAGCCTTCGCACACATGGCTGGACCAGCCGATCCTATTTTCGGCCAAAAATAAGTTTTTTGTTTAAGAAAATGACCACATCGAGTATGGAGTCCTTTTTATAATACATTAAACTAATTTATGCCAAGGATTCAAAGAATTTGGGCAAGTAGTTTATGTTACCGTATTTTTAAAGTAAAAAATTCAACAAATATTGATGGAAATAAAAAGAAATCTAGAAGTCAAAGATGCTGATGTCGCTGTTCGACTTCTTCACAAAACTTTTAGAAGTCGTTCTTTTTAACACGTAAAAATATTAAATAGCTCGTATGTCTTACTTGTTTTCTAAAATAAACTTTTTCGTTGATTTTTACACCCTTTTAGAGAGTATCATGATTTCAGTCAGAAGTTTGCAACGCAGTGAAGGAGACATTTCCGACCCCATAAAGTATATATATTCTTAATCAGCGTCACTAGACGAGTCGATCTAGCCATGTCCATCTGGCCGTCCGTTTCTACGCAAACTAGTCTCTCAGTTTGAGAGCTCTCGGACTGAAACTTTCCCAAAAGTGTTCTTTCTATTGCAGGTAGTATCCAAAGTCGGAACCAGCCGGATCGGACAACTATATATAAAAACTATAGAGGAAAAATTTAAACAAATTATATCTTCGGTGTTTTTTAACATACGAGTATAACCTTCTTAGCTTGGAAATAATATTTTTTAGTTAGTTCGGAATTTCAAATTAATTTTTATCAAAATCGGACGACTATATCATATGGCTGCAATAGAAACGATCGATTCGTCAAATACTAAAATATTACTTCTGTATGTGGAGTACACTGTATAGGGAACATCAAACCATTATCGAATCTGTACAAAAGCAATTTCTGTTCCCTCAGGTAGACTACTACCATAACATCGTCAATATGCTATAATATTTGTTGATACGCTTACTTTGAGTCTCGTTGACTCATTTGACTCTCATTTGAAATACCTGTTAGTACTCTTCCGAGCTTGATAAAAAATATCTTGAATATGTATTACTCATTTTTTGTACCCTCTTTTATCCATAATTAAGCATATGCTAGAAGAATAAATAAATAAACTAATTTTTATACCCGTTACTCGTAATTTAAAAGGGTATGTATACTAGATTCGTCGGAAAGTATGTAACAGGCAGAAGGGAGCGTTCCGACCCCATAAAATCAGGATCACTAGCCGAGTCCACAGTTGTCATGTTAGAAATTTTTTTTTTGCTTGTTTGTCTCGTTAAATCCTCTCGATTGACATAAAAAAATGTTTTCCCCGCCCTTTCTAACGTCCCTAAAATGAGATCATCGTTCCGGTACACTTACCCTCCTTTTAATCCTGGTCAAGGAGATCTCCATGCTCCGGGTCCTGCGCTTTGAGACAAGTTATTTTTTCATATATATATATATATATATATATATATATATATATATATATATATATATATATATATATTTATATATATATATATATATATATATATATATATGAAAAAATAACTTGTCTCAAATATATATATATATATATATATATATATATATATATATATATTTATAAAGGTGCGATAATAGTTGGCGGTTCAGAAAAGCATAACTCAAAAACTATGACACAAAAATAATAAAACTATGGAAGTATAAATATATTTCTGTGTATAGAACGTATGGAGATTCCACTGCGGCACACGTCAGCTTCAATGGCTCAGACTGGGACATGGTCACTATATCTCGTATATGAAGTTTCTTCTTGTGAAGAAGTTTTGTTTTTATTTACTCTCTTAAAATTCGTAAATTTTCCATTTTTTAAGTGGAACGGTTAAGAATTTAAATGATTTCAGCACCCTCAAATATAGTATGGATACGTATAAAAAAGTTCAACGCATAGGGAACGTTAGATGTTATAAACTTGTTATTGTTGCAATGTTTATACCCTTTCATAGTGTATAATGATTTCAGTCAGAAGTTTGCAACGTAGTGAAGGAGACATTTTCGACCCCATAAAGTATATATATTCTTGATCAGCATTACTAGACGGCTCGATCTAGCCATTCCTGTCTGTCCGTCCGTTTCTACGTAAACTAGTCTTTCATTCCTTAAGCTATTACGCTGAAACTTTCCCAAAATTCTCCTTTCTTTTGCAGGTAGTAAATACGAGGTGTGTTCAAAAAGTAAGGTGACTTTTCGAATTTCACAGGCAACATAGTTTCGATTATCGATTTTTTTGTTTTGTTATGTTGGTACACTCTTCCCTAACATCTGTACCAAGGTTCAATTGAATCCCCTTTTTTGTTTAGTTGTGAGAGGCGTAAAGGTAACAAGTGGTTTTGCGTGCTCAGCGATTTTTTGCTATCGAAAAATATGGATCAAAGGATTTGCATCAAATTTTGTGTAAAAAATAAAATTAAGTGCTCCGAAACACTTGAAATGTTGACAGTGGCATACGGTGAAACTGTTCTGAGTAAAAAAAATGTTTACAAGTGGTACAAACTCTTCCAAGATGGCCGGGAAGAAGCGAATGACGAGTCTCGCTCTGGACGCCCAAGCACGTCAACAACTGATGAAAACGTTCAAGCAGTGAAGAAAATTGTTTTGGAAAATCGTCGAATCACTATCAGAGAAGTTGCTGAAGATGTCGGTATATCGCTTGGCTCGTGCCATAAAATTTTTTCAAACGTTTTGGGCATGAGTCGTGTGTCAGCGAAGTTTGTTCCAAAATTGCTGAATTTTGACCAAAAGAACCGTCGCATGAGCATCGCTCAAGAGCTGTTGGATGACGTCAACGACGACCCAGATTTACTCAAAAAGGGTCATAACTGGTGACGAATCATGGGTATATGGTTATGATATCGAAACCAAAGACCAATCGTCACAATGGAAGAGCCCAGGTGAGCCAAGACCGAAAAACGCACGCCAAGTTCGATCAAATGTCAAAGTTTTGATCACTGTATTCTTCGATTACCCTGGCGTGGTGCATCAGGAGTTCTTACCATATGGTCGTACGGTCAATAAACAGTATTATCTGGACGTTATCCGCCGTTTGCAAGAAGCAATACGAAAGAAACGTCCAGAATTGTGGAAAAACAATTCATGGCTTTTGCTCACTCATCTTTGGCCAAAAACAACACCATAATAATGCCTCAAGCACCATATTCACCGGATTTGGCCCCATGTAACTTTTTCTTGTTCCCAAAACTAAAGAGACCTATGAAAGGACGGAGATTTGCAACGATTGAAGAGATAAAGACTGCATCGCTGGAAGAGCTCATAAATTAATAGTTTTTCTTGAAAATACAAAGTCACCTTAGTTTTTGAACACACCTCGTAAGTCGGAACCAGCCGGATCGGAAAACTATATCTATGTTTAAAATGTATATCTTTGGTGTTTTTTGAACATATAACCTCCTACGCTTGAAAATAACATTTTTAAATTAGTTTTGAATTTCGGAATTTAATTCTATCAAAATCGGACATCTATGTCAAACATATATCTGCCATCTTAATGCTCGAAAAATTGGTGTTTTTTAATAACCTCCTTCGCTTAGAAATAAAATTTTTTAATTAGATCTTAATTTCGAATATTATTTGATCAAAGTCGGACGACAGTAACATACAGATGTCAAAGAAACGAGCGGAAAATTTGTGGGAAAATAATACGAAAAAAATATAGCTTTGGTTTTTTTTTGACATATTATCTTATAATATTGGGAATATAATTTTTATACAAATCGGACGGCTCTAACATATTGCTGTTAAAGAAACGGTCAGAGAGATAATGAAAACATTTTTTTTTGTAATATTATTAAAGCTAGCAACAGGCCTTAAAAATGTATCATCGCGTTTCTAACGTTGGTTGTTTCATATAATTGCAAGGTTTATACTTCGGCTTGCCAAAGTTAACTTTCTTTCTTGCGTTTCATTAGTCATTTAAAGACGTCATTTTTTCGAGAATATTTTTTATGTCAAGAGTAAAGAATCTCTAGCGCTATAAGCCGATTAACCGAAAATCGTTAAATTAAACAAAAAGATATTACATATGGGGAAAAAAGTTTTAAAATATCTTTTAAATGGTGGTATTTAGACAAACCATGTTATCAACATATAGTACAAGCCTGTAGCATGACTAATTAATAAATTTATCTTTTTATAGAAATGTTTAAATAAAGCCTTCGCACACATGGCTAGACCAGCCGATCCGATTTTCGGCCAAAAATACGTTTTTTGTTTAAGAAAATGACCACATCGAGTATGGAGTCCTTTTTATAATACATTAAACTAATTATAGCTCGTATGCCTTACTTGATTTCTAAAATAAACTTTTTCGTTGATTTTTACACCCTTTTAGAGAGTATCATGATTTCAGTCAGCAGTTTGCGACGCAGTGAAGGAGACGTTTCCGACCCCATAAAGTATATATATTCTTAATCAGCGTCACTAGACGAGTCGATCTAGCCATGTCCCTCTGTCCGTCCGTTTCTACGCAAACTAGACTCTCAGTTTTAAAGCCCTCCTGACTGAAACTTTCCCAAAAGTCTTCTTTCTATTGCATGTAGTATATAAGACGGAACCAGCCGGATCGGACAACTATATATAGGAACTATAGGGGAAAAAATTTAAAACAAATTATATCTTCGGTGTTTTTTAACATACGAGTATAACCTTCTTAGCTTGGAAATAACATTTTTTAGTTCGGAATTTCAAATTAAATTTTATCAAAATCGGACAACTTATCATACAGCTGCCATAGGAACGATCGGAAAATTAGTGGTAAAATAATATGAAGAAATTATATCTTCGGTGTTTTCCTACGCTTGAAAATAACATTTTTTAATTGGTTTTCAGTTTCGAATTAAATTTTATCAAAAATCGGACGACTATATCATATGGCTGCCATAGAAACGATCGGAAAATTAGTCGAAAAATATGAAAAATTATATTTTTTGTGTTTTCTTACATATAACCTTTTAAGTTTGGAAATAATATGTTAAAAATTTTTAAGTATTTCGAATTCAATCCGACTACTTAACATTTAGATATTAAAAAATGATCTAAATTTTTTAGCAAAAGAGTACTTTGCTTTTCGAGTGCTTTTGAGTACCATCCCCGAGTGAAGTAATTCTTTAATTAATTTACTAAAATTGCTCATCGCCGACTCGATCCGGTTTTGCCGTAGTTTTCAGTCATTTCAGTTTTAATTGATGGCTTAATTTGAAGTCGAACCATTTTGATAAGCTTTACTATGAATTCCAAAAGTATGCCGTATTTTTTTTGTAAGATTTTAATGTACGTTTTTGCGTGCCAAAAATTGGATTTAAGTCTGCCTAACATCTAAAATCTACTTTTTTCATTCATTCCCGCTTCTTTTAATTCTGAAACCCATTAATCGAATGTTATGTCTGTATAGTTTCTATGCAAAAACTATTAAACAGGAAATTACAGCGCAGAGATTAAATGCCGGGCAGAGCGCCTAAGGGAGGACTTAAGTATGCCTAAAGGTGTTCTGCATTTCTTGTACTTTCTTCGAAGAAGAACTATATATATCGGAGGCCTCGTAGATAGCACTACACCTCCAATGTTAGTATTAGTTTTGTAAGCTTTACAAACAAGTTGTCTTGCTTGCACTAACATGGTTTTCATGGCCTTTGAACTTAACGCCTGCGGAAAACGTTGTGCAACAAACCTGCTGGTAAGGTGTCTGTCTCTGATGCTGAAGGTCCCAGGTTCAAGTACGCCCCAAGGCAGATTATGCTTTAAGTATTATTATAATAATATCTAAAATGTCCTTATAATTGGTATAAAAAAGCTGCATTTAAATGATTTCAGATTTCAATCCAAAAAATAAAAATTAATTTGTCACGGGGAGAGGACTAGAACCACTAACCCTCAGGCCTGTGTATCAAAAACGAAGGGCTAGCCCTCTGAGCCAATGCTTGATTGAGCTTTGACAAAGCTGTTTTCAAGAAAAAGAATTTTCTAGAGAAAATAATATTACCGAAATATCGTTTTTACCATTTTCTTTCGCCGATAGGCAATTTATCTGACCGCCACGGATCTGGTCGTGGATTCGATGCCGGAATCTGGCTGTATCCATTCCTCGTCTGGTCCGGTTGCCGCTGAAACTGGCTTTTCTTCTGCGCCCTCCAAGTCTGTTTTCATTGCAAGAAGTTGGTTCAAAGGGGCCCTACTGATTCGCGTGGAAATGTCCCTGTTCGGGGGCTTATCTGTAAGGTTGTTTTCTTGGGCTTAGATAGGACTTAGTGCGGCCAGTTAATATTTTTGAAATACAGGGGACAAAATCGCGGGCAGGTACGGGATTGATTGGAAAAATTGCATGCCTGGATCCCAATGCTTACGTAGAGTAGGCGGCACAAAACCGCAATGGATATAAAAATGGCCCTTTACGGGACGGTCCGGTGTTTAAAGCGGCAAAGCGTTTTGGAGGTTATGCTTTACATTTTATTCCGAATACAATAAATATTGTCTCGTTTCGATAGGACGTATACTTTTTTTCCTATCTTTCCGGTCAATTAGGTAAAATCGTAAAAATGGAAAGCCGAGAAATCGCTCGGTAAAGTATTCTTGCTGCTTGTAACCTCCCCGACTCTTGCTCACTATTTCTTTCTAATCTTTGCACTCACGTTTGACACTGGGATAATCTAGATTAATTTAATTTTAGGATCCTTTCGCCTTGTTTCGGCGTTGCGCTAAAGGTCTCCGGGGTCCGTCGACCTCCGCTGCCTCTTTTGAGTTCTGCTTTCCCAAGAAAAAGTCCTTATTCAGCCAGATTGCGGCATCGAATCCACGACCAGAGCAATGGCGATCAGGTGGATTGTCTATCAGCGAAAAGATGAGCTGCAAGCTCTGCTTAAGAAGTAACGGAGGCTTGAATACAAACGATTAAGTGGCAAGTTGCTACCATCGTTAGCATCCTTCATCGGAGGATCGAGCCGCAGCCCGTCTCTTCGGTAACGTTTTGTTGCATTATTGGAGGTAACCAATTGGACCAACTCAACGATGCCAGGCGCAGGAGATGCACGACTCTCACTGCCGCTCCCGGAATATCGCCAAACTTGCCGACCAATCACCATACAAATTTTCGGTTTGTTTGTCTCGGCGATATGCTTTTACCAGGCATAATATAACATATATGTAATGAAAAATATTGAGAAGACTGGTAAAATATGAAGCCATAAAACCTAAAAGCTTTATTTCAGTCGAACATTTTTTTACATCCCAAAATAATTTCCGAAAAAAATCTAGTTTTTATGCTTGTAAGGTAGGTTCCCTCTTTAACTTAAGTAGATAGTTCGTTATGAAAACTTAAGAGGCCTTTAGTGGTAGAGATAAAAAAAATCAAACCTAGTACAATCAATAGTAAATTCGAATTGAGATTTGTCTACATAAGCTACAGATTATGATTTTGTCTCGTGGTCATATTAGTGCGTGAGTCCTGAAAAGGACTTGGGGCGAGGGAGAGGCGTCCGATGTCTAGGCATTCGGGTCGTGGGATCTTGGTAAGCCGCTCCTAACGAGAATAAATATTTAAAGTGCCTAGAAAAATAATATTAGAGCGTAAAGTACGTCAGTCGTCAGCCCACACTGCCCCACAAGTTTAGCTGCCGCTTGATTGCAATACGATCGGGCTGTGTTTCGGCCATAGTCCGTCCTCTTCACACATTCGTGTGCCAATGGATCGTCGCAGGCCGCGCAATCAAGGTTCCCCTGTTGTCAAGGTTGTCCGTCGAAAGTTATGCCATTGTTCTTGACCTACTCTACTTTTTACATTAGCACACCCTTCATATTAAAATTCTAGCAAACATAGTTTCGAGTTCGTTTTCAGATTATAAATTTATTGATTAATATATAGGTAAGACGTCATATGCCGTGGATAAGGAACATTAAGTTGGCTAAAGCATTATATTAACTCTACTTGATTATTTTTGTTAGCGGAGAGTATCCAACACCGGTGAGGTGCGTACATTAGCAAAACTCTGACCATTCACGACTACAAACGTTGGTCAGAGGGCTCTTGTAATTGTACATACAACCACAAGGCTGTACTCCCCTCTGAAATATTAATAAGAGCCTATAAAAAAACTGCCTGTACTGCAGGAATATTTATCTATGTATGCTTTAAGAAAGGAACCGGGTTCCGAAAAACGTACCCCTTTTTAAGTCCTGTCCGATCAGATCTCTACGATCCGGACCCTGGGACTTGCAAAATATTATATTGAATATATATGTAAATATACGTGCACTAAAAGATTGCTGCTCTTAAGAATACCAAATCACTTAAATAAAAAAAAAATATATAGATGCCTGAGGCAAGCGTCGTCCATAACGCTGGTGGTGAGACTCGTCTTCGCTAATTGTTTATCAGGATAAGCACAACCGATTCACTTGATTTAAATGTATTTCAATGCATTTTTAAATGTTTCCAATGTTTTTGATTTTCACTTGTGTTTTGGTTGTATTATATGCGGCTATTTGCCTTTGGTTATGCATAAGTTCAGTTTAGCTTAGATTAATTCGGAGGACGCATTTACATTGCATCGAAGTATGCTGTTGGTCACTAAGCCTCTGATCGGGTGACTCCTACAGCTGAACAATCTTCGGATGTATAAGGATTTTGAGTACTGCGGTTACAAGCATCCCAGTATGTCGAATGTCGTCCTTGTGGTTGATATTCCCTCCTTCTTTGATTATAATGGCGGCGATGGTCAGACTAATGAAAATCTTTTGAGCTGTAGGTGTCCTCCTCAAGGGCTGCTGGATCCTGGTGGCTAATCCTGGAGGAGAGGACTCCGTGGACGACTGCCCCTTGAAAGGTCGCCTTTCCTCGGAGCCGGCGGCATCCACCAGAATGAGCTGGCGGCAAGACACCAGAACGAATTCTCCCCTCTTTTTCTAATTGTCTAAGGTCTTATACCCTAGTAGTGATTTTACTTAGCTGCCAGTTTGATGCGGATAAACTAGGTGTTCCTACCTAGGGTTACTATATCTCGGTATCCGATATCTTTGGAGTCAACGGGCGGCTGTTGCACTTTGCCAGCTACCGGCGTATGGTTACCAGTAGGTCGATCGTGGTCTGGGCACGCGACACCAGTAATTTGCCGAATTGCAATTTTTTTTACTTTATTAGCCTAAGTATGGTTAGTCGAATGCACCTCTTCCTCCGACTTAAGATTCGTCGTTGAATCTTTTTATATGGAGGGCGTACGTAACAGGGAATTGGTTAACGAAGTTATGTTTCTGAACAGCATAATTTCAGTTACTTGCGGAAATGCTTTAATGTTATGAGAACACATTTTATATAACAAAAAATGGAAAACGGAATAATTTTACAAATATAAATGGAATATTGGGGGCAGTTTGGGGTCGCCTATTAACCGAGCAATCTTTTTCGAATTATCTCCAAATTACTTGTTTTTTCTCGAGTTTTATGTCAAGAGATTTTTGTTGCAGGAGCTTCTCGCTTATTATATTATTTACTTTGTATAGATTTATTTACATTTTTTTCTCGCTACTCGTAGAGTAAAATTGTATACTAGATTCGGCGGAAAGTAGAACGAAGCGTTTCCGACCACATAAAGAATATATTATTGATCAGGATCACTAGCCGAGTCGAGCCAGAAACTATATCTCTGTATCTCAGAAACTATAAAAGCTAGGATATTCAGACATGGCATGCAGATTCCTTAAGTCTGTCTGCCGCCCTCATAACATATAATGAAATAGTGGCTAGGTGGCGCTTTACAATATCGCTTTGTTGCTTATATATAGTATCTCCATTTTGCTTTTGCTCCCTTAAGATGAGTAACGTGTATCTGATAGTCAAGGCACTGCTGAACAATAATATAATATATAATATGGCAGTAATTAACTATTTCCCCAGGAGTTTTCTTGAGTTTACGGTTCCTAGTACAAATTGATTTTGGCTCAATTACAGTTCCTGCTAGGACACGCTTTATTGATTAAACCAATATTTCCCAACATCTCCGTGAACTAATATTGGATGGACAGTTGAACTCCCAATTGACTTCCTTGGTCGCCAGCGTAGCGCTTATATACTCCCAATCGAAGAGGTCGTTAGTTTTCTTCAAAATATTGTCGACACCAACAAAGTTTGTGCCCATATCAGAGCGAATAGTGTTAGAAACGCATCGTCTACTTACGAAATTTCTGATCACTGATCACCCAGAACTTACGACGTATTTCGTTTACTATTAGTTCGTCATTTTGATGGTGATATATTTTATGAAAGTACAATATAATTATGCCGGTAATTGGATTCGCCTTTGGAAGTAATATTGGCTGCCAAGTACTTACAGCCAGTATAGATGCATTATTTAGCTCGAACTGCATGACCAACAAACCATCTTCATTTAGACCAGGTGACAATGAATATATTGGGCTACATTTTGAAATTAAGTCATTTTGCCAAGGAGCGCTTATATCTTCGAAATATGTTTCATACATACATAACACTTTCTCAGCATTGACCTATTCTTTGAATAAAATTTTTCCCTTAATTTTCTTCCCGTTTTTTCGTATGTTTCCTATAAATCTGGGCATCCATCCGATTGTTTGCTTTAGGAGCATAAAGTATGAAAAACGGATAATGTGTTTATTGCCAGGACAATCTTGCGGTTTTCGTTAGAGTCATTTGGGATCGTTTTATCGGCCGTTGGCTAGACGGATTCATGAATTCAGAATTTCTGCTATCCGGTATACCTCAAACTGTTTCTATTGCCTGTGGTCAAAACAAATCCACGCAAGCACTGTCTTTGAGACTGACCAGAACAGAGATAATTCATAGGCAATAATATGACATTCTAACATTAAGATTCTTAGTCGCGTTCCTAGTTCTGAGGCTTGAAACTCTAGCTTAGGAACTGGAAACAACTTCAGGGGAGCACATTTTATTTTTTATGATACAAAAAAAGTTGCAATATTGCCGCCAGATATGATTCGCCAATAAGCCACTGCAGCAAATGCCTGCTCACTTGCGTCAACGAATACGTGAAGTTCACATTTTGGATATTCGATGAGTTTGATATGAAACATCTCAAACCAAAGTTGCCTTATTTGTGGACGTCTTTTACTTCATTGCCAAAGCTTGTTAAAAAATTAACTAAATAATGATTTTCTTGTCTGGCCTTAATAACAGTTTCTTTCCTGTTTGTGGCATTTAATTTTGATTTTTTGCATGCAGCGCACAGCAAGGTGAAAATTTAGTTCCGAATATAAGTATTTGCATCTTATATACCTCAATATTGCCATCGGAATACCTCCATAGGTATTTGAAGGCTTCTTAATCTTATTCTTTGACGTTTACTTGTAAAAACATTTCTCTGATGTCAGCCCGTACAGATACTATGCCTTGTAGAAATTGGAACAGGGTTTTAAGTAGTGAAGGGCTTTCGCCTGGTCCCTTTGGAAATCGGAGATTAAAGAAATTCCATTGACTTTGACTGCCGCACCAAAAACAACCTTCTTTGATTTATTAATGTTATGCAAATTAAGTTTCTTACTAGTGATTTAATTAAAAAAATTTATTTTTATTTATTAATCATTTAATCACTACTACAATTTTTTTATAGGTCGAACATAATTAATTCACTGCTCGTTTACTTTTCCTCGATTTGTACTACTGCTCGATAATCAAACCTCGGCTTAAGAGATTTTATCCCCAAAAATTGATAAAGAGAATGGCTCAAGAGAGTCGGAAAATAGGATGATGCAATTTGCCAATTAAATTTGAAGTCCAGTCTTGGCCGGAAATTGGTGTTTACATTAGCGGAGTTTTAGGGACCTGACTCGGGGCTCGCTTTGGGGATCTTTTGTTTACGTTAGCGGACTGGATGTTTACAGCATCCGTTTGATTTGGGCTGCGTGAAATTGATCTGGGTGGGAATGATTCGGAGGCCTGGTTGAAAGAAATAGCTGACCACGGGTTTATCTCGGGTCTATCAGAGGTTTTTGGAAATTGGCTCTCGGTTCAAAGTTGTTTATAAATTGGGTAAGAGCCCCTAAATAATGTGTCATATAACTCCCCCCATTCTAAATTGAATCGTCCCGATTCATTGGAACTGATGGGTATATTGAATGTAATTGTTGGGTTAATTCGACAATGATATTTTCTTCTATGGTATTTTCATTGTCGGGTATATTATTTATTTCATTATCGGAAATATTATTTTCTGGTTCAATTGTTATATGATTTTGCCATGGTTTGAATATTAAAAATTTTCTGAATTTAATAATAATCATAATAGTTAAATACATAAATGTGAATATGATTAATATTAACGTAACTGGTATTTGAGTTTGTTTAATTTGAATAAATGGATTTAGTATGTTAATATTATCGAATATGAGTTCCAAATCATTAGATATAATATATTCGGATACTAAAAAATCTGTATATTTTCGAGCTGTGATGTATTCCAAAATCTTATTGTCTACATTAATATAGGAAATATTATTAATTTTAGTGGTGACATTAAAAGTTATCTTGAATTGTAAACGTCACAATGATCGGTAATAATAGGGTATTTTATGTAAATTACAATAAGATCTTGATGCAAATCGATTTTAAATTCAGATATATCTAAAAGGTCTGTTATAACTACAGGTCTATCTTCGTGCTTATAAATTTCTAGTATATCATCATTGTTTAGAATTTTAGTATTAAATACATCAATTTTGGCAAGTGTAATTGTGTCCATTAAATTCATAAGATCGTAAGTAAGCAAACGCAGACGATATTTTCTAAGTGGAATTTGTTGATTTTTAAAGGCTGTTTTGAATTGTTCAGACAAAGATTTTATCTCTTTAAATATTTTAGAATTAATAACGAATTTATCGTTATTATTTTGTATTAAATCCTCGATTTTATTTTGGACTGTTATGCCTATGACTATTTCATTAATGCCTCTTTGTGATCTACTGGGTATAACTTAAGAGATAAGTATTTTGATAATTTCAAAATCGTGGGATATTTCCCAAAGAAAATTCTTGTTGTCGTGACCCTTTAGAAATTCTGTTTCAAGATTAATTATTTCTCTATATTAACTTATATTAGTTATATGAAATAAATATGCGTGTGATTCATAAATAAGAACATCTTTGGTATCCTTGTAAAGAAGGAAATCATGGTTCGTGTAAACCATAATTTCGGATTTGGTTGTTGCTACCAGCAATAATAAGTACATTATTGAAAACATTATCTGTAATTTGAAACAAGTTATTTAATATTATCTTTATGAATCGTACGGTTTCTGTTATTTATAATAACTTTATTTGGGAGATTTTCCTTAACTACTTGTTTTTTATATCTAGAATTAAGCTTGTTCCTTTCCCCGCGTTTCTTTTCGTAAACTTCCTCTCCTACGTGATAATTCTTATTTTGTCTATCTTTATTTTGAAAATGTAACATTTTCTCTTGGGCTTGCTGCAATAATTTAGGAATCTCATCGTGTTTGATTTTATTGAATAATATATCAAAAGGTCGATGATTGGTTATTGAATGAATTGTAAAATTATATTTTTGTGCTGCTCTAATTATAATTTCGGAATAATCAATTAAATTAAGCTCATCTTTAATGCAGCGAGCAATTTCTGTTAAGGTAGAGTGTGCCCTTTCTATTTGTCTGTTAGACGTACTATGTCGAGGATCTGCAAAGAATAAAGATATCCCATTTTTTTGTGCAAAAGATTTAAATTGGGATGAAGAAAAACTTGGTTCGTTATCTATCATCAAAGATTTGGCTAATGGAAATTGTTGTAAAATTTCTGAAACTTTATTTTCTATATTTAGTTTATTAGGGATTTCTTTTACTACTAAGTATTTCGAGTACGAATCTATAAAAGTAATGAATATAAGATTTCGGGCGTAAAATATGTCAAGATGCAAATTCTCACCTACTCTTTCTGGAATTGGTGCTTGACCGATAGGAATCTGTACTGGGTGCCTGTTGTATTTGTTTTGATAGTGCAATTCTTTATAAACTCCTTAAGCGTTTTGTATAAATTTGGCCAATAATAGAGTCTAGTTATTTGTTTATAATTTTCATCAAGCCCTCTATGAGCTCTACTATGAGTTTCTGTGATAATAAGAGATCTGTCTTCAGCGTTCTCGACATCCTGGACAAATGTCCTTGTGTATAAAAATTTATTTATAAAATTGTCTTTAAGTGGTTGAATTCTGTAAAAATCTTCTAGAGTACACTCCTATTGATATATTGGGTGGAATATATTCCCTTAAGATTGATACTAAATTTTCTGGAGTGTCATACTCTATTATATGTCTATTATTTCCGAATATATTAATCGACTCATGTATTGTATACCTCCCCGTTGCTATTAGCAATTGTTGCTTAAACTGGTTTAAGGGTTTTCGGGTTTCTTGTATTACATTCTCAAAACTACTCTTTGCAGAATGCTGAGTATTTTGATCTGAGACCGATTCATTACTTTCCGTTAAATTATTTATTTGAATCCTAGATAAAGCGTCCGCAACAACATTTGTTGCTCCTGGCTTGTAAATAATTTTGGGTGAATAGCTTTCAATAAAGGAATACCACCTTTTCATCTCAATATTTGGATTTTTTTGAGAAATGGAAAATGAAACAGGTTGATGATCGGTATAGATCTCGATGTTGTTAATCCATATAAGTAATTTCGAAGATTTTTAAAAGCCCATACAATGGCTAAAAGTTCCTTTTTATTGGTTGCGTATAATTGTTCGGTTTTTGTCAGAGTTTTTGAAATAAATGTAATTGGTTTTCCTTCCTGAGAAAGAACAGCACCAATCAGATGCGTCCGTTCTTAGAGTAAATTTTTTATTATAGTCTGGTTGTACTAGTTCTACTTGTGTAATTAAATTTTCTTTGAGCTCGTTAAAAGCTCTTACAGCTGAATCATCAAACTGTATTAAAGTTTTACGTGATGCCTTTTTTGGTACTTTGCCGTTTTGGCCTTCTAAATATTTTGTTAAAGGTTTAGCTATCTTTGCGTAATTTTGCACAAATTTTCTGCAATATTCTGCAAGGCCTAGAAAGCTTCTAAGCTCTCGAATATTCTTAGGTATCGGATATTTTACGATAATCGAAATTTTTTCGTGACAGGTTTTTATCACATTGTGGGAAACAACGTAACCGAGAAAATTGGTCTCTAATTTAAAGAACTTTGATTTTTGAATTGAAATTTTCCTGTTTGCGTTCAGCAAAATTTTAATAATGGAAATTAAATCTTTGTAATGTTGTTCAATTGTTTTTGAAATTATAATTATGTCATCCATATAAACGTGACATGTTTTACCCACTTGTTCTCTTAAAATATCATCCATCGCTCGTTGGAATGTTCTTGGAGCGTTGGTCAAACCGAAAGGCATTCTTATGAATTCATATTTCCCGTTGTTTATTGAAAAAGAGGTTTTCTGAATGTCTGGTTCATTCATGAGAATCTTATGAAATCCAGATTCCATGATTTTAAGATTCGCTAGAGTTGTGTTCCACCAGGGCGGACTAACTTTGTGCGCAACGTCGGTACTGCTACGGCGCAGATACCTGCTGTTTGTCCTGGGCTACTTATCTATTTATTTTCAAAAAAGTATAGCTTGACTCAATGCGACGAAACCTAGAGCTACGAGCGACAATTGACGAAAATAAGGCAGAACTTTTTTGACAACATAATATCCCATTAACACAATTTTCTTAGAGTAAAGCGAGCAAAACCACTTTTGATATCCAAATTTTTTTCTATTGGCAATTATTAAATTATTCGTAAAAGAAAAAAATTTGACGCCTAATTTTTTTTAATGTAAGATGTTTTTGATTTTTCAAAAATGTTTTTAACTGGTATTTTAACGTTATTTATCCGTTATATAACGGTATTTATCCAAAGGACAAAGCTAACGCTCTCATAATAAAAGAAATCCATCAAAAATAAATAGAAAATTTTTACGTGGATCGAGCCTGGTTCTGTTTTGACTGAGCCCCAGTGAACATTTAAGGACGCCGATTGCCTATGATCTGCAAATTTTATTAATCATACAAAAATTCCCAAAATTAAATTCGTTCACGACCAAGATTGTTCCAGTACTCAAATTTTGCGATCGGGGCTTAAGAACCACCCCGTCGGAATATGTTCTAGTTTCCAAATGACGGTAGATGATTTCCTAGCTTTTATTCAAAGGAAACAGTTGTGCTCATCTCACTTTTCAAAAACTCCTATTGCTTCTTCCTTGGGACTTTTTCTGATTCAACAATCAAGCCATCCTAAATGCTATAAGCTTAAAGCTGGTTGGTTGTGCAGTACCTTGTAATGATCGAAGAATTTTTGTAAATCGACGACATATTTACCAAGGAAACATTTAGACATTTAAGACCCATCCCACTCTTCATCTATAACCTACCTTCAGCACGTGCAGGTTACAACATATCCTTCCTTGGGTCAACTGTCTACACTCTTCGGCAATGTTGCAAGTGTTCGCATACTAACATACATAGACTGTGTCAATTTATTTACACTATACTTTTTTACATATCCTCAGACCCACAGGTAAACAGGTTGCTTCGTGAAGGGTTATTGACAGCCATAAGTACAACAATTTCGCACATAAACAAAATCATATAAACGCTCATATTTTTGTTTAGAGGTGATTAGTTCAGATACTCAGGGATATCCAAGGAGAGATCATTAGTGAAATTTCATTATGACAAACATTTCTCTGACAAATATTCAAATTTCATGCGCCGATGTAAAATTAAACAGATTTCTCTTCCTAGGAGATACCTTTGAAAAATATATCCCAAGCGCTATTATTTTCGAAGGAACTGCTTACACCATTAGGTGGTCCAAATTTAAACTATCACATATCGACGGCAAACTTTCGGAGGCTTAAGAGCTCAGTTAACCTAGCTCACTTAACCTAGGGCATAACGAACTAAGCCAATCTACGATAATAAAAGCAGAGCTTTGATAAATTAGCCTTTTCAGACTTTTGTAATACTCCCAATCGCAGGTTAATTTATAAATGTCCAGCAAGCTTTGGATCACCGCGCTAAACAAAGGCCTAAACATTTACTGTATTTTAGCAGCTCTGACTCATATTAAAAACAGAAAGCCGTCAAACTGAAATCGCGCATCTGATTTTTAATCGTCATTAAACTTTTCTGTAATCAAGAAGATTTTTGCTGCCTACCTTCGGAACCCGAATGTTTAACTTCGCTGAAACATAACAGACGAAAACCCTAACTTTTCAGGTCAAACAAAATGTATGTCCCTTTATTAAAGTCAGATTCTTTTATGCAATCAGCGAAAGGAACCCAATTCTGCTTTATATATCAAACGGGTAGACACATCAGCAGGCACTCAATAGATTCTGTAAATTCTGTAAAAGTGAAAAATATTTGCGAATTCGGCCAACATACACCAAAAAAGCTCATCTAAGATCATTCCCCGGAATCGGTAACTCAGTTGGAAAATGGTCGGAATGCCATTCAAGGCGAGTCCTTATAAAATAATTTTTCGAAGCCCAAGTCTTGGTAAAAAGGAGTTTTCTGAAAATTCAAAACGCAAAAGTGAAATGATATCCCTTGGGTGCGGAGTCTCTTCGTAGATTTCTCTTCGTCATTTACGACGATGATTTACTAATGGGAGGAGACAATATTGAAGAATTACAGCCTTAGAAGGATAAAGTCGTTTGACTATTAGCCACTACTAGATTGCCATTAATAAGGATCAGCAGCAATTTAGTTAAAATCATTCCAAAAGGAAACTGCATTATACAAGCAAGAGTTTACGATTTTTACCTACATACGGACGATAATTTCTAAGCTTAACGCAAAGCCAATCGTAGGAAGCAACCAATAGGAAATGTTCGTCTGCGCTAGGCGTAAAGCAAAGAGAACTGTTAATCAGCTTCGTGGCGTAAGCCTTGACTGCGCGAACTGAGCGGAGCCCCAGCAAGAAACGGCTTATCATTGCTTTGAAAGGCGTTGTTCTGGAGAGCAAGGCACCTGTTCACCCTAGTCTGAGAACGGTGACGCTTCCCCAAGCACACAAGGTTGATCTCTCAGCGACTCCACAGCGCGACAAGAAGCCTTGAGACGTAAAAAGCAATTCCTTGCAGTGGCACGGCCACATGTTGGACTTAAACAGTAATCTATGCTGTTTCCTTGCAGGTTCTTTCCGCATCCGAAGTGTGTTTGATCACCACGATTTTTACTACGAAGCCAATAAGTCGGCATCATAATCCAAAGAAACCAATCGTAGATGGCGCTCCATTGGGATGCTTGCCCACGGTCAGTTTCATACAGATTTAGACGTTGTTTGAAATTACTCTTTTTACCCCTCTATATCTTTTGGAACATTTAACTTTTTTAATGCATTAAATGTGTGGTGCTAGCTGGCGGTGTTAATTGCGATTCTAACGTCCAACGTTGCCACTGTGTAATAGTGCAACCACCTTTTTCACTCAATGGTCTGTCGTTTCGGACTGCATCTCAGAGGGATCTTTGATTACAACAAGGGCACCTTCGAGCCGTAAGTTGATTATTCTTTCGAGCATTTTACCCGCAGTATCTAGCATGCAAAAGGCCACTATGCATCTCTGAAGGATCTTTGATTACAACAAGGGCACCGGCCGCTAGGAATAGACACCCACTATCGGGCATGCGTTTAATATGACATTACTCGTTTGCACATTCTTTATTAGTAGCGGTGCTTTGCCGGTTCTTTCCTAGCTTCTTGGCTATATCTTGGTTCCACCAGTAAGCAGGGCTAAGTTCCGTCTATAAATCGCTCTTCTAGTTTCTGTTTTATACCCTGTCAGGGACATAAAAACAGAGGAAAGCTGCGTCATCAAAACTCACGGATTTGCCTGACAGCTTTTACGCCCCGATCTATCTTACTAACTAACCCTCTTGTTTGGTCTTCTGGGTTTCATAAGAACAGTTATTATACACTGCAATATCTGCTGCAGAACTGCTGAAAGATTTCAAATTTTTGTTGTTTGGAAATAACGCAAATGGTACATTTTACTCCCTTAAAGTATTTTGAGGTTTACGAAGTTTTAAAAGCAAGACTTTTTGGTCTGCATTAATTTTGTTTAAACAAATTTTTTTCATCAAAAAGTTGAAGTTCTCAAGACGAGGAAAAAAATTCAAAGAGAAGATTTTCACACAAATTCATAATTTTCAATAAGTACTGAATGGCTTATGAAAAGCAATGCATCATTCAAACGGCATTTAAATTACCTTTCCATTGGTGCCAAAAAAAAGCATAGCAAAATCAAGTTATGACAATATTTCACTTCTATTTTGTAAAATACTATTGAGCATCCCTGTATAATATAAATATTAATTTAAAACGTTTTTAGCAGTCAAATAATTTTAGGTAACGTTACGTACGCCCTCCGTGTAAAGAAGATTCACATAGAGAAACGACAAAGAATCTTGACCTGGACTGAGGGGTGCATGTGACTAGCCAGACTCAGGCTAGTAAAGGCAGAAGAAATTGAAATTCGGCAAATTGCGTGTGTCAGGTGGCTAGAACAACGGTCACGATCGACCTACTGGTAACCGTACTCCGACAAAGTGGCAAAGTGCACCAACCGGCTAGTAACTTCTAATATATGTGAAATAGAGAAACATTATCCTTAGGTGGGAGCACCTTAATTCATTTAATATAGGAGGGATAGCGAAAGCTGTAGTCCGGTATAAAAGACGCAAGCCGAATGGAGAAGACGGACAGAATTTCTTCTGATCTCCTCTGGCACCGGTCTAGAAGTAGAACCGACAACTCTTACAAGAAATTGGAGCTGAACTGACCAGCCATATTATACCGCACTTACAACTATGTGCTGACAGGTTACTTGTTGGAGTTAACGTAAATATAACTTAGATGTGTTTTTTTTGGCGACGATCCCACGACTTACTAGGCATTGGCCAGGTCGTTAGATAGGTTTGAGTTCAGAATAGCAGGAGCGTATATACTGTTCGTTTGTCGATTCAGAACAGATAAGGGGTGGGGGAACTGAACATGAAACGTAAAGCCGAGGCCCTACAACGTGCTAGGCATTGGTCTGGTCGATTGCTTGGTTCGAGTATTTACTGTTTCCCCTGACATAAATGGCCCGGGGGATGATCTTCAGTTTCTCTGGCTGACGCCCTACAACGTATTAGGCTAGTTCGTCAGGTAGTTTGCTTGGTTCGAGTCCAAAGAAATGGGAATGCGGTTGTGGAGCACGAGAATGATCGGTCAAGCAACCGGATTTCGGACGACTGGAGGAAGGGGGTTTTTGGAAAGTTTTTCTAGATGCAGCCCGTTTTCGCTTGGGACATTTGCGCTGACTAGAAAAGGATGGGACCGGATGTCACCCCTACTTAGGGATACTAGTTTTGCTTTGTTTTTGGGGCTTAAAAATCGGACTGTTCTTGACCGAATAGAGACTTGCGGAGCAGATAGCAGCACCCCCAGCATATACAAATTATTATTGTCGACTTATTCAGCGTACGTCGCTGACCGGGTGTTTGGAAAAGAGTCACGTGATCCGGTAGTACCAAACGAAAAGTGAAAAAGTGAGTGCTTGCATTAGTCAGCACAAGTCTATTAAAAGAAGGTCGAACTATATAAATGAAGGGGGCCAAAGAGAAGGTCCTGTTCCAACCCAGCACCGGAAGAGTTAACCTGGCAATGACGCGCGGAGAAAACCACCAACCCCGGAGTACAAGCACGCCAAGGCTAGGAAATTCATCTGAAACAGAGCCGTGGAAGCTCGCCCAGAATCAGCCAGGACAGGTAGGCTGCCTGTCCGAAGAAAACAATCTGGACCAGTCAACGATATGAAAGGAGACGCCGGTGGAGAGAATCTACCCCTCGGACCTCTTAGAGGAAGATCAAGTATACTTCCCCAATATCAGAGACACGAGGAGGACAGCTTAGAGGCTGCCAAGCAATGTGAACAGAGATTGATGGAGTTCTTGAGGCAGATCAACGAAATGCAGCGTGGTATGAGCGCCCAAATAGAAGCATTGAATGCGCAAGTAGCAGAGATGCAATCTCACACATCCAAAGGGCCCAAACAGAATGGACTGCCTTGACCAACCCGAACTGTTCCTAATCCGATGGACAGCTTCTTGAGATACCAAAAAACTCCGGCTCTGGAACCGGTGACACAAAACATGCTTAATAGCCAGATGCACCGGTTAAGAACACCTAGGCGGACGAATCCTCCGACCCGCAGACAATCCAAACCAGACTTAAGGGAGACAAGTCACCAATGGCATCCAGAGATCTATCGGAACTCATCGTTTCAGTCAGTCACCGAAGGTCAGACTAGACAGATGGAACCTAAAGTTCGACTGCAGCGGACGCGGAATGACAGTTGAGAGCTTCCTTTTCCGCGTGGACCGATTGCAAGAATTGTATGACCTCAGCCGCCACCAAGTCTTTCGTGAATTCCATCTTCTGTTGACAGGGCGTCCACTATTGGCAGCTGATGGAGGACAAGGCGGAAGATTACGATTTCGAGTACTACTCATTGATCCAGGAAATGAGACGGGCGTTTTCCACTACAGCGAGCGACATAATGAAAGTCAAGGAACTAATGGATCGCAGACAGGACATCACGAAACCTTTAGCGATTATGTCTCGGATAAGCACAACTTGCATTTCAAGCACGAGCACAAAATCGCTTAAGAGGAATTTGTTAAGCTTTTAAAGTACAATATGAACTGCCAGATGGGGGATTGCTGCTAACATCCCCAATACCCTCATTGGAGGAGCTTAAAAGAGAGGGTTCCGAGTTGATCGCTGGCTAAAGAGCACCGGAAGAAATGTGCGCAGCCGAGCGGCATTCAACGAAATAGAGGAATTCCAGACCAGAGAGAGACCGGAGATTTGGAAGAAATGTGCGCAGCCGAGCGGCGTTCAACGAAATAGAGTAATTCTAGACCAGAGAGAGACCAGAGATTTGGAAGAAATGTGCGCAGCCGAGCGGCGTTCAACGAAATAGAGGAATTCCAGACCAAAGAGAGACCAGAGATTTGCCAGATGCGGTCACAGTGGAAGAGTTTAACCGGCAGCGAAAAGAATCGCGGGGGCGTTGTGAGGCCAAACAAGGATGCCAAGGACCACTACACGCCATAGTGTGCCATAAGTGTGGAAAAGGTGCAGACTTCTACAGGAAGAATCCTTCAAAGGAAGAATCCTACACGAGCAGTCATTGTTTTCTGTCGTCTAGACAAAAACATATTTTTGCGCAATGTTAATACATTCCTAGACTAAGAATTAATCCTATCCAAAATAATTTTTTTTTTATTTATATATATAAAACCCTGAGTTCTATATTCATTTTTATACTTCTTTTTATTTTTTTTTTTATATAATAATTTAATTTAATATTTTAGCGGCGAGTATCAGCCTCTTAGTTGTACAATTGTAGGAGCCCTCTGAGCGAAGTTTATAGTTGCGAATGGTCAGCGTTTTGCTAATGTGCGCACCTCACCGGTGGTAAATTCGATACTCTCCGCTATCAAAAATAATTGTCAAGTAGAGTTATTACATATGCTTTAGCCACATTTGTATTACTTATACACGGCGCACGCCGACATGCATAATTATCCAATAAACTTGTAATGTGAAAAGGAAATCGAAACCATGGTGAACTAGAACTTTAACAAGGGGGGTGTGCTAATGCAATAAGTGATGTAGGGCAAGAAAAATGACATAACTTTCGACGGACTATAGGGGATCATATTGCGCAGCCCGCGACGATCCACGACTATGGCCGAATCACAGCCCGATCGTATTGCAATCAAGCGGAAGCTAAATTTTTTTTCCAGGCACTTTAAATATTAATTCTTGTTACGTTGGAGAGGAGAGAGGCTTACCAAGATCCCACGACCCGAATACGACGTAGCTTATGCCGGCAAAAATGGTGCCTGAACATTTGACTCCCCTCCCTCTGCCAGGACTCCCTCCATTTTCAGAACGTGGGACTTTTCATATACCTTAAGGAATTTTATTAGCGTCAACCATCTGACCTGAGTAAGGCATAGCTTCCATATTTATTTTCCATGAGTAATTTGACTGTTTTATGGAACAGGGTGAATCAAATGTATTTTATGTACATGCTTACCCATTTTTTTTTAATTGCAACCAGAACTTTGTTGCAGAATAGTGGAATTGTCTTAAATAAAATTCCGGAATTCCTTAAATCAAGAGTTATGATTTATCCTTTTTATAATACCGCACTTACAACTATGTGCTGACAGGTTACTTGTTGGAGTTAACGTAAATATAACTTAGATGTGTTTTTTTTGGCGACGATCCCACGACTTACTAGGCAATGGCCAGGTCGTTAGATAGGTTTGAGTTCAGAATAGCAGGAGCGTATATACTGTTCGTTTGTCGATTCAGAACAGATAAGGGGTGGGGGAACTGAACATGAAACTTAAAGCCGAGGCCCTACAACGTGCTAGGCATTGGTCCGGTCGATTGCTTGGTTCGAGTATTTACTGTTTCCCCTGACATAAATGGCCCGGGGGATGATCTTCAGTTTCTCTGGCTAACGCCCTACAACGTATTAGGCTAGTTCGTCAGGTAGTTTGCTTGGTTCGAGTCCAGAGAAATGGGAGTGCGATTGTGGAGCACGAGAATGATCGGTCAAGCAACCGGATTTCGGACGACTGAAGGAAGGGGGTTTTTGGAAAGCTTTTCTAGATGCAGCCCGTTTTCGCTTGGGACATTTGCGCTGACTAGAAAAGGATGGGACCGGATGTCACCCCTACTTAGGGATACTAGTTTTGCTTTGTTTTTGGGGCTTAAAAATCGGACTGTTCTTGACCGAATAGAGACTTGCGGAGCAGATAGCAGCACCCCCAGCATATACAAATTATTATTGTCGACTTATTCAGCGTACGTCGCTGACCGGGTGTTTGGAAAAGAGTCACGTGATCCGGTAGTACCAAACGAAAAGTGAAAAAGTGAGTGCTTGCATTAGTCAGCACAAGTCTATTAAAAGAAGGTCGAACTATATAAATGAAGGGGGCCATAGAGAAGGTCCTGTTCCAACCCAGCACCGGAAGAGTTAACCTGGGAATGACGCGCGGAGAAAACCACCAACCCCGGAGTGCAAGCACGCCAAGGCTAGGAAATTCATCTGAAACAGAGCCGTGGAAGCTCGCCCAGAATCAGCCAGGACAGGTAGGCTACCTGTCCGAAGAAAACAATCTGGACCAGTCAACGATATGAAAGGAGACGCCGGTGGAGAGAATCTACCCCTCGGACCTCTTAGAGGAAGATCAAGTATACTTCCCCAATATCAGAGACACGAGGAGGACAGCTTAGAGGCTGCCAAGCAATGTGAACAGAGATTGATGGAGTTCTTGAGGCAGATCAACGAAATGCAGCGTGGTATGAGCGCCCAAATAGAAGCATTGAATGCGCAAGTAGCAGAGATGCAATCTCACACATCCAAAGGGCCCAAACAGAATGGACTGCCTTGACCAACCCGAACTGTTCCTAATCCGATGGACAGCTTCTTGAGATACCAAAAAACTCCGGCTCTGGAACCGGTGACACAAAACATGCTTAATAGCCAGATGCACCGGTTAAGAACACCTAGGCGGACGAATCCTCCGACCCGCAGACAATCCAAACCAGACTTAAGGGAGACAAGTCACCAATGGCATCCAGAGATCTATCGGAACTCATCGTTTCAGTCAGTCACCGAAGGTCAGACTAGACAGATGGAACCTAAAGTTCGACTGCAGCGGACGCGGAATGACAGTTGAGAGCTTCCTTTTCCACGTGGACCGATTGCAAGAATTGTATGACCTCAGCCGCCACCAAGTCTTTCGTGAATTCCATCTTCTGTTGACAGGGCGTCCACTATTGGCAGCTGATGGAGGACAAGGCGGAAGATTACGATTTCGAATACTACTCATTGATCCAGGAAATGAGACGGGCGTTTTCCACTACAGCGAGCGAAATAATGAAAGTCAAGGAACTAATGGATCGCAGACAGGACATCACGAAACCTTTAGCGATTATGTCTCGGATAAGCACAACTTGCATTTCAAGCACAAGCACAAAATCGCTTAAGAGGAATTTGTTAAGCTTTTAAAGTACAATATGAACTGCCAGATGGGGGATTGCTGCTAACATCCCCAATACCCTCATTGGAGGAGCTTAAAAGAGAGGGTTCCGAGTTGATCGCTGGCTAAAGAGCACCGGAAGAAATGTGCATGTGCATGTGCAAATGTGCGGCACTCAACGAAATAGAGAAATTCCAGACCAGAGAGAGACCAGAGATTTGGAAGAAATGTGCGCAGCCGAGCGGCGTTCAACGAAATAGAGGAATTCCAGACCAGAGAGAGACCAGAGATTTGGAAGATATGTGCGCAGCCGAGCGGCGTTCAAGGAAATAGAGTAATTCTAGACCAGAGAGAGACCAGAGATTTGGAAGAAATGTGCGCAGCCGAGCGGCGTTCAACGAAATAGAGGAATTCCAGACCAAAGAGAGACCAGAGATTTGCCAGATGCGGTCACAGTGGAAGAGTTTAACCGGCAGCGAAAAGAATCGCGGGGGCGTTGTGAGGCCAAACAAGGATGCCAAGGACCACTACACGCCATAGTGTGCCATAAGTGTGGAAAAGGGGCAGACTTCTACAGGAAGAATCCTTCAAAGGAAGAATCCTACACGAGCAGTCATTGTTTTTTGTCGTCTAGACAAAAACATATTTTTGCGCAATGTTAATACATTCCTAGACTAAGAATTAATCCTATCCAAAATAATTTTTTTTTTATTTATATATATAAAACCCTGAGTTCTATATTCATTTTTATACTTCTTTTTATTTTTTTTTTTGTATAATAATTTAATTTAATATTTTAGCGGCGAGTATCAGCCTCTTAGTTGTACAATTGCAGGAGCCCTCTGAGCGAAGTTTATAGTTGCGAATGGTCAGCGTTTTGCTAATGTGCGCACCTCACCGGTGGTAAATTCGATACTCTCCGCTATCAAAAATAATTGTCAAGTAGAGTTATTACATATGCTTTAGCCACATTTGTATTACTTATACACGGCGCACGCCGACATGCATAATTATCCAATAAACTTGTAATGTGAAAAGGAAATCGAAACCATGGTGAACTAGAACTTTAACAAGGGGGGTGTGCTAATGCAATAAGTGATGTAGGGCAAGAAAAATGACATAACTTTCGACGGACTATAGGGGATCATATTGCGCAGCCCGCGACGATCCACGACTATGGCCGAAACACAGCCCGATCGTATTGCAATCAAGCGGAAGCTAAATTTTTTTTCCAGGCACTTTAAATATTAATTCTTGTTACGTTGGAGAGGAGAGAGGCTTACCAAGATCCCACGACCCGAATACAACGTAGCTTATGCCGGCAAAAATGGTGCCTGAACATTTGACTCCCCTCCCTCTGCCAGGACTCCCTCCATTTTCAGAACGTGGGACTTTTCATATACCTTAAGGAATTTTATTAGCGTCAACCATCTGACCTGAGTAAGGCATAGCTTCCATCTTTATTTTCCATGAGTAATTTGACTGTTTTATGGAACAGGGTGAATCAAATGTATTTTATGTACATGCTTACCCATTTTTTTTTAATTGCAACCAGAACTTTGTTGCAGAATAGTGGAATTGTCTTAAATAAAATTCCGGAATTCCTTAAATCAAGAGTTATGATTTATCCTTTTTATAATACCGCACTTACAACTATGTGCTGACAGGTTACTTGTTGGAGTTAACGTAAATATAACTTAGATGTGTTTTTTTTGGCGACGATCCCACGACTTACTAGGCAATGGCCAGGTCGTTAGATAGGTTTGAGTTCAGAATAGCAGGAGCGTATATACTGTTCGTTTGTCGATTGAGAACAGATAAGGGGTGGGGGAACTGAACATGAAACTTAAAGCCGAGGCCCTACAACGTGCTAGGCATTGGTCCGGTCGATTGCTTGGTTCGAGTATTTACTGTTTCCCCTGACATAAATGGCCCGGGGGATGATCTTCAGTTTCTCTGGCTAACGCCCTACAACGTATTAGGCTAGTTCGTCAGGTAGTTTGCTTGGTTCGAGTCCAGAGAAATGGAAATGCGGTTGTGGAGCACGAGAATGATCGGTCAAGCAACCGGATTTCGGACGACTGGAGGAAGGGGGTTTTTGGAAAGTTTTTCTAGATGCAGCCCGTTTTCGCTTGGGACATTTGCGCTGAATAGAAAAGGTTAGGACCGGATGTCACCCCTACTTAGGGATACTAGTTTTGCTTTGTTTTTGGGGCTTAAAAATCGGACGGTTCTTGACCGAATAGAGACTTGCGGAGCAGATAGCAGCACCCCCAGCATATACAAATTATTATTGTCGACTTATTCAGCGTACGTCGCTGACCGGGTGTTTGGAAAAGAGTCACGTGATCCGGTAGTACCAAACGAAAAGTGAAAAAGTGAGTGCTTGCATTAGTCAGCACAAGTCTATTAAAAGAAGGTCGAACTATATAAATGAAGGGGGCCATAGAGAAGGTCCTGTTCCAACCCAGCACCGGAAGAGTTAACCTGGCAATGACGCGCGGAGAAAACCACCAACCCCGGAGTGCAAGCACGCCAAGGCTAGGAAATTCATCTGAAACAGAGCCGTGGAAGCTCGCCCAGAATCAGCCAGGACAGGTAGGCTACCTGTCCGAAGAAAACAATCTGGACCAGTCAACGATATGAAAGGAGACGCCGGTGGAGAGAATCTACCCCTCGGACCTCTTAGAGGAAGATCAAGTATACTTCCCCAATATCAGAGACACGAGGAGGACAGCTTAGAGGCTGCCAAGCAATGTGAACAGAGATTGATGGAGTTCTTGAGGCAGATCAACGAAATGCAGCGTGGTATGAGCGCCCAAATAGAAGCATTGAATGCGCAAGTAGCAGAGATGCAATCTCACACATCCAAAGGGCCCAAACAGAATGGACTGCCTTGACCAACCCGAACTGTTCCTAATCCGATGGACAGCTTCTTGAGATACCAAAAAACTCCGGCTCTGGAACCGGTGACACAAAACATGCTTAATAGCCAGATGCACCGGTTAAGAACACCTAGGCGGACGAATCCTCCGACCCGCAGACAATCCAAACCAGACTTAAGGGAGACAAGTCACCAATGGCATCCAGAGATCTATCGGAACTCATCGTTTCAGTCAGTCACCGAAGGTCAGACTAGACAGATGGAACCTAAAGTTCGACTGCAGCGGACGCGGAATGACAGTTGAGAGCTTCCTTTTCCGCGTGGACCGATTGCAAGAATTGTATGACCTCAGCCGCCACCAAGTCTTTCGTGAATTCCATCTTCTGTTGACAGGGCGTCCACTATTGGCAGCTGATGGAGGACAAGGCGGAAGATTACGATTTCGAGTACTACTCATTGATCCAGGAAATGAGACGGGCGTTTTCCACTACAGCGAGCGACATAATGAAAGTCAAGGAACTAATGGATCGCAGACAGGACATCACGAAACCTTTAGCGATTATGTCTCGGATAAGCACAACTTGCATTTCAAGCACAAGCACAAAATCGCTTAAGAGGAATTTGTTAAGCTTTTAAAGTACAATATGAACTGCCAGATGGGGGATTGCTGCTAACATCCCCAATACCCTCATTGGAGGAGCTTAAAAGAGAGGGTTCCGAGTTGATCGCTGGCTAAAGAGCACCGGAAGAAATGTGCATGTGCATGTGCAAATGTGCGGCACTCAACGAAATAGAGAAATTCCAGACCAGAGAGAGACCAGAGATTTGGAAGAAATGTGCGCAGCCGAGCGGCGTTCAACGAAATAGAGGAATTCCAGACCAGAGAGAGACCAGAGATTTGGAAGATATGTGCGCAGCCGAGCGGCGTTCAAGGAAATAGAGTAATTCTAGACCAGAGAGAGACCAGAGATTTGGAAGAAATGTGCGCAGCCGAGCGGCGTTCAACGAAATAGAGGAATTCCAGACCAAAGAGAGACCAGAGATTTGCCAGATGCGGTCACAGTGGAAGAGTTTAACCGGCAGCGAAAAGAATCGCGGGGGCGTTGTGAGGCCAAACAAGGATGCCAAGGACCACTACACGCCATAGTGTGCCATAAGTGTGGAAAAGGGGCAGACTTCTACAGGAAGAATCCTTCAAAGGAAGAATCCTACACGAGCAGTCATTGTTTTTTGTCGTCTAGACAAAAACATATTTTTGCGCAATGTTAATACATTCCTAGACTAAGAATTAATCCTATCCAAAATAATTTTTTCTTTTATTTATATATATAAAACCCTGAGTTCTATATTCATTTTTATACTTCTTTTTATTTTTTTTTTGTATAATAATTTAATTTAATATTTTAGCGGCGAGTATCAGCCTCTTAGTTGTACAATTGCAGGAGCCCTCTGAGCGAAGTTTATAGTTGCGAATGGTCAGCGTTTTGCTAATGTGCGCACCTCACCGGTGGTAAATTCGATACTCTCCGCTATCAAAAATAATTGTCAAGTAGAGTTATTACATATGCTTTAGCCACATTTGTATTACTTATACACGGCGCACGCCGACATGCATAATTATCCAATAAACTTGTAATGTGAAAAGGAAATCGAAACCATGGTGAACTAGAACTTTAACAAGGGGGGTGTGCTAATGCAATAAGTGATGTAGGGCAAGAAAAATGACATAACTATCGACGGACTATAGGGGATCATATTGCGCAGCCCGCGACGATCCACGACTATGGCCGAAACACAGCCCGATCGTATTGCAATCAAGCGGAAGCTAAATTTTTTTCCCAGGCACTTTAAATATTAATTCTTGTTACGTTGGAGAGGAGAGAGGCTTACCAAGATCCCACGACCCGAATACGACGTAGCTTATGCCGGCAAAAATGGTGCCTGAACATTTGACTCCCCTCCCTCTGCCAGGACTCCCTCCATTTTCAGAACGTGGGACTTTTCATATTCCTTAAGGAATTTTATTAGCGTCAACCATCTGACCTGAGTAAGGCATAGCTTCCATCTTTATTTTCCATGAGTAATTTGACTGTTTAATGGAACAGGGTGAATCAAATGTATTTTATGTACATGCTTACCCATTTTTTTTTAATTGCAACCAGAACTTTGTTGCAGAATAGTGGAATTGTCTTAAATAAAATTCCGGAATTCCTTAAATCAAGAGTTATGATTTATCCTTTTTATAATACCGCACTTACAACTATGTGCTGACAGGTTACTTGTTGGAGTTAACGTAAATATAACTTAGATGTGTTTTTTTTTGGCGACGATCCCACGACTTACTAGGCATTGGCCAGGTCGTTAGATAGGTTTGAGTTCAGAATAGCAGGAGCGTATATACTGTTCGTTTGTCGATTCAGAACAGATAAGGGGTGGGGGAACTGAACATGAAACGTAAAGCCGAGGCCCTACAACGTGCTAGGCATTGGTCCGGTCGATTGCTTGGTTCGAGTATTTACTGTTTCCCCTGACATAAATGGCCCGGGGATGATCTTCAGTTTCTCTGGCTGACGCCCTACAACGTATTAGGCTAGTTCGTCAGGTAGTTTGGTTCGAGTCCAGAGAAATGGGAATGCGGTTGTGGAGCACGAGAATGATCGGTCAAGCAACCGGATTTCGGACGACTGGAAGAAGGGGGTTTTTGGAAAGTTTTTCTAGATGCAGCCCGTTTTCGCTTGGGACATTTGCGCTGACTAGAAAAGGATGGGACCGGATGTCACCCCTACTTAGGGATACTAGTTTTGCTTTGTTTTTGGGGCTTAAAAATCGGACGGTTCTTGACCGAATAGAGACTTGCGGAGCAGATAGCAGCACCCCCAGCATATACAAATTATTATTGTCGACTTATTCAGCGTACGTCGCTGACCGGGTGTTTGGAAAAGAGTCACGTGATCCGGTAGTACCAAACGAAAAGTGAAAATATGAGTGCTTGCATTAGTCAGCACAAGTCTATTAAAAGAAGGTCGAACTATATAAATGAAGGGGGCCAAAGAGAAGGTCCTGTTCCAACCCAGCACCGGAAGAGTTAACCTGGCAATGACGCGCGGAGAAAACCACCAACCCCGGAGTGCAAGCACGCCAAGGCTAGGAAATTCATCTGAAACAGAGCCGTGGAAGCTCGCCCAGAATCAGCCAGGACAGGTAGGCTACCTGTCCGAAGAAAACAATCTGGACCAGTCAACGATATGAAAGGAGACGCCGGTGGAGAGAATCTACCCCTCGGACCTCTTAGAGGAAGATCAAGTATACTTCCCCAATATCAGAGACACGAGGAGGACAGCTTAGAGGCTGCCAAGCAATGTGAACAGAGATTGATGGAGTTCTTGAGGCAGATCAACGAAATGCAGCGTGGTATGAGCGCCCAAATAGAAGCATTGAATGCGCAAGTAGCAGAGATGCAATCTCACACATCCAAAGGGCCCAAACAGAATGGACTGCCTTGACCAACCCGAACTGTTCCTAATCCGATGGACAGCTTCTTGAGATACCAAAAAACTCCGGCTCTGGAACCGGTGACACAAAACATGCTTAATAGCCGGATGCACCGGTTAAGAACACCTAGGCGGACGAATCCTCCGACCCGCAGACAATCCAAACCAGACTTAAGGCAGACAAGTCACCAATGGCATCCAGAGATCTATCGGAACTCATCGTTTCAGTCAGTCACCGAAGGTCAGACTAGACAGATGGAACCTAAAGTTCGACTGCAGCGGACGCGGAATGACAGTTGAGAGCTTCCTTTTCCGCGTGGACCGATTGCAAGAATTGTATGACCTCAGCCGCCACCAAGTCTTTCGTGAATTCCATCTTCTGTTGACAGGGCGTCCACTATTGGCAGCTGATGGAGGACAAGGCGGAAGATTACGATTTCGAGTACTACTCATTGATCCAGGAAATGAGACGGGCGTTTTCCACTACAGCGAGCGACATAATGAAAGTCAAGGAACTAATGGATCGCAGACAGGACATCACGAAACCTTTAGCGATTATGTCTCGGATAAGCACAACTTGCATTTCAAGCACAAGCACAAAATCGCTTAAGAGGAATTTGTTAAGCTTTTAAAGTACAATATGAACTGCCAGATGGGGGATTGCTGCTAACATCCCCAATACCCTCATTGGAGGAGCTTAAAAGAGAGGGTTCCGAGTTGATCGCTGGCTAAAGAGCACCGGAAGAAATGTGCGCAGCCGAGCGGCATTCAACGAAATAGAGAAATTCCAGACCAGAGAGAGACCAGAGATTTGGAAGAAATGTGCGCAGCCGAGCGGCGTTCAACGAAATAGAGGAATTCCAGACCAGAGAGAGACCGAAAATTTGGAAGAAATGTGCGCAGCCGAGCGGCGTTCAACGAAATAGAGTAATTCTAGACCAGAGAGAGACCAGAGATTTGGAAGAAATGTGCGCAGCCGAGCGGCGTTCAACGAAATAGAGGAATTCCAGACCAAAGAGAGACCAGAGATTTGCCAGATGCGGTCACAGTGGAAGAGTTTAACCGGCAGCGAAAAGAATCGCGGGGGCGTTGTGAGGCCAATCAAGGATGCCAAGGACCACTACACGCCATAGTGTGCCATAAGTGTGGAAAAGGGGCAGACTTCTACAGGAAGAATCCTTCAAAGGAAGAATCCTACACGAGCAGTCATTGTTTTCTGTCGTCTAGACAAAAACATATTTTTGCGCAATGTTAATACATTCCTAGACTAAGAATTAATCCTATCCAAAATAATTTTTTTTTTTATTTATATATATAAAACCCTGAGTTCTATATTCATTTTTATACTTCTTTTTATTTTTATTTTTGTATAATAATTTAATTTAATATTTTAGCGGCGAGTATCAGCCTCTTAGTTGTACAATTGCAGGAGCCCTCTGAGCGAAGTTTATAGTTGCGAATGGTCAGCGTTTTGCTAATGTGCGCACCTCACCGGTGGTAAATTCGATACTCTCCGCTATCAAAAATAATTGTCAAGTATGTCATATGCTTTAGCCACATTTGTATTACTTATACACGGCGCACGCCGACATGCATAATTATCCAATAAACTTGTAATGTGAAAAGGAAATCGAAACCATGGTGAACTAGAACTTTAACAAGGGGGGTGTGCTAATGCAATAAGTGATGTAGGGCAAGAAAAATGACATAACTTTCGACGGACTATAGGGGATCATATTGCGCAGCCCGCGACGATCCACGACTATGGCCGAAACACAGCCCGATCGTATTGCAATCAAGCGGAAGCTAAATTTTTTTTCCAGGCACTTTAAATATTAATTCTTGTTACGTTGGAGAGGAGAGAGGCTTACCAAGATCCCACGACCCGAATACGACGTAGCTTATGCCGGCAAAAATGGTGCCTGAACATTTGACTCCCCTCCCTCTGCCAGGACTCCCTCCATTTTCAGAACGTGGGACTTTTCATATTCCTTAAGGAATTTTATTAGCGTCAACCATCTGACCTGAGTAAGGCATAGCTTCCATCTTTATTTTCCATGAGTAATTTGACTGTTTTATGGAACAGGGTGAATCAAATGTATTTTATGTACATGCTTACCCATTTTTTTTTAATTGCAACCAGAACTTTGTTGCAGAATAGTGGAATTGTCTTAAATAAAATTCCGGAATTCCTTAAATCAAGAGTTATGATTTATCCTTTTTATAATACCGCACTTACAACTATGTGCTGACAGGTTACTTGTTGGAGTTAACGTAAATATAACTTAGATGTGTTTTTTTTGGCGACGATCCCACGACTTACTAGGCATTGGCCAGGTCGTTAGATAGGTTTGAGTTCAGAATAGCAGGAGCGTATATACTGTTCGTTTGTCGATTCAGAACAGATAAGGGGTGGGGGAACTGAACATGAAACGTAAAGCCGAGGCCCTACAACGTGCTAGGCATTGGTCCGGTCGATTGCTTGGTTCGAGTATTTACTGTTTCCCCTGACATAAATGGCCCGGGGGATGATCTTCAGTTTCTCTGGCTGACGCCCTACAACGTATTAAGCTAGTTCGTCAGGTAGTTTGCTTGGTTCGAGTCCAGAGAAATGGGAATGCGGTTGTGGAGCACGAGAATGATCGGTCAAGCAACCGGATTTCGGACGACTGGAAGAAGGGGGTTTTTGGAAAGTTTTTCTAGATGCAGCCCGTTTTCGCTTGGGACATTTTCGCTGACTAGAAAAGGATGGGACCGGATGTCACCCCTACTTAGGGATACTAGTTTTGCTTTGTTTTTGGGGCTTAAAAATCGGACGGTTCTTGACCGAATAGAGACTTGCGGAGCAGATAGCAGCACCCCCAGCATATACAAATTATTATTGTCGACTTATTCAGCGAACGTCGCTGACCGGGTGTTTGGAAAAGAGTCACGTGATCCGGTAGTACCAAACGAAAAGTGAAAAAGTGAGTGCTTGCATTAGTCAGCACAAGTCTATTAAAAGAAGGTCGAACTATATAAATGAAGGGGGCCAAAGAGAAGGTCCTGTTCCAACCCAGCACCGGAAGAGTTAACCTGGCAATGACGCGCGGAGAAAACTACCAACCCCGGAGTGCAAGCACGCCAAGGCTAGGAAATTCATCTGAAACAGAGTCGTGGAAGCTCGCCCAGAATCAGCCAGGACAGGTAGGCTACCTGTCCGAAGAAAACAATCTGGACCAGTCAACGATATGAAAGGAGACGCCGGTGGAGAGAATCTACCCCTCGGACCTCTTAGAGGAAGATCAAGTATACTTCCCCAATATCAGAGACACGAGGAGGACAGCTTAGAGGCTGCCAATCAATGTGAACAGAGATTGATGGAGTTCTTGAGGCAGATCAACGAAATGCAGCGTGGTATGAGCGCCCAAATAGAAGCATTGAATGCGCAAGTAGCAGAGATGCAATCTCACACATCCAAAGGGCCCAAACAGAATGGACTGCCTTGACCAACCCGAACTGTTCCTAATCCGATGGACAGCTTCTTGAGATACCAAAAAACTCCGGCTCTGGAACCGGTGACACAAAACATGCTTAATAGCCAGATGCACCGGTTAAGAACACCTAGGCGGACGAATCCTCCGACCCGCAGACAATCCAAACCAGACTTAAGGGAGACAAGTCACCAATGGCATCCAGAGATCTATCGGAACTCATCGTTTCAGTCAGTCACCGAAGGTCAGACTAGACAGATGGAACCTAAAGTTCGACTGCAGCGGACGCGGAATGACAGTTGAGAGCTTCCTTTTCCGCGTGGACCGATTGCAAGAATTGTATGACCTCAGCCGCCACCAAGTCTTTCGTGAATTTCATCTTCTGTTGACAGGGCGTCCACTATTGGCAGCTGATGGAGGACAAGGCGGAAGATTACGATTTCGAGTACTACTCATTGATCCAGGAAATGAGACGGGCGTTTTCCACTACAGCAAGCGACATAATGAAAGTCAAGGAACTAATGGATCGCAGACAGGACATCACGAAACCTTTAGCGATTATGTCTCGGATAAGCACAACTTGCATTTCAAGCACAAGCACAAAATCGCTTAAGAGGAATTTGTTAAGCTTTTAAAGTACAATATGAACTGCCAGATGGGGGATTGCTGCTAACATCCCCAATACCCTCATTGGAGGAGCTTAAAAGAGAGGGTTCCGAGTTGATCGCTGGCTAAAGAGCACCGGAAGAAATGTGCGCAGCCGAGCGGCATTCAACGAAATAGAGAAATTCCAGACCAGAGAGAGACCAGAGATTTGGAAGAAATGTGCGCAGCCGAGCGGCGTTCAACGAAATAGAGGAATTCCAGACCAGAGAGAGACCGGAGATTTGGAAGAAATGTGCGCAGCCGAGCGGCGTTCAACGAAATAGAGTAATTCTAGACCAGAGAGAGACCAGAGATTTGGAAGAAATGTACGCAGCCGAGCGGCGTTCAACGAAATAGAGGAATTCCAGACCAAAGAGAGACCAGAGATTTGCCAGTTGCGGTCACAGTGGAAGAGTTTAACCGGCAGCGAAAAGAATCGCGGGGGCGTTGTGAGGCCAAACAAGGATGCCAAGGACCACTACACGCCATAGTGTGCCATAAGTGTGGAAAAGGGGCAGACTTCTACAGGAAGAATCCTTCAAAGGAAGAATCCTACACGAGCAGTCATTGTTTTCTGTCGTCTAGACAAAAACATATTTTTGCGCAATGTTAATACATTCCTAGACTAAGAATTAATCCTATCCAAAATAATTTTTTTTTTTATTTATATATATAAAACCCTGAGTTCTATATTCATTTTTATACTTCTTTTTATTTTTATTTTTGTATAATAATTTAATTTAATATTTTAGCGGCGAGTATCAGCCTCTTAGTTGTACAATTGCAGGAGCCCTCTGAGCGAAGTTTATAGTTGCGAATGGTCAGCGTTTTGCTAATGTGCGCACCTCACCGGTGGTAAATTCGATACTCTCCGCTATCAAAAATAATTGTCAAGTAGAGTTATTACATATGCTTTAGCCACATTTGTATTACTTATACACGGCGCACGCCGACATGCATAATTATCCAATAAACTTGTAATGTGAAAAGGAAATCGAAACCATGGTGAACTAGAACTTTAACAAGGGGGGTGTGCTAATGCAATAAGTGATGTAGGGCAAGAAAAATGACATAACTTTCGACGGACTATAGGGGATCATATTGCGCAGCCCGCGACGATCCACGACTATGGCCGAAACACAGCCCGATCGTATTGCAATCAAGCGGAAGCTAAATTTTTTTTCCAGGCACTTTAAATATTAATTCTTGTTACGTTGGAGAGGAGAGAGGCTTACCAAGATCCCACGACCCGAATACGACGTAGCTTATGCCGGCAAAAATGGTGCCTGAACATTTGACTCCCCTCCCTCTGCCAGGACTCCCTCCATTTTCAGAACGTGGGACTTTTCATATACCTTAAGGAATTTTATTAGCGTCAACCATCTGACCTGAGTAAGGCATAGCTTCCATCTTTATTTTCCATGAGTAATTTGACTGTTTTATGGAACAGGGTGAATCAAATGTATTTTATGTACATGCTTACCCATTTTTTTTTAATTGCAACCAGAACTTTGTTGCAGAATAGTGGAATTGTCTTAAATAAAATTCCGGAATTCCTTAAATCAAGAGTTATGATTTATCCTTTTTATAATACCGCACTTACAACTATGTGCTGACAGGTTACTTGTTGGAGTTAACGTAAATATAACTTAGATGTGTTTTTTTTGGCGACGATCCCACGACTTACTAGGCATTGACCAGGTCGATAGACAGGTTTGAGTTCAGAATAGCAGGAGCGTATATACTGTTCGTTTGTCGATTCAGAACAGATAAGGGGTGGGGGAACTGAACATGAAACGTAAAGCCGAGGCCCTACAACGTGCTAGGCATTGGTCCGGTCGATTGCTTGGTTCGAGTATTTACTGTTTCCCCTGACATAAATGGCCCGGGGGATGATCTTCAGTTTCTCTGGCTGACGCCCTACAACGTATTAAGCTAGTTCGTCAGGTAGTTTGCTTGGTTCGAGTCCAGAGAAATGGGAATGCGGTTGTGGAGCACGAGAATGATCGGTCAAGCAACCGGATTTCGGACGACTGGAAGAAGGGGGTTTTTGGAAAGTTTTTCTAGATGCAGCCCGTTTTCGCTTGGGACATTTGCGCTGACTAGAAAAGGATGGGACCGGATGTCACCCCTACTTAGTGATACTAGTTTTGCTTTGTTTTTGGGGCTTAAAAATCGGACGGTTCTTGACCGAATAGAGACTTGCGGAGCAGATAGCAGCACCCCCAGCATATACAAATTATTATTGTCGACTTATTCAGCGTACGTCGCTGACCGGGTGTTTGGAAAAGAGTCACGTGATCCGGTAGTACCAAACGAAAAGTGAAAAAGTGAGTGCTTGCATTAGTCAGCACAAGTCTATTAAAAGAAGGTCGAACTATATAAATGAAGGGGGCCAAAGAGAAGGTCCTGTTCCAACCCAGCACCGGAAGAGTTAACCTGGCAATGACGCGCGGAGAAAACCACCAACCCCGGAGTGCAAGCACGCCAATTCATCTGAAACAGAGCCGTGGAAGCTCGCCCAGAATCAGCCAGGACAGGTAGGCTACCTGTCCGAAGAAAACAATCTGGACCAGTCAACGATATGAAAGGAGACGCCGGTGGAGAGAATCTACCCCTCGGACCTCTTAGAGGAAGATCAAGTATACTTCCCCAATATCAGAGACACGAGGGGGACAGCTTAGAGGCTGCCAAGCAATGTGAACAGAGATTGATGGAGTTCTTGAGGCAGATCAACGAAATGCAGCGTGGTATGAGCGCCCAAATAGAAGCATTGAATGCGCGAGTAGCAGAGATGCAATCTCACACATCCAAAGGGCCCAAACAGAATGGACTGCCTTGACCAACCCGAACTGTTCCTAATCCGATGGACAGCTTCTTGAGATACCAAAAAACTCCGGCTCTGGAACCGGTGACACAAAACATGCTTAATAGCCAGATGCACCGGTTAAGAACACCTAGGCGGACGAATCCTCCGACCCGCAGACAATCCAAACCAGACTTAAGGGAAACAAGTCACCAATGGCATCCAGAGATCTATCGGAACTCATCGTTTCAGTCAGTCACCGAAGGTCAGACTAGACAGATGGAACCTAAAGTTCGACTGCAGCGGACGCGGAATGACAGTTGAGAGCTTCCTTTTCCGCGTGGACCGATTGCAAGAATTGTATGACCTTAGCCGCCACCAAGTCTTTCGTGAATTCCATCTTCTGTTGACAGGGCGTCCACTATTGGCAGCTGATGGAGGACAAGGCGGAAGATTTCGATTTCGAGTACTACTCATTGATCCAGGAAATGAGACGGGCGTTTTCCACTACAGCGAGCGACATAATGAAAGTCAAGGAACTAATGGATCGCAGACAGGACATCACGAAACCTTTAGCGATTATGTCTCGGATAAGCACAACTTGCATTTCAAGCACAAGCACAAAATCGCTTAAGAGGAATTTGTTAAGCTTTTAAAGTACAATATGAACTGCCAGATGGGGGATTGCTGCTAACATCCCCAATACCCTCATTGGAGGAGCTTAAAAGAGAGGGTTCCGAGTTGATCGCTGGCTAAAGAGCACCGGAAGAAATGTGCGCAGCCGAGCGGCATTCAACGAAATAGAGAAATTCCAGACCAGAGAGAGACCAGAGATTTGGAAGAAATGTGCGCAGCCGAGCGGCGTTCAACGAAATAGAGGAATTCCAGACCAGAGAGAGACCGGAGATTTGGAAGAAATGTGCGCAGCCGAGCGGCGTTCAACGAAATAGAGGAATTCCAAACCAAAGAGAGACCAGAGATTTGCCAGTTGCGGTCACAGTGGAAGAGTTTAACCGGCAGCGAAAAGAATCGCGGGGGCGTTGTGAGACCAAACAAGGATGCCAAGGACCACTACACGCCATAGTGTGCCATAAGTGTGGAAAAGGGGCAGACTTCTACAGGAAGAATCCTTCAAAGGAAGAATCCTACACGAGCAGTCATTGTTTTCTGTCGTCTAGACAAAAACATATTTTTGCGCAATGTTAATACATTCCTAGACTAAGAATTAATCCTATCCAAAATAATTTTTTTTTATTTATATATATAAAACCCTGAGTTCTATATTCATTTTTATACTTCTTTTTATTTTTTTTTTTTGTATAATAATTTAATTTAATATTTTAGCGGCGAGTATCAGCCTCTTATTTGTACAATTGCAGGAGCCCTCTGAGCGAAGTTTATAGTTGCGAATGGTCAGCGTTTTGCTAATGTGCGCACCTCACCGGTGGTAAATTCGATACTCTCCGCTATCAAAAATAATTGTCAAGTAGAGTTATTACATATGCTTTAGCCACATTTGTATTACTTATACACGGCGCACGCCGACATGCATAATTATCCTATAAACTTGTAATGTGAAAAGGAAATCGAAACCATGGTGAACTAGAACTTTAACAAGGGGGGTGTGCTAATGCAATAAGTGATGTAGGGCAAGAAAAATGACATAACTTTCGACGGACTATAGGGGATCATATTGCGCAGCCCGCGACGATCCACGACTATGGCCGAAACACAGCCCGATCGTATTGCAATCAAGCGGAAGCTAAATTTTTTTTCCAGGCACTTTAAATATTAATTCTTGTTACGTTGGAGAGGAGAGAGGCTTACCAAGATCCCACGACCCGAATACGACGTAGCTTATGCCGGCAAAAATGGTGCCTGAACATTTGACTCCCCTCCCTCTGCCAGGACTCCCTCCATTTTCAGAACGTGGGACTTTTCATATTCCTTAAGAAATTTTATTAGCGTCAACCATCTGACCTGAGTAAGGCATAGCTTCCATCTTTATTTTCCATGAGTAATTTGACTGTTTTATGGAACAGGGTGAATCAAATGTATTTTATGTACATGCTTACCCATTTTTTTTAATTGCAACCAGAACTTTGTTGCAGAATAGTGGAATTGTCTTAAATAAAATTCCGGAATTCCTTAAATCAAGAGTTATGATTTATCCTTTTTATAATACCGCACTTACAACTATGTGCTGACAGGTTACTTGTTGGAGTTAACGTAAATATAACTTAGATGTGTTTTTTTTGGCGACGATCCCACGACTTACTAGGCATTGGCCAGGTCGTTAGATAGGTTTGAGTTCAGAATAGCACTGTTCGTTTGTCGATTCAGAACAGATAAGGGGTGGGGGAACTGAACATGAAACGTAAAGCCGAGGCCCTACAACGTGCTAGGCATTGGTCCGGTCGATTGCTTGGTTCGAGTATTTACTGTTTCCCCTGACATAAATGGCCCGGGGGATGATCTTCAGTTTCTCTGGCTGACGCCTTACAACGTATTAGGCTAGTTCGTCAGGTAGTTTGCTTGGTTCGAGTCCAGAGAAATGGGAATGCGGTTGTGGAGCACGAGAATGATCGGTCAAGCAACCGGATTTCGGACGACTGGAAGAAGGGGGTTTTTGGAAAGTTTTTCTAGATGCAGCCCGTTTTCGCTTGGGACATTTGCGCTGACTAGAAAAGGATGGGACCGGATGTCACCCCTACTTAGGGATACTAGTTTTGCTTTGTTTTTGGGTCTTAAAAATCGGACGGTTCTTGACCGAATAGAGACTTGCGGAGCAGATAGCAGCACCCCCAGCATATACAAATTATTATTGTCGACTTATTCAGCGTACGTCGCTGACCGGGTGTTTGGAAAAGAGTCACGTGATCCGGTAGTACCAAACGAAAAGTGAAAAAGTGAGTGCTTGCATTAGTCAGCACAAGTCTATTAAAAGAAGGTCGAACTATATAAATGAAGGGGGCCAAAGAGAAGGTCCTGTTCCAACCCAGCACCGGAAGAGTTAACCTGGCAATGACGCGCGAAGAAAACCACCAACCCCGGAGTGCAAGCACGCCAAGGCTAGGAAATTCATCTGAAACAGAGCCGTGGAAGCTCGCCCAGAATCAGCCAGGACAGGTAGGCTACCTGTCCGAAGAAAACAATCTGGACCAGTCAACGATATGAAAGGAGACGCCGGTGGAGAGAATCTACCCCTCGGACCTCTTAGAGGAAGATCAAGTATACTTCCCCAATATCAGAGACACGAGGGGGACAGCTTAGAGGCTGCCAAGCAATGTGAACAGAGATTGATGGAGTTCTTGAGGCAGATCAACGAAATGCAGCGTGGTATGAGCGCCCAAATAGAAGCATTGAATGCGCAAGTAGCAGAGATGCAATCTCACACATCCAAAGGTCCCAAACAGAATGTACTGCCTTGACCAACCCGAACTGTTCCTAATCCGATGGACAGCTTCTTGAGATACCAAAAAACTCCGGCTCTGGAACCGGTGACACAAAACATGCTTAATAGCCAGATGCACCGGTTAAGAACACCTAGGCGGACGAATCCTCCGACCCGCAGACAATCCAAACCAGACTTAAGGGAAACAAGTCACCAATAGCATCCAGAGATCTATCGGAACTCATCGTTTCAGTCAGTCACCGAAGGCCAGACTAGACAGATGGAACCTAAAGTTCGACTGCAGCGGACGCGGAATGACAGTTGAGAGCTTCCTTTTCCGCGTGGACCGATTGCAAGAATTGTATGACCTCAGCCGCCACCAAGTCTTTCGTGAATTCCATCTTCTGTTGACAGGGCGTCCACTATTGGCAGCTGATGGAGGACAAGGCGGAAGATTACGATTTCGAGTACTACTCATTGATCCAGGAAATGAGACGGGCGTTTTCCACTACAGCGAGCGACATAATGAAAGTCAAGGAACTAATGGATCGCAGACAGGACATCACGAAACCTTTAGCGATTATGTCTCGGATAAGCACAACTTGCATTTCAAGCACAAGCACAAAATCGCTTAAGAGGAATTTGTTAAGCTTTTAAAGTACAATATGAACTGCCAGATGGGGGATTGCTGCTAACATCCCCAATACCCTCATTGGAGGAGCTTAAAAGAGAGGGTTCCGAGTTGATCGGTGGCTAAAGAGCACCGGAAGAAATGTGCGCAGCCGAGCGGCATTCTACGAAATAGAGAAATTCCAGACCAGAGAGAGACCAGAGATTTGGAAGAAATGTGCGCAGCCGAGCGGCGTTCAACGAAATAGAGGAATTCCAGACCAGAGAGAGACCGGAGATTTGGAAGAAATGTGCGCAGCCGAGCGGCGTTCAACGAAATAGAGTAATTCTAGACCAGAGAGAGACCAGAGATTTGGAAGAAATGTGCGCAGCCGAGCGGCGTTCAACGAAATAGAGGAATTCCAGACCAAAGAGAGACCAGAGATTTGCCAGTTGCGGTCACAGTGGAAGAGTTTAACCGGCAGCGAAAAGAATCGCGGGGGCGTTGTGAGGCCAAACAAGGATGCCAAGGACCACTACACGCCATAGTGTGCCATAAGTGTGGAAAAGGGGCAGACTTCTACAGGAAGAATCCTTCAAAGGAAGAATCCTACACGAGCAGTCATTGTTTTCTGTCGTCTAGACAAAAACATATTTTTGCGCAATGTTAATACATTCCTAGACTAAGAATTAATCCTATCCAAAATAATTTTTTTTTTTATTTATATATATAAAACCCTGAGTTCTATATTCATTTTTATACTTCTTTTTATTTTTTTTTTTTTGTATAATAATTTAATTTAATATTTTAGCGGCGAGTATCAGCCTCTTAGTTGTACAATTGCAGGAGCCCTCTGAGCGAAGTTTATAGTTGCGAATGGTCAGCGTTTTGCTAATGTGCGCACCTCACCGGTGGTAAATTCGATACTCTCCGCTATCAAAAATAATTGTCAAGTAGAGTTATTACATATGCTTTAGCCACATTTGTATTACTTATACACGGTGCACGCCGACATGCATAATTATCCAATAAACTTGTAATGTGAAAAGGAAATCGAAACCATGGTGAACTAGAACTTTAACAAGGGGGGTGTGCTAATGCAATAAGTGATGTAGGGCAAGAAAAATGACATAACTTTCGACGGACTATAGGGGATCATATTGCGCAGCCCGCGACGATCCACGACTATGGCCGAAACACAGCCCGATCGTATTGCAATCAAGCGGAAGCTAAATTTTTTTTCCAGGCACTTTAAATATTAATTCTTGTTAGGTTGGAGAGGAGAGAGGCTTACCAAGCTTACCACGACCCGAATACGACGTAGCTTATGCCGGCAAAAATGGTGCCTGAACATTTGACTCCCCTCCCTCTGCCAGGACTCCCTCCATTTTCAGAACGTGGGACTTTTTTATATTCCTTAAGAAATTTTATTAGCGTCAACCATCTGACCTGAGTAAGGCATAGCTTCCATCTTTATTTTCCATGAGTAATTTGACTGTTTTATGGAACAGGGTGAATCAAATGTATTTTATGTACATGCTTACCCATTTTTTTTTAATTGCAACCAGAACTTTGTTGCAGAATAGTGGAATTGTCTTAAATAAAATTCCGGAATTCCTTAAATCAAGAGTTATGATTTATCCTTTTTATAATACCGCACTTACAACTATGTGCTGACAGGTTACTTGTTGGAGTTAACGTAAATATAACTTAGATGTGTTTTTTTTGGCGACGATCCCACGACTTACTAGGCATTGGCCAGGTCGTTAGATAGGTTTGAGTTCAGAATAGCAGGAGCGTATATACTGTTCGTTTGTCGATTCAGAACAGATAAGGGGTGGGGGAACTGAACATGAAACGTAAAGCCGAGGCCCTACAACGTGCTAGGCATTGGTCCGGTCGATTGCTTGGTTCGAGTATTTACTGTTTCCCCTGACATAAATGGCCCGGGGGATGATCTTCAGTTTCTCTGGCTGACGCCTTACAACGTATTAGGCTAGTTCGTCAGGTAGTTTGCTTGGTTCGAGTCCAGAGAAATGGGAATGCGGTTGTGGAGCACGAGAATGATCGGTCAAGCAACCGGATTTCGGACGACTGGAAGAAGGGGGTTTTTGGAAAGTTTTTCTAGATGCAGCCCGTTTTCGCTTGGGACATTTGCGCTGACTAGAAAAGGATGGGACCGGATGTCACCCCTACTTAGGGATACTAGTTTTGCTTTGTTTTTGGGTCTTAAAAATCGGACGGTTCTTGACCGAATAGAGACTTGCGGAGCAGATAGCAGCACCCCCAGCATATACAAATTATTATTGTCGACTTATTCAGCGTACGTCGCTGACCGGGTGTTTGGAAAAGAGTCACGTGATCCGGTAGTACCAAACGAAAAGTGAAAAAGTGAGTGCTTGCATTAGTCAGCACAAGTCTATTAAAAGAAGGTCGAACTATATAAATGAAGGGGGCCAAAGAGAAGGTCCTGTTCCAACCCAGCACCGGAAGAGTTAACCTGGCAATGACGCGCGGAGAAAACCACCAACCCCGGAGTGCAAGCACGCCAAGGCTAGGAAATTCATCTGAAACAGAGCCGTGGAAGCTCGCCCAGAATCAGCCAGGACAGGTAGGCTACCTGTCCGAAGAAAACAATCTGGACCAGTCAACGATATGAAAGGAGACGCCGGTGGAGAGAATCTACCCCTCGGACCTCTTAGAGGAAGATCAAGTATACTTCCCCAATATCAGAGACACGAGGGGGACAGCTTAGAGGCTGCCAAGCAATGTGAACAGAGATTGATGGAGTTCTTGAGGCAGATCAACGAAATGCAGCGTGGTATGAGCGCCCAAATAGAAGCATTGAATGCGCAAGTAGCAGAGATGCAATCTCACACATCCAAAGGGCCCAAACAGAATGGACTGCCTTGACCAACCCGAACTGTTCCTAATCCGATGGACAGCTTCTTGAGATACCAAAAAACTCCGGCTCTGGAACCGGTGACACAAAACATGCTTAATAGCCAGATGCACCGGTTAAGAACACCTAGGCGGACGAATCCTCCGACCCGCAGACAATCCAAACCAGACTTAAGGGAAACAAGTCACCAATGGCATCCAGAGATCTATCGGAACTCATCGTTTCAGTCAGTCACCGAAGGTCAGACTAGACAGATGGAACCTAAAGTTCGACTGCAGCGGACGCGGAATGACAGTTGAGAGCTTCCTTTTCCGCGTGGACCGATTGCAAGAATTGTATGACCTCAGCCGCCACCAAGTCTTTCGTGAATTCCATCTTCTGTTGACAGGGCGTCCACTATTGGCAGCTGATGGAGGACAAGGCGGAAGATTACGATTTCGAGTACTACTCATTGATCTAGGAAATGAGACGGGCGTTTTCCACTACAGCGAGCGACATAATGAAAGTCAAGGAACTAATGGATCGCAGACAGGACATCACGAAACCTTTAGCGATTATGTCTCGGATAAGCACAGCTTGCATTTCAAGCACAAGCACAAAATCGCTTAAGAGGAATTTGTTAAGCTTTTAAAGTACAATATGAACTGCCAGATGGGGGATTGCTGCTAACATCCCCAATACCCTCATTGGAGGAGCTTAAAAGAGAGGGTTCCGAGTTGATCGCTGGCTAAAGAGCACCGGATGAAATGTGCGCAGCCGAGCGGCATTCAACGAAATAGACAAATTCCAGACCAGAGAGAGACCAGAGATTTGGAAGAAATGTGCGCAGCCTAGAGGCGTTCAACGAAATAGAGGAACTCCAGACCAGAGAGAGACCAGAGATTTGGAAGAAATGTGCGCAGCCGAGCGGCGTTCAACGAAATAGAGGAATTCCAGACCAAAGAGAGACCAGAGATTTGCCAGATGCGGTCACAGTGGAAGAGTTTAACCGGCAGCGAAAAGAATCGCGGGGGCGTTGTGAGGCCAAACAAGGATGCCAAGGACCACTACACGCCATAGTGTGCCATAAGTGTGGAAAAGGGGCAGACTTCTACAGGAAGAATCCTTCAAAGGAAGAATCCTACACGAGCAGTCATTGTTTTCTGTCGTCTAGACAAAAACATATTTTTGCGCAATGTTAATACATTCCTAGACTAAGAATTAATCCTATCCAAAATAATTTTTTTTTATTTATATATATAAAACCCTGAGTTCTATATTCATTTTTATACTTCTTTTTATTTTTTTTTTTTGTATAATAATTTAATTTAATATTTTAGCGGCGAGTATCAGCCTCTTAGTTGTACAATTGCAGGAGCCCTCTGAGCGAAGTTTATAGTTGCGAATGGTCAGCGTTTTGCTAATGTGCGCACCTCACCGGTGGTAAATTCGATACTCTCCGCTATCAAAAATAATTGTCAAGTAGAGTTATTACATATGCTTTAGCCACATTTGTATTACTTATACACGGCGCACGCCGACATGCATAATTATCCAATAAACTTGTAATGTGAAAAGGAAATCGAAACCATGGTGAACTAGAACTTTAACAAGGGGGGTGTGCTAATGCAATAAGTGATGTAGGGCAAGAAAAATGACATAACTTTCGATGGACTATAGGGGATCATATTGCGCAGCCCGCGACGATCCACGACTATGGCCGAAACACAGCCCGATCGTATTGCAATCAAGCGGAAGCTAAATTTTTTTTCCAGGCACTTTAAATATTAATTCTTGTTACGTTGGAGAGGAGAGAGGCTTACCAAGATCCCACGACCCGAATACGACGTAGCTTATGCCGGCAAAAATGGTGCCTGAACATTTGACTCCCCTCCCTCTGCCAGGACTCCCTCCATTTTCAGAACGTGGGACTTTTCATATTCCTTAAGAAATTTTATTAGCGTCAACCATCTGACCTGAGTAAGGCATAGCTTCCATCTTTATTTTCCATGAGTAATTTGACTGTTTTATGGAACAGGGTGAATCAAATATATTTTATGTACATGCTTACCCATTTTTTTTTAATTGCAACCAGAACTTTGTTGCAGAATAGTGGAATTGTCTTAAATAAAATTCCGGAATTCCTGAAATCAAGAGTTATGATTTATCCTTTTTATAATACCGCACTTACAACTATGTGCTGACAGGTTACTTGTTGGAGTTAACGTAAATATAACTTAGATGTGTTTTTTTTGGCGACGATCCCACGACTTACTAGGCATTGGCCAGGTCGTTAGATAGGTTTGAGTTCAGAATAGCAGGAGCGTATATACTGTTCGTTTGTCGATTCAGAACAGATAAGGGGTGGGGGAACTGAACATGAAACGTAAAGCCGAGGCCCTACAACGTGCTAGGCATTGGTCCGGTCGATTGCTTGGTTCGAGTATTTACTGTTTCCCCTGACATAAATGGCCCGGGGGATGATCTTCAGTTTCTCTGGCTGACGCCCTACAACGTATTAGGCTAGTTCGTCAGGTAGTGTGCTTGGTTCGAGTCCAGAGAAATGGGAATGCGGTTGTGGAGCACGAGAATGATCGGTCAAGCAACCGGATTTCGGACGACTGGAAGAAGGGGGTTTTTGGAAAGTTTTTCTAGATGCAGCCCGTTTTCGCTTGGGACATTTGCGCTGACTAGAAAAGGATGGGACCGGATGTCACCCCTACTTAGGGATACTAGTTTTGCTTTGTTTTTGGGGCTTAAAAATCGGACGGTTCTTGACCGAATAGAGACTTGCGGAGCAGATAGCAGCACCCCCAGCATATACAAATTATTATTGTCGACTTATTCAGCGTACGTCGCTGACCGGGTGTTTGGAAAAGAGTCACGTGATCCGGTAGTACCAAACGAAAAGTGAAAAAGTGAGTGCTTGCATTAGTCAGCACAAGTCTATTAAAAGAAGGTCGAACTATATAAATGAAGGGGGCCAAAGAGAAGGTCCTGTTCCAACCCAGCACCGGAAGAGTTAACCTGGCAATGACGCGCGGAGAAAACCACCAACCCCGGAGTGCAAGCACGCCAATTCATCTGAAACAGAGCCGTGGAAGCTCGCCCAGAATCAGCCAGGACAGGTAGGCTACCTGTCCGAAGAAAACAATCTGGACCAGTCAACGATATGAAAGGAGACGCCGGTGTAGAGAATCTACCCCTCGGACCTCTTAGAGGAAGATCAAGTATACTTCCCCAATATCAGAGACACGAGGGGGACAACTTAGAGGCTGCCAAGCAATGTGAACAGAGATTGATGGAGTTCTTGAGGCAGATCAACGAAATGCAGCGTGGTATGAGCGCCCAAATAGAAGCATTGAATGCGCAAGTAGCAGAGATGCAATCTCACACATCCAAAGGGCCCAAACAGAATGGACTGCCTTGACCAACCCGAACTGTTCCTAATCCGATGGACAGCTTCTTGAGATACCAAAAAACTCCGGCTCTGGAACCGGTGACACAAAACATGCTTAATAGCCAGATGCACCGGTTAAGAACACCTAGGCGGACGAATCCTCCGACCCGCAGACAATCCAAACCAGACTTAAGGGAAACAAGTCACCAATGGCATCCAGAGATCTATCGGAACTCATCGTTTCAGTCAGTCACCGGAGGTCAGACTAGACAGATGGAACCTAAAGTTCGACTGCAGCGGACGCGGAATGACAGTTGAGAGCTTCCTTTTCCGCGTGGACCGATTGCAAGAATTGTATGACCTCAGCCGCCACCAAGTCTTTCGTGAATTCCATCTTCTGTTGACAGGGCGTCCACTATTGGCAGCTGATGGAGGACAAGGCGGAAGATTACGATTTCGAGTACTACTCATTGATCTAGGAAATGAGACGGGCGTTTTCCACTACAGCGAGCGACATAATGAAAGTCAAGGAACTAATGGATCGCAGACAGGACATCACGAAACCTTTAGCGATTATGTCTCGGATAAGCACAGCTTGCATTTCAAGCACAAGCACAAAATCGCTTAAGAGGAATTTGTTAAGCTTTTAAAGTACAATATGAACTGCCAGATGGGGGATTGCTGCTAACATCCCCAATACCCTCATTGGAGGAGCTTAAAAGAGAGGGTTCCGAGTTGATCGCTGGCTAAAGAGCACCGGATGAAATGTGCGCAGCCGAGCGGCATTCAACGAAATAGACAAATTCCAGACCAGAGAGAGACCAGAGATTTGGAAGAAATGTGCGCAGCCGAGCGGCGTTCAACGAAATAGAGGAATTCCAGACCAGAGAGAGACCGGAGATTTGGAAGAAATGTGCGCAGCCGAGCGGCGTTCAACGAAATAGAGGAATTCCAGACCAAAGAGAGACCAGAGATTTGCCAGATGCGGTCACAGTGGAAGAGTTTAACCGGCAGCGAAAAGAATCGCGGGGGCGTTGTGAGGCCAAACAAGGATACGAAGGACCACTACACGCCATAGTGTGCCATAAGTGTGGAAAAGGGGCAGACTATTACAGGAAGAATCCTTCAAAGGAAGAATCCTACACGAGCAAATTCCACGACGCCACTTGCAGGTTCTTTAAAGATATAGGGAAGAACACCGACGCTAATCTAGCGGCTTTTGCGCGGGGTCCGTCAGGACCAATCCTTTCTGGTAAAAGCACCAAAGACAAAGCGAATCTCCCTTCATAAGATCCTAGAACAACGAGAAAGGGAGTACGAGCTCGCCCGCGAACATATATTCACCGGCTCGGAAGATGCCGATGGCGAGACACGAACAACGCGAAAGATGCTGAAATTATATAATGTCAGGGCAGACTATTGCCGGCTCAAGCAAAAAGTGGTGGATACGGTAGTAAGCATGCAAAACTACAACCGCTTCTTTGAATGCTTTTTTTGAAAAACCGGACGAGGCCAATAAGAAAGTTAAGTGAAGAGTACTACGCACAGCCAGCGGAGGCGAGACCCAAGTAATCGGAGCAATAGCTTTACCTGTAGAATGGTAAGGAGAAACCAAGGACCTACAGTTTAATAGTGCACGGCCTGACACAACGCTTTTATTTCGGAATTAATTTCTTGAATACGTTCGGCCTTACATTCCTCGGTAAAGGTAAGCGCGACGTTGCCACCGTTGAGACAATACCAAAGGAGATGACCGGAGATTTGGATATGAACGACATGCTCAAGCACGTGATAGACACAAATCCCTTATGCATGGAAAAGGGATCAGGAAAGACCAGTCTAGAGCAGCATATAATTGAAGTAACCAACGATAACCTACTAAACAAAAGCAATATCTTTAGATAAACAAAAGCTGGTGTATGCCAAACTAGACCGCATGCTACTTCTAGACGTGAACGAGGAGATCAACAGTAGCTGGATCTCCCCGGTGATTCTGGTGCGAAAGGGCCAGAAAAATAACGTTTGCCTCGATACTCGTTAAGTCCATTCCCGGACGACGAAAGATGCATACCCGTTACCGCATATTGTCGGTCTGGTAAGACGACTACAGGAAAAGTATTACATTTCCGCCATTGACTTAAAACACCCTTTTTGGAAATTACCTCTCGAGACCAAAAGTAGAGAGAAAACCGCATTCACAGTACCCGGCAGACACTGTATGTATTAGTTTACAGGTCTTACGGATGTCTTACTGATCTGTTCACCTACATTTAAAGCTCACCTTGATATGTTGAGCCAGGTCATCATGCAAAGCTAACAAGACAAAAGCAAGTTTTGCTACAGCCAGGCAAAATATCTAGGATGCTTGGTTGGGGGAGGATGCATCCGAGCCGATGATGCGAAAATACAATCGATACAGGATACAGCCTAGCTCCACCAAACAGATGCGGAGGTTCCTGGGGATGACTAGCTGGTGCAGGACGTTTAAAAAAAACTGCGCCCAGACAGCGGCTCTGCTTCACGAGAGCTGGAAGAAAGACCGCGTGAACAATTTGAGATGCCGGAAGAAGCAATTAAGGCGTTTGAACTTTTGAAAACCAGCATGGCTTTAGCACCTGTACTCGTCACCCCAGACTTCAAGAAACCATTTACAATTCAAAGTTATGCGACCATTACTGGAGTGAAAGGAGTTTTGTTCCAAACCGATGACTCAGGCGGTGAACATCCGATTGCCTATATGTCAGCCAAGTTGAACAAGGCGCAGCGGAGTTACAGCATAACCGAGTTGGAATGTTACGTCACTAAATGGCTGATGGGGTCAGAAAGACTTTTCAGGCAGACTCGCGCGGTGGAGTCTGAAGCTTCAAGCGTTTGACTTCATCATAGAACATAGAAAAGGAGCATTAAATATAGTCCCAGATGTACTCTCACGAGTTCACATGGACGAACTACAGAAGACTGGTATGGACGAACTGGACCTACATATCAACCTAATTCGACAGCGTTCCAATCACCGGACTATGTCAAACTGGTGCGGTGTAACAACAGTTAGGTAAAAGTCCAGATCTTGAAGTAACGGAAGGCTACGTCTATAAACGGATGGGATTTAGTCTAAACTACGCCGTGGATTAAGCTCGAGCATGGAAGCTCTGGGTTCCCGCCGAGCTGCGAACCGACTTGGCCTGGAGAGCACATCATGCCATAGCCGCGGGGTGTTAAACAAGTCACTAGCCAAACTGAGACAGTTTTACTACTGGCCAGTGATGACTGTAGATGTCCAAAAGATAGTAAAAAAGTGTGAGGTTTTTAAGATCACCAACATCGCCAAAAAAAATGACCGACCACCCATGGGAGAACAGCGTGTCATGGAGAGGGCTGGTCAGAGATTGTTTATCGACTTTATGGGACCATACCCAAGGCCTATCCGGTTCTACGGAAGCTCAGTGGTATACAGGAAGTAGACTCCCAAATAAGCCTCCCAGACAAGATGGAACTCATACGTCAAAAAGTGACACAGGGCCTAAACCGAACTCATGACCGAGAGGAAAGGGCATATAACACCCGCGGCAAGATAGTAGAATCTTCCGTAATAAAGCTGACGGATATTATGTCAAGCTTGTCCCAAGAAAATCCGTCGAAGGACCCGGTCGACAGAGGATCAGTGCGCGTTGCGGAAGACGCATCGCCAGGCTACAAAAGGCATCTAGGAAGGCGGGCAGGCACATGAACCGCTCCACCCGGAAGCTGCACAGAAGGAGCATAAGCCTGGGACTCCAGACAAGGCAGGACATTAAAAATGTCCTGAAGGAACGTAATAGTAACATTTATTACTAATATCCATATACTGTTTATAATAAATGAAATTTAAGAAATAAATAAAAAAAACCATAAAAAAACTATATATGTACTTTTTTGGGGAATAACAAAAAAGAACATACTTTCTTCACTCTACACAATGCATCAGAGTAGCCCCCGGTCAAACGAAAACCATGGACTTTCTCCGTTTACAGGTACAAATATTTTACAGCAACCAATGCATAGAATCTTATGTAATAATAAAATGCCACAGATTTAATAGTAAGCCCAACTAGATATTCCAAGACTGGGTAGGAGGCATTGGTCAAAGCCACACGTCAATGGACACTTGAACAAAAATAATGAGGAGTTCAAACCGATACCAATTACAAAGGTCGTAAGCAGATTTCTTTTGCGAAGTCATTCCATGCGTTCCGTATCGATCACTTCGAGCCTGTTACTTAAGCCCTCCGTGTAAAGAAGATTCACATAAAGAAACGACAAAGAATCTTGAGCTGGACTGAGGGGTGCATGTGACTAGCCAGACTCAGGCTAATACAGGCAGTAGAAATTGAAATTCGGCAAATTGCAGGAGTCAGGTGGCTAGAACAACGGTCACGATCGACATACTGGTAACCGTACTCCGACAATGTGGCAAAGTGCACCAACCGGCCAGTACCTTCTAATATATGGGAAATAGAGAAACATTATCCTTAGGTGGGAGCACATAGTTAATTCATTTAATATAGGAGGGATAGCAAAAGCTGTAGTCCGGTATAAAGGACGCAAGCCGAAAGACGGACAGAATTTCTTCTGATCTCCTCTGGCACCGGTCTAGAAGTAGAACCGACAACTCATACAAGAAATTAGAGCTGAACTGACCAGCTCAAGCTCGAGCTTAAACTCCCGTACGATGCATACATATAAAAATAGTGTTATTTTTTTGTGTATCGCAATTTTTGTGTTATGTTTTTGTGAACCGCCATCCAATACCGCAAATCAGTTATGTATCAATCAAAAATAAGAATGTGCAGCGTAGGCGATCCCACGCTGAATCAATGTAAACATACCACATCAGGAGCAGGCGACGCCGCTCTTCAATAACATAAACAATTCTTGCAATCAATAAGTGTCGGACCTTGAGTGGCACTTTTACTCTCAAATTATTGTATACAATCAATATTCCAAACGGGCGACTTCGCTCCCAAACTTATCTACAATCCATATCCCAATCGCTCCCAAAATTTTTTAAGCAAAGGGCAGCACAAGAAAGATTTTTGTCACAAGAAATTAGTCTTAAGCTGAGTTCATTTGAATAAAGACGTGAAACTAAATATTCGTTAATTTATTCTTCTTAGCGTTGTCCTTAGTAAACTGACGGTACATTAGTTCGAGTCATTAAATTAATAAACAATTTTACAGGCGCAGTCGGTAGGATACAAAAAGTATACGCAAAAAAAAAAACTTAAATAAGTGAAATCAAAATAAAAATAAAACAAATTTTTATTTTTACTGTAACAACGAAACAACAACTTTACAATAACAATGGTACCAGCAGTTATCGCCGCGCGGAAAGACGTCGGCAACTACTAATTTCAAAATTGCATCTGGAAGGTAACCAATCAGATTTAATTATTTATGTGCAGGCGATTAAAAATTCCATTAAAATACTGATTAGTAAATATTAATATTTTGGCTCATCATGATATTGCAGACTTAAGATCGTTAAAAACTATTGCACAAAATGAGGGAATATATGAAGAACATATTAATTTTGAATTAAATAAAAATACAGAAAACCGTAATAAAAATGCCAACCCGACTGAGAACTCGAACTCACACAAATTTAATACATATACCCTAATCCCATATCAACCAAGTTACCCACAATATTCCCAACCATTCCAACCTAATTATTATCAATACATGCAATCATTTAGACTCACCTATACACAACAGATTCCTTACAACCAAGCTATGTGGCACGTACCAAATCATTTCGGTCCCAACCAATACATGAACACACAACCAATAACTCATAAAAATCCTTTCCCGCAACATTCCAATAAAATTCAAACTCCTCAAACAGCACAACAACCCTCCACATCTAAAAACACTAGCTTCCCGGTTACCAAACGACTAAGACCATCGGACAGTGAGCAACCTAAAATGTCTAATGAGGAATTGAGATTTCAAGACATGCACGAATACGAAGAATTACAACTAAGTTATTATGAACAACAGTATTACAATTAATACCATGGGTTGATTAATGAAGGGCAATCCATCCAAAATACAAATGATCAAAAGTAAAATAGCTCAGAGCCAAACGAAAATTTTCGGTTAACAGCCCCGGACAACACCAGTACATAGAAATAGCATACAAAGGTTGCACATTCAAATTCTTTATAGAAATAGGATCCACAATAAATATGATCAATAAAAATATATTTCATCTTCCTATACAAAATACTAGATGTGAAGTTTTGACATCAAATGGTCCTATTACGTTAAACAACTTGATTAGGTTACCCAGCAACAGTATTTTTAAAACAAATGATCCATTTTATGTACACAGTTTTTCCAATAATTACGATTTACTGATTGGCAGAAAATTGTTGAAAAATGCACAATCAACAAATAAATTATAAAAATAGCTCAGTAGCCCTTTTTGATAAAACATACAAATTAATTACATCAAAATTAGGTAAAAACCAACATTTTTATATTCAAAAGGCATCAGAAATAAATAAAAATTCACCTTTCAGGTTGAAAGGTTTATTAAATAAATTAAAAAGAAAAATCAATATGAAGAAGGAGACATCTAACATTTACAAACACTATTAAACACGTACTACATACAACCCATAATTCCCCAATTTTTTCAAAACAGTACACACTTGCTCAAGCACACGAAATTGAAGTCGAAAACGAAGTGCAAGAAATGCTTAATCAGGGATTAATTAGAGAAAGTAATTTACCAATCAATAGTCCTACCTGGGTAGTACCAAAAAAACTGATTCTTTTGGTAAAATTAAATATAGAGTATTAATTGATTATAGGAAACTCAATGAAATAACCATCCCCGACAGATATCCAATACCGAATATGGACGAAATCCTCGGTAAACTAGGAAAATGCTAATATTTTACTACTATTGATTTAGCAAAAGGATTTCATAAAAAAAAAATGGACCCAGAATCAATATCTAAAACTGCATTTTCCACCAAAAGCGGTCATTATGCATACCTCCGAATGCCATTTGGTCTTAGATGTGCACCCGCTACTTTTCAAAGGTGCATGAATAAAATCCTTCGACCGTTGCTTAATAAACACTGTTTAGTGTATTTAGATGATGTAATAATATTTTCCACGTCTCTTACCGAATATTTAAATTCATTACAACTAGTTTTTTCCAAACTTGCAGAAGCCATTTTAAAATTGCAGTTAGACAAATATGAATTCTTAAAAAAAGAAGCTAGCTTTCTTGGTCACATTGTAACCCATAATGGCATAAAGCCAAACCCCCTTAAAGTTAAATCCATAGTTTCATATCCAATTCCAACAAAAGTAAAAGAGATCCGAGCATTCCTTGGATTAACTGGCTTTTATCGTAAATGTACATAGCCAAACCCATGACCAGATGTTTAAAAAAAGGAGCAAAGATAGATACACAAAATCTCGCCTAAATAGAAGCATTCAAAAAACTTAAAGCTTTAATTATTAGAGAACCAATTCTTTAATTACCCGATTTCGAAATAAAATTACTTTTACCACAGATGCCAGTAGCTTAGCCATTGGAGCCGTACTTACTCGCCATAGTTTGGGCCACTAAAACTTTTCGACATTATTTACTAGGACGACATTTTCTCATTGCTAGTGACCATCAACCTCTTAAATGGCTGCATACATTAAAGAACCGAATGCCAAGTTAAAGAGATGGAGAGCAAAATTAAACGAATACCAATTTAAAATCTAATATATTAAAGGCAAGGAAAATTCAGCTGCTGATGCATTATCAAGAATTAAAATTGAAGAAAATCATCATCGTGAAGTTACTCAACATAGTGCAGCCGAAGATAATAGCAATCTTATTAATTTAACAGAAAAACCAATAAATTATTTCAAAAAAACAAATCATTTTTATTAAATCTGATAAAAATAAAGTAGAGAACTCAACAATATTTGGTAACTCCATTACCACAATTCAATATAATGAAATGACATTCGAAAAGGCCAAACAGATTTTATTTGATAATTTTATTCATAAAAATATTTCCATTTATTACTACCACCTACACTACAGTAATTCGCAGCCGCTACCTTTTAAAGAATGTTTGTTCATATGGCGAATTTAAAGAAATTATACTTAAATCACATGAAAAAGTCTTACATCCTGGTATACAGAGAATGACAAAATTATTTACAGAAAATCACTTCTTTCCCAATATCCAATTATTAATTCAGAACATAATTAATGAATGCAACATATGCAATCTGGCTAAAACAGAACACAGAAAGACAAAAATGCCTTTTAAAATCACACCCAACCCTGAACATTGTAGAGACAAATTTGTAGTAGATATTTATTCATCTGAGGGAAAACATTACATCAGTTGCATTGAAATTTATTCTAAATTGGCTACACTTGAACAAATTAAAACAAAGTACTGGATAGAATGCAGGAACGCGCTAATGGGTATTTTTAATCAGTTAGGTAAACTCAAATTACTAAAGGCAGACAGGGACGGAGCTTTCTCTTGCTTGACTCTTAAGCGATGGCTTGAAGTAGAAGGAATTAAATTACAACTCAATACGGCAAAAAACGTCCTAGCACACATTCCTTTGGTAACAAAATCACAGACTTGCCAAGAATGAAATACTTGTACAATAAACTGCTAAAAGAATTAAATGGTTTAACTATTCATCAGCAAAATAACCAAAAACGTGGACTATTTGACATAATATGTTCATCCTTTAAATTTCCTTTTGGCTCACTTGGTGAAAATGATAGAATAAAAATTAACAAATAAATAGATCTAATTGCAGAAAATTCAATTAAACTTCATAAATTTAATGATGTTATAAGGTTTGTGAATGAAGGATTACAGAAACTTACTAACTACGAAAATAACCGCAATAGTATTGACACGCTTGTTTATGAACTCATGTAATTTTTTGAGTACATTAAAGACATATAAAAGGGCATGCAACTTTACCGTCTTGGACTTTTTAGCCCAAAGTTGCTCAATTACGATAAACTAGAAAGCATTGACAGTCAAAATATACTTTTTATTAAAACATCAACTTGGATTGACCATAAAAATAACGAATTACTACTTATTTCACATATACCTATTAATCACAAAACCATTAACACCATTAAAATAATTCCTTATCCCGACCGTAATGGGTATCAGTTAGACTATTCAGACCAACAATCATATTTTGAAGATGTGAATAAAATTTATAATCAAGACAATAAAGAAGTTAATAATGAATGTATTAAAAATATAATTAAGCGCAAGAACCCAACCTGTAATTTTATACCAACTCTCTCAAAATAAATAATTCAATACGTTGAGCCAAATATTATACTTATACTTATATGGAATCTAACTGAAACTACAATCGCACAAAATTGTCAAGAATTTACTGGCGATATAAAAATAAATGGAAAAAAAAATTATTAGAATAAAAAAATGTAGAATTGAAATTGGAAATGTTATTTTAAGCGAAAATTCATTAAGTCCAGAATTTGACTTAACACCATTTTATTCACCGATAAATGTTACTAAGATAAATAAAGTTCTACCACACAGTGACGTTTTAAAACTTATTTCAGAAAATAAAACTACACTTTACGTAATTGTAATATTTGTAGTTATTGTTCTTAATATTTTTCTTGCCCTATCAAATTTTTTACACTAAATCCACTCACCATTTTATATACAAAATTTAGATAACAAGAAAAAAATAATCAAGAACCACAACAAAAATAGAACCGGTACGAGACCAGTTGGCTGCATTGTACCCTGAAATGCCAGCCCAAGCATAGGCAACCTTTTTTAAGGGGAGGGAAGTGACATATTCACAGATTCGGCTATGTACCAAAAAAATAAGAATATGCAGCGTAGGCGATCATACGCTGAATTAATGTAAACAATTCACATCCGGAGCAGGCGACGCCGCTCTTCAATAACATAAACAATTCTTGCAATCAATAAGTGTCGTACCCTGAGTGGCACTCTTACTCTTAAATTGTTGTATACAATCAATATCCCAAAGGGACGACTTTGCTCCCAAACTTATCTACAATCCATATCCCCAATCGCCCAAACCTTTGTAGACAAAGGGCAGCTCAAGAAAGATTTTTAGCACAAGAAATTAGTCTTAAGCTGAGTTAATTTATTCTTCTTAGCGTTGTCCTTAGTCAACTAACGGGACATTAGTTCGACTCATTAAATTAATAAACAATTTTACTATATAAACCAAATATAACGTCTTTCAAAACCCAGGATCCGGAGCAGTAGTCCCCACTTTTATGAATATATCTATATATATGTATATATATTCGTGCAACATGATCACTACCCAAGTATTAGAAAGATCTTTAGACAATGATCCACAGTTAAACGTAAGAATTTCATATTTACTGTAAAAAGCACGCCTACTCTTCGCTAAAAATGATTAAAAAAAATTGCATATTGAGACCTTCCGTCTAGATTTTTCACCACTCGTTCATTGCAATAAAACTCAAAAGGTGATCATTATATCAACAATTCCCACAGTCATTGTTTTCTCTCGTCTAGACAAGAAAATTCTTAGTTAAGACAAAGAATTAATCCTATCCAAAATAATTATTTTTATATTTATACATAACCCTTATTTCCATATTCCTTTTTATATTTCATTTTATTTTTTTATATATATAATAATTAAATTTAATATTTCATCGGCGAATATCATCCTTTTAGTTGTACGTATAATTGCAAGAGTCCTCTGAGCGACGTTTGTAGTCGTAAATGGTGTAACGAACTGATTTCTTTGGTTTCTGCTCGCTACGGTATTTGTGCGGCTAGCTCAGTAGATTGTGTGTGTTCGTCCCACCAAATTTATATAAACGTGACCGCCCAGTGGTTCAGTGAAAAAGCACAGAATTCTCGGGTTCGGAGTGGGTTTATTGCGGGTATAACTGCAGTCGGCTTTATAACTTGCTCGTCTCGCTGTCTCCGACGGTGTGGGTTGTCTTGTCGCTCCTCGAAGATCCTTGACCGCTGATTGCTCCTGACGTGGCTGGCTGTCTTGTTGCTCCTCGACGGTCCTTGACCGCTGATTGCTCCTGACGTCGCTGGCTCGGTGACTGCTCGGCCACGGTTCAGACTCGCTATGGAGTCAGCCGTGCGGGCTTAGGGAAGCGTCACCGTTCTCAGACTAGGGTGAACAGACTGACGAGCTCTCCAGGATCACTCCTCTCGATACCCGACCGCCTGTCCCTTGCTCTGTCCCGGATGGTCCCACGGGCTTCCGCTCAGATCGTGCGGACAGTCAAGGCAGAACGCCAGGAAGCTGCCTCGCTTTTCACTTCGCTTCTGTGCCTCGTGTAAACGAACGTTCCACCCTAGCCTCACCCTTCCGCGTACTGTCCGTGCCGTTCCTGCGGGCTCGATCCTCCTAGCGTAGCCATTGCGGTGTGGTGTCCTGCTTGCTGGTGGCGATGTCCTGCGAACTACTCCTGACAGGTGGCTGTAGGTCTTGACTTCTGTGCTGGGTTCGAGGGTATACGCCGATCCGGGACTTCTCTCCCTTCTGGCTCGTGATTCTCAGGGTTCAGTTGCGCCGCTCCGGGACTTCTCTCCCTTCTGGCTCGCTACTCTAGGGGTTCCGTTGCGCCGCTCCGGGACTTCTCTCCCTTCTGGCTCGCTACTCTAGGGGTTCTGTTACGCCGCTCCGGGACTTCTCTCCCTTCTGGCTTGCTACTCTCGATTTCAAATCTCAGTCTAGTAGACCCTCCAGGCGTACCGCCAGGACTTCGTCGGCAGGACAGAACAGAACTTGGCCGTGTGGCGCCTCCTTAGACCTCAGCCACCTGTGTCTCAGTTCGGAGATTCCTAGTAATCCCAATCCCGAACGTCTCGACGTGACGATCTTGCTCCTCGTAGGCTCCCACGGCGCTGCCTCCGACGACTCCTTGCTCTCGACGGACTGCCCGCTCTTGACTGTATGATCTCCACTGGATGACTGATGCTGAATGACTGATCTTGACTGACTCTTCTCAATGTCTGATCTTGACTGACTGATCTCAACGACTGATCCCGACTGACTGATCTCGCTGCCAGCGCCCTGCGGGTTTATATAGGGCCTCTGGGACCCGTTATTTCCCTTTAGCACACGGCCCGCCAAAACTCTCCACATGGGGTCCAAAGTCCATGGTTTCTGTTTGACCCTCTTGTCCCTGACGCACTGCTTCCCGCCGCCGTCCAGCCTGATGCCGCCGTCCCGCTGATCCCGGAGACGCATGCGACATGTTTGTGTGCCGCACCGCTGCTGAGATGTGGCACCCTCTTTCCAAAGTCCAAAGTCCGGCGGCGTCCCGTTACTCCTTTTTGCACACGGCACTCTCGCTCCGCCAGCCAAGTCTCCGCTCTCTCCTTCTCCATTGTTGGTCTCCAAACTCTCTTGGTCTCCGAACCCTATTGCTCTCCAAACTCTCTCGCTCTCCAAACTCTTATCTCCAACCTCTCTTCCTCTCCAAACTCTTGTCTCCAAACTCTCTTCCTCTCCAAACTCTCCCGTTCTCCGTCCTCGATCTCCAAACTCTCCGGCGTTCCCTTGTATATCCTAGCCATTGAGTCAGGGCGCATCTCGTTCCGGTTCCCTCGGTGCTCCCTCGTTGCTCCCTCGACGTTCCCTCGACGCTTTCCAGCTTGTTTCCTTTCCACAGCGCCGGTCGTCCTCCGTATAGCAATTTCGAATCTCCCGCGCCGATCCTCCATCTGTTCCCACTGGGCACCGATATTAATCAGCTATCGATACCCAGAGGGCCTGCTTACGATATCGATATCGCAGGTGCGGCGATATCGCAGGTGCCGCGATGTTCATCATCACCGATATTTCCATTTTCTTGTGCCCATCGATCGCACTATCGTCCAGTGCCAATCGACCGCCTATCGAGGCGCCCCCTTCCCTGTTGAATGGTGATTCTGCAAATTGTTTATGCCCGTGCACCGGTCGGCAGAAGTTTAGTTTTTTTTCTACCCCTCAGCCCGGCGTTTCCACTTGTCCTTGCCACTACGTAAGTATTCTGATCACACACCCGACTCCTTGTATGTGCTCATCAGCTTCCTTTCTTTTGGCAGGTTGCCTTTGTTGACCACGAGTGCCCTTTCAGACTCCAGCAGCTGTGCTTCCTGGTTTGGACCCCGATCCGGCCCGCGATCCCGTCTCCTCGTCTGGGCATGATGCCCTTCTCCGTGATGCTTGGCCACTTTCGGTACAGCTCTCTGAGCTGTGCCGACTTCCCCCTTCCTTCGGCAGACTGCTGCTGCCAGTCCTAATCAGATCCTTGTAGACCTTCTCCTCGCGTCCTTGGAGCTATCCTTGGACCCCTTTCCTCGCGTCCCTTGGGTATCCTTGGAGCTATCCTTGGACCCCTTTCCTCGCGTCCTTTGGGTATCCTTGGAGCTATCCTTGGACCCCTTTCCTCGTGTCCTTTGGGTATCCTTGGAGCTATCCTTGGACCCCTTTCCTTGTGTCCTTTGGGTATCCTTGGAGGTATCCTTGGACCCCTTTCCTCGTGTCCTTCGGGTATCCTTGGAGGTATCCTTGGACCCCTTTCCTCGTGTCCTTTGGGTATCTTTGGAGCTCTCCTTGGACCCTTTTTCTCGTGTCCTTCAGGTATCCTTGGAGCTATCCTTGCCTTTTGTCTACCGTATCTGTTTGTAGCTGCTCGATGGTGTTCTGTGTTTGTTGTTGTTTCAGCTCGCTCACGTGGATGGTCCTCTCTTTTTTTGTGTTCACGTGCCGTATTTTGCAGATTACTGGTGACGCAAAATCCGTGACCTGGTAAGGTCCGTCGTATCTTGGGGCCAACTTTGCTGCGAACCCCTCGGCCGCCTTCGACAAATGATGTTTCTTGGCCCACACGACGTCTCCCACCGCTGGTGTCCATTGTCTCCTCCTCAGGTTGTAATCCGTAGCCTGATCCTGGGAGGCTCTCTCCAGATTCCGCCTTACAACCTCGAAGATTTCCACGAGTTTGTTTGCCTTCTCCCCTGGGGTCTCAGTGGGTCGTCCTGTTCCCAAGGTCTCTCTGTCGTATAGGGCGCTCGGCAGTCTCGGTTCTCTGTCTTGAGTAACAAACGCTGGCGTGTATCCTGTGGATTCCGAAACACTCGTATTTACTGCCAGCATGATCTCAGGCCATTTCTCGTCCCAGTTTCTCTGATCCTGCCCTGTGAACTGCGCTATCATCGTTTTCATGGTCCTGTTTGTTCTTGCTTGGCTCCCATCTCGGCCAGGAAACTCTTGAAGATTTTGCTGTTAAACTGCACTCCGTTGTCCGTTATGACTACCTTAGGGACCCCAGACCATGCGATGATGCGCTCCCTGAACGCTTTCTTTAGGGACTCGGCTGTCGCGCTCCGCAGCGGCACCAAATCAGTCCACTTGGAGAACCTGTCTATCAGCACCAGCAGCATTTGGTTGCCGTGTTTTGAACGCGGCAGGGGTCCGACGAAGTCTGCGCATACTGTAGCCCATGGTTCCTCTGGCACCTGCGTTAGCATTTTTCCAGCTGCCTGCATCTGATTTGGCTTGAATCTGATATATCTCTCGCATCCTCTTACGTGGGCTCGAGCGTCTCGGTGCATGCCTGGCCACTAGTACCGGGCTGCCAGACGTGCTATTGTCCTTCTGCTTCCTACATGGCCAGCTGCCGGTGAGTCGTGGTTCTCTTTCAGCACCGCTTCTCGCAGAGCTTTCGGGACGCAGATCTTCCACGTCGCGACATCCTCACTGCCTGCTCTGTGTGGAATGTTCCTGTACAAAGTGTCTCCCTCCATTACGTAGTCCGGGTACTTTTGTGGCTGCGTCCTTATCTTCTCGCGCATGTCCTGAATCCAGCTGCATGCTGCGGAGGCTTCCGTCGCCGATGTCTCCTTGATCCCTCGCAGTGTTACTGGTAGTGGCTGCCTTCATAATGCATCTGCCACCACATTGAGTTGTCCCTTCCTGTACGCTATTTCGAAGTCATACTGCTGCAACTCCAGGGCCCATCTGGCGATCCTTCCTGAAGGGCTCTCGATGCTGTTGAGCCACTTCAGCGCCATGTGGTCGGTTACCACATTGAAGTGGTACCCTTCCAAATACGGCTTCAGTTTCCGGATCGCCCAGACTATTGCCAAACACTCTTTCTCGGTCGTGGAGTAGTTTTTCTCAGCCCCGTTAAGCGTTCGGCTTGAGTAAGAGATCACCTTTTCGCCACGTTCGGTTTCCTGGGTCAAAATGGCCCCAATACCGTAATCACTTTCGTCCGTCTGCAGGACAAACGGTTTTTCAAAATCCGGGCACTCCAGTACAGGGTCTGCCACCAGCCTTGCCTTTACCTCTTCGAATGCCGACTGATGTTCCTGTGTCCACACCCACTTTTTGCCCTTGCGCAGCAGATCGTTGAGTGGTTTGACTATTTTTGCGAAGTCAGGTACAAATCGCCGATACCATGAAGCTACTCCCAGGTACTGTCGGAGCTCTCTTAATGTTGACGGCGGCTCTAATTCGGCAATGGCTGCTACCTTTTCCGGATCCGTGCCTATCCCGTCGCTAGTCACTCTATGACCCAAATACAGCAGCTCCTTCTTGAAAAACTGGCATTTTTCCGGGTTTAACCTCAGATTAGCCTCTTTCAGTCGCCGGAATACCTCTTTCAAGTTTGCCTTGTGCTCTTCTAGTGTGCGTCCGATCACTATGATATCGTCCTGGTACGCAAATGCGTGCGGCGACATCTCGGGACCAATTACCCGATCCAACACCCGCTGGAAGGTCGCAGATGCCGAATGGAGTCCGAACGGCATTACTCTCCACTGAAATAAGCCCTTTCCCGGCACTGTAAATGCCGTGTACTGCCTGCTGCTTTCTTTCAGCGGGATTTGCCAGTAGCCATCCTTCAGGTACAAGCTGCTTATGTACCGTGAATCTCTCAGCTGGTCGAGGATATAATTTATTCGAGGCATCGGGTAGGCATCCTTTATCGATTTGGCGTTGATCTGCCTGAAGTCGACGCACAGTCTCCACTTGCCCGTCTTCTTCCTAACCATCACGATGGGAGAACTGTATGGGCTGGTTGAGTGCTCTATGCATCCTATTTGGAGTAGCTCGTCCACCTTCGCGTTGATCTCCCCTTGAACTTTCGGATTCTTCGGGTAGTATCGCTGTTTTATTGGCTTGTCGTCCTTCATCGTTATTTGATGCTCTGCCACGTTCGACGTTCCTGTCATGGTTTTAAAATTGGCTAGCTCTGCCTCCAGGAACTTCGCTGTGTCGTCATACTCTGCTTCCTGCTGTACGACTGCTACCGATAGCCTCTCCTCAAACCACCCATTGTGTCGGTTCCTGGCCGGTATTCTCACCTCGTGTCCAGCGCACCTTATCTCGGTTCCGACTTGGGTTAGAAAGTCCTATCCTAACACCAATGAATCCACTACCCCTGGTAGTATCAACAGGTTCATGGTTAGTCGCTTGTTCCCGAATGCGATCTCCACCTCCAGCTGTTCATCGATTCCGCCGCACCTTCCGTCTGCCAACCTAACTTGCCGCCGTGTCCTCGTAATCCTCCCGAGGGCAGCCAGGTTGTCCGCTAGTTCCTTGCTTATAAAGCTCGCTGTTGCCCCGGTGTCGATCGTGGCCATGTACGTGCCTCCCCCAATCGTCACCGCTGCGGACAACTGATGCTCCTCCTCGATTAGCTTGCCCGTTAGTTTGGAGAGGTAGCATCTTGCGACCCCCGCTCGCCTCTCTGCGGCTGAGGTCGCTGGGCATTTCCCGCCTGCTGGCAGCACCCTACTCTCCCGCACACCCAGCAGAACAGCATGCGTTGGAGTCGTCATCCTCGTGCCCAGTGTCCGTGGCCGCCGCGCCTTCGGCAGGCCTCATGGGGATCTGCAATGTGTGTCGTGCCCCGCGGCCTCTGTGTTGTGTTTGGCGGTCTCCACACCGTGTTCGCTGGTTGTATCTGTTGCTGCTTTGGTGGCGTCCATTGGCCTCCTCGTGGTGCTCCTGTTACCTGCTGTCGTGGGACTCGTTGCGGCGGTGAAAACTGGTCATCTCTCCGTGTCTCCTGGCTATCTGCACCGTTGTCTTCCTGTCCTGGCTTGACTCTCTCCTGTGGGCCTCCCTTTGCATGTTGTCGACGCTCAGGCTTGCTACTAGGTTATCCCCTTCAGCGTTAGTTAGCGTGATACTCGGGCCGGTTCTGTCGTAATACATGGCTTCCAGCTCAGCCCAGATGTCGGCAAGTTGTGGGTCGTTCTCTGTTTCGGAGTAATACTCCGACAATGTCCTCCTCATGTCCTCTAATCTGCCGTCCAGGACGACATTAAGCCTTTGTGCGACATGGGCGAAGTCCTCCTTCTTAAGGCGGTAAATCCACTTCTTTCCCATTCTGTTTATTTTGCTTTCAGCGCTGGGACAATCACGCCAGATGTAACGAACTGATTTCTTTGGTTTCTGCTCGCTACGGTATTTGTGCGGCTAGCTCAGTAGATTGTGTGTGTTCGTCCCACCAAATTTATATAAACGTGACCGCCCAGTGGTTCAGTGAAAAAGCACAGAATTCTCGGGTTCGGAGTGGGTTTATTGCGGGTATAACTGCAGTCGGCTTTATAACTTGCTCGTCTCGCTGTCTCCGACAGTGTGTCTTGTCGCTCCTCGAAGATCCTTGACCGCTGATTGCTCCTGACGTGGCTGGCTGTCTTGTTGCTCCTCGACGGTCCTTGACCGCTGATTGCTCCTGACGTCGCTGGCTCGGTGACTGCTCGGCCACGGTTCAGACTCGCTATGGGGTCAGCCGTGCGGGCTTAAGGAAGCGTCACCGTTCTCAGGCTAGGGTGAACAGACTGACGAGCTCTCCAGGATCACTCCTCTCGATACCCGACCGCCTGTCCCTTGCTCTGTCCCGGATGGTTCCACGGGCTTCCGCTCAGATCGTGCGGACAGTCAAGGCAGAACGCCAGGAAGCTGCCTCGCTTTTCACTTCGCTTCTGTGCCTCGTGTAAACGAACGTTCCACCCTAGCCTCACCCTTCCGCGTACTGTCCGTGCCGTTCCTGCGGGCTCGATCCTCCTTGCGTAGCCGTTGCGGTGTGGTGTCCTGCTTGCTGGTGGCGATGTCGAACTACTCCTGACAGGTGGCTGTAGGTCTTGACTTCTGTGCTGGGTTCGAGGGTATACGCCGATCCGGGACTTCTCTCCCTTCTGGCTCGTGATTCTCAGGGTTCAGTTGCGCCGCTCCGGGACTTCTCTCCCTTCTGGCTCGCTACTCTAGGGGTTCCGTTGCGCCGCTCCGGGACTTCTCTCCCTTCTGGCTCGCTACTCTAGGGGTTCTGTTACGCCGCTCCGGGACTTCTCTCCCTTCTGGCTTGCTACTCTCGATTTCAAATCTCAGTCTAGTAGACCCTCCAGGCGTACCGCCAGGACTTCGTCGGCAGGACAGAACAGAACTTGGCCGTGTGGCGCCTCCTTAGACCTCAGCCACCTGTGTCTCAGTTCGGAGATTCCTAGTAATCCCAATCCCGAACGTCTCGACGTGACGATCTTGCTCCTCGTAGGCTCCCACGGCGCTGCCTCCGACGACTCCTTGCTCTCGACGGACTGCCCGCTCTTGACTGTATGATCTCCACTGGATGACTGATGCTGAATGACTGATCTTGACTGACTCTTCTCAATGACTGATCTTGACTGACTGATCTCAACGACTGATCCCGACTGACTGATCTCGCTGCCAGCGCCCTGCGGGTTTATATAGGGCCTCTGGGACCCGTTATTTCCCTTTAGCACACGGCCCGCCAAAACTCTCCACATGGGGTCCAAAGTCCATGGTTTCTGTTTGACCCTCTTGTCCCTGACGCACTGCTTCCCGCCGCCGTCCAGCCTGATGCCGCCGTCCCGCTGATCCCGGAGACGCATGCGACATGTTTGTGTGCCGCACCGCTGCTGAGATGTGGCACCCTCTTTCCAAAGTCCAAAGTCCGGCGGCGTCCCGTTACTCCTTTTTGCACACGGCACTCTCGCTCCGCCAGCCAAGTCTCCGCTCTCTCCTTCTCCATTGTTGGTCTCCAAACTCTCTTGGTCTCCGAACCCTATTGCTCTCCAAACTCTCTCGCTCTCCAAACTCTTATCTCCAACCTCTCTTCCTCTCCAAACTCTTGTCTCCAAACTCTCTTCCTCTCCAAACTCTCCCGTTCTCCGTCCTCGATCTCCAAACTCTCCGGCGTTCCCTTGTATATCCTAGCCATTGAGTCAGGGCGCATCTCGTTCCGGTTCCCTCGGTGCTCCCTCGTTGCTCCCTCGACGTTCCCTCGACGCTTTCCAGCTTGTTTCCTTTCCACAGCGCCGGTCGTCCTCCGTATAGCAATTTCGAATCTCCCGCGCCGATCCTCCATCTGTTCCCACTGGGCACCGATATTAATCAGCTATCGATACCCAGAGGGCCTGCTTACGATATCGATATCGCAGGTGCGGCGATATCGCAGGTGCCGCGATGTTCATCATCACCGATATTTCCATTTTCTTGTGCCCATCGATCGCACTATCGTCCAGTGCCAATCGACCGCCTATCGAGGCGCCCCCTTCCCTGTTGAATGGTGATTCTGCAAATTGTTTATGCCCGTGCACCGGTCGGCAGAAGTTTAGTTTTTTTTCTACCCCTCAGCCCGGCGTTTCCACTTGTCCTTGCCACTACGTAAGTATTCTGATCACACACCCGACTCCTTGTATGTGCTCATCAGCTTCCTTTCTTTTGGCAGGTTGCCTTTGTTGACCACGAGTGCCCTTTCAGACTCCAGCAGCTGTGCTTCCTGGTTTGGACCCCGATCCGGCCCGCGATCCCGTCTCCTCGTCTGGGCATGATGCCCTTCTCCGTGATGCTTGGCCACTTTCGGTACAGCTCTCTGAGCTGTGCCGACTTCCCCCTTCCTTCGGCAGACTGCTGCTGCCAGTCCTAATCAGATCCTTGTAGACCTTCTCCTCGCGTCCTTGGAGCTATCCTTGGACCCCTTTCCTCGCGTCCCTTGGGTATCCTTGGAGCTATCCTTGGACCCCTTTCCTCGCGTCCTTTGGGTATCCTTGGAGCTATCCTTGGACCCCTTTCCTCGTGTCCTTTGGGTATCCTTGGAGCTATCCTTGGACCCCTTTCCTTGTGTCCTTTGGGTATCCTTGGAGGTATCCTTGGACCCCTTTCCTCGTGTCCTTCGGGTATCCTTGGAGGTATCCTTGGACCCCTTTCCTCGTGTCCTTTGGGTATCTTTGGAGCTCTCCTTGGACCCTTTTTCTCGTGTCCTTCAGGTATCCTTGGAGCTATCCTTGCCTTTTGTCTACCGTATCTGTTTGTAGCTGCTCGATGGTGTTCTGTGTTTGTTGTTGTTTCAGCTCGCTCACGTGGATGGTCCTCTCTTTTTTTGTGTTCACGTGCCGTATTTTGCAGATTACTGGTGACGCAAAATCCGTGACCTGGTAAGGTCCGTCGTATCATGGGGCCAACTTTGCTGCGAACCCCTCGGCCGCCTTCGACAAATGATGTTCCTTGGCCCACACGACGTCTCCCACCGCTGGTGTCCATTGTCTCCTCCTCAGGTTGTAATGCGTAGCCTGATCCTGGGAGGCTCTCTCCAGATTCCGCCTTACAACCTCGAAGATTTCCACGAGTTTGTTTGCCTTCTCCCCTGGGGTCTCAGTGGGTCGTCCTGTTCCCAAGGTCTCTCTGTCGTATAGGGCGCTCGGCAGTCTCGGTTCTCTGTCTTGAGTAACAAACGCTGGCGTGTATCCTGTGGATTCCGAAACACTCGTATTTACTGCCAGCATGATCTCAGGCCATTTCTCGTCCCAGTTTCTCTGATCCTGCCCTGTGAACTGCGCTATCATCGTTTTCACGGTCCTGTTTGTTCTTGCTTGGCTCCCATCTCGGCCAGGAAACTCTTGAAGATTTTGCTGTTAAACTGCACTCCGTTGACCGTTATGACTACCTTAGGGACCCCAAACCATGCGATGATGCGCTCCCTGAACGCTTTCTTTAGGGACTCGGCTGTCGCGCTCCGCAGCGGCACCAAATCAGTCCACTTGGAGAACCTGTCTATCAGCACCAGCAGCATTTGGTTGCCGTGTTTTGAACGCGGCAGGGGTCCGACGAAGTCTGCGCATACTGTAGCCCATGGTTCCTCTGGCACCTGCGTTAGCATTTTTCCAGCTGCCTGCATCTGATTTGGCTTGAATCTGATATATCTCTCGCATCCTCTTACGTGGGCTCGAGCGTCTCGGTGCATGCCTGGCCACTAGTACCGGGCTGCCAGACGTGCTATTGTCCTTCTGCTTCCTACATGGCCAGCTGCCTGTGAGTCGTGGTTCTCTTTCAGCACCGCTTCTCGCAGAGCTTTCGGGACGCAGATCTTCCACGTCGCGACATCCTCACTGCCTGCTCTGTGTGGAATGTTCCTGTACAAAGTGTCTCCCTCCATTACGTAGTCCGGGTACTTTTGTGGCTGCGTCCTTATCTTCTCGCGCATGTCCTGAATCCAGCTGCATGCTGCGGAGGCTTCCGTCGCCGATGTCTCCTTGATCCCTCGCAGTGTTACTGGTAGTGGCTGCCTTCATAATGCATCTGCCACCACATTGAGTTGTCCCTTCCTGTACGCTATTTCGAAGTCATACTGCTGCAACTCCAGGGCCCATCTGGCGATCCTTCCTGAAGGGCTCTCGATGCTGTTGAGCCACTTCAGCGCCATGTGGTCGGTTACCACATTGAAGTGGTACCCTTCCAAATACGGCTTCAGTTTCCGGATCGCCCAGACTATTGCCAAACACTCTTTCTCGGTCGTGGAGTAGTTTTTCTCAGCCCCGTTAAGCGTTCGGCTTGAGTAAGAGATCACCTTTTCGCCACGTTCGGTTTCCTGGGTCAAAATGGCCCCAATACCGTAATCACTTTCGTCCGTCTGCAGGACAAACGGTTTTTCAAAATCCGGGCACTCCAGTACAGGGTCTGCCACCAGCCTTGCCTTTACCTCTTCGAATGCCGACTGATGTTCCTGTGTCCACACCCACTTTTTGCCCTTGCGCAGCAGATCGTTGAGTGGTTTGACTATTTTTGCGAAGTCAGGTACAAATCGCCGATACCATGAAGCTACTCCCAGGTACTGTCGGAGCTCTCTTAATGTTGACGGCGGCTCTAATTCGGCAATGGCTGCTACCTTTTCCGGATCCGTGCCTATCCCGTCGCTAGTCACTCTATGACCCAAATACAGCAGCTCCTTCTTGAAAAACTGGCATTTTTCCGGGTTTAACCTCAGATTAGCCTCTTTCAGTCGCCGGAATACCTCTTTCAAGTTTGCCTTGTGCTCTTCTAGTGTGCGTCCGATCACTATGATATCGTCCTGGTACGCAAATGCGTGCGGCGACATCTCGGGACCAATTACCCGATCCAACACCCGCTGGAAGGTCGCAGATGCCGAATGGAGTCCGAACGGCATTACTCTCCACTGAAATAAGCCCTTTCCCGGCACTGTAAATGCCGTGTACTGCCTGCTGCTTTCTTTCAGCCGGATTTGCCAGTAGCCATCCTTCAGGTACAAGCTGCTTATGTACCGTGAATCTCTCAGCTGGTCGAGGATATAATTTATTCGAGGCATCGGGTAGGCATCCTTTATCGATTTGGCGTTGATCTGCCTGAAGTCGACGCACAGTCTCCACTTGCCCGTCTTCTTCCTAACCATCACGATGGGAGAACTGTATGGGCTGGTTGAGTGCTCTATGCATCCTATTTGGAGTAGCTCGTCCACCTTCGCGTTGATCTCCCCTTGAACTTTCGGATTCTTCGGGTAGTATCGCTGTTTTATTGGCTTGTCGTCCTTCATCGTTATTTGATGCTCTGCCACGTTCGACGTTCCTGTCATGGTTTTAAAACTGGCTAGCTCTGCCTCCAGGAACTTCGCTGTGTCGTCATACTCTGCTTCCTGCTGTACGACTGCTACCGATAGCCTCTCCTCAAACCACCCATTGTGTCGGTTCCTGGCCGGTATTCTCACCTCGTGTCCAGCGCACCTTATCTCGGTTCCGACTTGGGTTAGAAAGTCCTATCCTAACACCAATGAATCCACTACCCCTGCTAGTATCAACAGGTTCATGGTTAGTCGCTTGTTCCCGAATGCGATCTCCACCTCCAGCTGTTCATCGATTCCGCCGCACCTTCCGTCTGCCAACCTAACTTGCCGCCGTGTCCTCGTAATCCTCCCGAGGGCAGCCAGGTTGTCCGCTAGTTCCTTGCTTATAAAGCTCGCTGTTGCCCCGGTGTCGATCGTGGCCATGTACGTGCCTCCCCCAATCGTCACCGCTGCGGACAACTGATGCTCCTCCTCGATTAGCTTGCCCGTTAGTTTGGAGAGGTAGCATCTTGCGACCCCCGCTCGCCTCTCTGCGGCTGAGGTCGCTGGGCATTTCCCGCCTGCTGGCAGCACCCTACTCTCCCGCACACCCAGCAGAACAGCATGCGTTGGAGTCGTCATCCTCGTGCCCAGTGTCCGTGGCCGCCGCGCCTTCGGCAGGCCTCATGGGGATCTGCAATGTGTGTCGTGCCCCGCGGCCTCTGTGTTGTGTTTGGCGGTCTCCACACCGTGTTCGCTGGTTGTATCTGTTGCTGCTTTGGTGGCGTCCATTGGCCTCCTCGTGGTGCTCCTGTTGCCTGCTGTCGTGGGGCTCGTTGCGGCGGTGAAAACTGGTCATCTCTCCGTGTCTCCTGGCTATCTGCACCGTTGTCTTCCTGTCCTGGCTTGACTCTCTCCTGTGGGCCTCCCTTTGCATGTTGTCGACGCTCAGGCTTGCTACTAGGTTATCCCCTTCAGCGTTAGTTAGCGTGATACTCGGGCCGGTTCTGTCGTAATACATGGCTTCCAGCTCAGCCCAGATGTCGGCAAGTTGTGGGTCGTTCTCTGTTTCGGAGTAATACTCCGACAATGTCCTCCTCATGTCCTCTAATCTGCCGTCCAGGACGACATTAAGCCTTTGTGCGACATGGGCGAAGTCCTCCTTCTTAAGGCGGTAAATCCACTTCTTTCCCATTCTGTTTATTTTGCTTTCAGCGCTGGGACAATCACGCCAGATGTAACGAACTGATTTCTTTGGTTTCTGCTCGCTACGGTATTTGTGCGGCTAGCTCAGTAGATTGTGTGTGTTCGTCCCACCAAATTTATATAAACGTGACCGCCCAGTGGTTCAGTGAAAAAGCACAGAATTCTCGGGTTCGGAGTGGGTTTATTGCGGGTATAACTGCAGTCGGCTTTATAACTTGCTCGTCTCGCTGTCTCCGACAGTGTGTCTTGTCGCTCCTCGAAGATCCTTGACCGCTGATTGCTCCTGACGTGGCTGGCTGTCTTGTTGCTCCTCGACGGTCCTTGACCGCTGATTGCTCCTGACGTCGCTGGCTCGGTGACTGCTCGGCCACGGTTCAGACTCGCTATGGGGTCAGCCGTGCGGGCTTAAGGAAGCGTCACCGTTCTCAGGCTAGGGTGAACAGACTGACGAGCTCTCCAGGATCACTCCTCTCGATACCCGACCGCCTGTCCCTTGCTCTGTCCCGGATGGTTCCACGGGCTTCCGCTCAGATCGTGCGGACAGTCAAGGCAGAACGCCAGGAAGCTGCCTCGCTTTTCACTTCGCTTCTGTGCCTCGTGTAAACGAACGTTTCACCCTAGCCTCACCCTTCCGCGTACTGTCCGTGCCGTTCCTGCGGGCTCGATCCTCCTTGCGTAGCCGTTGCGGTGTGGTGTTCTGCTTGCTGGTGGCGATGTCGAACTACTCCTGACAGGTGGCTGTAGGTCTTGACTTCTGTGCTGGGTTCGAGGGTATACGCCGATCCGGGACTTCTCTCCCTTCTGGCTCGTGATTCTCAGGGTTCAGTTGCGCCGCTCCGGGACTTCTCTCCCTTCTGGCTCGCTACTCTAGGGGTTCCGTTGCGCCGCTCCGGGACTTCTCTCCCTTCTGGCTCGCTACTCTAGGGGTTCTGTTACGCCGCTCCGGGACTTCTCTCCCTTCTGGCTTGCTACTCTCGATTTCAAATCTCAGTCTAGTAGACCCTCCAGGCGTACCGCCAGGACTTCGTCGGCAGGACAGAACAGAACTTGGCCGTGTGGCGCCTCCTTAGACCTCAGCCACCTGTGTCTCAGTTCGGAGATTCCTAGTAATCCCAATCCCGAACGTCTCGACGTGACGATCTTGCTCCTCGTAGGCTCCCACGGCGCTGCCTCCGACGACTCCTTGCTCTCGACGGACTGCCCGCTCTTGACTGGAGAGAGACCGTTACTCCTTTTTGCACACGGCACTCTCGCTCCGCCAGCCAAGTCTCCGCTCTCTCCTTCTCCATTGTTGGTCTCCAAACTCTCTTGGTCTCCGAACCCTATTGCTCTCCAAACTCTCTCGCTCTCCAAACTCTTATCTCCAACCTCTCTTCCTCTCCAAACTCTTGTCTCCAAACTCTCTTCCTCTCCAAACTCTTGTCTCCAAACTCTCTTCCTCTCCAAACTCTCCCGTTCTCCGTCCTCGATCTCCAAACTCTCTCGTTCTCCGTCCTCGATCTCCAAACTCTCTCGTTCTACGTCCTCGCTCTTCGCCGCGCCGCCACTACGCGAATTCGCCGCGTACCTGGTGAGCGGCCGGCCATCTGCTGCTGGGATTTGTGGGGAGTTATTCAACTCCTCACAATGGTCAGCGTTTTGCTGATGTGCGCACCTCACCGGTGGTAAATTCGATTCTCCGCTAATAAACACAGCTCGATCGTATTGCATCCAAGCGACATCTAAGCTTGTGGGGCAGTGTGGACTGACGACTGACGAACTTCACACACAAATATTATTTTTCCAGGCACTTTAAATTTTTATTCTTGTTATGTTGGAGAGGAGAGAGGCTAACCAAGATCCCACGACCCGAATACGACGTAGCTTATGCCGGCAAAAATGGTGCTAAACATCGAACGCCTCTCCCTCGGCCCGATTTCTTTTCAGTACTCAGGCACTAATATGCCCTCGTAGCAGAAAATGTAATATTTTTAAGGCTCACAATGACCTTAAATATAAGGCTGTTCGTGACCTTAAAATTGTGGCAAAAAGTACAACATTTTAATTTTTAGTCGGAGTATGACCTAAAAATGAACTTTTAGTCTATTTCAAAATTTGTAGGTCATGCGTGACCAAAAATTTTGTACATCTTTGTTCGGGGTGTAGGATACCGGGTATCCAGAGTCGGTCTATGCTAAGGTATCCCTTGGGCAAAGCCAGCATGAGCAAGTGGAATTTATGGATGACAACGTTGACTGGAATCTAGAAGTTTTACTTAGCTGTCTTTCAAGATGTTGCAGAAGGTTTAATTATAATCTTTAATAAATCGCAGATATAGATATAGATAAAAACAATTTTCATGTTGATTTTTACACAGTTAATATATACAGTTTAATATATCGATTTGTTTTTCGGCTTTAGCTGTCCTTCTTAAATTTGGGACCAAGTTTTGCCAACCAGCCAACAACGGATAAAGTTGTATATTTCTCATTTCTACCCATAATTTATTTGAATTTATAAAAAACAAGAAAGGAAGTTAAGCTTGGCAAGCCGAAGTTTGTACACCCATGCACTTACAAGAAATAATAAATTTTAGTAAAAGACGGACAGACCATTATTTTGTACATCTATAGTTAGAGTAGTCCGATTTTTATTAAACTGAATTCGAAATTCTTAAAACTATAAAAAATTATATTGTGGGATAATATGTCAAAGAGCCCAAAAGCTATAAATTGCTTCATAACCTATCTTGAAACAGCTTGCTGTGACAAAATTTGCCTCCCAGATACACATAGACATAACATCTAAGACATGACTACAACCGGAGATAACAAACCTACGAACTGACACCTATATTGCGACACACACACTTAGGCATGCTGTGGTGAATTGCCGCCGCACCTGTGGCCGTCACATCCTGGGGAAGACCTCTTTTTACGGAACCTTTACACATTTTTCCGGTGTTGCCTTAGCCCGAGTTCAACTACTTAATTTCTAGCATCTCATTATAATTTATTTCTTAACTGTAGAATGAAACATCAAACATTAAAATAAATGAACAATAAAACATAGAACATAAAAAGACGTTAAATACAAAACAAAAAAAAAAATTCATTAAACAATATTTTAAAATGTATAATTGAGATTTTATTCGAAATAAATCAAGATTGCCGAAAAGCTACTGTAGTCTGCTATAAAAAAAACTAAACGCCGCACATATAAAAGCAATTAGCAAATGAAACAACCGAGATCAGCTTTTCTTTAATCTTCGCGTTTCTTTGCGGCGGTGCGCTCTTATTTGCTTTGTGGTAAGTTTATTTGTTTGCTTTTATGAAAAGCTGTACTCACAAGTAGTATGATGCCACATGAATAATGCCACTCCGATAATAGCGCTTCCAAAGAGGCTGACGCACCTGCGAAAAGATCAAGAAAATATCGCCTTTCTAATAAACCTAGCGCATAACTTTTGTTACGGAATACCTTCTGTGTTTGTTTTGTTTGATTGAACTAAAAAAAATGAAATAAATCTAGTTATCATACGTGTTGGGGCGGAAATATGAATTACAAGTATGTGGAAGTCGGAGCTCCGAATTTCGCAATAACAAAAACAGGAAAACAGCGCGCTGCTCTGGGGAGCGCTGCCGCAGAGATGTCTAAGCTGGAAAAGCAGCCAATTAAATTTGGGTCAACCACACTGTTCACTTTCACCCACTCTTTTACGCACTAGGAAATACACTGGTTAAGAGCGGCGGACGCCAGTGGGCTACCTTTTATACCCTAGCTAGACGCCATCAAGCCACGATTCCACCACTGCGTCATTTAGCTACGGAGAGACCCAAAAGTTTTGTCCACTCCTTGCTCTCGATCGGTTTCTCCTAGCAACCAGCCACAGTTTTCCCGGACCTGCTAGAAACTCATCATGTTGTCTAGGGACAGTTTTAAATTAACATTTAGTAAAGTAGCTTTATTGTAGTTGATTATTACATGAAACATACCTCTTTGCTCCATTTGTGTGCTGGCATAATGTCGAGACTTTTTAATTTTTAAACTCTAACCCTACATTACTAGAAATCGGAAAAAGCTTCTTAAAAAATGAATAAATATAAAACATTTGGAGACAAGTTGTAGGCAAATAAATTTGAAAAAATGAAATAAAATAAAATGTTTCCCTCTTTTACCTTGTAGCTCCCACGTCAGATGAGGTATTCCTATTGGCAGGATTTTGTCTCCTGATTACAAAACAGATTCAAAAAATATAATCAAACATTTGAAGGGTGCCTCAAAATCTTGTTTTTGGAATAACTTTTGAAGCAGTACAGATTTTGAATCATCAATAAGTTGTCTTCAACTCTACGGGCTTACCCAGCACATTCCACACACTCAAATAATGCGCAACGTGGACTGCCATGGACAGTAATATAAAATGATCAGCAATAATTCATGTTGCTAGCTTTGAAGATGCTCTCATTCTTTAAAAACTAAGAAAAGCCGAAAGATTGTTTCGCGCTTTTAATCGATCAAGGTATACATACAATTTCTAATTTCGCGTACACAAACTCATTTATCTCAAATGAAGCTGATTAAAAAGGCAGGCAGAATCAGGCATAAGTTTATATTCTTTTTAAATAATTCATGTTATAATATTAAATAAGATAAGAACAAATAAAAAACCTGAATTAAATAAAGTTACTTTGAAATTATTCAGTAGTCAACGTGTGGAGCGATTGACCGCGGTGTTAAAGATATTGAAGATGCGTTTTGGAGACTGTACCCTATTTGGATATAAAACAGCGTCCGAATAATTATTATATTAATAATTTTGCAGTGTTCCAAAAAAATAATGTATTAGGCGGCAAAATGAATCACTATCTCAAAAATCCCTTCAGATCCGCAGTCCGCTCGCTGGGACATGTCCGAACACAAAACGCCTTTTTTCTGGCTAAAACGTAGAAGACGAAGACGGCAAGAAAGAGAGGCAGATCTTCGGAGATTACCCTCTCTTTCTGTGTCTTATAATCTGCCTGCCAGTGACAACTTTACGCTGGTCCTGTTTTTGCGTGCATTCTGGGGCTGTTTATATTGTGCCCCGCGACACATTAATATTATTAATAAAACGAATATTTTTTGAAAAAATCAAGTCAGGTAAGTAAGTTGAATATGTTGTGCGTTGATCCACGCTTAAACAACGTCCCTTTTTGAGATTCCAAATTGGAACTAGTAGAATACTCATAAGAAATGTAAGTAAAATTATTTTTGAAAAACATCTTTTAGCAGTTACTATTAGTTTTGTTTGGAGAAACTTTTTGCATCAACAAATTTAAGCTTGCAAGACAAGGAAAAAGTTCAATAAGTAGATTTTCACACAAATTCAAAATTTTCAATAAGTACTACATGAGCTAAGAAAAGTATCGTATCATTCAAACTGAAGATAAATTACCTTTCCATTGCTGCCAAAATCTACATTACATTTACAGTATGCTATATATAGTCGCAGAATTGAAAATTTGCTATGATGGTCCGATACACCAATCGAAAGAAGTTCCAAAAGCTAAGATTGCAGAAGAAGTCAAATTGAAAATTTTGAAAATTAAAGCTGCTGGAGTCGATAGGAATAAATGCACCACGCTTTTGAACTCGTTTAATTTTTATACCCTTGCAGAGGGTATAATATTTTTATTTTTTTTAGCTCTGAATTGCGGATTAAATTTTATTAATATCGGACGACTATATCGTCTATAGCTATCATAGGAACGATCGGATAACTGATGGGAAATAATATGAAAAAAATTATAGCTTCGGGGCTTTTTAAAATATTATCTTATAATATTGGAAGTATACATTTTTATATTTTTAAGAATTTCGAATTCAATTTAATAAAATATTGATTATTTTTTACAACTGCAAGGGTCTATAAACTTCGGCTTACCGAAATCAACTTTCTTTCTTGTTATTGATAGTACGCGTCAAATGATTTTTCATTTGTTGAAATCCAGGGTCCCGTTAAAAATGAATTTGAAAAACAACACTAAGTATTATAGCTAAAATAAACTCCCATTTAATAATGAATTTTAAAAACAGGAAATGAAACAAGACGAAGTGTCTTTACCCTTAAAAACTAAAAACTAACTACAGAAATATAAAGAAAACGTCTCATAAACATGCACTTAATATTGTTTGGTCTGTTATATAATTTTGGTTAATACCTCGGTCGTAGCTAAATATAAATATAAATAGGCACATGTTGGGGCGTTGCACAATTGATATCGCAAGTAACATACCCATAACGGCTCGGTAAGCAACCATCATAATAAATACTAAAAAGACTAACTTAAGAAAGCTTTAAATTGTAAAAATTGTAATTTCATTTGTCTCTTAATCTATTAATATTGAATTAACATATTGACATGAGCAAAAGGACTTATGTGAATTGCCTAAGGCCTAGCTATGGTCAAATTCCATTTGTATTAAAAGAGAAAGCCTATAGCAAAGCGGCAAAACTACAGGTATCAGCTAACATGATGTTAAAAGTGCGGCCGTCACTATTTCTTTTACCTCGTTAGGAGGTGATTTTCCTTAATTAAATCGTTACCACCGTAAGACAAAATTTTCTGGTACTGGGAAACTTTGCAGTCCAGACGAATATTAGGTCCCAACTTAACTCCTTCGAAGAGGTAATTGAGTGCATAATTTTATCATCGATCACAGGGTATCGTCCAGAAGCAATTGCAATCTTTTCCGATTGGATTTCAAGCCTTATTTTCCTAGTATGCACTTCTTTAAATCTAAACGCGTCGTCATGTTTGTCAGCGCTGACTTGAGAGAAAGATATAAAATCCGGCTGTTCACATTCCATACCAGACGCAAAGGACGTTTTAGGAATTTAAATGGATACCTGATATAACGAAATCATATTAATATTTATTGAATATTTCACAAAATAAAAATTTCACAAACTTTTAAATCAAGTCCTTCTTGAACGACGTTTTCTGTTATAGAGCGATGCATGAAAGTGAACCCAACTAAACGTTCGTTGCATAATACTTTTTGGAAATCACTCTGACACTCCTTTCGTTTAGTATACAGTAGGACGTGTGGATCGAGTTCGTTTTATCAGTTGGAGAAGTCAGTTTTTCGTTTGAGATCGAGTTCTGTTCGAGTTCTGTTCGAAATCCGTGTTAGGTTCCTTGCGAGATTGTTTAAGTGCTGTGTAAGCTTGCTACGGTAGGCCGCTTTCTGCTTTGCTATTTCATATTGAACCGGTGGTATGCCAAGATCTCTGGATGTTTTCGATCCGAACATACCATTGATTGTTAGCAGTATTTTTGTTTGTGTGCGCTGTATGAAGTCAACGTTGCTGTTGCTCGCGTTCCCTTAAAGTTGGGTTTAAGGGTAGAGTTTTAGAGAAGAACCTTAAATTTCAGTCACAGCGGTGATAGAGAGTTTATAATCCAGTGTAGGCTGCTAGCTTTAGGTCTGAGTTGTAGTATTTTGCATTCAATGTGCCTTCGCCACGTTAGGTGTCTGTCGAGATGGACGCCGAGATAGGTTACATCGCTGGCTTGGGAGATTTGCGTACTATTTAAAGTTAGCGGGGGCACGATTGTTTATTAAGGGCAAACGTTATATGTTTACACTTTTGTTCACTCATTTTGATTCGCCTGCTTCTGAACTACCACCAAATGATCAGATAGTTGAACTGTTGCTCTAGTTGGGCATCTCGAGCGGCTCAGGATTGCGGTGTCATCAGCAAATGTGGACGTTGTTAGCCTCTCGTTCTTAGGGATTTCTGCCGATGTCGTTGCATTGCATTTCACCTTGAAGACTCTGTGGTAGAGATACGACTTATGTAACTTATGAGTGTTTTCTGGCAGTAATGTTATGAATTTAGGCATGAGGCCTTCAAGCCAAACTCGGTCGAAAGCCTGAGAGACGTCGAGATATATCGCACTGGAATATTCCCGATGTTCGACGGTTGTACAAATTTCTGATGTTATCCGGTTTACTTGCTCGGGATTTAGTTCTGTTCTCTTAAATATGGTGTTATGCGCGTGAGCAGAAATTTTTCTAGTAATTTGGACAGGCACGTAAGCACGGTAAGCTTATTGGCCTGTACGATGAGGGAAGATGAGGAAGTTTTGTGATCCTGTTAAATAGTTTACATATAACATGCGCAGTTTGGAAGTTTAATGATTATTTTTGGCGTTATTAGGGCGCCCCTGGAGCTTTTTTCGGTTTTAATTGCTTCCTAATGACATTTGCAATTTCATGTGCTTGAAACAAAATCGGGTTAATTGCCATTTCAGGGCTAAGCGGCTGAAGTTTGTGGCGGCGTTTGGCGGAAATAAATTTCATAGGTGTAAAGCAAATGTTTCGGCTCTGTCTTTGTCGCTGCGGTCCCAAGTGCCCGTGGAGTTTCTGATCGGAGTGACTGATTCTTGTACTGGTTGGCAACAGTTTCTCGATGTTCCGACGCTGCGCAAGCTCTTCTTCTTGCTTGAGGGTTTTGGTGACTCTGCAGATGGCTTCATTAAAGAGTTGCTTCGAATGAGGCGATCTGCAGGATTGCCAAGCACGTCTTAGGCATCGTTTTTCCCGAACTGGTTGTTCGATTTGCAGATTAGTTTTGTATTAGTTGTTACGCACAATTGTCTCTTCTGGTGTTGAGATTTTGGCTGCTGCCGCGAGTACTGACAACAGGTCATCAGCACAGGAGTCGATGACATTCTCAATGTTTAATTGTGGTGTTACCTCAATGTGGGGACTTGAAGGGGTACTCGGTTACTTTCGGTTTTTGAAGGAGAGTTATCAAAACAGGCTAGTGATCCGATGATAAGTCCCACAGCGAGTTGCCGCTTACTAAATTTCTTGGGATATTCTCGGTCACAGCGAAGTCAATTAGGTCCGGAAGTTTTCTGGGATCAGTTGGCTATTATGTGTTGCTACCAGAGGAGACATAGTCGAGTTCGATGCTCAAATTTATACTTGCATTATACAGTTGCTTTCCTTTAGAGTTCACGAGTCTTGATCCCCAGTGCGTGTGATCGGTGTTATAGTCTCCTCCTGCTAAAAATCGATCTCCGAGTGAAGGTTCTGGTTCCTCTGTGGGCGTTACCGTCCGGATGATCTGTGCAATAAGAAGTATAACCTCATTTTTGGAAGTTGTATTTGGCATTCCGCATAGATATTCGAAGGCAAGACATTGATCAAAACCTCCGCGCAAAGGATACTAATATTCTCACTCTGGAACGATCCCTATATGAAATCATCTCTGCCGATTATATAATAATTATTATAGTACATTTAAATTCGGAATAGCTCGCAGATACACTGACAGTGCCGAATCTTACTGCTTTAAATTGCTAGTTTTGCCATGATCAACTCCATGAGGACAAGCTATTTAAGATGGTGCTAAGGAACTTAATTGCTTAATAGAGCGTTGGGCAAACATTCACGGGTCCGACGCTAATGATAATGATAGCCAAAATTTATTCTATGCCCATCTCAAGATGACTCCCAATGTCGCCAAATCGTTAAAAATTAACTAACTGTTAAATATTCTACATTTCAGCTACCAGAGATGGCACATCCTTTGCAGATATGGCAAGATATAGCCTTCCGAACTGGCAGTCTGTCGCAACCCAACCCGAAATTTGTCCTCGCACGATACGTTTTTTCGATTATCAATTTTTTTATTTTGTTATGTTGGTACTCTATTCCCTAATATCAGTGCAAAGTTTTAGGAGTGTATCAATCTTTGTTTGGTTATTAAAGGCTTAAAAGTTATAAGTGTTTTGGCTCAAGCCCACCGAGAGAGAGTTAAACAATTTTCACTTTTTTTTTATTTTATTTAGAAGAAAAATAAGGAATACAAATTTATTTTGATTACGAAGTCGAATAAACAGTTAGTTTAGTTTTCTGTTCTACTTTTTTTGTCTTCGCGACAAGGCACATTTAACGACGCTTATGAGCACTGATTTCGCGACTTTAGAAATTGGATTTACGAAAGAACTAACTTTTGGCACGAATGTGTACTTTTCCAGAGACACTCCATGAAAAAATGATCGAGACTGACAATTTACTACGGATCCCATGCCCAATTTTTATACCCTTGCAGATGGTATATTGATTTCAATACGATTATTTAGATTATTACCCAGGTATGAGTATATTTTTACACTGATTGTCAACATAGGCCTGATGGAACCCATCTTTCTGCCATGTTCGATACTGGAAGCGCTATTAATCTAATTCAGCACGCTGCAAAAAAAAAACATTAAATAGATTGACCATTGGCAGTGAACCATTGAAAAGGATTGTGAGTATTGAACCAATAAATAGACTTCAGAGTAGTGAAACATATCAAAACAGTGACCATTTAGAAAGCCATAAAAAACTTTGAAGTAATGTTTTAGAAAATGAAATAGTTGTATTTCAGGATGATGAGTCTTAATATTGACCCGAATTTGAGTGATAAACATCGGAGCGAACTCAATGAAATAATAAAATTGAATTAATCCAGCGATCCAACATAGCTGTGATATAAGGCTAAGACTTAAGTCTAAAGAACCCATACGCTCTGTGCCAAGGAGACCTTCATAATGAAAGAAGCAGATTAGTAGAAGTGAATGCACCTGCAGCATTCATGAGATTTATTAATTTTATTCTGCAACCTTTGATTGCTATAGGTTCAAAGACATGATATGAACATTATACGACGGTAGGAAGAGTATTTCGAATTTTAGAAGAGTGTGTCGAAATGATATATTTTTGATGACCAAATTTGGGATATAGTGTTTTAAAATGATCTTTATTGCTGAGTGGGAGCGCACCGTCGAGTCGCTCCCAAGCTTTTCTTCTTAAATTCTGATTTCTTAATTTTGTTACATATTTGCATAAAGCTAAGATCGTCGGCAGAGACGCCGGCAGAACCGCGGTCGACGCTTATGTATAATTGTGTATTTATATGAGAGAGAGAGTTACTATGTTCACTTGGCTGTCGGAGCGGTCGCACATATCAAACATGTTTACTATATACACGGTAGTTCCTACGCATTCGAGGGCGGTCATATAACCAAGCACTCGGGGGCTGCTTGGTTTATATATTTATGTTTTGTTATTGTGGCCAAAAGCAAAAATGCCAAATAATGTGTCTGTACTTAAATCGATGCGTAACACTGAGTATAGTGTGCATTATGTTAACATACTACCTCTCATTCCCTTTTAAAAATAACGTAATTTTATGAAGTTATTTTCTAGGCGTGTTTTCAATATAAATGAAAATATTATTATTATTTATTTTTGTTGTTTTTGTTAGATAATTATTAAAATTATTATTTTTTTTTCGAATCAGAAAGTAATATTTTGAATCAAAAGTAATATATATATATATATATATATATATATATATATATATATATATATCTATTATTATTTTCTTGTTGTTGTTTTTCTTCCATTATAATTATGCTTTTTATTGTGTATGGCCATACGTGATATACAATAAGAGAATTAAAGTGATTATGAAATAAAAAATGTTTACCTATCCTGAGGAACTGTTTGCTTTTTTTTTATTATGAAAAATTACTATGTTATCTTTTTCTTCTATACTTTCGACTGTATATGGTCCAGAATACTTAAAGTCTAGCTTATGACCTGTTTCATTTTTCAATAAAACTTGGTCTCCTATTTTTAAACCAAAGTTTAAAATATTTCTGTCATAGTTAAGTTTTTGTTTTGGTTATGACGTTCTAGCATTAATCTTGCTCTCTTAAATGCTTGTTCTACTCTAAACTTAGATTATTTAGCATAATCTTCTGTGTTATATAATGGTTTTATATTATCTATACTATTGAAGTGTTTAGCTAAATTAGATGTTTTACCAAAAACTAACTCATATGGACACAAGTCATGTGATATAGAGGGTGTTGTGTTGAAACAATATACGATGTATACCATACATCCCAATCTGTTTTATCAACTTAGATGTATGAGCGTATGATCTCATTAACTGTTCTGTGGCTTCGCTTCATGGTTCCTACAGGCTGGTGATGATGTGCTGTTTAAGCTATGTAATTGATATTTACGTTTTTACATAGATCTTCAATTATCGAATTTTTGTATTCTGTTCCCATGTCTGTAATGAACGTCTTTATTGGATCGTACTTCAGAATAAAATCTTCAAATATAGCTTTTGCTACTGTTTTTGCACTTATGTTTTGGATTGGTCTTGCTACAGGTACTTAAATAAATCGTAAATTAGCGTTACTATGTATTAATTTCCTTGTTCAGATTTAGGTAGTGGACCGATCGTATCTACAATTACCCTGTCGAAAGCCGTTTGTGGCGTCTCGGTAATGGTTAATGGGGTCTTTGTATGTTTTGTTGTCTTTTTGACATTTAGGCCATTTTCTTATATATTTGTATACCCTTGCAGAGGGTATAATGATTTAAGTCAGAAGTTTGCAACCCAGTGAAGGACACATTTCTGACCCCATAAATAATATATATTTTTGATCAGCATCACTAAACTAGTCGATCTAGTCATGTCCGTCGTCCGTCCGTCTGTCCGTTTCCTCGTCTTTCATTTTTAAAGCCATCTGGATAAAACTTTCCCAAAGGTCTTCTTTCTTTTTCAAGTAGAATATAAGTCGGAACCAGCCTGATCGGATAATTTATCTTATTTTATAATAGGAAATACATTTTTTTAATTATATCTCTGGTGTTTCTTAACATCTTACCTTTTACGCTTGGAAACAACGTTTTTTAATTAGTTCTAAATTTGGAATTAAATTGTATCAAAATCGGACGAAAATAATATAAAGAATCTTGAAGCTTGAAATTATCATTTTTATATTAGATCTGAATTTCGAGTTAAATTTTATCAAAATCGGGCGACTATATTATATAGGTGCCATACGAACGTTCGAAAAATTGATGCAAAAATAATATGAAGAAATTATTTCTTTGGTGTTTTTTAACATAGATCCTCCTTAGCTTAGAAATCATTTTTTAATTAGTTCTAGCTGCTGGAAATATAATTTTTTAATTTTATGAATTGTGAATTAAATTTTATAAAAATCAGATGACTTTAACATATAGATGTTAAAGAAATAGAAGTATTTAATTAATTTTTTTTTATACACAGAACCTAGCAACAATACTTAATAATTTTTTATGGTGTTACTAACATTGATTACTTTTTATAACTGCAAGGGTATACAAACTTCGGCTTGCCAAAGTTAACTTCCTTTATTTTTTTTACAAACAATGTTACATATAACATTACAGTTACATGTAGGTAATCCATTGTCAAGTTAAGTCTCAAGAAATCATTATTCATCAAAGAAATTTTTATTGCAAGTGTTACGCGTGATACCAAATTACAGTGGAAGGAAGTCTACACAGTCACGAAGCGCATCAGCAGAGTGTGCGAAAAAGACTACTATATATACATGAGTTAAAATCTACTGTAAAAGTGCAATCGTTAAGAGTGATACATAATCGAAACGTTTCGAAAAAACTAAAAGGATTGCACATCAAGTCTTAAATAAATCAGTTGGCTTGAAAGAGTTTTGAAAGTATGTATATTTTGTTAAGTACCTCAAGCCGAGTCGACTTAGCCATGTCCGTCTGTCCCACCGTCCGTCCGTCCGTATGAACGCTGAGATAGGCCATTCCGGCCTCTTGTCTTCTTGTTTTTGGTGGCGATTTCGGTGCGCTTTGACACTATGATGACTGCCGCGCGATGGGAGATCCCAAATCTCACGATTATTATTATTATTTTTAGCTTAGTAAAGGGGTTTTGATAGTCGAGGTAATTGCCTTAAACCATCCAAATACAAAAACAGTGACTTAGTATCTCACGATATAAAACTACAATAATGCTTTTAAGATTTTTCCCTATTACTTGCTATTTCTCAACCAAATGACAATATGTGATAGAAAGCCATACAAAAATGAAATAGGTTAACAGATCGAGGGTATCGTTACGTATTTTCTTAGTGTATTTTCCTACTTAGACTGCTGTTTTCGCATGTATGTTGTAATTGTATAAAAATATACTTGGAGGTTACGTTTAAGATAGTGTAAGAAAAATTATATTTATAAATAACAAGAAAGGAAGTTATAAAATATAATCAATAATTTTATTAAATTGAATTCGAAATTCTAAAAAATATAAAAATTTATATTCCCAATATTATAAGATAATATGTCAAAAAGCCCCAAAAGCTATAATTTTTTCACATTATTTCCCACCAATTATCGGATTGTTCCTATGACAGCTAAATGATATAGTCGTCCGATTTTAATAAAACTGAACTCGAAATTCAGAACTAATTAAAAAGTGTTATTTGCAAGATTTTAAGGTTACATGTTTAAAAACACAAAAGATATAATTTATATTTCATATTTTCCTAACAATTTTCCGATCGTTCCTATGGCAGCTATATGATAAAGTCGTCCGATTTTTATAAAATTTAATTAAAAACCAAATAAAAAATGTTATCTCCGAGCGTAGGAGGTTATACTCGTATGTTAAAAAACACCGAAGATATTATTTTGCATGATTTCCATCTTATTTTCCGCTCTTTCCAATGGCAGGTAAATGATATAGTCGACCGATTTTGATAAAATTTAATTCGAAATTCAAAGCCAAGTAAAAAATATTATTTCCAAGCGTAGGAGGTTGTAAGTTTAAAAACACCGAAGATATAATTTTTCAATATTATTTTACCACTAATTACCGATTGTTCCTATGGGAGCTGTATGATAAAGTCGTCCGATTTTAATTAAATTGAATTCGAAATTCAGATCTATTTCAAAAATGTTATATCCACGCTAGGAAAGGTATGTGTTAAAAAACACGAAATATATAATTTTTTTAAAATGTTTCCCCTATAGTTCCTATGGGAGCTATAAAATATAGTTGTCCGATCCGCTTGGTTCCGACTTATATACTACCTGCAATAGAAAGAAGACTTTTGGGAAAGTTTCAGCCCTATAGTTTAAAAACTGAGAGACTAGTTTGCGTAGAAACGGATGGACAGACGGACATGGCTAGATCGACTCGTCTTGTGACGCTGATCAAGCATATATATATTTTATGAAATTTTCAATTCTACGTGCCACTTTTGAGCAATTCGTGCTCCATCCATGATCTTTTGTTGTCGAAATTAAGAAGGACTGTAAAATAATGTGTTTTACACTTCGAACAGTACAAACAAGTGGAATAACAACACCAAGCACGTGTTTGTTACGCGCGGGGCTCTTTTATTAATTTGGGCAAAAAATGTGAACTCGCGAGGAAGATACATAAAACAAATAGAGACGGAACACAAATGAAAATAAAAGGCATAACTAAGAATGAAGCAAATAAGTTAAAATATTAGTTTTTAATACCGGGATAGATGTTGAAATGCAAATTAAATGATAAAGGTGGTTATAGTTATTACATAGAACCCATAAGGGCTCGTGCAGACAAAAGATTGATGTACACCGTTGAAAATTTAGAGGATAATAATTCCGTGCTAGTCTAACAGGAACGTTGAATGTTAGACGGTTTAAAAGATCTGCAGAATCAATGTCACATACTATAAGATTATGTTTAAAAATAGTACCAAGCATTGTTCTACGATTTACAAGTGTAGGTAAATTAAGCAATTGTAATCCACTCTGCTAGGAAGGTAGCCTTACGTTTTAATCCCAGTTCAAACTACGCTGGGCAAACAAAAGATATTTTTGTTGTACCGACTCAATACGGTCGATGTGCACTTGATATTGTGGACTCCAAACCGACGAACAATATTCCAAAATAGGACGGACAATTTGGTCGTATAAGGGTCATCAAATTCCTTTGTTAACAGTGGACATAATTTGGCAGTCAAATTTAAGTTAAGTGTCCAGAAGAACACCTAAATCGTTAACTGAATTTGTACGGCCGAGTAGCGATAAACGTAGGAGTACCCCTATAAAAAGTCTTAACGTTGCATTTAAGGCAGCTCAAATTTAAAAGGTTGTACTCACACCACCATGAAAACAATCAAACAATCAATCAAAAAATAATTGCTTCTTTTGTGGAACAACTGAAAGTTTCTTTCGCCCACCCTTGCTTTTTTGCGTTTAGGCGACTCGGTTAATAATTTTTATTATTAAACTGGGTACAGACGGTATTGAACCCCTCATTGTATTTGTCTCATCAATACATATCGATAAACAAACGGTTTAAACGCCTAAATCTGTGTGACGCCCGCACATTAACAGTTCACCCGATAGCTTCACTATCGCAAGAGAAATTTACTATCTCATAAACGGCTACTGTCGAAATTTTATCCGAATCATACTCGTAGCTTTGTTTAGACTGCGTGTGGAATCGGACGTGTCCGCAGATTTTAGAAAAATGGAAAAATAGCAATATCGGTCTGTGATTTTATACTTGATTTTGGAAGGGAAAACAAAGAGCGCCTAGATGCTGTTTACGATGACTCTTCTCCTTCGACGGCGACCGTCAAAAATTGGTTTAACGAGTTTCAACGTGGTCGGTCGTATGTCGGTTTTTGATGAGCCACTCCCAGGTGCCCCGAAAATTGCTACCGCGGAGAATAACGTGACAAAAATCGTATTAGCACAACGCCGATTGAAGATAAGCGAGATAGCTGAGACAGTAGGCATGTCAAAAAACCGCTTGGCTCATATCGTGCTTGCAATTTTGGGAATGAGAAAGCGGTTTGCTCACTCCGGACAACAAACGCAACCGTGAGACCACTTCAGAGCAGTGTTTGACGCTTTTTAAGCGCAATCCGAAGCAGTTTCTGCGTCGTTTCGTGACCGTCGATGAAACATGGATCCACTGGTACACAGCAGAGACCAGCAATTGTAATCCACTCTGCTAGGAAGGTAGCCTTACGTTTTAATCCCAGTTCAAACTACGCTGGGCAAACAAAAGATATTTTTGTTGTACCGACTCAATACGGTCGATGTGCACTTGATATTGTGGACTCCAAACCGACGAACAATATTCCAAAATAGGACGGACAATTTGGTCGTATAAGGGTCATCAAATTCCTTTGTTAACAGTGGACATAATTTGGCAGTCAAATTTAAGTTAAGTGTCCAGAAGAACACCTAAATCGTTAACTGAATTTGTACGGCCGAGTAGCGATAAACGTAGGAGTACCCCTATAAAAAGTCTTAACGTTGCATTTAAGGCAGCTCAAATTTAAAAGGTTGTACTCACACCACCATGAAAACAATCAAACAATCAATCAAAAAATAATTGCTTCTTTTGTGGAACAACTGAAAGTTTCTTTCGCCCACCCTTGCTTTTTTGCGTTTAGGCGACTCGGTTAATAATTTTTATTATTAAACTGGGTACAGACGGTATTGAACCCCTCATTGTATTTGTCTCATCAATACATATCGATAAACAAACGGTTTAAACGCCTAAATCTGTGTGACGCCCGCACATTAACAGTTCACCCGATAGCTTCACTATCGCAAGAGAAATTTACTATCTCATAAACGGCTACTGTCGAAATTTTATCCGAATCATACTCGTAGCTTTGTTTAGACTGCGTGTGGAATCGGACGTGTCCGCAGATTTTAGAAAAATGGAAAAATAGCAATATCGGTCTGTGATTTTATACTTGATTTTGGAAGGGAAAACAAAGAGCGCCTAGATGCTGTTTACGATGACTCTTCTCCTTCGACGGCGACCGTCAAAAATTGGTTTAACGAGTTTCAACGTGGTCGGTCGTATGTCGGTTTTTGATGAGCCACTCCCAGGTGCCCCGAAAATTGCTACCGCGGAGAATAACGTGACAAAAATCGTATTAGCACAACGCCGATTGAAGATAAGCGAGATAGCTGAGACAGTAGGCATGTCAAAAAACCGCTTGGCTCATATCGTGCTTGCAATTTTGGGAATGAGAAAGCGGTTTGCTCACTCCGGACAACAAACGCAACCGTGAGACCACTTCAGAGCAGTGTTTGACGCTTTTTAAGCGCAATCCGAAGCAGTTTCTGCGTCGTTTCGTGACCGTCGATGAAACATGGATCCACTGGTACACAGCAGAGACCAAGGAACAGTCGAACCAGTGGACTTCACTAGGTAAATAATAATTTGGTCGTATAAGGGTCATCAAATTCTTTTGACCAACGTTTTATAAACCCAAGAACACTCATGGCTTGGTTAACAGTGGACATAATGTGGCAGTCAAAGTTTAGGGTCAAGAAGAACACCTAAATCGTTAACTGAATATATACGGTCAAGTGGCGTATTTTTAAGAAAGTAACTGATAAACGTAGGAGTAGCCCAATAAAAAGTCATAACGTTGCATTTTAGGCAGTTCAAATTTAAAAGGTTGTACTCACATCATCCATGAAAACAATCAATATCCGACTGTAAGTTCATTCCCGACGCTACATCATTATATGATAATCAAAGCTTAACATAATCAGCATACATTAGTACACGAGAATGTGTTATGATTGAAGGAAGATCGTTAATAAACAAAGTAAACAGCAAAGGGCCCAAATGATTACCCTGAGGCACTCTAGATGTCACGTAGATCAATTTTGAAACAGCATTCTTGAATATAACCCCTGAGTCCTACCATTCAAGTAACATGAAATCCAAGATAATAGATTTTCAGGAAACCAAAGCTTATCTAATTGAAATAAAAGAAGTGGGTGATTAACGGAATCAAAGGCCTTACTAAAATCTGTATATACAATGTCACTCTGCATTTTTTTTTTAAATCCATTTATTACGATAGATGACAATATCATGCTGACACGGTGATATAAGCGAGGAACATAAAAGTGGCAAAGAAAAAGTGATAATACGTTCAAATGCTTTAGGAATTGGCGACAATCTAGAAATACCTCTACAGATAGAAGAAAAAACTGATGATAAAATAGACAAATTAAAAAGTTTAAGAATCGGTTTACAAATGGTTGACGCACAAAACTTAAGCATACATCCAGGAAGTCCATTGGCACCGGGAGAACAAGTTGGCGTTGTTGTTGCTAAAGAGAACTTTCGGTGATTAAGGGGGAAAAATACAATTTGCGCTATTTAAGGGATTAGGGTAGTTATAGCTTGGTCGACAGCTTGGTCAAATAAGCTGTCGAACTATAAGTAGCAATTTCAGAATCCGTTGATGCCTCCATTAAGTATATCTATACTTAACGTACCGATGAAGGCAATGCCGATGACTTACGCTTAGCATTAACAAAGTTGTTGTTTCGGATCGTTTGAAAATTCAAATTTACATGATTTAGATATATAGAATATTGTTGAGAACGTTAAAATCCATTCAAAACACCACAAATTTCAAAAAATCTGCTGGTTTACCCGATTTTGTATACTTTTTATAAGTGTTAGATTTAAGGTTTTTAATCTTTTGAAGCGCATTGGTAATCCAAGGAGGCCTGTTTAGGTTTGAAAGAAACCTATCAGGTACGCATTCGTATTTAACGCTTTATAGAATAGTTCAGTGGCAATTTCAATGTCTGTTCAATTGTACAAGTGTGTCCAATTATAATGAGAAATCATATCGTTATGTTTATTACAGTCACATTTACAAAAACATTTCATTTTAGGTGGAGAAACTAAAGGAGAAAGGGTATTAGAGCATGGGAAGCAAACTGTCAGTTCCATAGTTGGATGATATCGGTCTTTAGGTACAAGAGCGTCAGTTCTACACACAATGATTTCAGAAGGGTCTGAAACAAACAAAAAATAATGGGCGGATAAAGGCATAGCGACAAATGAGTCAGTAGGAGGAGACCAAGAAATATCAGGTAGATTAAAATCACCTAAAACAATTAAAAGTTCTCTGTTAGAAAGAAGGGATAGAACAGATTTTATTGCAGACAGATGGTGCTCGTAAATTACTAGATCAGAGTCAGGTGGAATACAAGAACTTGTAACAAAAACAGATTAAGATTGCAAGAACACTTTCACACTTAGAAATTTTATTTCATTCGCGATATGAATGAGAATTCTTTCAGATATTAGGCTAGGTTAACGGCAATCAGCACACCTGTTCACAAGCGACGCTAAGTTAAAATAAATTAATTATGGATTTAGTCAATGGGCGATTATTCTCTTTTATGTAAAAGCATTCACCTCCTTTATGAATAAAAAGCTCAGTATTTTCTTCAAAAAGGAGCCTTATCTTCAGTGGAATGGAAATGGAATGGAAATTTCTGGCCTATATAAGTATTATTAACAGGGAAGAACGATATAGTCGAGTGCCTCGATTATCAGATACCCGTTACTCAGGTTTTAGGAGTAAAGGGGAAATGAAGATATATAAGCAGCAAACGGATTATAAAGCGCCACCTTCCAGTAATTTTAGTATATGTTGTGCAGGCGGAGTATATGTTGTGGGTATTAGAGTGGGCGTGGTAAACTTCCTTTTAGGTCAATCGATAGGTATTGATGAGACGAATACATTTTAGAAAGAAAAATATTCTAATATGAAAACTGTTGCCACCAAAGTTTAGGGCGGTTTGTGTGCATAAGGGTGGGCGTAACATATTTTTTTGCTACTCGGCTAGTGATCCTAATCAAGAATAAACTCGTATATACTTTATGGGGTCGGAAACGCTTCCTTCTACCTACTATATATTTTCCGACGAATCTAGTATACCCTTTTGGTCTACAAGTAACGGGTATACAAATTGAGAGAATAGGTTAATTGGATCCCGGCAGAACATGGTTAGCGCACGGTTAGCCGGTGTTTGACCCCTTACGAGTGCCAGTTTGAGGATGACGTGGAGGAATTGCAAGAGGCGCTGCTAAAAAAAATCTTCCAATTACGCTAAAATTCAGTTTGGACTGCGCCACGTAGCCTTGGCTACCAACTGCGAGGATACCTCAAAAATCCGCCTTCAGCTGGAACGTTGTCATCTAGACAGCAGATCCATGATAGTATGCGAGGGTGCTACGAACAAAGCAACGGTGCGAAAACCCAAGAATGTATGTTTAAATCTGTGGGAGAAAGATGACCTATCGATCGAAACAAGCAACTTTTTCAAAGATATTCGCTGGTGTAGAGTGTCATATTCTCTTGGCGTGAACAGATAAAAGACAGATCAAGACTCAACACCGAACCGTGCATCAAAATTTATAAGAAAACCTTTAAAAAAGTATTACACAGAACCTTTACTGTCTTAAGTCCGCCGTTCCTTGTTCTTTTCGTGGTAAAAATAAGGATAAATGTTGTAGTTCCCACAACCTTCACATAGAAAAAAGAGTTTTTAACTACTTTTAGCTAACGGATTAGATTAAACAGCATCCATATGGGCGATTACTAGCGGTTTAACTTCGTGTTGGGTCTAGCCAATGGGTCGAGACCATAGACAAAACGAAGGGCCCTTAAGCGTTGTAGCGAGATCTTTGAACTTAGTTCCTCGAGAGGGTAGTTCCGCTGGATTTAAGTAAGACGGGACGAATCGCCAGACTACAATTGGGGCAAGTTCGTGAATAGCCGAAATACTATTTTCGACGAATGTTTAAATTTTTGACAAATGATTGCGCAACCAAAAGAGAACAATTTCAAAATCCAACCATATAGTAACCTAAATCTGTAAAACGTTTGTGTTCCAACGTCGTCGGGTATTTTGTCGTCATCCGATTTGATTGCAAGGGTGATCATAGGGTCCTGAGTCCTACTGAATCGAACATCCGCGCTGCAAATGAAAGCATGGACCGCTTATTGGGTATGCTTGGGCGTAGAATTTGAACGTATCCTGTTTTGGACTCTAAGTGAGACACAAAGGTTTTTATCGGCGTTTTCTCCAATAAGCTACTCAGGTCGGCGGCTTGTCGTTCTTTAAGGATACAATTTGACGTCGACTTAGCCAGGACGAAACCTGCGGAGTCTTTTTTTATTTAAATGGGATTTCCCCTTGCAATTTCCTTAATTCCGGATGAAAGCGGCCCCTGTTAACAAGTCATCAACGTAAAAATCATTTGCTGGAGCCTGTGAAGCTAAAGGAAGAGATTCGGATTAGACTTCGCTATGCTGCTTCAAACACCGAATTGCAAAGACCTACGGTACGTACGGTACGAGTGTTCAGCCGATAAATTTTTCCTAAGCAAGTCGAAAAAGAAGTCAGCGCCGATCAGCATGCCGACGCGTTTGGGCTTGTAAAGTAGGGGTCTGCAAGGAAGATATCATTAGGGATTCTATCGGAAGAAATTCGGTTTCTTCTGAAAGATACCCTGAGATCCACGGTAATATGATGCATTCAACTGCCGCTTCGAAAGAGTTAAATCGCGACCCAATTGTCGTGTGGACTGCAAATCTAGCTGAAAACGCGGAACTCCCAATGCCTGAAAATTTACTCTCGTGCCGGTACCATTTTGATTAAATATAATTCACCATTTTTTCCTTAATAAAATTAAACTGTGACCCAGAGTCAGAAAATTCCTATCGGTAAGCTTGGCTCCCGACTGACTGCGACCCTCGAAAAGGGCCGTTGTAAGTAAGACGTGATCTATTTTTGGGGGCACAGGCAACAGTGCACAGGCACTTATTTACTGTTGGAGCTTCCTGATTTTCAATTGGCGATGGCACTTGATTGCCCGATACTTGGAGAAGTGTGTAATGAGCCTTCTTACAAATTCGACAACAAGATGACTGGCATATTGCGATACTTGTTCTCTGCTGCCCTTGCTTGGGAGCCCCTATGCCTTCCGTGGATTCCTCAGCAGCTACGTGTGAATATCGTTTATTAAGCGCCTATGAGCAAACATTACATAGATAATAGTATAGAATAGAATTGTTGTTCTCCCCATCGCGACCGCGTTTTGGGATCTACTATAGACATGACGATGGGAATTATTAACAGAATAACAGGTAATTGAACCTATTGACATTTGATAGAGATAGCATTTTTGAGTTTGGCAGAGTTGCTTTCGAATTTCGAGGGTTTTATTTATGGTAGTATTTTTCTGTGACTTGATTTAGAATTCAAACAACTATTATTTGCGAAGGTAGAATGGGTTCTTTCTTCTTCAGAACGATTGCAATTTGACTTTAATTACGCCTTAGGGGATACACAAAAATCTTCTAACTCCTCTCTACACGCCAATTGTTGCAACTCGAATGCCTTAAGCAAGACCGAATGTGTGTGTGGGTTGTGTATGGGCCTTTTTGTGGTTAATGATATCAATATAAAAAATGGATCGGGATGTACTTCTCGGTGTTTCCGCGACTATGTGAGGATGAAGCCCGCTTATGCTCTCCTGCGACAAGATGGAGGTTAGGGACACAACTGAAATCGAAAGATGTAATTAAAGTTGCACGGGCGAGTAATTGCGTCACCAAATATTTGTCAATGTACCCAATGTGCGATGGCTATGCACTTGTTACATATATATGGACGTGATGCACTTCGAACAGTACAAACAAGTGGCCCAACGACACCAAGCACGTGCTTATTACGCGCGGGGCCCTTTTATCAATTTGGGCAAAAATGCGAGTTCGCAAGGAAGATACATACATAAAACAAATAGAGACGGGACACAAATGAAAATAAAAGGCACAACTAAGAATTGAGCAAATGAGTTAAAATATTAGTTTTTAATACCGGGATAGATGTTGAAATGCAAATTAAATGATAAAGTTTATTATAGTTATTACATAGAACGCGAAAAGGCTCGTGCAAACAAAAATTTGATGTACATCGTGGCAAATTTAGAGGATAATAATTTCGTGTTAGTCTAACGGGAACGTTGAATGTTAGGTTTAAAAGTTCTGCAGAATCAATGTCACCTCTTATAAGATTTTGTATAAAAATAGTACCAAGCATTGTTCTACGATTTACAAGTGTAGGTAAATTAAGCAATTGTAATCTACTCTCGTAGGAAGGAAGCCTTACGTTTTGATCCCAGTTCAAACTAAGCAGGGCAAATAAGACAATTTTTTTTGTACCGACTCAATACGGTCGATGTGCACTTGATATTGTGGACTCCAAGCCGACGAACAATATTCCAAAATAGGACAGACAAGGTAGGTAAATAATAATTTGGTCGTATAAGGGTCATCAAATTCTTTTGACCAACGCTTTATAAACCCAAGAACACTCATGGCTTTGTTAACAGTGGACATAATGTGGCAGTCAAATTTAAGTTTAGGGTCAAGAAGAACACCTAAATCGGAAAACTGAATATATACGGTCAAGTGGCGTATTTTTAAGAAAGTAACTGATAAACGTAGGAGTACCCCTATAAAAAGTAATAACGTTGCATTTTAGGCAGTTCAAATTTAAAAGGTTGTACTCACACCATCCATGAAAACAATCAATATCTGACTGTAAGTTAAATCCCGACGCTATACCATTATATGATAAACAAAGCTTAACATCATCAGCATACATTAGTACTGCATATTTTTCTTAAACCCATTTATTACAATAGATGACAATTCAAGAAGGTTGGTGGTGGTCGATATTCGCTTAACAAAACCATGCTGACACGGTGATATAAGCGAGGAACATAAATGTTGCAAATGAGAAGTGATAATACGTTCAAATGCTTTAGGAATTGCCGACAATTTAGAAAAACCTCTATAATTTTGGGCATCTGCTTTCCCACCTTTTTTATGGAGTGAAATAATAAAAGAGTCCTTCCAGATAGAAGGAAAAACTGATGATGAAATAGGCAAATTAAAAAGTTTAAGAATCGGTTTACAAATGGTTTACGCACAAAACTTAAGCACACATCCAGAAAGTCCATCTGGACCGGGAGAACATGTTTTGGAAAAACTCAAAAAATAAATCAGCAATTTCAGAATCCATCGATGCCTCCATTGAGTTTAGACGTACCGATGAAGGCAATGCCGATGCCTTTAAGGTTTTTAAGTCTTTGAAGCGCATTGGTAAACCAAGGAGGTCTGTTTAGGTTTGAAACCGATCAGGTACGCGTTCATTAAAAAACGTATTTAAGACTGTATAGAATAATTCAGTGGCACTTTCAATGTCTGTACAATTGTACAAGTCTGTCCGATTATAATGAGAAATCTCTTTTTAGTTGGAGAAACTAAAGGAAACAGGGTATCAGAGCAGGGGAGGCAAATTGTCAGTTCCATAGTTGGATGATATCGGTCTTTAGGTACTAGAGCGTCAGTTCTACACACAATGATTTCAGAAGGGTCTGAAACAAACACAAAATCATGGACGGATAAAAGCATAGCGACAAATGAGTCAGTAGGAGGAGACCAAGAAATATCAGGTAGATTAAAATCACCTAAAACAATTAAAAGTTCTCTGTTAGAAAGAAGGGATAGAACAGATTTTATTGCAGACAGATGGTGCTCGTAAATTACTAGATCAGAGTCAGGTGGAATACAAGAACTTGTAACAAAAACAGATTAAGATTGCAAGAACACTTTCACACTTAGAAATTTTATTTCATTCGCGATATGAATGAGAATTCTTTCAGATATTAGGCTAGGTTAACGGCAATCAGCACACCTGTTCACAAGCGACGCTAAGTTAAAATAAATTAATTATGGATTTAGTCAATGGGCGATTATTCTCTTTTATGTAAAAGCATGAACCTCCTTTATGAATAAAAAGCTCAGTATTTTCTTCAAAAAGGAGCCTTATCTTCAGTGGAATGGAAATGGAATGGAAATTTCTGGCCTATATAAGTATTATTAACAGGGAAGAACGATATAGTCGAGTGCCTCGATTATCAGATACCCGTTACTCAGGTTTTAGGAGTAAAGGGGAAATGAAGATATATAAGCAGCAAACGGATTATAAAGCGCCACCTTCCAGTAATTTTAGTATATGTTGTGCAGGCGGAGTATATGTTGTGGGTATTAGAGTGGGCGTGGTAAACTTCCTTTTAGGTCAATCGATAGGTATTGATGAGACGAATACATTTTAGAAAGAAAAATATTCTAATATGAAAACTGTTGCCACCAAAGTTTAGGGCGGTTTGTGTGCATAAGGGTGGGCGTAACATATTTTTTTGCTACTCGGCTAGTGATCCTAATCAAGAATAAACTCGTATATACTTTATGGGGTCGGAAACGCTTCCTTCTACCTACTATATATTTTCCGACGAATCTAGTATACCCTTTTGGTCTACAAGTAACGGGTATACAAATTGAGAGAATAGGTTAATTGGATCCCGGCAGAACATGGTTAGCGCACGGTTAGCCGGTGTTTGACCCCTTACGAGTGCCAGTTTGAGGATGACGTGGAGGAATTGCAAGAGGCGCTGCTAAAAAAAATCTTCCAATTACGCTAAAATTCAGTTTGGACTGCGCCACGTAGCCTTGGCTACCAACTGCGAGGATACCTCAAAAATCCGCCTTCAGCTGGAACGTTGTCATCTAGACAGCAGATCCATGATAGTATGCGAGGGTGCTACGAACAAAGCAACGGTGCGAAAACCCAAGAATGTATGTTTAAATCTGTGGGAGAAAGATGACCTATCGATCGAAACAAGCAACTTTTTCAAAGATATTCGCTGGTGTAGAGTGTCATATTCTCTTGGCGTGAACAGATAAAAGACAGATCAAGACTCAACACCGAACCGTGCATCAAAATTTATAAGAAAACCTTTAAAAAAGTATTACACAGAACCTTTACTGTCTTAAGTCCGCCGTTCCTTGTTCTTTTCGTGGTAAAAATAAGGATAAATGTTGTAGTTCCCACAACCTTCACATAGAAAAAAGAGTTTTTAACTACTTTTAGCTAACGGATTAGATTAAACAGCATCCATATGGGCGATTACTAGCGGTTTAACTTCGTGTTGGGTCTAGCCAATGGGTCGAGACCATAGACAAAACGAAGGGCCCTTAAGCGTTGTAGCGAGATCTTTGAACTTAGTTCCTCGAGAGGGTAGTTCCGCTGGATTTAAGTAAGACGGGACGAATCGCCAGACTACAATTGGGGCAAGTTCGTGAATAGCCGAAATACTATTTTCGACGAATGTTTAAATTTTTGACAAATGATTGCGCAACCAAAAGAGAACAATTTCAAAATCCAACCATATAGTAACCTAAATCTGTAAAACGTTTGTGTTCCAACGTCGTCGGGTATTTTGTCGTCATCCGATTTGATTGCAAGGGTGATCATAGGGTCCTGAGTCCTACTGAATCGAACATCCGCGCTGCAAATGAAAGCATGGACCGCTTATTGGGTATGCTTGGGCGTAGAATTTGAACGTATCCTGTTTTGGACTCTAAGTGAGACACAAAGGTTTTTATCGGCGTTTTCTCCAATAAGCTACTCAGGTCGGCGGCTTGTCGTTCTTTAAGGATACAATTTGACGTCGACTTAGCCAGGACGAAACCTGCGGAGTCTTTTTTTATTTAAATGGGATTTCCCCTTGCAATTTCCTTAATTCCGGATGAAAGCGGCCCCTGTTAACAAGTCATCAACGTAAAAATCATTTGCTGGAGCCTGTGAAGCTAAAGGAAGAGATTCGGATTAGACTTCGCTATGCTGCTTCAAACACCGAATTGCAAAGACCTACGGTACGTACGGTACGAGTGTTCAGCCGATAAATTTTTCCTAAGCAAGTCGAAAAAGAAGTCAGCGCCGATCAGCATGCCGACGCGTTTGGGCTTGTAAAGTAGGGGTCTGCAAGGAAGATATCATTAGGGATTCTATCGGAAGAAATTCGGTTTCTTCTGAAAGATACCCTGAGATCCACGGTAATATGATGCATTCAACTGCCGCTTCGAAAGAGTTAAATCGCGACCCAATTGTCGTGTGGACTGCAAATCTAGCTGAAAACGCGGAACTCCCAATGCCTGAAAATTTACTCTCGTGCCGGTACCATTTTGATTAAATATAATTCACCATTTTTTCCTTAATAAAATTAAACTGTGACCCAGAGTCAGAAAATTCCTATCGGTAAGCTTGGCTCCCGACTGACTGCGACCCTCGAAAAGGGCCGTTGTAAGTAAGACGTGATCTATTTTTGGGGGCACAGGCAACAGTGCACAGGCACTTATTTACTGTTGGAGCTTCCTGATTTTCAATTGGCGATGGCACTTGATTGCCCGATACTTGGAGAAGTGTGTAATGAGCCTTCTTACAAATTCGACAACAAGATGACTGGCATATTGCGATACTTGTTCTCTGCTGCCCTTGCTTGGGAGCCCCTATGCCTTCCGTGGATTCCTCAGCAGCTACGTGTGAATATCGTTTATTAAGCGCCTATGAGCAAACATTACATAGATAATAGTATAGAATAGAATTGTTGTTCTCCCCATCGCGACCGCGTTTTGGGATCTACTATAGACATGACGATGGGAATTATTAACAGAATAACAGGTAATTGAACCTATTGACATTTGATAGAGATAGCATTTTTGAGTTTGGCAGAGTTGCTTTCGAATTTCGAGGGTTTTATTTATGGTAGTATTTTTCTGTGACTTGATTTAGAATTCAAACAACTATTATTTGCGAAGGTAGAATGGGTTCTTTCTTCTTCAGAACGATTGCAATTTGACTTTAATTACGCCTTAGGGGATACACAAAAATCTTCTAACTCCTCTCTACACGCCAATTGTTGCAACTCGAATGCCTTAAGCAAGACCGAATGTGTGTGTGGGTTGTGTATGGGCCTTTTTGTGGTTAATGATATCAATATAAAAAATGGATCGGGATGTACTTCTCGGTGTTTCCGCGACTATGTGAGGATGAAGCCCGCTTATGCTCTCCTGCGACAAGATGGAGGTTAGGGACACAACTGAAATCGAAAGATGTAATTAAAGTTGCACGGGCGAGTAATTGCGTCACCAAATATTTGTCAATGTACCCAATGTGCGATGGCTATGCACTTGTTACATATATATGGACGTGATGCACTTCGAACAGTACAAACAAGTGGCCCAACGACACCAAGCACGTGCTTATTACGCGCGGGGCCCTTTTATCAATTTGGGCAAAAATGCGAGTTCGCAAGGAAGATACATACATAAAACAAATAGAGACGGGACACAAATGAAAATAAAAGGCACAACTAAGAATTGAGCAAATGAGTTAAAATATTAGTTTTTAATACCGGGATAGATGTTGAAATGCAAATTAAATGATAAAGTTTATTATAGTTATTACATAGAACGCGAAAAGGCTCGTGCAAACAAAAATTTGATGTACATCGTGGCAAATTTAGAGGATAATAATTTCGTGTTAGTCTAACGGGAACGTTGAATGTTAGGTTTAAAAGTTCTGCAGAATCAATGTCACCTCTTATAAGATTTTGTATAAAAATAGTACCAAGCATTGTTCTACGATTTACAAGTGTAGGTAAATTAAGCAATTGTAATCTACTCTCGTAGGAAGGAAGCCTTACGTTTTGATCCCAGTTCAAACTAAGCAGGGCAAATAAGACAATTTTTTTTCTACCGACTCAATACGGTCGATGTGCACTTGATATTGTGGACTCCAAGCCGACGAACAATATTCCAAAATAGGACAGACAAGGTAGGTAAATAATAATTTGGTCGTATAAGGGTCATCAAATTCTTTTGACCAACGCTTTATAAACCCAAGAACACTCATGGCTTTGTTAACAGTGGACATAATGTGGCAGTCAAATTTAAGTTTAGGGTCAAGAAGAACACCTAAATCGGAAACTGAATATATACGGTCAAGTGGCGTATTTTTAAGAAAGTAACTGATAAACGTAGGAGTACCCCTATAAAAAGTAATAACGTTGCATTTTAGGCAGTTCAAATTTAAAAGGTTGTACTCACACCATCCATGAAAACAATCAATATCTGACTGTAAGTTAAATCCCGACGCTATACCATTATATGATAAACAAAGCTTAACATCATCAGCATACATTAGTACTGCATATTTTTCTTAAACCCATTTATTACAATAGATGACAATTCAAGAAGGTTGGTGGTGGTCGATATTCGCTTAACAAAACCATGCTGACACGGTGATATAAGCGAGGAACATAAATGTTGCAAATGAGAAGTGATAATACGTTCAAATGCTTTAGGAATTGCCGACAATTTAGAAAAACCTCTATAATTTTGGGCATCTGCTTTCCCACCTTTTTTATGGAGTGAAATAATAAAAGAGTCCTTCCAGATAGAAGGAAAAACTGATGATGAAATAGGCAAATTAAAAAGTTTAAGAATCGGTTTACAAATGGTTTACGCACAAAACTTAAGCACACATCCAGAAAGTCCATCTGGACCGGGAGAACATGTTTTGGAAAAACTCAAAAAATAAATCAGCAATTTCAGAATCCGTCGATGCCTCCATTGAGTTTAGACGTACCGATGAAGGCAATGCCGATGCCTTTAAGGTTTTTAAGTCTTTGAAGCGCATTGGTAAACCAAGGAGGTCTGTTTAGGTTTGAAACCGATCAGGTACGCGTTCATTAAAAAACGTATTTAAGACTGTATAGAATAATTCAGTGGCACTTTCAATGTCTGTACAATTGTACAAGTCTGTCCGATTATAATGAGAAATCTCTTTTTAGTTGGAGAAACTAAAGGAAAGAGGGTATCAGAGCAGGGGAGGCAAATTGTCAGTTCCATAGTTGGATGATATCGGTCTTTAGGTACTAGAGCGTCAGTTCTACACACAATGATTTCAGAAGGGTCTGAAACAAACACAAAATCATGGACGGATAAAAGCATAGCGACAAATGAGTCAGTAGGAGGAGACCAAGAAGACAGGTGGGATACAAGAACTTGTAACAAAAGCAGATTAAAATTGCAAGAACACTTTCACACTTAGAAATTTAATTTCATTCGGGATATGAATGACAATTCTTTCAGATATTAGGCTAGGTTAACGGCAATCAACACACCTGTTCACAAGCGACGCTAAATTAAAATAAATTAATTATGGATTTAGTCAATGGGCGATTACTCTCTTTTATGTAAAAGCATGAACCTCCTTTATGAATAAAAAGCTCAGTAGTTCCTTCAAAAAGCAGCCTTATCTTCAGTGGAATGGAAATGGAATGGAAATTTCTGGCCTATATAAGTATTATTAACAGGGAAGAACGATATAGTCGAGTGCCTCGACTATTAGATACCCGTTACTCAGCGTTTAGGAGAAAAGGGGAAATGAAGATATATAAGCAGCAATTGGATATTGTAAACATTAATGTTTCAAGTGAGAAGTGATAATACGTTCAAATACTTTAGGAATTGCCGACAATTTAACAATACCTCTATATTTTTGGGCATCCGCCTTTAAACCCAACTTTTTTTTTTATTTTAGAAGGAAAAACTAATGAAAAGAGTCCTTCCAGATAGAAGAAAAACTGATGATAAAATAGACAAATTAAAAAGTTTAAGAAATGGTTTACAAATGGTTGACGCACAAAACTTAAGCATACATCCAGGAAGTCCATCTGGACCGGGAGAACAAGTTGGCGTTGTTGTTGCGAGTGTAGATGTACCGATGAAGGCAACGCCGATGACTTATGCATGGCATTAACAATGTTGTAAAACGGTTTCGGATCGTTTAAAAATTCAAATTTACATCGATATATATACATAGAAGAGCAATGACTGTTGAAAACATTAAAATCTGTTCGAGACACAACATATTTCGAAAAATCTGCTGGTTTACCCGATTTTGTATACTTTTTATAAGTGTTAGATTTAAGGTTTTTAATCTTTTGAAGCGCATTGGTAAGCAAGGAGGCCTGTTTAGGTTTGAAAGAAACCGATCAGGGACGCATTCATTAAAAAACGTATTTAAGACTGTATAGAATAGTTCAGTGGCACTTTCAATGTCTGTACAATTGTACAAGTCTGTCCAATTATAATGATAAATCATATCGTTAAGTTTATTTTAGTTACATTTACGAAAACATCTCATTTTAGTTGGTATCAGAGCAGGGAAGGCAAATTGTCAGTTCCATAGTTGGATTATATGGGTCTTCAGGTACAACAAGAGCGTCAATACTACATACTGTGATTTCAGACGGGTCTGAAACAAACACAAGATCTAATTGTCTTTTTAAGGAATTTTTTATAAAGCTTACTTGCTATAACGATAAATTTAAAAGGCCATACAAAAGATCATGGGCGGATAACGGCATAGCGACATCATTTGTCTCATTTGACTCATGTCAGTAGGAGGAGACCATGAAATATCAGGTAGGTTGAAGTTACCTAAAACAATCAAAAGGTCTCTGTTAGAAAGAAGGGATAAACAGATTTTATTGCAGACAGATGGTGCTTATAAATTACTAGATCAGAGCCAGGTGGAATATAAGAACATGGAACAAAAACAGATAAAGATTGCAAAGAAACTTTTACACTTAGAAATTCAATTTCATTGGGTATATGAATGAGAATTCTTTCAGATGTTAGGCTAGAGGTAACGGCAATCAGGACACCGCCCCCTCTACGTGAGTGGCGATCGGTCCTATAAGTATTAAATTTATTAGCCAGAACTTCAGAGTCGGATATCCCTGGTTTCAGCCAAGTTTAAATGCAGAGGAGTCAGCATAAAGCTTGGGTAGCTTCATATTTAATCCCCTAACATTTTGATACGCCAACATTAAACTTTTTAGTTTTTTGACACAGTGGAGGGCCTGTTATTTGTTCTTGGTTTATTTGGGACAAATTCTTTAATTACTAAACCATCATTAAGCCAAAAGCTTTCAGAAAGTAAAACCTTAAAAATGTCAGGCGGAGCAAATATTTCAAAAGAAGATATCCTACGAGCATATGAAAATCGAAATTGTTCAACTGCAATATCTTCGGATGGGAATTTTTCACGTATAAATTCCAGAACATCCTCAGATGTCGTATCTGGGGTGAATCTACAAACAAATAATTGCTTTCTTTGTGGAACAACTGAAAGTTTTATACGGTTCCCAGCAGCAGGCTGAACCTCACTAGGCCGAGATCCAGGATCGGTGCCTACAGTACCTATAGGAACGGTCGGCACCGATTTCTTTGACTTAGCCAGTACAGAAGCTTTTAGTCCGGAAACATGGACTACACTCGAGCTAGCTGTATCCATATGCACAGTTGGTTCGCTTAACCCTGTGTCGACAGGAACTGCTGCTACCAAGTTCGGATTTGGGTTGGATTCCATGGTGGTATTAACGGCGGTTAACCTGGCTTTTTTGCGTTTAGGCGACTCTGTAAATAATTTGTTATTATTAAACTGGGCACAGACGGTATTGAACCCCTCATTGAGTTGCCTAAATGCACCCGAGATATTCAGCAGGCTGTCTCGAGTCTGCTTCATAAAGCCGCTTATCTCAACCACCATTTCCTTGCAGGAACCACATGACTACATAAGACCAGAGTTAAGATCAATAAAATCTTTAACTCTGCCGGTGAATCCTGCATATTTAACGTGCACCATCGAATCGCATAGCCAGCAAAAAATAAAGGGGTCTTTCGTTGAAGACGCAGGTGTGCAGTTTTTCAGGAGTATGGACACACCAGGGTATACTGTTCACTTCGAACAGCCTGTTTAGAGAAGAAAGTAGTAGTAGAAAATGCGTTAACTGACAAGGTAACCACAAGGCTATCCGATTTGCAATGAGATGAAGGACCGCATGCTAAAAGTGGCAGTAACGCGTCATCAGAGTTTCCAAAATCCTTACACTTAGTCGCGTACGACGCCGAAAATATTTTTCGGCACGGCTGCGAGATCTTCATTTGGCGTTTCACGGCACAAACTTGAATGAAATTCATAACGACAATATGCTACTGGTAGAGACGTACCTCACAAACAAATACAACTTTAAAATAAGAGGGTAAACATTCTACTGCACAGATCATCCTGATGGTAAAGCCCACGGCGGAATCTGAATCAGGGAACAACGCATCAAGCACCGCTTTTACCAATGGCTTGCAACTAATTACTCGCAAGCCACGTCAGGTAACGAAAACCTTTCCATAGCCACTGTTTAATTTCATTGACTTTTACAACATACTCGGAGATCGCTTTATAGCTGCAGGGGACTTAAATGTCAAACACACGCACTGGGGATCTCGTCTTGTGACTTCCAAAGGAAGGCAATTATATAATGCAATCATACAACCGAGCAACAAAATAGACTACTAACTCTTCTACCAGCCCCACATACTGGCCAACAGGCCCCCGGAAAGTTCCAGACCTAATAGACTTTGCTGTGACAACAAACATTCTACGCAATATAAAAGGAACGAAGGTGCTTTCAGACCATTCGCCAGTGATTATAACTTTTCTTCTAAGCCCAAAAACTACAAATCCCACCCAGAGCATGTCGCCGCACAGAACCAACTAATTAAAATATAACACGAATGCAAGCTCACACATCAAATTAACCCCGCTGTTCAACATCGAATCGAACATCGACTGATCTACCGATACCACTATCTCAACACCACAAGGCAGGGACGTGGAAACTAATCACTTTAAAACTAATCTGCAAATTTAACAGCTATCCCTAGAAAAGAGGCGTCTGCGGCGGGACTGGCAAATCAACAGATCGCCGTCATTAAAGCAACGTTTTAGGAAGGCAATCGCATACTTAATCGAGCTCTAAAACAAGAAAAAAAAATGCACAGCTGCGGTACATTAAAAATCGTTCGCCAATCAGTAGAAAACATCTGCTGTGAAAAGATCACCCAAATCTATTATCATTATGATACCGAAGCCCAGAAGAGAAGACAATTTTGTCATTCTACAGACCAATTAGTTTATTATCGCGTGTGTCTAAGTTGTTCGAAAAATGCCTTTTTTAAGAGCACACAATGTTATCCCGGCTCATCAATTTCGCTCAAAACCATGTAACAAACAAACAAGTTAACAGAATAACATGAGAAATACACACAGCCTTTGAGCATCGGGAACACTGCAGCGCAATATTCTTTCGATCGAGTATGGCTAGATAGCCTCATACACAAAAAAAAATATTCTTGCCTTATCACACTCACAGTAACATCCGACGACTACATTTTTAAAGCTTGTGTCCCGCAAGGATGCGCGCTGGGGCTCTTTTTGTTCCTCCTATACACCGCGGATATTTCCACGAACGAGCAACCAACGACATCTACGTTTGCTGTCGCTATTGCATTTTTTTTTGCTCGAGGCCCAGGCCCAGGCCGAGCCACAACACAGAGGCAAATCACCTCGGCGTAGTAGAGAGGAGGCTATCTTGCTGGCGTATTAAAATAATTGAATGTATCTCGGCTTCCACCTTAACAGACGAATAAACTATATAAGGTTTTTTCTACAACTCCGCTCTCAAGCCCATCTAAACACATGGCCCCCAGCTATAGGAAAACGCGACCAGCAGCAACATAGACATTATGGTCCTGGACCTGGACATTTTTACAGTAAAATATGAAAAAGACGCCCTACAATAAAAAAAAATAGATCTTATACATATAAGATTGATATTTAAAGTTAGTATTTTATAATAATTTAGTATTATTTTTAATCTAGTACTTTGTAATAATTTTAGTATGATCGTTGCTTGCCCACCTGCTGGTGATAATCATCTGTGCTACGCCTCTGCTCGAAGCTTTCAATAGTTGGGCAAGGAACATAGAAAACAAAAACAAAGAGTGAAATGACCAAACACTATATATATATACATACTCGTATATATATGTGGGAAAAGAAAGGAAAACAAGGAGGAAAAGGTCTACAATAGTTCTGCTTAAACATATTAGACATTTACTTCAGTATTATTCGTTAACATTACCTTCACTAACTATTAACTTAAACATATCGCTTGAAACTCTGCAAAAATATTAAAATCGATACTGCACGAAAAGAATCGTCGCATTAAGTACTCGCTCTTACTTTCTGTGCTTGGAGAAGAGTAGATGTAAAACCCCCAAAATCTATTGTTTTTCCGAACGAATAAAAGTCATTCAACTTTATTTCGTGTTGTAATTGGACTATTCACCGGCATTCCTACAAATTTTGTGTCAGAGGTGGGATTTACTTGGAGAAACAGCAGAGAAGCGACCATGGCACAAAGATTCGTTAAAATCAGAGTGACATCAATTGCGCATTAGCAATTAGAAATCGTTTCACGCATCGAAGAGGAGTTTAACGAAGGAGGAAAAGCAGCTAACTGGCAGATTGTGTACACCGGAGAGGTGTAGCAAGGTGCGCATCCTGCGCAAGGGTCCTGCAAGGAGGAAGGAAACATCGAAAATTTGGCTTTGGCGCAATTCTGGTGAAATAGCCTGAAAAAATAGCGAAATATGGTGAAACAACCTGAGAGTCAACGTCATCGCCGGCACAGTGTGTGCATTGTTTGCAGAAACGAAGAGTGAGCGAACTGAATCATTTATTTTGTATTTTCAAACCTATAATATTACCCAAAAGTTCTTTGTTCAATATTCAATATAATTTGTTTATTTGTAACTATTGTAAGCAGAGAGTAATAACGAGTACAGAATGCAGAGGAAAGAAATTTTGGCGTTAAATGTGAACGCGTTGAAGAAGAAATTATCACTGCTTAATTTAGCTACAAGCGGTAGGAAGCAGACTCTGCAGGATAGACTTCTCGACCACTATAACTTGTCAGCTGAGGTAATTGAGGATGAGGAATCCGATTACGGAGATGCATTTTCAATGCATGACTCAAGATCTACACCAGGCGGAGGTCGCAGTTCATTTATATTGCGCGATACCGAAGACTCCCTTTCTCAGTTCAATGGTTCGAGTCAGCCGTCTGTACACAGCTGGATCCAGGAGTTTGATCTTCAAATGTTTATCTATTCGAAGCAAGTGTTAAAAGGCGCAGCTAAAATATTCGTTCAAAGTCAGCCAGGCATTTCAAACTGGTCATCCCTTAAGCGAGCACTAGAACCTAAGTTCGGATTAGACGTATCGGCAATTGAAGTTCACCGCATACTTTGTTTCAAGTGTTGAGATTCTTCACATTTCGCAAAAGAGTGTAACAAGCCCATCAAATGCTACACGTGCGAACAGCCAGGGCACAAGGCATCGAATTGCCCAGGTACAAGGGTAGCTGAAACGAAGAAGGGAAAAAATGCCAACACAACGACGAACCATATAAGCAGCAATGGCAAATGCATTTTTAAGGACATTTCCTGTAATAGCATTCGATTTTCCGCTCTGATCGATATCTGCCTTATCCGTGATGACGTAGTTAAGATGCTGGGAAACATCGAGCTTGTTAACGAAAGGCACAGTCTGGTCGGCACTTGTAACAGCGAGTTATATACGCTTGGCAGTTTTGTAACCCAAGTTGCCGTAGACAACACTAGTTTGGACGTAAACTTTCATGTTGCCATTAGAAATGATATCAAGTATTCAGCAGTCATCGGGAATAGCATTTTAAAGCAATTGGACTTGACATTCTCAGAGAAATCGGTAAAAAATTTCAAGCAAAGGAGAACCCGAACAGCCAGGAGTTCTTTACTACAGATAAAGCAGTTGAGTAAGAGCTACAGATATTCCAGGATTACTCTCAAGTGTGTCTTTTTGCTGAATAAGAAGACCCCGAGATCGACATCGCTTACTGGAGAGACACATTGCAAAAACTGTAAAAGATTTGATCAACAACTACAAGACAGAGAAGAAAAAGGACAGTCCCATACAAATGAAAATATGGCTAAATGACGATTACTCAGTCTATGAACGCCATCGACGCATTTCACATACAGAAAAGTCATGGCAGCAAGCGGCTTTGTTGCGACTATAGAAGCCTAACCCCGAAGGTTGTCAGGGATTATTTTCCGATGCCGCCTATAGATGATGTCATTGAAAGACTGCAAGGAAACAGCCTTTTCACAACACTTGACTTAGCGAATGGATTTTTCCATGTACCGGGTGAGCAGAATTCGAGAAAATATACATCTTTCGTGATACATGCAGGGCAATTTGAGTTCTTATATGTCCCGTTTGGAATATCAAGATATCAAGATTCATCTATGCGATTCTACTGGATATGGTTTAAGAGCTAGAGCGTGTCCTCAACCGAGCTTCGGAGTTCAATTTGAAAATTATGTGGAGCATACGTCAGTTTCTCAAGGGAAAGGTTGACTTTTAAGGTTATATTCGAAGGAGGAACTATAAGACCGTCGTAAGACCAAAATGATCGAAAGAGTCTTCAGAGTTTCCTCGGATTAACATCCTACTTTAGGCGATTCATTGCAGACTACGCGGTGAAGGCCAAACCACTTTCTGATTTGCTTCGTAAAGACATCACATTCCGATTCGCCGAGGAACAACTCGCAACATTCGAGCAAATAAAAATAGCTCTGAAATCTGCACCGGTGTTACGTTTATATAATCAAAAAGCTCAGACGGAGATACACACAGATGCTTCTTTGCACGGCTATGGAGGAGTTCTCTTGCAAAAAAAAAAACGGACGATCAACAGATGCATCCTATACAATACTTAAGCCGAAAGACGAAGCCAGTTGAAGAGAAATACCACTCTTATGAACTCGAAGTGTTGGCTATAGTCGAAGCTTTAAAAAAATGGCGTGTTTATTTTCTTGTCATAAATTCAAAATCATTACCGACTGCAATGCATTTGCTTTCACGATGAAAAAGCGCGGTGAAATCAATTTAGGAGTTATACGTTGGGCATTGTTTCTCCAGGATTAGGAGATTTCGGGCAGTAATGGCGGCCCTTGAGAACAGCACGATTGATGACTTCTTCGTTATGCATGGCATACTGTACAAGGATCCTTTCAAAGAGTTGATCGTGGTGCCGTCTCTGATGGAGGAAGAAATCATTCGTATGGCCCATAAGCAAGGACATTTCTCTGTAAAAAGAACTCAAGAGGCAGTTGAGAAGACTTTTTTCATAACGGATTTATCGAAGAAAGTAATAAAAGTGGTCAAGAGTTGCGTTGAATGTATTATTTCCGAGGTCAAGGCAGGTTAAAAGAAGGTTACCCACCAACAAAGACGAAAGGCCGTTGGAGACCTATCAAGTTGACCATGTGGTACAAATAGAGCAGACCAGCAAGAACAATTACATTTTCGTTGTGATCGATGCGTTTTCTAAGTTGGGTGGCTCCACCCGACAAAAAATACAATGGCTGAAGGAGTAATTGATCGACTTACTCGTCAAGCGGCAGTGTGTGGCAACCCTGCAAATACCTTTAAAAAATATTGCCACGAGAACGGCATACAGCATCTGATGATAGCTACCGGAGTTCCCCGAGGAAATGGTCAAGTGGTGCGCATCCATAAGATCTTGATCCCAATGCTAGCAAAACTTTGTCAAGAAAAAGCTGGTAGCTGGTATAAACATCTAGAGGTCACGAGATTCTCACCTTTCAGGATATTGACGGGTATGGAAATGAGAACAAACAAAGTAGCAGAGATGAACACATATCTGGAAGACGTCGCTATAGAAAGATTGGACCAAGAAAGAGAGACCGTTCGTTTGGAAGCGCAGGATAACATTGCCAAAATTCAACTGGGAAATCGTTGATTCTTCAACAAGGGTCGCATGAAGGAGTTGACCTACAAAATCAACGAACTCGTTGCCAAACAGCGCACACAGTACGACACCGGCTTAAAGTTAAAGCCGAAATTCTTTGGACCATATAAAGTAATAAGGACTTTACCCCAAGGCCGATATGACGTAGAAAAGTTTGGTTGCAGAATATATGAAGAAGTGACATCCTCAATTAGAGACTGCAGAAGAACCATCATTCGAGCCGAATGATAATTCAGGATGGCCGATTGTGGGAAAAGAAAGGAAAAAAAGGAGTGGTCAGGTCTACAATAGTATTGCTTAAACATATTAGACATTTACTTCAGTTCTATTCGTTAACATTACCTTTACTATTTATTAACAAAAACATATCGCTTGCAACTCTGCAAAAATATTAGTATCGATATTGCACGAAAAGAAACGTCGCATTAAGTACTCGCTTTTGCTTTCTGTGCTTGGAGAAGAGTAGATTTAAAACACCCAAAATCTATTTTTCTTTCGATCGAATAAAAGTCATTAAACTTTATTTCGTGTTGTAATTGGACTATTCACAGGCATTCCCACATATATATACCCCTGTCAATTGTATTATTATTTTGAATCAAAAGTTTGCGACGCAGTGAAGTAGACTTTTCCAACCCCATAAAGTATATATATATTCTTGATCAGCATTACTAAATAAAGAAATCTAGCCATGTTCGATTTACCGTCTATCCGTCCGTCTGCCCGTCCGTTTATACACAAACTAGTCCCTTAGTTTTAAAGCTATCGGGCTAAAACTTTCTCAAAGTCTTCTTTCTTTAGCAGGTAGTACATAAGTTGGAAACAGCCGGATCGAACAGCTATTTCTTAAGACTTCCATAGTAATATTCGTGCAATAATTTTTTTTAAATCACGGAAGCTAGCAACAGTCCTTTAAAATTTTACATGTTGTTACTAATATGTATCAGTGAATTTGATACCTATAGCTATAGCTATAGCAGCTAACTTATTTTATTTGGCTTTTGCTCTTTGCATTCATTATCTTCTTAGTGCATTTTTGTGCGCCATAAGAGAAATATAATTGTGGGAGAAGGACCGAAATCCGTGCACTCCAATTTGCGGTCTTTACAGCGCTGTAATAATTTCTGTTGTCATTTTAAAGATATGTATGTATGTTTATTTATCGATGCCTTTGACTATTAAGAAAATAGAAATTCCACTCCAATGCTCACAAACCGCCCAAGGAGTTTTTAGTTTTTTAGGCTAATCGCTGTCCTTGACATGCTACTTCTTAAGCTCAATTCGATATAAGGTTCGCGGAAGATAGTTTTCATCTCATAGAAGTCACTTCGAAATGTCTTCCCTGCTTGCAGGGAACGGTTTGGGTAGGAGCACGGTCAGAAAAAACCACAACCCCCAGCGTTCTTGTTCTTGCTTTTGGAACGATGTGCGCGTTTGGTTGCTTGGGTTGTGTTGCTGCAAACTGCGATTTGCTTGCTACCTTTGCCACAAGTCTGTGTCCTTGTTTTTGTAAATGTTCACGGTTCGCTGATCGAGAGCACCGACCATTTGGCACGACTTGATGTCGCATTAGCCATAAAAGCCTTCGAGTGTATGTCTTTAATGTTAAGCAATTGATTTGGCCTTGCTCCACAGACTGGGCAAGATTGACAAGAGTTGGTGCCTGTCAATATGTTTAAGATTTTACCATCTATTATGTCGTGTGATCAATATACTCTTGTTGCGAATCTGGGCATCCCAATTTCAATTTCTTTTAATATAAGAGAGAGGTAGTTTCCATAATGAATTCAATCTTAAATAGGCGGCAAAACCTAACAGTTTGCCTAGTCTTATTGAGCCTAATAATTTGTTGCGTTTCATTTGTCAATTTCAATGGGACAATTGTATCAACAAATAGTGAACTGTCAATTGATGGACTACAGTGAATTTGGAAACTCTGTTTGTATAAACTCTGGCCGGAAGAACCATCATATTCATAGCTGAAAAAAAACTTGCAATGTACCACGTTGGTAAGTGTTTTAAGGACCTCTTGTTGTAATTCAAGAATGCGGGATGATGTATGATCCAAAAGATTTTGCAAGGGTACAAGTGCCTTATTTTCAAAATATTCTTTTCTTTTGGGCCTGCGTTTTAATTTAGAATTAAGTACGGTCTGATATGCCGGGTATATATCACATCCGTGAATTTTTGCATTTCGTTGTATATTAATATACTGACGTTATGTAAATACATTTTCCATTAAAAATGCTAGGGCACTGTCAGCTGACATTTGTTTGGACTCATCCGTAAAAAGCTTATTTTTTATTTCAATAATTATCTCAGAACTCGCAGCTGCTTTTAAAAAAACAGCCAAGTTTTTTTCGTTCGATTTTTTAGCTGAAAGTGTGGCGGCATGTAAGGGTAAGGGAGATATTATTCTCCTCTGAAAGTTCCGCTGCCAATTTTCTATTGAGACGAGGAACATCGCTTTCGTAACCACATTTTGGGCGATCCACTTTATTGGCAATGCATAATGACCAGTGATTTCTATGAACAAGCCATCCCAAGCCATTTTGCGTGCTTTTCCTTAAATCTTTCTAGAGTTGAATTACATTTAGTCAAGTGATCACTCTCAATATGTGGTGTTGTACGGCGTCTCCTGAGCGATTGTTGTTGCTCCAAATGTCAACCAGCTCAGCACGACTGAACACATTGTCCTAGAAATTTTTTTTTTTTTTTTTGCCATGCAAAGTTACACAACTACGCTTTTTAAGCTCGTCCTAAAAATATACATAAACAAAACACGTTACAATTGGACAAAAACACATAACAACGACACAAAAATTGGTAAACTTTAGTTTTACATACCTAGACAATTGTTTTCCATATTTATTCATTTAACTTTTTTGTGAACTTTTGCCACAACAAACGATCGAAAGTCGCACAATTTTTCGAGCTAATTTCATACAAAACAGGTGGTACATAATCAGCTGACTAGCAGAACAGTGCTACTCCACATGTTAAAATTACATATTTTTTTATTTGTCTGGGGTGTTTAAAAGGTAAAAATAAAAAAATTTTAGAATACAACAAAAAAAATAGACATTATGCCAAAGAAACCTAAAAAAAGTGCAATGTATATATACGTCCTTCTTTTCTGCATGATTGTATGTAAATAGTTACAAACCAAACATTTATTTAACCAAACATTTTATTGAACAAAAAAGGCAATAATTTAAACTGAAGAATACAATTTAGGCTTTAAGATTGTTCCTGTTAAGCAAACATATATAAGTATTAATGTTTCTGGTCTATTCTTTATTTAGCTCTCTCTTTCTTGGAGCTGGCTGTAACAAGAGCGAAAAGAGTACGTATAGCGCTGGCACCACTAAGAGAGAGGAAAGTGCGCGGCTAACTTAATTCATTGAACTTCATTGGTCTACCTAATTCCGGGTAGATTAAATATACCCGTTACTTGTAGAGTTAAAGAGTATACTAGATTCGTCAGAAAGTTTGTAACAGGTAAAAGGAAGAGTTTCCGGCCCCATAAATTATAAATATTCTTGATCAGAATCACAAGCCGAGTCTGTCTGTCCGTCAGTCCGTATGAACGCTGAAATCTCGGAAACTATAAGAGCTAGAATTTTCATATTTGGCATGCAGATTCCTGGGCTTCCTACGCAGCGCAAGTTTGATCGGGGTGCCATGCCTACTTTAACGCACACGAGACGCGAAAATCTGTAGCGCCTACAGTTTTTATGATAGAAACAAAATTTTAACTGAAATGTATTTGTCTCATCAATAGCTATCGACTCACCCAAAAAGGTGCCACGCCCACTGTAACAAATGACTTAAGGCTTAAATCTGTCTGCCGCCCACATAACATCTACTATTTGTCTAACTAATACTCGTACCTAACGATTGATCCAACAAAAATTTGCCACGCCTACTCTAACGCCCACAAGCCGCCCAAAACTGTTGTGGCCGCAGTTGTTATGCTAGAAGTTTTTTTTGCTTAAATGTATTTTTCTCATTAAAACCTTTCGATTGACCTAAAAAAAATGCTCGCGCGCCCACTCTAACGCCCACAAACGACTATAACTGCCTGTCGCCCACATAAAATATACCAAAAAATCACTTTTAGGCAAGAAATAGAAAAAACATTTAGTTTTTAAAGCGAAAAAAAATGTAGTTTTGCATAAACCAGTTTTTAAATTTTTGAATTAACAGGTTATGTACAAACTGGCTGTCTTATTGCGCATTGGAAGCAAATGCTAACGACAAGCAATTTTGTGTACATCCCTCAAAAAAAAAAAGAAGAAAAGACTTGGACCCTTGGAGTTTTAAAGAATGTTTATCAATTTAATAGTTAATAATTAATATTTTTTTCTCTAAATTAATAGCTGAGGACTGTTAAATAAAGTTTAATTTAGTCTCTATGAATAAAATGTTTCTTCTAAAAGCAGCCTTAGCTTCAGTTGAGTTGTGCTGTAACTGTAAATTTTAAATAACATTTAAATATTTATTTTAAATAGAATTTTGTGGAAATGGAAATCTATGGCCAATATGAGTATTTTTAAAAATGGAGAGAATAATTTAATTGGATCCCGGCAGACGGTCTCCAGTTTAAGTAAGCATCCAACAGTCGTTCATGGAAGAGAACGACTATATACTGAAATTGACTCGAGTGGGCACACGGTTAGCCGGTGTTTGACTCCTTACGAGTGCCAGCTTGAGGACGACGTGGAGGAACTGCAAGAGGCGCTACTCAAAATATCTTCCGATTATGCTAAAATTCAGTTTGGAGTGCGCCAGGTAGCCTTGGCTTCGTCCAGTGAAAGAGACAGCCTGCTCAAAGATCTAGAGCACTTGACGTCCCAGGGACTGGATGATACTAAACGTAGTCTCGATTACATTGTTTCCTCACCAGCAAACATTCGTGTTAAGCAAAACAACATATTTTGCCAGCTTCGAGGACGGCTCAAAGATCTGACAATGGGAGCTTGCTTTCAGCAGGAATGTTATGGTCTAAAGAGCAGATCCATGATAGCATGCGAGGGTGGTACGAACAACGCTGATTTGTTTAACATTGAAGACCAGAAAGGCGAGGAATCCCAGGAATATATTTTTAATTCTGTGAGGAATAGAAACCCTGTCGATGGAAACAAGCAACTTGCCCGGGATGATATGGAATACAACAAAGAAGATAATCATGGTGTAAAGAGTCATACACTATTGGCATCAACAGCTAAATGACAGATTAAGACTCAACAAAATTTATAGAAAAACTTTAAAAAAATACCACACAGAACTTTTTGTGGCTTAACTCCGCTGTTATTCTATAAATATTTTTACCATTACGCAAATACAATAGGCAGCAAGGTAACACATAGGGAGCAATGAAACTATGAAGCAAGAATCTCGCCACCTAAATGCGCGTTTAAGAGCGAATGTTGTGTATGTATAAAAAATGATATGAAATAAGGTGTGAAATGCCTAGATATGTTATATAGTATTTGTTGCAACCAAAAACCTGTTAGGCAATAAAACAACTTATAATCAAAGACCAAAAAATACTGGTTTTGTCATATGCATTATTCAATCGATAGGTATTTATAAGACAAATACATTTAAGGAAAAAACATTTTCTAACATGACAACCACCAAAGTTTTGGGCGGCTTGTGTGCATTAGAGTGGGCGTGACATATTTGTTTGCTACTCCGCTAGTGATCCTGATCAAGAATATATATACTTTATGGGGTCGGAAATGTTTACTTCTACCTTTTATATACTTATATACTTTCCGACGAATCTAGTATACCCTTTTGGTCTACCCAATTTCCCACTACTACCCAAAAACAGGTGACAAATGCCGACGACCGTCGGTGACCCAAATGTATTTCAACCGTCACTAAAAATAAAATTAATTGGAAAGGATTTTTCAAGCCCTTTCCAATGGTATAATTTTCACAATTCTGAAATAAAAATTGCACATTTTGAAAAAAAATTTGAATTTTACACCTTACGCACAAGCAACCACGCACAAGCAGACCCACATACACAAAAGGACTCGAGGGTAGGGGGTGATACTCGAGTTCGTGGGTATGCACGTGCACTTTCTCATGGACATTCTCAGAAGATAGCGAGGGGTCACAATATTTTGAAATGCAATAAAACAATAGGATTGCCTCGGATAGCAAACACAGTGATTATGATTTTAAACAAAACCGTCGAAAAAACCTCTGATCCCCCTTATTCTAGCTACTCTCAGCTTAAGGCTTGAGAAAATTCTAATGGTTGCACTGCAACATCTTGCGCAAATGTTGGCCCGAACCTATCCCATAGCCGACACACCATCGATATTTACCTACATACTGAATCCTCTCACATGACGTTCACCCCCCGGTAATTTGTTAGCAATCCTTGTCTTCCTTTTCCCTCTTATACTTCGACTGCGGTCTTGTTCTGCTTCCTATTTTCGAGAACCAATCGGATTGGTTCTAGGAGTACAACATGCCTGTATGCACTCCCTGTAGATGACAACCTGTTAAGTGAACATTCTACACTCTAGAATGACACCCCTCAAATAGCTCAGGATCAGTTCTTCAAATGCCCCAGTACTGCATACCAATGGATCTTACTATTGAGTTTTTCTGATACCATTAATGAGATTGAGATTGATCATCTTGAAATACCAGAGATGCAGGATTCTGATGTCGAGATAATTGAAAACTCGGATCAAGAGGTTGTGGATGCTTCAGATACGGAAGATTCGGTTGATCGTCTCCCACGAAGAGTATTTCAACCTGCTGCAGCTTCTACCCAAGAGAGGGACCCGGAATTGTCCTCCCTTGCGTGGAGACAGTTCTCAATTGGGAGTGCTACGCAGGCTGCTCTGGAGTCCCTGATCCTAAACAATGAAAGCCAGGATCAATTTCAGTGTGGACAGGAAATTGAATTGGACGAATCTCTCCACGGAAATGTTTCCAGACGATGACTACATCTTCGAGGAAATTTTGGAGCCCCCACCACAACCAGCAAATCCATATTTAAATTTGTTAGATGATGGAGAGACAGCGCTTTACTCGACGTTTTATTTAGTCTTAGAGTAATAATTTTAAATTTGTCCATTTTATATTATACTTAAATTAAAAAAATTATATAAAATAAAACTATTTTGAAATAGAGTTCTTATAATTGTTTTTTATTTTTTCGATCATTTTCTTCTGCTTTACGAATACTTTTTATCTCCTCATTGTGCATTAATAGAATATGCATATTATAGTTGTTTCGCAACCAAATTTTTCGTACTTCAGGACAGAAATAACAACAATAATAGGAAGATCTAGATTTTTGATAGTTAAAGTTGTGTCTCTTTAAGGTATGCACTTTTAGCCCCTTTCCAGTAATAAAGGATTTTGGTTCTGAACGCAACTCGCAATGAAACTTCGTCATTCTGATGTTGGAAAAAATAAACTGCATTTTCTATAAAAAAGATTGTCTTATATAGCGTCATAGCTACCTTGTTTTTACATTATGTACACTAACTGTATTTTAACGCTTTGACTTATTTACATAGATATAAAATGAGATAGATATACTGATATCTCTTTCTTTGCCTTTACATTATGTACACTAAATTTATTTTACCGCTATTGATATATTTACATAGATATAATATGAGACAGATATACTGATATCCCTTTCTTATCGGACTCTGAAATATTACATGTATTGAATTACTTTTTGGTATATATACTCATATATATATATATATATATATATATATATATAAAAGACCAAGAGTATATATACAAAAAAAAACAATTTCAACTAATTCGGCTGAATTTTATAGGACTTCTTAGCGACCCTTAATGAATTGAAGCATGTCATTGGCTACACAAAAATTGAAAATCTATGTACTGGATTTGAGTATAAGATCACTGGATGTAAGCTGAAAAAGACACCGTATCGATCGAAAATCTAATCTGTATCTAACTGATAAGGACGAGAAAGATGTTTGGATATTTCTACCTAAGAGTTATGTAAACAAATTTTCTGCAAAGACACCTTTTAGGAAACTAATTAAGAAAGGAATTACTCATATGGTATATAAAGGAATAGATCCAAAGAGTTTTAAGATCTGACAACAGTCTCAAATCAGTCAGAAAAAGAAACAGTTTAAAATAAAAATGTACGCTCTACAAATCGAATTATTCTTGAATGTATTTGAAGGCATGCTTTTTACGCAACACCTGCGACGGATGGAATTTTTGAAAGCTACTCTGGAGGATTTAGAGGAAAAAGAGTTGATTCATTCAAAGTTCGGATTCCACTACAAACTTTGCCCCTGGAGCGACGAGGACGCCTCATCTGGACCCGACACATGCCAGTATCATATGCTGCCGGCACTGAAAGAAGAAGCCCTTAGTCTTATGGTTAAATATTACAAGTTGAACAAACGAATTGCCCCAAAACCATAAATAAAATAAATTAATTTTACTTAAACATTTGTTGTATTAATTTATCATTGTATAAAAAGTCATTTTTCTTGAAATTTTTTAAAAAGCAGTTTAGTGTTTTCTTTTTACTTTTAAAAATACCATACAGCAGGCAATAATGACCGCAAGTATTAGAAAAATATCCTTGTAGTTGTTGTTTATTATAAAAATATTTATAGGCGTTAGATTTTAAAAATTTTATAAATTCCTTTTTCTGGGGATATTGTCCATAAGAATCGAAAAATACTGCTGACCTGTGACTATCAAAATAGAATGCAATCCAATGAGTTCCTTTCTGATCTGAAGCATCGGTGTTCGCAATTATTGAAGCGGGATACTTTAAAATAGATTTCGGTAACTGGTCCGAAGGAAAGACTCCATTAAAAACTGATCGTGTTTTTGAATGCTTAGAAAGCAAATGTTGAATTTGTAAAGTATTTATTTTAAAAAAGCGTTCGAATATTTCTATGTTTATCAATATCAAGCACGGAATCGTATTCACAGTTTACTAAACAAGTGACTGCTTCAGTAAGTGGTTGGGAAAATCTTCCTTCGATTCTTATAGTACCTTGCGAGATCAAATTTGAACATACAGTTGAATTTAATTGATCAGCAGTTAAGTCAAAGGCTAATATAAAACTGTTCGTATCAAACATTTCCTTTGTAATTTGCAGTCCACGATCGTAATGTTTTATTCCACATGATCTAAATAGCATATTATAACCTCTGGAGCTTTGAACCTTTTCCGGGATAGAGAAATCAATTTCTAAAGCCTGTGAAGGAGCTTGAACTCCATTAACCAATAGATTGAAACGTTAAATTTTAAAATTTTCAAAGTTAAACGGGTCTAAGGTCCGGTTTCCTGAGTATGAACGGTTTTCAGCCATACAAAAAGCCAGAAAATTTGGTAGCTGACCAATAACTGCGTTATCTATTGACAGTGTATTGTTGGCCGGATAAATTGTAAAAGATTTGACTTCGACGTTTAAAATTGTTTGCAAATACGCTCTATAATGAAAATTATTATCACTCTGCGATACCAGAATATTATTTAAATAAACTGAGGAACTACTAAATATTAAATGTAAAATATTGTTTACTACACCGACAGTATTTTCTTCGATAACTTTGTTATCATTTTTTCTTAGTTGCACTACAAGTCGAGTTCGTGGGTATGCACGTGCACTTTCTCATGGACATTCTCAGAAGATAGCGAGGGGTCACAATATTTTGAAATGCAATAAAACAATAGGATTGCCTCGGATAGCAAACACAGTGATTATGATTTTAAACAAAACCGTCGAAAAAACCTCTGATCCCCCTTATTCTAGCTACTCTCAGCTTAAGGCTTGAGAAAATTCTAATGGTTGCACTGCAACATCTTGCGCAAATGTTGGCCCGAACCTATCCCATAGCCGACACACCATCGATATTTACCTACATACTGAATCCTCTCACATGACGTTCACCCCCCGGTAATTTGTTAGCAATCCTTGTCTTCCTTTTCCCTCTTATACTTCGACTGCGGTCTTGTTCTGCTTCCTATTTTCGAGAACCAATCGGATTGGTTCTAGGAGTACAACATGCCTGTATGCACTCCCTGTAGATGACAACCTGTTAAGTGAACATTCTACACTCTAGAATGACACCCCTCAAATAGCTCAGGATCAGTTCTTCAAATGCCCCAGTACTGCATACCAATGGATCTTACTATTGAGTTTTTCTGATACCATTAATGAGATTGAGATTGATCATCTTGAAATACCAGAGATGCAGGATTCTGATGTCGAGATAATTGAAAACTCGGATCAAGAGGTTGTGGATGCTTCAGATACGGAAGATTCGGTTGATCGTCTCCCACGAAGAGTATTTCAACCTGCTGCAGCTTCTACCCAAGAGAGGGACCCGGAATTGTCCTCCCTTGCGTGGAGACAGTTCTCAATTGGGAGTGCTACGCAGGCTGCTCTGGAGTCCCTGATCCTAAACAATGAAAGCCAGGATCAATTTCAGTGTGGACAGGAAATTGAATTGGACGAATCTCTCCACGGAAATGTTTCCAGACGATGACTACATCTTCGAGGAAATTTTGGAGCCCCCACCACAACCAGCAAATCCATATTTAAATTTGTTAGATGATGGAGAGACAGCGCTTTACTCGACGTTTTATTTAGTCTTAGAGTAATAATTTTAAATTTGTCCATTTTATATTATACTTAAATTAAAAAAATTATATAAAATAAAACTATTTTGAAATAGAGTTCTTATAATTGTTTTTTATTTTTTCGATCATTTTCTTCTGCTTTACGAATACTTTTTATCTCCTCATTGTGCATTAATAGAATATGCATATTATAGTTGTTTCGCAACCAAATTTTTCGTACTTCAGGACAGAAATAACAACAATAATAGGAAGATCTAGATTTTTGATAGTTAAAGTTGTGTCTCTTTAAGGTATGCACTTTTAGCCCCTTTCCAGTAATAAAGGATTTTGGTTCTGAACGCAACTCGCAATGAAACTTCGTCATTCTGATGTTGGAAAAAATAAACTGCATTTTCTATAAAAAAGATTGTCTTATATAGCGTCATAGCTACCTTGTTTTTACATTATGTACACTAACTGTATTTTAACGCTTTGACTTATTTACATAGATATAAAATGAGATAGATATACTGATATCTCTTTCTTTGCCTTTACATTATGTACACTAAATTTATTTTACCGCTATTGATATATTTACATAGATATAATATGAGACAGATATACTGATATCCCTTTCTTATCGGACTCTGAAATATTACATGTATTGAATTACTTTTTGGTATATATACTCATATATATATATATATATATATATATATATATATATATATAAACGACCAAGAGTATATATACAAAAAAAAAACATTTTCAACTAATTCGGCTGAATTTTATAGGACTTCTTAGCGACCCTTAATGAATTGAAGCATGTCATTGGCTACACAAAAATTGAAAATCTATGTACTGGATTTGAGTATAAGATCACTGGATGTAAGCTGAAAAAGACACCGTATCGATCGAAAATCTAATCTGTATCTAACTGATAAGGACGAGAAAGATGTTTGGATATTTCTACCTAAGAGTTATGTAAACAAATTTTCTGCAAAGACACCTTTTAGGAAACTAATTAAGAAAGGAATTACTCATATGGTATATAAAGGAATAGATCCAAAGAGTTTTAAGATCTGACAACAGTCTCAAATCAGTCAGAAAAAGAAACAGTTTAAAATAAAAATGTACGCTCTACAAATCGAATTATTCTTGAATGTATTTGAAGGCATGCTTTTTACGCAACACCTGCGACGGATGGAATTTTTGAAAGCTACTCTGGAGGATTTAGAGGAAAAAGAGTTGATTCATTCAAAGTTCGGATTCCACTACAAACTTTGCCCCTGGAGCGACGAGGACGCCTCATCTGGACCCGACACATGCCAGTATCATATGCTGCCGGCACTGAAAGAAGAAGCCCTTAGTCTTATGGTTAAATATTACAAGTTGAACAAACGAATTGCCCCAAAACCATAAATAAAATAAATTAATTTTACTTAAACATTTGTTGTATTAATTTATCATTGTATAAAAAGTCATTTTTCTTGAAATTTTTTAAAAAGCAGTTTAGTGTTTTCTTTTTACTTTTAAAAATACCATACAGCAGGCAATAATGACCGCAAGTATTAGAAAAATATCCTTGTAGTTGTTGTTTATTATAAAAATATTTATAGGCGTTAGATTTTAAAAATTTTATAAATTCCTTTTTCTGGGGATATTGTCCATAAGAATCGAAAAATACTGCTGACCTGTGACTATCAAAATAGAATGCAATCCAATGAGTTCCTTTCTGATCTGAAGCATCGGTGTTCGCAATTATTGAAGCGGGATACTTTAAAATAGATTTCGGTAACTGGTCCGAAGGAAAGACTCCATTAAAAACTGATCGTGTTTTTGAATGCTTAGAAAGCAAATGTTGAATTTGTAAAGTATTTATTTTAAAAAAGCGTTCGAATATTTCTATGTTTATCAATATCAAGCACGGAATCGTATTCACAGTTTACTAAACAAGTGACTGCTTCAGTAAGTGGTTGGGAAAATCTTCCTTCGATTCTTATAGTACCTTGCGAGATCAAATTTGAACATACAGTTGAATTTAATTGATCAGCAGTTAAGTCAAAGGCTAATATAAAACTGTTCGTATCAAACATTTCCTTTGTAATTTGCAGTCCACGATCGTAATGTTTTATTCCACATGATCTAAATAGCATATTATAACCTCTGGAGCTTTGAACCTTTTCCGGGATAGAGAAATCAATTTCTAAAGCCTGTGAAGGAGCTTGAACTCCATTAACCAATAGATTGAAACGTTAAATTTTAAAATTTTCAAAGTTAAACGGGTCTAAGGTCCGGTTTCCTGAGTATGAACGGTTTTCAGCCATACAAAAAGCCAGAAAATTTGGTAGCTGACCAATAACTGCGTTATCTATTGACAGTGTATTGTTGGCCGGATAAATTGTAAAAGATTTGACTTCGACGTTTAAAATTGTTTGCAAATACGCTCTATAATGAAAATTATTATCACTCTGCGATACCAGAATATTATTTAAATAAACTGAGGAACTACTAAATATTAAATGTAAAATATTGTTTACTACACCGACAGTATTTTCTTCGATAACTTTGTTATCATTTTTTCTTAGTTGCACTACAAGTCGTAGGTAAACACTTGATAAATCTCGGTATGTTTTACCATCCTGATTTTTTATGCTCGAAAGAAAAAGTGGTTTAATGTAATTAAAAAGACCACTAAAAAAGTTTCCTATTCCCTCGTATTCGGGGTGATACATAAAGGCTTCCGTTGTTGCTTAATCCCCCGCCACCCTGATTTACATAATAATCCTGATAAGATTTCACCATGATGACTGTTTATGTTCTAAGTAAATATTTTTTGTGTATGTTTTATTTATAGAGTTTTTAGTTATGCCTTGCATATAGAGGTAAACTTCTTGTAAAGTGAAGAGTAACGAAAATAGGAACAGCTGAAGCTTCGAATGGGATCTTGTATCCATTTGAATCCGTAATTAGTATTGAGAATTTGGGGATCATATATCCAAAGGATAATATTCAATATTTTTAAGTTAAATATTTTTCTCTTTTCCGTTATGCATGCATTACATGAAGGTCTTTTACATACTACTGACCTTGGTTTTATTATGTAAATAAAAATCAATTCATTTTCAAGTACCTAAATGTTTCAGCATTCACTAAACTAACAAATTCGGTTTCTTCAACACTTTTATCTTGATTAGGTGTATATTTAATATAATTATTCAAATACCTACATATCTGTAATACCGACTTCCCAATCGTCGTTCATGTCTTCAGGGATATTAAGAAAGTTTGTAAATGCACACTTTACGTTATCAGGGAAAACATTCATAGAATCTTTACTAAGCAATGTGATAAAAATCTCTTTTGAATAACCCATAGTTGGTCCCTTAATTTTAGTTATTGATACGAAATCCAATTAATTTTGTTTTTACCAGTTTGTACTGCATTTTTTGTTCGAACCGACCGTGTTAACTTCTCACGTCCTGTTACATATCTAAGATCTCGATATGGTTTTGTTTTTGTTTTTAAATTTTCTAGTTTTGCTTTTAATTTACATTGTGGTTCAGTAAGCTTCACATTTGACACTGCCTTTTATAATCCTAAATTTTTTATATCTATTTTACTATTCAGAAAAGAAGTATCTCTTAACTTTCGTTTTTCTGGTAAAATATTTTCCTTTGAATTTAAATTTTCGTCATCACCTTCAGGTGGTAATGGGAGGAGTTCTAATTTTTCGGAATGTGAATGTTCATACTTTGATATTGATTTTGATGTGCTGGGTTGTGTATCTATCCAATCTGTGGTTTGAGTTTCATTTGTTCTGGTTGAAATAAGAGGCGCTTTTTGTTCATTATGAACATTTCATGACTTGCTACGTTTTTTATTTTGATGGTAACTCAATTCTTGACGAATTTCGATCCACTTGTCAAAATCACTTATTTTGTTATTATTTAAAATTGGTAAAAATTGTATATTTATTAGTTCATTTCCCCTATCATTGTTTAACCATTTCTGATAGGAGTTAGGATGCATTAAAATAACTTTGGTTATATTGTATTTATTTTTAAACATATTTTAAAAGTTTTCCAAAAATTCCAGAAAGCAATGAACTTAACAGAATAGGTAAAAATCCCCCTTTTTGAATAAGTACTTTTCTCTTAGAGTTTAATGTACGTTTTGGACTGAAAAGATATCGCAAAGCATTTTTATACTTTTTTAAAGAATCTAGATGTGGTTTAGTAACTTTATGGTTCCCTTGTAATGTGTTCAATACAATCTCCACTATTGTTTTTACGAGTTCACTATCACTATTGTTTATAATTGCCTTACGTAGCCTATTATCGGCTTTTTTGAGCACATACAATAAATGTTTGTTCGCTTTCAAGCGATTAAGACTCTTTTTGTAAACCATTTTAATCCGAATAGCACACTGTATATTCTAAATTAAAAATGTCTAATCTAAATCTTAATAGATCGTTAATATCCTGAGTGAGATCAATAAGTAAATATCCGTGGGGTTGCTCCGTTACTTCTTTATATATTCTAAATAACTCCGTTGGGTTTTCAGGATAAATTTGTCTTGCTAAACATTGAAATTGAAGCTTATCACGAGGATTTTTAAAAGCAACAATATATTTGGTATTTTATGAAATATCTCTGGTGTGCAAAGATTTATGAAATATGTTCTGAGTCACCACTACTACTGATAAGTTCCTATGGTGTGAACCCTTAGTGAAAAGCTCACACACATTTTTGTTAAACGCTCCCATCATCAAATCGTCCAATATTAAAAGAATGGGTTCATTTGTTTCATTTTCAATTGTTTCAGGAACTCCTTTAAAGTATTCAACCTTTTTAAAATTTGGCTTCGCGCTCTCCTCTTCAGAACACCAAATAATTCGATCTATTGAAATATTAAAAAGATCACTCTTCTTAGTAATTAGATTTTCTAAAAAGGTTGTCTTTCCCGATCCCGATTTTCCGCAAATTAGCATTTTAAAAGGGTGTATAAATTGCGTAAACCTTTTTTATATATTATTAAAATTTTTTTATTTTATTCAGGATAAGTTTTAAAAAATTTTATATAACTATTTTCTTATATAATGTTTTGTAAATTACACTAGTTTTGTTTTATTTTCTCCTGGTCGCGTTTCTTGGCACAGTTCTTCTCGAAATGAGTATCAGATCCGCAAAAATTACAATAAATAAGTTTCTTGCATCCTTATTTGCTGGGATCATTTCCAAAAAAACTCTTAAAGGAATCCATAGTGGGAAACAAACTGATTCATCCCCTAATTATTTTAAACATATGTGTTACCATTACTGTATATTTCATAATTTGTGTTTTCTAGGAATACAACAACAAATTATTTAATGAAAAAATTGGGTAGTTGTGATAAACTTTTTCCAATATCAATATCGATAATGTTTGTTGATAAATACTAAGTTAAAAAATGTTTTTTAATTTCACCACGAACAATAACTGTATGATACTTATTAAGTGGTGTTAGTATTTCTTCAAGACTTGTATACGGAATATCTCCAGCTGACCAATCTAATCCGTTTATATTCTGCTGATTTAGGTGTTGCTGCTTAAGAGCCTAATTATTCAATTCTTTTATGTTAAATGGCGGTTTAATATGAAAGAAATTTGGTATTTTTACTTTAAATTTTATTATTGTTTCCAAATACATAATTTAAAGTTGAAATGCGGTCTGTCAACTACTCGAAAATTTTCACCCATGATCAAGATGCAGCGAAGTAAAAATAATTTTTTATATAAGGAATTTATTCAGTTGAAGCTGGATCAATATGACTTCTTGATGCCTGATACAATAAAATGTAGATTTAGATTTAGGAAATTTAAAATTGGAGATCATTACTACGATTAGCCATTTTTTTCACTACGTTTTTATGTTGGAATTCTGTATTGCGACAGCAAGTAATATACCTCTACAATAATCATATTTTTCCTAAGTGTGCATCTTTACAACGATTTGATATTCAATTATCTGATCTAGAGGGTTCATATGATAAAGATGTGCAAATAGATTTAACACTATTATGTTTTGAAATTTCAAAAAAGATGCGTACAGAAATAAAAAAAGAATTACATGTATATATGCAAACACTACTACCTAAGCAATCATCGTCATCAAATAAAAAGTAACACTAATAATTCATCAATCTAAAATTAGTAAACAACAAGTTGTTAATGAAATTCACAAACCAGCTCGAAAAAACTTTATTCGCCGCAAGTTCGTTCAGAAAGGGATAAATGACACATGGCAAATTGATTTAGTCGAAATTATACCTTTTAGGAAACAAAATAAGGGTTTTAGATATCTATTGACCGTTATTGATACGTTCTCAAAGTATGCCTACGCTTAAGCAGTTATGACCAAGTCTGCACTGGACGTAACAGAAGCAATGAAAGCTGTTTTTAGAAAGAGTAAAAGTAAACCCAAGAATATTCAGTCAGATCAAGGAAAAGAATTTTTTAATTCCACTTTTAAGAAATTAATGAGCAAATTTCATATTAATCATTATCATACCTATACGCATCTTAAGGCTTCTATATGTGAACGCTTTAATCGAACATTAAAAAATCACATGTGGAAAATGTTTAGAATGCAGGGAAAATATAGCTGGATTAATAATATTAATTTTCTCGTAGGTCAATACAATAATTCACATCACCGAACAATTAAAATGAAACCTATAGAAGTCTGCTCTAAAAATAAAGAGTTTATTTTAAAATCAGTATATGATATACCAAAAATATTTCCAAAACATAAATTTTCAGTAGGATATTTCGTTCGAATAAGTAAATACAAGGGAGTGTTCATGAAGGGATATGAACCAAATTGGACCACAGAAGTGGTCCAAATTAAGTCAACCTATCCGATAACTTATGAAATTGAAGGTTATATGAGTAACCCTACTAATGGGTCATTTTATCAAGAGGAGCTTCAAAAAGTAAAAGATAAAAATGCATTCCTAGTAGAGAGAATACTTAAGACACAAAAAAACCAAGTGCATGGAGCGGTTTTGATTCCACCCACAAGTCATGGATTTCTGTAAATGACCTGTTGAAGTAATAAAACGCAAAACTACAAAAATGGATTTTTTCATTTACTTACATTTTTTTTATTTATTCATTTGATGTTATTATACAAATATTTCTTATTACTATGTTGGGTTACTGCTTATTATATTTTCAATATTATAATGACCATGAGCTAATTTATTACAATTATCAGGTAAAATATATCTCTTATCATCCTTATAATTAAGACTATTTTTATTCATAATTTCTGTATAAAGAATGTGGGATCTACTACGAATTACTCGCTAAAGTCCATAAAATTTTTTTTTATATTTTATAGATTCGATATAATCTTCATGATTCAGTTTATTAATAACTGATTTCTTAACTCCTTTTATTTTTTTTATACACTCGTTTTCATTTCTGCCCTTATGCCTTAGCTTTAAGTCCAAAGGATTTTATAACCCTACCGGCATGTTCATCCTTCATTTTTTCTGGCTCTCTATTATTAGCCTGAACAATATTATATTGGTTTTCCTGACTATAATTTGAGGTATCGATGTCATTAAAAATTTTTTTTTTCAAAATCATTTCCATCTAATTTTTGCTGATTAGTATTTAAGTCAATGTAAGGCCTTAACCAACATGATTGGTCAAAGGACAAAACTATGTATTTTTGTATAACTAAACCATGTTCGATTCATAGCTGAAGCGGTTTTAAATGAATATTATATTCGCTTTTATTTGTTAAGTCCGCAATCAATTTTTCCTGTTTACCGTCGGTAATTTCATGTATTTATTATTAGCTACAGAAATTCTTTGGGTACATTGAGTTAACCCTCCTCGTATTGCTCTTTTTTCATTCTAAATTTACATTGGTATACTTGAGCATAGCATCCCAAGATTTTGAAGGTGCTGTTACATAGTTAGTAGGGTCTAACTTATAAATTCTCCGACAAATTTCCCTACAATTTTCAAATACATCAGTCAAAATTAAAACATCACTTTCTAAATAAAGTTTTAAATAATATCTAATAGTGTGATAATTAACAGTTTCCCAAGCCTTATGAGCAAAATTGTAATCCTCGGTACTACAATTTTCTTCACTGAGAGAGTTATAAAACCTATCAATGTCAGGAAGCTAATTTTTCAAAACTATCCAAATAGTCGTATGGAAAGACACCCTTCCTACTCAGTTGCAGAAATTTTCCTGCCTGAAATTTCCTGCTTAGAACTTTAAAAATGTTGTTCTCCATGTAACTTGAAAGTTTCTGTAAACTTGAATTTAAAAACCTAATTGAATCGATATATCTTATTTTGTATCTATTTGAGGCATTTATTTTAATTGTCTGCGTAAGTGCTATGTAAAGTTCTTTATGACCAATATGTGTAAAACACTCATATTTTTTTCTTTGAGTGATTTATAAAATTGCGAAATGCAGTCAGCGCCTATGAAATTTAAAAAACTTATTGGTCTTAAATATATGTAATTTTTTTACATTTATCTTTTATATATACCTTCATATGTTTACATTTTGTTAAGAGCCGGATTATATTTATGCGCAATGTAAAATAATACTGCACATACAGTATGCTTTTGCACTTTTGTTGTCGACGAAGTAGTTGCTGAGTTTAGGCATGTACTGTAATTTTCAAGAGCAGCCACAATGTCAGCATATATTACCACTGGAGGGGATAATTTTTTGTGAAAGCCCTAAAACGATCTTGTAGAATTTGGCTCTGGGTATAAGGAGGCTACCTCTCACTCAAGCTTATTATGGGTTGTGTTATTTACGATTAAAAATTTTAAGCAGTTTTCACAAAAATATCCACCCGCCTTCGATTTGGAATCTTGCGAGTAACATAATCTTTTTACACTCGTATACATACACAATGATTTCATCATTTATTTATTTGAATACTTTCTTTGCTGTGTTGTTGCAAAGGTAGCACTCTCATGGCTTTTATTAGCTATACATCCGTATTTTGTACATTTATAAGTGCATTTCGTGCTCTTATTTTTTTAGGGGCCTGGATGTATCCACTAGCAGGAATGTTTTCTAGCTTTATTATCGTTATTTCAAAAATAGGAAAATTTCCAATTGCCCAACCAGAATCTTTTTCTTGGAACTCACTGTTTGATATTAATAAACTATCTATTGCCGTATTTAACTCATTGTCAATGTTTTCAGATTGGTATACCGATTTGTTTGCAGTCGTAAAATGTTTTGTTGTTTCAATTGTATCTCCTTCTTCTGTTTTTTTATATAGGTAACCCCAGGCTGAATTTAACGGCCCTATATTCAATCATACAATGCTTTAAAACTTCTCTTATATTTTTTTGGCAAAGCTGGTAATAATCTTTTAAATCAATAGTATTTTGGACAGAACTATTAATTCTAAATGATTTTACTGGAAACTTAGTTTCGGAGCTAAGATGAATAATATTTTGATTGTTCTTGACCTCTCTGACCGATGCATTTTTATGCTTATCGGTCAATATATGCTGACGTTCTCTTGAGGCCAGATAGGTGAGGCCGCAAGTAGGACATAAAAGTTCCATTATTAAATCCTTTTTCTCTCGGTAATTTTAATTTTTTTGGGTTGATTAAGGATTTCCTTACCCTCTTCCAATCTTAGTCGTTTTAGAGCATTAGCGGATGTTGAAGGATGGTCGTCTAAATTTTGTGGTCCTTGGTTTAGTTGTTGTTGTTGTTTTTGATGGTCTTGTTGTTGTTTTTATTGTTGTTTTCCATCATTCATTAATAAAATTAATGCATTTTTGGGTCTTCACAATTTTGATAATGCTCATCAAAGTCATAATTGTTGACTTCAGTAGAGCACAAGTCACTTCTTATTTTTGATTTAGCCATTAAAACCTCGAAAGCATTTCGAGGCTTTGAGCACTTGGCATAATGAGCTTCAAACTCACTTATCTCCACATTTTTAGTGCACAAATCACAAACAATTGATGACTCCATTTTTCGGTTTTAGTTTTAGTTGTAGTATTTTTTTAAGTCAGTTGTTTAAGTAGTAAAGTTAACCGAAATAAAAGTGAACGTTTAAACACAACTTGAATTGTTACGCGCAATAACCGGCACCGAAATGGATCGATAATTTATATAGAATGCAGTAATGAGGCATTTGAAGAACTGATCCTGAGCAATTTGAGGGGTGTCATTTTTATAGTCTAGAATGTTCACTTAACAGGTTGTCATCTACAGGGATCCAATCCGATTGGTTCTCGAAAATAGGAAGCAGAACAAGACCGCAGTCGAAGTATAAGAGGGAAAAGGAAGACAAGGATTGCTAACAAATTACCTGGGGGTGAACGTGGTGTAGGAGGGTTCAGTATGTAGGTAAATATCGATGGTGTATCGGCTATGGGATAGGTTACGCTTACGAAAGGTAATCTCTGTGTAAGCAAGATACAAAATTATTGACACTTTGGTTCGCGCCAACATTTGCGCAAGATGTTGCAGTGCAACCATTAGAATTTTCTCAAGCCTTAAGCTGAGAGTAGCTAGAATAAGGGGGATCCGAGGTTTTTTCGACGGTTTTGTTTAAAATCATAATCAGTGTGTTTGCTATCCGAGGGAATCCAATCGTTTTATTGCATTTCAAAATATTGTGACCCCTCGCTATCTTCTGAGAATGTCCATGAGAAAGTGCAAACAAAATCAGGTGACAAATGCCGACGACCGTCGATGACCCAAATATATTTCAATTTGGTGTCATTGCAAAGGATTTTTCAAGCCCTTTCCAATGGTATAATTTTCACGATTCTAAAATTAAAATTTCACATTTTGAAAAAAAGTTTTAAATTTGAATTTTACACCTTACGCACAAGCAGACCCACACACACATAAGGACTCGAGGGTAGGGGGTGATACTCGAGTTCGTGAGTAGGCACGTGCACTTTCTCATGGACATTCTCAGAAGAACAAAACCGTCGAAAAAACCTCTGATCCCCCTTATTCTATCTTCTTCCCACAACCTTCACAAAGAAAAAATAATTTTTAACTACTTCTAGCAATGAATGATTAGATTAAACAGTAACCATATGGGCGATTACTAGCGGTTTAACTTTGTGTTGGCTTTCGAGGGGCGTCGCAGCCAAGTTATGATTAACTGGTGTGGCACATTTTCTTTAATCAGTCGATAGGTATTGATGAGACAAATACATTTCAGTTAAAATGTTTTTCCATCATAAAAACTGTAGGCGTCACAGATTCTCAGATTGTGGGCGTTGCACTCCGCTAAATCAAACTTGCACTGCGCAGAAAGCCCAGGAATTAGCATCTGATTGTTCTAGCTATAAAAGCTAGAGATCTCTGCGTTCATACGGACAGACTCGGCTAGTGATCGTGAATATATATACTTTATGAGTCGGAAACGCGAAGAAGCGACTTCTGAGTCACGTTAGACGATACAACACGTTTTACAACACTGAACCGCGCAACAAAATTTATTGGAAAACCTTTTAAAAAATATTACACAGTTATAAGAAATAATCAACGTTAGTAACACCGTGTGAAATTTTTGAGGATTGTTGGTAACCCTAATAATATTAAAAAATATTGTTATTACTTTTTCTGTGAACATTTCATTAACAGCTATATGTTAGACTCGATTCTTATAAAAAAAACGACGTAGCTATAATTTGTTTCGTATTATTTTCCCACCCATTTTCCGTTCTTTCCTATGACAGCTATATGATATATTTGTCTGATTTTAATAAAGTTTGATTCAGAACTAATTAGAAAAATTTACTTCCAAGCATAAGAGGTTATATGTTAAAAAACACCAAAGATGTAGTTTTTTCATATTATTTTCCCATATATGATATAGTCGTCTGATCTTGATAAAATGTAATTCGAAATTCAGTCTTATATACTACCTGCAATAGAAAGAAGAAAGGTAAAGTAAAGTTTCAGCCCGAAAGCTTTAAAACTGATACACTAGTTTGCCTAGAAACGGACAGACAGGCAGACGAACCGACAGACGGACATGGCTATATCGACTCGTCCAGTGATGCTGATCAAGAATATATATACTTTATGGGGTCGGAAACGTCTCCTTCACTGCGTTGCAAACTTCTGACTGAAATCATTATACCCTCCGCAAGGGTATAAAAACAAAAAGGGTCGTTATCGCGAAGAATTACCTTCTGAACAGTTCTGGACGATAGGTAGACAATAGAACAAATTTTACAAAAACAAAGTAATTGAGAAAAAGGAAAACGCGATAATTGCCGTTACCCTTTTATTTCTGAAAACTGCTCGGGTCTCCCTTTTCACCCACGCTGTTATTTTTGTCCAATTTTTTTCGCAATTTGCCTGTGGTCACTCCAGTGTTGTATTAAATTTGTGCTTACAAAACGTTTCTTTGAGTTTATGTCCAACGCATCAAAGAGTGTGAAAGGGATTCCCATAATAAGGAAAACAACCTTTGGGTTTTGACTAATGTTGAATATACCTTGCATTGGCAAATCAAGTACCTGGATTAGTGCATTCGTACACTGTACTCTTCTTTTGGAATTAAAAGGCGCCTTAAACAGCCAACTACTTTTTATACCCGTTACTCTTAGATTAAAAGGATAGATTCGTTAGAAAGTATGTAAGGATAAAGAAAGCGTTTCCGACCCCATGAAGTATATATATTCTTGATCAGGATCACTAGCCGAGTTAAACTATCCATATCCGTATGAACGCTAAGATCTCGGAAACCATAAGAGCTAGGATATTCACACTTGGTATGCAGTTTCCTGGGCTTCCAACGCAGCGCAAGTTGGTGCCACGTCCAATCTAGCGCCCACCAACCGCCCAACACTGTGGTTTTGAAAATTTTTTTTGCTAAAACGTCTCATACATACTTATCGACTGACCCAGACAACCGGCCAAACCTGTAGTGTCCACAGTTGTCATGCTGAAAGTTTTTTTTTGCTTAAATGTATCTGTCTCATTAAAACCAGACGAGGGACCTAAAAACTGCGTGCCGTCCACATAAAATATACTGAAATAGCCGGTAGGTGACGCCGTAAAATATCGCTTTGCTGCTTATATATCTCCATTTCTATTTTTCTCCTTTAAACTGAGTAACGGGTATCTGATAATCAAGGCACTCCGCTATAGCGTTCTTCCTTGTTTTTTCTAGCGCTGTTTTGTATAAACTCCATTTGGATTAAGTGCTTGTACTTCGCAAGAATTGTCATTCGCAGAATTCCAAGGCCAACATCCCTGCCAAATTCTCTTATTTTGCTGCCATTTTTGACACGGACTTAAAGTTAATTTGGACATTATATTATATAATATTCTAAAGTAATATGAACCATAATCATTCTGTCTTCCTTCTGTATTGGTAAAAGAATAATTCCAAATAGCTTAAATGAATGTCTACTAAACAGAGGAACTTATACTACTACTACTCTTATAACTAACTTATTTTCGATAAATAATCCCTTAGCTATCATTAGCGTATAGACCTCCTTAATATTAGTATATAAGTCGGAACCAGCCGGATCGGACAACAATCGGAAAATTAGTGGTAAAATAATATTGAAAAATTGTATCTTCGGTGTTTTTTAACTTATAACCTCCTACGCTTTTTTTATTTGGTTTTGAATTTCGAGTTTTTATCAAAATCGGACAACTATATCATATAGCTGTCATAGGAACGATCGGATAATTAATGGGAAATAATGTGAAACAAATTATAGCTTTGGTGCTTTTTGACATATTATCTTATAATATTGGGAATATACATATTTATATTTTTAGGAATTTTGAATTCAATTTAATAAAATTATTATTATTAGTTTTTATAACTGCAAGGGTATACAAACTTCGGCTTGCCGAAGTCAACTTCCTTTCTTGTTGTAATTGATTTGGCTTAAGGATGTTTGTGTCTTATCTACTATGATTAAAGTCAGTTAAAAGACCTATTATGCCTGCACTCTTTATCCTTCTTCAATCAATGAGTTAAGTTTTTTAGTTAACATAAATAAATTATTGGACTCTTATAAACATAATACCTTTCTTTAATACCTTTTCTTTATTGTATGCATATTCCTGAAATTATCGTTAATATCTTCAGTCGTTTTCTTTAACAAATTTGTAGTGGAATCTACCACTGAAGTTTGCTTCTGAACTAATTCATTTAAATTGTACTGGTTGTCCAATAAATTTGTCATATTTTCTTCTAGTTGCTTTCTATTATTTTTTTATCTATTATTCTGTATAAAATATGATATAATGAACCCATGAACTCGAAAGGAGCCCGATGCTTTTTGCATCATAAATTGATTTATATATATTTTGTAAATTTATTAACTGATTTTGCATATTATCCAAAACATTGATTCTCGAAGCTATGAAGCCAACAGCAAATAATTCTCATTTTCTGTATCAGCACATTCCTTTTTTTTATTATGTGAAATAGGAATCCATACTATACTTAATTATTAGATTCCATGATGCGCCTGTAATTTCTATTTCTCCTAGTATATCTTAATATAAGGCATATATATGTGCTAAACGATTTATTCTTGCCTTTTATTGCTGCTGCTTGTGAGACTTGACAGAACAATGTAAGGAATAGCATTACAATTACGGTGCCTTACTTAGAAAATCTTGGTTATACAATGGGCTTAAACATCGCCCATGGCCCATTCCACCAAATTAAGTAATCTTTTAATATGGTGGCACAAATATCTCTGGAGGCAGTGTCTGCCGGGTTATCTTTTGACTTCACATGACTCCATTTTGTATCCATTGGCTTTTTAATATTATCAGTTCTACGTCTAATAAATTTATCATGGCAGTTCCCATTACGTATCCAAGCTACTATGTCAGAAATTGATTCCTTTGTTCTCTTCAATAATTTTCTTAAAATATGGGCTGCGCAAAGCTCTAACTAAAGAATAGTCTTTCTGGTTTCTTATAATTTACTTTAATTTAAATAGCTATTAACGCGACCGATTCTTTTACCTTTCCATATACAACAGTCACGTACGCATCAAAATCAACCCTTAATTACATTCTGAGTTTGCCTATGTCTATGTCTGTTGAGTGTTGTTTTCGTTAAATTTTCGTCACATAGTTCGGACTTTAATCCTTTTTATTTTCTTTCTCCAATTCCAAAAATCTTTCCAAATGTTTGGACTCCATCGTGGTCGCAATCACTGGTTTACTTTCTTTTGATTTGGTGCATCCAGACACTATCCACTCAAAGTCTGTGTTTGGACCAAGAAGACCGCCTATCTATATAACTGCTTTTCGAAGAACTTAAGCATATAAATCGGCTTCTATAACTAAGTCCACTCGACCTGGCTTGTTAAACTGGAAGTCGGCAAATGGGTGTTTTTGTTTAATAAGCGCATAAGCTTTCATTAATTTTGGAAGGACAATGGCGTCCATTACTAATTCATTTTTCTTTTTTTTAAAGCTTTAATTTTTAGTTTTATTTTATGCTTTGTTATCATTTTTTATCGAGTATAATTCTTTATAATTTTTTAACTTAATCTTTGTAAAGCTTCCTCCGATATTATTGTACTCTGAGATCCACTGTTAATCAGCGCTCTGAGTTTTTCAAAGCCTTCACTACCAGATTTCACATGAATCAATGCTGTGGCCAATAAGGCTTGATCCGTCGTCTTACACGTATTCAGTTTGTATACCCGTTACTCGTAGAGTAAAACGGGCGTATTAGATTCGTCGGAAAGTATGTAACAGGTAGAAGGAAGCGTTTTCGACCCCGTCAAGTATATATATTCTTCATCGGGATATCTAGCCGAGTCGATCTAGCCATGTTCCTTTGGCGTCTCTCCGTCGGTTTGTCTAAGATCCCGGAAACTATAAAAGTTAGAAAAGGCAGACTGCGCATGCAGATTTCTGCCTCGAGCTAGTTTGTTTCACTAGGGTGCCACGCTGCAAGCCATCCAACCGGTTAAAATTGAGGAGGACCACTAAAAAGTAGGTGGGTAGGTGTCAAAACATTTTTTCCTCCTATAAAAGTCCTTGACAAGCTCTATGTGCACAGCTTTACTTGCAAAGCAAATAAGCACGCATACGTAGCACTTGATGGAAGACCTGGTGCGGACTTCTAATTGTAGAAGAAGGGTCCACAAAAGTCGATGCCATAAGCAGCAAAGGCCCATACGGACTCTAAACGCTCCTTCAGAAGATTTGCCATGATTAGGGTCACTCGCGAACAAATAGATTTTTAATTATTACTCCGACGTATCGATCTTCTCCATCTGCGAATTAAAGCCAAAAATAGGCTAATTATGCTTCGAGCAACAAAGAAAACCGTCTTTCCCCTTTCCTTTTACCATCTTCTTGACACTATTTCCTGTTATATCTTTCTTTAGCTTTGACCCAATATGTACTCTGTAAGTTTTAACAGGGCTGTTAAGCAGATGCTCACTGACACATTCTCGATCCTATTTGGAGAATGTCAGCCGCTGTTTCTTACGGATCAGGTTTTTAAGGGTATTTTAAGGGCAGCTACAAGAATTATTACAAGCTATATGTGCACAGCTTTACTTGTAAAGCAAATAAACACGCATACGTAGCACTTGATGGGAGACCTGGTGCAGACTTCTGATTTGTTGAAGAAGGGTCCACAATAGTCGACGCCAGAAACAGCAAAGCCCCGTACGCACTCAAAACTCTCCTTCGGAAGATTAGCCATGATTGGTTCCAGAAATTTGGGTCTAGCTAGGAAGCACTCCACAAAGGCTTTGACAACATTTGTGACCATTCGCAGTCCAGAAACCAGATTTTAAAAGGAGCCAGTTGATCCGGAGTAGTGCCCCTGAACAAAACGTTGGCACAATTCAGTGCAGTCGGAACATGATGCCATTCCATATTAGCAGTAAATTCCTGTACAGAAGCCACTTGGCTTGCCACGACAACCTTTAATTTGAAGGGTTCATTACTGATCCAGGATAGAGCCACAGAGGAATTACACCAGCAACGAAAATGACCATTGAACATACCCATTTTAATGACTTCATTAATTAGCACGGCGACACATAACTCCTGCTTAGGTACAGATAACGTTAAAAGAGGTGCTGCTCGGGATTTGGAACATAAGAGATGGCTGCTGGAAGTTGTGTTCCTGGCTAGCAGTGCAGAATCCACGAATTCAATTCATTTTATCGATAGCCTTGCCAACAGAGCTACCACCGGAGATGAAGTCATCGACATAGAAATCTTGCTGCAGTGCAACTGAGTAAGCAGGGAAGGTATCCCTCTCAGCTAAGGCATTGCTCGAACAGATAGGAATGAGGCAGGCTTCGTTCCGTAGGTCACAGTATCCAGTTTGTAAGATTCCAGCTGTTTGTCCGGTTTGTCTCGCCGTAAAATGCATTGCAAGTAGTTATCGGGTTCACACACCCTTACGTACAGATACATCTTGCAAATGTCTCCAGTAGGTGCCACCTGATAAGTACGAAACATAAAACTGCCTTGGCTGTAAAACAGTCATAAGTAAGTCATTAGGGGCGATCCGTATGAGGCTAAAGCCGATCCATCGAAAACAATGCGAAGCTGGGTTGTTGTGCTATCCTCCTATAGCACACAATGGCTCGGCAGGAAACACCTGCAAAGGCCCACAGCCTCGGAGCTGACTCTGGACATGTGCTTTATCTCCAAGTATTTCTAAGTAAAGGCAACATATTGATTTTTCAAATTGGGATTCCTTTTCAGTTTGCGTTCAAGATTAAGAAACCTCCGGTATGGACCTCAATGGCAAGCGAACGATGTAAGCGCCGGGTGAAGACGATAGAAGTTTTTGATGAATTTTTGACTTCCCAATATTGCCTAACCATATCCTCCAAGCGGAAATAATGTAGGGTATCCCCATTTACCAAGCCTTGAGATGCCAAAAGCGATTTATTGCCGTTACCAGTCACGATCCAGCCAAGACGAGTCTTCTGCAGTAGAGGCAATCCATGAAGCAGTTTAATTTGGTCCACGCATAACAGATCATAAAATAGGTGCTCGGACCCAAGAGTGCTCAACATGACCAGCACCCAACAAACCAGTACCAGGCGCTCAGCACCACCCACTGTTGATGAGAATTGCTAATCAGCATAAAATACTTAATGTCAACAGAGCATAAGCTCGTCGGTGCACTGACCCGCCAAAGCGGTCAGCACATCGTTGCAGTGTCAGCCGAGCGAACTACGCCATCATCGAAAACAACTGACCTACTTTAGAATACAACTCAAGTCAGAAAACTTCCGTGTTCTAAGTAGTATATAAGCAAGTACCAACTTATGAATAAATGAGTTATCGACGCATTCATAACTCCTCGGTTTTACTTCCTACGATGGGTGTCCGCATAGTCTCTCTGTCCATTGTCGTGACGCGATCGTCCTGCCATCTAAGCGTACCCGTGCCAGCGACAAGGCGCCCGTGTCCCACGGCGTGACTAGACGTGCCTACTTCGGTTGGGCATAAACATTGGTGACCCCGACGTAATCCTTTACCAATAAAGGATCAAACCCCAGCGACCCCTTCCAACCAAAAGCTGAACCTCTAACTTGTAGAAAATACCGTTAAGCTTACACTATATCCACCCGCCGTGAGAACCACAGCTTCATCCAGCTACACAGGATATGCAGCTTAATCCAGCTTCACAGGATACCAAAGCTTGATCCCGCTCTACAGGATACGCAGCTTACTCGACTTCTAGACAACCAAAATGAACTACAAGGACAGAGCCAACTGCTTGAAACGGTGAATCATCAGGACGTAGCAGCGTGTGCTGTTTTCCACTGCATGTGCGGCAATGGAGTTGCAAGTTCGAGTGTGGTGCCAATTGTGGCAATTGAAGCACACGGAAAAGCTTTTTATTTCCATTTCCCGTACTACTCGGGCTGACCTGGGCACCAAGTAACGTCCTTCTGGCAGGCGCTGCATGGTCATGGGCTATGTTAGACGCCAAAGCATGCTGAACGCTCTCAAGTTTCTGGCATCGCCCTTTAAGGTACCAACTGCTCAGGCTGACCTGGGCAGCAAGTAACGTCCCTGTGGCAGGACTTTGAGCTCTCCAGTTTCTGGCATCGCCCTTTAAGGGCGAGCAAATCCTCCTCGTTTGGATTCCTATCAAGTCAGAAGCTTTCCTCCCAGCTAGCTTTAGTAGCTGCATCCAATTTTTGCACAATCTTGTATACAATCATGTGGCCTGAGATTTGTTTTAAATGTTCCAAGGCCCGAAGCCTCCGCCTACAGGATTGGTTTAAAAAAGTATCGCGAATATTGAATTTTCGCAGGCTACGTATGTCGAATTTTGATTTTTTGGTGGCATAATGTTGGTACTCATTACGCTCACTTATGTTGATAATTTCGGCCATTTTTAATGTGCAGTCAGTTATTGACAGCTATTGAGCGTGGACGTGCTTGTCTTCGGTTTTCGTACCAAAATTGCTCGATTTCGAGCCAAAACAGCATGGCATTAACATTGCTCAGGAGCTGTTGGATTCTGTCCGTGATGACTTAAATTTGCTCCAGAGAGTCATAACTGGTGACGAATCCTGGGTTTTTGATTATGACATAGAAACCAGAGCTCAACCATTCCAATGGAAGCTGCGCGAATTTTTGACAAAAAAAACTCTGATAATGCCGCAGCCACCGTATTCTCAGGCATGGCCTGCTGCTCCTGAAACTGAAGAGGCCCATGAAAAACGACGCTACGCCACGATTGAGAAGATAAAGACGGCAAAAAATGATTTTTAAAATTCTTCTCATTTTAAAGGGGGCAAAAAAAATATTAATGAATAAATAAATAATTCTGGAAATTCATGCTACTTTTTGAACAAACCTCGTATCCCCAATAAGTTTATCCGAAAAGTTCCGCATTACAATGTCCCAGAGCAGTCGCGAACTCGAGTCTCTTGAGCCCAAGTATTTCCCATCTGTGTGTCTGGAAAGCAAGACGTTTATTATTTAAGCGCTTATTTAGGATGTACAGTGCCGCACGATCTAATGAGTGAACGCAGCTCCAGCTAAGCATGACCGCAAATGTTGAAGCTCTTTTATGTCAGCCAAGTAGGGATCCTTATCTATCACCGAGGTAAACATGGAGGGGATGTCAGAGTATTCGTTGTATCCACTGGAGAATGCAGACAGCTTTTCTACGGGAAGGCGAGGACTATGCCTTCGATGACGGTTGAATGATCCAAGCTGGGATCAAGGTGCATGTTGGCAGCTTAAAGCGGAACCAGTCTACTGTAACTAACAGTTGTTAAAGCGGATTTTTTTGTTTCCTTTGTGCACTGCTTCTTTGCACAAACGAATTTAAAAAAAAATTAAATTTTAAGATCGCCGGGGCCTTCAAATGTTGAGCCAACAAGCTCTTTTGTTAGTTTTTTTAAAAACAAATCACAAGGCGAGTTAAATTCAATACTTCAGTTTATTCACGGGTATATACAAGTGCAGCGGGCTTTGCGAACACCGCAGCTTGCAAGTAACAACAACAAAACCAAACATTTGCGCTAGCGACGGACCGTAGGCGATGAGAGGCTGGCTCAGACTGAGTACTTCAAATAATAGGGAGATAAGTAGAACCACTTAGAAATTATAATTTTTTGGATCCCAGTTCAATACGGTCGATGTGTACTTGATATTGTGGAATCCAAACCGACGAACAATATTCCAAAATAGGACGGACAAGGGAGGTAAATAATAATAATTGACCAACGCCTTATTAACCCAAGAACACTCTTGTCTTTGTTAACAGTGGATATAATGTGTTAGAAAGAAGGGATACAACAGATTTTGTTGCAGAAAGATGGTGCTCATAAATGGCTAGATCAGAGCCAGGTGGAACATGTAACAAAAACAGATAAAGATTGCAAGGAAACTTTCACACTTAGAAATTCAATTTTATTCGGAAAATGAATGAGAATTTATTCAAATGTTGGGCTAGAGGTAACGACAATCAGCATACCGCCCCCCTACGTGACTACTATAAGTATTAAAGTTATTGGACAGAACTTCAAAGTCAAATATCTGTGGCTTCAGCCAAGTTTCCGTAAAAGCTAAAATATCTTCAGTAAATGCAGAGGAGTCAGCATAAAGCTTGGGTAGCTACATATTTAGTCCCCTAACTTTTTGAGGATCTGTTACTTGTTCTCGGTTTATTTGGTACAAATTACTTAATTACTTAATCATCATTAAGCCAAAAGCTTTCAGAAAGTAAAACATTAAAAACATCAGGCGGAGCAAATATTTTAAAAGACGATATCCTACGAGCGTATGAAAATCGAAATTGTTCAACTGCAATATCTTCGGTTGGGAATTGTTAACGTATAAATTCCAAAACATCCTCAGAAATGGTATCTGGGGTGAATCTAGAAAAAAATAATTGCTTCCTTTGTGGAACAACTGAAAGTTTCTTTCGCCCACCGCTTGCTGTTTTGCGTTTAGGCGACTCGGTCAATAATTTTTATTATTAAACTGGGTACAGACGGTATTGAACCCCTCATTGTATTTGTCTCATCAATTCATATCGATAAACAAACGGTTTAAACGCCTAAATCTGTCTGACGCCCGCAAAACATATGATGGCAGTTCGCCCGATAGCTTCACTATCGCAAGAGAAATTTACTATCTCGTAGACGGCTACTGTCGAAATTTCAGCCGAATCATACTCGTAGCTTTGTTTAGACTGCGTGTGAAATCGGACGTGTCCGCAGATTTTAGAAAAATAAAAAAACAGCAATATCAGTCTGTGATTTTATTCTTATTTTTGGAAGGGAAAATAAAGAGCGCCTAGATGCTGTTTACGATGACTCTTCTCCTTAGACAGCGACCGTCAAAAATTGGTTTAACGAGTTTCAAAGTGGTCGCATGTCGGTTTTTGATGACCCACTCCCAGGTGCCCCGAAAATGGCTACCACGGAGAATAACGTGACAAAAATCCACGATATCGTATTGGCACAACGCCGATTGAAGATAAGCGAGATAGCTGAGACTGTAGGCATGTAAAAAACCGCTTGGCTCATATCGTGCATGCAATTTTGGGAATGAGAAAGCGGTTTGCTCACTCCGGACAACAAACGCAACCGTAAGACCACTTCAGAGCAGTGTTTGACGCTTTTTAAGCGCAATCCGAAGCAGTTTCTGCGTCGTTTCGTGACCGTCGACGAAACATGGATCCACTGGTACGCAGCAGAGACCAAGGAACAGTCGAACCAGTGGACTTCACTAGGCGAACCTGCTCCGCAGAAGGCGAAGACTGTCCCATCGGCCGGAAAGGTGATGTGCACCGTTTTTTGGCATTCACGAGGTGTGATCTACATCGACTACCTGGATAAGGGCAACACGATCACAGGGCTGTACTATGCCGAATCATTGGGCCGATTCGCCGCCGAATTTGGCGAAGAAAAAAGTGCTCTTTCATCATGACAACGCACCGGCTCACACTTCCTCCCTCGCCAAAGCCAAATTGGCCGAATTGGGCTAACTTGGCCAAACTTGAAAAAGTCTCTCGCTGGACAGAAATTTGATTCGAATAAGAAGGTCGTCGCCGCCACAGAGGCCCATTTTGCAGACCTTAAGAAAACGTATTTTTCAAGCGGGTTAAAGAAGTTGGAGCATCGCTGGGTCAAGTGTATCAAGCAAAAATAGTTTATGTTGAGAAATAAAAAGCCACTTTTCCAAAATTTTCGTTTTTCTTTTGGAGGCTAAATACTTATCGGTCCACCCTCGTATACTGTAAATGCGGGTGGTGGCGCTTGGATGCTTATTTGTAAATCTCCATTTCCCTTTTGCTCTCTTAAGCTGAGTAACGGGTATCTGATAGAAGAGGCACTCGATTTTTTATTTTATTATTATTATTAATTTGAAGAAGCGTGTGGTGCGGTTTCTTGCAATTCAAGCAAAGATTTGCAGAGTGTATAATGATTTCTGTCCGAAGTTTTTAACGCAGTGAAGGAGACGTTTCCGACCCCATAAAGTATATATACTCGTATTCTTGATCAGCATCACTAGACGAATCGATCTAGCCAAATCAAAACCATACTCTTAAACTTTTAACATTGTGTTTTATAATAAGTAGGCAAATTACAACAATAACAACTTTCTTTGCTGCTTTTGGTTTGAAAGTCTTTTCTCAAAGGTTTATTCTCGTGTGGAAAAGAGGCAATGGAGCTGAGCTTTGCTCTAAAAACTCATTGACTGATGAAAGTGCATAAATTTCTTTTTTTACATGGCTCTTATATTAATTTAGAGAATCTTCATTAAATTTCCAAAGTATTCTGTGGTCAAAACATCTGCATCTTTATATATTTAATATAAATTGACTTATTAATTGTGTAAATAAATGTTTTAATTTGCTTATTGAATTCCAAATTTAAATTCGGTAACGCATAAGCCTATTATTCTAAGCCTACTATTCTATTAGCAACTCCTAGGCAGTTTCAAAGGTAACCCCAGTGCTTAGCAGTAAATGGGAAACCACGCTCCTGGCTTTTTCTTTTAACCCTGATTTGAGATAATTAAATTTAAAAGCAGTGGTAAGGTCCTCTCGTTTATGAATGATTTTCATAACCAGTTCATTAAACAGATCCCTTTTATTGGAATCACCAAAGAAAATGGGTATCTTCATTTTTGGCAGCTTAGGTAATTCCTCTGCTTTTATAGTAATAGATTTCCTAGCGAGATTTATTTCATTGCTAAGTATTTGATCTATAATCTATATAATGGTTTGTTATATACGTTATGTTATTCTAATTCTTTCAAATTCCGAGCTTTTAAAACAATTAATTACTGCCTCAATTAAACCAAGAGTTTTCACTTTTCAAAATTGAATCTTACATTTTTTAAGCTCAAGGCAATACTTTATATATGATCACAGGTTACTGGATTCATTTAAATATTTCCTTTAATACCCAGCATTTGCATTAAAGTATACCTTCAACCTAGCAGCCCTCAAAACGTGTTTAATTTCGCCTTCTGCAACTCATTTATCACTGCTTCCTGTTGCCCTACCCGAGTACTTCAGTTTTGCTAGAGCCATCATCATCGCATAATAATGTTTTGATGTAAAGTACTCGTGCTCAACTAGACCTATCTTTAGTAAAGTACTATGATTATAAATAAAAACCTTTTGAAAGTCCAGAAATTTTTGATACTTTATATATGATACTCTTTATATTTTTGATAATTTATGCATGTTTTTTTTTTAAATTTAACGTTAAGTAAATTTGGGAATATTTTTTCTTTTAACTTATCCGAATTTTTACTGAACTCTGTTAGGCCGCTGTAGAAGGCGATGCTTGATGTCGAAAATGTTGATTTTTCCTGCTTGAAGTCGTCTGGCTGGGTTGACTTCAGGTTTTTTTTTATGCCCTTCCAGCATTGTAGGACCTTTATTTAATTTTTTCTAGTTCTTTGGCCTTTAGATTTTGTAGGCGTTTTTTCTCTATCAGTGCCACATATTGAATTTTTTAGAAATGTTTTGTTCACTTATGCCTATTTTTTCATTATTTTTACAAATGTTATTTTTGTAGGCACTTTTTACAAACTATTTTTTTATTTGTCTAATGTTGGCTTCCATCACGTCTCAAAAAAAATAATATTTTTAGTTTTTAAAAAAACACAAACTTTTTATGTTTTTCTTTGCGATGTTATGGCTGGAAATTGATCATATGATGATATACTACGCAGAGACCAAGTGGCTGTATTTAAGATTGTGACAATGACATTTTGTCACAAAAGTTGTTATCAGAACTTTTAATTGTTGAAGGTCCGATCGTCACTATATTTTTACCTCTTTAAGAAGTGTTTTTGATTGGTATCACAAATTTTTGTTTGAGTATTATTTTTGAACGGAGCATCCGATTTTGACAGTTCGACGTTATAAGCAAGAATACAACTAGGTAAACAGTGAGCGGTGTTTATCCGCGCGACCCCAAAAGAATACATTTTCTAAATTTTTACTGTTATAGTTTCACCGCTCTTTCTCCCAAATCAATTTATTTTCCTTAAGTCTTTGTATGCAATTCTTTTTGATTTTGCAATACCTTTCGGTTATTGCATCACTTCTAACAATCTGACGATAAGTGTAGATTTTCATTTCTTCGTGTATATGTAGTAGTCGCCTTCGCACACCCTTGTGTTGCGCTTCGTCGCGGCGTCCACGGAGAAAAATTTCGACGCCAGAAAAAATCATTTTTTAATTAGTTCTGAATTTCGATATAAATTTTATTAAAATCGGACGACCATATCATATAGCTGCCTTAGGAACGATCTGAAAATTGGTGGGAAAATAATATTAAAAAATTATATATTTGGTGTTTTTAACATTCAACCCACTGCGCTTGGAAATAACATTTTTTAATTAGTTCTAAATTTCGGATTTAATTGTATCAAAATTGAAACAAATTATAGCTCCGTGTTTTTTGGCTTATTATCATATAATATTGGGAATTCCATTTTTATATTTTTAAAAATTTCGAATTAAAATTAAAAAAAATCGGACGACTTTAACATATAGCTGTCAAAGAAACGGTCAGATAAATAATAAAATAATTTTTTTTAATATCACTGAAGCTAGCAACAATCCTTGAAAATTTCTCATGGTGTTACTAACGTTGATTATTTCTTATAACTGCAATGGTATACAAACTTCGGCTTACCGAAGCTAACTTCCTTTCTTGTTTTTCTTTCGGGTGTTTTTTTTTTAGAGGTAAAGAACTTTAAGTTGGCATCACTGTTCAAGATGGCGACCGATTTAACAGCTGTCAAATGATTTATTCTCAGTTCGGTTTGGCAATTCATCATGAATAGACTCACTCCTGAACAACGCTTGCAAATAGTGCAATTTTATTTCGAAAGTAATGGTTCAGTGCAGTTAATTCGATTAACCATGGAACGTTTTCGCACCACGTTTACTCTTATTGATAACTTGCATCCCCAGAGACGCCGTACGGTGCGTACAGAAGAAGCTATTGCTACTGTAGAGCGTAGCATTGAGAAAGACCCGAATGAGTTCATCCGCCATCGAGCACAGGAATTGGATCTGTGTCCATCCACTTTATGGGAGATTTTACGGAAGGATCTTGGCTTGCGTGCTTACAAAATCCAACTCGTGCAAGAATTGAAGCCAAACGATCATCAAGCAAGGCGTAGATTCTTCGAATGGGCCCAAAACGAGATTGTCGTTGTTTCCGATTTTCATAAGCGAATTTTGTTTAGCGATGAATCGCACTTCTGGTTGAATGGCTACGTCAACAAACAATACTGCCGCACGGACGTCCAGATTGGACTACATCCGAGCCAGCCGTGGCGGTCATATGCCGTAAATCTTTCGAATAAAAATAAATTTATGTCAATCGAATAATCCATCGTTGTTTTATTACAACTTAAAGTTCTAAAACGATCGGTCAAGTATTTTTTTTTTTAGATGTTTTGATAGCCAGATGAAAAAAGTAGTTTCAAGAAAAACGCGTTTGAAAGTTAAAGTAAGAATAACGTCAGTGTCGGAACGCATTCCTTCTTAGCACTATAGCTATGTAATGGCATCGAATATCGAAAAATCGTTTTAATCACAAATTCTAGATTAGTTTCAAATATGACAATAAAAATGGATTTTTTCGACCTTTCCACGGGACGAATCTCTTATGGGACATTTAATATAATAATATAATAATAAGCATAACCAAAAAAAAAAATGTTCAAGAGTCTACTTAACTGCCACCATCGCCCTCAAGATGTGTTTCACAATATGGAAACCCGTTTCCCTTAAACGTAGGAAAACCCATTTCCTCGATATTAATGAGCTTACCTTGGATTTTTTTTTTTTAATACCTTTGCTATCTCCTTGCATGGTTAATTAGGCCAACAAAAAGAACATTTTCAAAAAATTGTTTATAAGATCCAGTAAATTTCAGAAAAATTAAAAATTAAATTTTAAGGTAAAACATTTACATTACACCATTAAACAACGATTTACAAATTTTAATCGAAAAAAAAAAATAAATGAGCCGTTGGTAGGTAGCCAAGCTACGTGGGCGCATTCAAGAAAAAAGGTTTTCCGGCAGATTCCGGCAGTTACTAGATCATCAAAAAAAAAAAAAATTGTTTATTAGTTTAAATGTTTCCGTATTTTCCCAAGTCAAGTTTTTTTTTTACTTTTTGGTAACACTTTGAAAGCAATAACGTGATTTTGGCCTTTTATATATATAAATTATTATAAAATAAATAAAAACCATTAAAAGACAAGATAAGAAAAATTTAACTTTAGTAACACCATGTGAAATTTTTAAGTATTGTAGCTACTCCAGTGATATTATCTATATGTTAGAGTAGTCCGATTTTTATTAAATTAAATTAAAAATTCTTTAAAATATAAAAAATTATATTCCCAATAATTTAAGATAATATGTCAAAGCTATGATTTTCCAATTTTCCGATCGATTTTCTGATCGTTCCTATGACAGCTGTATGAATAAATCATCCGATTAAGAAATTTAATTCAAGATTCAGAAATAATAAAAAATTGTTAATTTCAAGCTTAGAAGGTTATGTGTCAGAAACTAGCAAAGCTATAATTTGTTTAATGGAGACTTTTGGGAAAGTTTCAGCCCTATAGTTTAAAAACTGAGAGACTAGTTTGCGTAGAAACGGAAGGACAGATGGACATGGCTAGATCGACTCGTCTAGTGACGCTGATTAAGAATATATATACTTTATTGGGTGGGAAACGTCCCCCTCACTGCGTTGCAACCTTCTGGCTTAAATCATTATACCCTCTGCAAGGGTATAAAAACTAATAAAATCTTCAAATACGATACTTCTCTTAAAATGATACTTCTCTAATTCAAGTCTCGTGCGTGTAGGTTTGGGATTTACGATTGAAAACAAATATTAGAGGGCTTCATAATCTGCTTTGACAGTAAAGTAAATGTGATTTTGCCCAATAATTTGTTTAAAATTCTTGTTCTGTTTAGCTTTTGTTTATTTCACTTTGTAAATGTTACTGGGAGTGGGGGTTCAATTTTGTTTTAAGTTAAATTTGCTTCACACTTCTTGTATCTGTAATTATGTCAATATCTGTGCTAAAATATGGGTATTGTAGAAGAGCAGGGTTCATTTATGCAGATATTAAATGTTCGAAGGAAGTTTGGCAGACAGCTGTCTAATCAAACCTTACATCATTCTTTTAAAATTATATTATGTGACGAAAAGAGTCGTATTTTTGTCTTCCGGCCAGATTCCTTAATTTATGATTTTATTTCCTAGAAAACGCACTTTATGCTTAAAAAAATTCACATTTTTGCCGATGTAACATTTGCGAGATTTTTCATAAACATCAGATAAGTTTTAAAGCATATTTATATAGCGGAGCGGCAAACAGGCGTGCCACATGCACCACGATAGCCAGCAGGACTGCAGCAATAGGCAACTTCAATTTAAAGCTGTACGCAAAAAAGGAGCTACGGACTTTGAACCCGGAGTGGAGAAATGAAGAGGGCCGTGCGCAAAATGGAAATAGCGTTTCCTGGAGGCCTTATTCAAAGTAAACTACAAATAAACCACAACAAGTCGAGTAGCAGCGCCTACAAGAAGCTAGGTCGCTATGTCAAGAATTTCGGGATAGGGATAAAAGGAATCTCCGGACTGAGGCAGAGGTAGCTGAGCTCCAGAGAACATTAAACAGCTTGGTCAAGGCGATCTGATTTGTCCTGTCACAACATCCTGTCGCATTACGCTTGGATAGTCAATCAGCGTCGAGGAGAAGTCTGTCTAAACTTATCTTGCCCCAAGCACTGCCTTGACATATCCCGGCGTAAGCCTAGTTCGTAAAGTGAGAACTGAGCAGGTCCTGACGCGATCAAGCAGAAAGGGAGAGTGGTTGATCCTGTACGGTCTCAAGTGAAGTAGTCCAGCAGAGATCTACTGTTTTGACTGGTGCATTCCCGGATCGGCGTGTGTTGGAACCCCGAGTATGTAGAGGCAGCAACCGGTAAACCGGTCGATCGGTACGGCCTCCAAGAGTGCCCTACGGTTTCAACTCGTGAAGTCTCGGATCGGCGTACGCCCGAAACCCCGAGTAACACAAGCCACGATACCTTCAGCCGCGCAGCAAGCTGCGTTCATAAGCAGTGCGCATAACAACCACCACATCACGATAAGACAGATCAAGCAACGTAGGAGCGTCACGGACATAAAAAAAGGGTGAGACTAGGGTGGAAGGTTCGATTACACTTAGCGAAGAAGTAAAGAAGTGGAGCCCCAGTGCTACCAACCGGGACAGAGCAAGAAACAGGCGCGTGTGTGCTAATAGGTGTCCTTGAGAGGGCGACATCTGTTCACCGTAGTCTGAGAACGGTGAAGTTTCCCTAAGCCTCTAAAGATGACCCTCTTTCGCGAACTTAAGTTGTTAAAAGCAGTCGCCTGCTTTCGATCCCGTACCTGCCCGCGATTTTGTCCCCTGTATTTCAAAAATATTAACTGGCCGCACTAAGTCCTATCTAAGCCCAAGAAAACAACCTTACAGATAAGCCCCCGAACAGGGACATTTCCACGCGAATCAGTAGGGCCCCTTTGAACCAACTTCTTGCAATGAAAACAGACTTGGAGGGCGCAGAAGAAAAGCCAGTTTCAGCGGCAACCGGACCAGACGAGGAATGGATACAGCCAGATTCCGGCATCGAATCCACGACCAGATCCGTGGCCTTCAGATAAATTGCCTATCGGCGAAAGAAAATGGTAAAAACGATATTTCAGTAATATTATTTTCTCTAGAAAATTCTTTTTCTTGAAAAAAGCTTTGTCAAAGCTCAATCAAGCATTGGCTCAGAGGGCTAGCGCTTCGTTTTTGATACACAGGCCTGAGGGTTAGTGGTTCTAGTCTAGTTGTTAAAAGCAGTCGCCCAGTCAGCGCGTCAGGGACGAGCAGCCGAGAATTTTCAGAGAGCTTTAAGGATCTTCAGTGAGCTACAGGACTGGAGCATCGAGTCAACAAGGGGACCAGGACCGTTGAAGATAACGAAGGCCACGAGAGAAGATATCAAGACCATCTGAGCCGTGAATTCTGTGCTCTGTGAGCTACGGGGCGGTCATATTTATATAAATTTGGTGGGACGAAAAGTGTTGGTCCAGTACACTACCTACAGAGCTAGACGCGAGCAGACCTCAAAAATCAGTTCGATACAGCACTAACTTACAAATTACTGGTGTCGCGTGATACGAACAACGGCCACGATCGACCTACTGGTAATTATACCCCAGTAGCTGACAAAGTGCAACAGAGGGCCGTTGACTCCAAAGATATCGGATACCGAGATATAGTAACCCTAGGTGGGAACGCCTAGTTTATCCGCTTCAAACTGGCAGCTGAGTAAAAGTTCTACTAAGGTATAAAAGACCTTAGACAATTAGAAAAAGGAAAGAGAGTCCATTCTGGTGTCTTGCGGAAGACTTCGGACCTTCAATGCGGACCATCGCCGCCATTATAATTAAAGAAGGAGGGAATATCAACCACAAGGACGACATTTAACAAACTGGAATGCTTGTGGCCGCAGAACTCAAAATCCTAATACTTCCGAAGATTGTTCAGCTGTAGGAGCCACCCGGTCGGAGGCTTAGTGACCAACAGCATACTTCGATGCAATGTAAATGTGTCCTCCGAATTAATCTAAGCTAAACTGAACTTATGCATAACCAAAGGCAAATAGCCGCATATTATACAAGGAAAACACAAGTTAAATTCAAAAACGTTGGAAACATTTAAAAATGCATTGAAATACATTTAAATCAAGTGAATCGGTTGTGCTGATCCTGATAAACAATTAGCGAAGGCGAGTCTCACCACCAGCGTTACGGACGACGCGTGCCTCAGGCATCTATATATTTTTTTTTGTTTAAGTGAATTGGTATTCTTAAGAGCAGCAATCTTTTAGTGCACGTATATTTACATATATATCCAATATAATATTTTGCAAATCCCAGGGTCCGGAGCGTAGAGATCTGATCGCACAGGATTTGAAAGGTGGTAAGTCTGTCGGAACCCGTAATTTTTTTTAAAGTATACATAGGAGTATATAAATATTCGCACAGACCAAACAATTTTTTTATAGACTGTTATTAATATTTCAGCGCCGAGTATCAGTCATGTATGTATGTACGAGTATTTACATTTATTATGTTTTAGCCAACTTTGTATTGATTATCCACGTCATACGCCGACTTTCCTATATAATAATCAATAAATGTATAATGTGAAAACGAATTTAGACAATAGGGGATCCATTGGTACACAAATGTATAGAGGGGAGGGAATGTGATTAAGCGACAGCTAAACTTGTGGTGCAGTGTGGACTGACGACTGACGAACTTTACGCACTAATATTATTTTTCCAGACACTTTCAATATTTATTCTCGTTAGGAGAGGCTTACCAAGATCCCACGACCCGAATCGGCCTAGACATCGGACACCTCTCCCTCGCCCCAAGTCCTTTTCAGTACTCACGCACTAATATGACCACGAGACAAAATCATAATCTGTAGCTTATGTAGCCAAATCTCAATTCGAATTTACTATTGATTGTACTAGGTTTGATTTTTTATTATCTCTACCACTAAAGGCCTCTTAAGTTTTCATAACGAACTATCTACTTAAGTTAAAGAAAGAACCTACCTTACAAGCATAAAAACTAGATTTTTTTCGGAAATTATTTTGGGATGTAAAAAAATGTTCGACTGAAATGAAGCTTTTAGGTTTTATGGCTTCATATTTTACCAGTCTTCTCAATATTTTTCATTACATAAATGTTATATTATGCCTGGTAAAAGCATATCGCCCAGACAAACAAACCGAAAATTTTTATGGTGATTGGTCGGCAAGTTTGGCGATATTCCGGGAGCGGCAGTGGGAGTCGTGCATCTCCTGCGCATCGTTGAGTTGGTCCAACTTGTTACCTCCAATAATGCAACAAAACGTTACCGAAGAGACGGTCAGCGGCTCGATCCTCCGATGAAGGATGCTAACGATGGTAGCAACTTACTTGATCGTTTGTATTTAAGCCTCCGTTACTTCTTAAGTAGAGCTTGCAGCTCATCTTTTCGCTGATAGACAATCCACCTGATCGCCATTGCTCTGGTCGTGGATTCGATGCCGCAATCTGGATGAATAAGGGAAAGCAGAACTCAAAAGAGGCAGCGGAGGTCGACGGACCCCGGAGACCTTTAGCGCAACGCCGAAACAAGGCGAAAGGATCCTAAAATTAAATTAATCTAGATTATCCCAGTGTCAAACTTGAGTGCAAAGATTAGAAAGAAATAGTGAGCAAGAGTCGGGGAGGTTACAAGCGATTTATCGGCTTTCCATTTTTACGATTTTACCTAATTGACCGGAAAGATAGGAAAAAAGTATACGTCCTATCGAAACGAGACAATATTTATTGTATTCGGAATAAAATGTAAAGCATAACCTCCAAAACGTTTTGCCGCTTTAAACACCGGACCGTCCCGTAAAGGGCCATTTTTATATCCATTGCGGTTTTGTGCTGCCTACTCTACGTAAGCATTGGGATCCAGGCATGCAATTTTTCCAATCGATCCCGTACCTGCCCGCGATTTTGTCCCCTGTATTTCAAAAATATTAACTGGCCGCACTAAGTCCTATCTAAGCCCAAGAAAACAACCTTACAGATAAGCCCCCGAACAGGGACATTTCCACGCGAATCAGTAGGGCCCCTTTGAACCAACTTCTTGCAATGAAAACAGACTTGGAGGGCGCAGAAGAAAAGCCAGTTTCAGCGGCAACCGGACCAGACGAGGAATGGATACACCCAGATTCCGGCATCGAATCCACGACCAGATCCGTGGCCTTCAGATAAATTGCCTATCGGCGAAAGAAAATGGTAAAAACGATATTTCAGTAATATTATTTTCTCTAGAAAATTCTTTTTCTTGAAAAAAGCTTTGTCAAAGCTCAATCAAGCATTGGCTCAGAGGGCTAGCGCTTCGTTTTTGATACACAGGCCTGAGGGTTAGTGGTTCTAGTCTAGTTGTTAAAAGCAGTCGCCCAGTCAGCGCGTCAGGGACGAGCAGCCGAGAATTTTCAGAGAGCTTTAAGGATCTTCAGTGAGCTACAGGACTGGAGCATCGAGTCAACAAGGGGACCAGGACCGTTGAAGATAACGAAGGCCACGAGAGAAGATATCAAGACCATCTGAGCCGTGAATTCTGTGCTCTGTGAGCTACGGGGCGGTCATATTTATATAAATTTGGTGGGACGAAAAGTGTTGGTCCAGTACACTACCTACAGAGCTAGACGCGAGCAGACCTCAAAAATCAGTTCGATACAGCACTAACTTACAAATTACTGGTGTCGCGTGATACGAACAACGGCCACGATCGACCTACTGGTAATTATACCCCAGTAGCTGACAAAGTGCAACAGAGGGCCGTTGACTCCAAAGATATCGGATACCGAGATATAGTAACCCTAGGTGGGAACGCCTAGTTTATCCGCTTCAAACTGGCAGCTGAGTAAAAGTTCTACTAAGGTATAAAAGACCTTAGACAATTAGAAAAAGGAAAGAGAGTCCATTCTGGTGTCTTGCGGAAGACTTCGGACCTTCAATGCGGACCATCGCCGCCATTATAATTAAAGAAGGAGGGAATATCAACCACAAGGACGACATTTAACAAACTGGAATGCTTGTGGCCGCAGAACTCAAAGTCCTAATACTTCCGAAGATTGTTCAGCTGTAGGAGCCACCCGGTCGGAGGCTTAGTGACCAACAGCATACTTCGATGCAATGTAAATGTGTCCTCCGAATTAATCTAAGCTAAACTGAACTTATGCATAACCAAAGGCAAATAGCCGCATATTATACAAGGAAAACACAAGTTAAATTCAAAAACGTTGGAAACATTTAAAAATGCATTGAAATACATTTAAATCAAGTGAATCGGTTGTGCTGATCCTGATAAACAATTAGCGAAGGCGAGTCTCACCACCAGCGTTACGGACGACGCGTGCCTCAGGCATCTATATATTTTTTTTTGTTTAAGTGAATTGGTATTCTTAAGAGCAGCAATCTTTTAGTGCACGTATATTTACATATATATCCAATATAATATTTTGCAAATCCCAGGGTCCGGAGCGTAGAGATCTGATCGCACAGGATTTGAAAGGTGGTAAGTCTGTCGGAACCCGTAATTTTTTTTAAAGTATACATAGGAGTATATAAATATTCGCACAGACCAAACAATTTTTTTATAGACTGTTATTAATATTTCAGCGCCGAGTATCAGTCATGTATGTATGTACGAGTATTTACATTTATTATGTTTTAGCCAACTTTGTATTGATTATCCACGTCATACGCCGACTTTCCTATATAATAATCAATAAATGTATAATGTGAAAACGAATTTAGACAATAGGGGATCCATTGGTACACAAATGTATAGAGGGGAGGGAATGTGATTAAGCGACAGCTAAACTTGTGGTGCAGTGTGGACTGACGACTGACGAACTTTACGCACTAATATTATTTTTCCAGACACTTTCAATATTTATTCTCGTTAGGAGAGGCTTACCAAGATCCCACGACCCGAATCGGCCTAGACATCGGACACCTCTCCCTCGCCCCAAGTCCTTTTCAGTACTCACGCACTAATATGACCACGAGACAAAATCATAATCTGTAGCTTATGTAGCCAAATCTCAATTCGAATTTACTATTGATTGTACTAGGTTTGATTTTTTATTATCTCTACCACTAAAGGCCTCTTAAGTTTTCATAACGAACTATCTACTTAAGTTAAAGAAAGAACCTACCTTACAAGCATAAAAACTAGATTTTTTTCGGAAATTATTTTGGGATGTAAAAAAATGTTCGACTGAAATGAAGCTTTTAGGTTTTATGGCTTCATATTTTACCAGTCTTCTCAATATTTTTCATTACATAAATGTTATATTATGCCTGGTAAAAGCATATCGCCCAGACAAACAAACCGAAAATTTTTATGGTGATTGGTCGGCAAGTTTGGCGATATTCCGGGAGCGGCAGTGGGAGTCGTGCATCTCCTGCGCATCGTTGAGTTGGTCCAACTTGTTACCTCCAATAATGCAACAAAACGTTACCGAAGAGACGGGCAGCGGCTCGATCCTCCGATGAAGGATGCTAACGATGGTAGCAACTTACTTGATCGTTTGTATTTAAGCCTCCGTTACTTCTTAAGTAGAGCTTGCAGCTCATCTTTTCGCTGATAGACAATCCACCTGATCGCCATTGCTCTGGTCGTGGATTCGATGCCGCAATCTGGATGAATAAGGGAAAGCAGAACTCAAAAGAGGCAGCGGAGGTCGACGGACCCCGGAGACCTTTAGCGCAACGCCGAAACAAGGCGAAAGGATCCTAAAATTAAATTAATCTAGATTATCCCAGTGTCAAACTTGAGTGCAAAGATTAGAAAGAAATAGTGAGCAAGAGTCGGGGAGGTTACAAGCGATTTATCGGCTTTCCATTTTTACGATTTTACCTAATTGACCGGAAAGATAGGAAAAAAGTATACGTCCTATCGAAACGAGACAATATTTATTGTATTCGGAATAAAATGTAAAGCATAACCTCCAAAACGTTTTGCCGCTTTAAACACCGGACCGTCCCGTAAAGGGCCATTTTTATATCCATTGCGGTTTTGTGCTGCCTACTCTACGTAAGCATTGGGATCCAGGCATGCAATTTTTCCAATCGATCCCGTACCTGCCCGCGATTTTGTCCCCTGTATTTCAAAAATATTAACTGGCCGCACTAAGTCCTATCTAAGCCCAAGAAAACAACCTTACAGATAAGCCCCCGAACAGGGACATTTCCACGCGAATCAGTAGGGCCCCTTTGAACCAACTTCTTGCAATGAAAACAGACTTGGAGGGCGCAGAAGAAAAGCCAGTTTCAGCGGCAACCGGACCAGACGAGGAATGGATACACCCAGATTCCGGCATCGAATCCACGACCAGATCCGTGGCCTTCAGATAAATTGCCTATCGGCGAAAGAAAATGGTAAAAACGATATTTCAGTAATATTATTTTCTCTAGAAAATTCTTTTTCTTGAAAAAAGCTTTGTCAAAGCTCAATCAAGCATTGGCTCAGAGGGCTAGCGCTTCGTTTTTGATACACAGGCCTGAGGGTTAGTGGTTCTAGTCTAGTTGTTAAAAGCAGTCGCCCAGTCAGCGCGTCAGGGACGAGCAGCCGAGAATTTTCAGAGAGCTTTAAGGATCTTCAGTGAGCTACAGGACTGGAGCATCGAGTCAACAAGGGGACCAGGACCGTTGAAGATAACGAAGGCCACGAGAGAAGATATCAAGACCATCTGAGCCGTGAATTCTGTGCTCTGTGAGCTACGGGGCGGTCATATTTATATAAATTTGGTGGGACGAAAAGTGTTGGTCCAGTACACTACCTACAGAGCTAGACGCGAGCAGACCTCAAAAATCAGTTCGATACAGCACTAACTTACAAATTACTGGTGTCGCGTGATACGAACAACGGCCACGATCGACCTACTGGTAATTATACCCCAGTAGCTGACAAAGTGCAACAGAGGGCCGTTGACTCCAAAGATATCGGATACCGAGATATAGTAACCCTAGGTGGGAACGCCTAGTTTATCCGCTTCAAACTGGCAGCTGAGTAAAAGTTCTACTAAGGTATAAAAGACCTTAGACAATTAGAAAAAGGAAAGAGAGTCCATTCTGGTGTCTTGCGGAAGACTTCGGACCTTCAATGCGGACCATCGCCGCCATTATAATTAAAGAAGGAGGGAATATCAACCACAAGGACGACATTTAACAAACTGGAATGCTTGTGGCCGCAGAACTCAAAGTCCTAATACTTCCGAAGATTGTTCAGCTGTAGGAGCCACCCGGTCGGAGGCTTAGTGACCAACAGCATACTTCGATGCAATGTAAATGTGTCCTCCGAATTAATCTAAGCTAAACTGAACTTATGCATAACCAAAGGCAAATAGCCGCATATTATACAAGGAAAACACAAGTTAAATTCAAAAACGTTGGAAACATTTAAAAATGCATTGAAATACATTTAAATCAAGTGAATCGGTTGTGCTGATCCTGATAAACAATTAGCGAAGGCGAGTCTCACCACCAGCGTTACGGACGACGCGTGCCTCAGGCATCTATATATTTTTTTTTGTTTAAGTGAATTGGTATTCTTAAGAGCAGCAATCTTTTAGTGCACGTATATTTACATATATATCCAATATAATATTTTGCAAATCCCAGGGTCCGGAGCGTAGAGATCTGATCGCACAGGATTTGAAAGGTGGTAAGTCTGTCGGAACCCGTAATTTTTTTTAAAGTATACATAGGAGTATATAAATATTCGCACAGACCAAACAATTTTTTTATAGACTGTTATTAATATTTCAGCGCCGAGTATCAGTCATGTATGTATGTACGAGTATTTACATTTATTATGTTTTAGCCAACTTTGTATTGATTATCCACGTCATACGCCGACTTTCCTATATAATAATCAATAAATGTATAATGTGAAAACGAATTTAGACAATAGGGGATCCATTGGTACACAAATGTATAGAGGGGAGGGAATGTGATTAAGCGACAGCTAAACTTGTGGTGCAGTGTGGACTGACGACTGACGAACTTTACGCACTAATATTATTTTTCCAGACACTTTCAATATTTATTCTCGTTAGGAGAGGCTTACCAAGATCCCACGACCCGAATCGGCCTAGACATCGGACACCTCTCCCTCGCCCCAAGTCCTTTTCAGTACTCACGCACTAATATGACCACGAGACAAAATCATAATCTGTAGCTTATGTAGCCAAATCTCAATTCGAATTTACTATTGATTGTACTAGGTTTGATTTTTTATTATCTCTACCACTAAAGGCCTCTTAAGTTTTCATAACGAACTATCTACTTAAGTTAAAGAAAGAACCTACCTTACAAGCATAAAAACTAGATTTTTTTCGGAAATTATTTTGGGATGTAAAAAAATGTTCGACTGAAATGAAGCTTTTAGGTTTTATGGCTTCATATTTTACCAGTCTTCTCAATATTTTTCATTACATAAATGTTATATTATGCCTGGTAAAAGCATATCGCCCAGACAAACAAACCGAAAATTTTTATGGTGATTGGTCGGCAAGTTTGGCGATATTCCGGGAGCGGCAGTGGGAGTCGTGCATCTCCTGCGCATCGTTGAGTTGGTCCAACTTGTTACCTCCAATAATGCAACAAAACGTTACCGAAGAGACGGGCAGCGGCTCGATCCTCCGATGAAGGATGCTAACGATGGTAGCAACTTACTTGATCGTTTGTATTTAAGCCTCCGTTACTTCTTAAGTAGAGCTTGCAGCTCATCTTTTCGCTGATAGACAATCCACCTGATCGCCATTGCTCTGGTCGTGGATTCGATGCCGCAATCTGGATGAATAAGGGAAAGCAGAACTCAAAAGAGGCAGCGGAGGTCGACGGACCCCGGAGACCTTTAGCGCAACGCCGAAACAAGGCGAAAGGATCCTAAAATTAAATTAATCTAGATTATCCCAGTGTCAAACTTGAGTGCAAAGATTAGAAAGAAATAGTGAGCAAGAGTCGGGGAGGTTACAAGCGATTTATCGGCTTTCCATTTTTACGATTTTACCTAATTGACCGGAAAGATAGGAAAAAAGTATACGTCCTATCGAAACGAGACAATATTTATTGTATTCGGAATAAAATGTAAAGCATAACCTCCAAAACGTTTTGCCGCTTTAAACACCGGACCGTCCCGTAAAGGGCCATTTTTATATCCATTGCGGTTTTGTGCTGCCTACTCTACGTAAGCATTGGGATCCAGGCATGCAATTTTTCCAATCGATCCCGTACCTGCCCGCGATTTTGTCCCCTGTATTTCAAAAATATTAACTGGCCGCACTAAGTCCTATCTAAGCCCAAGAAAACAACCTTACAGATAAGCCCCCGAACAGGGACATTTCCACGCGAATCAGTAGGGCCCCTTTGAACCAACTTCTTGCAATGAAAACAGACTTGGAGGGCGCAGAAGAAAAGCCAGTTTCAGCGGCAACCGGACCAGACGAGGAATGGATACAGCCAGATTCCGGCATCGAATCCACGACCAGATCCGTGGCGGTCAGATAAATTGCCTATCGGCGAAAGAAAATGGTAAAAACGATATTTCAGTAATATTATTTTCTCTAGAAAATTCTTTTTCTTGAAAAAAGCTTTGTCAAAGCTCAATCAAGCATTGGCTCAGAGGGCTAGCGCTTCGTTTTTGATACACAGGCCTGAGGGTTAGTGGTTCTAGTCCTCTCCCCGTGACAAATTAATTTTTATTTTTTGGATTGAAATCTGAAATCATTTAAATGCAGCTTTTTTATACCAATTATAAGGACATTTTAGATATTATTGTTAAATACTTAAAGCATACTCTGCCTTGGGGCGTACTTGAACGTGGGACCTTCAGCATCAGAGACAGACACCTTACCAGCAGGTCTGTTGCACAACGTTTTCCGCAGGCGTTAAGTTCAAAGGCCATGAAAACCATGTTAGTGCAAGCAAGACAACTTGTTTGAAATAAGCCAAGGCGAATTATGAATACGTCCATTTCGCTTCCACTCATGTAATTAACGCCGCCATATTCCTCTATCCTCTCTTTTTCGATGTCAAGAAATATTAGAAAAGAGAGAATTCGAGAAAATTACATTTTTTTACATTATTTCATGGTAAAAATGGTATTTGTCGAAAAAACAAACTTGCCATGCACATATCAAATTGATCTTGGCGCGTTTTTTTTCTGTGTGGGAGAGTTGCGACCATCGCTAGCATCCTTCATCGGAGGATCGAGCCGCATCCCGTCTCTTCGGTAACGTTTTGTAGCATAAGTGGAGGTAACCATTTGGACCACCTCACCGATGCCAGGCTCAGGACATGCGTCTAGCGGACCACCACTTTATACGGCGTATTTTCGTTTCGTTGCCAGTTCAACAAGACACAACTTTCGAAATTGCTTGGGGTCAAAACCCTGGCCGGCGCGCAGCGCTAAGTCCAACAACCAATGGAACTTTCGCTATAGAGAGCAGTCCTCAGACCCGATAAAAAACAATTTAAGACGATCGCCGCATATATAATTGTGTACGATCATTGACCTAGCCTTCAGTTTTGCAGTAGGCTCGCCGGGACATGTCTGAGCGCAAAAAGCTGTTTTGTTTTTTTTTCGAAAACTGTATGCTGCTGTCGACGTCAGCAGAGTATTCGGAGCAGCATAGAAGAGTGCCGACGAAAACGGTTCGCAAAAAAGAGAGACAGATCTTCGGAGACTACCCTACACGCCACATTCGCAGAGCATAATTTCGGTTGTGATATTGATACCTGTGATAGTAGTTTTAGTTTTGCGTGTGTAACGGAGCAATATTTCAATTTTACTAATTAAGTCAAATGCAACTGGAGTCGACGACATAAACCCAAAATTTATAATGATATTATTGCCAAAAATATTACCATACATTACTTTTATGTAATACTGCCTTGACACTTGACTAATTATGTCAAATGCAACTGGAGTCGACGACATAAACCCAAAATTTATAATGATACTATTGCCAAAAATATAAATAAATAAATAAATAAAATAAATAAAAAAATACTGCCTTGACACAATCAATATTTCCCAACTCTTGGAAATAAGCTAAAATTATACCGATTCCAAAATCTGCAAAGTAATATAGTCCAATTTCAGTCCTACCATATTTGTCAATAGCCTTCGAACAAACATTCAAACAAACAAATTATTTAAAAAGTAACAATATTCTAACTGATAAGCTATAATTAAAATAGTTTAAAACATGAGGGTAACAATGGATTATAGTAATTCATTTGACACGGTAAATAACGAAATTCTTTGTACTAAGTAAAAACGTCTATGTAAGTTCCCGCGTGCATCAGTGCAACTAATTTGTTTTTATTTGGGCAACCGTGGGCAGTCGGTTTTCGTAAATAATGTGTATTCAGCTTTTCTATTTCTGAAACGTGGTGTGCCTCAAGGATCCGTCATAGGTCCATGACTGTTCTCATTGTATGTAAATGACTAACAAGTAATATGTAAAACTGTGAAGTATACATGTAAGTTATATGACACATTACATAGGGGCCCTTGCCCAATTTATAAACAACTTTGGGCCAAGAGCTTTTTTCTATTTTTTAAAAAAATCCTCCAATCGATTCCCACCCAGATCAGACGGATTCTGTAAACATCCAAGCCGATATTGTAAACACCAGAGCCCCAAAAAGGGAGCCCCAAGTTCGCTAACGTAAACATCGATTTCCGGCAAAATTTCAATTCTGCAAAATGTTTTTTTCAATTTTAATTGACAAATTTTATTATCCAATTTTTTTGACTCTCTTGGATGATTCTCTTAATCAGATTTTTCAGATAAATCTCTTAAGCCGAGGTTTGATTATGGATTATTGAACCAAAGTCAGGCAGTCCGTTGTTGAATCCGAATTGATCGGTCAACAACTTGAAAATCGGTAACAGTGAAAATTAAGTTCGGTACTAATAAAAATTGTACAAACTAGTGAATTAATTCTTAATTAGCAAAAAAAAATTTTTTTTTTTAAATTCACTAAGCAATAATTTAAATAGCGCCCAACGTGGGCGGTGCTATTTAAAATAAAAAAAATTATAAATTCCTGGAATAAGTTTTAGAACATACAGTTTTCGAAAACAAAAAGGGAATTCGAGCCGCTCAAAAACCTAACCGATGACATAATAAAAAGTGTTTACATCGTGAAAATAGCTTAAGGAGGAAAACAATAAATGCAGTAATCCCCATTTGTTTACAACAATCCTTTAATTAGTGACCATAACAAAAACGCACTGCTCAAAAAAACTATTACTCTCAAAAACAAATATTAAACAAAAATGAATTAAAAAAAGATATTTAAAAATCAAACTGATAAATAAAAAAATTAATTCAAAATCAAATACAAATTCAACAAAACAAGGAAGAGCCGAGAAATAAATTGAAGAAAGAGCTGAGGGCTATCCCTCGCTACACGGAAATAAATTGAAGGAAGAGCTGAGGGCCATCCCTTGCTATAAGAAGACCCCAAACAGGATCATCAGGCAAAAAGAAAACATCCCATATCCAAGCAAACTAAGAAGAACAATTAGTGAGATGTTTAATTATAGTTTTATGTATATAAGAATTTAGTTCAAAAAATTATTAAATAAAAACAAACAAGGTGGAAGAGTTAATCAACGACTTTGAAAAAATTCTAACCATGACTCCACCCTTACCTGCAGTGGCTTCTAGCAGCCAGATGGTTAATGTAAGCGCTTTAATAGCACAAATGAATTACTTAATTAATTAGTTAATAATGAAATGAGTCTTAAGGAATGAAATCGCGGGTTTAAAGACACAGTTATATTACAATATAAAGAAGGTTGAGGAATTCAAGGTGGAAGCTGTTGATCCAAACGTAAGGTGTAAGATACTTCTTATGAAAACATTAAGTCGGTTCGAGAATATAAAGGGAAGAAGATAGTTATGTTAGCTGGAGAGAATCGGCAGAAATAGCAATGGGACAATACAAAAGGGGAAGTAAAAATACTTTTCGGCACTATCTATTCTTCGAAATAAAATTACAGGCATTGCCAACGATGCTTTAGCTCATAATGGAACCGTATTGAATTTTGACGCCATAATGGCAAGACTAGATTTTGTTTTTAGTGACAAGCGACCTATACATACTTAAGTGTATGAAGTCAGGGGAAATTATCGATTATGGAATTTTGTAATTTGGTAAATACAAAATTAACTCTTTTGATTAACAAAACTATTATGACATATGGGAGGAATAAGCCAATTACATCTGAACTTAATGAGAAACATAGAAAGACAGCACTACGAGTGTTCATAACTGACCATATCTAAGATGTAATATTTTCAAGGAATCCACCCGATTTATCGAACGCAATGGTAATAGAACAAGAACTTGAAAGCAACAATTTGAGGGCCCAATTCGCGAACAATTTTATATCATCACAACGCAAGACTGATGAGTCAAACTTATATGTGCAACAAAACTCAAATAACAAACCAAGACAATATAACAATAAGGGTCATCAAATTCACGTAGATCACGTAGATCAATTTTGAAAAAGCATTCTTGAATATAACCCTCTGAGTCCTACCATTCAAGTAACATGAAATCCAAGATAATAGATTTTTAGGAAACCAAAGCTTATCTAATTTAAATAAAAGAAGTGAGTGGTTAACGGAGTCAAAGCCTTACTAAAATCTGTATATACAATGTCAGTCTGCATTTTTTTTTTAAATCCATTTATTACTATAGATGACAATATCGTGCTAACACGGGGATATAAGCGAGGAACATAAATGTTGCAAAAGGAAAAGTCAACGACTGAAGCGCATTGGTAAACCAAGGAGGTCTGTTTAGGTTTGAAAGAAACCGATCAGGTACGCATTCATTAAAAAACGTGTTTAAGACTGTATAGAATAGTTCAGTGGCACTTTCAATGTCTGTACAATTGTACAAGTCTGTCCAACTATAATGATAAATCATATCGTTAAGTTTATTTTAGTTACATTTACGAAAACATCTCATTTTAGTTGGTATCAGAGTAGGGGAGGCAAATTGTCAGTTCCATAGTTGGATGATATGGGTCTTCAGGTACAACAAGAGCGTAAATACTACATACTGTGATTTCAGACGGGTCTGAAACAAACACAAGATATAATTGTATTTTTAAGGAATTTTTTATAAAGCTTACTTGCTGTAACGATAAATCTAAAAGGCCATCCACAAGATCATGGGCGGATAATGGCATAGCGACAAATGAGTCAGTAGGAGGAGACCATGAAATATCAGGTAGGTTGAAGTCACCTAAAACAATCAAAAGGTCTCTGTTAGAAAGAAGGGATAAACCGATTTTATTGCAGACAGATGGTGCTTATAAATTACTAGGTCAGAGCCAGGTGGAATATAAGAACATGGAACAAAAACAGATAAAGATTGCAAAGAAACTTTTACACTTAGAAATTCAATTTCATTGGGTATATGAATGAGAATTCTTTCAGATGTTAGGCTAGAGGTCCCGGCAATCAGGACAGCGCCCCCTCTACGTGAGTGGCGATCGGTCCTATAAGTATTAAATTTATCAGCCAGAACTTCAGAGTCGGATATCCCTGGTTTCAGCCAAGTTTAAATGCAGAGGAGTCAGCATAAAGCTTGGGTAGCTTCATATTTAATCCCCTAACATTTTGATACGCCAACTTTAAACTTTTTAGTTTTTTGACACAGTGGAGGGCCTGTTATTTGTTCTCGGTTTATTTGGGACAAATTCTTTAATTACTAAACCATCATTAAGCCAAAAGCTTTCAGAAAGTAAAACCTTAAAAATGTCAGGCGGAGCAAATATTTTAAAAGAAGATATCCTACGAGCATATGAAAATCGAAATTGTTCAACTGCAATATCTTCGGATGGGAATTTTTCACGTATAAATTCCAGAACATCCTCAGATGTCGTATCTGGGGTGAATCTACAAACAAATAATTGCTTTCTTTGTGGAACAACTGAAAGTTTCATACGGTCCCCAGCAGCAGTCAGAACCTCACTAGGCGAGATCCAGGATCGGTGCCTACAGTACCTATAGGAACGGTCGGCACCGATTTCTTTGACTTAGCCAGTACAGAAGCTTTTAGTCCGGAAACATGTACTACACTCGAGCTAGCTGTATCCATACGCACAGTTGGTTCGCTTAACCCTGTGTCGACAGGAACTGCTGCTACCAAGTTCGGATTTGGGTTGGATTCCATGGTGGTATTAACGGCGGTTAACCTGGCTTTTTTGCGTTTAGGCGACTCTGTAAATAATTTTTTATTATTAAACTGGGCACAGACGGTATTGAACCCCTCATTGAGTTGCCTAAATGCACCCGAGATATTCAGCAGGCTGTCTTGAGTCTGCTTCATAAAGCCGCTTATCTCAACCACCATTTCCTTGCAGGAACCACATGACTACATAAGACCAGAGTTAAGATCAATAAAATTTTTAACTCTGCCGGTGAATCCTGCACATTTAACGTGCACCATCGAATCGCATAGCCAGCCAAAAATAAAGGGGTCTTTTGTTGAAGACGCAGGTGTGCAGTTTTTCTTGGAAAAGCCAGACAGACAAGGGCCATTATAAGACAAACAAATGAAATAAAATATCAAAAATTTGGCACTGGGATCAAATTCAAAAATCACAAAGGCAAAAAAAGGAAAAAAATAAGAGCCCGAGATAATTATAACAATTTTAATCAAAATAAAAACAATACATGGAATCAGGGAAGATTTAATAATGACCTACAAAATCAGTGCAAATCTTTTAGACAACAACAAAGTAAGCCAGAGCAAATGGATGTTGATAAATCAATTCAGATGCCAAATAGACCCCATAACAGTAATAATCAAGGGTATAATAATTATCAAAATAAATGGAATCAAACTAAAAGAATCGAAACACTAAACAGGAACAACCTCAAAATAAAAAAGTACAAACAGGAACTGTTAACCAACCGGCTAACAAGTCTATGAGGTTGAACAACATTGAAGAGGACCATTTTTTAGGGCAACATCAGGAGTAGGACTACCGTACCTAATAAGTCAGGATAATAATATAAATAAAAAATTAAAGATATTAATTGATACAGGGGCAACTTCTTGTTATATTAAAACAGGAATTTATAAGAACAAAAATTAACTACCAATATATAAAAGAGTATCCGCAGTGAATGGATATTCAATAATTAAGTTTTATTATATGATAACTATTTTCGATACACGGTATACTTTTTATGAAATAGATGGGCTAGACTCAGATTTACTTGTTGGCTACAACCTATTGAAAAAAATCGAAGCTGTAATTAATACAGCAAAAGGGGTAATAAAGTATAATGGAAAGGAGGAATAATTAAATTATGATAACGGTAATAATTTAAGCAAACATTCTTTGCCAGAAGAAAACACCATTCTTCCGTTAAAAGAATTCATAATAAAAAAATATTTTGATCAAAAGCCTAAAATCAGACCCGAATCTGAAAAGGGAAATCTAAGTGACTCTGGTTTTGGAAACATAAATCCTGAACACGCCGTCGTTGAATTATCCGACAAAAATAAAAGTTTGGGATTTAAAATTACTGAACACGCCGTCGTTGAATTAGCCGACAAAAATAAAAGTTTGGGATTCGAAAATCCTAAACGCGCCGTCGTAAAAGTATCCGACAACCAAAAAATTAACAATATACAGAATTCATCATCATATCAAAGAAAAGATTTGGAGGACAAAACATTAAATATTATTACAAAAGATTCCAAAATAAATATGCAGATTCCTTTTAGAAAACTATAGGGCTATTTATAGTAAGCAATAACCTTATGCTCAGCCTCAGATTTTATAAATTCTGAAATCGCCAGAATGCTTAAAGAAGAAATTATAAGGCCAAGCAGTAGCCCTTATAATTCCCCAGTATTAGTCGTACCAAAAAAGGGTTTTAACGAAGATGGAACTCCCAAACTTAGACTAGTAATAGATTATAAGAAACTTAACCAAAACACCATACCGGATAGATATCCAATGCAGGATACTTCCGTAATTTTGCCAAACCTCGGGAAGGCTAAATACTTTTCCACAATTGATGCGGAATCAGGATTCCACCAAATTCTCATGAATGAAACAGACATTCAAAAAACTTTATTCTCAATAAACAACGGGAAATAATTCCCCAGTATTAGTCTTACCAAAAAAGGGTTTTAACGAAGATGGAACTCCCAAACTAAGACTAGTAATAAATTATAAGAAACTTAACGAAAACACCATACCGGATAGATATCCAATGCAGGATACTTCCGTAATTTTGTCGAACCTCGGGAAGGCTAAATAATTTTCTACAATTGATGCGGAATCAGGATTCCACCAAATTCTCATGAATGAAACAGACATTCAAAAAACCTCATTCTCGATAAATAATGGAAATGCATTCCATTTGGGTTAACAAACGCCCCTAGAATATTCCAAAGAGCGATGGATGATATTTTGAGAGAACAAGTTGGAAAAACATGTCATGTCTATATGGATGACATTATTATTTTCTCAAAAACAATTGAACAGCATTATAAAGATTTAATTGTTATAACTAACATTTTGCTGAACGCAAACATGAAAATTTCAATTGAAAAATCAAAGTTCTTCAAATTGGAAACAAACTTTCTCGGTTACGTTGTTTCTCACAATGTGATCAAAACCGATCCCGAAAAAATTTCCACAATCGTAAAATATCGAATCCCTAAAAATATTCGAGAGCTTAGAAGCTTCCTAGGCCTTACTGGATATTACAGAAAATTTGTTCAAAATTACGCCAAAATTGCTAAACCATTAACGAAATAGAAGGCCAAAATGGCAAAGTATCAAAAAAGGCATCCCGCAAAACTTCTATACAGTTGGATGAGCCAGCTGTAAGAGCTTTCAACGAGCTCAAAAATAATTTATTCGCACAAGTAGAGTTAGTTCAACCCGATTATAATAAAAAATTTATTTTAACCACCGATGCGTCAGATTTGGATATAGGTGCGGTTCTTTCTCAGGAAGGAAAACCAATTACTGTTATATCAAAAACCCTCACAAAAACACAATTAAATGCTACTAATAAGAAGGAACTTTTAGCTATAGTTTGGGCTTTTAAAAATTTACGAAATTATTTATATGGAGTTAACAACATCGAAATCTACACAGATCATTAACCTCTTTCATTTTCAATTTCTCAAAAGAACCCTAATATCGAAATGAAAAGATGATATTATTTCATTGAAAGTTATTCTCCAAAAATTATTTATAAACCAGAAGCAACGAATGTTATTACAGATGCATTATCTAGGATACAAATTAATAACTTAATAGATAGTATCGAGTCGGTCTCAGATCAAAACCCTCAGCATTCAGCAGAAAGTAGTTTTGAGAATGTTATACAAGAAACCCGAAAACCTTAAAGCAGTTTAAGCAACAATTGCTACCGTGGGCAGTCGGTTTTCGTAAATAATGTGTATTCAGCTTTTCTATTTCTGAAACGTGGTGTGCCTCAAGGATCCGTCATAGGTCCATGACTGTTCTCTTTGTATGTAAATGACTAACAAGTAATATGTAAAACTGTGAAGTATACATGTAAGTTATATGACACATTACATAGGGGCCCTTGCCCAATTTATAAACAACTTTGGGCCAAGAGCTTTTTTCTATTTTTTAAAAAAATCCTCCAATCGATTCCCACCCAGATCAGACGGATTCTGTAAACATCCAAGCCGATATTGTAAACACCAGAGCCCCAAAAAGATATAGGCAAAATTTCAATTCTGCAAAATGTTTTTTTCAATTTTAATTGACAAATTTTATTATCCAATTTTTTTGACTCTCTTGGATGATTCTCTTAATCAGATTTTTCAGATAAATCTCTTAAGCCGAGGTTTGATTATGGATTATTGAACCAAAGTCAGGCAGTCCGTTATTGAATCCGAATTGATCGGTCAACAACTTGAAAATCGGTAACAGTGAAAATTAAGTTCGGTACTAATAAAAATTGTACAAACTAGTGAATTAATTCTTAATTAGCAAAAAAAAAAAATTTTTTTTTTAAATTCACTAAGCAATAATTTAAATAGCGCCCAACGTGGGCGGTGCTATTTAAAATAAAAAAAATTATAAATTCCTGGAATAAGTTTTAGAACATACAGTTTTCGAAAACAAAAAGGGAATTCGAGCCGCTCAAAAACCTAACCGATGACATAATAAAAAGTGTTTACATCGTGAAAATAGCTTAAGGAGGAAAACAATAAATGCAGTAATCCCCATTTGTTTACAACAATCCTTTAATTAGTGACCATAACAAAAACGCACTGCTCAAAAAAACTATTACTCTCAAAAACAAATATTAAACAAAAATGAATTAAAAAAAGATATTTAAAAATCAAACTGATAAATAAAAAAATTAATTCAAAATCAAATACAAATTCAACAAAACAAGGAAGAGCCGAGAAATAAATTGAAGAAAGAGCTGAGGGCTATCCCTCGCTACACGGAAATAAATTGAAGGAAGAGCTGAGGGCCATCCCTTGCTATAAGAAGACCCCAAACAGGATCATCAGGCAAAAAGAAAACATCCCATATCCAAGCAAACTAAGAAGAACAATTAGTGAGATGTTTAATTATAGTTTTATGTATATAAGAATTTAGTTCAAAAAATTATTAAATAAAAACAAACAAGGTGGAAGAGTTAATCAACGACTTTGAAAAAATTCTAACCATGACTCCACCCTTACCTGCAGTGGCTTCTAGCAGCCAGATGGTTAATGTAAGCGCTTTAATAGCACAAATGAATTACTTAATTAATTAGTTAATAATGAAATGAGTCTTAAGGAATGAAATCGCGGGTTTAAAGACACAGTTATATTACAATATAAAGAAGGTTGAGGAATTCAAGGTGGAAGCTGTTGATCCAAACGTAAGGTGTAAGATACTTCTTATGAAAACATTAAGTCGGTTCGAGAATATAAAGGGAAGAAGATAGTTATGTTAGCTGGAGAGAATCGGCAGAAATAGCAATGGGACAATACAAAAGGGGAAGTAAAAATACTTTTCGGCACTATCTATTCTTCGAAATAAAATTACAGGCATTGCCAACGATGCTTTAGCTCATAATGGAACCGTATTGAATTTTGACGCCATAATGGCAAGACTAGATTTTGTTTTTAGTGACAAGCGACCTATACATACTTAAGTGTATGAAGTCAGGGGAAATTATCGATTATGGAATTTTGTAATTTGGTAAATACAAAATTAACTCTTTTGATTAACAAAACTATTATGACATATGGGAGGAATAAGCCAATTACATCTGAACTTAATGAGAAACATAGAAAGACAGCACTACGAGTGTTCATAACTGGCCATATCTAAGATGTAATATTTTCAATGAATCCACCCGATTTATCGAACGCAATGGTAATAGAACAAGAACTTGAAAGCAACAATTTGAGGGCCCAATTCGCGAACAATTTTATATCATCACAACGCAAGACTGATGAGTCAAACTTATATGTGCAACAAAACTCAAATAACAAACCAAGACAATATAACAATAATAATAATAATCAAAGATTTACTAATAACTTAAGGTTCAATCAAGCAAATAATCAAAACATAAATACTATATATATATGCACTTCGAACAGTACAAACAAGTGGCCCAACGACACCAAGCACGTGCTTGTTAAGCGCGGGGCCCTTTTATCAATTTGGGCAAAAAAAGCGAGTTCGCGAGGAAGATACATACATAACACAAATAGAGGCGGGACACAAATGAAAATATAAGGCATAACTAAGAATTAAGGAAATAGTTAAAATATTAGTTTTTAATACCGGGATAGATGTTGAAATGCAAATTAAATGATGGTTATAGTTATTACATAGACCCATAAGGGCTCGTGCAGACAAAAATTTGATGTACATCATGGCAGATTTAGACGATAATAATTTCGTGATAGTCTAACAGGAACATTGAATGTTAGACGGCTTAAAAGATCTGCAGAATCAGTGTCACCTCTTATAAGATTTTGAATAAAATAAGAACCAAGCATTGTAATCTACTCTGGTAGGAAGGTAGCCGTACGTTTTGATCCCGGGTCAAACATCGCAGGGCAAACAACAGATGTATTTGTTGTATAACCCTCTGAGTCCTACCATTCAAGTAACATGAAATCCAAGATAATAGATTTTCAGGAAACCAAAGCTTATCTAATTTAAATAAAAGAAGTGAGTGGTTAACGGAGTCAAAGCCTTACTAAAATCTGTATATACAATGTCAGTCTGCATTTTTTTTTTAAATCCATTTATTACTATAGATGACAATATCGTGCTAACACGGGGATATAAGCGAGGAACATAAATGTTGCAAAAGGAAAAGTCAACGACTGAAGCGCATTGGTAAACCAAGGAGGTCTGTTTAGGTTTGAAAGAAACCGATCAGGTACGCATTCATTAAAAAACGTGTTTAAGACTGTATAGAATAGTTCAGTGGCACTTTCAATGTCTGTACAATTGTACAAGTCTGTCCAACTATAATGATAAATCATATCGTTAAGTTTATTTTAGTTACATTTACGAAAACATCTCATTTTAGTTGGTATCAGAGTAGGGGAGGCAAATTGTCAGTTCCATAGTTGGATGATATGGGTCTTCAGGTACAACAAGAGCGTAAATACTACATACTGTGATTTCAGACGGGTCTGAAACAAACACAAGATATAATTGTATTTTTAAGGAATTTTTTATAAAGCTTACTTGCTGTAACGATAAATCTAAAAGGCCATCCACAAGATCATGGGCGGATAACGGCATAGCGACAAATGAGTCAGTACGAGGAGACCATGAAATATCAGGTAGGTTGAAGTCACCTAAAACAATCAAAAGGTCTCTGTTAGAAAGAAGGGATAAACCGATTTTATTGCAGACAGATGGTGCTTATAAATTACTAGGTCAGAGCCAGGTGGAATATAAGAACATGGAACAAAAACAGATAAAGATTGCAAAGAAACTTTTACACTTAGAAATTCAATTTCATTGGGTATATGAATGAGAATTCTTTCAGATGTTAGGCTAGAGGTCCCGGCAATCAGGACAGCGCCCCCTCTACGTGAGTGGCGATCGGTCCTATAAGTATTAAATTTATTAGCCAGAACTTCAGAGTCGGATATCCCTGGTTTCAGCCAAGCTTGGGTAGCTTCATATTTAATCCCCTAACATTTTGATACGCCAACTTTAAACTTTTTAGTTTTTTGACACAGTGGAGGGCCTGTTATTTGTTCTCGGTTTATTTGGGACAAATTCTTTAATTACTAAACCATCATTAAGCCAAAAGCTTTCAGAAAGTAAAACCTTAAAAATGTCAGGCGGAGCAAATATTTTAAAAGAAGATATCCTACGAGCATATGAAAATCGAAATTGTTCAACTGCAATATCTTCGGATGGGAATTTTTCACGTATAAATTCCAGAACATCCTCAGATGTCGTATCTGGGGTGAATCTACAAACAAATAATTGCTTTCTTTGTGGAACAACTGAAAGTTTCATACGGTCCCCAGCAGCAGTCTGAACCTCACTAGGCCGAGATCCAGGATCGGTGCCTACAGTACCTATAGGAACGGTCGGCACCGATTTCTTTGACTTAGCCAGTACAGAAGCTTTTAGTCCGGAAACATGTACTACACTCGAGCTAGCTGTATCCATACGCACAGTTGGTTCGCTTAACCCTGTGTCGACAGGAACTGCTGCTACCAAGTTCGGATTTGGGTTGGATTCCATGGTGGTATTAACGGCGGTTAACCTGGCTTTTTTGCGTTTAGGCGACTCTGTAAATAATTTTTTATTATTAAACTGGGCACAGACGGTATTGAACCCCTCATTGAGTTGCCTAAATGCACCCGAGATATTCAGCAGGCTGTCTCGAGTCGGCTTCATAAAGCCGCTTATCTCAACCACCATTTCCTTGCAGGAACCACATGACTACATAAGACCAGAGTTAAGATCAATAAAATTTTTAACTCTGCCGGTGAATCCTGCACATTTAACGTGCACCATCGAATCGTATAGCCAGCAAAAAATAAAGGGGTCTTTCGTTGAAGACGCAGGTGTGCAGTTTTTCTTGGAATAGCCAGACAGACAAGGGCCATTATAAGACAAACAAATGAAATAAAATATCAAAAATTTGGCACTGGGATCAAATTCAAAAATCACAAAGGCAAAAAAAGGAAAAAAATAAGAGCCCGAGATAATTATAACAATTTTAATCAAAATAAAAACAATACATGGAATCAGGGAAGATTTAATAATGACCTACAAAATCAGTGCAAATCTTTTAGACAACAACAAAGTAAGCCAGAGCAAATGGATGTTGATAAATCAATTCAGATGCCAAATAGACCCCATAACAGTAATAATCAAGGGTATAATAATTATCAAAATAAATGGAATCAAACTAAAAGAATCGAAACACAAAACAGGAACAACCTCAAAATAAAAAAGTACAAACAGGAACTGTTAACCAACCGGCTAACAAGTCTATGAGGTTGAACAACATTGAAGAGGACCATTTTTTAGGGCAACATCAGGAGTAGGACTACCGTACCTAATAAGACAGGATAATAATATAAATAAAAAATTAAAGATATTAATTGATACAGGGGCAACTTCTTGTTATATTAAAACAGGAATTTATAAGAACAAAAATTAACTACCAATATATAAAAGAGTATCCGCAGTGAATGGATATTCAATAATTAAGTTTTATTATATGATAACTATTTTCGATACACGGTATACTTTTTATGAAATAGATGGGCTAGACTCAGATTTACTTGTTGGCTACAACCTATTGAAAAAAATCGAAGCTGTAATTAATACAGCAAAAGGGGTAATAAAGTATAATGGAAAGGAGGAATAATTAAATTATGATAACGGTAATAATTTAAGCAAACATTCTTTGCCAGAAGAAAACACCATTCTTCCGTTAAAAGAATTCATAATAAAAAAATATTTTGATCAAAAGCCTAAAATCAGACCCGAATCTGAAAAGGGAAATCAAAGTGACTCTGGTTTTGGAAACATAAATCCTGAACACGCCGTCGTTGAATTATCCGACAAAAATAAAAGTTTGGGATTTAAAATTACTGAACACGCCGTCGTTGAATTAGCCGACAAAAATAAAAGTTTGGGATTCGAAAATCCTAAACGCGCCGTCGTAAAAGTATCCGACAACCAAAAAATTAACAATATACAGAATTCATCATCATATCAAAGAAAAGATTTGGAGGACAAAACATTAAATATTATTACAAAAGATTCCAAAATAAATATGCAGATTCCTTTTAGAAAACTATAGGGCTATTTATAGTAAGCAATAACCTTATGCTCAGCCTCAGATTTTATAAATTCTGAAATCGCCAGAATGCTTAAAGAAGAAATTATAAGGCCAAGCAGTAGCCCTTATAATTCCCCAGTATTAGTCGTACCAAAAAAGGGTTTTAACGAAGATGGAACTCCCAAACTTAGACTAGTAATAGATTATAAGAAACTTAACCAAAACACCATACCGGATAGATATCCAATGCAGGATACTTCCGTAATTTTGTCAAACCTCGGGAAGGCTAAATACTTTTCCACAATTGATGCGGAATCAGGATTCCACCAAATTCTCATGAATGAAACAGACATTCAAAAAACTTTATTCTCAATAAACAACGGGAAATAATTCCCCAGTATTAGTCTTACCAAAAAAGGGTTTTAACGAAGATGGAACTCCCAAACTAAGACTAGTAATAAATTATAAGAAACTTAACGAAAACACCATACCGGATAGATATCCAATGCAGGATACTTCCGTAATTTTGTCAAACCTCGGGAAGGCTAAATAATTTTCTACAATTGATGCGGAATCAGGATTCCACCAAATTCTCATGAATGAAACAGACATTCAAAAAACCTCATTCTCGATAAATAATGGAAATGCATTCCATTTGGGTTAACAAACGCCCCTAGAATATTCCAAAGAGCGATGGATGATATTTTGAGAGAACAAGTTGGAAAAACGTGTCATGTCTATATGGATGACATTATTATTTTCTCAAAAACAATTGAACAGTATTATAAAGATTTAATTGTTATAACTAACATTTTGCTGAACGCAAACATGAAAATTTCAATTGAAAAATCAAAGTTCTTCAAATTGGAAACAAACTTTCTCGGTTACGTTGTTTCTCACAATGTGATCAAAACCGATCCCGAAAAAATTTCCACAATCGTAAAATATCGAATCCCTAAAAATATTCGAGAGCTTAGAAGCTTCCTAGGCCTTACTGGATATTACAGAAAATTTGTTCAAAATTACGCCAAAATTGCTAAACCATTAACGAAATAGAAGGCCAAAATGGCAAAGTATCAAAAAAGGCATCCCGCAAAACTTCTATACAGTTGGATGAGCCAGCTGTAAGAGCTTTCAACGAGCTCAAAAATAATTTATTCGCACAAGTAGAGTTAGTTCAACCCGATTATAATAAAAAATTTATTTTAACCACCGATGCGTCAGATTTGGATATAGGTGCGGTTCTTTCTCAGGAAGGAAAACCAATTACTGTTATATCAAAAACCCTCACAAAAACACAATTAAATGCTACTAATAAGAAGGAACTTTTAGCTATAGTTTGGGCTTTTAAAAATTTACGAAATTATTTATATGGAGTTAACAACATCGAAATCTACACAGATCATTAACCTCTTTCATTTTCAATTTCTCAAAAGAAACCTAATATCGAAATGAAAAGATGATATTATTTCATTGAAAGTTATTCTCCAAAAATTATTTATAAACCAGAAGCAACAAATGTTATTGCAGATGCATTATCTAGGATACGAATTATTAACTTAATAGATAGTATCGAGTCGGTCTCAGATCAAAACCCTCAGCATTCAGCAGAAAGTAGTTTTGAGAATGTTATACAAGAAACCCGAAAACCCTTAAAGCAGTTTAAGCAACAATTGCTAATAGCAACGGGGAGGTATACAATATATGAGTCGATTAACGTGTTCGGAAATACTAGACATATAATAGAGAATAATAGACACTCCGGAAAATTTAATAACTCTCTTAAAGAAATACATTCCACCAAATATAACAATCGGAATTCATTGTGGCTTAGAAGACCTTTATATAATTATATATAATTTTTATTACTATTTGTCTAAGATGTAGAAAACGCTTAAGACGCTTATAATAACAGAAACACATTGTCGAGCACACAGAGGGCTTGATGAAAATTATAAACAAATTAACAGGCTATATTATTGGCCTAACTTATATCAAAAACTAAACGAGTTTGTTAAGAATTGCACAATCTGCAATCAGAACAAATATTACAGACATCCAGTGCAAATTCCTATCGGTCAAGCACCTATTCCGGATAGAAAAGGTGAAAGTTTGCATATTGACATTTATTACGCCCAAAATCTTATGTTCATCACTTGTATAGATTCATATTCAAAATTTTTAGTCGTAAAAGAAATCCCAAATAAATTAAATATAGAAAACAAAGTTTCAGAGATTCTACAACAATTCCCATTAGCCAAAACCTTGATGATAGATAACGAACCAAGTTTTTCTTCATCCCAATTTAAATCTTTTGCACAAAGTAATGGGATATCTTTATTTTATGCAGATCCTCGACATAGTACTTTCAACGGACAAATTGAAAGGGCACACTCTACTTAAACAGAAATTGCACGCTGCATTAAAGATGAACTCAATTTAGTTGATTATTCCGAAATAGTAATTAGAGCAGCACAGAAATACAACTTTATAACCAATCAACGACCGTATGATATATTATTTAATTAAATCAATCACGATAAAGTTCCCAATTTTTTAAAGCAAGCACAGGATAAAATGCTACATTTTCATAATAAAGACAGAAAAGAAAAGGACTATCATAGAAGAAGTAATTTACGAAAAAAACACGGGGAAAGAAATAAGCTGAACTCTAGATATTATTATTGCTGGTACCTACAACCAAATCCGAATTATGGATTACACAAACAATGATTTCTTTCTTTACATGGATACCAAAAAGTCTTCATATATGAATCATACGCGGATTTATTTCATATAACTAACTTAAGTTTTTATTAATATATATTAATATACAATATAATATACCGCCTTCGTTTGCTGAGTTACGATCTTAAGAATTTAATGAACACAATTACATTAGCAAAATAGAAGTTTTCAACAAAAAATTCGAAACAATAATGACATACAGGAAATTTATAAACATGAACGAAAACCTGTTATTATTACTGATCTATTGGATATATCTGAAAATAAAATCGCTTCGCACAAAGATCTTATTTTTATATATATTAAATACCCTATAGTTATTGATCGTTGTAAAGTTTACAACTCAAGATCCATTTCGCACAGTGATGGAAAATTGTTAATCAATAATCATTTCGCAAAATGTAAAAAAAAGTTTTATGTAATGTCTAATTTTAAAACGGAATTATTTAACAACTATTGCACATTAAACGCAGAAGATTCCTGTTTTATCAGATTTTTAAATGGAGAAAAATCTGTCTGTAATGAAATAAGAGAAAAGAATAAAATTTTATTATACATTTTTATAAACGCAGTTAATACAGTTAATGACACTCATTTATATGGGTCATATTTAATAACCTTTAATGCCACCACAAAAATTAATAATAAATACTACACTAATGTAGACAATAAGATATTGGAATACATCACTGCACGAAAATATACTGATTCCTTAATTTCCGAATCTATTATATCAAATGATTCGGAACTTTCATTCGATAATATTAACGTATTTAATCCTTTTATTCAAATTAAACGAACTCTAATACCAATTAAATAGTCGCATTTTTATATATAATTACCATGCTTTTAATTAAATACAGAAAATTCCTAATATTCAAAACACGGCAAATTCAAATTTAGATACAACCAGAAACTAATATTCCCGACAATGAAAATATCATTGTCGAATTGACTAATCAGCTATATTCATTATACCCATACATTCCAATGAATCGGAACGATTCAATTTAGAATGAGGGGAGTTATATGACACATTACTTGGGGGCCCTTGCCCAATTTATAAACAACTTTGAGCCAAGAGCTTTTTTCCATTCTTTAAACAAAGCCTCCAATCGATTCCCACCCAGATCAGTTTCACACTCTCCGCGTCAAACGGGTTCTGTAAACATCCAAGCCGATATTGTAAACACCACAGCCCCAAAAAGGGAGCCTCAATTCCTTTAATGTAAACATCGATTTTCGGCAGAATTTCAATTCTGCAAAATTTCAATTTCAAGGTTAATTGACAAATTTCATCATCCTATTTTTCGACTCTCTTGGATGATTCTCTTAATCAGACTTTTGAGATAGATCTCTTAATCCGAGGTTTGATTATGGATTATTGAACCACATTCAGGCAGTCCGTTTTTGAATCCAAATTGATCGGTCGACAACTTGAATAACGCGAGCAGTGAAAATAAAGTTCGGTACTAATAAAAATTGTGTCAACTAGTAAATAAGAATAAACAATCAAAAAAAATATATATAAATTTTTTTTCATAAAATTCACTAGGCTAGAATTTAAAATGCATGTAAGCCGCCCTATTCCTAGAAATAATTAATGTTAAAGTGTGTGTCAAACTGAACTGCAAATTGTTAGCCAGTGGGTGAAAATTAATGGGCTTAAGCCAGAAAAAGTCTAAAAATAATTGACCAAACCGACCAAAATAAAAGAGATAATGGCAAAAATGTACCTCATTCCAGTTTTTTTCTATGGAATAAAGGTATTTGGTGACTATAGCTCCGTAAGTCAGCTGCAGATAGATTTTAATAGTGTGGCATGATATATTTAGAATAGACAAAGAGCTGACCATATAAGTGGCGTTACAAATAATATCTTTAACATGCCACTAAAATCCTGGACAAACTTTAGGTCCTTTTTACTACTCCATAAAATTATAAACAGACAAGGACCGTCGTATCTGTATAAAAAACTTGTTTTTAGTTCGTCAAGAAGAACCAGAAACATAATAAACTTTAATTATAAGTACCTAAGCATAAGGAGTTAGTTCCTTGTATATGCAAGGGTATTAAAATTATATCTTTGGTGTTTAATAACATAACATTTTTCAACTAGATCTGCATTTCTTAATATATTTTATCAAAATAGGACGACTATATCATACGGCTGTCATAGGAACGATCGGGAAATTGGTGGAAAAATAATATTAAACAAATTATAGCTTTGGGACTTTTTGACATATTATCTTATAATATTGTAAATATAATTTTTTATATTTTTAAGAATTTCGAATTCAATTTAATAAAATCATTGATTATATTTTATAGCTGCAAGGGTATACAAACTTCGGCTTGCCGAAGCTAACTTCCTTTTTTTTATATTTCCGACTAGTTTTCCGATCGTTTCTATGGCAGCTATATGATATAGTCGTAGGATTTTGATAAAATTGAAATCGAAATTCAAAACCAAATAAAAAATGTTATTTCCAAGCGTAGGAGGTTATAAGTTAAAAAACACCGAAGATAAAATTTTTCAATATTATTTGACCACTAATTTATCCTATATCTTATGGGGGCTTTATAATATAGTCGTCCGATTTTGATAAAATGTAATAAGAAATTCAGATCTAACTAAAAAATGTTATTTCCAAGCTTACAAGGTTATATGTTAAAAACACGAAAGATATAACTTTTTATATTTTCCGACTAATTTTCCGATCGTTTCTATGACAGCGATATGATATAGTCGTAGGAATTTGAAATAATTTAATTCGAAATCGAAAACCAATTAAAAAAGGTTATTTCCAAGCGTAGGAGGTTATACGCGTATGTTAAAAAACACCGAAGATATTATTTTGCATGATTTCCCAACTAATTTTCCGCTCATTCCAATGGCAGGTATATGATATAGTCGTTCGATTTCGATAAAATTTAATTATAAATTCAAAAGTAATTAAAATATGTTATTTCCAAGAGTGTGTTATATGTTGAAAAACACCAAGGATATAATTTTTTTTTAATCTTTTCCTCGATAGTTCCTATGGGAGTAATAAGATATAGTTGTCCGATCCGGCTGGTTCCGACTTATATACTACCTGCAATAGAATGAAGACTTTTGGGAAAGTTCAGCCCGATAGCTTTGAAATTGTGAGACTAGTTTGCGTAGAAACGGACGGACAGACGAACATGGCTAGATCGACTCGTCTAGTGACGCTGATCAAGAATATAAATTAACAGTTAACAGCACCGACTACCTGAGTTAACAGTTAATAGCACCGACTACCTGTCCCCGCCCCGGTGCTGACTCGGCCCAACAATATTCGCCGGCTAACATGCGACGACCGGGCACCGACCTACTGGCCCGGGCACCGATCTACCTGCTCCCGCCCTCGTGCTAAGTCAGCACAGCAACATCCGCCAGCCTGCTGACTGCTCACCGTGCAAGTGGAGTAGCGTGGGAAATACAAGATCGGCAAAAGCTGACGCTGACGCCGACGTTAACGCCAACCCACCGAGGGCTGGTATTAACAGAAGAGAGAACTCTGGACTTGACAGCGACTAGATAACAACTTAAATTTCTTAAATTATATTTAATTAATTAAATTATAACGTTGAAACTGAAGTCTTCTGCTGAATTACTTGGACTTGAGGAAAAGCTTGGGACACAAAACTTTCTGGACTACCGAGGATTTAACTCCGTCATGATTAGATATTTAACATATATTTATATTCCCAATATTATAAGATAATATGTTAAAAAGCCCCAAAGCTATATTTTTTTTTCATATTATTTCCAATCAATTATCCGATTGTTCCTATTATAGCTATAGTCGATATAGTCGTCCGATTTTAATAAAATTTAATTCGAAATTCAGAACTAATTATAAAATGTTATTTGTAAGCTAATAAAGTTATATGCTAAAAAACACCAAGATATCATTTTCATTTCATGTTTTCCGACTAATCTTCCGATCGTTCCTATGGCAACTATATGATATAGTTGATATAGATATAGTTGTTCGATCCGGCTGGTTCCGACTTATATACTACCTGCAATAGAATGAAGACTTTTGGAAAAGTTTCAGCCCGATAGCTTTGAAATTGAGAGACTAGTTTGCGTAGAAACGGACGGACAGACGAACATGGCTAGATCGACTCGTCTAGTGACGCTGATCAAGAATATATATACTTTATGGGGTCGGAAACTTCTCCTTCACTGCGTTGCAAGCTTCTGACTGAAATTAACAATTAAAAATTAAAATAAAAACAAGAAAGGAAGTCAGATTCGCCAGACAAATTTTGAATACCCTTGCAGTTATAAGAAAAAATCAACGTTAGTAACACTATGTTAAATTTTTAAGGACTGTTGCTAGCTTCAGTGGTATTAAAAAAAATGTTTTCTTTGTTTCTCTGACCGTTTCTTTGAGAGCTATTTGGTAGAGTCGTCCGACCTTTATGAAATTTAATTTAAGGTTCTTTAAAATATAAAAAATGATATTTCCAAGGTATTACACTTTTTTTAAATATATATATATTTATTTATATTGAATGCATGTTATCTAAAGAACATTGTGTCAAAATTTAAAGTCAATTAAAGCAAAGTTATGCCTATTTTTATATATTCCGAATTTTTTTTTACACTAGAACACGTCACGTTTTCAAAGTCGGTGGATATCACAAGTACAAGTAAAAGAAGTACGGAAAATTGCCGTACCATACCATACCATTTCTATATTTTTGAATATATCTTTGTAAAATTGGAAAAGTCATCCTTCGAATTTCATACTTTAATGTAATATTCGTTGAATAAATACATTTTAACCGTGTCGTCACGAAAAAAAAACACGAAAACAAGACATTTTTCTATTGTTTTGACCTTTTTTTTCGTTTCCAAACTCAATTTGAAGGTCCTGGAAATTTGAGATCATTTTAAAAGCTTATTATGAGAAACTTTACTCCTACCACTTTTGGAAAAACTTGCTAGTTATGAATATATAAATATAGCTTAATTTTGTACACCAGTAACTAGTGAACTACTAAATATACATTTTTTTAGAAAGGCATTTTAAATTGTGTACGCCACACGATTTGTTTAAATACCACCGTTTAAAAATTATGGGCAAGCGATTCTTTATTCAGTTTTTTTTTAGTTTTTTTTCTGATTTTAGAAGAATGCTTTCGTGTAAAATTTTAAAGTGGATAGCCCAAAAGAGTTTTCTAAAATGTTACCCTTGAAAGTTAGACAACAAAAATGGAAACATTTACTAGTTCAGAACTTAGAACACTGCCTGAGCCTTGCATATTTTAGTGCGTAGCTAAACTCTTTTATAACAATTAAATTCTTATAAAGAGTACCGCATAAGAAATTTGAATTCAAGCATTTTGAGAAAGTATCTGGATTACATATTATACATGATATCAAACGAATACAACTCTTAACGAGGTTAATTTATAGTGACAATCGCACCTTTAACAAACAAAAGTTCGGAAATCAACTTTTATGGCGAAAATGTAAATCTACTCAATAAATACACTCCCTTCCTTTTTTTACATTCGGCAACTAAGCAATGGAATGCAAAAATGTAGGAAATTGCCTTTTGGGTCGACTCATTCCACCTGAGGACAATGAATTACAAATCTTAATTAATTAATGAATATTAATTAAATTAAATTATGTAATCATATTCATTATTACTATTATAAACCCTTGCAGAGGGTATAATGATATTTCTTGGTCTCCTCCTACTGACTCATTTGTCGCTATGCCCTTATCCGCCCATGATTTTATGGATGGCCTTTTAGAATTATCGTTACAGCAAGTAAACTTAATAAAAAATTCCTTAAGTAGACAGTTATATGTTGTGTTTGTTTCAGACTCGCCTGAAATCACAGTATGTAGAATTGACGCTCTTGATGAACCTTAAGACCGATATCATCCAACTATTGAACTGACAAATTTGTCTCCCCTGCTCTGATACCCTCTCTCCTATAGTTTCTCAACCTGAAAGAGGTGTTTTCGTAAATGCCACTTTAATATACTTAACTATATGATTTCTCATTATAATTGAACAGACTTGTACAATTGTACTGACATTGAATGTGCCACTAAACTATTCTATAAAGTGTTAAATACGAATGCGTACTTGATGGGTTTCTTTCAAACCTAAACAGGCCTCCTTGCTTACCAATGCGCTTCAAAAGATTAAAAACCTTAAATCTAACACTTATAAAAAGTGTACAAAATCGGGTAAACCAGCAGATTTTTCGAAATATGTTGTGGCTCGAACATATTTTAATGTTTTCAACAGTCATTGCTCTTCTATGTATATATATCGATGTAAATTTTAATTTTTTAACGATCCGAAACAGTTTTACAACATTGTTAATGCCATGCGTAAGTCATCGGCGTTGCCTTCATCGGTACATCTATACTCGCAACAACAACGTCAACTTGTTCTCCCGGTCCAGATGGACTTCCTGGATGTATGCTTAAGTTTTGTGCGTCAACCATTTGTAAACCATTTCGTAAACTTTTTAATTTGTCTATTTTAATTTCAGTTTTTTTTCTATCTGGAAGGACTCTTTTCATTAGTTTTTCCTTCTAAAATAAAAAAAAAGTGGGTTTAAAGGCGGATGCCCAAAATTATAGAGGCAATTCTCAAAGTATGCATGCTTTTACATAAAAGAGAGTAATCGCTCTTTGACTAAATCCAAAATTAATTTATTTTAATTTAGCGTCGCTTGTGGACAGGGTTGTTGATTGCCGTTAACCTAGCCTAATATCTGAAAGAATTCTCATTCATATCCCGAATGAAATTAAATTTCTAAGTGTGAAAGTGTTCTTGCAATCTTAATCTGCTTTTGTTACAAGTTCTTGTATTCCACCTGTCTTCTTGGTCTCCTCCTACTGACTCATTTGTCGCTATGCCTTTATCCGCCCATGATTTTGTGTTTGTTTCAGACCCTTCTGAAATCATTGTGTGTAGAACTGACGCTCTAGTACCTAAAGACCGATATCATCCAACTATGGAACTGACAATTTGCCTCCCCTGCTCTGATACCCTCTTTCCTTTAGTTTCTCCAACTAAAAAGAGATGTGTTCGTAAATGTAACTATAATAAAATTAAATATATGATTTCTCATTATAATTGGACAGACTTGTACAATTGTACAGATATTGAAAGTGCCACTGAACTATTCTATACAGTCTTAAATACGTTTTTTAATGAACGCGTACCTGATCGGTTTCTTTCAAACCTAAATAGACCTCCTTGGTTTACCAATGCGCTTCAGTCTTTGACTTCTCCTTTTGCAACATTTATGTTCCTCGCTTATTTCACCGTGTTAGCACGATATTGTCATCTATAGTAATAAATGGATTTAAAAAAAAAATGCAGACTGACATTGTATATACAGATTTTAGTAGGGCCTTTGACTCCGTTAACCACTCACTTCTTTTATTTAAATTAGATAAGCTTTTGATATAGCATCGGGATTTAACTTACAGTCAAATATTGATTGTTTTCATGGATGGTGTGAGTACTACCTTTTAAATTTGAGCTGCCTTAAATGACTTTTTATAGGGGCACTCCTACGTTTATATTTAGTTACGTATATATTCAGTTAACGATTTAGGTGTTCTTCTTGACCCTAAACTTAAATTTAACTGCCACAATATATCCACTGTTTACAAAGCCATGTCTGTTCTTGGGTTTATAAAGCGTTGGTCAAAAGAATTTGATGACCCTTATACGACCAAATTATTATTTACCTCCCTTGTCCGTCCTATTTCGGAATATTGTTCGTCGGTTTGGAGTCCACAATATCAAGTGCACATCGACCGTATTGAGTCGGTACAACAAAAATATCTTTTGTTTGCCCAGCGTAGTTTGAACTGGGATACCTTCCTACCAGAGTGGATTACAATTGCTTAATTTACCTACACTTGTAAATCGTAGAACAATGCTTGGTACTATTTTTAAACATAATCTTATAGTAGGTGACATTGATTCTGCAGATCTTTTAAACCATCTAACATTCAACGTTCCTGTTAGACTAGCACGAAATTATTATCCTCTAAATTTTCAACAGTGTACATCAATCTTTTGTCTGCACGAGCCCTTATGGGTCTATGTAATAACTATAACCATCATTTAATTTGCATTTCAACATCTATCCCGGTATTAAAAACTAATATTTTAACTTATTTGCTTCATTATTGTGCCTTTTATTTTCATTTGTGTCCCGTCTCTATTTGTTTTATGTATCTTCCTCGCGAACTCGCATTTTTTGCCCAAATTGATAAAAGGGCCTCGCGCGTAACAAGAACATGCTTGGTGTCGATGGGACACTTGTTTGTACTGTTCAAAGTTCATCGACGTCCATAAAAAAAGCAAAAAAAATTATATCTTTGGCGTTTGTCGTGAAATAACATTTTTTAATTAGTTTTGAATTTCGAATTAAATTTTATCAAAATCGGACGACTATATAATATAGTCATAGGAACGACCGGAAAATTAGTTTGAGAATAATGTGAAACATTTTATAGGTTCGGTGTTTTTTGACATATTTTATTTTGTAACATTGGATAAATCATATATATTTTTTTAAGAATTTAGAATTAAATATAATAAAAATCGGGCTACTCCAATATATAACTGTCAAAGAAACGGTCAAAGAAATAATGAAATCAAGCTAGCAATAATAGTTAAAAATTAAACATGGTGTTACCAAGTTGATTATTTCTAATAGTGGCGAGGGCTTACAAACTTTGGCATGCCGAAGTCAACTTCCTTTCTTGTTTAATATACAACTTCCTATGCTTAAAAATAAATTTGTTTAATTAGTTTTGAATTCCGAATTAAATTATATCAAAATTAGACGACTATTTCATATAGCTGTCAAAGAAACGGTCAGGGAAATAAGGCAATATATTTTTTTTAACAGTTCTTAAAATTTAACATGGTGTTACTAACGTTGATTATTTCTTATAACGGTCAGGGAAATAAGGCAATATATTTTTTTTAATGTCACTGAAGTCAACAGTTCTTAAAATTTAACATATTTTTTTTAATGTCACTGAAGTCAACAGTTCTTAAAATTTAACATGGTGTTACTAACGTTGATTATTTCTTATAACGGTCAGGGAAATAAGGCAATATATTTTTTTTAATGTCACTGAAGTCAACAGTTCTTAAAATTTAACATGGTGTTACTAACGTTGATTATTTCTTATAACTTCAAGGGTATACAAACTTCAGGTTGCCAAAGTTAACTTTTTTTTTATTTCTGATATTTTAAAGGATTTTTGTTGACCAATTAAGTGAGTCAATTAAGTGATTGATAATATGAACAAAAGCTCTTATATCCAATTTTTTGACGAAAATAAATAACATAAATGCACTTTATAAGTTTTCCATATTCGGCACGCTGTAGTTCAATGTGTGTGACACCACTCAAAGCAAGTAAATATTTTGGCGCGAATTTCTATTCGGAAATCAGCTGATCGCAATCGCACTTTTAAAAGCTCACAATAAGCTTTGGTGGCACATTTAAAGCTTTTAATTAACATTTTTATAATGTATGAAGAATTTACTTTAAGATAAAAACAAGAAAAGAACGATATATTGACAAAAAAAATCGACTTTATGCCAAAAAAAAACGGGTTCTGGACCATACTGCACAGGGAGATATCCAGTCCCCTTTTGGACTCTATGGTTGTGCATTTCTTAAACCGTTGCGAACTTCGACTTCTTCTAAAAGTGAACCTCAAAACCCCCAATAGGCGGCGTGCCTGTCATAGATGTATGGTAACGGGTTGGTTACCACTATTTGATTTATAGATTTTATTAGTTTTATTATAGTTTTACAGAGTTTCACAATTACACGTTGTTTTCTCGACGCTTGACGGCGGCAGAGAGAGCGGGACCAGTCAAGCTTATTCAATTTAGGATTTTTGGTCCTAGTACATTTTCATCCGCTGTATCGCTTCTTAGCCTGGACCGCCACAGATGCCACTACCGGCCTTTTATTAGATCCTAATGCTCTTCGTTTCGGTTTACTGCCCTATTCACGCCATCAACATCAGCGGTCGACTTTTTTCCCAGCTAAAAGAACAGTTCATCGCGAGCTGCTTTTAATTCTCCTGTTTTTTTTGCGTTGCTTATGTTCGCAATTTACAATAGTTGCTCTCCCAAACTGCGCTCTCTCTGGACTGCCGTTTGCCTTTCACGATATCGCTCGACGCTTTCTGCCTGTACTTGCTCTCTCTTTGCTTTCCGCCGTTTCGTCTCATGCACTTACATTATGATGGAATGCGCTCATAGAAAATATGTTTTATTCATATTCGCGGCGGGAGCTAAATCAACATTGTATGCTTTTGTCTTCGGATTTTGATATTATGTGTAGTCGGATAGTCTCTTCAAAGTGCTCTTCACTGCCTCTTTCTATTGATGCAATTTCTTCTACGCTCTTCGGATAGACTGATTCGACTGCACTTTTATTCCTTAAAACGATAATAAACTGGCAACCTGCTACGGGCTTGTCTGCAATAGATTCAAAAAACCATAATTTAGAAAATAATGGGACAAAAATATAATTTCAAAACATATCCGGCATACGAAATAAAACGAACTCTGTCTTTATGAACAGTAATTCTGGCTGAAACTTGGCCAAATTCTAATTTTAGTTCGAATTAATTCTTCGTAAAATTATTTCAAGTTTTTCGTAAACTTAAGACTTGGCAGAATGCAGTGATTAATTATGTTGCTTCTGGACAAGTTGGCGGTGATGGTGTCTGGCTGGGTTTACCAGGCTCACCAAGACAATATTTATAAATAGGACGACTATATCATACGGCTGTCATAGGAACGATCGGAAAATTGGTGGAAAAATAATATTAAACAAATTATAGCTTTGGGGATTTTTGACATATTATCTTATAATATTGTAAATATAATTTTTTATATTTTTAAGAATTTCGAATTCAATTTAATAAAATCATTGATTATATTTTATAGCTGCAAGGGTATACAAACTTCGGCTTGCCGAAGCTAACTTCCTTTTTTTTATATTTCCGACTAGTTTTCCGATCGTTTCTATGGCAGCTATATGATATAGTCGTAGGATTTTGATAAAATTGAAATCGAAATTCAAAACCAAATAAAAAATGTTATTTCCAAGCGTAGGAGGTTATAAGTTAAAAAACACCGAAGATAAAATTTTTCAATATTATTTGACCACTAATTTATCCTATATCTTATGGGGGCTTTATAATATAGTCGTCCGATTTTGATAAAATGTAATAAGAAATTCAGATCTAACTAAAAAATGTTATTTCCAAGCTTACAAGGTTATATGTTAAAAACACGAAAGATATAACTTTTTATATTTTCCGACTAATTTTCCGATCGTTTCTATGACAGCGATATGATATAGTCGTAGGAATTTGATAAAATTTAATTCGAAATCGAAAACCAATAAAAAAAGGTTATTTCCAAGCGTAGGAGGTTATACGCGTATGTTAAAACACACCGAAGATATTATTTTGCATGATTTCCCAACTAATTTTCCGCTCGTTCCAATGGCAGGTATATGATATAGTCGTTCGATTTCGATAAAATTTAATTATAAATTCAAAAGTAATTAAAATATGTTATTTCCAAGCGTGTGTTATATGTTGCAAAACACCAAGGATATAATTTTTTTTAATCTTTTCCTCGATAGTTCCTATGGGAGTAATAAGATATAGTTGTCCGATCCGGCTGGTTCCGACTTATATACTACCTGCAATAGAATGAAGACTTTTGGGAAAGTTCAGCCCGATAGCTTTGAAATTGTGAGACTAGTTTGCGTAGAAACGGACGGACAGACGAACATGGCTAGATCGACTCGTCTAGTGACGCTTATCAAGAATATAAATTAACAGTTAACAGCACCGACTACCTGAGTTAACAGTTAATAGCACCGACTACCTGTCCCCGCCCCGGTGCTGACTCGGCCCAACAATATTCGCCGGCTAACATGCGACGACCGGGCACCGACCTACTGGCCCGGGCACCGATCTACCTGCTCCCGCCCTCGTGCTAAGTCAGCACAGCAACATCCGCCAGCCTGCTGACTGCTCACCGTGCAAGTGGAGTAGCGTGGGAAATACAAGATCGGCAAAAGCTGACGCTGACGCCGACGTTAACGCCAACCCACCGAGGGCTGGTATTAACAGAAGAGAGAACTCTGGACTTGACAGCGACTAGATAACAACTTAAATTTCTTAAATTATATTTAATTAATTAAATTATAACGTTGAAACTGAAGTCTTCTGCTGAATTACTTGGACTTGAGGAAAAGCTTGGGACACAAAACTTTCTGGACTACCGAGGATTTAACTCCGTCATGATTAGATATTGAACATATATTTATATTCCCAATATTATAAGATAATATGTTAAAAAGCCCCAAAGCAATATTTTTTTTCATATTATTTCCAATCAATTATCCGATTGTTCCTATTATAGCTATAGTCGATATAGTCGCCCGATTTTAATAAAAGTTAATTCGAAATTCAGAACTAATTATAAAATGTTATTTGTAAGCTAATAAAGTTATATGCTAAAAAACACCAAAGATATCATTTTCATTTCATGTTTTCCGACTAATCTTCCGATCGTTCCTATGGCAACTATATGATATAGTTGATATAGATATAGTTGTTCGATCCGGCTGGTTCAGACTTATATACTACCTGCAATAGAATGAAGACTTTTGGAAAAGTTTCAGCCCGATAGCTTTGAAATTGAGAGACTAGTTTGCGTAGAAACGGACGGACAGACGAACATGGCTAGATCGACTCGTCTAGTGACGCTGATCAAGAATATATATACTTTATGTGGTCGGAAACTTCTCCTTCACTGCGTTGCAAGCTTCTGACTGAAATTAACAATTAAAAATTAAAATAAAAACAAGAAAGGAAGTCAGATTCGCCAGACAAATTTTGAATACCCTTGCAGTTATAAGAAATAATCAACGTTAGTAACACTATGTTAAATTTTTAAGGACTGTTGCTAGCTTCAGTGGTATTAAAAAAAATGTTTTCTTTGTTTCTCTGACCGTTTCTTTGAGAGCTATTTGTTAGAGTCGTCCGACCTTTATGAAATTTAATGTAAGGTTCTTTAAAATATAAAAAATGATATTTCCAAGGTATTACACTTTTTTTAAATATATATATATTTATTTATATTGAATGCATGTTATCTAAAGAACATTGTGTCAAAATTTAAAGTCAATTAAAGCAAAGTTATGCCTATTTTTATATATTCCGAATTTTTTTTTACACTAGAACACGTCACGTTTTCAAAGTCGGTGGATATCACAAGTACAAGTAAAAGAAGTACGGAAAATTGCCGTACCATACCATACCATTTCTATATTTTTGAATATATCTTTGTAAAATTGGAAAAGTCATCCTTCGAATATCATACTTTAATGTAATATTCGTTGAATAAATACATTTTAACCGTGTCGTCACGAAAAAAAACACGAAAACAAGACATTTTTCTATTGTTTTGACCTTTTTTTTGCGTTTCCAAACTCAATTTGAAGGTCCTGGAAATTTGAGATCAATTTAAAAGCTTATTAGGAGAAACTTTACTCCTACCACTTTTGGAAAAACTTGCTAGTTATGAATATATAAATATAGCTTAATTTTGTACACCAGTAACTAGTGAACTACTAAATATACATTTTTTTAGAAAGGCATTTTAAATTGTGTACGCCACACGATTTGTTTAAATACCACCGTTTAAAAATTATGGGCAAGCGATTCTTTATTCAGTTTTTTTTTAGTTTTTTTTCTGATTTTTGAAGAATGCTTTCGTGTAAAATTTTAAAGTGGATAGCCCAAAAGAGTTTTCTAAAATGTTACCCTTGAAAGTTAGACAACAAAAATGGAAACATTTACTAGTTCAGAACTTAGAACACTGCCTGAGCCTTGCATATTTTAGTGCGTAGCTAAACTCTTTTATAACAATTAAATTCTTATAAAGCGTACCGCATAAGAAATTTGAATTCAAGCATTTTGAGAAAGTATCTGGATTACATATTATACATGATATCAAACGAATACAACTCTTAACGAGGTTAATTTATAGTGACAATCGCACCTTTAACAAACAAAAGTTCGGAAATCAACTTTTATGGCGAAAATGTAAATCTACTTAATAAATACACTCCCTTCCTTTTTTACATTCGGCAACTAAGCAATGGAATGCAAAAATGTAGGAAATTGCCTTTTGGGTCGACTCATTCCACCTGAGGACAATGAATTACAAATCTTAATTAATTAATGAATATTAATTAAATTAAATTATGTAATCATATTCATTATTACTATTATAAACCCTTGCAGAGGGTATAATGATATTTCTTGGTCTCCTCCTACTGACTCATTTGTCGCTATGCCCTTATCCGCCCATGATTTTGTGGATGGCCTTTTAGAATTATCGTTACAGCAAGTAAACTTAATAAAAAATTCCTTAAGTAGACAGTTATATGTTGTGTTTGTTTCAGACTCGCCTGAAATCACAGTATGTAGAATTGACGCTCTTGATGAACCTTAAGACCGATATCATCCAACTATTGAACTGACAAATTTGTCTCCCCTGCTCTGATACCCTCTCTCCTATAGTTTCTCAACCTGAAAGAGGTGTTTTCGTAAATGCCACTTTAATATACTTAACTATATGATTTCTCATTATAATTGAACAGACTTGTACAATTGTACAGACATTGAATGTGCCACTAAACTATTCTATAAAGTGTTAAATACGAATGCGTACTTGATGGGTTTCTTTCAAACCTAAACAGGCCTCCTTGCTTACCAATGCGCTTCAAAAGATTAAAAACCTTAAATCTAACACTTATAAAAAGTGTACAAAATCGGGTAAACCAGCAGATTTTTCGAAATATGTTGTGGCTCGAACATATTTTAATGTTTTCAACAGTCATTGCTCTTCTATGTATATATATCGATGTAAATTTTAATTTTTTAACGATCCGAAACAGTTTTACAACATTGTTAATGCCATGCGTAAGTCATCGGCGTTGCCTTCATCGGTACATCTATACTCGCAACAACAACGTCAACTTGTTCTCCCGGTCCAGATGGACTTCCTGGATGTATGCTTAAGTTTTGTGCGTCAACCATTTGTAAACCATTTCGTAAACTTTTTAATTTGTCTATTTTAATTTCAGTTTTTTTCTATCTGGAAGGACTCTTTTCATTAGTTTTTCCTTCTAAAATAAAAAAAAAATTGGGTTTAAAGGCGGATGCCCAAAATTATAGAGGCAATTCTCAAAGTATGCATGCTTTTACATAAAAGAGAGTAATCGCCCTTTGACTAAATCCAAATTTAATTTATTTTAATTTAGCGTCGCTTGTGGACAGGGTTGTTGATTGCCGTTAACCTAGCCTAATATCTGAAAGAATTCTCATTCATATCCCGAATGAAATTAAATTTCTAAGTGTGAAAGTGTTCTTGCAATCTTAATCTGCTTTTGTTACAAGTTCTTGTATTCCACCTGTCTTCTTGGTCTCCTCCTACTGACTCATTTGTCGCTATGCCTTTATCCGCCCATGATTTTGTGTTTGTTTCAGACCCTTCTGAAATCATTGTGTGTAGAACTGACGCTCTAGTACCTAAAGACCGATATCATCCAACTATGGAACTGACAATTTGCCTCCCCTGCTCTGATACCCTCTTTCCTTTAGTTTCTCCAACTAAAAAGAGATGTGTTCGTAAATGTAACTATAATAAACTTAAATATATGATTTCTCATTATAATTGGACAGACTTGTACAATTGTACAGACATTGAAAGTGCCACTGAACTATTCTATACAGTCTTAAATACGTTTTTTAATGAACGCGTACCTGATCGGTTTCTTTCAAACCTAAACAGACCTCCTTGGTTTACCAATGCGCTTCAGTCTTTGACTTCTCCTTTTGCAACATTTATGTTCCTCGCTTATTTCACCGTGTTAGCACGATATTGTCATCTAGTGTAATAAATGGATTTAAAAAAAAATGCAGACTGACATTGTATATACAGATTTTAGTAGGGCCTTTGACTCCGTTAACCACTCACTTCTTTTATTTAAATTAGATAAGCTTTGGTTTCCTGAAAATCTATTATCTTGGATTTCATGTTACTTGAATGGTAGGACTCAGAGGGTTATATTCAAGAATGCTTTTTCAAAATTGATCTACGTGACATCTGGAGTGCCTCAGGGTAGTCATTTGGGCCCTTTGCTGTTTACTTTGTTTATTAACGATCTTCCCTCAATCATCACACATTCTCGTGTACTAATGTATGCTGATGATGTTCAGCTTTGTTTGTCATATAATGATATAGCATCGGGATTTAACTTACAGTCAAATATTGATTGTTTTCATGGATGGTGTGAGTACTACCTTTTAAATTTGAGCTGCCTGAAATGCAACGTTATGACTTTTTATAGGGGCACTCCTACGTTTATATTTAGTTACGTATATATTCAGTTAACGATTTAGGTGTTCTTCTTGACCCTAAACTTAAATTTAACTGCCACATTATATCCACTGTTTACAAAGCCATGACTGTTCTTGGGTTTATAAAGCGTTGGTCAAAAGAATTTGATGACCCTTATACGACCAAATTATTATTTACCTCCCTTGTCCGTCCTATTTCGGAATATTGTTCGTCGGCTTGGAGTCCACAATATCAAGTGCACATCGACCGTATTGAGTCGGTACAACAAAAATATCTTTTGTTTGCCCAGCGTAGTTTGAACTGGGATACCTTCCTACCAGAGTGGATTACAATTGCTTAATTTACCTACACTTGTAAATCGTAGAACAATGCTTGGTACTATTTTTAAACATAATCTTATAGTAGGTGACATTGATTCTGCAGATCTTTTAAACCGTCTAACATTCAACGTTCCTGTTAGACTAGCACGAAATTATTATCCTCTAAATTTTCAACAGTGTACATCAATCTTTTGTCTGCACGAGCCCTTATGGGTCTATGTAATAACTATAACCATCATTTAATTTGCATTTCAACATCTATCCCGGTACTAAAAACTAATATTTTAACTTATTTGCTTCATTATTGTGCCTTTTATTTTCATTTGTGTCCCGTCTCTATTTGTTTTATGTATCTTCCTCGCGAACTCGCATTTTTTGCCCAAATTGATTAAAGGGCCCCGCGCGTAACAAGAACATGCTTGGTGTCGATGGGACACTTGTTTGTACTGTTCAAAGTTCATCAACGTCCATAAAAAAAGCAAAAAAAATTATATCTTTGGCGTTTGTCGTGAAATAACATTTTTTAATTAGTTTTGAATTTTGAATTAAATTTTATCAAAATCGGACGACTATATAATATAGTCATAGGAACGACCGGAAAATTAGTTTGAGAATAATGTGAAACATTTTATAGGTTCGGTGTTTTTTGACATATTTTATTTTGTAACATTGGATAAATCATATATATTTTTTTAAGAATTTAGAATTAAATATAATAAAAATCGGGCTACTCCAATATATAACTGTCAAAGAAACGGTCAAAGAAATAATGAAATCAAGCTAGCAATAATAGTTAAAAATTAAACATGGTGTTACCAAGTTGATTATTTCTAATAGTGGCGAGGGCTTACAAACTTTGGCATGCCGAAGTCAACTTCCTTTCTTGTTTAATATACAACTTCCTATGCTTAAAAATAAATTTGTTTAATTAGTTTTGAATTCCGAATTAAATTATATCAAAATTAGACGACTATTTCATATAGCTGTCAAAGAAACGGTCAGGGAAATAAGGCAATATATTTTTTTTTAATGTCACTGAAGTCAACAGTTCTTAAAATTTAACATGGTGTTACTAACGTTGATTATTTCTTATAACTTCAAGGGTATACAAACTTCAGGTTGCCAAAGTTAACTTTTTTTTTATTTCTGATATTTTAAAGGATTTTTGTTGACCTTTGGAAAAGTAGGTCAATTAAGTGATTGATAATATGAACAAAAGCTCTTATATCCAATTTTTTGACGAAAATAAATAACATAAATGCACTTTATAAGTTTTCCATATTCGGCACGCTGTAGTTCAATATGCAGGTGTTAAGCTGTAAGATTTTAATGAATCTTGCATAATCTGAAACGCTTAGAATGTTTTTTATATAGTAAATCACATAATGCACGTTTGTTACAAATTGATTGATATAATGTGTTTGTCATAATAGGCTCTGTTTGCCTCAGTGACTACAACTGATTACTAAATAAATTGTGTTATTTCGTTGTCTATATAACAAAGATACAGGATTAGTCTTAGCCAAAGCTTTCATGGGTCAAAAATCATTTGAGCAACCTGTTTTTTTATAAATGTGCGTGTAAATTTTTTTTGTATATTTTGCTTTTCTTAATTGTACCTTTTTTATAAGTTGACACTATAATAAGTTATAAAATCTTATAACCAGACATTGACTTACAATTAAATTTAACTCTTTTAGAGTTGCACTTCCTTAGATTCTATCGCTGGGTTGATAGTTCATTATTTCCATTTCTATTTTTATTCCCCAGTAAAAAAGGCTCTGTTGCTTATATAGGGTATATAGAACGGCTGAGAATATCTGCGTCGTCAGCAAAGGTTGACGGAGGGAAGGCTCTTTACAGCGCTTGTGTGGACCAGACGTATTTTTTAGAAATTTATTCTAGTTCGTGAGTAGAGTGCAGAGCTGATGTCACAGCTGCAAAGCTTCGCGGCTTTGAGGCGGTTTCTAGTGCCTCTCTTTGTCGCCTCAAGTTCCACACTGCTTACGTTGATGTGCCGGAAGATGTATTCAACCATTTCCAATCTTATTGGCAGAGCGAAAGCTGCGTTGGCAGCAAAGACTCTCTTTTCGAAACGGATGAAATTATTTAGGATCTTTGTGAACTTTATTCTTTATTCAACACTACATGCAAAATTTCTGAAATCACGCAATCTCTAAGGCAAGCCTGAAAATCAATCATTAAAGGGTGGTTAAACCTCTTATCCCATCGCCAGCATCCATGAAGTTAACCCTTGGTCTGCGCATAAGTAAACTTAATTATTTTTAATTCTATTAGTAAAAGAGACATTAATAAATTTCAAACATGGGGTATCGGAGCAGTCTTACCAAACGGTTTTCACTAATGAATTTTAGCAACAAACAAGAAAGGAAGTAAACTTTGGCAAGCCGAAGTTTGTATACCCTTGCAGTTATAAGAAATAATCCACTTTAGTTACACCATGTGCAATTTGTGCAACTTCAGTGATATTAAAAAAATTATTACATTTTTTTTAGACCATTTTTTTTTACATCTATATGTTAGAGAAATTCAAAATTTGAAATTATTAAAAATCAAAAAAAAATATTCTTAATATGTCAAAAAACCCCAAAGCTATAATTTGTTTCTAATTATTTTCCCACCAATTTTCCGTTCGTTTCTATGTCAGCTATATGATATAGTTGTCCGATTTTGATAAAATTTATTTTCGAAATTCAAACCCAATTAAAAAATGTTATTTCCCAGCAGAGTGGTGTTATATATAAAAACACCAAAGATGAAATATTTTTTTATTTTTTCCCTGATAATTTCTATGGGAGCTATAAGATATGGTTGTCCAATCCGGTTGGTTCCGACTTATATACTACTACAATAGAAAGAAGACTTTTGGGAAAGTTTCAGCCCGATAGCTTTAAAACTGAGAGACTAGTTTGCCGAGAAACGAACGGACAGACGGACGGACAGACCTACAGACGGCCAGACGGACAGACGGACATGGCTAGATCGACTCGTCTTGTGACGCTGATCAAGAATAAATATATTTTATGGGGTCAGAAGCGTCTCCTTCACTGCGTTGCAAACTTCTGACTGAAATCATCATTATACCCTCTGCAAGGGTATAAAAAAGTGAGCCAGTTCATGCACTAAAAACGTAGAACTACACATAAAATAACAATATACATTAAATAGTGCATACCTTGAGGATTATTTTCCATACTTTAGTTTAATTTTTCGGACTAAATTACACCACCACTCAAAGCAAGTAAATATTTTGGCGCGAATTTCTATTCGGAAATCAGCTGATCGCAATCGCACTTTTAAAAGCTCACAATAAGCTTTGGTGGCACATTTAAAGCTTTTAATTAACATTTTTATAATGTATGAAGAATTTACTTTAAGATAAAAACAAGAAAAGAACGATATATTGACAAAAAAAATCGACTTTATGCCAAAAAAAAAACGGGTTCTGGACCATACTGCACAGGGAGATATCCAGTCCCCTTTTGGACTCTATGGTTGTGCATTTCTTAAACCGTTGCGAACTTCGACTTCTTCTAAAAGTGAACCTCAAAACCCCCAATAGGCGGCGTGCCTGTCATAGATGTATGGTAACGGGTTGGTTACCACTATTTGATTTATAGATTTTATTAGTTTTATTATAGTTTTACAGAGTTTCACAATTACACGTTGTTTTCTCGACGCTTGACGGCGGCAGAGAGAGCGGGACCAGTCAAGCTTATTCAATTTAGGATTGTTGGTCCTAGTACATTTTCATCCGCTGTATCGCTTCTTAGCCTGGACCGCTACAGATGTCACTACCGGCCTTTTATTAGATCCTAATGCTCTTCGTTTCGGTTTACTGCCCTATTCACGCCATCAACATCAGCTAAAAGAACAGTTCATCGCGAGCTGCTTTTAATTCTCCTGTTTTTTTTGCGTTGCTTATGTTCGCAATTTACAATAGTTGCTCTCCCAAACTGCGCTCTCTCTGGACTGCCGTTTGCCTTTCACGATATCGCTCGACGCTTTCTGCCTGTACTTGCTCTCTCTTTGCTTTCCGCCGTTTCGTCTCATGCACTTACATTATGATGGAATGCGCTCATAGAAAATATGTTTTATTCATATTCGCGGCGGGAGCTAAATCAACATTGTATGCTTTTGTCTTCGGATTTTGATATTATGTGTAGTCGGATAGTCTCTTCAAAGTGCTCTTCACTGCCTCTTTCTATTGATGCAATTTCTTCTACGCTCTTCGGATAGACTGATTCGACTGCACTTTTATTCCTTAAAACGATAATAAACTGGCAACCTGCTACGGGCTTGTCTGCAATAAATTCAAAAAACCATAATTTAGAAAATAATGGGACAAAAATATAATTTCAAAACATATCCGGCATAGGAAATAAAACGAACTCTGTCTTTATGAACAGTAATTCTGGCTGAAACTTGGCCAAATTCTAATTTTCGTTCGAATTAATTCTTCGTAAAATTATTTCAAGTTTTTCGTAAACTTAAGACTTGGCAGAATGCAGTGATTAATTATGTTGCTTCTGGACAAGTTGGCGGTGATGGTGTCTGGCTGGGTTTACCAGGCTCACCAAGACAATATTTCTAACATACATGCTAGCTTGGAGGATGCGTGGCAGGAGACCTCAACCTTAGTTCTGTTTTGTGAACGTGTGACCGACAAGCATCTGCTATAGTGCCCGGAATTATAATTCAATAATATGAAATAATTATCATTAATAATTATCATTAATGAATGTTTTTGTTTCGGTCCCACCAAAATTAATAATATTTTCAATAATTTGTATAGACTTCTTGACTTAATTTTCATTGTAATGTAACTCTTGCTAAATTTACCGTTTCAAATTGTGTTACGCAACACAAGCCCAAGTGCTTAATCAATACATTTTATAGCTTTCTGCCATTTATTGGCAAATCCTAGATAAATAGCTTGATTGTCTGCTATCGATCTCTTGTACTCAAACTATTTATAAAACCTCTATTTTAACGTTTAGAAACACTCTGGACAGCATAGTCCGTTCCAAATTACGGGGCTCCTACAGACTTCCTTGGTGTATTGAAGGACTGCAAAAATACAAAAGCCAAAAAGATACAAAAAAAATTTTGAAACACATAACCCAGTCGATGGTGAAAGATACAGGTAGCTCAAAAGTGAGTTTGATTTTCTTAATAAATGTTCATATAACCAATACATTTTTTGAAGTTGTGCATAGTTTGAATGCAAGCCCTAAAGCACTTTGACGCATTTTTAACTCTAAAAAATCACATTCGTCTATACCTTTAATACTGGCGTACGAGTTATGTTGCTGCTTCTACCGATGCCGATACCGCCTATTTATTTGCTTCCTGTTTCCCTCGAACATTGAACCTTCCGTTGATATGTATGACCAGGTAACTTAAAATTCAACTTAAGGAATTTTTTACATTGCACTCCTGGACATAATTTATGATGACATCTCTGAAGCAATTATTTACTTTTATGAATCCTCAGCAAATCATGTTCTCACAATAATAATAATAAAAATAATACAAAGAATATAAATAATAATAATAACAATAATAATAAAAATAATAATAATAATAATAATTGTTGTGTTCTCGTTGAGTTCTATTTCAGACTGCCTTATTAAATACGAAGTTTACAAAGTTGCCAGATTCTTAAAGTACTACATCGAAGGTATATAGAATGGCGGAATACAAGACAGTTGTGAGATTGACAATATATATAACACATCTCCTCTTTTAATTAAAAACAAGTAGGATTTTTAGGTTTTCGGAAATCCTTGGGCTTAAAACGATCTACTTCTTGGCGAACACAACTACTTTGGCGAACAGGTATGCCAATAGAAAGTCGTGCTTGTTGTTTTTGCTTTGGTTGTTGGGTCGATCTTGTAGAGCTCTCGGGTGGCTCAGGTTCAGGATGACGTTGCTGAACGGTTGACGGAGTTACCGGTTCATCTTCTTGTTGTTGTGGTGGTTGATCTTGTTGTCGTAGTGGTTAATTTGAAGAGGGTGGAATATCCGGGATCCAAAAGAACTCTGGAGGTTTTTCGATGGAGCTGCTTGCTGGGAACTTCGGTTTTAGCTGGTTGAAATGGCTCTTGATATAACCATTTGTGGTGCGCGCCATGAAAAGCATTTTTCCAATTATACGGTCGATAGAGCCTTCAATCCTTTTCTCCCCTTGCATAATTACGAGCGTATACCATTTGATTTGGGACGTAGTTGGTAACCGATTGCTTGGCTTCGACAGGCTGCTCGAAAAGTTGACTTAGTACGGTACGGACTGGACGACCATGGATTAACTCGGCGGAAGATTTTCCGTAGGAATTTGGAGTGAACCCGTAAGAAGCAAGGTATTAGTAACTGCTACTCGGACTGGTATATCGCCTTTGAGGCTTTTCTTGACTGAGAATTTGAACGTCTAAACGAAACGCTCTGCTAATCCATTGGATGCTGGATGGAATGGTGCTGTGGTTATTTGTTTTATTCCAAGACGTTTGAAGACGTTAGCCGTAAGCTAGGGACCGTTGTCGCTGACCATTGTTTTTGGATATCCTTCGATGGCGACTATCGATGATAGTGCAGCGTTCGTGTAAGCGGTTGTAGTGGACAACTCTTGAACAACAAATGGGAACTGCGAGTAAGCGCCTACACAGATTAGCCACATGAAATGGAATATTGGGCCGGCGAAGTCGATATGGATTCGCTCCCACGCTGTTGTTGCTGCAGGCCAACTTTGGTACTCTTTTGGAAGAGCATAATTGTTGAGCAAGGCTTTTAATGTCTGCGTCGATTGTAGGCCACCAGACATGTTGTCAAGCTACCTCCTTCATTCGAACAATGCGCCAATGTCCTTCGTGTAACAGATTCAGGATACGCACCTGAAGAGTTACTGGGATTACTACACGACTGGCATCTGTGTATAGGCAAAGCAATTTTTTGTTGATTGTGAGGGCAAATTTTCGATTGAAGTATGATGATAATGGTTCCTCGCCTTGCTGACGTTTTTCTGGCCATCTTACAGTAACATACCGTAAGACTTGTCCTTTTCGATGTGGTTGCGAATGATCTCAGAATTGTCGGTGGTGACAGTTCCATTACGATGTGGCAGACTTCTTTTTCTCTGCCGAAATCCGGATCCATGCCCACGGGAATCTGGCATCTGCGTTGCCATGAGCAGATGTAGAACGATACTGAGTCTCAAAATTATAGGCCATGAGCCTGTTTGACGTCATTAAATAAAGATGCTTGCCTGGATTGAAAATCGTTACAAGTGGTTTGTGATCCGTTATAAGGGTAAGCTTTCGACCGTACAAATATTGGTGAAAACGTTTCACTCCGAATACTTTAGAACGTCCCTCTTTTTCGATTTGGCTGTACTTAACCTGATGCTTGTCAAGTGTTTTGGATGCGAAAACAATAGGTCTCTTCTTGCCATCTTGTTGGATATGCGAAAGGACTACACCAATACCAAAAGATGATAAATCTGTCGCTAGGACTAGTCTTAGGTTTTCATTGAGTCGCTGAGTTGATAATATGGGACTTCCGGGCTGTAAAAGCTTGTTGTTGTTGCGGCCCGAAAAGGTATGCTACATTTTTTCTACGAAGTTGGTTTAAAGGAGCGGCCAACTGAGAATAGTTCGGTATAAAGTTGTAATAGTAATTAATTTTAACAATGAAGGCTTGTAAATGCTGCAGACTAGAAGGCGGACGCAACAGTTTAACAGCCTCCAAGCCTGAGCTGTCGGGAAGAATCCCTTTAGCGCTGATTCTTCGTATTAAGTACTCAATTTCGTCCTTAAAAAAGAAGCATTTCTCCTTTTTGCATCTAATAGCGTTCTCACGAAGAATACTGAGAACATGGTAGATTTGCTTTAGGTGTTGCTCATTTGTAGGTGCTGAGATAATGATGCCATCTAAGTAGTTGCCACATCCTCCTACTCCTTTTAGAAGCTGCTTCAAATACCTTTAAAAGATCACTGGAGCACTGGCAATCCCGTAGGGAATACGCTGGTATTGAACTAGGCCAAGGGGTGTGCTGACGACCATGATAGGTATTGAATCCTCATCCAGTTCCATTTGAGGATAGGCATCCTTTAAATCGATTTTGCTGAACTGCTTGCCGTGTATTATGTGAAACAGAGACTCTTTTGTCGGTAGCGGGTACAGTTCAACATCGATCTATGTGTTGACTGCTTGCTTAAAAACGCCACATATGCGAATAGCGCCACCTGGTTTTGGTGCAAGCACAATTGGAGATGCCCAGCTACTTAATTTGATCGGCTTCCAAATTCCGGCTTGTGTAAGTCTGTCTGCCTCAGCTCTGAACTTATCCATCTGTGCGGATGGAATTTGACGGCTTTTGAAAATCTTTGGTGTTGCTGACTGCTTTAAAAAGACACTTGCTTTGAAGTCTATTATGACACCCATGGCTGGTTCGAACACTTTGTTGTACGTGCTGCAAAGGCCACCTAATTCGTCTTCGTGCACCTCTTGAACGTTTGATACTTGCATGATATCAAAGCCGAAAATGTTGAATAAATCTATACCAAATAGATTGCTTGATGACTCAATGTTCTCAACGCACTTTGCAATTGTGTGCAACTTCCCAAGCAACGGTATTGGTGTATGACCAAACGCATGTAATTGCCATTGCATTTATTTTGCATTTGCCATTTATTTTTGTCTTGCTTCGACATGCACACAACAGCTTTATGTCCTTTTTTACTGCACTTGTGACATACGGCATCGGAAAACTTGCACTTCTCTGTGGCATGATTGTGTCCACAACCAGAGCATGATTTTAGTGAATCTTTGTTTGATTTGGCTTCACATTCACCACCACCAAGGAATGGGTTTTTTGTATAAGTGTGAGCTGCGTTTATTGGGTCCTGCTTTGATACTGTTTCTTTGAAGTCTGCCACGGTTTTTATAGTTGCCTCACAGGTTTCTGCAACTATAAGCACATCTTTAAGAGTTGGATGGGACTTCTGAAGAGTTAACTTGTCTGTGAGTTGCATGTATGTACACGTGTTCAAATGCTCCCGAATAGTTCGACTATGCTTACGCCCCACCACGAATGAAAATAAGCCTTTCGCTTTATTTCCGCACTAACCGAATACGCGTTAAAATGCTGGGTTAACTGTTCAATGTAAGACTCCCAGTATTGATGTGTATTGTGGTATGGAGGACACGCAGATAACTCACCCGTGTGACTTGAAGCATCCTACCCACGAGAAGCGTTTCTATCCATCATTGCTCGTATCCATTTTTTTTTGGCTGTTCCATTATGTCTATTGTAAATGCTTGCTGTTGAGCAAGTATCGATTGGATTAAATCACCATCTGCCGGCATCTTGATGAAAATCAACGACTACTCGTCACGATTTATGCGATTTAACTGTTTTTATCTTTCGACTAAATATTTCACTTTTTTTCTTGTCGCCAATATGTTGTGTTCTCGTTGAGATCTATTTTAGACTGCCTTATTGTATGCGAAGCTTACAGAGTTACAAGATTCTTACAGTACTACATAGAAGGTGTATAGAATGGAGGAATACAAAACAAATTTGGGATTGACAATATATAACAATAATATAATAATAATAATAAAAATTATAATAAAAACAATAGCAATAATAACAATAATAATAATACTAATACAAAAAATAATGATACTAATAATGATAATAGGACTGTCACTGTAAGCGATTTGATATAGCTTCAATCTGACCTATGTACTACGTTTGTTATGCGAACATCCTGTTATCATTCCATCCACTTATAACATCAATAATCACCCTCACTCTGTTATTAATTAAATAGTTGGAATCCCTCAGGAAGTGTCCAGATTGTTTGGATTGTGAGGCAGAAAAAAGATGTTGAAGCTTGCATTGCAATTTTTTCATTTTCTTTGCACTTGTGACCTCATAGTACTAAAGACTCTTAGAATGTTTAATTCACTGCCTTCCAGCATAAGATTCAGCTGGCGGGCCAAGAGGGATATGTTAAGGCAATTCTCTAAGGGAATGTTTTTAAACTAATTTTTAATAATAGATTAATGTTAATTAATTGTAGCCAGATAAGGAGTTATCCATCGGCGATAAATAAAAAAATAAACTAGTAGTCTGCTTATTACCAAGTAGGCTTCCTTGGGGGACTCCATTTCCAATCAACTAATCGTCAGACATAGCAATTCGACTACACCTAAATATACTGCACTGCAATCGATTTTTGAATCCGCTTCGTGTTTCAAAAGTAATGCAATTGACCTTGCCGATAGTTTCGTGTTTTTAACGAAACCCAAATTGGTGAGATAGTATTTTATTATGGAAAAGCTTTGTTAAGCATGATAGAAAGCATATGGGTGTGTACGACGCAGCAACTACTCGTAAGTGATCTTTTCCAGTATTCACTACCATTATTATAATTTATTTTTTCCATATTTTTGGAAAGTGGCCATGCCCTGTAATGGAACTGAAGATCTGGGTGAGAGTGCAAACATTGCAAGGGAGTGTAATAATCATTCTGAGATTATTTCGGATCCAATAAGTTCTAATAAAAATACGCGATTTTATTTAGTATAAATGCGTTTGTTCGAGGACTTTACATTTTTGGGGTGCGAACTTTCTGGCTCTGTCTTTATTTGAGGGCCCAGCCGCCTATTGCTTTCTACATAGTTTCTGTTGTCGAGCATGCAGTTGGATGAGATCTTCACAGAGATTATTTTTTGGCAGATTTTACGATTTTCCCTACATAGCATCATTGGATACTTGCTTCTTGTTACTTTAACGCTTTTGTGAGTTTTCGGAGGGCATTTTTTTACCTATAAGCCTGTCACTCTCTAGGATTTAGCTCAATTTACGAGCTTAAATATTTCCCACATTTGTGTTTCTTAGAGCAACAGTTTATCGATATGTTATGTTGTGTTACGATACGTCCTAGATAACTCAAGCTTATGCTGTGAAACACCGTAAGCATTTTAATGGGTATAAATAGGAAAGTCGTTGATGATTTGGATTGATGTAATACTTACATTTGTATCAATAGGTATTGACTGTAAGTATTGACTGTAGGTTAGAGAACAATGCCTCTAAGAGGTATTATGGCTGTTCTATAGGCTGATTAGGTTTTGTCATATTTACGTCACAAATTGTGATATCAGAACTTTTGTATATTAAAGGTTCAGTCGTCACTATTTTTTACATCGTTAAGAGGTGTTTTTGTTTGATATCAGATATTTTTAAGAGGACAAATTATTTCCTAAGTTCATAAATTTATTAATTTGTGTATTTATCTATTATACATTTATTCATTTATTATGAGGTTTTTTATTTAAGATCTCTGAGACAAGGATATAAAATTAGGATTTTTCACAACTGGAATCTTTTTAGCTCATGAGTTTTTCCAAAACTGGTAGAACTAATGTTTTTTATATTAAGCTATTTAACATAATCTTCTATTTCCAGGACCGTCAAATACAGTTTGCAAAGTTCAATGCTCAGGCAATGTTCTGGTAAATGTGGCCATTTATTTTATTTGTAACTTTCAAACGGTACCTTTTCCAGCAATGTATTATACGTTAAAATTTGAGGAATCTTAAGAACTATACAGCTTGAAATTTAATTTAAAATCTTTAGAACAGCTTTTGAAAAATCCGCTAAAAATATGAGAAAATGGAATAAAAAAATTTTGTAACGGTAGTATCTAGACGAATCGTGTATGAAAGATGTAACTATACCATGAAATACCTTTCTAACGACATATAGCACAATCCTGTAGCTAAAGTATTTAACAAGTTACAAGTGTACAAGGATTATCTATTTATAGTTGTTTTTTTTCGCCAAACTAGGTGGTTTTTTCCAAAGTGAAAGAAACATTATTTTGGGACGAACAAAATTATTTTTTCCTTTTAAGAAGTCACTTAACAGTTTGTTAGGCGTATTACTTTCGAACGGAGCATCCTCAACATCAGTTAAGGGGTTAATCGACTCATTCTCCAAAACTAATTGATTTTATTAAAGGCTTGGTAAGCATTTCTTTTAATTTTTGCAATACCTTTTGATTAATGTAGCATTCGGGCAACTACTGTAGATTTTCATTTCTTCGTGTATGTACAGTAGTAGGCTTCGCCCACATTTCTGAGGCGTTTTTTCATTACTTTAATTGCCGTTCACAGCGATTAAATAAATAAAAAACAGACAACTTTAATATATAGCTGCCAAGAAACAGTCAGAAGTTTATTTTGTAGCAGTGTTTTGGTCTTTTCCCTTTTTGTAATTGTTTTCTATGTTCGGTGCGACGTCCAACTACCGAAAGCTGCGAGCAGGGGCGTAGTACATCTTACCGTCGCTAAAAAAAACTACTCCCATGCATGCGGCCAAATTTGCATTGCGCAACAAGTGCATCGGCATCATACATTGAGTGCATTGTCAAATATTTGGAGATGCAAACCTTGCAACTTAAATTTCATATTTCTTCGTTGGAGCGGCCGGACAGCCGGAGCGCAGTACCCTATCTCCTCGTCAAAATCTCGTCGGCACCCTTAGAGAGGTGCCATAGAAAATCGTCCTTCGTTGGAGAGTGGTATGCTCCACATACATCATCGTATCACCGGGTGCGTCCCTAACATCTTTTTAGTCACAGAAGAACATCAGCGGGCTTCAACCTAACCTCATCGCGGTAAAACCGAGAAGTACATACCTCGTCTTCTCATCGCGGGAGCGCCTGTACAGCGATGGTAAAGTGGCATACGTAAATATATGCAAACTTTATTTTCATCATTTGCACAAACACATAGTATCATATTCACTTGGCTTTCAGTCATCAACCACATTAAGACACATACATACACATACACCATGTATTGCAATCGATGGGAAGTAGATTTAAATAATTCTATCTTCGCAAATAATAGTAGTTTAAATTTTTCCGCAGCCACTGCAGAATACTACCGCACATGAATCTCCCGAAATTCGGCAACTATGCCGAGTTCAAAGCTATAAAATAGGTTTGCTTATCAGCTTAGCAACAACGACGAATTTGTATTAAATGTCGAAAAGATTAGTCACTTATTATCCTGTTTAGAGAACGAGGTCTTAGAAACAGTAAAGGCTTACGAGATCACAGAAGCAAAATACGCAAAGGCCCATGCGGCCTTATTCAGGGTATATTGAAATCCATGGCTAATATACTTTAAAAGTATCTCTCGATTGTTTAAAATCCAAACGATGCAAGCGCCATCCACCGCGGCGTTTTGATCCCTTATCGATACCTAAACTGCTATGTTTATATCTATTTTCTCGCTAGGCAAGGAGAATATTCTCGCCAACGCAATGATAATTCACATCGTCATGTCTAGAATAGATCACGATGGGAATAACAATTTAGTTACGATTATATTCCGTTGTAGAAAGATTGTTCAGAGGCGCCTAATAAACGTTATCAACACGCCAGGGAGTAGAGTTCCCTAGCACGGGCAGGAAGGGAACAAGCCTTCTTCTGTAAATCAGATGAACATATTATTAAAAGTTGTACTCCCTTCGAAAATATCTCGGTAGAATTCGCAAAAAGAATAGGTATTTGCATCAGTTGTCTACGCAGACGACATGGAGCCGCAACATGCCAATCATCTCGTTGTCGAGTTTGTACAAAACTTCATCAATAAGACTTTTGAAATTCACACATTACCCTTGGTAAAAAAGTTCATGATATTAATTCTAAAAGGGAATCGTTTTGTTAAACTATACATCGAATACAATTACTACACTTATTGCTATACAGGACCACGTGCGCTACACGGCCTGCGTGGATGCACGCACTGTGTTCAAACTAAGCCATGGTTTATGTCACAAATAATGGAAAATCTACCCTTGACCCCACGATATTTATTGAAGGCCTTCAGCGTTTCAACGCGAAAGCTGTAAGTTATTGCTCCGGAACTAGTTGGTGGCTTTGAGAAACTGGTGGAGACGCGTACTGTGACGCTGATAATAAAGCCTGGAAAAATAGGCTTTGCCTTAACACGCGTAGAATAAACAAGGTGACCAAGAAGGACGAGTACCCTTTTCAAAACATAGATGGTATCCTGAGCAGAATTTCCTCAGTCAAATGCAGTATCGTACTAAAACGTGCGTTCTGGCAAATCAAGCTGGAGGAAGCAAGTCGACCGAAGCAATAAAAGCCCTGAAAACTGCGATCATTACGGGACCCGTGGCGTCTTTATAAACATTAAGATGCTTCTGAAAAGGAATTCACACAAGACACACGAAAGGAGCGCAACTGTGTTATTTGCAGAGGGATAGGCGGTATACAGCCCTGAAAGAAAAGGTGTCTCAGCCGACTAGATTCCAAGTCCATTCGTGGCCAACACCAACATAACAGTAGGGCTAAGATGTTTTTCACATTCGAACTTAGAAAGCATTTAGTGAATATCAAATAATAATGTTCATTATATTGTGAAATGGATCATGTAACTCAAATTACAAAATTTCTAGGGCAATCGGTCGACAAGTTGACCTTCAGGAATGCAGAGCTGTATTTGATCAAGGAAGTAACTTAAATTTATAAGTTCAGTTACTAACACCATGGCAGAGCCGGCGATCCTAGATGGAATGCAGGTTCAATAGACGCAGTCTATGCGCGTAAGATGGTAGGTTACAATGTGTTCCAGTCCAAACCACGTAATGCTAACAAAAGGAACTATTTCTATACCGATTCGATAGCATATAGAGGCGACCAAGCACAAGAGCAGTTGTTGAATCGCAGAACGCTAATCATGAAGAGTTAAGTTCACCGCTTACTATTATGTTAGATCTATGCTGAGATATGAATTTTGAATATCGAATCGGCCAGCCTTGTATTCTCTCTTCCCCAAATTTTGCAGCAGCCAAGCCAAAGTCTTAAATTGCAAAAGCCATAGATCCAGATAACCGGAGTAGTCCGGCATTAGAAGAAAATTGCGTAATTACTAAGGCAATATAAATGTCAGCTGCTGGAACAGATGAAAATCATAAACGGCAGGCTTTAGTCTCGGACAGTTCACATTCAAAACTGAATTTATTGTCTGAAAAAGAACAAATAAATGTCTTACTATCACATGAATGGGAGAATCAAATTCCATTGCCAGAAGCGAAGTCACAACAATTTATATTCGCGGCTCAATGGACACATTTTTACGTATGAATTTTGGGTTCTGGGAACCATAACTAGCAATCAGCCAGATAATATGCTTCCTGCAAGGCAGTGGAAATTTCCGGCCGGCGTAGACTAGACTAGCCGCAAAGAATTGATAGTTTGCTCGGAGCAGACTCATTCTTTCATTTGTTGTGCAGTGGTCAAATTAAACTCACTAATGGAGGTCCAAAAAACACTATTGGGCTGGTTGTTTCTGGACGGTGTAAGCAACAACAAAAAGAAGCTACTTTTTTTAATCGCCTTTTCGAAGGAAGACATGGTTTTAGGAGGACTTGTTGAAAGGCTTTGGGTGTTAGATACCGTCCCAGAAAATAAAAAACTTGTTAAATTTTTACCAGAACAAATTGCCTGCGAGGATCACTTCGTGCAAGACGTGACCAATTCAAATTGTGGTCATTTTTTAGGCCGTTTGCCTTTTAAATCTGATCCGCTTGTGCTTGGATCCTCGTTCGATGCCGCTAAAAGTACATTGTTATTATAGAAGCTTAAAAGACAGTTGACTTCGAGAAATGTACATCGCTTTTATGAAAGAAAATTTGAACTGGGTCATATGTCTCCAATATGCAATAAAATTTCACCAGGACCGCACTACTTCATACCACAACAATGTGTTCTGAGGCCTGATAGTACCTCAACCAAACTTCGAGGTGTGTTTGATGCAAAAAAAACTTCAGCGCTGTCATTAAGTGACATTTTAATGGTGGGCCCACTATTCAGAGGGAACTTTTATAATCACTTGTTAGATTTAATTTAAATCGATTCACTTTAACAGCACATATATATAGAAAATGTATAGGCAAGTAAGTCTCGCAGAAGAAGATCGTTATTATCAACTGATAGTATAGCGCCAAAAACCATCTGATGAGTTACAATTATTTCGTTTTAATACAGTCAACTACGGAACGTCTTCAGCTCCATTTTTAGCCTTCCGTAGCTTATAAGAACATGGAGTTCGTAATAGTGATAAGCATGAAATTGGTTCATACATAAATTGCAACGACTTCTATGTAGATGACATGCTTACACCTTGAACGTGATGTGTAATCAAGTGTCAGAAAATCTCAATAGTGGCGGTTTCCAGCTCTCCAAATGGTTTTCAAACCATGCACAACTAGAAAATACCGATTCGACCAAAGCTTTGGGTGTGCGGTGGATGCGACACACAGACACATTTCGATTTGATTTAGATTTGAGCTTTACAAAATTGACTCCCACAAAACGCACAATTCTTTTAGTAAGCGGGCGGCTTTTTAATCCCTTGGGATTGTTGAGCTCTTTGGGCCTTAGATCTAAAATTCTTCTTCAAAGCCGGTTTCGCATTCAGCCAAGCTTACGGAAGCTGCACTTACATTCGAGCAATCGAAAACAGCGAAATCGAGAGTAGCTTCACTAAAAACGAAAACCATACTAAGGCTTGAATTATAATTTGGTCCTACGTCAAACAAGTTCTTGACAAATGTTAAGCCGAGAATGTTTATATCTGGACAGACTCAAAAATAACTTTACATTGGAAGAAGTCTAAACCGTCACTATTTTCGTTTCAAACAGGGTAGCCACAATTCAAGAAGTATCGGAAAAAATAAATTGGAGACATGTCCCTTCGCAGTTTAATCCAGCAGACATTGCGTCCCATGGCTGCGATGTAAGTTAATTGAAAAAGTCCATCTGGTTCGAAGGTCCGAAATTTCTGTATGAAAATGAGTCATCATGGCCAGAAAACTCCCATTTTTCTATACCTTCCAAATTAAAAAGAACCCAAGTGTGTAAAGCCGTCGAGCTATCAACTCCGTTTGAATTTATTACTCGTATCTCATCGTTTCCCAAACTCATTAGAATTCTTGGATACGCTTACAGATTTTAAGCCTAGCTAAATCAAGAGAAAGATCAGTAGATCTGACTGCTAGAGAGTTACAACTATCATTGTTTAAACTGATGGAAATCACAAAAAAATGTCTTTGTAGATAAAGACCAGGAAATTTAAAAAGGACATGTTTTACAACCAAGTTTGCAAGTGATGAAGCCCTTCATACAAAAGTTTTCTGAAGCTGGTAGAAGGTTTTCGCTAATTCGGGAAAGAGGTAGACTTTTGCATGCGCCTATTTTAGAAAATGGTAAATTTCCGATACTACCCCTCGTAAAACCAAATTGTTGATTTTTATATCCGAAATTCGCATTTGGGAAATGGTCACGCAAATGAAAAAACGATGATCGATCTTGTTCTCCAAGAAATCTGGTTAATAAATGCTCGCAGAGAAGGCACTCGGGTGGTCCGAAAATGCATCAATTGTTTTAGATATACGCCTGTTCTAGTGAACCTGCCTGTGAATAGGTTCGAATCCGTAAGGATTGCGTATTCAAGGACGGCCCCCCATTAAGATCTATATTGCTGTATTTGTTATAATTTTTTTGTTACAAATTTGTCGACTGACTGCTTTATTTTCATCATCATCGCAGGACGTGACGTACCGCATCGAGTACATTCCGACAACACGACGAACTTTGTTTAACTGTTCGTCGAGGAGAAGGGCATCGAGTGGAGGTTTATCCCACCATGAGAACCGCACTTCGACGTTTTGTGGGAGGCGGCCCTAAACTCAGGGAAGGAAATTCTCAGGCGTCAAGTCGCAGACGCGTCCCTAAGCGAAACCGAGGTCAGGGCTTATCTGGCGGACACCGAGGCCGTGCTCAATTCTCGGCTCTAACTCCAACCAGCACCGATCCTAACAAAGGGGAGGCGCTTACTCCAGAGCACCTGCTAATCGGGCAGGCCCTTCGTTCGCTGCCGCAAAGATTAGAGCCAGACGAACCGCTCAGACAGCGGTTCTGGCAGGCGTGGTTCAAGGAATACGTCCACAGCCTTCATCGCAAAACCAAGTGGCAAAATACATCGCCCAATCTGGAGGTCGGAGCCTTGGTAATCCACGAGGACAGGCAGGAGCCGAAATCAAGACCGAAACAGGCGTATTTAAGCGTCCTATTCAGAAGCTGGCTGTACTCCCAATATATTGACGGCAGGTCCTTTAAGGTGGCCGGAATGTTGAAGCGCAGAACGCTTATATTATGTTAAGATATAAATAAGTAACAGCTCATATTCTGTTAAGATACAAATAACTAACAGCTTAAGAGAGCCCAACAGTATTATGTTCACAGCTTACAGGTCCAGAACTACTATGTTATATCTATGCTAAGATCGGATATAGCGGGCCTGAAAAGGCTCTCACAAAACTGAATATCGAATCAGCCAGTCTTGTATTCTCTCTTCCCCAAATTTTGCAGCAGCCAAGCCGAAATCTTTTCACTTTTCGGCGTTCTCAATTATCAATTATTTTAGTTTGGCTTCGATTTTCTGAAGCAGTGTTCAAGGATTAAACCAACTAAGGAAATGTTGAAGTGTTTCGTGGTATAGGCCAACGTTTAACAAAGGCAAACATCTTTTTTGCTTTTGTAACAATGATGCCAATATGATCAATGAAGATTAAGTGATCGGAAATCAAGCAAATCCATCTGTGACAATATTGATCATGTATCCTTCCCCTCATTAAAGTCACGCGGGAAAGGTGCAACATCTTAGAGGAACGTATTCGATCATTTATGGTAACTTACCCTTTTGCCAAGTTATCAAAAGTGTTGCTGTGCACCTGAGATAGGTCTCACACCAAAAGTATCCAAAGGTAAGTATCTTAGTGAATGTCCGATCACGTTTGGGAATAATGTGTTCCATGACTGTAAGACTAATTTAGAAATCATAAGAACCCCAAGAGAATGAATCTCACAAGTTAATGATACTTAGATGGAGTAATATTTTTAAATACACATTTTTGTTTCCGCCCCAGAATGTTTAACTGGTAAATGGTCAAAGGTTCTCTCCTTTCCACAAATGTGTGATAACTCTGTCATAAAAGGGAGCAAGAGCCACCTGAACATGCGCACCTGTACGTAATAAAAAGGACACTAGCTTAAAGGCGTACGTTTATTCACAAAATTATGAGTCTATGCACAAGCCTGAAGGTGCACTCTCATCGACGATATCACGGGCCTCAGGCCAATGACCTCACTGCTGACTGCTACCTCTAACATGTCCCATAATAGAAGTTAATATCAGTCAAAGAAATATTATCTCCGTACCTGTAATTTTTACTCGAAATAAAATAATGGCATAGTAGCATAGCATAATAATTTATTAATTCATTTATTTTGGTATTGCGAACATGTTAAGCTATTTATTGAAATAAATTTTTGATATTCTTTCCAGATTATAATATATATTAATAATCTTAAGTGCTTTCGTCGGTAGCTGCATTATTGCTCTACATGTAGGTGTCTATATGATTTCGTTGAATTTATGTTTTCATATTTTCTCCATCATTAAAGAGTTTTGATTGAATGAGCTGGATACGTTCAAAAAATGATTTATATCTGGGCTGTTGTTGCTCCCTCATCGCAGCACTTTATTAGAAAGGTAAACATTGAAGTGTTTGCAAAGTACATACTTTCTAAAAATTAATCTGAAGAAATTGAATTGAAAAACTTTCACAACAAAGTGACGGTCAGAAGTAACGATTCAGATTATTTGATTTTATGATTAAATAATTTCTCGAAATACGACTGTTATTTATTTATTCAAAAATTAAGGTAAGATTCGCAGTAAAATTTATGTACTACCAATAAATACGGAAAACTATATTTGTGTTCAAAAAATATAAATATTCATAATATTCCAGTTGATACAATTATTTTTGGAAGGGGTTAGAATATCCGTACGTTTTAAATCTTTATAATGATCTTCCATTTTGTCCGACAAATTATTTGGACTCAAAAGAGATTAGGTTAAGTTAACCCAAAAGGCCCACACTACGCCACGCATAGGCTTATACAGCTATTAGTTGTTTAACTGATGTGTATGAACCCATATATTAGTTAAGATGTTTTTTTTTTGCTGTTCGCCTGGTTCCCTGCTGGAGGCGTTCCTAGTGATGCCACTACTGGGGCATCGAGGTATCATATTCTTGCTTCTGAGAGAGCCGAGCAATTGCAGATAAGTTGTTTCAGAGTTTCGATAGCCCCCAATTCATCGCAGTTTCTGCAGGTGCAGTTGTTAAGTTTTTCTATTGTGATGCGACCAGACAGTGGCCTTTGAGGATTCCCACTAGCACTCTGCCGTCATTCCGTGGTAGGTGCAGAACACAGTGGCTGAGTTTATCGCTGCGCTCCTTACACATATTTTTTGAGATTCTGCAAATAATTGTATTCTTCCACCTGTTATTTTGATCGCGTGTCCGCCTGTTTTTCCAGGGCGCTCTGTAGCGTTCGAAGGGAGAAAGGCACGTTCTTCGTTCTGTCGTTCTTGAGATCTAAGTCGTCCTTTGCAAGCTGTCAGCTGTCTCGTTGCCATCGATGCCCGGGGGCTGGGAGCCCAATAGATCCACACTGACTTTAACAAGCTGAGTCTATTCAAACCTAGTCGTTGACGACTGCATGGTTCTTATCGCTGTTTGGCTGTTCACGAACAAGTTGACCATACCAAGTGGTCGGTTAATATTTTAAGCCACTTCTGCCGCTTTTCTAAGATACCCATTATACAGTACAGTATAAGCCCGCTCGTCTGAGCCCATGAGCGCAGTTGTTTTAGCCTTCGGGCACGTTGTGGGGATCATGTAGTCTGTTTTGTTGATCATGCCTCGGACGAATAAACTATGCCAGAAACTTTGCGTCGTCATTTTATCTGAGGCAACTAGACGTCGTGCTGGCTTTCCTGCAATCAGTTAATCGTAGATACCTATGGATAGATTCTGCGGATCGCTTCTAGTGCTTAAGTTGGGGTTGACCTCCAAAAAGGAGCGCATTACTCAATAATTGGTTCGACGAATGAAATAATCAAAGTTTTTGTGACATACACCACTCAAAGTATAAGTTGAATAGAGAGGGCTAACAAAAAACGGTCATTAGTTTGAACTTAGAATATGGATGAAAATAACTTAAGACCCACCTAAGAAGATCTGAAACCCTAAAAGGTCAAGTTTCCGGACAAGAATGAAGTGATTAAAAGAATCAAAGAATCAAAGGGGTGATTAAAGGATAAAAGGTCTGGACTCAGTTGATGGTTGTTATAGGTATCAAAGATGTGACAGGTTTTAGTACTACAGCATTTACAGTTTCAGTCGATTCATGCGGCATTGTTGGGTTATTTACGACCGATTTTTTGGGCGTCTCATTGGCAAAATCTCGGGTGCTTTGCATTTGGCGACCGAATTTTCTTTAACTTTAGAAAGTTAAGATCGACTGCTGTGTTGCAGACCCCCGATCGCCAGATAGAATTTCACCAGCGGCTACCGATTTTTTTACGGGATCAGATAGCATTTGGCTAGTGAGCTGCGACTCAAGCACCACAAGCAGATCCGTGTTTCTAAGGCTGTTACGAATTAATTCCGTGACAATGCTTTTTGTAATAGGTCCTATAGGGATTGCCTGGGCTTTATAAGCAATGCATTCATCACAATAGTAGCGCAAGCCACTTTTCATTTCGATTGCATCGCATACCAGGCCCGAATAGCCAAGGCACTTTGCAATAAAAATATTGTCGCACGAATGGCACGGAATGCTCCAACAACATACAGTTCTTTAAATAACAGTCAGCCATTATCACGATATTTCGAACCGCACTGCAAAGGGAATAATGCTAAAATTAAGAGAGAGTTAGAGAATAGAAAAGAGTAAGCTAATTTTGCTAATCTAAACACAAAACGACCCATTATGCACTCGCGAAGCGAAGATATGTTGACAGGGAAATATAATAAAAAAGAATACAAAATGGGAGCGCAAGACAAAAACACGAAAGAGCGAGAACATTCCAAGGTCCATTGCTCCTGTTGGAACTACTTGTTCTTTATACACAGTTGCTAACCGAAGTCCTACCTAATGCAGTCGTCCCGCTTGACTTCATGACTCCTGTGTGCTGGTCCAAAGTTCACGGCAGTCCAATGTCCGGCGGAGTTTCGTTATTCCCTTTTGCACACGGCACTCTCGCTTTGCCCGCCAAGTCTCCACTCTCTCTTTCTCCCGCCTTATTCTCCGACCTCTCTCATCATCCATCCTTGGTCGGCAAACTCTCTTCTTCTCCAAACTTGGTCTCCAAACTCTTGTTCTCCAACCTTTGTAAACCGGCTTAACCTGGCTCCACGCTGGCAACACTCGACAGCACGTGCAGATAGGACTTAGCATTTGCTTCGCAGCAGGTAAGTACGGTGGTTTGTGCTTCCGCGTTAAGGCCCTTCCTTACATTTCAGGCGCCGCTGGTGCCCCATCCTAACGCGGAACCCTCGCTCATCGCTCCGCCGAGGATGCAGGCCTCTCTGACCTCCGGTGCCTCTGCGATACACTCAAGCCACTCGTGCCCCGCGATCTCGCGCCAGCGTTCGCAACAATTTTGACCGTGTCACCGCCTCGGACACCTCGGGTGCGGAGTGCTGCAACTTGAACGGAGGTCGGCCACCTTCCACGGGTTCGGGCCACACCGAAGGGCCCCCGTTCCAGCGATTCGTCTGGTCCCGAGGCTGCTGCAGCGCTCTCACTCGCTGCTGGGGCTGGCGTCGCCGGCCCGGTGCTTGGCGTCGTCGGTTCCGTGTTCGGTTTCGGTGGGGCCCATTGTTCTGGTCTGCCGCGTGTCCTGTGGGTCCATCGGAATCACCCGGGGACCTCTATCCTTCCAGATTCGGGTGGTCTTCCGCCGCAGCCGACGGCGTGATTGTTGTTCCTTCGAAGCCGCCATCGCCTCTGCTCCAACCGCGGGTCCTCAACCTGGTTGGCAGTCATCATCATGCGTGCTTTGCTTCTGGTTACGCGAGAACTCATGCCGACTGATAGTTTTCGTTGAATGCTCGTCTGAAGCCGGACTCTCTCCACAACACCTCGGTTTAAGGCCTTCCTTTTTGCTAGGTCCAGCATTTTCCTTCGGCCTCTCCATTTTTCTTCCCAGATCTACGGTACAGCTGTACCGTCTTCCCCCTTCCATTGGCAGACTGACTCCCTTTTGAGTTATTGTCGTTCTTCTGTTGCCCTCAACGTATTTCCTTGCACTTCGCATTATCCCTTTGGCGTCTTTAAGTAATATCCTTTGACAATCTTTTGAGTTATCCTTGGAGTCTTATTGTCATTTGAGAATCCTTGGTTTCTTTTTGTAGTACCTATAAAAATCCTTGAAGCTATCCTTTCGTTGTATCCTTTAAGAATCCATGGAGTTATCCTTGGAGTATTTTTTTATTATCCTTTGAGAATCCTTAGAACCACTTCGTAGTATCCTTAAAGAATCCTTGTAGTTATCCTCAAAGTCTTTCGTAAATCCTTGGAGTTATCCTTCGACTTTGGGAATCTTTTGGAGTCTTTTTGTAATATCCTTTGAGAATCTTTAAAGTTATCCTTGAAGTCTTTTTGCAGTATCTTTTGAGAATCTTTAGAACCACTTGGCATTATCCTTTAAGAATCCTTGTAGCTATCCTCAAAGTCTTTCGTGAATCCTTTGGGAATCCCTGTAGATATCCATGAAGTCTTTTCGTAGTATCCTCTGAGAATCCTTGGAGTTACCATTGGAGTCTTTTTGTAGTATTCTTTGCGAATAATTGGAGTATCCACGTAACGAACTAATTTGTATGGTCACCCGACCTAGTAGCTCAGTAAGGAAGCACAGAATTTACGGGCTCGTAGTGGGCTCATTGGACCTTGCTCTGTCCCGGATGGTCTCACTTAGTTTCCGCTCAGTTCACACTGACAGTCAAGGCCAAGGCCAGGAAGCTACTAAGCGCTTCACTTCGCTACTATGCCCAGTGTAAACGAACTTTCCACCCTAGCCTCACCCTTTGCTTACTGTCCGTGACGTTTTCACGTTGCTCGATCTGTCTTGCGAACTGTCGTGAAGTGGTGGTTGGCTTGTTCTACCTTCTGGCTCGTTATACTCGGGGTTCGGACTTGCAGTTCCGAGACTTCACGAATCAAAAACGCACGTCTCTCCTGCACTTTTAAGCTTGAGACCATAAAGAATCGACTGCTCCCTCTTTTTGACCGATTGCGTCAGGACCTGCTCAGTTTCCTCTTGACGTACTGGGCTTACGCCGCGACTCGCTATACACTGGGTTTAGGCAAGTTTCTTCTGAGCTTACGATTTTTTCCCAGGCCTTCACTGCTCAAACACTCGCCGAATCTCTCCACTCAGGGTCCCAACTCTATGGCCCCTGTTGGACACACTTGTCCTTTCGCAGTTTACAACCGAAGTCCTGCCTTATGCGGCCGTCCCGCTGGTTCCCGTGTTACATGTGGCACGTCATCTCCTTGCCCAAAGTTTTCGGCAGAGTCCAAAGTCCGGCGGAGTTCCGTTATTTCCTTTTGCACACTCTCTTTTACCCCATCGTTGGTCTCCAACCTCCATTATCCTCCATTCTTAGTCACCAAACTCTCTTCCTCTCCAATCTTCGCTTCGCCGTTGGTACGAGAATTCGCCGTCTATCTGGTAAGCGGCCTACCAAGGCGGAACACTAATGCCAAACTCATGTAACGTTTGATTCGATGTATTATATACTAATGAACCGCTGATTATATTCCAAACGAATTGTATTAATTTTTATTATATTCACAGTCTGATCTGATTGATAGGTTTTTGTAGGGTGCGGTACTAATAATTTGTTAATGAAACCAAAGAGTTATCCAACCGATCTTTCCTTTTTAAAAAAAAAATCACTCTCGCATGGTGGTTATTTCAACTCGAAGTTCATTTTTATTACTTAGAATTTTAAATGCTTTTCCAAGGTTATAATCTTCAAGTTTATTATAAATGTAAATTGTGATATCATTCAATTCGTATTATCCAATAGGGATTTTATTAAGATTGTCACCCTGTGAAAGAGATTATTTTTTTCATCAACAATTGGAATCGAAACAAACATATTAAGGTTTAGTACACAACCTCACAAAAACTGTCCAAAAAAAGTATATTATTTTCAGACCACTATTTCTTCATGGTCCAGTGTTTAAAAATGTGGTAATATCTCCGTATAATTTCATTTTCACATTGGCTTGAATACAAACAACAATAAATAAAATGGATATTGCACTTCTTTTAAAAATTGAAAAGAATTACTTAATAGCTACTGTTGTTGTTGGCATCAAAACAGACGAAAAATAGGTAAAGGGTGTCACAAAAATGAAACCACCTAATAATGTACAGGAATAAAAGACATGACATCCTATTATAGAAAATTTACTGAAGACTATGCAAAAGTCGCGAAACAACTGTCTAATTTAAGTCAAGGAGAGTGCGCTAGAGATAAATCTTCTCAATCGAAAAAAGTTGCTATTGAACTTGAGAAGGCCGCGACAAAGGCCTTCGATTAAAAACTAGCCTTTCATTTTCCAACTTTTCCAAAGCCTTTCACCTAACTACAGATGCATTAAACTCCGCTATCGGAGCAGTTTTTACTCAAGTAGACTCTGGCAAAGGTCGGCAGATAGCGTAAATCTCCCGATCCTTGAGTCAGACAAAAGAGAACTACGCTACCAACGCAAAATAAATGGTCGCGATAGTGCGGGCCCTAAAAACCCTTCGTTCTTATTTCTATGGTGCTGAATCTATTAAGATTTGGACCGATCATCAGCCTTTAAGATTTTCACTGGACAATATAAGTTTTTACGCTAAGCTAAAACGGTAGAAGTCCCGTATTGAGTACAATTGCGACTTAATATATAAAGCGGGGTAGTCAAGTATAGTGGCCGGTGTCCTTTCAAGATTTACAACATATGTTAATCACCTTGGCTCTGACACTGATAGCGCCTCCGAGTCGGATTCCATAGCTACAAGACTCGTTCAAGACTCGTTTTATTTAAACCCTCGATTAACGCCTACCGAAATCAACTGATTTTTTATCCAAATCTGTCCGGTTATTCGTGTGGGCACCCACATGCTGTATATGTGTGCCATACAATTCCAATTTATGAAACTTCTAAACTCACTAAAGATATACTTGAAATCTTCAGTAGGCAATGGAATTAAAATCCCAAACAATTATCTATAACCTCTTTAAACATGTTGCTTTCAGAATTTTAAGTTGTACAAAATCCGTATAACTCAGCACTTGGTAGAGGAAATTGCAAATTTGCAAAGTCGGAGAGAAAAAACATCGCAGAGCTCATAGAAGTTCAAAAGAAGTCAGTATTTAAATCCTAAAAATGTTTTACTTTTCCAGGATGGCTAATATTATTTGCACACAACTGTCGAACTGCACCACTTGCAAATTTCATAAGTACGACAGCCCAATTAAACCGCCTTTACAACCAACCCCTATCCCCAACTAACCATGTGAGATACTTTATATAGATATTATAACATTGGAGAAGAAAATATACCTGAGTTGCTTTGACAAATTCTCGAAACTTTCTAAACTTTTTCCCATACAAATAAAATCAGCAATCCATCTGCGGGAGACACTACTAGACGCACTCCTTTTTTTCAGAGCACCTAGAATGATAGTGTCTGGTAACAAAAGAGACCTTCTATACCCAACGGTCACAAGCTACTTGCGAACGCTAGGTATCCCAACTCAAAGGCGAATTAAACGGCCGGGTAGAAACGTTTTATTCTACCTTCATGGAAATAAAAAAAAATAAATTAAAAATATATGTATACTTGTATACTTGTATGTATATATGTATACTTGAATATCCCACCTTTAAAACCACCGAACTTATCTCACTTGTTGTAGACAGGTCCAATAGCTTTGTCCACTCGGTGACAAAAAAGCCAGTGGACATTTTTTTCAACCGTCTTTAAAAATAAAATACCTGAGACTATCCGATTTTAATCAACAAATTCTTGAGGACATTCTCACTGAACACAAAAAAAAAGTAAACCAACAATGGGCGCAATAAAAATAAAAGCGACCCAATTTCTTACGAGCTTACGAGAATTAACATATAAGAACCAAGGAGAAACAAATATTCAAGGCAAAAGAGGTTTAGGATGACCGAAGGATGAAAACAAGGTCGGTAAAAATATTTCATAATTGTTGGGCTCCCGATTCTACAATTAAAAGGAAAGTAAATTACTAACCACATGTGGCCCTCTTTTTTTGTAGGAGAGGTAAGCAACAGAATATCTTAAATATTTTCATTATTAAAATTCACCAAAACCATAAAGGGAAATGCTTACTGAACGATTCACTAACTCATATCCCGGACAATAATGCAACCGATAAGTTCAGTCTCATACCAGCAGCGATGCAGCAGCAGAGATAAAACGACAGCGGTAAGCATCAGCGACGTCAGAACGACAGCGGCAGCGACTGAGCGAGAGAGAGTTGCAACTGACAATTAACGAATTTACTTCAAAATTCACCCCCGGACTTAAAAAGACTACTTTTTGTCTAAGAAATAATACCACTGTAACGTCCAGAAACGATTACTGTTTTATTTACCGTAAGCTCGAAAATACTTTCTCGTGAAAGTCGGAACCCTAACACTTACGAAAACAATGTGGAACGCCAATTCCTGAATGAAAATTATATCAACAATATGCTACTGGTAGACTGGCACCCCACAAACAAATACAACTTCCAAAGAGGCTACACTTTCTATTGCAAAGATCAGATCAGATAAAGCCCTCGTCGGAACCGGCATCCTAATCAGGAAATGGATTAAGCATCACCTTTACCAAAGGATCGCAACTAATTGCTTGCAGGCCACGTCCATCAAAGTGCAGTCAGGTAACGGAATCCTCTCCATAGCGGCCGTCTACTGCCCGTCTCGCTCTACAATTTCGGAAGGAGAATTCAATGAATTTTGGCAATTACTTGCAAATCGCTTTATAGCTGCACGGTACTATAATGCCACTGCGGATGCACTGGAGATGCACTTGTGAGTTCCATCGGAAGGCATTTTTATAATGCAATCATAAAACCGAGGAACAAAATACAGTATGTTTCTCCTGCCACCCCCACACAAGGCGAAAAGGCCAAAAGACTGCAGGGAAGTTCCAGACCTAATAGATTTTGCTGTGACAACAAACATTCCAAGCAATATAAATTGCACGAAGGCTCTTTCGGACCTGTCGTTAGACCATTCGCCCGTGATTATAACTCTTCTTCAAAATAAATCTTCTTCTAGTTAAAATATAACAAGTATGCAAGCTTACAAATCACGTCTTAAGGAAGACACTCGCACACTAAATCGAGCTCTAAAGCTAGAAACAGAAAATGCACAGCTGCCGTACATTCAAAAACTTTCGCCAACCAGTACCAAACATCCTCTGTGGACGGCTCACCCAAATCTCATCCCTCCAATCGAAACAGTCACTCCGATAAGAAACTCATCTAGCACCTGGGTCAGCAGAGACCAAGATAGAGCCGAAACTTTCGCTTCACATCTCAGAAACGTCTTCCAGCTGAACCCTGCCACTGGTTCATTTGCCCTACCACAAATTGAATCTGAATCTATTTCCCTACCACCATTGTTTCAGCCAAAGGAGACCGCGAAAATCATTGGGGAACTGAAACCGAAAAAGCACCTGGCGGCGACCAAACAACCCAAAAAATGTTAATCCGGTCGTGTAACTCACTGAAGATCGTTAAAGCTTCGCTTTTACGCTAAGTGTAAACGAACGTTCCGGGACATGTCAAAGCATTGCTTGGGGCAAGACAGGCTTCTCCTCGAGCTCACGAGTTCTTACCGCCTTCACTGCTGACTGACACTCAAGGCGTAACGCGACGTTTTGGTTGTGACAGGACAAGATCACCAAGCTGTTAACTGTTCTCTGGACCACAGCTACCAGTGCCTACCAAATTATTTGCAATTGTTCGCTTTTTTATTTTCCTTTTATACCCTTGCAAGGGTATAATGATTTTAGTCAGTATATATATATATATATATATATATTCTTGATCAGCGTCACTAGACGAGTCGATCTAACCATGTCAGTCTTTCCGTCCGTCTATGCGTCCGATTCTACGCAAACTAGTCTGTCAGTTGTCCGAAGCTTGCGTAGAAATGGACGGACAGACGGACATGGCTAGAAAATATACTTTATGGGGTCGGAAACGTCTCCTTGACTGCGTTGCAAACTTCTGACTAAAATCATTATACCCTCTGCAAGGGTATAACAATTATATCTTCGGTGTTTTTTAACGTATAACCTCTTACCTTGGCAAATAGCATTTTTTGTTTTGTTTTGAATTTCGAATTAAATTTTATCAAAATCGGACGACTATATCTTATAGCTATTGTAGGAACGATCAAAAATTGGTGGAAAAATAATATGAAACAAATTATATCTTCGGTTTTTTTTTAACATATAACATCCTACGGTTGGAAATAACCATTTTTATTTTGTTTTGAATTTCGATTTAAATTTTATCAAAATCGGACGAATATATCGATCGGAAATTTAGTCGAAAAAGATGAAATTATTATTATATCTGTGGTGTTTTTCAACATACAACCTTCTAAGCTTGGAAATAGCATTTTTTTAATTAGTTCTGAATTTCAAATAATAATTTTTTATAATTTTTAAGAATTTGGAATTCAATTTAATAAAAATCGGACTACTCAAACATATAGATGTGAAAAAATGGTCTGAAAAAAAAGGATGAAATAATTATTTTTTTAATATCACTGAGGTCAGCAACAATCCATTAAAATTTCAACAAGAGTTACTAAAGTAGTTTATTTTTTTATAACTGCAAGGGTATACAACTTCGGCTTGCCGAAATTAACTTTCTTTCTTGATTTTTAATAATGCACAATATTTTAAAAATGTTGTGTTGACATTTCCTGTCAATCGGACGAATATTGAAAAACAGCATTCAAATCTTTAAATCGTTCTCGTAAAAAGAGTGTTACTTTTTTTTAATGAAAATTATTAAAACATTGTTTAAATGTTGTACTTTAAAATTTAATTTTTTTAGTATTTTTTCTGAGATTAACCGGATGAACCATTTTTTGAAAATAGTCTTCCTTGTTGGCCTAATAACCATACAAAGATATTACAACGGCATTTCAAAAAAAATCCAAGGACAACCCAGGTCAGCTCATCAGTATCGAAGAAATGGGCTTTCCGACAATAAATAGGTTGTAAGGAAAACGGGCTTCCACATTGTGAAACACATCTCAAGAGCGATAGTGGCAGTTAATTAGACTCTTATGAACATTTTTATGTCTTATAAACTTATTAAATTTAGATAATTTTTTGATTATGCTTATTTTGGGGACCATTATTATACTAATTGTCCCATAAAGGTGTCGTCCCGTGTTTGGGTCGAAAAAAAAAAATTTTTACTGCATAAATAATATCTAAAACTTATCTAGACATTGTAATTATACTGGCTTTTCGATAGGAAAAGAATGCGTTCCGACACTGGCGCTATTCTTACTTCAACTTTCAAACACGCTTTTCTTGAAACCACTTTTTTTCATCTGGCTATCAAGATATCTAAAAAACGACTTGACCCATCGCTTTGAAATTTATGGGGTATGTTTAGCACATGTGTGGCTAGGGTCGGTAGTAAAATAATTGAAAAAGGTCAAGTCCTTTTTTATAGTCGTGTGAAAACTTTACTTTTCAATATTCTTCAAATCGTTTACTATGGGCCATAGCCACGGACTTACAGATTAAAATACTTTTTGATTTCCTTAAATCGGATCAGCCGGAATCACCCTACTTCATCGCGCTCTAACTTCTAGAGTTCCTCTTATTTTTACTCAAAACAAAAAAAAAAAGTTAACTTCGGCAATCCGAAATTTGTATACCCTTAAAGTTATAAGAAATAATCCACGTTAGTAACACCATGAGAAATTTTTGATGATTGTTGCTAGCTTCAGAGATATTTAAAGAATTGATTCATTATTTCTCTGAACGTTTCTTTGATTTGATCGTCCGATTTTTATTAAATTCAATTTGAAATTCTTAAAAATATAAGAAATGATATTCCCACCAGTTTTGCGATCTGTCCTATAAAAGATATATGCTATAGTCCTTCGATTTTGGTAAAATTTTTCACCAATTTTCCGATTGTTCCTATGGGAGCTATATGATAAAGTCGTCCGATTTTGGTAAAATTTTATTCGAAATTTAGAAATAATTAAATAATGTTATTTACAAGCGTACAAGGGTATACCCATTACTTCGTTTTCGCCCCAGAAAGTTTTACTGGTAAATTGTCAAAGATTTAATAAAGATTTCAGCCAGAGACCCGAGTATGGGTCTTGTCTATTACCTGGCCGCAATAAAAGGGACACACGCCCAAGTCCGAGGGGCACGCTCATTAAGAAGATCAGTGGGCCGCAATAAAAGGGATACGCGTACTGACTACCTATCTCTGACACGTTCCCATAAGGGTACAACGCATAAGTAAACCTATAATTTAAACTCGAAATAAAAAGTCACAAGTTTATTTTGAGGCATAATAATACATTTATTCAATTATTTTGGTCGTGTGAACATGATTTTTTATATTTGGAAATAAATTTTCGGACTCTGTTCTGGCGAGTTGTATAGAAGACGCATGCGCCCTTGCTGATGTTAAATGAGGATTACAAAATGTAAAGTGTTCACCATAGTTTGTTGTTTTCAGATCATGTCCACCTTGATTCATAAATATAGTTTTTGTTATTAGAAGGTATTGAAAATGCTGAACGATTATCTGTCCTTCAAATTGCTCGATGAATTGGTCAATTTCCTCATTTCATTTTATTAATCTGGTTTTCTTGTAGGTCTTTACACATCTAGCCTCAACTTTTAAATGAAGTATATAAAATTATTTTCGTGTTTTGGTGGTACTTTTAAAAAATGTCAAAATATTCTATGCATTGTTTAAAGCACAAGCCCCGGCCCCTAAGATGTGTTTGACAATATAGAAACCGGGTTCCTTTAAACCTGTTTAATGTCGGACAGCTAACTTTTTCGGTAAGCTGACATTTCCAGAAAAAATTCTCTAGAAATCGCTTCTTTTGAGCACCCTTACAAGTAATCAATTTTCCGTTTGTAATTATCATCAAAAATGTTCGAGTTTGTGGAAAATTATTTTCTCCATCGTTCCAAAAATGTTGTGGTTTTTATTGGTTAACCAAATTGCAGCCTTTCTAGATTTTGTATATAGCAAAGTAAAATCATATGGTGGTTCTATCAAAAAACTATTATTGAAGTCAGGATATTTTTCGAACACAATATCAAGTTCCTTTAGAATTATACTAGCTGACCCGGCGAACTTTGTTCCGACCAACGCATGATGTTCATGAAGCAGACACTGCAAGTCTTGAAGAATGGCTCGCTTCATTCCTGCATTGATCCCGATCAAGTCGATCAAGTTGTTTTTCCATGTTGCCCATGAAATATATTTGTAAAAATTTATTCTGTGTATCTTCGAAAGATAGTAATGATCCAATTCGATGGTGAATCTGTCCTTGTATCTACAAAATAAAAACCAGACAGTATTAACTGGGTTATAAACACTTTTTCTGTAGGAGAGTAGTATAATACATACCAATAGATAAACTAAGTTATTCCTTAACTACATTCTATGTAAGTACAAAAATAAATACCTTAAATGTCGGATTAAAACCTCCTTCTTCGATAATGTCTGCCCCAAATAACGTCATTTGGAAACAACTATTGTATTTTCGAGTATTTGCAAGAAAGTGGCGTGATTCTTGTGTTTCGCCGTAAAGCAATCAATACAATGGCTCATGTGGCGGAGTCAACACTGGCAATTTCACTTTACCATTAACGCAGCATAATCGAGGCGTTTCTCCGGAAAACTTTAATGCACCACAATACTCGCAAACAACGTCCATTTGCCCAATGCAAACGCTAGGATGCAAGCTGTAATTAAATCAGCTAAATATCTTGTTCTGCGTCGCAAATTATCTATTTGTTGACTTCTGTTGTTCGCTCGACGATTCTGCATTGCCAACCGAGCTGTTTCACGGGCTGCTTCACTTTGCTCTCGTGATTGAGAAGCACGAAGTCGAGCCATACTATTGCGGCGCTGTTCACGTGCAATTTCTTGTTCTTCTTCAGTCCTTTCATTTGCAGTATTTTGTATTCTGCTTGCATTACGGCTTTGTCGGGAAAGATTCGATCGTCTTGGTGGCGGCATTATTAATTAATCTTCACTTCACTTCAATCCACTTGTTAATTATTTATTTAATAGAAATAGTTTTAATATTGATTTCTTACAAATATCAAATTGTCATCCATACGTCACTACATAGCTGTCATTTTACGTCAATTACATAGCTGTCATTTGAGTTTTGTTATTCCAAGTCTGATCCTTTTTTGTTATACCACGTTTTATAGTGACTGACGTTTCATGTCAAGTCAGGTAAAAAGTATCCTATGTCCGTCTCCTGGCTCTAAGCTACCTCCCTACCAATTTTCAGCCAAATCTGTTCTGCCGTTCTTGAGTTAAAAGTGGTGTAACTAACACGACTTTCTTTTATATATATAGATTATTATTATTTTCAAAGAAACCTTGAACATCAATTGAAACAGTTTCTTTCTTTATTTTCCTAACTTTAAACAACTCGTTGTGCTAGTCCGCGGTTAGCCAATAAATTCACATTCCACCTGTGTTGGCTGCCATGCTCCAATGAATTCCAACTCCGGAATGCGATTGGTAGATTTACACCACTTTTAATAATATCGTAGGTTATATTCGTCATTTCCAGTTTAAAAGATTGTTCATTTCTGGTTTGTTCAAGCACATCGCCAACATTCTTAGTTAGCATCAACACTAGTTCGTGTTTACAATTTAACAAACTTTTTTATAATCGTCAGCAAATCCTAACAATTTTTTGTAATGGTCCAGAAATTTTGAAATTTTCATAGATTTTGACTTTGAAGATTATCCAGAGATACAAAAATTTTTTATAATTTCTTGTTCTATCAATCTCACATCCATTTATTTCGTACTTAATTTCATCCAAAAAGAAAGCCATACAATTATTAAAAAAAAAAAAATTGTAACATTATCCATTCGATGAATCTTTTCTACTAATTCCTTGAAAATTAAGGTAACTTTCGTGAGGAAGCACGTACAAGTCTTGATTTTGGAAAGTAATTTGAATTTCATCGTTTGATTAAATGTTTTAGTTTATCGAATGTGATGTCATTCTAATCGTAAGATCCAGTAGGAATCGTAATAACATTGTCACCGATGTGAAATAGATTTTTTTTCGTCAATATATGGAGTCGAATTATACATATTAAAGTCAATAGGTGCGCATTCATAGGGCCTATTCAAAAAAAGTTTGTATATATATTGAAACTATTTCCATGCAAAGATAATGTAAATGACCTAAACATATTAAAATCTAATGATTAACTGTGGGACTGTAGGTATTTAACCCAGCTTTTATTGATATCACTCCATAAATTATAATAAATTGATCAAATCCTTTTCTTTACCTTCCATTTTGTATTGCATCATCCTTGACTATCAAAAAGAAACGCCGGTTATCCTCCCAACACTTTTGACAAATCTGTACAAATGTTTCATACTTCATTTCTTATATATGCTTTGTCATAATTTGATTCCGATATATATTCCGCATATTTAAATCATCTTGTTAAACATTATAATAAAGTAGGCATTGTCACGAATCAAATGATTCGGTATATGACTATGTGTTGATATTTTTATGTCGACGCATACAAAAATAAGATCTTATGTTGCATTGTTTTTCACAAGCTACGTCATCGAATATCATAATGGAATAATTTTGGCCTTCACCGGTATCCAGTACACTGCCATTATGGGAGAATGTTTGATATCCCATTGCTTTTATCGGTTTCATTAATTTCTCCAAGTACTCATATTTAAGTTGATATAAACTTTTTGAAAATATATTAAAGTTTTCTAATTTTAGTCCATTGGGACTTTCTATTAAACATAACATTATACTAGTTTAACCGCAATTGGAAGGCCCGACTATTAGAGCTCTTATTGCGTTCGGTAAAAGGACACTTAGTCGTGGCGGTAGATTTTTCTCGTTTTCATCCTTAATACTTCTGACTACAATTTTTTGTGTTTGGTTTATTAAACGCATCTTTCAATCTAATGTACTTCATTCAATAAGAAAGCTGTGATGATTAAACATCAATAAAATCGGGAAACGTTTTTAAAATCGCTTCAGTCGTATTTTTAATTGTAAACACGGTGGTGGTCGTCTCGATAAGCTAATCAATACATTACCGTTTGAAGCCCATGTTCCGGGATAGAAAACAAACCTGTTGACTGTAATAATGCTGCTACTAAGACATTAAAAAAATAAAAACCATTAAACATTATGAATGCAATTAAAGTTGCGCGTAAATCAATTCGTCAATCAATGGGTTCTAAGAAAAATGTCAAATACCTCATGAAATTAATGTAGGTAGTGCAGCAATTGCAAAGACAATTAATACGTTTTGCTAAGAAATATGTCCCTCATCTTAGATCTGTATTTATGAGATATCTACTCCCAGAAAAACCAAAAAGTCGGGAGTGTGGTACTGTAAACCTAGATAAATCACAATCAAGTGGTACACATTCGATTGCATATAATAAAAATAAAAAACATTATTTCGAGAGCTTTCGAAATCTAATAGCCACCTAGAAAAGTTGTGAAATACTTGAGATATAGAATACAATTACGATAGAGTTCAAGACTTTGATACGTACAACTGTGGACCTGTGCCTCGCTTTTCTTCTTTCTTTCGTTAAAGATGTGAAGTTATAACCGGTATATTTAATTGTATGTATACGTGTATGTGTTAGATCTGTTTAGTATAAAAAGTGAACGCGCACGCGTTGAAATTCACAGTGCAAGTTTTTATTTCCCATCGAACGTCGTCTAGTGGACAAGAGCTTTAATAATCAAGGTAACTGCGATACTAAAACCACTGTACAAAGTTTTAAAAGATTATCAAGAATCATGAACTGGGAAAACCAAATGAACATTGTTATCAAAGTTCAAAAAAGTTAATAAAAAGACACCCATATCGAAAACAAGGGTGCCTGAAAATGTAAGATTTCCGATCCTCAAAGCGGAGCACAAAACCACAACGGTTGGAGAACCTCTCTCGAGTTGGAGAAAAAAATCCTTTACATGCCGGAGAGGTACACCTCTCTTCAGGATGATATCATCAATCAGAGGGTTGATGGAAAATTTAATACTCGTAAAAGAAATGATAATTTGAATTTAAAAATAGGCCGATTATCCTTAAGGAATTTTACACTAAATACACATTTTTAAATAAAATAATAAAGTTTGTAAATTATACCACGATGAATATTTTATCTGAGTTAACCAAAGCTAGGTTCAATAAGTCCAAATTTAGACAAACTTACAATTGGAGAAAACTTTTTAACCCATTACCGTACCCTTACCCTTGTTAGGGAAAATAAAAAAAGACACTTAATGTAAAAGACAGTAGAAAAGTAAAACGTGGTTTTAATAAAATTACAAAATACGACGATGATGAGAAAGAGTTGGACAATTTATACTTAAAAACTAATGAGAAAGGTTTTCCGATGAATGTAATTCCAATAAAGTATTCTTTTCAAAGACGAATATCGAGGAAGATGTAGATGTAGGTTATTTTCATTATTTTTATAGATTGAGAATATGATTAAATTAAAAAAGTTGTGTTGTTTACTTTTTTTATATTTTTCTTATTTTTCTATTTTTTATGATTTTTTTCATGTAGTGGTATTATTTTCAAAAGGAAAATGTTCTTCACATTGATCATTGCCCCCTATTGTCAAACACAACTTAGGGGCGGAGTTTGTGCTTTAACCAATGCATACAACATTTTGACGTTTTTAAAAATTTCCAACAAAACACGAAAATAATTTGATATAATTAATTTTAAAGTTGAGGCTAGATGTGTACAGAGCTACAAGAAAACCAGATTAATAAAATGAAATTTTATGAAGAAATTGACAAATTCATCGACCACTTAAAAAGACAGATAATCGTTCAACACTTTCAATACCTTCTAATAACAATATATATATATATATATGAATCAAGGTGGACATAATCTGAACACTACAAGCTATGGTAAACACTTTACATTTTGTAATCCCCATTTAACATCGGCAACGTGCGCATGCGTCTGGTATGCAACTCGCTAGGACGGAGCCAGAAAATGTATTTCAATATATACAAAATCATGTTCACAAGATCAAAATAATTGAATAAATGTATTATTACAATAAACTTGACATAACAAAGAAAAAAAGTCCAGACTTTATTTAAGGATAGTGGTTCTCAATCTATTTTATTTATATGTCTAGCGACGTATTCTACTTTACCCCTTCATCATAGCCTTATTCTTACACTGTGTCTAAGTCGAAATTATTATTCTGTCCCACCTTAAATAACAGCTCTTTGCTTGCTGATCATCAACGTGTCATGCCCTGGTCATAATAGAACTTCTGGCTGCGTACTTTATTATTTCACGAAGGCCTTATGTAAACTCCATCTCAAATTATTTACCTTATCTTTGAAATCTGCCCAATATGTGGGATGAATAGATTGTAATTTCTCTTTACAAAAAGAGTAGCAAAGTGGAAGCAAGCAACTATAGAAGTATTTATAAATTGCCACGCATCCCAAAGCTATTTACTCCCCACATGCAGTACCTGTATAGTTTTATCTCCGTGTCGACGCAGATTTATGAATCGTATATCAACAGCCACTAACCTATTAAAACTAATATCATTTGCGATAAAGGGACTTAAGAGTAATCTTTAAATATATATCAATTACATTCACTTTAGTAAAGCATTTGACTCCGTAAATCACGATCTTTTGATTAGAATGTAGTATTCCCTGTGAATCTTTAAACATATATCTAGAGTTAGGTGATTTGAATAAAACAAAGAGTACTTTTTAAAAATTACCTCCTGGGTTCTTGCTAACTTTATTAAAAACTAAACTTCCCTCTAAGTAAACTTAGATTCTTTAACATAATTATCCAAGTTATATGTTGGATCTATTATATATACTTTATTAAATAGTATTGGCAAGTTTGTTGTTCTACCATATACCTGCTCATATGGACCATAATCATGGCTATAGAGGGTTTAGTATTAAAACAGAAAGGAGTATAAAAGCCAATGTCCTATCCAGATTTGTCAAGTGATATGTAGGTCTGGATGATTTTACTTCAGAATATAATGTTCTAATACAGCTAATAATTGCAGAATGCAACAAATCTCCTAGCCCTATCTGCGTCCGTTCGAACTCGGTATTTCTCTATTACACCTTACCATCATTATTTTGTTGTCTTGTAGAATATCTTCGTAAGGACACTTGAGTCAAAGTAAAGATAATTCAAGTCTGAAAAATTGAGCACTTTATTTGGAGCAGTATAAGGTTGTCTATGTAAGGTTTTTATCATATGCTGAGTAGCCGATGAAAATAAGGTCATCCATTTTTTTGAATGCCTGTGAAGTTTCGATACCTGCAAATGCAAATGTCATCATTCTTTGAAAGAATTTTGACGCTATTTTTAAGTCATAAGATAATCCCGTGAGACTATGAGAGACATTCTCCGAAAGTTTTCTTTGAGTCCTATTCAATAGAATCTTGACATCAACTCTAAGCATGATCGTCTAGTTTTGGTAATGGGAGACTTTCTTACCGTTTCGGTTCCAGTTCCGAAATGTCCATGTTTAATTTATTAAGTTTTTTTTTTTAAGCATGTATTGTTTTCATTTTTGTTTGTTTTTACTATGTCGTAAACATTTAGTGGTGCAATTTTTAATTTGAACAAATGTATTTTTTAAATATGAAATTTTCAGAATACTTCGGACAAATTGTTTTAAAAGGTATGTGATCTTGGAACTATAAGAGCTTGTTTCGCCATATTGCACTCTAACGCCCATAATTCCCAAAAGAATGAATCTCCTACAGCTTTTTGCTAGAAACAAAACTTTTGCGGATTGTGGGCGCTACAGATTTTTAGGTTTAACATAAGCATTTTGCTTAACAGAATTTTGGGACAAGCGGACTTACTGACAAACAAAATTAACTTTTTTTGGAATACCGATTACTCGTAACCTTCATTTGTTTTTAAATATATATTAGTCGCCTTCGCACATTCTCCTAGTGCACTTCTTCACTACGTGGACTGCCGTCCACAGTGATAGTGTGAACTGCTTGTTATACGTTTCCTTCTATCTTATAGGTATTTACTGGTTTTCCAGCGTTGTTCAAGCATTTTTTTTTATTTGACGGACATTTTTAGTCTGTAAATTTACCATAAAAATTGCGCCTCCGTTATCGGTACCTCGGGCTATGGTTTCCTGTCTTTTCTCTGCTACACTGGGAAAGTTACAAGATTCGAAAAATACTTTCAGGCTTGTTATCAGCGTGTTTTCCTTCTAGTATTTTCCGGAGGATGTCAATTTCAGAGGCAAACTTTTCAGCAGTTTTCCCTATATGCACTGTTAGAGCAATTTTAGTCTTTATTACATCGGATGCTTTACAACATTGCCGTAATAGAGTTTTCGCCTATAGAGTTTAATCCTGAGAGTTTTCGACTTAATTACTTTAAGAGCGTGGCGTTGAAATGGCCTTTGGGCAAGACAACCAAATTGACAGATGTGAGAAATCTTTGTAGATTTAATTTTTGGCCACTGAATTCGGGTATTGCATTTTATATATGCCTAAGGTATGGCACCTGGGCAATGGTGTCATCTTTAAGTCATTGAGTCTAGGTCTACGTCGTCGGTATTTTCCTTTGTTTTTGGCATTGTTAATACAGTAGGAATGGTTAAATCTGGTAAATCATTCTCTTTTTTTTTTCATTCTTGTTCTATTGTAGACTCAAAACTTTCTTGCGTCACTAACCCATGTTAAGTGTCGTCGCCTGTTGTCTTAAAGTGTCAACTGAGTATTTAGTAATACAAATCATTTAGTGCGCTATTCCTTCTATCTATCCACTTATATGTTCAAGACTGCCTGGTCTTAGACTTTTATCACTGTCGCCATTTAAATAAAATGATTTCCTTCAAGATCCAAATTTCTAAAATATAATAACTCCATCGATTTGCTTGAGGTGTTCCTATATTTAATATTTGAGGCATCAAAACTGCCGTCTCAACCCCTCAAGTGTTTCTGATTTTACAATCACCGCGCAGGAGCTAAGGAGAACTACGTCATGCAGCTGCGCTGCCAACAGCGCCAGCGGAGAGACAGTTATATTCTTTAGGTTATAGCTATGCTAGCTTAGGCTTCACTGCGAGGGTCATGCACATACACTTGGTAGACAAGATCCGGCAAGCTGCACCCATGCTTTTTCGCCGCCAACTTGTTTTTCTTCGAAACTTGGACATTGCAGAAATGTCATGCAAATGGCCAAATCAGAATTTGGTGTGTGTGATATACATTAAAAGTTTAAGCATCTGAAGAAATATAAAGTTTAAAGTTAAAAAAAAAGTGATATTAAAAAAACTTTTGGCTAGACTCGTCGGAAACTATGTAATAGGCAGAAAGACGCATTTTGACCCTATAAAAATATATATTCTGATCAGGATCACAAGCTGTCCATCTGTCCGTATGAACGCTAAGATCTCGGAAACTATAAAAGCTATAAGAGTCAGACTTGGCATGCAGAATCCTGGGCTTCCTCCGCAGCGTAAGTTTGCTTCAGCAGGGTGCAACGCCCACTCTGTGTATTTAATGCTAGGAACAACATTTTTACTGAAATGTATTGGTCTCGTCAATACCTATCGTTAGCCACGACCACTCTAACGCCTACAAATGTCCAAAACGTTTAAACCTGTCTGCCGCTCACATTACTATTACATTGAAATAGCGAGTAGGTGGCATAATACAATATCGCTTCGCTGCTTATATATATAAATTTCTTGCGCATTCGCGCACATTTTGGTGACGACATCTCCGCGTTTGGGCGTGGCCTGAAATAAACTTGCGTAGTGCAAAAACATCCGTTTACCCAAAAAAAAAAAATACCCGAAATGTCAAAGAATTTAATTCGGTTTTCTTTTGTAATAAGCAAATTTTATAGACCTTCTGAAATATTTTTCAATACAATAATATTTTTAAAATAGTCAAGGATTTATGTTAATTGTTTGCCAAAAACTTTTGACTAAAATAAACTTATTTGAATTAAATATAAAAAAAATATAAAATAAATATTTGTATTACTATCATGGGTAAACATTTAACTATATTTAAAAAATACCCCATTTCTAGGGCACCTGTAGCCTAAAATCTTTAATGTAGTTACATACCCTTGCAGAGGTTATAATGATTTCAGTCAGAAGTTTGGAACTCAGTGAAGGAGACGTTTCCGACCCCAAAAAATATATATATTCTTGATCAGCGTCACTAGACGAGTCAATCTAGCCATGTCCGTCCGTCTGTCCGTCCGTTTTTCCGTCCGTTTCTACGCAAACTAGTCTCTCAGTTTTTAAGATATCGGGCTGAAACATTCCCAAAAGTTTTCTTTCTTTTGCAGGTAGTATATAAGTCGGAACCAGCCGAATCAGACAACTATATCTTATGGCTCCCATAGGAACTATCGAGAAAAATTTTTTAAAAAATTATATCTTCGGTGTTTTTTATCATATAAACCTTCATATAGCTGGCATAGAAACGATCCCAAAATGACCTGGAAAATATGAAAATCTTATATCTTTGGTGCTTTTTAACATATAACCTTCTAAGTTTGGAAATAATATTTTTTAAATAGTTTTAAATTTCGAACTAAATTTGATCAAAATCGGAAGACTATATCATATAGCTGTCGTAGGAACGATCGGAAAATTGGTGGGAAAATAATATGAAACAAATTATAGGTTTGGGTCTTTTTGACATATTATCTTATATTGGGAATATCATTTTTTATATTTTTAAGAATTTCGAATTCAATTAAATAAAAATCGGACTACTCTAACAACATAAAGATATAAAAAAAAATGATTGTAAAAAAACGTATCGAAAAATTTTTCCTTTTAATATCACTGAAGTCAGCAACAATCCTTAAAAATATCACATGGTGTCACTAAAGTTGATTATTTCTTATAACTACAAGGGTATACAAACTTCGGCTTGCCGAAGTTAACTTCCTTTCTTGTTTTTTATAAAATAATTCCCTTTAAAATAATGACGAACAATGCAATTTTTATTTGGTTGGGTCCAAAATCAATATATAACAGATTTAAAACGTTTTAAGCTGTTAAATATTTTAAATACCTAAAATAATATGCTGTTTGTGACCTAAAAAGTGCTGCCAAAATTTTTAAAAAAAATTTTCTGGGTGTAGCTTGCAAAATAATTTTATAAAAAGTCTTTGACTTAAAAAAAATGTTAGATCTAAGCACTGCCCTCGTAGTAATGGCAAGGGGAAATGCAGAATCTTAAACAAAAGCAATGGGAATATCGCTGCAGGCAAAGGCAATATCGATGAAGACAAAGGCAAGATCGCTGAGATGTAATTTAGAAAAATTGTTTTTTAATTCCATAAGTAGAACCAAAGACTTTAGAATATGAAGATAAATATCGCCATACGATTTTTTTGCGCACGATTTTTTGGTGCTGGCTCTAGAGCTGGCTCCAGGCTCTCTTGCTCAAAAGCCAGAGAGCGACAGAACACGATTGGGTGTGTGCAAGTTATATGACACATTACTTAGGGGCCCTTGCCCAATTTATAAACAACTTTGAGCCAAGAGTTTTTTTCCATTCTTTAAACAAAGCCTCCAATCGATTCCCGTAAACATCGATTTCCGGCAGAATCTCAATTCTGCAGAATTGCAATTTAAACTTTAATTGACAATTTTCATTATCCAATTCTTCGACTCTCTTGGATAATTCCCTTTATCAAATTTTTGTGATACATAAGCCGAGGTTTGATTATGGATTATTGAACCAAAATCAGGCAGTCCGTTTTTAAATCCCAATTGATCGGTGGTCAACCAGAATATCGAGAGCAGTGAAAATTAAGTTCGACACTAAGGTAAATTGTGTAAACTAGTAAATAAGAATTATCAATAAAAAAATATATTTTTTAAAAAAATTCACTAAGCAATAATTTATTTGGCGCCCAACGTGAGGCGGTGCTATTTAAAAAAATTCTTGAAATAAGTTTTAAAACAAAACAGTTTACGAAAACTAAAGGGGAATTCGCGCAGCTTAAAAACCTAACCGATGACACGATAAGAAGTGTTTACATCGTGAAAAAAGCTAAGGGGGGAAAACAATAAATGCAATAATCCCCCTTTGTTTACAACAATCCTTAAATTAGTGACCGTAACGAAACACACTGCTCATAAAAAAATAATAAAAAAAAAACTATCACTCTCAAAAACTAATAGTTTTATATATATAAGAATTCAGTTCAAAAAATTATTAAATAAAAACAAACAAGGTGGAAGAGTGGCTTTTAGCAGCTATATGGTTAATGTAAGCGATTTAATAGCACAAATAGTTAATAATGAATTGAGTCCTTTAAGAAATGAAATCGCGAGTTTAAAGACACAATTAAATCACAATGTAAGGAAGGTTGATGAATTCAAGGTGGAAGCTGTTGATCCAACGTAAGGTGCGATACTTCTTATGAAATCATTAGGTCGGTTCGAGAATTTAAAGGCGAAGAAGATAACTGGCCTTAACGGCCATATCTCAGATGTAATATTTTTAATGAATCCACCCGATTTACCGAACGCAATGGTAATAGAACAAGAACTTGATAGCAACAATTTAAAGGCCCAATTCGCGAACAATTTTATATCATCACAACGCAATACTAATGAGTCAAACTTATATGTGCAACAAAACTCAAATAATAAACCAAGATAATATAACAATAATAATACTAATCAAAGATATACTAATAACTTAAGGTTTAATCAAGCAAATAATCAAAACAGAAATAATTATAACAATTTTAATCAATATAGAAACAATACCTGGAGTCAGGGAAGATTTAATAATGACCAACAAAATCAATGGATTTCTTTTAGACAACAAAGTAAGCCAGAGCCAATGGATGTTGATAAATCAATCCAGATGCCAAATAGACCCCATAGCAGTAATAATCAGGGATATAATAATTATCAAAATAAATGCATTCAAACTAAAAAAATCGAAACACAAAACAGGAACAACCTCAAAATAAAAGAGTACTAACAGGAACTGTTAACCAACCGGCTAACAAGACTATGAGGTTGAACAACATTGAAGAGGACCATTTTTTAGGGCAACATCAGGAGTAGGACTACCCTACCTAATAAGATAATAATATAAATAAAAAATTAAAGATATTAATTGATACAGGGGCAACTTTATGTTATATTAAAACAGAAATTTATAAGAACAAAAATGAACTACCAATATATAAAAGAGTATCCGCAGTGAATGGATATTCAATAATTAAGTTTTATCATATGTATTATAACTATTTTCGATATACGGTATACTTTTTTCTGAAATAGATGGGCTAGACTCAGATTTACTTGTTGGCTACAACCTATTGAAAAAAATCGAATAATTGATACAGCAAAAAGGGTAATAAAGTATAATGGAAAGGAGGAAAATTAAATTATGATAACGGTAATAATTTAAGCACACATTCTTTGACAGAAGAAAACACCATTCTTCCGTTAAAAGAATTCATAATAAAAAAATATTTTGATCAAAAGCCTAAAATCAGACCCGAATCTGAAAAGGGAAATCAAAGTGACTCTGGTTTTGGAAACATAAATCCTGAACACGCCGTCGTTGAATTATCCGACAAAAATAAAAGTTTGGGATTTAAAATTCCTGAACACGCCGTCGTTGAATTAGCCGACAAAAATAAAAGTTTGGGATTCGAAAATCCTGAACGCGCCGTCGTAAAAGTATCCGACAACCAAAAAATTAAAAATATACAGAATTCAGATTTGGAGGACAAAACATTAAATATTATTAAAAAAGAAGATTCCAAAATAAATATGCACATTCCTTTTAGGACTGACATATGCGGTGAAATAAATACGGAAAACGATAGGGTTATTTATAGTAAGCAATACCCTAATGCTCTATCAGCCTCAGATTTTGTAAATTCTGAAATCGCCAGAATGCTTAAAGAAGAAATTATAAGGCCAAGCAGTAGCCCTTATAATTCCCCAGTATTAGTCGTACCAAAAAAGGGTTTAACGAAGATGGAACTCCCAAACTTAGACTAGTAATAGATTATAAGAAACTTAACAAAAACACCATACCGGATAGATATCCAACGCAGGATACTTCCGTAATTTTGTCAAACCTCGGGAAGGCTAAATACTTTTCTACAATTGATGCGGAATCAGGATTCCACCAAATTCTCATGAATGAAACAGACATTCAAAAAACCTCATTCTCAATAAATAATGGAAATGCATGCCATTTGGGTTAACAAACGCCCCTAGAATATTCCAAAGAGCGATGGATGATTTTTTGAGAAAACAAGTTGGAAAAACGTGTCATGTCTATATGGATGACATTATTATTTTCTCAAAAACAATTGAACAGCATTATAAAGATGTAATTGTTATAACTAACATTTTGCTGAACGCAAACATGAAAATTTCAATTGAAAAATCAAAGTTCTTCAAATTGGAAACAAACTTTCTCGGTTACGTTGTTTCTCACAATGTAATCAAAACCGATCCCGAAAAAATTTCCACAATCGTAAAATATCGAATCCCTAAAAATATTCGAGAGCTTAGAAGCTTCCTAGGCCTTACTGGATATTACAGAAAATTTGTTCAAAATTACGCCAAAATTGCTAAACCATTAACGAAATAGAAGGCCAAAATGGCAAAGTATCAAAAAAGGCATCCCGCAAAACTTCTATACAGTTGGATGAGCCAGCTGTAAGAGCTTTCAACGAGCTCAAAAATAATTTATTCGCACAAGTAGAGTTAGTTCAACCCGATTATAATAAAAAATTTATTTTAACCACCGATGCGTCAGATTTGGATATTGGTGTGGTTCTTTCTCAGGAAGGAAAACCAATTACTGTTATATCAAAAACCCTCACAAAAACACAATTAAATGCTACTAATAAGAAGGAACTTTTAGCTATAGTTTGGGCTTTTAAAAATTTACGAAATTATTTATATGGAGTTAACAACATCGAAATCTACACAAATCATTAACCTCTTTCATTTTCAATTTCTCAAAAGAACCCTAATATCGAAATGAAAAGATGATATTATTTCATTGAAAGTTATTCTCCAAAAATTATTTATAAACCAGAAGCAACAAATGTTATTGCAGATGCATTATCTAGGATAGTATCGAGTCGGTCTCAGATCAAAACCCTCAGCATTCAGCAGAAAGTAGTTTTGAGAATGTTATACAAGAAACCCGAAAACCCTTAAAGCAGTTTAAGCAACAATTGCTAATAGCAACGGGGAGGTATACAATATATGAGTCGATTAACGTGTTCGGAAATACTAGACATATAATAGAGAATAATAGACACTCCGGAAAATTTAATAACTCTCTTAAAGAAATACATTCCACCAAATATAACAATCGGAATTCATTGTGGCTTAGAAGACCTTTATATAATTCAAAAAGATAATTTTATAAATTTTTATTACTATTTGTCTAAGATGTAGAAAACGCTTAAGACGCTTATAATAACAGAAACACATTGTCGAGCACACAGAGGGCTTGATGAAAATTATAAACAAATTAACAGGCTATATTATTGGCCTAACTTATATCAAAAACTAAAGGAGTTTGTTAAGAATTGCACAATCTGCAATCAGAACAAATATTACAGACATCCAGTGCAAATTCCTATCGGTCAAGCACCTATTCCGGATAGAAAAGGTGAAAGTTTGCATATTGACATTTATTACGCCCAAAATCTTATGTTCATCACTTGTATAGATTCATATTCAAAATTTTTAGTCGTAAAAGAAATCCCAAATAAATTAAATATAGAAAACAAAGTTTCAGAGATTCTACAACAATTCCCATTAGCCAAAACCTTGATGATAGATAACGAACCAAGTTTTTCTTCATCCCAATTTAAATCTTTTGCACAAAGTAATCCTCGATATAGTACTTTCAACGGACAAATTGAAAGGGCACACTCTACTTAAACAGAAATTGCACGCTACATTAAAGATGAACTCAACTTAGTTGATTATTCCGAAATAGTAATTAGAGCAGCACAGAAATACAACTTATCAATTCACTCTATGATCAATCAACGACCATATGATAAATTATTTAATAAAATCAAAACGATCAAAACGACAAAAAACGATTTAAAAATCTAAAAATGCTTATTTCTCAAATATTACCCACTAGGTCAAAAAGAGGCATTAATGAATTAGGCACAATCTGGAAATGGATAGCAGGAACACCAGATCATGATGATTTCATAACAGTTCAAAATAAAATTGATGATTTGATAAAAAACAATAACGATCAATTCGTTATTAATTCCAAAATATTTAAAGAAATAAAAACTCTTTCTGACAACTTTAGAACCGCCTTTAAAGACCAAGAAATTCCACTCAGAAAATACCGCCTTTGTTTTCTGACTTACGATCTTATGAATTTAATGGACACAATTACATTAGCAAAAATACATGCTTTCAGCACAAAAATTCTAAACAATGATGACATACAGGAAATTTATAAACATTAACAAAAAACCTGCTATTATTACTGATCTATTGGATATATCTGAATTTAAAATCTCTTTGCACCAAGATCTTATTATTATATATATTAATACCCTATAATTATTGATCGTTGTGAAGTTTACAACTTAAGAACCATTTCGTACAGTGATGGAAAATTGTTAATCAATAATCATGTCGCAAAATGTAAAAATAAGTTTAATGTAATGTCTAATTTTAAGACCGAATTATTTAACAACTATTGCACATTAAACCCAGAAGATTCTTGTTTTACCTTATTACTAAATGCCGATATTGTAAACACCAGAGCCTTAAAACGGGAGACCCAAGTCCGCCAAGTAAACATCGATTTCCGGCAGAATCTCAATTCTGCAGAATTGCAATTTCAAATTTAATTGACAACATCATCCAATTCTTCGACTCTCTTGGATGATTCTCTTAATCAAATTTTTGTGATAAATCTCTTAAGCCGAGGTTTGATTATGGATTATTGAACCAAAGTCAGGCAGTCCGTTTTTGAATCCGAATTGATCGGTTGACCAACCAGAATATCGCGAGCAGTGAAAATTAAGTTCGGCACTAAGAAAATTTGTGTAAACTAGTGAATAAGAATTATCAATAAAAAAATATATTTTTTAAAAAAATTCATTAAGCAATAATTTAATTTGCACATGTATTCTCGCGCATTGTTATTGTTCATATTTCGCTTCAGCCGGCCTTTTGACCAGGTTGATTATTTTTGTATTTCTTTTATTTCATATTTTGATTTAGAATACGCAAAATTATAATAATAACATTTATGTATGTATTTCTATATTAACTATTTAAATTATTAATGAAAAGGGGTAACAAAAGTCATTATTAAATCAAAATTAAATGGCATAACATCATTTAACGAAATGTTATTTTAATTTGAAAGACTGAAAATGTAAATTGTAAAATTTTTCAACATTATTAAATAATTTAAATAGTTAATATATTAATATGCTTTTTAATACCTAAAACAGTTATAATATTAATTATACTAGTAAATACTTTAAATATTTAAAAATGGTAATATATTAAATATACGTACTATTAAATACATTAAATAATTAGAAATGTTAAAATAATAAAAATGCTATTAAAAATATTACATAATTAAGATATACTACCTAAATATAACAAAATTTGTAATGGCACAAAACCATTCAACCAAATTTTATTTTCAAAGAAAAACAAAAATGGGTTATTTCCATTAACTGTAAATATGTACATAATACGTACATATCAAATAAAATGCAAAGCCACATTTGCGTATTTGTTATACGGGGCATTTTAAAAAAATGGAAATTTATATTAAATTATTTCGTACCTGAAACAAACATAAAAGGGGAATGCTTAAAAAGCCTTATTTGTAAATATTGGGTTTAAAGTAAGGGTTGTAGTGTATGATCAAGGAGGTAACAACAGAAAATGTACCTCATTACTTGAAGTCACTAATGAAAAACCTTACTTTCGCTTAAATAATAAAAAAAATATATATATAAAATAAATACATAAGTACATATATAACTCATACCAAAAATGATATAAGCAATTTAAAATTGAAAAAATAAAATCAAAAAGCGATATTTTGAAAACTAGCTTTAATGGGAAGCATGGAAATGTTTAATGTGTATAATTAAAGCATTTAAAGTCGACTCGAAGGTCATATAAAATATATAACACCATCACAATTGCAATATGCTCTTTTTAACTTAAGAGAAAAATTGTTGATTATATTTTATAATATGATGATGTTTATCTTAGTTTAATAATTAAGTAATAAATAATCATTAAATAAATAATAATATATTTTTTATATAGTTTAATAATAAATTTAAAAGGAAATATTTTTTAAATATGTATTTTACTCAACATGTGCATTTCCTGTGCCACCCCCTTTTTATTGCTTTGAAAAAATTCGTTTCATAGTTCAGAATTGATTTCGTGCCGAAAATCGTTTCGTCAATTAAGTACGCAAACATACGCACTTGCTTACAAGCTGTGTTTACTCACACAAGCATGTGCACTCTCTTTTTTGATTTTTACGCTCTCAACTTTGTGCGAGCGGAGAGAGCGAGATTTTCGTCGCCAACCAAAAATGAGCTGCATATACATAGCAAAACGAACGTATGGTCGTTACTCATCTTAGACATTACATTGGTCTTTGGTAGAACCGTTTCACGGGTTGGATACTCTCCCCTTTCTAAAATGGATATATATGGGTTTGGAAAACGGATCGAACATATATATCTCGCATACGTTTTTATACTCGTTACTCGTAGAGTAAAAGGGTGGAAGGAAAAGTTTCCGACCCCATAAAGTATATTCTTGATCAGGATCACTAGCCGAGTCGACCTATTCTGTCTGTCCGTATGAACGCTGAGATCTCGAAAACTATAAAAGCTAGAACCGTCAAACTTGGCGTGCAGATTCCTGGAGTTCCTGCGCAGCGCAAGTGCGGGGTGCCAGGCTCACTCTAACCCCCACAAAAAAAAAATATTTTAACTGAAATGAATTTGTCTCATCAAAACCTATCAATTGACCCAAAAAAATTTGGCACTGTGGTGGCCATAGTTGTCAGAATTTTTTTTTAAATGTATTGTCTAATTAAAACCTTTCGATTGACCCAACAAAATATTCTCCACTCCCACTCTAACGCCTATAAACGGCTAAAACGCTTAAAACTGTCTTCCGCCCACATAACATATACCAAAATAGCCGGTAGGTGGCGCTTAATATATTTATTTGATGCTTATTTATCTCCATTTTTATTTTTCTCCCTCAAACTGAGTAACGGGTATCTGATGGTCGAGGCGCTCGACTATAGCGTTTTTCCTTGTTTATTATTGGGTACTTTTGTATAAATTATTAAAAGTTTTTTATGTAGTTCGATTTTGAATACAATGATAGCCATTAAGTCCCCGATAATTACAGTCTTTTTTTCGTGCTTTTTTTTTTAACAATTTCATTGTTAAAAATTGTTGAATTAAAAAAATTATTTTTTGCTAAGGTGATTGCATCAAACACATTTTATAGGTCAAGTTTAAATTATCGTAAGCGATGCTTTCTTGATGGTAAATCTTGATAAAAAAGAAAAACTTTTCAATATAATCTATATCTATCAATTTCGAATTGACAATATATACCCGTAACTCGCAGAGTAAAGGGATAACTAGATTCGTCGGAAAGTATGTTAAAAGTAGAAGGATGCTTTTTCGGCCCTATAAAGTAAACATTTTCTTGATCATGATCAATAAACGACTCTAGCTACCCATGCCCGTCTGTTCGTCCGTCTATATGAACGCTGACATCTCGGGATCAGTAGTCGGACGTGGCATGTCGATTCCTTGGCTTTCTAAGCAGCGCAATTTTTTTACAGCGGGGTGCCACGCCCACTCTAACGCCCACAATCCGCGAAAATCTGTAGCGCCTATATACTCTTTAACAGGATCACTAGCAGAGTCGATCTGGACATGTCTGTCTGTCCGTCCGTCTGTATGAACGCTGAAATCTATGAACAATAAAAGCAAGAGAATTCGGACGGGTCATGCAGATTGCTGGGCTTCCTACGCAGCGCAAGCGGAAGGACTTGGGCCGAGGAAAAGGCGTGTGATGTTCAGAAACCATTTATGCCGGCGTAAGCTACGTCGTATCAAAAATAATATGGGGTATTGAGAATAAATATTTAAAATGCCTGGTAAAACAAAATAAGTGCGTAGAGTTCGTCAGTCGTCCGTCCATGTGATTCATGTTTTGGGAACTTAACTAGAAAATACAAAAGGTTAATATTTTGAAGTATTTTTACTTTAGATACCGCAAGCACATCAGCCACACTGACATTTGTAAGGTGTTTATTCGTTTTCTTTCTCACATCAATGTAATCTTAAATAACCGGACTCAACAAATTTACTTTTCTAATATTATGGATGTAGCTAAGTTTATCAATTCAGTTATTACTGCCCTATTTTTCGCAAGAACTGTGTCGTATAGGTGGTCGGAGTCCATCTTGTCTGACTTGCTAAAGGAATTTACTTTCTGTGACAGAAGATCAAATTGCTTTTGAATTTTGTTTCTGAGTCTATTTGGTTATTTTCAGCTTGATTCAACTGCAATTGTCTGCATTTTATTTGTTCTGTCTGAAGTCTGAAGTTCATGCTATTACTTATAGTGCGGATCCTAAAATATTAATACTACGACCCTGTCTATGATGTATTTTAATTTTGTCTACCAGTGTACAAATTTTTTCGACGTCGGAAAGTACTTCTGGTATCTATACATACCCCAGTTAGTTACGCCTCCGTCGGTTACCGGTATGTATTCAGCGTGTGAATAATCACTTTGTCGGAAAGTCGCGTTTGTGGTCAGTACTGTCAGGAGGAATATGGCATCGTGGTTTAGCCTGAAAGGAAGAAAGGGAAAATTGTTAATAATAATGTTTCGTAATCTATCTTAGGTTGTCATTATGGACCAATCTCCCCTTTTTTAATACCGTTGTCCCCAGGTCTGCCTCAATGGTTTCCTCGAAACAGTGGTGATAATTTGTTTCCTAGGGTCTAGGGTATAGGGTTTTTTGTTCAGCTTTTTGTATTTTTTCCCTAATTTTTATTTCATGTTCACTGGGGGTTGAATAAATAATTTCGACAGGGTTTTTTGTTGTATTCTATGGTGCTAATAGCACAAAGTCAATGGTGTCATTGACTTTTCTTTCTATTTTTAGGCAATGAGCTATCTCGTTTATAGCACCTTGAAAACGTTCTACCGTTCCATCTGACTTGCTTGCAGAGGTGAATAATTTGCAATGCTTATTCCAAAGCAAAAACAAATATTTTCCGTCTGTAGAAAAACATCGACGTGTAAAGAAGTAGGCTAAAAGAATTTGTTTAACGTTTTCTTGAACGGCACGATGTGCTCTATTGTGCTCAGTCACAGCTATTTTGCTCTGATTTGTCGGTTACGTCAAATACAAGAGACTTTGAATATCTAAACAGAAAATTCTTTAATCAAAGGGTGTTGAATAAATGCGAGAACAAGAAGTTTGCAATGGAAATGTAGTAGAGAGTCCTTGTCCCTAAACTTAATAATATATATCATTTTATTTTGAAATAAAGTACAGTTTTTGGCTGTTGGATGCAGTGATTCTTCAATTACTATTTGATTTGCAAAGCAATTTACCCGCATGTCTTTTCTTTCAATGGTGTATGTCAGTGACTCTTCACTGTGTATAATGACGGCGTCAGATTAACCACTATCTTCTAGTGCGTTTAAAATTTTGCGGAAAGGAGCATCCACCACTTTTTTCTGTTTGCCTTGGGTATAAACGACCGCGTACCACATTTGCTTATTTGTTATACGGGGCATTTTAAAAAAATGGAAATTTATATTAAATTATTTCGTACCTGAAACAAACATAAAAGGGGAATGCTTAAAAAGCCTTATTTGTAAATATTGGGTTTAAAGTAAGGGTTGTAGTGTATGATCAAGGAGGTAACAACAGAAAATGTACCTCATTACTTGAAGTCACTAATGAAAAACCTTACTTTCGCTTAAATAATAAAAAAAATATATATATAAAATAAATACATAAGTACATATATAACTCATACCAAAAATGATATAAGCAATTTAAAATTGAAAAAATAAAATCAAAAAGCGATATTTTGAAAACTAGCTTTAATGGGAAGCATGGAAATGTTTAATGTGTATAATTAAAGCATTTAAAGTCGACTCGAAGGTCATATAAAATATATAACACCATCACAATTGCAATATGCTCTTTTTAACTTAAGAGAAAAATTGTTGATTATATTTTATAATATGATGATGTTTATCTTAGTTTAATAATTAAGTAATAAATAATCATTAAATAAATAATAATATATTTTTTATATAGTTTAATAATAAATTTAAAAGGAAATATTTTTTAAATATGTATTTTACTCAACATGTGCATTTCCTGTGCCACCCCCTTTTTATTGCTTTGAAAAAATTCGTTTCATAGTTCAGAATTGATTTCGTGCCGAAAATCGTTTCGTCAATTAAGTACGCAAACATACGCACTTGCTTACAAGCTGTGTTTACTCACACAAGCATGTGCACTTTTTTTTTTGATTTTTACGCTCTCAACTTTGTGCGAGCGGAGAGAGCGAGATTTTCGTCGCCAACCAAAAATGAGCTGCATATACATAGCAAAACGAACGTATGGTCGTTACTCATCTTAGACATTACATTGGTCTTTGGTAGAACCGTTTCACGGGTTGGATACTCTCCCCTTTCTAAAATGGATATATATGGGTTTGGAAAACGGATCGAACATATATATCTCGCATACGTTTTTATACTCGTTACTCGTAGAGTAAAAGGGTGGAAGGAAAAGTTTCCGACCCCATAAAGTATATTCTTGATCAGGATCACTAGCCGAGTCGACCTATTCTGTCTGTCCGTATGAACGCTGAGATCTCGAAAACTATAAAAGCTAGAACCGTCAAACTTGGCGTGCAGATTCCTGGAGTTCCTGCGCAGCGCAAGTGCGGGGTGCCAGGCTCACTCTAACCCCCACAAAAAAAAAATATTTTAACTGAAATGAATTTGTCTCATCAAAACCTATCAATTGACCCAAAAAAATTTGGCACTGTGGTGGCCATAGTTGTCAGAATTTTTTTTTAAATGTATTGTCTAATTAAAACCTTTCGATTGACCCAACAAAATATTCTCCACTCCCACTCTAACGCCTATAAACGGCTAAAACGCTTAAAACTGTCTTCCGCCCACATAACATATACCAAAATAGCCGGTAGGTGGCGCTTAATATATTTATTTGATGCTTATTTATCTCCATTTTTATTTTTCTCCCTCAAACTGAGTAACGGGTATCTGATGGTCGAGGCGCTCGACTATAGCGTTTTTCCTTGTTTATTATTGGGTACTTTTGTATAAATTATTAAAAGTTTTTTATGTAGTTCGATTTTGAATACAATGATAGCCATTAAGTCCCCGATAATTACAGTCTTTTTTTCGTGCTTTTTTTTTTTAACAATTTCATTGTTAAAAATTGTTAAATTAAAAAAATTATTTTTTGCTAAGGTGATTGCATCAAACACATTTTATAGGTCAAGTTTAAATTATCGTAAGCGATGCTTTCTTGATGGTAAATCTTGATAAAAAAAGAAAAACTTTTCAATATAATCTATATCTATCAATTTCGAATTGACAATATATACCCGTAACTCGCAGAGTAAAGGGATAACTAGATTCGTCGGAAAGTATGTTAAAAGTAGAAGGATGCTTTTTCGGCCCTATAAAGTAAACATTTTCTTGATCATGATCAATAAACGACTCGAGCTACCCATGCCCGTCTGTTCGTCCGTCTATATGAACGCTGACATCTCGGGATCAGTAGTCGGACGTGGCATGTCGATTCCTTGGCTTTCTAAGCAGCGCAATTTTTTTACAGCGGGGTGCCACGCCCACTCTAACGCCCACAATCCGCGAAAATCTGTAGCGCCTATATACTCTTTAACAGGATCACTAGCAGAGTCGATCTGGACATGTCTGTCTGTCCGTCCGTCTGTATGAACGCTGAAATCTATGAACAATAAAAGCAAGAGAATTCGGACGGGTCATGCAGATTGCTGGGCTTCCTACGCAGCGCAAGCGGAAGGACTTGGGCCGAGGAAAAGGCGTGTGATGTTCAGAAACCATTTATGCCGGCGTAAGCTACGTCGTATCAAAAATAATATGGGGTATTGAGAATAAATATTTAAAATGCCTGGTAAAACAAAATAAGTGCGTAGAGTTCGTCAGTCGTCCGTCCATGTGATTCATGTTTTGGGAACTTAACTAGAAAATACAAAAGGTTAATATTTTGAAGTATTTTTACTTTAGATACCGCAAGCACATCAGCCACACTGACATTTGTAAGGTGTTTATTCGTTTTCTTTCTCACATCAATGTAATCTTAAATAACCGGACTCAACAAATTTACTTTTCTAATATTATGGATGTAGCTAAGTTTATCAATTCAGTTATTACTGCCCTATTTTTCGCAAGAACTGTGTCGTATAGGTGGTCGGAGTCCATCTTGTCTGACTTGCTAAAGGAATTTACTTTCTGTGACAGAAGATCAAATTGCTTTTGAATTTTGTTTCTGAGTCTATTTGGTTATTTTCAGCTTGATTCAACTGCAATTGTCTGCATTTTATTTGTTCTGTCTGAAGTCTGAAGTTCATGCTATTACTTATAGTGCGGATCCTAAAATATTAATACTACGACCCTGTCTATGATGTATTTTAATTTTGTCTACCAGTGTACAAATTTTTTCGACGTCGGAAAGTACTTCTGGTATCTATACATACCCCAGTTAGTTACGCCTCCGTCGGTTACCGGTATGTATTCAGCGTGTGAATAATCACTTTGTCGGAAAGTCGCGTTTGTGGTCAGTACTGTCAGGAGGAATATGGCATCGTGGTTTAGCCTGAAAGGAAGAAAGGGAAAATTGTTAATAATAATGTTTCGTAATCTATCTTAGGTTGTCATTATGGACCAATCTCCCCTTTTTTAATACCGTTGTCCCCAGGTCTGCCTCAATGGTTTCCTCGAAACAGTGGTGATAATTTGTTTCCTAGGGTCTAGGGTATAGGGTTTTTTGTTCAGCTTTTTGTATTTTTTCCCTAATTTTTATTTCATGTTCACTGGGGGTTGAATAAATAATTTCGACAGGGTTTTTTGTTGTATTCTATGGTGCTAATAGCACAAAGTCAATGGTGTCATTGACTTTTCTTTCTATTTTTAGGCAATGAGCTATCTCGTTTATAGCACCTTGAAAACGTTCTACCGTTCCATCTGACTTGCTTGCAGAGGTGAATAATTTGCAATGCTTATTCCAAAGCAAAAACAAATATTTTCCGTCTGTAGAAAAACATCGACGTGTAAAGAAGTAGGCTAAAAGAATTTGTTTAACGTTTTCTTGAACGGCACGATGTGCTCTATTGTGCTCAGTCACAGCTATTTTGCTCTGATTTGTCGGTTACGTCAAATACAAGAGACTTTGAATATCTAAACAGAAAATTCTTTAATCAAAGGGTGTTGAATAATATTTGATTTGCAAAGCAATTTACCCGCATGTCTTTTCTTTCAATGGTGTATGTCAGTGACTCTTCACTGTGTATAATGACGGCGTCAGATTAACCACTATCTTCTAGTGCGTTTAAAATTTTGCGGAAAGGAGCATCCACCACTTTTTTCTGTTTGCCTTGGGTATAAACGACCGCGGCACTATGATCGTCGACAAACGCTTTCCAGCGTACTATTTTGTCGTTTATGTTATTTGGTTATACAGCTGATGTCAGGGACTTGTGATCTGTGTAGACCGTCAAATATTTTACCCCGTATAGATAGTTTCTTAAACTCTTTAGCGCCCAAGAGCTCCTTTATATTTGGAGCCAGGTTTTTCTCGTCCCTACGAATTGCGAAATCATGGTAGCAGGTCGTTTGCCTTGAGATAAAGGGGCACCTATGCCGTGTTGTGAGGCCTCTGCAGTTGGGTCAAAGGGTTTATTAAAATCGGAAAAGATGAGGGTTACCTTCTATGCTGCTTAAATGTTTTTTAGTCGTTCGAATGCTTCTTTCTGGACTTCATTTAGGTTTATCTCAATTTTCCAATGTTTTTGGGTGCAGAAAGTTTTTAAAGGCCTTGTACCTTTTTGGAGGTGTTTTGATCCCTCCTCTCTATATCACAAATCCAAGGAATTCGACGCTTTCCTTAAAAAATTTATTTTTTCTGGGACAAGCGCATTGACCTCCTTTAGGAAATCCAGACCCACAATACCATAAAATTAGTTTAGATGAACAAGAAGGGAAGTTAGCTTAGGCAAGTTTGTATACACTTGCAGTTAAAAGAAACACCATGTCAAATTTTACAAAAAATCGTTGCTGACTTCAGTGATATTAAAAAAAAATTATTTCATCTTTTTTTACCGTTTTTTTAAATCTGTATGTAGCCCGATTTTTATTAAATTGAATTCAAAATTGCGAAAAAAAACACGAAATAAATATTTTTTTTCATATTTTCCGATTGTTTCTATGCCAGTTGTATAATATACACGATATTGATAAAATTTAATTCAAAATTCAGAACTATTTAAAAATGTTATTTCCAAGCTTGGAAGGTTATATGTTAAAAAACACAAAAGATATAATTTTTTCATATTTTCCGACTAATTTTCCGGTATATGGTATAGTCGTCCGCTTTTAATAAAATTTAGTTCGGAATTCAATACCAATTAAAAAATGTTATTTCTAAGCGTAGGAGGTTAAAAAACACCGAAGATATAATTTTTTTATATTATTTATCACTAATTTTCCAATAGTTTCTATGGCAACTATATGATATAGTTGTCCGATTTTGATAAAATTTAACTCGTAATTCAGAACTACTTAAGAAATGTTATTGCCAAGCTTTGAAGGTTATATGTAAAAAACATCGAAGATACCATTTTTTTTTTAATTTTTCCTGGATTGTTCTTATGGATATAGATAGATATAGTTTTCCAATCTCGCTGGTTTCGACTTATATACTTCCTGCAAAAGAAAGAAGACCCTCTGCAAGGGTATAAAAAGGTGTTTTTTTATTAAAAAGGTAATACGACATTTTTGTTCTACGAATGTTGATAGGGGTTGAATACAGTTTATTGAGCGGCACCGTTAGAAGCCTTATAGAACGCCCTGCTATCTTACGATTTATGCACGGAAGCAGGTTCTTTACCCTAAAAAATTGCAATATTCCAGGTCTAAAGTCTCGTCCTCTCAGGTGAGGCTACGGCCTTCGCATAATTTTCATATTCTTCATTATGTTCGGTAAAGTTCGGTAAAGTTTAGTTTCTGAGTTTTATCAAAACAGCTTCATAAATATTTTTGTTCTTTGCGTGTAGCTTTGATCGGGAAGCAGAAACTTCTTCCATGGTCTCGAGCACCTAATATTGGTTCCTTTGACCTAACGGTCGTTGCTTAGAACTACTGGGCTCCCTGTACGTGTAAAAATGGTCTTGCCCAGACTTAACGTAGCGCGGATTTTTTGGACGTTGCCCGGTTTTTTTTTCATTCGCAAGCTTAGCCAGGCTTGCGGCGTAGGCGCAACTGTCATGTGTATAGTGTATAGATTAAACGGCTTAAAGACAGTATATTTAGCGTTAGCCGCTTAGCTCCAAGAGACAAAACTATCCTGCTTCCCGTCGAATTCCGGAAAGGACTAGACAATGTCTAAAGACTATTCCACCTTCTAAGTCTCGAAACTTCTGTTTAAGGGCCTGGGCCTGCGTGTTCAACGCTGCCTGAGCTGCGGCGCGTACAATTTTTAGAAATATCAATATTCAACATACTGATACTGTTTCCAATATACCCTGCGGGTTTCTTAGTTTTTGATTTCTTTATTTTAAGGTTCCTAAAACTTCCTACAAATTCCTCGTCACCACGGCCCGTGTCTTTTTCTTCTCTATAGTTCATTTAATTTAATAAGATAAATCTGAATTTGATAGACCAAAAATTTTTTTTGTTTTTCCTTTTTTTTCGATTATACTAAATAGATAATAAACAATCGCCTTACACTTACACACGAATACATTATTTTTTAAATCTTGTATTGCTTTCCTGCGGGGGATCGAATTGTAGTGATGAATGCTGTTGCAGGTTATTTGCCGTTTATTTGCTTTCAGTTACAGGGCACCACGCACCTTATAATTTGTTGAATTAACAAAATTTTAATTGTTTTCACTTTTAAGTGAACGTTTCTAATTGTTGCTTGCACACAGCTTTTTATATTCCTTTTGTATTAATAATTTGTTGCAATTCGAACTAAGTTATATTTTGCACTTACGAAAATAATTGCATTTATTAGTGCTTAGTAAATGCAGATTCTGGCACAATTAGCATATTAATAATCTCACAAGTTAATGATTCTCAGATCTGGAAAATATTTTGAAATCCATATTTTCGTTTCCGCCCCAGCACGTTTTCTTGGCAAATTATCAAAGATTCTTTCCTTTCTACAAAAGGGTCATAAAGATTTGCATAAAAGATGCATGCGCACGTTTTCGATCTTAAATGAGTTTATAGTTTTCAGATCATGTCCATCTTGATCATAAACACAGTTTTTTTTTTGAAGGTATTGAAAGTGCTTACCGATTATCTGTCCTTTAAATTGTTCGATGAATTGGTCAATTTCCTCATGCAATTTCATTAATTAATCTTGTAGCTTTTTACACATCTAACCTCAACATTAAAATTATGAATATAAACTATTTTCTTGTTTTGGTGCTACATTAAAAAATGTCAAAATATTGTATGCATTGTTAAGAGCATGAATACCGCCCTTAAGATGTGTTTGACAATATGGAAACCAGTTTCTTTTAAACTTAAAATGACGCACAACCCATTTCCTCGATATTGATAAGCTGACGATTCCCAAAAAAAATTCTCTAGAAATCTTTTCCCTTGAACACCCTTACAAATAATCAGTTTTCCGTTTGTAATTGTCTTCAAAAACATCCGAGTTTGTGGAAATTTTATTAATAATAATATTTTCTCCATCGTTCCAAAAAAATGTTTTATTGTTTATTGATTGACCAAATTGCATTCTTTCTAGATTTTGTATTGAGCAAAGTAAAATCATATGGTGGTTCTATCAAAAAACTATTATTTAAGCCAAGACCTTTTTATGAATACAATTCCAAGTTCCTTTATAATTAATTTATTATTATTATAAAAGAAGCCTGAAAATCAATTGAAACAGTTTCTTTCTTCATTTCTTTTAATTTTAATTTCTTCTTAACTTTAAACAACTCGTTGTGGTAGTCCGTTTAATGGATTAAATTCAACTAAACGATAATGTATAAGTAGATAATACGCTTGGGTATTTTCATGACTTGGTGTCATGAGTTCTATTGAAATTCCCACATCAATAGGACCAGTTTTCAATGATTCGTTCAATTTAAATTCATTTGGTGTCAAAAATGTTTGTGATTCTCGATCATAGTAACTAGATTGAAATCTTGTATACATTTCATAAAAGTGGGCATACTGATTCTTACTAAAATTGTCATTCAGATTATTGTATGGATATGACTCAGAATTCAAGTGAACTTTCCAGTTTGATACATTTTTTGTGATAAGTTCTCCATTTAGCGTAAATCCAAATATAGCAAATCGTGGTTTTTCGTCGGTTGGTCGGTTAGCCGACAATTTCGCATTCTAGATTTGTTGGCTGCCATGCCCCAATTTTGAGTTAACATATGAATCCCAAGTCCAGAATGCGATTGGTAGCTTTCCACCACCATAATATCGTTCATCAAAATTTTTGCAAATCATTTGGAGTTACATGGTGGATTTTACAGGTTAAATTCGTCATTTCCAGCTTAAAAGTTTGTTCATTTCTGGTTCGTTGAAACACATCTCCAAGATTCTTAGTTAGATTAACCCTAGTTCGTGTTTATAATTTAACAAAACTTTTTTATAATCCTCAGCAGTCCCGTAGAAATTTCGTCTCCACTGCTCCATCCAGAATTTAATAGGTTTTGACTTTGAAGATTATCCAGAGATATACAATTTTTTTTGGGTGGTAGTCTTTTATCAATTATCAAAAATAAGCCATACAATTATTTTTTAAAAAAATGGTAACATTATCAGTTATAGGTCCATTCGGTGAATCTTTTCGAATAATTCTTTAAAAATTAAGGTAACTTTCGTGAGGAAGCACGTATGTACAAGTCTTGATTTTGAATAGTAATTCGAATTTCATCGTTAGGTTTAAATGTTTGATTATACGATGAACAAGAATGAAACTCTTTCTTCGAAATACTCTCATCTGAGTAAATCTTTTCTCGAACATTCAAATTTTCATTTATTGTTTTTCCTTCCACTTTTTATATTAATCCTTAACGCTTTATTAATCCTTAAGGCTTTAAAAATAATGTATTTTTTTAAGTTTTCGTTTTACTAGTGGGCCTCTTCTTTAAGATATAATTTTTGTGAACTAGGTACAAAGTTACAGAAACATTTGGAACGCGGTGATAAAGGAATAAACCCAATGGATAAAGCCTGCAAAGAGCACGATATTGCATATTCTAAAAACAAGGCATTGAGTGAACGAAATAGAGCCGACTTCCTTTTAATTGACAAAGCCTTGTCGCGTGTCAAGGCATCAGATAGCACTCTTGGTAAAAAAGCAGCTTTGTGACAAATATAATGAAAGCCAAGAAAAAATTTTGGGATGGGATTAAATAAGACGAAAAAGAAGTGGAGGAAAACGATAAAGAAGAATATTATGAAGAAGAAAACAAACCTTTTGACTGTTATTAATGCTGCTACTAAGAGATTAAAAAAACAAAAACCATTAGATATTATGAGTGCTATAAAGTTGCGCGTAAATCAATTCATCAATCAATGGGTTCGAAGAAAAATTTTAATATAGCTCGTGTAATTAATGTAGCCAAAATTTGAGGTTTTCTACCAATCGTGCCGATCTTAACGGCACTCAGTGCTGTTTGTAGCTAAGCAAGTGGTAGAGCAGGAATTGCAAAGACAATTAATAATGCAAAAATGGCTAAAGAAGATATGGAGGAGAAGAAACGTCACAATAGGGAAATTTAAGGTGTTGCTATAGGAGAAGGATTATATCTCAAGCCCTATAGTAAGGGGAAAGCAATAAAGAAGCGAAAAAACGAATTTTTCTGCTACCCAATAGAACTTTAAAAAATATCGACAATATACGTGTTGCTAAGAAATATGTTCCTTATTTTAGATGTGTATTTATAAGAGATCTACTCCCAGAAAAGCCAATAAGTCGGGAGAGTGCTACAGTAAACCTAGATAAATCACAATCAAGTGGTACACATTGGGTTGCATACAATAAAAATAAAAATAACAAACATGTCGGATCGCCGGTGAAAAGTCCAGTTACAACACGAAATAAAGTTTGATGACTTTTATTCGATCGGAAAAACAATTGATTTTGGGGGTTTTACATCTACTCTTCTCCAAGCACAGAACGCAAAAGCGAGTACTTAATGCGACGATTCTTTTCGAGCAGCACCGATACTAATATTTTTGCAGAGTTGCAAGCAATATGTTAATGTTAATAGATAGTGAGGTAATGTTAACGAATAATACTGAAGTAAATGTCTAATAATGTTTAAGCAGAACTATTGTAGACCTGACCACTCCTTGTTTTCCTTTCTTTTCACACAATCAGCCATCCTGAATTATCATTTCCATACCCGTCAATATATTGAAAGGTGACAATATCGTGATTCTTGGGGGTGTGCTGTTCATCACTTGCTTTATGACCTCTAGATGTTTATACTAGCTACACGGGTTTTTTTGAGAAAGTTTTGCTAGCATTGGGATCACGATCTTATGGATGCGCTCCACGTGACCATTTCCTCAGGGAACTCCGGTTGCTATCATCAGATGCTATATTCCGTTCTCGTCGCAATATTGTTTAAAGGCATTTGCAATAAACGCTGCTCCTCTGTCCGATATTATACGCCTAGGGTTGCCAAACACTGCCGCTTGACGAGTAAGTCGATCAATTACTCCTTCAGCCGTTGTATTTTTTGTCGGGTGGAGGCAGACAAACATAGAAAACGCATGTAATTGTAATTGTAATTGTAATGTAATTGTTTCTGCTGGTCTGCTCTATTTGTACCACATGGTCAACATGATAGGTCTCCAAAGGCCTTTCGTCTTTGTTGATGGGTGTCAAGTAACCTTCCTTTTTACCTGCCTTGACCTCGGAAATAATACATTCAACGCAACTCTTGACCACTTTTATTACTTCCTTCGATAAATCCGTTAAGAAAAATGTCTTCTCAACTGCCTCTTTAGTTCTTTTTACAGAGAAATGCTCCTTCCTTATGGCCCATACGAATGATTTCTTCCTCCATCAGAGACGGCACCACGATCAACTCTTTGATGGTGATGCCTCATTTTACTGCCACTTCGATGTTCGATGACATAGTCGTAATCCTGGAGAAACAATGCCCAACGTGAAACTCTTAAAGGGATTTCACCGCGCTTATAGACACGTCATTTTTTTAAAGCTTCGACTATAGCCAACACTTCGAGTTCGCAAGAGCGGTATTTCTGTACAACTGGCTTCGTCTTTCGGCTTAAGTATTGTATAGGATGCAACTGTTGATCGTCCGGATATTTTTGCAGGAGAACTCCATAGCCGTGCATAGAAGCGTCTGTGTGTATCTCCGTTTGAGCCTTTGGATTATATAAACGTAACACCGGTGCAGATATCAGAGCTATTTTTAGTTGCTCGAATGTTGCGAGTTGTTCCTCGGCGAATCGGAATGGGATGTCCTTACGAAGCATATCAGAAAGTGGTTTGGCCTTCACCGCGTAGTCTGCAATGAATCGCCTAAAGTAGGATGTTAATCCGAAGAAACGCTGAAGACTCTTTCGATCATGTGGAAGCGAAATGTTCTTGACTGCTTGCGTTTTGGTCTTGCGACGGTCTTATAGTTTCTCCTTCGAATATAACCTTAAAAGTCAATCTTTTCCTTGAGAAACTGACAATTGCTCCACATAATTTTCAAATTAAACTCCGAAGCTCGGTTAAGGACTCGCTCTAGCTCTTAAACCATATCCAGTAGAAGGACACGCTCTAGCTCTTAAACCATATCCAGTAGAAGGACACGCTTTAGCTCTTAAACCATATCCAGTAGAATCGCATAGATGAATCTTGATATCTTGATATTCCAAACGGGACATATAAGAACTCAAATTGTCCTGCATGTGTCACGAAAGATGTATATTTTCTCGAATTCTGCTCAACCGGTACATGGAAAAATCCATTCGCTAAGTCAAGTGTTGTGAAAAGGCTGTTTCCTTGCAGTCTTTCAATGGCATCATCTATAGGTGGCATCTGTAAATGATCCCTGGCAACCTTCACGTTTAGCCTTCTATAGTCGCAACAAAGCCGCTTGCTGCCATCCTTTTTCGGTACCAAGACAACAGGTGAGGCATACTCAGATGAACTTGGCTGGATGATCTTCTCTGATAGCCATTTCCCAACCTGATTGTCTACGTGAAATGCTTGTCTGTAGACTTGTCTGTATGTGAAATGCGTCGAGGGCATTCATAGACTGGGTATTCGTCATTTAGCCATATTTTCATTTGTATGGGACTGTCCTTTTTCTTCTCTGGCTTGTAGCTGTTGATCAAATCTTTCACAGTTTTTGTAATTTGTCTCATCGGATGAGCGATGTCGAACTCGGGCTCCTCCCTTTCAGCAAAAAGACACACTTAAGGGTATTCCTGGAATATCTGTAGCTCTTGGTCTCTTGCACTGCTCTATCTGTAGTAAAGAACTCTAGGCTGATCTGGTTCTCTTTTGCTTAAAACTTTACCGACTTCTCTGAGAATGTCAAGTCCACTTGCTTTAAAATGCTATTCCCGATGACTGGTGAATACTTGATATCATTTCTGCTGGCAACATGAAAGTTTACGTCCAAACAAGTGTAACGCAACTTGGGTTAGAAAACTGCCAAGCGTATTTAACTCGCTGTTACAAATGCCGACCAGACAGTGCTTTTCGTTAACAAGCTCGATGTTTCCTAGCATCTTAACTACGTCATCACGGATAAGGCAGAGATCACAGCCTGTATCGATCAAAGCGGAAAATCGAACGCCATTACAGCAAATGTCCTTAAAAATGCATTTGGCACTGCTGCTAATATGGTTCGTCATTGTGTTGGCATTTTTTCCCTCCTTCGTTTCAGCTACCCTAGTACCTGGGCAAGTCCATGCCTTGGCCCTGGCTGTTCGCACCTGTAGCATTTGATGGGCTTGTTACACTCTTTTTGCGAAATGTGAAGAATCTCCACACATGAAACATTTTTTGAAATGCTGTTTGGTCACATCTGGTTTTTTGTCTTCGTTGGTAATATGAGATTTAGCCGTATAAGGCACTTGGGGGCGACTGCTTCGAATTTTCTCATTCACCTTTATTTGCTCATTAGATTCCCGCAGAGTCCTGGCCTGATAAAAGTTGCTTTTGTTGCCCCTCGAGTCGGGTATACCGTCGATGAAGTACTCTATAAGACTAGCATCATCCAAATTTACAGGCATTCCTATTTCCATGAGCGAATATAGGTACTCCATGTAATCCTCATTTGGGCTTTTTCGCCGAATTTTTAAGCATGCGGTGAACTCCAATTGCCGATACATCTGATCCGAACTCAGCTTCTAGTGCTCGCTTAAGTGATGACCAGTTGGAAATGCCTGGCTGACTTTGAAGGAATATTTTAGCTGCGCCTTTTAACAATTGCTTCGAAAAAATAAATATTTGAAGATTATTCCATTGCTGCCGCATTATCTTCAAACTCCTGGATCCAGCTGTGTACAGACGGCTGGCTCGAACCATTGAACTGAGAAAGGGAGTCTTCTTCATCGCGCAATATAAATGAACTGCGACCTCCGACTGGTGTCTTGAGTCACGCATTGAAAATGCATCTCCGTAATCGGATTCCCCATCCTCAATTACCTCAGCTGACAAGTTATAGTAGTCGAGAAGTCTGTCCTGTAGTGTCTGCTTCCTACCGCTCGAGCTAAATAAAGCAGTGATAATTTCTCCTACGCGTACACGTTTAACGCAAAAATTTCTTCCCTCTGGTTATATTGAATTCTTAAACTTAACTTAGTGATTAGTAATACAAAGAACTTTTGGGTAATATTAATGGTTTGAAAATACAAAATAAGTGATTCAGTTCGCTCACTCTCCGATCTGCAAGCAATGCACACCCTGTGCCGACGATGACGTTGACGTTGACTCTCAGACTATTTCACCAGATTGCGCTAGTTTTTCAGGCTATTTCACCAGACTTGCGCTTTCCCAAAGCCAAGTTTTCGATGTCTCCTTCCTTCTTGCAGGACCTTTGCGCAGGATGCGCACCTTGCTACACCTCCCCCGTGTACACGATCTGCCAGGTAGCTGCTTTTCCTCCTCGCCTCCTCGATGCTTGAAACGCTTTCTTATTGCTTATGCGCAATTGATGCCACACTCTGATTTTAACGAATCTTTGTGCCACGATGGCTTCTCTGCTGTTTCTCCAAGTAATTCCCAGTTCTGACACTAAATTTGTGGGATCGCCGGTGAATAGTCCAATTACAACAAGAAATAAAGTTTAATGACTTGTATTCGATCGGAAAAACAATTGATTTTGGGGGTTTTACATCTACTCTTCTCCAAGCACTGACAGCAAAAGCGAGTACTTTATGCGACTATTCTTTTCCTACAGTAATGATATTAATATTTTTGCAGAGTTGCAAGCAATATGTTAATGTTAATGAATAGTGAAGGTAATGTAAGCAGAACTATTGTAGACCTGAACACTTCTTGTTTTCCTTTCTTTTCCCTTATACATTACTTCGACAGCTTTGAAAATCTAACAGCCACCTAAAGAAGTTGTGAAATACTAATTACGAAAGAGTTCAAGACTTTGAAACGTACAACTGTGGACACCTGTGCCTCGCTTTTCTGCTTTTTTTCGTAGAAGATGTGAAGTCATAACCGGTATATTTCATTTAAAATTACGGGTACGTGTACGTGTGTGCTCTGTATGGTATAAAAATGGACCCGCACCCGTTGAAATGCACAGTCTAAGTCTTTACTTCACATCGATCGTCATCTACTGAACAAGAACATGGATTATTCTTAACGATAGACTAAAACAGCTCGTAAAAGTTACCAACTAAACGGTACAGAAACAGCACAGCAACAGTATAGCGATGTACTTGGTCCAAAACCAAGTCTAAGCCATCAAGGTAACAACGGTACCGTACCACTTCCAAAAAGCTCAATCACTATCATAAAAACGAGACCTATATTGTACTCAAAAAGTTCAATAAATTTAATAAAAATACGCTGATATGGAGATATATAGCCAGCAAAGCGATATTTTAGGGTGCCACCTAGCGGCTATTTCAGTAGATGCTATGGTAGACAGATTTTTGGCGTTTAAACCGTTTGTGATCGTTAGAGTGGGCGTGGCAATTTTGGGGTTAATCGATAGGTATTGATGAGACAAACACAATTCAGTTAAAATGTTGATCCTATCATAATAACTGTAGGCGCTACAGATTTTCGCAGATTGTGGGCGTTAGAGTGGGCGTGGCACCCCGGTGAAACAAGCTTGCGCTGCGCAGGAAGCCCAGGAATCTGCATACCTGTCTTTCTGTCCTAGCTCTTATAGTTTCAGGCAGACAGACAGATCTCTAGATCGACTCCGCTAGTGATCCTGATCAAGAATATATGTACTTTATGGGGTCGGAAACGTTTCCTTCAACTTGTTACATACTTTCCAAAAAGTATACCCCTTTACTCTACGAGTAACAGATATAAATATATCGATTCTTTTTTATTGGGATATGATTTATAAATATTACAAATAACGGCGTTTCCTAAACAGTATTTGCTTAGTTGCTGAGGAGTGACTACATGAATTTCGAAAAATTTTAGCTATTTCCCTATAAAAGTTGTAAAATATAGTAGAATAAATATTTTGTTACAGTTAACCAAAGCTAGGTTGGCATTGAAGCGAAAATTCGATAAAAACAAGTCATAAATCAGACAAATTTACAATTGGAGAAAACTTTTAAACCCATTACCGAACCCTTACATGAACTTGTTAAGGAAAATAAAAAACAAAAGACGTCTAATGTAAAAGACAGTATATAAGAAAAGCGTGAATTGAATAAATATACAAAATATGACGATGATAACAAAGAGTTGGACGATTTATACGAACAACAAATCAGAAAGACCTCCAAGCTAATCGAAATTTAATTTCACGAATATTGACAAAGATGTAGAAAATGCGAAAAAGGAGATGGAAAAGAGTGAAGAAGCAGGGACGACACCTTCACCAGTGTATACAGAAGATATTGGTCTGGACGAAGAGCTAGAAGATAAAAACTTAAGTTATAATTATGAATTTAATATCTGTAATTTGACCATAGGAAAAGTGTTGCATAAAGGTTATGGACCTAAAAAAACTGCAAACAATTCATTGGAAAATAAAGAACTAAAAATAAAGATAATAAAAAAACTTTTTATAATAACAAAAAAATTATAATAACAATAACATAACATAACACATACATAACAATTTCAATCCTACAACGTCTAAAACAGGTTTTGGTTACATGGCCCCTTAGGAGTCAAATCCAAACTATGTATACTGGAATGATGTTAATGAGTTAGTCGAACGATGGAAATTTTATTGCCATCAAAAGCAATAACAATAATAAATAATTGTTGTTGTTTATTAGAGGAGTTGCGTGAGGAAAGGTTTATTTTTAAATGGGTTATACCCATGCAAATGCAAATATGTTTTACATTAATAAACATCATGACTGCCAACCAGTTTGGAAATTTTTCTTTTGGTATGGAAAAATTAGAACATTTGAAAAGGGCCCTCCATTGTTAAGTCTACTGATGAAATATTTATCGATGAGAACGCTAATCCAAATGCTCAAATTAAACGTATCAAAAACGAAACGAAACTTTTAGATAACGATATCTAGCATCAAAACAATTTACTGAAGAGAAAATTGAAAATTTGGGAGAAGATATAAGAAAAATTTTAACTCAAGATATTAATTGTCGACTCACGAAAATTTTAAGCTTAGAAAATAAAATTGAATTGTGTAATAAGAGAGCAGGCAGTGCTGAACAAATTTTTGGCAAAATTCTAGTAAATATTACAAATTTTAAGGATTACATATTTAAATTTGTAAAAAAAGCACACATTATTACAGAAAAAAACATAATTGAGTTTGAAGGTGTGGCTTTATAGCCAATTAGAAGAATATGATTAGGCAAAAAATTATAAATGAGTTGCATGGACAATATTGGAAAAACTTTCAACGAAGGCGAGTGGTTACAAGGGGTAAAAACTTTAAAATTAGAAAGGTAAACAATACATACATTAATAAGGTAGCTCGATTCAGGGCGGATTTTATAAGGAGTTGAAAAAGTTGTAAGGTAAAAACGAAATAAAGTTTTATTTAAGTGGCTAGGGTTTTTAAAGACAAGTATTTGTATTTTCCAAAATCTTGATTATAATAAAACGTCTCCAATTCAACTGATTTATAAAATAGCTTCTTTTCAATGTGTTTTTTTGCAACTAATGATTATTCATCCTTAACATAATTGTTATGTATCATCCCACCTAAGCAAAATGAATTAGTTTTTTACCATTCAACATTTTTTAAAATATCTTTTTCAATTAGTCTCTGATGTTTTATTGATGTCGTAACATGAACTTCATTATTTAACTCTTAAAATTGTGTATTCGTTAAAATTACGTTTTATTAGATAAATTAATCATTATCTATATATTTCAAGAGTTACTTTTCATGAAACTTTGACTTTTAATATTGGTAATAAAAATCCTACATTTTCAATTTCGATAATTCTAATACTACAAGTCCTAAATATATGGGCCTATTAAATAGAACGGATAATCTTTTCATTTAAATTGCAAAGAAAAAATGATTAAATTTGGTTGCACTATGAAAATGGAATTTTGAAATTAAAATCTTTGCACAATGTGCTTTTCGTCCAGTCTTGTTGCTATCCGATTTTTCCATGTACTTTCCATGTACTTGGGGTCCTCCATTGTTTCTCCGTAAACAAAATTATCCACCAACTAAAAAATATTATTAATATTATTTTTTTTTTTCATTTTGCCTTTATAATTTATTTAGAGAAATATAAGTCTTTCACCAAAGCTTTTGTAAGAACTGAACTCCTCTGAGGATCTTTTTCAGTACTAACCCATTCTGTATGCATTGTTGCAAATTCCGATAATTTATTACATAATTTATTTTTATTTCCCGGATCAGCAATTATTTATTTATATTCTTTTGAAACCAGACAATTTGAATACAAAATGGAAGGTTATTATGAAGATCATGTAAGCAGTTCGGATATATTATGTCCACTTCCAAAAAAATAAAAAAATAATATAAAAAGTAAAAAAATAAATAAATAAATAAATAAAATGTTTGCAATCAATTGGAATATTATGAATATCAAAATTTTCTATGTCTGTGGTCCAATTAATCCAATCAAACTTTTTATATTTTAGTGTATCTATGACAACATTGAACTAAGCCACATCGAATGCTTTTCTGAATAAATCTATACATGGGAATATCTGTCAGCAGTTCAAGTTGAATCTTTGGCGTTTTCAACATTGCCTCCCAAGAAAGACCTAGTATCTTAAAATATACAAATGCATATACATATGAATATATATATGCATACATTTCAAAAATGTCTGTCTAAAAGGAATACAACCTTTTCTGTTAGATTAATATAGCGGAAGGGTAGTTTTTTTGACTCTATTAGCATAAGCTAACTTTGGTAACCTCCAACTGCATATAGTCTTGTGTTTCAATGCAGCTTTCTCTCCAGTCCACTCTCAACATCTTTGTGGATTTTTTAAAACCATCGGTGTATAATTGTTGGGAAATAGTTCGTCTTTATGTTGAATTTAAATAGTATTACATTTGCTTCTTTACTTTTGCCTATTTACCTATAACCTATTTTTACCTATTACCTATAGTACCTATTTTTGCACACATCATTGTATTGTAACCATTTGGGAGCTTTAAGCTCACACGCATAGCCGAAATTGCAGTGCAATGCGTTAGTATTAGAACATCACGCGATCGTTTTTCTGTTCTTTTTCTGCACGTTTTGCAAGCCGGATGCATTCGCTTGTTGATATTAACCGCAACCGCTCGCTGATAGCAACCCCGCTTAAAGTATTGTAAACCCGCTAAATAGTGAAAATAAATGCATAAAACTATAATAAAAAACCATAATACAGTCCACTATTCATAAACATAACAAATTTTGGTCCTTCGAGCCGGATACCCGCGTTTATTTGTGCATTTACTTTTGTGAACATTAGAGACAAATTTACCGTTTTTTCGTCATGAACGCGATAATGCATAGAACGATTCAACAACGTGGTGCCTGCAAGGGGCAAATAACGCGCACCCTCAACAGTGCTGTGGAGTTTTCACAAAGATGTGAGAATGTGGAAACATTGCAATTCAAGCTGGAGCGTTTGGTCGCCACTTTCAACCACTTTATGGAGCTCTCAGATGAGTTAGTGGAATTTCACTTGGAGGAGGGATATGAAGACCCTGGATTGGACATACCCGAATACGAAGACAAGTTCTACGCCGCGCATGCTATTTTTAGTAACGCCATCAAGGACATGGGAGGTCAGGATCATGGACAGGACCAGTCGAACATTCTACTTTCAAGTACAGTGGAACGCCTATTTGAGGGACAAAACAACCTTTTGGAGAAAATTCATACTTCATCGGGAACTGCTGATTTAAGGTTTGAGAAAATTCGGATTCCCACATTTTCTGGTAAATATGAGGATTGGAGCCAGTTTAGTGATCTGTTCTTAAGCTCAGTAAATAGTAACGAAAAGCTCTCCAAGTGCCAAAAGTTTCATTATCTCAAATCATATCTGGAGGGAGAAGCACTGTCCCTAATTAAACATATTTCCGTCTGTAATGATAATTACCAAGACGCATGGGAAAAATTAGAAAATCGTTATAATAAAAGGTCGCTCATCGCTCGATCGTTTGTTCAGAATTTTTTATCGTTGCCAACCGCTAACAATTCGAATATTGCAGAATTACGCAAGGTAATTGACTCGGCCGACGAATGCATTCGAGGCTTACATGCGCTGAACTGTGACAGCCGCGATGTATGGCTCATTCATATTTTGCTGTCAAAGTTAGGTTCAGAAATTAAACAAGCTTGGGCCAACTGCAGTTTATCGGCCACTGAAGACGTCACCATAGAGGAGCTGTTCGCCTTTCTTTTCGCTCATTGTGATACTTCGGAGTCTTGTCAGGATTTACCCGCAATGCAACCCTCAAGACCAGCCCAGAGTAGACGCCGCCAAGCCGCTTTTCATGCCAGTGGATCAACTCAGTCGTCTCGCGAATGTATATATTGCCAAGGACAGCATTCTATATATTCATGCAATGAATTCAAGGCACTGGATGTAGTCAGCCGCCGCACCTTCGCCAAGGATACAAAATTATGCTTCAACTGCTTGAGTCGATCGCATCAAGTCAGGGATTGTAATTCATCGAACACTTGCCGTCAGTGCAACGCTAAGCATCACACGTTAGTACACCCGATTGAAGCAAGATCGGTTCCTGTGGCACCTGCGCACTCGACTGCCGCTGATACGAATACTGCCGCTGTTAGCCATCATATTTTGGAGAGGGCCAACAATCCAGCCCTACTGCCAACTGTTGTCGCCAATGTTATTGACACATGGGGAAACGAGACCTCGTGTAGGTTATTGCTCGATACTGGATCAACAATAACCATGGTATCTGAGTCGTTTATCCAAAGGATCGGAATTCCTCGCACGCATGCCCGCATTTCGGTAGTTGGTTTAGGTGCTAAGCCGGCTGGTGTTAGCCGAGGTCGCGCTAGCTTCACCTTACTCTCAAGAACCACGACTGCATCATTGGAAGTCTCTTGTCTAATTATGAGTTCTCTAACTTCTACGATTCCAGCTCAGCAGGTCAAATCAAATTCAACTATTTGGACCAAGATTCGCAGCCTACCGCTAGCTGACCCGACGTTTGGATCTCCGGGCAAAATCGACGTTATCTTAGGCGCTGATCAGCTGTGGAACTTATATACTGGACATCGCCGAGAGTTTGGTATCGAATACCCCATCGCACTGCATACTAATTTTGGTTGGGTTATTACAGGCAGCTACACTGATGGTAACAAAGCATCTACGCACGCACAAGTTCATCACGCTTATGAAGATTTGGATTCCTTAGTTCGCTCATTTATGGACATGGAACAAGTGCATCCGAGTAAAACAACGATAGACGCCAGTGATCCCGCCGAAAAACATTTTCTGAAAACACATGCTCGTAGAGAAGATGGTGTTTATATTGTTCAATACCCATTCAAGGAGCCCCGCACGCCAATTGGCTCCACTTTGCCACAGGCTTTAAACCGCTTCGCCGCTTTGGAAAGGAAATTTAGAAGATTCCCCGCACTCAAACAACAATATGTGGATTTCATGGATGATTATTTAAATCAAGGACATATGGAATTGATTCCGGCTGCTGCAGGCGGTGAGGATCCCGCACTTTACAACTATTTGGCACACCATGCAGTTTTTAAGCCAGATAGTACTACCACACGTTGCCGAGTGGTATTTGACGGCTCTGGAAAGGATTCCACGGGTCATTCTCTTAATTCGCGACTGCATATAGGACCGCCTATTCAACGGGACTTAATTGGAGTATGCCTTCGATTTCGTCAGCATCGTTATGTATTTTGTGCAGACATCGAGAAGATGTTTAGAGGCATTTTGGTGTCGGACGAACATACACAGTACCAACGCATAGTTTGGAGGAAGGATGAAAACGCTACGATGGATCATTATCGACTGTTGACAGTAACATATGGATTAGCTTCATCGCCGTTTATTGCAGTTCGAGTTCTTAAACAGCTTTCGAATGACTATGCCGAATTGTATCCCACCGCTGCTGTCGTGCTCAACAGAGACGCGTACGTTGATGATATTCCTACTGGATGCGACAACATCAAGGATCTCATTGCACTCAAAGATGAATTGATTCTGCTTCTTAGCGAAGCTCAATTCAAATTGCGAAAGTGGAGCTCAAACTGTTACGCCCTTTTAAAGTCGTTGCCAAAGGAGATTTGTGAGTATCCACCAGAGGATTTAGAGGAAGACCGCTCAATTCGATTTGTTAAAGTCCTGGGATTGTGTTGGGAACCAAAACCGGACTATATTTTCTTCAAATTAGAAACCCCCGCATTTACGACTGCTCTTACTAAACGCATATTGCTTTCAGAACTAGCCAAGATCTACGACCCGCTGGGTTTGCTTTCGCCAACTGTTGTTTTTCTGAAGATCCTATTTCAAGATAGTTGGCTAAGTTCTGTCGATTGCAATGAAGTACTACCGCAGCAAATATGTACACGATGGCAACAGTTTGCATCGGAAATGCATTTATTGGAAACTTGTCGAGTTCCTCGCTACATATCTGCACCACATCAAGAAATGGAACTGCACGGATTTGCTGATGCATCATCTCAAGCGTATGCTGCCGTCATCTATAGCCGCGTCGAAGTCAACAATGGATATGCTGTCAAACTGATTATGGCTAAAACTCGCGTAGCCCCTATTAAGCCTATCTCCATTCCGCGACTAGAGTTAAACGCAGCTCATTTACTCTCTAAACTGATTTATCTGGTCAAGCAATCATTAACTGTTCCTATTTCCAGAATTAATTGTTGGTCAGACTCTGAAATAGTCCTGCATTGGCTATCTTCTCCGCCTAGGACTTGGAACACCTATGTTTGCAACCGCACTGCTGAAATTCTAGAGGTTTGCCCACGCAGCTGCTGGCAACATATTCGAAGTGGTGATAATCCCGCAGACTGCGCATCGCGAGGAGTACTGCCAAAGGACCTCGTGGATCATCAAATATGGTGGAATGGACCACCTTGGCTATCTCAGTCACGTTCAGCTTGGCCACCTGTTAAAGCTAAGTTTGTTCTGTCGACAGAAGGAGAGGCCTGCCTAGAGATGAAGGCTGAAACGAAAGTTAATCTACACATTTCCGACGACGGAAATTCGCTATCTTGTATGATCAACAAATCCTCCTCATGGTCCCGTTTATTAAGGATAGTCAGCTACTGCATTCGCTTCGTTCATCGTCTTCGTGAGAGGAATCGACTTTCACCATTCCTATCGGCGTGGGAGCTACAATATGCACGAGCTAAGATCTTTACGCACGCTCAAAAGGAGTTCTTCAACGTGGAGTACCAGCAGTTAACTACCGGACAGCCATTGTCGAAGAAATCGAAGTTGATCCGCTACACACCCTTTTTAGACGAGCAGAGAGTAATGCGTGTTGGTGGTCGCATCGATAATTCTATAGCTACTTATGACGCAAAGCATCCCATTCTCCTTCCTAAGGAATCTCCAATAGCTGGTCTGCTAGTTCGCTATCAACATGCTGCATTGTTACACGCTGGAGTCGAATACACGTTTCATAGTCTACGCCAAAGGTATTGGATTCTAGGAGCTCGGAACCTCGTCCGCAAAACTGTATTCAATTGCAGAACTTGCTTTCTGCAGCGAAGACACACGAGTTCTCAGCTTATGGCTGATTTACCGGAGTTTCGAGTTCAACCCGCCCGTTGTTTTCTGCACACTGGATTGGATTATGCTGGACCTGTGTCAATCAAAACATCGACAGGCCGGACACCAAGATTTGGCAAAGCTTGGTTTGCGATCTTTGTCTGCCTATCTACAAAAGCGATTCACATAGAATTGGTCAGCGATTTGACGACATCCGCCTTTATAGCCGCTTTCAAACGCTTTTGGTCTCGACGTGGACCTATATCAGATTTATACTCGGACAATGGAACGACTTTCCATGGAGCCAAAAGAGATTTAGCTGAAATGCAACGAATGGCAATAGCTCAAAGTCAAGATGAAGAAATTTCAAGCTTCATGGCCAGCCACGAGATTAATTGGCATTTCATTCCGCCATCTGCTCCCCATTTCGGAGGCATTTGGGAGACTGGTGTGAGATCCATAAAGCTGCACTTAAAACGAGTCATTGGCAGCAGTACCTTGACATTCGAGGAGTATTCGACCCTGTTAATTCAGATTGAAGGGCTTCTGAACTCTCGCCCTTTATGCGCACCTAGCGATCACAGTCTTAACCCGCTAACTCCTACTCATTTTCTAACAGGTCAGCCTCTCACTTCGGTACCAGAACCATCTTTCCTGGATGTAAATATCAACAGACTGCAGCGCTGGAGACAACTACAGGCCAAGGTTCAAGGTTTCTGGAAACGTTGGAATCTCGAGTATCTCAGCACGCTTCAACCTCGCACGAAATGGCATCAAGATGCTCCAAATGTTGACGTGGACACACTGGTTGTGCTGAAGGAGCCCAATCAACCGCCAAGCAAGTGGATGCTAGGACGAGTCACCGAAGTTCATCCTGGCCAGGATCAGAGGGTTCGGGTGGTCACCGTTAAAACCGCCAAGGGAATCTACAAGCGCCCTATTACGAAAATTGCTGTGCTTCCTTTGAACTGAACCGTCGTTCAGGGGGGCCGGTATGTTGGGAAATAGTTCGTCTTTATGTTGAATTTAAATAGTATTACATTTGCTTCTTTACTTTTGCCTATTTACCTATAACCTATTTTTACCTATTACCTATAGTACCTATTTTTGCACACATCATTGTATTGTAACCATTTGGGAGCTTTAAGCTCACACGCATAGCCGAAATTGCAGTGCAATGCGTTAGTATTAGAACATCACGCGATCGTTTTTCTGTTCTTTTTCTGCACGTTTTGCAAGCCGGCTGCATTCGCTTGTTGATATTAACCGCAACCGCTCGCTGATAGCAACCCCGCTTAAAGTATTGTAAACCCGCTAAATAGTGAAAATAAATGCATAAAACTATAATAAAAAACCATAATACAGTCCACTATTCATAAACAATAATGATTCACATTCATTTCCAAGCGAATTCATTTTATAAGGGACCATCCACTATCTCTCTGTTGAAATTCTTGAGTTTTTGAAATTATTTTCATGGTATGTTCATAAAAGATATATCCTAATCAGAATCTTTACTCATGATCGACATTATACTTTGAAAGCTTTTTATTTCGATCTGTTTGCAGTCACTTTCAGGGTTGAAAAAACTGATTTTTTGATTTTATTTAATTATTTTGCACGATCTTTTTTTCACTTTTACTTGACTTGTGCTTGATGCAGCAAACTAACCCACTTCAATATTAGTTTTGGAAGACTGACTATTGTCCTCGTGTTTGAAGTGGGCGTATACAATAATATTGGAAATGAGAGGTGCATATTTAAAAATTTGAAAACATTAATTCTAGCAGGGCACATGAAAGGAATGAAGAGTATTGATTTTGAAAAATATTTTATATAAGTGTAACCAATAAGGCACAACCAAACCGATAAAGGAGACAGGGAAACATAGAACAATAAGTTCTGTACGAATATTTTAAAGAGCAAGATGAGATTGTTGAGTTAGAGAGACATCATGCATTCACTTCAAAAAAATAACGTTCTAAACCAATTTGACGGAATTCTGTTCAATCAAAACCTATTGAATGTAATGGAGATTATATGAAAATATCTATTCATGGAAATCATATAGACACCTCTGCGTGAAGCAATGATGCTGCCACCGAGGGAGTCGATACTTGTGTATGCCATCGAATTTCGTATTACAAAAACAAGGAAGAACGCTACAGTCGAGTGCCTCGACTATTAGATACCCGTTACTCAGGTAAAGCAAAAGGGAGCAGCAAAGCTATATTTTATGGCGCCACCTACCGGCTATTTCTGAAGATGTTATGTTTGGCGGCAGAAAGATTTAAGCGTTTAAGCCGTTTGTATGCGTTAGATTGGGCGTGGTAAATTTTTATGAGCAGCAAAGCTGTATTTTATGGCGCCACCTACCGGCTATTTCAGTAGATGTTATGTTGGGCGGCAGACAGATTTAAGCGTTTAATCCTTTTGGGCGTTAAAGTGAGCGTGGTATATGAGACAAACACATTTCAGTTAAAATTTGCGTGGCACCCCGCACAAACTTGCTCTGCGCAGGAAGCCCAAGAATCTGTATGCCAAGTTTGGCTGTTCTAGCTTTTACAGTTTCCAAGATCTCAGCGTTCATACAGACAGACGTACAGGTGGACGGACGGACATGGCTAGATCGACTTGACCAGTGATCCTGATCAAGAATATTTATACTTTATGGGGTTGCTTCCTTTTACATACTTTCCGACGAATCTAGTAAGACCTTTTGCTCTACGAGTAACGGGTATAATGGGGCACTCAGTATTATGAAAATATATTATAATTTAGAAAAGAGAATGAAAAATAACAAATAATATAACAAATCTTTTTCGCAATACCAAAATAATTGAATAAATGTATTATTCTGCAACAAAATAAACTTCTCACTTTTTATTTAGAGTCTAAATAAGAGGTATACTTGGGCGTTGTAACTTTTTGGAACCTTTCATAGATAGGCAGTCAGTGATCTTCCCAATGAGCGTGCCGCTCGTGTGCCCCTTTTATTGGGTCTCTGGCTGAGCCTTTATCAATTTATATATGCTAATGAGACTAACTACTTTTTGCATTTTATTTTTTGAATTTACAAAATTTTAATTGTTTTCACTTTTAAAAGCAAGTTCTTTATTGTTGCTTTCACACAGTTCATTAATTTCACTTATGTACTTAAAAAAAAATGAATTTATTTTTCCCGAGTTAATCTTTTTAAGATGATTTCGTTTGGTCGGGATATTTTTCTATGAATTCCTTTTTTGAATTCGATTGTTATAATAAGGTTATTTTTAATGATTTTAAATGATTTATTTGTAGCCCTTTAGGGCAATTATATTTCAATTTATTTATTGGTAACCCGTTATGGCTTAGGGAATCTAAAAATACAATTCAAAATTAGACTGCAGCTCTCCACTCCATCGTTCGGCTAAGATGCTGATGCCGCACTTTTGGGCAGCCACTGCTGGCGGCCCGCTGCTACTCTGTTGCTGGCCGAACTTTATTGACGCTGCGCCTCGTAACCACTCAGCGCTTGCATGTGCCGAAACGGATTTCACCGGCTGTGTTCTCGCTTACGCGTGCGTCCGTTGTTGGCCCCAGATCAATGACCGTAGTACGGTTAACTTATATATATAAAATACTGCTGCTCTTAAGCGTAGCAATTCACTCAAAACCAAATTATATATGCCTGAGGCACGCGTCGGTCCGCATTTTACTTTATTTTAATGTGTTTCATTATATTTTTGATGTTTTCAATGTTTTCGATCTTCACTGGTTTTTCGATTGTATTATATGAGTCTGTTGCCCTTTGGTTATGCATAAGTTTACTAAAAGCTTAGATTGGTTCGATGGACACATTTTATTTTACTACTACTTTTACGACATATACTATTTGTCACTCCTATAGCCGAACAATATTCAAGAGCATGAGGATCACGAGTACTGCGGCCACAAACATCCCAGTATGTCGGATGTCGTTCTTATGGAGGATCCTCCCCTCATTTTTTTTATTATAATGGCGGCGGTGGACAATTAAGATTCTTCGACCTATTTGTGTCCTCCTCAGGGGCTGTTGATTTCTAGTGGCTGATCCTGGAAGCAGATGACTCCGTAAACGACTGCCCCTGGGAAAGTTGCCGTTTCTCTAAGCAGGCGGCTACCGTCAGCAAGACACCAAACTGGATTTCCTTTATACCCAAGTAGATGCACCCCTCCCACCAACTCAAGATTAGTCGTTGTTTTTTTGTGTAACACTTTCAATGTGGAGGGACGGTAACATTAGACAGGACATTGGTTCGAAGCTGTGCATGAAGGACAGCCACGCAGCCAGAAGCAGGTCATCGCCATCAGCACGCCAGCTACCAAATCGCGACATCTTCGCAAGACAGATCGAGCCCCGCAGAAACGGCAAGGACAATAGCCAAAAGGGTGAGGCTAGGGTGGAACATTCATTTAGACTAGGCGCAGAAGCAAATTGAAGCGCGAGGCAGCTTCCTGGCTTTTGCCTTGACTGTCCGCGCGATTTGAGCAGAAACCCCAGTAGGACCAACCGGGACAGAGCAAGGGGCTGAAAACGGTGACGCTTCCCTTGCGAGTCCCAGTCGTTGCCAAGCAGTCGCCGAAGTGACTTCAAAAAGTGTCGCTAAAGTGACTCCGAGAAGTGTCGCTGAAGTGGCACATTTCTATCCCAACGGGAGTCAAAATATAAGGGTAACGGTAATTATCGCGTAAAATGTTTTTTATCGTCTCCCTATCGTTCAGAAGTATCTCAGGCAATACTTTTTTAAGCCACATTAATTTTTGGTTGATTAGTAAAAACATCATGAAGATATCTTCAACCATTCCAAAGATATGAAATAACTTTTTTGTGCCAGAAAATGCTAGAAAATGCCATGTTCTGACCCCTATAACTCCGGAAAAACTCAAAATTTCTAATGAAGACTTTATTTTGTCGTTGTGAACTGGAAAAGCAAAAAAATTCGATGAAAATCGGACCTTCGGAACAGGGGTGGCACGCTTCGCAGATTTTTACTCATTATATGCGATATTGTGGGTAGACTAAACAATGTTGAAATATTATTCGTAAAAATAATATTTATTATCATACACTTTTTTCAGGCCATAGCTTTTTTATAATTGCTCTCAGTGACTTGGTAGACTTACCAGAAAGACAGTATATTAGGTGATTGCATTTTGTATTAATGTCGTCTAATGTAAAAGAATTTTGAAAAGGCTAATGAAATTTTTGAGCTTTTAAATTAATTAATATGTATAAGAAACGAACAAAAAAATATATAAATAAATTATATAGAATAAATTATTTATCAAAAAACAATCTAAATAAATGAAATAAAAATTGTTGTTAATTCAATTAACACGGTGAAGAAAATAAATAAAATTTCGAAAAAAAAAACAAAACAAGAGTAAAATAATTATTTTGTATACAATTATTAAATTTGTTTGAAAAAAATATTTTTTTAATTAATACAAAACCACGATGTATCAAAATTAATAGTAGTTGCAAAGGACGAAAAAACAGTATACCCGACCGAATGCAGGGCAGCTCGTCACTTTACGTTGCTAACGGCGGACAAGCGATAGCGAAGTACAGTAGAAATTCATGGCTTGAGTAATCTATTATTTTTGAACTCGAAATATTATTGTTGATAAAATAGGTATAAGAGATTGCAATTTATGTAAGTTAATAATAAATAAATTATTTTTCTTTTATATTATTTTTGTGTACAGACTGCAACTTACATAGTTGCCAGATTTTCTTAGTTGTTAACGGAGCAAAATCTATAGAATTGAGGGATTGAAACACATATTTGAGCTATAAAATTGACAATATATAACACATCTCCTTTTAATTACAAACGATTAGGATATTTGGCTTTTCTGAACACGACTGCTTTCTCGCACAATTATGCCAGATGACAGTCAGGCGGTGGAGCTATGGGTTGGAGCTATGGGGTGGCTTAGGTTCATGATCTCATGGCTGAACAGCAGGTGGAGTTTCAGGTTGATCTTCTCGTTGTGTTGACTGACAGCTGATTGTGGGATTTCATGCACCCACCAAAACTCTGGATGTTATTCAATGAAGCTTCTTTATGAGAACTTCGGTTTGAGCTGATTGACATTGCGCTTGACATTGTCATTTGTGGTGCGAACGATGCAGAGCAATTTTTCATTGAGATGGTCGATTATGCCTTCAATCCATTTTTCTCGCATTGAATAGTTACTAGCGTGGACCATTTGATTTTGGGACGTACTTGGTAACTGAATGTTTGGCCTCGAGAAGCTGCTCGAAACTCATTAAAATTTTATTTTCCTGATTAAAAATATGAGAAAAGCATCCTTGTCTTTATAGCATCCATTGAGGATAATTTTTTTGTGAATTCCTTGTGTGAGTCTCCTAAATACTCGATTTCATCCTTAAAAAAGAAACATTTGTCCTTTTCGAATCTGATATCGTTTACCTGACGAATGCTGAGAACTTGCTTAAGATGTTGTTTGCTTGGGTGCTTAGATGATAATGTCATCTACTCCTTTTAAAATTTGTTCCAAATATCGCTGAAACACTGGAAGTTCCGTAGGAAAGGAGATGGCACAGAGGTGTAATAAGTGACCATTCCAATTTTTGGTTTTTTTATTTAATTCCATTTGAAGGTAAGCACCCTCTAAGTCGCTTTTGTTGAACTGCTTACCGTGACTTAGGATGTCGTGAGAAAGACGCACACCCTGGTTGCTTTAAACACATCATTTTACTTCTACATAGGTCACTTGTAATGTTTGATATTTGGATGCAAACAAATACATAATAGATTTTTAGAAATTTTAACGTTGCAGTGCAATAATGTGGAAATCCCTTAGCAACTTTAGAAACTTTATTTAACTGCGTTTATGTATTAGCATTTCTTACGAATACTTTGGATTCGGAATCCATTTAAAAATATATAGCTTTGGTTTATTTTTAAATTTATAAGAACCTTGTTTTGTGGCTATTCACTTGACCAGTAATACTGTTCGCAGGTTCCATTTTGCCATTTTGCTTGTATTGCTTTGACATGCAGCTGTGTCATATTCTACCGCACTTGTGATATACGGATTATTGGATTTTTCTTGGACACGTTTTCTTTAGGGCTGCCTAGATTGCAATTAATGAAATGAAAGCTTAAATTCTATAAGCTTTAACGGTTGGCATTGTAAACGAATTGGCATTCCCGAGCGATTCGAGTAAGTCGGCTAACTACTCCTTATGTGTTTGTAAATGACATAACAATATACCGTTTTGTGGGGAATGCTCCGAAAGCTTTTTTTGATAATGTTCGCCACGACAGAAAATAAGCTTTTTGCCTTATTTCTACACTGGACGAATACGCGTTAAAGTGCTCGCTTAATTATTCCCAGTTTTGATTATCTTTGTTGAATTTGTGGAGCGGCGGAAGAGAATAACTCACCGGAGTGGCTTGAATCACCCTGCCCTGAAAAAGCGTTTTTATTTTTGCTTGCATCCAGTTTCGTTGTTGTTTTGGAATGCCTTTCTGTAATTTACGGTTGTTAAGCAAGGATTGTTTGGATCAAACTTTGATCTGTGCGCATCTTGATGAAAGTCAACGATTACTCGACACGATATTTAAAATAGTTTTTCTCTTTCGGCTATATTTTTTTAAAGCTTGTACAGCGGACTCGTCTACTTGTAAATATGGCAATCTCATACAAATGCAAATTTACAGTTTATAATGGAAAATGTTATTTTTTCTATATCTGAATCTTTTATTATAATTTGGTGGAATTCATATTTCAAATTCATTGTTGAGAAGTATATAGCTTTCCTAAATTAGCTTATTATATAGACGGGTCTTGCATCGGGTAACTGTCCGTTATAGCTTTTTCGTTAAGTTTTTTGAAATCTATGTTTGGGACTGCCATTTTTTTTACCTTTCTTGTTGCATATCGTGCATAACCTGCGAAATCTATAAAACGGAAATTGTTGGCCATAATGGGTGGAAATCGAAACCGTATTGATAGAGATCCTTTAGCCGAAGAGGACATTAATAAGATAATTAATCACATAATTAGACTTGACGCCACAGTTCGTATTCAAGGAGTTGACTTTTGTGCAAGCGAAAAGCGCCATCCGGTGCAGCATAACTATCTCTCATCGTTCCCGTAACTGGTATTTATGAATCCTTTTCTCGCTCGGCAACGAGAAAATTATATCCAACGCAATGATAATTAATTCACATCGTCATATCTAGAGTAAATCTTAAAACACGGTCGCGATTGGAAAAACAACTTAGTTACAGTTCCATTCCGTTATGAAATGATTGTTCAGTGACGCTTAATAATCGTTATCAACACTAAGCCGTTGGGGCTGTCACTTAGGACGTCATATGACCAATTAAGTCAATGTTGTATTTCCTTAGCAAATGCAGTTTCACATAAAATATACGGACTTCTCAAAAATCGTCTAGCAATTTGTTGCCCCGCTTAGTCAACTCAGACTGAAGACCAACTGTGGGCTAGAATTTGGTCGGCCCGGGGTCACAGGTCAATTCTATAACGGATGGGTTGGGGAAAATTATTGATATTGGGAACTTAGCGTGTATAGCTAACGACTGCACTCATTTGAAGATGTAGTTGAATACATAAATCTACCATCGATATTAGGGTATCGTCCAGAAGCATCTGCAATCTCTCCTGATTGGAATCCAAATGGTATCTTCTTAGCATTCCTTTACTTTTTCAATCCTAATCACGTCGACATACTGGTCGGCGCTGACTTGTTCATTTAAGAACAAATACGTCACGAGCACAACTACAAAATCCTGTCTTTGGCTGGGTAGCTTCCCCTGCACCTCATATTTCACTCTAGAATCTACGAATGACAATGATTTATATTAGACGATAAGGAAGCATAAGGCAATCGTTGAGTGAGGAATTATTTCCCGATGTAAATGATTAATATAAATCGCTTTGTTTTTTATCCTCTGTTACGCTTCACTACTTGGTTCGGGAGATAATTAGGTTGAGCAATGTACTAGGCAAGTGCAGTACTGTTGTTTGACGAAGAACGCACTGTTTCCAATATAAACCACGATTAATGTCCCAAATAATGAGAACCCTACCATTCGACCGAGTCAGAGTAGGTCGTCTCTATAAAATACGTGTAGTTATCAAATTCGGTTGTCGCTAGGCGTGCGTGGCAGGGCAGCTCTAAAAATGTTTGTCGCAATATACTTATCCTTCAACAAAACCGGCTCTCTTAGAACATTTAAAACTTCTCATATTTTACTCCGGCATGGAACTCTCGAACTACTTTATTGCGCAGATCACTTTTCAACGTTCACTGCTTTACCCCCCGGGATCCGTATCTTCCCATCCAGACGACAACTTTCCTCACCTAAAACGCTGGCAGCCCATATCAGCCAGTAAACAATGTTTTTAGAGACACTGGTCCCATCGCTAATAATTTATCCCCATCAGGTCGGAAAGCAAAGTTCTTACTAAAAACCGTACAAAATACTATATTCTACAAATACCAGATTCTATAAAATACTAGATTATGAAAGCTATAAATATCTATGTACAATATTGAAGAGAATCAGAAGAATGAGATTTAAGAATATTGTTAAATTGAAAAGCTCTTGGAATAAACGCACAATTAACACAGATGACGGCTAAAGGATGTTTTTTTTGCTCTCTATGCAAACAGCGGAAAATATCCTAAATACGGAATTCTATTGTCTGTTCCTTGTTGTCTGGTTTGTTCCTTGGTAATGACTTGAAAATTTGAAAAAATTTTTCATGATTGGTGAATTTTGATAATGATTTGATTGCTTAAAGAGTGGTTTCATTTTATAGCTAAGTCAACTTCTTGAATTTTGTATGCCTTTTTACCTTTGCATCTGCAACTAACTATTCTTTTAAGCCAACTAGTTTTTTGATCACTAGTACTCTAGTAATATATTCCACTGTAAAGATAAGCAACCTGCTGAATTTTAAGCCGATCCCTCGGTTACCATTGTTAAATTTTTTACATCGAATCTATCTTTTATACTTTCCGATTGTTTTCTTTAATGCTGACTAGCTAAAAAATTTTGTTGTTTTACTTTTTATTTTTAAAAAGACTCCAATTTTTATAATAAAATAATATTTATCCTTACAATTCTGTCCGATGGGGTCTTCTTGAAGTTTGCGAAATATTCTTCCTTCTTGTCGGTGCGGTAAGGTGTTGGCGTGGGAATGCCCTGCAGCCCTTCCATCCTTCTTTGGTATTTCTTCGGATTGTTATCTGGTTTTGTTTGGTTGCTCTCAAAGGCTTAACAATTGAAGGCTTAAAATTTTTTCTTAAAATTTTTTTTGGTGTTTCAAATATGTTTTGGTTTTATAGTTTTGTTGATGTTCATGATTTAGGTCTTCAATCAACATTTAAATCAACTTAATGTTTTTTAGTTTAGTTTCAGTTGTTGGTTGCGGAAAGTCCATTATTAAAATAAATTTTTTATTTCCATAAATTGTTATTATTTAAACATTTGATTATTTAATTAATTTTATGAGTAGTCTTAGATTTAACAAGAAAGGAAGGTAACTTCGACAAGCCGAAGTTTGTATACCCTTGCAGTTATAAAAAAATCAATAATTTTATGAAATTGAATTCGAAATTCTTTAAAATATAAAAATGTATATTTCCAATAATTTAAGATAATATGTCAAAAAGCCCTAAATCTATAATTTGTTTCATATTATTTCCCACCAATTTTCGGATCGTTCCTATATGATACAGTCGTCCGATTTTGATAAAATTTAAATCAAAATTCAAAACCAAATGAAAAATGTTATTTCCAAGCGTATGAGGTTATATGTTAAAAAACATTAATTTTCCGACTGTTCAAATGACAGCTATATGATATAGTCGTCCAGTTTCGATAAAATTTAATTCGAAATTCTGAACTTATTAAAAAATGTTATTTCTAAGCTTAGGATGTTATATAATTTATAAATATAATTTTTTTTTAATTTTTTTCCCGATAGTTCCAATGGAAGCTATAAGATATAGTTGTCCGATCCGGCTAGTTCCGACTTATATACTACCTGCAATAGAAAGAAGACTTTGGGGAAAGTTTCAACCCGATAGCTTTAAAACTGAGAGACTAGCTTGCGTAGAAACGGACGGACAAACGGACGGACAGACGGACGGACGGACGGACAGACGGACAGACAGACAGACGGACAGACGGACGGACAGACGGACGGACAGACGTGGACAGACATGGCTAGATCGCTTCGTCTGTGACGCTAATCAAGAATATATACTCGTACACTTAATGGGCTCGGAAATGTCTCCTTCATGTCGTTGCAAACTTCTGACTGAAATCCTTATACCCTCTGCAAGGGTATAAAAACATAAATTTTTATTTTTAAATTTTATTTTATTGGTGTTTGATCTTAATTCACTAACTCATATTACATCAAGACACTATATAATAGAAGATATTACCGATCGCGGCTTCACTCCAATATATACTGGCTTCTTAAATCTAAAGCCTTATCCAACGAACTTCAGCCAAAAGCTTTTCTTTTTCAAGCTTTCATTTATTTATTTTTCTAGCGCTAAAGTAATTGTTAACTAAAAAATAAAGCACTAGTCATAATAAAAAATGTACAATCTTACAGAAAGTTTTACAAAATACATTTAAGTTTTGATATCATTAGTATCAATAGTAAAATTTTCAATTCTTATCTAGTATAGTATTGAAATTATTGTTAGCTTTGTGTGGTTGGTTGGCTGTGGGTAAGTTATTTTTTAACATTAAAAGATACAACATCTGAGGATGTTCTGTAATTTATACGTGAAAAATTCCCTTCCGACGATATTGCAGTTGAACAATTTCGATTTTCATATGCTCGTAAGATATCTTTTTTTAAAATATTTGCTCCGCCTGACATTTTTAAGGTTTTACTTTCTGAAAGCTTTTGGCTTAATGATGGTTTAGTAATTAAAGAATTTGTCCCAAATAAACTGAGAACAAATAACAGGCCCTCCAATGTGTCAAAAAACTAAAAAATTTAAAGTTGGCGTTCAAAATGTTAGGGGATTAAATATGAAGCTACCCAAGCTTTATGCTGACTCCTCTGCATTTACAGAAGATATTTTAGCTTTTACGGAAACTTGGCTAAAAACCAGGGATATCCGACTCTGAAGTTCTGGCTAATAAATTTAATACTTATAGGACCGATCGCCACTCACGTAGAGGGGTCGGTGTCCTGATTGCCGTTACCTCTAGCCTAACATCTGAAAGAATTCTCATTCATATACCCAATGAAATTGAATTTCTAAGTGTAAAAGTTTCTTTGCAATCTTTATCTGTTTTTGTTCCATGTTCTTATATTCCACCTGGTTCTGACCTAGTAATTTATGAGCACCATCTGTCTGCAATAAAATCTGTTTTATCCCTTCTTTCTAACAGAGACCTTTTGATTGTTTTAGGTGACTTTAATCTACCTGATATTTCTTGGTCTCCTCCTACTGACTCATTTGTCGCTATGCCGTTATCCGCCCATGATCTTGTGAATGGCCTTTTAGATTTATCGTTACAGCAAGTAAGCTTTATAAAAAATTCCTTAAAAAGACAATTAGATCTTGTGTTTGTTTCAGACCCGTCTGAAATCACGGTATGTAGAATTGATGCTCTTTTTGTAACTGAAGACCCATATCATCCAACTATAGAACTGACAATTTGCCCCCTGCTCTGATACCCTCTTTCCTTTAGTTTCTCCAACTAAAAAGAGATGTTTTCGTAAATGTAACTATAATAAACTTAACGATATGATTTCTCATTATAATTGGACAGACTTGTACAATTGTACAGACATTGAAAGTCCCACTGAATTATTCTATACAGTCTTAAATACGTTCTTTAATGAACGCGTACCTGATCGGTTTCAAACCTAAACAGACCTCCTTGGTTTACCGATGCGCTTCAAAGACTTAAAATTTTAAATCTAACACTTACAAAAAGTATAAAAAATCGGGTAGACCAGCAGATTTTTCAAAATATGTTGTGGCTCGAACAGATTTTAATGTTCTCAACAGTCATTGCTACTCCATGTATCTAAGTCGATGTAAATTTGAATTTTCAAACGATCCGAAACAGTTTTACAATTTTGTTAATGCCAAGCGTAAGGCATCGGCATTGCCTTCATCGGTAAGTCTAAACTCAATGGAGGCATCGACGGATTCTGAAATGGATGATTTATTTTCTGAGTTTTTCCAAACTACTTATAGTTCGACAGCTTGGTCAAATTTTAACTACCCTAATCCTAGGGCAAATTGTATTTTCTCCCCTGTAATCACCGATAGCTCTAAATTTTTTCTAAATTGTCGGCAATTCCTAAAGTATTTGAACGTATTATCACTTCTCATTTGCAACATTTATGTTCCTCGCTTATATCACCGTGTCAGCATGGTTTTGTTAAGCGAAGATCAACCACCACCAACCTTCTTGAATTGTCATCTTTTGTAATAAATGGGTTTAAGAAAAAAATGCAGACTGACATTGTATATACAGATTTTAGTAAGGCCTTTGACTCCGTTAACCACTCACTTCTTTTATTTAAATTAGATCAGCTTGGATTTCCTGGTAATTAATTATCTTGGATTTCATGTTACTTGAATGGTTGGACTCAGAGGTTTATATTCAAGAATGCTGTTTCAAAATTGATCTACGTGACATCTGGAGTGCCCCAGTGTAGTCATTTGGGCCCTTTGCTGTTTACTTTGTTTATTAACAATCTGCCCTCAATCATAACACATTTTCGTGTACTAATGTATGCTGATGATGTTAAGCTTTGTTTATCATATAATGATATAGCGTCGGGATTTAACTTACAGTCGGATATTGATTGTTTTCATGGGTGGTGTGAGTACAACCTTTTAAATTTGAACCGCCTAAAATGCAACGTTAGTACTTTTTATAGGGGTACTCCTACGTTTATCAGTTACATTCTTAAAAATACGCCACTTGACCGTATTTATTCAGTTAACGATTTAGGTGTTCTTCTTGACCCTAAACTTAAATTTGACTGCCACATTATGTCCACTGTTAACAAAGCCATGAGTGTTCTTGGGTTTATAAAGCGTTGGTCAAAAGAATTTGATGACCCTTATACGACCAAATTATTATTTACCTCCCTTGTCCGTCCTATTTTGGAATATTGTTCGTCGGTTTGGAGTCCACAATATCAAGTGCACATCGACCGTATTGAGTCGGTACAAAAAAAATTGTCTTATTTGCCCTGCTTAGTTTGAACTGGGATCAAAACGTAAGGCTTCCTTCCTACGAGAGTAGATTACAATTGCTTAATTTACCTACACTTGTAAATCGTAGAACAATGCTTGGTACTATTTTTATACAAAATCTTATAAGAGGTGACATTGATTCTGCAGAACTTTTAAACCGCAACTTTTAAACATTCAACGTTCCCGTTAGACTAACACGAAATTATTATCCTCTAAATTTGCCACGATGTACATCAAATTTTTGTCTGCACGAGCCCTTTCGCGTTCTATGTAATAACTATAATAAACTTTATCATTTAATTTGCATTTCAACATCCATCCCGGTATTAAAAACTAATATTTTAACTCATTTGCTTAATTCTTAGTTATGCCTTATATTTTCATTTGTGTCCCGTCTCCATTTGTTTTATGTATGTATCTTCTTCGCGAACTCCCATTTTTTGCCCAAATTGATAAAAGGACCCGCGCGTAATAAAATAAACTGAATGAATTTTTTTCTTTTTTGGTTTTTGGAGGTGTAGGTGAATTCACAAAGCGCCGTCACAGCTATATGTCCAATTTGTTTTTTGTAACACCTACGGACTAAACTCCTCCCACTTCAACGGAAAAAAAAGTAAGACCTAGGAGAAGTGCTACATTGGTATCAGCGCTACATTATTTTTTAAAGTAATTCCAACAGCTTTTCTACTACAATCTGCAACTGGAAACTTTTCTAAAATGGAATCCTCTTCAAAAAAATCCTTACATACACCCAAATCAAATGAACTTATAGGCTCTTCATAAAAGCTAGAAATCTCAGAAAATGTCCTGCCTTCCTTATCTTCTATAAAAGAATCTATTTTAATAGGAACTATTTCCTGTATAAAACAAAAATTATATACTTCCACTTAATGTACAATTCTTTATTTTTAAAGATTTACCTACTACTTTAATTTGTTGCCCTTTTTTATTTTTAGACTATCTTCGCATATTTTCCTATATACACATTTGTGTGGGTTTTCGGACAAAACGCTTTAAAGTTTGCAAAAAGCATTTAAATGCGTGGGACGAATCATTAATCGGATCACCGACTACTTTAATCGTATCGCATATATGAAGCAAGCCGAAAACGTAAAAAATTCTGTTTTCTCATTCTCATTCATGCTCATTCCTGTGTGTATCTTTAAGAGCTATGTACAATCCCAGTATATGATAAAAACTGTCTATACTCTGTGGCTTTTCAGCTTCAAATTCTTTTGGACTATTCCTACTCATTGATGTTAAAATTTCTTTTCTTTTCCTTTTCAATTTTTGCTACCTGCAAGCATTTTGTACAGCCAAGGCTGGATGTATTACTAGGCGTGCCTGTCACGTTAGCTCTTGCAGGTGCTTCACAAATAATAGCTCTAAAACTTTAAAAAAATGTTCTTATTTAATAAAGTGACCCTATTTTTAAATATCGGAAAGTTTTCTAATAAACTTGTCTAAAAACTCAGTACTACAAAGGGTTTATTTTACCCATTAAAACACTTATTGGCAAAACAGGGAAATTTTTAATATTGTTTAATCTAATTAGAATCGGCCACAATTGGGCACGGGAACTATTAAATAACGGAGGTCCGTTAATATAAATCTCAATGCTTAAGAATTCAGGAATATCTTCTAAAGCTGCTATTTTATTTAATTGCTTTGTTAAGCCGATATGCAAATAAGAGCACTTTAATTTATAAAATAGCTTTTTTAAATTATTAATTGCACAACTTCTTGTTGGCTTACACTTAATTTAATTTAATTAGTCATTGTCGCTACCAACATCTGCCATTTCCTGCGAATGTAAATGATCTGTCCCTTCTTTTTCATGTTAAGAAGTTAAAGAAACACACCAATTTTAATAATCGATTTGAAAAATGATCGTGAACTACAAACAAACAAAAAAATAAAAATTTTGACATTCTGTAAAACGAGAATACAATAAATAATTAAAGACTAAAAATACGCTTCAAATAAATATTTGCTGTATTTGTTGTGTTTATTTTCATTTTTTAGTTCATTGTTAAAAAAAAGTAAAATAAAATAGCTTAACATATTGAACAATTTTCGTTTTGATAGAATTCACTTAGCAAGTTTCTTATACGACACTTAACTAATTATTTATTAAAATATTACTCGTTTTTTGCGTAGAAGTGTAAAATCACTTATATAACATTAAAAAAATAAAAGTTCCAAAAACAACTTAGTAATAAGGTGTTGAAATTGTTTCCTTATGTAAAAACAATACTAATCCAATAAACAATTTAATTTCTGCACTGATAACGAAAGAAAATCATAAAAATATATATGCTTGAATTCGAAATTTGTTACTTATATTTAAATTACGGAAACTTGGCTGAAACCAGAGATATCTCACTCTGAAGTTCTCTCACACAACTTTGATACGTATAGGAGAGATCGCTACTCATGTTGGGGTTGTGGTGTGCTGATAGCCGTTACCTCTTGCCTATCATCCGAAAGAATTCATTCTCATATCTCAAACAATAAGAAAAAAAAAAGATAAGCTGAGAAGCCAATAAGAAAAAAATATATATTTAATTAAAAAAATTTAACAAAAAAAATGTAAAAATACTATAAATCACAGTTTATTTATCTTTTTTTATTATTTTTTGCAAAAAAACTTTTTCTCAGGGACTGAAAATTAAAGACGTCCCAAGCGTCTTATCCAAAAAGAACGAAAAAACTGTAATTGCTTTTTTGTATTATTAATTCAAAAACACTTGTTTGGTAAAGAGACGAAAAAAGACGCGTGCCTTCCAGAGCACAACAACAACAACGGTTTTGCTATTATTCTTCCAAAATTCTTTTGCATTTCATTTTATTGATGTTTTCGAAACATCGGCAACATCAATGTTTTTCCACCTCTAAGGCACATAGAGGAATATTGGCGAATTTTAACTACATATGTACATCACTTATTTATTATTTTAGTTATTTTTTTGGTGGTGTTGGTGTCAGTTTGGAACATGGACAGATTTTAAATATTAAATATCCGGTTGACGTAGGTTTCGTTTTTACTGTTTTATTTGTAACTTCTATTAGCTCAATTTCACCATGTGCGTTCCTCTCTTTCCGCTTGATCAAAATGTTAACGTACGAGTATTCTGATCTTAGCGTAATCTCTAGCTCTTACTTATTCTACATTAAATCGTAACAGCGGAATCGGTACTTAAGCCTCGTCCTCGATCGTGGGCTTCTAATTATATAAATGTTGTTCTAAAATATTATACATTTTAGTTAATAAGAATTTATATACAATATACGTATAAGATAATTAGAATAAAATATAATATATAATAATATATAAGTAAATAAACTTAGCATATATATTATGATTATCACTGATTACGCCAATTTCCGCAAACCACATGCTTCTACAACCCCATCGTAAGGAATTTGACTAATTTGACAATTTTCAATATATTTATTACATATCTATCGATTGGCAAAATCTTTTGCAAGATATATGGTCCACTGTACTTCGGTACAAACTTTTTATTGTACCAATTGTGGTGTCAATGTTTCGCATTACAACAAAATCGCGTTCTTCAAATTCTATATGATTCTTATGATTTTTCTGAAAATATTTTTCGCTTTTGTTCTGACACTGTTCTATTTTATCTGAAAAGTTTTTACGAACATTTCCTAAATCCCATGGTGGTATATCATTTCTATCACCTAAGTATTTTGTTAATGCGTCAATATTACATTCTCTCTGCTGAACTCCAAATAATATTAACAATTTGGGTAAATTCTTTGTAGTCGAATGCACTGAATTATCGATTGCATATTCGGCCCCGTCTAAAAGTTTGCTCCAGTCTTCATGCTTAATTTCAGTTATCTTGCTAGCATCGCCTTTATTGTCCTATTGACCCTCTCTCTCTACATGACCGTTCGCTTGAGGTGACGCAGTTGCTACCTTCACGTGTTCGATATTATTTTCTAATAAGAATTTGGCAAATTCTAATGACGTAAAATATACCTCTATCACTTACAATTCTACGCGGTCGACTATAATATTGAAAATATTTCGAAAAAAATGTTTACTTCTTTTGTACTGGTTAAATTCACCGGATACAATTAAACAAATTTTGTAAATCCTAGCAAATGTTTCTTTTTTTTTATATAGCTGAGGGCAAAGGTCTAACATGACCTATATGTAATGTATGAAAAAGAATTGGTCGCCTGGGTATATTATAAAGTGTTCGATTATTCGATGCGATCCATTGGCCAATTCTAAAGCCCTTCTGACAGTGCTCGAATTAATTCGTCCTTTTGCTAGGCAAAAAACTACTGCAATACAATCTGTTATGTTATGTAAAGCTTTCATACAATGCTTCTAGTTTTGTTGCTCCTTGTGAAAAATAGGTGAAACCTATTATCATCCTGCTTGCTTTGCAATTAGATTTCTCCAAATCCCTCGCTACTTGCGTCGCAATGAAATTCAGTTTCTCGATTTGGGTTGTACAATGATAATAAGGGAAATGAAATCAATTTGTCACAAATTTCATACCTAACGCCTATTTTTGTGAGCTCGTGCAATGGCTTCGCTATTTTTGGGCAGCCCCCTAGTGCTTGGTTATATGACCGCCCTCGAATGCGTGGGAACTGCAGTGTCAGCATATTTGATATGTCCGACCCCTCCGACAGCCAAGTGAACATAGTAACTCTCTTTTTTTTATATATATACACAAATATACATAAGCGTCCACCGCGGCTCTGCCGGCGTCCCTGCCGACATAGCCGGGCGATCTTAGCTTTATGCAAATATGTAACAGAATTCAGAAATCAGAATTTAAGAAGGAAAGCTTGGGAGCGATTCGCTCCCAACTCAACAAAAAAGATCATTTTAACACTTTATATCCCAAATTTGGTCATCAGAAATATATCATTTCAACACTTGGCGACTGTAATAAGTGATAATTACACAGAAAAAAAAACGGAAAATATGGGCCCGCAAATACAAAATTTTTAGTGTGAGGGTACGTGCAGTAAACGTGGACAGACGTTTAAATATTACCCAGAGAAGACCCGTGTGAGTGGCAAGCCGCTCCTTACACCTTCGTGGGAAAACAACAAGTAAAAACTGTGCGATGACCGGCACCGTTACCGCCTGAGACCAGAGGCCCAGGACATCAGCAGCAGAATAGACAAAATAGCTTGTGTAGCCAACACCGGTCCCGTTCGGCGCTCCAAGGTGGACCACGGGAAAGTGAACCGACATCGCTCCCAAGAGCATCCAACATTAATTTTTTTATATATTTAAGCATCTGCGATGCAAAACTAATATTAATACTAATATTAATAATATTGTACAGACCAAGCAGCTGCGGGTCTTCATTTATTTTACCTAGGTAGGGATACCTGTAAAACGCATAAATACCTCCACAAAAAATAATAATAACAACATTTTTATACGTACGAGAACTAAAATAGCACCTGTTTAAAAAGAAATTAAAATTATAAAAAAAAGTGTGCGTTAGAATTACATTGACCCATGAACCAAATTTTGAGAATAGGGTACTAACAGAAACAGAGCAGAGTCTCTATTAATTCTAGATTTTGAAACGAATATATGAGTAGGTACAACCTTGAATTCTCCCCACTTATTCATTGCAGCGGAATGCAAAAAACAATAGTACTGTCTACCGTAAGAAACTATAAAGAATTCTCGAAAATAGACATACACCCAGTGTTAGGACACTTAAATGTGCTAAAAATTATGCACAAGTAATCACAAAAATTTAAAAATTTAATATGGAATGGGAGAATCAAAAGAAACATTTTAAAAGTCTTACAGATGCGCAAACAAAACAAGAAACAGTAGATAAACATGCCAAAATTCTTGTAGCTACTTACAATCAGGCAAGAACCCTAGTGCATGAATATAGTGCAATAATAACTAAAACAAATTTATCAAACTTATACAAAGTAGTGTTTATTGGAAATTTCATTGCAGATTCTAAAACACCTTTGCCCGAATTCTAAATACAACAACTAAAACAGCAATTCTTCAAGTTAAAGTTGAACCCTTTGATAATTACGATATAATTAAATCTAATAAAAACACAAACAAATAAGAGATTTTCGAAAAACTTAACAAAAATTGTCCACCTCTATACGTACAGAATTATGTACCAAATAAGGGGAATAAGGGGAATATTCGAAATAGAAACCAAACCCATAACAACTAATAATTTCTAAAGACAAAAAATATGAATGAAATATGATACACCAGTATATATAAAAAATTACAGAAATGTTAAAAACGAATGCAAAAAACAATAGTACTGTCTACCGTAAGAAACTATAAAGAATTCTCGAAAATAGACATACACCCAGTGTTAGGACACTTAAATGTGCTAAAAATTATGCACAAGTAATCACAAAAATTTAAAAATTTAATATGGAATGGGAGAATCAAAAGAAACATTTTAAAAGTCTTACAGATGCGCAAACAAAACAAGAAACAGTAGATAAACATGCCAAAATTCTTGTAGCTACTTACAATCAGGCAAGAACCCTAGTGCATGAATATAGTGCAATAATAACTAAAACAAATTTATCAAACTTATACAAAGTAGTGTTTATTGGAAATTTCATTGCAGATTCTAAAACACCTTTGCCCGAATTCTAAATACAACAACTAAAACAGCAATTCTTCAAGTTAAAGTTGAACCCTTTGATAATTACGATATAATTAAATCTAATAAAAACACAAACAAAGAAGAGATTTTCGAAAAACTTAACAAAAATTGTCCACCTCTATACGTACAGAATTATGTACCAAATAAGGGGAATAAGGGGAATATTCGAAATAGAAACCAAACCCATAACAACTAATAATTTCTAAAGACAAAAAATATGAATGAAATATGATACACCAGTATATATAAAAAATTACAGAAATGTTAAATACGATATTTCGGTAATATCATTTTTACATTAGAGGTATAACTTTGTTCTAGAAAAAATAACAATTATAAACACATTTTAGATATTATTCTTAAACACTTAAAGCATACTTTGCCTTGGGGAGTACTTCAACCTGGGACCTTCAGCATCAGAGACAGGCACCTTACTAGCAAGTCTATCGCTTAACATTTTCCGAGGGCGTTAAGTTCAAAAGACATGGAAACCATGTTAGTGCAAGCGAGACAATATGTTTGAAGTAAGCCAAGTCGAATTTTGAATAGGTCTATTTCGCTTCCACTCACGTAATTAACGCCGCCATATTTCTCTATCCTCTCTTTTTCAATGTCAAGAAGTATTCGAAAAGAGAGAATTCGAGAAAATTAAATTTTTTGGTATCAATTTGACATTATTTCATGGTAAAATTGATATTTGTCGAAAAAACAAAAACTTACCATGCGCATATCAAATTGATCTGGACGCATTTTTTTTCTGTGTAGAAAAACTAATTAAAGATAAAATAGTAGAACCATCAGTTTCAGAATACAACGGTTCATTAATAATAGTCCCAAAAAAATCATTACCAAATTCCAATACAAAAAGGTGGCGTTTAGTAATTGAATACTGTCAAATTAACAAAAAAATCTAAGCAGATATATTTCCACTACCAAGAATAGACGATATTCTTGACCAATTAGGTAGAGCTAAATACTTTTCTTGTCTAGATCTAATGTCAGGATTTCATCAAATAGAGCTCGAAAATACGTCTAGAAATATAACGTCATTTTCCACGAGCATAGTTCCTATCGTTTTACACGATAGCCTTGGATTAAAAATAGCGCCAAATTCTTTCCAAAGAATGATGACAATTGAATTTTTAGGTATCGAACCTTCTCAGGCATTCCTGTGTATGGATGACCTAATTGTCATCGATTGTTCAGAAGCGCACATGATTAAAAATTGTACAAACTTTTTGATCTGTGTAGAAAAAACAACCTTAATCTGCACCCAGACAAGTGCACATTTTTCAGACACGAAGTGACCTTCCTTAAACACAAGTGTACTGAAAAGGTATTTTGCCAGATAGTACAAAATTCGAAGTAATAGAAAAATACCCAGTTCCAACGGACGCAGACAGCTCTAGAAGATTCGTCGCATTTTCCAATTACTACAGACGTACTATTAAAAAATGGTTCGATTACTCAGGTCACAAAACTAGATTATGTAGCATGAACGTTAAATTTGAATGGACAGATAAATGTCGACACGCATTCGAGTACCTAAATCCAATTGATGAAACCCACATTATTGCAATATTCCTAATATTTTAATAAAGAAATTTTCATAACAACAGATGCTAGTAAACAAGCATGTGGAGCTGTTCTTACCCAAGAACAGCGTCAATGACGCTCATCTACCAGTAGCCTATGCATCAAGATCTTTTACGAAAGGAGAAAGTAATAAAAATACAAAAGAACAAGAGTAAGGAGCTATCCACTGGGCAATAAACCATTTTCGACCATATATTTATGGAAAATATTTCACAATCAAAACAGACCATAGGCCACTAACCTATTTATTTTTAATGACAAATCCAAATTCAAAATTAACACGAATGAAATTAGACTTGGATGAATATGATTTTACTTTGGAATATCTTAAGGGAAACTACAACCATATAGGCGACGCGCTATTAAGAATAACAATAAGAGATTTTAAAAATCTCTAGACAAATAATAAAATTTTGAAAGTCACTACCAGAAATCAAAATAACCAGAAAAAGAAAAAATAGATTTGCCTAGGCAAACTCTAGATAAAGCTTCTCAGCCCAACGTATACGAACTTCGTACTCAGAAATAATTAAAAAATGCTATTTCCAAGCTTAGAAAGTTATATATTAAAAAACACCGAAGATTTAATTTTTTTTCAATTTTTTCCCCGATAGTTCCTATGGGAGCTATAAGATATAGTTTTCCGATCCGGCTGGTTCCGACTTATATACTAACTGCAATAGAAAGAAGACTTTTGGGAAAAATTCAGCCCAATAGCTTTAAAACTGAGAGACTATTTTGCGTAGGAACGGACGGACAGACAGACGGACGGACAGACGGCCAGACGAACACACAGACGGACATGGCTAGATCGACTGGTCTAGTGACGCTGATCAAGAATATATATACTTTATGGGGTCGGAAACGTCTCCTTCACTGCGTTACAAACTTCTGACTGAAATCATTATACCCTCTGCAAGGGTATAAAAATATATAAGAAAATGGCCTAAATGTCAAAAAGACAACAAAACATACAAAGACCCCATTAACCATTACCGAGACGCCACAAACGGCTTTCGACAGGGTAATTGTAGATACGATCGGTCCACTACCTAAATCTGACTAAGGAAATTAATACATAGTAACGCTTATTTACGATTTAACTAAGTACCTGTAGCAAGACCAATCCAAAACATAAGTACGATCCAATAAAGACGTTCATTACAGACATGGGAACAGAATACAAAAATTCGATAATTGAAGATCTATGTAAAAACGTAAATATCAATTACATAGCTTAAACAGCACATCATCACCAGCCTGTAGGAACCATGAAGCGAAGCCACAGAACAGTTAATGAGATCATACGCTCATACATCTAAGTTGATAAAACAGATTGGGATGTATGGTATACATCGTATATTGTTTCAACACAACACCCTCTATATCACATGACTTGTGTCCATATGAGTTAGTTTTTGGTAAAACATCTAATTTAGCTAAACACTTCAATAGTATAGATAATATAAAACCATTATATAACACAGAAGATTATGCTAAATAATCTAAGTTTAGAGTAGAACAAGCATTTAAGAGAGCAAGATTAATGCTAGAACGTCATAACCAAAACAAAAACTTAACTATGACAGAAATATTTTAAACTTTGGTTTAAAAATAGGAGACCAAGTTTTATTGAAAAATGAAACAGGGCATAAGCTAGACTTTAAATATTCTGGACCATATACAGTCGAAAGTATAGAAGAAAAAGATAACATAGTAATTTTTCATAAAAAAAAAAGCAAACAGTTCCTTAGGATAGGTTAACATTTTTTATTTCATAATCACTTTAATTCTCTTATTGTATATCACGTATGGCCATACTCAATAAGAATCATAATTATAATGGAAGAAAAACAACAACAAGAAAATAATAATAGATATATATATATATATATATATATATATTACTTTTGATTCAAAATATTACTTTCTGATTCGAAAAAAAAATAATAATTTTAATAATTTTATAACAAAAACAACAAAAATAAATAATAATAATATTTTCATTTATATTAAAAACACGCCTAGAAAATAACTTCATAAAATTACGTTATTTTTAAAAGGGAATGAGAGGTAGTATGTTAACATAATGCACACTATACTCAGTGTTACGCATCGATTTAAGTACAGACACATTATTTGGCATTTTTGCTTTTGGCCACAATAACAAAACATAAATATAGAAACCAAGCAGCCCCCGAGTGCTTGGTTATATGACCGCCCTCGAATGCGTAGGAACTGCCGTGTATATAGTAAACATATTTGATATGTGCGACCGCTCCGACAGCCAAGTGAACATAGTAACTCTCTCTCTCTCTCTCTCTCTCTCTCTCATATAAATACACAATTATACATAAGCGTCGACCGCGGTTCTGCCGGCGTCTCTGCCGACGATCTTAGCATTATGCAAATATGTAACAAAATTAAGAAATCAGAATTTAAGAAGGAAAGCTTGGGAGCGACTCGACGGTGCGCTCCCACTCAACAATAAAGATCATTTTAAAACACTATATCCCAAATTTGGTTATCAAAAATATATCATTTCAACACACTCTTCTAAAATTCGAAAATGTTCATATCATGTCTTTGAACCTATAGCAATTAAAGGTTGCAGAATTAAATTAATAAATCTCATGAATGCTGCAGGTGCATTCACTTCTACTAATCTCCTTCTTTCATTATGAAGGTCTCCTTGGCACAGAGTGTATGGGTTCTTTAGACTTAAGTCTTAGCCTCATATCATAGCTATGTTGGATCGCTGGGATGTTAGATAAGCATAAGTAATTCAATTTTATTATTTCATTGAGCTCCGATGTTTATCACTCAACTTCGGGTCAATATTAAGACTTTCATCATCCTGAAATACAACTATTTCATTTTATAAAACATTTCTTCAAAGTTTTTATTGCTTTCTAAATGGTCACTGTTTTGATATGTTTCACTATTCTGAAGCCTATTTATTGGTTCAATATTCACAATCCTTTTCAATGGTTCACTGCCAATGGTCAATCTATTTAATGTCTATAATTTCTTTTATTTTATCCTTAAAGATCAATTTTATTCCAAAACCTTACGGCCTAACAGAATATTAGTTGCAACATAATTGTTGGGTACATCAAAAAATTAGATTTCTTCTTCTATGTTTAGAAAAACGAGTTTCACAACTATTTCCGAATTTTTTTTCGCAGCGTGCTGAATTAGATTAATAGCGCTTCCAGTATCGAACATGGCAGAAAGATGGGTTCCATCAGGCCTATGTTGACAATCAGTGTAAAAATATACTCATACCTGGCTAATAATCTAAATAAACATATTCTGCTCCACTGTCATCCCGTGTCGGCTGGTTGTTGGCTGCTCCCACCACGCTAGGATTACTTGCAGGCTTCTGTCCAGTTTGGAACTTTGGAGGAGGAGTCCAATGGGCTTTCAGGGATTTCAGCCACCTGGTAACCGACAACCAATGCAAGCTTGCGCAATTGCCTTTAAGTTGCATTTGCAAGGAACTTGATTTCATTGGCTTGTAGCACCCCCAACAATTTGTGACTTGTCCATTTCAGAATGGCGTCGTACCCTAACGTAATGTAAGGAAAACAAGAAATGAAGGTAACTTCGGCAAGCCAAAGTTTGTATACCTTTGCAGTTATAGGAAATAATGAACTTTAGTAAGACCATGTGAAATTTTTAAGGATTGTTGCTGGCTTCAGTGATATTAAGGAAAAAAATTAATTTATTCTTTTTTAGACCATTTTTTTTACTTCTATATGTTAGAGTAATCCGATTTTTATTAAATTGGATTCGGAATTCTTAAAACTATTAAAAATAATATACCTAATATTATAAGATATTATGTCCAGAAGCGCCAGAGCTATAATTTTTATACCCTTGCAGAGGGTATAATGATTTCAGTCAGAAGTTTGCAACGCAGTGAAGAAGACGTTTCCGACCCAATAAAGTATATATATTCTTAATTAGCGTCACTAGGCGAATCGATCTAGCCATGTCCGTCTGTCCGTCTCTCCGTCTTTCTGCCCGTTTCTACGCAAACTAGTCTCTCAGTTTTAAAGCTAGCAAGATAGCTTTTCCAAATGTCGAAATTCAGAACTATTTAACAAATCTTAATTCTATGTGTGGAAGGTTATATGCTGGTTCCAACTTATATACTACCTGCAATAGAAAGAATACTTTTGGGAAATTTTCTGCTTGATAGTTTTAAGTCTAAGAGAATAGTTAGTGAAGACGATCAGACGGACGGTCAGACTGCCAGACGGACATGGCTAGACTCTTCTAGTAAAGGTGATCAAAAATATATATATACTTTATGGGGTCGGAAACTTCTCTCTCACTACGTTGCAAACTTCTGACTGAAATCATTATATACTTTTCCATTTTACGAGATCCTAGACGGACAGATGGTTAGGCGGACATGGCTAGATCGACATCACTATTAATATATATATATATTTTTTAAGGTAAGAAACAACACCTTCTCGGTGATCAAAGATATATTTTCTCTTAGAAGTATCATTATTTAAATAATTCACAATTTCGAAATAAAATTTAATTAAAATGTAGCTTTCATATTATTATTAGGTGGCACAACAATCCGATTCGGGTTTTGGCCGACCTCAGCGCCTCCCTCCACGCGCCTCTGTTCCTCGCGCGCCTTCTCCAATCGGAAATAGCCAGTGCAGTCAGGTTCTCCTCCACTTGGTCCTTCCATCGGAGCTTTGGTCGTCCCTTTCGTCGTCGCCCGTAGTCGACCCTCGCTTCAAACACCTTCTGAGCTGGAGATTCTTCATCCATACGCACAACGTGGCCGAGCCAGCGCAGCGTTGTATCGTGATGCGCCGGACCACGTCCACGTCGTCGTACAACTCGTACAGCTCGTGGTTCATCCGAATACGAAAGTCGTCCCCAATCTGAACGGGACCAAAGATCTTGCGAAGAATTTTTCTCTCGAACACTCCAAGCGCTGCTGGAGTAGCACCTATTGGCAAGTGTGATTCTTCGCTTGATCTGTATGATATGGTAATCATGCTGATTCCCCGGTAGTTGGCGCATATCGTCGGATCACCTTTCTTCCGAACGGGACAAAGGACGCTGAGATTCCAATCGTTGGGCAGGCTTTCTTCTAGCCATATTTTGCACAAGAGCTGATGCATGCACCTTATCAGCTCTTCGCCGCCGGCTTTGAACAACTCTGCAGGCATCCATCAGCACCGGCTGCTTTGTTGTTTTTGAGCCGCGTTATAGCGACTCTGACCTCGTCATGGTTAGGTAGTGGTATATCCACATTGTCGTCGATTGGTAGTATCGGGCTGCTTCCTCCAATGGCGGGATTGGTGCCGTCATCGCCTGCTAGCAGCTTGGAGAAATACTCCCTCCATAACCTCAGCGCTGCGTATCCGTAACCAGATTTCCATTTTCATCCCGACAGTTAGATGCTCCGGTCTTGAAACCCTGTGTCAGACGGTTGACTTGTTGGTAGAATTTTCGAAGATCATTCCTGTCATGTAACACCTCAAGTTCCTCGCACTCTCGCTTTTCTTGCTCCCGTTTTTTCCGTCTGAAAAGTCGCCTCTCTTCCTTCCTTTTCTCCCTGTAACGTTCACACTTAGCTCGCGTTGCGCCAGACTGCAGCTTTTTTCTGTGGTCGACACTCCATTGGTTCCGTGTGGGTGGGCCCAATGGTTGTTTCAGCAGCAGCTCGCATGGAGTGGGTTATGTGCGCCCAGAGTCCGCCGGTGTCAACGGGGAGAGGGATAAGTTGGTGGAGCAGTTCCGAGAGGTGAGTGGAGTATGCTATTGCTGACCGTTGTGATCGCAGCCTAGTGACGTCAAGCTTTCGTTGCGTGATGGGGCGTATGTTTTTCGCTCGGCATAGCCGCATGCGTATCTTGGCTGCGACAAGATAGTAGTCCGAGTCAATGTTGACTCCACGAAACGTACGCACGTCCATCACGCTTGAGGCATGCCTTCCGTCTATCACAACGTGATCAATCTGGTTGCGCTTCTTTTGATCAGGGGACAGCCATGTGGCCTTGTGGATGTCGAGGTGCCGAAATCTGGTGCTACTCACTACCATGGTTCGTGCCGAGGCAAAGTCAATCAGCCTGAGACCGTTGTTCGAGGTGGTCTCACGGAGGCTGAATTGACCGACGGTGTAAAATTGGAGACGTGGTGGCGAGCTACTACTACTTACTACAAATCCGCATCCAAATTCGCGCCTCTCAGCATGACAGCTGTAGTAGATATCGCAGTTTGCTCGCTTGGAGCAACATTGTCCTGTCCATCTCATTTCCAGGATGGCGGTAATGTCGGCCTTTAATTTTTCGAGGGCATCCGTCAGTTGGATTGAGGCACCTTCCCAATTAAGGGTTCGGACATTCCAGGTGCATATCCTTAAATCGTAGTCCTTTTTCGTTTTGCGGTGGTCGTCATCATAAGGGGGAATCCTTTCCGAGGCTTTCGCTTTGGTCTTCACTGGGCTTCTTTTTTTACGAGGCGGGTTCCAAACCCTGTGCTCAACCGCTTAACGTCCGGGTGACTCGCTGCACATATTAACTCACTATCTAGCGGATGCTAAGATAGCTACCCAGGAGGTGCCACGAGGAGGCTGTGTGTCAACTTGCAATCCTTCGAAAACAAATATCGCACTGGCGGCCTCCAAGTTGGCCGCGATCAGAAAACTTTACTCTCTACGAATGAAAGCCATCCCATCCCATAGTTTTCATATACGAGTATATTAACTTATACTTTTGGAAATATTTTTCTTTTAATATTTCAGAATTCCCATGTAGCTGTCATGGGGAAGATCGGATAATTAAGGTCAAAATAATACCTTGACCGTTATGGTCCGTTTCGGCAAACAAGAGTTGTAGTAAAATAAAAAAACGGTTTCTTAATGTTTCCATAATTAGTTTTTAGTTTTCTAAAAATCTGAAAGCTTTTGACTTACAATGTTCCCACTGGTATCGACCTGCAGGAGTAAAAAATCGTCTGCTGTCCGAAGTTAGTTCGCTTTCCTGTTTGTAATCATTTTTATACCCATTACTCGTAGAGTAATTCAAACCCTATGAACGCTGAGATCTCGAAAACTATAAAACCTAGAAGAGTGAGTAAGTGATTTTCCTGCGCAGTACAAGATTGGTTCAGCAGACTGCCACGCCCACTCTAACGCACTCATGTTGCAAAGAACGGTATCGCCTACAGCTATTAAGTTAGAAACAAAATTATAACTGAAATGTATTGGTTATATCGATATCTTTCGATTGACCTAAAAAAGTTTTCCATGGCCACTTTAACTCCCAGAAATAAGCAAAGCGCTTAAATATGTCTGCCGGCCTATTATCATATTTTGAAATCTCTGGTAGGTGGCGCAATACAATATCGCTTTGCTGATTATACCGAGGTGGTCAAAAGTATTGACACAACGAGAATTTTTAGTTCCAACTTGAGTTGTTTATTACTGAAGCTACTGTACTCAGATTCCAAAATTAAAGTTATTGTTGTGTTCTTATCTATGCAGAACAAAATGAAAGAAAAAAGAGAATTAATAAATGTTCATGTGCTAAGAATAGAATCACTGAACTGATGCTTATCAGTTGTCAAAAGTATTTACACACATTTTTATCGCGTCAAAATTAATTGCACAAAGAAACTATGGATGAGTCTTTGATTTATGGCGTGCAAGTAAAGTTCTATTTGATTTTGGAGTCCGACTTGGAAATAAAGCTTACTGGTAATGTAAATTTAATTTGATAATTCAATGCCTGTTATTAATAAAATGAGAAAAACGAAGAAGCTTTCAGTTGAACAGCGAGCGGAGATCTTTATAAAATTTAAGACTGCAATCACATTTTAGGAGTTATGCTAAGCAATCATACTAAAAGCCCAGTTAAAACGGCAGCAGCATAAAAAATCTTAATTGGAAAACAAATTTATGACAGCACACTACGTTGCATAATGAAGGAACACCTGTACTTATAGTAAAAAAAGTAGTGGATAATAAACGGAAAAAAACGGCTCGCGTTTGCCTTGGAGTTCAAACAGAAGCCGATGGAATGCTGGTACAACGTTTTATGGACTGATAAAGTGGCATTTCCGTTTCAGGGGTCCTGTAAGCATTTCATGCATCTCCCGAAAAAAGCAAAGGCTAATGGTGTCCAGCCAAACAATAGGTTTGGTGATGGAACGGAGATGTTCTAGGGGTGTCTTAGCTATTACGGATTTGGAGAGATGGTACCAATAGAGGAAACTTAATCAAAGAAGATACCTGTATATTTTAAATGACCATGCATTTACATCAGCAAACCGGATGTTTCTAACTTTTGATTGGATCCCATTGCAGGACAACGCTCCTCGCCACAAGAAGCAAGTACCACCCATGTCCCTGATAGACCTAAATTAGGCTGTACTTCCGTGTCAGACACAAAGACCCGATCTCAATATTTTCGAAAATGAAAGCTCATACGCCCACATTTTCTAGTTTATAATAAAATTTTAATGTATTCTATGGAGATCTTCCGTTGCACAAAAGAAGACGCAGCAGTCAAATTCAATATATATTTATTGCGCTAGCACAGCCAGCAACGACATAAGATTATCCTTCACACAAGCAGTTCCAAATTCTTATGAGATTACAATTCTCTTTGCTTATCAATATAAGAGTATACTTCTTTACAAGCTAGGCTTAGAGTACTAAAGCTTGTATTTGAGTATGTGAGTTCTTAGCCTTCATTAAGCGTTGGGCAAAACAGTTCAATGATCCGTATACAGCTATATCGTTATACGTAAGCCTAGTTCGCCCAATTATGGAGTACTGTACTGAGGTAGGGAATCCACAATATGTATACCAACAGAACTTAATAGAATCGGTTCAAAAACAATTTTTATTATTTGCTTTGCGCAGCCTTAATAAAGATCCTGATCGGCACTTACCATCTTATTTATCCAGGCTAAAATTGATTGACCTAAACACCTTAAGACACCGCAGATTTTGTCACGGCGTAATATTTATACACAAACTGCTGACCGGTGCGGTATATTCCCCTACTCTGTTGGGAGACATTAATATTTTAGTCCCGTCAATATTCACTCGTGCCTTCCGTCATATCCGTCTACCAAGTGTGAGATCTAATTTTTCCCTTCATGAACCATTCCGAGTTTTATGTACTAATTATAATTTAGAATATCAATTTATATCTTTTGAGTCTTCTATTGTTTCTATATCTTCTCAAATTTACTCGATTCACTAAATGTATAAATGTATTAACTGTTAAGTTGTTAAGTTAGCTGTCCATAGTTAACTATAAGCCAAATAATATAACTTTAATTACTTAAGTTTATCTACTACATTTTTATTCTCTTTGCTTATAATGTTGCTTATTTCTAAAATAGTTAAATCTGTCTGTTCCCAATATTATCATATCTGCAAACTGCGTCTAGGTGGCATTTTACACTCGTTGTGCTTCTTTTATATTTCAATCTTCCTTTTACACTTTCTAGCGATGTAACGAGTATCTGATAGTGAGGGCACCCAACTCTAACTCTGGTTGATTTCTTAGTACTATCAGTCAGATTCTTGTTCTCTTTGAGATCAGTAATGTCTTCGGCCGACCCAAAAACTAACCTCGCTAACATCAGCTTTTACACCGATCGTTAACATTGTCGTAAGTCTCCATAACTCTCTGATCTAAACACAAAGGGTAATTTTAATACCTTAGAGAAATCGATGAAAATATCAGAAGTAAATATCCGAAGTAAGAACAGTTCTTATGAAAGTAAACGGATATCTTATAGAAACTTGGAACATATTATATTCCGATACCAAAGTTCGTGAATTCGATGGCCACTTCAAAAAAAATATGTAAAAACAAACAAAATTTTCTACAACTGCAGATATAGCTATCTGCTACCATTGTCATCAAAAATATCAAAAATGCGACAAAAAACAGGCCTCTCAATCCTAAAGTCAGGTTACACAAACACTTATCCTCAGAATAACGCTACACTTTAAGAAAACCCTGGACCTAAAATGATCCAACTCCACGCTCATACTTATACTGCAGCTACAATACAAACGCATTTGGTGGTACAACCACCCACTGAACGATTACCTTCAAGCAATAGGCATAACGATTAATTTCAAAACAATACATACAATAAACAATTTAACATAAACCTTCCAACATGCGATTTCAACTGTTGGCACCTTTACTGGAGATCCCACTCTAGAGTTAACATTGTGGTTAAATTCATTGACCGCTCTGGTTATATTTTTCTCAATAACATGTCTCCTAACAACTACTTGACTCACAACCCTTTGACACACATTGAGTTCTCCCTCGCTACTGCCGACATAGCTCCAAAACAGACTACTGCCGGCCATATTCCAGAACGCTTCTTACCACCTTACTAACAGATCAAAAATAAAACTACCAGCCGTAGTCAGATTATCACTAGGTGCTTTCAGGACTACACCAACTGACAACCTGCTAATAGAAGCCAATATAAGCTTATTTGATCACCGTATAAATCTCCATAACAGCAAATTTTCCCTTCACACCAAGTGAAAGAATGCAAACGATATCTCACACTTTCTAATAAAATTGTTCACTACGCCAACTCAGAGAAGATTCCTTTAACTCCAAAAACCTTATTAAAACCATTGCAAACCCATCCAACATTAACATCAACAAAATCCCCTTAAGAGAGCTGTCTCGAAATAAAATACCCCGGCAAGCATAAAGCCTTAGTTGATAGCGCTCTAATTTTATGTTAGCTCAGACTTTTACACTATATGTTTATATAAATAAATAAATTTAATAACTATTTATATATGTTATACGCTGCATACATTCCCGGAAATAACATATTTCTATACTTTGTTTCAGATAATCGACGTTTCTAAATTTATACTCTTCTCAGTAGAACAATTTTCGTCTATTGGACAATCATCAATTATTTTAAAAAAAAGTAAAAACCTTTGCAATGTTTTACCTGTTAACTTGAATTCAACGTTAAAACAAAAGGCTTGGAAATCACTTGTTTTGTAAGTTTTTTAAACCAAATTATTTTCTTTATATAATCAAATAAGAGAGGCAGCTTGGCTAAGTAGGCAGAGGTGTTTATAGATCCGCAGATAAAACCATATAATGCTATTAAAATCATACGTAGACACTTAGAGAAAACACTGTGCTAGAAACAAGTACAAATACCCTTGATTTAAGAAAAATTGCATGCCTCTTATTTAAAAACGTTCGTGCTCAAAAATTCTTATTTAAATATCTGCCTACTCTAATAATTCCCAATTGTTTATTCTGAAAGTTCTCAATATATAAGGCGCATAAATTAGACAGTGTTAATGTCCGTTAGCGGCAAGTCGTACATAAACTGAAAATATTAGTATTGTTTTTATATATCTTGTAGCGAACTGTTTTCTTTGGTTTCTGCTCGCTACGGTATTTGTGCGGCTAGCTCAGTAGATTGTGTGTGTTCGTCGAATTCTCGGGTTCGGAGTGGGTTTATTGCGGGTATAACTGCAGTCGGCTTTATAACTTGCTCGTCTCGCTGTCTCCGACGGTGTGGGTTGTCTTGTCGCTCCTCAAAGATCCTTGCCCGCTGATTGCTCCTGACGTGGCTGGCTCGGTGACTGCTCGGCCACGGTTTGGACTCGCTATGGGGTCAGCCGTGCGGGCTTAGGAAAGCGTCACCATTCTCAGACTAGGGTGAACAGACCGACGAGCTCTCCAGGATCACTCCTCTCGATACCCGACCGCCTGTCCCTTGCTCTGTCCCGGATGGTCCCACGGGCTTCCGGTCAGATCGTGCGGACAGTCAAGGCAGAACGCCAGGAAGCTGCCTCGCTTTTCACTTCGCTTCTGTACCTCGTGTGAACGAACGTTCCACCCTAGCCTCGCCTTTCCGCGTACTGTCCGTGCCGTTTCTGCGGGCTCGATCCTCCTTGCGTGGCCGTTGCGGTGTCGTCCTGCTTGCTGGTGGCGATGTCCTGCGAACTACTCCTGACAGGTGGCTGTAGGTCTTGACTTCTGTGCTGGGTTCGAGGGTATACGCCGATCCGGGACTTTTCTCCCTTCTGGCTCGTGACTCTCAGGGTTCTGTTGCGCCGCTCCCTTCTGGCTTGCTACTCTCGATTTCAAATCTCAGTCTAGTAGACCCTCCAGGCATACCGCCAGGACTTCGTCGGCAGGACAGAACAGAACTTGGCCGTGTGGCGCCTCCTTAGACCTCAGCCACCTGTGTCTCAGTTCGGAGATTCCTAGTAATCCCAATCCCGAACGTCTCGACGTGACGATCTTGCTCCTCGTAGGCTCCCACGGCGCTGCCTCCGACGACTCCTTGCTCTCGACTGACTGCTCGCTCTTGACTGTATGCTCTCCACTGGATGACTGATGCTGAATGACTGATCTTGACTGACTCTTCTCAATGACTGATCTTGACTGACTGATCCCCTTTTGCCAGCGCCCTGCGGGTTTATATAGGGCCTCTGGGAACCGTTATTTCCCTTTTGCACACGGCCCGCCCAAAACTCTCCACACCGGGTCCAAAGTCCATGGTTTCTGTTTGACCCTCTTGTCCTTGACGCACTGCCTCCCGCCGCTGTCCAGCCTGATGCCGCCGTCCCGCTGATCCCGGAGTCCAAAGTCCGGCGGCGTCCCGCTACTCCTTTTTGCACACGGCACTCTCGCTCCACCCGCCAAGTCTCCGCTCTCTCCGTCTCCATTGTTGGTCTCCAAACTCTCTTGGTTTCCGAACACTCTTGCTCTCCAAACTCTCTCGCTCTCCAAACTCTCTCGTTCTCCGTCCTCGATCTCCAAACTCTCTCGTTCTCCGTCCTCGATCTCCAAACTCTCTCGTTCTCCGTCCTCGATCTCCAAACTCTCTCGTTCTACGTCCTCGCTCTTCGCCGCGACGCCACTACGCGAATTCGCCGCGTACCTGGTGAGCGGCCGGCCATCTGCTGCTGGGATTTGTGGGGAGTTATTCAACTCCTCAGAATCTAATTTATTTCGTTTCAGTTTCCAATACTTATTTCTAGCATACTACTACTAGCATAAAATAAAAACTCATTTTAATATTCATAATATTTATTATTGATTTATTTATTTGATGAGAATTATTCGTGCCACTTTCTTACTTTATTTTTATTAAATGTTTAGACCAAATATGACTTGGTTTAAAAATTATTTATACTTAATTGAAGAAGGAAAGGTTTTAAACCTAGTATTTTCGGTCTTGGAAATTCGTGCTTAAAAGTAGTATTTGTTCTCGGATTCTGTATATTCCATGCTTGGCGATGTTTTGACACCGAAAATGCTAGATTCAAGCACGAAATACTTGATTTTTTTCTGAGTGTAGGCGTGTCCTAATGTGCGCTTATTGAGATCGCTATAGCCAACGTCCTCGACTTTTAGATAGATGAGCTCAAGGGAATTCGATGGAGACTGTTTCCGAAATTGTACACTACGCCAGACACACCATCTATAGAAGGTGAAAAAAATTTCCTATTTGCATATTACTGTTTCTTTCTAAGCATTGTGAATGGCCAAACATAAATGTTCATTACTATTAAGCTCCACAGTAGTTAGATAATATGTCAAAAGCATTTGACAAGGCTAGAGAAAAATTTTTTTTGTAATTCTATAACTTTACAGACCCCGCTGTATAACTAAAATAGCTTTCACTGGCATTTGATGTGCACAGCCTCTTTATTTTTATGCTAACGATGTTTTAATATATATAACGCAGAACTGTCAAATGTAAATACGTTGGCAACAATAGTCTTTCGCTTAATCCATCTAAATGCAGATGTATAGTTAGAAGAAAATTGATAATGCCTTGGTGGTGTGTGTGAAAAAATTACTTTATCCTGGCATTACAATGAGAAGCAATTATGACCTCCACCCTATTGTTTTTTTGCTAAAGTATAGTGCCATATCCACCTTGTGGAGCTGGGCCCAAAGTTGACAGACCTGCTCTGCTGGCAAGCATGGTATTCTCGGTTCCCACTATCGATCGCCTAACTCTTAGTTTAGCTAGTGCTCCAATAAAAGCCGCCAGAGAGAATAACTTATTGTGGAATCCCTTGCCTACGCACAGTACTGACTAGTATATTATAAAAGTCTTCTAGTGTATACAGCCTTATGGCTTTGTCAACGCTTTTTTGTCACAATCAAGCGTTGGCTCAGAGGGCTAGCGCTTCGTTTTTGATATACAGGCCTGAGGGTTAGTGGTTCAAGTCCTCCCCGTGACAAATTTATTTTTATTTTTTTTATTGAAATCTGAAATCAGCTTTGTTATAACAATTATAAGGACATTTTAGATATTATTCTTAACTTAAAGCATACTCTGCCTTGGGGAGTACTTCAACCTGGGACCTTCAGCATCAGAGACAGGCACCTTACTAGCAAGTCTATCGCTCAACGTTTTCCGCGGGCGTTACGTTTAAAAGCCATGGAAACCATGTTAGTGCAAGCGAGACAATATGTTTCAAGTAAGCCAAGTCGAATTTCGAATAGGTCTATTTCGCTCCCACTCATGTAATTAACGCCGCCATATTGCTCTATCCTTTATCATCTATATTCGAAAAGACAGAATTCGAGAAAATTAAAATTTTTGGTATCAATTTGACATTATTTGTAAAGTTTGTTTTAGCGAGGGGCCACGCCCACACTAACGCCCACTAACCGCTCAAAACTGTGGTGGCCACAATTGCCATGCTAAAAAACTTGTTTTTGCTAAATTGTATTTGTTTCATCAAAACTGTGGTGGCCACAGTTGTCATGCTAAAAATTTTTCTTTTTGCTAAAATGTATTTGTCTCATTAAAACCTTTCGATTGACCAAACAAATATTTTTTATTCCCACCCACGTCTAAAACACTTAAAACTGTCTGCCGCCCACATAATATATACCAAGATAGCCGATAGGTGGCGATATTCGAGACACTCGACTATAGTGTTCTTCCTTGTGTTGAGTTCCACTCATCACCAACAAAAGTTTATGTACTATTGAACAAAGATTAACGTAAAAAAATGCACCTGTATGCCAACAAGTAAGCTATAGAGGTGGGAGCGTAATGTTCTGTGGATGCGTTTCCTATAATGGTGTGGGAGACTTAGTTCCCATTAACGGTTTTATGAACAAGGATCTAAACTATTTTGCATTTCCCAGCGGCGACAGATTGATCGGTGATCTCCAGCAGAACAAGGCTCCTTGCAACAAGGCGAAAAGGATTATAAAACACTAGATTCACCACCCCAAAGTCTGGATTTCAATATTATTAAAAATGTGTGGTCGATAATAAAGAGAAATTGATCTGCCGATCTATCCAGACCAAAGGATGAAACCATTTCTGAGGTCACAAAGAAGTGGAAAAAGATTCAATTGAATCTCTAAACTTGGCGGGTTCCGTTCCAAATCGCTTTCAAAAGGTCGTAGACAAAAAAGGAGCACATATTTATACCCTTGCAGAGGGTATAATATGATATAGTCGTTCGATTTTGATAAAATTAAATTTGAAATTCAGAACTGATTTTAAAATGTCAAGCTTAGAAAGGTAGATGTTAAAAAACACCAAAGATATAATTTTTTTTTAATTTTTTCCTCGATAGTTCCTATGGGAGCTATAAGTTATAGTTGTCCGATCCGGCTGGTTCCGACTTTTATACTACCTGCAATAGAAAGAAGACTTTTGGGAAAGTTTCAGCCCGATAGCTTTAAAACTGATAGACTAGTTTGCGTAAAAACGGACGGACTATATTTTATAGCTGTCATAAAAACGATCGGAAAATTGGTGGGAAATAAAAATGCAACAAATTATAGCTTTGATGCTTTTTGACATATAACCATCAAAGCTTGAAAATACATTTTTTTAACTAGTTCTGAATTTTGAATTAAATTTATCAAAACCGTACGACTAAATTATATATCTGGCATAGAAACAATAGGAAATTTAGTCGTAAAATATGAAAAAATTATATTTTTGGTGTTTTTTTTGTTAGCTTGGAAATAACATTTTTAAATCAATTCTGAATTTCAAATTAAATTTGATGAAAATCGGACGACTATAACATATAACTGTCATAGGAACGATCGGAAAATCGATGGGAAAATAATATGAAAAAAATTATAGCTTTGGGGCTTTTTGACATATTTTCCTATGATATTGAGAATTTTCATATTTTTAAGAATTTCGAATTCAATTTAATAAAAATCTGACTACTCTAACATAAAGATGTCAAAAAAATGGTCTGAAAAAAAGAATGAAATAATTTTTTTTAATATCACTGAAGTCAGCAACAATCTTTAAAAATTTCACATGGTGTTACTAAAGTTGATTATTTCTTATAACTGCAAGGGTATACAAACTTCAAAATTTCGAATTTAATTTTAATAAAATCAGAAGATTATATCTAGTCATAGGAAAGATCCGAAAATGGTTGGGAAAATAATATAAAACAAATTATAGCTTTGTTGTTTTTTGAGAAATTATTCTATTATATTGGGAATATAATTCTTTAAAATTTTAAGAATTACGAATTAAAATTAAACAAAATTGGACGACTCTAACATGTAGCTGTCTTTAAAAGCTTATTTCACTGCAATAACGCCAGGTAATGTGTAAAGATCTTAAAGTAATCGTACAGCTTCATGTAAATTCGCACTCTTTGTTGAGTTAGACATTTTAAGGTGTTATTCAATTGAAAAATTTTGTAAAACAAAGCTACACAAAAATTTGTTACGAAACTGGACTAACCACAAGCTAATTGCTTGGAATTGTTATAAATAAATGGGTAACGGCAACTATAGCCTCTCCTTTTTCCCAAAAATTTTATTTCTGTAAAACGAGTTCCATCATCATTTCAAATTATTAAGCAGCTTAAACAAAGTTCTTTATAAAAATAATAATAATTAAATCAGAATTAATATTGACTTATGATGTCATCGAACATTCTCCGCCCGTTGAAAGATATAAGGAGTATTCAAGCACCAATTTGCTCAGGCAGGACCGCTATCTTACAGATGGGTCTTCAAATGGTTCCATTTTTCACCTTGATATCGGCCACTCTTACTCGTCCATCAGCTCCCCTTCCTGGGGAGCTGTATTATCCTCGTGAATTATTACCATATGCCCAATTTGAATGTTGGCATTGGGTTTGAGCCATTTGGAGCGCGCCTGAGGCGTTTGTAAATAACCATGCTTCCATAGCTCCCAGAACTGTTGCTTCAAGTACGTTACGCTTGCCCAAGTTTTTCATCATTAGGCTCTTCATCTTTACTGCAGCCTCCCACAAGCCGCCAATGTGGGAAGCACGCAAAGGGATGAACTTGAACTCAAATCCCACGATGCTGCTGAACTTCTGCACATTCAATGTGTTGGCTTCGTCAAACAGCTGCTGCTTAAAGTCCTCGAGCTGCGATCGTGCACCGACGAAATTAGTTGCATTGTCACAATAAATGCATAGTGGGATGCCTCTGCGACTGACGAAGCGCTTTAAACAGAGAATAAAATTATTAGTAGATAGGTCGGAAGTGAGTTTTATGTGGATTGCTTTTGACGAAGAGCGTATAAACACGGCCATGTATGTTTTATATGGCACCTTGCTTCGAATGCAGTATGATGTGAAAAATGGTCCACATAGGTCGACTCCAGTTCGTTGTGAATGAAAGCGATCAACTGGAAGTGATCCCATTATTTTCTCTATTAAACGAGGCTTGTAACGGTAACAGTGTGTGCAGCGCCGTACAATCTTTCGAACGATTTTTCGGGCGTTTACAATCCAAGCCTGAAGTCGCAGGATTCCAATGAAAGCCTTTGGTCCAGCGTGCATGTGTTGCTGGTGGAGATTCTCAACAAATTTCAATGTGAAGCAATGATTCCGCGCTGCCACCGCGTAAGATAGGATGGTCTGCTCTCGTCAATCGAAGGCTCCGTTATGGACATCAAAGAGGACCCAATCAGCAAGTGCGCTGGGCTAAGCGCCTCTCCATCGTTTGGATCTTCGGAGAGGGATGCAATTGGTCTTGAGTTTAAGATTGCCTTCGACTCGGTTGCAATCGTTTAAAGCTCCTCGTACTTAAGCCCAGTGTTGCCCAAGTTTTTCATCATAAGGCTCTTCATGGTCTTTACTGCGGCCTCCCACAAGCCGCCAATGTGGGGAGCACGCAAAGGGATGAACTTGAACTCAAATCCCACGATGCTGCTGAACTTCTGCACATTCAATGTGTTGGCTTCGTCGAACAGCTGCTGCTTAAAGTCCTCGAGCTGCGATCGTGCACCGACGAAATTAGTTGCATTGTCACAATAAATGCGTAGTGGGATGCCTCTGTGACTGACGAAGCGCTTTAAACAGAGAATAAAATTATTAGTAGATAGGTCGGAAATGAGTTCTATGTGGATTGCTTTTGACGAAGAGCGTATAAACACGGCCATGTATGTTTTATATGGCACCTTGCTTCGAATGCAGTATGATGTGAAAAATGGTCCACATAGCTCGACTCCAGTTCGTTGTGAATGAAAGCGATCAACTGGAAGTGATCCCATTATTTTCTCTATTAAACGAGGCTTGTAACGGTAACAGTGTGTGCAGCGCCGTACAATCTTTCGAACGATTTTTCGGGCGTTTACAATCCAAGCCTGAAGTCGCAGGATTCCAATGAAAGCCTTTGGTCCAGCGTGCATGTGTTGCTGGTGGAGATTTTCAACAAATTTCAATGTGAAGCAATGATTCCTTGGTAGAAGAACAGGAAATTTGGTATCGAGTGAAATAGGCGCTTTGGCTAAGCGGCCTTCTACACGTAATAGTGTTATCGAACCGTTTGCTCCGTCAGTCGCTGCTAGGGACGGATTTAGTTTTTGAAATTCGGGATTTAAAATCTTGTTCTCCTTTAGGTGCTGAATTTCGTTGAAAAAGGTCTTCTGCTGAATATGTGATACGATGTGCTTAAACGCGTATTGCAATACAATTGCTGGTGTATGAATTACATCGACTATGTTCATTTGCCTGTTGACCTTGATTCTGTTGAAGACGCGCAACACAAAAGCTATGACTCACAAAATGCGCCCATAGGATGAGAATTTTTTGATAACGTAGTCGAATATATCTTCCTTGCTACCACTATCTGTACGTGTGAGGACTGCTGCTTTTCGCAGCTCCAACTCTTCATTGGTGTCCTGAGAATTTGGTCCTGGTTGAGGCCATCCCGATGAGTCCTGACATAAGAAGCTTGGTACACGAAACCATATAGTTTCTATAAGCTCGGACGCTGCGCAGCCTCTTGACACTATGTCCGCGGGATTGTCCTTGCCCGGAACTGGCCTCCAAGTGATCTTTGACGTGGTTGACTGCATCTCAGAAATCCGGTTGGCGACAAAACAGTTTAACCTGGACAAATGCATGGTAAGCCACTGTAGAACTTTTCTTGAATCTGTGCAAAAGGAAATATTATCAATGTATTTTTCGAATTTGTGCTTAATCTTGGCCCATGTTTGACACAATAAATATGCGGCGCACAATTCTAGCCACGGCAAGGAAATTGCCTTTGTGATACGAGTCCTAGCAAATCGTACAGGGTAGCTTCCAGATTGTAGGTAGGTTTTACCTGAAACAAAACACATCTAGTTTTGGTTGCCACGACATGCCCAAAGTCTTCGTTACATCTTTAGTATCAACCTTGAATTGAAGCTCTGCTCCGTTGCCTTCTATTTTGCTTGTGTTCCACTTTGCAAGCTCTAATCCAGTCTTAGAAAGTATGCGGTGACCTCTGCAGACTTGAGATGAAGCTCTTCGACACTGTCTGCTCCAGTAAGGAGGTCATCGACATACATATCTTCTTTAAGTACGGCTGCTCCGATGGGAAACTGATTGGAGAAGTTATCAGCAATATATTTCAAGCTCCTTATTGCTAGGAATGGTGGGCAGGACATGCCGTAAGTGACAGTGTTGAGCTGAAACAATTCTAAAGGCGCAGCTGAGGATTCTCTTTAGGGAACAAGTTGATACGTACGATCGTCTGGTGATACTTCGAACTGGCGATACATCTTGCAGATATCAGCTACAAGTGCATGACGATGTAAGCAAAAGGCAAGAAGTGTTAAGATAAGATTCCGCTGGATGTTTGGCCCAATCATCAACAACTCATTCAGAGAAAGATTCGACGTTGTTTTGCACCATGCATTGAACACAGCACGCAGCTAAGGATTCTCCTTAAATGGCAAGCAAACTTGAACCCGTCCAGATGTGAGAAACCTTGTGTTTGCCACAAAATGCCATTCGCATTCCTGCTCTTCTGCGGTGAAACCTTGATCGAGCGAATCAAACTCCTCGATTAGCCAAAACCTTTTTAACGCACCTTGCAGCTCCGTAGAACGTGCCATGTTGCACTTTACGACTTGAGATTGCGGAATATCAGAAACCTTTCCGACAACGATCCAACCAAGTGAAGTATTGACCAGGGAGACTATTTGTGTTGGTTGCTCTGGATGAGCAGTTCTATGCAGAATAGTATGATGTAAGCCTTAACAAACGCGGCATCGAGATCTAATTGGACATCTGCTCGCCAAATGGCCGTTTCGCAAACAATTTATGCACAGAGCAGAATGTTTGACAAAATTATATTTATCCTGCCAGTCTAGTAAACCAAATGAAGGGCACTGAGTGAGAGAGTGATCAGTAGAAAAACATTTCTTACAACCACCCTGTGTCGTAACAAAGGCTCTTCTATTCTGCCAGGGCCTTTCCCTTGGCTTCTCATCAGATGTTCGTTTAACGTTGCTCTCCAAAAATTGACAATGACGGATTAAACTGCGATAACAATCCTCCCAAGTAGGCAAACCCTCGTATTCTTGAACCCGATCGTACGATAATTTCGAATCTGCATCAATTTTAGATAAAACAAGATGGATTAGTATTGCGTTCATAACATCTGCTTCTGCTTCACGCAGAGCGGAGACGGTATCCAAGATAAAGCGAAGAGCTGCGGGATCAGATGTTTTCATAAATTGAATATCGAATAAGTTAGAAATGTCCTCTATGAAAATCAAAACCTTTTTATTGTAGTGTTCCTTTAACTGCTTTAACGCCTTTGGATAATTGTTTCCGGACACTTAAATGGGGGCCACAACACTCAGCGCCGGGCCAGACAAACAGCTAAGCAAGTCGCTAAATTTGTCAACAGCTGATATTGAAGCGTCATCATGGTACATGCTAGTAAAGGCAGTGATAAACTTCATGTAGTCACCATACTTCCCGTCGAACTTAAGTAGCTTTAACGAAGGTAAACGATTATGGTGCCCAGTTGCGGAATTTGCCGATGAATTAAAGAAACTTGCATCTTCTGGCCGGTCCTTCTTTGACGCCCCAATACGAGTGATGATAATTGCCTTGGATTCCATGAATACGTCCTCTAATTCTTGTCGGCCGTCGTCAGCCGCATCCAGCCGCATTTGTGACTGTCATTCAAGGGCAGCAAGGTCGTTCTGCAGTTCGATGCGAGCTTTGAGATTGACTATAGTTCGCTGAATTGTATTCCTTTGTTTTCTTAAAGACACAAGTTGAATATCAGTCAGTTTTGCGAAGAGTTATTTAGCGAAAACTAAGTGTGGAGCAATTATTGAGTGAAGCAATACCAAATATGTTGGCAATGCCCTTTGATTCAGAGGGAGAAAACAAAACACTCCGATGCTTGGGAGAGTAACTCAATTTTTGGCTTATTTATTTGCAGACCAGCTGCACAAGTATGTGTGTGTATGGGCAATGCCCTTTGCTTCAGAGTGGAATGACAAAACCGCATTTGCGAGTTTAGCTTACAGTTTTTCGTTCTCTTTATGCCGCTGTTCGTAGCTCTCTAAAGCTGTACTTGCGACGGTTATGATGCGCATACCCTGTATGCAGGTATCCATGACGTTCCAGTGGCGATGATTCCGGTGGTCTATGATCAAGAATGATGCCTGCCAAAATACACCAAGTATTGCCGTTGCTGGAATCTATTTCTCCGTCGAAAGCAGAGGGAATGATTTTAAGTGGTTTATGGTGGGACTCGCAGAGTCCTGTCACGGTCGCCAAAATGTGCGGACTCTGCCGAATGCAGAGTTATTTGAAAAAGCGTTTGACTTGTTTCGTTTTCTAATATGCACTGATTTTAAATATTCGATTTCGAGATTACAAAAGAGAGATATGGATGTATGTATGTTCGATTTCGAGATTACAAAAGTCAAACATATGATTACAGTGTGGGGTAATTAAGTAGAACAAGTTGGCAAAGAATTAAGCAGCTTAAACAAAGTTTTTTATAACAAGAAAGGAAGTTAACTTCGGCAAGCCGAAATTTGTATACCCTTGCAGTTAAAAAAAATAATCAATAATTTTATTAAATTGAATTCGAAATTCTTCAAAATTTAAAAAATTATATTCCCAATATTATAAGATAATATGTCAAAAAGCCACAAAGCTATTATTTATTTCATATTATTTTCCCACCAATTTTCCGATCGTTCCTATGACAGCTATATGATATAGTCGTCCGATTTTGATTTAAATTTGATTTGATTTGAAATTTAAATCGAAATTCAGAACTAATTAAAAAATGTTATTTTCAAGCTGAGAAGGCTATATGTTAAAGAACACCAAAGATATAATTTTTATTTCATGTTTTCCGACCCATTTTCTGGTCATTCCTATGGCAGCTATATGATATAGTCGTCCGATTTTGATAGAATTTAATTCGAAATTCAAAACTACTTAAAAAATGTTATTTCCAAGCGTAGAAGGTTATAAGTTAAAAAACACCAAAGATATACTTTTTTCATATTATTTTACCCCTAATTTTCCGGTCTTTCCTAGGCAGCTATATGATATAGTCATCCGATGTTGATTAAATTTAATTCGAAATTTAAAACCAATTAAAAAATGTTATTTCCAAGTGTAGGAGGTTATAAGTTAAAAAACACCTAAGATATAATTTTTTCATATTATTTTACCACTAATTTTCCAATTGTCCCTATGGCAGCTATATGATATAGTCGTCCGATTTTGACAAAATTTAATTCGAAATTCAGAACTAATTAAAAAATGTTATTTCCAAGCTTAGAAGGTTATATATTAAACAAGAAAGGAAGTTAATTTCGGCAAGCCGAAGTTTTTATACCCTTGCAGTTTCAAAAAATAACCAATAATTTTATTAAATTGAATTCGAAATTCTTAAAAATATAAAAATTTGTATTCCCAATATTATAAGATTATATGTCAAAAAGGCCCAAAGCTGTAATTTGTTTTAAATTATTTCCTACCAATTGTCCGATCGTTCCTATGATAGCTATATGATATAGTCGTCCGATTTTGACAAAATTTAAATCGAAATTCAGAACTAATTAAAAAATGTTATTTTCAAGCTTAGAAGGCTATATGTTAAAAAACACCAAAGATATAATTTTTATTAATGTTTTCCGAATAATTTTCCGATCGGTCCTATGGCAGCTATATTATATAGTCGACCGATTTTGATAAAATTTAATTCGAAATTCAAAGCCAAATAAAAAATGTTATTTCCAAGCCTAGGAGGTTGTAAGTTAAAAAAGACCGAAGATATAATTTTTCAATATTATTTTACCACTAATTTTTCGATTGTTCCGTTGGGAGCTATATGATATAGTCGTCCGATTTTGATCAAATTTAATTCAAAATTCAGAACTAATTTAAAAATGTTTTCCGACTAATTTTCCGATCGTTCCTATGGCAGCTATATGATATAGTCGACCGATTTTGATAAAATTTAATTCGAAATTCAAAGCCAAGTAAAAAATATTATTTCCAAGCGTAGGAGGTTGTAAGTTAAAAAACACCGAAGATATCATTTTTCAATATTATTTTACCTCTAATTTTCCGATTGTTCCTATGGGAGCTATATGATATAATCGTCCGATTTTGATAAAATTGAGTTCGAAATTCAGATCTATTTCAAAAATTTTATATCCAAGCTTAGAAAGGTATATGTTAAAAAACACTAAAGATATAATTTTTTTTAAATTTTTTCTTTAACAGTTCCTATGGGAGCTATAAGATATAGTTGTCCTATCCGGCTGGTTCCGACTATATACTACTACTACCGACCTATATACTACCGACCTATATACTACCTGCAATAGAAAGGAGACCTTTGGGAAAGTTTCAGCCCGATAGCTTTTAAACTGAGAGACTAGTTTGCGTAGAAACGGACGGATAGACGGACATGGCTAGATCGACTCGTCTTGTTACGCTGATCAAGTATAAATATACTTTTTGGGGTCGGAAACGTCTCCTTCACTGCGTTGCAAACTTCTGACTGAAGTCATTATACCCTTTGCAAGAGTATAAAAATAATAATAATTAAATCAGAATTAATATCGACCATCAACATCATCATGTCATCGAACAGTTACTTCTTTGCGATCGCGACTTTTTGTTTTGGTAAATTGTGTGCTATTGCGTTATTATCGCTCAGAAGTGACTTAAAACTGACTTCTACGCGATATTTGTGTTTGTAAAATGTGTACTATCATCATTCTATCTTCCAGAAGAAGTGACTTCTGGACCATAGGCGAATTATCGCCCGCTTGCTTGCAGGGAATAATTCGTCGGTTTCTTTTTCTAGCAAATATTTAATCTGATAATCATATTCTTTTAAATTTATTTTTCCCCTTTGTAGTTTCATATTTCGTTATTTAATAATGTTGAGCCAAACAAAAGGTTTGGGATCGCTTAATATTTTAAAAGACCTGCCGAATAAATATGATCTATGAAAATCTATCAAAATATTTGGTAGCCATAATTTATGATTTATATTTACAATTTATTGGTAGCATAATTGATGTTCATTTCATGTTTATTAAAAGTTCTGCCGGCTTAACAAACTTGTTTATGATTTTGTGAAAATACTGCTCCTATTGCCATATTACTTGCGTCCGTTGTTAAAGAGAATGGTTTACTAAGGTCGGGGTAAATTAAAATGGTGTCACATGTAATTAGGGCTTTCATTTTTCAAATGCTGCAATGTAAGGTTTATCTTTAATATTAATTGTGACTTAATTGTGTGTCTATGCCAACTCTGTTTCCTTTTTCATTAATTCACACTTATTTAATTGTAGCTTTAAATTCGTATCTCGTAATTTTTATAGTATCTCAAAAAATAGTAGAAAACATTATAATATCATCTAGACATACCAAACAATCTTTATAGATTAAATCTTCTAATAAATTGTTCACACATCCTTAAAAAGTAGCGGGGACATTTTTAAGACCAAATGGCATTCGGGTATAATGACCATATTTTGTTGAGAATGCTGTTTTAGCGGTTTATTCTGGTTGCATTTGGATTTGACGGAATCCTTTGGCTATTTTAATAGTAGTGAAATATTGACATCTTCCCAATTTATATAATATTTCATATATTCTGTATATCGAGAATTTATAATTGACTGTAATCTCGTTTAAATTTCTTAGACTACTAGTCTAATTTCGGTTTCCGTGATGCTTCGCTCTTTTTTGGACGATTTTGGTTTGAGAACTATTCCCTGTTCAATAAACTCATTTATTTGTTTGATAACTTCTTCATCGAAAATTTTAGGGTATTTGTATGGATTCCAATATACTGGGTCTTTATGCTTTGTTTTTTTTTTAATTTTTAATAGTACTTGTAAGAGTCAACATTTCACCTACTTTGTATTAAATGTCATCAATTTTTTTTTCCTAATTTAAATGTTTTTACCGTATTTATTACATTTTTTAATTCATTTTTTATGGCAAATTTGACTGGTCATTTGACAAAGGTGGATTAAGGCATTCTAACGCGGTCTTATACTTTTCAATTTTTTTTTCAAACGATGGTGGATTAAGGCATTTTACTGCGTCTTATCCTTTTCCATATCATTTTCTCCATATTTTACATAAAGTAACGTGTCTCATAACACCACTGTTTCTTCCTCATAATTTATTTTTGCTTTACTTTCTTTTAAACAATCTCTGCCTATCAAAATATCGTAATTGTAGAACATTTATGTAAATAAAATTTCTGTTTAGTAGGACAGATTCCAGATTCCAGACAATTCCATTGATCCATTTATTGTATATACTTTAAGTTTTTCTTCCTCTTCTTTATTTTCTGCGAAATTCTTTGTCATTAAATTGATAGATGACCCTGTATCTATCATAGCTCTAAGGAGTTTTCCTTTAATCATTACTCTGACATATTTTAAAATTTACGTCCATCCTATTCTGTGCACTGTCAGTTTCCCTTTGTCTTTTAACAGGTGTATTAGGAGACTTATTCGATGTAGATGCCTAGAAATTTAAAAGATTTAAAGGATTTTGTGCCCGGCCTTGATCTAGGTTTCTCTTAAACTCGTGATAATTACCTTGGTTCCTAGTGGGAATTTGATTTTTATTTTGTGAATTTTGAGGGTTTGATGAATTATTTGAATTATTATTATCCCTTGAATTGTTATTGTTATACCTTGGATAAGTTTGAGAATTAAACATTTGATAATAATAATTTTGGTGTGAACCCCCCGAATACCTTCGATTATCATGACGTCTGGGTTTATAGTTATCGAATGGGTCTGCATCCCAATGGCCTAGAATCATTGCTGCTTCTTTTAAGTTAATTAATGAGCTTGTATAAAGTAATCTTTCTGTTGGGTCTGACTCTAATTCTAATTTACAAGTACTTAAGTTCATTTACGAACTTACTGATGCTTCCTTGGTGTGGGGTGTCCCGGATGTGCTGGATGATTTCTTCATAAGGCCTGTGGTCCTTGAAGGCCTTGATTAGAGCTGCTTTTTTTGTTACCCAAGCATGGGATTTTTCCTCCTCGATGACTGCTTGCGCTGAGTCGACAATGGTCGATGGCTTTAATGGCTTCATATATGATGTGGCGATATACCGGCTTAGCTCTGCTGGATTTCCTTTATTTGTCCGATTACATTATAATATCTTGTATGTCAATCAATTATTTCTTTTGTTTGGATATGTGACAATCGTTCCAATTTTTTTATTATTATTACTTATATAAACGTGTGTAATCTAACATTGAGTTTGAAAGAGTGTATTCATCTAATTGTATTGAATAATTAAGGATTTTAACTATATTACTTCTGACAATAGAAATTTCTTTATTAATGCAATATTGATTAACAATGTTTTAGGGATGTTCCATGTCAATAAAATATTGTGCTCAACATAATTAATTTGGAAATTTGCAAAAGTTTTAGTGAATTTACATTCGGTATTTTCTTGTCTAATTATTCCGTTTATGCATTCGTCAGTTACTATTTTCTCTGTTTCTTTATTAAATACTTTGTCTTCATAAAGGAAATATTTTTCAAATATATTTTCTGTTAGAATATTATTATTTTCGTCAGGATAAGGAATAATTTCAAAAACAGGAGATTTGAAGGGATTTGGGAAATAATGGTATTCGTAATTAGTTGGAATTTCTACTGATCCTATTTTAAATATGAGGTATCCATTCTGAGCTTTTATAGGATTTATCTCAATACTTTGTCCGATTGTCAATTGAATTACAGTTGCTAAATTTTAAATTTTATTTTATAATGTACTATTTTTCTTCCACTGTTAGTTTCTTCAAAATGTTTTTCGTCAACTTTCTTTAAAGTACCTGTTTTTTTTTTAAATGGGCTTGTAGTCTTAGACTTCACTAATGGTGCTTGTTTATATTTTAGGTCTATTTCATAGTCATGGCGTTTTTGATTTAATTTTTTAATTCTGTTACTTTTCTTCATTTGTGTGTCGTAAACTGGTGTTCCTGCATACATGAAAACATCAGCTGGTGTCTGAATTGTAGCATTATGTTTGGTTTTATGATTGTAAATATAAAGGATTAGTTCGTATTTTGTATATCTATTCTCAATATCTGATTCACTTCCTATGATTCTTAACTTTTCATTTAGCGTTTTGTGGAATCTTTCTATATCTGAAATACCGTTCTTACTAGTTGTTATTTGAATTTGAACTCCTTCTGAGTTTAACCAATTATGTAAAGCTACGCACATAAATGGTGAATCTTTGTCTGCTTTAATTTCTTAAGGTTTTCCCATTTCATTGAATACACTCATAATTGCTTTTTTGGCTTCTAACCAATCTCAACCGTTTACTTCTAAAATAGCACATTTGGAATATACGTCTATGCATGACCAAAAACTGAACTTTACAAAACTGTAGGTTTTTTCCCTTATATTCTGAATTTCTGGGGTAATTTCAAATATCATTTTAGTATTTCTATGTTCTGTTTTGGCAATATTACAAATTTCACATTCATTTATTATATTTTGAACTCATTTTTGATAGTCAGGGAAATAATATTTATCTCTGAACCATTTGGAAGTTTTCTCAATTCCTGGGTGTAGAAGTTCTTTGTGTCGTTTTAGAATTTTTTCTTTAAAGTCTGTGTACGTCAGAATATCTTCGAGTCTTGTTGTACTTCTCACTAGTTTCGTTAAGTGATTTGCACTTATAATTTCTATATAAGCTTTTTGGAATATAATAAAATCTGAGTCATCATAGAAATAAATTGCACTCTTTTTGGTACATAAATACTCTTTAATTATTTTTTTCGCTGAAGTTTCTGTCATTTCTTTATAAATAATTTTAATTTTTAATTTATGAAAATAGTGTGTCACTTCTGTCGTATCTTCGTTTCCTTAAATCAATTCAATCTGTCAAGAAAAATAATTGAATGGTTTCTCGGTAACAGAAATATAGTTTTGATTGTCTTCTTGTGCACTTGTGCACTGTTGCGTCTGTGTTGCTATCTGTTTCGTCTTATATGTCCTGTTCAACATCGTCCGTAAACATGGCTTCTTCTATCTTGGTTCTAGATAATGCGTCGGCTACGTAATTCTCTTTTCCTGGTAAATATTTTATCTGATAGTCGAATTCATTTAATTTTATTTTCCATCTATGTAAATTCATATTTGGTTCTTTGATATTATTTAACCAAACTAAGGGTTTGTGGTCACTTAATATTTCGAAAGACCTGCCGAATAGATATGACCTAAAGTATTTCGTAGCCCACACGATTGCTAAAAGTTATTTTTCCATCGTAGCATAATTTAAGTTAAAGGTTCTGCTGGCATAACAAACTGGTTTATGATTCTCTGATAGTACTGCTCCTATCGCCATGTTAATTGCGTCTGTTGTTAAAAAAAATGGTTTGTTAAAGCGGGATAAATTAAAATAGGGTCGGATGTAATTAAGACTTTCATTTTTTCGAATGCTTCTACGTATGGTTTGTCTTTAATATTAATTGTTGCACCCTTTTTTAATTTCATAGTCATTGGCTTTACGATATTTGCGAAATTCGTGTATAATGGGGAAATGTATAATGGCACTTATTTTCTTTGGGTTTGGTTTTATACCTGTAGTGGTTACTACGTGACCTAGGAATTCGGTTTCCTTTTTCATAAATTCGCTTTTATCGAATTGTAATTTTAAATTGGCATCTCAAAGTTTTTGAAATACTTTCTTCAATGATAGAATATGTTCTTCCAATGAAGTGGAAAAAATTATAATATCATCTAGATATACTAAACAATCTTTATAGATTAAATCTTTTAAGAAATTGTTCATACATCTTTGGAAAGTAGTGAGGGCGTTTTTAAGGCCAAATGGCATTCGAGTATATTCGTAGCGACCATGTTTTGTTGAGAATGCCGTTTTAGCTATTGATTCTGGTTCCATTTGAATTTGATGGAATCCTTTAGCTAAATCAATGGTTGTGAAATATTGACATCTTCCTAATTTGTCCAATATTTCGTCCATTCTGGATATTGGGAATTTATCATTGATAGTGATTTCGTTTAAATTTCTGTAGTCTACTACTAATCTGAATTTCATTTTTCCTGATGCATCGATCTTTTGTGGAACTATCCAGATCGGTGAACAATAGGGAGATTTTGATTTACGAATTATTCACTGTTCAACCATTTCATTTATTTGTTTATTGACTTCTTCATCAAAAGTTTGAGGGTATTTATATGGCTTTCTATATACTGAATCTTCATGCTTGGTTTGAATTGAATGTTTAATAGTACTTGTGAAAGTCAAATTTTCACCTTCCTAGTACTGGATGTCATGAAATTCAAATAAAACCTTATTTAAACTTTCTTTTTTTTCCTCATTCAAGTGTTCTACCCTGTATTTATTACATTTTTTAAATTCATTATTTATGTCAAAATTAAATGACTGGTCATTTGACAAAGGTGGATTAGGGCATTATAATGCGGTCTTTTCTTCTTTAATCTTTTTCTCAAGCGATGGCGGACTTAGGCATTTTACTGCGGTCTTATCCTTTCCTATATTGTTTTCTCCATAGTTTATGTAAAGTAAACTGTCATCAAACATGACTGTTTCTATTTCGTAATTAATTTTGTATACCTGTTACTCGTAAAGTATATATTCTTCTTCAGGCTCACTAGCCGAGTCGATCTAGCCATGTCCGTCTGTATGTCCGTTAACTTGACATGTCCGGCTTAATAATTAAAACTTTAAAAAAACAATTTGTCCTTTTTGTCCACCCGTCTATTTCTTTATTGAACTTAATACCAATTTCGAATTATGATTAGGTCAATGTAAACATTAAATTTCTAAACAATGGTATTGGCGCAGGAGGGGCTTCTCGCATTTTTTCTCATCTCTTATTCCGACTCGCAGTGCATTCACATCTCTCAAACGAATTGTAAATATTTATTTATCTCTTTCAACTGCTATGTATTAGTGTTCAGTCAAACGTCAGTTAGCAAATATACATACATATAAGTTTTGTTAGTCTATTTTATGTTTTGATCTCTCATTTTTGGCGCTGACTGAAACAAAAGCAGAACCGAAAAATTAGTGCAAGGGCGCTGCCGGCGCTTAGAGTGAACATATAGCGCGGCTAGTTTGTTATATTATTATTTAGTAAGTAAAATAAGTAATATATATTTTAATTAATTTCGTAATGTAATTAATTATGCCTTCCGTATGTTACGGATAAACAACATTTTTGACACCTCAAGTCGACTTGTAGGTTCGCAAATTGTATTTTGGTTTGAAAGTCCACGTTGCAAAGCAACGGCCTTTTCGTGGTGTTCCCCGGGTACCGATTTTAACATAACAATCGGGAGCTAATTCGAGCGGCAAAAAATACATGAAGACATATTATTTAAAAGTTTGTTATTTGAGTAACGGGTATCTTATAGTCGAATCACTCGACTATAGCGTTCTCTCTTGTTTTTGCTTTACTTTCTTTCAAACAATCTCTACCATTTTAAATCCATCCTATTTGTTGAACTGTTATTCTCCCTTTGCCTTTTAACTGGTGCATTCGAAGAATTATTTGAAGTTGATGCCTGGAAGTTTAAAGGGTTTTGGGCCCTACCTTGGTCCAGATTTAACTCATGATAATTACCTAATTTTAGAAGAAATCGCTTTCCATTTGTTAAGCTTTGAGGATTTCTTGCTTAAATAACTAGTATTAACCTGTCGGTTGGGTCGGATTTTAATTCTTACTTATTATGTACTTACGAAGATGTAATTTTTAATTCATTAATGAACTTACTAATGCTTTCTTGGTATGGGGTGTCCGGAATATGTTGTATGATGCCTTCGTATGGCTTGTGGTCTTTGAATGATTTGATAAAGGCTGCTTTTGTGGTTACCCAAGCACTAGACTTCCCTTCTTCGATGACTGCTTTGGTTGAGTCGACGATGGTCCTCTCGATGGCTCCATATTTAATTTCGATTTGTCGAGAATCCTAAGGTAGTTATTCTACTCTGGCAATGTACCGACTGAATTCCGATGGGCTTCAATCGAAATACGGTAACTGCTTTATTTGCCCAATTATTTAATTAAGGTGAGTCTCGGACCACTGTGGTAATGCTGAAAGATTTGTCATTTTTTAACGTTCATTGTTTTTTAATTATTTTTAATATTTGCAGTTTAAATTTTGAGCGCGTATTGAGAGGTTTGAATTTTTAATTTAGTTTTTGCTTGTGAATATTACTTTTAGTTTTTTTTTTTAATATTGGCACTTTTTACTTTTAAGATTTTTAAGCGCCTTTTCATCGAATTGGTTTATTAAATTAAGTAAGTGCGAAAATTACACAAAGGTTTTTTAGCGTATCTCGATAATTGTTTTTTATTATTCACGGATTTTTCGATGAACAGGATAAATTAGTCGTTTAGTATTATCAGTACCGATTACTTTTTAAAGAACTTTAAGACCCTAGCGACTACGCCAATTAAACCCTTTAAAAACCCTTTATTTAATTTATTCTTAAACTGTTTATAATATTTTTTAGATTGGAAGAATACCGACTTGCTATTCACAAATCTCAAAATATACTCGATCTCTAACTCCTATTTCATTTACAACCATACATCTTAGAGATTCCTGGGCTTCCTGCGCTGCGCAAGTTTGTTTCAGCGAGGTGCCACGCCCACTCTAACGCACAATCCTCGAAAATCTGTAGCGCCTATAATTTATAAGATAGAAACAAAATTTTAACTGAAATGTGTTTATCTCACGAATACCTAACGACTGAAAGAATTTAATAATTTAAAATATCAGTTTGCAGATTTTATATCTCCATTTCCTTTAGCTTCTTTAAGCTGAGTAAGCGGATATCTGATAGTCGAGGCTATAGCGTTCTTCCTTGTTTTGCTTTGGCTTGATTATAGTTTGTTAATTATACCCGGTTTTCGTAGACTAAAATCGTATAAAAGATTCGTCGGAAAGTATGTAACAGGTAGAAGGAAGAATTTCCGACCCCATAAAGGATACGAGTATATATTATGTCCGTCTGTTTGTTTAGTTTTTCTAAAAGAAAAAATGAATTAAAGTGTTTTTTAATATTTCGAAAATCTGGCTGGTGTGTTCCTGGAGTTTGTATTAACATATTTTTTATAAATTCCATAGGTTATGGGCTCAGTCATACTTTTCAGCCAATTGCTATAGTGAAATGCTTCGATTGCTAACGAATAATAAGAGTAATATAAAAAGAAAAAGGAAATTAACTTCGGCAAGCCGATGTTTGTAACTCTTGCAGCTATAAGAAATAATCAACTTTAGAAAATAATATTTTTATATTATTTTCTTACTAACTTCCTGATTGTTCCAATGAAAGCTATATTTAATTCAAAACTCAGAACTAATTAAAAAAAGTTATTTCCCAGCTAGGAAGCTTATATGTTAAAAAACACTTAAAATATAATTTTTTCATATTATTTTACCACTAATATTCCGATCGTTGCTATGGCAGCTATATGATATAGTCGTCCGATTTTGATAAAATTTAATTTAAATTCAGAAATATTTAAAAAATGTTATTTCCAAGCTTAGAAGGTTATATGTTAAAAAACACCGAAGGTACAATTTTGTTTTCATTTTTTCCCGAATAGTTATACTTTATGGGGTCGGAAACGTTTCCTTCTCTGCGTTGCAAACTTTTGACTGAAATCATTATACCCTCTGCAAGAGTTTAAATATACAAAAGAATTATTATTAACATATGTGCTTGTTGTTACAGAACAACAAGTTGTTACGCGTAATTGATGAGGATCAAAAGGAAAGTGATTAAGTAAAGCGAGCAGAAAGAAATGCATGAAATAATAATAATAATAATAAATTGATAATAAAAAATTTAATTCTCTCTTTTTGAATATTTCTTGACATAAAGCAATATGGCGGCGTTAATTACGTGAGTGGAAGCGAAATAGACCTATTCGAAATTCGTTGAAGTACTCCCCAAGGCAGAGTATGCTTTAAGTGTTTAAGAATAATATCTAAAATGTCCTTATAATTGTTATAACAAAGCTGCATTTAAATGATTTCAGATTTCAATAAAAAACCACTTACCCTCAGGCCTGTGTATCAAAAACGAAGCGCTAGCCCTCTGAGCCAACGCTTGATTGTGATAAAAAAGCTTTGTTAAAGCTTTTTTCTAGAAAAAAGTGATATCGCTAATGTAAAAATGATATTACCGAAATATCGTTTTTAACAATTCGATCATATCAAATTGATATGTGACATATCGGGGACGAATCGATACTGGATTTCATCAAATTTACCATCATATCATATCAATTTTTTTTCATTTGTTGTATATCCTGTCATTTGCAAGTGACACCTCCCAAGTGAAATCACTTACATCAATTACTGTTATTGTTTGTAAATGTAGGTTTTTGTTTTGTCAATTTGTTAGTAACACCATGCGAAATTTTTAAGGATTGTTGTTGACTTCAGTGTTATTAAAAAAATAATTTAAATCTTTTCTTTAGACCATTTTCAGACATCTATATGATATAGTCGTCCGTTTGATAAAATTTAATTCAAAATTCATAACTAATTAGAAAGTTATATGTCAAAAAGCATCAAAGCTAGTATTTGTTTCATATTATTTTTCCACAAATTTTCCGATTGTTCCTATGACAGCTATATAATATAGTCTTTCGATTTTGATTAAATTTAATTCGAAATTCAAAACTAATATAAAAATGTTTTTTCCAAGCGTAGAAGGTGAAAAGCTAAGAAACAGCAAAGATATAATTTTTTCCCGATAGTTCCTATGGACGCTATAAGATACTTGTCCGATCTGGCTGGTTCCGACTTATGTACTACCTGCAACAGAAAGAAGACTTTTGAGATAGATCTAGCCCGATGGTTTTAAAACTGAGGGACAAGTTTGCGTAGAAACAGACTAACAGACGGACGTATAGACGGACATGGCTATATCGGACAGACGGACATGGCTAAATCGACTCGTCTAGTAACGCTGATCAAGAATATATATACTTTATGGGGTCGGAAACGTCTCCTTTACTCTGCAAGGGTATAAAAATGTGTTTTATTTGTATATTTTCCCTTTTCCCTTTGTGTGATTTTTTAGGTTATGTTATAAAACCTACAAAAAATCTCAAAAAGGTTGGTATATGAAACTTGGATCAACGCACAATATCTTGGACTTAGGATAGCACTTACCTGACCTTATTTATTTCAAAAATAAATAATCAAAATGTGTCGCAGTGCACAATTTAAAATTTTTTTTCAGAATCGTTGGAAAGGATTTCCTAGTACCCGCACCAATTTTTACGAAAATCGATAACGAATGTTAAAAAGAAATTGAAAAAAAAATTGTACATAAAATGATGTAAAGTGTAAAAAAAAATTAATTTTTTTTAAATGCTACATTTTGATAGGTTAAAACTCAATGGAAATATTACGAATTTCCGAAGTGAATTCACATGGGCAGTGTCACTTGTATGGGATTAAATAAGTGAAAATTCGTTGAAAAAGTAAATAATTTCCGAAGTGTCTTCACTTGAGACGCTTCACTTGCAGGTGATAGGCCATACAACAAATGAGTATAAGAAAGAGGGAAATCCGAAGTGACTTCTAAAAGATTTTCTTTGAATTTTCAATTGTGTGAAAGCGTACATCCCATAAAATTTTCTATAAGGAGCGTCACTTGTTTTTTACTCGTGCAATGAAAGTTTTGTTTTTCAGAATTGAATACGCATTCACATTGTGTGAGTGCGGGAAGGGGACGAACAATAAAGATCTCAGAGAGAGGAAAATCTCTCTCTTCTCTTTGTTCTCTCCCTCTCTGACTAAGCACGTTTTGTTTCCTTTTTCTGTATGCACATGCGTACCCTTACTACTTGCTTGCAAACAACGAAAGTGTGCGGTTGGGGTAAATAAATCAAGAAAGGAAGAAACGCCTCCTGCACTGCGTTGCAAATTTATGACTGAAATCATTATACCCTCTCCAAGGGTATACAAACTAATTAAAACGACCATTGAAGTGTTTTTCACTATTTGGCAAATCTGGCTGGTGTTTTCCAGGAGTTTGTATAAACATCTTTTATATAAATTCCATACAATATAAAATAAAAATAAGCATTAATAAGACATATACATTTTAGTTCAAAATTGTTCTGTAGCATGAAAACTGTGGCCGCTGGCATAGCTCCCTGCTGATATTTGAGCTCTACAACAATATCAGGAATCTAGATACCAAATTCCAAACTTTACTCCTTTTGTAGTTTCCGAGATCTCAGCGTTCATACGGACGGACGGACGGACAGACGAATAGACGGACAGACAGACGGACATGGTTAGGTTGTCTCGGCTAGTGATCCTGATCAAGATTTCAAGAATATATACTTTAAGCGCTTCATTCTGCCTGTTACATACTTTCGGACTTTTACTCTACAAGTAGCGGGTATAATAAAACCTTATCAGCTGGTCCTAAACTTTTTCTGATAGATAGCTTTCAGGGACTTCATGTTCGATAGAAAGCATTAAACAAAAATTAATATTCGGCCACGTTCGACAACGTTTTTAATTTCTCTATTTTTTCAGACTTGGAACGACATGGATGTCATCCCTAAACGCTAGGAGCTACTTGACCCTGTTGGAAAATTTGTCGAACATATTTACATTTTGCTTGTGAAATTGATATAATCTGACATTAAATTTAAAAATAGTGCTGCAAAACACTCAACAGCATGATTTGTGTTTTTACTCTGTATTATTAGGCGACTACTTTTTGTGGGTCTCGCGTGTGTCTTTAATTTTTAAAATTCAATGAAACGCTTAGATACATTATTTAAGTAAATATTACTGACTAAAATTGTAGAACTATTTTCTTATAAAATAGCATCCTCTTTATTTAAATTATTCTTGCGTTTTTTAATGTACACTTTACTATTAAACAAATTTTACTAAACAGTTATACTAATTATACTTTATAAAACCTATATATATATACATCACTTTATAAAACCATGCACCTAAAAATACTATGCTTAAGGACAAGGAAAAAAAGGTGATTGATGCGTTGCAATTGTCGATATCGTGACAGAATTCTTTTGAATTACAGAAAATCTTGGTAGAATCGGTTCTAAACGCAGACCAAATAATAAACTCTCATCTTTAGGCGCATAATCCTACATATGTAAAATAAAATTGTTAAATAAATATTTATATATATATGTAAGTTAACAACCAACTTCCAGCTTAGGCTGAGCAGGCCAATTCTTATTTCCTTTATTAATATTAATCATTTATCAATGTTTATCATTTTCTAGTATTATTAATTTTTTATTATAATTATTAGTATTACACTTTTACCTCATGCATGGTCCACCCTAAATTGAGTCCACCTTATTGGCCCTAGAGCTGAGCCAGCACATTGTACCATTCCGAGCCGTGGCTTCTTTTCATTGTCTGACAGCGATCGTATGAATTCTGCAAAATGTGCAAGGTTATCGGTCTGCCACGGGCATCCGGCTTTGCATGAGCTTTTGTTAAATCTTAAGTTTCAGTTTTAATTTGGATTTGAAATAAAGAGCACTAGCTCGATTATAAAAATCCGGCCTTCCCGTTACATTTATTCTGATTATTGAATTTGGTTATCGTGCCTTAAGGGCCGTAACAACGGAGATAAGTATCTCCCACTGTAAACTTCGGAAGGAGGAAGGGAGTCGTAGCGACCACCCGACTCTCCAGTGGCTGTCAACCTTGGTTATCACCACTACTCAACCAGCGGCAGTAACCTAATGCCTGCCCCCCACTGATATTCAAACTACCGGCTCTTCCCCTGCCACGGAGGAACCGCCAACTGGCCCGGTCAATTAAATAATTTGTATATATATGTGGGATTTGAATCAGGAGAGCCTAATACACGGCACACCTGAGCGTAGTACAATCTTAATAAAACATTGCGAATACAATTTGGGAGCTCAACCGGGATTGACCCAAACATTAGAGTACAGAAGTAGCTTTTTACTAACCCAACTACATTGTTTGCCAATTTGAGACAAGTGCGCGTTTAACTTGGCAGTGTGTGCAAAAAGGCGAAGTGTGTGTGTGAAAATGCGCACGGGAATCCTGCCGTCCAGGAGCTAGTGCATCATAGTTCCCCAGAGCGCCGGTGAACTGGTAAAAGTGTTGATTTGTGGAAGGCGGTGGGAGCAACGAAAGACAGAGTCCAGCGGATCAAGTCAGGAGCGTAAAGCGTGCATTGGAGCAAGGGCGGGTTGCCGAAATCTGGAGGGCAGCATTTACAGGCAGAGTACCAGAGTCTGGAGTAGCAGATCATGGTGGATGGCAACGACGTCATCGGACAAGCCACTCAAAGAAATTTTTAAGTTGTAATAATCTAGAAGAAAATGCAATTGGCAGGCAAGCAGTTTCGAGAAGCATCGCATCAAAAGGGGTGCTTATCAGAAAACTGACCCAATAAAATTGAAAACCGTAAAAGTAGACTGTATGTATAAAAAAAAAAAAAAAAAAAAATCTTTAAAATCTTTATATAAACATATAATCTTAGTGCTACACTTAAATATGGTTATTGTTAAGCTAATATCATTGTAAGAAAATTCAATCTCAAAATGCAACTCGAAGAGATAATGTTACTGCGATGCGAAGATTTGCTCGCAAAGCTACTTGAACTAAATTTACCCGCAGACGGTAGAAAGCGCTATTTACGGGATAGCCGTTCTTTGTTTACACTTAAAGATGTTGAAGGCAGTGTTTTAAATTTTGCAGGTACAGGTAGTCTAGATTTAGATCAGTGGATTCAGGAATTGGAGGAATGTGCCTTGGCTGTGTAGTGGAGCCAGCAAGTTTCCATTTATTCTAAGCAGTTGCTCAGTGGGCTGCAAAATCGTGCGGGCGAATTCGCCGTTAATATTTCATCTGCTGGTCCATCTCAAGCTAGGTCAACGTGCGCAGAGAAAATTGGAGACTCTTCAGGAAAATTTGTATGCTTTGATAGAAATAGCCAAGCCAGTTAAACTAGACGAAGAGAGTTTAATAGAGTATTATGTAAAGGGAGTTCCAGATGTCAAGGCAAACAAAATGATTTTGTATCAGGCGAAAACCATAAGGGATTTTAGGGAGCAAATCGGAGTATACAAGAAGGTCACCGTTTCTTACAAGATGCCTTACAAGAATGAAGCGCTTTTAGTTAGGGCAGATGGATTCAAAAGCTTTGACCCAAAACCATTGTTTGTACGTAAATGCTTTAAGTGCGGCGGTCCGTCCCATTTAAAAAAAGATTGCAAGAAGAAGGACAGGTCATCGTGCCGCGCAGCGCAAAATCGAGGTTAAGGTGAAACAGGAGAACAATGCTAACGCCGTTCACTTGGAGAACGCAGTAACTAAGCCAAAAAGCGAGTTAACGGCTTCCAGCCTTAAAAAAAAGATAAAATCTTCCAATACTCAATTCAATTGCCTTATGCTCAGAAACATTTTCCTTAAATTAGCCAACAAACCTCTCGCCGCAAAAGATAAAATTGTTTAAGCTATCAAATATTTTTAAGTTATTCTATAAAGTATAACATTTATACTTGTTAGGCAGTTTATAAACTAAAAGTCAACTATTAGTCAATTATATCATTTTTAGGACATGCATGTGGAATTTGAATCTGGCGGTCCTCATGAACGGCACACTCATGGCGGGTTAAGTTATTTGGCTGCTCTTAAACACTTCAACATCTGAAATCCCCGATAAATTACTCGATTCTTCTAAGACCGCCGAAACCTGAACGAATGAGCGGGGAGTCGTCGTTTAACGTTCGTGAAAAGAGCACGATACAGTTTTAAGGAAATTAAACAGAACTCTGAAAATTAATCTCAGTACTTCTTCGTTTAAACTTAGTCCCAAAAAAATATTGCGAATATAACTATTCCTACAGTTTGGGGGCTCGTCCGAGATTGACCCAAGGCGAATGCAACGACGTCAGCGGACAAGCAACGACAAGAATTTTTCAAGTTGTATATTCCAGAAGAAAATTCAATTGGCAGACAAGCAGTTTCGAGAAGCAGTGCATCAAAAGGGGTGCTAATCAGAAAACTGACCCAATGATAGGCTCCTGGCTCACTTCGGTATTCAGGACGACGATGATAACAACGATTCGGATGGAGTTCAATCTGTAGCCACCGCTCTCGATTTTCCAGTGCAAGCAACGCCTATAAGCCGTTCTTTGTTTACACTTAAAGATGTAGAAGGCAGTCTTTAAAATTTTTCCGGTACAAGTAGTCCAGGTATAGATCAGTGGATTCAGGAGTTGGAGGAATGTGCTTTGACTGTGCAGTGGAGCCAGCTTTAAGTTTTCATTTATTCTAAGTAGTTTCTCAGTGGGGCTGCAAAATCGTTCATTCGCAGCCAGGCTAACATACGCAGCTGGGATTCTCTAAAGGCAGCATTGCGTGGCGAATTTGCTGTTAAAATTTCATCTGCTGAGGTCCATCACATGCGCAAAAAAAGGAGAGACTCTTCAGGAATATTTGCATGCTTTGATAGAAATAGCTAAGCCAGTTAAACTAGACGAAGAGAGTTTAATAGAGTAGTGTAAAGGGAGTTCAAGATGCTAAGGCAAACAAAGTAATGTTGTATCAGGCGAAAACCCTAAGGGATCTGAAGGAGCAAATGGAAGTATACAAGAAGCTCTGCGGTTCTTACAAGATGCGTGTAGTTGAGGCAGATGGATTCAAAAGCTTCGACCCAAAACCAGACTTTGTACGTAAATGCTTCAAGTGCGGTGATCCGTTCCATTTAAAGAAAGATTGCAAGAAAAGGACAACAATAATTGTTATCAGTGCGGACAGACAGGTCATTGTGCTGCGCAGTGCAAAATCGAGGTTGAGGTGAAACAGGAGAACAATGCTAAAGCGGTTCACGTGAAGAACGCAGCTTCTAAGCCAAAAAGAGAGTTTACGTCTTCCGGCCTTGAACTAAAAGTTATCAAATCTTCCAATGCTTAATTCAAAGGACTCGTCGACACAGGCCCTGATCTATGCCTTATGCGCAGAAACATTTTCCTCAAACTAGGCAAGGAACCTCTCACCGGAAAAGAAAAGTGTTTGATGGGAACAGGCAAGAGTCGAGTTCTATCTTTTGGGAGCATTTTCATATGGCATGACATGGGCATCGATGACATGAAGATAAACATATCAATTTCGGGTCCGAGTTTCTGCAAGATTTTAAACCAGGCGGCAATTTCCGACCACATTGATTTATCTCATTTAAATCAATCACAGCAGTCTGCGGTCAGAAGTTTGATTGAAGAGTATGCACCCGAGCGCAACGCAAATGCTGCTCTGGTACAATTGGAAATCATTTTGAAGGACGATTGACGATTAATTTGAGGATTGGCTTGCAGAGAAAATCATTCATTGCCGGTAGTTATGATGTCAAAAAAAAACGGAAAGAAAATTCTGTGCTGTGACTACCGAAAACTTAAAGAGAAAATTATTCGAGACAATTTTGCGATGTTTCCTGCAAGGTTCCAAGATATTTACTACTTTAGATCTAACAAACGGTTTCTTCCACGTGCCGATTGAAGTATACATAATTTGTGACCCAGTCTGGACAATTTGAATTCCTTTATGAACCATGTGGCATATCAAATTCAACCGAGGTTTTTGCAAGGTTCATCATGGCAGTTCTAAGGGAGCCCATCGCCACTAATGTTGTCGTCGTGTACGTGGATGTTTTAAATTTACTCAGTCAAGACTTGGAAGAATGACTTGCTAAGTTAAAAGATGTCTTGCAGATTGCTTCTTGGAACGGCTTACGTATCTACTGGAGTAAGTGCCAAATATTGCACAGGAAAGTACAGTTCCTAGGATGCTTCCATTCTAAGTGGAACCATCACCCCAGGTCCAGAAAAGGTTTAGGCTGTGAAAGAGTTTACCTTACCACATGACTACGAAGCAATTTAGAGATTCCTAGGTCTGACTTCATACTTCCGGGTATCAACGGGTACGCATCCATTGACAGGCCCTTGCCGGAAACAACAATTTGCGTTTGAAAAGCTGAAGAATGCTCTTATTAGCAACCAGTTCTTAAATTGTATAATCCTTACCTGCAAACGGAAGTCAACACAGACGCGTCTAGTATGGTTTTGGCGTGGTCTTACTGCAGAAGTACCCCGTAGACAGTGCTTTCAATCCAGTCCAATACATGAGCCGAAAGACATTACCATTCGAGGAAAAGTACCTCTAATAAAGTGTTAGGCATAAAGTTCACGATTGTAACTGACTGCAACGTGTTCAATATGACAATGAACAAAAAGGAAGTTCCTCTTCGCGTAGCTCGTTGGGCCTTGTATTTGCAGGACTGCAACTACAAGGTCGAACATCGTTCTGGGACTCATATGAAACATGCTGTTGCTTTGAGGCTTTTGTTTGACTCTATTACTCATCGCTTGAAGGAAGCCCAGATTAACGATGATTGCACCAAAGCAGTCCGCAACTTTGTTGAAAAGGATGCATACCAGGACTTCTATATACAGAATGACGTCCTTTTAAAAGATCCAAGTACCTTCAACTATAAAAAATGAAATAGTCCAAAGCGCGCACAGCCAAGGGCATTTTTCTGCCAGAAAGACACAGGATATCGTCGAAAAGTCGTACTTTATTCCCAAGCTCAAAGAAAAAGCAGATCGAATCATGGAGAGTTGCATACGATGCATTATCGTAAATGCCAAAGCGGGCAAGAAAGAGGGATTTCTAACTTCAATTGACAAAAGTGAATTACCATTCATTATATACCACATTGATCACGTCGGGCGAATGGAAATGACGACCAAGCGATATTATCACATCCTTGTCATAGTAAACAGATTTTACGTTTGGACAGATAAGTACGTTTGGCTTTACCCAACTCGTAAGACTGATGTAGACGATGTCTGGATAAGCAAGCCGTCCATTTTGGAAATCCTTGCCACATTCTGTCCGATAAAGGCATTGTTTTCACATCTATTTGTTTTTCACAAGTATCCAAAAATCGGAAATGTTCATGCTATCGTATTAGAAACAAATCAAAATGTTATGTTTCATATCAGAAATATTAACTTTACAGTCCACTGTTAAAATAACAGCTGTTAAGCTCAGCAGTTGCACGTGTTTACGGTGAGCCTATTTTTTTTTTTTTGTTAAAAATTAAATCAATATCTCTTGAATAAAATGACGAGTATGAAACTGAAATGTATTCTGTTACAGTCTTTTATAATTTATAACTAATATATGGTTTATTTTGTCTGTATTTTTCGAACATTTTAAAAATTCAGCAAGTGATGTCTGTGTGTAACTTTTTAAAAGAGTTTTTGTAGAGTGATTTATTCCAAATGTAAGAAATCCTGTCTTAATCTGCGCTTGTTGCCACTTTTTGCAAAAATTACATTTTTGTGTAGAAACTGCTCGTTTGGCAATGCGGACCTGTTAGAAGTTTGGCCGAGACAAACTGAGTGCCGTAAACGCTTTTAATTGTGAGCATATCGACAGTTGTGTTATTAAAATTATTAAAACTCGTTTTCGTAAATTTGAAAGAAAAATGGACAAGTTATTTAAGTAAGGCAATGTAAGCTGGTTATTAGTTGAAAACAAAAGAAAATTAGACCCGAAAAAGGAAGTTATAATCCGACTGCTTACAAATATTCATATATTCACATGTTAAGCTAGTTTCAGAACATAGTTCTTGCAGATAGAGATATTTGGAGAGGAGACGGCAAAATGGAGAAATACCGCAGCAGAATTTTTTACCACAGACTTTTTCAAAGAGCTACGGAGAATTCAGAGTCTTACATTATATCGTTAAATTTAAGAAGGGGTAATCAGAAACATAATGAATTTTTTTTTCCAGATAAAGCTGAAGAAATATTATCATCAATATCATCAACTAAAAAAAACTAAAAATTCGCAGAAAAATATTTAAACGCAGCTGAATGATTTTTTTTATTTATTTTATAAAATTTAAATAAAAAAAATAAAAACAAACACACATACTTTTCCAAACGTAATCTAAGGGTGTTCCTACCACTAGTCAAAAAAATGATCAAAATACCTCGCATGGTTTAGGAGTTCTTAATTTATGCCCCAAAAACGGGTCAAAGTCCCCATAGTGGTATGGTGTCGGATTACAGCTTAAAGGAATGTTTTTAAGGCCCTACAAGATTGTTGCAGTCAAGGATCACGTGCGGTACGAAGTAGAACGTAAAGGTGACTTATAGGGCGCATTTAAAACTTTTACGGTTTCCGAGTACATAAAACCTTGGCCAGGTCATTCGAGGCGAATCACCAGTCAGGGGGGCCGAATGTAGGATTTGAATAGGGCCGGACTAATGCACGGAACACTCGAAGCGGGTTAAGTTATATGGCATCTATTAATCAGTTCACCATCTGAAATCCTCGGTAAAGTACTCGTTTCTTCTAAGACCACCGATACCTGAACGAATGAGCAGCGAGTCGTCGTTTAGCTTTCGTGAAAAGAGCACAATACAGTTTTAAAGAAATTAAACAGAACTCCGTGAATTAATATAAGTACTTCTATGTTAAAACTTAATCCCAATATAACAATGCGACTATAACTATCCCTACATATGTCTATCATATATCTTGCCTTAAGTCAGAGCACACCGCACACGTTCGATGATGTTGCTATTGACGTCACATTGGAGCTTATGAGCCTGCCAACATCTACAAGGATTGATAAAAATGGGAAATGTGTCGGGTAACTTTCACTCAATATGAAAAATTATTATTTCTTATAAACTGTACATGGAGCTCTGAAACGCTGTATATCGGTGGAGCAACTACTAGAACACTCGCAGAAGCCGCATACGCAGGACGAATAATTCATGCGGGTGAATGTCAATCAGGTGCACAAAAAGTTCCGCAATAGAAAATCGGCAAAAAAAACGATTAAAAAATTCATTTGGAGAGATGATCTATCAGATCAAATCAAGTATTTCCAATTGTAAATGTATCCTATGGAACGTTATGTGCAGTACGAGCTTAAAACAAAAGAGAACGCTATAGTCGAGTATCTCGACTATTAGATACCAGTTACTTAAATAACAAACTTTTAAATAATATGCCTTCATGAATGTTTATCTCCGCTCGAATTAGCTCCCGATTATTATATTAAAATCGGTACCCAGGGAACACCACGGGGAGGACGGACAGATGGACATGGCTAGATCGACTCGGCTAGTGACGTTGATCAATAATATATATACTTTACGGGGTCGGAAACGTTTTCTGTTGCCAAATTTTTCACTTGTTCTTTCTATTATTGCAAACACTAAATTAGTGGTAAATAGCGCTTACGCGATCGTAGTGTGCGAAAGGGGCTGCGCATGCCATAGCAGGGTGCAGGCCAAAAACATTAGTGCGTGCTGCAACAGGTATATACTCCCGGCACTCCCAACACTAGAAAAAGAAAGCAAAAAACCTGCTGATAAAGAGCAAGGGTATGTGCTGAAACAGCTGACTGCCCTGGAATGAAGAAGCTAATGGACGTGAAGTGTTCTATCATAAACCCAATGAAGGATGCAGTCAATGAAATTAATTATCTCCAGAGCCTCAGAGGGGTCAAGAAACTGGGAAATCGCTAGCTATACCATCAAAATAGGTGATGCATAAGCCGGAGGCAAGACAAGCCAGTGAAGGTGGAATGACTAAGGGCGGAGCTCGGAGGTTGATTTGAGTTGTCAAACTTTAAAAAAGTTTGAAAACTCCATGTTCCCCAAAAAGGTTGTTTATCCGTACAATATGGAAAGCATAATTATTTACATTACAAAATAAAATAATAATAAACGTTTTTAAAATTTTTTTTGCTTTTTTCGTTTTTATAAAATAAAATAAATTTAATAACTCATATTTTTGGAAACCGTTAAATAGTTAGAAAGTCGCACTGCTGGGATAATGCCAGGAATATCATATGCTTCGTTTGAGTATGTGGAAGCCTCAACGAAGCACAAAGGACTTAAGCATTAGCTGATCGGAACATACATCGCTAATGTGCCAATGACATGAAGGTTCGGACTATTGAGTAAGCAATCGAAATGGGTATTTAGTAAATTAACGGAACGCAATTCACAGAGTTCTTCTTCTGAAGCTGAATCCTGAGCGGATCTTGGACGAAAGGTCCAACGATAAAAAGACTGCACTTATGGCTCTACATACAGTGCAGCTCTCCGCATGCCTGGACTAGTGTGAACCACCACTTAACTGTATGTAGCGTATTAAATTTTGTGAATAGCAATGGCTTCTGCAGGTACCACTGGAAAATACTTTCGGTCACTGGTAGTAGCCTGGTTAGAATTAATCTGAAAGCTTTTGACAATTTTAACAAGGCTCCTGACCGTGGCTGCACGCCATGTTATTGAGTGCAATTGCAAACGGCTGGTCATCTCGCTGTCCCATTATCTCTGTGAGTTCAAAAAACTTAAAAGGGCTTAGTAGGTAATCCAAAAATAGCACTGTATCGATCACAACGATCACATACTGGAAGCAATTGTCTAAGATCGCCGAACACGATTACCGAAATACCTCCGAAAGGAATATCAACGTTGAAACAATTTGGTTAAGGCAAGAGTCCAAATGGAAAAAAAAGTACTTTAAGATGGAGTCTCCAATTCCAAAAGCAGCAGGCACGCAATAATATTTAAAGAGAAGTTGGGTCGCATCCTGTTATACCATTATACTCCTAGGAAAGGGACTGAAATTGCGTGGAAATAAGTCTACTCTTACCGACACCTGATCTGCCTCCTAAGAACTCATAAAAACAAGCATTTCTTGGCGGAAGCGTTTTTATCCGGATATTGCTATCCGGATAAAGTTCTTGAACATCGTTGTTTAAGTTTAAAACATTTATTTTGGGCTAAGACTAAGGCTATAAGCTCCTCATTAACTGCGGCCTTCTCATCTATATTTTCCTCATTATTGTCCTCTACCTCTATGGCCCTCTTAAGCGCGTCTTCCAAACTTTGTATATCTTTTAAATTTGCCCCCTCATTCACTTGATAAAACTCCTCACAATTTCATTGTATTAAATCTACCTATCGTCTCTCCACGGAGCATAAACAATGCTCTAAAATATTTCTGCCTATCTATGTTAATATTGAACGGGCTGTACCTAATAATACTGGTCCTATTTCTTTCTTTAATAAAACCAATACCGTCGAGAAGTGTGAAATAAAATTTTCCTAAAATTGTTTTTATGAAAATGGCTATTTGAAAACTCATAGTTTGCAGCAAAATCGGCTAAGCACAGGCCTTAATGAGAATCTGGTCTTTGTTCGTATCTGTCTAGCAAACCTTTCTGAAAGATGTCAGTCGAGTTCTAAGTCATATTTGCAGGACGCTTGTAAGTCTGCATACGAACTCGTTGTTCTGGAGGGAATTTGTTGATATGAACGCATTTATTGCTTGTTTCTGAGAACGCCAATCCCAGACAACAATATACAGACTCCTGAGCAGAGATCTCAGTGTCCGAAACAAATTTGTGACCAAGATACTGTAGCCTTTGGCGAATTCTTGAATTGCCCCTTCGACTGTAGTAAGCTGCTTCTCGCATTAATTTTGAAATACCCCGTTGAGATTTAATTATATAATTAATTATGTAGCTACAGCAAGCAAAAGGGTCAAAAATTAACTGGAAATCCATATTTGCCTTTTGCTAAGAAAGAATGTGTTTATTATAAGCATTAACTTGAGTTTGTTCTTTTCTGAATAATCTGTGGTTTTTTCAAACTGGTCCTAATAGCATATATGTAGTATAACTGAGGCTCATTTGAGCGTAAAATCATCTGATTGATCGCGAAGGAAAAGACTACGAAATTTTCGAAAGTTTTCGTTGTGAAGAGAAAAGTTTGGAGTTTATTCAGGAAGTGGCTTCAATATTCCCGTTCGGGGCATTGGAGGATATGGAATATCTGTGTTTGTCATCTACAGTTACAAACTGATCAATAAAGGCTATTAAACTAGACATCGATTTTTCATTGTTGAAATCCACTTCCGGGGCGTCCTTCGACCAAAACATACCGAGAATACGGGGTGTACATCTCTGTTGAAACTCAACTCGCCAATAATAGGTAGTAACAAAATGACTACCAAAGATAACCCCACGTTTTATAACGTTGTCTTCCATTTAAGAACTTTTCTATATCTTTAATCAAAATATCTAGCACACGTTACAGGCGCAACTTTTCCATAAATTGTAAATTTAAAGCTTCTTCTTCATTAATTTCAACCTTATCTACATTGCGCTTAAGCAGTGCTATCAGCTCTGGCCGACAGAGTTATAAAGAAAGTTGGCAAACCAAACTGGTAAATCATAGCCATGACTTTCTTTTTCTCATCTTCCCAGTGAGCAGGAGACGAGCAAATATCCCTAAGAATTCGATATCGATCATCATGCCTAATTAAGTTGCCCATGAAATCTTCATCAAGTACGTTAGCCGCTGTTATCGCTCTGGAGGCGCTGCGCTTACGTTCTTTCGAATATTCATCAATTCCAACTTCTTATAATTAAAGAAAAATTTTTCGGTTCTACAACCTTTTCTATCTAAGTTTCAAGTTCAGACCTAACTATAGTTGTATAACTCTCTGAAGATGGTCTCTTGACGCCAGCATATGCTTGGGAACGCTAATTCTTCAGAGTCAGCATCGAGGATCACGTAATTTCTACACTGTGTGTATTGTTATTCTCAAGCATCGTTCGGCTTCCGTATTCTTAACGGAAATAGTCGCCGGATTTACAACCTCCTGCTGGATGGCCAATTGTTCCTCTACTAATGATAAGACAGCTTGAGAAGCTATAAAGGGAACAGTTTCGGATGTAAAGTCAGAGATCCACTGCTCGTTTACTGACATATTATGCTTTCTGTAAAGCTCGGTATTTGCTAAGTATTTAATAGCGTCAAAAATTTTAGAAGGCCTAATGGTCTCTGCCATGAAATCATTTCCATTTTTCTCTTGAGGTGGAGCTGTAAAACCTCAGCCTCATTGAAAGCTCGTGGGAGGGACGTCACTATATTGCTAACTGGAATTGGAACATTTACAATAGCTCCTTTGATAGCACTCTGATGCTCATGACCTATCGACTTAATAATCATAAAAGGGAAGGCGATGGAAAATCAGTCTTTTCTCCAAGGGAGTAAGCCCTCTCAAAGAATGAGGAATTTCTGGAAAATCTAAGCCCTTGAAAATGGCACCTTATGGCTTTCTCCCAGTTTTTATATTGATGTGACAAGTTGCACAAAAATTAAAATAATCACTAGTGAAAGCAGGCTGGCTTGCGTTCTGGAAAATCTCTTCCATGAACTTGCAATGTTCTTCCAAATAGGCTCTAGAAAGCTTATTTATTTGCTTTGGAAACCACAATCCCCTGCAACAAAAGAAAATCTGATCAGTCCAAGCTTTACTTTTCTATTAAAATTAACAAAAAGACCTTCCAATTCAGTAGGTTCCGAAGGTATTCTGCTACCCTATTATCACTAAAACTTCTATACTGACTAACTCTTTGACTAACATTTCTAATTGCATCGATAGTTGCTTGTCGAGCAGCACTTCGCCGAGCCAGTGAATTTCTCGCCTGTTAGATGACCCTGCAACTCCTACTTTTAGCTCTCCTAGCCCTATCCAAGCGCCTAATTGAACGACGCCGAGTATTGACTGATTGCTCAGCCGCACGGAAATCATGATCCAAGCGCCTGCCCGAGCGGTATTTTGAACCTACTCTGTAGCTCGGATTTGTCTAATTGAACGGCGCCGATCATCAGTGGCTTGCTCAACTGAATGAGATGGCGGATTCAAGAACCTTGACCGATGGGACGCAGTATTTAAACCCTGCTCTGCCCCCCTTAACTAAATGCATTTTCCATTCGCCTACGCTGAGCTTCGGAATTTTCTACCCTCTCCATCTCGGCATTCTCAATTTCTTAAAAATTGATTCCTAGCGCGTTTAGATGCAGTAGGTCAATTTAGTCGAGGCATTTTTTTTAAATTTTAAAATATCCCTTATACAAAATAAAGCTTTAATATACAACTAATAAATAATATTTTATAAAAAAGGAAAAGAATTATAAGTTTAAGTCTTTTTGTTTAATGTATCTGCTTGTAGCTGTTCGCTTGCAGCAACAACATCTGCAGCCGCACCGCCCAAAGGCGTCGCTAGCAACAATGACAACAAGAACAACAACAGCCGGCGGCAATAACAACAGCAGCCAGCGGCAACAACAACAGCAGCAGCAGCAAAACAAAACCAAAACAAACCGGCGTCGGCCAAAAGCCGGAACAAAACAAAACTTTCACGAATAACTTTGCAAAAACTTTGTAAATTTCACTTAATATGTAAGCTTAACCAATTATTGTAAGATTTGTAGTTATATTTGTACATAATAATTATCTTAGCTTAGCCTAAGCGATAGTTTCTGTTTATCTTTCCCCCTCCGTTCTCGCATCACCAGTAGCAACACAAACACATAGAAGGAGAGCAACGAAATATGCACCACGAAAAAGTGGTCACGTGAGCAGTGCCGCACAGGAGCAAGGGAGAGAGAACATACGATCGAGCAGAAAAAACAACCCCGAAAATTGGCACGCGCCAAGGAAAGACCGAGAGAAAAGGAGTACCGAAACTTCGAGAAGTGGAAAAAATCCCGAGCGGCCGAAAACTTGAAAAACGCGTGGCAAATTTTTACTCTGGCGGACGTGGCGAACTTGATCGGAAGTGTGAGCGGAGTAATGGATTTTGACGACCAGGTTTTGTGCGGATTCTAGTTACGGAAAAGTTGTGAATAAAACCCAAAGACAGTCGAGTGACTTGAACCCGAGACCCACAGGTGGCTCTCGTCGAAAAAGTACCCAAGTGACCAAGGAACCACCAGCGAGATTCGCGGCAGCCCATCAGTGGCCAGAGCAAAAAGCCAGCCTTCGACGCGCAAGGCCAATAGCGGCGGAGATCCCGCGAACCGTGTTCAGCCACCGGCTGACGATTTTTGGAAGGATATATGCTAGGCGATCTTGAGGAGAGTGTGCCGGCTCAGGACCAGCGGCGGAGCACCCGGACTAACGCGTGTGTGTGTGCGTGAGAGCGAGGCGGGTGAGTGTGTAGAGTGAACCGCATTTTGGCCAGCGAGAATCACGTGCAATGAGAAATTTCTCGAAGGCCTCGATGCGGCGTCACCCAGAGTAGGCTAGAATTTATATAACCATGACCTAATCTAACCCGTCAACCTGCGAGTACTGAGAAAAACATGAACCAAGAAATAAAAATGGACAAAACGCAAAAACGACGCAAACTGAAAATTTAATAAAGACTATTTTCTTACATATCTGAACACAAATTTGCCGCTTCCATGTTTTCTTTGAATGCTTTGATTTTTTGTGCCGAGCCTGACCACACCGAGAGAAAGGGGTGGACCAAACATTCTCAGACATTTGCTGCCTTTTTTGGAGAGCGCGAACCGCCCACACTGGGAAAATAAATTACGTTCGGAAATAAATAAATCAATTAAAATGCTCCAATAAATGTATTTCTCGCCTAATTTTAATACCACTCTATGGCCCTCTTAAGCGCGTCTTCCAAACTTTGTATATCTTTTAAATTTGCCCCCTCATTCACTTGATAAAACTCCTCACAATTTCATTGTATTAAATCTACCTATCGTCTCTCCACGGAGCATAAACAATGCTCTAAAATATTTCTGCCTATCTATGTTAATATTGAACGGGCTGTACCTAATAATACTGGTCCTATTTCTTTCTTTAATAAAACCAATACCGTCGAGAAGTGTGAAATAAAATTTTCCTAAAATTGTTTTTATGAAAATGGCTATTTGAAAACTCATAGTTTGCAGCAAAATCGGCTAAGCACAGGCCTTAATGAGAATCTGGTCTTTGTTCGTATCTGTCTAGCAAACCTTTCTGAAAGATGTCAGTCGAGTTCTAAGTCATATTTGCAGGACGCTTGTAAGTCTGCATACGAACTCGTTGTTCTGGAGGGAATTTGTTGATATGAACGCATTTATTGCTTGTTTCTGAGAACGCCAATCCCAGACAACAATATACAGACTCCTGAGCAGAGATCTCAGTGTCCGAAACAAATTTGTGACCAAGATACTGTAGCCTTTGGCGAATTCTTGAATTGCCCCTTCGACTGTAGTAAGCTGCTTCTCGCATTAATTTTGAAATACCCCGTTGAGATTTAATTATATAATTAATTATGTAGCTACAGCAAGCAAAAGGGTCAAAAATTAACTGGAAATCCATATTTGCCTTTTGCTAAGAAAGAATGTGTTTATTATAAGCATTAACTTGAGTTTGTTCTTTTCTGAATAATCTGTGGTTTTTTCAAACTGGTCCTAATAGCATATATGTAGTATAACTGAGGCTCATTTGAGCGTAAAATCATCTGATTGATCGCGAAGGAAAAGACTACGAAATTTTCGAAAGTTTTCGTTGTGAAGAGAAAAGTTTGGAGTTTATTCAGGAAGTGGCTTCAATATTCCCGTTCGGGGCATTGGAGGATATGGAATATCTGTGTTTGTCATCTACAGTTACAAACTGATCAATAAAGGCTATTAAACTAGACATCGATTTTTCATTGTTGAAATCCACTTCCGGGGCGTCCTTCGACCAAAACATACCGAGAATACGGGGTGTACATCTCTGTTGAAACTCAACTCGCCAATAATAGGTAGTAACAAAATGACTACCAAAGATAACCCCACGTTTTATAACGTTGTCTTCCATTTAAGAACTTTTCTATATCTTTAATCAAAATATCTAGCACACGTTACAGGCGCAACTTTTCCATAAATTGTAAATTTAAAGCTTCTTCTTCATTAATTTCAACCTTATCTACATTGCGCTTAAGCAGTGCTATCAGCTCTGGCCGACAGAGTTATAAAGAAAGTTGGCAAACCAAACTGGTAAATCATAGCCATGACTTTCTTTTTCTCATCTTCCCAGTGAGCAGGAGACGAGCAAATATCCCTAAGAATTCGATATCGATCATCATGCCTAATTAAGTTGCCCATGAAATCTTCATCAAGTACGTTAGCCGCTGTTATCGCTCTGGAGGCGCTGCGCTTACGTTCTTTCGAATATTCATCAATTCCAACTTCTTATAATTAAAGAAAAATTTTTCGGTTCTACAACCTTTTCTATCTAAGTTTCAAGTTCAGACCTAACTATAGTTGTATAACTCTCTGAAGATGGTCTCTTGACGCCAGCATATGCTTGGGAACGCTAATTCTTCAGAGTCAGCATCGAGGATCACGTAATTTCTACACTGTGTGTATTGTTATTCTCAAGCATCGTTCGGCTTCCGTATTCTTAACGGAAATAGTCGCCGGATTTACAACCTCCTGCTGGATGGCCAATTGTTCCTCTACTAATGATAAGACAGCTTGAGAAGCTATAAAGGGAACAGTTTCGGATGTAAAGTCAGAGATCCACTGCTCGTTTACTGACATATTATGCTTTCTGTAAAGCTCGGTATTTGCTAAGTATTTAATAGCGTCAAAAATTTTAGAAGGCCTAATGGTCTCTGCCATGAAATCATTTCCATTTTTCTCTTGAGGTGGAGCTGTAAAACCTCAGCCTCATTGAAAGCTCGTGGGAGGGACGTCACTATATTGCTAACTGGAATTGGAACATTTACAATAGCTCCTTTGATAGCACTCTGATGCTCATGACCTATCGACTTAATAATCATAAAAGGGAAGGCGATGGAAAATCAGTCTTTTCTCCAAGGGAGTAAGCCCTCTCAAAGAATGAGGAATTTCTGGAAAATCTAAGCCCTTGAAAATGGCACCTTATGGCTTTCTCCCAGTTTTTATATTGATGTGACAAGTTGCACAAAAATTAAAATAATCACTAGTGAAAGCAGGCTGGCTTGCGTTCTGGAAAATCTCTTCCATGAACTTGCAATGTTCTTCCAAATAGGCTCTAGAAAGCTTATTTATTTGCTTTGGAAACCACAATCCCCTGCAACAAAAGAAAATCTGATCAGTCCAAGCTTTACTTTTCTATTAAAATTAACAAAAAGACCTTCCAATTCAGTAGGTTCCGAAGGTATTCTGCTACCCTATTATCACTAAAACTTCTATACTGACTAACTCTTTGACTAACATTTCTAATTGCATCGATAGTTGCTTGTCGAGCAGCACTTCGCCGAGCCAGTGAATTTCTCGCCTGTTAGATGACCCTGCAACTCCTACTTTTAGCTCTCCTAGCCCTATCCAAGCGCCTAATTGAACGACGCCGAGTATTGACTGATTGCTCAGCCGCACGGAAATCATGATCCAAGCGCCTGCCCGAGCGGTATTTTGAACCTACTCTGTAGCTCGGATTTGTCTAATTGAACGGCGCCGATCATCAGTGGCTTGCTCAACTGAATGAGATGGCGGATTCAAGAACCTTGACCGATGGGACGCAGTATTTAAACCCTGCTCTGCCCCCCTTAACTAAATGCATTTTCCATTCGCCTACGCTGAGCTTCGGAATTTTCTACCCTCTCCATCTCGGCATTCTCAATTTCTTAAAAATTGATTCCTAGCGCGTTTAGATGCAGTAGGTCAATTTAGTCGAGGCATTTTTTTTAAATTTTAAAATATCCCTTATACAAAATAAAGCTTTAATATACAACTAATAAATAATATTTTATAAAAAAGGAAAAGAATTATAAGTTTAAGTCTTTTTGTTTAATGTATCTGCTTGTAGCTGTTCGCTTGCAGCAACAACATCTGCAGCCGCACCGCCCAAAGGCGTCGCTAGCAACAATGACAACAAGAACAACAACAGCCGGCGGCAATAACAACAGCAGCCAGCGGCAACAACAACAGCAGCAGCAGCAAAACAAAACCAAAACAAACCGGCGTCGGCCAAAAGCCGGAACAAAACAAAACTTTCACGAATAACTTTGCAAAAACTTTGTAAATTTCACTTAATATGTAAGCTTAACCAATTATTGTAAGATTTGTAGTTATATTTGTACATAATAATTATCTTAGCTTAGCCTAAGCGATAGTTTCTGTTTATCTTTCCCCCTCCGTTCTCGCATCACCAGTAGCAACACAAACACATAGCAGGAGAGCAACGAAATATGCACCACGAAAAAGTGGTCACGTGAGCAGTGCCGCACAGGAGCAAGGGAGAGAGAACATACGATCGAGCAGAAAAAACAACCCCGAAAATTGGCACGCGCCAAGGAAAGACCGAGAGAAAAGGAGTACCGAAACTTCGAGAAGTGGAAAAAATCCCGAGCGGCCGAAAACTTGAAAAACGCGTGGCAAATTTTTACTCTGGCGGACGTGGCGAACTTGATCGGAAGTGTGAGCGGAGTAATGGATTTTGACGACCAGGTTTTGTGCGGATTCTAGTTACGGAAAAGTTGTGAATAAAACCCAAAGACAGTCGAGTGACTTGAACCCGAGACCCACAGGTGGCTCTCGTCGAAAAAGTACCCAAGTGACCAAGGAACCACCAGCGAGATTCGCGGCAGCCCATCAGTGGCCAGAGCAAAAAGCCAGCCTTCGACGCGCAAGGCCAATAGCGGCGGAGATCCCGCGAACCGTGTTCAGCCACCGGCTGACGATTTTTGGAAGGATATATGCTAGGCGATCTTGAGGAGAGTGTGCCGGCTCAGGACCAGCGGCGGAGCACCCGGACTAACGCGTGTGTGTGTGCGTGAGAGCGAGGCGGGTGAGTGTGTAGAGTGAACCGCATTTTGGCCAGCGAGAATCACGTGCAATGAGAAATTTCTCGAAGGCCTCGATGCGGCGTCACCCAGAGTAGGCTAGAATTTATATAACCATGACCTAATCTAACCCGTCAACCTGCGAGTACTGAGAAAAACATGAACCAAGAAATAAAAATGGACAAAACGCAAAAACGACGCAAACTGAAAATTTAATAAAGACTATTTTCTTACATATCTGAACACAAATTTGCCGCTTCCATGTTTTCTTTGAATGCTTTGATTTTTTGTGCCGAGCCTGACCACACCGAGAGAAAGGGGTGGACCAAACATTCTCAGACATTTGCTGCCTTTTTTGGAGAGCGCGAACCGCCCACACTGGGAAAATAAATTACGTTCGGAAATAAATAAATCAATTAAAATGCTCCAATAAATGTATTTCTCGCCTAATTTTAATACCACTCGTAGGAAAAGAATACAATCAAGCTGGCCACGCATAAAAATATTTCAAAACAAATGCCTAGATTTTAGGGGATACATTTTGTCCTAGGGAAAAGTGGTCTCCTTAATCGATCCTCTCTCTCTGCCTTCTCGTAGCGAATGCTATGAGCCAAGCCCAAAGGCGCGTTACCGCTGACCCTCTCTGCAGACACCGAATGAACTATTTCTCTCATTCTGTATCCCGGTGGCTGGCACTCTACATCTCACGCCAGCCAACCGATTTTCGTCCCAGACCTTTTTGTCCCATATCCTTACAAATATTTGCGGTAAAGAAACCCTGGCGGGACTGAGTATATCCCAGCCGTCGAGACTTCTCTACAGAATGGCGCCCGAGCAGGGACATGGGGTTTACGAAATTTTAGACGACCTAAATATGGCCCAAAAGACCCATCTGGGTACATTTTGAGGAGTTGAATAACTCCACACAAGTCCCAGCAGCAGATGGCCGTCCGCTCACCAGGTACGCGGCTAATTCGCGAGAGAGTTTGGAGATCGAGGACGGAGAACGAGAGAGTTTGGAGATCGAGGACGGAGAACGTGAGAGTTGAAGAACGTGAGTGTTTGGAGAAAGTGAGAGTTTGGAGAACGTGGGAGTTTGGAGAGCAAGAGAGTTTAGAGAGCGAGAGAGTTTGGAGAGCGAGAGGGTCCGGAGACCAGAAGAGTTTCGAGAGCAAGAAGAAAGAGAGAGCGGAGACTTAGCGGGCGAAGCGAGAGTGCCGTGTGCAAAAGGGAGTAACGGGACGCAGCCGGACTTTGGACGCGGCCGTGAACTTTGGACCGAGAAAGAAAGTGCCACATCACCGGAATCAGCGGGACGTCGGCGGGAAGCAGTGCGTGAGGGACAGGAGGATCAAACAGGAGCTATGTACTTTGTACCCGGTGTGGAGAGTTTCGGCGGGCCGTGTGCAAAAGGTAAGTAACGGTTCCCAGAGGCCCTATATAAACCCGCAGGACGCAGGCAGCGGGATCAGTCAGTCAAGAGCGATCAGTCAGTCAAGAGCGATCATTCAGTCGAGATCAGGGAGTCGGAGCATCAGTCGAGTACGATCATCAAGAGTTAAGACAAGCAGTCGAACGAACACCAACCAAGCAAACTACGAGGGAGCCACACCATGGCGAGTTGTCGGAAGCAGCGCCGTAGGAGCCTACGAGGAGCAAGATTATCACGTCGAGACGTTCGGGATTGGGATTACTAGGAATCTCCGAACTGAGACACAAGTGGCTGAGGTCTAAGGAGGCACCACACGGCTAAGTCAAGGCGTCTGTTCTTTCATGCCAACGAAGTCCTGCCGTTACGCCTGGAGGGTCTACCAGACTTTCAGCAGTGAAGGCCGGCGACAAGAAATAGTGAGCTCGGGGGTAAGCCTGTCGAGCCCCAGTGTACCTCGCCCAAGCACTACGCGGACGTATCCCGGCGTGAGCCCAGTGCGATCAGCCAGAAGGGAGAGAAGTTCCGAAGCGGCGCAACAGAACCCCGAGAGTAGCGAGCCAGGAGGGAGAGAAGTCCCGGAGCGGCGCGACAGAGCCCCGAGAGCCACGAGCGAGAAGGGAGAGAAGTCTCGGATCGGCGTATGACCATGAACCCAGCACAGAAGTCACCCTGTCAAGAGCAGTTCGCAGGACACCGCCACCAGCAAGCAGGACACCACACCGCAACAGCCACGCAAGGAGAATCGAGCCCTCAGGAAAGGCACGGACAGTACGCGAAAGGGTGAGGCTGGGGTGGAACTTTCGTTTACACGAGGCGCAGAAGCGAAGTGAAGAGCGAGGCAGCTTCCTGGCGTTCCGCCTTGACTGTCCGCACGATCTGAGCGGATTGCCCGTGGGACCATCCGGGACAGAGCGATCGGGTATCGAGAGGAGTGATCCTGGAGAGCTCATCAGTCTGTTCACCCTAGTCTGAGAAAGGTGACCCGCACGGCTGACCCCATAGGGAGTCTGAATCGTGGCCGAGCAGTCACCGAGTCAAACGCGTCAGGAGCAAGCAGCGGTCAAGGATCTTCAAGGAGCGACAAAACGGGAACACCGTGTCAATAAGGCGAGCGAACATCGAGATAACCCACACCGTCGGAGACAGCAAGACAAGCAAATTATAAAGCCGATTGCAGTTATACCCGCAATAAACCATCTCCGAACCTGTGAATTCTGTGCCCTTTTACGACGAACACACACAATCTACTGAGCTAGCCGCACAAATACCGTAGCGAGCAGAAAGCAAATAAATCAGTTCGTTACATCTGGAGTTTGAAGATTTTCGGTTGAGCCACTTAGAGGCGACATTTTTAAGTCGGAAAGTAAGGAGAGTCATATATCGGGACACAAAATTTCTAGGTCAAAAAACAGGGAAATATATATATAGGTATTTATAAAATATACCAGCGCATCGAACATAACCTCAAAAAACGAAAAAAAACTTAGAATGTAAGCAGAGCACATGGCACATTCGGGAGAACTTATATAAAGTATACCCACACACAGCGAGAAATCTCTAACGCACGAAGACACACATACATTTATTTCTAATCAGAGCAAAATACATAACCTAAAATCAGAGATTATTAGTTCCAAGATCACGTGGCCAGCAACAGACACAGGCAGATAAACGGAGAGAGAGAGAGAGAGAGAGAGAGCGAGAGCCCTCTAGGTTAGGCAACTGAGGTCGCGAGAGTTTTGAAAGCACGAGATAGGGAAAGCTGACGTATACTCCCCAGAGCGCAGCCATTTTGTTTTTCGTTTCACTCATATCGTCGTCTCTCTCACACCAGCAAGAGTCGAGTACAGGCAATGGCATCATATCGGTTGGCTCTTCTCATACAACCGTCGCCGAGTCAACACGTGCATCCGCAGCTCTCTAAAACATCGTCGTGGATAAATTTAAAACTACGTCGTCGTCGAACAAAATTTAATCACCGTCGAAAAAAATTTATGAATTAAACCGTCATTTGACATTGGATTGTGGTCGTTGTACGTGGGCATGCAGTAAATTCTTGGTGAAGATTTTAACCAGTTCGAACCTCGTTTGACCCTCGTTCAAGAATTTCTCTCGTCCTATCGAAATTTTTCCTGTCGCTTGCCAGTTAACTATTATTTCACAGCAATATGGGCGAGCTTTGGATTTTGTATCTCCGGAAGCGGGAATTGGAGGCGATTCTGAAGGATTTTTCCTTGGAAGCAACCGGAACAGTTGAAGAAGAAATAGGGAGCCGGCTGGCTGCTTTTATTAATCGGAACGATCACGTGCTGGAGGTAGCTGAGCGACTGCAGGAATGCGAGGCGGAAATTACAGCCGCACTAACGGATAGGAAGCAGCGTTCACCGGCTCCGAACCCACACCCACCGGGTCCATCACAGCTTCAGGTGCCAGCACTGGAAGGCAGAGGTGCCACCAATGTAGTCGGAGACACGGAGATCCATCTGGTCAGGGGGTATATTTTTCCTAAGAAAGCAGATAAGCTGAAGAATTGGGGAATCACTTTTGACGAGACCACGGACCCCATCACCTTCATCCAACACCTCGAGGAACGAGCCACCGCATACGAAGCTGACGTGGAGAAGATGCCGCAGGCCATCCCTGGTCTTTTGACGGATACAGCTGAGCACTGGTTTCGGACAAGCCAGCTGCTAGGAAAATCTTGGACGAACTTCAAGAAGGCGTTTTTTTGACTTCTTTCTACCACCCAGGTACTTTCAGCGACTCGAGGATGAGATCCGCACCAGAGATCAGCGACGAGGAGAGACTTTCAAACAATTCCCAGTCTACATCAGACTCATGATGCACAGAGCGGGGTATAATGCGGAGCAGGAGTTGGAACGCATATATGAAAATCTCCAATCGGAGTATTAGATGTACGCAAGAAGGCACGACTTCACCACTTGGGAGCAACTTACCACTTTAGCGGTAAACCATGAGGTCACCCGCGATCAGAGCACAGGAAGCCATGCCAGAATCTTGGCCGAACCAAAGCCAGCGCCGAGAAGGAATGAGTACGATACTCCAGCGTATGCAGGAGCATCACCAACAGGTCAAAAAAATTTCGCACGACCAGCCAGACGACCACCCACACCAGCCGCAGTTCCACAACCAGTTCCTCGAGTGGGGAACACGTCAATGGTGCCGAATTTCAGTCTTGCTTGCAAGAATTGTGCCCAGGAGGGTCACCGGTCAGCCACATGTCGCGATCCCAGAGTCCTCTTTTGTTGGGATTGTGGTCGCAGAGGAGTAAGCACTCTCGAGTGTTGCCGTCGTACCCAGACGAGAAACGAGAGGAGTCTTCGCCCCCTCGGGGAGCGGACGGAGACTGCCTACAGGAATCCCCGGAATTAGAAGAAATTTTACAGATTCAGTCGATCAGAATTATCGCGCAGGTGCAAATCGATGGTCAGGAGTTTAACGCTACTATAGACACCGGAGCTAGCAGAAGCTTCGTGAGCGAACGAGTTGTTCAACGTGTAGGGACACCACATAACGTACGGTCGATACGCACTCATGTCAGCCTAGCGGAAGGCTCACGCAAAGAGATAACCAAGTCTCTGGTAGCCAAAGTCCGCTTGGACCAACGTTGGGTCACCTTTCCACTGGTAGTTTTGCCTTCGATCATGGAAGACTTGCTATTGGGCATGGACCCCCTCTGTGGCGTTTCTGCCACTCTCCAATGCGGCCGCGCTTCGCTGCAGCTGAACCCTCTTCTAATAACCAGCCCCACAAACGACTTAGCTACGCCTTCTCCCTTGACAAACTCGTTCAGTCCAGCAATCAACGATCCAGATAACGAGATACAAGCCACCCCGACGAGCAGTATATTAGGGCCTCGAGAGGACAACGCCGTGCGAAATAATCCGTTTCGACGGAATCAAGCTACTGTTTTAGCGGAACCAGTGGAGGAAGGGCGAGCGCCTTCCCCAGCCAGACCAGAGTACACACCTCACGCTGGAGCAGCACTAGCCGTAATCACAGAAAACACCGAGCAAGAAGAATTAGAACCCTGGGTAAACAAATTTCTACAGGAGGAATTGGCCAAATTCGAGGGATTGACGGGAGTGTCAAATATCGCTGAGCATACGATCACGATGCGAGATGATAAGCCCATCAAACAGAGGTATTTTCCTAAGAATCCCGCGATGCAGAGGATTATTGATGAGCAGATCGACGAACTGCTACGCAACGACTGTATAGAGCCTTCACGGAGCCCCCACAGCGCCCCTATTGTACTCGAGGGCAAGAAATCTGGAGAGATGCGACTATGTGTAGATTTTCGACAACTAAATGGCCATTTTATTCCAGATGCAAACCCGCTGCCAAGGATAACGCACATCTTAGAGCGTCTGCGCCATGCCAAGTACATATCGACGCTAGATTTGAAAAGCGGATATTGGCAAATTCCTGTAGTCAAGTCCAGCCGCAAGTGCACAGCATTTACCGTCCCCGGGAGGAGCTCGTAACACTGGAAAGTGATGCTGTTTGGCCTCCACTCAGCACCAGCCACATTCTAGCGGGCGCTCGACAGCGTCATAGGACAGGACATGGAGCCCAACGCGTTTGCGTATTTGGATGATATTATCATCAGCCGCACTCTGGAGGAGCATGTGCAGCATCTACAAGAAGTATTCCGACGGCTACGAAAGGCGACCCTTCGTCTCAACGCGAAGAAATGCAGTTTCTTTAAGCGCAGCCTGGTGTACTTGGGACACGTCATCAGTGAGGAGGGAATTCACACGAATCCCGACAAGATTTCGGCAGTGCGGCATCTGAGTCCGCCCACCACATGCAAGGAGTCGAGAAGATGTCTAGGGATCGCGTCATGGTACAGGAGATTTGTACCCAACTTTGCCAGCGTAGTGCAGCCCATATCTTTGCTACTCAAGAAAGGAAAGAAATGGAAATGGAAGCAGGAGCAGGAAGATGCGTTCGAGGAACTCAAAAGAAAACTCACTGAGGCGCCGGTTCTCCCTGCCCTGACTTCAAAAAGAAGTTCGTGTTGTAAACAGACGCCAGCGACATCGGCCTAGGAGCAGTTTTAACGCAGAAAATCCAGGAAGAAGAACGAGTTATCGCATTCGCCAGCAGACTCCTCATAGCCGAACTACTCCGCCACAGAAAAGGAGTGTCTGGCTATCATATGGGCCATCAGGAAACTCAGAACTGCAGCAGTACCAGTTTGACGTCACCTATCGACGCGGGAGCCAGAACATTGTTGCAGATGCACTTTCTCAACAGCCTTTGGAAGTACTGCATATGATCCAGGAGGATAAGCCGGGATGCACATGGTACCAGCGGATGCTGAAACTTGTTCAGGACAGGCCTGAAGATTACCCAGACTACGCGTACGAGAACCAACAGCTATATCGGCATATCGGATCCCGACCTGACGGCGAAGACTCCGTGCCCTGGAAACTGTGCGTGGCCAAGGAACACCGACGGCGAGTACTGTCGGATTGCCATGACCAGCCCACGGCAGTACATCTCGGAATCAGGAAGAAAACCACCCGGATCGCCCAGAGATATTACTGGCCGGGTCATTTTCGCGATATTTGCCAGGTATGTCCGCAAGTGTGACACTTGCCAAGGGTTCAAACTCAGCCAAACCAAACCGGCGGGTAAAATGTTCACCAGACAGATTAACGAGCCGTTTGATACTGTCTGCGCCGATTTTATTGGGCCCCTTCAGCGATCCAAGAGTGGGAATATGATGCTGCTCGTATTCTTGAGAAAAGCTACTTCGGCACATCTCGAAATATCCTTTCGGGAGAGGATTTTGAATCACTTTGGTATTCTCAGAACATTTGTCTGCGATAGTGGGACTCAATTTACGATTCGTTCATTCAAAGCCTTCTGCAAGCAGGCGGGAATGGAGATCCAACATACAGCACCTTATACTCCGCAGCAGAATCCGACAGAAAGGGCCAATCGCACCATTAAAACGATGGTCGCCCAGTATATCGAGGACAAGCAGACGACGCGGGACGAACTTCTGCCTGAACTGAATCTGGCAATTAATAGCAGCATCTCAGACTCAACCGGATTCAGGCCAGCGTTCATCGTCTAAGGCAGAGAGCCACGACTCCCAGGAGCCTTTTATGATGAAGTGACTCCAGGACCAAGCCAAGCGCCACGTTCACACGAAGCGAAAGCGGAATTGCTACAGGACATTTTCAAGATAGAACAGAAGAACACTCAGAGAGCTTCGTTGGAGCAGCGGAAGCATTACGATCTCAGGCGACGTGCGTGGAGACCGACCATAGGATCGCTGGTCTTCGTAAAACAGCATCATTTATCTAAGGCAGCGGATAACTTTGCCGCTAAGCTAGCACCCAAGTACGAAGGCCCGTACAAAGTAATTAAGTTATTTTCTCCCACCATAGTGCGCTTGCAACATACCCAGAGCAGGCAACGCAGAACGGCATCTCTAAGAGATTTAAAGGAAGCAGTCAACGAGCCAGAACCCCAGAATCTGGTACCCAGACGACTGGACGACAACGAAGACTTTAGCGAACCTTTTGCCCCATAATTAGGGAAAAGGCCTGGGCAAAGCGGCCGTACACGCCTGGGTAACCGCGGTGGTGCCAAGCCTGGTGTCATCCGCTTCCCGTCGGGTGACTTTCGGGGGCGTGACCGCGGTGGTCAGAAGCGATGACGACGACGACACGGCCGTCGCAGGCCCCAGCAGCAACAACAAGAACAATGACGATCCTGTCGTCGTGGCCCCGGATGCGGCCCTCAGCAGCAGCGACGAGGGCTACTATTTTGACAGCATCAGCGACGACCCTGGAGGTCCTATTCCGACCATGCCGCCCACAAGGAGGAAATGGCCCGTTGGAGAGCAGAGCTGCAAACAATTGTGGACTACGTCGAGTCAGAGAGACCCGGAAGCAGCAAGCGCAGCGTCCTGAGGACCGCCCCAGACCCGTCTCGGTGGGGAAGCAGCCCGATACCCCGGCAGTCCTGGCCAAACGCGCGATGCCAACATCGGCGGAGATCCCGCGAACCACGAGTAGGCTAGAATTTATATAACTATGACCTAACCTAACCCGTCAACCTGCGAACACTGACAAAAACATGAACCAAGAAATAAAAATGAACAAAACGCAAAAACGACGCAAGCTGAAAATTTAATAAAGACTATTTTCTTACATATCTGAACATAAATTTGCCGCAGCCATGTTTTCTTTGACTGCTTTGATTTTTTGTGCCGAGCCTGACCACACCGAGAGAAAGGGGTGGACCAAATTTTAGGAAACCTGTTGCTCATTAGTAAAAATAATAAATATTTCTCAGATATTTAAAATACAGTGAACTGTCATGTCCTCTCTCCAAATACATTTCTGGAAATATTTTTAATGGAAAATTCAGATCTTTTCCTGCCACTGTCGGCCGTATTGAGCCAAATAAATTAAAAATACATAATATATTTTTTTTAAAAAGAATGTCAGACATTTGTTCCCTTTTTTGGAGAGCGCGAACCGCCCACACTGAGGAAAATAAATTACGTTCGGAAATAAATAAATCAATAAAAATACTCTAATAAATGTATTTCTCGTCTAATACAATCAAGGTGGCCACGCATAATTATAAATATTTCAAAACAAATGCCTAGATTTTAGGCCATAAATTCTGTTCTTGGGAAAAGTTGTCTCCATAATCAATCCTCTCTCTCTCGGACTTCGCGTAGTGAATGCTATGAGCCAGGCCCAAATGCGCGTTACCGCCGACCCTTTTCACTCTCTTGCAGACATCGAATAAACTATTTCTCTCACTCCGTATCCCGGTGGCTAGCACTCTACATCTCACGCCAGCCAACCGATTTTCGTCCCAGACCTTGGAGACCCTGGCGGAACTGAGTATATCCCAGCCATCGAAACTTCTTTACACGCCTTACAAACTCGAAGATTTCCCCGAGTTTGTTGGCCTTCTCCCCCGGTACCCCGAACCTTGCGATGATGCGTTCCTTTCTTTAGGGACTCGGCCGTCGCGCTCCGCAGAGGCATCGATTCTTGGATAACCGGTCAATGAGCACCAGCAGCATTTGGTTGCCTTGTTTTGAACGCGGCAGGGGTCCGACGAAGTCTGCACATACTGTAGTTCATGGTTCCTCTGGCACCTGCGTTATCATTTTTCCAGCCATCTGCATCTGATTCGGCTTGAACCTGATACATGTCTCGCATCCTCTTACGTGGGCTCAAGAGTCTCGGTGCATGCCTGGCCAGTAGTACCAGGCTTCCAGACGTGCTATTGTCCTTCGGCTTCCTACGTGGCCAGCTGCCGGAGAGTCGTTTTCTTTCAGCACCGTTTCTTTTCGAGCTTTCGGGATGTACACCTTCCACGTCGCGACATCCTCACCGCCTGCTCTGTGTGGTATGTTCCCGTACAAGGTGACTTCCTCCATAACGTAGTCGGGGTACTTTTGTGGCTGGGTCCTAATCTTTCCGCGCAGGTCCTGAATCCAGCTGCATGCTGCAGAGGCTTCCGTCGCCGATGTCTCCTTGATCCCTCGCAGCGTTACTGGTAGTGGCTGCCTTGACAATGCGCCTGCCACCACATTAAGTTGTCCCTTCTTGTACGGTATTTCGAAGTCATACTGCTGCAACTCCAGGGCCCATCTGGCGATCCTTCCTGAAGGGCTCTCGATGCTGTTGAGCCAATTTAGTGCCATGTGGTCGGTTACCACCATGAAGTGGTACCCTTCCAGATATGGCTTTAAAAATTGGCATTTTCCGGGTTTAACCTCAGATTTTCGTCTTTCAGCCACCGAAACACTTCTTTCAAGTTTGCCTTGTGCTCATCTAGCGTGCGCCCGATTACTATAATATCGTCCTGGTACGCAAATGCGTGCGGCGACATCTCGGGACCAATCACACGGTACAACACCCGCTGGCTGTGTCTAGAGGTCAGCACCGTTGTCTTCCTGTCCTGACTTGACTCTCTCCTGTGGGCCTCTCATTGCAATTTGTCGACGCTTAAGCTTGCTACTAGGATATCCCCTTCAGCGTTCGTTAGCATAATGCTCGGGCCGGCTCTGTCGTAATACATAGCTTCCAGCTCAGCCCAGATGTCGGCAAGTTGTGGGTCGTTCTTTATCTCGGAGTAATACTCCGACAATGTCTTCCTCATGTCTTCTAATCTTTCGTCCAGGGCGACATAAAGTCTTTGTGCGACCTGGGCGGAATCCTCCTTCTTAAGGCGGTAGATTTACTTCTTTCCCATTCTGTTTATGTTGCTTTCACTGCTGTGACAATCACGTGTTGTGTGCCAGATGTAACGAACTAATTTTGTTTACTTCCTGCTTGCTACGAAAATTGTGCGGCTAGCTCAGTAGAATGTGTGTGTTCGTGACGTGACCGCCCAGTAGTTCTCGACGGTTCGGGTTGTCTCGATGTGCTCTCGCCTCGTTGACACGGTCTTCTAGTTTTGTACCTCCCTGAAGATCCTTGTCCGCTGCTTGTCCCTGACGCGTTGACTCGGTGACTGCTTGGCAAGGACTCGCTATGGGGTGTTCTGCTATTGGGTTCTCGGGCATACGCCGATTCGGGACTTCTCTCCCTCCTGGCTCGTTACTTTCGGGGATCGGTCGCGCCCCTCCGGGACTTCACAAATTGGAACCGTAAGCTCTCCTGAAAGATTCCACTCGAAACCGAACTGATCGATCCGTCTCCCTTCTGGCTGATCGTGCCCGGACCTGCTCAATTCCACTTGGCGCACGGGGCTCACAATGGGGCACGCCAAAGTAGTGCTTGGGGCGAGGTACACTGGGGTTCGACAGGCTTACATTCGGGCTCACGATTCCTTGTCGCCGGCCTTTACTGCTCCAATTCTGGCAGACCTTCCAGGCGTAACGCCAGGACTTAGTTAGCAGGAATAAGCAGATTGCCACCTGTGTCTCAGTGTGGAGATTCCTTGTAACCCCAATCTCGAACGTCTTGACCTAGCGATCTTGCTCCTTGTAGGCACCCACGGCGCTGCTTTCGACGACTCGCCTTTTTGTGGCTCCCTTGTAGTTTACTTGGATGGTTTTCTGTTCACTTGATATCTGAGCGACTGCTTGTCTTCACTCTTTGACTCGACTGATTGTGATCGACTGATCGTGATCAATTGATCGTGGTCGACTGATCCTGCTGCCAGCGCCCTGCGGGTTTATATAGGGCCATCGGGAACCGTCATTCCCCTTTTGCGCACGGCCCCCCGAAACTCTCCACACCGGGTTCAAAGTCTTTGGCTCCTGTTTGATCCTCTTGTCCTTCATGCGCTGCTGCCCGCCGACGTCCAGCCTGATGCTGCCGTCCCGCTGGTTCCCTTGATGCTTATGGCATGCTTGTGTGCCGCTCCGCTGCCGAGATGTGGCACCTTCTCTCTTGGTTCAAAGTTCACGGCCGCGTCCAAAGTCCGACGGCATCCCGTTACTTCCTTTTACACTCCCACACTCGCTCTCCCCGCTAAGTCTCCCTTTCTCCATCCTTGGACTCCAAACTCTTTTGGTTTTTAAACTCTCTTGCTCTTCAAACTCCCACGTTCTCCAAACTCTTACGTTCTCCAACTGCTCTTCACCGCGCCGTCACTACGCGAATTCGCCGCGTACCTGGTGAGCGGACGGCCGGCTGCTGGGATTTGTGTGGAGTTATTCAACTCCTCACATAATTTTTACACTTTCACCACTTTTTTTTCCCAAACCAATTGATTTTTGTATGCAATTCTTTTAGTTATTGCAATACCTCTCGCATGAAACAACCGGACGATTACTGTAGACTTCTGGGGCATTTTGCAAATTGATGGCCCCCGTTCACGGCCCTCACTCATTGGCATATGCCGGTTCTGGGACAATTACCATTCTCCATAAATTAACTGATTTTAATGGTTTCGAGGTCATAAAAATGTCATGATCATGTCCATAAAGAGTATACTTGATTGCCCCCTTCGCCACCATATCCCCCTGTGACAATATTGATCATGTACTCCCTTCTCATTGTGGGCAATTAATAGTCACGTGAGAAAGGTGCACGAGAAAAAGGTCGCGCACACAGTATCCAAAGGTTGTTATCTCATGTTTTTTCCATGTTTGCAAGACTTGATTAGAAATATTTTCAAGCTGTCATGTACGCTTCCACATAGAGAAACAATGACGCATCTTGATTCGAGGCGAATCCTCTGCCTCCAGTATCTGCCACCAGCATCCAGCAGCCCTTGGAAAGGACACAAATAGCTCGAAAGAATCTCATGTGTCGGACCATCGCCGCCATAATAATCAAATAAGGAGGGGAAGATCAACCATAAGGACGACATCCGACGTACTGGGATGTTTGAGGCCTTAGTACTCGTGTTCCTCGTGCTCCTGAGTTCAGGAGCTGTGTGAGCCGGACGATCAAAGGCGTAGTCACCAATCGCGCAGCGAAATCAAAGAGCGCTTGGATGCTGCCTACGGTGACTCTTCTCTTTCGATAACGACAGTCAAAAATTGGTTTAACGAGTTTCCACGTGATCGCATGCCAGTCCGAAAACGGCTATCACAAAGGAAACCGTGACAAAAATCCACGGCAGACCGCCGATCGAAGATATGCGAGATAGCTGAGACAGTAGACATGTCAAACGACCACGTGGGTTATATCCTGAATGAAATTTTGAGCATGAGAAACCTGTAGGCGCGATGGGTGCCGCGATTGCTCAATCCAGACAACAAACGCAACCAAGGGACCAATACAGAGCAGTGTTTGACGCTGTTTAAGCGTAATCCGAAGAAGTTTCTGCGCCGATTTGTGACCGTCGGTAAAACATGGATCCACTCGTACAAACCAGAGACCAAGGAAGGCCGAACTGCCTCGGTCCATCCTCGTATGTTAATTGCAGTAACCCTTTAAGCGACGTTTGCAGTCGTGAATAATCAGCGTTTTGCTAATGTGTGCAGCTTTGCTGATGGTAAATTCTATATTCAACGCTAATAAAATAATTGTCAAGTAGATTTATTAGATATCTTTTAAAATAATTCTTAGTTACATTTATACATTTATACATCATTTCCATTTTGAAAGTTCGTTAATTTCTGGTTTTATCAAATAATTCGCCAAGATTCTTAGTCGACATGAACCCTAGTTCGTGTTTACAATTTAAGGAACTTTTCTATAATCTTCAGCAAATCGCAACAAATATTTAATTTGTTACCTCTACTGCTTTATCCAGGATTTAATAGATTTTGACTTTGAAGATTATCCAGAGATATACAATTTTATGAGGTGATAGTCATACCCACAAATCGTGTTTTATCAAACTCAAATCCTTTTATTTCGTACTTAATTTCATCCAAAAATATAAAAAGTAATACAATATTAAAAAAAAAGTGGTAACATTATCAGTTGTAGGTCCATTCGGTAAATTTCATCGTTTGGTTTAAATGTTTAGTAATACGATAAATAAGTATGGAACTCTTTCCTCGAACATTTAAAATTTCGTTCATTGTTTTCTTTTCCATTTTTTATATTATACTCAAACCTTCGATTGGCTGAGGACTTTTATTATAAATAATCATTCTATCAGCCGAATGTGCAAGTTACATGACACATTATTTAGGGGCTCTTACCCAATTTATAAACAACTTTGAGCCGAGAGCCAATTTCCAAATAACTCTGACAGACCCGAGATAAACCCTTGGTCAGCTATTTCTTTCAACCAGGCCTCCGATTCATTCCCACAGATCAATTTCACGCAGCCTAAATCAAACGGATGCTGTAAACATCCAGTCCGCTAACGTAAACAAAAGATCCCCAAAGCGGTCCCTAAAACTCCGCTAATGTAAACACCAATAACCGGCCAAGATTGGACTACAAATTTAATTGGCAAATTGCATCATCCTATTTTTCCGTCTCTCTTGAGCTATTCTCTTTATCAATTTTTGGGGATAAATTCTCTTAAGCCGAGGTTTGATTATTGATCATTGAACTAGAGATCAGGCAGTCCGTTCTTGAGATCCGAATCGAGCAGTAGTGCTAATCGAGAAAAAGTAAACGACCAGTGAATTAACTAAGTTCGACCTACTAAAAAATTGTAGTAGTGATTAAGTGATTAATAAAAAAAATACATTTTTTTAATTAAATCACAAGTGAGAAACTTAATTGGCGCCCAACGTGGGGCCGTGCGATTAAAAAATTCTAAAAAAAACAAGCTTTAAAATAAAAACAAAAAAGTTTTAAAGTGAAAAAAGGAATTTAGCGCCAAAAAACCCGATACAACCGACGAATAAATAAAAAGTTTGTGTTGATCAAATAACTAAGGTGGAAATTAATTAATGAAATAATCCCCTTAAAATCTCAAACTACAAAATAGTGATCGTAACATAAATTTACTGCTCGGACAATATAAAAATCAAAAAGCGACAAAAAAATGTTTCATCAATTAAAATATAAAATAAACATTGTGAAAAACAATCTGAAGGAAGACCTAATTAAAGAAGGAAGACCCTGAGGCAAAATCTAAAAACAAAAAAGAAGGACGACCCCAATCAGGATCATCATTCAGGATAAGGACGACCCCAACAGGAAAAATAACAACGAGAAGAAAAAAATAAGGACGATTCGTAAGCGATACTATGTTTTTTATTATTATTATACATTTTTTATTATTATTATTTTATAAAAAATTTGTACAAAAGGAAAATAAAAATACAAAGGGGAAGAGTTAATTTCTAATTTCGAAAAAGTCCTCAAAATGTCAGAACCTTCAACAAGCCAGACTAGGGCAAATAAAAGACTCCACATGAATCCACAAGAAAATACAAGCCATCAGGCAATAACAAACAACACAATGTTAAATGTAGGAGATTTAATTAAGCAAATTGTAAATTTTTAATTAAATCCATTAAAGGAGGAGATCGTTAACTTAAGATCGCAACTTTCTGACAAAATTAAAACGGTTGAGGATTATCAGATAGAGATTGTAGATCCGAATATAAAATGCGACAGATCTTATGAGACCATCAAATCTGTTAGGGAATATAAAGGGGAATATGAAGGTGACAAATATGAAGCTGGAGAGAATCGGCAGCCATGGGGCAATGTGCCAGAGGGAGTGAAAGATTTTATTCTGCCTTATCTATATTACGAAACAATAACAGGAATGGCAAACGACGCCTTAACCCATAACGGTACTGTATTAAATTTCGATGCCATAATGGCGAGACTTGACTTCGTCGTTAGCGACAAACGACCAATTCACATTATTGAATAGGAATTAAGTGTATTGAGTCAGGAAAAATTATCCATAATGGATTATTATGGTAATGTTAATAGAAAATTAACTCTGCTAATTAATAAAACTATTATGACCTACGGTAGAAACAAACCTATAAAAGCGGCCTCAACGGCCAAATTTCAGATACTATTTTCTCAATGAATCCACCTGACCTACCAAATGCAATGGTCATAGTTCAGGAATTGGAAAGCAACAACATGAGGGCTCATTTCGCAAATAGTTTTTCTACTACTCAGAGAAAACATAGCGAGCCAAACTCTAGTGGAAATGGACAAACACATTTCAACCACAAGACAAGACAGCAAAACAATAGTTACAGTAACCAGCGAAACAATAATAATTTAAGGTTTAATTATGACAACTACCAGAACAAAAATACTTACGGTTATTATAATCAGAATAAAAATAATTCTTGGAACCAGGGCAGATTTAATAATAACCAACAAAAACAGTGGAACACCTATAGGCAGCCACAAAATAATCCGGAACCAATGGAGGTAGACGAGTCTATCCAGGTTCAGAATAAGGCGAACAACGGCTATAATCAAGGCTACAATTAATATCAAAATAATAATTATAGTCAGAACAAGTGGGATCAAACAAAAAAATTTGAGACCCAGAACACTCAGCAAGGCCAAGCCCAAAATAAAAGGGTACCAACTGGAACTGTTAACCAACCGGCTAACAAGACGATGAGATTAAATAACATTGAGGAGAACCATTTTTTAGACAAAAGTCAGGAGTAGGCTTACCCTACTTAATTAGAAAAGATCCAAAAATAAATAAAAAAATAAAAATATTAATTGACACTGGGGCAACCTCGTGTTATATAAGAACAGGAATTTATAAAAATAAAAACGAGCTTCCAATTAAAAAAGAGTATCTACAGTGAATGGATATTCAATAATTTAATATTATCATATGATAAATATTTTTGATACGCGATATACTTTTTATGACATAGATGAGCTAGACTCAGATTTACTGGTCGGCTATAACCTACTAAAAAGAATAGGAGCGGTAATTGATACAGCTAAGGGAGTAATTAAATATAATGGAATAGAAGAAAAATTAAATTATGATAACGGAAACATATTAAACCAACATTCTTTAACAGAAGAAAACACCATTTTTCCATTAAAAGAATTTATATTAAAAAAATACTTTGATGAAAAAGCTCAAATCAGATCCGAATCTGAAATGGGTAATCAAAGCGAATCTAGTTTGGGATATACAAACCCTGAACACGCCGTCGTTGAAAAATCCGACAAAAATAAAAATTTTGGAATTCAAAAACTCCGAACACGCTGTCGTTGAAATATCCGACAAAAATAAAAGTTTGGGAATTAAAAATCCTGAACGCGCTGTCGTTGAGAAATCCGACAAAAATAAAAGTTTGGAATTTAAAAATTCTGAACACGCCGTCGTTGAACTACCCGACAATCAAAAAATAAACAACATAAAAATATCGTCTGCAGATCAAAGAAAATATCTGGAGAACGATATATTAAATATTATCAATGAAGAGCATTCAAAAATAAATATGCAGATTCCATTTAGGACAGATATCGGCGGTGAAATAAACACCGTAAATGTTAGAGCCATTTACAGCAAACAATACCCTTATGCTCAATCAGCTTCAGATTTTGTAAATTCTGAAATAAATCGAATGTTAAATGAAGAAATTATAAGGCCAAGTAGAAGTCCCTATAATTCACCAGTACTAGTAGTAGGGTTTCACTAGGGTTTCAATGAAGATGGAACTCCAAAACTCAGACTCGTAATTGATTATAAAAAACTTAATGAAAATACAATACCAGATAGATATCCAATGCAGGACCCTTCAGTGATTTTGTCAAATCTTGGGAAAGCCAAATACTTTTCAACAATTGACTTGGAATCTGGATTTCATCAGATTCTCATGAATGAACCAGACATTCAGAAAACCTCATTTTCAATAAACAACGGGAAATACGAATTCCTAGGAATGCCTTTCGGTTTGAACAACGCTCCAAGAATATTTCAACGAGCGATGGATGATATTTTAAGAGAACAAGTGGGTAAAACATGTCACGTTTATATGGATGACATAATTATATTTTCAAAAACAATTGAACAACATTACAACGCAAACATGAAAATTTCAATTGAAAAATCAATGTTCTTTAAATTAGAGACCAATTTTCTCGGTTACGCTGTTTCCCACAATGTGATAAAAACCGATCAAGAAAAAATGTCTACTATCGTAAAATATCCGATACCTAAGAATATTCGAGAGCTTAGAAGCTTCCTAGGCCTTGCAGAATATTGCAGAAAATTTGTGCAAAATTACGCAAAGATAGCTAACCCTTTAACAAAATATTTAGAAGGCCAAAACGGCAAAGTCTCAAAAAAGGCATCACGTAAAACTTTAATACAGTTTGATGATTCAGCTGTAAGAGCTTTTAACGAGCTCAAAGAAAATTTAATTACACAAGTAGAACTAGTACAACCAGACTATAATAAAAAATTTACTCTAAGAACGGACGCATCTGACTTAGCAATTGGTGCTGTTCTTTCTCAGGAAGGAAAACCAATTACATTTATTTCAAAAACTCTGACAAAAACCGAACAATTATACACAACCAATAAAAAGGAACTTTTAGCCATTGTATGGGCTTTTAAAAATATTCGAAATTACTTATATGGATTAACAACATCGAGATCTATACCGATCATCAACCTCTTTCATTTTCCATTTCTCAAAAAAATCCAAATATTGAGATGAAAAGGTGGTATTCCTTTATTGAAAGCTATTCACCCAAAATTATTTACAAGCCAGGAGCAACAAATGTTGTTGCGGACGCTTTATCTAGGATTCAAATAAATAACTTAACGGAAAGTAATGAATCGGTCTCAGATCAAAATACTCAGCATTCTGCAGAGAGTAGTTTTGAGAATGTAATACAAGAAACCCGAAAACCCTTAAACCAGTTTATGCAACAATTACTAATAGCAACGGGGAGGTATACAATACATGAGTCGATTAATGTATTCGGAAATAATAGACATATAATAGAGTATGACACTCCAGAAAATTTAGTATCAATCTTAAGGGAATATATTCCAACCAATAAAACAATAGGAGTTTACTGTACTCTAGCAAATTTTTCCGAATTCAAAAACCACTTAAGAACAATTTCATAAATACATTTTTATGCAATAGGACATTCCAGGATGTCCAGGATGTCGAGAACGCTGAAGACAGATCTCTTATTATCACAGAAACTCATTGTAGAGCTCATAGAGGGCTTGATAAAAATTATAAACAAATAACTAGACTCTATTATTGGCCAAATTTATACAAAAAGCTTAAGGAGTTTATAAAGAATTGCACTATCTGCAATCAAAACAAAAACAACAGGCACCCAGTACAGATTTCTATCGGTCAAGCACCGATTCCAGAAAGAGAAGGTGAGAATTTGCATCTTGACATATTTTACGCCCAAAATCTTATATTCATTACTTGTATAGATTCGTATTCGAAATACTTAGTGGTAAAAGAAATCCCTAATAAACTAAATATAGAAAATAAAGTTTCAAAAATCTTACAACAATTTCCATTAGCCAAATCTTTGATGATAGATAACGAACCAAATTTTTCTTCATCCCAATTTAAATCTTTTGCACAAAGAAATGGGATATCTTTATTCTTTGCAGATCCTCGACATAGTACGTCTAACAGACAAATAGAAAGGGCACACTCTACCTTAACAGAAATTGCTCGCTGCATTAAAGATGAGCTTATTTTAATTGATTATTCCGAAATTAGAATTAGAGCAGCACAAAAATATAATTTAACAATTCATTCAATAACCAATCATCGACCTTTTGATATATTATTTAATAAAATCAAACACGATGATATTCCTAAATTATTGCAGCAAGCCCAAGAGAAAATGTTACATTTTCAAAATAAAGATAGACAAAATAAGAATTATCACGTAGGAGAGGAAATTTACGAAAAGAAACATGGGGAAATGAACAAGCTTAATTCTAGATATAAAAAACAAGTAGTTAAGGAAAACCTCCCAAATAAAGTTATTATAAATAACAGAAACCGTACGATTCTTAAAGATAATATTAAATAACTTGTTTCAAATTACAGATAATGATTTTAATAATGTACTTATTATTGCTGGTAGCAACAAGCAAATCCGAAATTATGGTTTACACGAACCATGATTTCCTTCTTTACAAGGATACCAAAGATGTTCTTATTTATGAATCACACGCAGATTTATTTATTAAATAATTAATCTTGAAACAGAATTTCTAAAGGGTCACGACAACAAGAATTTTTTTTGGATATATCCCACGATTTAGAAATTATCAAAATACTTATCTCTCAAGTTATACCCAGTAGATCAAAAAGAGGCATTAATGAAATAGGCACCATTTGAAAATGGATTGCGGGAACACCAGATCATGATGATTTCATAACAGTCCAAAATAAAATCGAGGATTTAATACAAAATAATAACGATAAATTCGTTATTAATTCTAAAATATTTAAAGAGATAAAATTTTTGTCTGAACAATTCAAAACAGCCTTTAAAAATCAAGAAATTCCACTTAGAAAATATCGTCTGCGTTTGCTTACTTACGATCTTATAAATTTAATGGACACAATTTCACTTGCCAAAATTGATGTATTTAATACTGAAATTCTAAACAATGATGATATACTAGAAATTTATAAGCACGAAGATAGACCTGTAGTTATAACAGACCTTTTAGATATATCTGAATTTAAAATCGCTTTGCATCAAGATCTTATTATAATTTACATAAAATACCCTATTATTACCGATCGTTGTGACGTTTACAATCCATTTCACATAATGATGAAAAATTATTAATTGATAATCACGTCGCAAAATGTAGAAATAAGTACTATGTAATGTCTAATTTTAAAACAGAAATATTTAATAATTATTGCACACTTAACACAGAAGGCTCTTGTTTCTTGTAGTAGTGATTAAGTGATTAATAAAAAAAAAATAATAAGCCAAAAAACCCAATACAACCGACGAATAAATAAAAAGTTTGTGTTGATCAAATAACTAAGGTGGAAATTAATTAATGAAATAATCCCCTTAAAATCTCAAACTACAAAATAGTGATCGTAACATAAATTAACTGCTCGGACAATATAAAAATCAAAAAGCGACAAAAAAATGTTTCATCAATAAAAATATAAAATAAACATTGTGAAAAACAATCTGAAGGAAGACCTAATTAAAGAAGGAAGACCCTAAGGCAAAATCTAAAAACAAAAAAGAAGGACGACCTCAATCAGGATCATCATTCAGGATAAGGACGACCCCAACAGGAAAAATAACAACGAGAAGAAAAAAATAAGGACGATTCGTAAGCGATACTATGTTTTTTATTATTATTATACATTTTTTATTATTATTATTTTATAAAAAATTTGTACAAAAGGAAAATAAAAATACAAAGGGGAAGAGTTAATTTCTAATTTCGAAAAAGTCCTCAAAATGTCAGAACCTTCAACAAGCCAGACTGGAGCAAATAAAAGACTCCACATGAATCCACAAGAAAATACAAGCCATCAGGCAATAACAAACAACACAATGTTAAATGTAGGAGATTTAATTAAGCAAATTGTAAATTTTTAATTAAATCCATTAAAGGAGGAGATCGTTAACTTAAGATCGCAACTTTCTGACAAAATTAAAACGGTTGAGGATTATCAGATAGAGATTGTAGATCCGAATATAAAATACGACAGATCTTATGAGACCATCAAATCTGTTAGGGAATATAAAGGGGAATATGAAGGTGACAAATATGAAGCTGGAGAGAATCGGCAGCCATGGGGCAATGTGCCAGAGGGAGTGAAAGATTTTATTCTGCCTTATCTATATTACGAAACAATAACAGGAATGGCAAACGACGCCTTAACCCATAACGGTACTGTATTAAATTTCGATGCCATAATGGCGAGACTTGACTTCGTCGTTAGCGACAAACGACCAATTCACATTATTGAATAGGAATTAAGTGTATTGAGTCAGGAAAAATTATCCATAATGGATTATTATGGTAATGTTAATAGAAAATTAACTCTGCTAATTAATAAAACTATTATGACCTACGGTAGAAACAAACCTATAAAAGCGGCCTCAACGGCCAAATTTCAGATACTATTTTCTCAATGAATCCACCTGACCTACCAAATGCAATGGTCATAGTTCAGGAATTGGAAAGCAACAACATGAGGGCTCATTTCGCAAATAGTTTTTCTACTACTCAGAGAAAACATAGCGAGCCAAACTCTAGTGGAAATGGACAAACACATTTCAACCACAAGACAAGACAGCAAAACAATAGTTACAGTAACCAGCGAAACAATAATAATTTAAGGTTTAATTATGACAACTACCAGAACAAAAATACTTACGGTTATTATAATCAGAATAAAAATAATTCTTGGAACCAGGGCAGATTTAATAATAACCAACAAAAACAGTGGAACACCTATAGGCAGCCACAAAATAATCCGGAACCAATGGAGGTAGACGAGTCTATCCAGGTTCAGAATAAGGCGAACAACGGCTATAATCAAGGCTACAATTAATATCAAAATAATAATTATAGTCAGAACAAGTGGGATCAAACAAAAAAATTTGAGACCCAGAACACTCAGCAAGGCCAAGCCCAAAATAAAAGGGTACCAACTGGAACTGTTAACCAACCGGCTAACAAGACAATGAGATTAAATAACATTGAGGAGAACCATTTTTTAGACAAAAGTCAGGAGTAGGCTTACCCTACTTAATTAGAAAAGATCCAAAAATAAATAAAAAAATAAAAATATTAATTGACACTGGGGCAACCTCGTGTTATATAAGAACAGGAATTTATAAAAATAAAAACGAGCTTCCAATTAAAAAAGAGTATCTACAGTGAATGGATATTCAATAATTTAATATTATCATATGATAAATATTTTTGATACGCGATATACTTTTTATGACATAGATGAGCTAGACTCAGATTTACTGGTCGGCTATAACCTACTAAAAAGAATAGGAGCGGTAATTGATACAGCTAAGGGAGTAATTAAATATAATGGAATAGAAGAAAAATTAAATTATGATAACGGAAACATATTAAACCAACATTCTTTAACAGAAGAAAACACCATTTTTCCATTAAAAGAATTTATATTAAAAAAATACTTTGATGAAAAAGCTCAAATCAGATCCGAATCTGAAATGGGTAATCAAAGCGAATCTAGTTTGGGATATACAAACCCTGAACACGCCGTCGTTGAAGAATCCGACAAAAATAAAAATTTTGGAATTCAAAAATTCCGAACACGCCGTCGTTGAAATATCCGACACAAATAAAAGTTTGGGAATTAAAAATCCTGAACGCGCTGTCGTTGAGAAATCCGACAAAAATAAAAGTTTGGAATTTAAAAATTCTGAACACGTCGTCGTTGAACTACCCGACAATCAAAAAATAAACAACATAAAAATATCGTCTGCAGATCAAAGAAAATATCTGGAGAACGATATATTAAATATTATCAATGAAGAGCATTCAAAAATAAATATGCAGATTCCATTTAGGACAGATATCCGCGGTGAAATAAACACCGTAAATGTTAGAGCCATTTACAGCAAACAATACCCTTATGCTCAATCAGCTTCAGATTTTGTAAATTCTGAAATAAATCGAATGTTAAATGAAGAAATTATAAGGCCAAGTAGAAGTCCCTATAATTCACCAGTACTAGTAGTAGGGTTTCACTAGGGTTTCAATGAAGATGGAACTCCAAAACTCAGACTCGTAATTGATTATAAAAAACTTAATGAAAATACAATACCAGATAGATATCCAATGCAGGACCCTTCAGTGATTTTGTCAAATCTTGGGAAAACCAAATACTTTTCAACAATTGACTTGGAATCTGGATTTCATCAGATTCTCATGAATGAACCAGACATTCAGAAAACCTCATTTTCAATAAACAACGGGAAATACGAATTCCTAGGAATGCCTTTCGGTTTGAACAACGCTCCAAGAGCGATGGATGATATTTTAAGAGAACAAGTGGGTAAAACATGTCACGTTTATATGGATGACATAATTATATTTTCAAAAACAATTGAACAACATTACAACGCAAACATGAAAATTTCAATTGAAAAATCAATGTTCTTTAAATTAGAGACCAATTTTCTCGGTTACGCTGTTTCCCACAATGTGATAAAAACCGATCAAGAAAAAATGTCTACTATCGTAAAATATCCGATACCTAAGAATATTCGAGAGCTTAGAAGCTTCCTAGGCCTTGCAGAATATTGCAGAAAATTTGTGCAAAATTACGCAAAGATAGCTAACCCTTTAACAAAATATTTAGAAGGCCAAAACGGCAAAGTCTCAAAAAAGGCATCACGTAAAACTTTAATACAGTTTGATGATTCAGCTGTAAGAGCTTTTAACGAGCTCAAAGAAAATTTAATTACACAAGTAGAACTAGTACAACCAGACTATAATAAAAAATTTACTCTAAGAACGGACGCATCTGACTTAGCAATTGGTGCTGTTCTTTCTCAGGAAGGAAAACCAATTACATTTATTTCAAAAACTCTGACAAAAACCGAACAATTATACACAACCAATAAAAAGGAACTTTTAGCCATTGTATGGGCTTTTAAAAATATTCGAAATTACTTATATGGATTAACAACATCGAGATCTATACCGATCATCAACCTCTTTCATTTTCCATTTCTCAAAAAAATCCAAATATTGAGATGAAAAGGTGGTATTCCTTTATTGAAAGCTATTCACCCAAAATTATTTACAAGCCAGGAGCAACAAATGTTGTTGCGGACGCTTTATCTAGGATTCAAATAAATAACTTAACGGAAAGTAATGAATCGGTCTCAGATCAAAATACTCAGCATTCTGCAGAGAGTAGTTTTGAGAATGTAATACAAGAAACCCGAAAACCCTTAAACCAGTTTATGCAACAATTACTAATAGCAACGGGGAGGTATACAATACATGAGTCGATTAATGTATTCGGAAATAATAGACATATAATAGAGTATGACACTCCAGAAAATTTAGTATCAATCTTAAGGGAATATATTCCAACCAATATAACAATAGGAGTTTACTGTACTCTAGCAAATTTTTCCGAATTCAAAAACCACTTAAGAACAATTTTATAAATACATTTTTATGCAATAGGACATTCCAGGATGTCCAGGATGTCGAGAACGCTGAAGACAGATCTCTTATTATCACAGAAACTCATTGTAGAGCTCATAGAGGGCTTGATAAAAATTATAAACATTATAAACTAGACTCTATTATTGGCCAAATTTATACAAAAAGCTTAAGGAGTTTATAAAGAATTGCACTATCTGCAATCAAAACAAAAACAACAGGCACCCAGTACAGATTTCTATCGGTCAAGCACCGATTCCAGAAAGAGAAGGTGAGAATTTGCATCTTGACATATTTTACGCCCAAAATCTTATATTCATTACTTGTATAGATTCGTATTCGAAATACTTAGTGGTAAAAGAAATCCCTAATAAACTAAATATAGAAAATAAAGTTTCAAAAATCTTACAACAATTTCCATTAGCCAAATCTTTGATGATAGATAACGAACCAAATTTTTCTTCATCCCAATTTAAATCTTTTGCACAAAGAAATGGGATATCTTTATTCTTTGCAGATCCTCGACATAGTACGTCTAACAGACAAATAGAAAGGGCACACTCTACCTTAACAGAAATTGCTCGCTGCATTAAAGATGAGCTTATTTTAATTGATTATTCCGAAATTAGAATTAGAGCAGCACAAAAATATAATTTAACAATTCATTCAATAACCAATCATCGACCTTTTGATATATTATTTAATAAAATCAAACACGATGATATTCCTAAATTATTGCAGCAAGCCCAAGAGAAAATGTTACATTTTCAAAATAAAGATAGACAAAATAAGAATTATCACGTAGGAGAGGAAATTTACGAAAAGAAACATGGGGAAATGAACAAGCTTAATTCTAGATATAAAAAACAAGTAGTTAAGGAAAACCTCCCAAATAAAGTTATTATAAATAACAGAAACCGTACGATTCTTAAAGATAATATTAAATAACTTGTTTCAAATTACAGATAATGATTTCAATAATGTACTTATTATTGCTGGTAGCAACAAGCAAATCCGAAATTATGGTTTACACGAACCATGATTTCCTTCTTTACAAGGATACCAAAGATGTTCTTATTTATGAATCACACGCAGATTTATTTATTAAATAATTAATCTTGAAACAGAATTTCTAAAGGGTCACGACAACAAGAATTTTTTTTGGAAATATCCCACGATTTAGAAATTATCAAAATACTTATCTCTCAAGTTATACCCAGTAGATCAAAAAGAGGCATTAATGAAATAGGCACCATTTGAAAATGGATTGCGGGAACACCAGATCATGATGATTTCATAACAGTCCAAAATAAAATCGAGGATTTAATACAAAATAATAACGATAAATTCGTTATTAATTCTAAAATATTTAAAGAGATAAAATTTTTGTCTGAACAATTCAAAACAGCCTTTAAAAATCAAGAAATTCCACTTAGAAAATATCGTCTGCGTTTGCTTACTTACGATCTTATAAATTTAATGGACACAATTTCACTTGCCAAAATTGATGTATTTAATACTGAAATTCTAAACAATGATGATATACTAGAAATTTATAAGCACGAAGATAGACCTGTAGTTATAACAGACCTTTTAGATATATCTGAATTTAAAATCGCTTTGCATCAAGATCTTATTATAATTTACATAAAATACCCTATTATTACCGATCGTTGTGACGTTTACAATTCAAGATCCATTTCACATAATGATGAAAAATTATTAATTGATAATCACGTCGCAAAATGTAGAAATAAGTACTATGTAATGTCTAATTTTAAGACAGAAATATTTAATAATTATTGCACACTTAACCCAGAAGGCTCTTGTTTCACTTGATTACTAAATGGAGAAAAATCCTTTTGTATCAAAATCCGAGAAAAAATAAAAATGTAGATGTAATCCAAGATGGAGCCATTTTTGTAAATGGAGAAAATACAGTTAATGACACTCATTTAAATGGGTCATATTTAATAACTTTTAATGGCACCACTAAAATTAATAATATTTCCTACACCAATGTAGACACTAAGATATTGGAATACATCACAGCTCGAAAATATACAGATTTTTTAGTATCCGAATATATTATATCTAATGATTCGGAACTCACATTCGATAATATTAACATACTAAATCCATTTATTCAAATTAAACAAACTCAAATATCAGTTACGTTAATATTAATCATATTCACATTTACATATTTAACTATTATGATTATAATCAAATTCAGAAAATTTTTAATATTCAAATGAATTTGAATTTGCCATGGAATTCATATAGAAATTGAACCAGAAAATAATATTTCCGATAATGAAATAAATAATATACCCGACAATGAAAATACCCTAGAAGAAAATATCATTGTCGAATTAACCCAACAATTACATTCAATATACCCATAAGTTCCAATGAATCGGGACGATTCAATTTAGAATGGGGGGAGTTATATGACACATTATTTAGGGGCTCTTACCCAATTTATAAACAACTTTGAGCCGAGAGCCAATTTCCAAATAACTCTATCAGACCCGAGATAAACCCGTGGTCAGCTATTTCTTTCAACCAGGCCTCCGATTCATTCCCACCCAGATCAATTTCACGCAGCCCAAATCAAACGGATGCTGTAAGCATCCAGTCCGCTAACGTAAACAAAAGATCCCCAAAGCGAGCCCCGAGTCCGTTAACGTAAACAAAAAGATCCCCAAAGCGGTCCCTAAAACTCCGCTAATGTAAACACCAATTTCCGGCCAAGATTGGACTTCAAATTTAATTGGCAAATTGCATCATCCTATTTTCCGACTCTCTTGAGCCATTCTCTTTATCAATTTTTGGTGATAAATTCTCTTAAGCCGAGGGTTGATTATTGATCATTGAACTAGAGATCAGGCAGTCCGTTTTTGAGATCCGAATCGAGCAGTAGTGCCAATCGAGAAAAAGTAAACGAGCAGTGAATTAACTAAGTGATTATCAAAAAAAAGTAAATTTTTTTAATTAAATCACAAGTGAGAAACTTAATTGGCGCCCAACGTGGGGCCGTGCGATTAAAGAATTCTAAAAAAAGCAAGCTTTAAAATAAAAACAAAAAAGTTTTAAAGTGAAAAAAGGAATTAAGCGCGGCCAATAAAACCCGAGCAGTGAATTAACTAAGTTCGATATAAGTAAGATTTCCGATTCTCAAGGAATAGCGGAAAACAAGCAAGGGGAGAACCTATTGCTCTCGAATTGGAGGAACACATCCTCTACATGCCGGAAAGGTACACCTCTCTTCAGGTTAATATCATGAACCAAATGGAAAATTTAATATTGGTAAAAGTAATGACAATTTATATTTAGAAATAATCCAATAATCTTAAAAAATTTGACATTTTAAGAATAAAACTATAAAGGCACTTTTTTAAATATAATAAAAAACAAGGAAGAACGCTATAGTTGAGTGCCTTGACTATCAGATACCCGTTACTCAGTTTAAGGGAGCAAAAGGATAATGAAGATATAAGCAGCAAAGCGATATTCTACAGCGCCACGTACCGACTCTTTCAGTAGATGTTAAGTGGGCGGCAGACAGATCTAAGCGTTTAATCTGTGTGTGGGCGTTAGATTGGGCGTGGCACACATTTTTCGGTCAGTCGATAGGTATTGATGAGACAAACACAAAATTTTGTTTCTATCATAAATACTGGAGGCGCTACAGATTTTTGCGGATTGAGTTTGGCTGTTCTAGCTTTTATAGTTTCTAAGATGTCAGCGTTCATACTGACAGATGGACAGACGGACATGGCTAGATCGACTCGTCTAGTGATCCTGATCAAGACTATATGTACTTTATGGTGTCGGAAACGCTTCCTTCTGCCTGTTACACACTTTCCGACGAATAGTATACCCTTTTACTCTACGAGTAACGGGTATAGATATATCGAATTCGTTTTAGTGGGATATGGTATATAAATCTTACAAATAATGGAGTACAGTATTTCATTAGTTACTGAAGAAAGATAGAGATGAATTTCGAAAAATTTTAATTCTTTTCCTATGAAGCTCATAAGTTGCTGGACATAAGTCATTTTTTTGAAGAAACGTGCAAAAAAAAAAATGCAATAATGATTAGTTTTGCGATATTAAGAATACATTTGGTAACAACTTTGCGTTTTTACCTTTTTGCAACGTTGTGCCATTTATAAGTTAAACAGCACGGAACACAAACAAACTTGTTAGTTTTAAGCTAAAAAGGTACACATATAAAACAGTTTACAGTTGGACAACAAGTCATAATAATCAAAACATGTTATCTAAGATACATTTATAAATACATTTGCTACGATTTGCAATAATCAGAAATAAAAAATCAATTTGTTGCTCCACAAAATAAACAGTGAAAGTTTGCAAAGATTTTTCACTAATTTAAGCACACAACAAAGTCAATCGAACAGCTGACTTTGTTCGTTTATCAACACTATAGTGTTGTTAGTAAAAACTCTTAGATAACGGTTCTTGGCTAATTAAGGTATGTAAATTCAAAAAATATAATTTGTTTTTAAAAATAATTTGTAAAATAATTTGTAAAATAATTTGTTTATATGCCAAAAACAAGAAAGGAAGTTAACTTCGGCAAGCCGAAGTTTGTATACCCTTGCAGTTATAAAAAATAATCAATAATTTTTTTAAATTGAATTCGAAAGCTCCAAAGCTATAATTTGTTTCACATTATTTCCCACCAACTATCCGATCGTTCCTATGACTGCTATATGATATAATCGTCCGATTTTAATAAAATTTTTATTCGAAATTCAGAACTAATTAAAAAATGTTATTTTCAAGCTTATAAGGTTATATGTTAAAAAACACAAAAAATATCACTTGTAATTCATGTTTTCCTACTAATTTTCCGATCGTTCTTATGGCAGATATATGATATAGTCATCCGATTTTGATAAAATTTAATTCAAAGTTCAAAACCCAATAAAAAATGTTATTTCCAAGCGTAGGAGGATATATGCTAAAAACACCGAAGATATAATTTTTCAATATTATTTTACCACTAATTTTCCGATTGTTCCCATGGGAGCTATATGATATAGTCGTCCAAATTTGGTAAAATTTAATTCGAAATTCAGAACTAATTTAAAAATGTTATATTCAAGCTTAGAAAGGTAGATGTTAAAAAACACCAAAGATATAATTTTTTTTTAATTTTTTCCCCGATAGTTCCTATGGGAGCTATAAGATATAGTTGTCCGATCCGGCTGGTTCCGACTTATATACTACCTGCAATAGAAAGAAAACTTTTTGGAAAGTTTCAGCCCGATAGCTTTAAAACAAAATTCTATTAAAGATTAAAAACTTTTAAGATTACATATTTAAATGTGTATCAAGTCACATACGAGTATAATAACCAAAAAAAAAAAACACAATACAGTTAGAAGGTGTCGCTTTTTAGCCTATAAGAAGAATATGATTAAGCGAGAAATTGTAAATGAGTTGAACGGTCCATCTCGAAAAAACTTTCAACGAAAGCGAGGTATTACAAAGGGTATGAATGATCTGCGGCAAGCAGATATGGTATTGCGAACATGATTTGTTATACATTGATATTAATTTTCTGGCTCCGTTCTGGTTGCATAGTTGCACAGAAGACGCATGCGCACGTTGCTGATGTTAAGAGAGGATTACAAAATGTAAAGTGTTCACCATAGTTTGTAGTTTTCAGATCATGTTCACCTTGATTCATAAACAAAGTTTTTGTTTTTAGAAAGTAATGAATGTGCTGACCGATTTTCTATCCTTTAAATTGCTCGATGAATTGGTAAATTTCTTCATGAAATTTTTTTTTTCAATCTTGTTTTATTGTAGCTCCTTACACAACTTTAAAATACTGTATATAAAATTATTTTCTTGTTTTGATGCTGCACTTAAAAAATGTCAAAATATTGTAAGCATTGTTTAGATCACAAACCCCGCCTTTAAGATGTGTTTGACAATTTGGAAACCGGTTTACATTAAACCTGTTTAATGAGAGACAGCCCACTTCCTCGATATTGACAAGCTGACGATTCCCAAAATCGCTTCTTTTGAAAACCCTTACAAAAAATCAGTTTTCCGTTTGTAAATCTTTGAGTTTGTGGAAAACTATTTTCTCCATCATTCTATAAAATGTTTTGATGTTTATTGGTTAACCAAATTGCAGTTTTTCTGGATTTTGTATTTAACAAAGTAAAATCATATGGTGGTTCTATTAAAAAACTACTATTCAAGCTAGGATCTTTTTCGAATACAATTCCAATTTATTATTTTATTTTTTATTTTTTTATTATATATATATTATATTTTATTTTTTTATTATCAAAGAAACCTGTGACAACAACCGAAACAGTTTCTTTCTTACTTTTCTTATCTTTAAACAACTCGTTGTACATGTCTGTTTAATGGGTTATATTCTACTCAACGATCATGTATAAGGAGACAAAAGGCTTTAGTATTTTCATGACTTAGTGTCCTGAGTTCTATTGAAATTCTCACATCAATAGGACCATTTTTCTCTGATTCGTTTTGATATGAAAGATCAACCACAACAATGGGGGCTTCAATTTAAATACATTTGGGATTAAAAATGGTTGTGACTCTCGATTATAGTAACTAAATTCAAATCGTGTATAAATTTCATAAAGGTGGGCATACTGATTCTTACTAAAATCGACATTCAGATTATCTTATGAACATGACTCAGAATTTAAAAGAACTTTCAAGTTTGATAAAATATTTGTGATAAGTTCTTCATTTTATTTAAATACAATTATAGAAAATCGTGGTTTTTCGCTGTTAACTGACAAGCTGTGTTGGCTGCCATGCCATATGAATCCCAACTCCGGAATGCAATTGGTAGTTTTACACCACTTTTAATAATATCGTCATCTTAATTTTTGCAAAATCACAAGAAGTTACATGGGGGATTTTCCACGTTATATTCGTCATCATCAACACAAGTTCGTGCTTACAATTTAACAAAACTTTTTTATAATCCTCAGCAAATCCCAGAAATATTTTTAATGGTACAGAAGAGTTGAAGTGGGGTCCCGTAGAAATTTCGTCTTCACTGCTCCATCCAAAAATTAATAGATTTTGACTTTGAAGATTATCCAGAGATATAAAATGTTTTAGGGTGGTAGTCATGCCAACAAATCGTGTTCTATCAATCTCACATCCTTTTATTTCGTTCTTAATTTTATCCAAAAAGTAAACCATACAATTATTAAAAAAAAGTGGTAACATTATCATTATCCATTCGGTGAATCTTTCCTAATAATTCCTTGAAAATTAAGGTAACTTTCGTGATGAAGCACGTACAAGTCTTGATTTTGGATAGGAATTGGGATTTCATCGTTTGGTTTAAATGTTTGATTATACAATGAATAAATATGAAACTCTTTCTTCGAAATACTCTCATCTGAGTAAACCTTTTCTCGAACATTTAAAATTTCGTTCATTGTTTTCCTTTTCACTTTTTATATTATACTCGAAGCTTCAATCCTAACGACTTAAAAAATAATTTATTTTTCAAAGTGAGTGCCTTCTTTTTACTGATGGTCCTCTTTCTATAGCTTTACAATTAGTAATGCTATCTGAGGACTAAGGTTACGTCTTTTATAATAAATACTCATTCTATCAGCCGAATGTGCATCCGAATCGAAACGTTTTCACCACGTAAATTCCGTAAATTCACCGTTTTTGTCAACAATGCGTATAGATAGTGTTTTCACTTCATCATAGTTTATTGGTAATTAAATTAGGTTATGTGGTGTCACTGTCATTTTACACCCAAGTGGAACATTAATGCTAAACTCATGTAACGTATGATTCGGTGTATTATCAACATATGAACCGCTGATTATATTACATATATATATCCAAACGAATTGTATTAATTTTTAATATGTTCAAAGTCTGATCTGATCGATAGGTTTTAGTAGGATGCGGTTCTAATACTTTTTAATGGAGGCCAAACAATTGTCTAACCGACCATTCCTTATTAAAGAAAACTGACTATCGTGAGGTAGTTATTTCAATTTAACGTGTATTATTATTACTTTGGATTTAATATGTTTTTTCAAGGTTATAGTCTTCTGGCTTATTGTAAATGAAATCGGTGATGTATGATCCAATTAAATTATTTTCTTCGTCAATATTTGGAATCGCATTATACATATTAAACCCAATAAGAGCTCATTCATATTGCCAATTCAATTCGATAGGTGAAAAAAAGTTTCTATTTATAATGGAACTATTTCCATTCAAAGATAATGTAAGTGATCTAGACATATTGAAATCTATTGATAAACTGTGGGATTGTTGGTATCTAACCCAGCTTTTATTGATATCACTCCTTAAATCATAATAAATAGATCAAATTCTGTACCTCCCATTATCCATTTCATCATCCTTGTTAATCAAGAGGAATCCGTACTTATCCTCCCAATACTTTAAAAAATTTTTTACAAATGTTTCATAATTCATATGAGCTTTAATATGATCACGATATATATGCCGCATATTTAAATCATCTTGTTTAAACATTATAATAAAGTTGGCATTGTCACGAATCAAATGTTTCGGTGTATGACTATATGTTTGACATAAATAAAAAGAGTCGATGTTTTTATGTCGACCCATACAAAAATAAGATCTTATGTTGTCTTGTTTTTCACAAGCTACGTCATCGAATATCATAATAGAATTTATTTTTGTCTTCACTGGGGTCTAGTACACCGTCATTATGGGAGAATCCATTCCCAATCCCATTCCTTTTATCTGCTTAATTAATTTCTCCAAGTACTCATATTAAGGTTGATATAAACTTTTTGAAAATATATAAACATTTTCGAATTTGTGCCTCGCTTTTCTACTTTCATACGTAATTAAAATTTGGGGGGTTGAAAATCAATGTGTGGGTATGTGTACGTGTGAGCTCCATATGGTATAAAAAGTGGAACTTCACAGTCTTAGTCTTTTCTTCACATCGATCGTCATCTAATAAACAAGAACATGGATTATTCTTAACGATAGACTAAAACAGCTGGCAAATGTTGACATATAAACAGATACAGTATAGATACAGTACTGATACAGTACAGATACAGTACAGCTACAGTACAGCTACAGTACAGCTACAGTACAGCTACAGTACAGCTACAGTACAGCTACAGTACAGCTACAGTACAGCTACAGTACAGCTACAGTACAGCTACAGTACAGCTACAGTACAGCTACAGTACAGCTACAGTACAGCTACAGTACAGCTACAGTACAGCTACAGTACAGCTACAGAATTTAGAAAAAATTTAAGTTCATTTCATATAAAGTTTGTAAAATATAGTACGATGAATATTTTGTCTCAATTAACCAAAGGTAAGTAAAATTCGATGATCTCAACCAGTTTAAAAATCAGACGAATTTACAATTGGAGGAAACTTTAAAATCTATTATCGAACCCTTACACGAACTTGTTATAAAAACACATATTGAATAAAATTACAAATTACAAAATAATTTACAACTAATGAGAAAGACCTCCAATCTAATCGAAATAAAAATTCACGAAGGTCTTCCGATGAAAGTAATTCCTGTAACGAATTATTTTCACTGACGAATATAGAGAAAGATGTAGAAAAAGAGAAAAAGGAGACGGAAAAAATTAAAGAAAAATGGGCGACCCCTTCACCAATGTATACAGAGGAGGTCGATATGGGTCTGGAAGATAAAAACACAATTTATAATTATGATTTTAATATCAGTATTTTTATCAGAGCAAATGTGTTGGATAAAGGTTATGTACATAAAAAAAACTGCGAATAATTCATTAACATTGGGGAATAAGGAACTAAAAATTAAAGATAATAAAATATAATTTTCTAGTGAAATGAGTTGTGATCTGACTCCTGCTTTTTACCCCATAATTTTACTACATGTATACAGAGGAGGTCGATATGGGTCTGGAAGATAAAAACACAATTTATAATTATGATTTTAATATAAGTATTTTTGCCAGAGCAAATGTGTTGGATAAAGTTTATGTACATAAAAAAAACTGCGAATAATTCATTAACATTGGGAATGGAACTAAAAATTAAAGATAATAAAATATAATTTTCTAGTGAAATGAGTTGTGATCTGACTCCTGCTTTTTACCCCATAATTTTACTACATGTATACAGAGGAGGTCGATATGGGTCTGGAAGATAAAAACACAATTTATAATTATGATTTTAATATCAGTATTTTTGCCAGAGCAAATGTGTTGAATAAAGTTTATGTACATAAAAAAAAACTGCGAATAATTCATTAACATTGGGGAATAAGGAACTAAAAATTAAAAATAATAAAATATAATTTTCTAGTGAAATGAGTTGTGATCTGACTCCTGCTTTTTACCCCATAATTTTACTACATGTATACAGAGGAGGTCGATATGGGTCTGGAAGATAAAAACACAATTTATAATTATGATTTTAATATAAGTATTTTTGCCAGAGCAAATGTGTTGGATAAAGTTTATGTACATAAAAAAAACTGCGAATAATTCATTAACATTGGGAATGGAACTAAAAATTAAAGATAATAAAATATAATTTTCTAGTGAAATGAGTTGTGATCTGACTCCTGCTTTTTACCCCATAATTTTACTTAGTAAGCCTGACCAATATATAATAAAAAAATAATGTGTATAAAAAAATTATATATGAAACGAAAATACGTAGAGTAAGCTTTAATCCTAATAACTGAACCAAGGGTACATGAGCATACATATATAGGCTAATTATTAAGAAGTTGATAGGCAATACATTCAATCCTACAACGTCTACTCAACTTCGATCAAAAACAGGTTTTGGTTACATGACCCTTAAGAAGTCAAATACAACTATGTATGCTGGAATGATGTTAATGAGTTAGTCGAACGATTAGAAATGTTGGTGGCATCAAAGGCAGCGGGTAACACTAGTCACACTAATGAAATTTTTCTCCTATTAGGGGAGTTGCGTGAAGAAAGGATTATATTTAAATGGGTATAAATAGCAAGTGCTAATATGTTTAACATTTATAAATATCATGACATGTTTGCACATTTTTCTTTTGATAAGGAAAGATCTGAAAATTTGAAAAGGGTCCTCTATTGCACTATGGAAAATAGGTCTATTTTTTTGGCCTAAACTCTAGTTTTAAAGATAAAAACTTGAAATTTTTTATAAAGACCTCCAATCTAATCGAAATAAAAATTCACGAAAGTCTTCCGATGAAAGTAATTCCTGTAACGAATTATTTTCACTGACGAATATTGAGAAAGATGTAGAAAAAAAGAAAAAGGAGACGGAAAAAAATGAAGAAAAAGGGGCGACCCCTTCACCAATGTATACAGAGGAGGTCGATATGGTTCTGGAAGATAAAAACACAATTTATAATTATGATTTTAATATCAGGATTTTTGCCAGAGCAAATGTGTTGGATAAAGTTTATGTACATAAAAAAAAACTGCGAATAATTCATTAACATTGGGGAACAAGGAACTAAAAATTAAAGATAATAAAATATAATTTTCTAGTGAAATGAGTTGTGATCTGACTCCTGCTTTTTACCCCATAATTTTACTTAGTAAGCCTGACCAATATATAATAAAAAAATAATGTGTATAAAAAAATTATATATGAAACGAAAATACGTAGAGTAAGCTTTAATCCTAATAACTGAACCAAGGGTACATGAGCATACATATATAGGCTAATTATTAAGAAGTTGATAGGCAATACATTCAATCCTACAACGTCTACTCAACTTCGATCAAAAACAGGTTTTGATTACATGACCCTTAAGAAGTCAAATACAACTATGTATGCTGGAATGATGTTAATGAGTTAGTCGAACGATTAGAAATGTTGGTGGCATCAAAGGCAGCGGGTAACACTAGTCACAATAATGAAATTTTTCTCCTATTAGAGGAGTTGCGTGAGGAAAGGATTATATTTAAATGGGTATAAATAGCAAGTGCTAATATGTTTAACATTTATAAATATCATGACATGTTTGCACATTTTTCTTTTGATAAGGAAAGATCTGAAAATTTGAAAAGGGTCCTCTATTGCACTATGGAAAAAAGGTCTATTTTTTTGGCCTAAACTCTAGTTTTAAAGATAAAAACTTAAAATTTTTTATATTTACTATTAAGATTAATGTGTAATTTCGGAGTTTGTTGCTTTTTGAATCGGACCATTGCCTTATAATTGCCTTTTGTTTTGTCCTTTGGTGATGCGGAGATTAGAGAGTAAAGGATCGGACGAATCCATAGCCCTGTGAAACCCATCAGACATTTTCTTGCGTGATGCTTTCTGTCAGCTTTAAATAATTTATGCCTTGCTTCCGATGCACCTTCTCCCAAAGAGCCAACTGGAACGATTGATCCTTGTATGATTTTATATCCGTGTACTAACATTTTGTGTACAGTCGGAGACATGGGGTACCAAGGATAGCTCGACATACATGTGGTGAAAGTATCAAAACAAAATAATTTGTTTTTTATTTCAGAATTTATGGGACAATAACAATTTATAGCAATTAAAATAACGTAAAGGCGATGAATCAAATGGCGGTCTACTCCTAAAATCGAAGAAAATTGTTTTGAATTAGGGAATGCTCTTCTCGCCGCGTTTCCGTCCTTACTGTTGCCCATACTATTTTGCCTCGGCTTGTCTACATAAAGTCACATTTTGAATTTGGTGTTTCCGTCCCGCCAGTTTGTCTTTGTCTTCACCTTTGACATGCAACTTTTTAGATCGATTCTATTTGATAATTTAAGTACAAATGCAAAGCAACGTATCCACGCATGAAGGAGGCTTATTCCATATTAATCCGGATTTGGCTTCATATCAAATGTTTTGGAAGAGAAATAATTTATTTCAAAAATTTGAGTTGGTTTTGCTCCACACATTGGACATGACTGACAAAATTTCGTTCCTGTTAATATATTTAAAACCTGGCCGTCTATTAGGGTTAGGTGACCATCAAATTTCGCTGTTCTTATAAGAGTGCATGTAGACATTTAGATTTTTAATTTGAGTGTGTAAATTTTCTTTTTCGTTTATTATGAGAGATGTTGATTTTTTAATATACGAAATTTTCAGAGGACCGAAAAATCTTGTGGGTTGCGGAGATTTATTCAGCCAAATAACTCTTTCTGCTTGATCTACCATTTTAATGGGTATTATTGAGGTCACAAAAAGAGAGTCATCTAAAGTTGGAGATTCAGTTATGTTACATATTTGTTTGTATGAGCTATGACCTGTACCAACCGTAGCTGAAAATAAGTAAGCACTGAGTTATATCCGTAAGCGTTTCACAGACTTCCTCTTGTAGATTAGTATGCGGGAAGCGGTATGGTTCAACAAGTTTTGTAAGGAGACTTGAGTTTCATTTTCGCTGCAAACAATTTTATCAGGCCTACATTTTAATTTCTCCTCCACTATTTTCGAATATGGTGGGTAGATATCGCAGCCCTGTAATTTATTTAGTTTTCTAATATTTTGATATTGCTGTTTAGTAAAATTAGTTTCCATAAAAAAGGATAAGGCTTTTTCAGAAGATATGGGACTGGAATCAGTTTTGCTAATTTTCTGTTTTAACTGACCAACAGATTTTCTTGCCGAAATGGTGGCAGCGTTGAGGAAAAGAGAACTTGAATTGTTATATTTTTCTGCTTTTCTGTTTTTTTCTTTTGAGCTTTACGTCAGCATCCTCATAATTCATTTTTGAGCGACCTCGTTATTCGATGACATATTTTGAGCACCAAACTTAAACTCATATTGCCGGCTAGCCACAAAGAGTGGTTTTTCTTAAATTGGTCCATTATACGGTAGCATTTTGGCAAATGTTTTTTAATGTAACCAATGATACATTCAATTTCGGTTGATATTTGCTGATTTAAACTTTCATCAAATTGCTCGCCGTACAGTTGTGTTTGTATACAAACATATATGTAGCTTCTTAGAGAATCTCCGAGCGCCTGTTTTTCTCCCAAACATCGAGAAGTGCAGCGTGTGGAAGCTCATAAGTTGCTGGACATAAGTCATTTTTTTGAAGAAACGTGCAAAAAAAAAAAATGCAATATTGATTAGTTTTGCGATATTAAGGATACATTTGGTAACAACTTTGCGTTTTTACCTTTTTGCAACGTTGTGCCATTTATAAGTTAAACAGCACGGAACACAAACAAACTTGTTAGTTTTAAGCTAAAAAGGTACACATATAAAACAGTTTACAGTTGGACAACAAGTCATAATAATCAAAACATGTTATCTAAGATACATTTATAAATACATTTGCTACGATTTGCAATAATCAGAAATAAAAAATCGATTTGTTGCTCCACAAAATAAACAGTGAAAGTTTGCAAAGATTTTTCACTAATTTAAGCACACAACAAAGTCAATCGAACAGCTGACTTTGTTCGTTTATCAACACTATAGTGTTGTTAGTAAAAAATCTTAGATAACGGTTCTTGGCTAATTAGGGTATGTAAATTCAAAAAATATAATTTATTTTTAAAAATAATTTGTAAAATAATTTGTAAAATAATTTGATTATATGCCAAAAACAAGAAAGGAAGTTAACTTCGGCAAGCCGAAGTTTGTATACCCTTGCAGTTATAAAAAATAATCAATAATTTTTTTTAATTGAATTCGAAAGCTCCAAAGCTATAATTTGTTTCACATTATTTCCCACCAACTATCCGATCGTTCCTATGACTGCTATATGATATAGTCGTCCGATTTTAATAAAATTTTTATTCGAAATTCAGAACTAATTAAAAAATGTTATTTTCAAGCTTATAAGGTTATATGTTAAAAAACACAAAAAATATCACTTGTAATTCATGTTTTCCTACTAATTTTCCGATCGTTCTTATGGCAGCTATATGATATAGTCATCCGATTTTGATAAAATTTAATTCAAAGTTCAAAACCCAATAAAAAATGTTATTTCCAAGCGTAGGAGGATATATGCTAAAAACACCGAAGATATAATTTTTCAATATTATTTTACCACTAATTTTCCGATTGTTCCCATGGGAGCTATATGATATAGTCGTCCAAATTTGGTAAAATTTAATTCGAAATTCAGAACTAATTTAAAAATGTTATATTCAAGCTTAGAAAGGTAGATGTTAAAAAAACACCAAAGATATAATTTTTTTTTAATTTTTTCCCCGATAGTTCCTATGGGAGCTATAAGATATAGTTGTCCGATCCGGCTGGTTCCGACTTATATACTACCTGCAATAGAAAGAAAACTTTTTGGAAAGTTTCAGCCCGATAGCTTTAAAACAAAATTCTATTAAAGATTAAAAACTTTTAAGATTACATATTTAAATGTGTATCAAGTCACATACGAGTATAATAACCAAAAAAAAAACACAATACAGTTAGAAGGTGTCGCTTTTTAGCCTATAAGAAGAATATGATTAAGCGAGAAATTGTAAATGAGTTGAACGGTCCATCTCGAAAAAACTTTCAACGAAAGCGAGGTATTACATGGGGTATGAATGATCTGCGGCAAGCAGATATGGTATTGCGAACATGATTTGTTATACATTGATATTAATTTTCTGGCTTCGTTCTGGTTGCATAGTTGCACAGAAGACGCATGCGCACGTTGCTGATGTTAAGAGAGGATTACAAAATGTAAAGTGTTCACCATAGTTTGTAGTTTTCAGATCATGTTCACCTTGATTCATAAACAAAGTTTTTGTTTTTAGAAAGTAATGAATGTGCTGACCGATTTTCTATCCTTTAAATTGCTCGATGAATTGGTAAATTTCTTCATGAAATTTTTTTTTTCAATCTTGTTTTATTGTAGCTCCTTACACATCTAGCCACAACTTTAAAATACTGTATATAAAATTATTTTCTTGTTTTGATGCTGCACTTAAAAAATGTCAAAATATTGTAAGCATTGTTTAGATCACAAACCCCGCCTTTAAGATGTGTTTGACAATTTGGAAACCGGTTTACATTTAACCTGTTTAATGAGAGACAGCCCACTTCCTCGATATTGACAAGCTGACGATTCCCAAAATCGCTTCTTTTGAAAACCCTTACAAAAAATCAGTTTTCCGTTTGTAAATCTTTGAGTTTGTGGAAAACTATTTTCTCCATCGTTCTATAAAATGTTTTGATGTTTATTGGTTAACCAAATTGCAGTTTTTCTGGATTTTGTATTTAACAAAGTAAAATCATATGGTGGTTCTATTAAAAAACTACTATTCAAGCTAGGATCTTTTTCGAATACAATTCCAATTTATTATTTTATTTTTTATTTTTTTATTATATATATATTATATTTTATTTTTTTATTATCAAAGAAACCTGTGACAACAACCGAAACAGTTTCTTTCTTCATTTTCTTAACTTTAAACAACTCGTTGTACATGTCTGTTTAATGGGTTATATTCTACTCAACGATCATGTATAAGGAGACAAAAGGCTTTAGTATTTTCATGACTTAGTGTCCTGAGTTCTATTGAAATTCTCACATCAATAGGACCATTTTTCTCTGATTCGTTTTGATATGAAAGATCAACCACAACAATGGGGGCTTCAATTTAAATACATTTGGGATTAAAAATGGTTGTGACTCTCGATTATAGTAACTAAATTCAAATCTTGTATAAATTTCATAAAGGTGGGATTATCATATGAACATGACTCAGAATTTAAAAGAACTTTCAAGTTTGATAAAATATTTGTGATAAGTTCTTCATTTTATTTAAATACAATTATAGAAAATCGTGGTTTTTCGCTGTTAACTGACAAGCTGTGTTGGCTGCCATGCCATATGAATCCCAACTCCGGAATGCAATTGGTAGTTTTACACCACTTTTAATAATATCGTCATCTTAATTTTTGCAAAATCACAAGAAGTTACATGGGGGATTTTCCACGTTATATTCATCATCATCAACACAAGTTCGTGCTTACAATTTAACAAAACTTTTTTATAATCCTCAGCAAATCCCAGAAATATTTTTAATGGTACAGAAGAGTTGAAGTGGGGTCCCGTAGAAATTTCGTCTTCACTGCTCCATCCAAAAATTAATAGATTTTGACTTTGAAGATTATCCAGAGATATAAAATGTTTTAGGGTGGTAGTCATGCCAACAAATCGTGTTCTATCAATCTCACATCCTTTTATTTCGTTCTTAATTTTATCCAAAAAGTAAACCATACAATTATTAAAAAAAAGTGGTAACATTATCATTATCCATTCGGTGAATCTTTCCTAATAATTCCTTGAAAATTAAGGTAACTTTCGTGATGAAGCACGTACAAGTCTTGATTTTGGATAGGAATTGGGATTTCATCGTTTGGTTTAAATGTTTGATTATACAATGAATAAATATGAAACTCTTTCTTCGAAATACTCTCATCTGAGTAAACCTTTTCTCGAACATTTAAAATTTCGTTCATTGTTTTCCTTTTCACTTTTTATATTATACTCGAAGCTTCAATCCTAACGACTTAAAAAATAATTTATTTTTCAAAGTGAGTGCCTTCTTTTTACTGATGGTCCTCTTTCTATAGCTTTACAATTAGTAATGCTTATCTGAGGACTAAGGTTACGTCTTTTATAATAAATACTCATTCTATCAGCCGAATGTGCATCCGAATCGAAACGTTTTCACCACGTAAATTCCGTAAATTCACCGTTTTTGTCAACAATGCGTATAGATAGTGTTTTCACTTCATCATAGTTTATTGGTAATTAAATTAGGTTATGTGGTGTCACTGTCATTTTACACCCAAGTGGAACATTAATGCTAAACTCATGTAACGTATGATTCGGTGTATTATCAACATATGAACCGCTGATTATATTACATATATATATCCAAACGAATTGTATTAATTTTTAATATGTTCAAAGTCTGATCTGATCGATAGGTTTTAGTAGGATGCGGTTCTAATACTTTTTAATGGAGGCCAAACAATTGTCTAACCGACCATTCCTTATTAAAGAAAACTGACTATCGTGAGGTAGTTATTTCAATTTAACGTGTATTATTATTACTTTGGATTTAATATGTTTTTTCAAGGTTATAGTCTTCTGGCTTATTGTAAATGAAATCGGTGATGTATGATCCAATTAAATTATTTTCTTCGTCAATATTTGGAATCGCATTATACATATTAAACCCAATAAGAGCTCATTCATATTGCCAATTCAATTCGATAGGTGAAAAAAAGTTTCTATTTATAATGAAACTATTTCCATTCAAAGATAATGTAAGTGATCTAGACATATTGAAATCTATTGATAAACTGTGGGATTGTTGGTATCTAACCCAGCTTTTATTGATATCACTCCTTAAATCATAATAAATAGATCAAATTCTGTACCTCCCATTATCCATTTCATCATCCTTGTTAATCAAGAGGAATCCGTACTTATCCTCCCAATACTTTAAAAAATTTTTTACAAATGTTTCATAATTCATATGAGCTTTAATATGATCACGATATATATGCCGCATATTTAAATCATCTTGTTTAAACATTATAATAAAGTTGGCATTGTCACGAATCAAATGTTTCGGTGTATGACTATATGTTTGACATAAATAAAAAGAGTCGATGTTTTTATGTCGACCCATACAAAAATAAGATCTTATGTTGTCTTGTTTTTCACAAGCTACGTCATCGAATATCATAATAGAATTTATTTTTGTCTTCACTGGGGTCTAGTACACCGTCATTATGGGAGAATCCATTCCCAATCCCATTCCTTTTATCTGCTTAATTAATTTCTCCAAGTACTCATATTAAGGTTGATATAAACTTTTTGAAAATATATAAACATTTTCGAATTTGTGCCTCGCTTTTCTACTTTCATACGTAATTAAAATTTGGGGGGTTGAAAATCAATGTGTGGGTATGTGTACGTGTGAGCTCCATATGGTATAAAAAGTGGAACTTCACAGTCTTAGTCTTTTCTTCACATCGATCGTCATCTAATAAACAAGAACATGGATTATTCTTAACGATAGACTAAAACAGCTGGCAAATGTTGACATATAAACAGATACAGTATAGATACAGTACTGATACAGTACAGATACAGTACAGCTACAGTACAGCTACAGTACAGCTACAGTACAGCTACAGTACAGCTACAGTACAGCTACAGTACAGCTACAGTACAGCTACAGTACAGCTACAGTACAGCTACAGTACAGCTACAGTACAGCTACAGAATTTAGAAAAAATTTAAGTTCATTTCATATAAAGTTTGTAAAATATAGTACGATGAATATTTTGTCTTAATTAACCAAAGGTAAGTAAAATTCGATGATCTCAACCAGTTTAAAAATCAGACGAATTTACAATTGGAGGAAACTTTAAAATCTATTATCGAACCCTTACACGAACTTGTTATAAAAACACATATTGAATAAAATTACAAATTACAAAATAATTTACAACTAATGAGAAAGACCTCCAATCTAATCGAAATAAAAATTCACGAAGGTCTTCCGATGAAAGTAATTCCTGTAACGAATTATTTTCACTGACGAATATAGAGAAAGATGTAGAAAAAGAGAAAAAGGAGACGGAAAAAATTGAAGAAAAATGGGCGACCCCTTCACCAATGTATACAGAGGAGGTCGATATGGGTCTGGAAGATAAAAACACAATTTATAATTATGATTTTAATATCAGTATTTTTATCAGAGCAAATGTGTTGGATAAAGGTTATGTACATAAAAAAAACTGCGAATAATTCATTAACATTGGGGAATAAAGAACTAAAAATTAAAGATAATAAAATATAATTTTCTAGTGAAATGAGTTGTGATCTGACTCCTACTTTTTACCCCATAATTTTACTACATGTATACAGAGGAGGTCGATATGGGTCTGGAAGATAAAAACACAATTTATAATTATGATTTTAATATAAGTATTTTTGCCAGAGCAAATGTGTTGGATAAAGTTTATGTACATAAAAAAAAACTGCGAATAATTCATTAACATTGGGGAATAAGGAACTAAAAATTAAAAATAATAAAATATAATTTTCTAGTGAAATGAGTTGTGATCTGACTCCTGCTTTTTACCCCATAATTTTACTACATGTATACAGAGGAGGTCGATATGGGTCTGGAAGATAAAAACACAATTTATAATTATGATTTTAATATCAGTATTTTTGCCAGAGCAAATGTGTTGAATAAAGTTTATGTACATAAAAAAAAACTGCGAATAATTCATTAACATTGGGGAATAAGGAACTAAAAATTAAAAATAATAAAATATAATTTTCTAGTGAAATGAGTTGTGATCTGACTCCTGCTTTTTACCCCATAATTTTACTACATGTATACAGAGGAGGTCTATATGGGTCTGGAAGATAAAAACACAATTTATAATTATGATTTTAATATCAGTATTTTTGCCAGAGCAAATGTGTTGAATAAAGTTTATGTACATAAAAAAAAACTGCGAATAATTCATTAACATTGGGGAATAAGGAACTAAAAATTAAAAATAATAAAATATAATTTTCTAGTGAAATGAGTTGTGATCTGACTCCTGCTTTTTACCCCATAATTTTACTACATGTATACAGAGGAGGTCGATATGGGTCTGGAAGATAAAAACACAATTTATAATTATGATTTTAATATAAGTATTTTTGCCAGAGCAAATGTGTTGGATAAAGTTTATGTACATAAAAAAAACTGCGAATAATTCATTAACATTGGGAATGGAACTAAAAATTAAAGATAATAAAATATAATTTTCTAGTGAAATGAGTTGTGATCTGACTCCTGCTTTTTACCCCATAATTTTACTTAGTAAGCCTGACCAATATATAATAAAAAAATAATGTGTATAAAAAAATTATATATGAAACGAAAATACGTAGAGTAAGCTTTAATCCTAATAACTGAACCAAGGGTACATGAGCATACATATATAGGCTAATTATTAAGAAGTTGATAGGCAATACATTCAATCCTACAACGTCTACTCAACTTCGATCAAAAACAGGTTTTGGTTACATGACCCTTAAGAAGTCAAATACAACTATGTATGCTGGAATGATGTTAATGAGTTAGTCGAACGATTAGAAATGTTGGTGGCATCAAAGGCAGCGGGTAACACTAGTCACACTAATGAAATTTTTCTCCTATTAGGGGAGTTGCGTGAAGAAAGGATTATATTTAAATGGGTATAAATAGCAAGTGCTAATATGTTTAACATTTATAAATATCATGACATGTTTGCACATTTTTCTTTTGATAAGGAAAGATCTGAAAATTTGAAAAGGGTCCTCTATTGCACTATGGAAAATAGGTCTATTTTTTTGGCCTAAACTCTAGTTTTAAAGATAAAAACTTGAAATTTTTTATAAAGACCTCCAATCTAATCGAAATAAAAATTCACGAAAGTCTTCCGATGAAAGTAATTCCTGTAACGAATTATTTTCACTGACGAATATTGAGAAAGATGTAGAAAAAGAGAAAAAGGAGACGGAAAAAAATGAAGAAAAAGGGGCGACCCCTTCACCAATGTATACAGAGGAGGTCGATATGGTTCTGGAAGATAAAAACACAATTTATAATTATGATTTTAATATCAGTATTTTTGCCAGAGCAAATGTGTTGGATAAAGTTTATGTACATAAAAAAAAACTGCGAATAATTCATTAACATTGGGGAACAAGGAACTAAAAATTAAAGATAATAAAATATAATTTTCTAGTGAAATGAGTTGTGATCTGACTCCTGCTTTTTACCCCATAATTTTACTTAGTAAGCCTGACCAATATATAATAAAAAAATAATATGTATAAAAAAATTATATATGAAACGAAAATACGTAGAGTAAGCTTTAATCCTAATAACTGAATCAAGGGTACATGAGCCTACATATATAGGCTAATTATTAAGAAGTTGATAGGCAATACATTCAATCCTACAACGTCTACTCAACTTCGATCAAAAACAGGTTTTGGTTACATGACCCTTAAGAAGTCAAATACAACTATGTATGCTGGAATGATGTTAATAAGTTAGTCGAACGATTAGAAATGTTGGTGGCATCAAAGGCAGCGGGTAACACTAGTCACAATAATGAAATTTTTCTCCTATTAGAGGAGTTGCGTGAGGAAAGGATTATATTTAAATGGGTATAAATAGCAAGTGCTAATATGTTTAACATTTATAAATATCATGACATGTTTGCACATTTTTCTTTTGATAAGGAAAGATCTGAAAATTTGAAAAGGGTCCTCTATTGCACTATGGAAAAAAGGTCTATTTTTTTGGCCTAAACTCTAGTTTTAAAGATAAAAACTTGAAATTTTTTATATTTACTATTAAGATTAATGTGTAATTTCGGAGTTTGTTGCTTTTTGAATCGGACCATTGCCTTATCCACCCCACTCCCACCAATAAATTAAATTTGTAAAATTGCTGCAAGCCAGTTATAATTTTTTTTTTTATTTTTAAATTTTTATTATAATTAATGTACAGCTTAATCAGAGTCCTCTTCCTCTAAATATATTTCCAAACAATCACTTTTATTATCGTAATCGGATTCATCTTCGGACGAGCTTACGGAGGTATCTTTGTCCTTTTCATTCAATATTGGCTACTCAAAAAGATAGATAACCTCTGCTGGAAGACGCTTTCTTTTGTTTTGTCCTTTGGTGATGCGGAGATTAGAGAGTAAAGGATCGGACGAATCCATAGCCCTGTGAAACCCATCAGACATTTTCTTGCGTGATGCTTTCTGTCAGCTTTAAATAATTTATGCTTGCTTCCGATGCACCTTCTCCCAAAGAGCCAACTGGAACGATTGATCCTTGTATGATTTTATATCCGTGTACTAACATTTTGTGTACAGTCGGAGACATGGGGTACCAAGGATAGCTCGACATACATGTGGTGAAAGTATCAAAACAAAATAATTTGTTTTTTATTTCAGAATTTATGGGACAATAACAATTTATAGCAATTAAAATAACGTAAAGGCGATGAATCAAATGGTGGTCTACTCCTAAAATCGAAGAAAATTGTTTTGAATTAGGGAATGCTCTTCTCGCCGCGTTTCCGTCCTTACTGTTGCCCATACTATTTTGCCTCGGCTTGTCTACATAAAGTCACATTTTGAATTTGGTGTTTCCGTCCCGCCAGTTTGTCTTTGTCTTCACCTTTGACATGCAACTTTTTAGATCGATTCTATTTGATAATTTAAGTACAAATTCAAAGCAACGTATCCACGCATGAAGGAGGCTTATTCCATATTAATCCGGATTTGGCTTCATATCAAATGTTTTGGAAGAGAAATAATTTATTTCAAAAATTTGAGTTGGTTTTGCTCCACACATTGGACATGACTGACAAAATTTCGTTCCTGTTAATATATTTAAAACCTGGCCGTCTATTAGGGTTAGGTGACCATCAAATTTCGCTGTTCTTATAAGAGTGCATGTAGACATTTAGATTTTTAATTTGAGTGTGTAAATTTTCTTTTTCGTTTATTATGAGAGATGTTGATTTTTTAATATACGAAATTTTCAGAGGACCGAAAAATCTTGTGGGTTGCGGAGATTTATTCAGCCAAATAACTCTTTCTGCTTGATCTACCATTTTAATGGGTATTATTGAGGTCACAAAAAGAGAGTCATCTAAAGTTGGAGATTCAGTTATGTTACATATTTGTTTGTATGAGCTATGACCTGTACCAACCGTAGCTGAAAATAAGTAAGCACTGAGTTATATCCGTAAGCGTTTCACAGACTTCCTCTTGTAGATTAGTATGCGGGAAGCGGTATGGTTCAACAAGTTTTGTAAGGAGACTTGAGTTTCATTTTCGCTGCAAACAATTTTATCAGGCCTACATTTTAATTTCTCCTCCACTATTTTCGAATATGGTGGGTAGATATCGCAGCCCTGTAATTTATTTAGTTTTCTAATATTTTGATATTGCTGTTTAGTAAAATTAGTTTCCATAAAAAAGGATAAGGCTTTTTCAGAAGATATGGGACTGGAATCAGTTTTGCTAATTTTCTGTTTTAACTGACCAACAGATTTTCTTGCCGAAATGGTGGCAGCGTTGAGGAAAAGAGAACTTGAATTGTTATATTTTTCTGCTTTTCTGTTTTTTTCTTTTGAGCTTTACGTCAGCATCCTCATAATTCATTTTTGAGCGACCTCGTTATTCGATGACATATTTTGAGCACCAAACTTAAACTCATATTGCCGGCTAGCCACAAAGAGTGGTTTTTCTTAAATTGGTCCATTATACGGTAGCATTTTGGCAAATGTTTTTTAATGTAACCAATGATACATTCAATTTCGGTTGATATTTGCTGATTTAAACTTTCATCAAATTGCTCGCCGTACAGTTGTGTTTGTATACAAACATATATGTAGCTTCTTAGAGAATCTCCGAGCGCCTGTTTTTCTCCCAAACATCGAGAAGTGCAGCGTGTGAAAGCTCATAAGTTGCTGGACATAAGTCATTTTTTTGAAGAAACGTGCAAAAAAAAAAATGCAATATTGATTAGTTTTGCGATATTAAGGATACATTTGGTAACAACTTTGCGTTTTTACCTTTTTGCAACGTTGTGCCATTTATAAGTTAAACAGCACGGAACACAAACAAACTTGTTAGTTTTAAGCTAAAAAGGTACACATATAAAACAGTTTACAGTTGGACAACAAGTCATAATAATCAAAACATGTTATCTAAGATACATTTATAAATACATTTGCTACGATTTGCAATAATCAGAAATAAAAAATCGATTTGTTGCTCCACAAAATAAACAGTGAAAGTTTGCAAAGATTTTTCACTAATTTAAGCACACAACAAAGTCAATCGAACAGCTGACTTTGTTCGTTTATCAACACTATAGTGTTTTTAGTAAAAAATCTTAGATAACGGTTCTTGGCTAATTAGGGTATGTAAATTCAAAAAATATAATTTATTTTTAAAAATAATTTGTAAAATAATTTGTAAAATAATTTGTAAAATAATTTGATTATATGCCAAAAACAAGAAAGGAAGTTAACTTCGGCAAGCCGAAGTTTGTATACCCTTGCAGTTATAAAAAATAATCAATAATTTTTTTTAATTGAATTCGAAAGCTCCAAAGCTATAATTTGTTTCACATTATTTCCCACCAACTATCCGATCGTTCCTATGACTGCTATATGATATAGTCGTCCGATTTTAAAAAAATTTTTATTCGAAATTCAGAACTAATTAAAAAATGTTATTTTCAAGCTTATAAGGTTATATGTTAAAAAACACAAAAAATATCACTTGTAATTCATGTTTTCCTACTAATTTTCCGATCGTTCTTATGGCAGCTATATGATATAGTCATCCGATTTTGATAAAATTTAATTCAAAGTTCAAAACCCAATAAAAAATGTTATTTCCAAGCGTAGGAGGATATATGCTAAAAACACCGAAGATATAATTTTTCAATATTATTTTACCACTAATTTTCCGATTGTTCCCATGGGAGCTATATGATATAGTCGTCCAAATTTGGTAAAATTTAATTCGAAATTCAGAACTAATTTAAAAATGTTATATTCAAGCTTAGAAAGGTAGATGTTAAAAAACACCAAAGATATAATTTTTTTTTAATTTTTTCCCCGATAGTTCCTATGGGAGCTATAAGATATAGTTGTAAGATTACATATTTAAATGTGTATCAAGTCACATACGAGTATAATAACCAAAAAAAAAAACACAATACAGTTAGAAGGTGTCGCTTTTTAGCCTATAAGAAGAATATGATTAAGCGAGAAATTGTAAATGAGTTGAACGGTCCATCTCGAAAAAACTTTCAACGAAAGCGAGGTATTACATGGGGTATGAATGATCTGCGGCAAGCAGATATGGTATTGCGAACATGATTTGTTATACATTGATATTAATTTTCTGGCTCCGTTCTGGTTGCATAGTTGCACAGAAGACGCATGCGCACGTTGCTGATGTTAAGAGAGGATTACAAAATGTAAAGTGTTCACCATAGTTTGTAGTTTTCAGATCATGTTCACCTTGATTCATAAACAAAGTTTTTGTTTTTAGAAAGTAATGAATGTGCTGACCGATTTTCTATCCTTTAAATTGCTCGATGAATTGGTAAATTTCTTTCCTTACACATCTAGCCACAACTTTAAAATACTGTATATAAAATTATTTTCTTGTTTTGATGCTGCACTTAAAAAATGTCAAAATATTGTAAGCATTGTTTAGATCACAAACCCCGCCTTTAAGATGTGTTTGACAATTTGGAAACCGGTTTACATTAAACCTGTTTAATGAGAGACAGCCCACTTCCTCGATATTGACAAGCTGACGATTCCCAAAATCGCTTCTTTTGAAAACCCTTACAAAAAATCAGTTTTCCGTTTGTAAATCTTTGAGTTTGTGGAAAACTATTTTCTCCATCATTCTATAAAATGTTTTGATGTTTATTGGTTAACCAAATTGCAGTTTTTCTGGATTTTGTATTTAACAAAGTAAAATCATATGGTGGTTCTATTAAAAAACTACTATTCAAGCTAGGATCTTTTTCGAATACAATTCCAATTTATTATTTTATTTTTTATTTTTTTATTATATATATATTATATTTTATTTTTTTATTATCAAAGAAACCTGTGACAACAACCGAAACAGTTTCTTTCTTCATTTTCTTAACTTTAAACAACTCGTTGTACATGTCTGTTTAATGGGTTATATTCTACTCAACGATCATGTATAAGGAGACAAAAGGCTTTAGTATTTTCATGACTTAGTGTCCTGAGTTCTATTGAAATTCTCACATCAATAGGACCATTTTTCTCTGATTCGTTTTGATATGAAAGATCAACCACAACAATGGGGGCTTCAATTTAAATACATTTGGGATTAAAAATGGTTGTGACTCTCGATTATAGTAACTAAATTCAAATCTTGTATAAATTTCATAAAGGTGGGCATACTGATTCTTACTAAAATCGACATTCAGATTATCATATGAACATGACTCAGAATTTAAAAGAACTTTCAAGTTTGATAAAATATTTGTGATAAGTTCTTCATTTTATTTAAATACAATTATAGAAAATCGTGGTTTTTCGCTGTTAACTGACAAGCTGTGTTGGCTGCCATGCCATATGAATCCCAACTCCGGAATGCAATTGGTAGTTTTACACCACTTTTAATAATATCGTCATCTTAATTTTTGCAAAATCACAAGAAGTTACATGGGGGATTTTCCACGCTATATTCGTCATCATCAACACAAGTTCGTGCTTACAATTTAACAAAACTTTTTTATAATCCTCAGCAAATCCCAGAAATATTTTTAATGGTACAGAAGAGTTGAAGTGGGGTCCCGTAGAAATTTCGTCTTCACTGCTCCATCCAAAAATTAATAGATTTTGACTTTGAAGATTATCCAGAGATATAAAATGTTTTAGGGTGGTAGTCATGCCAACAAATCGTGTTCTATCAATCTCACATCCTTTTATTTCGTTCTTAATTTTATCCAAAAAGTAAACCATACAATTATTAAAAAAAAGTGGTAACATTATCATTATCCATTCGGTGAATCTTTCCTAATAATTCCTTGAAAATTAAGGTAACTTTCGTGATGAAGCACGTACAAGTCTTGATTTTGGATAGGAATTGGGATTTCATCGTTTGGTTTAAATGTTTGATTATACAATGAATAAATATGAAACTCTTTCTTCGAAATACTCTCATCTGAGTAAACCTTTTCTCGAACATTTAAAATTTCGTTCATTGTTTTCCTTTTCACTTTTTATATTATACTCGAAGCTTCAATCCTAACGACTTAAAAAATAATTTATTTTTCAAAGTGAGTGCCTTCTTTTTACTGATGGTCCTCTTTCTATAGCTTTACAATTAGTAATGCTTATCTGAGGACTAAGGTTACGTCTTTTATAATAAATACTCATTCTATCAGCCGAATGTGCATCCGAATCGAAACGTTTTCACCACGTAAATTCCGTAAATTCACCGTTTTTGTCAACAATGCGTATAGATAGTGTTTTCACTTCATCATAGTTTATTGGTAATTAAATTAGGTTATGTGGTGTCACTGTCATTTTACACCCAAGTGGAACATTAATGCTAAACTCATGTAACGTATGATTCGGTGTATTATCAACATATGAACCGCTGATTATATTACATATATATATCCAAACGAATTGTATTAATTTTTAATATGTTCAAAGTCTGATCTGATCGATAGGTTTTAGTAGGATGCGGTTCTAATACTTTTTAATGGAGGCCAAACAATTGTCTAACCGACCATTCCTTATTAAAGAAAACTGACTATCGTGAGGTAGTTATTTCAATTTAACGTGTATTATTATTACTTTGGATTTAATATGTTTTTTCAAGGTTATAGTCTTCTGGCTTATTGTAAATGAAATCGGTGATGTATGATCCAATTAAATTATTTTCTTCGTCAATATTTGGAATCGCATTATACATATTAAACCCAATAAGAGCTCATTCATATTGGAAATTCAATTCGATAGGTGAAAAAAAGTTTCTATTTATAATGAAACTATTTCCATTCAAAGATAATGTAAGTGATCTAGACATATTGAAATCTATTGATAAACTGTGGGATTGTTGGTATCTAACCCAGCTTTTATTGATATCACTCCTTAAATCATAATAAATAGATCAAATTCTGTACCTCCCATTATCCATTTCATCATCCTTGTTAATCAAGAGGAATCCGTACTTATCCTCCCAATACTTTAAAAAATTTTTTACAAATGTTTCATAATTCATATGAGCTTTAATATGATCACGATATATATGCCGCATATTTAAATCATCTTGTTTAAACATTATAATAAAGTTGGCATTGTCACGAATCAAATGTTTCGGTGTATGACTATATGTTTGACATAAATAAAAAGAGTCGATGTTTTTATGTCGACCCATACAAAAATAAGATCTTATGTTGTCTTGTTTTTCACAAGCTACGTCATCGAATATCATAATAGAATTTATTTTTGTCTTCACTGGGGTCTAGTACACCGTCATTATGGGAGAATCCATTCCCAATCCCATTCCTTTTATCTGCTTAATTAATTTCTCCAAGTACTCATATTAAGGTTGATATAAACTTTTTGAAAATATATAAACATTTTCGAATTTGTGCCTCGCTTTTCTACTTTCATACGTAATTAAAATTTGGGGGGTTGAAAATCAATGTGTGGGTATGTGTACGTGTGAGCTCCATATGGTATAAAAAGTGGAACTTCACAGTCTTAGTCTTTTCTTCACATCGATCGTCATCTAATAAACAAGAACATGGATTATTCTTAACGATAGACTAAAACAGCTGGCAAATGTTGACATATAAACAGATACAGTATAGATACAGTACTGATACAGTACAGATACAGTACAGCTACAGTACAGCTACAGTACAGCTACAGTACAGCTACAGTACAGCTACAGTACAGCTACAGAATTTAGAAAAAATTTAAGTTCATTTCATATAAAGTTTGTAAAATATAGTACGATGAATATTTTGTCTTAATTAACCAAAGGTAAGTAAAATTCGATGATCTCAACCAGTTTAAAAATCAGACGAATTTACAATTGGAGGAAACTTTAAAATCTATTATCGAACCCTTACACGAACTTGTTATAAAAACACATATTGAATAAAATTACAAATTACAAAATAATTTACAACTAATGAGAAAGACCTCCAATCTAATCGAAATAAAAATTCACGAAGGTCTTCCGATGAAAGTAATTCCTGTAACGAATTATTTTCACTGACGAATATAGAGAAAGATGTAGAAAAAGAGAAAAAGGAGACGGAAAAAATTGAAGAAAAATGGGCGACCCCTTCACCAATGTATACAGAGGAGGTCGATATGGGTCTGGAAGATAAAAACACAATTTATAATTATGATTTTAATATCAGTATTTTTATCAGAGCAAATGTGTTGGATAAAGGTTATGTACATAAAAAAAACTGCGAATAATTCATTAACATTGGGGAATAAAGAACTAAAAATTAAAGATAATAAAATATAATTTTCTAGTGAAATGAGTTGTGATCTGACTCCTACTTTTTACCCCATAATTTTACTACATGTATACAGAGGAGGTCGATATGGGTCTGGAAGATAAAAACACAATTTATAATTATGATTTTAATATAAGTATTTTTGCCAGAGCAAATGTGTTGGATAAAGTTTATGTACATAAAAAAAAACTGCGAATAATTCATTAACATTGGGGAATAAGGAACTAAAAATTAAAAATAATAAAATATAATTTTCTAGTGAAATGAGTTGTGATCTGACTCCTGCTTTTTACCCCATAATTTTACTACATGTATACAGAGGAGGTCGATATGGGTCTGGAAGATAAAAACACAATTTATAATTATGATTTTAATATCAGTATTTTTGCCAGAGCAAATGTGTTGAATAAAGTTTATGTACATAAAAAAAAACTGCGAATAATTCATTAACATTGGGGAATAAGGAACTAAAAATTAAAGATAATAAAATATAATTTTCTAGTGAAATGAGTTGTGATCTGACTCCTGCTTTTTACCCCATAATTTTATTACATGTATACAGAGGAGGTCGATATGGGTCTGGAAGATAAAAACACAATTTATAATTATGATTTTAATATAAGTATTTTTGCCAGAGCAAATGTGTTGGATAAAGTTTATGTACATAAAAAAAACTGCGAATAATTCATTAACATTGGGAATGGAACTAAAAATTAAAGATAATAAAATATAATTTTCTAGTGAAATGAGTTGTGATCTGACTCCTGCTTTTTACCCCATAATTTTACTTAGTAAGCCTGACCAATATATAATAAAAAAATAATGTGTATAAAAAAATTATATATGAAACGAAAATACGTAGAGTAAGCTTTAATCCTAATAACTGAACAAAGGGTACATGAGCATACATATATAGGCTAATTATTAAGAAGTTGATAGGCAATACATTCAATCCTACAACGTCTACTCAACTTCGATCAAAAACAGGTTTTGGTTACATGACCCTTAAGAAGTCAAATACAACTATGTATGCTGGAATGATGTTAATGAGTTAGTCGAACGATTAGAAATGTTGGTGGCATCAAAGGCAGCGGGTAACACTAGTCACACTAATGAAATTTTTCTCCTATTAGGGGAGTTGCGTGAAGAAAGGATTATATTTAAATGGGTATAAATAGCAAGTGCTAATATGTTTAACATTTATAAATATCATGACATGTTTGCACATTTTTCTTTTGATAAGGAAAGATCTGAAAATTTGAAAAGGGTCCTCTATTGCACTATGGAAAAAAGGTCTATTTTTTTGGCCTAAACTCTAGTTTTAAAGATAAAAACTTGAAATTTTTTATATTTACTATTAAGATTAATGTGTAATTTCGGAGTTTGTTGCTTTTTGAATCGGACCATTGCCTTATCCACCCCCACCCCACCCCCACCAATAAATTAAATTTGTAAAATTGCTGCAAGCCAGTTATAATTTTTTTTTTTATTTTTAAATTTTTATTATAATTAATGTACAGCTTAATCAGATTCCTCTTCCTCTAAATATATTTCCAAACAATCACTTTTATTATCGTAATCGGATTCATCTTCGGACGAGCTTACGGAGGTATCTTTGTCCTTTTCATTCAATATTGGCTCCTCAAAAAGATAGATAACCTCTGCTGGAAGACGCTTTCTTTTGTTTTGTCCTTTGGTGATGCGGAGATTAGAGAGTAAAGGATCGGACGAATCCATAGCCCTGTGAAACCCATCAGACATTTTCTTGCGTGATGCTTTCTGTCAGCTTTAAATAATTTATGCCTTGCTTCCGATGCACCTTCTCCCAAAGAGCCAACTGGAACGATTGATCCTTGTATGATTTTATATCCGTGTACTAACATTTTGTGTACAGTCGGAGACATGGGGTACCAAGGATAGCTCGACATACATGTGGTGAAAGTATCAAAACAAAATAATTTGTTTTTTATTTCAGAATTTATGGGACAATAACAATTTATAGCAATTAAAATAACGTAAAGGCGATGAATCAAATGGTGGTCTACTCCTAAAATCGAAGAAAATTGTTTTGAATTAGGGAATGCTCTTCTCGCCGCGTTTCCGTCCTTACTGTTGCCCATACTATTTTGCCTCGGCTTGTCTACATAAAGTCACATTTTGAATTTGGTGTTTCCGTCCCGCCAGTTTGTCTTTGTCTTCACCTTTGACATGCAACTTTTTAGATCGATTCTATTTGATAATTTAAGTACAAATTCAAAGCAAGGTATCCACGCATGAAGGAGGCTTATTCCATATTAATCCGGATTTGGCTTCATATCAAATGTTTTGGAAGAGAAATAATTTATTTCAAAAATTTGAGTTGGTTTTGCTCCACACATTGGACATGACTGACAAAATTTCGTTCCTGTTAATATATTTAAAACCTGGCCGTCTATTAGGGTTAGGTGACCATCAAATTTCGCTGTTCTTATAAGAGTGCATGTAGACATTTAGATTTTTAATTTGAGTGTGTAAATTTTCTTTTTCGTTTATTATGAGAGATGTTGATTTTTTAATATACGAAATTTTCAGAGGACCGAAAAATCTTGTGGATTGCGGAGATTTATTCAGCCAAATAACTCTTTCTGCTTGATCTACCATTTTAATGGGTATTATTGAGGTCACAAAAAGAGAGTCATCTAAAGTTGGAGATTCAGTTATGTTACATATTTGTTTGTATGAGCTATGACCTGTACCAACCGTAGCTGAAAATAAGTAAGCACTGAGTTATATCCGTAAGCGTTTCACAGACTTCCTCTTGTAGATTAGTATGCGGGAAGCGGTATGGTTCAACAAGTTTTGTAAGGAGACTTGAGTTTCATTTTCGCTGCAAACAATTTTATCAGGCCTACATTTTAATTTCTCCTCCACCATTTTCGAATATGGTGGGTAGATATCGCAGCCCTGTAATTTATTTAGTTTTCTAATATTTTGATATTGCTGTTTAGTAAAATTAGTTTCCATAAAAAAGGATAAGGCTTTTTCAGAAGATATGGGACTGGAATCAGTTTTGCTAATTTTCTGTTTTAACTGACCAACAGATTTTCTTGCCGAAATGGTGGCAGCGTTGAGGAAAAGAGAACTTGAATTGTTATATTTTTCTGCAAGTTTTTTTCTTTTGAGCTCTACGTCAGCATCCTCATAATTCATTTTTGAGCGACCTCGTTATTCGATGACATATTTTGAGCACCAAACTTAAACTCATATTGCCGGCTAGCCACAAAGAGTGGTTTTTCTTAAATTGGTCCATTATACGGTAGCATTTTGGCAAATGTTTTTTAATGTAACCAATGATACATTCAATTTTGGTTGATATTTGCTGATTTAAACTTTCATCAAATTGCTCGCCGTACAGTTTTGTTTGTATACAAACATATATGTAGCTTCTTAGAGAATCTCCGAGCGCCTGTTTTTCTCCCAAACATCGAGAAGTGCAGCGTGTGAAAGCTCATAAGTTGCTGGACATAAGTCATTTTTTTGAAGAAACGTGCAAAAAAAAAAATGCAATATTGATTAGTTTTGCGATATTAAGGATACATTTGGTAACAACTTTGCGTTTTTACCTTTTTGCAACGTTGTGCCATTTATAAGTTAAACAGCACGGAACACAAACAAACTTGTTAGTTTTAAGCTAAAAAGGTACACATATAAAACAGTTTACAGTTGGACAACAAGTCATAATAATCAAAACATGTTATCTAAGATACATTTATAAATACATTTGCTACGATTTGCAATAATCAGAAATAAAAAATCGATTTGTTGCTCCACAAAATAAACAGTGAAAGTTTGCAAAGATTTTTCACTAATTTAAGCACACAACAAAGTCAATCGAACAGCTGACTTTGTTCGTTTATCAACACTATAGTGTTTTTAGTAAAAAATCTTAGATAACGGTTCTTGGCTAATTAGGGTATGTAAATTCAAAAAATATAATTTATTTTTAAAAATAATTTGTAAAATAATTTGTAAAATAATTTGTAAAATAATTTGTAAAATAATTTGATTATATGCCAAAAACAAGAAAGGAAGTTAACTTCGGCAAGCCGAAGTTTGTATACCCTTGCAGTTATAAAAAATAATCAATAATTTTTTTTAATTGAATTCGAAAGCTCCAAAGCTATAATTTGTTTCACATTATTTCCCACCAACTATTCGATCGTTCCTATGACTGCTATATGATATAGTCGTCCGATTTTAATAAAATTTTTATTCGAAATTCAGAACTAATTAAAAAATGTTATTTTCAAGCTTATAAGGTTATATGTTAAAAAACACAAAAAATATCACTTGTAATTCATGTTTTCCTACTAATTTTCCGATCGTTCTTATGGCAGCTATATGATATAGTCATCCGATTTTGATAAAATTTAATTCAAAGTTCAAAACCCAATAAAAAATGTTATTTCCAAGCGTAGGAGGATATATGCTAAAAACACCGAAGATATAATTTTTCAATATTATTTTACCACTAATTTTCCGATTGTTCCCATGGGAGATATATAATATAGTCGTCCAAATTTGGTAAAATTTAATTCGAAATTCAGAACTAATTTAAAAATGTTATATTCAAGCTTAGAAAGGTAGATGTTAAAAAACACCAAAGATATAATTTTTTTTTAATTTTTTCCCCGATAGTTCCTATGGGAGCTATAAGATATAGTTGTCCGATCCGGCTGGTTCCGACTTATATACTACCTGCAATAGAAAGAAAACTTTTTGGAAAGTTTCAGCCCGATAGCTTTAAAACAAAATTCTATTAAAGATTAAAAACTTTTAAGATTACATATTTAAATGTGTATCAAGTCACATACGAGTATAATAACCAAAAAAAAAAAACACAATACAGTTAGAAGGTGTCGCTTTTTAGCCTATAAGAAGAATATGATTAAGCGAGAAATTGTAAATGAGTTGAACGGTCCATCTCGAAAAAACTTTCAACGAAAGCGAGGTATTACAAAGGGTATGAATGATCTGCGGCAAGCAGATATGGTATTGCGAACATGATTTGTTATACATTGATATTAATTTTCTGGCTCCGTTCTGGTTGCATAGTTGCACAGAAGACGCATGCGCACGTTGCTGATGTTAAGAGAGGATTAAAAAATGTAAAGTGTTCACCATAGTTTGTAGTTTTCAGATCATGTTCACCTTGATTCATAAACAAAGTTTTTGTTTTTAGAAAGTAATGAATGTGCTGACCGATTTTCTATCCTTTAAATTGCTCGATGAATTGGTAAATTTCTTCATGAAATTTTTTTTTTCAATCTTGTTTTATTGTAGCTCCTTACACATCTAGCCACAACTTTAAAATACTGTATATAAAATTATTTTCTTGTTTTGATGCTGCACTTAAAAAATGTCAAAATATTGTAAGCATTGTTTAGATCACAAACCCCGCCTTTAAGATGTGTTTGACAATTTGGAAACCGGTTTACATTAAACCTGTTTAATGAGAGACAGCCCACTTCCTCGATATTGACAAGCTGACGATTCCCAAAATCGCTTCTTTTGAAAACCCTTACAAAAAATCAGTTTTCCGTTTGTAAATCTTTGAGTTTGTGGAAAACTATTTTCTCCATCATTCTATAAAATGTTTTGATGTTTATTGGTTAACCAAATTGCAGTTTTTCTGGATTTTGTATTTAACAAAGTAAAATCATATGGTGGTTCTATTAAAAAACTACTATTCAAGCTAAGATCTTTTTCGAATACAATTCCAATTTATTATTTAATTTTTTATTTTTTTATTATATATATATTATATTTTATTTTTTTATTATGAAAGAAACCTGGGACAACAACCGAAACAGTTTCTTTCTTCATTTTCTTAACTTTAAACAACTCGTTGTACATGTCTGTTTAATGGGTTATATTCTACTCAACGATCATGTATAAGGAGACAATAAGCTTTAGTATTTTCATGACTTAGTGTCCTGAGTTCTATTGAAATTCTCACATCAATAGGACCATTTTTCTCTGATTCGTTTTGATATGAAAGATCAACCACAACAATGGGGGCTTCAATTTAAATACATTTGGGATTAAAAATGGTTGTGACTCTCGATTATAGTAACTAAATTCAAATCTTGTATAAATTTCATAAAGGTGGGCATACTGATTCTTACTAAAATCGACATTCAGATTATCATATGAACATGACTCAGAATTTAAAAGAACTTTCAAGTTTGATAAAATATTTGTGATAAGTTCTTCATTTTATTTAAATACAATTATAGAAAATCGTGGTTTTTCGCTGTTAACTGACAAGCTGTGTTGGCTGCCATGCCATATGAATCCCAACTCCGGAATGCAATTGGTAGTTTTACACCACTTTTAATAATATCGTCATCTTAATTTTTGCAAAATCACAAGAAGTTACATGGGGGATTTTCCACGTTATATTCGTCATCATCAACACAAGTTCGTGCTTACAATTTAACAAAACTTTTTTATAATCCTCAGCAAATCCCAGAAATATTTTTAATGGTACAGAAGAGTTGAAGTGGGGTCCCGTAGAAATTTCATCTTCACTGCTCCATCCAAAAATTAATAGATTTTGACTTTGAAGATTATCCAGAGATATAAAATGTTTTAGGGTGGTAGTCATGCCAACAAATCGTGTTCTATCAATCTCACATCCTTTTATTTCGTTCTTAATTTTATCCAAAAAGTAAACCATACAATTATTAAAAAAAAGTGGTAACATTATCATTATCCATTCGGTGAATCTTTCCTAATAATTCCTTGAAAATTAAGGTAACTTTCGTGATGAAGCACGTACAAGTCTTGATTTTGGATAGGAATTGGGATTTCATCGTTTGGTTTAAATGTTTGATTATACAATGAATAAATATGAAACTCTTTCTTCGAAATACTCTCATCTGAGTAAACCTTTTCTCGAACATTTAAAATTTCGTTCATTGTTTTCCTTTTCACTTTTTATATTATACTCGAAGCTTCAATCCTAACGACTTAAAAAAAAAATTTATTTTTCAAAGTGAGTGCCTTCTTTTTACTGATGGTCCTCTTTCTATAGCTTTACAATTAGTAATGCTTATCTGAGGACTAAGGTTACGTCTTTTATAATAAATACTCATTCTATCACCCGAATGTGCATCCGAATCGAAACGTTTTCACCACGTAAATTCCGTAAATTCACCGTTTTTGTCAACAATGCGTATAGACGTACGTATTACTTCATCATAGTTTATTGGTAATTAAATTAGGTTATGTGGTGTCACTGTCATTTTACACCCAAGTGGAACATTAATGCTAAACTCATGTAACGTATGATTCGGTGTATTATCAACATATGAACCGCTGATTATATTACATATATATATCCAAACGAATTGTATTAATTTTTAATATGTTCAAAGTCTGATCTGATCGATAGGTTTTAGTAGGATGCGGTTCTAGTACTTTTTAATGGAGGCCAAACAATTGTCTAACCGACCATTCCTTATTAAAGAAAACTGACTATCGTAAGGTAGTTATTTCAATTTAACGTGTATTATTATTACTTTGAATTTAATATGTTTTTTCAAGGTTATAGTCTTCTGGCTTATTGTAAATGAAATCGGTGATGTATGATCCAATTAAATTATTTTCTTCGTCAATATTTGGAATCGCATTATACATATTAAACCCAATAAGAGCGCATTCATATTGCCAATTCAATTCGATAGGTGAAAAAAAGTTTGTATTTATAATGGAACTATTTCCATTCAAAGATAATGTAAGTGATCTAGACATATTGAAATCTATTGATAATCTGTGGGATTGTTGGTATCTAACCCAGCTTTTATTGATATCACTCCTTAAATCATAATAAATAGATCAAATTCTGTACCTCCCATTATCCATTTCATCATCCTTGTTAATCAAGAGGAATCCGTACTTATCCTCCCAACACTTAAAAAAATTTTTTACAAATGTTTCATAATTCATATGAGCTTTAATATGATCACGATATATATGCCGCATATTTAAATCATCTTGTTTAAACATTATAATAAAGTTGGCATTGTCACGAATCAAATGTTTCGGTGTATGACTATATGTTTGACATAAATAAAAAGAGTCGATGTTTTTATGTCGACCCATACAAAAATAAGATCTTATGTTGTCTTGTTTTTCACAAGCTACGTCATCGAATATCATAATAGAATTTATTTTTGTCTTCACTGGGGTCTAGTACACCGTCATTATGGGAGAATCCATTCCCAATCCCATTCCTTTTATCTGCTTAATTAATTTCTCCAAGTACTCATATTAAGGTTGATATAAACTTTTTGAAAATATATAAACATTTTCGAATTTGTGCCTCGCTTTTCTACTTTCTTACGTAATTAAAATTTGGGGGGTTGAAAATCAATGTGTGGGTATGTGTACGTGTGAGCTCCATATGGTATAAAAAGTGGAACCTCACAGTCTTAGTCTTTACTTCACATCGATCGTCATCTAATAAACAAGAACATGGATTATTCTTAACGATAGACTAAAACAGCTGGCAAATGTTGACATATAAACAGATACAGTACTGATACAGTACAGATACAGTACAGCTACAGTACAGCTACAGTACAGCTACAGTACAGCTACAGTACAGCTACAGTACAGCTACAGTACAGCTACAGTACAGCTACAGTACAGCTACAGTACAGCTACAGTACAGCTACAGTACAGCTACAGTACAGCTACAGTACAGCTACAGTACAGCTACAGTACAGCTACAGTACAGCTACAGTAAAGCTACAGTACAGCTACAGAATTTAGAAAAAATTTAAATTCATTCCCTGTAAAGTTTGTAAAATATACTACGATGAATATTTTGTCTCAGTTAACCAAATCTGGGTTCGCATTGAAACGAAAATTCGAAGTCGGAAATCAGACTAATTTACAATTGGAGAAACTTTTAAACCCATTACCGAACCCTTACATGAACTTGTTAAGAATAATAAAAAACAAAAGACATCTAATGTAAAAGACAGTATAAAAGTAAATCGTGAATTAAATAAATATACAAAATACGATGATGATGAGAAAGAGTTGGACGATTTATACTTTACAACTAATGAGAAAGACCTCCAATCTAATCGAAACTTAATTTACCGAAGGTCTTCCGAATTCTTTTCACAGACGAATATTGAGAAAGATGTAGAAAAAGAGAAAAAGGAGACGGAACAAATTGAAGAAGAAGGGGCAACACCTTCACCAATGTATACAGATGAGGTCGATATGGGTCCGGACGCAGATCTAGAAGATAAAAGCACTAGGTATAATTATGAGTTTTATATCAGTAATTTGACCAGAGGAAATGTGTTGGATAAAGCTTATGGACCTAAAAAAAGTGAAACAATTCATTAACGTTGGGAAATAAATAACTAAAAATTAAAGATGATAAAATAACATTTTCTAGTGAATGAGTTGTGATCTGGCTCCTGGTCTGTACTCTATAATTTTTCTTAGTAAACCTGACCACTATGATGACCATGATTTAAAGATGTATTAGAAACGAATTTACATAGAGTAAGCTTTAATCCTAATTACCGAATTAAGGCTACACGAGCATACACCCTTCGGAAGCCAAATCCAAACTATGTATACTGGAATGCTGTTAATGAGTTATTTGAACGATTAGAAATGTTGGTGGCATCGAAAGCAGCGGGTAAGACTAGTCACAATAATGAAATTTTTCTATACAAGAGGAGTTGCGTGAGGAAAGGATTATATTTAAATGGGTATAAATAGCAAGTGCACAAACGTTTGGGAGAAGATTTAAGAAAAATTATAACTCAAAATATTAATCGTCGACTCTCAAAAATTTCAAGCTTAGAAAATAAAATTGAATTGTATAATAAGAGGGCAGATAGCGCCGACCAAATTTTTGCTAAGACTCTAGAAAAGATTAGAAGCATCTCGAAAAAACTTTCAACGAAGGCGAGTCATTACAAGGGATATAAATGAGCAAGCAGGTTTGGTTGAAATGGGAGCCTTTTCAAAATCAAACGATGGCTACAAATACTTGTTGACTATTATACACACATTTTCAAAATTTGGTCTGGGTGAGGCATTGCGTGAGGCATTGAGTGCTAATGATGTTTCTCAAGCCATGGAAAGAATATTTAAATCGGGTCATGGAACACCAAAAAACCTGCAAACTGATGATGGTACTGAATTCTTTAATTCGAAATTTAAATTATTAATGAAAAGTTATAGGATAAATCATTTTTCAACCTTCAGTAAATGGAAAATATAAGTGAATTGATATGTATAAGCAATTAATTAAATAAATATAAAATTTGAGTGCATAGAACAATTAAAATAAGTCAAAGTTATGTAAATTCTTCCAATGAAAAACAAATATTACAAACGTTCTATAATCACTTACATAAATAATAAATATTTGTTCACAGTAAATTCCGTAAAGGGGACGACGTTCGTATTAGTAAATATAACCATGTTTTTGAGAAAGGGTACACGCCATACTATACAACTGAAATCTTTAAAATTAGAAAGGTGAACAATATCTACCCTGAAACATACTTACTGGAAGTTTTAGATGGTCCGATTCAGGGCGTATTTTATAAAGAGGAACTAAAAAAACACGATTCCCCCATACATACCTATTTGAAAAAAGTTGTAAGGCGAAAAGGAAATAAAGTCTTAGTTAACTGGCTGGGGTTTTCAAAGACTAACTGGATAAATAAGGAAGACTTTTGTAACATTATAACAAGTGATTTATTTAATTTCATTTTTTTATATTTTCAGCTTATCTTATACTTAGTTTAATGATATTTTTGTACAATCTTTACTTGAATTAATTTTAAAATAAATATTTACAAACTTAAAATATTTTTTATTTAAATAAAAAAATAACCGATTGATTTATAAAATAGTTCCTTTTCAGTGTGTTCTTTTTGCAACTTAAGGTTATCTAGTGATTCTCCATCGATAACATAATTGTTATGTATCATCTCACCTAAGCAAAATGAATTAGTTTAACATTTTGTAAAATATTTTTTTTATTAGGTCTCTGATGTTTTATTTATGTCGTACCATGATCTTCATTACTTAACTCAAAAAATTGTGTTTCTTTAAAATTACGTTTTCTTTTGTTATCTTTGCCAAAAAGAACTTTTTATTAACTTTAACTGTAGTTATTTAGTGTGCTTTTGATCTAAACATTGTTCTATTGCCATAACTCACTCTCTCTCTTTGCTTTATTGTGTCAAGATTCAACTTGATATATTCTATTTTAATAAACCTTTGAACATTACGAATTCTGTCATGAGCTTACCGTTAAGCTCATCTTAAAAAAAACCTAAACTTTCGTCTTTCTTTCGTCTGAATAATAGTCCGATGTATCAAATTTGTCTTCAAGATCATTACGAATATCATTATAAAAATCCTCAGTTTTTATTGTATACATAAATGAATCAGTATCCATATAATTCAATAGTAACTTTTTCTGAAACTTTGGCTCATATATTGATAATGAAAATCATACATTTTCGCCATTTCGATAAGTCTAATACTGCAAATCCTAAATACATGGGGTAAATAGAACGGACAATATTTTCATTTGAGTTGCATAGATATTTTTATTATTTTAGTTGCACCATGAAAATTCGATTTTGAAATTAATGTTTTGGCACAATGTGCTTATCGACCAGTCTTGTTGCTATCCGGAGCTTCCCAAGTACTAACAAGGTTGACATCGACTCTGCGCTGAGGGTCCCCATTGTTTTTCCGTAAACAGAGTTATTCATCAACTTAAAAAAATCTATTTGAAATTTATTTTTTTCCATTTTGCCTATGAAACGTATTTAAATCAATATAATTTTTCAACCAAGGCCTTTGTAAGAACTGGACTCCTCTATGGATCTTTTTCAGTACTAAACCATTCTGTATACATTGTTGAAAATTCCGTTATTTTTCTTCTTTCCTAGGTCAGCAATTCATTTTTTACCTTATCCTCTTTTGAGGCCAGACAATTTGATGAACAAAATGGACGATCATTATGAAGATCATGTAAACGGTACGGGTATATTAGGTCCACTTCCAAAAAATAACCATATTTACCATCAATTGGAATATTATGAATATAAAAATTTTCTATGTCTCTGTTCGACATCCACTTAAAGTCTTTATATGGTAAAAGTTGTGACATTGCCCAACCATACAAGTTATTCGCACCCACATAGATTAAAAATGAAGACTCCTTCGAGGAGACGTAATCTGACAAATATTTATTATTTGCTTTTGTGTATCTATGACAACATTGGACTAAAACACCTCGAATGCTTTTTTGAATAAATGAATACATATATATATCTGTCAGCAATTCAAGTTGAATATTTGTGGTTTTCAACATTGCCTCCCAAGAAAGACCTGGTGTCGTAAAGTACTGAGCTGGGTCAAGTATACTAATTTTCAAAAATGTCTGTTAAAAGGAATACATACCTACAGTATACACATAAAGTTTTCAAATATAATTCTAATTCTTTTAGAGTTGAACATGAGAAATGTGACCAAACCTTATGAGCATGATAATAATCTTCCTGAGAGCATTCCCATTCCGTTAAATTACTATAGAATGCTCTTCTTGGTGGAAGGAAAGTTTCTTCAAGTCTATTAACGGAATGTAAATATTCATACGGAAATATACCCATCTTGCGCATTTTTTGAAATTCTTTATCATTAGTGAAAAATTACTTCACATTATTCATTTGATCGTCAATTAAATTAGATGCTTATGTTTCAAATCTTGAAGGTTCTTGAAAAGTTCCACCAAAACATGCTATTTTTTTCGAAACAGAAATAGTTTTCCTTATTAATTGGTATTACTGAAATTTCACCGGGAATTTTTCCCTAGATATGGAATAAATAAATGACAGTCGTATATCGAAAAATTATGAAAAAATACTGGTATGAATTTGTTTACTTTGTAATCCAAGTTAAATTTAAAGTGAGCTGCACCCCTTAAGTTACCTGTAAAATGACAGTGGATTTAACCCTATCAGTCCCTAAAACTTGGCAAATAGAACAATTCAACGAATTGCCAAATATTTTTTAATCGTCTAAAGTCATTCTTATAGGAACTATTTTATTTAAGTATTCCATACTCCAATTTTGTAAGATTTTCGATTAATGAATTTACAAAATTGGTTCCTGAATTTATTCCTGTTTCTAAAAAAAAATGTTTCTAGCCTAGAATCAAAAATACACTTTATATAAAAGGCGTATGATATTGAAATATGTTTTTTGGTTCCAGAATGCATTCAAAATCCGCGAAGACAACTAATAGAACTTGAAGCTGATGTTGAACTTGTGTAAATTCCAGAGTAGTATTTTGGGGCTCCGGCATCTTTGAGACCTTCCTACTGCATAGCGTCTTGTGTTTCAATGCAGCTTCCTCAGGTCCAGAGAAATTTAAACAAAAATTGCAGAGAATTTGCCCTCTTCTGATTTCCTTTTTATGCAGTCATTAGTCTTTGATAGGAAATATAAATAAATTATTTAATTGTTTAAAAGCGACAAACAAATTATTAGAGGAATTTACCTTGAAATGTTTTTAATGTACATATAATGTCCATCTGAAGACGTTTTTCTACTTCCGGTTGAAAAAGTGGTCCAATTATTTCCTTCGTGTCTTCATTATATTCGAAAACGTTTAAGCTCATTTGAGCATTCTTTTTTAGAAAATGTTTTATACATTTTATTTCGAGGGGGAATGTCAACCCTATGAAATCTAAACTTATTTCATCACTTAAACGAATTATTTCGAGAAGATCTTTGTGGATTTCTTACAAAGAAGGCTGATATCAAGGCGCATTTAAAACAATAGTGATCATTTTCATTACATACGTTGACTATCACCTTTTTTGTTAAAAGGAAACGAGGTGGTGGTATGAATGATGAACGAGCCATCGGTGTACAATGATTTACATTCATTTCCAAGCGAATTAATTAAGATTAAGATAATTAAGAGACCATCCACTATCTCTCTCTTGAAATTCTTGAGTTTTTGAAATTATTTCCCTGGTATGTTTATGAAAGATACATTCTAAATCGGAATCTTTATTCATGATCGACATTTTACTATGAAAGGTTTTCATTTCAATCTGTTCAGATTCGTCTTTAAAAAGAATATACTCTGCAGACAGTTCAAAGTTTACTTTTTTTGATGTATAACTTTCTAATAAGATACTGAGATAAGGTAGCAATGACAATCCAGCTTCACCCAAGAAATTTTCAGGTAGGATCAAGTCCTACATACATTTAATGCAATATTTTTCGGCCTGAATCATTCCGAAGTTTTCTTGACTCTTCCGTCAAGGGGTTGAATTTTATTTCGCTTATGCGACTCTGAGCGGACATGGTTTGACCACCTATTTTTTTGCACATCACACTTGCAGGATTGACAAAACTGATTTTGGGTATTAATTTTTTGATTTTATTTAATTATTTTTTACGATCACTTTTTCACTTTAACTTGCAGCAGACTAACCCACTTCAATACTATTTTTAGAAGACTAACTATTGTCCTCGGTCACTTATAGTGTTTGAAGTGGGCGTGTACGTTAATATTGAAAATCAGAAGTGAATATTTAGAATTTTGTAAATTTAAAAACGATATAGATAGTTCTAGCAGGGCATATAGACTACTCATTTGCTTAGAAGAGATAAGAAGTATTGATTTTGAAAAATATTTGATACAAGTGTAACCAATAGGACAGAAGGTTGGTTAGAAGAGAGCGCGCATACTTAGCTTGAAGGTGGGAAAGGAAAGATAATTTTTTATACACACCGTCATACTCAGGTAGCCAATAGGGGACAGTTCGGAAAAAAATCATTTTGATTCCAAAGATATTCATATGTACAGCTTGAGGTAAAAGAAGAATACGAAAACCTATGTAAAATTTTCTTTATAAATTGTGTAAGAATAATTGACATCATGCATTCACTTAAATAAATAACTTTTTAAACGAATTCGACGGAATTAAGTTTAATGCACACTATGTACGTCTTAAGTTTATACAATCAAAACTCTTTGAATGTAATGGAGATAATAATAAAAACTTGTGACCATTTATTTGGAGTTTAAATTACAGGTATACTTGTGCATTGTACCCTTCTGGGAAAGTGTCAGATATACATAGGTAGTTAGTGTGCGGCATAAGGTCAGTGGCGCGTGTCCCTTTTATTGCGGCCCAGTGATCTACTCAATGAGCGTGCCCCTCGGACTTGTGCGTGTGTCCCTTTCATTACGGTCAGGTAATAGAAAAGGGCCCTTGTTCGGGTCTCCGACTCTGGCTAATATCTTTATGACCCTTTGTTGAAAGCAGAGAATCTTTGACAACTTATCAGTAAAACGTTTTAGGGCGGAAACGAAAATATGGTTTCCAAAATATTTCCCACATCGGAGAATCATTTTATTTTATTTATTTTTTATTTTATTGGGGTTCTTTTGAATTCTAAACTTGTCTTGCAATCATAGAAAACATTATTCCCAAACATGATTGGTCATGTTTCTCTGAGATATTTAATATGCTAATTGTGCCAGATACTGTCCTATTTCAATCAAATTTAATTCAAAATTCAAAACCAATTAAAAAATGGGCTTTCCAATCTAAGAAGGTGATATGTTAAAGAACAGCGAAGTTATAATTTTTTAAAAATTTTTCCCCGATGGTTCCTATGGGAGCTATACGATATAGTTGTCCGATCCGGCTGGTTCCGACTTATGTACTAGCTGCAATAGAAAGAAGACTTTTGTTAAAGTTTCAGCCCGATACCGTTAAAACTGAGAGACTAGCTTGCGTAGAAACGGAGACCGACTCGTCTAGTATATATACTTTATGGGGTCGGAAACGTCCCCTTCACTGCGTTGCAAACATCTGACTGAAATCAATATACCCTCTGCAAGGGTATAAAAATTAGTCGAGTGCCTCGACTAGCAGATAGCCGTTACTCAGCTTGAGGGAGCAAATTTAAAATGGAGATATATAAGCGGCAAAGAAATATTGCAAAGCGCTACCCACCGGCTATTTTAGTATATGTTATGTGGGCGGAAGACAGTTTTAAGCCTTTTTTGCGGTTTGGGTCAATCGAAAGGTTTTGATAAGGCAAATAAATGTTGGCAACAAAATTGGTGCAGGAAGTCCAGGAATCTGCATGTCAAGTCTGAATATTTAAGCTCTTATAGTTTCCGAGATTTTAGCGTTCATACGGACGGAAAAGGCTAGATCGACTCGGCTAGTGATCCTTATCAAGAATATGTATACTTCATGGGGTCGGATGGCTCAACTTGTAGGGCGTCTGCCTCTGTTGCGAGAGGTCCCTGGTTCGGATACCCGCAAGGACCAAAACACTTCAAATCAAAAGTTTTTGAGCAACTTTAAAAATAGTTTTGTATTGATTATTATATCAGATTTATTTATTGGAAAAGAAAAATAAATTAATTGTGTTTCGGACAGGAAATCCCGAGAATAGTTTCAGGACGCGCACATATTGATTTTATTTTGTGGCAAAACATTTTGATACTATGTACTGATACTAGTATTTATGATACTAGTTTAGGCAGACAATTACTTAAAATTAAGGTCAAAAATGCTAACATTTTAGGCCAAAGATGATCACAATTTAGGACATTAGTGACCTAAAATGTTAGGTCATGGAATTCTACATTTTAGGCCATACATGGACTTAGCTCCAATTTTACCTAAATTCTAGGCCTTTTTTTGCATTTTCGGTCCTTTTTTCTGGGTGTACTATATCCTACCGTTAATTTTCGGCAAATTCGGATTCATATACGAATGAAAAATGAATATGAGACCGAATCTTACCATTTATGTAGTCAATTTTTAGTTTTCTAATAATCGGAAAGCTCTTAGCCTACAATGCTTCTACTGGAACGACCAGCAAGGTTATAGAAACGTCAGTTTTCTGAAGATAGTTTCCTTCCTTGGTTTCAATATATTTTATAAAATGGGAATTCAATTCGCTTTTGCTGCAATACTCATATATAAGGCTTGGTAATAGAATTAAATTACATTTTGCGGTATATTTAAAAATTTTTTATAGTTTAAGTTGAAGAAAAACTTATAAATTCACCCATTTTAATTTATTAATGAATTAATGAAGAAGATGAATTAATTATTTATTATATTACTGTTTCATATTTTTAACCATGTAAGTAAGGAATACAATGCTTTTATTACTGAAGAGAAGTGGGTTGCCCTTTGTACCGCTTAATATCTTCCAAATCGTAATTTTTTTTGACCAAAAGTGTTATGAATGAATATTTTGGTAATCTTAAGGGCTATAAGAATAAGGAATTAAAAGAAATCGTTTGATTCTATTTTAAACAAATTTTCAAAAAGTGGCTTAAAAAAACTTTTTTTATAGCTCTTAATCTATTATCTTTAGATAACTTCACTATACAAAGAGTATTTAGCAAATTAAATGATCATTTTAGGGACATACGGCACGTCTCCATAGCATTAGTTGTTTTACAATTATACAATTTTAAATCCAACTATTTTTTTTTTCTGCCAAGCTAGCGGGTTTTTCAAAAGTCGTAAAACAAACATTTTCCATATCGATCTACTTTATACACATATAAATGCATACAAACCCATAAACAAAGGCACAAACATTTTCATTTTGGGAATAATAAAAAAATCTTGTTTTTGGAATTACTTTTGAACGAGACATCAGATTTAAAAAGATGAGGTGTCATTCGACGCGTATTCCCAGTATAAATGAAATTAGGGGCATTTATTCCCACCGTATCGAGCAGATCCAATTTTCTAAATTTTTCCCATGCAACAAAGTATGATCATTCATGAAAACGACCATGCAAACACTAGATCAAAACCAGAACATGGTGTTACAGCTACTTGCAGCTAAGCAGCCCAAATATTAGATTGCAAATCTACGAATAACAATGTGGAAAGCCAATGGCGTTTCACGGCACAACCCTGAAGTAACACAGTTCCTGAATGATAATCATATCGAAATTATGCCTGGTAGAGACGCATCTCACAAAAAAATACGGCTTTTAAATAAGAGGCTACACTTTTTACCGAACAGATCAACCAGATTGTAAAGCCAACCAGCGTCCTAATCAGGGAACGCATCAATCACCAATTTCACCAAAGGTTTGCAACTAATTATTTGCAAGCCATGTCTATCAAAGTGCAGTCAGGCAACGGAAACCTCATAATAACCGCTGTCTACTGCCCCACTCGCCAGTGGGAATAGCCTTCTTCAAAGCACACAAACTATAGATCACTCCCTCTGGCTGACGTCGCACAGAACCAACTGCCTAAAATATGAAAAGTTTTTAAGCTCACACATCAAATTACCCCTCACTTCAACATCGAAGCGGACGTCGACTGATCTACCAATGCTCTTGAAGAAATATTTTTAAAGGCAGCCAATATCTCAACACCCCATGGCAGGGATGTGCAAGCCAACCACTTCAAAACTAATCTGAAAATTAAACGGCTAGTCCTAGGCGCCTGAATCGCCGTCATGAAAACAACTCCTTAAGGAAGCCACTCGCACACTAAATCGAGTTCTAAAGCTCTAAAATGCACAGCGTTGGAACTTTCAGAAACTGTTTCTAGCCTAGAATCAAAAATACACTTTATATAAAAGGCGTATGATATTGAAATATGTTCTTTGGTTCCAGAATGCATTCAAAATCCGCGTAGACAACTAATAGAACTTGAAGCTGATGTTGAACTTGTGTAAATTCCAGAGTAGTATTTTGGGGCTCCGGCATCTTTGAGACCTTCCTACTGCACAGCGTCTTGTGTTTCAATGCAGCTTCCTCAGGTCCAGAGAAATTTAAACAAAAATTGCAGAGAATTTGCCCTCTTCTGATTTCCTTTTTATGCAGTCATTAGTCTTTGATAGGAAATATAAATAAATTATTTAATTGTTTAAAAGCGACAAACAAATTATTAGAGGAATTTACCTTGAAATGTTTTTAATGTACATATAATGTCCATCTGAAGACGTTTTTCTACTTCCGGTTGAAAAAGTGGTCCAATTATTTCCTTCGTGTCTTCATTATATTCGAAAACGTTTAAGCTCATTTGAGCATTCTTTTTTAGAAAATGTTTTATACATTTTATTTCGAGGGGGAATGTCAACCCTATGAATTCTAAACTTATTTCATCACTTAAACGAATTATTTCGAGAAGATCTTTGTGGATTTCTTACAAAGAAGGCTGATATCAAGGCGCATTTAAAACAATAGTGATCATTTTCATTACATACGTTGACTATCGCCTTTTTTGTTAAAAGGAAACGAGGTGGTGGTATGAATGATGAACGAGCCATCGGTGTACAATGATTTACATTCATTTCCAAGCGAATTAATTAAGATTAAGATAATTAAGAGACCATCCACTATCTCTCTCTTGAAATTCTTGAGTTTTTGAAATTATTTCCCTGGTATGTTTATGAAAGATACATTCTAAATCGGAATCTTTATTCATGATCGACATTTTACTATGAAAGGTTTTCATTTCAATCTGTTCAGATTCGTCTTTAAAAAGAATATACTCTGCAGACAGTTCAAAGTTTACTTTTTTTGATGTATAACTTTCTAATAAGATACTGAGATAAGGTAGCAATGACAATCCAGCTTCACCCAAGAAATTTTCAGGTAGGATCAAGTCCTACATACATGTAATGCAATATTTTTCGGCCTGAATCATTCCGAAGTTTTCTTGACTCTTCCGTCAAGGGGTTGAATTTTATTTCGCTTATGCGACTCTGAGCGGACATGGTTTGATCACTTATAGTGTTTGAAGTGGGCGTGTACGATAATATTGAAAATCAGAAGTGAATATTTAGAATTTTGTAAATTTAAAAACGATATAGATAGTTCTAGCAGGGCATATAGACTACTCATTTGCTTAGAAGAGATAAGAAGTATTGATTTTGAAAAATATTTGATACAAGTGTAACCAATAGGACAGAAGGTTGGTTAGAAGAGAGCGCGCATACTTAGCTTGAAGGTGGGAAAGGAAAGATAATTTTTTATACACACCGTCATACTCAGGTAACCAATAGGGGACAGTTCGGAAAAAAATCATTTTGATTCCAAAGATATTCATATGTACAGCTTGAGGTAAAAGAAGAATACGAAAACCTATGTAAAATTTTCTTTATAAATTGTGTAAGAATAATTGACATCATGCATTCACTTAAATAAATAACTAACTAACAAGGGCCCATGTTCGGGTCTCCGACTCTGGCTAATATCTTTATGACCCTTTGTTGAAAGCAGAGAATCTTTGACAACTTATCAGTAAAACGTTTTAGGGCGGAAACGAAAATATGGTTTCCAAAATATTTCCCACATCGGAGAATCATTTTATTTTATTTATTTTTTATTTTATTGGGGTTCTTTTGAATTCTAAACTTGTCTTGCAATCATAGAAAACATTATTCCCAAACATGATTGGTCATGTTTCTCTGAGATATTTAATATGCTAATTGTGCCAGATACTGTCCTATTTCAATCAAATTTAATTCAAAATTCAAAACCAATTAAAAAATGGGCTTTCCAATCTAAGAAGGTGATATGTTAAAGAACAGCGAAGTTATAATTTTTTAAAAATTTTTCCCCGATAGTTCCTATGGGAGCTATACGATATAGCTGTCCGATCCGGCTGGTTCCGACTTATGTACTAGCTGCAATAGAAAGAAGACTTTTGTTAAAGTTTAAGCCCGATACCGTTAAAACTGAGAGACTAGCTTGCGTAGAAACGGAGACCGACTCGTCTAGTATATATACTTTATGGGGTCGGAAACGTCCCCTTCACTGCGTTGCAAACATCTGACTGAAATCAATATACCCTCTGCAAGGGTATAAAAATTAGTCGAGTGCCTCGACTAGCAGATAGCCGTTACTCAGCTTGAGGGAGCAAATTTAAAATGGAGATATATAAGCGGCAAAGAAATATTGCAAAGCGCTACCCACCGGCTATTTTAGTATATGTTATGTGGGCGGAAGACAGTTTTAAGCCTTTTTTGCGGTTTGGGTCAATCGAAAGGTTTTGATAAGGCAAATAAATGTTGGCAACAAAATTGGTGCAGGAAGTCCAGGAATCTGCATGTCAAGTCTGAATATTTAAGCTCTTATAGTTTCCGAGATTTTAGCGTTCATACGGACGGAAAAGGCTAGATCGACTCGGCTAGTGATCCTTATCAAGAATATGTATACTTCATGGGGTCGGATGGCTCAACTTGTAGGGCGTCTGCCTCTGTTGCGAGAGGTCCCTGGTTCGGATACCCGCAAGGACCAAAACACTTCAAATCAAAAGTTTTTGAGCAACTTTAAAAATAGTTTTGTATTGATTATTATATCAGATTTATTTATTGGAAAAGAAAAATAAATTAATTGTGTTTCGGACAGGAAATCCCGAGAATAGTTTCAGGACGCGCACATATTGATTTTATTTTGTGGCAAAACATTTTGATACTATGTACTGATACTAGTATTTATGATACTAGTTTAGGCAGACAATTACTTAAAATTAAGGTCAAAAATGCTAACATTTTAGGCCAAAGATGATCACAATTTAGGACATTAGTGACCTAAAATGTTAGGTCATGGAATTCTACATTTTAGGCCATACATGGACTTAGCTCCAATTTTACCTAAATTCTAGGCCTTTTTTTGCATTTTCGGTCCTTTTTTCTGGGTGTACTATATCCTACCGTTAATTTTCGGCAAATTCGGATTCATATACGAATGAAAAATGAATATGAGACCGAATCTTACCATTTATGTAGTCAATTTTTAGTTTTCTAATAATCGGAAAGCTCTTAGCCTACAATGCTTCTACTGGAACGACCAGCAAGGTTATAGAAACGTCAGTTTTCTGAAGATAGTTTCCTTCCTTGGTTTCAATATATTTTATAAAATGGGAATTCAATTCGCTTTTGCTGCAATACTCATATATAAGGCTTGGTAATAGAATTAAATTACATTTTGCGGTATATTTAAAAATTTTTTATAGTTTAAGTTGAAGAAAAACTTATAAATTCACCCATTTTAATTTATTAATGAATTAATGAAGAAGATGAATTAATTATTTATTATATTACTGTTTCATATTTTTAACCATGTAAGTAAGGAATACAATGCTTTTATTACTGAAGAGAAGTGGGTTGCCCTTTGTACCGCTTAATATCTTCCAAATCGTAATTTTTTTTGACCAAAAGTGTTATGAATGAATATTTTGGTAATCTTAAGGGCTATAAGAATAAGGAATTAAAAGAAATCGTTTGATTCTATTTTAAACAAATTTTCAAAAAGTGGCTTAAAAAAACTTTTTTTATAGCTCTTAATCTATTATCTTTAGATAACTTCACTATACAAAGAGTATTTAGCAAATTAAATGATCATTTTAGGGACATACGGCACGTCTCCATAGCATTAGTTGTTTTACAATTATACAATTTTAAATCCAACTATTTTTTTTTCTGCCAAGCTAGCGGGTTTTTCAAAAGTCGTAAAACAAACATTTTCCATATCGATCTACTTTATACACATATAAATGCATACAAACCCATAAACAAAGGCACAAACATTTTCATTTTGGGAATAATAAAAAAATCTTGTTTTTGGAATTACTTTTGAACGAGACATCAGATTTAAAAAGATGAGGTGTCATTCGACGCGTATTCCCAGTATAAATGAAATTAGGGGCATTTATCCCCACCGTATCGAGCAGATCCAATTTTCTAAATTTTTCCCATGCAACAAAGTATGATCATTCATGAAAACGACCATGCAAACACTAGATCAAAACCAGAACATGGTGTTACAGCTACTTGCAGCTAAGCAGCCCAAATATTAGATTGCAAATCTACGAATAACAATGTGGAAAGCCAATGGCGTTTCACGGCACAACCCTGAAGTAACACAGTTCCTGAATGATAATCATATCGAAATTATGCCTGGTAGAGACGCATCTCACAAAAAAATACGGCTTTTAAATAAGAGGCTACACTTTTTACCGAACAGATCAACCAGATTGTAAAGCCAACCAGCGTCCTAATCAGGGAACGCATCAATCACCAATTTCACCAAAGGTTTGCAACTAATTATTTGCAAGCCATGTCTATCTACCAAAGGTTTGCAACTAATTATTTGCAAGCCATGTCTATCAAAGTGCAGTCAGGCAACGGAAACCTCATAATAACCGCTGTCTACTGCCCCACTCGCCAGTGGGAATAGCCTTCTTCAAAGCACACAAACTATAGATCACTCCCTCTGGCTGACGTCGCACAGAACCAACTGCCTAAAATATGAAAAGTTTTTAAGCTCACACATCAAATTACCCCTCACTTCAACATCGAAGCGGACGTCGACTGATCTACCAATGCTCTTGAAGAAATATTTTTAAAGGCAGCCAATATCTCAACACCCCATGGCAGGGATGTGCAAGCCAACCACTTCAAAACTAATCTGAAAATTAAACGGCTAGTCCTAGGCGCCTGAATCGCCGTCATGAAAACAACTCCTTAAGGAAGCCACTCGCACACTAAATCGAGTTCTAAAGCTCTAAAATGCACAGCGTTGGAACTTTCAGAAACTTTCGGCAACTAGTACCAAACATCGTCTGTGAAGGGCTCACCCAAATCTCAGCTCTCCAATCGAAACGGTCACTCCGATAAGAAATTTATCTGGCAGCTGGGGCCGCAGAGACGAAGATAGAGAGCCAAAAATTTTGCTTCACATGTCAGAAGCGTCTTCCAGCCGAGCCCTGTCACTGGTTTATTTGTCCTACCACAAATCGAATCTGAATCTATTTCCCTACCACCATTGTTTTAGCCAAAGGCGATTGCGAAAGTCATTGGGGATCTGAAACCGAAAAAGGCACCTGCAGGGACCAAATAACCCCAAAAATGTTAATTAAACTTCCAAACAATGCAAAATAGCGTAAGCTCTTCAATTAGATCATAAGTATCGGTTGCTAACCGAAAAAATGGAAAAATGTATTATCATTTTTATACCGAAGCCCGGAGAATACCACACAATTTCGTCATCCTACAAACCATTAAGCTTATTATCGTGACTGTCTAAGTTATTCTAAAAATTCCTCCTAACTCGCAAAATACCATGTCTAGAAGCACATAATGTTATCCCTGCTCATTAGTTTAGCTTTCGTCAAAACCGTAGTTGAATCGAACAAGTTAACAGAATAACATTAGAAATACTCACAGCCTTTGAACATCGGAAATACTGCAGCGTAATATTCCTCGATGTATCTCAAGCCTTCGATCGAGTATGGCTAGATGGCCACACTTACCTGATTACACTCACAAGCTTCTTGAGTCGTATCTATACAACAGAACCTTCGCAGTAATGTGCAATGCAACAACATCTGACGACTGCATTATCAAAGCTGGAGTCCCGCAAGTAAGCGCACTTGGCCCTACTCTGTTCCTCCTATACACAGCGGATATTCCCAGGAACTAGCAGCTTACAACATCTACGTTCGCTGACGACATCGCAATTTTAAGTCGCTCGAGGTTCCCAGACCGAGCTACAGAACAGCTAGCAAACTACAAAGCGTCCTACAATGAAAAACTCTTTGTGCACCCCGAATGCCTCGCAAGACGCTTGACTTGGGTTTCCAGCCGATACCGTCTGCAACGCAACGACCTGCCAAGCCAGCAATACCTTTCGGGCCCCTTTAGCACAATATCAGTCATATGACTGTTAGAGTAATTAGTTAAAAAAAAATAGCAGTATATAATGAAAAGAGCTTATATGCTGTACACGGTGTAATCTGAACTAAATTTGAATATTATTTGGTAATAATTTTTAAATTAATTGTTCGATTTCCATTATTTTCGGCACTTGGATGAATACACAATTACATTTAAAATTTTCTAAAAATATTCAAAAACATACTCATACGTTTTTTAAAAAAGCATTTCCGGAAACATGTTGAAAATGCATTTTTTAAATTTTAGATTAATTTCTTTTAAATATTTTATTTTTGTAAAGTTGAATGATGATGATAATACATCTTTACTTTCAAAATTAATATTATCATGGGCAATCAAAGTCTTATTATCCGTTCTAAAATTTGAGTCTGGTGAAGTTCTTTGAATTTATTTCAGTTTACACTTTACACAACCGACAGTACTTTCGAACTTTACTCAATAAATTTTGGAATGAATTTTTGTTTTATACATTAGAACATCAAATTCTGATTATCCGTTTTTTTTAGGTGACTTCCACGACGATAAGAGAACTTGTCTCTTAAAAATTAATCCGGTTAATCCGTTTGTGGGCGTTAAGGTGGGCGTGACACATTTTTTAGGTCAGTCGATAGGTATTGATGAGACAAACACATTTCAGTTAAAATTTTGTTTCTACCATAAAAACTGTAAAACTGGCGCTACAGATCTTCGCGGATTGTGGGCGTTAGCGTGGGCGTGGCACCCCGCTAAAACAAACTTGCTCTGCGCAGGAATCAGCATGCCAAGTTTCGCTGTTGTAGCTTTTCCAAAATCTCAAAGTTCATACAGACAGACAGACAGACGACAGACGGGCATGGCTAGATCGACTCGGCTAGTGATCGTGATCAAGAATATATATACTTTATGGGGTCGGAAACGCTTCCTACTGCCTATTACATACTTTCCGACGAATCTAGTACACCCTTTTACTTATAATTGATTTTAAAATGTGTCTCGACTATAAGATACGTCCTCCACCCGACTCTCTACCATTACTTTTCGCCACTTTTAAATATTCAATTAGCCTTATCAGAATTGGATAATTGAAATTGGTATTGAGTTGATTGGAGGGACGGACATACTTCTGTTTCCGGCATCGTCAGTAAAAAAAACAGACATAAAATAGGCATTTACTAATGAATTTTTGTTTAAAATTATTGATCTTTATATGGTTGAACGTGTTTATTTTGGGCAAATATGGTTGGCGCGGAAAGTTCAAAAAACAAATAAAAGAAGGACAAAAACCAGATTAACTAAAACTGCATAAAATGTGTTAGGATTTTAGTTTTCTAAGATAGAAGTTGAGGAACACATTAAATGATATGGGGTGTTAAAATTATTGTATAAGAACGCGAAAAGGCTTGTGTAGACAACATTTTGATGTTCTTCATAGCAAGTTAATAGAACAGTAGTTACGAGTTATTTTAAAAGGAAATTTAAAGATTAGGCTTCTTACCAAATCAAAGGAGTCTATCTCCACTGATAAGATTCCAAGTACCAAGTATAAATCAACGATTTACTAGAGCAGAAAATTTATTTTTTTTTGGATCCCATTGCAAACTACGTTATTCCAAAGGAAGAAATTCTTTCTGTACGATCCTGTGGACTCCAAGCCAAAGAACACAATTCTAATTTGGGACGGAAGAGGATGGTAAATAATAATTTGAACGTTTTTAAACCGAAGAACATTTAACCTTTATTTAGAGTAGAGGGTATGTGGGAGTCAAATATAAGTTTCGGATTTAGAAAAACAACTTAATTTAAGTATATTCTATAATACATGTTCTGAAGGGAATATCTTATTCAAAATGGCGTACAATTATAGAAAGTCGTAACGTTCCATTTAAGATGGTTTATATTCAAAGGTTAGTCAACTAGTCTACCTTCGCACCCTTTTTGTGGAATAAATAAAAAATATTTACAGGTAGTAGAAAAAATAAATTATGAGATAGACAAGCGAAAAAGTTTAAGAATGGGCTTACAAATGGTTCAAGCGGACAGCTTAAGCTTAAGGGAGTCCAGTTAACCGTGAGAATAGATTTGAGTTATAGTTTTGAAATAACTTCAATACTCATGCAATTAAAAAAAATTTTCCAATTATTTTGAGAAATCATGTTGTTAAGTCGCCGGGGAGACAAATTGTTAAATGAACACAAGACCCAATTTTATGTTTAGTGAATTACGTATAAAGCTTAGCTGCTGTATTGATAATTCTAACAGACCGTCAACGAAATCATGGATACATAAAATTTTAGAGACAAGTCAGTCAGTGGAAGGAGACCACAAAATGTCAGGGAGATTGAAACCACCCAAAATTGTCGAGAGTTGTCTATCGAAAAGATGAAAAAGAACAGTTTTTCTGCAGACAAATTGAGCTTTTAAGTGATTAAGTCGAGTCCAGATTATAAGATCATCTTACACAAATAGAAAAAAAAATTAAAATATTAAAAAAAAATCGAAAAGAAAGTTTATCACCAACGAATTTTGTATCATTGGGAGTAAGAAGCCCATTCTTTCTTTTCGATGTAAAGGTAGAGGTCGAACGCTGTGGTCGAGTGCCTCGACTGTCAAATTTAAAGATCAAAAGAAAAAAGGAGATATATAAGAAACAAAGCGATATTGTAAAACACCACCGGTCATATATATGGTAATGTAGACATATTGACATATTAAAGCGACAAGCGGCAATTACCCATAGTTATTTTTAAGAATAATGCATATATACATTTTCTATCATGAAAACTGTGGCCGTAACAGTTTTGGGTTTGTGGGCGTTAAAGGGACCAATAAATTTTAGTTAGTTTTATTCCTAGCAATAAAACTGCTGGCGCTACAGTCTTTCTCGAATTTTTGTCATTAGAGTGGGCGTGGCACCCTGCTGAGATAAACTTGCGCTGCGCAAGAAACGCAGGAATCGGCATCGTCTCCTATAGCTTTTTTAGTTTCAAAGATCTCAGCGACTATACGGACAGACGGACATGGCTAGATCGGGCCTTTTTTATTGGGGGTTAAAATTTATAAAATTAAAGTGTAAAAAAATGTTACTTATTAGTGTTTGCTCAGGGAGCAGGAGTGGATTTAGTTAAAACATTGCTTAGCCCTAATATGTGTATATTCGTGCGGTAATTCCAATACCTTTTCTATTCAACAAATTTACCAACTTTCTTTTTATACCCTTGCAGAGGGTATAATGATTTAAGTCAGAAGTTTGCAACGCACTGAAGGAGACGTTTCCGACCCCATAAAGTATATATATTCTTGATCGGCGTCATTTGACGAGTCGATCTAGTCATGTCCGTCTGTCCGTCCGTCTTTCCGTCTGTCTGTCCGTTTCTACGCAAACTAGTCATTAATCAGTTTTAAAGCTATCAGGCTGAAACTTTCCCAAAAGTCTTCTTTCTATTGGAGGTAGTATATAAGTCGAAGCCAGCCGGATCGGACAACTATATCTTATAGCTCCTATAGGAACTATCGGGGAAAAAATTGTAACCAACTGATTTGTTTGCTTTCTGCTCGCTACGGTATCTGTACGGATAGCTCAGTAGATTGTGTGTGTTCGTCCCACCAAATTTATATAAACGTGACCGCCCAGTAGTTCAGTGAGAAAGCACAGAATTCACGGGTTCGTAGTGGGTTATTTCGGGTATAACTGCAGTCGGCTTTATAACTTGCTTGTCCTCGGTGTCTCCGATGGTACGGGTTGTCTCAGTGTTCTCTCGCCTCGTTAAAACTGTGTTCCAGTTTTGTAGCTATCTGAAGATCCTTGTCCGCTGCTTGTTCCTGACTCGTTGACTCGGCAACTGCTCGCAACGATTCAGGCTCGCTACGGGGTCAGCCGTGAGGGCTTAGGGAAGCGTCACCGTTCTTAGACTAGGGTGAACAGACTGACGAGTTCTCCAGGATCACTCCTTTCGACACACGACCGCCTGTCTCTTGCTCTGTCCCGGGGTCCCACTGGGGTTTCCACTCACATCGTGCGGACAGTCATGGCGAAACGCCAGGAAGCTGCCACGCTCTCCACTTTGCTTCTACGCCTTGTGTAAACGAACGTTCCACCCTAGCCTAACCCTTTCGCTTACTGTCCGTGCCGGTCCTATGTGCTCGATCCTCCTTGCGTGGTGGCTGTTGCGGTGTGGTGTCCTGCTTGTTGATGGCAGTTTCCTGCGAACTGCTCCTGACTTGGTGGCTGTATGTAGCTTGACTTCTGTGTTGGGTTCGTGGGCATACGCCGACCCGGGACTCCCGTCCCTTCTGGCTCGTTACTCTCGGGGTTCTGTCGCGCCGCTCCGGGACTTCTCTCCCTTCTGGCTCGTTACTCTCGGGGTTCGGTCGCACCACTCCGGGACTTCACAAGTCGGAACCGTAGGCTCTCCTGGAAAAATTCCACTCGAGACCGTACCGGTCGACCGCTCTCCCTTCTGGCTGATCGCGCCAGACCTGCTCAACTCCACATGGTGCACGGGGCTCACGCCGGGACACGCCAAAGTAGTGCTTGGGGCGAGGTACACTGGGGCTAGAGAGGCTTACCCCCGAGCTCACGATTTCTTGTCGCCGGCCTTCACTGCCGTGTGGTGCCCCTTTAGACCTCAGCCACCTTCTACACTTGAAAATAACTTTTTTTTAATGGTTTTGAATTTGTAGTAACATTTTGTCAAAATCAGATGACTCTATCATAGGAACGATAAACGATAACGAACGAAAAATTGGTGGGAAAATAATATGAAACAAATTATAGCTTCGGTGGTTTTGGACATATAACCTCCACCTCTTGGAAATAACATTTTTTAATAAATTTGATCAAAATCTGACAACTATATCATATAGCTGCCATAGGAACGATCGGAAAAATGGTGGGAAAACAAAATAATAGCTTTGGGGCCTTTTTGACAAATTATCATATAATAATGGGAATATAATTTTTTATAAATTTTAAGAATTTCGAATTCAATTTATTAAAAATCCAACTAAAAAATGGTCTGAAAAAAGAATGTAAAAATTTTTTTTAATATCACTGAAGTCAGCAATAGTCCTTAAAAATTTCACATGGTGTTTATAAAGTTGATTATTTCTTATAACTGCAAGGGTATACAAACTTCAGCTTGCCGAAGTTAACTTCCTTTCATTTTTTAGATCTTATTCACATAAAATATTGGTATTTAGACTTAGTAATTTAAACAATCTAGTACTTTGTTGTAGTTTTAGTATAATCGTTGCTTTTCGACCTGTTAATGAGCTGTGCTACGCCCCTGCTCGCTGCTTTCGTTAGTCGGAACGAACAAACAATCTTTACAAATGAAATTAAATAAACAAACATCGCCCGAGTTAACTTTTGAAGCTACTGGAGTGCAATTTACAATTTCCCGACGTACCCAGCCAAAGACTATATTTCGTAGGGTTGGTTCTTCCCTAAGCAAGTCGATAAAGAACTCAGCGCCGATCAGCATATCGACCCGTTGAGGATAGCAGAAGTTAGGGTCTGCTAGGAAGATACCATTTGGAATCCACTGAAGAGCGATGCAGTTACTTCTGGGCAATACCCTGAGAGCGAAGGTAGAATTGTGCAATGAACTACCTATTCGAAGGAGTTCAGCCGGGACCCAATAGTCGTCTGAACTGCAAAGTTAGCTGTACACGCGCAATTCCCAAAACCGAAAAATGTCATCTTGTTCGATCGCTGCCGAAAATGTAATTGTTCACTAGGCGCTGTACAAGAATAAATAATAGGCGGTTGAATCTGGTTGCCGATTTATTGTTAGAAAGAGACACGTTTGATGAGTGCCAAAATCAAGTGGAAGAAGAGCTAGAGTTGCGGTAGGTCAGTTGATAAGCCACGCGTTTTGCAACTCTAGAAAAAAGTAATTGCGACGCAGAACTTTCAATTACAATCAAAGGAGAAGCTAATTTGTGAATGTGTGCAGATCAACGACTCGTACCCGTTGCCATCTAGTGACGTAGATTGTGGATAGATTTATCTGGAGTAGGCAATAAAGGTGAACCAATAAAAAATTGGGCTGACGACAAAGCAGCTTCATCATTTGGGTCATCCGATGCTGGCGCGATGGGGCGGAAATTTAAAATCGCTTCCCAGAGGCCGCCGAAATAAAGAGCTTTGGAAGAATGAAGCAGAACGAAAATCACTTGCAAGTGCTGTTCGACTCCAGAAGGTTGATGACTTCTGGCTCCAGTAATGCATTTTGGAACTCTTTTATTTTGTTGACAGCTCCAACAAAGTTTTTTCATTGTCATAGTAGATGCGTTGCCGCAATCCACGCCGGGCAATGAACCTTCGAATGCAGGACCAAAAAGCATTAGTGGGTAGCTCAGAAACTAGTTCGATGTGGGTAGCTTCTTCGCCAAATAAAACAAAGATTCGAGGTCAGGAAGGGGCCTCAGTGGTCAACTCCTGACACCAGACGCGGTCTGGTGGGAAAATTTCCCATGATTTGTGATATGGGGAGTGGAAGCAGTGAGTGCATTCTCGTAGCACTTTATGCATAAGAGGTCTACCGTTGATTAACCAAACCTACTCGCGAAGGAACGAAAGCGAGACCCTCGCTCCTGCATGTAAATTGGAACAATGAATGAATTTAACGTAAAATCTGGTAAATCGATGTTGCCTAAAGATCAGTTCGTCATTCTGTGGCTGCGAGAGGGTATTCTAGTGGCTGCAAAAGGGTATTCTAGTTTGTTCAAATCGAATCAGGAAAAGAGAAAAGGAGCTGCTCAGTTACCGTAGGTCACCTTATTCAGCTGATATGCCTGTAGAATGTCAGTACCGTCCCCTCTCCGGAGAATAAGCCGAAATGAAAGAAGTAAGTATTTTTTCGGTTAGTGTTTGATGTGGTATTTGGTAATTCTCTTTTGGAAGGATCCAAAAATGTAAAACGAATTCTAGAGAAGGCTGATCCAGAACGAAATTGGATTTGTACCGCTCAGGCTCAGTAGAAAACATCGTACTTCCCCTAATTACCCAATCAAAACTCATAATAATAAGCGTGGGCATATTTGTACTCATCGTGCTCTTGCCAAATCGAATGGCTTCGAAGAATCCTTCAATTCCGTTAGAATATAGGATTAGTTAAGACAATCCCGTCTGGCATGTTCCATTCGGAGGCATCACTACTGCTACCAAACAGCCTGCTCTGCTAAAATTGATGTGATCACTGCTGCTGCCTCACTATGATGAGAATTGATTGAGAATTCTTTAAAAAAGCCTGGGTGTAAGAAATGACTTTGACGGCGAGGTTGCAAAAGCCTTCCCCTTGGCGGTTTTTGATTGAGATACGTTGACGACTTTCTACAAACTGTAATAGTTGAGTGACCGCTTTGCAAAAATTTAAGCTGGCTCTGCGATTCGATGATGAGCGTTAAATGTTCAGGCTTTACTGGCAGAATAAAAGACTTCATTCTAGGATCATGTGGGTTCTGCAAGACAAATGGTAGCTGAGAGGAGCGGATTTATAAAGCAGACTCAAGACAGCCTATTAAATATCTCAAGAGCTTTTAGACAGCTCAATGAGGGGTTTAGTTCCGAGTGTGCTCAATTTAAGAAAAGGAAATTCCTAACCGAGTCGCCCGAACGCAAAAAAGCCAGCTTAATGGCAGCTAATACGATCATGGAATCCCCCCAAATCCGAACTTGGTAGCAGTAGTTTCTGTTGACACAGGGGTAATGGATCAACTGTGTCTTTGGATACACATCGTCATGGAAGTCATGCTGAAATTAAATTTTCAGTACTGGCGACCATACCTTAATGTACAGTAGGTACCGTTCGTGGCTCTCAGCTAAGTGAGGTTCAGTCTTCTGCTGGGGGGCGTAAGACAATTTCAGTTAACATCTGAAAATGACTGGAATTTATTCCTACCCGAGGAAATTGCAATTGAACAATTCCGATTTTCATATGCTCCAGGTTAATGTCTTTTAAAATATTTGCTCCGCCTGGTGTGACTTATGTATTTATTGCTAAAAGCTTTTGCCTTAATTATGATTTGATTATAAAAAAATAAATAACAGGTCTTCAACTGTGTCAAAGAACTATAAAGTTTATTTTTAAAATGTTAAGGGACTAAGTAAATATGAAGCTACCTAAGCTTTATACTGACTCCTCTACATTCACCTAAGATATTTTTCTTGCAATTCTTACCAATCATTTTTTCATTATATTACATCTTTCTGCAAAAAAATCTGATCTATCCGTTCTTATTAACAGAGACCTTATTATAGTTTTAGTCTATCTGATAATTCTTTCTCTCCTCCAACTAACACGTCCAGGAATTATTACCTTTACTACAAGTTATCTGTATACAAAATTCTTAAAGCTCTTGTGTTTATTTCAGACTCGATTGAAGTCACGGTGTGTAGAATTGACGCTCGTGTTGTACCTAAATACCGATATCATCGAACAATAAAATAAACAATTTGGCTATCCTTCGTTGATACCCTTTCTCCTTTAGTTTCTCCAACTAAAATTAAATGTTTTTGTAAAAGTGGCTATAATAAACTTAACGATACGATTTCTCATTATAAGTGGACAGACTTGTACAATTGTATACACATTGAAAAAGACACTGAACTATTCTATATCTTAACGTGGTAAGGGGTCGCGGCGATCGCACATCAACAGCGCAGAAAAGTTCTGATATCGACTTTTTTGACGAATAATGCTCATTCTGCCCGCATCAATAAAATATTAAAGGCATATTTTATTGAAGCGTGCCAAATGAGAACATTATAGAAAGTGTATTTTATTAGTCTGCTGAAGATCGTTTCCTTCCTTGTTTTCAAAATCAAATATAAAATAGGAACTCCACTCGCTTTAGCTGTAATACTGGTATACCCGTATGTATGAGGGTTGGTTTCGGGCTTTCAATAATTTATTTTTAAAAAGTTTTAGTCGATGAAATACTTATTCTTCTTTTTTAATTACAAATGTTTTTATAAGAGTTTTTTTCTAATCAAATTATTGTTGAATAGTTTTGGGCATGAAAGTAGCAATAAAATATTTTTCATACTGAGAGTAATGGGTTGCTCCATTTATCGCTTAATATCTTCCAAACCGTTATTTTTATGTCAAAAAGTGTTATAAATCAAAAGTTGAGTACTTCAATTGTCATTAAAATTACTTAAAATTTAAAAATAAATTGTTCAATTCAATTTTGAAAAAATAGTCAAAAAGAGATTTTAAAATAGAATTTTTTAGCATAACTCTAAGTCTATTTTCCAAATGTGGCAGAACTCAAACACTTTATACACCGATAGGATTCCCAAACCCCCAAACAAAGGGACAAACATTTTCATTTTGGGAAGAAGAAGAAATTCGACATCGGATTTCAACAAATAAGGTATCGCATATTCTCAGTAGGAATAAAACTAGGTTGAAAGCTGGGGGCATTTACCCACACCGTATCTAGGAGCTCCAATTTTCAATTTTACACTTTCACCGCTTTTTCTCCCAAAAAAATTGATATTTCTAAAGTCTTGGTGTGCAATCTTCTTTGTTTTTGTGATACCTTTCGATTCGTTTATCACTCGTTACGATCGGACCATAATAGCAGATTTTCAATCCATCAGCTTTATAAAGTAATGGTCTTCGCAAGCTCTTTTGCGCGCTTCGCCATTACGAGTACTGCCATCCACAGTGATATATGTATATTCTGATCAGGATTAGAAGTCAACCTAGGAATAACCGATATGAACGCTGAGATCACAACAACGTTAAAAGTATTAAAAAAATCGCAGACTTTAACGTCCACAAACGTTAACGAAAATAATTAAACTGAAATGTATTGATCCTATCAATACCTCTAGTTTGACTAAAAAGTTAATCTCGCATCCTCTAACGCCCACAAACCTTCCAAGAGCAATCACGTCGTTAGAGCTAGAGTGTGCAAGAGTGTGTGTAAATAGTTTCTCGGCAAATATAACGGTTTCAAAAAAGCAGTTTGACCAAAAATTGTATTATTCAACAAATGGAATCATTAATACAAATATATTGTATGTATTGCTCTGGCGATGCTAGAAGCAAATGCATTTCTAGAACAATAAAGCGACAAGCATGTCATCCTTACATTTTAACTTAATTTTTAGTATTTTCAAATAAAAGGCTGATTGATGGGTATCTGGTAGTCGCGACAATCGACTATAGCGTGTTCTATTGTATTGGTTCAAGAAATTTTTATTTAACAGTTCATTTTATATAGCATTCGTTTCTAAATTATTAAACTAGTGTTAGCAACATGTTCATTAAATGAAAATATCAATTGTAGAAAATGACTTGATTTTACAGAGGCGCATTTAGGACGTTCAATAATAATTATATTAAAAAGCTAAAAAAAAAAATGTTATATCTAGTACCACAAATAAAAGCAGTAAGCAGCATAATACTATTTGTTAAGGCCAGCTTTTTATAGCGAAGAATTAAAAAAAAACAAAATGACTCCTACAAGTTTTTACGCCCTAAGCTTGGGCCCTATTAGCGAATCACTTAAAACTGTATTACTATAAAGAATATGCTGTTAGTACTTTTCAAGCTTTCTATAAGTTCAGTATATTGTGCATCTTTTAAAAGGTAAATATAACGCCAATAGACTACAGATAAAACAATTAGAAGATTGCTCAGAACACATTATTTTATTAAAAAAATAGGATTCTTAAAGAAATTGTTCATTTATAGCGTACTTTTGAAACAATAACAAAATAAAGTTATTATTAATGATCAATATAAATTAATTAAAAGTTTTTAACAGTGTGGGCACCATTTGAGTCTGCGTTTAAAAGAAAAAACATGAGAAATTTCCGATTCTGATAAAATTTAATTCGAAATTCAGAACTTATTAAAAGATGTTATTTCCAAGCTTAGAAAGTTTTATGTTAAAAAACACCAAAGATAAAATTTGTTAAAAAAAATTCTACTAATTTTTCGATTGTTTCTAAGGCAGCTGTATGATATAGTCGTCCGATCTTAATAAAATTTAATTCAAAATTTAGAACTAATTAAAAAATGTTTTTTTCAACCTTAGAAGGTTATATGTTAAAAAAGAGCTAAGATATAACTTTTTTTTTCAATTTTTATACTACCTGCAATAAAAAGAAGAATTTCGGGAAAGTTTCAGCCCGATAGCTTTAAAACTGAGAGACTAGTTTGCGTAGGTATAGAACTTTAAGTTGCAATAAAACAACGATGGATTATTCGATTGACATGAATTTTTTTTATACGAAAGATAATCGTGTGGCATTACATTTTATATATGATTTCTGGCATATGACCGCCACAGCTGGCTCGGATGTATTCCAATCTGGACGTCCAATTTTCGATGACTTTTCCCAACATTTGCGGCCGTATATCGGCAATAACAAGGCGAATGTTGTCTTCCAAATGGTCAAGCGTTTGTGGCTAATCCGCATAGACCAATGACTTTACATAGCCCCACAGAAAGTAATCTAGCGGTGCTCAGGTCCAAAACGTGAAATTAGGCGGTCACCAAACGTGTCTTTCAATAAATCGGACTACATCCGAGCCAGCCGTGGCGGTCATTTGCCAGAAATAATAATTAAAATGTAATGCCACACAATATATAAATATTAATTTAGTTACAAAACAAAATTTATATTAAAATCCATTTTCTTATAATCCAGTTTTTAAATGATACAGATTATATAATTTATACTTAAACATACAAAACAGAAAATATCAAACAAAAATATTGCATTCTCGATGTTTCGGAAAAAATTGATTACGATATTTATATAATTTTTCCAAAAATATCAATATATTGATATTTTGATATATTATCAACAACCCTAATGGATGAGCAAAAGCTCAGTAGTTGGACTTGACTTCAACTCAAGAGGCCAACCTTCAACCCCGGCAACCCAGACCAACCTTCAACAGCCGCTTCGTAACCGGCTTTAAAGGCGCCTACTTCGCACTAGGGCTATTGGATTTTGAAAAAATATCGTATTGATGATATTTGCTACCGACCCTATAAGGTTATTGATCAGGTCAATCTAGCCATGTCCGTCTGTCTGTCTGTCCGTTTGAGCGCTGAGATCTCGGAAACTATAAGGGCTAGAGCAGTAAAACTTGGCATAGAGAGTCTTGGGCTTCCTGCGCAGCACACGCCCACTCTAACGCCCACAATGTGCGATAATGTGTAGCGCCTAAAGTTTTTATGATAGAAACAAAATTTTAACTGAAATGTGTTTGTCTCAGCACAACCTATCGACTGACCTTAAAAAATGTGCGACGCCCACTCTAACGCCCACAAACAGTTAAAACACTTAAATCTGTATTCCGCCCACATAACATCTACTGAAATAGCCGGTAGGTGGCGCACTAAAATATCGCTTTGCTGTTTATATATCTCCATGCCCCGTTTGCTCCATTAAGCTGAGTAACGGGTAGCTGATAGTCGGAAGCACTCGACTATAGGGCTTTAAGGTCAGGATGAATTCATTATGGGACCTCAGATACAATCAAAACCTGTGTATGACGAAAGAATGAAAAACAAGAAAGGAAGTTAACTTCGGCAAGTCGAAGTTTGTATACCCTTTCAATTATAAGAAATAATCAACTTTTGTAACACTATGTGCAATTTTATTGGATTGTTGCTGACTTTAGAGATTTAAAAAAAATTATTTCTTTATTTTTTTTAGACAATTTATTTGACATCTATATGTTAGAGTATTCCCATTTTTACTAAATGGAATTCGAAACTCTTAAAAATATAAATAATTATATTCACAATATTATAAGATAATATGTCAAAAAGCTTAAACTAATTCGAAATTCATAACTATTGAAAAATGGTTATTTACAAGCTTAGAAGCTTGAAGTAAAGGAGACGTTCCGACCCCATAGGGTGTATATATTCTTGATCAGCATCACTAGACTAGTCGATCTAGCCATGTCCGTCTCTCCGCCCGTCTGTCCGTCCGTTAAGTCAGTTTTAATTAGTTCTGAACTTCGAAAGAAATTTGATCAAAATCGGACAACTATATCATATAGCTTCCATAGGAAGGCCCGGAAAACGGGTGGGAAAATAAAATGAAACAAATTAAAGCTTCGTTGTTTTTAAACATATAATATTATAATATTGGGAATATATTTTTTTATAATTTTAAAAATTTTGAATTAAAATTTAAAAAAATCGGATGACTCTAACATATAGCTGTCAAAGAAACGGCCAGGGAAATATTGAAATACCTTTTTTTGATATCACTGAAGCTAGAAACAAGCCTTAAAAATTATACATGGTGTTACTAACGTTGATTATTTCTTTTAACTGCAGGGGTATACAAAGTTGCCGAAGCTAACTTTCTTTCTTGCTTACATTAACATTAACCTGTAAGAAATATTTTAATATATATAAGGAAGATATGTGGAAATCCCCGTAGTAGTGAAGAATAATAACCAGTATATATTTTTATTTCCTAGAGAAGTTAGTATGAGTGCACCTGAATGATGACAAACATGATGATAAACAAATATATATTTAATTATGTAAATGATTAAATATGTTTACAATAGGGGAATGAAACACATTTCCTTGATTGACATATGTCGCCTGTTTGCAAGATTTTCCGCGGTCGTGGGTTCATCGCTTATTAAGAGGCGTGTTAGAGGCATGACATAAGAAATCCCTTTTGTTGAGGTCAGGTAAAAGACAGGTAACAGGCAGCTTTTGCTTGAACCCCTTCATAAAATGGTTATCTCCCATTTTTGGAATGGAGAGAATCTTAATTTACCAGGTAAATTTCTCATTGCTGCTTTAGTTTCTCCAATTAAAATTAAATGTTTTTGTAAAAGTGGCTATAATAAACTTAACGATACGATTTCTCATTATAAGTGGACAGACTTGTACAATTGTATACACATTGAAAAAGACACTGAACTATTCTATATCTTAACGTGGTAAGGGGTCGCGGCGATCGCACATCAACAGCGCAGAAAAGTTCTGATATCGACTTTTTTGACGAATAATGCTCATTCTGCCCGCATCAATAAAATATTAAAGGCATATTTTATTGAAGCGTGCCAAATGAGAAAATTATAGAAAGTGTATTTTATTAGTCTGCTGAAGATCGTTTCCTTCCTTGTTTTCAAAATCAAATATAAAATGGGAACTCCACTCGCTTTGTATGAGGGTTGGTTTCGGCTTTCAATAATTTATTTTTAAAAAGTTTTAGTCGATGAAATACTTATTCTTCTTTTTTAATTACAAATGTTTTTATAAGAGTTTTTTTCTAATCAAATTATTGTTGAATAGTTTTGGGCATGAAAGTAGCAATAAAATATTTTTCATACTGAGAGTAATGGGTTGCTCCATTTATCGCTTAATATCTTCCAAACCGTTATATTTATGTCAAAAAGTGTTATAAATCAAAAGTTGAGTACTTAAATTGTCATTAAAATGACTTAAAATTTAAAAATAAATTGTTCAATTCAATTTTGAAAAAATAGTCAAAAAGAGATTTTAAAATAGAATTTTTTAGCATAACTCTAAGTCTATTTTCCAAATGTGGCAGAACTCAAAATACTTTATACACCGATAGGATTCCCAAACCCCCAAACAAAGGGACAAACATTTTCATTTTGGGAAGAAGAAGAAATTCGACATCGTATTTCAACAAATAAGGTATCGCATATTCTCAGTAAGAATAAAACTAGGTTGAAAGCTGGGGGCATTTACCCACACCGTATCTAGCAGCTCCAATTTGCAATTTTACACTTTCACCGCTTTTTCTCCCAAAAAAATTGATATTTCTAAAGTCTTGGTGTGCAATCTTCTTTGTTTTTGTGATACCTTTCGATTCGTTTATCACTCGTTACGATCGGACCATAATAGCAGATTTTCAATCCATCAGCTTTATAAAGTAATGGTCTTCGCAAGCTCTTTTGCGCGCTTCGCCATTACGAGTACTGCCATCCACAGTGATATATGTATATTCTGATCAGGACTAGAAGTCAACCTAGGAATAGCCGATATGAACGCTGAGATCACAACAACGTTAAAAGTATTAAAAAAATCGCAGACTTTAACGTCCACAAACGTTAACGAAAATAATTAAACTGAAATGTATTGATCCTATCAATACCTCTAGTTTGACTAAAAAGTTAATCTCGCATCCTCTAACGCCCACAAACCTTCCAAGAGCAATCACGTCGTTAGAGCTAGAGTGTGCAAGAGTGTGTGTAAATAGTTTCTCGGCAAATATAACGGTTTCAAAAAAGCAGTTTGACCAAAAATTGTATTATTCAACAAATGGAATCATTAATACAAATATATTGTATGTATTGCTCTGGCGATGCTAGAAGCAAATGCATTTCTAGAACAATAAAGCGACAAGCATGTCATCCTTACATTTTAACTTAATTTTTAGTATTTTCAAATAAAAGGCTGATTGATGGGTATCTGGTAGTCGCGACAATCGACTATAGCGTGTTCTATTGTATTGGTTCAAGAAATTTTTATTTAACAGTTCACTTTATATAACATTCGTTTCTAAATTATTAAACTAGTGTTAGCAACATGTTCATTAAATGAAAATATCAGTTGTAGAAAATGACTTGATTTTACAGAGGCGCATTTAGGACGTTCAATAATAATTATAATAAAAGGCTAAAAAAAAAATTGTTATATCTAGTACCACAAATAAAAGCAGTAAGCAGCATAATACTATTTGTTAAGGCCAGCTTTTTATAGCGAAGAATTAAAAAAAAACAAAATGACTCCTACAAGTTTTTACGCCCTAAGCTTGGGCCCTATTAGCGAATCACTTAAAACTGTATTACTATAAAGAATATGCTGTTAGTACTTTTCAAGCTTTCTATAAGTTCAGTATATTGTGCATCTTTTAAAAGGTAAATATAACGCCAATAGACTACAGATAAAACAATTAGAAGATTGCTCAGAACACATTATTTTATTAAAAAAATAGGATTCTTAAAGAAATTGTTCATTTATAGCGTACTTTTGAAACAATAACAAAATAAAGTTATTATTAATGATCAATATAAATTAACTCACTTTAAAAGTTTTTAACAGTGTGGGCACCATTTGAGTCTGCGTTTAAAAGAAAAAACATGAGAAATTTCCGATTCTGATAAAATTTAATTCGAAATTCAGAACTTATTAAAAGATGTTATTTCCAAGCTTAGAAAGTTTTATGTTAAAAAACACCAAAGATAAAATTTGTTAAAAAAAATTCTACTAATTTTTCGATTGTTTCTAAGGCAGCTGTATGATATAGTCGTCCGATCTTAATAAAATTTAATTCAAAATTTAGAACTAATTAAAAAATGTTTTTTTCAACCTTAGAAGGTTATATGTTAAAAAAGAGCTAAGATATAACTTTTTTTTTCAATTTTTATACTACCTGCAATAAAAAGAAGAATTTTGGGAAAGTTTCAGCCCGATAGCTTTAAAACTGAGAGACTAGTTTGCGTAGGTATAGAACTTTAAGTTGCAATAAAACAACGATGGATTATTCGATTGACATGAATTTTTTTTATACGAAAGATAATCGTGTGGCATTACATTTTATATATGATTTCTGGCATATGACCGCCACGGCTGGCTCGGATGTATTCCAATCTGGACGTCCAATTTTCGATGACTTTTCCCAACATTTGCGGCCGTATATCGGCAATAACAAGGCGAATGTTGTCTTCCAAATGGTCAAGCGTTTGTGGCTAATCCGCATAGACCAATGACTTTACATAGCCCCACAGAAAGTAATCTAGCGGTGCTCAGGTCCAAAACGTGAAATTAGGCGGTCACCAAACGTGTCTTTCAATAAATCGGACTACATCCGAGCCAGCCGTGGCGGTCATTTGCCAGAAATAATAATTAAAATGTAATGCCACACAATATATAAATATTAATTTAGTTACAAAACAAAATTTATATTAAAATCCATTTTCTTATAATCCAGTTTTTAAATGATACAGATTATATAATTTATACTTAAACATACAAAACAGAAAATATCAAACAAAAATATCGCATTCTCGATGTTTCGGAAAAAATTGATTACGATATTTATATCATTTTTGCAAAAATATCGATATATTGATATTTTGATATATTATCAACAACCCTAATGGATGAGCAAAAGCTCAGTAGTTGGACTTGACTTCAACTCGAGAGGCCAACCTTCAACCCCGGCAACCCGGACCAACCTTCAACAGCCGCTTCGTAACCGACTTTAAAGGCTAACCGACTACTTCGCACTAGGGCTGTTGGATTTTGAAAAAATATCGTATTGATGATATTTGCTTCCGACCCTATAAGGTTATTGATCAGGTCAATCTAGCCATGTCCGTCTGTCTGTCTGTCCGTTTGAGCGCTGAGATCTCGGAACCTATAAGGGCTAGAGCAGTAAAACTTGGCATACAGATTTTTGGGCTTCCTGCGCAGCACACGCCCACTCTAACGCCCACAATGTGCGATAATGTGTAGCGCCTAAAGTTTTTATGATAGAAACAAAATTTTAACTGAAATGTGTTTGTCTCAGCACAACCTATCGACTGACCTTAAAAAATGTGCGACGCCCACTCTAACGCTCACAAACAGTTAAAACACTTAAATCTGTCTTCCGCCCACATAACATCTACTGAAATAGCCGGTAGGTGGCGCACTAAAATATCGCTTTGCTGTTTATATATCTCCATGCCCCGTTTGCTCCATTAAGCTGAGTAACGGGTAGCTGATAGTCGGAAGCACTCGACTATAGAGCTTTTAAGGTGTAAGGTCAGGATGAATTCATTATGGGACCTCAGATACAATCAAAACCTGTGTATGACGAAAGAATGAAAAACAAGAAAGGAAGTTAACTTCGGCAAGTCGAAGTTTGTATACCCTTTCAATTATAAGAAATAATCAACTTTTGTAACACTATGTGCAATTTTATTGGATTGTTGCTGACTTTAGAGATTTAAAAAAAATTATTTCTTTATTTTTTTTAGACAATTTATTTGACATCTATATGTTAGAGTATTCCCATTTTTACTAAATGGAATTCGAAACTCTTAAAAATATAAATAATTATATTCACAATATTATAAGATAATATGTCAAAAAGCTTAAACTAATTCGAAATTCATAACTATTGAAAAATGGTTATTTACAAGCTTAGAAGCTTGAAGTAAAGGAGACGTTCCGACCCCATAGGGTGTATATATCCTTGATCAGCATCACTAGACTAGTCGATCTAGCCATGTCCGTCTCTCCGCCCGTCTGTCCGTCCGTTAAGTCAGTTTTAATTAGTTCTGAACTTCGAAAGAAATTTGATCAAAATCGGACAACTATATCATATAGCTTCCATAGGAAGGCCCGGAAAACGGGTGGGAAAATAAAATGAAACAAATTAAAGCTTCGTTGTTTTTTGACATATAATATTATAGTATTGGGAATATATTTTTTTATAATTTTAAAAATTTTGAATTAAAATTTAAAAAAATCGGATGACTCTAACATATAGCTGTCAAAGAAACGGCCAGGGAAATATTGAAATACCTTTTTTTAATATCACTGAAGCTAGAAACAAGCCTTAAAAATTATACATGGTGTTACTAACGTTGATTATTTCTTTTAACTGCAGGGGTATACAAAGTTGCCGAAGCTAACTTTCTTTCTTGCTTACATTAACATTAACCTGTAAGAAATATTTTAATATATATAAGGAAGATATGCGGAAATCCCCGTAGTAGTGAAGAATAATAACCAGTATATATTTTTATTTCCTAGAGAAGTTAGTATGAGTGCACCTGAATGATGACAAACATGATGATAAACAAATATATATTTAATTATGTAAATGATTAAATATGTTTACAATAGGGGAATGAAACACATTTCCTTGATTGACATATGTCGCCTGTTTGCAAGATTTTCCGCGGTCGTGGGTTCATCGCTTATTAAGAGGCATGTTAGAGGCATGACATAAGAAATCCCTTTTGTTGAGGTCAAGTAAAAGACAGGTAACAGGCAGCTTTTGCTTGAACCCCTTCATAAAATGGTTATCTCCCATTTGTGGAATGGAGAGAATCTTAATTTACCAGGTAAATTTCTCATTGCTGCTTTAGATTCTCCAATTAAAATTAAATGTTATTGTAAAAGTGGCTATAATAAACTTAACTCGCTTTAGCTGTAATACTCGTATACCCGTATGTATGAGGGTTGGTTTCGGGCTTTTAGTAAGTTATTTTTAAAAAGTTTTAGTCGATGAAATACTTATTCTTCTTTTTTAATTACAAATGTTTTAATAAGAGTTTTTTTCTAATTAAATTATTGTTGAATAGTTTTGAGCATGAAAGTAGCAATAAAATATTTTTCATACTGAGAGTAATGGGTTGCTCCATTTATCGCTTAATATCTTCCAAACCGTTATTTTTATGTCAAAAAGTGTTATAAATCAAAAGTTGAGTACTTAAATTGTCATTAAAATGACTTAAAATTTAAAAATAAATTGTTCAATTCAATTTTGAAAAAATAGTCAAAAAGAGATTTTAAAATAGAATTTTTTAGCATAACTCTAAGTCTATTTTCCAAATGTGGCAGAACTCAAAATACTTTATACACCGATAGGATTCCCAAACCCCCAAACAAAGGGACAAACATTTTCATTTTGGGAAGAAGAAGAAATTCGACATCGTATTTCAACAAATAAGGTATCGCATATTCTCAGTAAGAATAAAACTAGGTTGAAAGCTGGGGGCATTTACCCACACCGTATCTAGCAGCTCCAATTTGCAATTTTACACTTTCACCGCTTTTTCTCCCAAAAAAATTGATATTTCTAAAGTCTTGGTGTGCAATCTTCTTTGTTTTTGTGATACCTTTCGATTCGTTTATCACTCGTTACGATCGGACCATAATAGCAGATTTTCAATCCATCAGCTTTATAAAGTAATGGTCTTCGCAAGCTCTTTTGCGCGCTTCGCCATTACGAGTACTGCCATCCACAGTGATATATGTATATTCTGATCAGGACTAGAAGTCAACCTAGGAATAGCCGATATGAACGCTGAGATCACAACAACGTTAAAAGTATTAAAAAAATCGCAGACTTTAACGTCCACAAACGTTAACGAAAATAATTAAACTGAAATGTATTGATCCTATCAATACCTCTAGTTTGACTAAAAAGTTAATCTCGCATCCTCTAACGCCCACAAACCTTCCAAGAGCAATCACGTCGTTAGAGCTAGAGTGTGCAAGAGTGTGTGTAAATAGTTTCTCGGCAAATATAACGGTTTCAAAAAAGCAGTTTGACCAAAAATTGTATTATTCAACAAATGGAATCATTAATACAAATATATTGTGAGTATTGCTCTGGCAATGCTAGAAGCAAATGCATTTCTAGAACAATAAAGCGACAAGCATGTCATCCTTATATTTTAACTTAATTTTTAGTATTTTCAAATAAAAGGCTGATTGATGGGTATCTGGTAGTCGCGACAATCGACTATAGCGTGTTCTATTGTATTGGTTCAAGAAATTTTTATTTAACAGTTCATTTTATATAGCATTCGTTTCTAAATTATTAAACTAGTGTTAGCAACATGTTCATTAAATGAAAATATCAATTGTAGAAAATGACTTGATTTTACTGGGGCGCATTTAGGACGTTCAATAATAATTATATTAAAAAGCTAAAAAAAAAATTGTTATATCTAGTACCACAAATAAAAGCAGTAAGCAGCATAATACTATTTGTTAAGGCCAGCTTTTTATAGCGAAGAATTAAAAAAAACGAAATGACTCCTACAAGTTTTTACGCCCTAAGCTTGGGCCCTATTAGCGAATCACTTAAAACTGTATTACTATAAAGAATATGCTGTTAGTACTTTTCAAGCTTTCTATAAGTTCAGTATATTGTGCATCTTTTAAAAGGTAAATATAACGCCAATAGACTACAGATAAGAACAATTATAAGATTGCTCAATACACATTATTTTATTAAAAAAAATAGGACTCTTAAAGAAATTGTTCATTTATAGCGTACTTTTGAAACAATAACAAAATAAAGTTATTATTAATGATCAATATAAATTAACTCACTTTAAAAGTTTTTAACAGTGTGGGCACCATTTGAGTCTGCGTTTAAAAGAAAAAACATGAAAAATTTCCGATTCTGATAAAATTTAATTCGAAATTCAGAACTTATTAAAAGATGTCATTTCCAAGCTTAGAAAGTTTTATGTTAAAAAACACCAAAGATAAAATTTGTTAAAAATTTTCTACTAATTTTTCGATTGTTTCTAAGGCAGCTGTATGATATAGTCGTCCGATCTTAATAAAATTTAATTTTAAATTCAAAACCATTTAAAAAATGTTTTTTCCAAGCGTAGAAGGTTATATGTTAAAAAACACCGAAGATATAGTTTTTTCATATTATTTTACCACTAAATTTCTGATCGCAGCTATATGATATAGCCGACCAATTTAAAAAAAATTTAATTCGAAATTTAGAACTAATTAAAAAATGTTTTTTTCAACCTTAGAAAGTTATATGTTAAAAAAGAGCTAAGATATAACTTTTTTTTTCAATTTTTATACTACCTGCAATAAAAAGAAGAATTTCGGGAAAGTTTCAGCCCGATAGCTTTAAAACTGAGAGACTAGTTTGCGTAGAAACAGACTAACAGACGGACGTATAGACGGACATGGCTAGATTAACTAGTTTAGAGACGCTACTTTATGGGGTGGGAAACGTTTCCATCACTGCGTTGCAAACTTCTGAATGAAATCATGATGCCCTCTGCAAGGGTATACCAATATCGGAAAATATCAGGATAAATTTTTTATGGGACCCCGGATACAATCAAAACCTGTACAAGACGAAAAAATGCGAAAAAAATGTTTGTGATGTTACATCACACTTGTTTTAGAAAACGATGCAACCATGTTGTTGTAAAACCTTTAAATATGAATCGAAATTATTTATCAGCACAATCAAAGTACATGTACCATCATTAATACATCGTTTATATTGGGTGTTTTTTTAGAGATATAGAACTTTAAGTTGCAATAAAACAACGATGGATTATTCAATTGACATGAATTTTTTTATACGAAAGATAATCGTGTGGCATTACATTTTATATATGATTTCTGGCATATGACCGCCACGGCTGGCTCGGATGTATTCCAACCTGGACGTCCAATTTTCGATGACTTTTCCCAACATTTGCGGCCGTATATCGGCAATAACAAGGCGAATGTTGTCTTCCAAATGGTCAAGCGTTTGTGGCTAATCCGCATAGACCAATGACTTTACATAGCCCCACAGAAAGTAATCTAGCGGTGCTCAGGTCCAAAACGTGAAATTAGGCGGTCACCAAACGTGTCTTTCAATAAATCGGACTACTTCCGAGCCAGCCGTGGCGGTCATTTGCCAGAAATCATATATAAAATGTAATGCCACACAATATATAAATATTAATTTAGTTACAAAACAAAATTTATATTAAAATCCATTTTCTTATAATCCAGTTTTTAAATGATACAGATTATATAATTTATACTTAAACATACAAAACAGAAAATATCAAACAAAAATATCGCATTCTCGATGTTTCGGAAAAAATTGATTACGATATTTATATCATTTTTGCAAAAATATCGATATATTGATATTTTGATATATTATCAACAACCCTAATGGATGAGCAAAAGCTCAGTAGTTGGACTTGACTTCAACTCGAGAGGCCAACCTTCAACCCCGGCAACCCGGACCAACCTTCAACAGCCGCTTCGTAACCGACTTTAAAGGCTAACCGACTACTTCGCACTAGGGCTGTTGGATTTTGAAAAAATATCGTATTGATGATATTTGCTTCCGACCCTATAAGGTTATTGATCAGGTCAATCTAGCCATGTCCGTCTGTCTGTCTGTCCGTTTGAGCGCTGAGATCTCGGAACCTATAAGGGCTAGAGCAGTAAAACTTGGCATACAGATTTTTGGGCTTCCTGCGCAGCACACGCCCACTCTAACGCCCACAATGTGCGATAATGTGTAGCGCCTAAAGTTTTTATGATAGAAACAAAATTTTAACTGAAATGTGTTTGTCTCAGCACAACCTATCGACTGACCTTAAAAAATGTGCGACGCCCACTCTAACGCTCACAAACAGTTAAAACACTTAAATCTGTCTTCCGCCCACATAACATCTACTGAAATAGCCGGTAGGTGGCGCACTAAAATATCGCTTTGCTGTTTATATATCTCCATGCCCCGTTTGCTCCATTAAGCTGAGTAACGGGTAGCTGATAGTCGGAAGCACTCGACTATAGGGCTTTAAGGTCAGGATGAATTCATTATGGGACCTCAGATACAATCAAAACCTGTGTATGACGAAAGAATGAAAAACAAGAAAGGAAGTTAACTTCGGCAAGTCGAAGTTTGTATACCCTTTCAATTATAAGAAATAATCAACTTTTGTAACACTATGTGCAATTTTATTGGATTGTTGCTGACTTTAGAGATTTAAAAAAAATTATTTCTTTATTTTTTTTAGACAATTTATTTGACATCTATATGTTAGAGTATTCCCATTTTTACTAAATGGAATTCGAAACTCTTAAAAATATAAATAATTATATTCACAATATTATAAGATAATATGTCAAAAAGCTTAAACTAATTCGAAATTCATAACTATTGAAAAATGGTTATTTACAAGCTTAGAAGCTTGAAGTAAAGGAGACGTTCCGACCCCATAGGGTGTATATATCCTTGATCAGCATCACTAGACTAGTCGATCTAGCCATGTCCGTCTCTCCGCCCGTCTGTCCGTCCGTTAAGTCAGTTTTAATTAGTTCTGAACTTCGAAAGAAATTTGATCAAAATCGGACAACTATATCATATAGCTTCCATAGGAAGGCCCGGAAAACGGGTGGGAAAATAAAATGAAACAAATTAAAGCTTCGTTGTTTTTTGACATATAATATTATAATATTGGGAATATATTTTTTTATAATTTTAAAAATTTTGAATTAAAATTTAAAAAAATCGGATGACTCTAACATATAGCTGTCAAAGAAACGGCCAGGGAAATATTGAAATACCTTTTTTTAATATCACTGAAGCTAGAAACAAGCCTTAAAAATTATACATGGTGTTACTAACGTTGATTATTTCTTTTAACTGCAGGGGTATACAAAGTTGCCGAAGCTAACTTTCTTTCTTGCTTACATTAACATTAACCTGTAAGAAATATTTTAATATATATAAGGAAGATATGCGGAAATCCCCGTAGTAGTGAAGAATAATAACCAGTATATATTTTTATTTCCTAGAGAAGTTAGTATGAGTGCACCTGAATGATGACAAACATGATGATAAACAAATATATATTTAATTATGTAAATGATTAAATATGTTTACAATAGGGGAATGAAACACATTTCCTTGATTGACATATGTCGCCTGTTTGCAAGATTTTCCGCGGTCGTGGGTTCATCGCTTATTAAGAGGCGTGTTAGAGGCATGACATAAGAAATCCCTTTTGTTGAGGTCAGGTAAAAGACAGGTAACAGGCAGCTTTTGCTTGAACCCCTTCATAAAATGGTTATCTCCCATTTGTGGAATGGAGAGAATCTTAATTTACCAGGTAAATTTCTCATTGCTGCTTTAGTTTCTCCAATTAAAATTAAATGTTATTGTAAAAGTGGCTATAATAAACTTAACTCGCTTTAGCTGTAATACTCGTATACCCGTATGTATGAGGGTTGGTTTCGGGCTTTTAGTAAGTTATTTTTAAAAAGTTTTAGTCGATGAAATACTTATTCTTCTTTTTTAATTACAAATGTTTTAATAAGAGTTTTTTTCTAATTAAATTATTGTTGAATAGTTTTGAGCATGAAAGTAGCAATAAAATATTTTTCATACTGAGAGTAATGGGTTGCTCCATTTATCGCTTAATATCTTCCAAACCGTTATTTTTATGTCAAAAAGTGTTATAAATCAAAAGTTGAGTACTTAAATTGTCATTAAAATGACTTAAAATTTAAAAATAAATTGTTCAATTCAATTTTGAAAAAATAGTCAAAAAGAGATTTTAAAATAGAATTTTTTAGCATAACTCTAAGTCTATTTTCCAAATGTGGCAGAACTCAAAATACTTTATACACCGATAGGATTCCCAAACCCCCAAACAAAGGGACAAACATTTTCATTTTGGGAAGAAGAAGAAATTCGACATCGTATTTCAACAAATAAGGTATCGCATATTCTCAGTAAGAATAAAACTAGGTTGAAAGCTGGGGGCATTTACCCACACCGTATCTAGCAGCTCCAATTTGCAATTTTACACTTTCACCGCTTTTTCTCCCAAAAAAATTGATATTTCTAAAGTCTTGGTGTGCAATCTTCTTTGTTTTTGTGATACCTTTCGATTCGTTTATCACTCGTTACGATCGGACCATAATAGCAGATTTTCAATCCATCAGCTTTATAAAGTAATGGTCTTCGCAAGCTCTTTTGCGCGCTTCGCCATTACGAGTACTGCCATCCACAGTGATATATGTATATTCTGATCAGGACTAGAAGTCAACCTAGGAATAGCCGATATGAACGCTGAGATCACAACAACGTTAAAAGTATTAAAAAAATCGCAGACTTTAACGTCCACAAACGTTAACGAAAATAATTAAACTGAAATGTATTGATCCTATCAATACCTCTAGTTTGACTAAAAAGTTAATCTCGCATCCTCTAACGCCCACAAACCTTCCAAGAGCAATCACGTCGTTAGAGCTAGAGTGTGCAAGAGTGTGTGTAAATAGTTTCTCGGCAAATATAACGGTTTCAAAAAAGCAGTTTGACCAAAAATTGTATTATTCAACAAATGGAATCATTAATACAAATATATTGTATGTATTGCTCTGGCGATGCTAGAAGCAAATGCATTTCTAGAACAATAAAGCGACAAGCATGTCATCCTTATATTTTAACTTAATTTTTAGTATTTTCAAATAAAAGGCTGATTGATGGGTATCTGGTAGTCGCGACAATCGACTATAGCGTGTTCTATTGTATTGGTTCAAGAAATTTTTATTTAACAGTTCATTTTATATAGCATTCGTTTCTAAATTATTAAACTAGTGTTAGCAACATGTTCATTAAATGAAAATATCAATTGTAGAAAATGACTTGATTTTACTGGGGCGCATTTAGGACGTTCAATAATAATTATAATAAAAGGCTAAAAAAAATTGTTATATCTAGTACCACAAATAAAAGCAGTAAGCAGCATAATACTATTTGTTAAGGCCAGCTTTTTATAGCGAAGAATTAAAAAAAACGAAATGACTCCTACAAGTTTTTACGCCCTAAGCTTGGGCCCTATTAGCGAATCACTTAAAACTGTATTACTATAAAGAATATGCTGTTAGTACTTTTCAAGCTTTCTATAAGTTCAGTATATTGTGCATCTTTTAAAAGGTAAATATAACGCCAATAGACTACAGATAAGAACAATTAGAAGATTGCTCAATACACATTATTTTATTAAAAAAATAGGACTCTGAAGAAACTTTTGAAACAATAACAAAATAAAGTTATTATTAATGATCAATATAAATTAACTCACTTTAAAAGTTTTTAACAGTGTGGGCACCATTTGAGTCTGCGTTTAAAAGAAAAAACATGAGAAATTTCCGATTCTGATAAAATTTAATTCGAAATTCAGAACTTATTAAAAGATGTTATTTCCAAGCTTAGAAAGTTTTATGTTAAAAAACACCAAAGATAAAATTTGTTAAAAAAAATTCTACTACTTTTTCGATTGTTTCTAAGGCAGCTGTATGATATAGTCGTCCGATCTTAATAAAATTTAATTCAAAATTTAGAACTAATTAAAAAATGTTTTTTTCAACCTTAGAAGGTTATATGTTAAAAAAGAGCTAAGATATAACTTTTTTTTTCAATTTTTATACTACCTGCAATAAAAAGAAGAATTTTGGGAAAGTTTCAGCCCGATAGCTTTAAAACTGAGAGACTAGTTTGCGTAGGTATAGAACTTTAAGTTGCAATAAAACAACGATGGATTATTCGATTGACATGAATTTTTTTTATACGAAAGAAATCGTGTGGCATTACATTTTATATATGATTTCTGGCATATGACCGCCACAGCTGGCTCGGATGTATTCCAATCTGGACGTCCAATTTTCGATGACTTTTCCCAACATTTGCGGCCGTATATCGGCAATAACAAGGCGAATGTTGTCTTCCAAATGGTCAAGCGTTTGTGGCTAATCCGCATAGACCAATGACTTTACATAGCCCCACAGAAAGTAATCTAGCGGTGCTCAGGTCCAAAACGTGAAATTAGGCGGTCACCAAACGTGTCTTTCAATAAATCGGACTACTTCCGAGCCAGCCGTGGCGGTCATTTGCCAGAAATCATATATAAAATGTAATGCCACACAATATATAAATATTAATTTAGTTACAAAACAAAATTTATATTAAAATCCATTTTCTTATAATCCAGTTTTTAAATGATACAGATTATATAATTTATACTTAAACATACAAAACAGAAAATATCAAACAAAAATATCGCATTCTCGATGTTTCGGAAAAAATTGATTACGATATTTATATCATTTTTGCAAAAATATCGATATATTGATATTTTGATATATTATCAACAACCCTAATGGATGAGCAAAAGCTCAGTAGTTGGACTTGACTTCAACTCAAGAGGCCAACCTTCAACCCCGGCAACCCGGACCAACCTTCAACAGCCGCTTCGTAACCGGCTTTAAAGGCGCCTACTTCGCACTAGGGCTATTGGATTTTGAAAAAATATCGTATTGATGATATTTGCTTCCGACCTTATAAGGTTATTGATCAGGTCAATCTAGCCATGTCCGTCTGTCTGTCTGTCCGTTTGAGCGCTGAGATCTCGGAACCTATAAGGGCTAGAGCAGTAAAACTTGGCATACAGATTTTTGGGCTTCCTGCGCAGCACACGCCCACTCTAACGCCCACAATGTGCGATAATGTGTAGCGCCTAAAGTTTTTATGATAGAAACAAAATTTTGACTGAAATGTGTTTGTCTCAGCACAACCTATCGACTGACCTTAAAAAATGTGCGACGCCCACTCTAACGCCCACAAACAGTTAAAACACTTAAATCTGTCTTCCGCCCACATAACATCTACTGAAATAGCCGGTAGGTGGCGCACTAAAATATCGCTTTGCTGTTTATATATCTCCATGCCCCGTTTGCTCCATTAAGCTGAGTAACGGGTAGCTGATAGTCGGAAGCACTCGACTATAGAGCTTTTAAGGTGTAAGGTCAGGATGAATTCATTATGGGACCTCAGATACAATCAAAACCTGTGTAAGACGAAAGAATGAAAAACAAGAAAGGAAGTTAACTTCGACAAGTCGAAGTTTGCATACCCTTTCAATTATAAGAAATAATCAACTTTTGTAACACTATGTGCAATTTTTATGGACTGTTGCTGACTTTAGAGATTTAAAAAAAAATTATTTCATTTTTTTTTTAGACAATTTATTTGACATCTATATGTTAGAGTATTCCCATTTTTACTAAATGGAATTCGAAACTCTTAAAAATATAAATAATTATATTCACAATATTATAAGATAATATGTCAAAAAGCTTAAACTAATTCGAAATTCATAACTATTGAAAAATGGTTATTTACAAGCTTAGAAGCTTATATGCAACGCAGTAAAGGAGACGTTCCGACCCCATAGGGTGTATATATTCTTGATCAGCATCACTAGACTAGTCGATCTAGCCATGTCCGTCTCTCCGCCCGTCTGTCCGTCCGTTAAGTCAGTTTTAATTAGTTCTGAACTTCGAAAGAAATTTGATCAAAATCGGACAACTATATCATATAGCTTCCATAGGAAGGCCCGGAAAACGGGTGGGAAAATAAAATGAAACAAATTAAAGCTTCGTTGTTTTTAAACATATAATATTATAATATTGGGAATATATTTTTTTATAATTTTAAAAATTTTGAATTAAAATTTAAAAAAATCGGATGACTCTAACATATAGCTGTCAAAGAAACGGCCAGGGAAATATTGAAATACCTTTTTTTAATATCACTGAAGCTAGAAACAAGCCTTAAAAATTATACATGGTGTTACTAACGTTGATTATTTCTTTTAACTGCAGGGGTATACAAAGTTGCCGAAGCTAACTTTCTTTCTTGCTTACATTAACATTAACCTGTAAGAAATATTTTAATATATATAAGGAAGATATGTGGAAATCCCCGTAGTAGTGAAGAATAATAACCAGTATATATTTTTATTTCCTAGAGAAGTTAGTATAAGTGCACCTGAATGATGACAAACATGATGATAAACAAATATATATTTAATTATGTAAATGATTAAATATGTTTACAATAGGGGAATGAAACACATTTCCTTGATTGACATATGTCGCCTGTTTGCAAGATTTTCCGCGGTCGTGGGTTCATCGCTTATTAAGAGGCGTGTTAGAGGCATGACATAAGAAATCCCTTTTGTTGAGGTCAGGTAAAAGACAGGTAACAGGCAGCTTTTGCTTGAACCCCTTCATAAAATGGTTATCTCCCATTTTTGGAATGGAGAGAATCTTAATTTAACAGGTAAATTTCTCATTGCTGCTTTAGTTTCTCCAATTAAAATTAAATGTTATTGTAAAAGTGGCTATAATAAACTTAACTCGCTTTAGCTGTAATACTCGTATACCCGTATGTATGAGGGTTGGTTTCGGGCTTTTAGTAAGTTATTTTTAAAAAGTTTTAGTCGATGAAATACTTATTCTTCTTTTTTAATTACAAATGTTTTAATAAGAGTTTTTTTCTAATTAAATTATTGTTGAATAGTTTTGAGCATGAAAATAGCAATAAAATATTTTTCATACTGAGAGTAATGGGTTGCTCCATTTATCGCTTAATATCTTCCAAACCGTTATATTTATGTCAAAAAGTGTTATAAATCAAAAGTTGAGTACTTAAATTGTCATTAAAATGACTTAAAATTTAAAAATAAATTGTTCAATTCAATTTTGAAAAAATAGTCAAAAAGAGATTTTAAAATAGAATTTTTTAGCATAACTCTAAGTCTATTTTCCAAATGTGGCAGAACTCAAAATACTTTATACACCGATAGGATTCCCAAACCCCCAAACAAAGGGACAAACATTTTCATTTTGGGAAGAAGAAGAAATTCGACATCGGATTTCAACAAATAAGGTATCGCATATTCTCAGTAGGAATAAAACTAGGTTGAAAGCTGGGGGCATTTACCCACACCGTATCTAGGAGCTCCAATTTTCAATTTTACACTTTCACCGCTTTTTCTCCCAAAAAAATTGATATTTCTAAAGTCTTGGTGTGCAATCTTCTTTGTTTTTGTGATACCTTTCGATTCGTTTATCACTCGTTACGATCGGACCATAATAGCAGATTTTCAATCCATCAGCTTTATAAAGTAATGGTCTTCGCAAGCTCTTTTGCGCGCTTCGCCATTACGAGTACTGCCATCCACAGTGATATGTATATTCTGATCAGGATTAGAAGTCAACCTAGGAATAGCCGATATGAACGCTGAGATCACAACAACGTTAAAAGTATTAAAAAAATCGCAGACTTTAACGTCCACAAACGTTAACGAAAATAATTAAACTGAAATGTATTGATCCTATCAATACCTCTAGTTTGACTAAAAAGTTAATCTCGCATCCTCTAACGCCCACAAACCTTCCAAGAGCAATCACGTCGTTAGAGCTAGAGTGTGCAAGAGTATGTGTAAATAGTTTCTCGGCAAATATAACGGTTTCAAAAAAGCAGTTTGACCAAAAATTGTATTATTCAACAAATGGAATCATTAATACAAATATATTGTATGTATTGCTCTGGCGATGCTAGAAGCAAATGCATTTCTAGAACAATAAAGCGACAAGCATGTCATCCTTACATTTTAACTTAATTTTTAGTATTTTCAAATAAAAGGCTGATTGATGGGTATCTGGTAGTCGCGACAATCGACTATAGCGTGTTCTATTGTATTGGTTCAAGAAATTTTTATTTAACAGTTCATTTTATATAACATTCGTTTCTAAATTATTAAACTAGTGTTAGCAACATGTTCATTAAATGAAAATATCAATTGTAGAAAATGACTTGATTTTACAGGGGCGCATTTAGGACGTTCAATAATAATTAAAATAAAAGGCTAAAAAAAAAATTGTTATATCTAGTACCACAAATAAAAGCAGTAAGCAGCATAATACTATTTGTTAAGGCCAGCTTTTTATAGCGAAGAATTAAAAAAAACGAAATGACTCCTACAAGTTTTTACGCCCTAAGCTTGGGCCCTATTAGCGAATCACTTAAAACTGTATTACTATAAAGAATATGCTGTTAGTACTTTTCAAGCTTTCTATAAGTTCAGTATATTGTGCATCTTTTAAAAGGTAAATATAACGCCAATAGACTACAGATAAGAACAATTAGAAGATTGCTCAATACACATTATTTTATTAAAAAAATAGGACTCTTAAAGAAATTGTTCATTTATAGCGTACTTTTGAAACAATAACAAAATAAAAGTTATTATTAATGATCAATATAAATTAACTCACTTTAAAAGTTTTTAACAGTGTGGGCACCATTTGAGTCTGCGTTTAAAAGAAAAAACATGAAAAATTTCCGATTCTGATAAAATTTAATTCGAAATTCAGAACTTATTAAAAGATGTTATTTCCAAGCTTAGAAAGTTTTATGTTAAAAAACACCAAAGATAAAATTTGTTAAAAATTTTCTACTAATTTTTCGATTGTTTCTAAGGCAGCTGTATGATATAGTCGTCCGATCTTAATAAAATTTAATTTTAAATTCAAAACCAATTAAAAAATGTTTTTTCCAAGCGTAGAAGGTTATATGTTAAAAAACACCGAAGATATAGTTTTTTCATATTATTTTACCACTAAATTTCTGATCGTACTTATGGCAGCTATATGATATAGTCGACCAATTTAAAAAAATTTAATTCGAGATTTAGAACTTATTAAAATATGTTTTTTCAACCTTAGAAGGTTATATGTTAAAAAAGAGCTAAGATATAACTTTTTTTTTCAATTTTTATACTACCTGCAATAAAAAGAAGAATTTCGGGAAAGTTTCAGCCCGATAGCTTTAAAACTGAGAGACTAGTTTGCGTAGAAACAGACTAACAGACGGACGTATAGACGGACATGGCTAGATTAACTAGTTTAGAGACGCTACTTTATGGGGTGGGAAACGTTTCCATCACTGCGTTACAAACTTCTGACTGAAATCATGATACCCTCTGCAAGGGTATACAAATATCGGAAAATATCAGGATAAATTTTTTATGGGACCCCGGATACAATCAAAACCTGTACAAGTCGAAAAAATGCGAAAAAAATGTTTGTGATGTTACATCATACTTGTTTTAGAAAACGATGCAACCATGTTGTTGTAAAACCTTTAAATATGAATCGAAATTATTTATCAGCACAATCAAAGTACATGTACCATCATTAATACATCGTTTATATTGGGTGTTTTTTTAGAGGTATAGAACTTTAAGTTGCAATAAAACAACGATGGATTATTCGATTGACATGAATTTTTTTTATACGAAAGATAATCGTGTGGCATTACATTTTATATATGATTTCTGGCATATGACCGCCACGGCTGGCTCGTACTTATGGTCTATTCATGATGAATTGCCAAACCAAACTGAGAATAAATCACTTGACAGCTGTTAAATCGGTCGCCATCTTGAACAGTGATGCCAACTTAAAGTTTTATACCTCTTAAACAAACACCCTTTATATGATATAGTCATCCGATTTTTATAAAATTTAATTCGAAATTCAGAACTAATTAAAAAATGTTCTTTCCAAGCTTAGAAGGTAATATGTTAAAAAACACCAAAGATATATTGTTTTTAAAATTTTTTTGTCGGAGAGCTATAAGATATAGTTGTCCGATCCGGCTGGTTTTGACTTATTCTACATGCAGTAGAAAGAAGAATTTTGGGAAAGTTTCAGCCAGAAATCTCTAAAACTGAGAGACTAGTTTGCGTAGAAGCAGAAAGACCCCTGCAGTTCGTCAGTAGGCTCGCCGGGGAATGTCCGGTCGCCAAAAGCTATTTGTTTTTTTGTGCTTAAAACTGTATGCTGCTGTCGACGTCAGCAGAGAATTTGGAGCAGCGTAGAAGAGCGACGAAAGCGATCCGGCAAAAAGAGAGCAGATCTTTGCAGATTACCCTCTCTTTCTGTGTCATACAACTTGCCTACCCTAGACGCTTAGAGAGAAAACCTTCGGCCTTCGTCCGTTTTTTTTTGTCTCTCCGTTATGTTCAGAAAAAAGTTAAAGAAGAAGTAGACTTAGGGCATTCTGTTTGAGTTATGAAAGGAGAAGCAGCGCCGCTACACGTTTTGATTTATTAATATATATCAATAATATAACATCCCTTTTCCCTCGTGCTCTCTTACGTTTGATTAATTTTCGCGATCTCGCTCTCTTATTTTTCTTTTTTTTTTCTGTTTTAATCCTTTGTGATTTTGCCGGTGTGCTGATTGCTGTTACCTCTAGCCTAAAATCTGAAAGAATTCTCATTCATATCCCGAATGAAATTGAATTTCTAAGTGTGACAGTTTCTTTGCAATTTTTATCTGTTTTTGTTACATGTTCTTATATTACACCTGGATCTGACCTAGTAATTTATGAGCACCATCTGTTTGCAATAAAATCTGTTCTATCCATTCTTTCTAACAGAGACATTTTGAATGTTTTAGGTGACTTTAATCTACCTGATATTTTTTGGTCTCCTCCTACTGACTCATTTGTCGCTATGCCGTTATCAGCCCATGAATTTGTGGATGGCCTTTTAGAATTATCTTTACAGCAAGTAAGCTTTATACAAAATTCCTTAAGTAGACAATTAGATCTTGTGTTTGTTTCAGACCCGTCTGAAATCACAGTATGTAGAACTGACGATCTTGTTGTACCTGAAGACTGATATCATACAACTATGGAAGTGAAAATTGCCTCCCCTGCTCTGATACCCTCTCTACTTTAGTTTCTCCAACTAAAATGAGATGTTTTCGTAAATGTGACTATAATAAACTTAACGATATGATTTCTCATTATGATTGGACAGACTTGTACAATTGTACAGACATTGAAAGTGCCACTGAAGTATTTTAGTATTTTTAATGATAGGTTTCTTTCAAACCTAAACAGGCCGCCTTGGTTTACCAATGCGCTTCAAAGACGAAAAAACCTTAAATCTAAAACTTATAAAAAGTATAAAAAATTGGGCAGACCAGCAAGTCTGATTTTAATGTTCTCAAGAGTCATTGCTATTCTATGTATCTAAGTCGATGTAAATTTGAATTTTCAAACGATCCGAAATAGCTTAACAAATTTGTTAATGCCAAGCGTAAGTTATCGGCATTGCCTTCATCGGTACGTTTAAACTTAATGGAGGCATCAACGGATTCTAAAATTGCTGATTTATTTGCTTAGTGGTTCTAAACTACTTATAGTTCGTCAAATTCTAACTACCCTTGGTCAAATTCTAACTACCCTAATCCCTTAAATAGGGCAAATTGTATTTTTCTCCTGTAATTGACGAAAGCTCTCTAAAGCTCTCTTAAACGTATTATCACTTATCATTTGCAACATTTATGTTCCTCGCTTATATCACCGTATCACCATGGTTTTGTTAAGCGAAGATCGAATTCTCTCTCTTCCTCTCTCTCTGGCTCTAGAACAAAATTTCAAGAGAGCCTGGAGCCAGTTCTAGATTTAGCACGAAATCGGGTGCAAAGGAAACGTGTGGCATTATGCATCTTTTTATTCTTACGACTTTGCTGTTACGTACTTTCCGACGAGTGTAGTACACCTTTTAACTCTGCGAGTTACGGGTATAAAAACCTAAATATGAAGAATCTGCTGTTGTGTATTTACGTACTATAATGGTACATTGACATGTAGTAAATAAGTTTTAAGTGCTGGTTGACGTTAACTTAAGTCTAACATCGAGGAGAATATTCTCTCTAAGCGCTAACGACATGAAATTTGTTAGTGCTTAAGATTTTTAGCAATCTTCCTTTATTTATTGCTACTTATTCGACTTAATAATTTTTCTCAGGAAAAATCCGCCTTTCGCAGAAACATTGTTCGTAGTAGTTTATTCTTATTTTTTTTTTAGAGATGCGTTTTTTACCTGATCAATAATAAGGGAGTAAAAGGGAAATGGAGTTATATAAGCTGGAAAGCGATCTACCGCTATTTCAATAAACGGTAATGTGGGCAGCAGACATATTTAAGTGTTTTGACCATATGAGGGCGTTAGATTGGGCATGAAAAGCTTTCTTTAACTCCAACGATAGGTATTAATAAAAGCTGGTACATTTGTGGGCGTGTCAAAATTTTGTTGGTTCAAACGATAGGTATTAACGAAACCAATACATTTCAGTTAACATTTTGTTTCTAGCATAAAAGCTGGAGGCGCTACAGTCTTTTGGGCGTTAGAGTGAGCGTGGCCCCTCGGCTTAAATCTATTCTGAATTTATTAATTTCCCGATTAAGTAAGGAGATTATATTTCAAATCATATCATATTAATGCCAAACTTTCTGCAAAAAGATGTATCCCACAAGTAAAACAGGGCTTAAAAAGATCTAGGGGATCAAGAAAATGATACAGCTCAGACAATACTCTTCGCTTCTTGATAAGTTTTTCCCCCGACTGCAGCATAGGAAAATTGAAATGAGTTCGATGCTGCTGCTCAATATACCCCAAGTGTTTTGAAGTATCCGCTGTTTTCAGCCCAAATAGCTTATTATTTGCTTGATATTCTGGACTCGAATCAACTTAGATTCAGCACCTTTCAAACCAGCTCCTTCAAGTCTGCTCCGCAAATCATAACGTCCATATAAAAGCTCGGATCAATAGCATTTCTAGTCAATGGTAATTTTGGCCATAAATTGGATAAACATCGGGTAGAGTTTGTTCACTAACCAACCTTTTTTAAACGGAGTATTTTGACAAATTTTTGACCATTAAGATATATATATTATATATATATACCTATTAAATTAGGATCGAATAAATTTTGGCCCTAAGAGGGCCTTGAATAGATAGGCTATATATGGATATATATATGGTATATTTCAGTTCGTGTTCTGCTTAAATCAAGGAATCGTTGCTGGCCGGTTTTTGATGACTCCCGGAGGTCTGTCGTATTTTCCATAAATAACTTGGCAACCATTATTCTATTGTCCGCTTGTTGCTTAACAACTGCTGCCGCTAGGCTAACCTTTTAGTTATCGCTTCAGTCAAAGTGTGGGCTATCTACGTTCCTGATGTTCAGTGCTGCCATATTTATTGCCCTAGTATCGATTAATGTACAAAAAACTTACTTTAACGATACAGTCATTATCGATTTACCATTTCTCGAGCGCAACTTTGCCCAACTTGCCGAATGCTAAATCGATAACGAATCTTTCTAAAATTTCAGTATCTGTCTTAAGTGATCAAAGTAAGATCAAATGTAAATTAACGGTCCCAAACCGCCTGAAGTTGAACAGTTACCCAATATGAGCCTACACTTTACCATTGTTTTCGAATCTTTTCTTAAGAAGATATAGTTTCCTTTAGACTTCTTCTAACAGTGTTGCTAAGGCAAGATTTTGGCTACACAAATTTGGTGACCTTATATATGCTCGTGTCTGAATCAACTGAATCAATAGTCTTTTTCTCTTCTGCCCTTCAATTTGAACCCTGAAAGAAAGATGACCCAAAAGCAATGCTTCAAGTACTAATAAATATATTCAAGGCTTTGATGATGCCTTTAATTTCGCGGCCGCGTAGAATCGACTTTGAGAGACCTTTTCTCAACAAGGAAACTATTTTTTCTTTGCTCTTCTGGGAACCATTCTATTGAGCGTATTAAGGATAGAAAAATATATGCGCTACAGATAAATAGATCAACAATACCACAGTCAACCACCGTGCATTGCGTGTGTACGTGTGAGGGTAGAAAGAAGTTATTCTACAGTTCCAGCTAAAATAATTTCACTTTATATTAGTGCTCAAAACCTTTTTTTTGTTTACTTTACTTTATTTTCTAGGTCACCGAGTCTAAATGGCATTTTTAGACAGTTGGCAATTATACAATTCCAAGTTGCAAAACCTTTACTTATATATACCGTGCGCTAGTTTCCAAAAAGCTCAACTTAATACAGTATTCACCAATATGAACGTTGAATATGAGTGTATGTGCAACACTAACTCATAAACTTACAATTTGAATTAAACAATCGCTACAGTAGAGCCCCCGGTTGATATTGGGTTGAGCTAATATTAGCTCATATTCGGGATTGGACCTTTACCACACGGTGCCTGCACTAGCGATAAAATGTATCTGCCACTGCCTTCCTAGTACTGTTCTCGACTATCTCAGGAAAAAGTCGCTTTCACTTGCACTTGGTCGGTTTCAAAAACTTTATTCGCAGTAAATTCATATTCTGCCTTTCTTAGAGATTTAATACTAAAGATGTAAAAAATAAAATGAGTAGCACTATACTGTCTAATACTAAACTGGTATCGGTTAAGATATAATTCGAAATCCAACTGAAAAAGTTCAAGTTTTATATTAATTAATTAATCCTCCTAATCGTTGATAGTTCAAGGCATTTGGCGTGAACATTATGGATACTGAACTATTTGTTACCGTTTTGATCAATAGCTAATCAGGCCATAACTTTCCACTTCAAAGGCTTGTAAGATCTATTTCTACTTATCCACCTGATCATGAAGTCAACTTTGCGGAATGCAGTTTTTCAGAAAACATATAGTTAGCAGATCCTCATTTCTACAAGCCAGCAAAAGTAGACTTTCTAATTGGAGCACAATCCTTCTTCGATTTTGCGCTAGAGAAAGCTATAGGCTCGATGGGAATCGCGTTTGCCCATGTCAAAAGACCGCGTGGGTCATATCCTTCATTAAATTTTATGCATGAGAAAACTGTGCCGCTCTGGACAACAAACGAAACCATGATACCACTTCAGACCAGTGTTCGACGCTGTTTAAGCGCAATCCGAATGAATTTTTACGTCGTGTTGAGACCGTGGACGAAACATGGATCCACTGGTACACACCTGAGACCAAGGAACAATCGAAATAGTGAACTTTAACCGGCGAACCTGCTCCGAAGAAGGGGCCAAAAAAAAAAGTTGATGGCCACCGTTTTTGGGACTCACAAGGTGTGGTCTACATCGAATACCTGGAGAATGGCAAAACGGTCACAGGGCTGTACTATTCCGAACTATTGGACCGATTTGGCAAAAAATACGGCCCCATTTGGCGAAGAAAGAAATGCTCTTCCATCGGCTCAGCCCAAATTTGTCGTGCTAAAAACTGCTACCCCATCCACCATATTCTCCAGATTTGGCACCGTGTGACTTCTTTTTGTATTAAAATTGAAAGTCACTCGCTGGACCGAAATTTGCGTCGAATTTGCGTCCGCCACAGAGGTATATTTTTCAGACATATAACGTATATTTCAGACGGGCTAAAGAAGATGGAGCATCGCTGAGTCTTCCTAGAGTCTCTGAGATCCAATCGTTCTCAGAGAAAATATTTTGACTTCCTGTGCTTACAGAGGAGAATACGGATGATTTGGTGTCACGGGGAACTGACATTGATGGTTTGAAATTAACTTTCTGGAAATGAAATTGACTTCTTACTCAAAATTCACGACGAGTGGCCTCGTCGTTATCAGATGAAAGATTCCCCTGCCTTAAAGTTTTCAGGGTACAAAAAAAGCGTAGCAGTGTGTTCCGTATCAGAGTGTCAAACGAATGCATTTATAGATCTGATTGGAATTTGTAAGTCGCTTAATACGAGGTGTATTCAAAAAGTAAGGTAACTTTGTATTTTCAAGAAAAACTATTAATTTATTTATCAATATAAATGTTGTCCCCTTCAAAGTAATCCCCCTCAGATACAATACACTTATGCCAACGGTTTTTCCAATCCTCAAAGCACTTCCCATAAGCACTTTTCGGTATAGCCTTGGGCTCTTCCAGCGATGCAGTCTTTATCTCTTCAATCGTTGCAAATCTCCGTCCATTCATAGGTCTCTTTAGTTTTGGGAACAAGAAAAAGTCACATGAGGCCAAATCCGGTGAATATGGTGGCTGAGGCATTATTGTGGTGTTGCTTTTGGCCAAAAAATCTCTCACAAGCAAAAATGAGTGAGCAGGGGCATTATCGTGATGCAAAAGCCATGAATTGTTTTTCCACAATTCTGGACGTTTCTTTCGTATTGCTTCTCGCAAACGGCGCATAACTTCCAGATAATACTGTTTATTGACCGTACGACCATATGGTAAGAACTCCTGATGCACCACGCCATGGTAATCAAAGAATACAGTACTCAAAACTTTGACATTTGATCGAACTTGGCGTGCTTTTTTCGGTCTTGGCTCACCTGGGCTCTTCCTTTGTGACGATTGGGCTTTGGTTTCGATATTATAACCATATACCCATGATTCGTCACTAGTTATGACCCCTTTGAGTAAATCTGGGTCGTCGTTGACGTCATCCAACAGCTCTTGAGCGATGCTCAAAGGTCAAAGTACTTTAGAGAATTGAGTTGTTTCCAGAATACAGGTGACTCTTGTGGATTATTTTGTGTTGGATGCAGATTGTTTCGCTATTCCATATAATGCCATGCTTCCATTTTTGCTGTCTCAAATATCGCAATTTATTACCTTGTTTCTTGGCAATTTACATCAGGCGCATTATTGAGATGCCAAAGTAATGGTGTTACATTGGAGGCAGCTTATTGGCCTTATCAATGGCTGATTATGGGTTAGCAAGCTCGCCCTTTTTTAATTTGTGTCTTTTGCGGTCGATTAAAATAGAGGACAAAAAACTTTTGTGGCTATAAATTTTAAACAATAATCAAAAAACAAATACTTCGCGTGGTCGATTTAAATCTATTTCAACGAAAGCCAATTATATTTTGAAAAAAGTTTTTAGAGCCTTGTTTAAAGAAAATTTACGAACATGAGGCGAATTCGCACAGAGAGTACTTTATTGTGAACCCGTCGTCCTGAACTTACTTATACTGTACTTTAAGCTCCAGGTATAAAAACAAACAATTCAATAATTTCGATTAATAGTTTCGTTAAAGCTCCATGGCACTTGAGACTTATGTCGTCGTGTGTTTTTGCTTAAATGCTGTTCATCTTGAACTCGTTGTCGATCTATTTACTGACAGTTTTTTGTCTGCCTTTCGGAAAAGATCTACAGCGACAACGCTGTCAACTTCGTGGGGGCGAGCAAGGCCCTGAAAGAGTTGAACGCAGCGTTTCATCAGTACCAGGCTCAGCTGACGACGTTTGCGGCACAGAGAGGCCTCGAGTGGTTCTTCATACCACCAAGGTCTCCACACTTCGGCCATAAGATGGAGAGGCTTTCACCCCGGAGCATCTATTGATCGGACAGCCTCTTCCTACGCTGCCGCCAGAATCCGAAACAAACGGAGTCTGGAAGAAAGCCAAGCAGCCCTTTTGGGAGAGTTGATCCAAGGATTACCTGGATAGTATACAGCAGCACAGTAAGTGAAGCATCGATGGACCCGATCTGCAGATTGGAGGATAATGTGCTGCCAATTACAGGGCGACTGGTAGCAACCATATTCTGCGAGGATGGTAGAGTGCATTTTGCCAAAAATCGGACTCTGGAGGCGTCATTAAGCGCGCAATCCACAAACTGGCACTATCAGCACTATCGATAAAGTTAAAGCACCGTAGGCCTTCAACTGGGCCGAAACTTATTGTTAAAGCTAATATAATTAAATATGTAAATGCAGATGCAAGAAATTAACTGGATGACATTTAATTAAGGGGGTCTACTGGATAGGTAGAAAGAAGCGTTGCCGACCCCATAAAGTATATATGTTCTTGATCAGGATCACTAGCCGAGTAGATCTAGTCACTTCCGTCTGTCCATCGTCTGGACGTATAAACGCTGATATAACTATAGAACAGTCAGACCTGGCATGCAGATTTCTGGGCTTCCTGCCCAGCGCAAGTTTGTTTCAGCGGGGTGCCACGCCAACGCTTACGCCCATTATCCTCGAAAATCTGTAGCGCCTACAGTTTTTATAAAAGAAACAACATTTTTACTGAAATGTATTTGTCTCATCAATACCTATCGACTGACCCACAAAAAATGGGACACTCCGATTCTAACTCCCAGTAACGGATTAAACGTCTAAAACTGTCTGCCGCCCACTTAAAATATACTGAACTAGCGGGTAGGTGGCGGTTTACAATATCGCTTTGTTGCTTGTATCTCCATTTCTCTTTTGGTTCCTTGAGATAAGTAACGGGTATCTGATAGTCGAGGCACTCGACTCTAGCGTTCTTTCTGTTTTAGCTGTTTTGTTTTAAATATTTTTTCAACGAATAGATATTTTTATCATATATGTGGGCTATTATTAATGTACATTTATGAACTTTTTTTTTTATTTAAAACTTTAGAAGTTAAAGCACGATGAAATACTGGTTGCACTTAAGCTTTGAAGATAACTGAGTCACAAACTCTTCTACCAATAAGCTTTATAACTCATTTAATTTTCAGCACTGCTTCTGTGAGTCAGTAGTTCTTTGTTGCATAAGCCCGTTGTATGCGCCAGAGTAATAAAGTGGCTTGAATAGAGCTGCATCTTCTCTTGTGGTTGACAGTGGAAAATCCCAGCTACGTCGCTAACGACTAGTTGCGTTGCTGAAGAACATTTCCGTAAAAAGCCTTACGGATCAACCACCACTATCCTCCCTGCAGTACCATTCAGCACTAAATGAGCACCGAATTACTACAAAGTGCTCATCACTAAGCGCTCATTCAGTGCTCAATTTGTTTGAGAGTGAGTGCTTAAATAAACATAGGCATATTCTAGGATTCAGCAGTGCTCAAAAATGGGCACAGAATCACTACTTTTTTTCAGTACAAATTGAGCACTTGGCAGATACATAAAATTGTAAAATAATTTTTGTTTTATTTTATTGATTTGATTTAATTTGTTTTTTGAATTACAATGTGGGCTTGCGTTTTACTGGGGTCGTTGGGGTCCTGGGTAACTTCTGTTTAAGGCAGCTTAAGTTTGTAACAACCTTATTGCATTTTGCAGCGATTTCTCCGGAGGCTCGGATGGCTCTATCTGAGAAATTGCACCTACAATTAGGAAAAAAATTTGTTTCAAAATAGAATGAGACACGAATAAATTTATATGTTTTATTTTTTAGTACAAGAAATTTAATTTTTTTAATATATCAAAATATTAAAAAAAACGAAAAAGAAAGTATTTTGTATGTTTGCAACGCAGTGAAGGAGACGTTTCCGACCCCATAAAGTATACAGTTCTTGATCAGAATCACTAGACGATTCTAGCCATATCCGTCTGTCTGTCCGTTTCTAAGCAAACTAGTCTCTCAGTTTTAAAGCTATTGGGCTGAAACTTTCCAAAAGACTTTTTATTTAGTAGGATCGGTCAACTATATCTTATAGCTTGCATAGGAATAATCTGAGAACAAATTTTTTAATATATATCTTTGGTATTTTCTAACATATAACCTCCTAAGTTTGGAATACATTTTTTTTAATTTGTCCGAATTTTAAATTAAATTTTATCAAAGTCGGACAACTAGATCATATAGCTGCCATACGAACGATCGGAAAATTGATGGCAAAACAATATGAAACAAATCAAGGCTACGGTGTTTTTGACTTATTATCTTATAATATTGGGAATATTAATTTTTATATTTTTAGAATTTGGAGTTTAATTTATTAACAAATACGACGACTCTTATATTTAGCTGTCAAAGAAATGGTAAGAAAAATAATGAGCATTTTTTTTTATATCACTGAAGCTAGAAACATTTTTGAAAAATTGAATTGAATTGTTGTTAATAAGATTAAGATTAAGATTAAGATTAAGATTAAGATTAAGATTAAGATTAAGATTAAGATTAAGATTAAGATTAAGATTAAGATTAAGATTAAGATTAAGATTAAGATTAAGATTAAGATTAAGATTAAGATTAAGATTAAGATTAAGATTAAGATTAAGATTAAGATTAAGATTAAGATTAAGATTAAGATTAAGATTAAGATTAAGATTAAGATTAAGATTAAGATTAAGATTAAGATTAAGATTAAGATTAAGATTAAGATTAAGATTAAGATTAAGATTAAGATTAAGATTAAGATTAAGATTAAGATTAAGATTAAGATTAAGATTAAGATTAAGATTAAGATTAAGATTAAGATTAAGATTAAGATTAAGATTAAGATTAAGATTAAGATTAAGATTAAGATTAAGATTAAGATTAAGATTAAGATTAAGATTAAGATTAAGATTAAGATTAAGATTAAGATTAAGATTAAGATTAAGATTAAGATTAAGATTAAGATTAAGATTAAGATTAAGATTAAGATTAAGATTAAGATTAAGATTAAGATTAAGATTAAGATTAAGATTAAGATTAAGATTAAGATTAAGATTAAGATTAAGATTAAGATTAAGATTAAGATTAAGATTAAGATTAAGATTAAGATTAAGATTAAGATTAAGATTAAGATTAAGATTAAGATTAAGATTAAGATTAAGATTAAGATTAAGATTAAGATTAAGATTAAGATTAAGATTAAGATTAAGATTAAGATTAAGATTAAGATTAAGATTAAGATTAAGATTAAGATTAAGATTAAGATTAAGATTAAGATTAAGATTAAGATTAAGATTAAGATTAAGATTAAGATTAAGATTAAGATTAAGATTAAGATTAAGATTAAGATTAAGATTAAGATTAAGATTAAGATTAAGATTAAGATTAAGATTAAGATTAAGATTAAGATTAAGATTAAGATTAAGATTAAGATTAAGATTAAGATTAAGATTAAGATTAAGATTAAGATTAAGATTAAGATTAAGATTAAGATTAAGATTAAGATTAAGATTAAGATTAAGATTAAGATTAAGATTAAGATTAAGATTAATATTAAGATTAAGATTAAGATTAAGATTAAGATTAATATTAAGATTAAGATTAAGATTAAGATTAAGATTAAGATTAAGATTAATATTAAGATTAAGATTAAGATTAAGATTAAGATTAAGATTAAGATTAAGATTAAGATTAATATTAAGATTAAGATTAAGATTAAGATTAAGATTAAGATTAAGATTAAGATTAAGATTAAGATTAAGATTAAGATTAAGATTAAGATTAAGATTAAGATTAAGATTAAGATTAAGATTAAGATTAAGATTAAGATTAAGATTATTTCTTATAACTGCAAGGGTATACAAACTTTGGCTTGCCGAAGTTAACTTCCTTTCTTGTTTTATTTGTTAGAACATATATTTTATTATTGTTGCTGAAAAAATAAAATTTTTCAAGATTTGAGATGTTTGAGACTTTTATCTAGTAATTCATTAAGTTTTACTTCTCCTATTTTTGCTCACTATCAAGTTTGCAGTCAATATGATTTGAATATTCTTTCATAAATTTGTATTTATTGTCTTTTACTTAAAAAAATAATGTTTTTTACTGCTTGTTTCCAATACTGTGTTCTTGGGAAAATTGTATTTTTATTAATGTTGTTTTAAATTAACTTGATGTTCATTCCACTTTTATAAAAAAAAAATGGTGTGAGAGACTTACCTGAAGTTGCTTTTTTGTTTTATTAATTAGAGAATAGGTGGAATGTGCATACAAACGTATATACACATATTTTAGTAAAGCCTTTGACTCTTTGTACTATTTTCTTCTTTTATTTATATTACATCAGCTCTGATTTCCAAATAATCCCTTAACTGGAATTTAAAGTTTATTATTTATCTCAGAGGGATATATTTGAAAACGCTGTTTCCAAGATGATCTATGTCCGCCTGGGGTTCCTTAGGGCAGTCATATAGACCCTTTGCTGTTCAGTTTGTTTTTAAATAATCTTTACTGTTTTTAAATAATGTCACTCTATCTTAACTCACTCTCGTTTATTATATAAAATTATATGTCGGAGATAGGGGTCCACTAGCCGCTTCGGGAGGTGGTTTGTCCGTCATGACTTTATTTTCACTCAGGCTATCAGCGCAGCGAGTCGCAATTCAAAGGTTCTCGAAAGAATCCCCCCTGAAAAGTCTACCACTCTGCACAACTCTTGTAATTTTGAAGTCACTTGTCATTTCTAATTTATTCTCTAATTCTGTTAATCTCACTCTCCTCATTACAACAACAATTGCGCCACACTCGGATAAGGTGAGTTCTCACTTAGCCATGCTCTCAAAACCCTTAAATGGTCTCAGAAGGTCACACTTCTTTCACTCAACTCTTTATTTGAAATGACAGATTTCTCTCAGTTACATTATTATTATTATTTTACATTAATTACTATTATTATTACTTCTCTCAACATGTATATGATTTTCTATAAGGGGTCGTTCATGGGTTACTGTTTTCAGAATATACTCAGTTAACTATTATCCGTCCCAATTTAGATTATTGCTCTTCGGTTTGGAGACCACAATATCAAGTGCACATTGACCGTATAAAGTCCGTGGTTTAATCTGAGAACAAAACGTCATGTTACCTTCTTTCTTGAGTAGACTTTTATTGATTAATTCGCGTACTATTTTCATGCATAATCTTATCAGAGGCGATATTAATTACGTAGATTTGGTTGGCAGCCTAACTTTTATGCTTAATTATTGTTCTATAAACTTGTCACGATGAACATCAATCGTCATCATCAGTTCACCACACCATTTAATTTTTTATTTTTTAAGCCTGTTTTAGAACTTAAATCTTTTGCTTGTCTTTATTTGTCCTATGAGCCTGCCTCGAAAATCGTAACAGGCATGTGCATATTGTTCGTACTATTTATTTGTATTGCTTTAAGTGCATTAACGTTCAACCAATAAAATAATTGATTTGTTAAGGACTGAAAGTTTGTTTAATTGTATGCATTTTCATAAATTATTATAATTTTAATTATTTCTTTGATAATAATAATAATGATAGGTACTTCTAAGAATTCCTATGACTATCGTGACGTACAGGCCTGTAACTGTACTTACTTTGTAAGCCTTCCTATGGTCTGTGGTCTTTGATTGCTCTGATAAGTGGCAGCTTAGTAAAAATCCAGAACATAGCTTTTCTTCAGCTATGAAGAATAATATTTTTCCGACCGTTTCTTTGACTGCTATGTTAGAATCGTCCAATTTTTTTTTATTTTAAATTTCAAAATTCTTTAAAATATATAAATTATATTCCCAATATTATAAGATAATACGTCAAAAAATACCGAAGATATTACAAATTATTGTATCATATTATTTTTCCACCAATATTCCGATCGTTCCTATGACAGCTATATGATATAGTCGGCAGATTTTCATAAAATTAAATTTGAAATTCAGAACTATTTAAAAAGTGTTATTTCTAAGCGTAGGAAGTTATATGTTAGAACAAGAGAGAACACTATAGACGAATGTCCGTTACTTAAATAACTTACTTTTAAAAAATATGTCATCATGTATTTTTTTCGACGATCGAATTAGCTCCCGATTGTTATATTAAAATCGGTAATCAGGAAACACCATAAGGAGGCCTTAGCTTTGCAACGGGGTCTTTCAAAGCAAAACCAAAAACCGACTGGAGTTGTCAAACTTTAAAAAACTTTGAAAACTCCATGATCCCCACAAATTTTGTCTATCCGTACCATACAGAAGGCATAATTATTTACATTACGAAATTAATTAAAATATATATTACTCATTTTACTTAGTACAGCATAGTTAATAATAATATAACAGGCTTGCCGCGCAATATGTTCTCTCTAAGCGTCGGCAGCGCCCTTTTTCGGCTCTGCTTTTGTTTCAGATAACGCCAAGAATGAGAGATGAAAACATAACATATGAATACAGCTAAGTTGTTCTTTGGGACAATCTATAGGTATCAGATACAGTAATACATATTAGTTGAAAGAGATAAATAAAGATTTACAATTCGCGCGCACTTTGCCCTCTCTTAGTGCCGGCAGCACTTTTCTCTTTGCCGCGGCCTGCAACTAATTACACACACACTTACATGAATGCCTTTTTCATTGCCTGACTCTAACGTCATTGTGGCCGCCACAGTTTTGGCGGTTTGTGGGCGTTAGAGTGGGTGTGCCACATTTTTTTTTAGATCAGTCGATAGGTATTTTTGAGACAAACAAGAATACATATATATACTTTATGGGGTCGGAAACGCTTCCTTCTACCTGTTACATACTTTCCGACGAATCTAGTATATCCTCTTACTCTACGATTAATGGGTTCAAAAAAAACACAAAATATATAATTTTTTTAAAGCTTTTTTTGCCTTTAATTCTATATGGGAGCTATAGGATATAGTTGTCCGATCTGGCTGGTTCCGACTTATTTACTACTACTTATATTATTGCAAAAGAAAGAAGACTTTTGGGAAAGTTTCTGTCCGATAGCTTTAAAACTAGTTTGCGTAGAAACTGAAGGACAGACGGAGGGACATGATCGACTAGATCGACTAGTCTAGTGATGCTGATCAAGAATATATGTACTTTATGGGGTCGGAAACGCCTCCTTCACTGCGTTGCAAACTTCTGACTAAAATCATTATAACCCCTGCAGGGTTATAAATATCGGAAGAATAAACTACCTTAGTGAGCAAACTATTTTAAAATACTTTTCTAACGACATATAGCACAAGCCTTTAGCTTTCTTCACAAGTTACGGGTATACAAAATAAGTTATAGTTGTTTTCTCGCCAAACTAGCTAGTTTTTCCAAAAGTGTTAAAACTAATGTTTCTTAAATTAGCGGGTTAGCATCATCTTAAATCTTTAACACCTTCAAATAGAGTTTGGATTGGGAAATTAGAAAAAGGGAAGTACAAAAAACGTTGGTCAATAATTTTTATACGGTGCTGTTAAGCCAAATCGTGTTCAAAAGGCGTACATAGTATTTCGAAATACCTTTCTAACGACGTATAGAACAATCCTGTAGCTTCAGTACTTTAGAGCTGTTTTCCCGCCAATCTAGCTAGATTTTCAAAAAGTGATAGAACTAATGTTTCTTATATTGAGCTGTTTACATCGTCCAGAATTTTCAGGTCTCTAAAATAACGTTTTGACAAACAAAATAAAATTTTAGTTTTAAAAGGACCCTGAAAATCTTGTTTTCATTCGCCGCGTATTTTAATTGGAAATATAGCTAGGTGGATAGCCGGAGGTGATTATTTCCACCGGCTCCAACGGATCAACTTTTTTAAATTTTGCGCTTCGTAACTACGTGGACTGCCATCCACATATTATTTCTGCACGTCGAGGGGTAGGGGGGTGCGCTGGCGCTGGTAGACAGCGGTGACCGAAAGCATTAACACAACTTCAACTTTAAGCGGTGTCGGGGGAGCCACCACGATTTATTCTTAATGAGTGACAACATCGAATGCAATGGAGACTCCACGGAGGGGAGATTAGACGAGAACGGGAGCGGTGAGCCTAAAAAAATTCAAAAATTAAATTTTTTTGAAATTCATATTTAATATATATTAATCTTTCAATCTTTCCCTCACAAATTTCCCTTTTCCATCATGTAAACTGGTTTCCAATTGTATTGCTTTCCTCGACTTCTAAGCACCCCCACCTTGAACAGATATGACTTCTCAAATTTTTAATAAAAATTTAATTCTCTTTTAAACAAGATAAACAATTTCAAAGACTGGTTTTGACTTTCTTTTTTGAGGTATTTTCCTTTTTTATTTTTTATAATTGTCCTTATTCATCACCAACCATTTCTATTAAGATGCCTAAGCCTGGATGTGGTTATACCGTTTCCCTTTGTCAATGAATAACAGAAAATCAAAAAGTTAACATAGTGAAACATACTTCTATAAAAGTTTTAATTTTTATACCCGTTACTCGTAGAGTAAGAGGGTATATTTGGTCAGAAAGTATGTGACAAGAGGTACAAGAAAGCGTTTCGAACTCCATAAATTCTTGATCAGGATCAGGATTAGAGGAGTTGGCCTTAGAATGCATATTCTTGAGCTTCCTGCGCAGCGCCAATTTATTGTTATGCCCACTCTAAAGAGGTACTAGACTATAGCATTATAGCATACTTCTCTGTTTTTAGTAATTTCTAGTTAAAAATGAGTCTCTAATAATAGCTAAATAATATTTAAAATCAAGAAAGTTACTTTTGAAGTTATAAGAAATATTCAATGTTAGTAACACCACGTTAAATTTTTAAGGATTGTTGCTAGTAATAGTTCAGTATTATAAACAAATAATTTGTTTAAATATTTTATTATTTATTTGACGTCTGAAGTCCATGTAGTGACGAAACGCTCTTGTAAAGTGGGCGAAGGCGACTACTATATAAGTAGTGGATAAATGGGGCGTTTGGATAATAAGTGGAAGGGGGAGGCAATTAATTATTCTAATTAAAGTAATAAATTAGGTCAAGATGACAGGTAAGGGGTTAATTAATGTTAATAGGTGCGTGACCGGTGGTCGTAAATTAAGGTGATAAGTTGACAGGTAGGTATGAAGATTTGAAAGACGAGTTAAAACGAGGGGAGTGATCGTTAATTAAGGTGATATGTTGACAGGTGTCCGTTAATATATTTAGAAAATTTGTTAAAACGAGGGGAGGGATCGTATTCAGTCGTTGACGAGTATGTTCACAAGATCATACGGGGGTGGAGTTAATGGGGTGTGACGGGTGGCCGTTACTAAGATTTAGAAAATGGGTTTAAACGAGGGGAGGGATCCTAATTTAGCGGTTTATCAAACGGGGAGAAGTTACTGGGGTGTGACGGGTGGTCGTTACTAAGATTTAGAAAATGGGTTAAAACAAGGGAAGGGATTAGTGACCCAATGATCTAATTAGAATAAAAGAAAGGGTAAAACGAAAAGAAAGAGTGTGTGAGGGTATTTTGTATGCTTAAGAATTTCAAAATGTGGTGGTGGTGTAGAAAATGTTTACTAGATATATACAGTTTTGAGCTGTCCCCTTAACGACAGGTTACAGGTTACAAGTCAGCCAACAGGTCTAAAGGTTTTTGTTTGATATTGTTGTGGGAAAAGAGCGTATTCTTCCCCCTCTTAAGCAATCATTAGATGGAGGAAGTGACCGTGGACATGTTAAGTATGCTGCTCCTTAAGCTCCAGAAAACCAGCGACTTACTCTTAATTGCACCCAGTTGTTGTAATTATTATAGTTGTCCCTCCATTAAATAATGCGCTGGGTATGCTCAGCGTAGAAGTTTATTTGTTTATTTATTAAAATTCAGTTCCATGTGTTTCTTACTTATTGTATTTAAGATGTTTACCAAACCTTACGCACTTGTAGTGAGTATATCGAAGTTGGTTCATCGAAATATTGTACCATTGGGAGCACTTAATTTTATTGTGATGTGTTTCAAAATATTAAATATTAATTTAAGGTTCCGATTTTGGGAAATATTTAAGGTAGATTTCCTCAAGAGGAAGGATAGCCACTTGTTACCGCTGGCTGACTTTTCTTGGTTTTTGCACTGTATAATTTGTCTATGGTTTTTGAAACCCGCACTATCTACATGCTATTCGCCGCTATGATTGCTCGAACTTAAATCAAGATAGAAATAGAAAAAGGAGCGTTAGTTTAGTTAAACGGCAGCAGACCCAAATAAAAATCATCAGAACATAAGACGCGGAATGTGTGCTTCTGAATCAAAGACAAAGGTGGCTAGGCAAACAAACCGACTCACAGACGCATGTAATGGAACGGCCTAGGCAAGGACTTGTGGTTAGCGCCTGGAGATGTGCCACTCCCACACTTGTGCACTGGGGAAATTATTTAATAGTAAATAAAGATATCTAGGTATTATATAATAATACTCTTAAAAAATAAAAACAAATATTTTTTTTTGAGAAGCAACTTTTTAAAAGTCATGGTAAAGCTATTTTTGAAGTCGAACCATCTTGAAAATAAAAAAGAAAAAATTGGTCTTGATATTTTTTATCCAAATTTATTGTTATAGCTTTTTTTCCCATATCCCATCTATTTGTATTTATTGGTAGGTTTTTTTTAAAATTTGGTTTATGAATCTGTTAAGATTTTCCAATTTATCATGAAGCTCTTTTAATGGATTTCGTACCTACTCTACTTAAGATATCGTTTTTCTTACTTAGTCATACAAGTCATGACCATTTATTGGTTCTGAAGAGTTTTTGATTAATTTTTTTTAAACATTTATCAGACCATCAGAGTCAGGATATACACATGTAAGACTTTTAAGTTCTCTTTTGAAAAATGAAGATAAAATCTCTACCATTTACAAAATTACCAAACTTCTCAATAGATTTTAATATTAAAAAAATATGAAAACTTTTTCTATTTTTATTAATTTTTGCTTCTCGTAACTATTGTATTATTGAAAGAAATTCATTAGTATGGTTATTATTACCAGCAGCTGTTCTCGCCATTAAGAGTTGTAATCCAATATACAGAGTTTGGTGGCACTTTGTTGTAGTCTTATATAACTGGAGATTTTACTATAACTGAAGATTTTACTAAAGGTTTAATAATTGTAGAATATTACTCTCTTTTCTTTTCTTTCCTTTCCTTTCCTTTCCTTTCAATTGACCATCTGGTTGATAGTTTCTTTTATGAGCACTTGTTTCTTTAAAATGTTTTTATATGATTCTTAATCTTTCTTAGAATAACCTTCAACAGCGTTTTGAAAAATTTAAGAATATAGGCCAGATGATAGAATCCATACGTTAAGAAAATAATATCAAGACCAATTTCTTCTTTATTTTCAAGATGGTTCGTCTTTAAAAATAAGCTTTACAGCACTTATTTGGTTTTATTTTTCTAAGTGTATGAAAAACAAAATTCTTGAATAACAGTGTTTTATTTTATTAGTGAGAAAGTTAATTAAATATTTAAAAATAAAAATAAAGCTTATATTTTACTTTTCTTATTCTGAATATTTAATTTTTATTGATTTAATACCTAGATATCATAATTCATTAGGTGGCACTACAACCCGATTCGGGTTTTGGCCGACCTCAGCGTCTCCCTCCACGCGCCTCTGCTCCTCGCGCGCCTTCTCCAATCGGAAATATCCAGTGCAGTCAGGTTCTCCTCCACTTGGTCCTTCCATCGGAGCTTTGGTCGTCCCTTTCGTCGTCGCCCGTTCGACCCTCGCCTCAAACACCTTCTGAGCTGGAGATTCTTCATCCATACGCACAACGTGGCCGAGCCAGCGCAGCGTTGTATCGTGATGAGTACGAAAGTCGTTCCCAATCCGAAAGTCGTTCCCAATCCGAAAGTCGTTCCCAATCCGAAAGATCTTGCGAAGAATTTTTCTGTCGAACACTCCAAGCGCTGCTGCATCCGTCTATGATAGTGTCTTGTAGAGTGTTAATTTTGTTCGGCGGGAGAGGTCTCTATTGCACATTTGCTTACTCAGACCAAAGTAGCGCCTATTGGCAAGTGTGATTCTTGGCTTGATCTCCAGGCGGACGTCATTTTCGGTGTTAATGGCAGTGCCAAGGTACGTGAACTCCTTGACCACTTCGAAGGTATAGCTGTCCGCTACCACATGGGAGTCTAGGCGCCGCGCCCCACTGCTTGTCGACAGCATATACTTCGTCTTGTCCTCGTTTACCGCCAAATCCACTTTTGCCGACTCTTTTTCGATAGCCGAAAATGCAGCAGTGATGTCGCTTGCTGCGGCCTATGATGTCAATATCATCGGCATACGCAAGGAGCTGGACACTTTTATAAAAAATAGTGCCAGATCGATGTACACTGGCTTTCCGCAGAACCCCTTCCATCACGAAATTGAAGAGGTCGCACGACAGGGGATCGCTCTGTCTAAAACCTCAAACGGTATTAAAAGGTTCGGAGAGGTTCGTTCCTACCTTGACAGAGCTGATGGTGCTGCTCAATGTCATTCTGCAAATACGTATTAGTCTTGCAGGAATACCGAACTCAGACATGGTGGCATATAGGCGTTCCCTCGTCGGGCTATCGAATGCAGCTGTATAATCGACAAAGAGACGGTATGTGTCAATGTTATTCTCGTGGGTTTTTTCCAGGACTTGGCGTAATGTGAAGATCTGGTCTATGGTGGACTTACCAGGTCTGAAGCCGCACTGATAAGGTCCGATCAGTCTGCTGGTATACGGCTTCATTCGTTCACATATTACGCTCGATAGGACCTGGTATGAGATGGTAATTAGGCTGATTCCCCGGTAGTTGGCGCATATCGTCGGGTCACCTTTCTTCAGAACGGGACAAAGGACGCTGAGATTCCGATCGTTGGGCATGTTTTCTTCTAGCCATATTTTGCAGAAGAGCTGATGCACCTTATCAGATCTTCGCCGCCGGCCTTGAACAACTCTGCAGGCAGTCCATCAGCACCGGCTGCTTTGTTGTTTTTGAGCCGCGTTATAGCGACTCTGACCTCGTCATGGTTAGGTAGTGGTATATCCACATTTTCGTCGATTGGTAGTATCGGGCTGCTTCCTCCAATGGCGGGATTGGTGCCGTCATCGCCTGCTAGCAGCTTGGAGAAATACTCCCTCCATAACCTCAGCGTGCACTGCGTATCCGTAACCAGATTTCCATTTTCATCCCGACAGTTAGATGCTCCGGTCTTGAAACCCTGTGTCAGACGGTTGACTTGTTGGTAGAATTTTCGAACATCATTCCTGTCATTTAACACCTCAAGTTCTTCGCACTCTCGCTTTTCTTGCTCCCGTTTTTTCCGTCTGAAAAGTCGCTCCTCTTCCATTCTTTTCTCCCTGTAACGTTCACACGTAGCTCGCGTTGCGCCAGACTGCAGCGTTTTTCTTTGGGCGGCGTTTTTGGCTGCAGCTGCGACGCGACACTCCTCGTCGTGCCATTGGTTCCGTTTGGGTGGGCGCTTGAACCCAATAGTTGTTTCAGCAGCAGCTTGCATGGAGTGGGATATGTGTACCCAGAGTCCGCCGGCGTCAACAGGGAGAGGGATAGGTTGGTTGAGCAGTTCCTAGAGGTGAGTGGAGTATGCTATTGCTGTCCGTTGTGATCGCAGCCTAGTGACGTCAAGCTTTCGTTGCGTGATGGGGCGTATGTTTTTCGCTTGACATAGCCGCATGCGTATCTTGGCTGCGACAAGATAGTGGTCCGAGTCAATGTTGACTCCACGAAACGTACGCACGTTCATCACGCTTGAGGCATGCCTTCCGTCTATCACAACGTGATCAATCTGGTTGCGCGTCTTTTGATCAGGGGACAGTCATGTGGTCTTGTGGATATCGAGGTGCCAAAATCTGGTGCTACTCACTACCAGGTTTCGCGCCGCGGCGAAGTCAATCAGCCTGAGACCGTTGTTCGAGGTGGTCTCATGGAGGCTGAATCGACCGACGGTGGGGTCAAAGATGCGTTCGCGACCGACCTTTTCATTGAAGTCCCCGAGGATAAGCTTCACGTCGTGGTCTGGGCAGCGGTCCTATGTGTCCTCGAGTCTCGCGTAGAATGCATCCTTAACAGCATCGTCCTTCTCCTACGTCGGGACGTGCGCGCAAATTATGCTAAGATTAAAAAACCTAGCTTTGAATGAAGTGACCAGGAATATAGAAGGTTTGGAAGCAAACACTGTGGAGGATTATAAAATACAAACAATCGACCAAACAATAACGTGCGGTACTATAATTAAAGTGGAAAAAAACTTTACTAAAGTTCACCTGGGAACAAACACAATATGTAGGTTTTAGGGAAGCTGCAGAAACTATTATGAATCTTTGTAAAATTCAAAGTGTACAATACTTTATCGCTTTAACAATTTTACGAAATAAAATTATGAGATCTTACCATTCCAGGCACCGTTTTAAACTTTCAAGCAATCTTATCAAGATTGGATTTTATATATAACGATAAGCGACCAATACATTAGAACTTAGTGTTCTCTGGCAGGGACGAATGACAGTTACTGAATACTATAGTTACTGAAAAAAAATATGACTTTACTAATAAACAAAACCATAATGACACACGGAAAAGACAGCGTAGTTTCCAATGAAACAAACAAAAAAAAGAAGCAATGCCCTACGAATATTTATATCGGGATTAAATGGATCTATCAGAAAAACTCTTCTCATTATGTCCACCAGATTTGCCCAATGCTTTGGGAAAGGTCCAGGACTTAAAATCAAACAATTGCCGATTTTAATTTGCAAACAGGTTTAATGGATTTAAAAATGAAAATAAATAACACGAAAACAACTTACGATTTGTCAAAACGGGCAATCATTGGGGTAATAACCAAAATTATGACTGGCCACAAAGGGGACATTTTTGGCAAAACAATAACCAAAATAACACTCAAAAGCAACAAGCTGTCGAGCCAATGGATGCTGATCCATCGATTGAACTCTAGAATAAACCTAATAACAATCGGCTGCCGAATAATAATTGGCAGGCAAATAATAATCGAGGGAGATATAATAATAATTATTATCAAAATAATAATCGTTCAAATTACTACGTTCAAAAAAGGAAACCAGATGGAACTGTAAATTAGCCAGCAAATAATGTATTTAGATTAAATAATATTAATGAAGATCATTTTTAGATGAGACCTCTACAGGGGAATGCCCTGTTTAAATAGAATAGACAACAAAAACCAAGAAGCAGTTGAAGATTTTAATAGATACAAGAGCCACTGTTTATTATATTTATAACTACATATATATATATATATATATATCTATTAAAATCTTCAATCTATATATATATAACTACAGTTCATGGGTTTTCAATTATGTATTGGTAAGTATGATCATATTATAAATAGAATGATTTGAATCTGATCTTCTAATTGGATTTAATTTACTAAGAAAACTTGGAGCAATAATACCCTTCAGTTCCAAAATAAAAGTTACCTGGGGAAAACCTCCGAGGGGACATGACCTGGCCCACGGGGGAATTCCCCGGCACGCCCCATAGGAAAATTGTATGGGATGTCCCTTTTTTTCCGAGTGGAAATGTACAGGAATTTTTTTATGTCCCCCAGGATTTCCCCTGTTCCTTACAATGTCCAACGCTGCTGAAAAAATAAGGCTATTTAAAAAAATGTGTTTTACTTGTATATTTATATATTTAATTTTGTAAACTGTTTAAAAGCCTTTTCATTTCAGCACGCCACTTTCGGGTAACGGAACCAGAATTTATTGGGTTGTGTTATAAAAGCTATAAAAAATATCAAAAAGGGACGTTCTTTAAACATGGATCAATGCACAACATTAACAAATTAAGGAAGCACTTACCTGACTTGATTTTTTTCAAAAAGTGTCACTTTTATTAATAAATTCAAATGTGTCGCAGCGCACAATTAAAACAGCCGCTGCTCCCCTTTTCCTTAATCAGAGTGCACCAGGTAATCTTCTAAACATAACGGAGAGACGCAAAAGAGAGCACCGTAAACAGAAATACAAATATCTTGGGAATTCAAAATCCTGAGAAAAATCCGAAAAAATAACCGTCAAAAATCGAAAAAAAAATTTCAAGCTCGCCGTCGTTGAGGTATCCGACAAACAACAGATAAATAATATTGGTTAAGATAAATTAAAAGGACTAAAGGAAAAAGTTCGCTATATTGAAAAAGGGGAAATAAATCCTTTTCACGACAGGCCAATATACGGGAAATAATATCCGTATTCTTTATCTGTCACCAACTTTGTGAATAACGAAGGCCTATCTGAAACCATTACAGCTCAACAGTTCTGGTAGTCCCAAAGAAAGGAGAAAATCAAGACGGAAGCCGTAAGCTAAGACTTGATATTAACTATACAAAACTAAATGAAAGTACCATAACTGACAGGTACCCAATTCAATAATTCAGTAATTTTATTTAGTTTAAGAAAAGCAAAAAAATTTTAAAAAATATATTTAGAATCAGGTTTTCATCAGATATTATTAAAAAAATCTGAAGTAAGAAAAATCTTTTTCAATAAATAATGAAAAATACGAATTTTTAAGAATGCTATTCGGATTAACAAATGCACTAAGAATTTTTCAGCGAGCAATGGACGACATTCTAAGAGAACAAATAGGGAAAATATGTCATGTCTACATGGACGACATTATAATATTCTCAAATTCGATTGAACAATATTATGAAGACCTAAACAAAATTATAAATATATTATTAAGGGCAAACATGAAAATCTCTTAAGAAAAATCAAAGTTTTTAAACGCGAAACCAGTTTTCTAGGATACATTGTATCTTATAACGTCATTAAGACAGACCCAGAAAAAATTGACACAATTACTAAATATCCGCATTCAAAAAATATTCGGGAACTAAGAAGTTTCCAGGCCTTACGAGCTATTATAGAAAATTTGTTTTAAACTATGCCTTTATAGCCAAACCTCTAACAAAATATCTTGGAGGGCATAATGGTAAAATTTAAAAAAAAATGTCAACGAAAATTCAGGATGACCATGCTCTTAAAGCTTTTAACGAGCTCAAATAGAAATAGTTCAACCGGACTATAATAAAAAATTTACCCTGACCACCGACGCTTCGGACGTCGCAATTGGTGTAGTTTTAACTGAAGAATGTAAACCAATTACTTTTATTTCAAAAAAAAGAAAAAGAAAGAACTTTTAGCTATAGTATAGACTCTTAAAAATCTAAGAAATTACTTATACGGATTGATTGGAATTGAAATTCAAACCGATCACCAACCATTATCTTTCGCGATCTCTGAAAAAAATCCTAATATAGAAATGAAACGCTGGTCTTCCTTCATAGAAAGTTTCACTCCGAAAGTCATTTATAAGCCAGGTACAACTAATGTAGTTGCAGACGCCTTATCTAGGATTCAGATTAACAACTTAACTGGCAGTAACGAATCGGTCTCAGATCAAAACACTCAGCATTCAGCAGAGAGGGGGAGGTATACAATAAATGAGTCGGTTAATTTAACACTTCCGAAAATTTTATATAAATCTTATGAGAGTAAATTCCTCCTATAACAGTAGGCATTCATTGCACTTTAGAGGACAGAGCACTTAAAATACCAGACATATACAGACATACACATTGTAGAGCACAAAGGGGATTTGTCGACAATTATAAACAAGTCAGTAGATCGTATTACTGGCCAAACTTACTTACAAAGTTAAATGAATATACAAAAAAAATTTAAATTGCAATGAAAATCCCTAGAAAAGAAGGCGACAATTTACACATTGACATTTATTACGCGCAAAGTCTCACTTTCATAGCTTGCATTGACGCTTATTCATAATTTCTAATAGTAAAAGAAATCCAAAATAAATGTAATATCAAAAACAAAGTAATGGAGTTACTTCAAGAATTTCCACAAGCTAAAGTAAAAATTACCGACAATGTACCGAGTTCTTACCTCGGACCAATTTAAATATTATGCACAAAGGTGTGGTTTAACTTTACAATACGCAGACCCGAGGCACAGAACCTCAAACGGAGAAGTTGAAAGGGCACATTCTACATAAACAGAATTAGCTCGATGCATTAAAAAAGAATTTAATTTAACCGACTATTCCAAACTAGTAATTAGCACGGCTCAAGAATATAATCAGCGCATTCATTCATCAACGAACCAAAAACCCTTTGTCAAACTGTATAATAAAATAGAGCACAATAATATTCCTCAAATTTTAAAAAGTACACAACAGAAAATGTTAAAAACATATAATGAAAACAGAAAATAAAACAATATCATCTAGGATAGGTAGTTTATGAAAAAAACACGGGAAAAGAAATAAACTTTAAACTAGATATAAAAAGCAAGTAGTTAATGAAAATTTACTTAAGAAAATAATAATGAACAGTAGAAATATAATTATTCACAAAGATAATATGAAATTCGAAATATTTATATATTACTTTTTTTCCCCTTTTTCCCAAAAATGATTTATCAAGTGCTTATACTACACATTATGTTATTAACTAAATCAGAAATAATGGACTATACAGAAAAAAATTGATTAATATGATGGTCAATTTGTTAAAATCTAGTATCAATTCGGCCCCGATATATCAATTTATATCATATCAATTTGATATTATCGAAATGTTAAAAACTATATTTCGGTAATATCATTTTTACATTAGCGGTATCACTTTTTTCTAGAAAAAAGCTTTGACAAAGCTTTTTTGTCACAATCAAGCGTTGGCTCAGAGGGCTAGCGCTTCATTTTTGATACACAGGACTGAGGGTCAGTGGTTCTAGTCCTCCCCGCGACAAATTTATTTTTATTTTTTTTATTGAAATATGAAATTATTTAAATGCAGCTTTGTTATAACAATTATAAGGCATTTCAGATATTATTCTTAAACACTTAAAGCGTACTCTGCCTTGGGGCGTATTTGAACCTAGTACCTTCAGCATCAAAGACAGACACCTTAGCAGCTATTCTATCGCACAACGTTTTCCGCGGGCGTTAAGTTCAAAAGCCATGAAAACCATGTTAGTGCAAGCGAGACAACATGTTTGAAGTAAGCCAAGTCGAATTTCGAATAGGTCTATTTCGCTTCCACTCACGTAATTAACGCCGCCATATTGCTCTATCCTCTCTTTGTCGATGTCAAGAAATTTTCGAAAAGAGAGAATTCGTGAAATTTACATTTTTTGGTATCAATTTGACATTATTTCATGGTAAAATTGATATTTGTCGAAAAAACACAAACTTACCATGCGCATATCAGATTGATCTTGGCGAATTTTTTTTTCTGTGTATTCAAGTCACGAGTATTTTTTATTCAAGGACAATAAAGACGTAATAACGTATAGTACATACGCAGATTTATTTCACGTAACTAACTTAAGTTTTTATAAGAAATAATTCACTTAAAATCAGATAATATATAAAGGAATACTAATAAAAAATCACAATGGGAAGTTAAATATGACTTAGAAGTAATCGAATTAATTTTATCACAATTACTTTCAATTATATCAAAAAAGGGGAATAAATGAGTTGGGCACTGTTTGGAAACGGTTAGCTGGAACTCCGAATCATGATGACTTTATTAAAGTTAAGAATAAAATCAATAAATTAATTGAAAATAATAATTAACAATTCCAAATTGTTCAAAGAAATAAAATCTCTTTCTGATGATTTAAAAATATTTTTTATTAACCAAGATTTACACCTGCGAAAACATTGCTTACGATTATTAACATTTTATCTTCAAAATTCAATTGATACAATCACACTGGCAAAAATTGATCAATTTTGAAATGCTAATCATGTCGCAAAATGGGCAAATATGTTTTATGAAACGTCTAACTGTAAGAAAAAACTATTTAATAATAATTGCACTTTTATAAAGAAACAAACATGTTTTACCCGATTAATAAATAGTGAGAGATCAACTTGTAAAAAAATAAAGAAAAAAATTAAACAATAGACATGAGTCCAACTTTTTCGAAAAATTGTCAAAAAAGCCATATTCTGACCCCTATAAATCAAATGAAGATTTTGTTTTGTCGTCGTGAACTAGAAAAGCAAAAAAGTTCGATGAAAATCGGACCTTCGGAAAAGGTCCTGAAGGACAGGTTTCTCAATGCTATTTACGTCTTTCGATCATGATTTACACCACCGTTTTAAAACAATGGGCAAAATTTTTTTTATTTTGATTTCTTTCAGATTTATTGCCTGACAAATGCAAAAAAAATTAAGAAAATATATTTGTTTAGTAGATCGTAAATTCATTTTCGTCACAAAAGTTGATATCAGAACTTTTGTAAGCTGTAGTTATGATCATCACTAGATTGCTGCCTCGTTAAGAGGTGTTTTTGATTGATATGTTAAACAAGGAAGAACGCCATAATAGAGTGCCTTGGTTATGAGACACTCGTTACTCAGCTATAGGAGGCAAAAGCGATATTGTAAAGCACCACCCACCGGGTATTCCAGTAAAAGCTGTGTGGGCGGCAGACAGATTTAAGCGTTTAACCCGTTTGTGGGCGTTCGAGTGGGCGTGACATTTTTGTGGGTCAATCGATAGGTAAGAATAAGACAAATACATTTAAGCTAATTTTTTCATATTATTTTCCCACCAATTTCCGATCGTTCGTATGGAAGGTAGATATAGTCGCCTGATTTTGATGAAATAAAATTTAAAATTCAGAACTTCTTAAAAATGATATTTCTAAGAGTAGGATGTTAAATGTTAAAAACACAAAAGATATAATTTTTATACCCTTGCAGAGGGTATAATGATTTCAGTCAGAAGTTAAAGTAAAGTATATTTATTCTTGATCAGCGTCACTAGACGAGTCGATCTAGCCATGTCCGTTTGTCCGTCCGTCTGTCCGTCCGTTTGGCCGTGCGTCTGTTCGTCTGTCCGTCTGTCCGACCGGTTCTACGCATACTAGTCTCTCAGTTTTAAAGCTATCCGAAACGCTGAAACTTTCCCAAACGTTTTCTTTCTGTTGCAGGTAGTATATAGGTCGGAACCAGCCGGATCGGACAACTATATCTTGTAGCTCCCATAGGAAATTATCTGGAAAAAAATTAGAAAAAATGTATATCTTCCGTGTTTTTTAACATATACATTACATTATACATATACATCTAAGCTTGTGTATAACATTTTCAAATTAGTTCTAATTTTCGAATAAAATGGGAAAATAATATGAAAAAATTATTTGCTAAAGTTGATTATTTCTTATAACTGCAAGGGTATACAAACTTCGGCTTACCGAAGTTAACTTCCTTTCTTATTTGTACAATTTTTTTCGATTAATTTTAAGGGAGCTATAAGATATAGTTGTCCGATCCGGCTGGTTCCGACTTATATGTATACTTCCTGCAAAAGAAAAAAAAAATACATATATAAGACTTTATAATTATATAATTTAATACATTGTTACTAGACTTACTATGTGTAATCCATTAAAGTTTTCGTCATGAAAATAAGGTTTTTTATTTTTTCGGCAATATAGCGAAACATTTTTAATTCGTTCTTGTTCGTCAGTAGTAACAAAAGTCAAACAACAACACGATTTTTGTAATCATGTTTATAGGAAATGTATGTACGTAAATAGTAAATAAAAGTTGTTTAAAGAAGTTGGGCTTCCCCTTCAGTTCCGCAGTCCGGTCGCCAGGACATGTCTGAGCGCAAAAAGCTTTTTTGTTTTTTTTTTTCTCCCTTAAACTGCATGCTGCTGTCGACATCAGCAGAGAATTCGGAACAGCGTACATAACTTCCGACGAAAGCAGTTCGGCAAAAAAAGAGAAGCAGGTCCTCGGATATTACTCTCTCTTTCTGTGTCTTATAATCTGGCTGCCAGCGGATCTCAGAGAGCAACCTCCTGCCGATCCTTTTTTTTGGGTCTCTCCGTTATGATCAGAAAGAAACCAAAAGGAGAAGACCTAGTGCATTCTGTTTGAGTTGTGAAAAGAGACGCAGCAGCTGTTTAGATTGTGCGCTGCGACACATTTTAATTTAATATTAAAAGTGATATTTTTTTAAAAAAATCAAGTCAGGTAAGTGCTTTTTTAAGTTAAAGATGTTATGCGTCGATACACGTTTAAAGAATGTCCCTCTTTGAGATTTTTTTTATAGATGATGAAAGTGGCGTGAGGTAACCTTATTTTTTAGAAGTGTCGGCCAGGGATCCCGAGGAGCCGGACCGAACTGTAAGAAAAGTTTTTTAAAATATGAAAAACAAATTATCAAACAAAAAATAACAATTGTAATTCCACAGAATATTTAAATTATACAATTTAAATAAAATATAGTGAAAAGTATATTAGTATGCATGTATTTTAAATTCAATATTTGGAAAGGTGATAACTCCGAAGGGATTTCCCTGGGACGTTTCCCTTGCAGGTGAAAACTCCATGCAAAAATAGCGAATTTGCGATGGGAGTTCCATGGGCCGTTTCCCTTGCAGGGGACAGGCCATACAACCAATAAGTATAAGGAGCAGGGGAAATCCGAACAAATTTCCTTTGCATTTTCCCCTTGGAAAAAACAAACATCCCATACAATCATTTATTCAACATAAGCACTTATATAAATTGCATGATAATCTTAGGTTAACGCATCTCAACGACCCACATAGTTATATCTGCTTATGGTTGGGGGTTTTCAACGCAGGTCAAATTTAAACAAGCAAACAATTCAACTTGAAATCAACAATAAAATGTCGCGTTGTATATAGTACACTATTATTGGACAAATATACAAATATTTATTTTTCTTTTCAATTATTTATAGATGGATAGTCCCAAACTTGTATATGCATTCTTGACTGTACTAGCTACTGTGCAACTGTTTGAGGTAAGATAAAAAATGTGTAGGTTTTTTAAAAGGAATGTAAGTTAACCCTGGCCAATCAGAGATTTTATACCCCTACAGATAAACACACATCGTGAAGGTATAATATTATAATATGATACCTGATCACTGATAGGATTCTCACGATAGTTCTACTAAACGCAAAAATTCATGCTTCATAATAAAAAAAGGGGGGGTTTAAATGGTACAGTTGCCGTGGACAACAACAATCAATATTTTTTGAAAAAAAACTCATTTCTTTTTAACCTTATTTATTTTCGGCAAGCTGAAGTTCGTATACCCTTGTAGCATGTGAAAATTTTAAGGATTGTTGCTGACTTCAGTGATATTAAAAAAAACAAGGAAGAATACTCGTTACTCAGCTTAAGGAAACAAAAGGGAAATGGAGCAGCAAATTTATATTTTACGGCGAAACCTACCGGCTATTTCAGTAGATGTTATGTGGGCGGCAAACAGATTTAAGCGTTTAATCCGCATACCAAGTTTGGCTATCCTAGCTTTTATAGTTTCCAAGATCTCAGCGTTCATACCGACAGACGAACAGATGGACATGGCTATATCGACTCGGCTAAAGATTTTGATCAAGAATATATGTACCTCATGGGGTCGGAAACGCTGCCTTCTGCATGTTACATACTTCGAATCTAGTATACCCTTTTACTCTACGAGTAACGGCTATAATTATTTCATTCTTTAACAATTACAATTAAACCATTTTATTGACATCTATATGTTGGAGTCGTTCGATTCTTATAAAATTGAATTCGAAATTCTTAAAAATATAATAATTATATTCCCTTTTATAAGATAATATGTCAAAAAGCACCAAAGCTATAATTTGTTTCATATTATTTTACCACCGATTTTTCAATTGTTCTTATGCCAGCTATATGATATAGTCGTCCGACTTTGATAAAGTTAATTCGAATTTCAGAACTGATAAAAAATGTTATTTCTAATCTTAGAAGGTTATATATCATAAGCCAGCAAAGCTATAATTTGTTTAATCTTATTTTCGCACCAATTTTCCGATCGTTCCTATGACATTTATATGATATAGTCGTCCGACTTTGATAAAATTTAATTCGAAATTCAGAACTAATTAAAAAATGTTATCTCCAAGCTTAGAAGGTTATATTCGTATGTTACAAAACACTAAAGATAAAAATTGTTAAAAATTTTCGTTTGTTTCTATAGCAGCTATACGATATAGTCGCCCGATTTTAATAAAATTTAATTTGAAATTCAAAACCAATTGAAAAATTTTATTTCCAAGCGTAGGAGGTTTATGTTAAGAAACACCGAAGATATTGTTTTTTAATTTTATTTTACCACTAAATTTCCGATCGTTCCAATGGCAACTATACGATATAGTCGTCCGATTAAAAAAAAAATTTAATTAGAATTTCGGAACTAATTAAAAAGTGTTATTTCCCAAGTATAGGAGGTCATAAGTTAAATATATAATATAATTTTTTCATATTATCTTACCACTAATTTTCATATCGTTCCTATGGCAGCTTTATGATATATTTGTCCGATTTTGATAAAATTTAGTTCGAAATTCAGAACTAATAAAAAAATGTTATTCCCAAGTGTAGGAGGTTATATGTTAAAAAACACCGAAGATATAATTTGTTAACATTTTTCCCCCATAGTTCCTATGGGAGCTGGTTCCGACTTATGCACAACCTGCAATAGAAAGAAAACTTTTGGGAAAGTTTCAGCCCGATAGCTTTAAAACTGAGAGACTAGTTTGCGTAGAAACGGACGGACAGACGGACTTGGCTTGTTCGACTCGTCTAGTGACGTCTTTGCGTTGCAAACTTCTGACTGAAATCATTATACCCTCTCCAAGATTATACGGCATTTACAAAGCGTTTTAATAAAATATTTTTTTTTACTTCGTTAGGTATTATGAGCGTTTCGCAGAACACAGGCATTTAGGCGTTTTTTCACCAACATACACTCGATGTTGCGTGAACCCCAGGACGAAAAATACATAGGTCGGTTCTCGTTGAAGCCAACAATATTTGAAACTTGCTTAAAAAAAAAATAATGTAAACTGGTGCAATGGAATTTAAATCTAGAGTGGAAGTTAAACGGCAAGCTTAAGTTTGTATAACGTATAAGTTATATATAATAACTTTTTTAAAAATTGTCGCATTCCTTAAGTTTTGAAAAAAGAATTTACCTCATGAATCATTATGATTCCGGAGTGACGTGTGAGCTTGCACGGGTGAAGAACAAGGAACGCCCCATATAGAAAATTGTATGGGATGACCCTTTTATCCAAAGTTAAAATGCAAAGGAAACTTGTTCGAAGTCAATTCGGATTTCACTTGTTTCTTATACACATTTTTTGTATGGACCTCCCAGGTGAAATTCTATTCAAATGAAATGAAATTCAATTCTTTCCAACGAGTTTCACTTTTGAAATCCCTTGCAAGTAAAACGTTGTGAGGAGTTGAATAAGCTCGTGATAAGCCTGAACTCGGGGTAAGCCTGTCTAACCCCAGTGTACCTCGCCCCAAGCGCCAAGTGGAGTTGAGCAGGTCCTGGCGCGATCAGCCAGAAGGCAGAGCGGTCGACCGGTACGGACTCGAGTGGAATTTTTCCAGGAGAGCCTACGTTTCCGACTTGTGAAGTCCCGGAGTGGTGCGACCGAGCCCCGAGAGTAAGGAGCCAGAAGGGAGAGAAGTCCCGGAGCGGCGCGACAGAACCCCCGAACCCAACACAGAAGTCACGCTACGTACAGCCACCAAGTCAGGAGCAGTTCGCAGGACACCGTCATCAGCAAGCAGGACACCACACCGCAACAGCGACGCAAGGAAGATCGAGCCCGTAGGAACGGCACGGACAGTAAGCGAAAGGGTTAAGCTAGGGTGGAACGTTCGTTCACACAAGGCGTAGAAGCGAAGTGAAGAGCGAGGCAGCTAGAGAGGAGTGATCCTGGAGAGCTCCTCAGTCTGTTCACCCTAGTCTTAGAACGCTTTTCTAAGCCCGCACGGCTGACCTCATAGAGAGTCTGAATCGTTGCCAAACAGTCACTGAGTCGACACGTCAGGGACAAGCAGCGGACAAGGATCTTTAGGGAACTACAAACCGAACCGTCGGAGACACCGACAACAAGCAAATTATAAAATAATATTAATAACAATAAACCCACTACGAACCCGTGAATTCTGTGCTTTGTCACTGAACTACTGGGCGGTCACGTTTATATAAATTTGGTGGGACGAACACACACAATCTACTGAGCTAGCCGCACAAATCTCGTAGCGAGCAGAAAGTAAATAAAATCAGTTCGTTACATCTGGCGCCCAAAACGTGAGTGTCCTAGCGGTTAAAACAAAGTAAACAGAATGGGAAAGAAGTGGATCTACCGCCTTAAGAAGGAGGACTTCGCCCAGGTCGCACAAAGACTTTATGTCGCCCTGTACGACAGATCAGAAAAAATGAGGTGGACATTGTCGTAGTATCACTCCGAGACAGAGAACGACCCAAAACTTGCCAACATCTGGCCCGAGCATCACGCTAACGAACGCTGAAGGGGATAAGCTAGTAGCAAGCTTAAGCGTCGACAACTTGCAAAGGGAGGCTCACAGGAGAGTGTCAAGTCAGGACAGGAAGACAACAGTGCTGACCTCTAGACCCAGCCAGTCGGATTATGCAAGGGTCGCTAAACAAATCCGCGAGTGGTCATTCGACGCGGCGGAGAAACGAGTTCCTGGAAAAAGTAGAATGGTCCGCCAACACCTACGGTTTAGACCTAAACATGATCCCCCGAGCGATGCCGGAGTTGCTTAAAGGAAGGGCGTTGAAGTGGTTTATTGCCAACAATAAGCAATAGAAAACATGTGCGGAGTTCATTGAGAGCTTCCATCTGTACCTTCTGCTAAGAGATTTTTTCAAAAGGATGTCGGATCAGGTCAGGCAAAAGAAACGGGAAAAGGAGCGGGAAGCGTTCGTACAAGAAAACAAGTTCTCGAAGGCCTAGTCGTCACCACCAACGCAGGTCACGTGCAGAAGATGCGAGGAGACAGAAACCAACGAGACACGGACCATGACCAATGTTCACCGCCACAACGAGTCCCACGACAGCACGCACCAGGAGCACCACAAGGAGGCCAATGGACGCCAGCACAGCAGCAACAGATGCAACCAGCGAACACTGTGTGGAGACCGCCAAACACAACACAGAGGCCGCGGGGAACGACACATATTGGAAATCCGCATGAGGACACTGGGCACGAGGATGTCGACTACAACGCCTGTTGTTCTGCTGGGTGTGCGGGAGAGTAGGTGTCAGGGGCGTCGAGTGCTGCCAGCAACTGCGAGCTTTATAAGCAAGGAACTGGAGGACAACCTGGCTGCCCTCAGGAGGATTACGAGGACACGGCGGCAAGTTGGGTTGGCAGACGGAAGGACACGAGGTGATAATACCGGCCAGGAACCGACACAATGGAAGGCTCGAGGAGAGGCTATCGGTAGCAGTCGAAGTTCCTGGAGGCAGAGCTATCCAGTTTCAAGACCTTGACAGAAACGTCGAACATGGCAGAGCATCAAATCACGATGAAGGACGACAAACCAATAAAGCAGCGATACTACCCCAAGAACCCAAAAGTTCAAGGGGAGATCAATGCTAAGGTGGACGAGCTACTCCAAATGGGATACATAGAGCACTGAACTATCCCATACAGCTCTCCCATCGTGATGGTTAGGAAGAAGACGGGCAAGTGGCGGATTTGGGGCAATTTTGACCCAGGAAACTGAACGTGGCGAAAAGGTGATCTCTTACTCAAGCCGAACGGTGCTGAGAAAAACTACTCCACTACCGAGAAAGAGTGCTTGGCAATCGTCTTGGTGCTACGAAAACTTAAGCCATATCTGGAAGGCTACCACTTCAAGGTGGTAACCGACTACATGGCATTGAAGTGGCTCAACAGCATCGAGAGCCCCTCAGGAAGGATCGCCAGATGGGCCCTGGAGTGGCAGCAGTATGACTTCGAAATACCGTACAGGAAGGGAACTTATTGTGGTGGCAGGCGCATTGTCAAGGCAGCTACTAACAGTAACGGTGCGAGGGATCAAGGAGACATCGGCGACGGAAGCCTCTGCAGCATGCAGCTGGATTCAGGTCATGCGTGGAAAGATTAGGACCCAGCCACAAAAGTACCCTGACTACGTTATGGATGAAGTCACCTTGTACGGGAACATACCACACAGAGCAGGCGGTGAGGATGTCGCGACGTGGAAGGTGTACATCCCGAAAGCTCGAAAAGAAACGGTGCTGAAAGAAAACGACTCTCCGACAGCTGGCCACGTAGGAAGCCGAAGGACAATACCACGTCTGGCAGCCCGGTACTACTGGCCAGGCATGCACCGAGACGCTCGAGCCCACGTAAGAGGATGCGAGACATGTATCAGATTCAAGCCGAATCAGATGCAGGTGACTGGAAAAATGATAACGCAGGTGTCAGAGGAACCATGAGCTACAGTATGTGCAGATTTCGTCAGACCCCTGACGCATTCAAAACACGGCAACCAAATGCTGCTGGTGCTGATAGACCGGTTCTCCAAGAGGACTGAATTGGTGCCTCTGCGCAGCGCGACGGTCCAGTCCTTGAAGAAAGCGCTTCATCGCAAGGTTTGGGGTCCCGAACGTAGTCATAAAAGACAACGGTGTACGGTTCAACAGCAACATCTTTAAGAGTTTCCTGGCCGAGATGGGAGCCAAGCATCAGTTCACGGCTCCATATACCCCGCAAGAGAACCCGACATAGAGCAAATAGGACCGTGAAGACAATGATAGCGCAGTTCACAGGGCAGAAACAGAGAACCTGGGACGAGTAATGGCCTGAGATCATGCTGGCAGTAAATACGAGTGTTTGGGAATCCACAGGCTACCCATCGGCGTTCATTACTCAAGGCAGAGAACCAAGACTACCGAATGCCCTATACGACAGAAAGACCTTGGGAACAGGGCGATTCACTGAGACCCCAGAGGAGAAGGCCAAGAAACTCGGGGAAATCTTCGAGATTGTAAGGCCAATCTGGAGAGCGCCTCCCAGGATCAACCCACCAGCTGTGGTGATGGGCCAAGGCACATCATTTGTCAAAGGCGGCCGAGGGGTTCGCATCAAAGTTGGCCCCAAGATACGACGGACCTTACCAGGTCACGGATTTTGCGTCACCAGTAATATGCAAAATACGGCATGTGAACACAAAGAAGGAGAGTAAGATCCACGTGAGCGAGCTGAAAGAACAAAAAACACAGAACACAAGCGAGCAGTTACAAGTAGATACATAAGATGAAAAGCAACAGTAAAACCCCACAGAGTCTCAAAGGATTCTACTGAATGAGTCCAAGGCTAGCGCAAAGGATTCGTGAGGGATACTACGAAACGAGTCCGAGAATAACTCCATCTTCAAGGGACACGGTGGTAAAGAAACCGAAGAAGGATGCTCAAAAGGATACTGAGAAAAGGGTCCAAGATAGTTCCAAGGATACCCAAAGGATACGAGAAAAGGAGCCCGAGGATAACTCCAAGGAGGCTCAAGGATACAAAGGAAGAAACCCAAGGATAGCTCCAAGGAGTATCAAAGGATACGAAGGAGCGGGTATAATGATATCTCGAGGGATACGCAAAGGGTACTACTCCAGGGATTCTCCAAACATGCTACAAGGCAACAACAAAGAGGCAAGGAAAAACAGAAAGAACGACTGAAGGACGACAAGGATACAACGGGAATAGACCGGAACGTCCAAACGCTCAAATATGACTTATGGGAAAACTTGAAGCGGCATTCCGCCGAAGGAAGGGGGAAGACGGCACAGATCAGAGATCTCGACCGGCATAGCTAGCGAGCTCCCCACAGCCAGTACGAGCGGGAAGCGGCAGCCACGCTGGAGTTCCGGCTGAACTTGGAAGCGCGGCGGATTACGGAGGAGACGTGGTTGAGAGAAATGGAGGAGGACGCTGAGAGGCAGGCCTGTTTGCGACAGGCTGAGGAGGAGGAGCAGCAGCTGTGGGAGGAGCCGGCATACCCACCCGAGGTATGTGGACGAACCGAGGGCACCACCCCAGAAGGAGGCCGACGAGGGGCTGCCTCCCCTCCGGGCTGGCTGCCGAAGGTGCCGCTTATGTGAATGTCGGCGCCGGAAGGCCAGCGATGGCACGGAGTCGCGGAGCAGGAGTGGCCCGCAGGAATCGCGGATGAACCGAGGCTCGCAACCTGGGCGGCAGGCGTAGCGTACGGGTCAGGAGTAGCGGACGCACGTATCGCGTAAGATTGGGGCTCGCGGGCATGAGGGTGTTTTAGAGCAGACCGAGGCCAAATATTAAAAATAAAGAAGTTTAAATTGACTCGCACCGAAGCAAAGAACCGGCAGGGGCGGGGACGCGGCTGAAAGCATGAACAACACAGGGGGCATACATGATGGCAGCTATCTGAAACGAAGGAAAGGGGTTAGTGCGGAGGCAAAGAAACAAAACTCCACCATACTTACCCGCTGCAAAGCGAGTGCTAAGTCCTCTCCGCTCAGGCTCTCGAAGGGGTCCGCGTGTACCCGGTTCAGCTAGCTGAGGGCGAATGAAAGACGGGGAAGAAGGAAATTCGAAGAAAGGATAAGAGAAAATTGTGAAAAGGAAATTGGAAACTGATCTAGAGAAGTCGTAAATTTGCAGAAGCACCATAAGCAGGGAAGGCGGCGCTTCGATAGGCGGTCGATTGGCCCTGGACGATAGTGCGATCGATGGGCACAAACAAAATGGAAATTTTGGTGATGATGTACATCGCGGCGAGCAAGTGGCAACGCCGTACCTGCGATATCGATATCGTGAGCAGGCCCTCTGGGTATCGATTGCCGATAAGTATCGGTGCCCAATGGGAACAGATGGAGGATCGGGGCGGGGGACATTGACAAGCGCTGTGGAAACTTAACAAGTTAAAAGCGTCGAGGGAGCCACGAGGGAATCGGAACGAAATGCGCCATGACTCGAAGACTAAAATACACAAGGGAACGCTGGAGAGCGGGAGCGATGACTTTTTAAATCTTTCCCGAAGTAAGGGGGGAATGTGAGGAATTGAATAACTACACACAAATCCCAGCAGCAGATGGCCGGCCGCTCTCCGGGTACTCGGCGACTTCTCGCAGTGACGGCGCGGCGAAGAGCGGTTGGAGAATGTGAAAGTTTGGAGATCAAGGATGGATAACGTGAGAGTTGGAGAACGTAAGAGATTGGAGAGCAAGAGAATTTGGAGAGCACGCGGGTGTGTAGACCAAGACAGTTTGGAGACCAATGATGGAGAAAGAGAGAGCGGAGACCTGGCCGGCGGAGCGAGAGTGCCGTGTGCAAAAGGAAGTAACAGGACGCCGCCGGACTTTGGACGTGGCCGTGAACTTTTGACCAAAAAAAAAGGTGCCACAACTCGGCAGCGGAGCGGAACACAAGTATATCATATGCATCACTGTAACCAGCGGCACGGCAGCATCAGGCTGGACGTCGGCGGGCAGCAGCGCATGAAGGACAAGAGGATCAAACAGGAGCCAAGGACTTTGGACCCGGTGTGGAGAGTTTCGGCGGGCCGTGCGCAAAAGGGGAATCCCTTCCCGGAGGCTCTATATAAACCTGCAGGGCGGTGGCAGCAGGGTAAGTCGATCACGATCAGTCAATCACAATCAGTCGATCAGGAGGAGTCGAGTCAAAACGCTAAGACAAGCAGTCGATCAAGTGAATAGAAAACCAACCAAGTAAACTAAAAGGAGGCCACAACAACGCGAGTCGTCGAAAGCAGCGCCGTGGGAGCTTACAAGAGCCTACGTCGAGACATTCGGAATTACAAGGAATCTCCGAACTGAGACACAGGTGGCTAAGGTCGAAGGGGCATCACACGGCTAAGTCTAAGGCGATCTGCTTAATCCTCCCAACGAAGTCCTGGCGTTACGCCTGGAGGGTCTGCCAGAAGTGGAGCAGTGAAGGCCGGCGACAAGAAATCGTGAGCTCGGGGTAAGCCTGTCTAACCCCAGTATACCTCACCCCAAGCACTACTTTGGCGTGTCCCGGCGTGAGCCCCGTGAGCCAAATGGAATTGAGCAGGTCCTGGCGCGATCAGCCAGAAGGGAGAGCGGTCGATCAGTACGGTCTCGAGTGGAATTTTCCAGGATTCGAATTGTGAAGTCCTGGAGCGGCGCGACCGAACTCGGAAAGTAACGACTCAGAAGGGAGAGACGTCCCGGATCGGCGTATGCCCGAGAACCCAACACCAGAAGTCACTCTACGTATAGCCACCAAGTCAGGAGCAGTTCGCAGGACACCGTCATCAGCAGGCAGGAAACCACTCCGCAACAGCCACGCAAGGAAGATCGAGCCCGTAGGAAAGGCACGGACAGTAAGCGAAATGGTTAAGCTAGGGTGGAACGTTCGTTTACACAAGGCGCAGAAGCGAATTGAAGAGCCAGGCAGCGACCTGGCGTTTCGCCTTGACTGTCCGCGCGATCTGAGCGTAAACCCCAGTGCGACCCCGGGACAGAGCAAGGAACAGGCGGTCGTGTGTCGAGAGGAGTGATCCTGAAGAGCTCGTCAGTCTGTTTACCCTATTCTGAGAACGGTGACGCTTCCCTAAGCCCGCACGGTTGACCCCATAGCGAGTCTGAATCGTTGCCAAGCAGTCACCGAGTCAACGCGTCAGGGACAAGCAGGGAACAAAGATATTCAGGGAGCTACAAAACCGGAACACCGCGTCGACGAAGCAAGAGGACATCGAGACAGCCAGAACGGTTAGGACAAGCAAATTATAAAGCCGACTATAGTTGTATCCGCAATAAGCCCACTACGAACCCGTGAATTCTGTGCTTTCTCACTGAACTTTTGGGAGGTCACGTTTATATAAATTTAGTGGGACAAACACACACAATCTACTTCTCAAATGTTGAATTTATTATGCATACATATTCTTTTACATATAACTATATTTTTTTTAAATATATTATTTAAGTTTTCTGTTGAATTAGAGATTTGGTTCGTAAATCTATGCTTTCGTTTCTTAAATACTTGTCCGGGTCCTCGGAATCCCTGGCCAACGCATCTGAATATATACTTGTATATTTACTTTTTCAAACTGTGTAAAACCTTTTGCGGAATTTTTATTGGCACAAAACTTTTTATCACGCTACCTTCGGGTAACGGAAACCTATGCAAATTATGTTGTAAAACCTGTACAAAATATTAAAAAGGGAAGTACTTTAAACGTTGATCAACCCACAACATATTGTACTTAAGGTATCACTTACCTGACATTATTCTTTTTTTTTTTTTAAATATCAATTAATTAATAAATTAAAATGTGTCGCAGGGCACAATTTAAACAGACGCTGCCTCTCTTTTCATAACTCAAACAGAATGAACAAGGTCTTCTTCTGTTGGTTTTTTTCTGAACATAACGAAGAGCCGCAAAACAAAAGGATCGGCTAAAGCTTAATAATGGATGTGTGACGAGTGATCGTTAATTGATTTAGAAAGTGGGTTAAAACTAGTGGAGGGGTTTATGACACGGGCTGTTTACACGTTTACATGTGGTTCACTTGGTCGCTTAATTAGTATAGCCAAGTACACCCTTTAACAGAAGTCCCTTTGCTTGACACTGAGAACATATTAAAATTTTTTTTATCTGAAAAGAAAGAGCTGAAAACAAAAACCCACCCCAATCACAAAAGGGATATATACGTTTGAATTTAAAATATATTTTTCATTTATTATTTTTTAATTCATTTTTACAAATATATATACTTTCTTCCTTGCAGAGGGTATAATGATTTCAGTCAGACGTTTGCAACGCAGTGAAGGAGACATTCCCGACCCCATAAAGTATATATATTTTTGATCAACGTCACTAGACGATCTAGCCATGTCCGTCTGCCCGTCTGTCCGTCCGTTTCTACGCAAACTAGTCTCTCAGTTTTAAAGCTATCGAGATAAACTTTCCCAAAAGTCTTCTTTCTATTGCAGGTAGAATATAGGTCGGAACCAGCTGATATTGATAATATATGATATTGCTTCTGTTAGTTCTGAATTTCGAATTACATTTTATCAAAATCGGATAGATGTAATAGAAACGATCGGAAAATTGGCTGGAAAATAATTTTTGTTTCACATATTATAGCTTGGGGCTTTTTGACATATTATCTTATAATATTGAAAATATCATTTTTTATATTTTTAAGAACTTCGAATTCAATTTAATAAAAATCAGACTACTCTAACATATAGATGTCAAAAAAATGGAAAAAAGAATGAATCAATTTTTTTTTAATATCACTAAAGTCAGCAACAATCTTTTACCCGTTACTCGCAGAGTATAAGGGTATACTAGATTCGCCAGAAAGTATGTAACAGGAACAAGACAGTTTTTCAGACCATATGAAGTATATGTATTCTTGATCAGGATCACTAGCCGAGTCGATCTGAATGCTAGAACAGTCAAATTTCGCATGCAGATTCCTGCTTCAGGCTTTCTGCGCAGCGCAAGTTTGTCCGCGAGAATCTGTAGCGCCTACAATTTTTATGATAGAAACAAAATTGCAACTGAAATGTGTTTGTCTCATCAATACCTATCGACTCACAAAAAAGGTGACACGCCCACTGTAACGCCCACAAACGGTTAAAACGTTTAAATCTGTCTGCCGCCCGCATATCATCTACTGAAATAGCCGGTAGGTGGCACTAAAATATCGCTTTGCTTCTTATGAAAATATGTCACGCCCACCCTTACGCGCACTAACGGTTTAAACGCTCAAATCTGTCTGCAGCCCACATAACATCTACTGAAATAGCCGGTAGGGTGCGCCCTAAAATGTAGTTTTGCTGCTCTTATATCTCCATTTCCCTCATGCTTTCTTAAACATTTATACACTAATGCTCGCCGTGACAGCATACTGCGGAACTGAAGGGCAGCTTCAGTAATATTAAAACTCTGGCAGCTTTATGTTTGAGTCTTCTGATTTTTATTAAATTTAATATAAAATTTTTAATATTACAAAAATATATTAAATATTTCAAAATATATAATATATACAATTTTTTCCCGATTATGGGTGCTATAAGGTATAGTGGTCAGATCCGGCTGGTTCCGTCTTATACATTGCCTGCAAAAACGAAGCCTTTGAGCCCGATAGCTTGTAAACTAAGAGAGGGGCATGGCTAGAACATAAAACCTTCTGCGCTTGGAAAACACATTTTTTAATTGGTAAATAATTTCGAATTTAATTTTATTAAAAACGGACGATCATATCATATAGCTGTTATAGGAACGATCGGAAAATTTGAAACAAAAATATGGCTTCGGTGTTTTTTGACACATTATTTTATACTATCGGAAATATCATTTTTAAAATGGACGAACGGACGTTTTTTTTCTTAACCTCCAAATAAGTTTTGACTCTGAACTTATAGCTAAAATAAGTGTAGACATCAGTAAAAAGTGTAATAACATCTCGCTTTCACTGTGAATACTGCAAATCTTCTTTAGAACCGCCAAGTTTGCCATATAAACTGATTTAAATAAATAAACAAATAATTAAAGTCGAACGCCGCATCTATATTTGTAAATTTGTGTACGAACATCGAACCTATCGCCGTCGAACTTATCTGTCTCCACTCTTCACACTCTTCGAGTCATTAAATGTCATTAAATTCGACTCCAGCAAAGAATAGACACCGCAGCAACACCAACAACATTGTGGGTCCCACCGAGCGCATGTCTGATGCTCCGCCGCCGAATGCATTCCAGCCGAGATGAAGCAGTTTGGAAACCGTGTCACTATCTTGTTGGGCGATGTGGCACAGCTACGCGCTATATGGGATCAGCTGAGTGAACGCGCCAAGCTTCTGGATCGGGAGGCTGGTGAGCTGACCGCCCTGAGAGAGAGAGAGAGTGGAGAAGATCGAGGCAAAATTGGCAGCACAGCAAATGGAACATCAGACGTGTGACTTATGCGTGCATTGAATTGAGGGGAAAAACATGAAGGTGCTGTATAACCAGCTCTGTTCTATGTTCTCTGAGCTATTCCGGGCCAGAAAAGCACAAAACACTTCTGTAGACCCAGTGGCCATAGTTCGCATGGAAAATCACCACGAAAAAATCACTCTTTTGCGCTGTATCGGAGCTTATCGCCGCACAGCAAAACAACAACTAAGCTTGCATATGATGGGCTTCGACTCTCAAGCCGCTTTCTATGTTAATGATCAGCTCTTGAGAGAGCACTATGTGATTTTTAAAGAGGCAATGAAGCTTAAAAAGCGCAGACTTCTCTCTGCTGTGTTCATCCGCAGAGGCCTAGTCCACGACCGGTGCAGTGAGAAAATCAACTGCGAGAGTATGCATCAGCTTATGATGCTCTCGCAAGACCTTGGCGCTGATAAGCCAGCTTCTCCTCTCCCGTCGCGCTCTGCATCTTTATCCTCTGCGATGGATGAAATATCCGCGAATTGTGAGGGATCTCGTCGCTAATATGTTCCTGTATTTTAATCTGATTAAAACTAGGTACTTTAAGTTCGTATATTCTCTATTCATTAGACTTAAGATTTTTAAAACTCTTAAAATTACGACCTATTTAATTAGGGATCTCACTCCCTCTCAAGACTATTTTTTGTGTTTAATAGTGGGTCGTAGACTTATTTTTATAGCAAAAGCAATAGGTGCGTATGAGTTACTGATTGTCTGGTTTGTTGATGATGGATGACAATGTATGCACGCTGAGTGCGATTCTTAGAGTACTTGGTAATCAGAGAACTGGCCTTCGTATATGCCATATTTACGCTCAAAGTATAAAATTGAGGAATTTAAATACCTAAATTGTCTTAAACCAAAAAAATTGTAAATGTCTTGTTGAAGGTAAAAGAGGGATCGCTACCGATGTATTGCAAAAATTAACCATTAATGAGGCTCCTATTGAGTATATAGAAATTGCAATTAATCTAGGATTTTTAATCAAACATTGACGCGGGATGATTACATCAATAAATATGTGGAAAAAATTTATGCAATACTTACAAACTCATAACTTGACCAAAGACTTCAAACCGACAAAAATAAAATAGAATATTGAAAAAATGTACTTCATACCCGTTCTTTTCTACAGAATAGAGGTATTTAGTGGCTGCAGCTCCATAGGTCAGCGCAAGCTGCATAATGTTCAATAATGTGGCAAGATATATTTATAATAGACAAAGAGCTGACAATACAAGTGACGTTACAATTAAAATCTTTAACATGCATAAAACATAAACATAAAATTATAAGCAGACAAGAGCCGTCGTATCTTTATGAAAAACTCACTTTAAGTTCGTCAAGAAGAACCAAAATATAATAAGCCTTAAGTATAAGGACCTATGCAGAAGGAGGCAGTTCCTTGTATATGCTGTTCGCACTGTTGTGTTCTCGTTGAATTCTATTTCAGACTGCCTTATTGTATGCGAAGCTTAAAAAATTTCCCAGATTCTTGAAGTATTACATAGAAGGTGTATAGGATGGAATAACACATTTCCTCCTTTAATTAAGAACGAATTGGATTTTTAGGTTTTCGGAAATCCTTGGGGCTAAAACGATCTACTTCTTGGCGAACACGACTACTTTGGCGAACAGGTATACCGGATGAAATTCGTGCTGGTTGTTTTTACTTTGGTTGTTGGTTCGATGATGTGGAGCTCTCGGTTGGCTCAGGTTCAGGATGACGTTGCTGAACGGTTGACGGAGTTAACGGTTTATCTTCTTGGTTGATCTTGTTGTTGTAGTGGTTGATTTAAAGAGGGTGGAATATCCGTGATCCAAAAGAACTCTGGAGATTTTTCGGTGAAGCTACTTGCTGGGAACTTTATTTTTAGCTGGTTGAAATGGCGCTTGATATAATCATTTGTGGTGCGAACCATGAAAAGCATTTTTTCAATTGGACGGTCGGTAGAGCCTTCAATCCACTTTTCTCCCCTTGCATAATTACGAGCCTTAACCATTTGATTTGGGACATACTTGGTAACTGATTGCTGGGCTTCGACAGGCTGCTCGAAAAGTTGACTTAGTACGGTACGGATTGGACGATCATGGATTAACTCGGCGTAAGATTTTCCGTAGGAATTTGGAGTGAACCTGTAAGAAGCAAGGTATTTAGTAACTGCTTCTCGGACTGGTATATCGTCTTTGAGGTTTTTTGACTGAAAACTTGAACGTCTAAACGAAACGATCTACTATTCAATTGGATGCTGGATGGAACGGTGCTGAGGTGATGTGTTTTATTCCATGACGTTTGCAGAATTCCTTCGATGGCGAATATCGATGATAGTGCAGCGATCGTGTCAGCGGTTGTAGTGGATGACATTCGAACTACATGGGAACTCCGAGTAAGCGTCTACACAGATTAGCTACATGGAATCGAATATTGGGCCGGCGAAGTCGATATGGTTTCGCTCCCTAACAGATTCAGGATACGCGCCTGAAGAGTAACTGGGATTACTATACGACTGGCATCTGTGTACAGGCAAAAGCTATTTTTATTGATTGTGAGGTAAATTTTCCGATTAAAGTATGTTGATAATGCTTCCTGGCCTTGCTGAAGTTTTTCTAGCCATCCTACAGTAACATACCGACTTGTTTGAGAAGTTTGTTTTTTTTCGATATGGTTGCGAATGAACTCAGAATTGATCAGTGGTGACAATTCGCTTACGATGTGGCAGGCTTCTTCTTCTCTGTCGAAATCCGGATCCATGCCCACGGGAAGACGCGTTAGGGCATGTGCGTTGCCATGAGCAGATATAGAACGATACTGAATCTCAAAATTATAGGCCATGAGAATGATGGCCCAGCGCTGTATTCTGTTTGACTTCATTAAAAGATGCTTGCCTGGATTGAAAATCGTTACAAGTGGCTTGTGATCCGTTATAAAGGTAAACTTTCGGCCATACAAATATTGGTGAAAACGCTTCACTCCGAATATTATAGAAAGTCGTTTTGGATGCGAAAAGAATAGACCTCTCCTTGCCATCTTGTTGGATATGCGAAATGACTACACCAATACCAAAATATGATGCATCCGTCGCTAGGACTAGTGGTAGGTTTTCATCGAAATGAGCTAGCTGAGTCGCATTGATAATATGGGACTTTCGGGCTGTAAAATCTTGTTGTTGTTACGGCCCGAAAACGTATTCTTCACTTTTTCTACGAGGTTGGTTTAAAGGAGCGGCCAACTGAGAATAGTTCAACATAAAGTTGCAATACTAATTAACTTTAACCATGAATGCTTCTAAAAGGCGGAAGCAACAGTTTAACAGCCTCTAAGCCTAAGCTGTCTGGAAGAATACGTTGAGCGCCCTAAATACTCAATTCCGTCCTTGAAAAAGAAGCATTTATCCTTTTTGCATCTAATACCGTTCTCACGAAGAATACTGAGAACTTCGTCGATTTGCTTTAGAAGTTGGTGCTCAGGTGCTGAGATAATGATGTCATCTATGTAGTTGCCACATCCTTTTACTCCTTTTAGAAGCTGCTCCAAATACTTTTAAAAGATCGCTGGAGCACTGGCAATCCCGTAGGGAAGGCGCTGGTATTGAAATAGGCCAAGGGGTGTGTTGACGACCATGATAGGTATTGAATCCTCATCCAGTTCCTTTTGAAGATAGGCATCCTTTAAATCGATTTTGCTGAACTGCTTGCCGTGACATATTATGTGAAACAGAGACTCTTTTGTCGGTAGCGGGTACAGTTCAACATCGATCTATGTGTTGACTGCTTGCTTAAAAACGCCACATATGCGAATAGCGCCACCTAGTTTTGGTGCAAGCACAATTGGAGATGAACAACTACTTAATTTGATCGGCTTCCAAATTCCGGCTTGTTTAAGTCTGTCTGCCTCAGCTCTGAACTTATCCATCTGTGCGGATGGAATTTGACGGCTTTTGAAAAACTTTGGTGTTGCTGACTGCTTTAAAAAGAAACTTGCTTTGAAGTCTATTATAACTCCCATGGCTGGTTCGAACACTTTGTTGTACGTGCTGCAAAGGCCACCTAATTCGTCTTCGTGCACCTCTTGAACGTTTGATACTTGCATGATATCATAGCCGAAAATGTTGAATAAATCTATACCAAATAGATTGCTTGATGACTCAATGTTCTCAACGCACTTTGCAATTGTGTGCAACTTCCCAAGCAACGGTATTGGTGTATGACCAAACGCATGTAATACTCGGGAACACTTGACCTGTAACACTGCTTACAGCTTCAATTGTTTCGATTTCGTTTGCTTCGGATTTGCGACTTTTTTTGCATTTGCCATTTATTTTTGTCTTGCTTCGACATGCACACAACAGCTTTATGTCCTTTTTTACTGCACTTGTGACAAACGCCATCGGAAAACTTGCACTTCTCTCTGGCATGATTGTGTCCACAACCAGAGCATGATTTTAGTGAACCTTTGTTTGATTTGGCTTCACATTCACCACCACCAAGGAATGGGTTTTTTGTATAAGTGTGAGCTGCGTTTATTGGGTCCTGCTTTGATACTGTTTCTTTGAAGTCTGCCACGGTTTTTATAGTTGCCTCACAGGTTTCTGCAACTATAAGCACATCTTCAAGAGTTGGATGGGACTTCTGAAGAGTTAACTTGTCTGTGAGTTGCATGTATGTACACGTGTTCAAATGCTCCCGAATAGTTCGACTATGTTTACGCCCCACCACGAATGAAAATAAGCCTTTCGCTTTATTTCCACACTAACCGAATACGCGTTAAAATGCTGGGTTAACTGTTCAATGTAAGACTCCCAGTATTGATGTGTATTGTGGTATGGAGGACACGCAGATAACTCACCCGTGTGGCTTGAAGCACCCTACCCACGAGAAGCGTTTCTATCCATCATTGCTCGTATCCATTTTTTTTGCTGTTCCATAATTTCTATTGTAAATGCTTGCTGTTGAGCAAGTATCGATTGGACTAAATCACCATCTGCCGGCATCTTGATGAAAATCAACGACTACTCGTCACGATTTATACGATTTAACAGTTTTTATATTTCGACTAAATATTTCACTTTTTTTCTTGTCGCCAATATGTTGTGTTCTCGTTGAGTTCTATTTTAGACTGCCTTATTGTATGCGAAGCGTACACAGTTACAAGATTCTTAAAGTACTACATAGAAGGTGTATAGAGTGGAGAAATACAAAACAGATGTGAGATTGACAATATATAACAATTATCAAGGCAATCAGTAACGAACTCAATTTAAAAACGCACTGCTAGACTATTTAAGGCACCATCTGACTATTAAACTACATAATTAAGCGTATTGGAAATTAAATTTAGAGAGAAAATAATAAAATAATAAACAATAAAAAATAAATAATAAAAAATAATCCAATAAAAATGGAAATTAAAAATTAAAATTTTAAAGCTAAAATGAAAACTGTTTAATTCAGTTAAAATAATAAGAATAAATAAAATTAAATATTGAAAGCTAAAAATATTCAAAGTGTATTCGTTAAGATTAGTGATTATTTTCTATAAGCTGAAATCAAATCTTACAATTGTGTCTAGCTCCTTTATTTATAAGTTGCTACATGCTTGTAGCGCTGGTATAAGCAATAAAATAAAATAAAAATAAAATAAAGTGATCCAAAGTGATCTATTTGCTGAGTGCCTACTCTTTCGTATGTATAAGTACGCACTCTCAGTGAACATGACTAAAAGGTTCCGCCAAATTTGGGTTAACGAAAAGCACATAAACCCCTATCCGATCAAACATTTTCCAATGTGCACTGTAACTCACGGAATATCATGTGCACCATTCCTGGTGGTGCTGGAACAACTAGCTGTCGAAAATTGAGATGAATACCTTAACGCTTAAAAATGGAGGCTTTTTAAGTTAATGACGTTCTTACTGGGTCAAACATTGAGGATTGGCTACTTCGAAACCGAAACGAATTGATTCAGCTGAAGTCGTGCGATCGAACTCGGCAAATGGATATTCAAAAGCTCATTCATACACCCGGATGATACCGACGGCATTCCTGATAGCACCAAGAGGAAAGTCTTGTCCGCTTTGCTCCTCTCAGACTCCTGGCACCCGTTGTCATTCAGTTTAAGATTGTTTTCCAAAAACTTTAAATTGGGATGACCCGCTCCCAACTAGCTGACAAACTAGCTGACAACAAGCTGAAGTGAAAAAAAAATTTAGACACTCTACAAAAGTTCGAATTACAACGCTTCGTTGACAGCAAAGCAGACAACATCGAGCTCCACGGATTTTCGGATGCTTCAACAAAGCGTAAGCTGCTGTAGTCTACAGCAGAGTAACTAACTATGATGGCTCCATCTGGGTGTCTCTGGTGGATGCGAAAGCAAGGATGGCTCTACTGCTACGCCTCGAACTTTGAGCAGAACTTCTTCCCAGTCAACTTATTCACTTAATCTTTTTTGGACTACGCCACAGGAACATTACTATTTTTGCCTGTCAGACACATCAATTGTGTTATTCTGGTTATCGTAGGCGCCAGTCCAACTAAACGCATATGTTGGAAAAAGAACCTTGGAAATCCTTGAAACTATTTTCAAGGCGTGACTGCGCTTCCAGTGGTCTGATGGCTGCCGACCTGATCAACTTCCAACTGTAGTGGAATGGACCTTTATGGCTACGGGACAAGGATCAAGTTGAAACTCTCACGATTTGGATTATCGCTTTTAGACAAACGCATTCCAGGAGAAGTCAAAACCAACTCTTTGACTACAATGGCTGATGCAACTCAGGCACCCAGTTTTGCTACCATAACGCATCGAATCTCAAGGCTGAGCCTGGAGCACAAACACCGGGTAAACCTTCACCCTGGCGTTTCCTTCCTGTTTGTAATCTAGATAATTGGAGCACGTAATCTTTTTCGTAGAATGACACTCGTCCAGAGAGAGTTGTGAAAGCAGAGAGTGCGGTGACGTATTTAAATTGCTCCGTCTATTTTCTCAAGTTTTCAGAAAAATCCCAAAAGAGCAGCCGGCCATCAGGCCTGGAGCATGTGGAGACGTACCTGGTATCAGCTGGTGGCAAGGAGGCAGTGGACGACACCTGAGAACAACCTGGGAATTTATCCCCAACAGGTTTGGCGGCCAGGCAGGGGCCGGTCACTGGCGAGGGAAGGGAGGTATCTTTTCCTCTTACTAATTTCCACTCGTTGTTTGTATAGTAATTGCCAAATTTTACACCCGTGCTTTTTGTTTCGTAAACACTAAATCAGTGATGAAAAGCGCTTGCGCTACCAGCTGATTGTAGTGTGCAAAAAGGGCTGCGGGTGCCAAGCAGCAAGCTTCGGACAGGGTGCAGGCTAAGCACATAAGTGCGTTCCGTAGAAACCTTGGAAAATTAGAAATAAAAAGCTTTTAAGCCCTATCACTAAGATTTCTTCCTTTTCTATTAAATAGTTGAGCAAAGTCTGATCGAAGAGAAGCAGGTCACTGCGGGTAAAGGCCCAAACTTCGTGGAGTACTGGCCCAAGTCTAGAAGTTGGGCTTGTGGTGGGCGGTGGTACGCCGGCAAGCCACAGTGGATCCGCTTGTATGGAAGAGCGGCCAAAAATACTAATAAAGGTCATACGTGCTGAAATTAATAACAATAATTTAGAAAATTTGTCTTAACATATAACATAAAAAATCGGACATATCGATCGGCTATATCCTATAGCTCCCATAGGAACAATCGATACCCAATTATAAAAACATATTTGTTTAATCTAATTTACGATTTTGGTATGCAAGATATTTTTCGTAGTTATATGTATTCTCAAAAAACTAAAATAAAAATCAACAAACAAAATATTAATGAAACAAAAATTATAAAGCATCATCGAGTAATTCGTATACAGACCTATATTTTTTAGGAATTTGTCTCTGTCCTGTTAAAAATAAATCTGAATGCAATAAAAAATAGTTCATGACATCTGTGTTTGTTAAAGTAGGAAATACTTTCCGACTGTCTTGAAGTTTACATTTTTTTAGTTCTTTGCTGCTTTCTCTGCTGCTTCCTCTGAAAGCACTCCTATCGACACTAATGCATACTCTATTACAGCTGAACCATGAATTAAGACTTTATGGACGGTAGCCGGTAAATAGTACCATGGCTATGGAGCTATTAGATATTTGGCTGTATCCAGCGCGTAACTTTCAAATTTCTCCACATTAATTTTGAGTCCCGATGCCATGGCTTGCAATAATGTTGCACATCTGTGAATCAAAGATGTATCGATTCCTTTTATTTCGGAGCTCAAATCTGCATTACAAAAGAATTTCCTTGCGATATTTCCGTCGCTTGACGATCCTCTACCTCCATCTCTAGGTTTGTCCACTAGTATTCCCATTTTTTCGCGAAATTCCTCCTGAATGTGTTTCTTTCTGTTCATTACTTGTATCTTCTTTTCTTCATCGCGTACTTGCCACATTTTGACCTCGAGCTTATATGATCCCGTGCGCCACGTTTCCAAGAGTCCCCTGCTGGCACTTCTGATCCTGTCCGCCGCCTTTGCAAGAGTCCACTCCTCGCACTTCTGATCCCGTGCGCCGCGTGTCTAAGAGTAAAGCTTTGCCCCCGCGTTTTTTAAGTTTTTGGCTGCTCTGGGTTTTTTCCACTACTCGTAGTTTCTGTATTCCTTTTCTCTCGCTCTTCTTTTGGCGCGTGCCAATTTTCAGGGGTTGTTTTCCTCCTCGATCGCATGTCCTCTCTCGCGTGCTCCTGTGCGGCCCTGCTCACGCGAGCGCTTTTCGTGGTGAATATTTCGTTGCTCTCCTGGTGTGTGTGTGTGTGGCTACTGCTGATGCGAGAACGGAGGGAGAAAGATAAACAGAACCATCGCTTGGGCTTAGCTAAGATAATTCTTGTGTACTAATATAACTACAAATCTTACAATTATTGGTTAGGCTTGTATATTAAGTGAACTGTAAAAAGTTTTTACAAAGTTATTCGCGAGGGTTTTGTTTTGTTGTTAGTTGCTGTGGTTGTTGCGGCTGGCGATATTGTAGCTGCTGGCTGCTGTTGTTGTTGGCGACGCTGGCTGCCGATGTAGTTGGCGCTGGCTGCTGTTGTTGTTGGCGCCGCTGGCTGCCGATGTTGTTGGCGCTGGCTGCTGATATTGTTGGCGACGCCTTTGGGCGTTGCGGCTAGCGATGTTGTAGCTGCTGGCTCTATTTGTAAGGGGTCAAACGACTCCTCACATCCCCGTCCTACTTCGGCGGCCTTTCGAAATGATAATCCGGTCGGTTTTTGTGATGTGTACCCGGAATTCCTCTGCCGGATACTCAATGACGACTCCGGTTAGGCGCGCGTCTTCTAAGGTGGCCGTGGCTTGCGTCGCCATGCGCCACAGGTGGGACGGGTTGTCCGACGGCCATGCCTGTGGGGGAGAACAAAAGGGTATTAGTGCTTTGTTTTAACGATTACTAACTGGGTTTTAATTGTTTAGTTAGTAATCCTGGGGAAAAAAAGGTTCGCTACAGTGGCACTGGGTGCGTTGAGTTCCCACTAGGAAAGTGGAACGTTGGGAAGGCGCACCCTCCTGCAAGTGGCCCCACTGACTCAAACATTGGCCCCTGTCGCAGTGTTCCTGGTTGGCTCTCGCCGCGGCCAGATCGAGCGTCACTCGCCGGCTTGTTTGTGGCAAGTTCGCTGCTATTGTGCAGTCTTTGTACGAACTTCTGGCGCTGCTGCTGCGCTACTATCTCCGTGTATGCTTCCGCCGTCTGCGGGTATCCTTGGATGCTTCTATGCTGCTTCTCCGTTGCTTCCGCCTTGATGCGGGTATCCTTGCTTTCTGTATCTCTGCTGTTCTCGTTTAGATGTGTACTTTTCTTCGTGTATGAATCTCCGTTGCTTCCGCCTTGATGCGGGTATTCTAGATTTCTGTATCTCTGCTGTTGCTGTTTCTCTGCTACGGGTTTTTTTTAGCGTCAATCGATCGCTAAACCTGCATCTGAATGTCTTCGTTGTCGTCCAGTCGTCTGGGTACCAGATTTTGGGTTTCTGGCTCGTTGACTGCTTCCTTCAAATCTCTAAGGGATGCCGTTCTGCGTTGCCTGCTCTGGGTATGTTGCAAGCGCACTTTGGTGGGAGAAAAGAACTTAATTACTTTGTACGGGCCTTCGTACTTGGGTGCTAGCTTAGCGGTAAAGTTATCCGCTGCCTTGGACAAATGATGCTGGGAGTCGTGGCTCTCTGCCTTGGACGATGAACGCTGGCCTGAATCCAGTTGAGTCTGAGATGCTGCTATTAATTGCCAGATTCAGTTCGGGCAGAAGTTCGTCCCGACTCGTCTGCTTGTCCTCGATATACTGGGCAACCATCGTTTTAATGGTGCGATTGGCCCTTTCTGTCGGGTTCTGCTGCGGAGTATATGGTGCTGTATGTTGGATCCCCATTCCCGCCTGCTTGCAGAAGGCTTTGAATGAACGAATCGTAAATTGAGTCCCATTATCGCAGACAAATGTTCTGGGAATACCAAAGTGATTCAAAATCCTCTCCCGAAAGGATATTTCGAGATGTGCCGAAGTAGCTTTTCTCAAGAATACGAGCAGCATCATATTCCCACTCTTGGATCGCAGAAGGGGCCAAATAAAATCGGCGCAGACAGTATCAAACGGCTCGTTAATCTGTCTGGTGAACATTTTACCCGCCGGTTTGGTTTGGCTGAGTTTGAACCCTTGGCAAGTGTCACACTTGCGGACATACCTGGCAAATATCGCGAAAAAGAACCGGCCAGTAATATCTCTGGGCGATCCGGGTGGTGTTCTTCCTGATTCCGAGATGTACTGCCGTGGGCTGGTCATGGCAATCCGACAGTACTCGCCGTCGGTGTTCCTTGGCCACGCACAGTTTCCAGGGCACGGATTCTTCGCCGTCAGGTCGGAATCCGATATGACCATATAGCTGTTGTACGCGTACGCGTAGTCCGGGTAATCTTCAGGCCTGTCCTGAACAAGTTTCAGCATCCGCTGGTACCATGTGCATCCCGGCTTATCCTCCTGGATCATCTGCAGTACTTCCAAAGGCTGTCGAGAAAGTGCATCTGCAACAATGTCGCGTCGATAGGTGACGTCAAACTGGTACTGCTGCAGTTCCAACGCCCAGCGCGTTTTGCGACCGGTGGGATTATCAATCGCGATGAGCCACTTCAAGGCGAGGTGGTCCGTTATCACCTCGAATCGATAACCTTCCAAGTAGCATCTGAGTTTCCTGTGGCGGAGTAGTTCTCCTCTGCGGCTATGAGGAGTCTGGTGGCGAATGCGATACCTCGTTCTTCTCCCTGGATTTTCTGCGTTAAAACTGCTCCTAGGCCGATGTCGCTGGCGTCTGTTTGCAACACGAACTTCTCGTTGAAGTCAGGGCAGGCGAGAACCGGCGCCTCCGTGAGTTTTCTTTTGAGTTCCTCGAACGCATCTTCCTGCTCCTGCTTCCATTTCCATTTCTTTCCTTTCTTGAGTAGCAAAGATATGGGCTGCACTACGCTGGCAAAGTTGGGTACAAATCTCCTGTACCATGACGCGATCCCTAGACATCTTCTCGACTCCTTGCATGTGGTGGGCGGACTCAGATGCCGTACTGCCGAAATCTTGTCGGGATTCGTGTGAATTCCCTCCTCACTGATGACGTGTCCCAAGTACACCAGGCTGCGCTTAAAGAAACTGCATTTCTTCGCGTTGAGACGAAGGGTCGCCTTTCGTAGCCGTCGGAATACTTCTTGTAGATGCTGCACATGCTCCTCCAGAGTGCGGCTGATGATAATATCATCCAAATACGCAAACGCGTTGGGCTCCATGTCCGGTCCTATGACGCTGTCGAGCGCCCGGTAGAATGTGGCTGGTGCTGACTGGAGGCCAAACGGCATCACTTTCCAGTGTTACGAGCCCCTCCCGGGGACGGTAAATGCTGTGCACTCGCGGCTGGACTCGGCTACGGGAATTTGCCAATATCCGCTCTTCAAATCTAGCGTCGATATGTACTTGGCATGGCGCAGACGCTCTAAGATGTGCGTTATCCTTGGCAGCGGGTTTGCATCTGGAATAAAATGGGCATTTAGTTGTCGAAAATCTACACATAGTCGCATCTGTCCAGATTTCTTGCCCACGAGTACAATAGGGGCGCTGTGGGGGTTCCTTGAAAGCTCTATACAGTCGGTGCGTAGCAGTTCGTCGATCTGCTCATCAATAATCCTCTGCATCGCGGGATTCTTAGAAGAATACCTCTGTTTGATGGGCTTATCATCCCGCATCGTGATCGTATGCTCAGCGATATTTGACACTCCCGTCAATCCCTCGAATTTGGCCAATTCATCCTGTAGAAATTTGTTTACCCAGGGCTCTAATTCTTCTTGCTCGGTGTTTTCTGTGATTACGGCTAGTGCTCCTCCAGCGTCAGGTGTGTACCCTGTTCTGGCTGGGGAAGGCGCTCGCCCTTCCTCCACTGGTTCCGCTAAAACAGTAGCTTGATTCCGTCGAAACGGATTATTTCGCACGGCCTTGTCCTCTCGAGGCTTTAATATACTGCTCGTCGGGGTGGCTTGTATCTCGTTATCTGGATCTTTGATTGCTGGACTGAACGAGTTTGTCAAGGGAGAAGGCATAGCTAAGTCGTTTGTGGGGCTGGCTATTAGAAGAGGGTTCAGCTGCAGCGAAGCGCGGCCGCATTGGAGAGTGGCAGAAACGCCACAGAGGGGGTCCATGCCCAAAAGCACATCTTCCATGATCGAAGGCAAAACTACCAGTGGAAAGGTGACCCAACGTTGGTCCAAGCGGACTTTGGCTACCAGAGACTTGTTTATCTCTTTGGGTGAGCCTTCCGCTAGGCTGACATGAGTGCGTATCGACCGTATGTTATGTGGTGTCCCTACACGTTAAACAACTCGTTCGCTCACGAAGCTTCTCCTAGCTCCGGTGTCTATAGTAGCGTTAAACTCCTGACCCTCGATTTGCACCTGCGCGACAATTCTGATCGACTGAATCTGTAAAATTTCTCCTAATTCCGGGGATTCCTGTAGGCAGTCTCCTTCCGCTCCCCGAGGGGCGAAGACTCCTCTCGTTTCCCGACTGGGTACGACGGCAACACTCGAGACTGCTTACTCCTCTGCGACCACAATCCCAACAAAAGAGGACTCTGGGATTGCGACGTGTGGCTGACCGGTGACCCTCCTGGGCACAATTCCTGCAAGCAAGACTGAAATTCGGCACCATTGACATGTTCCCCACTCGAGGAACTGGTTGTGGAACTGCGGCTGGGGTGGGTGGTCGTCTGGCTGGTCGTGCGAAATTTTTTTGACCTGTTGGTGATGCTCCTGCATACGCTCCAATCGGAGTATCAGATGTACGCAAGAAGGCACGACTTCATCTTTTATGAGCAACTTACCACTTTAGCGGTAAACCATGAGGTCACCCGCGATCAGAGCACAGGAAGCCATGCCAGAATCTTGGCCGAACCACAGCCAGCGCCGAGAAGGAATGAGTATGCGTTCCAACTCCTGTTCCGCATTATACCCCGCTCTGTGCATTATGAGTCTGATGTAGACTGGGTATTGTTTGAAAGTCTCTCCTCGTCGCTGATCTCTGGTGCGGATCTCATCCTAGATCCGCTGAAAGTACCTGGGTGGCAGAAAGAAGTCAAGAAACCTTCTTGAAGTTCGTCCAAGATTTTCCTAGCAGCTGGCTTGTCCGAAACCAGTGCTCAGCTGGATTCGTCAAAAGACCAGGGATGGCCTGCGGCATCTTCTCCACGTCAACTTCGTATGCGTGGCTCGTTCCTCGAGGTGTTGCATGAAGGTTATGGGGTCCGTGGTCCCGTCAAAAGTGATTCCCCAATTCTTCAGCTTCTCCGCTAGCGTGACTGCGGACATCTCTACTTTCCTGGAAAAAATATCCCGCTTGACCGGATGGATCTCCGACTACATCGGCGGCACCTCTGCCTTCCAGTCCTGGCACCTGAAGCTGTGTTGGACCCGGTGTCGGTGAACGCTGCTTCCTATCCGTTAGTGCGGCTGTAATTTCCGCCTCGCATTCCTGTAGCCGCTCGGCAATCTCCAGCCCGTGGTCGTCCCGATTATTAAAAGCAGCCAGCCGGCTCCTTATTTCCTCAACTGTTCCGGTTGCTTCCAAGTAAAACTCCTTCAGAATCGCCTCCAATTTGCGCTTCCGGAGATGCGAAATCCAACGCGCGCCCATATTGCTATGAAATAATAGTTAACTGGCAAACGACAGAAAAAATTTCGACCGGACGAGAGAAATTCTTGAACGAGGGTCAAACGAGGTTCGAACTGGTTAAAATCTTCACCAAGAATTTACTGCATGCCCACGTGCAACGACCACAATCCAATGACAAACGACGGTTTAATTCCTAAATTCGACGGTGATCAAATTTTGTTTGACGACGAGGTAGTTTTAAATTTTTAAATCAAAATTTAAATAATAATTTACAAATTAATATTTTTGCAAAAACACAAACCACTAAAGACGAAGACAAAGCAACAGCACAAAAGCGCAACAGCACAATAAGCAAAGACTCACCTTTAACTGCTTTAGTAATTTTAGTAGGAAACACACATCTGCAAGTTTCTGCAGCTAATTTTAAAATATTTAGTAACCTAAAATAAGACGATCATAAAAACATACATACCAAGTTCTGGGTTTTCTTGGAACATAACTAAAAGTTTAAATAAACATAAAATATACCTTTAAAAAATACACAAAAAAGGGTTATTCGATAACATTAGTTTTGCGAAATAACTTCAGGAAAGTTAATTATTAATACTTCAATTTAAAGCACTGCAGCGTACGTCTGATCACTTTAAAATGCGAATTGAAAGAGAGAAATAACTTCCAAAGCGCAGCTGCGTTGAACACGTGTTCACGATTGCACGTTAGATTTCCAGTAAAATCCGGTATGCCAAAGCGAAGTTTGGACTTTTACGAAACAATTTCGATACATTTTGCTTAAAAAATATGTCATCACATTGTTTGATTTTTGGCCTCTGACGGAACCATTGTGCTTGCAAGCAAAGGCCTGGCGGCGCCGGATAATGCGGACGGTTTTCATTTTTTTCACTGTCCAGTCCACCTGACTGGGCCAATATGGGAGTTGACCCATTCAAAAAAAATCAACATAATGGCGAGATCGCCAGAAAAAAGGGTGGAGGGCGGTGGCAAGCAGTAAGAGACCACTGGACTTGGTTCAGAGTCTGGCCAAAGATAACACACAAAAGGTGCTTTAAGTGTATGGAGTTCAACCATAGAGCAGATCCCAGGAGGACAGCTCTAAATTCTGCTACAACTGCGGCGCAAAGGAGCACCAAGCCAGAGGCTGCAAAGCAAAGGCCTGTTGTATGCTCTGCAAGCGCAAAAAGGAGAAAGAGTGTGACCATCCAACAATGAGTGGAAAATGGGCTTAGGGGCTAAGGAGGATTCTTCAGATAAACCCAAACTCATGCGAGGTTGCCTAATCGTTGCTGAAGCAAAATGTCATCGAGCAAAACGTAGACATGGCACTCATAAGCGATCAATTCAGAAATTAAAACTCCGGAGAATGGCAAGCAAATAGCAGGAAAAAATCTGTCTGCTGTTACCTGCCGCTAAGCCTTAGCCTCTCCCAAGAAATATCTGTGCTCAAAGAGATTGCATAAGACGCACGGGAAAATCGCCCTACCGTAATAGTCGGGGACTTTAACGCCTGGGCTACGGAGTGGGGCTCCCTCTAACAAATGCGAGGGGAAGGGCGCTTCTGGAAAGCTTCGCCGCACTTGAACTAGTACTGATTAACTCTGGAACAAAACCGACATTTTCTAGAGCCGACACAAGTTCCATCATTGACCTGTCATTTCTAAGCGCTGGATTGACCTCGGCTCGGCTCGGGAAGTCATGATGCAGCAATAATTTGCACGATAAAGTCTAGAAATGTTTTCAAAAACCGTGGTAGGGTTTCAAATAGAAACGCTAGACGTGGAGATGGTGCAGATGTTGTTCGATGACTTCTGTACAAGCGGATCAGCCGACAAAAGGGACCGCATCGCAGATTACATCAAGGTAGCCTGTGATGCACGTGAGGAAAGCCCCATCAAGAAGAAGATCTGCATACTGGTAGAACCAATCCATTGCGGAGGCCAGGAAAGAATGCCATAAAGCAAGACCCGGATACCAACGCTCAATAGGAAGACTCGAACTCTCGAATTCGCAGGTTCTTTAATAATAAATGCAAAGAAATTGACTCCAACCCTTGGGGCTTCGCATATAAACTCGTCACGAAACGGCTTTAGGCAATTAGACCATCGCAGACATGCCCAGTCAGTCAAAAAAAGGATAGTTGAAACACTATTCCCTGAGCATGATAGTATGGTGCTTACCTTAGAGAACGTGAACACGGGAAGCATAAAGTTCACAAGTCCCGAAGAAGTCCTAGAGGTTCTGAAGACGACAAGGCACCTGGGCCTGATGGAAACCCGAAAAAAAGTACTAAAAATAGCCCTAAAAGCAAACACAAAAGAGTATGTTTCCATGTTAACGCATGGCTAACATAAGGTGTGTTCCCCAGACGCTGGAAAACTTAGCGGTTGATACTCATACCAAAAGGGGACATGCCAGCGGAGGAGCCTTTTTCATATAGGCCACTTTGCGTGCTGGATACAGTGGGTAAAATTTTTGAAAGAAGAATCCACTTCCGGCTAGAAATTGCCCTTGTCGGAACCTATGGACTTGCTGAGATGCAGTATGGTTTTCGAAAGGGGCTATCTACAATCGATGCCGTTGGAAAACTGTGCAAAATCGCAGACAAAGCCATTAAGGGAAAAAGGTGTTTGTACGGCACTGCTTAGTGAAATTGCATAGCGTCAACATTGGATGTTTAAAACGCATTCAACTCCGCTAGTTGGCATCACACACTAAATGCTAAATGCATACTATATGTTCCAATGTACATACAGCGAGTAATAGCGAGCTGCTTCGAAGGCCGCCTGCTCCTGTTGTTGTGGAATGTCATGTACGACGAGACCCTTAGGATCACGATGCACGAGGAGGATGACTCATTGACTCGTTTCGCGGATGACGTAGCCATAGTAGTTATGGCTAAGAAAATCCCAGACGTTGAAAAAATCTGCAACGAAGCTGGGAATCGAGCATGCGCATGGCTCGACTCTAAGGCTCTACCCTTGGCAGCGCATACGACCGAAGCAGTCCTGATAAGTAGCAGGCAGAAAGTGGAGACGGCCACTATCAAAATTGGAGAAAGAACATTTTGGACGAAAACCGGTGGTAAATCATATTTTAGGCTTGGGCGAGATTTTATGGTGGCTAGCGTCGCTAATGGCAAGGTAGGAAGAACTGCGTAGATTACTGGTTAGCGTTGTCACATCGACGCTGATGTACTCCTATATTGGCCCGAGCCACAGAAAAAAGGGAAAAGCTGCAGACAACTTGCCATTGCAAAGTGGCAGGAGAGGTGCACAAATACCAGCAAATGACGATGGACGTACAAGCTTATCCCAGAATTGCAGAGATGGTTTGGACGGAAGCATGAACATGTGGCCTTTACTGAATATATTTAAGCATGAACGTTATCCGCACTGCTCACTCTGCGAGTCGGGTAACGAAGACGCACGTATTTTTTGTCTGTCCGAGGGTTGGGAGGACGCCAGCCGTTTGTAACCTGGTGGAAATTATGGTTGAATCAGAAGTAAATTAGTCCGCTGTATGCAACATGGCCACAATACTTCTTAAAAAACTGCGCATCGCAGAAAGACTTCGAAATTTCAATGGGATTGAATCCTAGAGATTCCTAAGAGGAGTGGAGTTTTTACTGAGTTAGAGTCCCACACTTCGGCAAGCTAGCACAGCTCGGAGTTGGCTTTCAAGGCTTTACAACACCACCTACAAAAACACAAAAAAAACAAAAAACACGACTGTTTATCCTGCTTTCGTCAACGCTACCACACATTCAAACACAAAATGGCTGATTTACCCATTGGAGCTACACGATCTCTCGACGTAATGCAAGAATTGCTTTCGATACAAAAACACCAGAACATCGTAACATCCACCATGGCAGATGGTGGAATTCATTGGGTGCTCATACCTTCACGAGCACATCATTGGGGAGGAAAATGGAAATCGGCAGTTCGATGTGTAAAGCTGCATATCCGCAGGATCCCCGGAAATTCAACACTCACCCTTGAGCAAATGCGCACCCTTCTTGCACAAATCAGAGCTTTGATAAATTCATGGCCCTTATGCTATGCACCGGATATCGAAAGCAACTACTTATCACCCGCCCACTTCTTAATTGGGTGACCGTTAACTACTGTTCCAGATAGTAGTAGTAGTAGTATAATAATACGCAAACTGGCACCGTAAGTAATAAATCATGTCAAACAAGAAAGGAAGTTAACTTCGGCAAGCCGAAGTTTGTACACCCTTTCAGTTACAAGAAATAATCTTAATAATCTTAATACTATAAGATAATATGTCAAAAAGCCCGAAAGCTATATTTTATTTCATATTATTTTCCCACCAATTTTCCAATCATTTCTATGGCAGCTATATGACATAGTCGTCCAATTTTGATAAAATTTAACTCAATTTTTAGAACTAATTAAAAAATGTTATTTCCAAGCTTAGAAGGCTATATGTTACAAAACACCAAAGATATAATTTTTTCATATTTTGCGACTAATTTTCCTACCGTTTTGAGAGCTATATGATATAGTCGTCCAATTTAGATAAAATTTAATTCGAAATTCAAAACTAATTAAAAAATGTTATTTGCAAGCAAAGAAGGTTATATGATAAAAAACACCAAAGATATAGTTTTTTCATATTATTTTACCACTAATTCTACAATTGTTCCTTTGGCATAGTTGTAGTGAATAGTAGTACGTTTTTAATTACATTTTATTCGAAATTCAGAAGCAATTAAAAAATGTTATTTCCCAACGTAGGAGGTTGTATGTTAAAAAACACAAAAGATGTAATTTTTTAAAAAGTTAAAGTTAGCTATAAGTTATAGTTGCCCGATCCAGCTGGTTACGACTTATATACTACCTGCAATAGAAAGAAGACTTTTGGGAAAGTTTCAGCCCGAAAGCTGAGAGAAAAGTTTGCGTAGAAACGGACGCACAGACGGACGGACAGTCGGACATGGCTAGATCTACTTGTCTAGTGACGCTGATCATACTTTATGGGGTCGGAAACGTCAGCTTCACTGCGTTGCAAACTTCTGACAGAAATCATTATACCCTCTGCAAGGGTATAAAAAGGGGGTGGGGGTGACACTAATTAGTCACGCATGTTTGCACACAGGTGTTATAATCCCCTAATTAGGGTGGAGTGTTTTGTCATATCTTGTCTTCTCTTGTCTTTTGTCACCCCAATCGTATGTGCGTGAGGGGTGTTTTGTCAATTTGTGGTTGTTAATAGTGATCCTTACCCGAAAGCGGTGTGTATTCAATTAGGGTTGGTTCATGTAACCTGTCTTCAGTCTTGTGGTCTGCAGGTGTTGGTTTGAGGGAAATTCGACCGCATTATATGGGGGATGAAGTGTGAAACAAGCGTGTGTTCGAGGTGTTCCAGAACCTCCCCCGATCTTTAGCAAGCAAACCCAAGTGTGAGCATTAGATGGGGGAGAGCGTGTGAAACAAGCGTGTCTTAAATGTTTCAATTCTATAGAGGGTGGCTAGTATTAGAATATACACAAATTAGACTGGTTATTTAGTCAAATAAAAGTTAAACTAGTTTTAATTTCCCTCAAATTATTTCTTCAGTCTTGTGGTTAGCAGGTTGTTTCTACCTTGCATAAAGTTAAGGGGAGCGCAATCTTATATGTTTCAATTCTACAGTGGAGGTGGTGGTGACTCCTAACAGAAAATACACAAAAACAAATGAGATCGTTTAATTAGTCGAATACGTTTTTATTTAAGCATATTCGTGTTACATTAGTTTCCATAGAGTTTTTTAAAAAAATTAATTTATCGTTCCATCAATTTCAACTTTCAAAGTAAACAAAAGTTTTATGGAGATAAATCTTTATAGAAAACAGATGTTAAAAAATGCAACAGCTGTTGATAGACCCACTCTTCAAAACAATAGAACATTTTTTTTGTTTTCTCTTTATTTTAGAATTTCAACATATGATGAAATTAATTTTGTACCTCTGTATTGTTGATTTACCATGTAAAAACAAGCAGTAGAAAATATACAAAAATTTAAATGTTCTCCAAATGTTGATTTTATAAATTCCTCCACATCAATACCCATGAACAAGTCCCTTGACTTCAGCAGTAATTTCAAGTCTCTTTTAAAATCATATTACCAAATGTTTTAAAAGATAAATAAATTTTTTATCGAGGAAAAAAAATTGGGTTGTTAAGATTGTTATTAGAATCAGATATTTCGTAAGCTTCTTTACTCGACTCTAAAAATGTAAATAAATGAATGGTAAAAAGTTGTTAAGTGTTTTCGTTTGTGTAAAAGTTAAAGATTTTATGAGCATTGTTGAGTGAGCAAACACCATCTCGAGTATGTAATAAACAATACGGGAAGTGATTTCCATCCATTATTTTTAGAGAGGGACATCCAATTTCATTAATGTTAAATTCATCATCAATTTTTAAATTTTTTTGTAGGAATAACCTTTTATGATATCTCTTACAAATTATTTCTTTTTTTCTGATTATTTTTCTTGAATACATTTGTGTTTCTTTGAAAAAGTATATTCTATCGTTCCAATCAATTTTATGATATTTTTTATTAACCACCTAGCTGTTTTTCTACATTTTTTATTCAATTCAAAAGAATCATGGGGAGACCGTATAATAAAATTATAATTCAAGATTGTTTCGTTTTTGAATACGACTCAAATTTCTTTTAAAATAAATAAATAAATTTATTATTACTTTCAAAAAATCCTTGAACATCATTTGCAACAATCTTCACTCATGATTGACTGATTGATTGATTGTTATACAATCCGCTAAGCTACACCATTCAACGGGTTATATTCAACTAAACGATCATGTATCAGCACGCAATGTACTTGAACATTTTCGATAGCGGGCTTGCTAAGTTCAATTGAAATCCTAGAATCAATGGGTCCCGATTTAACCATTTCATTTTCACATAATGATATGATAAGTTTAGTTTAATGGGTGGGAAATAAGTAATGTTTGTAATGGGTTTATTGGCATTTAATGGAATCTAATATTGAACTGTGAAAATATAGCTTACAGAACGAAGCTTATAATCTCAAATAATTATAAATTTATTAAAAGATTTCCTATATCTTCCTGTTTCAAAATCGCTATCTTTACTTATTATGTTGAAGCCGTATTTATCACTCCAACACTTTTAACAAGTTTTTATAAATGAATCATAGGACATATCGGTATTTCGTGATAATCTGATATATGTTTTGATGTTTGAATATTATATAAAATATAATATATAAATATAAATATAAAAAATCTATATTTTTGTTACGTTCTATACAAAAATAAGAATGAATGTTGTTTTGTTTTTCACAAGGAACATCATCAAAAATCATAATAGGGTTTTCATTAACCATATCGGGCGGTGAAACCTCATCATTTTGTGAGAATGTATAATATCTCATACCTTTTAACGATTTAATTAGTTTCTCTAAATATATTGATGGTTGATATAAACTCTTTGAAAAAGCATATATATTCTTAAATTTAAGCCCGTTTGGATTTTCAATAAGACTGAGCGTAACATTCGTTTTCCCACAGTTTGAGGGACCGACAACCAATGCTCTTATTGTGTTGGGCAATGAAGAACTACTCGTATATCGTGGAACTGAATTTTGTAAATGAGTGATCACCACCCTCGATATTTCTAACACAGATTTCTTCTTTTTCACGTATTAAACGCACATTCCCGTGCCTAATGTAGTTCATTCGATGAGAAATGCTCTGTTATTAAATATTATATAAAATGGGTAAAAGTTTTTATAATTAGTCAATTGCAGTCAAAATTCAAACTTGAAACAAGGTAGTGGTATCAACAACAAAATAATTAACATATTTCATTTGAAGCACATATTCCTGGTTATAATTTTTGTGAACCTGGAGCAAAGCTAAAACCAAAGTTGGGATAAATCAATTGGATGAACCTTCTAGAGTACATGATATTGCATATTCACAAAACAAGGATCTGGCTGATCGACATAAAGCTGACGCAGTATTAGTAAAAAAAGCGTGGGAACGTGTTGGTTAAAAATATAGTAGTTACCAATATTTTGAAAACAAAAAAAGAAATTCGGAATGTGTGTGAAGAAGGGAACAAAGAGGGAGTGTAAGGAAAAGAGTTTTTCAAATGTTATTAAAACAGGAATACGAGACTTGAAAACACAGATACGACTATATCTAATGCGTGTCATCAAGGTTGCACGTAAAGCAGTTAATAAGTCAATTAGTAGAAATAAAAATAAATATTAAAATTCCTCGTGTCATTAATGTACCAAAAATTTGTGGTTTGTACCTATTGTACCCATTTTGACTGCACTAAGTGCATTAGGTAGTCTTGCCTCTGACAGTGCAGCCATTGCTAAAACTATAATCGACATAATAAAAAATTGGAAAGTGTTACGGTGGGTGAAGGTATGTTCTTTAAACCTCATAGAAACCTCATAAAAATGATTACTAAGTACCTAAAAAACCTCTTTCAAATTTCGAAATTACATTTTGCTGCATTTCCGAGGTGTGTTTATGAGAGACTCACTACCAAAATCCTCTTTGGAGGGGAGAGTCAGGAATTATAATCCTAGATGATAGTTCATCAAATGGTACATGGAAGTTATCAAATATTTGGGGAATAACATTAACTATAAAGCTGTGGATACCTGTCCCTCCAATTGGTCATGGTCATGTTATTTCTCTATGACTAGTGAAACCCACCCTATTTACATACTATTCGCTGCTATGATTGGTCGATTCTAAGTTAAAAACAGTTAAACAACAACAAAAGTTATTTCATCTCACATTTAAAAACCACCTGTAAGACACAGTATCAGCTTAAAAATCAGCTTAATAATCTCTATTTAATTATTTAATTAATTAATTAAATTATTATTAATTTCCTAAAAGGATTATTGTTGATTTACAATGTAAAAACAAGCAGTAGAAAATATACAAAAATTTAAATGTTCTCCAACTGTTGATTTTATAAATTCCTCCATATCAATACCCATGAACAAGTCCCTTGACATCAGCAGTAATTTCAAGTCTCTTTTTAAATCATATTACCAAATGTTTTAAAAGATAAATAAATTTTTTATCGAGGAAAAAAAAATTGGGTTGTTAAGATTGTTATTAGAATCAGATATTTCGTAAGCTTCTTTACTCGACTCTAAAAATGTAAATAAATGAATGGTAAAAAGTTGTTAAGTGTTTTCGTTTGTGTAAAAGTTAAAGATTTTATGAGCATTGTTGAGTGAGCAAACACCATCTCGAGTATGTAATAAACAATACGGGAAGTGATTTCCATCCATTATTTTTAGAGAGGGACATCCAATTTCATTAATGTTAATTTCATCATCAATTTTTAAATTTTTTTGTAGGAATAACTTTTTTTGATATCCCTTACAAATTATTTCTTTTTTTCTGATTATTTTTCTTGAATACATTTGTGTTTCTTTGAAAAAGTATATTCTATCGTTCCAATCAATTTTATGATATTTTTTATTAGCCACCTAGCTGTTTTTCTACATTTTTTATTCAATTCAAAAGAATCATGGGGAGACCGTATGATAAAATTATAATTCAAGATTGTTTCGTTTTTGAATACGACTCAAATTTCTTTTAAAATAAATAAATAAATTTATTATTACTTTCAAAAAATCCTTGAACATCATTTGCAACAATCTTCACTCATGATTGACTGATTGATTGATTGTTATACAATCCGCTAAACTAGACCATTCAACGGGTTATATTCAACTAAACGATCATGTATCAGCACGCAATGTACTTGAACATTTTCGATAGCGGGCTTGCTAAGTTCAATTGAAATCCTAGCATCAAAGGGTCCCGATTTAACCATTTCATTTTCATAAAATGATATGATAAGTCTTTACGATAATATGAGCTTTAGTTTTAAACTCTGCAGGTGATAGTAAAGGAGATTCACTTCGATTATAGTAGCTAGTTTAAAACTTGCAATAAATTTCAGATAGGTGAGCAAATCGATCTTTCTTAAAGTCCAAATTTAAGTCATCGTAGGTATATGTTTCAGAGTTTAAGTACCCTTTAGATTTCTTAAATTGTTTGTAATCAGATGGTGACTATCTTTAAATCCATTTAAAGCAAATACGGAATGCAATCGCTGGATGTTATATGAGGAATTATTCATGTAATATTACTCATATTGAGATTTTATTTTCCGACTCTTTGTGCATTCTCAATTTTATCTTCCTCAAGTACGTTATTTAAATTTTTTGATATCAATAGTTCTATGTTCAATAGTTCATGTTTACAATTAAATAAAACTTTTTTGAAATCTTCAGCAAATCCAAGTAGATTTTAAGGGGTATCGAAAAGTTCCTCCATTCCATCCAGAATTGTAAAGTCTCTTGCTTTTCAATTGATTTAAAGAAACAAATTTTTTATTGTAGAAGTAATATGACAAAACCTTGTTCTTTCAATCTCAACACCATTTATTTATGCCATGCAATTATTTTTCATCCCCGCAATCACATTTTTACTTTCTAACGCTCCCCTCTCCCTCCCTCTAATGGGGAGTACATATAAATCTTGATTTTGAATTGTAATTATTATCTCATCATTTGGTTTAAATGATTGTTGATACGGTGAATAACTGTGATTTTCTTTTTTCGATATACTATCATTAGAGAAAGGTTTTTCTCGTACTGCAAATATTTCATTCAACCCCATAACTTTATAAGTTGAAGCAAAGTTATTTAAAATTAACTTATTTTTTAATGTAAGTATGTGCCTTTTTGGTTTTGATCCTCTTCCTATAACTTTATGATTTAAAGTGTGCTGATGATTGTAAGTATCACCTCTTTTATTATATATAATAATTGTATTAGTCTTAAATGTAAAGGAATTGTTTAGTTTTCACCGCGTATATTTATTAGTTCGCCGTTCTGATCAGATATGTGTGTAGAGAGTGTACTAATTTCTCTACTGTTGACTGGTAAGCAAATAAGATTGTGTGGTGTGATATTTATTTTATAGCCCAGTGGAACATTACTTTCCAATTCGTATAATGAATGATCTTGTCTACTGTCAATATATGCTCCCTTGTCTACTATCAATATATGCTCCGGTTACAATATTACACAAAAGGCGTATTGTGTTTATTTTTTGAAATATTGACAGGATGATCAGATATATATTTTCTTTCAGGTCGAGGTAGACTATTTTTTTTTATTGAAACCAAGCAATTTTCCAATGGAGTTGTTTTTATTAAAAAAAAATAGGTTCCTTGGTAGTTGTAATATGAACTTGAAGTGTGTTGTTATTACTTTCTCAAGATCGTAATTTTTTAGTTTATTTTTCAGAAATCCATAAATATTATTGAGTTTATAGGAACTTTAACAACTTTATTATTTATATCAACGTTGGGTAAATAATTTTACGTATGAAAGTCAGAGAGTGCACACTTATTTTACTCATTAGTTAGTTTAATGAATGGGAAATAAGTAATGTTTGTAATGGGTTTATTGGCATTTAATGTAAGAGTGAATGATCTACTTATTTTGGAATCTAATATTGAACTGTGAAAATATAGCTTACAGAACGAAGCTTATAATCTCAAATAATTATAAATTTATTAAAAGATTTCCTATATATTTCTTTTTCAAAATCGCTATCTTTACTTATTATGTTGAAGCCGTATTTATCACTCCAACACTTTTAACAAGTTTTTATAAATGAATCATAGGACATATCAGTATTTCGTGATAATCTGATATATGTTTTGATATTTGAATATGATATAAAATATAATATATAAATATAAATATAAAAAATCTATATTTTTGTTACGTTCTATACAAAAATAAGAATGAATGTTGTTTTATTTTTCACAAGCAACATCATCAAAAATCATAATAGGGTTTTCATTAACCATATCGGGCGGTGAAACCTCATCATTTTGTGAGAATGTATAATATCTCATACCTTTTAATGATTTAATTAGTTTCTCTAAATATATTGATGGTTGATATAAACTCTTTGAAAAAGCATATATATTCTTAAATTTAAGCCCGTTTGGATTTTCAATAAGACTGAGCGTAACATTCGTTTTTCCACAGTTTGAGGGAGATTTCTTCTTTTTCACGTATTAAACGCACATTCCCGTGCCTAATGTAGTTCATTCGATGAGAAATGCTCTGTTATTAAATATTATATAAAATGGGTAAAAGTTTTTATAATTAGTCAATTGCAGTCAAAATTCAAACTTGAAACAAGGTAGTGGTATCAACAACAAAATAATTAACATATTTCATTTGAAGCACATATTCCTGGTTATAATTTTTGTGAACCTGGAGCAAAGCTAAAACCAAAGTTGGGATAAATCAATTGGATGAACCTTCTAGAGTACATGATATTGCATATTCACAAAACAAGGATCTGGCTGATCGACATAAAGCTGACGCAGTATTAGTAAAAAAAGCGTGGGAACGTGTTGGTTAAACAGATAGTAGTTACCAATATTTTGAAAACAAAAAAAGAAATTCGGAATGTGTGTGAAGAAGGGAACAAAGAGGAAGTGTAAGGAAAAGAGTTTTTCAAATGTTATTAAAACAGGAATACGAGACTTGAAAACACAGATACGACTATATCTAATGCGTGTCATCAAGGTTGCACGTAAAGCAGTTAATAAGTCAATTAGTAGAAATAAAAATAAATATTAAAATTCCTCGTGTCATTAATGTACCAAAAATTTCATTTCCGAGGTGTGTTTATGAGAGACTCACTACCAAAATCCTCTTTGGAGGGGAGAGTCAGGAATTATAATCCTAGATGATAGTTCATCAAATGGTACATGGAAGTTATCAAATATTTGGGGAATAACATTAACTATAAAGCTGTGGATACCTGTCCCTCCAATTGGTCATGGTCATGTTATTTCTCTATGACTAGTGAAACCCACCCTATTTACATACTATTCGCTGCTATGATTGGTCGATTCTAAGTTAAAAACAGTTAAACGACAACAAAAGTTATTTCATCTCACATTTAAAAACCACCTGTTAGACACAGTATCAGCTTAAAAATCAGCTTAATAATCTCTATTTAATTATTTAATTAATTAATTAAATTATTTTTAATTTCCTAAAAGGGTACCGGAGGAAGTATTTGAAAGTGATAGTGAGAGTGATGCTTATCTTGACGCTTAGTCACAACACTCTCATATAGATGATCTGATGTTTCAGATCAGTCCCTTATAGATGAATCCGATGTTCCACAACAGTCTCTTATAGATGATTTGAATAAAAGTAAACAGGAAGAAAGGGGATGAAGTACAATCTCAACAATAATCAGTTAAAACAAGAAAAGATTTTAGATATTAGTTATGGACCAAGGCAAGAAAATATTATTTTAATATTGGGTAATAGTACACAAAACATTAAAAGAAATGTAATGGAATTAGGAAGTGCAAATTTATGGACTCTATTACCTGGTCTATATGCCTTAATTTTCATAACAGTCATAAGGATATACTAAGAAAGATTTAGAATCATAAGAAACATTTTAATTAAAACAAGTGCTCACAAAAGAAACTATCAACAAGATGGTCAAATAAAAGAAATATCTATCTAAAAAATATACTTAATTTATTGAAACATTAATATCATCTTCAGTAAATTATGAATATATCGGTTGTGGGTATATGAAACTACAAAAAACAGCACCAAATTATGTATATTGGGATAATGTTAATGAACTAGTTGAACGATTGTAACTCATAATGGCATCAAGAGCTGCTGGTAATAATAATCATACTAATAAAATTCTTTCAATAATAGAAGAATTGCGGGAAGCAAAAATAATATATTAATAAAGTAGAAAACATTTACTCATTTTGTTTAATAGTAAAATGTCTATTGACAAGTTTGGTCACTTTTCAAATGATTTTTCTTCACTTTTGAAAAGGGAAGTTGAGAGCCTTATAGGTAGAAATCTATACACTGATGGTCACATAAATGTTCAGAAAAAAAAAACTAAAAACTTTTCGGAACCAATTAACGAAAATGATTTGATAATAAAATTATTGATGGAAAAACACATCATATGAAAACTATAGCTAAATCATTTCAACTACGAAATAAAAGAGTATCAGAGATGGAAAGTAAAGTAATAAAAATGGTAACTCAAATGGAGTATATACATAATACATTAAAAGAGCTTCTTGATAAATTGGAAAATCTTAACAATTTCATAACAACAAAATTCAAAAAATCCCGCACCAATCGTTCGTTCTGATTAAATACAAATAGATGGAACGACACTTCGAAGAAGTCGCATTTCACGTCGTAAAAACGAAGAAGAGGTCTTAACAATTAATGTGGAATGTGGAATAAATCGTTCTTTCATTATTTATTTTATAATTAAAATGTCAGTTGATGAGTTTGGTTGTTTTTTAAATGAGAAAGAGTACTCAAGAGATATAACAAAAGGTGTAGAAAAATTCCAAAGTATACTCAATGATTATGATGAACATCTAAATATTCAGAGGAAACGATTTAAAAATTCCCTACCCGCCATTCATGAGAATGATATTGCAATAAAATTTTAAGTAGATGAAATTAGTAAACTAGTACAGAATACATCTTATGAAATTTCTAAATAACCCAAAACGAGAAATCGTTAGATTAAGACCTTGAATCAATAATATTGAGGGAAAAGTGCGTAAAATTTCAAAAAATTGGGATTTCTCTTGAAAACTGTTAATAAGATAGTAGAGGTTGTAAGTGAAATAGAAATCAACATTTTTAACTATATCATTGCACCAACCGCAGTTTAAAAAGTGAAACTGAATCTTTAGAGAAGAAACCATTTGTACCAAAAAAAATAATGTTATGAGTAAACGAGATATTGTAAATGAGTTACATCGACCATCATACCAGAATTTTCCAAGACGTAGAGTTATTGTATAGGGTATTAATGATATATGGAAGGCTCATTTGGTTGAAATGGGGGCATATGCATCATCGAATAAAGACTTTAGGTATCTATAAACAGTAATAGATACCTTTTCTAAATATGGATGGAGTGAAGCAATAAAATCAAAAAATGCAGATGAAGTTACAAGAGCAATGGAAAAAATAAAAAATCTGGTTGTGGAGTACCGAAGAATTTACAAACAGATAATGGAAATGAATTCTATAAAAAACAATTTAGAGAATTGATGCAACGATATGAAATTAATCATAACTCAACATTTAGTACTCTTAAAGCATCTATTGTGGAACGTTTTAATAGAACACTAAAAGAACTTATGTGGCGTGAGTTCAGTTTTAATAGAAAATACACATTCAAAGAATTGATTAATAATTATAACAATATTAAGCATAGAACAATTAAAATTAAACCCATGGATGCTAAAAATGAAAAATGAATTTTGATGAGATCATACAATCATCTAAAAATATTCATAATTGGGGCGTTTAAAGAGAGGGATCATGTACGAATAAGTAAATATAAGCATGTCTTTGAAAAAGGTTATACTCCAAACTGGACAAAGGAAATTTTTCGAATTCGGAAAGTACAAAATACATCCCACCACATATTTACTTAAAGACTTGAAGGGTGATCCAATTCAAGGGGGCTTCTATAAACAAGAAATTCAAAAAAACAAAATTCCCTAATACTTATCTTGTTGAAAAGATTCTGAAACAAAAAGGTTGTTATGTGCTTGTGCGTTGGCTAGGCTTTTCAAAATCAGAAAATAGTTGGATTCACAAAAAAGAAATTCTATAAAAACAAGCGAGGGCATTGAAAAATTAAAATGCACGCATTGACGTCAATGTGTCAAATCAAATTATATTTCTTCACACGCACAATTTTTATTTATAAAGTGTGAAGAAACATGTAAAGATAAGAATTCGAATGGAATTGATTATGTGCTTGTGTGTTGAGTAGGTTAAGAGATCGTGCGTGTACAGATAAGAATTTTTTATGGAACTTGAACTCTTAAGATTCTAAAAAAAAAAAAGATTGTTGTGTAGTTACACACTGTGTAGACTTTTTTAAAAATAGCAGATAGTTGGATTCACAAAAACAACAACTTGAAGCATAGAAAAATTAAAATGTACGCATTGACGTCAGTGTGTCAAATCAAATTATGTTTCTTCACACGCACAGTTTTTGTCCATTCGTTCACGCAAGTCATTTTAAGGACCGACAACCAATGCACTTATTGTATTGGGTTGTAAAGAACTATGTCGTGGAACTGAATTATTAAATGATTGATCACCACCCTCTATATTTCTAACACAGATTTCTTGTTTTTGACGTATTAAACGCATATTCACGTGTGTAATGTAGTTCATTCGATGAGAAATGCTCCTTGATTAAACATTATATAAAATGGGTAAAAGTTTTTATAATTGTTGCAGTCAGAGTTCAAACTTGAAACGAGGTAGTGGCATTACTAACAAAAGAATTAACACACTTCCATTTGAAGCACATATTCCTGACTATAATTTTTATGGACCTGGAACAAAGCTTAAACAAAGATTGGAGCGCGGTGATCGTGGGACAAATCAATTGGATGAAACTTGTAGAATACAGGATATTGCATATTCACAAAATAAGGATCTGGCTGATCGACATAAGGCTGGCGCAGTATTAGTTAATAAAGCGTGGGATCGTGTTGTATCAAAAGATAGTAGTATCGCAGAATATTACAAATATTATGAAAACAAAAAAGAAATTCGGAATGGGTGTGTAGAAGGGAACAAAGAGAAAGTGTAAGTAGAGGAGATCAAAGGTAAGGAGTTTTTCAAATGTTATCTAAACAGGAATACGGGCATTGAAAGCTCAGAAACCACTAGACCTAATGAGTGCAAGCAAGGTTGCGCGTAAAGCAGTCAGTAAATCAATTGGTAGAAATAAAAAAAAATTAAGATTCCTCGTGTCATTAATGTACCGAAAATTGGTGGTTTTTACCTATTGTACCCATTTTGACTGCACTAAGTGCATTAGGTAGTCTTCCCTCTGGTAGTGCAGCCATTGTTTAAACTATTAATAATGCAAATAGAAAATGCAATATAGAAAAAAAAATTAGAAGAGAGTAAACGACATAATAAAAAATGTAAAGTATTAAGGTGGGTGAAGGTATGTTTCTAAAACCTTTTAGAAAAAGTTATGGATTATATCTCAAAAGTATATTCCACATTTCCGAGAAGTGTTTATGAGAGACTCACTATTAAAACTTCCTTGGAGAGAAGAGTCAGGAATTAAAAACCTAGATGATAGTTCATCAAATGGTTCACATTGGGTAGCATACAAAAAAAAAAAAAAAAAAAATACATTATTTTGATAGTTTTGGAACCCCCAAAAGAAGTTGTGAAATACTTGGGGAATAATATTAACTATAACTATGAGAGAAAACCAACCTTTAATACTACCAACTGTGGACACCTGTCCCTCCAATTATTACTCTCTATCCCTCCCTAACTTTTTCGTTATGCTTAAGTGATTTCTCTATGATTCTTGAAACTGACCCTATTTTACATGCTATTCGCTGCTATGACTGGTCAATTCTAAATCAAGAATGAGATAGAAAAAGGCGGTTTAGTTTACCTTAAGGTATAAAAACTCGATCAAAAGTTATTTTAACTCACACTAAAAAAACCACATGTAAGCAGTCTCAACCTAAAAGTTTTAAGTTGAAAAACTGCTAAAAAACAAAAAAAAAAATAACAAGAAAAAACAGTTAAAACTACTACAAACAAAAAACAATAACAAAAAAAAAAGTTAAAACAACTACAAACAACATCTACAACAGAGTTAAAACAACTACATCGGCTACAAACAACAACCACCACAGCTACAACAACTACAAACAACAAAAACAAGAAGAAGAAGAAGAAACAACTAGGTGAAGAAACAACTACAAATTGTCAACATCGGAAATGATAAAGGTACTCAAGGATCTATGGTAAGAAGATGGAATCAGATGTGCGCTACCCTATTCGACGAGCTCAACGTAAAAAACCAGCTTTAGATTGGCCTTCGCTCTTGAACTTGAAGAGTATATGCTGTACTTGCCGGAACGATACTCGACTTTAGATGATTCGACCATTGAATATATAAAAGATAATCTGTTTTGTATTATTAAAAGGAATAAAAACCTTTATTTAGAATTAAATAAAGCGTAAAATGTATTCATTAATGTACTTATTTTATCAATTAAAAATAAAATTTCATTAAACTCAAACGCCTTGTTAAACTACAACAATAAGCCGAAATCTTTTAGAACAGTTGAAGAAAAGTAGGAATTCATTAAAAAGAAAATTTGATAAACTGAAGCCAATAAAAATGAGAACGTATCAAATTTGGAGGGAACTTTTAAACCTATTACAGACCCTTTACATGAATTACTAAGTGAAAATAAAAAATTAAATTAGAAAAAAAGTATATTAATGATATACACAATGTTAAGACTAAGTTCAAGAAAGAGAAAATAATATATAATAAATAATGTTGGGTAAAAGGACACTTAAAATAAAAAAATTTAATGGAATTGGGAAGTGGAAATTTATGGACTCTATTACCTGGTTTATACTCTTTAATTTTTAATTTCAAAAGGATTATACTAAGAATGATTTAGAATCAAATAGAAACATTTTAATTGAAACAAGTGCTCACAAAAGAAACTATCAACCAGATGGTCAAATAGAAGGAAATCCCTCTAAAAAATATTCTTCAATTATTCAACCATTAATATCGTCGTCAAATAATGTATATTGGGATAATGTTGATGAACTTGTTGAAAGATTGTAACTCTTAATGGCATCAAGAGCTGCTGGTAGTTATAACCATACTAATGAAATTCTTTCAATAATAGAAGAATTGCATGAAGCAAAAATAATATATTAATAAAATGGAAAACATTTTCTAATTTTGTTTAATCGTAAAATGTCTATTGACAAGTTTGGTCACTTTTCAAATGATAGAGATTTTTCATCACTTTTCAGAAGGGAAGTTGAGAGTCTTACAGGTTTAGATCTAGAAACTGATGGTCAATGTTCAGAAAAAAAAAAATAAAAAACTCTTCAAAAACAATAAATGCAAATGATTTGGCATTTAATTTTATATTGATGAGAAAATTAACGAAGCAAAATCACAACAAATGGAAACTATAACTAAATCATTTCAACTAAGAAATAAAAGAGTATCAGAGTTGGAAAGTAAAGTAATAAAAATGGTAACTCAAATGGAGTATATACATAATGCATTATAAGAGCTTCATGATAAATTGAAAAGTCTTAACAATTTCATAAACCAAAATTTAAAAAAAAAACCCGCACCAAACATTCGTTCTGATCAGATACAAATAGATGGAGCAATACTTTTAAGTCGTCCATTTTCACGTCGTAAAAACGAGGAAGAGGTCTTAACAATTAATTTCGATCATACATAAATATACCGTTATTATATTATTTATTTTATACATAAAATGTCAGTTGATATGTTTGGTTGTTTATTAAATGATATAAATGATAAAAGGTGTATTGTAGTGTAGAAAAATTCCAAAGTATACTCAATGATTATGATGGACATTTAAATTTTCAGAGGAAGCGATTTAAAAAGTCCCTACCGTCCATTAATGAAAATAATATAGCAACAAAATTTTAAGTTGACATTTTTAGATTAAGACCTCAAAACAAAAATAATGAGGAGGGAAAAGTGAGTGAAATTTCTTACGAATTGGAATTTTTCTTGGAAACTATTAATAAGATAATAGAGGAAATAAATAAAGTAGAAAGTAAAATTTTCAATTATTTCATTGCACCAACCCCAGTTTTAAAAAGTGAAACTAAATCTTTACAGAAAGAGCCATTTCTACCAAAAAAAAAACTATGAGTAAACGAGAGATTGTAAATGAGTAACATAGGCCTTTATTCAAGATTTTTCCAAAACTTAGACTTATAATAAAGGGTATTAATGATTTATGGCAGGCTGATTTGGTTGAAATTGGGGCATATTCATCATCGAATAAAGGTTATAGGTATTTGTTAACAGTAACAGATACATTTTCTAAATATGAATGGGGTGAAGCAATAATATCAAAAAATGCAGGAGAAGTTACAAAACCAATGGAAAGAATAATAAAATCTGGTCGTGGAGGATCAAAGAATTTACAAACAGATAATGGAAATAAATTCTATAATAAACAATTTGGAGAATAGCTGAAACGATATAAACTTAGTTCTCTTAAACCATCTTTAGTGGAACGTTTTAATAGAACACTAAAAGTACTTATGTGGCGTGAGCTTAGTTTTAATGGAAAATATACATGGCTTCATATATAAAAAGAGTTGATTTAAACATATAATATCAGAAAACATAGAACGATTAAAATGAAACCCATTGATGTTAATGCTAGCAATGAAAAAAAGATTTTGATGAGATCATACAATCATCTAAAAATATTTATAAATGGGGGACCATGTACGAATAAGTAGATATAAAAATGTCTTTGAAAAAGGTTATACTCCAAACTGGACAAGGGAAATTTTTAGAATTCGAAAAGTACAAAATACATCCCCCATTACATATTTCCTAGAGGACTTGAAGGGTGATCCAATTCAAGGTGGTTTGTATAAACAAGAAATTAAAAAAACAAAATTCTCTAATACTTATCTCACTGAGAAGATTGACTGTAATTCCACGAAATCTATTTGATTGAATAAAAATAAAACTTCAACTAAATTTAAAACAGTAAGATTTTTTATATATATTTTCAGAATAACAAAACTCTAACAAAGAAGAGGATAGTAATGTTACTTTTGATTGGAATGATGATAATGATTACTCTGATGATCGTCTAGTAAGAATGGAATTATTACTGTAGAGGGTAGTATCGCCAATTATATACAAACCATACAATTAAATTTAGAAGAAAGTAAGCAGATTAACTGTAATTCTACGAAAACAATTTGATTGCATTATAAATAAAAATAATATTTTAATCAATAATTATAAACGGTGCTTGTTCTTTTTATATACAAAGTTCATTGTTTTATTCTCAATTAAAGGTTAACATAATTTATTCTTTTTCACAATTTATTAAATTGAAATCTAATGATAAAGTATGATTTTTAGATCTGATCATTGTCATACTACTAGCATATTAATGGCCCCGTGCCCCCGCCCCCTCTCATTAATATATGCGGGTTCTGGGATAATTACCATAATCCATAAATTAACTGATTTTAATGGGCTTCTACCTCATAAAAATGTCACGATCATGCCCATTAAGAGTATACCTTATGCCCCACACCCCGGCGTCACCATTTAACACTATTGATATCGTGACCTTTTCGTCATTATGAGCAATTAATATTCAACAGGTGTTGTTGTGTACGTGACAAAGTTCGCAAACTTCCCCACACCCCCAATGGGACATATTTAATCATGTGTCTCTTTTCCTCATTATGAGTAATTAATGTGCAAAAGGTGTTGCGGTGCACAGAGAAACATGTTCAATCATGTTTTGGAACAATGTTTTCTATGATTGCAAGACTAGTTTAGAAATCAAAAGAAACCCATTAAAATAAATCTCATAAATATTTTGGAAATATTTTGAAACCCATATTTTCGTTTCCGCCCTAAAACGTTTTACTGGTAAATTGTCAAAAAATTCTCTCCTTTCCACAAAAAGGTCATAAAAATATCAGCCAGAGCCAGAGACCCGAAAAGGTCCATTACCTGACCGCTATAAAAGGCTCCGCTTCAGCTAATTCCAAGAAGAGGCAGTCGCACATTTCCCAATTATACTTCAGGTTTTCAAAATGCGTGGTGTTCACTATAATTTTTAGTCAAAAGTGTGCCCCTGGCCGCAATAAAGGAACTCACGGAGGTCTGTAGGCGCGCATGCACTTTCATAAAGGGGGTTGGACTCACAAGTTTACCTGTAATTTAAAATCGAAATATAAAGTCCAAAGTTTATTTTGTAGCAGAACATGTAGCATAACTTTTATTTAATTATTCTAATATAGCGTGTTTTATTCTTCATACTTACATATCTAGTCTCAACTTTAAAATGATGTATATAAAGTAATGTTGTTGTTTTTGTGCTGCCTTTACTACCTGACTTACTTTACCTGACCGCCATAAAACCGCGTGTGTCCACACGCACAAGCGCGAGCGGCTCATATCTCTGGCACGTTCCATAAGGGTGTTGAAATCACCATGCGACAACGCACAGGTATACAAGTAATTTAAAATCGAAATAAAAAGTCACAATACTATTTTGAAGCATAATATTACATTTATTCAATTATTTTGGTATTGTGATCATGATTTGTTATGTTATCCCAGATTACAAGATATTTTCATAATATTAGTGATTAATTAATTAATATAAGTGATTAATTTTTGTAGTCGGAAATTCGATGACATACGCAAGTATCGACTCTCTCGGTGGCTCCATCATTACTCAACACATATGTGTCTATACGATTTCAATGATGTTTTCATATTATCTCCAGTACATTGAAAAACTTTTAATTGAATAAACTGAAGACATACAAAATATATACGTTCAGAGTGTTATTTATTTTAAGTGAATCTCTGATGTATATCTTACTCAACAATATCGTATTACCTATTCAGAATATTCTTACACAACTTATAAAGATCTTTTTATATGGGTCTTGTGGGTCGCCGGCTATTTCACATTCCTCCTGTTTTGGCTCCCACGCCCCCCATTTTGGGTTAACATGTGAGTCCCAACTCCGAAATGCGATTGATACGCATTTTTCAGGTAATACTCTTATTTCGATACTTTGACAGATACAGTACAGATACAGTACAGATACAGTACAGATACAGTACAGATACAGTACAGATACAGTACAGATACAGTACAGATACAGTACAGATACAGTACAGATACAGTACAGATACAGTACAGATACAGTACAGATACAGTACAGATACAGTACAGATACAGTACAGATACAGTACAGATACAGTACAGATACAGTACAGATACAGTACAGATACAGTACAGATACAGTACAGATACAGTACAGATACAGTTCCCTGTTTAAGTAATTAGCCTTCAAAACAAAGTCTAAACCATCAAAGTACAAACAACCTTATCACGACCAAAAAGCTTAATCACCATCATGAACCAAGAAAACCAGATGAATATTATAATTAAATAGTTTAATAAATTTAATAAAAAGACGCTGATATCAAAGACAATGGTGCCTGAAAATGTAATATTCCCGATCCTCAAGGCGGACCCCAAAACAATAATGGATGGATGGATAGCTCTTTAAAGTAAAAATCTATTAAACTCTGGATGGAGCATTGGGTATAATCTTGAATTTTCTGTGCCATTAAAAATGTGTTGGGTATTGCTCAGGCTTATATAAAAGTTTTATTAAATTGTAATCAAGAACTAGTGTTAATGTTGACTAAGATTCTTGACGATGTGTTGGAATAAAAAAGAAATAAACAAGCTTTTAAAATCGAAATAAGAGTATTACCTGAAAAATGCGTATCAATCGCATTTCGGAGTTGGGACTCACATGTTAACCCAAAATGGGGGGCGTGGGAGCCAAAACAGGAGGAATGTGAAATAGCCGGCGACCCACAAGACCCATATAAAAAGATCTTTATAAGTTGTGTAAGAATATTCTGAATAGGTAATACGATATTGTTGAGTAAGATATACATCAGAGATTCACTTAAAATAAATAACACTCTGATCGTATATATTTTGTATGTCTTCAGTTTATTCAAATAAAAGTTTTTCAATGTACTGGAGATAATATGAAAACATCATTGAAATCGTATAGACACATATGTGTTGAGTAATGATGGAGCCACCGAGAGAGTCGATACTTGCGTATGTCATCGAATTTCCGACTACAAAAATTAATCACTTAATATTATGAAAATATCTTGTAATCTGGGATAAAATAACAAATCATGATCACAATACCAAAATAATTGAATAAATGTAATATTATGCTACAAAATAGTATTGTGACTTTTTATTTCAATTTTAAATTACTTGTATACCTGTGCGTTGTCGCATGGTGATTTCAACACCCTTATGGAACGTGCCAGAGATATGAGCCGCTCGCGCTTGTGCGTGTGGACACACGCGGTTTTATGGCGGTCAGGTAAGGTTGTGGTCTATACAATTCAGACAATATTTTGAGATTTAGTAAAGGCAGCACAAAAACAACAACATTACTTTATATACATCATTTTAAAGTTGAGACTAGATATGTAAGTATGAAGAAGAAAACACGCTATATTAGAATAATTAAATAAAAGTTATGCTACATGTTATGATACAAAATAAACTTTGGACTTTATATTTCGATTTTAAATTACAGGTAAACTTGTGAGTCCAACCCCCTTTATGAAAGTGCATGCGCGCCTACAGACCTCCGTGAGTTCCTTTATTGCGGCCAGGGGCACACTTTTGACTAAAAATTATAGTGAATACCACGCATTTTGAAAACCTGAAGTATAATTGGGAAATGTGCGACTGCCTCTTCTTGGAATTAGCTGAAGCGGAGCCTTTTATAGCGGTCAGGTAATGGACCTTTTCGGGTCTCTGGCTCTGGCTGATATTTTTATGACCCTTTTGTGGAAAGGAGACAATCTTTGACAATTTACCAGTAAAACGTTTTAGGACGAAAACGAAAATATGGGTTCCAAAATATTTCCCACATCTGAGAATCATTAACTTGTAAGATTTATTTTAATGGGCTTCTTTTGATTTCTAAACTAGTCTTGCAATTGTAGAAAACATTGTTCCAAAACATGATTGAACATGTTTCTCTGTGCACCGCAACACCTTTTGCACATTTGCTCGTACACAACGAAAAGGTCACGATATCAATAGTGTTAAATGGTGACGGCGGGGTGGGGGCATAAGGTATACTCTTAATGGGCATGATCGTCAAATTTTTATGAGCTAGAAGATCATTAAAATCAGTTAATTTATGAATTATGGTAATTATCCCACAACCCGCATATGTTAATGAGAGGGGGGCGGGGGGACGGGGGCCATTAATATGCTAATTGTGCCAGAATCCGCGTTTCCTATCTACTTTTATTATAAGGAAGATTTAATCTCTTCATTTGAAAAGCTTAAAATTATCATAAAACTGTTTAAAACTCTGGAAGTTTGATTTTGAAATAAGGGACCTGGCGCAATCTCTTTTTGGAACACTAGAATCGGATGGAGATGCACCCCATGCACTCATGCACCATTTTCTAAGCATTTTAATTCCACTTTAAAAATGTACCCATACTCACTATTATCACAAAGTACTGAAATGTTTATTGCATTTATCCCTTCCCTCGAAACCCATTCAAACCCTCCATATGGCAACGATTGTGACATTGCCCAGTCATATAAATTATTCGCATTCAAATATATTAAATACTCGTATGATGATTTTTCAAAATTATCAACATATATATTATTGTCTTTTGAATATCTACATGTGCATTGGACTTATTTACCACGAATACCGAATAACCTAGAAAGTAACCGTTTTTTCCTGTTAACAGATCAAGTTCAATTTTCGTGCCTTTTAACATTGCTTCCCATAATAATCCTGGGGTAGTGAAAAAATGTGCTTTGGAAGTTTTCAAAAACATCGGACATTAATAAAACATCTGTTTTTAAAATAGTCTTTTAAGTTTTTACATGAAAACTCCAGACTTTTTGCGCATGATTATAATTTCAATTGTGCAGTCATGCCCCGTTAAAGAACTATAGAAAGCTTCAATTGAAGGTAGTTGATTATCATTCAATTTTTCAATTAAATCTAAATATTCATAAGGGAGTACGCCCTTACGATGCATTAAACTAAAGTCTTTTTCTAAAGGGAAAAAGAATAAGAAAAGAAAAATGATCGTGTTATATTTAACTGGTTATTATCCAAATTAGCCGCCAATGCTTTTAATGATGAAATCCAAAATCTTTTATTAGAAGTGGCAATCATATCTGGTGAAATTGTGGAAGAAAACTGGAATGAAGGTTGGAATTCTGTATTTTAAATTGCAGGCATTATGTGCTGCACGCCTAAATTTCCCTGTAAAGTGGCAATGATCCCTTACTCTATCTGTTAAAAGAGGAAGCTCACAGATATGATAATTTACTGATCTTTTTAAATCTTCTATATCAACACCGGACATTACAATAGGGATATTTATTGAAATATATCTTATTTAAATTATATTTAAATTTCTTGTAACTGAAAGAAGGAAATTCATTCCTGAGTTTAATTTATTTTCTAAAACAAACTAATCTAAACTATTTTCATATGCACACTTTATATAGTATGCATATGAAATAGGTACATGTTTATTAATGATATTTAAATATATAGTTTCTTTACTCACATTCGGCTTCAGGATGCATTTAAAGACAGCGTAGACTGCGAATGGATTCATAAAGCATCATATTATACAACCCTGTATAATCTTATTTTGTATTTGGCGGTTTCTGTACTGTATGGTTAACGGAGTACTCGTAGGATATGTTTTGAAGGTAACACACGATTCGAATAGTGTTCTTAAGCTGATAAAATTAAAACCTAGAAAGTAACCGTTTTCTAGTCTCCATAAATGTGTGAAAAAATGTGAGGGGAATTAAAACTAGTTTAACTTGTATTTGACTAAATAGCCTTTCTAATTGGTGTATATTCTAAAAGAAAACCACCCTCTATAAAATTGAAACATTTAAGACACGCTTGTTTCACAGTCCCTCCCCATCTAATGCTGACACATTATAGATAGCTTTAAAACTGAGTATTTTGCGTAGACTGACTAGTTTGCTTAGCAAGGGACGGACAGACGGGCGGACAGACAGACGGACAGACAGACAGACAGACGGACTGACAAGAGGTAGATCGACTTGTCTAACGATGCTGATCAAAAATATATGTAATTTAAGGAGGAGACGTTTATATCTCCTTCACTCCCTTACAAACTTCTGATTGAAGTCATTATACCCTCTGCAAGGGTATTAAAAAACCAGTAAATAGCATCCGCAGATTTAACGAGCGGCTAGAAGCCGGCCAGATTTCAATTCAAGAAGTATAACTAAATTGTAGGCTAGAAAATTTAATTGCTGCAATTAATAAAGTATATTAACTACAAGAAAATATAGAAGCCAACATCTAGGAAATGAATTTGGAAAAGATTTGGAAGAGCTTTCAATTGTGACCAAGGCAAAAATATTGCCGCTTATCTAGGCCTAGCGAAAGCAAAATTCTTGGATAAGTCTCTGTAGTTTCAACTCGAGCTCGATTTCCGAATTTGACATTGCTGAAATTCAGTGGAAAATATTCGCAGTTCAAGAATTTCATCTGCCTTTTCGAAACTCTTGTTCATCAAGACAAAAACATTCCCGTTATTGAAAATCGCAATCACTTAACATCCTGCCTTTCTGGTGAAGCTTTAGGTCTATTGTGGCCTACCAAGTTACCGAGAGCAATTATGAAAAAGCTATGGACAGCCTGAAAGTGTATGACAATGAATGTTTAATTATAATGATTATTAGTTCAACATTGTTTAGTCTTCCGAAAATATAGAAAAGGAAATCTTATCGATACCGTTACAGTTCTTAGTTTTCGGTAGGAGACGACACCAAGATTTCAAATGCAATGATTATCCATCTTGTCTGGACTCTGTGACCCAGTGACCAAACAAAAATTAAAAACACTTAACTTTGTTGTTAACCAAACAACAAATTTGTTAAGATACAAATGTTGTCTGTCTTTAAGACAACCCATGAAAGCAAAAGAGTTTCTTGCTTGGAAAAATATGGTTTGATTAGGATTGTCGCCCGTTTTCCGCAGTGAGCGGAAATGGATTTTAAAAATCCTGCGAAATTTTTTATACAAAATGGTTCTGCTTATGGGGCGAACGTCGATATTAATGAGCACCTGCCGAATAAAACGAAATTAAGCCGAAATGAAGAAAAAGATGCGGAAGTAAAGCGGACAATGATCTCCAAGGAAATAAAAGAAGAAATGGATAGGAGTATAGGAAACGATTGATATTTGCACAGATCAGTACGTCTACAACAGTTTTTAGGTGTCACTTTGCATTATTTGAAAGACCTAAAATTTTGTGACATTATTGGATGGACTTCGAAAAATTGACAGGCGAAAATACTCTTAACGAACTTAAAACTAATTTTGCACAATTTAATATTGAGAACATTGGCAATATTAAATTCATAACAAATATAAAGAAAGAATTGCCTCAAAATATAAGATGAATTGTAGTAGCCATTTACATTAAAATGTTCTAGAAAAATATTTTGAAGAATCGTAAGAGCTACAAGACTTTTTACACTCATCTAAAAAAATTGAAAATATTTTAAAAAAGCTAATGTTTTATCATCGGCTTAACACAACATTAAACAGGCCTAGGCAAGCCTTGTTTGTATACTCTTGCAGTTATAAGTAATAATCAACTTTAGTACCACCATGTAAAAGTTTTAAGGATTGTTTGTGACTTCATTGATATAAAAAAACATTATTTTTTTCTATTTTAGACCATTTTTTTGACATCTATGTGTTAGAGTTGTTCGATTTTTATTAAATTGAATTCGAAATTCTTAAAAATATAAAAATTATTCCCAATATTATAAGATATAATGTCAAAAAGCCCCAAAGCTATAATTTGTTTCATATTATTTTCCGACCAATTTTCCGATTGTTTCTATGACAGCTGTATGATATATTCTTCCGTTTTTAATCAAATTTGATTCGAAATTCAAAACCAATTAAAAAGTGTTATTTCCAAGTGTAGGGGGTCATATGTTAAAAACACCGAAGATACAATTTTTTAATATTATTTTACCACTTATAGAACTTAAAGTTGCAATAAAACAACGATGGATAATTCTTGTGGCATTACATTTTATATATGATTTCTGGCATATGACCGCCACGGCTGGCGCGGATGTAGTCCAATCTGGACGTCCAATTTTCGATGACTTTTTCCAATATTTGCGGCCGCATATCGGCAAAACCATTGTCTTCCAAATGGTCAAGCGTTTGTGGCTAATCCGCATAGACCAATGACTTTATATAGCCCCACAGAAAGTAGTCTAGCGGTGTTAAATCACAAGATCTTGGAAGTCAATTTACAGGTCCAAAACGAGAAATTAGGCGGTCACCAAACGTGTCTTTCAATAAACCGTTTGTGGCACGAGTTGTTTGACATGTTGCGCCGTCTTGTTGGAACCAGAGCTCATGGACATCATGGCTGTTCATTTCAGGAATAAAAAAGTTAGTAATCATGGCTCTATACCGATCACTATTGACTGTAAAGTTCTGGCCATCATCGAGTTTGAAGAAGTACGGACCAATGATTCCACCAGCCCATAAAGCGCACCAAACAGTCAGTTTTTATGGATGTAATGGTGTTTCGACATACACTTGAGGATTAGCTTTACTCCGAGTTATCAAGTAGAACGTGGTGCGAAAACGTTCCATGGTTAATCGAATTAACTGCTCTGATGGACAATTTTGTCGACGATAAATTGGACGTAGTGCGCGAAACGTATTCCGCACTGAACCATTACTTTCGAAATAAAATTGCACTATTTTTCAGGCGTGAGTCTACTCATGATAAATTGCCAAAGCAAACTGAGAATAAATCACTTGACAGCTGTTAAATCGGTCGCCATCTTAAAGAGTGATGCCAACTTAAAGTTTTATACCTCTAAAAAAAACACCCTTTATATGATATAGTCATCCGATTTTTATAAAATTAAATTCGAAATTCAGAACTAATTAAAAAATGTTCTTTCCAAGCTTAGAAGGTTATATGTTAAAAAACACCAAAGATATATTGTTTAATTTAATTTTTTTCTCGGGGAGCTATAAGAAATAGTTGTCCGATCCGGCTGGTTTCGACTTATTCTACATGCAGTAGAAAGAAGAATTTTGGGAAAGTTTCAGCCCGAAATCTCTAAAACTAAGAGACTAGTTTGCGTAGAAACAGACAGACAGATGGACGGACAGACGGCTTGTGGCTTGTAGAAATATGTGTATGCTAAAAGTAGGATCTTTGGAACTTTCCAGTCACTGATATTAACAGACTAGTCAGGATGGTAGCCTGATATTGATTTTAAAATCCAAAAATCGAACGAGAACGTACTTTTTTCTTAACTTAAGAATTGGACTCGCCAATACCAAGTATGTTGATACACGACATCTCTTTAAGGGGTAAGCTAAATCCTCTGTAAGTTAGTTAGAGACCCAGAGTCAAGAAGTGCTCGGGGCAAAATATTCCCAGTTTTTTGTTCGTATACTTACAAGCGACGTTATGCTTGGTGCGGCACACACTTATGCATTATTGCGCGGCTAGCACTCATACTCAGTTGTCCAGTAGCAAAAAACACCAGGCTGCCAGAGTTACCCTAGATTTACCCGGTGCACCTTGAGTGCTGGTGGACTCTTGTAGTTCTCTGCTGCCTAGGATCGCCCTGACCTCCGATGTAAGGAAAATGTATAATTGAAATGGATAGGCAGTTTTAATTTATACTCCTACTATATAAGTTAACACTGCCTATCCGCTTCATATATAATTACTGGGCGAGACCCTTCTGAGTCCTTGAGGTAACATAAGCTTTACATCGTAACATATGGTACTGGACCAGCCCCCTTTCTGGCTATTCGGTGTTTATAAAGGTTAAGTGAGTTCATAGAGCTGCGAAAGTTATTGGATCATACTTTTATGTCGGTGACATACGAAGAGGAGATAAAGTCTATTAAGTTTGAAGTGTATAAGGTTCTTCAAACTGCAGTTTTTAAATCGACAAATTCATAATTATAATTAGAGGAATAATCTTGTTGCAGGAACTTTGGGGTGAGTCGATTCCAATAAATTTGCCTTCGCCTTCGCATCCTTAAGAGCTTATGGAGCTTGCGTCTACATTCGTAGCAAAACTGCGGAAGATTATACACTATCGTTGCTGACTATAAAGTTTAGTTTAGTTTACTGGACCAGCGTATTTAAAAAAAAAAAGAAGAAAACTGGCCCCAAAATGCACACTTTGACCTAGATGAAAAAGTCCTACTACAAGAATCGAGGCCAGGTCGGGCTGACCGCTACTGTACGAAATTCAGACTTTTTAGATGTCATCGAGAGATTTTCGTCCCACCTCAAACTGCTTAGGGTTTTCCTTTATATGGTCCGACTTAAGAAAATGCAAAGACAATAGTAATATATTGGAAAAAACATTGCCACCTACTAAATGTAATAATGCTTTCTTGTCGAGATATTACAAAAGCAAATAAATTACGAAGAAAGGGAAAAAGTTCATAAAGGCTGCAGAGTTGGCCCAAGTCTTTAGCGATTACATCCATTCATCCATAAGAACAAGAGGGCTTGATGTCCCTTTTCGTTGTTGCAAGTTGGGGGCGACTAGCTAACGCTCCTTATCATGCTATGCCAAGTTTCCAATATTGTTGACGGAACGCTCTCAATTTGTGCAGCTATGTCCGGTTCCAATTTTCATGTGAATCTCCTTCGACAGCATATTTTGATTGTAAATGCTCAAGAGGTCTGCAGTCAGACAGTTCGATCACGCATACGCTGCATCAACTGCAAGCCTCGACTGATGACACAAATTATGGGAAATTTATGCGCGATCGTCTCCCTGTTTTCCTCCCATTTGCAATATGTGGCGCTGATTTTGAGACCTTCTCCATACAACACTAAAAATTAGTGGTAGGCCTCCTTATAAGTCCTAAATTGCGCTTTTTGTTTGTTTGGCGTCCAAGGCGGTTCATCTAGAAGTTGTTTCAAATTTAACCACAGATTCCTTTTTATTGGCTTTTCAACGGTTCGTGGGGCGCCAAGGATGTCCCCAAGTGGTCCATTTCGGTGGGCGGTGGGCAGCGCGCTCCTAAGCGCAGAAAAGCTGGCGAAAGTCCTCGTCGGAATCGAGGCAGCGATCAGTCACATCATTTCCGAAGACAACCTATCCCCCAACAATGGCTCCTGGGAAATATCATCGACAGACAAGCAAGGGCGGACACGCAGGAACGGACACGCAAAGTGTCTTCGACGTTAGGACAAGCAGAAGAGGAGTTCTTCGGAGGGCCATCCTTAAATTGACGCCGCTTCCTGTAAGTTGAAACCTGAAGCGTTCAACGCCACTGGTGTTGATTGAAACCAAAAAATTGTTTCGGCTTAGACATGAAGTTTGACGTTAAGTGTAACTTAGCTTAGGGCCAAGGCGGAGTTTAGGGCGAAGAGTATTTTTTTGGTCTCTGCAAGCTCACCCCGTACTTGTCAATCTTAATTAAGCTAGGATCTAGGAACTTTTGTCGAAATATAATAGGGAATCGTTAAAAGTTATTTAAATCGACTACACTATTTTTCGTTTTCTGCCAAATTATATTGGCGAAACTATTATACATTTTCTGTAGTTATAAGCAAGCCTGTAAAAAAGTTCCTTCACATTTTAACCTCGTAACAAGTAAATTAATCTCAAGAAAAAACTAATCCTATTATTTTAAGAAAAACGTATCTTATTTGCTTAAATTAAAATTGCTTCAGTTAATTTTACAGCAAAAGAAAACTAAAAAAATATTACGGAAAAATTCCAAAAATTTTGAATATTGATACATGTAGTATGGTAAATTTAATTTATATCGGAGTCCTGCAACAAGAAAACATATATAAGGTTTTTAGAACCAACTCCCCTTGCAAAGCATTTTGATGATTAAATTTTATTAACTGGTTCGATTAGATTTTAGTCTCTTTTGATTTAAATAATGTTAATGTAAGATATTTCTCCAGCGCCATAAAAATGAAAATGGGGGTGGCTGCGTTGTCATCGGTGCGAAAATGAGCTTCAAACAAAGAGCCGACATAAAATGTTGTTTTAAAATTGGTAAAACTGTCAGCAAAACGTTTCAATTGATGAAAAAAATTAATGGCGATGATTGCCTATCCCGTAGCAGAGTGCAAGAGTGGTTTCAACGTTTTCAAAGTGGTCGTGAGGACATAAATGACGATGAACATGGCCAACCAAAATCCGTGATGACCGAAAACTCCATCGAAACTGTGCGTGAATTCATAAAAAATCAGCCGAAATCATTATTGAAATTCATGGAAATAGAATTGAAAATTGAAAGAGGCAAAAAAAAGCCGAACTTCCTTTAAAAGATAGTGACTGGTCGTCACCAGTGGTGTTTTTAATATGATCCCGAAACGAAACGCCAGAGTGCTGAATGGAAGGCGCCGGACGAGCCGAAACCCAAAAAATCGCGCCTGGAGAATTCAAAAGTGAAGACAATGCTTATTTGTTTTTTTGATTCCAAGAGTATTGTCCACAAAGAATTTGTTCCACCCGGCCAAAACGTTAAGGGGGTATACCACCTTGTAGTTTTGAAGCGTTTGGTGCGCCATATTCGACGTGTTCGGCCCGAATATCGCGAAGATGGAAGTTGACGTTTGTTGCAAGATAATGCGCCGTCTCATCGATCGACATTTGTGTCCGTCGATTTGACCAAAAATCACATTTTAACCATCAACCACTCCCCGTATTCACCTGATTTGGCGACTTCTACCTTTTCGAAAAAATGCATTTGCCGATGAAAGGAAAGCATTATGCAGACGTAGAGGCCATTCAAAAGGCTTGCACCGGCATATGTACATGTTCGTTCGACGTGCTTTTGGACCGTGCAAAACGCTTTATTAAAGCAGAAGGAGACTATTTTGAATAAAATGTTTTGATTTTGCCGAAAAAACTATATGTTCTGTCTTTTTTTAAAGTCCCGTTTATTTTGGAACTCACCTTTTAATATAGTGATATTTTTCTCCGTGACCTTTTTAAACCTAAAAAATGCTATTATGTGGTCATCTATAGCTAAATAAATAAAATTAAAATTCATAATTTTTCAGTAATCGGCTGTGTAAACCCAACTACACCTACAGCTTTTGACTTATGAAAATCGTGTCTTCCGTTCGCCAGATATAATGATGTAAGGTTTAAGTGTAGTCCAAAAGAAAACCACAAAAAGAATATTGTTTATGTATACATTTTTATACCCGTTACTCGTAGAATAAAAGCGTATACTAGATTTGTCGGAAAGCTAGAAGGAAGCGTTTCCGACCTTATAAAGTATATATTTTTGCTTAGGATCACTAGCCGAGTCGATCTAGCCATGTCCGTCTGTCTGTCTGTCCGTATGAACGCTGAAACTATAAAGGCAAGATTAGCCAAACTTTGAATGCAGAAATGAAATGTGTTTGTGTCATCAATACCTTTCCAATGATCTAAAAAAAATGTGCCAAGCCTTCTTTAACGCCCACAAATGGTTAAAACGCTTAAATCTGTCCGCCGCCCACAAAACTTCTACTGAAATATCTGGTAGGTAGCGCCCTAAAGTATCGTTTTGCTGTTTATTTATCTCCATTTCCATTTTTCTCCCTTAAGCTGAATAACGGTTATCTGATAGTCGAGGCATTCGACTATAGCTTTCTTCCTTGTTTAATCTTTATTGCGTCCACACTTCACGGTTTCAAAACGTTGTCTTACTCTACCTTTTGTTCTCTGCCACCGCTCTTTTGTTTTTCAGAGTTGCATTTCAAATACCCCTTCGTATAACCGAACTTAAATCGTGGAGCTTTTACATATATATAAAATTATACTTCTTATTATATTTATTGTAAATTATTATGTTCGTTTGTAAAACATAACATAACAGGCGATCCCGATACAATAGTTTAAGTATAAGCTTTGTAATCAAAATTATCAATGAATAGGTATCTATAGATGTGACAAATAAATTTTAGCAAAACAAATTTATCTAGCATGAAAACTGTAGCCACCACAGTTTTGTGCGGTTTATGGGCCTTGAAGAGATTGATGAGATAAATTAATTCGATCATAATTTTATTATTTTATTTTATTATTTTATTATTATACAACATTTTTGCGCTACAGAGTAGCGTTAGAGTGGGCGTGGCACCCCGCTGAGGCTAATATATAATAGTATTATTATTGATCAGGCATTAAATGACATTGGACAGACTACAAACTAAAAATTGCTCAAACCGAAAACTAGTAAAAGTGCCCTGTCTAAAATATTAAACAACTTAAAAGTTTTGGCTTTTTAAAATTTTTAAAACAGGGTTTTATTAAAGCGGATGTCGATCTATCTACACTCAATGCAATATCAGATGTTAGATTGCCAGATGAAATTGTGCCCCTTAACTATGGTCTTTATATTGAACCCAAAATGGAAAACGAAAATTTTACTGGACTAGTCAAAATTTCACTAAAATGGATTAAAGATACAAAAAAGGTGCATTTCCATGCATATACTAACCTTTTGATTGATGTAAAAAAAATCAAACTGAGCAGATTGAATTTGGAAAATAAGTAAGTAAGCTTTATAACCGTCTATTGTATAATTTTAACGAAATATCAACAACAGGACAACTGTCGAAAGCCTTACAGTTTTAAAGGGCGGTCGACTTCCTCGAAAGGATATATTTGTTTTATATCTTAAGGATTATGTTAAAAAGGATTCTGAGTATTTTCTAGAAATTCCTTTTGAGGGAAATATTTTAGAAGCTGAGGAGGGACTTTTTAAGGGCTATTATACCAATTTGTCAAAAAATGGTCAAGAGGTTTATTTGGCAACTAACCTGAAACCAACTTATGCACGACGTGTGTTTCCATGCTTCGATGAACCAGGAATAAAGGTAAAATACGTTTACTAGAGAATTTGCTTATACTTGATTTATATTCGAATCCAGGTCCCATTCAATGTATCAATTGCCAGACCTCAGGAATACACAACACTTTTCAATACTCGACTTCATCATACAATTCAACAGTAAGTACAATTTTTACATTTTCAGATAGCTACATAAGCTACATAAGATCCACATTGTATGTGGTTCTTGGGAGTAAAAGTGGGTGTGCAAACATTTTTTTGTTAGGTATTGACGATGACAATGCATTTGAGATAGAATTATTAGAAGTGGCCATAATTGTTTGCGTAACAATCTGGCACTGCCTACGATAACTAAAAATCAAAATATAAAACCTCAATCCTTTAGCTGTTTCAGTTTCCGAGATAATAATGTTCACATGTATAGACAGAAAAGCGAGCAAGACGACGGCTATTGATACTGATCAACTGGGCAACTTTTTGAACTGTTTTTAATGACACCCTGTCCACTCGATCTTCAATTTTGTTTATTTATTATTATAAGTATTTATCAATAAAATAAATTAATTTTACAGTTTTGCTGAAAATTAAAAAAATGTGACCGCTAGACATGTTTTAACGTTATCCGTTAACAGGCGATAGAGAGTGTGTCACAAGTTTGTTTTAGCAGGGTACCACGCCCACTTTAACGCCCACAATCTAGGGAAATCTGTAGCCCCTACAGTTTGTAAAAAAATTCTAATTGAAATTAATACACTATGCCGGGAGGGAACTATTTGACTATAAAAGTCCTACAACATAAGTGCTGGTGATCAAGACTCTCAACATCGGAAAATCGCAAAGACATGCTTAAAAGTTAGAATTCCCAAGATGAGTGTTACGTTAATATTATTCAAAAAATTCAAACAATCGAAGAGCTTTTCTCCCTTAAGAACGAAGTCATAAATGGATTAATATTGTAAAACGCTTCTTGCTTTCCAGAGAAAGCTGATGAACTCGGTAAATGTTCTCTAACCAAAATGGAAATAACTTTAATATCGAGCAAAATAATAGACACTACCTACACTATGCCGGAAAGGAACTATTTGGCTAAGAAAGCCCTACAACATACGTGCAGCTGATCAGGACTCTCGACATCGGCAAATCACGAAGACATGCTTAAAAATTTGAACTCCCAAAACAGCGACGATGAATACATAATTGCAGAAAACCAATCACTTTAAAAGTAGGTTGTCCAGCTACAGAAATCGGTCATCACCAATCGAAAAATCTGATGAAATACGTCAAAAACAAGAAATCGACCTAGGATTTAGCGAAATGCATGTGCAAAAATTAACGAATGTCCCAAACGTAAATTTTGCAACGTCTCAATCACCCAACTCAACCAAACAACATGCTCTTTGCTACGTTATCTACCCGACTCAGCTACGCACTTCATTGACGTAGAAATGAAATTTGCAGACTCTGCTACATCACAACCAAAAGTAACTCACTTACTTAAACTTTGAATATATCTATTTAATTTTACGTAATTTATTCAATACAGTACAATACCAATATATCAACCGATGTATAACGAGTATCATCAAATTGTAAAGCGTGTTAACTCCCTTCGTTTGGATGATCGCTAGGTAATAAAAGATGCTGGGTGCTGCTCGTTAATGAGTAGACTGCGTAAATCATATATTTCAAACATGACCCCAGTTTACTGTAAGATTTTTGTATGACTCCATGTCTCACAAATCCGGCAGACATTCATCTAAGATGTCAAAAACGCATATATATATTCCACCGAGTCACCTTGAGATTATTTCTACAAGAAGATAGCCTTAAGTAAAAAGGGTGAACTACCAGATTCAACAACTTGCACACACATTATCAACGGGACTAACGACTACGATTTAAATAGAAAAGTATACAACAATTACGTTACGAACTTCTACGCGATATTCTTCAGCGCATAATATCATAAATCATAACATCAGTGAAATATAAAAAAAAAACGAGATTTTAACGTCGGCGTTAAAAGCCGGAACTCATCTTTGGTTACAAAACGTTCTTTTAACGATAAAGACGAAATATTGGTTAAATGCTACAAGTGTCAGAAAGTTGGACATTATTCTTCGAAATGTCCTAAGCCCCAGTGCAAGCCTCGTTGCACGCACTGCAATCGCAGAACACACGATTCTGCCAGCTGCCGGGATAACTTAAAAACAGGTCAAAAATTCAACTTGACCCTGATTCTGATTCGAAAATCGATCGCGGTAAACGGATTTATCCGGATTTATTTAAATATTGTAATCCAGTTGATTATCATTAAAAACTAAATTTAACATCCTTATAATTTTCTGTTAATGATAATAAGAATTGGGACCCTATCCAACTCCAAAAAGTACAGTAAACGATCGCCACCCGACGCTTCAATGCCAATGTCCAACTCAATTCAAAAAATAGTTTGATCAAAATCAAATTTCTAAAGCTACCAAATTTCCAGCGCTGGAACACGTACAAAACGTAAGTCCAACAAACAATTCATCCTACTATAGGGTTCCTTATTTCGATTTAGTTGGCAGACGTTCCCAAGGTATAAAATCCTAGCAATACCGAGTCTCCCAAAAGATTCATCTTCTACAAAAGTATCACCGCTTTCTGTGGCTAAGCGCCCAGAAACAACTCCAGAAAGTACTTTTAAGGCCAAAGGGCGTTTATATTCTAGAGGCAGTGTAAAGCAGCAGCTCTTCCAGATGTCCGTTTTCGCTCCGCTCTGGAGTTAGGTTATAATAAACATCCACGCACTTCCCGTATAAGCCCCATACCCTTGTGTTTTATTTATCAAGCCACCTTCGCATCAACGACCCAAGTTACTACTATTCCAATGTAAAGTCGTTTATGACATAAATTATATATAATTATTAAAACTTAAAAATATTAAAAAATTTACGACAGCATCATGCAATTTTTTTTTTCAAAGTAAAGTGACAATTAATCAAAACGAATACTTCTATTATAAAGTTTTTGATTGCCACGTTTCTTTTTATAAATTGGTCTTAACATTTGAAGAACATTGAATCTTGTTTTTCAAGTGCCTAAAAAAAGTATACAATTTTATTTCATCTGCTAAATTAAAAAAAAATTAGCTATTACAAAAAAAAGAATAGAACATTAAAATATTTGTAACTTGTACAGGTTAAAGTTAAACAAAACAGGTTAATGTTGTTAAAAGTTCCGTTTCAAAATTATCAACAAAAATGGCCACATTTACCAATTCAGAACACTGTATCCAAACTATCTCCCCCGGAAGTGTATGATTATTATAAAAAAAATCTTACTGATTATATAAAAAAATCTTACTTCTACCACTTTTGAAAACAACTAACATATTGTTGTAAAACGTCACGTTTCAAAATGTGTATTCAACAAAAATGGTCACACGTACTGGTTCAAAACATGAGCGTTTTTGTGCACCCATCTATTTATTCCAGAAATCATTGTTATTAACAGCTCTATAAAAAAATTGAATTCTATGACTTTTTTAAGGCAGATGAATTTTATTATTGACTAATAAAACAAAAGCTTCTGATTTTAAACAAAAACACCTGATATAAAAATCGAGTGAATCAATTTTTGTATGATCCGATTGACTCAAGTTTTTGTATTTAATAATCTTAAATATCAACTTTACATAACTTATTTTTACTTCTCTTTAAAAAAAACAACAAGTGAAGTTAACTTCGGTGAGCCGAAGTTGCAGTTATAAGAAATAACTAATGTAAATAACACCATGTTACATTTTTAAGAATTGTTGCTAGCTTCACTAATATGAAAAAAAAAATTATTTAATTATTTCTCTGAACGTTTGTTTGACAAAAATATATCTTACAGTTGTCCGCTTTTTATTAAATTTAATTCAAAATCTTTAAAATATATAAAATGTTATTCCCAATACTTTAAGATAATATGTCAAAAACACCGAAGCTATAATTTGCTTTCCACCAATTTTCGGATCGTTGATAAGGCATACCTATCATTACGGGGTACCCTTGTCACTCTGTAAGGGCCTTTGAATTTTGGAATTAGCTTTTTAGGTACGCCTACATGAGAATCGAAGCTTTTGATCATTGCTAAGTCGTCCGTCTGGTATTCTGTAGGATTCTTTCTCTTAAGATCTGTGCGTAACATATTGTAGTCTTGTATATTCTCAATGCTCTTGCTAGCTTTTTCTCTAATTAGCTCTTAATTTCTACATTCCCTATCTTTATTGAAGTCTTCTAATTTCTCTTTTAAGCTATCTATAAGCTTTCCCTCTTGGGACACTCCGAATAAAACTTGGCTTGGGTGCGGACTAACTGATCTTTGGATCGTAATATTAAGTGCGTGTTCAAATGTTTCTAAAACTGTGTCCCAGAACAATCCTTTGCCTGAGAATCGATTGTCAGTATGTGTGTATTCCTGCTAAGTGCATCGTATGCAGCATACGCTTGTTCTAGAGTGTAGTCATAATCTTGAAGAAAAAGTGCCCACTGGCATTTGGGCATAATTCCTTTTTATTTAACGCCAATGTAAGAACCCTACAGTCTGTAACTATTTTGAACTGTATTCCTTGAAAATAGATTCTAAAGCGTTGTAACGAGTAAACTACAGAGAGCGCTTCTAATTTGAAACTATGGTACTTCGCTTCCACATCCGTCGTGCATTTAGAGAAATAGAATACGGGGTGAAATTTACTGTCTTTTTTGTTCTGCATAAAAATTGAACCAAAACCCAGGGCACTAGCATTACAATGTAACTCTGTTGGATCTTTTGTATTGTACAAGGCCAGAATAGGGGCTTCCAAAAAATTTAATTTTAATATTTTAAAGCTCTTTCGGCACTTTGAGCTTCATGCGTTTTTGTCGTGGAAAATCTTTGTTGTGGAAAATCTTTTACTGTTTGCATACCTTTCGAACCAGGTTTGATACCCTTAATATATTCTAAATACTTTAACCTAAGCTCAAGCCTGTTATCTACCAGTCGTTTAAAGACCTCCGTTAATATCTCCATATGAGTCTCTATCTTTCGTTGCTATTAAAATATCATCCGTAGAAATTAGAACCTTATCTTCTTTAACCAAAGATTTTTTTCACAAATCTTTGAAAGACTGCTGGTGCGTTTTGCAAACCAAACGGCATTCTAAGCCATTCATACTGACCCATAGGTATTGTAAAAGCGGAATTCTAATAGAATCCTCGTGCATGTGCACGTGAAAGAACCCATTTTTAAGGTATAACTTTGTAAAAATAGTTTTTCAGACAGTTTGTCAATAAGGTCATCTATTAAGGGGTTGAGGTAGTTATCTTTTAGCATGTTTTTGTTAATTGTTGGGTAATCTAAGCATATTCTTAATTCCTAACTAGAACTATCGGTGATGCATACTCAGACTCGCTTACTCGAATAATACCGTTTTTTATGTAATTGTCTATCAAATTTTGAACTTTACTTTTCTCTGCGTATGTAAACGTCTTTGAGGGTAATTGAAAGGTTTAGTTTAATCAAAATTCAGTTTCATTTCCCATTTAACTAAGGGGATCTCCGGCCGTTTTGGTTTCATATAAAACTTATCAAAAATTTCGATCAGTTTTTTCCTTAGCGTAAACTCACACTTATCGCTAATATTTAACAGGTTGCATTCGGCTGGATCAGGGTATTCAATTGACATAATTTCTGACTCGAAATGATCGCTGGATTGGATACTTAAATTTTGACTTAACTCTATCATTTTACACGAATCACATTACGTTTTTTTGTAACCACAATTAATCTTTATCATATCATTTGAACAATCATCTTTCTCACAGCTATTAGTAGAGCAATCGTTTTCAACATGTCCAACATTTAAGCAATAAAATTTAAAACTACTATCCCTCTCCCTTTTACTATTATCTGCGCGATCATTTGCAATATATAAATCTTTTGTACAAATATCCTTTAAACGATCATTAACCACACTTTCAATTAAACGATCATCAACACAACTATCATTTGAACAATCATTGTACAACTATCATTTGAACAATCATTTTCCCTTACAATCTTAAAGGTACAAATGTTCATAAAATCTCTTTTTAAAACTGGCATATAGCAGCCATCGATTTGTTTGCCGCAATTAGTAATTCAAAATGAAATTTCACTTTATTCATAATAACAAAACATGATATCTTTTCATGTATATCTAAAGGACTGTGGTTCAAGCCAAAGTAACGTGAAAAGTTGTTTTCGTTAACCTAAATAATATTACTGCTTAAAATGTTTTCAACGCAGGATAACCCTGTAAAGCTAATTGGAATCCCAGAATCGATTAGGCATTTTGTAAATATGCACTGATTAGGGTGTGAGGTAACGTAAATTTCGTTTGTGGTTGCGTTTTACTTTTCGTTGCAATGGGATACGAGGTGCTCCAAACTTCCACAACCGTATTAAGCGTCGTATGCTCCCACGAAGTTACAGTTATAGCATCTTACAGCGGTTCCGGGCTGGTGCATGTGTGCCTGTTGTCGTAGAAGAGTATCCGGTATTCCTTCAGTGATACTGTCGATTAATTCCTCGTCGCCTATCCGAATGAAGAAGATCCAATCTTAAATCTAATTCAAAGAACATCGGCCAGAAGCTTTTCTGGAGCTTCAAGAAGTTTCTTTTTGTTTAAAATAAAAGCTCATGATGAAAATGTCGCATTCTATTGTGAAATTAAATTAAAATTAAAATTAATTATGCTGACCAATGCAGTTTATTTAGAAAGAGGAACGCGCAATTGATTGGGCTTCGAACGGAAGCTGATGTTTACTTTAAGTTTGATTTGTTTTTTCGGTTGGGGAACCAAGAGCGGACCTCAAAGCCAAAGCCAAAGACATAGGCAAGGGTGAAGACAAAGGCAAAGGCCTTTGTTTTCTGCTCACAAAAATAAGTTTTTATAATTTATAAAAAGTAAAAATAACAAAAATACGATATTTACAGTTAATAATATAAAAGAAATTGGAATTTTTGTATTATTAATTTGGAAATATGGATTGAAAATATTTATATTATCAAGAGTAAGTTCCGAATTATTTGAAATAATTTATTTGTTAATGTCATAATTAATAAATTTATGCTGTTCTATGTAGTTCAATATTTTACTTTCGGTGTTTACATAAGTAATATTATTTATGGTTACTGAGTCATTGAACAATATTAAATATGAACCTTGCAGTTTTGTTATGTCTACTACGTTTGTTCCTGTAACTAAATGTAACTAAAATGGCACCATCTTGGAGGATATCTATTTTTTTATTAGTTTCTCTTATTAGAACAATTGGCTTTTTCGCCATTTATTAGTTTTATAAAACAACTTGTTTCAGAACTTAATTTACAGTAGTTGTTAAAAATTTCCTGTTTAAAATTGGTCATTAAATAATATTTATTTTTGCAAAAAGCAACTTGATTGTTTATCAAAAATTTTCCATCGGGTTGAGCAATAGCACTTGTTTTATACAAGTCACATTTTCCATTAATGATGGGGTATTTTATATAGATTACAAGTAAATCGTTATTAAATAAAATTTTAAAGGTTGATATATCCATTCAGTTGGTTAATACTACAGATTGTTTTTCGTTATTCTAAATTTCCTTAACTTCTTTTTCAGTTAGAATTTTTGTATTAAAAATTTTTGTTTCCTCATTGAAGACTCCTTTTTTTAAATTTTCAGTTAGATATTTTACTTCATTAAATAAATTGGAATTTATTCTGAATTGTTTATTATTATTTTGTATTAAGTCATCTATTTTATTTTGTACAGTTATGAAATCATTATGATCAGGAGTTCCTGTTCCTTTTTCGTTTATTCCTCTTTTTTGCCTTTCGGCATTATTTCTGTAATGTTATTTTGATGAGTTCTAAATACATTGAAATTTCCCATTCTATATCTGTTTTTGTTGATTTACTTAAAATTCTTGATTCCGTGTTTATTATTCGGAACTTGTTAAAAGTATTAAGTTCAATATAAGTACTCGGGGAAACATTTTTCTGGAAAAGGCAAAATTATATTTTTTTTATTTAGTTATATATATATTTTTTTGTTGGTATTTTTATTTTAATTTTTGTTTGTTTTGACTTTTTTCTTTTATTTGAATTTAATATTATCTTTATGAATAATCCTATTTCTATTGTTAATAATTATTGTGTTAGGCATATTTTCCTAAACTACCTGTTTTTTATATCTGGTTTTAGGCTTATTTCGTTCCCCATGTTTTTTCTCATAGACAACTTGTCCTACATGATACTGTTTTTCTCTTCTGTTTTCGTCATGTGTTTTCAACATTATTGACTGTGTATTTTTTAATAAAAGGGGAATATTTTCGTGCTCAATTTTATTATAAAGGATATCAAAAGGTTTTTGGTTTGTTGTGGAGTGAATAGTCTGATTATATTTTTGAGCGGCTCTAATAACTATTTCAGAATAGTCAGTTAAAATGAACTCTTCTTTTATGCAGCGCGCTATTTCTGTTAATATCGAGTGTGCTCTCTCAACTTCTCCGTTTGAAGAACTGTGTTTTGGGTCTGCGTAATGTAAACTTATTCGTTGTTTGTCATAATTACTTTAGCTTGGTGAAATTGTTGAAGTAGTTCAATTACTTTGTTTTCAATGTTTAACTTAGTTTGAATTTCTTTTACTATAAGGTATTTGGAATACGCGTCAATAGAAGTCGGAAATGTTAAATTTTGTGCGTAAAATATATCTATATGTAAATTCTCTTTTTCTTTTTTTTTGGAATTGGGGCTTCCCCGATTGGAATTTTTATTGGGTGCCTGTTTTACTTATTTTCGTTACAAATCACACAATTTTTAATATATTTATTCAATTTTCGGCCAGTTTGGCCAATAATATAACCTTCTGATCTGTTTGTAATTTTATTCTAGTCCTTTATGAGCTCGACTCTGTGTTTCTTCTATTATTATAGCTTTATCTTCTTCGTTTTTTATGTCTCGTAAAACGATTCTTGTAAAAAGGAATGTGTTAGTAAAATTATTTTTTAAAGGTAATTGAATATGAAATAAGTCCTCTAAGGTACAATGAATTCCTACCGTAATGTTAGGTGGAAGATACTCTCTTAATATAGATATTAAATTTTCTGGTGTGTCATATTCAATTAAGTGTCGTGTCCTGCCATATATTTCCAGGGACTCATGTATTGAATACCTCCCCGTTGTTAATAACAGGTGTTGTTTAAACTGGTTTAACGGTTAACGGGTCTCTTGTATTACATTTTCAAAACTACTTTCAGCTGAATGCTGTGTGTTTTGATCTGAGTCTGACTGGTCTGTTTGTTCTATATCGCTGTTGGTAATATTATTTATCTGAATTCTTGATAAGGCGTCTGCAACTACATTAGTTGTACCTGGCTTATAAATGAATAAAACTAAAACTTTCTATGAAGGAGTACCAACGTTTCATTTCGATATTAGGATTTTTATCAGAGATTGCGAAAGATAATGGTTGATGATCGGTTTGAATTTCAATTCCAATCACTCCGTATAAGTAATTTCTCAGATGTTTTAGAGCCCATACTATGGCTAAAAGTTCTTTCATATTGGTTGCATAAACTTGTTCTGTATTAGTCAATGTTTTTGAGATAAAAGTAATTGGTTTACCTTCTTGAGATAATAGTGCACCAATTGCGACGTCAGAAGCTGAGTTAACGTTTTTGTTGACATTCTTTTTAAAAATTTTCCATTATGACCTCCTAGATATTTTGTTAGAGGTTTGGCTATTAAGGCGTAATTTAAAACAAATTTTCTATAATAGCCCGTAAGGCCTAGGAAACTTCTTAGTTCCCGAATATTTTTTGTAAGTGGATATTTAATAATGGTATCAATTTTTTCTGGGTCTGTCTTGATGACGTTCTAAGATACGACGTATCCTAGAAAACTGATTTCGCGTTTAAAAAACTTTGATTTTTCTAAAGATATTTTCATGTTAGCCCTTAATAATATATTTATAATTATGTTTAAGTCTACATAATGCTGTTCAATCGAACTTGAGAATATTATAATGTCGTTCATGTAAACATGGCATGTTTTCCCTACTTGTTCTCTTAGGATGTCGTCCATTGCTCGCTGAAAAAATTCTTGATGCATTTGTTAGTCCGAATAACATTCTTAAAAATTCGTATTTTCTATTATTTATAGAAAAAGATGTTTTTTCGACATCAGATTCTTTTATTAATATCTGATGAAAGCCTGATTCCAAATCTATTGTTGAAAAATATCTTGCTTTTCCCAAGTTAGATAAAATTACTGACGGGCCTTTCATTGGGTATCTGTAAGTTATCGTACTTTCATTTAATTTTTTATAGTCAATAACGAGGGTTAATTTACGGCTTCCGTCTTTATTTTCTCCCTTCTTTGGAACTACCAGAGCTGGTGAATTGTAAGGGCTTCGGCTTGGTCTTATAATTTCTTCTGATAGCAGTCTTCTGATTTCGCGATTTACAAAGTCGGTGACAGATAAAGGATACCGGTATTGTTTCCCGTATATCGCGAATTAGATTTATTTTTCCTTTTATGTCTGTTCTAAATGGAATTTGCATATTTCTCTTTGAATGCTCTTTTTCAATATAGTAAACTATCTTTTCTTTTAGTCCTTCTAATTGATCAGTACCTATATTATTTATCTTTTGTTTGTCGAATGACTCAACAACGTCGGGCTTGAAATTATTACATTTCAAACGATTTTTACTTATTCGATTTTTTACGGTATTTTCTTCGTCGGCACTCTAAGGATTTTCAGTTCCCAAGATTTTTGTTTTTTATTGACGGATATTTCTACGTCGGCGATCTCTGGATTTTTAATTCCCGAGATATTTGTATTTTTAATGACGGATATTTCTACGTCGGCGATCTCAGGGTTTTTAATTCCCAAGATATTTGTATTTTTATTGACGGATATTTCTACGTCGGCGTTCTCAGGATTTTCGAATCCCAAGCTTTTCTCACTATTTTCCACAAATAATGAATCTGAGTCTTCGCTACTTTTATCATCAAAATATTTTTTATAATAAATTCTTTTAACGGAAGAATATTATTTTCTTTAATTAAACTTATTTCTTTTTTTTTTCTCATTATCATAATATTTTACCTTTTCTGTCTTCCCTTTATATTTTAAGACTCCCATTTCTGTATTTATTATAGCTCCAATTTTTCTCAATAAATTAAATCCAATTAGAAGATCAGATTCTAATCCTTCGATTTCGTAAAATATCTGTCTTGTTTCAAATATATTTATATTATGGTAATATTTAATAATTAAATACTCATGTACTGTAGTTACTCTTTTATATATTGATAACTCATTTTTATTTTCGAAAATTCTCTTTTTAAAATCTTTAACTGCTTCTTGAATTTTCTATCTAACCTATTTAAATAAGGCATTCCCCTGTAGGGGTCTGATCTAAAAAATGATCTTCATTGATATTATTCAATCTGGTTAATTTATTGGCTGGATTTACTGTTCCATCCGATTCCCTTTTTTGAGCTTGAGTTTGCTCTGTATTCTGATTTGTACGATAGTAATTTGAACGATTATTATTTTGATAATAATTATTTTTATATTTTCCTCGATTATTATTCGCCTGCCGATTATTATTAGGTTTAATCTGGAGTTGAACCAAGAGATCAACATCTATTGGCTCGACAGCTTGTTGTTTTTGATTATTATTTTGATCATTGTTTTGCCAAAAATTTTCCCCTCTGTGGCCAATTATTATTTTGGTTATAGTTCCAATTATTACCCATTTTATTAGTATCATTATTTTGTCGACCTTAATCGAATCGTAAGTTGTTTCCCTGATATTTACTGTCTTAAATTCATTAAAAATTAAGCACCAAAATTTTTTGATTCTAATTCTTGTACTTTTGCCAACGCGTTGGGCAAATCTGGTGGATTTATTAAGAAAGTTTAAAACGGTGCCATGATTGGTAAGGGCATCGTGAGCAGCTCCCATAATTTGTTTCGTAAAATTGTTAGGGCGATAAAATTTTTTTTACTCTGAATTTTATAAAGACTCATTACTGTTTCAGCAGCTTCCCTCCAACCGACATATTGTGTTGGTTCCCTGTGAATTTTGGTAAAGATTTTACCACTTCATGTGTTGTATCGCATTTTATAGTTGTCAATTGCTTGTATCTTTTAATCCTCCACAGTTTTTGCATCTGTGGTCAACCTTCCTTCTAATCCATCTATTTTCCTGCTTACTTCACTCAATTGAACATTTATTAATCTATTCTTGTATTTTTTGTTTAATAATTTGGTCCACCTTTATTTTTTTAAATTCACCTTTGAATGGATTATTTCTTGCTTTCCATTTAAATCAATCACTGTCACTTTGTTGTGTCGTTTAGTGGAGTTTTTAATTTTTCCAATAAAAAAATACTCAATTAGCATTTGAGATTCTAAATTTATCATTCTCAAATATATTCCATTATTTTTTTCTGCTGTTTCGATAACTATTTCATTTATTTGTGGGCCATCGCTAAGATATCCTGGTTCTACATCTGCTATCTCTTCCCGTTTACTCTTTTGTACAGAAAGAAGATCAGCATCTTTCGAAATTTTTTCATATACTTTCCTATCTTTCTGTCTCTCTGCATGTTTTAGTGAATGTGTTAAAACTTCAGCAAATTCAAAGCAATTTATTCTTAACGTTGCTAGGGGGTACAAATTTCGTTTAGATTTTCGTTGGTGGTGGCGATTTGTTAAATATTTTTTACGTTTAGATTTATTCTCTCTTTAACATGCGATCTTCTATATATATTATTGTAGTGACATTTAACACCTACCGTAGCACTTTTATATTACTACGGTGAAGAATCTATTTAACCCCCTTCTTCAAAAATCCAGATGTCCCCCCATTTTCTTCTCATTCTCAATTAATTGGGTTTTAAAATTCTCTTTTATTCCTCTCTTTGTAAATTCTATTTCAGAGTTATACATGTTTACAGTGTTTTTTAATTTTTGTGTCGTATTTCTTTTTATTGGATCTCGTCCTACACTTTCGAATTCGGTATCACTATCATTGATACCCAACACTATTTCTCGAGATGTATTACTTATTTTGTTTTGAAATTCTGCCTCACTATCATTGATACCCATAACAATTGTTTGCGATTTTTCAGCTTCTATGTTTTTATTCTCTATTTTCTCAACATTTGTATCTTTAGTAATAATATCAAAAAGATTGGGTGGATTTGTTGTTGTTGTTGCAGATGTTGTTTCCGTTGTTGCAGATGTAGTTGTAGTTGCAGATGTAATTGTTGTTGCACATGTAGTTGTTGTTGTAGATGTTGGGGTACTTGATTTTGTTGCAATATCATTCTCATGAATGGCGGGTAGGGAATTTTTAAATCGTTTCTTCTGAATATTTAGATGTCCATCATAATCATTAAGTATACTTTGGAATTTTTCTACACCTTTTGTTATATCTCTTGAGTACTCTTTCTCATTTAAAAAACAACCAAACTCATCAACTGATATTTTAATCATCATGTGGCGGAGTCAACACTGGCAATTTCACTTTTCCATTAACGCAGCATAATCCAGGCGTTTCTCCGGAAAACTTTAATGCACCACAATACTCGCAAACAACGTCCACTTGCCCAATGCAAACGCTAGGATGCAAGCTGTAATCATTGCTGCAATCGTATCGAAACGCAGCTCGATTCAAATCAGCTAAATATCTTGTTCTGCGTCGCAAATTATCTATTTGTTGACTTCTGTTGTTTGCTCGAGGATTCTGCATTGCCAACCGAGCTGTTTCACGGGCTGCTTCACTTTGCTCTCGTGAAGTCGAGCCATTTTATTGTGGCGCTGTTCACGTGCAATTTCTTGTTCTTCTTCAGTCCTTTCATTTGCAGTATTTTGTATGCTTCTTGCATTACGGCTTTGTCGGGAAAGATTCGATCGTCTTGGTCGCGGCATTATTAATTAAACTTCACTTCACTTCAATCCACTTGCTAATTATTTATTTAATAGTAATAGTTTTAATATTGATTTCTTACGAATATCAAATTGTCATCCATACGTCATTACATAGCTGTCATTTTACGTCAATTACATAGCTGTCATTTGCGTTTTGTTATTCCAAGTCTGATTCTTTTTTGTTATACCACGTTTTATAGTGACTGACGTTTCATGTCAAGTCACAGAGGAATGTCGAATGGGATAAAAAGTATCCTATGTCCGTCTCCTGTCTCTAAGCTACCTCCCTACCAATTTTCAGCCAAATCTGTTCTGCCGTTCTTGAGTTATAAGTGGTGTAACTAACACGACTTTCTTTTATATATATAGATTATTTTTGCTTCACGAAATTCTTCTTTTATTGAAAGAATTTCATTAGTATGATTATTACTACCAGCAGCTCTTGATGCCATTAAGAGTTGCAAACTTTCAACAAGTTCATCAACATTATCCCAATATACATAATTTGGTGGTAATTTTTGTCTATACCCAGAACCAGTATATTCTTCATTTACTGAAGACGATATTAATGGTTTAATAATTGAAGAATATTTTGTAGAGGGATTTCCTTTTATTTGACCATCTGGTTGATAGTTTCTTTTGTGAGCACTTGTTTCAATTAAAATGTTTCTATTCGATTCTAAATCATTCTTAGTATAATCCTTTTGAAATTAAAAATTAAAGAGTATAAACCAGGTAATTTTAATTTTAAGTGTCCTATTACCCAACATTAAAATATTATTTTCTTCTCTTGGTCTATAAGTCTTATCTAAAATCTTTTCTTGTTTTAACTGATTAATGTTGATATTATACTTCACCCTGCCTTCTTCATATACACTTTCATTTAAATCATCTATATGAAACTGTTGTGAAACATAAGATTCATCTATAAAAGATTGATGAGAAATGTCAGATTCATCTATATGAGAGTATTCTGAGTAAGCATCAACATAAGCATAACTCTCACTATCACTTTCAATTACTCTCTCCTGTACCCTTTTATTACTTTTATGTACTCTTATTTCCTCTTTCTTGAACTTAGTCTTAACATTGTGTATATCATTAATATACTTTTTTTCTAATTTAATTTTTTATTTTCACTTAGTAATTCATGTAAAGGGTCTGTAATAGGTTTAAAAGTTCCCTCCAAATTTGATACGTTCTCATTTTTATTGGCTTCAATTTATCAAATTTTTTTTTAATGAATTCCTACTTTTCATCAACTGTTCTAAAAGATTTCGCCTCATTGTTGTAGTTTCCTCTGATACTCATGTGCTACTGGGGAAAAAAGTAGTATAATCTAAATATTTATAACAAGGCGTTTTGAATTTAATGAAATTTTATTTTTATTTGATAAAATAAGTACATTAATAATATTAAAAATGAATACATTTTAAGCTTTATTTAATTCTAAATAAAGGTTTTTATTCCTTTTAATAATACAAAACAGATTATCTTTTATATATTCAATGGTCGAATCATCTAAAGTCGAGTATCGTTCCGGCAAGTACAGCATATACTCTTCAAGTTCAAGAGCGAAGGCCATTCCAAAGCTGGTTTTTTACGTTGAGCTCGTCGAATAGGGTAGCGCACATCTGATTCCATCTTCGTCTTTGTTAAGAGAGGTTTTGGCAGGTTACCATTAAAATCCTTGAGTACCTTCATCATTTCCGGGTTGACCATTTGTAGTTGTTTCTTCATCTAGTTGTTTCTTCTTCTTCTTCTTGTTTTTGTTGTTTGTAGTTGTTGAAGCTGTGTAGTTGTTGTGTGTAGCCGATGTAGTTGTTTTAACTCTGTTGTAGATGTTGTTTGTAGTTGTTTTAACTTTGTTTTTTGTTATTGTTTTTTGTTTGTAGTAGTTTTAACTGTTTTTTCTTGTTATATTTTTTTTTTGTTTTTTAGCACTTTGTCAGATGATTTTTGATGATACTTTCAACATAAAACTTTTAGGTTGAGACTGCTTATATGTGGTTTTTTAAGTGTGAGTTAAAATAACTTTTGATCGAGTTTTTATACCTTAAGGTAAACTAAACCTCCGTTTTCTATCTCATTCTTGATTTAGAATTGACCAGTCATAGCAGCGAATAGCATGTAAAATAGGGTGAGTTTCAAGAATTATAGAGAATCATAGAGAAATCACTTAACCATAATAAAAAAGTTAGGGAGGGATAGAGACTAAGAATTGGAGGTACAGGTGTCCATTAGTAGAAGTAGTAGTATTAAGGGTTTGTTTTCTCTCATAGTTATAGTTAATATTATTCCCCAAGTGTTTCACAGCTTCTTTTGGGGGTTGTAAATTTCCAAAACTTTCAAAATGATGTATACTTTTTTATTTTTGTTGTAAGCAACCCAATGTGTACCATTTGATGAACTATCATCTTGGTTTATAACTCCTGACTCTTCTCTCCAAGGAGATTTTGGTAGTGAGTCTCTCATAAACACACCTCGGAAATATGGAGTATACTTTTAAGCAACTTTCCATTTTTGTATTATGTCGTTTACTTTCTTCTAATAGTTTTTTTCCTATATTTACAACCTTGATTGCACTCATTAGAACTAGTGGTTTCTGAGTTTTCAATACCCGTATTCCTTTTTTAATAACATTTGAAAAATTCTTTACCTGTGATCTCCTCTTCTTACACTTTCTCTTTGTTCCATTCTTCACACCCATTCCGAATTTCCTTTTTATTTTCATAATATTTGTAACCAAGTATACTACTGTTTTCTCTGCAATACTGCTATCTTTTGATCGCATTCTTCATTAATACTGCATAAGCCTTATGTCAATCAGCTAGCTTCTACAAGCTTCATCCAATTCATTACTCTCACGATCACATGCTCCAACTTTTGTTAAACTTTGTTCCAGGTCCACAAAAATTATAGCCAGGAATATGTGCTTTAAATGGAAGTGTGTTAATTATTTTGTTGATAGTACTCGTTTCAAGTTTGAACTTTGTCTGCAGCAATTATAAAATCTTTTACCCATTTTATATGTGGGACCGGGCTGTGATTAGGTTATTAAAATAACGTACACATAATCCCACTGGTTTTGATTATAATTATTTTAGTTTTATTATTAGGGTTTTAGTAGTCTAATTAGGTTTTGTTAAATGGATAAATCTGCGTCTTAGTTTTTCGTCTGCGTTTTTTCACGTCTTTTCTACTCACGTCGTTTTCGCACGTCTATCCTCTTCGTTTTAAATTCTTATTCCCTTCTTCTCTTCAATTTTGACAGGCTTGCCACGTCGTTAGTTTTGTCTAATCTCTCGTTATTAGACCAGTTGATCTGGGTTGCCACACCATTTCCACATATATAATGTTTTATCAGGAAGCATTTCTCATCGAATGAACTACATTACAAATTATTTATTTGTCTGCGTCGGCTGGCGGAGCCTCCGTGGCAGGGGTAGAGCCGGCTGGTTGAATATCCGTGGGGGACCGGCAGTAGGATTGCTGCCGCTGGTTGGGTATTGGTGACCACCAAGGTTGGTAGCCACTGGAGAGTCGGGTGGTCGCTTCGACTCCTTACTTCTTCCGAAGATATGGTGGGAGATACTTATCTCCGTTGTTACGGCCCTTAAGGCACGATAACCCAATTTAATAATCAATATAAAGATAACGGCTAAGGCCGGAGTTTAATTATTGAGCTAGTGCTCTTTATTTCAAATCCAAATTAAAACTAAACTTAAGACTGAACAAAAGCTCATGCACAGCCGGATGCCCGTGGCACAGACCGCTGACCTTGCACATTTTGCAGAAGTCATACGATCACTGTCAGCCAATGAAAAGGAATGGCACAATGTGCCGGCTCAGCTCTATGGCCAATAAGGTGGACCCAATTTAGGGTGGACCATGCATGAGGGACAAGTATAATAGTAATAATAATAATAATGATAATAATAATAAAAAGTGATTAATACTAGAGAATTACAAACATGATAAATGATTAATGTAAATAAAGGCATAAGGATTGGCCTGCTCAGCCTAGGCTGGGAGTTGGTTGTTAACTACTCCCCCCTTAAATTAGACGCCGTCCTCGGCGGCAGCCAGTTCGTCGATGGACTTTTGTAGCTGGGCTGCCTCTCGTTTGCTCCCGCAGTGTTGTTGGAGCAGGACCAAGCCGCATAACGTGAGGCTGACGGCAACTCCTACGGCGAACCAAATCCTCGGGGAACCTCCATCCGACACGTCATTCCGGAGCTCCTGCATTAAACGCAGGTTATGCTCATTCATCCGCTGTAGCAACGGCAGACTCAGTATATGATCGTGTCCTGTGATGTTGATTAAGGGGGAGGCTGCAATACCCGGGCTCATATTCACTGCGTGGTTGAGGTTCAAATATACGGAGTCGTTGATCACCGCCTTTTCCTCAAAGGTGATGAGATGGGTCCCCACTATGGTTGTTAATGGACCGTCATCGATGGAAATCCTCGTCAGTTTCTCATTAACGATAATTATTCCGTCGTCCACAATTGTAAGGGGTTCCAGATTGCTGGGCCGAGTCCGGCATGTAGCCGCGCCGCCCGCATGTAATTGCATGGCGCAGGTGTCGTGGGGCGTTTTTTTGCAAAATGTGGCCAAGCTGGTAGAAGTGCAATCCGAAACTGCTAGGACTCCGTCATCACATTCCGCCACGATGTTGTCTTCTATTCGTAGCATAGTATGGTGGTGTGCGACAGGGAAGAGCAGTACCTTTTTACAAATACGCTTAACTCTAGGATACTGGACTATAACGTGGACAAGAACATTATTTTGAAGAATTTTAATCTTAGATACATCCATAAGGCTAACTATTGGGACCTCTGTTAGCTGTTCGTCGAAAATAGCCTTTAAGTCGTTATGATTAAAAATAGTGGGATTGATGATGTTATTTTTAGCAAGAGTGATGGTGATCATACAATTTTGGATTTCTGATATTAACATCCTATTCCTGGCAAGGAGTGTTTCATACAAATGGCCTGAGTCGACCAGCCCGTCCTTCTTCTCCTTGAGGATCTTGTTTACTGTGTCTGTGAGTAGGTTGATGCGTTTCTGTGTTTCTGTGTTAATTATAACTTGTCTATTATTAGCCTCGATAAGTGAAGCTTGATTGGTGTTGATTCTAGTTAAATCGTCCGCGTCGGGTGTACCCGCCACGACCTTAAGTACTGAGCCCAAAAAATCAAGGCTCCTGGCCATTCTATGGTGTATCTTAAGTTCCTCCAATAGGTTTTGCGCATGCTCAATGTCCACTTCCAACAGCTTCCTCATATGGGACTGTGGGAACAGTTCCAGCATTCTGACTGTGGAGTCGATTATGCTGGCAAACTCAGACAGATTTGTCGAGTGCCTGACCAGGCCGTACTGTTCCCATATTAAGACGTTGCCATCTAGCACCGGGATGTATTTAGCGTGTGAGAAATCAGTGATTCTCGCGCTCGCGGTGGACAGCAGTATGATGGATATAATGGCGAGCCTGTGGAAGTTTAGCAAAGATTGGGGTTTAGTATAAGGGCGAATGTGGCGCGTGGAGTGCCTACTTAATGTTGTCCTTATGGACCACCCTCCCCTTAATGAGAACAGATGTTCCCAGATCTGCTTCTATACGTTCTTCTGAATAAAGCGGTGTCAGTTTATTCCCTAATCTTTTGTTATTGCGAAGGTGTACTCTCTCACCGACTTCGAAGACTCTGTTTTGCCTAGAAGGGTTAACCCTGTCTAGGTTGGATTGTTGTGCTTTGTCAATCTTGGTTTTAATTGCCAGCCTCATCTCATCGCTGCTGGCGTGGATGACCTCTACCGGCTTAGACCCTGTGACCGAATGTAGCGACCTGTTGTATTCTATAGTAGCCCTCAATATTAGTTCCACAGTATCCTCAATTTTTTTATCAATTTTGAGGCATCTGGCAATTTCCGCCAGGGTACTGTGAAATCTCTCAACTTGGCCATTGGAGCTACTGTGTAGCGGTGGCGCATTGACAACGTCGATGCTGTATTGGTTTTTCAGCAATGATGTGATTGTCTCCGAATTAAAGGAGGCCTCATTGTCGCAGTATATGGTCTTGGTATTAGAATAAAAATTTACTAATTGAAGAATAGGTGCTCGTACATCTATTATTGCCCTAGAAATCAAGGGCTGTACGATAGCGAATTTGGAAAATTTATCAATGCAAGTTAAAAAAATTTTTTTGTCGGTCGAAAAAATGTCAATATGCAACATTTCCCCAACGTATGATGGGATGGGCGTAGTTCCCAATTCCTGTTTCTTGGGGTGGCGGTCGTATTTGGCTTTATTGCAGACCTTGCAATTTGCGACCACTTCGCTAGCTAATTTTGACATGTTCGGGAAGTAATAATCCCGGAGAATTTGTTTTGCGTTCTCCTGGGCAGCCCTATGGGCGCGATTGTGTTCAGTATTAGTGATTTCTAATTGTTCGTTAGCGTTGGTAATGTCACTGACAAAGGTTTTACAATGCCAGAATTTTGTCGCAGGGAATTCCTGCCTCAAGGTGTGTTGGATGCGCGCCAGGGTGGGGAAATCGCAGTGAATCGCGTTCACCACGTTGGCGTTGATGATCTCTTTGACAGATTCAACGAGCCAGTCCTTGTTATTAAAATTGATGATATGGCGAGTTCTGTTTCCGAAGATTATGAAATCTCGCCGAAGCGGTTGGTCCGCTTCTTCCAAAATAATTTGGTTCCTAAAGCAGTTAAGAGGTTTGTCTGTGGACTCTATGGTATAAGAGAGCGAAAGCTCACTATGCACCGTGGCCGCGTCAGACTGGGCCACGTCTTCTAAGATATTCAGGGGTTGCCTCGATAGTGCGTCAGCTACCAGGTTTTGTTTTCCGGGTGTGTAAAACACCTTCCCGTTGTTCTCGTCAATGAACGCTTTCCATCGCTTGATTTTAGCGTTGGTATTTTTGTCGGACACCGCATACGTGAGAGGTTGGTGGTCTGTGAAGATCCGTACCTCATTGTTACCGTACAGGTAATTTTGGAGTTTGCCTATTGCCCAGACTATCGCCAACAATTCTCTTTCGTTGGTGGCGTAGTTCAGCTCGCAGTCTTTCAGCGTGCGTGAAATCATGGTAATAGGTCTTTTATTCTGCGATAGTACCGCGCCTATTCCACTCGCTGAGGCGTCAGTGGTTAAGTCAAACGGTGATTTATAATCAGGGTATGTCAATATGACATCTTCGGATGCCAAAATGTTACGCAGGTGGTCGAATGCATTTCGCTGGGTTTCGTTAAACCTGACAGCTACTTTTTTCGACATATTCTTGCTAACCGTCCCGTTTTCCCCCTTGAGGATGGCGGTCAGGGGTCTAGCAATAGATGCAAAGTTTTTTACAAAGCTTCTGTAATAGCTCGCCAGGCCTAGGAAGGACCTGAGGCTAAACAGGTTTTTTGGTTCTGGGAATTCTTTTATTGCCCTAACCTTTTCTGGGTCTGTTTTTGTTCCTCCCCTGGTGACAATGAACCCTAGAAACTCAACGCTCTCTTTAAAAAATTTAGTTTTTTCTCGTGCCACCCTCATGTTGGCATCGAGTAGGCGCTTAAGCACCGTGTCAATATGCTTGACATGTTCCGTTTCATTTTCGGAGAAGATGATAACATCGTCAACGTAGACGTAGCATATTTTGCCGATTTCTTCCCGCAGCACATCGTCGATGGCTCTTTGGAAAATACTCCCCGCGTTTTTTAGGCCGAAGGGTAGTCGGCAGAATTCGTACTTCCCACCATTGACAGAGAACGAGGTCTTCTCTCGGTCCTTTTCAGCCAGGTATATTTGGTGGTACCCTGACTTCAGGTCCAGGGTGGTAAAGAATTTGGCTTTTCCCAAGTTCGCTAGAATCATGGGTATACTCGGCATGGGATAGCGATCGGCGACTGTTCGCTCGTTCAGTTTCCTGAAGTCGATTACTAATCGCTTCTTTTTACTGCCATTATCATCAGTCCCTTTTTTGTCAACCACCCAGGCAGGGCTGTTGTATGGGGATCTGGACGGCCTGATAATGCCATTTTGCAGTAGCTCTTTGATTTCGTTGTTTACAAAGTCTGCTGCCCCCATAGGATAGGGGTATAACTTGGAGTAGACAGGTTCGTCACTCGTAGTCCGAATAGTAGCTATGACCGATGTGTTGAAGGTGAGCGCCTCGTTAGGGGTCGAAAACACCTTAATTCTTTTCAGGATAGTTTTTTTGAATTCGGCTTTAGCCGAACTTGGAACCACTATGTCATCAATTTTTGTGAAGTTGACATTTTGACAGTCAAAAAATTTGAGGTTTTCGGTGGCGTTTGCGTATTTTATTACGCCGTTACTTAGGTCCAATGCTACTCCTGCTCGCGTTAGCGAATCGAAGCCTATTATAGCATCGAACGTGCTCAATGTATCCAAGAGGAAAAATGGAACGTCTAGTCCAAAAATGCGCATTATGCACTTGTTTTTGACATTACTGGAGCCGTGAATAGAGCTCACAGTAAAGGGGGTTTCGACCGGCATTACGTTTCTTAGCTCCTTTACGGGCTTCACGTAATTTTTTGCCGCCCCGGTGTCGATGAGAATTTTTATTGATTTGCCAGCCAACTGTCGCTCGACGAACGGCAGTCGGGAGCGTTCCCTAAAAAATAGAGGAGGTCATTAAGGTCGGCGGGGTCACTATCTTCCTCGATGGTGGCAACCTCAGCCTCAGCTGTGGCGGTATAATCTGTTACTTCCTGTTGGGGTTGGGCAATATTGTTAACGCGTTGGCGTCTTTGGCCCGATTGCCGCTGGGACGAGTTCTGCCTCTTATAATTATTGTTACTTTGAGGCTTCCCCCAGTTGGTTTCTTGTCTGAATCTAGCCGTTGAAGGGTCTACCTCCATGGGTTGAACTTTATTCTGGTCTAATGGTTCAGGATCCCTGTGCTTTGGCCAGGGATTGTCCCTATGAGACTTATTTTGGTTTTGTTTAGGGACGAAGTGCGGATTTTTGTCCTCACTTCGCCATTGCTTTCCCTGACCCTTATTATTGCGTCTGTTGCCCTCGTAAAAAGGGGCCTTGTCTTCTATGGCCTTCGCGTAGGATGCCGCGAACGCACTTCTTTCGATGCTGTTCTCGGCTTCTCGCGCTAAGGCTAGTGCGGACGGAAGGTCCTTAGGTTGTGCTGGCAGCACGAGTGATTTGAGAGGTCTTTTCAGCCCTGCAATGAAGGCATGTAGGGCGTCGTCCCTAACCTCCTTGTTCAAGATCGTTGCCTTGTCCATATTATGAGACATGACTATCTTGTTGGTGACGAGGGTGAGTTTCCTCTCAACCTCGTCATAATATGCCATAAGGTCGGACTCTCCTTGCCGAACCATTTCTAGATTTTGCCGTAGCACTCTCAAGGACGTTTTGTCCGCATATGTGCAATCTAGTCTTGCTATAATTGCATCGAAGTTTAACACCGTATTATGGGACGTGAGTAATGACCGAGCAGGTCCGCAAATTTTGTTTTTAATTATGACAACGGCCTCGTAGTGTGCCTCGCTTCCGGCGTATTTCTTGAATATTTCATAGGCATCTGATGCCGCCTGTCTCCACGAAACGTATTCGTCGTGACTTCCACTGAACGTCGGCAGAGATTTTACTATGTCTAACTTGACATCGCATCTTACTGCAGGGTCTGGTACTACTCTTTCATAGACCTCCACTTGCGGCGCTTGCACTGACAGCGCGCTAACCTGTGTTCTAACCGCTTCCAATTCTGTGGCGAAAGCGTTTCTTAAACGCCCTTCCTGCTCGTTAAGAGCGGCGCTGACCGCGTTTGCGACAAGCGCTTGGATCATTTCTGCGTTCATTTCTGGTTGATCTGTGTCCCTAACTTCGGGGCGAAACCCTACTTCTTCGCTCTCTTCACTATCGTCGCTAACAATTTCCTGTTTTACTTCTCTATACTCCCAACTCATTGGCAGTTAAGGGGCGCGGGGAGCTGCGAGGCTTTGACGATTGGGCCCAAGACAAGAGGTTTCGACGGGCCACTTTGGTAATATAAAGCCGAAAAATGTAGCGAAAATAAATGTATCGTCACCTAAAACACAAAAATGTTGGATTAATTTGTCCCAAGAACAAAATTAAAATACAGAACGGTGACAACAAGTGTAGGTCAATTTGACGGGATGTATAATTAGCACAGACACACTGGACAACCTTAGTATAAAATTCAATATAAGCACAGTGGGTAGAATTGTAGCAAAACACAAGGAGAAAAACGACTGGGCCTTCTTAACACATATAGAGACCAACGTTATAGAAGAAATAAAATATTCCTTTGCATAATTAATTCGTATAAATATTGGTTGCCTTGGCACAGTGTACGTTATTTGAGACGTATGGTTTCTTTTATTTACAATGTACTTAAAAAATCTAGGTCGAACAAAATTAAATCAACACGCATGCATGGAAGTATTTTGTAATTTAATATTTGAATAATTTATTATTTTTTCTTTACGCACTCTCTAAAAATTTGAATCAAAAATTGAAGATCGAGTCACTTTTGTATATATTTACGTAAAAAAAATCCTATTGCTGGGCATAGGAAATTGTATGCGCTGGTATTTGTGTGTTGTGTATTCGTAGATTTTGGCTATTGTCGGCGCTCGGCTACTTACATAACGTACAACTTCAGGGGTGGAATTCGAATATTAGTAACAATATTAATCCGTTGGGCGACAATTATTTATTTGTCTGCGTCGGCTGGCGGAGCCTCCGTGGCAGGGGTAGAGCCGGCTGGTTGAATATCCGTGGGGGACCGGCAGTAGGATTGCTGCCGCTGGTTGGGTATTGGTGACCACCAAGGTTGGTAGCCACTGGAGAGTCGGGTGGTCGCTTCGACTCCTTACTTCTTCCGAAGATATGGTGGGAGATACTTATCTCCGTTGTTACGGCCCTTAAGGCACGATAACCCAATTTAATAATCAATATAAAGATAACGGCTAAGGCCGGAGTTTAATTATTGAGCTAGTGCTCTTTATTTCAAATCCAAATTAAAACTAAACTTAAGACTGAACAAAAGCTCATGCACAGCCGGATGCCCGTGGCACAGACCGCTGACCTTGCACATTTTGCAGAAGTCATACGATCACTGTCAGCCAATGAAAAGGAATGGCACAATGTGCCGGCTCAGCTCTATGGCCAATAAGGTGGACCCAATTTAGGGTGGACCATGCATGAGGGACAAGTATAATAGTAATAATAATAATAATGATAATAATAATAAAAAGTGATTAATACTAGAGAATTACAAACATGATAAATGATTAATGTAAATAAAGGCATAAGGATTGGCCTGCTCAGCCTAGGCTGGGAGTTGGTTGTTAACTTACACAAGTGAATATGCGCTTAATACGTCAAAAACAAGAAATATATGTTTGAAATATCGAGGGTGCTGATCAATCATTTAAAAATTCAGTTCCACGACATAGTTTTTTTTTATTACTCAATACAATAAGAGCATTGGTTGTCGGTCCGTCAAACTGTGGAAAAACAAATGTTATGCTCAGTCTTATTGAAAGTCCAAACGGGCTTAAATTTAAGAATATATATGCTTTTTCAAAGAGTTTATATCAACCATCAATATATTTAGAGAAACTAATTAAATCGTTAAAAGGTATGATATATTATACATTCTCACAAAATGATGAGGTTTCACCGCCCGATATGGTTAATGAAAACCCTATTATGATTTTTGATGATGTTGCTTGTGAAAAACAAAACAACATTCATTCTTATTTTTGTATAGAACGTAACAAAAATATAGATTTTTTATATTTATATTAATATATTATATTTTATATCATATTCAAACATCAAAACATATATCAGATTATCACGAAATACTGATATGTCCTATGATTCATTTATAAAAACTTGTTAAAAGTGTTGGAGTGATAAATACGGCTTCAACATAATAAGTAAAGATAGCGATTTTGAAAAAGGAATATATAGGAAATAATATTTATGATTTTCTGAAAAATAAACTAAAAAATTACGATCTTGAGAAAGTAATAATAACACACTTCAAGTTCATATTACAACTACCAAGGAACCTATTTTTTTTTAATAAAAGCAACTCCATTGGAAAATTGCTTGGTTTTAATAAAAAAAAATAGTCTTCCTCGACCTGAAAGAAACCTATATATCTGATCATCCTGCCAATATTTCAAAAAATAAACACAGTACGCCTTTTGTGTAATATTGTAACCGGAGCATATATTGATAGTAGATAAGGGAGCATATATTGACAGTAGACAAGATCATTCATTATACGAATTGGAAAGTAATGTTCCACTGGGCTATAAAATAAATATCACACCACACAATCTTATTTGCTTACCAGTCAACAGTAGAGAAATAAGTACACTCTCTACACACATATCTGATCAGAACGGCGAACTAATAAATATACGCGGTGAAAACTAAGCAATTCCTTTACATTTAAGACTAATACAATTATTTTATATAATAAAAGAGGTGATACTTACAATCATCAGCACACTTTAAATCATAAAGTTATAGGAAGAGGATCAAAACCAAAAAGGCACATACTTACATTAAAAAATAAGTTAATTTTAAATAACTTTGCTTCAACTTATAAAGTTATGGGGTTGAATGAAATATTTGCAGTACGAGAAAAACCTTTCTCTAATGATAGTATATCGAAAAAAGAAAATCATAGTTATTCACCGTATCAACAATCATTTAAACCAAATGATGAGATAATAATTACAATTCAAAATCAAGATTTATATGTACTCCCCATTAGAGGGAGGGAGAGGGGAGCGTTAGAAAGTAAAAATGTGATTGCGGGGATGAAAAATAATTGCATGGCATAAATAAATGGTGTTGAGATTGAAAGAACAAGGTTTTGTCATATTACTTCTACAATAAAAAATTTGTTTCTTTAATCAATTGAAAAGCAAGAGACTTTACAATTCTGGATGGAATGGAGGAACCAATTTCAATTTTTAACCCCCACCTTAACTTTTCGATACCCCTTAAAAATCTACTTGGATTTGCTGAAGATTTCAAAAAAGTTTTATTTAATTGTAAACATGAACTATTGAACATAGAACTATTGATATCAAAAAATTTAAATAACGTACTTGAGGAAGATAAAATTGAGAATGCACAAAGAGTCGGAAAATAAAATCTCAATATGAGTAAAATTACATGAATAATTCCTCATATAACATCCAGCGATTGCATTCCGTATTTGCTTTAAATGGATTTAAAGATAGTCACCATCTGATTACAAACAATTTAAGAAATCTAAAGGGTACTTAAACTCTGACTCATATGCCTACGATGACTTAAATTTGGACTTTGAGAAAGATCGATTTGCTCACCTATCTGAAATTTATTCCAAGTTTTAAACTAGCTACTATAATCGAAGTGAATCTCCTTTACTATCACCTGCAGAGTTTAAAACTAAAGCTCATATTATCGTAATAGACTTATCATATCATTATATGAAAATGAAATGGTTAAATCGGGACCCATTGATTCTAGGATTTCAATTGAACTTAGCAAGCCCGCTATCGAAAATGTTCAAGTACATTGCGTGCTGATACATGATCGTTTAGTTGAATATAACCCGTTGAATGGTGTAGTTTAGCGGATTGTATAACAATCAATCAATCAGTCAATCATGAGTGAAGATTGTTGCAAATGATGTTCAAGGATTTTTTGAAAGTAATAATAAATTTATTTATTTATTTTAAAAGAAATTTGAGTCGTATTCAAAAACGAAACAATCTTGAATTATAATTTTATCATACGGTCTCCCCATGATTCTTTTGAATTGAATAAAAAATGTAGAAAAACAGCTAGGTGGCTAATAAAAAATATCATAAAATTGATTGGAATATACTTTTTTAAAGAAACACAAATGTATTCAAGAAATATAATCAGAAAAAAATAAATAATTTGTAAGGGATATCAAAAAAAGTTATTCCCACAAAAAAATTTAAAAATTGATGATGAAATTAACATTAATGAAATTGGATGTCCCTCTCTAAAAATAATGGATGGAAATCACTTCCCGTATTGTTTATTACATACTCAAGATTGTGTCTGCTCACTCAACAATGCTCATAAAATCTTTAACTTTTACACAAACGAAAACACTTAACAACTTTTTACCATTCATTTATTTACATTTTTAGAGTCGAGTAAAGAAGCTTACGAAATATCTGATTCTAATAACAATCTTAACAACCCAATTTTTTTTCCTCGATAAAAAATTTATTTATCTTTTAAAACATTTGGTAATATGATTTAAAAAGAGACTTGAAATTACTGCTGAAGTCAAGGGACTTGTTCATGGGTATTGATGTGGAGGAATTTATAAAATCAACATTTGGAGAACATTTAAATTTTTGTATATTTTCTACTGCTTGTTTTTACATTGTAAATCAACAATAATCCTTTTAGGAAATTAATAATAATTTCATTAATTAATTAAATAATTAAATAGAGATTATTAAGCTGATTTTTAAGCTGATACTGTGTCTTACAGGTGGTTTTTAAATGTGAGATGAAATAACTTTTGTTGTTGTTTAACTGTTTTTAACTTAGAATCAATCATTTAAAAATTCAGTTCCACGACATAGTTCTTTATTACCCAATACAATAAGAGCATTGGTTGTCGGTCCGTCAAACTGTGGAAAAACAAATGTTATGCTCAGTCTTATTGAAAGTCCAAACGGACTTAAATTTGAGAATATATATGCATTCTCAAAGAGTTTATATCAACCAAAGTATGAGTATGGGATATTATACATTCTCACAAAATGATAAAGTTTTACCGCCCGCTAAGGCTAAAGAAAACTCTATTATGATTTTTGATGATGTTGCTTGTGAAAAGCAAAACAACATTCGTTCATATTTTTGTATGGGACGTCACAAAAATATAGATTCTTTTTACCTATGTCAAAAATATACTCATATTCCAAAACATCTAATAAGTGATAACGCGAATATAATTATAATGTTTAAACAAGATGATTTAAATATGCGACATATATATCGTGATCATGTAAATACTGATATGTCCTATGATTCATTTTTGAAAATTTGTCAATAGTGCTGGAGGGATATCTACGGATTCCTCATAATATTCCTCATAATAAGTAAAGAAAGCGATATGAAAAAAGGAGGATGTAGGAAATATTTTAATAAATTTATAATTATTTGAGATTATAAGCTTCGTTCTGTAAGCTATATTTTCACAGTTCAATATTAGATTTCAAAATGAGTAGATCATTAACTCTTATATTAAATGGCAATGAACCCATTACAAACATTACTTATTTCCCACCCATTGAACTAACGAATGGGTAAAATGAGTGTGCATTCATTGACTTTCATATGTAAAATTCTATACCCAAAGTTGATATAAATAATAATCAATTTCATATTGGTGTTAAAGTTATTCAACTCCCCATAGGATCATATAAACTCAATAATATTTATGATTTTTTGAAAAATAAACTAAAAATGATGATCTTGAGAAAGTAATAATAACAAACTTCAAGTTCATATTACAACTACCAAGATACCTATTTATTTTTATAAAAACAACTCCATTGGAAAATTGCTTGGTTTCAATAAAAAAAATAGTCTACCCCGATCTGAAAAAAATATATATATCGGATCAACCTGTTAACATTTTAAAAGTAAACACAATACGCTTAGTATGTAATAATGTGAGCGGATCATATATTGATAGTAGACAAGATCATTTATTATACGAATTCGGAATTAATGTTCCACCGGGTTATAAAATGAACATCACACCACCCAATCTCTTTTACTTTCCTGTCACTCTTTAAACCAAATGATCAGATAAGAATTACAGTTCAAAACCAAGATTTATATGTACTCCCCCATGAGTGTCTGCCAAATATTCAAGGAGAGAGTACCCTAATTAAGGAAGGGGGAGCTGTAGAAACTCATAATGTTATTGGGAGGATCAGAAATAATTGCATGGCATACTTTTTATGTGAAACACGCTATGAAATAAATGGTGTTGAGATAGAGTAACAAGGCTTAGTGGTATTACTTCTACAATAAAAAACTTTGTTTCTTTAAATCAATTTGAAAGCAAGAGACTTTACAATTCTGGATGGAGTGGAGGATCCGATTTTAGTTTAAGCTTTAACTTTAACTTTCCAATACAAAAATTTAAATGATCTACTTGAGGAAGAAAAAATTGAGAATGCAAAAAAAGTAGGAAAATGTCATCTCAATATGACAAATATTACATGGAAAATTGCTCATATAAGACCCAACGATTCAACAAAAATAAAAATGCATGATATTATAAAAAGTGGATCCAATCTACCGATTACATTCCACAGTTGGGATACATACATTAATCCTAAACTAAGTAACGGAACACATCATGTTTGGAATGTTAAATTAGCTGCTAACCGTGAACGTCCACGATTTGCTTTAATTGCATTTAAAGATAATCACCATCTGATTACAAACAATTTAAGAAATCTAAAGGTCTACCTAAACTCTGAAACATATCCCTACGATGACTTGAATTTGGACTTTGAGAAAGAACAATTTGCTCACCCATATGAAATGTATTGCAAGTTTCAATCTAGCAACTATAATCGAAGTGAATCTCCTTTACTCTCATCTGCAGAGTTGAAAACTAAAGCTCCTATTATCGTAATAGACTTATCATATCATTATATGAAAATGAAATGGTTAAATCGGGACCCATTGATTCTAGGATTTCAATTGAACTTAGCAAGCCCTCTATCGAAAATGTTCAAGTATATTGCGTGCTGATACATGATCGTTTAGTTGAATATAACAATGTCTAACAATCAATCAATCAGTCATGAGTGAAGACAGTGTTGCAATTGATGTTCAAGGAGTTCAAGGAAATAATAATAAATTTATTCTTAAAGAAATTGGAGTCGTATTCAAAAACGGAACAATCTTGAACTTTAATTTTCTCATACACTCTCGACATGATTTTATTGAATTGAATAAAAAATGTAGAAAAACACCTACTTGGTTACAAAAAAATCATAAAATTTATTGGAACGATGAAGTATACTTTTTTAAAGAAACACAAATGTATTCAAGAGAAATAATTAGAAAAAATGAAATAATTTGTAAGGGATATCAAAAAGGGCTATTCCTACAAAAATGTTTAAAAAATGATAATGTAATTAACATTGATGAAATTGGATGTCCCTCTCTAAAAATAATGGATGGAAACCATTTCCCATATTGTTAATTACATGCTGAGATGGTGTCTGCTCACTCAACAATGCTCATAAAATCTTAAACTTTTACATAAAGGAAAACTGCTAACAACAAAAACTTTTCACCATTTATTCTTTCATTCACAATTTGAGAGTCGAGAAAAGAAGTTTACGAAATGTCGGATTATAATAACAATCTTAAACAAAATTAATTTATTTATTAATACATTTGGAAATATGATTTCAAAAGAGGACTTGAAATTACTGCTGGTGTCAAGGGACATGTTCATGAGTATTGACATAAAGGAGTTTATAACAACAGCATTTGGAGAACATTTAAATTTATGTTAATTTTCTAATGATAATATAGAAACGTGTGCTTGTTTTCATTCTGTAATTCAACAATATAAAGTTAAAAAATTATTTTTATCATACGTTAAATTTCTAAAATAAAGAGAAAACCGAAAAAGAAATTTCTATTGTTTTGAATTTGTTTTCGAGGGTGGGTCTATCAACTGCTGTTGCATTATTTAACATCTGTTTTCTAAGTATAATACAAAGATTTATATCCACCAGACTTTAGTTTAAGATAAACATTCAGCCTATTACGTTGAAGAAAAAAATTATTTCCTGAAAAATGTAAGAGTTTTTAAAGAGCATGGGAGTGAGATCTTCAAGGAATATGTTTCGAGGTTGAAATCTTTTCATACATTTTTTAAAGATGTTGAAGCCACCCCAGTAATTCATTCCAAGTATGGGGAACACCTATCATCCTGTGCATGGGCATATGATGATTTGTAAAGTCGGAACTGACACCACAGGTGTATGCATGTTGAAAAGAAAGAAGAAGATGTCTTAAAGTTGATGGAACGTTACATAAATTTGTTTAAAAAACTCAAAGGAAACTAATGTAACACGACGATTATGATTAAATAAAAGTGTATTTGGCTAAATAAACGATCTCATTTGTTTTTGTGTATATTCTGTTAGGAACCACCACCACCACCTCCGCTATAGCATTGAAACATTTAAGATTACCCTCCCCTTAACTTAATACAAGTTAGATGCAACATTCTTTAGATACTCACGCCATCTAGGTGTTTTTATACTCTTGCAGAGGGCATAGCGATTTCAGTCGGAAGCTTGCAACGCAGTGAAGGAGACGTTTCCGACCCGAGAAAGTAAATATATTCTTGATCAGCGTCACTAAACGAAACGATCTAGCCATGTCCGTCTGTCCGTCCGTCTGTCCGTCCGTCTGTCCGTCCGTCTGTCCGTCCGTCTGTCCGTCCGTTTCTACGCTATCGGGTTGAAACTTTCCCAAAGGTCTTCTTTCTGATGAAGGTAGTATATACCATATATATATCAGAACCAGCCGGATCGGACAACTATTTCATATAGCCCCCATACGAACTATCGGGGAAAAAATTAAAAAAAATGTATAGTTTTGTTGTTTTTTAACATATAACCTCGTAAGCTTGGAAGTAACCTTTCTTTATTGGTTTTGAATTTCGAATTAAATTTTATCAATATCGGACGACTATATGAAAAACAAGAAAGGAAGTTAACTTCAGCTAGTTTGTATACCCTTGCAGTTGTACAAAATAGTCAATAATTTTATTAAATTGAATTCGAAATCATTTAAATAACATTTTTTAATTAGTTCTGAAATTTTAAATAAATTTTTATTAAAATCGGACGACTATATCATATAGCTTCCATTGGAACAATTATGTTTTCGGTGTTTTATAACATGTAGGTTATATGGAACTTGAAAACAACATTTTTATATTTTTTAGAATTTTGAATTCAGTTTAATAAAAATCGGACTACTCTAACATATAGATGTGAAAAAAATGGTCTAAAAATAAGAATGAAATACGTTTTTTTTTAAAATCACTGAAGTCAGCAACATCCTTAAAAATTTCAAATGGTGTTACAAACATTGATTATTTCTTATAACTGTTTAACATATAACCTCCTACGCTTAGAAATAACATTTTTTAATTGGTTTTGAATTTGGAATTAAATATTATCAAAATCGGACAATTATATCATATAGCTGTCATAGGAACGATCTGAAAATTGGTGGCAAAATAATATGAAAGAAATGATATCTTTGGGGCTTTTTGACATATTATTATATAATATTGGAAATATCATTTTTTTTTTATATTTTTAAAAATTTTTAATTTAATTTAATAAAAATTGGGAAACTCTTTCATTTAGCTGTCAAAGAAATAATGGAATTTTTTTTAATATCACTGAAGCTTGCAGTAATTTTTAAAAATGAAACATGGTGTTACTAACGTTGAATATTTCTTATAACTGCAAGGGTAAACAAACTTCGGCTCGCTTTTAACATGTAACCTTTTGCGTTCGAAAATACAATTTTTTTATTTTTTAGAATTTTGAATTAAATTTAAAAAAAATAGACAACTGTAATATATAGTTGTGAAAGAAACGTTCAGAGAAATAATTAAAAATTTATTTTTTTTATTATCCCTTTAGCCAGCAAAAATCCTTAAAAACTTCACATGGTGTTACTAAAGTTGATTATTTCTTATAACTGCAAGGGTATACAAACTTCGGCTGGCCGATCTTGTTTTTCGATTCGGGTTTTTCCTTGTTGAACTACCTACCCATAATCTTAACCTGTGCTAAAAATAATATAATGCAATTTTAAGCGCTTACATACATATTCTTTAATTTTGTAGTTTGTCCTTAAATTTGAAAACTCTAATAAGCTCGCAAAAATAAACCTCAATTTGTTTAGTTTTTTTATTTGTTATTGATTTTTATGAAATCCATACATTATCAGAAAATACTGTTTTTGCGCTACGATAGTATCGGTGGTGGACCCGAGCCATCGAAGTTTGCTAACGATAGTACCTTGTATTGTTTTATCGATCCTGTTAGGTGTAGAAGTATGACACGTTTTATTTCTTTGTGTGATCTCGCCAGACATTCGATTTTTATTGGAATCAGCTGACTTTAATTATTTTAATTACCCTTCATATTTTTTCTTAAATATACACATAAAAATATGTCTATACTGATCGATTTACCAAAATATTAAATTAAAATTAGTTTAATTTTTAAGACGTATCAAATCATTATGGTCTTAAATAGTAGTAATATGTACTTAACTACATTAAAATAATTAGAATAAATTAATACATATATTTATGATCAAAATACTTAATAATACTTTTTCTTTGATGGTCTCTAACTACTTGAGTAAATCGTTGATCTAACATGTACTTAAAACTTTTCTTCCTAGCAATGTACAACATTTAAAATATGTTCAATTTTTAAGGATTTTTACTATTGAGCTGGAAAATCATATAGTTGATCAATTTGATCTAACATGTACTTAAAACTTTTCTTCCTAGCAATGTACAACATTTAAAATATGTTCAATTTTTAAGGATTTTTACTATTGAGCTGGAAAATCATATAGTCCTTCGCCTTGTGTGCGTTCTCATGAAGAGATTATTTGCAACTAAAGGAAAATACAATTATCGTACATTGTCAATGCTTTCTTGCTTACAAAAATGAAAATCTTATTTAAATGTAACATTTTTGTAAATTCTACTCGTTAATTCTTTGCTAGATTTTTGATCAAAGTATCAGCAATCATTTTTTAACAGATTTATATTTTAACAAAACCTGACCTTCCTTGACAACTTGTCTTACAAAATGATATCGTTTATCAATATGTTTAGTTCTGGAATAATGAACTGGATCCTGGTCATAGCTTGGGAACTCAAATTGTCGCCGTACAGGATGATTGGAGTCTTCTTGTCTCCGCGTCCAATGCGTCTGCGGTGTAGCTTCATGCCCACTGTTGATGCAAGAAACATGCTTGATACCGTGTGGATCTTGATTCAGTTGAGCCAGTTTGTAAACGGAATGCAAAATGTCCGACCTGGTTGTACACATCAGCTCGCCACTGATTGCACTGATTGGTAGTGCAAGCTATTTGGAAACCGGTATAGAGTGGTGTGGTAGCCTGAGCTTCTAGCTCTCCTTTACACTCTATCTCCATGCCCAAGAAAAGGAGAGTGAGCCTTTGTCCACGTATTTGAAAGATTTTGAGATACTCGATTTGTTTCTGAGCAGATCCTCTTTTGACTGACAGGCTACCAGGATGCCATCAACATATAAAAGAATTAGCGAGAGGCTTCCATTTGCAGTCTGCTTGTAAAAATATGGCTGGTTTTCACAAGCAATGAAGCCGATCTTAACCAGGGTACTGTCAAGCATGAAATTGTATTCCCTTCCTGACTGCTTTAATCCGTATATCGCCTTGTTGAGAAGCCAACTTTTCCCAGGACGACTGTGATCGATAAATCCATCCGGTTGCTTTATGTAAGTTAATTTCCAGGATATTAAAAACTGAAATTAAAGTTTCACGTTGTATTTTATTTTATGTTCGAATAGGGACTATGTCTACTTTACTTAAGAATACCCTTATTTAAGCTGTAGGTTTGGGCAGCGTCATTGTTGGGGGCGGCATTGATGTCGGCAGAGGCGACGTACATACCCTGCAAGCAAAAGTGCGATAATTCTATCGCCTATCGTCTAGAAGTCACTTCTAAGTCACTTCTGGAAGATAGAAAGACGATAGTACACATTTTACAGAAACAAAATATACATATATCGCGTAGAAGTAACTTCTCAGTCACTTCTGAGCGATAGAAAGGCGATAGCACACACTTCGATCGCATAGAAGTATCTTTTGAGACACTTCTGAACGATAGATAGACGATAGCACACATTTTACAAAAACAAAAACTGGGGAAAAGGAGGACATGATAATTATCGTTACCCTTTATTTCTGAAAATTCCACTCCCTTTTTACCTACGCTGTTGTTTTTCGACCGAGCGTCAGTTTATTTCGCAATTTGCTGGTGGGCAGTCCAGTTTTATATAAAATTTTGTGTTGCTTTGTTTTTCGGAATTTTTAAATTGTATAACACAATAAAATGTCCAACTACTTCGAGATATTGTCACATTGCCTGGCTCGATTGCAGTGAAATAAGCCTTCAAAGATTCTCCACCCAATTATAAAATGTAATAACTCCAAATATATTTTTATTTTAAATATAAAATAAATTTTGCTTTTGTTTATTTTAGAAATGGTTTTTATTATTTATTTATTTATTTGTACACTGTAGGCTTACTTATAAAAACTAAGCAACAGTGGTGATGACAGCCATAGCTGCTGGGGCTTTCGGCTGGTTATCTATTCAGATATTTTTTAGTACTTATATAAGTTTCTTAGTACTTATATAGGTTCAACACTTAACAATTAGATTACAATTAACAAATAACACTTAATTAGAAAACATAGAATTCTTAATCTTAAACTTGAAATTAGAAAGTAGTTTTACATTTTGTTTTTTTAGAAATATAAGAAGGATAAGTAAGTTTTCAGGGCTAGGATTAGTTAGGAGAGGGATGAGATGGGAGTTTGGGGTTTTGGATATGATATTGTGAAAGGTTGGGCATTTATGCATATGGTTTATTGATATGTCCGTGCAATTGCAAAATTTGCATTGGTTTAATGGCGGTTGCACAAATCTATTTGCATGGGTCAGTCTTGTGTGTCCAAGAAGTAACTGTATAAGCTTGGTTTGTTCAATTTTTGATATTTTATTAAAGAGAGGTTTTTTTGTGTAGTGGGCAATGTTAAGATGACTGACATTCGTTGTTTGATACCATGTGGATGTTTTATTAATCAGTTGTGGAGCAAAATTGAGCAGTGTTGATTTTAAATATGTATTCCGATTTAATTTATTTATGTTTGTTGAAGCTATTAGGGGGAGATTGTAGCTGCTTTAGCAGCTTTATCGGCAAATTCGTTTCCTGCTATCCCTACACCGGGGTAATTGATCTATATCTAGATTGGAGCATATGTTGATGCAGTATTGGAGTTCTGAGTTTTTATATTTTTTATTCTGCTTGTTTATAATTTTGTTTACTATGGGATAAAGGAGGGTGTCCTGGCAGTGTACTATTGTGTTCCAAAGCTCGGCTTTCATAAAATGGCTTTTGGTTTCTGCGGGGCATACATTGGCTTCAAGGAAGAGATTGTGGGTTGGAGGGGACTGGAATGCTCCTAACGCTTAGCGGAGAGATGAGTTCTTGTATGTTTCGATTGGCCTTGACGTAGACTTTGGGGCGTTTCCGTAAATTGGTAAGGCGAATTTAATTTTTGATATTAATACTCGTATGCTGTTTGCTATTTGGACTAGTGTATGAGGATGACTATTGTATTTATAGCTTAAAATACATTTTATAATAGTGTGACAGTGATTTTTTTAATCTGTTAATGTGAGAGGTTCATCAATACTTTGAGTTTAGGGTTAGTCCGAAAACGGTTATTTCTTTAGATGTTTTTATCGGACATTTGCTTGTTTCTACTTTTCAATGGCAGTTTGTGTTACTACATATATGTAAGTGGTTGCATTTATCTAGGGATAATGATGCTCCAGAGATTGAGCACCATTTGCCTATTTCAGAGAACAGAGAGTCTAAGTTGGATTTTACGGATTTGCTTATTTTTAGGTCAATAAAAAGGTTAAAATCATCTGCATAGGCAGTGCATTTCAGATGTCTATGTTTTTCTATTATGTCTGCCATGCTGTTTAAAGCTATTAGGAATAAAATCCTTGTGGAATGCCGTTTTGCAGATTTTGAATAGTTGAATGTTCGTTCCTACTCGAGTTTTTCTGTTCGTCATAAAATTGCTTACATAGCTTATGGTTTTTTGGCCGCAACCCCAAGGCCTCAGTTGGCCTAGTATTGTGTGTAGTCCTACTTTTTCGAATGCCTTTTCAAAATCTAAAGAAACTATGGAAACATGTCGTTTTTCGGTGAGGGCTCGGCTGACCAAAGCGTCTACAAACAGTAGACAGTCTGTAACCGATTTCCCTTTCCTGAAGCCAAGTTGGTGACTATTAAGCAATTTGTTAGTTGTAACAAACCACCATAGTCTTTTGGAGATTATTTTATCTAATACGTTAGATATGCATGGATTAAGCGATATAGGGCGGTAGGATTCGATTAAAGTTTTGTCTTTGCCGGGCTTGTGGATTGGGTTTATTGTGCTGACTTTGTATGTTTGTGCTATGTGCGATCTTAGAATGCTGTTGAATAGAATAATTATTCTTTTTTTCAAAGATTTTGAAGAGTGCTTGATCATTGAGTAATTGATTTTGTCGTACCCTGGTGTGTTTCCCTTGAGGCTATTTAACGCTGCAGAAAATTCGATTAAGTTTATATCTTGCTCCATGAATTCTGCAGTTCTGTGTGGTAAGTCATGGGGTCTGTTGTTTACTATATCGTTTTTAGCTTGTAGAAAAAGTGTCGAGAAATTCCTATCATCTGAGCAGAGAGACCAATGCTTTGAGAATGCATTGGCTATATCCCCCTGATCAGTAAGGGTGTGATTTGAACTGTAGTCCTTGATACAATGAATGGAAGTTGCCTTATGTAAGCCACAAAAAGTGCGTATTTTATTCCAGATAGTTTCGCATTTAGTGTCTGGGCTGATGCTGGATGTTAAAATTTGTATACTTTCCTTTTTTGAGGTTCTAATTTCCCTTCTGTACAGTGCGTTAATTCGTTTAAAGTTTACAAGATTTTGGGTGCTCATGTTTCTGTTGAATGTTCTCCAAGCTAAGTTTTTTTCGTTTTTTAGGGACTCTAGTTTTCTATTCCACCACGGTACGTTGTAGTGCGGTTTAGGGGACTTGGTTTGGGGGATGCTTTTGTATGCATTGTGTAAAATTATTTTATTTATGTTACTAGCTTCTTGGTTGGTGTATGGTGCTATTGTTAAACTAGTGTTTAAGTTACTCGTGAGTGTTTCGTATTTATCCCAATCCGCTAGGTTCATGATAAATCTGGGTAGGTACCTATTTGTTTTTTTATTCTGTAAGGGGAACATTTGTAGGACAATGGGGAAGTGATCACTTCCTTGCAGTGTGTCACTAATTTTGAAGGTGGAGTAAATTTTGAGGTCTGGGGAGCAGAGAGTTAAGTCAACGTGCGTGTAAGTCCCATGCGTGGAAAAATGTGTGGGTTTGCCATTGTTTAGGATTATGTAGTTGCTGTTGTGTATTAATTTTCCTAGCGTGTTTCCTTTTCTATTAGTTTTGGGTGATCCCCACAAACGATTCCAACTGCTGAAGTCGCCTGTGATTAAGGATGGTGTATTCTGTAAGGATGGAAATATTGTTTCCAAGTCACTGAGAGAAATTTTGATTTGGGGGAATGTATGCGGCGAATATAATACATTTTTTAGTTGAATGAACTTCAAGAGCAATGGCATCAAATATATACCGTGTAGAAATTTTTGTGTGTTGCAATGATTTGTGTATTAGAATGGCGACTCCGCCTTTGTCTACGATGGATAATGTGTGGTAAATTTCAAAGTTTACTGTGATAGGGATGTTTTGGGAAGGTGTATAGAAATAATTTTTGGGTAGTATTGTTTTTTTAAGATTAAGATTCGTTATAATTGTTACTGTATCCGTTCATATTCCATTGCAGTATATTAAAGGACATTGTAAAAAGTTAGATAGAATTTAAGGGGCTAGGTTAGTTGTATTTTTAATTTCAATTTTCTTAACTTTAGACCTGGTCTGTATTGGGCTTATTAAGCCGTCATTTTTTTATAATCTTTTTTCTCTTTTGTTAAGTTTTTAGGGTAAACTGTGCAATTAAGGTTCGACTTATCGTTGGTATTTTTTTCCGAACTAATAGAGCTGGTGGACATATCATCGTCGTCGTCGTATGTGATAATTTTCCGCTGGTTGCTTGTTGTAGGTTGTTCCAGAGTTGTTGATGGTGAGGGTTCGATTAGGCTTTGTTGTTCTTTATGTCCTTGATTTACTTGGATTTGGGTAGATTTGGCAATTAATGCATATAATGAGCGGTCGTGCTGATGTCTCTGCTTGTAGATGGACCATGCCTTTCGGTTGTCGTCTTTTTGTAGTGTTTTTATGGCTTGTACTTCCAGGTGAGTTATAAAGACTGGACATTTCCTGTTCCTTGGAATGTGGTTAGTGTCAGGGTACTTATTTTCTAGGCAATTTATGCAGCATGGGATTTCTTGGCATTCTTACTTATACTTAAGGCAAGATCCTTCTTATTTGTAGAACTTCGCTATATGTCCAATACGCATAGAGTTCATTCAACGTATTGGTTGAGGGATATATGGTCGAACCTTTATTTTTTTTATAGCCGATGTTGATGTTTTCCGGTAGGTTAAGCAGGAAGTATGTCAGTATTATGTGTCCCGTTTCGCCGGTTAGACCAAAGCTAGCCCTTTTTGTAATTTTGTGAAATTCTATTACATTTTGTGATTTTAAGTTCTCCAGTATTTCTGCCTCATCAATGCCTCGCAAGTCGTTGCAGTATATAACTGCTTTGCAGGAGTTAAGCCATCTGTGTTCTGACACTTGGATTGGGATGTTGCAAGGCATTGCGGTAAGTTTGAGTAGTTGTTCAGCTTCTAGTTTGTTCTTCGTTTTGATCAGAAGGTTTCCGTCCCTAGTTTTTTTGCGTTCTGCGACTTCTCCAACTACGGCAGAGTCTATAGTCTTCTTAATCAAGAACGGTGATGTGTTGCTAAATGTTTTGTTGTCCAATCTGGTGATGACGAGGTACTTCCCGTCGGGTGCGGGGGCCTCTTCCAGGGGGGGTCGAGCATTATTGGCGACTTAAGCTGCACTTTTTGATTGACGAGCGTCTGTCAAAATGTATTTCGATAAGATAAGAGATCTATAAATATATTCACGAGTTAATTCACTCCGGGTACTTGAAGGTTTTTCCTTGATCGATCACAAGAGAAGCACAACCGTTCGTATTGACTGTCAAAGTTGAACTGTGGTTATTATTAAATTTCTCATGTGAACGGAGCTGGACATAAATAAAATTATTAAGCAGCATTTCCGACATGCCAAGGACCGTGTTCACAAGTGCTTAACGACCTTATAGAAAATAAATTCGAAATATTGCCGAAGATGTAAAAACAAATTTTTTATTCAAGATTTCCAAAGGGGAAAGTCACTTCCGTCGGGAAGAAGTGACTGGAATGATTTCCGCGATCCGAATGCGATATCGCGGACGATAGTTTTCATCTTCTAGAAGACAGAAGGAGTGTCTTCCGCGATAAAAAATGCTTGCAGGGTATCGAAAGATCCGTATTGCGGTGGCGGCAGAGTTCTGGCTGAGCTGCAGAAAATGCAAGATCGGCCGAATTAGTATTTATGGATTTGCGTTGTGGCTACAGTTCGGATGCTCATGTTTATGTTATTGAAATCTAAGACCTGACTCTCGGCGAAATTGTCACAATCTGCAATGTTGTTGATTAACAATGTTGCAATATTTCACGGAAAATTATATAAAATATAGCTGTGCTTAACTCTCCCTCCTCAAAATCCTACTTGTCCTTAAGAGGACTTAGAAATAGGGAATATTATTAAATTCTGGTATATTTGGATCTGATATGATTTTAGTTTTGTTGTTTAAAACTTTTGGGATCGTTTTTCTTTTCGGCGAAAAAGGTTTTAAATATAATCAGCGTAATGACAATGGCGCAAATAAGTGCAAGTGTGGTTATTCGATTTATATTCGAATCGTTTTCTAGCGTTTGCAAGTGATTTCTATTCTTTATGTGCAGGGATTTTAATGATTACAAAGATACAATTTTCAGACGTTCCGCTTCTAATGAGGTTATTTGGATTCTTGGTATTTCTGGTTTCATTATTGAATTTTCTCTATTGGTGAAAATTTTGCCATTTATATTAGTTTGTTCGTAAAGATGTTTAGTAGTATTATGCCGACATCCGTCGATGTGGTCCGAGTTACTATAGTCACACAGCGCTCCTTTCCCTGAACTAACTTAGGAATACATTGTGATTCTGACAGGTCAACAAATCTATCTTTTTTATAAATTTTGATGTGGTTTGAATTTTTACAATCTTTGGGTGGGGCTAACTTTACATTGTTTGAAACAAAATCTTCGTTAATTTCTAACTGATCTATTAGTTGTTTTTTAATAACAGGTTTGCTACAAAGATGTTCAAAATGGTCTGTTGTTTTATTGTGTAAGACAGACACATCGACAAATTGTAACACAAGCGGACAACATCTAGGAATGTTATGGGTATTTTGTATTTATTTATTATTATTTTTTTCTTTTTTTTAATTTTTTATTTTGGACCAATATGGACAAAGTATTCTGTGAGTCCTAGAAAACTTTCTAACTGCTTTAGGTTTTGTGGCGTCTTAAACTTCGAAACTGCGTCAATCTTCTAAGGAGTTGGAGAAATGGTTTTGTTCTCGATAATGTGACCTGCTAGATTCGGCCACTGGCACATGGAAAAAGCCATTCCGCAAATCGATCGTGCTGAATATCAACGCTTCTTGCAAGCGGTCGAGCTGGTCGTCAATCAGGGGCAACGGAAAATGATCTTTTACGATTACCTTGTTTATACGCCTGAAATCAATGCAAAGTCGTTGCGAACCGTCGTTTTTCTTCGCAAGCACTACCGGGCTTGTAAATTCGGAATCAGACTCCTCGATTATGCCGTTATCCAACCACTGCTCAATTTGTTCGTCGATTACCTTCGTTTCAGCGAAAGCGAATCTGCGCGGACGCGAGAAAATTGGAGATTCGTCGTTTAAGAGGATTTTCATTTCAATGCTTGTCGACTTCGATTTTAGCGGCTTATAATTCGTAATCAGTTCACGGACTTCTTGTTTCGCACTCACACTGGCTGATTCGTTTATATCGAGTTCATCGTTGTTAATAACCGTGTCAATTTTCAGCAAGTTAGATGGGATGTTCTCTTGGCAAAGATTATTTATATTTCGCACACGCAAACCACTTGGACCAAACGATATCTCTGCTTGCAAACACAATTCCTCGCCAATGATCATTCGAGTGTCCAAATAATCAAGCGGAACTGTGTAGAAATTCAAATCGTAGGGACTGCGATTTTTTCCAAATCCAATTAGGTATACACTGCACTCTTTTAGCTTCGGCAAAGCTAGCTCATCGTATAAATCTTCGCGCAAAATATTAAATTTGCTGCCTGTGTCGAATAGTGCAATACAATTTTGTGTTTTAATTGAAACCACTTTGCTCGTCATGTTGCTATGCTCACTTAAAACTCGCGCGTTCGGCTTGCATTCTTTGACTGTTTCGACACGTTGGGGACAGTTTTTGGAGATGTGACCGAATTGTTGCATTTAAAACATTTTCTGCCTTTCTCTTTATTGTTGCATCCACTAGACAGATGTCCCTTCTCGCCACAATTGTAGCAAACGATTTCCTTCTTGCCACCTTTATAATCACTGTGTACTGCTTGAGCTTTATTGTCCTTCGCACTGCTTTCGACGAAATGGGATTTTGCACTGATTGTTTGGTAGTCCTTTAATTTGTATTTGAATTCGGTTATGTTACTGGCTCCATAAAGCATCGATTTGTTGATTGAGAGTTTATCAATACCGTCGATCACGTATTGGATAAGAGCGTTTTCTTCAACATTTCCCCGTCAGGCAAAATCTTTCATACGGTAAAAATATTCCTGTACACTTTCGTTCGCGCGTCGCTTGCTCTCTCCAAGTTGCATGTGTATTTGTTTGCTGCTTACTCTTGATCTGAACTCGCTCAACAAAGACTCTTTTAAAATACTCCACGAATTTATTCCTTTCTCGCTCAACACGAACAATTTCGCGACACCTTTAAGCGACTTTTTGGCAAAGATCAGCTTTTGCATTTCGTTCCAACCCATAAGTACAGCTTGGTCCTCAAAATCACTTATCCAGACCTCGACTGGAATTTCGTCTGTGCCCTCGAATTGTTTTATAGATTCCTCTATATCGCGAAAATTTAAAGCGAAACGTGGCATTTCGTTGCATTGAATTGGCACTGGTTGTTAATTCTTCTTTCGTTCTCTTTCACTCGATGGATTTGTTCCTGCGGAATTTGCAATGATACTCTCGATTTCGTCGTCGCTTTGGCATTCTTCTTCGTCTTCCCTTTCTTCATCAGATTCCTCTGGATCTTCCACTTCGTTGCCAGTGAGAAGTTGGCCAAATCGAAGATTGCGAAAAATATGCAATTGCATATTTTCGACGTCGTGCCTTATGTTTAAAACTAGGCATATTGAAATTAAATCCCTTTCAGTTAGTTTTGCCTGCACGTATACACTTTTGGCTTTATACACTGCGTCATTTTCGTCTCGTTCACGTCGTACAACTTTCACGCATCACTTCAAACCTTATCGGATACTTCCCGGAAGAGCCCCCAAATGTGGGGTTTCTATTATTTTAGAATATATATAAATTTAAGTGTTTATTTACATAAAAATGATTTCACAATTGGAGCAGAATTAAGATCGTCGTCGCGTCGTTTTGCTCTTCACACTACCACGCCTTCTCTCAACTAGATCTCGTCAAAAACTGCTTCTTTTCTCGTCATTATCATCGTATCGTCGTCGTTCTCGTCTTTTCCTCCGTTTTGCTCGTCTTCCTCTGGAATATATGCTACTGCTCGTCGTTCTCTTAGGGATGGTTAGGGATAGGTAGGGTTATTCTAGTAATATCACTCCCTCAGTAATATCACTCCCAAAATAATAGTTGTACTTTTGTTTTCTTTGGAAATTTTCTTTTCGAAAAGTGAGGATAATTTGGATCCCAATCTTGTATTTAGCTTGACATATATTTCTTATCCTGGAAAATATGTTTTTATGGTTTTTCTTTGTTTGATATGGTTTTTTAAGTCGATCGTTTGTTTTTTTTTTAAATTCTATATTGTTTATCCTGCTTTTTTCATATTGTTTTGAATCATTGGTTATATTTCTACCAAACAAAATTTCTAAAGGTCGTTTATTTGTATATTCGTAAATCGCCCTATTTAATATTTCCTCAAAAGTAATGTATATTTGCTTTATTTTTATTTCTGAAAGGGTAGAATGAAATCAATTCAATTAGGCTTTTACAAAACTTCTGGTAATGGTTGTTGAATTGAATGATTTTTCATTATCCATAACCACGAATTTTTTCTTCTGTTGACTTAGATTTTATATTTTTGGCCTGTGCTAAATTTGAAAATTTGTCTATTGCAGTTGATTCCAATTTCTTTTCTGTTGAAAAAATGTGTGTATCAAATTTTCCTTCCTTTTATACCCTGCATTGTTATACTAATGTTTCTATTTTTTGTTTCATTTTCGCGAAGTAGTATCTTTCAGCTTATTGGTTTTTATTGGAGTTTATATGCGCTCTATTATGAATTTCTAATATTATTTCCTCCTGATCTGAATCTTTTGTAAAATCTTCTACTTTGTTTTGGGTAAACCGTATTTTAATGGAAGTAAAATTATCAGGGTAAATTTTTTGTATCTCTCCTTTTATCTCTTCTGTCGTGAAAATGCCGTTTTAAACAGAGGGGTTTAAATATCTCGATAAGGATGTCTTTATTGAAGTCTGGTCAAGTAACAGTGTGTCTATGGATAGTGGGGAGTGGAATAATACAATTGTAGTCCGGCGGATTTTATTTATTAATACAAATTTGGTTCCTTAAGGCATTTGTTGAGGCTTTAGAACTAGCAATGAGGCTGTGTCCAGGGCTCTCAGCGTTGCGTTGTGTTGCTGTCAGTGTGTTAATGTCATTACCCTTTGGTATTTTGGATAAGGCGTCTGCTACTACATTTTCTTTTCCAGCTTTATAAAGTAATTCTTTCTTATATTCGTCAAGGTATAATTTCAATTTTTTAATCGCTATTTCTCTCTTCCATTTACAATCATGTGTAAGAGGTTCAAGATCGGTGTAAATTTTTACTTTAGTACCACCGTAAGGGTATCCTCCAAGCAATTTTACAGCCCAAGATATGGCCAGCATTTCTTGTTTCGCGGTTACGTAGTTTTCTTCTGTATGCGATGAGATTTTCGAAGTAAAAGCTATGGGTCTGTCTTTTTTGTGACTTTTACTCCTAATGCGTGGTCGGAAGCGTCCGTTGTTAATACAAATTTTTTGTTAAAATTGGGATATTGTAATATTACGTTTTTTTATATCGCTTTCCTTTAAAGGAATTTGATGAAAGCCGCACTTGAGATCTAACACGGAAAACATTTTATTATTCCCTAGTTGTGCAAGAACGCGATTAATATCGGGTAAAGGATATCTGTCTGCAATGGTTACACTGTTTAGTTTTTTATAGCTATTACCTTTCTGTACATTGGATCTGTCTAATTTTTTTTGGTACTATCCAAACCGGTGAATTACAGGGTAATCGAGATGGTCGTATTATATTGTTTTCTAAGCGTTCTAATACTTGTCGGTCTATTTCACCTTTCAATGACATTGGATAAGGTCTTATCGACGTCCATTGGTTCAGGCCGTGGTTGTGGTTTTTCTTTGTGGAACGAGCTACTAAATATGGTAAGACGGGTAAGGCCTGGTTGTTGACGTGGTTGGACGAAACCGTCTGTTTAGGCAGCAGAACCGAATTTTGGAACATGGCAAAGAGGTGTATTTCGCTGATTACTGCCTTTTATTGGTGGCATGATTAGCACGGAATTCCTGGTTCTCTAACTTCAAGCAAAGGTGTAATGCTGATGGCAAATCTATTTGTTCCTTTATACCAAGAAGGCGAAGTCCGCGAAAAAAAGTATCTAAAGCTTTATCCCTATACATTTTGGTCATGAGTGGCTCAGCTTCCCTTCCTATTCCATGCATTCTATCTTATCAAGTATTAGAGATAGGTGTTTGTAAAATGCTTGGTAGAATTCTTCTACAGGTGAGCACCTTGGCATACTGTAGTCACCTGATACTCAAGAGTTCCCAAATCCCGTTTGACTTCGTAGTGTAGGGCAAGGCATTTGGAGATGGCACCACAAGTAATTGGGATACTTAGGTTTCCAATGCGGTATCGGCATTACCAGTAATGCCGTTGCGTATTGTGTATATAATACCAAAATACTTTGCAGTCCCCTGTCAACTCCTTTCTTCCAGGAATTAAATTCCGATGGATTACCCGAAAATTCTCTTAGGCTTTTTACGATATCTGGTACCATATCCAGAACTTTCGAGGTAAGCCCAATTTTCGGGGGCAATTTCCTGATTTGGGGGATGTGCAAAATCAAATTCTGGGTTCTGTGCCTGTTGTAATAATATTGGGAATTGTTCTGCGAGTATCTGCCTAACAGCATCTTATAATTCATTTAATGCCATGTTTCGATTTCCTTGGAATAAATTCTGTCCTTGGGCCTGTCTTTGCTGTTGCTGATCTAAAAGCGTTTGATTTTTATTTATTTGAATTTCTTCCTGCTCTAATTGATTTCCTTGTACTAACTCAACTTCTTACTCTAAGTTAGTTTGGTTTTGTTCTGCCTGGGCTATAATTTTTGTTATTTAATATTGGGATTGGTTAAAAGGTTTCTCTGATTGGCCATTTGTCAAATTTTTTTTAGAAAAAGGGAATAAATTCATGGCGTGTCTTACAATAATGTCCTTCTTAATTAAAAATTATGAAAATTACAAAAATAAATATTTTAAAATCGTTTTAGATTTGATTGGAAAAACAAGAAAAGAACTTAACTTCGGCAAGCCGAAGTTTGTATACCCTTGCAGGTTTAACCAATTTTATCAAGTGAAATTTTTTAGGATTGTTGCTGACTTCAAAGATATTAAAAACAAGAAAGGAATTTATCTTCGGCAAGCCGAAGTTTGTATACCCCTGCAGTTATAAAAAATAATGAATAATTTTATTATATTGAATTCAAAATTCTTAAAAATATAAAAATTTATATTCCCAATATTATAATATAATATGTCAAAAAGCCCCAAAGCTAGATATATAATTATATACCCTTGCAGAGGGTATTATGATTTCTGTCAGAAGTTTGCAAGCAGTGAAGGAGACGTTTTCGACCCCATAAAGTATATATATTCTTGATCAGCGTCACAAGACGCGTCGATCTAGCCATGTCCGTCCGTTTCTACGTAAACTAGTCTCTCAGTTTTAAAGCTATCGGGCTGAAACTTTCCCAAAAGTCTTCTTTCTATTGCAGGTAGTATATGAGTCAGAACCAATTAATTTTTATAAAAATCAGACGACTATATCATATAGCTCCCATAGGAACAATAGGAAAATTAGTGGTAAATCAATATCGATTGTTTCTATAGGAGTCGTCCGATTTTGATAAAATTGAATTCGAAATTCAGAACTAATTTAAAAATGTTATATCCAAGCTTAGAAAGGTATATGTTAAAAAACACGAAAGATATAATTTTTTTTTAATTTTTTCCCTGATAGTTCCTATGGAAGCTATGAGATATAATTGTCCGATCCGGCTGGTTCCGACTTATATACTACCTGCAATAGAAAGAAGACTTTTGGGAAAGTTTAAGCTCGATAGATTTAAAACTGAGAGACTAGTTTGCGTAGAAACGGACGGACAGACGGACGGACACACGGGCATGGCTAGATCAAAGTGACGCTGTGACGCTTGTGACGCTGATCAAGAATATAAATACTTTATGGGGTCAGAAACGTCTCCTTCACTGCGTTACAAACTTCTGACTGAAATCATTATACCCTCTGCAAGAGTATAATAAATTATTACATTCTTTTTTTTAAACCATTTTTTTAACATCTATATTTTAGAGTAGTCCGATTTTTATTAAATTGAATTCGAAATTCTTAAAAATTTTAAAAATGTTATTCCCAAGATTAAAAGGTTATATGTTAAAAAGCACCAAAGATATTATTTTTTTTTTATATTTTTTAACAACAATAGGTTGGAACCAGCCAGATCGGACAACTGGATCTTATAGATCCCATAGAAACTATCGGGGAAAACATTAAAAAAAATTATATATTTGGTGTTTTTTAACATATACCGTTCTAAGCTTAAATATAACATTTTTTAATAAGTTCTGAATTTCGAATTAAATTTTATCAAAATCGGACGACTATACATATAGCTATCATAGGAACGATCGAGAAATTAGTGGCAAAATAATATGAAAAAATTATTTACTAAAGTTGATTATTTCTTATAACTGCAAGGGTATACAAACTTTGGCTTGCCGAAGCTAACTTCCTTTCTTGTTCACTATCTCACTTAACTTATCTTGTTGTGGCTACTCCTCCCGGTGGTCCGGATGTCTTCCTGTTTGTCTCCTACTAAAGATTCTGCGACTCACACACAATAGAGATTGTCCTGGGTGCGTACCAGACAGTACTTGTAGTCCACCGATGGATCAGTAAAATTTAATTTACCGACCGGTTGTCGCCTTCAGCTTCCCAAATGCTTTGCGAAGGAGACCCTCTGAATTTGACTTAAAGTTGGGCCAGGGGAGTTGAACAGTAAATAATTTGCGCGGATCCAAGCTGAACAGAATTAATTTTAGCACTTATCGAAATTAATCGGATGTCCTCGCGCTAGTCCCAGTTCGGGCGCCAGTTAACTTACAGGATATTAAAAACCCAAATTTAAGTTTCACGTTGTATTTTATTTGATGTTCGGGACTAATTCTACTTTACTAAACAATACCCTGATCTAAGCTGTAGGTTGGGGCAGCGCCGTCGCTGGAGGCGGCGTTGATATCGGCAGCGGCGTTGATGTCGGCAGAGGCAACGCTCATATCGGCAGAGCCGAATTGCAAAATTCTGGCTGAGCTGCAGAAACTGCAAGATCGGCAGAATTGATATTTATGGATTTGCGTTGTGGCAACTGACCGGATGCTCGTGTTAAAGTTATTGAACTCTAAAATCAGACTCCCGACGAAATTGTCACAATCTGCAATGTTGTTAATTAACAAAGTTGGAACATTTCTTGGAAAATTTTATAAAATATTGCTGTGCTTAACTTGTAAACCGTCTCACTAAGGTTGCTGTTTAAGGACGCTGTACACACGTCTATTTTTCGTAGATACAGACCAAGATCTGCTGCTAGGGCCAGTAAAAAACGGACACTCTCTTGCATGCAAATTGGTGAGAAAGTCTCTTGCTACTGCTAAAAGCACCCTTTTGCAACCGGACGTGCCTTGAAGAGTTCTATTTGGCCATCCTTGTCATGCTTAACGTTGAATACCCACATGCATCCGATCGAACGCTGATTTCTTGGTAAGTCTGTCATCTGCCAGGTCTGGCTTGCGGGAAGAGAATCGTATCCCTTTGCATAGCATTACGCAATTCGGATACATACGGACTGCTCATAGCCTCTTTAAATGTTGGTGGCATGGTAACATCTTTTGACATGAAGGCGCTTAGGATGTTGAACTGTTATCCGGAACGACATGTCTTGCCTGTCCGTATGAGCTTCGGCCGACCAGGACGCGGATCTTTTTTTCTTCATCATCGTTTTCTTTCTTATTCATATATTTTCGTCAGATTCTGATGCACTTTCGAATTAATCGAAACATTTACTAGTAACATCATGTGAAATTTTTAAGGATTGTTGCTGACTTCAATGATATAAAAATAAAATTATTTCATTCTGTTTTTTCAGACCCTTTTTTTGACACCTATATGTTGGAGTAGTCCGAAATTGAATTCGAAATTCTTTGTTTCATAATATTTTCCCACCAATTTTCCGATCGCTCCTATGACAGCTATATGATATAGTTCTCCTATATCGATAAAATTCAGAACTAATTAAAAAAGTTACTTCGAAGCGTAGGAGGTTATATGTTTAAACACACCAAAGATATTATATTATATATTAACAATAATTTTACGTTTATTTCTGTGTGAGCTATAAGATATAATTTTCCAATCCGGCTGGGTCCGACATAAGTCTAAATATAAATAAGAAAGTATATAAATACTACCTATAAAAGAAAAATGACTTTGCGGGAAGTTTTAGCCTGATGGCTTTAAAACTCAGAGACGAGTTTCCGTTGTTTAGTTTAGTTTTTTCAATACCCGTTACTTCGAGAGTAAAAGGGTGTACTAGATTCGTCAGAAAGTATAAAACAGGTAGAAGGAAGCTTTTCCGATCTCATAAAGCTATATATTCTTGATCAGGATCACAGAAAAAAAATTTTAACTCAAAAAAATTGGTCTGATTGAACCAAAAAAATTTTCCACGCCCACTCAACGCCCATAAACCGCCCAAAACTGCGGTGGCCATGAATAAAAATAAAACCTTTCGATTGACCTACAAAAATGTTGGCCGCGCCCACTCTAACGCCCCCAAACGGCTAAAAGTCCTAAAACTTTCTGCCGCCCACATAAAATATACCAAAATAGCAGGAAGGTGGCGCACTACAATATATCTTTGCTGCTTATATATCTATATTTTTATTTTGCTCCCTCAAGCTAAGTAACGAATATCTGATAGTCGAGGCACTCGACTATATATTCAATTAAATACAATTAATTAATACCAGGAAAACATATACATTTTTGCATTCCCGCCGGTCAATATTTATTTTTGACTGGTTCAATACCTCAAATAATTGACTTTGTGGGGACTGAAATAGTGTTGGTTAAATAATGCTCAATTGGGTGAACAATTGAATTGTCAGTTAATAAGTTGTTCACTTGCTCATTCTAAATGAGTCTTACTCACATGCTTACTTATTTTGCAGCTAAATGTTATTTTGCGATAATTGAACTTGTCCTGCTAGCTTTCTAGATCTCCATAAATGTTTTTCATACTTATTTCTCTTTAAATTACATTATAGTGAGAATTAGAATCATAATAAAAGGAAAGGTAAAATCCTTTGATGCTTCAGAATATCACTGAGAATAGCTGATTTAATTGGTAACCTTCACAAAAATTCATGCACAAATTCAGAAAAATCATATCTGATCAAAATTGAACAACGGTAAAACAAATCAAGTGAACAAAAAAAAGACAAAAGGCACTCCTTCAGTTAAATGTCTGTTTGCACTTTAAAGAAAATTTCTTATAATTTTTCTTTTCTGTTTTCAGCCCTGTAATACATGGGTACTGGCTGGATTATTTTTATAATACTCCACCCATATCTACGTGTGCATTTGGTTTTGTTATATCAAAGCTTGAAATGTGGAATCAAGCCAAAATGTTACAGTCACACAGCACCCCTACCTTTTACATTTGGAACAATAACCTGCCCTCAGTAATTTTATTGGTAAGTTTTTATATATGTATAAGAGTAACTACACATATAGTTTTATTACTCCCAGTTTCTCAGAATAAATTGGTATCCATTATTATCCATGTAACTCTCTTCGAGAGAGTTGTACATTTATGTTTGTGCGGTCAGGCCATAAGACTATGGCTCTAAAGCGTGTTTCAGACGGGTTCTTGAGTTTTACGATTGGGCCTCAGATTCTGCCATTATATTTACAAAAGTACACAATGTTGATAATGGTTCTCGCTAAAGGAATAGCATTCTTTAACTTCCTCCTTTTTCAAAAATAACGTAATAAAATAACGTTGCTTAGAGATTATATATTTAAGGACTATGCTTTTAAGATATTAAAAAATGTGAGGAGTTGAATAACTCGACACAAATCCCAGCAGCGGATGGCTGGCGCTCACCAGGTACGCGGCGAACTTGCGTAGTGGCGGAGCGGCGAAGAGCGAACGGAGAACGAGAGAGTTTGGAGATCGAGGACGGAGAACGAGAGAGTTTGGAGATCGAGGACGAAGAACGTGAGAGTTTGGAGAACGTGAGAGTTTGGAGAGGAAGAGAGTTTGGAGACAAGGGAATTTGGAGAGCGAGAGAGTTTGAAGAGCGGGAGGGTTCGGAGACCAAGAGAGTTTGGAGACCAACAATGGAGAAGAAGAGAGCGGAGACTTGGCGGGCAGAGCGAGAGTGCCGTGTGCAAAAAGGAGTAACGGGACGCCGCCGGACTTTGGACGGGATCAGCGGGACGACAGCATCAGGCTGGACGGCGGCGGGAAGCAGTGCGTCAAGGACAAGAGGGTCAAACAGGAGCCATGGAATTTGGACCCGGGATGGAGAGTTTTGGCGGGACGTGTGCACAAGGGAAATAACGGTTCCCAGAGGCCCTATATAAACCCGCAGGGCGCAGGCAAGAGGGATCATTCAGTCGAGATTATTCAGTCGGGGTCATTCAGTCGAGAGCAATCAGTGAAGAGTGTGCAGTCTATCGATAGTATCAGTCGAGTACGATCATCAAGACTTAAGACAAGCAGTCGAACGAGCACCAACCAAGCAAACTACGAGGGAGCCACACCAGGGCGAGTCGTCGGAAGCAGCGACGTGGGACCCTACAAGGAGCAAGATTGTCACGTCGAGACGTTCGGGATTGGGATTACTAGGAATCTCCGGACTGAGACACAGGTGGCTGAGGTGTAAGGAGGCACGACACGGCTAAGTTCTGTTCATTCCTGCCAACGAAGTCCTGACGCGATCAGCCAGAAGGGAGAGAAGTCCAGGAGCGGCGTGAAAGAACCCCGAGAGTAAGGAGCCAGAAGGGAGAGAAGTCCCGGAGCGGCGCGACAGAACCCCCGAACCCAACACAGAAGTCACGCTACGTACAGCCACCAAGTCAGGAGCAGTTCGCAGGACACCGTCATCAGCAAGCAGGACACCACACCGCAACAGCGACGCAAGGAAGATCGAGCCCGTAGGAACGGCACGGACAGTAAGCGAAAGGGTTAAGCTAGGGTGGAACGTTCGTTCACACAAGGCGTAGAAGCGAAGTGAAGAGCGAGGCAGCTAGAGAGGAGTGATCCTGGAGAACTCGTCAGTCTGTTCACCCTAGTCTTAGAACGCTTTTCTAAGCCCGCACGGCTGACCTCATAGAGAGTCTGAATCGTTGCCAAACAGTCACTGAGTCGACACGTCAGGGACAAGCAGCGGACAAGGATCTTTAGGGAACTACAAACCGAACCGTCGGAGACACCGACAACAAGCAAATTATAAAATAATATTAATAACAATAAACCCACTACGAACCCGTGAATTCTGTGCTTTGTCACTGAACTACTGGGCGGTCACGTTTATATAAATTTGGTGGGACGAACACACACAATCTACTGAGCTAGCCGCACAAATCTCGTAGCGAGCAGAAAGTAAATAAAATCAGTTCGTTACATCTGGCGCCCAAAACGTGAGTGTCCTAGCGGTTAAAACAAAGTAAACAGAATGGGAAAGAAGTGGATCTACCGCCTTAAGAAGGAGGACTTCGCCCAGGTCGCACAAAGACTTTATGTCGCCCTGTACGACAGATCAGAAAAAATGAGGTGGACATTGTCGTAGTATCACTCCGAGACAGAGAACGACCCAAAACTTGCCAACATCTGGCCCGAGCATCACGCTAACGAACGCTGAAGGGGATAACCTAGTAGCAAGCTTAAGCGTCGACAACTTGCAAAGGGAGGCTCACAGGAGAGTGTCAAGTCAGGACAGGAAGACAACAGTGCTGACCTCTAGACCCAGCCAGTCGGATTAAGCAAGGGTCGCTAAACAAGTCCGCGAGTGGTCATTCGACGCGGAGGAGAAACGAGTTCCTGGAAAAAGTAGAATGGTCCGCCAACACCTACGGTTTAGACCTAAACATGATCCCCCGAGCGATGCCGGAGTTGCTTAAAGGAAGGGCGTTGAAGTGGTTTATTGCCAACAATAAGCAATAGAAAACATGTGCGGAGTTCATTGAGAGCTTCCATCTGTACCTTCTGCTAAGAGATTTTTTCAAAAGGATGTCGGATCAGGTCAGGCAAAAGAAACGGGAAAAGGAGCGGGAAGCGTTCGTACAAGAAAACAAGTTCTCGAAGGCCTAGTCGTCACCACCAACGCAGGTCACGTGCAGAAGATGCGAGGAGACAGAAACCTACGAGACACGGACCATGACCAATATTCACCGCCACAACGAGTCCCACGACAGCACGCACAGGAGCACCACAAGGAGGCCAATGGACGCCAGCACAGCAGCAACAGATGCTACCAGCGAACACTGTGTGGAGACCGCCAAACACAACACAGAGGCCGCGGGGAACGACACATATTGGAGATCCGCATGAGGACACTGGGCACGAGGATGTCGACTACAACGCCTGTTGTTCTGCTGGGTGTGCGGGAGAGTAGGTGTCAGGAGCGTCGAGTGCTGCCAGCAGGCGGGAAATGCCCAGCGACCTCAGCCGCAGAGAGGCGAGCACATGGCACTGATGTGGCTCAACAGCATCGAGAGCCGTTCAGGAAGGATCGCCAGATGGGCCCTGAAGTTGCAGCAGTACGACTTCGAAATAGCGTACAGGAAGGGACAACTCAATATGGTGGCAGTGGCATTATCAAGGCAGCCACTGCGAGGGATCAAGGAGACATCGGCGGCGGAAGCCTCTGCAGCATGCAGCTGGATTCAAGACATGCGCGGAAAAATTGGGACCCAGCCACAAAAGTACCCGGACTACGTAATGGAGGGAGACACCTTGTACAGGAACATTCCACATAGAGCAGGCAGTGAGGACGAGAAGCGGTGCTGAAAGAGAACCACGACTCACCGGCAGCTGGCCATGTAGGAAGCAGAAGGACATTAGCACGTCTGGCAGCCCGGTACTACTGGCCAGGCATGCACCGAGACGCTCGTGCCCACGTAGGAGGGTGCGAGACATGTATCAGATTCAAGCCGAATCAGATGCAGGCAGCTGGGAAATACTAACGCAGGTGCCAGAGGAACCGTGAGCTACAGTGTGTGCAGACTTTGTCGGACCCCTGCCGCGTTCAAAACACGGCAACCAAATGCTGCTGGTGCTGATAGACCGGTTCTCCAAGTGGACTGAATTGGTGCCGCTGCGGAGCGCGACGGCCGAGTCCCTAAAGAAAGCGTTCAGGGAGCGGATCATCGCAAGGTTTGGGGTCCCGAAGGTAGTCATAACGGACAATGGAGTACAGTTCAACAGCAAAATCTTCAAGAGTTTTCTGGCCGAGATGTGAGCCAAGCATCAGTTCACGGCTCCATATACCCCGCAAGAGAACCCGACAGAAAGAGCAAACAGGACCGTGAAGACGATGATAACGCAGTTCACAGGGCAGTAAATACGAGTGTTTCGGAATCCACAGGATATACGCCGGCGTTTATTACTCAAGACAGAGAACCGAAACTACCGAGCGCCCTATACGACAGAGAGACCTTGGAAACAGGACGACCCACTGAGACCCCAGGGGAGAAGGCAAACAAACTCGGGGAAATCTTCGAGATTGTAAGGCGGAATCTGGAGAGAGCCTCCCAGGATCAGGCTAGGCATTACAACCTAAGAAGGAGACAATGGACACCAGCGGTAGGAGACGTCGTGTGGGCCGAGGAACATCATTTGTCGAAGGCGGCCGAGGGGTTCGCAGCAAAGTTGGCCGCAAGATTTTGCGTCACCAGTAATCTGCAAAATACGGCACGTGAACACAAAAAAAGAGAGGACCATCCACGTGAGCGAGCTGAAACAACAACAAACACAGAACACAAGCAAGCAGCTACAAGCAGATACGGTAGACAAAAGGCAACAGTAAAGAGTCTCAAAGGACACGAGGAAAAGGGTCCAAGGATAGCTCCAAGGATACCCAAAGGACACGAGGAAAAGGATCCAAGGATAGCTCCAAGGATACCCGAAGTAAACGAGGAAAGGGGTCCAAAGATAGCTCCAAGGATACCCAAAGGACACGAGGAAAAGGATCCAAGGATAGCTCCAAGGATACCCGAAGGACACGAGGAAAGGGGTCCAAGGATAGCTCCAAGAATACCCAAAAGACGCGAGGAAAAGAGCCCGAGGATAATGCCAAGGATACTCAGGAATGAGGAAAGACTCTGAGGATCACTCCTAGGATTCTTAGATACAATCATATACAGTACAAGGAACACGTCAAGGATAACGAATGCGGAAAGGAACGAACCAAGGTCTACAAAGATTTGATTAGGACTGGCAGCAGCAGTCTGCCGAAGGAAGGGGGAAGTCGGCACAGCTAAGAGAGCTGTACCGAAAGAGGCCAAGCATTACGGAGAAGGACATCATGCCCAGACGAGGAGGCGGGATGCTGGAGTCTGAAAGGGCACTCGAGTTCAACAAAGGCAACCTGCCAAGAGAAAATAAGCTGATGAGCACATACAAGGAGTCGGATGTGAGATCAGAGTGCTTACGTAGTGGCAAGGACAAGTGGAAACGCCGGGCTGAGGGGTACGAGAAAACTAAACTCCCGCCGCAGGTGCACGGGCATAAAGAATTTGCAAAATCACCATACAACAGGGAAGGGGGCGCCTCGATAGGCGGTCGATTGGCACTGGACGATAATGCGATCGATGGGCACAAGAAAAATGTAAATATCGGTGATGATGAACATCGCGGCGAGCAATTGGCAACGCCGCACCTGCGATATCGATATCGTGAGCAGGTCCTCTGGGTATCGATAGCCGATTAGTATCGATGCCAATGGGAACAGATAGAGGATCGTCGCGGGAGATTTAAAATTGCTATGCGGAGGGCGACCGGCGCTGTGAAAACGAGGTTGAAAGCGTCGAGGGAACGTCGATGGAGCAACGAGGGAACACCAAGGGAACCGGAACGAGATGCGCCATGACTCAATGGCTAGGATATACAAGGGAACGCCGGAGAGTGGGAGCGCTGATTTTCTTAAATCTTTCCCGAAGTAAGGGGGAATGTGAGGAGTTGAATAACTCCACACAAATCCCAGCAGCGGATGGCCGGGCGCTCACCAGGTACGCGGCGAATTTGCGTAGTGGCGGCGCGGCGCGAAGAGAGAACGGAGAACAAGAGAGTTTGGAGGTCGAGGACGGAGAACGAGAGAGTTTGGAGATCGAGGACGGAGAACGTGAGAGTTTGGAGAACGTGAGAGTTTGGAGAGGAAGAGAGTTTGGAGACAAGGGAATTTGGAGAGCGAGAGAGTTTGGAGAGCGAGAGGGTTCGGAGACCAAGAGAGTTTGTTGACCAACAATGGAGAAGAAGAGAGCGGAGACTTGGCGGGCGGAGCGAGAGTGCCGTGTGCAAAAAGGAGTAACGGGACGCCGCCGGACTTTGGACGCGGCCGTGAACTTTGGACCGAGAAAGAAGGTGGCCCATTTCGGCAGCGGTGCGGCACACAAACATGCCACATGCGTCTCCGGGATCAGCGGGACGGCAGCATCAGGCTGGACGGCGGCGGGAAGCAGTGCGTCAAGGACAAGAGGGTCAAACAGGAGCCATGGACTTTGGACCCGGGGTGGAGAGTTTTGGCGGGACGTGTGCACAAAGGAAATAACGGTTCCCAGAAGCCCTATATAAGCCCGCAGGGCGCAGGCAAGAGGGATCATTCAGTCGAGATCATTCAGTCGGGGTCATTCAGTCGAGAGCAATCAGTGAAGAGTGTGCAGTCAATCGATAGTATCAGTCGAGAACGATCATCAAGACTTAAGACAAGCAGTCGAACGAGCACCAACCAAGCAAACTACGAGGGAGCCACACCAGGGCGAGTCGTCGGAAGCAGCGCCGTGGGACCCTACAAGGAGCAAGATTGTCACGTCGAGACGTTCGGGATTGGGATTACTAGGAATCTCCGGACTGAGACACAGGTGGCTGAGGTGTAAGGAGGCACGACACGGCTAAGTTCTGTTATTTCCTGCCAACGAAGTCCTGGCGCGATCAGCCAGAAGGGAGAGAAGTCCCGGAGCGGCGTGAAAGAACCCCGAGAGTAGCGAGCCAGAAGGGAGAGAAGTTCCGGAGCGGCGCGAAAGAACCCCGAGAGTCACGAGCCAGAAGGGAGAGAAGTCCCGGAGCGGCGCAACAAAACCCCGAGAGTAGCATGCCAGAAGGGAGAGAAGTCCCGGAGCGGCGCAACAGAACCCCGAGAGTCACGAGCCAGAAGGGAGAGAAGTCCCGGACCGGCGTATGCCTACGAACCCAGCACAGAATTCAAGACGTACAGCCACCCGTCAGGAGCAGTTCGCAGGACATCGCCACCAGCAAGCAGGACACCACACCGCAACGGCCACGCAAGGAGGATCGAGCCCGCAGGAACGGCACGGACAGTACGCGAAAGGGTAAGCCTAGGGTGGAAAGTTCGTTTACACAAGGCACAGAAGCGAAGTGAAGAGCGAGGCAGCTTCCTTGCGTTTCGTCTTGACTGTCCGCACGATCTGAGCGGAAGCCTGTGGGATCATCCGGGACAGAGCAAGGGACAGGCGGTCGGGTATCGAGAGGAGTGATCCTGGAGGGCTCGTCGGTCTGTTCACCATAGTCTGAGAACGGAGACGCTTCCCTAAGCCCGCACGACTCACCCCATAGCGAGTCTGAATCGTGGCCGAGCAGTCACCGAGCCAATCGCGTCAGGAGCAAGCAGCGGTCAAGGATCTTCAAGGAGCGACACGACAACCCACACCATCGGAGACAGCGAGACAAGCAAAATATAAAGCCGACTGCAGTTATACCCGCAATAAACCCACTTCGAACCCGAGAATTCTGTGCTTTTTCACTGAAGTGGGCGGTCACGTTTATATAAATTTGGTGGGACGAACACACACAATCTACTGAGCTAGCCGCACAAGTACAGTAGCGAGCCGCAAACCAAAGAAATCAACTCGTTACAAGAACGCTTCAGTCTAGTGCCTTTACTATCACCCTCGAACCTTTACTCAGCTTAAGAGAGCAAAAGGGAAATGGAGAGTAACAAGCAGCAATCCGATATCTTAGCGCGCCACCTACCGACTATTTCAGTAGAAGTTATGTGGGCGGCAGACAGATTAAGCGTTTAAACCGTTTGTGGGCGTTAGAGTGGGACATTTTTTTTGGTCAGTCCATAGGTCGTTTGAGGAGACAATTTCATTTCAGTTATAATTTTGTTTCTATCATAAAAACTGTTGGCGCTACAGATTTTCGCGGATTGTGGGCGTTAGAGTGGGCGTGGATCATTAGCCGAGTCGATCTAGCCATTTCCTGCCTTCTAAAGGAGTGGGACTTAACATACAGATTTCAGGCCTTTCTGCGCATGGCAACTTTTTTCAGCCGGCAGCCACGACCACTCTAACTTTCACAGTCTGCGAATAGTAGCCTCACAGTTCTCATGCTAAAAACAAAAAGTTTACCAGGTTCACCCGTTCTCCCACAAACCTCTATAAATACCACGACAACCCACAGCAGAACTACCATACATGAAACTACCAAAATTCGACGCCAATTAGGACGAGCTTAAAAATTGTATAGGTTTGTTTAATAGCTTGGTTTACAACGACGAATTGCTATCCAATGTCGAAAATTTAACCATTTTTTATCCTGTTTAGAAAAATAAGTCCTAGGAACCAAAAAGGCTTACCAGACCATAGAAACCAAATACGCAAAGGCATATGCGTCCTTGATTATGATGTTTTTGAAAAATCCCTCCCTAATATATTTTACAAGTATTTCTCGCTTGTTTGAAATCTCAATAAAGCATCTCATCGACACAGTAGCTGTTATTTTCGAATCTCTTCCCTTGGCCAAGCCGGGAGGACACATTGCGATCGGAAGTCTGGTATTTCGCGTCGGAGGCGAAAAATCTACCGGGCTGGACCTTCGGGCGAGGCCGATCCGGGAAGATACTTTGCGGACGTCAGGTAGTAAGAGGGCGATTTGATTAGACTCGACCGACCGGCCAGGACGGGAATCCGCGCGCGATCCGAAATCTAGGAAGGAGGCGCAAATTCTCCAAACTACCTAAGAGACGAAAAATCTAGGGCTTACGGATAAGGCGGGAAGGGTGTCCACCCGCAAATTCTCAAAACGACATAAGAGAAGGCCAGACTAGGGTTTACGGATACTCTACTAGCGGCGAACGTGAAGGGTGTCCGCGTTCAGACACGCAGCAGCCTTGGGAATCATGGTAGGTTAGGTTGATTAAGTATCCAACTACAAAAGAAAACACACGATCGAGGGGTGCATTATATATTCTTCACTATTTATTCAATTCGTTTTCACTCGGATCCGCTACACCGTTATGAGCACCTGGTCGTACCACAGCTGTGCCGTTTTATATATATATCACCAGGGAACTACCGCGTAGGCTTCGGCTACCTTGAATTGTCGGAACACGCACGATCAAAAGGTCGTTGAGGCTGGCTTATCCTGCCATTCTCCACCGGCAGAAAGCTCGAGAAGCACACGTGGTCTTCGAAACCTCACTAAGCCGTGTCCAAATTACACGTCTTACCCGTTTCAGGATCCCACAATCGCTGTGTTACCGCCTTCCATCTTCGGAAACTCTTATATTTAACATACAATTTTCTGAAAATAACAAAGTCAGGGAAGTGATACCTTAAGTACGAGATGTTGTCTGTTGTTCCACGTTTAAAATGCGTACTTTTATGAGATATTTTATAGGTTTTAACCTAGAAAATTGTGGTTCTGTTACACGAAGGTGTGATGATGAAATGTTTTGTGCCAATGAAATGCCGTATAGCGTTTAATTTAGTTCGGAAAAAGTAAATATATGAATATACTAGTAAAACACATTTTATTTAGCATTGGACAGGGACTTGGAGCACCCTGTCCAATGTTTAAGGAAAGCGATCCGTATGAAACAAATTAACAAAACAAAAAACTATGCTAACTAATAATAAACTGTAGTAAAATGAAGTAAAAAAAATTAATAAATATTATATATATTATATTATATATAATATATTTTTTATATAATAAAAGTCAATGGAAATATTTAGAATTTTTGAAGTGGTTTCACTTGCGACATGTCACTTGCAAATGATTTCATAAGTTAAAACTCGTTGGAAAATTTAAGAATTTCCGGAGTGATTTCAGTCGCGTCACTTGCAGGTGACACAGCAAATAAGTACAAAGAAAAAGTGAAAGCCGAAGTGACTTCGAAAAAAAGTTCTTTTCATTTTCACTTGTGAAAAAGCGCACATCCCATACAATTTTCAGCATGCAGCGTCACTTGTTCTTCACTCGTGCAAGGTGACACGTCACTCCGGATTCTCATGTGCTACTTTTTTCGGAATTAAACAGACACTTTCGTCACAAAAATTGATATCAGAACTTTTGTTTGCTATAGGGTTATCATCACTAGTTCTTACCTCGTTCAGAGGTGTTTTTGTTTGATATACCTTTATCGGATCGGAAGCCGTTCCTCCTTTTTGACGAATATATTATAGCCTTTTACTCTACGAGTAAACAACTTTGATTGGGATTTGACGTCAAAATGACGTCAAACTTTTAGCATTTTAACAATATCGCTGATAAAAAACCATCAAAGGAATAAAATCTTAAATGGAAGTCATTTTTAGGTTTCTTGAAATATATTCTTAACTGCATGTTTAATTTTGGGCTTAAAGCGATTTCATAAGTAAATTACATTGGATTCATTAAATAAATAAGTTGTATCATTTCATTATCTACTTCTATAAGTTTTCAAGTTTAAAACAAAAGAAAAAGTTACAGTCGATGCCTTCGACTATCAAATGCCAGTTACTCAGATAAGAGGATATAAACAGCAAGTAATTCAACCCGTCAAATGGTTCCACTTATGGAACTAATAAAGAAATTTTTAAATTCAATCACAGCTATACTGTTCTTGCCTTCAGCGACATTGCCTTTGCTTAAGGTTCTGCCTTTGCCTTTTCCGTTAACTTCCGGCGCCGGCTTAATCGTTTTGCTAATATAAAAAAAAGTCCTTATGTAATTACAAGCTTTATTTCGAGGCCCAAACTCTTACGTTTGAAGCCCAAAGTATTTCTTTCAAAATTCAGATCCTATTGCGTTCCGATTTTCAATCAAATTGCATCTGTCAGCATTTTTTAATTTCACAACGAGATGCGACAGTTTTACCATAAGCTATTTGTTTACGCTTGCCTTTTTATTTTGGTTAAAATTGTATTCTAAAATATTAACCTCTATTGTAAAGCATTATGATCCACATGGAAAACGGTAAATCATAAGCTTTCTTGTTATGCATAGCCCAACCAAATGCAATAAAAATAAATGCTAGTGGTTGGCATTTTCATAAGTGCAAATTTCACCTTTGGCTGATCGTGACAGCACCGCTGTCCTGAACCTTAACAATTCGGCTCTTCCATTCCATTGAATCATTTGGAAAGTTATCTCAACTTGGACATTTACGGCATCACACTATTACGTCACTAGTACACCTAAGACACTTACTGGAGCCCTCAAATTCATTTTCCTTACAGCTTGAACAACTCGTTGTACTTAGGCGCAAAATAACTCTGCTGCAACGAAACATGCAACGAACTTTGTATCAAGTGGTTGCAGACAGAGTGTCACTTGGCCACTTGAAATTGCACTTTATCGCACAATCGTGTCAAGCTCAGCAGCAAATTGAAGAAATAGACTTTGAAGAAGATTCTCGTAATTAGTTTGAGGCTTTCAAAACGTGCTATTGTTAACAAGCGCAATGGCCCTGAGGACTCCGTCTAGGTAAACTCCATCTGCTTGGGGGCCAGTTCCCATAATCGATTATCTTCTCTAAAACTCCCGAAACCGTTTTATTGCAGCCTTCAATCATATGTTTCATAAAAATGCCATACTTTCTGATATGAGAAAGTTTACGTATCTACTCGGATGTCTTTCTAGTCCTGCATTGAGTGTAGTGTCTGCATTTCAAGTATCGGAAGGCATTGGAGCAGCGTAAGGAACGATACGATAAAAAAGTGTTGATCTTACTCAAACATGTATCTATCATTTTTGTTACAGTGTCAGCGTTGCGTGACTCACTGCTTTTTCTTGGCACCGAACAAAATGCATTTGAAGCCATTTTAATTCAGCTCGTTTTGCAAAAGATCGGTTCAGACTCAAAACATGCTTATGATCGAGGTCAAAACTATGAGCAGTTTCCAACTTGGGATACAACATATTAGGTGGGCAATGTCAGTTTCTAGAATGAAGCACAAAGCCAGGCCAGGAGTTCAAGCAGTATAATAAGCGTCAAGAAAAACTAAATCACCCCCACAAAAAAAACATTCCTAACGCCTAGAGGCAGTTGTAAAAAATGTGATTCTACAGATCACAATATAGGATCATGCTCTTCGTTCATTGCACTTCCACATGAGAAGCGACATGCTTGTGTCAAAGCAGCGCTATGTTAAAACTGTCTTCATAAGGGCCACATCGCAGCTGACTTTCCTTCAAAATTTCGCTGTAGGACTTGTCGCGGGTTGCACCAGTCTTCCTTACATCGCAGGAGTAAAACACAAGAAACTTCTCAACCAAATGTAGAACAGACAATGGAGCAATCTTAGCCGAACCGCTATAGTTCTTATCCAGGATAAATACGAAAAGTTCCACCTGGCAAAGGCCTTGCTTGATTCTGGCTCGGAAATTAACTATATCTCAGATACTTTGGCCAACAAATTACAACTTTTTAATTTTTTGATATAGGAAATGTTACAGCAGTTCTCAGTCTCGACGACCATACGCTCACGTTTGCCTACTGACGAATGGTCATTGCAATTTCCTATGACCAAGACAATAGTATTGATTCAAACTGCCACTCAAATAGGATCATCAACGTGGTGCAATAGATTTGGCTGACCCATTGTTTTTTAAACCACAAAAAAATGACATTTTACTAAGCACCCAGGCATTCTGCGAACTTCTCACTAGCGGAAAATCTGGGGCCTGGGCTGCCATGCCTACTTAACACTACACTCGGCTGGATTATTGGTGGGCAAGTAATTGACATTCCACAATCTTGTGCGAAGGCTAATGTTGCAAAATCTCGCAGTCCCAATAGCTCAATAAAAATCTAAAAACGTTTTGGGAAATCGAATCGTTTCCAGAATCAGAGGAAGAAGAGAATATGCAATGCCGCATCACACTGTAATGCGTCCAGACAGCTCAACAACAAAGTTGCGCGTAGTTTTTGACGACAGGAGTATCATTAAATAACATTTTAATGGTTGGACCTACAGTTTAGCAGGACCTTATCTTAACCCTGCTTTCATTTGCATTTTGTAGGCATGCTTTAACAGCTGATAGAACAAAAATGTATCGGCAATTCATTGTAGATCCCCAGAACCGTAAGTTTCAGTTTCAGATTTGGTGGAGGCACATATTTCTGACCCGTTTAAATTATATCAGGTGAGTACTGCCACATATGAACTTGCTTGTGCACCGTTTCTCGCCATCAGAAGTTTGTATTTCATAGCAGAGAAATATAGGAAAGAATTTTCTTTAGGATCTGAAATTATATCTAAAGAGATGAATGTTGATGACCGGGAGCTGACTGCATTGAGGATTTAAAATTGAAGATTGAGCAACTTACTGGAATCCTGACTTGTGCCGAATTGGAGTTAGCCAAATAGAACAGCGATTGGACTGGATTGGGACGAAATATTGCCTCAACAATAAATAAATAAATCGTTGGCAATCGATGTATCCTGACCTGCACCATTTAAACTAAATCATACAAAAGGTTGTTTTCTGGACAGACTCCAAAATCGTGTTACACGGGCTCACTATGCACTTCTCCCAATTAAATTGCTTTGTAGCCAATCGGATGTCAGGAATTTAAACTAAATCATCGAACATTTCTTGGCGCAATGTCAGGAAAAGAAAATCCGGCTTACATCATATCTCGTGGATGCAAGGTCAGCGATCTTCAAAATACAAGTTCGTTTACAGGACCATCTTTTCTTAAGTTTAAAAAACATCTTTGGCCGCAGTCGTTTGACAAAATCTAAACCATAGACGCGGATTTGGAAATAAGAAAAAAATTCATCATTCAAATGAACCGAATCTAAAGAAAACATCCTTAAGCAAATTGTAAATTGTATCATCGTGTTCTTCGACTCACAGCTTACGTGTTTCGGGCGTTTAACAAGATCCCTGCAAGCAAAAACCTCTGGGTGTCGCAAGCGGTTGAAATACTAACAACTGAGTATCAGCACTCGTTCTTGTTTATTGTAGGAATTATTCAGAATCAAACGTATTGGAAGGAAATAGATGGTTTAAAGAAGGATAAAGTCCTCAGCGCAGATCTTCAATTGCTGAAACCTTTTCTGTCGGAATCAGCTATAGGAACTCGCACGGTGACGCTGATTCGTGTTGGCGGGCGTCTAGAAAATGCGCAAAATTCCGGTAGAAGCCTTAGAAGCTTTATTCTCTGTTTAAATCGCTTCATCGGGCGGAAAAGTTTGCCAAATCAGATATTCTGCGAAAACACAACCAACTTCGTTGGAACCCAACCTCAATTGGAGGAATTTAAAATTCAACTCTTCAGCCAGTAAGCGTTGAACTACTTACAAATGTTCACCTTATCCAGTGAATTTTGCAACTATTCTGGGAGCTTTGGCGACGAGTTTTTTGCATGTGGCTAAGCCTTCACATATAATGATAAACGACACCCACGTTCTTGATTAACTATCCTTTGGCTGGCTAGAATGACAGTTACTGAATATTATAATGAACCGAAAAAAATTACATTACTAATGTACAAAACTATATTGACATTCAAAAAGGACCAAGCAATCAAACAAAACAATAACGAGCTATTAACTACGAATTTTTAATTCTGGACTAAATGGTTCAATATTAGAAACCTGGACTTGGCTAATGCTTTAGCAAAGTTCCAGGGAATATAATCAAAACCATTTGCGTGCTCAATTTGCAAACATGTATTATGGCTTAACAATTAAAAATCAAAAGCAGGGAAATAATTTAAGATTTAATCTAATAAATGCCAAGCCAAATACTAAAACTTACAATTGGTCACATAATAGGAATTGTTGGCAAAACAAAAATTAGAATACCAATCAAAAACAACAAACTGTTGAGCGAATGGACGTTGGTCCATTTCTTCAAATATAAAAAGAAAAAACTTATAAAAATTGTCAGAAAAATAGTAGTTAAAGCTGAATAATAATAATTATTATCAAAACCTTAATCATTCAAGCTATTATCGTACAAACCAATCAGGGAGTAAACTCAAGCTCAAAAAAGGAAATGAGAAGGCACAGTTAATCAGGCCAAATTAATTAACATCAATGATGATAATTTGTTTAGGTAATACCCCTACAGAGGAATGCCTTATTTTAAATGAGTGAACAGACGGTAGGACTGCTTTTCATATTAAAAAGGTAGTTTTTGAGAATAAAAATGAATTATTAATTTACAAAAAAGTTTATACAGTTATGGGTATTCAATTATTGAATATTACTACTATACAAGGTGAGTTCCAAAGTAAACTTTGGACTTTTTTAATCTAGCGCTCCTAGTGGCGCCTATATGTCAACTGGTGCGTTAGAATCTGTTATCGTTTATCGACAACTCCCAGTAAAAACTTCATGACATTTCATCTATTGAAAGTGAGGTAATTGCGTTTTAAGCGTCATTTTTTTTTTATCATCGTTGCTACAATGAGCTTCGAACAAAGAGCCGACATTAAATTTTGTTTTAAAATTAATAAAACTGTTTGCTAACAGTTTTCAATTGATGAAACAAGTTTATGGCGATGATTGCCTATCCCGTAGCAGAGTGCACGAGTGGTTTCAACGTTTTCAAAGTGGTCGTGAGGACATAAATGACGATGAACATGTGGGCCAACGAAAATCCGTCATCACCGAAAATTCCATCGAAACTGTGCGTGAATTCATAAAAAATCAGTCGAAATCTTCATTGAAATTGAAAATGGACATCTCCAAAACATCGATTTATCTCATTTTGATCGAACATTTGGGCTTACAAAAGGTGTGAGCGGTTTATTCCGCACAAATTGACTGACGTCCAAAAATTGTTCAGAATTCAACATTCTAGGGACATCATTAAAGAGGCAAAAAATGACCCGAACGTTCTCTTCAAGATTGTGACTGGTGACGAAACGTGGTGTTTTCAATATGATCCCGAAAACGCCAAAGTGCTGAATGGAAGGCGCAGGACTAGCTGAAACCCAAAAAATCGAGCCTGGAGACGTCAAAAGTGAAGACAATGCTGATTTTATATCGTGAAGATGGAAGTTGGCGTTCGATGCACGATAATGCGCCGTCCCATCGATAGACGCTTGTGTCCGACTATTTGAGCAAAAATCACATTTTAAACATTTTAAACTACTCCCCGTATTCACCTGATATTGTACCGTGCGACTTCTACCTTTTCGGAAAAAATGCATTAGCCGATGAAAGGAAAGAGTTATGCAGACGTAGAGGCCATTTAAAAGGCTTGCATCGGCATACTGGCGGCCATACCGGGCAACGAGCTAAAACACTCGTTCGAAACAAATTTTGGTGAAAGCTCTTCAAGTTTGAGTTCCGGAAACGTTGCAAGTCTAAAAAAATATTTCCTAAATCGAAAATAAAAACCCAATATTGATTTAAAAAACATGCGACAGAGCATTAACATTATAAACAGCAAAATAATTAAAATAGATGTCGCTGAGAATGCAAATGTTATAAAATCAACCTATGATGAATACTCTAATCTTATTTATACAAAGTGTATAAAGGGATTACAATTAAATATCAAACGTCTTGAGGAGGTTCTATTTCAATTAATCGCTTCTCGCAATTCTATTAAATATTAAATGAAATATTAATAAAATGAGTGGCAACTTCAATGCGGATAAAAGACAACTTTTTGAAGAGTTGCATAGACAAGGACGATGACATTTTCTCAGGCGGCATTTGATAATGAAAGGAATCGATGATTTATGGCAAGCCGATTTATTGAAATAATAAATTGTGAAATAATGAGGGCTATCGATATATTTTAACTGTTATTGATCCGAAGCAAGCATAGACTGTTGCTATTTAAAACAAAACAGGAGACGGTGTCACAACAAGAAAAGCGCTTTCGATGCGCCCATAGAAAGCCAAAAAACTTGCAAACAGATGATGACAAAGACTTTTATAAGAAGCCATTTCAAAATCGGATTGAATTAAATCATACCAGTTAATTGATTATAAAACTTTTCACGTGGCTGTAATTGGGTATCTTTCAATCGTTCAACTGAATTTAAATAGCTATGGGGAAATATACCCTTGCGTTTTACCATTTTATATTTGTGTGGTTCTGTAAAATTGATTTTATCGTATAGATATTTTCTTCTTTTAAATAACTAGCTAAGCTATCTAAACGAATCCAAAAATCGGAGTTCTTATTCAAAGATAAATTTCACCAAGAATTTTTGGTTTTTCTTTCACAAACAAATGGCAATCATAAGCCGAGAGATTATGAAAAAATATTGGAAACAAATTTGGTACTTAATAGTTTCTGTTACAGTCATTATGACGTGCACCTCTATATTCGCCTCTCAAACGGCAATGACCTAAAAGACTATTGGATTTATCATTGAATGAATTTCCGCATATAGTACAATTTACCTCTGACTGAAATTAGTGGACTTAGCGGTTATTTTACCATTTAATGATTTTCATATAACATTAAGCAATTGCAATATATGCTCTCTATGAAATGTGTGTACAATCTTCACCTTGATATGTTCTAAATGTATTCAAGCTATCATTAGCGTTTACAACAAAGGGAAGGGAAGGGAGGTTTTTCCAATTTGTTGCTATCGTCTAAACTTTAAAGACAGGTATTACAAAAAAGCACTTTCCTCTTGGTCACTTGTCTGCTGAGTAATCTAATTTCTAATTTAGTAGTTACTTTGAAATATTTTTAAAACAAACATAGTGAAAATGGTCTTCCTTCTCGAGAAGCAGTAAATATATGGAGTGTACTGTTTTGTCAGTTTTTTATTCATAAAATATAATGGGCCCAACCCAGGTATACCAATTTCGGGATTATTTTCTTTAATGGTTTGTATGCTATCGATCGGTGTTGGAAGTTTCCAAAAGGTAAAAGTTTTAACACAGTAAAATTTAGCACTTGCCTATTTACAGTTTTATATTCTATTTAATGCTGTGCACACCTTTACGTTTATATACAGCGGATCGATGTATATTCTGTTCAACTTTTGCGAAATATCAATTCCCATTTAAAGCAAAACCATCATTATTTCTACCATTGATGTAGGCTCTTCTGTTTGGTAAGTGGTTCGGTAAAGGAATAAAATTTGACCCCCTTATGGGTTGATATTTATTTATATTTATTTCCAAACTTACTATTTCAACGGGTGGCCAACCACTGGCTCTTTCTTGAAATTCACTCATTTCATTGCTTATGTAGTCATATAAATCATCCATTTGGGCACAGTGTTTGATTTAAAACATGCATTTTTGTTTCAAATGACTTTAAATTAATTTGGCAGTAGTTCCCGTTCGCTTTAATTAAAAAGTAATTTCAAAATTGTTTAAAATTAAACTTGATATTGATAAGCGTTTTTTGATCGTCTTTGACTAAATTATTACTTTATTACGGTTTGTGATTAAATACGGCTCAGTGCGATTGCGATTGCGCAGTTCGTATACACCTTGTGTACTAGATAACTGTTCAATGCAAGTTGGTGCATAAATGATGCGACCATTTAATTTTTGGAAAATTTGTATTAAAAACTTCGCAAAAACCTATTTCACTATTTGTAGGATTCTTGCTTGTCGTAGGATTGTCATTGGACACAGGATTCTGCTTCATGCTAATAGTCCGTCACAAAAATCAGAAATAATAACACCCATTTTTGTTTGTTTATACGTTGATTTTCGTCCTATTACTCGGGATAAAATTTGAGAGTATAATTATCACCGTCGCCTCTTAGTTTTACAAATTTAAAGTTACCCTGCGCAACGTGTTCTAATCTTAGACCTTTCCGGAAGGAACACAACAAAACCGTCGCACGGTTCTTATTCACTTCAGCGTTCTCTATCGCTAATGGTTTATGGTAATGACCTTACACTTCTTATAGAAGGTAAAGGTTCCCAGTTCATTCCATTGATCCTGAGGTTGAGTCATAGTGGACTGCTTATATTATGCGAGTAAAGCGTATATAGGTCGAGCCACTTCTGAGTTACCCTAGTGGTGTACATTCAGAATTTATACCATTTTCAGAAAAAATTTTGTATACCCTTAAAGAGGGTATAATGATTTCCGTCAGAAGTTGGCAACGCAGTGAAAGAGATGTTTCCAACCCCCATAAATACCGTCTGTCCTTCCGTCTGTCCGTCCGTCTGTCTGTCTGTTTCTACGCAAACTAGTCTCTCAGTTTTAAAGCTTTGTTCTTTCTATTGCAGATAGTATATAAGTTGGAATTCCGAATTAAATTTTATCAAAATCGGACGAATATATCATATAGCTATCATAGGAACGATCGGAAAATTGGTGGAAAAATAATTTTAACCAATTATAGCTTTGGGGCTTTATGACATATTATATTAAATTATAATTTTTTATATTTTCAAAAATTTCGAATTAAATTTAACAAAAATCGCACTACTCTAACATATTGATGTCAAAAAAAAAGATCTGAAAAAGAGAATGAAATAATTTTTTTTTGGTTTTCTCTATTCTGCTCAACATTTGTGTTGTTATTCGGACGCTGGGTAATATGGGGGTTTCTGTCGGTTGCTTTAATAAATTACGTTAGTTTAGTTTATCTTTGGCCAGATCAAATACATTAACACACAATTTGTACTTTTTTTAAATTTGGGTTTGATGTTTTTTAGTAGAACTTACATGTTACATTGAGCGTGAGTTCTTAAAATTTTAGTTGAGCGCCAATTATCTTTTCCCTTTAGTTAATCTGCCCGGTATGGTCTTCTTTTAGTCCACTGCTCTCGGATCATTACGGTGGAGAATAACTAAATAATCATATCCGTCCGGTTTGGTCTCCTCGTATACCGCTGCTCTCGCTAGTGGAATGATTACGGTGGAGAATAAACTGTACTCTCTATAGCTGGCCTCGAGTTCAGTCAATTATAAAAAGATATAAATTTACGGCAAGTGCAGGAGAAGTGATATGTATTAAGCGTTTTATTGGTTGAGGGCTGTATTCAAAACCAAGCCAATGCTCTCAACACGTCACAATGTCATGGTCGGTAAGCCAACTCAGCATAATCATAGGCAACAATGGAGACTCCTGCACCAAGCAGCTATAGCGCGCTGATACAAGGTATGCAGCGCTGCCATTGCAAGCGTTGTTTATGAAAAAAAATGTTGCGAGTGGTGTTATCTCATTACTTATCTCCGATTTGCGATAGCCGCTTCTTTTCAAAACGAGAGGAAAACAGTTAATAATTCATATCAAATGAGCAATAATTAAAAAGAAACCGATTGAAAATTATTAATAAGTAATAAAGTCGCAAAATGTGTAAATACATGTTACGAAATGTCGACATTTACGAAGGACTCTTTAGTAATTATTGCACTTTAAGGTTAGAAAAAACTTGTTTATCCGATTATTAAACGTAGAAAAATAAATTTTTATAAAAATAGGAGAGAAAAATGAAATAAGTAAGAACGCTGTAGTAGAGTGCCTCGACTATTAGATACCACTTACTCAGCTTAAGAGATTAAAAGCGGAATGGAGATATAAAAGCAGCAAAGCGATATTATAAAGCGCCATCTATCAGCTATTTCAATATATGGTAACTTTTTCTAGGTCTATAGATAGGTCATCTTAACTTAATTTTAATACAATTTATTTAAAAGTTATGTAAGTTTCTAATAGTCGAGACACTCGACTATATAGTTCTCTCTTGTTTTTTTTTTGTCTTGCTACAACTTAAAACACTTCCTAGGGTAAGGATAGTTAAATATAACACTTCATATTACCTGCTTTTGTTAAAGTATATGACGAAGATCCAGTATCAAAGTCCTCGACTGGATTTTCGGCAAAGCGTTTTCTGGCGCGTGGCATGATCTCCAGCTTCACTTTTTAGTCTGCCGCTCGAACTCACGTTCGTTCCTTCTCATTTCCTTTACCCTCGAATACACACGCATAGTGTGGTGAGTTATGACGAACACTATTTGTCTCACTCACGCCCACGCCCAGACTACGCTGACGGAATTGCGTATCCGTCTCGCACGAAAGAACCGAGAAACAATAAGAAGTAAAACAAGAGTGTACCAACAAATAATCGTTATGCGACACGGCCTTCCTGACCTATCTCACGTCCTCGTGAGTGTAGGTTTACAAAAATTATTCTCTTATTTTCTACACAAAAATAAAGTTCAAGATGGTTTCACGTTTTTTTTTTCTTACTAAATCAAAATCAAACAAAATATTATAATTTTTTTAGTCCATATAGCGATCATATTCTTCATTAGTTTACAAAAACCATGTCATCAACTAGCACACAGTCATCCATAAGATAAACTGGCCAGTCAATAGGTGTGTTCATTTAGCCCACAGCTTATATCTGGGCAAACCGGCCATCATAAATAGCTCGCAGTTTGATTCATAAGCCGGCCAAATAACAATTCACCGATCATTTTAAAAATTTCATTCTTTTTCAAAATCATTCTTATCAGCCCTCACCGGCTTGATCTCCATAACCACCTTCATCAGTAAGTTCCAAGGCTTCTTCATCATCACACTCATCATCCAATTCTGTGGCAATCCCCTTCCCTGGCATACGTCTCAAAAATTCGTGAGAATATTTATATGTCCTATTATTATTTAACGCCTTAAGTCTATACCGATCTCCTTCTAATATTTCGGTCACTAAGAATGGTCCTCTAAACTTAGGGTCGAGTTTTGTCTGATGACGCTCTTCGTTTTTAAGCAATACGTAGTCACCGACCTTGTGTCTTATAATAGTGGCCTTAGATTTATAAAATCTAGATTTATCATAACAGGCATTCTTTTCCATTTTTTGCTTTGCCATTTCTCTAACTTGGTCAATATCAACAACATTTTCCTTTTCGACAATAGGTACGAGACCAAATGGCCTTGCTTCCTTGCCAATAAGCATTTCTAAAGGGCTTACCTTAGTCACTCTATTGGGAGTACAATTAAGAGCCAGTTGAATCTCGCAAAGAGCATCCTGCCATGACCCCCGACCTGTCTCAACCGCCGTTAGCATAGATTTTAGAGTACTCATAACTCGCTCTACTTCGCCATTGGCCCGACTAGCGCCTGTGGCGATCAAATGTAAATCTATTTTTATAACAGAGCAGAAATTACGGAATGCTGTACTAGAAAAACTCCGTCCCTGATCTGCAAGAAGGGACACTAAACAATGATATTAGGGACTTTAAAGCCTTAATACAACTTTCTGTATCCAGCCCCACTGTATGGGACAAAGAGACAAACTTCGTAAACGCGTCTATTGATACGATTATATACTCCTTCTGATCATTTTTACTACTAAGCTTCCCTGTAAGGTCCATGTGGACTGTATGCCACGGGTATAGGATGCAATTCAGCTTGTACCCTGCCAGATAGAGATTTTGACAGTCTGCATGTAATACAATTTGCGAACGTACTTGGACATCCTTTCAAACCAATAATACTCATACATTTTCTCAAGGGTTTTCTCTCACCCAAGGTGCATAATGGACTCGTGCTCATTATTAACGGCAGACCACCTAAACGGCTTTGGGATAATAGGGAGGCAACGAGTTTTCCCATTCCTTTGAATTTTTCTATATAGTGTTCCTGCCCTTAATTCATACGTTTTGGCAAAATCCTCAGCAAGATCATCGCTACGCAATTTAGAAACAATAGACGACGTTTCCTCGTCGCGTTGCTGCACAGCTAACAACCAATTGTCAGTGATCTCTGTCAAATCTATATGTTTTTCCATTGTACCTTTTGACATGACGCAATCTTTTGATATAGGATTTCGGGACAGAAAATCTACGTGAGCCATTCTTTCACCTGGCCTATACTTAATATCAAACTCGCAAGATTGCATGTATGACCACCACATATGAACTCTCGGGGTTAGTTCTGCTTTTGTGCGAGAGGCTTTGAGCAAATTGCAGTCAGTAAACACGACGAAATGTCGACCCTGTAGGTAATGGCGAAAATGCTTAATAGCATTGTAAACTGCAAGTGTTTCCAGTTCGTATGAATAATAACGCGATTCCGCTGGCGAGGTCCGTTTACTAAAGTATTCGATAACTCTAGGCTTGTGTTCGATTTTATGCAACAAAATTGCGCCATAGCCATCAGCACTCGCATCTGTATGAAGTTCAATAGGAAATAGGGGATCGAAAATAGTCAAAACGGGTTCACTAGTCAGGATTCGAATCACTTCCTGTCGTATCTGCTCATGCTCTAATTTCCATAAAAATGTTATAATTTTTGAAGTAAGAATATAGAGGGGTTTTAGCAACTGTGAAAACTTAGGTACAAACTGACGAAAATACGAGACCAGTCCAACAAATTGTCTCAGTTGAGTTCGGATTGCGGGGGCGGTAAGTCTACTAGAGCTCGTATTTTCCCAGGATTCGGTCGAATCTCACCTGCTCTAACTTCAAAACCTAAGTATTCGAGACAAGTTTTTAGAAAGCAACCGTTCTTTATGTTGAAAGAAAATCCTTTTTCGGCTAGGGTTTGCAGGGTGATTTGTAATCTCTCAAAAGCTTCTTCGTTTGTACGTGCGACTATCATTACAACGTCCATATAAACAATGGCATATTTATAAGCCAGATCACCTAAGGCACGATTAATAGCCCTTTGGAATACCGAAGGCTCATTTTTAATCCCAAGAGGCATAGCCAAGTACTCGTACTGTCCTTCTGGAGTTACGAAAGCCGTCCGTTCGATAGAGTTTGCATGTATTGGGATCTGATGAAAACCACTGGCCATATCAATGCACGTGAAAAACCTATCCCCACTCAACCTAGCTATCTAATCCGATATAAGTGGCAACGGATACTTGTCGGAAACAGTATTGGCATTAAGATTCCGATAGTCAACACAGAGACGATCTGTTCCATTTTTCTTTCGGACAAGTAACATCGGACTCGCAAATGGAGAGGAACTTGGTCTTATAATGTTCGCATCGAACAGCCTTTGAATAGAATGTCTAACCTTTTCTTTTTCCTCTACACTCAAACGATAAGGGCGCATCTGAACCATCTTATTTTGATCAATCAAGCGAATTTCTAGCTGTCCCGTAATCACGCGGCTCTGTGGAATACCGTTAATGAACGAATTTGAGAATTTTTGTAATATTGATAGCAGTCTATCTTTATCTGGTCCATGCAAATCGGTGTCAACATCGGCCAGGTCAGGAGTAAATTCGGAGACTGCGACAGGTAATATAGACTTTTCACTAAATAAAGTAAGCGCGCTTGATGTAATTGTCACGCCGATGCCCTGGCTCAAAATTTCACGACCAATCAAAGCTTTGTATTTAATATGATTATCTAAAACTACGTGAAATAAGATTTCAAGTGAACGCTCATAAATCAAAACATTTGCCATAATCTGTAAAGTGCTACAAACGGTGTTACCACATATACCTCTTAATGTCACTACGTTGTTTATTCTAGTGCCTGATAATCTCAGCGATGCAGTCTCTTTGATGAGTGAGCATTTGGCTCCAGAGTCGAAGTAAAATTGGAACGACTCACCAGACTGCAGTAAAGTTCCTAAGGGCTCAAGTACGGTGTATATGTTCACATCTTTGATGGTGTTGCTTTTGACTGGCGGACGATCCGGGCAGACAGTAGATACATGTCCAGCTTTTCCACATTTGCAACAGATGACGGATGATCGATCTCTTCCTCCAGTATATCCAGATTGTTGATTACGGGGCTGATGGCGCTGGGTTGTCTCTTCGTTAAAGCGACATTCCGCCTTCTTGTGGCCGGGTTTGCCACAGTTGTAACACGTGATGTGAGGCATAGCGCTGATTCTTTTTCCTTGTAGTACTGGTACGTTGTCTCTCTGTTGGCTCTGTCTGGCGTCAAACGAAAAGGCTTTGAGTTCCTGATGCAGCTCGTTTCTGGTTTGGATATCCGTGGTAAAAACCAAACGGAGCAATCTTTTATCTACTTCAGCTGCGTGTGCCAACGTAACGGATACTGCAATTTGCTCGACGCTGAGCGACTTCCAGCGGGCCATAAGGGAAGTGACCATTCTGCTCCCATACAACGCCTTCATTTGGGCGTCCATTTAGCAAATTCAAAACGGTGGCGGCCAAAGTCTCCGTTCCAGAAAAATGTTGCAAAAATAATTCTCGGAACTGCGTCCATGTAATGCCCGGAAAACATGTCTGCGAGAGCCAGTGTGACGCGGTGCCTTCCAGTGATTTGCTGAGCGCCATTACAAGAGCGCTACCCACGAGCTGATTTTCAGACAAAATGTAGTCGACTGTTGAACACCAGGACAGCGCGTCTGATTCTGCACGATCGGGGTTGAACTTTGGCAGTGCAATGGCTTTAATATCTTTTGGCTCATTTTGAGAGCACTGCACTTGTTTTATCAGTTCGGCGAAATTACGATTTTGCAATTCCAGGATTGCTAGGAGATTTGCGTCATTGGATGGAGACGGAGGTAATCCCACTTCTGATGACGAAGATCCAGTATCAAAGTCCTCGACTGGATTTTCGGCAAAGCGTTTTCTGGCGCGTGGCATGATCTCCAGCTTCACTTTTTAGTCTGCCGCTCGAACTCACGTTCGTTCCTTCTCATTTCCTTTACCCTCGAATACACACGCATAGTGTGGTGAGTTATGACGAACACTATTTGTCTCACTCACGCCCACGCCCAGACTACGCTGACGGAATTGCGTATCCGTCTCGCACGAAAGAACCGAGAAACAATAAGAAGTAAAACAAGAGTGTACCAACAAATTATCATTATAATTTGAATTTCCAAAACAATATGCGACATATACATAAATCTTTTATTGTACCAGTGGTGCAGTTATACAGAAATGAAAGGATAGTTTGAAAAGTAATTTGACATTTTGGGATATTTTTCGGAGGCTTTTCAATTGACTTCGAAGTGGTGTTTAGTTCTAGCCAAAATAAGAGGCTAACAGGGTTAATAAAAACAACTTTCAAGGTGATTAAACTCTAATTATAGCTGCTATGTTTAACCAAATTTTTTTTTACTACCCTTATACCACTCTCTCCTACTTTTAACATCATAAAAACACAAAAGAAAAACTATGCCAAAAGATGCGGTTACAAAAAAACTTTTAACTACCGATTATTCTTCTGATTATTGACCTAAAATTTTCCACGCACACAAATAGCCACAACTCTTAAATCCATCTACCGCCCACATTACCATACATATATTGAAACAGGTGAAAAGTGGCTCTAGTAGACGTGGAGAAAAATCGATGTTCACGGCGAAAAACATCGATGTTTCGTATATATTTATATATCTAATACTTACTTTTCAAAAATCTGTCCATGTTTAAGTACCACCACACTAACACCAACATCAACAAAAAAAAAAACTAAAATAACAATAAAGTAAATAATTTAGAGTGAAATTAAAAATTGTGTGTACTTAAAATTTGTCAATCTTCCTCTATGTACTTTTAAATGAAAAAACATCGATGTCGCCCCGGTAAACATTGATGTTACCAATGTTTCGAAAACATCGATGTTTCTCCGCCCTCCACAATATCAGCTTATCTATCTTGATTTTTCTTTTGCTTTTCTTAGGCTGAGTATCGGAGCAGATTCTTGTATTGCCTGCGTAGTGGAAATTTATAAACAGTTTTGAAACTGTGACATCGAAAAGCTCTATTGTCGTATGAATGACTATCAGATACCCATCAGATACGCAAAACGATATTGTAAAGCGCCACCTCAGTTATTTCAGACAGATATTTCTGAAAGATTTTAGCGTTTTGGCAATAGGTTAAACTGAAACAATTATGCTGCGCGAGAAGCCCGGGAGTCTATATGCCAAGTCTAACTCCTTTAGATTCAAAAATTTCCGAGATTTAATAAAAGAATATACTCCTTATAAAATTATTATTGATATTGATTGATATTGATAGTAAATATATTTTGGATTTTATTTTTTTTGCGATTCGTTTAAGGATGTCCAAAACAAACTTACTACTGCATATAAAGCGATAAACAAATATATGAATACACCATTGTCAACTGCAATCGTTGATGTAATTGCCATACCAGATCTAAATACAGTTCGATTTGCTAGTACATATGGCATTCTAATAGTGAGGTACATATACATTTTTACTTGCCTGTATTAAAATTTGAATTTTATTTTTTTTGCGATTCATTTTAGGATGTCCAAAACAAACTTACTACTGCATATAAAGCGATAAACAAATATTTGAATACACCATTGTCAACTGCAAAGGTTGATGTAATTGCCATACCAGATCTAAATACAGTTCGATTTGCTAGTACATATGGCATTCTAATAGTAAGGTACATATACATTTTTACTTGTCTTACCTGTCTTAAAATTTGATTTGAAAAATAATTTATTGGTACTTATAGAGAGTCTGAATTATTAAAAACTGGTGTTTTTGCCATGTGTCGAGAACTTGTTTATCAGTGGATTGGAATATGGATAACACCCGATTGGTGGACTGATAACATTGTAAATAAAGCGCTTGCTAATTATATAGCCTCAGAAATCATGCTTGACGTAAGTTGTGTTGTACTTATATATATGTATGGCTAAACCTAATGAAAAAAATTTTTAAGATAAATGACGGAGTAGAATTTAATGGAAAATATCCCATGACGATTCTTTACTCATTGTACTATGAATTAAGCAAGAGGTATCCCCACTCTCGTTTAACAGGAATGAAGCACGAGTCCAGGTTTTCTAAAATTGAGCTCATTGTTCGAATGCTTAGGCTCGCTTTAGGAGAAAGAACTTTTAAAATTGGAATTCATCGATTTATTAGCGATTTTAAAAGTAAAGCGTATAAAGCATCTGACCTTTGGAATACACTTTCTAAGCAAGCAATAGAAGATGAAGTGCTTGATAGTTCTTTTAGTATATTGGATATTGTTGAGTCTTGGCTAAACCTCGATCGGCTTCCACTCATCACTATTAATCGAGACTACAACTCAGGAACTGCAAGTGTACAGCAAAAAGTGTATCTTCGGGAAAGGCCTCATGATGTACCCAATCAGGATAAAATGCTTTGGTGGATACCTATTGCGCTAGCACGGCAAGACACTTTAAATTTTGCAAAATATTGTCCATGCATATGGATGAATAAGACAAAGGAATTGCAAATTTCAAACATGCCAATCAAAAATATGTTTATAATTGCAAATCCAGAGGAAATCGGTCCTTTCCCGGTTAACTATGATCAACAAAATTGGAATATGTTGTCGATTTATCTAAGGACAGAAGACAAAAGAGAACATATACCAATATATACAAGGTACATATATATATCACATATTATTAATGATAATTTTAAACTATTTTAGCTTTTGGTTGGAGAGAGGTTGAAAAGTTGTTGACCACTTAAAACCGTTTTCTTTTTTCGCAAGGAGAAGGAAAGGTATCGATGCCTAGTCCTTAGATAAATGTTATCGCGGAATCCCACGTCCACACCGGTTTTCCCTGGGCTGTGTAACAAACTGATTTTATCTGATAAGTAAATTTTGCCAAGTAAGTAAGATAGTGAGCGCGGGCTCTGGGACAATTAGCATAACCAACGGTTTTTATCCCTGAGAAACATGTCCGATGTTAGAGCTTAGAGCTCAGAAATCAAAAATATTTAAAATTAAATTAATCTCAAAATTTATGGATTCTCGAATGTGGGAAATGTTTCCATATTTTTAATTCCGCCCCAAAAAGTTTCACTGGTAAATTGTCGAAGATTCCCTCCTTTCCACAAAAGGGTCTCAAAGATATTAGGCAGAGCTACCCGAAAAGGTCCATTACCTGACCGCAATAAAAGGGATGCATGCCAATGACCTTATGGCTCGCACATGTCCGAGGGGCACACTCATTGAGAAGATCACTGAGTTGAAAGCACCGCGCGACAACTCACAAGTATACCTGTAATTTAAACTCGAAAAAAAATTCAGAGGGAGTTTCTTTTGTAGCATAATAATACATTTATTTAAATATTTTGGTATTGCAAACATGATTTGTTATATATTGAAAAAAAAATTTTTGTCTACGTTCCGCCGATTTGCATAAAAGAGGCAAGCGGACGTTTCTGATGTTAATTCAAGTTTAGAAAATGTAAAGTGTTCACCACAGTTCACAGTTCGTAGTTTTCAGATCATGTCCACCTTGCTTCATTAGCATAGTTTTTGCGTTTAGGAGGTATTGAAAGTGCTGACCATTTCTCAGTCCTTTAAATTGTTTGATGAACTGGACAATTTCCTCATTAAATCTCATTTAATTAATCTTGTTTTCTTGTAGCTCTTTACACATCTAGACTCAACTTTAAAATGATGTATTTAATAATATTTTCTTGCTTTGGTGCTACTTTAAAAACAAATTCAAAATATTTTATGCTTTGCTTAGAACACATACCCCGCATTTAAGATATGTATGTTGGACAATATGGACACCAGTTTCCCTTAAACCTGTTTAATGATAGACAGCCCATTTTCTCGATATTATTGAGCTGACGATTCCCAAAAAACTTGTTCAAAAACCTTTTCTTTTGAACACCCTTGCAAATAATCGGGTTTCCGTTTGTAATTGTCCTCAGATACTCTCGAACTTGTGGAAAACTGTTTTATCTATCGTTCCAAAACATTTTGTGATGCTTATTGGTTAAACAATTTACAGTCTTTCGAGATTTTGTATTTAGCAAAGCAAAGTCATGTGGTGATTCTATTAAAAAACTATTATTCAAGCTAGAATCTTTTTCGAATACAAGACCAATTTCCTTTACTCGATCGTGAAAAAGGAGACAATAAGCTTGGGTAGTTTCATGAGTTGGAGTCCTGAGTTCTTTTGAAATTCTGACAGGACCAGTTTTCACTTACTCGTTTTGATATGAAAGATCAACCACTGTAGTGGGGGCCTTCAATTTAAATTTAGGTGTCGCCAGAAATCTAATCGGAAACGAAACAACAATTAGTGAAGTGATTTCCAGATTAAAAGGCAACTTTCAAGGCAAAATCTCCAGCAACGCAATAAAATTGCTTACCAGTATACACAAGAGGTTGAGCAGATAACAAAAGCTTTAGAATGTGCATATATAACAGACGGATTACCTCTAGAATTAGCCAGAAGTTATTCCACTCAGCATGCAGTAAAAGCCATGGCTAAAAATGGTACAATCGATAAGGTAAAACTTATCATCCAAGCTGGTACTTTCAATACTATGAACGATGCCGTATCTAAATTTGTAAATAGTTACACAGAAGTCAAACACTGTCCTATACTACAAGAACTATCAACAGCGCAGCGCAAGTCGCGGACATGGAAATTAAAGAGGCAACTTTCGTGGTTATCATAACAACCACAACAACTACCAGAATGACAATGGAGGATTTGGCCTCGTCATATAGAGGAAACTATAGAGACCGTAATAACTCGAACCGAGGCAACAACAACAACAACAACCAAAACATTGTCAGAGTACATCGGGAAACTTTTTTATGTTCAGATGTAGAACATGTGCAGACATATCAATTAAAAAAAAAACTTCTGTTATCTTTCACGACATCCAAGATAATTATATTATAGACACCAAAGGAATAATTCAAGAAAAAACCAAATCCAACGGTCTAGTTTCTATTGAAATACAGACGACTAAATATATAATTCCACACGATGCGGTGAAATGTTAGGAATCGCTTTTATTACAAAATACAACTGTCAATAAGACTTCAAGCCATTTGAAGATTGGCTTACAATTAGACCCTATATAGCATACAGACACTCCATTAACCATAACTGATAACCTATTAATGTTTTCGACAGAGTGAAGTGGACACTATTGGTCCACTACCAAAATCAGAAAATGGAAATGAATATGTAGTCACGCTTATATGTAACTTATCAAAATATCTAGTTGCCATACCAGTTGCACATAAGAACGCAAAATATTGTCGCTTAAGCAAATTTTGAATCATTTATTTTGAAGTACGGTCCAATGAAGACATGGGAACAGAAAAGAAAAATTTAATTATAAGTGACTTGTGCAAATATTTGAACATTAAAAACATAATATCAATCGCACACCACCACTAGATAGTTGGGACAATCGAAAGAAGTCATAGAACTTTTAATGAATACATACGATCTTACATATGGGTTGATAAAACTGATATGGCTTCAATATTTTTTCTTTTGTTTCAACACGACCCCACCAATGGCACATAATTATTGTCCATATGAGTTAGTATTTGGTAAAACAAATAAATTACCAAAAGAATTTAATAGTATAGATAACATAGAAACAATATATAATATAGTTTACTGTGCTATGTAAAGTAATTTATAAAAGAGCTAGAGTTATGTTTGAAGAAAATAAGAATAGAAATGAAATACTACATATACACTTCATTACATTGTATACATAATTAAAATGTCCCGGTCATAAACCCAAGTGGTTAAAATATGGTCCACTCACAGAGAGTGCTAGCGTCGCCAAAATTGTAACACGAACGGACCGCATGTGCATACGAGTATTGAGGTCGATAAGTGCGCATTGATATTAACCATTCAATTTGATAAGTGGAAAAAGTTTGTATTTATAATGGAACTGTTTCGATATATGTGCCGCACATTTAAATTATTTTGGTTAAGCATTATAATAAAGTTGGCATTGTCACGAATTAAATGTTTCGGTATATGACTATATGATAGACATAAATAAAAAGAGTCGATATTTGTATGTCGACACATACAAAAATATGATCTTATGTTGTCGATTTTAATCCAATGAAATTCTCTTCTAAACTTTGCATAATATTAGTTTTACCGCAATTGGAAAATTGAAAAATTATGTTCGGTAAGAGGTATTACATCGTGGCGGATGATTTTTCTCGTTTTCATCGTTAATATTTCAAACTAAAATTTTTTGTTTTTGGCTTATTAAACGCATCTTTCGATATAATGTGCGGAAACGTTTTTATCATCGTTTCAGTCGTGTTTTTATACCATTGCAGTCAGAAGTTTTGCAAAGCAGTGAAGGAGACGTTTCCCCATATAAAGTATATATATTTTGATCAGCGTCACTAGACCAGTCGATTTAGCCATGTCCGTCCGTCTGTTCGTCCGTTTCTACGCTATCGGGTTGAAACATTCCTAAAAGTCTTCTTTCTGACCTTCTAGGCTTGGAAATAACATTTTTTAATTAGTTCTGAATTTCGAATTAAATTATATCAGAATCGGACTGCTATATCATATAGCTGTAATAGGAACGATCAAAAAATTAGTGGGAAAATAATATGAAACAAATTATAGCTTTGGGGCTTTTTGACATATTGTCTTTTTATAATAAAAGCCGGACTACTCTAACATGTAGATGTAAAAAAATGGTCTGAAAAAAGAATAAAGTATTTTTTTTAATATTACTGAAGTCAGCAACAATCCTTAAAAATTTCACATGGTATTACTAAAGTTTATCATTTCTTATGACTGCAAGGGTATACAAACTTCTGCAAGCCGAAGTGGTGGTGGTCTTGTCGATAAGCTAATCAATGCCTTACCGATTAAGCCCATATTCCGCAATATCACTTTTGTTACAAAGTTACAGAAACGTTTGGAACGCGGTGATCAAGTAATAAACCCATTGGATGAAGCCTGCATAGAGCACAATATTGCATATTCTAAAAACTAGGCATTGTGAGCCGACACCGTTTTGATTGACAAAGCCTGGTCGCGTGTCAAGGCACTATACTTTTTACAAATGCAAAGAAAGCGAAGACAAAATTTCGAATAGAATGGATTAAAATGAAAAAGAAGAGGAGGAAAAAAATCGAATCAAATTTTCTACCAATCGTGCCCATTTTTACAGCCCTCAGCGCTCTTGTTGTATAGCAAGTGGTATTGCAGCAATTGCAAAATGATTTAATAATGCATAAATGGCTATAGAAGATATGGAGGAGTAGAAACGTCACAAGGAGTTTCAGTAGGAAAAGGATAATATCTCAAACCCTATAGAAAGGGTTATGGTTTCTTTCTTAAGCCCTATAGTAGGGCGAAAGGACTTAAGAATCAAAAGAAATAATTTCTCTGCAACCCAATAGACCACTATAAAATATCGACATTACAGGTTTTTCTAAGAAATATATGCATCATTTTAGTGGGATATTTATAAGAGATCTGCTCCCAGAAACGATACAGATAATTACTGCTCAAAACCAATTATAAACCACCAAGGTAACAGCTAAATACAAATTGTAACACCTGTACCAAATACTGTACATGTCGGAAAGGTTCACCTCTCTTCAGGATGATATAATGGTTAATGGAAAATTTAATATTCGTAAAAGTAATGAAAATCTATATTTAGAAATAAGCCAACAATCTTAAAAAAATTAAGATATTATGAATATAGCAATAAATACAATAATGAAAACAATGTATAGTATTTTTTTTTTATTTTGAAATGGCATATAAATATTACAGATAATGGCGTTCCGTATGCACTATTAGTTTAGTAAGTAAGGAGTTTTGTCTTACTTAACCAAAGAAAGGGTCGCATTGAAGCGAAATTCGATGATCTCAAACAAGTCAAAAATCAGACGAATTTACAATTGGAGAAAGCCTATACTGTAGCCTTACATAAAGTTTTTAACGAAAATAAATAAGAAAAGATATCATACGTAATCATAAGTGTAATAAAATTAAAATATACGATGATGAGCAAGAGCTGAGAGAAAAATCTCCAATCTAATCGAAATATAAATTCACGAAAGTCTTCACACGAGTAATTCCTATATCGAATTTTTTTCACAGACGAATATTGAGGCAGATGTAGAATAGATGTAAATAGAAAAAGGAGACGGAAAAGAGTGAAAAAGGAGAGGATACATCTTCACCAATGCAGAGCTAAATAATAAAGCACTATTTTTTACTATGATTTTATTATCAGTAATGTAATCAGAGGAAATGTGTTTAACAAAGAGTTTGGACCCAAAAAAACTGCAAGCAATCCATAATTCTTTTTGGAAAAAAGAACTAAAAATTAAAAATAATAAAATAACATTTTCTAGTGAAATAGGATCGATTATGACTCCTATTCTCTACTATCTATTATTTTTAGTAAACCTGAAATCTATGATGATCAAGATTTAAAAATGTATAAAAATGAATCTCAATGACCGAATATAAATTAATCCAATCCTACAAAGTCTACATTCGGTCAATATCAGGTTTTGGTTGCATTACCCTTCAGAAGTCAAATCCCAACTATGTATACTGAAATGATGTTCAGAGTTAGTCGAACCACTGGAAATTTTGGTGGCATCAAAAGAAGCGTATAACACCAGTCACAATTATTAAATTTTTTATCTGCAGTTTCGTGAGGAAATGATTATATTTGGGTATGGGTATAAATAGGAAGTGCAAATATTGTAACGAACTGATTTATTTGGTTTCTGCTCGCTACGGTATTTGTGCGGCTCTCCAGGATCACTCCTCTCGATACCCGACCGCCTGTCCCTTGCTCTGTCCCGGATGGTCCCACGGGCTTCCGCTCAGATCGTGCGGACAGTCAAGGCAGAACCCCAGGAAGCTGCCTCGCTTTTCACTTCGCTTCTGTGCCTTGTGTAAACGAACGTTCCACCCTAGCCTCACCCTTCCGCGTACTGTCCGTGCCGTTCCTGCGGGCTCGATCCTCCTTGCGTGGCCGTTGCGGTGTGGTGTCCTGATTGCTGGTGGCGATATCCTTCGAACTACTCCTGACAGGTGGCTGTAGGTCTTGACTTCTGTGCTGGGTTCGAGGGTATACGCCGCTCCGGGACTTCTCTTCCTTCTGGACCGCTACTCTAGGGGTTCCGTTGCGCCGCTCCGGGACTTCTCTCCCTTCAGGCTCGCTACTCTAGGAGTTCTGTTACGCCGCTCCGGGACTTCTCTCCCTTCTGGCTTGCTACTCTCGATTAACTCTCTCAGTCTAGTAGACCTTCCAGGCGTACCGCCAGGACTTCGTCGGCAGGACAGAACACAACTTAGCCGTGTGGCGCCTCCTTAGACCTCAGCCACCTGTGTCTCAGTTCGGAGATTCCTAGTAATCCCAATCCCGAACGTCTCGACGTGACGATCTTGTTCCTCGTAGGCTCCCACGGCGCTGCTTCCGACGACTCCTTGCTCTCGACTGACTGCTCGCTCTTGACTGTATGCTCTCCACTGGATGACTGACGCTGAATGACTGATCTTGACTGACTGATCTCGACTGGATGCTCTTCACTTGACTGACTCTTCTCAATGACTGCTCTTGACTGACTGATCTCGACTAGATGCTCTTCACTTGACTGACTCTTCTCAATGACTGCTCTTGACTGACTGATCCCGCTGCCAGCGCCCTGCGGGTTTATATAGGGCCTCTGGGAACCGTTATTTCCCTTTTGCACACGGCACGCCAAAACTCTCCACATCGGGTCCAAAGTCCATGGTCCCTGTTTGACCCTCTTGTCCTTGACGCACTGCTTCCCGCCGTCGTCCAGCCTGATGCTGCCATCCCGCTGATCCCGGGGACGCATGCGACATGTTTGTGTGCCGCACCACTGCTGAGATGTGGCACCCTCTTTCCAAAGTCCAAAGTCCGGCGGCGTCCCGTTACTCCTTTTTGCACACGGCACTCTCGCTCCGCCCGCCAAGACTCCGCTCTCTCCGTCTCCATTGTTGGTCTCCAAACTCTCTTGGTCTCCGAGCCCTCTTGCTCTCCAAACTCTCTCGCTCTCCAAATTCGCTTGTCTCCAAATTCTCTTTCTCTCCAAACTCTCTTTCTCTCCAAACTCTCTTCCTCTCCAAACTCTCACGTTCTCCAAACTCTATCGTTCTCCGTCCTCGATCTCCAAACTCTCTCGTTCTCCGTCCTCGATCTCCAAACTCTCTCGTTCTCCGTCCTCGATCTCCAAACTCTCTCGTTCTCCGTCCTCGATCTCCGCCGCACCGCCACTACGCGAATTCGCCGCGTACCTGGTAAGCGGCCGGCCATCTGCTGCTGGGATTTGTGGGGAGTTATTCAACTCCTCACATTCCCCCCTTACTTCGGGAAAGGTTAAGAAAACTCAGCGCTCCCACTTTCCGGCGTTCCCTTGTATATCCTAGCCATTGAGTCAGGGCGCATCTCGTTCCGGTTCCTTCGGTGCTCCCTCGTTGCTCCCTCGACGTTCCCTCGACGCTTTCCATCTTATTTCCTTTCCACAGCGCCGGTCGTCCTCCGTATAGCAATTTCGAATCTCCCGCGCCGATCCTCCATCTGTTCCCACTGGGCACCGATATTAATCAGCTATCGATACCCAGAGGGCCTGCTCACGATATCGATATCGCAGGTGCGGCGTTGCCACTTGCGAGCCGCGATGTTCATCATCACCGATATTTCCATTTTCTTGTGCCCATCGATCGCACTATCGTCCAGTGCCAATCGACCGCCTATCGAGGCGCCCCCTTCCCTGTTGAATGGTGATTCTGCAAATTGTTTATGCCCGTGCACCGGTCGGCAGAAGTTTATTTTTTTTCTACCCCTCAGCCCGGCGTTTCCACTTGTCCTTGCCACTACGTAAGTATTCTGATCACACACCCGACTCCTTGTATGTGCTCATCAGCTTCCTTTCTTTTGGCAGGTTGCCTTTGTTGACCACGAGTGCCCTTTCAGACTCCAGCAGCTGTGCTTCCTGGTTTGGACCCCGATCCGGCCCGCGATCCCGTCTCCTCGTCTGGGCATGATGCCCTTCTCCGTGATGGTTGGCCACTTTCGGTACAGCTCTCTCAGCTGTGCCGACTTCCCCCTTCCTTCGGCAGACTGCTGCTGCCAGTCCTAATCAGATCCTTGTAGACCTTCTCCTCGCGTCCTTGGAGCTATCCTTGGACCCCTTTCCTCGTGTCCTTCGGGTATCCTTGGAGCTATCCTTGGACCCCTTTCCTTGTGTCCTCCGGGTATCCTTGGAGCTATCCTTGGACCCCTTTCCTTGTGTCCTTCGGGTATCCTTGGAGATATCCTTGGACCCTTTTCCTCGTGTCCTTCGGGTATCCTTGGTGTTCTGTGTTTGTTGTTGTTTCAGCTCTCTCACGTGGATGGTCTTCTCTTTTTTTGTGTTCACGTGCCGTATTTTGCAGATTACTGGTGACGCAAAATCCGTGACCTGGTAAGGTCCGTCGTATCTTGGGGCCAACTTTGCCGCGAACCCCTCGGCCGCCTTCGACAAATGATGTTCCTTGGCCCACACGACGTCTCCCACCGCTGGTGTCCATTGTCTCCTCCTCAGGTTGTAATGCCTAGCCTGATCCTGGGAGGCTCTCTCCAGATTCCGCCTTACAATCTCGAAGATTTCCCCGAGTTTGTTTGCCTTCTCCCCTGGGGTCTCAGTGGGTCGTCCTGTTCCCAAGGTCTCTCTGTCGTATAGGGCGCTCGGCAGTCTCGGTTCTCTGCCTTGAGTAACAAACGCTGGCGTGTATCCTGTGGATTCCGAAACATTCGTATTTACTGCCAGCATGATCTCAGGCCATTTCTTCTCCCAGTTTCTCTGATCCTGCCCTGTGAACTGCGCTATCATCGTTTTCACGGTCCTGTTTGCTCATTCTGTCGGGTTCTCTTGCGGGGTATATGGAGCCGTGAACTGATGCTTGGCTCCCATCTCGGCCAGGAAACTCTTGAAGATGTTGCTGTTGAACCGTACACCGTTGTCTTTTATGACTACGTTCGGGACCCCAAACCTTGCGATGAAGCGCTTTCTTCAAGGACTGGACCGTCGCGCTGCGCAGAGGCACCAATTCAGTCCACTTGGAGAACCTGTCTATCAGCACCAGCAGCATTTGGTTGCCGTGTTTTGAATGCGTCAGGGGTCTGACGAAATCTGCACATACTGTAGCTCATGGTTCCTCTGGCACCTGCGTTATCATTTTTCCAGCCACCTGCATCTGATTTGGCTTGAATCTGATACATGTCTCGCATCCTCTTACGTGGGCTCGAGCGTCTCGGTGCATGCCTGGCCAGTAGTACCGGGCTGCCAGACGTGCTATTGTCCTTCTGCTTCCTACATGGCCAGCTGCCGGTGAGTCGTGGTTCTTTTTCAGCACTGCTTCTCGCAGAGCTCTCGGGATGCACATCTTCCACGTCGCGACATCCTCACTGCCTGCTCTGTGTGGAATGTTCCTGTACAAGGTGTCTCCCTCCATTACGTAGTCCGGGTACTTTTGTGGCTGCGTCCTTATCTTCTCGCGCATTTCCTGAATCCAGCTGTAGGCTGCGGAGGCTTCCGTCGCCGATGTCTCCTTGATCCCTCGCAGTGTTACTGGTAGTGGCTGCCTTGATAATGCATCTGCCACCACATTGAGTTGTCCCTTCCTGTACGCTATTTCGAAGTCATACTGCTGCAACTCCAGGGCCCATCTGGCGATCCTTCCTGAAGGGCTCTCGATGCTGTTGAGCCACTTCAGCGCCATGTGGTCGGTTACCACCTTGAAGTGGTACCCTTCCAAATACGGCTTCAATTTCCGGATCGCCCAGACTATTGCCAAACACTCCTTCTCGGTCGTGGAGTAGTTTCTCTCAGCCCCGTTAAGCGTTCGGCTTGAGTAAGAGATCACCTTTTCGCCACGTTCGGTTTCCAGGGTCAAAATGGCCCCAATACCGTAATCACTTGCGTCCGTCTGCAGAACAAATGGTTTTCCAAAATCTGGACACGCCAGTACCGGGTCTGCCACCAGCCTTGCCTTTACCTCTTCGAATGCCGACTGATATTCCTGTGTCCACACCCACTTGTTGCCCTTGCGCAGCAGATCGTTGAGTGGTTTGACTATTTTTGCGAAGTCAGGAACAAATCGCCGATACCATGAAGCTACTCCCAGGTACTGTCGGAGCTCTCTTACTGTTGACGGCGGCTCTAACTCGGCAATGGCTGCTACCTTCTCCGGATCACGCCGGTACCGGGTCTGCCACCAGCCTTGCCTTTACCTCTTCGAATGCCGACTGATGTTCCTGTGTCCACACCCACTTGTTGCCCTTGCGCAGCAGATCGTTGAGTGGTTTGACTATTTTTGCGAAGTCAGGAACAAATCGCCGATACCATGAAGCTACTACAGGTACTGTCGGAGCTCTCTTACTGTTGACGGCGGCTCTAACTCGGCAATGGCTGCTACCTTCTCCGGATCCGTGCCTATCCCGTCGCTAGTCACTCTATGACCCAAATACAGCAGCTCCTTCTTGAAAAACTGGCATTTCCGGGTTTAATCTCAGATTAGCCTCTTTCAGTCGCCGGAATACCTCTTTCAAGTTTACCTTGTGCTCTTCTAGTGTGCGTCCGATCACTATGATATCGTCCTGGTACGCAAATGCGTGCGGCGACATCTCGGGACCAATTACCCGATCCAACACCCGCTGGAAGGTCGCAGATGCCGAATGGAGTCCGAACGGCATTACTCTCCACTGGAATAAGCCCTTTCCCGGCACTGTAAATGCAGTGTACTGCCTGCTGCTTTCTTTCAGCGGGATTTGCCAGTAGCCATTCTTCAGGTCCAAGCTGCTTATATACCGTGCCTCTCTCAGCTGGTCGAGGATATAATTTATTCGAGGCATCGGGTAGGCATCCTTTATCGATTTGGCGTTTATCTGCCTGAAGTCGACGCACAGTCTCCACTTGCCCGTCTTCTTCCTAACCATCACGATGGGAGAACTGTATGGGCTGGTTGAGTGCTCTATGCATCCCATTTGGAGTAGCTCGTCCACCTTCGCGTTGATCTCCCCTTGAACTTTCGGATTCTTCGGGTAGTATCGCTGTTTTATTGGCTTGATGCTCTGCCATGTTCGACGTTCCTGTCATGGTTTTAAAACTGGCTAGCTCTGCCTCCAGGAACTTCGCTGTGTCGTCATACTCTGCTTCCTGCTGTACGACTGCTACGGATAGCCTCTCCTCAAACCACCCATTGTGTCGGTTCCTGGCCGGTATTCTTACCTCGAGTCCAGCGCACCTTATCTCGGTTCCGACTTGAGTTAGAAAGTCCCATCCTAACACCAATGAATCCACTACCCCTGGTAGTATCAACAGGTTCATGGTTAGTCGCTTGTTCCCGAATGCGATCTCCACCTCCAGCTTTTCATCGATTCCGCCGCACCTTCCGTCTGCCAACCTAACTTGCCGCCGTGTCCTCGTAATCCTCCCGAGGGCAGCCAGGTTGTCCGCCAGTTCCTTGCTTATAAAGCTCGCTGTTGCCCCGGTGTCGATCGTGGCCATGTACGTGCCTCCCCCAATCGTCACCGCTGCGGACAACTGCTGCTCCTCCTCGATTAGCTTGCCCGTTAGTTTGGAGAGGTAGCATCTTGCGACCCCCGCTCGCCTCTCTGCGGCTGAGGTCGCTGGGCATTTCCCGCCTGCTGGCAGCACTCGACGCTCCTGATACCTATTCTCCCGCACACCCAGCAGAACAGCAGGCGTTGGAGTCGACATCCTCGTGCCCAGTGTCCGTGGCCGCCGCACCTTCGGCAGGCCTCATGGGGATCTGCAATGTGTGTCGTGCCCCGCGGCCACTGTGTTGTGTTTGGCGGTCTCCACACCGTGTTCGCTGGTTGTATCTGTTGCTGCTGTGGTGGCGTCCATTGGCCTCCTCGTGGTGCTCCTGTTGCCTGCTGTCGTGGGATTCGTTGCGGCGGTGAAAATTGGTCATTTCTCCGTGTCTCCTGAGTATCTGTCTCCTCGCATCTTCTGCACGTGACCTGCGTTGGTGGTGACGACTTTGCCTTTGAGAACTTGTTTTCTTGGGCGAACGCTTCCCGCTCCTTTTCCAGTTCTTCGTATTCATCGGCTAATAGCATCAACGTGTCCAGGTCCGGCACTTTGTACGCCCTTAAGAAGATCCTTAGGCTTGGGGTGCAGTTTTCCTTTATGATCTTTAAGGTGTCTTTCGCAGAATAGTTTAGTGGCCTCGACATTGTTTGCATGTCGATCATGTAGTCTTTAAATGACTCACTGAAACCCTGCTTCCGTTGCCTGACCTGGTCCGACAGCCTTGTAAAGAAATCTCTCGGCAGAAAATAGAGATGGAAGCTCTCAATGAACTCGGCCCAGGTTTTCCATTGTTTATTGTTGGCGATAAACCACTTCAACGCCCTTCCTTTCAGCAACTCCGGCATTGCTCGGGGGATCATGTCTAGGTCTAAACCGTAGGTGTTGGCGGACCATTCGACTTGTTCCAGGAACTCGAACGGTTTCTCCGCCCCGTCGAACCTGAATGACCACTCGCGGACTTGTTTTGCGACCCTTGCATAATCCTCCTAGCTGTGTCTAGAGGTCAGCACCGTTGTCTTCCTGTCCTGGCTTGACTCTCTCCTGTGGGCCTCCCTTTGCATGTTGTCGACGCTCAGGCTTGCTACTAGGTTATCCCCTTCAGCGTTAGTTAGCGTGATACTCGGGCCGGTTCTGTCGTAATACATGGCTTCCAGCTCCGCCCAGATGTCGGCAAGTTGTGGGTCGTTCTCTGATTCGGAGTAATACTCCGACAATGTCCTCCTCATGTCCTCTAATCTGCCGTCTAGGACGACATTAAGCCTTTGTGCGAAGTCCTCCTTCTTAAGGCGGTAAATCCACTTCTTTCCCATTCTGTATATTTTGCTTTCACCGCTGGGACAATCACGTTTTGGGCGCCAGATGTAACGAAATGATTTATTTGGTTTCTGCTCGCTACGGTATTTGTGCGGCTAGCTCAGTAGATTGTGTGTGTTCGTCCCACCAAATTTATATAAACGTGACCGCCCAGTAGTTCAGTGAAAAAGCACAGAATTCTCGGATTCGGAGTGGGTTTATTGCGGGTATAACTGCAGTCGGCTTTATAACTTGCTCGTCTCGCTGTCTCCGACGGTGTGGGTTGTCTTGTCGCTCCTCGAAGATCCTTGACCGCTGACTGCTCCTGACGTGGCTGGCTGTCTTGTCGCTCCTCGAAGATCCTTGACCGCTGATTGCTCCTGATGTGGCTGGCTCGGTGACTGCTCGGCCACGGTTCAGACTCGCTATGGGGTCAGCCGTGCGGGCTTAGGGAAGCGTCACCGTTCTCAGACTAGGGTGAACAGACTGACGAGCTCTCCAGGATCACTCCTCTCGATACCCGACCGCCTGTCCCTTGCTCTGTCCCGGATGGTCCCACGGGCTTCCGCTCAGATCGTGCGGACAGTCAAGGCAGAACCCCAGGAAGCTGCCTCGCTTTTCACTTTGCTTCTGTGCCTCGTGTAAACGAACGTTCCACCCTAGTCTCACCCTTCCGCGTACTGTCCGTGCCGTTCCTGCGGGCTCGATCCTCCTTGCGTGGCCGTTGCGGTGTGGTGTCCTGATTGCTGGTGGCGATATCCTTCGAACTACTCCTGACAGGTGGCTGTAGGTCTTGACTTCTGTGCTGGGTTCGAGGATATACGCCGATCCGGGACTTCTCTCCCTTCTGGCTCGTGATTCTCAGGGTTCTGTTGCGCCGCTCCGGGACTTCTCTCCCTTCTGGCTCGCTACTCTAGGGGCTCCGTTGCGCCGCTCCGGGACTTCTCTCCCTTCTGGCTCCTTAGACCTCAGCCACCTGTGTCTCAGTTCGGAGATTCCTAATAATCCCAATCCCGAACGTCTCGACGTGACGATCTTGCTCCTCGTAGGCTCCCACAGCGCTGCCTCCGGCGACTCCTTGCTCTCGACTGACTGCTCGCTCTTGACTGTATGCTCTCCACTGGATGACTGACGCTGAATGACTGATCTTGACTGACTGATCTCGACTGGATGCTCTTCACTTGACTGACTCTTCTCAATGACTGCTCTTGACTGACTGATCTCGACTAGATGCTCTTCACTTGACTGACTCTTCTCAATGACTGCTCTTGACTGACTGATCCCGCTGCCAGCGCCCTGCGGGTTTATATAGGGCCTCTGGGAACCGTTATTTCCCTTTTGCACACGGCACGCCAAAACTCTCCACATCGGGTCCAAAGTCCATGGTCCCTGTTTGACCCTCTTGTCCTTGACGCACTGCTTCCCGCCGTCGTCCAGCCTGATGCTGCCGTCCCGCTGATCCCGGGGACGCATGCGACATGTTTGTGTGCCGCACCACTGCTGAGATGTGGCACCCTCTTTCCAAAGTCCAAAGTCCGGCGGCGTCCCGTTACTCCTTTTTGCACACGGCACTCTCGCTCCGCCCGCCAAGTCTCCGCTCTCTCCGTCTCCATTGTTGGTTTCCAAACTCTCTTGGTCTCCGAGCCCTCTTGCTCTCCAAACTCTCTCGCTCTCCAAATTCGCTTGTCTCCAAACTCTCTTTCTCTCCAAACTCTCTTTCTCTCCAAACTCTCTTTCTCTCCAAACTCTCTTCCTCTCCAAACTCTCACGTTCTCCAAACTCTATCGTTCTCCGTCCTCGATCTCCAAACTCTCTCGTTCTCCGTCCTCGATCTCCAAACTCTCTCGTTCTCCGTCCTCGATCTCCGCCGCGCCGCCACTACGCGAATTCGCCGCGTACCTGGTGAGCGGCCGGCCATCTGCTGCTGGGATTTGTGGGGAGTTATTCAACTCCTCACAATATGTTTTACATTTATAAACATCATGTCTGGCGACAAGTTCTGATATTTTTCTTTTGATAAGGAAATACCAAGTAATGTCAATGCTTCCCATGAAAAAAAATATTGCAATCTTCCTATTATTACCTAAAAATATTTGTTCGAAGTAAATTCCGTAAGGGGGACCATCTGCAATTCAACTGATTTATGAAATATTTCCTTTTCAATATTTTCTTTTCGAATGTATCATATCATCCAAGCAAAAGGAATTAAATTCTTAATTCTGATGTTTTATTGATGTCGAACCATGGTCTTCATTATTTGACTCTAAAAATTGTGTTTCGTCAACATTACGTTTTCTTTTGTTATCTTTGCATCAAATAACTTTTTTATTAGGTTAAACTGTAGTTATGTTGTGTGCTTTTGATTTAAACATTGTTATTTTGGCATAAAGTGGGGTGCCACTTATTAAAACGTTTTTATAGTGTTCAATCATAAGATTTCATAAACTTACTCCCTTTGCTTTATTGTGTGCAGATTAAACTTAATATATTCCATAAAACCTTTTTATTCTTAAAACCTTTGAGCATATACTTACAAATTCTGTCATGAGCTTACCGTTAAGCTCATCTTTAAACAAATCTATACATTTTTTTATTAGCTTTTTAAAGTTCGTTTGAATAGTCCGTTGTATCAAGCTTTACTTCAAGATCATTACGAATATCTTTAAAAATATCCTCAGTTTTTATTGTATGCGTGAATAATAAAAATAAATTTATATAATTTAAGAGTAAATTTTCCTGAAAGTTTGGCTTCATATATTGGCAAAGGAAATCAAACATTTTCCATTTCGATAATTCGAGTTCTGCAAATCTATACATTTTTTTATTAGCTTTTTAAAGTTCGTTTGAATAGTCCGTTGTATCAAGCTTTACTTCAAGATCATTACGAATATCTTTATAAATATCCTCAGTTTTTATTGTATGCGTGAATAATAAAAATAAATTTATATAATTTAAGAGTAAATTTTCCTGAAAGTTTGGCTTCATATATTGGCAAAGGAAATCAAACATTTTCCATTTCGATAATTCGAGTTCTGCAAATCTTAAATAGAACAGACAATTTTTGCAATTCAATTTCATAGAAATTATAATTAATTTAAGTTGCACTGTGAAAGTTGGATTTTAAAATTAATATGTTTGCACAATGTGCTTTTCGTTCAGTCTTATTGCTTTTTGGTAATTCCCATGCATTTACAAGCTTTATATGGACTCTGCGGTCAGGGGTCTCCATTGTTTTTTCGTAAACAGAATTATTCATTAACCTAAAAAAAATTCTTTTCAAATTTATTTCTTGCATTTTGCCTATGTAAAGTATTTAGATCAATATAATTCAATCAATTTACGTACAACACGGAAGATCATTATGAAGATCATGTAAACGATATTGCTATAATAAAAAAACCGTATTTGCTATCAATTGGAATATTATAAATATAAAAAGTTTTTATGTCCGTGGTAGTCATTAACTTAAAGTCTTCATATGGTAAAGGTTGTGATATTGCCCAACCATGCATTAAAAATTTAGACCTCGTCATATGATAATCTGAAAAGTATTTATTATTTGCTTTTGTGTATCTATGAAAACATTAAACTAAACATTGAATAAATCTAGACATAAATACATATGTCAAATGTATATATATATATAACAAAAAGGGAATGTTCTCAGGAAGATTATAATCACGGCCTTAAAGTTTTAGTCACATTTCTCTTGTTCAACTCTGAAAGACTTTTATATATACATATAAATATATTTAATAACATTCCCTTTTTGTTAAATTAATATAGAATTCTTCTCTAAATAGACTCCTTGAGTCTATTAGGAGAATCTAAATATTCATTGGGAGTTGTACCCTTCTTACGAATAAGTCGAAATTCTATATCATACCTGAAAAATGACTGTACAAAATTCATTTGACATCAATTAAATTATATGCTAGGATATCCAAGCTTAAGGGCATGAAGCTGTATGTATCGAATTTCAAAACTATTTCCCCGAAAATATTTTTTTTCGAAACAGAAATATAGTTTTTCTTATTAATTGGTATTACGGAAATTCTACCGGGAATCTTTCCTAATTCTTTAATAAATAAATGACAGTCGCATTTCGAAAAATTATGATAAAAAACTGGTATAAATATGTTAATATGTTATGATCCATTTAAAGTGAGCAGCACCCCTAAAGCCATCTGTGAAATTATCTCAGTCCCTAAAACTTTCTGGCATATAGAACAATTCGACGAATTATCAAATATCTTTTGGTCATCTAAAATCATTCAAATATGAACTATTTTATGAAAATATTCCTTAATCAATTTTGTAAGATTTTCTATTAATGCATTTACAAAACTGGTTCCTGAATTTATTCCTGTTTCTAAAACAAATTTATCTAGTCTAGAATCAACAGTACACTTAATTTAATGGGCGTATGATATTGGAATATGTTCATTTATATTAAAATTTGGGGCTCACTTTAAGATTCTTTGGTTCGAGAATGCATTCAAAATCCGCGTAGACAACGACTGGAACTTGAAGCTGATGCTGAACTTGGGTAAAATCCAATGTATTATTCTGGGGGTGCGGAATCTTTGAGGCATTCCAACTGCATCTTGTGTTTTAATGCAGCTTCCTCAGTTCCAGAGAAATTTAAACATACATTCCAGAAAAATTGCGCTATCTTCTGATTTCCTCTTTGTTCAGTCATTAGTCTTTGAAACGAAATATGAAAAAAATATTTATTTATTTAAAAGAGGTAAAACATGAATAAAGGAATTTACCTTGAAATATTTTAAATGTACATATATTATCCATTTCCGCCGTCTGAAGAAGAAGAGGTTCCACATCCGATTGAAAAAGTGGTCCATTTATTTCATTTATATCTTCATTATATCCGAAAACGTTTAAGCTCATTTGAGTATTCTTTTTTTAGAAAATGTTTTACACATTTTATTTCAAGGGGAATGTCAGACTCGTCTTTAGAAAGAATATACTCTGTAAACAGTTCAAAGTTCACTTTTGCCGAGTATAACTTTCCAATGAAATTCTGAGATGAGGAAGCAACGTCAATCCAGCTTTACTCAAGATATTTTCAGGTAAGATCAAGTCCGATTCATCGTTTAAATGTATATTTTATGTAGCATTCTTTCTCTGAATCCTTCAGAATTTTGTTTTGACTTTTCCGTCAAGGTCTTAAATTTAATTTCGCTTATGCGACTCTGACCGAACAGGGTTTGCCCACCTTTTTTTGGCGCAAAACACTTGCAGGATTGGCAAAACTGATTTTGGCTATTCATTGTAGATGTCATTTAATTATTATTTGCAATTACTTTTTCACTTTTACTTAGTTGAGTAGCTGACTAACCCACTTTAATACTATTTTTGGAAGACTAAATATTGGACTCGATAATTTATATTGTTTGAAGTTGGCGTTTACGATAATATTGAGGATGCATTTTAAGATTTAAGATTTTCTAAATTTGAAAATAATATATGTAGTTCTAGCAGGGCAAGTAGACTATTCATTGGTTAAAAGAGATGAGAAAATTGATTTCTAAAAAATATTTCATACAAATGAAACTAATAGGACACCATAAAATCGATAAAGGACACAAAATCATAGAACAAAGGAGAGTGTTGGTTATAATACTTAGCTTTCAGGTGGGAGAGCGTAGATCATTTTTTATATACACTATCACTCTCGGGTTACATCGGCTATTTATTGGTTACAAGAAATACGAATTATTGAATTTGAATAATATTTAATACAAGTGTAAGTGGATATGTACTTACTAATCAGGTAAATTGAGAAGACACAGGACTTGAATGCTAATAGTGGGTTTATTTTCTTTCTACTTATTAAGGGTGGATTTCAGGTCTTAGTGTCTTCTCGAGCATCTCATCCTGGCTCGTCGGCGCGTTGACCCGATTGCCGAATCCGAGGCTTTGACTCGAGAAACTTATCACGCAGAGAAATCTATCTTGCGAACTTGGAAAAGCGTCTTAGATACAGGTGAATAGGTGCCATGCTCTGCAGGCCTTTCGGGACAATGTTCGCCCAACCCTTGCTTTCGCCCAGTTCCCTTCGACAATGAAGTCTAACACCAGCGAGCTGCTTAGCAGTTCCTTTCCGGGATTGAACTGCTGGGCTTTTCAGGCCATCGCCTCAACGGTTCGATTGCTCGCCCTTCCTATCTGGTAGTGTGGTTTTCTGGATCTCGGGGTGGCTGGTAATCGTAAAGCTTTCCCGGCCAACGCCTCTTAGTCGGGCAAGGCACACTAGGTTTGAGACAACTTTTCCCCCGAGCTCAGGGTTCCTCGTCCCAGGGCTATATTGTTAGCCGGGTGATGCGCCAAAGATGGCAGAGATGGTGTTCGCCAACAAATCGGCACCAGGCGCTCAGCGTCATTGAATGCCAACAGATGACATCACGTTTCACTAACGCTACGGTGCACTGACCCGCCGAGACGGTCAGCACATTGTTTATACTACTACGCTAACTGCTACCACCATCGAAAACCACTGACCTACTCTAGAATGTAACTCATGTCAGTAAACTTCCGTGTTCTAAGTACTATATAAGCAAGTATCAACTTAAAAATAAATAAATAAACTCATGTCAGTAAACTTCCGTGTTCTAAGTACTATATAAGCAAGTATCAACTTAAAAATAAATAAGTTATCGAAGCACTCATAACTCCGCGGTTCTTCTTCCTACGTCTGGGATTAGGCCTCGTAACACATCTCAACTAGCAGCTTACCTCCGGTAGCTCAAATCTCAGCGCAGTGCCCGCATCGCCTCTCCGTCCATCGTCGTGACGCGATCGTCCTCCCATCTAAGCGTCCCTGTGCCATCGACAAGGCGCTCACTATAACCTACTTCGGTTAGGCATAAACAGATGGTACTGTTAAATCTCGATTTCTCCTTTTAGATCGTTTCACGTGGGTGTGGTGCAGGGTACAAAGTCCGCGGTTTTGCCGTTCGATTTTCGCTCTTTGCGCTCGGCGCCACACTAGGGGCCACCAAAGAGCTTTCCCTTTGCTTTACTTTGGTCATTTTTCGCTTCTCATCTCTGCGTTTTTCTGGATAGCGAGGAGGATGGCGTTTTTCGGCGTTTACAAGGACACTTTGAAGCAGCCCTTTGTGTCCACGGAAACGGTGCGCACTCCCGTCGAGGGGGATCTCAGCAATGTGCGACCCATAAACTTCGAGACCGACGAAGCCACCAAGTCGACCGTTTCCGAGGCTTATAAAAAGAACGCTAGCATTGTTGATAACTCGGACATGAATGTACTGAAGTATCTTCATATCAACAAGCCCACGTGCAAACAGTACGGCCTGAGTACCGACTCTATTATTCAGCTGTCCTTCCAACTCGCCTACCGCCAGGGCCATAGTGGCTATGTGGGCAGCTACGAGTCCTGCAGCACCACCGCCTTTCGACACGGACGCACAGAAACGATGCGGCCCTGCACAAGGGACTTTTGTTAGGCTATCCTGCAGCCGAAGAGGAGCAATCCCTGTGCCGGGGAGCTGCGAGCAATCACTAAGGAGGCGGCCATGGGTCAGGACTTCGATCGGCATCTCTTTGCCGTCCGGTACACTGCCCAAAAGGATTGCATACCCCTGCTCGATCTCTACGAGACTGAGGCTTATAAGCGCACTAATACCAATATCATTAGTACCTCCACCCTGGGATCCGATGTCCTGCTGGCGGGTTCCTTCGGTCCGGTGGTTAGAACTGGCTTTGAAATTGGCTATTCGATTCAATACGATTTTGCCGGCGCCATTTTCACCACGTACAAAAACCAGGCCGATGGGAAGGTGTTCATAGACAGTCTGGAATCGGCATTTGATAAAATATGAGCTGTCATCCAGCAGAGCAGCAGTGGCAAGGAGTAGAAGGGAACGCAGTCCCCCATGAATATACACTGAAATTATTCTACCCCATCTAAAGCATCTGTGTCTGTGCCTTTATCCGGGCAGCTTTTTTGGCTTTGCGGCTGATGGGATAATAAATTGTCCAACACATTGTAGGGCTGCAGCAGGCTTGACAATTGGAATTGAAATCGAGAAATAATTTACGTCTAAAACATACAAATAAGTGCAGAAGGCATTAAAGTAATGAATTCTGATTCGATAAAAATTAAAGAATCTTTTAAGAAGTAACTCAATAAGTAGTAACTCAATATAATGACACACCATAGCACCACGTTCTTCAATAGACACCCTTCAGTTCCGAAAAAAAAAAAGTTTCCCGGGCAAAACCTCCCGGAATTCCAAGGGGACATGTCCTGGCTCACGGGGGAATTCCCAGGGACGCCCCATAGGAAAATTCTCAAGGGAAACGTCCCAGGGAAATCCCGTCGGAAATTCGCGATTTTTCCAGGGACTTTCCCGTGTAAGGTACACGTCTCGGGGAAATCCCGTCGGAAATTCGCGATTTTTCCAGGGAGATTTCAACTTTCCAAATATTGAATTTAAAATACATACATGTTAATAAACTTTTCAGTATACTTTATTTAAACAGTAAAATTTAAATTTTCTGTAAAAGTACAATTATTATTGGGAAGTCTAATTTTTTTTGGATAATTTGTTTTTAATATTTAACTTCCCTTTTCGGTCCGGGTCCTCGGAATCCCTGTCCAACGCTCCTGAAAAAACAAGGGCATGTGCTTAAAAACATGTGTTTTACTTGCATACTTGTATATTTACCTTTTCAAACTGAGTAAAATCCGTGACGCATTTCATGACGCCAATTTCGGGTAACGGAACCAGAATCTCCTCGGTTATGTTTAAAAATCTATAAAAAAAATCTCAAAAAGGGAAGTTTTTTAAACGTGGATCGACGCACAACATCTTCAACTTACCTTACCTGACTTGATTTTTTTTAAATAATATAATTTTCATTAATAAATTCAAATTTGATAACAGCGCACAGTTTAAACAGCCGCTGCTCCTCTCTTCATAACTCAAACAGAATGTACCATGTCTTTTTCTTCTTTTCGGTTTCTTTCTAAACATAACGGAGAGACGCAAAAGGGAGCACCGTCCGAAAGTTGCTTTTTGAGAGCCGAGGACATTCAATTAATAAGATACAGAAAGAGAGGGTAATATCCGAAGATCTCCCTCTCTTTTTTGCAGAAATGCTTTCGTCAGAAGTCTTCTGCGCTGCTCCGAGTTCTCTGCTGACGTCGACAGCAGTAGTTTTAGGCAGAAAAAACAAGAAAGGAAGTTAGCTTGGCAAGCCAAAGTGTGTATACCCTTGCAATTATAAAAAATAATCAACATTAGTAACACCATGTGAAATTTTTAAGGATTGTTGCTGACTTCAGTAATATAAAAAAAAATGAATTCATTCTAATTTTTAGACAAATTTATTGACATCTATATATTAGAGTAGTCCGATTTCTATTAAATTTAATTCTAAATTCTTAAAAGTACAAAAAAAGTTATTTCCAAGCTTAGAAGGTTATATGTTTAAAAACACCAAATATATAATTTTTTCATATTTTCCGACTAATTTTCCGATCGTTTCTATGGCAGCTATATGACATAGTCGTCCGCTTCAACAAAAATTTAATTCGAAATTCAAAACCAATTAAAAAAATCTTATTTCCAAGCGTAAGAGGTTATATGTTAGAAAACACCGAAGATATAATTTTTTCATATTATTTTACCACTAATTTTCCGATTGTTCCTATGACAGCTATAAATGATATAGTCGTCCGATTTTGATAAAATTTAATTCGAAATTCAAAACTAATAAGAAATAGATATTTCCAAGCTTAGAAGGTTATATGTTAAAAAACACCGAAGATATAATTTTTTTTAAGTTTTTGCCCCTTTTGTTTCTATGGGAGCTATAAGATATAGTTGTCCGATCAGGCTGGCTCCGACTTATTTACTACCTGCAATAGAAAGAAGACTTTTAGGAAAGTTTTAGCCTGATAGCTTTAAAACTGGGAGACTAGTTTGCGTAGAAACGGACAGCCAGACGGACATGGCTAGATCTATTCGTCTAGTGACGCTGATCAAGAATATATACGAGGAGTGTTCAAAAAGAAAGGTGACTTTATATTTTCAAGAAAAACTATTAATTTATTTATCAATATTAATGTTGTCTCCTTCAAAGTAATCCCCCTCAGATGCAATACACTTATGCCAACGGTTTTTCCAATCCTCAAAGCACTTCCCATAAGCACTTTTCGGTATAGCCTTGAGCTCTGCCAGCGATGCAGTCTTTATCTCTTTAATCGTTGCAAATCTCCGTCCTTTCATAGGTCTCTTTAATCACATTTGGTCAAATCCGGTGAATATGGTGGCTGAGGCATTATTGTGGTGTTTTTTTGGCCAAAAAATCTCTCACAAGCAAAGATGAGTGAGCAAGGGCATTATCGTGATGATATTTTTCCACAATTCTGGACGTTTCTTTCGTAAACTTGCTTCTCGCAAACGGCGCATAACTTCTAGATAATACTGTTTATTGACCGTACGACCATATGGTAAGAACTCCTGATGCACCACGCCATGGTAATCGAAGAATACAGTGATCAAAACTTTGACATTTGATCGAACTTGGCGTGCTTTTTTCGGTCTTGGCTCACCTGGGCTCTTCCATTGTGACGATTGGGCTTTGGTTTCGATATCATAACCATTTACCCATAATTCGTCACCAGTTATGACCCTTTTGAGTAAATCTGGGTCGTCGTTGACGTCATCCAACAGCTCTTGAGCGATGCTCATGCGACGGTTCTTTTGGTCAAAATTCAGCAATTTTGGAACAAACTTCGCTGACACACGACTCATGCCCAAAACGTTTGAAAAAATTTCATGGCACGAACCTAGCGATATACCGACATCTTCAGCAACTTCTCTGATAGTGATTTGACGATTTTCCAAAACAATTTTCTTCACTGCTTGAACGTTTTCATCAGTTGTTGACGTGCTTGGGCGTCCAGAGCGAGACTCGTCATTCGCTTCTTCCCGGCCATCTTGGAAGAGTTTGTACCACTTGTAAACATTTTTTTTACTCAGAACAGTTTCACCGTATGCCACTGTCAACATTTCAAGTGTTTCGAAGCACTTAATTAAATTTTTTACAGAAAATTTGATGCAAATCCTTTGATCCATATTTTTCGATAGCAAAAAATCGCTGAGCACGCAAAGCAACTTGTTACCTTTACGCCTCTCACAACTAAACAAAAAAGGGGATTCAATTGAACCTTGGTACAGATGTTAGGGAAGAGTGTACCAACATAACAAAACAAAAAAATCGATAATCGAAAATATGTTGCCCGCGAAATTTGAAAAGTCACCTTACTTTTTGAACACACCTCGTATACACTACCTGCAAAAGAAAGGAGAATTTTGGGAAAGTTTCAGCTTAATAGCTTAAGGAATGAAAGACTAGTTTACGTAGAAACGGATGGACAGACAGGAATGGCTAGATCGACTCGTCTAGTAATGCTGATCAAGAATATATATACTTTATGGGGTCGGAAATGTCTCCTTCACTGCGTTGCAAACTTCTGACTGAAATCATTATACACTCTGAAAGGGTATAAACATTGCAACAATAACCAGTTTATAACATCTAACATTCCCTATGCGTTGAACTTTTTTATACGTATCCATACTATATTTGAGGGTGCTGAAATCATTTAAATTCTTAACAGTTCCACTTAAAAAATGGAGAATTTACGAATTTTGAGAGAGTAAATAAAAAACAAAACTTTTTGTATCAAACAAAAGCACCTCTTAACGAGGTAAAAATATGATGACGATCGCTCCTTCAACAAACAAAAGTTCTAATAGCATATACAAGAAAAAGTGACCGTGTCCCAGTCTGAGCCATTGGAACTGACGTGTGCCGCAGTTGAATTTCCATACGTTTCATACACAAAAATTTATTTATACTTCCGTAGTTTTATTATTTTTGTGTCATAGTTTTTGAGTTATGCTTTTCTGAACCGCCAACTATTATCGCACCTTTATAAATATATATATATATATATATATGAAGAAATAACTTGTCTCAAAGCGCAGTACCCGGAGCATGGAGATCTCCTTGACCAGGATTAAAAGGAGGGTAAGTGTATCGGAACGATGATCTCATTTTGGGGGCGTTAGAAAGGGCGGGGAAAACATTTTTTTATGTCAATCGAGAGGTTTTAACGAGACAAACAAGCAAAAAAAAATTTCTAGCATGACAACTGTGGCATGACAACTTTTTTTGGATCAATCGATAGGTGTTGATGAGGCAAATACATTTCAGTAAAAATGTTGTTCTATTATTAAAGCTGTAAGCGCTACAGATTTTCATGGGTTTTGGGCGTTAAAGTAGGCGTGGCAGCCTGCTGAAACAAACGTGCGCTGCGCAGGAACCCCATAAATCTGCGTGCCAGGTCTGACGGTTCTAGCTATTATAGTTTCCGAAATCTCAGCGTTCATACGCACAGACAGACAGATAGACAGACGGACAGATGGACATGGCTAGATGGACTCGGCTAGTGATCCTGATTTTATGGGGTCGGAACGCTCCCTTCTGCCTGTTACATACTTTCCGACGAATCTAGTATACATACCCTTTTAAATTACGAGTAACGGGTATAAAAATTAGTTTATTTATTTATTCTTCTAGCATATGCTTAATTATGGATAAAAGAGGGTACAACAAATGAGTAATACATATTCAAGATATTTTTTATCAAGCTCGGAAGAGTACTAACAGGTATTTCAAATGAGAGTCAAATGAGTCAACGAGACTCAAAGTAAGCGTATCAATAAATATTATAGCATATTGACAGCATCGATGGTATGGTAGTAGTCTACCTGAATCTCAGCCAAGACTACGCTGTGCAAGGAACAGAAATTGCTTTTGTATAGATTCGATAATGGTTTGATGTTCCCTATACAGTGTACTCCACGTACAGAAGCAATATTTTAGTATTTGACGAATCGATCGTTTCTATTGCAGCCATATGATATAGTCGTCCGATTTTGATAAAATTTAATTTTAAATTCCGAACTAAGAAGGTTATACTCGTATGTTAAAAAACACGGAAGATATAATTTGTTTTAAATTTTTCCCCTACTAAAGAGGCACGCACGCATCAACCTAAGTGCCCGAAATAAGAACCGCTCGCTGTGCCTTGGCCCGCAGACTGAAAGCGGACCTCATGTATGTGCATATACCTCCGCGCTCCAGACTAAGTGAGCATAGCTATATATTTAGGAATACGAGGTGTTTTCAAAAAGTAAGTTGACTTTGTATTTTCAAGAAAAACTATTAATTTATTTATCAATATTAATGTTGTCCCCTTCAAAGTAATCTCCCTCAGATACAATACACTTATGCCAACGGTTTTTCCAATACTCAAAGCACTTCCCATAAGCACTTTTCGGTATAGCCTTGAGCTCTTCCAGCGATGCAGTCTTTATCTCTTCAATCGTTGCAAATCTCCGTCCATTCATAGGTCTCTTTAGTTTTGGGAACAAGAAAAAGTCACATGAGGCCAAATCCGGTGAATATGGTGGCTGAGGCATTATTGTGGTGTTGCTTTTGGCCAAAAAATCTCTCACAAGCAAAAATGAGTGAGCAGGGGCATTATCGTGATGCAAAAGCCATGAATTGTTTTTCCACAATTCTGGGCGTTTCTTTCGTAAACTTGCTTCTCGCAAACGGCGCATAACTTCTAGATAATACTGTTTATTGACCGTTCGACCATATGGTAAGAACTCCTGATGCACCACGCCATGGTAATCGAAGAATACAGTGATCAAAACTTTGACATTTGATCGAACTTGGCGTGCTTTTTTCGGTCTTGGCTCACCTGGGCTCTTCCATTGTGACGATTGGGCTTTGGTTTCGATATCATAACCATTTACCCATAATTCGTCACCAGTTATGACCCTTTTGAGTAAATCTGGGTCGTCGTTGACGTCATCCAACAGCTCTTGAGCGATGCTCATGCGACGGTTCTTTTGGTCAAAATTCAGCAATTTTGGAACAAACTTCGCTGACACACGACTCATGCCCAAAACGTTTGAAAAAATTTCATGGCACGAACCAAGCGATATACCGACATCTTCAGCAACTTCTCTGATAGTGATTCGACGATTTTCCAAAACAATTTTCTTCACTGCTTGAACGTTTTCATCAGTTGTTGACGTGCTTGGGCGTCCAGAGCGAGACTCGTCATTCGCTTCTTCCCGGCCATCTTGGAAGAGTTTGTACCACTTGTAAACATTTTTTTTACTCAGAACAGTTTCACCGTATGCCACTGTCAACATTTCAAGTGTTTCGAAGCACTTAATTAAATTTTTTACAGAAAATTTGATGCAAATCCTTTGATCCATATTTTTCGATAGCAAAAAATTTACGCCTCTCACAACTAAACAAAAAAGGGGATTCAATTGAACCTTGGTACAGATGTTAGGGAAGAGTGTACCAACATAACAAAACAAAAAAATCGATAATCGAAAATATGTTGCCCGCGAAATTTGAAAAGTCACCTTACTTTTTGAACACACCTCGTATACACTACCTGCAAAAGAAAGGAGAATTTTGGGAAAGTTTCAGCTTAATAGCTTAAGGAATGAAAGACTAGTTTACGTAGAAACGGATGGACAGACAGGAATGGCTAGATCGACTCGTCTAGTAATGCTGATCAAGAATATATATACTTTATGGGGTCGGAAATGTCTCCTTCACTGCGTTGCAAACTTCTGACTGAAATCATTATACACTCTGAAAGGGTATAAACATTGCAACAATAACCAGTTTATAACATCTAACATTCCCTATGCGTTGAACTTTTTTATACGTATCCATACTATATTTGAGGGTGCTGAAATCATTTAAATTCTTAACAGTTCCACTTAAAAAATGGAGAATTTACGAATTTTGAGAGAGTAAATAAAAAACAAAACTTTTTGTATCAAACAAAAGCACCTCTTAACGAGGTAAAAATATGATGACGATCGCTCCTTCAACAAACAAAAGTTCTAATAGCATATACAAGAAAAAGTGACCGTGTCCCAGTCTGAGCCATTGGAACTGACGTGTGCCGCAGTTGAATTTCCATACGTTTCATACACAAAAATTTATTTATACTTCCGTAGTTTTATTATTTTTGTGTCATAGTTTTTGAGTTATGCTTTTCTGAACCGCCAACTATTATCGCACCTTTATAAATATATATATATATATATGAAGAAATAACTTGTCTCAAAGCGCAGTACCCGGAGCATGGAGATCTCCTTGACCAGGATTAAAAGGAGGGTAAGTGTATCGGAACGATGATCTCATTTTGGGGGCGTTAGAAAGGGCGGGGAAAACATTTTTTTATGTCAATCGAGAGGTTTTAACGAGACAAACAAGCAAAAAAAATTTCTAGCATGACAACTGTGGCATGACAACTTTTTTTGGATCAATCGATAGGTGATGATGAGGCAAATACATTTCAGTAAAAATGTTGTTCTATTATTAAATCTGTAAGCGCTACAGATTTTCATGGGTTTTGGGCGTTAAAGTAGGCGTGGCAGCCTGCTGAAACAAACGTGCGCTGCGCAGGAACCCCATAAATCTGCGTGCCAGGTCTGACGGTTCTAGCTATTATAGTTTCCGAAATCTCAGCGTTCATACGCACAGACAGACAGATAGACAGACGGACAGATGGACATGGCTAGATGGACTCGGCTAGTGATCCTGATTTTATGGGGTCGGAACGCTCCCTTCTGCCTGTTACATACTTTCCGACGAATCTAGTATACATACCCTTTTAAATTACGAGTAACGGGTATAAAAATTAGTTTATTTATTTATTCTTCTAGCATATGCTTAATTATGGATAAAAGAGGGTACAACAAATGAGTAATACATATTCAAGATATTTTTTATCAAGCTCGGAAGAGTACTAACAGGTATTTTAAATGAGAGTCAAATGAGTCAACGAGACTCAAAGTAAGCGTATCAATAAATATTATAGCATATTGACAGCATCGATGGTATGGTAGTAGTCTACCTGAATCTCAGCCAAGACTACGCTGTGCAAGGAACAGAAATTGCTTTTGTATAGATTCGATAATGGTTTGATGTTCCCTATACAGTGTACTCCACATACAGAAGCAATATTTTAGTATTTGACGAATCGATCGTTTCTATTGCAGCCATATGATATAGTCGTCCGATTTTGATAAAATTTAATTTGAAATTCCGAACTAAGAAGGTTATACTCGTATGTTAAAAAACACGGAAGATATAATTTGTTTTAAATTTTTCCCCTACTAAAGAGGCACGCACGCATCACCCTAAGTGCCCGAAATAAGAACCGCTCGCTGTGCCTTGGCCCGCAGACTGAAAGCGGACCTCATGTATGTGCATATAGCTCCGCGCTCCAGACTAAGTGAGCATAGCTATATATTTAGGAATACGAGGTGTTTTCAAAAAGTAAGTTGACTTTGTATTTTCAAGAAAAACTATTAATTTATTTATCAATATTAATGTTGTCCCCTTCAAAGTAATCTCCCTCAGATACAATACACTTATGCCAACGGTTTTTCCAATACTCAAAGCACTTCCCATAAGCACTTTTCGGTATAGCCTTGAGCTCTTCCAGCGATGCAGTCTTTATCTCTTCAATCGTTGCAAATCTCCGTCCTTTCATAGGTCTCTTTAGTTTTGGGAACAAGAAAAAGTCACATGGGGCCAAATCCGCTGAATATGGTGCTTGAGGCATTATTGTGGTGTTGTTATTGGCCAAAAAATCTCTCACAAGCAAAGATGAGTGAGCAAAAGCCATGAATTGTTTTTCCACAATTCTGGACGTTTCTTTCGTATTGCTTCTCGCAAACGGCGCATAACTTCTAGATAATACTGTTTATTGACCGTACGACCATATGGTAAGAACTCCTGATGCACCACGCCATGGTTATCGAAGAATACAGTGATCAAAACTTTGACATTTGATCGAACTTGGCGTGCTTTTTTCGGTCTTGGCTCACCTGGGCTCTTCCATTGTGACGATTGGGCTTTGGTTTCGATATCATAACCATATACCCATAATTCGTCACCAGTTATGACCCTTTTGGGTAAATCTGGGTCGTCGTTGACGTCATCCAACAGCTCTTGAGCGATGCTCATGCGACGGTTCTTTTGGTCAAAATTCAGCAATTTTGGAACAAACTTCGCTGACACACGACTCATGCCCAAAACGTTTGAAAAAATTTCATGGCACGAACCAAGCGATATACCGACATCTTCAGCAACTTCTCTGATAGTGATTCGACGATTTTCCAAAACAATTTTCTTCACTGCTTGAACGTTTTCATCAGTTGTTGACGTGCTTGGGCGTCCAGAGCGAGACTCGTCATTCGCTTCTTCCCGGCCATCTTGGAAGAGTTTGTACCACTTGTAAACATTTTTTTTACTCAGAACAGTTTCACCGTATGCCACTGTCAACATTTCAAGTGTTTCGAAGCACTTAATTAAATTTTTTACAGAAAATTTGATGCAAATCCTTTGATCCATATTTTTCGATAGCAAAAAATCGCTGAGCACGCAAAGCAACTTGTTACCTTTACGCCTCTCACAACTAAACAAAAAAGGGGATTCAATTGAACCTTGGTACAGATGTTAGGGAAGAGTGTACCAACATAACAAAACAAAAAAATCGATAATCGAAAATATGTTGCCCGCGAAATTTGAAAAGTCACCTTACTTTTTGAACACACCTCGTATACACTACCTGCAAAAGAAAGGAGAATTTTGGGAAAGTTTCAGCTTAATAGCTTAAGGAATGAAAGACTAGTTTACGTAGAAACGGATGGACAGACAGGAATGGCTAGATCGACTCGTCTAGTAATGCTGATCAAGAATATATATACTTTATGGGGTCGGAAATGTCTCCTTCACTGCGTTGCAAACTTCTGACTGAAATCATTATACACTCTGAAAGGGTATAAACATTGCAACAATAACCAGTTTATAACATCTAACATTCCCTATGCGTTGAACTTTTTTATACGTATCCATACTATATTTGAGGGTGCTGAAATCATTTAAATTCTTAACAGTTCCACTTAAAAAATGGAGAATTTACGAATTTTGAGAGAGTAAATAAAAAACAAAACTTTTTGTATCAAACAAAAGCACCTCTTAACGAGGTAAAAATATGATGACGATCGCTCCTTCAACAAACAAAAGTTCTAATAGCATATACAAGAAAAAGTGACCGTGTCCCAGTCTGAGCCATTGGAACTGACGTGTGCCGCAGTTGAATTTCCATACGTTTCATACACAAAAATTTATTTATACTTCCGTAGTTTTATTATTTTTGTGTCATAGTTTTTGAGTTATGCTTTTCTGAACCGCCAACTATTATCGCACCTTTATAAATATATATATATATATATATATGAAGAAATAACTTGTCTCAAAGCGCAGTACCCGGAGCATGGAGATCTCCTTGACCAGGATTAAAAGGAGGGTAAGTGTATCGGAACGATGATCTCATTTTGGGGGCGTTAGAAAGGGCGGGGAAAACATTTTTTTATGTCAATCGAGAGGTTTTAACGAGACAAACAAGCAAAAAAAATTTCTAGCATGACAACTGTGGCATGACAACTTTTTTTGGATCAATCGATAGGTGATGATGAGGCAAATACATTTCAGTAAAAATGTTGTTCTATTATTAAAGCTGTAAGCGCTACAGATTTTCATGGGTTTTGGGCGTTAAAGTAGGCGTGGCAGCCTGCTGAAACAAACGTGCGCTGCGCAGGAACCCCATAAATCTGCGTGCCAGGTCTGACGGTTCTAGCTATTATAGTTTCCGAAATCTCAGCGTTCATACGCACAGACAGACAGATAGACAGACGGACAGATGGACATGGCTAGATGGACTCGGCTAGTGATCCTGATTTTATGGGGTCGGAACGCTCCCTTCTGCCTGTTACATACTTTCCGACGAATCTAGTATACATACCCTTTTAAATTACGAGTAACGGGTATAAAAATTAGTTTATTTATTTATTCTTCTAGCATATGCTTAATTATGGATAAAAGAGGGTACAACAAATGAGTAATACATATTCAAGATATTTTTTATCAAGCTCGGAAGAGTACTAACAGGTATTTTAAATGAGAGTCAAATGAGTCAACGAGACTCAAAGTAAGCGTATCAATAAATATTATAGCATATTGACAGCATCGATGGTATGGTAGTAGTCTACCTGAATCTCAGCCAAGACTACGCTGTGCAAGGAACAGAAATTGCTTTTGTATAGATTCGATAATGGTTTGATGTTCCCTATACAGTGTACTCCACATACAGAAGCAATATTTTAGTATTTGACGAATCGATCGTTTCTATTGCAGCCATATGATATAGTCGTCCGATTTTGATAAAATTTAATTTGAAATTCCGAACTAAGAAGGTTATACTCGTATGTTAAAAAACACGGAAGATATAATTTGTTTTAAATTTTTCCCCTACTAAAGAGGCACGCACGCATCAACCTAAGTGCCCGAAATAAGAACCGCTCGCTGTGCCTTGGCCCGCAGACTGAAAGCGGACCTCATGTATGTGCATATACCTCCGCGCTCCAGACTAAGTGAGCATAGCTATATATTTAGGAATACGAGGTGTTTTCAAAAAGTAAGTTGACTTTGTATTTTCAAGAAAAACTATTAATTTATTTATCAATATTAATGTTGTCCCCTTCAAAGTAATCTCCCTCAGATACAATACACTTATGCCAACGGTTTTTCCAATACTCAAAGCACTTCCCATAAGCACTTTTCGGTATAGCCTTGAGCTCTTCCAGCGATGCAGTCTTTATCTCTTCAATCGTTGCAAATCTCCGTCCTTTCATAGGTCTCTTTAGTTTTGGGAACAAGAAAAAGTCACATGGGGCCAAATCCGCTGAATATGGTGCTTGAGGCATTATTGTGGTGTTGTTATTGGCCAAAAAATCTCTCACAAGCAAAGATGAGTGAGCAAAAGCCATGAATTGTTTTTCCACAATTCTGGACGTTTCTTTCGTATTGCTTCTCGCAAACGGCGCATAACTTCTAGATAATACTGTTTATTGACCGTACGACCATATGGTAAGAACTCCTGATGCACCACGCCATGGTTATCGAAGAATACAGTGATCAAAACTTTGACATTTGATCGAACTTGGCGTGCTTTTTTCGGTCTTGGCTCACCTGGGCTCTTCCATTGTGACGATTGGGCTTTGGTTTCGATATCATAACCATATACCCATAATTCGTCACCAGTTATGACCCTTTTGGGTAAATCTGGGTCGTCGTTGACGTCATCCAACAGCTCTTGAGCGATGCTCATGCGACGGTTCTTTTGGTCAAAATTCAGCAATTTTGGAACAAACTTCGCTGACACACGACTCATGCCCAAAACGTTTGAAAAAATTTCATGGCACGAACCAAGCGATATACCGACATCTTCAGCAACTTCTCTGATAGTGATTCGACGATTTTCCAAAACAATTTTCTTCACTGCTTGAACGTTTTCATCAGTTGTTGACGTGCTTGGGCGTCCAGAGCGAGACTCGTCATTCGCTTCTTCCCGGCCATCTTGGAAGAGTTTGTACCACTTGTAAACATTTTTTTTACTCAGAACAGTTTCACCGTATGCCACTGTCAACATTTCAAGTGTTTCGAAGCACTTAATTAAATTTTTTACAGAAAATTTGATGCAAATCCTTTGATCCATATTTTTCGATAGCAAAAAATCGCTGAGCACGCAAAGCAACTTGTTACCTTTACGCCTCTCACAACTAAACAAAAAAGGGGATTCAATTGAACCTTGGTACAGATGTTAGGGAAGAGTGTACCAACATAACAAAACAAAAAAATCGATAATCGAAAATATGTTGCCCGCGAAATTTGAAAAGTCACCTTACTTTTTGAACACACCTCGTATACACTACCTGCAAAAGAAAGGAGAATTTTGGGAAAGTTTCAGCTTAATAGCTTAAGGAATGAAAGACTAGTTTACGTAGAAACGGATGGACAGACAGGAATGGCTAGATCGACTCGTCTAGTAATGCTGATCAAGAATATATATACTTTATGGGGTCGGAAATGTCTCCTTCACTGCGTTGCAAACTTCTGACTGAAATCATTATACACTCTGAAAGGGTATAAACATTGCAACAATAACCAGTTTATAACATCTAACATTCCCTATGCGTTGAACTTTTTTATACGTATCCATACTATATTTGAGGGTGCTGAAATCATTTAAATTCTTAACAGTTCCACTTAAAAAATGGAGAATTTACGAATTTTGAGAGAGTAAATAAAAAACAAAACTTTTTGTATCAAACAAAAGCACCTCTTAACGAGGTAAAAATATGATGACGATCGCTCCTTCAACAAACAAAAGTTCTAATAGCATATACAAGAAAAAGTGACCGTGTCCCAGTCTGAGCCATTGGAACTGACGTGTGCCGCAGTTGAATTTCCATACGTTTCATACACAAAAATTTATTTATACTTCCGTAGTTTTATTATTTTTGTGTCATAGTTTTTGAGTTATGCTTTTCTGAACCGCCAACTATTATCGCACCTTTATAAATATATATATATATATATGAAGAAATAACTTGTCTCAAAGCGCAGTACCCGGAGCATGGAGATCTCCTTGACCAGGATTAAAAGGAGGGTAAGTGTATCGGAACGATGATCTCATTTTGGGGGCGTTAGAAAGGGCGGGGAAAACATTTTTTTATGTCAATCGAGAGGTTTTAACGAGACAAACAAGCAAAAAAAATTTCTAGCATGACAACTGTGGCATGACAACTTTTTTTGGATCAATCGATAGGTGATGATGAGGCAAATACATTTCAGTAAAAATGTTGTTCTATTATTAAAGCTGTAAGCGCTACAGATTTTCATGGGTTTTGGGCGTTAAAGTAGGCGTGGCAGCCTGCTGAAACAAACGTGCGCTGCGCAGGAACCCCATAAATCTGCGTGCCAGGTCTGACGGTTCTAGCTATTATAGTTTCCGAAATCTCAGCGTTCATACGCACAGACAGACAGATAGACAGACGGACAGATGGACATGGCTAGATGGACTCGGCTAGTGATCCTGATTTTATGGGGTCGGAACGCTCCCTTCTGCCTGTTACATACTTTCCGACGAATCTAGTATACATACCCTTTTAAATTACGAGTAACGGGTATAAAAATTAGTTTATTTATTTATTCTTCTAGCATATGCTTAATTATGGATAAAAGAGGGTACAACAAATGAGTAATACATATTCAAGATATTTTTTATCAAGCTCGGAAGAGTACTAACAGGTATTTTAAATGAGAGTCAAATGAGTCAACGAGACTCAAAGTAAGCGTATCAATAAATATTATAGCATATTGACAGCATCGATGGTATGGTAGTAGTCTACCTGAATCTCAGCCAAGACTACGCTGTGCAAGGAACAGAAATTGCTTTTGTATAGATTCGATAATGGTTTGATGTTCCCTATACAGTGTACTCCACATACAGAAGCAATATTTTAGTATTTGACGAATCGATCGTTTCTATTGCAGCCATATGATATAGTCGTCCGATTTTGATAAAATTTAATTTGAAATTCCGAACTAAGAAGGTTATACTCGTATGTTAAAAAACACGGAAGATATAATTTGTTTTAAATTTTTCCCCTACTAAAGAGGCACGCACGCATCAACCTAAGTGCCCGAAATAAGAACCGCTCGCTGTGCCTTGGCCCGCAGACTGAAAGCGGACCTCATGTATGTGCATATACCTCCGCGCTCCAGACTAAGTGAGCATAGCTATATATTTAGGAATACGAGGTGTTTTCAAAAAGTAAGTTGACTTTGTATTTTCAAGAAAAACTATTAATTTATTTATCAATATTAATGTTGTCCCCTTCAAAGTAATCTCCCTCAGATACAATACACTTATGCCAACGGTTTTTCCAATACTCAAAGCACTTCCCATAAGCACTTTTCGGTATAGCCTTGAGCTCTTCCAGCGATGCAGTCTTTATCTCTTCAATCGTTGCAAATCTCCGTCCTTTCATAGGTCTCTTTAGTTTTGGGAACAAGAAAAAGTCACATGGGGCCAAATCCGCTGAATATGGTGCTTGAGGCATTATTGTGGTGTTGTTATTGGCCAAAAAATCTCTCACAAGCAAAGATGAGTGAGCAAAAGCCATGAATTGTTTTTCCACAATTCTGGACGTTTCTTTCGTATTGCTTCTCGCAAACGGCGCATAACTTCTAGATAATACTGTTTATTGACCGTACGACCATATGGTAAGAACTCCTGATGCACCACGCCATGGTTATCGAAGAATACAGTGATCAAAACTTTGACATTTGATCGAACTTGGCGTGCTTTTTTCGGTCTTGGCTCACCTGGGCTCTTCCATTGTGACGATTGGGCTTTGGTTTCGATATCATAACCATATACCCATAATTCGTCACCAGTTATGACCCTTTTGGGTAAATCTGGGTCGTCGTTGACGTCATCCAACAGCTCTTGAGCGATGCTCATGCGACGGTTCTTTTGGTCAAAATTCAGCAATTTTGGAACAAACTTCGCTGACACACGACTCATGCCCAAAACGTTTGAAAAAATTTCATGGCACGAACCAAGCGATATACCGACATCTTCAGCAACTTCTCTGATAGTGATTCGACGATTTTCCAAAACAATTTTCTTCACTGCTTGAACGTTTTCATCAGTTGTTGACGTGCTTGGGCGTCCAGAGCGAGACTCGTCATTCGCTTCTTCCCGGCCATCTTGGAAGAGTTTGTACCACTTGTAAACATTTTTTTTACTCAGAACAGTTTCACCGTATGCCACTGTCAACATTTCAAGTGTTTCGAAGCACTTAATTAAATTTTTTACAGAAAATTTGATGCAAATCCTTTGATCCATATTTTTCGATAGCAAAAAATCGCTGAGCACGCAAAGCAACTTGTTACCTTTACGCCTCTCACAACTAAACAAAAAAGGGGATTCAATTGAACCTTGGTACAGATCTTGCTCTTGGACATTTCCCGGCGACGGGACTGCAGAACTGAAGGGCATGTACATACGCCAAACATACACACTCTCATTATGCACTTGCCCTCAAGACACCCTCTACAAATAATAAACTTTTGTAACACCATGTAATTTTTTAAGGATTGTTGCTGACTTCAGTGATATTAAAAAAAAAAATTATTTAATTCTTTTAAAAAATGTTTCCAAGCTTAGAAGTTTATCCGTCAAAAACACAAAAGATATAATTTTTTTCATATTTTCTCGATCACCGTCACGTCTGAATTTCGAATTAAATTTTATCAAAATCGGACGACTGTATCATATAAGTAGTAGGATAATACGGTTCGTGGCTCACTAGGTAATAAATCATGTCAAAAAAACGGGGTGGGGGTGACCCTAATTAGTCACGCATGGTTGCACACAGGTGTCATAATGACCTAATTAGCATAATTAAGTAATACAAGTGTGGTATAAAGGGTGTTGGGTTGGCCGTTAGGTAACACACAGGTGTTATATTGGGGTGGTGTGTTTTGTTATGTCTTGCCTTGTCTTTTCTTGTTTTTTCTCACCCCAAAGGTGTGTGTGAAGGGTGTTTTGTCATGCGTACAATTTGTGGTTGTTTAGAGTGGTCTTTTTCTGTCTATTCAGTTAGGGTGATATTCGTTCATGTAACCTGTCTTCAGTCTTGTGGTCAGCAGATGTTGGTTGGAGGGATATTAGACCGCATTAGATGGGGGATGTAGTGTGGAAAAAGCGTTTGTTCGAGGTGAGTCTCCCCAGATCTTTAAAGAGGTGGGAAAGATAGTTCGAGAACCTCCCCCAAGTGTGAGCATGGATGGGGGAGAAGGTGTGAAACAAGCGTGTCTTAAATGTTTCAACTCTATATAGGGTGGCTCCCATTAGAATATACACAAATAAGACAGTTTATTTAGTCAAATACAAGTTAAACTAGTTTTAATTCCCCTAAAATTATTTCTTCAGTCTTGTGGTCAGCAGGTGTTGGTTTGAGGGATATTAGAGTTTAAAGAGGGGGATCATGTACGAATAAGTAAATATAAGCATCTCTTTAAAAAAGCTTATCCTCCAAACTGGATTTTTCAAATTCGGAAAGTACAAAATACATCACCCACCACATATTTACTTGAAGACTGAAGGGTGATCCAATTCAAGGTGGCTTCTATAAACAAAAAATTAAAAAAACAAAATTCCCTAATACTTATTTTGTTGAAAAGGTTCTGAAAAATAAAGGTGATTATGTGCTTGTGCGTTGGCTAGGCTTTTCAAAATCAGAAGATAGTTGGATTCACAAAAAAGACATTCTGTAAAAAACAAGCGAAAACAATGCGTGAAATCAAAAATTAATTCTTCACAAAATGTGAAAAAACCTGTAAAGATAATTCGAATGGAATTGATTATGCCCTTGTGTGTTGAGAAGGTTAAGAGAGCGCGCGTATACAGATAAGAAGGTTGTATGGAATGTGAACTCTAAGAATTTTAAAACAAAAAGATGTTTATATAGTTACGCACTGTGTAGACTTTTTTAAAATTAGCAGATAGTTGGATTCACAAAAACAACAACTTGAAGAATAGAACAATTAAAATGTACGCATTGGCGTCATTGCGTGAGAAAGACTCATGTATATATTTATATATATACTTATACAAATATGGAGGTCATAAAGGGTAAAAATTTCAAAAAGTATTCAGTTTTTGTCTATACGTTCACCCAAGTCAATTTCAGGATCGCTTATTCGTTCGTGCGTTCATTTGTTTAAAAAAAATGTCGTTTTTGATAATATTTTTATAATTGCACTATTTAATCCGGTAGTGAAAATTTTACCGGTGACCAAAGAAATGACGATTATTGAAAACCCCTTTAATTCGAATAACTCAATTGGACTATTCATCAATATGCCGAAATTGAAAAAAACAATAAAAATTGATTTTAAATTCGAGATCTTGGAGGATAGCCATATTTTCATGTATCTCATAAACAAGCTAGTGATGATAGTGAAAAAAATTTAAAAAGTGAAGTCGACATAAAAATAATTATTACTAATAATAGTATTAATGAAAACTCATCAACTGCAAGCACAATTGAAGAAAAAATTAAAACAACAAAAAGAACTACACCTACAACATCAATATCAAACCCACCTACTTTGATAAGTAGTCTGGAGGAGGAAGAAGAATCAAGTACCCCAACATCTACAACAACAACTACATCTGCAACTACAGCTTCATCTGCAACTACAGCAACATCTGCAACAACAACACGTCTGCAACAAGAAATAGTGTGATACCAAATTTAAAATTGCAACACGAGTTCCTATAAAAAGAAATACAAGTCAAAAATTAAAAAGCACTGAAAACATGCATAACTCTCAAATAGAATTTACAGAGAGGAAAAACAGAGAATTTTAAAAACCAATTAATTGAGAATGAGGGGAAAATAGGGGGACATCTGGATTTAGGAAGAAGGGGGTTAAATGTCACTACAATAATATATATAGAAGATCGCATGTTAAACGTAGTGAGAATAAATCTAATCATAGGCATAAAAAATATTTAACTAATCACCACCACCAACGAAAATCTAAACGAAATATTAATATCCCCCAGCAACATTAAGAATAAATTGCTTTAAATTTGCTGAAGTTTTAACACATTCACTAATACATGCAGAGAGACAGAAAGATAGGAAAGTATATGAAAGAATTTCAAAAGATGCTGATCTTTCTATACAAGAGAGTAAACGGGAAGAGATAGGAGATGTAGAACCAGGATATCTTAGCGATGCTCCACAAATAAATGAAATAGGTATCGAAGCAGCTGAAAAAATTAGTGGAATATATTTGAGAAAAAAAAATTTAGCATCTCAAATGTTAATTGAATATTTAAATAAAAAAGAAAGTGAGATTAGTACAGATAAAATTCCAATTAACGACATTAATGACTTCAAAATAACTAATAGTGACAATATAATCTGATTGAGTAGGGAAATATGTTTGTTTTTGCAAAATTTAAATAAAGATGTTGCTAATACTATTTCAAGTGGAGTACAAAAATGTGAGTTGAATAATATACACATAAATTAAATAATATTTATATATACTAATAATATTTTTATTTTTAGAATTTCAAAACCTTAACAAAAAAGTGGTTAAAGACGAGTCTCTGGTTTTGTATGATGAGCATGATGACGATGATGATGATGATGACCACGATGTAAACATTTTCGATAAGGATAATCCAGAGAATGAGAACGAAACTATTCTTGTTGAAGGTGGAATAAATAACTACGTAAATTTAGATAAGGATAATGATGAATACATAAAATCAATTCCTTTAAGTAATGACGATGATAAAATCCATATATTAGAGGGTGGTAAAAATAGTTATGTAGCTTGTACATTCCACTAAATATACAAGAAAGTAAGCAAATTGAATGTAATTCGAAGAAAACATTTTAATTGTTCTTTAAAATAAAAGTTTTATAATATTGTTCTGGGAAATTGTCATTTTAACCTCTAATAAGTTATGTTTGTTCTTTAACATAAAAATATTGTATAATCTTGTTTTGAATTGTAATATTATCCTATTAATAAAGCAATGTTTGTCCTTTAAAATACAAATTTTATAACGCTGTTTCGATTTGTAATATTTGATTTATACATTACCTAAAATTAACCTTTAAATAAAAAAAGCGATGTTTGTTCTTTAAATTTAAATTTAATTGTTTATTTATAATTATAGATTACATTTATTTATTTTCACGATTTAGTAACCCAAAAAAAAAAACAACTTTTTATTATTCGCTTTAGGGAAATTATTGAGATTTAGTAACTTGAATCAGTACCCATATAATTTAGTTGTACTTTTTCATTATATTTTAGTTTTTTATAATTATAATGAAAATCATACATTTTGCATTTCAATAAATCTAGTATGGAAAATCTAGTATCGATTGGAACTATTACGGTAGAGGGTGGTAATTTCATGAACGCTATTTGAACGCACAAAGTATAGAAGTTTGGTTTGAAAAAAGGGACCTGGCGCAATCTCTTTTTCGAGCACTAGAACCAGATGGGAAAGCACTTTCCCATTCTGTGATCAACTTCACATGAACCTTTTTATCGACATTTTTCAAATCTTTTTTAAATGCATTTTTTGCGTTGGTTCTATGCAACGCATTTAAATAAATATAGATTTTAAATCGAAGCTTTTGGAATAAGCGCAGAACTCTATGAATTTTCGTTAAAATCAAACCATTTTCTAAGCATTTTAATTCCATTTCAAAAATGTACCCATACTCACTATTATCACTACCTTCTGAAATGTTTATTGCATTTATCCTCTCCCTCAAAACCCATTCAAACCCTCAATATGGCAACAATTGTGACATTGCCCAACCATATAAATTATTTGCATCCAAATATTTTAAATATGATGATTTTGAGTATCTACATGTGCATTGGACTAAACCACCATGAATACCACTTGGAATGAATTTATATTAATCTACATCTTTTAACAGATCTAGCTCAATTTTCGTGCACTTTAACATTGGAAATATACTGTTCTTTTTTTAATGGGATAGCCTTTATTTCTTCAGGTAAATATTTTATAAATATGTGGTGAAATTGTGGAAGAAAACTGGAATGAAGGTTCGGATTATGTATTTTAAAATGCAGGCATTATGCACTGTATCCGTAAATTTCTCTGTTAAGCGGCAATGATGCCTAACTCTATCTGTAAAAAAGGAAGCTCACAGATATAACAGAGTGCCGAATAGTGAAATACTAATGTCGCTGTTATTTGCCATAATTGTTGATATCCGAGGAATTTTAAATTCTTTGCATCTATTGGCGTTTTTGGGTAAATTTCTTAATGCTGCAATTATACTCCATTTGAAGCAATATTCATAATCAATATTTTGCACATTAACTATTGCCTGTTTCTTTTTTAAGGATAGTGGTGTTTAAATGAATGAGGATCCTCTTAAAGGTGAATTTTTATAAATATTCATTTCCAAGCGAGTGAGATGGACTAAAGTCCATCCACTAGACCTTTCGTGAAATTCCTCCATTCTCACCAAAATCCTTTCCATATTATTTTTATTTTTGTTTGTTATTTGTTTTAATGCAATTTTGATGGATGAGTAATATCTTTGTTGAAATTTTCAAATAAATAGTGGATTACTCTTCCTCTGAATCCTGACGAAGTTTTTTCAATATATTCATCTATAGGCTCAATCACCTTCCTTTTGTGCTGCTCCGTCCTGAGGTGGTGGCTCCAAGTCTAGTTACCCGTTAGGATAATGTTGCACTTCTCAAAATACGTTGCCATTATTTTAATTTTTTTTTAAATAGTTTTTGAATTTCTTAATAAAACTTTTTTTAGTTGTCAACTTTCACTTGTCAACCACGTAGTGTAGGATGATGTGGGAGTTAACTGATATTATTTGTTTTATATATTATAAAACTTTGTATAACTCTATTTTGTTTGCGTAACTTTAATTCCCTCAACCAACACCTGCTGACCACAAGACTGAAGAAATAATTTAAGGGAAATTTATACTAGGTTAACTGGTATTTGACTAAATAACCTGTCTATGTTGTGTCTAATAAGAGCCACCATATATAAGATATTCACGATCACTTTCCCATCTAATGCTCGTTAAAGAGGGGAAGTTCTCGAACTCACGCTTGTTTCACACCACATCCCCCATATAATGTGGTCAAAGATCAGGGAAGGTTCTCGAACGCCTCGAACAAACGCTTGCTTCACACTATATCCTCCATCTAATGCGGTCTAATATCCCTAAAATCAACATCTGCTGACCACAAGACTGAAGACAGGTTACATGAACGAATATCACCCTAACTGAATAGACAGAAAAAGACCACTCTAAACAACCACAATTTGTATGCACACACACCTTTGGGGTGAGGGCAAGACATGACAAAACACACCACCCTAATAAGGTTATTATAGCACCTGTGTGCTACCTAACGGTCAACCCCACCCCCTTTATACCACATTTTTATTACTTAATTATCTTAATTATTGTGTGTGCAACCATGCGTGACTAATTAGGGTCACCCCCACCCCGTTTTTTTGACATGATTTATTATCTAGTGATCCTACTACTCATATAGCTGTCATATGAATGATCGGAAAAATAATGGTACAGTAATATGAAAAAATTATATCTTCGGTGTTTTTTAACATATAACCTCATACGCTTGGAAAGTTAGTTAGATTTGAATTTTGAATTAAATTTGATCAAAATCGAACGACTATATCATATAGCTGCCATAGAAACTATAGGAAAATTAGTCGAAAAATATGAACAAAGTATATCATTGGTGTTTTTACATATAACCTTTCAAGCTTGGAAATAACATTTTTTATATTTTTAAGAATTTAGAATTAAATTAATATTAATCGGACGACTCTAATATATAGCTGTCAAAGAAAGGGTCAGAGAAATAGTGAAATAGTTTTTTTTAATATCACTGAAGCTAGCAAGAATTATTTAAAATTTAAAATGGTGTTACTAAACTGCAACGGTATACACACTTTGGCTTGCCGAAGCTAACTTCCTTTCTTGTTTCATATAATTTTACCACTAACTTTCCGATCGGTCCTACGGCAGCTATATGACAAATTCGTCCGATTTTAATAAAATTTAATTCAAAATTCAGAACGAATTTGAAAATGGTATTTCCAAGCTTGGAAGTACTTACAATATAAGAATTTTGAAGTGCTAAGACCTGAATTTCATAGAACCACAAAAATATCACACCAAGAGTTCGAATTGCTATTAAAAGTAAATATAAATAGAACTATCAATACCGTTCGTAGAACATTTAGACGAGCTGCATTAACGAAATAAAATAGGTGTCGGTCCATCCTCCTTTAAGTCAATTTCAGCAGGTGCTTTATGCAGGTCAATATTAATGTCGTTAAGGGCCTTCATGTTCTCAATGTATAGAAACTTATCACTGCCCATCTTCTTTACGTAGACTGTTGCTCTATGCCAATGTAACTTAGAGAGGGCTGGCTTTTCATTTCAAGCCGTAGGACATTGTCTACAAGTCTATCGAACTTGATCATTATTATAGGGTCAACTACAGAATGACCTTTCCTAGGGGATTTTATTCGGACGATATATAGAATTCTTGGAGAAGGACTTACTTTAAGGTTAAAGCAAGTGGTGTTACATAAAGCCCTTACATCTTCGCCTTGATTAAATGGTACCCTATAAAGACGGTGATCACAAGTTGCTCTTTCACTTTCCTGCTACTCAGATGCAGACTTAATTCGATTGACTTGGTCTCGCACGCCCGGGTATCACTTACATATCACTGTTAATAACCGTCAATTTCGTCGTGATGCGAGTCTGCTTGCTCAGCAAACTTCTCACATATTTTATCCCAAAGCCCACCTCCTAAAAGACTTTACTTAGTGGAAGTTCCCCTGGTTCTCTTTGTTGGCGGTGTTGCCATGTTTAGTAGCACCTAGGTGCTACAGCACGAACCCATTTAACAGTCACACTTCAGCGGTGGTGTGATCGTGCAGTGTGAATGGCTACACCAGCTGACCTGATCCACCAATAGCTCTTGGCCTTGTACTGTCACGCTTTTCTTGACTCAAAAGAAAATTTGCCGCCCTTTCAAAATCGGACGACTATCAAAATCGGACGACTATATCATATAGCTGCCATACACATGAAATAAAAATTATATCTTTAGTGTTTTTTAACATATAACCTTATAAGCTTGTAAATAACATTTTTTAATAGTTCTGAATTTGGAATTAAACTTTATTCAAATCGGATGACGATATCATATAGCTGCCATAGGAACGATCGGATAATTGGTGGGAAATAATGTGAAACATACTAGTATTATGACTTTGGGGCTTTTTGAAGTTAACTTTCTTTCTTGTTAAATGTAAGATTAAGATTATTTTTGTTATAGAATAATAATATAAACTTTTCAATTATAGGATTGCGCAGTATTTTAGCTTTTATATCAGATTGGTTAATATTAGATTCGAAATTAAATCTGGGACTTCTTGCTCTGTAGGTTGAAATCATTTATTTTTTGAAAAAAAACCGGCATTAATGTCATATTAAATGTTGTCCCTTATAAGGTCATCGAACTCCTTATGAAAGGTTTGTTCCAAAAATTCACAATAATCGTCTTTTTCTAGATCATAAAGTCGCGATAAATATAACTAGTGTACAACCATAAAGTCTTTAAAGGAGAAAGATTTACGTCTCTATTTTGAGATTGTATGGATCACAGAGTGAAATGATTAGTTTCATTCTTAAATCGATTCTTTAGCTACCGCAAATTCTTAAGATCAAGATCTTTTAGATTTAATTTATATTAATTTATATTAATAATTTATAAAATCTATTAAAGCTAGAATGTTTGAACTTGCAGGTAAATTCTTGAGCTTCTTGCGCAGCGCAGGTTTGATTCAGCGAGGAGCCACGCCCACTCTAAGCCGACCAAAACTGTTGCGGCCACAGTTTTAATTTTTTTTTATTGACTTAATAAAAAATTTGTCAAGCCCACTTAAACGCCCACAAAACCCTACCCTCTCGCCCACAAGACCATTTTTATGACATCTATATGTTGGAATCGTCCGATTTTTATTAAATTGAACTCAAAATTCTAAAAAATATAAAAAATGTTATTTTCAAGCTTAAAAGGTTATATGTAAAAAACAACAAAGATATAAATTGTTCATATTTTCCGATAGCTTCTATGGCAGCTATATGATATAATCGTTCGGTTTTGATAAAATTTAATTCGAAATTCAAATCTAACTAAAAAATGTTATTTTCAAGCGTATAAGGTTATATGTTAAAAAACACCGAAGTATAATTCATTCATATTATTTTACCACTAATTTTCCAATCGTTCCTATTCTAGCTATATGATATAGTCGTCCGATTTTGATAAAATTGATTTATAAGTTTAAAAACACCAAAGATATAATTTTTTCCCCGATAGTTCCTATTGGAGCTATTAGATATAGTTGTCCGATCCGCCTGGTTCCGACATATATACTACCTGCAATACAAAGAAGACTTTTGGGAAAGTTTGAGCCCGATAGCCTTAAAACTGAGAGACTAGTTTGCGAAGAAACGGACGGACAGACGAACATGGCCAGATCGACTAGTCTAGTGATGCTGATCAAGAATATATAACGTCTTCTTTACTGCGTGGCAAAGTTCTGACTGAAATCAATATACCCTCTGCAGAGGTATAATTATAATATATATAATTATTTTAGCTTTTACCTGGTAAATTCTAAAAGATTCCCTCCCAATAATTTTAACTGGAAATGTAAAGTCAAAAGTTTATTTTGTAAAACCATAATACATTTATTATTATTTTCGTGTTGCGAAAATGTTTTATTATAGTAGCTGTAATAAGGGGGATCAGAGGTTTTTTCGACGGTTTTGTTTAAAATCTTAATCAGTCTGTTTGCTATCCGAGGGAATCCCATCGTTTTATTGCATTTCAAAACATTGTGACCCCTCGCTATCTTCTGAGTATGTCCATGAGAAAGTGCACGTGCATACCTACGAACTCGAGTATCCTACCCTCGAGTCTTTTTGTGTGTGGGAACATAACCTCATCATCATGTTTTACAAACAAAAAATGCTCTGTACCCATTCAGCAAGGTTAAAGTCAAATCATTTACAATATATCCGGGCAACAATACACTGTCGATAGACAACGCAGTTATTGGACAAATACCAAATTTTCTGGCCTTTTGTATGGTTAAGAACCCTCATACTCAGGAAACCGAGGCTTAGACCCATTTAAATTTGAACATTTTAAAATTCAACGCTTTAACCTATTGGTTAACGGAGTTCAAGCTCCTTCCCAGGCTCTGGAGTTCGATTACTCGAACGCTGAAAAGGTTCAGAGCTCAAGAGGTTATAATATGCTTTTTAGATCATGTGGAATTAAACATTACGATCGTGGACTACAAATTACCAAGGAAATGTTTGATTCAAACAGTTTTATATTAGCCTTTGACTTAACTGCTGATCAATCAAATTCAACTATATGTTCAAATTTAATCTCTCAAGGTACTATAAGAATCGAAGGAAGATTTTCGGAACCACTTGCTGAAGCAGTTACTTGCTTGGTATACTGTGAATACGATTCAATGATTGATACTGATAAGCATAGAAATATTCGTACGCTCTTTTAAAATGAATACTTTACAAATTGAACATTTTCTTTCTAAGTATTCAAAGACAAAATCTATTTTTAAAGGAGTTTTTCCTTCTGATAGGTTACCAAAAACTATTTTAAAGTATCCCGCACTAATAATTGCGAATACCGACACTTCAGATCAACCTGGAACTCATTGGATTGCATTTTATTTTGATAGTCGTAGGTCAGCAGAATTTTTCGATTCATATGGTCAATATCCCCAGAAAAAAAAAAAACTTTTAAAATTGTATTCCAAAATAGTAGTAAGGTTGAATTATTCGGAAAAATTCAAGGAGATATATTAAATTAAAACAAACTGCTTGTTAACAATGTTGATTTAAGAATTAATTTCAATATTGAAAAAACAGCATTTTATTTAACGAAAACCGACACTGAATCAAATTTAAAAATACTACAAGCAACACTTTTAATGAATCACATAACAATTAACCCCAGTATTTTATTCGCTCATCATCATGTTTTACAAACAAAAAATGCTCTATCTTTATTCAGCAAAGTCAAAGTCAAATCTTTTACAATTTATACACTATCAATAGATAACGCAGTTATAAGTCAGCTACCAAAATTTTCTGGCTAAAAATCGTTCATAATCAGGAAAACGGACCTTAGACTCGTTTAACTTTCAACATTTTAAAATTCAACGCCTTAATCTATTGGTTAATAGAGTTCAAGTTTTTCCCAGGCATTAGAATTTGATTTCTTTAACCCGGAAAAGGTTCATATGCGATTAAGATCATGTGTAATAAAACATTACGATCGTGGACTGCAAATTACAAAGGAAATGTTTGATACAAACAGTTTTATATTAGCCTTTGACTTAACTTCTGATCAATCAAATTCAACTGCATGTTCAAATTTGATCTCGTAAGGTACTATAAGAGTCGAAGGAAGATTTTCACAACGACTTACTGAAGCAGTCACGTGTTTAGTATACTGTGAATACGATTCCATGCTTGATATTGATAAACATAGAAATATTAGAACGCTTTTTTTTACAAATTCAACATTTGCTTTTAAAGCATTTAAAAACACGATCTATTTTTAAAGGAGGGTTTCCCTCTGACCAGTTACCGAAATCTTTTTTAAAATATCCCGCTTTAATAATTGTGAGCACCGATGCTTCAGATCAGAAAGGAACTCATTGGATTGCATTCTATTTTGATAGTCACAGGTCAGCAGAATTTTTCGATTCAGATGGACAATATCCCCAGAAAAAAATGTAAAATTTTTAAAATCTAACGCCTATAAATATTTTTATAGTAAACAACAACTACCAGGATATTTTGCTAATACTTGTGGTCACTATTGCCTGCTGTATGGTATTTTTAAAATTAAAAAGAAAACCCAAAACTAAATTAATACTACAAAGAACCATTATAAAAAATAAAAAATGTTTATTAAGTAAAATTAATTTTTTTATTTATGATTTTGGGGCAATTCGTTTGTTTAATTTATAATATTTAATTATAAGACTAAGGGCTTCTTATTTCAGTGCCGGTAGCATATGACACTGGCATGGGTCGGGTCCAGATGAGGCATCATCGTCTCTCCAGGGGCAAAGTTTGTAGTGGAATCCGAACTTTGAATGAATCAACTCTTTTTCCTCTAAATCCTCCAGAGTAGCTGTCAAAAATTCCATCAGTTGCAGGTGTTGCTCAAAAAGCATGCCTTCAAATTGCATCAAGAATAATTCGATTTGTAGAGCGTACAGTTTTATTTTAAACTATTTCTTCTTCTGACTTCTGAAATATGTCAATAGCGTTAAAATAAAGTTAGTGTACATAATGTAAAGACAAAGAAAGAGATACCAGTATATACATCTCATTTTATATCTATGTAAATATGTCAATAGCGTTAAAATAAAGTTAGTGTACATAATGTAAAAACAAGGTAGCTATGACGCTATATAAGACAATCATTAAAAAAAAAACAGTTTTTTTTCCAACATCGGAATCCTTTACTACTCGAAACGCCCTAAAAGTGCCTACCTCAAAGATACACAACTTTAACTATCAAAAATCTAGATCTTCCATTATTGTTGTTATTTCTGTCCTGAAGTACGGAATGGCAACGTTTCATTGCGAGTTGTGTTCAGAACCAAAATCCTTTACTACTCGAAACGGCCTAAAAGTGCCTACCTCAAAAATAAACAACTTTAACTATCAAAAATCTAGATCTTCCATTATTTTTGTTATTTCTGTCCTGAAGTACGAAAAATTTGGTTGCGAAACAACTATAATATGCATATTCTATTGATGCACAATGAGAAGATAAAAAGAATTCGTAAAGCAGAAGAAAATTATTAAAAAAATAAAAAACAATTATAAGGACTTCATTTCAAAATAGTTGTTATTTAATATAATTTTTTCAATTTGAGTTTAATTTAAAATGGGAAAAATTTTAAATTATTAATCTAGACTAAATAAGACGTCGAGTAAAGCGCTGTCATCTCATCATCCAACAAATTTAAATATGGATTTGCTGGTTGTGGTGAGGGCTCCAAAATCTCATCAAAGATGGGGTCATCGTCTGGAAACATTTCCGTGGCGAAAGGTTCGTCCAATTCAATTTCCTGTCCACGCTGAAATTGATCCTGGCTTTTATCGTTTAGGATCATCTGGGCCTGCATAGCAGTCCCCATTGGGAACTGGCTCAACGCAAGGGAGGACAGTTCCGGGTCCCTCTCTTGGGTAGAAGCTGCAGCCGGTTGAAATTCTCTTCGTAGGAGACGATCAACCGAATCTTCCGTATCAGAAGCATCCACAACCTTCTGATCCGAGTTTTCAATAATCTCGACATCAGAATCCTGCATCTCTGGTATTTCGAGGTGATCAATCTCAATCTCATTAATGGTATCAAAAAACTCAATAGTAAGATCCATTGGTATGCAGTACTGAGGCATTTGAAGAGTGTATACAGGCATGTTGTACTCCTAGAACCAATCCGATTGGTTCTCGAATATAGGAAGCAGAACAAGACCGCAGTCCAATGGTTATAAGATGGAAAAGGAAGACAAGGATTGCTAACAAATTACCGGGGGATGTACGTGATGTAGGAGGGTTCAGTATGTAGGTAAATATCGATGGTGTATCGGGTATGGGATAGGTTACGCTTACGAAAGGTAATCTCTGTGTAAGCAAGATACAAAATTATTGACACTTTGATTCGGGCCAACATTTGCGCAAGATGTTGCAGTGCAACCATTACAATGTTCTCAAGCCTTAAGCTAAGAGTAGCTTTAATAAGGGGGATCAGAGGTTTTTTCGAAGGTCTTGTTTAAAATCATAATCAGTGTGTTTGCTATCCGAGGGAATCCTATAGTTTTATTACATTTCAAAACATTGTAACCCCTTGGTACTTTCTGAGAATGTCCATTTTTGAAAAAAAAAATTAAAAATTTAAATTTTACACAAGCAGCCACGCACAAGCAGACCCACACACACAAGGACTCGAGGGTAGGGTAGCACTTTCTCATGGACATTATCAGAAGATAGCCAGGAGTCACAATATTTTGAAATGCAATAAAACGATAGGATTCCCTCGGATAGCAAACACACTGATTATGATTTTAAACAAAACCGTCGAAAAAACCTCTGATCCCCCTTATTATAGCTACTTATATTATTTCTGAAATGAGAAAAGTTGAACGCCCAAGGTATCACGTACCCTTTAACTCATTATGACAGGTGTTTCTGTGCACGTAAGAAAGTTCGCACACCCAAAATATCCAAAGGCTGCTATCTTATTTGACGAACCGCACCAGGAGGTTTTGCGCAGACGACTACTATATACACACGAAGAAAGGAAAACCTACAGCATTCGTCCGATTGTTTTGAGTGATACATCAAACGAAAAGTATTGCAAAAAGTAAAAGAATTGCATACCCAGACTTTAAAAAAAGTATTTGTTGTGGGAAGTGTAAAAGTTAAAATTTAGGAAATTTGATCTGTTGGGCTAGTGGGGATAGTTAACCCCCCGCTATCAACCTGATTGTATTCTACATTATTTCTGTACAATTTTCAAAAAGCGTGCCGAATTTAAAAAATTAAGAAAATATATTTATTTATTAGATCGTATAGTACATTTTCGGCACAAATGTTGATATCAGAACTTTTTTTTGCTGAAGGTGCGATCAGCACTAGGTTTTTACCTGGTTCAGTTTTTGTTTAATATTAGAAATACATGTCCGATCATGTTTGGAAAAAAATGATTTTTATGATTGTAGGACTAACACACGCACAAGCCTGAAAGCGCACGCTTATTGACAAGATTATTTGCCTCACGCCAACGACCTCACGGCTGACTGGTCAATATAGGGGTAGAAAGCAGTCGAGGAAATATATATCATTCCCCTTACCTCTAATTTGAACTCGAAATAAAAAGTCTGAAGTATATTTTGTAGAATAATAATATTTTTCATTTATTTTAATATTGCGACCATGTTTTGTTATATATTTGGCTCCGTTCCGGCGATTTGCATACAAGAAGCAGACACACGTTGGTAAATTTCCTCAATAAATTTTATTATTCTAGCTCTTTAAACATCTACTCTCAACTTTAAAGTGATTTATATAAAATTATTTTTTTGTTTTGGTGATACTTTTAAAAAATCTTAAAATAATGTATGCTTAGAACACAAACTCTGCCCCTAGATGCGTTCCAAAATAAGTAAACCATTTTCCCTTAAACCTCTTTAATTAATTGTAATTGTCCTTAGATACATTCGAGTTTCCGGAAAACTGTTTTCTCCATCGTTCCAAAAAATTGTGTGATGTTTATTCGTTAACAAATTTCAGTCTTTCGATATTTTCTATTTGGCAAAGTAAAATCATATGATGGTCTTTTAAAAAAACTATTATTCAAGTGTAGATCATTTTTAAATACAATTCCAGTTTCTTTAAGAAAAAAAATTATTTTTATTGTGGAAGAAACCTTTATGTCGATTGATGACACAGTATCTCATATCATTTTCCTAAAGTTTAAAGCCTCGTTCTACTAGTCCGTTTAATGGGCTATGTTCAACTAACTGGTCATGTATGAGGAGACAATATGCTTGGCAATTTTCATGACTTGGTGTCCTCAGTTCAATTGAAATTTTCACATCAAAAGGACCAGCCAACACTGACTCGTTTGATATTCAATGGGGTCAAAAATGTTTGTGACTCACTATTTTAGTAACTAGTTTGAAATCTGGTATACATTTTATAAATGGTTTCATACTGATTCCTACTAAAATCGACATTCAAATTATCATATAGATATGACTTAGAACTCAAATAATTTTCTTAATTTGATCACTTGTTTGTGATATGCTTTCTATTCAGGGTAAATCCAATTATTGCGAATCGTGGTTTGAAAATTATCCAGAGATATCAAATCTTGCTCTATTAATCGTTTGGATTAAATGTTTGCTTGTATGATTAATAATTGTGATAATTTCTTTGAAATACTTTCACCTGAGTTAATTTTGTCTCAAACATTTAAAATGTTGTTCGTTGTTTTTCTGCCCACCTGGTATGTTATACTCAAAGCTTCAATCCTAATGACTTTAGAAATAGTTTTTTTTCCACGTACATATTTATGAGCAGCCGAATCGAAACGTTTAAACCACGTAAATTTAGCAAATCAGCGTTTTGGTCTTCTATACGTAAAGATAGTGTGATTATTTTGTCACAGTTTATTGGTGTCACTGTCATTTTACATCCAGTAACATTAATGCCAAACTCACAAGATGAACCACTTCTTATATATTCCAAACGAATTATATTAATTTGCAATAAGTTCGTTGTCTGATCTGATCGATAGGATTTTGTAGAATGTGGTTCTATGTTTTCTTTTTAAAGTAAACAGGCTCTGGGATGGTAGTTATTCCAACGAGAAGTGTATTATTGTTACTTTGAATTTTAAGTTTTTTCAAGGTAGTCTTTTAGCTTATTAGTAATAAAATTTGTGACATCATTTAATTCGTATATTCCAGAAAGAATCGTAATAACATTATCACCGTTATAAAACAAATTATTTTTACGTCAATATTTGGAATCGCTTCAAACATAAAAAAGTCGATAAGTGCACATTCATATTTCCCATTCAATTCAATAAGTGGAAAAAAAATTGTTTTTTTTTTGAAGGAACTATTTCTATTCAAAGATAAAGAAAGCGATCTAAACATATTAAAATATATTTATAAGCTGTGGCATTAAAGGTATCTAACCCAACTTCTATTGATATCACTCCTAAAATCATGGTAAATTGATCAAATTATGTATTTCAAATTTCTTACTAATTAATAAGAATCCGTGCTTATCCTTCCAACCCCTTTGACAAATTTTCACTAATTAGTGTTAAAATGGTCTATATATATTTGCCTTTAATAAATTTAAGAGCGGGTGTCAATAGATTATATATTAGTTTATTAACCATGATGCGTTCTATAAAAGTGAGTGTCGGGTACTGCTGGAAAGCTTAAGGCCTAACTCCAGTATGAGTATGTACGCAGTTTCAAGTTACGCCCTAATGCCAAGCTCAGGGCTGCCAACATTCTCGCGGCATTCCTATTGCAGCTATATGATATAGTCGTCCGATTTTGATAAAATTTAATTCTAAATTCAGAATTAATTTAAAAATCGTATATCCAAGCTTAAAAAGGTATATGTTGAAAAACCCCAAAGAAATAATTTCTTTAAAATGTTTTCCTTGATAGTTCCTATGGGAGCTATAAGATATAGTTGTCCAATCTGGTTCCGACTTATATACTACCTGCAATAGAAAGAAGACTTTTGGGAAAGTTTCAGCCCGATAGCTTTAAAACTGAGAGACTAGTTTGCGTAGAAACGGACGGACGGACATGGCTAGAACGACTCGTCTCGACCTTTTCGAAAAAAATCGCTCGAAATTCTGTGACACCTACGGTTTTGATGGGTTAGTTTCCAAACCAACCGTCCCCAAGTCAGTCGCAGTCTTCTGTGAAAACCCTGATATATAGTTTATTGTACTCACGAGTTAGATGATCATACAAGGGGGTCGGGTACTGCTAGAAAGTTAAAGGCCTTACGCCATTAGAAGTATGTACGCATTTACAAGTTACGGCCTAATATCAAGATCAGGGCCAACCTGCTGACGGCAAATACATAACAATGCCTCATATTTAAATCATCTTGTTTAAATTTTATAAAAAAATCGATTTTTTACGAATTAAATGTTTCACTATATGACTAAATGTTTGACATTATTAAAATTATAAGAATTATAATTATAAAAATAAGATCTTACATTTTTGTTGAATCAGATATTTATTAAAATACTGTATAATCCCAATGACTGTTTTTTCAGCTGTAAGCTCTCTAAAAACACTACGCTCCGCTCGGCTTACCGAGCGTTCGGAAATAAAAGCACTAGCATATCACCTGTGAAAGAGAAAAGCCGTCTTGGTCTTCAGTTTTCGGTTGTTCGATCAATTTATACCTCATATTTTCTGCACCCTCATAAATGAGTTAATTTTAGAAAACGCTTTAGAATTAACCGTTTGTAATGTTTTTCACAAGTTACATCATAATATCATAATGGAATTGTTTTTGGCTTCTATGAGGTTTAGTTCTCCGGTTTGATAAATTTCTCCGCGTATTCATATAAATGTTAATTCTAACTTTTTGAAAATGTATATACATTTTCAACACACACATTCGTTGTTCGCGCGCTCTTTGGTTGTGTCGATCTTGTCCCCTTCCTTTTTTCAATCGCCCATAGCTTTGCAGATATCTTCGATAAGGTGGGACAGTGCAGACATTCTATCGCTACCAGCATCATTGCATTGGCCTTTATATGTTGGAAATAATCTAAAAAAGGGAAGATACTAGTCACAATGGGTAAAAGACCTCAGCATGGCACTTAACGTTTGGTTTGGAAAATGAGCTGGTGGAAATAAATAATAATAATTAGCGGAGTACGCGATGTCCTCGTCTTCCATTTTTGTCTGTTCGGCTTGGGATGGGTTTTTGAAGGAAGGGGTACCGCTACGTTACCATTTCTCGAATGATATCGAAGATAAATTAAATTTCGCTTACTCAGTTAAAGAAGAAAAAAGAAGAAAGTAAAGAAAAAACAAGAAAGAAAAATTGTCAAAAGAACAACACCACAATACTTCCCTCCCCTTTCCTCGCAAGACATTGCAAAGGCCCACGAGGCCTACCATGATCCTGAATGTTCTGTTTTGCATCCTGAGGATCCCAAGGACTTACACCTTCTTACCCTGACAGTGCGACCTCCATTATCTCCGGATGAGAAGACTTTAGTTAGTCTTTATTATAATTTGTTTTATTAAACATAAGTAAGTACTTCACCTTAAATTATTTGTGTTGGCTTGTGAGGAATAAAATATTGCTGAAATAAAATTGGATTATATTAAATACGCAATTGGTTTCATTTTTGTTCAGTGTAGAAAAATATACATATATGTGTGTATCAAATAATAATACTATTAAAATATAATATAATACTATTAAAATATAATACTATTAAAAGAGAAAAAATTGGAATAGGTTTATTTCAAGAGGGTGCGATGTGGTTGTAAGAATAATTTTTAATTGCCTTTTCATTTTTTAATTTTTGTTGTGTTTGTCGTCGTTTTTTGGGAGCTATCTATGTATGTATGTATTCCAGTTTAAGCCTTGGAAAGCGCATGGCGTAGGTTAAGTGAAAAATAAAGGTTAAGTGAAACAAAAACTTACTAACGATCCGGTGGCTAATTCAGCGGTCGCTGAAAAAAGCGAGAAATCCTTTTTTCTTGATTCTTCTTACACACATTTTTCTTTTAATTTTATTTTTAGATATTTTTTCCCACGTAGGGGGAATATTTTCTTTTAATTTTACTATGTGAAGATTTATCGAACTTGTTTAAGCATCTTTTCTTTTTTCTTTCGCAGTGATACTTTTTCTCTTTGCTTATTTTTTTCACTTATACGTGTTTTACTTTTCCATTTTTTTATGACGCAATATTTTACTCCTCTCACATTTTTACATTTTGTTTCGCAACTTCTTTTTTTATTTTTTTTACCCAAAAAAAAATTAACCAAGAAAATTAGGCACTTAAATAATTAACTATACTACGTATGGGCGCTGAGCTCTATAAACTTATATTGGGTTCTTTTTTTCACATATTCAGCATTCCTAGGGGATTTATCTAAAAAAACTACGCAATCTTCTGGCTGCAGGGTTTTAGTTTCTCTTGCGGGCTGAGCATGGTGCGAACTAATATTAAGCTTAAGCGGCGTGGTCGGCGCAAAAGCCTTTGGTTTTTCCGGCTGGAATCAGGGAGAGAGGCGGGACGCTGGTCGCTCTGGGAAGTTGAGCGAATTCCCTGGATAAAAAAAGAGTTTTAACGTGGGAAACCATATTAAATTTTAAAGAATTGTTGCTAGCTTCTGTGATATTAAAAAACACTATTTCATTATTTCTCTGACCTTTTCTTTGACAGCTATACGTAAAGTCGTCTGATTTTTATTAAAATTAATTCGAAAGTCTTAAAAATATAAAATATGATAATCCCAATATTATAAGATAATGGACCAAAAAAACTTCGAAGCTATAATTTGTTTCATATTATTTTGCCACCAATTTTCCGATCGATCATAGTCGTCCGATTTTGATAAAATTAAATTCGAAATTCAGAACTAATTACAAAATGTTATTTCCAAGAGTATTGGGTTATATTTAAAAAAAAGCACCGAAGCTATAATTTGTTTCATATTATTTTCCCACTCATTTCCTGATTGTTCCTATGACAGCTATATGATTTAGTCGTCCGATTTTGATAAAATTGAATTTGAAATTCATAAATAATTTAAAAATGTTATTTCCAAGCTTAGAAGGTTATATGTTAATAAACACCGAAGATATAATTTTGTCACAATATTTTACCACTAATTTTCCGATCATTCCTATTGCAGCTATATGATATAGTCGTCCGATTTTGATAAAATTTAATTCTAAATTCAAAATTAATTTAAAAATCGTATATCCAAGCTTAAAAAGGTATATGTTGAAAAACCCCAAAGAAATAATTTCTTTAAAATGTTTTCCTTGATAGTTCCTATGGGAGCTCTAAGATATAGTTGTCCAATCTGGTTCCGTCTTATATACTACCTGCAATAGAAAGAAGACGGACGGACGGACATGGCTAGAACGACTCGTCTCGTCGGTAACTTTCCGAAAAAAATCGGTCGAATTTCTGTGACACCTACGGTTTTGATGGGTTAGTTTCCAAACCAACCGTCCCCAAGTCAGTCGCAGTCTTCTGTGAAAACCCTGATATATAGTTTATTGTACTTACGAGTTAGATGATCATACAAGGGGGTCGGGTACTGCTAGAAAGTTAAAGGCCTTACGCCATTAGAAGTATGTACGCATTTACGAGTTACGGCCTAATATCAAGATCAGGGCCAATCTGCTGACGGCAAATACATAACAATGCCTCATATTTAAATCATCTTGTTTAAATTTTATAAAAAAATCGATTTTTTACGAATTAAATGTTTCACTATATGACTAAATGTTTGACATTAATAAAATTATAAGAATTATAATTATAAAAATAAGATCTTACATTTTTGTTGAATCAGATATTTATTAAAATACTGTATAATCCTAATGACTGTTTTTTCAGCTGTAAGCTCTCTAAAAACACTACGCTCCGCTCGGCTTACCGAGCGTTCGGAAATAAAAGCACTAGCATATCACCTGTGAAAGAGAAAAGCCGTCTTGGTCTTCAGTTTTCGGTTGTTCGATCAATTTATACCTCATATTTTCTGCACCCTCATAAATGAGTTAATTTTAGAAAACGCTTTAGAATTAACCGTTTGTAATGTTTTTCACAAGTTACATCATAATATCATAATGGAATTGTTTTTGGCTTCTATGAGGTTTAGTTCTCCGGTTTGATAAATTTCTCCGCGTATTCATATAAATGTTAATTCTAACTTTTTGAAAATGTATATACATTTTCAACACACACATTCGTTGTTCGCGCGCTCTTTGGTTGTGTCGATCTTGTCCCCTTCCTTTTTTCAATCGCCCATAGCTTTGCAGATATCTTCGATAAGGTGGGACAGTGCAGACATTCTATCGCTACCAGCATCATTGGATTGGCCTTTATATGTTGGAAATAATCTAAAAAAGGGAAGATACTAGTCACAATGGGTAAAAGACCTCAGCATGGCACTTAACGTTTGGTTTGGAAAATGAGCTGGTGGAAATAAATAATAATAATTAGCGGAGTACGCGATGTCCTCGTCTTCCATTTTTGTCTGGTCGGCTTGGGATGGGTTTTTGAAGGAAGGGGTACCGCTACGTTACCATTTCTCGAATGATATCGAAGATAAATTAAATTTCGCTTACTCAGTTAAAGAAGGAAAAAGAAGAAAGTAAAGAAAAAACAAGAAAGAAAAATTGTCAAAAGAACAACACCACAATACTTCCCTCCCCTTTCCTCGCAAGACATTGCAAAGTCCCACGAGGCCTACCATGATCCTGAATGTTCTGTTTTGCATCCTGAGGATCCCAAGGACTTACACCTTCTTACCCTGACAGTGCGACCTCCATTATCTCCGGATGAGAAGACTTTAGTTAGTCTTTATTATAATTTGTTTTATTAAACATAAGTAAGTACTTCACCTTAAATTATTTGTGTTGGCTTGTGAGGAATGAAATATTGCTGAAATAAAATTGGATTATATTAAATACGCAATTGGTTTCATTTTTGTTCAGTGTAGAAAAATATACATATATGTTTTTTTTTTTTTTTTTTTTTTTTTAATTAACATCTTTATTTAATATAATCCAGGAACAGATCTAATTAAAGCCTTTAACCTAAATGTTTTCTTAAGTAAATAATCTCTTAATTATAAATTATAATTAGTTTTCAACTTGGTATATAGGAGTAGATCAAATTACGACTAGTTTCAAGTAAATAATATATTCATATTAGTCTCTTAGGAGCAGCCCAAAATGTCTTCTTTTGAGCCTGCGAATTGGGATAGCCCCTGTAATCTCCGGGCTAGACGATTACGGTGGGCAGTTAGACGATCGTTGTACCTTATGTTTTATTAAACATAAGTAAGTACTTCACCTTAAATTATTTGTGTTGGCTTGTGAGGAATGAAATATTGCTGAAATAAAATTGGATTATATTAAATACGCAATTGGTTTCATTTTTGTTCACTGTAGAAAAATATACATATATGTGTGTATCAAATAATAATACTATTAAAATATAATATAATACTATTAAAATATAATACTATTAAAAGAGAAAAAATTGGAATAGGTTTATTTCAAGAGGGTGCGATGTGGTTGTAAGAATAATTTTTAATTGCCTTTTCATTTTTTAATTTTTGTTGTGTTTGTCGTCGTTTTTTGGGAGCTATCTATGTATGTATGTATTCCAGTTTAAGCCTTGGAAAGCGCATGGCGTAGGTCCGTTACGCAAGGCAAACAGCACAAAAGAAAAAGGAAAAATAAAGGTTAAGTGAAACAAAAACTTACTAACGATCCGGTGGCTAATTCAGCGGTCGCTGAAAAAAGCGAGAAATCCTTTTTTCTTGATTCTTCTTACACACATTTTTCTTTTAATTTTATTTTTAGATATTTTTTCCCACGTAGGGGGAATATTTTCTTTTAATTTTACTATGTGAAGATTTATCGAACTTGTTTAAGCATCTTTTCTTTTTTCTTTCGCAGTGATACTTTTTCTCTTTGCTTATTTTTTTCACTTATACGTGTTTTACTTTTCCATTTTTTTATGACGCAATATTTTACTCCTCTCACATTTTTACATTTTGTTTCGCAACTTCTTTTTTTATTTTTTTTACCCAAAAAAAAATTAACCAAGAAAATTAGGCACTTAAATAATTAACTATACTACGTATGGGCGCTGAGCTCTATAAACTTATATTGGGTTCTTTTTTTCACATATTCAGCATTCCTAGGGGATTTATCTAAAAAAACTACGCAATCTTCTGGCTGCAGGGTTTTAGTTTCTCTTGCGGGCTGAGCATGGTGCGAACTAATATTAAGCTTAAGCGGCGTGGTCGGCGCAAAAGCCTTTGGTTTTTCCGGCTGGAATCAGGGAGAGAGGCGGGACGCTGGTCGCTCTGGGAAGTTGAGCGAATTCCCTGGATAAAAAAAGAGTTTTAACGTGGGAAACCATATTAAATTTTAAACAATTGTTGCTAGCTTCTGTGATATTAAAAAACACTATTTCATTATTTCTCTGACCTTTTCTTTGACAGCTATACGTAAAGTCGTCTGATTTTTATTAAAATTAATTCGAAAGTCTTAAAAATATAAAATATGATAATCCCAATATTATAAGATAATGGACCAAAAAAACTTCGAAGCTATAATTTGTTTCATATTATTTTGCCACCAATTTTCCGATCGATCATAGTCGTCCGATTTTGATAAAATTAAATTCGAAATTCAGAACTAATTACAAAATGTTATTTCCAAGAGTATTGGGTTATATTTAAAAAAAGCACCGAAGCTATAATTTGTTTCATATTATTTTCCCACTCATTTCCTGATTGTTCCTATGACAGCTATATGATTTAGTCGTCCGATTTTGATAAAATTGAATTTGAAATTCATAAATAATTTAAAAATGTTATTTCCAAGCCTAGAAGATTATATGTTAAAAAACACCGAAGATATAATTTTTTCACAATATTTTACCACTAATTTTCCGATCATTCCTATTTAATTCTAAATTCAGAACTAATTTAAAAATCGTATATCCAAGCTTAAAAAGGTATATGTTGAAAAACCGCAAAGAAATAACTTCTTTAAAATGTTTTCCTTGATAGTTCCTATGGGAGCTATAAGATATAGTTGTCCAATCTGGTTCCGACTTATATACTACCTGCAATAGAAAGAAGACTTTTGGGAAAGTTTCAGCCCGATAGCTTTAAAACTGAGAGACTAGTTTGCGTAGAAACGGACGGACAGACGGACGGACATGGCTAGAACGACTCGTCTCGTCGGTAACTTTCCGAAAAAAATCGTTCGAATTTCTGTGACACCTACGGTTTTGATGGGTTAGTTTCCAAACCAACCGTCCCCAAGTCAGTCGCAGTCTTCTGTGAAAACCCTGATATATAGTTTATTGTACTTACGAGTTAGATGATCATACAAGGGGGTCGGGTACTGCTAGAAAGTTAAAGGCCTTACGCCATTAGAAGTATGTACGCATTTACGAGTTACGGCCTAATATCAAGATCAGGGCCAATCTGCTGACGGCAAATACATAACAATGCCTCATATTTAAATCATCTTGTTTAAATTTTATAAAAAAATCGATTTTTTACGAATTAAATGTTTCACTATATGACTAAATGTTTGACATTAATAAAATTATAAGAATTATAATTATAAAAATAAGATCTTATATTTTTGTTGAATCAGATATTTATTAAAATACTGTATAATCCTAATGTCTACACATTTTCAGCTGTAAGCTCTCTAAAAACACTACGCTCCGCTCGGCTTACCGAGCGTTCGGAAATAAAAGCACTAGCATATCACCTGTGAAAGAGAAAAGCCGTCTTGGTCTTCAGTTTTCGGTTGTTCGATCAATTTATACCTCATATTTTCTGCACCCTCATAAATGAGTTAATTTAAGAAAACGCTTTAGAATTAACCGTTTGTAATGTTTTTCACAAGTTACATCATCGAATATCATAATGGAATTGTTTTTGGCTTCTATGAGGTTTAGTTCTCCGGTTTGATAAATTTCTCCGCGTATTCATATAAATGTTAATTCTAACTTTTTGAAAATGTATAGACATTTTCAACACACACATTCGTTGTTCGCGCGCTCTTTGGTTGTGTCGATCTTGTCCCCTTCCTTTTTTCAATCGCCCATAGCTTTGCAGATATCTTCGATAAGGTGGGACAGTGCAGACATTCTATCGCTACCAGCATCATTGCATTGGCCTTTATATGTTGGAAATAATCTAAAAAAGGGAAGATACTAGTCACAATGGGTAAAAGACCTCAGCATGGCACTTAACGTTTGGTTTGGAAAATGAGCTGGTGGAAATAAATAATAATAATTAGCGGAGTACGCAATGTCTTCGTCTTCCATTTTTGTCTGGTCGGCTTGGGATGGGTTTTTGAAGGAAGGGGTACCGCTACGTTACCATTTCTCGAATGATATCGAAGATAAATTAAATCTCGCTTACTCAGTTAAAAAAGGAAAAAGAAGAAAGTAAAGAAAAAAAAGAAAGAAAAATTGTCAAAAGAACAACACCACAATACTTCCCTCCCTTTTCCACGCAAGACATTGCAAAGGCCCACGAGGCCTACCATGATCCTGTATGTTCTGTTTTGCATCCTGAGGATCCCAAGGACTTACACCTTCTTACCCTGACAGTGCGACCTCCATTATCTCCGGATGAGAAGACTTTAGTTGGTCTTTATTATAATTTGTTTTATTAAACATAAGTAAGTACTTCACCTTAAATTATTTGTGTTGGCTTGTGAGGAATGAAATATTGCTGAAATAAAATTGGATTATATTAAATACGCAATTGGTTTCATTTTTGTTCAGTGTAGAAAAATATACATATATGTGTGTATCAAATAATAATACTATTAAAATATAATATAATACTATTAAAATATAATACTATTAAAAGAGAAAAAATTGGAATAGGTTTATTTCAAGAGGGTGCGATGTGGTTGTAAGAATAATTTTTAATTGCCTTTTCATTTTTTAATTTTTGTTGTGTTTGTCGTCGTTTTTTGGGAGCTATCTATGTATGTATGTATTCCAGTTTAAGCCTTGGAAAGCGCATGGCGTAGGTCCGTTACGCAAGGCAAACAGCACAAAAGAAAAAGGAAAAATAAAGGTTAAGTGAAACAAAAACTTACTAACGATCCGGTGGCTAATTCAGCGGTCGCTGAAAAAAGCGAGAAATCCTTTTTTCTTGATTCTTCTTACACACATTTTTCTTTTAATTTTATTTTTAGATATTTTTTCCCACGTAGGGGGAATATTTTCTTTTAATTTTACTATGTGAAGATTTATCGAACTTGTTTAAGCATCTTTTCTTTTTTCTTTCGCAGTGATACTTTTTCTCTTTGCTTATTTTTTTCACTTATACGTGTTTTACTTTTCCATTTTTTTATGACGCAATATTTTACTCCTCTCACATTTTTACATTTTGTTTCGCAACTTCTTTTTTTATTTTTTTTACCCAAAAAAAAATTAACCAAGAAAATTAGGCACTTAAATAATTAACTATACTACGTATGGGCGCTGAGCTCTATAAACTTATATTGGGTTCTTTTTTTCACATATTCAGCATTCCTAGGGGATTTATCTAAAAAAACTACGCAATCTTCTGGCTGCAGGGTTTTAGTTTCTCTTGCGGGCTGAGCATGGTGCGAACTAATATTAAGCTTAAGCGGCGTGGTCGGCGCAAAAGCCTTTGGTTTTTCCGGCTGGAATCAGGGAGAGAGGCGGGACGCTGGTCGCTCTGGGAAGTTGAGCGAATTCCCTGGATAAAAAAAGAGTTTTAACGTGGGAAACCATATTAAATTTTAAACAATTGTTGCTAGCTTCTGTGATATTAAAAAACACTATTTCATTATTTCTCTGACCTTTTCTTTGACAGCTATACGTAAAGTCGTCTGATTTTTATTAAAATTAATTCGAAAGTCTTAAAAATATAAAATATGATAATCCCAATATTATAAGATAATGGACCAAAAAAACTTCGAAGCTATAATTTGTTTCATATTATTTTGCCACCAATTTTCCGATCGATCATAGTCGTCCGATTTTGATAAAATTAAATTCGAAATTCAGAACTAATTACAAAATGTTATTTCCAAGAGTATTGGGTTATATTTAAAAAAAGCACCGAAGCTATAATTTGTTTCATATTATTTTCCCACTCATTTCCTGATTGTTCCTATGACAGCTATATGATTTAGTCGTCCGATTTTGATAAAATTGAATTTGAAATTCATAAATAATTTAAAAATGTTATTTCCAAGCTTAGAAGGTTATATGTTAAAAAACACCGAAGATATAATTTTTTCACAATATTTTACCACTAATTTTCCGATCATTCCTATTGCAGCTATATGATATAGTCGTCCGATTTTGATAAAATTTAATTCTAAATTCAAAATTAATTTAAAAATCGTATATCCAAGCTTAAAAAGGTATATGTTGAAAAACCCCAAAGAAATAATTTCTTTAAAATGTTTTCCTTGATAGTTCCTATGGGAGCTCTAAGATATAGTTGTCCAATCTGGTTCCGTCTTATATACTACCTGCAATAGAAAGAAGACGGACGGACGGACATGGCTAGAACGACTCGTCTCGTCGGTAACTTTCCGAAAAAAATCGGTCGAATTTCTGTGACACCTACGGTTTTGATGGGTTAGTTTCCAAACCAACCGTCCCCAAGTCAGTCGCAGTCTTCTGTGAAAACCCTGATATATAGTTTATTGTACTCACGAGTTAGATGATCTTACAAGGGGGTCGGGTACTGCTGGAAAGTTAAAGGCCTTACGCCATTAGAAGTATGTACGCATTTACGAGTTACGGCCTAATATCAAGATCAGGGCCAACCTGCTGACGGCAAATACATAACAATGCCTCATATTTAAATCATCTTGTTTAAATTTTATAAAAAAATCGATTTTTTACGAATTAAATGTTTCACTATATGACTAAATGTTTGACATTATTAAAATTATAAGAATTATAATTATAAAAATAAGATCTTACATTTTTGTTGAATCAGATATTTATTAAAATACTGTATAATCCTAATGACTGTTTTTTCAGCTGTAAGCTCTCTAAAAACACTACGCTCCGCTCGGCTTACCGAGCGTTCGGAAATAAAAGCACTAGCATATCACCTGTGAAAGAGAAAAGCCGTCTTGGTCTTCAGTTTTCGGTTGTTCGATCAATTTATACCTCATATTTTCTGCACCCTCATAAATGAGTTAATTTTAGAAAACGCTTTAGAATTAACCGTTTGTAATGTTTTTCACAAGTTACATCATAATATCATAATGGAATTGTTTTTGGCTTCTATGAGGTTTAGTTCTCCGGTTTGATAAATTTCTCCGCGTATTCATATAAATGTTAATTCTAACTTTTTGAAAATGTATAGACATTTTCAACACACACATTCGTTGTTCGCGCGCTCTTTGGTTGTGTCGATCTTGTCCCCTTCCTTTTTTCAATCGCCCATAGCTTTGCAGATATCTTCGATAAGGTGGGACAGTGCAGACATTCTATCGCTACCAGCATCATTGCATTGGCCTTTATATGTTGGAAATAATCTAAAAAAGGGAAGATACTAGTCACAATGGGTAAAAGACCTCAGCATGGCACTTAACGTTTGGTTTGGAAAATGAGCTAGTGGAAATAAATAATAATAATTAGCGGAGTACGCAATGTCTTCGTCTTCCATTTTTGTCTGGTCGGCTTGGGATGGGTTTTTGAAGGAAGGGGTACCGCTACGTTACCATTTCTTGAATGATATCGAAGATAAATTAAATTTCGCTTACTCAGTTAAAAAAGGAAAAAGAAGAAAGTAAAGAAAAAAAAGAAAGAAAAATTGTCAAAAGAACAACACCACAATACTTCCCTCCCTTTTCCACGCAAGACATTGCAAAGGCCCACGAGGCCTACCATGATCCTGTATGTTCTGTTTTGCATCCTGAGGATCCCAAGGACTTACACCTTCTTACCCTGACAGTGCGACCTCCATTATCTCCGGATGAGAAGACTTTAGTTGGTCTTTATTATAATTTGTTTTATTAAACATAAGTAAGTACTTCACCTTTAATTATTTGTGTTGGCTTGTGAGGAATGAAATATTGCTGAAATAAAATTGGATTATATTAAATACGCAATTGGTTTCATTTTTGTTCAGTGTAGAAAAATATACATATATGTGTGTATCAAATAATAATACTATTAAAATATAATATAATACTATTAAAATATAATACTATTAAAAGAGAAAAAATTGGAATAGGTTTATTTCAAGAGGGTGCGATGTGGTTGTAAGAATAATTTTTAATTGCCTTTTCATTTTTTAATTTTTGTTGTGTTTGTCGTCGTTTTTTGGGAGCTATCTATGTATGTATGTATTCCAGTTTAAGCCTTGGAAAGCGCATGGCGTAGGTCCGTTACGCAAGGCAAACAGCACAAAAGAAAAAGGAAAAATAAAGGTTAAGTGAAACAAAAACTTACTAACGATCCGGTGGCTAATTCAGCGGTCGCTGAAAAAAGCGAGAAATCCTTTTTTCTTGATTCTTCTTACACACATTTTTCTTTTAATTTTATTTTTAGATATTTTTTCCCACGTAGGGGGAATATTTTCTTTTAATTTTACTATGTGAAGATTTATCGAACTTGTTTAAGCATCTTTTCTTTTTTCTTTCGCAGTGATACTTTTTCTCTTTGCTTATTTTTTTCACTTATACGTGTTTTACTTTTCCATTTTTTTATGACGCAATATTTTACTCCTCTCACATTTTTACATTTTGTTTCGCAACTTCTTTTTTTATTTTTTTTACCCAAAAAAAAATTAACCAAGAAAATTGAGCTCTATAAACTTATATTGGGTTCTTTTTTTCACATATTCAGCATTCCTAGGGGATTTATCTAAAAAAACTACGCAATCTTCTGGCTGCAGGGTTTTAGTTTCTCTTGCGGGCTGAGCATGGTGCGAACTAATATTAAGCTTAAGCGGCGTGGTCGGCGCAAAAGCCTTTGGTTTTTCCGGCTGGAATCAGGGAGAGAGGCGGGACGCTGGTCGCTCTGGGAAGTTGAGCGAATTCCCTGGATAAAAAAAGAGTTTTAACGTGGGAAACCATATTAAATTTTAAACAATTGTTGCTAGCTTCTGTGATATTAAAAAACACTATTTCATTATTTCTCTGACCTTTTCTTTGACAGCTATACGTAAAGTCGTGTGATTTTTATTAAAATTAATTCGAAAGTCTTAAAAATATAAAATATGATAATCCCAATATTATAAGATAATGGACCAAAAAAACTTCGAAGCTATAATTTGTTTCATATTATTTTGCCACCAATTTTCCGATCGATCATAGTCGTCCGATTTTGATAAAATTAAATTCGAAATTCAGAACTAATTACAAAATGTTATTTCCAAGAGTATTGGGTTATATTTAAAAAAAGCACCGAAGCTATAATTTGTTTCATATTATTTTCCCACTCATTTCCTGATTGTTCCTATGACAGCTATATGATTTAGTCGTCCGATTTTGATAAAATTGAATTTTAAATTTATAAATAATTTAAAAATGTTATTTCCAAGCTTAGAAGGTTATATGTTAAAAAACACCGAAGATATAATTTTGTCACAATATTTTACCACTAATTTTCCGATCATTCCTATTGCAGCTATATGATATAGTCGTCCGATTTTGATAAAATTTAATTCTAAATTCAGAATTAATTTAAAAATCGTATATCCAAGCTTAAAAAGGTATATGTTGAAAAACCCCAAAGAAATAATTTCTTTAAAATGTTTTCCTTGATAGTTCCTATGGGAGCTATAAGATATAGTTGTCCAATCTGGTTCCGACTTATATACTACCTGCAATAGAAAGAAGACTTTTGGGAAAGTTTCAGCCCGATAGCTTTAAAACTGAGAGACTAGTTTGCGTAGAAACGGACGGACGGACATGGCTAGAACGACTCGTCTCGTCGGTAACTTTTCGAAAAAAATCGCTCGAATTTCTGTGACACCTACGGTTTTGATGGGTTAGTTTCCAAACCAACCGTCCCCAAGTCAGTCGCAGTCTTCTGTGAAAACCCTGATATATAGTTTATTGTACTCACGAGTTAGATGATCTTACAAGGGGGTCGGGTACTGCTAGAAAGTTAAAGGCCTTACGCCATTAGAAGTATGTACGCATTTACGAGTTACGGCCTAATATCAAGATCAGGGCCAACCTGCTGACGGCAAATACATAACAATGCCTCATATTTAAATCATCTTGTTTAAATTTTATAAAAAAATCGATTTTTTACGAATTAAATGATTCACTATATGACTAAATGTTTGACATTAATAAAATTATAAGAATTATAATTATAAAAATAAGATCTTATATTTTTGTTGAATCAGATATTTATTAAAATACTGTATAATCCTAATGTCTACACATTTTCAGCTGTAAGCTCTCTAAAATCACTACGCTCCGCTCGGCTTACCGAGCGTTCGGAAATAAAAGCACTAGCATATCACCTGTGAAAGAGAAAAGCCGTCTTGGTCTTCAGTTTTCGGTTGTTCGATCAATTTATACCTCATATTTTCTGCACCCTCATAAATGAGTTAATTTTAGAAAACGCTTTAGAATTAACCGTTTGTAATGTTTTTCACAAGTTACATCATAATATCATAATGGAATTGTTTTTGGCTTCTATGAGGTTTAGTTCTCCGGTTTGATAAATTTTTCCGCGTATTCATATAAATGTTAATTCTAACTTTTTGAAAATGTATATACATTTTCAACACACACATTCGTTGTTCGCGCGCTCTTTGGTTGTGTCGATCTTGTCCCCTTCCTTTTTTCAATCGCCCATAGCTTTGCAGATATCTTCGATAAGGTGGGACAGTGCAGACATTCTATCGCTACCAGCATCATTGCATTGGCCTTTATATGTTGGAAATAATCTAAAAAAGGGAAGATACTAGTCACAATTGGTAAAAGACCTCAGCATGGCACTTAACGTTTGGTTTGGAAAATGAGCTGGTGGAAATAAATAATAATAATTAGCGGAGTACGCAATGTCTTCGTCTTCCATTTTTGTCTGGTCGGCTTGGGATGGGTTTTTGAAGGAAGGGGTACCGCTACGTTACCATTTCTCGAATGATATCGAAGATAAATTAAATTTCGCTTACTCAGTTAAAGAAGGAAAAAGAAGAAAGTAAAGAAAAAAAAGAAAGAAAAATTGTCAAAAGAACAACACCACAATACTTCCCTCCCTTTTCCACGCAAGACATTGCAAAGGCCCACGAGGCCTACCATGATCCTGTATGTTCTGTTTTGCATCCTGAGGATCCCAAGGACTTACACCTTCTTACCCTGACAGTGCGACCTCCATTATCTCCGGATGAGAAGACTTTAGTTGGTCTTTATTATAATTTGTTTTATTAAACATAAGTAAGTACTTCACCTTTAATTATTTGTGTTGGCTTGTGAGGAATGAAATATTGCTGAAATAAAATTGGATTATATTAAATACGCAATTGGTTTCATTTTTGTTCAGTGTAGAAAAATATACATATATGTGTGTATCAAATAATAATACTATTAAAATATAATATAATACTATTAAAATATAATACTATTAAAAGAGAAAAAATTGGAATAGGTTTATTTCAAGAGGGTGCGATGTGGTTGTAAGAATAATTTTTAATTGCCTTTTCATTTTTTAATTTTTGTTGTGTTTGTCGTCGTTTTTTGGGAGCTATCTATGTATGTATGTATTCCAGTTTAAGCCTTGGAAAGCGCATGGCGTAGGTCCGTTACGCAAGGCAAACAGCACAAAAGAAAAAGGAAAAATAAAGGTTAAGTGAAACAAAAACTTACTAACGATCCGGTGGCTAATTCAGCGGTCGCTGAAAAAAGCGAGAAATCCTTTTTTCTTGATTCTTCTTACACACATTTTTCTTTTAATTTTATTTTTAGATATTTTTTCCCACGTAGGGGGAATATTTTCTTTTAATTTTACTATGTGAAGATTTATCGAACTTGTTTAAGCATCTTTTCTTTTTTCTTTCGCAGTGATACTTTTTCTCTTTGCTTATTTTTTTCACTTATACGTGTTTTACTTTTCCATTTTTTTATGACGCAATATTTTACTCCTCTCACATTTTTACATTTTGTTTCGCAACTTCTTTTTTTATTTTTTTTACCCAAAAAAAAATTAACCAAGAAAATTAGGCACTTAAATAATTAACTATACTACGTATGGGCGCTGAGCTCTATAAACTTATATTGGGTTCTTTTTTTCACATATTCAGCATTCCTAGGGGATTTATCTAAAAAAACTACGCAATCTTCTGGCTGCAGGGTTTTAGTTTCTCTTGCGGGCTGAGCATGGTGCGAACTAATATTAAGCTTAAGCGGCGTGGTCGGCGCAAAAGCCTTTGGTTTTTCCGGCTGGAATCAGGGAGAGAGGCGGGACGCTGGTCGCTCTGGGAAGTTGAGCGAATTCCCTGGATAAAAAAAGAGTTTTAACGTGGGAAACCATATTAAATTTTAAACAATTGTTGCTAGCTTCTGTGATATTAAAAAACACTATTTCATTATTTCTCTGACCTTTTCTTTGACAGCTATACGTAAAGTCGTCTGATTTTTATTAAAATTAATTCGAAAGTCTTAAAAATATAAAATATGATAATCCCAATATTATAAGATAATGGACCAAAAAAACTTCGAAGCTATAATTTGTTTCATATTATTTTGCCACCAATTTTCCGATCGATCATAGTCGTCCGATTTTGATAAAATTAAATTCGAAATTCAGAACTAATTACAAAATGTTATTTCCAAGAGTATTGGGTTATATTTAAAAAAAGCACCGAAGCTATAATTTGTTTCATATTATTTTCCCACTCATTTCCTGATTGTTCCTATGACAGCTATATGATTTAGTCGTCCGATTTTGATAAAATTGAATTTTAAATTTATAAATAATTTAAAAATGTTATTTCCAAGCTTAGAAGGTTATATGTTAAAAAACACCGAAGATATAATTTTGTCACAATATTTTACCACTAATTTTCCGATCATTCCTATTGCAGCTATATGATATAGTCGTCCGATTTTGATAAAATTTAATTCTAAATTCAGAATTAATTTAAAAATCGTATATCCAAGCTTAAAAAGGTATATGTTGAAAAACCCCAAAGAAATAATTTCTTTAAAATGTTTTCCTTGATAGTTCCTATGGGAGCTATAAGATATAGTTGTCCAATCTGGTTCCGACTTATATACTACCTGCAATAGAAAGAAGACTTTTGGGAAAGTTTCAGCCCGATAGCTTTAAAACTGAGAGACTAGTTTGCGTAGAAACGGACGGACGGACATGGCTAGAACGACTCGTCTCGTCGGTAACTTTTCGAAAAAAATCGCTCGAATTTCTGTGACACCTACGGTTTTGATGGGTTAGTTTCCAAACCAACCGTCCCCAAGTCAGTCGCAGTCTTCTGTGAAAACCCTGATATATAGTTTATTGTACTCACGAGTTAGATGATCTTACAAGGGGGTCGGGTACTGCTAGAAAGTTAAAGGCCTTACGCCATTAGAAGTATGTACGCATTTACGAGTTACGGCCTAATATCAAGATCAGGGCCAACCTGCTGACGGCAAATACATAACAATGCCTCATATTTAAATCATCTTGTTTAAATTTTATAAAAAAATCGATTTTTTACGAATTAAATGATTCACTATATGACTAAATGTTTGACATTAATAAAATTATAAGAATTATAATTATAAAAATAAGATCTTATATTTTTGTTGAATCAGATATTTATTAAAATACTGTATAATCCTAATGTCTACACATTTTCAGCTGTAAGCTCTCTAAAATCACTACGCTCCGCTCGGCTTACCGAGCGTTCGGAAATAAAAGCACTAGCATATCACCTGTGAAAGAGAAAAGCCGTCTTGGTCTTCAGTTTTCGGTTGTTCGATCAATTTATACCTCATATTTTCTGCACCCTCATAAATGAGTTAATTTTAGAAAACGCTTTAGAATTAACCGTTTGTAATGTTTTTCACAAGTTACATCATAATATCATAATGGAATTGTTTTTGGCTTCTATGAGGTTTAGTTCTCCGGTTTGATAAATTTTTCCGCGTATTCATATAAATGTTAATTCTAACTTTTTGAAAATGTATAGACATTTTCAACACACACATTCGTTGTTCGCGCGCTCTTTGGTTGTGTCGATCTTGTCCCCTTCCTTTTTTCAATCGCCCATAGCTTTGCAGATATCTTCGATAAGGTGGGACAGTGCAGACATTCTATCGCTACCAGCATCATTGCATTGGCCTTTATATGTTGGAAATAATCTAAAAAAGGGAAGATACTAGTCACAATTGGTAAAAGACCTCAGCATGGCACTTAACGTTTGGTTTGGAAAATGAGCTGGTGGAAATAAATAATAATAATTAGCGGAGTACGCAATGTCTTCGTCTTCCATTTTTGTCTGGTCGGCTTGGGATGGGTTTTTGAAGGAAGGGGTACCGCTACGTTACCATTTCTCGAATGATATCGAAGATAAATTAAATTTCGCTTACTCAGTTAAAGAAGGAAAAAGAAGAAAGTAAAGAAAAAAAAGAAAGAAAAATTGTCAAAAGAACAACACCACAATACTTCCCTCCCTTTTCCACGCAAGACATTGCAAAGGCCCACGAGGCCTACCATGATCCTGTATGTTCTGTTTTGCATCCTGAGGATCCCAAGGACTTACACCTTCTTACCCTGACAGTGCGACCTCCATTATCTCCGGATGAGAAGACTTTAGTTGGTCTTTATTATAATTTGTTTTATTAAACATAAGTAAGTACTTCACCTTTAATTATTTGTGTTGGCTTGTGAGGAATGAAATATTGCTGAAATAAAATTGGATTATATTAAATACGCAATTGGTTTCATTTTTGTTCAGTGTAGAAAAATATACATATATGTGTGTATCAAATAATAATACTATTAAAATATAATATAATACTATTAAAATATAATACTATTAAAAGAGAAAAAATTGGAATAGGTTTATTTCAAGAGGGTGCGATGTGGTTGTAAGAATAATTTTTAATTGCCTTTTCATTTTTTAATTTTTGTTGTGTTTGTCGTCGTTTTTTGGGAGCTATCTATGTATGTATGTATTCCAGTTTAAGCCTTGGAAAGCGCATGGCGTAGGTCCGTTACGCAAGGCAAACAGCACAAAAGAAAAAGGAAAAATAAAGGTTAAGTGAAACAAAAACTTACTAACGATCCGGTGGCTAATTCAGCGGTCGCTGAAAAAAGCGAGAAATCCTTTTTTCTTGATTCTTCTTACACACATTTTTCTTTTAATTTTATTTTTAGATATTTTTTCCCACGTAGGGGGAATATTTTCTTTTAATTTTACTATGTGAAGATTTATCGAACTTGTTTAAGCATCTTTTCTTTTTTCTTTCGCAGTGATACTTTTTCTCTTTGCTTATTTTTTTCACTTATACGTGTTTTACTTTTCCATTTTTTTATGACGCAATATTTTACTCCTCTCACATTTTTACATTTTGTTTCGCAACTTCTTTTTTTATTTTTTTTACCCAAAAAAAAATTAACCAAGAAAATTAGGCACTTAAATAATTAACTATACTACGTATGGGCGCTGAGCTATATAAACTTATATTGGGTTTTTTTTTCACATTTTCAGCATTCCTAGGGGATTTATCTAAAAAAAACTACGCAATCTTCTGGCTGCAGGGTTTTAGTTTCTCTTGCGGGCTGAGCATGGTGCGAACTAATATTAAGCTTAAGCGGCGTGGTCGGCGCAAAAGCCTTTGGTTTTTCCGGCTGGAATCAGGGAGAGAGGCGGGACGCTGATCGCTCTGGGAAGTTGAGCGAATTCGCTGGATAAAAAAAGAGTTTTAACGTGGGAAACCATATTAAATTTTAAACAATTGTTGCTAGCTTCTGTGATATTAAAAAACACTATTTCATTATTTCTCTGACCTTTTCTTTGACAGCTATACGTAAAGTCGTCTGATTTTTATTAAAATTAATTCGAAAGTCTTAAAAATATAAAATATGATAATCCCAATATTATAAGATAATGGACCAAAAAAACTTCGAAGCTATAATTTGTTTCATATTATTTTGCCACCAATTTTCCGATCGATCATAGTCGTCCGATTTTGATAAAATTAAATTCGAAATTCAGAACTAATTACAAAATGTTATTTCCAAGAGTATTGGGTTATATTTAAAAAAACACCGAAGCTATAATTTGTTTCATATTATTTTCCCACTCATTTCCTGATTGTTCCTATGACAGCTATATGATTTAGTCGTTCGATTTTGATAAAATTGAATTTTAAATTTATAAATAATTTAAAAATGTTATTTCCAAGCTTAGAAGGTTATATGTTAAAAAACACCGAAGATATAATTTTGTCACAATATTTTACCACTAATTTTCCGATCATTCCTATTGCAGCTATATGATATAGTCGTCCGATTTTGATAAAATTTAATTCTAAATTCAGAATTAATTTAAAAATCGTATATCCAAGCTTAAAAAGGTATATGTTGAAAAACCCCAAAGAAATAATTTCTTTAAAATGTTTTCCTTGATAGTTCCTATGGGAGCTATAAGATATAGTTGTCCAATCTGGTTCCGACTTATATACTACCTGCAATAGAAAGAAGACTTTTGGGAAAGTTTCAGCCCGATAGCTTTAAAACTGAGAGACTAGTTTGCGTAGAAACGGACGGACGGACATGGCTAGAACGACTCGTCTCGTCGGTAACTTTTCGAAAAAAATCGCTCGAATTTCTGTGACACCTACGGTTTTGATGGGTTAGTTTCCAAACCAACCGTCCCCAAGTCAGTCGCAGTCTTCTGTGAAAACCCTGATATATAGTTTATTGTACTCACGAGTTAGATGATCTTACAAGGGGGTCGGGTACTGCTAGAAAGTTAAAGGCCTTACGCCATTAGAAGTATGTACGCATTTACGAGTTACGGCCTAATATCAAGATCAGGGCCAACCTGCTGACGGCAAATACATAACAATGCCTCATATTTAAATCATCTTGTTTAAATTTTATAAAAAAATCGATTTTTTACGAATTAAATGATTCACTATATGACTAAATGTTTGACATTAATAAAATTATAAGAATTATAATTATAAAAATAAGATCTTATATTTTTGTTGAATCAGATATTTATTAAAATACTGTATAATCCTAATGTCTACACATTTTCAGCTGTAAGCTCTCTAAAAACACTACGCTCCGCTCGGCTTACCGAGCGTTCGGAAATAAAAGCACTAGCATATCACCTGTGAACGAGAAAAGCCGTCTTGGTCTTCAGTTTTCGGTTGTTCGATCAATTTATACCTCATATTTTCTGCACCCTCATAAATGAGTTAATTTTAGAAAACGCTTTAGAATTAACCGTTTGTAATGTTTTTCACAAGTTACATCATAATATCATAATGGAATTGTTTTTGGCTTCTATGAGGTTTAGTTCTCCGGTTTGATAAATTTCTCCGCGTATTCATATAAATGTTAATTCTAACTTTTTGAAAATGTATATACATTTTCAACACACACATTCGTTGTTCGCGCGCTCTTTGGTTGTATCGATCTTGTCCCCTTCCTTTTTTCAATCGCCCATAGCTTTGCAGATATCTTCGATAAGGTGGGACAGTGCAGACATTCTATCGCTACCAGCATCATTGCATTGGCCTTTATATGTTGGAAATAATCTAAAAAAGGGAAGATACTAGTCACAATGGGTAAAAGACCTCAGCATGGCACTTAACGTTTGGTTTGGAAAATGAGCTGGTGGAAATAAATAATAATAATTAGCGGAGTACGCGATGTCCTCGTCTTCCATTTTTGTCTGTTCGGCTTGGGATGGGTTTTTGAAGGAAGGGGTACCGCTACGTTACCATTTCTCGAATGAAATCGAAGATAAATTAAATTTCGCTTACTCAGTTAAAGAAGGAAAAAGAAGAAAGTAAAGAAAAAACAAGAAAGAAAAATTGTCAAAAGAACAACACCACAATACTTCCCTCCCCTTTCCACGCAAGACATTGCAAAGGCCCACGAGGCCTACCATGATCCTGAATGTTCTGTTTTGCATCCTGAGGATCCCAAGGACTTACACCTTCTTACCCTGACAGTGCGACCTCCATTATCTCCGGATGAGAAGACTTTAGTTAGTCTTTATTATAATTTGTTTTATTAAACATAAGTAAGTACTTCACCTTAAATTATTTGTGTAGGCTTGTGAGGAATGAAATATTGCTGAAATAAAATTGGATTATATTAAATACGCAATTGGTTTCATTTTTGTTCAGTGTAGAAATATATACATATATGTGTGTATCAAATAATAATACTATTAAAACATAATATAATACTATTAAAATATAATACTATTAAAAGAGAAAAAATTGGAATAGGTTTATTTCAAGAGGGTGCGATGTGGTTGTAAGAATAATTTTTAATTGCCTTTTCATTTTTTAATTTTTGTTGTGTTTGTCGTCGTTTTTTGGGAGCTATCTATGTATGTATGTATTCCAGTTTAAGCCTTGGAAAGCGCATGGCGTAGGTCCGTTACGCAAGGTAAACAGCACAAAAGAAAAAGGAAAAATAAAGGTTAAGTGAAACAAAAACTTACTAACGATCCGGTGGCTAATTCAGCGGTCGCTGAAAAAAGCGAGAAATCCTTTTTTCTTGATTCTTCTTACACACATTTTTCTTTTAATTTTATTTTTAGATATTTTTTCCCACGTAAAAAATATGCGAAGATTTATCGAACTTGTTTAAGCATCTTTTCTTTTTTCTTTCGCAGTGATACTTTTTCTCTTTGTTTATTTTTTCACTTATACGTGTTTTACTTTTCCATTTTTTTATGACGCAATATTTTACTCCTCTCACATTTTTACATTTTGTTTCGCAACTTCTTTTTTTTATTTTTTTTACCCAAAAAAAAATTAACCAAGAAAATTAGGCACTTAAATAATTAACTATACTACGTATGGGCGCTGAGCTCTATAAACTTATATTGGGTTCTTTTTTTTACATTTTCAGCATTCCTAGGGGATTTATCTAAAAAAACTACGCAATCTTTTTTTAGTTTCTAGTTTTAGTTTCTCTTGCGGGCTGAGCATGGTGCGAACTAATATTAAGCTTAAGCGGCGTGGTCGGCGCAAAAGCCTTTGGTTTTTCCGGCTGGAATCAGGGAGAGAGGCGGGACGCTGGTCGCTCTGGGAAGTTGAGCGAATTCGCTGGATAAAAAAGGAGTTTTAACGTGGGAAACGTAGTGCTGAGTGGCTGGAAATCGGCTTGAAGAATTGCAATTTGATCTGAGGTTCTGCCCTTGCCAATACCAACATACCTAATGGGCAGCATGGTTTCGTTTGCATGTTCTGTATCTCTTACTAGGTTTTTTCTGTTGCCTAATTTTGGGGCAGACGCGTACTTTTTCAATCCTGAACATGCTTAGATCAGCGCTGAGTTGCTTTTAGACTTGCTAAGGTAAGGAAGAATACGTCACAAGCATTCATGTCCAAACCTACAAAATACTTTCTTTGGATGGGTAGCGTCGGGAAATGTAAATTTTAAACCATTTAAAGAGAACAATTTACTTCCCCTACATAAAACAGAAAATTACGCAGATGAATAATCTGTGTGACACTTGCCAAACACTCAAGTATGACAGAAAAACACCCAGACTGAAATTCCCAAAGTATCATTACAAATAGTACACATGGACATTTATATGATAAATGGCCAAACAATTTTTACACTGATTGAAAAATTTTCAAAATTGCCAGCGCTTATACAATCCCAGTACAAAATTGTATAAATGTGGGTAAATTTTTGAGATAGTATTCCAACAAAATTAATAGTAGAACAGGGCGCGGAATTCCCAGGAAAAATGCAAGCAAGCATTTTGCAAGCAAAATGATAATATTACCCATGTCACATCTTTCCAATCTCCACGATCTACGAGTAATTCAACCATAAAAAGAATGCATTCGTCTTTTACCGAAAATTATAGGTTTATTTTCGAACCACGACCACGACGAAATATTATTTGAAACCCTAACTACATACAACAATGCTGAACACTCTGCAACCAAATACAGATCATTTGAATTATTCTCGAAAAGAACTCACGTTTTAATTAAAGACATTGACATAATACTGAACACGATTATCTGCAAAAACTTAACGAATTTTAAACCACCTTGTATCCTAAAGTCAAAGGACAACTGGAAAAAAAGATGAATGCTACAATTAAAAAATTAAATGTACACAGAGTCAAACCAATCTCAGTTAAAGTTGACGATGTAGTATTCAGGAGAGAAAATAGAAGAAACAAGCTCACTTCTCGCTTTTCCCAACGCAAAGTACTAAAAGACAATAAAATTACACTAATGTTAACTAGAAAACAAAAGTTACACAAAATTAGACAGATAGATAGATTTGCAAACAAACAGGAGATATTTATAACGACATTAAGGAAAGATTCGACAATATTATGGATCATATTAATAAAGAACAACAAACAATTAACTACTTCTTGAACAACTAAAAAAACACTATCTTTAAACCCGTTAACTCAGAGCACCACCTCCTACAAACATACCAATATATATCCTGAGTTCATATGAATGTATACGTACTGTCGAATTACTTATGTAATATGAAGGAAAGCTTGTTATTAGCCAATTTAAACATTGTACCAAATTTTATTGTATCCGAACAAGAATTAACTGTAATCAAATACGGACGAACACATCCTTGAGATGTTAGAATTAAATAGTTCTATGATCGGAATTAAGATCCATTTTAAAATGCATTATACATTTTAAATATACAAATACAAATACATTTAAACAAAATATTTACCAAATTAACACACATTATTACTTTACCTATAAATGAATCCAAAATTTTTAATTCTGCCAAAGTATTTTATCTGCGAAACTCTATTTCAACAAAACTCAACCTTCAAACCGAGTGACTTGATAATTTTACTTTGAAAACTGCAAGTTGTCACGCGCGGGGCCGTATTATCAATTTCGGCAAAAAAGATACATAAATAGAGACGGGACACAAATGAAAATAAAAGGCACAACTAAGAATCAAGCAAATGGATTAAATTTTAGTTTTTAATACCGGGATAGAAGTTGAAATGCAAATTAAATGATAAAGGTTTAAATGATAAAGGTTGTGAAAGGGCTGTGGACTCCAAACCGACGAACAATATTCCAAAATAGGACGGACAAGGGTCATCAAATTCTTTCGACCAACGCTTTATAAACCTAAGAAAACTCATGGCTTTGTTAACAGTGGACATTATGTGGTAGTCAAATTATGTTTAGGGTCCGGAAGAACACCTAAATCGTTAACTGAATATTGTAACGAACTGATTTCTTTGGTTTCTGCTCGCTACGGTATTTGTGCGGCTAGCTCAGTAGATTGTGTGTGTTCGTCCCACCAAATTTATATAAACGTGACCGCCAAGTAGTTCAGTGAAAAAGCACAGAATTCTTGGGTTCGGAGTTTGTTTATTGCGGGTATGACTGCAGTCGGCTTTATAACTTGCTCGTCTCGCTGTCTCCGACGGTGTGGGTTGTCTTGTCGCTCCTCGAAGATCCTTGACCGCTGATTGCTCCTGACGTGGCTGGCTGTCTTGTCGCTCCTCGAAGATCCTTGACCGCTGATTGCTCCTGACGTGGCTGGCTCGGTGACTGCTCGGCCACGATTCAGACTCGCTATGGGGTCAGCCGTGCGGGCTTAGGGAAGCGTCACCGTTCTCAGACTAGGGTGAACAGACTGACGAGCTCTCCAGGATCACTCCTCTCGATACCCGACCGCCTGTCCCTTGCTCTGTCCCGGATGGTCCCACGGGCTTCCGCTCAGATCGTGCGGACAGTCAAGGCAGAACGCCAGGGAGCTGTCTCGCTTTTCACTTCGCTTCTGTGCCTCGTGTAAACGAACGTTCCACCCTAGCCTCACCCTTCCGCGTACTGTCCGTGCCGTTCCTGCGGGCTCGATCCTCCTTGCGTGGCCGTTGCGATGTGGTGTCCTGATTGCTGGTGGCGATATCCTGCGAACTATTCCTGACAGGTGGCTGTTGGTCTTGACTTTTGTGCTGGGTTCGAGGGTATACGCCGATCCGGGACCTCTCTCCCTTCTGGCTCGTGACTCTCAGGGTTCTGTTGCGCCGCTCCGGGACTTCTCTCCCTTCTGGCTCGCTACTCTAGGGGTTCTGTTGCGCCGTTCCGGGACTTCTCTCCCTTCTGGCCCGCTACTCTAGGGGTTCCGTTACGCCGCTCCGGGACTTCTCTCCCTTCTGGCTCGCTACTCTAGGGGTTCTGTTACGCCGCTCCGGGACTTCTCTCCTTTCTGGCTTGCTACTCTCGATTTCAAATCTCAGTCTAGTAGACCCTCCAGGCGTACCGCCAGGACTTCGTCGGCAGGACAGAACAGAACTTAGCCGTGTGGCGCCTCCTTAGACCTCAGCCACCTGTGTCTCAGTTCGGAGATTCCTAGTAATCCCAATCCCGAACGTCTCGACGTGACAATCTTGCTCCTCGTAGGCTCCCGCGGCGCTGCTTCCGACGACTCCTTGCTCTCGACTGACGGCTCGCTCTTGACTGACTGATCTCGACTAAATGCTCTCGACTGAATGACTGATGCTGAATGACCGATGATGAATGACTGATGCCGAATGACTGATGCCGAATGACTGATGCCGAATGACTGATTCCGCTGCCAGCGCCCAGCGGGTTTATATAGGGCCTCTGGTAACCGTTATTTCCCTTTTGCACACGGCCCGCCAAAACTCTCCACATCGGGTCCAAAGTCCATGGTTTCTGTTTGACCCTCTTGTCCTTGACGCACTGCCTCCCGCCGCCGTCCAGCCTGATGCCGCCGTCCCGCTGATCCCGGAGACCCATGCGACATGTTTGTGTGCCGCACCGCTGCTGAGATGTGGCACCTTCTTTCCAAAGTCCAAAGTCCGGCGGCGTCCCGCTACTCCTTTTTGCACACGGCACTCTCGCTCCGCCCGCCAAGTCTCCGCTCTCTCCGTCTCCATTGTTGGTCTCCAAACTCCCTTGGTCTTCGAACCCTCTTGCTCTCCAAACTCTCTCGCTCTCCAAACTCTTGTCTCCAACCTCTCTTCCTCTCCAAACTCTCTTGCTCTCCAAACTCTCGTCTCCAAACTCTCGTCTCCAAACTCTCTTCCTCTCCAAACTCTCCCGTTCTCCGTCCTCGATCTCCAAACTCTCTCGTTCTACGTCCTCGCTCTTCGCCGCCCCGCCACTACCCGAATTCGCCGCGTACCTGGTGAGCGGCCGGCCATCTGCTGCTGGGATTTGTGGGGAGTTATTCAACTCCTCACAATATATACGGTCGAGTGGAGTAATTTTAAGAAAGTAACTGATAACTGAGGAGTACCCCTATAACAAGTTAATACGATGCATTTAAAGCAGTTCAATAAAAACAATCCATATCTGACTGTAAGCTAAGTCCCGACGCTTTATCAATATATGATATACAATGCTTAACATCATCAGCATACATTAGTACACGAGAATATGTAATGATTGAAGATCTTTAGTAAACAAAGTAAAAAGCCCATATGACTTCCCTGAGGCACTCCAGATGTCACGTAGATCAAGTTTGAAACAGCATTCTTGAATATAACCCTCTGAGTCCTATCATTAAATTAAACATGTAATCAACGATAAAAGATTACCAGGAAACCCAAGCGGATCTAATTTAAATACAATAGAGTGGTTAACGCAGTCAAAGTCCTTACTAAAATCTATATTCACAATATCAGTCTGCATTTTTTCTTAAATCCATTTATTACAAAAGATGACAATCTAAGAAGGTTGGTGGTGGTCGATCTTCGCTAACAAAACCATGCTGACACGGTGATATGAGCGAGGATGTACATTATAATATGTATAATATATAATATAATGGTGCAAATGATAGTACGTTCAAATGCTTAGGAATTGCCGACAATTTAGAAATACCTCTATCATTTTGGGCATCCGGCTTTGTAACCTTTTTATGGAGTGAAATAATAAATGAGTTCTTCCAGATAGTAGAAAAAACTGATGATGAAAAAGACAAAATAAAATATTTTAAATCGGTTTACAAATGGTTGACGTTCAAAACTTCGGCACACATCCAGGAAGTCCATCTGGACCGGGAGAATAAGTTGGCGTTGTTGTTGCTAAAGCTCTTTATAAAGAGCTTTCGGTTATTATAGGTGAAAAATACAATTTGTCCTATTTAAAGGATTAGGGTAGTTAGAATTTGAACAAGCTGTCAAACTATAAGTAGTTTGGAAAAACTCAGCAAATAAATCAATAATTTCAGAATCCGTCGACGCTACCATTTAGTTTAGACGTACCGATGAAGGCAATGCCGATGACTTACGCATGGCATTAACAAAGTTGTTAAACTGTTTCGGATCATTTGAAAATTCAAATTTACATCGATTTAGATTCATAAGATAGTAATGACTGTTAAGAACATTAAAATGCGTTCAAGCCACCACATATTTAAAAAAATCTGCTGGTCTACCCGGTTTGTATACTTTTTATAAGTGTTAGATTTAAGGTTTTTAAGTCTTTGAAGCGCATTACTAAAGCAAGGAGGCCTTTTTAGGTTTGAAAGAAACACATCAGGTACGCATTCATTAAAAAACGTATTTAACATACTTCAGTGACACTTTCAAAGTCTGTAAAAGTCTGACTTTCGATCGCTCTTGTATAATTTGTTTCGCGCTTCAGATGCATTTTCTCCAAGCACACCAACTGGAACAATAAAATGGGTTATAATTTGGTGTCCATGTACCAATATTTTATGTACGGTTGGGGACATTGGATACCAAGAATACAGTTTCATATATAAATTAAAAGTATTGTTACACAAATATTTAAATTTTTCGGAGTCAATAATATGCTCAGAAGAAATAGCTATTAAAATAATATAAAAATTATAGATGTGTTTATAATCCAAATCCAAGATAGCCGAAAATTTTAGACTATTTGAGAATACCCGTCTTGCGGTATTTCCGTCATTGCTATTACCGCTTCCATTTTGTTTTGGTGTATCTACATTAAGGCCAAGCTCAATCCACAACTTCTCTTGAATACTTTTTTTACGCAAGGATACTTTAAGCTTTTCATCTCCTTTGACGTGCCATTTCTTTACTTCAATTCTATAGGAAATTCGCAGAGCAAACTCCATATTTTAAATTTTCTGATTTCACATTAAAAATCGGCGAGTTAAAATCAGTTGTTTTAAGCAATTGAGTAGGCTTTGCTCCACATAACGGACATGATTGGCACGAATTGGTTCCGGTTACAATGTTTAAGACCTTACCATCGATTAAAGTCATATGAGTTTGGTATTTTACAGTTATTATATTGCTTTTGTAGCTATAAGATAATACGTTTAGGTTTTCTATTTCCACGTCCAGATTTTTTTTCTCTTTTAAAATCAGTGCAGTACTTTCCTTCACGAACTCAATTTTCAAAGGTCGACAAAATCTCACTGACTGTGGAGTCCTATTAATCCAAATAACCCGATGATGCTGATCTATTAGCTTTAACGGTATAACAGTGGTGACAAAAAGTGAATGATCTAAGCCAACAGATTCATTCAATTGAAATCTTTGCTTATATGTGCTGTGTCCAGTAGACCCATCGAACCCATAGCTCACAATTAAAGTGCATTCTGTTGCATCTGGCCAAATATCAAAAACTTCCTGTTGCATTTCAAGTATGCGGTGAGCTGTATGATCTAGCAAATTTTGGAATGAGACTTCCGCTTTCGTTTCACAGATTTTAATTTCCAGTGGTCTGCATTTCAATTTGGATTCGGCGATTTGATTACATGAAGGGAAAATATCACATCCCTGTTGCTTATTTAGTGCTCTTATATTCAAATATTGCTGCTTTGTAAATCCATTTTCAATAAAAAATGCCAGTGCACTTTCAGGACTTATTGGAATCGGCTCATTCATATTAAGTTTTTTTTTTAAATCATTTATGTCTTCACTGCTTGTAGCTTTCTTTAATAAAAAGGCGATTTCTGGTTCCTTAGACTTTTTTGCTGAAACGGAAGCAGCTCAGATGCTAATTTTCTTTTAAGGCGAGGTCCTGCATCTTCATAATTCGACTTTTTTCTCCCAGTTTTCAAAGTGACTGATTGCTTGTCAATGCGTATAACCATTTTTGAACCCAGCCAACTGATTTAAAACGCCCTAACATACGATTGCATTTCGGTAAGTTTCTCTTAACATAGTTAATGAAATACTTAACTTTATTTAGTATTTTCCCCATATGCTCTTCAGAAAGGTCAATCCTGTCGCTTTCTGTTATTCGTTTTATAACGAAACCTCTAACAGCGGCGTCTTTCCGGTTGCTCTCCTCCCAAACTTCGAGGAGCGCTGCATGAGAAAACTCATAAACACCTGCAACATGTATTGTTTTTTCGAAAAGGGGCAAAAACGGGCAAAAACCATTACTTAAAATTGATTTTATAGTAATTTGTTAAAAACATTAATATATTACCTTCAAGGCACTTGGAGGCACTTAAAAAAAAACTTTAACAGAACACGTGTACTTTTGTTAGATTAACCTAGAACAACACACTTGCAACACATTGGACAAAACAACACAAACATGTATAAATATAGTAAAAAGTTTAGAAATTATAAATTTACATACCTTGACCTTTATTTTCCATTAAGACACTTTTAGCTTTTTTTCCGCGTTTTTTAGCCAAAACATAACGACACTGAACAGTTGACTTTAAAAGCGCGCAGAAAATTAGGGGCATTATTATTAAACTGGGCACAGACGGAATTGAACCCCTCATTGAGTTACCTAAAAGCACCTGAGATATTCAATACGCTGTCTCGAGTCTGCTTCATAAAGCCACTCATCTCAACCACCATTTCCTTGCAGGACCCACATGACCACATAAGACCAGAGGTAAGATCAATAAAATCTTTTACTTTGCCGGTGAATCCTGCACATTTGACGTCATCGAATCGCAGAGCCAGCAAAAAATAAAGGTGTTTTTAGTTGAAGACGCAAGTGTATAATTTTTCTTAGGACAGATAAGAACCATTATAAGAAAACAAAAATAAAATGAAATTAAATAAAATATTAAAAATACCCAAAAGTAAATTTTGCACCGGGATCAAATTCAAAAATCATAAAGGCACAAAACGCGAAAGAAATAAGAGCGCGAGATCGCGAAAATTTATCAAACGTAAGAGAGCACGAGAGAAAAAATATTCTTTCGACTGAGCGTGGCTTGTGCGACTCTAACAACTTTAAGCACGAACAAATACAATGTAAATCAAGCAAGAGAGAGAAAGATAGAGAGTTACAGAATTTACAGTAATAAAATAGAGCGAGGGAGATTGAGAGGGAGTAAAAGGGTTCAAGCAAGTTTATGGAGCGTTAATTACGCTAACAAAGCTAAGAGATTAAACAAATCTAATAGAAATGTTAAAATACCTATAAACACATAGCCGTTTACTGGAAGATCTATTTAAAAATTTTAACACAATTGTTGGGCTAAGCTTTGTAAATAAATACACACAGAACACTCGCACAAAATCACTGAACAAGACAAAAACTCGGAGCACAAAAGTAAACACAGCTGTTCACAAGCGACGCTAAATCGATTAAATCTAACATTGAATAACGTCGAATAATTGACGAATATTTATTTTAGTTAAGGGATCTGCTCTAATCACGTTCAAAAACTGCAAAGTTCATATCAACCAAATACCCTACGACAAAGAAAGAGAAAATATAGAAGTCACATTTCCGGTTATTCACAACATCAACTTCACCGATCACATTGAAGATATTAATCTACACTATGTCAATTTACGATCCATCAATCCTTCCAATTCAATCATTCACTGCAAAAAGTTTACGACTACTAATTTCGGAGCAGTATATCTATTATTCTAGGAGCAGTATATCTATTATCTATCTAATCTAGGCATCAATTCTTTTGATCAATACAAGAAAGAAGATTATATTCGCTACCATACCAGAACCGAGTTTCGTGACGTCCACTCCTTTGTTTTGGCCGTTACTTCAATCCAGGAGGGGAAAAATTAACGACCAGTCGGTAGGCAACGAGCCTCCGGCCAAACCTTCCTAGAAATAATACGCTGACTGGGCGACCACTCGAGCCATTGTCCCGCTAACGTTTTGCTGACATCGCAACAGGATGCCCCGACAACTCGCCACAGGAAATACGACACAAGCGGACACTTCGAATTTTGTATTAGTGTATAAGCCATAAAGAATGTATGTACACTTTCGGCAGCGGCGGCTACTCGTCCACCGCTGAATAATATATGAGTTCAGTCTACAAATCTACTTTAATTGTAGAAGACATTAATTTCCTTTAAATCCTATTCCAACAAATATAATATCTGATATTTAAAATATCAACTCCGAGAACTTACTAACAGACGACTGGAACCCCTTTGGACTACTGCTGACCGGGAAGACACTATAACTTGCTCGGGGTCTTTTATTGTTTTTCCGTAAGGAGAATTATTCAATAACTTAAAAAAAATGTTCAAATTTATATATTATATATATATTTTTTTTTTTTAATTTTGCCTAAGTAAATTATTTGGATCAATGCAATTCTTTAATCAAGGCTTTCTTAAGAACTGAACTAATTTATAGATCTTTTTCATTACTAAACCAACATTGTTGCAAATTCCTAATTTTCCTTATATCCCGGATCAGCAATTCATTTTTTCACCTTATCTTCTTTTGAGGCCAGAAAATTTGATATACAAAATGGAAGATTTATATAAAATCATGTAAGCGGTACGGATATATTAAGTCCACTTCCAAAAAATAAAGACTTGGGGTCGTAAAATACACAAATATATATACGAGTATATACATGCAAATACTTATATATATATATATATATATATATATATATATATATATATATATATATATATATATATATATATATATATATATATTTACATATATATATGAACCTGTATGTATCGGGAAAACGAATTTCCAAGCTATCTCCACTAAAACTTTTTATTTTTTTCGAAACAGAAAAATAGTTTCCCTTAATAATTGGTACTTTTTAATTCCTGTTTCTAAAAAAAATTCATCTAGTCTAGAATCCAAAGTGCATACTATATAATAAGCGTATGATATTGGAATAGGTTTATTAATATTAAATAGTTTGGGGCTCACTTCAAGATTCTTTGGTTCTAGAATGCATTCAAAAAACGCGTAGACAACGAATGGAACTTGAAGCTGATGTTGAACTTGTGTAAATTATTTATTATTTTGGGGCTGCGGCTTCTTCGAGACCTTCCTACTGCATAGCGTCATGTGTTTCAATGCAGCTTCCTCAGTTCCGGAGAATATTAAACATACATTATACCTTCTAATTATTTCCTCTTTGTGCAGTCATTAGTCTTTGAAACAAAATATGAAAAAATATTTAATTGTTTAAAAAGGTTAAAAGAGATAAATGATAAAGGTAAAGAGATACCTTGAAATATTTTTATTGTACTCGTACATATAATGTGCATTTCCGCTATCTTCCAAAAACAACATATTAATATGAAGAGGTTTTCCCGCTTCCGATTAAAAGAGTGGTTCTTCGTATTTTCATTATATCCGAAAACGTTTAAGCTCATTTAGGTATTCTTTTTTAGAAAAGATTTATTACATTTTTTTAATGGGAAATGCCAGCCCTTTAATTTCTAATTTTAATTCATCACTTATTTCAGAAATATGTCAATATTATACGCCGAACATAATTTTGCATTTCCTTAAATTTTTAATGCAGAAATCAAGGACTATTTAAATCAATATTGATCATTTTCGTTACATACGTTAACGATAGCTTTTTTTGTTAAAAGGAAACGAGGTAGTGGTATGAAAGGTGAACTGATTTTCGCTAGATGAAAGATGAACGGATTTTTGCTAGCCATCGGTGCACTTTGGGAAATTTGACCACTTTTTGTGGCATTAATTAATAACTTAAAAACGAAGCAATATTTAAAGGTTTTGTTTTTTGAATTTTAAAGATAATAAAATAATAAATAAAAGAGCGATACCGTCTTTATTTAAAAAATATTTTTTTGGAAATAAAAGAAATAAGAAAAAATTGTATCCTTTATTTTTTTTTATTAGAAGACCGAACCCTAAAAAAAAATTATATTCATATTTTTCCGCCATTTTTAAAGAAAAATCGTAATTTTTTTTAATACTATTATATTGCTTAAAAAAAGACCAAAATCCGTTATATATACGTTAAGTAAGTGAAATTATGTTGTAAAATATTTTTAAATTAATTACTTTTTAATAACAAAGAAAGTTATGTATTGTTTTTTTAAAGCTAACAATAGAAGTGAAACTTATCAGACAAAAATGCGGGAAATATACAGTATTGGTAAAGGTCTCAAAGGCCAAATTTTAAAACTTTCTGTCATATAAACTGTAGGCGCTACAGATTTTCGCGAATTGTGGGCGTGGCACCCCGCTGAAACAAACTTGCGCTGCGTAGGAAGCCCAGGAATCAGCATGCCAAGTTCGACTGTTTTACTGTCTCTTATAGTTTCCGAGATCTCTGTGTTCATACGGACGGACGGACAGACCGAGAGACGGACATGGCTAGATCGACTCATCTAGTGATCCTAATCAAGAATATATATACCTTATGGGGTCGGAAACGCTCCCTTCTACTTCTTACATACTTTCCGACGAATATAGTATACCCTTCTACTCTACAAGTAACGGGTATAATAATTGGTGATTTACTAGAGCTGCCACCTCGTTGAAATAAAAATAGACTTTAACATCTGATAACTTAATAGTGGTGCAGTCTGGTAAATTTTTTTGTTAGTAACATTGGATATTGCTGTTATCTTAAAACATTCTGATAGTCAAAATCAACTTCAAACCACTCTTGGGTTTGACTGGGTTTTGGCGTAAAACGTGTTAAAATTTCCCATAGTGCGGTGTATAATGATTTACATTCATTTCCTAGGGAATTAATTTTATAGGCGACCATCCACAATCTCTGTATTGAAATATCTGACTTTTTGAAATTATTTCCACATTATGTTCATGACAGATACATTCAAAATCAGCTTCACTCAAGATATTTTCAGGTTCGATCAAGTCCGATCCACCGTTTGCATACATGTTATGCAATATTCTTTCCCCGAATCTTTCACAATTTTTTTTTATTCTTCCGTCAAAGAGTTGCATTTCGCTTATGCGACTCCTTGCGGAAATTATTCTTCCCACCTATTTTTTTTTGATCAAAACACTTGCAGGATAGACAAAACTGATTTTCGCTATTCATTTTCGGTTTAATTTTCTAGCAGATCACATTAAATATTCATTGGTTATTAGAGATTAGAAATATTGATTTTGAAAAATATTTGATACATGTGTAACCAATTAGTCACCTTTAAATCGACAAAGTACACACAGAAGGTTCGTTTAAGATTTTGTAAATTCAAAAAGAATGAAGGTAGTTCTAAAAGGTTACATCGTCTATTCATTGGCTAGAAGAGGTGAGATGTATTGATTTATTTTTAAAAATTAAGTTTAACCAAAAGAACACCATCAAATCGATAAACGAGATGTAAAATCATAGAGCAAAGCGGTAGGTTGGTTTGAAGAGGTCACTTACACAACAACACCTGTTGAATATTAATTGCTCATAATGACGGAAAAGTTCACGAGGTCAATAAGGTCAAATAGGAATGATCGTACCTTTTCATGACCTTGAAACCCATTAGAATCAGTTATTTTATGAATTATGCTAAGTGTTCCCGAATCCACATACCCCATGAGACCGCCCATTAATTTGCTAGTTAGTGAGGAGGCGGGGGCCATTAAAATTCTAATTGTTCCAGAGCTCTCGCTTACAAACTAATCCTATACCCTTTCACTTGTCGTTTTATTCTTTCATTGATTATCGTTTTCATTTCATAAACTGTTAATATTTCAGCCAACTGGAGTTAAGACCGGGGCCTTAAATAATGTACGACTTTTTTGTAGTGTTTACCCTTTAAGTACACTTGGTTCAGTGGATAGCAATATGTGTGCATACTTCATCTCCCTCCCTATGTAAAAAACGTAAAAGTTTTAAGTTAATTAATTTAAGTATGCGATTTGTGAAATAGTAAAGAGTAATGTAGTTTAAATATAGAATTGTGTAAGATGGGCAAAATTTATAAAACATTTAAAATTTATGCTTAAATTTACAATTTTGAAAAATTTAATATGATTTATTATAAGTGTTTATGAATAGTGGACTGTATTATGGTTTTTATTATAGTTTTATGCATTTATTTTCACTATTTAGCGGGTTTACAATACTTTAAGCGGGGTTGCTATCAGCGAGCGGTTGCGGTTAATATCAACAAGCGAATGCAGCCGGCTTGCAAAACGTGCAGAAAAAGAACAGAAAAACGATCGCGTGATGTTCTAATACTAACGCATTGCACTGCAATTTCGGCTATGTGTGTGAGCTTAAAGCTCCCAAATGGTTACAATACAATGATGTGCGCAAAAATAGGTACTATAGGTAATAGGTAAAAATAGGTTATAGGTAAATAGGCAAAAGTAAAGAAGCAAATGTAATACTATTTAAATTCAACATAAAGACGAACTATTTCCCAACATACCGGCCCCCCTGAACGACGGTTCAGTTCAAAGGAAGCACAGCAATTTTCGTAATAGGGCGCTTGTAGATTCCCTTGGCGGTTTTAACGGTGACCACCCGAACCCTCTGATCCTGGCCAGGATGAACTTCGGTGACTCGTCCTAGCATCCACTTGCTTGGCGGTTGATTGGGCTCCTTCAGCACAACCAGTGTGTCCACGGCAACATTTGGAGCATCTTGATGCCATTTCGTGCGAGGTTGAAGCGTGCTGAGATACTCGAGATTCCAACGTTTCCAGAAACCTTGAACCTTGGCCTGTAGTTGTCTCCAGCGCTGCAGTCTGTTGATATTTACATCCAGGAAAGATGGTTCTGGTACCGAAGTGAGAGGCTGACCTGTTAGAAAATGAGAAGGAGTTAGCGGGTTAAGACTGTGATCGCTAGGTGCGCATAAAGGGCGAGAGTTCAGAAGCCCTTCAATCTGAATTAACAGGGTCGAATACTCCTCGAATGTCAAGGCACTGCTGCCAATGACTCGTTTTAAGTGCAGCTTTATGGATCTCACACCAGTCTCCCAAATGCCTCCGAAATGGGGAGCAGATGGCGGAATGAAATGCCAATTAATCTCGTGGCTGGCCATGAAGCTTGAAATTTCTTCATCTTGACTTTGAGCTATTGCCATTCGTTGCATTTCAGCTAAATCTCTTTTGGCTCCATGAAAAGTCGTTCCATTGTCCGAGTATAAATCTGATATAGGTCCACGTCGAGACCAAAAGCGTTTGAAAGCGGCTATAAAGGCGGATGTCGTCAAATCGCTGACCAATTCTATGTGAATCGCTTTTGTAGATAGGCAGACAAAGATCGCAAACCAAGCTTTGCCAAATCTTGGTGTCCGGCCTGTCGATGTTTTGATTGACACAGGTCCAGCATAATCCAATCCAGTGTGCAGAAAACAACGGGCGGGTTGAACTCGAAACTCCGGTAAATCAGCCATAAGCTGAGAACTCGTGTGTCTTCGCTGCAGAAAGCAAGTTCTGCAATTGAATACAGTTTTGCGGACGAGGTTCCGAGCTCCTAGAATCCAATACCTTTGGCGTAGACTATGAAACGTGTATTCGACTCCAGCGTGTAACAATGCAGCATGTTGATAGCGAACTAGCAGACCAGCTATTGGAGATTCCTTAGGAAGGAGAATGGGATGCTTTGCGTCATAAGTAGCTATAGAATTATCGATGCGACCACCAACACGCATTACTCTCTGCTCGTCTAAAAAGGGTGTGTAGCGGATCAACTTCGATTTCTTCGACAATGGCTGTCCGGTAGTTAACTGCTGGTACTCCACGTTGAAGAACTCCTTTTGAGCGTGCATAAAGATCTTAGCTCGTGCATATTGTAGCTCCCACGCCGATAGGAATGGTGAAAGTCGATTCCTCTCACGAAGACGATGAACGAAGCGAAGGCAGTAGCTGACTATCCTTAATAAACGGGACCATGAGGAGGATTTGTTGATCATACAAGATAGCGAATTTCCGTCGTCGGAAATGTGTACATTAACTTTCGTTTCAGCCTTCATCTCTAGGCAGGCCTCTCCTTCTGTCGACAGAACAAACTTAGCTTTAACAGGTGGCCAAGCTGAACGTGACTGAGATAGCCAAGGTGGTCCATTCCACCATATTTGATGATCCACGAGGTCCTTTGGCAGTACTCCTCGCGATGCGCAGTCTGCGGGATTATCACCACTTCGAATATGTTGCCAGCAGCTGCGTGGGCAAACCTCTAGAATTTCAGCAGTGCGGTTGCAAACATAGGTGTTCCAAGTCCTAGGCGGAGAAGATAGCCAATGCAGGACTATTTCAGAGTCTGACCAACAATTAATTCTGGAAATAGGAACAGTTAATGATTGCTTGACCAGATAAATCAGTTTAGAGAGTAAATGAGCTGCGTTTAACTCTAGTCGCGGAATGGAGATAGGCTTAATAGGGGCTACGCGAATTTTAGCCATAATCAGTTTGACAGCATATCCATTGTTGACTTCGACGCGGCTATAGATGACGGCAGCATACGCTTGAGATGATGCATCAGCAAATCCGTGCAGTTCCATTTCTTGATGTGGTGCAGATATGTAGCGAGGAACTCGACAAGTTTCCAATAAATGCATTTCCGATGCAAACTGTTGCCATCGTGTACATATTTGCTGCGGTAGTACTTCATTCCAATCGACAGAACTTAGCCAACTATCTTGAAATAGGATCTTCAGAAAAACAACAGTTGGCGAAAGCAAACCCAGCGGGTCGTAGATCTTGGCTAGTTCTGAAAGCAATATGCGTTTAGTAAGAGCAGTCGTAAATGCGGGGGTTTCTAATTTGAAGAAAATATAGTCCGGTTTTGGTTCCCAACACAATCCCAGGACTTTAACAAATCGAATTGAGCGGTCTTCCTCTAAATCCTCTGGTGGATACTCACAAATCTCCTTTGGCAACGACTTTAAAAGGGCGTAACAGTTTGAGCTCCACTTTCGCAATTTGAATTGAGCTTCGCTAAGAATCAGAATCAATTCATCTTTGAGTGCAATGAGATCCTTGATGTTGTCGCATCCAGTAGGAATATCATCAACGTACGCGTCTCTGTTGAGCACGACAGCAGCGGTGAGATACAATTCGGCATAGTCATTCGAGAGCTGTTTAAGAACTCGAACTGCAATAAACGGCGATGAAGCTAATCCATATGTTACTGTCAACAGTCGATAATGATCCATCGTAGCGTTTTCATCCTTCCTCCAAACTATGCGTTGGTACTGTGTATGTTCGTCCGACACCAAAATGCCTCTAAACATCTTCTCGATGTCTGCACAAAATACATAACGATGCTGACGAAATCGAAGGCATACTCCAATTAAGTCCCGTTGAATAGGCGGTCCTATATGCAGTCGCGAATTAAGAGAATGACCCGTGGAATCCTTTCCAGAGCCGTCAAATACCACTCGGCAACGTGTGGTAGTACTATCTGGCTTAAAAACTGCATGGTGTGCCAAATAGTTGTAAAGGGCGGGATCCTCACCGCCTGCAGCAGCCGGAATCAATTCCATATGTCCTCGATTTAAATAATCATCCATGAAATCCACATATTGTTGTTTGAGTGCGGGGAATCTTCTAAATTTCCTTTCCAAAGCGGCGAAGCGGTTTAAAGCCTGTGGCAAAGTGGAGCCAATTGGCGTGCGGGGCTCCTTGAATGGGTATTGAACAATATAAACAGCATCTTCTCTACGAGCATGTGTTTTCAGAAAATGTTGTTCGGCGGGATCACTGGCGTCTATCGTTGTTTCACTCGGATGCACTTGTTCCATGTCCATAAATGAGCGAACTAAGGAATCCAAATCTTCATAAGCGTGATGAACTTGTGCGTGCGTAGATGCTTTGTTGCCATCAGTGTAGCTGCCTGTAATAACCCAACCAAAATTAGTATGCAGTGCGATGGGGTATTCGATACCAAACTCTCGGCGATGTCCAGTATATAAGTTCCACAGCTGATCAGCGCCTAAGATAACGTCGATTTTGCCCGGAGATCCAAACGTCGGGTCAGCTAGCGGTAGGCTGCGAATCTTGGTCCAAATAGTTGCATTTGATTTGACCTGCTGAGCTGGAATCGTAGAAGTTAGAGAACTCATAATTAGACAAGAGACTTCCAATGATGCAGTCGTGGTTCTTGAGAGTAAGGTGAAGCTAGCGCGACCTCGGCTAACACCAGCCGGGTTAGCACCTAAACCAACTACCGAAATGCGGGCATGCGTGCGAGGAATTCCGATCCTTTGGATAAACGACTCAGATACCATGGTTATTGTTGATCCAGTATCGAGCAATAACCTACACGAGGTCTCGTTTCCCCATGTGTCAATAACATTGGCGACAACAGTTGGCAGTAGGGCTGGATTGTTGGCCCTCTCCAAAATATGATGGCTAACAGCGGCAGTATTCGTATCAGCGGCAGTCGAGTGCGCAGGTGCCACAGGAACCGATCTTGCTTCAATCGGGTATACTAACGTGTGATGCTTAGCGTTGCACTGACGGCAAGTGTTCGATGAATTACAATCCCTGACTTAATGCGATCGACTCAAGCAGTTGAAGCATAATTTTGTATCCTTGGCGAAGGTGCGGCGGCTGACTACATCCAGTGCCTTGAATTCATTGCATGAATATATAGAATGCTGTCCTTGGCAATATATACATTCGCGAGACGACTGAGTTGATCCACTGGCATGAAAAGCGGCTTGGCGGCGTCTACTCTGGGCTGGTCTTGAGGGTTGCATTGCGGGTAAATCCTGACAAGACTCCAAAGTATCACAATGAGCGAAAAGAAAGGCGAACAGCTCCTCTATGGTGACGTCTTCAGTGGCCGATAAACTGCAGTTGGCCCAAGCTTGTTTAATTTCTGAACCTAACTTTGACAGCAAAATATGAATGAGCCATACATCGCGGCTGTCACAGTTCAGCGCATGTAAGCCTCGAATGCATTCGAATTGTTAGCGGTTGGCAACGATAAAAAATTCTGAACAAACGATCGAGCGATGAGCGACCTTTTATTATAACGATTTTCTAATTTTTCCCATGCGTCTTGGTAATTATCATTACAGACGGAAATATGTTTAATTAGGGACAGTGCTTCTCCCTCCAGATATGATTTGAGATAATGAAACTTTTGGCACTTGGAGAGCTTTTCGTTACTATTTACTGAGCTTAAGAACAGATCACAAAACTGGCTCCAATCCTCATATTTACCAGAAAATGTGGGAATCCGAATTTTCTCAAACCTTAAATCAGCAGTTCCCGATGAAGTATGCATTTTCTCCAAAAGGTTGTTTTGTCCCTCAAATAGGCGTTCCACTGTACTTGAAAGTAGAATGTTCGACTGGTCCTGTCCATGATCCTGACCTCCCATGTCCTTGATGGCGTTACTAAAAATAGCATGCGCGGCGTAGAACTTGTCTTCGTATTCGGGTATGTCCAATCCAGGGTCTTCATATCCCTCCTCCAAGTGAAATTCCACTAACTCATCTGAGAGCTCCATAAAGTGGTTGAAAGTGGCGACCAAACGCTCCAGCTTGAATTGCAATGTTTCCACATTCTCACATCTTTGTGAAAACTCCACAGCACTGTTGAGGGTGCGCGTTATTTGCCCCTTGCAGGCACCACGTTGTTGAATCGTTCTATGCATTATCGCGTTCATGACGAAAAAACGGTAAATTTGTCTCTAATGTTCACAAAAGTAAATGCACAAATAAACGCGGGTATCCGGCTCGAAGGACCAAAATTTGTTATGTTTATGAATAGTGGACTGTATTATGGTTTTTATTATAGTTTTATGCATTTATTTTCACTATTTAGCGGGTTTACAATACTTTAAGCGGGGTTGCTATCAGCGAGCGGTTGCGGTTAATATCAACAAGCGAATGCAGCCGGCTTGCAAAACGTGCAGAAAAAGAACAGAAAAACGATCGCGTGATGTTCTAATACTAACGCATTGCACTGCAATTTCGGCTATGCGTGTGAGCTTAAAGCTCCCAAATGGTTACAATACAATGATGTGCGCAAAAATAGGTACTATAGGTAATAGGTAAAAATAGGTTATAGGTAAATAGGCAAAAGTAAAGAAGCAAATGTAATACTATTTAAATTCAACATAAAGACGAACTATTTCCCAACAATAAGTAAAATATTAAAATTCCGATACATGAAAAAGCAATGGTGTGTAGCTTAACTCATGGTTACAATGAAAACGGTAAATTATTATTTTAATATTATACCTTTTACTCTACGAGTAAAAGGTAGAGGGAAACATTGCCGACCCCATAAAATATAGGTGTTCTAGATCAAGATCACTAGCCGAGTTGATCTAGCCATGTCCGTCTGTCTGTCTGTCCGTATGAGCGCTGAAATCTCGATATAGTGCTGATTTTGATAAAATTTAATTCGAAATTCAGAATTAATTAGAAAATGTTCTTTCCAATCCTAGGAGGTTATATGTTAAAGACACCAAAGATCTAACTTTTTATACCCTTACTCGGGCATGAAGGGCATGAAGATTCGTTGGAAAATATGTAACAGGTAGAAGGAAGCGTTTCCGATCCCATAAAGTGTATATGTATATTCAGGATCACTAGACGAGTACATCTAGCCATGTTCGTCTGTTCGCATGAACGCTGTGATTTTGAAAACTGTAAGAGCTAGAAAAGGCAGCCTTGGCAAGCAGATTCCTGGGTTTCCTTCGCAGAGCTATTATGATAAGATCAAAATTTAACTGAATTGTGTTTGTCTTATCAATACCTATCGACTGACCTAAAAATGCCCACAAACGGCTTAAACGCTTAAATCTGTCTGTAGCCGTTAGGTGGCGCCATAAAATATCGCTTTGCTGGTTATTTATCTCCATTTCTCATCAAATATATCATTTTTTCATATTATTTTCCCACCAATTTTCAGATCGTTCGTTTGGCAGCTATATGGTATAGTTGTCCGATTTTGATGAAATAGATATAGTTTTACAACTGAGAGACTATTTTGCGTAGAAACGGACGGAAAGACGGGCAGACGGACGGACCGACGGACATGGCTAGATCGACTCGTCTAGTGATGCTGATCAAGAATATATATACTTAATGGGGTCGGAAACGTCTCATTCACATTAGGGTATAAAAGGAAATAAAATATATCGACTTGGTTATTTTAACCGTCTGTCGATCTCCGCTTTCCCAGTGTTCAAAACTGCACAGTGGGAAGATTTCTACCCTGGCAATGAAAATGATACGGATCTTCTCAACGGTGAAAGCGTCAATTAAGTTGATCTACTTCTTGATTATAGGTTTCGTCCATATGTACTAAAACACTTTTCGCCCATTGCGAAATTGTGAAGGATCGCCTAACTGTAGCCTTTCTCCGTAGCTCTCGGGAAGAGTCATTGTAGGCATTGCAAAGTGCAGCGATAGCGTCCAGTCTTCGAGTTCTATTTGATGAAATCCTGACATTAAATAACAGCATAAAAGGATTTAGCTCTGCTTAGCTGATCGATAATATCGGCTATTCTTGCTAATGTGAATTTGTCGGATAAAATATTCTTATTGATTTGGCGGTAGACAATTACTAACTGCCTGTTAAAATCTGAGACTTGTTTGTAAACTTTTTATTATAGCTGTAAGAAATTCCATAGTTCTTAATATAAACTGGTTCATCATCTTACATCCTTATTTTTTGCTTGTTTAAATTGTTTTTTGATATCGATTCGGTATTGTATTTGTATGTACTATATATTTATATATTTTTCATAGTTTATTTAGTTAGATAAGTTTTAATTAAATTTATTTAAAATGTTTGTTTTGTTTTCATATTTATTTATTTTTGCTATGCCGTAGTCATCTAATGGTTCAAATTTTAATTTGTTTAAGTGAATAATTTCGTTTTTGTCTGTAGTGCTTAACATTCCGACAAATGTATTTTTTGAATCTGCTATTGAGTTTGAATAACTATGCCACTCCACATAATTTCCACTTAATATCATCAGATTTATATTTGAGTAATATTATGACAATCTTTATCATGAAATTAATGTGAATTTTATTTTCTTTATGAAATTCCTGCACCAGTAACGACTATTAATATATATAATTTGTTAGTTTGTTCATTCTTTTCAGCGAAACGAATAGAAGCTAAGGTTAATATTGTGAACCGTTTGTTTTCGTTTGTTTGTATCAGAAGGGCATTTATTGGTTTTCCGGCGCTGTTGACATTGTTTTGTCTTTATGTGTTGTAGCTATAAGTATTTTTGTTGTTTCCATCTTTTTTTCCATTATTGCCTCTTCAATTACCACGACTTCTATTTTTACAATTGATCTGGTTTTTATAGTTACGTTTATAGTTATTTCTATAATAGTTATTATATTGATATTGACCATTATTTTGGTGGTTACCTTATTTTGTGCTTAATTTATTAGCATGTTCGGCTGATAAGACTTCGTCAGTATATGTCGTTCCTAGTCACTTCCGGAGGTTTTCAGGTTCAGTGGTAAATTTTTCAAAAGTTTTACTTTTTGCGTTGTTTTCGCCATTTTGCATAGTTTTGAGATTACTTGCATAATAGTGTTTTCGTTTTGTACCTTGTAAAAGGTTTACTTTATTACTTCAACAGCCAGCCATAGGCTCAGAAGTCTTGACACTTCTGCCCAATGTTTCTTGCCATTATTTGCCCTATTTTCGCATTGGTTAAAAACTCTACTGATGGGGACGTGTGGTTTATTCACAGTTGCCTTGTGTACAGATCTGCTTAGTTATAACGACTTAAATGATTTGTCATATTTATGCTTTATTTCATTAATTATTTTGCATAGTTCTTTTCATTTCATGCTCAGTTTTATTATACACTATGAAGTCTATTAATATACACTATGAAGTCTATTACTTATCCAACCAGGAATTTATCTAGGACCGGCCTAATCCCAAAGGTGGATTTGTTAGGTATATTTTTTAATTTTTATTTATTGAATTAAATTCTATATGTGGGTTAAAATTATTGGGGTGAGTTTGGATGCATATTTTGATCGCTACTTTTTTTATATGTGTTTTAATAATATTTGTTGTAAAACTGCTCTTAGTTCTTTGCCCGGCTTAAATATCTCTTTTTCAGACACTTTTTTCTAATTTATATACGCTCATAAGTAGATTTCCAAATAAGTATACAACCATTTTTATTATTAATAAAGTAATGGTTTCGATGTCTATTTTTTGTGACCCTACTTTATTTATAAAGTTAGCAGTAAAGCCGACTACACTGCCTTTGAATCTAACATTTTTATTGTTTAGGGTTTTATACCGTTAATAATATGTTTTTCTTTGCTCGATATTGTAAATATATATGTAATCTTTTTATTTATTCGTATTCATTGCTTTATGTTTTTTTTTTTTGAACAAATATTAATTGCTTTACAACTTGTTTTGGAACAATTTGTGTATTAACTTGTGTATTAAATTTGCCGCGCTGTGTGTCTGCTGCTGCCGTCCGAGGCCTATTGGCTCAGTTTCCGGGCAACTTTAGTCACGGTCGCCATGTAAATACTTATATCGTCAAGTAGATTCCATTTCCCAAAAACAGTAGAAGTCCATCAATTTGTTTTCTTGCTTTTAATATTTTTTCAAAGTATAGGTATATACTTTATACTTTAACTTTCTGTGTGCAGGCGAAGGCTACTGATCGGTTCATATTTCGGTCAATTGGATTTAGAACTGGAGTGTGCCAAAGGGTACATGTAAGTACTATTAGGACAGTGGGTATTTAAGACCTGCCCATACTACATATTATTAAAATGAAAAATGATTACATATCACTCGATAATTGTCTGGAAAAGAAAAAAACACACTATAGTGCTGAAATATTTAATTCAGGATTTTAAATCATTTCATTTTTTGGATAAAGAGTATTAACGATTCACAAGTTGATGGTCATGGAGGCATCGAGTTCCAGTCTGGACTTGTCAAAGATTTATAACGGTGTGACATATGTAGAGCCACAAAATATCCAAACAAGCCTCTTCATGCTAATTGAACATTTGGTATAAAAAATACCATTTTAGACCCTTTATATTGAACTACTTGAACCACACCTTTCAGCAAGTGGGTCATTTGTGTTTTTTTTTATTAATTTGTACGACATGTCAAAATTTTACAAGCTGTGTTTCTTAAAAAAATGTACAAATAATCTTATTCAAGACTTCTTATACCTCAACATATTTACATGTTGTAGTGTATCTGATGCAATTGTTATTATAACGGATTACAACATAAGTGGTTCGATTTCAGTGCAGGTAAACTTTATCTACATCAACTTAAAATACACTTCAGTTAAACAATGGTGAGTGAGGCTTTCCGTCTTTGATAGCCGGAATTCGGGTGTACCTCTAAAATGATCATACTTAGCGGGATTTTAATTTTGACAAGTATCAGTTGTGCACTGAGAAGCACCAATAAAGCGTCGATAGGATATTTGGTATAAGCATGGTTTCCACATACCAGCTGTTGTGAATCTACTTCAGACGAATCAACTTTATTTTAAGGTCGAGATATTGTGCCCAATCGAAGTAGGCACTTCTAGGTCACTCCCCGGGAGAAGGGGGTTATAGTGAGCGCCTTGTCGGTGACTCGGGGACACTTTAATGGCAGAACGGTCGCGTTAAGACGATGGACGGACAGGCGATGCGGGCACTGCGCTGAGCTTCAGCTAACGGAGGTTTACTGCTAGTTGAGATAATGTGTTGCGAGCCCTGTTCCCAGAGGTAGGAAGTAGAGCTTATATTATAGAGCTTAAAACACGGAAGTCTACTGATATGAGTTATAGAGTATGTCAGTGGTTTTTCGATGATGGTAGAAGTTAGCGTAGTCGACTCGACTGACACTGCAACACGCTTTGGTAAGTCAGTGCGCCGTCAAGTTAGGGAGACGTTGAGTCAACCGTTGACATTGAATATGATATGCTGATCAACAACTCCTTTAACAAGTGGGTAGTGCTGTTCCCAACTAGGCTTCTGCTCGATTTTTTGGGTGCTGGACATGTTGAGCACATTTGGTTACGAACATTCCCGTTCGGACGAGTCAGTTTTATTTTGCATTGATTGTTTAGGCTCAGTTATTTTATGAACCACCAATGCTGAGGTAGTTGAATGAATCCTTTCTTTATCGTGGGGGATCTAATCTTTTTCTTTTTCAAATTGGCTATCATTCTCCTAAAATTCATCGTTCTTTAGCTTACAATCAGGTTTATGTCTTGCATAATTGCGAATTGCGTATTAGATGAGGGTTCTTTCTTAAGGAAACCGGTGATTACATAGCCAAACCTTGGGGCAGAGGTTTATTAGCTAAGGACAGTCTCTTAGGAATGTTAAGATCGTGTACAATCGGTAATGATGGTTGTTCTGAAATGACTGTGGAAATAAAAATACCTTTTACTGGGGTTTCAAAATCGGAGGTATATGACGATAGCTTTAGTATTGATTTGGTCGCTGTTGTTATTTTTCGTCCGATTTTTAATATTTCAATCGATAACGACATTTCTTTAAGATATAGCAGACCTTCCCTCCTCTTGAGATACGACTCGCCTGTAACCCGAAATCTATCACAGCGCGACATGTCTTGAGTTGATCGGTACCCTCTAGTTCCACAATTCAGCTTAAGCGCTCAATCAGCACAAAGTCGACTGCTACGTCGGCAGAGCAGCCAGCGCCTCGGGCAGAGCCAAATGAGAGTCGTGCTCTCTCGCGGGAGAGAACCCTTTCACGACATGCCTTTTCCTGAAAAATGCGGGTCAAAGCAAAACGCCGAGCAATTAAAGTGACTAGCTTTCGTACGCCCTTGTAATTTTAATAAATTTTAATTTTTAATAATAAATGAAAAAACAAAAATTTTATATAATTTGGCGTGGGAATTTTATTTATTTCTTTTTCATTTTATTTATTAATATGTGACTTTTCAAAATTATATTTTTATATAACGATTGGCATAGCGAACATGTCTATAAATAAACTTCTTTCATGTGCAACGGAACATGCAAATCAAACGGGTAATGACAATAAAACAGAACAAAACCGTTGTTATTGTTTTCCTGGAAGGCACTCTTTTTCACTTGCGTTTACCTAGTTGAAGAAGGAGTTAGACCGAAACTTGAGAAACAAGTGTTTTTTAATTAATAATACAAAAAGGCAATAACAGGTAAGTCTCTCACTCAATTTATACATTTTAAAAGTAAAAAACAATAAATACAAATTTTGCAAATTTGCTAGTGACCAAAAATAGAAGAAGATTGTTCGTAAAACTTAATGACTTTTTGGATAAATGTTATATTTCATATAAAATATATGCAGTAACAAATAATATAAAAGGATAAATAATTTGTGAAAACCTACAATTTTTAATATTTAAGAAAAATACAAAAAAAAATGAATTGCTTATTGTCAAGAAAGACTGTAAACGTTTCGTCAATAGCTTTCTTTTTCGTTTATTTTTAATATTTTGATATATTTTTAGATTAAGGTGATGGAAACCGTACAATAAGAAATGTTATTGCTGAAAGAAGCTGAAGGCCGACACAAATTTTGTCGAGACCTTACTTAGTAGTTTTTATTACGGGCTGAAAATAACTATTATTAAGTTTAATTTTTAAAAAACTTATAAGACTTTCACAAAAATGCCGAAGCTTACATTTCTTGTACTAAAATATAAAACTTACAAATATATTCGTGTCTGATTCTACTTTAAAAAGAAATTTGCAATCTATCAGATAGAGACATCCGGAAGGAAGCGGAAGGTATCCAGGTCCCCAACGACCCCAATAAAACCGAAACTCACATTGTAAATCGAAAAAAATTAAATCATTTCAAAAAAGGATAGAAAAAAAAGTGCTTTACCTGTGCACAATCGGTGATTTTTCTTCTGCTTAATTAAGCGTTTAACCTGTGCCGAATCTGTGCTTTTTCTTCCAATTAAATAAGCGCAAAACCTCTGTGCTATAATTAAGCGCACACAAGGGTGCTTCAAAAAGCACTAAATTTGTGCTCATTTTCGAGCATTGCTGAATCATAGGACATGCCTATGTTAATTTAAGCAGTCAATTGTAAAAAAATTCATCACTGAATGAGCGCTCAGTGATGAGGACTTTGTAGTGCTGCAGGTACTGTAGTGATTGGGTGCTCATTCAGTACTGAATGGTACTGCAGGGTTCTTCTAATGATACCTGGGCGGTCGCGACCAGAACATGTCTTCTGGGGTTGTCGTAGCCAGCATTACTGGATTGCTAGTCAGTCCTTTGTGTAACATTGAATGATGCTGTTGATGGCAGCCTCGACAAGTATATAGCGACTCACAGTTTCAACCTTTTGAACTGTACGAGTAGACAAATAATTTGTGCATTCTTCAACTTGAATTGAAAGCGGATACACGCCCTAAAGTGATGTGGTCCTAGGTGACAAATCTTCAGCTCTCTTCGCTGCGGACTGCCTGATGGTGGACCGTTGTTGTAGGTTGGGCACTTATTGTTTCCAGCATGCAAGAGCGCCGCTCAATAAACGACAGTACGCTCCCTAACGTTGGAATTTCTGTTGGTGCACCCGCTGATTTTTCCAGTGAGACTAGAGTCTGTTCGTCTAGTTTTCTTCTAATAATGAAACACAGAATTGGATCCCAGGATTTTGTGCAGATGTCGAGGTTTTTAAGAGTGCCTTTCGCACTGTGTCATCTAGTGCTCGAAGCTGTTGCGCAGACCCGTTAGTGGGCACGTAATCGACGATTCCTCCTATTGCCGCAAAGACTAAAATTTTGCCGTGTTGGTACCCGCCTTGAAAGAAGGCCGTATCTGTCCAAATGTTTCTTGCTTCACAGCGGAGTGAGCCTTGTAGAATATGCAGCTTTTGGCTGGCTGAGTATGGTTTATAACGCACTAATTCCACAAACAAATCGTGAAACGGGGGCCAATCTAGATATTCGCTATTAAACTCGGGAATACTGATTGGTGGTACAGACAGATTTATGCTCTTAGAGAGTCGTTTTCTCGAAGCAACGCTATGTTATATTCTGCATATAAGGTCGGAAATCGATAAACCTCATCTGTGGCAGCTGCCTCTGCCCCAGGCGTATTATCGAGGTCATCATGGGCCTGCCTTAATAATTCCCATTGAACCCCCAGCTCGCGTTGCAGAGCTGAGGTGATGGTTGGCGAATTTGATGCAAGAATAAAAGATGATTCTAATTTGTTGCCCCGCCTCTGTAGCTGACGAATAACCTCGCCGATCGATAATTCACTCTAGATTTGACGGGTCCATTGGGTTGTTCCCGAGGTACTTTTTGAGGTTCGCTTGCTGACGTCATACTGTCTTTGAATACTTTCTGATATTTCTTTACCAGCTCCTCTTTAGGCGAAGTAATGCTGCTTGCTGGACTTCTTCATCTAGGTCACAGAACTGCTGCCAGAGATCGCTCAATTGGTTTAGCGTACTAGAATAATAACCGTCTCGGTGGCGTCGAGTTAAACTCGACGTGTGCTGTGAGGCTTAACTCGGTCAATGAACTTTTCAACTAAGCCACTATCCGCAGTAGAAATCTGTTTTTCTTTGATTTTTATTGTAAAGTAAACCTTCTACCTCACTTGTTATTTTTTGTATCTATGTTCGGAAGCGTAGATAGAATGTAATTGGAAATGTACTCGCAGTTGAAGTCTGTTTGATTTTTGGTAGCGGAGTTAATTTTATGATTTACCATTATTAGTTAAAGTAAGACTGTAATAAAAAAAGGGAAGTAAATCCAACTAGAGTTAGAAAAGATAATAAAGTTAGTATACACGTCAAAAGTCACGCCATAATCTTACGGCATCGTGGATAGGCATTTTAAATGCAGACCAAATCATAAATATTGACATTCACATGTTGCGCGTAGCGACGTTGCGAAGAACTTTTTTATTGGCTTTGATTACAAAGTGAGTTTGAGAAAAAAAAAAATAGTTTATGTTTATCCATTTTTTCGATTTTTAATTATTTGTAAAGTATTGCTATAAAATGTATTCTACAACGTACTTTAGTTTACTTTTAAGGATAATTAATAATCTGGTAATAAGGTGGGATGATTTGGAAGATATTTATTTATTAATTTTAATTAGTCGTCGTACTTCAAAAACACAAGTAAAATTAAATTTCCTACTTCCAAGTTTTTCTATCGGATTCTTTTATAAAATAAGTTAATACGAAAAAAAAATCCCTTGCGCCTTGCCGCGCAGTTTGTCCTGCAACTATTTACATTCACACTGTAATGGTACGGCTGCAAATTGTTCAGCCTCGGTTGAAGAGGGAATCGGAGGTGTGATCCTCGCTGGAATTGACGTGGTCCTCTATACCCACCCTAGCTTGGTAATGAAAGAATCAGGGTTAGTATTACCCCTAATTACCATGCCCGATATTAACGCGATTTTATCAACATTCTAGAAATAAATAATTAAATTCATCTTTAATTCAAAAGAAAGCCTTTACGCAAAAATGTCACCGTTATTCATAAAATCCCTTCACTACTACTTACAACAAGATCTTGGGATGGGTTATATATACACGCAGAGATAGGTGTTGGTAAATAAAAAACTCAGGCTGACATTATTTTGTAGCTGGCTGTACATAAGATTTTACTTAATCAGTAACAAAATTTGTATATTTACTTCATTGTTTTTCTTAATTAATTAACTCAATTAATGCTCAACAAGTTTTTCCGATTCAGCTACGAAATTCCTCGAGGCAAAAAACAAACGAAAGGCCAACACAGAAGCTGTAGGGTTGCCAGATTACGAAACTGTGAGAATTCAACGATGATATCTGTCTGCAAGCCCTGCACTTGTGGGTCTATACAGTTCTCATGGCGATGAGGTTACATATTACGCAATGACACGTGCTCCACTCACATTCCTTAAGGTTACTTCTAGATGGTTCCGCCGCTGCCTACGATGCGGTCTTCCGCGATTGGCTTCTTGTAGAGAATCTAAGGGTTTTGTCCCAGAATTGTCCAAACGGGTACAGCGAACTGCGACTTCGCAAAGTTTAGACACCGGCGGTAGCGAATTGTATACGTCTGTATGTAAGGGTATCCGAAAGCGTGGCAGCGCCAGCGCTGGCCTGCTCGCCGGTGACCAGGAAAACAGTAATAGTTTCCTGATTAGCAATTAGCAATAATTCTGTTCAACAATTGTTGTTTAGCTGCAGGTAGACTGCAAGTCTCCTGAACGCTGCTTAAATTAAGCTGTCCTCAGCCCGCTTGGCGAAGATAAAACTTATCTCTGGGGCAATGTGGGGGTTCTCGCTGTTTGCATTTTCCTTTTTCCCATGTTGACCTGCAGTCCATTTTTGTGAAATAGAAACAGAAGAAGATCGTTTTCCCAGTGTTGAGAACCACTTAAAGGCGGTAAAAGTGCCGAAAATCGTGCACGTAATTCTGACGGGCAATAGCTCGACAGCTCGTCCCTTCTGTTCCGAATAAAAGTGTTCCTTGGGAATAACCTTGTGATAACGGAGGGACATGTCAGCTTGCACGGGTGAAGAACAAGGGACGTCCCATATAGGAAATTGTATGGGATGTCCGCTTTTTTTCAAGGGAATATGCAAAGGAAAATATTTTCGAAGTCCTTTCAGATTTCCCTAGTTCTTTATATTTTTTTGTTGTGCGGCATGTCCTCTGCAAGTGAAACGTCCCGGGTGAAATCACTTTTTAAATTTTGAGTATTTTCATTGATTTTTCACTTATTAAAATATTGAATATAAAATACATACATATTTATTTCAATTTTACTTCATTTTATTTAAATTGTACTTTTTTTGTTTTGTGTTAAATTACAGTAAATGTTAGTTAGTCTAGTTTTTTGTTTTGGTAATGTGTTTTATTTGTTTGCCGGCACTTTTCTACGTTGTTCCTAATTATCTGCTGACGTCGACAGCGGCAAAAAAAAAACAAAAAGCTTTTGCGCTCGTCTGCCTTTACTCAAGCTAGTATCTCAGGTTTGAAGCTACCGGAATGAAACCTTCATTAAAGCCCTATTTCTATGGCAGGTAGTAGAAGTCGGAAATATTTGGTTCGTACAACTATGTCGTATAGATCCTATAGGAATCAACCAAAAAATAATTTTCAAATGTAAGGATACATATAACTTTACTGTGTTCGGCATATTAACTTGTACTTTGAAAAAATATTTTTCTTTTATTATTTCAGAATTATTATTATTATTATTTCAGAATATTAAATAAAATCGGACAACTATATCCTATAACTTTCTATAACGAAGTTATTTAAATTTATAAATTGACTGTTTTATCAAATTTATAAATTTCAGATTTTTGCGCGTTTTTATTTGTACCATTACATAAGAATTGGGAATTATTGGGTTATCTAAGTAATGTCTAAATTTATACCGCCTTTTCTAGTTTTTTTCGTAATAATTTCGTTTCGTATTAGAGAGAGAAACCGAAGCTCCTTACAAGCCCAGCATCTTCATCTTCAATAAAAATTTCTTAATTTTTAAATGTATTTAAAGAGCCAAACTACTTCATGACGCCTGGAATTTAGCTTATGCTGGAGAATTAAACTTTGCAACTGCTCTTAATATGACTTTGTTCTTAAGACACGAACGAAGTCATATTGTATGGAATCCAGTTTTTCCATTTCTTGACCTACTTGGAAGACGTCTTGATATGTCGCCGTTGCATAGAAAGTTTGAGGTAAGCATAAAAAGTATATTTATTAATCATATAATTTTTTTGGTTTTAAAGTTATATATTATAGAACTTTTAGTTCCATTGTATGAGAACTTGGGCCATGAAAATGTTAATGAAGACATATGGAAAACTGACATGCGAAAATTAACTAAAACATTTTTATGCCGTGCGGGCTATTTTCCGTGTTTGCGGGCTGCGCAAAATGCGTTTAAAGTTTGGGTTAACAGTTCTAATCCAAACTTTGAAATTCCGTAAGTAAACTTTTAATGCAAAACTAAAAGAAAATAAATAAGGAAATCATCTGTACATTAGCATTTCCGACAAAAAATAAACCACAAAAAAGTTGAATTGAGGTGCTCCTCATAGCTCGGTGATGGATCATCAGGAATCACAAAATTTCAGTTTACTCGTTAGATAATAGTTGGCCAGGTAACGCTGTCGAGTATTTTTATACCCATGCAGAGGGTATAATGATTTCAGTCAGAAGTTTGCAACACCATAAATTATATATATTCTTGATCAGCGTAACTAGACTAGTCTATCTAGCCATGTCCGTCTGTCCCTCCGTTTGTACGCAAACTAGTCTCTCAGTTTTAAAGCTATCAGGCTGAAACTTTATAAAAAGTCTTCTGTCTATTGCAGGTAGTATATAAGTCGGAACCAGCCGGATCGGACAACTATATCTTATAGCTCCCATAGGAACTATCAAGGAAAACATTTTAAAGAAATTATATCTTTGGGGTTTTTCAACATATACCTTTTTAAGCTTGGATATACCATTTTTAAATTAGTTCTGAATTTCGAATTAAATTTTATCAAAAACGGACGACTATATCATATAGCTGCAATAGGAATGATCGGAAAATTAGTGGTAAAATATTGTGAAAAAATTATATATTCGGTGTTTTTTAACATATAACCTTCTAAGCTTGAAAATAACATTTTTTAATTAGTTCTGAATTTCAAACAAAATTCTATCAAAATCAGACGAATTTATCATATAGCTGTCATAAGAACGATCGGAAAATTGGTGGGAAAATAAAATGAAACAAATTATAGCTTTCGGGCTTTTTAACATTTTATCTTATAATATTGGGAATCAAATTTTTAAAATTTTTAATAATTTAAAATTCAATTTAATAAAAGTCGGACTACTAAAAAATGTTATAAAAAAAAAGAATAAAATATATTTTTTTTAATATCACTGTACCTATTATTTTGTATAACTGCAAGGGTATTGTAAAGAACATCCTCTAAATAAAAAAACTAAGGCTGGGTGTTACGGACGGGTTAGAGCGCACGCAAAAATGTCAACCGGCTTTGGCTCGTTGGCTAGTAGGGTGGATCTTTGCTCTAACTCATCATTGCCTCTTCGATTATTAGCAAAACTCGGATTGCGTGCAAAGACAAACCAAAACTAAGGCTGGGGAAAGAAAGCACTACTACACTTGGTCTATTGTTGGGTGCAAGGCCCCCTATACCTGCAATCGAGTCTTCCGCTTTTCCACCTCAGCTGTTAAAGAGGCGGCATTCAGCCCACCCTTCCATTGGCCGTTCCATAACCATTTTCCTTTCTTCAGAACGGCCCCTTCGCGGTTTTGGCTCTACGGGGGTCTCATGTCCGCCGAGGACAAACACTTAATTTACCACGTTATAAACATTTTATTTATAAACTAACAAAATTAAAATCCTAGAAAAATGAACATCGCCCAAAATACGGACTAAAACTAACATTGAGTGCAAGTGGACAATATAAAGATAATACAAAGATAAAATATCATAATATTATAAATAGTATAAAATATAATAAATAGCATAAATAATTTCTTTTAAATATGGGATAAATGCGATAAATGTGGCTTATAATATTACGAATAGGATCGGGCTGCTGATATGTTTTACTTTAGTTTTGTAATTACTTCGCTTTACGTTATCATGTAACCGTTCTCACTTGGATGCCAAATCAAAGCTTTGGGTTCATTGGGTGGGTTTCTGCTGCTCCAAATCTACGGTATTGGTTCTTACTCAAATTCTCGATTATCTTTTTTTATATTTTTTTACTATTACATAAATTTCCATTACATGTACAAAAAAAGAAAATGATTTGCCAAATTCTAAAAAAAGTTTTCTTTTGATTTTTAAAAGCACGCTCAAGCCAAATACTAAAAAAAAATTAAAAATGAATTTGAAATCGCCACAAAATATATGTCAATCAAATAGGTTTTTATATAAAATAAAAGCTCACCAATTTTCCAGCGGCATCCTCGAAGAATGCGCTTTTTCCAAAGGCGGCTGAAAATGCTGCAAAAAGAATAAAGTCTTTGGGGACACTTTTCCACTAATTCATTTTCCTTTTTTTTCGCCATAAAATCTTCTCTTTTAGATGGGATAAGTTGCCATGCAATCTTTCTTTTCCTTTTTGATAATGGGAAATCAACACCGGAGTTTTGGCAGCTTGCCGAAAACAAACAAACAATTTACCAATTCACATAGTACACCTTAAAAAAACATATAAAAAAAAATGTTACTTATAATTAACAAAAAAATAAAAAATGAGCTCGGCTCTATTCCGCCTCTCTTTTTTTCGCTCTCTAACTTCTTTTTTTTCAACTTCTCTTTTTGCTTCACACCAATATGTGAAGTTAAATGGGTCTTTCTTTATTTTTTTTTGATGGCGCGATGGGTTTTAGAATCCCCTACGGGCACAATTTAATGGGGTTTCGTGACTAGCTCTCCCCAGCTTAAAACAGAGTCGCCACAGGGTAGAATTATAACCTCGCAAAAAAGAAAGATTACACCCTTCCGTCGTCAAGCGATTTTAACGTGCTCCGCGCCGATCGTAAGTCGCGTAATTAGTGGTGGCCCTCTCCAATTCGCACTCCAATAAGAACTTCTAGTGCACTCAGCTGGATGAAATCCAAGGTGTTCCCGCCGATCGACTATCGTAGCTTTTCTTCTTTTGGTTATTTTTTAGTTTTACAAACGCCGAGCCCCTATAAATCACATAGAGTGCTGCTGATCGGACCCTTTAGATCTTGTTTATTTATTTTTAACTCACCCAAATCTTAGGACTCGGCGGGAATGACTAAATTCGTTCCCTTCTCCTTTTAAAAGTCTTCGCGAAATTAAACCACTTAAATTTTTTCGATGGTTTCCACGACTTAATCTGTGGAAGGTTGAAATGGAAAAGAACGCTAATGCCGCTTGCCAATGGCGGCAAACCCCTTAACAGCCGATAAGAAAACCGCTCTCAGCAGAAAACAACTGACATTTCGCCCTTTTGACCCTATACGCTTTCTCTTACCCCTATTCCTAGTTCGGCAACCAACCCACAGATGGCGCCAGCTCCGATCTGTTCCCACTTGACTACCAGCGCTACAGTATACAAACTTCTGCTTGCCGAAGTTAACTTCCTTTCTTGTTTCCCATGTAAATGGACTGCAAGTCAGAATGGAGAGAGGGATAATGCTAAGAGCAAGAGCAAGGGCCCTCCCGCGCCCCATAGTTGTTTTTCAGAAATTTCAAGCTAACATTAACCTAATCGAAATTAGATTATTAATATTGGTTGACGAAACAGAGAAATTGTTAATTGTTTAGTGAAGTAAGTAAACCGCGCACGGTGCCCTCTTTTAGTGCCGACAGGGGCATTTTGGTTAGATTGTGGTTAAAAGTTTTGATTAAATTATAAAAATTAATCGGACAATTTTTTTTTAATTATAGGCTAATAAAGTTTGCATTAAAATTAAAATCTTTAAATTTTTTTAAAGACTTTAAAGTGCAACAACAACGACAGCGTTACCTCGTAAAATATGTACAGAAATAGTGTTTAAAATTCCAAAAGGATCGAGACAGAAGATTTGAAGTTATGAGGGGCACCGACTTTAAAAACGTGAGTTGTGGAAAAAACGCTTTAAATTTTGACACAATATTCTTCAGATATTATACATTCAATTTGAAAAACAAAATAAAAAATGAAAAAATAAATACCTTAATCCCCCTTAAGGTAAACCTAATTTGAAAATTATTTAATATTGTTTGCGCGGTTTGTGAGGGTGGTACTCTGCAAAAGAGAGTGCTGTGTAAGAAGCTCAAGAATCGGCATGCTGAATCCCAACATTCTATTCCATAGTTTCCGAGATCTCGGTGTTGCTCAGGTGCCCGCTCACTAATTAGCTTATTGGTGGCCCGCATCCTCATTAGCGTGTGCCGGTTTTTAGATAATTAGCATACTCAAAAATTAACAAAAGCCATGAAAACCATGTTAGTGCACGCGAGACAACATGTTTGAAGTTAGCCAAATTGAATTTCGAATAGGTCTATTTCGCTTCCACTCACGTAATTAACGCCGCCATATTGCTCTATCCTCTCTTTTTCGATGTCAAGAAATAATCGAAAAGAGATAATTCGTGAAAATTACACTTTTTGGTATCAATTTGACATCATTTCATGGTAAAATTGATATTTGTCGAAAAAACACAAACTTACCATGCGCATATCAAATTGATCTTGACACTTTTTTTTTTCTGTGAATGCATCATTCAATTATTCGTCTTTTTATTCAATTATTAAAGTCTTTAATTGCAATGCTGCATAGAAGGTGTGTTAAGTAGATTGTTTTTTTTTACGAATTTCGATTCGTGCTGAATGATTTGAAAACAACGTGGTACATTCGATCGCTAAGATAAGAGCTTTGTAAAACAATACAAAATGTTATTTAATTTTTTTTCATTCTTACGTCTTATACAGGTTTTGCTTATATCTGAGGTTCCAAAATTACTTCATCCTAACCTTAGTTAGTAAGTTGCCATGCAATCTTTCTTTTCCTTTTTGATAATGGGAAATCAACACCGGAGGTTTGGCAGCTTGGCGAAAACAAACAAACAATTTACCAATTCACATAGTACAGCTAAAAAAACATATAAAAAAAATGTTACTTATAATGAACAAAAAAATAAAAATTGAGCTCGGCTCTATTCCGCCTCTCTTCTTTTCGCTCTCTAAATTCTTTTTTTTCCACTTCTCTTTTTGCTTCACACCAATATGTGAGGTTATATTGGTCTTTCTTTCTTTTTTTTTTGATGGCTTTTCCGCGATGGGTTTTAGAATCCCTTACGGGCACAATTTAATGGGGTTTCGTGACTAGCTCTCCCCAGCTTAAAACAGAGTCGCCACAGGGTAGAATTATAACCTCGCAAAAAAGAAAGATTACACCCTTCCGTCGTCCAGCGATTTTAACGTGCTCCGCGCCGATCGTAAGTCGCGTAATTAGTGGTGGCCCTCTCCAATTCGCACTCCAATAAGAACTTCTAGTGCACTCAGCTGGATGAAATCCAAGGTGTTCCCGCCGATCGAATATCGTAGCTTTTCTTCTTTTGGTTATTTTTTAGTTTTACAAACGCCGAGCCCCTATAAATCACATAGAGAGCTGCTGATCGGACCCTTTAGATCTTGTTTATTTATTTTTAACTCACCCAAATCTTAGGACTCGGCGGGAATGACTAAATTCGTTCCCTTCTCCTTTTAAAAGTCTTCGCGAAATTAAACCACTTAAATTTTTTCGATGGTTTCCACGACTTAATCTGTGGAAGGTTGAAATGGAAAAGAACGCTAATGCCGCTTGCCAAGGCGGCAAACCCCTTAGCAGCCGATAAGAAAACCGCTCTCAGCAGAAAACAACTGACATTTCGCCCTGTTGACCCTATACGCTTTCTTACCCCTATTCCTAGTTCGGCAACCAACCCACAGATGGCGCCAGCTCCGATCTGTTACCACTTGACTACCAGCGCTACAAAATCCCCCCCACAAGATCTGGTATGGGGGTTGACTTCCCAAAACAGATCCAAACAAAGCTGGTAGCTTAGCCTTCTTATTGCTTCAAATCCTTAGCATGATACCGTCCCAAGGCCCGACCTTTCCAATCCTCCAACTCATAGCATGAATTTCCTGGCTTTCTCTGAATCCTAGCCTTGAGATATAATCGACCTAATTTCGCACTATAGCCTCCCGAAAAATTGCTCTGCTTAAAGTTCTTGCGATGTACTACCTGACCTTCTTCATACACTACCTCTCGAGACCTTATGTTGTACTGACGTTCGTTCTTTTCATTCTGTTTCCGCATAACCTCTCGAGCCTTAGAACGCACCAATTCTAGGGAATCCTCCTGTGTGAATCTAGCTGCTCTGTCTTCAAGCATACCGAGAGCCCTCAACAGCTTATAAGTCGAGCCCGACGAAACAAAATTCTGGCCAAAAGCCATGTAATAGGGTGATGCCCAATTCCCGAATGTATGAGTAGCTATTAAAAGCGGTTGCGGAGGTTTTTTTTTGGCGGTTTTAAATGTATTTTGTATGAGTTGTTTTTAATTGCAAGCGTATACTCATCCCAGAATCAGTGTGTTTGGTATTCCACGGAACCCTCCCTTTTTATTGCATTTCAAATATCGGTATCTTCTAAGAATGAGCAGGAGGAAGTGAACGTGCGTACCCACGAACCCGAATCTCACCCCTACCCTCGAGTCCTTGCTCATGACTGCTTGTGCGCGAAGGTGTGAAATTTTAATTTTGTAAATTTTTTTTCAAAATATTCAGAGAAAATTATGCCATTGGAAAGGGCTTGAAAAATGCTTTCCAATGACACCAATTTTTTTTAGTGAGGGGGTATACTATTTACGGTAGCGGAGGTCATCGTCGTTTTTTGCCTTTTTCAGTCGAGTAGTGGGAATATACGGGAGCGGCGGTTTTCGCAACGGAGGTTTGGACGCTGCCGAGACTGCCGCTGCGATGACCGCCGCTGCGGTCTTATAGTCTAGTTTTTCTTATATGTTATACGATTCCTTTTGAGGAGTGTGTCTAGGAAAAATGAGCTGAAGAATCACTTTAATGTTGAAGTTGTATAAGACTTATAGGATCACTTTTCAGGGCTGAGGATATCGAAATTGTTTGTGTCTACGATAAAGTTAGACGGGTGTGTATAATAAATTAGCTAGTGGGATCACTTTAAGGTTTATGTTTTAAATTTCTTATTGGGAACACTTTTCAGGGTTTATATCTAAAGGCCACCCAATAATATTTATGTGTAGGATAAGAAGTTTAGTTTTAAGAATTTCTTAAAACGGTGCACTGAAGCGGAAAATTGTACCGAATTTCAAATTCTGCCTCCTCCCGTATATTCCCACTACTCGACTGAAAAAGGCAAAAAACGACGATGACCTCCGCTAAAAAAAATTGGTGTCGTTGGAAAGCATTTTTCAAGCCCTTTCCAATGGTATAATTTTCTCTGTTCTAAAATAAAAACTGCTCATTTTGAAAAAAAAACTCACAAAATTAAAATTTCACACCTTCGCGCACAAGCAGTCATGAGCAAGAACTCGAGGGTAGGGGGTGAGATTCGGGTTCGTGGGTACGCACGTTCACTTTCTCCTGCTCATTCTCAGAAGATAACGAGGGGTCACAATATTTGAAATGCAATAAAAAGGGAGGGTTCCGTGGAATACCAAACACACTGATTCTGGGATTCTGGCTTACAATTAAAAACAGCTCATACAAAATACATTTAAAACCGCCTAAAAAACCTCCGCAACCGCTTTTAATAGCTACTCTTAGCTTAAGGCTTAGGAAATTCGAATGGTTGCATCGCGATATCTTATGCCAATGCTGGCCCGACTTTAACTGACCATTTATTCATATCTTGCTTACACAGAGATTGCCTTTCCTTAACCTATGTCGAAGTTGCACACCTTCGATATTTACCTACATCCAGACCCCTCCTACACCACGTTCACCCCCGGTAACTTGTTATCAATCCTTGTGTTCGTTTTCCTTCTAATAACCATTCTACTGGGGTATTGGGCTGCTCCTTATGTTCGAGAACCAATCGGATTGGTTCTAGAAGTACAACATGCCTGTATGCACTCCCTGTAGATGTCAACCTGTTAAGTGAACATTCTGGACTATAAAAATGACACCACTCAAATTGCTCAGGATCAGTTCTTCAAATGCCTCAGTACTGTATTCTAATAAAATAATTAGATCCACATCGGTCCTTCCAATCGCGCCTAACAATTCTAACCGTGCTTTTTACCTTTTAAACGAGTGGGTGAAAATTGGTAACAACATTATCGTGCTTTTTACCTTTATAACGAGTGGGTGGAAATTGTTAACAACATTACAAAATATAACAATATATTTTTTGAATAAAAATATTAAAACCAAATGGAGTCATTCGTTGCTTGCCATAAAATCTTCTCTTTTAGATGGGATAAGTTGCCATGCAATCTTTCTTTTCCTTTTTGATAATTGGAAATCAACACCGGAGTTTTGGCAGCTTGCCGAAAACAAACAAACAATTTACCAATTCACATAGTACACCTTAAAAAAACATATAAAAAAAAATGTTACTTATAATTAACAAAAAAATAAAAAATGAGCTCGGCTCTATTCCGCCTCTCTTTTTTTCGCTCTCTAACTTCTTTTTTTTCCACTTCTCTTTTTGCTTCACACCAATATGTGAAGTTAAATGGGTCTTTCTTTATTTTTTTTTGATGGCGCGATGGGTTTTAGAATCCCTTACGGGGACAATTTAATGGGGTTTCGTGACTAGCTCTCCCCAGCTTAAAACAGAGTCGCCACGGGGTAGAATTATAACCTCGCAAAAAAGAAAGATTACACCCTTCCGTCGTCCAGTGATTTTAACGTGCTCCGCGCCGATCGTAAGTCGCGTAATTACTGGTGGCCCTCCCCAATTCGCACTCCAATGAGAACTTCTAGTGCACTCAGCTGGATGAAATCCAAGGTGTTCCCGCCGATCGAATATCGTAGCTTTTCTTCTTTTGGTTATTTTTTAGTTTTACAATCGCAGAGCCCCTATAAATCACATAGAGTGCTGCTGATCGGACCCTTTAGATCTTGTTTATTTTTTTTAACACACACAAATCATAGGACTCGGCGGGAATGACTAAATTCGTTCCCTTTTCCTTTTAAAAGTCTTCGCGAAATTAAACCACTTAAATTTTTGCGATGGTTTCCACGACTTAATCTGTGGAAGGTTGAAATGGAAAAGAACGCTAATGCCGCTTGCCAATGGCGGCAAACCCCTTAGCAGCCGATAAGAAAACCGCTCTCAGCAGAAAACAACTGACATTTCGCCCTGTTGACCCTATACGCTTTCTTACCCCTATTCCTAGTTCGGCAACCAACCCACAGATGGCGCCAGCTCCGATCTGTTACCACTTGACTACCAGCGCTACAAAATCCCCCCCACAAGATCTGGTATGGGGGTTGACTTCCCAAAACAGATCCAAACAAAGCTGGTAGCTTAGCCTTCTTATTGCTTCAAATCCTTAGCATGATACCGTCCCAAGGCCCGACCTTTCCAATCCTCCAACTCATAGCATGAATTTCCTGGCTTTCTCTGAATCCTAGCCTTGAGATATAATCGACCTAATTTCGCACTATAGCCTCCCGAAAAATTGCTCTGCTTAAAGTTCTTGCGATGTACTACCTGACCTTCTTCATACACTACCTCTCGAGACCTTATGTTGTACTGACGTTCGTTCTTTTCATTCTGTTTCCGCATAACCTCTCGAGCCTTAGAACGCACCAATTCTAGGGAATCCTCCTGTGTGAATCTAGCTGCTCTGTCTTCAAGCATACCGAGAGCCCTCAACAGCTTATAAGTCGAGCCCGACGAAACAAAATTCTGGCCAAAAGCCATGTAATAGGGTGATGCCCAATTCCCGAATGTATGAGTAGCTATTAAAAGCGGTTGCGGAGGTTTTTTTTTGGCGGTTTTAAATGTATTTTGTATGAGTTGTTTTTAATTGCAAGCGTATACTCATCCCAGAATCAGTGTGTTTGGTATTCCACGGAACCCTCCCTTTTTATTGCATTTCAAATATCGGTATCTTCTAAGAATGAGCAGGAGGAAGTGAACGTGCGTACCCACGAACCCGAATCTCACCCCTACCCTCGAGTCCTTGCTCATGACTGCTTGTGCGCGAAGGTGTGAAATTTTAATTTTGTAAATTTTTTTTCAAAATATTCAGAGAAAATTATGCCATTGGAAAGGGCTTGAAAAATGCTTTCCAATGACACCAATTTTTTTTAGTGAGGGGGTATACTATTTACGGTAGCGGAGGTCATCGTCGTTTTTTGCCTTTTTCAGTCGAGTAGTGGGAATATACGGGAGCGGCGGTTTTCGCAACGGAGGTTTGGACGCTGCCGAGACTGCCGCTGCGATGACCGCCGCTGCGGTCTTATAGTCTAGTTTTTCTTATATGTTATACGATTCCTTTTGAGGAGTGTGTCTAGGAAAAATGAGCTGAAGAATCACTTTAATGTTGAAGTTGTATAAGACTTATAGGATCACTTTTCAGGGCTGAGGATATCGAAATTGTTTGTGTCTACGATAAAGTTAGACGGGTGTGTATAATAAATTAGCTAGTGGGATCACTTTAAGGTTTATGTTTTAAATTTCTTATTGGGAACACTTTTCAGGGTTTATATCTAAAGGCCACCCAATAATATTTATGTGCAGGATAAGAAGTTTAGTTTTAAGAATTTCTTAAAACGGTGCACTGAAGCGGAAAATTGTACCGAATTTCAAATTCTGCCTCCTCCCGTATATTCCCACTACTCGACTGAAAAAGGCAAAAAACGACGATGACCTCCGCTAAAAAAAATTGGTGTCGTTGGAAAGCATTTTTCAAGCCCTTTCCAATGGTATAATTTTCTCTGTTCTAAAATAAAAACTGCTCATTTTGAAAAAAAAAACTCACAAAATTAAAATTTCACACCTTCGCGCACAAGCAGTCATGAGCAAGAACTCGAGGGTAGGGGGTGAGATTCGGGTTCGTGGGTACGCACGTTCACTTTCTCCTGCTCATTCTCAGAAGATAACGAGGGGTCACAATATTTGAAATGCAATAAAAAGGGAGGGTTCCGTGGAATACCAAACACACTGATTCTGGGATTCTGGCTTACAATTAAAAACAGCTCATACAAAATACATTTAAAACCGCCTAAAAAACCTCCGCAACCGCTTTTAATAGCTACTCTTAGCTTAAGGCTTAGGAAATTCGAATGGTTGCATCGCGATATCTTATGCCAATGCTGGCCCGACTTTAACTGACCATTTATTCATATCTTGCTTACACAGAGATTGCCTTTCCTTAACCTATGTCGAAGTTGCACACCTTCGATATTTACCTACATCCAGACCCCTCCTACACCACGTTCACCCCCGGTAACTTGTTATCAATCCTTGTGTTCGTTTTCCTTCTAATAACCATTCTACTGGGGTATTGGGCTGCTCCTTATGTTCGAGAACCAATCGGATTGGTTCTAGAAGTACAACATGCCTGTATGCACTCCCTGTAGATGTCAACCTGTTAAGTGAACATTCTGGACTATAAAAATGACACCACTCAAATTGCTCAGGATCAGTTCTTCAAATGCCTCAGTACTGTATTCTAATAAAATAATTAGATCCACATCGGTCCTTCCAATCGCGCCTAACAATTCTAACCGTGCTTTTTACCTTTTAAACGAGTGGGTGAAAATTGGTAACAACATTATCGTGCTTTTTACCTTTATAACGAGTGGGTGGAAATTGTTAACAACATTACAAAATATAACAATATATTTTTTGAATAAAAATATTAAAACCAAATGGAGTCATTCGTTGCTTGCCATAAAATCTTCTCTTTTAGATGGGATAAGTTGCCATGCAATCTTTCTTTTCCTTTTTGATAATTGGAAATCAACACCGGAGTTTTGGCAGCTTGCCGAAAACAAACAAACAATTTACCAATTCACATAGTACACCTTAAAAAAACATATAAAAAAAAATGTTACTTATAATTAACAAAAAAATAAAAAATGAGCTCGGCTCTATTCCGCCTCTCTTTTTTTCGCTCTCTAACTTCTTTTTTTTCCACTTCTCTTTTTGCTTCACACCAATATGTGAAGTTAAATGGGTCTTTCTTTATTTTTTTTTGATGGCGCGATGGGTTTTAGAATCCCTTACGGGGACAATTTAATGGGGTTTCGTGACTAGCTCTCCCCAGCTTAAAACAGAGTCGCCACGGGGTAGAATTATAACCTCGCAAAAAAGAAAGATTACACCCTTCCGTCGTCCAGTGATTTTAACGTGCTCCGCGCCGATCGTAAGTCGCGTAATTACTGGTGGCCCTCCCCAATTCGCACTCCAATGAGAACTTCTAGTGCACTCAGCTGGATGAAATCCAAGGTGTTCCCGCCGATCGAATATCGTAGCTTTTCTTCTTTTGGTTATTTTTTAGTTTTACAATCGCAGAGCCCCTATAAATCACATAGAGTGCTGCTGATCGGACCCTTTAGATCTTGTTTATTTTTTTTAACTCACCCAAATCATAGGACTCGGCGGGAATGACTAAATTCGTTCCCTTTTCCTTTTAAAAGTCTTCGCGAAATTAAACCACTTAAATTTTTGCGATGGTTTCCACGACTTAATCTGTGGAAGGTTGAAATGGAAAAGAACGCTAATGCCGCTTGCCAAGGCGGCAAACCCCTTAGCAGCCGATAAGAAAACCGCTCTCAGCAGAAAACAACTGACATTTCGCCCTGTTGACCCTATACGCTTTCTTACCCCTATTCCTAGTTCGGCAACCAACCCACAGATGGCGCCAGCTCCGATCTGTTACCACTTGACTACCAGCGCTACAAAATCCCCCCCACAAGATCTGGTATGGGGGTTGACTTCCCAAAACAGATCCAAACAAAGCTGGTAGCTTAGCCTTCTTATTGCTTCAAATCCTTAGCATGATACCGTCCCAAGGCCCGACCTTTCCAATCCTCCAACTCATAGCATGAATTTCCTGGCTTTCTCTGAATCCTAGCCTTGAGATATAATGGACCTAATTTCGCACTATAGCCTCCCGAAAAATTGCTCTGCTTAAAGTTCTTGCGATGTACTACCTGACCTTCTTCATACACTACCTCTCGAGACCTTATGTTGTACTGACGTTCGTTCTTTTCATTCTGTTTCCGCATAACCTCTCGAGCCTTAGAACGCACCAATTCTAGGGAATCCTCCTGTGTGAATCTAGCTGCTCTGTCTTCAAGCATACCGAGAGCCCTCAACAGCTTATAAGTCGAGTCCGACGAAACAAAATTCTGGCCAAAAGCCATGTAATAGGGTGATGCCCAATTCCCGAATGTATGAGTAGCTATTAAAAGCGGTTGCGGAGGTTTTTTTTTGGCGGTTTTAAATGTATTTTGTATGAGTTGTTTTTAATTGCAAGCGTATACTCATCCCAGAATCAGTGTGTTTGGTATTCCACGGAACCCTCCCTTTTTATTGCATTTCAAATATCGGTATCTTCTAAGAATGAGCAGGAGGAAGTGAACGTGCGTACCCACGAACCCGAATCTCACCCCTACCCTCGAGTCCTTGCTCATGACTGCTTGTGCGCGAAGGTGTGAAATTTTAATTTTGTAAATTTTTTTTCAAAGTATTCAGAGAAAATTATGCCATTGGAAAGGGCTTGAAAAATGCTTTCCAATGACACCAATTTTTTTTAGTGAGGGGGTATACTATTTACGGTAGCGGAGGTCATCGTCGTTTTTTGCCTTTTTCAGTCGAGTAGTGGGAATATACGGGAGCGGCGGTTTTCGCAACGGAGGTTTGGACGCTGCCGAGACTGCCGCTGCGATGACCGCCGCTGCGGTCTTATAGTCTAGTTTTTCTTATATGTTATACGATTCCTTTTGAGGAGTGTGTCTAGGAAAAATGAGCTGAAGAATCACTTTAATGTTGAAGTTGTATAAGACTTATAGGATCACTTTTCAGGGCTGAGGATATCGAAATTGTTTGTGTCTACGATAAAGTTAGACGGGTGTGTATAATAAATTAGCTAGTGGGATCACTTTAAGGTTTATGTTTTAAATTTCTTATTGGGAACACTTTTCAGGGTTTATATCTAAAGGCCACCCAATAATATTTATGTGTAGGATAAGAAGTTTAGTTTTAAGAATTTCTTAAAACGGTGCACTGAAGCGGAAAATTGTACCGAATTTCAAATTCTGCCTCCTCCCGTATATTCCCACTACTCGACTGAAAAAGGCAAAAAACGACGATGACCTCCGCTAAAAAAAATTGGTGTCGTTGGAAAGCATTTTTCAAGCCCTTTCCAATGGTATAATTTTCTCTGTTCTAAAATAAAAACTGCTCATTTTGAAAAAAAAACTCACAAAATTAAAATTTCACACCTTCGCGCACAAGCAGTCATGAGCAAGAACTCGAGGGTAGGGGGTGAGATTCGGGTTCGTGGGTACGCACGTTCACTTTCTCCTGCTCATTCTCAGAAGATAACGAGGGGTCACAATATTTGAAATGCAATAAAAAGGGAGGGTTCCGTGGAATACCAAACACACTGATTCTGGGATTCTGGCTTACAATTAAAAACAGCTCATACAAAATACATTTAAAACCGCCTAAAAAACCTCCGCAACCGCTTTTAATAGCTACTCTTAGCTTAAGGCTTAGGAAATTCGAATGGTTGCATCGCGATATCTTATGCCAATGCTGGCCCGACTTTAACTGACCATTTATTCATATCTTGCTTACACAGAGATTGCCTTTCCTTAACCTATGTCGAAGTTGCACACCTTCGATATTTACCTACATCCAGACCCCTCCTACACCACGTTCACCCCCGGTAACTTGTTATCAATCCTTGTGTTCGTTTTCCTTCTAATAACCATTCTACTGGGGTATTGGGCTGCTCCTTATGTTCGAGAACCAATCGGATTGGTTCTAGAAGTACAACATGCCTGTATGCACTCCCTGTAGATGTCAACCTGTTAAGTGAACATTCTGGACTATAAAAATGACACCACTCAAATTGCTCAGGATCAGTTCTTCAAATGCCTCAGTACTGTATTCTAATAAAATAATTAGATCCACATCGGTCCTTCCAATCGCGCCTAACAATTCTAACCGTGCTTTTTACCTTTTAAACGAGTGGGTGAAAATTGGTAACAACATTATCGTGCTTTTTACCTTTATAACGAGTGGGTGGAAATTGTTAACAACATTACAAAATATAACAATATATTTTTTGAATAAAAATATTAAAACCAAATGGAGTCATTCGTTGCTTGTGATTTGTGCACCAAAAATGTGGAGATGAGTGAGTTTGAAACTCATTATGCTCAGTGCTCAAAGCCTTGGAATGCCTTCGATGTTTTAATGTGTAAATCAAAAATAAGGTGTGACTTATGCTCTACCTTAGTTCATAATTATGAATTTGACGAGCACTATCAAAATTGTAATGGACCTATAAATGCCATCAATGTTTTAATGAATATTGAAAAACGGCAACCACAAAACAGAAGGCCAAATCATTTGGACAATCATCCCACAACATCATCAAGTGCTCTCAAACGGATGAGAATGGATGAGGGTAAGGAAGTACTCAAACAAGGAAAAAAAGCTAAGATTAGCGAAAATAATAATGATTTACAATTAGAACTTTTATGTCCTACTTGTGGTGACAAATATCTTGCATCAAGGGAACGACAACATATATTGACTGATAAGCATAAAAATGCATCAGCCAGAGAATTCTTCTTAACTCTCAAACTGTTTTTCCTGTTAAATCATATCGAATCAATAGTACAGTCCAAAACACTATTGATTTAAAAGATTTTTATCAGCATTGCCAAAAAAATATAATTGAAATTATAAAGCATTGCATGATAGAATATAGAGCCATTAAATTCAACCTAAGAGTTTATGTTACCTATATTAAACAAACAGACGAAGGAGTTACTGTTGAAACAACAAAACATTTTGGGACATCATATAAATCTGTATACCAAAACGAAAGCATTATCGATGAACTTAATATGGCAATAGATAGCTTACTAGCATCGAGCAGTGAGTTTCAAGAAAAAGACTCTGGTTGGGCAATAAAAAATTTAAATTATTTTGAAATTACTATAATAAAGCTAGAAAACATTCCTGCTAGCGGATACATTCAGGCCCCGAAGAATATAAGAGCCCGAAATGCACTTATAAACGTACAGAATACTGACGTATTTTGTTTCAAATGGTGCATACTGGCATTCATAGCTAACAAAACTCATGAGAGTGTTACCTTTACAACAGCAAAGAAAAAAAAGTATTCACGAGAGAAAATGATAAAGCCCACAACTTACCACATTAATATTAATAATTGTATATGACGGAATAAGATTGGATTTTTCAGGAATCGAGTTTCCAATAACGAATAAAGGGATTATCCATTTCGAGAAAAATAATAAAGACTTTAGTATAAATGTTTATTTCGAGAAAAATAATAAAGACTTTAGTATAAATGTTTATGAGATCGACGCTGATGGTGATAAAATTATCGGCCCAACGTTTAGAACCAAATGTATTCAAACTAACCACATCAATATTTTGTGAATAAATAATGTAAACCAAGACAGTATGCATTACGCTTACATTACAAGTGTAAAAACATTATGCTACTCACAGCATTCCAAGGCAAAATCAGGAGGATATTTTTGTGATAACTGTCTACAGTTTTTCACAGTTAATAATACTACCCACAACAAACTTGAATGCGGAAAAGTGGCCTCGTTTTACCCTGAACCAAACACTACAACTTCATTCAAGGGCTTTCATAAAAAATTATCTCCTCCGGTGGTGATATATGCCGATATTGAGGCTGTTCTTGAAAACTATAGAACATGCCTAAATTCGTCTTCAACGTCGTCAACAACAAAAGTGCAGAAGCATACTGCATGTGCCGTATCATTTTATATAGCACATAAATATAAGCCGGATCTTAACGAATTGTGGACATATGAAGGTATGTAAAAACAATAAATAATTAATTTCTTAGTATTTTAAAAACTAATTCAAACTTTGTATAATTTTATAGGTGCTGACTGCATACAAAAATTCTGCAAATCACTAAAGGAAAAACTACGAGCTTGTTTTACATGTACTGGTCGACCCCCAAAAACCCGATTGCTAGCACAATCCATGAACAGGAAGGAAATTGCTGTGCCTGTGAAAAGGAAATAAACGCTGACGACCTGGACAAATATTTTGATCAATTTTCTGGAAAATGCATGGGTCCGATTCATAAAAATTGTAAGCCAAAGTACAAATTAAGTGATCCCTTCTTTCCTGTAGTATTTCATAACATATCTAAATATGACATACATTTATTCATTACTGAATTAGAAGGAGACTGAAGCCCCATACCCTGTAATAAAGACCTTTATATAGCGCTAACGCAGACAATTAAAATAAATGCATCAAATAGATATAAAATAAGATATATCGATTCGATTAGATTTTTAAATTCTAGTTTAGAAAAACTATCAAGCTACATGAAGGACAAAGGTTTTAAATTCTAAGTACTAAATTTCAGGGAGAAAAATTTAAGCAAATGCATAGGAAGGGTGTTTTCCCTTACGACTATTTAGATAGTTTTGAAAAATTTGAGGATACCCAGCTTCCTGACATTGATAGTTTTTACGATTCTCTCAGCGAAGAAAATTGTAGTATAGATGATTATAATTTTGCACAAAAGGTTTGGAAAACTTTCAACTGTAATACTATAAAAGATTATATAAAACTTTATTTAGAAAGTGATGTGATAATTTTGACCGATGTTTTCGAAAATTTTAGAAAAATTTGTCGGAAAATTTATAAGCTTGACCCTATTAACTATGTTACAGCACCGTCAATATCTTGGGATGCTTTGCTCAAGTATGCTAATGTAAATTTAGAACTTATTAGTGACGGAGACATGTACAACTTTTTAAAAAGAGGGGTGGGTTAACTCAATGTACCCAAAGAATTTCTATAGCTAATAATAAATATATAACTTACTTCGATTCAAGTAAACCAAATAACTACCTCAGCTATATTGATGCAAATAATTTAAATGGTTGGGCAATGAGTCAACCCTTACCGCTTTCAGGATTTAAATTTTTAAGTAATGATCAATTAGAATCTTTCGATTTAAAAAATATTTCCGCTGATGGAAATGTAGGATATATATTAGAAGTGGATTTAGAATATCCTACTGATCGCCATGACTCGCATAACTACTTGCCTTCCTGTCCAGAAAACAAGGTTCCTCCAGGAGGTAGGCAGAAAAAACTTATAGCTGATTTATCGAATAAAAGCGAATACATTATCCACTTAAAACAGCTTCAGCGTTGATATATTTGGGACAGATCTTGCAGCGATTGAATCAACACCATCAAAAATTATGTATGATAAGCCAATATACATAGGAGTTGCTGTTTTAGAATTATCTAAATGGTTAATGTATGAATTTTATTATAATTTTCTATTACTTAAAAGCCCTTCTTCGAAAATAATTTATATGGATACAGATTCATTTATTTTATCTTCAGAGGAAGACTTTTAGGAAACCTCAAATTATAAACTAGAAAACCAATTTAATATAGTTCAAGCTAATAATAGGGAACCTGGCAAAATGAAGGATGAACATGCAGGTAGGGTTATGACTTCTTTTGCTGGACTTAAGGCTAAGGCATACTCTTGTTTAGTTGATAAGGAAGGAAACGAAAACGAATGTATTAAAAAAATTAAAGGAGATAAGAAATCATTTATTAAAAAACTGAATCATGAAGATTATATAGAATGTATAAAATATAAAAAAACATTTTATGGATCCCAGCGAGTTATTCGTAGTAGGTCGCACATCCTCTATACTGAAATTATGAATAAAATAAGTCTTAATTATAAGGATGATAAAAGATATATTTTACCAGATAATTGTAATACATTGGCTCATGGTCATTATAATATTGAACATATATTAAGTATTATATTAGTCAAAATTAAACCCATTATTAAATAAATGTTTATATGTTTATATTAAAAGAATAAAAATTTGTAAATAAATAGATAAAAAATTAAACTTGTTATTGTTGCGTTTTATTACTTTAGCAGGTCATTTACAGATATCCATGAGTTGTGGCTGGAATCGAAACCGCTCCATTTTACAAGCACTTGATTATTTTTCTTTTTTAGTATTTTCTCTACTAGGAAAGCATTTTTGTCTTTCACTTTTTGAAGTTCCTCTTCATAAAATGATCCATTAATAGGGGAACCCATATAATCTTGTATTTCATATGTTACGGGGTATGTAGACTTGACTTTTAAAACTTTAAAAACTTCTGTGGTCCAATTAGGTTCGTATCCCTTCATAAATGCTCCCTTGTATTCACTTATTCTAACAAAATCACCTACTAAAATTGTATGTTTTGGAAATATTTTTGGTATATTATATACCGATTTTAAAATGAACTCTTCATTTTTCGTGCAGACATCTATAGGCTTCATTTTAATTGTTCGGTGATACGAATTATTGTATTGATTTGTGAGATAATTGATGTTATGAATCCACTTATATTTACCCTGCATAATAAACATTTTCCACATACGATTTTTTAATGTTCTATTAAAGCGTTCACATATAGAAGCCTTGAAATGCGTATAAGTATGATAATGATTTATATCAAATTTATCTATTAATTTCCTAAAAGTGGAATTAAAAAATTCTTTCCCTTGATCTGACTGAATATACTTTTACTCTTTTTAAAACAGATTTCATTGCCACTGCTACATCCAGGGCAGACTTTGACTTAACTGCCTCGGCGTATGCATACTTTGAGAACGTGTCAATAACCGTCAGTAAATATCTAAAACCCTTATTTTCTTTCGAAAATGGTATCATTTCAACTAAATCAATTTGCCATGTGTCATTTATCCCTTTTTGAACGAACTTTCGCCGTATGAAGTTTTTTCGCGCTGCCTTATGAATTTCATCGACAACTTGATGTTTGCTCATCTTAAGGTGTTGATTTATTAGTGTTATTTTTTATTTGAGGACGATGGTTGCTTAGTCAATAATGCTTGCTTTTATACAAGAACATCCCTTTTTATTTCTGAACGCACCTTTTTTGAAATTTCAAAACATAATCGTGTTAAATCTATTTGTACATCCTTATCATAGGTACCTTCTAAATCAGATAGTTGAATATCAAATTTTTGTAAAGATACCCACTTAGGAATAATATGATTATTGTAAAGATATATTACTTGCTGTCTTAATATGGAGTTCCAACATAAAAATGTAGTAAAAAATATGCCTAATCTTGTAATGATCTCCAGTACTCAGAATCAAACTCAATTTTGTTACCATACTGATTAATCACAAAAACGTACTGATTATCTGATTTCCTAAATCTAAAGTTACATTTTATGGAGTGCAAGCACGGATGATCAATAATTGTATCAGGCATCAAGAAGTCATACTGGTCCAGTTTCAACTGAATAAATTCCTTATACGTAATCAGTTGCATCCATTCGTCTTTGTCAAATCCAATGAAATTATTTTTACTTTGCTGCATCCAAACCATCGGCAAAAATTTTCGAGTAGTTGACAGACCACAACATAATACTCGAATCCAAAAATGACTTCGTGGTCCTGTTTCTTTCGAGAAGTTTTATTTCTTTTATTTACACACATGTCCATCAGGTAAGACTAGTCTTACTACTACTAGTACCTCTAGTCTTACCGGTATATAAAGGAGAAAGCCCTAGCAGGCACACCCTCAGTTGATTAAAAAATCTCAACCAATGATGAACACAGTCGATCGTAATTCAAGCATTTTAGTAGATTTTCAATATGTACTTGGTAACAACAAACAAGTTTTCGTTAAGGAGCTGGCGTTTATGCTGTTATACCAAATTTTTTCCATTTCAAAACGCCATATAACATAAAAGAATTGGATACTGGAGCTCTTAAGCAGCAGCATATTAACCAGCAGAACATAAACGGATTGGATTGGTCAGCTGGAGATATTCCATACACATGTCTTGAAGAAATACTCACACCACTCAATAAGTATCACACAGTTCTTGTTCGTGGTGAAATTAAAAAGAATTTTTTAATCAAGTATTTATCAACAAACATTATCGATATAGATATCGGAAGAAGTTTACCTCAACTACCCAATTTTTTTACGAATTGTAGAATACACAAGAAAAAACTTCCACTTCGATGTTCATTAAATAATTTATTTAAGCTGTTTGTATTCTTAGAAAACACCAATTATGAAATATATAGTAATGGTGACACATGTGTTTAAAATTTAGTAAAAAGAAATTCATGGTCCTATCAGGTTGTCTCTTATTATGGATTCTTTTAAGAGATTTTTTGGAAATGATACCCGTAAAAATGGATACACGCAACTTATTTATTGTATTTATTGCGGATCTGATACTCATTTCGAGAAGAACTGCTCCAAGAAACGCGATCAAGAGAATATTAATAAAGCTTAGTATAACTTAAAAACATTATATAAGCAATTAGTAATAATAAAATTCATTCCGAATAAAAAAAAAATTTTTAATAAAAAATGTTTACACAATTTATACATCCTTTTACAATGCTTATTTGTGAACCCTCAGGATCGGGAAAAACAACCTTTTTAGAAAATCTAATCACCAAAAAGAATGATCTTTTTAATATTTCAATAGATCGAATTATTTGGTGTTATGCAGAGGAGAGTGCCAAGCCCAATTTCGAAAAGATTGAATATTTTAAAGGAGTCCCTGAAACAGTTGAAAATGAAACGAATGAACCAATTCTTTTAATATTGGATGACTTGATGATGGAAGCCTTTAATAAAAATGTGTGTGAGCTGTTTACAAAAGGATCACACCATAGGAATTTATCAGTAATAGTGGTAACTCAGAACATATTTCATAAATCCTCGCACACCAGAGATATTTCACTAAATACCAAATACATTGTTGCTTTCAAAAATTCTCATGATAAGCTTCAATTTCAATGTTTAGCAAGACAAATTTACCCAAAAAACCCCACGGAATATATAAAGAAGTAACGGAGCAACCTCACGGATATTTACTTATTGATCTCACTCAGGGCATTAACGATCTGACATTTTTAATTCAGAATATCCTGTGTGCTATTCAAATGAAAATGGTTTACAAAAAGAGCCTAAATCGCTTGAAAGCGAACAAACATTTATTGTATGCGCTCAAAAAGGCCGACAATAGACTACGTAAGGCAATTATAAGCAATAGTAATAGTGACTTGGTAAAAACAATAGTGGAGATTGGAAACCATAAAGTTACTAAATCCCATCTTAATGCTCTAAAAAAGTATAAAAATGCATTGCGCTCCCTTTCATGCCCAAAGCGTAAATTAAACTCTAAGAGAAAAGTCCTTATTCAAAAAGGGGGATTTCTACCGATTCTAATAACTTCATTGCTTTCTGGAATTTTTGGAAAACTATTAAAAAATGATTAATAATAAACATTATTTAAGCAAAGTAATTTTAATGCATCCTAACAGCTCTCAGAAATTGATAAACAATGATAGAGGAAATGAATTATATTTTTACCAATATTAAATAATAACAAAATAAGTGATTTCGATAAATGGATAAAAATTCGTCAAGAATTAAGTTACTATCAAAATAATAAACGTAATAAATCATGGAATTTTCAAAATGAACAAAAAGCGAATCCTATTACAACAAAAACAATTGAATCCCAAACCACTGATTGGATTGATATAAAACCCAGCACATCAAAATCAACATCAAAGTACGATCACTCACGTCCGGAAAAATTTGAGTTTCCCGATTTACCACCTGAAAGTGATAATGAGGATTATAGTTGAAATAAAAAAGAAAATGTTGCTTCAGATAAACGAAAAGTGAGTTTTACCTCTTTTTTAGATAGTGAAACAGATAAAAAGGAAATAGGATTAGAGAAACCAGTGCTCAAAGCGAAGCTTAATGAACGACAACGCAAATTCAAAGCAAAACTACAAAAATTGAAAACGGAATCTTTACCTTATCAAAATTTTAAATATGTAACAGGACGTAAAAGGTTAATGCGATCGGTTAGAACAAAAAATCCACTACAAACTGGTCAAAATAAATTAAATTGGATTTCGTATCATTAACTTCCATAAATATCTAATATGGGTCATTTAAATGAGATTTTTATCACATTGTTAAGTAATGACTCAATGAATGTATTTCCTGACAACGTAAAGTGTGCATTTACAAACATTGTTAACATTCCAGAAGACAGTAACGATGATTGGGAAGTCGGTATTTCAGACATATGTTTGAATAATTACATTAAATATACACCTAACCAAGATAAAAATGTCGTTGAAGAAACCGAGTTTGTTAGTCTTGTAAATACTGAAACATTTAGGTATAAAAATGTATCCGTTCAAACGAATATTCCTGAAAATGGATTGATTTTTATTTACACTGACATAATAAAACCAAGGTCAGTGGGTTGTAAAAGACCGCGATGTCTTCGTGTAATGCATTATAATGGAAAGGAAAGAAATATTCAATTTAAAAATATTGAATATTACCCTTTGGACATATGGTCGCCAAATGAAATCTCAATACTCATTACTGATTCCAATGGATATAAGGTACCATTCAAACTTCAGCTGTTCCGATTTTCGTTACTCTTGACTTTAGAAGAAGAAGAAGGTCAGGACTATAAATAATGCATACCCAAATATTATTTATTTAGAACCAAAATAGTCATCATGGTGAAATCTTATCAGGATTATTATGTTAATCAGTGTGGTGGGAGCTTGAGCAACATCGAAAGTCATTACATGGAACGAGGAATCGAAAATTTTTTTAGCGGTCTTTTTAATTACATAAAACCACTTTTTCTTTCGGGCATAACTGCTATAAAAAATCAGGCTGCTGCGACTGGTAAGGCTGTAATCAATGAATTTGGGAGAAAGCCTTTAAGAAATATAATTCAAGAACAAAGTAAAATTGCTTTACAAAATCTTTTAAATAAAGCAATTGATAAAATTACCCGTTTTCAAAGTGGAAGTGGAAAAAGAAATAAAAGGCTAGGTAATAGGAAAAAACGACTTCATTATACATCTAAACGACCACGTAAACATACCCAAATGCAACATAAAAAAAAAAAATCAACAAGAAAATTAAATATTAAAGAAATTTTTCTAAAGCAAAATGAGTACGCATATCGAATGTATGAAAAGTGAATTAGATTTGTTTGCGGCACACCCTACGCAAAGTTCTATTCTAAGAACTGAAGAAGTCTCATACAACCCAATTGCTTCTTTGGACGGTGCCTCTTCAATCGAATTTGTTTGCGGGAAATGGTGAAACGTATCGAGATTTATCCAGTGTTTATTTACGACTTGTTGTGCAACTTAAAAGAAAATGATAACAACAGCATTGAAGGAAATGCTGTTGGTGTTGTAAACAATATTCTACGTTCAATATTTAGAAGTTCGTCAGTTTATTTAAATAATATACTGGTATCGCAAAGTGATAACAATTATCACTATAGAGCGTATTTGCAAACAATTTTAAACTATGGGAGTGACGCCTCTGAAAGTCACTTGGCCTCCCAAGGTTATTTTCCCAATTTTGGAAGAATAACAGCAGGGAAATATGTTTATCCGGACTCGAATGAAACCCCTAAAAATATGTTTCAAAATAGTAACAAGGTTGAGTTATTCGGAAAAGTTCATTCAATCAAACCAAACTGCTTGTTAACAATGTTGATTTAAGAATCAATTTCAATATTGAAAAAACATCGTTTTATTTAATGGAAACTGGTACTGAATCAAATTTAAAGATACTTGAAGCACAACTTTTTATGAACCACATAACAGTTAACCGAAGCATTTTATTGGCTCATCATCATGTTTTACAAACAAAAAATGCTCTGTACCCATTCAGCAAGGTTGAAGTCAAATCATTTACAATATATCCGGGCAACAATACACTGTCGATAGACAACGCAGTTATTGGACAAATACCAAATTTTCTGGCCTTTTGTATGGTTAAGAACCCTCATACTCAGGAAACCGAGGCTTAGACCCATTTAAATTTGAACATTTTAAAATTCAACGCTTTAACCTATTGGTTAACGGAGTTCAAGTTCCTTCCCAGGCTCTGGAGTTCGATTACTCGAACGCTGAAAAGGTTCAGAGCTCAAGAGGTTATAATATGCTTTTTAGATCATGTGGAATTAAACATTACGATCGTGGACTACAAATTACCAAGGAAATGTTTGATTCAAACAGTTTTATATTAGCCTTTGACTTAACTGCTGATCAATCAAATTCAACTATATGTTCAAATTAAATCTCTCAAGGTACTATAAGAATCGAAGGAAGATTTTCGGAACCACTTGCTGAAGCAGTTACTTGCTTGGTATACTGTGAATACGATTCAATGATTGATATTGATAAGCATAGAAATATTCGTACGCTCTTTTAAAATGAATACTTTACAAATTGAACATTTTCTTTCTAAGCATTCAAAGACAAAATCTATTTTTAAAGGAGTTTTTCCTTCTGATATGTTACCAAAAACTATTTTAAAGTATCCCGCACTAATAATTGCGAATACCGACACTTCAGATCAACCTGGAACTCATTGGATTGCATTTTATTTTGATAGTCGCAGGTCAGCAGAATTTTTCGATTCATATGGTCAATATCCCCAGAAAAAAGAATTTTTTAAATTTTTAAAATCTAACGCTTATAAATTTTGTTTAAATAAGCAACAAATGCAGGGATACTTTTCTAACACTTGCGGACTTTATTGTATGCTGTTCGGTCTTTTTAAAAGTAAAAAGAAAACACTAAATTCTTTTTTAAGAAAATTCAAGAAAAACGACTATTCATTTAATGATAAATTAATAATAAAAATGTTTAAGAACCATTTTAAAAAATAAAAAACAAATATATATATTTAAGTAAAATTAATTCGTTTTATTTATGGTTTTGGAGCAATACGTTTGTTTAACTTATAATATTTAATCATTAGACTAAGGGCTTCCTCTTTCAGTGCAGGCAGCATATGACACTGACATGTGTCTGGTCCAGATGAGGCATCATCGTCGCTCCAGGGACAAAGTTTATAATAGAATCCAAACTTCGAATGGATCAACTCTTTTTCCTTTAAATCCTCCAAAGTAGCTTTTATGAACTCCATCCTTTGTAGGTGTTGCTCGAAAAGCATGCCTTCAAATTGCATCAAGAATAGTTCTGTTGAGCGTAAATTTTTAAGGAAAACTATTTCTTTTTGAGACTGATTTAAGACTGTTGTTGGATTTAAAAACTCAGCTCTTTATATTGAAGAATCTTATTTACTTTATTTATTTACTGATAAAAATTCAATTTGAGCACAACTAAATCTGTTCAGATCTTTTCCTTTATATACCATATGAGTTATTCCATTCTCATTTAATTTCCTAAATGGTGTCTTTGTAGAAAATTTTTTCACATAACTTTTAGGTAGAAATATCCAAACATTTTTATCGTCCTTATCACTTAAATACAGAGCTATTTTAGTTCCATATGGTGTCTTTTTCAGCTTGCATCCAGTGATCTTATACTTAAATCCAATACATAGATTTTCAATTTTTGTGTAGCCAATCACAGGCTTCACGTCATTTAAGGTCTCTAAGAAGTCCTATCAAATTAAAAAAAATAAGGTGATAAAGTATTTACTTTTAATTTATATGCATACCATTTTTAATCAGCGTAAGATTGGATTCGTCATGCACTAGTACCTAACTGTTGTATACTAATTCTTTAACCAGAAATTACATGGTTTTTTTATACTTGTCAAAAACTATACATTTCTATCAATTCATGTGGAGTAAATGAGATAACAATATGTCTTCAATTTATGTACCAAAATACTTATTCAAACTATGTAATACTTGAGAATAGAGTCAGAAATACATATCAGTATGTCTATCTCTTTTTCTATTTATATAAATCTTTCAATAGCGTTAAAATAAAGTTAGTATATATAACGTAAGAATTGTCCCTCAAATGCTATATAAGATACAGTTTTTATAGAAAAGTCAGTTTATTTTTAAAAACATCGAAATGGTGAAGTACCATTGCGAGTTGTGTTCAGAAACAAAATCCTTTACTACTCGCAGCGGCCTAAAAGCGCATACATTAAAAGTACACAACTTCGCCTATCAGAAATCTAAATCCTCCTTTTATTATTGTTATTTCTGTCCTAAGGTACGGAAAATTTGGTTGCGATACGACTTTAATATGCATCGTCTATTGGTTCACAACGCAGAGCTAAAAAGTATTTGTAAGGCAAAGATATAGTTTTTACTTTATTTTTCTTTATGCATGGTGTATTTATAATTAAAAAGTTAAGAATCTAGGTCAAATAAAACATCTAGTAATGCATCGTCATCTCCATCATCCAGCAAAGTTAAATAATGGTTAGTCGGTGGCGTTTGAGGTCCCATAAGTTCTTCAAAGATGTGGTCGTCGTTAGGAAAAACCTCATCTTCTGGCCTGGATAGGTCGTCGTCCAATTGAAATTCCTGTGCACACTGAAATACTTCACCTTCTTCGTGTGCAATAAGGGACTCCAAGAAAGCCTGCGTTGTAGTCCCCAATGAAAACTGGCTCCACTCAAGAGACTCCAATCCTGGGTCCCTATTTTGGGTTGACGATGCAGCCGGTTGAAATACGCTTTGTAGAAGGCGATCAACAGAATCTTCTCCTTCGGAAACCTGCACAAGTTCCAGATCCGAGTTTTCGATTATTTCAAGATCAGAATCTTGCGTGGGTGGTAATTCCAGGTTGTCAATCTCAACCTCGTTTTCCGAATCGATAAATTCTACGGTAAGATCCATAGGTATACAGTACTGAGGCATTTGAAGAACTGATCCTGAGCAATTTGAGTGGTGTCATTTTTATAGTCCAGAATGTTCACTTAACAGGTTGACATCTACAGGGAGTACATACAGGCATGTTGTACTCCTAGAACCAATCCGATTGGTTCTCGAACATAAGGAGCAGCCCAATACCCCAGTAGAATTATTAGAAGGAAAACGAACACAAGGATTGATAACAAGTTACCGGGGGTGAACGCGGAAAATTGTCATTAAAAAGCATTTTTCAAGCCCTTTCCAATGGTATAATTTTCTCTGTTCTAAAATAAAAACTGCACATTTAAAATAAAAAACTCACAAAATTAAAATTTCACACCTTCGCGCACAAGCAGTCATGAGCAAGGACTCGAGGGTAGGGGGTGAGATTCGGGTTCGTGGGTACACACGTTCACTTTCTCCTGCTCATTCTCAGAAGATAACGAGGGGTCACAATATTTGAAATGCAATAAAAAGGGAGGGTTCCGTGGAATACCAAACACACTGATTCTGGGATGAGTATACGCTTGTAATTAAAAACAACTCATACAAAATACATTTAAAACCGCCTAAAAAACCTCCGCAACCGCTTTTAATAGCTACTTGTATGGATGAATGCAACGCGCAGCATATACTGCTCAGATATTCGTCCCAATCTTTCTGGTCTTCTCGGATATATGACCGTATTGAAGCTATTACTGACCTGTTCACTCGCTCTGATGCATTTGCCTGCGGAGCATACACAGCGGTCAAACTATGGGAAATTTTTTGTTGGTTCAGGAATGTCTCGGAACTGATACGATCGTCTCGGGCACACCAAAGGTGTGAAACAATTCTTGCTGTAAGTACTTAACAACCACATCAGCAGTCATTTTCTTTACGGCTTTCAAAAAGACGAACTTTGAATAGTGGTCTAAAGTTATAAATATCCCCACATTTCCTGAACGCGATCGTGGATATGGACCGAGAAAATCAATGTAGAGACGCTGGAAAAATCTCTGAGATTCGGGAGCAATTCCCATCGGCGGCCGTTGCACTCTATTTGGTGCTTTTGTCCTTCTGCAGATGTCAGAATTACCTATGTATTCCTTAACGTCTGTCACCAATCCTGGCCAAAAATAATACCTGCGAATTCGCTCTAAGGTCTTGTATACTCCACCATAAGAAGCAAGCGGGTCATCATGAGCCCTTTTTAAAACCTCAGGCACCAATTCGCTTGGAATCCACAACTTCCATGCAAAAGTATCGTGCAACAAATCTCCCGTTGCCATCAGCAATCCTCAAATCTGGAAATTTTTCACTGTTTGCACTAATTTTTTCCTGCAGTGAATTCATGGCCTTCTATATAGGCCCGAAACCCTTTTATGCAAACAATGGCTGCCAAACATTCTTGTTCTGTCACCGAGTAATTTCTTTGGGCCTTATTCAACTTCTTAGAAACGAATGCGATAGGAAACTCATCGCCTTCGTCTGTTTTCTGAACAAGGTCTAGAGAAATCAGGGCTTTGAAGCACGGGCGCCAAGCAAAGCCTGTCTTTTAACGCTTCGAAAAATTCTTTGCCTTCAGGGGTCAGCACAAACTTTTTCTTTGGCTTTAGAAGATCTGTGAGTGGAGCCGCAACCGAAGCGAAATTGTTGATAAATTTTCTGTACCACCCCACCATGCCAAGAAAACTTCGAAGTGCTTTTAAGGAAAGTCCTTCATAGCCGAAATCTTTTCCGGCTCCGTGCGAATGACACCCTCTCCAATATGACCCAAGTACTTTACTGATTTCATGCAAAACTTGCTTTTGCCAACATTAATCGTTAAGCCCGCAGCACGTATTTGATCCGCAACCAAACTTAAAACCTTCATATGGCATTCGAATGTATCCGATACCACCAATAGGTCATCCAGGTACACGAATACTTCATTTCTCAATGAGGCTGGAATCACATTATCCATGAGCCGGGTAATAGTCAAACCGAAGGGCATTACTTTGTACTGGTAGAGTGGCTTCCCCGGAATGGTAAAAGCAGTCTTTTCGCGAGAACTTGGCTCCAAAGGAATCTGCCAATAAGCGTCTTTTAAATCTAAGCTTGAAATCTAGATTGCTTTGGGAAGTCTACCTAATATACCGTCAATCTGTGGAAGTGGATTTGCATCTCTTTTCGTAGCTATGTTAACTTTTCTGCTATCGAGACAGAGTCTTACTTTGCCAGGCTTCTGCACTAATACCACGGGAGACGACCAAGGACTATCCGAATCTTCGATGACTCCGAGTTTAAGCATTCGCTCTATCTCAGTATACAACAATTTCTCAATGGCTGGGGATACCGGGAAATGCCGCTGTTTTACCGGCTTAGCATCTCCTGTGTCTATTGAATGAGAGATTAGCGTTGTTTTTCCTAGTCCTGACATAGCAAATGAGGGAAACTTAGCAACTATTTTTTCCAAAACCGAATTCTGCTCGTCCAATAGCTTGTGTGAATCTGACGCAATTTCGCTAATTTGCATTGCAGAAGGTAACAGACCAAACTTGGACCAAAAGTCAATCCCTAAATATAGGTCTTGGCTCAACGATGGAATTATATTGAGATCCAAATCTTTGACGACCCTTTTGTCCAACGACTTCTTGTCTTTTACCACCATCTGTATAAGCTGCTGTAGCAACTGGTTTAAATGGTGACAATGCTTTGAATTATTTGCTTTGCCAAATTTCCTCCTACCACACTGATGGCTGCCCCTGTATCCAAAAGTCCTGTCTAAAAGATTAACCTCTGCATATGGTCGCTTGCCGTTTCCTTTAAACCGAATAGTATTTATTGCTTTAACCGATTTCCAATAAGATCGCATCCGATTTTTGTGTCTTGATGTGGATCTGCATGGAACCTTATAAATATTATACAGGAATTGCTGCTTAGCAAGTTGAGGCCAAAAACTCGGCTGAATTCTTTCCTCGCCTGAAATATTAATGTTGCTTTCTTTGAAAATTGACGATAACGGTTCTACTGGCTCAGCTCTGTGCACCCAGTTGCTGTGTGCCCTGTTTTATGTTTTTTTGACAACGAGCACTGTGAATTTTTTCAGATATTTTTGGCCCCACAGCCCCAACAGAAAATGCGTTTCTTTTCTCGGCAATCTTGGTGGCAATGACCCTCTTTATGACAGTTTCAGCAAATTAAAGCCAGAGCGCCAACTTCGAATTCATCATCATCTGAAAACATTACACGCCCATCGAGATCCTCTTCTTCTACCAGCTCAGCCACCTGTCTCCGAAAAGGAACTACCTTTTGGTAACCTTGATTTTTCCTAACCTCGTCTAGGAAACTCTTACGCCGACGGCAAATTTCCCTCAAACGATCAACCGAATGAATGGTTACATTTATTTCTGGTTTCAAATTTCTCGTCAGAATATCGACTACTGTGAACTCCTCCAAAGGCACCTCCAATCCATCCATCATCTGCATAATTGCGTCGTGAAAGCTGTCGAAGTTCTCATTCTCTTTTTGCTTGCGATCACGAATAGCTTCCCTAATGTCAACATCTGTACGGGTATGTCTAAATTGCTTCCTAAAAGCTTGACAAAGCAGATCCCATCTCAGTACTGGAGATGTTTTATGGAACCGCCAATAAAAATCTCTGGCTTTGCCTTCAAAAAGCATGCTTGCATTACTGCATAGAATGGTAAAATTCCCTTCAAGTGTCTGACGAGTGAGAGCTTCAACCCTGTATATAAAATTATCAACGCTGAGACCATCTTTATTTCCGCTAAATCGAATCTTCCAACCATTCAAGATGTGCGCAACCTTATCTGGCCTTTGGGCTAAGTCAGAGGCAAAGCTTCGCCGCGATCATGGTCCAGGACCGTGGCTGCCAGCAAAACCAAGATCAGTGTCTAAGTTTATTTCCGGAAATCCACCAGGCGATGGTTCGCCACTGGCAGAAGGACCACTGCGTTGAGATAGCTGTTCACTAATCGGTTGTAATTGAGCTGCTATAGTTGACCGAATTAGCTGTCCCATTTCCCTTGATAACTGGGCCATTAACTCGCTTTGCATTCCTCGAACGGCCTCTGATATGGCATTTGTTAAGGATTCGGTTTGCCCTGCATTTGAATCCGACGGTTGGCGAGCCGACTGACTCAAGCGAGCTGTAGTTCCTGGACTATCCAAATTTGTTTTACCCTGCGACCTGGTATTGGGCGTAGCCGGCTTCTCAAAACAGACTGTACTACAGGTTGGACAAGTAGGTTTCTTTTTGGCATAAATTGTTATACACGATTTGTGAAATTCGTGCGCGCAATTGGTTCTAAAATTTGTTGAAGCTGTTAACGTTTTCCCACACAATACGCATTCTGGTGGTGGCGCAACACTACTGTTTTCCTCCTCAGACATCTTTTAATCTCAATCTGAACGACTAAATAATAATTAAAATAAACAATAATGAGCTCTACACAAGCCGATCCTTATAAGAGAAGAAAATTCCTAAATAAATATGTTTAAAACTAGGATTTATTCTATGCAAATCAAATATCCAACCAAACACAATGCTCTCTTGTTTTCCTTTGACTCGGATTCTTATCTCAAGAGTTCAATGCCCTCAAACGTAAAACCAGTTGTTTCCTTGCTTATCGCTCAGCTTTATTACAAGTGCATGTACATTAAGGTTTGTACAAGAACCGAACAAAAACACTGAGAACAAAAATAGTGTTTTAGCGAGAACCAAAAATAAAAATTCCCCTGCGAAAACCAAATTTAAGACCAGGCAGGTGTTTAAAGAATTGGGAAAAGAAAATATAACTGGGCATGCGTATGGGCTGCGCTTATCTACGAATGAGCAACAACAACAAAACCTCTATGCAAATCGTGGTCAGTGAGCGGTCCGCTCGGACTGCGTTCCAAATGGTTTCGCACTATGCCCTTATACACTGAACTTATCAGATAGTCTTATCACGTGGGCACTTAATTTCTTTTTAAAGAATTTTCTAAGTGCATCCAAAGCGTTTGACCGAGTACTGACGGAATTGAATACCCTGTTTTCGACATCAGCCGTGGCTAGGCGAACTGTTAATAATAACTGCAAGCCTATAAATCCTATGCGACCGAATGTAGAAGTTAAGGAACTCAACCATGAAAGAATGGGAAAATATAAAAAATGTTTTTGCATATCGTCAGTCGTGGCCGATGACAAATTACTCGTAATTCTGGACACCGTTTTCCAAGCGCCTGATTGTGTTTTTGCAAAGACAAAATTAATGCGGACAAGTATAAAGATGCGTCGGAACGATATTTTTATAACTTTAAAATAAAATTGTATTTTTAAGACAAGAGTTGATGGGTGTAGTAGTGTGTGGGTGGTAGACTGAAAATTTCAGCCACACGGTTGGGCGCCAGAATAATTATAATAATCATACTAACAACTAATTATTTGTGAATGTAACGAACATCCTCTAAATAAAAAAACTAAGGCTGGGTGTTACGGACGGGTTAGAGCGCACGCAAAAATGACAACCGGCTTTGGCTCGTTGGCTAGTGGGGTGGATCTTTGCTCTAACTCATCATTGCCTCTTCGATTATTAGCAAAGCTCGGATTGCGTGCAAAGACAAACCAAAACTAAGGCCGGGGAAAGAAAGCACTACTACACTTGGTCTATTGTTGAGCGCATGGCCCTCTACACCTGCGATCGAGTCTACCGCTTTTCCACCTCAGCTGTAATAGAGGCGGCATTCAGCCCACCCTTCTATTGGCCGTTCCATAACCATTTTCCTTTCTTCAGAACGGCCCCTTCGCGGTTTTGGCTCTACGGGGGTCTCATGTCCGCCGAGGACAAACACTTAATTTACCACGTTATAAACATTTTATTTATAAACTAACAAAATTAAAATCCTAGAAAAATGAACATCGCCCAAAATACGGACTAAAACTAACATTGAGTGCAAGTGGACAATATAAAGATAATACAAAGATAAAATATCATAATATTATAAATAGTATAAAATATAATAAATAGCATAAATAATTTCTTTTAAATATGGGATAAATGCGATAAATGTGGCTTATAATATTACGAATAGGATCGGGCTGCTGATATGTTTTACTTTAGTTTTGTAATTACTTCGCTTTACGTTATCATGTAACCGTTCTCACTTGGATGCCAAATCAAAGCTTTGGGTTCATTGGGTGGGTTTCTGCTGCTCCAAATCTACGGTATTGGTTCTTACTCAAATTCTCGATTATCTTTTTTTATATTTTTTTACTATTACATAAATTTCCATTACATGTACAAAAAAAGAAAATGATTTGCCAAATTCTAAAAAAAGTTTTCTTTTGATTTTTAAAAGCACGCTCAAGCCAAATACTAAAAAAAAATTAAAAATGAATTTGAAATCGCCACAAAATATATGTCAATCAAATAGGTTTTTATATAAAATAAAAGCTCACCAATTTTCCAGCGGCATCCTCGAAGAATGCGCTTTTTCCAAAGGCGGCTGAAAATGCTGCAAAAAGAATAAAGTCTTTGGGGACACTTTTCCACTAATTCATTTTCCTTTTTTTTCGCCATAAAATCTTCTCTTTTAGATGGGATAAGTTGCCATGCAATCTTTCTTTTCCTTTTTGATAATGGGAAATCAACACCGGAGTTTTGGCAGCTTGCCGAAAACAAACAAACAATTTACCAATTCACATAGTACACCTTAAAAAAACATATAAAAAAAAATGTTACTTATAATTAACAAAAAAATAAAAAATGAGCTCGGCTCTATTCCGCCTCTCTTTTTTTCGCTCTCTAACTTCTTTTTTTTCAACTTCTCTTTTTGCTTCACACCAATATGTGAAGTTAAATGGGTCTTTCTTTATTTTTTTTTGATGGCGCGATGGGTTTTAGAATCCCCTACGGGCACAATTTAATGGGGTTTCGTGACTAGCTCTCCCCAGCTTAAAACAGAGTCGCCACAGGGTAGAATTATAACCTCGCAAAAAAGAAAGATTACACCCTTCCGTCGTCAAGCGATTTTAACGTGCTCCGCGCCGATCGTAAGTCGCGTAATTAGTGGTGGCCCTCTCCAATTCGCACTCCAATAAGAACTTCTAGTGCACTCAGCTGGATGAAATCCAAGGTGTTCCCGCCGATCGAATATCGTAGCTTTTCTTCTTTTGGTTATTTTTTAGTTTTACAAACGCCGAGCCCCTATAAATCACATAGAGTGCTGCTGATCGGACCCTTTAGATCTTGTTTATTTATTTTTAACTCACCCAAATCTTAGGACTCGGCGGGAATGACTAAATTCGTTCCCTTCTCCTTTTAAAAGTCTTCGCGAAATTAAACCACTTAAATTTTTTCGATGGTTTCCACGACTTAATCTGTGGAAGGTTGAAATGGAAAAGAACGCTAATGCCGCTTGCCAATGGCGGCAAACCCCTTAACAGCCGATAAGAAAACCGCTCTCAGCAGAAAACAACTGACATTTCGCCCTTTTGACCCTATACGCTTTCTCTTACCCCTATTCCTAGTTCGGCAACCAACCCACAGATGGCGCCAGCTCCGATCTGTTCCCACTTGACTACCAGCGCTACAGTATACAAACTTCTGCTTGCCGAAGTTAACTTCCTTTCTTGTTTCCCATGTAAATGGACTGCAAGTCAGAATGGAGAGAGGGATAATGCTAAGAGCAAGAGCAAGGGCCCTCCCGCGCCCCATAGTTGTTTTTCAGAAATTTCAAGCTAACATTAACCTAATCGAAATTAGATTATTAATATTGGTTGACGAAACAGAGAAATTGTTAATTGTTTAGTGAAGTAAGTAAACCGCGCACGGTGCCCTCTTTTAGTGCCGACAGGGGCATTTTGGTTAGATTGTGGTTAAAAGTTTCGATTAAATTATAAAAATTAATCGGACAATTTTTTTTTAATTATAGGCTAATAAAGTTTGCATTAAAATTAAAATCTTTAAATTTTTTTAAAGACTTTAAAGTGCAACAACAACGACAGCGTTACCTCGTAAAATATGTACAGAAATAGTGTTTAAAATTCCAAAAGGATCGAGACAGAAGATTTGAAGTTATGAGGGGCACCGACTTTAAAAACGTGAGTTGTGGAAAAAACGCTTTAAATTTTGACACAATATTCTTCAGATATTATACATTCAATTTGAAAAACAAAATAAAAAATGAAAAAATAAATACCTTAATCCCCCTTAAGGTAAACCTAATTTGAAAATTATTTAATATTGTTTGCGCGGTTTGTGAGGGTGGTACTCTGCAAAAGAGAGTGCTGTGTAAGAAGCTCAAGAATCGGCATGCTGAATCCCAACATTCTATTCCATAGTTTCCGAGATCTCGGTGTTGCTCAGGTGCCCGCTCACTAATTAGCATATTGGTGGCCCGCATCCTCATTAGCGTGTGCCGGTTTTTAGATAATTAGCATACTCAAAAATTAACAAAAGCCATGAAAACCATGTTAGTGCACGCGAGACAACATGTTTGAAGTTAGCCAAATTGAATTTCGAATAGGTCTATTTCGCTTCCACTCACGTAATAAACGCCGCCATATTGCTCTATCCTCTCTTTTTCGATGTCAAGAAATAATCGAAAAGAGATAATTCGTGAAAATTACACTTTTTGGTATCAATTTGACATCATTTCATGGTAAAATTGATATTTGTCGAAAAAACACAAACTTACCATGCGCATATCAAATTGATCTTGACACATTTTTTTTTCTGTGAAGGCATCATTCAATTATTCGTCTTTTTATTCAATTATTAAAGTCTTTAATTGCAATGCTGCATAGAAGGTGTGTTAAGTAGATTGTTTTTTTTTACGAATTTCGATTCGTGCTGAATGATTTGAAAACAACGTGGTACATTCGATCGCTAAGATAAGAGCTTTGTAAAACAATACAAAATGTTATTTAATTTTTTTTCATTCTTACGTCTTATACAGGTTTTGCTTATATCTGAGGTTCCAAAATTACTTCATCCTAACCTTAGTTAGTAAGTTGCCATGCAATCTTTCTTTTCCTTTTTGATAATGGGAAATCAACACCGGAGGTTTGGCAGCTTGGCGAAAACAAACAAACAATTTACCAATTCACATAGTACAGCTAAAAAAAACATATAAAAAAAATGTTACTTATAATGAACAAAAAAATAAAAATTGAGCTCGGCTCTATTCCGCCTCTCTTCTTTTCGCTCTCTAAATTCTTTTTTTTCCACTTCTCTTTTTGCTTCACACCAATATGTGAGGTTATATTGGTCTTTCTTTCTTTTTTTTTTGATGGCTTTTCCGCGATGGGTTTTAGAATCCCTTACGGGCACAATTTAATGGGGTTTCGTGACTAGCTCTCCCCAGCTTAAAACAGAGTCGCCACAGGGTAGAATTATAACCTCGCAAAAAAGAAAGATTACACCCTTCCGTCGTCCAGCGATTTTAACGTGCTCCGCGCCGATCGTAAGTCGCGTAATTAGTGGTGGCCCTCTCCAATTCGCACTCCAATAAGAACTTCTAGTGCACTCAGCTGGATGAAATCCAAGGTGTTCCCGCCGATCGAATATCGTAGCTTTTCTTCTTTTGGTTATTTTTTAGTTTTACAAACGCCGAGCCCCTATAAATCACATAGAGAGCTGCTGATCGGACCCTTTAGATCTTGTTTATTTATTTTTAACTCACCCAAATCTTAGGACTCGGCGGGAATGACTAAATTCGTTCCCTTCTCCTTTTAAAAGTCTTCGCGAAATTAAACCACTTAAATTTTTTCGATGGTTTCCACGACTTAATCTGTGGAAGGTTGAAATGGAAAAGAACGCTAATGCCGCTTGCCAATGGCGGCAAACCCCTTAACAGCCGATAAGAAAACCGCTCTCAGCAGAAAACAACTGACATTTCGCCCTTTTGACCCTATACGCTTTCTCTTACCCCTATTCCTAGTTCGGCAACCAACCCACAGATGGCGCCAGCTCCGATCTGTTCCCACTTGACTACCAGCGCTACAGTATACAAACTTCTGCTTGCCGAAGTTAACTTCCTTTCTTGTTTCCCATGTAAATGGACTGCAAGTCAGAATGGAGAGAGGGATAATGCTAAGAGCAAGAGCAAGGGCCCTCCCGCGCCCCATAGTTGTTTTTCAGAAATTTCAAGCTAACATTAACCTAATCGAAATTAGATTATTAATATTGGTTGACGAAACAGAGAAATTGTTAATTGTTTAGTGAAGTAAGTAAACCGCGCACGGTGCCCTCTTTTAGTGCCGACAGGGGCATTTTGGTTAGATTGTGGTTAAAAGTTTTGATTAAATTATAAAAATTAATCGGACAATTTTTTTTTAATTATAGGCTAATAAAGTTTGCATTAAAATTAAAATCTTTAAATTTTTTTAAAGACTTTAAAGTGCAACAACAACGACAGCGTTACCTCGTAAAATATGTACAGAAATAGTGTTTAAAATTCCAAAAGGATCGAGACAGAAGATTTGAAGTTATGAGGGGCACCGACTTTAAAAAAGTGAGTTGTGGAAAAAACGCTTTAAATTTTGACACAATATTCTTCAGATATTATACATTCAATTTGAAAAACAAAATAAAAAATGAAAAAATAAATACCTTAATCCCCCTTAAGGTAAACCTAATTTGAAAATTATTTAATATTGTTTGCGCGGTTTGTGAGGGTGGTACTCTGCAAAAGAGAGTGCTGTGTAAGAAGCTCAAGAATCGGCATGCTGAATCCCAACATTCTATTCCATAGTTTCCGAGATCTCGGTGTTGCTCAGGTGCCCGCTCACTAATTAGCTTATTGGTGGCCCGCATCCTCATTAGCGTGTGCCGGTTTTTAGATAATTAGCATACTCAAAAATTAACAAAAGCCATGAAAACCATGTTAGTGCACGCGAGACAACATGTTTGAAGTTAGCCAAATTGAATTTCGAATAGGTCTATTTCGCTTCCACTCACGTAATTAACGCCGCCATATTGCTCTATCCTCTCTTTTTCGATGTCAAGAAATAATCGAAAAGAGATAATTCGTGAAAATTACACTTTTTGGTATCAATTTGACATCATTTCATGGTAAAATTGATATTTGTCGAAAAAACACAAACTTACCATGCGCATATCAAATTGATCTTGACACTTTTTTTTTTCTGTGAATGCATCATTCAATTATTCGTCTTTTTATTCAATTATTAAAGTCTTTAATTGCAATGCTGCATAGAAGGTGTGTTAAGTAGATTGTTTTTTTTTACGAATTTCGATTCGTGCTGAATGATTTGAAAACAACGTGGTACATTCGATCGCTAAGATAAGAGCTTTGTAAAACAATACAAAATGTTATTTAATTTTTTTTCATTCTTACGTCTTATACAGGTTTTGCTTATATCTGAGGTTCCAAAATTACTTCATCCTAACCTTACACCCAGAAATTTAGTTATTAACTACAATACAAAATCTAAGAAGAAACGAAAAGGTGACATATCAATTTGATATGATCGAATTTCGGTAATATCATTTTTACATTAGGGGTAACACTTTTTTCTAGAAAGAAGCTTTGACAAAGCTTTTTTGTCACAATCAAGCGTTGGCTCAGAGGGCTAGAGCTTCGTTTTTGATACACAGGCCTGAGGGTTATTGGTTCAAGTCCTCCCCGTGACAAATTTTTTTTTATTTTTTTTTTTTATTGAAATCTGAAATCATTTAATTTCAGCTTTGTTATAACAATTATAAGGACATTTTAGATATTATTCTTAAACACTTAAAGCATACTCTGCCTTGGTGCGTACTTCAACCTGGGACCTTCAGCATCATGGAAGCGAGACAACTTGTTCGAAGTAAGCCAAGTCAAATTTTAATTAGGTCTATTTCGCTTCCACTCACGTAATTAACGCCGCCATATTGCACTATCCTCTATTTTTTGGTATCAATTTGACATTATTTCATGGTAAAAATTATATTTGTCGAAAAAACACAAACTTACCATGCGTATAAATAGTAGAATAATACGGCCCCTGGCTCACTAGGTAATAATTCATGTCCAATTAGTATAATTAAGAAATAAAAGTGGGGGTGGGGTTGACCGTTAGATTGCACACAGGTGTTATAATAACCTAATAAGGGTGGAGGGTCATGTCTTGTCTTGTCTTGTTTTTTCTCACAGAGTCTCACAGTTCCTAACAGAATATACACAAAAACAAATGAGATGGTTTATTTAGTCAAATACGTTTTTATTTAATCATATTCGTGTTACATTAGTTTCCATTGAGTTTTTAAACAAATTAATGAATAGTTATATCAATTTTAAGCCATCTTCTTCTTTCTTTCCAACATGCACACACCTGCAGGTGTCAGATCCGACTTTACAATCATCATATGCCCATGCACAGGATGATAGGTGTTCCCCATACTTGGAATGAATTACTGGGGTGGCTTCAACATCTTTAAAAAATGTATGAAATGATTTCAACTTCGAAAAATGTTCCTTGAAGATCTCACTCCCATGCTCCTTTAAAAACACTTCAAATTTTGAGGAAATCATTTTTTTTCTTCCAACGTAATAGGCTGAATGTTTATCTCAAACTAAAGTCTGGTGGATATAACCCTTTGTATTACACTTAGAAAACATATGTTAAATAATGCAACAGCTGTTGATAGACCCACCCTCGAAAACAAATTTTTTTTTGGTTTTCTCTTTATTTTAGAATTTCAATATATGATGAAATTAATTTTTTATCTTTATATTGTTGAATTACAAAATGAAAACAAGCACACGTTTCTATATTAGCATTAGAAAATTTACATAAATTTAAATGTTCTCCAAATGTTGTTGTTATAAACTCCTTTACGTCAATACTCATGAACACGTCCCTTGACTCCAGCAGTAATTTCTAGTCCTCTTTTAAAATCATATTTCCAAATGTATTAATAAATAAATGTATTTTATTTATCAAGGAAGAATAATTCGGTATTTTAAGATTTTTATTAAAATCCGACATTTCGTAAACTTCTTTTCTCGACACTCAAATTGTGAATGAAAGAATGAATGGTGAAAAGTTGTTGTTGTTAGCAGTTTTCTTTTGTATAAAGGTTGGGATTTTATGAGCATTGTTGAGTGAGCAGACACCATCTCGAGCATGTTATGAACAATAACATCATATTAATTACATCATTAATTTTTAAAAATTTTTGTAGGAACAATTTTTTTTGATATCCCTTACAAATTATTTCCTTTTTTCTAATTATTTTAATTAAATACATTTGTGTTTCTTTGAAAAAGTATATTCCATCGTTCCAATAAATTTTATGATGTTTTTTTGTTAACCGAGTAGCTGTTTTTCTACATTTTTTATTCAATTCAATAAAATCATGTGGAGAGTGTATGAGAAAATTAGAATTCAAGATTGTCTCGTTTTTGAATACGACTCCAATTTCTTTTAGAATAAATTTATTTTTATTTCCCTGAAGTCCTTGAACATCAATTGAAACAATGTCTTTACTCATGATTGATTGATTGATTGTTAGACAATCCGCTGAGCTAGGCCATTCAATGGGTTATATTCAACATAATCGTTTAGATCATGCATTCGCACGCAATATACTTGAATATTTTCGATAGCGGGCTTGCTTTTCGATAGCGGGCTTGCTAAGTCCTAACATTAATAGGTCCCGATTTAACCATTTCATCTTGATATGATAAGTCTATTACGATAATAGGAACTTTAGCTGTAAGCTCTGCATGTGATAGTAAAGGAGATTCACTTCGATTCTAGTAGTTAGTTTGAAACTTGCAATACATTTTATATAGGTGAGTAAACCGTTCTTTCTCAAAGTCCAAATTCAAGTCATCGTAGGGATATGTTTCAGAGTTTAAGTAGACCTTTAGATTTCTTAAATTGTTTGTAATCAGATGGTGATTATCTTTAAATGCAATTAAAGCAAATCGTGGACGTTCACGGTAAGCAGCTAATTTAACATACCAAACATGATGTGGTACTTAGTTTAGGATTAATGTATGTATCCCAACTGCGAAATGTAATCGGTAGATTGGATCCACTTTTTATAATATCATACATTTTAATTTTCGTTGAATCGCTGGGTGTTATATGAGGAATTTTCCATGTAATATTTGTCATATTGAGATTATATTTTCCGACTCTTTGTTCATTCTCAATTTTATCTTCCTCAAGTACATCATTTAAATTTTTTGATATCAATAGTACTAGTTATTTTTTACAATTTCATAAAATTTTTTTGAAATCTTCAGCAAATCCAAGTAGATTTTTAAGGGGTATTGAAAAGTTAAAATGGTGGGTTAAACTGAAATCGGGTCCTCGACTCCATCCAGAGTTTTAAAGGCTCTTGCTTTCAAATTGATTTAAAGAAACAAATTTTTTTATTGTAGAAGTAATACCACTAAACCTTGTTCTATCTATCTCAACAACATTTATTTTATCCAAAACGTATGCCATGCAATTATTTCTCATCCTCCCAATAACATTTTGAGTTTCTACCGCTCCCCCTTCCTTAATTGAAAATTTATGGTGGAGTACATATAAATCTTGTTGTTGAATTGTAATTCTTATCTAATCATTTGGTTTAAATGTTTGTTGAAACTGTGGATAACTGTGATATTCTTTCTTCGATAAACTATCATCAGAGAAAGGTTTTTCTTGTACTGCCAATATTTCATTCAACCCCATAACTTTAGTTAAACTCGTACTTTGAAGCCCAGTGATTTAAGAATTAACTTTTTTTAAAATTAATTTTAAGTGTGCTGATGATGGTAAGTATCACCTCTTTTATTATATGTAATCATTGTATAAGTCTTAAATGTAAACGAATTGTATAGTTTTTCACCTCGTAAATTTATAAGTTCACCGTTCTGATCAGTTATGTGTATAGAGAGTGTACTTATTTCTCTAGTGTTGACTGGTAAGTTAATGAGATTGTGTGGTGTGATGCTCATGAGCCCGGTGGAACATTAATTCCGAATTCGTATAATGAATGATCTTGTCTACGATCAATATATTATCCGCTCACAATATTACATACTACGAGTATTGTGTTTATTTTTAAAATGTTAACAGGTTGATCCGATATATATGTTTTTTTCAGGTCGGGGTAGGTTATCTTTTTGTTGAATCCAAGCACTTGTCCAATGGAGTTGTTTCTATTAAAATAAATAGGTTCCTTGGTAGTTGTAATATGAACTTGAAGTGTGTTATTATTACTTTCCATTTGAAATGTTTTCTCAAGATCATTATCTTTTAGTTTATTTTTTAGAAAATTATAAATATCATTGAGTTCATATGATCCTATGGGGAGTTGAATAACTTTATCACCAATATGAAATAAATCATTATTTATATCAACATTGGGTATAGAGTTGTACATATGAAAGTCAATGAGTGCACACCCATAGCCACCATTCGTCAGTTCAATGGGTGGGAAATAAGTAATGTTTGTAATGGATTCATCACCATTTAATTTAAGAGTGAATGATCTACTCATTTTGGAATCTAATAATGAACTGTGAACTGTGCCTACAGAACGAAACTTATATTATTAAATAATTATAAATTCATTAAAACCCTTCCTATATCTTCCTTCTTCTAAATTTATCTTTACTTATTATGAGAAATCCGTATTTATCGCTCCAACACTTTCGACAAATTTTCATATATGAATCATAGAACATATCAGTATTTACATGATCACGATATATATGTCGCATATTTAAATTTGTTTAAACAATTTAATCATTTTCGCGTTATCACGTATTAGATGTGAACTTTAGCAAATTCAAGGTAATTAATTCTTAATATTGCTAGGGGGGTATTAATATTTCGTTTAGATTTTCGTTGGTGTTGGCAGTAGTTAAATGTTTTGTATTCAGATTTCGTATTTAGATTTATTCACACTACGTTTAGCATGAGATCTTCTATAAATAGTATTGTAGTGACATTTAACACCTACTGTTACGGTGAAGAATCTATTTAACCCCCTTCTTCCTAAATCCAGGTGCCCCCCTATTTTCCTTTCATTCTCAATTAATTGGTTTTTAAAATTCTCTATTATTCCTCTATTTGAGAGTTATGCATATTTTCAGTGCTTTTTAATTTTTGAATTGTATTTATTTTTATAGGTTGCAATTTTAAATTCGGTATCAATATCATCGATACCCAACACTATTTCTTGAGATGTATTGCTAATTTTAGGTGCTCGACTTACGTTTCGGAATTCTGCCTTACTATCATTGATACCCATAATAATTTTTTGTGATTTTTCAGCACCTATGATTTTATTCTCTATTTTCTCATTATTTGTATCTTTACTATTTAAATCAAAAAGATTGGGTGGGTTTGATGTTGTTGTGGGAGATTTTGTTGTTCTTAAAGATGTTGTTGTTGTTGTAGATGTTGCTGTAGTTGATTCGTCCTCCAGAAACCTACTTATCAAAGTAGGTGGGTTTGATATTGATGTTGTTGGTATAGTTGTTGTTGTTGTTGTTTTTATTGTTTCTTCAACTGCGCTTGTAGTTGAAGAGCTTTCATCATTACTATTATTATTAGTATTAATTATTTTTATGTCGAGTTCACTTTTTAAATTTTTTTTTATTACTTTCTTCACTTGTTTTATTTATAAGATTCATAAAAATATGACTATCATCCATGATCTCAAATTTCAAATCAATTTTAATAATTTTTTTCAACTTCGTCAAATTGATGAATAGTCTAATCGAATTATTTGAAGTCGATGATGGGTTTTTAATAATCGTCATTTCACTGGGCACCGGTATCATTTTCACTACCGGATTAAATAGTGAAAGTATAAAAAATATTATCAGAAACGACATTTTTTTTAACAAACGAACGCACGAACGAATATACGATCCTGAAATTGACTTTCGTGAACGAATAGACGAAAACTGAAATCTTTTTAAAATTCTTCCCCTTTATAACTTCTAGATTTGTATATGTATATATATAAATATAAACATGAGTCTATTTCACGCATTAACGTCAATGCGTACATTTTAATTATTCTATGCTTGAAGTTGTTGTTGTAGTTGTTTTTGTAAGTCCAACTATCTCCTGATTTTAGAAAAGTATCATCTTTTTGTTTTAGAATCTTAAGAGTTCAAGTTCCGTACAAAATTATTATCTGTACACGCACGCTCTCTTAATCTAATCAACGCACAAGCACAAATTCATTTCCATTCGAATACTTATTTTTACATGTTTCTTCACACTTTATAAATAAAAATTGTGCGTGTGAAGAAACATAATTTGATTTGACACATTGACGTCAATGCGTGCATTTTAATTTTGTAATGCCTTCGCTTGTTTTTTACAGAATGTCTTTTTTGTGAATCCCACTATCTTCTGATTTTGAAAAGCCTAGCCAACGCAAAAGCACATAATCACCTTTTTGTTTCAGAATCTTTTGAACAAGATAAGTATTAGGAAATTTTGTTTTTTTTTTAATATCTTGTTTATAGAAGTCCCCTTGAATTGGATCACCCTTCAAGTCTTCAAGTAAATATGTGGTGGGTGATTTGTTTTGTACTTTCCGAATTCGAAAAATTTCCGTAGTCCAGTTTGGAGTATAACCTTTTTCAAAGACTTGCTTATATTTACTTATTCGTACATGATCTCCCTCTTTAAACTCCCCATTTATGAATATTTTTAGATGATTGTATGATCTCATCAAAATCTGTTTTTCGTTTTTAACATTAATATCAATGGGTTTCATTTTAATTGTTCTATGCTTCCTATTGTTATAATTATTATTCAATTCTTTATACATTTGAAGCCAAGTGTATTTTCCATTAAAACTGAACTCACGCCGCATTAGTTCTTTTAGTGTTCTATTAAAACGTTCCACAATAAATGCTTTAATGATTAATTTCATATCGTTTCATCAATTCTCTAAATTGTTTATTATAGAATTCATTTCCATTATCTGTTTTTAAATTCTTTGATACTCCACGACCAGATTTTATTATTTTTTCCATTGCTCTTGTAACTCTTTCTGCATTTTTTGATTTTATTGCCCCACCCCGATTCGTTTCGAGGTCTTAATCTAAAGATTTCTTGTTTCTTGGTTATTTAGAAATTTCATTAGATGTTTTCTATATTAGTTTACTTATTTCATCATCAACATAAAATGTTGTTGCAATATCATTTTCTTGAATGGGGGTAGGGAATTTTTAAATCGTTTCCTCTGAATATTTAAATGTCCATCATAATCATTGAGAATACTTTGGATTTTTTCTACACCTTTTGTTATATCTCTTGAGTACTATTTCTCATTTAAAAAAAAACAACCAAACTTATCAACTAACATTTTAATTATAAAATAAATAATGAAAGAACGGTATATTTATGTGTGATCCACTTTAATTGTTAAGACCTCTTCTTCGGTTTTACGACGTGAAATGCGACTACTTCGAAGTATCGTTCCATCTTTTTGTATCTAATGAAAACGAATGATCGATGCGTGTTTTTTTAAATTTTGTTTTATGAAATTGTTAAAATTTTCCAATTTATGAAGAAGCTCTTTTAATGTATTATGTATATACTCCATTTGAGTTAGCATTTTTATTACTTTATTTTCCAACTCTGATACTCTCTTATTTCGTAGTTGAAATGATTTAGTTATAGTTTCCATTTGTTATGATTTCGCTTCCTTAATTTTCTCATCTACACAAAATGTAATATCCAAATCATTTCCATTTATGGGTTTTGAAGACTTTTTTATTCTTTTTTTCTAAACATTTATGTGACCATCAGTATCTAGATTTAAACCTGTAAGGCTCTCAACTTCCCTTATGAAAAGTGAGGAAAAATCTCTATCATTTGAAAAGTGACCAAACTTGTCAATTGACATTTTACTATTCATCAAAATGAGAAAATGTTTTCCCTTTTATAACATATTATTTTTGCTTCACGCAATTCTTCTATTATTGAAAGAATTTCATTAGTAAGGTTATTATTACCACCAGCTCTTGATGCCATTAAGAGTTGCAATCTTTCATCAAGTTCATTAACATTATCCCAATATACATAATTTGGTGGTAATTTTTGTAGTCTCATATACCCAGAACCAGTATATTCTTCATTTACTGAAGACGATGATATTAATGGTTTAATAATTAAAGAATATTTTTTAGAACGATTTCCTTTTATTTGACCATCAGCTTGATAGATACAGTCCATAAATCTCTACTTCGTAAATCTATTACATTTTTTTTTATTTTTAAGTGTACTATTACCCAACATTAAAATATTATTTTCTTTTCCTGGCCCATAACTTTTATCTAAAATCTTTTCTTGTTTTAACTGAGTAATGATGAAAAATACTTCACCCCGGTTTCTTCATATACACTTTCATTTAAACCATCTATGTGAGACTCTTGTGAAACCTCAGATTCATCTATAAGAGATGGATGAGAAATGTGAGATTCATCTATATGAAAGTGTTGTGAGTAAGCATCAACATAAGCGTCACTTTCACTATCACTTTCAATTACTCTCTCCTGTACCCTTCTATTAAATTTAGGTATTCTTATTTTCTCTTTCTTGAACTCAGTCTTAACATTGTGTGTATCATTAATATACTTTTTTTTCTTATCTAATTTTTTATTTTCACTTAGTAATTTATGAAAGGTTTTGTAATACAAGTTTCCTACAAATTTGATACTTATCATTTTTTATTTGCTTCCATTCATCAAATTTTCTTTTTAATGAATTCCTACTTTTCGTCAACTGTTCTAAAAGATTTCGCTTCATTGTTGTAGTTTTCTGTGATACTCCTGTGCTACTGGGGAAAAAAATAGTATAATCTAAATATAATCTAAATATATCTAAATAACAAAGTCTTTTGAGTTTGATGAAGTTTTATTTTTATTTGAGAAAATATAAAAAATGAATACATTTTAAGCTTTATTTCAAGAGCGAGGGCCATTCCAAAGCTGGTTTTTTTTACGTTGAGCTCGTCGAATAGGGTAGCGCACATCCGATTCCATCTTCGTCTTTGTTAAGAGAGGTTTTGGCAGGTAACCATTAAAATCCTTGAGTACCTTCATCATTTCCGGGTTGACCATTTGAAGTTGTTTCTTCATCTAGTTGTTTCTTCTTCTTCTTGGTGTTTTTGTTGTTGTACTGTGGTAGTTGTTGTTTGTAGCGGATGTAGTTGTTTTAACTCTGTTGTAGATGTTGTTTGTAGTTGTTTTAACTTTTTTTTTGTTATTGTTTTTTATTTGTAGTTATTTTAACTGTTTTTTCTTGTTGTGGTTTTTTGTTTTCTTTAGCAGTTTGGGAGATGATTTAGATTAAAACTTTTAACTTAAAACTTTTAGGTTGAGACTGTTTACAGGTGCTTTTTTAAATGTGAGTTAAAATAACTTTTTTTCTGTTATGTCGCGTACTCTAATTGTTTTTTTTCCTATATTTGCATTATTAATAGTTTTAACAATGGCTGCACTACCAGAGGCAAGACTACCTAATGCACTTAGTGCAGTCAAAATGGGTACAATAGGTAAAATACCACCAACTTTTGGTACATTTATGACACGAGAAATCTTATTTTTTTTTATTTCTACCAATTGATTTACTGACTGCTTTACGCGCAACCTTGATTGCACTCATTAGATCTAGTGGTTTCTGAGTTTTCAATGCCCGTATTGCTGTTTAGATAACATTTGAAAAACTCTTTACCTTTGATCTCCTCTACTTACACTTTCTCTTTGTTCTCTTCTTCACACCCATTCCGAATTTCTTTTTTGTTTTCATATTATTTGTAACTATCTTTTGATCAAACACGTTCCCACGCTTTATTTATTAATACTGCATCAGTCTTATGTCGATCAGCTAGATCCTTAAAAAATAAAAATACATTTTTTTAATTAAATCACTAGTGAGAAACTTAATTGGCGCCCAACGTGGGGCCGTGCGATTGAAAAATTCTAAAAAAACAAGCTTTAAAATAAAAACAAAAAAATTTTAAAGTGAAAAAAGGAATTTAGCGCGGCCAAAAAAAACCCGATACAACCGACGAATAAATAAAAAGTTTGTGTTAATCAAATAGCTAAGGTGGAAATTAATTAATGAAATAATCCCCTTGAAATCTCAAACTACAAAATAGTGATCGTAACATAAATTCACTGCTCGGACAATATAAAAATCAAAAAGCGACAAAAAAATTTTTATAAAAAAAAAAAAAATAAAAAAAACATTGTGAAAAACAATTTTGAAAAAATCTTCAAAATCAACAACAAAGACATTCTTAGAAAACAGGCTGAAGGGAAATCCCTCGCCAAATATTGGAAAAGAAGGAAGACCTAATTAAAAAAGGAAGACCCCAAAACAAAATTTACAAACAAAAAAAGGAGGACGACCCCAATCAGGATCATCATTCAGGATAAGGACGACCCCAACAGGAAAAATAACAACGAGAAGAAAAAAAATAAGGACGATTCGTGAGCGATACTATTTTTTTTATTATCCTACATTTTTTATTATTATTATTTTAGAAAAATTTGTAAGAAAGGAAATATAAATATACAAAGTGGAAGAGTAAATTTCTAATTTCGAAAAAGTTCTCAAAATGTCAGAACCTTCAACAAGCCAGACTGGAGCAAATAAAAGACTCCACAATATAAAGGTGAAGAGGATAAATATGTAAGCGGCAGAAGTAGCCATGGGGCAATATGCCAGGGGGAGTGAAAGATTTTATTCTGCCTTATCTATATTACGAAACAAAATAACAGGAATGGCAAACGACGCCTTAACCCATAACGGTACTGTATTAAATTTCGATGCCATAATGGCGAGACTTGACTTCGTCGTTAGCGACAACCGACCAATTCACATTATTGAATAGGAATTAAGTGTATTGAGTCAGGGAAAATTATCCAGAATGGATTATTATGGTACAGTTAATAGAAAATTAACTCTGTTAATTATTAAAACTATAATGACCTACGGTAGAAACAAACCTATAACAGCGGAAATGAATGAAAAACATAGGAAGACAGCTCTTAAAGTTTTCATTACCGGCCTCAAAGGCCAAATTTCGGATACTATATTCTCAATGAATCCACTTGACCTACCACATGCAATGGTCATAGTTCAGGAACTGGAAAGCAACAACATGAGGGCTCATTTCTCAAATAGTTTCTCTACTACTCAGAGAAAACATAGCGAGCCAAACTCTAGTGGAAATGGACAAACACATTTCAACCACAAGACAAGACAGCAAAACAATAGTTATAATAACCAGCGAAACAATAATAATTTAAGGTTTAATCATGACAACTACCAGAACAAAAATATTTACGGTTATTATAATCAAAATAAAAATAATTCTTGGAATCAGGGTAGATTTAATATTAACCAACAAAAACAGTGGAACACCTATAGGCATCCACAAAATAACCCGGCACCAATGGAGGTAGACGAGTCTATCCAGGTTCAGAATAAGGCTTACAACGGCTATAATCAAGGCTACAATAAATATCAAAATAATAATTATAATCAGAAAAAGTGGGATCAAACAAAAAAATGTGAGACCCAGAACACTCAGCAAGGCCAAGCCCAAAATAAAAGGGTACCAACTGGAACTGTTAACCAACCGGCTAACAAGACGATGAGATTAAATAACATTGAGGAGAACCATTTTTTAGACAAAAGTCAGGAGTAGGCTTAGCCTACTTAATTAGAAAAGATCCAAAAATAAATAAAAAATTAAAAATATTAATTGACACTGGGGCAACCTCGTGTTATATAAGAACAGGAATTTATAAAAATAAAAACGAGCTTCCAATTTAAAAAAGAGTATCTACAGTGAATGGATATTCAATAATTTAATATTATCATATGATAAATATTTTTGATACGCGATATACTTTTTATGACATAGATGAGCTAGACTCAGATTTACTGGTCGGCTATAACCTACTAAAAAGAATAGGAGCGGTAATTGATACATCTAAGGGAGTAATTAAATATAATGGAATAGAAGAAAAATTGAATTATGATAAGGGAAACATATTAAACCAACATTTTTTAACAGAAGAAAACACCATTCTTCCATTAAAAGAATTTATATTAAAAAAATACTTTGATGTAAAAGCTCAAATCAGATCCGAATCTGAAATGGGTAATGAAAGCGAATTTAGTTTGGGATATACAAATCCCGAACACGCCGTCGTTGAAAAATCCGACAAAAATAAAAGTTTTGATCTCAAAAATTCCGAACACGCCGTCGTTGAAATATCCGACACAAATAAAAGTTTGGGAATTAAAAATCCTGAACGCGCAGTCGTTGAGAAATCCGACAAAAATAAAAGTTTGGAATTTAAAAATTCTGAACACGCCGTCGTTGAACTACCCGACAATCAAAAAATAAACAACATAAAAATATCGTCTGCAGATCAATAAAAAAAGATCTGGAGAACGAAATATTATATATTATCAATGAAGAACATTCAAAAATAAATATGCAGATTCCATTTAGGACAGATATCCGTGGTAAAATAAACACCGTAAATGATAGGGCCACTTACAGCAAACAATACCCTTATGCTCAATCAGCTTCAGATTTTGTAAATTCTGAAATAAATCGAATGTTAAATGGAGAAATTATAAGGCCAAGTAGAAGTCCTTATAATTCACCAGTACTAGTAGTACCAAAAAAGGGTTTCAATGAAGACGGAACTCCAAAACTCAGACTCGTAATTGATTATAAAAAACTTAATGAAAATACAATAACAGATATCCAATGCAGGACCCTTCAGTGATTTTGTCAAATCTTGGGAAAGCCAAATACTTTTCAACAATTGACTTGGAATCTGGATTTCATCAGATTCTCATGAATGAACCAGACATACAGAAAACATCATTTTCAATAAACAACGGGAAATACGAATTCCTAAGAATGCCTTTCGGTTTGACCAACGCTCCAAGAATATTCCAACGAGCTATGGATGATATTTTAAGAGAACAAGTGGGTAAAACATGTCACGTTTATATGGATGACATAATTATATTTTCAAAAACAATTGAACAACATTACAAAGATTTAATTCTCATTATTAAAATTTTGCTAAACGCAAACATGAAAATTTCAATTGAAAAATCAAAGTTCTTTAAATTAGAAACCAATATTCTCGGTTACGTTGTCTCCCACAATATCGTAAAATACCCGATACCTAAAAATATTCGAGAGCTTAGAAGCTTGCTAGGCCTTACAGGTGTGAGGAGTTGAATAACTCCCCACAAATCCCAGCAGCAGATGGCCGGCCGCTCACCAGGTACGCGGCAAATTCGCGTAGTGGCGGCGCGGCAAAGATCGAGGACGGAGAACGAGAGAGTTTGGAGATCGAGGACGGAGAACGAGAGAGTTTGGAGATCGAGGACGGAGAACGAGAGAGTTTGGAGATCGAGGTCGGAGAACGTGAGAGTTTGGAGAGGAAGAGAGTTTGGAGACAAGAGTTTGGAGAGCGAGAGAGTTTGGAGAGGATGAGAGGTTGGAGACAAGAGTTTGGAGAGCGAGAGAGTTTGGAGAGCAAGAGGGTTCGAAGACCAAGGGAGTTTGGAGACCAACAATGGAGACGGAGAGAGCGGAGACTTGGCGGGCGGAGCGAGAGTGCCGTGTGCAAAAAGGAGTAGCGGGACGCCGCCGGACTTTGGACTTTGGAAAGAAGGTGCCACATCTCAGCAGCGGTGCGGCACACAAACATGTCGCATGGGTCTCCGGGATCAGCGGGACGGCGGCATCAGGCTGGACGGCGGCGGGAGGCAGTGCGTCAAGGACAAGAGGGTCAAACAGAAACCATGGACTTTGGACCCGGTGTGGAGAGTTTTGGCGGGCCGTGTGCAAAAGGGAAATAACGGGTCCCAGAGGCCCTATATAAACCCGCAGGGCGCTGGCAGCGAGATCAGTCATTCGGCAGGAGTCATTCAGTCGAGAGCATTCAGATCAGTCATCCAGTGGAGAGCATTCAGTCGAGATCAGTCAGTCAAGAGCGAGCAGTCAGTCGAGAGCAAGGTGTCGTCGGAAGCAGCGCCGTGGGAGCCTACGAGGAGCAAGATCGTCACGTCGAGAAGTTCGGGATTGGGATTACTAGAAATCTCCGAACTGAGACACAGGTGGCTGAGGTCTAAGGAGGCGCCACACGGCTAAGTTGTGTTCTGTCCTGCCGACGAAGTCCTGGCGGTACGCCTGGAGGGTCTACTAGACTGAGAGAGTAAATCGAGAGTAGCAAGCCAGAAAGGAGAGAAGTCCCGGAGCGGCGTAACAGAACCCCTAGAGTAGCGAGCCAGAAGGGAGAGAAGTCCCGGAGCGGCGCAACGGAACCCCTAGAGTAGCGGGCCAGAAGGGAGAGAAGTCCCGGAACGGCGCAACAGAACCCCTAGAGTAGCGAGCCAGAAGGGAGAGAAGTCCCGGAGCGGCGCAACAGAACCCTGAGAGTCACGAGCCAGAAGGGAGAGAAGTTCCGGATCGGCGTATACCCTCGAACCCAGCACAGAAGTCAAGACCTACAGCCACCTGTCAGGAGTAGTTCGCAGGATATCGCCACCAGCAAGCAGGACACCACACCGCAACGGCCACGCAAGGAGGATCGAGCCCGCAGGAACGGCACGGACAGTACGCGGAAGGGTGAGGCTAGGGTGGAACGTTCGCTTACACGGGGCACAGAAGCGAAGTGAAAAGCGAGGCAGCTTCCTGGCGTTCTGCCTTGACTGTCCGCACGATCTGAGCGGAAGCCCGTGGGACCATCCGGGACAGAGCAAGGGACAGGCGGTCGGGTATCGAGAGGAGTGATCCTGGAGAGCTCGTCAGTCTGTTCACCCTAGTCTGAGAACGGTGACGCTTCCCTAAGCCCGCACGGCTGACCCCATAGCGAGTCTGAGCCGTGGCCGAGCAGTCACCGAGCCAGCCACGCCAGGAGCAATCAGCGGTCAAGGGTCTTCGAGGAGCAACAAGACAGCCAGCCACGTCAGGAGCAATCAGCGGTCAAGGATCTTCGAGGAGCGACAAGACAACCCACACCGTCGGAGACAGCGAGACGAGCAAGTTATAAAGCCGACTGCAGTTATACCCGCAATAAACCCACTCCGAACCCGAGAATTCTGTGCTTTTTCACTGAACTACTGGGCGGTCACGTTTATATAAATTTGGTGGGACGAACACACACAATCTACTAAGCTAGCCGCACAAATACCGTAGCGAGCAGAAACCAAAGAAATCAGTTCGTAAATTTCGTCGCCCAAAACGTGATTGTCCCAGCGGTGAAAGCAAAATAAACAGGATGGGAAAGAAGTGGATTTACCGCCTTAAGAAGGAGGACTTCGCCCATGTCGTCCTGGACGGCAGATTAGAGGACATGAGGAGGACATTGTCGGAGTATTACTTCGAAACAGAGAACGACCCACAACTTGCCGACATCTGGGCTGAGCTGGAAGCCATGTATTACGACAGAACCGGCCCGAGTATCACGCTAACTAACGCTGAAGGGGATAACCTAGTAGCAAGCTTAAGCGTGGACAACATGCAAAGGGAGGCTCACAGGAGAGAGTCAAGCCAGGACAGGAAGACAACGGTGTTGACCTCTAGACACAGCCAGGAGGATTATGCAAGGGTCGCTAAACAAGTCCGCGAGTGGTCATTCAGGTTCGACGGGGCGGAGAAACCGTTCGAGTTCCTGGAACAAGTCGAATGGTCCGCCAACACCTACGGTTTAGACCTAGACATGATCCCCCGAGGAATTCCGGAGTTGCTGAAAGGAAGGGCGTTGAAGTGGTTTATCGCCAACAATAAACAATGGAAAACCTGGGCCGAGTTCATTGAGAGCTTCCATCTCTACTTTCCGCCGAGAGATTTCTTTACAAGGCTGTCGGATCAGGTCAGGCAACGAAAGCAGGGTTTCAGTGAGTCATTTAAAGACTACATGATCGACATACAGACGATGTCGAGGCCACTAAACTATTCTGCGAAAGACACCTTAAAGATCATAAAGGAAAACTGCACCCCAAGCCTAAGGATCTTCTTAAGGGCGTACAAAGTGCCGGACCTGGACACGTTGATGCTATTAGCCGATGAATACGAAGAACTGGAAAAGGAGCGGGAAGCGTTCGCCCAAGAAAACAAGTTCTCAAAGGCAAAGTCGTCACCACCAACGCAGGTCACGTGCAGAAGATGCGAGGAGACAGATAGCCAGGAGACACGGAGAAATGACCAATTTTCACCGCCGCAACGAGTCCCACGACAGCAGGCAACAGGAGCACCACGAGGAGGCCAATGGACGCCACCACAGCAGCAACAGATACAACCAGCGAACACGGGGTGGAGACCGCCAAACACAACACAGAGGCCGCGGGGCACGACACACATTGCAGACCCCCATGAGGCCTGCCGAAGGTGCGGCGGCCACGGACACTGGGCACGAGGATGTCGACTCCAACGCCTGCTGTTCTGCTGGGTATGCGGGAGAGTAGGTGTCAGGAGCGTCGAGTGCTGCCAGCAGGTGGGAAATGCCCAGCGACCTCAGCCGCAGAGAGGCGAGCGGGGGTCGCAAGATGCTACCTCTCCAAACTAACGGGCAAGCTAATCGAGGAGAAGCAGCAGTTGTCCGCAGCGGTGACGATTGGGGGAGGCACGTACATGGCCACGATCGACACCGGGGCAACAGCGAGCTTTATAAGCAAGGAACTGGCGGACAACATGGCTGCCCTCGGGAGGATAACGAGGACACGGCGGCAAGTTAGGTTGGCAGACGGAAGGTGCGGCGGAATCGATGAAAAGCTGGAGGTGGAGATCGCATTCGGGAACAAGCGACTAACCATGAACCTGTTGATACTACCAGGGGTAGTGGATTCATTGGTGTTAGGATGGGACTTTCTAACTCAAGTCGGAACCGAGATAAGGTGCGCTGGACACGAGGTGAGAATACCGGCCAGGAACCGACACAATGGGTGGTTTGAGGAGAGGCTATCGGTAGCAGTCGTACAGCAGGAAGCAGAGTATGACGACACAGCGAAGTTCCTGGAGGCAGAGCTAGCCAGTTTTAAAACCATGACAGGAACGTCGAACATGGCAGAGCATCAAACAACGATGAAGGACGACAAGCCAATAAAACAGCGATACTACCCGAAGAATCCGAAAGTTCAAGGGGAGATCAATGCGAAGGTGGACGAGCTACTCCAAATGGGATGCGTAGAGCACTCAACCACCCCATACAGCTGTCCCATCGTGATGGTTAGGAAGAAGATGGGCAAGTGGAGACTGTGCGTCGACTTCAGGCAGATCAAAGCAAAATCGATAAAGGATGCCTACCCTAAATTATATCGTCGACCATCTGAGAGAGGCACGGTACATAAGCAGTTTGGACCTGAAGGACGGCTACCGGCAAATCCCGCTGAAAGAAAGTAGCAGGCAGTACACTGCATTTACAGTGCCGGGAAAGGGCTTATTCCAGTGGAGAGTAATGCCGTTCGGACTCCATTCGGCATCTGCGACCTTCCAGATGTCGCCGCACGCATTTGCGTACCAGGACGATATCATAGTGATCGGACGCACACTAGAAGAGCACAAGGCAAACTTGAAAGAGGTATTCCGGCGACTGAAAGAGGCTAATCTGAGATTAAACCCGGAAAAATGCCAGTTTTTCAAGAAGGAGCTGGTGTATTTGGGTCATAGAGTGACTAGCAACGGGATAGGCACGGATCCGGAAAAGGTAGCAGCCATTGCCGAATTAGAGCCGCCGTCAACAGTAAGAGAGCTCCGACAGTACCTGGGAGTAGCTTCATGGTATCGGCGATTTGTACCTGACTTCGCAAAAATAGTCAAACCACTCAACGATCTGCTGCGCAAGGGCAACAAGTGGGTGTGGACACAGGAATATCAGTCGGCATTCGAAGAGGTAAAGGCAAGGCTGGTGGCAGACCCAGTACTGGCGTGTCCAGATTTTGAAAAACCATTTGTTCTGCAGACGGACGCAAGTGATTACGGTATTGGGGCCATTTTGACCCAGGAAACCGAAACCGGAAGCCTCCGCAGCATGCAGCTGGATTCAGGACATGCGCGAGAAGATAAGGACGCAGCCACAAAAGTACCCGGACTACGTAATGGAGGGAGACACTTTGTTCAGGAACATTCCACACAGAGCAGGCAGTGAGGATGTCGCGACGTGGAAGATGTGCGTCGCGAAAGCTCTGCGAGAAGCGGTGCTGAAAGAGAACCACGACTCACCGGCAGCTGGCCATGTAGGAAGCAGAAGGACAATAGCACGTCTGGCAGCCCGGTACTACTGGCCAGGCATGCACCGAGACGCTCGAGCACACGTAAGAGGATGCGAGACATGTATCAGATTCAAGCCAAATCAGATGCAGGCAGCTGGGAAAATGCTTACGCAGGTGCCAGAGGAACCGTGGGCTACAGTGTGCGCAGACTTCGTCGGACCCCTGCCGCGTTCAAAACACGGCAACCAAATGCTGCTGGTGCTGATAGACAGGTTCTCCAAGTGGACTGAATTGGTGCCGCTGCGGAGCGCGACAGCCGAGTCCCTAAAGAAAGCGTTCAGGGAGCGCATCATCGCAAGGTTTGGGGTCCCTAAGGTAGTCATAACGGACAACGGAGTGCAGTTTAACAGCAAAATCTTCAAGAGTTTCCTGGCCGAGATGGGAGCCAAGCAACAGTTCACGGCTCCATATACCCCGCAAGAGAACCCGACAGAATGAGCAAACAGGACCGTGAAAACGATGATAGCGCAGTTCACAGGGCAGGATCAGAGAAACTGGGAGAAGAAATGGCCTGAGATCATGCTGGCAGTAAATACGAATGTTTCGGAATCCACAGGATACACGCCAGCGTTTGTTACTCAAGGCAGAGAACCGAGACTGCCGAGCGCCTTATACGACAGAGAGACCTTGGGAACAGGACGACCCACTGAGACCCCAGGGGAAAAGGCAGACAAACTCGGGGAAATCTTCGAGATTGTAAGGCGGAATATGGAGAGAGCCTCCCAGGATCAGGCTAGGCATTACAACCTGAGGAGGAGATAATGGACACCAGCGGTGGGAGACGTCGTGTGGGCCAAGGAACATCATTTGTCGAAGGCGGCCGAGGGGTTCGCAGCAAAATTGGCCCCAAGATATAACGGACCTTAACAGGTCACGGATTTTGCGTCACCAGTAATCTGCAAAATACGGCACGTGAACACAAAAAAAGAGAGGACCATCCACGTGAGCGAGCTGAAACAACAACAAACACAGAACACCAGCGAGCAGCTACAAGCAGATACGGTAGACAAAAGGCAACAGTAAAGTTTCAAAGGATACCCGAAGGACACAAGAAAAGGGGTCCAAGGATAGCTCCAAGGATACCCAAAGGACGCGAGGAAAGGGGTCCAAGGATAGCTCCAAGGACGCGAGGAGAAGGTTTACAAGGATCTGATTAGGACTGGCAGCAGCAGTCTGCCGAAGGAAGGGGGAAGTCGGCACAGCTGAGAGAGCTGTCCCGAAAGAGGCCAAGCATCACGGAGAAGGGCATCATGCCCAGACGAGGAGACGGGATCGCGGGCCGGATCGGGGTCCAAACCAGGAAGCACAGCTGCTGGAGTCTGAAAGGGCACTCGTGGTCAACAAAGGCAACCTGCCAAAAGAAAGGAAGCTGATGAGCACATACAAGGAGTCGGGTGTGTGGTCAGAATACTTACGTAGCGGCAAGGACAAGTGGAAACGCCGTGCTGAGGGGTAGAAAAAAAACTGAACTTCTGCCGACCGGTGCACGGGCAATTTGCAAAATCACTATTCAACAGGGAAGGGGGCGCCTCGATAGGCGGTCGATTGGCACTGGACGATAGTGCGATCGATGGGCACAAGAAAATGGAAATATCGGTGATGATAAACATCGCGGCTCGCAAGAGGCAACGCCGCGCCTGCGATATCGATATCGTGAGCAGGCCCTCTGGGTATCGATAGCTGATTAATATCGGTGCCCAGTGGGAACAGATAGAGGATCGGCGCGGGAGATTTGAAAATGCTATACGGAGGACGACCGGCGCTGTGGAAAGGAAACAAGATGGAAAGCGTCGAAGGAACGTCGAGGGAGCAACGAGGGAACACCGAGGGAACCGAAACGTGATGCGCTCTGACTCAATGGCTAGGATATACAAGTGAACGCCGGAGAGTGGGAGCGCTGAGTTTTCTTAATCCTTCCCGAAGTAAGGGGGGAATGTGAGGAGTTGAATAACTCCCCACAAATCCCAGCAGCAGATGGCCGGCCGCTCACCAGGTACGCGGCAAATTCGCGTAGTGGCGGCGCGGCGGAGATCGAGGACGGAGAACGAGAGAGTTTGGAGATCGAGGACGGAGAAGGAGAGAGTTTGGAGATCGAGGACGGAGAACGAGAGAGTTTGGAGATTGAGGACGGAGAACGTGAGAGTTTCGAGAGGAAGAGAGTTTGGAGACAAGAGTTTGGAGAGCGAGAGAGTTTGGAGAGGAAGATAGGTTGGAGACAAGAGTTTGGAGAGCGAGAGAGTTTGGAGAGCAAAAGGGTTCGGAGACCAAGAGAGTTTGGGGACCAACAATGGAGACGGAGAGAGCGGAGACTTGGCGGGCGGAGCGAGAGTGCCGTGTGCAAAAAGGAGTAGTGGGACGCCGCCGGATCTTGGACTTTGGAAAGAAGGTGCCACATCTGAGCAGCGGTGCGGCACACAAACATGTCGCATGGGTCTCCGGGATCAGCGGGACGGCGGCATCAGGCTGGACGGCGGCGGGAGGCAGTGCGTCAAGGACAAGAGGGTCAAACAGAAACCATGGACTTTGGACCCGGTGTGGAGAGTTTTGGCGGGCCGTGTGCGAAAGGGAAATAACGGGTCCCAGAGGCCCTATATAAACCCGCAGGGCGCTGGCAGCGAGATCAGTCATTCGGCAGGAGTCATTCAGTCGAGAGCATTCAGATCAGTCATCCAGTGGAGAGTCAGTCAAGAGCGAGCAGTCAGTCGAGAGCAAGGTGTCGTCGGAAGCAGCGCCGTGGGAGCCTACGAGGAACAAGATCGTCACGTCGAGACGTTCGGGATTGGGATTACTAGGAATCTCCGAACTGAGACACAGGTGGCTGAGGTCTAAGGAGGCGCCACACGGCTAAGTTGTGTTCTGTCCTGCCGACGAAGTCCTGGCGGTACGCCTGGAGGGTCTACTAGACTGAGAGAGTTAATCGAGAGTAGCAAGCCAGAAGGGAGAGAAGTCCCGGAGCGGCGTAACAGAACCCCTAGAGTAGCGAGCCAGAAGGGAGAGAAGTCCCGGAGCGGCGCAACGGAACCCCTAGAGTAGCGGGCCAGAAGGAAGAGAAGTCCCGGAGCGGCGTATACCCTCGAACCCAGCACAGAAGTCAAGACCTACAGCCACCTGTCAGGAGTAGTTCGCAGGATATCGCCACCAGCAAGCAGGACACCACACCGCAACGGCCACGCAAGGAGGATCGAGCCCGCAGGAACGGCACGGACAGTACGCGGAAGGGTGAGGCTAGTGTGGAAGGTTCGCTTACACGGGACACAGAAGCGAAGTGAAAAGCGAGGCAGCTTCCTGGCGTTCTGCCTTGACTGTCCGCACGATCATCCGGGACAGAGCAAGGGACAGGCGGTCGTGTATCGAGAGGATTGATCCTGGACAGCTCGTCAGTCTGTTCACCCTAGTCTGAGAACGGTGACGCTTCCCTAAGCCCGCACGGCTGACCCCATAGCGAGTCTGAGCCGTGGCCGAGCAGTCACCGAGCCAGCCACGTCAGGAGCAATCAGCGGTCAAGGATCTTCGAGGAGCAACAAGACAGCCAGCCACGTCAGGAGCAATCAGCGGTCAAGGATCTTCGAGGAGCGACAAGACAACCCACACCGTCGGAGACAGCGAGACGAGCAAGTTATAAAGCCGACTGCAGTTATACCCGCAATAAACCCACTCAGAGCCCGAGAATTCTGTGCTTTTTCACTGAACTACTGGGCGGTCACGTTTATATAAATTTGGTGGGACGAACACACACAATCTACTAAGCTAGCCGCACAAATACCGTAGCGAGCAGAAACCAAAGTAATCAGTTCGTTACACAGGATATTACAGAAAATTTGTGCAAAATTACGCAAAGATAGCTAAACCTTTAACAAAATATTTAGAAGGCCAAAACGGCAAAGTATCAAATAAGGCATCACGTTAAACTTTAATACAGTTTGATGATTCAGCTGTAAAAGCTTTTAACGAGCTCAAAGAAAATTGAATTGCACAAGTAGAACTAATACAACAAGACTATAATAAAAAAATGTACTCTAACAACGGACGCATCTGACTTAGCAATTGGTGCTGTTCTTTCTCAGGAAGGAAAACAAATTACATTTATTTCAAAAACTCTGACAAAACCGAACAATTATACGCAACCAATAAAAAGGAACTTTTAGCCATTGTATGGGCTTTTAAAAATCTTCGAAATTACTTATATGGGGTTAACAACATCGAGATCTATACTGATCATCAACCTCTTTCATTTTCCATTTCTCAAAAAAATCCAAATATGGAGATGAAAAGGTGGTATTCCTTTATTGAAAGCTATTCACCCAAAATTATTTACAAGCCAGGAGCAACAAATGTTGTTGCGGACGCTTTATCTAGGATTCAAATAAATAATTTAACGGAAAGTTATAAATCGGTCTCAGATCAAAATACTCAGCATTCTGCAGAGAGTAGTTTTGAGAATGTAATACAAGAAACCCGAAAACCCTTAAACCAGTTTAAGCAACAATTGCTAGTAGCAACGGGGAGGTATACAATACACGAGTCGATTAATGTATTCGGAAATATAGACATATAATAGAGTATGACACTCCAGAAAATTTAGTATCAATCTTAAGGGAATATATTTCACCCAATATAACAATAAGAGCTCAACAATGTAGAGCTCATAAAGGGCTTGATGAAAATTATAAACAAATAACTAGACTCTATTATTGGCCAAATTTATACAAAAAGCTTAAGGAGTTTATAAAGAATTGCACTATCTGCAATCAAAACAAAAACAACAGGCACCCAGTACAGATTCCTATCGGTCAAGCACCAATTCCAGAAAAAAATCTTATATTCATTGCTTGTATAGATTCGTATTCGTAATACTTAGTGGTAAAAGAAATCCCTAATAAACTGAATATAGAAAATAAAGTTTCAAAAATTTTACAACAATTTCCATTAGCCAAATCTTTGATGATAGATAACGAACCAAGTTTTTCTTCATCCCAATTTAAATCTTTTACACAAAGAAATGGGATATCTTTATTCTTTGCAGATCCTCGACATAGTACGTCTAACGGACAAATAGAAAGGGCACACTCTACCTTAACAGAAATTGCTCGCTGCATTAAAGATGAGCTTAATTTAATTGATTATTCCGAAATTAGAATTAGAGCAGCACAAAAATATAATTTAACAATTCATTCAATAACCAATCATCGACCTTTTGATATATTATTTAATAAAATCAAACACGATGATATTCCTAAATTATTGCAGCAAGCCCAAGAGAAAATGTTACATTTTCAAAATAAAGATAGACAAAATAAGAATTATCACGTAGGAGAGGAAATTTACGAAAAGAAACGCGGGGAAAGGAACAAGCTTAATTCTAGATATAAAAAACAAGTAGTTAAGGAAAACCTCCCAAATAAAGTTATTATAAATAACAAAAACCGTACGATTCATAAAGATAATATTAAATAACTTGTTTCAAATTACAGATAATGATTTCAATAATGTACTTATTATTGCTGGTAGCAACAACCAAATCCGAAATTATGGTTTACACGAACCATGATTTCCTTCTTTACAAGGATACCAAAGATGTTCTTATTTATGAATCACACGCAGATTTATTTCATATAACTAATATAAGTTTTTATAGAGAAATAATTAATCTTGAAACAGAATTTCAAAAGGGTCACGACAACAAGAATTTGTTTTTGGAAATATCCCACGATTTAGAAATTATCAAAATACTTATCTCTCAAGTTATACCCAGTAGATCAAAAAGAGGTATTAATGAAATAGGCACCATTTGAAAATGGATTGCGGGAACACCAGATCATGATGATTTCATAACAGTCCAAAATAAAATCGAGGATTTAATACAAAATAATAACGATAAATTCGTTATTAATTCTAAAATATTTAAAGAGATAAAATCTTTGTCTGAACAATTCAAAACAGCCATTAAAAATCAAGAAATTCCACTTAGAAAATATCGTCTGTGTTTGCTTACTTACGATCTTATGAATTTAATGGACACAATTACACTTGCCAAAATTGATGTATTTAATACTGAAATTCTAAACAATGATGATATACTAGAAATTTATAAGCACGAAGATAGACCTGTAGTTATAACAGACCTTTTAGATATATCTGAATTTAAAATCGCTTTGCATAAAGATCTTATTATAATTTACATAAAATACCCTATTATTACCGATCGTTGTGATGTTTACAATTCAAGATCCATTTCACATAATGATGGAAAATTATTAATTGATAATCACGTCGCAAATTGTTGAAATAAGTACTATGTAATGTCTAATTTTAAGACAGAAATATTTAATAATTATTGCACACTTAACCCAGAAGGCTCTTGCTTCACTAGATTACTAAACGGAGATAAATCCTTTTGTATCAAAATCCGAGAAAAAAATAAAAACGTAGATGTAATCCAAGATGGAGCCATTTTTGTAAATGGAGAAAATACAGTTAATGACACTCATTTAAATGGGTCATATTTAATAACTTTTAATGGCACCACTAAAATTAATAATATTTCCTACACCAATGTAGACAATAAGATATTGGAATACATCACAGCTCGAAAATATACAGATTTTTGTAGTATCCGAATATATTATATCTAATGATTCGGAACTCACATTCGATAATATTAACATACTAAATCCATTTATTCAAATTTAACAAACTAAAATACCAGTTACGTTAATATTAATCATATTCACATTTATACATTTAACTATTATTATTGTAATCAAATTCATTCAAACCATGGCAAATTCATATAGAAATTGAACCAGAAAAAAATATTTCCGATAATGAAATAAATAATATACCCGACAATAAAAATACCCTAGAAGAAATTATCATTGTCGAATTAACCCAACAATTACATTTAATATACCCATCCGTTCCAATGAATCGGGACGATTCAATTTAGAATGGGGGGAGTTATATGACACATTATTTAGGGGCTCTTACCCAATTTATAAAGAACTTTGACCCGAGAGCCAATTTCCAAATAACTCTGACAGACCCGAGATAAAACCGTGGTCAGCTATTTCTTTCAACCAGGCCTCCGAATCATTCCCACCCAGATCAATTTCACGCAGCCCAAATCAAACGGAACATCCAGTCTGCTAACGTAAACAAAAGATCCCCAAAGCGAGCCCCGAGTCCGTTAACGTAAACAAAAAGATCCCCAAAGCGGTCCCTAAAACTCCGCTAATGTGAACACCAATTTCCGGCCAAGATTGGACTTCAAATTTAATTGGCAAATTGCATCATCCTATTTTCCGACTCTCTTGAGCCATTCTCTTTATCAATTTTTGGGGATAAAATCTCTTAAGCCGAGGTTTGATTATTGATCATTGAACTTGAGATCAGGCAGTCCGTTTTTAAGATCCGATCGAGCAGTAGTACAAATGGAGTAAAAGTAAACGAGCAGTAAATTAACTAAGTTCGACCTATTAAAAAATTGAAGTAGTGATTAAGTGATTAATAAATAAAAATAAATTTTTTTAATTAAATCACTAGTGAGATACTTAATTTGCACTTATTGACTTTCATATGTACAACTCTATACCCAATGTTGATATAAATAATAATTTATTTCATATTGGTGATAAAGTTATGATCCCCATAGGATCATATGAACTCAATGATATCTATAATTTTCTAGAAAATAAACTAAAAGATTATGATTTTAAGAAAACATTTCAAATGGAAAGTAATAATAACACACTTCAAGTTCATATTACAACTACCAAGGAACCTATTTATTTTAATAGAAACAACTCCATTGGACAAGTGCTTGGTTTCAATAAAAAAAATAATACACCCCGACCTGAAATAAAAAACATATATATCCAATCAACCTGTTAACATTTTAAAAATAAACACAATACGCTTAGTATGTAATATTGTGAGCAGATCATATATTGAAAGTAGACAAGATCATTCATTATACGAATTCGGAGTTAATGTTCCACCGGGCTATAAAACATCACACCACACAATCTCATTTACTTACCAGTCAACACTAGAGAAATAAGTACACTCTTTATACACATAGTTGATCAGAACGGTGAACTTATAAATTTACGCAGTGAAAAACTATACAATTCGTTTACATTTAAGACTTATACAATGATTATATATAATAAAAGAGGTGATACTTACCATCATCAGCACACTTTAAAACATAAAGTTATAGGAAGAGGAAACTAAAAAGACAAACACTTACATTGAAAAACAAGTTAATTTTTAAATCACTGGGCTTCAAAGTACGAGTTTAACTAAAAATATGGGGTTGAATGAAATTTTTGCAGTACGAGAAAAACTTTTCTCTGATGATAGTATATCGAAGAAAGAATATCACAGTTATTCACCGTATCAACAACCATTTAAACCAAATGATCAGATAAGAATTACAATTCAACAACAAGATTTATATGTACTCCCCCATGAGGGTCTTCCAAATTTTCAGGGAGTTATTACCATAATTAAGGAAGGAGGAGCGGTAGAAACTCAAAATGTTATTGGGAGATGAAGTACGCTATGAAATAACTGGTGTTGAGAGAGATAGAACAAGGCTAATTGGTATTACTTCTACAATAAAAAGGTTTGTTTCTTTAAATCAATTTGAAAGCAAGAGACTTTACAATTCTGTATAGAGTGGAGGATCCGATTTTAATTTAAGCCCTAACTTTAACTTTTCAATACCCCAGAAAATCTACTTGAATTTGCTGAAGATTCCAAATAGTTGTATTAAATTTTAAACATAAACTAGTACTATTGATATCAAAAAATTTAAATCATGTATGTGAGGAAGATAAAATTGAGAATGCACAAAAAGTCGGAAAATATCATCTCAATATGACTAATATTACATGAAAAATTCCTCTTATAACAGCCAGCGATTAAAAGAAATATTATTAAAGTGATATTATAAAAAGTGGATCCAATCTACCGATTGCATTCCGCATTTGCTTAAATTTCATTTAAATATAACCACCATCTGATTACAAGGAATTTAAGAAATCTAAAAGTTTACTTATACTCTGAAACATATCCCTACGATGACTTGAATTTGGACTTTGAGAAAGAACGATTTGCTCACCTATATGAAATGTATTGCAAGTTTCAAACTAGCTATTATAATCGAAGTGAATCTCCTTAACTATCACCTGCAGAGTTTAAAACTAAAGTTCCTATTATCGTAATAGACTTATCATATCAAGATGAAATGGTTTAATTGGGACCTATTCATGTTAGGATTTCAATTGAACTTAGCAAGCCCGCTATCGAAAATGTTCAAGTATATTGCGTGCTGATACATGATCGTTTAGTTGAATATGATACGTTGAATGACCTAGTTCAGCGGATTGTTTAACAATCAATCAATCATGAGTGAAGACATTGTTGCATTTGATGTACAAGGATTTCAAGGAAATAATAATAAATTTATTCTAAAAGAAATTGGAGTCGTATTCAAAAACGAAACAATCTTGAACTCTTATTTTCTCATACACTCTCTACATCATTTTATTGAATTGAATAAAAAATGTAGAAAAACAGCTATTTGGTTAACAAAAAAACATCATAAAATTTATTGGAACGATGGAGTATACTTTTTCAAAGAAACACAAATTTATTTAAGAAAAACAGTTAGAAAAAAGGAAATAATTTGTAATTAAGATTTATTAACATTTATGAAATTATTGTTTATTACATGCTCGAGATGGTGTCTGCTCACTCAACAATGCTCATAACATCTCAACCTTTACACAAAAGAATACTGCTGACTTTTCACCATTTATTCTTTCATTCACAATTTGAGAGTCGAGAAAAGAAGTTTACGAAATTTCGGATTCTAATAACAATCTTAATATACCAAATTGTTCTTTCTTGATAAATAAAACTATTTTATATATTAATACATTTGGAAATATGATTTTAAAAGAGGAATAGAAATTACTGCTGGAGTCAAGGGACATGTTCATGAGTATTGACGTGAAGGAGTTTATAACATCAACATTTGGAGAACATTTAAATTTATGTAAATTTTCTAATGATAATATAGAAACGTGTGCTTGTTCTCATTTTGTAATTCAACAATATAAAGTTAAAAAATTAATTACATCATATATTAAAATTCTAAAATAAAGAGAAACCCAAAAAAAAAAAATATATTGTTAAATTTGTTTTTGAGGGTGGGTCTATCAACAGCTGTTACATTATTTAACATCTGTTTTCTAAGTATAATAAAAAGATTTATATCCACCAGACTTTAGTTTAAGGTAAACATTCAGCCTAATACGTTGAAAGAAAAAAAAAATGATTTCCTCAAAAATTGAAGAGTTTTTAAAGGAGCATGGGAGTGAGATCTTAAAGGAACATGTTTCGAAGTTGAAATCATTTCATACAATTTTTAAAGATGTTGAAGCCACCCCAGTAATTCATTCCAAGTATGGGGAACACCTATCATCCTGTGCATGGGCATATGATGATTGTAAAGTCGGATCTGACACCTGCAGGTGTGTGCAAGTTGGAAAGAAAGAAGAAGATGCCTTAAAATTGATGGAACGATACATTAATTTGTTTAAAAAACTCAATAGAAACTAATGTAACACGAATATGATTAAATAAAAACGTATTTGACTAAATAAACGATCTCATTTGTTTTTGTGTATATTCTCAACCTAAATATCGTTTTACACACTCACACACTCCTACACACCCTATTCGGGTAAAGATCATTCTAAACAACCACACATTTTTACGCTTGAGAAAACATTCCTCACACACACACACCTTTGGGTGAGAAAAAAACAAGACATGACAAAACAGCCCACCCACTTTCACCATTTCTTTGGGGTGATCCTCACACCTCACACCCTTTCTAACTTAATTAAGTGACCTTTTTATGCTAATTAGGTCATCATGACACCTGTATGCATCCTAACGGTCACCCCCACCCCCATTTGTTTCCCCTTTTTCCCAAACTTTTGTTACTTAACTATGCTAATTAGGTCATTATGACACCTGTGTGAAACCATGCGTGACAAATAAGGACATGATTTATTACCTAGTGAGCCAGGATCCGTATTATCCTACTACTCGCATATCAAATTGATCTTGACTCCATTTATTTTTCTGTGTATGAGTTAAAGAGGTCTAAGTTTCATAGCGGTGCTGCCAACAGCGGCAACGGAAAGACGACCAATATATTCTGAAGTATATAGCTATGCTCACTTAGTCTGGTATATGCACATATGCGACAGTATATGCACGTACATGAGGTCCGCTCGTGTTGCAATTATGCTGATACTTACACTTTCAGCATGTGGGCCAAGGCACAGCGAGCGCTTTTTATTTCGGCCACTTAGGTTAATGACCGAAACCCTGAATTGTGTAAACACTGCGACAAAGTGTTACAGTTCGTGCCCTTTTAGTACTCTTGGTACAGTGAGTAATTGATATATATATTTTTTATGTGTGTGCAAACTACATCTCCCTCCTTTTGAAAAATAACGTAATATAATGGAAAATTGATAATCTTTATAGCAATAAGCTTAAAATTTTTTTTTTTTTTTATATTACTGTGTGTTCTTATTTTAGATACGGTTGTCCAATGTGTTCTTATATTATGTAGTGTCATACGTGATATATTTATGAAATTAAAATTGATTATGAAATAATAAGTTTAAATATATTTGGATGTGCTATTTGTTTTCGTTATTTAATATAGTTATGATATCTCTATCTCCTATTTGTTTTACCTTATAAGGACCTGTATATTTCAAATCTAACTGTTCCTATTTTACTTTTTAATATAACCTGATCTCCTATGTTTAAATCGAAATTTAAACTAGTTTTGTCGTAACTAATTTTCTGTTTTAGCTTATGTGATTCCAGCATTAGTCTAGCTCTCTTTAATGACTGTTCTTATCTAAATTTGGATTCCTTAGATTAATTATCTGTATTATAAGGCGTTTTATTTTATCTAAGCTATTAAAATGTTTTCGTAGACTTAAAATTTTACCAAAACACTAGCTGATATGGACAATAGTCATGTGCCATAGAATGGGTTGTATTAAAACAATATACGAAGTATGGCAGCCGTTCATCCCAATCTTTTTTTGCCAACTCAGATGTATGAACGAATGAATGTGTTCTGTGGCTTCGCTCCACGGTACCTACAGTCTGGTGGTGGTGTGCAGTTGAAGTTATGTTTTTAATATGTAAATATTTACATAGATCTTCAAAAATTGAATTTGTATATTCTGTTCCCATGTCCATAATGAACGTCTTCTTTGGACCGTACTTTAGAATAAAATCTTCAAATATAGCTTTTGCTACTTTTATCCACTAGGTATTTAGTTAGTTAAATCGCAGATGAGTGTTACTGCGTATTCGTTTCCATTATTCGATTTTGGAAGTGGACCAATAGTATCTATAATTACTATATCGAAAGCTCTTTGTGGAGTTTACGATATAGTTAGTGGGGTCTTAGTATGTTTAGTCGTTTTCGACTTTTGGCATTTGGCCAAGGTTTTTGTAATGCCTGTATGACCACCTTGTATTGGAGCATCATGGAAAGAAGACAATATAGCTTTTTTTTTTATTATTTATTAATACGGTCACCGGGTTGAGTAGCGCTACGCTCAATGATTTCAAAATATTATTGCCCATATTTTTTTTTGTATATTTTTTAAGGCTGTGATGGTTATTCTAGAGTGCGTATCGGCCACATAGTTATCTTTACCCTTTAGATACTCTACCGTAAAATTATATTCCTCCAATTCAAGTCTTATTCGTGTTAGTTTGGAACTGCGACTTACCATTGAAAATAAGTAGGTAAGTGTTCTATGGTCTGTTTTGACAGTCAAGTCTCTACCATAAATATATGGTCTGAAGTGTGTTATTGCCCAATGAATAGTTTCTGTAGTGCTCTTGTAGCTTTCGTAAAGGATATTGATGCGTATGCAACTGTAAGCTCCACAAGCGTATTTGCTAGCATCTGTGATTATGCAAAATTCTTTGCTAAATCTGAGTATTGCAACAGAGCGATATGAACCATAGTTTGTTGAAAACCTGACATTAAGTCAAGGCATGAGAAATATGTTGCTCTACCTAGCTAATCTAAAATATCATCGATTCTTGGAAGTGGAAATTTATCAGACAAGAGTTTTTTATTAATTTGAAGATAGTCAATTACTCATCGCCATTTTCTATTTTCCGAATTTGGAAGTGACTTTTTTGGTACTAACAAAAGTGAGCTATTATAAGGTAATAAAGAGGGTTCCACTATTTTATCATTGATGAGTTTTTGGACTTGTTTTTGAATTTCGTCTTGTTGACTATAAGTATTTCTATCATTTTTATACCCTTGCAGAGGGTATAATGATTTCAGTCAGAAGTTTGCAACGCAGTGAAATTATAAGATTATTATATTATATTATGTTATAAATTATATTATTGGTGTTTTCTAACATATAACCTCTTACACTTGGAAATAATATTTTTTAATTGGTTTTGAATTTCGAATTAAATTTTATTAAAACCGGATGACTATATCATATAGCTGCCATTGGAACGATCGAAAAATTGGTGGGAAAATAATATGAAAGAAATAATAGCTTCGGTGTTTTTTGACATATAACCTCCTACTCTGGGAAATAATATTTTTTAATTAGTCCTAAATTTCGAATTAAATTTTTTATCGAAATCGGACGACTATATCAAAAAGCTGCCATACGAAAGATCGGAAAAGTCCTGGAAAAATAATATGAAAAATTATATCTTCGGTGTTTTTAGACATATAGCCCCTACGCTTGTAAATATCATTTTTTTATGAGAAATAAATTTTAATTTAATTTTATCCATTATCGGATAACTGTATCATATATCTGCAATAAGAACTAATTATAGCTTCGGAGTTTTTTATATATTAGTATAATATTGAGAATATCATATTTTATATTTTTAAGACTTTCGAATTAATTTTAATAAAAATCGGACGACTCTAATATATAGCTGTCTAAGAAAGGGTCAGAGAAATAGTGAAATAGTTTTTTTAATATCACTGAAGCTAGCAAGAATTATTTAAAATTTAAAATGGTATTACTAATGTTGATTATTTCTTATGACTGCAAGGATATATAAACTTCGGCCGAAGTTAACTTCTTTTGGTGTTTATATATACGGGTTCATCATCAGTTAATTTCGGTTTTTGTTTATAAAAATCACTGGTAGTGATCCGTTCGGTTGTTGTTGTAAGTTGTTCATTGAATTGAGTCGGGTATTTTCTTGCAGGTTGGGATAATACAATTTTTTGTCTGTTTCTAAATCCGTTTTTACTTCTTCGTAGTTTGAAAGTGGTTCATAATGATTATTTTTAATAAAAACTACTTGATCTGTGTTTGTGGTATTTAGTAATCTTATATATCCTTTTTTTGACTATTGCTATGGTATTTGCGATATAGATCCCATGCTGAAATTCTTGATTAATTAATAATACATTAATTAAAAAATTTTCTTCTTTTGAATTTATTCGGTTTTTCTGACGATTTGGGATCTTGCTGGCAGAATTAGGGAGTTGTTGCCAGAACTGTATGCTATTCGAACATAATTCGGATATTTGAGGTTATTTGATCTAATTATAAGCCAGTCTTCAGACGGTTTGAAGTCTTGAAGTCTTTTGATAAAATTCCTGATGTTGTTTACTGTTGTGTATCTAAAGGGGTTTGGGAGTTTCCCGAATTTGTTTAGGCTGCCCTAACGTTGTTATTGTGTTTGTTGTTGTTTTCCCCACAGCGTTTCCGCCGCGGTTGTTCCCACTACGGTTGTTATTTCTGATAATATTGTTATAATTACCTCGATTATTACCTCTACCGCGATAATTGTTTTTGGAATTATTATCGCGATAATTATTTCCACGTTTGGTGTTCAATATGGAAATGGAATTGCCTGTCAGTTCAGTACTACATTGTATGTACTTGGCGACGGCTTGGTTCATGGCTTTCAATATTGTTTTGAGGCGGCTGTAGTGATGGCTTCCTTGGTACTGAATTTGTCAGCGTGTTTGGCCGATAGTTCTTCATCAATATACGAAGCTTCTAGGAGCTTTCGTAGGTTGTCAATTTCTGTGGTGAATTCTTCTGCAGTTCTACCTTTTTGGCTTGTTTTTGCCATTTTGGATTTATCTACGTCGGATGCTTTTTAATTATAGCTTCTTCTGTGGTTTCGTTTTGGACTCTGTATAATGTCAATCGAATTATTTTGGATTTGATGACTTTTACAACCAAAACCTCAAATGCACCTTTCGTAAGGTTAACCAACTTCAAAGCTGTTACGAATCTCTGAAGGTGTATTCCTTTCCCGTTAAACTCCGGTTTGGCATTCGATATTTCTTTAATGTATGCCCTTTGGGCAATTTCTCCTCGACCATTGTGGTTGGTTTTATTTCTACAATGCTGTTGCTAGAATCTGAATCGGTCAAGTCCTGGTTTGATAATTCAGACTGAATAAGGACTGCCGGAATAGAGATGTTTTTTATATATTTTTCTCTATATCGGGATCTGCAGAGATAGGGTCGTCAGCCTCAGCTTGTACTGGTGGATCTGATGATTCTGACTCTTCTCTAGCTCCTTTCTTCAATGGTGTGTTTAGGATAGTTGCTACTGAAATTGTTAAGTCGTACCTTTGCTTTATAGCTAATAATACTAGGACAATGTATGAAGGGAGAAATACTAAGTTGTACCTATTATTATTGATTAGTAGAGGCTCAGCTGCTTTTTCGATTATTGATAATAGTAATAAATAATACTAATTAATAATAAAGTTGGGCTCCTTATCAAGAGTGATTCTAATACACTCTGTAGTATTCATATTTTATTTTGTTTTTTCTTTTATTTATTTCTTTATTTTCATTGTACTTTAGATAAAATATACATCTATATTCAATATATTAGAGGGTTTGTGATTATTCATTATTATTTTTTTTTTGAAAAGCTTTTTAGAAATATTGTTGGCGCTTCATATACCATATATTTTGTCCAGATCATTAGTCTGGCTTTTATTTATTGCTCTTTTTAATGTACATTTATTATGAAACATATATGCCTTGTACAAAATAAATGCGCTCATAATGAAGACAATGATTGATAATTAAATATTCGTTAAGTCTGTATGCGTAATTTTGGACTCGATTTTATTTATTTCGTTTTCTGTGGAGTCCACTTCTTTCACGTTTACTAAACCCATTTAGGGTTTTTTCTGTGAACTGCTATAGGATTTTTTATGAAAGGCGTGTAATTTCATTTATAATTTATTTGCCAATTAGTTTGGATCATGTAGGTAAAAATTGCCTTATTGGGCTTAAGGTTTTTTTTTTTTTTAACGAGCAGTCGTTGTTGCCGCTTCGATCTCGATGGAGTTTCTTGTCAAGCCCAATTTACTTAAGAGCTAAAGAGGTCTAAGTCTCGTAGCGGCGCTACCAACAGCGGCAGCGGAGAGACGGCCTATATATTTTTAAGTATATAGCTATGCTCACTTAGTCTGTAGCGCGTTGGTATTTGCACATGCATGAGGTTCGCTCGTGTTGCAACTATGCTGACATTTAAATGTTATTTATCAAGATCAGGCTGAAATTGTTATTCATGGTTATCAATATTTTTTTATGTGTACTTTGATGTATATTTATTTATTTCTTTATAATGTAACAAAGACAAAAACTCGACAATATACAACTAAATATAATATTTACCTGTTTAAAAATATAAATGGAAGCAATTAAACAACTTTTTTTGTTATTTATATTTGGATGAGAAACTGAACAACCAGATTACCAAATTCACCAAATTGGCGATAAATGTAATCAGCTGTTAAGTATTGGACAGAATTCTGAGTAACCAACACTTGTTATATAAAAAACGAAAGTTTCTAAGCTGCATCAAAAAGATTTTAGAGTTTTGCAACGCACGTTGAAAAATAATTTAGTTTAAGCGGTATGATGCATATATGCATCACCACCACGTAAAGGGTTAAAAAACACCAAAGATAATTTTTTCAATTTTCTGATCGTTTGAATGGCAGCTATATGATATAGTCCTCCGAGTTTGATAAATTGTAATTCGATTTTCCGAACTAATTAAAAAATGTTATTTCCAGGCGTAGCAGATTATATGTAAGAAAACATCAAAGATATAATTTTTAATCATTTATTTTTGCGATTATTCCGGTGGGAGCTATAAGATATACTTGACTTGAGACTGACAGACGGACGGACATGGCCTGATCGACTCGTCTAGTGATGCTGATCAAGAATACATATACTATATATAAACGGAAACGTTTTATTCACTGCGTTGCAAGCTTCTGACTGAAATCATTTTACCCTCTGAAAGGGTATACAAAAAATAAAAAAAGAAAAGAATAGAAAAAGATGAGCTTAACGGTAAACTTAAGATAGAATTTGTAAGTCTGTGATCAAAGGCTTGTTGTTACGGAATAGAGCAAGTTGAATCTTCGCATAATTAGGCAGATAAAGTGTAATTGTGAAATCTGACAACTAAATATTATTAAATCGTCTTACTATATGGGACCCCACTATATGGTAATAGAACAATGTTTAGATCAAAAGCACAAGTAAAAATTAATAATATAAATCACGTCACAATAATTAATATTGAAACGTTCAACTAAGGACGCCGTTAGAATGCTAAAGGTTAAATAATCATTTTTGATTAATACTTTAAAGTACAAAGTACAAAAAATGATTTTTATAGGTAAATAAAATAATACTTTTATTATTAAAAAAATATTAATAAAAAGTATTTATTTTATACAAGAAAAACTATTTTTTTAATTTAATTTTTTAAATGTTGTAAAAAAACCTAGTTTATGTAAAGTACCCAATATTAGCAAGTCTATACCTCCATCTGTAGTTATCCGATTAAATTAATGTCTTTTGAATAAAATCCTCTGAAACCTCTACTTTTTAAATACATTTCTTTAAACACACAACAATTTCTAAAAACAAAAACAAATATTAGTTACATTTCTTTTACTTGTGCCCAACAAAAATTTTTTTTTTAATTTTAATATGTCACCGTTTGTCACCTACAATCGTTTTTTTTTATAGCTTGGAACCAATTTTTTGTTTCCCAAATATCGAATTTAATCTAATAAGCCCTCTGATATTTTTAGCAGCTATCTCGCTCGCTCTCATTAGAACCTTAAGGCGTTTATATTTCCAAGTTATTTAAAAATCTGTTGATAATTTCTAAATAAGAAAGGAAATATATTTAATTAAGATCAAAAGAGTATTTATTTTACCAATTCTAAATTTCTAATTTTCGTTTATAATAGGGTTTTTCTAAATATATTTACAACATTTATTTTGCAAATATTTTAACATAAGTTGATTTTTATACCAGTTAGGAAGCGTTTCCGACCCTATAAAGTATATCTATTCTTGATCAGGATCATTAACCGAGTCGATCTAGCCATGTCCGCCCATTCGTATGAACGCTGGGCTCTCGGAAACTATGAGAGCTAGAATATTCATACTTGGCATGCAGATTCCTGGGCTTCCTACGCAGCGGGGTGCGACGCCCACTCTTACGCCCACAATCCGCGAAAGTCTGTAGCGCCAGTTTTTATGATACAAAACAATCTGAAATGTATTTTTCTCATCAATACTTATCGACCCACCAAAAAAAGGTGCAACGCCCACTCTAACGGCGCCCTAAAATATCGTTTTTCTGCTTATATATATTCATTATTCTTTTGCTCCCTTAAGCTGGCTAACGGGTATCTGATAGTCGAGGCACTCAACTATAGCGTTCTTTCTTGTTTTTGTAATGAATTGTGCTTAGCTATAGCTAATTTTTTGGTTGTTGGTATAAAGCAGTGAAAGGATAATGTTTCTTTAGCATTAATGGTTTTTGGGAATCATTTTTCCAAATATTTCTCTTATATGTGGTAGACACTTGGATGCCCATTTGAATAATTCCCTGGGCGTTTGTATTGGGTTAGTTACTCTTTGCAGACTAGATCTGGTATCTAACCTTTTTAGTGTTCCGCGCAGGCCATTAAAAAACAATTAAATAAGTTAAGTTCGGCAAGCCGTAACACCATTTTAATATTTTGAATTGAATTGTTGCTATTAAATTAAAATTTAATGACACTAAAAAAAATTATTTCATTATTTCTGTGACCTTTTCTTTGACAGCTATACGCAGAGTCGTCTGATTTTTATTAAAATTAATTCGAAAGTCTTAAAAATAATATTATGAGATTATGTGCCAAAAAAAACTTCGAAGCTAATTTGTTTCATATTATTTTGCCACCAATTTTCCGATCGCTTATCGTTATATTTAAAAAAACACCGAAGCTATAATTTCTTTTATATTATTTTCCCACCAATTTTCCGATCGTTCCTATGGCAGCTTTATGATATAGTCGTTCGATTTTGATAAAATTAAATTCGAAATCCAGAACTAATTAAAAAATGTTATTTCCAAGAGTAGGAGATTATATGTTAAAAAACTCCAAAAATGTAATTTTTTAAACATTTTTTCCCCATTAGTTCCTATGGGAGTTATAAGATATAGTTGTCCGATCCGGCTGGATCCGACTTATATACTACCTGCAATAGAAAGAAGACTTTTGGAAAAGTTTCAGCTTGATAGCTTTAAAACTGAGAGATTAGTTTGCGTAGGAACGGACAGACAGACGGACGGACAGACGGACATGGCTAGATCGACTTGTCTAGTGACGCTGATCAAGAATATTTATACTTTATGGTGTCGGTGTCTCCTTCACTGCGTTGCAAACTTCTGACTGAAATCATTATACGCTCTGCAAGGGTATAAAAAGTGCCAATCAGCCTCTAAACCAAAATCTTTCAGGTGATGAGAAATTTCTTTGTTTTGTTTTTGTATTGGGTGCAAGCTTCATCCGAATAATATAGTTTTTTTTTAAGTATCGTCAAATTTCCTTTAAAAAAAACTTGTGTTGTTAAAAAACATGTACAGCTATTGTATCGTGATGCAAACATTTGAAAATCATTACCAGGCTTTTGAAATAGATTTCTACATTACTCCTGAAATAGATCGGAAACGGGTGCACTGTTGCTTGGTTATTATTCCAATAAACTCCCTGCACCAAATCTTGAAGTAAAAAAGCTTAGTTTTCTGAAAAGTCGCAAATGACATTGCACTCATCTGTTGTAAGCTCTTCCTTTTTTTGGTCTCAAACTAATTTTTTCAATCCCGTTTTGAAGTTGTCAAAAAATTTATCAACAGGGGATGTCGTTAGTTGTCATGTTCTGGGAGTTATTCTAATGGGCATCCAAGTCTCTACCAAATATAACAGTCAAATTTTCAACCAACGCGGAATATGCTGTTGAAGTAAAAAAGTTGTAAAAAAGATTCTAAAAAACGATGACTTTTAAAGGAACTTTATTCTTTCAGATAAGCACTACTCATTACAAGAAAAATCAACTTGTGTTAAAATAATTGCATAATAAATGTACTAAAATTGGGAGAAGTTTTAAGAAAATCAGAACTCAAAATATTTATCGTCGACTCACGAAAATTTTAAGCCTAGAAAATAAAATTAAATTGTATAATAAGAGGGAAGATTGCGCTGATTGTGTTCTGTTTGTTTCACTTGTAAGAAATATTTAAAAAAATAAATTTCCTCATATCTTCCAACCTTGTAGAATTATCTATACTTTTTGAAATTTACAAAATCTTAAATGTGCACCTCTCATCCTCAATTTTATCGTATAAGCCCACTTTAAACATTTAAAAATTCGATGACAAAAGTCAGTCTTTCAAATATAATATTGAAGTGGGGTAGACTGCTATATCAAACACAATTCAAGTAAAAGTGAAAAACTAAAAGGAATAACCAAAATTAATTTTGCATTAGCAGAATGCAGTTAACCCCTTGAAGTTAAAGTTATTTCAGTAAAAGAAAACTTTGAAGTGATTGCAAAGTATATACATCTTTAAGATAAATCTAAAGAAACTGAAATGAAAAACATTCACAGCAAAATAAGGATCATGATAATGATGCTAATTTATAATGTAAATTCTATGAGCGTATGCTCATACCATGGAAATAGTCTCAAAAACTCAAGAACTCTGTTTCTTTCAGTGTATGCTCTTTAATAAAATTGAAATGTATTTTTTATACCACTATCTCGTTTCCTATGAACGAAAAAAGCTGTATTCAACAGATGTCACAAAAATAATCAATATGGTTTTAGCTGGGCCTTGATTTTTTACTTAATATTTTCCTTTGAAGACTAATGACTTCACGAAGAGGAAATCAGAAGATGGTGCAATTTTTCTGCAATGGTACAATTTTCTGCAATTCAAAAATGCGACACCCTCAGAATAATAAACTGGAAATAACCCAAGTTCAACATTAACTTTCTACTCGGGTTTGCATTTGCATGCATTCTGGAATATATAAATGAACATATTTTAATATCATTAGGTTTTTAAATAAAGTGTTTTAAGAGTTGTAAATTCATTGAAAAATTTAACTAAATTGAGTCATTACTACTTACATAAAATACTTGATAATTCCTTGAATGGTTCTATTTGTCAGAAAACTATTCCATTATTTCTCTGACCGTTTCTTTGACAGCTGTATGTTACATTCGACTGATTTTGATAAAATGAAATCCAAAATTCAGATCCGTCTGTCCGTCCGTCTGTCTGTCCGTTTTTATGCAAATCAAAATCGGACGTATACTCGTTTGTCATATAGCTGTCATAGGACCGATCGAAAAGTTGGTGGGAAAATAATATGAAACAAATTATAGCTTTTGGGCCTTATGACATATTATCTTATAATATAATTTTTCATAGTTTTAAGAATTTCGAATTAATTTTAATAAAAACTAAGACGAAGACTACTCTAACATATAGATGTCAAAAAGAATGAAATAATTTGTTTTTTATATTACTGAAGTCAGCAACAATCCTTAAAAATTTCACAAGGTGTTACTAAAGACACCAAGGATATAATTTTTTTACAATTTTTCCTCGATAGTTCGTATGGGATCTATATGATGTAGTTCTCCGATACAGCTGGTTTTGACCTGTATATCACATGCAATAGAAATAAGTCTTTGGGGAAAGTTTTAGCCCGATAGCTTTAAAACTGAGAGACTAGTTTGCGTAGAAACGAATGGACAGACGGACTGAAGGACATGGCTCGTCTGGTCTATGAAGCTGATCCAGACTATATATTCTTTGTGGGGTCGGATACGTCTCCTCCACTGCGTATCAATTTTCTGACTGAAATCATTATAACCTCTGTAAGGGTATAAAAACGATGACCGATGTGAAACTTTATTCTTTCAATTCTTTATACCAAAAACCCAAAAATTAGCTTCAGCTAAGCACTAATCATTACAAAAAAAATTAAAATAATTGCATAATAAATGTGGTACAAATATTTAGAAAAAGACCTATAAAAACAAATAAAATAACCCTACATTAAAAATTTAGAATTGATAAAATAAAAATTCTCCTAATGTTAATTAAATATATTTCCTTGTTTATTTAGAAAGTATAAACAATTGGTTAAATAACTCAGAAATGCAAATGCCATGAGGTTCTAATAAGAGCGAGCGAGATTGCTGCTGAAAATATCAGAGGGCTTATTACATTAAATTCGATATCTTGAAAACAGAAAATGGTTGCAACCTATTAAAAAACCGATTTTGGGTGACAAAGGGGGCATACTTCAAAATAAATTTTTATGTGGGGTCAATAGTTCAATAACTTTGCTGTGTCCAAAAAATGTATTTAAAAGGTAGAGGTTTCAGAGGATTTTATGCAAATTCGAACTAACAAAATAATTTTTTGCGTCCAAATCCTGACACTAGTGTGTACTTATTTTCCGAATTGTATATTAAAAAAAAAAGTTTTAGGCCAGGAAAAAATGTCAACTTAAAAAAGGTGTTCGGCTTGTAAAAGAACGGCCCATATGACAGACAGATTTTACTGTTTTGGGCATTTGTGAGCGTCTACAGCTTGTTTTTTTTTTTTTTTGGTTTGTCAACGGGTCTTGACGAGTCTAATACATTTCAGTTAAATGTTTTCTTTTTGCATAAAAACTGTAGGCCCCACAGTTTTGATCGATTATTTGGCGTTCGTGGGCATTTTTGTTCGCGTGAAAAACAAATACAAACCAAGTTTTAAAAAAAGATTTATTTAAATAAACTGTAAATTAAAAAGGCTGGTTTTAAGAAAGAAAGAACCTGATTGACTGAGCAAATAGGACATAGGAGGAGTTAGCCATTAGATGTCCCACCAGAAAATTAAAGGGTTATGAGTATCTCCGTGTTGCTTTTCGGCTTAAACAAAAAAATTTACATTTATCGCAAAGGTAATTATACCCGGTAACCGTAGAGTTAGCGATAAGTATATAACAAGTAGAAGGAAGCGTTTCCGATCCCATACAGTCTATGTGTTCTTGATCAGGGTCACTAGCCTAGGCAACCTAGCCATATCCGTCTGTCCTTCGGTCTGTTCGTATGTAAGCTGAGATCTCAAAAACTATAAGAGCTAGAGAAATGGGACTTGGCTTGCAGATTTCTGGGCTTCCTGAGCATCGCAAGTTTGTTTCAGCAGGGTGTCGCGCCAATTTGCGTAAAGTTTCTATGATACAAAACAAGTTAAGCTAAAATGTATTGGTATTGTCGATTTCAATCGTTTTAGACAATGAAGTTTGCCACTATGGTGGCAATTGTTTTCATGTTAAATGTTAAGTGAAATTTATTCTCGTATAACTCTCGATCGACCTAAAAAGAAATTTGGCACGCCCACAATCGCCTAAAACGCTTTAATCTGTCTGCTACCCACATTATAAAATATTGTAATAGCGGGTAGGTGGAACTTGCTGCTTATATATCTACATTTCCCTTTTGCTCTCATAAGGTGATTAACGGGTGTCTGATAGTCCTGGCGCTCGACTATAGCGTTATTTCTTGTTAATGTTTGTCTTTAATTTCTTTAAAGCATAATTTTAAGAAAATTCAAAAGTTAAATCAGTTTCAATGGTGTAAAAAGGCTGATTTTAGTATATTTAATATAAAATCCAGGTTACACAAAAAATATACCGTAAACTCAATTTTTTCAGTGAAAAATAGTCCACCATTCAGAATTCTTTCCTTACATTTTCACACATTTCTTCATTTTAGGGTACCCTTCGAGTACATCTGTCCGGTGTTTAAGTGGGGCTCTATGAATGATTGGATGTTTGGACTGGAACGAATAAATCAGTTTCCAAAACTTCGTCTTCAAAGTGAAAGGACCTTTTTACTTAAAATGCTGGCAGGATGCCCCAGACAGCGTGAAAAAATTAATTATATACTTGATCTGGCCATTCTAAAAAATATTTCATTATTCACCGACAGCGATAAAATATTAATCATTAATATGGTTACCATGCAATCCATTGGTTACACATCACTATTGGACTTTCTTTCGACCAATTGGGATTATGTACATCAAAAGTAAGAAATCACAACTTTTTGAATGAAAAACTGAACATAACTATACAATTTGATATGAATTTTATATATTTCTTTTTAAAACGCAAACATTCGTTTTAAAACTGACAATTTGTTTTTTGTCGTTGATGCACTATGGTTAGTAAATATTTATTATTAGATGCTACATTATTATTGAAAAATAGAAATGCGAACTGTTCAAATTCTTTATGCTTATCAAATAGACAGTAAAGGTTAAATAATCATAAAAGTACCCAATTTGCATTATCAACTGGAAGGTTAACTAGATAGGACCAGCTTACTGTAGATAAAGATTCCACTTATTTTCCGTAGCCAGTCCTCCTTAAACACAAACTAGGCTATTCATTTATTGCAGTCCTAGGATTATTAAAAATCCATTTTAACAGACCTGAAGGGTAGGATGTTTGCAGATATTATTATTATTAAAACCACAAATTCAGAGTTGGAGGGTAGGATGATAAAAATCGTAAGGTAAAGATACATGCAAAATACAACAAACTTCAGCATCGCTACTATCAAGAACAAAAATTAAGTCAAGAAGATGACCAATATGATTAGGAGTCCTGTTAATTTGCTGCAAAGATAGTTCAACAAGACCACCAATTAAATCATTTTTCAGTTTATGAATCATTGTCAATGAGTCCTTACACTCCCACCAAGAAATATTAAAAAATTAAAAGTCACCAAGCATAATAAATTGGTCAGTTTCAGCAAGCATCAAGGATATAAAATGTATGGCGGACAGGTGAAATAGATACGCGTTCAATTCAGAGCCAGAAGATATATAAGTAGATAGGAAACACGGATTCTGGCACAATTAGCATATTAATGGCCCCCGTCCCCCGCCACCTATCATTTGCATATGCGGGTTCTGGAACAATTACCATAATCCATAAATGAACTGTTTTTAAGTGGGTTTCGAGGTCATAAAAATGTCTTGATAAAGAGTCAGTCGCCCCCACATCTCCACGTGACAATATTGATCATGTATCCTCCTCCTCATTATAAGCAATTAATAGTCACGTAAGAAAGGTGCACTTGAAAAAGGGCGCACACCTATAGTATCCGAAGGTCGTTATCACGTACCCTTTTACCTCATCATCCCAGGTGTTGCTATGCACTTGAGAAAGGATGCACACCCAATGTATCCAAAGGTTGTTATTTCAGAGAAGCATGACCGATCATGTTTGGGAATAATGTTTTCTATGACTGCAAGACAAGTTTAGAAATCAAAAGAAACCCTATAAAATCTCACAAGTTAATGAATCTCAGATGTGGGAAATTTTTTTTTCAAACCCATATTTTTGTTTCCACCCCAGAACGTTTTGCTGGTAAATTGTCAAAGATTCTCTTCTTTCCACAAAGGGTCATAAAGATATCAGCCAAAGTCAGAGACCCGAACATGGGCCCTTGTCTATTACCTGACCGCAATACATTTATTCAATTATTTTGGTATTGCGAACATTATAATATATATTTTCATAATATTGAGTGCCTCATTTTTGTAATCTGAAATTCGATAGCATACACATGTATTGCCTCTCTCGGTATTTTTTTATATAGGTTTCCCTATTCTTCTTTTACCTCAAGCTGTACACATGAATATCTTTGATTTTCCCAAGTCGAAATGTTTTTTTTTTTCCAAACTGTCCCCTATTGGCTACCTGAGTATGACGGTGTGTATAAACAATGATCTTTCCTTTCCCACCTTTAAGCTAAGTATGCTCGCTCTCTTCTAACCAAGCTACTCTTTTGTTCTACATTTTTTTGTCCACAAATTCTTTGTCGAACCTTCTTCTTTGTTCTATGTTTCTCTGTCTCCTTTATCGATTTGAGGGTGTCCAATTGGTTACACTTGTATCAAATATTTTTCAAAATCAATACTTCTTATCTCTTCTAAACAGTGAATAGTCTACGAGCCCTGCTAGAACTATCTATATTGTTCTTAAATTTACAAAACTCTAAATATGCATTTCTGATTTTCAATATTATCGTACACGCCCACTTCAAACACTATAAATGACCGAGGACAATAGTTAGTCTTCTAAAAAAAGTATTAAAGTGGGTTAGTCTGCTGCATCAAGAACAACTTAAAGTGAAAAAGTGATCGTAAAAAATAATTAAATAAAATCAAACAAGAAAGGAAGTTAACTTAGGCAAGCCTAAGTTTGTATACCCTTGCAGTTATAAGAAACAATCAACTTTAGTAAATAATTTTTTCATATTTTTTTTCCACTAATTTTCCAATTGTTCCTATGACAGCTATATGATAAAGTCGTCCGGTTTTGATAAAATTTAATTCGAAATTCAGAACTAATTAAAAAATGTTATTTCCAAGCTTAGAAGGTTATATGTTAAAAAAAAACACCGAAGATATAATTTTTTTAAAGTTTTTTGCCCGATTTAGTTGTCCGAGCCGGCTGGTTCCGACTTATATACTACCTGCAATAGAGAGAAGACTTTTGGGAAACTTTCAGCCCGATATCTTCAAAACTGAGAGACAAGTTTGCGTAGAAACGGACAGACAGACAGATAGACGGACATGGCTAGATCGACTCGTCTAGTGACGCTTATCAAGAATAAACTTCTGACTGAAATCATTATACCCTCTGTAAGGGTATAAAAATGAATACCCAAAATCTGTTTTGTCAATCCTGCAAGTGTGATGTGAAAAAAAAATCGGTGGTCAAACCATGTCCGCTCAAAGTCCCTTATGCGAAATGCAATTTAACCCCTTGGACAGTGCAACGACGTCCTTACAGGCTAAGCGAGGAAGAAAAAAACCACGTGCGCTGTAAAATTGATGAATTATTGAAAGCAAAAATTATTCGTCCAAGTTGCTCACCTTTCGCCAGCCCTATGATGTTGGTAAAGAAGAAAAACGGCACTGATCGTCTTTGTGTGGACTATAGGATATTAAATGAAAATACCGTTGCTGATAGGTATCCGTTGCCTCTTATCGCAGACCAGATTGCCAGGCTTCGCGGTGCTAAATATTTCTCGTGCTTAGATATGGCCAGTGGTTTCTACCAAATTCCAGTACATTAAAATTCAATAGAGCGAACCGCGTTTGTAACGCCAGAAGGGCAGTACGAGTTTTTGACCATGCCTTTTGGCTTGAAAAATGCACCTTCTGTGTTCCAGAGGGCCATAATAAGAGCATTAGGAACTCTAGCACACACATATGCTATCGTTTATATTGATGATGTGTTGGTTATAGCCGAAACCAAAGAAGAGGCGTTGGAACGGTTGCATACTGTACTCGAAACATTAAGTAATGCCGGATTTTCGTTTAATGTAACTAAGTGCTCCTTCCTTAAAACTCATATAGAGTATCTGGGGTTTGAAATAAGCAACGGGGAAATTAGGCCAAACGCACGTAAGATAAAAGCATTGATTGATTTACCGCCTCCACAATCTGTGTCGCAGTTAAGACAATTTATTGGATTGGCTTCATATTTCAGACAGTTCGTTCCAAAATTTTCGGAGACGCTTAAGCCTTTGTGTCACCTAACGTCAAAGAAAATTGCAACTTTCACTTGGCAACAAGACCACGAGCAAATACGAGCTAAAATCATATCTGTGTTGACACAGGCACCCGTTTTGATCATATTCGACCCGCAATACGCAATTGAGTTGCACACTGACGCCAGTTCAATTGGCTATGGAGCTATATTATTGCACAAAATTGATAACAAACCCCATGTCATTGAGTATTTTAGTAAATGCACGTCTCCTGCCGAGTCAAAATATCATTCTTATGAATTAGAGACGCTAGCGGTAGTTAATGGTATCCGACATTTCCGCCATTACTTGCAGGGACGTAAATTTGTCGTATATACAGACTGCAATTCTTTGAAGGCTAGTCGCACAAAACTTGACTTAACGCCGAGGGTACATAGGTGGTGGGCATTTTTGCAATCGTTTGACTTTGACTTAGAGTACAGAAAGGGTGAACGAATGGCGCACGTAGATTGTCTATCTCGGAATCCAGTGCCTGAGAAAAATAATGTTCAAAATAAAATACCTGAGAAACGAATAAATTTGACTGAGGTAACCGACAACTGGTTAATTTCGGAGAAACAGCGTGATAGTGAGATTTTAGATATATCAACTAAATTAAGAAATAATGAATTACCAGATAATTTAGATAAAACCTATGAATTACGAAAATGTATTTTGCACAGGAAAATACAGCGAAATGGTAAAACTAAATGTCTACCGGTAATTCCAAGGTCATTTAGATGGGCAATTATCAATCATGTCCACGAATCAATAATGCATTTGGGATGGGAAAAGACATTAAATAAGGTTTATAGCTATTACTGGTTTGAAAACATGTCAAAATATGTGCGTCGGTTCGTAGAAAACTGTATCACTTGTAAACTATCGAAGCCACCCGTAGGTAAAGTGCAGGCAGAGTTACATTCTATTCCCAAAATAGATATACCGTGGCACACGGTACATATTGACATAACAGGAAAATTGAGTGGTAAAAATGACTTAAAAGAATACGTTATTGTCTTAATAGACGCATTTACAAAATTTGTTTATTTTTACCACACTTTGAAAATAGATACGGAAAGTTGTGTTAAGGCCGTAAGATCAGTTATTTCCTTATTTGGCTTGCCTACCCGAATTATAGCGGATCAAGGACGTTGTTTTGCAAGTTCAGATTTTCGTGAGTTTTGTTCCTCTCAAAAAATTAATTTGCATTTAATTGCCACCGGTGCGAGTAGGGCCAATGGTCAGGTCGAGCGAGTAATGAGTACACTCAAAAGTATGTTGACGGCTGTGGAAACCGGTCAGAGATCGTGGCAGGATGCGTTGGCCGAGGTGCAATTGGCAATGAATTGTACGGCGAATAGAGTAACTAAGTTTAGCCCATTAGAATTGTTAATTGGTAAGGAAGCTAGACCTTTTGGCTTACTACCAATAGATGAACAAGTTGATGACAAAATAGACAGAGAAGATCTAAGAAAACAAGCCAAACAAAATATGGAAGACGGCGCACGATATGATAAGCGCAGGTTTGATAGTAATAAGGCGAAAATTATTAAACATAGTTTAGGCGATCACGTATTGATTAAGAATGAGGAGCGTCATCAAACTAAGCTTGACCCTAAATTTAAAGGGCCGTTTGAGATTGTCAAAATACTAGATGGAGATAGATATCTGTTAAAGTCCTTAACAAGTAAGCGAACTTACAAATATTCTCATGAATTCTTAAGAGCTTTGCCGAATAATGAGCTAATACGCGAAGATAGAGACGGCACGATGGTAGATGCGAAAAAGAAAGAAAAGAAAGTGTTAAAGGAACTACACTAAAGTTATAGTAATGTGTTAAAGGAACTACACAAATGTTATATTGTAAGATGTGTTACAGGAATGCACAAATGTTTTATTTTACAAAAGAGAATAATGTTATTAAAGAATAACTAAATGAATTAATAAGATTATGTTTAATTGAAGAAATGTAATGAATACAGAATATTTGATATTTATATAAGTGATTTTTATTTTGAAAGCTTTTGTCCAATACATGAAATAAAAATATCTGTTTAAAAATAAAGAAAAGTTTAAAGTGAAATTGAGTCTCGTGGTATTGAAAGCTAAACACACGAGGACGTGTGATAGGTCAGGAAGGCCGTGTCGTAGTGTGATTCCCAATAAATGTAGCATTCTGGTAATTTGGGAATTCGGGGAATTCCCTGCTTCTGCTTTACTCGTTGATATTGAGCGAATGCACGGCAGCAGAGGCAGAGACGCTCTGCTGCTGAGTGAGGTTCGATGGTAAGATACCAAGAGTCTTGAGTAAGACAGAGATGGCTGTATACGCTCGTCTTGAGTGAGTTTATGACGTGAGCGCGTATGCAAGAGTTAGTTGAGCTTGAGTATTCGAACCAAACGTAACTCGCTGTGCAGCTGCGAATATCAATAAAAGCATCAAGATGGAAAATATACCCTTGCCCCCGACATATACAAAATGGTTTAGTACTGAAAAAATCCATGTAGGAGTCCAATTCTTACAAAAGCATTGGTTGAAAAATAATATTCATCTAAATACTTTCCATAGGCAAAATACAAAAAATAAATTTGAAAAAGATTTTTTTAAGTTGATGAATAATTCTGTTTACGGAAAAACGATGAAATACCCTGAGCGCAGGGTCGAATGACTGTCCGTTCTATTTAATAAGCCCATGTATTTATGATTTGCAGTATTAGACTTATCGAAATGGAAAATGTATGATTTTCATTATCAATATATGAAGCCAAAGTTTAAGGAAAAGTTACTACTAAATTATATGGATACTGAATCATTTATCTATACAATAAAAACTGACGATTTTTAATCGTAATGATCTTGAAGCCAAATTTGATACATCGGTCTATTCAGACGAAAAGATAACTCTATAATTTTAAAAGAGTTAATAAAAAAAGCTTAAGTTTTTTTAAAGATGAGCTTAACGGTAAGGTCATGACAGAATTTGTAAGTCTATGCTCAAAGGTTTATTCTTATAGAATAGGTCAAGTTGAATCTTCACACAATAAAGCAAAGGAAGTGAGTTCATGAAATCTTACAATTGAACACTTTAAAAACGTTTTATTAACTGGCACCCCACTTTATGGCAATAGAACAATGTTTATAACAAAAGGACGCAAAATATCTACAGTTAAAGTTTAAAAAAAATATCAAAATCGGACGACTATATCATATAGCTGGCATAGGAACAATCGGGAAATTAGTGGGAAAATAATATGAAAAAGTTATTTACTAAAGTTGATTATTTCTTATAACTGCAAGGGTATACAAACTTAGGCTTGCCGAAGTTTAGTCTCTTTTAAACAATTAAATAATTTATTAATATTTCGTTTCAAAGACTTATGAATGCACAAAGAGGAGATTAGAATAGGGCTCAATTTTTCTTTTGTTTGTTTAAATTAAATTAATTAAGTTAGAAAGGGTTTGAGGTGTGAGGAACGCCCCAAAGAAATGGTGAAAGTGGGTAAGGTGTTTTGTCATGTCTTGTCTCGTCTTGTTTTTTTCTCACCCCAAAGGTGTGTGTTTGAGGGGTGTTTTCTCATGCGTAAAAATGTGTGGTTGTTTAGAGTGATCTTTAGCCGAATAGGGTGCGTAGGAGTGTGTGAGAAAGGTGTTTTGTCATGCGTCGAATTTGTGGTTGCTTAGAGTGATCTTTATCCGAAAATGGTGTGTAGGAGTGTGAGAGAGGGGTGTTTTGTGATGTGTACGAATTTGTAAAACGATATTTAGGTTGAGTAGTAGTAGGAGGAGGAGGAGGAGTAGGAGGGGGGAAGTTGTTTTATTATGCGTGTCCGTTTTGTTGATTCAATAAGGGTTGTAGATGATATTTGTTAGTGTAAACTGTCTTCAGTGGTCTTGTGGTCAAAAGGTGTTAGTTTGAGGGATATTAGACCGCATACTTTTGTGGTGTGAAATAAGCGTGATTTCGAGAACTTCCCCCTCTTCAGCGAGCATTAGATGAAAAGGTGAGCTTGAATATCTAAAGTACGTTTCTTCTAACTTGTATTAAGTTAAGGGGACGGTAATCTCTTTATTTTAGAATTTCAATATACGATGAAATTAATTTTCTAACTTTTTATTGTTGAATTACAAAATGAAAACAAGCACACGTTTCTATATTAGCATTAGAAAATTTACATAAATTTAAATGTTTTCCAAATGTTGTTGTTATAAACTCATTTACGTCAATACTCATGAACATGTCCCCTGACTCCAGCAGTAATTTCTAGTACTCTTTTGAAATCATATTTCCAAATGAATTAATAAATAAATTCATTTTATTTATCAAGGAAGAATAATTCTAATAAGATTGTTATTAGAATCCGACATTTTGTAAACTTCTTTTCTGGACTCTCAAATTGTGAATGAAAGAATGAATGGTGAAAAGTTGTTGTTGTTTTCCTTTGTGTAAAAGTTTAAGGTTTTATGAGCATTGTTGAGTGAGCAGACACCATCTCGAGCATGTAATTAACAATATGGGAAGTGGTTTCTATCCATTAATTTTAGAGAGGGACATCTTATTTCATAAATGTTAATTACATCATCAATTTTTAAAAAATTTTGTAGGAATAACCTTTTTTGATATCCCTTACAGATTATTTCCTTTTTTCTAATTGTTTTTCTTAAATAAATTTGTGTTTCATTGAAAAAGTATACTCCATCGTTCCAATAAATTTTATGATGTTTTTTTGTTAACCAAGTAGCTGTTTTTCTACATTTTTTATTCAATTCAATAAAATTATGTAGAGAGTGTATGAGAAAATAAGAGTTCAAGATTGTTTCGTTTTTGAATACGACTCCAATTTCTTTTAGAATAAATTTATTATTATTTCCTTGAAATCCTTGTACATCAAATGCAACAATGTCTTCACTCATGATTGATTGATTGTTAAACAATCCGCTGAACTAGGTCATTCAACGTATCATATTCAACTAAACGATCATGTATCAGCACGCAATATACTTGAACATTTTCGATAGCGGGCTTGCTAAGTTCAATTGAAATCCTAACATGAATAGGTCCCGATTTAACCAATTCATCTTGATATGATAAGTCTATTACGATAATAGGAACTTTAGTTTTAAACTCTGCGGGTGATAGTAAAGGAGATTCACTTCGATTATAGTAGCTAGTTTGAAACTTGCAATACATTTCATATAGGTGAGCAAATCGTTCTTTCTCAAAGTCCAAATTCAAGTCATCGTAGGGATATGTTTCAGAGTTTAAGTAAACCTTCAGATTTCTTAAATTCCTTGTAATCAGATGGTGGTTATATTTAAATGAAATTAAAGCAAATGCGGAATGCAATCGGTAGATTGGATCCACTTTTTATAATATCACTTTAATAATATTTCTTTTAATCGCTGGGTGTTATATGAGGAATTTATCATGTAATATTACTCATATTGAGATGATATTTTTCGACTCTTTGTGCATTCTCAACTATATCTTCCTCACGTTCATCATTTAAATTTTTTGATATCAATAGTACTAGTTCATGTTTAAAATTTTAATACAACTATTTGAAATCTTCAGCAAATTCAAGTAGATTTTAAGGGGTATTGAAAAGTTAAAGTTAGGTCTTAAATTGAAATCGGATCCTCCACTCTATCCGGAATTGTAAAGTCTCTTGCTTTCAATTTCATTTAAAGAAACAAAGTTTTTTATTGTAGAAGTATTACCACTAATCCTTGTTCTATTTATCCCAACAACATTTATTTTATAGCGTATTTCTCATCCTCCCAATAACATTTTGAGTTTCTACCGCTCCCCTTCCTTAATTAGGGTAATATCTCCTTGAAAATTTAGAAGATTCTCATAGGGATTACATATAAATCTTGATTTTAAATTCTAATTCTTATCTGATCATTCGTCTTAAATAATTGTTGATACGGTGAATAACTATTCTTTCTTCGATATACTATCATCAGAGAAAGGTTTTTCTCGTACTGCAAAAATTTCATTCAACCCCACAATTTTAGTTAAACTCGTACTTTGAAGCCCAGTGATTTAAGAATTAACTTGTGTTTCAATGTAAGTGTTTGTCTTTTTAGTTTCGATCCTCTTCCTATAACTTTATGTTTTAAAGTGTGCTGATGATGGTAAGTAGTAACTCTTTTATTATATATAATCATTGTATTAGTTTTAAATGTAAACGAATTCTATAGTTTTCACCACGTAAAAATATAAGTTCACCGTTCTGATCAGTTATGTGGTAAGTAAATGAGATTGTGTGGTATGATGTTCATTTTACAGCCCTGTGGAACATTAACAGCAAACATCGCTTAAAGGTTAATTTAAGGTAATATATAAACCAAATATTACAAATCAAAACATCATTATAAAATTGTTATTTTAAAGAACAAACAGTGCTTATTAGAGGTTGATGTTAAAATTTCCCATAACAATTTTATACAATTTTTAGTTTAAAGAACAATTAAAATGTTGTTTTAGAATTACACTCAATTTTCTTACATTCTTCTATATTTAGTGGTATAGTTTGCACATAACTATTTATACCACCTTCTAATATATAGATTTTATCTTCGTCATTACATCATCATACAAAACCAGAATGTCGTCTTTAACCTCTTTTTTGTTAAGGTTTTGAAATTCAGAAAAAAAAAATATTATTAGCATATATAAATATTATTTTGTTTATGTGTATATTATTTAGCAAATTTAAAGCAATTTATTCTTAATGTTGCTGGGGGATATTAATATTTCGTTTAGATTTTCGTTGGTGGTGGCGATTAGTTAAATATTTTGTATTCCTACGTTTAGATTTATTCTCACTACGTTTAACATGCGATCTACTATATATATTATTGTAGTGATATTTAACATCTACCCTAGCACTTTTATATGTTACGGTGAAGAATCTATTTAACCCCCTTCTTCCAAAACCAGGTGTCCCCCTATTTTCCTTTCATTCTCAATTAATTGGTTTTTAAAATTCTCTATTATTCCTCTCTTTGTAAATTCTTTTGAGAGTTATGCATGTTTTCTATGCTTTTTAACTTTTGACTTGTTTTTCTTTTTTTGGAACTCGTCCTACACATTCGATTTCGGTATCACTATCATTGAGATGTATAACTTATTTTAGGTGCTTGACTTACGTTTCGAAATTCTGCCTCACTATCATTAATATCTATAACAATTTTTTGCGATTTTTCAGATCCTATGCTTTTATTTTCTATTTTCTCAACATTTGTATCTTTAGTAATAATATCAAAAGGATTGGGTGGGCTTGCTGTTGTTATTGAAGATATTGTTGTTGTTGTTGCTGATGTTGCTGTAGTTGCAGATGTAGCTGTAGTTGCAGATGTAGTTGTTGTTGCAGAGGTAGTTGTTGTTGTAGATGTTGGGGTACTTGATTATTCTTCCTCCTCCAGACTACTTATCAAAGTAGGTGGGTTTGATATTGATGTTGATGTTGTAGGTGTAGTTTTTGTTTTTATTTTTTCTTTAACTGTGCTTGCAGTTGAGGAGTTTTCATTAATACCATTATTAGTACTTTCACTTCACTTTTTAAATTTTTTCATTATCATCACAAGTTTTGTTAATAAGATCCATAAAAATATGGCTACCTTTCAATATCTTGACTTTCAAATCAATTTTTATTATTTTTTTTTTAATTTCGGCATATTGATGAATAGTCCAATTGAGTTATTCGAATTAGATGGGTTTTCAATAATCGTCATTTCACTGGGCACCGGTAACATTTTCACAAGAGGATTTATTAGGGAAAATAAAAAAAATTGTATCAATAATGACAATTTTTTTTTTTTTAATAAATGAACGAATGCACGCGAATAAACGATCCGAAATTGACATGCGTGAACGAATAGACGAAATACTTTCCCTTTAAAACCTCCAGATTTGTATACGTATATATAAATATATACATGAGTCTATTTCACGCATTGACGTCAATGCGTACATTTTAATTATTCTATGCTTCAAGTTGTTGTTTTTGTGAATCCAACTATCTGCTAATTTTAAAAAAGTCTACACAGTGCGTAACTATACAATCATCTTTTTGTTTTAGAATCTTTAGAGTTCAAGTTCCATACGCTCTCTTAATCTACTCAACACACAAACACATAATCAATTCCATTCGAATTCTTATCTTTACATGTTTGTTCACACTTTATAAATAGAAATTGGGCGTGTGAAGAAACATAATTTGATATGACACATTGACGTCAATGCGTACATTTTAATTTTTCTATGCCCTCGCTTGTTTTTTATAGAATTTCTTTTTTGTGAATCCAACTATCTTCTGATTTTGAAAAGCCTAGCCAACGCAAAAGCACATAATCACCTTTTTGTTTCAGAATCTTTTAAACAAGATAAGTATTAGGAAATTTTGTTTTTTTTTTTAATTTCTTGTTTTTAGAAGTTCCCTTGAATTGGATCACCTTCAAGTCTTCAAGTATGTATTTTGTACTTTCTGATTTCGAAAAATTTCCGTAGTCCAGTTTGGAGGACAACCTCTTTCAAAGACATGCTTATATTTAAGTATTCGCACATGATCCCTTTCTTTAAACTCTCCATTTGTGAATAAGTTTACATGATTGTATGATCTCATCAAAATCTGTTTTTCAATTTTAACATTAACATCAATGGGCTTTATTTTAATTGTTCTATACTTCCATTTGGTATAATTATTAACCAATTCTTTGTATATTTGAAGCAATGTGTATTTTCCATTAAAACTGAACTCACGCCGCATTAGTTATTTTAGTATTCTGTACCAGTTTACTTATTTCATCATCAACATAAAATGTGGTTGCAATATCATTTTCATGAATGGGGATAGGGAATTTTTAAATCGTTTCCTCTGAATATTTAAATGTCCATTATAATCATTGAGAATACTTTGGAATTTTTTCTTTCATCATTTATATCATTTAAAGAACAACCAAACTTATCAACTAACATTTTATTTATAAAATAAATAATGAAATAACGGTATATTTCGTATCGAAATTAATTGGTAAGACCTCTTCTTCGTTTTTACGACGTGAAAATGGACTACTTAAAAGTATTGTTCCATCTGTTCCATCTTTACTTTCCAACTCTGATACTCTTTTATTTCGTAGTTGAAATGATTTAGTTATAGTTCCCATTTGTTGTGATTTCGCTTCGTTAATTTTCTCATCCACACAAAATTTAATATCCAAATCATTTCTATTTATTGGTTTTGAAGACTTTTTTATTCTTTTTTTCTAAACATTTATGTGACCATCAGTTTCTAGATTTTAACCTGTTAGACTCTCAACTTCCCTAATGAAAAGTGAGGAAAAATCTCTATTATTTGAAAAGTGACCAAACTTGTCAATAGACATTTTACTATTAAACAAAATGAGAAAATGTTTTCCATTTTATTAGTATATTACTTTTGCTTCACGCAATTCTTCTAATATTGAAAGAATTTTATTAGTATGGTTATTATTACCAGCAGCTCTTGATGCCATAAACAGTTACAATCTTTCAAAAAGTTCATTAACATTATCCCAATAAACATCATTTTGTGGTAATTTTTGTAGTCTCATATACCCAGAACCAGTATATTCTTCATTTACTGAAGACGACGATATTAATGGTTTAATAATTAAAGAATATTTTTTAGAGGGATTTCCTTTTATTTGACCATCTGGTTGATAGTTTCTTTTGTGAGCACTTGTTTCAATTAAAATGTTTCTATATGATTGTAAATCGTTCTTAGTATAAACCTTATGAAATGAAAAATTAAAGAGTATAAATTTCCACTTCCTAATTCAATTACATTTTTTTTTTAATTTTAATGTACTATTACCCGGAAAAAAAAATAAAATATTATTTTCTCTTGGTCCATAACTATTATATAAAATCTTTTCTTGTTTCAACTGATTAATGTTGATATTATACTTCACCCCGGTTTCTTCATATATATATTCGTTTAAATCATCTATATGAGAGTGTTGTGAAACATCAGATTCATCTATAAGAGATTGATGAGAAATGTCAGATTCATTTATATCAGAGTGTTCTGAGTAAGCATCAACATAAGCATCACTATCACTTTCAATTACTCTCTTCTGTACCCATTTTTTAAATTTAGGTTCTCTTATTTTCTCTTTCTTGAACTCAGTCTTAACATTGTGTGTATCATTAATATACTTTTTTTTCTTATTTAATTTTTTATTTTCAATTAGTAGTTCATGTAAAGGGTCTGTAATAGGTTTAAAAGTTTCCTCCAAATTTGATACGTTCTCATTTTTTATTTGCTTTAATTCATCAAATTTTCTTTTTAATGAATTCCTACTTTTCGTCAACTGTTCTAAAAGATTTCGCCTCATTGTTGTAGTTTTCTCTGGTACTCATGTGCTACTGGGGAAAAAAGTAGTAAAATCTAAATATTTATAACAAAGTGTTTTGAGTTTAATGAAATTTTTCTTTTATTTGATAAAATAAATACATTAATAATATTAAAAATGAATACATTTTAAGCTTTATTTAATTCTGAAACGAGGTTGTTATCATTCCTTCCTTTTCTTTTAGTGTTCTATTAAAACGTTTCACAATAGATGCTTTAAGAGTACTAAATGTTGAGTAATGATAAATTTCGTAACGTTTCATCAATTCTCTAAATTGTTTATTATAGAATTTATTTCCCTTATCTGTTTCTAAATTCTTCTTTTCCTATGCTCTTGTAACTTTTTCTGCATTTTTTGATTTTATTGCTCCACCCCGATTTGATTCGAGGTCTTAATCTAAAAATTTCTTGTTTCTGGGTTATTTAGAAATTTCATAAGATGTATTCTGTACTAGTTTACTTATTTCATCATCAACATAAAATGTTGAATGGGGGGTAGGGAAATTTTAAATCGTTTCCTCTGAATAGTTAAATGTCCATCATAATCATTGAGAATACTTTGGAATTTTTCTAAATCTTTTATCATTTATATCATTTAAAAAACAACCAAACTTATCAACTGACATTTTAATTATAAAATAAAAAATGAAATAACGGTATATTTATGTATGATCGAAATTAATTGTTAAGACCTCTTCTTCGTTTTTACGACGTGAAAATGGACTACTTAAAAGTATTGTTCCATCTATCTGTATCTGATCAGAAGGAATGATTGGTGCGGGTTTTTTAAAATTTATCAAGAAGCTCTTATAATGTATTATGTATATACTCCATTTGAGTTACCATTTTTATTACTTTACTTTCCAACTCTGATACTCTTTTACTTCGTAGTTTAAATGATTTAGTTATAGTTTCCATTTGTTGTGATTTCGCTTCGTTAATTTTCTCATCTACACAAAATTTAATATCCAAATCATTTCTATTTATTGGTTTTGAAGACTTTTTTATTCTTTTTTTCTAAACATTTATGTGACCATCAGTGTCTAGATTTGAACCTGTAAGACTCTCAACTTCCCTTATGAAAAGTGAGGAAAAATCTCTATCATTTGAAAAGTGACCAAACTTGTCAATAGACATTTTACTATTAAACAAAATGAGAAAATGTTCTCCATTTTATAACATATTATTTTTGCTTCACGCAATTCTTCTATTATTGAAAGAATTTTATTAGTATGGTTATTATTACCAGGAGCTCTTGATGCCATTAGCAGTTACAATCTTTCAACAAGTTCATTAACATTATCCCAATATACATCATTTTGTGGTAATTTTTGTAGTCTCATATACCCAGAACCAGTATATTCTTCATTTACTGAAGACGACGATATTAATGGTTTAATAATTGAAGAATATTTTTTTAGAGGGATTTCCTTTTATTTGACCATCTGGTGGATAGTTTCTTTTGTGAGCACTTGTTTCAATTAAAATGTTTCTATATGATTCTATCATCATTCTTAGTATAAACCTTATGAAATGAAAAATTAAAGAGTATAAATTTCCACTTCCTAATTACATTACATTTTTTTTTAATTTTAAGTGTACTATTACCCAACATAAAAATATTATTGTCTTCCCTTGGTCCATAACTATTATCTAAAATCATTTCTTGTTTTAACTGATTAATGTTGATATTATACTTCACCCGGGTTTCTTCATATACACTTTCATTTAAATCATTTATATGAAACTGTTGTGAAACATCAGAATCATCTATAAGAGATTGATGAGAAATGTCAGATTCATCTATATGAGAGTGTTGTGAGTAAGCATCAACATAAGCATCACTATCACTTTCAATTACTCTCTTCTGTACCCATTTTTTAAATTTAGGTTCTCTTATTTTCTCTTTCTTGCACTCAGTCTTAACATTGTGTGTATCATTAATATACTTTTTTTTCTTATTTAATTTTTTATTTTCACTTAGTAATTCATGTAAAGGGTCTGTAATAGGTTTAAAAGTTTCCTCCAAATTTGATACGTTCTCATTTTTTATTGGCTTCAATTTATCAAATTTTTTTTTAAAGAATTCCTACTTTTCGTCAACTGTTCTAAAAGATTTCGCCTCATTGTTGTAGTTTTCTCTGGTACTCATGTGCTACTGGGGAAAAAAGTAGTATAACCTAAATATTTATAACAAGGTGATTTGAGCTTAATGAAATTTTATTTTTATTTGATAAAATAAATACATTAATAATATTAAAAATGAATACATTTTGAGCTTTATTTAATTCTAAAACGAGGCTGTTATCATTCCTTTTAATAATACATAACAGATTATCTTTTATATATTCAATGGTCGAATCATCAAAAGTTGAGTATCGTTCCGGCAAGTACAGCATATACTCTTCAAGTTCAAGAGCGAGCGCCATTGCAAAGCTGGTTTTTTTACGTTGAGCTCGTCGAATAGGGTAGCGTACATCCGATTCCACCTTCGTCTTTGTTAAGAGAGGTTTTGGGAGGTTACCATTAAAATCTTTGAGTACCTTTATCATTTCCGCGTTGACCATTTGTAGTTTTTTCTTCATTTAGTTGTTTCTTCTTCTTCTTCTTGTTTTTGTTGTTTGTAGTTGTTGTAGCTGTGGTAAATGTTGTTTGTAGCCGATGTAGTTGTTTTAACTCCATTGTAGATGTTGTTTGTAGTTGTTTTAACTTTTTTTTTTGTTATTGTTTTTTGCTTTCAGTTGTTTTAACTGTTTTTTCTTGTTATTGTTTTTTGTTTTCTTTAGCAGTTTTGGAGATGATTTAGACTGTTTACAGGTGGTTATTTTAAATGTGAGTTCAAATAACTTTTGATCGAGTTTTTATACCCTGAGGTAAACTAACCGTCCTTTTCCTATCTCATTCTTGACTTAGAATTGACCAATCATAGCAGCGAATAGCGTGTAAAATAGGGTGAGTTTCAAGAATCATAGAGAATCATAGAGAAATCACTTAACCATAACGAAAAAGTTAGGGAGGGATAGAGAGTATGAATTGGAAAGACAAGTGTCCACAATTAGTAGTATTAAAGGTTTGTTTTCTCTCATATTTATAGTTAATATTATTTCCCAAGTGTTTCACAACTTCTTTTGGGGGTTGTAAATTTCCAAAACTATCAAAATGATGTATACTTTTTTATTTTTGTTGTAAGCAAACCCAAAATGGTACATTTGATGAACTATCATCTAGGTTTATAATTCCGGACTCTTCTCTCCAAGGAGATTTTGGTCGTGAGTCTCTCATAAATACACCTGGGAAATGTGGAATATACTTTTGTCCAAAATTCAAAATTTCAAAATTTGAAAGCGGTTTTTTAGGTAGCTTAGTAATCAGTTTTTTGGATTTCCTCTAAATGGATTGAGATATAATCCGTAACCTTTTCTCTAAGATTTTAGAAACATACCTTCACCCACCTTATTACTTTCTATTTTTGTATTATGTCGTTTACTCTCTTCTAATTGTTTTTTTCCTATATTTGCATTATTAATAGTTTTAACAATGGCTGCACTACCAGAGGCAAGACTACCTAATGCACTTAGTGCAAACGGGTACAATAGGTAAAAAACCACCAATTTTTGGTACATTTATGACACGAGAAATCTTATTCTTTTTATTTCTACCAATTGATTTACTGACGGCTTTACGCGCAACCTTGATTGCACTCACTAGATTTAGTGGTTTCTGAGTTTTCAATGCCCGTATTCCTGTTTAGATAACATTTGAAAAACTCTTTACCTTTGATCTCCTTTAGTTACACTTTCTCTTTGTTCCCTTCTTCACACCCATTCCGAATTTCTTTTTCGTTTTCATAATATTTGTCACCAAGTATGCTTCTCTTTTCTCTGCAATACTACTATCTTTTGATCCAACACGTTCCCACGCTTTATTTATTAATACTGCATCAGTCTTATGTCGAACAGCTAGATCCTTATTTTGTGAAAATGCAATATCATGTACTCTACAAGTTTTATCCAATTGATTTATCCCACGATCACCGCGCTCCAACCTTTGTTCCAGGTCCACAAAAATTATAGCCAGGAATATGTGCTTCAAATGGAAGTGTGTTAATTATTTTATTTGTAATACCACTACCTCGTTTCAAGTTTGAACTCTGACTGCAAAAATTATAAAAACTTTTACCCATTTTATAAAATGTTTAATCAAGGAGCATTTCTCATCGAATGAACTACATTACACACATGAATATTCGTTGAATACGTCAAAAACAAGAAATCTGTGTTAGAAATATCGAGGGTGGTGATCAATAATTTAAAAATTCAGTTCCGCGACATAGTTCTTTATTACGCAATACAATAAGAGCATTGGTTGTCGGTCCGTCAAACTGTGGAAAAACAAATGTTATGCTCAGTCTTATTGAAAGTCCAAACGGACCTAAATTTGAGAATATATATGTGTTCTCAAAGAGTTTATATCAACCAAAGTATGAGTATTTAGAGAAACTAATTAAACCCATAAAAGGTATGGGACATTATACACTCTCACAAAATTATGAAGTTTTACCGCCCGCTAAGGCTATAAAAAACTCTATTTTGATGATGTCGCTTGTGAAAAACAAAACAACATTCGCTCATAGTTTTGTATGGGACGTCACAAAAATATAGATTTTTTTACCTATGTCAAACATATACTCACATTCCAAAACGAATATGATTATAATGTTTAAACAAGATGATTTAAGTATGCGACACATATATCGTGATCATGTAAATACTGATATGTCCTATGATTCATTTATGAAAATTTGTCTAAAGTGCTGGAGCGATAAATACGGATTCCTCATAATAAGTACAGATAAGGAGGTGGAAAAAGGAAGATATGGGAAGGGTTTAAATGAATTTATAATTATTTGAGAATATAAATTTCGTTCTGTAAGCTATATTTTCACAGTTCATTATTAAATTAAAAAATGAGTAGATCATTCACTCTTACATTAAATGGTAATGAACCCATTACAAACATTTCTTATTTCCCACCCATTGAACTGACGAATGGTGACTATGAGTGTGCACTCATTGACTTTCATATGTGCAACTCTATACCCAATGTTGATAAAATTAATAATCTATTTCATATTGGTGATAAAGTTATTCAACTCCCCATAGAATCATATGAACTCAATGATATTTATAATTTTTTAAAAAATAAACTAAGAGATTATGATTTTGAGAAAACATTTCGAATGGAAAGTAATAATAACACACTTAAAGTTTATATTATAACTACCAAGGAACCTATTTATTTTAATGGAAACAACTCCATTGGACAATTGCTTGGTTTCAATAAAAAAATAATCTACCCCGACCTGAAAAAAACATATATATCGGACCAACCTGTCAATATTTTAAAAATAAACACAATACGCTAAGTATTTAATATTCTGAGCGTATCATATATTGATAGTAGACAAGATCTTTCATTATACGAAATCAGAATTAATGTTCCACTGGGCTATATAATGAACATCACACCACACAATCTTATTTACTTACCAGTCAACACTAGAGAAATAAGTACACTCTCTATACACATAACTGATCAGAACGGTGAACTTATTAATTAACGCGGTGAAAACGATACAATTCGTTTACATTTAAGATTAATACAATGATTATATATAATAAAAGAGGTGATATTTGCCATCATCAGCACACTTTAAAACATAAAGTTATAGGAAGAGGATCGAAAGTAATAAGACACACACTTACATTAAAAAACAAGTTAATTCTTAAATCACTGGGCTTCAAAGTAAGAGTTTAACTAAACTTGAATGAAAAATTGGCAGTACGAGAAAAACCTTTCGCTGATGATAGTATATCGAAGAAAGTATATCACAGTTATTCACCGTATCAACAATCATTTAAACCGAATGATGAGAGAAGAATTACAATTCAAAATCAAGATTTATATGTACTCCCCCATGAGAGTCTTCTAAATTTTCAAGGAGATATTACCCTAATTAAGGAAGGGGGAGCGGTTGAAACTCAAAATGTTTTTGGGAGGATGAAAAATAATTGCATGGCATAATTTTTAGATGAAATACGCTATGAAATAAATGATGTTAAGATAGATAGAAGCAGGTTTAGTGGTATTACTTCTACAATAAAAAACTTTGTTTCTTTAAATCAATTTTAGTTTTTTAATTTTTACAATTCTGGATGAAGTGCAGGACCCGATTTCAATTTAACAACTCACTTTAACTTTTCAATACCCCTTAAAAATCCACTTGGATTTGCTGAAGATTTCAAAAAAGTTTAATTACATTGTAAACATGAACTAGTACTATTGATATCAAAAAATTTAAATTATATACTTGAGGAAGGTAAAATTGAGAATGCACAAAGAGTCGGAAAATATCATCTCAATATGACTAATATTACATGAAAAATTCCTCATATAACACCCAGCGATTCAACGAAAATTAAAATGTATGATATTATAAAAAGTGGATTCAATCTACCGATTGCGTTCCGCAGTTGGGATACATACATTAATCCTATAATAAGTCACGGAACACATCATGTTTGGAATGTTAAATTAGCTGCTAACCGTGAACGTCCACGATTTGCTTTAATTGCATTTAAATATAACCACCATCTGATTACAAGAAATTTAAGAAATCTAAAGGTCTACTTAAACTCTGAAACATATCCCTACGATGACTTGAATTTGGACTTTGAGAAAGAACGACTTGCTCACCTTTATGAAATGTATTGCAAGTTTCAAACTAGCTACTATAATCGAAGTGAATCTCCTTTACTATCACCTGCAGAGTTTAAAACTAAAGTTCCTATTATCGTAATAGACTTATCATATCAAGATGAAATGGTTAAATGGGGACCTATTGATGTTAGGATTTCAATTGAACTTAGCAAGCCCGCTATCGAAAATGTTCAAGTATATTGCGTGCTGATACATGATCGTTTAGTTGAATATGATACGTTGAATGACCTAGTTCAGCGGATTGTTTAACAATCAATCAATCATGAGTGAAGACATTGTTGCATTTGATGTACAAGGATTTCAAGGAAATAATAATAAATTTATTCTAAAGAAATTGGAGTCGTATTCAAAAACGAAACAATCTTGAACTCTAATTTTCTCATACACTCTTTATATGGTTTTATTGAATTGAATAAAAAATGTAGAAAAACAGCTACTTGGTTAACAAAAAAACATCATAAAATTTGCTGGAACGATGGAGTATACTTTTTTCATAAAAGCACAAATGTATTTAGCAGAAATAATTAGAAAAAATGAAATAATTTGTAATTTGTAGACTTGGTCTTGGATGGTAATTACTTGAACAGGGGTGTAATGTTTCTGTACTGTAGCTGTACTGTAGCTGTACTGTATCTGTACTGTAGCTGAACTGTATCTGTACTGTATTTGTACTGTAACTATACTGTATACGCATAAGAAAACATTGCTCACACACACACACCTTTGGGTGAGAAAAAAACAAGACAACACATGACAAAACACCCCACCCACTTTCACCATTTCTCTGGGGTGATCCTCATACCTCACACCCTTTCTAACTTAATTAAGTGACCTTTTTATGCTAATTAGGTCATTATGACACCTGTGTGCAATCATGCGTGACTAATTAGGGTCATCACCATCCCCTTTTTTTGACATGATTTCTTAACTAGTAAGCCAGGATCCGTTTTATCCCACTGTGTAAAAATTTCTTAATAATATGTCTATATTTGTATGCTCCTGTACTCTTGATTCAGTTATTAGGGTTAAAGCCTACTCTTTAAAATTTCGTTTCTAAAATAATTTTTTAATACATCTTTAAATCATGATCATGATAGTATTCAGGTTTACTAAGAAAAATTAGAGAGTACAGACCAGGAGTCAGATCACAACTCATTCCACTAAAAAATGTTATTTTATTATCATTAATTTTTAGTTCTTTATTCCCCAATGTTAATGAATTTTCTTCAATCTTTTCCGTCTCCATTTTCTCTTTTTCTACATCTTCCTCTATATTCCTCTGTGAAAAGAATTAGTTATTGGAATTACTTTACTTCGTAAAATTATATTTCGATTAGATTTGAGATCTTTCTCATTAGTTGTAGAGTATAAATCGTTCAACTCTTCCTCATCATCATCGTATTTTGTATATTTATTCAATTCACGTTTTACTTTTATACTGTCTTTTACATTAGATGTCTTTTGTCTTTTTTTTATTTTCCTTAACGAGTTCATGTAAGGGTTCGGTAAAGGTTTTAAAAATTACCTCCAATTGTAAATTCGTCTGATTTCTGACTTATTTGAGATCATCGAATTTTTCCGTCAATGCGAACCTAGACATAATATTCATCGTAGTATATTTTACAAGTATTATAGGAAATGAATTTAAATTTTTTTCGAAATTCATGTAGTCACTCCTCAGTTACTAAACAAATACTGTTTAGGAAACGTCATTTTCTGTAAAATTTATATACCATTTTCCCATAAAAATGATTCGATATATTTTTTTCATTATATTTAAAAAAAAGTGCATTTATTGTTATACCCTTGCAGAGGAAATAATGATTTCAGTCAGAAGTTTGCAATGCAGTGAAGGAGACGTTTACGACCCCATAAAGTATATATATTCTTGATCAGCGTAACAAGGCGAGCCATGTCCGTCTGTCCATCTGTCCGTCCTTCTGCCCCTCTATCCGTCCGTCTGTCCGTCAGTTTCTTCGCTAACTAGTCTCTCAGCTTTAAAGCTATCGGGCTGAAACTTTCCCAGCCTGATCGGACAACTATATCTTATAGCTTCCATAGGAACAATCGGTGAAAAAATTTTAAAAAAATTATACTTTCGTGTTTTTTAACATATACCTTCCTTAGCTTGGATATAACATTTTTAAATTAGTTCTGAATTTCGAATCGGACGACTATATCATATAGCTGTCATAGAAACGATCGGATGTTTGGTGGGAAATAATCTGCTTTTCATGGTTCATAATGGTGATTAAGATTTTTGGACGTGCTACGGTTGTTACCCGTTGTTACCTGGATGGTTTAGACTTGGTCTTGGATGGTAATTACTTGAACAGGGGTGTAATGTTTCTGTACTGTAGCTGTACTGTAGCTGTACTGTATCTGTACTGTAGCTGAACTGTATCTGTACTGTATCTGTACTGTAACTATACTGTATCGGTTTATTTGTCAGCTTTTACCAGCTGTTTTAGTCCATCGTTAAGAATAATCAAAGTTCTTGTTCACTAGATGACGATCGATGTGAGGTAAAGACTTAGACTGTGAAGTTCAACGCGTGCGTGTTCACTTTTTATACCATACAGAGCTCACACGTACACGTACCCACACATTGATTTTCAACCCCCAAATGTTAATTAACCAACCAAATATACCTTTTATGACTCCACATCTTCTACGAAAGAAAGTATAAAAGCGAGGCACAGGTGTCCACAGTTGTACGTATCAAAGTCTTGAACTATATCGTAATTGTATTATATTCTATAACCCAAGTGAACGGTGAATTATAGAGCGTTTTCTATAATTATAACTCATTTAAATCAGAATATGGGGGTGCAGGAAACTCTAAGTATAAACTGATTGAACGACCGAAAATTCAAGACTGAGACGACTTTTCTCTTTCAAAGATGATGTTCTACTGATTTTATTACCGAACGCTCGCTAAGCAGATCGGATAGTTATAAGAGGGCTTACAGCTGTACGTGTGTATACATTAGGTTTCTACAGAATTCTATTCAAAATCTGATCCAACACCAAGTATTTCACAACTCCTATAGGTGGCTGTAGACTAAGCTATTGAATAAATGTATATTATTTTTGTTTTTATTATATATAACCCAATGTGTACCACTTGATTGTGCTTTATCTAGTGTAACGAACTAATTTCTTTGGTTTCTGCTCGCTACGGTATTTGTGCGGCTAGCTCAGTAGATTGTGTGTGTTCCTCCCACCAAATTTATATAAACGTGACCGCCCAGTAGTTCAGTGGAAAAGCACAGAATTCTCGGGTTCGGAGTTGGTTTATTGCGGGTATGACTGCAGTCGGCTTTATAACTTGCTCGTCTCGCTGTCTCCGACGGTGTGGGTCGTCTTGTCGCTCCTCGAAGATCCTTGACCGCTGATTGCTCCTGATGTGGCTGGTTGTCTTGTCGCTCCTCGAAGATCCTTGACCGCTGATTTTTCCTGACGTCGCTGGCTCGGTGACTGCTCGGCCACGGTTCAGACTCGCTATGGGGTCAGCCGTGCGGGCTTAGGGAAGCATCACCGTTCTCAGACTAGGGTGAACAGACCGACGAGCTCTCCAGGATCACTCCTCTCGATACCCGACCGCCTGTCCCTTGCTCTGTCCCGGATGGTCCCACGGGCTTCCGCTCAGATCGTGCGGACAGTCAAGGCAGAACGCCAGGAAGCTGCCTCGCTTTTCACTTCGCTTCTGTACCTCGTGTGAACGAACGTTGCACCCTAGCCTCGCCCTTCCGCGTACTGTCCGTGCCGTTTCTGCGGGCACCAGCAAGCAGGACACCACACCGCAACGGCCACGCAAGGAGGATCGCGTGGCCGTTGCGGTGTGGTGTCCTGCTTGCTGGTGGCGATGTCCTGCGAACTACTCCCGACAGGTGGCTGTAGGTCTTGACTTCTGTGCTGGGTTCGAGGGTATACGCCGATCCGGAACTTCTCTCCCTTCTGGCTCGTGACTCTCAGGGTTCTGTTGCGCCGCTCCGGGACTTCTCTCCCTTCTGGCTCGCTACTCTAGGGGTTCCGTTGCGCCGCTCCGGGACTTCTCTCCCTTCTGGCTCGCTACTCTAGGGGTTCTGTTACGCCGCTCCGGGACTTCTCCCCCTTCTGGCTTCCTACTCTCGATTTCAAATCTCAGTCTGGTAGACCCTCCAGGCGTACCGCCAGGACTTCGTCGGCAGGACAGAACAGAACTTGGCCGTGTGGCGCCTCCTTAGACCTCAGCCACCTGTGTCTCAGTTCGGAGATTCCTAGTAATCCCAATCCCGAACGTCTCGACGTGACGATCTTGCTCCTCGTAGGCTCCCACGGCGCTGCCTCCGACGACTCCTTGCTCTCGACTGACTGCCCGCTCTTGACTGTATGATCTCCACTGGATGACTGATGCTGAATGACTGATCTTGACTGACTCTTCTCAATGACTGATCTTGACTGACTGATCTCAACGACTGATCCCGACTGACTGATCTCGCTGCCAGCGCCCTGCGGGTTTATATAGGGCCTCTGGGAACCGTTATTTCCCTTTTGCACACGGCACGCCAAAACTCTCCACATCGGGTCCAAAGTCCATGGTCCCTGTTTGACCCTCTTGTCCTTGACGCACTGCTTCCCGCCGCCGTCCAGCCTGATGCTGCCGTCCCGCTGATCCCGGGGACGCATGCGACATGTTTGTGTGCCGCACCGCTGCTGAGATGTGGCACCTTCTTTTCAAAGTCCAAAGTCCGGTGGCGTCCCGTTACTCCTTTTTGCACACGGCACTCTCGCTCCGCCCGCCAAGTCTCCGCTCTCTCCTTCTCCATTGTTGGTCTCCAAACTCTCTTGGTCTCCGAACCCTCTTGCTCTCCAAACGCTCTCGTTCTCCAAATTCCCTTGTCTCCAAACTCTCTTTCTCTCCAAAACTCTGTTCCTCTCCAAACTCTCACGTTCTCCAAACTCTCTCGTTCTCCGTCCTTGATCTCCAAACTCTCTCGTTCTCCGTCCTCGATCTCCAAACTTTCACGTTCTCCGTCCTCGATCTCCAAACTCTCTCGTTCTCCGTCCTCGATCTCCAAACTCTCTCGTTCTGCGTCCTCGATCTCCAAACTCTCTCGTTCTCCGTCCTCGATCTCCAAACTCTCACGTTCTCCGTCCTCGATCTCCAAACTCTCTCGTTCTCCGTCCTCGATCTCCAAACTCTCTCGTTCTGCGTCCTCGATCTCCAAACTCTCTCGTTCTCCGTCCTCGATCTCCAAACTCTCACGTTCTCCGTCCTCGATCTCCAAACTCTCTCGTTCTCCGTCCTCGATCTCCAAACTCTCTCGTTCTCCGTCCTCGATCTCCAAACTCTCTCGTTCTCCGTCCTCGATCACCAAACTCTCTCGTTCTCCGTCCTCGATCTCCAAACTCTCTCGTTCTCCGTCCTCGATCTCCAAACTCTCTCGTTCTCCGTCCTCGATCTCCAAACTCTCTCGTTCTCCGTCCTCGCTCTTCGCCGCGCCGCCACTACGCGAATTCGCCGCGTACCTGGTGAGCGGCCGGCCATCTGCTGCTGGGATTTGTGGGGAGTTATTCAACCCCTCACATTCCCCCCTTACTTCGGGAAAGATTAAGAAAACTCAGCGCTCCCACTCTCCGGCGTTCCCTTGTATATCCTAGCCATTGAGTCAGGGCGCATCTCGTTCCGGTTCCCTCGGTGCTCCCTCGTTGCTCCCTCGACGTTCCCTCGACGCTTTCCATCTTATTTCCTTTCCACAGCGCCGGTCGTCCTCCGTATAGCAATTTCGAATCTCCCGCGCCGATCCTTCATCTGTTCCCACTGGGCACCGATATTAATCTGCTATCGATACCCAGAGGGCCTGCTCACGATATCGATATCGCAGGTGCGGCGTTGCCATTTGCGAGCCGCGATGTTCATCATCACCGATATTTCCATTTTCTTGTGCCCATCGATCGCACTATCGTCCAGTGCCAATCGACCGCCTATCGAGGCGCCCCCTTCCCTGTTGAATGGTGATTTTGCAATTGTTTATGCCCGTGCACCGGTCGGCAGGTTTTTAGTTTTTTTTTACCCTTTTTACCACTGCGTAAGTATTCCTTTCTTTTGGCAGGTTGCCTTCGTTGACCACGAGTGCCCTTTCAGAATCCAGCAGCTGTGCTTCCTGGTTTGGACCCCGATCCGGCCCGCGATCCCGTCTCCTCGTCTGGGCATGATGTCCTTCTCAGCTGTCTCAGCTGTGCCGACTTCCCCCTTCCTTCGACAGACTGCTGCTGCCAGTCCTAATCAGATCCTTGTAGACCTTCTCCTCGCGTCCTTGGAGCTATCCTTGGACCCCTTTCCTCGCGTCCTTTGGGTATCCTTGGAGCTATCCTTGGACCCCTTTCCTCGCGTCCTTTGGGTATCCTTGGAGCTATCCTTGGACCCCTTTCCTCGTGTCCTTTGGGTATCCTTGGAGCTATCCTTAGGCCCCTTTCCTCGTGTCCTTTGGGTATCCTTGAAGCTATCCTTGGACCCCTTTCCTTGTGACCTCCGGGTATCCTTGGAGCTATCCTTGGACCCTATTCCTCGTGTCCTTTGGGTATCCTTGGAGCTATCCTTGGACCCCTTCCCTCGTGCCCTTCGGGTATCCTTGGAGCTATCTTTGGACCCCTTTCCTTGTGTCCTCCGGGTATCCTTTGAAACTTTACTGTTGCCTTTTGTCTACCGTATCTGCTTGCAGCTGCTCGCTGGTGTTCTGTGTTTGTTGTTGTTTCAGCTCGCTCACGTGGATGGTCCTCTCTTTTTTTGTGTTCACGTGCCGTATTTTGCAGATTACTGGTGACGCAAAATCCGTGACCTGGTAAGGTCCGTCGTATCTTGGGGCCAACTTTGCTGCGAACCCCTCGGCCGCCTTCGACAAATGATGTTCCTTGGCCCACACGACGTCTTCCACCGCTGGTGCCCATTGTCTCCTCCTCAGGTTGTAATGCCTAGCCTGATCCTGGGAGGCTCTCTCCAGATTCCGCCTTACAATCTCGAAGATTTCCCCGAGTTTATTTGCCTTCTCCCCTGGGGTCTCAGTGGGTCGTCCTGCTCCCAAGGTCTCTCTGTCGTATAGGGCGCTCGGCAGTCTCGGTTCTCTGCCTTGAGTAACAAACGCTGGCGTGTATCCTGTGGATTCCGAAACATTCGTATTTACTGCCAGCATGATCTCAGGCCATTTCTTCTCCCAGTTTCTTTGATCCTGCCCTGTGAACTGCACTATCATCGTTTTCACGGTCCTGTTTGCTCTTTCTGTCGGGTTCTCTTGCGGGGTATATGGAGCCGTGAACTGTTGCTTGGCCCCCATCTCGGCCAGGAAACTCTTGAAGATTTTGCTGTTAAACTGCACTCCGTTGTCCGTTATGACTACCTTAGGGACCCCAAACCTTGCGATGATGCGCTCCCTGAACGCTTTCTTTAGGGACTCGGCTGTCGCGCTCCGCAGCGGCACCAATTCAGTCCACTTGGAGAACCTGTCTATCAGCACCAGCAGCATTTGGTTGCCGTGTTTTGAACGCGGCAGGGGTCCGACGAAGTCTGCGCACACTGTAGCCCACGGTTCCTCTGGCACCTGCGTAAGCATTTTCCCAGCTGCCTGCATCTGATTTGGCTTGAATCTGATACATGTCTCGCATCCTCTTACGTGGGCTCGAGCGTCTCGGTGCATACCTGGCCAGTAGTACCGGGCTGCCAGACGTGCTATTGTCCTTCTGCTTCCTACATGGCCAGCTGCCGGTGAGTCGTGGTTCTCTTTAAGCACCGCTTCTCGCAGAGCTTTCGGGACGCACAACTTCCACGTCGCGACATCCTCACTGCCTGCTCTGTGTGGAATGTTCCTGAACAAAGTGTCTCCCTCCATTACGTAGTCCGGGTACTTTTGTGGCTGCGTCCTTATCTTCTCGCGCATGTCCTGAATCCAGCTGCATGCTGCGGAGGCTTCCGGTTTCGGTTTCCTGGGTCAAAATGGCCCCAATACCGTAATCACTTGCGTCCGTCTGCAGAACAAATGGTTTTTCAAAATCTGGACACGCCAGTACCGGGTCTGCCACCAGCCTTGCCTTTACCTCTTCGAATGCCGACTGATGTTCCTGTGTCCACACCCACTTGTTGCCCTTGCGCAGCAGATCGTTGAGTGGTTTGACTATTTTTGCGAAGTCAGGAACAAATCGCCGATACCATGAAGCTACTCCCAGGTACTGTCGGAGCTCTCTTACTGTTGACGGCGGCTCTAACTCGGCAATGGCTAATACCTTCTCCGGATCCGTGCCTATCCCGTCGCTAGTCACTCTATGACCCAAATACAGCAGCTCCTTCTTGAAAAACTGGCATTTCCGGGTTTAATCTCAGATTAGCCTCTTTCAGTCGCCGGAATACCTCTTTCAAGTTTGCCTTGTGCTCTTCTAGTGTGCGTCCGATCACTATGATATCGTCCTGGTACGCAAATGCGTGCGGCGACATCTCGGGACCAATTACCCGATCCAACACCCGCTGGAAGGTCGCAGATGCCGAATGGAGTCCGAACGGCATTACTCTCCACTGGAATAAGCCCTTTCCCGGCACTGTAAATGCGGTGTACTGCCTGCTGCTTTCTTTCAGCGGGATTGGCCAGTAGCCATCCTTCAGGTCCAAGCTGCTTATGTACCGTGCCTCTCTCAGCTGGTCGAGGATATAATTTATTCGAGGCATCGGGTAGGCATCCTTTATCGATTTGGCGTTTATCTGCCTGAAGTCGACGCACAGTCTCCACTTGCCCGTCTTCTTCCTAACCATCACGATGGGAGAACTGTATGGGCTGGTTGAGTGCTCTATGCATCCCATTTGGAGTAGCTCGTCCACCTTCGCGTTGATCTCCCCTTGAACTTTCGGATTCTTCGGGTAGTATCGCTGTTTTATTGGCTTGTCGTCCTTCATCGTTATTTGATGCTCTGCCATGTTCGACGTTCCTGTCATGGTTTTAAAACTGGCTAGCTCTGCCTCCAGGAACTTCGCTGTGTCGTCATACTCTGCTTCCTGCTGTACGACTGCTACCGATAGCCTCTCCTCAAACCACCCATTGTGTCGGTTCCTGGCCGGTATTCTTACCTCGAGTCCAGCGCACCTTATCTCGGTTCCGACTTGAGTTAGAAAGTCCCATCCTAACACCAATGAATCCACTACCCCTGGTAGTATCAACAGGTTCATGGTTAGTCGCTTGTTCCCGAATGCGATCTCCACCTCCAGCTTTTCATCGATTCCGCCGCACCTTCCGTCTGCCAACCTAACTTGCCGCCGTGTCCTCGTAATCCTCCCGAGGGCAGCCAGGTTGTCCGCCAGTTCCTTGCTTATAAAGCTCGCTGTTGCCCCGGTGTCGATCGTGGCCATGTACGTGCCTCCCCCAATCGTCACCGCTGCGGACAACTGCTGCTCCTCCTCGATTAGCTTGCCCGTTAGTTTGGAGAGGTAGCATCTTGCGACCCCCGCTCGCCTCTCTGCGGCTGAGGTCGCTGGGCATTTCCCGCCTGCTGGCAGCACTCGACGCTCCTGACACCTACTCTCCCGCACACCCAGCAGAACAGCAGGCGTTGGAGTCGACATCCTCGTGCCCAGTGTCCGTGGCCGCCGCACCTTCGGCAGGCCTCATGGGGATCTGCAATGTGTGTCGTGCCCCGCGGCCTCTGTGTTGTGTTTGGCGGTCACCACACCGTGTTCGCTGGTTGTATCTGTTGCTGCTGTGGTGGCGTCCATTGGCCTCCTCGTGGTGCTCCTGTTGCCTGCTGTCGTGGAACTCGTTGCGGCGGTGAAAACTGGTCATCGTGCCTCCTGGCTATCTGTCTCCTCGCATCTTCTGCACGTGACCTGTGTTGGTGGTGACGACTTTGCCCTTGAGAACTTGTTTTCTTGGGCGAACGCTTCCCGCTCCTTTTCCAGTTCTTCGTATTCATCGGCTAATAGCATCAACGTGTCCAGGTCCGGCACTTTGTACGCCCTTAAGAAGATCCTTAGGCTTGGGGTGCAGTTTTCCTTTATGATCTTTAAGGTGTCTTTCGCAGAATAGTTTAGTGGCCTCGACATCGTTTGCATGTCGATCAGGTAGTCTTTAAATGACTCACTGAAACCCTGCTTCCGTTGCCTGACCTGATCCGACAGCCTTGTAAAGAAATCTCTCGGCAGAAAATAGAGATGGAAGCTCTCAATGAACTCGGCCCAGGTTTTCCATTGTTTATTGTTGGCGATAAACCACTTCAACGCCCTTCCTTTCAGAAACTCAGCTGATTTCTCCTGACGTCGCTGGCTCGGTGACTGCTCGGCCACGGTTCAGACTCGCTATGGGGTCAGCCGTGCGGGCTTAGGGAAGCATCACCGTTCTCAGACTAGGGTGAACAGACCGACGAGCTCTCCAGGATCACTCCTCTCGATACCCGACCGCCTGTCCCTTGCTCTGTCCCGGATGGTCCCACGGGCTTCCGCTCAGATCGTGCGGACAGTCAATGCAGAACGCCAGGAAGCTGCCTCGCTTTTCACTTCGCTTCTGTACCTCGTGTGAACGAACGTTGCACCCTAGCCTCGCCCTTCCGCGTACTGTCCGTGCCGTTTCTGCGGGCTCGATCCTCCTTGCGTGGCCGTTGCGGTGTGGTGTCCTGCTTGCTGGTGGCGATGTCCTGCGAACTACTCCTGACAGGTGGCTGTAGGTCTTGACTTCTGTGCTGGGTTCGAGGGCATACGCCGATCCGGGACTTCTCTCCCTTCTGGCTCGTGACTCTCAGGGTTCTGTAGCGCCGCTCCGGGACTTCTCTCCCTTCTGGCTCGCTACTCTAGGGGTTCCGTTGCGCCGCTCCGGGACTTCTCTCCCTTCTGGCTCGCTACTCTAGGGGTTCTGTTACGCCGCTCCGGGACTTCTCTCCCTTCTGGCTTCCTACTCTCGATTTCAAATCTCAGTCTGGTAGACCCTCCAGGCGTACCGCCAGGACTTCGTCGGCAGGACAGAACAGAACTTGGCCGTGTGGCGCCTCCTTAGACCTCAGCCACCTGTGTCTCAGTTCGGAGATTCCTAGTAATCCCAATCCCGAACGTCTCGACGTGACGATCTTGCTCCTCGTAGGCTCCCACGGCGCTGCCTCCGACGACTCCTTGCTCTCGACTGACTGCCCGCTCTTGACTGTATGATCTCCACTGGATGACTGATGCTGAATGACTGATCTTGACTGACTCTTCTCAATGACTGATCTTGACTGACTGATCTCAACGACTGATCCCGACTGACTGATCTCGCTGCCAGCGCCCTGCGGGTTTATATAGGGCCTCTGGGAACCGTTATTTCCCTTTTGCACACGGCACGCCAAAACTCTCCACATCGGGTCCAAAGTCCATGGTCCCTGTTTGACCCTCTTGTCCTTGACGCACTGCTTCCCGCCGCCGTCCAGCCTGATGCTGCCGTCCCGCTGATCCCGGGGACGCATGCGACATGTTTGTGTGCCGCACCGCTGCTGAGATGTGGCACCTTCTTTTCAAAGTCCAAAGTCCGGTGGCGTCCCGTTACTCCTTTTTGCACACGGCACTCTCGCTCCGCCCGCCAAGTCTCCGCTCTCTCCTTCTCCATTGTTGGTCTCCAAACTCTCTTGGTCTCCGAACCCTCTTGCTCTCCAAACTCTCTCGTTCTCCAAATTCCCTTGTCTCCAAACTCTCTTTCTCTCCAAACTCTCTTCCTCTCCAAACTCTCACGTTCTCCAAACTCTCTCGTTCTCCGTCCTTGATCCCCAAACTCTCTCGTTCTCCGTCCTCGATCTCCAAACTCTCACGTTCTCCGTCCTCGATCTCCAAACTCTCTCGTTCTCCGTCCTCGATCTCCAAACTCTCTCGTTCTCCGTCCTCGATCTCCAAACTCTCTCGTTCTCCGTCCTCGATCTCCAAACTCTCACGTTCTCCGTCCTCGATCTCCAAACTCTCTCGTTCTCCGTCCTCGATCTCCAAACTCTCTCGTTCTCCGTCCTCGATCTCCAAACTCTCTCGTTCTCCGTCCTCGATCTCCAAACTCTCTCGTTCTCCGTCCTCGATCTCCAAACTCTCTCGTTCTCCGTCCTCGATCTCCAAACTCTCTCGTTCTCCGTCCTCGATCTCCAAACTCTCTCGTTCTCCGTCCTCGCTCTTCGCCGCGCCGCCACTACGCGAATTCGCCGCGTACCTGGTGAGCGGCCGGCCATCTGCTGCTGGGATTTGTGGGGAGTTATTCAACCCCTCACATTCCCCCCTTACTTCGGGAAAGATTAAGAAAACTCAGCGCTCCCACTCTCCGGCGTTCCCTTGTATATCCTAGCCATTGAGTCAGGGCGCATCTCGTTCCGGTTCCCTCGGTGCTCCCTCGTTGCTCCCTCGACGTTCCCTCGACGCTTTCCATCTTATTTCCTTTCCACAGCGCCGGTCGTCCTCCGTATAGCAATTTCGAATCTCCCGCGCCGATCCTTCATCTGTTCCCACTGGGCACCGATATTAATCTGCTATCGATACCCAGAGGGCCTGCTCACGATATCGATATCGCAGGTGCGGCGTTGCCATTTGCGAGCCGCGATGTTCATCATCACCGATATTTCCATTTTCTTGTGCCCATCGATCGCACTATCGTCCAGTGCCAATCGACCGCCTATCGAGGCGCCCCCTTCCCTGTTGAATGGTGATTTTGCAATTGTTTATGCCCGTGCACCGGTCGGCAGGTTTTTAGTTTTTTTTTACCCTTTTTACCACTGCGTAAGTATTCCTTTCTTTTGGCAGGTTGCCTTCGTTGACCACGAGTGCCCTTTCAGAATCCAGCAGCTGTGCTTCCTGGTTTGGACCCCGATCCGGCCCGCGATCCCGTCTCCTCGTCTGGGCATGATGTCCTTCTCAGCTGTCTCAGCTGTGCCGACTTCCCCCTTCCTTCGACAGACTGCTGCTGCCAGTCCTAATCAGATCCTTGTAGACCTTCTCCTCGCGTCCTTGGAGCTATCCTTGGACCCCTTTCCTCGCGTCCTTTGGGTATCCTTGGAGCTATCCTTGGACCCCTTTCCTCGCGTCCTTTGGGTATCCTTGGAGCTATCCTTGGACCCCTTTCCTCGTGTCCTTTGGGTATCCTTGGAGCTATCCTTAGGCCCCTTTCCTCGTGTCCTTTGGGTATCCTTGAAGCTATCCTTGGACCCCTTTCCTTGTGACCTCCGGGTATCCTTGGAGCTATCCTTGGACCCTATTCCTCGTGTCCTTTGGGTATCCTTGGAGCTATCCTTGGACCCCTTCCCTCGTGCCCTTCGGGTATCCTTGGAGCTATCTTTGGACCCCTTTCCTTGTGTCCTCCGGGTATCCTTTGAAACTTTACTGTTGCCTTTTGTCTACCGTATCTGCTTGCAGCTGCTCGCTGGTGTTCTGTGTTTGTTGTTGTTTCAGCTCGCTCACGTGGATGGTCCTCTCTTTTTTTGTGTTCACGTGCCGTATTTTGCAGATTACTGGTGACGCAAAATCCGTGACCTGGTAAGGTCCGTCGTATCTTGGGGCCAACTTTGCTGCGAACCCCTCGGCCGCCTTCGACAAATGATGTTCCTTGGCCCACACGACGTCTTCCACCGCTGGTGCCCATTGTCTCCTCCTCAGGTTGTAATGCCTAGCCTGATCCTGGGAGGCTCTCTCCAGATTCCGCCTTACAATCTCGAAGATTTCCCCGAGTTTATTTGCCTTCTCCCCTGGGGTCTCAGTGGGTCGTCCTGCTCCCAAGGTCTCTCTGTCGTATAGGGCGCTCGGCAGTCTCGGTTCTCTGCCTTGAGTAACAAACGCTGGCGTGTATCCTGTGGATTCCGAAACATTCGTATTTACTGCCAGCATGATCTCAGGCCATTTCTTCTCCCAGTTTCTCTGATCCTGCCCTGTGAACTGCACTATCATCGTTTTCACGGTCCTGTTTGCTCTTTCTGTCGGGTTCTCTTGCGGGGTATATGGAGCCGTGAACTGTTGCTTGGCTCCCATCTCGGCCAGGAAACTCTTGAAGATTTTGCTGTTAAACTGCACTCCGTTGTCCGTTATGACTACCTTAGGGACCCCAAACCTTGCGATGATGCGCTCCCTGAACGCTTTCTTTAGGGACTCGGCTGTCGCGCTCCGCAGCGGCACCAATTCAGTCCACTTGGAGAACCTGTCTATCAGCACCAGCAGCATTTGGTTGCCGTGTTTTGAACGCGGCAGGGGTCCGACGAAGTCTGCGCACACTGTAGCCCACGGTTCCTCTGGCACCTGCGTTAGCATTTTCCCAGCTGCCTGCATCTGATTTGGCTTGAATCTGATACATGTCTCGCATCCTCTTACGTGGGCTCGAGCGTCTCGGTGCATACCTGGCCAGTAGTACCGGGCTGCCAGACGTGCTATTGTCCTTCTGCTTCCTACATGGCCAGCTGCCGGTGAGTCGTGGTTCTCTTTAAGCACCGCTTCTCGCTTTCGGGACGCACATCTTCCACGTCGCGACATCCTCACTGCCTGCTCTGTGTGGAATGTTCCTGAACAAAGTGTCTCCCTCCATTACGTAGTCCGGGTACTTTTGTGGCTGCGTCCTTATCTTCTCGCGCATGTCCTGAATCCAGCTGCATGCTGCGGAGGCTTCCGGTTTCGGTTTCCTGGGTCAAAATGGCCCCAATACCGTAATCACTTGCGTCCGTCTGCAGAACAAATGGTTTTTCAAAATCTGGACACGCCAGTACCGGGTCTGCCACCAGCCTTGACTTTACCTCTTCGAATGCCGACTGATGTTCCTGTGTCCACACCCACTTGTTGCCCTTGCGCAGCAGATCGTTGAGTGGTTTGACTATTTTTGCGAAGTCAGGAACAAATCGCCGATACCATGAAGCTACTCCCAGGTACTGTCGGAGCTCTCTTACTGTTGACGGCGGCTCTAACTCGGCAATGGCTGCTACCTTCTCCGGATCCGTGCCTATCCCGTCGCTAGTCACTCTATGACCCAAATACAGCAGCTCCTTCTTGAAAAACTGGCATTTCCGGGTTTAATCTCAGATTAGCCTCTTTCAGTCGCCGGAATACCTCTTTCAAGTTTGCCTTGTGCTCTTCTAGTGTGCGTCCGATCACTATGATATCGTCCTGGTACGCAAATGCGTGCGGCGACATCTCGGGACCAATTACCCGATCCAACACCCGCTGGAAGGTCGCAGATGCCGAATGGAGTCCGAACGGCATTACTCTCCACTGGAATAAGCCCTTTCCCGGCACTGTAAATGCGGTGTACTGCCTGCTGCTTTCTTTCAGCGGGATTGGCCAGTAGCCATCCTTCAGGTCCAAGCTGCTTATGTACCGTGCCTCTCTCAGCTGGTCGAGGATATAATTTATTCGAGGCATCGGGTAGGCATCCTTTATCGATTTGGCGTTTATCTGCCTGAAGTCGACGCACAGTCTCCACTTGCCCGTCTTCTTCCTAACCATCACGATGGGAGAACTGTATGGGCTGGTTGAGTGCTCTATGCATCCCATTTGGAGTAGCTCGTCCACCTTCGCGTTGATCTCCCCTTGAACTTTCGGATTCTTCGGGTAGTATCGCTGTTTTATTGGCTTGTCGTCCTTCATCGTTATTTGATGCTCTGCCATGTTCGACGTTCCTGTCATGGTTTTAAAACTGGCTAGCTCTGCCTCCAGGAACTTCGCTGTGTCGTCATACTCTGCTTCCTGCTGTACGACTGCTACCGATAGCCTCTCCTCAAACCACCCATTGTGTCGGTTCCTGGCCGGTATTCTTACCTCGAGTCCAGCGCACCTTATCTTGGTTCCGACTTGAGTTAGAAAGTCCCATCCTAACACCAATGAATCCACTACCCCTGGTAGTATCAACAGGTTCATGGTTAGTCGCTTGTTCCCGAATGCGATCTCCACCTCCAGCTTTTCATCGATTCCGCCGCACCTTCCGTCTGCCAACCTAACTTGCCGCCGTGTCCTCGTAATCCTCCCGAGGGCAGCCAGGTTGTCCGCCAGTTCCTTGCTTATAAAGCTCGCTGTTGCCCCGGTGTCGATCGTGGCCATGTACGTGCCTCCCCCAATCGTCACCGCTGCGGACAACTGCTGCTCCTCCTCGATTAGCTTGCCCGTTAGTTTGGAGAGGTAGCATCTTGCGACCCCCGCTCGCCTCTCTGCGGCTGAGGTCGCTGGGCATTTCCCGCCTGCTGGCAGCACTCGACGCTCCTGACACCTACTCTCCCGCACACCCAGCAGAACAGCAGGCGTTGGAGTCGACATCCTCGTGCCCAGTGTCCGTGGCCGCCGCACCTTCGGCAGGCCTCATGGGGATCTGCAATGTGTGTCGTGCCCCGCGGCCTCTGTGTTGTGTTTGGCGGTCACCACACCGTGTTCGCTGGTTGTATCTGTTGCTGCTGTGGTGGCGTCCATTGGCCTCCTCGTGGTGCTCCTGTTGCCTGCTGTCGTGGAACTCGTTGCGGCGGTGAAAACTGGTCATCGTGCCTCCTGGCTATCTGTCTCCTCGCATCTTCTGCACGTGACCTGTTTTCTTGGGCGAACGCTTCCCGCTCCTTTTCCAGTTCTTCGTATTCATCGGCTAATAGCATCAACGTGTCCAGGTCCGGCACTTTGTACGCCCTTAAGAAGATCCTTAGGCTTGGGGTGCAGTTTTCCTTTATGATCTTTAAGGTGTCTTTCGCAGAATAGTTTAGTGGCCTCGACATCGTTTGCATGTCGATCATGTAGTCTTTAAATGACTCACTGAAACCCTGCTTCCGTTGCCTGACCTGATCCGACAGCCTTGTAAAGAAATCTCTCGGCAGAAAATAGAGATGGAAGCTCTCAATGAACTCGGCCCAGGTTTTCCATTGTTTATTGTTGGCGATAAACCACTTCAACGCCCTTCCTTTCAGCAACTCCGGCATTGCTCGGGGGATCATGTCTAGGCCTAAACCGTAGGTGTTGGCGGACCATTCGACTTGTTCCAGGAACTCGAACGGTTTCTCCGCCCCGTCGAACCTGAATGACCACTCGCGGACTTGTTTTGCGACCCTTGCATAATCCTCCTAGCTGTGTCTAGTGGTCAGCATCGTTGTCTTCCTGTCCTGGCTTGACTCTCTCCTGTGGGCCTCCCTTTGCATGTTGTCGACGCTCAGGCTTGCTACTAGGTTATCCCCTTCAGCGTTAGGTAGCGTGATACTCGGGCCGGTTCTGTCGTAATACATGGCTTCCAGCTCAGCCCAGATGTCGGCAAGTTGTGGGTCGTTCTCTGTTTCGGAGTAATACTCCGACAATGTCCTCCTCATGTCCTCTAATCTGCCGTCCAGGACGACATTAAGCCTTTGTGCGACATGGGCGAAGTCCTCCTTCTTAAGGCGGTAAATCCACTTCTTTCCCATTTTGTTTATTTTGCTTTCACCGCTGGGACAATCACGTTTTGGGCGACGAAATTTACGAATTTATTTCTTTGGTTTCTGCTCGCTACGGTATTTGTGCGGCTAGCTCAGTAGATTGTGTGTGTTCGTCCCACCAAATTTATATAAACGTGACCGCCCAGTAGTTCAGTGAAAAAGCACAGAATTCTCGGGTTCGGATTGTGTTTATTGCGGGTATAACTGCAGTCGGCTTTATAACTTGCTCGTCTCGCTGTCTCCGACGGTGTGGATCGTCTTGTCGCTCCTCGAAGATCCTTGACCGCTGATTGCTCCTGATGTGGCTGGTTGTCTTGTCGCTCCTCGAAGATCCTTGACCGCTGATTGCTCCTGACGTCGCTGGCTCGGTGACTGCTCGGCCACGGTTCAGACTCGCTATGGGGTCAGCCGTGCGGGCTTAGGGAAGCGTCACCGTTCTCAGACTAGGGTGAACAGACCGACGAGCTCTCCAGGATCACTCCTCTCGATACCCGACCGCCTGTCCCTTGCTCTGTCCCGGATGGTCCCACGGGCTTCCGCTCAGATCGTGCGGACAGTCAAGGCAGAACGCCAGGAAGCTGCCTCGCTTTTCACTTCGCTTCTGTACCTCGTGTGAACGAACGTTCCACCCTAGCCTCGCCCTTCCGCGTACTGTCCGTGCCGTTTCTGCGGGCTCGATCCTCCTTGCGTGGCCGTTGCGGTGTGGTGTCCTGCTTGCTGGTGGCGATGTCCTGCGAACTACTCCTGACAGGTGGCTGTAGGTCTTGACTTCTGTGCTGGGTTCGAGGGCATACGCCGATCCGGGACTTCTCTCCCTTCTGGCTCGTGACTCTCAGGGTTCTGTTGCGCCGCTCCGGGACTTCTCTCCCTTCTGGCTCGCTACTCTAGGGGTTCCGTTGCGCCGCTCCGGGACTTCTCTCCCTTCTGGCTCGCCTGATGCTGCCGTCCCGCTGATCCCGGGGACGCATGCGACATGTTTGTGTGCCGCACCGCTGCTGAGATGTGGCACCTTCTTTTCAAAGTCCAAAGTCCGGTGGCGTCCCGTTACTCCTTTTTGCACACGGCACTCTCGCTCCGCCCGCCAAGTCTCCGCTCTCTCCTTCTCCATTGTTGGTCTCCAAACTCTCTTGGTCTCCGAACCCTCTTGCTCTCCAAACTCTCTCGTTCTCCAAATTCCCTTGTCTCCAAACTCTCTTTCTCTCCAAACTCTCTTCCTCTCCAAACTCTCACGTTCTCCGTCCTTGATCTCCAAACTCTCTCGTTCTCCGTCCTTGATCTCCAAACTCTCTCGTTCTGCGTCCTCGATCTCCAAACTCTCACGCTCTCCGTCCTCGATCTCCAAACTCTCTCGTTCTCCGTCCTCGATCTCCAAACTCTCTCGTTCTGCGTCCTCGATCTCCAAACTCTCTCGTTCTCCGTCCTCGATCTCCAAACTCTCACGTTCTCCGTCCTCGATCTCCAAACTCTCTCGTTCTCCGTCCTCGATCTCCAAACTCTCTCGTTCTCCGTCCTCGATCTCCAAACTCTCTCGTTCTGCGTCCTCGATCTCCAAACTCTCTCGTTCTCCGTCCTCGATCTTCAAACTCTCACGTTCTCCGTCCTCGATCTCCAAACTCTCTCGTTCTCCGTCCTCGATCTCCAAACTCTCTCGTTCTCCGTCCTCGATCTCCAAACTCTCACGTTCTCCGTCCTCGATCTCCAAACTCTCTCGTTCTCCGTCCTCGATCTCCAAACTCTCTCGTTCTGCGTCCTCGATCTCCAAACTCTCTCGTTCTCCGTCCTCGATCTCCAAACTCTCTCGTTCTCCGTCCTCGCTCTTCGCCGCGCCGCCACTACGCAAATTCGCCGCGTACCTGGTGAGCGGCCGGCCATCTGCTGCTGGGATTTGTTGGGAGTTATCCAACTCCTCACACTAGGTTTACTATACCACATTTCCGAATTCTTTGTATTTCTGAAAGTAGATCTCTCATAAATACACCTCTGAAATGAGGAATATGTTTCTTAGCAAAGCATGTAATGTCGATATTTGAAAGTGGTCTATTGGATAGCAGAGAAATTAGTATTTTTGCTTCTTAACTCCTTTCCCTTTACTATAGGGCTTGACAAAGAAACCATAGCCCTTTCTATAGTGTTTAGGATATAATCCTTCTCCTACTGCAACACCTTAAATTTTCCTGCTAAGACGTTTTTCTCCTCCATATCTTCTTATCCATTCTTGCATTGTTAATTGTCTTTGCAATTGCGGCACTACCACTTGCTAAGCTACCAAGAGCGCTGATGGCCGTCAAGATGAGCACGATTGGTAGAAAACCTCCAATATTGGGTACATCAATTTCACGAGGTATTTTAACATTTTTTGATTGATTGATCAATTGATTTACGTGCTACTTTAATTGCACTCATAATGTCTATTGGTTTTTGTTTTTTAATGTCTAAGTAGCAGCATTAATAACAGTCGAAAGTTTGTTTTCTTCATTTTATTCTTCTTTATCGTTTTTCTCTTCTTCTTTTCCGTCTTATTCAATCCCATCCCAAATTTTTTCTTCGCTTTCATTATACTTGTAACAAAGTATGCTGCTGCCTTTTCACCAAGAGTGCTATTTGATGCCGTGACAAGTGACCAGGCTTTGTCAATCAATATGGAGTCGGCTTTATGTCGTTCACTCAATGCCTTGTGTGTAGAATATGCAATATCGTGATCTTTGCAGGCTTCATCCAATGGGTTTATTCCCTGATCACTGCGTTTCAAACGTTTCTGTAACTTTGTACCCGGTCCACAAAAATTATATCCCGGAATATGGGCTTCAGACTGTAATGTATTGACTATCTTATCGACAACACCACCACCGTGGCCATTAATATGTTGAAGTAAGTTGAATGTAGGACGTGCAAAAGGTTTAATAGCAAGCTTTAGATGAGTGCCAACAAAGAGCTGTGTGATAAGAGCAATTCAGCAAAGACCCGTTAACTTGAAAATGAGCCCCGGTTACTGAAGTTGTAACATTGCGAACGGTGAATTTTTTTTTGTATTCGTAATGAAAAGACGACATTGTTTTGTACCCAAATTGTTTCTTAGGTGCATAAGAAATAATATGTTTTCTTCATTGATTTATAAAAATAAATGGCCACCAAGACAGTAAATATAATATGAATATAAAAATATACCCAAGCAATAGAGTTGTAAAATCATAGGTAGTGGACATAGATAGATAAATAGATAGACCATGGAAATTTTGTTGCATTTAGCCGAAACTTTCTGATTCTTGGGAAAAAAGTCTACAACCATGTCATATTCGTTATTTCCTTCAAATTTGCTTTTTAAATATGACTTATTGTTACTTGCTGTTAAAATGTTTTGGTAGATTGCCAATGGTTAAGTCAATATATGGCAAGTTAAACATTAAAATAAAGCTACATATTAAATTAGAAAATAAATAGTTAAGAACATAGGTCATTTACGTATAACAAAATAAAATATAATTCTTAAAAGTATTTATAAGCATTTATGTATAGGTGCATTTTCATTTTTGAGAGTACGAAAAAAGATAGCTTGGAGAGTAAAAAGAAGAAGAGTTCGGAGAGGATGAAAATTAAGAGTTTGTGGAGTACGGAAAAATAGATTTTTAGGACAGTTTTTGAATTGAGAGAATGAGGTCCTTAAAGGCAACACAACTTTTGCGAGGACTCTTTTAGCTTCTTCAAACGGTTGGCTTTATAATTGACTTGGTGTTGATTGGCTACCATATGTCGGAGATCGAGACCCGGTCGATTGTATGACTGCACTGGGTACATCGCACAACGTAACGTAAAAACAGCCAGAGACCGCGCACTCAGGGGCTACTGGCGTAAGCCGTGCGGTTGCCGGAGCGGTAAAGGGAATTTGGTTACAAGGGACAGGAGGCTGTTTCTACCATGGCAGTCTTAGAACGGTACAGCTTTCCCAGGCCGCAAAGGCCCAACTCTTCGTCATCTCTCACTAGTAACGGCAGAAATATTCAAGGTAGTCGAGAACAACGAGGGCGGAGGACTTCCGAGAATCATCTGCGCCAGATCCCAGAGTCGTAAATAAACTTCGACAATGCGAAAGGCATTGATCTGAAGGACCAGGAATGATCCACGAACACGTATGGATTGGACCTGTATTTGTTTCTACAAACGTTGCCGGAATTGCTCTTGGTTAGAAAATAAATAAGAAAGGTAGTTAACATCGGCAAGCCGAAGTTTGCAGTTATAAGAAATAATCAACTCTAGTAACACCATGTGAAATTTTTTGCTGACTTCAGTGATATTAAAAAAATATTTCATTCTTTTTTCAGACCATATGTTATATGTTATATAATATATATATTTGTTAGAGTTGTCCGGCTTTTATTATAAAAAGATAATATGTCAAAAAGCACCAAAGCTATAATTTGTTTCATATTATTTTCCCACCAATTTTCTGATCGCTCCTATTACAGCTATATGATATAGCCGTCCGATTCTGATTAAATTTAATTCGAAATTCAGAACTAATGAAAAATTGTCATTTCCAAGTTTAGAAGACTATATGTCAAAAAGAACCAAAGCTATCATTTGTTTCATATTATTTTGCCACCAATTTTCCGATTGTTCCTATGACAGCCATACGATAAAGTCCAATTTCGATAAAATTTAATTCGAAATTCATAACTATTTAAAAAATGTTATTTCCAAGCTTAGAAGGTTATATGCTAACAACATTAAAGATATAATTTTCCGATCGTTTCTATGACAGCTATATGATATAGTCGTCTGATTTTGATTAAATGTAATTCGAAATTCAAAACTAATTTAAAAATGTCATTTAATATATATGTTGTGTTAAAAAAAAACAAGGATATACTTTTTTTTAATTTTCCGACTTGTGTACTACCTGCAATAGAAAGAAGACTTTTGAGAAAGTGGCTAGTTTGCGTTGAAACGGTAAGACTGACGGACGGACACGCCTAGATCGATTCGTCTAGGGTGCTGATCAAGAATAAATATACTTTATGGGTTCAGAAACAATTTAATACAAAACATGGAAGAACGCTATAGTCGAGTGCCTCGAATATCATATACCCGATACTCAGCTTAAAGCAAAAAAATGAAATTATATATGCAGCAAAGATATTTTGTAAAGCGCCACCTACCAGCTATTTTGGTATTTGTTACGTGGGCGGCAGACACTTTTAAGCGTTTTAGCCCTTTGGGGCCGTTAGAGTGGGCGTGGTAAAAATTTTTTAAGACTATCGAATGGTTTTGATAAGACAAATACATTTTAGCAAAAAACAATTCTAACATGACAATTGTGACCACCACAGTTTTGGGCGCTCTTTGGACGTTAGAGTGGACATGGGATTTTTTTTTGGGTCAATCGATAGGTATTAGGTGGGTACAAAATGTTCTAGCATGACAATTAAAATTACAATTTTTTTCCTATCATAAAAACTGTAGGCGCTAAAGATTTTCGGGGATTGTAGACGTTAGAGTGGGCGTGGCGCTGAAACAAACTTGCACTGCGTACGAAGCCCAGGAATATGCATGAATATGCATGCCAAGAATATTCTAGCACTTATAGTTTCCGAGATCTCAGCGTTCATACGGACTGACTGACATGGCTAGATCGACTTGGCTAGTGATCCGAATCAAGAATATATATACAATTCGGGTCGGAAACGCTTCGTTTTACCTGTTACATACTCTCTGACCAATGTAGTATAACCTTTTACTCTACGAGTAACGGGTATAAAAAACATTTCTTTTATAAAATGTTTTTTTGCAACAAGAGAGGAAGTTAACCTCGGCAAATCGACATTTTGTTAAACGAATAACTTATAAGTAGTCCCTTTTTAAGTTTTTTCGATACCCTTCAGTTCCGAAAAAAGTTTCCCTTGTGAATCACCATTTGATTCCGGAGTGACGTGCCAGCTTGCACGAGTGAAGAACAAGGGACGCCCCATATAGAAAAATGTATGGGATGTCCGCTTTTTCCGAAGTGAAAATGCAAAGGAAACTTTTGCAAAGTCACTTCAGATTTTACTTTTACGTCCCAGGTAAAATCATTTCGGAAATTTAGAATCTTTCCAACGAGTTTCAATCTTGAAATTCATTGCAAGTAAAACGTCCCAGGTGAAATCACCTCGGAAATTCTTTATTTGTCCATTAAGTTTTCAACTTTCCAAATATAGTATTTCAAATGCATACATATTCATTTACATTTAACTATATTTTACTTAAATTGTATCAGTTAAGTTTTCTGTTGAATTAAAGCTATTCTTCGTAAATCTATGCTTTCGTTTTGTTAATTTGTTTTAAATGTTTGTCATAGCTTTCTTTCATTTTTTCATATTCTTTTATAACTAATTTTCCGATAGTTTTAATGACAGCTGTATGATATAGTCTGATAAAATTTAATTCGAAATTCAGAACTATTTAAAAAAAAGTTATTTCCAAGCTTAGAAGGTTATATGTTAAAAGGATTTAACTTTTTCATATTTTCCGACCAATTTTCTGATAGTTTCTATGGCAGCTATATGATATAGTCGTCCGATTTTGATAAAATCTAATTCGGAATTCAACAACAATTAAAAAGTGTTATTTCCAATCGTAGGAGGTTATATGTTAAAACACACCGAAGATATCATTTATTCATATTATTTTATCACTAATTTTCCGATATTTTCTGTGGGATATCCGATTTTGATAAAATTTAATTCGAAATTCAGAACTAATCAAAAAATGTTATTTCCAAGTTTAGAAGGTTATATATTAAAACCCCCCAAAGCTTTAAAACTGAGAGACTAGTTTGCGTAGAAAGGGACAGACAGACGGATGGACAGACGGACGGGCTAGATCGACTTGTCTAGTGACGCTGATAAAGAATGTATATACTTTATGGGGTCGGAAACATCTCCTTCACTGCGTTGCAAACTTCTAACTGAAATTATTATATTATATATATTATATACCCTCTGCTAGGGTTTCAAAAGGGTTCATAAGTCAACAATTTTGAATAGCTAATATGACCACCTGGTGCCAGAGATGTTCGGTAAAGAAAACCAATTCAACGAAAACCGACTTTTGTCTGCAAAACAAATGATGTTCAGGAGACACGGATAGGCACCAAAAAGACCCAAGGTTCAGTGGACACAATCTTACACTGCCCAGCCCAGGCTGCAAACAAAACAGTTATTTAAAATGCCGATCTTCTTCCAAAGGCCAGAAGGGTCTGCATTATGAGGGAACCAAGTCCTAGCCCACATATCTGTACCGAAGGAACGCTTAGCAAAAGCGGCGGTATAGGGAGCTGAGATCCTTAAAAGCAAACAACGGCTTTGTTAAGTGGAGACTCGGTCGACTGTTAAGATAACTGCTTTAGCTTCATCACACGGTTTCCCGAATAATTAGGAAGGAATAGAGCAGTCGATAGACTGTCCTGGATATTTCAGACAGTTGCCGGAACAATCAAGCAGAATTTGTGCAGGCGTAGCGTCATATGGATAGCAGGGTGGTTATCTTCACAGAGCCAGTTCACCATAATCTAAGGAAAGTGAAGCTTTCGTATGTCCAACTCTTCGTCATCTCTCGCGAGCGATGGAGAAGTATCCAGAACAATAGTGGCCAACGAAAGTACGGACTGCGAAAAGAATCATGGTAAGGAACCCCATTTGGTCGAAATTCAAATTTTAACTGAAATGCATAGGTCGTTAAATCTGTCTGCCGCACACATAAACATGTATTGAAAATAGCACAAGCTTACAAATTTCCATTTTCATTCCTTTAGCTGAGTAACAGGTATCTCATAGTCGTGGGACTACACTAAAGCATTATTTTCAATAGCACCAGTCTTGAAAATCTAGGTTGCTCCAATCAATGTTGCTAGCAATATCCACGGCTCCATACATTTTCCTCTTTAAATCATTTAACACCACATATCTTGCAATAACAAATCGTACAGTTCCCACATATTATACTTTATATATATTCGGTTTATATCCGACAAGTACACCTTTTCTAGATTTGTCATCTAAACTTGTAGTACAGTCGAACAAAAAACTCATAAGTGTTTGAGGTTGCTTGTATGTGGCTGCTACCACAGATTCAACACAGAAAGATTTCTGAACCTTGGCCCTCAAAACTAGAGCGCGAATTATTTTCGTGTGTAAGAATGCATTGCTATTAATTAAAATTAAACAATAAGTCTATCAATAATGTTTTTTGTTCGGCTCTCTTTATTTTATTTAACTTTTTATTTTTTTATTTTTTAATGCCGACCTGGCTTTAGGCTGCGAAGCTAGCAGCGTGTGCTTGTATATATACTCAGGCTGTTGGTATCGAAGGGTGCGAGGAATGGACACGTAATTGAACTTGTTTATACACTCGCCTTCGAGCAGTCACAAATTTATAGACTTTTGTTTACGTAACACTGTGACAAAGTGTGACAGTGTGTATTGCAATAACATTGTACACTACCTATGATATATGCTTATTACATCTCCATCCTATTATTTTCTATATAAACGTAATGCTTATGATGTCCGTTAAGGTTTAAAGTTAAGCCCGCTCCACATGCTTGTTTGTTTGCATTAGCTTTTATGCTGAATTCTTTTGAAAGTCCAGGTGCTGTAATACGGTTGGCACAATAAGTTAAACTGTTAGGTATTGGAAATCACTTTGGTGTTAAGCTAACCACTCAAAATATACATTCTTTTTACATAATAAGTTTAATTGCCTGCAACTAGTAGTCGAAGTTTCAAAAAGAACGTCTGTAAAATTTCCGATATGCAACAAATCGGCATAATGTGGAACCCATGACAATTAAATCTTTCATATAGAGGAATGGTTACAAAGCTACAAGTCCAGAGAATGCATCAGACATAATTGTCTAAAATAATTTCGGCATTAGCGGCATCAGCGATATGAGGATTTACTCGTTGAAAAATACTTTATGTTTTATGTACAACTTGATGAAAACTTGAAATTAAGTCAAGGCATGAGAAATACTGAAAAACACCGACTTGCTATTGACACATCTCAAACTGAACTCGCTCTCTAACTCCTACTTCATTTACGTTCATATCTCCGTTTTAAGCCTTAGAGCTTTTTGTGAGTGGGTTTTGTTGCTATTGAGTGACTCTCTAACTTTGGACATTAGACTCCAGACTTGGGTCCCGAAATCTGACTATCCTGAATTGTGGGAACGTGCCGAAGTCTGAACAGCGGCTCGTTCTAATTGTTTAGTCTACAAGCTGAGGTTTTTGTTTCATGGAAATTTTCCTGTGGCTTGTTTATAGCTTGGTAATTTTCCATAGGCTTGTTTACAATTAAATTTGGATTATTTTTTCTTAGAGGGTGACTTGATTATTATTTTTTAAAGGGCGTCTCGAGGGTGACTGTGTGTATGTGTGGGTGTGTGGACATGTGCAAAGGAGTACGTTGAAGTATGGATAAGTCACTATATATATCCAATATAACATTTTGCAAATCCAAGGATTCGGAGCGTCGAGATCTCATCGCACAGGATCATAGGGCCAAGCCAAGCATTATATCCTTCAGCTTCATTATTATGCTTGTAGTTTTTTCTGTAGACAACTTGTCCTACGGAAAATTCTACGATCTTGCTGCGGGTGTTATATGCCCTTTCCGCGCGTTTATGTGTTCGGTTAAGTCCCTGTTTCACTTTCTGACGTGTGAGTTCCATCTTGTTTGCGAGACTTATCTGGAGTCTCCTGCCTGTATTTCACGCAGGTTGTGTTAAACCGGAGTAACCATTCGCGTTCCGAAAATGGCGATATAAGGATCCATGCCTATTGACTCGTGTGCGCCATTCCTAAAAGCACACTGTATTCGACTTGATTGGTATCCCAATTTCGCTGATCCGTTGCAATTGTTGCTTGTAGAATTGGGAGTACCGATTGGTTTACTCTCTCAGCCGCGTTCGCTTGCGGGGTGTAAAGTCCAGTCTTTACGTGTCGTATACCGTAGCGAGTCATAAGTATTGTATTTGTATTTTTGCATCTTCGGTTCTTATACTCCTTCCCCAATCCCCAGCAAGCAAAACTTGCTTTTGTCTATAATAACTGTAAGCTGTGCCCGCTGTAAGCAAGCGCTGACCTGGCTTAACATATCAAAGTGAGCTTCAAATGAAGGTGAACAGACCATCCATCAGTCATCCAGACACCAAAATATATTTTCACGAGGCGCCTCTGGTACAGCTTTATCCACTTGTCGGCACATTCGCTGCGCGACATTGCACAAGCCAAACGGCATTACTGTAAATCGATACAGTGGTCTGCCGGGCACTGTAAATGCGGTCTTTGCGTCCTTTAAGACAATTGTGGAACTGTAATACGTTTCCTGTAGTCGATTTAACAGACCCTCAATATACGGTAATGAGTATGCATTCTTGATCATCCGGGAATTGACTTTACTTGCATCGAACTTTTGCACCAGAGTTACCGGGGAACTCCAGCTATACTGTGCCCAAATTTTCCAGAATTTCCTTAAATCAAGATCTATGAGGTATTCTTTTTAAAATACTACATCTACCACTTTAAGCCGACAGACTATTCGTTGAGTTAACGTAAATACAACTTAGATACTGTTATACTGTTTGTTTGTTGAGCCAGGACAGATGGGGGGTGGGTGAACTGACAGGAAACGTAAAGCCGACGCTCTACAGCGTACTAGCCATTGGTCAGGTCCTTTGATTGGTTCGAGTCTTTACTGTTTCCGTTGATATGTTTCGGCGGGACCAGATCTTTAGTTTCTGTGGCTGACGTCCAACAACGTATTAGACTAGTTCGTCAGGTCGTATGCTTGTTTTGAGCACAGAGAAATAGGAATGCGGTTGTAGAGCCCGAGAATGATCGGTCAAAGAACCGGATTTCCGACGAGTGTCGAGAGGGGATTTTTGGACAGATTCTAGATGCAGCACGTTTCCGTTTGGAACATTTAAGCTGACTTGAAAAGGAAAAAATGGGCATGTAAGCTTAGCGGAACCCTGTTGCATAGAAGCGGCTTAAACCCCTAGTAAGGGATAATTTTTCTGTTTTGTTTTTGGGGCTTAAATATCGGACAGGTTTTGACCGAATAGGGAGCACAGAGCAGTACCCCCAGTAAATAAACATTTTTATTGCCGACTTATTCAGCGCTTCCGTCGCTGACTGGGTGTTTGGAAAGGAATCACGTGATCCTGTTATACCAAACGTAAATTGAAAAAAATGAGTGCTTGTATTAATCAGCGCAAAGTAACAGTTTTATAAAGGAAACGGAGGTCTCAATAAAAAGCCGAACTATATAAATGAAGGGGGCCAAGAAGGAGGTCTATTTCCAACTCAGCGTCGGAAGAGTGACCTGTGCAACAACGCGAGGAGAAAATGACTCACCTCGGACTGCGAGCGCATCATGGCTAGGAGATTCACATGGTAGACAGGTCTGTCCGAGGAAAACAATCTGGACCAAACCACCGAAATGGAAGGAGCCGCAGGTGGGAGAAGTATGCTTTCCCAATATCAGAGACACGAAGAAGACAGCTTAGAGGCTGTTGAAGGGACTGCACTCGCCGCCCAGAACTGTTTTTAATCTCACGAATAGTGTTCTAAGGTACCAAGAGACGCCGTCTTTAGAATATGCTCAACAGCCAGATGTACCGCTTAAAAACATTCAGGCGGATGGATGCCCCGTGCCACAGAGAGTTCTGCACCAACGAGATGGAGACGAGGCAACAGTCCTTCGATTCAAGGATCGAAGTCAAAAGAAATCACGTTAGACAAGTGGAACTTAAAGTTTGATAAAAACGGTCGCGGCATGACAGTTGAAAGTTTCCTGTTCCGCGTCGACCGAGGAACTTATGCATAACCAAATGCCAATAGCCTCATATAATACAACCAGAGAACAAGTGAAGATCAAAAACATTGAAACCATTCAAAGATTTATTGAAATACATTTAAATCAAGTGAATCGGTAGGGCTGATCCTGATAAACAATTAGCGAAGACGAGTCTCATTACCAGCGTTACGGACAACGCGTGCCTCAGGCATACATACATTTTTTGTGTTTAAGTGAATTGGTATTCTTAAGGGCAGCAGTCTTTTAGTGCACTTATATTTACATATATATCCAATATAATATTTTCCAAATCCCAGGATCCGGAGCGTCGAGATCTCATCGCACAGGATTTAAAAGGAGGTAAGTTTGTCGGAACCCGGTTCCTTTCTTAAAGCATCCATATATAAATATTCGTGCAGTCCAAAAAGTTTTTTTAATAGGCTGTTAATTATATTTCAGCGGCGAGTATCAGCCTTGTAGTTATATGTACAATTACAAGAGCCCTCTTTGTAGTCGTGAATGGTCAGCGTTTTGATGATGTGCGAACCTTACGGGTGGTAAATTCGATACTCTCCGGTAATAAAAAAAATTGTCAGGTAGAGTTATTTCTTATGCATTAGCCAATCTTATATTGGTTATCCACGGCATATGCCGACATACATATATTAACAAATAAACTTATAATGTGAAAACGAATTTGAAACCATGGTGAACTAGAATTTTAACATGGGGGGTGTGTGCTAATGTAAGAAGTGGAGTAGGTCAAGAACAATGACTTAACTTTCAACGGACAACCTTGAAAATAGGGGATCGTATTGCGCGGCCCGTGACGATCCATTGGCACAAGCGACAGCTAAGCTTGTGGGGCAGTGTGGACTGACGAACTTTCCTCTCTAATATTATTTTTTCCAGGCACTTTAAATATTTATTCTCGTTATGTTGGAGAGGAGAGAGGCTTACCAAGATCCCGCGACCCGAATACGACGTAGCTTACGCCGGAAAAAATAGTGCCTGAACATCGGACGCCTCTCCCTCGGCCCAAGTCCTATTCAGGACTCACGCACTAATATGCCTACTTCACAATAAATACGGATTTCTCATAATAAGTAAAGATAACGATATGGAAAAAGAAAGATATAGGAAGGGTTTTAATCAATTTATAATTATTTGAGAATATAAGTTTCGTTCTGTAGGCTATATTTTCACAGTTCATTATCAAATTCCAAACTCTCACTCTTACATTAAATGGTAATGAACCCATTACAAACATTACTAATATCCCACCCATTGAACTGACGAATGGTGACTATGAGTGTGCACTCATTGACTTTCATATGTACAACTCTATACCCAGTGTTGATATAAATAGTAATTTATTTCATATTGGTGATAAAGTTATTCAACTCCCCATAGGATCATATGGACTCAATGATATTTATAATTTTCTAAAAAATAAACTAAAAGATAATGATCCAGAGAAAACATTTCAAATGGAAAATAATAATAACACATTTCAAGTTCATATTACAACTACGAAGGAACCTATTTTTTTTTAATAGAAACAACTCCATTGGACAATTGCTTAGTTTCATTAAAAAAATAATCTACCCCGACCTGAAAAAACATGTATATCGGATCAACCTGTCAATATTTTAAAAGTAAACACAATACGCGTAGTATGTAATATTGTGAGCGGATCATATATTGATAGTAGACAAGATCATTCATTATACGAATTTGGAATTAATTGTTTATCAGGATCCGCACTATCGATTCACTAGATTTTAATGTACTTCAATGCATTTTTGAATGCTTCCCATGTTTTTGATTTTCACTTGTGTTTTGGTTGTATTATATGCAGCTATTTGCCTTTGGTTATGCATAAGTTCACTTTAGCTTAGATTGATTCAATGATATGCTGTCGGTCACTAAGCTTCATATCGTATTAGGATTTCGAGTACTGCGGCTACAAGCATCCCAGTATGTCGAATGTCGTCCTTGACAAATATTCATAAATGAATCATAGGACATTTCAGTATTTACATGATCACGGTATATATGTCGCATATTTAAATCATCTTGTTAAAATCATATTCGCGTTATCACGTATTAGATTTTTGGAATATGAGTATATGTTTGACATAGGTAAAAAGAATCTATATTTTTGATTCTTTATGATTCTTGAAACTCACTTTATTTTACATGGTATTCGCTGATAGAAAAAGGACCTTACCTTAAGGTATAAAAACTCGATCAAAAGTTATTTTAACTCCCATTTAAAAAACCACCTGTAAACAGTCTCAACCTAAACGTTTTAAGTTAAAAGTTTTAATCTAAATCATCTTGCAAACTGCTAAAAAAACAATAACAAGAAAAACAGTTAAAACAACTGCAAACAAAAAACAATAACAATAAACTGCTAAAAATAATACAGTTTAAACAGCTACAACCAGAAAACAATAACAATAAACTGCTAAACAACATAAACAGTTTAAACAGCTAGAAACAAAAAACAATAACAATAAACTTCAAAAAAAAACAACAAAAACAGTTAAAACAGCTACAAACAACAACTTCCACAGCTACAACAACTACAAACAACAAGAAGAAGAAACAACTAGATGAAGAAAAAACTACAAATGGTCAACCCGGAAATGATGAAGGTACTCAAGGATTTTAATGGTTACCTGCCAAAACCTCTCTTTAGGAAGACGAAGATGGAATCGGATGTGCGCTACCCTATTCGACGAGCTCAACGTAAAAAAACCAGCTTTGGAATGGCCCTCGCTCTTGAACTTGAAGAGTATATGCTGTACTTGCCGGAACGATACTCGACTTTAGATGATTCGACCATTGAATATATAAAAGATAATCTGTTTTGTATTATTAAAAGGAGTGATAACAACCTCTATTTAGAATTCAATAAAGCTCAAAATGTGTTCATTTTTAATATTATTAATGTATTTATTTTCTCAAATAAAAGTACAATTTCATTAAACTCAAAACACTTTGTTATAAATATTTAGATTATACAACAATGAAGATTGCGAATCTTTAAAAACAGTTGACGAAAAGTTCCTACTTATTCTTATTATTATTATATTCATTAAAAAGAAAATTTGATGAATTGAAGCAAATAAAAAATGAAAACGTATTAAATTTGGAGGAAACTTTTAAACCTATTACATAACCTTTACATGAATTACTTAGTGAAAATAAAAAATTAAATAAGAAAAAAGTATATTAATGATACACACAATGTTAAACCTAAGTTCAAGAAAGAGAAAATAAGGGAATCTAAATTTAAAAAAAGGGTACAGAAGAGAGTAATTGAAAGTGATAGTGAGAGTGATGCTTTCGTTGATGCTTACTCAGAACACTCTCATATAGATGAATCTGACATTTCTCATCAATCTCTTATAGATGATCAGATGTTTCACAACAGTCTCATATAAATTATTTAAATGAAAGTGTGTATGAAGAAACCGGGGTGAAGTATAATATCAACATTAATCAGTTAAATCAAGAAAGATTTTAGATAATAGTTATGGACCAAGAGAAGGAAATAATATTCTAATGTTGGGTAAAAGTACACTTAAAATTAAAAAAAATGTAATGGAATTGGGAAGTGGAAATATATGGACTCTATCACCTGGTTTAGACTCTTTAATTTTTCATAAAAGTCCTGTTTTAATAACAGATTGAATAGAATTGCGTGTACCAAAAATAATATATTAATTAAATGGAAAACATGTTCTTATTTTATTTAAAAGTAAAATGTCTATTGACAAGTTTGGTCACTTTTCAAATGATAAAGATTTTTCCTCACTTCTCAAAAGGGAAGTTGAGAGTCTTACAGGTTTAAATCTAAATACTGATGGTCACATAAATGTTCAGAAAAAAAGAATAAAAAACTCTTCAAAACCAATTAATGGAAATTAAATTTCTACTACGAAATAAAAGAGTATCAGAGTTGCAAAGTAAAGTAATAAAAATGGTAACTCAAATGGAGTACATTAAAAGAGCTTCTTGATAAATTGGAAAATCTTAACAATTTTATAAAACAAAATCTAAAAAAACCCGCACCAATCATTCGTTCTGATCAGATACAAATAGATGGAACGATACTTCGAAGTAGTCCATTTTCACGTCGTAAAAACGAAGAAGAGGTCTTAACAATTATTGTGGATTATACATAAATATACCGTTCGTTCATTATTTATTTTATAATTAAAATGTCAGTTGATAATTTTGGTTATTTTTGAAATAAGAAAGAGTACTCAAGAGATATAACAGAAGGTGTGAAAAAATTCCAAAGTATACTCAATGATTATGATGGACATTTAAATATTCAGAAGAAACGATTTAAAAATTCCCTACCGCCATTCATGAAAATGATATTGCAACAAAATTTTATGTTGGTAATGAAATAAATAAACCAGTACAGAATACATCTAATGAAATTTCAAAACAACCACAGAAACAAGAAATCTTTAGATGAAGACCTCGAATTAATAATATTGAGGAAAAATTTAGTGAAATTCCTAAAAAATTTGAATTTTTCTTGAAAACTAATAATAAGATAGTAGAGGATATAAATGAAATAGAAAGTAAAATTTTCAATTATATCATTGCACCAACCGCAGTTTTAAAAAGTGAAACTGAATCTTTAGAGAAGAAACCATTTGTACCAAATAAAATAAAGTTATGAGTTAACGAGATATTGTAAATGAGTTACACCGACCATCATTCAAGAATTTTCCAAGACGTAGAGTTATAGTAAAGGGTATTAATGATTTATGGCAGGCTGATTTGGTTGAAATTGGGCCAAAGAATTTACAAACAGATAATGGTATTGAATTCTTTAATAAACAATTTAGAGAATTGATAAAACGATAAAAAATTAATCATTACTCAACATGTAGTTCTCTTAAAGCATCTATTGTGGAACGTATTAAAAGAATATTAAAAAAACTTATGTGGCGTGAGTTCAGTTTTAATGGAAAATACACATGGCTTCAAATATACAAAGAATTGATTAATAATTATAACAATAGGAAGCATAGAACAATTAAAATGAAACCCTTTGATGTTAATGTTAAAAATGAAAGACAGATTTTGATGAGATCATACAATCATCTAAAAATATTCACAACTGGAAAGTTTAAAGAGGGGGATCATGTACGAATAATTAAATATAAGAATGTCTTTGAAAAAGGGTATACTACAAACTGGATTACGAAAATTTTTCGAATTCGGAAAGCACAAAATACATCACTCACCACATATTTACTTGAAGACTTGAAGGGTGATCCAATTCAAGGGGGCTTCTATAATCAAGAAATTAAAAAAAAAACAAAATTCCCTAATACTTATCTTGTTAAAAAGGTTCTGAAACAAAAAGGTGATTATGTGCTTATGCGTTGGCAAGGCTTTTCAAAATCAGAAGATAGTGGGATTCACAAAAAAGAAATTATATAAAAAACAAGGGAAGGCATAGAAAAATTAAAATGTAGGGTAGAGTGGTCCGAATCCGACCCCCTAATTGTAATCAGCTGAAAAATGGTTTAAAAATGTTTTTTTCCTTTGGTACACATGTGGAGGCTTTAAAGGAAACCGTTACCTACATTTGGAGCCGCTGAACATATTTTTCGGATCGTAATTGTTGAAGGTGACGTGGCCGTTATGAAATTGAGCAATTCGGTCGTATTAGAAAAGCATGGTCCGTAACCGACCCCCCCTTGGTCCCATTTCAACCCTGTATTTTTTATGAAAGAAAAGAAGGAAATTACTACTTTAAATGCATTTTTCATGTTTGAAGTAAAACACAGCAGTTGTAGAATAATTTAATTAATTAATTAATAATTAATTTAATTTATTCATATTTTGTACTTTATTTTTACATGAAACCTATTTATTAATTATATTAGGTTTTTTCAGAGAAATGTGACATTCAAATGTTTTGCAATCTGGTAGGCCAAAATTTGCACGTCTTTCGAGTTTAATCCAAAATAAATGTCAGCCAAATAAAGCAGATGATTTTTCAAACAATTTTCTTGTTCTTTGTTGAACACCTACAGTACAAAAATGATGAAAAAATATCATTTTTGAACAAGTAACAATAATGAAATTTATCTGATCCAACAAAAGTACCGTAGTGTAGCCTTTTTCTGTTATCTGAAAATTGTCGACATCTACTTTTGTCGGCTTTTCCACTCCATCTCCTACAGGAACTATGGCATTATTTCTCCCGTGAAGAAGTAATGTCGAGCGTGGAATTTTGAATTCTCGTGCAACTGCATGAAGCGAGGTTCCTAACGCCATGGCTGAAACTGCTCGCCGCAATATTGCTGGATCCCTTTTTACGGTTTTCCGCTTAAATGTTCGCCCCATTTCTGCAATAAACATGCGTTGGAAGTCAACCAAGGGTGGATAAGCCATATTAGACTCAAAGACACACTGGAAAATCTTAGAAGTGCGAAATTTTGGGGTGTCGGTTTCGGACCACCCTTTGGGGGTCGGTTTCGGACCACCGTTTATTTGTTTGAAAAATGACTTGCCGTTTATTCAAAACGATGCAAGCTATATAAATTCATAATCACGTTCAAAAGTCGTAGCTGTAACAAATCGAAAAAACTTACCTTCGAACTTTTGATGACGAAAAGAAACACTGTTAACGTGTTTTACCTACAACTCCAAAATGAATTTTGCGCCTGTCAAAACTGAAAATGCTTGAAAAACATAGGTTATGATACGAGAGGAAAATGGCGGCATACTTCCAAATTGTCGGCAATATAGAAGCTTTCAAAAAAAAAAATTTTATGGTAGCACGAGTCATGAGAAACATTGGGGGGTCGGAATGGTACCACCGGTCGGTTTCGGACCACCTTACCCTACGTATTGACGTCAATGCGTGAAATCAAAAAATGTTTCTTCACACGCACAATTTCTTATTTATAAAGTGTGAAAAAACATGAAAAGATAAGAATTCGAATAGAATTGATTATGTGCTTGTGTGTTTAGTAGGTTAAGAGAGCGTGCGTGTACAGATAAGAATTTTGTATGGAATATGAACTCTAAAGATTCTAAAACAAAAAGATGATTGTAGTACGCATTGACGTCAATGGTATTATTGGTTCATGCTGATATTCGCTCAATGCCACAACTTGAAGCATAGATCAATTAAAATGTACGCATTGACGTCATTGGTGTGTATGCGTATAAATCAACGCTTATATGTACGAGTATATGAATTTCAAAAAGTATTCAGTTTTCGTCTATTCGTTCACCCAAGTCTATTTCAGGATCGTGTTTACTCGTGCGTAGATTCGTTTGTTTAAAAAAATGTCGTTTTTGATAATATTTTTTATAATTTCACTATTTAATACGGTAGTGAAAATGTTACCGGTGCCCAGTGAAATGACGATTATTGAAAACCCCTCTAATTCGAATAACTCAATTGGACTATTCATCAACATGCCGAAATTGAAAAAAATAATAACAAGAAAAGAAGTAAACCTCGGCAAGCCGAAGTTTTTATACCTTTGCAGTTATAAAAAATAATCAATAATTTTATTAAATTGAATTCAAAATTCTTAAAAATATAAAAATTTCAAAAAGCCCCAAAGATATAACTTATTTCACATTATTTCCCACCAAATATCCGATCGTTCCTATGACAGCTATATTATATAGTCGTCCGATTTTAATAAAATTTAATTCGAAATTCAGAACTATTTAAAAAATGTTATTTTAAAGCTTGTAAGGTTATATGTTAAAAAACACAAAGTATATAATTTTTAATTCATGTTTTCCTACTCATTTTCCGATCGTTCTTATGGCAGATATATGATATAGTCGTCCGACAGACGGACATGGCTAGATCGACTCGTCTTGTGACGCTGATTAAGAATTTTATGGGGTCGGAAACGTCTCCTTCACTGCGATGCAAACTTCTGACTGCAATCATTATACCCTCTGCAAGGGTAAAAAAAAATTGATTTGAAATTCGAGATCTTGGAAGATATCCATATTTTTATGGATCTTATAAACAAGACAAGTGATGATAGTGAAAAAAATTTAAAAAGTGAAGTCGACATAAAAATAATTAAAACTAATAATTGTATAAATGAAAACTCATCAACTGCAAGCACAGTTGAAGAAAAAATAAAAACAACAACTACACCTACAACATCAATATCAATATCAAACCCACCTATTTGATAAGTAGTCTGGAGGAGGAAGAAGAATTAAGTACCCCAACATCTACAACAACAACTTCATCTGCAGCAACAACTACATCAGCAACTACAACTACAGCAATATCTGCAACAACAATAACAAACCCACCCAATCTTTTTGATACTATTACTAGACAGAAAGATAGGAAAGTATATGAAAGAATTTCAAAAGATGCTGATCTTTCTATACAAGAGAGTAAACGGGAAGAGATAGGAGATGTAGAACCAGGATATCTTAGCAATGCTCCACAAATAAATGAAAAAGGTATCGAAACAGCAGAAAAAATTAATGGAATATATTTGAGAAGAGAAATTTAGAATCTCAACTGCTTATTGAGTATTTAAAAAAAAAGGAAATTGAGATTAGTACAGACAAATTTCTAATTAATGACATTAATGACTTCAAAATAACTAATAGTTATAATATAATATGATTGAGTAGGGAAATATGTTTGTTTTTGCAGAATTTAAATAAAGATGTTGCTAATACTATTTCAAGTGGAGTACAAAAAGGTGAGTTGAATAATATATACAAAATAATATTTATATATATATACTAATATTATTTATATTTTCACGTTAACGTTAATAATACTATTTCAAAGGTGAGTTGAATAATATATACATATATTAAATAATATTAATATAATTATATATTTATATATTTTTTTATTTTTAGAATTTCAAAACCTTATCAAAAAAGAGGTTAAAGACGACACTCTGGTTTTGTATGATGACCATGATGACGATGATGACCATGATGAACGATGTGAACATTTTCGACGAGGATAATCCAGAGCCATGCATCACAAGATCACCTAGTGTGGACGAAACTATTCGTGTTGAAGGTGGATTAAATAACTACGTACAAACTATCCTTTAAATTTAGATAAGGATAATGATGAATACATAAAATCGATTCCTTTAAGTAATGACGATAATAAAATTTATATATAAGAGGGTGGTATAAATAGATATGTACAAACTATACCACTAAATATAGAAGAAAGTAAGCAAATTAAAAGAAATTAAGAAAACATTTCAATTGTGCTTTAAAATAAAAATTTTATAATATTGTTCTGGGAAATTTTAACATTAGCCTCTAACAAGCTATGTTTGTTCTTTAAAATAAAAATTTTGGAATGCTGTTTTGATTTGTAATATTTGGTTTATACATTACCTTAAATTAACCTTTAAATAAAAAAGCGATGTTTGTTCTTTAAATTTAAAATTTCATTGTTTTATTAATAATTATAGATTACATTTATTCGTATTCACAATTAAGTAAATTTAATTCTAATCCTGTATAAAACATTTCAAATGTACAATCATCAATATTTTTCTTAAATTTGTATATTTCAATGTCTTGATTATTATTTTTATTAGGACAATTTTCTATTTCTTTTATTCTTTGCTCGAAAACATAGATATTTGCATTTATTTTATCATGTTTATTTTCTAATTTGTTTTCTTTTATTTTATAATGTCCATATTGTAATGTATTAATTTTATTGTTTTGTATAACGAGCTTTGTGACTGATAACAACTTTTTTACATTTAACTGTTGATAAAAGATGATTTTTAGATCTAATCATTGACATAGATCCTACCACTTCCTCTTCCGAAAACAAACATTTTTTAAAACTATTAAAAGTTAATTGATCAATGGCACTTCTTTTAACTCCCTTTGATTTTTTCACGGTTTTTTCAGAGATGTCATTAATATTAGATGACTTAAAGGCGTACATTTTTTATCTTAAACCAACAAATTCAGTCATCGGTCTTCCATTGAGTTCATCTTTAAAAAATCCCAATCTCTTTTTATTAGCTTTAGGGAAATTATAGTGATTTAATAATTCATCAAAATAAACTGATGTATCAAACTTCATCTCAATATCATTCTGAATATCTCTACAAAAATCTTCAGTACTAATTGTGTATATAAAAGAATCTGTATCCATATCATTTAATTGCACATTTTCATTGTATTCGGATTTTATATAATTATAATGAAAATCATTCATTTTCTATTTTGATAAATCTAATACAACAAAGCCTAAATATAAAGGCTTATTGTATAACACATTTAACTTTTTCATTTGAAAAGCAAAGAACTTTTCTGAAAATTGTTTTTCGCTATGGAAGTTGGACTTTGAAATAAGAGATCTAGCACAATGTCTTTTACGACCAAAACAGTCTAATGGTGAAGTACTTTCCCATTCTATGATCAGCTTCACATTAAACCTTTTATCCACATTTTCTATGGTTTTTCCATAGACAGCATTATTAAAAAGTTTAATAAAATCTTTTTCAAATCCATTTTTTGCATTTGTTCTCTGGAATGTATTTAAGTCAATATATGCTTTTAACCAACGCTTCTGAAAGAAACGAACGATTTTTGTTAAACTTAAACCATTTTCTATACACTGTTGAAGATTTTTATAATGAATAATATATTTTTCTTTATACCTTAAATCAGCAAATAATTTTTTAATTTTATCTGTCTTTGCTGGTAATTGAGTATTGCAACAAAATGGAAGATCATTGTGTTTGTTATGCAATTTAAAAGGATATTTTAAATCTACCTCAAAATTGTATCCATATTCATTATCATCTCAAATTTTTGAAATATTGATACTATCAAGTGATTCCCTTGAAACCCATTCCAAACTTCCATATGGTATAGATTGTGACATAGCCCAACCATATAAATTATTTCCATCTAAATAAACTAAATATGATGATGACAAAATTATCAACATATTTATTATTTGCTTTAGCATATCTACATGTACATTGTACTAAGCCACCTCGAATACCACTTTGAATAAATTTATACTGATCTATATCAGTTAATAAATGTACTTGAATTTCAGTACATTTCAACATAGCTTCCCATGATAAACCTGGTGTTGTGAAAAATATGCTGGATTAAGTGAATAAATTGTAGTACAAAGTCATCGGAAGTTTTCAAGGACATCAGCCATTAATAAAACATCTGTTTTCAAATATATCTCTAAATAATCTTTTAAGTTCTCACATGAAAACTCATTCCATACCTATTATGCGTGAGTGTAATTTTCGATTGAACATTCATTTTTAGTTAAGGAACTATAGAAAGCTTCTCTAGGAGGTAATATACTTTCCTTTAATTTCTCAACTGAATCTAAATATTCATAAGGAAATACACCCTTTCTTCGCATAAGGTTAAACTGATTTTCATTTGGGAAAAATGATTTCGTAATATGCAATTGTTCACTATCCAGGTTTGAAGCTAATGTGCCTAATGCAGACGGCATAAAACAAAACGAATCTAGAAAACGGATTTCAAAATTTTCACCATTACTTATAGTTTTCATTTTTGATATTGAAATATATTGTTCCTTATTTAATGGAATAACCTTTATTTCACCAAGTATGAGAGCCAAATCTTTTATAAATAGATGACAATCATACCTGTTGAAATTGTAGAAGAAAACAGGAATAAATTGGAACTTTATATTTTAAATTGCACTCCTAAACCTAGTGTGGACGAAACTATTCGTGTTGAAGGTGGATTAAATAACTACGTACAAACTATCCTTTAAATTTAGATAAGGATAATGATGAATACATAAAATCGATTCCTTTAAGTAATGACGATAATAAAATTTATATATAAGAGGGTGGTATAAATAGATATGTACAAACTATACCACTAAATATAGAAGAAAGTAAGCAAATTAAAAGAAATTATGAAAACATTTCAATTGTGCTTTAAAATAAAAATTTTATAATATTGTTCTGGGAAATTTTAACATTAGCCTCTAACAAGCTATGTTTGTTCTTTAAAATAAAAATTTTGGAATGCTGTTTTGATTTGTAATATTTGGTTTATACATTACCTTAAATTAACCTTTAAATAAAAAAGCGATGTTTGTTCTTTAAATTTAAAATTTCATTGTTTTATTAATAATTATAGATTACATTTATTCGTATTCACAATTAAGTAAATTTAATTCTAATCCTGTATAAAACATTTCAAATGTACAATCATCAATATTTTTCTTAAATTTGTATATTTCAATGTCTTGATTATTATTTTTATTAGGACAATTTTCTATTTCTTTTATTCTTTGCTCGAAAACATAGATATTTGCATTTATTTTATCATGTTTATTTTCTAATTTGTTTTCTTTTATTTTATAATGTCCATATTGTAATGTATTAATTTTATTGTTTTGTATAACGAGCTTTGTGACTGATAACAACTTTTTTACATTTAACTGTTGATAAAAGATGATTTTTAGATCTAATCATTGACATAGATCCTAACACTTCCTCTTCCGAAAACAAACATTTTTTAAAACTATTAAAAGTTAATTGATCAATGGCACTTCTTTTAACTCCCTTTGATTTTTTCACGGTTTTTTCAGAGATGTCATTAATATTAGATGACTTAAAGGCGTACATTTTTTATCTTAAACCAACAAATTCAGTCATCGGTCTTCCATTGAGTTCATCTTTAAAAAATCCCAATCTCTTTTTATTAGCTTTAGGGAAATTATAGTGATTTAATAATTCATCAAAATAAACTGATGTATCAAACTTCATCTCAATATCATTCTGAATATCTCTACAAAAATCTTCAGTACTAATTGTGTATATAAAAGAATCTGTATCCATATCATTTAATTGCACATTTTCATTGTATTCGGATTTTATATAATTATAATGAAAATCATACATTTTCTATTTTGATAAATCTAATACAACAAAGCCTAAATATAAAGGCTTATTGTATAACACATTTAACTTTTTCATTTGAAAAGCAAAGAAGTTTTCTGAAAATTGTTTTTCGCTATGGAAGTTGGACTTTGAAATAAGAGATCTAGCACAATGTCTTTTACGACCAAAACAGTCTAATGGTGAAGTACTTTCCCATTCTATGATCAGCTTCACATTAAACCTTTTATCCACATTTTCTATGGTTTTTCCATAGACAGCATTATTAAAAAGTTTAATAAAATCTTTTTCAAATCCATTTTTTGCATTTGTTCTCTGGAATGTATTTAAGTCAATATATGCTTTTAACCAAGGCTTCTGAAAGAAACGAACGATTTTTGTTAAACTTAAACCATTTTCTATACACTGTTGAAGATTTTTATAATGAATAATATATTTTTCTTTATACCTTAAATCAGCAAATAATTTTTTAATTTTATCTGTCTTTGCTGGTAATTGAGTATTGCAACAAAATGGAAGATCATTGTGTTTGTTATGCAATTTAAAAGGATATTTTAAATCTACCTCAAAATTGTATCCATATTCATTATCATCTCAAATTTTTGAAATATTGATACTATCAAGTGATTCCCTTGAAACCCATTCCAAACTTCCATATGGTATAGATTGTGACATAGCCCAACCATATAAATTATTTCCATCTAAATAAACTAAATATGATGATGACAAAATTATCAACATATTTATTATTTGCTTTAGCATATCTACATGTACATTGTACTAAGCCACCTCGAATACCACTTTGAATAAATTTATACTGATCTATATCAGTTAATAAATGTACTTGAATTTCAGTACATTTCAACATAGCTTCCCATGATAAACCTGGTGTTGTGAAAAATATGCTGGATTAAGTGAATAAATTGTAGTACAAAGTCATCGGAAGTTTTCAAGGACATCAGCCATTAATAAAACATCTGTTTTCAAATATATCTCTAAATAATCTTTTAAGTTCTCACATGAAAACTCATTCCATACCTATTATGCGTGAGTGTAATTTTCGATTGAACATTCATTTTTAGTTAAGGAACTATAGAAAGCTTCTCTAGGAGGTAATATACTTTCCTTTAATTTCTCAACTGAATCTAAATATTCATAAGGAAATACACCCTTTCTTCGCATAAGGTTAAACTGATTTTCATTTGGGAAAAATGATTTCGTAATATGCAATTGTTCACTATCCAGGTTTGAAGCTAATGTGCCTAATGCAGACGGCATAAAACAAAACGAATCTAGAAAACGGATTTCAAAATTTTCACCATTACTTATAGTTTTCATTTTTGATATTGAAATATATTGTTCCTTATTTAATGGAATAACCTTTATTTCACCAAGTATGAGAGCCAAATCTTTTATAAATAGATGACAATCATACCTGTTGAAATTGTAGAAGAAAACAGGAATAAATTGGAACTTTATATTTTAAATTGCACTCCTAAATTTTCCCGTGAAGTAGCAGTGATCCCTAACTCTATCTAATAAAAGAGGAGTGTTGCATATATGTCAATTAATAGATTTTTTAAAATCTTCTTCTTCAACATCAGACATAAGTATAGGTACATTTTTAGAAATATTATTCTCATATATAAGTGTTAAATTTTCTATAAGAGATAGGAGGAAATTCATTCCTGAGTTTAATTTAGTTTCTAAAACAAACTTATCTAAACTATTATCATGTGAACACTTTTTATAGATCAATATTTATATTTACTTTGTAACTTGTGCACCTGTTTGCATTTTTATTAAGATTGCTTAATGCAGCGATTAAGCTCTACTTAAAACAGTATTCATCACTCAGGTTTTTAACATTTATTATCGCTTTTTTATTTTCTAAGCAAGAGTTTAATATACTATAATCCTCTTAAAGGTGAATATTGATTAATATTCATTTCCAATCGAATGAGATGAATCAATGTCCATCCACTATCCCTTTCTCCTCCATCCTCACCAAAATTTTCTCCATTTTACTTTGAAATGACCTTATTTCTTCGCATTCATTTTCTCCCTTCAAAAGCGCGTATTTTCCAAAAAGTTCAAAGTTGATTTTTACCGATGCATAACTCTTCAACAATGGATACAAGTGAGGGAGAAAAGCTTCTCCTGCTTTCTCCATAAATCGTGTTGGATAAATCACATCATTGTTGGTATTTTCATATAGATACTGAATAACCCTTCCTTGGAATCTAGATCTGATTTTTTAAATTTTTGAATCCACTGGCTCGATGACATTTCTTTTATGCTGCTTTGTCTGCAGATTATGATTCCATGAAATGTTACCCCACAGGGTTATGTTGCTTTTTTCACAATACTTATTTATTTTGATTTGTTTTGTTTTTTAAATATTGTTTTGTAATTTTATTTTTTTTCATTTCTTCTTTTAACTTTATTATACACTTCAAAGTAAAGTATTTTATTTTTTTTTTAGTCAGTTTACACAAATTGATTTCAGTTTGTTCACACACACACACACAACTCAAATTTGGGTATTTCACAAGTTAGTACAACTTTACTTAAACTGTTAAGTGTTTTGATTTTTATAGTGAAGATAACTTTACATAAAACGATTCCACTTGAAACAAAAATTAAGACGACTTTTCTTTAACTTGAAATTTCCGGAGGGTTTCCACGACGATTTTATATGATTCACTCAACTCGGATAGTTTTCTTAAACTAAACTACTTTCCACATTTCTCCTTAACACATAACTTTTTTGAAAATTTGGAAAGTAACCGTTTTTTTTTCTTTATTTCATCATAGAAACGTGTGAGCAAAATTTTTGAATACGTATTTGACAAAATAAACGATCTCATTTGTTTTTGTGTATATTCTGTTAGGAACCACCACCACTACCTCCGCTATAGAATCGAAACATTTAAGATTACCCTCCCCTTAACTTAATTCAAGTTAGAAGCAAAGTACTTTAGATATTCACGCTCACTTTCTCATCTAATGCTCACAATTGGGGGAGGTTCTCGAACACCTCGAACAAACGCTTGTTTCACACTACATCCCCTATCTAATGCGGTCTAATATCCCTCAAACCAACATCTGCTGACCACAGGTTACATGAACGAATATCACCCTAATTGGATAGACAGAAAAAGACCACTCTAAACAACCACAAATTGTGCGCATTACAAAACACCCTTCACACACATACATCTTTGGGGTAAGAAAAGACCAGAAAAGACAAGGCATGACAAAACACACCACCTTAATTAGGTCATTATAACACCTGTGTGCTATCTAACGGCCATCCCCATCCCCGTTTTTACCACACTTGTATTACTTAATTATGCTTATTAGGTTAGTATGACACCTGTGTACCCCCTTTTTTGACATGATTTATTACCTAGTGAGCCAGGAGCCGTATTGTATACCAACTGTAGACATTGTCAGTTGCCTGCTCAAAGGAAAATCAGAAGTGTAGATAATGTATCAAAATGGCTGTTATGGATGTTATGTTCAGCTGACATGGAAATATTGCATCGCTCAACAAATATCCTGTTGTAAAGATATAACTTTAAGAGAGTGTATGCTTGTTATTAGGGCGCATTATTTTGATTTGATGCATTAGGCCGTCAAGCCATACTTTGTCGAATGTTTTATAGACTTCCCAAAATACGGCAAAGCAATATTCCCAATTTTTAAGCGCACTTCGAATTTCCTAAGTTAAGCGGTTCAACTGTTCGATAATTACATGTTTTTCGCGAAAATCGAGTTGCTTCGATACTATTATGTCTGATGAGAAGTTTTTTTTTTAAGAGTTTTGATAGACAGGAAAGTAAACTTATCGGTCAGTATGAGGAGGTAAGCGAGTTTCTGGTTTTGGTAGCATTATGATGATTGACTTTATTCCACCTCTTTGAAAAGCAGCCCAGTATTGTCACCGCATTGAACAGCATATGCTACGAACAGCTCATAGTGGGAGTTCTATTTTTGGAGCTATTAGATCGCAGACTGGATGTTTTCTCGGTTCTAGATGCTCTTCTTATAAATTTTTATGACTTCGCATGGTCGAAATACAATTGGTTCGGCAAAAGAAAAGTCGTCTTCAGATTGCGATTTTTTATTACGCACGTTCGTTGCTGGATTTGGTTGGAACACATTTTTAAGATGGGCAGCGAATGTGTCGGCTTTGACTTTGTTGCTTCGGGCCCAGCTGTCTGCAGGGTCCTTATTTGCGTAACCGGTACTGTTGGAGAGCTCAGTGTTAAGTGGGCTTTCCAGGAATGACGCTTTGACAGAACTAGCTGCTCTATTTCTGCATTCGTCTGCTTTGTGTTAAGTGTTATGTTTTGCCTTCGTGGTGTTGCGATTCGAGCCTCTGAAGCCAAAACTGACTCTATCTTACGGTTCTGTTGATGTCGTTGTTTAAATTCAATGTGAGAACTTACTTTTTTTTATTTTGAGCCAGATTGTGCTGTTTGAGGTTAACATGTCGGGGCTGTCATTACTAACTGGCTGTTGGTTTAGGCTAAAGAGTACAGGCGATGTTCGTGGGATGTTTTTTGTAACTGCGAAATCAATCAAGTCCGCCATCTTTCTGGTGTTACCACACCAGTGTGTAGGTGAACCAGGAAAACGCAAGGTTTTATAATTGCGTAATACAATTGTGTACGTTTTGGCGTCACCACGCGAGAGGCCAGTGCGTTTGCTCGGTGTTATAGTCTCCTGCTGCTATAAAGTATTTGCCTAGTGAGTTGAAGTAGTCAATAAACTGGGCTTCGGATATCGTGAGCCGAGGAGGACTGTATACCGCTGCTAAAACTAGAGTGTGACAACCCAAATGTATATTGATAGAAGTGCATTGCAGGTAGTTAGTAGCAAACGTGTGATGGAACTGGAGCTTGATGTGGTTTTTAATCTAGATTCCGCCGTTGGCATTCCACAGTGCAATGCCCAGGAGTGCCATTGATTTTATTATAAGGTGTTTTGGAGCATCTGAAAAAATATATTTTGATTTGCCAACATACTTTGCATGGTCGTTCGCATAAAAAAAAATGAATCCATACTGTGTAACAATCTGAGTATCATCGTTTCAATTTCATTTTCTGTGTGCTCTGCAGGTTGATAAAAGACTGTAGGTGGTGATTGGACATTGTACGCAGGGCTCACATGACCTTTTTTTTAACGCTTGAAAAACTTACGTTTTATTTATGGAGGAACTGCCGAGTGAAGATCGGGCTGCTGACGAAAAGTATACTGGTCAGCCTCTGTAGTTTGCTGTGTCGTCTTGGATGTCAAACATTTTTAAAATATCATATCGCTGATATATTTTTCTTAAGATATCAGATATTTTCTTCAGTTGAATTTCTAAATTTAAGCCGCGTAAATAAGCTAACAACAAAAAAAAACAAGAGTTTTGGGCTAAAATTAAAGTTAAAGCACTTGAAAATTCTAAAAAAGAAGAAGTCACAGGCCAATTCGATTTGGCCTTGGCGAGAGCGGAAGTGTGAGCCGGTGCGTTGTCATGATGGAAGAGCACTTTTTCTCGTATGTTCCGCAATTCGTCGGCGAATCGGCCCAATAATTCGGCATAGTAAAGCCCTGTGACCGATTTGTACTTCTCCAGGTAGTCGATGTAGATCATACCTGGTGAATCCCAAAAAAGGTGCCCATCACCTTTCCGATGGGACAGTCTTTGGCTTCTTTGGAGCAGGTTCGCCGAGTGAAGTCCACTGTTTCGACCGTTCCTTGGTCTCTGGAGTGTTTCGTCGATGGTCACAAAACGACGCAGAAACTCCTTCGGATTCCGCTTTAATCGGTGGACTGCCAATACAAGATCGTGGATTTTTGTCACGTTATCCTCCGTGGTATCAATTTTCAGTATACCTACGTTAAAACTTGTTAAACCAATTTTAGAATATCACCATCGAAGGAGAAGAGTCACCGTACACAGCATCTTTAATTTCGCTGCGCGATTTCCCTTCCAAAAACAAGAATCGAATCACAGACCGATATTGCTCTTCCTTCATTCTTCTAAAATCCGCGGACACGTCTGATTCCACACGTAGTCAAAACAAAGTAGGTATTGATGAGAGAAACACATTTCAGTTAAAATTTTGTTTCTATCATAAAAACTGTGGGCGCTACAGATTTTTGCGGATTGTGAGCGTTAGAGTGGGCGTGGCACCCGGCTGATTCAAACGCACAGGAAGCCTAGAAATCTGCATGCAAAGTTTGGCTGTTCTCGCTTTTATAATTTTCGAGATCTTAGCGTTCATACGGACGGCTATGGCTAGATCGACTCGGCTAGTGATCCTGTTCAAGAATATCTTCTACCTGTTACATACTTTCCGACAAATCTAGTATACCCTTTACTCTACGAGTAAGGGTATAACTACGAGTACGATTTGGCTGAAATTTCGACAGTAACCGTTTACGAGAACCGGTTGATTAGATATTGGTGACCGCCAAGGTTGGCAGACACTGGAGAGTCGGGTGGTCGCTTCGACTTCATTCCTCAATTGATTGTCCGTGCCGGCGGTAGGTCACTGCCGCTGGTTGGATATCCGTGGGGAGGGTCGGCGGAAGGTAACTGCCGCTGGTGGCCCACGTCACTGTAGATCCCAAGGGATGGTCGTACTGCTCCTATGTTGAGATAGGGAGATTACGGTGGAAGGATGACTGTCCTTCGATACCGCTGGCCTAGTGACTCAGTCAGTATAATTATTAATAAAAGAGTTAACGGCTAAGTGCGGGAGTTTCATACGTGAGAGCTGGTGCTCTTTATTTATTGAATATCAAATATGAACTGAATATGTGAAAAGAACTTAAAGCTAACAAAGGCTCACAGCGGCCACGAAAATATGCAGTGTCTGCCGTCTGTGCACGAGCATCCGGCCCATTGCTGGGTCAGCAGTCTGGCCGGAGCTTCATTATGATGTTGACTGTGGTCAACGACTCTGGTCTGGCTGACCATAGTTAACTACTCCCCCTCTAAGTTAAGGCCGCCCTCGGCCGTATGTAATTCGGCGATGACCTGCCTAATCTGACCTGCGGATTTCCTTGCCTTAATGAAGTGCCTGTAGGTGAGCCCGATGCAGATGAGTGCGCAGCATATTGCTCCGGCAATAATTGCTGCGAGACGTGATCGGTTGTTATCGATCTCTTCTCTGAACTCTTTGATGAACTCCAAGTTTCGTTCACTCAGGCGGTGAAGATACGGCAGGCTGAGGACATCTTGGGTGGCGGTGATGTTTAATAAGGGAAGACTTGCTGTCCCTGGAACTCTCTTATGGGCGTTATCATGGTTGATGAAGAGCGTGTCATTTAAATGGTAATGAGGTGCGTGCCGTGAGTCCATGTCTCTGTGCCGTTGTCCACTCGCACTTTGGCCGACCTGTCATTGATGATTACAATCCCTTCGTCCACGTAGGTTATCAGGTGCAGGTCACTCTCTTGTATTCGGCAGTGTGCCACCCCTCCAGCGTGCAGTTCTCTGGCGCACGTACTCTCTGAAGCAAGGCGGCAGAATGCGGCTCCCGGTGATACGGAGCAGTTTTTAATGGCGTAGATTTATCCGCTGCATTCGGCTATGACGTTGTCTATTATCTGCAGCATTGTCTCCCCCATGGGCAACTGGAAAAACTGTGATCTTTTTGCAGGATAGTTTAATTTTGGGAAATTTAATGATAATATGTAAAATGTTAATGGACTGTAGAATTTTTACGGACGAGACGGACAAAAGATCCCCTATGGGTGTGTCGGTGGGTTCCTCAAGCCAAACTGATTTTAAGTCTTCATGATCTAAAATGTTCGGACTAACAATATTAATTTTGGCTGGGGTTATTGCAAGCATTATATTTTGTAATTCCGTCATCAACATGCGGTTTCTAGCAAGCAGTGTCTCATATAAATGTTCAGTGTCTACTTGTGAATTTTTAGCTGATCTCAATATCGAATTGACGGTGTGGGTAAGTTGGTTAATTTGGTTTTGGACTTTAGTGTTTATTTCAATCTGTCTATTGTTTGACTCTACTAACTTCATTTCAGAAAATCTGATTTTCTCAAGGTCACCGGCATCCGGTGTACCTGCTACGACCTTCAGCATTGACCCTATGAAATCCAAGCTCCTAGCTACTCTGTGATGAACGCTTAACGACTCTAATAAATCCTGGAGGTGAGCGGTGTCCACGCTCAGAAGCTTCTTCATATGGGATATCGGAAACATGTTGATCATGTTGTTTGTCTCCTCTATTACGCGCCCATATTCTGAGAGGTTTGCTGTATGTGTGACATAAGTGAACTCCTCCCATACTAGGATTTCACCATCCACGTTGGGGATATACCTGGCCTGTGAATAATCAGTAATGTGGCCGACGCCAAGGATAGGAATATGCAAAGTGTTGGTCAGATCCTATGAAATTAAACTTTAGCTATTTTATGCTTTAAGAGGTTTTTCCCACTACCAATAAAATGAACTTAAAATAAACTATGCCAGTGGCTACAAATATTATAGTAAGAAAGGGTTTGCGCCAAGTGGCTTGAAAGTATTATAAACTATTGAATAAAAAACATAAAGGACATTGTTGGTAGCATCATTTAAGATTGTCCTTGTGGACCACCCTCCCCTTAATGAGGACCGTGGTCCCCAGGTCCGCTTCTACGGCTCTCTCCTCACACAAGGGTGTGAGCTTATTTCCTAGCCTTCTGTTGGACTTTACCAATACCTTTTCGCCGACTTCGAATACTCTGCGTTGTCGGGAGGCATTTTCCCTGGTTCGGAGCGTGTTTTGCGCCTTAATGATCTTATCCAGGACCTCCGTCTGTGGGTCATCTGGGTGCTCTTGCACGATGTCGACCGGTCGTTTGTCAACGACGGAGTGAATTGACTTATTATATTTGGCGGTTGCCAATAGAATAATCTCCACAATCAGTCATCCCCTTGTCGATTTTTAAGCACCGAGCGAGTTCCAAGAGGGTGCTATGAAAGCGCTCCACTTGCCCGTTTGAGACGCTATGGAGTGGCGGTGCATTTGCTATGCTGACGCCAAAATGATTGTCAAGCATGGCTGAGATAGTATGTGAATTTAACGAAGGTTCTTTATCGCAATAGACTCCTCTAGCCTTAGGGAAAAAATTCATGATCTGTAGTATGGCTGGTTTAAGATCTTCGATTGTCCTCGAGTGTACATGTTGCACAACTGCGAACTTCGAAAACTTGTCAATGCAAGTGGGGAAGTATTTTTTGTCTGTGGAAAAAATATCGATATGGAGCAATTTTCCCACATGAGAGGAGATCGGAGTCTCGCCTAGCTCATGTTTCTTGGGGTGCCTATCGTACTTGGCTTTCGCACATGTTTTGCAGCTCGCTACGATTTCAGTAGCTAACTTGGCCATCTTTGGAAAGTAGTACTCGGAGAGTACCTGCTTAACATTTTCTTGGGCCGATCTGTGGGCGCTATTGTGCTCGACGGTGAGGATTTCCTCTGAGGGACTGCAAAAATATCCGTTACGCGGTTTTTGCAGTGCCAAAATTTGGTGGCTGGAAATTGCCGAACCACTTCGTCCTGAATCATTGCCAGCGTGTGCAAGTCGCAAAGAATGGCGTTTACGCCCTTAGGAACGATTGTGTCTGCGAGTTCATCAATTAATGACTCTTTGCAGGAGAAGTTAATCACATGCCGTCTCTTGTTTCCAAAGAGGACGAAGCTGCGTTTTGATGGAAAGCGTGCCTCCTCCAGAGTTATCTGGTTTTGGAAGCAGTTCAGGGGCTTATCCGTTATCTCGATTGTGTGTGTCAAGGAGAGCTCGCTGTGAATGGTGGCTGCGCACGATTGGGCTTCCTGCTCCTCCATGACGTTAAGTTGTTGTCGTGACAACGCATCGGCAACCAGATTTTCCTTGCCAGGTTTGTTTAAAATACGCGCCCCTGACTCATCAATGCGTGCTTTCCACCTTTTGATCTTTGCATTCGGATTGGATTCCGATACTGCAAAGGTTAGCGGTTGGTGGTCGGTAAAGATGTTAATATCTTTTACCGCGTACAGATAATGTCGCAGCGTGGCCAATGCCCAGACTATGGCCAAGAGTTCCCTCTCGTTAGTGGCGTAGTTAACTTCCCTGTCTTTCAATGTCCTTAAGATCATTGTTATTGGGCGTCCCTCTTGGGATAATACTGCGCCAATGCCATGGGCCGAGGCATCTGTCGTTATATCAAATGCCTTTTTGTAGTCGGGGTACCTTAGCATTACGTCGTCGGATGCCAAGATATTTCGTAATTTCTGGAACGCTTGTTGTTGCGCTCCAGAGAATTGAACCGGAATGTTTCGTGACCTGTGTCTACTAACTGTTCCGTTTTCCCCTTTTAGGATGTCCGATATAGGTCTCGCTATAGCTGCGAAGTCCTTAATGAAACATCGATAGTAACTGGCTAGGCCTAGAAACGATCGTACCTCAAAAACACTTTTGGGTTCCGGAAATTCTTTTATGGCCTTAACCTTATCTGGGTCTGTTGTAGCACCGTTACAAGTGACTATAAGCCCTAGGAAACTCACACTTTTCTTAAAAAAGCTGGATTTCTCTATAGATACTCTCATGTTCGCCTCGTACAGGCTCTTAAGAACCCAATCTACTTGCTTGATGTGAGAGTTTTCGTCTTCCGAATAGATGATTACGTCGTCCACGTAAACATAGCAGAAATTGCCGATCTGTTCTCGTAGGATGTCGTCGATGGTCCTCTGAAAAATGCTGCCTGCATTTTTGAGACCAAACGGTAGTCTGCGGAATTCATATATTCCCCCATTCACTGAGAAAGAAGTTTTTTCTCTGTCGCGTTCTGCGAGTATGATCTGGTAGTAGCCAGACTTGAGGTCCAGCGTTGAGAAATATTTAGCATTACCCAGGTTGCCTAATATCATGTTAATATTTGGCATGGGGTATTTGTCGGGCACGGTTCTTTCGTTTAGCTTGCGAAAGTCAATAACTAGTCGCATTTTCCGGTTGCCGTGCTCATCGGTCCCTTTTTTATCCACAACCCAAATTGGATTGTTGTAGGGGGATACCGACTTCTAAATTATCCCGTTCTTAAGCAAATCTTCAATCTCTTTGTTGACGAAATCCGCTGCTCCCATGGGGTACGGGTATAATTTTGCGTATATGGGCTCCTCATCAACTGTTCGGATGGTGGCTACCACCGATGTGTTGTAAGGCAAAGCCTCATTAGGGTTTGCGAAAGCCTTTTTCCTGGTCTTCAGCATTTTCAAAAACGAGTCTTTTGCCGATGGCGGTGCATCTGAGCAGTTCACGCTGGTGAAATTTACGTCAGTGCACGTGTGGAACTCGATTTCCTTCGCCTCGGTGCCCCACTTTAGGCTACCGGAAGCTAGGCAAAGCGTTGCCCCTGCCTGCTTTAATAAGTCAAGGCCGATTATTCCATCAAAGGTGGATAAGTCCGGTAGTAGAAAGAACGTAGTTTTTAAATTAAATAAGGACACAAAGCATTTCTTTGTGATAGTAGAAACGCCATGAAGTGAATGAATAGTGAAAGGGGAATCGACGGGGCGAACGCCTTTTAAACCTTCGTGAGGTCGAATGCAATTTTTCGACGCGCCCGTGTCGATGAGGAACTTCATTTCTTTCCCTGCTACTCTTCGTCTGATGACGGGTAGCAGGGATTTTCCCCTAAAAAATTAATCGTTTCTAATTCGTATTCAGAGATGGCGTCGTCGTCGACTTTGGCCGCTGCGCTGTAAGCTGCGGCTGCGGACGCACCCTCAGCTTGATCTGCGCTTTGGGCGATATGGTTAACCCTCTGTCTTTTGTGAGGGCCTGATCGACCGGAGGGGGTCGGCTTCCCGTTTTGGTAAGCCTGTGTCTGGGTCGGTTGTCTCATCCTGGAAATAGATGGGTCAATGTCCATCGGTTCTGGGGTATTTCCTTGCGGTACAGAATGTACCTGCGCCCTATGCCTTTTGCTAAAGTGCGGGTTTTTACCAGCACCGAACTGTTGATTTGCGTGAGGAGAGGATTTTTCCTGTTGGCGATCTTGTGGCTTTGAGGTTTGCCTACGATCCCTATCCTCTTGGCTCTTTGCAAACGAAGTTGCGAATGTATATCTCTCGTGGTTAGATTCCACTTCCTGGGCTAATGCCAATGCAGTTGGCATATCTTTCGGCTTCGCCGAGAAAAGGACGTCGGAAAGACTGCGTTTGAGTCCCGAAATAAATACGCGAAGCGCGTCGTCCCGGAACTTTTCACATAAGATTCTTGCCGCCGACGCTTCGTACGACATCGTGGCTTTATTGGTAAGCAAGGTGAGCTTTTTCTCGACCTCGTCATAGTATTGTAGGAGAGTGAGGCTTCCTTTTCTGAGGGTACCCATCTCCTGCTCGATAACGTGTATCTGGCGCTTGTCACTATATGTGAAATCGAGGCGATCTATGATCGCGTCGAAATTCAGTATAGTGCCAAACGAGGACAGCACCCCATCGGCAGGGCCTCTAATTTTGCTCCTAATTATAACGACCGCCTGGTAGTGGCGTGAGCTACCTACGTAGTTCCTGAATATGAAATATGCGGCTACCGCCGCCTGCCGCCAAGAGACATATTACTCTTGTGCTCCCGTAAACTCGGGCAGGCAGTTTACGGCGACCAGGGGCTCATTGCACTGGATGTTGCCCTTAATATCAATGGGCTCATAGACCTTGATTTTGGGGGCTGCCGCCTGCGCGGGTGCTGCTTGCACCGCTGCAACTTGGGCGGCTAATTCTTGAATGGTTTGGCGTAATTCAACTTCTCTGGCCATGGCTTGGCCGGCCGCCTCTGCCAGGGCTTGGCTAACGGCGGCCTGGATAACATCCCTAAGCTGGTTCGAGTCCATCATCTCTACTTGGGGGGTATTAGGGGGTTCTTGAGTGGGTGTGGAAGTGCGGGGGGGCTCTTCTCTGTCGGATTCTGAGTCACTTCCAAACCCCTTATTCTGCCTGTATTGCGTGAACTGAGAGTTCATGTGTAGTGGAGCTAAATTGCACTGGTAAGAACTGCTCGCTCAATCTGTTTTGGAGGCAGTTGGCATGGTAAGGGGTACGCGGGGACGGAGCCGCCGCTTATCAACGATGTATGTGTGCTCGTTGAATTGAGCTGCCGCCTTGCCAAGCACTGGCAAGGTGAGGGGTACGCGGGGCCTGAGCCTCCGCTATGATAAACAAAGAAAAAAAATAAAAAACAACGATTGCCACACCGTATCGGGTTCGCAGCAGTAGAGTGGAGACAAAGAATAAAAATGAAATTGGACTGCGAAGCTAATACCGAGAATTTTTATTCGAGCGAAGCGACAAATAGAAACAAAATAAAATATCTGCACACAGGAAAAAAGGTTTTCCTTTTATATATTTAAATAATAAATGCCCAATAAAAATCCGAATTTGGTATGCTCAATTATAAGAGTCTTGGCTCTGATATTTATCCTCCACAATACGCTAATTTATACACCAAAAGTATCTGAAGGGTAGCAGTACACCGCTGCATAGAGTTATGTTGCGTACACAGTGCGAAAAAATATTAGTGAAAGAAATAAACACTAAACACTATTAAAGTCGTAACGTTTAATATTGGGATTCTTTTTTATTTTATCACTTTAGACTTGTTAATTTGTGCTCTGGTCCGAACTGTGGATTATTTTTTAGTCGAAGACGTAAAAAGTTTGGCCGAAGGGCCCACTTACATGGTCTGTAATGGTGTGTTTATATCTCTGAACGGTTGCGCTGCGATCACCTTCCAACTTCTGCTAGTTGGGCGCCAATTAAAACAAGTAATATTCCAATTTGTGTAAATTGATATTATTGCAAAGCCGGCCGGCTATGCCTCCGAGGCAAGGGTAGAGCCGGCTGATTAGGTATTGGTGACCGCCAAGGTCACGTTGACCTTGTGGTCAACGACTCTGGTCTGGCTGACCATAGTTAACTTATACTCGCACATACACACATAGGAAAACGTGCATTGTTGCATTTAGCTTTTATGTTTCAATTTTTATTGGAAACACGTATATGATTAAGACTTTTATTACATACTGGCTTTTCGAAACTTATCAGACGAATTCCAAAATTAATACTTTGAGTGGCCTCCATTACGCATATTGGCGAAATAAATTATATTCGCTTGAAACGAGGATTTAATAATGTTGATTAAACTAGAGTTTTGTTGTATAATGCGCTTAAACGTGACACCGAATTTATTAATATCCTTTGTCTTTAGTCCTTCGATTGAGTCAACTTTTAAAATTTGTAATTTGTTTGGCAAAATTAAAATAAGTGGTATTACCAAACTGACGGTCACGTAATTTTTCCTTATTTTCATTGCTACTTCTATAAAAGGTTTGAGTACCTGGCAGAAATCTCGACATACTCGTATATTTATATCTTGATTGCATTGCATTGCATTGCAGAAAGATTCTTGACTATACCTTATCGGTTTTTAGTACAAATGCCACTTTCTGCTCTAGACCTAAAAATGAGTTAGGCATATCTAAACACGAATTCCGGCAAGTGTCAACATATTGCACTAGGATCCTTATCTGACTTTCTAGTACCCCTTCACTAGTTTTAAGTTTTGACAATGCGTCTATAGCTGGAAAAATAAGTTAATATGCGTTTAACATCGTCCAACACGAGCGAAAAAACGAGATCTCCTTTTTTGTTTCATCTACTAAGAGATAAATAGTATGCGCACGTGCGTTTCCGTTACCAACAAACATTCTAGCTGCTGCCTTCATATGGGCATTACCAGTAGAGAAAGTTTTCCACTTTGTACACCCTATTCCAAACTCCTCACAAGCATTTTTAACAGAGAGCAAATATATTCGCTTGTGGGAGACTAAATCAGTAAAGGAAAATGTTTTAAATTAATACCACTTTTCTTATTGAAGATACAATACTTATTGGAAAAAGACATTTTTACAGCACAAAAATCAAACAACACACACAAAACAAAAATAAAAACAATATTACACCTGGTTCATTCTAATTGTTTGCAAACAGACTGCTTGCAGGCGTTTGTCGCATATGAAATGTGCTGTTACAGTTAAATAAGCACAGGTGGAGTTTGTGATTGTAACGCCGACGCAGGTAAAAGCAAAATCCTCAATGTTCACCAACTTTTCCTTTGGACTTGCTGCGCACTCAATATATTTTTATTCCAATAAATACACACATTGAATTAGTGTACTTGCAATCATGTTGTCCTTAGCAATCATAAACACCAAAGCGTCCGTAATCTTTTTGGTTTTATGTCATTTGACTAACAAATATAACAAGAATGTGCATTATTATTATTGAGCTACGCTTAAAATTAATAATATTAATATTTACCATTGTTAGACTTTGAAATTGAAAATTGAATTGTTTTTAAACAAAGTTTTTCACTCTGCAGACTTGTTTGTATTTATTTCGCAGAAATAATTTTTAACACGTAATTTTTGCTTATAGAGATGAGAAATTTGGATGAAAAAAGATATGCAAATATCAAATAATATCGACAAAATAAACTATCGATCTTTTGACATTTCGCTAAAATATAACAAGATATAAATATTTTTTTCGAAAAATATCGATATATTGATATTTTGATATATTTTTGAAATCCCTAGTGTGTTTTCCTCCGCAGTTACTACACTTTTTGGTATTTGGCTAATTTTTTAATGCATACTTAGCAGAGGTATGCAACCCGCCGCAAGCGACGCATCCAGACCGGAGTATGCAGTAAGATTTGGTGTGTCCGTATTCCTGGCAATTTGCGCACTGGACCGAGCCATTGCGTTGGTTGTTTCGGTTATGCATTTTAAATGGGGTTTAATAAGTAAAAATCTTTATATTTTAGTGTCAACAGTGATTTCGTCTGGTTTGATTCCTTTTTTGACAACTTGTTGACCTTTACTACTTTTTAGCTGGTAGGTATAGTAATTCTTTTTCTTGCCGTCTTGGACTTGGACCATTCTTTTATGTATGTTCCCATAAGTCAAGAGGATTACGTGGAAGCTATCTTTACCAATCAGTTCGATTATTATATTAACAAGGCTGTTGGAGTTTTTCTCTCGAATATAAAGCGGAGGCGACCTCGCCTTGTTTTTGTCCGTATCCAAAAATGCAGAAAGGGTTTTAATCGGTCGTGTGCACAAGTTCAAATCTATTTGCAGTATTAGAGTTTTGCACAACTCCTTGGCTTGAGGAAGCCCGATTGATTTTTGCGACGTTACCCATTTTCGTGTCCTGTGTGCTTAGTTTTCTTTTATGTTTATGTAGCATCTGCCAGTCTGTATGGCCGATCCTTGCTTTTTAATTGAAGCATTTGTTGGTGCTGCGCTAGTTGCAGTTGATAAGGCACAGCAGGTCACTGCGCTGGCAACCGTGGCCAAGCATGTGGGCAGTTGGGGTGAGGCATGGCCAAGAACAGGGGAAATGCATTTACCGGTAACGATCGTGGTGGATTGACTAGTGCAAGACAAGTTTGCATTCCTCTTCTGCAGTCAGAGCTGACGCTGGTCTTGTTTCATGGTTCATCACCGTTTTTTTTTTTTTTTGCTTTTATTTGTAATAGTAACTTGCGACTTCATCGCAATAAGCGTCTTTTGGCCGTTTATTTTTATTTTATATTGGTTTTTTTTTCAATGATTTTTTTCCGGAGCACAAGAGAAATAAATGCAGGTCTGCATTCGCCGACATTCAACGACGTAAACGATGATCATCATGGCATAAATTATTTGTATCTCTTTCGGTCGAATACTTATGCTTAGTTGGCACAAAATTCAGTTATAGAACATAAATCCGTCCATTGGCAAAACGCCTGTATAAAATGAGGTGCCATAATCCCGTCACCGGATATAAATTTTTTTTCTTATCTTCCAATTCATTCAAATGCGTTTCAGTGCAGCCTAGTATATTAATTTAAACTCACTACTTAGGGATTTGAGCTTTTTTTTTCATCCGCGAAATAAACATTACCTTGTGTAAGTAAACAAAGGTAGCTCGGAAAGAAAAGACCCTGACCAACACGACGAGCTGGACCCGAGCACAGTTAGAATGCTCACCGTCGATCCCATTTCCTTTTAACTGTCAGCGAGATGTAAGCGTTCTTTTCAGGAAACAACTCGAAACAGTGGATCTGGAAGTAGGGCGAATAGTTACCACGAAAAGCGGCCAATCTAGTATTGGCGGAGAAAGTTTGACGGCTTCAATCCCAATTATCCCAATTATGCGTTAAAGCTCGAAAGCATAAACATTTCTCTCCCGATTTTTAAAATCCTCGAAACAGGCCAAATAGTCCCTTTCCGGTATAGCCATGAGCGACTTCGTCGATTCCGCTTTTATCTCTTCAATCGTATAAAACTCGAAACGCGTACCCCGGAGTGGTCTCTAGAGTTTTGGGAAAGGCCAGAAGGCACACGGAGACATATCAGGAGAGTACTGTGGTTGCGGAACGATATGCGTCGAGTTCATGGCGAAATGGTCACGAAGAACGAGTGCAGTAAGCGACGGTGCATTATCGTCCCATAATTCTGGTCTTTTTTGAAGAATTGCTTCACCCAAACGACTCATAACGCTCAAATAATATTCCTTATTAACAGTTTGGCCAGGTGAAAGGAATTCATAGTCCACAACACCACGAAAATCGAAAAAAAAAAGTCATTATAACCTTGATTTTTGAAGAGCTTGTCCTGATAGTCAGAAAGCATTATTTTACACACATCAACGCGCTGACTTTTTTGCATGAAATTGAGCGTTTTCGGTACCAAACGAGATTTGACTCTTCGTAAGCCTAAACGGTCCTCACAGATCCTACTGATATTCATCGATTATATCAGTAAGGTCTTTTACAGTTAACCGACGATTTTTGAGCACTAATTCCTTCACTTCATTGACGTGTTAGTCATCTGTTGACGGCGATGGTCGACCGGAGCGCTCCAAGTTATCAACACGTTCTCGACCCTCTTTGAAGTCTTTGTACCACTTATAAACCGAAGGCTTTTCGCAACATCCTGAACGTTTCCGCAGCCGAAATTTCATTCCGCAAACAAAATTTGGTGGCACTTCTCTGCTCAATTTAATCAGTCATTGTAAAAATCGACAAATGCACTCTTGATCGTTTAATAAACACAAGCGTAAATATAGTACTGATACTGACATTGACATGAAATTACCGCCAAATGTCATCAACAGTCCTGCCAACTCAAGAGAAAAAGCACTAGTCCGCCATCTTAAGCCAGCGAATTTTAAATTGAAAATTTACCTTACTTTTTGCTAACAGTAGTCTAAATGAACTGACGAATTCGTATGAAAACCAAACCCAAGTAAAATCGCTAGAAACAGAGCAGGAAGTGCTAGGGCTTTAATTAAAGCCTACCATTGTCATTTGTTAGAATTGTGAAAACCGCGATCATAGGTTTGATAATTGTCTTTAACCGCGTACTATTTCTTGTTATGATGTGGTGCTCGACATGTTTTTAAGCCATGATGTCTAAGGTGTAACTCTACGAAAACCCGATCGCTCTGATCACTCTGATCAAAAGAAAATTGTATCAGCAATTATTAAAGATTCCGAATATAGACTTTACGACGAACTATATATCGAATGGAAAAATATACAGCTCTTTTGTATTCTGGTGCTAATATAATGCCGTAAGTTAGCAAACTTCATCAGAGTAAAGTCGTTGGAAAGTTGGTAACGGAAGCAACACAGCATTGTTAGATATTTTTCTATATTTTGAGGCTGAAACAAGAAATACGAGTATATCTTGGAATTGACTTCTGGCAAAATTCGGATTAACAGGGAAAATAGCGTGGATACAGGAAGTTTAATAACTCGATGTAGGTGGAGTAGATCAGTAGAGGCGGCTGAATTCCATCTTAAAGTGTTTCGATCATTTTCATTGACCAGTGGTGGCTGGTGATAACAGAAAATCTTATTTCTACTAAAGTACTAACACTGGAAGTAATAGAAAAGTCTGGAAGTCCGTGGAGCAATATTTGAGTGTTGGGGCGATAGGGAGAAAAGTGTAGGCTTTGTTTGGATTTACGTGGATTAGTCGGTAGAGCTTGGGACTCCTTATCTATGGACTCCTCATTGGGCGGCAGATGTAACGAACTGATTTTTATGGTCTGCCCACTACCACCAAATTTTGATAAACGCAACCGCCCAGTAGCTCAGTGAGAAAGCACAGAATTCACTGGTTCGCAGTGAGTTTACTGCGTGTATATTATTACTAACGGTTAGCTCTTATGACCTTAATGTCGCATTTTAATCTCGTAGATTTCCCAATGGAGCTGTGAACTGTTGCTGGCTCCCATCTCGGCCAGGAAACTCTTGAAGATTCTACTGGCGAACTGTGCTTCGTTGTACCCTATGACTACTTTACGGACCACATACCTTGCGCTTATGCGTTCTCTAAAAGCTTTCTTCAGAGGTTCGGCCATTACTCTTCGCAGAGGCACCAACTCTGTCAACTTGGAGAACCAGTCTATTAGTACCAGCAGAATTTGGTTTCCGTGCTCTGTGCTCCTATACGCTATTTCGAAGTTGCACTGCTGCAAATCCAGGACCCATCTGGCGGTTCTTCCTGAAGGACTTTCTATGCCATTGAGCCCTTGCAGTGACATGTAGTCGGTTAGTACTCTGAAATAATAACCTTTCACAAACGGCTTGAGTTTTCGGATTGCCAAGACAATTGCCAAGCACTCCTTATCGGTCGTTGAGTAATTCTTCTCAGCGACGTTAAGCGTTCGACTTCAGTAGAAGATAACCATTTCTCCTCGTTCATTTACCTGGGTTAAAATTGCTCCGATGCCTTAATAAAGATAAATGGTTTGTCAAAATCCGGGCACGCCAATACGGGGTCTTCAACGAGTCTCGCCGCTAACTCTTCGAATGTCGTCTGATGTTCCTGTGTCCACACCCACTTGTGCTTAACCTCAGATTTGCTTCATTTAGCCGTCGAGATACTTCTTTATTGGTTTATCATCACATGTTTGATATTCCCGTCATGGTGTTGAAGCTATGTGTCCAGGAATCCTCGCTTCTCTGCTGCACGACTGCCACCGATAGCTTCTCCCCGAGTTATCCATAGTATCGGTTCCTGGTATTATTATTAATTTTTTTATTATCGCCAATGGATAAATCCTTATCTGGCTACAACTAATCAACTTAAATTCACTAACGGAAATATATTAAAAAATATTCCCTATGGGTTTGCCTTAACTTATCTTTCTTGTTCCCTCCACTTGAATCTAATGTTTGAAGGCATGGAATTAAATATTTTCAGTCCCCTTGTTAATGGTTGAGAGCATAGTTTTTCTGCAACTTCTGAATCTGGACACTTTCCGAGGGATTCCTTATAAAGGAAGCATAGTCAACCCTAGAACGAAAAACGCACAATAAACAGACAGTCTGGAATACGGATCATTGAATAAGAACGTGTTTCACCTAACAAAGCCTAACATTGCATATGCTTTTGGTAATATAAATTTCAGCTGTTATTCGGAATGGTTATAGTACGTTTCGCATAGTGAACGATGTGGCATATGTTAAGGGTTAAAGGCAAATTATTCTTGGAACACCACCTACCGATACTATCTAGGTCAGATTGAAGCAATATCGGATCATATAAGGTACTACAGTCCTATAAATCTTAAAATCATCAGCATAAAGGAGAAAGGTACAATCGAAAAAATCGATAAAAATGAATTGGGCTATAAGTTTTGGAAAATTCTTGTAGTATTTTTTATAAGTTTTCTGTATTTTTGCAGTACCTTGCACCTTGAAACGGATAATGCTGTCAGGAGTATTTCTAATCGTTGAAAAAAGGTTTTATAATTAGTTTTAATGCAAGAGTTCATTAGCAGGGCACTCCAGTTCAAGGGCAGCAGGCAATCCGTTAGGAAACTCAAAATAGACGGATAGAATATCTAGGACGACTAATAATCAATAAATAGCAGAAAGCTGTAAAATTTAATAATTAACCACAAGGGTTTGTGATGGACAACGGAATTTGAAATTGAAAATTCAGCAAGAGTTTCGTTACGTCATACGTCTAGTAAACAGAGCTGAGGTTAAAGTCTTCTGTCACACAAAAGTCAATACTTCCAAGGTGTCACGGATGTTGGAAATATTATATAGGTAAACCTGGTGAAGCCCGGAATCACTGCCAGGCGGAATACAGTAAGCCACTGTCGATATCTTCCCGGATGAGCCAGACACCGTCATAGCCAACTGGTCCAACAGCGAGTCATCATTAAGGAGTCGAATTACAGTGCAACTTAATTACGGCCAACAGCCACGATAACACCGCCTCCTCTTTCAAACTACATCCTGCCACAATTTCTATCTTTACGAAAAACTTAAAATAATTTAGGATCGAAGAATTCAGGTTCTCTAACAGGTTCCCAGTCAGCGCATATTATTGAAGAGAAATTCTCAACATCCATATTAGATGTCGGCCTTGCATGATCATAAGTACCTTGCGCAACGTTTCCGTAAGTATTTCTATGGGCTGAATAAGGTCACCTTTCCAAGTGCAGTCGAATTGAGAACATGTAAATGATTTTCTTATGGACGCTTGTCTGATTAGTGAGGGCCATACAAAGAGCACAGAAGAGATAGAATTAATCAACGTGCTGGATTCATTCGTTTTAAAATCCGAAGATGGCATGATGCAATGTTGATTGAACTCCAGCGGCAAATTTAACCTACCAGCAGCAGCCGCATATGAAGCTTTCTATTGCCCCGGTATCGATTGTGGCCCTGTACGTGCTTCCACCAATCATCACCTCTACAAACAACTTCTGCTCCTCCTCCATCAGTTTGCCCTTTAGTTTAAAGAGGTAGCACCTTAAGACCAACGCTGGCTTCTCTGCGACACTTCCCGCCTGCTGGCATTATTCGATGTCCCTGACTCCTAATCTTCGGCGCACCCATCAGAGCAACAGGCGTTGGTGTCGACATCCCTTGCCCATTGCCTGCTGCCGTGGGACTCGGTGTGGTGCCGAACATCGGTCATTTCCCCGTTGACAGAGGTAAAGAGATCGCCTTATCATAGCCGAGTGTTGCCCTCTGGAACTCAGCTACCTGTGTCCCAATTCGGAGATTCCTGCTATCCCAGTCCCGAACGTCTCGACGTAGCGATATTGCTCATTGTAGGCTCCCACGGCGCCCCTTTCGATTACCTGACTTGTTTTGGCTCTCATGTAGTTTATTTGGTTGTCTGACTATTCACTTTAATATCTAGACTGATCTTGACTCCTCGTGCTCGACTGATAATCATGCCAGCGCCTTTAAATAAGGACTCCGGGAACCGTTACTTTCCTTTTGCGCACGGCTCGCCAAATTTTTCCACTTCAGGTCCAAAGTCAGTGGCTCCTGTTTCACCTATTTAGCTTCCAACCAAAATCCTGCCTAATTCTACTGTCACGCTGGTTCCTGTGCTGCATGTGGCACTCTTGTGCCGCTCCGCTACCGAGAAATGGCACTTCTTTTTCCAGTCCAAAGTTCACGGCAGAGTCCAAAGTCCGGTGGAGTTCTGTTATTCCTTTTTGCAAACGGCATTCTAGCTGTGCCCGCCAAGTCTCCACACTCTCCTTTTCACCCCTTGGTATCCAACTTCTCTTAATATCCATCCTTCGTCTCTCCAAACTCTTATTTTTCCAACCACTTTCGCCGCGCCGTTACTACGTGAATTCGTCGCGTACCTGGTAAGCGGCCGGCCATCTATTGTTACTGCTGCTCGGATTGTGTGGAGTTATTAAACTCATCACATAGGTCACTGTTAAAGACGCGTATCTGCTACACCACATTGACAGCATTTTAAGTCAACTACATGCTGCAATACACATAAACGGTGATCCAATATTCATATTTCTTTAAGACAGCTGCCTGGGTTTTTCGGCTTATCTGGCTGGTATCGCCGAGTTGTTGTTAATTACGGCATTATAAGCTTTCCCCTGACCGAGTAACTAAAAATTCTAAATTTACTTTTAAAATTAGTTCAGCGCCCATTTTTTAACACAGTACAATGCCCGATGAATCAAAAAGACCTGTCGGTACGTCTAGCAAAATGGTCGATGAATTTACAATTTTTTAACTTTATGATTACGCAAAGGATAATTTCGAAAAATATTGTACCTGATGCGTTGTGATGTCAGGATCTGTCTGAAATAGAGTCAATAGTTGTGAGTAGCCCTATTGCTGACTTGCATTAGAATCAATGTAGATCGACAGAATATCTCAGTTTAATCAAAAGGACTTGAAAGTGATAGATGAATACGCTTATTTGTTTATTGACATGTAATTATATATTTTGTTTTGATTGATTAACTTCATTGATTGATTGTTATGATTAACTTCATAATTATCTTGAACTAAAATATACAAGTACAGTAAGCAGTTTGCACTTGGGAAGCTTGGAATATTTTTCTCTATATAAAGCTTAAATTTATAAACTTCTACGAATACACAGATCATATACATACAACATCGGACCAATGATTCCTCGGTGAATATAATTTAAACCTCTGGGAGTATTACAATAAATGAATAAATGCTTATATTTTGTAATATTATATAATAAATATATATGTGAATATATATATATATATATATATGCGACTATTAGATACCCGTTACCCAGATTAAGAAAGCAAAAGGGAAATGGAGATATATAAGCAGGAAGGCGATATTGTAAGGCGCCACCTACCGGCTATTTCAAAAGATGTTATGTGTGCGGCAGACAGATTAAGCGTTTTTGGGAGATAGAGTGGGCGTGTCCATTTTCAGGTCAGTCGATAGGTATTGATGAGACTAACACAGTTTAGTTACAATTTTGTTTCTATCATAAACTGTAGGCGCTATAGATTTCGCGGATTGTGAGCGTTAGAGTGGGCGTGGCACCCCGCTAAAACAAACTAGCTCTTATAGTTTCTGAGATTTCAGCGATCGACTTTGCTAGTGATCCTGATCAAGAATATATATACTTTATGGGGCCGGAAACGCTTCCTTCTACCTGTTACATACTTTCCAACGAATCTACCATTTACTCTATGAGTAACGGGTATAACGACAGGGAAATTCAAGGAGTCTCGTTTTTTTGGGCATGACCCCCTGAGTTTCACACGCCCTTTTACATAGGAATTTTCTTTGGAATTGTATGTTCTAAAATACTAAGGAATTCAATATAGAAAATTCTTGTATTATTCATTATGGAAAATTTCTTCAAAATTGGCTACAAAAAATCTTAAAGCAATTTATCGTAAATTTTTTTGTTCTTTAAAATTTTTAAATAGCTAGTTTTTTAAACCTTAATCAAAAAATTAGTAAGGAACTTTTGCCAACTTAAATTAAGTTTATTCTTTTTTGGTTAGAAACAATATGACGTATGATGATAATTAACTAGTTTTAATACATTTAATACACTCTTTGTTCATTCACGTATGATTACATACATACATATATATTTGATGGATGTTGATGCACTTCGAACACTACAAACAAGTGGCCCAACGACACCAAGCATGTGCTTGTTACGCGCGGGGCCCTATTATCAATTTGGGCAAAAAACACGGGTTCGCGAGAAAGGTACAAAAAACAAATAGAGACGGGAACACAAATGAAAATAAAAGGCACAACTAATAATGAAGCAAATGAGTTAGTTAATATTAGTTTTTAAAACCGGGATATAAGTTGAAATGCAAGTAAAATGATGAAGGTTGCTTTAGTTATAGCATAGAACGCAAAAGGGCTCGTGTAGACTAAAATTGGATGTACATCGTGTCAAATTTGGAAGATAATAATTTCGTTTTAGTCTAAACGGAATATTGAATGTTAGGCGGATTAAAAGATCTGCTGAATCAATGTCACCTCGTATAAGTTTTTATATAAAAATTGTACCAAGCATTGTGTTACGATTTACAAGTGTAGGAAGGTAGAAAGGTAGCCTTAAGTTTTGATCCCAGTTCAAGCTACCAAGGGCAAAAAAATGTATTAAAAATGTATTACCAACTTAATAAGATGTGCACTTAATATTGTGGACTCCAAACCGACGAACAATATTCCAAAATAGGACGGACAAGGGAGGTAAATAATAATTTGGTCGTAAAAGGGTCATCAAATTCTGTTGACCAACGCTTTATAAACCCAAAAACACTCACTTTATTAAAAGTGGACTTTTTGTGGCAGTCAAATTTAAATTTAGGGTTATCAATTTTTAAAAAGCTTTCTGGAATATAAGCGTCCGAGTCCTACCATTCAAGTAACATGAAATCCAAGATAATAGATTAACAGGAAACCCAAGCTGATCTAATTTAAATAAAAGAAGTGAGTGGTTCAAAGGCCAAAGGCCTTATTAAAATCTGTATATATAACGTCAGTCCTCATTTTTTTTTAAGGCCATTTATTACAATAGATGTCAATTCAAGAAGGTTGGAGTATATAAATACAAATACTTCAGGAATGGCGACAATTTAGAAATCATCACATCAGGCGGAGCAAATGTTTTAAAAGACGATATCCTACGAGCGTATGAATATCGAAATTGTTCAACTGCAATATCTTCGGATAGAAATTTTTCACGTATAAATTCCAAAACATTCCAGAAGTTGTATCTGGGCTGAGTCTAGAAACAAATAATTGCTTCCTTTATGGAACAACTGAAAGTTTCTTACGCCCTCCAGCAGCAGTCTGAACCTCACTAGGCTGAGATCCATGAACGGTGCCTACTGTACCTATAAGTAAGGTCCGTACCGATTTCTTTGACTTGATTTTATTGCGGAAACATGGACTTCAAATGAGCTAGTTGTATCCATAGGCACAGTTGGTTCGCTTACTCCCGTGTCAACAAAATATGCTGCTACCAAGTTCGGATTTGAGTTGGATTCCCTAATCGTTTTAACGGAGGTTTAGCTGGCTTTTTGCCGTTTATGCGACTCAGTTAATAGCTTCTTATTGTTAAACTAAGCACAGACGAAATCGAACCCCAAATTGGGTTGCTTAAAAGCTCCTGAAATATTCAATAGGCTGTCTCGAGTCTGCTTCATAAAGCCGCTCATCTCAACCACAGTTAACATCAGTAAAATCCATTTTATTTAAAGAAAATGAATTTAAATACAATATTAAAAATACCTCAAAGAAAATTTGGTACTGGGATCAAATTCAAAAATCACAAAGGCACAAAACATAAAAAAATTAAGAGTGCGAGATCGCGAAAATTAATAAGGCGTAAGTACGAGAGAAAAAATATGCTATCGACTGATCTTGACTTTTGTGACACTAATATCTTTAAGCACGAACAAATACAATGTAAATCAAGCAAGAGAGAAAGAGAGAAATAGCACCGAAAAAATCTACGAGAAATTCAGCAGGTTCATAGAGAGGGTAAGTTTCAGTTATAAAATAGAACGAGGGAGATTGGGAGGGAGTAAAAGAGTTATAGCAAGTTTAGAGATCTTAAATTACTCTAACAAAGCTAAGAGTTTAAACAAATCTAATAGAAATGTTTAAATATCTATAATCATATACCCGTTTACTGGGAGATCTATTTAAAATTTTTAAGCTTTGTAAACGAATACACACAAAATTACTGAAAAAGACAAAAACTCAGAGCACAAAAGTAAACACAAAAGCGATGTTAAATCAAGAATAGGCGCAGTCGGTAAGATCTCAAAGTCCTTTAAAAAGTCATCGGTAATCATCAAATATGAAGGATAATACTAAACGACTAGTTTATCCCGATCAGCTATAAATCTGTGAACAAGAAAAGACAATTATCGAGATACGCTATTTTCCCACGCAAACTTAAATTAATGCACCAATTATGTCATTACGCACTTACAAATTGAAAGTAAACCAAAGTCTATGTGTAATATTCACAAGCAACAACTAAACTTAAAATCCAAGTCGGTCAATTAAAATAAATAAAAAGCAAAGAATATTAAAAAATTGCGAATACTTTTGCATTACCACAGTTGGCCGTAATTCACCTGAAATAAAGGAGTTACCGTATTTCGATGGAAACCCATAGGAATTAAGTTGGTATATTGCCAGGGTAAACTATCTATAGCACTACAATTATACCATAAGCGGGCTTAATCACAGCCTTTAGAGACCACAGGCCCTAAGAGGACATCATACGACACTACTATTAGTACATAACAAGTTAGAACTAGAATCAGACCAAACAGACAGATTAATTTATACAAGTTCTTTAAACAAGACAATTAGGGATTGTATCGAAGGAAAACTTTCTGATAACTTGTGAGAAGTTGAATAACTCCCCACAAATCCCAGCAGCAGATGGCCGGCCGCTAGCCAGGTACGCGGCGAATTCGCGTAGTGGCGGCGCGGCGAAGAGCGAGGACGTAGAACGAGAGAGTTTGGAGATCGAGGACGGAGAACGAGAGAGTTTGGAGATCGAGGACGGAGAACGAGAGAGTTTGGAGATCGAGAGAGTTTGGAGAGGAAGAGAGGTTGGAGACAAGAGTTTGGAGAGCGAGAGAGTTTGGAGAGCAAGAGGGTTCGGAGACCAAGAGAGTTTGGAGACCAACAATGGAGAAAGAGAGAGCGGAGACTTGGCGGGCGGAGCGAGAGTGCCGTGTGCAAAAAGGAGTAGCGGGACGCCGCCGGACTTTGGACTTTGGAAAGAAGGTGCCACATCTCAGCAGCGGTGCGGCACACAAACATGTCGCATGCGTCTCCGGGATCAGCGGGTCGGCAGCATCAGGCAGGACGGCGGCGGGAAGCAGTGCGTCAGGGACAAGAGGGTCAAACAGGAACCATGGACTTTGGACCCGATGTGGAGAGTTTTGGCGGGCCGTGTGCAAAAGGGAAATAACGGTTCCCAAAGGCCCTATATATAAACCCGCAGGGCGCTGGCATTCAGCGGAATCATTCAGCATCAGTCATTCAGTCGAGAGCATTCAGATCAGTGATCCAGTGGAGAGCATTCAGTCGAGAGCATTCAGTCGAGATCAGTCAGTCAAGAGCGAGCAGTCAGTCGAGAGCAAGGAGTCGTCGGAAGCAGCGCCGTGGGAGCCTACGAGGAGCAAAATCGTCACGTCGAGACGTTCGGGATTGGGATTACTAGGAATCTCCGAACTGAGACACAGGTGGCTGAGGTCTGGGGAGGCGCCACACGGCTAAGTTCTGTTCTGTCCTGCCGACGAAGTCCTGGCGGTACGCCTGGAGTGTCTACTAGACTAAGATTTGAAATCGAGAGTAGCAAGCCAGAAGGGAGAGAAGTCCCGGAGCGGCGTAACAGAACCCCTAGAGTAGCGAGCCAGAAGGGAGAGAAGTCCCGGAGCGGCGCAACTGAACCCCTAGAGTAGCGGGCCAGAAGGGAGAGAAGTCCCGGAACGGCGCAACAAAACCCCTAGAGTAGCGAGCCAGAAGGGAGAGAAGTCCCGGAGCGGCGCAACAGAACCCTGAGAGTCACGAGCCAGAAGGGAGAGAAGTCCCGGATCGGCGTATACCCTCAAACCCAGCACAGAAGTCAAGACCTACAGCCACCTGTCAGGAGTAGTTCGCAGGATATCGCCACCAGCAATCAGGACGCCACACCGCAACGGCCACGCAAGGAGGATCGAGCCCGCAGGAACGGCACGGACAGTACGCGGAAGGGTGAGGCTAGGGTGGAACGTTCGTTTACACGAGGCACAGAAGCGAAGTGAAAAGCGAGGGCAGCTTCCTGGCGTTCTGCCTTGACTGTCCGCACGATCTGAGCGGAAGCCCGTGGGACCATCCGGGACAGAGCAAGGGACAGGCGGTCGGGTATCGAGAGGAGTGATCCTGGAGAGCTCGTCAGTCTGTTCACCCTAGTATGAGAACGGTGACGCTTCCCTAAGCCCGTACGGCTGACCCCATAGCGAGTCTGAATCGTGGCCGAGCAGTCACCGAGCCAGCCACGTCAGGAGCAATCAGCGGTCAAGGATCTTCGAGGAGCGACAAGACAACCAGCCACATCAGGAGCAATCAGCGGTCAAGGATCTTCGAGGAGCGACAAGACGATCCACACCGTCGGAGACAGCGAGACGAGCAAGTTATAAAGCCGACTGCAGTCATACCCGCAATAAACCAACTCCGAACCCGAGCGACTGGGCGGTCACGTTTATATAAATTTGGTGGGACGAACACACACAATCTACTGAGCTGGCCGCACAAATACCGTAGCGAGCAGAAACCAAAGAAATCAGTTCGTTACAAACTCTTTATCCAAAACAAAACATATCACAGCACTTACCAATTTAAAAGAAGCAGCAATGGTTTTAGGTCATCGGGATGCAGACGCTTTTGATAACTATAAACCCAGACGTTAAGATAATCGAAGGAATTCGGGAAGTCCACATTAAAATTATTATTATCAAAAATATAATTCTCACTCGCGTGGTTATCCAAGATATAACAAGAATAACAATTCAAGAAATAATATTACAAATTCCAGGCGTCAGCTTCAACTAATTCTTCGCATGCACCTGTTGAAAGACAAAGGGAGAATGACAGTGCATTTTCAGCCAACTGGCTCGGATATGGAAAGTGTTACCCATTTGTTAAATTTAAAAAAAAAATTGTAGAGCCATGATAGAATGAACAAAAATTAAATAAAGAATGAGAACAATTAAAACGATGAACTTATCTTCTTCTTGGCGGAGCGGGGTAATTATTACATGTCGACCGTGACAGGACTCAAAATGTAAAATTGAAGAACATCGAGGACATCGAAGGACCGCAAGAGAAAAAACCAGAAGAAGGACGGAAACACAAAAATTATAGCAGCAGACAACGATAAATAAAAAATCGCAGTGAGTAGAGTGTGATGTGTGCTAAACGCAGTGGTGTGGTAAAAGGATTAAAAGCCAAAAGGGCTGAATTACTGAAGCTACTAAATAGCGGAAGTAAACTAGATTGGAACAATTCGGTTAAACTACATGCCGAAAATCAAACCACAGCCACACACATCCACCTACCCTGCAATTAAAAGTCTCGCTAAAGCTAATCTCAAATTACTTCCGCCACAGAAGAAGGAAATACCCAAGTTAATGAAGAAGTGTCCAAACGACTGCGCAGGACCACTGAGCTCGACCCATTGCGAGTACACCTGTGCAGCCAGCACCGGTGCCCCAACATAGAAGAGCATCGAGGAAGTCCAGCCTGTGTAGCCAGCGCCGGACGTCTTGCCAATCAAGCGAGACCAAGGAGAAGTGAGCCGACAGCGCTTCATAGAGCGCATATTTTTTTACCATGCACTGCGTTGCATATATTTTTCATTATATTATATAAAAACTAATGTAAAATTGAGCGAAATTAAAGTTGTCCAATTAGCGTGTGCCCTGAAAACCATACGAAAACTAGGCAGGTTTTTCCATTGTAAAAAAAAAATAATTTTTTTCCTCACAATACCTACGGCCTATAAGGCAAATTTTTAATTACATGAGCCAAACTAAATGGCAAATAATTTATAAATTGAATTACACTTTTAATATAAAAAATCCTATAGCAGCTCATAGAAAAACACGAAAAATGAGTTTAGTAGACGTAAAAAAGTGGACTCCACAGCAAACGTTATAAATAAAATCGAGTCCAAAACAATAAATACAGATCTAACGAACATTTTATTATCAATCATTGTCTTCGTTATGAGCGCATTTATTTTGTACAAGGCATATATCTTTCATAATAAATGTATATCAAAGAGAGCTATAAATAAAAGCCATGCTAATGATCCGGACAAAATATAAAATATATAAAGCCCAAAAAAATATTTATACAAATATGTTCAAAATAAAAGAAGAAATAATAAAAACCCACAAACCATCTAATATACATATGTATAGCCACATGTTGATATATTTAATATAGATGGTATTTTATCCAATGTTCAAAGAAAATAAATAAATAAACAAAACAAATAGTCATAAAGTATTATTACTACAGAGTGTATTAGAATCACTCTTGATAAGAAACCGGACTTTCAGAACAGGGTATTATCAATAATCGAAAAAGGAGCTGAGCCTATACTAATCGAAGAAATCGAATATAAGTACATGAATAGGTACAACTTTGGCTTTTCCCCCTTGATGCATTGCTCAAGTACCCAGAAGGCGATAGTATTGAGCACCGTCCCGACCCTAAAAATTAAATCAGTTATTAACAATAACAAGATACTTGGAAGACATCTTTCAGTGATGGTTTCAAGAATCTAGAAAATATTCCATTAAATAATGGAATGGGACGAATTATATAAAGAACTAAATAATATAATAATTATAAATACAATAATAATCGAGGTAATTATAACAATACCAGATATTATCAGAATAACGAATTTAATCAAAACAATGGATATAACAGAAATAACAATAACCAAAATAACAATTATTACAGAAACAACAACCGTGGTGGAAACTACCGCGGCGGAAACAGCCGGGGGGAACACTACAACGGTAATGGTAGTAACAACAACTACCACAAAAACAACGTTAGGGTAGCCCAAACAAATTTGGGAAACTCCCAAACACCTTTAGATACACGACAATAAACAACATCAAAATTCACACTTTAAATCTCAGTCAATATACATTCGTCACTTTCATGAATGTAGCAACAGGAAAATAATTAGTTTTTTACCAGATACAGGTGCGAAAATATCCATATTGAAGGAAAATTCCGATAATTTTCAAAACATTCAAGATAATCATATCATAAACATACATACATATCATAAAACACATATCATAAATATGAAATTTAGTGTTCCATGTGATGGAATACTAGAAATCGATTTTATCAAAAGATACAACTGTCAATTAGACTTCAAGCAGTCTGAAGACTGGCTTACAATACGACGAAAGAAAGTTATGTTCCAATAGCATACAGTTCTGGCAACAACTCCCTAATTCTGCCAGCAAGATCCCAAGTCGTCCGAAAAATCGAAAAAAAATTCAGAAGAAGACAGTGTATTAATTCCGAATCAAGAAATTTAGCATGGTATCTATACCGCAAATAAAATAACAATGTACAACTTACAGCATTATGAAACCGCTATAGTGATGTATTCGGACTAGAAACCAAATCAATCACTAACAATAATTTTTATAAACAAAAGCTGAGATTAACTGATAATGAACCTGTATTTATAAAAAATTATAGAAATCCTCATAGTCAACAAGACGAAATTCAAAAAACAAGTCCAAAAACTCATCAATGATAAAATAGTGTCACCCTCTGTATCACCTTATAATAGTAATAATATAATAATTGTTAGTACCAAAAAAGTCAATTCCAAATTCGGAAAATAAAAAATGGCTAAATGATAAATTTCCTCTCCCTAGAATCGATGATATTTTAGATCCACTAGGTGAAGCAAAATATTTCTCATGCTTTGACTTAATGTCAGGTTTTCATCAAATTGAACTGGAAAAAAGTTCATGGGATATAACATCCTTTTCAACAAACAATTGTTCGTATCGCTTCACGCGATTACCATTCGGTTTTAAAATAGCGCCAAACTCTTTTCAGAGAATGATGACTATAGCATTCTCTGGATTAGAACCTTCGCAAGCATTTCTTTATATGGAGAACTTAATACCCATTGGTTGTTCCGAAAAACATATGCTCAAGAACTTAACTGGTGTTTTCGAAAAATTTAGGCAACACAACATAAAGTTACACCCTGAAAAATGTTCATTTTTCATGCATGAAGTCACTTTCTTAAGACATAAATGCACAGATAAAGGAATCTTGCCCGACGACAAAAAATACGACGTCATTCAAAATTATCCAGTCTCACATGATGCGGACAGCGCTAAAAGATTCATTGCATTTTGCAATTATTACAGACGCTTTATAAAGAATGTTGCTGAATACTCCCGTCACATAGCAAGATTATGTAAGAAAGATGTAAAATTCGAATGGACAACAGAATGTCAAAACGCCTTCGAACATCATAAATCAGCATTAATAAGCGCTACTCTGTTGCAATACCCAGATTTTAGCAAAGAATTTTGCATAATAACAGATGCTAGCAAATAAGCTTGTGGAGCAGTCCTAACTCAAAACAAAAATGGACTACAGCTTCCAGTTGTATACGCATCAAGATCCTTTACGAAAGGTGAAAGCAACAAGAGCACTACAGAACAAAAATTCATTGGGCAATAACACACTTCAGACCATATATTTATGGTAGACACTTCACTGTCAAAACAGACCACAGACCATATATTTATTATTTATTCAGATCATATATTTATTCAGACCATATATTTATGGTAGACACTTCACTGTCAAAACAGACCACAGAGCACTTAAATACTTATTTTCAAAGGTAAGTCCCAGTTCAAAACTAACACGAATGAGACTTGAATTGGAGGAATATAATTTTACGGTAGAGTATCTAAAGGGTAAAGATAACTATGTAGCCGATGCGCTTTCTAAAATTACCATCACAGACTTAAAAAATATACAAGCAAACAATACAATTTTGAAAGTCACTACCAGAAACCAAAGTAGACAAAAATCCTGCGCAGGAAAAGAACAAATAGAATTGCATAAGCAACATTTAGAAAAAGCTTCAAAGCCCAACGTATATGAAGTCATTAATAATGAAGAAGTAAGTAAAGTAGTGACCTTGCATGTAAATAATAAAATGTGTCCACAGGAAGAAAATTACAGCAAGATATGATGTTAGCGATTTGTATACTAATGGAACCATTGACTAAGGTCAATTCTTTCAAAGGCTTGAAAAGCAGGCCGGTATTCACAAAGTCAGCCAACTCAAAGTGGCACCGTGGGAAAATATCTTTGAACATGTTTCAATTTATAATTTTAAAATAATGGGCAATAATATATTTAAATCATTAAGAGTAGCGCTACTTAACCCGGTGACCGTAATAAAAAATAATAAAGAAAAAGAAGCTAAATTGTCTACATTCCATGATGATCCAATACAAGGTGGTCATACAGGCATTACAAAAACCTTGGCCAAGGTCCAGAGACACTATTACTGGAAAAATATGTCCAAAGACATAAAAGAGTACATAAAGAAATGTCCTAAATGCCAGAAGTCGAAAACGGCTAAACATACTAACCCCCCCAACAGAATATAAAAATTCAATTATTGAAGATCTATGTAAATATTTACATATTAAAAACATAACTTCAACTACACACCACCACCAGACAGTAGGTACCGTAGAGCGAAGCTACAGAACATTCAATGAGTTCATTCGTTCATACATCTCCGTTGACAAAACAGATTGGGATGTTGGAATACAACCCCATCTATGGCACATGACTATTGTCCATATGAGCTAGTTTTTGGTAAAATTTTAAATCTACCAAAACATTTGAATAGCATAGATAAAGTGAAACGCTTTTATAATATAGAAGACTATGCTAGGGAATCAAAATTTAAATTAGAACAGGCATTTAAGAGAGCTGGACTAATGCTAGAATCTCATAAGCTAGAACAGAAAATTAGTTACGACAAAACTAGTTTAGATTTCGATTTAAAAATAGATCAGGTTTAATTGAAAAATGAAGCAGGACATAAGTTAGCCTTTAAATATACAGGTCCTTATATGGTAAAACAAATAGGAGATAGAGATAACATAACTATAATAAATAAAAAAAATAAAAAACAAGTAGTACATCAAGATAGATTAAAACTCTTTATTTCATTATCAATTTTTATTTCATAAATATATTAAGTATGACCATACATAATATAAGAGCACATAGGATAACCATATATAAAAAAAGAATGCACAAAAAAAAAGGAAAACAAAAAAAAACAAAATTGGGTATCAACAAGAACCTCCTTCGAGCTCGGAGCGGCAACAAGGGCTGCTCCGAAAACATAAATACATTTGAATGAACAAAAATTAAATAAAGAATGAGAACAACTAAAACGATGAACCTATCTTTTTCATTGGCGGAGTGTGATAATTATTACACCCTAAAACATTACTGAATTAAAATTGCATTTAGGAAATTTCTATAGTCGGAAGTAACCTCGTTAAAATCCTTAATTGTTCAATACAATTAAACAATTCCAATTTCAAAATCAGTGTTAAATTACACAATGAGTGTTTACTAAGCAATAATATATAAGTGGAAACATAGTTCTATATTCAAACAAAATTTATGTTATAAATCAAGAGCATACCTAGAAAAATAATTGTAAACTATGTAAAACTATAGGAAGAAACACTCAAGAGCACATAAATTGTAAACGATCTACCCAATAATTTAGACTTTAGCTAAAGTATACCTTTCCAATAAAATGCTGAGATGAGGAAGCAACAACAATCCAGCTTTACACAAAAATCGGAAATTTTCTTGACTTTTCCGTCAAGGGGTTAGTTTTCACTTATGAGACTCCGAGCGGACATGTTTTTTTGCACAGAAAACTTTCAGGGATGATAAGACTGATTTTGGGTATTTATTTTAGCTTTTATTTATTTATTTTTCAAGATCCCTTTTTCTCTTTTACTTGAGTGGTGTTGAATAGTATTTTTGAAAGGCTAACTATTGTCCTCGTTCATTTATAGTATTTGAAGTGGGCGTTAATATCGGAGGTATACATTTAAGATTTTGAAAGTTCGAAAATTTAAGAAGTTAAGAAAAGTATTGAGTTTGAAAAATAATTGATACAAGTGTAACCAATAGGACACCATCAAATGGGTAAAGGATACACAAACTCATATAACAAATAAGAATGTCGTTTAGGATTTTGAAAGTTCGAAAACAATACATGTAGTTCTAAGAGGATACATTGACTATTAATTGGTAAGAAGAGATGAGAAGCATTGATGTTGAAAAATATTTGATGCAAGTGTAACCAATAAAACACCATCAGATCGATAAAGAAGACACAAAGTTATAGAACAAAGGATAAGTTTGGTTAGAAGAGGTCGCACATACTTTGCTGACAGGTGGGAAAAGAAAGATCAGCTTTTTATACACACCATCATACTCAGGTATCCAAGTTTTAAAGTTGCAAAAGAAGAAAACAAAAGCGTATACAACGTATGTTGTATAAGAATATTTTGGAGGGAAAGGCGAGATTATTCTTTCTGAAGGAATTTGACGAAATTCTGTTCAATTCACATTATGTACTTATTTATTTTATACAATCAAAACTCTTTCAATTTGATGGAAATAAAATGAAAACAAATATTCATGGATGCAGCCACCGATGGAATCAATACTTGTGTATGCCATCTAATTTCGAATTATAAAAATGAAGCACTCAATATTATGAAAATATATTATAATCAAAAAAAAAACTGAATGAAAAAATAAAAATAATATAACAAGCCATGTTTGCGATGCCAAAATAATTGCTTTAATGTAATATGCTACAAAAAATCTTCTAATTTTTTATTTCGAGTTTAAATTATCAGTATACTTGTGCGTTGTCGCGCGGGTATTTCAACCTCTTTATGTGACGTGCCAGAGATAGGCACTCAGTGATCTTCTCAATGAGCGTGCCCTTCGGACTCCCACATCTGAGAATCACTAACTTGTGAGATTTATATTATTGGGGTTCTTTTGATTTCTAAATTCATAAAAATAAATCATAAAAAACATTATTCCCAAACATGTTTGGACAAGTTTATCTGAGCTAACAACCTTTGGACACTTTGGTTGTACGATCTTTCTCTGGTGCACAGCAACAACTATGATAATGATATAATGAGGCAAAAGGGTACCTGTAAGATAACAACCTTCGGGTACTTTGGATGTCCAACTTTTTTTACGTGCATAATGAGGAAGAGGATACGTGATCAATATTGTGACATGGGTATGTTTGGGCCATGGGGGCAATCAAGTAAATTTTTTATAGAAATGATCGTGACATTTTTTCAAAACCCCTTAAAATCAGATCATACTTGGATTATGGAAATTGTCCCAAAATCCGCTTAATTAACATTGGCAATAAAGAACTAAAAATTAAGATAAAACAAGGAAGAAGGTTATAGTCGAGTTCCTCGACTATCGGATACTCGTTACTCAGCTTAAAAAAGCAAAAGAGAAATGAAAATATATAAGCAGCAAAGCAATATTTTAGGGTGCCACCTACCGGCTAATTAAGTAGATGCTATGTGGGCGGCAGAGAGATTTAAGCGTTTAAGCTTGTGGGCGTTATAGTGTGGGTTGCACATTTTTTTAAGATTAGTCGATAGGTATTTATGAGACAAACACATTTCAGTTAAAATATTTTTTCTTTGATAAAAACTGTAGGCTCTACAGATTTTTGCGGATTGTGGCCGTTAGAGTGGGCGTTGCAACCCGCTTACGCTTCGCAGGGAACCCAGGAATCTGAATGTCAAGTCTGACTGTTCTAGCCTAATAGTTTCCGAGATCTCAGCCTTCATACGGACAATCGGACAGACGAATATGACTAGATCGACTCGGCTAATGATCCTGATCAAGAATATATATACTTTATGGGGTCGGAAAAGCTTCCGTTTACCTGTTACATGCTTTTCGACGAATCTAGTATACCCTTTTACTCTACGAGTAATGGTTATACAAATAGCATTTTCTAGTGGAATGCGTTGTGATCTGACTCCTGGTCTGAACTCTCTAATTTTTCTTAGTAGACCTAAACTATACAAAAAATAGGTTTCGGTTACATGACCCTTCAGAAATAAAATCCAAACTACTAATTTTTATTCTGGAATGATAGTATTGAGTTAGTCGAACGATTGTATAACACGAGTAAGTGGGTAACACTTGTCACAATAATGCAATTTTTTCCATATTAGATAAGTTAAATAAAGATAGGATTATATTTTAATGGGTATAAATAGCAAGCGCAAATATGTTTTACATTTATAAACATCATGTCTGTCGACAATTTTCTGTTGACAAGGAAATACCAGAATATTTGAAAAAACGTATTAAGTCTTTTGATCTAAATGCTCAAAATAAACGTATCAAAAATGAAACTAAATCTTTGGATAACGAAAAGCCATATACTGATAAGAAAATCGGAAAGTTGGGAGAAGATTAAAGAAAAATTATAGCACAAAATATAAATCGTTGAATCACGAAATTTCAAGCTTAAAAAATAAAATTGAATGGTATGATAAGAGGGCAGACAGTGCTGACCAAATGTTTGCCAAAATTCTATAAAAGATTAAAAACGTTAAGGGTTACATATTCAAAAATGTAACAAAACCGATATCCTTACCGAAAAAACAACGATTGAGTTGGAATGCTACGCTTTTCAGCCTATAAGAATAATATAATGTATATAAATATGATTAATCAAGAAATTTTCAATGAATTGCATGGACCATCTTGAATAAACAATTCAACGAATGCGAGTGATTATAAGGGGTACGAGTATAAATGATCTGAGGCAAGCAGATTTGGTTAAAATTGCAGCATTTTCAATGTCTAATTATGGGTACCGATACTTTTTGACTTTTCGAAATTTGGTGAGGCCTTAAAGTCGAAAAGTGCTAGTAATGTTTCCCAGGCCATGGAAAACAAAAAAACCCGGAACTGAGGTCGGTACGACGCGCACCGCTTCTACTCGAGCGGCGAGCACATCAATTATTTGCCGTAGCTCTTGTTCCTTACGCTCGTTCTGGGCAGCCTGCTCTGCTAGTGCTTTGCCGACGGCAGTTTCGATGATGGCTTTAAGCTGTTCTGGGTCCATGGCTGTGACCTTGGGACGTTCTATGATTGCTAAATTTGCAAGCGAAGCTAAAATATCTCCTTCACCCCCAGATTCCGAATCGCTAGAATAATGTTTCCCCGCTTCTATAGCAATTGAATGCGTCATTCATGAGTAGTCAGACGGTCAGACTGACACATACGAGCAACAGTTTGCATGGACAGCTGAAATTATTTGAGTTGGATAGTCTTTTTTTCCGATTTCTGACAGTCTTTCCAAAAGAAAACAAAACGTATTTTCCTCTGAAGTGGCGTAAAAAATCACAATGAGAAATTGGTTCAATAATTATTACTAATGCAAAATATTAATGAAGTAATTCAATTAATTCGACTAACTGTAATTTGTTTTTTATTTTTGACCACTGCAGATATAAAATCAATGTAACTTTAAGATTCCACTCACATTATTTTTGCAATTTTTCCTACCTTAAAAATTTTCTGGTCCTTTCCGAAGTTTAGGATTTAGGATTTTACGATTTTTTAGGTAATATTATTTTTTTCTTTCTGTAGGATTTTTACGTTTCACAAAACCCGCTTTCTTTTCTTTTTGGAAGTGGAGTTGTTGAGCTCCAATTATTATATGTCAATATATTTAGATATTTAATAATTGTTATGTGGAGCGGAGCTGCCACAGAGAAATAAAGTTGAGTTGAGTTTAATTGTATTTATTACGAGCAGGAACCGCATGCTCGCTTCATAAAATCAGAACTGAATACAGGAGTAAAAACTTAAAGCTTACAAAAGGTTTTCTCACAGCGGCTTCGCAAATATGCTGAGTTGGCCGTCTGTGCGGATGCAAACAGTCCAATGCTGGGTCAGAAAAGAATCCGATGCATGGTCGCGGACTTATTGACTTATTAACTTAGTTAACTTATATATAAATATGATTAGGCAAGAAATTTTCAATGAGTTGCACGGACCATCTTAAAATAAACTATCAACGAAGGCGAGTGATTATAAGGAGTATAAAAGATATGAGGCAAGCAGATTTGGTTGAAATATCAGTATTTTCAATTTCTAATTATGGGTACCGATACTTGCAAACTTATGATGCTACTTAATTCTTTAATTCGAAATTTAAAGTATAAATAAAAAGTTATAGAAGAGATCATTATTCAACCTTCAGTACTCTAAAGAACTGAAGTGCCGTGAATTTAGTTTCAACAGAAAATATAAGTGGATAGATATCTATGAGAAATCAATTAATAAAAATAATAAAATAAGAAACCATTTTTTGCTAGTAAATACCGCAATGTGGTCCCCCATTCGTTAAAAAAAAAAGATTCGCCTACATTTAGCTAGCTAAAAAAGTTGTAAGGCGAAAAGAAAATAAAGTTTTAGTTAAGTATTTTCAAAAAAAAACCTGCATATATATATTTAGCTTATCTTTTCTTTTAATTATTTTTTTTTTTTAAATGTTTACTTAAATAAAATTAAAAAAAATTAACATATTTTTTACAAACTCGAAAAAAAAATTTAATTTTTATTTTCCAAAGTCTTTATTATAATAAAACATGTTTAATTCAACAAATTTATAAAATAGTTCTCCATTCAATATGTTCTTTTTGCAATTTAAGGTTATTTTATGATTCTTTATCGTTTACATAAATGTAATGTATGATCTCAAGCAAAATTAATTAGCTTCTAACCATTCGACCATTCGATTTATAAAAAAAAAATGTTAATTAGTCTTTAATGTTTTATTGGTTTCGTACCATGGTCTTAATTACTTAACTCTAAAAATTGTGTTTCGTTAACATTACGTTTTTTTTTTGCTATCTTTGCCACAAAGATCTTTTTTATTAACTTTAATTTTAAACATTCTTTAATTGGCATAAAGTGGGGTGCCAGTTAATATAACTTGATTATAGTCTTTAATTTCAAAAGATTTCGTGAACTCACTCCCTTTTCTTTATTGTGTAAAGATTCAACTTGATCTATTCTTTAAGAATAACCTTTTGATTATAGACCTACAAATTCTGAATTGAGCTTACTGTTGAGCTCATCTGTAAAAAAACCGAAAATCATTTTATTAACTCTTTTGATGTTATACAGATTATTTCTTTCTTCTGAATAGTTTGATGTATCTAATTTTGCTTCGAGATCATATAACCAAAAAATAACCATATTTGCCATCAATTGGAATATTATAAATATATATATTATAAATAAAATAGACTTCCAATTAAAGTCTTTATATGGTAAAGGTTGTGACATTGCCCAACCAATAAATCGATCCATATCTATATCCGTCAGAAATTCAAGTTGAATATTTGTGTTTTTCAACATTGCCTCCCAAGAAAGATCTGGTGCCGTAAAATATTGAGCTGGGTCAATAAATTTGCATACAAATTTTTCGGAAATTGTCAAAAACGTCTGTTTAAAGGAATACATCAGTTTTCAAATATAATTCTTAAAAATATGTTAGAGTTGAACATGAGAAATGTGACCAAACTTTAAGAGCATGATCGTAATCTACCTGAGAGCATTTCCTTTCCGTGTAATTACTATAAAATGCTTACATAGGAAATAATCTTCAAGTCTATATCTAAATATTCATAGGGAAATATACCCTTCTTACGCATTAGTCGAAATTCTTTATCATTAGTGAAAAATGACTTCACAGTATTCATATGATCGTCAATTAAATTAGATGCTAGTATCCAAACTTGAGGGCATGAACCTGTATGTATCAAGAAAACGAATTTCAAAACTATTTCCACCAAAACTTGTTATTTTTTTCGAAACAAAAATGTAGTTTTCCTTATTAATTGGTATTACGGAAATTTGTCCGGGAATCTTTGCTAGTTATTGAATAAATAAATGACAGTCGTATTTCGAAAAATTATTAAAAAAAAACTAGTATTAATTTGATTACTTCATAATCCAAGTTACATTTAGAGTGACATGCACTCCTAAAGCATACCCTATCAGCCCTAAAACTTTCTGGTAAATAAAACAATTCGATTTTCGTCATCTAAAGTCATTCTAACAGGAACTTATGTATGTATTACCAAATTATGTAAGATTATATAAATTCATTAGTTTTTATAAATTTGGTTCCTGAATTTATTCCGGTTTCTAAAACTAATTTATTCAGTCTAGAATCAAAAGTACACTTTATATAATAGGCGTATGATATTGGACAATGCTCATTAATATTTAATATTTCAGGGCTCACTTCAAGATTCTTTGGTTCCATAATGCATTCCAAATCCGCCTAGACAAAGAATGGAACTTGAAGCTGATGTTGAACTTGGGTAAATTCAAGAGTATTATTCTGGGGCTGCGGCATCTTTGCCACCTTCCTACTGTGTTTTAATGCAATTTCATCAGTTCCGGAGAAATTTAAACATAAATTTAAAAAAAATGGCAACCTCTTTTGATTTTCTTTTTGTGTAGTTATTAGTTTTTGAAACGAAATATGAATAAATTATTTATTTGTACGAAAGAGATAAAAAATGAATAAAGGAATTTACCTTGAAATATTTTTTATGTATTTTTAATATGGTTCATTTCCGCCGCCTTCCACAAACAACATATTGATGTAAAGAGGTTTTTCCACTACCGATTGGAAAAGTGATCCAATTATTTTCTTCGCGTTTTCATTATATCCGAAAACGTTTAAGCTCATTTGAGTATTCTTTTTTAGAAAATTATTTATACGTTTTATTTCGAGGGGGAATGTCAACCCTGTGAAATCTAATCTTATTTCATCAGTTAAACGAATTATTTCCAGCGATATGTCAATGTTATACGCCGAACATCTTTGTGGATTTCTTACAATTTTTAAAGCAGAAATCAAGATCCATTTAAAGCAATACTATTCATTTACGTTACATACGTAGCGAATTAATTTTATAAGAGACCATCCTCTATCTTTCTAAGAAATTCTTTATATTTTGATATTATTTCCAATGTAAGTTCATGAAAGATCCATTCTACATTAGAATCTTTATTTATAATCGACATTTTAGTTTTAAAGCTTTTCATTTCAATCTGTTCAGACTCGTCTTAAAAAAGAATATTTTCTGCAAACAGTTCAAAATTTAACTTTCTAATAAAATACTGAAATGTGGTAGCAACGACATTCCAACTTCACTGAAGAAATTTTCAGGTAAGATCAAGTCCGATTGATCGTTTATATACATGTAATGTAATATTCTTTCCCTGAATCTTTCAGAAATTTTCTTGACTCTTTGATACAATTTTTGAAAGACTTACTATTGCCCTCGATCATTTATAGTGTTTGAAGTGGGCGTGTACGATAATATTTAAAATGAGAAGTGCATATTAAAGATTTTGTATATTTGAAAACAATATAGATAGTTCTAGCAGGGCACATAGACTATTCATTGGTTGGAAAAGATAAGGAGTATTGATTTTGAAAAATACTTTATACAAGTGGAGCCAATAGGACACTCTAAAATCGATAAAGGAGACAGAGAAATATAAAACAATGAAGAATGTTCGTTTACGATTTTCTAAATTCAAAAACAATACAGGTTAACTATTCATTGGTAAGAATAGATGAGAAGTATTGACTTTGAAAACTATTTGATACAAGTGTAACTAATAAGACACCAAGGAGATAAATTAGACAAAAAATATGAACACAAAAAAAGGTTGGTTAGAAAAGGTCGCACATACTTTGCTACACACCGTCACACTCAGGTAGCCAATAGGGTCAGTTTGGAACAATCATTGGGAAAAATGAAAGATTTTAATATGTTGAAGTATGCACATCGTGAGGTAAAAGAAGAAGTCGAAAACCTATGTAAAATTTCCTGTATAAGTTGTGTAAGAATATTTTAAGGGGCAAGACGAGATTGTTGAGTTAAAGAGACATCATGCATTTACTTAAAATAAATAACTTTTTGTTCAATGTACACTATGTCCGTTTTCAGTTTATACATTTCGGATTACAAAAATGTCAGGGATCTTCTCAATAAGCGTGCCCCTCGGACTTGTGCGTGTGTCCCTTTTATTGTGGTCAGGTAATAGACTAGGGCCCATGATCGGGTCTCTGGCTGATATCTTTATGACCATTTTGTGGAAAGGAGAATTTGACAATTAACCAGTAAAACGTTCTAGGGCTGAAACTAGAAAATGGGTTCATAAATATTTTCAACATCTGATAATAATTAAGTTGTGTGATTTATTTTATTCGGGTTCTTTTGATTTCCGAACTCGTCTTGCAATCACAGAAAACATTATTCCGAAACATGATCGTTCATGTTCCTTTGGGATAACAACCTTTGGATACTTTGGGTGTGTGACCATTATCAAGTGCATAGCAACACCTGGGATAATGAGGCAAAAGGGTACGTGATAACATCTTTCGGATACTCTGGAATACGGGGGCTATTAATATGCTTTATGTTCCAGAATACATGTTTTCTAACGATTATAGACTAAACGAGCCGCTGTTCTGACTATCGGCACGTTCCCAAAACAAAGACGAGGTTACATTGCAAATGAAGTAGAAGTTAGAGAGCGAGTTCAGTTTGAGATTTGTCAATAGCAAGTCCGGTGTTCTTTCATTCTAAAAAAATATTGTAACCAGTTTAAGAATAAATTAAATAAATTTATTTTTTTTTATTAAACTTATGGTTCAAGCATTTAATTATAAAAATTGTTATTATACTGCTACTATGCTAGAAAAACTACAGTAAACAATAGTTTTGTTACAAAATACATTAAAACATTATTTTAACATAGTATTAGTAAATGTTATACAACAAATCACTTTATATTTTAAAGTTAATTTCAATATATATTTAAGACTTCGAAATTTTTACAAATTTTTATATCCGTTACTCGTAGACTAAAAGGGTATACTAGATTCAGCGGAAAGTATGTAACAGGTAAAAGAAAGCGTTTCCAACCCCATAAAGTATATATATTAATTAATCTTGTTGAAGGGCGCGGAATTTTGAGGTGGTCTTCGACGGCCGCACTGTCAAGGGTGGTCTTCTTCAATGAGCCCACACGTATGTGCGGGAGAAACAATATGTGATACGTGTGTGTGGCCAAGGGTGGTCCTCTTTAGCCGCTCTGGTGAAACGCTGGTCCTCTCGGAGATGCCCGATTGTAGGCGCGGGGGAAGCGGTCGCTTCTGGGAGCGCCCGTTATAGTTAAGTGGCGGCCAGCAGCTTGTGGTTGTCGCACCTGCTGAAGCCCGCTCGGTAGTGCGGGGGAGGAGGGGGCCTTAACTTGGTTCTCGTATGTGGAGATCGGGGATCCCTTGCTGTTCTAGAGACTCAGTCAGTCAGTCCGGCGGTTGCCGGAGTTTTGCAACGCTATAGAACTTGTGTTCTTTATTCGTAAAGAGCTTGAAGCGAACTAAACTTTAAGTTGACAAAAATGAAATTCGTAGCATCCACGCAAATATGCTGTGTTTTCCGGCTATGCACGAGCATCCGGCAGCCGCTGGGCTTTGGACATTCGGTCATCGCCTCCGTCCGGTTAGCTACTTAGTTAACTTATTCTTGATCACTAGCCGAATCGATCTAGCCATGTTCGTCTGTCCGCCTGTCTGTCTCGGAAATAATAAGATTCCTGGGCTTCCAGCGCAGCTCAAAATTGTTTCAGCGGGGTGCCACTCTAATACCAACTTAAAGCCCATAATTTGCGAAAATCTGAAGCGCCTACAGTTTTTATGATGGAAACAAAATTTTAACTGATATGTTTTTGTCTCATCAATACCTATCGACTGATCCAAAAATGTGCCATGCCCACTCTAACGTCCAAACCCGGTTATAATGTCTAAACCTATCTGACGCTATCTAACCACATAACATCTACTGGAAAAGCCGGTAGGTGGCGCCTTAAAATATCACTTTGGTGCTTATATATCTCCATTTCCCTTTTGCTCCCTTAAACTGAGTAACGGGTATCTAATAATTGACGGTCCCACTGAGTCTTATTATAGCGGCATGAGCTGACCGGCGAATGAAAACTAAATCGAATAAATCAGTTGCGATATGACAAGTTAGCGTGTAAATAAAGGCAGGTAAAAAAAAGCAAGTCGGGTTAAGATTTCCCTCGACTACATCGGCACGGGCATCCACCCCACTGGCAAAACAGTTTTGTCATGAGAGGAAATTGGGCCAAGACCGTTTTAGATCTCTATATCTTTATCGAACGTAAGCTTAGCCTGTCAAAAAGTAAGCTGTGTTCAAATAGACAATAAATTACCCGGGAGATCCAACAGTAACAGATGTGAGCTTCTAGCAAAACTGAAGCTGTATGAAGCAGCAAGAGATTGCAAGTGGTTCTTAAAAAGAAATTCAGTAACATCATCAACAGGAAAGAATTTCCCTTTGATCGGGTATGGAAAACCCACGCCAGTCAAATCGAGGAAACGTTCAATAGATACAAGTACAGTTACCAAGCACACTGAAAGCATTGATGGTCGTCATGCAATAACGCTTGATGGTATATTCGGGTTCAAGACCAGAAAATGGTGTTAGAGGTGCTTTCAGTTAAACAGTTAAAGTAATCGATCTCCTTAACCTACGAGTATGCCCGCCCCGCTTTAGAATTTCTAAAGAAAAATTATGAATTCTTTTATAGAGATTGCTAAGAGCTGCAGCTACGTACGCTGACGAAACTTTAATCCTAAGTCGCTCGAGGTACTTATGCCGAGTAACAACAGAGCTAGCCAGTTTAGAGGTGGCTATCTGACTGGAGTCTGGGAATCAATGAACAAAAATGTTAACAAATAACGTTTACTCTCAACAGGCATATATGCCCCCCTTTATCATTGTAAAGTGTTTCGGCGTCGACCTCGAATGCAATAAACTAAAAATAAACTAAAAAACTAACAACGCAACGACCTTCAAACCCACCAATAACTTTTGAGGCCCCTTAATAGTTAATAACAAAGCATAATAACAACGAACAAAGCATAAAGAAAAGGTCTTAAATAGTTGTCCTCATAAAAGACATAAACTCCATAACGCTTTGCTGTAGATTAAAGAGCGAAGCCAGTAAGCTTTGTGGAAGCTCCGTAGGCTGCTACTGTTTTGTCTTGCCTAGCTCTAGATGATTTCCCTGATCCAGTTGCACTCTTCATTTGACACAACTCTCCGAATGCTTACCGGCAGTCTGGCAGTCGGCTAATGTCCGGATACTTCTCAAAAGCCTTTTGGTGGTTCTGCGTCCACGTCCTTTAAACGCCTTTGCAGAGAATGTCGTTGAGTGGTTTAACGGTGTATGCAGAGTATGCAGAAGCTACGCCTGATTCGGGGTCTCTACCAATCCCTTGGCATGTTACGCGGCGCCCCAAGTACAGCAGCTCATTATGGTTGAATTGTCACATTTCTGGGTTTATTATCAGACTCGTCTCTTTCAGAGGCCAAATGGCTTTTCGACGATTTTCCTTGTATTCTCATTGATACATCTTGATACGCGGACACATATGGTGACATCGTTGGTCCAATAATTTGTTCCAAGCACGTTGAAATGTTATGGATGTGGAATGTGGTCAAAATCCTACACAGTCCATATCCTGGCACCAGGAACACATTTAACTTTCTGCTTCGTTCCACAAGAGAAAATAGCCAGTACCCATCCCTTAAGTCCGGGCTGCTGATAAACCGTGCTTCTCGTGCTTGCCATCATTACCTAAAGCATATACATAAGCTACATCAATACACATCGATATCCAAGCGGTTTAATGTCATTCCACCTTAATTCTTACTCGTAGAGTTTAGGTGTATACTAGTTTCGTCGGAAAGTATGTAACCGGTAGCAAAAAGCGTTTCCGACCCCATTAAACATATATATTCTTAATCAGGATCACTAGCAGAGTGGATCTAGCCATTTCCGTCTGTCTGCCTGTCTGTTTGCCCGTATGAACACTGATATCTCGGAAACTATAAGAACTAGAACAGTCAGACTTGCCATACAGATCCCTGGCCTTCCACGCCCACTCTAACGCCCACAAACACGAAAATCTGTAGCGCCTATATTTATTTTTTATGATAGAAACAAAATTTTCACTGAAATGTGTTTCTCTCATCAATACCAATCGACGGACCGAAAAAAAAGTGCCATGTCCACTCTAACGCTCTCAAACTGTTATAAAGCTAAAATCTGTCTGCCGCCCTCATAACATGTTCTGGAAAAGCCAGTAGGTGGCGCCGACAACAAAAACCGACGTTTACATGTGTTTTAGAATATGGGAACCGATTTCCATTAAATCAATTTTATGACGGACATTCCATTTCTCGGATATTAATGAACAAATAATATGATTTCCGTTTTTAATTGTCCTTTGATACTTTCGAGCTTGATGAAAACTCTTTTTCCATCGTTCAAAAAAATGTTGTTTAACATCACAACATTTTTTCCATTAAATCAATTTTATGACGGACATTCCATTTCTCGGATATTAATGAACAAATAATATGATTTCCGTTTTTAATTGTCCTTTGATACTTTCGAGCTTGATGAAAACTCTTTTTCCATCGTTCAAAAAAATGTTGTTTAACATCACAACATTTTTTTGAACGATGGAAAATGAGTTTTCATTAAGCTCGAAAGAATTTGCCTATTAGTCACTATTATTCAATTTTTATTGTTTTTCGTCATTCCAATTTCTTTATAGTAAAACTGTTAGTATTATCAAAAAAATCTTGAATATTAATCGAACACCTTCCGAAAGTTAAACAATTCGTTGTACTTGTTCACTTAATGGGTTAAATTCAACTAAACGGATAAGGATACCCAGCTATTCTTAAGACTATTAAACTTTTCACTTTAATAGGACCAGTTTCATTTATTCGTTTAAATATGAAGGTTGTGATTGGATGGTTGTGATTCAGTAGTAACTAGATTGGGTACATTGGATACATCTTTTATACATTTAAAATACTTATTCTTACTTAAATCGACGTTCAGATTATCATTTAGGTATGATTCAGATTTAAAATGAACTTTATAGTTTAGTGTATTTAGTGTAAATGCAAGTATTGGGAATCTTGGTTTTTTGCAGTTAGTTTCACATTCCAGCTTTGTTGTCATACGTCAATTTGGGGTTACACTTTTAATACGAGTATAAGATCTTAATTTTAGCAAAACAAACCGAAGTTATTTGGACAATTTTCCAGGTTAAATTCGTAAGATTCAGTTTAAAAGAGATCTCAAATTTAAGTCTCGCTAACAGAATAACATCAGAAATACGCACAGCCTATTCCGCGATGTATTTTAGTCCTTCGATTCAATATGGCTAGATGGCCTCATGCACAAAGTCAAAACACACTTTCCAGATTACACTCATAAGCTACTTGAGGCGTATTTCTACATTAGAACCTTCGCAGTAAGGTGCAACCCAACAACATCTGAAGACTACATTATCGAAGCTACAGTTCCTTAAGGAGACGCGCTAGGGCCTTTTCTGTTTCTTCTATACACAACGGGAATTCCTACGAACGAGCTGCTAAAAACATAACGTATATGCTGACGACAATGCAATTGTAAATCGCTCGAGGTGCCCAGGCCGTGCGACAACACAGCTAGCCAGCTCGTAAAAGAGAGGTGGCTATCTGACTGGCGTATTAAAAAAATGAACAAAATTGTAAACACAAAACGTTTATTCTCAACAGGCAAACTCCCAAGTCAACAACGAAAGTATCTCGGCGTCCATCTTGATAGACGACTAGCCTGGAAAGGACACTCTCAACACAAGAAACTAAATCTAAAACTAAAAGTCAACAGCTTTCACTGGATCCTAAACGCTCTTTCGCCCCTGCGTCTGCATTACAAGATACTGCTCTACAATTCCACTCTTAAGCTCATCTGGAATTATGGCTCCCAGCTGTGGGGAACCGCGAGCAGCAGCAACATAGACATTATACAGCGCGCTCTATCGAACATCGTGAGCACCATCGCTGGGCCACGGTATGTTCGCAAACAAAACGTGCACAGGGTCCACAAGGCCGTAAAGTATGAAAAACTCCCTATGTACTCGCAAGAGGCTAGACTTAAGTTCCAGTCATATGACTGTTGGTTAGATACTTCTAACCTATTCCTTTGATTTTTTGATGGCGTTATGTTGCTCCTCATGACCCTCACTTATGATGACAATTTTGGCCTTTTTAGAATTTTAATAAAATTTTATGTAAAAAACAACTTAAAGTGCTTGAACGCATTGACAATAATGACTGTTCCATACGGCGAAAATACTTTGGACAAAAGCAACGTTTATCGGTGGTAAAAATGTTATCAGAGAGCCGGTCGAATGTGAAGGCTTGGCTGACAGTTTTTTTAAGAAACTGAAGAGGCCCATAAAAGGACGACGCTACTCCACGATGAAGGAGATAAAGACGGCAGCGAAGGAGGAGCTGAAGATCAGCAAAAAATTATTTCTTAAAATGCTTAAAAAAACGTAATCACAAGTGATGATCTGATGGGGATTACTTTGAAGGGTACAAAATAGTTTTTCATGAATAAATAAATATTTCTTGAAAAAACATGAAATTCGCGAAACGCGAAAAAACGATAACACCGGCAAGCGGAAGTTTCTATGCCATCACAGGTCATTCCCACTAAGCATTGTGTAGAAAAAATGAAAGTGATTTCAAAAATGTCAATAAAAAACCGTCTTTGTATCATTTTGACGTTTATTTTCCTTCTATGACAGCTATACGTACAGTACGATACTTATTAATTAGTGAGTAGTAGTTAAACGCGTAAATCTTAAATATTAATAAAACTGTATATAACAAAGTACAGGAAAATATAATAAAAAAAAACAAGGAAGAACGCTATAATCGAGTGCCTCGACTATCAGATACCCTCTACTTAGCTTGGGGAACCAGAAAAAACAGTTTTAAGCGTTTTATCCGTTTGGAGCCGTTAGAGTGGGCGTAGCAAACATTTTTTTAGGTCAATCGAAAGGTTTTAATTAGACAAATAAATGTAAGCAAACGAACAATTCTAGCATGATAACTTTGGCCACCACAGTTTTGGGCGGTTGGTGGGCGTTCAAGTGGACGCGGCACTTTTTTTGGTCAATCGATAGGTATTGATGAGACAAATACATTGTAGCAAACAAAATTTTTAGCATGACAATTGTGGCCACCACTGTTTTGGGCGGTTGGTGGCCGTTCAAGTGGGCGTATTGATGAGACAAATACATTCAGTTAATAATTTTTTTTTAATAAAAACTTTAGGCGCTACAGATTTTTACGGATTGTGGACGTTAAAGTTGACGTGGCACCCCAATGAAACAAACTTGCGCTTCTTAGGCCATGAATCTAGATACCAAGTTTGACCGTTTTGGCTCTTATAGTTTCCGAGATCTCAGCGTTCATACGGATGGACGGACGTACGGACATGGCTATATTGACTCGGCTAGTGATCCTGAGAATATATATACTTTATGGGGTCAAAAACGCTTTCTTTTATCTGTTACATACTTTCTGACGAATCTAACATACCCTTTTAGCCTACGAGTAACGGGTCTTAGAACCATATTAAAAACTATGGACGCTAGGCTAGTGTTGTGGTCGGTTGAACGTGGCATCCTGCTGAAATAAACTTGAGCTGAACAATTAGCTCTAGGATCATTCCCAGTCCCAAACTTTGTAGCTTTACAGATTCCGAGATCTTAGAGTTTAAGGACGGTTTAGAGATCCTGGTCAAGAACATATATATAATGGGGTCGGAAATGAATATGAAAACTTGTCATTTAATTTGGGGCATCCAAAAAACGCGAAATTATAATTTGTTTGTATACACTTCGATTATATTTTTTTTTTATAATATTTGTCCGGTACTGCTTGTTCCGACTTATTACACCTGCAAAAGACAAAAATATAGTTTCATCTCTATAGTTTTAAAACTGAAAGATTAGTTTGAGTAGAAACTGACAAACCCTTCATTTCGTTAATATAAATACATTATAGGGTAGAAAACGGTTCTTTTAACTAGATACTAACTTTCTGAATGTCCTTTTGTAATTTTTATAAATAGAATAGTAATACTCCTTGTTTGCTTCTTTGAATTTCTTTATAAGACCTGCATTACTATCTAAGATAATCGCTTGCACAGAAACAACTGTTAATTTTAAAAGAATTATGTTAGGAACTGAACAAATTATAGGGTAGGGTAGGTTTAGTAAATAAAAAATTCCATATCATGACATGCATTTTACCTCGAAAAATGACTGGTTTGAGTTGTTAGAGAACAGTGGATATAAAAATATATTCGTTAAAAAAACAATGGAAACATAGGCAAAAAATGTTTATCTGTTTAATGGATGGTTCTTCAGAAATGTGGACTCTTAACAAGTTTTAAAGTTAGTGGGCGCTTAAAGGTGCTATAAAGGACGTGGCACCCCTGTGTCCCAGATTTTCAAAAATCGTCTTGACGAATTCCAACATTCTAGCTTTTGTAGTTTCCGAGATATGAGCGCTCATACGGACGAACAGACAAACGGACATGGCTTGATCGACCAGGCTAGTGAACCTATATAAGTATGCATATATGCATTGTTATTGGATACATCGATGGAAAAAGTGTATTGCTTCAGAAGGGGCCTCGCTTTAGAGAATATAATTTACAGGATAGTAAACGCTTTCTTCTTACAGTTACATATTTTTTGACGAATCTAGTATTCTCTAAAATAAATATAAATAGACAAAAAAAATCAAGAAACTAGGCAGCTACGCTTAAAGCCTTTTTGGTACAACAGAGAATAGCCTTTAACCTAATATATATTTTAGCAACTAATGTACGTAACTAAAAATACAAAAAAATGTGATTAATTAATACCAATAATATTAAGAAGACATTGCGCTAGCATCATTATAAGTAGTCAACCTGGCGGAGTAGAAAATTTTTAAATTTAAGAATATTAACAGTTAATATTAATTTTATTGACACTTTTTTGATTACGTTGTCATTACTTTTTCTGGTATAATATATACCTTCAAGTATATCAAAACTTTAATGCATTATAAAGACTTTAATGCATGTTGTGCTGTTGTAATGTAAATTATAATAGAAAATAATTTTAACAACAAAATTTCGTGTTCTTCTAGGTTTCAAAATAAAACAACCCTTTGGATTAAGCTTATTACTTCTGCAACTGGAAAGTTTTCAACGCAAGATGGTTACGATATGGCCAAAAACTTTTACGATAAATATAACGGTCAGTTTGGCATTGCAAAGCACCTTGTGGAGACATCTCTTCGAAATATCAAAGAAGAAGTTCATTGGAGTGAACAAAATTTACCCGTAATAGAAGAGTGGATTGACAACTTTTTGGCTGACACCCAATAAAAATACATAAAAAGTAATACTTATTCAAGAATAAAATGAATAATTTGAATATTTATTTATATTGTAATCCTTGAGTTTTGTATGGATTAAGGCTTTTTAACAGTAAGTTTGTATCAAAAAACTTTATAATCTGGTTTAAACGCTGATAAGGTAGAATTTTAGTAGGCATAGCTTTAGGTAAAAAATTTGAGAGAGCGTTATAGTTTGTGCCAGAAAAAAGTGGAATAAAGATTTTTAGCAAAGCGACTGTTCAAAAATACACACGCAACGACGCCACCTGACTACGATTCCTTATTTTTCTCATAACTTTTTTCCTGATCCTTCCTGAAGGGCTTTCTATGCTGTTGTGCCACTTCAGCGCCATATGGTCGGCCCAGACGATTGTCAAGCAATAATTCTCGGCCGTTAACTAGTTCTTCTAAGCGCTGTTGGGGGTTCGGCTTGAGTAGGAGATTACCTTTACATCTTTGCCGTAGTCGCTCGTGTCCGTTTGCAAGATGAAGGTTTGTCGAAATCCGGGCACGTCAGTACGAAGTCTTCAACGAGTCTTGCCCTTACCCTTTCGAATGCCATCTGATGTTCCGGAGTCCATGACCTGGTAAGGGCTGTCATCCCGGGTCTCAGTTGATGCAAAATTTTTACGGTTAAAGCACTTTCGACCACTGTTTCGATTGGCACATTGATTCAATTTGTGGCCACCGGCAACACAGTTAAAACACTCTACCCTTGTATGATTTGACACTTTTTTTTCGATTATATATGCTTTTTTTATTGAATCTTCTCTTTCATGAGACTAATAATAAGTACATCAAATCTTAAGAATATAACTTAACCTACAGTCATGTAGACTAAATTTAGACTAATGAGCCCTAATAATTATTGCTGGGCTGGCAGATCGTTTCGATGCAGACCAGTTCTGTTCGAAACCCGTGTTAGGTTCCTTGCGAGATTGTTTGGTAGGCTGCTTTGCTATTTCATCTTTAACCGGTGGTATGCCCAGATCCCTATGGGGGTATTGTTCGCAGGATTTTTGTTTGTGTGCTCGCCTTCCCCCAAAGTTGAGTGCCGTAGGTCCAAATGTGCTTAAGGGTGGAGTTGTAGAGAAGAACCTTAAAGTCCAGAAGCAGGGGCAATCGAGAGTTTATAATCCAGTGTAGGCTGCTAGATTTAAGTCTGAGTTGTACTTTCTTGCATTCAATGTTGTTCCGCCAGGTAAGGTGTCTGTTAAGGTGGACGCCGAGATATGTTACATCGCTGTAATAAAGTTAGCGGGGGGCAGGATTGTCTATTACGGGAAATCGTTATATGTTTACACTTTTGTTCATTGATTTTCATTCGTCAGTCTGATAGCCACTTCTCAACTACCACCAAATGATCAGCTAGTTGAGCTACTGCTCTAGTTGGGCATCTCGAGCGGCTCAGGATTGCGGTGTCGTCAGCAAATGTGGACGTCGTCAGCCTCTCGTTCGTAGGGATGTCTGCAGGACTCCGACTTCAATGTTATACTCGTTGAATGTCGTTGCATTGCATCTCACTTCGAAGACTCTGTGGTGGAGGTATGTGATTTCTGACAGTAATGTTATGATTTTAAGCATGAGGCCTTCAAGCCACACTCGGTCGATACAATATTCCCGATGTTCGAAAGCTGTACGAATTTCTGATGTTATTCGGTTTACTTGCTCGATGGTTCCGTGGCTTTTCTCGAAAACCGAGTTGATGTCCCGGCACAACTTTTGTTCTCTTAAATATGGCACACATTTTTCTAGGGATTTGGACAGGCACGATAGTAAGCTTATTAGCCCGTATGATGAGAGAATTGTGTGGTCTTTCCCAGGCTTCGGTATCGTTATAACCAGAGCATTGAGCTTGTGGGATCCCCGTCTGATTGCCAAGTCCTGATTTTAAGGCACTGGCGTATGAACCTCCCCCATTCGTCTTTAGGGTCCCAAATGAAGATCTGGCTGCTTTCGCAAAGAAAACATCATCCGTTGTTTATGAATGCTGGGAGCGTGCATATTTTGCTTGTTGAAGCCGACTCTTTAGCTCTTTATAGACCGGGCACCCTCGGTAGTTCGCAGCATGGTTTTTTCCACAGTTCGCGCATTTCTTCGTCTTTGTGTCTTCTTTGCTTGCAGGGCACGATTCGGAGTTAAAACCCACAGTTGTTCCTGCTGTGTCCATACTCTTGGCAGTTTGTGCATTGCAGTGGACCATTCCGCTTATGCGGTTCTTCAACAGTAACCCTTCTATTCAACAGGAATTGCAGCTACAGGGTGCACTTGATTTTTCTTCAATGCTCTGCTTTCTGGCTCCAGTTTGACCTTAAAGAGTAGTTGCGGCTTTTTATTTCATTAGGGCAATTTAGTTTTGGTTTAATTCCAACCATTTTATTTTGCGGGCTTAGCTTCCGTTTGAGTACCATGTAACGATCCATGCCATGTTGTTGTTTGATATTGCCGATATTGGCACTCGTACGTACGATTCGCTTTGTCATTTTATTCGGCGCTGCAGATTGACGACGCATTCAAAATCGCGTTGTTGGTAACGGAGACCGTTGATGTCCTTGTTGCAGGGGCTGCGATTGCAGAGATTAACGAGGTTGCTGTGCTGATTGCTGGTGAGCTGTAAGTCGAAGTTGGGTGTGGTGTGCTGCATTGCACTCTCCATGAAGTGGGAGTTGGTGTGAGTAGAGCGGGAGGACAAGACCGTGCTTTTGCGCCAGTAGGGCTAAGTTACTCTTTGAAGATGTTTTTCTTTTTACTTCTGTATCACGGGTTGAGAAATATGAGATATAATTTGCCTATGGAGCTTCAACGCTTATTTTTTGAATCGCCGCTTTTTTAATAATTGTTTGTTGTTTATTATAAGCGTATTATTGCCTTTACTACACTACTGCAGAATTTTTAATTATTTGTTTTTCACTATTGAGCTACTTTTTCCGGAGCTCGCGCAAAACACGTCTGCACTCTCCGGCCGTATAGAGTCTTCTACATCTCGAAAGTTTACAAAAAAACGCTGCGAATTTACAACAAAACTGTGTACAGTGAAGAAATCGTTGTTTCTGGACACCAATGTTACTTCGTAAAGAGCGAAATTCATCATCGTCACCATTGGAATTTGACTCGACGTTTTCGGTTCATATTCTTCTCGGAGTCCTCTTCAACTAAAATGTGAACCATGAGATTATTTTTGTCAGGTCGCAAGTCAAAAAGGTTGCAAATAATAGCAAAGTAAGACACTTTCTGGTCGAAGTCGCTTTCGGTTATGCCGATCGCCGTCGTTTTCGTACACAAACTTTTTCAGCAGGTCAACATTCTTCTTTATTTTAGATTTTGGAGCCTGTAAAATCGACTGAAAATCAGATAGATTGGGCATGTTTGCAGAAACAGTTTTTCGTTCATAATCGTTGTTCTTCTCTACACTAGAATTCGTCGTTCTCTACCCGTCGTTTTTATACACACAAGCGACGTTATATATGTATATGGCAGGTGTATATGACAACCACCACTGTGTAGCGTCGTTTTGTAAGTTATTCCTCGTGTTCCACAGTTTTTGTCGTTCAAAATCTTTTCTTAAGTACACTTTTCTTGTTCACGTTGACGTTGTGTGGTTTGACACGTTGTAATCGACGTTGATTGAGTAAGAGTTTTAGGTTTTTTGTTGCATTCGCTAATCTGCTCTTGAAGAGATCAGTTGTGTCGCGGAAAAAAACAAAGTGCGTGTTTACGCGTTATTCTTTTGTTATCTATTCTTCGTGTGCTAAAAATAGCACATATCATAAAAATTCGGACGCTGTCTAGCGCAGTGTCGGCAGTTGGACAACAACAACAACATAAGTGTAGTGCGATAAGACTGCATTTGTGGCCCGCTAGGGCACCGCTGTTCCCCTCACACTGCGCGCAGCCGTACAAGAGGGGCAATAAAAGCAGTGATTGACTTACATTCGACTTTGCATAAAATCGAGAGAAATGGCAAATACCAGAGAAACAATGCTTCTGGGCGAAGCTCTGAGAAAAGCCGTCATGGACGAGGTGATTCCAGGAGAGTTAACCCTGGCAGAAAATCTGCCACTAGCGGCGAGCTTAACCCATATGGTATACCAGTATCAAGCAGTAATGCAGCCTATATCACCAGTACTCTGACAATAACTCACAGTCCAATATATACCTACACTACATCATCACCCAGCATATGCAGTGGCATGTGCTCAACGCCTATGCCTCCTAAAGCATTAAGCACTTCTATAGACTTCCCCCCTCTACCGGGCCTCAATGAATCTGATTCACCCAGTTGGCAAAAAATCCAGAGCCAGAAGAGGAAGGGGTCATCGAACTCACCAATAAGTCAACGAAAACGTGCCGATACTAGCAATTTAGAACCCAGTGACCCTGTGTCAGCAAACAGGTTCGAAACACTATCAGTTGATGACGATGAGATGGACTGCAATAGTGTGGACGAACCATCGACTAGCGCTGCAGCAGCGGCTTACCGTTCTCACACCGCTTCTAAGGCTAAAGACAGCAACGCACATAACAAGAACGCAAACGTACAAAGTAAAACTGATTCATCTACGGTAAACTCTGCTTCTACTGGTAGTCCAAAACCACCACCAATCGTTCTTATGGACGTGACAAACGTGAACGAACTTCTTATCGCTATCGAGGAAGTTACAAATCTTGAAAATGTTGAAATCAAATCCTCTGTGGGCTCCACTCACAGAATCTACACCAAAGGCGCAAACACCTACAGGGCTGTAGTACGACAACTAAATTCCCTGAAAATTGAATTTCATTGCTATCAATTGAAAGACGAGAAACCATTCAGAGTTGTTGTGCGAGGATTACACCATTCACAGCTCCATGATAAAATCAAAGAGGAATTACTTAGACAGGGGCATAAAGTTCTATCAATATATAACCCAAAAAGCAACAAGAGCGGTGAACAGATGAACCTCTTCTTCATTAATGTAGAAAAGAATCTAAATAACAAAGATATACTCCAACTACGATCTCTATGTCGCCAACGCGTCCGTTTTGAAGTAGCCAGAAAAGCACAGGACATAGTGCAATGTCGGAGATGCCAATCGTTTGGTCATACTGCAAGATATTGCTACAGACCTTTTATCTGTGTCTCTTGCGGTGACTACCATAAATCATCGGATTGTTCCAGAAGCAAAGAAGCACCAGCAACTTGCACTCACTGTGGTGAAAATAGCTCAAATAGCCAGAAATGCAAATCCAATCACGGAAATACAAAACAAACGACCAGGAAACCTAACAAATAGGCTACAGGACGCCATTCAACAGCAACATCACTACGGTGCAAAAAATCATGCGCACTTCTTCCCAGATGTGTCACAACAGCAAAATGCACAAGAATCTAAACTAGAAATGGCAGTTGCATCGCTCACAAAAGCTATCGAGGGTCTATACGCCATGCAAGCCCAGATGCTGCAGATGCTGGTTGCAATTAACGCGCAACTTACACAATGTCCCAAATAAAAATTCTCACCTGGAACACGCGAGGTGCTGCCGGCAAAATGACGGAAATCGGCCACCTTGCGGAGAGAAAGAATATTGACATTCTCCTTCTCACTGAAACGAAGACATCCAACCTTCAACTATTCGGATATGAAGTCTACACTTCAAATCTACCTGACGGCAGCCGCAGGGGTGGAGCTGCAATCCTGGTTAACAAAAAGATCAATCACTTTCCCATTGAGCCAATCGTCCATGCTAAAGTCCAAATCGTGGGTGCCAGAATCCAAACATGTATAGGACAAATATTCATCGGATCAATCTATTGCCCTCCAAACTTCAGCTGGACTCAATCAGAATTTGATGACATATTCCCTAACTTCAACTTCCCAAGATCATTTATCAGCGGAGACTGGAACGCCAAACATCCATGGTGGGGTTCTGCGATCACCTGTCACCGAGGTAACTTACTTGCCGCAAGCGCCATCTCAATTAACGCCAACATCCTGGCGACTGGAGCACCAACATACTATCCAAGCGCAGTAAATCGAAGACCATCCTGTTTAGACTTTGCAATTTATCGCAACATTCCACACGACAAGCTAAGCATCAGAGACAGCTGGGACCTTGAATCGGACCACCTGTCTCTCATCACTACATTAAAAACAGAAGCCATACAATGCACTCAACGTAAACAACTTCTTAGCAAACACACAAATGTAGCTGTTTTCAAGGAAGAACTATGTAGATCGATACGCCTTAACATTGAGCTCAACTCTGCTGCTGAGATTGACGACGCTGTAGACCTCTTCACTACCAACGTGACAAATGCGGCGAGGAGTGCAAACGTGCCACTCGAAAAGAATTGACCCAACCATTGCAGAGATTTTAGTCCGTAAGAGAGCACTGAGAAGACGTTATATTCGAACGCACAGTCCTGAGGATAAAGCCCAATGGCATAGATGCGCCAGAGAGCTTCACGTTGCCATGGCTGAATTGAAAAATGCGCAATTCGAGCATATGCTGACCAATATGGACTATTCTAATGATTCCATTTTTAATATGTGGTCCTTTACCAAAAAAGTAAAAAGAATGCCACAGAAAGTTACGCCTCTGAAGAACAGCAATGGTAACTGGTGTCGCTCCTTAGAAGAGCAAGTACAAACATTTGCGGAACACCTTGGCGACAGATTCACTGCGTTTAATTTCGCATCCGAGGAGGATATCAACAGAATAAACGAAATACTACAGCGCCCTTTCCAGATGTCACCTCCAATAAGACATATCCGTCTGGAAGAAGTCTCAAACATGATACGTACCCTCAAAAGTCGAAAGGCGCCAGGTCACGACCTTATAAGCAACGCAGTACTTAAAATCCTTCCCAAGAGAGCACTATTACTTATCACATTGATATTCAATGCGATACTTGGAGTGCAATACTTTCCCAAAAAATGGAAGAGTGCTAGAATCAATATGATTCTAAAGCCAGGGAAGCCGGAACAGGATCCATGCTCCTACCGGCCTATCAGTCTCCTGCCCTCTTTATCGAAGGTAATGGAAAGGCTGATAGCTTCCCGACTTATAATACACCTAGAAGACAATGATACTATCCCAATGCACCAATTTGGATTCAGAGCCGGCCACAGTACGATTGAGCAATTGCACCGTGTAATCAATCACATCCTGAAGGCCTACGACCATAAAGAATACTGCAACGGCATCTTTCTTGACATACAAAAGGCATTTGATAGAGTTTGGATCCCGGGACTACTAGCCAAAGTCAAAACAGCGCTGCCAGCCAACCTGTTTGAGCTCATCAGATCGTTTCTCACAAACAGAGATTTTTGCGTCCAGTCCAGAGACGCAATCTCTGCAAATGTTGCCATTGCAGCTGGCGTCCCCCAAGGAAGCGTCTTAGGACCGCTACTGTACTCCATCTTTACAGCAGACATCCCCAAGCCAAGCTATGAAGAAATGACCTACGACAACAGCAAAATGCTGCTGGCCAGCTTCGCTGACGACGTCTGCTTTCTCAGCTCCTCGAACAGTGAGACCGAGTCTTCACAAACGCTGCAAACCTACCTCAACGAATTCGAGAAATGGGCCACGGCGAACAATATCAAAATCAACGAAAGCAAATGCGTAAACGTTTGCTTTACGTTACGCCGAAAAACAACTCCGGTGGTCCACATTAATAATGTGGACATAGAGCAAGCGACTAAGGCGAAATACCTAGGCCTCACACTGGACAAACGCCTAACCTTCCGAGAACATATTGCCAGAGTCGTCAAAATGTGCAACCTAAAGCGGAACCAATTATTCTGGATGCTAAACAAGAAAAGCAAACTATCTCTAAGATGCAAGCGGCACATTTATCAACAAATCATCGCACCAACTTGGAGATATGGAATCCAAATTTGGGGAGTGGCGGCTGCGTCCCACCGAAAACGTTTCCAAACCGTCCAGAACAAACCATTAAGACAAATCACTGGCTGTGAGTGGTTCGTTAGCGGCCAAACGCTTCACAATGACCTAAACCTGAGTCTTGTTGAAGACCAAATATCGTTCTTCTCAAGCAGGTACAACGACCGTCTAACTGCCCACCGTAATCGTCTAGCCCGGAGATTACAGGAGGCTATCCCAATTCGCAGGCTCAAAAGAAGACATTTTGGGCTGCTCCTAAGAGACTAATATGAATATATTATTTACTTGAAACTAGTCGTAATTTGATCTACTCCTATATACTAAGTTGAAAACTAATTATAATTTATAATTAAGAGATTATTTACTTAAGAAAACATTTAGGTTAAAGGCTTTAATTAGATCTGTTCCTGGATTATATTAAATAAAGATGTTAATTAAAAAAAAAAAGGTTTTTTGTTATATATCAATTAGACAATAAATCAGCAATAACAGTTTCATCGCAGTGAGCATCTTTACGCGTTTTTGTGATTTATTGAACCAGTCACTGCACTTTTATGATTTTATTGGATACTTTTTTCCGGAGCACAATTAATGCACGTCTGCATGCGATGGCAGTTGATTGAGGATACACCGTTAGAATATGACTCAACGTTTTTGTTTAATTTTTTTCTCGTTCGTCTGTTTCGTCATCTTCGGAGTCCTCTTCAACTGCATCTTCGAGCCGTTTTCCTGGGCGCAAATTTCGGAAAATATGGAGCATGATATCATTTTTGTCATGTTGCAAGCCCAAAATGTTGTAGATGATAGCATGGTCGCTGTTTGATAAATTTTGCGCAAAGTAAGAGTCTTTCTGGTCGAAGAGTTCGAGAGTTTCCAAAAAGTCAAATCCGTCGAAGCGACTTCGCAGCTTTCGGTTATGCAAGTCAACATTCTTATTTTTTCAGATTTTAGCGCCTGTAAAACCGACTCAAAATCAGATAGATTGTGATACTGCTATGCCAAAGTCTGGCAATGCCCGCAGACAAGGAGCAGAGGCATACTGTTTAACGGACGAGTTAAATGCTTTAAGGGAGACTAGCCTCCACTATAGTCGTAATCTCACACAAGCTAGGAGAAGCGGGAACTTCGCTACACAGGAGGATGAGTACAAGAAGGCGAACAAACTTCTTAATAATGTCATTCGCATAACTAAGCGAAATAAATGGAAATGGAAAGCACCAAGACTCGACAATTTACCGACCGTAGTATATGTAAAACAAGTGCCTGCCGTATGGAATAATTCCCGATTCATGTAAGATACAGCAGCCACATCAGATTATCGACCACTCTGCACGCTACTGCACGCAATTGGAAAACTACTGGAAAAGCTGATCAAGCCCCGACTAGCTGCTGCTGCAAAGTTGGTGGCCTCTCTCATGGCCTCTCCCGCAAGTAATGCGGTTTCTGACAAGGAAAATCTACAATTCGAGCATTACAGGAATACGTTCATGCAGCCAAGTGAGCAACCATGCATCCGGACCCATTGTCCTTATGGCGACATTAGACGTCAAAAATGTGTTTAATAGTGGTCAGATATAATCGATCGGCTAAGCAGACGTTTTCATATCCCAGAAAATAACCGAAAACTGATATACACGACAAGAGGAAGCGAAAAACGGATGGACATCACCTCGGGAGCGGCCCAAGGATCCATCCTAGAACCGGAACTGTGGAATATCAGTAATGACAATATCCACAGCACATGAATTAGATACTTACAGTGATAACATCACGCAATACTGAGAACACCCCAAACGAATGAATGTAAACGAATGGCTTACAGTTGGCTTCTGAAAAAAATGTGCTATTGCAAGTCACCAGAAAGCAGATAACACTGGAGATAGAATTAAGGCTAACCGAGACAACCATTCGGACACAGAAGTCAATAAAGTACCTTGGGGTCAGTATGGACTCAAAGCTGACCTTTGGTCCGCTAGAACCAAGGCTTCAGAGACAACAAGGTCTCTTAGTTGAATTATGTCATTCATCGGTGGACCAATACCATCTAGACGAAAGATGTTAATAAATACAAACAACTCCATTCTTCTGTATGGATGTGAAATGTGCGTGATTCGCTAAAAGCAAATGGCAGACAGAAGGCGTTGTAGGCTATACAAAGTAATTGTGCCTTACGTATAATAAGCGCCTATCGCACTATTTCGGGTGCCGCAGCACTCGTCTTAGCATGCGTGACTCTTATAGACCTGCTAGCTAAAAAAAAGTTGGAGAAGCATCTAGTCTATCGATTTTAGACCCTAAAAGAGACAATCTTAATATCTGACAAGGAAAATGGGAACGCGAAGGCACTGGGAGATAGACAAGAATACTAATCCCCACCTCAAAAACTACTACGTTTTCTAAATAACCGCGGGTCACGGTTACTTAAGGTCCTTGTACGAAGTTCGCAAAACAGCGAAATATTCTGTGAACTGAAGAGCAGTAACCGCTTTTATCGGAGACATTCTGCGCTCGAAGAAAAGGGACCATGATGAAAGGGTATAAGAAAGGCAGACCATCAAACGGTCTCTGGAGATCGCCCCACCTTGGGCGCCAATGTGGTATACATTGGCATTTAAGAAAAAACGAGCTTAAGAGCTGTGTATAGGTTAATGAACGCGTAACAGCCCTGATGAGCGAGGGGTTTTATTATCATTCTCCGCTGTGCCAATTTGTATATGCAATTATGCCCTCCATGATCCTTTTCGTGTTATTTGTGACGTTTATAAATCTCCGCAACGCTAAGTTAAGCTAGGCTTAAGTAGCTCATATTTAGAAGTATACGAATAAACACCCACGGACGTCTCGCAATAGCCCGAAAAGTAGCCCGTGTTTTTAATACCCTTCCTTCCAGGACTTTTCCATAATTTCCGACGATCAAGCCACTGCGCCCCAACACTTTAATTTTTCAACAGGGTTTAAAATTTTTTGATTTTCCACTCCTGGAGGTTCTTGGGAATTTGTCCAGCATCAGCTGTGGTTCCATCCGCTTCAGATAAATAACACTTATTATTATTATTACAGTCATCAGTCGAACCCTATTTCGACTAATTTTCTATATGATTTTATTTTCTACATCCAAAAGTGATTAATCCGGCAACGACATTTAATATGTTGGCATTTTTTGCCTGCAACTTTACCTATACTATTAAAAAAATTTTATAATAGGAAAATTTTACGAAGTAGAAAAAAAAACATATTTTTCGGATGGAGCTGGCGCGCAATACAATAACAAATAATATTTTGCAAATCTAATGCATTACCTGAAAGACTTTGGTTTAGCGGCTGAGTTGCACTTTCTTCCAATAGCTTAGGCGGCACATGAAAAAAGTTAGCCCCCAGAGCTAGTCTGCAAATAGTAACTAATCCAATACAAACGTGATGGGAGTTATTTGAATGGGCCAACTTTTCAACAAACGCGAATAATGCTGTTGAAGCGAAATAGTTGGAAAAAGATTAAAAAAAAAAATACTCTTTTGATCATAATAAATAAGAAATTAGAAATTAACAACAGATTGTTAAATAACTTAGAAAGACAAACTCTTTACGGTTGTAATGAGAGCGAGCAAAATGACAGCTGAAAATATCAGAAGGCTTATTTCATTAACTTCAATATCTTGAAAACAAAAAATGGCTCCAACTTAAAACAAAAACCGATTGTAGGTAACGAATGTGGGCTTATTTCAAAATTAAGAAGATTTTTTCTTGGAGGACAATCATTAAAAATCAATTTGTTTTTATTTTTAGAAAATAAAAAATTTTGTATGTTTAAAAAAATGTATTTAAAAAGTAGAGGTTTCAGAGGATTTTTTCCAAAGACATGAAATCAATCGGATTTCAACAGATGAAGGTATAGACATGCAAAATACAAACTTTAAAAATGTTCTAACTACAAAAATAATTTTTTTCTGTCAAATCCTGATACTCGTGTTTACTTATTTTCCGAAAAGTTAATGTAAAAAAAGTTTCATATATGACATTTTTTTTGCCAAATCCGTTCGCTGTGTAAAAGAACTGCCCATATGTATTTCAATTTCATTTTTTGTACACCAGTGTACCCTAAAAACAATATCATTGAGGTACAAAAGAAGTTCAAGTGATGCTATACAGCTCACACATTCCAAACATATATTGTTTTTAATTTCATTGTGTACAAAATATAACACAGTCACATTAAATATTCACGAGTCTTTTTCCTCAAAAATTACACTCTTCTTTTTTATTGTGTTCCAGCTGAGTATTTATATATACATAAATATAGTACTTCTAATACAGTCCGCCTCTACAACCACTTCTATGTATTACAGTCCATTCCAAGTACTTTTCTCCTCCAATTACTTCTAAACATTTCCGAGCTTTACAAATAAATAATAATATTGGCAGTTTTACTCCAGCCACATCTTCGTTTTTTCCACCGCACATTGGGACAAGGACTCATAATAAATGTTAGGAACAGACAAAAAAATTGAATTGCGTAATTTTTAACCGATTATCCGATGTAAGTAATAATTAATGAATTTGTCTGTTTAAGCGCAAGTGTGACCGTAAATTTTTAACGGATTTCAATTAGTTCTTAAATTGCAATTTGATTTTTGTCCTATTTGTTTCCTAACTTCGAAAATAAAATTAAATTGTCCGCCATGGTACCTTCAGCAAAATCCGCTTTAGCCCAATTTATAATCACAGCTGACGGTCTGATCCATTTTGAAGCCACTGTGCACGCTCCAGGGGTCCTACCCCATCCTTTACAGCGTGTTAAATCCGTGGCGATCATTTGAAATCCATGTGTCAAGCGGAAAAAGCAACATATGCGCACTTCAATGCACTTTTCTAGGTTGCTTAACTCCCTTACAATTTTCTGGCATAAATATTGAGAATTGGTATATATGTGCTCGACAAAGCTACCAAAGCTCACACTCTCATTATGGAAGCAATCCATCCAAAATAAAGGAGCGACGGAGCGCCATCGAACTTTTGAGCCCGTCGATAAATTCCGATCTGCCTATTCCCTCCTTAATCAGTCCAAAGACACAAATTCATTAGCACATGGGTAATTCCGATACCCAAAGGCTGCGATCTGTGCTCGAAAAATAAACTTCCCATGCGTATATATTAACGCTTCCTACAAATGACGGTAGCCGATCGCCTAGCCTATATCCAAAGGAAGCAGTCGTGCTCCAATTTCTTTGAAAGCAGGCAACATTTCCAAAATCTAGCCTCTCAGTGTTAAAGCTATCAATCTAAGACTTTCGCAAAATCCTTCTTTCTATTGCAGGTAGTATGAAAGTTGGAACCAGCCGGATCGGACAAATATATCTTAAAGCTCCCAAGGGAACTATCGGGGAAAAAATTTTAAAAAATCATATCTTTTGGTGTTTTTAAACATACAGCCTTATAAGGTTGCAAATAACATTTTTTAATTAGTTTTGAATTTCGAATTAAATTTTATCAAAATCGGGCGACTTAATCTTATAGCCATAGAAACGATCGAAAATGTATTATTAGTATTATTATTGTTATTTTTATTATTATTATTATGATTATTATTATTATTATGATTATTATTATTATTATGATTATTATTATTATTATGATTATTATTATTATTATGATTATTATTATGATTATTATTAAAATTATGATTATTATTTTTTTGATTTGTTTGGCATCATAAGTCAATATTAATTCTGATTTAATTATTAATATTTTTAAAAAGAACTTTGTCTAAACTTCTTAATGATTTGCCAACTTGCTCTGCTTAATTACCCCACACTGTAATCATATGTTGTTATTTTGAAATCGCACTACGCTCTTTTATAAATGCCGCTTACACATGTACATATATACATATCTCTCTCTTGTAATCTCGAAATCAAACATACATACATATCTCTCTTTTGTAATCCCGAAATCGAACATTAAAAATCAGTGCATATTAGAAACCGAAACAAGTCGAACGTTTTTTCTAATAACTCTGCATTTGGCAGAGTCCGCACATTTTGGCGATCGTGACAGGACTCTGCATTTGGAATATTTGTTTTCTCCCTCTAAACCAAAGGGCATTGCCAACATATTTGGATAAGGTATTGCTTCACTCAATAATTGCTCCACGCTTAGTTTTCGCTAAATAACTCTTCGCAAAAATGACTGATATTCAACTTGTGTCTTTAAGACAACAAAGGAATACAATTCAGCTAAATATAATCAATATCAAAGCTCGCGTTGAACTACAGAACGACCTTGCTGCCCTTGAATGCCAGTCACAAATTTTGGAATCGTATTTTAAACCTATTCTTCAAATTCACAGATCGAACGGTTATACGCTGCTGACGACAGCCGGCAAGAATTAGAGGACGTATTCATAAAAACCAAGGCAATTATTATAACTCGTATTGGGGCGTCAAAGAAGGACCGGAAGAAGATGTAAAATTCTTTAATTCATCCGTAAATTGCGCAACTGGGCACCATAATCGATTGCCTTCGTTAAAGCTGCCCAAGATCGACGGGAGGTATGGTGACTACATGAAGTTTATCACTGCCTTTACTAGCATTGTACATGATGACGCTTCAATATCAGCTGTTGACAAATTTAACTACTTGCTTAGCTGTTTGTCTGGCCCGGCGCTGTGTTTTGTGGCTCCCTTTCAAGTGTCCGAGATCAATTATCCAAAGGCGTTAAAACAGTTAAAGGAAAGCCATTTACATACATTTATTATTTTTAATTTTATTTAAGTAAACATTTAAAAAAAATAAATAATTAAAAAAAAAGATAAGCTAAATATATATACCCAGGTTGTTTTTGAAAATACTTAACTAAAACTTTATTTTCTTTTCGCCTTACAACTTTTTTAGTTAGCTAAATGTAGGCGAACCTTTTTTTTTAAAACGAATGGGGACCACATTACGGTATTTACTAGCAAAAAAATGGTTTCAGGTGATTATAGGAAGTTTGTAATATTGGTTTTTTATTGAAAGAATTGACATATCTTGCGCTCAGTAGTATTGTTCTCTGAACTCTATGATTATATTTATTAATTGATTATTGATAGATATCTATCCACTAATATTTTCTATTGAAACTAAATTCACGGCACTTTAGTTCTTTAGAGTATTGAAGGTTGAATAATGATCTCTTCTATAACTTTTCATTAATACTTTAAATTTCGAATTAAAGAATTAAGTAGCATCATAAGTTTGCAAGTATCGGTACCCATATACCCATATACCTCATATCATTTATACTCCTTATAATCACTCGCCTTCGTTGATAGTTTTTTCAAGATGGTCCGTGCAACTCATCCCTCCGCGTGCTCCAAATATTGTAAAAAAAATTATATATTCGGTGTTTTTTAACAAATAACTTCCTTCGCTTGGAAATAACATTTTTTAATTGATTTTGAATTTCAAATTAAATTTTATCAAAATCGGACGACTATATCATATAGTTTCCATAGAAACGATCGGAAAATTAGTCGGAAAATATGAAAAAATTATATCTTTGGTGTTTTTTAACATATAACCTTCTTAGCTTGGAAATAATATTTTTAATTAGTTCTAAATTTTGAATTATATTTTATCAACGGACGACTATATCTTATAGCTGTCATAGAAACGATCGGAAAATTGGTGGAAAAATAATATGAAACAAATTATAGCTTTGGGGCTTTCAATGTATACAGAATGTTCTTACAGATCTTACAAAAGCGTTGGTTAAAGAATTACATTGATCTAAATACTTTACACAGGCAAGATGCGAAAAATAAATTAAAAAAAAAGATTTTTTTTAGTTGATCAATAATTCTGTATACGGACGACTTCCATAATGAGGATTTTTATAATGATATTGGTAATGATCTCGAAGCAAAATTAGATACATCAAACTATTCAGAAGAAAGAAATAATCTGTATAATTTCAAAAAAATTAGTTTCGGTTTTTTTATAGATGAGCTTAACAGTAAGCTCATGTCAGAATTTTTAGGTCTTTACTCAAAAGTTTATTCATAAAGAATAGATCAAGTTGAATATTTACACAATAAAGCAAAGGGAGTGAGTTCACGAAATCTTCTGAAGTTGACGACTATAAACACGTCATATTAACTAGCACCCCACATTATGCCAATAAAAGAATGTTTAAAGTTAAAGTTAATAAAAAAGTTATTTGTGGCAAACATAGAAAAAGAAAGAAAACACAGTTTTTAGAGTTAAGTAATGAAGACCATGGTTAGAAGCTAATTAATTTTGCTTGATGAGATCATACATAGCATTTATGTAAACGATAAAGACTCATAAGATAACCTTAAATTGCAAAAAGAACATATTGAATGGGGAACTACTTTATAAATTTTCTTTTCGCCTTACAACTTTTTTAGCTAGCTAAATGTAGGCGAACCTTTTTTTTTAACGAATAGGGGACCACATTACGGTATTTATAAGTTTGCAAGTATCGGTACCCATAATTAGAAATTGAAAATACTGATATTTCAACCAAATCTGCTTGCCTCATATCATTTATACTCCTTATAATCACTCGCCTTTGTTGATAGTTTTTTTTAAGATGGTCTGTGCAACTCAGTGAAAATTTCTTGCCTAATCATATTTATATATAAGTTAACTAAGTTAATAAGTCAATAAGTCCGCGACCACGCATCGGATTCTTTGCTGACCCAGCATTGTACTGTTTGCATCCGCACAGACGGCCAACTCAGCATATTTGCGAAGCCGGTGTGAGAAAACCTTTTGTAAGTTTTAAGTTTTTATTCCTGTATTCAGTTCTGATTTTATGAAGCGAGCGAGCGGTTCCTGCTCGTAATAAATACAATTAAATTCAACTCAACTTTGTTTCTCTGTGGCAGCTCCGCTCCACATAACAATCATTAAATATCTAAATATATTGACATATAATAATTGGAACTCAACTAGTGGTTCTTTTCCAAAAAGAAAAGAAAGCGGGTTTTGTAAAACGTAAAAATCCTACAAAAAGAAAAAAATAATATTACCTAAAAAATCGTAAAATCCTAAATCCTAAACTTCGGAAAGGACCAGAAAATTTTTAAGGTAGGAAAAATTGCAAAAATAATGTGAGTGGAATCTTAAAGTTACATTGATTTTATATCTGCAGTGGTCAAAAATAAAAAACAAATTACAGTTAGTCGAATTAATTGAATTACTTCATTAATATTTTGCATTAGTACAACTTTGTTCCTTAACACTTAGAAATAATTATTGAACCAATTTCTCATTGTGATTTTTTACGCCACTTTAGAGGAAAATACGTTTTCTTTTCTTTTGGAAAGACAGAAATCGGAAAAAAAGACTATCCAACTCAAATAATTTCAGCTGTCCATACAAACTGTTGCTCGTATGTGTCAGTCTGACCGTCTGACTACTCATTAATGACGCATTCAATTGCTATAAAAGCGGGGAAACATTATTCTAGCGATGCGGAATCTGGGGGTGAAGGAGATATTTTAGCTTCGCTTGCAAATTTAGCAATCATAGAACGTCCCAAGGTCACAGCCATGGACCCAGAACAGCTTAAAGCCATCATTGAAACTGCCGTCGGCAAAGCACTAGCAGAGCAGGCCGCCCAGAACGAGCGTAAGGAACAAGAGCTACGGCAAATAATTGATGTCCTCTCCGCTTGAGTAGAAGCGGTGCGCGTGTATAAAGCCATACAGATTATAGAACAGGTCCGTTGTGATGAGCCTTTAGATGCCGTTAAATGTCTCCCGGAATTCTCGGGAGCCCAGAAAGCATACGTCTCTTGGAGACAAGCGGCCGTTGCTGCTTATGAAATATTCAGACGGCACAATGGCAGTTCTCGCCATTATCAGGCTGTAATAATTATAAGAAGCGAAATCAGGGGCCCCGCCGATGCGGTCCTTTCATCATTCGGCACTGTACTGAATTTTGATGCGATAATAAGTCGCCTTGATTTCACTTACAGTGACAAATGCACGTCATCGAACAAGAATTGGGCACCCTAAAACAAGGGGGCTTAAACTTGTTGCAGTATTATGACGAGGTCGAGAAGAAGCTCACCTTGCTGACCAATAAGGTTAATATGTCCTATGATACAGGTATGCCAAAAATCCTGTGTGAAAAATTTCGTGATGATGCATTGAGGGTCTTTATATCGGGTCTCAGACGAAACTTAACAGACGTACTTTTCGCAGCAAAGCCAAAAGATTTACCGTCGGCCCTGGCTTTGGCACAAGAAGTCGAATCTGATCATGAGAGATATGCCTTTGCGGCTACTTTCGCTAAGAGCCAAGAGGATAAGGACCGTAGGCCGGTTGGAAAAGGGCCATCAGGAAAGGCACCTCTGGAAGCAGACGCCCAGTTTCTCAGCGGCAAAAATTATAGTAAACAACAATATAAGACACAGGTCCACTCAGACCAAAACGCCTATAAGCACCGCAATAGTAACGTCTTTAAGACGGAACCAATGGAGGTTGATCCCTCGCTTTCGAAAATAATTCCACCCACTCACGCGCAGGCCTCCCAAAATAGAAGACCTGATTCATCCTAGTGGTCAGGTGGCCCGAAGAAGCAGCAGGGGCTTCATCATACCACGCAAAGTGTGGAAAGTGGCCCACAGTCCTATGACCGCACTGCCGCCAGCGCGGCGCGAGCGATCGACGATGACGTCAGTTGCGATTACGATTCCGACGCCATCAATTTTTTAGGGGAAAATCCCTGCTACCTTTCATCAGACGAAGAGTAGCGGGGATAGAGATTAAGTTCCTCATCGACACCGGGGCGTCCAAAAACTTTATCCGGCCCCACAAGGTGTTAAGACGTGTCCGCCCAGTGGAATCACCGTTTTCAATCCACTCAATTCATGGCGGGACTATGATAACAAAAAAATGCTTCGTCTCTTTATTTAATATAAAGGCCACGTTCTTTATACTACCAGACTTGTCGTCCTTTTATGGGATAATCGGCCACAACCTGTTAAAACAGGCAGGGGATTCTCTTTGCTTAGCTTCTGGTGAGCTCAAATGGGGCACAGAGGTTAAGAATATTTCGTTCTAAAAATGCCCTGATGTCAACTTCACTAACGTGGATTGCTCAGATGCACCGCTCTTGGTAAAAAATGCGTTCTTGGAAATGCTCAAAAGTATGAGTAAAGCTTTCGCAGACCCTGACGAAGCTTTACCCTACAACATTTTGGTGGTAGCCACCATCAGAACAGAGAGCGAAGATCCAATTTATGCTAAGTTATACCCGTACCCCATGGGAGCAGCGGACTTCACCAATAGGTAGATCCGAGACCTGCTAAAAAATGGTATAATCCAAAAGTCGGCCTCTCCTTACAATAACCCGATATGGGTCGTAGATAAGAAGGGTATTAATGAGGCGGGAAATAGAAATTTGCGACTGGTCATAGACTTTCGCAAGCTAAACGAGAGGACAATTGCCGACAGGTACCCCATGCCGAATATCTCGATGATACTTGGTAAACTTGGCAAAGCCAAGTACTTTTCGGCGCTGGATCTGAAATCCGGCTATCGTCAAATTATTCTCGCAGAGAAAGACCGCGAGAAAACTTCCTTTTCCGTAAACGGGGGAAAATACGAATTTCGAAGGCTCCCATTTGGCCTGAAAAATGCCGCCAGTATTTTTCAAAGAACTATTGACGATATTCTGCGAGAGCAAATCGGCAAGTTCTGCTACGTCTACGTAGACAATGTCATCATTTTTTCGTAGGATGAAAACTCTCATCTTAGGCATGTGGATTGGGTTCTTAAGAGCCTATACGATGCAAACATTAGAGTATCCATCAAAAAATCAAGCTTTTTTAAGAAAAGCGTAAATTTTCTTGGGTTCATCGTCACCAGTAGTGGCACCACAACAGACCCGGAAAAAGTAAAGGCTATAAAGGAGTTCCCCGAGCCAAAGAATGTATTTGAAGTAGGGTCATTCCTAGGTCTTGCAAGTTACTACAGGTGCTTTATAAAAGACTTCGCAACGATTGCCAGACCTATCTCAGAAATCCCGAAAGGAGAGAATGGAAGTGTATCCAGATACAGATCCAGAAATATTCCAGTGCAGTTTTCTAAAGCACTGCAGCAGGTTTTTTATAAATTGCGCAACATATTAGCGTCTGAAGATGTCATGATAAGATATCCGGACTACAAAAAGGCATTCGATCTAACGACGGATGCCTCAGCCTATGGAATTGGTGCGGTGATCTCTCAAGAGGGTCGACCTATCACAATGATTTCGAGAACATTGAAGGATAGGGAGGTAAACTACGCCACCAATGAAAGGGAACTTTTGGCCATTGTTTGGGCACTTGGAAAATTACGGCATTACCTATATGCATTAAAGGACATAAATATCTACACCGACCACCAGCCGTTAACGTTCTCGGTATCGGAATCAAATCTCAATTCCAAAATCAAAAGGTGGAAGGCCCGCATAGACGAAGCCGACGCAAAAGTTTTTTACAAACCCGGCAAAGAGAATTTAGTTGCTGATGCGCTATCAAGACAGCAACTGAACGCCATGGAAACGCAAGATGCTGAGTCTTGCGTGGCGACAATTCACAGTGAGATATCACTAACTCACGCTATAGAAACAACCGACAAGCCGCTTAACTGCTTCCAGAACCAAATTGTTCTAGAAGAGGCGCGCTTCTTGCTTAAACGCAGTTTCGTACTCTTTGGAAACATGAGACGACACGTAATCAGCTTTACTCACGAGCAGACATTACTCGATTAACTCGCAGGCACAATAGTCCCCAAAGGTGTGAATGCAATACATTGCGATCTACACACACTTGCATTGATTCAAGACGATCTGGTCCGGACATTCCCAGCCACCAAGTTTTGGTCACGGACATTTTTGCGGCCGATGAAAAAAGAGAAATCCTTACGGCCGAACATAATAGGGCCCATAGAGCAGCCCAAGAAACTGTGAAGCAGGTGCTCACTGAGTACTACTTCCCAAAAATGACTAAGTTAGCTAACGAAATTGTCGCTAACTGCAAAACGAGCCCTAAGGCTAAATATGACAGGCACCCCAGGAAGCAAGAGTTAGGCGAAAAACCGATCCCTTCTCATGTGGGAGAAATGTTACACATAGACATTTTTTCCACGGATAAAAAATACTTTCTCACAAGTTCTCAAAGTTTGCCGTAGTACAACCGGTTGCTTCCAGAACAATCGAGGATTTAAAAACAGACTTATACAGCTCATGAATATCTCCCCAAGTGCGAGGACAATTTACTTTGACAATTAATCATCACTAAATTCGCATACGATTTTGACTATGCTAAGTAATCACTTCGGTGTTGCCATTGCAAATGCACCACCTCTGCACAGCGTCTCAAATGGTCAAGTGGAGCGCTTTCACAGCACTCTTCTTGAGCTGGAAAAATGTCTGAAAATCGATAAAGGCATAAGTGACACCGTGGAGGTGATCCTGTTAGCCACCACAAAGTATAACAAATCAATCCACTCGGTCATCAAGAAGAGGCCAGCTGACGTTATATAGGGTGAGGATGAAGACATGCAGCGAGATGTTTGTGACAAAATTAAAAGCGCCCAAAACGTGCTTTGGACCAGGGAAAACGCTTCGCGACAGAACAGGGTTTTCGAAGTTGGCGACAAAGTTCTTGTGAAGTTCAACAGGAGACTTGGCCACAAGCTAACGCCACTATGTGAAGAAAAAATCGTTGAAGCGGACCTGGGGATCACGGTCCTCATTAAGGGGAGGGTGTTCCACAAGGACAACCTAAAGTAACATCTTCAGGCAACTCCCGTAATTTTTATTCATTTTTCATTATTAAGCGAAACCTTTATAGCCACTTGGCATTAGTTATAAGATCCATCTTCGAGCCTAAGATTTATCATTTAAGACATTCCTTTTGTTGGTGGTAAAAAGTACCCATTCCATTTCGCAGGTGCAGTCTTGCCAACCTCCTTTCCCTATCCTTGGCGTCGGTGCCAGTTGTGGAGGGCCGCATTCTAGTATTGGAGGAATACGCACGAGTCACCCATACTTCTAATCTTTCGGAATTCAGACGAGTTGTGGAAGAGACCGCTGGCATGACCGACTTGTTTCCACGGTCGCTCGTGAAGATGCTTCTGAATGCGGACATCGATCACCTTCGGGACCTACTGGACTCATTAGGAGTGCACCACAGAGTGGCAAGAAGTCTAGACTTCTTAGGGTCTATACTTAAGGATTTAGCGGGAACTCGAGATGCTAATGATTTGGAAAGAATTAAATTTACGGAATCTCAGTTAGTAAATTTGAATAACAGACAGATAGAAATAAATAAAGTCCAAAATCAAATTAATCAACTAACAGTTACAGTTAACCGAATTCTGAATGTGGCAAAAAAAATCAGAAATTAACACCGAACATTTATATAAAACTCTTCTTGCTCGTAATAATGGAATTGCAAAATTTAATGCTCGCCATTGCATTGTCTAAAGTCGATATTGTCAGCCCTAACATATTAGACCATGCAGATTTAGGATTAGTTTGGCTGGAAGACCCCACCAACACCTCCATTAGGGATATTTTGTCCGTTGCGTCCGTAAAAATACTTCAATCTACCAATGTCTTGTACTTTATAATAAAATATCCTGTAATAAAGTTTGTATGTAGGAAGGTCACCATTTTCCCAGTCGCCCACCATGATGTGATCGTACGGATGAAGAACAACGTCGTTGCGGAATGTGATGGAAGAGTCCATCAAGTTGAAAACTGCACCGCGACACCTGGTGCCACATTCTGTCAGCTATCTGTGAGTGGCTCATGCGCCAGAGATCTTCACGCAGGAGGTGTTGCGCATTGCGATACCCAACCGAGGGACTTGCACCCGGTCACTCAAGTGGATGAAGGCACTATCATAATTAATAACTGTTTAGCGCAGGTTCGAGTTGACAATGGCCCGGATGTTTCCTCACGTGGCACGTATCTCATAACATTCGACGATCGTGTTGTGATTAACGGAACCATGTTCATCAACCATGAGAAAATCCGGATAAGGAATCCGGGAGTGGCAAGCTGTTGAACATAACCGTCATCCACGAGATTTTGAGCCTGCCTTACCTTCATCGCCTCAATGAACGTAACTTGAGGTTCATCCAGAAAGTGGGAGAATAGGTCAACAACTCCCAAACGTATCAGGTAGCGCTATTCGTAGTAGCGGTATGCTGTGCTCTGATCTGTATTTTGCTCACCTGCCAGCAAGTCATTAACGCAAAGAAATCAGCAGCCCAATTGAGGGAGGTAATCGCTGAGATAGGGTCGGCCGAGGGCGGCCTAAACTTTGAAGGGGGAGTAGTTAACTAAGTTAACCGGACAATAAATCCGCGACCATGCATCGGATTCTTTGCTGACCCAGCATTGGACTGTTTGCATCCGCACAGACAGCCAACTCAGCATATTTGCGTAGCCGCTGTGAGAAAACCTTTTGTTAGCTTTAAGTTTATACTCCTATATTCAGTTCTGATTTTATGAAGCGAGCGAGCGGTTCCTCCTCGTAATAAATACAATTAAACTCAACTCAACTTTGTTTCACCTTCAATTTTCTGTTGTGAGATTTCTTCTCCTCCATATCTTCTATAACCATTCTTGCTTTATTAAATGTGCGGCACTACCACTTGCTAAACTACCAAGAGCGCTGAGGGCCGTCATGATCGGCTCGATTGCACATTGGGCGGAAATGCCGATTTTTTGGCATAAATTCCAATTTTAGAGATACTGGGCTCAAATTTTGCATATATGCTTGAACTATTTTTGTCGAATTTCGTATTTTGTTGTTTTTGATATTTGACCACGCCTATGGCCGCCGCCCACATCAACAGTGGGCCATATGTCCATTTTTACTTACATTTTTCATAAACTAAAGTTTTTAATAAATAGAACTAAAACTGTTACTAAATATGCTTCCATTAGTTATTAAATTTATTATTTTTAACATATTTTTTATTCCATATTTTTTTCTAATAAAAATATATTTTTTTTTAATTCTACACCTAAATCAAAATCAAACATATTTTTAAATTCAAAATCGTATTCCATATTGCCTACTTCGTCAAATGTCGGTGATTCCAAGAGCTCAATAACTTTTTTCGGAAGAACTTGTATCCTGGAGTTTCTGTGTAAAGAGATTCCGGATAGATATGGATTAGAAGAATCCAAAGCTCTTTGGAAAACGTCTGTCAAATTATTTATTCTACTGTTTTTCCTAGCATGAAATAGTCTATATGTAGTCCCATTTCTGTCCATAATCTCTTCTCAATTATTTTGTTTCTTGCCAACATCTTTTCCTTATCAGAATCATAATTAACTTAATTAATTAAGTTAAGTTAATTAATTAACTTAAATTTGAAGACCCACTCGGTATGACATATTCAAAACGAACTCAAATAATCGAATCCATGCGTGGAGAGGAATAACTCCGAACTGCAAGACATTCGGGTTTGGTTCAAAAACCTTACTGTTAATATCAGTTATTTTAAAAAAGTCCCTTGGGCCTGCTTCACAAATCGGACATGATTGGGTGGACCTTGTCCCCGTTAAAGTATTCAAAACTTTGCCATCTATAAGCGTCATCCGTAAGTCGTATGAAATTTCTACTTTAAGAGGGCCTTCTTCATAAAAAAATGTTTTTAAATTGGCTATTTGTAAGTCCAAACTATTTTTTGAGTTTAAAATATGTTCTCGACTTTCCTTAGTGAATTCTATCTTTAATGGCCTGCAATACCTGACGGACTATGGGTTTCGATTTCTCCAGATAATTCGTCCCATTTGATCAGTCATTTCAAGAGGAAATATTGTCGTCACAAACAAAGATTGGTCAAGGCTTTTAGGTTCTACTTCATTAAATCGTTGCTTGTAAATACTTTGTCGGTCGAACCATCAAATCCATAGCTTACGGTTAACTTCAGTTTATTTATATTAGAAAATTGTTCAAAGACCGGGGTTTGAAATAAAATAATTCTTGAAACAGTATGGTCTAACAAGTTCTGCAACTCGCCATTTTTGAAGACCCACTCGGTATGACATATTCAAAACGAACAAAATAATCGAATCCATGCGTGTAGTGGAATAACTCCGAACTGCAAGACATTCGGGTTTGGTTCAAAAACCTTACTGTTAATATCAGTTATTTTAAAAAAGTCCCTTGGGCCTGCTTCACAAATCAGACATGATTGGGTGGACCTTGTCTCCGTTAAAGTATTCAAAACTTTGCCATCTATAAGCGTCATGGCTAAGTCGTATGAAATTTCTACTTTAAGAGGGGCTTCTTCATATAAAAATGTTTTTAAATTGGCTATTTGTAAGTCCAAACTATTTTTTGAGTTTAAAATATGTTCTCGACTTTCCTTAGTGAATTCTATCTTTAATGGCCTGCAATACCTGACGGACTATGGGTTTCGATTTCTCCAGATAATTCGTCCCATTTGATCAGTCATTTCAAGAGGAAATATTGTCGTCACAAACAAAGATTGGTCAAGGCTTTTAGGTTCTACTTCATTAAATCGTTGCTTGTAAATACTTTGTCGGTCGAACCATCAAATCCATAGCTTACGGTTAACTTCAGTTTATTTATATTAGAAAATTGTTCAAAGACCGGGGTTTGAAATAAAATATTCCTTAAAACAGTATGGTCTAACAAGTTCTGCAACGGCACTTCAGCAACAGTTTCTGATTCTTATATTGCAAGTGGCCTGGTTTTGTTTTTAGCTTTCTTGACCTTTTCATAGCTAGGAAAAATATTGCAATTCTTTTTTATATTTTCATTATATATATTCATTAATCTAATGTTAATATACGAGTATTGTTGCTTTGAGAAGGAGTGCTCAATGCCAACGCCTCATCTGCTGACAGTAAAAGTGGTGTCGAACTCTTCGAATGACCTTCATTTGCACTCAATTTTGTCTTTAAAATCCTGGACGTTTCGTTATCTTCGGACTTCTTTGCTGACATGGCAGCTGCATGTATAAAATGTGTTTTGAATTTTCCCTCAAAAGTTTTGAAGCCAACATTCTTTTCAAACGAGCTTCTCCTTCTTCGAAAGCTAAATGGGGTCTTCCCCTCTGTTTTGTGGCATGATCTTCCTTGGACAGAAATGATATTTCTGACGCTGGCCAGCTTTTATTTGCCTCCTTAAAACTTTCCATATGTCAATTTCTTCTAATTAATAGCTTTTTAACATGGGCAACAAAAAATTTCAATTGTTTCTTTATGCCATTTAGAGCGTCGGTAGATAAGCAATTTTAGTTTATTTTATTGCCAATCAAAAATAGCGTCAATACTGCGTCCCCTGCCCAGCCACACATCCAACAAATAGGATCAACGAATGTTGAGTTGTCCTAAAACTATTCAAATATTTTGAATTTGCGCAAGTATGCGCAAAAGGTTTTATTTTTATTTCAATATACATAGAATAACGCATACAATCTAATTTGCAGTTCACGTAATACGACGTATTATCATTAGTTCTAGTCCACGAAACACAGTCATTTTGGGATAAGCTTCCATATAAAACATGTGTATATAAATCAACTAAATATAACATAACACAACACATACATAATTTTGAAACTTTTAACAGTATTCTACATATCTTGATGTCTATTTTCCATAATTAAGATTCAAAATATGCACTGTGTTTTAATATCCTAAGCTAAAAACAAGAGCAGGCCACTTGCAATAAAAGTATCACAAACTGTTGCTGAAGTGCCGTTGCAGAACTTGTTAGACCATGCTGTTTCAAGAATTATTTTATTTCAAACCCCGGTCTTTGAACAATTTTCTAATATAAATAAACTGAAATTAACCGTAAGCTATGGATTTGATGGTTCGACCGGACAAAGTATTTACAAGCAACGATTTAATGAAGTAGAACCTAAAAGCCTTGACCAATCTTTGTTTGTGACGACAATAATTCCTCTTGAAATGACTGATCAAATGGGACGAATTATCTGGAGATTTCGAAACCCACAGTCCGTCACGTATTGCAGGCCAATAAAGATAGAATTCACTAAGGAAAACAAAACATATTTTAAACTCAAAAAATAGTTTGGACTTACAAATAGCCAATTTAAAAACATTTTTATATGAAGAAGCCCCTCTTAAAGTAGAAATTTCATACGACTTAGCCATGACGCTTATAGATGGCAAAGTTTTAAATACTTTGCCGGGGACAAGGTCCACCCAATCATGTCCAATTTGTTGAACAGGCCCAAAGGACTTTAATAAAGGATAGAAATAAATAGCAAAGTCCAAAATCAAATTAGTCAACTAACAGTTACAGTTAACCGAATTCTGAATGTGGCAAAAAAAATCAGAAATTAACACAGAACATTTATATAAAACTCTTCTTGCTCGTAATGATGGAATTGCAAAATTTAATGCTCGCCATTGCATTGGCTAAAGTCGATATTGTCAGCCCTAACAAATTAGACCATGCAGATTTAGGTTCAGTTTGGCTGGAAGACCCCACCAACACCTCCATTAGGGATATTTTGTCCGTTGCGTCCGTAAAAATACTTCAATCTACCAATGTCTTGTACTTTATAATAAAATATCCTGTAATAAAGTTTGTATGTAGGAAGGTCACCATTTTCCCAGTCGCCCACCATGATGTGATCGTACGGATGAAGAACAACGTCGTTGCGGAATGTGATGGAAGAGTCCATCAAGTTGAAAACTGCACCGCGACACCTGGTGCCACATTCTGTCAGCTATCTGTGAGTGGCTCATGCGCCAGAGATCTTCACGCAGGAGGTGTTGCGCATTGCGATACCCAACCGAGGGACTTGCACCCGGTCACTCAAGTGGATGAAGGCACTATCATAATTAATAACTGTTTAGCGCAGGTTCGAGTTGACAATGGCCCGGATGTTTCCTCACGTGGCACGTATCTCATAACATTCGACGATCGTGTTGTGATTAACGGAACCATGTTCATCAACCATGAGAAAATCCGGATAAGGAATCCGGGAGTGGCAAGCTGTTGAACATAACCGTCATCCACGAGATTTTGAGCCTGCCTTACCTTCATCGCCTCAATGAACGTAACTTGAGGTTCATCCAGAAAGTGGGAGAAGAGGTCAACAACTCCCAAACGTATCAGGTAGCGCTATTCGTAGTAGCGGTATGCTGTGCTCTGATCTGTATTTTGCTCACTTGCCAGCAAGTCATTAACGCAAAGAAATCAGCAGCCCAATTGAGGGAGGTAATCGCTGAGATAGGGTCGGCCGAGAACGGCCTAAACTTTGAAGGGAGAGTAGTTAACTAAGTTAACCGGACAATAAATCCGCGACCATGCATCGGATTCTTTGCTGACCCAGCATTAGACTGTTTGCATCCGCACAGACAGCCAACTCAGCATATTTGCGTAGCCGCTGTGAGAAAACCTTTTGTTAGCTTTAAGTTTATACTCCTATATTCAGTTCTGATTTTATGAAGCGAGCGAGCGGTTCCTCCTCGTAATAAATACAATTAAACTCAACTCAACTTTGTTTCTCTGTGGCAGCTCTGCTCCAAGGCAACCCAAAGACTTAGTTCCATTTTTGTTACGTTTATTTTGAGCACTTAGTTCAGAACACTTAACACGTCTTTTCAAATTTTCTGGACTTTCCTTGTTAACAGAAAATTGTCGACAGACATGATGTTTATAAATGTAAAACATATTTGCGCTTGCTATTTATACCCATTAAAATATAATCCTATCTTTATTTAACTTATCTAATATGGAAAAAATTGCATTATTGTGACAAGTGTTACCCGCATACTCGTTTTATCCAATCGTTCGACTAACTCAATACCATCATTCCAGTGCAAAAATTCGTTAGGATTTTATTTCTGAAGGGTCATGTAACCGAAACGTATTTTTTATTTAGTTCAGGTCTACTAAGGAAAATTAGAGAGTTCAGACCAGGAGTCAGATCACAACGCATTCCACTAAAAAATGGTATTTGTATATCCATTACTCGTAGAGTAAAAGGGTGTACTAGATTCGTCTGAAAGCATGTAACACGTAAACGGAAGCTTTTCCGACCCCATAAAGTATATAGTCGATCTATAGAGATCTGAAACTACTAGGCTAGAACAGTCAGACTTGACATTCAGATTCCTGGGTTCCTTGCGAAGCACGAGCGGAGTGCCACGCCCACTCTAACGACCACAATCCGCAAAAATCTGTAGAGCCTACAGTTTTTATAAAAGACAACAAATTTTAACTGAAATGTGTTTGTCTCATAAATACCTATCGACTGACCTTAAAAATATGTGTCACCACTCTAACGCCCACAAACGGCTTAAACGCTCAAATCTGTCTGCCGCCCACATAACATCTACTTAATTAGCCGATAGGTGGCACCCTACAATATCGCTTTGCTACTTTTATATTTTAATTTCCCTTTTGATTCCTTAAGCTGAGTAACGGGAATCAGAGAGTCGAGGCACTAGACTATAACCTTCTTTCTTGTTTTATCTTTAATTTTTAGTTCTTTATTGCCAATGTTAATGAATTGTTTGCAGTTTTTTAGAAATTTTGAATTTAAATTCACGTTTTACTTGTATATTCATGTATGGGTCGGGTAATGGGTTTAAAAGTTTTCTGCAATTCTAAATTCGTATGAAATTTGCCTCATTTCAGATCTTTGAATTTTCTCTTTAATGCGAACCTAGAGTAGAACCCGAGACAAAATAGTACAATAGTATATTTTACAAACTTTATGGGAAAAGAAATTACAATTTTTAAAATTCATACTTCTCAGTTTTTCGATATATTTATTTCTGAAATCTTAAGTTTCTTAAAATTCTTGGCTTATTTCTAAAAACAAATAGTCATTACATATTGATAATATCATCCTGAAGAGAGGTGTCTCTTTCAATACATACTCCCGACTTTTTTGTGTTTCTGGGAGTAGATTTATCATAAATACCCCGCTAAAATGAGAGATATATTTCTTAGAAAAACGTATAAGGTCGATATTTTTAAGAGGTCTACTGGGTAGCAGAAACAATTTTTTTTTCTCTTCTTAATTCCTTTCCCCGTACTATAGGGCATAAGACACTATAGGGCTAATGCAACACCTTCAATTTTCTGTTGTGAGATTTCTTCTCCTCCATATCTTCTATAACCATTCTTGCTTTATTAAATGTGCGGCACTACCACTTGCTAAACTACCAAGAGCGCTGAGGGCCGTCATGATCGGCTCGATTGCACATTGGGCGGAAACGCCGATTTTTTGGCATAAATTCCAATTTTAGAGATACTGGGCTCAAATTTTGCATATATGCTTGAACTATTTTTGTCGAATTTCGTATTTTGTTGTTTTTGATATTTGACCACGCCTATGGCCGCCGCCCACATCAACAGTGGGCCATATGTCCATTTTTACTTACATGTTTCATAAACAAAAGTTTTTAATAAATAGAACTAAAACTGTTACTAAATATGCTTCCATTAGTTATTAAATTTATTATTTTTAACATTTTCTTAATTCCATATTTTTTTCTAATAAAAATATATATTTTTTTTTAATTCTACACCTAAATCAAAATCAAACATATTTTTAAATTCAAAATCGTATTCCATATTGCCTACTTCGTCAAATGTCGGTGATTCCAAGAGCTCAATAACTTTTTTCGGAAGAACTTGTATCCTGGAGTTTCTGTGTAAAGAGATTCCGGATAGATATGGATTAGAAGAATCCAAAGCTCTTTGGAAAACGTCTGTCAAATTATTTATTCTACTGTTTTTCCTAGCATGAAATAGTCTATATGTAGTCCCATTTCTGTCCATAATCTCTTCTCAATTATTTTGTTTCTTGCCAACATCTTTTCCTTATCAGAATCATAATTAACTCGCCATTTTTGAAGACCCACTCGGTATGACATATTCAAAACGAACTCAAATAATCGAATCCATGCGTGTAGAGGAATAACTCAGAACTGCAAGACATTCGGGTTTGGTTCAAAAACCTTACTGTTAATATCAGTTATTTTGAAAAAGTCCCTTGGGCCTGCTTCACAAATCGGGCATGATTGGGGGGACCTTGTCCCCGTTAAAGTATTCAAAACTTTGACATCTATAAGCGTCATCCGTAAGTCGTATGAAATTTCTACTTTAGGAGGGGCTTCTTCATAAAAAAATGTTTTTAAATTGGCTATTTGTAAGTCCAAACTATTTTTTGAGTGAATAATGATTATGATAAGGACAAGATGCTGACAAAAAAATTTAATTTAATTATTATTTAAAAATCGGACGACTGTATCATATAAGTAGTAAGATAATACGGTTCGTTGCTCACTAGGTAATAAATCATTTGAAAAAGAGGGGGTGGGGGTGACCCTAATTAGTCACGCGTGGTTGCACACAGCTGTCATAATGACCTAATTAGCATAATTAAGTATGTTATGTCTTGTCTAGTCTTTTCTCACCCCAAAGGTGTGTGCTTGTGAAGGGTGTTTTGTCATGCGTACAATTTGTGGTTGTTTCGAGTGGTCATTTTCTGTCTATTCAATTAGGGTGATATTCGTTCATGTAACCTTTCTTCAGTTTTAGACCGCATTAGATGGGGGATGTAGTGTGAAACAAGCGTTTGTTCGAAATGTTCGAGAACCCCCCCAAGTGTGAGCATAAGATGGGGGAGAGGGAGTGTGAAACAAGCGTGTCTTAAATGTTTCAACTCTATAGAAGGTGGCTCCTATTAGAATATACACAAATAAGACAGTTTATTTAGTCAAATACAAGCTAAACTAGTTTTATTCCCCTCAAATTATTTATTCAGTCTTGTGGTCAACAGTTGTTGGTTTCAGGGATATTAGGCCGCATTAGATGGGGGATGTGGTGTAAAACAAGCGTTTATTCGAGGTGTTCGAGAACCTCCCCCAATTGTGAGCATTAGATGGGAAAGTGAGCGTGAATATCTAAAGAATGTTGCTTCTAACTTTTATTAAGTTAAGGGGAGGGTAATCTTAAATGTTTCAATTCTATAGTGGAGGTGGTGGTGGTGGTTCCTAACAGAATGTACACAAAAATAAATGAGATCATTTATTAAGTCAAATACGTACTCCAAAATTTTTTCTCACACGTTTATATTATGAAAGAAAAACGGTTACTTTCCAAGTTTTCAAAAAAGTTATGTGTTAAGGAGAAATGTGGAAATCATCTTAATTTTTGTTTCAAGTGGAAGTGCAATACCCAAATTTCAGTTGTGTGTGTGTGTGTAAACAAACTGAAATCAATTTGTGTAAACTAACTAAAAAAGAAAATGAAATACTTCACAGTTAAAGTAAAGTATAATAAAGTTAAAAGAAGAAGTGAAAAAAATAAGATTACAAAACAATTGTTGAAAAACAAAAAAAAAAACAAAACAAATCAATATGAATAAGTAATGTGAAAAGTGCAACATTACCCTATCGGGTAACATTTCATGGAATCATCATCTGCGGACGGAGCAGCATAAAAGAAATGTCAACGAGCCAGTTGGCCATGAGCTCACTGGCAATGAGCCAAAAATTAAAAAATCAGATCTGGATTCCAAGGAAGGGTTATTCAGTATCTATATGAAAATACCAACAATGATGTGATTTATCCAACACGATTTATGGAGAAAGCAGGAGAAGCTTTTCTCCCTCACTTGTATCCATTGTTGAAGAGTTATGCATCGGTAAAAATCAACTTTGAACTTTTTGGAAAATACGCGCTTTTGAAGGGAGAAAATGAATGCGAAGAAATAAGGTCATTTCAAAGTAAAATGGAGAAAATTTTGGTGAGGATGGAGGAGAAAGGGATAGTGGATGGACATTGATTCATCTCATTCGATTGGAAATGAATATTAATCAATATTCACCTTTAAGAGGATTATAGTATATTAAACTCTTGCTTAGAAAATAAAAAAGCGATAATAAATGTTAAAAACCTGAGTGATGAATACTGTTTTAAGTAGAGCTTAATCGCTGCATTAAGCAATCTTAATAAAAATGCAAACAGGTGCACAAGTTACAAAGTTAATATAAATGATGATCTCATTTAAGTCAATGGAATCACATTAAATTTCAGTGGATTGGTATTTCCACTTAAACCGTCGGACATTAATAAATTTATGGCAAATAACAGCGACAATAGTATTACACTCTTCGGATTCACGATGGAATCATTTTTGGACCTATTTTTTACCCTCCTGAAGTGAAGAAAAATTCCATAAATATATTGCTACTGGAGGAAGGATGCAAAGCACATTATACTTTGATAAAAACCTATCAAAGTAAGTAGTTTTATAATATCATTATTAATATGTATTTTGCATTATTATTTTTTTTTGGTTGTGTTTTTGTTTTAAATTTGACATTATTTATATGTTTTTATATTATTAAAAAATTTGTTTTTGTTTATCTTTTTTTTAGTTTGGTTTCCACTCAAGTCTCGAGAGATAAATCAAAGAAATGGTTCTGTCAAATTTGTTTAAATTATTCATTGAGTGAAGATGCTGCCAACCGACAATGAATTTCCTCCTATCTCTTATAGAAAATTTAACACTTATATATGAGAATAATATTTCTAAAAATGTACCTATACTTATGTCTGATGTTGAAGAAGAAGATTTTAAAAAATCTATTAATTGACATATATGCAACACTCCTCTTTTATTAGATAGAGTTAGGGATCACTGCTACTTCACGGGAAAATTTAGGAGTGCAATTTAAAATATAAAGTTCCAATTTATTCCTGTTTTCTTCTACAATTTCAACAGGTATGATTGTCATCTATTTATAAAAGATTTGGCTCTCATACTTGGTGAAATAAAGGTTATTCCATTAAATAAGGAACAATATATTTCAATATCAAAAATGAAAACTATAAGTAATGGTGAAAATTTTGAAATCCGTTTTCTAGATTCGTTTTGTTTTATGCCGTCTGCATTAGGCACATTAGCTTCAAACCTGGATAGTGAACAATTGCATATTACGAAATCATTTTTCCCAAATGAAAATCAGTTTAACCTTATGCGAAGAAAGGGTGTATTTCCTTATGAATATTTAGATTCAGTTGAGAAATTAAAGGAAAGTATATTACCTCCTAGAGAAGCTTTCTATAGTTCCTTAACTAAAAATGAATGTTCAATCGAAAATTACACTCACGCATAATAGGTATGGAATGAGTTTTCATGTGAGAACTTAAAAGATTATTTAGAGATATATTTGAAAACAGATGTTTTATTAATGGCTGATGTCCTTGAAAACTTCCGATGACTTTGTACTACAATTTATTCACTTAATCCAGCATATTTTTCACAACACCAGGTTTATCATGGGAAGCTATGTTGAAATGTACTGAAATTCAAGTACATTCATTAACTGATATAGATCAGTATAAATTTATTCAAAGTGGTATTCGAGGTGGCTTAGTACAATGTACATGTAGATATGCTAAAGCAAATAATAAATATGTTGATAATTTTGTCATCATCATATTTAGTTAATTTAGATGGAAATAATTTATATGGTTGGGCTATGTCACAATCTATACCATATGGAAGTTTGGAATGGGTTTCAAGGGAATCACTTGATAGTATCAATATTTCAAAAATTTGAGATGATAATGAATATGGATACAATTTTGAGGTAGATTTAAAATATCCTTTTAAATTGCATAACAAACACAATGATCTTCCATTTTGTTGCAATACTCAATTACCAGCAAAGACAGATAAAATTAAAAAATTATTTGCTGATTTAAGGTATAAAGAAATATATATTATTCATTATAAAAATCTTCAACAGTATATAGAAAATGGTTTAAGTTTAACAAAAATCGTTCGTTTCTTTCAGAAGCCTTGGTTAAAAGCATATATTGACTTAAATACATTCCATAGAACAAATGCAAAAAATGGATTTGAAAAAGATTTTATTAAACTTTTTAATAATGCTGTCTATGGAAAAACCATGGAAAATGTGGATAAAAGGTTTAATGTGAAGTTGATCATAGAATGGGAAAGTACTTCACCATTACACTGTTTTGGTCGTAAAAGACATTGTGCTAGATCTCTTATTTCAAAGTCCAACTTCCTTAGCGAAAAACAATTTTCAGAAAACTTCTTTGCTTTTCAAATGAAAAAGTTAAATGTGTTATACAATAAACCTTTATATTTAGGCTTAGCTGTATTAGATTTATCAAAAGAAAATGTATGATTTTGCCATTGATCACTTAACTTTTAATAGTTTTATAAAATGTTTGTTTTCGGAAGAGGAAGTGGTAGGATCTATGTCAATGATTAGATCTAAAAATCATCATCAATAAAATTAATATATTACCATATGGACATTATAAAATAGATGAAAACAAATTAAAAAATTAACTGATGAAATAAATGCAAATATTTATATTTACGAGCAAAGAATAAAAGAAATAGAAAATTTTCCTAATATAAATAATAATCAAGACATTGAAATAAAAAAAATTTAAGAAAAATATTGATGATTGTACATTTGAAATGTTTTATACAGAATTAGAATTAAATTTACTAAATTGTGAAAAAGAATAAATGTAATCTATAATTACAAATAAAACAATGAAATTTTAAATTTAAAGAACAAACATCGCTTTTTTATTTAAAGGTTTATTAAAGGTAATGTATAAACCAAATATTACAAATCAAAACAGCGTTATAAAATTTTTATTTTAAAGAACAAACATAGCTTATTAGAGGTTAATGCTAAAATTTCCCAAAACAATATTATAACATTTTTATTTTAAAGAACACTTATTTTCTTCGAATTACACTCAATTTGCTTACTTTCTTCTATATTTAGTGGTATAGTTTGTGCATAACTATTTATACCACCCTCTAATATATAGATTTTTTTTATCGTCATTACTTAAAGGAATTGATTTTATGTATTCATCATTATCCTTATCTAAATTTAAAGGAAATGTTTGTACGTAGTATTCACCCTTCAACAAGAATAGTTTCGTCCTCACTAGGTGATCTTGTGATGCATGGCTTGGATAATCCTCATCGAAAATGTTCACTCGTGGTCATCATCATCATCATCATCATCATCGTCACATGCTCATCATACAAAACCAGAGACTCGTCTTTAACTTCTTTTTTGATAAGGTTTTGAAATTCTGAAAATAAAAATATTATTAGTATATATATATATTATATATATATATATATATAGATTATATTAGTATATATATATATACATATATATAGTGACATATCCATAGTTCAACGTACTCCTATGCAAATGTCTACACTCCCACACATACACATAGTCACCCTCTAGACATCCAATGGAAAATCACCAAGCTATAAACAAGCCACAGGAAAATTACCATGAAACAAAAACATGAACTTGTAGACTAAACAATTAGAACGAGCCGCTGTTCAGACTACCGTTGTCCAGTTTAAAGTATACCCTTTTTCAAAGACATGCTTATATTTACTTATTCGTACAAGATCCCCCCTTTAAACTCTCCATTTGTGAATATTTTTAGATGATTGTATGATTTCATCAAAATCTGTTTTTCATTTTTAACATTAACATCAAAGGGTTTTATTTTAGTTGTTCTATGCTTCCTATTGTTATAATTATTAATCAATGCTTTGTGAATTTGAAGCCATGTGTATTTTCCATTAAAACTGAACTCACGCGACATAAGTTCTTTAAGTGTTCTATTAAAACGTTCCACAATAGATGCTTTAAGAGTACTAAATGTTGAGTAATGATTAATTTTATATCGTTTTATGAATTCTCTAAGTTGTTTATTATAGAACTCAATTTCATTATCGGTTTGTAAATTCTTTGGTAACTTCATCTGCATTTTTTGATTTTATTGCTTCACCCCATCCATATATAGAAAAGGTATATATTACTGTTAATAGATACCTAAAGCCTTTATTCGATGGTGCATATGCCCCCATTTCAACCAAATCAGCCTGCCATAAATCATTAATACCCTTTACTATAACTCAAAGTCATGGAAATTTCTTGAATGATGGTCGGTGTAACTCATTTACATTATCTCGTTTACTTATAACTTTATTTTATTTGGTACAAATGATTTCTTCTCTAAAGATTCAGTTTCACTTTGTAAAACTGCGGTCGGTGCAATAATATAATTGAAAATGTTACTTTCTATTCAATTTATATCCTCTACTATCTTATTAATAGTTTTCAAGAGAAATTCCAATTTTTTAGAAATTTCACTCACTTTTCACTGAGTGTTATTGATTCGAGGTCTTAATCTAAAGATTTCTTGTTTCTGTGTTTGTTTAGAAATTTCATTAGATGTATTCTGTACTAGTTTACTTATTTCATCACCAACATACAATTTTGTTGCAATATCATTTTCATGAATGGGGGGTAGGGAACTTTTAAATCGTTTCTTCTGAATATTTAAATGTCCATCATAATCAATAAAATATAAAATAAATAATGAATGAACGGTATGTTTATGTATAATCCACAATAATTGTTAAGACCTCTTCTGCGTTTTTACGACGTGAAAATGGACTGCTTAGAAGTATCGTTCCAACTATTTGTATCTGATCAGAAGGAATGATTGGTGCGGGTTTTTTTAAATTTTGTTTTATGAAATTGTTAAGATTTTCCAATTTATCAAGAAGCTCTTTTAATGTACTCCATTTGAGTTACCATTTTTATTACTTTACTTTGCAACTCTGATACTCTTTTATTTCGTAGTTGAAATTTAATAGCCAAATCATTTCCATTAATTGGTTTTGAAGAGTTTTTTATTCTTTTTTTCTGAACATTTATGTGACCGTCAGTAGTTAGATTTAAACCTGTAAGACTCTCAACTTCCCTTATGAAAAGTGAGGAAAAATCTCTATCATTTGAAAAGTGACCAAACTTGTTAATAGACATTTTACTTTTAAACAAAATAAGAACATGTTTTCCATTTAATTAATATATTATTTTTGGTACACGCAATTCTTCTATTATTGAAAGAATTTGATTAGTATGGTTATTATTACCAGCAGCTATTGATGCCATTAAGAGTTGCAATCTTTCAAGTTCATTAACATTATCCCAATATACATAATTTGGTGGTAATTTTTGTAGTCTCATATACCCAGAACCAGTATATTCTTCATTTACTGAAGACGACGATATTAATGGTTTAATAATTGAAGAATATTTTTTAGATGGATTTCCTTTTATTTGACCATCTGGTTGATAGTTTCCTTGGTGTGCACTTGTTTCAACTAAAATATTTTTGTATGATTCTAAATCGTTCTTAGTATAATCCTTAGGACTTTTATGAAAAATTAAAGAGTCTAAACTAGGTGATAGAGTCCATAAATTTCCACTTCCCAATTCCATTACATTTTTTTTAATTTTAAGTGTACTATTACCCAACATTAGAATATTATTTCCTTCCCTTGGTCCATAACTATTATCTAAAATCTTTTCTTGTTTTAACTGATTAATGTTGATATTATACTTCACCCCGGTTTCTTCATATACACTTTCATTTAAATCATTTATATGAGACTGTTGTGAAACATCAGATCATCTATAAGAGATTGATGAGAAATGCCAGATTCATCTATATGAGAGTGTTCTGAGTTAACATCAACAAAAGCATCACTCTCACTTTTATTACTTTTAGGTACTCCTATTTTCTCTTCCTTGAACTTAGTCTTAACATTGCGTGTATCATTAATATACTTTTTTATCTTATTTAATATTTTAATTTCACTTACTAATTCATGTAAAGGTTCTGTAACAGGTTTAATTCCTCCAAATTTGATACGTTCTCATTTTTTATTTTCTTCAATTAATCATATTTTCTTTTTAATCAATTCCTACTTTTCGTCAACTGTTCTAAAAGATTTTGCTTCATTGTTGTAGTTTTTTGTGATACTCATGTGCTACTGGGGAAAAACGTAGTATAATCAAAATATTTATAACAAAGTGTTTTGAGTTTAATGAATTTTTTTTTTTATTTGAGAAAATAAGTACATTAATAATATTAAAAATTAATACATTTTAAGCTTTATTTAATTCTAAATAGAGGTTGTTATCATAACAGATTATCTTTTATATATTCAATGGTCGAATAATCTAAAGTCGAGTATCGTTCCGGCAAGTACAGCATATTCTCTTCAAGTTCAAGAGCGAGGGCCATTCCAAAGCTGGTTTTTTACGTTGAGCTCGTCGAATAGGGTAGCGCACATCCGATTTCATCTTCGTCTTTGTTAAGAGAGGTTTTGGTGGGTTACCATTAAAATTCTTGAGTACCTTCATCATTTCCGGGTTGACCATTTGTAGTTGTTTCTTCATCTAGTTGCTTCTTCTTCTTCTTGTTTGTAGTTGTTGTAGCTGTTGAAGTTGTTGTGTGAAGCTGTTTTAACTGTTTTTGTTGTTTTTTAGCAGTTTATTGTTATTGTTTTTTTGTTTGTAGTTGTTTTAACTGTTTTTTCTTGTTATTGTTTTTTGTTTTATTTAGCAGTTTGCGAGATGATTTAGATTAAAACTTTCAACTTAAAACTTTTAGGTTGAGACTGTTTACAGGGTGTTATTTTAAATGTGAGTTCAAATAATTTTTGATCGAGTTTTTATACCCTAAGGTAAACTTTTCCCCCTTTTTCTATCTCATTCTTGATTTAGAATTGACCAATCATAGCAGCGAATAGCATGTAAAATAGGGTGAGTTTCAAGAATCATAGAGAAATCACTTAACCATAACGAAAAAGTTGGGGAGGGATAGAGAGTAAGAATTGGAGGGACAGGTGTCCACAGTTGGTATTATTAAAGGTTTGCTTTCTCTCATAGTTATAGTTAATATTATTCCCCAAGTGTTTAACAACTTCTTTTGGGGGTTGTAAATTTCCAAAACTATCAAAATGATGTATACTTTTTTATTTTTGTTGTAAGCAAACCCAAAATGGTACATTTGATGAACTATCATCTAGGTTTATAATTCCGGACTCTTCTCTCCAAGGAGATTTTGGTAGTGAGTCTCTCATAAATACACCTGGGAAATGTGGAATTTACTTTCTATTTTTGTATTATGTCGTTTACTCTCTTCTAATTGTTTTTTTCCTATATTTGCATTATTAATAGTTTTAACAATGGCTGCACTACCAGAGGCAAGACTACCTAATGCACTTAGTGCAGTCGAAACGGGTACAATAGGTAAAAAACCACCAATTTTTGGTACATTTATGACACGAGAAATCTTTTTTTTTTTATTTCTACCAATTGATTTACTGACTGCTTTACGCGCAACCTTGATTGCACTCACTAGATCTAGTGGTTTCTGAGTTTTCAATGCCCGTATTCCTGTTTAGATAACATTTGAAAAACTCTTTACCTTTGATCTCCTTTACTTACACTTTCTCTTTGTTCCCTTCTTCACACCCATTCCGAATTTCTTTTTCGTTTTCATAATATTTGTCACCAAGTATGCTTCTCTTTTCTGTGCAATACTACTATCTTTTGATCCAACACGTTCCCACGCTTTATTTATTAATACTGCATCAGTCTTTTGTGAAAATGCAATATCATGTACTCTACAAGTTTTACCCAATTGATTTATCCCACGATCACCGCGCTCCAACCTTTGTTCCAGGTCCACAAAAATTATAGCCAGGAATATGTTCTTCAAATGAAAGTGTGTTAATTATTTTGTTGATAATACCACTACCTCGTTTCAAGTTTGAACTCTGACTGCAAAAATTATAAAAACTTTTACCCATTTTATAAAATGTTTAATCAAGGAGCATTTCTCATCGAATGAACTACATTACACACATGAATATTCGTTGAATATGTCAAAAACAAGAAATCTGTGTTAGAAATATCGAGGGTGGTGATCAATAATTTAAAAATTCAGTTCCGCGACATAGTTCTTTATTACCCAATACAATAAGAGCATTGGTTGTCGGTCCGTCAAACTGTGGAAAAACAAATGTTATGCTCAGTCTTATTGAAAGTCCAAACGGACCTAAAATTGAGAATATATATGTGTTCTCAAAGAGTTTATATCAACCAAAGTATGAGTACTTAGAGAAACTAATTAAACCCATAAAAGGTATGGGACATTATACACTCTCACAAAATTATGAAGTTTTACCGCCCGCTAAGGCTATAGAAAACTCTATTTTGATGATGTCGCTTGTGAAAAACAAAACAACATTCGCTCATAGTTTTGTATGGGACGTCATAAAAATATAGATTTTTTTACCTATGTCAAACATATACTCACATTCCAAAACGAATATGATTATAATGTTTAAACAAGATGATGATGATGATTACTTATTTCCCACCCATTGAACTGACGAATGGTGACTATGAGTGTACACTCATTGACTTTCATATGTGCAACTCTATACCCAATGTTGATAAAATTAATAATCTATTTCATATTGGTGATAAAGTTATTCAACTCCCCATAGAATCATATGAACTCAATGATATTTATAATTTTTTAAAAAATAAACTAAAAGATTATGATTTTGAGAAAACATTTCGAATGGAAAGTTATAATAACACACTTAAAGTTTATATTATAACTACCAAGGAACCTATTTATTTTAATGGAAGCAATTCCATTGGACAATTGCTTGGTTTCAATAAAAAAATAATCTACCCCGACCTGAAAAAAACATATATATCGGACCAACCTGTCAATATTTTAAAAATAAACACAATACGCTAAGTATGTAATATTCTGAGCGTATCATATATTGATAGTAGACAAGATCTTTCATTATACGAAATCGGAATTAATGTTCCACTGGGCTATATAATGAACATCACACCACACAATCTCATTTACTTACCAGTCAACACTAGAGAAATAAGTACACTCTCTATACACATAACTGATCAGAACGGTGAACTTATTAATTAACGCGGCGAAAACGATACAATTCGTTTACATTTAAAATTAATACAATGATTATACATAATAAAAGAGGTGATATTTTCCATCATCAGCACACTTTAAAACATAAAGTTATAGGAAGGGGATCGAAAGTAAAAAGACACACACTTACATTAAAAAACGAGTTAATTCTTAAATCACTGGGCTTCAAAGTAAGAGTTTAACTAAAGTTATGGTGTTGAATGAAATATTGGCAGTACGAGAAAAACCTTTCGCTGATGATAGTATATCGAGGAAAGTATATCACAGTTATTTACCGTATCAACAATCATTTAAACCGAATGATGAGAGAAGAATTACAATTCAAAATCAAGATTTATATGTACTCCCCCATGAGAGTCTTCTAAATTTTCAAGGAGATATTACCCTAATCAAGGAAGGGGGAGCGGTTGAAACTCAAAATGTTTTTGGGAGGATGAAAAATAATTGCATGGCATACTTTTTAGATGAAATACGCTATGAAATAAATGGTGTTGAGATAGATAGAAGCAGGTTTAGTGGTATTACTTCTACAATAAAAACGTTGTTTCTTTAAATCAATTTAAAAGCAAGAGTTTTTACAATTCTGGATGAAGTGGAGGACCCGATTTCAATTTAACAAATCACTTTAACTTTTCAATACCCCTTAAAATCCACTTGGATTTGCTGAAGATTTCAAAAAAGTTTTATTACATTGTAAACATGAACTAGTACTATTGATATCAAAAAATTTAAATTATATACTTGAGGAAGATAAAATTGAGAATGCACAAAGAGTCGGAAAATATCATCTTAATATGACTAATATTACATGAAAAATTCCTCATATAACACCCAGCGATTCAACGAAAATTAAAATGTATGTTATTATAAAAAGTGGATCCAATCTACCGATTGCATTCCGCAGTTGGGATACATACATTAATCCTATACTAAGTCACGGAACACATCATGTTTGGAATGTTAAATTAGCTGCTAACCGTGAACGTCCACGATTTGCTTTAATTGCATTTAAATATAACCACCATCTGATTACAAGGAATTTAAGAAATCTAAAGTTCTACTTAAACTCTGAAACTTATCCCTACGATGACTTGAATTTGGACTTTGAGAAAGAACGATTTGCTCACCTATATGAAATGTATTGCAAGTTTCAAACTAGGTACTATAATCTAAGTGAATCTTCTTTACTATCACCTGCAGAGTTTAAAGCTAAATTTCCTATTATCGTAATAGACTTATCATATCAAGATGAAATGGTTAAATCGGGACCTATTGATGTTAAGATTTCAATTGAACTTGGCAAGCCCGCAATCGAAAATATTCAAGTTTATTGCGTGCTGATACATGATCGTTTAGTTGAATATGATACGTTGAATGACCTAGTTCAGCGGATTGTCTAACAATCAATCAATCATGAGTGAAGACATTGTTGCAATTGATGTACAAGGATTTCAAGGAAATAATAATAAATTTATTCTAAAGAAATTGGAATCGTATTCAAAAACGAAACAATCTTAACTCTAATTTTCTCATATAAAATAATTGAATAAAAAATGTAGGAAAGCAGCTACTTGGTTAACAAAAAAACATCATACAATTTATTGGAACGATGGAGTATACTTTTTCAAAGAAACACAAATGTAATTAGGGAAATAAATAGGAGGAAAACGAAATAATTTAAAAAGGATATCAAAAAAGGTTATTCCTACAAAAATTTTTAAAAATTGATGATGTAATTAACATTTATGAAATTGGATGTCCCTCTCTAAAAATAATAGATGGAAACCACTTCCCATATTGTTCATTACATGCTCGATATGGTGTCTGCCCACTCAACAATGCTCATAAAATCTAAAACTTTTACACAAAAGAAAACTTCTAAGAACAACAACTTTTCACCATTCATTCCTTCATTCACAATTTGACAGTCGAGAAAAGAAGTTTAGGAAATGTCGGATTCTATTAACAATCTTATTATACCGAATTATTTTTCTTATTATACCGAATTATTTTTCAGCTGTCGCATTATTTAACATCTGTTTTCTAAGTTTAATACAACGATTTATATCCACTAAACTAAATAAACGATCTCATTTGTTTTTGAGTATATTCTGCTAGGAACCATCACCACCACATCCACATTTAAGATTACCCTCCCCTTAACTTAATAAAAGTTAGAAGCAACATACTTTAGATATTCACGTTCACTTTCCCATCTAATGCTCACAATTGGGAGAGGTTCTCGAACAAATCGAACAAACGCTTTTTTCACACCACATCTCCCATCTAATGCGGTCTAATATCCCTCAAAAATTTGAGGGGAGTTAAAACTAGTTTAACTTGTATTTGACTAAATAAAATGTCTAATTGTGTATATTCTCATAGGAGCCTCTATAGAGTTGAAACATTTAATAAACGCTTGTTTCACACTCCCTCCCACATCTAATACTCACACTTGGGGGAGAGGTTATCGAACTATCTTTCCCACCTTATGCTCGCTAAAGATTGGGGGAGGTTCTCAAACACCACGAACAAACGCTTGTTTCACACTACATCCCCCATCTAAAGCGGTCTAAAACTGAAGACAGGTTACATGAACGAATATCACCCTAATTGAATAGACAGAAAATGACCACTCGAAACAACCACAAATTGTACGCATGACAAAACACCCTTCACACGCACACACCTTTGGGGTGAGAAAAGCCAAGACAAGAAATGACAAAACACACCACCCTAATTAGGTCATTATAACACCTGTGTGCTACCTAACGGTCAACCCCGCCCCCTTTATACCACACTTTTATTACTTAATTATGCTAATTATGTCATTATGACACCTGTGTGCAACCACGCGTGACTAATTAGGGTCACCCCCACCCCCTTTTTTCACATAATTTATTACCTAGTGAGCCAGGAACCGTAGTACTATTGCAGAGAAAACAGCAGCATACTTGGTGACTAATATTATGAAAACAAAAAAGAAATTCGGAACGGGTGTGAAAAAGAGAAAAAATAGAAAGTGTAAGTAGAAGAGATCAAAGGTAAAGAGTTTTTCAAATTTTATCCAAACAGGAATACGGGCATTGAAAACTCAGAAACCACTATATCTAATGAGTGCAATCAAGGTTGCGCGTAAAGCAATAAGTAAATCCATTGGTAGAAACAAAAAAAAAATTAAGATTCCTCGTGTCATAAATGTACCAAAAATTGGTGGTTTTTACCTATTGTACCCATTTTGACTGCACTAAGTGCATTAGGTAGTCTTGCCTCTGACGGTGCAGCCATTGTTAAAATTATTAATAATGCAAATATAGGAAAAAAAAAAAACAATTAGAAGAGAGTAAACGACATAATACAAAAATAGAAAGTATTAAGGTGGGTGAAGGTATGTTTCTAAAATCTTATAGAAAAGGTTATGGATTATATCTCAATCCATTTAGAGGAAATCCAAAAAACTGACTATTAAGCTACCTAAAAAACCGCTTTCAAATGTTGAAAATTTGAATTTTGCTCAAAAGTGTATTCCACAGGTGTATTTATGAGAGACTCCCTACCAAAATCTTCTTGGAGAGAAGAGTGGGGAATTATAAACCTGGATGATAGTTCATCAAATGGTACCCATTGGGTAGCTTACAACAAAAATAAAAAAGTATGCATTATTTTGATAGTTTTGGAAATTTACAACCCCCAAAAAATGTTGTTAAACACTTGGGGAATAATATTAACTATAACTATGAGAGAAAGCAAACCTTTAATAATACCAACTGTGGACACCTGTCCCTCCAATTCTTACTCTCTATCCCTCCCTAACTTTTTCGTTATGGTTAAGTGATTTCTCTATGATTCTTGAAACTCACCCTATTTTACATGCTATTCGCTGCTATGATTGGTCAATTCTAAATCAAGAATGAGATAGAAAAAGGGGGAAAAGTTTACCTTAGGGTATAAAAACTCGATCAAAAATTATTTGAACTCACATTTAAAATAACACCCTGTAAACAGTCTCAACCTAAAAGTTTTAAGTTGAAAGTTTTAATCTAAATCATCTCGCAAACTGCTAAATAAAACAAAAAACAATAACAAGAAAAAACAGTTAAAACAACTACAAACAAAAAAACAATAACAATAAACTGCTAAAAAACAACAAAAACAGTAAAAACAGCTTCACACAACAACTTCAACAGCTACAACAACTACAAACAAGAAGAAGAAGAAGCAACTAGATGAAGAAACAACTACAAATGGTCAACCCGGAAATGATGAAGGTACTCAAGGATTTTAATGGTAACCTACCAAAACCTCTCTTAACAAAGACGAAGATGAAATCGGATGTGCGCTACCCTATTCGACGAGCTCAACGTAAAAAACCAGCTTTGGAATGGCCCTCGCTCTTGAACTTGAAGAGAATATGCTGTACTTGCCGGAACGATACTCGACTTTAGATTATTCGACCATTGAATATATAAAAGATAATCTGTTATGATAACAACCTCTATTTAGAATTAAATAAAGCTTAAAATGTATTAATTTTTAATATTATTAATGTACTTATTTTCTCAAATAAAAAAAAAAATTCATTAAACTCAAAACACTTTGTTATAAATATTTTGATTATACTACGTTTTTCCCCAGTAGCACATGAGTATCAGAAAAAACTACAACAATGAAGCAAAATCTTTTAGAACAGTTGACGAAAAGTAGGAATTGATTAAAAAGAAAATTTGATTAATTGAAGCAAATAAAAAATGAGAACGTATCAAATTTGGAGGAATTAAACCTGTTACAGAACCTTTACATGAATTAGTAAGTGAAATTAAAATATTAAATAAGATAAAAAAATATATTAATGATACACGCAATGTTAAGACTAAGTTCAAGGAAGAGAAAATAGGAGTACCTAAAAGTAATAAAAGGGTACAGGAGAGAGTAATTGAAAGTGATAGTGAGAGTGATGCTTTTGTTGATGTTAACTCAGAACACTCTCATATAGATGAATCTGGCATTTCTCATCAATCTCTTATAGATGATCTGATGTTTCACAACAGTCTCATATAAATGATTTAAATGAAAGTGTATATGAAGAAACCGGGGTGAAGTATAATATCAACATTAATCAGTTAAAACAAGAAAAGATTTTAGATAATAGTTATGGACCAAGGGAAGGAAATAATATTCTAATGTTGGGTAAAAGTACACTTAAAATTAAAAAAAATGTAATGGAATTGGGAAGTGGAAATTTATGGACTCTATCACCTGGTTTAGACTCTTTAATTTTTCATAAAAGTCCTAAGGATTATACTAAGAACGATTTAGAATCATATAAAAATATTTTAGTTGAAACAAGTGCACACCAAGGAAACTATCAACCAGATGTCCATCCATCTAAAAAATATTCTTCAATTGTTAAACCATTAATATCGTCGTCTTCAGTAAATGAAGAATATACTGGTTCTGGGTATATGAGACTACAAAAATTACCACCAAATTATGTATATTGGGATAATGTTAATGAACTTGAAAGATTGCAACTCTTAATGGCATCAAGAGCTGCTGGTAATAATAACCATACTAAGTAAATTCTTTCAATAATAGAAGAATTGCGTGTACCAAAAATAATATATTAATTAAATGGAAAACATGTTCTTATTTTGTTTAAAAGTAAAATGTCTATTAACAAGTTTGGTCACTTTTCAAATGATAAAGATTTTTCCTCACTTCTCAAAAAGGAAGTTGAGAGTCTTACAGGTTTAAATCTAAATACTGATGGTCACATAAATGTTCAGAAAAAAAGAATAAAAAACTGTTCAAAACCAATTAATGGAAATGACTTGGCTATTCAATTTTATGTAGATGAGAAATGAGAGAATTAACGAAGCGAAATCACAACAAATGGAAACTATAACTAAATCATTTCAACTACGAAATAAAAGAGTATCAGAGTTGCAAAGTAAAGTAATAAAAATGGTAACGCAAATGGAGTACATTAAAAGAGCTTTTTGATAAATTGAAAAATCTTAACAATTTCATAAATTAAAATTTAAGAAAACCCGCAGCAATCATTCGTTCTGATAAGATACAAATAGTTGGAACGATACTTCGAAGCAGTCCATTTTCACGTCGTAAAAACGCAGAAGAGGTTTTATTAATTATTGTGTATTACACATAAATACCGTTCTTTTATTATTTATTTTATATTTAAAATGTCAGTTGATAAGTTTTGTTGTTTTTGAAATAAGAAAGAGTACTCAATAGATATAACAAAAAGTGTAGAAAAATTCCAAAGAATACTCAATGATTAAGATGGACATTTAAATATTCAGAGGAAACGATTTAGATATTGTAATGAACTGATTTGTTTGCTTTCTGCGCGCTACGGTATTTGTTCAGCTAGCTCAGTAGATTGTGTGTGTTATTGCGGATATAACTGCAGTCGGCTTTATAATTGGCTCGCTGTCTCCGACGGCTCGGGTTGTCTCCATGTTCGCTCGACTCGTTGACACGGTGTTCCAGTTTTGTAGCTCCCTGAAGATCCTTGTCCGCTGCTTGTTCCTGACGCGTTTGGCTCGGTGACTGCTCAGCCGTGCGGGCTTAGGGAAGCGTCACCGTTCTCAGACTAGGGTGAACAGAGTGACGAGTTCTCCAGGATCACTCCTCTCGACACACGACCGCCTGTCCCTTGCTCTGTCCCGGATGGTCCACGGGGGCTTCCACTCAGATCGTGCGGACAGTCAAGGCGGAACGCCAGAAGTTGCCGCGCTCATCACTTTGCTTCTACGGCTCGTGTAAATGAACGTTCCACCCTAGCCTCACCCTTTCGCTTACGTGACAGTTTCCTTGCGTGGCAGTTTTGGTGTGGTGTCCTGCTTGCTGGTGGCGGAGTCCTGCGAACTGCTCCTGACAGGGTGGCTGTACGTCGCGTGACTTCTGTATTGGGTTCGTGGCCGTACGCCGATCCGGGACTTTTCTCCCTTTTGGCTCGTTACTCTCGGGGTTCCTTCGCGCCGCTCCGGGACTTCTCTCCTTTCTGGCTCGTTACTCTCGGAGTTTTGACGCGCCTCTCCGGGACTACTCTCCCTTCTGGCTTTTAACTCCCGGGGTTCGGTTGTACCGCTCCGGGACTTCTTTCCCTTCTGACTAATCGCGGCAGGATATGCTTAACTCCACTTGGCGGACTGGGCTCTCGCCGGGACACGCCAAAGTAGACTGCTTGTCTTAACTCTTCGACTGGTCGTAATCGACTGATCGTGCTCAACTGACCGTAATCGGCTCACTGATCTCGAATGATTGATCCCACTGCCAGTGCCCTGCGGGTTTATATAGGGCCTCCGGGAACCATTATTCCCCTGTTGCACACGGCCGACGTCCATCCTGAGCTGCCGTCCCGCTGATCCCGGAGACGCATGCGGCATCTATGTGTGCCGCACCGCTGCCGAGATGTGGCACCTTCTTTCTCGGTCCAAAGTTCACGGCCGCGTCCAAAGTCCGGCGGCGTCCCGTTACTCCCTTTTGCACACGGCACTCTCGCTCCGCCTGTCAAGTCTCTGCTCTCTCTCCCAAGTTTGGAGACTAGGAAGTTTGGAGAGCGAGAGAGTTTGGAGAGCAAGAGGGTTCGGAGACCAAGAGAGTTTGAAGACCAACAATGGAGAAAGAGGGAGCGGAGACTTGGCGGGCGGAGCGAGAGTGCCGTGTGCAAAAAGGAGTAACGGGACGCCGCCGGACTTTGGACGCGGCCGTGAACTTTGGACCGAAAATGAAGGTGCCACATCTCGGCAGCGGTGCGGCACACAAACATGCCGCATGCGTCTCCGGGATCAGCAGGACGACAGCATCAGGCTGGACGGCGGCGGGAAGCAGTGCGTCAGGGACAAGAGGGTTAATCAGGAACCATTAACTGTGGACCCGGTGTGGAGAGTTTCGGCGGGACGTGTGCAAAAGGGAAATAACGGTTCCCAGAGGCCCTACATAAACCCGCGGAGGATTCAGTCGAGATCATTCGGTCGAGATCATTCAGTTGAGATCATTCAGTGGAGATCAGTTAGTAAAGAGCGAGCAGTCAATCGAGAGCATCAGTCAAGTACGATCATCAAGGGTTAAGACAAGGAATCGAACGAAAACCAACCAAGCAAGCTACGAGGGAGCCACACCAGGGCAAGACATCGGAAGCAGCGCCGTGGGAGCCTACGAGGAGCAAGATTGTCACGTCGAGACGTTCGGGATTGGGATTACTAGGAATCTCCGAACTGAGGCACAGGTGGCTGAGGTCTAAGGAGGCACCACACGGCTAAGTTCTGTTCTGTCCTGCCGACGAAGTCCTGGCGTTACGCCTGGAGGGTCTACTAGACTTAGATTTGAAATCGTGAAATCAGCCAGAAGGGAGAGAAGTCCCGGAGCGGCGTAACAGAACCCCTAGAGTAGCCAGCCAGAAGGGAGAGAAGTCCCGGAGCGGCGGAACAGACCCCGAGAGTCACGAGCCAGAAGCGAGGCAGCTTCCTGGCGTTCTGCCTTGACTGTCCGCACGATCTGAGCGGAAGCCCGTGGGACCATCCGGGACGGAGCAAGGGACAGGCGGTTGGGTATCGAGAGGAATGATCCTGGAGAGCTCGTCAGTCTGTTCACCCTAGTCTGAGAACGGTGACGCTTCCCTAAGCCCGCACGGCTGACCCCATACCGAGTCTGAATCGAGCCAATCACGTCAGGAGCAAGCAGCGATCAAGGATCTTCGAGGAGCGACAAGACGACCCACACCGTCGGAGACAGCGAGACAAGCAAATTTTAAAGCCGATTGCAGTTATACCCGCAATAAACCCACACCGAACCCGAGAATTCTGTGCTTTCTCACTGAACTACTGGGCGGTCACGTTTATATAAATTTGGTGGGACGAATACACACAATCTACTGAGCTAGCCGCAAAAGTATCGTAGCGAGCAAAAACCAAAGAAATAAGTTCGTTACATCTGGCGCCCAAAACGTGATTATCCCAGCGGTGAAAGCAAAAGAAACAGAATGGGAAAGAAGTGGATTTACCGCCTTAAGAAGGAGGACTTCGCCCATGTCGCACAAAGGCTTAATGTCGCCCTGGACGGCAGATTAGAGGACTTGAGGAGGACATTGTCGGAGTATTACTCCGAAACAGAGAACGACCCACAACTTGCCGACATCTGGGCTGAGTTGGAAGCCATGTATTACGACAGAACCGGCCCGAGTATCACGCTAACTAACGCTGAAGGGGATAACCTAGTAGCAACCTGGAGCGTCGACAACATGCAAAGGGAGGCTCACAGGAGAGAATCAAGCCAGGACAGGAAGACAACAGTGCTGACCTCTAGACACAGCCAGGAGGATTATGCAAGGGTCGCTAAACAAGTCCGCGAGTGGTAATTCAGGTTCGACGGGGCGAAGAAACCGTTCGAGTTCCTGGAACAAGTGGAATGGTCCGCCAACACCTACGGTTTAGGCCTAGACATGATCCCCCGAGCAATGCCGGAGTTGCTGAAAGAAAGGGCGTTGAAGTGGTTTATCGCCAACAATAAACAATGGAAAACCTGGGCCGAGTTCATTGAGAGCTTCCATCTCTACTTTCTGCCGAGAGATTTCTTTACAAGGCTGTCGGATCAGGTCAGGCAACGAAAGCAGGGTTTCAGTGAGTCATTTAAAGACTACATGATCGATATGCAGACGATGTCGAGGCCACTAAACTATTCTGCGAAAGACACCTTAAAGATCATAAAGGAAAACTGCACCCCAAGCCTAAGGATCTTCTTAAGGGCGTACAAAGTGCCGGACCTGGACACGTTTATGCTATTAGCCGATGAATACGAAGAACTGGAAAAGGAGCGGGAAGGGTTCGCCCAAGAAAACAAGTTATCAAAGGCAAAGTCGTCACCACCAACGCAGGTCACGTGCAGAAGATGCGAGGAGACAGATAGCCAGGAGACACGGAGAGATGACCAGTTTTCACCGCCGCAACGAGTCCCACGACAGCAGGCAACAGGAGCACCACGAGGAGGCCAATGGACGCCACAACAGCAACATCAGATACAACCAGCGAACACGGTGTGGAGACCGCGAAACACAACACAGAGGCCGCCGGGAACGACACACATTGCAGATCCCCATGAGGCCTGCCGGAGGTGCGGCGGCCACGGACACTGGGCACGAGGATGTCGACTCCAACGCCTGTTTTTCTGCTGGGTGTGCGGGAGCGTAGGTGTCGTCAGGAGCGTCGAGTGCTGCCAGCAGGCGGGAAATGCCCAGCGACCTCAGCCGCAGAGAGGCGAGCGGGGGTCGCAAGATGCTACCTCTCCAAACTAACGGGCAAGCTAATCGAGGAGGAGCAGCAGTTGTCCGCAGCGGTGACGATTGGGGGAGGCACGTACATGGCCACGATCGACACCGGGGCAACAGCGAGCTTTATAAGCAAGGAACTGGCGGACAACCTGGCTGCCCTCGGGAGGATTACGAGGACACGGCGGCAAGTTAGGTTGGCAGACGGAAGGAGCGGCGGAATCGATGAACAGCTGGAGGTGGAGATCGCATTCGAGAACAAGCGACTAACCATGAACCTGTTGATACTACCAGGGGTAGTGGATTCATTGGTGTTAGGATGGCACTTTCTAACTCAAGTCGGAAACGAGATAAGGTGCGCTGAACACGAGGTGAGAATACCGGCCAGGAACCGACACAATGGGTGGTTTGAGGAGAGGCTATCGGTAGCAGTCGTACAACAGGAAGCAGAGTATGACGACACAGCGAAGTTCCTGGAGGCAGAGCTAGCCAGATTCAAAACCATGACAGGAACGTCGAACATGGCAGAGCATCAAATAACGATGAAGGACGACAAACCAATAAAACAGCGATACTACCCGAAGATTCCGAAAGTTCAAGGGGTGATCAATGCGAAGGTGGACGAGCTACTCCAAATGGGATGCATAGAGCACTCAACCAGCCCATACAGCTCTCCCATCGTGATGGCTAGGAGAAAGACGTGCAAGTGGAGACTGTGCGTCGACTTCAGGCAGATCAAAGCAAAATCGATAAAGGATGCCTACCCTAAATTATATCCTCGACCATCTGAGAGAGGCACGGTACATAAGCAGTTTGGACCTGAAGGACGGCTACTGGCAAATCCCGCTGAAAGAAAGCAGCAGGCAGTACACTGCATTTACAGTGCCGGGAAAGGGCTTATTCCAGTGGAGAGTAATGCCGTTCGGACTCCATTCGGCATCTGCGACCTTCCAGCAGGTGTTGGACCGGGTAATTGGTCCCGAGATGTCGGCGCACGCATTTGCGTACCAGAACGATATCATAGTGATCGGACGCACACTAGAAGAGCACAAGGCAAACTTGAAAGATGTATTCCGGCGACTGAAAGATGCTAATCTGAGATTAAACCCGGAAAAAGGCCAGTTTTTCAAGAAGGAGCTGCTATATTTGGGTCATAGAGTGTCAAGCGACGGGATAGGCACGGATCCGGAAAAGGTAGCAACCATTGCCGAATTAGAGCCGCCGTCAACAGTAAGAGAGCTCCGACAGAACCTGGGAGTATCTTCGTGGTATCGGTATATTTGTACCTGAGTTCGCAAAAATAGTCAAGCCGCTCAACGATCTGCTGCGCAAGGGCAACAAGTGGATGTGGACACAAGAACATCATTCGGCATTCGAAGAGGTAAAGGCAAGGCTGGTGGCAGACCCTGTGCTGGCGTGCCCGGATTTTGAAAAACTATTTGTCCTGCAAACGGACGCAAGTGATTCCGGTATTGGGGCCATTTTGACCCAGGAAACCGAACGTGGCGAAAAGGTGATCTCTTACTCAAGCCGATCGCTTAATGGGGCTGACAAAAACTACTCCACGACCGAGAAGCAGTGTTTGGCAATAGTCTGGGCGATCCGGAAACTTAAGCCATATCTGGAAGGGTACCACTTCAAGGTGGTAACCGACCAGATGTCACTGAAGTGGCTCAACAGCATCGAGAGCCCTTCAGGAAGGATCGCCAGATGGGCCCTGGAGTTGCAGCAGTACTTCGAAATAGCGTACAGGACAGGGACAATTCAATGTGATGGCAGACGCATTATCAAGGCAGCCACTACCAGTAACACTGCGAGGGATCAAGGAGACATCGGAGGCGGAAGCCTCCGCAGCATGCAGCTGGATTCAGGACATGCGCGGAAAGATTAGGACTCAGCCACAAAAGTACCCGGACTACGTAATGGAGGGAGAACATTCCACTCAGAGCAGGCAGTGAGGATGTCGCGACGTGGAAGATGTGCGTCTCTAAAGCTCTACGAGAAGCGGTGCTGAAAGAGAACCACGACTCACCGGCAGCTGGCCATGTAGGAAGCAGAACGACAATAGCACGTCTGGCAGCCCGGTACGACTGGCCAGGCATGCACCGAGACGCTCGAGCCCACGTAAAAGGATGCGAGACATATATCAGATTCAAAGCCAAATCAGATGCAGGCAGCTGGGAAAATGCTAACGCAGGTGCCAGAGAAACCGTGGGCTACAGTGTGCGCAGACTTCGTCGGACCCCTGCCGCGTTCAAAACACGGCAACCAAATGCTGCTGGTGCTGATAGACAGGTTCTCCTAGTGGACTGAATTTGTGCCGCTGCGGAGCGCGACGACCGAGTCCATAAAAAAAGCGTTCAGGGAGCGCATCATCGCAAAGTTTGGGGTCCCGAAGGTAGTCATAACGGATAACGGAGTACAGTTCAACAGCAAAATCTTCAAGAGTTTCCTGGCCGAGATGGAAGTCAAGCATCAGTTCACGGCTCCATATACCCCGCAAGAGAACCCGACAGAAAGAGCAAACAGGACCGTGAAGACGATGATAGCGCAGTTCACAGGGCAGGATCAGAGAAGCTGGGACGAGAAAGGGCCTGAGATTATGCTGGCAGTAAATACGAGTGTTTCGGATTCCACAGGATTAACGCTGGCGTTTATTACTCAAGGCAGAGAACCGAGACTGCCGAGCGCCTTATACGACAGAGAGACCTTGGGAACAGGACGACCCACTGAGACTCCAGGGGAGAAGGCCAACAAACTCGGGGAAATCTTCGAGATTGTAAGGCGGAATCTGGAGAGAACCAGGATCAGGCTAGGCATTACAACCTAAGGAGGAGACAATGGACACCAGCTGTGGGGGACGTCGTGTGGGCCAAGGAACATCATTTGTCAAAGGCGGCCGAGGGATTCGCAGCAAAGTTGGCCCCAAGATACGACAGACCTCACCAGATCACGGATTTTGCGTCACCAGTAATCTGAAAAATACGGCACATGAACACAAAAAAAGAGAGGACCATTCACGAGCGTCGAGTGCTGCCAGCAGGCGGGAAATGCCCAGCGACCTCAGCCGCAGAGAGGCGAGCGGGGGTCGCAAGATGCTACCTCTCCAAACTAACGGGCAAGCTAATCGAGGAGGAGCAGCAGTTGTCCGCAGCGGTGACGATTGGGGGAGGCACGTACATGGCCACGATCGACACCGGGGCAACAGCGAGCTTTATAAGCAAGGAACTGGCGGACAACCTGGCTGCCCTCGGGAGGATTACGAGGACACGGCGGCAAGTTAGGTTGGCAGACGGAAGGAGCGGCGGAATCGATGAACAGCTGGAGGTGGAGATCGCATTCGAGAACAAGCGACTAACCATGAACCTGTTGATACTACCAGGGGTAGTGGATTCATTGGTGTTAGGATGGCACTTTCTAACTCAAGTCGGAAACGAGATAAGGTGCGCTGAAAACGAGGTAAGAATACCGGCCAGGAACCGACACAATGGGTGGTTTGAGGAGAGGCTATCGGTAGCAGTCGTACAACAGGAAGCAGAGTATGACGACACAGCGAAGTTCCTGGAGGCAGAGCTAGCCAGATTCAAAACCATGACAGGAACGTCGAACATGGCAGAGCATCAAATAACGATGAAGGACGACAAACCAATAAAACAGCGATACTACCCGAAGATTCCGAAAGTTCAAGGGGTGATCAATGCGAAGGTGGACGAGCTACTCCAAATGGGATGCATAGAGCACTCAACCAGCCCATACAGCTCTCCCATCGTGATGGCTAGGAGAAAGACGTGCAAGTGGAGACTGTGCGTCGACTTCAGGCAGATCAAAGCAAAATCGATAAAGGATGCCTACCCTAAATTATATCCTCGACCATCTGAGAGAGGCACGGTACATAAGCAGTTTGGACCTGAAGGACGGCTACTGGCAAATCCCGCTGAAAGAAAGCAGCAGGCAGTACACTGCATTTACAGTGCCGGGAAAGGGCTTATTCCAGTGGAGAGTAATGCCGTTCGGACTCCATTCGGCATCTGCGACCTTCCAGCAGGTGTTGGACCGGGTAATTGGTCCCGAGATGTCGGCGCACGCATTTGCGTACCAGAACGATATCATAGTGATCGGACGCACACTAGAAGAGCACAAGGCAAACTTGAAAGATGTATTCCGGCGACTGAAAGATGCTAATCTGAGATTAAACCCGGAAAAAGGCCAGTTTTTCAAGAAGGAGCTGCTATATTTGGGTCATAGAGTGTCAAGCGACGGGATAGGCACGGATCCGGAAAAGGTAGCAACCATTGCCGAATTAGAGCCGCCGTCAACAGTAAGAGAGCTCCGACAGAACCTGGGAGTATCTTCGTGGTATCGGTATATTTGTACCTGAGTTCGCAAAAATAGTCAAGCCGCTCAACGATCTGCTGCGCAAGGGCAACAAGTGGATGTGGACACAAGAACATCATTCGGCATTCGAAGAGGTAAAGGCAAGGCTGGTGGCAGACCCTGTGCTGGCGTGCCCGGATTTTGAAAAACTATTTGTCCTGCAAACGGACGCAAGTGATTCCGGTATTGGGGCCATTTTGACCCAGGAAACCGAACGTGGCGAAAAGGTGATCTCTTACTCAAGCCGATCGCTTAATGGGGCTGACAAAAACTACTCCACGACCGAGAAGCAGTGTTTGGCAATAGTCTGGGCGATCCGGAAACTTAAGCCATATCTGGAAGGGTACCACTTCAAGGTGGTAACCGACCAGATGTCACTGAAGTGGCTCAACAGCATCGAGAGCCCTTCAGGAAGGATCGCCAGATGGGCCCTGGAGTTGCAGCAGTACTTCGAAATAGCGTACAGGACAGGGACAATTCAATGTGATGGCAGACGCATTATCAAGGCAGCCACTACCAGTAACACTGCGAGGGATCAAGGAGACATCGGAGGCGGAAGCCTCCGCAGCATGCAGCTGGATTCAGGACATGCGCGGAAAGATTAGGACTCAGCCACAAAAGTACCCGGACTACGTAATGGAGGGAGAACATTCCACTCAGAGCAGGCAGTGAGGATGTCGCGACGTGGAAGATGTGCGTCTCTAAAGCTCTACGAGAAGCGGTGCTGAAAGAGAACCACGACTCACCGGCAGCTGGCCATGTAGGAAGCAGAACGACAATAGCACGTCTGGCAGCCCGGTACGACTGGCCAGGCATGCACCGAGACGCTCGAGCCCACGTAAAAGGATGCGAGACATATATCAGATTCAAAGCCAAATCAGATGCAGGCAGCTGGGAAAATGCTAACGCAGGTGCCAGAGAAACCGTGGGCTACAGTGTGCGCAGACTTCGTCGGACCCCTGCCGCGTTCAAAACACGGCAACCAAATGCTGCTGGTGCTGATAGACAGGTTCTCCTAGTGGACTGAATTTGTGCCGCTGCGGAGCGCGACGACCGAGTCCATAAAAAAAGCGTTCAGGGAGCGCATCATCGCAAAGTTTGGGGTCCCGAAGGTAGTCATAACGGATAACGGAGTACAGTTCAACAGCAAAATCTTCAAGAGTTTCCTGGCCGAGATGGAAGTCAAGCATCAGTTCACGGCTCCATATACCCCGCAAGAGAACCCGACAGAAAGAGCAAACAGGACCGTGAAGACGATGATAGCGCAGTTCACAGGGCAGGATCAGAGAAGCTGGGACGAGAAAGGGCCTGAGATTATGCTGGCAGTAAATACGAGTGTTTCGGATTCCACAGGATTAACGCTGGCGTTTATTACTCAAGGCAGAGAACCGAGACTGCCGAGCGCCTTATACGACAGAGAGACCTTGGGAACAGGACGACCCACTGAGACTCCAGGGGAGAAGGCCAACAAACTCGGGGAAATCTTCGAGATTGTAAGGCGGAATCTGGAGAGAACCAGGATCAGGCTAGGCATTACAACCTAAGGAGGAGACAATGGACACCAGCTGTGGGGGACGTCGTGTGGGCCAAGGAACATCATTTGTCAAAGGCGGCCGAGGGATTCGCAGCAAAGTTGGCCCCAAGATACGACAGACCTCACCAGATCACGGATTTTGCGTCACCAGTAATCTGCAAAATACGGCACATGAACACAAAAAAAGAGAGGACCATTCACGTGAGCGAGCTGAAACAATAACAAACACAAAACACAAGCGAGCAGGTACAAGCAGATACGTTAGACAAAAGGCAACAGTAAAAACAGGACGAAAAGGATACAACCATCAGACCGGAACGTCCAAATGCTCAGAGATGACTAATAGGAAAATTTCCAGCGATAGCTCGCCGAAGCAAGGGGAAAGACGGCACAGAACAGAGAGCTGTACCGTAAAAATGGAAAGTAAAAGGAGGGACGCTGGAAAAAAAAACGGGACCGAGCAAAGAAGAACCGAGGTGTCGAGGAAGGAGCGGCCGGCGGCAGACGGTCATTTAGCTAGAACACCACCATGAGCACCAGAGTGACAAGGAGCGACGCACGTAAAGCGATGGCTGCCCGCCAGCCGTCTGAGAGGTCTTGCCCGGGGCAAGGATAGTCAACCACACGGCCTACCCGAACCTCGCGGCAGATCTCGAGGCGAGGAGAGCCCGATCCGGTGATCAGCTCCGACAGCGAAGTCGAGTTGAAGATCCACGGCTGGAGGAGAGGAGGTGGCGGCTTTGGAAGGCCACCAGCGCCACAGACGGCCGTATCCCGACCGGCACAACCAGGGTCGAGTGGGTCAGCGAGGAGCCACCTGCGGGCGACGGACTTCCCGCAGCCAGGAGGAGCAGGTAACAGCAGCCACGCTGGAGTTCCGGCTGAACTTGGAGGCGTGGAGGAGGACGGAGGAAACGCGGCTGAAAGAAATGGAGGAGGACCCTGATTGGCAGGCCCGTTTGCGACGAGCCGAGGAGGAGGAGCAGCAGCTGTGGGAGGAGCCGGCATACCCACCCACCCCGAGGTATGTCGCCGAACCGTGGGTACCGCCCCAGGAGGAGGCCGACGATCGGGCTGCCTCTCCTCCGGGCTGGCTGCCGAAGGTGCCGCTTACGCCGCGGTACGAGGGGTCGCCGACACGACCACCCTCACCGGAAGGCAAGACGCTCTCTCCCCGGTCGCCACTACCGCCGCAACCGGATACGCCACCGACGCCGCAACCGGATAGACCACCACCGCTGACGAGGCACTACGGGGAATCTCCCCAATGGAGACCCTCGCGGCCACCCACGCCGAGGTTCGAACGGCCGCCGGCGGCAGAGTCGCACCCGCGGCCGGACACGCCGCCGTACCAACCCGGAGACCCGGTATGACACCACGTCCGAACGGACATCCCGGCGGCGCACGTGACCCATAGCGTGCGGACGTTCGTGGCCGAAGGCGTGAGGTGGCGGCAACAGACGGTCGTCTGGACGTGGCCGGAGGGCCCCGCGGAGGAGGCGACGTCGGATGAGCCCCGGATCTGGGAGGAGACGGGACCTCGGGTGAGCCCGCTGGATCCTAGGACCCGTGGCCGGCCGGACTGTGGACCCCACCGACACCGAGTACGCGACCATCGACGCCCGGTACTGTGGAGCAGACCGAGGTGAAATCGTGAAATACAATCTTGTAAAATGAACACACAGAAGCTTAGAAATGGAAGGGGGCGGGGACGCGGCTGAAAGCATAAACAAGAATGGTGCATACATGGTGGCAGCAACGTGAAACGAAGGGAAAGGATTAGAGCGCAGGCAAAGAAAGAAAACTCAAGCTTACTTACCCGCTGCGAAGCGAATGCTAAGTCCTCTCCGCTCCCGCCTTTGAAGGGGTCCGCGTGGAGCCAGGTCAGCCAGCTGAGGGCGAATGAAGGATAAGAGTGAAGGAAAGTCGTAGAAAGGATGAGAGCAAAGTGGGAAAAGGCAAATGAAACTCACCTAAGGAAGTCACAAATTTTGCAGAATCACCAGACAACAGGGAAGGGGCGCCTCGATAGGCGGTCGATTGGTACTGGACGATGTGGCGATCGTTTGGCTCAAGAAAAATGGAAATATCGGTGATGATGAACATCGCGGCGAGCAAGTGGCAACGCCGCACCTGCGATATCGATATCGTGAGCAGGACCTCTGGGTATCGATAACCGATTAGTATCGGTGCCCAGTGGGAACAGATGGAGGATCGGCGCGGGAGATTTAAAAATGCTATGCGGAGGACGACCGGCGCTGTGGAAACGTAACAAGGTTGAAAACGTCGAGGGAACGTCGAGAAAGCAACGAGGAAGCGCCGAGAGAACCGTAACGAGATGCGCCATGACTCAAGGGCTAGGATATACAAGGGAACGCCGGAGAGTGTGTAACGAACTTATTTCTTTGGTTTCTGCTCGCTACGGTATTTGTGCGGCTAACTCAGTAGATTGTGTGTGTTTGTTCCACCAAATTTATATAAACGTGACCGCCCAGTAGTTCAGTGAGAAAGCACAGAATTCTCGGGTTCGGAGTGGGTTTATTGCGGGTATAACTGCAGTTGGCTTTAAAATTTGCTTGTCTCGCTGTCAGAACGCCAGGAAGCTGCCTCGCTTTTCACTTCGCTTCTGTGCCTCGTGTAAACGAACGTTCCACCCTAGCCTCACCCTTTCGCGTACTGGTCGTGCCGTTCCTGCGGGCTCGATCCTCCTTGCGTGGCCGTTGCGGTGTGGTGTCATGCTTGCTGGAACTGCTCCTGACAGGGTGGCTGTCGCGTGACTTCTGTATTGGGTTCGTGGCCGTACGCCGATCCGGGACTTCTCTCCCTTCTGGCTCGTGAGTCTCGGGGTTCTGTCGCGCCGCTCCGGGACTTCTCTCCCTTCTGGTTCGTGACTCTCGGGGTCTGTTGCGCCGCTCCGGGACTTCTCTCCCTTCTGGCTGGCTACTCTAGGGGTTCTGTTACGCCGCTCCGGGACTTCTCTCCCTTCTGGCTCGCTACTCTCGGGGTTCTTTCGCGCCGCTCCGGGACTTCTCTCCCTTCTGGCTGATTTCACGATTTCAAATCTAAGTCTAGTAGACCCTCCAGGCGTAACGCCAGGACTTCGTCGGCAGGACAGAACAGAACTTAGCCGTGTGGTGCCTCCTTAGACCTCAGCCACCTGTGCCTCAGTTCGGAGATTCCTAGTAATCCCAATCCCGAACGTCTCGACGTAACAATCTTGCTCCTCGTAGGCTCCCACGGCGCTGCTTCCGATGACTTGCCCTGGTGTGGCTCCCTCGTAGCTTGCTTGGTTGGTTTTCGTTCGATTCCTTGTCTTAACCCTTGATGATCGTACTTGACTGATGCTCTCGATTGACTGCTCGCTCTTTACTAACTGATCTCCACTGAATGATCTCGACCGAATGATCTCGACTGAATCCTCCGCGGGTTTATGTAGGGCCTCTGGGAACCGTTATTTCCCTTTTGCACACGTCCCGCCGAAACTCTCCACACCGGGTCCACAGTTAATGGTTCCTGATTGACCCTCTTGTTCCTGACGCACTGCTTCCTGCCGCCGTCCAGCCTGATGCTGTCGTCCTGCTGATCCCGGAGACGCATGCGGCATGTTTGTGTGCCGCACCGCTGCCGAGATGTGGCACCTTCTTTTTCGGTCCAAAGTTCACGGCCGCGTCCAAAGTCCGGCGGCGTCCCGTTACTCCTTTTTGCACACGGCACTCTCGCTCCGCCCGCCAAGTCTCCGCTCCCTCTTTCTCCATTGTTGGTCTTCAAACTCTCTTGGTCTCCGAACCCTCTTGCTCTCCAAACTCTCTCGCTCTACAAACTCCCTTGTCTCCAAACTCTCTTCCTCTCCAAACTCTCACGTTCTCCAAACTCTCACGTTCTCCGCCCTCGATCTCCAAACTCTCTCGTTCTCCGTCCTCGATCTCCGCCGCGCCGCCACTACGCGAATTCGCCGCGTACCTGGTGATCGGCCGGCCATCTGCTGCTGGGATTTGTGTGTAGTTTTTCAACTCCTCACATTCCCCCCTTACTTCGGGAAAGATTAAGAAAAATCAGGGCTCTCACTCTCCGGCGTTCTCTTGTATATCCTAGCCTTTGAGTCATGGCGCATCTCGTTCCGGTTCCCTCGGTGCTTCCTCGTTGCTCCCTCGACGTTCCCTCGACGCTTTCCATCTTGTTTATAGCAATTTCAAATCTCCCCCGCCGATCCTCCATCTGTTCCCACTGGGCACCGATATGAATCAGCTATCGATACTCAGAGTACTTGCTATCCGCGATGTTCCTCATCACCGATATTTCCATTTTTCTTGTGCCCATCGATCGCACTATCGTCCAGTGCCAATCGACCGCCTATCGAGGCACCACCTTCCCTGTTATATGGTGATTTGCAAATTGTTTAAGCCCGTGCACCTGTCGGCCGGAGTTTAGTTTTTTTTTGTACCCCTCAGCCCGGCGTTTCCACTTTCCTTGCCGCTACGTAAGTACTCTGATCTCACACCCGACTCCTTGTATGTGCTCATCAGCTTATTTTCTCTTGGCAGGTTACCTTTGTCGACCATGTCATTTCAGACTCCAGCAGCTGTGCTTCCTGGTTTGGACTCCGATCCGGCCCGCGATCCCGTCTCCTCGTCTGGGCATGATGCTCTTCTCCGTGATGCTTGGCCTCTTTCGGTACAGCTCTCCTAGCTGTGCCGATTTCCCCCTTCCTTCGGCAGACTGCTGCTGCCAGTCCTAATCAGATCCTTGTAGACCTTGGTTCGTTCCTTTCCGCATTCGTTATCCTTGACGTGTTTCTTGTACTGTATATGATGGTATCGTAGTGCCTTGTAGAGAATCCTTCGAGTTTTATCTGTGTCCTTTAAGAATCCTAGGAGTGACCCTCGGAGTCTCACCTCATTCCTGAGCATCCTTTGGGCATCCTTGGAGCTATCCTTGGACCCTTCTCCTCGCGTCCTTTGGGTATCCTTGGAGCTATCCTTGGACCTTTTTCCTCGTGTCTTTAGGGTATCCTTGGAGCTATCCTTGGACCCCTTTCCTCGTGTCCTTCGGGTATCCTTGGAGCTATCCTTGGACCCTTTTCCTCGTGTCCTTTGGGTATCCTTGGAGCTATCCTTGGACCCCTTTCGTCGTGTCCTTCGGGTATCCTTGGAGCTATCCTTGGACCCCTTTCCTCGTGTCCTTCGGGTATCCTTGGAGCTATCCTTGGACCCCTTTTCTCGTGTCCTTCGGGTATCCTTGGAGCTATCCTTGGACCTTTACTGTTGCCTTTTGTCTACCGTATCTACTTGTGGCTGCTCGTATGTATTCTGTGTTTGTTATTGTTTCAGCTCGCTCACGTGGATGGTCCTCTCTATTTTTGTATTCACGTGCCGTATTTTGCAGATTACTGGTGACGCAAAATCCGTGACCTGGTGAGGTCCGTCGTATCTTAGGGCCAACTTTGCTGCGAACCCCTCGGCCGCCTTCGACAAATGATGTTCCTTGGCCCACACGACGTCCCCCACAGCTGGTGTCCATTGTCTCCTCCTTAGGTTGTAATGCCTAGCCTGATCCTGGGAGGCTCTCTCCAGATTCCGCCTTACAATCTCGAAGATTTCCCCGAGTTTGTTGGCCTTCTCCCCTGGAGTCTCAGTGGGTCGTCCTGTTCCCAAGGTCTCTCTGTCGTATAAGGCGCTCGGCAGTCTCGGTTCTCTGCCTTGAGTAATAAACGCCAGCGTTAATCCTGTGGAATCCGAAACACTCGTATTTACTGCCAGCATAATCTCAGGCCCTTTCTCGTCCCAGCTTCTCTGATCCTGCCCTGTGAACTGCGCTATCATCGTCTTCACGGTCCTGTTTGCTCTTTCTGTCGGGTTCTCTTGCGGGGTATATGGAGCCGTGAACTGATGCTTGACTTCCATCTCGGCCAGGAAACTCTTGAAGATTTTGCTGTTGAACTGTACTCCGTTATCCGTTATGACTACCTTCGGGACCCCAAACTTTGCGATGATGCGCTCCCTGAACGCTTTTTTTATGGACTCGGTCGTCGCGCTCCGCAGCGGCACAAATTCAGTCCACTAGGAGAACCTGTCTATCAGCACCAGCAGCATTTGGTTGCCGTGTTTTGAACGCGGCAGGGGTCCGACGAAGTCTGCGCACACTGTAGCCCACGGTTTCTCTGGCACCTGCGTTAGCATTTTCCCAGCTGCCTGCATCTGATTTGGCTTTGAATCTGATATATGTCTCGCATCCTTTTACGTGGGCTCGAGCGTCTCGGTGCATGCCTGGCCAGTCGTACCGGGCTGCCAGACGTGCTATTGTCGTTCTGCTTCCTACATGGCCAGCTGCCGGTGAGTCGTGGTTCTCTTTCATCACCGCTTCTCGCAGAGCTTTCGGGACCCACATCTTCCACGTCGCGACATCCTCACTGCCTGCTCTGAGTGGAATGTTCTCCCTCCATTACGTAGTCCGGGTGATTTGCCAGTAGCCGTCCTTCAAGTCCAAACTGCTTATGTACCGTGCCTCTCTCACATGGTCGAAGATATAATTTAGGGTAGGCATCCTTTATCGATTTTGCTTTGATCTGCCTGAAGTCGACGCACAGTCTCCACTTGCACGTCTTTCTCCTAGCCATCACGATGGGAGAGCTGTATGGGCTGGTTGAGTGCTCTATGCATCCCATTTGGAGTAGCTCGTCCACCTTCGCATTGATCACCCCTTGAACTTTCGGAATCTTCGGGTAGTATCGCTGTTTTATTGGTTTGTCGTCCTTCATTGTTATTTGATGCTCTGCCATGTTCGACGTTCCTGTCATGGTTTTGAAACTGGCTAGCTCTGCCTCCACGAACTTCGCTGTGTCCTCATACTCTGCTTCCTGTTGTACGACTGCTACCGATAGCCTCTCCTCAAACCACCCATTGTGTCGGTTCCTGGCCGGTATTCTTACCTCGTGTTCAGCGCACCTTATCTCGGTTCCGACTCCACCACCCCTGGTAGTATCAGCAGGCTCATGGTTAGTCGCTTGTTCCCGAATGCGATCTCCACCTCCAGCTGTTCATTGATTCCGCCGCACCTTCCGTCTGCCAACCTAACTTGCCGCCGTGTCCTCGTAATCCTCCCGAGGGTAGCCAGGTTTTCCACCAGTGCCTTGCTTATTTTTTAAAGTGTCTCTCACAGAATTGTTTAGTGGCCTCAACATCGTCTGCATGTCGATCATGTAGTCTTTAAATGACTCACTAAAACCCTGTTTTCGTTGCCTGACCTGATCCGACAGCCTTGTAAAGAAATCTCTCGGCAGAAAGTAGAGATGGAAGCTCTCAATGAACTCGGCCCAGGTTTTCCATTGTTTATTGTTGGCGATAAACTTCTTCAACGCCCTTTCTTTCAGCAGCTCCGGCATCGCTCGGGGGATCATGTCTAGGTCTAAGCCGTAGGTGTTGGGGAACCATTCTACTTGTTCCAGGAACTCAAACGGTTTCTCCGCCCCGTCGAACCTGAATTACCACTCGCGGACTTGTTTAGCGACCCTTGCATAATCCGACTGGCTGGGTCAGCACCGCTGTCTTCCTGTCCTGGCTTGAAGCTCTCCTGTGAGCCTCCCTTTGCAAGTTGTCGACGCTCAAGCTTGTTACTAGGTTATCCCCTTCAGCGTTAGTTAGCGTGATACTCGGGCCGGCTCTGTCGTAATATATAGCTTCCAACTCAGCCCAGATGGCAAGTTGTGGGTCGTTCTCTGTCTCGGAGTAATACTCCGACAATGTCTTCCTCATGTCGACGACGTCCTCCTTCTTAAGGCGGTAAATCCACTTCTTTCCCATTCTGTTTATTTTGCTTTCACCGCTGGGACAATCACGTTTTGGGCGCCAGATGTAACGAACTTATTTGTTTGCTTTGTGTGCGGCTAGCTCAGTAGATTGTATGTGTTCGTCCCACCAAATTTATATAAACGTGACCGCCCAGTAGTTCAGTGAGAAAGCACAGAATTCACGGGTTCGTAGTGGGTTTATTGAGGATGTAACTGCAGTAGGCTTTATAATTGGCTTGCTGTCTCCGACGGTACGGGTTGTCCCGGTGTTCGCTCGCCTCGTTGACACGGTGTTCCAGTTTTGTAGCTCCCTGAAGATCCTTTTCCGCTGCTTGCTCCTGACGCGTTTGGCTCGGTGACTGCTCGGCCGCAATTCAGTTCGCTCTGGGGTCAGCCGTGCGGGCTTAGGAAAGCGTCACCGTTCTCAGACTAGGGCGAACAGAGTGACGAGTTCTCCAGGATCACTCCTCTCGACACACGACCGCCCGTCCCTTGCTCTGTCCCGGATGGTCCACGGGGGCTTCCACTCAGATCGTGCGGACAGTCAAGACGGAAGAAGTTGCCTCGCTCTTCACTTTGCTTCTACGGCTCGTTTAAATGAACGTTCCCCCCTAGCCTCACCCTTTCGCTTACTGTCCGGGCCGTTCCTGCGGGCTCGATTCTCCTTGCGTGGCAGTTTCGGTGTGGTGTCCTGCTTGCTGGTGGCGGAGTCCTGCGAACTGCTCCTGACAGGGTTGCTGTACGTCGCGTGACTTCTGTATTGGGTTCGTGGGCGTACGCCGATCCGGGACTTCTCTCCCTTCTGGCTCGTGAGTCTCGGGGTTCTGTCGCGCCGCTCCGGGACTTCTCTCCCTTCTGGCTCGTTACTCTCGTTATTATGTCGCGCCTCTCCGGGACTTCTCTCCCTTCTGGCTTTTTACTGTCGGGGTTCGGTTGTGCCGCTCTGGGACTTCTCTCCCTTCTGGCTGATCGCGGCAAGACATGCTTAACTCCACTTGGCGGACTGGGCTCACGCCGGGACACGCCAAAGTAGTGCTTGGGGCGAGATACACTGGGCTCGACAGGCTTACCCCCGAGCTGACGATTTCAAGTCGCCGGCCGTCACTGCTCCAAGTCTGGTAGACCCTCCAGGCGTAACGCCAGGACTTCATCGGCAGGAATGAATAGACCGCCTTGACTTAGCCTTGTGGTGCCTCCTTAGACCTCATCCACCTGTGTCTCAGTTCGGGAATTCCTTGTTATCCCAATCCCGAACGTCTCGACGTGACAATTTTGCTCCTTGTAGGCTCCCACAACGCTGCTTCCGACGACTCGCCTTGTTGTTGCTCCCTCGTAGCTTGCCTGGTTGGTATTCGTTCGACTGCTTGTCTTAACTCTTCGACTGGTCGTAATCGACTGATCGTGCACAACTGACCGTAATCGGCTCACTGATCTCGAATGATTGATCCCACTGCCAGTGCCCTGCGGGTTTATATAGGGCCTCCGGGAACCATTATTCCCCTGTTGCACACGGCCGACGTCCATCCTGATGCTGCCGTCCCGCTGATCCCGGAGACGCATGCGGCATGTATGTGTGCCGCACCGCTGCCGAGATGTGGCACCTTCTTTCTCGGTCCAAAGTTCACGGCCGCGTCCAAAGTCCGGCGGCGTACCGTTACTCCATTTTGCACACGGCACTCTCGCTCCGCCTGTCAAGTCTCCGCTCTCTCTTTCTCCATTCTTGGTCGCCAAACTCTTTTGGTCTCCAAACCATCTTGCCCTCCAAACTCTCTTGCACTCCAAACTCCCTTGTCTCCAAACTCTATTGCTCTCCAAACTCCCACGTTCTCTAAACTCTCACATTCTCCAAATTCTCACGCTCTCCGTCCTTGATCTCCAAACTCTCACCTTCTCCAACCGCTCTTCGCCGCGCTGGGATTTGTGTGGAGTTATTCTACTCCTCACAAAATTCCTTACCCCCCATCTTGAAAATGATATTGCAACAAAATTTTATGTTGATGATGAAATAAGTAAACTAGTACAGAATACATCTAATGAAATTTCTAAACAACCACGGAAACAAGAAATCTTTAGATTGAGACCTCGAATCAATAATATTGAGGAATAAGTGAGTGAAATTTTTAAAAAATTGGAATTTCTCTTGAAAACTATTAATAAGATAGTAGAGGATATAAATGAAGTAGAAAGTAATATTTTCAATTATATTATTGCACCGACCGCAGTTTTAAAAAGTGAAACTATGTCTTTAGAGAAGAAACCATTTGTACCAAATAAAATAAAGTTATAAGTAAACGAGATATTGTAAATGAGTTACATCGACCATCATTCAAGACTTTTCCAAGACGTAGAGTTACAGTAGAGTGATTATTATATTAATGATTTATGGCAGGCTGATTTTGTTGAAATGGGCATATGCATCATCGAATAGTAATAGATACCTTTTCTAAATATGGATGGGGTGAAGCAATAAAATCAAAAAATGCAGAAAAAGTTACAGAATGGAAAAAAAATAAAATCTGGTCATGGAGTACCAAAGAATTTACAAACAGATAATGGAAATGAATTCTATAATAAACAATTTAGAGAATTGATGAAACGATATAAAATTAATCGTTACTCAACATTTAGTACTCTTAAAGTATCTACTGTGAAACGTTTGAGATCACAAAACAAAATTCACTAATACTTATCTTGTTGAAAAGATTCTGAAAAATAAAGGTGATTATGTGCTTTGCGATGGCTAGGCTTTTAAAAAACCAGAAGATTGTTGGATTCACAAAAAAGAAATTTTATAAAAAACAAGCGAAGGCATAGAAAAATTAAAATGTACGCATTGACGTCAATGCGTGAAATCAAAAAATGTTTCTTCACACGCACAATTTTTATTTATAAAGTGTGAAGAAACATGTTAAAATAAGAATTCGAATGGAATTGATAATGTGCTTGTGTGTTAAGTAAGTTAAGAGAGCGTTCGTGTACAGATAAGAATTTTGTATGGAACTTGAACTCTAAAGATTCTAAAACAAAAAGATGATTTATGCGTATAAATCAACGCTTATATGTATATGTACAAATCTAGTCTATATAAAGGGTGGAAAGAATTTCAAAAAGTATTCAGTTTTCGTCTATTCGTTCACGCAAGTCAATTTCAGGATCGTTTATTCGTTTGTGCGTTCGTTTGTTAAAAAAATGTCGTTTTTGATAATATTTTTCTATTAGGACAATTCTCTATTTCTTTTATTCTTAGCTCGTAAACATAAATATTTGCATTTATTTCATCAAGTTTTATTTCTAATTTATTTTGTTCTATTTTATAATGTCCATATCGTAATGTATTAATTTTATTGTTTTGTACAATGAGCTTTGTATCTTTTTTTCACCTATGTTTTATATATCAAGGACTCTCGCCCATTTGTATCGCTCTAACTGTTACCAACTGACTCTGGCTTTTTTAATTAGTGGGCCATAAAGCCCAATCCAAGTAGCTCACAAATTTCAATTAGCCAGGGCCCGAAAAGGGGATCGTAAAGTGGGAAATGCAGCAGTGGGTTAACCTTAACCTTAACCCAAGTGTCGACATTGTTGTCTCCTCCTTGCCTCGGCCATTGATATAGTAAATTTCCAAAGAAATCTTAGAGATACGGGTCTGCTGATAAGCGTGCGGCAGTATTTAGTGGCAGATGCAACTGCGCTTTATTGTGTCGCTTGGATTTCATCGGCTTGGGATTGGGTTTAGCTATGGGTCGCCGTGTTCATTAGCTGCCATAATTTATATGAGCCAACATATTTATTGAATGTTTTGGCAGTCGTTTTAACGGCTAGCTCGAGACCAGCGGCTTGTGTCCAACCAAGCAAGTGAGTGTCATAAAAGTGCAGTTGGGAAAAAATCTTAGATTTTAGATCGCATATTTTAGGAACAGATTTTTTAAATACTATAATATCTAGATTTTTAAAGACATATTAACGTTTGTAAAAATTCTAATAGTCTTGACATATCTCTAATATTTTTAATAATTTTATCTTATAAAACACATATAGGTAATCAAAATAAATGATCTTTCGCTTCTTAAATATTTTTCCAGTGCATTCAGCGAGTGCCATAAAGTTGGGACAGACCAGCGACAATTGCCACGAGGTCTGGAGTTAGTTTCTGGTATTCTGGCACCTGGGCGTAAGGAGCACCAGGGTGTGGTGCCTCGGAGTCTGTCAGTTTTGCTTTTGGGCTAAGCTCACAGCGTGCAATTATTTTTACTGTACGAGTGTGAAAATAATAAACCTGCCAATAGTGAGCAGAAAGTGTCCTGCTGTTCCTGCGCCGCCTCCCGGCCTCCTTTATCCGTTCAAGTGCGCACTTAAGGCAGGGTATCCAGCTGTCCGCAGATCCTACAGGGTCCTCTATACAGTCCATAGGGACACCCTACCTGCCATTGGTACTCGAGACACTGTGGGTGATGCAAAGTGACGGATGAGCCGAGACGCTGGGCGAACGGCAGGATTCAAGTGCTTGTGGTGTGTCCTTTTGTTTGAGTTAACATTATTCTTCACTTTAAATACCAATTAATAACTGCAGCTGAAGCTGGAAACTAAAACTGGAACACACAAGTGGACCGGACAGATCGGCCCATTTCTGAGCTCTGTCCATACACCACAAAAATAAAGTGGGTTGGGTTTGGTATCAAAATAAAACATTTACTTTCCTTGTGCCAAGAAAGTTAATTTATATATAATATAATATAATATTTTTTATATTTAATATAAAGCGGGTATTATAAACTTATATATTTTCAAGCCCGAATCTGATTAATGGGGCTATATCTATTTCAGTAATAAATTTTTAAAATACAAATGTTCTGTTTAGCTTGTTTAATTTCTAAAAGGTTCATTTGATGAAAATTTGGTTAATTTGATGAATATTTGTGTAATTACCTCTCTTCCCTGTTCGATCTGGCGTAAATGCGCCATAATCTAGCCAATTGAAAATGATCGCAAATATTTGCAGAGCAACTGCTGACGACGAAGTCGTCTTTGAGTCGACGACGTCGACAACAACTTGAAACAATTAATGTGGCATTTGTGTTCCGCCACATGACTTTCGACTGAAACGCTTGTTTCACACTCCCTCCCACATCTAATGCTCACACTTGGGGGAGGTTCTCGAACTATGCACGCTAAAGATCGGGGGAAACCTCGAACACCTCGAACACCTCGAACAAACGCTTGTTTCACACTACATCCGGTCTAATATCCCTCAAACCAACATCTGCTGACCACAAGACTGAAGACAGGTTACATGAACGAATATCACCCTAAAAGAATAGACAGAAAAAGACCACTCTAAACAACCACAAATTGTACGCATGACAAAACACCCTCCACACACACACACAGCTGGAAGACCTAGGTCAAGCTGTACAGGCCGTCAGGCGAACGGCAAAGGGGGAACTGCTAATCCTCCTAAACAAGGTCTCTGACCCAAAAACCGCAGAGCTTCAGAGCAAAATGAAAGCGGTCCTGGGCAGCAATGTTGACGTCAGAGCGCTGACTGAGACAACGCTGATCGAGGTGAAGGACATCGACGAGACCACGGACAAAACGGATGTCATATGTGCGGTTAAGTCACAGTTTGATGTGGAACTGCCAGAATCTGCGGTGGTAGGACTACGGGCGGCGTACGGGGGCACCCAAACCGCCACACTTAGAGTTATGCCCGACATAGGGAGGCGTCTCGTGGAAAAGGGAAAACTCAGGTTGGGATGGACCTGGTGCAGAATCCGGTCCAAGATAACACCCAAAAGGTGTTTTAAGTGTATGGAATTCAACCATATAGCAGGAAACTGCAGATCCCAGGAGGACTGCTCTAAATGCTGCTACAACTGCGGCGCGAAGGAGCACCAAGCCAGAGGCTGCAAAGCAAAGGCCTGCTGTATGCTCTGCAAGCGCAAAAAGGAGAAGGACTGTGACCACTCAACAATGAGTGGAAAATGGGCTGGAGGGCTTTGCAACGGCTAAGGGGCTGATGAAGATTCTTCAGATCAACCTAAACCACTGCGAGGTTGCCCAATCGTTGCTGGAGCAAAATGTCATCGAGCAAAACGTAGACATGGCACTCATAAGCGAGCAATATAGAAATAAAAACTCCGGTGAATGGCTAGCAAATAGTAGCAAAAAATCGGCAATATGGAGCTGCGGAAACCCAAGGCGCCAGATTAGCAGGAAAAAAAGCGAAAATTGCTTCGCCGGGGGCCCACGTGAATGGAATAGCTTTCTATAGCTGCTACCTGCCGCCAAGCCTTAGCCTCCCCCAGGCAATAAATGTGCTCGAAGAGATTGCAGAAGATGCCCGGGAAAATCGCCCTTCCGTAATTGCCGGGGACTTTAACGCCTGGGCTACGGAGTGGGGCTCCCCCCGAACAAATACGAGGGGAAGGGCGCTACTGGAGAGCTTCGCCGCACTTGAGCTAGTACTGCTGAACTCTGGAACAAAACCGACCTTTTCTAGAGCCGGGACAAGTTCCATCATTGACCTTACATTTGTGAGCGCTGGACTGGCTTCGGGCTCCAGCTGGGAGTCCACAAATGGCCCACCACGAGTTCCAAAGACCGTGGTAGGGTACAAAGTAGAAACGCTAGACGTGGAGATGGTGCAGATGTTGTTCGAGGACCTCTCTACAAACGGATCAGCAGACGAAAGGGCTAACCGCATCGCAGATTACACCAAGGTAGCCTGTGATGCATCTATGCAGAGGAAGGGGAAACTCCCATCAAGGAAAAGACCGGCATACTGGTGGAACCAATCCATTGCGGAAGCCAGGAAAGAATGCCATAGAGCAAGACGTGCATACCAACGAGCAAGAGGAAGACTCGAATTTAGGGCACTTCAGATATATTACAGGGAAAAAAGACGAGCCCTGGAAAAACTAATAAAAGAAAGCAAACGCAGGTGTTTTAATAATATATGCGAAGAAATAGACTCCAACCCTTGGGGCTTCGCATATAAACTCGTCACAAAACGGCTTCGGGCATTTAGTAGACCGTCGCCGACATGCCCAGTCTTCCTAAAAAGGGTAGTAGAAACACTATTCCCTGAGCAAGAGGGTATGGCGCGTATAGCACAGATCGTAGACACGAGAAGCATCAAGCTCACAAGTCCTGAGGAAGTCCTTGAGGTTCTTAAGACAATAAAGGACGATAAGGCACCGGGACCTGATGGAATCCCAAATAAAGTATTAAAAATAGCCATAAAAGCAAACACCAAACAGTATGTTGACATGTACAATGCATGCCTAACAGAAGGTGTGTTCCCTAGCCGCTGGAAAACTCAGCGGTTGGTACTCATACCAAAGGGGGACAAGGCAGCGGAGGAGCCTTCCTCGTATAGACCACTCTGTATGCTGGATACGGTGGGCAAAATTCTTGAAAGAATTATCCACTACCGGCTAGAAAGTGCCCTTGTCGGGACCAACGGCCTCTCTGAGATGCAGTATGGTTTTCGAAAGGGACTATCCACAATCGATGCCATTGGTAAACTGTGTGAGATCGCAGACAAAGCCATTGAGGGAAAGAGGTGGTTGTACGGCACTAAGCAGTATTGCATAGCGGCAACATTGGATGTTAAAAACGCATTCAACTCCGCTAGCTGGCACCACACACTAAGTGCACTAAGCAAACTTAATGTCCCAGTGTACATACAGCGAGTAATAGCGAGCTACTTCGAAGGTCGCCTGCTCCTGTACGAAACAGAAACAGGGCAATCTACTCACAGGGTCACCGGGGGAGTCCCACAAGGATCAGTCCTAGGCGTAGCCATAGTAGTTACGGCCAAGAAACTCCCAGACGCGGAAAGAATCTGCAATGAAGCTGGGAAACGAGCAAGCGCATGGCTCGACTCTAAGGGTCTCGCCTTGGCAGCTCATAAAACCGAAGCAGTCCTGATAAGTAGCAGGCAGAAAGTGGAAACGGCCACTATTAAAATTGGAGAAGCCACCATAAGATCTCGCCCAAGCTTAAAATACTTGGGGGTCATGATTGACCACCGGCTTTCTTTCAAAGAGCATCTAGCGTACGCTAGTGGCAAGGCAGGCAGAACCGCGGCAGCAATTTCGCGAATTATGGCGAACACTCGTGGACCGAGGCAACCAGGACGTAGATTACTGGTTAGCGTTGTCACATCGACGCTGATGTACGCTGCTCCCATATGGGCCCGAGCAACAAAAAATGGGAGTTATCTGCAGGAGGGTGATTCGGTACAGAGACTGTGTGCCCTGAGGGTCTGCTGTGCGTTCCGCACGGTATCCCATGACGCGGCACTAGTTATTTCAGGAGTAATTCCGATGGACCTGCTAGCAGTGGAGTCAGTGGGTATCCGCGCAGGTAGCACAGGGGTCGAATCTGTCGAATCCCTACGAAAAAGGTGCAGACAACTCACCATTGCAAAGTGGCAGGAGAGGTGGGCTAATAGCAGCAAAGGACGATGGACGCATAAGCTTATCCCAGAACTGCAGAGATGGCTGGGAAGGAAGCATGGACATGTGGACTTTTACTTAACGCAACTGCTGACAGGACATGGATGCTTTAAATACTACTTGAATAGGTTTAAGCATGAACGTTATCCGCACTGCCCACTCTGCGAGTCGGATAATGAAGACGCAGAGCACGTATTTTTTGTCTGTCCGAGATTTAATAATGAACGTCGAGATCTGAGCATAAGGGGGAGGACGCCAGCCGTTTGTAACCTGGTGGAAATTATGCTTGAATCAGAAGTAAATTGGTCTTAAAAAACTGCGCATCGCAGAAAGGCTGCGAAATTCCAATAGGATAGTATCCTAGAGAGCCCTTAGGGCATTCCCCCCCCGGCGAAGTAATACCTAACGGCAGTACCGCCGGGGAAGCGGGGAGGGGGTGGAGTTTTTACTGGGTTAGAGTCCCAGACTTCGGTAAGCTAGCACAGCTCCGAGTTGGCTTTCGATGCTTTAAACCACCACTAAAAAAGAAAAAAAAAAACACACACACCTTTGGGCTGAGGAAAGACCAGAAAAGACAAGACATGACAAAACACACCACCTTAATTAGGTCATTATAACACCTGTGTGCTACCTAACGGTCAACGCAACCCCCCTTTTTACCACACTTTTATTACTTAATTATGCTAATTAGGTCATTATGACACCTGTGTGCAACCATTAGCGACTAATTAGGGTCATCCCCACCCCCTTTTTTTTGACATGATGTATTACCTAGTGAGCCAGGAACCATATTATCTATCTACTAAAAACCTTAAATATTACACTTATAAAAAGTATAAAAAATCGGGTAGACCAGCAGATCTTTCGAAATATGTGGTGGCTTGAACGGATTGTAATGTTCTCAACAGTCTTTGATATTCTCATCTCTAAACTCATCGACGGATTTTGAAGATATTGATTTATTTCATGGATGGTGTGAGTACAACCTTTTAAAATTGAGCTGCCATAAATGCAACGTTTAAAGGGATACTCCTACGTTTATCAGTTACTTTCTTAAAAATACGCCACTTGACCGTATATATTCTGTTAAAGATTTAGGTGGTCTTCTGAACCCTAAACTTAAATTTGACTACCACATAATGTCCACTGTTAAAAAAGCCATGAATGTTCTTAGGCTTATAAAGCATTGGTCAAAAGAATTTGATGACCTTTTTACGACCATATTATTATTTACCTCCCCTGTCCGACCAATTTTGTTGGTCGGTTTGGAGTCCACAATATAAAGTGCACATCGACCGTATTAAGTTGGTACAAACAAATTTTTTGTTATTTGCCCTGCGTAGTTTGAACTGGGATCAAAACGTAAGACTACCTTCCTACTAGAGTAGATTACAGTTTCTTAATTTAGCTACACTTGTAAATCGTAGAACAATGCTTGGTACTATTTTTATATAAAATCTTATAATAGGTGACATTGATTCTTCAGATTTTTTAAGCCGCCTAACATTTAATGTTCCCGTTAGACTAACACGAAATTATTATCCTCTAAATTTGCCAACATTTACATCCAATTTTAGTCTGCATGAGCCCTTTTTGCGTTCTATGCAATAACTATAACAACCTTCATCATTTTACTTGCAACTCTATCCCGGTATTAAAAACTAATATTTTAACTCATTTGCTTCATTATTAGTTGTGCCTTTTATTTTCATTTGTGTCCCGTCTCTATTTGTTTTTTGTACCTTTCTCGCGAATCCGTATTTTTTGCCCAAATTGATAATAGGGCCCCGCGCGTAACAAGCACGTGCTTGGTGTCGTTGGGCCACTTGTTTTTTCTGTTCGAAGTGCATCAACGTCCATATATATAAGCGTATGTGTGTAAATAGTTGCAAAGTGAATTGCGCGGTGAATAAGAATTCTTCGAAGTATTCTTGAACAACTTAGGCTTAACACACAACACGCTTAAAGATTATTTAAGTTTCGCATACTTAAATTAACAAAAATGTTTTTAGTTTTTTTAAGTTTTCTCCTCCTTTCTTTCGTCTGCCGAAAACATACGCCGGCCAAAAAGCAATATGACGAAAATCGCTCCAGGCTACGTCGCGTCTAATGACGTCGCTGCCGTCGTCGCTACTCTTTTTAAATTAATTATATTAACTTTTCATATCTTATATTTTCTTTGTTAATTTTTTTTTTATTTTTAAAGTCGTCGTATTAATTTAAGCTTTCTTATCGCTTTTAAATTTTTACTATTTATATAAATGTAAGATTTATATTTAATTCACTTATATGGGTAATATTTTAATAATATTAATTTATTATTAAAAGCCCATTTTAACCTTTTCCTTAATTTTGATGTTAAAAAAATTTTAAAAAAATTCATCGTCTTAAACGACTTAGCGGGCTTGGAACCAATTGTTAAGAAATGGGGGAAACATAGAGTATGCAGAGATGGAGAGGGTAGAAAATGTAGAAGCTCAACGTAGGCGAATGGAAACAAAGAGCAGGATTAAGATATAGCGAACCGTAGGGAAATACGCTTGGATACTGCTTTCGGTACGAATGAGCAAGCATCCGATTCTCGACGTTGTTCTAATAAATAACATAATACCCAAATGCGAGCTACAGAGCAGGCTGAAAAAAGTGGAGAATCTTTTAAGTTCTGTGCAACTTGTCACAGCAATATAAAAGCTGTAAGAAATCATAAAGGTGCCATTTCTAACGGCTTTGATTTTTCAGAAATTCCTCATTCTTCATAAGTACCGAGCTATACAGAAAACATAACTGTTTCGAAACTGTTCTCTTATAGCTTCCCAAGCTGATTTTGCACTAGTAGACGAGCAATTACCCATCCAGCAGGAGGATGTAAGTTCGGAGGTGACTTATTCTAAGCTAAGCTAAATCCTGGAGAACAAGAATCGATGCTTAAGAATAATTAGACCCGCGATGTAGGAATTCTGAGAAGCCTTTCGTCGTGATTTTCGATGCTGACTCTGAAGAATTAGCATTCCCAAGCTTTAATGCTAGCGTCAATTGACCATTTTCAAAGAGGTTGTATGAAACAATATTTTAACTTGCTTAAGTGAGCGCAGCGCCAGCACCGCGATAACAGCTGCCAGCATACTTATGGAATATTTCATGGATAACTTAATTAGCCATGATGATGGATATCTAATTCTTAAGGATATTCGCACGTCTTCTCCTTACTCAGAAGATGAGAATAAAGTCATGGTTATAATTCGCAAGTTTGTTTTGCCAACTTTGTCGGCCGCTAAAACTAGGTGGTCAGAGCTGGATAGTACTGAGTAAATGAGGAGGCTATTAAAGCCAATTTTAATAGATATTATGCCATATAAAGTTTGAAAGACGCACTTAGAAGGGATATAATTTTAGAGAATTTTGGAATTTAAAGCTACACTCTTCATTTCATGTTATCTATCCCCGTTAATCTGGCTGGGTCTACATTTAGGAGCTTAAGCCCTGATTTGTTAAATACCCTGCGTTCTTGATTTATTGATTATAAAGTACTTATGATAGATGACATTTTTATGGTCGGCGCAACAATATTTTTCCATTTGGACTGTCGCCCTAAGCAAATCTTTTCCAACGTTGATGCTCCTTTTGGAGGTATTTCGGTCATCGTGTTCGGTGATCTTAGACAATTGCGGCCAGTATGTGATCGTTGGGTTTTTCAGCTGCCGTTGCATTATCCATATAGTGCTATATTAGGATCCTACCTATGGAGCCCTTTTAAGGTTTACAAACTCAATGCGACAGCGAGATGACCAGCCGTTTGCAATTGCACTCAATAACATGGCGTCCGGCCAATTGACGTCTGATTATATAAGCTTAGAACCCGAATGTCGAATGAAAGCCAAATAGCAAGTATCGCAATTCACCTTTTCTCAAACAATCAGATCGATACAATAGGGAAAGGCTCAACTCTATCCCACTGAATAGTTTAGCTTAAAGCAAAGGAACAGATGTATGGAACAAAATAGGGCTTTAAATCGAAACACAATACTTATATACTGAAACACAATACTTATATACTTCACGGATTTTAAAAACCACTGCAAAATGTATGATGACGGTCAATGTAGATATATCAGATGATCTCGTTAATGCAGCCACAGGTGTTCTTAGGAAGATAGGCTTCAGTATGTCCAACACTCGGTACATTTTTTGTATATCATTTTTAAATGAAAGTATAAAAGTTCAACGGAGGAGGTCACCGTCAAGAGCCTTCATGGACCCCACTTCTTAAAATTGTTTAAAGTTTTCAGATTAATCTTAGCCAGGCCACAACCATTGACCAAAATCAGCTTCCTGTGGTACCTTCAGAAGCCATTACTATTCACAAAAATTAGATCGCTACGTATAGCACAGTAATGGTTTACACTAGTCTAAGCATGCAGAGAGCTGCACTATTTGCAGCCTGTAGCAGAGCCGCAAGTGCAGCACGTCTTTAAATCATTGGACCTTTCTACCCTCCGCTCAGGACTCAGCTCAAGAAGAAGAGCTCCAAGAATTGCATTCCGCTTAGTTAATGAATACCCATTTCGATTGCTTGATCAATAGTCTGAGTCTTAATGTCTTTTTCCATAACATGGAGAGCTTGCACTGCCACATTAGAGCTGTATGTTCCGATCAGATAATGCTTAAGTCTTCTTTTTTGTGCTTTGTCGATGATTCCACACACTTAAATGAAGCACATGAAAATATAGGCATTCTTGTCTTTTATTAACTGGTCGCTTTTTTGCTAATTCTAAAAATTTAGCCTTCCCAGTGTTTGATCAAGCCATCTTTAAATACCGGTCTATAGGGATTAAAGATATGAACAGAGTTTATAAATTTATTTCAGCGCCACACGCTTTCAAAAAATAATTTTTTAGTATTAGAAGGTTTTAGTACCTTCATTCCATTTCCGTCTTTTAGCAGATGCACAAGGCTTAGTTTATTGCTAGATTGGGATTGGTCAACCTCCAATTGCACATTGACTACGCACATTGACTGGGCGTCTTTGAATATTTTTGATAGGACGTGTACATTTGAGACCACACGACCACTGTGTATATTAGTAAGCGTAAGGGAGGCTAAATATATATATGTATATAATAATATCTATAAATATAAAAAAAATATATAAAAAAAACATCACACAAACTTAGCTTACTAAAGTTTATTAACTTTCACTAACAAAAAAAAAGAAATATTTACTAGTTTTAAAATAAAATACTTATTTATATAAAAAAAGCATGACCAATAAAATAGTTAGCTTACTGACAGTAGTTTAAATGGTTGTGTTTTTAACTTTCTTATTCACAAAAAAAACCCAAAAAAAAATTTCTTAAAAAAATAGGTAGTATTATAAATATTATTTCCTCATTAAAAAAAAAGAAACAAATAATGAAAAATAAAACTTTTAAATTAGTTAGAAGTCATATACATTTTAGTTTAATTATGCTTCCGTACGGTACGGACAAAGAAAATTTTTGGGGAAAATGGAGTTTTTAAACTTATACAATGTTAGAAAACTTAAGTAGACTCTTAGATTTCCAAATCGAAAAATGGATATCTAATATTCTCTCTACTTCCGTTTCAAAATTTTGGGCTTGACTTTTTTACAAATGAAGTGGCTTATTATAGGGTGACACAGAGGGCTATTAATGAGGTTTTGAACTTGGATAGGATGTGCGGATCACATAGTCGCAGTGATTCTAGCGCGCGTTACTGAGTACGCCTAACGGACACTAAACCGAATCATGGTTCGTGTAAACGAATAGATGGCTAACAGCTGGCTTATAAAAAGCCTGTGGTATTGCTAGTCACTAGAAAGCAAATGTCACTGGAGAAAGAATAAAGTTCCTTGGGGTCAGGCTGGACTCAAAACTTATCTTCGGACCTTTAATTAATATTGCTGGAACCAACGGTGCAGAGGCATCAACAAGTAGACTTATGGCAAACATCGACATATAATAATAATAATTCTTATTATTATTATTATTATAATTATTATTATTATAATTATTATTATTATAATTATTTTTATTATAATTATTATTATAATTATTTTTATTATAATTATTATTGTTATAATTATTATTATTATAATTATTATTATTATAATTATTATTATTATAATTATTATTATTATAATTATTATTATTATAATTATTTTTATTATAATTATTATTGTTATAATTATTATTATTATAATTATTATTATTATAATTATTATTATTATAATAATTATTATTATTTAAAATCGGACTGCCTCTAGGCCAGCCAAGCAAAGGGCAACTAAAAAGGCAAAAGGTAAAAAAGCGAATGACGGCCTTAAAATAGTGACACAAAAGAAACGCTACATTGTGGACTTGGGGACAAAGGAATTGCTCGGGACCAGACAGGGAAGATCTGTGTATTAGATATCAGATATTGCATGAAGACACCAAAAGGTTGCCTCTCAATCATATCTCTGAGACAAGCCAGTGCCCGCACAGTCCAAATATAAAAATTCTTCGCAGAAGACCAGCTGTCCAAAATAGAACAATGCGTGCATTTAGTTGTAATTTGCGAACAATATAGAGTCAAACAACCCGGTATCTGGCTGAAAAACAAAGATAAAACTGCAGCTATATGGATCCCAGTTCCGGGTGACATACGATGTATAGGTGATGATGCTACGTATTGTAGCATATCACGAATGATTCTAGCAGCAGCGAAAGATGGTGGGTGTAGCTTCAAGTTCATTTTTTTCGTCGGTAAAGGGAGTGAGTTTCCAATTTGATCCACAGTGCTCCTTGCTCGCATATGTATATACAATATCCTATTTTAATTCGCGTGCAAACTGACTTTGAGATAAAATTGTAGAAGGACAGAATTATTAGTGGGATAAAGAGGGAGGGAATACCTGAAAAGAAGAGTGCAGCCTAGATGGTATGGCAACAGCTGATGTATGTGTGTCGGTGTCAGCAGCGATGATGTTATTTGCCGTTGACATTGCCCACCCTACCATGATCACCGCAGCCGCATAGCCTGACAGAGGTTTGTGATCCCTTTGACACACGCCTAACTCCTAACCATCTTCATTGATGAAAGCTTCCATTAGAAAAGAAATTTAGCAATTCATGTTTATATTAGGTTTAATATGTATAAAAAGGTAATAATGATCATTAAAGTTACAAAGTTGAGTATCATATAAAGTTGTATGCTAAAGTCGTATCGAATCAAATAAAGGCTATCCAAATCTAAACATTAGTTTTGATTATTAAATTTAACTGAGATAGTATTTAATCGAAATGAAATTTCTTTTATAATATTAAGAACATTGGAATGTTATTATAAACAGTCAATCAAAATATGTAGCATGACGACCGGAGCCGATCACTTACCCACCATATCCAATGTTGAAATCGCTTTCAATTTGTTGTATTATTGGCTGTAATTATGTTTATACTTTGTAAAACTGCATTTCAATTGACTGAAGAAAGAATTGGGAAAAACACTTCCAGGGGCTCAAACACTTGCTCTCATTTCGAGATTGCATACTGCATTACAAATTATTTGATTACACTAGTATTTGGGATAATTCAAATTACTTTACTTCTTTAACTTTACTTTAAATTTAAAGATTTACTTAAATTTAAAGATTTTAAATTTAAATTATGTTGCCTTAACTAGAATTGATAGGCGTGGGCCTGCCTACTTGTGCACTTTCAGCAGAGGGCTGCACTGTTGTGTGTATGTATTTGTGATACAGGGTGCACTGAGAAAAGCTGATGAAACTGCCGACGATCCCGATGTTGCGCTTTATGGACTTTTTCCAGGAAAACTGAAACCACGAGAAGGAGTAACTCGACTTCTGAGAAGTTTCTTCGACGCTGATGATCACGTTGATGCGCTTTAGAGACTTTTTCCAGGAAAACTGGAGCCAAGGGAAGGAGTATCTCGACTTCCAAGAATTTTCCTCGACGCTGACGATCACGTTGCTGCGCTTTAGGGACTTTTTCCAGGAAAACTGGAATCACTAGAAGGAGTGCCTCGACTTCCAATAACACAATGCTGAAGATCACGTTGTTGCGCTTTAGGGACTTTTCCCAGGAAAACTGGAGTCAAGAGAAGGAGTACCACAACTTCCAAGAATTTGGCTCGATTCCCGGAAATTAGGAACCACCAGAAGGAGTACCTTGATTTCCCAGAATTCTCTTTGTTTATTCAACGGCAAGGTTGCCTGGTGAAAGAAAACCTTCAAAAAGGCTGGGGATGTCTGATATTTTTCACGATTTTGGCTTTGGTAGAAATCTGGGTTTGGTTCAAAATTTGATGAAAATATGTTTGTTGGAAATGGGGAAAATTAAGGAACTTAGCTCTGCCATTTTAATATTTGGCGGCAACTTCAAATCTTGGTCGAATTTTTAAATGGTGGTGGAAAATTTAAAAGTTGACAATATAAACGACAAGCGCCCTACAAATAAGTTTTGCACTAAAACCTTTAGCGAAGTTGCTTTGCTGGAAATTGCGTCTATAGGTTTTTTGGCCGTTCTTAAAAGAGACTTCTCGACTGCGTAAGTTGTATGACCTTTCGTTTCTATCATGCTGAGCTTGCATGGCTTGTTTAGTTCGACTTCTTAAGGTGGTGATTAATTGGTAAATCCAGTATGTAAGTTAAGTCTGGTTTATAGTAATTTGGGCTATCAGGAGTGGATCCTAGTTAGAGGTGGCTTCCTGAGACGACCTCGATCGGCGTGTACTTTTCGGCTGTGCACGAGTTAAGTAGTTTTTTTGCAGGCTTTGACAGGCAAGTACTGCAAATTTGGCTTATAAGTGTTGGCTTTTCCACACCCATAACAAAAGACTTTTCTATCTGCAATACAATCTTGCTAGCGATGGCCTTTAACTCCGCAATTCCAACAAGGGAAATCTAAAGCTGACACTTCAAAATCGTCCTGGAAATCGTCATTGTCATAATCGTCTTCATTGGTTTGAGGTTCGACCGCGCAGACTACTTTTCGTGGGACAGGGCGAGAAAAGTTAAGTTGGGTCTAAGGAAGAGTTTTCATTAAATTTTCAGGCTTGAGAACCAGCGCTCTTAATTGAACAACTGTGCTTGTTGACTCTTAAAGAATTTCATGCTGAATGTCTGGAAGGCGGTTAGCTCTGAGCATTTATACCAAGGCTGTCTCAGACAATGGTTCCGTTAGTTTATCTGCTAGTGAAGCGATAACACCATAAAAGTCATCGAAAGACTCATTAGAACGCTGTTTGCGTTGTTCAATCTCTGATCGTATATTCCTATCAATCCTCGAATCTTTAAACTGAGCCTTGAGAGCCATGCATAATGGTTGCCACTTAACGCAACGTACCTTCTTATGGTATCGCCAATACCACTCACTTGCTGTTCCCTCAAACAAGTTACTAGCAAAGCTAGCTAGTAAGTCTAAGTCACCATTCAAAGTTTGCAATGCGACAGCCTCAACACGGTACAGAAAATCGTCTATAGCCAAGGAACCCTTTCCAGAAAACTTTAGTTTCCAATTGGCAATTGTTTGTGTTATCTTGTCCGGTCTTAGTTCCGACAACATGATTTGCGATCTCTGACCATTTTCGGAACCACCAGACTCCCGACCTACGGAGTTATTGTCAGGTGGTAGCCCTGAATTATCAAAGTTATTTTGATATTGTAGAGAATGTTCTGGACTGTTCGCATTGATGTTAAGTCCTGTTGTGATAGCTTGTGTTAGCTAATCAGTTTGATCCTGCATGGACCTAGCTAAGAGGACTGCTCAGACATGGCAGCAGCCATCGCTTCCGCTATAGCCTTTTTAATAGAATCCGCCATGCTTAGCTGCTTTGCCTGCGGCAATGGATCGGTCTTACCCCCAGGATTTACCATGTTTTGACTTGTATCCTCCAGTCGCTTAGCTTTTGATCGGGTCAGAACCGATGTCGGGAGATTGGGAGTCTTAGCTACCTCTTTTGAAGTAGAAGCACCTGAACTATCGGATAGAACACCAATTAAGTGAGTCAATGACACTTTGCACACAGGGCGCAATGTAAATGAAATTTTTATAGTTCTAAAAATTATCTTCTAGAACTTTTATAACTTAGCATCATTAAAGAAATATAAAACAAGAAAGGAAGTTGGCTTCGGCAAGCCGAAGTTTTTATAACCTTATTGTTACAAGAAATAATCAACTTTAGTAACAGTGAAATTTTTAAGGAAGTTGCTGACGCAGTGATAATAAAAAAAAATTATTTCGTTCTTTTTTCAGGCCATTTTTTTGACAACTATATGTTAGTGTAGTCAGATTTTTATTAAACGCATTCGAAATTCTTAAAAATATATTATACTATAAAATAATAATTTATAGAATAATATGTCAAAAAGCCCCAAAGCTATAATTTATTTCATATTATTTTCCCACCAATATTCCGATCGTTCTTAATACAGCTATATGAAATTTAATTCGAAATTCGGAACTAATGAAAACTTGTTATTTCCAAGCTTGAGGTTATATGTCAAAAAGCACCAAAGCTATAATTTGTTTCATATTATTTTCCAATCCATTTTCCGATCGTTTCTATAAAGCTATATGATATATTCGTCTGATTTTGATAAAATTTTATTCGAAATTCAGAACTAATTTAAAAATGTTATTTATTTATATAATTATTATTTATATTATATAATTTTTTCATATTTTTCAACTAATTTTCTAATTGTTTCTATGGCAGCTATGATATTTAATTTAATTCAAAATTCGAAACCAATTAAATAATGTTATTTTCAAGCGTAGAATATAATTTTTTCATATTAGTTTATCACTGATTTTCCGATCGTTCTTTTGGCAGCTAAATGATCTAGTCTTCCGCGTTTGATAAAATTTAATTTCAAATTTAAAACTTTTTAACAAATGTTATTTTCAAGCGTAGGAGGTTATATGTTAAAAAACACCAAAGATATAATTTTTTAACTTTTTTCCCCGATAGTTCCTTTGGGAGCTATAAGATATAGTTGTCCGATCCGGCTTGTTCCAACTTATATACTACCTGCAATAGAAAGAAAACTTTTGGGAAAGTTGAAGCCCGATAGCTTTAAAACTGAGAGACTAATTTGCGTAAAAACGGACGGACAGACAGACATGGCTAGATCGACTCGTCAAGTGACTCTGATCAAGAATGTATTTACTTTATGGGGTCAGAAACGTCTCCTTCATTGCGCTTCAAACTTATAAATGAAATCATAATATGATAGTCTTCCGCTTTTGATCAAATTTAATTCGAAAATTACCACTTTTTAATAAATCTTACTTTCAACCAAAGGAGGTTATATTTTAAAAAACACCGAAGATAAACTTTTTAATTTTTTTCCCTATAGTTCCTTTGGGGGCTATAAGATATAGTTGTCCGATCCGGCTGGTTACGACTTATACACTACCTGCAATAGAAGAAAGACTTTTCGAAAAGTTGCAGCCCGATGGCTTTAAAACTGAGACACTAATTTGCGTAAAAACGGACGGACAGACAGACATGGCTAGATCGACTCGTCAAGTGACTCTGATCAAGAATGTATTTACTTTATGGGGTCAGAAACGTCTCCTTCATTGCGCTGCAAACTTATAAATGAAATCATAATATGATAGTCTTCTGCTTTTGATCAAATTTAATTCGAAAATTACAACTTATTTTCAACCGAAGGAGGTTATATTTTAAAAAACACCGAAGATAAACTTTTTAATTTTTTTCCCTATAGTTCCTTTGGGGGCTATAAGATTTAGTTGTCCGATCCGGCTGGTTCCGACTTATACACTACCTGCAATAGAAGAAAGACTTTTCGGAAAGTTGCAGCCCGATAGCTTTCAAACTGAGAGACTAATTTTCGTAAAAACGGACGGACAGACAGACATGGCTAGATCGACTCGTCAAGTGACTCTGATCAAGAATGTATTTACTTTATGGGGTCAGAAACGTCTCCTTCATTGCGCTGCAAACTTATAAATGAAATCATAATATGATAGTCTTCTGCTTTTGATCAAATTTAATTCGAAAATTACAACTTTTTAATAAATCTTATTTTCAACCGTAGGAGGATATTTTTAAAAAAACACCGAATATAAACTTTTTAATTTTTTCCCTATAGTTCCTTTGGGGGCTATAAGATATAGTTGTCCGATCCGGCTGGTTCCGACTTATACACTACCTGCAATAGAAGAAAGACTTTTCGGAAAGTTGCAGCCCGATAGCTTTCAATCTGAGAGACTAATTTTCGTAAAAACGGACGGACAGACAGACATGGCTAGATCGACTCGTCAAGTGACTCTGATCAAGAATGTATTTACTTTATGGGGTCAGAAACGTCTCCTTCATTGCGCTGCAAACTTATACATGAAATCATAATATGATAGTCTTCCGCTTTTGATCGAATTTAATTCGAAAATTACAACTTTTTAATAAATCTTATTTTCAACCGAAGGAGGTTATATTTTAAAAAACACCGAAGATAAACTTTTTAATTTTTTTCCCTATAGTTCCTTTGGGGCTATAGGATATAGTTGTCCGATCCGGCTGGTTCCGACTTATACACTACCTGCAATAGAAGAAAGACTTTTGGGAAAGTTGCATCTCGATAGCTGTAAAAGAGAGAGACTAGTTTGCGTAAAGTAAGTATTAAAGAAGTTTTAGTATGTCTTTTCGACATTGCCATTTTGGACATTTATGTATGTACTGGGTTATGTCTTTACTCATTCCTTTCCAATAGTACTGTCTTTTGACCTTGGCCAGACCTGAATGTCCTCCATGAATAGGTTCCTCAAGTAAGTTGACATTCTTTTTCATTATTAGTTGTTATTAGGGTCACGGGGTTGAGTAGCGCTACTCTTAATAATTTGTATATTTTGTTGGCCTTTTTTTAAATTTATCTAATAAAATATATTTAAAGGTATTATTTCATGGTGCCTCTTTAAGTTGCGTAATTTTTTGTTTACCAGCCTGCAGTTCATGCTTTTGTATATACAAATCTCCAACATCATATCTTGCTGTAATTTTTGTTCCATGTTTGAAAACAACATAAATTATTATTTACATGCAAGAGGACTACTTTACGTACTTTGTCATTGTTAATGACTCATATACGTGGGGCCTAGAAGCTTTTATTTGAAATTGATTAGACAATTCTACTTTATCTTTTCCTGCGCAGGAATGGTAGCATATCACGAATGATTCTAGCAGCAGCGAAAGATGGTGGGTGTAGCTTCAAGTGGGGCACGCGCTGGTTCCGGCTCATTTTTTCGTCGGTAAAGGGAGTGAGTTTCCAATTTGATCCACAGTGCTACTTGCTCGCATAAGCATATACAATATCCTATTTTAATTCGCGTGCGAACTGACTTTGAGGTAAAATTGTAGGAGGACCTGAAAAGAAGAGTGCTGCCTAGATGGAATGGCAACAGCTGATGTATATGTGTCGGTGTCAGCACCGATGATGTTATTTGCCGCTGACATTGCCCACCCTACCATGATCACCGCAGCCGCAGGTTTGTGACCCCTTTGACACACGCCTAACTCCTAACCATCTTCATTGATGCAAGCTTCCATTAGTAAAGAAATTTAGCAATTCATGTTTATAATAGGTTTAATATGTATAAAAAGTTGAGTATCATATAAAGTTGTATGCTAAAGTCGTATCGAATCAAATAAAGGCTATCCAAATCTAAACATTAATTTTGATTATTAAATTTAACTGAGCAAGTATTTAATCGTAAGGGAATTTCTTTTACAATATTAAGAACATTGGAATATTATTATAAACAGTCAATCAAAATATGTAGCATGACGACCGGAGCCGATCACTTACCCACCATATCCAACGTTGAAAGCGCTTTCAATTTGTTGTATTATTGTTTATAAATTGTAAAGCTGCATTTCAATTGACTGAAGAAAGAATTGGAAAAAACACTTCCAGGGGCTCAAACACTTGCTGTCATTTCGAGATTGCTTACTGCATTACAAAGTATTTGATTACACTAGTATTTGGGATAATTTAAATTACTTAACTTTTTTAACTTTACTTTTACTTTAAATTTAGTTGTTTAATTTAATTTTAAGTTTATGGGAATTTAAAGATTTTAAATTTAAATTATGTTGCCTTAACTAGAATTGATAGGCGTGGGCAGGCCTTTTGTGCACTTTCAGCATAGGGCTGCACTGTTGTGTGTATGTATTTGTGATACAGGGTGCACTGAGAAAAGCTGATGAAACTGCCGACGATCCCGATGTTGCGCTTTATGGACTTTTTCCCGGAAAATTGAAACCACGAGAAGGAGTAACTCGACTTCTGAGAAGTTTCTTCGACGCTGATGATCACGTTGATGCGCTTTAGAGACTTTTTCCAGGAAAACTGGAGCCAAGGGAAGGAGTATCTCGACTTCCAAGAATTTTCCTCGACGCTGACGATCACGTTGCTGCGCTTTAGGGACTGTAATATCAAGTGTACAAAAAATTGATACCTTTCTAACATTGACCATAAACCATTAGATAACTATCAAAAACCACAAAGTAAAGACACAATTACCGGCTAATACCGCTTAAACAATTACCTTAAGGTGTAAAAATCGCACCTAATTCGTTTCAAAGAATCATCCTAAGCTTTCCACTACCAAATACCCTGTTCCTTCTGATGCAGATAAATTGAAAAGATTTGTTGCTTTCTGCAATTATTATAGACGATTTATACCACATTTCTCTCATGATTAAAGTCATTTATCTCGCCTTTGGAAGAAAAATGAAACATTTAATTGGACACCTGAATGTCAAAAAGCTTAAAACAGCATTTATTTAACAAACCCTATTGCAATACCTAGATGTCACTAAAGAATTTTGTATAACAACAGATGCTAGTAAGCAAACTTGTGGTGCAGTCTAAGCTCAATCACATGATGATGATGACTAGCACTTCCCTTAAGTTGGGCTCTGATAATTCTGTTGGTCCCACGCATTTAGCGGCCGAACTTTTGTAGTTATTTATGTAGTACACTACATCTCCCTCCTTTTGAGAAATGACGTAATGTAATGAAGTTATTATCTAAAGAATACTTTTTCCTTAATTTTAAAACGTAATGAAATGAAATTTTTTATAGTTCTAAAAATTATCTTCTGGAACTTTTACAACTTTGCATCATTAAAGAAATATAAAACAAGAAAGGAAGTTGGCTTCGGCAAGCCGAAGTTTTTATAACCTTACTGTTACAAGAAATAATCAACTTTAGTAACAGCATGTGAAATTTTTAAGGATGTTGCTGACGCAGTGATAATAAAAAAAATTATTTCGTTCTTTTTCAGGCCATTTTTTTGACATCTATATGTTAGTGTAGTCAGATTTTTATTAAACGCATTCGAAATTAAAAAAAAAAAATTTTATTCGAAACTCAGAACTAATTTAAAAATGTTATTTATTTATATAATTATTATTTATGTTATATAATTTTTTCATATTTTTCAACTAATTTTCCGAATGTTTCTATGGCAGCTATGATATTTAATTTAATTCAAAATTCGAAACCAATTAAATAATGTTATTTTCAAGCGTAGAATATAATTTTTTCATATTAGTTTATCACTGATTTTCCGATCGTTCTTTTGGCAGCTAAATGATCTAGTCTTCCGCGTTTGATAAAATTTAATTTGAAATTTAAATCTTTTTAACGAATGTTATTTTCAAGCGTAGGAGGTTATATGTTAAAAAACACCAAAGATATAATTTTTTAACTTTTTTCCCCGATAGTTCCTTTGGGAGCTATAAGATATAGTTGTCCGATCCGGCTTATTCCAACTTATATACTACCTGCAATAGAAAGAAAACTTTTGGGAAAGTTGCAGCCCGATAGCTTTAAAACTGAGAGACTAATTTGCGTAAAAACGGACGGACAGACAGACATGGCTAGATCGACTCGATCAATAATGTATTTACTTTATGGGGTCAGAAACGTCTCCTTCATTGCGCTGCAAACTTATAAATAAAATCATAATATGATAGTCTTCCGCTTTTGATCAAATTTATTTCGAAAATTACCACTTTTTAATAAATCTTATTTTCAACCGAAGGAGGTTATATTTTAAAAAACACCGAAGATAAACTTTTTAATTTTTTTCCCTATAGTTCCTTTGGGGGCTATAAGATATAGTTGTCCGATCCGGCTGGTTACGACTTATACACTACCTGCAATAGAAGAAAGACTTTTCGAAAAGTTGCAGCCCGATGGCTTTAAAACTGAGACACTAATTTGCGTAAAAACGGACGGACAGACAGACATGGCTAGATCGACTCGTCAAGTGACTCTGATCAAGAATGTATTTACTTTATGGGGTCAGAAACGTCTCCTTCATTGCGCTGCAAACTTATAAATGAAATCATAATATGATAGTCTTCTGCTTTTGATCAAATTTAATTCGAAAATTACAACTTATTTTCAACCGAAGGAGGTTATATTTTAAAAAACACCGAAGATAAACTTTTTAATTTTTTTCCCTATAGTTCCTTTGGGGGCTATAAGATTTAGTTGTCCGATCCGGCTGGTTCCGACTTATACACTACCTGCAATAGAAGAAAGACTTTTCGGAAAGTTGCAGCCCGATAGCTTTCAAACTGAGAGACTAATTTTCGTAAAAACGGACGGACAGACAGACATGGCTAGATCGACTCGTCAAGTGACTCTGATCAAGAATGTATTTACTTTATGGGGTCAGAAACGTCTCCTTCATTGCGCTGCAAACTTATAAATGAAATCATAATATGATAGTCTTCTGCTTTTGATCAAATTTAATTCGAAAATTACAACTTTTTAATAAATCTTATTTTCAACCGAAGGAGGATATTTTTAAAAAAACACCGAAGATAAACTTTTTAATTTTTTCCCTATAGTTCCTTTGGGGGCTATAAGATATAGTTGTCCGATCCGGCTGGTTCCGACTTATACACTACCTGCAATAGAAGAAAGACTTTTCGGAAAGTTGCAGCCCGATAGCTTTCAATCTGAGAGACTAAGTTTCGTAAAAACGGACGGACAGACAGACATGGCTAGATCGACTCGTCAAGTGACTCTGATCAAGAATGTATTTACTTTATGGGGTCAGAAACGTCTCCTTCATTGCGCTGCAAACTTATAAATGAAATCATAATATGATAGTCTTCTGCTTTTGATCAAATTTAATTCGAAAATTACAACTTTTTAATAAATATTATTTTCAACCGAAGGAGGTTATATTTAAAAAAACACCGAAGATAAACTTTTTAATTTTTTTCCCTATAGTTCCTTTGGGGGCTATAAGATATAGTTGTCCGATCCGGCTGGTTCCGACTTATACACTACCTGCAATAGAAGAAAGACTTTTGGGAAAGTTGCATCTCGATAGCTGTAAAAGAGAGAGACTAGTTTGCGTAAAGTAAGTATTAAAGGAGTTTTAGTATGACTTGTCGACATTTGCCATTTTGGACATTTATGTATGTACTGGGTTATGTCTTTATTCATTCCTTTTCAATAGTACTGTCTTTTGACCTTGGGTTTTGTTATACCTGAATGTCCTCCATGAATAGGATCGTCAAGTAAGTTGACATTCTTTTTCATTATTAGTTGTTATTAGGGTCACGGGGTTGAGTAGCGCTACTCTTAATGATTTTAATATTTTGTTGGCCTTTTTTTTAATTTATCTAATGAAATATATTTAAAGGTATTATTTCATGGTGCCTCTTTAAGTTGCGTAATTTTTTGTTTACCAGCCTGCAGTTCATGCTTTTGGAAAAACTGACGTATGTCAAGGACTACTTTACGTACTTCGTCATTGTTAATGACTCATATACGTGGGGCCTAGAAGCTTTTATTTGAAATTGATTAGACAATTCTACTTTATCTTTTCCTGCGCAGGAATGGTAGCATATCACGAATGATTCTAGCAGCAGCGAAAGATGGTGGGTGTAGCTTCAAGTGGGGCACGCGCTGGTTCCGGCTCATTAAAGGGAGTAAGTTTCCAATTTGATCCACAGTGCTACTTGCTCGCATAAGCATATACAATATATTTTAATTCGCATGCGAACTGTCTTTGAGGTAAAATTGTAGGAGGACCTGAAAAGAAGAGTGCTGCCTAGATGGAATGGCAACAGCTGATGTATATGTGTCGGTGTCAGCAGCGATGATGTTATTTGCCGCTGACATTGCCCACCCTACCATGATCACCGCAGCCGCATAACCTGACAGAGGTTTGTGACCCCTTTGACACACGCCTAACTCCTAACCATCTTCATTGATGCAAGCTTCCATTAGTACAGAAATTTAGCAATTCATGTTTATAATAGGTTTAATATATATAAAAAGGTAATAATGATCATTTAAGTTACAATTGGGTAATTGGGTATCATATAAAGTTGTATGCTAAAGTCATATCGAATCAAATAAAGGCTATCCAAATTTAAATATAAGTTTTGATTATTAAATTTAACTGAGCAAGTATTTAATCATTCTTTTATAATATTAGGAACATTGGAATATTATTATAAACAGTCAATCAAAATATGTAGCATGACGACCGGAGCCGATCACTTACCCACCATATCCAATGTTGAAAGCGCTTTCAATTTGTTGTATTATTGGCTGTAATTTTGTTTATAAATTGCAAAACTGCATTTCAATTAACTGTAGAAAGAATTGGGTAAAACACTGGGGCTCAAACACTTGCTCTCATTTCGAGATTTCTTACTGCATTACAAATTATTTGTATTCGGGATAATTTAAATTACTTTTTTTCTTCAACTTTACTTTAAATTTACTTTTATTTTCAATTTAGTTGTTTAATTTAATTTTAAGTTTATAGGAATTTAAAGATTTTAAATTTAAATGTTGCTTTAACTAGAATTAATAACCACCAGAAGGAGTATCTCGATTTCCCAGAATTCTCTTTGTTTATTCAACGGCAAGGTTGCCGTGGTTGCCTGGTGAAAGAAAACCTTCAAAAAGTCTGGGGATGTCTGATATTTTTCACGTTTTTGGCTTTGGTAGAAATCTGGGAATGGTTCAAACACTGATGAAAATATGCTTAAACGAGAACGATCCTCACACGGCGAAAGTTCAAAACGGAAAAGGGCGAAAATTTGAGATGCGCCAGTCAGCAAGGCTTGGCTATCGAAAATTGTGGGAACAGAGTTGCTTAGGAATACCTATCGAACGCGTCTTTTTAGTGTTGGAAATTAGGAAAATTTAGGAACTTTGCTCTGCCATTTTAATATTTGGCGGCAGCTTCAAATATTGGCGGAATTTTTAAATGGTGGTGGAAAATTTAAAAGTTGACAATATAAACGAAAAGCACCATACAGAATTTTGCCACCCTTTTTGTCTTTTAGTGACTTGTGATATATTGCCCGAAATATTTTGAAGATCTTTAATTGTTATTCTAGAGAGGGCGTATGCCTCGAAGCTATCTTTTTCCTTTAGATATTCAACACTGCAGTCATATTTATACCCGGTACTCGTAGGATATAGATCTCGGAAACTATAAGAGCTTGAATATCCATACTTATCACGTAGATCTTGTCCTTTCTACGCAGCGCGAGTTTGTTTCAGTAGAGTGCACGCCCACTCTAAGACTCTTTAGCGCCTACAGTTTTGATGATAGAAACAAATTTTAACTGAAATGTATTTGTCTCATTAATGCCTATGGACTTACCAAAAAAAAGGTACCCACTCTTACGACTAAAAATAGCCAAAACGCTTGAACCTGTCTGCCGCCAACATAATATCTACTGAAAAAGCCGGTAGGTGGCTCCCCAAAAAATAGCTTTTCTAATTATATATCTTCATTGTCCTTTTGCTCCCATATGTCGAGGAACTTTCTTGTTTTTTTATAAATTGATTCAACATCCTTCAATCTCAATTTGTCTTGAACAAATTATTTGTTATTTTCGATTCGGTTTCAAGACCTTTAATTCTTGTTCGAACTGAACGAAAAATTATTTTTTAGTTCTTCTACGATGGTTTTGTACTATATTATATTATAAGTGTTTTGATTTGTGTTAGGTTAACGGACAAATAAATTCTGTTTTGATGTGATAGTATTGGCTGTGTAAATACCAGGTTGAATCTCCTGATTTGGTATTAATATAGTACCAGTATCGGCATTTTTTTTCGTACAACTTGAGAACTGTATTATTACCAGAAGTTTATGCTATCGGAGTATAAATGTGAATGTCTATATTATTTGGTCCTATTATAAACCAACCCTCTGTAGGGCTAAAATCTATTTAGCAGTTTAATTCTTTTATAAAATCGATTCCTATTATTCCATCACATGGAATCGCAAAATCTTGATTTTCAATATGAAAAGTATGTAGAAATTTATATTTGTCTGTTTGGAGTTCTATTGGAGCAAGTCCTTGGGATTTTATTTTTCCCTCGCCTAATCCTGGAATATTTATTGTATTTTTTATTTGTATATTGTTAAAGATATCTGCACTTTCTTTTAAAAGCGGAATATTTGCTCCCGTATCCACAAGTAACGTAAGCTGCTTTCTAGTTTTTAAATAAATAAATGGATCGAAGATATTGAGATTAAGGTTAATTGTATAAACCGTTGGTATTTGTAATTTCTCCTATCTAAAGCGGTCTGGGGAACGAAAGTTGCTGGGTAATATGGACATTATTGTTTGTTTGTGCATTGCCGTAGTTGCTGGCTTTTTGATTATTGTAATTTCTTTTATAATTTCCACGACCTCTATTATATTTCTTCGTCTAGTTATTATATTTATACGCGTTACTCATAGTGTAAAAGGTTAAAAAGTATATATATTCTTTATCAGGATCACTAACCGAGTCGATCTAGCCATGTCCGTCTGTCCTTCCGTCCGTATGAACGCTGAGATCTCGGAAACTATAAGAGCTAGAACAGTATGACCTGGCATGCAGATTCCTAAGCTTCCTACGCAGTGCAAGTTTGCTTCAGCGGGGTGCCATGCCCACAGTCCGCAAAAATCTGTAGCGCCTGGCATTAATATGATAGAAAAAAAAAGTTCACTTAAATGTATTTGCCGCGCCCACTCTAACGCCCACCAACCGCCTAAAACTGTAGTTGGCACAATGGTCATGTCGAAAAAAAATTTTTTTTTATACAACGTGTTTGTCTCATCAATACTTATCGATTGACACAATTCGCGAAAATTTGTAGCGCCTACAGTTTATATGATAGAACTAGAATTTTCAATTAAATGTATTTGTCATGCCCACTTTAACGCCCATCAACCGCCCAAAATTGTGGCCACAATTGTCTGCCAAAATTTTGTTTTGATAAAACGTATTTGTCTTATAAATACCTATCGATTGACTCAAAAATAATTAGCCCCGCCCACTCTAACGCCCACAAACCGCCTAAAACTGTGGAAGACACAGTTGTCATGCTAAAAACCTTTTTTTTGCTAACATTATTTTGTCTTATTAAAACCTTTCGATTGACCTGAAAATTTGTTTGCCACGCCTACTCTAACGCCCCCAAACGGCTAAATGCTTAAAACTGTCTGCAGCCCACATAACATACACCAAAATAGCCGGTAGGTGGCGCTTTACAAGATTTCTTTGCTGCTATTTCTGTTGTAGCCGTTATACTGGAAACACCCATTATTTTGGTAGTTACCACGACCATTTCCTCTACCACTAAAGTGGTCTGAGTAGTTCTTGCATTTTTGCTTTGACTTCATCGGATGTTTCGCCAATAATAGTGTCTTGTAATTTTTTTATAACTCCGTTTATAGTAGATTCATTTTGCACTGTATACAAAGTTAAGCTCACAATTTTAGATTTTTGACTTTAACTGCTATCTTTTCAAATATTCCTTTGGTCTACTTCTGGTGGATATTATGATTCCAATTTGTCACCAGTTTCTACCTTTAAAGGGATGTTCAGTTTGGTTGGTATTGGTAAACCTTTCTTTTATAGTAGTTTAGTTCGATCGAAGTCTGGTTAGAAATTTTGATACTTCAGACCAACGATTTTTATCCGATATCGATCTGTTTGCTCATTTATTAATATACGCATTGTTAAAGCGATTTAGATTCTTATATAATTTACTTCATTCCATTTTAATATGGATATGAATTATTTTTGTATACTACTGAAATGCTAGTTCTACCTAATATGTGAATATTGCTTGAACTTGTTATCGCATGAACACCCGGTGCTCAATACCATCGCCTTTTGTTTTTTAGAGCAATGCATTAATGGTAAGCTTTCTAAATTACATTTTGACATATATACATTTTCTAATTCATTGGTAGTAATCGGGGTCGTTAAACACCAGTATTATTACTCCTTCATTCATTTCAGGTCCCTCATATAGGTATTAAGAACTGCCTCTACGTTCATTCTTGTTTTGTTTGTGTACCTTTCTTCCCTTATTTTCATTAAATTTTGTTTTTAATATTATATTTTGTTTTTTTAAATAATGCTTGAAATTGTTAAAAGTACATTCGTTTTGTTTGTCTTCTTTTTTTTTTAATTTTATCCAGGTCCAGACGCGTGCCTCAGGCATATATGTGTTTTTTGTGTTTAAGTGAATTGGTTTTCTTAAGAGCAGCTGTCTTCTAGTGCATTTACATATATATCCAATACAATATTTTGAAAATCCCAGGACCGGGAGCATCGAGATCTCATCGCACAGGATTTAAAAGGGGGTAAGTTTGTCGGAACCCGGTTCCTTTCTTAAAGCATACATATATAAATATTTGTGCAGTCCAAATAGTTTTTTTAGTGGCTGTTATTAATATTTTAGAGGCGAGTATCAGCCTTGTAGTTGTATGTACAATGCTGACGTTTGTAGTCGTGAATGGTCAGCGTTTTGCTGATGTGCGCACCTTACGGATGTAAATTCGATACTCTCCGCTAATAAAAATAATTGTCAAGTAGGCATATGCCGATATGCATATATTAATCAATAAACTTGTAATGTGAAAACGAATTTGAAGCCATAGTGAACTAGAATTTTAACATGGGGGGTATGCTGAAGTAAGAAGTGGAGTAGGTCAAGAACAATGGCATAAATTTCGGTGAACAACCTTGACAATAGGGGATCGTATTGCGCGGCCCGTGACGATCCATTGGCACACGTTTCGTATAAATCAATATTATGAGATTCTACTTTATTAACAACGCTCGCCGACGAATTGCCAACTTTTGTGTCAAGCAACCTTGGGAATGTTTTCCAAAATTCTATATTTTATGCCAAGTATGTGGGGAATTATTAATTTTAATTTTTTTTTACTTTGTTTATACTATTGTTCATAGATGGAAAATTAGGAAAGTAAAGAACATATTGGGTATAGTAATTTTTTTCACATGCCAGATTTACAATGTGTCGTTTTATATAATTAAAACGCCATGCCTCCCACACTTTTATTCTGCTAAATTTGTCCTTGGGACTGGCGCCGGTGCTGGTCCTCGCACAGGCAGTAAATTCTTCAGTGTTGCTCGGTCGGCTCTTCTGGCCTTACCCTCGTTTCTTCAATTTTGTGTTTTGCCTCAGGATACGTAACTCCCTGTATGGTAGGCGTTTGCTTTTCTTTCTGACCATTTATTCGATTCTTCGTAACCTTTCAATTTTACATTTAGTTTTGTTTGTTTGTATATTGAAGAGCCATGACCATTTTGTCCAATTTTAGTTGTCACTTTCACAGTCACGGTCGCCATGTATTATTAATATACTAATAAAAACAGGGATGTGTTATTTAAAGTCCGCCATCAGCCAACGGTAAAGGTCTTTTTTTCTGGTGACTTACAACCAGCTGTTCGCGGCTGCGCTTCATGGAAGCATAGGCAGCGGCCGTTATGTCTATATCAAAGTATAGTATTTGGCTGATAGCCGCGAGAGCGCGAGAGAAGTTGTATTTGAAGAAGTTTTATGCATTTGCACTCACGCCATGGGAATGTGCTGACACTATCACTTTCCATAAGTTGGGCTCTGGGGCGCTTGATGAGATGTACGATCTAACCTATTCGTTAAATGTTCTGTGGCTGTTACTCAGGTTGAGGGAGCAAAATAAAAATGGATATATATAGGCAGAAAAGGAATATTGTAAAGCTTCACCTACCGGTTATTTTGGTATGTGTTTGTTGGCGGCCAACAGTTTTAAGCATTATAGCTGTTTGGGGGCGTTAGTGTGGGCGTGGCAAACATTTTTTTAGATCAATCGAAAGGTTTTAATGAGGCAAATACGTTTTGGCAAAAAAAATGTTCTGGCATGACAATCGAGGCCACCGCAGTTTTGGGAGGATGGTGGACGTTAAAGTCAGGGTGGCACTTTTTTTTTGGTCAATCGATAGGTATTGATGAGACAAATATATTTCAGTTAACAATGTGTTTCTATTATAAAAACTGTAGGCGCTACAGTTTTTCGTGGGCATCTGCATGTTGAGTTTGACTGTTCTAGCTTTCATAGTTCCAGAGATCCCAGCGTTCATACGGACGGGCAGACAGACATGGCTAGATCAATTCGGCTAGTGATCCTGATCAAGAATATATATACTTTTTACCCTTTCACTCTATGAGTAACGCGCATAAATATAATAACTAGACGAAGAAATATAATAGAGGTCGTGGAAATTATAGAAGAAACTACAATAATCAAAAAGCCAGCAACTACAGCAATGCACAAACAAACAATAATGTCCGCATTACCCAGCAACTTTCGTTCCCCAGACCGCTTTAGATAGGAGAAATTACAAATACCAACGTTTTATACAATTAACCTTAATCAGAATATCTTCGTACCATTTATTTATTTACAAACTAGAAAGTAGCTTACGTTACTTGTGGATACGGGAGCAAATATTCCGCTTTTAAAAGAAAGTGCAGATATCTTTAAAAATATACAAATAAAAAATACAATAAATATTCAAGGATTAGGCGAGGGAATAATAAAATCCCAAGGACTTGCTCCAATAGAACTCCAAACAGACAAATATATAATTCCACATAATTTTCATATTGAAAATCAAGATTTTGCGATTCCATGTGATGGAGTAATGGGAATCGATTTTATAAAAGAATTAAACTGCTAAATAAATCTTAACCCTACAGAGAGTTTGTTTATAATAAGACCAAATAATTTAGACATTCACATTCATACGGGTGGACGGACATGGCTAGATCGACTCGGCTAGTGATCCTGATCAAGAATATATATACTTTTAGGGGTCGGAAACGCTTCCTTTTACTTCCTGACGAATCTAGTATACACTTTTACTCTACGAGTAACGGTTATAATTAAAAAGGTCATAAGTAACAGTACTCAGGACCCTATATAGCAACCAAAATTAATAAGAATGACAATATTAATTTAAAAGTAATTAAGATCAAACAGCAGGTAGTACAAAAAGACAGATTAAAAATGTTTAATACGTAGAACATATAAATTTTAAATTTTACTTAATTCAACTTTGTTAAATATAATCTAATTTATAACAATTCTTTTTAATAATCTTTTTTATTTTATTACTTATATGTCATAATGTAAGGCTTAACCAAGCAAAACAATTTCAATAATATTAGTTTGACTGCCGAAACAGAGATAGTCAAGGAATGCAAATTGGCAGCTGAAGCCAGGAAAAGGAAAGGGGAAACTGGCACACCAGTTTCGTCCCGCAAAAAGAGGACTGCCGCTAGCTCGGCCGATCAAAAGGTATCTAAAAAGGCAATTCGGAAAAAAGGGAAACACAAATATCCCAAACAGAGGAAATAATAGGGAGTAGGTCCGAGAAGCTTTTCAGAAGCATTATGCACACGCTCAAAGAAAACGATACAATGAGGACTATATTAAGGAGGAAGTCAATGGCACAAACAATTCCAAGCAAAAAAGTGCGTTAGTTATATTGCCAACAGAAGATGCAGCTCAAATTCTTAAGGAGCCAAAAATCAAGATTGAATGAACTTGATACCAAGTAAAACTGTTTATCATTTAGATGCCTTGGAGTAGACAGTCTACAAAGCAATTGCTCGGGACCAGACAAGAAATATCTGTGTATGTGATATGGAGAGCCGGGGCACAAGGTGAGAAGTTGCAAGAAGACACCGAAATGTTACCTGTGTGCATATAAAAACCGCACGGATTTCAATCATTTCTCTAAAAAGATTTCCATATCCCAGAATACCTGTTGCGGCTAATACAAAGTTATCTACACAACCGAAAACTGATTTTCCTGACAAAAGGAGGCGAGAAACGGATGGACCGAAACTGTGGAATATCAGCTCCGACGATATCCTCAGCATAGAAATGCCTGACAGCGCATTTTGAGGGCAGTACGCGAACGAACACAAAACCAAGTCATGATTCGTGTAAGCGAATGACTTACAACTGGCTTCTGAAAAGAAGCTGGGCTATTACTAGTCACCAGAAAGCAGATGACACTGGAAAATTAAGGCTGACTGAGGCAACCATTCGGACCCAGAAATCAATACAATACCTTGGGATCAGGCTGGACTAAAAACTGAACTTTGAACCACTAATTAACATCTCTTAAACTTATAGCAAACATCGTCGGACCAATACCATCCAAACGAAGCTGTTAATTAATACAAACAACTCAGTTCTTCTGAATGCATGGAAGTGTGGGCTGATTCGCTAAAAACAAATAGCAGACAGAAGACGTTGTTGGCTATACAAAGAACCTCTGCCTAGCGCATAATAGGCGCATATCGCACGATGTCGGGTGCTGCAGCCCTCGTCATAGCATGCGAGACCCATATAGACCTGCTAGCCAAGGAACAGAAGAGCCTCTACGACCTCCGAAAAGGTGGAGAAGCATTTATTCAATCTATTTTAGACCCCAAAAGAGAAACCTTCAATTTCTGGCAAAAGAGATGGGAATGCGAAAGCATGGAAAGATAGACAAGAAGACTTATCCCCGACCTCAAAAGCTACTACGTAACCCAAGTACTCTCAGGTCACAGTACTTCAGTTTTTTCTTAACAAAATGGACAAGAGCACGGAAGCCAGGTGTATTTACGCTGATGCTGAAACCGGATGTCCTCGATATCGCCACTTATGTTCCGCGATGTCTTCGACGGTTCTGGTTGCCTCGATGTCCTCTCGCCTCGTTGACTTGGCACTCCAGTCCTGCAGATCCCTCAAGATCTGTCTTCCCTGATGCGTTGACTCGGCGACTGCTTCGAAAGGACTCAGACTCGCGAGAGGGTCAGTCTCAGACTAGGGTGAACGAAATGACGCGCTCTGCAGGATTACTCCTTTTGACACATGACCGCTTGTCCCTTGCTCCGCCCGGATGGTCCCACTGGGGTTTCTATTCACATCGTGCGGACAGTCAAGACAAAGGCCAGGAAGCTGCCTCGCGCTTCATTTCGCTTCTAGTCCTATTGTAAACAAACGTTCCACCCTAGCCTCACCCTTTCGCTTTCTGTCCGTGACGTGCGGTGCTCGATTTGTCGCGATGTCGTGTCTTCCTGTCACCGGCCTTCACTGCTCAGATTCCTGCTATCCCAATCCTGAACGTCTCGACGTAGCGTTCTTGCTCCTTATAGGCCCCCACAGCGCTGCTTCAGAAGAGTCGACTTGTGTGGTTCCCTTGCAGTTTATTTGGTTGTTTGACTGTTCACTTTGACTTGACTGATGGTTTGACATACCGTTATCGACTGATTGTCCTGCCAGCGCCCTGCGGCCTCCGGGAAACGTTATTTCCCTTTTGCGCACGGCCCGCTGAATATCTCCACACCGAATCCAAGTTCCATGGCCTTAGTATGACCGACTTGTCCTTTATGCGCAGCTTCAAACAAAAGCCGTGCATAATGCTGCCGTCCGGCTGGTTCCCGTGATGCATGTGGCACGTCTGTGTACCGCGTCGCCGTTCATGGCAGAGTTCAAAGTCCAAACTCTGACATTTTACATCCTTGATCTCCAAACTCTCTTATTCTCCATCAATGGTCTGCAAACTCTCTTCCTCTCCAACTTGATCTCTAAGCTCTCTTCCTCTCCAACCGCTCCTCGCCGCGTCATTTCTACGCGAATTCGCGACGTACCTGCTAAGCGGCCGGCCATCAGCTGTTATTGCTGCTGGGATTTGTGTGTAGTTATTTAACTCCTCATATGCCCCCCTGAGTTCGGGAAACATTTAAAAATCCGGTGTTTTCTTCCACATTCTAGCCTTTGAAACTTTGAGATGCTCCTTCTGATTCCCTTAGCATTCCCTCGCTGCTCCCTTGTTGCTCACTCGATGTTCCCTCGATGCTTTTAACTCTATTGAGTCTCTAAGCGCTGGTAGAAAATTTTAAATATTCCGCGCCGATCCTCCATCTGCTCCCGCTGGGTACCGATACCTATCGGCTATCGGCACGATATAAGTACTCATCACCCAAAATTGCAGGGGCGGCGTTGCCACCTTCTCGCTGCGATATTTACCATAACCAATATTTCCATTTTGCGTGTGCCCATCGAACGAAATATCTTCCAGTGCCAATCGACCGTCTATTGAGGCTCCCCTTTCCCTGGTGAGTGGTGGTTTTGCAAATTTTACAACTTTCCTATGTAAGTTTCCGAATTCTTTCACTCCTTTTTCTCTCATCTTTTCTCTCTCCTTTCCTTTTCTTTCGCTCTTCATTAGCCCTCAGCCGGCTTATACGGGGTCCACGCTGGCAACACTCGAGAGCGGGAGCGGAGAGGACTTAACATTTACTCCGCAGCAGGTTTCTCTGTTTCCTCAACAAACCCCTTAGCCGTATTTCATGATGCTGCTATGTATGCCCCTTTCTCTTTGCTTCCATCAGCGTTCCCGCCCCATGTCGGTTCTCCAATGTTGTTCGTTTTTTCTTTCGTTGTTATTATTTTTTTTTTACTGCTCTGCGAACACCCTCATGCCCGAGAGGCCCAACCTAACTCGGAACGCGCGTCCTCCGCTCCTCACACCTTGCGGGCCTCGCTCACCGCCGGTGCTTTCACGATCCGTTCGGGCCACTCCTGCTCCGCGATTTCGCGCCACCGCTGGCCCTCCCGCTCCGACACCACCCGCACCAAATGTGGACGTGCCACGGACTCGGAGGTAGCGAATCCGGTTGCGGCTGTGGTGGAGGCTGAGATTGCTCTAGCGGAGAAGTCTAGGGTCTTTGTGTGGGTGGTCGTGTTGGCGTCCACCTTGGAGACCCATCGTACCGGGGCGTAAGCTGCACCTCCGGCAACCAGCAGGCAGCTGGAGGCGAGGCAGCACGTTCTTCGCCCACTTATTGGGGCGGAACCCAAAGCTCGGCATGTGCCTCGGTGTGGGTGGGTACGCCGACTCCTCCAAACAACTGCTGCTCCTCCTCATCGGTCCTTCACAACCGGGCTTGCCACTCCGGGTAATTTTCTTTAGGCGTCACTCCTTATTCTTCCGTCGTGCCTTACGCTCGTCATGGCTACGTGGAGTCCGCTGATCCGCAGGAGTTACCACACACATTGTTGCTCACACACCGCTGCCTGCAAACCGTGGCGACTCAAATGATTGGTCATTGGCCCATACATCGTGTGCATAAACGGAAACAGGAAGCCGGCGGAAGTAACCGGAGCCAGTCGGCTCAGCAGCGAACAAAGTCAGCCGCCTCAGTAACTACACGGACTTTGCCAACTATGATTCCCATTACATTCCCCATTACATTTTATTATCATATATTCAATTTCATTCCATAAGCTAGCTTTCAGTTTACAAACGAATAAACGATCATTATAATTCTTTTTCTCAACGAACGAAGTTGTGTCTTGATTGAAATACAAAAACCGTCTTTGAACTCTTAAGCCATATATAAATATATATATATATAAACTGCAATTGGCACTTGATTCTAAGCACAGTATACTCGTACAGTACACATATATACTGTAGTTGGCGCAGCTTGACCCCAACCAGGAGATCAGAATGCTCCAACTTCTTATCTTACGATATTTGTAAGGGAGAAAGAAGTAAAGCCAAAACTGTTAATTCGTGCAAGTGTACAATAGCAAGTGTTTATTCGAGTTTATTCAGTCAAATTTTGTAAATAAAACAATGCATAATTATAAAGTTTAGTGACCGAATACGTGCAAATTATATTATTGCTTAGTGAATTTTTTAAAAAATATATTTTTTTTATTGTTAATTCTTATTTACTAGTTTACACAATTGTTATTAGTACCAAACTTAATTTTCACTGTTCGCGATATTCAAGTTGTCGACCGATCAATTCGGACTGCCTGACTTTTATTAATCCAAAATCAAACCTCGGCTTAAGAGATTTATCACAAAAATCTGGTGAAGAGAATCATCCAAAAGAGTCGAAAAATAGGATGATGAAATTTGTCAATTTAATTTGAAATTGAAATTTTGCAGAATTGAAATTCAACGGAAATCGACAATTATATTTTCCTCTACAGTATTTTAATTGTCGGGGATATTAGTTTCTGGTTCTATTTCAATGTGAATTTACCGTGGTTTGAATATTACGAATTTTCTGTATTTAATTAAAAACATGGTAATTAAATAATAATTGGTATTTGAGTTTGTTTAATTTGAATAAAAGGGAGGAATTAAATCTGACTAGATTTTTCTCCATTCAGTAATCTGATAAAACAGGAATTTTCTGCGTTTAATATGCAATAGTTGTTAAATAACCGTTTACATTAAACTTATTTTTACATTTTTCGAAATGATTATTGATTAACAATTTTCCATCACTGTGCGAAATGGATCTTGAGTTGTAAACTTTCCAACGATCAATAATTATAGGGTATTTAATATATATAATAATAAGATCTTGGTGCAAAGCGATTTTAACTTCAAATATATACCCAATAGATCAGTAATAGTAACAGGTTTTTGTTCATGTTTATAAATTTCCCGTATGTCATTATTGTTTAGAATTTATTGTTGAAAACTTCTATTTTGCTAATGTAATTGTGTTCATTAAATTCATAAGATCGTAAGTCAGCAAACGAAGGCGGTATTATCTGAGTGGAATTTCTTGATCTTTAAAGGCGGTTTTCAAGTTTTTATTTCTTTAACTATTTTTGAATTAATAACAAATTAATCGTTATTGTTTTTTATAAAATCATCGATTTTATTTTGAACTGTTATGAAATCATCATAATCTGGCGTTCCTGCTATCAATTTCCAGATTGTGCCTAATTCATAATGCCTCTTTTCGACCTAGTGAGTATAATTTGAGAAATAAGAATTTTAATAATTTTTTAATCGTTGGTGATTTTCCATTGTGAATTCTGAACGTTATGACAGTTTAAAAATTCTGTTTCAAGAGTAATAATATAATAATAAACTTAAATTAGCTAAATGAAATAAATCCGCGTATGATTCATAATTCGGATTTGGTTGTAGCTACCAGCAATAATAAGTACATTATTGAATTCATTATCTGGAATTTAAGATAAGTCAATTTGTTTAAAATGTAATATTATCTTTATGAATCGTACGGTTTCTGTTATTAATAATAACTTTATTAGGATTATTTTCCTTAACTACCTGTTTTTTATATCTAGAGGTCAGCTTATTTCTTTCCCTGTGTTTTTTTCGTAAATTACTTCTCTTACGTGATAGTCCTTTTCTTTTCTGTCTTTTTTATGAAAATGTAGCATTTTGTGCTTGCTTTAACAATTGGGAGTTTTATCGTGTTTGATTTAATTAAATAATATATCATACGGTCGTTGATTGGTTATAGAGTGAAGTTGTATTTCTGTGCTTCTCTAATTACTATTTCGGAATATTTAACTAAGTTAAGTTCATCTTTAATGCAACGTGCAATTTCTGTTAAAGTAGAGTGTGCCCTTTCAATTTGTCCGTTGGAAGTACTATGATTTCTTTTTCGACTAAAAATTTTGAATATGAATCTATACAAGTGATGAATGTAAGCTTTTGGGCGCAAAAAATGTCAATATACAAACTTTCACCCTCTCTATCCGGAATAGGTGCTTGACCAATAGGAATTTGCACTGGATGTCTGTTAAGTTTGTTCTGATTGCAGATTGTGCAATTCTTAACAAAGTCCTTTAGTTTTTGATATAAGTTAGGCCAATAATATAGCCGGTTAATTTGCTTAAAATTTTCATCAAGCACTCTGTGTGCTCGACAATGCGTTTCTGTTATTATAAGCGATCTGTCTTCAGCGTTTTCTACGTCTTGGACAAATATTCTAGTAAATAAATATTTGTTTATAAAATTATCCTTAAGTGGTTTTTGAATTATATAAAGGGCTTCTAAGGTACAATGAATTCCAATTGTTATATTAGGTGGAATGTATTCCTTTAAGAGCGTTATTAAATTTTTTAAGTGTCTTACTCTATTATATGTCTAGTATTTCCGAACATGTTAATCGAATCGTGTATTGTATACCTCCCCGTTGCTATTAGCAATTGTTGCTTAAACTGCTTTAAGGGTTTTCGGGTTTTTTGTATAACATTCTCAAAACTACTTTTTGCTGAATGCTGAGTATTTTGATCTGAGACCGACTCTATACTTTTTGTTAAGTTATTATAAATAAATTAATTTTTGGAGAATAACTTTCAATGAAAGAATACCGTCTTTTCATTTCGATATTAGGGTACTTTTGAGAAATTGAAAATGAAAGGGGTTGATGATCTGTGTAGATTTCAATGTTGTTAACTCCATATAAAAAATTTCGTAACTATACCCAAACTATAGCTAAAATTTCCTTTTTATTAGTAGCATATAGTTGTTCAGTTTTTGTGAGAGTTTTTGATATAAAAGTAGTTGGTTTTCCTTCCTGAGAAAGAACCGCACCAATGCCAAATCTGACGCATCAGTGGTTAAAGTAAATTTTTTATTATAATCGCGTTAAACTAACTCTACTTGTGCGATTAAATTTTTTTTGAGCTCGTTGAAAGCTCTTACAGCTGGCTCATCCAACTGTATAAAAGTTTTGCGGGATGCCTTTTTTGATACTTTGTCATTTTGGACTTTTATTGAGAATGCGGTTTGTTGAATGTCTGTTTCATTCATGAGAATTTGGTGGAATCCTGATTCCAAATCAATTGTGGAAAAGTATTTAGTTTTCCCGAGGTTTGACAAAATTACGGAAGGATCCTGCATTGGATATCTATCCGGTATGGTATTTTCGTTAAGTTTCTTATAATCTTTTACTAGTCTAAGTTTGGGAGTTTCATTGCGCAACGCCGAAATTCTAAACACAACGCCACACACGACGACCGACAGCCATTCAAAATGCAGTGCCCAATTCAAAGGTTGGTGTACACATTCGGTCATCGCACCTGCAGCCAATTGCCGCTGATCGGCGGAGCAGCGATATCCAGCACGAAACCACCTGTAATGGACCTCTCCGTCCGCCAATCCTCCTCTTCCTCCGTGCTGGCCACGGAGTCCTCCAACAAGGGAATGATCATCCTCAACCGCCCCAAGGCGCTGAACGCCATCAACCTGGAGATGGTGCGAAAGATCTACAAGCATCTGAAGAAGTGCGAGAAGTCCAAATCGCTTGTGATCATCAAGGGCACCGGCGAGAAGGCGGTTGTTCGCCATGCCCGAAACGGCGATTGGCCTGTTCCCCGACGTGGGCGGCTCCTACTTCCTGCCACGCCTGCAGGGAAAACTGGGTCTCTACCTGGGACTGACAGGATATAGGCTGCGGGGCGGCGATGTCTTCTACTCGGGTATTGCCACGCACTACTGCGAGAGCAGCAAGATCCCGGATCTGGAGACGGCGCTGCTCAACTGCCCAGATGCAGATGATGTACCCGAGCTGCTGCAGAAGTTCCATTCCACGCCTGAAAAGCCCTTCTCGCTCCAGCCTGTCCTGGAGCAGATCAACAAGAACTTCTCGGCGGACTCGGTGTGGGGCATTCTGGAGAACCTGCAGAATGACGGCAGCGAGTGGGCCAAGAAGACGCTGGAGACCCTCTGCAAGGTGTCGCCCACCTCGATGAAGGTTACGTTCCGCCAGCTGGAGCTCGGCTCCCAGCTGTCTCTGGCCTAATGTGTCTTCATGGAGTACCGCCTGGCCGTGCCAAGTTCCATCTTCGTTAAAGCCCTATTTTGGTACGACTAATACTGGAGAATTATAAGGGCTACTGCTTGGCCTTATAATTTCTTCTGTAAACATTCTGGCGATTTCAGAATTTACAAAATCTGAAGCTGATAGAGCATAAGGGTGTTGCTTACTATAAATAGCCCAATCTGCATATTTATTTTGGAATGTTCTTTTTTAATTATATTTAATATTTTGTCCTCCAAATCTTTTCTTTGATATGAGGATAAATTCTGTATATTGTTAATTTTTTGGTTGGCGGATACTTCTATGACGGCGCGTTCAGGATTTTTACATCCCAAACTTTTATTTTTGTCGGATATTCCGACGACGGCGTGTTCAGGATTTATGTTTTCTAAACTAAATTCACTTTGATTTCCCTCTTCAGATTCGGATCTGATTTGAGGCTTTTGATCAAAGTATTTTTTTATTATGAATTCTTGGTGTTTTCTTCTGTCAAAGAATATTGGTTTAAAATATTACCGCTATCGTAATTTAATTTTTCCTCCCTTTATTAACCCCTTTTCTGTATCAACTACAGCTCCGGTTTTTTTCAGTAGGTTGTAGCCAACAAGTAAATCTGAGTCTAGCCCTTCTATTTAATAAAAAGTATACCGCGTATCGAAAATAGTTATCATATGATAAATCTTAATTGTTGAATATCTATTCACTGTGGATACTCTTTTATATATTGGTAGTTCATTTTTGTTCTTATAAATTCCTGTTTTAATAGAACAAGAAGTTGCCCCTGTATCAATTAATATCTTTAATTTTTTATTTATTTTATTATCCTGTCTTATTATAGGCCTACCCTAGCCTACTCCTGAGTTTGACCTAAAAAATGGTCCTCTTCAATGTTGTTCAACCTCATAGTCCTGTTAGGCGGTTGGTTAACTGTTCCTGTTAGTACTCTTTTATTTTGAATCCTTAAAGTTACCATTATATGATAAATCTTAATTGTTGAATATATATTCACTGTGGATACTCTTTTATATATTGGTAGTTCGTTTTTGTTCTTATAAATTCCTGTTTTAATAGAACAAGAAGTTGCCCCTGTATCAATTAATATCTTTAATTTTTTATTTATTTTATTATCCTGTCTTATTATAGGCCTACCCTAGCCTACTCCTGAGTTTGACCTAAAAAATGGTCCTCTTCAATGTTGTTCAACCTCATAGTCCTGTTAGGCGGTTGGTTAACTGTTCCTGTTAGTACTCTTTTATTTTGAGCTTGTTCCTGTTGTGTGTTTTGTGTTTCGATTCATTTAGTTTGATTCCATTTATTTTGAAAATTTGTATATCCTTAATTATTATTGTTATGGGGTCTATTTGGCATCTGAATTGATTTATCAACATCCATTGGCTCTGGCTTTCTTTGTTGTCTAAAGAGTTCCACTGATTTTGTTGGTCATTATTAAATCTTCCCTGATTTCAGGTATTGTTTCTATTTTGATTAAAATTGTTATAATTATTTCTGTTTTGATTATTAGCTTGATTAAACCTTAAGTTATTAGTATATCTTTGATAATTATTATTATTGTTATATTGTCTTGGTTTGTTATTTGAGTTTTGTTGGCCATATAAGTTTGACTCATTAGTCTTGCGCTGTGATGATATAAAATTGTTCGCGAATTGGGCCCTTAAATTGTTGCTATCAAGTTCTTGTACTATTACCATTGCGTTCGGTAAATCGGGTGGATTCATTGAAAATATTACATCTGAGATATGGCCGTTAAGGCCAGTTATAAACACTCGTAGTGCTTCCTTTCTATGTTTTTCATTAAGTTCAGATGTAATTGGCTTATTCCTTCCATGTGTCATAATGGTTTTGTTAATCAAAAGAGTTAATTTTTATTTACCAAATTATAATCGCTAATTTCTCCTGGCTTAATACACTTAAGTCCTGTTCTAAAATATAGGTCGCTTGTCACTAAAAACAAAATCTAGTCTTGCCATCATGGCGTCAAAATTCAATACAGTTCCATTATGAGTTAAAGAATCATTGGCAATGCCTGTCATATTCTTTCAAAGAATAGATAGTACCGAAAAGTATTTTTCACTTCCCCTTTTGTATTGTCCTATTGCTATTTCCGCCGATTCTCTCCAGCTAACATAACTATCTTCTTCGCCTTTATATTCTCGAACCGAATTAATGATTTCATAAGTATCGCACCTTACGTTTCGATCAACAGCTTCCACCTTGAATTCGTCAACCTTCTTTATATAGTGATTTAATTGTGTCTTTTTTTCAAAGTCGTTGATTAACTTTCCACCGTAATTGTTTTTACTTAAAATTTTTTTGAACTAAATTCTTATATATATAAAACTATAATTAAACAGCTCACTAATTGTTCTTCTTAGTTTACACTTCTCTCTGTCTTCTTTTTGCGTGATGATCCTGTTTGGGGTCTTCCTATAGCGAGGGATAGCCCTCAGCTCATCATTCAATTTATTTCCGTGTAGCGAGGGATGGCTCTCAGCTCTTCCTTCAATTTATTTCTCGGCTAATACATTTTTTTTATTTATCCGTTTGATTTGTAAATATCTGTTTTTTTCTTTATTTTTGTTTGATATTTGTTTTTGAGAGTAATATTTTTTTTTGAGCAGTGTGTTTTTTGTTACGGTCACTAATTAAAGGATTGTTGTAAACAAAGGGAGATTATTATTGTTTTTCTCCAATTGCTATTTTCACGATGTAAACACTTTTTATTATGTCTTGATGGTTTTTGAGCGGCGCGAATTCCCTTTTTGTTTTCGAAAACTGTTTTGTTTTAAAACTTATTTCTGGAATTTTTTTAAAATAGCACCTAAATGCTTAGTGAATTTAAAAAAAAAAAATTTTATTAATAATTCTTATTCACTAGTTTACACAATTTTTATTAGTACCGAACTTAATTTTCCCTGGTCGCGGTATTCAAGTTGTCGACCGATCAATTCGGATTCAAAAACGGACTGCCTGACTTTGGTTGAATATTCCATAATCAAACCTTGGCTTAAGAGATTTATCACAAAAATCTGATTACGAGAATCATTGAAGAGAGTCGAAAAATAGGATGATGAAATTAGTCAATTAAATTTGAAATTGAAATTTTGCAGAATGGAAATTCAGACCTCCTTGCGGCACTGGTGTTTACAATACCGGCTTTGATGTTTACAGAATCCATTTGAAGCGGAGAGTATGAAACTGATCTGGTTGGGGATTGGAGGCTTTGTTTAAAGAATGAAAAAAAGCCCTTGGCTCAAAGTTGTTTATAAATTGGGCAAGAGCCCCGAAGTAATGTGTCAGATAACTAGCACATCAACCGCTGATAAGGCACCGGGATCACGTAATCGAAAAAGTATTTAACAATTTTGAATATATGAATGCATAATTATATGAACAGAGCAGATTATATCCTAGATATTACAAAGTTTTCCTTGCCAATCCTAACAAGCATAAATCCGGTAGACTCGATGTATGGGTCGTCCCAAAAAAAACTGATACATCATGTCAGAAGAAGTGGCGATTAGACAGATACACAATTCCCAATATAACAGACATATTAGGTAGTATAGGGAAAACCAAATACTTCACAACAATTGATTTGGCAAGCGGTTTTCGCCAGATATAGATGAAACACACACACACATTGTTGCAGACTCCGCCGCCCCCCAAAGCACGGCGACTTAGATGATTAGTCCTTGGCCCATACATCGTGTGCATATACGGAAACAGGAAACCGGCGGAAGTAATCGGAGCCAGTCGGCTAAGCAGCGAACGAAGCCAGCCGCCTTAGTAACTACACGGATTCTGCCAACTATGCAGATTGACGATGACTTTTGCTGAATGCCCGTCCAGCACCGGCCGCTCCCGTCTCGCCACCTCGGTTCTGAGCCGTCCTCTTTTCTCAGTTCCGCTGTTTCTTTCAGCCTCTCCTTTTTCCTACTCAGCTTTACGGCACAGCTCTCTGTTCTGTGCTGTCTTTCCCCTTCCTTTGGCAGGCTACTGATACGTGTTCTTAGATCAATCCACATCGAGACTGTGGACGCTCTGGTCTGATTCATTTTGTGTTCTTGCCGTTTTCCAGATGTCCGTTCTGTAATTCCCTGCATTTTTGTTGTTGCCTTGAAGCACCCTTGGAGAATGACTGAAGTAGTATCCTTTAAGAATCCATAGAGTATCCTTGGGCTCCTTCCTCAGTATCTTTTGAGCGTCCTTAAAGTTATCCTTGGTCTCATTCCTCAGTATCCTTTTAGCATCTGTGGAGTTATCCTTGGGATCTTTTCTAAGTATCCTTTGAGCATCCTTAGAGTTATCCCTAAGCTCTTTCCTCAGTATCCCTTGAGCGTCCTTGTAGTTATTCTTGGGCCCTTTCCTCAGTATCCTTGGAGCAACCTAGGAGTTATCCTTGGACTCTTTTCCTAGTGTCGTTTGAGCATCCTTGGAGTTAAACTTGGGCTCTTTCCGTAGTACCCTTCAGAATCCTTAAAGTAACCATTATATGATAAATCTTAATTGTTGAATATATATTCACTGTGGATACTCTTTTATATATTGGTAGTTCATTTTTGTTCTTACAAATTCCTGTTTTAATAGAACAAGAAGTTGCCCCTGTATCAATTAATATTCTTAATTTTTTATTTATTTTATTATCCTGTCTTATTATAGGCCTACCCTAGCCTACTCCTGAGTTTGACATAAAAAATGGTCCTCTTCAATGTTGTTCAACCTCATAGTCCTGTTAGGCGGTTGGTTAACTGTTCCTGTTAGTACTCTTTTATTTTGAGCTTGTTCCTGTTGTGTGTTTTGTGTTTCGATTCATTTAGTTTGATTCCATTTATTTTGAAAATTTGTATATCCTTAATTATTATTGTTATGGGGTCTATTTGGCATCTGAATTGATTTATCAACATCCATTGGCTCTGGCTTTCTTTGTTGTCTAAAGAGTTCCACTGATTTTGTTGGTCATTATTAAATCTTCCCTGATTCCAGGTATTGTTTCTATTTTGATTAAAATTGTTATAATTATTTCTGTTTTGATTATTAGCTTGATTAAACCTTAAGTTATTAGTATATCTTTGATAATTATTATTATTGTTATATTGTCTTGGTTTGTTATTTGAGTTTTGTTGGCCATATAAGTTTGACTCATTAGTCTTGCGCTGTGATGATATAAAATTGTTCGCGAATTGGGACCTCAAATTGTTACCATTGCGTTCGGTAAATCGGGTGGATTCATTGAAAATATTACATCTGAGATATGGCCGTTAAGGCCAGTTATAAACACTCGTAGTGCTGCCTTTCTATGTTTTTCATTAAGTTCAGATGTAATTGGCTTATTCCTTCCATGTGTCATAATGGTTTTGTTAATCAAAAGAGTTAATTTTTTATTTACCAAATTATAAAATTCCATAATCGCTAATTTCTCCTGACTTAATACACTTAAGTCCTGTCCTAAAATATAGGTCGCTTGTCACTAAAAACATAATCTAGTCTTGCCATTATGGCGTCAAAATTTAATACAGTTCCATTATGAGTAAAAGAATCATTGGCAATGCCTGTCATTTTCTTTCAAAGAATTGATAGTGCCGAACAGTATTTTTCACTTCGTCTTTTGTATTGTCCTATTGCTATTTCCGCCGATTCTCTCCAGCTAACATAACTATTTTCTTCGCCTTTATATTCTCGAACCGAATTAATGATTTCATAAGTATCGCACCTTACGTTTCGATCAACAGCTTCCACCTTGAATTCGTCAACCTTCTTTATATAGTGATTTAATTGTGTCTTTTTTTCAAAGTCGTTGATTAACTTTCCACCGTAATTGTTTTTACTTAAAATTTTGTTGAACTAAATTCTTATATGTATAAAACTATAATTAAACAGCTCACTAATTGTTCTTCTTAGTTTACACTTCTCTCTGTCTTCTTTTTGCGTGATGATCCTGTTTGGGGTCTTCTTATAGCGAGGGATGGCCCTCAGCTCATCATTCAATTTATTTCCGTGTAGCGAGGGATGGCTCTCAGCTCTTCCTTCAATTTATTTCTCGGCTAATACATTTTTTTTATTTATCCGTTTGATTTTTAAATATCTGTTTTTTTCTTTATTTTTGTTTGATATTTGTTTTTGAGAGTAATATTTTTTTTGAGCAGTGTGTTTTTTGTTACGGTCACTAATTAAAGGATTGTTGTAAACAAAGGGAGATTATTATTGTTTTTCTCCAATTGCTATTTTCACGATGTAAACACTTTTTATTATGTCTTGATGGTTTTTGAGCGGCGCGAATTCCCTTTTTGTTTTCGAAAACTGTTTTGTTTTAAAACTTATTTCTGAAATTTTTTTAAAATAGCATCTAAATTATTGCTTAGTGAATTAAAAAAAAAAATTTTTATTAATAATTCTTATTCACTAGTTTACACAATTTTTATTAGTACCGAACTTAATTTTCCCTGGTCGCGGTATTCAAGTTGTCGACCGATCAATTCGGATTCAAAAACGGACTGCCTGACTTTGGTTGAATATTCCATAATCAAACCTTGGCTTAAGAGATTTATCACAAAAATCTGATTACGAGAATCATTGAAGAGAGTCGAAAAATAGGATGATGAAATTAGTCAATTAAATTTGAAATTGAAATTTTGCAGAATGGAAATTCAGACCTCCTTGCGGCACTGGTGTTTACAATACCGGCTTTGATGTTTACAGAATCCATTTGAAGCGGAGAGTATGAAACTGATCTGGTTGGGAATGGATTGGAGGCTTTGTTTAAAGAATGAAAAAAAGCCCTTGGCTCAAAGTTGTTTATAAATTGGGCAAGAGCCCCGAAGTAATGTGTCAGATAACTAGCACATCAACCGCTGATAAGGCACCGGGATCACGTAATCGAAAAAGTATTTAACAATTTTGAATATATGAATGCATAATTATATGAACAGAGCAGATTATATCCTAGATATTACAAAGTTTTCCTTGCCAATCCTAACAAGCATAAATCCGGTAGACTCGATGTATGGGTCGTCCCAAAAAAAACTGATACATCATGTCAGAAGAAGTGGCGATTAGACAGATACACAATTCCCAATATAACAGACATATTAGGTAGTATAGGGAAAACCAAATACTTCACAACAATTGATTTGGCAAGCGGTTTTCGCCAGATATAGATGAAACACACACACACATTGTTGCAGACTCCGCCGCCCCCCAAAGCACGGCGACTTAGATGATTAGTCCTTGGCCCATACATCGTGTGCATATACGGAAACAGGAAACCGGCGGAAGTAATCGGAGCCAGTCGGCTAAGCAGCGAACGAAGCCAGCCGCCTTAGTAACTACACGGATTCTGCCAACTATGCAGATTCACGATGACTTTTGCTGAATGCCCGTCCAGCACCGGCCGCTCCCGTCTCGCCACCTCGGTTCTGAGCCGTCCTCTTTTCTCAGTTCCGCTGTTTCTTTCAGCCTCTCCTTTTTCCTACTCAGCTTTACGGCACAGCTCTCTGTTCTGTGCTGTCTTTCCCCTTCCTTTGGCAGGCTACTGATACGTGTTCTTAGATCAATCCACATCGAGACTGTGGACGCTCTGGTCTGATTCATTTTGTGTTCTTGCCGTTTTCCAGATGTCCGTTCTGTAATTCCCTGCATTTTTGTTGTTGCCTTGAAGCACCCTTGGAGAATGAATGAAGTAGTATCCTTTAAGAATCCATAGAGTATCCTTGGGCTCCTTCCTCAGTATCTTTTGAGCGTCCTTAAAGTTATCCTTGGTCTCATTCCTCAGTATCCTTTTAGCATCTGTGGAGTTATCCTTGGGATCTTTTCTAAGTATCCTTTGAGCATCCTTAGAGTTATCCCTAAGCTCTTTCCTCAGTATCCCTTGAGCGTCCTTGTAGTTATTCTTGGGCCCTTTCCTCAGTATCCTTGGAGCAACCTAGGAGTTATCCTTGGACTCTTTTCCTAGTGTCGTTTGAGCATCCTTGGAGTTAAACTTGGGCTCTTTCCGTAGTACCCTTCAGAATCCTTAAAGTAACCATTATATGATAAATCTTAATTGTTGAATATATATTCACTGTGGATACTCTTTTATATATTGGTAGTTCATTTTTGTTCTTACAAATTCCTGTTTTAATAGAACAAGAAGTTGCCCCTGTATCAATTAATATTCTTAATTTTTTATTTATTTTATTATCCTGTCTTATTATAGGCCTACCCTAGCCTACTCCTGAGTTTGACATAAAAAATGGTCCTCTTCAATGTTGTTCAACCTCATAGTCCTGTTAGGCGGTTGGTTAACTGTTCCTGTTAGTACTCTTTTATTTTGAGCTTGTTCCTGTTGTGTGTTTTGTGTTTCGATTCATTTAGTTTGATTCCATTTATTTTGAAAATTTGTATATCCTTAATTATTATTGTTATGGGGTCTATTTGGCATCTGAATTGATTTATCAACATCCATTGGCTCTGGCTTTCTTTGTTGTCTAAAGAGTTACACTGATTTTGTTGGTCATTATTAAATCTTCCCTGATTCCAGGTATTGTTTCTATTTTGATTAAAATTGTTATAATTATTTCTGTTTTGATTATTAGCTTGATTAAACCTTAAGTTATTAGTATATCTTTGATAATTATTATTATTGTTATATTGTCTTGGTTTGTTATTTGAGTTTTGTTGGCCATATAAGTTTGACTCATTAGTCTTGCGCTGTGATGATATAAAATTGTTCGCGAATTGGGCCCTCAAATTGTTGCTATCAAGTTCTTGTACTATTACCATTGCGTTCGGTAAATCGGGTGGATTCATTGAAAATATTACATCTGAGATATGGCCGTTAAGGCCAGTTATAAACACTCGTAGTGCTTCCTTTCTATGTTTTTCATTAAGTTCAGATTAATTGGCTTATTCCTTCCATGTGTCATAATGGTTTTGTTAATCAAAAGAGTTAATTTTTATTTACCAAATTATAAAATTCCATAATCGCTAATTTCTCCTGGCTTAATACACTTAAGTCCTGTTCTAAAATATAGGTCGCTTGTCACTAAAAACAAAATCTAGTCTTGCCATCATGGCGTCAAAATTCAATACAGTTCCATTATGAGTTAAAGAATCATTGGCAATGCCTGTCATATTCTTTCAAAGAATAGATAGTACCGAAAAGTATTTTTCACTTCCCCTTTTGTATTGTCCTATTGCTATTTCCGCCGATTCTCTCCAGCTAACATAACTATCTTCTTCGCCTTTATATTCTCGAACCGAATTAATGATTTCATAAGTATCGCACCTTACGTTTCGATCAACAGCTTCCACCTTGAATTCGTCAACCTTCTTTATATAGTGATTTAATTGTGTCTTTTTTTCAAAGTCGTTGATTAACTTTCCACCGTAATTGTTTTTACTTAAAATTTTTTTGAACTAAATTCTTATATGTATAAAACTATAATTAAACAGCTCACTTATTGTTCTTCTTAGTTTACACTTCTCTCTGCCTTCTTTTTGCGTGATGATCCTGTTTGGGGTCTTCTTATAGCGAGGGATGGCCCTCAGCTCATCATTCAATTTATTTCCGTGTAGCGAGGGATGGCTCTCAGCTCTTCCTTCAATTTATTTCTCGGCTAATACATTTTTTTTTATTTATCCGTTTGATTTTTAAATATCTGTTTTTTTCTTTATTTTTGTTTGATATTTGTTTTTGAGAGTAATATTTTTTTTTGAGCAGTGTGTTTTTTGTTACGGTCACTAATTAAAGGATTGTTGTAAACAAAGGGAGATTATTATTGTTTTTCTCCATTAGCTATTTTCACGATGTAAACACTTTTTATTATGTCATCGGTAAGGTTTTTGAGCGGCGCGAATTCCCTTTTTGTTTTCGAAAACTGTTTTGTTTGAAAACTTATTTCTGGAATTTTTTTAAAATAGCACCTAAATTATTGCTTAGTGAATTAAAAAAAAAAATTTTTATTAATAATTCTTATTCACTAGTTTACACAATTTTTATTAGTACCGAACTTAATTTTCCCTGGTCGCGGTATTCAAGTTGTCGACCGATCAATTCGGATTCAAAAACGGACTGCCTGACTTTGGTTGAATATTCCATAATCAAACCTCGGCTTAAGAGACTTATCACAAAAATCTGATTAAGAGAATCATTGAAGAGAGTCGAAAAATAGGATGATGAAATTAGTCAATTAAATTTGAAATTGAAATTTTGCAGAATGTAAATTCTGCCGGAAATCGATGTTTACCTTAGCGGACTTGGGGCTCCCTCTTTGCGGCACTGGTGTTTACAATACCGGCTTTGATGTTTACAGAATCCATTTGAAGTGGAGAGTGTGAAACTGATCTGGTTGGGAATGGATTGGAGGCTTTGTTTAAAGAATGAAAAAAAGCCCTTGGCTCAAAGTTGTTTATAAATTGGGCAACAGCCCCGAAGTAATGTGTCAGATAACTTGCACATCAACCGCTGTTAAGGCACCGGGATCACGTAATCGAAAAAGTATTTAACAATTTTGAATATATGAATGCATAATTATATGAACAGAGCAGATTATATCCTAGATATTACAAAGTATTCCTTGCCAATCCTAACAAGCATTAATCCGGTAGACTCGATGTATGGGTCGTCCCAAAAAAAACTGATACATCATGTCAGAAGAAGTAGCGATTAGACAGATACACGATTCCCAATATAAAAGACATATGAGGTTATATAGGGAAAACCAAATACTTCTAAACAATTGATTTGGCAAGCGGTTTTCGCCAGATATAGATGAAACACACACACACATTGTTGCAGACACCGCCGCCCCCCAAAGCACGGCGTGTGCATAAACGGAAACAGGAAACCGGCGGAAGTTATCGGAGCCAGTCGGCTAAGCAGCGAACGAAGCCAGCCGCCTTAGTAACTACACAGATTCTGCCAACTATGCAGATTGACGATGATTTTTGCTGAATGCCCGTCCAGCACCGGCCGCTCCCGTCTCGCCACCGGCTCTGAGACGTCCTCTTTTCTCGGTTCCGCTGTTTCTTTCAGCCTCTCCTTTTTCCTACTCAGCTTTACGGCACAGCTCTCTGTTCTGTGCTGTCTTTCCCCTTCCTTTGGCAGGCTACTGATACGTGTTCTTAGATCAATCCATATCGAGACTGTGGACGCTCTGGTCTGATTCATTTTATGTTCTTGCCGTTTTCCAGATGTCCTTTCTGTAATTCCCTGCATTTTTGTTGTTGCCTTGAAGCACCCTTGGAGAATGACTGAAGTAGTATCCTTTAAGAATCCATAGAGTATCCTTGGGCTCCATCCTCAGTATCTTTTGAGCGTCCTTAAAGTTATCCTTGGTCTCATTCCTCAGTATCCTTTTAGCATCTGTGGAGTTATCCTTGGGATCTTTTCTAAGTATCCTTTGAGCATCCTTAGAGTTATCCCTAAGCTCTTTCCTCAGTATCCCTTGAGCGTCCTTGTAGTTATTCTTGGGCTCTTTCCTCAGTATCCTTGGAGCAACCTAGGAGTTATCCTTGGACTCTTTTCCTAGTGTCGTTTGAGCATCCTTGGAGTTAAACTTGGGCTCTTTCCGTAGTACCCTTCAGAATCCTTAAAGTTACCATTATATGATAAATCTTAATTGTTGAATATATATTCACTGTGGATACTCTTTTATATATTGGTAGTTCATTTTTGTTCTTATAAATTCCTGTTTTAATAGAACAAGAAGTTGCCCCTGTATCAATTAATATTCTTAATTTTTTATTTATTTTATTATCCTGTCTTATTATAGGCCTACCCTAGCCTACTCCTGAGTTTGACATAAAAAATGGTCCTCTTCAATGTTGTTCAACCTCATAGTCCTGTTAGGCGGTTGATTAACTGTTCCTGTTAGTACTCTTTTATTTTGAATCCTTAAAGTTACCATAATATGATAAATCTTAATTGTTGAATATATATTCACTGTGGATACTCTTTTATATATTGGTAGTTCATTTTTGTTCTTACAAATTCCTGTTTTAATAGAACAAGAAGTTGCCCCTGTATCAATTAATATCTTTAATTTTTTATTTATTTTATTATCCTGTCTTATTATAGGCCTACCCTAGCCTACTCCTGAGTTTGACCTATAAAATGGTCCTCTTCAATGTTGTTCAACCTCATAGTCCTGTTAGGCGGTTGGTTAACTGTTCCTGTTAGTACTCTTTTATTTTGAGCTTGTTCCTGTTGTGTGTTTTGTGTTTCGATTCATTTAGTTTGATTCCATTTATTTTGAAAATTTGTATATCCTTAATTATTATTGTTATGGGGTCTATTTGGCATCTGAATTGATTTATCAACATCCATTGGCTCTGGCTTTCTTTGTTGTCTAAAGAGTTCCACTGATTTTGTTGGTCATTATTAAATCTTCCCTGATTCCAGGTATTGTTTCTATTTTGATTAAAATTGTTATAATTATTTCTGTTTTGATTATTAGCTTGATTAAACCTTAAGTTATTAGTATATCTTTGATAATTATTATTATTGTTATATTGTCTTGGTTTGTTATTTGAGTTTTGTTGGCCATATAAGTTTGACTCATTAGTCTTGCGCTGTGATGATATAAAATTGTTCGCGAATTGGGCCCTCAAATTGTTGCTATCAAGTTCTTGTACTATTACCATTGCGTTCGGTAAATCGGGTGGATTCATTGAAAATATTACATCTGAGATATGGCCGTTAAGGCCAGTTATAAACACTCGTAGTGCTGTCTTTCTATGTTTTTCATTAAGTTCAGATGTAATTGGCTTATTCCTTCCATGTGTCATAATGGTTTTGTTAATCAAAAGAGGTAATTTTTTATTTACCAAATTATAAAATTCCATAATCGCTAATTTCTCCTGGCTTAATACACTTAAGTCCTGCCCAAAAATATAGGTCGCTTGTCACTAAAAACAAAATCTAGTCTTGCCATTATGGCGTCAAAATTCAATACAGTTCCATTATGAGTTAAAGAATCATTGGCAATGCCTGTCATTTTCTTTCAAAGAATTGATAGTGCCGAAAAGTATTTTTCACTTCGTCTTTTGTATTGTCCTATTGCTATTTCCGCCGCTTCTCTCCAGCTAACATAACTATTTTCTTCGCCTTTATATTCTCGAACCGAATTAATGATTTCATAAGTATCGCACCTTACGTTTCGATCAACAGCTTCCACCTTGAATTCGCCAACCTTCTTTATATAGTGATTTAATTATGTCTTTTTTTCAAAGTCGTTGATTAACTTTCCACCGTAATTGTTTTTACTTAAAATTTTGTTGAACTAAATTCTTATATGTATAAAACTATAATTAAACAGCTCACTAATTGTTCTTCTTAGTTTCCTTGGATATGGGATGTCTTCTTTTTGCGTGATGATCCTGTTTGGGGTCTTCTTATAGCAAGGGATGGCCCTCAGCTCATCATTCAATTTATTTCCGTGTAGCGAGGGATGGCTCTCAGCTCTTCCTTCAATTTATTTCTCGGCTAATACATTTTTTTTATTTATCCGTTTGATTTTTAAATATCTGTTTTTTTCTTTATTTTTGTTTGATATTTGTTTTTGAGAGTAATATTTTTTTTGAGCAGTGTGTTTTTTGTTACGGTCACTAATTAAAGGATTGTTGTAAACAAAGGGAGATTATTATTGTTTTTCTCCAATTGCTATTTTCACGATGTAAACACTTTTTATTATGTCTTGATGGTTTTTGAGCGGCGCGAATTCCCTTTTTGTTTTCGAAAACTGTTTTGTTTTAAAACTTATTTCTGAAATTTTTTTAAAATAGCATCTAAATTATTGCTTAGTGAATTAAAAAAAAAAAATTTTTTTTAATAATTCTTATTCACTAGTTTACACAATTTTTATTAGTACCGAACTTAATTTTCCCTGGTCGCGGTATTCAAGTTGTCGACCGATCAATTCGGATTCAAAAACGGACTGCCTGACTTTGGTTGAATATTCCATAATCAAACCTCGGCTTAAGAGATTTATCACAAAAATCTGATTACGAGAATCATTGAAGAGAGTCGAAAAATAGGATGATGAAATTAGTCAATTAAATTTGAAATTGAAATTTTGCAGAATGGAAATTCAGACCTCCTTGCGGCACTGGTGTTTACAATACCGGCTTTGATGTTTACAGAATCCATTTGAAGCGGAGAGTATGAAACTGATCTGGTTGGGAATGGATTGGAGGCTTTGTTTAAAGAATGAAAAAAAGCCCTTGGCTCAAAGTTGTTTATAAATTGGGCAAGAGCCCCGAAGTAATGTGTCAGATAACTAGCACATCAACCGCTGATAAGGCACCGGGATCACGTAATCGAAAAATTATTTAACAATTTTGAATATATGAATGCATAATTATATGAACAGAGCAGATTATATCCTAGATATTACAAAGTTTTCCTTGCCAATCCTAACAAGCATAAATCCGGTAGACTCGATGTATGGGTCGTCCCAAAAAAAACTGATACATCATGTCAGAAGAAGTGGCGATTAGACAGATACACAATTCCCAATATAACAGACATATTAGGTAGTATAGGGAAAACCAAATACTTCACAACAATTGATTTGGCAAGCGGTTTTCGCCAGATATAGATGAAACACACACACACATTGTTGCAGACTCCGCCGCCCCCCAAAGCACGGCGACTTAGATGATTAGTCCTTGGCCCATACATCGTGTGCATATACGGAAACAGGAAACCGGCGGAAGTAATCGGAGCCAGTCGGCTAAGCAGCGAACGAAGCCAGCCGCCTTAGTAACTACACGGATTCTGCCAACTATGCAGATTCAAGATGACTTTTGCTGAATGCCCGTCCAGCACCGGCCGCTCCCGTCTCGCCACCTCGGTTCTGAGCCGTCCTCTCTTCTCGGTTCCGCTGTTTCTTTCAGCCTCTCCTTTTTCCTACTCAGCTTTACGGCACAGCTCTCTGTTCTGTGCTGTCTTTCCCCTTCCTTTGGCAGGCTACTGATACGTGTTCTTAGATCAATCCACATCGAGACTGTGGACGCTCTGGTCTGATTCATTTTGTGTTCTTGCCGTTTTCCAGATGTCCGTTCTGTAATTCCCTGCATTTTTGTTGTTGCCTTGAAGCTCCCTTGGAGAATGACTGAAGTAGTATCCTTTAAGAATCCATAGAGTATCCTTGGGCTCCTTCCTCAGTATCTTTTGAGCGTCCTTAAAGTTATCCTTGGTCTCATTCCTCAGTATCCTTTTAGCATCTGTGGAGTTATCCTTGGGATCTTTTCTAAGTATCCTATGAGCATCCTTAGAGTTATCCCTAAGCTCTTTCCTCAGTATCCCTTGAGCGTCCTTGTAGTTATTCTTGGGCCCTTTCCTCAGTATCCTTGGAGCAACCTAGGAGTTATCCTTGGACTCTTTTCCTAGTGTCGTTTGAGCATCCTTGGAGTTAAACTTGGGCTCTTTCCGTAGTACCCTTCAGAATCCTTAAAGTTACCATTATATGATAAATCTTAATTGTTGAATATATATTCACTGTGGATACTCTTTTATATATAGGTAGTTCATTTTTGTTCTTACAAATTCCTGTTTTAATAGAACAAGAAGTTGCGCCTGTATCAATTAATATCTTTAATTTTTTATTTATTTTATTATCCTGTCTTATTATAGGCCTACCGTAGCCTACTCCTGAGTTTGACCTAAAAAATGGTCCTCTTCAATGTTGTTCAACCTCATAGTCCTGTTAGGCGGTTGGTTAACTGTTCCTCTTTTATTTTGAATCCTTAAAGTTACCATTATATGATAAATCTTAATTGTTGAATATATATTCACTGTGGATACTCTTTTATATATTGGTAGTTCGTTTTTGTTCTTATAAATTCCTGTTTTAATAGAACAAGAAGTTGCCCCTGTATCAATTAATATCTTTAATTTTTTATTTATTTTATTATCCTGTCTTATTATAGGCCTACCCTAGCCTACTCCTGAGTTTGACCTAAAAAATGGTCCTCTTCAATGTTGTTCAACCTCATAGTCCTGTTAGGCGGTTGGTTAACTGTTCCTGTTAGTACTCTTTTATTTTGAGCTTGTTCCTGTTGTGTGTTTTGTGTTTCGATTCATTTAGTTTGATTCCATTTATTTTGAAAATTTGTATATCCTTAATTATTATTGTTATGGGGTCTATTTGGCATCTGAATTGATTTATCAACATCCATTGGCTCTGGCTTTCTTTGTTGTCTAAAGAGTTCCACTGATTTTGTTGGTCATTATTAAATCTTCCCTGATTCCAGGTATTGTTTCTATTTTGATTAAAATTGTTATAATTATTTCTGTTTTGATTATTAGCTTGATTAAACCTTAAGTTATTAGTATATCTTCGATTATTATTATTATTGTTATATTGTCTTGGTTTGTTATTTGAGTTTTGTTGGCCATATAAGTTTGACTCATTAGTCTTGCGCTGTGATAATATAAAATTGTTCGCGAATTGGGCCCTCAAATTGTTGCTATCAAGTTCTTGTACTATTACCATTGCGTTCGGTAAATCGGGTGGATTCATTGAAAATATTACATCTGAGATATGGCCGTTAAGGCCAGTTATAAGCACTCGTAGTGCTGTCTTTCTATGTTTTTCATTAAGTTCAGATGTAATTGGCTTATTCCTTCCATGTGTCATAATGGTTTTGTTAATCAAAAGAGTTAATTTTTTATTTACCAAATTATAAAATTCCATAATCGCTAATTTCTCCTGGCTTAATACACTTAAGTCCTGTCCAAAAATATAGGTCGCTTGTCACTAAAAACAAAATCTAGTCTTGCCATTATGGCGTCAAAATTCAATACAGTTCCATTATGAGTTAAAGAATCATTGGCAATGCCTGTCATTTTCTTTCAAAGAATAGATAGTGCCGAACAGTATTTTTCACTTCGTCTTTTGTATTGTCCTATTGCTATTTCCGCCGATTCTCTCCAGCTACCATAACTATTTTCTTCGCCTTTATATTCTCGAACCGAATTAATGATTTCATAAGTATCGCACCTTACGTTTCGATCAACAGCTTCCACCTTGAATTCGTCAACCTTCTTTATATAGTGATTTAATTGTGTCTTTTTTTCAAAGTCGTTGATTAACTTTCCACCGTAATTGTTTTTACTTAAAATTTTTTTGAACTAAATTCTTATATATATAAAACTATAATTAAACAGCTCACTAATTGTTCTTCTTAGTTTACACTTCTCTCTGTCTTCTTTTTGCGTGATGATCCTGTTTGGGGTCTTCTTATAGCGAGGGATGGCCCTCAGCTCATCATTCAATTTATTTCCGTGTAGCGAGGGATGGCTCTCAGCTCTTCCTTCAATTTATTTCTCGGCTAATACATTTTTTTTATTTATCCGTTTGATTTTTAAATATCTGTTTTTTTCTTTATTTTTGTTTGATATTTGTTTTTGAGAGTAATATTTTTTTTTGAGCAGTGTGTTTTTTGTTACGGTCACTAATTAAAGGATTGTTGTAAACAAAGGGAGATTATTATTGTTTTTCTCCAATTGCTATTTTCACGATGTAAACACTTTTTATTATGTCTTGATGGTTTTTGAGCGGCGCGAATTCCCTTTTTGTTTTCGAAAACTGTTTTGTTTTAAAACTTATTTCTGAAATTTTTTTAAAATAGCATCTAAATTATTGCTTAGTGAATTAAAAAAAAAAAAATTTTATTAATAATTCTTATTCACTAGTTTACACAATTTTTATTAGTACCGAACTTAATTTTCCCTGGTCGCGGTATTCAAGTTGTCGACCGATCAATTCGGATTCAAAAACGGACTGCCTGACTTTGGTTGAATATTCCATAATCAAACCTCGGCTTAAGAGATTTATCACAAAAATCTGATTACGAGAATCATTGAAGAGAGTCGAAAAATAGGATGATGAAATTAGTCAATTAAATTTGAAATTGAAATTTTGCAGAATGGAAATTCAGACCTCCTTGCGGCACTGGTGTTTACAATACCGGCTTTGATGTTTACAGAATCCATTTGAAGCGGAGAGTATGAAACTGATCTGGTTGGGAATGGATTGGAGGCTTTGTTTAAAGAATGAAAAAAAGCCCTTGGCTCAAAGTTGTTTATAAATTGGGCAAGAGCCCCGAAGTAATGTGTCAGATAACTAGCACATCAACCGCTGATAAGGCACCGGGATCACGTAATCGAAAAAGTATTTAACAATTTTGAATATATGAATGCATAATTATATGAACAGAGCAGATTATATCCTAGATATTACAAAGTTTTCCTTGCCAATCCTAACAAGCATAAATCCGGTAGACTCGATGTATGGGTCGTCCCAAAAAAAACTGATACATCATGTCAGAAGAAGTGGCGATTAGACAGATACACAATTCCCAATATAACAGACATATTAGGTAGTATAGGGAAAACCAAATACTTCACAACAATTGATTTGGCAAGCGGTTTTCGCCAGATATAGATGAAACACACACACACATTGTTGCAGACTCCGCCGCCCCCCAAAGCACGGCGACTTAGATGATTAGTCCTTGGCCCATACATCGTGTGCATATACGGAAACAGGAAACCGGCGGAAGTAATCGGAGCCAGTCGGCTAAGCAGCGAACGAAGCCAGCCGCCTTAGTAACTACACGGATTCTGCCAACTATGCAGATTCACGATGACTTTTGCTGAATGCCCGTCCAGCACCGGCCGCTCCCGTCTCGCCACCTCGGTTCTGAGCCGTCCTCTTTTCTCAGTTCCGCTGTTTCTTTCAGCCTCTCCTTTTTCCTACTCAGCTTTACGGCACAGCTCTCTGTTCTGTGCTGTCTTTCCCCTTCCTTTGGCAGGCTACTGATACGTGTTCTTAGATCAATCCACATCGAGACTGTGGACGCTCTGGTCTGATTCATTTTGTGTTCTTGCCGTTTTCCAGATGTCCGTTCTGTAATTCCCTGCATTTTTGTTGTTGCCTTGAAGCACCCTTGGAGAATGAATGAAGTAGTATCCTTTAAGAATCCATAGAGTATCCTTGGGCTCCTTCCTCAGTATCTTTTGAGCGTCCTTAAAGTTATCCTTGGTCTCATTCCTCAGTATCCTTTTAGCATCTGTGGAGTTATCCTTGGGATCTTTTCTAAGTATCCTTTGAGCATCCTTAGAGTTATCCCTAAGCTCTTTCCTCAGTATCCCTTGAGCGTCCCTCCCTGAGCGCCCTTTCCTCAGTATCCTTGGAGCAACCTAGGAGTTATCCTTGGACTCTTTTCCTAGTGTCGTTTGAGCATCCTTGGAGTTAAACTTGGGCTCTTTCCGTAGTCAGAATCCTTAAAGTTACCATTATATGATAAATCTTAATTGTTGAATATATATTCACTGTGGATACTCTTTTAGATATTGGTAGTTCATTTTTGTTCTTACAAATTCCTGTTTTAATAGAACAAGAAGTTGCCCCTGTATCAATTAATATCTTTAATTTTTTATTTATTTTATTATCCTGTCTTATTATAGGCCTACCCTAGCCTACTCCTGAGTTTGACCTAAAAAATGGTCCTCTTCAATGTTGTTCAACCTCATAGTCCTGTTAGGCGGTTGGTTAACTGTTCCTGTTAGTACTCTTTTATTTTGAATCCTTAAAGTTACCATTATATGATAAATCTTAATTGTTGAATATATATTCACTGTGGATACGCTTTTATATATTGGTAGTTCATTTTTGTTCTTATAAATTCCTGTTTTAATAGAACAAGAAGTTGCCCCTGTATCAATTAATATCTTTAATTTTTTATTTATTTTATTATCCTGTTTTATTATAGGCCTACCCTAGCCTACTCCTGAGTTTGACCTAAAAAATGGTCCTCTTCAATGTTGTTCAACCTCATAGTCCTGTTAGGCGGTTGATTAACTGTTCCTGTTAGTACTCTTTTATTTTGAGCTTGTTCCTGTTGTGTGTTTTGTGTTTCGATTCATTTAGTTTGATTCCATTTATTTTGAAAATTTGTATATCCTTAATTATTATTGTTATGGGGTCTATTTGGCATCTGAATTGATTTATCAACATCCATTGGCTCTGGCTTTCTTTGTTGTCTAAAGAGTTCCACTGATTTTGTTGGTTATTATTAAATCTTCCCTGATTCCAGGTATTGTTTCTATTTTGATTAAAATTGTTATAATTATTTCTGTTTTGATAATTAGCTTGATTAAACCTTAAGTTATTTGATTGTTATTATTATTGATTTGATTATTATTATTATTGTTATATTGTCTTGGTTTGTTATTTGAGTTTTGTTGGCCATATAAGTTTGACTCATTAGTCTTGCGCTGTGATAATATAAAATTGTTCGCGAATTGGGCCCTCAAATTGTTGCTATCAAGTTCTTGTACTATTACCATTGCGTTCGGTAAATCGGGTGGATTCATTGAAAATATTACATCTGAGATATGGCCGTTAAGGCCAGTTATAAACACTCGTAGTGCTGCCTTTCTATGTTTTTCATTAAGTTCAGATGTAATTGGCTTATTCCTTCCATGTGTCATAATGGTTTTGTTAATCAAAAGAGTTAATTTTTTATTTACCAAATTATAAAATTCCATAATCGCTAATTTCTCCTGACTTAATACACTTAAGTCCTGTCCTAAAATATAGGTCGCTTGTCACTAAAAACATAATCTTGTCTTGCCATTATGGCGTCAAAATTCAATACAGTTCCATTATGAGTTAAAGAATCATTGGCAATGCCTGTAATTTTCTTTCAAAGAATAGATAGTGCCGAAAAGTATTTTTTACTTCCCCTTTTGTATTGTCCTATTGCTATTTCCGCCGATTCTCTTCAGCTAACATAACTATCTTCTTCGCCTTTATATTCTCGAACCGAATTAATGATTTCATAAGTATCGCACCTTACGTTTCGATCAACAGCTTCCAGTTTGAATTCGTCAACCTTCTAAACTAACTAAATTCTTATATATATAAAACTATAATTAAACAGCTCACTAATTGTTCTTCTTAGTTTCCTTGGATATGGGATGTCTTCTTTTTGCGTGATGATCCTGTTTGGGGTCTTCTTATAGCGAGGGATAATACATTTTTTTTATTTATCCGTTTGATTTTTAAATATCTGTTTTTTTCTTTATTTTTGTTTAATATTTGTTTTTGAGAGTAATATTTTTTTTGAGCAGTGTGTTTTTTGTTACGGTCACTAATTAAAGGATTGTTGTAAACAAAGGGAGATTATTATTGTTTTTCTCCAATTGCTATTTTCAAGTGGCGCGAATTCCCTTTTTGTTTTCGAAAACTGTTTTGTTTTAAAACTTATTTCTGAAATTTTTTTAAAATAGCATCTAAATTATTGCTTAGTGAATTAAAAAAAAAAAATTTTATTAATAATTCTTATTCACTAGTTTACACAATTTTTATTAGTACCGAACTTAATTTTCCCTGGTCGCGGTATTCAAGTTGTCGACCGATCAATTCGGATTCAAAAACGGACTGCCTGACTTTGGTTGAATATTCCATAATCAAACCTCGGCTTAAGAGATATATCACAAAAATCTGATTAAGAGAATCATTGAAGAGAGTCGAAAAATAGGCACTGGTGTTTACAATACCGGCTTTGATGTTTACAGAATCCATTTGAAGCGGAGAGTGTGAAACTGATCTGGTTGGGAATCGATTGGAGGCTTTGTTTAAAGAATGAAAAAAAGCCTTTGCCTCAAAGTTGTTTATAAATTGGGCAAGAGCCCCGAAGTAATGTGTCAGATAACTTGCACATCAACCGCTGATAAGGCACCGGGATCACGTAATCGAAAAAGTATTTAACAATTTTGAATATATGAATGCATAATTATATGAACAGAGCAGATTATATCCTAGATATTACAAAGTTTTCCTTGCCAATCCTAACAAGCATAAATCCGGTAGACTCGATGTATGGGTCGTCCCAAAAAAAAACTGATACATCATGTCAGAAGAAGTGGCGATTAGACAGATACACAATTCCCAATATAACAGACATATTAGGTAGTATAGGGATAACCAAATACTTCACAACAATTGATTTGGCAAGCGGTTTTCGCCAGATATAGATGAAACACACACACACATTGTTGCAGACTCCGCCGGCCCCCAAAGCACGGCGACTTAGATGATTAGTCCTTGGCCCATACATCGTGTGCATATACGGAAACAGGAAACCGGCGGAAGTAATCGGAGCCAGTCGGCTAAGCAGCGAACGAAGCCAGCCGCCTTAGTAACTACACGGATTCTGCCAACTATGCAGATTGACGATGACTTTTGCTGAATGCCCGTCCAGCACCGGCCGCTCCCGTCTCGCCACCTCGGTTCTGAGCCGTCCTCTTTTCTCAGTTCCGCTGTTTCTTTCAGCCTCTCCTTTTTCCTACTCAGCTTTACGGCACAGCTCTCTGTTCTGTGCTGTCTTTCCCCTTCCTTTGGCAGGCTACTGATACGTGTTCTTAGATCAATCCACATCGAGACTGTGGACGCTCTGGTCTGATTCATTTTGTGTTCTTGCCGTTTTCCAGATGTCCGTTCTGTAATTCCCTGCATTTTTGTTGTTGCCTTGAAGCACCCTTGGAGAATGACTGAAGTAGTATCCTTTAAGAATCCATAGAGTATCCTTGGGCTCCTTCCTCAGTATCTTTTGAGCGTCCTTAAAGTTATCCTTGGTCTCATTCCTCAGTATCCTTTTAGCATCTGTGGAGTTATCCTTGGGATCTTTTCTAAGTATCCTTTGAGCATCCTTAGAGTTATCCCTAAGCTCTTTCCTCAGTATCCCTTGAGCGTCCTTGTAGTTATTCTTGGGCTCTTTCCTCAGTATCCTTGGAGCAAACTAGGAGCTATCCTTGGACTCTTTTCCTAGTGTCGTTTGAGCATCCTTGGAGTTAAACTTGGGCTCTTTTCGTAGTACCCTTCAGAATCCTTAAAGTTACCGTTATATGATAAATCTTAATGGTTGAATATATATTCCTTGTGGATACTCTTTTATATATTGGTAGTTCATTTTTGTTCTTATAAATTCCTGTTTTAATAGAACAAGAAGTTGCCCCTGTATCAATTAATATCTTTAATTTTTTATTTATTTTATTATTCTGTCTTATTATAGGCCTACCCTAGCCTACTCCTGAGTTTGACCTAAAAAATGGTCCTCTTCAATGTTGTTCAACCTCATAGTCCTGTTAGGCGGTTGGTTAACTGTTCCTGTTAGTACTCTTTTATTTTGAGCTTGTTCCTCTTGTGTGTTTTGTGTTTCAATTCATTTAGTTTGATTCCATTTATTTTGAAAATTTGTATATCCTTAATTATTATTGTTATGGGGTCTATTTGGCACCTGAATTGATTTATCAACATCCATTGGCTCTGGCTTTCTTTGTTGTCTAAAGAGTTCCACTGGTTTTGTTGGTCATTATTAAATCTTCCCTGATTCCAGGTATTGTTTCTATTTTGATTAAAATTGTTATAATTATTTCTGTTTTGATTATTAGCTTGATTAAACCTTAAGTTATTAGTATATCTTTGATTATTATTATTATTGTTATATTGTCTTGGTTTGTTATTTGAGGTTTGTTGGCCATATAAGTTTGACTCATTAGTCTTGCGCTGTGATGATACAAAATTGTTCGCAAATTGGGCCCTCAAATTGTTGCTATCAAGTTCTTGTACTATTACCATTGCGTTCGGTAAATCGGGTGGATTCATTAAAAATATTACATCTGAGATATGGCCGTTAAGGCCAGTTATAAACACTCGTACTGCTGCCGTTCTATGTTTTTCATTAAGTTCAGATGTAATTGGCTTATTCCTTCCATGTGTCATAATGGTTTTGTTAATCAAAAGAGTTAATTTTTTATTTACCAAATTATAAAATTCCATAATCGCTAATTTCTCCTGGCTTAATACACTTAAGTCCTGTTCTAAAATATAGATCGCTTCTCACTAAAAACAAAATCTAGTCTTGCCATTATGGCGTCAAAATTAAATACAGTTCCATTATGAGTTAAAGAATCATTGGCAATGCCTGTAATTTTCTTTCAAAGAATAGATAGTGCCGAACAGTATTTTTCACTTCCCCTTTTGTATTGTCCTATTGCTATTTCCGCCCATTCTCTCCAGCTAACATAACTATCTTCTTCGCCTTTATATTCTCGAACCGAATTAATGATTTCATAAGTATCGCACCTTACGTTTCGATCAACAGCTTCCACCTTGAATTCGTCAACCTTCTTTATATAGTGATTTAATTGTGTCTTTTTTTCAAAGTCGTTGATTAACTTTCCACCGTAATTGTTTTTACTTAAAATTTTTTTGAACTAAATTCTTATATGTATAAAACTATAATTAAACAGCTCACTTATTGTTCTTCTTAGTTTACACTTCTCTCTGCCTTCTTTTTGCGTGATGATCCTGTTTGGGGTCTTCTTATAGCGAGGGATGGCCCTCAGCTCATCATTCAATTTATTTCCGTGTAGCGAGGGATGGCTCTCAGCTCTTCCTTCAATTTATTTCTCGGCTAATACATTTTTTTTATTTATCCGTTTTATTTTTAAATATCTGTTTTTTTCTTAATTTTTGTTTAATATTTGATTTTGAGAGTAATATTTTTTTTTGAGCAGTGTGTTTTTTGTTACGGTCACTAATTAAAGGCTTGTTGTAAACAAAGGGAGATTATTATTGTTTTTCTCCATTAGCTATTTTCACGATGTAAACACTTTTTATTATGTCATCGGTAAGGTTTTTGAGCGGCGCGAATTCCCTTTTTGTTTTCGAAAACACCTAATTTATTGCTTAGTGAATTAAAAAAAAAAAATTTTTTATTTATAATTCTTATTCACTAGTTTACACAATTTTTATTAGTACCGAACTTAATTTTCCCTGGTCGCGGTATTCAAGTTGTCGACCGATCAATTCGGATTCAAAAACGGACTGCCTGACTTTGGTTGAATATTCCATAATCAAACCTTGGCTTAAGAGATTTATCACAAAAATCTGATTACGAGAATCATTGAAGAGAGTCGAAAAATAGGATGATGAAATTAGTCAATTAAATTTGAAATTGAAATTTTGCAGAATGGAAATTCAGACCTCCTTGCGGCACTGGTGTTTACAATACCGGCTTTGATGTTTACAGAATCCATTTGAAGCGGAGAGTATGAAACTGATCTGGTTGGGAATGGATTGGAGGCTTTGTTTAAAGAATGAAAAAAAGCCCTTGGCTCAAAGTTGTTTATAAATTGGGCAAGAGCCCCGAAGTAATGTGTCAGATAACTAGCACATCAACCGCTGATAAGGCACCGGGATCACGTAATCGAAAAAGTATTTAACAATTTTGAATATATGAATGCATAATTATATGAACAGAGCAGATTATATCCTAGATATTACAAAGTTTTCCTTGCCAATCCTAACAAGCATAAATCCGGTAGACTCGATGTATGGGTCGTCCCAAAAAAAACTGATACATCATGTCAGAAGAAGTGGCGATTAGACAGATACACAATTCCCAATATAACAGACATATTAGGTAGTATAGGGAAAACCAAATACTTCACAACAATTGATTTGGCAAGCGGTTTTCGCCAGATATAGATGAAACACACACACACATTGTTGCAGACTCCGCCGCCCCCCAAAGCACGGCGACTTAGATGATTAGTCCTTGGCCCATACATCGTGTGCATATACGGAAACAGGAAACCGGCGGAAGTAATCGGAGCCAGTCGGCTAAGCAGCGAACGAAGCCAGCCGCCTTAGTAACTACACGGATTCTGCCAACTATGCAGATTGACGATGACTTTTGCTGAATGCCCGTCCAGCACCGGCCGCTCCCGTCTCGCCACCTCGGTTCTGAGCCGTCCTCTTTTCTCAGTTCCGCTGTTTCTTTCAGCCTCTCCTTTTTCCTACTCAGCTTTACGGCACAGCTCTCTGTTCTGTGCTGTCTTTCCCCTTCCTTTGGCAGGCTACTGATACGTGTTCTTAGATCAATCCACATCGAGACTGTGGACGCTCTGGTCTGATTCATTTTGTGTTCTTGCCGTTTTCCAGATGTCCGTTCTGTAATTCCCTGCATTTTTGTTGTTGCCTTGAAGCACCCTTGGAGAATGACTGAAGTAGTATCCTTTAAGAATCCATAGAGTATCCTTGGGCTCCTTCCTCAGTATCTTTCGAGCGTCCTTAAAGTTATCCTTGGTCTCATTCCTCAGTATCCTTTTAGCATCTGTGGAGTTATCCTTGGGATCTTTTCTAAGTATCCTTTGAGCATCCTTAGAGTTATCCCTAAGCTCTTTCCTCAGTATCCCTTGAGCGTCCTTGTAGTTATTCTTGGGCCCTTTCCTCAGTATCCTTGGAGCAACCTAGGAGTTATCCTTGGACTCTTTTCCTAGTGTCGTTTGAGCATCCTTGGAGTTAAACTTGGGCTCTTTTCGTAGTACCCTTCAGAATCCTTAAAGTTACCGTTATATGATAAATCTTAATGGTTGAATATATATTCCTTGTGGATACTCTTTTATATATTGGTAGTTCATTTTTGTTCTTATAAATTCCTGTTTTAATAGAACAAGAAGTTGCCCCTGTATCAATTAATATCTTTAATTTTTTATTTATTTTATTATTCTGTCTTATTATAGGCCTACCCTAGCCTACTCCTGAGTTTGACCTAAAAAATGGTCCTCTTCAATGTTGTTCAACCTCATAGTCCTGTTAGGCGGTTGGTTAACTGTTCCTGTTAGTACTCTTTTATTTTGAGCTTGTTCCTCTTGTGTGTTTTGTGTTTCAATTCATTTAGTTTGATTCCATTTATTTTGAAAATTTGTATATCCTTAATTATTATTGTTATGGGGTCTATTTGGCACCTGAATTGATTTATCAACATCCATTGGCTCTGGCTTTCTTTGTTGTCTAAAGAGTTCCACTGGTTTTGTTGGTCATTATTAAATCTTCCCTGATTCCAGGTATTGTTTCTATTTTGATTAAAATTGTTATAATTATTTCTGTTTTGATTATTAGCTTGATTAAACCTTAAGTTATTAGTATATCTTTGATTATTATTATTATTGTTATATTGTCTTGGTTTGTTATTTGAGGTTTGTTGGCCATATAAGTTTGACTCATTAGTCTTGCGCTGTGATGATACAAAATTGTTCGCGAATTGGACCCTCAAATTGTTGCTATCAAGTTCTTGTACTATTACCATTGCGTTCGGTAAATCGGGTGGATTCATTAAAAATATTACATCTGAGATATGGCCGTTAAGGCCAGTTATAAACACTCGTACTGCTGCCGTTCTATGTTTTTCATTAAGTTCAGATGTAATTGGCTTATTCCTTCCATGTGTCATTTGTTAATCAAAAGAGTTAATTTTTTATTTACCAAATTATAAAATTCCATAATCGCTAATTTCTCCTGGCTTAATCATTAAGTCCTGTTCTAAAATATAGATCGCTTGTCACTAAAAACAAAATCTAGTCTTGCCATTATGGCGTCAAAATTAAATACAGTTCCATTATGAGTTAAAGAATCATTGGCAATGCCTGTAATTTTCTTTCAAAGAATAGATAGTGCCGAACAGTATTTTTCACTTCCCCTTTTGTATTGTCCTATTGCTATTTCCGCCCATTCTCTCCAGCTAACATAACTATTTTCTTCGCCTTTATATTCTCGAACCGAATTAATGATTTTATAAGTATCGCAGCTTACGTTTCGATCAACAGCTTCCACTATGAATTCGTCAACCTTCTTTATATAGTGATTTAATTGTGTCTTTTTTTCAAAGTCGTTGATTAACTTTCCACCCTGATTGTTTTTACTTAAAATTTTTTTGAACTAAATTCTTATATATATAAAACTATAATTAAACAGCTCACTAATTGTTCTTCTAAGTTTCCTTGGATATGGGATGTCTTCCTTTTGCGTGATGATCCTGTTTGGGGTCTTCTTATAGCGAGGGATGGCCCTCAGCTCATCATTCAATTTATTTCCGTGTAGCGAGGGATGGCTCTCAGCTCTTCCTTCAATTTATTTCTCGGCTAATACATTTTTTTTATTTATCCGTTTTATTTTTAAATATCTGTCTTTTTCTTAATTTTTGTTTAATATTTGATTTTGAGAGTAATATTTTTTTTTGAGCAGTGTGTTTTTTGTTACGGTCACTAATTAAAGGCTTGTTGTAAACAAAGGGAGATTATTATTGTTTTTCTCCATTAGCTATTTTCACGATGTAAACACTTTTTATTATGTCATCGGTAAGGTTTTTGAGCGGCGCGAATTCCCTTTTTGTTTTCGAAAACACCTAATTTATTGCTTAGTGAATTAAAAAAAAAAAATTTTTTATTTATAATTCTTATTCACTAGTTTACACAATTTTTATTAGTACCGAACTTAATTTTCCCTGGTCGCGGTATTCAAGTTGTCGACCGATCAATTCGGATTCAAAAACGGACTGCCTGACTTTGGTTGAATATTCCATAATCAAACCCTGGCTTAAGAGATTTATCACAAAAATCTGATTAAAAGAATCATTGAAGAGAGTCGAAAAATAGGATGATGAAATTAGTCAATTAAATTTGAAATTGAAATTTTGCAGAATGGAAATTCTGCCGGAAATCGATGTTTACCTTAGCGGACTTGGGGCTCCCTCTTTGCGGCACTGGTGTTTACAATACCGGCTTTGATGTTTACAGAATCCATTTGAAGCGGAGAGTGTGAAACTGATCTGGTTGGGAATCGATTGGAGGCTTTGTTTAAAGAATGAAAAAAAGCCCTTGGCTCAAAGTTGTTTATAAATTGGGCAAGAGCCCCGAAGTAATGTGTCAGATAACTTGCACATCAACCGCTGATAAGACACCGGGATCACGTAATCGAAAAAGTATTTAACAATTTTGAATATATGAATGCATAATTATATGAACAGAGCAGATTATATCCTAGATATTACAAAGTTTTCCTTGCCAATCCTAACAAGCATTAATCCGGTAGACTCGATGCATGGGTCGTCCCAAAAAAAACTGATACATCATGTCAGAAGAAGTGGCGATTAGACAGATACACAATTCCCAATATAACAGACATATGAGGTAGTATAGGGAAAACCAAATACTTCACAACAATTGATTTGGCAAGCGGTTTTCGCCAGATATAGATGAAACACACACACACATTGTTGCAGACTCCGCCGCCCCCCAAAGCACGGCGACTTAGATGATTAGTCCTTGGCCCATAAATCGTGTGCATAAACGGAAACAGGAAACCGGCGGAAGTAATCGGAGCCAGTCGGCTAAGCAGCGAACGAAGCCAGCCGCCTTAGTAACTACACGGATTCTGCCAACTATGCAGATTGACGATGACTTTTGCTGAATGCCCGTCCAGCACCGGCCGCTCCCGTCTCGCCACCTCGGTTCTGAGCCGTCCTCTTTTCTCAGTTCCGCTGTTTCTTTCAGCCTCTCCTTTTTCCTACTCAGCTTTACGGCACAGCTCTCTGTTCTGTGCTGTCTTTCCCCTTCCTTTGGCAGGCTACTGATACGTGTTCTTAGATCAATCCACATCGAGACTGTGGACGCTCTGGTCTGATTCATTTTGTGTTCTTGCCGTTTTCCAGATGTCCGTTATGTAATTCCCTGCATTTTTGTTGTTGCCTTGAAGCACCCTTGGAGAATGACTGAAGTAGTATCCTTTAAGAATCCATAGAGTATCCTTGGGCTCCTTCCTCAGTATCTTTTGAGCGTCCTTAAAGTTATCCTTGGTCTCATTCCTCAGTATCCTTTTAGCATCTGTGGAGTTATCCTTGGGATCTTTTCTAAGTATCTTTTGAGCATCCTTAGAGTTATCCCTAAGCTCTTTCCTCAGTATCCCTTGAGCGTCCTTGTAGTTATTCTTGGGCTCTTTCCTCAGTATCCTTGGAGCAACCTAGGAGTTATCCTTGGACTCTTTTCCTAGTGTCGTTTGAGCATCCTTGGAGTTAAACTTGGGCTCTTTCCGTAGTACCCTTCAGAATCCTTAAAGTTACCGTTATATGATAAATCTTAATGGTTGAATATATATTCCTTGTGGATACTCTTTATATATTGGTAGTTCATTTTTGTTCTTATAAATTCCTGTTTTAATAGAACAAGAAGTTGCGCCTGTATCAATTAATATCTTTAAGTTTTTATTTATTTTATTATCCTGTCTTATTATAGGCCTACCCTAGCCTACTCCTGAGTTTGACCTAAAAAATGGTCCTCTTCAAAGTTGTTCAACCTCATAGTCCTGTTAGGCGGTTGGTTAACTGTTCCTGTTAGTACTCTTTTATTTTGAGCTTGTTCCTGTTGTGTGTTTTGTGTTTCGATTCATTTAGTTTGATTCCATTTATTTTGAAAATTTGTATATCCTTAATTATTATTGTTATGGGGTCTATTTGGCATCTGAATTGATTTATCAACATCCATTGGCTCTGGCTTTCTTTGTTGTCTAAAGAGTTCCACTGATTTTGTTGGTCATTATTAAATCTTCCCTGATTCCAGGTATTGTTTCTATTTTGATTAAAATTGTTATAATTATTTCTGTTGATTTGATTATTAGATTTTTAGCTTGATTTGATTATTAGCTTGATTAAACCTTAAGTTATTAGTATATCTTTGATTATTATTATTATTGTTATATTGTCTTGGTTTGTTATTTGAGTTTTGTTGGCCATATAAGTTTGACTCATTAGTCTTGCGCTGTGATTATATAAAATTGTTCGCGAATTGGGCCCTCAAATTGTTGCTATCAAGTTCTTGTACTATTACCATTGCGTTCGGTAAATCGGGTGGATTCATTGAAAATATTACATCTGAGATATGGCCGTTAAGGCCAGTTATAAACACTCGTAGTGCTGCCGTTCTATGTTTTTCATTAAGTTCAGATGTAATTGGCTTGTTCCTTCCATGTGTCATAATGGTTTTGTTAATAAAAAGAGTTAATTTTTTATTTACCAAATTATAAAATTCCATAATCGCTAATTTCTCCTGGCTTAATACACTTAAGTCCTGTTCTAAAATATAGATCGCTTGTCACTAAAAACAAAATCTAGTCTTGCCATTATGGCGTCAAAATTCAATACAGTTCCATTATGAGTTAAAGAATCATTGGCAATGCCTGTAATTTTCTTTCAAAGAATAGATAGTGCCGAAAAGTATTTTTACTTCCCCTTTTGTATTGTCCTATTGCTATTTCCGCCGATTCTCTCCAGCTAACATAACTATTTTCTTCGCCTTTATATTCTCGAACCGAATTAATGATTTTATAAGTATCGCAGCTTACGTTTCGATCAACAGCTTCCACTATGAATTCGTCAACCTTCTTTATATAGTGATTTAATTGTGTCTTTTTTTCAAAGTCGTTGATTAACTTTCCACCCTGATTGTTTTTACTTAAAATTTTTTTGAACTAAATTCTTATATATATAAAACTATAATTAAACAGCTCACTAATTGTTCTTCTAAGTTTCCTTGGATATGGGATGTCTTCCTTTTGCGTGATGATCCTGTTTGGGGTCTTCTTATAGCGAGGGATGGCCCTCAGCTCATCATTCAATTTATTTCCGTGTAGCGAGGGATGGCTCTCAGCTCTTCCTTCAATTTATTTCTCGGCTAATACATTTTTTTTATTTATCCGTTTTATTTTTAAATATCTGTCTTTTTCTTAATTTTTGTTTAATATTTGATTTTGAGAGTAATATTTTTTTTTGAGCAGTGTGTTTTTTGTTACTGTCACTAATTAAAGGCTTGTTGTAAACAAAGGGAGATTATTATTGTTTTTCTCCATTAGCTATTTTCACGATGTAAACACTTTTTATTATGTCATCGGTAAGGTTTTTGAGCGGCGCGAATTCCCTTTTTGTTTTCGAAAACACCTAATTTATTGCTTAGTGAATTAAAAAAAAAAATTTTTATTTTTAATTCTTATTCACTAGTTTACACAATTTTTATTAGTACCGAACTTAATTTTCCCTGGTCGCGGTATTCAAGTTGTCGACCGATCAATTCGGATTCAAAAACGGACTGCCTGACTTTGGTTGAATATTCCATAATCAAACCCTGGCTTAAGAGATTTATCACAAAAATCTGATTAAAAGAATCATTGAAGAGAGTCGAAAAATAGGATGGTGAAATTTTTCAATTAAATTTGAAATTGAAATTTTGCAGAATGGAAATTCTGCCGGAAATCGATGTTTACCTTAGCGGACTTGGGGCTCCCTCTTTGCGGCACTGGTGTTTACAGTACCGGCTTTGATGCTTACAGAATCCATTTGAAGCGGAGAGTGTGTAACTGATCTGGTTGGGAATCGATTGGAGGCTTTGTTTAAAGAACGAAAAAAAGCCCTTGGCTCAAAGTTGTTTATAAATTGGGCAAGAGCCCGGAAGTAATGTGTCAGATAACTTGCACATCAACCGCTGATAAGGCATCGGGATCACGTAATCGAAAAAGTATTTAAAAATTTTGAATATATGAATGCATAATTATATGAACAGAGCAGATTATATCCTAGATATTACAAAGTTTTCCTTGCCAATCCTAACAAGCATAAATCCGGTAGACTCGATGTATGGGTCGTCCCAAAAAAAACTGATACATCATGTCAGAAGAAGTGGCGATTAGACAGATACACAATTCCCAACATAACAGACATATGAGGTAGTATAGGGAAAACCAAATACTTCACAAAAATTGATTTGGCAAGCGGTTTTCGCCAGATATATATGAAACACACACACACATTGTTGCAGACACCGCCGCCTACAAAGCACGGCGACTTAGATGATTAGTCCTTGGCCCATACATCGTGTGCATAAACGGAAAAAGGAAACCGGCGGAAGTAATCGGAGCCAGTCGGCTAAGCAGCGAACGAAGCCAGCCGCCTTAGTAACTACACGGATTCTGCCAACTATGCAGATTGACGATGACTTTTGCTGAATGCCCGTCCAGCACCGGCCGCTCCCGTCTCGCCACCTCGGTTCTGAGCCGTCCTCTTTTCTCAGTTCCGTTGTTTCTTTCAGCCTCTCCTTTTTCCTACTCAGCTTTACGGCACAGCTCTCAGTTCTGTGCTGTCTTTCCCCTTCCTTTGGCAGGCTACTGATACGTGTTCTTAGATCAATCCACATCGAGACTGTGGACGCTCTGGTCTGATTCATTTTGTGTTCTTGTCGTTTTCCAGATGTCCTTTCTGTAATCCCCTGCATTTTTGTTGTTGCCTTGAAGCACCCTTGGAGAATGACTGAAGTAGTATCCTTTAAGAATCCATAGAGTATCCTTGGGCTCCTTCCTCAGTATCTTTTGAGCGTCCTTAAAGTTATCCTTGGTCTCATTCCTCAGTATCCTTTTAGCATCTGTGGAGTTATCCTTGGGATCTTTTCTAAGTATCTTTTGAGCATCCTTAGAGTTATCCCTAAGCTCTTTCCTCAGTATCCCTTGAGCGTCCTTGTAGTTATTCTTGGGCTCTTTCCTCAGTATCCTTGGAGCATCGTGTCGTTTGAGGATCCTTGGAGTTAAACTTGGGCTCTTTCCGTAGTACCCTTCAGAATCCTTAAAGTTACCGTTATCTTTTCCACCGTGTCCTTTGAGAGTCCTTGGAGTTATTCTAGGAATCTTTCCGTAGTTCCTTAGAATCCTTGGAGCTATCCTTGGAGTCTGTCCATAGTATCCTTTGAGAATCTTTGGGGTTTTAATGTGGTTTTTCGTCTTTTGTATTTGCTTGTTGGATCTCTCTTTCTTTGTCTTTATGTGTCGTATTTAACAAATAACTGGTGATGCAAACTCCATGCCTTGGTACCCTTTGCCCGCATTTGCCAAATGATGTTTTCTAGCCCACACGACGTCACTCTCCGCTAGTGTCCATTGTCTCCTCCTGAGGTTGCAATGCCTATCCTGGTCCTGGGAGGCTTTCTTCTGATTCCGCCTTACAATCTTGAAGATTTCCTCGAGTTTGTTGGCCTTCTCCTTTGGGCTCTCAGTTGGTCGTCTGGTCCCCAAGGTCTCTTATTTATAGGGTAATCTTGGTTCTCTGCCTTGGGTAATGAACGCCGGTGTGTAACCTGTGGATTCCGAAACGCTCGTATTTACTGCCATCATGATCTCAGGCCATTTTTTATTTTTGACCTCACTGTAATATTTGCTCTCTCCGTCGGATTCTTCTGCGGGGTGTGCGGACCCGTGAATACTTGCATGCCTTCCAGCTCAGCCAGGAAACTCTTGAAAATTCTGCTGCGGAACTGTTCACCGTTGTCCTTAATGAGTACTTTCAGCCGTCGCGCTTCGCAGTGGCACCAACTCATTCCACTTGGAGAACTTATCTATCAGTACCAGCAGCATGGGTGTCCACACCCACTTGTTCATTTGCTGATCGTTTAGAGGCCAGGTACTGGCGGAGCTCATTTACCGTTGATTCTAGTTCCAATTCGACAATAGCCGCTACCTTTTCCAAATCTGTGCCTATTCCGTCGCTAGTCACTCGATTAACAAGATAAAAAAGATCCTTCTTGAAAAATAGGCTTTTTTCCGGGTTCAACCTCAGAATTCCTTCCTTCAACCGCCGGAACACCTCTTTCAGGTTCGCCTTATGTTCTTCTAGCTTACGCATCATTATTATGATATAGTCCTGGTAAGAAAATCCGTGCGGTGATTTTTCGGGAACGATCACACGGTCCAGCACTCTCTGAAAGGTCGAAGACTCCGAATGAAGCCCGAAAGGCATTGCTCTCCACTGGAATAAGCCCTTATCCGGGACTGTAAACGCTGCGCCTCTCTTAGTTGCCTGAAGTCATCGCACAGTCTCCATTTGCACGTCTCCTTCTTAACTATTATGATAGAGGGCTGTATGAGCTTGTTGAGTACTTAATGTATCCCATTTAGTCAAGCTCTTCCACCTTTGCATTATTCTCCCCTTGAACTTTCGGACTCTTGGGGTAGTACCGCTGCTTTATTGGTTTGTAGTCCTTCATCATGATTTGATACTCTGCCATGTTCGATGTACCTGTCATGGTTTTGAAACTTGATAGCTCAGCCTCCAGGAACTTCGACGTATCGTGGTCGGTTTCCTGTTGTACGACTGCCACGACTGGCTGGTATTAATACTTTATCTCGGTTCCGTCCTGCGTTAAAAAGTTCCTTACACGAATGAATCCACTACGATTGGTTAGTCTCTTGTTCCCAAATGCGATTTCCACCTCCAGCTATTCTTCGACCCCGACGCACCTTCCGTCTCCCAACCTAACTTGCCGTCGTGTCCTCGTAATCCTCCCGAGGGCAGCAGGCAGGTTGTCCGCCAGTTCCTCGCTTTTGCCCCGGTGTCGATCGTGGCCTTGTACGTGCCTCCACCAAACGTCACCGCTGCGAACAACTGCTGCTCCTCCTCTATCTGCTCGCCCGTTAGCTTGGAGAGGTTACGGCTGAGATCGCTGGGCATTCCGCCTGCTGGCAGCACTCGACGCTCCTGACAGGGCTTTGTGTCGATATCCGCGCGGCCTTTACACAGTGTTCCTTGGTTGCATATGTTACTGTTGTGGTAGTGTTCATTGGCCTCCTCGTGGTGCTCCTGTTGCTTGCTGCCCTGGGACTCGTTGTGGCGGGGACCATTGGTCATTTCCCCATGTCTCTTGGTTACCTGTCTCTTCGTATCTTCTGCATGTGACCTGCGTTGGTGATGATGACTTGGTCTTCCAGAACTTGTTCAGGTTCAGCACTGTGTACGCCCTTGGGCAGATCCTTAAACTTGGGGTGCAATCCTCCTTAATATTTTTTAAAGTTAAAAAATCTCTCGGCAAGTATACATCTCTCGAAAGTATAAATGGAAGTTCTGAATGGTTTTCCATTCATAGGCCATTTTAAAGCCTTTTTTTTAAGCGATTCTGGCATCGCTCGTGGGATCATGACTTTGCAGGTTGTCGACGCTCAGGCTTGCCACTAGGTTATCCTCTTCAGCGTTCGTTAGCGTGAAGGGCCGGCTCTATCGTGCTATGTAGTTTCCAGCTCGGCCCAGATGTCGATGAGACATGGGTCTTTCTTTGACTCGGAGAAATACTCCGACAACGCAATCACGTTTTGGGCGCCAGATGTAACAAACAGATTTTGTACTTTCTGCTCGCTACGAGATTCGTGCGGCTAACTCAATAGATTGCGTGTTCGTCCAACCAAATTTATATAAACGTGACCGCATGGGTTCGTAGTGGGTTTATTGCTGGTATAATATTACAGGCGGTTTGGTTATTCGGATGGCCTTGATATCTTGATTTTGTGTCCCTCAATGTCTTCGACGGTTTTGGTTGCCTGATGTCATCTCGCCTCGTGGACTTGGTGCTCCGTTCCACCCTAGCCTCATCATTTCGGTTACTGACCGTGACGTTCATGCGGTCTCTATCTGTCTTGCGTGGCTGTCGCGATGTGGTTTCTTGCTTGCTGATGGCGATGTCCTTGTGACGAACACGATGAAGTGGATGCTATTTAGTTGCATACTCTGCCTACGGGATCGGCCTAGCTCAGGGAAAATGCACATGGGTCGGTTACTTCCTAAACAGCATCACCGCCGAGCATCCAACCGCCAACCCCAGAAGAGCAGCTCGAAGATGGCCTCAACAGGCTTTAACAGCGCCTGGAACAAAAGCTAGATACAGGTTAAGTGGATACCATTTGGTTGCATACTCTGCCTACGGGATCGGTTTAGCTCAGGGAAGAGACAAAGGGGTCGGTTACTTCTTAAACAGCATCACCGCTACATAATAAAACTTGTAGACAGAGTTGGAAAGGCTAAAGGAAGGAGACTGTCAATTTAATTGAATGTAGGAGAAGATATCTATATGTTAACCTGGTTTTTGACTGAGATGGTAATGTTCGTTGGCTTGGCCGACTCTACCTGTAAGGACACTTTGATGTTGAACGCGCTTACCATTCTTAATGAAAAGCTCATTAACTCAGAAGCCCATAATGTTGTTCTTTACTTCAATATAACTTCAAATTAGCTCGACTTTAAGTAAAGTCGAACTACAAATACATGTTTCCATCGGGACTCAATTGCAAATTACAGAACTCGCAAAACTACTTAATATCATTTACGAAATTGAAACGGTAATTAAATTGACCTCTCGGACCTTATAATCTATATAAGGGGTTCATATTCTTTCAAACTTCACATTCGGTTGGTTTACACAATAAGTTATATAGGTATCAAAGACAATGTGTTTACTCAGGACCACTCCACAAAGCCCGCAGACCTGTTGCATGTAGTGCTAGGATGAACTGATAGGGGTGGATATATTTAATTTAACGTAGATGTCTCAATATGTATACTTAATGCCACTGAATAAAGGAGGGAAAGAATATGAGTATAGGGTCAAATCACATCATGAAAGAAATTTACTCTAAAATTAGTTCAAAATGTTGAAGATGACCGCTACTAGGCGGGACGCAGCATGTGCGGTGTTCTGTGGAATTTGTGTTTGTCGAATTTGGGTAAATACTTATAAGCGTCACGTTCCCGTTTATCGCTGTTGTCGGAACAGAGTCAAAATATGCAGAGATGGCTGCTGCCGCACGGTATACAACCGAGCCAACGTGAGCTTATGTGCACGAGGGTTGCCGATGTGAGGCTAGGTTGCGCACCAGCCTATGTGAGGTTATGATGCGCACGAGCCTATGTTGCTGCCCAATATTACTGCAGGTCAGTCAATATGGTGAAGGTCAGCGCTCCAGATCAACGCTGCCCCAATCACGCTCAACTTGCCGATCTAAGCGAGAGGCGAGTTGTCTTCTTGCACGTTTAGGGGCTGATCCAGAGGTAGGTTAAAAATCTGTCCACTGGGAAAAGATGCTTGGGCGTAGCCTGACTCCTTTTGTTGCTATCCCTCAGCTGGCTGAGACTCGCGGCTGGCCTACTTAGACCTTGATCTAGCGCTGCCGGGTTGATTGCTGGAATCTACACAAGACGATTAGAGTCGATTTTGCGTTCGTAGTTTTTCTGCTCACTTATGCAGTTTTCACACACTTGCATGCCGTTGATCGGAACTTCCGAGAACTTGCGCGTATTGCGAAGTGTCAAACAGGCACGGCGGAATCGATTGCCTTTACCATAGGACTTTGAGCGCGTGATATTCCACACTCGTTTACTTTAGAGCTTTCCCCTGTAATCTTTGCGTCTGTTCGCTTGGCTGCACGAATAGTGAAAGAACGCTTTGGTTGAGCGAAAATATTTTGTTGAAAGTTTACCAGGTTACCGAATCGACTTTTGACATTTGTCAATTGTCAACGTAGCCAGATCAAAGGAGAAGAGAACTATCGCTGTTAGAGTTGACAAGACTCTCCCTGCTGTTATGGTCAAGTCAGGACAACTAATTTGGTACCCTCACATCCCTCGAACTGCTCCTGGCTGCATGGCTGTACGTTGTGTGGCTTCTGGTACTCGGGGTCTCGGGCATACGCCGATCCGAGACTTCACGAGTCGGAACCGTAGGCCCTGCTGGAAAACTCCACTCGAGACCGTACTGATCGACCGCTCTCTCTTCTGGCTGATCGTGCCAGGACCTGCTCCTTTTCCACCTGACATACTGGGATAACGGCAGGACACGCATAAGTAGAGCTTGGGGCGAGGTACACTGAGTTTAGACTGGCTTCTTTCTGAGCTCACGATTTCTTTTCGCCGGCCTTCACCGCTCAGACACTGACAGACTTTCCAGGCGTAGCGCCAGGATTTCTTTGAGAGGAACAAACACATCTCCTTGACCTAGCCATGGTATCCCCTCTGGACTTCAGCTACTTGTGTCTCAACTCGGAGATTTATGGTATCCCAATCCGGAACGTTTAGACGTGGCGATCCTGTTCCTTTTAGACTCCCACGGCGCTGCTTCGACTTGTTGTGGCTCCCTTTTAGTTTACTTGATTGCTTGAATATTCTCTTTGATATCTTGATGGTTTGACATTTCGTGATCGACTGATTGCGCTGCGAACGCCCATATATATATATAGGCTATATATAGGGCATCCGTTTATTTCCGTTATTTCCCTTTTGCCGAAGTCCTGCCTAATGCTGTTGTCCCGCTGGTTCCCATGTTGCATGTGGCACGCCTTTGGTCCGCCCGCTGTGGCACTTTCTCTTTTAGTCCAAAGTCCTTCCATGACCCGTTATTCCCTCTTACATACGGCCCTTTCGCTCTGCTTTCCAAATCGTTTCCCATGTTCTCCATCCTTGGTCTACAAACTCGCAACCTCTCGCCAGATCAAGGCGTTGGAAAGCAGGGAAATACAGCGGAAGTGTTTAATCACGAGGAACAACCACACTCAACTACGGCTATTCAGTACAAGAATCAGGAAACGTATGCTCCATGCCAAGATGTGAGACCTACGATAGACTCCTCAGGACTAGATCCTATATATAAGGTGAGGGTCCTAGAAAAGAAAACAATCGAGAAGTGCAGAGCAGTGCTTCGAAAAATGAAGCATGCGGTGATAAGCCAGCAAAACATCAACATGGATCTTAAAGAAGGAGTGTAAGAGCTGAATGGGCTCCCTAATTTTGTAGGGAATTTTAGGAAAACTTGGTTGATTGCCGAAACAGAGAGAGTTAAGGAATCGAAATTGGCAGTTGAAGCCAGTCAAATGATAGAGGAATCTGGAACACCAGTTTTGTCCCACAAAAAGAGGACTGCCTCTAGCCCGGCCGAGCACAAGGTATCTAAAAAGCTAAAAATTAAAAAACCAAAGGACAGCTTTAAAGCAGTGACTCGGAAGAAGGGAAAACCTTAAACACCCCCAACAGAAGAAATGAAATAAACAGTCACAGTTAACCCCGAGAAGACAGAAAACCACGAAGTACGTATCAGAAGCTGTATTGGTCAAGCCCGCAAAAAGCAGGAGTAGTGCCGAGGTGTTAAAGGAGCTTGGAAAAAACTTGAAGCCTAACGATATACCTACGCGTTCACTCAGGAAAACTAAGTCATGGGATTTGCTTCTCGAGTTATTAAAGGGAAGTAAGTCGGAAAAGCTTAGCAAAAGCATTATGCACACTCTCAAAGAATACGCTACAGTGAGGATCACCAAGCCGATTTACAAGTTGGAGCTACGGGAAAAGCTGATCACGGCCCGACTAACGGCTGCTGTCAAAGTATCAGGTGGTAATCGGTGCAACACAGGAAGTCGTTAATGCAGTACTGGCAAACCATATGGGCAACCATACCCCCATTGTGCTTTTGTAATACCATTAATAGTGTCAAGTGGTCGGATCGATTCGCTAAACAGACATTTCCATATCCCAGACTACCTGTTGCGGCGAATAGAGGTTCGGAAGCAGCTTAAGTATACATACTAGGACCGACACTGTGGAATATCAATTCTGACGATATCCTCAGGCAGAAATGCCGTAGGATATGCGGATGACATAGTCGCAAAACACAAACGAATAGATTAAAGCTGGGTTCTGAAAATAACTGATCTATTGCTAGTCGCCAGAAAGTAGATGCCACTGGAGAATTAAGGCTTACCCAGACAACCATTTGGACACAGAAGTCAATAAGATACCTGGGGTCAGGCAGGACGGAAAACCGACCATAGACAACAAATTAATAACAGTAGAACCAAGGCTTCAAAGACAACAAGGTCTCTTAGTTCAATTAAGGCATATATCGTCGGACCAATACAATCCAGACGAAAGCTGTTGCAGACTAAAGACGTTGTTGGCTTTGCAAAGAAACTGTGCCTTACATATTATAAGCGCCTATCGCACGATGTCGGGTGCCGCAATACTCGCAACGGAAAAGCCTCCAAAAAGCTGAAGAAGCATCTAGACAATCGAGAAACCCTAAATTTCTGGCAAGAAAGATGGGAACGCTAAGTCACTGGGAAATAGACAAAAAGATTTATCCCCGACCTATCGCATGATGTCGGGTGCCGCAATACTCGCAACGGAAAAGCCTCCAAAAAGCTGAAGAAGCATCTAGACAATCGAGAAACCCTAAATTTCTGGCAAGAAAGATGGGAACGCTAAGTCACTGGGAAATAGACAAAAAGATTTATCCCCGACCTTAAAAGTTACTTAGTAACCCAAGTACTTACGGGTCACGGTTGCTTCAGGTTCTAACAAAATGGGCAAAAGCAGGTGTTTTTATGCTAATGCTGAAACCGACAAAGCAGAACACACACTATTTTGATGTACGAAGTTTGCAAAGCAAACATATTACCCCGGAAACTATAGGCGCCAAGACGTGCGAGGGCGAAGAAATCTGGAGAGCAGCAGCCGCTTTTATTGAAGACATTTGCATTCCGCTGTCGTTATCATGAATTCGGTCACAAACCTACGGACATAAATACATTTGTGCATATGAAAGGGCACAGCCAGCCGCTTGATTTTTTGTACATTTTGCGCTGTGAAAAAACTGTGTTGTGCACATAATTCTTAACAAAGTAAATCGCATTTAATCGTCGTTAATAGCGCATAATACTTATATATAGGTACATATAGCCATACATACATTCGTTCGCCAGTTACATGTATCCGCTCTTGCTAGGCAAGCAATTTATCGGCAAGAACAACAACAACCAAGTAATACTTTTTCGCGGTAAAAAGCATAGGGTGTTTCGTCCCTCTAACGCGGTCGAACATTTTATTTTATATTTAATTTTTTTCTCGTGATTGAAAATTCTGATACGAAAACTCGGTCAAAATGAATCCACAACTGACGTTGACTACTGCCGAGTCAATGCCCAATCTATTTTACGGCAAATGAGGTCGATGAAATCTTATTTAAACACTGATGCGATTCATCAATGGAATGGATCAATTCCTTAAACTAGAAGTGATTCTGAGTAGACATCTTAGGAAAGAGGATTGGATTTGCCGAGGTTTTAATGGATGTGAAGGCGAAACAAAACCGAGGCTTGGCTGCTCATCGCAAGTCAAAATTGCCGGCTTCAACCGCTGCAAATTCAACATCTATTGACATCACTAATAATGGGAATCTTTCTTTTTAGGAAGCCTTATGTGCCAAATATGGAAATTGCTCGTTATGGTTTTCTTGCGACTTTCACTAAGGTCATCGGACTTTATGATGAGCTAAGCGACATGGAAAAACTACAATACTTGTTGGTTTATCGATTTGATAATAAAGTTTTACCCTTTCAGGACACGTTCAGGAAATAATCGGTTTAAAGATTGTCTAGAAAGGATCATCGAAAGGTCTTTGAGAGCTCAGTGGTTACATAAATTCGCATCTGCAATTTTGAGCCAGGCCACTACGCAACAAATTTTGGATGGACTTTTAATTCACATCGTCCCTTGGAAAATGGAACAGAGGACACGGGGAAATGGGAAGAGGATTTGTCAATCACTGAGCTGTGTACCCGAAATATAGAGTCGTTTTCGGAAAGATGTGCAGGATGATGGAAAACTTGGATCAAGCCTTGGTAACTCAATCACTAGGCCAGCAGGTGGGAAAAATCTTGAACAAATATAACCAAAATACTCTTATTGCTTCTGCTACGAACTCTAATCATACTAAATACTAAATTGAAATCATAGAAGATCACAATCTGGGATAGGATAATTTTCCATGATCTCTGAAATGACTTTCGATATTTCTGCGCAATCACGGGACGCAAGCTATAGCGAGGCATTCACAGCGGTTGTGACTTATAATATTACTGATTATCAGCCCCATTGTATAATAAATGCAACATCATGGAAGATACCGCAAAACATTTCGCTCTCAGATCCTGCTTTTAATCAATCATAACGAATTTACGGTTTACTCGGCGCTAGGTTGTTTTTGGAAATAATTTCTATGGTACAAATTCATTTGGATAGAACTTTGCCAACTCTTCAGAACACCAAACTTGGTTGTATGTATAGCCTCTGGAAGGTTAGCATCGAATATGCCAATTCATAAATCGGTTTTACAAGCCAGCATTAAGGACCCAGAGGATCATTCAGATGACACACTTGCCGCCATAGAAAAGCGATTTTGGGATATTGAGGACTTCACTTCGTCTAAGCCATCTTATTGCCGGAAGACTTGCAATGTGAGCAACTTTTCATTGAAAATTGCACTAGACTTGGAAACGCCCAATACTGTGTTCGTCTCTTGTCCACTTCCGGATTTGATTCTCTGGGTGGTTCTTATTGCCTGGCTCGTCGTCGTTTCAAAAGTTTGGAAGCTAAACTAGATAGAAACCCTGCTCTGAAAGCTCAGTATTCCGCATTTTGAGGGAGTATATCGATCTAGGTCACATGTCTCTTGTAACAAAGGAACCCTCAGGAACACAATTCTTCTTGCCTCATCATTGAGTACATAAGCAAGAGAACACGAGTACGAACCTTCGTGTCCTTTTTGATAGATCTGCTAAAACAACTTCTGGACTTACTTCTGGCAGGACCAACAATTCAACAACAAATCTTCAATACCAGTATATTTGCTTTCGTTTTTTAAAGTTACTCTTTATGGAGATATTTGCAAGGCGTTGCGTGCGTGATTCGTACCCCGATGATTTTTTACAGTGCATTGTTTGGAGAAAGAACTCAACGGAAAAGTTGAGTGTTTTTAAATTGAACACGGTGACTTATGGAACAAAGTCAGCTGCCTTCTTGGCTATAAGGGCCATGTATTAGCTCTCTTAGGATGAGGAGGAATAATTTTCTATTGGATAACAAAATGTTCGTGGATGATTTTATATCTTCGGGAGACTCACTGAGGAGTTGAGGGAAATTTGTCGTCAGGTGAAGGAACTACTGTCACGAAGCCACTTTCCAATTATTATATTATATTCCAATTATTACAAAATCTAAGATTTTTCTGCAATCTCTATGGAGTGTGAACGTGGTGGATTGGGATGACGCACTGCCAGAGCCCATTTTTTGCCCGTTCTGCCCATCGATTCCGAGATAGTTGAAACCTTACTATTCCAACTTCAATTGCCCCCAAGTATACAATGAAAAAATTTTCAGTAAAATACTAATGATATTGCAGTGCTACTACTCAACCCAAACATTCCCAAAATATATATTTTTAATTCCATTCTGTATAAATTATAACCGAGCCGCAGTAAAAAATTCCCGATTCTTTTTCGCCGACAATTGCACTCTTCTTTTTTACTGTGTTCCAGCTGCGTGTTTATATATACATAAATATAGTACTTCTAATACAACCACTTCTAATGCACACCATTCCAAGTAGTTTTCTCTTACAATTACTGCTAAACATTTCCCGGCTTTTCAATAAATCATAATATTGGCAGATTTACTCCAGCAAAACGTCTTCAATTAAATTGTGCAACTGACAAACAAACGCACCGACAAACAAACATAATCGAATTCTTCACAATTCCCGCTTTGTTATTCTGCTATTCGCACTTTAAATAGTGCATACACATGCACATCTTCGTTTTCTAGCGCACAGTGGGTCAAGGGCTCTTAATAAATGTTTTGTAACAAACGAAAGAAAAATGAAGGTTCGTAATTTAAAAAAAAAAAATCCGATCATCGGATCCAAGTAATAAATCTTGAATTTTCTTGTTTGAGCGAGTGTGACCGTATATTTTGTACGGATTTCAATTGGTTCCTAAATTCCAATTTGTTTCATTTGCGATTTCGTTACGAAATTATAAATTATTTTCCGTCTTCGCACCATCAGCAAAATCCGCTTTAACTCAATTTATACCCGAATTAAATCTATAATCGAAGCAAAATATATCGAAACGTATTCCGTATACGAAACAAATACAACAATTACCAATTACCTCAAGCTTCAGTAACTACGTCCGAAATTCCACGTTGTTTGGCTGACGGCTCCCTCCTATCGACACATTGGTTTTCTCGGGCGATTATCTTTGCTGGCTGACTTTCGGGACCTTTCAAGGCGGTAAACGTAGGCAATCGTAACACCCGTTAAAATATTATTCCACTTAAATTGTAAGACTAGTGGCGAAGCTTACTCCATAGTTTCGAGATCCCCACTCACCAATGAAGGCTTTCGCTCAGCTTGGGGAAACCTAACTAGGCATTTCGAAAATAAGCGATTGGAGACGAACAGTCACCTGAAAGCTCTGTTCAATGTGCAATCCATAGCACAGGAGCCTGGATCTGCCTTAAAGGAATTTGAACGCACTTTTCAAGGTTACTTAAGTTCCTCATAATTTTCATGTAATAATATTGAGAATTGGGACCCTATCCTAGTGTATATGTGCTCGACAAAACTACCAAAAGTTCTCGCCCTCATCCCTCCAAGGCCGGTATCCGCCTCAATTCCACGCACAATTTCGTCCTATTCAGCGCGAGTTTCCATACAAAAAGTCCCCTTTAAGAATACTTCATCCGAATGCTGGTTTTCATATTCCGATAGCAGACGTTCCCGAGTTATTAAGGCCTAGCAGTGCCTAGTCTGCCAAAAGATCCATTCCCTACGGAAGTACCACCACTTTCTGTATCCTAGTGCCCAGAAACGACTCCGAGAGAATTTCTGGAGGCAGTGTAGAGCAGCAGTTTATGATGATGTCTCCATCTCTAACGCTCGCACTGCACTCTGCGCTTCCTCTCCATCTCTCCCCTAAGTCACCGCTCCGCTCTTAAGCGCCTAAGTTAAACTTGGCTTAAGTAATTCATATCTGCAAGTGTACGAAAAAACACCCACTCACGTAGCGCAACAACCCAAAAAGTACCCCCGTGCTTTTCGTACGTTTTTTCCGGGCTTTTACATGTTTTCAGCGATCAAACCACTGCGCCCCAACAGTGTCTCGGCATTTAAGACAGCTAGCGAAACCAAAATTCTTGGAAGGCTTCTGCAGCTCCAACTTAAGCTTGACTTCCGAATTTGACATTACCGAAATTCAGCGGAGTTCAAGAATTTTATTAGCCTTTTCGAATATCTTATACATCTACAAGACAACATTTCCGTTATTGAAAAATTCAATCACCTAATATCTTTTTGGTTAAGCTTTCGCAACTATTAAGGCCTACCAAGTCACCAAGAGCAATTATGAACAATAAAGGAAATAAGCTTTGGCAAGCCAAAGTTTGTATACCTTTGCAGTTATAAGAAATAATCAATGTTAGTAAAACCATGTAAAATTATTAAGGATTGTGTCTAGCTTCAGTGATTTTAAAATATATATTTCATTACTTCTCTAACCATTTCTTTGACAGCTATATGTTAGAAACACCGCATCTATAATTTTTTCATATTATTTTCCCACCAATTTTCTTGCCGTTCCTATGACAGAAATGTGATATAGTCGTTCGATTCAAAAATTCAGAACTAAAAAAAAAATTTCCAAGCGTAGGAGGTTAAAAACATCAAAAACTATATAATTTTTTTAAATTTTTCTTCGATTATTCCTAAGCGAGCTATAAGATAAAGTTGTTTGATCCTAAAACTACTACTACTTCCCGATCATATACTACCAGCAAAAGAAAAAAGACTTATGGGATAGCTTTAAAACTGAGAGACAGGTTTACGTAAAAAAGGACGGACAGACGGACATCGCTAGAGCAACTGTATGTATATATAATACCTCCAAAAGAAAACAACTTTTGCGATAGCTTTAAAACTGAGGGACTAGTTTGCGTAAAAACGGACGGAGAGACGGACGTCGCTAGATCGACTTGCGTTGCAAATTTCTGACTTCTGACCGATTTAAAACAAAAATTTTAAATCGCTGATATAAGCATTGCTGGAGAATCGACGAAACCAAAGCAAGATAAAGTCACATCAAGCAGGCCACATAATCGTAGCTCGTTTTCTTGTTTTTCGTTCGATAGTGAATCCCGGCGAATTGTAAGCCGTACTTTGTAAAATCAGCTTTTTTATGCAACAATTGTACGTGAAAATGTAAAACTGTCATTAAATGCAAATTCAATAAATGTCGAGTTAATGGACCCTCGCATAACATTTTACTGCATAGAAATACAGTTTCTGAGAACAGTTTAGCGTTCCCACCACCCCAAGAGATGGTAACTCTTTCTTTAAATCAAGATCCGCCTTCCGCGTCAAATGTTATGCATGCGACATCACCGGACAAGGTGATCTCGCTAGCGGCATTTAATTACTAATTTCTAAACTAAAATAGATATCTTCAATCGGTTTTTTTTTCACTGAACAAATTTGTTTTACTTTTATTTTCTTTTAACTCCAATTAACGAATTTCATAAAAAAACTTTTTCTACAAAAAGCTAGAATGTTATACAGAATCATCGGAATCAGAGAGAGGCATTTCCAGATGCTTTATTAAATACCAACTCTTAATATCATCGCCCATAATTGTGGTTTTTGTAGAAGAAATTGGAGACCTATTGACAATGAAGTTATCAAAGGGTCGGCATATAAAACTAGGGATATGATTTCACAAAAAATTCGGCAGTTTTCAATGCGTAAGACCGGAATGCCTCCAAGTTTATATCGTGGCAACATGCCAGTGCTCGTAAAACTACACTGAATCGATGTATTAAATCATGGCTTTCTCATAAATTATAGCTTTCTCCTGTTATACGAGCAGCCAAATTTGGTTGTCCGAAATATTATAACTTTTACTAATTTAGTTATTTAGGCCAGTAAATAAACGATATTTCTTGAAACTCAAACTATTGTTTATTTACTCTCTTTGACAGCTTTTAGGTTATGTGTTTATGTTTTGATTCGATACAATCGATATGATATTAAAAGCGCCCTCTGACTTGGCGGGTATTTTTGAATTTGAAACATTTATCTTCAACACTTTCCCTTGTGAGAATTCAAAAATAACAATTCCATTGACAAACTTGAAAATTTTATGACTCTATATAAAGCAGTAGAGTCCAATCTTGTTGCAAAGAATCCGGAGACGAGTATTGAGGATCGACTTCGTCATCATATCTGCGAGTTGTTCCTCAGTCGGGATTTGTTCGGTCCCAAATTCTCCCTCAGCAATTCTTTCCCTGATGAAGAAATGCTTGTTGGCTATGTGCTTGGTTCTGCGATGGAATTCGGGGTTTTGGGCCAGCCTTATGGCAGCAGTATTATCGACCTGGAGAATCGGGGCTCGGTCCAATCTGTCGATTTCCTGAAACAATCTTTTAAGCCAAATTATTTCTTTTGCAGCTTCATTGGCTGCTACAATCTCAGCCTCTGTAGTAGAAATGGCCACCATGGCCTGCCTTTGACTTTTCCATGAAATGGCTTCTGAGGCAAACATGATGATGATCCCTGATGTAGATCTCCCAGTCTTCGTGCAGCCACCAAAGTCAGCATCGCTATAGCATTCGAGGATTCCCTTCTTCTGTTTCCGATAGACTATCCCAACGTTGATTGTTCCGGAAATGTAACGGAAAACCCTCTTTACTTGTGCAATGTTTTCTTTTGTAGGATTTTCAAGCGTTCTTGAAAGAAATCCGATGCTGAAAGCCAAGTCTGGCCTAGTTCCAAGCATGAGGTACATGAGAGCTCCGATGGCATGGCGATAAGGGAACGCAGTCGTTTTTGATACTTTCCCTGCTGACGTAATTTCCAAATTCTTGAGAAGTGGGGTTGAAACAGCTTTGCAATCCGAGAATCTGAATCGCTCCAAAATCCTTGTGGCATATCCGTGTTGACTAATTTTTAGTCCATTTTCTTGTTTCTTGATTTCGAGTCCCAAGAAGCACTCAGCCTTGTTTGAGACAATTTTGAACTCTGATTTTAACTCGTCCAAAAATTCTTCCAAATCTTGCGTATCTGTTGCTGCGGCGAGTGCGTCATCTACGTAAACAACGAGTAGAACCTTTTTGCCATTTCTTTCCCTGATGTAGAGACATGGATCTGCCTAGCTGACCTTGAAATTGTGTTTCCGCAGGAAACCTCCGAAGCGTTCTTGCCAGCATCTCGGCCCTTGCTTAAGCCCGTAGAGACTCTTCTTCAATCTGCAAACAATCCCCTGTTCTTGCTCGTATCCCTCGGGTTGTTGCATGTAAATCTCCTTGTCGTCCAAAGTCTCCGTATAGAAAAGCTGTCGAGACGTCAAACTGGACCAAAAACATATGATTTTTGGCTGCAACGCTCAACACTGAGAGCATTGTTTCCATTCTTGCGACAGAGATAAAAATTTGGTCGTAATCAATCCCTCGTCTCTGGGCAAATCCTTTGATGACCAAGCGAGCTTTGTATTTGTCGATACCACCCCGACGGGGTGGGTTTTGACTCGATAGACCCACTTGCACGGAAGTGCTTTCGATCCTCGGGGGAGTCTTGTCAAGTCCCAAGTTTCATTCTGAAGTAAGGAATCAATTTCCCTGTCCATTGCCTTTTTCCACTCGACGTTGCTGTTGATGGCTTCATGGAAGGAATCTGGACTCTCCAGCACGAAATTCTCGGATGCTGCTACGTAGTCATCCAGATGCTCCGGTCTCTTCAACTTCGAACGATTCCTCAACCGCATTGATTGCATTTTTCTCTTGTTGTTTTCTTCGTCAAAGCTTGTTTCTACTCCGGTTTCGTAATTGTCTTCGCTTCCTGTTTCGGTTGTGTCTTCTTTCAAGTCTTGCTCCTGAAGTGTGTCTTCGTCCTCGCTCTTGTGCAAATCCGCGTCTTCTTCTTCCTTATCCTCGTCCTCGCTCTGGTGCAAGCTTACGTCTTCTTCTTCCTTGTCTTCTACGACTTTCTTGGATCCAAAATCTTGGAATGGTAGGTTGACGCCTGGTTCACAATTGCTGATTTTCTCTTGAAATTTTACGTCCATCGACACGACTACTTTGTGCTTCTCTGGTAAGTAAATACGATATCTCTCATCGCCGTCGTAACCCACCAGGTACCCTTTTTCAGCTTTTTCGTCCATCTTCTTCCTTTTTTGGCATGGAATGTGTACGTAGCACGTCGATCCTACGATTCGAAGATGTTTGATTCTTGGTTTCTTGCCCAGCCAAAGTTGGTAAGGGCTCAGACCCTTCAACGAAGATTTGCCCGTCCTATTGAGAACGTAGACTGCTGTGCTGACCAACTCGGCCCAAATTGCTTCTGGAAATTTTATTTCTGGATTAGAATACTTGAAAGTTCTCGCCATTTCGACTATCGTTTGATTCTCTCTCTCAACACCACCATTTTGTTCTGGAGTATACGGAGCGGTGAGTCGAAAAGTTATACCAGCTTCCTTTCTCTCACTCCTGCACAGTCGAATTCTCCTCCATTGTCGCTCATGAATTCTCGAATTGTGTGCCCTTGTTGCTTGGCATGAGAAACCATGTGTCGCAGCACGTCCTTGACCTCTGATTTCTGCTTGACGATGTACCCATATCGAAACCTGGTGAAATGATCCTTAAAAGCTACCAGATACCTCTTTTTCTGGAAAGAATCCTCAAATGGGCCGCAAACATCGCCTGACATCAGTTCCCCTGGCTTCGTTGGTGGTTTCCTCGTTCCAAATGGCAATCGATGCGCCTTTCCCAGGATACAAGGCTCGCAAAAGCTACTCTCATGCTTGACTTGAATGCCCATTTCTCTTTTGAGCAAGTCCTTAATGTGGTTCTTGTCCTGATGTCCCCACCTCTCGTGGTAGAGTTGGAGAATTGAAGTTCCTGAAGTTGCGACGTTGACATCGACGTTTCGTTCTGGAAGTATGGGCTCGATCGCTGCTCTGTAGAGTGCTCCTCCAACGTCTCTGGCTCCAACGAGGACAATCTTGTCGTTTATTTTGAGGGTGCACTCGGTTGATGACGACTCAAAACGACTATTTGGATTATTGTCTTGGGCAGCCAAAACTGAAAACAGGTTCTTCGTTATATTGGGAACAAACCATACATTTTTCAAAGAAAGAAAAAGAATTTTTCCATTGACAATCGTTTTGACTTTGATTGTGCCCTGGCCCAAAGCTGACAAGGTTTTATTTCCAGCTGCTCTGATCTAACTCGGATTCTCAAACTTCTCAAAATGCTCGAAATATTTCGCAGTCTTCACAACGTGTTTTGTTGCACCGTTGTCTATCCACCAGGCGACCTCTGAGTTTGCCTCAGCTGCAACACGCCATTGTGGACTGAGACGAGAGTTAACGTTGGTTCTGCACAATTTCCTTGTTCAGCATTCTGGTAGTTCGGCTTCGGACGTCCATCCCTCTTCCATTTTATGCAGTTCCTGATCCAGTGCCCCTTTTTCTTGCAGTAGCGGCAGGTATCGAATCTCCGACCAGATGCTCCTGAATCCTGGCGATGCTCCTTTTTTGCTGTGGTAGAAAAAGCCTCCTGGCTTTCCTTTTCGTCAGTTTCTTTTGTTCTAAAATTTCTCTCAAACATGGCAATTTGATTAGTTAATTCGTCGAAAGTCTTTTCTTATTCTTTTGTTAAAAGCATCCAACTTTGACGAAACGTTTCAAAGGTTTTTGGCAAAATATGTAGCGTTTTACAAAAAAGTATTAAATCTGGCAGCTCAGTTTCATTTTTAGCCTTCAAAGCTTGATTTAAATCGTTCCATAGACTACGCAATTTTGCTATGTGGGTTGATACATCGTTACCTGGATTCCAAGAGAAAGCGAAAAACTCGTTGCATATCCTGAATACCTGATCCTTCGCTGTTGCTTCAAACTGATTTTTCAGGGCTTCCCACGAATCATGTGCTGTCCGCAATGGTAATCATGGATTTTGCATAGCTGTTGGCCTTACAAAAAAAGTCGCTCTTCTCCTTGTGCTGCTTTTCATCTGCTGCTGGGGCACCTTCTGGCAATGGATCCGGTTTGACGATCTTTCCATCCAACGCGTCGAGAGCTCCGTCGTGATAATCTATTAGGTCCCTAATTTTTCTTTTCCAAATCGGCCAATCGGTCGCTCCTGAGAGCTTCGTAACGTGCTTCGCCAAATCCATCGTAATCGAGAAAAATTTACTTTTTTCTTTTACTTTAAACTGAACAAAACGTTCCTGGGCCCATAACCTATTATAACTTTTACTAATTTAGTTATTTAGGCCAGTAAAAAAACGATATTTCTTGAAACTCAAACTCTTGTTTATTTACTCTCTTTGACAGCAGCAGCAATTGGTAAATCTACCAGCAAAGGCATTTCTTCCCTCAGCTTCTGCTGAATAGTTCTTTTATTTTTATTAACAACATCCTTGTGAACATCACGAGCTTGCCATTTCTGTTTCGGAATTCTACATGCAATGTGCAAAAATCTTATCCAGGCATGAAGACTTTATACGCAATATTCAAAGAGGTTTTCATAATTACCAGCGGTGTATCTTGCTATTCCTGGTTTTTGGTTTCGAAAAATCCCTATTTCTTCCGAAGTTTTTCCACTTTACTATAAGCTTTCTAGTAGCCTTTCTGTCAATCTCGCACTGCCCTTTCAGAGTTTATTTAATGTTTTTCAAAAGACAACAAACTTCTTGGTTGGGATGACTTCTGAGTGCCAAACTAAAAAAATATCTTTTTTAGCTACCGACATTTTGCCTAATTAAATTAATATAGTTAGAAGGCTAGCAGGCGTCACTGATTCACACTTTCAGCTACTAAAAGAGTTAGACTAAATCCACTTAAATCCGGAAAGTTCGACTCTACGAAAGACAGGTGTACGCTAATCCGGGCCAGTTGTAAATACACTAAACTAATACTACGTTTTATGAAAACCGTTCACAAAAATTAATTTTTTTTAATACACACCTTGAAGATAATGAAAAGACACACTTTTCATTAATTTAATTAAAATTGTAAGTTTCCGAGGAACTAAAAATCAATGCGCGCAAAAAGAAAGAATTTTGTAAAGCTCTTTGCAAAATCATATGGTGTGTTTGTCCGTTCACGTCCTTTGATCAGCTGATCGTAGAGCTTTTAAAAAGCTTCGATAAATTTAATCAAAGCGTCTGTTACCGATTTGCTGTCAAAATATCAACGCTTTTTTAAATTTGAAAGTTTAAAATAAATTCCGCTAGCGAGGCCAAATCGCTCACTGTGCGTCGATCGTAACATGGTGAATATATTATGGCACGAGCACTTCTTGACTCTTGGTCCCAAACTTACTCCATAACAGAGGACTTTGCTCACCGCTTACAGATCCGTAAAGAAAAGGCGTGTATCAGCATACGTGGTATTGGCGAGTCCAATTCTCAAGTTAGGAAAAGAGTTTATACCGTGGTGAAGTTGCGTATAAATGGTAATGGTAATTGGACGAGAACAATTATTGGATTTTAAAATCAATATCCGGTTTGCATCCGTACCATATCAGTGACTGGAAAGTTCTTCAGATCGGCAGACACTACAGAAGGTGCCCCGCTGATGACAAGGGCATTCCAACACCTAAATACCCAGGTTGAAACCCTTGCTAAATGGTTGCTGGGCTAAGGCTGAAGTTACCTCCATCGTTTTAAAACTTGGCAAGTCTTTAAATATGTTTTAACTACATCATCGTTGAGCCGATGGTATAGGTGCAGTAGAGAAAACTCCTGCTTAACATCCATACAGCATGCAAAACATAAATAAAACCCAAGAAGAAGATAGAGAAGCATATCAATAGAGAAGAAAAAATACGAGGTCGTCAGTTCAAGGCGTTACAAAATAGGGAAACATAGCGCAAGATGTTAATCCCGAGGAACAACCAAATCCAACTACGGCAATACAGCACGAAAATCAGAAAACCCCTGCTTTATTCCAAGTTGTCAGACCTATGATAGGCTGAAGCTTGCGATGCTAAAGCAGCGAAACATTAGTATGAATCTTAAAGGAGCGTCAGAACTGAGAGAGCTCCATGATATCGTCCCAAATTACAACAAAAGTATGTTGACTGCCAAAAGGAATCGAAATTGGCAGCCGAAGCCAGCCAATGGTTAGAGGAAACTGGAACACCATTTTCGTTCCACAAAAAGAGGACTGCCTCTAGCCCGGCCGAGCACAAGGAAAGCAAGAGTCAAGGAATCGAAACTGGCAGACAAAGCCAGCCAATGGGAAGAGGAAACTGGCACACCAGATTCGTCCCACAAAAAGAGGACTACCTCTAGGCCGGCCGAGCACAAGGTATCTAAAAAGCCAAAAAGTAAAAAAAAGGAGGACGGATGTTAAACAGTGACTCGGAAGAAAGGAAAATTACAAAGTTCGTATCAGAAGCTGTATTGGTCAAGCCCGCAAAAAGCAGGAGTAGTGCCGAGGTGTTAAAGGAGCTTGAAAAAACTTGTAGCCTGACTAGACCGATATATCTATGCGCTTACTTAGGAAAACTTAATCGTGGGATTTGCTTCTCGAGTTATTAAAGGGAAGTAAGTCGGAAAAGCTTAGCAAAAGCATTATGCAAACTCTCAAACAATACGCTACAGTGAACACTACCAAGCCTATCTGCAAGTTGGAGCTACTGGAAAAACTGATCAAGGTCCTCCCCCGCAGGCAATACGTTTTCCGACCAGGAAAATTCACAATCGGTGCAATACAGGACGTCGTTAATGCAGTACTGGTACATGATTGATTCGCTAAACAGACATTTCCATATCACAGCATGCCTGTTGCGGCTAATAGATAGTCAATATCAGTTCTGACGATATCCTCAGCACAGAAATGTCTGACAGCGCATTTCTGGCAGAATATGCGGATGACATAGTCGCTGTGATTCCAACGTGCAATACTGACTTCGCCCAACGGACACTTTCGAATAAAAAAAAAATTCATATCAATCGAATAATCCATCGTTGTTTTATTACAACTTAAAGTTCTATACTTCTAAAAAAAAACACCCGTTATATATAAATAAAGTAACAAAATGTAAAACTAGCAGAGAGAGAGAGTTATGCACACGCATATTTATATAAGCGGTCAGTATGGGAACCATGCTGACTCGGCTCTAAGCGCGGTATGCTAAGAGTGCAGATCATATTACGTTTGCATTTGAAATGGGCACTTGGAACGCTTTCGCTGAGTGACAAAGGCAATGCCCTATGTATATTATTGGCATAACAACAAAGTGTTATGACTTTGGCTAATTATTTATATTATGTGATAAGAACGCATATGGGCATACATTACATCTCCCTCCTTTTGAAAAATAACGTAATTTCATGAAGTTATATTAATTCTTATTATCTTTAAAATTAAACGTTTTTTTTGTGTTTGAGATTGTACTTAATAACGATAAAGAAAATAAAATGATAAAAAATATATATGTATCAAAAATATTTATATATATATGTTATTATCTATGTATGGCCATACTAAGTGAGATTATGAAATAAAAAGTTTTAGTCTATCCTTATGAACTATCTGTTTTTTGTTTTTATCATTAACTATTATAACATTATTTCTATCTCCTATTTCCGTTACTTTATACGGACTAGTATATTTCTAATCTGACTTATGACCTGTTTTGTTGCTTAATAATACTTTATCTCCTACTACCTATATATATAGTAACTTGTTTTTATTTGTATGCTTTTCTATAATTTTCCTAGCTCTTTTAATGCTACTTCTAATCTAAATTTACTTTCTTTAGCATAATCATCTATATTATATATTTTGTTTTAATGCCATCTATGCTATACTTCTTTTACCAAATACTAGCTCATATGGACAATAATTATGTGCTATAGAGGGGGTGTCGAAAAAAAAGACAAAATATTAAAGCCATACGTCCCAATCAGTTTTATCAACCGATATATAAGATCGTATGTATTCATTAAAAGTTCTGTGACTTCTTTCTATTGTTCCAACTGTCTGGTGGTGGTGTGCTGTAGATGTAATATTTTTAATATTTAAATATTTGCACAAATTGTCTATAATTGAATTCTTGTATTCTGTTCCCATGTCCGTAATGAACGTACTTCAGGATAAAAGACTCAAATATTGCTTCAGCAACAGTATTAGCATTCTTATTTGGAACAGCTATGGCAACTAAATACTTAGTTAAGTCACATATTAAAGTGACTGCATACTCGTTGCCATTTTCTGATTTTGGTAGTGGACCAATAGTGTCCACGATCACTCTGTCGAAAACATTTATGGGTGTGTCTGTTATCGTTAGTGGGGTCTTAGTTATTTTAGCTTTCTGGCATTTTTGACATTTTTGTATGTACTCAGTGATGTCACGATTCATATTCTTCCAAAAATAATGTCTTTTGATTTTTGTTAAAGTTTTTGAAGTGCCAGTATGACCTCCTTGTATGGGATCGTTATGGAAGTTAGACAGAATGGCTTCTTTATCTTTTTGTTTATCTATTGGGGTCACCGGGTTGAGTAGCGTTACTCTTAATGTTCTCAATATTTTATTGCCCATTAATTTGAAATTATCTATTGATGTATATTCAAAGATTTTTTCCCACGGTGCCACTTTGAGTGGGCTGATTTTATGTATACCGGCTTGCAGTAGAAGCCTTTGGAAAAATTTACCTAAGTCAAGGATTCCATTGGTATATAAATCGCTAACATCGTATCTTGCTGTAATTTTTCTGTCATGCTTAAATAAACATAGCATTTCTATTACATGCAATGTCACTACTTCATGTCATTGTTTATGACATCATATACGTTGGGCCTTAAAGCTGTATCTAAAGATTGTGTGGGCAATTCTTTTTCTTTATTTTCCTCGCGGATTTTCTGACTATTCTGATATCTTGTAGTGACTTTATTGATATTGCCAGTTATATTTTGTAGGTCTTTGATGGTTATTCGCGATAACGCATCAGCTACATAGCTGTATTTTCCCTTTAAGTATTCAACTGAGAAATCATATTCTTCTAATTCGAAACTCATACGTGTCAGTTTAGATCTGGAATTGATCATTGAGAAGAGGTATATTAAAGGTCTATGGCCAGCTTTTATTATGAAATGTTTTCCATATATATATGGTCTAAAATTTAATATTGCCCAGTTTATTAAGCTAGTTCCTGCTCAGTAATACACTTATTACTTTCTCCTTTAGTGAATGATCTAGATGCATAAGCAATGGAATGTGGGAGTTTATCATGGTTTTGAGTTAAAACCGCTCCACATGCTTGTTTGCTCGCATCCGTAATTATACAGAATTCTTTATTAAAATCGGGGTATTGTAACAGTGTTGGTTCCAGTAGTTTGTTTTTTAAATATTGAAATTCGTCTAGGCATTAAACTATCTATTTAAAGGGAACATTCTTTTTGCATAATCTTGTTATGTGCCGGGAATATTCGGCGAAGTTTTTAATGAATCGTCTATAGTAATTGCAAATAGGTACAAAACGTCTACCGCTGTCCGCATTGTGCGGTACTGGGTAATTCATGATGACGTCATATTTCTTTTCATCTGGAAGTATTCCTCTTTCTGTGCATTTATGACCAATAAAAGTCACCTTATGCTTAAAAAACGAACATTTTTCTGGATGTAACTTTAGGTTGAATTTCCTGCATTTCTCAAAAACATCTGTTATGTTTTTAAACATGCGTTTTTCGGAACAACCTATAACTATTAAGTCATCCATATAAAGGAATGCTTGTGAAGCTTCTAATCCAGAGAATGCAATAGTCATAATCCTTTGAAATGAATTAGGCGCCATTTTCAAACCGAAAGGTCATCGCGTGAAACGATACGAGCCATTGCTCGTTGAAAATGACGTTATACCTCGTGAACTTTTTTCGAGTTCAATTTGGTGGAATCCTGACATAATGTCAAGACACGAAAAATATTTTGCTCGCACTAGTTTATCAAGGGAGTGGAAATTTATCGGACAATAATTTTTTGTTTATTTGACGATAGTCAATCACTAATCGCCATTTCCTTGAATCTCAAGCGGGAGATGATTTTTTAGGGACAGGTTATAATGGGCTATTATATTCAGATACAGAAAGTTCGACTATTCCGTCGGTGATCAATTTTCCGACTTGCCTCTGTATCTCGTTCACCTGCTTGTGTGGGCTTATATAATTTTTGACGTATACTGGTTCATTATCCTTTAATCTCAGTTTCTGTTTGTAGAAATTAATTGTACTGATTGGTTCTGTCTCCAATCCGAACATATCAATGTATTTGGTGCATAAGCTTGAGAGCTGTGACTTAAATTGTGAAGGAAAGTTCTTTGATAGTTGAGATAATACAGCCATTTCTCTATATTCATTATTAGTTTTGACTACTTCGTAGTTCAAAAGTGATTCATATGCCAAGCTACTTGTACTGACTACTTGATCTTTATTTGTAGTTGTAGAAAATGTGTAGAAAGCAGATCAATCCGCAGAGCCTTTAGGTAGTGGAACACAGATATTAATCCTTAATATCTCCTTGGTTTGTCTTGATTTCTCGTTTTGTATATTTCCAGTAGGAACAAAGACAGAAAACACTTTGTTGAGGATATTTTAATTTATAGCAGACACGCGTGTTTATTGTTTAAGGAACCAAGTAGAAAAAGGACAAAAAGTAAAAAAGAAAAAGTAAGGCCGTATAATCCAGAAATGCCAAAAATATCGATATTCGATATGTATATTTACTGTTTTTACCTTTAATGATGTGATATTTCCACATACCTCCACAAAAATAGTATATATATATTCTTTATAGTTTACTTAAGATAAGTCCAACATTTGTTGCACGGATTGGGGAAAACCCACAAAAACCCAATCAGACTGTATAAACTATAATTTACGTTAATCAATTTCATTTCAAATCATAAAAATAAATAAATAACAACAGAGAAACTAAAAGTTGGGACAGCCGCTTGATTTTTAATGAGATCCATTTCATTCAATTTTTCAGTTTATAAAATTCATTTGATCTCGCAAATCACAAAAACGTTACGCTGGTAATGGTTTAGTTAGCGTATATGCGATTTGTTTACCTGAGGGAATATAAACAATTTCAATAAAATTTGAGTTTTTCTGAAAAGATAACTTTAAATCAACTGTACTCTTTAGGTACGTTAAAACTTTCTTCAGACTTTTCCAAAGTTCTGTGTTATTCTTTTCACAATAACGACTTAAAAAATTAACGGCTGTACTTAAATCAGGTCTTGTATAACATAATATACATTAAACATCCTATTACGTTTCGACATGGGGCATCACAGTTGGCCAGGACAGCTAACAGGATTGCAATTTTCCATATTATAGTTTAAAAGTATTGATTTTATGTAATTGACTAAGACTTATACATATGACCATCACTTTTATTAACTTTTATACCTAAGTAAAATTTAATCATTTAAATTAACTATTCTAAATTTGCTCTGGTATTTGAATATAAATTACTTCTTTTAATGTTCTATTCAAAAATGCTGTTTTAACATCCATATGATGTACTTAAAGGTGGTATTGATTTGCTATAGTCATAATCAATCTAAAACTCGAGATTCTTGCTACAGGTGCAAATGTTTCATTATAATCAACTAAGTATACTTGCGTAAAACCGCGAGAAAGAAGTCTGGCTTTATGTTTTATTGGTTCGCCGAATTTATTTTGTTTGATTGTAAAAACCCATCTACAATTAACTACAATTTTATTTTTAGGATTTTGTACAATTGACCAAGTCTTATTTAATGAGTGTAAGTCCAGTTCTTCTTTAATACCTTTCTCCCAATGTGTTCTATCTTTACTGTATTTAACCTCGACAAATTTATTTGGTATGGAATAGATTAAAGATTGAGTATGCATTACACAATTATTTATTAAATTTTGAAAAGATACTTTTGCAGTATTCTTTATTCGATCACTTTTTCTAATATTTAGCTGCGATTTCAAGTCTTCTTATTCATAAGTCTTTTCACCAGACATTTCTGGATCGTCATTCTCAAATTCTACCATATCACTAGGCTGTTCATCTGCTTGATCAGATTTTCCATTATTGTTGAGGACATTTTCATTATCAATATTTGTTTGAATACTTTCACCATCTTCAATATTAAGATGCATGTCATCCTCAACCACAGCTCTAAATTTTACCATATTTGTTTCATTAACAACAACATCTCTTGCTGTTACAAATATTTCTTTTCCAACACACCACACTCTATACCTATTTGGTTCATACCCCTCAAGTATACCTTTTCATGACTTTTCGTCAAACATTCTTTTTCTTTTATAAACATATACTGTAGAACCAAAAACTTTTAAATATTTTAAACTTGGCTTTTTGTTATGCCACATTTCATTTGGTGTTTTCAATAAATCTTTAAGTGCATTACTTGGACTTCTATTTATCAAATACGTTGCCTTTAATACAGCTTCACCCCAGAAACTTTTCTGTAGATTGGCTCCTATCATCCTTTCGGATACACCACTTTGCTGAGGTCTGTGTGGAACTGTTTGATGGTAGCTGATGCCATTTTCCTATCATCCTTTCAGATACACCGTTTTGCTGAGGTCTGTGTGGAACTGTTAGATGGTAGCTGATGCCTTTTTCAACACAAAATTCTCGCATTTAATTTGATAAATATTGTCTCCCATTATTTATGTACAGATTAACTACTTTTAGATTAAAAGAGGCTTCGCATTTTAAAATAAAATCCAAAAATGCAGTAAAAACATCTGACTTGTAAGCTTACAAAAATGTTACACAGTAATGTGTATATTGATCTATAAAAACATAGTAATTCTTTTTATTTATTGTTGGAGATGTTATCGGACCACAGACATCGGAATGTATTACAAATAATGGTCTATTTATGTGATTTTTATTTTCAACCTTATCAAAACGAGTTTGTTTTTCTTTTATGCAGGCTTCACATTAACATTAGTTAGAAAATTAGTATCTTCAAGTAAATTGTGGTTTTAAATTTCAAGAAATTTTCCCTGACTTATAAGCCCTAACCTTTCATGCCATATGTTATAATTTATTTTACTTGATACAAATGCAATCGTAGGTATTGTAAATCTCACAGAAGGGACATTATCAATAAAATGTGGATCCATTATATATTTTATCTTACTCACAATCACACCTCCTGGATGAAATAAAATCGTAAAACCAGCATCTTGCATCTTTTTTACTACATCAGGACAAAATAGAAGATCATTTAGGGTCAAGTTGGTAAAAGTATCGGGTAGCAATTTCATTGATCCCTTTTTAGTTGCAAATATAAATTCGTCCGACTTTGCAACAGCGATTGGTGATTCAAGATGGCAACCGTTTGAGAGTAGATTTTCGTTGTTGGTCAAGTGATTAGATGCACCCGAATCTAATAGGAAAGAGATATGTCCACCACTAATGTTATTATGTCGTTTGAGCACAGTTGCCACATTAAAAACATTTTTGTTTATTAAATTTGAATTTGGATTTAAATTGGACTTTATCTTGTAACTTATTATTGTTATATTGAAACTGATTATTTTTATTTTGAAAATTGTTCATATTACCTATTTTATTCACAGCTTGCAATACTTTTAAGCTAGTATCTTTAGATTTTTGCTTTAACTTAATTTCATGCTCAAGTAATCTATTTTTGACGAAAGATAAAGTCAAATTTTTTTCTGCGAGTGTTTCGATGGCGGTAATGACGACAGGTAGAGAAAGCAAAAGTTGGCTGACCCTGTCCATGTCATCTAATTTCGCATCAGATGCAGAAAGTTCCTTTATTAGATCTTCAAGTATATAAAAATAATTTATCAAATCCATATCGCCTTTAAATATTAGTGAAAGAAATTGTTTTCAGACGGACAACTGTATAGCCAAACTTTTGCGTTCTTTAGCACTGCAATCATTTGTGACAAAACTTAAGAAGGAATCATTTAAATATTCAATAATTGTATTTTTGGACAATTTCTCGAACTTTTTCCACTCAACACCTTTTTCAACAGCATTTTTCTCAGTAACTTCACCACTAGTTTCATCAATTACTTTTATCGAATCATTTTCGCTTAAAAGCGCTCTAATTTTTAGCAGACACTCGTGTTTATTGTTCAAGAAACCAAGAAGAAAAAGGACAAAAGTATAAAAGGAACAGTGTAATCCAGAAATGCCAAAAATATCGATTTCCATATATATATATATATATACTGTTTTTGACTTTAATGATGTGACGTTTCCACAGTATTATTAAGTAATCTTATGAATGAATTTTTTGTTGTTGCTTTTTTACTAGCTACTTAAATACCATTGTTTATTACTTGGTTTGGAATCAATACACTGTCTTCTTGAGAATTTAATTGAATTTTTCTAATAACTTGGGATCTTACAGGCAGAAGTATTGAGTTGTTGCCAGAACTGTATGTAATTGGCACATAAATTAGAAATTTAAGGTTATCGGGTCTGATTATAAGCCAATCTTCAGATGGCTTTTAGTCTAATTGACAGCTGTATTTCTTTATGAAGGCGATTCCTAATATGCCATCGCATGGAAAAGCAAAATGTAAATCCACGGTCTTGAGAGTTTTCTGATGTATTTTGGGCTACTCTCACATGGTTATTGGTGTTATTGCTATTGTGGCCTTGATTTGAGTTACACCTCCTCGATTTTTTCCTCTGTATTGACCTCTTGCATTATTACTATAATTGGAACTATTGTAGTTGTTTTAATTATTATTACGACCATAAAAATTACCTCTGAAATCTACACGTCCGTGGTTTCCACCACGCTGAGGATAATTTTTATAATAAAGGACAGTATTTGGTTGTCCTTTTGCTTCCTCGCAACTATTTACGAACTTGAATATGGAATCATTCATGGTGTTGAAGGTGCCAGCCTGGACGATAAGTTTTACCTTATCAATTGCGCAATTCTTAACTGCAGACTGTGTAGAAAACTTCTGGCTAATTCAAGGGTTAGGCCGTTTCATCATCTGCTCAACCTCTGACGTCAATTAGTTAGCAGTTTTGTTTCGTTGCTGTAGATTCATCAGTTTGGCTGATAGTACTTCTACAGTTTCGCCGTTAACATTGCTTTTTATTCCGGAAATGACTTCTGATACGGTTTTTTCATTTCCGACTAGGTTTCTGGCGCCACCTTTTAGCTTTGTTTTTATTATCGAAATAACTTACTGTTCGTGTTCGCCTTTTATTGATTCTACAATTTCCAATGCATCGAGAAAACTTGTTAAGTTTTCTGCTTTACCATCAAATACTGGTATAAGCTTTGATGCAGTGTTGATAAAATCAGTATTTTACTGTGTCATTGTAATAAATTTTTCTTCAACTGTTCTCGAGCTAGTGTCTGAATCTGTAGAATTGTCCAATTCAGACATTAATATAGTTGGAATAGTGAGATTCTTAATTTCTTCCTCTTACAAATCCTTCTTTTGATAATTCATTTCATTCCATTATGTTATGGATTATTTCTTAAATACAATCATAACAATTGCCCTACCTAAGATTGAATGCTCGTCTAATCTTGATCTAACTTGCACACCCGGGATGGTCGTTAGTGCTATTCCTTTTTGGGTTGCAATAGTGACATAGCATGACAGTTCAATGTGTCTATATAAAGGATTTCAAACTCGTATACACTAACAGGGGTTGTAGATATTAATTAATTAACTCTTCTACTGAAATCTGGTTCCCTTATATATATTTTGCTTGTGATTCTTTGTGTATCCATACTTGAATATACATAGATATATATATACCAATATATATATATATATATATATATATTGTTTAGGATTTACTTTATTTTATTTCATTTAAAAATATTTTTTCATCATTAATATATATTGTCTGTGCGCTTTGTTCTCTTTTTTTTTTAATATCGTCCAATACAGAACGAATGTCTTTTTTCTTTTTTTCAAACATTTATTATGAGGCTTGTACAATTTATAAAAGCAAATGGCGCACATTATGACAACAATTATTACTAGCATTATATTTGCGAATTCCAAATCAATGTTTTTTGGTTCAACTTTATTTATTACGTTAGCAGTGGAATCCACTGAATTAACGACTGCTATAGCCATTATTGTTTTGTTAAAATTATAATTGTAATTGTCATGTATTTCTTCACTGAATTTATTTATCGAATTACTCCTCATCTATTCTATAAGGGTCTTTCTTATATATCTTTCTTTTGTTTTCTTCGAATGTTTCGAATAGCTTTACGGGCTGCACTTCTAAACGAGCGGAAATGGTTCCGCACGATTTTACAAAAATGTTGTTTTATATATAGATTAATATGTATTGATGATCCGCATCCTCTGCGTCAGCTGGTCGTCGCCCCTGGTGGGTTGCCCGTCTCGCTTGTTGATCTGCTGTTGATGTTCGGGGCCTTTTGGCTTAGGCGGGGCCGGTGCCGGTCTTCGCACTTGTCTTCGGCTTCATGCATGCGTAATTACATGTTGCAGAGTAGAGAGGTCCGGGGCAGTCGGTCGGGCAGTTTCCGGTCTTGGGCAGTGGCTTGGGAGTATTTGTTTTTGTTACGAGTTTTTGTTATACGAGTATAACTTTCATTTTATTTGCTGAGTGAGTTGTGACTTGTGGTACTATATTTTTGAGGGTTTCTTTTAAAAATTCAAGCTCATTATAAAGTTTTTGAGCCGTCGTCCATGCGGGCGATGTTGACTGTGCAAATAGGAGCCACTTGATGTGCGCTATTCTTTTATTAATTTTATTTTTCTGACCTCAACATGCCATCACTCACACTCTACTCACTCAGACTGTCGCTTTGTCGCTTTGTATTGTTGCCAAACTCTTTAGATGTAAAATGTTTGTGAGTCCAGCTGCCTTTTCGCTGCTTCTCGTCACACTTGTCACGGTCGCCATGTAAGCTTTGTTTCAATCGCATTTGAAATTATCTTGACCATCGGTTGTGGTTGCTTTAATCGTCTTTATACCCTTGAGAGGGTATAATGATTTCAGTCAGAAGTTTGCAACGCAGTGAAGGAGACGTTTCCGAACCCATAAAGTAGACGAGTCGATCTAGCCATGTCCGTCTGTTCGTCTGTCTGACTGTCTTTCCGTTTCTACGCAAACTAGTCTCTAAGTTTTAAAGCTATCGGGCTGAAACTTTCCCAAAAGTCTTCTTACTATTGCAGGTAGTATATAAGTCGGAACCAGCCGGATCGGACAACTATATCTTACAGCTCTCATAAAAACTATCGGGGAAAAATTTTTGGACCTCTTTAAATCCTAAATCTAAATTGCTCTGGTACCAATTGTGTGTTTTTGTATGATTAGTTATTATTCATTTAATTAATTGGTTGTTTACTGCCTTATTGAATTTTTGAAAATCGTCATGAGAGAAGACATAAAGACTGAACGATAACACCTATAACATAAACATTACAATTTAACACATTGTGACAAGGAAATACAAAATTCAACTAAGAAAATATAGCGTTATCTAAAAAAAGATTTGGAACTTCCAAAATTGTCGCTTCTTTGTGTTGAATTCTTTATCCTGCAAAATTGCTTTTAAGTTGCTTTTAAGTTGTATTAAAACATAAGTATACGATTTTATGAGCTACGTGCACGACATGTGATACTATGTATAAGTTAAAGGAATGATAATTTTTTTAATATAAAAAAAATTAAACTTCACTTTATCACTGGCTGCTGCTCCTCGACGATGTGGCTCTTGACCAAATTTAATTATCAGTGGCCAGTGCATTTATCTTATTGTTATCGTTTGTGTTTCTCGACGGTTGTTTTTTGGTAAAACATAAAACAAGTTAAAAGAAGTTAATAATATAAAACAATGCGTCAAATTTAAAATTTGATAACTCTAAGCAGGCAACAACTCACACACAATTTTTACATACAATCAAACCCTCAAAAAGAATATTATAAGAGATATACGAGAACCTGGGTAACTCTTCGCAACACACTCATTGTCTGCATTAGAGAATCATCAAGACATAACATAGTATAAATAAAGAAAAAAAATTGTATACAAGCTAGGAAAAAAAATATATAAATATAGAAGTCTACAAATTTCTTTTTGTTCCGCCAAAACATTATATCCTTTCGGTTTCGTTATCACTTCAGTACGGGCGATCTTAAAGGGGATAAAGCTAAGATGTATTATCCGACCTAACTAAGCGACTGAATTAGATTAAATGTTTTGTGAGACTAAACATGTAAATTTAAAACAAGCTAAAGCAAAACTCTTTAGAGTTTCTACGGATTGCAAGATGGTAACTAAAATTAATAATTTCCAGACCAGGCCAGAGACAATATTAAAATTCCATTTAATATCCAATAGAATCGTATTTGAATAATCACTAAAAGATTTACAAAGTGGTAAATCTACAAAAAAAAAATTTTTAAGTTCCAATTCATCTCTCCGCTTACTTCACTATACAAATAAACACGGGCAGATCTGTGAAACCATATATATAACATCGTCTGATCTGGATTACTTGACATCTTGACGATCTCTGGGATTCGTTACTGTTAGCTCTGGTGCTTTCACTTTACGCTTAAGAAATATTTAAAAATTAGAAAATCATCAGCATGGTAAACGCAACGTCCTCAGCCCAACCGCCACTCATTAGCTCAGCTTCCTATGCCTCGCCTCGGCGGCTGTGGTGGGCAGCTTTTTGCTGGCCAACGTTGCCACCGGCTCAGCCAGTGCCTTGGACCTGGCTATGGAGGTTGTCGCTTCGACAGCATCCACCCAGGCGACGCCGAAGTCATCTCTCGCCTCCATGTTGACTATATTTTCTCCGAACGCTTGGACTGTCACCTCGTTGACGAATTGAATGGCCTCGATGTCCTCAGGCAGCGGGTAGAAGGTGGAAGTGGGCAGCGGATCCAGCGCAACCAACACCTCATCTTGGTTACGACGCATCCTTAGCCCCTCGAGCCGAATTTGCTCTTTCATTAACGTGCATCCCGGCACTTGCGATCGATCTCATCCTTCACATTCTTTTGGTGCCGCCGCCCAAAAGCAGCGTCGTTCAGTTGTTCTAATTCACTTTCATCTGAACTGGGCTTGTCCCAACACCCTTCCACTAAGGTATCTCCAGACTAGGATTATCCGCCAGGAGCTCGTCGGCCTCTTCCAGGAAAAACTCGTTGTCACAGTGAAACTCCTGATCCTCCCAAGTTCTTGTGGTGTACGGAAAGGCGGCGGTGCGGAATACGGATTTGGGTTTTCCCGATCTCGCGGTTGCCTTGCTATACGTGTGGGGTGAACAATTGATTAGCGTTTTTCTGGTTGTCGATGCGCTGCTGCTGACACTTCTATCGAGGATGTGAGCGCTGGCTGTGGCGTAGAGCCCGTCGTAGGTGTCGTTGACGGCGTAGGTGCTGGTGTTATTGTGGTGGAGGATACAGGTGGTGGATAGATAAGGTTTGTGACGGTTCTCTCCTTGATAGGTCTTTTTTAGAGCAACCTGTGGAAGTTGACTCTGGCTAAGCAGCACATTTTTCAAATGCTCCTGCTGTTTGCGTTTAACGGTTTCTACATCGTCAAAATACTGATCTTGGCCCCGAGTCCTTTTCGACGTGATCCTTTTATCATTGACCAACGCTCGTTTCGTGATATTTGCCTCGGGCTCCGAGTCCTGATCACTGTTCATGTTTTTTCGTGAATCGTAGTGGGCGGATAAGGTGGTCCTAATGCCAGACAACATCTCATACTGCCTGATTTTAACTTTCAACCGCTGCTTTTCACGGGTTCGGTTTGTGTCTTGGTGGACTGATGGTTGGCTACAATTTTTTGAGCAGGAGTAGCTTTCATGTCAGCGGTGTTGGCCTTGGGCAACTTCGTTTCCCAAACTGATGCACTTGGGACAGCAGCTACCTTAGGTGCTACCGCTGCTTAGGTGCATCTTCTGGTTGTACTTTGAGGACTTCTTTCTGCTCCTCGAGTATCTCTTCCTGCTTCTCCACGCGTACCTCCTCCAGTTTTTCCACGCGAACATCCTCTTGACGATCCTGTCACTTATGCTCCTTGGGTGGATCATCCGGTTTAATCTCAGCCTTGGGAAATTCCGGCTGCAATCAATGCTTACTCTTACTTATGTCGAGGTCTTAATATTATTTTGGGTGTTAGCTCTCCATTCCCTAAACGCGGCTGTCCTCAGTCACAACAAAGTAGCAGTACAAGTAAGTGCGGCACGGAAGCTGGTGTGCTTTGCGGTGACTTTCGTCATCGTAGAAGTACCGTGATCGATCCTATTATTAGTAGAAGTAGGATGATGGCGGATACCTAACTAATGGAAAATTCTATAGTTATTTTGCTTCTTAGTTTTTCCAGCGCTTTTGTGTTGTTAATGTTGAGTTCCTTGTCCATTTGTAGTTAAAGGACTTCCCCCGACTTCGTAATTTTTCCTAATAATTGGAATAATGAATGTTCTGGTTGGACCATTTTAATTTCCCTTGACGTGTAGGTAGTTTCGCCAGTAGTTACTGTTGAGTTACGGTATTGCTTTATGAAAGAGCGTTAAAGTTATAAAAGTTAAAGTTATTAAAAGTTATTAAGTTATTAAAGTTGTTCAGCAGTATGGTGCCTGGCATTTTTTCCTTATAATGCGGTATGTTTTGATTGTTGAACATCTTACATTCCGTTTCTCGAAAATTCAGGAGGGTTTTTATACAAGTACCATTGCTTAAATCTATCAAATTTTCTGAATTTCAATTGCAAATAATAAGTGTCTCTAAGGTTCTTGCGAATTTTCATATTTTATATCATTGATTTCATGGGTTTTTTCATTGCTTTTACAGCTTTCTAAAGTTCTACGATTATCAGTTTTAATGGTTGGAAGGCTAATAAGAACAAAGAAAAACGCTATAGTTGAGTGCCTCGACTATCAAATACCTGTTTCTCAGCTTAAGGGACCAAAAGGTCCATATATAAGCAACAAAACGATATTTTATTCCCCCACCTACCGGCTATGTCAGTAGATGTTATGTGGGCGGCAGACAGATTTAAGCGTTTAAACTGTTTGGGCGCTACAGTGAGCACCATCAATAGGTATTGATGAGACAAACACATTTCAGTTAAAATTTTATTTCTATCATAAAAACTGAAGGCGCTACAGATTTTCGCGGATTGTGGGCGCTTGAGTGGGCGTGGCGCAACAAACTTGCGCTGCGCAGGAAGCCCAGGGATCCGTATGCCAGGTCTGACTCTTCTAGCTCTTATAGTTTCCGAGATCTTAGCGTTCATACGGACATGGCTAGATCGACTCGGCTAGTGATCCTGATCAAGAATACACGAGGTCAGTCCGATAAGTACTCGTTTTTGGAAGGGAAATCGCGCACTGAAATCAAAGAGCGCTAGATGCTATGTACGGTGACTCTACTCCTTCGATGGCGACCCTCAAAAATTGGTTTAACGAGTTTCAACGTGGTCACACGACGGTTTTTTATGAGCCACGCTTAGGTGACCCGAAATTGGCTATCACAGAGGATAACGTGACAAAAATCCAGGATATTGTATTGACAGACCGCCGATCGAAAATACGCGCGATAGCTGAGACAGTAGGCATGTTAAAAGACTGCGTGGGTCATATCCTGCATCCCGCGCTTTCGGAGCGGTAGGTGCCGCGTGTGCTCACTCGCAACCGTGAGAACACTTAAGTGTTTGACGCTGTTTAAGCGCAATCCGAAGGAGTTTCTACGTCGATGAAACATGGATCCACTGGTACACACCAGACCCCAAAAAACAGGCTTCACACGGCGAACCTGCTCCGAAGAGCAGGAAAGGTTATGGCCACCGTTTTTCTAGGATTCACAATGTGTGATCTACATCGAGAGCCTGGAGAAGGGCAAAACGGTCACTGAGCTGTACTATGTACTATGCCGAATTATTGGTCCGATTCGCCGCCGAATTGAAGAGAAGAAAAAAGTGCACTTCCATCATGAAAACGCACCGCCTTACACTTCCGCCCTCGTCAAGGCCAAATCAGTCGAATTAGGCTACGAACTGCTACCCCATCCACTATATTCTCCAGATTTGGACCCGTATGACTTCTTTTCGTTTCCAACTTGAAAAAGTCACTCACTGGTCGCCGCCACAGAGGCCTATTTTGCAGACCTCGAGAAAACTTATTTAAACGGGTTAAAGAAGTTGGTGCATCGCTGGGTCAAGTGTATCGAACTAAATGGAGATTGTTTTTAGGCTAAGTACTTATCAGACGACCTTCGTATATACTTTATGGGGTCGCAAACGCTTCCGTCTACCTTTCATACTTTCCGACGAATCTAGTATATCCTTTTACTCTATTAGTAACGGGTATTAAAATTATATCGTTGCCATTTTGGCTAATTTAACTTTAGCAGTATCTATGGCTTCAATTGCCCTTTTTTGTCTTTTTTAAGTTTGGAGTATGGGTAACTCAGTATGAATCTTTTTTAATTCGTAGGAAAGAGTTTCTTCATAGCTTAGTAAGTTAAAGACGTTTATGATTTTAAATGTTCCGTTTTGCCTAGCCGCTAATCCGGTTTCAAATGAGATTATTTGTGAGTTGGAATAGTCAAAGACTGTGGCTATCCCTAAGCATGTTGGTAAAAATAATCTGATAAATTATGCCCTTATATTATTTGTATGTATTATTTATCCGGTTTGCGTATTAACTGTGTTACTTTTGTTTTCTGCCACGAGTTTTGTGACCTATAAGGCTGTTGTTCCCTAGATATAAGGATTTCGGTGTCTGACTATTCCTAGTGTTTTGATTTTCTAGTGGACTCCACAGATGAAATGCGTGTCCTAAGTCATGCGGCTCTTTGAAAGTCAATTATAATACTAAGTTTCCATTAGAGCCTCTGACAAAGCTGTCCAAGGCTTTTTCTCTGTACATGGCTGTCAGAGGCTGTAAAGTTTCCTGAAAGGCCAATTTAATTTAGAATTAGTGATAGCTGTTGGTACACTGCCTGATAATAATCGACTATACTATCGCTACCTTAACTAAGAGCAGAACGCTGAAATTCCACGGTCTGTCGACAATATGCGCTGTTAGCCATTTTGAAATAGCTATCCAATCTAAGGAGGTATTATATGATTCTAGTACGGCGTCAGCTTGTCCGGTAATTCCGTAATATTTTGGGGAGCCGATTTAACACTTTTTCAACATTTTTCTTCCATGAAGAATATTAAATTTTGGCCTGATTAAACCACTCGGCTTTCTTAAGGAGTGACAATATTGTGGAGGTTTTTAAACGGCGAGGTATGGAATCGACTTCGTAAGATTAGGTTCGGAATCGGTTCTATCACCCTCAAAATTATCACCGAATTCAATGGAGTGGACTAACGGTCTACTTCGTCACGATTGCGAGTTCCTCCAGAAGTCAACCACAAAACCCTCGTAGAATCACGTTTACTATCTGTTCTACCGACCTGGAAAGGATCACCGAATTCCCGGGTCATCGGTCCCATTCCTTGCGAGTTGACCTCATTTCCGGCAGAGACACCGACAAGTAACATACAAATTTCTGTCTCTAACCCTTTCCAACCAAGGTCGTTACAATTGTGATCGAAATATCGAAAATTCATAAAAAACAAACATTTGCCCGACCGCTTTATATTATTGGCGTTTTGGAGGACTTAAACATTAAAAAAGTATTTTCTTAAAAATCTCATGTACTCGAGGCTAAAGCACCGAAAAAGTATACAACTTCAATAAGTAAAATAACATCTACCGTAAAAAACTAACCAAAAACATACTTTAGTACACGAGAATGTGTTATGTTAGAGAGAAGATCGTTAAGGGAGTGGAAATTTATCGGACAATAATTTTTTGTTTATTTGACGATAGTCAATCACTAATCGCCATTTCCTTGAATCTCAAGCGGGAGATGATTTTTTAGGGACAGGTTATAATGGGCTATTATATTCAGATACAGAAAGTTCGACTATTCCGTCGGTGATCAATTTTCCGACTTGCCTCTGTATCTCGTTCATCTGCTTGTGTGGGCTTATATAATTTTTGACGTATACTAGTTCATTATCCTTTAATCTCAGTTTCTGTTTGTAGAAATTATTTGTACTGATTGGTTCTGTCTCCAATCCGAACATATCAATGTATTTGGTGCATAAGCTTGAGAGCTGTGACTTAAATTGTGAAGGAAAGTTCTTTGATAGTTGAGATAATACAGCCATTTCTCTATATTCATTATTAGTTTTGACTACTTCGTAGTTCAAAAGTGATTCATATGCCAAGCTACTTGTACTGACTACTTGATCTTTATTTGTAGTTGTAGAAAATGTGTAGAAAGCAGATCAATCCGCAGAGCCTTTAGGTAGTGGAACACAGATATTAATCCTTAATATCTCCTTGGTTTGTCTTGATTTCTCGTTTTGTATATTTCCAGTAGGAACAAAGACAGAAAACACTTTGTTGAGGATATTTTAATTTATAGCAGACACGCGTGTTTATTGTTTAAGGAACCAAGTAGAAAAAGGACAAAAAGTAAAAAAGAAAAAGTAAGGCCGTATAATCCAGAAATGCCAAAAATATCGATATTCGATATGTATATTTACTGTTTTTACCTTTAATGATGTGATATTTCCACATACCTCCACAAAAATAGTATATATATATTCTTTATAGTTTACTTAAGATAAGTCCAACATTTGTTGCACGGATTGGGGAAAACCCACAAAAACCCAATCAGACTGTATAAACTATAATTTACGTTAATCAATTTCATTTCAAATCATAAAAATAAATAAATAACAACAGAGAAACTAAAAGTTGGGACAGCCGCTTGATTTTTAATGAGATCCATTTCATTCAATTTTTCAGTTTATAAAATTCATTTGATCTCGCAAATCACAAAAACGTTACGCTGGTAATGGTTTAGTTAGCGTATATGCGATTTGTTTACCTAAGGGAATATAAACAATTTCAATAAAATTTGAGTTTTTCTGAAAAGATAACTTTAAATCAACTGTACTCTTTAGGTACGTTAAAACTTTCTTCAGACTTTTCCAAAGTTCTGTGTTATTCTTTTCACAATAACGACTTTAAAAATTAACGGCTGTACTTAAATCAGGTCTTGTATAACATAATATACATTAAACATCCTATTACGTTTCGACATGGGGCATCACAGTTGGCCAGGACAGCTAACAGGATTGCAATTTTCCATATTATAGTTTAAAAGTATTGATTTTATGTAATTGACTAAGACTTATACATATGACCATCACTTTTATTAACTTTTATACCTAAGTAAAATTTAATCATTTAAATTAACTATTCTAAATTTGCTCTGGTATTTGAATATAAATTACTTCTTTTAATGTTCTATTCAAAAATGCTGTTTTAACATCCATATGACGTACTTAAAGGTTCTATTGATTTGCTATAGTCATAATCAATCTAAAACTCGAGATTCTTGCTACAGGTGCAAATGTTTCATTATAATCAACTAAGTATACTTGCGTAAAACCGCGAGAAAGAAGTCTGGCTTTATGTTTTATTGGTTCGCCGAATTTATTTTGTTTGATTGTAAAAACCCATCTACAATTAACTACAATTTTATTTTTAGGATTTTGTACAATTGACCAAGTCTTATTTAATGAGTGTAAGTCCAGTTCTTCTTTAATACCTTTCTCCCAATGTGTTCTATCTTTACTGTATTTAACCTCGACAAATTTATTTGGTATGGAATAGATTAAAGATTGAGTATGCATTACACAATTATTTATTAAATTTTGAAAAGATACTTTTGCAGTATTCTTTATTCGATCACTTTTTCTAATATTTAGCTGCGATTTCAAGTCTTCTTATTCATAAGTCTTTTCACCAGACATTTCTGGATCGTCATTCTCAAATTCTACCATATCACTAGGCTGTTCATCTGCTTGATCAGATTTCCCATTATTGTTGAGGACATTTTCATTATCAATATTTGTTTGAATACTTTCACCATCTTCAATATTAAGATGCATGTCATCCTCAACCACAGCTCTAAATTTTACCATATTTGTTTCATTAACAACAACATCTCTTGCTGTTACAAATATTTCTTTTCCAACACACCACACTCTATACCTATTTGGTTCATACCCCTCAAGTATACCTTTTCATGACTTTTCGTCAAACATTCTTTTTCTTTTATAAACATATACTGAACCAAAAACTTTTAAATATTTTAAACTTGGCTTTTTGTTATGCCACATTTCATTTGGTGTTTTCAATAAATCTTTAAGTGCATTACTTGGACTTCTATTTATCAAATACGTTGCCTTTAATACAGCTTCACCCCAGAAACTTTTCTGTAGATTGGCTCCTATCATCCTTTCGGATACACCACTTTGCTGAGGTCTGTGTGGAACTGTTAGATGGTAGCTGATGCCATTTTCCTATCATCCTTTCGGATACACCATTTTGCTGAGGTCTGTGTGGAACTGTTAGATGGTAGCTGATGCCTTTTTCAACACAAAATTCTCGCATTTAATTTGATAAATATTGTCTCCCATTATTTATGTACAGATTAACTACTTTTAGATTAAAAGAGGCTTCGCATTTTAAAATAAAATCCAAAAATGCAGTAAAAACATCTGACTTGTAAGCTTACAAATATGTTACACAGTAATGTGTATATTGATCTATAAAAACATAGTAATTCTTTTTATTTATTGTTGGAGATGTTATAGGACCACAGACATCGGAATGTATTACAAATAATGGTCTATTTATATGATTTTTATTTTCAACCTTATCAAAACGGGTTTGTTTTTCTTTTATGCAGGCTTCACATTAACATTAGTTAGAAAATTAGTATCTTCAAGTAAATTGTGGTTTTAAATTTCAAGAAATTTTCCCTGACTTATAAGCCCTAACCTTTCATGCCATATGTTATAATTTATTTTACTTGATACAAATGCAATCGTAGGTATTGTAAATCTCACAGAAGGGACATTATCAATAAAATGTGGATCCATTATATATTTTATCTTACTCACAATCACACCTCCTGGATGAAATAAAATCGTAAAACCAGCATCTTGCATCTTTTTTACTACATCAGGACAAAATAGAAGATCATTTAGGGTCAAGTTGGTAAAAGTATCGGGTAGCAATTTCATTGATCCCTTTTTAGTTGCAAATATAAATTCGTCCGACTTTGCAACAGCGATTGGTGATTCAAGATGGCAACCGTTTGAGAGTAGATTTTCGTTGTTGGTCAAGTGATTAGATGCACCCGAATCTAATAGGAAAGAGATATGTCCACCACTAATGTTATTATGTCGTTTGAGCACAGTTGCCACATTAAAAACATTTTTGTTTATTAAATTTGAATTTGGATTTAAATTGGACTTTATCTTGTAACTTATTATTGTTATATTGAAACTGATTATTTTTATTTTGAAAATTGTTCATATTACCTATTTTATTCACAGCTTGCAATACTTTTAAGCTAGTATCTTTAGATTTTTGCTTTAACTTAATTTCATGCTCAAGTAATCTATTTTTGACGAAAGATAAAGTCAAATTTTTTTCTGCGAGTGTTTCGATGGCGGTAATGACGACAGGTAGAGAAAGCAAAAGTTGGCTGACCCTGTCCATGTCATCTAATTTCGCATCAGATGCAGAAAGTTCCTTTATTAGATCTTCAAGTATATAAAAATAATTTATCAAATCCATATCGCCTTTAAATATTAGTGAAAGAAATTGTTTTCAGACGGACAACTGTGTAGCCAAACTTTTGCGTTCTTTAGCACTGCAATCATTTGTGACAAAACTTAAGAAGGAATCATTTAAATATTCAATAATTGTATTTTTGGACAATTTCTCGAACTTTTTCCACTCAACACCTTTTTCAACAGCATTTTTCTCAGTAACTTCACCACTAGTTTCATCAATTACTTTTATCGAATCATTTTCGCTTAAAAGCGCTCTAATTTTTAGCAGACACTCGTGTTTATTGTTCAAGAAACCAAGAAGAAAAAGGACAAAAGTATAAAAGGAACAGTATAATCCAGAAATGCCAAAAATATCGATTTCCATATATATATATATATATATACTGTTTTTGACTTTAATGATGTGACGTTTCCACAGTATTATTAAGTAATCTTATGAATGCATTTTTTGTTGTTGCTTTTTTACTAGCTACTTAAATACCATTGTTTATTACTTGGTTTGGAATCAATACACTGTCTTCTTGAGAATTTAATTGAATTTTTCTAATAACTTGGGATCTTACAGGCAGAAGTATTGAGTTGTTGCCAGAACTGTATGTAATTGGCACATAAATTAGAAATTTAAGGTTATCGGGTCTGATTATAAGCCAATCTTCAGATGGCTTTTAGTCTAATTGACAGCTGTATTTCTTTATGAAGGCGATTCCTAATATGCCATCGCATGGAAAAGCAAAATGTAAATCCACGATATGAAAGTCGTGTTGGATTTTATATTTAGTTGTCTGTATCTCTTTTGATTTTGTAACCTCCTGACATATTCTTTTTAAATTTATCAGAATTTTCTTTGATTATTGAAATGTCTGCACCAGTGTCTTCTAAAAACACCAGTTCTTTTCCTGTGGATACGTTAGTAAAGTAAAAAATATATTCTGACTGAGATTAATTGCATGAACCATTACATTTTCTACTGTTGAGTACTTGAAAGGTCTTGAGAGTTTTCCGATGTATTTTGGGCTACTCTCACATGGTTATGGGTGTTATTGCTATTGTGGCCTTGATTTGAGTTACACCTCCTCGATTTTTTCCTCTGTATTGACCTCTTGCATTATTACTATAATTGGAACTATTGTAGTTGTTTTAATTATTATTACGACCATAAAAATTACCTCTGAAATCTACACGTCCGTGGTTTCCACCACGCTGAGGATAATTTTTATAATAAAGGACAGTATTTGGTTGTCCTTTTGCTTCCTCGCAACTATTTACGAACTTGAATATGGAATCATTCATGGTGTTGAAGGTGCCAGCCTGGACGATAAGTTTTACCTTATCAATTGCGCAATTCTTAACTGCAGACTGTGTAGAAAACTTCTGGCTAATTCAAGGGTTAGGCCGTTTCATCATCTGCTCAACCTCTGACGTCAATTAGTTAGCAGTTTTGTTTCGTTGCTGTAGATTCATCAGTTTGGCTGATAGTACTTCTACAGTTTCGCCGTTAACATTGCTTTTTATTCCGGAAATGACTTCTGATACGGTTTTTTCATTTCCGACTAGGTTTCTGGCGCCACCTTTTAGCTTTGTTTTTATTATCGAAATAACTAACTGTTCGTGTTCGCCTTTTATTGATTCTACAATTTCCAATGCATCGAGAAAACTTGTTAAGTTTTCTGCTTTACCATCAAATACTGGTATAAGCTTTGATGCAGTGTTGATAAAATCAGTATTTTACTGTGTCATTGTAATAAATTTTTCTTCAACTGTTCTCGAGCTAGTGTCTGAATCTGTAGAATTGTCCAATTCAGACATTAATATAGTTGGAATAGTGAGATTCTTAATTTCTTCCTCTTACAAATCCTTCTTTTGATAATTCATTTCATTCCATTATGTTATGGATTATTTCTTAAATACAATCATAACAATTGCCCTACCTAAGATTGAATGCTCGTCTAATCTTGATCTAACTTGCACACCCGGGATGGTCGTTAGTGCTATTCCTTTTTGGGTTGCAATAGTGACATAGCATGACAGTTCAATGTGTCTATATAAAGGATTTCAAACTCGTATACACTAACAGGGGTTGTAGATATTAATTAATTAACTCTTCTACTGAAATCTGGTTCCCTTATATATATTTTGCTTGTGATTCTTTGTGTATCCATACTTGAATATACATAGATATATATATGTTTAGGATTTACTTTATTTTATTTCATTTAAATATATTTTTTTCATCATTAATATATATTGTCTGTGCGCTTTGTTCTCTTTTTTTTTAATATCGTCCAATACAGAACGAATGTCTTTTTTCTTTTTTTCAAACATTTATTATGAGGCTTGTACAATTTATAAAAGCAAATGGCGCACATTATGACAACAATTATTACTAGCATTATATTTGCGAATTCCAAATCAATGTTTTTTGGTTCAACTTTATTTATTACGTTAGCAGTGGAATCCACTGAATTAACGACTGCTATAGCCATTATTGTTTTGTTAAAATTATAATTGTAATTATCATGTATTTCTTCACTGAATTTATTTATCGAATTACTCCTCATCTATTCTATAAGGGTCTTTCTTATATATCTTTCTTTTGTTTTCTTCGAATGTTTCGAATAGCTTTACGGGCTGCACTTCTAAACGAGCGGAAATGGTTCCGCACGATTTTACAAAAATGTTGTTTTATATATAGATTAATATGTATTGATGATCCGCATCCTCTGCGTCAGCTGGTCGTCGCCCCTGGTGGGTTGCCCGTCTCGCTTGTTGATCTGCTGTTGATGTTCGGGGCCTTTTGGCTTAGGCGGGGCCGGTGCCGGTCTTCGCACTTGTCTTCGGCTTCATGCATGCGTAATTACATGTTGCAGAGTAGAGAGGTCCGGGGCAGTCGGTCGGGCAGTTTCCGGTCTTGGGCAGTGGCTTGGGAGTATTTGTTTTTGTTACGAGTTTTTGTTATACGAGTATAACTTTCATTTTATTTGCTGAGTGAGTTGTGACTTGTGGTACTATATTTTTGGAGGTTTCTTTTAAAAATTCAAGCTCATTATAAAGTTTTTGAGCCGTCGTCCATGCGGGCGATGTTGACTGTGCAAATAGGAGCCACTTGATGTGCGCTATTCTTTTATTAATTTTATTTTTCTGACCTCAACATGCCATCACTCACACTCTACTCACTCAGACTGTCGCTTTGTCGCTTTGTATTGTTGCCAAACTCTTTAGATGTAAAATGTTTGTGAGTCCAGCTGCCTTTTCGCTGCTTCTCGTCACACTTGTCACGGTCGCCATGTAAGCTTTGGTTCAATCGCATTTGAAATTATCTTGACCATCGGTTGTGGTTGCTTTAATCGTCTTTATACCCTTGAGAGGGTATAATGATTTCAGTCAGAAGTTTGCAACGCAGTGAAGGAGACGTTTCCGAACCCATAAAGTAGACGAGTCGATCTAGCCATGTCCGTCTGTTCGTCTGTCTGACTGCCTTTCCGTTTCTACGCAAACTAGTCTCTAAGTTTTAAAGCTATCGGGCTGAAACTTTCCCAAAAGTCTTCTTACTATTGCAGGTAGTATATAAGTCGGAACCAGCCGGATCGGACAACTATATCTTACAGCTCCCATAAAAACTATCGGGGAAAAATTTTTAATAAAATTATATCTTCAGTGTTTTTTAACATATAACCTTCTAAGCTTGAAAATAACATTTTTAAATAGTTCTGCATTTTGAATTCAATTTTATTCAAATGGGACGACTATATCATATAGCTGCCATAACGATCGGAAAATTAGTGGTAAAATAATATAAACAAATTATATCTTCGGTGTTTTTTAACATATAACCTTCTAAGCTTGGAAGTAACATTTTAAAATTATTTCTGAATTTGGAATTAAATTTTATCAAAATCGGTTGACTATATATCGAAGGACAGCTACGTCACGTCTATGGCTGGGTAGCGTCGGGTAAATTATTTTATTATTATTTATTTATGTATGCTTTCACCCTAACTACAATCGTGGACATAAGTATATTGACATAAAGAAGAGTGAAATATACTCGTAACTTGAACTTGCTTCGTTTAACTTTTGGCATTAATGGAATGGTAATTTGAATTCCGTTTTAATGATGCACTACTTTTCTTAACCATTCAGAACTTATTGAAAATTCCTAATTTGTGTGAAAATCAACTTCATACATATTTCAACTCGCCTTGAAAATTAAAATTTTTTGATTCAAAAAGTTTGTTTAAACAAAAATAATAGTAACTGGTATATATACTTACTTAGTTTCATAAATAAAAATTTAATACTATTTTATGCGTTTTATTCAATGTAATATAAAAGATACAACAATTTTTCGGGTGTTTAGAGATAGAAAAGTTTGTCTGAAAGGGAATCGGCCACATCTCGCTGTATACTCTGTCCAATCAAATAAGCCAGTTTGTGAGCGTACTGCAAACAAAAATTTAAGTTTTATTTTTGACTATATAAATTTAAGATTAAAATCTTAAATCTCCGGCAAGCCAAAGTATATATTCGTTATAAAGGTAATGTATCGTTGGCAAGCCAAATTATATATAATTTATATATATACTAATAAAAATAATAATAATTATAATATAATTTTTTACAGTTGATTTAGGTCATTTCGATAACACTAGCTTACAAAATTATATTGTAAGAATGGTGCAAGAAGGAGGATGATAGTTCTCGGTTGATCTGGACCTCTTTAAATCCTAAATCTAAATTGCTCTGGTACCAATTGTGTGTTTTTGTATGATTAGTTATTATTCATTTAATTAATTGGTTGTTTACTGCCTTATTGAATTTTTGAAAATCGTCATGAGAGAAGACATAAAGACTGAACGATAACACCTATAACATAAACATTACAATTTAACACATTGTGACAAGGAAATACAAAATTCAACTAAGAAAATATAGCGTTATCTAAAAAAAGATTTGGAACTTCCAAATTTTCGCTTCTTTGTGTTGAATTCTTTATCCTGCAAAATTGCTTTTAAGTTGCTTTTAAGTTGTATTAAAACATAAGTATACGATTTTATGAGCTACGTGCACGACATGTGACACTATGTATAAGTTAAAGGAATGATAATTTTTTTAATATAAAAAAAATTAAACTTCACTTTATCACTGGCTGCTGCTCCTCGACGATGTGGCTCTTGACCAAATTTAATTATCAGTGGCCAGTGCATTTATCTTATTGTTATCGTTTGTGTTTCTCGACGGTTGTTTTTTGGTAAAACATAAAACAAGTTAAAAGAAGTTAATAATATAAAACAATGCGTTAAATTTAAAATTTGATAACTCTAAGCAGACAACAACTCACACACAATTTTTACATACAATCAAACCCTCAAAAAGAATATTATAAGAGATATACGAGTACCTGGGTAACTCTTCGCAACACACTCATTGTCTGCATTAGAGAATCATCAAGACATAACATAGTATAAATAAAGAAAAAAAATTGTATACAAGCTAGGAAAAAAAATATATAAATACAGAAGTCTACAAATTTCTTTTTGTTCCGCCAAAACATTATATCCTTTCGGTTTCGTTATCACTTCAGTACGGGCGATCTTAAAGGGGATAAAGCTAAGATGTATTATCCGACCTAACTAAGCGACTGAATTAGATTAAATGTTTTGTGAGACTAAACATGTAAATTTAAAACAAGCTAAAGCAAAACTCTTTAGAGTTTCTACGGATTGCAAGATGGTAACTAAAATTAATAATTTCCAGACCAGGCCAGAGACAATATTAAAATTCCATTTAATATCCAATAGAATCATATTTGAATAATCACTAAAAGATTTACAAAGTGGTAAATCTACAAAAAAAAAATTTTTAAGTTCCAATTCATCTCTCCGCTTACTTCACTATACAAATAAACACGGGCAGATCTGTGAAACCATATATATAACATCGTCTGATCTGGATTACTTGACATCTTGACGATCTCTGGGATTCGTTACTGTTAGCTCTGGTGCTTTCACTTTACGCTTAAGAAATATTTAAAAATTAGAAAATCATCAGCATGGTAAACGCAACGTCCTCAGCCCAACCGCCACTCATTAGCTCAGCTTCCTATGCCTCGCCTCGGCGGCTGTGGTGGGCAGCTTTTTGCTGGCCAACGTTGCCACCGGCTCAGCCAGTGCCTTGGACCTGGCTATGGAGGTTGTCGCTTCGACAGCATCCACCCAGGCGACGCCGAAGTCATCTCTCGCCTCCATGTTGACTATATTTTCTCCGAACGCTTGGACTGTCACCTCGGTGACGAATTGAATGGCCTCGATGTCCTCAGGCAGCGGGTAGAAGGTGGAAGTGGGCAGCGGATCCAGCGCAACCAACACCTCATCTTGGTTACGACGCATCCTTAGCCCCTCGAGCCGAATTTGCTCTTTCATTAACGTGCATCCCGGCACTTGCGATCGATCTCATCCTTCACATTCTTTTGGTGCCGCCGCCCAAAAGCAGCGTCGTTCAGTTGTTCTAATTCACTTTCATCTGAACTGGGCTTGTCCCAACACCCTTCCACTAAGGTATCTCCAGACTAGGATTATCCGCCAGGAGCTCGTCGGCCTCTTCCAGGAAAAACTCGTTGTCACAGTGAAACTCCTGATCCTCCCAAGTTCTTGTGGTGTACGGAAAGGCGGCGGTGCGGAATACGGATTTGGGTTTTCCCGATCTCGCGGTTGCCTTGCTATACGTGTGGGGTGAAAAATTGTTTAGCGTTTTTCTGGTTGTCGATGCGCTGCTGCTGACACTTCTATCGAGGATGTGAGCGCTGGCTGTGGCGTAGAGCCCGTCGTAGGTGTCGTTGACGGCGTAGGTGCTGGTGTTATTGTGGTGGAGGATACAGGTGGTGGATAGATAAGGTTTGTGACGGTTCTCTCCTTGATAGGTCTTTTTTAGAGCAACCTGTGGAAGTTGACTCTGGCTAAGCAGCACATTTTTCAAATGCTCCTGCTGTTTGCGTTTAACGGTTTCTACATCGTCAAAATACTGATCTTGGCCCCGAGTCCTTTTCGACGTGATCCTTTTATCATTGACCAACGCTCGTTTCGTGATATTTGCCTCGGGCTCCGAGTCCTGATCACTGTTCATGTTTTTTCGTGAATCGTAGTGGGCGGATAAGGTGGTCCTAATGCCAGACAACATCTCATACTGCCTGATTTTAACTTTCAACCGCTGCTTTTCACGGGTTCGGTTTGTGTCTTGGTGGACTGATGGTTGGCTACAATTTTTTGAGCAGGAGTAGCTTTCATGTCAGCGGTGTTGGCCTTGGGCAACTTCGTTTCCCAAACTGATGCACTTGGGACAGCAGCTACCTTAGGTGCTACCGCTGCTTAGGTGCATCTTCTGGTTGTACTTTGAGGACTTCTTTCTGCTCCTCGAGTATCTCTTCCTGCTTCTCCACGCGTACCTCCTCCAGTTTTTCCACGCGAACATCCTCTTGACGATCCTGTCACTTATGCTCCTTGGGTGGATCATCCGGTTTAATCTCAGCCTTGGGAAATTCCGGCTGCAATCAATGCTTACTCTTACTTATGTCGAGGTCTTAATATTATTTTGGGTGTTAGCTCTCCATTCCCTAAACGCGGCTGTCCTCAGTCACAACAAAGTAGCAGTACAAGTAAGTGCGGCACGGAAGCTGGTGTGCTTTGCGGTGACTTTCGTCATCGTAGAAGTACCGTGATCGATCCTATTATTAGTAGAAGTAGGATGATGGCGGATACCTAACTAATGGAAAATTCTATAGTTATTTTGCTTCTTAGTTTTTCCAGCGCTTTTGTGTTGTTAATGTTGAGTTCCTTGTCCATTTGTAGTTAAAGGACTTCCCCCGACTTCGTAATTTTTCCTAATAATTGGAATAATGAATGTTCTGGTTGGACCATTTTAATTTCCCTTGACGTGTAGGTAGTTTCGCCAGTAGTTACTGTTGAGTTACGGTATTGCTTTATGAAAGAGCGTTAAAGTTATAAAAGTTAAAGTTATTAAAAGTTATTAAGTTATTAAAGTTGTTCAGCAGTATGGTGCCTGGCATTTTTTCCTTATAATGCGGTATGTTTTGATTGTTGAACATCTTACATTCCGTTTCTCGAAAATTCAGGAGGGTTTTTATACAAGTACCATTGCTTAAATCTATCAAATTTTCTGAATTTCAATTGCAAATAATAAGTGTCTCTAAGGTTCTTGCGAATTTTCATATTTTATATCATTGATTTCATGGGTTTTTTCATTGCTTTTACAGCTTTCTAAAGTTCTACGATTATCAGTTTTAATGGTTGGAAGGCTAATAAGAACAAAGAAAAACGCTATAGTTGAGTGCCTCGACTATCAAATACCTGTTTCTCAGCTTAAGGGACCAAAAGGTCCATATATAAGCAACAAAACGATATTTTATTCCCCCACCTACCGGCTATGTCAGTAGATGTTATGTGGGCGGCAGACAGATTTAAGCGTTTAAACTGTTTGGGCGCTACAGTGAGCACCATCAATAGGTATTGATGAGACAAACACATTTCAGTTAAAATTTTATTTCTATCATAAAAACTGAAGGCGCTACAGATTTTCGCGGATTGTGGGCGCTTGAGTGGGCGTGGCGCAACAAACTTGCGCTGCGCAGGAAGCCCAGGGATCCGTATGCCAGGTCTGACTCTTCTAGCTCTTATAGTTTCCGAGATCTTAGCGTTCATACGGACATGGCTAGATCGACTCGGCTAGTGATCCTGATCAAGAATACACGAGGTCAGTCCGATAAGTACTCGTTTTTGGAAGGGAAATCGCGCACTGAAATCAAAGAGCGCTAGATGCTATGTACGGTGACTCTACTCCTTCGATGGCGACCCTCAAAAATTGGTTTAACGAGTTTCAACGTGGTCACACGACGGTTTTTTATGAGCCACGCTTAGGTGACCCGAAATTGGCTATCACAGAGGATAACGTGACAAAAATCCAGGATATTGTATTGACAGACCGCCGATCGAAAATACGCGCGATAGCTGAGACAGTAGGCATGTTAAAAGACTGCGTGGGTCATATCCTGCATCCCGCGCTTTCGGAGCGGTAGGTGCCGCGTGTGCTCACTCGCAACCGTGAGAACACTTAAGTGTTTGACGCTGTTTAAGCGCAATCCGAAGGAGTTTCTACGTCGATGAAACATGGATCCACTGGTACACACCAGACCCCAAAAAACAGGCTTCACACGGCGAACCTGCTCCGAAGAGCAGGAAAGGTTATGGCCACCGTTTTTCTAGGATTCACAATGTGTGATCTACATCGAGAGCCTGGAGAAGGGCAAAACGGTCACTGAGCTGTACTATGTACTATGCCGAATTATTGGTCCGATTCGCCGCCGAATTGAAGAGAATACGGCCCCATTTATAGAAGAAAAAAGTGCACTTCCATCATGAAAACGCACCGCCTTACACTTCCGCCCTCGTCAAGGCCAAATCAGTCGAATTAGGCTACGAACTGCTACCCCATCCACTATATTCTCCAGATTTGGACCCGTATGACTTCTTTTCGTTTCCAACTTGAAAAAGTCACTCACTGGTCGCCGCCACAGAGGCCTATTTTGCAGACCTCGAGAAAACTTATTTAAACGGGTTAAAGAAGTTGGTGCATCGCTGGGTCAAGTGTATCGAACTAAATGGAGATTGTTTTTAGGCTAAGTACTTATCAGACGACCTTCGTATATACTTTATGGGGTCGCAAACGCTTCCGTCTACCTTTCATACTTTCCGACGAATCTAGTATATCCTTTTACTCTATTAGTAACGGGTATTAAAATTATATCGTTGCCATTTTGGCTAATTTAACTTTAGCAGTATCTATGGCTTCAATTGCCCTTTTTTGTCTTTTTTAAGTTTGGAGTATGGGTAACTCAGTATGAATCTGTTTTAATTCGTAGGAAAGAGTTTCTTCATAGCTTAGTAAGTTAAAGACGTTTATGATTTTAAATGTTCCGTTTTGCCTAGCCGCTAATCCGGTTTCAAATGAGATTATTTGTGAGTTGGAATAGTCAAAGACTGTGGCTATCCCTAAGCATGTTGGTAAAAATAATCTGATAAATTATGCCCTTATATTATTTGTATGTATTATTTATCCGGTTTGCGTATTAACTGTGTTACTTTTGTTTTCTGCCACGAGTTTTGTGACCTATAAGGCTGTTGTTCCCTAGATATAAGGATTTCGGTGTCTGACTATTCCTAGTGTTTTGATTTTCTAGTGGACTCCACAGATGAAATGCGTGTCCTAAGTCATGCGGCTCTTTGAAAGTCAATTATAATACTAAGTTTCCATTAGAGCCTCTGACAAAGCTGTCCAAGGCTTTTTCTCTGTACATGGCTGTCAGAGGCTGTAAAGTTTCCTGAAAGGCCAATTTAATTTAGAATTAGTGATAGCTGTTGGTACACTGCCTGATAATAATCGACTATACTATCGCTACCTTAACTAAGAGCAGAACGCTGAAATTCCACGGTCTGTCGACAATATGCGCTGTTAGCCATTTTGAAATAGCTATCCAATCTAAGGAGGTATTATATGATTCTAGTACGGCGTCAGCTTGTCCGGTAATTCCGTAATATTTTGGGGAGCCGATTTAACACTTTTTCAACATTTTTCTTCCATGAAGAATATTAAATTTTGGCCTGATTAAACCACTCGGCTTTCTTAAGGAGTGACAATATTGTGGAGGTTTTTAAACGGCGAGGTATGGAATCGACTTCGTAAGATTAGGTTCGGAATCGGTTCTATCACCTTCAAAATTATCACCGAATTCAATGGAGTGGACTAACGGTCTACTTCGTCACGATTGCGAGTTCCTCCAGAAGTCAACCACAAAACCCTCGTAGAATCACGTTTACTATCTGTTCTACCGACCTGGAAAGGATCACCGAATTCCCGGGTCATCGGTCCCATTCCTTGCGAGTTGACCTCATTTCCGGCAGAGACACCGACAAGTAACATACAAATTTCTGTCTCTAACCCTTTCCAACCAAGGTCGTTACAATTGTGATCGAAATATCGAAAATTCATAAAAAACAAACATTTGCCCGACCGCTTTATATTATTGGCGTTTTGGAGGACTTAAACATTAAAAAAGTATTTTCTTAAAAATCTCATGTACTCGAGGCTAAAGCACCGAAAAAGTATACAACTTCAATAAGTAAAATAACATCTACCGTAAAAAACTAACCAAAAACATACTTTAGTACACGAGAATGTGTTATGTTAGAGAGAAGATCGTTAATAAGTAAAATAAATAGCGAAAGCCCCAAATGACTACCTAGGAGTAGTAAAGATATCTTCAACCTTTTTTATGGACTAAGTGCAACTTTTTCGAAAAGAGCCAAAAAAAAGCCAAAGCCGTACAAATAAAGATTTTGTTTTGTCGGTGTGAACACATTCTTTAAAAGAAATTTTTTAACACTATATGTTAAAATCAATTCCATTATTGGGTGTTATCGGTCTTCAGGTACAAAAAGAGCGCCAATTCTACAAACCGTCACTTTATACGGGTCTAAAGCAAACACAAGAACTATGTCTCTATTTAAGGAAGTTTGTATAAAGCTTTCTTGGTGTAACGATATTTCTAAAAGGCCATCCACAAAATTATGGGCGCATAAAGGTATAGTAAAGATTTTATTACTCTTAAATGCTCATTAATTATTAAATTAGAGCCGGGTGGATTTTAAGGACAAAGTCAGGAGTAAGTACTAGGACAGGGAACACGCTGGTACGTTATGTGTAGCCTCTAGGGCCTATTATAATTTAGACAAAACAAACTTGCAATAAAGCTCAAGGTTTATCTGCCTGATGAAGGCTGCTACTCTCTGAAAAATAGCAATTATTTAGTTAGCAGCGTTTCTTTTAGATTGGCAATGCGATACAAAATTGTAATTTTTTACTAGTTGTAAACATTTGTGAATATATACTTAATGGTATAAAGTCTGAACATACTGAACATACAGGCGTGGGGTGATTGCCCTTAGCTTTCGAATCTAGTCTTCATGTTGTATTCTGAAATATTGAAGCAATCGGTGGAAGAATTATTACAGCTAATGATAGCCAACGAAGTGCATTTCGACGACAAGGCTTTCATACACCATTTTTGCGTTGCGAAAAAACATCTTGTTGAGCAACAATCATGAGGCTGTGAACGAAATCCTGTTACAAGATCAGACATAGTTTTGCAGCGCCAGGCAAGCAAAATCGTGTTTCAAGACCTAGCTGCGCGAGGCGACACCGTCTTACAAGACCAGATAGCCCGTGAAGAATCTCCTGTACAGCACGCGACCCAGATTAAACTGGGTGAGCGTGCGTTGAGAATATAGCCGATGTCAAATTACAAATATTAAGGTACTTCTGGCATGCCTCGCGAACTCTGATGATGGTTGTTTTTGAAAAACAAAAAAAAAGTGATGAAAATTGTGATTTACGAGAGTAGTCCGATAAGTACTTAGCCTCCAAAAAAAAAAAACAAAAATTTGTGGAAAAGTGGCGATTTATTTCTTAACATAATCTCCTTTTAGCTCGGTGCACTTGACCCAGCGATGCTCTAACTTCTTTAACCCGTCAGAAAAATAGGTTTTCTCGAGGTCTGCAAAATATACCTCTGTGGCGGCAGGAAAACTCCTCATTCGGCGGAAATTCCCTGGTCTTACTGGACAAGTGACTTTTTCGAGTTTGGAAACAAAAAGAAGTCACACGAGCCAAATCTGGAGAATATGGTGGATGGGGTAGAAGTTCGTAGCCCAATTCGACCAATTTGGGCCTAGCGAGTGAGAAAGTGTGAGCCGGTGCAATGTCATGATGGAAGAGCACTTTTTTCTTCTCCAAATGGGTTTTTTCTGCAAGTTGGCGGCGAATCCGCCCATTAATTCGGCATAGTACGGCCCTATGACCGTTTTTACCTAGAAGTACTGACAGGTAGTCGATCTCGAACACACCTTGTGAATCCCAAATAACGGTGGCCATCACCTTTCCGGCCGGAAAGTCTTCACATTCTTCGGACCAGATTCGCCGGGAGAAGTCCCCTGTTTCGACTGTTCCTTGGTCTCTGGTGTGTACCAGTCGATCCATGTCAAACACTAATCTGAAGTGGTCTTACGGCTGCGTTTGTTGTCCGGAGAAAGCATTCTCATGCCAAAATGCAGGATATGCCGACCGCAGCTATTTGACATGCCTACTATATCAGCTATCTTGTGTATATCAGCAAAATCAGCAGTCTGCCAATACGAAATCGTCGATTTTTATCACATTATCCTCCGTGGTAGCCGTTTTCCGGGTACCTGGGCGTAGCTCATCAAAAACCGACGTGCGACCACGTTGAAACTCATTAAACCAATTTTTGACGGTTGCCATCGAAGGAGTAGAGTCACCGTACACAGCATCCAATCGCTCTTTTATTTCGGGGAGCGATTCCCCTTCCAAAAACAAGAATCGAATCACAGACCGATATTGATTTTTCTCAATTTTTCTAAAACCCGCGGAACCTGCGATTTCACACGCAGTCAAACAAAACAGTCCATGTGGGAAAAAAGTTCGATAGTAGCCGTCTACGAGAATGCACTACACGATAATACATTTTTCTTTGTTCCGTCCTATGCAAGTATAGCCCGACTATTTTTTTGAACTATTAAAGAAAGGAGGACCGTTCCCAACGGATGAAGAAAAATTGAAAGTTTTTAAGGACTTAAAAAATCGTTTATCAACTCTGCCAGTTCTTTCCCTAATCGTCAAACGGAATTACATACTGACGCCAGTTCTTGAGGTTTTGGATCAGTTTTAATGCAGAAACAAAACGATGCAAAAACGCATCCAGTCTTTCACTATTCAGCAGCCGAATCAAGGTACCATAGTTTCGAACTCGAGACACATGTTATTAATAATGCTCTTCGTCGTTTTAGACTATATTTAGAACACATTCCCTTTAAAATGCCCGAATTGCTCTTTGGTCGTTAGAATCTGATAACTGAAATTATAGAATTGTCTAGTAGACCGTCCTGGCGAAAGAATGCCGCAGGTTGATGCTTTAAGTAGGCAAACGGAATTTTAAGCCATGAGGTAAAAAGGGTAATGAAAGAACCGCGTGTAGTTAAAAAATCGGCAGAATTAGAAGATTCGTCAGAGTCTTTAGAATTAGAAGAATCATCAGAGTTCTCAGAGTCGTTAGAAAAAGCAGAATTAGTAGAATTCTGAGTCGTCAGAATTGGTAGAATTGTCAGAAGAAGCAGAGTTAATGGCTTAAGAAAGTTCAAGGCTTGTGGAATTTGGAAATTTATAAAAAAAATGTGGAATAGGTTGTGCCATCTAATGGCACGGTGGGAGCTATGCCAAATGATATAGACTTTCTATTACAAAAGGATGAACGCGATGAAGTTATAAGTAAAATACTTGATGAGTTAACAGAAGGACCAGTAAAAGGTTTTGTTTGGTTAGATGGTGTTGTGTAACACGAAGATACGAACCAGAATAGGACTTTGTATCAAGTATTTGACATGATTTAATTAAGTTGTCCCATCAAAAACTAGGTCAGTTAGCTGCAGATTAGTGCTACAATAATATAAAGTGTATGTATTGGTTTAACTTAATGAGAATGAAAATATATGAAATTGTTAAAAAAAACATTTTACATTCCCAAAGTCAGTCAACAATAGAATTATACATAGTTTTTAAAAAGCGCCGATTCTATTTGATACGATTTACATAGATCATTTAGGGCCCTTGCCTTGTATAAATTCAAAAAGAAATATTTATTAGTAGTAATTGACTCATTTACATAGTTTGTAAAGTTAATCCCTGCAAATTCTATAAGTACACGTGATGTAATGCGATACTAAGTAAATATTTTGAATTTTATAGTAGACTACGGTGAATTATCTCTAATAGAGGTAGTTCTTTTACTTCATTAGAGTTAAGAGAATTTTTGGCGGAACGTAATATTGGTCACATAAAAATGGCGACATGTGGCCCTCATTTGACCCTATTTTTGATTAATACTAATTTTAAGAGTATTGTGCCCCCTGATCTCCCAGGAGGTACTTGTCAATGTTTTAAGGTAATAAAAATGTTAAGTGTAGCTGTTGATATTTACTGATTTGTATATAATTATTTATAATCTCAAGCTCTCTTACCGTTTTTAAGGTCAACTTTTCGACGCAGACTACTATTCATCGTTTGTTTTTGTGATGTTTCTTTTATGTTCGTCATCCGTGTTGTGAATTTTCACGGATGTACATTTTTGTTCTTTGGTGCACTCAAATGGGGGCAAATGCTGAAAAAACTCGTGATGTGATTGGTTTAGTTTAGAAAGTATTGAAAACAAAGGCTACGCAGTTGATATAGATTATCTTGACAATTGTATTACTTATATATACAAAAAAATGTATTGCTTATTGGGCAAAGAACACAAATAATCGAATCAAAAGTTCAATTGTTCAATATCAATTGGCTGAACGCTATTGAAAGCATTGCAATTGAGCCTCTGAAACAAAGTTTCAAGTGCTGAAAGTGGACGTGCGCTCAGTCGATTTCCCACCGATCTTGAAGTCATCCGAAGCTGATATTGAAAAGGTTTTATCGCTTCTAATGGACACTGGAATAACGAGACACCAATACTTGCTTATTCGTGAATTCATAAATAGTGAAATTTCTTCATGCGTATTTCCAAGCTATGAAAAAATTCTTAAATTTAAGAATTCACTTCGCCTACTAAACAATACAGCTATTGGTATTTTACAGCTCAAAATACTGTGATTGAAAATTGTCTTGATGCCACGGAGAACGCTTTAATATTAATTGGAAAATGGGCGTTTAATGACAGTACTGGGCACAGTGAGTACAATCAAAAGTTTTCAAATTGTAATAACAATGATAGATTTATTTTTGCAAAATCGTACATCCCACTTCAGCTTATTGGTGAAAGTAACTCCAAAATAATATGAAAAAATTCTAGGCCATCATCTACATCTATTGTAAGCCAGTACGAATTCAATTTAAGAACGAGACCGCCACACTATCCATTGAAGAAGAATCGTGTATTAAAAATAAAATAGAGAACCTAATGCCTACCGAATTTTAAATTTCCAATAAGAAATTCATAAAACATAGTCTGCAACTTACTATGGTAGATGGTAAAGTTTGCAACGCGTTAAGCCACACGTCGTCCATGAAAAATTTTATATGCAAAGCCCACCGAAATCAATAATTTAAAAATATATCTTACAAAAAAAGTTAAGAAAAAGTTTTCCGAATTCGGCCTATCTCCACTTCATTCCTCCATACGTTCTTTAGAGTATTTTTTGCACATTTCATACAAGTTAGAAACAAAAATGTGGCAAGCACGATCCGCAAAATAAAAGCTTAACGTACTGCAAAGAAAACAATGAATCAAAGCGAAATTTCGAGTATAAATGGGAATAATTGTTGATAAGCCATGAGACGGAGGAAAAGGAACTTCAAAAGATGGAAATAGTGCCAGGAAATTTTTTGGTAATCCAAGTTTGGCATCTAAGATTACAGGCATTGATGTAGATGTGATAACCCGATGCGCGACGATCTTGCAAGCTTTAGTATCAGGATGTTCTATGAATGTTAATAGGTGTTCCGATGAAGCCAATTTTTTTACTATATGCTTAAAATATTTTTTTTTTAGATTTTTGAGAAAAATTTCAAACCGATATTAACCACAGTGCGATGTTAGGAAAATTATCTAATCCAATTAATCAAGCTGATTAGTATAAACATATAAATAAGTTTCAGTTACCTTATAAAGGGATTTTAAAAGTTGCGAGGTACAGGACTGTACATTGTACATTTATAATCTTCATCTAGATCGATTAACACGTCAGTACTATAGTATTAAATAGTATTAAGTGTGAACATACTGTTATGTTATGGATTGTATTTTAGTGTGTACTTTCGATTACATTGTGTCCTCGATTGTCGACACTCAACGAATGTAAATCATTGAAGAGAAGACGCTAAGCACTAAAAAAAGGGCTCTAAATCTTTATTTAAAAAGACATAAAAACACCCTTAGATAACATTAGCAAAAGTGGGCGTGTCCCAAAAAAAAAAATCAAATCACTAAAGACCACTCAAAGGGCCAAACTCTCCGTGTGTCGAGTGACACTACAAAGCCAAGAGCTAGAGATGTACCAGGTCAACTTTTCTCACCAATCACACTGCACGATCACACCACCGCTGAAGTCTGACTGTTAAAGGAGTTCGTGCTGTAGCAGCTAGCTTTTTTTTGTCAAACATATCCGTTTTTAAATTCGAACTTCCTAAACATGGCACTACCACCAGCAAAGAGAACCACGGAAAGAACGTCCACTTAGTTAAATTCTCCACCAGATGGGCTACGAAAAAATGGCAGAAGTTTACTGAGCAAACTGACTATTTAACAAGAAAGGAAGTTAGCTTCGGCAAGCAGAAGTTGGTATACCCTTGCAGTTATAAGAAATAATCAACGTTTGTAACGTTTTAAAGATTGTTGCTCCGACCGATAGGACAGTCTTCGCATTCTTCGGAGCAGGTTCGCCGGGTGAAGTCCACTGCTTCGACTGTTCCTTGGTCTCTGGTGTGTACCAGTGGATCCATGTTTCGTCGACGGTCGCGAAACGACCTAGAAACTCCATCGGATTGCGCTTAAACAAATGGTCTCACGGTTGCGTTTGTTGTCCAAAGTGAGCAAACGTGGCACCCATCGCGCCGACAGCACTCTCATGCCAAAAATTTAATGCAGGATATGCCCCACGCAGCCTTTTGACATGCCTACTATCTCAGCTATATTGAGTATCTAAAATCAGCAGTCTGCCAAGAAAAAATCATGGATTTTTATCACATTATCCTCTGTGGTAGCCGATTTCCGGGTGGCGCATCAAAAACCGACGTGCGACCACGTTGAAACTCATTAAACCAATTTTTGACGGTCGCCATCAAAGGAGTAGAGTCACCGTACACAGCATCCAATCGTTTTTTTTTTATTTCGGGGTGCGATTTCCCTTCCAAAAACAAGAATCAAATCACAGACCGATATTGCTTTTTCTCAATTTTTCTAAAACCCGCGAAACCTGCGATTTCACACGCAGTCAAAACAAAACAGTCCAATTCGGCTGAAATTTCGACAGTAGCCGTCTACGATAGTGACGCTATCGGGCGGTGAGGCTAAGTACTTATCGGACTGCCTTCGAATATCGTATATATTGACATGCAATAGTCAAGCTGACTTGGAAGGTTGTGATTTAATTAAGCATATTCTTCGCGGATTAAACGACACAAGTGGCTTTACTACGTCACTTTATTTTAGCGAAAGTCTTGATCAATTGATTCGCCGTTTAATAGATCTATTTATCACTGCCAAATTCTTACTCTGGTCGTAGTATTTGCCACAATTGTCGCCGGGCTTATGATAATGAATTGCAACAAGCCCATACGTCCACTCAATAGTTGCTTTACAGTTGAAAGCGTGGATCATCGATTCCGTAACTGCCCGAAGCGTGTGACGGGAAGACTGCAGCAGACAGTGGCGACTGTGGCAGATCAACAAGCTGTTGCTGATATAATTGGTAACCATTTAGTAGTATTTAGTAGTATGTTCTCATATTTTCGTAGATTTGTTCCGTCTTATGCAAGTATAGCCCGACTATTTTTTTGAACTATTAAAGAAAGCAGGACCGTTCCCGACGGATGAAGAAAAAATGAAAGTTTTTAAGGACTTAAAAAATCGTTTATCAACTCTGCCAGTTCTTTCCCTAATCGTCAAACGGAATTACATACTGACGCCAGTTCTTGAGGTTTTGGATCAGTTTTAATGCAGAAACAAAACGATGCAAAAACGCATCCAGTCTTTCACTATTCAGCAGCCGAATCAAGGTACCATAGTTTCGAACTCGAGACACATGTTATTAATAATGCTCTTCGTCGTTTTAGACTATATTTAGAACACATTCCCTTTAAAATGCCCGAATTGCTCTTTGGTCGTTAGAATCTGATAACTGAAATTATAGAATTGTCTAGTAGACCGTCCTGGCGAAAGAATGCCGCAGGTTGATGCTTTAAGTAGGCAAACGGAATTTTAAGCCATGAGGTAAAAAGGGTAATGGAAGAACCGCGTGTAGTTAAAAAATCGGCAGAATTAGAAGATTCGTCAGAGTCTTTAGAATTAGAAGAATCATCAGAGTTCTCAGAGTCGTTAGAAAAAGCAGAATTAGTAGAATTCTGAGTCGTCAGAATTGGTAGAATTGTCAGAAGAAGCAGAGTTAATGGCTTAAGAAAGTTCAAGGCTTGTGGAATTTGGAAATTTATAAAAAAAATGTGGAATAGGTTGTGCCATCTAATGGCACGGTGGGAGCTATGCCAAATGATATAGACTTTCTATTACAAAAGGATGAACGCGATGAAGTTATAAGTAAAATACTTGATGAGTTAACAGAAGGACCAGTAAAAGGTTTTGTTTGGTTAGATGGTGTTGTGTAACACGAAGATACGAACCAGAATAGGACTTTGTATCAAGTATTTGACATGATTTAATTAAGTTGTCCCATCAAAAACTAGGTCAGTTAGCTGCAGATTAGTGCTACAATAATATAAAGTGTATGTATTGGTTTAACTTAATGAGAATGAAAATATATGAAATTGTTAAAAAAAACATTTTACATTCCCAAAGTCAGTCAACAATAGAATTATACATAGTTTTTAAAAAGCGCCGATTCTATTTGATACGATTTACATAGATCATTTAGGGCCCTTGCCTTGTATAAATTCAAAAAGAAATATTTATTAGTAGTAATTGACTCATTTACATAGTTTGTAAAGTTAATCCCTGCAAATTCTATAAGTACACGTGATGTAATGCGATACTAAGTAAATATTTTGAATTTTATAGTAGACTACGGTGAATTATCTCTAATAGAGGTAGTTCTTTTACTTCATTAGAGTTAAGAGAATTTTTGGCGGAACGTAATATTGGTCACATAAAAATGGCGACATGTGGCCCTCATTTGACCCTATTTTTGATTAATACTAATTTTAAGAGTATTGTGCCCCCTGATCTCCCAGGAGGTACTTGTCAATGTTTTAAGGTAATAAAAATGTTAAGTGTAGCTGTTGATATTTACTGATTTGTATATAATTATTTATAATCTCAAGCTCTCTTACCGTTTTTAAGGTCAACTTTTCGACGCAGACTACTATTCATCGTTTGTTTTTGTGATGTTTCTTTTACGTTCGTGATGTGATTGGTTTAGTTTAGAAAGTATTGAAAACAAAGGCTACGCAGTTGATATAGATTATCTTGACAATTGTATTACTTATATTTACAAAAAAAAGTATTGCTTATTGGGCAAAGTACATAAATAATCGAATCAAAAGTTCAATTGTTCAATATCAATACAATTGGCTGACCGCTATTAAAAGCATTGCAATTGAGCCTCTGAAACAAAGTTTCAAGTGCTGAAAGTGGACGTCCGAAAGTTGATTTTGCTGAGTCCTCAAGGAGGACGAAACGTCGTCGGATAGCGCTGCTTGAAAAACATTATGAGTCTGCAGTTTTTGTTTTGCGCTCAGTCGATTTCCCACCGATCTTGAAGTCATCCGAAGCTGATATTGAAAAGGTTTTATCGATTCTAATGGACACTGGAATAACGAGACACCAATACTTGCTTATTCGTGAATTCATAAGTAGTGAAACTTCTTCATGCATATTTCCAAGCTATGAAAAAATTCTTAAATTTAAGACTTCACTTCGCCTACTAAACAATACAGCTATTGGTATTTTACAGCTCAAAATACTGTGATTGAAAATTGTCTTGATGCCACGGAGAACGCTTTAATATTAATTGGAAAATGGGCGTTTAATGACAGTACTGGGCACAGTGAGTATAATCAAAAGTTTTCAAATTGTAATAACAATGATATATTTCTTTTTGCAAAATCGTACGTCCCACTTCAAGTAACTCCAAAATAATATGAAAAAATTCTAGGCCATCATCTACATCTATTGTAAGCCAGTACGAATTCAATTTAAGAAGGAGACCGCCACACTATCCATTGAAGAAGAATGGTATATTAAAAATAAAATAGAGAACCTAATGCCTTCCGAATTTTAAATTCCCAATAAGAAATTCATAAAACATAGTCTGCAACTTACTAAGGTAGATGGTAAAGTTTGCAACGCGTTAAGCCACACGTCGTCCATGAAATGTTTTATATGCAAAGCCCACCGAAATCAATAATTTAAAAATATTTCTTACAAAAAAAGTTAAGAAAAAGTTTTTTGAATTCGGCCTATCTCCACTTCATTCCTCCATACGTTCTTTCGAGTATTTTTTGCACATTTCATACAAGTTAGAAACAAAAATGTGGCAAGCACGATCCGCAAAATAAAAGCTTAACGTACTGCAAAGAAAACAACGAATCCAAGCGGAATTTCGAGTATAAATGGGAATAATTGTTGATAAGCCATGAGACGGAGGAAAAGGAACTTCAAAAGATGGAAATACTGCCAGGAAATTTTTTGGTAATCCAAGTTTGGCATCTAAGATTACAGGCATTGATGTAGATGTGATAACCCGATGCGCGACGATCTTGCAAGCTTTAGTATCAGGATGTTCTATGAATGTTAATAGGTGTTCCGATGTAGCTAATTTTTTTACTATATGCTTAAAATATTTTTTTTGAGATTTTTGAGAAAAATTTCAATACGATATTAACCACAGTGCGATGTTAGGAAAATTATCTAATCCAATTAATCAAGCTGATTAGTATAAACATATAAATAAGTTTCAGTTACCTTATAAAGGGATTTTAAAAGTTGCGAGGTACAGGACTGTACATTGTACATTTATAATCTTCATCTAGATCGATTAACACGTCAGTACTATAGTATTAAATAGTATTAAGTGTGAACATACTGTTATGTTATGGATTGTATTTTAGTGTGTACTTTCGATTACATTGTGTCCTCGATTGTCGACACTCAACGAATGTAAATCATTGAAGAGAAGACGCTAAGCACTAAAAAGGGCCCTAAATCTTTAATTAAAAAGAAATAATTCACACAGTGGTAGAAACACCCTTAGATTACATTTGGAAAAGTGGGCGTGCCACAAAAAAAATCAAATCACTAAAGACCACTCAAAGGGCCAAACTCTCCGTGTGTCGAGTGACACTACAAAGCCAAGAGCTAGAGATGTACCAGGTCAACTTTTCTCACCAATCACACTGCACGATCACACCACCGCTGAAGTCTGACTGTTAAAGGAGTTCGTGCTGTAGCAGCTAGCTTTTTTTTGTCAAACATATCCGTTTTTAAATTCGAACTTCCTAAACATGGCACTACCACCAGCAAAGAGAACCACGGAAAGAACGTCCACTTAGTTAAATTCTCCACCAGATGGGCTACGAAAAAATGGCAGAAGTTTACTGAGCAAACTGACTATTTAACAAGAAAGGAAGTTAGCTTCGGCAAGCAGAAGTTGGTATACCCTTGCAGTTATAAGAAATAATCAACGTTTGTAACGTTTTAAAGATTGTTGCTCCGACCGATAGGACAGTCTTCGCATTCTTCGGAGCAGGTTCGCCGGGTGAAGTCCACTGCTTCGACTGTTCCTTGGTCTCTGGTGTGTACCAGTGGATCCATGTTTCGTCGACGGTCGCGAAACGACCTAGAAACTCCATCGGATTGCGCTTAAACAAATGGTCTCACGGTTGCGTTTGTTGTCCAAAGTGAGCAAACGTGGCACCCATCGCGCCGACAGCACTCTCATGCCAAAAATTTAATGCAGGATATGCCCCACGCAGCCTTTTGACATGCCTACTATCTCAGCTATATTGAGTATCTAAAATCAGCAGTCTGCCAAGAAAAAATCATGGATTTTTATCACATTATCCTCTGTGGTAGCCGATTTCCGGGTGGCGCATCAAAAACCGACGTGCGACCACGTTGAAACTCATTAAACCAATTTTTGACGGTCGCCATCAAAGGAGTAGAGTCACCGTACACAGCATCCAATCGTTTTTTTTTTATTTCGGGGTGCGATTTCCCTTCCAAAAACAAGAATCAAATCACAGACCGATATTGCTTTTTCTCAATTTTTCTAAAACCCGCGAAACCTGCGATTTCACACGCAGTCAAAACAAAACAGTCCAATTCGGCTGAAATTTCGACAGTAGCCGTCTACGATAGTGACGCTATCGGGCGGTGAGGCTAAGTACTTATCGGACTGCCTTCGAATATCGTATATATTGACATGCAATAGTCAAGCTGACTTGGAAGGTTGTGATTTAATTAAGCATATTCTTCGCGGATTAAACGACACAAGTGGCTTTACTACGTCACTTTATTTTAGCGAAAGTCTTGATCAATTGATTCGCCGTTTAATAGATCTATTTATCACTGCCAAATTCTTACTCTGGTCGTAGTATTTGCCACAATTGTCGCCGGGCTTATGATAATGAATTGCAACAAGCCCATACGTCCACTCAATAGTTGCTTTACAGTTGAAAGCGTGGATCATCGATTCCGTAACTGCCCGAAGCGTGTGACGGGAAGACTGCAGCAGACAGTGGCGACTGTGGCAGATCAACAAGCTGTTGCTGATATAATTGGTAACCATTTAGTAGTATTTAGTAGTATGTTCTCATATTTTCGTAGATTTGTTCCGTCTTATGCAAGTATAGCCCGACTATTTTTTTGAACTATTAAAGAAAGCAGGACCGTTCCCGACGGATGAAGAAAAAATGAAAGTTTTTAAGGACTTAAAAAATCGTTTATCAACTCTGCCAGTTCTTTCCCTAATCGTCAAACGGAATTACATACTGACGCCAGTTCTTGAGGTTTTGGATCAGTTTTAATGCAGAAACAAAACGATGCAAAAACGCATCCAGTCTTTCACTATTCAGCAGCCGAATCAAGGTACCATAGTTTCGAACTCGAGACACATGTTATTAATAATGCTCTTCGTCGTTTTAGACTATATTTAGAACACATTCCCTTTAAAATGCCCGAATTGCTCTTTGGTCGTTAGAATCTGATAACTGAAATTATAGAATTGTCTAGTAGACCGTCCTGGCGAAAGAATGCCGCAGGTTGATGCTTTAAGTAGGCAAACGGAATTTTAAGCCATGAGGTAAAAAGGGTAATGGAAGAACCGCGTGTAGTTAAAAAATCGTCAGAATTAGAAGATTCGTCAGAGTCTTTAGAATTAGAAGAATCATCAGAGTCGTCAGAAAAGTCAGAATTAGTAGAATCGTCAGAGTTCGCAGAGTCGTTAGAAAAAGCAGAATTAGTAGAATTCTGAGTCGTCAGAATTGGTAGAATTGTTAGAAGTAACAGAGTTAATGGCTTAAGAAAGTTCAAGGCTTGTGGAATTTGGAAATTTATAAAAAAAATGTGGAATAGGTTGTGCCAACTAATGGCACGCTGGGAGCTATGCCAAATGATATAGACTTTCTATTACAAAAGGATGAACGCGATGAAGTTATAAGTAAAATACTTGATGAGTTAACAGAAGGACCAGTAAAAGGTTTTGTTTGGTTAGATGGTGTTGTGTAACACGAAGATACGAACCAGAATAGGACTTTGTATCAAGTATTTGACATGATTTAATTAAGTTGTCCCATCAAAAACTAGGTCAGTTAGCTGCAGATTAGTGCTACAATAATATAAAGTGTATGTATTGGTTTAACTTAATGAGAATGAAAATATATGAAATTGTTAAAAAAAACATTTTACATTCCCAAAGTCAGTCAACAATAGAATTATACATAGTTTTTAAAAAGCGCCGATTCTATTTGATACGATTTACATAGATCATTTAGGGCCCTTGCCTTGTATAAATTCAAAAAGAAATATTTATTAGTAGTAATTGACTCATTTACATAGTTTGTAAAGTTAATCCCTGCAAATTCTATAAGTACACGTGAAGTAATGCGATACTAAGTAAATATTTTGAATTTTATAGTAGACTACGGTGAATTATCTCTAATAGAGGTAGTTCTTTTACTTCATTAGAGTTAAGAGAATTTTTGGCGGAACGTAATATTGGTCACATAAAAATGGCGACATGTGGCCCTCAAGAAAACGAAACGGAAAGACACCGATGCACAGTGGTTGCGTCCATAGGCCAAAAATCAAATAATCCATCTAAAAATATTAAGTCAAAATGTAAGCAAATCAGCTCTATATTGTCTAAATTGTGCATTGGCAAATTGTTTTTAATTGTAAACATAGAATAGAATGCGTTAACACGTGTACAATTTAACAGCACAGCGACGTTAAAGTGGTTTTGCGTCACATAAAATCGGCACTTTAAAGTGGACAAAGGTACGCAAATTATATCCGATTTCAATTATTTAAAATGGATCTTAAGGTTGAAGGTATTTTATTTAATAAGTTCTTTTACTGAAATTAAATTGAATATTTATTATTTGTTATTGTTTATTTTTGATTAATACTAATTTTCAGAGTATTGTGCCCCCTGATCCCCCAGGAGGTACTTGTCAATGTTTTAAGGTAATAAAAATGTTAAGTGTAGCTGTTGATATTTACTGATTTGTATATAATTATTTATAATCTCAAGCTCTCTTACCGTTTTTAAGGTCAACTTTTCGACGCAGACTACTATTCATCGTTTGTTTTTGTGATGTTTCTTTTACGTTCGTGATGTGATTGGTTTAGTTTAGAAAGTATTGAAAACAAAGGCTACGCAGTTGATATAGATTATCTTGACAATTGTATTACTTATATTTACAAAAAAAAGTATTGCTTATTGGGCAAAGTACATAAATAATCGAATCAAAAGTTCAATTGTTCAATATCAATACAATTGGCTGACCGCTATTAAAAGCATTGCAATTGAGCCTCTGAAACAAAGTTTCAAGTGCTGAAAGTGGACGTCCGAAAGTTGATTTTGCTGAGTCCTCAAGGAGGACGAAACGTCGTCGGATAGCGCTGCTTGAAAAACATTATGAGTCTGCAGTTTTTGTTTTGCGCTCAGTCGATTTCCCACCGATCTTGAAGTCATCCGAAGCTGATATTGAAAAGGTTTTATCGATTCTAATGGACACTGGAATAACGAGACACCAATACTTGCTTATTCGTGAATTCATAAGTAGTGAAACTTCTTCATGCATATTTCCAAGCTATGAAAAAATTCTTAAATTTAAGACTTCACTTCGCCTACTAAACAATACAGCTATTGGTATTTTACAGCTCAAAATACTGTGATTGAAAATTGTCTTGATGCCACGGAGAACGCTTTAATATTAATTGGAAAATGGGCGTTTAATGACAGTACTGGGCACAGTGAGTACAATCAAAAGTTTTCAAATTGTAATAACAATGATAGATTTCTTTTTGCAAAATCGTACATCCCACTTCAGCTTATTGGTGAAAGTAACTCCAAAATAATATGAAAAAATTCTAGGCCATCATCTACATCTATTGTAAGCCAGTACGAATTCAATTTAAGAAGGAGACCGCCACACTATCCATTGAAGAAGAATGGTATATTAAAAATAAAATAGAGAACCTAATGCCTTCCGAATTTTAAATTTCCAATAAGAAATTCATAAAACATAGTCTGCAACTTACTAAGGTAGATGGTAAAGTTTGCAACGCGTTAAGCCACACGTCGTCCATGAAATGTTTTATATGCAAAGCCCACCGAAATCAATAATTTAAAAATATTTCTTACAAAAAAAGTTAAGAAAAAGTTTTTTGAATTCGGCCTATCTCCACTTCATTCCTCCATACGTTCTTTCGAGTATTTTTTGCACATTTCATACAAGTTAGAAACAAAAATGTGGCAAGCACGATCCGCAAAATAAAAGCTTAACGTACTGCAAAGAAAACAACGAATCCAAGCGGAATTTCGAGTATAAATGGGAATAATTGTTGATAAGCCATGAGACGGAGGAAAAGGAACTTCAAAAGATGGAAATACTGCCAGGAAATTTTTTGGTAATCCAAGTTTGGCATCTAAGATTACAGGCATTGATGTAGATGTGATAACCCGATGCGCGACGATCTTGCAAGCTTTAGTATCAGGATGTTCTATGAATGTTAATAGGTGTTCCGATGTAGCTAATTTTTTTACTATATGCTTAAAATATTTTTTTTGAGATTTTTGAGAAAAATTTCAATACGATATTAACCACAGTGCGATGTTAGGAAAATTATCTAATCCAATTAATCAAGCTGATTAGTATAAACATATAAATAAGTTTCAGTTACCTTATAAAGGGATTTTAAAAGTTGCGAGGTACAGGACTGTACATTGTACATTTATAATCTTCATCTAGATCGATTAACACGTCAGTACTATAGTATTAAATAGTATTAAGTGTGAACATACTGTTATGTTATGGATTGTATTTTAGTGTGTACTTTCGATTACATTGTGTCCTCGATTGTCGACACTCAACGAATGTAAATCATTGAAGAGAAGACGCTAAGCACTAAAAAGGGCCCTAAATCTTTAATTAAAAAGAAATAATTCACACAGTGGTAGAAACACCCTTAGATTACATTTGGAAAAGTGGGCGTGCCACAAAAAAAATCAAATCACTAAAGACCACTCAAAGGGCCAAACTCTCCGTGTGTCGAGTGACACTACAAAGCCAAGAGCTAGAGATGTACCAGGTCCATGTTTCGTCGACGGTCGCGAAACGACCTAGAAACTCCATCGGATTGCGCTTAAACAAATGGTCTCACGGTTGCGTTTGTTGTCCAAAGTGAGCAAACGTGGCACCCATCGCGCCGACAGCACTCTCATGCCAAAAATTTAATGCAGGATATGCCCCACGCAGCCTTTTGACATGCCTACTATCTCAGCTATATTGAGTATCTAAAATCAGCAGTCTGCCAAGAAAAAATCATGGATTTTTATCACATTATCCTCTGTGGTAGCCGATTTCCGGGTGGCGCATCAAAAACCGACGTGCGACCACGTTGAAACTCATTAAACCAATTTTTGACGGTCGCCATCAAAGGAGTAGAGTCACCGTACACAGCATCCAATCGTTTTTTTTTTATTTCGGGGTGCGATTTCCCTTCCAAAAACAAGAATCAAATCACAGACCGATATTGCTTTTTCTCAATTTTTCTAAAACCCGCGAAACCTGCGATTTCACACGCAGTCAAAACAAAACAGTCCAATTCGGCTGAAATTTCGACAGTAGCCGTCTACGATAGTGACGCTATCGGGCGGTGAGGCTAAGTACTTATCGGACTGCCTTCGAATATCGTATATATTGACATGCAATAGTCAAGCTGACTTGGAAGGTTGTGATTTAATTAAGCATATTCTTCGCGGATTAAACGACACAAGTGGCTTTACTACGTCACTTTATTTTAGCGAAAGTCTTGATCAATTGATTCGCCGTTTAATAGATCTATTTATCACTGCCAAATTCTTACTCTGGTCGTAGTATTTGCCACAATTGTCGCCGGGCTTATGATAATGAATTGCAACAAGCCCATACGTCCACTCAATAGTTGCTTTACAGTTGAAAGCGTGGATCATCGATTCCGTAACTGCCCGAAGCGTGTGACGGGAAGACTGCAGCAGACAGTGGCGACTGTGGCAGATCAACAAGCTGTTGCTGATATAATTGGTAACCATTTAGTAGTATTTAGTAGTATGTTCTCATATTTTCGTAGATTTGTTCCGTCTTATGCAAGTATAGCCCGACTATTTTTTTGAACTATTAAAGAAAGCAGGACCGTTCCCGACGGATGAAGAAAAAATGAAAGTTTTTAAGGACTTAAAAAATCGTTTATCAACTCTGCCAGTTCTTTCCCTAATCGTAAAACGGAATTACATACTGACGCCTGTTCTTGAGGTTTTGGATCAGTTTTAATGCAGAAACAAAACGATGCAAAAACGCATCCAGTCTTTCACTATTCAGCAGCCGAATCAAGGTACCATAGTTTCGAACTCGAGACACATGTTATTAATAATGCTCTTCGTCGTTTTAGACTATATTTAGAACACATTCCCTTTAAAATGCCCGAATTGCTCTTTGGTCGTTAGAATCTGATAACTGAAATTATAGAATTGTCTAGTAGACCGTCCTGGCGAAAGAATGCCGCAGGTTGATGCTTTAAGTAGGCAAACGGAATTTTAAGCCATGAGGTAAAAAGGGTAATGGAAGAACCGCGTGTAGTTAAAAAATCGTCAGAATTAGAAGATTCGTCAGAGTCTTTAGAATTAGAAGAATCATCAGAGTCGTCAGAAAAGTCAGAATTAGTAAAATCGTCAGAGTTCTCAGAGTTAGAAAAAGCAGAATTAGTAGAATTCGGAGTCGTCAGAATTGGTAGAATTGTCAGAAGTAGCAGAGTTAATGGCTTAAGAAAGTTCAAGGCTTGTGGAATTTGGAAATTTATAAAAAAAAAATGTGGAATAGGTTGTGCCAACTAATGGCACGGTGGGAGCTATGCCAAATGATATAGACTTTCTATTACAAAAGGATGAACGCGATGAAGTTATAAGTAAAATACTAGATGAGTTAACAGAAGGACCAGTAGAAGGTTTTGTTTGGTTAGATGGTGTTGTGTAACACGAAGATACGAACCAGAATAGGACTTTGTATCAAGTATTTGACATGATTTAATTAAGTTGTCCCATCAAAAACTAGGTCAGTTAGCTGCAGATTAGTGCTACAATAATATAAAGTGTATGTATTGGTTTAACTTAATGAGAATGAAAATATATGAGTTTATTCAAAATTGTTAAAAAAAAACATTTTTCATTTCCACAGTCAGTCTAAAATAGAATTATACAAAGTTTTTAAAAAGCGCCGATTCTATTTGATACGATTTACATAGATCATTTAGGGCCCTTGCCTTGTATAAATTCAAAAAGAAATATTTATTAGTAGTAATTGACTCATTTAAATATTTTGAATTTTATAGTAGACTACGGAGAATTATCTCTAATAGAGGTAGATCTTTTACTTCATTAGAGTTAAGTGAATTTTTGGCGGAACGTAATATTGGTCACATAAAAATGGCGACATGTAGCCCTCAAGAAAACGGACAGGTTAAGAGAACGAGTGGTGACACCGATGCACAGTGTTTGCGTCCATAGGCCAAAAATCAAATAATCCATCTAAAAATATTAAGTCAAAATGTAAGCAAATCAGCTCTATATTGTCTAAATTGTGCATTGGCAAATTGTTTTTAATTGTAAACATAGAATAGAATGCGTTAACACGTGTACAATTTAACAGCACAGCGACGTTAAAGTGGTTTTGCGTCACATAAAATCGGCACTTTAAAGTGGACAAAGGTACGCAAATTATATCCGATTTCAATTATTTAAAATGGATCTTAAGGTTGAAGGTATTTTATTTAATAAGTTCTTTTACTGAAATTAAATTGAATATTTATTATTTGTTATTGTTTATTTTTGATTAATACTAATTTTCAGAGTATTGTGCCCGCTGATCCCCCAGGAGGTACTTGTCAATGTTTTAAAGTAATAAAAATGTTAAGTGTAGCTGTTGATATTTAAGACTTCACTTCGCCTACTAAACAATACAGCTATTGGTATTTTACAGCTCTAAATACTGTGATTGAACATTTTTTTGATGCCACGGAGAACGCTTTAATATTAACTGGAAAATGGGCGTTTGATGACAGTACTGGGCAAAGTGAGTATAATCAAAAAGTTTTCAAATTGTAATAGCAATGATAGATTTCTTTTTGCAAAATCGTACGTCCCACTTCAGCTTATTTGTGAAAATAACTCCAAAATAATATGAAAAAATTCTAGGCCATCATCTACATCTATTGTAAGCCAGTACGAATTCAATTTAAGAACGAGACCGCCACACTATCCATTGAAGAAGAATCGTATATTAAAAATAAAATAGAGAACCTAATGCCTACCGAATTTTAAATTTCCAATAAGAAATTCATAAAACATAGTCTGCAACTTACTATGGTAGGTGGTAAAGTTTGCAACGCGTTAAGCCACACGTCGTCCATGAAATGTTTTATATGCAAAGCCCACCGAAATCAATAATTTAAAAATATATCTTACAAAAAAAGTTAAGAAAAAGTTTTTTGAATTCGGCCTATCTCCACTTCATTCCTCCATACGTTCTTTCGAGTATTTTTTGCACATTTCATACAAGTTAGAAACAAAAATGTGGCAAGCACGATCCGCAAAATAAAAGCTTAACGTACTGCAAAGAAAACAACGAATCCAAGCGGAATTTCGAGTATAAATGGGAGTAATTGTTGATAAGCCATGAGACGGAGGAAAAGGAACTTCAAAAGATGGAAATACTGCCAGGAAATTTTTTGGTAATCCAAGTTTGGCATCTAAGATTACAGGCATTGATGTAGATGTGATAACCCGATGCGCGACGATCTTGCAAGCTTTAGTATCAGGATGTTCTATGAATGTTAATAGGTGTTCCGATGTAGCTAATTTTTTTACTATATGCTTAAAATATTTTTTTTGAGATTTTTGAGAAAAATACGATATTAACCACAGTGCGATGTTAGGAAAATTATCTAATCCAATTAATCAAGCTGATTAGTATAAACATATAAATAAGTTTCAGTTACCTTATAAAGGGATTTTAAAAGTTGCGAGGTACAGGACTGTACATTGTACATTTATAATCTTCATCTAGATCGATTAACACGTCAGTACTATAGTATTAAATAGTATTAAGTGTGAACATACTGTTATGTTATGGATTGTATTTTAGTGTGTACTTTCGATTACATTGTGTCCTCGATTGTCGACACTCAACGAATGTAAATCATTGAAGAGAAGACGCTAAGCACTAAAAAAGGGCCCTAAATCTTTAATTAAAAAGAAATAATTCACACAGTGGTAGAAACACCCTTAGATTACATTTGGAAAAGTGGGCGTGCCACAAAAAAATTAAATCACTAAAGACCACTCAAAGGGCAAAACTCTCCGTGTGTCGAGTGACACTACAAAGCCAAGAGCTAGAGGTGTACCAGGTCAACTTTTCTCACCATTCACACTGCACGATCACACCACCGCTGAAGTCTGACTGTAAAAGGAGTTCTTGCTGTAGCAGCTAGCTTTTTTTTGTCAAACATAAACAAGAAAGGAAGTTAGCTTCGGCAAGCAGAAGTTGGTATACCCTTGCAGTTATAAGAAATAATAAAAAATAAGACGGTCGCGAAACGACCTAGAAACTCCATCGGATTGCGCTTAAACAGCGTCAAACACTGATCTGAAGTGGTCACCATCGCGCCGACAGCACTCTCATGCCAAAAATTTAATGCAGGAATATGCCCCACGCAGCCTTTTGACATGCCTACTATCTCAGCTATATTGCGTATCTAAAATCAGCAGTCTGCCAATAAAAAATCATGGATTTTTATCACATTATCCTCTGTGGTAGCCGTTTTCCGGGTACCTGGGCGTGGCGCATCAAAAACCGACGTGCGACCACGTTAAAACTCATTAAACCAATTTTTGACGGTCGCCATCAAAGGAGTAGAGTCACCGTACACAGCATCCAATCGTTTTTTTTTATTTCGGGGTGCGATTTCCCTTCCAAAAACAAGAATCAAATCACAGACCGATATTGCTTTTTCTCAATTTTTCTAAAACCCGCGCCTGAAATTTCGACAGTAGACGTCTACGATAGTGACGCTATCGGGCGGTGAGGCTAAGTACTTATCGTACTGCCTTCGTATATCGTATATATTGACATGCAATAGTCAAGCTGACTTGGAAGGTTGTGATTTAATTAAGCAAGTTAACTGAAGTTAACCAAGCAGCGGCAATGTCCGATTATTTAAGAGTTCGCTCTGGCCAAACTGCTGACATAGCGTCTGGCCGGAAGCCCATGCATAGCGGCAAGCACTGCACATTTGCGTGGCCGCTATGAAATACTTTTTGTTAGCTTTAAGTTTCAGTTTGTGTCAGAGTCTCATACAATAAAGAGCATAAAACCAATCTCCGGCACTGCCGTTAATTTGTAAATTCATTTGTTGAATTGGTCACCGCGCCTCAAGGGCCGTGACAACGGGGCAAGTGCTTCCATCATAACTCCTGTTACAGGAAGGATCCCCCCCGGCAACCGCCAGGGAACTCAACCACTGCCTATAAGGAGTGGCAACACCCCCCCTGCAACCGCAAGGGGAAATCATCTCACAAATACCTCCGGCGTCTGCAGCATCATCGACTGCAGCGAGGGATAACTAACCACCATTACATTAACTACCAATCAATTTATATTTACTGGCGCCCATCGTAAAAGAACCATGTAAGTGAGCACTTTTATTTACACCATTTTTCTATGTCTGCATGAATTTTTTTTTTGTGTGTATAAAAAAAAAGAAGGAAGGGCAAGAATAGTAAAATATTGTGCCTTACGCTAACAAAAAAACTGCAGCCCCATAAAATTTAAAAAAAAAAAAAAAAAATTTTTTAAATAATCTTTGTTAGTTGGCTGACGGTTTGGCATTAACATTGTTTACCTATTATAAAATATCTAAACCAATTATTGTCCCAATATTGTTTGCATTTCTATTTTTGTGAATAAATAAATGAATATTTCTACATAACACAAAAAGTGCGGAATAAAAATTCCTAACCAAAACCAAAAAATCGCTGGCAAAAAATTTTAAATTTCAATCGGAAATAATTCATATAATCGCGTGTATTTAATTCAGCTTTTATATGTCTTTTTTGTTACACAAGAATTCTTGGTATTAGCCGCGCAGTTTTGGTTATTTATTTTTCTTTTCCGTTTTGTTTCCCCACTCCACTTTCGAGAACACGATACGGCCGCGCATGCAGTGTGGCACTTTGTTGTTTTTGTTGTTTTTTTCTCTGTTTGCATAAGCGGCGGCTCAGTCCCCGCGCACCCCTCGCCTTACCGCTACTTGACACAGCAGTAGCGCGACTTGACGAGCCCGCTCACATAACTGAAGCGGTAGCTCAGCCCCCGCGGCCCCTTAACCATTCCAATCGCCTCCATCGGCACATAATTCATACATAAATATTTTTTCTTTCGGGCGACTTTATAGCCGCAGCTCCACATGAGCAATCCGTTTCAACAATATAGAAACATAAGACAACTCTCTAGCGATTCTGAGTCGGAGACCGAAGGGCCGGCCAGATCTTCCACCCCTAAAAGCGTTAACGCTAGCGCTCCCATACTCGCGAACATGGCTTTCAGCATGGAACAGATGACGGCCACCATACAGGCGGCCGTTCAACATGCTGTTCAAGAAGCCAATATCGAACACCAGCGCAGAGAAAACGAAATGCGCCTGGCTATACACCGTCTGACCGAACTGGTCAACGAAAGACAAATCGCTCCCGCCCAAGCGGAGGCTCCCCAAATAAAAAAATATGAGCCTATAGAAATTAGGGACGACATCAAGTGTGACGAGCCCCTAGACGCCGTCAAGTCCCTCCCCGAATTTTCGGGAGCACAGGAAGCATACGTCTCCTGGAGACAAGCGGCAGTAGCCGCATATTACATTTTCAGAAATTACGAACATAGCTCGCGCCATTATCAGGCGGTTATTATTATTAGGAATAAAATAAGGGGCCCTGCCGATGCCGTACTGTCTTCGTTTGGCACTGTACTAAATTTCGACGCGATTATAAATCGACTCGATTTCACGTACAATGATAAGCGGCAGATGCACGTTATCGAGCAGGAAATGGGTACTCTTAGGCAGGGAAATATGACCCTTCTCCAATACTACGACGAGGTCGAGAGAAAACTCACCTTGCTCACCAACAAAGCTACCATGTCGTACGAAGCCTCGGCGGCAAATGTTTTGTGTGACAAATTCCGGGATGACGCACTCCGAGTATTTATCTCGGGTCTTAAGCGCAGCCTCACGGATGTCCTTTTCTCGGCAAAACCGAAAGATATGCCTTCAGCTCTCGCTTTGGCACAAGAAGTGGAATCCAACCACGAAAGATACTCCTTCGCGGCTTCTTTCGCCAAAAGCCAAGAGGATAAAGATAGGAAACAGCACCCGAAAGCGCAAGAGTACCGACAGGCCTCTGCGCAGACAAATGCACAAACAAATGCTGGAAAAAATCCGTACTACGTCAAACAACACAAGGCGCAAGTACACTCCGCCCCATACAGTGGAGGCGCTCCTGAACCCATGGACATCGACCCATCGCTGTCCAAAATGCTTCGGCCATCCCAGGCCCCGGCGTACCAAAACAGGAAGCCGGCTGGGTCCGATCGATCTGCCCCACACAAAAGGCAGAGGGTTAATCACGTCGCGCAGAGCGCGAGCGATGCTGGGAACAAATATGCCGCCGCAGCTTCAAGCGCGGCCCAGGAAATTGACGACGACGCTATTAATGATTACGATTCGGACGTCATAAATTTTTTAGAGGAAAGTCCCTGCTACCCGTCATCAGACGAAGAGTAGCAGGTGTAGAAATGAAGCTTTTAATAGACACGGGCGCGTCAAAAAATTTCATCCGTCCATACGAGGGGTTGAAAGGCGTCCGCCCAGTAGATTCGCCATTCTCAGTACATTCCATCCATGGCGTCACCACAATAACGAAAAAATGCTTTGTTTCCATGTTTAACTTGAAGGCTACGTTCTTCATTCTACCAGATTTGTCCTCCTTTGATGCCATCATCGGACTTGACCTGCTAAAACAAGCAGGGGCATCACTTAACCTAGCTTCCGGGCACCTCAGATGGGGCACCGAGACGGAAAAGCTAGAGTTCCAATCATGTCCCAACGTAAATTTCACTGAGGTGGACTGCTCTAGCGCACCACCTTTGGTCAGAAAAGCATTTTCAAAAATGCTAAGCGACAGGAAAAACGCCTTCGCAAGCCCAAATGAGGCGTTACCTTACAACACATCTGTGGTAGCCACCATCAGGACGGTTGATGAGGAGCCCATTTATGCCAGACCCTATCCGTATCCGATGGGAGCGGCAGATTTCGTCAACGGCGAAATCCAAGACCTTCTAAAAAACGGCATAATCCAGAAGTCGAGATCCCCCTACAATAACCCAATATGGGTAGTAGACAAAAAGGGCACCGACGAGGCTGGAAACCGTAAAATGCGGCTAGTATTAGACTTTCGAAAATTGAACGAGAGGACAATACCGGATCGCTACCCTATGCCAATTATCCCTATGATACTAGGGAATTTAGGCAAAGCCAAATACTTTACAACGCTCGATTTAAAGGCCGGCTACCACCAAATTATTCTGGCAGAACGTGACCGTGAGAAAACTTCCTTTTCCGTAAACGGGGGAAAATACGAGTTCCGTCGACTGCCATTCGGGTTAAGAAATGCTGCCAGCATCTTCCAAAGAACCATCGACGACGTACTGCGAGAACAGATTGGCAAATTTTGCTACGTCTATGTCGATGATGTCATCGTCTTCTCAGAGGACGAAAACGCCCACATACAACACGTGGACTGGGTTCTAAAGAGCCTACACGACGCTAACATGAGAGTGTCGGCGGAAAAATCGGTCTTCTTCAAAAAAAGCGTAAAATTTTTGGGGTTTGTAGTCACCAACGAGGGGACCACGACAGACCCAGAAAAGGTCAGGGCCATTAAAGAATTCCCTGAGCCCAAAAACGTTTTCGAAGTAAGATCGTTCATGGGCTTGGCTGGCTATTATAGATGCTTTATTAAAGATTTTGCATCAATAGCTAAGCCCATTTCGAGCATTATAAAAGGGGAGCTCGGAAATGTCAGCAGACACAGATCCAGAAGCATCCAGGTACAATTTACCGAGCAGCAACGGCAAGCTTTTGAAAAGCTACGTAGCATCCTGGCCTCTGAGGATGTCATCCTCAGATACCCCGACTATAAAAAGGCGTTTGATCTAACGACAGATGCCTCAGCATATGGCATTGGCGCGGTGCTTTCACAAGAGGGACGCCCCATCACTATGATCTCTAGGACCTTAAAGGACAGAGAAGTTAACTACGCTACCAACGAAAGGGAGCTGTTAGCTATAATTTGGGCGCTAGAGAACCTGCGCCACTACCTTTATGGGGTCAAAGATTTAAACATCTACACTGACCACCTACCGCTGACCTACGCGGTATCGGATTCCAATCCGAATACAAAAATTAAAAGATGGAAAGAACGCATCGATGAGTGTGGTGCCAAAGTCCATTACATGCCTGGCAAGGCCAACCTAGTTGCAGATGCCCTCTCGAGGCAACAACTCAACGTTGTAGAAGAAGAAGAGGCATTCTCAAGCGCGGCCACAATTCACAGTGAGCTGTCGCTTACCCACACAATTCAATCCACGGACAAGCCCCTCAATTGCTTTCAAAACCAGATAATTCTGGAGGAAGCACGCTCTCCGTCAAAGCGGAACTTCGTTCTCTTTGGAAACAAGAGACGGCATATTATTGACTTCACTCACGAGGAGTCATTGCTGGAAGAGCTCGCAACCATAATAGTTCCTAAAGGCGTAAACGCCATTCATTGCGATCTGCATACGCTCGCAGTGATACAGGACAAACTAATCCGACAATTCCCTGCCACAAGATTCTGGCACTGCAAAAACCGAGTAACGGACATTTTTGCAGTCGATGAAAGGCGAGAAATTCTTACTGTCGAGCACAACAGAGCTCACAGATCTGCCCAAGAAAACGTGAAGCAGGTACTCTCCGAGTACTACTTCCCGAAAATGGCCAAGCTAGCGAACGAAATAGTCATTTCATGCAAGACTTGCGCCAAGGCAAAATACGACAGGCATCCGAAGAAACAAGAGCTTGGCGAAACCCCAATCCCATCTCAAGTAGGAGAAATGCTGCACATAGACATCTTCTCCACGGATAAAAAATATTTCCTTACATGCATCGACAAATTCTCGAAATTTGCGGTAGTCCAACCAATTCCCTCTAGGACCATAGAAGATCTCAAACCAGCATTACTACAGCTGATGAATATGTTCCCTAAGGCCAAGGTCGTATATTGCGACAACGAACCATCGTTGAACTCGCACACCATCGTGACCATGCTGGAAAACCATTTCGGCGTTAGCATCTCAAATGCTCCGCCCCTACACAGTGTCTCCAATGGACAGGTGGAGCGTTTCCACAGCACTTTGGTAGAGCTGGCTAGATGTCTTAAAATCGATAAAGGCATCAGCGATACCGTAGAGCTGATACTTTTGGCCACGGCCAGATATAACAAGTCCATCCACTCGGTCATCGACAAGAGACCGGCTGACGTGGTTCAGGCACAATCAGGTGAGCCACAATATGGAATTCAAGATAAAATTAAACTCGCCCAAGACAAGCTCCGGGACAGAGAAAACGCTTCCCGCCAAAATAGAGTATTCGAGGTTGGCGAGAAAGTCCTAGTGAAGTCCAACAGACGCCTAGGCAACAAACTCTCACCATTATGTGAAGAGAAAACCGTTGAAGCGGACATGGGGACCACAGTCCTCATTAAAGGGAGGGTGGTCCACAAAGACAACCTTAGGTAGGCCGAGCGCGACCATGTTATCGCCCGCCTGATAATCAAACTTTTCTTTATCTTTTTTCTAGCCACTAGGCATAAGTTTGCACCCTTTATTATTTTAATCATGCTTTGATGGTGGGCTACCCAACTTCAACAAAATTCATAACACATCAAAATTACAGGTTTTCAACCATATCCCTGATTCTCCTTTTGGCCACAACTTCGGCACGCGTCACGGACTATTCCAAAGCCAAATATATCCCCATCGTTGATGGGCGAATCCTGATATGGGAGGAATTTGCCTTTATAAAGCACTCGGCAAATCTCTCGGAATATAGGCGCGTCATCGAAGAAACTAATGGGATGACCGTCATGTTCCCGCAATCCCACATGCAGAAACTCTTGGTTGTTGACGTCGCCCACTTACGCGACATGCTCGACTCTTTGAGCGTCCATCATAGAGTGGCAAGAAGTTTAGACTTCTTAGGGACTGCGCTAAAGGTGGTGGACGCAGAAGATTTTGAAAAAATTAAATTTAATCAATTCCAATTAACAAATGCAAACAATAGGCAGATTAATATTAACAACAAAGTACAAATTCAAATTAATAAAATTTCCGCTACCGTCAACCAACTTCTGAGGTCGGCAAAAAAGTCCCAAATTGATACTGGGCACCTATTCGAGATGCTTTTAACTCGAAATAGGATGATAGCAATGGAGCTACAGGATTTGATGCTAGCAGTGGCACTTGCCAAAGTTAATATTGTTAGCCCCAGCATCCTAGATCATGCAGACTTGGAAGGTGTGTGGATGGAAGAGCCCACCGAGACCGCGATTAGGGATGTTTTGTCCGTATCGTCCGTTAAGATCTTACAGTCCGATAACATATTACATTTTATTATTAAGTTTCCAAAGATAAAGTCGGCCTGCAGCAAGATTACCGTTTTCCCAGTGTCACATCACGACACCATGCTCAGGCTGGAGGATAACGTCATTGCCGAATGCAACAGTGAGATCCACACCGTGGAAAAGTGCTCCCCGACATCAGGAGCTACATTTTGCCGATTGGCTCGCAGAAGATCATGCGCCCAAGAGCTTTACGCTGGAGGCACGGCGCATTGCGAGACCCAGCAAAGCGATTTACATCCCATCACTTATGTTGATGAAGGAATAGTAATTGTGAATGATCGCTCGGCTCACGTGTGTGTGGACAATGGCACCTGTGCCCATATAAAAGGCACATATCTCATCACGTTTGAAAAGAGCGCCATGGTCAATGAAACCCGATTGGTCAATCATGACACGGCCCAGAAGAGGGCTCCAGGAGTGGCCAGCTCTCCTTCCCTGAACATCACCATGGAACGTAACGTTCTTAGCCTTCCATACCTTCACCGACTGAGTGAACGTAATCTGGAGCACATCAAAGAGTTCGGGAAGGAAATTAATCACCAGCGACTACATCAGTTGGTGTTCATAGCGGGAGCAATATGCTGCGCTCTAATTTGCATCGGCTTGACCTATCGGCGAGTCACTCAGGCCCGAAAAACCGCGGCCCAGCTGAAGGAGATGATTGCCCAAATAGGGTCGGCCGAGGGCGGCCTCATTCCTGAGGGGGGAGTAGTTAACTGAAGTTAACCAAGCAGCGGCAATGTCCGATTATTTAAGAGTTCGCTCTGGCCAAACTGCTGACATAGCGTCTGGCCGGAAGCCCATGCATAGCGGCAAGCACTGCACATTTGCGTGGCCGCTATGAAATACTTTTTGTTAGCTTTAAGTTTCAGTTTGTGTCAGAGTCTCATACAATAAAGAGCATAAAACCAATCTCCGGCACTGCCGTTAATTTGTAAATTCATTTGTTGAATTGGTCACCGCGCCTCAAGGGCCGTGACAACGGGGCAAGTGCTCCCATCATAACTCCTGTTACAGGAAGGATCCCCCCCGGCAACCGCCAGGGAACTCAACCACTGCCTATAAGGAGTGGCAACACCCCCCCTGCAACCGCAAGGGGAAATCATCTCACAAATACCTCCGGCGTCTGCAGCATCATCGACTGCAGCGAGGGATAACTAACCACCATTACATTAACTACCAATCAATTTATATTTACTAGCATATTCTTCGCGGATTAAACGTCACTTTATTTTAGCGAAAGTCTTGATCAATTGATTCGCCGTTTAATAGATCTATTTATCACTGCCAAATTCTAGCTCTGGTCGTAGTATTTGCCACAATTGTCGCCGGGGCTTATGATAATGAATTGCAACAAGCCCATACGTCAACTCAATAGTTGCTTTACAGTTGAAAGCGTGGATCATCGATTCCGTAACTGCCCGAAGAGTGTGACGGGAAGACTGCAGCAGACAGTGGCGAGTGTGGCAGATCAACAAGCTGTTGCTGATATAATTGGTAACCATTTAGTAGTATTTAGTAGTATGTTCTCATATTTTCGTAGATTTGTTCCGTCTTATGCAAGTATAGCCCGACTATTTTTTTGAACCATTAAAGAAAGCAGGACCGTTCCCGACGGATGAAGAAAAAATGAAAGTTTTTAAGGACTTAAAAAATCGTTTATCAACTCTGCCAGTTCTTTCCCTAATCGTCAAACGGAATTACATACTGACGCCAGTTCTTGAGGTTTTGGATCAGTTTTAATGCAGAAACAAAACGATGCAAAAACGCATCCAGTCTTTTACTACTCAGCAGCCGAATAAAGGTACCACAGTTTCGAACTCGAGACACATGTTATTAATAATGCTCTTCGTCGTTTTAGACTATATTTAGAACACATTACCTTTAAAATGCCTGAATTGCTCTTTGGTCGTTAGAATCTGATAACTGAAATTATAGAATTGTCTAGTAGACCGTCCTGGCGAAAGAATGCCGCAGGTTGATGCTTTAAGTAGGCAAACGGAATTTTAAGCCATGAGGTAAAAAGGGTAATGGAAGAACCGCGTGTAGTTAAAAAATCGTCAGAATTAGAAGATTCGTCAGAGTCTTTAGAATTAGAAGAATCATCAGAGTCGTCAGAAAAGTCAGAATTAGTAAAATCGTCAGAGTTCTCAGAGTTAGAAAAAGCAGAATTAGTAGAATTCGGAGTCGTCAGAATTGGTAGAATTGTCAGAAGTAGCAGAGTTAATGGCTTAAGAAAGTTCAAGGCTTGTGGAATTTGGAAATTTATAAAAAAAAAATGTGGAATAGGTTGTGCCAACTAATGGCACGGTGGGAGCTATGCCAAATGATATAGACTTTCTATTACAAAAGGATGAACGCGATGAAGTTATAAGTAAAATACTTGATGAGTTAACAGAAGGACCAGTAGAAGGTTTTGTTTGGTTAGATGGTGTTGTGTAACACGAAGATACGAACCAGAATAGGACTTTGTATCAAGTATTTGACATGATTTAATTAAGTTGTCCCATCAAAAACTAGGTCAGTTAGCTGCAGATTAGTGCTACAATAATATAAAGTGTATGTATTGGTTTAACTTAATGAGAATGAAAATATATGAGTTTATTCAAAATTGTTAAAAAAAAACATTTTTCATTTCCACAGTCAGTCTAAAATAGAATTATACAAAGTTTTTAAAAAGCGCCGATTCTATTTGATACGATTTACATAGATCATTTAGGGCCCTTGCCTTGTATAAATTCAAAAAGAAATATTTATTAGTAGTAATTGACTCATTTAAATATTTTGAATTTTATAGTAGACTACGGAGAATTATCTCTAATAGAGGTAGATCTTTTACTTCATTAGAGTTAAGTGAATTTTTGGCGGAACGTAATATTGGTCACATAAAAATGGCGACATGTAGCCCTCAAGAAAACGGACAGGTTAAGAGAACGAGTGGTGACACCGATGCACAGTGTTTGCGTCCATAGGCCAAAAATCAAATAATCCATCTAAAAATATTAAGTCAAAATGTAAGCAAATCAGCTCTATATTGTCTAAATTGTGCATTGGCAAATTGTTTTTAATTGTAAACATAGAATAGAATGCGTTAACACGTGTACAATTTAACAGCACAGCGACGTTAAAGTGGTTTTGCGTCACATAAAATCGGCACTTTAAAGTGGACAAAGGTACGCAAATTATATCCGATTTCAATTATTTAAAATGGATCTTAAGGTTGAAGGTATTTTATTTAATAAGTTCTTTTACTGAAATTAAATTGAATATTTATTATTTGTTATTGTTTATTTTTGATTAATACTAATTTTCAGAGTATTGTGCCCGCTGATCCCCCAGGAGGTACTTGTCAATGTTTTAAAGTAATAAAAATGTTAAGTGTAGCTGTTGATATTTAAGACTTCACTTCGCCTACTAAACAATACAGCTATTGGTATTTTACAGCTCAAAATACTGTGATTGAAAATTGTCTTGATGCCACGGAGAACGCTTTAATATTAATTGGAAAATGGGCGTTTAATGACAGTACTGGGCACAGTGAGTACAATCAAAAGTTTTCAAATTGTAATAACAATGATAGATTTCTTTTTGCAAAATCGTACGTCCCACTTCAGCTTATTGGTGAAAGTAACTCCAAAATAATATGAAAAAATTCTAGGCCATCATCTACATCTATTGTAAGCCAGTACGAATTCAATTTAAGAAGGAGACCGCCACACTATCCATTGAAGAAGAATGGTATATTAAAAATAAAATAGAGAACCTAATGCCTACCGAATTTTAAATTTCCAATAAGAAATTCATAAAACATAGTCTGCAACTTACTAAGGTAGAGGTAAAGTTTGCAACGCGTTAAGCCACACGTCGTCCATGAAATGTTTTATATGCAAAGCCCACCGAAATCAATAATTTAAAAATATTTCTTACAAAAAAAGTTAAGAAATAGTTTTTTGAATTCGGCCTACTCCACTTCATTCCTCCATACGTTCTTTCGAGTATTTTTTGCACATTTCATACAAGTTAGAAACAAAAATGTGGCAAGCACGATCCGCAAAATAAAAGCTTAACGTACTGCAAAGAAAACAACGAATCCAAGCGGAATTTCGAGTATAAATGGGAATAATTGTTGATAAGCCATGAGACGGAGGAAAAGGAACTTCAAAAGATGGAAATACTGCCAGGAAATTTTTTGGTAATCCAAGTTTGGCATCTAAGATTACAGGCATTGATGTAGATGTGATAACCCGATGCGCGACAATCTTGCAAGCATTAGTATCAGGATGTTCTATGAATGTTTATAGGTGTTCCGATGTAGCCAATTTTTTTACTATATGCTTAAAATATTTTTTTTTGAGATTTTTGAGAAAAATTTCAATACGATATTAACGAAAAATATTTAAATGGCTCCAACTCCAACCACAGCGCGATGTTAGGAAAATTATCTAATCCAATTAATCAAGCTGATTAGTATAAAAATATAAATAAGTTTCAGTTACCTTATAAAGGGATTTTAAAAGTTGCGAGGTTATGACAAATTTTACATGGTTACAAAAATTAAAAAAGACTGTACATTGTACATTTATAATCTTCATCTAGATCGATCAACACGTCAGTACTATAGTATATTATAGTATTAAATAGTATTAAGTGTGAACATTCTGTTATGTTATGGATTGTATTTTAGTGTGTACTTTCGATTACATTGTGTCCTCGATTGTCGACACTCAACGAATGTAAATCATTGAAGAGAAGACGCTAAGCACTAAAAAAAGGGCCCTAAATCTTTAATTAAAAAGACATAATTTACACAGTGGTAGAAACACCCTTAGATTATATTTGGAAAAGTGGGCGTGTCACAAAAAAAAAATCAAATCACTAAAGACCACTCAAAGGGCAAAACTCTCCGTGTGTCGAGTGACACTACAAAGCCAAGAGCTAGAGGTGTACCAGGTCACCTTTTCTCACCATTCACACTGCACGATCAAAACACCGCTGAAGTCTGACTGAACTCCTTTAAGTTCGTGCTGTAACAGCTAGCTTTTTTTTTTAAACATATCCATTTTTAAATTCGAACTTCCACCAGCAAAGAGAACCACGGAAAGAACGTCCACTTAGTTAAATTCTCCACCAGATGGGCTACGAAAAAATGGCAGAAGTTTACTGAGCAAACTGACTATTTAACAAGAAAGGAAGTTAGCTTCGGCAAGCAGAAGTTGGTATACCCTTGCAGTTATAAGAAATAATCAACGTTTGTAACGTTTTAAAGATTGTTGCTCCGACCGATAGGACAGTCTTCGCATTCTTCGGAGCAGGTTCGCCGGGTGAAGTCCACTGCTTCGACTGTTCCTTGGTCTCTGGTGTGTACCAGTGGATCCATGTTTCGTCGACGGTCGCGAAACGACCTAGAAACTCCATCGGATTGCGCTTAAACAAATGGTCTCACGGTTGCGTTTGTTGTCCAAAGTGAGCAAACGTGGCACCCATCGCGCCGACATCCTCTCATGCCAAAAATTTAATGCAGGATATGCCCCACGCAGCCTTTTGACATGCCTACTATCTCAGCTATATTGAGTATCTAAAATCAGCAGTCTGCCAAGAAAAAATCATGGATTTTTATCACATTATCCTCTGTGGTAGCCGATTTCCGGGTGGCGCATCAAAAACCGACGTGCGACCACGTTGAAACTCATTAAACCAATTTTTGACGGTCGCCATCAAAGGAGTAGAGTCACCGTACACAGCATCCAATCGTTTTTTTTTTATTTCGGGGTGCGATTTCCCTTCCAAAAACAAGAATCAAATCACAGACCGATATTGCTTTTTCTCAATTTTTCTAAAACCCGCGAAACCTGCGATTTCACACGCAGTCAAAACAAAACAGTCCAATTCGGCTGAAATTTCGACAGTAGCCGTCTACGATAGTGACGCTATCGGGCGGTGAGGCTAAGTACTTATCGGACTGCCTTCGAATATCGTATATATTGACATGCAATAGTCAAGCTGACTTGGAAGGTTGTGATTTAATTAAGCATATTCTTCGCGGATTAAACGACACAAGTGGCTTTACTACGTCACTTTATTTTAGCGAAAGTCTTGATCAATTGATTCGCCGTTTAATAGATCTATTTATCACTGCCAAATTCTTACTCTGGTCGTAGTATTTGCCACAATTGTCGCCGGGCTTATGATAATGAATTGCAACAAGCCCATACGTCCACTCAATAGTTGCTTTACAGTTGAAAGCGTGGATCATCGATTCCGTAACTGCCCGAAGAGTGTGACGGGAAGACTGCAGCAGACAGTGGCGACTGTGGCAGATCAACAAGCTGTTGCTGATATAATTGGTAACCATTTAGTAGTATTTAGTAGTATGTTCTCATATTTTCGTAGATTTGTTCCGTCTTATGCAAGTATAGCCCGACTATTTTTTTGAACTATTAAAGAAAGCAGGACCGTTCCCGACGGATGAAGAAAAAATGAAAGTTTTTAAGGACTTAAAAAATCGTTTATCAACTCTGCCAGTTCTTTCCCTAATCGTCAAACGGAATTACATACTGACGCCAGTTCTTGAGGTTTTGGATCAGTTTTAATGCAGAAACAAAACGATGCAAAAACGCATCCAGTCTTTCACTATTCAGCAGCCGAATCAAGGTACCATAGTTTCGAACTCGAGACACATGTTATTAATAATGCTCTTCGTCGTTTTAGACTATATTTAGAACACATTCCCTTTAAAATGCCCGAATTGCTCTTTGGTCGTTAGAATCTGATAACTGAAATTATAGAATTGTCTAGTAGACCGTCCTGGCGAAAGAATGCCGCAGGTTGATGCTTTAAGTAGGCAAACGGAATTTTAAGCCATGAGGTAAAAAGGGTAATGGAAGAACCGCGTGTAGTTAAAAAATCGTCAGAATTAGAAGATTCGTCAGAGTCTTTAGAATTAGAAGAATCATCAGAGTCGTCAGAAAAGTCAGAATTAGTAGAATCGTCAGAGTTCGCAGAGTCGTTAGAAAAAGCAGAATTAGTAGAATTCTGAGTCGTCAGAATTGGTAGAATTGTTAGAAGTAACAGAGTTAATGGCTTAAGAAAGTTCAAGGCTTGTGGAATTTGGAAATTTATAAAAAAAATGTGGAATAGGTTGTGCCAACTAATGGCACGCTGGGAGCTATGCCAAATGATATAGACTTTCTATTACAAAAGGATGAACGCGATGAAGTTATAAGTAAAATACTTGATGAGTTAACAGAAGGACCAGTAAAAGGTTTTGTTTGGTTAGATGGTGTTGTGTAACACGAAGATACGAACCAGAATAGGACTTTGTATCAAGTATTTGACATGATTTAATTAAGTTGTCCCATCAAAAACTAGGTCAGTTAGCTGCAGATTAGTGCTACAATAATATAAAGTGTATGTATTGGTTTAACTTAATGAGAATGAAAATATATGAATTTGTTAAAAAAAACATTTTACATTCCCAAAGTCAGTCAACAATAGAATTATACATAGTTTTTAAAAAGCGCCGATTCTATTTGATACGATTTACATAGATCATTTAGGGCCCTTGCCTTGTATAAATTCAAAAAGAAATATTTATTAGTAGTAATTGACTCATTTAAATATTTTGAATTTTATAGTAGACTACGGAGAATTATCTCTAATAGAGGTAGATCTTTTACTTCATTAGAGTTAAGTGAATTTTTGGCGGAATGTAATATTGGTCACATAAAAATGGCGACATGTGGCCCTCAAGAAAACGGACAGGTTAAGAGAACGAGTGATGACACCGATGCACAGTGGTTGCGTCCATTGGCCAAAAATCAAATAATCCATCTAAAAATATTAAGTCAAAATGTAAGCAAATCAGCTATAAATTGTCTAAATTGTGCATTGGAAAATTATTTTTAATTGTAAACATAGAATAGAATGCGTTAACACGTGTACAATTTAACAGCACAGCGACGTTAAAGTGGTTTTGCGTCACATAAATCTGAAATTGTCTAAATTGTGCATTGGAAAATTGTTTTTAATTGTAAACATAGAATAGAATGTGTTAACACGTGTACAATTTAACAGCACAGCGACGTTAAAGTGGTTTTCCGTCACATAAAATCGGCACTTTAAAGTGGACAAAGGTACGCAAATTATCTCCGATTTCAATTATTTAAAATGGATCTTAAGGTTGAAGGTATTTAATTTAATAAGTTCTTTTACTGAAATTAAATTGAATATTTATTATTTGTTATTATTGTGCCCCCTGATCACCCCGGAGGTACTTGTCAATGTTTTAAGGTAATAAAATTGTTAAGTGTAGCTGTTGATATTAGCTGATTTGTATATAATTATTTCTTATCTCAAGCACTCTTACCGACGCAGACTACTATTATTCGTTTGTTTTTGTGATGTTTCTTTTACGTTCGTCATCCGTGTTGTGAATTTTCACGGATGTACATTTTTGTTCTTTGGTGCACTCAAATGGGGGCAAATGCAGAAAAAACTAGTGATGTGATTGGTTTAGTTTAGAAAGTATTGAAAACAAAGGCTACGCAGTTGATATAGATTATCTTGACAATTGTATTACTTATATTTACAAAAAAAAGTATTGCTTATTGGGCAAAGTACATAAATAATCGAATAAAAAGTTCAATTGTTCAATATCAATACAAGTGGCTGACCGCTATTCAAGCATTGCAATTGAGCCTCTGAAACAAAGTTTCAAGTGCTGAAAGTGGACGTCCGAAAGTTGATTTTGCTGAGTCCTCAAGGAGGACGAAACGTTGTCGGATAGCGCTGCTTGAAAAACATTATGAGTCTGCAGTTTTTGTTTTGCGCTCAGTCGATTTCCCACCGATCTTGAAGTCATCCAAAGCTGATATTGAAAAGGTTTTATCGCTTCTAATGGACACTGGAATAACGAGACACCAATACTTGCTTATTCGTAAATTCATAAATAGTGCAACTTTTTCATGCGTATTTCCAAGCTATGAAAAAATTCTTAAATTTAAGACTTCACTTCGCCTACTAAACAATACAGCTATTGGTATTTTACAGCTCAAAATACTGTGATTGAAAATTGTCTTGATGCCACGGAGAACGCTTTAATATTAATTGGAAAATGGGCGTTTAATGACAGTACTGGGCACAGTGAGTACAATCAAAAGTTTTCAAATTGTAATAACAATGATAGATTTCTTTTTGCAAAATCGTACATCCCACTTCAGCTTATTGGTGAAAGTAACTCCAAAATAATATGAAAAAATTCTAGGCCATCATCTACATCTATTGTAAGCCAGTACGAATTCAATTTAAGAACGAGACCGCCACACTATCCATTGAAGAAGAATCGTATATTAAAAATAAAATAGAGAACCTAATGCCTACCGAATTTTAAATTTCCAATAAGAAATTCATAAAACATAGTCTGCAAATTACTATGGTAGGTGGTAAAGTTTGCAACGCGTTAAGCCACACGTCGTCCATGAAATGTTTTATATGCAAAGCCCACCGAAATCAATAATTTAAAAATATATCTTACAAAAAAAGTTAAGAAAAAGTTTTTTGAATTCGGCCTATCTCCACTTCATTCCTCCATACGTTCTTTCGAGTATTTTTTGCACATTTCATACAAGTTAGAAACAAAAATGTGGCAAGCACGATCCGCAAAATAAAAGCTTAAAGTACTGCAAAGAAAACAATGAATCAAAGCGAAATTTCGAGTATAAATGGGAATAATTGTTGAAAAGCCATGAGACATAGGAAAAGGAACTTCAAAAGATGGAAATAGTGCCAGGAAATTTTTTGGTAATCCAAGTTTGGCATCTAAGATTACAGGCATTGATGTAGATGTGATAACCCGATGCGCGACGATCTTGCAAGCTTTAGTATCAGGATGTTCTATGAATGTTAATAGGTGTTCCGATGAAGCCAATTTTTTTACTATATGCTTAAAATATTTTTTTTTTAGATTTTTGAGAAAAATTTCAAAACGATATTAACCACAGTGCGATGTTAGGAAAATTATCTAATCCAATTAATCAAGCTGATTAGTATAAACATATAAATAAGTTTCAGTTACCTTATAAAGGGATTTTAAAAGTTGCGAGGTACAGGACTGTACATTGTACATTTATAATCTTCATCTAGATCGATTAACACGTCAGTACTATAGTATTAAATAGTATTAAGTGTGAACATACTGTTATGTTATGGATTGTATTTTAGTGTGTACTTTCGATTACATTGTGTCCTCGATTGTCGACACTCAACGAATGTAAATCATTGAAGAGAAAACGCAAAGCACTAAAAAAAGAGCCCTAAATCTTTATTTAAAAAGACATAAAAACACCCTTAGATAACATTAGCAAAAGTGGGCGTGTCACAAAAAAAAAATCAAATCACTAAAGACCACTCAAAGGGCCAAACTCTCCGTGTGTCGAGTGACACTACAAAGCCAAGAGCTAGAGATGTACCAGGTCAACTTTTCTCACCAATCACACTGCACGATCACACCACCGCTGAAGTCTGACTGTTAAAAGAGTTCGTGCTGTAGCAGCTAGCTTTTTTTTGTCAAACATATCCGTTTTTAAATTCGAACTTCCTAAACATGGCACTACCACCAGCAAAGAGAACCACGGAAAGAACGTCCACTTAGTTAAATTCTCCACCAGATGGGCTACAAAAAAATAGCAGAAGTTTACTGAGCAAACTGACTATTTAACAAGAAAGGAAATAAGCTTCGGCAAGCAGAAGTTAATATACCCTTGCAGTTATAAGAAATAATCAACGTTTGTAACGTTTTAAATATTGTTGCTCCGACCGATAGGACAGTCTTCGCATTCTTCGGAGCAGGTTCGCCGGGTGAAGTCCACTGCTTCGACTGTTCCTTGGTCTCTGGTGTGTACCAGTGGATCCATGTTTCGTCGACGGTCGCGAAACGACCTAGAAACTCCATCGGATTGCGCTTAAACAAATGGTCTCACGGTTGCGTTTGTTGTCCAAAGTGAGCAAACGTGGCACCCATCGCGCCGACAGCACTCTCATGCCAAAAATTTAATGCAGGATATGCCCCACGCAGCCTTTTGACATGCCTACTATCTCAGCTATATTGAGTATCTAAAATCAGCAGTCTGCCAAGAAAAAATCATGGATTTTTATCACATTATCCTCTGTGGTAGCCGTTTTCCGGGTGGCGCATCAAAAACCGACGTGCGACCACGTTGAAACTCATTAAACCAATTTTTGACGGTCGCCATCAAAGGAGTAGAGTCACCGTACACAGCATCCAATCGTTTTTTTTTTATTTCGGGGTGCGATTTCCCTTCCAAAAACAAGAATCAAATCACAGACCGATATTGCTTTTTCTCAATTTTTCTAAAACCCGCGCCTGAAATTTCGACAGTAGACGTCTACGATAGTGACGCTATCGGACGGTGAGGCTAAGTACTTATCGGACTGCCTTCGTATATCGTATATATTGACATGCAATAGTCAAGCTGACTTGGAAGGTTGTGATTTAATTAAGCATATTCTTCGCGGATTAAACGTCACTTTATTTTAGCGAAAGTCTTGATCAATTGATTCGCCGTTTAATATATCTATTTATCACTGCCAAATTCTAACTCTGGTCGTAGTATTTGCCACAATTGTCGCCGGGGCTTATGATAATGAATTGCAACAAGCCCATACGTCAACTCAATAGTTGCTTTATAGTTGAAAGCGTGGATCATCGATTCCGTAACTGCCCGAAGAGTGTGACGGGAAGACTGCAGCAGACAGTGGCGAGTGTGGCAGATCAACAAGCTGTTGCTGACATAATTGGTAACCATTTAGTAGTATTTGTAGTAGTAGTATTTGTTCCGTCCTATGCAAGTATAGCCCGACTATTTTTTTGAACTATTAAAGAAAGGAGGACCATTCCCGACGGATGAAGAAAAAATTTAAGGACTTAAAAAATCGTTTATCAACTCTGCCAGTTCTTTCCCTAATCGTAAAGCGGAATTACATACTGACGCCAGTTCTTGTGGTTTTGGATCAGTTTTCATGCAGAAACAAAACGATGCAAAAACGCATCCAGTCTTTTACTATACAGCAGCCGAATCAAGGTACCACAGTTTCGAACTCGAGACACATGTTATTAATAATGCTCTTCGTCGTTTTAGACTATATATTGAGAACACATTCCTTTTAAAATGCCCGAATTGCTAAAGGGTAATGCAAGAACCGCGTGTAGTTAAATAATCGTCAGAATTAGAAGATTCGTCAGAGTCTTTGTCAGAAGTAGCAGAGTTAATGGCTTAAGAAAGTTCAAGGCTTGTGGAATTTGGAAATTTATAAAAAAAAATGTGGAACAGGTTGTGCCAACTAATGGCACGGTGGGAGCTATGCCAAATGATATAGACTTTCTATTACAAAAGGATGAACGCGATGAAGTTATAAGTAAAATACTTGATGAGTTAACAGAAGGACCAGTAGAAGGTTTTGTTTGGTTAGATGGTGTTGTGTAAGACGAAGATACGAACCAGAATAGGACTTTGTATCAAGTATTTGACATGATTTAATTAAGTTGTCCCATCAAAAACTAGGTCAGTTAGCTGCAGATTAGTGCTACAATAATATAAAGTGTATGTATTGGTTTAACTTAATGAGAATGAAAATATATGAATTGTTAAAAAAAACATTTTACATTCCCAAAGTCAGTCAACAATAGAATTATACACAGTTTTTAAAAAGCGCCGATTCTATTTGATACGATTTACATAGATCATTTAGGGCCCTTGCCTTGTATAAATTCAAAAAGAAGAAAAATTCAAAAAAAAAAAAATATTTATTAGTAGTAATTGACTCATTTACATAGTTTGTGAAGTTAATCCCTGCAAATTCTATAAGTACACGTGAAGTAATGCGATACTAAGTAAATATTTTGAATTTTATAGTAGACTACGGTGAATTATCTCTAATAGAAGTAGTTCTTTTACTTCATTAGAGTTAAGAGAATTTTTGGCGGAACGTAATATTGGTCACATAAAAATGGCGACATGTGGCCCTCAAGAAAACGGACAGGTTAAGAGAACGAGTGGTGACACCGATGCACAGTGGTTGCGTCCATAGGCCAAAAATCAAATAATCCATCTAAAAATATTAAGTCAAAATGTAAGCAAATCAGCTCTATATTGTCTAAATTGCGCATGGGGGCAAATGCAGAAAAAACTAGTGATGTGATTGGTTTAGTTTAGAAAGTATTGAAAACAAAGGCTACGCAGTTGATATAGATTATCTTGACAATTGTATTACTTCTATTTACAAAAAAAAGTATTGCTTATTGGGCAAAGTACATAAATAATCGAATAAAAAGTTCAATTGTTCAATATCAATACAAGTGGCTGACCGCTATTCAAGCATTGCAATTGAGCCTCTGAAACAAAGTTTCAAGTGCTGAAAGTGGACGTCCGAAAGTTGATTTTGCTGAGTCCTCAAGGAGGACGAAACGTCGTCGGATAGCGCTGCTTGAAAAACATTATGAGTCTGCAGTTTTTGTTTTGCGCTCAGTCGATTTCCCACCGATCTTGAAGTCATCCGAAGCTGACATTGAAAAGGTTTTATCGATTCTAATGGACACTGGAATAACGAGACACCAATACTTGCTTATTCGTGAATTCATAAGTAGTGAAACTTCTTCATGCGTATTTCCAAGCTATGAAAAAATTCTTAAATTTAAGACTTCACTTCGCCTACTAAACAATACAGCTATTGGTATTTTACAGCTCAAAATACTTTGATTGAAAATTGTCTTGATGCCACGGAGAACGCTTTAATATTAATTGGAAAATGGGCGTTTAATGACAGTACTGGGCACAGTGGGTATAATCAAAAGTTTTCAAATTGTAATAACAATGATATATTTCTTTTTGCAAAATCGTACGTCCCACTTCAAGTAACTCCAAAATAATATGAAAAAATTCTAGGCCATCATCTACATCTATTGTAAGCCAGTACGAATTCAATTTAAGAACGAGACCGCCACACTATCCATTGAAGAAGAATCGTATATTAAAAATAAAATAGAGAACCTAATGCCTACCGAATTTTAAATTTCCAATAAGAAATTCATAAAACATAGTCTGCAAATTACTATGGTAGGTGGTAAAGTTTGCAACGCGTTAAGCCACACGTCGTCCATGAAATGTTTTATATGCAAAGCCCACCGAAATCAATAATTTAAAAATATATCTTACAAAAAAAGTTAAGAAAAAGTTTTTTGAATTCGGCCTATCTCCACTTCATTCCTCCATACGTTCTTTCGAGTATTTTTTGCACATTTCATACAAGTTAGAAACAAAAATGTGGCAAGCACGATCCGCAAAATAAAAGCTTAACGTACTGCAAAGAAAACAACGAATCCAAGCGGAATTTCGAGTATAAATGGGAGTAATTGTTGATAAGCCATGAGACGGAGGAAAAGGAACTTCAAAAGATGGAAATACTGCCAGGAAATTTTTTGGTAATCCAAGTTTGGCATCTAAGATTACAGGCATTGATGTAGATGTGATAACCCGATGCGCGACGATCTTGCAAGCTTTAGTATCAGGATGTTCTATGAATGTTAATAGGTGTTCCGATGTAGCTAATTTTTTTACTATATGCTTAAAATATTTTTTTTGAGATTTTTGAGAAAAATTTCAATACGGTATTAACGAAAAATATTTATGGCTCCAACTCCAACCACAGTGCGATGTTAGGAAAATTATCTAATCCAATTAATCAAGCTGATTAGATTACATATAAATTGTTTCAGTTACCTTATAAAGGGATTTTAAAAGTTGCGAGGTACAGGACTGTACATTGTACATTTATAATCTTCATCTAGATCGATTAACACGTCAGTACTATAGTATTAAATAGTATTAAGTGTGAACATACTGTTATGTTATGGATTATATTTTAGTGTGTACTTTCGATTACATTGTGTCCTCGATTGTCGACACTCAACGAATGTAAATCATTGAAGAGAAGACGCAAAGCACTAAAAAAAGAGCCCTAAATCTTTATTTAAAAAGACATAAAAACACCCTTAGATAACATTAGCAAAAGTGGGCGTGTCACAAAAACAAATCAAATCACTAAAGACCACTCAAAGGGCCAAACTCTCCGTGTGTCGAGTGACACTACAAAGCCAAGAGCTAGAGATGTACCAGGTCAACTTTTCTCACCAATCACACTGCACGATCACACCACCGCTGAAGTCTGACTGTTAAAGGAGTTCGTGCTGTAGCAGCTAGCTTTTTTTTTGTCAAACATATCCGTTTTTAAATTCGAACTTCCTAAACATGGTTAAATAGTTAAATTCTCCACCAGATGGGCTACGAAAAAATAGCAGAAGTTTACTGAGCAAACTGACTATTTAACAAGAAAGGAAGTTAGCTTCGGCAAGCAGAAGTTGGTATACCCTTGCAGTTATAAGAAATAATCAACGTTTGTAACGTTTTAAAGATTGTTGCTCCGACCGATAGGACAGTCTTCGCATTCTTCGGAGCAGGTTCGCCGGGTGAAGTCCACTGTTTCGACTGTTTCTTGGTCTCTGGTGTGTACCAGTGGATCCATGTTTCGTCGACGGTCGCGAAACGACCTAGAAACTCCATCGGATTGCGCTTAAACAAGTGGTCTCACGGTTGCGTTTGTTGTCCAAAGTGAGCAAACGTGGCACCCATCGCGCCGACAGCACTCTCATGCAAAAATTTAATGCAGGATATGCCCCACGCAGCCTTTTGACATGCCTACTATCTCAGCTATATTGAGTATCTAAAATCAGCAGTCTGCCAAGAAAAAATCATGGATTTTTATCACATTATCCTCTGTGGTAGCCGTTTTCCGGGTACCTGGGCGTGGCGCATCAAAAACCGACGTGCGACCACGTTGAAACTCATTAAACCAATTTTTGACGGTCGCCATCAAAGGAGTAGAGTCACCGTACACAGCATCCAATCGTTTTTTTTTTTATTTCGGGGTGCGATTTCCCTTCCAAAAACAAGAATCAAATCACAGACCGATATTGCTTTTTCTCAATTTTTCTAAAACCCGCGAAACCTGCGATTTCACACGCAGTCAAAACAAAACAGTCCAATTCGCCTGAAATTTCGACAGTAGCCGTCTACGATAGTGACGCTATCGGGCGGTGAGGCTAAGTACTTATCGGACTGCCTTCGTATATCGTATATATTGACATGCAATAGTCAAGCTGACTTGGAAGGTTGTGATTTAATTAAGCATATTCTTCGCGGATTAAACGACACAAGTGGCTTTACTACGTCACTTTATTTTAGCGAAAGTCTTGATCAATTGATTCGCCGTTTAATAGATCTATTTATCACTGCCAAATTCTTACTCTGGTCGTAGTATTTGCCACAATTGTCGCCGGGCTTATGATAATGAATTGCAACAAGCCCATACGTCCACTCAATAGTTGCTTTACAGTTGAAAGCGTGGATCATCGATTCCGTAACTGCCCGAAGCGTGTGACGGGAAGACTGCAGCAGACAGTGGCGACTGTGGCAGATCAACAAGCTGTTCCTGATATAATTGGTAACCATTTAGTAGTATTTAGTAGTATGTTCTCATATTTTCGTAGATTTGTTCCGTCTTATGCAAGTATAGCCCGACTATTTTTTTGAACTATTAAAGAAAGCAGGACCGTTCCCGACGGATGAAGAAAAAATGAAAGTTTTTAAGGACTTAAAAAATCGTTTATCAACTCTGCCAGTTCTTTCCCTAATCGTAAAACGGAATTACATACTGACGCCTGTTCTTGAGGTTTTGGATCAGTTTTAAAGCAGAAACAAAACGATGCAAAAACGCATCCAGTCTTTTACTATTCAGCAGCCGAATCAAGGTACCACAGTTTCGAACTCGAGACACATGTTATTCGTCGTTTTAGACTATATTTAGAACACATTCCCTTTAAATTGCCCGAATTGCTCTTTGGTCGTTAGAATCTGATAACTGAAATTATAGAATTGTCTAGTAGACCGTCCTGGCGAAAGAATGCCGCAGGTTGATGCTTTAAGTAGGCAAACGGAATTTTAAGCCATGAGGTAAAAAGGGTAATGGAAGAACCGCGTGTAGTTAAAAAATCGTCAGAATTAGAAGATTCGTCAGAGTCTTTAGAATTAGAAGAATCATCAGAGTCGTCAGAAAAGTCAGAATTAGAAGAATCATCAGAGTTCTCAGAGTCGTTAGAAAAAGCAGAATTAGTAGAATTCTGAGTCGTCAGAATTGGTAGAATTGTCAGAAGTAGCAGAGTTAATGGCTTAAGAAAGTTCAAGGCTTGTGGAATTTGGAAATTTATAAAAAAAAAGTGGAATAGGTTGTGCCAACTAATGGCACGGTGGGAGCTATGCCAAATGATATAGACTTTCTATTACAAAAGGATGAACGCGATGAAGTTATAAGTAAAATACTTGATGAGTTAACAGAAGGACCAGTAAAAGATTTTGTTTGGTTAGATGGTGTTGTGTAACACGAAGATACGAACCAGAATAGGACTTTGTATCAAGTATTTGACATGATTTAATTAAGTTGTCCCATCAAAAACTAGGTCAGTTAGCTGCAGATTACTGCTACAATAATATAAAGTGTATGTATTGGTTTAACTTAATGAGAATGAAAATATATGAGTTTATTCGAAATTGTTATACACAGTTTTTAAAAAGCGCCGATTCTATTTGATACGATTTACATAGATCATTTAGGGCCCTTGCCTTGTATAAATTCAAAAAGAAATATTTATTAGTAGTAATTGAATCATTTACATAGTTTGTGAAGTTAATCCCTGCAAATTCTATAAGTACACGTGAAGTAATTGCGATACTAAGTAAATATTTTGAATTTTATAGTAGACTACGGTGAATTATCTCTAATAGAGGTAGATCTTTTACATCATTAGAGTTAAGAGAATTTTTGGCGGAACGTAATATTGGTCACATAAAAATGGCGACATGTGGCCCTCAAGAAAACGGACAGGTTAAGAGAACGAGTGGTGACATCGATGCACAGCGGTTGCGTTCATAGGCCAAAAATCAAAAAATCCATCTAAAAATATTAAGTCAAAATGTAAGCAAATCAGCTCTAAATTGTCTAAATTGTGCATTGGCAAATTGTTTTTAATTGTAAACATAGAATAGAATGCGTTAACACGTGAACGTGGACAAAGGTACGCAAATTATCTCCGATTTCAATTATTTAAAATGGATCTTAAGGTTGAAGGTAATTAATTTAATAAGTTCTTTTACTGAAATTAAATTGAATATTTATTATTTGTTATTATTGTGCCCCCTGATCACCCCGGAGGTACTTGTCAAAGTTTTAAGGTAATAAAAATGTTAAGTGTAGCTGTTGATATTAGCTGATTTGTATATAATTATTTATAATCTCAAGCTCTCTTACCGACGCAGACTACTATTCTTCGTTTGTTTTTGTGATGTTTCTTTTACGTTCGTCATCCGTGTTGTGAATTTTCACGGATGTACATTTTTGTTCTTTGGTGCACTCAAAGTTTAGAAAGTATTGAAAACAAAGGCTACGCAGTTGATATAGATTATCTTGACAATTGTATTACTTATATTTACAAAAAAAAGTATTGCTTATTGGGCAAAGTACATAAATAATCGAATAAAAAGTTCAATTGTTCAATATCAATACAATTGGCTGAACGCTATTCAAAGCATTGCAATTGAGCCTCTGAAACAAAGTTTCAAGTACTGAAAGTGGACGACTGAAAAATGATTTTGCTGAGGACGAAACGTCGTCGGATAGCGCTGCTTGAAAACCATTATGAGTCTGCAGTTTTTGTTTTGCGCTCAGTCGATTTCCCACCGATCTTAAAGTCATCCGAAGCTGATATTGAAAAGGTTTTATCGCTTCTAATGGACACTGGAATAACGAGACTTGCTTATTCGTGAATTCATAAGTAGTGAAACTTCTTCATGCGTATTTCCAGGCTATGAAAAAATTCTTAAATTTAAGACTTCACTTCGCCTACTAAACAATACAGCTATTGGTATTTTACAGCTCTAAATACTGTGATTGAACATTTTTTTGATGCCACGGAGAACGCTTTAATATTAACTGGAAAATGGGCGTTTGATGACAGTACTGGGCAAAGTGAGTATAATCAAAAAGTTTTCAAATTGTAATAGCAATGATAGATTTCTTTTTGCAAAATCGTACGTCCCACTTCAGCTTATTTGTGAAAATAACTCCAAAATAATATGAAAAAATTCTAGGCCATCATCTACATCTATTGTAAGCCAGTACGAATTCAATTTAAGAACGAGACCGCCACACTATCCATTGAAGAAGAATCGTATATTAAAAATAAAATAGAGAACCTAATGCCTACCGAATTTTAAATTTCCAATAAGAAATTCATAAAACATAGTCTGCAACTTACTATGGTAGGTGGTAAAGTTTGCAACGCGTTAAGCCACACGTCGTCCATGAAATGTTTTATATGCAAAGCCCACCGAAATCAATAATTTAAAAATATATCTTACAAAAAAAGTTAAGAAAAAGTTTTTTGAATTCGGCCTATCTCCACTTCATTCCTCCATACGTTCTTTCGAGTATTTTTTGCACATTTCATACAAGTTAGAAACAAAAATGTGGCAAGCACGATCCGCAAAATAAAAGCTTAACGTACTGCAAAGAAAACAACGAATCCAAGCGGAATTTCGAGTATAAATGGGAGTAATTGTTGATAAGCCATGAGACGGAGGAAAAGGAACTTCAAAAGATGGAAATACTGCCAGGAAATTTTTTGGTAATCCAAGTTTGGCATCTAAGATTACAGGCATTGATGTAGATGTGATAAGCCGATGCGCGACGATCTTGCAAGCTTTAGTATCAGGATGTTCTATGAATGTTAATAGGTGTTCCGATGTAGCTAATTTTTTTACTATATGCTTAAAATATTTTTTTTGAGATTTTTGAGAAAAATTTCAATACGGTATTAACGAAAAATATTTATGGCTCCAACTCCAACCACAGTGCGATGTTAGGAAAATTATCTAATCCAATTAATCAAGCTGATTAGATTACATATAAATTGTTTCAGTTACCTTATAAAGGGATTTTAAAAGTTGCGAGGTACAGGACTGTACATTGTACATTTATAATCTTCATCTAGATCGATTAACACGTCAGTACTATAGTATTAAATAGTATTAAGTGTGAACATACTGTTATGTTATGGATTATATTTTAGTGTGTACTTTCGATTACATTGTGTCCTCGATTGTCGACACTCAACGAATGTAAATCATTGAAGAGAAGACGCTAAGCACTAAAAAAAGAGCCCTAAATCTTTATTTAAAAAGACATAAAAACACCCTTAGATAACATTAGCAAAAGTGGGCGTGTCACAAAAACAAATCAAATCTCTAAAGACCACTCAAAGGGCTAAACTCTCCGTGTGTCGAGTGACACTACAAAGCCAAGAGCTAGAGATGTACCAGGTCAACTTTTCTCACCAATCACACTGCACGATCACACCACCGCTGAAGTCTGACTGTTAAAGGAGTTCGTGCTGTAGCAGCTAGCTTTTTTTTTGTCAAACATATCCGTTTTTAAATTCGAACTTCCTAAACATGGCACTACCACCAGCAAAGAGAACCACGGAAAGAACGTCCACTTAGTTAAATTCTCCACCAGATGGGCTACAAAAAAATAGCAGAAGTTTACTGAGCAAACTGACTATTTAACAAAAAAGGAAGTTAGCTTCGGCAAGCAGAAGTTGGTATACCCTTGCAGTTATAAGAAATAATCAACGTTAGTAACGTTTTAAGGAATGTTGCTGGCTTCAGCGACATTAAACAAAAAATTATTTTGTTATTTCTCTGACCTTTTCTTTGACAGCTTTATGTTAGAGTCTTCCCATTTTTATTAAATTTAATTTGAAATTCTTCAAAATATAAAAATTATATTCCCAATATTATAAGATAATATGTCAAAAACCACCGAAGCTATAATTTGTATCATATTATTTTTCCGCCAATTTTCCGATTGTTCCTATGGAAGCTATATGACAAAGTCGTCCGATTTTAATAAAATTTAATACGAAATGCAGAACTAACTAAAAAATGTTATTTCCAAGCTTAGGAAGTTATATGTTAAAAACACCAAAGATATAATTTTGTCATATTTTCCGACTAATTTTGCAATCGTTTCTATGGCAGCTATATGATAAAGTTGTCCGATTTTGATAAAATTTAATGCGAAATTCAGAAATAAATAAAAAATTGTATTTCCAAGCTTAGAAGGTTATATGTTAAGGCCTATCTGCATCCGTGAGTTAAGCTTTGTCCAAGCGAGGTTATTACGGCGCATGCGCGACTGCTAGCGCAACTAATGCTGTTCGGTTGCAAAGCTTAACAACAACAAATTTTTGTTGCTTTGTGCGTTTCTATGTGTTTTTCGTACCATAGTTTTTCGGAAGCACGCAATTTATAAGAGAAGTGATTCATAGGAGAGGGCGGGATAGCAGTGGGGAGACCTTCACACCCAAGCGACGAGTACTAGCCGGCTGTATATAGCGTGCGCTGCTACTAGTCCTAGGTATCAGCCCAAACATCATCACTTATTTTTGGATCACGGTAATGCATATCATTCCACATTCGTTCTGAATTATTTCTGCAAGATACAGGTCGCAATTTTCATCCGAATCAAAACAATAAAATAACTTTGTATTTTTAATGGTAAAGCTTCTATTCAAACCTAAAAACAACTTAACAAAAAGTGGGTTAATCACTGTTTATTTAAGTTCAACTAGAAAAGAATTTTATCTCGAGCACAATAAATTTTTTTTGGCCGGGGTCATATTCTTAGTTAGTTTGAGTACACATTTATGCAAAAAAAAAAAAACATTTTGTAAGCCTCTAAAACCTTTAAGAGTAAGCAGCAGTGCCACACACGATCAAAAGCTTACTTTACATAATAGTCCGCAGTAATACTTTTTTTATCTTAAGGCTTACGGATATGGTTGACCACCCGATGCATTTGCTGTTCAGCGATGTGCATGCTCCTAAAACCAAACTGATGAATTGCGTCCTGGAACTACTTTTCTGTCAATACTCATGCCCAAAGCTTTTCCTGTTCGGTCGCTTAATTTGGTCTTTAACTTCTACATCAATAACAGGGGAAAAGTCATCAAAAGATTCTGTACACCAGAGCGTTCAGTATTACGGATAGTACCCTTCGGTCGAAGGTGAGGAAGTTCTGGAGAGGCTGTCGCTTAAGCCCGCGAGTGAAATTCCACATCTTGAACCCTCGAACAGCTTCCGGATCGATAGCATTAAGGTTAAGGAGAATCATTAAGAGATTTTCTTCATAAAAATCAGCCCTGTTAAAGATAGCAGGGATAAAGTGCTTGTATTCAGCGTGCCGTATTGGAACAGCAGGGGGATAAGTAAATAGAAAAAATCGTCCAATGTAATTGCTTAACGTAATCTAAAATAGCAGCGCCCCATCCAAGACTGACAGAGGATTGATTGGCCGTCAATATATACTATCCGGGGTTGTGAGCGACTTAATTAGCGGTAACATAGTGCTCTAGGTAATAAAATAAACTGGTTCAAAACTGGTTTGTAACTCATGGTGGTTTTCTAAATTGTGGACAAAATTACCAGCTGCGTTTAAGACGGTCTTAATACTTTTGGTTTTTAGATGAATGAATGAACATGAAAGATAGGTCTGTTTTCAAAATGAACTTCCATTTCTATTGGTATGAGTTATTGTAAGATTACTAGGCACAGGGGACTGGCAGCAATAAAAGTTTCGGTGGAGAAAAGCTGTTATAAAGTCGAAATACAATTTAGGGCTTATTAGTTATTCTTGAATTATACTGGGGAAGAGAAATCGACCTATAGGGAACATTGTTCCTGTTAATTTTGAACAGACCGTTGGTTTTTGCACCGCGGAAAATGCGTTCGACGGTCCAAATCCACTAGCTAAACATACATTTTTAGCTAGAGCTACATGAAGGCGACTTTTGTTTTCCCGTAAATACATTATGTTTTCGTGTGTCCTATGTGTTGACAATTATAACACCTAACAACTTCACTTAACACTTAAGAGGTCAGTCAGACTGCTAAGCCAACGACTTCATATCGTCTAACATTATTTGAGGACGACTCTAGCTCAACGAAGGAAATATTAGATCTGTAATTATTGTAGGTTGTAAACATTGCTACAGTCCTGCGCGTGGCACCCTGATGAAGAAGCCGAGCTGCACAGAAAGCCCAGGAATTTGGATGCCAACTCTGACTGTTATAGCTTTTGTAGTTCATAGTAGTTCAAGATCTCAGCGTTCATACGGACAAGCTATATTTGCTTGTGATCCCGATCAAGAATATAATATATTCTTTATGGGGTCGAAACCAATTCCTTCTGCCTACTTCTTTTGCGACGAATCTAGTATATGCTTTTACTCTAGGAGTAACGGGTACAAATATCTTTTATTTTAATGCATGCTGACTTCCGGCGGAGAATGGTATATTGAAAATGACATTTTATCAAGTGACCATGACGGCCGAGGTAAAGGAGAAAATCAGTTCTATTGCTAAGTGAATGCAAATCGCCTGATAGGCCGCAAACATGGCTTACGCGTTAAAAGTGTGTGCTCCAAGCGATCGCACCCTCTGCGGCAGATGTCATTTTTCGGGCACTTATGAAACCATCTGCGGTAAAAGAAGGTTTCTACATTATTGCAAATGAAAAAAAAAAACATTCAAAAGTAACCTTAACGTAAATAAAACAAATAAACCTGGGAAAATGGTATGAAAACTTAATTACACCATAAATAAAAAGACGCTTTATTCACCAATAATTTGTGGCGTTACTGTTTAGAATGACTTACGGAATGGCAGTATAACGAACTAAGAAAGCGAGTCTTGCTATATTGATCATTAAGCAGATTAAACATATCAGTTATCAACAAGCATATTTAAAAAGAAGGGGAGATAACTTCGGCAAGCCGAGGTTTGTATACCCTTGCAGTTATAAGAAATAATCAACTTTAGTAACACCACGTGAAATTTTTAAGGATTGTTTCCGACTTTAGTGATATTAAAAAAAAATATTTCTTTTTTTTTTGAGACCATTTTTTTGACATTTATATGTTAAGTAGTCCGATTTTTATTAAATTGAATTCAAAATATCTTTAAAAATATAAAAAGTTACATTCCCAATATTATAAGAGAATATGTCAACAAGCCCCAAAGCTAAAATTTGTTTGATATTATTTTCCCACCAATTTTACGATCGTATCTATGACAGCTATATGATATAGTCGTCCTATTTTATTAAAATTTAATTCGAAATTCAGAACTAATTAAAAAATATTATTCTCAGGCTTATAAGGTTATATGCTAAAAAACACCAAAGATATAATTTTTATTTCATGTTTTCCGACTAATTTTCTGATCGTTCCTATAGCAGCTATATGATATAGTCGTCCGACTTTTATAAAATTTAGTTTAAAATTCAAAACCAAATAAAAAATGAAATTTTCAAGCGTAAGAGGTTATAAGTTAAAAAACACCGAAGATATAATTTTTCAATATTATTTTACCACTAATTTTCCGATTTTTCCTTTAGGGGCTATATGATATAGTCGTCCGATTTTGATAAAATTTAATTCAAAATTCAGAACTTATTTAAAAATGTTATATCCAAGCTTAGAAAGGTATATGTTAAAAAACACGAAAGATATATATATTTTTTTAATTTTTTCCCCGATAGTTCCTATGGGAGCTATAAGATATAGTAGTCCGGTCCGGCTGGTTCCGACTTATATACTACCTGCAATAGAAAGAAGACTTTTGGGAAAGTTTCAGCCCGATAGCTTTAAAACTGAGAGACTAGTTTGCGTAGAAACGGACAGACAGACGGACAGACGGACGGACAGACGGGCATGGCTAGATCGACTCGTCTAGTGACGCTGATCAAGAATATATATGCTTTATGGGGTCGCAAACGTTTCCTTCACTGCGTTGCAAACTTCTATCTGAAATCATTATACCCTCTGCAAGGGTATAAAAATAATAACAATTATCAATTTTAAGTTTGCAAGGACAGCGGCGGTGCAGATTCACAATGCTTACAGTGAAAATAGAAAATTGTCCTAATGGACTTCGATTTGGGCAAATAATGCATGTTCGTGACGAAGATACGTAAAACTTAATAAATAAAAACTAAGAATGAAGCAAACGAGTTAAAATATTAGCTTCTAATACCGGGATAAAAATTTAAGTGCAAATTAAATGATAAAGCGTGTTATAATTATTACAAAAAACTTAAAACGGCTTGTGCAGACAAAAATCTTATGTACATCGTGGCAAATTTAGAGGATAATAATTTCATGTTAGTCCAACAGGAACATTGAAAATTAGGCGGCTAACAAGTTCTACAAAACTAATGAATTTTAAAAGGTAGTACCAAGAAATACTCCGGAAGTAAGATTTTTCGGCCTAAAATACATTTTTTTCTTCGGAGCTATTTAAAATACGTTCGTTCTACGGTTCGGTTCTATTAGAAGCTTTTCATTTTCCTGTTCAGTCCAATTCCTTTGTCACCTGGGAGCCGTGTGACAGTTAATTCTTATAAAACCGATTTCTCTATCATGTGTATTTCAAGTACCTTATAACACTCAGTAAAACTAAGTAAAAAGAACCCCAAATGTCACAGAAAATTTCAGCCCTTATACCACCTAGTTCTGCACCCACCGAGGATAAGGAAGATTTGAAACTTTGTACTAATGAGTAATTCCACTAGGCAATTCGAAAATGCTAATTACGCTAGCATGCAAGAACAAATATTTCGTGTTTACTAGTTTCTGGCACCAACACATCTACTAAGGACTGAGCAATTTCTAAATTTCATCTTGCCCCAATACCCGTATTGCTCTTGAACGCCTTAACGGGTCGAATGGTCGTCCTTCCTGGCTGGTTGTGTGGTACCCTGGCATAGGAGTTTTGACACACTTGTTGTTCCGCGACTTCGCCGGTAATGGCAGGGCTCTCAAGGAGAACGCGTCTTACAACCACAAGTCGATTGTCCGCTCGTCCTTCGCGCCATGTCCTTCTTAGTCGGTGAGTAGTGCCTTTCACCACCTTCTCGAAGTAGCGATCTTGCTCCTTGTAGGCTTCTCACGGCGCTGTTTCCGACGATCGAATTTGTTGTTGGTGACTTATTGGTGTTGTTGCTGCATGACTTCGTTCTCTGACTTACTTAACGGATTGACATTTTGTCATCGACTGATCCTGCTTCCATAGCTGGACCCAGTTATATAGGATACCGTTACCGTTATCTTTCGCTTACGGCGCGCCAGCGCTCTCTCCTTTCTCTCTCTCTCTTCGGTCCTTCTCTCTTAGAAACAAAATTGTACATAATTATCTACTTCACTTTTACATTTTTATAAGCAAAACAACATGTTTTTTGTAGATGAATTCACTTTAAACCATAGAAAGTTTAACAAATAGGGGGAAAAAAAAAAACCTTGACAAAAGTTTGGGGGCGGCAATGCGTTTAAGGATAGAATAATTAGCATTTTATTTTTAAACCCGTTACTCGTCATTGTTCTTGACCTACTCCACTTCTTCCATTAGCACTTCCCCCTTGTTAAAGTTCTAGTTTACCATGGTTTTAAATTTTTTTTTTTAATATAAATTTATTGATTAATATGTCGGCATGTGCCGTGGTTAAGCAATATAAAGTTGGCTAAAGTATATGTAATAATTCTACTTGACAATTTTTATTAGCGGAGAGTATCGAATTTACCACTCGCCGCTGAAATATTAATAACAGTCTATAAAAAAAACTGTTTGGACTGCACGAATGCCAGGTTCCGACAAACTTACCCCCTTTTAAATCCTGTGCGATGAGATCTCGACGCTTCGGATCCTGTGATTTGGAAAATATTATAGTGTATAAATATATATAAATATACGTGCACCAAAAACACTGCTGATCTTAAGTACACCAATTCACTTAAAGACAAAATATATATATGCAATATGCCTGAGGCATGGGTCGTCCTTAACTGCTGGTGGTGAGACTCGTCTTCTCTAATTGTTTATCAGGATCAGTATATCGATTTACTTGATTTCAATGCTTCCAATGGTTTTGATTTTAACTTGTGTTCTGTTTGTATTATATGAGGCTATTGGCCTTTGGATATGCATAAGTTCACTCTAGCTTTGAGTCGATGGACACACTTATATTGCACCACTACTTTTTCGAAGTATACTATTAGTCACTACGCCTCTAATTGGATGGCTCAAGCAGCAGAACAATCTTCAGAAGCATGAGAATCATGAGTACTGAGGCCACAAGCATCCCAAAACGTCGGATGTCGTCCTTACGGTTGATCTTCTCCTCCTTCTTTGATTATAAGGGCGGAGGTGATCCGACACATGAGAATCTTTCGAGTTATTTGTGTTCTTCTCAAGAGCTGCTGGATTCTGGTGGCTGATCCTAAAAGCAGAGGACTCCGTGGACGACTGCCCCTGGAAAAGATGCCTTCCACACCAAAATAGATTCTTCATCTTTTTTCTAATCGTCTAAGGGGTTTTATACCCTAGTGGAGCTTTGCCAGTTTGGACCGGATAAACTAGGTGTTCTCTCGGTATCCGATATCTTTGGAGTCAACGGCCAGCTGTTGCACTTTGCCAGCTACCGAGGTGTGGTTACCAGTAGGCCGATCGTGGCCGTTGTTTTGGCCACGCGACACCAGTAATTTACCGAACGGTACTTTCTTTTGACTTTATTAGCCTGAGTCTGGAAGTCAAATGCACCCCGTCCTCCACATCAAGATTTGTCCTTGTTTCTCTATGTGAATATTTTATATGAACAGCGGTAACAGGCTCGAAGTGATCGATGATTGACTTCGCAAAAAGAAATCTGCGTACGACCATTGTTGTTTGTTGTTTATTTATTTTTTCAGGTGCCCATTGACTTGTGGCTTCGACCCCCTCCTGTGATCAAGAGTCTCATGTTTTATCGGCAGAGCTGTCCGGGTAAAGCAAGGTGTAGTAATTTTTGTACTATTATTCAAGTTTGGTGGCGCTGTGCAGTATTCTCGCAATATTTTTCAACCAGAGATCTACTCGGAGATCCTCCCTTTTGAATTCCGCTAACTAAGTTAATGGGGACGTTAGCAGCAAGCTGTCAATCTGGGAGTTCATGTTGTCTTTCAAAACCTGGACCAATTCACCTTCAGCGATTTTACGCTTTAGTTTGAAATGCAAGTTGCTCTTATCCGAGACATACTCGCTGAAGGTTTCGGGCTGCCCTTGCTTGTGCTCCATTCCGCTCGTTTCATTTTCTGCGTCAACGAGTAGTTGTTAAAGTCATAGTCTGCGGCTTTTTTCTCTATTAGTTGCCAGTACCATTTAATGCCCGCACCTGCCAGTTGAATATGGAATTCGCGGAAGACTTGTTGTCGGCTTACGTCATACAACACTTGCAATCGGTCGACGCGGAACAGAAAACTTTCAACTGTCATGCCCCGACAGCTTCCGTAGAACTTCAGGTTCTGTTTGTCCAACGTGAATTCTTTTGACCTTGATCCTTGAAACGACGTTGGTGCGGGACTCTCTGTTCCATGGGGTATCTATCCGCGTGGGTGTTCTTAGCCGGTGCATTTGGCTATTGAGCATGTCTTGTGTTACAGGTTCTAGAGGCGGAGTCTCCTGGTACCTCAAAAAACCATACGGGGGATTAGAAAAAGTTTGACCTTCTTTTGAGACCACCGTTTTCTTTTCTTTTCACTTTGCGTTTGGTATAGCAGGATCAGGTGATTCCTTTCCAACATCCGGTTAGTTACGTAAACGCAGAATAAGTCGACAATAAAAATGTTTATATACGGGGGTGCTGCTCTCTGCTCCGCAAGTCTCTCTTCGGTCAAGAACAATCCGCTATCTGAGCCCCAAAAATAAAACAAAACAAGTATCCCTAACTAGCCGCTTCTACGCAAGAGGGTTCCACTAAGGGAGCAAGCCTTTACTTTCCTTTTCTATTCAGCTGAAATGTACAAAAATGGAAATTGGCTGCATCTAGACTAGGAATCTGTCATAAACCCCCCTCCCGCCAGTCGTCGGTAATCGGGTTATTGACCGATCATTCTCGGGCTCCACAACCGCATTCCTATTTTTCTGGACTCGAACCAAGCAAACGACCTGACGTTTGACGTTTGACGCTGAAGGGCGTCGGCCAGAGAAACTAAAGATCGTTCCCCGTCCAAATATGTCGAGGGAAAAAATAAAAACTAGAGCCATGCAAACGACCTGACCAATGTCTAGTACGTTGTAGGTCGTCGGCTTTACGTGTTCTGTCAGTTTCCCCACCTTCATCTGTCCTGGCTTGACAAACAAAAAATTCACCCACACCGCAATGGCTAAACGCGCTACCGTAATGTTTGAGCTCTTGCTCTTTCTGGACTCAAACGACCTGACTAATGCCTAGTGCGTCGTGGGTTATCGGCCAAAAAGCACAACTTTAAGAAATAGTCAATAGTATAAAATAGATACCTCATAATTCTTGATTTAAGGAAATTCTGGTAAATTTGGCCATGCACAAAACAGGAAATTTTAACAGTTAAAACCACTTCAAAGTCAGCCCCCTATTCTGCGACAAGGTTCTGGTTGAGTAGCTTCTCAACACTGACAGTCACAGAAGTTGCGGACTTTAACGTTAAAGGTTTAAGAATAAAAACACATAAGTAAGCATGTGCACATTAAAAAAACCTGCAACCACCTCTCTGCTCTATAAAACAGTCAAATTACTCATGGCAAATAAAGATGAAAGTTATGCCATACTCAGGTCAGACCCTGAAAATCCTCATGTGGGTCGAGTTCTGAGAAGGACTTGTGCCGAGGAAGAGGAGTTCGATGTTCAGGCACAATTTTTGCCGGCATAAGATGCGCAATACGATCCCCTATTATCAAGGTTGTCCGTCGAAAGTTGTGTCATTCTGTTTGATCTACTCCACTTCTTGCATCAGCAGACCCATTCTAGCACATCATGGTTTTAAATTATTTTTCACATTATAAAATTATTGAATGAGTATGTGTGTGTATGTCGGCGAATGCTGTGGATGAGTAATAAAGTGCGGGCTAAAGCACATGCAATCTACTTGACAATTATTCACTGTGGACGGGAGTCCATGTAGTGAGGAAGTGCACCAAAAGGGTGTGCGAAGGCGTCTACTATACATATACGAAGAAATAAAAATTTACAGTAATCATCCGATTGTTTCGAGTGACACCTTAATCGAAAGGTGTCACAAAAACTAAGGGAATTGCATACCAACATATTTAAAAAGTCAACTGGTGTGGGAGGAAAAGTGATGAATGGGTAAAAGTTAAAATTTGGAAAGTTTGATCTGTTGGGGCTTTCAAATTCAATTCGTATTCAAATTCGGAAGCTCCGTTCAAATTAAAAAAGCCAAATAAGATTTTCGGGGCCCTCTTAAATTAAAAATTGTATCTTATTTGTCAGTTGGTACCAAAACGTTATTTTAAAGTCCTGAATCTAGACGATGTTAATTAGCTCAATAAACGAAACAATAGTTCTACCACTTTTGGAAAAGCTAGCTAGTTTGGCGATGAAACAGATATAAATAGCTACATGTTGTGCTATACGTCGTAAGAAAGGTGTTTCGAAATAATATGTACACAACTTATACGACACATTACTTAGGGGCCCTTGCCCAATTTATAAAGAACTTTGAGCCAAGAGCTTTTTTCTATTCTTTAAACAAAGCCTCCAATCGATTCCCACCCAGATCAGTTTCACACTCTCCGCTTCAAACGGATTCTGTAAACATCCAAGCCGATATCGTAAACACCAGAGCCCCAAAAAGGGAGCCCCAAGTCCGCTTACGTAAACATCGATTTCCGGAAGAATTTCAATTCTGCAAAATTGCAATTTCTAATTTAATTGACAATTTTCATCATACTATTTTTCGACTTTTAATCTGATTTTTATGATAAATCTCTTAAACCGTGGTTTGATTATGGATTATTGAACCAAAGTCAGTCAGTCCGTTTTTAAATCCGAATTGATCGGTCGACAACTTGAACATCGCGAGCAGGGAAAATTAAGTTCGGTACTAATAAAAATTGTGTAAACTAGTGAATAAGAATTATCAATTAAAAAAAAACATATATTTTTAAAATTCACTAAGCAATAATTTAAGTGGCGCCCAACGTGGGACGGTGCTATTTTAGAAAAATTCCTGAAATAAGTTTTAAAACAAAACAGTTTTCGAAAACAAAAAGGGAATTCGCGCCGCTCAAAAACCTTACCGATGACATATTAAAAAGTGTTTACATCGTGAAAATAGCTAAAGGAGAGAAACAATAATAATCTCCCTTTGTTTACAACAATCCTTAATTAGTGACCGTAACAAAAAACACACTGCTCAAAAAAAATATTACTCTCAAAAACAAATATTAAACAAAAATAAAGAAAAAAACAGATATTTAAAAATCAAACGGATAATTAAAAAAGATTTATTAAAAATCAAACACAAATTCAACAAAACAAGAAAGAGCAGAGAAATAAATTGAAGGAAGAGCTGAGAGCAATCCCTCGCTACACGGAAATAAATTGAGAGAAGAGCTGAGGGCCATCCCTCGCTATAAGAAGACCCCAAACAGGATCATCAGGCAAAAAGAAGACATCCCATATCCAAGGAAACTAAGAATAACAATTAGTGAGCTGTTTAATTATAGTTTTATATATATAAGAATTTAGTTCAAAAAAATTTTAAATAAAAACAATCAAGTTGGAAGAGTTAAACAACGACTTTGAAAAAAATCTTACCATGACTACACCCTTACCTGCAGTGGCTTCTAGCAGCCAGATGGTTAATGTAAGCGATTTAATTGCACAAATAGTTAATAATGAAATGAGTCCTTTAAGGAATGAAATCGCGAGTTTAAAGACACAATTAAATCACAATATAAAGGTTGAGGAATTCAAGGTGGAAGCTGTTGATCGAAACGTAAGGTGCGATACTTCTTATGAAATCATTAAGTTGGTTCGAGAATATAAAGGCGAAGAAGATAGTTATGTTAGCTGGAGAGATTCGGCGGAAATAGCAATGGGACAATACAAAAGGGGCAGTGAAAAATACTTTTCGGCACTATCTATTCTATGAAAGAAAATTACAGGCATTGGCAATGATGCTTTAACTCATAATGGAACTGTATTGAATTTTGACGCCATAATGGCAAGATTAGATTTTGTTTTTAGTGACAAGCGACCTATACATATTTTAGAACAGGACTTAAGTGTATTAAGTCAGGAGAAATTAGCGATTATGGAATTTTATAATTTGGTAAATAAAAAATTAACTCTCTTGATTAACAAAACCATTATGACACATAGGAGGAATAAGCCAATTACATCTGAACTTAATGAAAAACATAGAAAGGCAGCACTACAAGTGTTCATAACTGGCCTTAACGGCCATATCTCAGATGTAATATTTTTAATGAATCCACCCGATTTACCGAATGCAATGGTAATAGTAAAAGAACTTGATAGCAACAGTTTGAGGGCCCAATTTGCGAACAATTTTATATCATCACAGCGCAAGACTAATGAGTCAAACTTATATGGGCAACAAAACTCAAATAACAAACCAAGACAATATAACACTAATAATAATATATATATATATATGGACGTTGATGCACTTCGAACAGTGCACTTCGAACAGTACAAACAAGTTGCCCAACGACACCAAGCTCGTGCTTGTTACGCGCGGGGCCCTTTTATCAATTTGGGCAAAAAATGCGAGTTCGCGAGGAACATATATACATAAAACAAATAGAGACGGAACACAAATGAAAATATAAAGCATAACTAAGAATTAAGCAAATGAGTTAAAATTAAATGATACAGTTTATTATACTTATTACATAGAACGCGAAAGGGCTCGTGCAAACAAAAATTTGATGTACATCGTGGCAAATTTAGAGGATAATAATTTCGTGTTAGTCTAACGGGAACGTTGAATGTTAGGCGGTTTAAAAGTTCTGCAGAATCAATGTCACCTCTTATAAGATTTTGTATAAAAATAGTACCAAGCATTGTTCTACGATTTACAAGTGTAGGTAAATTAAGCAATTGTAATCTACTCTCGTAGGAAGGAAGCCTTACGTTTTGATCCCAGTTCAAACTACGCGGGGTAAATAAAAGAAATTTTTTTTGTACCGACTGAATACGGTCGTCGAACAATATTCCAAAAAAGGACGGACAACGGAGGTAAATAATAATTTGGTCGTATAAGGGTCATCAAATTCTTTTGACCAACGCTTTATAAACCCAAGAACACTCATGGCTTTGTTAACAGTGGACATAATGTGGCAGTCAAATTTAAGTTTAGGGTCAAGAAGAACACCTAAATCGTTAACTGAATAAATACGGTCAAGTGGCGTATTTTTAAGAAAGTAACTGATAAACGTAGGAGTACCCATATAAAAAGTCATAACGTTGCATTTTAGGCAGTTCAAATTAAAAAGGTTGTACTCACACCATCCATGAAAACAATCAATATCCGACTGTAAGTTAAATCCCGACGCTATATCAATATATGATAAGCAAAGCTTAACATCATCAGCATACATTATTACACGAGAATGTGTTATGATTGAGGGAAGATAATAAACAAAGTAAACAGCAAAGGGCCCAAATGACTACCCTGAGGCACTCCAGATGTCACGTAGATCAATTTTGAAACAGCATTCTTGAATATAACCCTCTGAGTCCTACCAAGTAACTTGAAATCCAAGATAATAGATTACCAGGAAACCCAAGCTGATCTAATTTAAATAAAAGAAGTGAGTGGTTAACGGAGGCAAAGGCCTTACTAAATCTGTATATACAATGTCAGTCTGCATTTTTTTCTTAAACTCATTTATTACAATAGATGACAATTCAAGAAGGTTGATGTATGTCGATCTTCGCTTAACAAAACCATGCTGACACAGTGATATAAGCGACGAACATATATGTTGCAAATGAGAAGTGATAATACGTTCAAATGCTTTAGGAATTGCCGACAATTTAGAAATACCTCTATAATTTTGGACATCCGCCTTCCCCCTTTTTTTATGGAGTGGAATAATAAAAGAGTCCTTCCAGATAGAAGGAAAACTGATGATGAAATAGACAAATTAAAAAGTTTAAGAATCGGTTTACAAATGGTTGACGCACAAAACTTAAGCACACATCCAGGAAGTCCATCTGGACCGGGAGAATAAGTTGGCGTTGTTGTTGCTAAATCTCTTACGAGAGAGCTTTCGGTGATTACAGAGGAAGATATACAATTTTCCCTATTTAAGGGATTAGGGTAGTTCGAATTTGACTAAGCTGTCGAACTATGAGTAGTTTGGAAAAACTTAGCAAATAAATCAGCGATTTCAGAATCCGTCGATGCCTCCATTGAGTATAGACGTACCGATGAAGGCAATGCAGATGCCTTACGCTTGGCATTAACAAAATTGTAAAACTGTTTCGGATCGTTTGAAAATTCAAATTAACATCGACTTAGATACATAGAGTAGCAATGACTGTTGAGAACATTAAAATCTGTTCGAGCCACAACATATTTCGAAAAATCTGCTGGTCTACCCGATTTTTTATACTTTTTATAAGTGTTAGATTTAAGGTTTTTAAGTTTTTGAAGCGCATTGGTCAAACAAGGATACCTGTTTAGGTTTGAAACCGATCAGGTACGCGTTCATTAAAAAACGTATTTAAGACTGTATAGAATAATTCAGTGGCACTTTCAATGTCTGTACAATTGTACAAGTCTGTCCAATTATAATGAGAAATCATATCGTTAAGTTTATTATAGTTACATTTACGAAAACATCTCTTTTTAGTTGCAGAAACTAAAGGAAAGAGGGTATCAGAGCAGGGGAGGCCAATTTCCACTTCCATAGTTGGATGATATGGGTCTTCAGGTACAACAAGAGCGTCAATTCTACATACTGTGATTTCAGACGGGTCTGAAACAAACACAAGATCTAATTGTCTTCTTAAGGATTTTTTTTATAAAGATTACTTGCTGTAACGATAATTCTAAAAGGCCATCCACAAAATCATGGGCGGATAACGGCATAGCGACAAATGAGTCAATAGGAGGAGACCAAGAAATATCAGGTAGGTTAAAGTAACCTAAAACAATCAAAAGGTCTCTATTAGAAAGAAGGGATAACACAGATTTTATTGTAGACAGATGGTGCTCATAAATTACTAGGTCAGAGCCAGGTGGAATATAAGAACATGTAACAAAAACAGATAACGATTGCAAAGAAACTTTTACACTTAGAAATTCAATTTCATTGGGTATATGAATGAGGATTCTTCCAGATGTTAGGACACCGCCCCCCCCTAAGTGAGTGGCGATCGGTCCTATAAGTATTAAAGTTATTACACAGAACTTCAGAGTCGGATATCCCTGGTTTCAGCCAAGTTTCCGTAAAAGCTAAAATATATATATAAAATGGTTTCTGTAAATGCGGAGGAGTCAGCATAAAGCTTGGGTAGCTTCATATTTAATCCCCTAACATTTTGATACGCCAACATTAAACTTTTTAGCTTTTTGACACAGTGGAGGGCCTGTTATTTGTTCTCGGCTTATTTGGGACAAATTCTTTAATTACTAAACCATCATTAAGCCAAAAGCTTTCAGAAAGTAAAACATTAAAAATGTCAGGCGGAGCAAATATTTTAAAAGAAGATATCCTACGAGCATATGGAAATCAAAATTGTTCAACTGCAATATCTTCGGATGGGAATTTTTCACCTATAAGTTCCAGAACATCCTCAGATGTGGTATCTGGGGTGAATCTAGAAACAAATAATTGCTTCCTTTGTGGAACAACTGAAAGTTTCTTACGCTCCCCAGCAGCAGTCTGAACCTCACTAGGCTGAGATCCAAGATCGGTGCCTACAGTACCTATAGGAACGGTCGGCACCGATTTCTTTGACTTAGCCAGTACAGAAGCTTTTAGTCCGGAAACATGGACTTCACTCGAGCTAGCTGTATCCATACGCACAGTTGGTTCGCTTAACCCTGTGTCGACAGGAACTGCTGCTACCAAGTTCGGATTTGTGTTGGATTCCATGGTGGTATTAACGGCAGTTAAGCTGGCTTTTTTGCGTTTAGGCGACTCTGTTAATAATTTTTTATTATTAAACTGGGCACAGACGGTATTGAACCCCTCATTGAGTTGCCTAAAAGCACCCGAGATATTCAACAGGCTCGAGTCTGCTTCATAAAGCCGCTCATCTCAACCACCATTTCCTTGCAGGAACCACATGACCACATAAGACCAGAGTTAAGATCAATAAAATCTTTAACTCTGCCGGTGAATCCTGCACATTTGACGTGTATCATCGAATCGCAGAGCCAGCAAAAAATAAAGGGGTCTTTCGTTGAAGACGCAAGTGTGCAGTTTTTCTTGGAACAGACAAGGGCCATTATAAGACAAACAAATGAAATAAAATATCAAAAATACCTCAAAGTAAATTTGGCACTGGGATCAAAAAAAAAAAATCACAAAACACAAATACAAAAAAAAAATAAGAGCGCGAGGTCCCGAAAATTTATCAAAACGTAAAAGAGCACGAGAGAGAGAAAAAAAATTCTATCAACTGAGCGTGGCTTGTGCGACACTAACAACTTTCAGTACGAACAAATACAAAGTAAATCAAGCAAGAGAGAGAGAGAGTTGCAGAAAATAGCACCGAAAAAGTCTACTAGAAATTCAGCGGGTGCATAGAGAGCAGGTTACAGTTATAAAATAGAGCGAGGGAGATTAAGAGACAGTAAAAGAGTTTTAGCAAGTTTAGGAGCGCATGTTACAAAAACAAAGCTATGGGATTAAACAAATCTAATAGAAATGTTAAAATAAATACTAGCACAATTGTTAGGCTAATCTTTGTAAATAAATACACACAGAACACTCGCACAAAAATCACTGGAAAAGACAAAAACTCGGAGCACAAAAGTAAACACAGCTGTTAACAAGCGACGCTAAATCGGTTTGAATAATAATCAAAGTTATACTAATAACTTAAGGTTTAATCAAGCAAATAATTAAAACAGAAATAATTATAACATAATAAGACAGGATAATAAAATAAATAAAAAATTAACTTCTTGTTCAATTAAAACAGAAAAACAGAAAAAAAAAATTGATATTCATTAAATTAGTTTTATCATATGATAACTATTTTCGATACGCGGTATACTTTTTATGCAATAGAAGGGCTAGACTCAGATTTACTTGTTGGCTACAACCCATTGAAAAAAATCGGAGCTGTAATTGATACATAAAAGGGGGTAATAAAGTATAATGGAAGGGAGGAAAAATTAAATTACGATAGCGGTAATATTTTAAACCAACATTCTTTGACAGAAGAAAACACCATTCTTCCGTTAAAAGAAATCATAATAAAAAATACTTTGATCAAAAGCCTCCGAATCTGAAGAGGGAAATCAAAGTGAATTTGGTTTGGGATACAAAAATCCTGAATGCGCCGTCGTAGAAGTATCCGACCACCAAAAAATTAATAATATACAGAATTCATCCTCATATCAAAGAAAAGAAAGAACATTCCAAAATAAATATGCAGATTCCTTTTAGGACTGACATACGCGGTGAAATAAATACCGAAAATGATAGGGCTATTTATAGTAAGCAACACCCTTATGCTCTATCAGCTTCAGATTTTGTAAATCAGAAATCGCCAGAATGTTTAAAAAGAAATTATAAGGCCAAGCAGTAGCCCTTATAATTCTCCAGTATTAGTCGTACCAAAATAGGGCTTTAACGAAGATGGAACTTGGCACGGCCAGGCGGTACTCCATGATGAGACATTGGGCCAGAGACAGCTGGGAGCCGAGCTCCAGCTGGCGGAACGTAACCTTCATCGAGGTGGGCGACACCTTGCAGAGGGTCTCCAGCGTCTTCTTGGCCCACTCGCTGCCGTCATTCTGCAGGTTCTCCAGAATGCCCCACACCAGGTCCGCCGAGAAGTTCTTGTTGATCTGCTCCAGGACAGGCTGCAGCGAGAAGGGCTTTTAAGGCGTGGAATGGAACTTCTGCAGCAGCTCGGGTACATCATCTGCATCTGGGCAGTTGAGCAGCGCCGTCTCCAGATCGGGGATCTTGCTGCTCTCGCAGTAGTGCGTAGCAATACCCGAGTAGAAGACATCGCCGCCCCGCAGCCTATATCCTGTCAGTCTCAGGTAGAGACCCAGTTTTCCTGGAAGGCGTGGCAGGAAGTAGGAGCCGCCCACGTCGGGTAACAGGCCAATTTCCCGTTTCGGGCATAGCGAACAACGTCCGGTCGGTGGCCACCCGGTACTTTCCGTGCACACTGAGGCCCACGCCGCCGCCCATGGTGATGCCGATAATGGCAATGTAGGGTATCTTGTAATTGCCGATCAGGGCGTTCGTTCCTCGGGAAAACTAAATACTTTTCCACAATTGATTTGAAATCAGGATTCCACCAAATTCTCATGAATGAAACAGACATTCAAAAAACCTTAAATAATGGAAAATACGATATCTTAACAAACGCCCCTAGAATATTCCAAAGAGCGATAGATGATCTTTTGAGAGAACAAGTTGGAAAAACGTTTCATGTCTATATGGTAACATTATTATTTTCTCAAAAACAATTGAACAGCATTATAAAGATTTATTTGTTATAATTAACATTTTGTCTGAACGCAAACATGAAAATTTCGATTGAAAAGTCAAAGTTCTTCAAATTGAAAACAAACTTTCTCGGTTACGTTGTTTCTCACAATGTGATCATAATCGATCCCGAAAAAATTTCCACAATCGTAAAATATCCAATCCCTAAAAATATTCGAGTGCTTAGAAGCTTCCTAGGCCTTACACGATACTACAGAAAATTTGTTCAAAATTACGCCAAAATTGCTAAACCGTTAACGAAATATTTAGAAGGCCAAAATGGCAATGTATCAAAAACGGCATCCCGCAAAACTTCTATACAGTTGGATGAGCCAGCTGTAAGAGCTTTAAACGAGCTCAAAAATAATTTAATCGCACAAGTAGAGTTAGTTCAACGCGATTATAATAAAAAATTTACTTTAACCACCGATGCGTCAGATTTGGCTATTGGTGCGGTTCTTTCTCAGGAAGGTAAACCAATTACTGTAATATCAAAAACGGTCAAAAAAACTGAACAACTATATGCTACTAATAAATAGGAACTTTTAGCTATAGTTTGGTTATACTTATGAAATTATTTATATGGAGTTAACAACATTGAAATCTACACAGATCATCAACCTCTTTCATTTTCAATTTCTTAAAAGAACCCTAATATCGAAATGAAAAGATGGTATTCATTCATTGAAAGTTATTCTCCAAAAATTATTTATTAGTCAGGAGCAACAAATGTTTTTGAAGATGCATTATCTAGGATACAAATTAATAACTTAACAGAAAGTATTGAGTCGGTCTCAGATCAAAACACTCAGCATTCAGCAGAAAGTAGTTTTGAGAATGTTATACAAGAAACCCGAAAAACCATAAACCAGTATAAGCAACAATTGCTAATAGCATCAAGGAGCTATACAATACATGAGTCGATTAACGTGTTCGGAAATACTAGACATATAATAGAGTATGACACTCCGGAAAATTTAATAACTCTCTTAAAGGAATAAATTCCACCTAATATAACAATCAGAATTTATTGTAGCTTAAAAGACCTTTATATAATTCAAAAACCATTAAAAGATAATTTTATAAAAAAATTTTTATTTACCAGAATATTTGTCCAAGACGTAGAAAACGCAGAAGACATAGAGGGCACACAGAGGGCTTGATGAAAATTATAAACAAAATAACAGGCTATGTTATTGGCCTTACTTATATCAAAAACTAAAGGAGTTTGTTAAGAATTGCACAATCTGGAATCAGAACAAATTAACAGACATCCAGTGAAAATTATATAGATTCATATTCAAAATTTTAGTCGTAAAAGAAATCCCAAATAAATTAAATATAGAAAAAAAAAGTTTTAGAGATTCTGCAACAATTCCCATTAGCCAAAACCTTGATGATAGATCCAAGTTTTTCTTCATCCCAATTTAAATCTTTTGCACAAAGCAACGGGATATCTTCATTTTATGCAGATCCTCGACATAGTACCTCCAACGGACAAATTGAAAGGGCACACTGTACTTTAACAGAAATTGCACGTTGCATTAAAGATGAACTTAACTTAGTTGATTATTCCGAAATAGTAATTAGAGCAGCACAGAAATACAACTTATCAATTCACTCTATAACCAATTAACGACCGTATGATATATTATTTAATAAAATCAAACACGATAAAATTTCCCAATTGTTAAAGCAAGCACAGGATAAAATGTTACATTTTCATAATAAAGACAGAAAAGAAAAATACTATCACGTAGGACAAGTAATTTACGAAAAGAAACACGGTGAAAGAAATAAGCTTAACTCTAGATATAAAAAACAAGTAGTTAAGGAAAATCATCCTAATAAAGTTATTATTAATGACAACAACCAAATCCGAAATCCGAAAACACAAACCATGATTTCTTTCTTTACAAGGATACCAAAGAAGTCCTCATTTATGAATCATACGCGGATTTATTTCATATAACTAGCTTAAGTTTTTATAAAGATATTATTACTCTTGAAACAGAACTTTTAAGCAGTCATAAGGTTCAGAATTCAAAATGGAAAATAACCAACGATTTAAAAATTATAAAAATGTTTTTTCTCAAATATTACCGACTAGGTCAAAAAGAGGCATTAATGAATTAGGCACAATCTGGAAATGGATAGCAGGAACACCTGATCATGATGATTTCATAACAGTTCAAAATAAAATTGATGATTTGATAAAAAACAATAACGATCAATTCGTTATTAATTCCAAAATATTTAAAGAAATAAAAACTCTATCTGACAACTTTAAAACCGAGTTTAAAGATCAAGAAATTCCTCTCAGAAAATACCGCTTTCGTTTGCTGACTTACGATCTTATGAATTTAGTGGACACAATTACATTTGCAAAAATAGATGTTTTCAACATAAAAATTCTAAACTATGATGACATACAGGAAATTTATAAACATTACCAAAAACCTGTTATTATTACTGATCTATTGGATATATCTGAATTTAAAATTATTATTATATATATTAAATACCCTATAATTATTGATCGTTGTGAAGTTTACAACTCAAGAGCCAATTCGCACAATGATGGATAATTGTTAATCAATATCATGTCGCAAAAATAAGTTTTATGTAATGTCTAATTTTAAGACGGAATTATTTAACAACTATTGCACATTAAACCCGGAAGATTCTTGTTTTACCAGATTATTAAATGGAGAAAATTCTTTATGTTATAAAATAAGAGAAAAAAATAAAAATGTAGATGTAATTCAAGAAGGAGCCATTTTTATAAACGGAGTTAATACAGTTAATTTAGATGGGTCATATTTAATAACCTTAATGACACCACAAAAATTAATAATAAATTCTACACTAATGTAGACAATAGAATATTGGAATACATCACTGCACGAAAATATATATTATATCCAATGATTCGGAACTCTTATTCGATAATATTAACGTATTAATTCCTTTTATTCAAATTAAATAAACTCAAATACCAATTACATTCATTTTGATCATAATCGCATTTTTATATTTAATTACCATGCTTTTAATTAAATACACAAAATTCGTAATATTCAAACCACGGCAATTTCAAATTGAAATACAACCAGAAAGTAATATCCCCAACAATGAAAATACTGTTGAGGAAAATATCATTGTCGAATTGACTAATCAGCTACATTCATTATACCCATCAGTTCCAATGAACTGGCGACGATTCAATTTAGCAAGGGGGAGTTATATGGCACATTACTTAGGGGCCCTTGCCCAATTTATAAACAACTTTGAGCCAAGAGCTTTTTCCATTCTTGAAACAAAGCCTCCAATCGATTCCCTCCCGGATCAGTTTCACACTCTTCGCTTCAAACGGATTCTGTAAACATGAAAGCCGATATTGTAAACATCAGAGCCCCAAAAAGGGAGCCCCAAATCCGCTAACGTAAACATCGATTTCCGGCAGAATTTCAATTCTGCAAAATTGCAATTTCAAATTTAATTGACAATTTTCATCATCCTATTCTTCGACTCTCTTGGATGGATCTTAATCAGATTTTTGCGATAAATCTCTTAAGCCGAGGTTTGATTATGGATTATTGAACCAAAGTCAGACATTCCGTTTTTGAATCCGAATGGATCGATCGACAACTTGAAGCAGTGAATTTGAGTTCGGTACTAATAAAAATTGTGTAAACTAAGAATTATCAATAAAAAAATATACATTTTTTAAATTCACTTAGCAATAATTTAATTCGCATTTTAGCAGTTTTCGCAGTTTTCTAAATACCACCGTTTAAAAATTATAGTCCAAAGTTTTTTTTATTTAAATTTTTTTTGGACTTTTTAAATGAAATGTCAAGACTTATAAAAGTTGAGATTCCTCAACTTTTGACAAACGACACATTCTAAAAATAGCCATTTTAAAGTTATTAATTAACAAAAATGGGCACATTAGCAGTTCAGAACATCCCACACTGCCTTAGCATGCGAATCCAAACTCCATTTAAGGATCCTGCAAATTTATGATGATGTTCAACAGCTCAATACAAAAAACACTTTTGGAAAAACTATCTAGTCTGGCGAGAAAGGAGCCATAAATAGCTAAGTTTTGCACACCAGTAACTTATGAACTACTTAAGATTCATGTTATTAGAACGATATATAAATATAAACAAAAACTTCTGATATTAAACAAAACAAGAAACGAAGGTAACTTCGGCAAGCTATATGATATAGTCGTCCGATTTTAATAAAATTAAATTTGAAATTCAGAACTTTATGGGGTCGGAAACGTCTCCTTCACTGCGTTGCAAACTTCTGACTGAAATCATTATACCCTCTGCACGGGCATAAAAACGCAAAAGATATAATTTATATTTCATGTTTTCCGACTAAATTTCCGATCGTTCCTATGGCAACTATATGATATAGACGTCCGATTTTGATAAAATTTAATTCGAAATTCAAAACCAAATAAAAAATGTAGGAGGTTATAAGTTAAAAACACCGAAGATATAATTTTTCAAAATTGTTTTATCACTAATTTTCCGATTGTTCCTATGGGAGCTATATGAAATAGTCGTCCGATTTTGATAAAATTTAATTCGAAATTCAGAACTAATTTAAAAAAGTTATATCCAAGCTTAGAGATTTATATGTTAAAAAACACGAACGATATAATTATTTTAAAATTTTTTTTCCGATAGTTCCTATGGAAGCTATAAGATATAGTTGTCTTATCCGGCTGGTTCCGACTTAGTACTGCAATAGAAAGAAGAATATTGGGAAAGCTTCAGCTCGATAGTTAAAAAACTGAGAGACTAGTTTGCATAGAAACGGACGGACAGACTAGATCGACTCGTCTAGTGACTCTAATCAAGAATATATAGGGCAAATCAATTACAAAAAAAAAAATGAATATGTAGATGTTGGCGACGAGTTTGGAGAAGAGTTGGAAGAGCTTTCAGTAGAGACCAAGGCAAACATATTTTTGATTATCTCGGCCTCGAAAACAGCTAGGGAAACCAAAACTATTGGATCAGCTTCTGTAGCTCCAACTCGATCTTGACTTCCGAATTGGGCTTTACCGAAATTCAGCGAAATATATTCAGAGTTCAAGAATTTTATAAGCGTTTTCGAAACTCTTGTTTATCAAGACGACAACATTCCCGTTATTGAAAAATGTAATCACCTAATATCCTGTTTTTTTAATAAAGCCTTTATTTTTATTAAATTTAATTCGAAATTCTTAAAAATATAAAAAATTTTATTCTTGATGTGAATTAGATAATAATCGCTAAGCTATGCCGGCAGACGCGCCGCAAAAGAGAGAGGTAGTATGTTCACTTGATGACAGAGCGGTCGCGCATTTGGTCATATGGTCATATTACCATGCACTCTGGGAATTGCTTGGGTTGTACTTTTGTCTGTAAGTATTGTGGCCAAGTGCTACAAAATATTGTACTTATATTAATGCATAACACTGAGTACAGTGTGAGGAGTTGAAGACTTCACACAAGCCCCAGCAGCAGATGGCCGACCGCGGCGAATTCGCGTAGTGGCGGCGCGGCGAAGAGCGGTTGGAGGACGTGAGAGTTTGGAGATCAAGGACGGAGAAAATGAGAGTTTGGAGAACGTGGGAGTTTGGAGAGCAAGAGAGTTTGGAGACGAGGAAGTTTGGAGAGAAAGAGTTTGGAGAGCAAGAGAGTTTGGAGAGCAACAGGGTTTGGAGACCAAGAGAGTTTGGAGACCAACAATGGAGAAAGAGAGAGCGGAGACTTGGCGGGCGGAGCGAGAGTGACGTGTACAAAAGGGAGTAACGGGACGCCGCCGGACTTTGGACGCGGCCGTGAACTTTGGACCGAGAGAAAATGTGCCACTTCTCGGTTCCGGAGCGGCACACAAGCATGCCATATGCATCACTGGAATCAGCGGGACGGCAGCATCAGGCTGGAAGCAGTGCGTGAAGGGCAAGAGGGTCAAACAGGATCAACGACTTTGAACCCGGCGGGCCGTGCGCAAAAGGGGAATAACGGTTCCCGGAGGTTCCATATAAACCCGCAAGCCGCTGGCATCAGGCAGTCGATTACGGTCAGTCGAGCACGATCAGCTGATCACGAGGAGAAGAGTCGGAGAGTTGAGACAAGCAGTCGATCGAAAACCAACCAAGTAAACTACGAGGGAGCCACCAGAAGGCAAGTCGTCGAAAGCAGCGCCGTGGGAGCCTACGAGGAGCAAGATTGCCACGTCGAGATGTTCGGGATCGGAACTACAAGGAATTTTCGGACTGAGACACATGTGGCTGAGGTCTGAAGGGGCACCACACGACTAAGTCAAGGCGGTCTGCTTATTTCTGCCAACGAAGTCCTGGCGTTACGCCTGGAGGGTCTACCAGACTTTGAGCAGTGAAGGCCGGAGACAAGAAATCGTGAGCTCGGGGGTAAGCCTGTCGAGCCCCAGTGTACCTCGCCCCAAGCACTACTTTGGAGTGTCCCGGCGAGAGGCCCGTCCGCCAAGTGGAGTTGAGCAGGTCCTGGCGCGATCAGCCAGAAGAGAGAGAAGTCCCGGAGCGGTGCGACTGAACCCCGATAGTAACGAGCCAGAAGGGAGAGAAGTCCCGGAGCGGCGCGACAGAACCCCGGGAGAAACGAGCCAGAAGGGAGAGAAGTCCCGGATCGGCGTATGCCCACGACCCCAACACAGAAGTCACGCTACGCATAGCCACCCAGTCAGGAGCAGTTCGCAGAACGCCGCCACCAGCAAGCAAAACACCACCAATCGAGCCAGCAGGAACGGCACGGACAGCACGCGAAAGGGTGAGGCTAGGGTGGAACGTTCGTTTATACGAGGCGTACAAGCGAAGTGAAGAGCGAGGCAGCTTCCTGGCGTTCCGCCTTGACTGTCCGCACGATCTGAGCTGAAACCCCCGTGGGACCATCCGGTACAGAGCAAGGGACAGGCGTGTGTCGAGAGGAGCGATCCTGGAAAAATCGTCAGTCTGTTCACCCTAGCCTGAGAACGGTCTAAGCCCGCAGGGCTGACACCATAGCGAGTCTGAATCGTGGCCGAGCAGTCACCTGGCCAAACGCGTCAGGGACCAGCAGCGGATAAAGATATTCAGGGAGCGACAGAACTGGAACACCGTGTCAACGAGGCGAACGAACATCGAGACAACCCATAACTTCGAAGACAGCGAGACAAGCAAATTATAAAGTCGACTGCAGTTATACCCGCAATAAGCCCACTACGAACCCGTGAATTCTGTGCTTTCTCACTGAACTATTGGGCGGTCACGTTTATATAAATTTGGTGGGACGAACACACACAACCTACTGAGCTAGCCGCACAAATACCGTAGCGAGCAGAAAGCAAACAAATCAGTTCGTTACAACAGTGCGCATTCGATATGTGAACATGTTACATTATATCTTTTTAACGCCTGGTCCAGTTTCGACCGTTTTTGGCATGAGAGCAATAAATAAATTTAAAAATCTTGATGCATGTAGGAGCTAAGCAGACTATAGAGTGCTCGTTTCAGTTAGAGTTGGTCACGGCCAGAAATCTCAAAAATCGGAATGCCCAATCTCAACAATCTAACTCACACAATTATCAAATTTTTTGGCGTTCATAGGGAGAGACAGACTTGGCTAGATCGATTCGGCCCTTAAACATTGAATAATTATAGTTAAATACATTTTCGCAAAATGCTATTTTTTTCGTTTAAAAAACGAAAAAAGTATTACAAGCTACTTACCATACAACAAGCTGGAATTCTTACAGTACCAGCCCAATTGTAATATAAGAAACAAAGCTTATAGCTTAGTTTTTGAATTATGTCAGGTCCATAGTCGGCGTCTTCTCGTAGTACAACAAAATGAGTAGGGGTTACTGTGCCCTGTCGTACGAGTTGCGAAACCAAAAAGAAATCGTACATCCTCAATCTGGTTATATATTTATCAACGATAGTTCCTGGCAACGGGTTTTCCAATCGATTTTCTCTTCCCTAATAAAAAAAAGGTTTGAATAGGAAAAAGTTAGTTAGGGGACAGTGGAATAAATATCTATAAATAAATAAAATATTTTTAAAATATTGCATTTAAAAAAAAAAAAGCAAACTTTCTTTGCCTTGCATAAAATTTCCTTATTTTAATTTTTTGGTGGTAGAGTAATAATCCGTATTACTTCAATAGACAACTTTAAACATATGCCGATTTCCGCCATCTCCCCAATTCAAATCATAGACGAAAAAATTATGAATATAGTAAATAGTTTGAGTCAATATAAAAATAGTTTTGTGCGAAATTCAGCTTGAAAGGTCTTTATCCCACTTTTTTCTATCACTATTTGCGACGGGATGCGTAAGTATTTTGATGATCACCAACGTAACTTGCGGAGATGGATTTCAATGCGCGCAATTACTTTATTACTACACAACGTTGGATTTGTTATAGAAGTAACACCGATTTTTTTACCCTTGCAAAGTGTATAATGATTTCAGTCAAAAGTTTGCAAAGCAGTGAAGAACCCCTTTTCGATTCCATTAAGTATATATGTTCTTGATCAGCACCACTAGACGAGTCGATCTTGCTATGTCCTATGTCCCGCTAGTTTAGCGGAAAAAAAACTAGTTTTAAAATGCCTATAATTTCCTTACAATTAATGCTACGGAGACGTGGCACACATAATTTAACGCTTTCTGTAGTAAAATTATCTAAATTTAATAGATTTAGAGTAATGACAAAGAAACAACTTTTGACTATTTACTCAAAATTTGTAACTAAAGGGGAAGCATTTATAAATTGTTCATCGACTAAAATTTTTTAAAAATATTTTATATTACAAAATCTCATATGGGCCGTTCTTACAAACCGAACGGTTGGACAAAAAATCACATTTTTTATATGCTTAAAACATTTTTTACGTTTACTTTTTGGAAAATAAGTAAGAAAATAAAAAATATATATTTCTTTAGTTTTTTAAGATTGAAAAAAAAGGCAGTTTTCAAAAACTAACCTTTGTTTGCAAATCTATATTTCCTCTTTTCGGTCTATGACCTTTATCCAACACGATTCCTCTGGTGAAATATTATTACCGCACACATATCGACCACTTCTGTATACGTGCTGTGTTCAAAAAGTAAGGTGACTTTTCAAATTTCGCGGGCAACATATTTTCGATTATCGATTTTTTTGTTTTTTCATGTTGGTACACTCTACCCTAACATCTGTACCAAGTTTCAATTGAATCCCCTTTTTTGTTTAGTTGTGAGAGGCGTAAAGGTAACAAGTTGTTTTGCGTGATCAGCGATTTTTTGCTATCGAAAAATATGGTTAAAAGAATTTGCATCAAATTTTGTGTAAAAATTAAAATTAAGTGCTCCGAAACACTTGAAATGTTGACAGTGGCATACGGTGAAACTGTTCTGAGTAAAAAAAAATGTTTACAAGTGGTAAAAACTCTTCCAAGATGGCCGGGAAGATGCCAATGACAAGCCTGGCTCTGCACGCCCAAGCACGTCAACAACTGATGAAAACGTTCAAGCAGTGAAGAAAATTGTTTTGGAAAATCGTCGAATCACTATCAGAGAAGTTGCTGAAGATGTCGGTATATCGCTTGGCTCGTGCCATGAAATTTTTTCAAACGTTTTGGGCGTGAGTCGCGTGTCAGCGAAGTTTGTTCCAAAATTGCTGAATTTTGACCAAAAGAACCGTCGCATGAGCATCGCTCAAGAGCTGTTGGATGACGTCAACGACGACCCAGATTTACTCAAAAGGGTCATAGCTGGTGACGAATCATGGGTATATGGTTATGATATCGAAACCAAAGCCCAATCGTCACCATGAAAGAGCTCAGGTGAGCCAAGACCGAAAAAAACACGCCAAGTTCGATCAAATGTCAAAGTTTTGATCACTGTATTCTTCGATTACCATGGCGTGGTGCATCAGGAGTTCTTACCATATGGTGCTACGGTCAATAAACAGTATTATCTGGCAGTTATGCGCCGTTTGCGAGAAGCAATACGAAAGAAACGTCCAGAATTGTGCAAAAATTATTCATGCCTTTTGCATCACGATAATGCCCCTGCTCACTCATCTTTGCTTGTGAGAGATTTTTTGGCCAAAAACAACACCACAATAATGCCTCAGCCACCATATTCACCGGATTTGGCCCCATGTTTTGTTTGACTTTTTCTTGTTCCCAAAACTAAAGAGACCAATGAAAGGACGGAGATTTGCAACTATTGAAGAGATAAAGACTGCATCGCTGGAAGAGCTCAAGGCTATATCGAAAAGTGCTTATGGGAAGTGCTTTGAGGATTGGAAAAACCGGTGGCATAAGTGTATGTTATCTGAGGGGGATTACTTTGAAGGGGACAACATTAATATTGATAAATAAATTAATAGTTTTCCTTGAAAATACAAAATCACCTTACTGTTTGAACACACCTCGTACATTGGTCAAGGTGTCGTTCCTTCTTCTTCATTTTTTTCCGTCTCCATTTTTTTTTTTTTTCAACATCTTTGTTAGAAGATTTCCTTATATTTCTTAATACAATTCACGTTTTAATTTATTTCTGTCTTTTACATTTAAGGCTTTCGTTTTTTATTTTTTTTTAACAAGTTCATGTAAGGGTTTAGTAATGGGTTTAAAAGCTTCCTCTAATTGTAAATTCGTTTGATTTTTGACTTCTTTGTTTTTGAGCTCATCGAATTTTCGCTTCCATGTGAACAAAGCTTTGCTTAACTAAGGCAAAATATTCATCGTAGTACATTTTACAAACTTTATAGGTGAAAAATTTATTATTTTCGAAATTTATGTAGTTACTCCTCAGTAACTAAACAAGTACTTTTTAGGGAACACCATAATCTGTAATATTTATATACCATTTCCGAATAAAAAATATTTGTTTATTTTCTCCATAATATTTATTAACTTAAAATAGTATTAGTAAAATCTCAAATTTTTGATGATTATTGATATATGTGAAAACACAAATTGTCTTAAATTATATGAATATTAAATTTTCCATTACCCATATTTTGTTTGTGCCCAACCGAAATAGGCACTTCTTGGTCACGCCGTGTGACAAGGGGATTATGGTGAGCGCCTTGTCGCTTTATGACAGGACGATCTCGTCACGACGATTGCTGCAAGTTACGAGGCCTATTCCCAGGTGCGCGTTGATAATTGATTTATTCTTAAGTTGGCATTTGCCTATATACTACTTGGAACATGGAAGCTTACTGACATGAGTTCTAGAGTAGGTTAGTGGTTTTTGATGATGGTAGTAGTTAGCGTAGTTGGCTCGGCTGGCACTGCAACAATGTGCTTACTGCTTTAGTGGGTCAGTATCCTTCGGAATAGTGAGACGTTAAGTCACCCATTGACAATAAATATTATATGCTGATCAGCAATTCTCATAACCAGTGGGTCACGCTGAGTGCCTGGTACTGATTTGTTCGGTGCTGGTCTTGTTGAGCACCCTTGGGGGCGAATCTTATCAGGAAACTTTGGAATTAGTATAGCAAATTCCCCGCCTCTCCATAACACGTCAAACAGAACGGTGTAACGTTTTTATACTACTGTGGGAAAAAAGTAAGGTAAATTTTTTTGTAAAGTGAAAATTCTTTATTTATTCTCCTGAATCAATTTCATCCCCTTCAGAGTAATCCCCTCTCTATAAAATACACTTATGCCAACGTTTTTTCAAATCCTCGAAATAGTCCCTTTCCGGTATACTTTAATCTCTTCAATCGACTCGAAGCGCGTTCCCCGGAGTGGTCTGTTGAGTTTTGGGAATAGCCAGAAGTTACACGGAGCCAAATCACGAAGAACGAGTGCAGCGTGCGACGGACGACGGACGACGAGTTGTTGGTCCAAATTTATGGTCTTTTTTGACCATGGCTTTACGCAAACGACGCATAACGCTCAAATAATATTCCTTATTAACAGTTTGGTCAGGTGGAAGGAATTTTTAAAGTACCTAGAGCGCTAAGGGTTGTCAAGAACGGCTCAATTGGTAGATAACATCAAATTTTGGGGTTCATTAATTGCATAAAGTAATTAGTTTTTTTTTTGGAATTCATTGATTGCTGAATTGATTTAAGTGCAACTTTAACATGTCTAATGGTTTTTGTTTTGCAACATTTATAACAGTCAAAAGGTTTGTCTTCCTAATATTATTCTTGTTTATATTTTTCCTTCCTTTCTTGTCCGTTTTATTTAATCTACTATATATTAATATACGTCAAACGAAGTATGCTGCTAGTTGAGATAACGTGTCTATTTCCAGAAGTAGGAAGTAGAACCGCGAAGTCATGAGTGCGTTTAAAATAGATTTATTCTTAAATTTATACTTGCCTATATACTACTTGGAACATGGAAGTTTACTAAATTAAGTCAGTGGGTTTCGATCATGGTAGCGTAGTTGGCTTGGCTGACACTGTGCTGACCGCTTTGGCGGGTCGTTGCGAGACGTTGATTCAACCTTTGCAATTTAATAAATTATGCTGATCAACAATTCTTTAAAAAATAAAGCGCCTGGTACAGCTTGATTTGTTGAGTGCTGGTCATGTTGAGCACCCTTTGGTACGAACAAAATTTTTGGGTTCCATCAAAAAGTACTATAACCACATCCTACAAAAAACTTTCGTCCAGATCAGACTGTGAAAATATTAAAAATAAATATAGTTTGTTTGGCATATAATGTAATCAGCGTTTCATAAGTCGATAATAATAATACAATAACAAATACAATAACAGTGACACAAGATTACCTAATTTATTTACCAATCAACTGTGATGAAACAAAACACAAAGTTAAAGTTGTAATCATAACACATATACGACATCTAATAATCTAATCTTATGAAATTAACGACAGCTTCATTGAGCCCAACGAATGCTTCAATTGATTTTTCCTAAAAAGTACTGCTTGGGAGTAAACCCCTGATGCATCTATTATGAGTATGTTGTTTGTGCCTTAATTATTGTCGATGAGAACCCAGTGTTAGCTTAAATCTCTTTCGTAGTTAAGGGGTAATCTATAAAATGTAAGGGTCACCATGATTGGTAAAGAATTGGCTATAACTGATTTCTACAGTTTTAGTTAAAGCTTAATAGCTTCAGACAGTGCACTTATTTTCTTTTTTTATGTAGAGATAAAGCTGAAGTAAAAAGAACCCACACCAGTCCGACGAGCATCGCAGGAAGTGTCCGTCCCATACGACTAGCATGCCGGGAAGCGACTTAAGAACCAGAGGCTTTAAGTACAGAAATGGCGCCCAACGTCGGGCTTTATCGTTTAGATGGGGAGACATATAGTCAACAACTCCCGCAAAAATCGCTCTTTAATACCATCCAGTAATTTATAGTTTTTTTTTATAAAACACAATTTCTTAAAGTAACGCCCATCGCGAATAAAAGCGAATTTGGCTTGTGCAAAAGCGTATAAAAGTACTCCTTAAACAGTGGAACGACCATGGATAAGGCGATACCCGTGAAGGAATACGGTATTTAAGAAAATCAAATTGTAGGTTTTATTCATTGCAGGGTAGGGCTAGATGAGCTAGAATGAGTTCCTCATCACCTAAAATATTCAAGCTTTCAAAAGTAATTCCTCCGCGAACCGATGAGTCTTAAAAGTTTTAAAAATTCAGCTGTAGGAATAGCAAAACCAATTGAACGAAGAAAGTTAATAGGCTTCGCAAAGCAAATACGCAACGCTGACGGGCCCCGGAGTAACTAGGACTGAAAGGGGTCGCGGAACCAGTCAGCGAAGGGGGATGATTACTAGAGAATTACAACGAGAAGAAATTATTAGTGTACTGTTAAATGCAAATTGCCAGAGTTAGTTAACGAAGGAATTTACAGCCGCTATTCAGACTCTATTAACAACAATGCAGCTAGGAAGCAATACAAGATCTAATGGCGAGACAAGTGTAAGGTTGTCTTTATTTTTATCTCAAAATTAAAGTTACCACTTTGTTGTTCTTTTTGTTGGAGAAGCGACTCGATCGCTCGCTGCAGGATTGGTTTTTTGAATGCTTTTCACATTTGTGGATATGGGTAACTATCGCTTAGCTATGTGGGCAGTGAAGAAAATTGTTTTGGAAAATCGTCGAATCACTATCAGAGAAGTTGCTGAAGATGTCGGTATATCGCTTGGCTCGTGCCATGAAATTTTTTCAAACGTTTTGGGCGTGAGTCGCGTGTCAGCGAAGTTTGTTCCAAAATTGCTGAATTTTGACCAAAAGAACCGTCGCATGAGCATCGCTCAAGAGCTGTTGGATGACGTCAACGACGACCCAGATTTACTCAAAAGGGTCATAGCTGGTGACGAATCATGGGTATATGGTTATGATATCGAAACCAAAGCCCAATCGTCACCATGAAAGAGCTCAGGTGAGCCAAGACCGAAAAAAACACGCCAAGTTCGATCAAATGTCAAAGTTTTGATCACTGTATTCTTCGATTACCATGGCGTGGTGCATCAGGAGTTCTTACCATATGGTGCTACGGTCAATAAACAGTATTATCTGGCAGTTATGCGCCGTTTGCGAGAAGCAATACGAAAGAAACGTCCAGAATTGTGCAAAAATTATTCATGCCTTTTGCATCACGATAATGCCCCTGCTCACTCATCTTTGCTTGTGAGAGATTTTTTGGCCAAAAACAACACCACAATAATGCCTCAGCCACCATATTCACCGGATTTGGCCCCATGTTTTGTTTGACTTTTTCTTGTTCCCAAAACTAAAGAGACCAATGAAAGGACGGAGATTTGCAACTATTGAAGAGATAAAGACTGCATCGCTGGAAGAGCTCAAGGCTATATCGAAAAGTGCTTATGGGAAGTGCTTTGAGGATTGGAAAAACCGGTGGCATAAGTGTATGTTATCTGAGGGGGATTACTTTGAAGGGGACAACATTAATATTGATAAATAAATTAATAGTTTTCCTTGAAAATACAAAATCACCTTACTGTTTGAACACACCTCGTACATTGGTCAAGGTGTCGTTCCTTCTTCTTCATTTTTTTCCGTCTCCATTTTTTTTTTTTTTCAACATCTTTGTTAGAAGATTTCCTTATATTTCTTAATACAATTCACGTTTTAATTTATTTCTGTCTTTTACATTTAAGGCTTTCGTTTTTTATTTTTTTTTAACAAGTTCATGTAAGGGTTTAGTAATGGGTTTAAAAGCTTCCTCTAATTGTAAATTCGTTTGATTTTTGACTTCTTTGTTTTTGAGCTCATCGAATTTTCGCTTCCATGTGAACAAAGCTTTGCTTAACTAAGGCAAAATATTCATCGTAGTACATTTTACAAACTTTATAGGTGAAAAATTTATTATTTTCGAAATTTATGTAGTTACTCCTCAGTAACTAAACAAGTACTTTTTAGGGAACACCATAATCTGTAATATTTATATACCATTTCCGAATAAAAAATATTTGTTTATTTTCTCCATAATATTTATTAACTTAAAATAGTATTAGTAAAATCTCAAATTTTTGATGATTATTGATATATGTGAAAACACAAATTGTCTTAAATTATATGAATATTAAATTTTCCATTACCCATATTTTGTTTGTGCCCAACCGAAATAGGCACTTCTTGGTCACGCCGTGTGACAAGGGGATTATGGTGAGCGCCTTGTCGCTTTATGACAGGACGATCTCGTCACGACGATTGCTGCAAGTTACGAGGCCTATTCCCAGGTGCGCGTTGATAATTGATTTATTCTTAAGTTGGCATTTGCCTATATACTACTTGGAACATGGAAGCTTACTGACATGAGTTCTAGAGTAGGTTAGTGGTTTTTGATGATGGTAGTAGTTAGCGTAGTTGGCTCGGCTGGCACTGCAACAATGTGCTTACTGCTTTAGTGGGTCAGTATCCTTCGGAATAGTGAGACGTTAAGTCACCCATTGACAATAAATATTATATGCTGATCAGCAATTCTCATAACCAGTGGGTCACGCTGAGTGCCTGGTACTGATTTGTTCGGTGCTGGTCTTGTTGAGCACCCTTGGGGGCGAATCTTATCAGGAAACTTTGGAATTAGTATAGCAAATTCCCCGCCTCTCCATAACACGTCAAACAGAACGGTGTAACGTTTTTATACTACTGTGGGAAAAAAGTAAGGTAAATTTTTTTGTAAAGTGAAAATTCTTTATTTATTCTCCTGAATCAATTTCATCCCCTTCAGAGTAATCCCCTCTCTATAAAATACACTTATGCCAACGTTTTTTCAAATCCTCGAAATAGTCCCTTTCCGGTATACTTTAATCTCTTCAATCGACTCGAAGCGCGTTCCCCGGAGTGGTCTGTTGAGTTTTGGGAATAGCCAGAAGTTACACGGAGCCAAATCACGAAGAACGAGTGCAGCGTGCGACGGACGACGGACGACGAGTTGTTGGTCCAAATTTATGGTCTTTTTTGACCATGGCTTTACGCAAACGACGCATAACGCTCAAATAATATTCCTTATTAACAGTTTGGTCAGGTGGAAGGAATTTTTAAAGTACCTAGAGCGCTAAGGGTTGTCAAGAACGGCTCAATTGGTAGATAACATCAAATTTTGGGGTTCATTAATTGCATAAAGTAATTAGTTTTTTTTTTGGAATTCATTGATTGCTGAATTGATTTAAGTGCAACTTTAACATGTCTAATGGTTTTTGTTTTGCAACATTTATAACAGTCAAAAGGTTTGTCTTCCTAATATTATTCTTGTTTATATTTTTCCTTCCTTTCTTGTCCGTTTTATTTAATCTACTATATATTAATATACGTCAAACGAAGTATGCTGCTAGTTGAGATAACGTGTCTATTTCCAGAAGTAGGAAGTAGAACCGCGAAGTCATGAGTGCGTTTAAAATAGATTTATTCTTAAATTTATACTTGCCTATATACTACTTGGAACATGGAAGTTTACTAAATTAAGTCAGTGGGTTTCGATCATGGTAGCGTAGTTGGCTTGGCTGACACTGTGCTGACCGCTTTGGCGGGTCGTTGCGAGACGTTGATTCAACCTTTGCAATTTAATAAATTATGCTGATCAACAATTCTTTAAAAAATAAAGCGCCTGGTACAGCTTGATTTGTTGAGTGCTGGTCATGTTGAGCACCCTTTGGTACGAACAAAATTTTTGGGTTCCATCAAAAAGTACTATAACCACATCCTACAAAAAACTTTCGTCCAGATCAGACTGTGAAAATATTAAAAATAAATATAGTTTGTTTGGCATATAATGTAATCAGCGTTTCATAAGTCGATAATAATAATACAATAATTAAAGTTCTGCTTGGGTATAAAATGACAGTGACACAAGATTACCTAATTTATTTACCAATCAACTGTGATGAAACAAAACACAAAGTTAAAGTTGTAATCATAACACATATACGACATCTAATAATCTAATCTTATGAAATTAACGACAGCTTCATTGAGCCCAACGAATGCTTCAATTGATTTTTCCTAAAAAGTACTGCTTGGGAGTAAACCCCTGATGCATCTATTATGAGTATGTTGTTTGTGCCTTAATTATTGTCGATGAGAACCCAGTGTTAGCTTAAATCTCTTTCGTAGTTAAGGGGTAATCTATAAAATGTAAGGGTCACCATGATTGGTAAAGAATTGGCTATAACCGATTTCTACAGTTTTAGTTAAAGCTTAATAGCTTCAGACAGTGCACTTATTTTCTTTTTTTATGTAGAGATAAAGCTGAAGTAAAAAGAACCCACACCAGTCCGACGAGCATCGCAGGAAGTGTCCGTCCCATACGACTAGCATGCCGGGAAGCGACTTAAGAACCAGAGGCTTTAAGTACAGAAATGGCGCCCAACGTCGGGCTTTATCGTTTAGATGGGGAGACATATAGTCAACAACTCCCGCAAAAATCGCTCTTTAATACCATCCAGTAATTTATAGTTTTTTTTTATAAAACACAATTTCTTAAAGTAACGCCCATCGCGAATAAAAGCGAATTTGGCTTGTGCAAAAGCGTATAAAAGTACTCCTTAAACAGTGGAACGACCATGGATAAGGCGATACCCGTGAAGGAATACGGTATTTAAGAAAATCAAATTGTAGGTTTTATTCATTGCAGGGTAGGGCTAGATGAGCTAGAATGAGTTCCTCATCACCTAAAATATTCAAGCTTTCAAAAGTAATTCCTCCGCGAACCGATGAGTCTTAAAAGTTTTAAAAATTCAGCTGTAGGAATAGCAAAACCAATTGAACGAAGAAAGTTAATAGGCTTCGCAAAGCAAATACGCAACGCTGACGGGCCCCGAAGTAACTAGGACTGAAAGGGGTCGCGGAACCAGTCAGCGAAGGGGGATGATTACTAGAGAATTACAACGAGAAGAAATTATTAGTGTACTGTTAAATGCAAATTGCCAGAGTTAGTTAACGAAGGAATTTACAGCCGCTATTCAGACTCTATTAACAACAATGCAGCTAGGAAGCAATACAAGATCTAATGGCGAGACAAGTGTAAGGTTGTCTTTATTTTTATCTCAAAATTAAAGTTACCACTTTGTTGTTCTTTTTGTTGGAGAAGCGACTCGATCGCTCGCTGCAGGATTGGTTTTTTGAATGCTTTTCACATTTGTGGATATGGGTAACTATCGCTTAGCTATGTGGGCAGAGACGCCGGCAGAGCTGCAGTCGACGCTTATGTATAAATTATTTAATTGACATGGCCGGCTGGTTAGATATCCGTGGCGGGCGGTCGGCGGTAGGTTGCTGCCGCTGGTGGCCCTCGTCGCTGTAGATCCCAAAGGGTTGGGACGTGGTTACTCCCAAAGTTAGAGTCGGGTGGTCGCCCCGACTTTCCTCCTTCTTCCAAGTTTACGATGGGAGATACTCTTCTCCGTTGTTACGGCCCTTAAGGCACGATAACTAAATTCAATAAATGGAATAAATGTAACGGCTAAGGCCGGAGTTTTGTATTCGAGCTAGTGCTCCTTATTTTAAATCCAAATTAAAACTGAACTTAAGAATTGACAAAAGTTAATGCTTGGCCGGGTGCCCGTGGCAGACCGCTGACCTTGCACATTTTGCAGACGTCAAACGAACGCTGTCGGCCAATGATACAAAGCCACAGCCCATAATCGTACAATGTGCTGGCTAAGCTCTCGGGCCCATTAGGGTGGAACCAATTTAGGGTGGACCATACAAGAGTGTAATAATAATAGTAATAATAAAAAAATGATGAATAATATAAAATGATAAATAATAAAATATGAATAATATTAATAAATGATTAATATTAAAGAAGGGAATAGGAATTGGCCTGCTCAGCCTACGCTGGGAGTTGGTTGTTAACTTAGAGGGACAGAGGGCCGCCGCGGAACAGAGAGGTACTATGTTTACTTGGGGACAGAAGGGTCGCGCATGGCAGTTATGCTGACTCTCCAAAGTCCAGTCCCAGTGCACTGGTGAATGGTAATGTTAACGAGGTCTTGGGGAACTGCTTGGGTCTTAGATTTGTATTTTAGTATTGTGGCTAAGTGCCACAATGTGTTTGTATGTATACTAATGCATAACACTAAGTACAGTGTGCATTCTACACATATGTAAAAATTCTACATATACATTTATCAGTACCGGGGAAAGAGCACCGTCTAATTAATATGCAGGAAACGATAACCGTCAGCAAGCCAGTTGTGTTCGCCTATTTAGATTCCCTTGCTTCTGTCAAACAATTTTGTTTCACATATGGAACTACTCGAGAAGTAGCAGGGTATTTTCGTAACGCCAACTTGACAGTTAACATCGCGAAATCCAAATTTTAGCATGAGAACGACTCAGGCAAGGTCAACTGAAGGCTGATCCAGACAAAATCATAGCGGTCAAGAAGTTTCTAAGTGGAATATAAGAACATGTAACAAAAACAGATAAAGATTGCCAAGAAACTTTCACACATAGAAATTAAATTTCATTGGGAATATGAATGAAAATTCTTTCAGATGTTAGGCTAGAGGTAAAGGTAATCAGGACGCCGCCCACCCGATACGTGAGTGGCGATCGGTCCTATAAGTATTAAAGTTATTAGCCAGAACTTCAGAGTCGGATATCTCTGGTTGCAGGCAAGTTTCCGTAAAAGCTGAAATATCTTCAGTAAATGCAGAGGAGTCAGCATAAAGCTTGGGTAGCTTCATATAGAATCCCCTAACATTTTGATACGCCAAAATTAAACTTTTTACTTTTTTGGCACAGTGCAGGGCCTGTTATTTGTTCTCGGTTTATTTGGGACAAATTCTTTAATTACTAAATCATCATTAAGCCAAAAGCTTTCAGAAAGTATAGCATTAAAAACATCAGGCGGAGCAAATATTTTAAAAGACGATATCCTACGAGCGTATGAAAATCGAAATTGTTCAACTGCAATATCTTCGGATGGGAATTTTTCACGTATAAATTCCAAAACATCTTAGCCAGTACAGTAGCTTTTAGTCCGGACACATGGACTTCACTCGATCTAGCTGTATCCATACGCACAATTGGTTCTCTTACCCCTGTGTCGACAGAAAGTGCTGCTACGAAGTTCGTATTTGGGTGTGTGCAGTTTTTCTTGGAACAGACAAGGGCCATTATAAGACAAACAAATGAAAAATGAAATGAAATAAAATATCAAAAATACCTCAGAGTAAATTTGGCACTGGGATCAAAAATTTCAAAACCACAAAGGCACAAAACAAAAAAATAATAAGACCACGAGATTTCGAAAATTTATCAAACGTAAGATAGCACGAGAGAAAAAATATTCTATCAAGTGAGAGTGGCTTATGCGACACTAACAACTTTAAACACGAACAAATACAATAAAAATAAAGCAAGAGAGAGAGAGAGAGAGAATTACAAAAATAGCACCGATAAAGTCTACCAGAAATTAAGCAGGTTCATAGAGAGTGTAAATTACTGTTATAGAATAGACCGGGAGCGATTGAGAGGGAGTAGAAGAGTTCTAGCAAGTTTAGAGAGCGTAAGATACACTAACAAAGCTAAGACATTAAACAAATCTAATAGAAATGATAAAATAACTATAAACACATACCCGTTTACTGGTAGATCTTTTAAAAATTTGTAACACAGTTGTTGGGCTAAGTTTTGTAAGTAAATGAACACAAAACACTCGCACAAAATCACTGAAAAAAGACAAAAACTCTGAGTACATAAGTAAACACATCCGTTCACAAGCGACACTTAATTAATAACCAATAAAAATCATACAATTTTTTGGAACGATGAAGAAAAATTTATTTTTGCAAACTTGAATGTATCTTAGGACAATTTCAAATGGAAACAGCTTATTTTCAAAGGTGTCGTCAGGTCCATAATATTCAAAAAATAAGTTGTCCGTCATTTGCGCTAAGTGCTCTACACAATGCATATAATATTTTCACATTTTTTAACAGTAGCTATGCAAATCTCCGGAATGGAGCCAGAAAATTAAGTTCAATATATAATTAAACTTGTTTGCCATACCAAATTAAATGTATAAATGCATTATGTACTGCACAATAAACATCTGACTTTTTTCGAATTGAAAATACAGGTACGGAGAATGGAAAATGTTTCCCTGACAAAGATATGTCTGCTACTTGCGACTTGTTTCACAGTCGTGATTTCTACCCATATTATAGGAAGTGCTTGAGCTACCTGTCAGTCGTGAGGTCATGCTACTCTAAGAAAAGACCTATTGATACTTCGGATGCGCGACCTTTTTAGCGTGCACAGCAACACCTGTGATGAGACAAAAAAAGTACGTGATCACATCTTTCTCCAACATGATCGGACATGTTGCTTCAATATGACTATCATATATACATCAATCTTACGGTGTTGCAAAGACTAAAAGAATTATATACCAAGGCTTTAAAAAATCAACTGGTTTGGGAGAAAGAGCGGTGAAATTGTAAAAGTAAAAATTTAGAACATTTAATCTGTTGGGGCTTGTGGGAATAAATACGCTTTTTACCTAGTTGTATTCTCACCCAAAATACATCTCAACTATCAAAATCGGATGGTCTATTCAAAAGAAATACGGTTAACATGACTTTGGGGGACTTCTCAAAATGCAAATTTTATTTTGTTTGTGACAAAACGTTTTTTTTAGAGTCTAGACGATGTTAAGCAGGTCGATATAACAAATATTAGTTCTACCACTTTTGAAAAACTAGCTAGTTTGGCGAGAAAACAGCTATAACAAACAGACAGCTTATATTTACACTAGCCTTTTTCCTGATGTCTCATTGTTCTTTTTTTGACACAATGGGACGCAATGAAAATAAAAGGCACAACTAAGAAAGAAGCAAATGAGTTAAAATATTAGTTTTTGATACCGGGATAGATGTTAAAATGAAAATTAAATGATAAAATTTATAATAGTTATTACATAGAACGCAAAAGGGCTCGTGCAGACAAAAATTTGATGTACATCGTGGCAAATTTAGAGGATAATAATTTCGTGTTAGTGTAACACGAACATTGAATATTAGGCAGTTTAAAAGATCTGCAGAATCAATGTCTCTTATAAAATTTTGTAAAATAATAGTACCAAGCATTGTTGTACGATTTACATTTGTGGGCAAATTAAGCAATTGTAGACTACTCTGGTGGGAAGGTAGCCTTAGGCTTTGATCCCAGTTCAAAGTACGCGGGGCAAATAAAATAAATTTTTTTACCGACTCAATACGGTCGATTTGCACTTGATATTGTGGACTCCAAACCGACGTACAATATTCCAAAATAGAACGGATAAGGGAGGTACATAATAATTTGGTCATCAAATTCTTTTGACCAACGCTTTATAAACCCAATAACGCTCATGGCTTTGTTAACTGTGGACATAATGTGGCAGTCAAATTTAAGTTTAGGTTCCAGAAGAACACCTAAATCGTTAACTAAATATATACGGTCACATGGTGTATTTTTAAGGAAAGTAACTGATAAACGTACGAGTACCCCAATAAAAAGTCATAACTTTGCATTTTGTACTCACACCTTGATAAACAAAGCATACATTAGTACACGAGAATGTGTTATGATTGCTAATCCTCCTAAAAAAGGTCTCTGACCCAAAAACCGCAGAGCTTCAGAGCAAAATGAAAGCGGTCCTGGGCAGCAATGTCGACGTCAGAGCGCTGACTGAGACAACGCTGATCGAGGTGAAGAACATCGACGAGACCACGGACAAAACGGATGTCATATGTGCGGTTAAGTCACAGTTCGATGTGGAACTGCCAGAATCTGCGGTGGTAGTACTACGGGCGGCGCACGGGGGCACCCAAACCGCCACACTAAGAGTTATGCACGACATAGGGAGGCGTCTCATGGAAAAGGGAAAACTCAGGTTGGGTGGACCTGGTACAGAATCCGGTCAAAGATAACACCCATATAGCAGGGCACTGCAGATCCCAGGAGGACTGCTCTAAATGCTGCCAAGCCAGAAGCTGCAGAGCAAAGGCCTGCTGTATGCTCTGCAAGCGCAAAAAGGAGAAGGACTGTGACCACCCAACAATGAGTGGAAAATGTCCGTAATTCAGGAGGGCTTTGCAAGGGCTTATGGGCTAATGAAGATTCTTCAGATCAACCTAAACCACTGCGAGGTTGCCCAATCGTCGCTGGAGCAAAATGTCATCGAGCAAAACGTAGACATGGCACTCATAAGCGAGGAATATAGAAATAAAAATTTCGGTGAATGGCTAGCAAATAGGAGCAAAAAATCGGCAATATGGAGCTGCGGAAACCCAAGGCGCCAGATTAGCAGGAAAAAAAAGCGGAAATTGCTTCGCCAGGGCCTATGTGAATGGTATAGCTTTCTATAGCGGCTACTTGCCGCCAAGCCTTAGCCTCCCCCAGGCAATAACTGTGCTCGAAGAGATTCCAGAAGACGCCCGGGAAAATCGCCCTGCCGTAATTGCCGGGGACTTTAACGCCTAGGCTACGGAGTGGGGCTCCCCCCGAACAAATGCGATGGGAAGGGCGCAACTGGAGAGCTTCGCCGTACTTGAGCAAGTACTGCTGAACTCTGGAACAAAACCGACATTCTCTAGAGCCGGAACAAGTTCCATCATTTACCTCACATTTGTGAGCGCTGGATTGGCTTCGGGCTCCAGCTGGGAGGCTAGTGACGCCTAAATGGGTAGTGATCATGCGGCAATATTTTGCACTATTAAGTCAACAAATGGCCCACCATGCGTTCCAAAGACCGTGGTAGGGTACAAAGTAGAAAGGCTAGACGTGGAGATGGTGCAGATGTTATTCGAGAACCTCTATACAAACGGATCAGCAGACGAAAGGGCAAACCTCATCGCAGATTATACCAAGGTAGCCTGTGATGCATCTATGCAGAGGAAGGGATAACCCCCATCAAGGAGAAGACCGTCATACTGGTGGAACCAATCCATTGCGGAAGTCAGGAAAGAATGCCATAGAGCAAGACGCGCATACCAACGATCAAGAGGAAGACTCGAATTCAGGGCACTCCAGATATACTAGAGGAAAAAAGGACGAGCACTGGAAAAACTCATAAAAGAAAGCAAACGCAGGTGTTTTAATAAAAAATGCGAAGAAATAGACTCCAACCCTTGGGGCTTCGCATATAAACTCGTCACAAAACGGCTTCGGGCATTTAGTAGACCGTCGCCGACATTTCCAGTCATCTTAAAAAGGGTATTCGAAACCCTATTCCCTGAGCAAGAGGGTATGGCGCGTGTAGCACAGATCGGAGACACGAGAAGCATTAAGTTCACAAGTCCTGAGGAAGTCCTTGAGGATCTGAAGACAATAAAGGACGACAAGGCACCGGGACCTGATGGAATCCTGAATAAAGTACTTAAAATAGCCATAAAAGCAAACATAAAACAGTATGTTGACATGTTAATGCATGCCTAACAGAAGCCCTTGTCGGATCCAAAGGCCTCTCTGAGATGCAGTATGGTTTTCGTAAACTGTGTGAGATCGCAGACAAAGCCATTGAGGGAAAAAGGTGGTTGTACGGCACTAAGCAGTTTTGCATAGCGGCAACATTGGATGTTAAAAACGCATTCAACTCCGCTAGCTGGCACCACACACTAAATGCATTAAGCAAACTTAATGTCCCAGTGTACATACAGCGAGTAATAGCGAGCTACTTCGAAGGTCGCCTGCTCCTGTACGAAACTGAATCAGGGCAATCGACTCACAGGGTCACCGGTGAGTCCCCCAAGGATCAGTCCTAGGCCCTTTGTTGTGGAATGTCATGTACGACGAGATCCTTAGGATAACGATGCCCGAAGGGGCACGACTCATTGGTTTCGCGGATGACGTAGCCATAGTAGTTACGGCCGAGAAACTTCCAGACGCGGAAAGAATCTGCAATGAAGCTGGGAAACGAGCAAGTGCATGGTTCGACTCTAAGGGTCTCGCCTTGGCAGCTCATAATTCCGAAGCATCCTGATAAGTAGCAGGCAGAAAGTGGAAACGGCCACTATTAAAATTGGAGAAGCCACCATAAAATCTCGCCCAAGCTTAAAATACTTGGGGGTCATGATCGACCACCGGCTTTCTTTCAAAGAGCATCTAGCGTACGCTAGTGGCAAGGCAGGCAGAACCGCGGCCGTAATTTCGCGAATTATGGCGAACACTCGTGGACCGAGGCAACCAGGACGTAGATTACTGGTTAGCGTTGTCACATCGACGCTGATGTACGCAGCTCCCATATGGGCCCGAGCCACAAAAAATGGGAGTTATTTGCAGGAGAGTGATAACGTACAGAGACTGTGTGCCCTGAGGGTTTGCTGTGCGTTCCGCACGGTATCCCATGACGCGGCACTAGTTATTTCAGGAGCAATATCGATGGACCTGCTAGCAGTGGAGTCAGCGGGTATCCATGCAGGTAGCACAGGGATCTAAACTGTCGAATCCCTACGAAAAAAGTGCAGACAACTTACCATTGCAAAGTGGCAGGAGAGGTGGGCCAATAGCAGCTAAGGACGATGGACGCATAAGCTTATCCCAGAACTGCAGAGATGGCTGGGAAGGAAGCATGGACATGTGGATTTTACCTTAACGCAACTGCTGACAGGATATGGATGCTTTAAATACTACCTGAATAGGTTTAAGCATGAACGTTATCCGCACTGCCCACTCTGCGAGTCGGATAATGAAGACGCAGAGCACGTATTTTTTGTCTGTCCGAAATTTGAAAATGAACGTCGAGATCTGAGCATAAGGGTTGGGAGGACGCCAGCCGTTTGTAACCTGGTGGAAATTATGCTTGAATGGTCAATAATTCTAAAAAAAAAAACTACGCATCGCAGAAAGACTGCGAAATTCCAATAGGATAGAATCCTAGAGAGCCCTTAGGGCATTCCCCCTCGGCGAAGTAATACCTAACGGCAGTACCGCCGGGGAAGCGGGGAGGGGGTGAAGTTTTTACTGGGTTAGAGTCCCAGTCTTCGGTAAGCTAGCACAGCTCCGAGTTGGCTTTCGATGCTTTAAACCACCACTAACAAAAAAAAAGTGTTATGATTAAGGGAAGATCGTTTATAAACAAAATAAACAGCAAAGGGCAAGATGATCTAATTTAAATAAAAGAAGAGAGTGGTTAAAGGAGTCAAAGGCCTTACTAAAATCTGTATATACAATGACAGTATGCATTTTTTTCTTAAATCCATTTATCCAATATATGTAAATTCAGAAGGTTGGTGGTGGTCAATCTTCTAAGCGAGGAACATAAATGTTGCAAATGCGAAATGATAATACGTTCAATGCTTTAGGAATTGCCGACAATTTAGAAATACCTCTATAATTTTGGCCATCCGCCTTCGCACCTTTTTTATGGAGTGGAATAATAAAAGAGTCCAGATAGAAGGAAAAACTGATGATGAAATAGACGGGTCTGAAACAAACACAAGATCGAATTGTCTTCTTAAGGAATTTTTTATAAAGCTTACTTGCTGTAACGATAATTCTAAAAAGCCATCCACAAAATCATGGGCGCATAAAGGCATAGCGACAAATGAGTCTTTAGGAGGAGACCAAGAAATATCAAGTAGATTAAAGTCACCTCAAACAATCAAAAGGTCTCTATTAGAAAGAAGGGATAAAACAGATTTTATTGCAGACAGATGGTGCTCATAAATGACTAGATTTATTTGGAACAAATTCTTTAATTACTAAATCATCATTAAGCCAAAAGCTTTCAGAAAGTAAAACATTAAAAGCATCAGGCAGAGCAATTATTTAAATCGAAATCGTTCAACTGCAATATCTTCGGATGGGAACTTTTCACGTATAAATTTCAAAACATCCTCAGATGTGGTATCTGTGGTGAATCTAGAAACAAATAATTGCTTCCTTTGTGGAACAACTCAAAGTTCACTAGGCTGAGATCCAGGAACTGTGCCTACTGTACCTAAGGTATGGTCGGCACCGATTTCTTTGACTTAGCCAGTACAAAAGCTTTTAGTCCGTAAACATGGACTTCACTCGAGCTATCTGTATCCATACGCACAGTTGGTTCGTATACCCAGGAACTGCTGCTACCAAATTCGGATTTGGGTTGGATTTCATAGTCGTATTAACGGCGTTTAGGCTGGCATTCATTTTGTTTAGGCGACTCGGTTAATAATTTTGTATTATTAAACTGGGCACGACGGTATGGAACCCCTCATTGAGTTGCCTAAAACCATCTGGGCTATTCAATAGGCTGTTTTGAGTCTGCTTTATAAAGCCGCTCATCTCAACCACCATTTCCTTACAGGACCTACATGACCACATAAGACCAGAGTTAAGATCAATAAAATCTTTTACTCTGCCGGGGAATCCTGCACATTTGACGTGCATCATCAAATCAAAGAGCCAGCAAAAAATAAACGGTTTTTTAGTTGAAGACGCAAGTGTACAATTTTTCTTAGAACAGACAAGGGCCAGTATAAGAAAACAAAAAGAAAAATCGCAAAAATTTAATTCCTATTACTATTACTATTAGAAATCTTAATTATGGTAATGTGTCCCGAATTAATGGGTCACCTGCGTTTAAATTTTCGAAAAAGATTCACTAGAAACTATATTCCGGTAATATTAAATCATTGTATCTCCAATTAAGCAATGCATAAACCTTTAAAAGTACTTTGCAATGATTATAATGTTATCAACGCCTGATTACATTGGACTAGAAACGGGGACGCTTCCCAGAGCCTGAACAGGCTAACTGCTCGCTATCCGTATATATATATCCGTAGCCGTATATATATATCCGTAGCTGCTCATTGCCGAATCCGATAAAAAATCATAAAACGCAGCTAATAACACAGACGCCAAGTTGGTATTTTATAATTTATATGAACTTGCACATACATAATCATACCGATAAAAACATAATAGTTTGCGTTCTAGATTTGCGGAGAGCAATTGCTTTTTGAAAAGCTGGTTACCTGCACTGTGGTTGGAACGGCAACTAGCGCAGCAAACAAGGTTTCCAAATTCATAATAACCAACACATTTGGCGACATTAACTTCATCTCGGCGTTCAATAAGAACTGACTGACTGCTGCTTTGGGGACGACTCTTGCTCGACAGAGAAAATATTGGGTAATCTTTGCTCTTACCAGTGGGTGCATACAACATGACCAGCTAGTAAATTAATCAATGACATTGGCTACGATCCTGAAGATCGATCACTTTAAAATTAACAAGAGTTAAGAGCTATTACTCCACAAGAGATATACTACCTGTATATGCTACTATCGGGAGAAAATACCCTAATATTAAATCTTATATTAATTCTGGCAAAACCGTTTATAAGAGGACGCGTTTAGACCTACATTAAATTCATGTGGAGAAGCAATATCAAAAAACTTTTGGATTGTCATGCGATAAGGAAAAAGTAGTATTTGTTTGCTTAGGGAGCAGAAGTAAATATGCAACTTCGCGAGGCCACTGGATTTGTTCAAAGCATTGCTTAGCCGTCATATTTTTATACCCTTGCAGAGGGTATAATGATTTCAGTCAGAAGTTTTGAATTTCGAATTAAATTTTATCACAATCGGACGACTATTTCATATAGCTGTCATAGGAAGGATCAGAAAATTAGTGGTAAAATAATATGAAACAAATTATAGCTTTTGGGGCTTCTTGACATATTATCTTATAATATTGGGAATATAATTTTTTATATTTTTAAAGATATATCGAAAATAATTTAATAAAAATCGGACTACTTTAACATATAGATGTCAAGAAATGGTCTGAAAAACATAATGAATTATTTTTTTTTAATATGACTGAAGTCAGCAACTATCCTTAAAAATTTTACATGGTGTTACTAAAGTTGATTACTTCTTATAAACGAAAGGCGAGCCGAAGTTAAATTTCTTTCTTGTTTGAGATATATTTAACCATTCCAAAGATATAGCATAATGGCCGTTTGCAACTTTTTCAAAAAACGGCCATATTGTAACCCCTTTAAGTCCGGTAAAACTCAAAATTTCGCAAAACCGTTCAAATGAAGAGTTTGTTTTGTCGTCGTGAACTGAAAAAAATCGAATCATCGGAACAGGGATGGCACGCTTGGCAGATTCTGACTTTTCTAATTTTGAATTTAATTTTGGAGGGAAAATATATGAAACAAAAAAGGAAGTTAACTTCGCAAGCCGAGGTTTGTATACCCTTGCAGTTATAAGAAATAATCAACGTTAGTAACGTTTTAAGGAATGTTGCTGGCTTCAGCGACATTAAACAAAAAATTATTTTGTTATTTCTCTGACCTTTTTTTGACAGCTTTATGTTAGAGTCTTCCTATTTTTATTAAATTTAATTCGAAATTCTTGAAAATATAAAAATTATATTCCCAATAATTTAAGATAATATGTCAAAAAACACCGAAGCTATAATTTGTATCATATTATTTTTCCGCCAATTTTCCGATTGTTCCTATGGAAGCTATATGACAAAGTCGTCCGATTTTAATAAAATTTAATACGAAATGCAGAACTAACTAAAAAATGTTATTTCCAAGCTTAGGAAGTTATATGTTAAAAACACCAAAGATATAATTTTGTCATATTTTCCGACTAATTTTGCAATCGTTTCTATGGCAGCTATATGATAAAGTTCTCCGATTTTGATAAAATTTAATGCGAAATTCAGAAATAAATAAAAAATGTTATTTCCAAGCTTAGAAGGTTATATGTTAAAAAAACACCGAAGATATAATTTTTTCATATTATTTTAACACAAATTTTCGGGTTGTTCATATGGCAGCTATATGATATAGTTGTCCGATTTTGATAAAATTTAATTCGAAATACCCTCTGCAAGGGTATAAAAACAAATTTAAGGCGGCCCTAAGCAAAAAGAAACGCAAAAAGTCGACGACTGAAGGCTTGAAGGCCTATCTGCATCCGTGAGTTAAGCTTTGTCCAAGCGAGGTTATTACGGCGCATGCTCGTCTGCTAGCGCATCTAAGCTGTTCGGTTGCAAAGCTTAACAACAACAAATTAAGAGATGCACTCTTAAGCACCAAAATAGTTCGGTTTGTTAACCTTTTTTTAGTCCATTTGTTAATGTTCCGAGTTTTGCGTTCGATGTTCCGAGTTTAGTCATAAATTTAATGTCCCTTTGTCGTATTTTTTATGCTGTATATTTGAGGTAATAAATATTATAATGTTTAGCAGCTAAATTATTTACGATGAGCTCTATGCTTCTAAAATAAAAACGAAGGGGTCATCCAAAATAAAATTTTTTTTGACAATATGATTACAGGCAGGATGGGCTATGCAGCCACAACAACAGCAGTGGCTGCAACGTGTATCGCGATAACTTGCAATACTTTTGTTTGACTGTCGTTTCACCTTCCCGTTGTTTTGTGCGTTTCTATGTGTTTTTCGTACTATTGATTTTCGGAAGCACGCAATTTATAAGAGAAGTGATTCATAGGAGAGGGCGGGATAACAGTGGGAAGACCCAAGCGACGAGTACTAGCCGGCTGTATATAGCGTGCGCTGCTACTAGTCAATAATAATATCAGCCCAAATATCACCACTTATTTTTGGATCACGATAATGCATATCATTCCACATTCGTTCTGAATTATTTCTGCAAGATACAAGTCGCAATTTTCATCCGAATCAAAACAACAAAATAACTTTGTATTTTTAATGGTAAAGCTTCTATTTAAACCTAAAAATAACTTAACAAAAAGTGGGTTAATCACTGTTTTTTTAGGTTCAACTAAAAAGAATTTTATCTCGAGCACAATACATTTTTTTGGCCGCTTGTATACCTCCCCGACTATTTCTTTCTCACAAGTGGGGTCATATTCTTAGATAGTTTGAGTACACATTTATGCAAAAAAAAAACATTTTGTAAGCCTCTAAAACCTTAAAGAGTAAACAGCAGTGCCACACACGATCAAAAGCTTACTTTACATAATAGTCCGCAGTAATACTTTTTTTTATCTTAAGGCTTACGGATATGCATTTGATGCATTTGCTGTTCAGCGATGTGCATGCTCCTAAAACCAAACTGATGAATTGCGTCCTGGAACTACTTTTCTGTCAATACTCATGCCCAAAGCTTTTCCTGTTCGGTCGCTTAATTTGGTCTTTAACTTCTACATCAATAACAGGGGAAAAGTCATCAAAAGATTCTGTACACCAGAGCGTTCAGTATTACGGATAGTACCCTTCGGTCGAAGGTGAGGAAGTTCTGGAGAGGCTGTCGCTTAAGCCCGCGAGTGAAATTCCACATCTTGAACACTCGAACAGCTTCCGGATCGATAGCATTAAGGTTAAGGAGAATCATTAAGAGATTTTCTTCATAAAAATCAGCCCTGTTAAAGATAGCAGGGATAAAGTGCTTGTATTCAGCGTGCCGTATTGGAACAGCAGGGGATAAGTAAATAGAAAAAATCTTCCAATGTAATTGCTTAACGTAATCTAAAATAGCAGCGCCCCATCCAAGACTGACAGAGGATTGATTGGCCGTCAATATATACTATCCGGGGTTGTGAGCGACTTAATTAGCGGTAACATAGTGCTCTATGTAATAAAATAAACTGGTTCAAAACTGGTCTGTAACTCATGGTGGTTTTCTAAATTGTGGACAAAATTACCAGCTGCGTTTAAGACGGTCTTAATACTTTTGGTTTTTAGATGAATGAATGAACATGAAAGATAGGTCTGTTTTCAAAATGAACTTACATTTTTATTGGTATGAGTTATTATTATTATTTATTCACCAATAATTTGTAGCGTTACTGTTTAGAATGACTTACGGAATGGTAGTATAACGAACTAAGAAAGCGAGTCTTGCTATATTGATCACTAAGCAGATTAAACATATCAGTTATCAACAAGCATATTTAAAAAGAAGGGAAGATAACTTCGGCAAGCCGAGGTTTGTATACCCTTGCAGTTATAAGAAATAATCAACTCTAGTAACACCATGTGAAATTTTTAAGGATTGTTTCCGACTTTAGTGATATTAAAAAAAAAATATTTAATTTCTTTTTTCAGACCATTTTTTTGACATTTATATGTTAAGTAGTCCGATTTTTATTAAATTGAATTCAAAATATCTTTAAAAATTTAAAAAGTTACATTCCCAATATTATAAGATAATATGTCAACAAGCCACAAAGCTAAAATTTGTTTGATATTATTTTCCCACCAATTTTACGATCGTATCTATGACAGCTATATGATATAGTCGTCCTATTTTATTAAAATTTAATTCGAAATTCAGAACTAATTAAAAAATATTATTCTCAAGCTTATAAGGTTATATGCTGAAAAAATCCAAAGATATAATTTTTATTTCATGTTTTCTGACTAATTTTCTGATCGTTCCTATAGCAGCTATATGATATAGTCGTCCGACTTTTATAAAATTTAGTTCAAAATTCAAAACCAAATAAAGAATGTAATTTTCAAGCGTAGGAGGTTATAAGGTAAACAAGAATGGAAGTTTACTTCGGCAAGCCGAAGTTTGTATGTGTATGTGTAAAAAACACGAAAGATATAATTTTTTTTTTTATTTTTTCCCCGATAGTTGGGAGCTATAAGATATAGTTGTCCGATCCGGCTGGTTCCGACTTATATACTACCTGCAATAGAATGAAGACTTTTGGGAAAGTTTCAGCCCGATAGCTTTAAAACTGAGAGAATAGTTTGCGTAGAAACGGAAGGACAGACGGACGGACAGACGGACGGACAGACGGACGGACAGACGGACATGGCTAGATCGACTCGTCTAGTAACGCTGATCAAGAATATATATACTTAATTGAGTCGGAAACGTCTCCTTCACTGCTTTGTAAACTTTTGACTGAAATCATTACCCGCAAGGGTATAAAAATATAATCAAATGACCAAACAGAATAATTAGTGCCCAAAAAATATAAATATCATTTTTTAAATAATTTTCTTAGAGTTATACTGTTTACATCAGAAGTACATTCATGACTATTGTGAACCCAATATTATGACAAAGATATTAGAAATGTACTTTGACATTTTGTAACATTTTTCGAAGGCTTTCCAATGCACCTCAAAATGATGTTAGAAGAACTTATAGCCAAAAAACAGTCTTCCCAACGAAACCCCTTTCATGGTGATGAGTATTTACATATGGTTGCTATTAATTAACTTCTCTTACGATCCTTACCCCCCACTCCTCTACTGCTATTAATCTGTGTGTCAAGTCCCAATATTTTGGCTCTTTTAGTTTCCGAGATCTCACCGTTCATACGGCCAGAAGAAAATGGCAAGATCGGCTAGTGATCATGACCAAGTATATATATATATACACTTTACTTCCTTCTACCTGTAACATACTCACCTACGAATCTAGTATATCCATTTCTCTACGAGTAACAGGTATAAGCCGGTATAAGATGCCCAATCTTTTACTACACAGAAGGAAAATGATGCAACTTTACATAGAAAAACGGCTTGCATTTTTAAAAGAGAAGCAAGCGAAGAAGTTTACTTCATTGATTTAAAGAAACAAATCCTTACTTCAAGTCATTTATCTTTGTCCCATATAATTTTCTTTATCGTGAAGTTTTTTTTATTATAGTAAACAAGAACTTAGCTCTATGCAGTTCTAATAATCATAATAATTTTTAAAGTTTTAAAAAGGGTAAGCCGTTTCGAAAGGTACAAAAATGTCGTATTTGTACATTAGTATGATAAAACGAAACACTCATGAACATTAAACACAAGCAGCCAGCGACTCGGGCAGAGTCAAATAAGAGCCCCGCTTTTTCTCTGGGAGAACGCAAAAAAAGGAATTTTTCCCTTTCTCCTCTTTTGCCATCTCTCGGCTAAAAAAGGCTTGTGAGGGAAAAGAGGCCCAGAAATTAAAAAAGCTAGACTTTTGTGCCACTTGCATTTAATAAGGAAAATTTTTCCTAAGTGTTAATACAAAAATTTTTTAAAAATTTTAAAAATTTGGTTGGTTTGCAAATTATCACTTTTATTTATTCATAAATGAATTTTCAAAAATAAGTCCATAAATACCGTGCTTTTAAGTGCAATAAAACATGCGCATAGACAAATTTCTCCAAACTTTTGTTGTTGCTTGGAAGGATCGCGTTTTTTTTTATCTTTATGCCCTTGCAGAGGGTATAATGATGAAGAAGACGTTTTCGACCCCGTAAAGTATATATATTCCTGATCAGCGTTACTAGACGAGTCGATCTAGCCATGTCCGTCTGTCCGTCCGCGTGTCCGTCTGTCCGTCCGCGTGTCCGTCTGTCCGTCTGTCCGTCCGTTTCTACGCAAACTAGTCTCTCAGTTTTAAAGCTATCGGGCTGAAACTTTCTCAAAAGTCTTCTTTCTATTGCAGGTAGTATATAAGTCGGAACCAGCCGGATTGGACTACTATATCTAATAGGTCCCATAGGAACTATAGGGTAAAAATTAAAAATATATATACCTTCCGTGTTTTTAACATATAACCTTCTAAGCTTGGAAATAACATTTTTTATTTAGGTCTGAATTTCGAATTAAATTTTATCAAAATCTGACGTCTATATCATATAGCTGCCATATGAACAATCGGAAAATTTGTGGTAAAATAATATAAAAAAAATCATATCTTCGGTGTTTTCTTACATATAACCTTCTAAGCTTGGAAATAACATTCTTTATTTAGATCTGAATTACGAATTAAATTTTATAAGAATCGCATGTTTATATCATAGTAACGATCGGAAAACTAGTGGTAAAATAATATGAAAAAATTATATCTTCGGTGTTTTTTAACATATTACTTTCTAAGCTTAAAAATAACATTTTTTAATTGGTATAGAATTTGGAATTAAATTTCATCAAAATCGGAAGACTATATCATATTGCTGTCATATGAACGATCGGAAAATTGAGCGGTTATTGAAATTTATTAGCGAAGAGATATCAACCTAAATCATTCGATTTTGTTTAACATAAAGACTTAAGTTGTTACATACATAAAATGTGGAAGCTTTCATTAAACCCTATAAACATTGATTTGGAAGATAACAGTCAGTTATATTTTCGATTAGACTTCTCTATCCATCTGCTTTCCTTATATAAAGTGGCATATAACATACAGAACATACATTTATAAGCCTAATAAATCATTAACTTACCAAAAAAATTCGAGTATTTATCCGCTTTTGGACTACAATAAATGAAATTTTGATTCGATCTCCACAAACCATTTCAAACTGGGGAATTTCGTACTTAAAGCACGTATTCAGCTGACCATCTCCAATTCCATCTCTAAAATAACACAAAGAATTTAAAAAAAAAACCGGTATTAGTTTTTAAAATGTTTATTATATATTAATATTTTTTTATACAAAATAATACAAGAAAGCAACTTTAGCGAACCGAATTTTATTGTGCCTTGCAGCTATTCCATAACATAGCACACAATATGACATCGTGCGGACACTTATATATTTTTCGGGAAAAGTGTTGAAAAAGTGTCAGATAATAACCCCCTTATTTTGGATAGCTTTTTCAAAATGCCTAACAGCGCATATTGCCGACAAACGCGACTTAAAGGCCTTGGAATATCAACGCTGTTAGTCAAGGTAGCGAGAGTATAGTCGATTATTATCAGGCAGTGTACCAACAGCTATCACTAAATCAAAATCGAATTGGCCTCTCAGGAAACTTTACAGCCTCTAAAAGCCATGTACAGAGAAAAAAAATTGAAAACTAATTTTTAACTCAATTGCTTAATTCTTAATTGTGCCCTTTTTATACCCTTGCAGAGGGTATAATAATTTCAGTCAGAAGTTTGCAAAGCAGTGAGGAGACGTTTCCGACCTCTAAAGTGTATATATCTTTCTTTCCCAAAAGTCTTTTTTCTATTGCAGGTAGTATATAAGTCGGAACCAGCCGGATCGGACAACTATATCTTATACACTCCTGCCCATATTTATACGACACCTCGACAATTTTAGTTTCGACCCTCGTAGGAGTATGGGAAAGCAAAAGAAAGCCAAAATGAGTATGCAGAACGAAAGCCGTATTAATTTTGCTTTAATTCTGATTTTCTTATCTCTAGTTGCATCTTGCGTTTTCAAGTAGCGGTAACAAAAGCTCAAAAACTCAATTTTTGCTATGCTTGCAATTGTAACAAAATTATACGACACTTTTGAATTTTGTTTGATTTAAGTAATGTTTTAATGTTTAAACTGTTATTTAATAATTAATAGGCCACCATGAGCCTTTCCTACATCAAAAAGCCTTTTAGGCATTGAATTTATCCAATTTTTTAATAAATTTATATCTAAAAGAGCCCATTGAGCCAAAATTTCTTCCTTAAGGCTTTCAACGTTCTCAAACTGGGTGTTATTGGCGTACACTTGCCTGGCTAAGAGTCCCCATATGTTTTCAATGGCGTTTAGATCCGGAAAGCACGCTGGCCATTCCAAAACATTTACATTGTGAAGCCAAGCGTCTCTCTGCTCCTGTGAATTGATGCGTTATCCTGCATGAAAACAAGGTTTCTGTCCATATTTGTTTCCAAATATGGCAGAAGACGCTCTTCCAATACTCTCTTATAATCTCCACTATTCATCCTGCAGCTTGTAAAGCAGAGATCAAGTGTTCCCGACGCATTAAAGGCTCCCCAAACCATTACGGATCGAGCTAAAATTGCATACCGAGGACCAGTTTCTCTGAAGGTTGTTTTCAGCAAATTGAAGTCGCTCATTTTTGTGGCGCGGCTTTAAGGTCGGGGCCTTTTTCAATATTCCTCTAACAATTACTTCGGATGTTTTCAGCGCCCGCCAAACAGTCATCCTGGACACAGGCTTAGTGCAACCTGCGGCAATGGTGGAGCACGAAGCAAAAGAATTGCTCGCTTCCAAAATTATGCGACGTTTATCGCGGTCATCCAGTTTTGGTTTTCTCCCAGAACTGCGCTTCACACCGTATTCTTCCGGATTTCTTAGAAAATTGGTTATAACACAACGTGTTCGGCCAATTTTTCTAGAAATTTCGCTCACATTAAAGCCTGCATCGTTGTAGGATTTAATTCTACCATTCTCGCCCTCAGACAATAAACGTCCAGCCGGCATTTTATTCAAAATAAATTTAATTGATCTCAGAAATACTATACAAAGTAATTTTAAACCACACTTGTCGCTCTAATCAAACAAAACTGAAAAGTGTCGTATAATTTTGTTACAATTGCAGGCATAGCAAAAATTGAGTTTTTGAGCCTTCGTTACCGCTACTTGAAAACGCAAGATGCAACCAGAGATAAGAAGATCAGAATTAAAGCAGAACTAATACAGCTTTCGTTCTGCATACTCATTTTGGCTTTCTTTTGCTTTCCCATACTCCTACGAGGGTCGAAACTAAAATTGTCGAGGTGTATAAATATGGGCAGGAGTGTAGTTCCCACAGGAACTATCGGAGAAAAAATTTAAAAAAATTATATCTTTCGTGTTTTTTAACATATACCTTTCTAAGCTTGGTTCTAGTTCTTAGTTCTGAATTTTGAATTAAATTTAATTAAAATCGGACGACTATATCATATAGCTCCCATAGGAACAATCGGAAAATTAGTGGTAAAATAATTTTGAAAAATTATATCTTCGGTGTTTCTTAACTTATAACCTTCTACGCTTGGAAAGAACATTTTTATTTGGTTTTGAATTTCGAATTAAATTTTATCAAAATCGGACAACTATATCATATAGCTGCCATAGGAACGATCGGAAAATTAGTAGAAAAACATAAAATAAAAATTATATCCATTTGTGTTTTTTAACATATAACCTTATAAGCTTGAAAATAACATTTTTTAATTTGTTCTGAATTTCGAATTAAATTTTATTAAAATCGGACGACTATATCATATAGCTGTCATAGGAGCGATCGGATAATTTGTGGGAAATACTGTGAAACCAATTATAGCTTTGGGGCTTTTTGACATAATATCTTATAATATTGGGGATATACATTTTTATATTTTTAAGAATTTCGAATTCAATTTAATAAAATCATTGATTATTTTTTATAACTGCAAGGGTATACAAACTTCGGCTTGCCGAAGTTAACTTTCTTTCTTGTTTTCATTTGTGTCCCGTCTCTATTTGTTTTATGTATGAATCTTGCTCGCGAACTCTCATTTTTTGCCCAAATTGATAAAAGGGCCCCGCGAGTATCAAGCACGTGCTTGGTTTCGTGGGCCACTTGTTTGTACTGTTCGAAGTACATCAACGGCCTTTTATACACTAACACTTCCAAAGAATTTTACACGAACAACGTACACTTGCTTAGGACACGCATAACATCTATGCAGTCTACTTGAAAATCAAAACATTAGGAATAGTCAGACACCGAAATCATATCTAGGGAAGGCACCTTTGATACCACCCAAGCCACAACAATCTTACAAGATGGTAGCCTTTAAACAAAACTTTCATCCACAACTATCACAACCCTAATCAAATGGAGTTGGTACCCCTAACAAATTTAGGTCTTGAAAACAACCCTATACAAACCAGGCCAGTGCTGTAGAAATCTACGAAACCTACCTACTCCAAAAACCTGCCTAAAGACTCCTACCGAATGTCGATCAGTCAGTTCGCTCGCGTTATATAAATTACTTAAACAGACCGGCAAATAATGATTATTCAGGGAAAAGACCTCCCAGGGAAAAGGCCTCTTAACATGCCAAACATTAAAAAAATGTCAAGGCAATTCCATATAAAGTCGGAGACAAAAAAACCGCAAGATCCAGAAGTTACACCCAGCCCAGAACAAGAGGATTATCAGTTGGTAAAGGAAAATAATGTAAACGAGCTTCAGGAAGGGTTTGGATGGCAAAGTGATACTGAGCAGTAGGAATACAAATGTAAATGTATAAATCGTTCCTCGTTACCTTATTTTAAGGTAACCACGGGGAGCGGAAAAATCCTAAAATTTCTAATATATACGGGCTCAAATCAAAATTATATTCAAAGCCAATTGGTACCAAAACCAAAACAAAATGAGGAAAATGTTTCTGTTAGCTCAGTTTGAGGTACCACCAAAAGACGCAATATTTAAGCTTCGTAATATTTCAGAAAAACCGATGCAATTTTTTTTCCTAGAAACACTAAAAACCATACACGGTATACTGGTCAATGAGACAATGAAAAGCCTAGAAGCAATTATAGATGTAAAACATTATACATTAATTTCTGGAAATAAACTAAAAATTAAAATCCACCGAGATGCTCAAGGATGGCATAATAAGACCTCCAAGAGCACCATCCTGGGTAGTTACGTATAAGTCCGATCATTCCGAAGCATAAAAGTAAAGATTAGTAATCGATTATACGAAACTGAAGGACTTATGGCTGGTCAGATGACAAATTATTTAACAACTAACAAAAGTGGGCAGTCGGTTTTCATAAATAATGTGTTCTCATCTTTTCTTCGGCTGAAACGTGGTGTGCCTCAAGGATCCGTCCTAAGTCCATTAACGTGCTCAGTGTATTTAAATGATTTACCTATATGTAAAACTGTGAAGTACACATGTATTCTGATGATGTTCAAAAATATGTAAGCTTTGCTCTTCGTCTAGTTTATACATTCTACAAAAATACAAATATTTAAAAATAATAATAAATAAACTAATAATATATTTAAATTGTGATTATTAAGATTGGTAATTATTTGTCCTCATACAATCTGAGTCGAACCATTGTGACAAGCGCTTCAATTTATAAGTATGCTACATGTGTGTAGGGATGAAAACAATCAAATAAATAAGTATATATTGTAGTAATGAGATAATTAAGCTTTTAAAAGTGGCAGTGGCAATCAAATAAATAAGTATATATTGTAGTAATTAGATAATTAAGCTTTTAAAAGTGGCAGTGGAAAACTTTTAAGGTCAATCGATAGGTATTTATGAAACAAACACATTTCAGGTAAAATTTGGTTTCTATCATAAAAACTGTAGGCGTTACAGATTGTTGGCGCTTAAGCCGTTTGTAGGCGTTAGAGTGAGCATGGCACATTTGTTTCAGCGGGGTGCCACGCCCACTCTAAAACGCTTAAAATTGTCTACCGCCCACATACCATCTACTGAAATAGCCAGAAATATAAATATAAAAATATGCCGCGCCCACTCTAACGCCTACAAACGGTTTAAACGCTTACATCTTTATGCCGCCCTACTAAAGCAGCCGGTAGGTGGCGCCCTAAAATATCGCTTTGCTGCTTATATATCTTCATTCCTCTTTTGCTCCCTTAAGCTGGGTAACGGGTATCTTAAAGTCGAAGCACTCGACTATAGCGCTCTTTCTTGTTTGTTTTTTTTAGCATAGGTGGTTCCGATTTTTGCGGATTGTGGGCGTGACACCTTGCTGAAAAAAGCTTGCGCTGTGCAGGAAACCAGGAATCTGCCAAGTCCCACTCCTCTTATAGTTTACGAGATCTCTGCGTTTATACGACAGGCAACATACTAATCGGCTAGTACGCCTGATCAAGAATTTATATACCATCTTCGTAGCTAGGGTAGGGTGCTGATTGCCGTTACCTCTACGTTAATCTCGGAGAGAATATACCTTCTGAATCCCAATGATCTTAATCCCAATGGTGAACAGCGTTGGTGTTAAAGTTCCTTTCTAATCTTTTTCTATTTTTGTAACATGTTCTTATTTTCCATCTGGATTGGACTTAATAATAATGTTTTAAAAATCCTAGGCAGTTTTATACCTTTGTTAACGCTAAGTGAGGTTAAGTGAACAGCATTTCCTTCATCGGTATGGTTAAAGTAAATTGAGGCATCTATTGATTCTAAAATTGCGGATTCATTTAATGAGTTCTTCTTGGTATAATTTTAGTTACATTTTTCACTTAAATAGATATTTTAAGTGACTAATAAACTAAAACGCCAAGATATTGTCTTAAGCCAGATGGACTCCCTGGGTGGGTGCTTAAGTTTTGTGCACGAACCATTGGTAAACCTATTCCTAAACTTTTTCATTAGTCTATTTCATCATCACCACTTCACGAAAAGACTGGGAAATTTAGATGTATTTCAAAATGGTTTGCAATTCCTTAAACAATTGAACTCATTATTTCTTTTGATTTACAATATTAGTGCTGCTCTCTGGTTTCACCGTATCGACATGGTTTTACTAACTTGCTGAATTGACATCTAGAGAATATAAATGGATTTAATTGAAGATTGACGATATATATAACGTTTTAGTTTTTAGTAAGATTGACTCTGTCAACCATTGTTTTCTTTTACATCCGCAAGAGTTTCTGAATAATTTATTCTTTAATTAATCTATCCTTTACTGTAAATATAGCTATGAGTGCTCTTGGGTTTAAAAGGCGTTGGTATGAATAATTTTTAGTAGCCGCCCTTGTTTTTTAGTTTTAAGTCTACAATAATAAGTGGACATTTACCGTATAGAGTCCGTACAAATAAATTATTGCCTTCTTACTCGAGTAGATTACTTATGATTAATTGATTTTCTCGTAAATCGTATAATAATGCTTAGAGTAATTTACACGAATAATCTTACAGTAGGTGATGTTGATTCTGGTAAATAAACCGTCTGCTCTTTAATATTCCTGTTAGACTTACGAGTACTACCTATCGTATTGAGTTGCACGATCTTCATTAAATTCTAGTCTGCATGAACTCTTCTTGTTTTAAGCGATGCGCATTTTCGCCCCAAAAGGAAATCATAAATTAATTGCTGTCTAGGTGAAACACTGCACACAATAATAGCACTGTAATTCTGGAAAATACATCAGCTTCGATAAGGCTTAAAATAAGGTTAACCATCTTTGGATTATCGGCATTATACAGATGACGAAGTCGCTTAATACCAGGGAGTATAAGACTATAGATAAAAAAATAAAAAATCAAAATGTGATTAACTTAATATTACTTTAGTCAGAAGCAAGAGAAAATGCTATAGTTAGTGGCAAAAATACCTGTTACTCGGCAGAAAGAAGCGCGGACACGTTCAGTATATAATCAATTCAGTATATAATCAATAGAACACGATTTATAAATTGAGCTGCGTTTATTTGCGTTAATATCTGGAGCTAGATGGTTCTTGTCCGTAGCGATTGTACGTGTACAGCTGTGAAAGCAGACTTACAAGAGCTTCAAAAGGCTCGAGTATAACTCCACTTGTAAGCGATCACACTCCTGTGGGTGTGCATCTTAGGTCAAGGTAACTTCAAACGACGTGTTCTTACCTTTAAGAGGGCCTATCAAAAAAGTTAAAAGGGCCTCCGAGACGAGTATGCGCTTTAATAATATATAGCAAGCCTCCTATTGAGTGGTTAATACTAGGTTGGCTCTAGCTTCTTTATCACAAGTCCTACGTCGGCGAATTTTCTGCTTGCTGCTTGCAAAGCAATATGAACACTACAGCTATCCTTGATTACACGCGCGATCGACTACCATTAAAGAAACTTAAAGTTAAAGAAATTTACTTTTGGAAATCCAGCCACCCGATTTGCGTCTTTGGACTGAACGTTTAGGAAATTGGTAGATCGGAAGATATCGACGGCCCCAAGAGTTCGGTGGCGCTCCTTTAAAAAGGAATCAATCTTTCTGCTTTATTTTGGATGGATTTCTCCCATAATTAGTGCGTGAGCTTTAATAAGTGGAAAAATTTGTTAACGGTTGCTAAACTACGATTGTCTATATATATCGCCGTAAAAAGGTCCCGAAAGATTATCTCCCGAGGCACTCTATGTGTTGATAGGAGGCAGCCGCCAGCCATTAGACGTTGAACTTTGGGAACCTGATGTTGGAGGTTGAGAAATTTCGAAGGAGACCTGTTAAATTTGTTCCACGAGCTGGCAGCAAACTTTTCATTTATTTATTTTATTAAAATCAGCAAATATCTGCCAACATAAACAAAGTACCCGACTCACACTAAGTGGGCGTGGCATAGACAGGTAGGTTAGGATGTTTGATACACTCAAACTTACAGAGCTTTCAGTGAATATTAAAAGGTACAATTCATTATGTTGCGAACATATAACGCCAAAACATATAATCCGAAATTAGCTGTACAAATATTTATGGCAATAGGTCGAGTGACAAGTTGACCTTACGGGTACGGAGAACTGTACGAGTATTTGACCTAGAAGGTAGCTTAAATACTCAAGTCCAGTGATTAGTTTGTGAAGGAACATAACACCGTGGCAGATCCCACGATCCTTGAGGGAAGGCAGGTTCAGTAGAGGGAGTCTTTTCGCTTAAATATCCATAGCTGAGCGGTAATTAGATACTTAAAAATTTGGGAATCGCGCTTAGTTTTGCAAAATTATGGTAGTTTTTAATATGCAATTTACTCCCTTTTTATGAAGTGGAATGATAAAAGATTTCTTCGAAACTTCAGGAAAATAAGAATGTAGACAGGATATCTTTAAAAGTTTAGATAACGGTTTGCACAAAGCATAAGGAAATATTTTTATAATACAAGATCATGACCTGAAAAGGAAGACAACTTAAATTTTCAAAGATTTTAAAAACATTGGTAGGATGAAGTGTCATTAATTAATAGATGACTACGTGGACTGCAAAAATTTGGCAAATAAGTTAGCAATATCGGAATCTCAAGCAGCGAATGAAGTATTAAAGTGAAAACGAAATGGAAATTGTTATGATTTTCTTTTCGAATAACCAAGAGCACAGAACTATTTAGTTCTTTAAAATTTCCTAAACAGTCTCGACATGGAGTACAACAAATGTTGTCTCGTTCCGATAGAACGTTAAGTAAAATCGTTAATGATTTAAAATCGTAAATTAGGTAAGATCTTAAAAAGGACAAACTGAGAAATCGCACGTTTAAGTTTTCCGGCGGCTTGTATACCTGCTCAACGTATGCTCTCCTGTGACTTAATTTGCTTCTAAAATTTAAAAGACACACTTTTTGAATGGTTGGGTTGACATTTATTCACAAAGAAGCCTCCCCCCTTTATATGAAGGTCAGGCTGCGTTCAGAAGCCCCACATCATCCAACTAGGGCATAAAAAAGAGCGGCATTAAAAAGAGCAGGGCAGCAGCTCTCGAAGCTGGACGACTGCAGGCATAAACTAGGAAAACTCGTCTTTTACTGGGCGTTCGCTAATGGGACTGCTAGCGTAAATCAGATTATTTCCCGCAGCGTCAAGGCGTCGTCTGGTGGGACCAGCCGGAATAATAAGTAAAACTATACTTTTGTTGTAACCTATCTTGGATATATGACTTGGATATATGATTTTAGAAAAGTGTCCAAACATATACATACATGCCAGGAAGAGATGAAGAGATGATTTGGATCAAATTGGTAACCGCACTCAAATCAAAGAAGCAGAGGATTAGCCAAAATACCAGACAGTCGGAATAAAGCAGACAAATCCTTTAGTCATAGAAAATAACACAAAATAACAAAACAATTTTAATTTAATTCGCTGTATACTGCAAAATTTTTACATCTAACGATAAAAACCGTAATCATTTTGATTTTTAAGATAATTTGTCCATTTTTTATTAAGGTGCCTTTTAGTTTGATGGATTTATAACTAAATAACCGCTGAAAACATGAGTTTCAAATTTAATCGACTTAAAAAATATGGCTATTTTGAATAAAATTGATATTTAAAACTTTATCTCGGTATAATAGAGATACGCGAGCAAAGCTAGAGAACTCAGATTTTACTTAACGTCGCGTCTATGGTAGTCGAAGCACTTGACTATAGCGTTTACTATACTTTTGCAGAGGGTATAATGTTCAATTATATCTATTCTTGATCAGCAATACTAAACGAGGCGATCTATCCGCCCCTAGGCATTTAATATTGCAGATTTCCTTATTCTCGTACGCAGTACAAACCGAATGACCCAAACAAATCCACTAAACCCGATGTCACAGTTCTCCTTTTAGCTGAGTAACAGGTATTTGTAAGCCTACATCTTTTTTTTTTACTTTAGTTGATAGTCGAAATACTACTACAGAAAATGTACACAAATTGCGTTAAGAAGAATTTAAATGTTTCCTTTTAACGGTTCAAAAGTTAAGTGCCTACGAAACTAGCTGTTTGCCTGACCGCAGATTTTCTACTAGTTTGTAATAACCCTCAACATACATTGTCAATGGTAATAACTCTCATATTACCGATAAGCAAAATCTAGCAAAATTAAGCTTTTTTGAAATGAAAATTTGCTTATCGTATTTTTATGCTTGCCTGGGTTTGTGTAAAACAACATGCTTTGCTGATCGTAAGACTATACTTTTCAACGAAAAACACATTTTAACGGGTTAAAAAACCATTACACATTCAACATTGTTTCTACTACCTAAAATATATAAATATAATAAATTAAGAAAACACAAACAAAGTTCATATTTCAAGCAGTGTTACTTGCTATGAACTGTTAATAATAATGTGTTGCTTGTTAAGTGTTGGGGGATCTCATTACATAATAATTATATACATACGTTTGCCACGCCCACTCTAACGTCCAGAAACGGCCAAAACCCCTAAATCTGTCTGTCGCTCATATTACCATGTATTGAAATAGCGGGATGGTGGCTCTTTCCAAATCCCCTTCCTCCTTATATACCTGCTTTTCCCTTTTGCTACCTTAAGGTGAGTAATGGGTATCTGATAGTCAAGACACTATAGATTTTAGTATTTAGGCGTCCGAAATTAACTATTAACAGGCATGGCGAAGAAGTGGAATATGAGTGTTTGGAGAAGGTGATGAAGAATGCTGTTTTGATGACGCGAATTTGGAAAAGAGGGAGTTTGGCAAATAGTTGGAGACAGAGCTAGTGGAGATTTCAGGAGCAGAGTGACAGTGCCGAAAACGCACCGGACTTTGGATGAAAAATATAGCCTGCTTTGAACGTGCGTTGACCTATTTCGCAAATGGGGCATGCCAAGAGAACAGAACAACAAAGAATACGCAAGCCGTTGTTACTTGTTGCCCGTCATTCTTTTCATTTTCTGAGATGCACACGCCTTTTTTCGTCATTTTCACTTGCGTTTACACATTTGAAGGAGTGGGCTTTTAGTTTCTTAAGTTAACCAAATCAATGATATCATCGACTACCTCGACTATCACGTTCGCGCCGGAATATGAACTGTGCAGTTGGCTTTGACCAGAAAAATAAGTGCCACGTCTCAGCAGCGGACCAAGACAGGACTCCAAGTGAAAAGACGTTATCAGACGTCAAAACGTTCCTACTGTTGTCACGGCCATATCCTGGCAGAATTAAGACAGAGTTTTGCGACGAGGAACGGAGCCGTGAGCTTTTGGTGGAAAATTTCCCAAGATCACGAAGGATCGAGTCCTACTCGGTCTTATCGATAGGGGCAATCCGAAGGGCAGGATCCCCAGAAATAAGTGGAAGGCCCTCATTTGCCTGCGCATGTTAAAAGAAAAGCCAGGCTCATCGCCTTGCTGCATGGACGCCGGCTGGTACCAGGGCAGTGTCATAGTGGAGGCCTAGTTGGTGGATAGTTAGCGGTCAGCTGACCAATAAAAGCAGGCGGCAAGCAAGCTTGGCGAGGTCTACGAAAAGGCAAACATTGTGGCACTGGACTGGTGGGATGTCTCCAGTAGGCCTCAAACTCAGATTTGGCTCCCATCTGCAATAAGCGCGGCGAAGGACATCATACTGCAGGAATTCATAACCCACACCCTTCCACGAAGGACTGGAAAGTCGTCAAGGTGGAGGATCATAAGGGGGATCTAAACCTGGCAATCATAGTCGTAAACACGGAATCAGTGGCTGCAATCGCGGCTGCTCGAGGAGTGCTGATCCTCGGCTCTAGAGCCATTCACACCAAAATTTACAAGAGCGACTCCATTGCCGCTGAAAGCTCTGCCGGCAACCTAGCCAAGCACGTGCTTTCTGAGGAGTTGGAGGGACGGAGGACTGCTACTCGAACGCTTTGTCGCTGAGATGGCTCCAACTTATAAGGACACGTTGGCGGAGGCTTATACCCTGAACAATTAGATACCATGACGTCATTTAGACTTGAGGTCCGCTGAAGTGTATTCCAAGCGGAAGCTCACGACATAAAGGAATAACTTCTTTGTTTAAGAAACATAAGCCTCCAAGAAGGACACCTAAATATATATAGTGACAGCTAAACGGCTATTAAATCAATCTATTCGGCAAACACCAAATCTCGAACAATAGCAGACTGTCGCAGATTTCTCCACGAGATGGCTAGTTAGTTTACTATTAGCCTAATATGGGTTCCGGGTCAACGGGACATCGTAGGCAACTGCATAGCGGAAAAGGAGAATGTCGACATGCTCTTGACAACTTGCAATCTATACTCGTATATCAGAAACTATTTTAACAAATAGGCGTTTCTCTCACCAAACATGGCGTGTGATAAAACGTAAAAAAACTGCGAAACTACTCAAACTCAGCCGCACAGAGTGTGGTATGCTAGTTCGAGTTCTTACAGGCCACTAGCTCGTTCGCCGGCAGGATAAAAGCCCAAAAAAATGACTTGTATAAAAGTTGCAAGGATAAAGAAGAAGATAAAACGGTAGAACACTTTCTCTGATTTTCCCCAGCACTATGCAGACTTACCCTTCACCAACGATCTTACCGAAATATCGGAGAATAGGCTTAAAAATATAAACGCATTTATAAAATCTTCTGGTTGAAAAAAAACATAAAAGATAGGGGACCCAAAAGATTATACGGTATCACAATGGATCCACAGAGGTGTGAGACCATATTCTTGCAGCCGTTCTAACCTAACTTTACAGCGCTGAAAATCTTTCTGTTTATTTCTAGAGTTATTAGTTCTTATAATAAGTAATACCCTTTCGGATAAGTAATAAGTAATACGGTGTAAATGTTTGTGGAGATCTTGAAAACCATAAAAACGTTCTGATTTCTCATGCAATGTATTACCCAAAGTGGGTGCTAGACGGAATTAGGCGTTATAAGCGTGTAAGTGGGTCTTCGGCGAAAAAAAACTTGCGCTGCGCAGGAAACCCAGACACTGCATGCTTAATCACAACTTTATGATTCTTTTTATTGAGGGCAATAAATTAGATAATTCGTTTGTAAAATTTAAAATCTGTATTTATTCATTTTCAACTTCTTTAAAGTATTTCCCTCCAATAAAAAAAAAACGTTTACCAACATTTCTTCTAATCGTCAAAAAAAACCAAATACGGTCATCAGGGCCTTTTTTGATTGTGCATTTCTCTCCTCAATCGACTTGAAAAGAGTTTACTGACTTTCTTGAGATTTAGCCATTAGGAGATTTTAGGAGATTTTTTGCCGAAATGGTCACAAAGAACGATTGTAGTGTGAGACGGTTCATTATCGTAATGCAAATGAAGAATTGTAGTCGTTTATTTAAGTCGAATTGCTTGGCGCTCAAATAATATTTTTTGCTAACAGTCAGTTGCTAAAACCACAAAAAATATTGCCCTATATCTGAGTGAAGGGAGCGCAGGGAGAAAAAAAAAGCATTTGAGTCAAATCATTTATGTAAATTCTTAATAAAAGGGTGCTAGGTGACTTCATTGGTAAATAAAAATAAACTTATTCCTTCTCACGGCGATATACCTAGGCAAAAACAAATGGCGAAGCTCATTCCATAGTTTCGAGATCCCCACTCACCAATAATGACTTTCGCTCAGCCTAGAAAAATGTAACTGAGCGTTTTGAAAACAAGCGATAGCACAGAAGTCTTTTCAAGGTTGTTTGTCTTCCTTACAATTTTCCGGCGTTAATATTAAGAATTGACAAAACTACCAAAGCTCACGCTATCAATATGGAAGCAATCCATCCAAAATAAAGCAGTAATTCCTACGTGGCTACGCAAATCGAGTGGCGATTTCCAATGATAAATTCATTTAACACAAGGATAGTTCTGATACCCAAAGGCTGCGATCTGTGTTCGAAGAAGAACCACACCGGGCGTATATATTCACGCTTCCTACATTCGATCCTCCACGGCCGGTATCCGCCTCAATTTCACGCACAATTTCTTCCTATTCAGCGCAAGTTTTCCTACGAAAAGTCCCTCCTGAGAGTACTCCATACGAATACTAGGTTACATATCCCACCTTGGATGGCGGACGTTCCCGAGGTACGCCGAGTCTGTCAAAATATCTGTTCTCTAAGGAAGTGCCACCACCTTCGGCGCCTTATCGCTCCAATTGGGGAAAAAAATGTAAAGCTTTTAACAAAAAAAAAAATGCAGTTCGGCTGCAAACACTGATTAGACCTTAACCGATCTTATGGCACAGATCCAGATCTGTCTTATCCATATGATATGGCTAAATCCAACTTTATTGTGTGTCCTGTTATAAGTGAAATCGCACTTATTTTAGATTTGCGTTAAAGAATTTGTGTAGCCCATCGCGCAAACTCTTTGGAAGCGTCAGTTTTCCTTTACAGATGGGAAAAGTCGTTCGTTATCCCGCTTCATAAAAAGGGGAGTAAATTGAATGCGTGTAATTACAGAGGTATTTCAAAGCTTTCAGCTACACCGAAGCTCTTTGAGAACATTATTACGGCCCATGTGTCTTCTTATGTACTTATGTACGTTGATGGCATTAAGTTGTATCTGCAATATAATGATCCTGCACAAAGTTTAGATTTAGAATCTGATCTCAATGCATTTCAAACAAGGTGCATGGGTAATTAATTAAAATTAAATGGTTCTAAGTGAAAACTAATAACTTTTTTTCGTGTCAGCCCTCACTATTAAACTTATACTTTGAGAGGTTGTGAGTTAGATAGGATAACGCATGCTGATGACCTTGGAGTCCATAAGGATCCTAAATTTAAATTTTCTGATCACATTCGGAATTCGATTTATCGTCGCTTGTTAACAGCTGTGTTTACTTTTGTGCCCCGAGTTTTTGTCTTTCTCAGTGATTTTGTGCGAGTGTTCTGTGTGTGTTTATTTACAAATATTAGCCTAACAATTGCGCTAGTAATTTTAAATAGATCTCCCAGTAAACGGGTACGTATTAATAGTTATTTTAGCATTTCTATTAGATTTGTTTAATCTCATAGCTTTGTTTATGTAACTCACGCTCCTAAACTTGCTAAAACCCTTTTACTCCCTTTTAATCTCCGTCGCTCTATTTTATAACTAAATAAATTTCTGGTATACATTTTCGGTGCTATTTTCTGCAACTCTCTCTCTTGCTTGATTTACTTTGTATTTATTCGTGCTGAAAGTTGTTGTGCGACACCACAAGCCACGCTCAGTCGATAGAATATTTTTTTGGGGTTTGGGGTTTTGAAATTTTTGATCCCAGTGCCAAATTTACTTTGAGGTATTTTTGATATTTTATTTAATTTTATTTTTCATTTGTTTGTCTTATAATGGCCCTTGTCTGTTCCAAAAAAAACTGCACACACCCAAATCCGAACTTGGTAGCAGCAGTTCCTGTCGACACAGGGGTAAGCGAACCAACTGTGCACAGGGAGTGCTCGAGTGAAGTCCATGTTTCCGGATCAAAAGCTTCTGTACTGGCTAGATGTTTTGGAATTTATACGTGAAAAATTCCCATCCGAAGATATTGCAGTTGAACAATTTCGATTTTCATATTTGCTCCGCCTGATGTTTTTAATGATATACTTTCTGAAAACTTTTGGCTTAATGATGATTTGGTAATTAAAAAATTTGTTCCAAATAAACCGAGAACAAATAACAGGCCCTAGGCTTTATGCTGACTCCTCTGCATTTACTGAAGATATTTTAGCTTTTACGGAAACTTGGCTGAAACCAGAGATATCCGACTCTGAAGTTCTGTCTAAAAACTTTAATATTTGTCGGACCAATCGCCACTCACGTAAGAGGGCAGTGTGCTGATTGCCGTTACCCCTAGCCTAACAACTGAAAGAATTCTCATTCATATCCCGAATGAAATTGAATTCCTAAGTGTGATTGATTTTGTGGATGGCCTTTTAGAAGTATCGTTTAGGGAAGTAAGCTTTATAACAAATTTCTTAAGTAGACAATTAGATCTTGTGTTTGTTTCAGACCCATCTGAAATCACAGTATGTAGAATTGACGCTCTTGTTGTACCTGAACACCGATATCATCCAACTATGGAATTGACAATTTGCCTCCCCTGCTCTGATACCCTCTCTTCTTTAGTTTCTCCAACTAAAATGAGATGTTTTCGTAAATGTAACTATAATAAACTTAACGATATGATTTCGCATTATAATTGGACAGACTTGTACAGTTGTACAGACATTGAAATTGCTACCCTATGTATCTAAGTCAATGTAAATTTGAATTTTCAAAGGATCCGAAACAGTTTTACAATTTTTTTAATGCCAAGCGTAAGGCATCGGCATTGCCTTCATCGGTACGTCTAAACTCAATGGAGGCATCGACGGATTCTGAAATTGCTGATTTATGTGCTGAGTTTTTCCAAACTACTTAAGAGATTTAGCAACAACAACGCCAACATGTTCTCCCGGTCCAGATGGACTTCCTGGATGTGTGCTTAAGTTTTGTGCGTCAACCATTTGTAAACCGATTCTTAAACTTTTTAATTTGTCATCATTATCATTTCGTCATCAGTTTTTCCTTCTATCTGGAAGGACTTTTTTATTATTCCACTCCATAAGAAAGGTGCGAAGGCAGATGCTTAAAATTATAGAGGTATTTCTAAATTGTCGGCAATTCCTAAAGCATTTGAACGTATTATCACTTCTCATTTGCAACATATATGTTCCTCGCTTATATCACTGTGTCAGCATGGTTTTGTTAAGCGAAGATCGACATACATCAACCTTCTTGAATTGTCATCTATTGTAATAAATGGGTTTAAAAAAAAAATGCAGACTGACATTGTGTATACAGATCTTAGTAAGGTCTTTGACTCCGTTAACCACTCACTTCTTTTATTTAAATTAGATCAGCTTGGGTTTCCTGGCAATCTATTATCTTGGATTTCATGTTACTTGAATGGTAGGACTCAAAGGGTTATATTCAAGAATGCTGTTTCAAAATTGATCTACGTGACATCTGGAGTGCCTTAGGGTAGTCATTTGGGCCCTTTGCTGTTTACTTTGTTTATTAACGATCTTCCCTCAATCATAACACATTCTCGTGTAATAATGTATGCTGATGATGTTAAGCTTTGCTTATCATATATTGATATAGCGTCGGGATTTAACTTACAGTCGGATATTGATTGTTTTCATGGATGGTGTGAGTACAACTTTTTAAATTTGAACTGCCTAAAATGCAACGTTATGACTTTTTATAGGGGTACTCCTACGTTTATCAGTTACTTTCTTAAAAATACGCCACTTGACCGTATTTATTCAGTTAACGATTTAGGTGTTCTTCTTGACCCTAAACTTAAATTTCCATTATTTCCACTATTAACAAAGCCATGAGTGTTCTTAGTTTTAAAAAGCGTTGGTCAAAAGAATTTGATGACCCTTATACGACCAAATTATTATTTACCTCCCTTTTCCATCCTATTTTGGAATATTGTTCTTCGGTTTGGAGTCCACAATATCGGTACAAAAAAAATTTATTTTATTTGGCCTGCGTACTTTGAACTAGGATCAAAACGTAAGGCTACCTTCCTACCAGAGTAGATTACAGTTGCTTAATTTACCTACCCTTGTAAATCGTAGAACAATGCTTGATACTATTTTTATGCAAAATCTTATAAGAGGGGACATTGATTCTGCAGATCTTTTAAACAGTCTAACATTCAATGTTCGTGTTAAACTAACACGAAATTATTATCCTCTAAATTTGCCACGATGTACATCAAATTTTTGTCTGCACGAGCCCTTTCGCGTTCTATGTAATAACTATTATAAATTTTATCATTTAATTTGCATTTCAACATCTATCCCGGTATTAAAAACTAATATTTTAACTCATTTGCTTAGTTGTGCCTTTTATTTTAATTTGTGTCCCGTCTCTATTTGTTTTATGTATGTATCTTTCTCGCGAACTCGCATTTTCTGCCCAAATTGATAAAAGGGCCCGGCGCGTAACAAGCACGTGCTTGGTGTCGTGCGTGCGTGCTAGCATTTATCAAAAGGTGGTTAAAGGAATTTGATGATCCTTTTGTCACGAAAACTTTGTTTATTTCATTATTCCGACTAATTCTTGACTATTGCGCTCCTGTTTGTGGTGCATATAAACCGGATTGAGTCTGTGCAAAAAAAACTTACTTTCTAAAAACCTATTACAACCATCCTACTCTAGTAGACTACTTCTTATTAACTTACCATCATAAGCTAAACGTAGAACTATGCTTGGTATTACGTTTATTATAAATCTTATTTATGGTAATGTGGAGAGTCCCGTATCACTGGGTCGTCTCAGGTTCACTAGAAACTATATTCCGCTAGTATTAAATTCCAATTGTTTATTTAATTTTAATAGACAATATGACTTAATATCTACTACCGACTCACTGCCTATCCTAAAATCAATAATACTATCCTATTTAGCAACTAATAAGTTTTACTTTATGTATCTTGTTTATGCGTATGTTGAACCGTATTTTTTATATTGTCTTTTATTATATTGTCTTTTTATTTGTCCGCGCTTTCGTTTAGTCGCCCTAAACCTTGAATGGACTCCGCGCGTAACAAGCATTGCTTAGTGTCGTAAGGGACACATGTTTGTACAGACTATAAACGTCCAAAAAATAAAAAAAAACGAAAATCCTGTAGAGATAAAAATTTTCATTGCTTTGACAGCTTTGCTTTACTTGACTTAAAATTTTGACAAAATATTCTTCAGAAGCATTCAATTACAAAAACAAATTCAAAACATATTTAACAAGAAAGAAAAGTTAATTCGGCAAGCCGAAGTTTTTATACCCTTGCAGTTATAAAAAATAATCAATAATTTTTTTAAATTGAATTAGAAATTGTTAAAACAATAAAAATGTATATTCCCAATATTATAAGATAATATGTCAAAAAGCCCCCAAGCTATATTTGGTTTCACAGTATTTCCCACAAATTATCCGATCACTCCTATGACAGCTATATGATATAGTCGTCCGATTTTAATAAAATTTAATTCGAAATTCAGAACAAATTAAAAAATGTTATTTTCAAGCTTATAAGGTTATATGTTAAAAAACACAAATGGATATAATTTTTATTTTATGTTTTTCTACTAATTTTCCGATCGTTCCTATGGCAGCTATATGATATAGTCGTCCGATTTTGATAAAATTTAATTCGAAATTCAAAACCAAATAAAAAATGTTCTTTCCAAGCGTAGAAGGTTATAAGTTAAGAAACACCGAAGATATAATTTTTCAACATTATTTTACCACTAATTTTCCGATTGTTCCTATGGGAGCTATAGGATATAGTTTTCCGATCCGGCTGGTTCCGACTTATGTACTACCTGCAATAGAAAGAAGACTTTCAGCCCGATAGCTTTAAAGCTAAGAGTTTGCGTAGAAGTGGACGGACAGACGGACGGACATGGCTAGATCGGCTCGTCTTGTGACGCTGATCAAGAATATATATACTTTAGGGGGTCGGAAACGTCTCCTTCACTGCGTTGCAAACTTCTGACTGAAATCATTATACCCTCTGTATAAAAATTATGTGTTTCACATAATATTTCCCACTCCTGGAATAAATTTTCTGAGTTTCAAATTTAATTTCATCGAAATCGGAGCATTATATCATAGTCATCAGAACGTTCGAAAAATTGGTAGATTCGTCAGAAAGTATGTAACAGATAAAACGAAGCGTTCCCGAACCGAAGTATACGTATAGCAACTGTGACACTACAAATCCACAGGCAGTGCTGGAATCCAATCCAGCCTTCCATTTTTAAACTTTGGTTTCGACGCGGTCTTCTGCACGGACACAGCCAACGGTGCTTACTGAAATTCCATCGATAAGACTGGAATTTTTTCTGGTATTTTTTAAACGAAAGGTGTTAGCCGCATACTTACCTTCCTCACTCCTATAAGTGTTCGCGTTTTCCGTCGTTGTGCGTACTAGGCTCTTTAGGAAAAACTGTTCTCTTACACAAATAGTATACATTAATGTTGTATATGCACATTTGTTGATTTCGTAAGTTACAAATAAAAAAATCAGTCTGATATTGGCGATTTTTTGTCCTAAAAATATTTTTTATCAGACAATAAAACTAACGGTAATTTCATTTTTGGTCTCTTTAATTCGTGCGCGCTACGGGTAATTTTTACTCTTAAATCGCGTCTAATTGTCGTTTAATAAAATGAATATTAAAAATAAAGATATAAACCTAAAACTGAGTAATTGTTATGTCATTTTGTGTTGTGTTATTGTTTTAATGTTAGTATTTCTTCAGTGAACATTTTAAGTGGTATTTTTGTACATAGATAGATTTTAGATAAAGAAAAAGTTGCCAATTTCGTCTCACCCTTTGATGAAACTTATTTGTTAGTACTAGATAATGTTTTTTTATTCTACGTTTTAAAGTTTGAGCTCCAACTTTTTGCCACTTTCTGCCTTGTACGCTCTTTTGTGTTTTGTTGTTTTCGTCATATTCGATTGTGCTTTGAAATCTCAGTTGGTCAGAAATCGTAGCTTTTCCGATGTTTTAAAAGGCAAACATCGACGTTAAACCAAAAAATGTTCAATTGTGAATTTAAAATAGATTTTTTAAATAAAATAAATTCTGAGATTTTACTTAAGCTAAAAGTATGCAATTGAATTTAAGTGTTAAAAAGTCATTTTCTAGTATATTGCTTCCTTAACGTATGGTCTTATTCTTGTTTTTATTATTTCACTTATCGGGTCCATAATAGCAGTACAACAATTTTTTACTGAATATCTTCCATCTGGAAGTATTTTTGCTATACTAGATCAACCAGTGTGTGATATGGTGAACGTGCCCTAATTGGTATTTTAAGAACAAATGCTAACCGATAGCATTGTCGTTTCACAAGGTTTCAATTGTGTCACGCTTTGTTTTCTATAATCCAAATCAATAAAGATAGCTTATAATTCCGAAAAATAATTTTCGTAAGTTTTTGCTTTAACAGTATTCTCCAGAAATAAAAATATACATATGCAATGTGTGTATGCCTTATCTACTATAAGATACAATTTTCACAAAAACGTACATTAAGTTCTAGTTCTAAGTTCACATTTTTACGTTCCCTGCGTTTTGTCTTTAACATGATATACATATGTATACTCAATAAACATAACTTAGTAGTCTAATTTAAGACACTTAAATGAGTATTATTTAATTTAATTTTTATCACGGGATTCTGGATGATGGTCAATAATGAATACAATTTTTATTTTCCACGTCCAGACGGATGGAAAAAATATTTTCAAATCGATCCGTTCATCAAAAAAATTATTAGCAATTAATTTGTAACTAAGAAAAAATGTATAATAATAACAAGTGTAGTGCTAACTATCAAGATGCAACCTTTACAAAAGTCTGAAATCTATTATTAAGTGACAACGAGTAGAATCGGTCAACTATATCGTATAGGAGGAATCAAAAAAAAACCTTGATGTTTTCTAACATATTAAATGATTAAAATGCCGTTGAATTTTTTTTAATGAAATCACTCGTTTAGTCCGAATCCTGATAGCCAGCGGATTATTTTTTTTTTTTACAACCCTTTATATTTATCGTGCTCTAACTTCTAGTGTTTATTTTGTTTTACTCAAAATTAATTAACTAATGTACATAAACATTACCTAAATATATGGAATTTCAAATTGTATGCTTTAACCGTTAGTTGAAAAATGTTTTTCATACACTTAGACAAACGGTTTTAACACGGGATGGCCACCTTAAGTGCAAATAGAACTTGGCGGTCAGCCATGGTCTCTTGTAATTGAATTTTTTTTTAGTTGCCAGTTTTGCTAAACTAATTACATATTAATGAGTTCCTATAAAATTTTTAAATTAATAAATTTGTAATAAGGTACAAATTAAAAAATAAATAAAAATCTGAAAAATATGACGCGTTTTTTGCAACGAGCCACAAATAAAATTTGGCATGAATTAAAAAAAGTGGAGGGAATTTTTATCGTTTTTTTTTTGTTTTTATTAATTTTATGTTAAATTTTACTTTCTTCAGAAAGTTACATTTTCCCGATGAATCTAGTATTCCTTTATCGGTTTGAATGTTCAAATCTTGTAAACCTACCATATCTTGGACGATGATGTACTATGGTCAGTACAATCAAATGGTCTTTACGACACCAAGCAATGCTTTTTAATTAACTTTAGTAACACCATGTGAAATTTTTATAGATTGTTGCTGACTTCAGATATATTAAAAATAAATGACTTTATTCTTTTTTTAGACTATTTTTTTTTTATTTTCAGAAGAGTAGTCCAATTTTTATTAAATTGAATTCAAAATTCTTAAAACTTCAAAAAATGTTATTTCCAAGCTTAGAAGGTTATATGTGAAAAAACACAAAAGATATAATTTTTCATATTTTCCGACTAATTTTGCGATTCTTTCTATGGCAGCTATATGATACAGACGTCAGATTTTGAACAAATTTAATTCGAAATTCAAAACCAATTAAAAAATGTTATTTCCAAGCGTAGGAGGTTATATGTTAAAAAACACCAAATATATAATTTTTTTTATATTTGACGACTAATTTTGAGAACGTTTCTATGGCAGCTATATGATATGGTTGTCCGATTTTGATACAATTTAATTCGAAATTTAAAACCAATTAAAAAATGTTATTTCCAAGCGTTGGAGGTTATATGCTGAAAAGCACCGAAGATATACTTTTTTGTATATTATTTTACCACTAACTTTCGGTCGTTCCTATGGCAGCTATATAATTTAATTTAAAATTCAAAACTAAATAAAAAATTTTACTTTTAAGCTTAGAAGGTTATATGTAAAACAACACCGAAGATATAATCTTTTTTTTAATTGTTTCCCCGATAGTTCCTATATGATATAGTTGTCTGATCCGGCTGGTTCCGACTTATATATTACCTGCAATAGAAAAGACTTTTGGGAATGTTTCAGCCCGGTAGCTTTAAAACTGAGAGACTATTTTGCGTAGAAACGGACGGACAGACGGACATGGCTAGATCGACTCGTCTAGTGACGCTGATCAAGAATATATATACTTTATGGGGTCGGAAACGTCTCCTTCACTGCGTTGCAAACTTCTGACTGAAATCATTATACCCTCTGAAAAGATATACACATTTTTTTCAATTCGTTTTCAATTCAATACGTATTTCTAAATATTTTCAAAAAATCATACAAAATATAAAAAAAAAAATATTTTTGATTTTTGTTTTAACAAACGTTTTACATCAAAATATTTAAATTTTCAAGTCGAGGAAAAAAATTCAAAGAGTAGATTTTCACACAAATTCGAAATTTTTAATGAGTACTGAATGGGTTAAGAAAAGTAGTGCATCATTCAAACGGAATTTAAATAACCTTTTCGTTGATGCCCAAAGTTAAACGAAGCAAGTTCAAGTTAGGAGTATACATAACTTTTCTTTTGTCAAAAAAAAAACTTTTGTCAAAACTTATGCCGACTAGTGTAATACTTTAAAATATAAGTTTTAGTTTATTTATTTCGGCATGTATAAACTACGCGCCATTAAAATAATAATTAAAAATGTTTATGCCTAATAAACCTGGTGATGCGCAGTACCATTCTAAAGTTCTGCTAAAAATAGTAATACTCCATATAATACGCATATACTAAACTTACCAGAATTTTTTCTTTAGGTCTATTAGAAGTTTTCTTTTACAGCATTCCAGATCATCGGGCTATCCTGAGTTCTGCCTTTGGCTAACACAAGAGTTCACAACAGCGACGATTTTTGGTTTATATTTTTTATTATTTTTATATTTATATTATGTTTGATCATAAAAGTATAAACAAAGTGATTTTTAAAAAAATTCTTGTTGCAGTTACTATTTTTTTTTTTTTGTAAGAAACTTTTTGCATTCAAAAACTTCATTTAATTTTCAAGACGAAGGAAAAAGGTATAGAAGTAGATTTTCACAAAAATTAGTCATTTTCAATAATTCTTAATAGGTTAAAAAAAAGTTTTGTATCATTGAAACGGCATTTAAATTACCTTTTCATTGATGCCTGATTTTATAATACGTAAGTTTCGACCAGCGTATAAAAGTAGGAACCAGACGGATTTTATAGCTTCCAAAGGAATATACGGAAACAAGAAAGGAAGTTAGCTTCGGCAAGCCGAAGTTTGTATACCCTTGCAGTTATAAAAAATAATCAATAATTTTATCAAATTGAATTCGAAATTCTTAAAAATATAAAAATTTATATTCCCAATATTATAAGATAAAGCCAAAGCTATAATTTGTTTCACATTATTTCCCACCAATTATTCGATCGCTCCTATGGCAGCTATAAGATAAAATTTAATTCGAAATTCAGAACTAATTTAAAAATGTTATATCCAAGCTTAGAAATTTACATGTTAAAAAACACGAAAAATATAATTTTTTTACCCTCTGCAAGTAGTAGTAGTAGCAGTAGTAGTTTGTGGGTGTTTACGCACGAACTACGCAACAACCCGAAAAGTACCCCCAAGTTTTTCATACCTTTTTTCCAGGACTTTTCTACGTTTACAGGCCACCGCCCCCAACTCAGTATTGGCTGTTGCCAGTCATCGTCTAATTTCCATAATTAAAAAGTTGCCCCATGATAAGAATTGATAAGTGGTATCCAGAACATTGACTTTATAACTTTAGGAAGTACTGACTATTTTCATGACTTTTTTTAAACGATATAAACCGTATCGTCAATTATTTTATTAGTATATCAAAGTACAACTTTCAATACATATATTCTCATAAATTTGTATCGAAAAAATTTACCACGTTTAAAGCCCAAACTATTGCATTCCAATTTTTAATCATTTTGTACCGGTCAGCATAATTTAATTTCACAACGGGATGCGACAATTTCAGCATAAGCTTTCAAAAAAAAAAAAAATTCTAGCCGTGTTACGTTTGATAAAATTTAAGAAGTCAGTATTTCGGGTATAAGCTTACCAACTATCCTTTCTCTTTTCTTCTTCAATGTAGTACATATGTATTTCGAGCTTTCTTGATGTATCATTTTATACAAGGTGAGTTCCAAAGTAAACAGGACTTTTTTAATCTAGCGTCCTATAGTGGCGCCATCTATATGCCAACTGGTGCTATCGTTTATCGACTTTCAGCAAAAATTTCATGACATTTCATCTATTGGTTATTTCGTTTTAAGTGTCAGCATAATTTTGTCATCAGTGCCAAAATGAGCTTCAAAAAAAGACCCAACATTAAATTTTGTTTTAAAAGTTGTAAAACTTTTACCGATATGTTTAAATTGATGAAACAAGTTTATGGCGATGATTGCCTATCCCGTAGTAGAGTGCAGGAGTGGTTTCAACGTTTTCAAAGTGGTCATGAGGACATAAATGACGATGAAAATATGGGACAATCAAAATCCGTAAAACCCGAAAATTTCATCAAAACAGTGCGTGAATTCATAAAAAATTGGCCGAAATCATCATTGAAATTAATGGAAATAGAATTGAACATCTCCAAAACATCGATTTATCGTATTTTGACCGAATATTTGAGCTTACAAAAGGTGTGTGCACGGTTTGTTCCGCACAAATTGACTGACGTTTAAAAATTGCTCAGTATTCAACATTCGAAGGACATTATTAAAGAGGAAAAAAAGACCCGAACTTCCTTTACAAGATTGTGACTGGTGACGAAACGTAGTGTTTTGTTCCACCCAGCAAAAACGTCAATGCGGTACGTTTCTACCTTGGAGTTTTGAAACGTTTGGTGAGCCGTATTTGGCGTGTTCGGCCCGAATAACGCGAAGATGGAAGTTGGCATTTGTTGCACGCCGCCTCATCGATCGACGCTTGTGTCCGACTATTTGACCAAAAATCACATTTTAACCATCTAACATTTCTCGTATTCACCTGATATGGCACCGTGAGACTTCTACATTTTCGGAAAAATGTATGTTAAAAAACACGAAGATATAATTTTTTAAATTTTTTCCCCGATAGTTCTTAAGGAAGCTATAAGATATAGTTGTCCGATCCGGCTGGATCCGACTTATAGACTTCCTTCAATAGAAAGAAAACTTTGGGGAAAGTTTCATCCCGTTAGCTTTAAAACTACTCGGCTACAGTGGATGTTTTCAAAGGACCCTCGCTATCTCCCACTTTTTCAACATCATACCTACCATGTTTGTGAACTTTTATTATCTTGTACGGGGCAAGATACTTTCCTTTAATCTTCAAAGCAACTCCGTTGATCGTTGACTTTATGGAGCTTTTCTTTCTTTCTCTTTAAATCAAAGGTACGCCTATTTTCTGTTCATGATCTTGATCTAGCTCATGGATTAAAGACTGCTTAATCTGCTCTTTCAGCTCTGAACTGTCTACTCTTGAGCGGGGTTTCTTTTGTGCTCCTAGGCTCAATATTGTTAACCCATTGCTGAACCTTTCCCACATGTTTGTACCACGAGGTACACCTGTAGCGATTAGTAATATGCTGTATCTTCTGTTTGTCACAGTATTCCTTGAACAAGTGAGATGTGAATCATCACGGTCTGACACGATCCTGAATGGATTTCCAAAAATGATAGCCTTCTTATCAATTTAGCACCTCCTCAACTCCTGTACTGCGTGTTGGATACAACCAAACGTACTTCGAAAATGCATCCACGACTACAAGGATGTGGTTGTATCTTTTCTTAGTGATCTCCATCGGCCCTACGAGATCAATATGATAGGTAACTAATGATTTTTCTCCCTTATCGATTGGATTTAGATAGCTTTCCTGCTTTCCAGCTTTTGCGTTTACCAATATACACTCGACACAACTACCCACTACTTTGATAACTTTGTACCTCAATTTCGGAATGAAGTAGGATATCTCCATCAAATCCTGCGTCCTCTTTGCAGAAAAATGTCATTGCTTATGAGCAATTTGGATTATCTCAGTTTCCATTTGAGATAAAACTACGATCAGTTCTCTGTCTGGGTCTTTGAACAAGATTTGATTGGCGATTTAATAATCACAAAACAAGCAACTTGGCTGAGCGCATCTACGTGTCTCATCTTGGTACCTGATCGATGTTCTATCTCAAAGTCTTGCAAAAACATTGCCCACCTAGCTACTCGCAACGGAACTTCTATCTTTTTCATTGTCATGGCGAACGCGTTACAATCTTTGATGATTTTTAAGGACGTATACCCGCCATTTCGTTAACACTGCCATGACTGCTAGCACCTCCAGTTCGTATGAATGATATTTTTCTTCGTACGGCTATGTTTTACGACTCATGTACATTACGGGATGCAACTGGATCTTTGTGTAGTAGGACAGCGCCGAAAGCAAACTTTGACGCGTCCGTGTGTATTTCTGTATGCAACTTTGGGTTATACAGTTTCAAAACCGGTTTACTAACCAAGGTTGAACTTAACTGCTCGAATGAAACCTGTTGCAACTCTTTGAATTCAAAACTTACATCTTTCCTCAATAGGTCCGACTATGACTGCATATCCATCTATGAAATTTCTAAAGTACGACGTTAACCCAAGGAATCGTTGTATAGCTTTTCGATCAGACGGTACGGGAAAGTTATCTACCGCTTTCGTTTTTTCATTACTGGGCGTGATCGAACCGTTTTCTACAATGTAGCCAAGAAAGTCTACCCTGCTCTGTAAGATTTGACATTTCGCCCAATTGTTTCTTAGCCCATTCTGCTCTGCAACCTCAAATACTCTTTTTAGTTTCTGTAACCCTTTTACGACATCTTTGCTGGGAATAATAATGTCGTCCATGTAGACAACTGCGTCGCCGGTCTTAATGAGTTCTCTGAGAACTGCCATTATGAACCGCGTAAAAACTGCTGGCGAGTTTGAAAGGCCAAAGGGCACATACAGGAACTCGTATTGTCCTTTCTGTGTAACGAATGAAGTATACTTTTGAGAGCTTCCACTGGGAGATGGAAATATCCGTTGGTTAGAAATCATCGCTCCCTGTAACTTTTCTATTACGCTGTCCATTTGTACCATGGTAAAATTGTCTCTCACAGTTTTCTCGTTCAACTTGCGATAGTCGCAGCACAACCGTTTCTGACAGTTCTTTTTTGCAACGAGAACGATTGGTGATGCATACACTGAAGTGCTTGGGTTGATTATCTTTTGCTCGAGCCACTCCCGAACCTGTTCGTCTACTACCTTCTGCTCAGTATAAACTATGCGTCTAGCATGCTGAGATACTGGCGATTCGTCCGTTAGGAAGATTTTCATCTCGACTGGGCAACGTACATTCCTTTTTGGCTTGTAGTTTTCTATCATGTGCTTAACAACACTTTGTTGCGAATATGGCAAATGAAACAACTCTACATCAAGCTTACTTCCTGTCTGCTCTAAGGTTATCATGCACAAAGTCTGAAACTCATTCCGTAATTCCACGCATGAACTTGGTTCTTTCTCCCCTTCTTGTATTTTCGGCTTTGATTGTGAACCAATCTGTCTGATCTTCGAATGAACTCGGTGCCATCCTTTGTCACCCTCATATCCACCATCTGCAAAAGAGTCTTGCCAAGAATTGAATCAAACGCCATGTCTTCGTCAAATATGACATGGAATTCTACGTTTAGATTAATGCCATTTATCTGTACTGGGATGATCAAGCTTCCGAAAGTCACGATTTGAGTTTTGTCAAAACTTATGCCGACTAGTGTAATACTTTAAAATATAAGTTTTAGTTTATTTATTTCGGCATGTATAAACTACGCGCCATTAAAATAATAATTAAAAATGTTTATGCCTAATAAACCTGGTGATGCGCACTACCATTCTAAAGTTCTGCTAAAAATAGTAATACTCCATATAATACGCATATACTAAATTTACCAGAATTTTTTCTTTAGGTCTATTAGAAGTTTTCTTTTACAGCATTCCAGATCATCGGGCTATCCTGAGTTCTGCCTCTGGCTAACACAAGAGTTCACAACAGCGACGATTTTTGGTTTATATTTTTTATTATTTTTATATTTATATTATTTTTGATCATAAAAGTATAAACAAAATGATTTTTAAAAAAATTCTTGTTGCAGTTACTAATTTTTTTTTGTAAGAAACTTTTTGCATTCAAAAACTTCATTTAATTTTCAAGACGAAGAAAAAAGTTATAGAAGTAGATTTTCACAAAAATTAGTCATTTTCAATAATTCTTAATAGGTTAAAAAAAGTATTGTATCATTGAAACGGCATTTAAATTACCTTTTCATTGATGCCTAATTTTATAACACGTAAGTTTCGACCAGCGTATAAAAGTAGGAACCAGACGGATCTTATAGCTTCCAAAGGAATATACGGAAACAAGAAAGGAAGTTAACTTCGGCAAGCCGAAGTTTGTATACCCTTGCAGTTATAAAAAATAATCAATAATTTTATCAAATTGAATTCGAAATTCTTAAAAATATAAAAATTTATATTCCCAATATTATAAGATAAAGCCAAAGCTATAATTTGTTTCACATTATTTCCCACCAATTATTCGATCGCTCCTATGGCAGCTATAAGATAAAATTTAATTCGAAATTCAGAACTAATTTAAAAATGTTATATCCAAGCTTAGAAATTTACATGTTAAAAAACACGAAAAATATAATTTTTTTACCCTCTGCAAGTAGTAGTAGTAGCAGTAGTAGTTTGTGGGTGTTTACGCACGAACTACGCAACAACCCGAAAAGTACCCCCAAGTTTTTCATACCTTTTTTCCAGGACTTTTCTACGTTTACAGGCCACCGCCCCCAACTCAGTATTGGCTGTTGCCAGTCATCGTCTAATTTCCATAATTAAAAAGTTGCCCCATGATAAGAATTGATAAGTGGTATCCAGAACATTGACTTTATAACTTTAGGAAGTACTGACTATTTTCATGACTTTTTTTAAACGATATAAACCGTATCGTCAATTATTTTATTAGTATATCAAAGTACAACTTTCAATACATATATTCTCATAAATTTGTATCGAAAAAATTTACCACGTTTAAAGCCCAAACTATTGCATTCCAATTTTTAATCAATTTGTACCGGTCAGCATAATTTAATTTCACAACGGGATGCGACAGTTTCAGCATAAGCTTTCAAAAAAAAAAAAAATTCTAGCCGTGTTACGTTTGATAAAATTTAAGAAGTCAGTATTTCGGGTATAAGCTTACCTCCTTTCTCTTTTCTTCTTCAATGTAGTACATATGTATTTCGAGCTTTCTTGATGTATCATTTTATACAAGGTGAGTTCCAAAGTAAACAGGACTTTTTTAATCTAGCGTCCTATAGTGGCGCCATCTATATGCCAACTGGTGCTATCGTTTATCGACATTTTAACCATCTAACATTTCTCGTATTCACCTGATATGGCACCGTGAGACTTCTACATTTTCGGAAAAATGTATGTTAAAAAACACGAAGATATAATTTTTTAAATTTTTTCCCCGATAGTTCTTAAGGAAGCTATAAGATATAGTTGTCCGATCCGGCTGGATCCGACTTATAGACTTCCTTCAATAGAAAGAAAACTTTGGGGAAAGTTTCATCCCGTTAGCTTTAAAACTACTCGGCTACAGTGGATTTTTTCAAAGGACCCTCGCTATCTCCCACTTTTTCAACATCATACCTACCATGTTTGTGAACTTTTATTATCTTGTACGGGGCAAGATACTTTCCTTTAATCTTCAAAGCAACTCCGTTGATCGTTGACTTTATGGAGCTTTTCTTTCTTTCTCTTTAAATCAAAGGTACGCCTATTTTCTGTTCATGATCTTGATCTAGCTCATGGATTAAAGACTGCTTAATCTGCTCTTTCAGCTCTGAACTGTCTACTCTTGAGCGGGGTTTCTTTTGTGCTCCTAGGCTCAATATTGTTAACCCATTGCTGAACCTTTCCCACATGTTTGTACCACGAGGTACACCTGTAGCGATTAGTAAGTGCTGTATCTTGTGTTTGTCACAGTATTCCTTGAACAAGTGAGATGTGAATCATCACGGTCTGACACGATCCTGAATGGATTTCCAAAAATGATAGCCTTCTTATCAATTTAGCACCTCCTCAACTCCTGTACTGCGTGTTGGATACAACCAAACGTACTTCGAAAATGCATCCACGACTACAAGGATGTGGTTGTATCTTTTCTTAGTGATCTCCATCGGCCCTACGTGATCAATATGATAGGTAACTAATGATTTTTCTCCCTTATCGATTGGATTTAGATAGCTTTCCTGCTTTCCAGCTTTTGCGTTTACCAATATACACTCGACCCAACTACCCACTACTTTGATAACTTTGTACCTCAATTTCGGAATGAAGTAGGATATCTCCATCAAATCCTGCGTCCTCTTTGCAGAAAAATGTCATTACTTATGAGCAATTTGGATTATCTCAGTTTCCATTTGAGATAAAACTACGATCAGTTCTCTGTCTGGGTCTTTGAACAAGATTTGATTGGCGATTTAATAATCACAAAACAAGCAACTTGGCTGAGCGCATCTACGTGTCTCATCTTGGTACCTGATCGATGTTCTATCTCAAAGTCTTGCAAAAACATTGCCCACCTAGCTACTCGCAACGGAACTTCTATCTTTTTCATTGTCATGGCGAACGCGTTACAATCTTTGATGATTTTTAAGGACGTATACCCGCCATTTCGTTAACACTGCCATGACTGCTAGCACCTCCAGTTCGTATGAATGATATTTTTCTTCGTACGGCTATGTTTTACGACTCATGTACATTACGGGATGCAACTGGATCTTTGTGTAGTAGGACAGCGCCGAAAGCAAACTTTGACGCGTCCGTGTGTATTTCTGTATGCAACTTTGGGTTATACAGTTTCAAAACCGGTTTACTAACCAAGGTTGAACTTAACTGCTCGAATGAAACCTGTTGCAACTCTTTGAATTCAAAACTTACATCTTTCCTCAATAGGTCCGACTATGACTGCATATCCATCTATGAAATTTCTAAAGTACGACGTTAACCCAAGGAATCGTTGTATAGCTTTTCGATCAGACGGTACGGGAAAGTTATCTACCGCTTTCGTTTTTTCATTACTGGGCGTGATCGAACCGTTTTCTACAATGTAGCCAAGAAAGTCTACCCTGCTCTGTAAGATTTGACATTTCGCCCAATTGTTTCTTAGCCCATTCTGCTCTGCAACCTCAAATACTCTTTTTAGTTTCTGTAACCCTTTTACGACATCTTTGCTGGGAATAATAATGTCGTCCATGTAGACAACTGCGTCGCCGGTCTTAATGAGTTCTCTGAGAACTGCCATTATGAACCGCGTAAAAACTGCTGGCGAGTTTGAAAGGCCAAAGGGCACATACAGGAACTCGTATTGTCCTTTCTGTGTAACGAATGAAGTATACTTTTGAGAGCTTCCACTGGGAGATGGAAATATCCGTTGGTTAGAAATCATCGCTCCCTGTAACTTTTCTATTACGCTGTCCATTTGTACCATTGTAAAATTGTCTCTCACAGTTTTCTCGTTCAACTTGCGATAGTCGCAGCACAACCGTTTCTGACAGTTCTTTTTTGCAACGAGAACGATTGGTGATGCATACACTGAAGTGCTTGGGTTGATTATCTTTTGCTCGAGCCACTCCCGAACCTGTTCGTCTACTACCTTCTGCTCAGTATAAACTATGCGTCTAGCATGCTGAGATACTGGCGATTCGTCCGTTAGGAAGATTTTCATCTCGACTGGGCAACGTACATTCCTTTTTGGCTTGTAGTTTTCTATCATGTGCTTAACAACACTTTGTTGCGAATATGGCAAATGAAACAACTCTACATCAAGCTTACTTCCTGTCTGCTCTAAGGTTATCATGCACAAAGTCTGAAACTCATTCCGTAATTCCACGCATGAACTTGGTTCTTTCTCCCCTTCTTGTATTTTTGGCTTTGATTGTGAACCAATCTGTCTGATCTTCGAATGAACTCGGTGCCATCCTTTGTCACCCTCATATCCACCATCTGCAAAAGAGTCTTGCCAAGAATTGCATCAAACGCCATGTCTTCGTCAAATATGACATGGAATTCTACGTTTAGATTAATGCCATTTATCTGTACTGGGATGATCAAGCTTCCGAAAGTCACCATTTGAGTTTTGTCAAAACTTATGCCGACTAGTGTAATACTTTAAAATATAAGTTTTAGTTTATTTATTTCGGCATGTATAAACTACGCGCCATTAAAATAATAATTAAAAATGTTTATGCCTAATAAACCTGGTGATGCGCACTACCATTCTAAAGTTCTGCTAAAAATAGTAATACTCCATATAATACGCATATACTAAATTTACCAGAATTTTTTCTTTAGGTCTATTAGAAGTTTTCTTTTACAGCATTCCAGATCATCGGGCTATCCTGAGTTCTGCCTTTGGCTAACACAAGAGTTCACAACAGCGACGATTTTTGGTTTATATTTTTTATTATTTTTATATTTATATTATTTTTGATCATAAAAGTATAAACAAAATGATTTTTAAAAAAATTCTTGTTGCAGTTACTAATTTTTTTTTTGTAAGAAACTTTTTGCATTCAAAAACTTCATTTAATTTTCAAGACGAAGAAAAAAGTTATAGAAGTAGATTTTCACAAAAATTAGTCATTTTCAATAATTCTTAATAGGTTAAAAAAAGTATTGTATCATTGAAACGGCATTTAAATTACCTTTTCATTGATGCCTAATTTTATAACACGTAAGTTTCGACCAGCGTATAAAAGTAGGAACCAGACGGATCTTATAGCTTCCAAAGGAATATACGGAAACAAGAAAGGAAGTTAACTTCGGCAAGCCGAAGTTTGTATACCCTTGCAGTTATAAAAAATAATCAATAATTTTATCAAATTGAATTCGAAATTCTTAAAAATATAAAAATTTATATTCCCAATATTATAAGATAAAGCCAAAGCTATAATTTGTTTCACATTATTTCCCACCAATTATTCGATCGCTCCTATGGCAGCTATAAGATAAAATTTAATTCGAAATTCAGAACTAATTTAAAAATGTTATATCCAAGCTTAGAAATTTACATGTTAAAAAACACGAAAAATATAATTTTTTTACCCTCTGCAAGTAGTAGTAGTAGCAGTAGTAGTTTGTGGGTGTTTACGCACGAACTACGCAACAACCCGAAAAGTACCCCCAAGTTTTTCATACCTTTTTTCCAGGACTTTTCTACGTTTACAGGCCACCGCCCCCAACTCAGTATTGGCTGTTGCCAGTCATCGTCTAATTTCCATAATTAAAAAGTTGCCCCATGATAAGAATTGATAAGTGGTATCCAGAACATTGACTTTATAACTTTAGGAAGTACTGACTATTTTCATGACTTTTTTTAAACGATATAAACCGTATCGTCAATTATTTTATTAGTATATCAAAGTACAACTTTCAATACATATATTCTCATAAATTTGTATCGAAAAAATTTACCACGTTTAAAGCCCAAACTATTGCATTCCAATTTTTAATCATTTTGTACCGGTCAGCATAATTTAATTTCACAACGGGATGCGACAATTTCAGCATAAGTTTTCAAAAAAAAAAAAATTCTAGCCGTGTTACGTTTGATAAAATTTAAGAAGTCAGTATTTCGGGTATAAGCTTACCAACTATCCTTTCTCTTTTCTTCTTCAATGTAGTACATATGTATTTCGAGCTTTCTTGATGTATCATTTTATACAAGGTGAGTTCCAAAGTAAACAGGACTTTTTTAATCTAGCGTCCTATAGTGGCGCCATCTATATGCCAACTGGTGCTATCGTTTATCGACATTTCAACCATCTAACATTTCTCGTATTCACCTGATATGGCACCGTGAGACTTCTACATTTTCGGAAAAATGTATGTTAAAAAACACGAAGATATAATTTTTTAAATTTTTTCCCCGATAGTTCTTAAGGAAGCTATAAGATATAGTTGTCCGATCCGGCTGGATCCGACTTATAGACTTCCTTCAATAGAAAGAAAACTTTGGGGAAAGTTTCATCCCGTTAGCTTTAAAACTACTCGGCTACAGTGGATGTTTTCAAAGGACCCTCGCTATCTCCCACTTTTTCAACATCATACCTACCATGTTTGTGAACTTTTATTATCTTGTACGGGGCAAGATACTTTCCTTTAATCTTCAAAGCAACCCCGTTGATCGTTGACTTTATGGAGCTTTTCTTTCTTTCTCTTTAAATCAAAGGTACGCCTATTTTCTGTTCATGATTTTGATCTAGCTCATGGATTGAAGACTGCTTAATCTGCTCTTTCAGCTCTGAACTGTCTACTCTTGAGCGGGGTTTCTTTTGTGCTCCTAGGCTCAATATTGTTAACCCATTGCTGAACCTTTCCCACATGTTTGTACCACGAGGTACACCTGTAGCGATTAGTAAGTGCTGTATCTTGTGTTTGTCACAGTATTCCTTGAACAAGTGAGATGTGAATCATCACGGTCTGACACGATCCTGAATGGATTTCCAAAAATGATAGCCTTCTTATCAATTTAGCACCTCCTCAACTCCTGTACTGCGTGTTGGATACAACCAAACGTACTTCGAAAATGCATCCACGACTACAAGGATGTGGTTGTATCTTTTCTTAGTGATATCCATCTGCCCTACGTGATCAATATGATAGGTAACTAATGATTTTTCTCTCTTATCGATTGGATTTAGATAGCTTTCCTGCTTTCCAGCTTTTGCGTTTACCAATATACACTCGACACAACTACCCACTACTTTGATAACTTTGTACCTCAATTTCGGAATGAAGTAGGATATCTCCATCAAATCCTGCGTCCTCTTTGCAGAAAAATGTCATTGCTTATGAGCAATTTGGATTATCTCAGTTTCCATTTGAGATAAAACTACGATCAGTTCTCTGTCTGGGTCTTTGAACAAGATTTGATTGGCGATTTAATAATCACAAAACAAGCAACTTGGCTGAGCGCATCTACGTGTCTCATCTTGGTACCTGATCGATGTTCTATCTCAAAGTCTTGCAAAAACATTGCCCACCTAGCTACTCGCAACGGAACTTCTATCTTTTTCATTGTCATGGCGAACGCGTTACAATCTTTGATGATTTTTAAGGACGTATACCCGCCATTTCGTTAACACTGCCATGACTGCTAGCACCTCCAGTTCGTATGAATGATATTTTTCTTCGTACGGCTATGTTTTACGACTCATGTACATTACGGGATGCAACTGGATCTTTGTGTAGTAGGACAGCGCCGAAAGCAAACTTTGACGCGTCCGTGTGTATTTCTGTATGCAACTTTGGGTTATACAGTTTCAAAACCGGTTTACTAACCAAGGTTGAACTTAACTGCTCGAATGAAACCTGTTGCAACTCTTTGAATTCAAAACTTACATCTTTCCTCAATAGGTCCGACTATGACTGCATATCCATCTATGAAATTTCTAAAGTACGACGTTAACCCAAGGAATCGTTGTATAGCTTTTCGATCAGACGGTACGGGAAAGTTATCTACCGCTTTCGTTTTTTCATTACTGGGCGTGATCGAACCGTTTTCTACAATGTAGCCAAGAAAGTCTACCCTGCTCTGTAAGATTTGACATTTCGCCCAATTGTTTCTTAGCCCATTCTGCTCTGCAACCTCAAATACTCTTTTTAGTTTCTGTAACCCTTTTACGACATCTTTGCTGGGAATAATAATGTCGTCCATGTAGACAACTGCGTCGCCGGTCTTAATGAGTTCTCTGAGAACTGCCATTATGAACCGCGTAAAAACTGCTGGCGAGTTTGAAAGGCCAAAGGGCACATACAGGAACTCGTATTGTCCTTTCTGTGTAACGAATGAAGTATACTTTTGAGAGCTTCCACTGGGAGATGGAAATATCCGTTGGTTAGAAATCATCGCTCCCTGTAACTTTTCTATTACGCTGTCCATTTGTACCATTGTAAAATTGTCTCTCACAGTTTTCTCGTTCAACTTGCGATAGTCGCAGCACAACCGTTTCTGACAGTTCTTTTTTGCAACGAGAACGATTGGTGATGCATACACTGAAGTGCTTGGGTTGATTATCTTTTGCTCGAGCCACTCCCGAACCTGTTCGTCTACTACCTTCTGCTCAGTATAAACTATGCGTCTAGCATGCTGAGATACTGGCGATTCGTCCGTTAGGAAGATTTTCATCTCGACTGGGCAACGTACATTCCTTTTTGGCTTGTAGTTTTCTATCATGTGCTTAACAACACTTTGTTGCGAATATGGCAAATGAAACAACTCTACATCAAGCTTACTTCCTGTCTGCTCTAAGGTTATCATGCACAAAGTCTGAAACTCATTCCGTAATTCCACGCATGAACTTGGTTCTTTCTCCCCTTCTTGTATTTTCGGCTTTGATTGTGAACCAATCTGTCTGATCTTCGAATGAACTCGGTGCCATCCTTTGTCACCCTCATATCCACCATCTGCAAAAGAGTCTTGCCAAGAATTGCATCAAACGCCATGTCTTCGTCAAATATGACATGGAATTCTACGTTTAGATTAATGCCATTTATCTGTACTGGGATGATCAAGCTTCCGAAAGTCACCATTTGAGTTTTGTCAAAACTTATGCCGACTAGTGTAATACTTTAAAATATAAGTTTTAGTTTATTTATTTCGGCATGTATAAACTACGCGCCATTAAAATAATAATTAAAAATGTTTATGCCTAATAAACCTGGTGATGCGCACTACCATTCTAAAGTTCTGCTAAAAATAGTAATACTCCATATAATACGCATATACTAAATTTACCAGAATTTTTTCTTTAGGTCTATTAGAAGTTTTCTTTTACAGCATTCCAGATCATCGGGCTATCCTGAGTTCTGCCTTTGGCTAACACAAGAGTTCACAACAGCGACGATTTTTGGTTTATATTTTTTATTATTTTTATATTTATATTATTTTTGATCATAAAAGTATAAACAAAATGATTTTTAAAAAAATTCTTGTTGCAGTTACTAATTTTTTTTTTGTAAGAAACTTTTTGCATTCAAAAACTTTATTTAATTTTCAAGACGAAGAAAAAAGTTATAGAAGTAGATTTTCACAAAAATTAGTCATTTTCAATAATTCTTAATAGGTTAAAAAAAGTATTGTATCATTGAAACGGCATTTAAATTACCTTTTCATTGATGCCTAATTTTATAACACGTAAGTTTCGACCAGCGTATAAAAGTAGGAACCAGACGGATCTTATAGCTTCCAAAGGAATATACGGAAACAAGAAAGGAAGTTAACTTCGGCAAGCCGAAGTTTGTATACCCTTGCAGTTATAAAAAATAATCAATAATTTTATCAAATTGAATTCGAAATTCTTAAAAATATAAAAATTTATATTCCCAATATTATAAGATAAAGCCAAAGCTATAATTTGTTTCACATTATTTCCCACCAATTATTCGATCGCTCCTATGGCAGCTATAAGATAAAATTTAATTCGAAATTCAGAACTAATTTAAAAATGTTATATCCAAGCTTAGAAATTTACATGTTAAAAAACACGAAAAATATAATTTTTTTACCCTCTGCAAGTAGTAGTAGTAGCAGTAGTAGTTTGTGGGTGTTTACGCACGAACTACGCAACAACCCGAAAAGTACCCCCAAGTTTTTCATACCTTTTTTCCAGGACTTTTCTACGTTTACAGGCCACCGCCCCCAACTCAGTATTGGCTGTTGCCAGTCATCGTCTAATTTCCATAATTAAAAAGTTGCCCCATGATAAGAATTGATAAGTGGTATCCAGAACATTGACTTTATAACTTTAGGAAGTACTGACTATTTTCATGACTTTTTTTAAACGATATAAACCGTATCGTCAATTATTTTATTAGTATATCAAAGCACAACTTTCAATACATATATTCTCATAAATTTGTATCGAAAAAATTTACCACGTTTAAAGCCCAAACTATTGCATTCCAATTTTTAATCATTTTGTACCGGTCAGCATAATTTAATTTCACAACGGGATGCGACAATTTCAGCATAAGCTTTAAAAAAAAAAAAAATTCTAGCCGTGTTACGTTTGATAAAATTTAAGAAGTCAGTATTTCGGGTATAAGCTTACCAACTATCCTTTCTCTTTTCTTCTTCAATGTAGTACATATGTATTTCGAGCTTTCTTGATGTATCATTTTATACAAGGTGAGTTCCAAAGTAAACAGGACTTTTTTAAGCTAGCGTCCTATAGTGGCGCCATCTATATGCCAACTGGTGCTATCGTTTATCGACTTTCAGCAAAAATTTCATGACATTTCATCTATTGAAAGTGAGGTTATTTCGTTTTAAGTGTCAGCATAATTTTGTCATCAGTGCCAAAATGAGCTTCAAAAAAAGACCCAACATTAAATTTTGTTTTAAAAGTTGTAAAACTTTTACCGATATGTTTAAATTGATGAAACAAGTTTATGGCGATGATTGCCTATCCCGAGTAGAGTGCAGGAGTGGTTTCAACGTTTTCAAAGTGGTCATGAGGACATAAATGACGATGAAAATAGGGGACAATGAAAATCCGTAAAACCCGAAAATTCCATCAAAACAGTGCGTGAATTCATAAAAAATTGGCCGAAATCATCATTGAAATTAATGGAAATAGAATTGAACATCTCCAAAACATCGATTTATCGTATTTTGACCGAATATTTGAGCTTACAAAAGGTGTGTGCACGGTTTGTTCCGCACAAATTGACTGACGTTTAAAAATTGCTCAGTATTCAACATTCGAAGGACATTATTAAAGAGGAAAAAAAGACCCGAACTTCCTTTACAAGATTGTGACTGGTGACGAAACGTAGTGTTTTGTTCCACCCAGCAAAAACGTCAATGCGGTACGTTTCTACCTTGGAGTTTTGAAACGTTTGGTGAGCCGTATTTGGCGTGTTCGGCCCGAATAACGCGAAGATGGAAGTTGGCATTTGTTGCACGCCGCCTCATCGATCGACGCTTGTGTCCGACTATTTGACCAAAAATCACATTTTAACCATCTAACATTTCTCGTATTCACCTGATATGGCACCGTGAGACTTCTACATTTTCGGAAAAATGTATGTTAAAAAACACGAAGATATAATTTTTTAAATTTTTCCCCCTTTGGGGAAAGTTTCATCCCGTTAGCTTTAAAACTGAGAGACTAGTTTCGTAGAAATGAACTGACAGACGGACAGACGAACATGGCTAGATCGACTCGTCCAGTGAAGCTGATCAAGAATATATGTGGCCGCGGGATTCCGTTTAATGACGAACACTCCTGAGACGACTTTGTATTATTATAAACTGTTTATTATATTATTAATATATAGGATATGGATTACAAGTTTTGGTTGTGGTTTTACAAAGGGTTTTTTGCGTAGCACATGCAATTATATTCTCGGCAACTTATGTCTTCCACGTATGAGATTTTGACACCGACTGACTTTTTCGTTAAACTTTACTCGCTTCTCTTTGTTTTCGATCTGATTAAGAAGCGTCGACCACTTCGAGTTTCTCTCTCTAACTGCTCTTCTGGTTTTCCTCCATTCGGCCCTCCTGACTGGGTGTTCGTCCCGAACTCCTTCATATACTCGGCTACAGTGGATGTTTCAAAGGACCCTCGCTATCTCCCACTTTTTCAACATCATACCTACCATGTTTGTGAACTTTTATTATCTTGTACGGGGCAAGATACTTTCCTTTAATCTTCAAAGCAACTCCGTTGATCGTTGACTTTATGGAGCTTTTCTTTCTTTCTCTTTAAATCAAAGGTACGCCTATTTTCTGTTCATGATCTTGATCTAGCTCATGGATTAAAGACTGCTTAATCTGCTCTTTCAGCTCTGAACTGTCTACTCTTGAGCGGGGTTTCTTTTGTGCTCCTAGGCTCAATATTGTTAACCCATTGCTGAACCTTTCCCACATGTTTGTACCACGAGGTACACCTGTAGCGATTAGTAAGTGCTGTATCTTCTGTTTGTCACAGTATTCCTTGAACAAGTGAGATGTGAATCATCACGGTCTGACACGATCCTGAATGGATTTCCAAAAATGATAGCCTTCTTATCAATTTAGCACCTCCTCAACTCCTGTACTGCGTGTTGGATACAACCAAACGTACTTCGAAAATGCATCCACGACTACAAGGATGTGGTTGTATCTTTTCTTAGTGATCTCCATCGGCCCTACGTGATCAATATGATAGGTAACTAATGATTTTTCTCCCTTATCGATTGGATTTAGATAGCTTTCCTGCTTTCCAGCTTTTGCGTTTACCAATATACACTCGACACAACTACCCACTACTTTGATAACTTTGTACCTCAATTTCGGAATGAAGTAGGATATCTCCATCAAATCCTGCGTCCTCTTTGCAGAAAAATGTCATTGCTTATGAGCAATTTGGATTATCTAGTTTCCATTTGAGATAAAACTACGATCAGTTCTCTGTCTGGGTCTTTGAACAAGATTTGATTGGCGATTTAATAATCACAAAACAAGCAACTTGGCTGAGCGCATCTACGTGTCTCATCTTGGTACCTGATCGATGTTCTATCTCAAAGTCTTGCAAAAACATTGCCCACCTAGCTACTAGCAACGGAACTTCTATCTTTTTCATTGTCATGGCGAACGCGTTACAATCTTTGATGATTTTTAAGGACGTATACCCGCCATTTCGTTAACACTGCCATGACTGCTAGCACCTCCAGTTCGTATGAATGATATTTTTCTTCGTACGGCTATGTTTTACGACTCATGTACATTACGGGATGCAACTGGATCTTTGTGTAGTAGGACAGCGCCGAAAGCAAACTTTGACGCGTCCGTGTGTATTTCTGTATGCAACTTTGGGTTATACAGTTTCAAAACCGGTTTACTAACCAAGGTTGAACTTAACTGCTCGAATGAAACCTGTTGCAACTCTTTGAATTCAAAACTTACATCTTTCCTCAATAGGTCCGACTATGACTGCATATCCATCTATGAAATTTCTAAAGTACGACGTTAACCCAAGGAATCGTTGTATAGCTTTTCGATCAGACGGTACGGGAAAGTTATCTACCGCTTTCGTTTTTTCATTACTGGGCGTGATCGAACCGTTTTCTACAATGTAGCCAAGAAAGTCTACCCCGCTCTGTAAGATTTGACATTTCGCCCAATTGTTTCTTAGCCCATTCTGCTCTGCAACCTCAAATACTCTTTTTAGTTTCTGTAACCCTTTTACGACATCTTTGCTGGGAATAATAATGTCGTCCATGTAGACAACTGCGTCGCCGGTCTTAATGAGTTCTCTGAGAACTGCCATTATGAACCGTGTAAAAACTGCTGGCGAGTTTGAAAGGCCAAAGGGCACATACAGGAACTCGTATTGTCCTTTCTGTGTAACGAATGAAGTATACTTTTGAGAGCTTCCACTGGGAGATGGAAATATCCGTTGGTTAGAAATCATCGCTCCCTGTAACTTTTCTATTACGCTGTCCATTTGTACCATGGTAAAATTGTCTCTCACAGTTTTCTCGTTCAACTTGCGATAGTCGCAGCACAACCGTTTCTGACAGTTCTTTTTTGCAACGAGAACGATTGGTGATGCATACACTGAAGTGCTTGGGTTGATTATCTTTTGCTCGAGCCACTCCCGAACCTGTTCGTCTACTACCTTCTGCTCAGTATAAACTATGCGTCTAGCATGCTGAGATACTGGCGATTCGTCCGTTAGCAAGATTTTCATCTCGACTGGGCAACGTACATTCCTTTTTGGCTTGTAGTTTTCTATCATGTGCTTAACAACACTTTGTTGCGAATATGGCAAATGAAACAACTCTACATCAAGCTTACTGCCTGTCTGCTCTAAGGTTATCATGCTCAAAGTCTGAAACTCATTCCGTAATTTCTCCCCTTCTTGTATTTTCGGCTTTGATTGTGAACCAATCTATCTGTCTGATCTTCGAATGAACTCGGTGCCATCCTTTGTCACCCTCATATCCACCATCTGCAAAAGAGTCTTGCCAAGAATTGCATCAAACGCCATGTCTTCGTCAAATATGACATGGAATTCTACGTTTAGATTAATGCCATTTATCTGTACTGGGATGATCAAGCTTCCGAAAGTCACGATTTGAGTTTTGTCAAAACTTATGCCGACTAGTGTAATACTTTAAAATATAAGTTTTAGTTTATTTATTTCGGCATGTATAAACTACGCGCCATTAAAATAATAATTAAAAATGTTTATGCCTAATAAACCTGGTGATGCGCACTACCATTCTAAAGTTCTGCTTAAAATAGTAATACTCCATATAATACGCATATACTAAATTTACCAGAATTTTTTCTTTAGGTCTATTAGAAGTTTTCTTTTACAGCATTCCAGATCATCGGGCTATCCTGAGTTCTGCCTTTGGCTAACACAAGAGTTCACAACAGCGACGATTTTTGGTTTATATTTTTTATTATTTTTATATTTATATTATTTTTGATAATAAAAGTATAAACAAAATGATTTTTAAAAAAATTCTTGTTGCACTTACTAATTTTTTTTTGTAAGAAACTTTTTGCATTCAAAAACTTCATTTAATTTTCAAGACGAAGAAAAAAGTTATAGAAGTAGATTTTCACAAAAATTAGTCATTTTCAATAATTCTTAATAGGTTAAAAAAAAGTATTGTATCATTGAAACGGCATTTAAATTACCTTTTCATTGATGCCTAATTTTATAATACGTAAGTTTCGACCAGCGTATAAAAGTAGGAACCAGACGGATCTTATAGCTTCCAAAGGAATATACGGAAACAAGAAAGGAAGTTAACTTCGGCAAGCCGAAGTTTGTATACCCTTGCAGTTATAAAAAATAATCAATAATTTTATCAAATTGAATTCGAAATTCTTAAAAATATAAAAATTTATATTCCCAATATTATAAGATAAAGCCAAAGCTATAATTTGTTTCACATTATTTCCCACCAATTATTCGATCGCTCCTATGGCAGCTATATGATAAAATTTAATTCGAAATTCAGAACTAATTTAAAAATGTTATATCCAAGCTTAGAAATTTACATGTTAAAAAACACGAAAAATATAATTTTTTTTACCCTCTGCAAGGGTATACTCGTAAATATCTTACCCCCCTCCTAAGTAGTTTGTGGGTGTTTACGCACGAACTACGCAACAACCCGAAAAGTACCCCCAAGTTTTTCATACCTTTTTTCCAGGACTTTTCTACATTTACAGGCCACCGCCCCCTACTCAGTATTGGCTGTTGCCAGTCATCGTCTAATTTCCATAATTAAATAGTTGCCCCATGATAAGAATTGATAATTGGTATCCAGAACATTGACTTTATAACTTTAGGAAGTACTGACTATTTTCATGACTTTTTTTAAACGATATAAACCGTATCGTCAATTATTTTATTAGTATATCAAAGTACAACTTTCAATACATATATTCTCATAAATTTGTATCGAAAAAATTTACCACGTTTAAAGCCCAAACTATTGCATTCCAATTTTTAATCAATTTGTACCGGTCAGCATAATTTAATTTCACAACGGGATGCGACAGTTTCAGCATAAGCTTTCAAAAAAAAAAAAAATTCTAGCCGTGTTACGTTTGATAAAATTTAAGAAGTCAGTATTTCGGGTATAAGCTTACCTCCTTTCTCTTTTCTTCTTCAATGTAGTACATATGTATTTCGAGCTTTCTTGATGTATCATTTTATACAAGGTGAGTTCCAAAGTAAACAGGACTTTTTTAATCTAGCGTCCTATAGTGGCGCCATCTATATGCCAACTGGTGCTATCGTTTATCGGCTTCCAGCAAAAATTTCATGACATTTAATCTATTGGAAGTGAGGTTATTTTGTCATCAGTGCCAAAATGAGCTTCAAAAAAAGACCCAACATTAAATTTTGTTTTAAAAGTTGTAAAACTTTTACCGATATGTTTAAATTGATGAAACAAGTTTATGGCGATGATTGCCTATCCCGAGTAGAGTTCAGGAGTGGTTTCAACGTTTTCAAAGTGGTCATGAGGACATAAATGACGATGAAAATAGGGGACAATGAAAATCCGTAAAACCCGAAAATTCCATCAAAACAGTGCGTGAATTCATAAAAAATTGGCCGAAATCATCATTGAAATTAATGGAAATAGAATTGAACATCTCCAAAACATCGATTTATCGTATTTTGACCGAATATTTGAGCTTACAAAAGGTGTGTGCACGGTTTGTTCCGCACAAATTGACTGACGTTTAAAAATTGCTCAGTATTCAATATTCGAAGGACATTATTAAAGAGGAAAAAAAGACCCGAACTTCCTTTACAAGATTGTGACTGGTGACGAAACGTAGTGTTTTGTTCCACCCAGCAAAAACGTCAATGCGGTACGTTTCTACCTTGGAGTTTTGAAACGTTTGGTGAGCCGTATTTGGCGTGTTCGGCCCGAATAACGCGAAGATGGAATTTGGCATTTGTTGCACGCCGCCTCATCGATCGACGCTTGTGTCCGACTATTTGACCAAAAATCACATTTTAACCATCTAACATTTCTCGTATTCACCTGATATGGCACCGTGAGACTTCTACATTTTCGGAAAAATGTATGTTAAAAAACACGAAGATATAATTTTTTAAATTTTTTCCCCGATAGTTCTTAAGGAAGCTATAAGATATAGTTGTCCGATCCGGCTGGATCCGACTTATAGACTTCCTTCAATAGAAAGAAAACTTTGGGGAAAGTTTCATCCCGTTAGCTTTAAAACTGAGAGACTAGTTTCGTAGAAATGAACTGACAGACGGACAGACGAACATGGCTAGATCGACTCGTCCAGTGAAGCTGATCAAGAATATATGTGGCCGCGGGATTCCGTTTAATGACGAACACTCCTGAGACGACGTTATATTATTATAAACTGTTTATTATATTATTAATATATAGGATATGGATTACAAGTTTTGGTTGTGGTTTTACAAAGGGTTTTTTGCGTAGCACATGCAATTATATTCTCGGCAACTTATGTCTTCCACGTATGAGATTTTGACACCGACTGACTTTTTCGTTAAACTTTACTCGCTTCTCTTTGTTTTCGATCTGATTAAGAAGCGTCGACCACTTCGAGTTTCTCTCTCTAACTGCTCTTCTGGTTTTCCTCCATTCGGCCCTCCTGACTGGGTGTTCGTCCCGAACTCCTTCATATACTCGGCTACAGTGGATGTTTCAAAGGACCCTCGCTATCTCCCACTTTTTCAACATCATACCTACCATGTTTGTGAACTTTTATTATCTTGTACGGGGCAAGATACTTTCCTTTAAGCTTCAAACCAACTCCGTTGATCGTTGACTTTATGGAGCTTTTCATTCTTTCTCTTTAAATCAAAGGTACGCCTATTTTCTGTTCATGATCTTGATCTAGCTCATGGATTAAAGACTGCTTAATCTGCTCTTTCAGCTCTGAACTGTCTACTAAACGCATGTCTACGCTTGTTAGCAACTTGAGCGGGGTTTCTTTTGTGCTCCTAGGCTCAATATTGTTAACCCATTGCTGAACCTTTCCCACATGTTTGTACCACGAGGTACACCTGTAGCGATTAGTAAGTGCTGTATCTTCTGTTTGTCACAGTATTCCTTGAACAAGTGAGATGTGAATCATCACGGTCTGACACGATCCTGAATGGATTTCCAAAAATGATAGCCTTCTTATCAATTTAGCACCTCCTCAACTCCTGTACTGCGTGTTGGAAACAACCAAACGTACTTCGAAAATGCATCCACGACTACAAGGATGTGGTTGTATCTTTTCTTAGTGATCTCCATCGGCCCTACGTGATCAATATGATAGGTAACTAATGATTTTTCTCCCTTATCGATTGGATTTAGATAGCTTTCCTGCTTTCCAGCTTTTGCGTTTACCAATATACACTCGACACAACTACCCACTACTTTGATAACTTTGTCCCTCAATTTCGGAATGAAGTAGGATATCTCCATCAAATCTTGCGTCCTCTTTGCAGAAAAATGTCATTGCTTATGAGCAATTTGGATTATCTCAGTTTCCATTTGAGATAAAACTACGATCAGTTCTCTGTCTGGGTCTTTGAACAAGATTTGATTGGCGATTTAATATTCACAAAACAAGCAACTTGGCTGAGCGCATCTACGTGTCTCATCTTGGTACCTGATCGATGTTCTATCTCAAAGTCTTGCAAAAACATTAGCCACCTAGCTACTCGCAACGGAACTTCTATCTTTTTCATTGTCATGGCGAACGCGTTACAATCTTTGATGATTTTTAAGGACGTATACCCGCCATTTCGTTAACACTGCCATGACTGCTAGCACCTCCAGTTCGTATGAATGATATTTTTCTTCGTACGGCTATGTTTTTCGACTCATGTACATTACGGGATGCAACTGGATCTTTGTGTAGTAGGACAGCGCCGAAAGCAAACTTTGTCGCGTCCGTGTGTATTTCTGTATGCAACTTTGGGTTATACAGTTTCAAAACCGGTTTACTAACCAAGGTTGAACTTAACTGCTCGAATGAAACCTGTTGCAACTCTTTGAATTCAAAACTTACATCTTTCCTCAATAGGTCCGACTATGACTGCATATCCATCTATGAAATTTCTAAAGTACGACGTTAACCCAAGGAATCGTTGTATAGCTTTTCGATCAGACGGTACGGGAAAGTTATCTACCGCTTTCGTTTTTTCATTACTGGGCGTGTCTACCCTGCTCTGTAAGATTTGACATTTCGCCCAATTGTTTCTTAGCCCATTCTGCTCTGCAACCTCAAATACTCTTTTTAGTTTCTGTAACCCTTTTACGACATCTTTGCTGGGAATAATAATGTCGTCCATGTAGACAACTGCGTCGCCGGTCTTAATGAGTTCTCTGAGAACTGCCATTATGAACCGCGTAAAAACTGCTGGCGAGTTTGAAAGGCCAAAGGGCACATACAGGAACTCGTATTGTCCTTTCTGTGTAACGAATGAAGTATACTTTTGAGAGCTTCCACTGGGAGATGGAAATATCCGTTGGTTAGAAATCATCGCTCCCTGTAACTTTTCTATTACGCTGTCCATTTGTACCATTGTAAAATTGTCTCTCACAGTTTTCTCGTTCAACTTGCGATAGTCGCAGCACAACCGTTTCTGACAGTTCTTTTTTGCAACGAGAACGATTGGTGATGCATACACTGAAGTGCTTGGGTTGATTATCTTTTGCTCGAGCCACTCCCGAACCTGTTCGTCTACTACCTTCTGCTCAGTATAAACTATGCGTCTAGCATGCTGAGATACTGGCGATTCGTCCGTTAGGAAGATTTTCATCTCGACTGGGCAACGTACATTCCTTTTTGGCTTGTAGTTTTCTATCATGTGCTTAACAACACTTTGTTGCGAATATGGCAAATGAAACAACTCTACATCAAGCTTACTTCCTGTCTGCTCTAAGGTTATCATGCACAAAGTCTGAAACTCATTCCGTAATTCCACGCATGAACTTGGTTCTTTCTCCCCTTCTTGTATTTTCGGCTTTGATTGTGAACCAATCTGTCTGATCTTCGAATGAACTCGGTGCCATCCTTTGTCACCCTCATATCCACCATCTGCAAAAGAGTCTTGCCAAGAATTGCATCAAACGCCATGTCTTCGTCAAATATGACATGGAATTCTACGTTTAGATTAATGCCATTTATCTGTACTGGGATGATCAAGCTTCCGAAAGTCACGATTTGAGTTTTGTCAAAACTTATGCCGACTAGTGTAATACTTTAAAATATAAGTTTTAGTTTATTTATTTCGGCATGTATAAACTACGCGCCATTAAAATAATAATTAAAAATGTTTATGCCTAATAAACCTGGTGATGCGCACTACCATTCTAAAGTTCTGCTTAAAATAGTAATACTCCATATAATACGCATATACTAAATTTACCAGAATTTTTTCTTTAGGTCTATTAGAAGTTTTCTTTTACAGCATTCCAGATCATCGGGCTATCCTGAGTTCTGCCTTTGGCTAACACAAGAGTTCACAACAGCGACGATTTTTGGTTTATATTTTTTATTATTTTTATATTTATATTATTTTTGATAATAAAAGTATAAACAAAATGATTTTTAAAAAAATTCTTGTTGCACTTACTAATTTTTTTTTGTAAGAAACTTTTTGCATTCAAAAACTTCATTTAATTTTCAAGACGAAGAAAAAAGTTATAGAAGTAGATTTTCACAAAAATTAGTCATTTTCAATAATTCTTAATAGGTTAAAAAAAAAGTATTATATCATTGAAACGGCATTTAAATTACCTTTTCATTGATGCCTAATTTTATAATACGTAAGTTTCGACCAGCGTATAAAAGTAGGAACCAGACGGATCTTATAGCTTCCAAAGGAATATACGGAAACAAGAAAGGAAGTTAACTTCGGCAAGCCGAAGTTTGTATACCCTTGCAGTTATAAAAAATAATCAATAATTTTATCAAATTGAATTCGAAATTCTTAAAAATATAAAAATTTATATTCCCAATATTATAAGATAAAGCCAAAGCTATAATTTGTTTCACATTATTTCCCACCAATTATTCGATCGCTCCTATGGCAGCTATATGATAAAATTTAATTCGAAATTCAGAACTAATTTAAAAATGTTATATCCAAGCTTAGAAATTTACATGTTAAAAAACACGAAAAATATAATTTTTTTTTACCCTCTGCAAGGGTATACTCGTAAATATCTTACCCCCCTCCTAAGTAGTTTGTGGGTGTTTACGCACGAACTACGCAACAACCCGAAAAGTACCCCCAAGTTTTTCATACCTTTTTTCCAGGACTTTTCTACGTTTACAGGCCACCGCCCCCTACTCAGTATTGGCTGTTGCCAGTCATCGTCTAATTTCCATAATTAAATAGTTGCCCCATGATAAGAATTGATAATTGGTATCCAGAACATTGACTTTATAACTTTAGGAAGTACTGACTATTTTCATGACTTTTTTTAAACGATATAAACCGTATCGTCAATTATTTTATTAGTATATCAAAGTACAACTTTCAATACATATATTCTCATAAATTTGTATCGAAAAAATTTACCACGTTTAAAGCCCAAACTATTGCATTCCAATTTTTAATCAATTTGTACCGGTCAGCAAAATTTAATTTCACAACGGGATGCGACAGTTTCAGCATAAGCTTTCAAAAAAAAAAAAAATTCTAGCCGTGTTACGTTTGATAAAATTTAAGAAGTCAGTATTTCGGGTATAAGCTTACCTCCTTTCTCTTTTCTTCTTCAATGTAGTACATATGTATTTCGAGCTTTCTTGATGTATCATTTTATACAAGGTGAGTTCCAAAGTAAACAGGACTTTTTTAATCTAGCGTCCTATAGTGGCGCCATCTATATGCCAACTGGTGCTATCGTTTATCGGCTTCCAGCAAAAATTTCATGACATTTAATCTATTGGAAGTGAGGTTATTTTGTCATCAGTGCCAAAATGAGCTTCAAAAAAAGACCCAACATTAAATTTTGTTTTAAAAGTTGTAAAACTTTTACCGATATGTTTAAATTGATGAAACAAGTTTATGGCGATGATCGCCTATCCCGAGTAGAGTGCAGGAGTGGTTTCAACGTTTTCAAAGTGGTCATGAGGACATAAATGACGATGAAAATAGGGGACAATGAAAATCCGTAAAACCCGAAAATTCCATCAAAACAGTGCGTGAATTCATAAAAAATTGGCCGAAATCATCATTGAAATTAATGGAAATAGAATTGAACATCTCCAAAACATCGATTTATCGTATTTTGACCGAATATTTGAGCTTACAAAAGGTGTGTGCACAATTTGTTCCGCACAAATTGACTGACGTTTAAAAATTGCTCAGTATTCAATATTCGAAGGACATTATTAAAGAGGAAAAAAAGACCCGAACTTCCTTTACAAGATTGTGACTGGTGACGAAACGTAGTGTTTTGTTCCACCCAGCAAAAACGTCAATGCGGTACGTTTCTACCTTGGAGTTTTGAAACGTTTGGTGAGCCGTATTTGGCGTGTTCGGCCCGAATAACGCGAAGATGGAAGTTGGCATTTGTTGCACGCCGCCTCATCGATCGACGCTTGTGTCCGACTATTTGACCAAAAATCACATTTTAACCATCTAACATTTCTCGTATTCACCTGATATGGCACCGTGAGACTTCTACATTTTCGGAAAAATGTATGTTAAAAAACACGAAGATATAATTTTTTAAATTTTTTCCCCGATAGTTCTTAAGGAAGCTATAAGATATAGTTGTCCGATCCGGCTGGATCCGACTTATAGACTTCCTTCAATAGAAAGAAAACTTTGGGGAAAGTTTCATCCCGTTAGCTTTAAAACTGAGAGACTAGTTTCGTAGAAATGAACTGACAGACGGACAGACGAACATGGCTAGATCGACTCGTCCAGTGAAGCTGATCAAGAATATATGTGGCCGCGGGATTCCGTTTAATGACGAACACTCCTGAGACGACGTTGTATTATTATAAACTGTTTATTATATTATTAATATATAGGATATGGATTACAAGTTTTGGTTGTGATTTTACAAAGGGTTTTTTGCGTAGCACATGCAATTATATTCTCGGCAACTTATGTCTTCCACGTATGAGATTTTGACACCGACTGACTTTTTCGTTAAACTTTACTCGCTTCTCTTTGTTTTCGATCTGATTAAGAAGCGTCGACCACTTCGAGTTTCTCTCTCTAACTGCTCTTCTGGTTTTCCTCCATTCGGCCCTCCTGACTGGGTGTTCGTCCCGAACTCCTTCATATACTCGGCTACAGTGGATGTTTTCAAAGGACCCTCGCTATCTCCCACTTTTTCAACATCATACCTACCATGTTTGTGAACTTTTATTATCTTGTACGGGGCAAGATACTTTCCTTTAAGCTTCAAACCAACTCCGTTGATCGTTGACTTTATGGAGCTTTTCTTTCTTTCTCTTTAAATCAAAGGTACGCCTATTTTCTGTTCATGATCTTGATCTAGCTCATGGATTAAAGACTGCTTAATCTGCTCTTTCAGCTCTGAACTGTCTACTAAACGCATGTCTACGCTTGTTAGCAACTTGAGCGGGGTTTCTTTTGTGCTCCTAGGCTCAATATTGTTAACCCATTGCTGAACCTTTCCCACATGTTTGTACCACGAGGTACACCTGTAGCGATTAGTAAGTGCTGTATCTTCTGTTTGTCACAGTATTCCTTGAACAAGTGAGATGTGAATCATCACGGTCTGACACGATCCTGAATGGATTTCCAAAAATGATAGCCTTCTTATCAATTTAGCACCTCCTCAACTCCTGTACTGCGTGTTGGAAACAACCAAACGTACTTCGAAAATGCATCCACGACTACAAGGATGTGGTTGTATCTTTTCTTAGTGATCTCCATCGGCCCTACGTGATCAATATGATAGGTAACTAATGATTTTTCTCCCTTATCGATTGGATTTAGATAGCTTTCCTGCTTTCCAGCTTTTGCGTTTACCAATATACACTCGACACAACTACCCACTACTTTGATAACTTTGTCCCTCAATTTCGGAATGAAGTAGGATATCTCCATCAAATCTTGCGTCCTCTTTGCAGAAAAATGTCATTGCTTATGAGCAATTTGGATTATCTCAGTTTCCATTTGAGATAAAACTACGATCAGTTCTCTGTCTGGGTCTTTGAACAAGATTTGATTGGCGATTTAATATTCACAAAACAAGCAACTTGGCTGAGCGCATCTACGTGTCTCATCTTGGTACCTGATCGATGTTCTATCTCAAAGTCTTGCAAAAACATTGCCCACCTAGCTACTCGCAACGGAACTTCTATCTTTTTCATTGTCATGGCGAACGCGTTACAATCTTTGATGATTTTTAAGGACGTATACCCGCCATTTCGTTAACACTGCCATGACTGCTAGCACCTCCAGTTCGTATGAATGATATTTTTCTTCGTACGGCTATGTTTTTCGACTCATGTACATTACGGGATGCAACTGGATCTTTGTGTAGTAGGACAGCGCCGAAAGCAAACTTTGACGCGTCCGTGTGTATTTCTGTATGCAACTTTGGGTTATACAGTTTCAAAACCGGTTTACTAACCAAGGTTGAACTTAACTGCTCGAATGAAACCTGTTGCAACTCTTTGAATTCAAAAGAAAAGAAAGAAAAGAAAGAAAACTTTGGGGAAAGTTTCATCCCGTTAGCTTTAAAACTACTCGGCTACAGTGGATGTTTTCAAAGGACCCTCGCTATCTCCCACTTTTTCAACATCATACCTACCATGTTTGTGAACTTTTATTATCTTGTACGGGGCAAGATACTTTCCTTTAATCTTCAAAGCAACTCCGTTGATCGTTGACTTTATGGAGCTTTTCTTTCTTTCTCTTTAAATCAAAGGTACGCCTATTTTCTGTTCATGATTTTGATCTAGCTCATGGATTGAAGACTGCTTAATCTGCTCTTTCAGCTCTGAACTGTCTACTCTTGAGCGGGGTTTCTTTTGTGCTCCTAGGCTCAATATTGTTAACCCATTGCTGAACCTTTCCCACATGTTTGTACCACGAGGTACACCTGTAGCGATTAGTAAGTGCTGTATCTTGTGTTTGTCACAGTATTCCTTGAACAAGTGAGATGTGAATCATCACGGTCTGACACGATCCTGAATGGATTTCCAAAAATGATAGCCTTCTTATCAATTTAGCACCTCCTCAACTCCTGTACTGCGTGTTGGATACAACCAAACGTACTTCGAAAATGCATCCACGACTACAAGGATGTGGTTGTATCTTTTCTTAGTGATATCCATCTGCCCTACGTGATCAATATGATAGGTAACTAATGATTTTTCTCTCTTATCGATTGGATTTAGATAGCTTTCCTGCTTTCCAGCTTTTGCGTTTACCAATATACACTCGACACAACTACCCACTACTTTGATAACTTTGTACCTCAATTTCGGAATGAAGTAGGATATCTCCATCAAATCCTGCGTCCTCTTTGCAGAAAAATGTCATTGCTTATGAGCAATTTGGATTATCTCAGTTTCCATTTGAGATAAAACTACGATCAGTTCTCTGTCTGGGTCTTTGAACAAGATTTGATTGGCGATTTAATAATCACAAAACAAGCAACTTGGCTGAGCGCATCTACGTGTCTCATCTTGGTACCTGATCGATGTTCTATCTCAAAGTCTTGCAAAAACATTGCCCACCTAGCTACTCGCAACGGAACTTCTATCTTTTTCATTGTCATGGCGAACGCGTTACAATCTTTGATGATTTTTAAGGACGTATACCCGCCATTTCGTTAACACTGCCATGACTGCTAGCACCTCCAGTTCGTATGAATGATATTTTTCTTCGTACGGCTATGTTTTACGACTCATGTACATTACGGGATGCAACTGGATCTTTGTGTAGTAGGACAGCGCCGAAAGCAAACTTTGACGCGTCCGTGTGTATTTCTGTATGCAACTTTGGGTTATACAGTTTCAAAACCGGTTTACTAACCAAGGTTGAACTTAACTGCTCGAATGAAACCTGTTGCAACTCTTTGAATTCAAAACTTACATCTTTCCTCAATAGGTCCGACTATGACTGCATATCCATCTATGAAATTTCTAAAGTACGACGTTAACCCAAGGAATCGTTGTATAGCTTTTCGATCAGACGGTACGGGAAAGTTATCTACCGCTTTCGTTTTTTCATTACTGGGCGTGATCGAACCGTTTTCTACAATGTAGCCAAGAAAGTCTACCCCGCTCTGTAAGATTTGACATTTCGCCCAATTGTTTCTTAGCCCATTCTGCTCTGCAACCTCAAATACTCTTTTTAGTTTCTGTAACCCTTTTACGACATCTTTGCTGGGAATAATAATGTCGTCCATGTAGACAACTGCGTCGCCGGTCTTAATGAGTTCTCTGAGAACTGCCATTATGAACCGTGTAAAAACTGCTGGCGAGTTTGAAAGGCCAAAGGGCACATACAGGAACTCGTATTGTCCTTTCTGTGTAACGAATGAAGTATACTTTTGAGAGCTTCCACTGGGAGATGGAAATATTCGTTGGTTAGAAATCATCGCTCCCTGTAACTTTTCTATTACGCTGTCCATTTACCATGGTAAAATTGTCTCTCACAGTTTTCTCGTTCAACTTGCGATAGTCGCAGCACAACCGTTTCTGACAGTTCTTTTTTGCAACGAGAACGATTGGTGATGCATACACTGAAGTGCTTGGGTTGATTATCTTTTGCTCGAGCCACTCCCGAACCTGTTCGTCTACTACCTTCTGCTCAGTATAAACTATGCGTCTAGCATGCTGAGATACTGGCGATTCGGAAGATTTTCATCTCGACTGGGCAACGTACATTCCTTTTTGGCTTGTAGTTTTCTATCATGTGCTTAACAACACTTCGTTGCGAATATGGCAAATGAAACAACTCTACATCAAGCTTACTTCCTGTCTGCTCTAAGGTTATCATGCACAAAGTCTGAAACTCATTCCGTAATTTCTCCCCTTCTTGTATTTTCGGTTTTGATTGTGAACCAATCTATCTGTCTGATCTTCGAATGAACTCGGTGCCATCCTTTGTCACCCTCATATCCACCATCTGCAAAAGAGTCTTGCCAAGAATTGCATCAAACGCCATGTCTTCGTCAAATATGACATGGAATTCTACGTTTAGATTAATGCCATTTATCTGTACTGGGATGATCAAGCTTCCGAAAGTCACGATTGACCGTCGACAAAGTATTCGATTAGGCTTTCATCATCTAAGTCTATGTGTTTGGCCAGTTCCATCAACGCATACAGGTATTTGTGTAACGATTCATTCTTCTTCTGCTGGCGTTTGGTAAGTCTACGATGAACCTCTGCCTATGACACCCTCACGCCGAATTCGTCAAGCAATGCGTTTTTTAGAGACCTCCAATCCCGACAATCACGTTGACTACGAATAAACAGCTAAGCCGCCCCGCTAAGTAATTGTTTTGCATATATAAACACCTGCAACTGACTCCAACCCACCATGAGTGCACACTCTTCAAGTTCTTCGATCCACTGATTAACGTCTGGTGAATTAGTTCCAGAAAACTGTGACACACTCCCTTCTACATCCTTCAATGTAAACCATGACCTACCGGAGTTAGGATTTCAACCACACGGTTCTGCCCACTCGCAACTGCATTCCTTCTACGCTCAACTCTTCTACCTGCCCGATTATTATTTAAATGTTCGGAAGCAAAAGATTCGTCTAGTTCCTCATCGTCATCCATTCTTCCTCATTATTGTCTTCAGCATCCAAACCATAGTGAGCAATTAGTCTGTTTTGCAATTTAGGTTTCCTTCCATTTCTGTCTAAACCTAGCTCTGTCAGTTTTTCACTTAAACCTGCCACGAGCAGTGCCAAAATATCTTCTCTGTTTATTTTCAAAACTTAAATATAATTAATTAATATAATAGGTATAATAATAATAATATAAGCTGTTTATAAGCTGTATATTATACTATTAATACTTAGGATATGGATTACAAGTTATGTCTGCCACGTATGAGATTTCGACACCGACTGACTTTTTCGTTAAAATTTACTCGCTTCTCTTTGTTTTCGATCTGATTTAGAAGCGTCGACCACTTCGAGTTTCTCTCTCTAACTGCTCTTCTGGCTTTACTACGTATATATACTTTAGGGGGTCGGAAACGTCTCCTTCACTGCGTTGCAAACTTCTGACTTAAATCATTATACCCTCTGCAAGAATCAAAAAATTAAAATGAATTCCACAGATTGCATAAGAATTACAATAGCCATACTTAAAAACAGAGCAGAGCCTTTATCAATTTCAGATTTTGCAAAATAGTACATGAATAAATATTACTTAGCTTTTTCCTCAGCTCATTCAGTGCAGCGGCACGCAAAAAGCAATAGTACTGTCTACCGAAAAAAACTGTAGTTTTCTCGCAAATAGACATACACCCAGTGTTAGGACACATAAATGTGCTAAATATTACGCAAAATTGATACAACAACAAAAATGAAAAAAATGTAACTCTCCATATCCGTGAAATAAAAGACATCTTTGGTCTTACAAATGTATAAGCCAAAATAGGCCAATACATAATGATACTATTATTAAATAATTTGAATACCCCTTGACAATAGATCAAGAAATAGACCTAACGGAAACTGAAGATTCCAATTCGAGCGAAGGAATTGAAATTAAAGAAAAAGATCTACATGAACTACAAATTCTTGCATTTATAACAGTAAAAGAAGCGGAAGAAGAAGATATAGACTCATATATAAATTATTACTATTATTATTACTATATTACTATCATAAAAAATTGCAAGACACTATAGCCGGTGAAACATCCGACGTAGTCAAAGCTAAAATGGCAAAAACAAGCTAGAAAGGCAAAACAGTTAAGAAATTTTTAACAGAAATAGACAATTTACGAAAGCTCCTTGAAGCTTCGTAAATTGACGAAGGGTCAACAACCGGACATGCTGATAAATTCAGCACTAAAGAAGCCATTAACATAATGATCAAAAATTATGAGCATGGAAAACTTAAAACAATTCTTGAGGCTGGAAGCTTCGCAACGATGAACGAAGCCATCATTAAGTATTTACAAAGTAGTACTGAAATGACAGGCAACGCAAATTCAGTTTTATACGCCCAAAGAGGATATGCCCAGCGCGGTAATTACAATAACAGAGGTTATAATCGCGGTAGATGCAAAGTCCGTGGATATTATAATAATAATTAAAATAATAATAATCGAAGCAATGGCCAATATTATAACAATAAGAACAAATACGGAGGAAAGAACAGAGGAAATTATAGGGGAAATAACGAGCAATATAGAAGTTATAACCCTACAAATAATAATAATAACAACAACTTCAGAGTAACCCACAATATATCGGAGAACTCCCAACAACCTTTAGATACCCAGCAATAGGAACCACAAAAATTCACACAATCAATCTCAGCCGAAATATATATGCAACTTTTGAAAATGTAGCAACAGCAATGGAACTTGTATTTTTAATAGACACTGATGCAGACATATCAATACTCAAAAAAAATTCAGATATTTTTCCTGACATTCAGTCCGACACAAAAGGAATCAGTCAAGAATTTACAAAAACCATGGGACCATTATCCATTAAGATACAGACTACTAAACATATAATCCCACAAAATTTTCATATCGTAAATTTACAATTCGCTATTCCCTGTGATGGAACATTAGGAATCGACTTTATCAATAAATACAACTGTCATCTAGACTTCAATCCCTCCGAAGACTGGCTTCTTATTAGACCCATCAACTTAAAATTTCCAATTTATGTTCCAATAACATAAAGTTCTGGCAATAACTCCATAATTCTGCCAGCAAGATTCCAAGTTGTCCGAAAAATTAAAACAGATTCAATAGAAGACAGTGTATTGATTCCAAATCAAGAAATTGAGAGTGGTATATACTTAGCAAATACCATAGCATCACCTGAAAATGCTTTCATTAGACTACTTTACACAACAAATACAGATAAGGTAGTCAATAGTAGTCAAATTAAATTAAAAATCACTTGCGAATTCCGACCTAGTTCAATCAATCAAAGAAAATATAAATATGTCTGTATTATCTCAACTTGCCAAAAATGTTCCTGCTGTCAACCCTATGCAAGTTAAATGACACATTACTTAGGGGCCCTTGTCCAACAAAGCCTCCAATCGATTCCCACCCAGATCAGTTTCACACCCTCCGCTTCAAACGGATTCTGTAAACATCCAAGCCGATATTGTAAACACCAGAGCCCCAAGTCCGCGAACGTAAACATCGATTTCGGCAGAATTCTGGAAAATTGCAATTTCAAATTCAATTGACAATTTTCATCATCCTATTTTTCGACTCTCTTGGATGATTCTCTTAATCAGATTTCTGTGATAAATCTCTTAAGCCGAGGTTTGATTATGAATTATGGAACCAAAGTCAGGCAGTCCGTTTTTGAATCCGAATTGATCGGTCAACAACTTGAATATCGCGAGCAGGGAAAATTAAGTTCGGTACTATTAAAACTAGTAAATAAGAATTATCAATAAAAAAATAAACTAAGATAAAAATTTAATTGGCGCCCAACGTGGGGCGGTGCTATTTTAAAAAAATTCCGGAAATAAGTTTTAAAACAAAACAGTTTTCGAAAACAAAAAGTGAATTCGATCCGCTCAAAAACCTTACCGATGACATATTAAATAGGTTTACATCGTGAAAATAGCTAAAGGAGAGAAACAATAATAATCTCCCTTTGTTTACCAAAATCCTTTAATTAGTGACCGTAACGAAAAACACACTGCTCAAATAAACTATTACTCTCAAAAACAAATAATAAACAAAAATAAAGATAGCAAACAGATATTCAAAAATCGAACGGATAAATAAAAACTTTTTAATTAAAAATCAAATACAAATTCAACAAAAGAAAGAAGAGTTGAGAGCAATCCCTCGCTACACGGAAATAAATTGAGAGAAGAGCTGAGGGCCATCCCTCGCTATAAGAAGACCCCAAACAGGATCATCAGGCAAAAAGAAGACATCCCATATCCAAGGAAACTAAGAATAACAATTAGTGAGCTGTTTAATTATAGTTTTATATATATAAGAATTTAGTTCAAAAAAATTTTAAATAAAAACAATCAAGTTGGAAGAGTTAAACAACGACTTTGAAAAAAATCTTACCATGACTACACCCTTACCTGCAGTGGCTTCTAGCAGCCAGATGGTTAATGTAAGCGATTTAATTGCACAAATAGTTAATAATGAAATGAGTCCTTTAAGGAATGAAATCGCGAGTTTAAAGACACAATTAAATCACAATATAAAGGTTGAGGAATTCAAGGTGGAAGCTGTTGATCGAAACGTAAGGTGCGATACTTCTTATGAAATCATTAAGTTGGTTCGAGAATATAAAGGCGAAGAAGATAGTTATGTTAGCTGGAGAGATTCGGCGGAAATAGCAATGGGACAGTACAAAAGGGGCAGTGAAAAATACTTTTCGGCACTATCTATTCTATGAAAGAAAATTACAGGCATTGGCAATGATGCTTTAACTCAAAATGGAACTGTATTGAATTTTGACGCCATAATGGCAAGATTAGATTTTGTTTTTAGTGACAAGCGACCTATACATATTTTAGAACAGGACTTAAGTGTATTAAGTCAGGAGAAATTAGCGATTATGGAATTTTATAATTTGGTAAATAAAAAATTAACTCTCTTGATTAACAAAACCATTATGACACATAGGAGGAATAAGCCAATTACATCTGAACTTAATGAAAAACATAGAAAGGCAGCACTACAAGTGTTCATAACTGGCCTTAACGGCCATATCTCAGATTTAATATTTTTAATGAATCCACCCGATTTACCGAATGCAATGGTAACAGTAAAAGAACTTGATAGCAACAGTTTGAGGGCCCAATTCGCGAACAATTTTATATCATCACAGCGCAAGACTAATGAGTCAAACTTATATGGGCAACAAAACTCAAATAACAAACCAAAGTATAATGGAAAGGAGGAAAAATTAAATTACGATAACGGTAATATTTTCAACCAACATTCTTTGACAAGAGAAAACACCGTTTTCCGTTAAAAGAATTCATAATAAAAATAGAAACTTTGATCAAAAGCCTCAAATCAGATCCGAATCTGAAGAGGGAAATCAAAGTGAATTTAGTTTGGAAAACATAAATCCTGAACACGCCGTCGTCCGAATATCCGACAAAAATAAAAGTTTGGGATACAAAAATCCTGAACGCGCCGTCGTAGAAGTATCCGACAACCAAAAAATTAACAATATACAGAATTCATCCTCATATTAAAGAAAAGATTTAGAGGACAAAATATTAAATATTATTAATAAAGAACATTCCAAAATAAATATGCAGATTCCTTTTAGGACTGACATACGCGGTGAAATCAATACCGAAAATGATAGGGCTATTTATAGTAAGCAACACCCTTATGCTCTATCAGCTTCAGATTTTGTAAATCAGAGGTCGCCAGAATGTTTAAAAAGAAATTATAAGGCCAAGCAGTAGCCCTTATAATTCTCCAGTATTAGTCGTACCAAAATAGGGCTTTAACGAAGATGGAACTTGGCACGGCCAGGCGGTACTCCATGATGAGACATTGGGCCAGAAACAGCTGGGAGCCGAGCTCCAGCTGGCGGAACGTAACCTTCATCGAGGTGGGCGACACCTTGCAGAGGGTCTCCAGCGTCTTCTTGGCCCACTCGCTGCCGTCATTCTGCAGGTTCTCCAGAATGCTCCACACCAGGTCCGCCGAGAAGTTCTTGTTGATCTGCTCCAGGACAGGCTGCAGCGAGAAGGGCTTTTAAGGCGTGGAATGGAACTTCTGCAGCAGCTCGGGTACATCATCTGCATCTGGGCAGTTGAGCAGCGCCGTCTCCAGATCGGGGATCTTGCTGCTCTCGCAGTAGTGCGTAGCAATACCCGAGTAGAAGACATCGCCGCCCCGCAGCCTATATCCTGTCAGTCTCAGGTAGAGACCCAGTTTTCCTGGAAGGCGTGGCAGGAAGTAGGAGCCGCCCACGTCGGGTAACAGGCCAATTTCCCGTTTCGGGCATAGCGAACAACGTCCGGTCGGTGGCCACCCGGTACTTTCCGTGCACACTGAGGCCCACGCCGCCGCCCATGGTGATGCCGATAATGGCAATGTAGGGTATCTTGTAATTGCCGATCAGGGCGTTCGTTCCTCGGGAAAACTAAATACTTTTCCACAATTGATTTGAAATCAGGATTCCACCAAATTCTCATGAATGAAACAGACATTCAAAAAACCTTAAATAATGGAAAATACGATATCTTAACAAACGCCCCTAGAATATTCCAAAGAGCGATAGATGATCTTTTGAGAGAACAAGTTGGAAAAACGTTTCATGTCTATATGGTAACATTATTATTTTCTCAAAAACAATTGAACAGCATTATAAAGATTTATTTGTTATAATTAACATTTTGCTGAACGCAAACATGAAAATTTCGATTGAAAAGTCAAAGTTCTTCAAATTGAAAACAAACTTTCTCGGTTACGTTGTTTCTCACAATGTGATCATAATCGATCCCGAAAAAATTTCCACAATCGTAAAATATCCAATCCCTAAAAATATTCGAGTGCTTAGAAGCTTCCTAGGCCTTACACGATACTACAGAAAATTTGTTCAAAATTACGCAAAAATTGCTAAACCGGTAACGAAATATTTAGAAGGCCAAAATGGCAATGAATCAAAAACGGCATCCCGCAAAACTTCTATACAGTTGGATGAGCCAGCTGTAAGAGCTTTAAACGAGCTCAAAAATAATTTAATCGCACAAGTAGAGTTAGTTCAACGCGATTAGTTCAACGCGATGCGTCAGATTTGGCTATTGGTGCGGTTCTTTCTCAGGAAGGTAAACCAATTACTGTAATATCAAAAACGGTCAAAAAAACTGAACAACTATATGCTACTAATAAATAGGAACTTTTAGCTATAGTTTGGTTATACTTATGAAATTATTTATATGGAGTTAACAGCATTGAAATCTACACAGATCATCAACCTCTTTCATTTTCAATTTCTTAAAAGAACCCTAATATCGAAATGAAAAGATGGTATTCATTCATTGAAAGTTATTCTCCAAAAATTATTTATTAGTCAGGAGCAACAAATGTTTTTGAAGATGCATTATCTAGGATACAAATTAATAACTTAACAGAAAGTATTGAGTCGGTCTCAGATCAAAACACTCAGCATTCAGCAGAAAGTAGTTTTGAGAATGTTATACAAGAAACCCGAAAAACCATAAACCAGTATAAGCAACAATTGCTAATAGCAACGGGGAGCTATACAATACATGAGTCGATTAACGTGTTCGGAAATACTAGACATATAATATATTTATATTTACCAGAATATTTGTCCAAGACGTAGAAAACGCAGAAGACATAGAGGGCACACAGAGGGCTTGATGAAAATTATAAACAAAATAACAGGCTATGTTATTGGCCTTACTTATATCAAAAACTAAAGGAGTTTGTTAAGAATTGCACAATCTGGAATCAGAACAAATTAACAGACATCCAGTGAAAATTATATAGATTCATATTCAAAATTTTAGTCGTAAAAGAAATCCCAAATAAATTAAATATAGAAAAAAAAAGTTTTAGAGATTCTGCAACAATTCCCATTAGCCAAAACCTTGATGATAGATCCAAGTTTTTCTTCATCCCAATTTAAATCTTTTGCACAAAGCAACGGGATATCTTCATTTTATGCAGATCCTCGACATAGTACCTCCAACGGACAAATTGAAAGGGCACACTGTACTTTAACAGAAATTGCACGTTGCATTAAAGATGAACTTAACTTAGTTGATTATTCCGAAATAGTAATTAGAGCAGCAAAGAAATACAACTTATCAATTCACTCTATAACCAATTAACGACCGTATGATATATTATTTAATAAAATCAAACACGATAAAATTCCCCAATTGTTAAAGCAAGCACAGGATAAAATGTTACATTTTCATAATAAAGACAGAAAAGAAAAATACTATCACGTAGGACAAGTAATTTACGAAAAGAAACACGGCGAAAGAAATAAGCTTAACTCTAGATATAAAAAACAAGTAGTTAAGGAAAATCATCCTAATAAAGTTATTATTAATAACAACAACCAAATCCGAAATCCGAAAACACAAACCATGATTTCTTTCTTTACAAGGATACCAAAGAAGTCCTCATTTATGAATCATACGCGGATTTATTTCATATAACTAGCTTAAGTTTTTATAAAGATATTATTACTCTTGAAACAGAACTTTTAAGCAGTCATAAGGTTCAGAATTCAAAATGGAAAATAACCAACGATTTAAAAATTATAAAAATGTTTTTTCTCAAATATTACCGACTAGGTCAAAAAGAGGCATTAATGAATTAGGCACAATCTGGAAATGGATAGCAGGAACACCTGATCATGATGATTTCATAACAGTTCAAAATAAAATTGATGATTTGATAAAAAACAATAACGATCAATTCGTTATTAATTCCAAAATATTTAAAGAAATAAAAACTCTATCTGACAACTTTAAAACCGAGTTTAAAGATCAAGAAATTCCTCTCAGAAAATACCGCTTTCGTTTGCTGACTTACGATCTTATGAATTTAGTGGACACAATTATATTTGCAAAAATAGATGTTTTCAACATAAAAATTCTAAACTATGATGACATACAGGAAATTTATAAACATTACCAAAAACCTGTTATTATTACTGATCTATTGGATATATCTGAATTTAAAATTATTATTATATATATTAAATACCCTATAATTATTGATCGTTGTGAAGTTTACAACTCAAGAGCCAATTCGCACAATGATGGATAATTGTTAATCAATATCATGTCGCAAAAATAAGTTTTATGTAATGTCTAATTTTAAGACGGAATTATTTAACAACTATTGCACATTAAACCCGGACGATTCTTGTTTTACCAGATTATTAAATGGAGAAAATTCTTTATGTTATAAAATAAGAGAAAAAAATAAAAATGTAGATGTAATTCAAGAAGGAGCCATTTTTATAAACGGAGTTAATACAGTTAATTTAGATGGGTCATATTTAATAACCTTAATGACACCACAAAAATTAATAATAAATTCTACACTAATGTAGACAATAGAATATTGGAATACATCACTGCACGAAAATATATATTATATCCAATGATTCGGAACTCTTATTCGATAATATTAACGTATTAATTCCTTTTATTCAAATTAAATAAACTCAAATACCAATTACATTCATTTTGATCATAATCGCATTTTTATATTTAATTACCATGCTTTTAATTAAATACACAAAATTCGTAATATTCAAACCACGGCAATTTCAAATTGAAATACAACCAGAAAGTAATATACCCAACAATGAAAATACTGTTGAGGAAAATATCATTGTCGAATTGACTAATCAGCTACATTCATTATACCCATCAGTTCCAATGAACTGGCGACGATTCAATTTAGCAAGGGGGAGTTATATGGCACATTACTTAGGGGCCCTTGCCCAATTTATAAACAACTTTGAGCCAAGAGCTTTTTCCATTCTTGAAACAAAGCCTCCAATCGATTCCCTCCCGGATCAGTTTCACACTCTTCGCTTCAAACGGATTCTGTAAACATGAAAGCCGATATTGTAAACATCAGAGCCCCAAAAAGGGAGCCCCAAATCCGCTAACGTAAACATCGATTTCCGGCAGAATTTCAATTCTGCAAAATTGCAATTTCAAATTTAATTGACCATTTTCATCATCCTATTCTTCGACTCTCTTGGATGGATCTTAATCAGATTTTTGCGATAAATCTCTTAAGCCGAGGTTTGATTATGGATTATTGAACCAAAGTCAGACATTCCGTTTTTGAATCCGAATGGATCGATCGACAACTTGAAGCAGTGAATTTGAGTTCGGTACTAATAAAAATTGTGTAAACTAAGAATTATCAATAAAAAAATATACATTTTTTAAATTCACTTAGCAATAATTTAATTCGCATTTTAAACAGTTTTCTAAATACCACCGTTTAAAAATTATAGTCCAAAGTTTTTTTTATTTAAATTTTTTTTGGACTTTTTAAATGAAATGTCAAGACTTATAAAAGTTGAGATTCCTCAACTTTTGGCAAACGACACATTCTAAAAATAGCCATTTTAAAGTTATTAATTAACAAAAATGGGCACATAAGCAGTTCAGAACATCCCACACTGCCTTAGCATGCGAATCCAAACTCCATTTAAGGATCCTGCAAATTTATGATGATGTTCAACAGCTCAATACAAAAAACACTTTTGGAAAAACTATCTAGTCTGGCGAGAAAGGAGCCATAAATAGCTAAGTTTTGCACACCAGTAACTTATGAACTACTTAAGATTCATGTTATTAGAACGATATATAAATATAAACAAAAACTTCTGATATTAAACAAAACAAGAAACGAAGGTAACTTCGGCAAGCTATATGATATAGTCGTCCGATTTTAATAAAATTAAATTTGAAATTCAGAACTTTATGGGGTCGGAAACGTCTCCTTCACTGCGTTGCAAACTTCTGACTGAAATCATTATACCCTCTGCAAGGGCATAAAAACGCAAAAGATATAATTTATATTTCATGTTTTCCGACTAAATTTCCGATCGTTCCTATGGCAACTATATGATATAGACGTCCGATTTTGATAAAATTTAATTCGAAATTCAAAACCAAATAAAAAATGTAGGAGGTTATAAGTTAAAAACACCGAAGATATAATTTTTCAAAATTGTTTTATCACTAATTTTCCGATTGTTCCTATGGGAGCTATATGAAATAGTCGTCCGATTTTGATAAAATTTAATTCGAAATTCAGAACTAATTTAAAAAAGTTATATCCAAGCTTAGAGATTTATATGTTAAAAAACACGAACGATATAATTATTTTAAAATTTTTTTTCTGATAGTTCCTATGGAAGCTATAAGATATAGTTGTCTTATCCGGCTGGTTCCGACTTAGTACTGCAATAGAAAGAAGAATATTGGGAAAGCTTCAGCTCGATAGTTAAAAAACTGAGAGACTAGTTTGCATAGAAACGGACGGACAGACGGACATGGCTAGATCGACTCGTCTAGTGACTCTAATCAAGAATATATAGGGCAAATCAATTACAAAAAAAAAAATGAATATGTAGATGTTGGCGACGAGTTTTGTGATATTGAACCAAAGTCAGGCATTCCGTTTTTGAATCCGAATGGATCGGTCGACAACTTGAATATCGCGAGCAGTGAAAATTAAGTTCGGTACTAATAAAAATTGTGTAAACTAGTAAATAAGAATTATCAATAAAAAATATATTTTTTTTTTTTATTCACTAAGCAAAAAATTTAATTTGCACACAATATAGCGATGTATTCGTATTTGAAACCGAATCATTGAGTGCTAATAACTTTTATAAACTAAAACTGAGATTGAAGGGTGACGAACCGGTCTATATCAAGAACTACAAGAAGTCCTTATAGTCAAAAAGACGAAATTCAAGCCAAGGTACAATAATTAATTAAAGATAAAATTGTAGAACCATCTGTTTCTGCATATAACAGCACACTCTTATTAGTTCCGTAAAAATCCATACCGGGCTCAGATAAAATGGAAATGGCGATAAGTAATTGACTATCATCAGATCAATAAAAAAACTATTGTCTGATAAGTTCCCACTACCTAGATTTGGTGACATTTTAGACCAACTAGGTAGAGCCAAATATTTTTCATGTCTCGACTTAATGTCAGCGCTTCACTAAATCGAGCTTGAAAAAAGCTCTAGAGATATAACGTCATTATGAACAAGCAATGGTTCGTATCGCTTCACGCGATTACCATTCGGCTTAAAAATAAATTAAAACTCATTCTCAGGACTAGATCCTTCTTAAGCATTCCTTTACATGATTTAATAGTCACTGATTGTTTAGAAAAACATATGCTTAATAATTTAACAGTTGTTTTTGATAACTGTAGAAAATGCAACATCAAGTTACATCCTGAAAAATACTCATTTTTCATTCATCAAGTCACTTTTCTAGGTCATAAATGCACTGATTAAGAAATCTGGCCCGACGACAGAAAATACGACGTCTTAAAAAAATTATCCAGTTCCAAGCGATGCTGACAGCGCTGAAGATTTGTTGCATTCTGTAATTATTACAGACGTTTTATTAAAAATAATAACAATAACAGCAATAACACACTTTAGACCATATATTTATGGTAGACACTTAACTGTCAAAACAGATCACAAACCACTTACGTTCATATTTTCCATGATAAATCCGTGTTCCAAACTTACGCAAATAAGAATTGAATTAGAAGAGTGCAACTTCACTGTAGAGTGTCTAAAGGGTAAAGACAATTACAAAGCAGATGCGTTGTCAAGAATAACCATCAAATAATAATAATAATAAAAATAAATAAATATAAAAAAGGTAATTACAAGATACCAAAGTAGACAGAAATCCAGCGCAGGAGGAAAAGAAATAGACTTTTCTAGGCAATCTATAGAAAAAGCTTCAAAATATGTGGAGACATAAACAATGACGAAGTACGTAAAGTAGTGACCTTGCACGTAAAAAATATACTGTCTATTTAAACATGAAAAAAACTTACTGCAGTTAGCGAGTTTTTCCAAAGACTTGAGAAACAAGCCGGTATACATAAAATCAGCCAACTAAAAGTGGCACCGTGGGAAAAAATCTTTGAACAAGTTTTAATAGGTTATTTAAAAACAAGAAATGAAGTTGTATACCCTTGCATTTGTAAAAAATAATCAATAATTTTGTTAAATTGAATTCGAAATTCTTAAAAGTATACAAATTTATATTCCAATATTATAAGATAATATGCCAAAAAGCCCCAAAGCTATAATTTGTTTCATATTATTTCCCACCAATTATCCGATCGTTCCTATGACAGATATATGATATAGTGGTCCGATTTCGATAAAATTTAATTCGAAGTTCAAAACCAAATAAAAAATGTTATTTCCAAGCGTAGGACTCCGACTTATATACTACCTGCAATAGAAAGAAGACTTTTGGGAAAGTTTCAGCCCGATAGCTTTAAAACTGGGAGACTAGTTTGCGTAGAAACGGACGGACAGACGGACGAACAGAAATCATTATACCCTCTGCAAGGGTATAAAAATGGGCAACAAGAAACTGAAATCATTGAGAGTAGCGCTACTTAACCCGGTGACTGTAAAGTATAATGATAATAATAAAAAAAAAAACCTATTTTGTCTACATTTCACAACGATCCAGTTCAAGGAGGTCACTCTAGAATAATCAAAACCTTGGCCAAGGTGAAAAGGTATTATTAGTGAAAAGGTATAACCCGATATATTACTAATTACATAAGTAAATGTCAAAAATGCAAAAATCAGAAGTGACAAATCATTCAAAGACTCCTATGACAATCACAGACACTCCAATAAGTGCTTTCGACAGAGTGATAACAGACACAATTGGTCCACTACCAAAATCAGATAATGTGATCTAACAAAATATTTAGTTGCCATTCCGATTGCAAATAAAAGTGCAAACACTTACAAAAGCTATTTTCGAGACTTTTATATTAAGCTACGGTCCAATGAAGACGTTTATTTCGGACATGGGAACCGAGTATAAAACTTCGATTATAAACGAGTAATGCAGATATTTAAAAATTAAAAATATGAGCACACCGGCACCGGACAGTTGGAACAGTAGAAAGAAGTACGCTCATACGAGTGCATATCGACTGATAAAAATGATTGGGACGTATGGTTAAAATATTTCGTATACTGCTGATTACTGTCCATATGAATTAGTTTTTGGGAAAACATCGAATTGGCCAAAGCAATTTGATACTATAAAAAACTTGGAGCCTATGTACAACATAGATGATTATGCTAAAGAGAGTAAATATAGATTAGAAGTAGCACATAAGAGATTTAGTTATAATAGAGTTAAATAAGAGGAAAAACAAAGAGTTTTATGACCTTTCGACTAATGACTTTGATATATCTATTAAAAATAAAGTTTTATTGAAAAATTTAACCAGAACTTAAGCTAGACTTTTAATATACTGGACCCTATAAGGTTGAACGTGTAGCAGACAAGGATAACATAATAATTTCAAATAATAAAAATAGCGAACAAACAGTGCATAAGGAAAGGTTAAAAAATTGTATTTCATAATCACTTTAATTCGTTTAAATATATAACGTATGGCCATTAAATAAAAACATAATTATAATGAAAAAAAATATTAAAAATATATAAAAATATTACTTTTTGATTCATAACAATACTTTCTGAATCGAACCGAAAAAAAGTAAAATAATAATAGTATGAAAAAAAGAAAAATAAAATAAAATAATAATTTATATTTATATACATATCCCAAGAAAATAACTCCATAGAATTACGTTATTTTTCAAAAGAAGGGAGGTGTAGGATGTTCACATATCTAACGCACACTGTACTCAGTTTAATGCATTTAATGCATGGTTATATGACCTCTCTTGCAGAGTCCGCATATTTGACATGCGCGACCGCTCTGTCATCAAGTAAACACTACCTCTACCAGCCCTAAGCATTTACACATAAGCAACGACCGCAGCTCTGCCAGCATAGCTTAGCGATTATTATCTTATAATATCGGGAATAACATTTTTAATATTTTTAAGAATTTTGAATTAAATTCAATAAAAATCGGACTACTCTAACATATAGCTGTCAGAGAAGCGGCCAGAGAAATAACGAAATCATTTTTTCTAATATAACTGAAGCTAGCAGCAATCCGTAAAAATTTAACATGGTGTTATTGTTGATTATTTCTTATAACTGCAGGGGGTATACAAACTTCGGCTTGCCGAAGTTAACTTCCTTTCCTGTTCATATTTGCTCTCGGTGACTTGGTAGGTCTTTGATAAGGCTTCATCAAAAAGACAGGATATATATTTTTCAACAACGGGAATGTTGTCGTCTTGATGAACAAGAGTTTCGAAAACGCAAATAAAATTCTTGAACTCTGAATACTTTCCGCTGAATTTCGGTAAAGCCCTATTCGGAAGTCGAGCTCGAGTTGGAGCTACAGAAGCTGATCCAATAGTTATGGTTTCTCTAGCTGTTTTCAAGGCCGAGATAAGGAACAATACGAGGTGTGTTTAAAAAGTAAGGTGACTTTTCAAATTTCGCGGGCAACATATTTTCGATATCGATTTTTTTGTTTTGTTATGTTGGTACACTCTACCCTAACATCTGTACCAAGTTTCAATTGAATCCCCTTTTTTGTTTAGTTGTGAGAGGCGTAAAGGTAACAAGTTGTTTTGCGTGCTCAGCGATTTTTTGCTATCAAAAAATTTGGATCAAAGGATTTGCATCCAATTTTGTGTAAAAATTAAAATTAAGTGCTCCGAAACACTTGAAATGTTGACAGTGGCATACGGTGAAACTGTTCTGAGTAAAAAAAAATGTTTACAAGTGGTAAAAACTCTTCCAAGATGGCCGGGAAGATGCCAATGACAAGCCTGGCTCTGCACGCCCAAGCACGTCAACAACTGATGAAAACGTTCAAGCAGTGAAGAAAATTGTTTTGGAAAATCGTCGAATCACTATCAGAGAAGTTGCTGAAGATGTCGGCATATCGCTTGGCTCGTGCCATGAAATTTTTTCAAACGTTTTGGGCGTGAGTCGCGTGTCAGCGAAGTTTGTTCCAAAATTGCTGAATTTTGACCAAAAGAACCGTCGCATGAGCATCGCTCAAGAGCTGTTGGATGACGTCAACGACGACCCAGATTTACTCAAAAGGGTCATAGCTGGTGACGAATCATGGGTATATGGTTATGATATCGAAACCAAAGCCCAATCGTCACAATGAAAGAGCTCAGGTGAGCCAAGACCGAAAAAAACACGCCAAGTTCGATCAAATGTCAAAGTTTTGATCACTGTATTCTTCGATTACCATGGCGTGGTGCATCAGTAAACAGTATTATCTGGCAGTTATGCGCCGTTTGCGAGAAGCAATACGAAAGAAACGTCCAGAATTGTGCAAAAATTATTCGTGCCTTTTGCATCACGATAATGCCCCTGCTCACTCATCTTTGCTTGTGAGAGATTTTTTGGCCAAAAACAACACCACAATAATGCCTCAGCCTTCATATTCACCGGATTTGGCCCCATGTTTTGTTTGACTTTTTCTTGTTCCCAAAACTAAAGAGACCAATGAAAGGACGGAGATTTGCAACGATTGAAGAGATAAAGACTGCATCGCTGGAAGAGCTCAAGGCTATATCGAAAAGTGCTCATGGGAAGTGCTTTGAGGATTGGAAAAACCGTTGGCATAAGTGTATTGTATATGAGGGGGATTACTTTGAAGGGGACAATATTAATGTTGATAAATAAATTAATAGTTTTTCTTGAAAATACAAAGTCACCAAAATTGTATATTCGGTGTTTTTTAACATATAACCTCGTACGCTTGGAAATAACATTTTTAATTTGGTTTTGAATTTCAAATTAAATTTTATAAAAATCGGACGACTATATCATATAGCTGCTATAGAAACGATCGGAAAATTAGTCGGATAATATGAAAAAATTACATCTTTGGTGTTTTTTTACATATAACCTTCTAAGCTTGGAAATAATATTTTTTAATTGGTTTTGAATTTCGAATTAAATTTTATCAAAATCCAACGATTATAACATATAGCTGCCATAGCAACGATCGGAAAATTAGTGGAAAAATATAAAAAATTATAAATTTTGGTGTTTTTTAACTATAACCTTCTAAGCTTGGAAAAAACATTTTTTAATTAGTTAAATTATTAGCGATGTCATCTGTGCTACGCCCCTGATCTCAGCTTTCGATAGTCAAGCATCGCTACGAACATAGAATTAATTAAAAGAACAAACATCGCCCGCGTTAAACACTCCAGGCCTTCAATAAAAGTGTAGAGTTGACGGGACCCGTCTCTCCAGAAAACCAGCATTTTAGATGCGGATGAGGAGATATAGATTCTGTGGATAAATCATTAAGCCTTGTGCTTCACCGAAATTCGGCTGCAAAATCAATTTGATTAAGCGGGCCTCGTCGCTTAACAAGTACGCTGAGACAGAGAATGATGCAGCAGTTCTAAGTGAGCCGCGATGAATAACACTTACATTTCACGTCATATATTATTAGAGCTGCCTTGCCACGCACTGCTAGCGACAGTCGGATTGGACCGACCAGATCGACTCCGCATATTGTAAAGGCTCCACTTACTCTGACACGGTCAAATGGCAGGTTTGCCAGTACTTGTCGTCGTGTCCATCGTTGACAACAACAGCATTGTTCTCGCGTAGTACATTGATCAACCAAACTGTCTTCTGAAGCAAGCCAAGTAGCGATCGCGGTCCTGTCTAGAAATAAATATTTAACAAACTGGGATTTACTGGGATTTAGAACCCAGTGCAAAATCGACCGCCCACTCGCACCAAGTGTAATGTGTGCTTAAGACATTGGTAAAAACTGGCTACGGAAAAATTTACTTTTAGAGTGTTAAATTCAACTGCAAAAGGAAAAAAATATAAAAGTTAAAACCCGAGTTTTACAGCTGATAAACCGTGAACGTTCCCCAGTTTCCAAGTCTTGCCGTATGCAGAATACAATACTCGTAGAAGTGTTGTTATTCTCTCAACCTAAACGTAGGAAGAAGAATTTGTAAATAATTGTAAGAATCTATAAATTTTGGGTCGTCCGATTTTGCAAGTTTTTGGAGACTGAATTTTGGCAACGTGCCGTACAGGCAACCCTGTATAGTTGGCTCTACGAATTGATCAGGATTTAGTTAAATAGTATTTTGGAAGTATTTCTGCACGACGCGTCGAATGTGATTTTATTCCAAGAGCTTTCTGGTCGTAGAAAACTGACATAAAATATATTTATATTTTTATGACCAAAAGCTAAATACTTTTTTATAAACGGAATATACAATGAGTGATTTGGTATGTTTACTTTCCTTCGCTGTTTTATTGCACTCCTTCGTGCTGTTTTGTACCAGGAAGCGAGTGGAACACTTAGTTTAAATTACACATTAAATACAGTCATGCGAAACCTTATCTGCAAATGATTTCTTAGTCGACATGTGGTCTGGGGTACAGAACTGCGATTTCGTTAATTTAGTTATCCTATCGGTTTTCGATCCAAAATTGGAAAGTGAGGTTCTGCGTGCAGGTGTATTTTCTTTACAGTTTCACGACGCTTCCAAGCCAATCACAATGCTTTGTAGCATTGAACCTGAGTGCTTATGTGTGTCTTTTCCCAATCAAGTTAAAAAAACAAGTCAGCGCAGATAGGGTATGATAGGAAGATACTATTTGGAAGTGAGGTTCTGCGTGCAGGTGTATTTTCTTTACAGTTTCCCCACGCTTCCAAGCCAATCACAATGCTTTGTAGCATTGAACCTGAGTGCTTGTGTGTGTCTTTTCCCAATCAAGTTAAAAAAACAAGTCAGCGCAGATAGGGTATGATAGGAAGATACTATTTGGAATCCAAAGCGGAGCGATTGCAGTTGCTTCTGGGCGAAACCCTGAGAACGAAGGTAGAATTATGCATTAAAGTGAGGTTCTGCGTGCAGGTGTATTTTCTTTACAGTTTCCCCACGCTTCCAAGCCAATCACAATGCTTTGTAGCATTGAACCTGAGTGCTTGTTTGTGTCTTTTCCCAATCAAGTTAAAAAAACAAGTCAGCGCAGATAGGGTATGATAGGAAGATACTATTTGTAATCCAAAGCGGAGCGATTGCAGTTGCTTCTGGGCGAAACCCTGAGAACGAAGGTAGAATTATGCATTAAATTATATTGCAAAGATCGATATACACGCGAAATTCCCAATAGCAGTAAATATCGCCCCATGGCGGTATCGTTTTAATTGTCAATTTTTTGTAAACTCCTCCTAAAATAAGCTTGCGACTGCGAGACTAACAAAATTCTATCGCACAGTTTGTCTCTTGAGTGACTTCGAGCCTGGACGAAGGCCGTTGCGAGGAAGACGTGATCGATTCTGCAATAGATTGTTCGGCGATTGTGAAGTGATTCTGTACAAACTCGACAACAAGATGGTTGTGATATTGAAACTCCAGGTCCCCTGCGTAAACTAGGTTTTCTTGAATGTTCATCTGACTTGCAGAAGTGGCATTTCAGGTTCTTTGGCAGTTAAAAAAGCTATTGTTGTTTTACTATAAGTAGGGTGTTTTGGTTGCCCGTTTGGGAGCTGTTATGCGTGTCGTGGATTTCTAAGTGTTGATAACGTTTAATAAGGGCTTAGGGTCGCAAGGGCCTTGAAGAATTCGAACTTCTATCTCTTTCAGACCGAATTAAATTTTACATTAATAAGGCCTTTGGGGATACACATAATTCCTTTAACTTTTCTCTACATCCCAATTCGTTATTAATAGATTGTTGCAAAAATAAAAACTCCTTTTATATGTTTTTATTTAAAATACGTAAACGGCATTCCATTTCGCTAGCATAAGGGTAAGGCTGAGTTTATTGACTACAAAGTGTGACTTAAATTCTAATAATGAGATTCTTATTCCGTTTAAGCTATTCTAGCAATTGGTAAGTGTCTTCCTCCGTTGTAGTTCTAACAATATGATTTTGACTTTTTTGTATTTACGTAGGAAACTTTACCATCTATTCAAAAAACGGATCGTTTTACGGGCGCTCCTGTCATGAGATGAATATTGGGAATGTACCGCTCACACGACGATGTTGGGTTGGAGATCACTGATACTCTCCTGCGAGGTCAAGGACGCATCGGATCCCTTTACGAGGTAGAGATTTGGGCGCACCAATGGTGTGAATGACTTTGAGATGTAAGTTAGGCTCACCACTCTCCGTGTGCTTCAGCGACAAAAGACAAAGTATTTATCGCACCGCTTTGTGGTTGGCGACGCAAAGGAGTTTAAGGACGAAGCAGACTCGATAAAATTAATTTGTTTGTAACATTATACCTTTGTTAAATTTTTCAATAAAAAACATTTTACCATACAGAAATAGTTATTTAAAAGTTTTTTTGTTTAGAAAAACGTTATGATTAACATATATTATTGGATAGGATACTATTATTTTCTATTATTAGCAATGTAAGGATCGAGGCAAATTTTCCCAGTCGAAAAGGGGAATTGTTAAAAAAACAAGGGAGAACGAATGCCTCGACTTCAGATACCAATTACTCAGCTGTGGGGAGCATGAGCGAGTAGAGATATACGTGCAGTAAAATGATTGTAAAGCGCACCCTATATCGATTTAAGGGAGTCGTCCCGTGTTGAATCCGTTTTTATACACGTTACTCTTAGAGTAAAAGGGTGTACTAGATTCGTCTAAAAGCATGTAATGACCCCATAAGTATATATATTCTTGATCAGGAGCACAATCCGAGTCGATCTAGCCATGTCCGTTTGTCTTTCTGTCCGTATGAACGGTGAGATCTCGGAAACTATAAGAGTTTGAACAGTCGGACGCTTTACAAAATATTGCTCAAAAATCTATTTGGGTCATTAAAACCTAAAGAAAAATGTTGCCCACAAATGACCTAAACGCTTAAATATGTCTGCCGCCAATATTACCGTATTGGTAGGTGGCGCTTTACAATATCGCGCTGCTACATAATTATCTCTATTTCTCTTTTGCTCCCTTAAGCTGCGTAACGGCAGCTATCTGATAGTCGAGGCACTTCACTATAGTGTTCTTCCTGGTTTTCGTTTAGCTTTAACGGTCCATCTGATTCCGCTCATTAGTTTTGCGCCTGAGTACAAGTCCATGTTTTTGAGACTTTGTAATTCCTCGATTTTTACATCTTTCCCACGAAGTCCTTACAGTTCGAAGTCATTAGACTTGTTATATAATTTTGCGTAGCGTCTCCGTCGCCCTATAGTGTGCCCATATGCTGCCCTTCGATTTCATCTTCTTTATAATAAATCTTGATTTATTTGCTTGCTATCTGCTTACGGCGGCATCGGCTTGACAATGGCCATGTACAAATTAGTAAATGTCCTCTGGCAGCAATCGAAGTGTCGGCAGCAGAAGGAGGTATCCGGGCAGGTCAGCCTAGCGGTCTTCCTTCTTGGCTGGGAAGTACGTAGGGAATTAAGCAGTCCCGCGCAGCAGTCAATGTGTCGGCAGCGGTAGGGGTTGTGCCGGGCACGTCAGCCTAGCGGTTTTCCTTCTTAGTTAGGAATTATGTAGGGAGGAACTACCTCCGTTATCATTGGCCCTTAAGGCACAAGAACCAATAATAAAAAATGTGTAACGGCTGAGCCGGAATTCAAATTCAAGAGCGATGGCTCTGTCTTTATTGAGATATCAAAATGAACTGAACTTAAAGCTAACATAAAAAGGGACTCATAGCGGCCACTCCAATGGGTAGTGCTTGCCGGCTATGCACTGGCTTCCGGCCAGACGCTGTGTCAGCAATTTGGCCGGAGCGAGCTTTCGTACGATCGGTCATTGCCGTCGCCCGGTTAACTTAGTTAACTACTCTCCCCTCAGGATTAAGGCCGCCCTCGGCCGACCCTATTTGGGCGATCATATCTGCTATCTGGGCCGTGGCTTTCCTGGGCTGGATGACTCGCCGATAGGTGAAACCGACGCAGATCAACGCGCAGCATATTGCTCCTGCCACTAGTACTATCTGATGTGAATGATAGTCGTTGATATTCTCCCCGACTCTCTTGATGTGTTCCAGATTACGCTCACTCAAGCGGTGAAGGTATGGAAGACTGAGGATATTGTACTCCATAGTAATATTCAGGGAGGGCGAGCTGGCTACTCCTGGGACCCTCTTCTGGGCCCTGTCATTGTTGACATATCGGGTTTCATTAACCATGGCACTCTCAGTAAAGGTAATGAGATGCGTGCCTCGTACATGGATGTAAGTGCCATTATCCACACTCACATGTGCCGGCCGATCGTTTACAATTATGATGCCTTCATCTACGAGAGTAATTGGATGTAGATCGCTGTGCTGGATGTCACAGTGCGCTATGCCTCCAGCGTGGAGCTCTTCGCGCACGACCTTCTTAACGCCAGCTGGCAAAATGTGGCTCCAGGTGTTGTGGAGCAATTGTTGACCGTGTGAATTGCTCCATTGCAATCAGCTATTATTTTGTCCTCCAGCATGAGCATCGTGTCATGATGGGACACGGGAAAAACAGTAATTTTAATACACGACGATTTGATTATTGATTATTGATTGCTCCATTGCAATCAGCTATTATTTTGTTCTCCAGCCTGAGCATCGTGTCATGATGGGACACGGGAAGAACAGTAATTTTAATACACGACGATTTGATTATTGGAAATTTGATGACAAAATACAAAAGGTTATCGGACTGTAATATTTTAACGGAAGCAACGGACAATAAGTCTTTGATGGGGGTATCTGTGGGCTCTTCTATCCATATATCTTCTAGGTCTGCATGATCTAGTATACTAGGGCTCACAATGTTGGCCTTAGCTAGAGCTATCGCTAGTAATAAGTTTTGCAGCTCGATACTAATCATTCTATTTCGGGATAATAACATCTCATAAAGATGCCCCGTGTCAACTTGGGTTCCCTTGGCTGACCTCAGAAGTTGGTTGACAGTGGTAGTAATATTATTAATTTGGTCTTGTACTTTACTATTGGTGTTTATCTGCCTATTGTTTGCATTTATTAACTGAAATTTATTAAATTTAATTTTTTCGAAATCCTCTGCATCTGGCGTTCCCGCCACTTCCTTTAACGCTGCTCCTAGAAAATCCAAACTCCTAGCTACTCTGTGGTGGATGCTCAACGAGTCGAGCAGGTCACGCAGATGAGCGACATCGACACTCAAAAGTTTCTGCATGTGTGACTGGGGAAACATGCTGGTCATGCCATCCGTTTCGTCCACCACACGCCTATATTCTGAGAGATTCGACGAGTGTGTAACGAACGCGAATTCTTCCCAAACTAGAATTCTACCATCAATGATGGGAATATATTTGGCATGCGAGTAGTCCGAGACGTGCCCCGATGTTACGGTAAGCGGGACTAACAGGGATACGAATGCGAACCTGTAATATTGGATGTATTGTAGTGTTTGTTTAAAATATTGTAGCCCACCACCAAAGCATAAAGAAAAAAGCACAATTATAACAAAAACTTATACCAAGTGGATAGGGGTGAGAAAATATGGAAAAAAAACTTATGCCAAGTGGCTAGGTGTAAACATTAGAAAAAATGAATTATTATCTAATGTTGTCCTTGTGGACCACCCTCCCCTTAATGAGGACCGTGGTCCCCAGGTCCGCTTCAACAGATTTTTCCTCACACAGTGGTGTGAGCTTATTGCCAAGCCTTCGGTTTGACTTAACCAAAACTTTCTCGCCGACTTCGAATGTTCTGCATTCATGTTCTTCGGAAGGCATTTTCCCTGGCCCTGAGCGTGTTTTGCGCCCTAATGATCTTATTTTGGACGTCCGTCTGTGGGTCATCTATGTGCTTTTGCACGATGTCGACTGGCCGTTTGTCAACGACAGAGTGAATTGATTTATTATATTTGGCGGCTGCCAATAAAATAATTTCCACAGTATCGGTTATCCCCTTGTCGATTTTTAGGCAACGAGCAAGCTCCAAGAGGGTGCTGTGAAAGCGTTCTACTTGCCCGTTTGAAACGCTATGAAGTGGTGGGGCATTTGCAATGCTGACACCAAAATGGTTGTCAAGCATGGCTGAGATAGTGTGCGAGTTTAGCGAAGGTTCATTATCGCAATAGACTACTCTAGCCCTAGGGAAAAAGTTCATGATTTGGAGTATGGCGGTTTAAGATCCTCGATTGTCCTAGAGGGACATGTTGCACAACTGTAAACTTCGAAAACTTGTCGATGCAAGTGAGGAAGTATTTCTTGTCTGTGGAAAAGATCTCGATATGTAGCATGCTTCTTTGGGTGCCTATCGTACTTGGCTTTCGCACATGTTTTGCAGTTTGCTACAGGAGAAGTTAATCACATGCCGTCTCTTGTTTCCAAAGAGGACGAAGCTATGGATGCCAAATCTTTTATGAAGCATCTATAATTGCTGGCCAAGCCAAGGAATGATCTAACTTCGAATATGTTTTTAGGCTCTGGGAATTCCTGAATGGCTTTTATTTTTTCTGGGTCTCTGGTTGCCCCGTTATTGGTGACTATGAACCCTAAAAAGCTAACGCTTTTCTTGAAAAATCGTGACTTTTCTGTTGATACCCTCATATTTGCATCGTGTAGGCTCTTGAGAACCCAATCCACGTGCCGGAAGTGGGAGTTTTCGTCCTCCGAAAAGACGATAACATCATCAACATAGACAGCAAAATTTGTCAATCTGCTCTCGCAGTCTGTCATCAATTGTTCTTTGGAAAATGCTGGCTGCATTTTTTAATCCAAATGGCATTCTGCTAAACTTGTATTTTCCTCCGTTAACGGAAAAGGAAGTTTTTTCACGGTCGCATTCCAGGGTTGCGAAATATCAGATCAGATACCCGTTACTCAGCGTAAGGGAGCAAAAGGGGAATGGAGATATTTAAGCAGCAAAGTAATATTTTTGGGCGCCACCTTCTTGCTTTTTCAGTAGATGCTGTGGGCAGCTGACGGATTTAAGCGTTTAATTCGTTTGTGATCGTTAGAGTGGGCGTGGCACTTTTTTCTGAGCAGCAAAGCGATATTTTAGGGCGCCACCTACGAGCTATTTCAGTAGATGTTATATGGGCGGCAGACAGATTTAAGCGTTTTAACCGTTTGTAATCTTGCGCTGCGCAAGAAGCCCAGGAATCTGGATGTCAAGTTTGGCTGTTCTAGCTTTATGGTTTCCGAGATCTCAGTGTTCATACGGACAGACGGACAAGGCTAGATTGACTCGGCTAGTGATCCTGATCAAGCAAATATATACTTTATGGGGTCGAAAACGCTTTCTTCTACCTGTTAAATACATTTTCCGACGAATCGGGTATAAATACTGCAATAATTAACCAATAAATATAATTAATTATTTTTAAACGATGAAGGAAAAATTAATTTTCGAAATCTTGAATGGATCTTAGGACAATTTAAAATGAAAACAGCTTATTTTCAGAAGTTTCGTCATATCCATAATATTAAAAAAAAAAGTTGTCCGTCATTAAACAGTATTTTGGGAAAGCAAAATTAGGGATGGTTTTGTGCTCTAAACAATGCATATAATATTTTGATCCTTTTAACACTAGCTATGCAAATCTGCGGAATGGAGCCAGAAAATTAAGTTCAATATATAATTAAAATTCTTTGCCATACCAAATTAAATTTATAAATATATTATGTACTGCACAATAAACATCTGACTTTTTTTCGAATTGAAAATACAGGTAACGAGAATGGAAAATGTTTCCCTGACAAAGATATGTCTGCTACTTGCGACAATATAATAACAAATAATAACAAATATTAGTTCTACCACTTTCGGAAAAACTAGCTAGTTTAGCGAGAAAACAGCTTGTCCTTTTTTGCGCGTATCCAAACTCTGTTTGAAGGTCCTGGAAATTTAAGATGATGTTAAATTGCTTTAAAAGAAACTTTTCTTCTACCACTTTAAGAAAACTTGATTGTTTGGCGAGAAAACAGCTACAAATAGATACATTTTGTACACCAGTAACTTGTGAACTTCTGAAGCTAAAGGATAGGTATTTCGAAATACTTCTGTGTTAATCTCTTAATTAGGTATCTCACTATCTATCAAGACTCTTTTTTGTGTTTCAAGTGGTGCTAATTATTATAGACTTTAATATAAGTATTGGCCAATTTTAGTCCTACCATATTCGTAAAAACTCTTCGAACGATGAAATTATTGAACAACTAACAAATTTCTAACTGATATATATGGACGTTGATGCACTTCGAACAGTACAAATAAGGTGCCCAACAACACCAAGCACGTGCTTGTTACGCGCGGGGCCCTTTTATCAATTTTGGCAAAGAATGAGAGTTCGCAAGGAAGATACATACATATAAAAAATAGAGACGGGACACAAATGAAAATAAAAGGCACAACTAAGAAAGAAGCAAATGAGTTAAAATATTAGTTTTTGATACCGGGATAGATGTTAAAATGAAAATTAAATGATAAAATTTATAATAGTTATTACATAGAACGCGAAAGGGCTCGTGCAGACAAAAATTTGATGTACATCGTGGCAAATTTAGAGGATAATAATTTCGTGTTAGTGTAACACGAACATTGAATATTAGGCAGTTTAAAAGATCTGCAGAATCAATGTCACCTCTTATAAGATTTTGTAAAATAATAGTACCAAACATTGTTCTACGATTTACATTTGTGGGTAAATTAAGCAATTGTAGACTACTCTGGTGGGAAGGTAGCCTTATGTTTTGATCCCAGTTCAAAGTACGCGGGGCAAATAAAATAAATTTTTTTTACCGACTCAAAACGGTCGATTTGCACTTGATATTGTGGACTCCAAACCGACGTACAATATTCCAAAATAGAACAACTAACAAATTTCTAACTGATAAGCAAACAAATCAATTCGTGTTGGCAGAAGCTGTATAACAGCTATAAATTAAATAGTTCAAGACATTAGGGAAAAAAGGGATTTTAAGTTAATTCTCGCGTGCATCAGTGCAACTAATTTCTTCTTATTTGTGCAATCGTGGGCTGTCGATTTTCGTAAATAATGTGTATTCGTCTTTTCTATGTCTGAAACGTGATGAGCCGCAATGATCCTAAGTACATTACTATTCTCAGTCTATGTAAATGATTTACCTAGTAATATGTCAAGCTGTGAAGTACACATGTATGCTGATGATGTTCAAATGTTTGTAAGCCGTCCTATTCGTAGAATTATTAAATGGATATATGTGTGTTAAAACTGAACTGCAAATTGTTAACCAGTGGGCGAAAATCAATGGGCTAGGCTTAAACCCGAAACAGTCCAAATGTATTGTTGTAGGTAAAAGAGGGATGGCTACCGATGCATTAAAAACATAATCCATTAATAAGGCTCCTATTGAGTATGTAAAAACTGCAATTAATCTAGGATTTACGGTTAATCAAACATTGTCGTGGGATGATCACATTAATAAATCTGTGGGAAAAATGTAGACCTTACTTGACCAACGACTTCTTACCGACCAAAATAATAGGGACAATTACGAAAGTGTACACCTCATAAAATTATTAGCATACAAGAGCCGTCAAATCTTTATGAAAAACTTATTTTTAGTTCGTCAAGAAGAACCAAAAACATAATGAACTTTAAGTATAAGTACCTATGGACAAGGAGGCAGTTCCTTGTAAATGCTGTTCGCACTTGAAACCAATTGCCAAACACTATCAAGGCTATTAGTAACGAAACTCAATTTATAAACGCACTGCAAGACAATTTAAGGGCACATCTGACTATTAAACTGCATAATTTAGCATGTTGGATTTTAAATATAGAGAATATAGAATATAGAGAGAATTGAAAAGTTAAAATTAAAATTTTAAAGTTTAAATTAGCAAATTAAAATAAAAATAAATAAAATTAAAAGCTAAAAATTAAAAAAAAATAAAATTATAATAACAATGAAACTGATTATATATTTAAATTGTATTCAGTAAGATTAGTAATTATTTGTCCTCAGATGATTTGGGCAGATGCCCAAAATTATAGAGGTATTTCTAAATTGTCGGCACTTACGTACGTACGTATTATCACTTCTCATTTGCAACATTTATGTTCCTCGCTTATATCACCGTGTCAGCATGGTTTTGTTAAGCGAAGATCGACCACCACCAACCTTCCTTTAACCACTCTCTTCTTTAATTTAAATTAGATCATCAACAGCAAAGGGCAGCTGTTTACTTTGCTTATTAACGATCTTCCCTCAGTCATAACACATTTTTTTTTTGTTAGTGGTGGTTTAAAGCATCGAAAGCCAACTCGGAGCTGTGCTAGCTTACCGAAGACTGGGACTCTAACCCAGTAAAAACTTCACCCCCTCCCCGCTTCCCCGGCGGTACTGCCGTTAGGTATTACTTCGCCGAGGGGGAATGCCCTAAGGGCTCTCTAGGATTCTATCCTATTGGAATTTCGCAGTCTTTCTGCGATGCGTAGTTTTTTTTTTTAGAATTATTGGCCATGTTACATACAGCGGACCAATTTACTTCTGATTCAAGCATAATTTCCACCAGGTTACAAACGGCTGGCGTCCTCCCAACCCTTATGCTCAGATCTCGACGTTCATTTTCAAATTTCGGACAGACAAAAAATACGTGCTCTGCGTCTTCATTATCCGACTCGCAGAGTGGGCAGTGCGGATAACGTTCATGCTTAAACCTATTCAGGTAGTATTTAAAGCATCCATATCCTGTCAGCAGTTGCGTTAAGGTAAAATCCACATGTCCATGCTTTCTTCCCAGCCATCTCTGCAGTTCTGGGATAAGCTTATGCGTCCATCGTCCTTAGCTGCTATTTGCCCACCTCTCCTGCCACTTTGCAATGGTAAGTTGTCTGCACTTTTTTCGTAGGGATTCGACAGTTTAGATCCCTGTGCTACCTGCGCGGATACCCGCTGACTCCACTGCTAGCAGGTCCATCGATATTACTCCTGAAATAACTAGTGCCGCGTCATGGGATACCGTGCGGAACGCACAGCAAACCCTCAGGGCACACAGTCTCTGTACGTTATCACTCTCCTGCAAATAACTCCCGTTTTTTGTGGCTCGGGCCCATATGGGAGCTGCGTACATCAGCGTCGATGTGACAACGCTAACCAGTAATCTACGTCCTGGTTGCCTCGGTCCACGAGTGTTCGCCATAATTCGCGAAATTGCGGCCGCGGTTCTGCCTGCCTTGCCACTAGCGTACGCTAGATGCTCTTTGAAAGAAATCAGGTAGTCGATCATGACCCCCAAGTATTTTAAGCTTGGGCGAGATTTTATGGTGGCTTCTCCAATTTTAATAGTGGCCGTTTCCACTTTCTGCCTGCTACTTATCAGGATGCTTCGGTATTATGAGCTGCCAAGGCGAGACCCTTAGAGTCGAATCATGCACTTGCTCGTTTCCCAGCTTCATTGCAGATTCTTTCCGCGTCTGGAAGTTTCTCGGCCGTAACTACTATGGCTACGTCATCCGCGAAACCAATGAGTCGTGCCCCTTCGGGCATCGTTATCCTAAGGATCTCGTCGTACATGACATTCCACAACAAAGGGCCTAGGACTGATCCTTGGGGGACTCACCGGTGACCCTGTGAGTCGATTGCATCAATGGCTTTGTCTGCGATCTCACACAGTTTACGAAAACCATACTGCATCTCAGAGAGGCCTTTGGATCCGACAAGGGCTTCTGTTAGGCATGCATTAACATGTCAACATACTGTTTTATGTTTGCTTTTATGGCTATTTTAAGTACTTTATTCAGGATTCCATCAGGTCCCGGTGCCTTGTCGTCCTTTATTGTCTTCAGATCCTCAAGGACTTCCTCAGGACTTGTGAACTTAATGCTTCTCGTGTCTCCGATCTTTGCTACACGCGCCATACCCTCTTGCTCAGGGAATAGGGTTTCGAATACCCTTTTTAAGATGACTGGAAATGTCGGCGACGGTCTACTAAATGCCCGAAGACGTTTTGTGACGAGTTTATATGCGAAGCCCCAAGGGTTTGAGTCTATTTCTTCGCATTTTTTATTAAAACACCTGCGTTTGCTTTCTTTTATGAGTTTTTCCAGTGCTCGTCTTTTTTTCCTCTAGTATATCTGGAGTGCCCTGAATTCGAGTCTTCCTCTTGATCGTTGGTATGCGCGTCTTGCTCTATGGCATTTTTTCCTGACTTCCGCAATGGATTGGTTCCACCAGTATGCCGGTCTTCTCCTTGATGGGGGTTTCCCCTTCCTCTGCATAGATGCATCACAGTCTTCCTTGGTGTAATCTGCAATGCGGTTTGCCCTTTCGTCTGCTGATCCGTTTGTAGGTCCTCGAATAACATCTGCACCATCTCCACGTCTAGCGTTTCTACTTTGTTACCTACCACGGTCTTCGGAACACGTGGTGGGCCATTTGTGGACTTAATCGTGCAAAATATTGCCGCATGATCACTACCCATTTAGGCGTCACTAACCTCCCAGCTGGAGCCCGAAGCCAGTCCAGCGCTCACAAATGTGAGGTCGATGATGGAACTTGTTCTGGCTCTAGAGAAAGTCGGTTTTGTTCCAGAGTTCAGCAGTACTAGCTCAAGTGCGGCGAAGCTCTCCAGTAGCGCCCTTCCCATCGCATTTGTTCGGGGGGAGCCCCACTCCGTAGCCTAGGCGTTAAAGTCCCCGGCAATTACGGCAGGGCGATTTTCCCGGGCGTCTTCTGCAATCTCTTCGAGCACAGTTATTGCCTGGGAGAGGCTAAGGCTTGGCGGCAAGTAGCAGCTATATTTTAATAGCTATTTACATATTGTATATGAATTGTAAATATAAATTTAACCAAAACTTATTTCATTTGTATTAAATTCTAAAAGAGATAACCCAATAAACATAAGTATTTACTTGTAGCAAATAAACAAATAAATAAAACAAAATCATACCATGGACTTGCCTTATCAACGAATCTTCAGGCCAACTCCTACGCCACATCCAGTCTTATGCTTTCCAAATGAAGTATACTTAAATAAAACACGGGCGACAGGCTAATGTTAAATCGCAGCTGCTCCGATTTTCTTCATTTCTCAAAAATGGGGTGGTGGACGAATTGCCTGCCCCAAGAATCCTGGTCTAATTCCAACTACTTCTATAATCGACGAGCTACTTGTACGACGCTTTCATGTGTCGAACCTTCACACTGGAGTGGACGCCACGTTCAAGAATCTTCGTCAAAAATGCTGGATATTAGGTGAACGAAATGTTATCCCAAAAAATGTCTGCCTATTTAAACGCTGCTTCCTCCAACTCGAAAATACGATTATATAGGTCATGGGAAAGCTGACTATACCTTGGGCTCAAACCAGACTCTACTTATAACATAACGTTCCAATTTCAACCACAAGTTCAACAAGATGCGCACCAAGGATCGAAAAGGCATGGTTCGCTAAATTCGTATACCTCGCTGCACTTTCTAATCAGAAAGCTTGCTTTCAATATGCTGCGCAGATAAACCACCCACAAGAGATTAAAGAAACCGGGAATTATCGCGCCCTCTTGACCACATGGAACTGAGCTGGGAGATAGTGCTCTGCGTGGGCATTGCGGTGCTGGTTCACATTCTGGTCTACCTGTTCGTCATGGGCAAGCGGCCGAGGAGCATTGTGGGTCGTCATGTGGTGGTCACCGGCGGATCCAAGGGCATCGGATTCTGCCTGGCGGTGGAGTGCGCCATGAAGGGCGCCAACGTGACGGTGATAGCCCGCGACGAGAAAATGCTAAGCGGAGCTGTGGCTCTGATGGAAGTAATCCGCCAGCGGCCAGATCAAAAGTTCCAGTATAGAAGCCTGGACATTGGCGGCGACTATAAGCAGGTTTCCCGCGTGCTGGGCGAGATTGAGGACAGCTTTGGTCCCATGTACACGCTGATCAACTGCGCCGGCTTGGCCATTTGCGGTGTGTTCGAGGAGGTCTCTGTCCAGGATATGCACAAGCTGATGAACGTGAACTTCTTCGGCAGCTACAACTGCGAGGGCAGTATTGTGATCACTGCATCGCAGGCGGCCATGTTTGGCATCTACGGATACGGCCCCTATTCGACAACCAAGTACGCCCTGAGGGCCATGGCCGAGACGATAGCCTTGGAGTCCCGGGAGCACGGGGTCAGCGTGACTTTGGCTATGCCCTGCGATACGAACACACCCTGTTTCGAGGAGGAAAAGAAGTCCAAGCCAAGGGAGACCAAAATAATCTCTGGCGGAGGCGGCCTGATAGAGCCGGAAGTGATGGCCAAAGCTATTCTCAACGATGCCTTTCAGGGCAACTTTACCTCAACGGTTGGCGCGGAAAGCTGGCTAATCACCACTTTGGGCGGAGCACTACTCCCTTGGGATGGCTTCTTTACTAATCTCCTACTAGCTACGGGCTGCACAAGTACTTCAACAGTGTCATACGCAAATGCGCTCGAGAGGATAAGGCCAAGGCTGGCTCTGAAGTGCAAGCCAAGTGAAGGTTTAATCGTCTCGACGCCTCTTTAGTATTCCAAGTGCCCAGTACATAATATAACGTTTTCATCGTAAATCACAAAGTGACATTATTTTGCACGTAAAGCGTATATTCCAAATATTCAGATGACTCGTATTTATTAGTCACTTTTACATTTTTTTTATTGCCTTGCTAAACATAACCATTTGTATTGCGTTTTTTAGTCAAGATTACGTCTGCTTCAGTTGTTGGTGTGAGGTTCATTTGAATAAAAACAATGTGTTATGTTTGTTGAGAAAATCAGATGTTTTTCATTCTTTTCCCCACTGAAAAGATCAGGAAAGCCACTTGAGCGATTGTCCAAAGCGCAAGTGTAATTTCTCGCATTAATATGAAAAGTATTTTGCTTATCAAAACGGTTTTCATATGGCAATGTCGCCGCCCTCTTAATGGCTGCGTTCCAATGGGCGATTAGATAATCACGAAGAACACGCACTAAAACCTTCATATTTCCTAAATGGGTCATAAATCAATGAAATAAATTGGTTTTCTTGTGTCTTCCTTTATTCATAAGACGCACCCAGTGTACACCTCCTATAATTTCAGTTTTCATTCCGCCTTTCTGACATTTTGTATAGTTAACGCCAACAAAAATTGTATAATGGTAATTCAAAATATATATGTTTGTATATATATTTAGCCATACATTGTTATAGCATCTAAGCACGATAAATCAAAAATATTAGTTTTCAAATACAGTAATTCTACTTTTTGGATAAAGAATCATTAAATTATAGTTAGGATTAGGATGAAAAACTAAAATGCTTCACATCGAAGCAGTCCTAACCGGAACCATTTTAAATAATTTAAAAAAATTTGGGAATTTGGTCAATTTTTTTTTTCTAGGTAACCGGAGTTAGGTATAAAATGGATAATAAGATCGACAGCCTTAACCTTCAAGGATATCTCTACAGTCTGCATGCTTATCATTTCTTAGTAGCTTTTGGAAAAAAGCGATAAAAAAAAAACATTTTATAATAAGCGAATAAGTCATTTCTTAGCCTGCACGATACAAAGACCATCAAACAAATTGAAAAAAAAAATCAAAAGGGTTACGAATCTTCTGAGACACTTCTGGGGGGCAGAACATTTTTAAAAAACCATACTACTATATTATTATGTTTGATCATAGAACAGTAGAACATATGAAACTTAGCGACCTCACTGTATTTATTAAAATCATTGGTAATCCGTCCTCTATGTAAATTGTGATATTTATTTGAAAATTTCTTTAGATCATCTTCAACAACGTACGTAGTTATCCCCACGAACAACGAATTAATAAATACATAATGAAGTGACCAAACAGTATTTATTTTCTTTTTTCAAAAGTTTTATTTACTTCCTATGTATAAAAGTGTTAATTATAAATATTTGTTGTAAGTTTACTAAGTCCGCAACGTGTAACTGAATTACATTTAAAATCATTTCTTTATAATTATATTTGGGTATTTTACAATTTCGGGAATTATATATTAAAATGGATCAGTAATATTTTATTATTTCTCACGCCAAAAGGGCGTTTAACTTCTGGAGACAGTGTAGAGCAGCAGTTTATCCAGATATCTCTACCTCGGTCGCTCTCACTGCTCTCTGCGCTCCCTCTCCATCTCTCCCCTAAGTCTTCGGTCCGGTCTGGAGCACCTTAATTAGGCTACGAATTCTTGCGCGCTCTGAAAGAAGTATCTGTCACCCATCAGGGGTGTTTAGATTGCGTTTTTTTAAGCGTTAGCATAGTGGTCGGGTTGAATATCATGCGTCAGAATAAGGTGCCGGCACACCTAGGCTCATGTAGTGTGCTAATTTTGAAAGTATTGCTTTTTATTAGAATACAGTATTTGCACCTAGTCGTAAGTTAGGGAACGTGTTTTAAAAAAACATAGTATTGTGTCGTTTTTTTTTAACGAAAAATGGCACGCATCTAAATTTACTTAGGCAAATGTGCGTCAGTTGCTATTTTAATTGTAAAAAGTAACGCCCATTTTCATTTTGCTCCCACAAGCTAAATAACGTGTAGTTGATAGTCGAGGCACTTGACTATAGAGTTCTTCCTTGTTTGATTTCTGATGATCCAGCACCGAGCTATGAGGAGCACCGCAATTCAACTTTTTTTCGAGACATGTCCGGACAATTGCTACCATTGCTATATTTTTGAATTTGTAAATATTGATAAGATTTTCCTCGAATGTAATAATTTAATGTACCATTCGTTGAGTAAATAGATTTTAACTTATTAATAAGTTATTAATAAGTCGGTAAAAAAATCACGAAAACATAGCTTTTTTTCGTATTATTTGGTCTTGCCCCATAAGAGTGGCTCTTTATAAAAAATATGGCTCTATTTGGGTAGGTACACATTTTTCAAACAGTTTTGGCGGACAAGGTTGTAGGTTCATTTCCCTTTAAAACACTGAACTTTTATTATTTTTTTATCGGGATATGTGCTGTATGCCTTTAAATACTAAATTCAAGCCCTTTATGGTTTTTAAGTGGTAATTTTAATTTGGTTGACCCGCAGATCTAATCTTTTGCTGGATTCATCGAGTATATCATTGCCTATGAAAAGGCGGTATATTTATACCCTTGCAGAGAGTGTAATGATTTCAGTCAGAAGTTTGCAACGCAGTGAAGGACACGTTTCCGATCCCATAAAGTATATATATTCTTGATCAGCGTCACTAGACGAGTCGATCTAGCCATGTCCGGCTGTCTGTCTGATTCTACGCAAACTAGTCTCTCATTTTTAAAGCTATCGGGCTGAAACTTTCCCAAAAGTCTTCTTTCTACTGCAGGTAGTGTATAAGTCGAAACCAGCCGGATCTGACAACTATGTCGTATACATCCCATAGGAACATTTTGGAAAAAAATTTTTTAATATATATCTTTGGTGTCTTTTAACATAACATTATAAATTAAACTCCTCTCTCTTTCAGTAAAGAATCCCTTTTTTATCTAATATTTTTTATCTTATATTTTCTTATATTGATATAGTTTTTATAAAATTTAGTTTGCACGTCTAATCTTTGTGCAGTGTTTGTTGTTATTGTTTTATTTTATTGCCTTCTCCTTTTCTTCCAAACGCGGCCTGGAGCGGTAAGAGTTTTAACTGTAGTTACCCGCTCTCTCGCACTCCCACATATAACTTTGTTGTTGAATATAATAAACTTAAACTAAACTTCCCCTGCTTACTCACCCCCTCTAACTCTTTCCCGCTCTCTAACTCTTTGCATTATGGTTCGGAATACCGTGCTGTTTGTTATTAAAAAAATAAGCAAGTTGTTGATTTCGGCTGGACAACAGAGCATTCCGTGCCATGCGTGCCAGAATAGTATTCATGCAAAGTGCCGTGGCTACTCGGGTCTGGTACGCAGCGCAATCCTCAGTAGGAGTGGCCTGCGCTACTATTATGATGGATGCATTGCTTATGAAACCCAGGCAATCTCTATAAGGAGGCTTACAAAAAACACTTTTGCGGAATTAATCCGAAACCGCCATAGAAATACGAATCTTCTTGAGGCGCTTGAGTCGCAGCTCACTAGCCGTATACTATCTGAGATTCTCCTTAGCGTAAAAAGATCGATAACCAACCTGCAGTAGCCGCTAGTGGAACTCTTTCTGGCGATCCGGGGTATGCAGCACAGCAGTCGATCTCAGCTGCCACACAAATGGTGCTGAGGTCAAAAGCTAAAAAAAATCGGTTGCAAATAACACAACAATGATTCTAACGCCGCATGTGGACCTAACGTCCGCAGTACCGACGGAAACTGGTAGTGCAGCCAAAAATGCTGTAGTACGAACACCTGTCACATGTGTGGTAAACTATCAATTCCGCGTCTTTCTATATAGATAACATGTTCCTGTATTCCGCCGTCATCAGGATTCCCAATATGTGCGAATCATCTGTCCGCTGTCCAGTTTGTCTCTAGTAAGCTATCAATAAGCTATAATTAGTTTCAAATTTAAATTTTAGGACCATTACTGGATAGAGCCTGCAACTACTTTACCAGAAGACCCGTATCACCCAATGCTAGAGCTGTCTTGACACGGGTACAAAAGTGCGTGCATTACCGGAAATGTCAGCTAAAAGCACTCCTGCTTTCGTAGAGCAAAATTTGCACTCATTAATAACCTTATAGCTTGCTCGGATTGGTCTAATCTGTACTTATTTACTAACGTAACTAAAGCTGTTAATATATTTCAGAATGTGTTAAAAACACATTTTGATACATGAGTTCCTAAGTATTGTCCTAAAATGTTAAACCAACCTCCGTGGTTTAATCAAGTCTAGACTCTACAAAAAGGTTAGAGCTTCCGGTTTGCAAGCTGCCTTTCTCGATACTTAAGTGCTCGGTCTGATATTACCGTGCTTAACACCCATTGTTTCAAAAACTATTTAGCTCGTAGCCCTTTGCCCCGTAACCCTTTTATTATTTTGTTACCACAAAGCGTAAATTTGTTTTAATGTAAAGAATTCCATCATCACTTAAATTTAATAATTTGGCCGCAAACACTGAATAGAACATAGCCGATCATTTTGCACAGTTTTTTCATACCACCTATTCAACATCAAATCCTCCAGGTCTCTCTTACCCATATGACATGCCTAAATCCAATTTTATTGTTTGTGTTGTTATAGGTGAAAGCGCACTTCTTTTAGATTTGCAAAGGGTCAAATCAGTCTACTCCCCGCGTCCTGACGCAGTCTCTGGATGTGTGCTTACATATTGCGCTAAGACTTTATGTAGACCAATGCACAATCTTTTTACTTTGTCTTTAGAAACGAAAGATTTTCCTCACAGATAGAAAGAGTCGTTGGTTAGGACTTTATATATATATGGAGGTTGATGCACTTCGAACAGTACAAATAAGGTGCCCAACGACACCAAGCACGTGCTTGTTACGCGCGGGGCCCTTTTATAAATTTGGGCAAAAAAGCGAGTTCACGAGGAAGATACATAAAACAAATAGAGACGGGACACAAATGAAAATAAAAGGCACAACTAAGAAAGACGCAAATGAGTTAAAATATTAGTTTTTGATACCGGGATAGATGTTAAAATGAAAATTAAATGATAAAATTTATAATAGTTATTACAAGAACGCGAAAGGGCTCGTGCAGACAAAAATTTGATGTACATCGTGGCAAATTTAGAGGATAATAATTTCGTGTTAGTTTAACACGAACATTGAATATTATGCAGTTTAAAAGATCTGCAGAATCAATGTCACCTCTTATAAGATTTTGTAAAATAATAGTACCAAGCATTGTTCTACGATTTACATTTGTGGGTAAATTAAGCAATTGTAGACTACTCTGGTAGGAAGGTAGCCTTACGTTTTGATCCCAGTTCAAAGTACGCAGAGCTCAATACGGTCAATTTGCACTTGATATTGTGGACTCCAAACCGACGTACAATATTCCAAAATAGAACGGATAAGGGAGGTACATAATAATTTGGTCGTATAAGGGTCATCAAATTCTTTTGACCAACGCTTTATAAACCCAATAACGCTCATGGCTTTGTTAACAGTGGACATAATGTGGCAGTCAAATTTAAGTTTAGGTTCCAGAAGAACACCTAAATCGTTAACTAAATATATACGGTCACATGGTGTATTTTTAAGGAAAGTAACTGATAAACGTACGAGTACCCCTATAAAAAGTAATAACTTTGCATTTTGTACTCACACCATGATAAACAAAGCATACATTAGTACACGAGAATGTGTTATGATTGCTAATATTCCAAAACAGAACGGATAAGGGAAGTACATAATAATTTGGTCGTATAAGGGTCATCAAATTCTTTTGACCAACGCTTTATAAACCCAATAACGCTCATGGCTTTGTTAACAGTGGACATAATGTGGCAGTCAAATTTAAGTTTAGGTTCCAGAAGAACACCTAAATCGTTAACTAAACATATACGGTCACATGGTGTATTTTTAAGGAAAGTAACTGATAAACGTACGAGTACCCCTATAAAAAGTAATAACTTTGCATTTTGTACTCACACCATGATAAACAAAGCATACATTAGTACACGAGAATGTGTTATGATTGCTAATCCTCCTAAAAAAGGTCTCTGACCCAAAAACCGCAGAGCTTCAGAGCAAAATGAAAGCGGTCGTGGGCAGCAATGTCGACGTCAGAGCGCTGACTGAGACAACGCTGATCGAGGTGAAGAACATCGACGAGACCACGGACAAAACGGATGTCATATGTGCGGTTAAGTCACAGTTCGATGTGGAACTGCCAGAATCTGCGGTGGTAGTACTACGGGCGGCGCACGGGGGCACCCAAACCGCCACACTAAGAGTTATGCACGACATAGGGAGGCGTCTCATGGAAAAGGGAAAACTCAGGTTGGGTGGACCTTGTGCAGAATCCGGTGAAAGATAACAACCAAAAGGTGCTTTAAGTGTATGGAATTCAACCATATAGCAGGGAACTGCAGATCCCAGGAGGACTGCTCTAAATGCTGCCAAGCCAGAGGCTGCAGAGCAAAGGCCTGTTGTATGCTCGGCAAGCGCAAAAAGGAGAAGGACTGTGACCACCCAACAATGAGTGGAAAATGTCAGTACTTCAGGAGGGCTTTGCAAGGGCTTATGGGCTAATTAAGAAAAAAGTGCAGACAACTTACCATTGCAAAGTGGCAGGAGAGGTGGGCAAATAGCAGCTAAGGACGATGGACGCATAAGCTTATCCCAGAACTGCAGAGATGGCTGGGAAGGAAGCATGGACATGTGGATTTTTACTTAACGCAACTGCTGACAGGATATGGATGCTTTAAATACTACCTGAATAGGTTTAAGCATGAACGTTATCCGCACTGCCCACTCTGTGAGTCGGATAATGAAGACGCAGAGCACGTATTTTTTGTCTGTCCGAAATTTGAAAATGAACGTCGAGATCTGAGCATAAGGGTTGGGAGGACGCCAGCCGTTTGTAACCTGGTGGAAATTATGCTTGAATCAGAAGTAAATTGGTCCGCTGTATGTAACATGGCCAATAATTCTAAAAAAAAAACTACGCATCGCAGAAAGACTGCGAAATTCCAATAGGATAGAATCCTAGAGAGCCCTTAGGGCATTCCCCCTCGGCGAAGTAATACCTAACGGCAGTACCGCCGGGGAAGCGGGGAGGGGGTGAAGTTTTTACTGGGTTAGAGTCCCAGTCTTCGGTAAGCTAGCACAGCTCCGAGTTGGCTTTCGATGCTTTAAACCACCACTAACAAAAAAAAAAAGTGTTATGATTAAGGGAAGATCGTTTATAAACAAAATAAACAGCAAAGGGCAAGATGATCTAATTTAAATAAAAGAAGAGAGTGGTTAAAGGAGTCAAAGGCCTTACTAAAATCTGTATATACAATGACAGTATGCATTTTTTTCTTAAATCCATTTATTCCAATATATGTAAATTCAGAAGGTTGGTGGTGGTCAATCTTCTAAGCGAGGAACATAAATGTTGCAAATGAGAAATGATAATACGTTCAATGCTTTAGGAATTGCCGACAATTTAGAAATACCTCTATAATTTTGGGCATCCGCCTTCGCACCTTTTTTATGGAGTGGAATAATAAAAGAGTCCTTTCAGATAGAAGGAAAAACTGATGATGAAATAGACGGATCTGAAACAAACACAAGATCGAATTGTCTTCTTAAGGAATTTTTTATAAAGCTTACTTGCTGTAACGATAATTCTAAAAAGCCATCCACAAAATCATGGGCGCATAAAGGCATAGCGACAAATGAGTCTTTAGGAGGAGACCAAGAAATATCAAGTAGATTAAAGTCACCTTAAACAATCAAAAGGTCTCTATTAGAAAGAAGGGATAAAACAGATTTTATTGCAGACAGATGGTGCTCATAAATGACTAGATTTATTTGGAACAAATTCTTTAATTACTAAATCATCATTAAGCCAAAAGCTTTCAGAAAGTAAAACATTAAAAGCATCAGGCAGAGCAATTATTTAAATCGAAATCGTTCAACTGCAATATCTTCGGATGGGAACTTTTCACGTATAAATTTCAAAACATCCTCAGATGTGGTATCTGTGGTGAATCTAGAAACAAATAATTGCTTCCTTTGTGGAACAACTCAAAGTTCACTAGGCTGAGATCCAGGAACTGTGCCTACTGTACCTAAGGTATGGTCGGCACCGATTTCTTTGACTTAGCCAGTACAAAAGCTTTTAGTCCGTAAACATGGACTTCACTCGAGCTATCTGTATCCATACGCACAGTTGGTTCGTATACCCAGGAACTGCTGCTACCAAATTCGGATTTGGGTTGGATTTCATAGTCGTATTAACGGCGTTTAGGCTGGCATTCATTTTGTTTAGGCGACTCGGTTAATAATTTTGTATTATTAAACTGGGCACGACGGTATGGAACCCCTCATTGAGTTGCCTAAAACCACCTGGGCTATTCAATAGGCTGTTTTGAGTCTGCTTTATAAAGCCGCTCATCTCAACCACCATTTCCTTACAGGACCTACATGACCACATAAGACCAGAGTTAAGATCAATAAAATCTTTTACTCTGCCGGGGAATCCTGCACATTTGACGTGCATCATCAAATCAAAGAGCCAGCAAAAAATAAAGGGTTTTTTAGTTGAAGACGCAAGTGTACAATTTTTCTTAGAACAGACAAGGGCCAGTATAAGAAAACAAAAAGAAAAATCGCAAAAATTTAATTCCTATTACTATTACTATTAGAAATCTTAATTATGGTAATGTGTCCCGAATTAATGGGTCACCTGCGTTTAAATTTTCGAAAAAGATTCACTAGAAACTATATTCCGGTAATATTAAATCATTGTATCTCCAATTAAGCAATGCATAAACCTTTAAAAGTACTTTGCAATGATTATAATGTTATCAACGCCTGATTACATTGGACTAGAAACGGGGACGCTTCCCAGAGCCTGAACAGGCTAACTGCTCGCTATCCGTATATATATATCCGTAGCCGTATATATATATCCGTAGCTGCTCATTGCCGAATCCGATAAAAAATCATAAAACGCAGCTAATAACACAGACGCCAAGTTGGTATTTTATAATTTATATGAACTTGCACATACATAATCATACCGATAAAAACATAATAGTTTGCGTTCTAGACTTGCGGAGAGCAATTGCTTCTTGAAAAGCTGGCCATTATCGGTTACCTGCACTGTGGCTGGAACGGCAACTAGCGCAGCAAACAAGGTTGTGAAATTCATAATAACCACCACATTTAGCGACAACAACTTCATCTCGGCGTTCAATAGGAACTACACCGACTGACTGCCGTTTGAGGACGACTCTTGCTCGACAAAGAAAATATTGGGTCTGTAATCTTTGCTCTTACCAGTGGGTACATACAACATGACCAGCTAGTAAATTAATCAATGATATTGGCTACAATCCTGAAAGACCAAGAGTTAAAAGTTATTACTCTGCATGTGCTACTATCGGGAGAAAATACTCTAATTGTAGCAGGTCCGATAATATTAAATCTTATATTAATTCTGACGCGTTTAGACCAACATGCTTTAGTCATAAAAGTAGCATTACCAGAAATTTTCATTAGAATTTTGGGAAATTCCTCATTCTAATATAAAGGATTTATTTCGAGATTACTGGTTATCGGGCTGGCGAAAATAAAGGGGCTATGGTAAAGAATTCTTGGTGTCCATTCGAATAAAAGGAAGTGTTTTGTCAATGTCATCATTTGATTACAGGGCACAGCGGTCCAAACGCTGAATCATTCAATCTATCATAGTCAGCATTATTAAGTCTTAAGTAATTACATAATGTAGCAATATCAAAAAAACTTTTGAATTGTCATGCAATTTGTTCAAAGCATTGCTTAGCCGTCATATTTGTAAATTGTGCGTTAATTCGAAGAGCTTTTATATTCAACAATGTTACCAACCCTCTTTCTTCAGATGGTAATCTGGTATTATTTATAATGTAGTATTTGTTGTAATTTTGTATGATTGCCGACCTGCTGGGGTTAATTTATTAGCGATGATCAGATGTGCTACGCCCCTGCTTGCAGCTGTGATAGTCGGGCATCACAATGAACATAGAAAACAATAACAAACAATGAAACGACCAAGAAGCAGTTACAATATATTGTATTCAGAATTCCATCCTGGCGGAGGTCACTTTTACGTCACAACCTTATATGGCCCGGAAAGCACCCTGCTTACATTGACATTTGAATTCTCAAGTCTAAATAGATTTTAAGACGAAGAACTATCACAGTTACACACATTATCCGGCAAATACGATGAGTTGAATCCAAATACGAAAACACAAAAGCTTACAAAGGAAGTTAACTTCGGCAAGACGATGTTTGTATATCCTTTCAGTTCAAAAAACAAGAAAGTTAACTTCGGCTCGCCGAAGGTTTAGCAGTTATAAGAAATAATCAACTTTAGTAACACCGTGTGAAATTTTTAAGGATTGTTACTGACCTCAGTGATATTAAAAATAAATTATTTCATTCTTTTTTCTATACCATTTTTTACACATCTGTTAGAGTAATCCTATTTTAATTAAATTGAATTCGAAATTCTTAAAAATTTTAAAAATGTTATTTCCAAGCTAAGAAGGTTATATGTTAAAAAACACAAAAGATATAATTTTTTCATCATTTCCGACTAATTTGCCGATTGTCCCTATGGCAGCTTATGATATAGTCGTCCGATTTTGAAAAAATTTCATTCGAAACTCAGAACTAATTAAAAAATGTTATTTCCAAGCTTAAAAGGTTATATGTGAAAAAAAAACACGAAAGATATAATTTTTTTTTTTTCATTTTCCCCGATAGTTCCTATGGGAGCTATAAGATATAGTTTTCCGATCCGGCTGGTTCCGACTTATGTACTACCTGCAATAGAAAGAAGACTTTTGGGAAAGTTTCAGCCCGATAGCTTTAAAACTGAGAGACTAGTTTGCGTAGAAGCGGACGGACAGACAGACGGACATGGATAGATCGACTCGTTTAGTGATGCTGATCAAGAATATATATACTTTATGGGGTCGAAAACGTCTCCTTCACTGCGTTGCAAACTTCTGACTTAAATCACAAGGACATAAAAACATTTCATTGTAACGTTATTGTTCAAAAAGGAACACTGGGACAAATTAAAAAAAATTTTATTGCATTTTGGAGTTTTCAGGTAAAATGTTTTCTTTTTTTTCATTCATTCATTGTTTAGTAGAACAAATTTATTCACTTATGATCCATCAGTAATCAAATTTGTTCTGCTGAACGCGGCCAATGACACCTGTATTCACTTACAAAATTATACAATAGGACATGCGTAGATTAATCAAGATCAAGAGAATAATTATAGGAATATCTTATAGGGTTACTCTATGAGAAAATATATATGCAATTCGACGTATTATAATAAAAATAAATTAATCACCTGTATATAATGACGTTTTCGGGTAGATTACCATTCCTTTTTTGATATGTTTTTAAAGCAGTTTCAAATGAAGCGGTTAATCCATTTAAAATTTCTTCACTTTTTGTTTGAACGACAGCTTTACTATACCAATGGGTGTACGACGAATTTAGAGACGCCACAAGTGCTGTAATATAAATAGATATGTATTCATGTTAATAAGTTGTTAAAAACCGTTATCACTGAAACTTAAAATATTATTACATTTTAATAAAAAAAAACTCAGGAATAATTATTGTTTTTAAGTTTTATGATTAAAATCAAAGATAATAATTATTCCTGAGCAAAAACTATATATAAATTAAAATGTATGATTTTTTCTGATTTTTTTTTTATCAAAATGAAAATTGAATCAGGGAAGACATGGTTTCAAAATGAGTTGCATTTTGATAAAAAAAAAGACAAATTTAAAGAAATGATGTTTTTTATTTTTTGTTATTTATTTATTTTTTTTTTATTTGTATTATTAATTTAAATATATTTATTATTATTTAGGAATAACGACCAAAATTCGCGCAAAACATTAGCGACTAAAGCTTTTATGTTACAAACAAATTTTTAAATAATATTTATTAATCTTATCCATACAGTTTTCCACGACCACTCAAAACGCTTAGCATTTTTTTCCACATATAAAAAAATTCCACTCCGTTTTTCTACCCGTTACTCGTAGAGTAAGAGGTTATACTTAATTCGTGGAAAAGTATTTATCGTTTTCGAGCCCATAAAGTTTATATATTCTAGATCAGAATAACTAGTGGAGTCGATCCATACCCGTTTGTCTGTATGAACGCTGAGATCTCGGAATCTATAAAAGCTAGAAGAATCAGACTTGGCATGCAGATTCCTTTAAACTGGAAAAGAAAGATAAAGAAGATCGTTTACGCAGTGGACCAATAAGGACCAATAATTCATGCACACAACAAGCCGGATTTCCTAATGCCATTTTTTGCTAATTTTTTAAGCGTATTCTGATTTTAAATTATTTTTTTCCCGTTTTTTATTTAAAACCGGAGTAACGGGTATCTAATCTAGCGTTCTGTCTTGTTGAAGTTACATTATCATAAAACTAAAACAAAAATACACTTTTCTTATTTGCGACTATTGAACAGTCAACATATGGCACAAGTACACACTACCCTGCTTACTACCCTATTGGATACTTCTGAGTAAAAGTGCCATAATAATTGGTGTTTCATACCATAGACAAATCTTATAATTGAAGTCGCCATGCGTGCGTTAGAACGAAGAGTTTGAAAAGGAGAATACAATTATCATACATGCTCCATATTCGTAAGAGCGAGATGCCACTGAAGTACATGCCAGCATTGGCAGACTTCTTTAAAAGCATTTTATTTTCTAAACTCATCATTTACATGTTTACAAAAATTAAAATTTTATTTAAATGTAACATCTCTTTAAATTCTAGATGATTCTTCATTGGGAGATTTTCAGCAGATATCAGCAATCATTTCATTAGTAATTATACATTAGCAAAACTTGACCTTTCTTGACATGTTGTCTTACAAATGATTCATGGTCAGAGCTTGTGAACTCAAATTGGAATCGAAATGAAAAATGTCCGACCTGGTTGAAAGAGCAAGGCACATTAGCTCGCCAACAGCAAACTGGTATAGAGTTGGACAAATCTAAATCAGCAATGTATGTCTGCCATTTTGAATGCCGTGTGCTTGCGTTATATACTGTGAGGAGTTGAATAACTCCCCACAAATCCCAGCAGCAGATGGCCGGCCGCTCACCAGGTACGCGCCGAATTCGCGTAGTGGCGGCGCGGCGAAGAGCGAGGACAGAGAACGAGAGAGTTGGAGGTCGAGGACGTAGAACGAGAGAGTTGGAGATCGAGGAAGGAGAACGAGGGACTTTGGAGATCGAGAACGGAGAACGTGAGAGTTTGGAGAGGAAGAGAGTTTGGAGACAAGAGTTTGGAGGGCGAGAGAGTTTGGAGAGCAAGAGGGTTCGGAGACCAAGAGAGTTTGGAGACCAACAATGGAGAAGGAGAGAGCGGAGAATTGGCGGGCGGAGCGAGAGTGCCGTGTGCAAAAAGGAGTAGCGGGACGCCGCCGGACTTTGGACTTTGGAAAGAAGGTGCCACATCTTAGCAGCGGTGCGGCACACAAACATGTCGCATGCGTCTTCGGGATCAGCGGGACGGCAGCATCAGGCTGGACGGCGGCGGGAAGCAGTGCGTCAGGGACAAGAGGGTCAAACAGGAACCATGGACTTTGGACCCGATGTGGAGAGTTTTGGCGGGCCGTGTGCAAAAGGGAAATAACGGTTCCCAGAGGCCCTATATAAACCCGCAGGGCGCTGGCAGCGGAATCTATCATTCAGTCGAGAGCATTCAGTCGAGATCAGTCAGTCAAGAGCGAGCAGTCAGTCGAGAGCAAGGAGTCGAACGAAATCCAACCAAGCAAGCTACGAGGGAGCCACACCAGGGCGAGTCGTCGGAAGCAGCGCCGTGGGAGCCTACGAGGAGTAAGATCGTCACGTCGAGACATTCGGGATTGGGATTACTAGGAATCTCCGAACTGAGACACAGGTGGCTGAGGTCTAAGGAGGCACCACACGGCTAAGTTCTGTTCTGTCCTGCCGACGAAGTTCTGGCGTTACGCCTGGAGGGTCTACTAGACTAGACTGAAATCGAGAGTAGCAAGCCAGAAGGGAGAGAAGTCCCGGAGTGGCGCAACGGAACCCCTAGAGTAGCGAGCCAGAAGGGAGAGAAGTCCCGGAACGGCGCAACAGAACCCTAAGAGTCACGAGCCAGAAGGGAGAGAAGTCCCGGGTCGGCGTATGCCCTCGAACCCAGCACAGAAGCCAAGACCTACAGCCACCTGTCAGGAGCAGTTCGCAGGACATCGCCACCAGCAAGCAGGACACCACACCGCAACGGCCACGCAAGGAGGATCGAGCCCGCAGGAACGGCACGGACAGTACGCGGAAGGGTGAGGCTAGGGTGTAACGTTCGTTCACAAGAGGTACAGAAGCGAAGTGAAAAGCGAGGCAGCTTCCTGGCGTACTGCCTTGACTGTCCGCACGATCTGAGCGGAAGCCCGTGGGACCATCCGGGACAGATCAAGGGACAGGAGGTCGGTTATCGAGAGGAGTGATCCTGGAGAGCTCGTCAGTCTGTTCACCCTAGTCTGAGAACGGTGACGCTTCCCTAAGCCCGCACGGCTGACCCCATAGCGAGTCTGAATCGTGGCCGAGCAGTCACCGAGCCAGCCACGTCAGGAGCAATCAGCGGTCAAGGATCTTCGAGGAGCGACAAGACAACCCACACCGTCGGAGACAGCGAGACAAGCAAGTTATAAAGCCGACTGCAGTCATACCCGCAATAAACCAACTCCGAACCCGAGAATTCTGTGCTTTTTCACTGAACTACTGGGCGGTCACGTTTATATAAATTTGGTGGGACGAACACACACAATCTACTGAGCTAGCCACACAAATACCGTAGCGAGCAGAAACCAAAGAAATCAGTTCGTTACAATACTTTATATACTGCGAAAGATCCAGGATAATTGATCCTAGCTCTCCGTTGCGCTCTATCTTCATGCCCAAGAAAAGGTTTAGTGAGCCTTTGTCCACGCATTCGGAAGACTTTGAGATATTCGGCTTGAGAAAAATTCTCTTTATAGATAATGTCTGCTGGGAGCATTCTATTTGGCCATTTTTGTCGCGCTTAAAGTTGAATACCCATTTGCATTCGATCACACGCTGATTTCTTGGTAAGTCTGCCATCTACCAGGTCTGGCAACACACCATTCGGATGCATACAGACTGTTCATAGCCTCTTTAAATGTTGGTGGACTCGGGACATCTTTTGACACTAAGACGAAAAGGTTTGCAAGTCCGGAATATCTTCGGCCAACAGAGCCCTAAACGTATCTCATTTTTGTCATCTTTCACAACATTTTTTCTTTAAACCTTTGTATCTTTATAGTTTTCGGTATTGTCCCTTTTACCCTTATCTTTTTCGTCAGGTCCTGATGCATTCTCGAATTGATCGGAACTTTTACTAGAGATGTCATCTTCACTAGTCTCGCTTCAATCGTGACTAATTCTATAAGCCTCCAGGAAAAAACCGAAAGCTGCTTTACCTCATCTACATGATTACAGTCAAAGATCCTTGATCTCTTTTCGACTACTAGTTGCATAGCAACTTCATTCGTCTACGGTGTGTAAGCTATGGTAAGCTGCCTAGCGATGACGAAGAAATTCATCGATCGTTTTGTTTAAGAATTCTCCCCCGTTGTCCGTGCGAAAGCATTTTAGCTTTCTATCTGTCTTTCGCTCCATGAATTTTGATAGATTTTCATCCAACTTGCGCAAGAAATACACATGCATGAAGGAAGGAAAAGGAAGAGAAGGAAGCGTTTCCGACTTCATAAAGTATATATATTCCTGATCAGGATCACTAGCAGAGTCGATCTAGCCATTTCCGTCTGTCCGTAAGAACGCTGAAATCTCGGAAACCATAAAAGCTAGAACAGCCAAACTTGACATGCAGATTTTTTTTCAGGATGCCACGCCCACAATCCGCGAAAATCTGCAGCGCATAAAGTTTTTATGATAGAAGAAAAATTTTAACTGAATTGTGTTTGTCTCATCAAAACCTATTAACTGATGTGCCACGCGCCCACAAATGGTTAAAAGGCTTATATCTGTCTGCCACACACATAGCATCTACTGAAAAAGCCGGTAGGTAGCGCGCTAAAATATCGCTTTGCTGCTCATAAAAATGTGCCACGCCCACTCTAACCCATAAAAACGGTTTAAAAGCTTAAATCATTCCGTTGTCCACATAACCTTAGTATATACAACCTGAAAAAGAAACAAGTCTTTTGGTAAAGTTTCATCCCGATGGCTGTAAAACTTTAAATAGGGCTACTTTATTATGTAGCTGCCTTGGAATGATCGGAAAATTAATGTGTTAAGAATACAAAGACCGCTTTATACCGTTTTCGGCAGGTCGAAAATTAACATGGAACATAATCTTACCGTTTCTGTAATTTTTTGTTAGTTTTCTTAAAATCGGAAAACTCTATTTAGTATGTATGCAAGGTTATAGAAACTACGGCTTGCCGAAGTTAGATGTCTTTCTTGTTGTACGCTATGTTTTTTAAATAATTATTTTTTTATTTTACCAGCAACTGAATTTCCCCGATTTGATGGGTCATGGTAGGAGTCGATTCCGCAAACCATAACGTTTTTTAAAGGTATTTTTACTGTCCATAATGATCCTCCAATTTTACAATTCATTTGCAATACAATTTTTTGCACAACAGAACGATTTTTGGATTCGTTTAGAAGGGTTTTTGCAATTATGACCTGAAAATAAATATTTCACATTAATTTAAATATATTCATGGTGAACGTATTTCAGGGTTGTTACAAGCAATTTCATTTTTCGAATACTTATACTAAACTAGTTCTTCCCTTCGCGACATTGTCAATTGATTGAAAGCAGAACTGACTTAAACAGTGGTCGAAAAGATTTACTACTCCTTGTCCAAAATCAACGGCAGTCTTAAGTCCACCGCGTTCCGTTATTTCCTTTTTTGCGCACGTCACCCCCACTATGACCTCGAATTCACTTTCTACGAACTCTTATTCTCAATACCTTCAGCATTTAACTTCTTTCTTTCCAAACTCTTTTCGCTACACCATTACTAAGCGCTAATCCGCCGTGTATCTGGTTGCTTGCGGACCACCATGAATAATAGCCGCTGCAATTTATGGGGATTTATTTAACTCCTCACAGCTATTACTTTGCTTTTTTTCCTTCTTACTTGTTCTCCCGCTCACGATATGCGGCGCTTGCAAGAAGTATTAGTTTTTCTCTCACTGGTTGATTCCTGAATTATGTTCAGAAAGGTAATCGAATAGTGGCGAGTATACATTTTTTGAGCAGCATCACAATACGAGTCGACCAAGATTCATCAAAACTATGAAACTTCCGTTGAAAAAATACAAACAATTTAAACTTCGGTTTTCTAAAATGTTCAATAAAATTAAAAAAATAAGAAAGAATGTTAACTTCGGCAAGCCGAAGTTATAAGAAATAATCAACTTTAGTAATACCATGTGAAATTTTTAAGGATTGTTGCTGACATCAGTCTTATTAAAAAATAATTATTTCATTCTTTTTTAAGACCATTTTTTTGACATCTACATGTTAGAGTGGTCTGATTTTCATTAAATTGAATTCGAAATGCATAAATATATAAGAAATTATATTCTCAATATTATAAGATAATATGTCAACATTTGTTTCATATTATTTTCCCACCAATTTTCCTATCGTTCCTAAGACAGCTATATGTTATAGTTGTCCGATTTTGATAAAATTTAATTCGAAATTCAAAAGTAATTAAAAAATGTTATTTCCAAGCTTAGAAGGTTATATGTCATAAAGCACCAAAGCTATAATTTGCTTCATATTATTTTCCCACCAATTTTCCGACTGTTCCTATGAACGCTATATGATATAGTCGTCCAATTATGATTAAATATAATTCAAAATTCACAACTAATTAAAAAATGTTATTTCCAAGTCTAGATTGCTATATGTTAAAAAACACCAAAGATATGATATTGTCGACGGATTTTGATAAAATTTAATTCAAAATTTAAAACCAATTAAAAAATGTTATTTCCAAGCTTGGAAGGTTATAAGTCAAAAAGTACCAAAGCTATAATTTGTTTCATATTATTTTCCCTCAAATTTTGATAAAATTTAATTAGTTAGTTCCAAGATTAGAAGGTTATATGTTAAAAAACAGCGAAGACATAATTTTTTTTCAATTGTTTCCCCGATAGTTCCTATAGGAGCTAGAGGATATAGTTGTCCGACTTATATACTACCTGCAATAGAAAAAAGGCTTTTGGGAAAGTTTCAGCGCGATAGCTTTAAATCTGAGAGACTAGTTTGCGCAGAAACGGACAGACGGACATGGCTAGATAGACTCGTCCAGAGACTCTTATCAAGAATATATATATTTTATGGGGTCGGAAACGTCTTCCCGACTGCGTTGCAAACATCTAACTGAAATTATTATACCCTCTGCAAGGGTACGCTATAAGGAAGAACGCTATAGTCGAGTGCCTTGACTATCAGATACCGGTTACTCAGCTTAAGGGAGCAAAAGGCGAATACAGATATATAGGCAGCAAGGCGAGAATTTAGGGTGCCACCTACCGCCTATTTTAGTAGATGTTATATAGGCTGCTGACAGATTTAATTTTTTAAACCGTTTTTTGGCGTTAGAGTGGGCGTGGCACATTTTTATAAACAGTTAAGCTATATTTTAGAGCTCCACCTAAGGGCTAGTTGAGTAGATGTTATGTGGGAGGAAGACAACCGTTTGTGAGTGTTAGAGCGTGTCACATTTTTTTTGGTCAAACGATAGGTATTGATGAGACAAACACATTTCACTTAAAATATTGTTTCTATTATAAAATTGATTATATTTTAGATCAACCAGGTAGAGCAAAATGATTTGCATATATATATATATATATATATATATATATATATATATATATATATATATATATATATATCTTTATATGTATATTGACATTTTTTTAAAAATAGTTTCAAATTCTTTTCAGAGAATGGTGACTATAGCTTTCTTGGATTAGAACGTTTACAAGAATTTCTTTATATTGATGACTTAATACTCATTGCGTGTGTCGAAAAACATAAGCTCAAAAACTTAACTAAGGTTTTTGAGAAATGTAGGCAACATAACCTAAAGGTACACCCCGAAAAATTTAAATGTTATGCATGGAGTGACATTTCTAAGAAATAAATGCACAGATAAAGAATCTTGCCCGATAACAAAAAGTACGACATCATTCAAATTATCCAATCCTGCATGATGCGAACAGAACTAGAAGATTTCTTGCATTTTGTAATTGTAATTAATTATTATATTTATATAAAATTATGTATAATTATGTAAACATTAGATAAACATTTTTTTTGGCCAAATCCTGATACACGTGTTTACTTATTTTCTGAATAGTAACGGGTGTTTTTTTTAGAGGTATATAACTTTCGATTGACATGAATTTTTTTTTATTCGAAATATAATCTTGTGGCATTACATTTTATATATGATTTCTGGCACATGACCGCCACGGCTGGCTCGGATGTAGTCCAATCTGGACGTCCAATTTTCGATGACTTTTCCCAACATTTGCGGCCGTATATCGGCAATAACACGGCAAATGTTGTCTTCCAAATGATCAAGCGTTTGTGGCTTATCCGTATAGACCAATGACTTTACATAGCCCCACAGAAAGTAGTCTAGCGGTGTTAAATCACAAGATCTTGGAGGCCAATTTACAGGTCCAAAACGTGAAATTAGGCGGTTACCAAACGTGTCTTTCAATAAATCGGACTACATCCGAGCCAGCCATGGCGGTCATATGCCCTAAATCAAATATAAAATGTAATGCCACAAGGTTATCTTTCGAATAAAAAAAAATGCATATCAATCGAATAATCGATCGTTGTTTTATTGCAACTTAAAGTTCTATACCTCTTAAAAACACGATATTTTCGTATATTAATATAGTTTTTAATGTCCCTGTCAACTTCCGTACGCTTTGCGAGTATATAGTGATTGTTTTGTGTTTAAATTAACAAAATTAGTTGACACATGTAATATCTGTGCAGTGTTTGTTGTTATTGTTTTATCTTATTGTCATCTCCTTTGGGCTCAGTAATAACTCTATAGCTTGATTTTGCTGTGCCTAGCGCCCAGTGTTACAAAAACTATTTAGCTGGTTGCAAGACGCAGTTTACACTGAATCCAAAACAATTTTATAATTTTGTTAACAAAAAGCGTAAATCTGCAAGTTTTCCATCATCACTTAAGTCCAGACCATAGCAGTTATTTTTGCACAGTTTTTTCAAACCACCTATTCAACATCAAGTCCTCCAGTTCTGTCTTACCCATATGGCATGCCAAAGTCCAACTTTATTGTTTCAAGTGAAAACTCTCCGGGTCCTGACGGAGTCCCTTGATGTGTGGTTAGATATTTCGCTAAGACTTTGTGTAGACCATTGCGCACACTTTTTTACATTGTCTTTAGAAACGTCAGATTTACCTCACAGAGGAAAGAAGTCATTCATTTCACCGCTTCATAAGAAATTACAGGGGTATTTCAAGGTTTTCAGCTATACCGAAGCTCTTTAAGAACATTATTACGCCCTATTTGCAGCACAGTTGCAGGTCCCTTATCTCCTCTTGTCAACACTGATTAATAAGGCGTAGATCAAGGACAACCAACCTTTTGGAATTTACTTCATTTGTAATAGTGGTTTTAGACTAAATCGTCAGAATGAAGAATTTTTTCAAAACATAGTTGAATTGAAAAGGTCTTAAAATTCTTGTGTGTTTGCGAAGTTGCATATTTACTCCTGCTAAGAATAAGGAGGGAATGAAGAAAGAACAACAAAGGTTACTTGGGATGCCTCAAATTACATTTACGCGTTGTTGGCGGCTGAGTTTAGATATACTTATTTGTTTGATTTTCCTTTTTTTGTGACGAGTTTATTGCTTTTAATTGTTTTAAATGTTCTCTCAGGCGAATTGGTTGTGACAGCCACGATCTTGGCAACGCAGTTTGGACCTCTTGTACATTACATTATTCAATGCTCTTAGTTCACTAAAACATAAATGGTCAAGCCATCTACTGATTAGCTAATCCTTCGGCGACGCCGGCAGCGGCGCAGTCGGATTTTATAAATATATAAATCGCGGCGCATGCCAGACATGCCAACTCAGCACCTAGGCTGCCCAATATACTCTTGTGTGGCTATTTGACTTCGCACTCGAAATGCTGGGAACACTTGGATTTAAAACAAGGAAGAACGCTATAGTCGAGTGCCTAGACTATCAGATATCCGTTGCTCAGCTTAATGGAGCAAATGAGAAATGGAGATGTATAACCAGCAAAGTGATGTTTTAGGGCGCCACTTAACAGCTACTTCAGTAGATGCTATGTGGGCTGCAGACAGATTTAAGCGTTTAAGCCGTTTGTGAGCGTTTTTAAGGTCAGTCGATAGGTATTGATGGGACAAACACAACTCAGTTAACATTTTGATCCCATCATAAAAACTATGGGCGCTACAAATTTTCGCGGAATGTGGGCGTTACAGTGGGCGAGGCACCCCGCTGAAACAAACTTGCGCTGTGCAGAAACCCCAAGAATCTGTATGCAAAGTCCTACGGTTCTAGCTTTTATAGTTTTTGAGATATCAGTGTTCATACGGACAGACAGACAAACGGATAGACGGACATGGCTAGATCGACTCGGCCAGTGATCCTGATCAAGAATATATATACTTTATGGGGTTCCTCAGTTTTAAAGCTATCGGGCTGAAACTTTCCCAAAAGCCTTTTTTCTATTGCAGGTAGTATATAAGTCGGAACCAGCCGGATCGGACAACTATATCTTATAGCTCCCATAGGAACTATCGGGGAAACAATTTAAAATATAGCCTTCTAAGCTTGGAACTAACATTTTTTAATTAGTTCTGAGTTTCGAATTGAATTTTAAATTAAATCGGACGTCCATCATATAGCTGCTATAGGAACGATCGAAAAAATAGTGGTAAAATAATATAAAAAATTCTATTTTCGGTGTTTTTTAACATATAACCTTCTACGCTTGGAAAAAAAAAAACTACCTTAACGGTTGAGTTCTAAGTAAAAACGGGCTTCTATTTTCTTGAGGAGTTCGACCCTATATTTATGGTCAGGCTCAAGTGGCCTGTACTTAACAATTGTTCAGCACTGCACTTAACGAGTCGATCTATCGGAGTCCATCTAGCCATATCCGTGTGATCTTAAATACAGTTAATATTGCAGATTTAAATTCATTATTCTCGAACGCAGTACAAACAAATCCAATAAACCCAATGTCACAATTCTCCTTTTAGCTGAGTAACAGGTATTTGTAAGCCTACATCTTTAGTTAATAGTCGAAACACTACTATAGAAAATGTACACAAATTGCGTTAAAACTATTTAAATGTTTCCCTTTTAACGATTCAAAAGTTAAGAGCCTACGAAACTAGCTGTTTGCCTGACCGCAGACCAACGAGTTTTTTTGCACTAGTTTGTAATAACCTTCGCATACAGTGTTAATGACGATAGCTCTCATATTAAAGATAAGCCAAATCTAGCAAAATTAAGCTTTTTTGAATTGAAAATTTGCTTATCGTATTTTTATGCTTCTTTGGGTTTGTGTAAAACAACATGCTTTGCTGATCGTTAACGCGTTTTTAACGTGTTAAAAACCTATATACCTTAAACATTGTTTCTAGTACCTAAAATAAAAAAAATAATAAATTAAAAAAGCACAAGCAAAGTTCATTTTTCAGGCAGTGTTACTTGCTATGAACTATTAATAATAATGTATTATTTCTACCCTTACACCCCTTCTCCTTCACGTACCCTTTCTCGACCCAGATCAACGGCGCGTGTTTGGTTTCGCAACCGCGCGGCGCATCTCGGCCGAGAGCTTCCACCTTAAAATCCTCGTAGACTTCGAGAATACCCGGAGTGTAGAGACCAAGTAGGTTCCGAGAATAACCGGAATGTAGAAAACTAAAAGACTCCGAGACCATCCGGAGCGTAGAATCCTGGAAGTCTCCGCGAATATCCGGAGTGTAGAATCCTCGTAGTTTCCGAGAACATCCGGAAGCGTAAAAGCCTAGTAGATTCCGAGAATATGTAGAAACATAAAAGACTCGGATTCCACGCCGGGAGGCATACCAGACGACTAAAAACTGTGGGGAAACCTTTACGATCGGTAGCCACCATCGAATAGAAGGTTCCACCCTTCTATATAAATTTATTGTATAGGTTCCTTGTCCCCGATTGAGGTTTTACCCCTGCCAGAGGCCTGTGTGACAAGTGCCGCCTTAGGAAAATTGGTACCTGTATAAAAGTGCGGGGACCCAGGACGAGTGACATAACCTGAAGGTTCCGCGAAAACAATAGAAAACTAATGCAAAACTGCCACGACCGTGGAAAATAACCCCAACGAACTAGTAAACGCGCCCGGTATCAAGCCCACGAGCTTAGTCGCGATTCCGTACAGTTCACTTGATCGAGTGTCTATGAAAGTACAAACTTATAGCCCCACAGTCCAGTAAAGACTCCAACCAACAAAGATCTGATTCCAAGTCGATAACACATCAAAGACACGCTGCAAACATGGACCCCGACCAGAAAAATTTCCGGTTAGCCCATTCCAAGCTTGCTTTAAAAATTCTGGGGTCCCCTCGCGGTGAATTTATTCCCCCTTGCTGACGAATTCGGGATCTCCTAGGAACGCTGAACAAACCCATGAGGTGTGGGCTCGACTCGCCGACCTAGGAAGGCAATTTACCTAACGTGCCCCGAGCCCCGTTCCTTTGGGGAAAGGCAACACCATCAGCCACACCAGTTTAAGGAGATTTGTACCCAGATTAATCTCGATGTCACGTCTCGAGTCGAAGTAACGAGGTTACTCCTTGCGGACGTGACGTTCGCCCGGAAGTCAGTTCAGGTTCCCCTTCTAGTAGTGCCCGCCATGCTAAAACCTTTAATCCTAGAGATGGATTTTGTCGCTTCCATCGGCACTACCCTCCGATGCGGGACGGCAAGCCTCACGCTGTCTCGACGAAGACCCTGAGAATGTAAGACGATCAAACATAATGAACCGGAGCACGACAACCAAGGCACTCAATCGGAACCTCGACACCGACCGCGAAGACCACTCAGCCACGAAGGACATTGTACACGCCATCAACGGAACGTTGGATGGGCGTAGCCAAGACCACAGAATGACAGGGATGCCAGTGCGCCTGAAGAGCTGCACAGAGTACATGAAACGCATTACGCAGCCACTCGCAAGGAAAACGACGAGAACAACAACACAGAAGGAAACATCAGAATATCAGCAGAGAACGACGAAGCCAGAATAGCTAAGAACAACGAATAGGAGCATCAGGAAAATCACAACCAGGAGACGCACGCTGAGAATTCACGAGGGATACAAGACAAGGAGCATCCGGAAAATCACAACCACGCTGAGAGTTCACGAGGGACACCCGACAAGGACACCGATACCCATGGGTTACAAATAATCAATCAGGAGTACAAGGAACGTGGCTGCGAGACAAACCCGGAGGTCCAAGCGTTCGCGTTAGCGAACAGCTAACACAAATTGAAGGCATGGCGGTAGTACCAAACATAGCGGAGCACCGAATCACCATGGTGGACGACCGGGCGACGCTATTTCCAAAAGAACCCTACCATGCAGCGGATCATAGACGAGCGTGGAGGTGGAGGTAGATACACATGGCCAAGGACATTCGGGCATGTACCGCATTTACGATATGCCAGTTTGCATTCGACCCGGGCAACATTTCAGCGTGCTCTAGATAGCGTGATTGGGCCAGACCTCGACCCATTCGCGTTCGCCTACCTCGATGACATTATTGTCATCGAAACCAGCCCAGCTGAGGAGATGCCTCGGGAAGGCCTCATGTTACCGACGATTCGTGCCCAACATCGCCTCAGTGGTCCAGCCCACGACGAACCTGCTGAGGAAGAACCAAAGATGGAAGTGTGAGCCGGAGCAACGATCTCCTGAAAAATTTGCTGACAGATGCACCCGTGCTGGTATGCCCAGATTTCTCCGTCAAGATGACACTCCAGACTGACGTCAGCAACTACAGACTCAGGTGAGTACTAACCCAGGAGATATACGGCCAGGAACGAGTCATTGCCTACGTCACCCGCAAGTTTAATGCCGCGGAGTTGAATTACTCACCCACAGAAGAGAGTGCAAGTGGCTGCAACGAAAGATTAAGGACGTTCGGGACGACCCACTGAAGTTCCCCGACTTCATCATTAAAAACGGGGGGTTGTTAAGTAAGTGCCAAAGTCGCGTATGACTAGGACTTCATATATATCTCCCAATAAGAGCGGTACCACCTGTACTATACAAGAACTGTTACTACTTATAAGCTTCAAATCACTTCAGGGGAAGTTAACTGCACTTCGGCTAGTTTTGCACCCAGCAATAAGGTCTAACCACGTGATTCGCAGGTTATGCAACACCACAAGTCGGTAACCGTTACAATTCACTTCCACCGATCGCATGGAAATTTTTAGGCGTCAGTAGCGGCAGGAATATCCCTAAAACTCGTAAAAGTTAACACGACTTCACAGAACCTTAATTTTGTTAATCTCAAGGTGACAGGAGCACCCGTGTTAATTAATTCTCTTGGCACAATGATTATAACTTGTTCGATGCACTAATATGTATTCTTTTTATGTGGTATACTTATGTCGCTTAGGAAAAACGGACTGTACCAACAAACGGTGTCTGTAATATACGCTCGTCTGCAACGTTTAAGAAAAGATTCGGTTATGACCAGATCATTCAATCTCTGCAAGGTTTCAGCGTAGCAGAATCCTAACAGGACGTTGCCGAAATTCGGTGGACGCAGCTTGTGTGTATGTTTGTAAGATTTGATTCATCGTGTTCTCTTAAAAAGGAACACTCCTTGCTTAAGGTTGCTTGCTAAAACGCTGGAAACCACACCCGTGCCAGAAATACAAGTCAGAACAACCGAAAAGATGCTAACGAGACCGGTCAGCGAACCATTTGGCATACTGTGTGCGGATTTCGTCGGACCGGTGCCTTGATCCAATGAGGAGAATACCACACTCCTCGTCGTTTTCCCCAACTGTGTCGAACTGATACCTCTACAAAAGGCAATCACGGCGACTCTGATACGAGCCCTTCGCGAACGGATCGTCAGCCACTTCAGAACTCCGAGGAAACTAGTGTGCGATAACGGTTCACATTTCCGAGCTGTTTCCAAATACCTGGAAGAAGCAGCAAGGGCCTGCAAGTGGTACTAAGAGGAATCGAGCCCGACGTAACCGCCAAGGAAGTTATCAATGCTTTCAAGGAAAAAGGGTTTTCGGCAAGAACGTCAAAATCAACAGAAGAAAAAAGCCGAAACCACTCTGCAGGGTCGAGCTGGAACCAGACAGCAGGGTCTTGAAGAAAAATGAAGTGCACTCCATTTATAACCTGCAATACTTAGTGCACCGAAGAATAAACGTGGAAGAGCCACAAAAAAGGAAAGGCCCAGTGCAATGCACAAATGTGCAATGTTCACTTCGAACAGTCTGTGTAGCTTGTGGAGACTATCACAATTCGGTCAACTGCCCTGCCAACAAAGAACACCTCAAAAAGAAAAAATGCGTTAACTGCCAAACTACATGGAGATGAAGGTCCGCATGCAAAAAGTGACAGCAACGCGTCATCAGAATACCCAAAATGCGTACACTTACTCTCGCACGACGCCGGAAGTATTTTTCGGCACGGCTGCAAGATCCTCATTTGGTGAACTAATTTCCCAGAATGATCAGGGACGGAAAACCCACTCCAGTCTAATCTAGGAAACGCTCAGCAGATCCAAGTACAGTCACAAAGCAATCTGGAATCTATGATGGTCAACATGCAACCAAGTATGATGGAATTCATGTCATTCATGAAATTGATCATGCAAACACTTGTTCAAAACCAGAATATGGTGTTACAGCTACTTGCAGCTAAGCAGTCCAAATAACGGATTGCAAATATACGAATAACAATGTGGAATGCCAATAGCGCTTTACGGCACACCCTTGAAGTAATACAGTTCCTGAATGATAATCATATCGACATTATGCTACTTGTAGAGATGCACACAAATACAAATTATAAATAAAAGGCTACACTTTCTAACGCACAGATCATTCTGATGGTAAAGCCCTCGGCGGAACATGCATCCTAATCAGGGAACTCTTCAAGCACCACTTTCAACACAGGTTTGCAACTAATTATTTGCAAGCCACGTCTATCAAAGTGCAGTCAGGCAACGGAAACCTCACCATAGCCGCTGTTCAATGCCCGCCTTGCCTTACAATTTCTGAAGGACCATTCATGGACTTCTAGAACTCGCTTGGACATTGCTTTATAGCTGCAGGGGACTATAATGCCAAACACACGCACTGGTAATCACGCCTTGTGACTCCCAAAGGAATTCAATTATACAATGCAATCATAAAACGAAACAACAAATTTGACTATGTCTCCCCTGGCAGCCCCACATACTGGCCAGCAGATCTTAGGAAAGTTCCACACCTAATAGACTTTGCGGTGACAAAAAACATTCCCCGCAATATAAAAAGAGCCGAAGCGATTTCGGACCTGTCGTCAGACCATTCGCCAGTGCTAACTCAGTGCTAATAACTCTTCTTCAAAGCACAAAAAATAAAGATCACTCCCTCAGACTGACGTCGCACAGAACCAACTGGTTAAAATATAAAAAGTATGTAAGCTCACACATCAAATTAACCCCTCACTTCAACAACTCCACTCTCAAGCCCATCTGAACATGGCACTCAACTAAGGCGGATCGCCTGAAGAAGGTCGTTCGGATCGTGCAGAACAACCTACAAAAAGGCAGCCTCCTTCGTCGTCGAACCTGGAAGCCCCGAAATGGGATCACTGGTCCTCGTGCAACAACACCATCTGTCTAAAGCAATAGAAGGGTTCGCAGCGCCTGACGTGGTACGACTTCTCCGTACGGACAGCGAAACTGCCAACGCGGACACTGGCGACCAACCCGGACAGTCCTAAAGAGGTCAACCGACCGACACTACCAACGGGGGGTGATCATAAGTATCCCAATCTCCTTTTGTGTCCCCAATAAATTTTAATTTGTTATAAGTTATGAAGTTAGGAGATTCTTTCGCAGCTGCCCATCTATCCCTATTGCTAAGAATTAATAGAAGTAAGCTAGTTTAGTTACACAGATTCACATAGAGACAATAGTACTGTCGTCCGGCGACAGCGATGGGGAATCTGAACCCAGTTCCCCCGACGACCGCAAGAGACCCTCGGCTACGTCCGGGAACGGCGTACGCCGTGAGATTTACCCGGTCATGGCGCCAGCCAGGAGGCTTTTGAAGTGCGACCTCACCCTCTCCAAGGTCCAGGGCTAGCACACCACACCGCCGGGCAGCGTCGAAGTGAGCACCAGATAGCGACTCAGAAAACGAGCCGACGTCAATACCCCTTCGAACCGGGAAGTCTCTCCCCGCTATACGAACGGACCCCTATCAGTACCACCCGAGTCCAGCGGGGTCATCGATGAGCAGCCGGGAGTGCAACCCTTGCAGGCGCAACGACGACGGCCGGGATCACCCGACTAGGAAGGACGCGGCGAACAGACGCCCTATGTCGAAGACGCCAGCTACAACAGGAACGAGGAAGCATACTCGATGAGCAGCCGGGAGTACGACACCGATCCCCAGTAAGGTGCGGCACACTATGTGTACACGGGCGAGGGTGTCTGAATATACCTTATCAAGACGAGCTGGGAGGCGATCCAGATAGAACCCGATCGTGACCTTCCCGCCGTCTCGGTACGCCTGTACATCATGGGGCCCTATGAGACGGAGGACCAAACGGAACGCCCGGTTGACCTCACCTGCACGCAGGATGATGAGATGGGACCGGGGCCTCTCGTGGGCGGTACGCGGCACTTTTCGTGGCCGTGCGCGGCGCTCTCTCGTGGGCCGACCGCGGCGCTCTCTGGTGGCCGTCCACGACATTCTCCATCGGGACATGCACCACGCAGGACGAGCCCGGCCCGCTAACCTACGTGTTAAGCAATGGAGTGGGAGTCAGAGCCCATCGACGACGAGGAGAACACCGAACAACACCAAGGACGGCCAAGTCTCGGCTCTGCAGGGGATGTAACGCCCTGAATCGTCGTAATCCTAGTCTGAATCTAAATAATTTTATGGTTTTAAACATTTTTAGTATAAACGTAGCTTGCCGACTTGTTGGATCTGCTCTCAGCTTTCTATAGTCAGGCATTCCTACGAACATAGAATTGCAACGCTAGCGACAGTCGGATTGGACCGACCAGATCGACTTCGCATATTGTAAAGGCTCCACTTACTATGACACGGTCAAATGGCAGGTTTGCCAGTACTTGTCGTACTAAAAGTTAAAACCCGAGTTTTACAGCTGATAAACCGTGAACGTTCCCCAGTTTCCAAGTCTTGCCGTATGCAGAATACAATACTCGGATAAGTGTTGTTATTCTCTCAACCTAAACGTAGGAAGAAGAATTTGTAAATAATTGTAGAATCTATAAATTTTGGTCGTCCGATTTTGCAAGTTTTTGGAGACTGAATTTTGGCAACGTGCCGTACAGGCAACCCTGTATAGTTGGCTCTACGAATTGATCAGGATTTAGTTAAATAGTATTTTGGAAGTGTTTCTGCACGATGCGTCGAATGCGATTTTATTCCAAGAGCTTTCTGGTCGGAGAAGACTGACATGCGATAAAATATATTTATATTTATATGACCGAAAGCTAAATACTTTTTTATAAACGGAATATACAATGAGTGATTTGGTATGTTTACTTTCCTTCGCTGTTTTATTGCACTCCTTCGTGCTGTTTTGTACCAGGAACCGAGTGGAACACTTAATTTAAATTACACATTAAATACAGTCATGCGAAACCTTATCTGCAAATGATTTCTTAGTCGACATGTGGTCTGGGGTACAGAACTGCGATTTCGTTAATTTAGTTATCCTATCGGTTTTCGATCCAAAATTGGAAAGTGAGGTTCTGCGTGCAGGTGTATTTTCTTTACAGTTTCACGACGCTTCCAAGCCAATCACAATGCTTTGTAGCATTGAACCTGAGTGCTTATGTGTGTCTTTTCCCAATCAAGTTAAAAAAACAAGTCAGCGCAGATAGGGTATGATAGGAAGATACTATTTGGAATCCAAAGCGGAGCGATTGCAGTTGCTTCTGGGCGAAACCCTGAGAACGAAGGTAGAATTATGCATTAAAGTGAGGTTCTGCGTGCAGGTGTATTTTCTTTACAGTTTCCCCACGCTTCCAAGCCAATCACAATGCTTTGTAGCATTGAACCTGAGTGCTTGTGTGTGTCTTTTCCCAATCAAGTTAAAAAAACAAGTCAGCGCAGATAGGGTATGATAAAAAGATACTATTTGTAATCCAAAGCGGAGCGATTGCAGTTGCTTCTGGGCGAAACCCTGAGAACGAAGGTAGAATTATGCATTAAATTATATTGCAAAGATCGATATACACGCGAAATTCCCAATAGCAGTAAATATCGCCCCATGGCGGTATCGTTTTAATTGTCAATTTTTTGTAAACTCCTCCTAAAATAAGCTTGCGACTGCGAGACTAACAAAATTCTATCGCACAGTTTGTCTCTTGAGTGACTTCGAGCCTGGACGAAGGCCGTTGCGAGGAAGACGTGATCGATTCTGCAATAGATTGTTGGGCGATTGAGAAGTGATTCTGTACAAACTCGACAACAAGATGGTTGTGATATGGAAACTCCCCTGCGTAAAGTAGGCAAAGACTTATGTTTATCTGAATGTTCATCTGACTTGCAGAAGTGGCATTTCAGGTTCTTTGGCAGTTCCGGATAAAGCTATTGTCGTTTTACTATAAGTAGGATGTTTTGGCTGCCCGTTTGGTAGCTGTTATGCGTGTCGTGGATTTCTAAGTGTTGATAACGTTTAATAAGGGCTTAGGGTCGCAAGGGCCTTTGCGTATTTTTCGTCTGTGATCTGGTAACGCCATTAAACAAACCTAAACAATTTTTTTTAGTTGCCGTCGAATTCGGGGAGTTTCATGTATGGTAGTATTCTGCTGTGGCTTGTTGAATAATTCAAACTTTTATGTCTTTTTCAGACCGAATTAAATTTTAAATTCTCTACATCCTAATTCGTTTTTAATAGATTCTAATTGTCGCAAAAATTAAAACTCCTTTTCAATGTTTCCATTTAAAATACCTAAACGACATACAATTTCGCTAGCATAAGGGTAAGGGTGAGTTTCTTGACTATAAACTGTGACTTTAATTCTAATAATAGGATTTTTATTCCGCTAAAGCTATGTGTCTTCCTTCGTTGAAGTTCTACCAATATAATTTTGAGTTTTTTGTATTTACGTAGGGAACTTTATCATATATTTAAAAAACGGATCAAATTACGGGCGCTCCGACGAGATGAATATTGGGAATGTACCGATCGGTGCTCACACGACGATGTTGGGTTGGAGACCCTTCTTTTGCGAAGTCAGGGACGCATCGGATCCCTTTACGAGGTAGAGATTTTGGCGCACAAATGGTGTGACTGACTTTGAGATGTAAGTTATGCTCACCACTCCCCGGGTGCTTCAGCGACCAAAGACAAAGTATTTATTTTTCAATATTATTATTATTTCTATTATTAGCAACGTAAAGACCGAGGCAAATTGTCCTAGTCGAAGAGGGGAACTGTTAAAAAACAAGGGAGAACGAGTGCCTTGACTTCAGATACCAACTACTCAGCTATTGGGAGTAAGAGCGAGATGCAGATATACAAGCAGTAAAATGATTGTAATGTTATGATTAATGATTGTATGTTACAAGACTTAGTAATTGGCATCACATTTTCTTGCATACTTATACCCGATACTCTAAGAGTTACAGGGTATACTAGATTCTTCGGAAGGTTTGTAACAGGCAGAAGGAAGCCTTTCCGACCCCATAAAGTATATTTATTCTTGATCAGGATGACTAGCCGAGTCGATCTAGCCATGTCCGTCCGTCCGTATGAACGCAGAGATCTCGGAAACTAAGGCATGCAGATTGCTGAGGATACTGCGCAGCGCAACTTTGTTTTAGCGATGTGCCACGCCCACTTTAACGCCCACAAGCATTTTCGTCACAGAAGTTGATATCAAAACTTTTTATTGTTGAAGGTGTGGTCATCACTATATTTTTATCTCGTTAAATGGTGTTTTTGCTTGATATGTAACGCCCCAAATCGAGGACGCACAAATCCCGAGGATCATAGTTAGTTTATTTTAATCATTGTAATCCTAGTCATAGTTTCGCTATTTGATTTAGGATCGGACATGAGCCAAGACCCCCTAACCCGTTATAGCCCTCTCCTCTCGCCACTACAGGCCGCCAAGCGGCGTCCTAATGTACATCTCGGGTCGTCAATCTCGCGGTGCGATCGGATCTACTTACGGGGAGGCATACCAGACGACTGGAAACTGTGCGAAAACCTTTAGGATCGATAGCCACCATCGAACCCGTTTCTAGGAGTCCTACCACCTCCCCTTCTATATAAATTTCTTGTATAGGTTTCTTGGCCCCGATTGAGGTTTCACCCCGGCCCAGAACTACGTTACAATAATACATTATTTTTATAGCAGGTATTAGTCAAAATGATGAAAATTGTAGGCATGAACGAAATTCTACTATTCTTGAGGAAGAAAACTTCAGAACAACGAATGAAGCTATCACAAATGACAGTTGATGCCAACACCTGAGGAGGTGTCAGAGGTAATTATCACGGTAAAGAATTTGGCCGAGATAACTATCAGTACAACCAGAAAAGTAATTACTACCAAAACATCGTTTTTAACCGATATAAGAATAATAATACCAATAACATTAATACTAGACGTCGTTAAAATTGTAGACGAAATAACCGTAACATCCGTTCAAGCCATGTCCACTAATAACTAAGATAAGAAGCAGCAACACACCAAACACTACAAATGAGTATGTCATACGATATAAATTTAATATAGTAGACTATGAATTTCCGAAAAGTATGAGTCATACAACTTAAAATAATTGGCTCATTCTAAGACCAAACAATATCTCTTACTCTATGAACATTCAAATACACCATAGTCTTCGTTAGATTCGTCGGAAAATATTTAACAGGGAGAAGGGAGCGTTTCCCACACTATAAAGTATACATATTCTTGATCCAAAAACTAGCTAAGTCAATTTAGCCATGTTCGTAAGATTTTAAGATTTTTTTTCCTTATTTTTGTAAGCAGAGCAAGTTTGTTAGGCAAACATGCCATGCCCTCTGACACCCACAAACCTACCTTAGCCCAGAAAAAACTAATGACAGTTTCAGTACTAGAAAAACATGTTAACTGATATATATTAAAACAAAATCTTTAACTGAAATGTATTGGTCTCGTCAATACTTATCGTTTTTCTATTTCTTCATTTTAATCATAAGTTTTGTCTGTCTTGGAGGTAATACTTTGCCTGTATGACCTTCACCAATTGGATTGTCATGGATTTTTAAAAGATTATATTGCCTGTAATTTTAAAAGATTCTATTGAAATGGTTTAAAGGATATTTTCGCTCGGTTTGTAGAGCGCATTGGCCGTTTAAGGGCGTTTGAGTGGGCGTAGCGAATTTATGTATATAGAAATTATGTAATGAGATTCAACAACTCTTAACAAGCAACACATTATTATTGACAATTCATAGCAAGGAACACGCCTGAAAAATGAACTTTGTTTGTGCTTATTAATTTATTACATTTATGTGTTTTAGGTACTAAAAAGAATGTTGAAACGGTACTAGCCTTTTAACACGTTGAATTGTGTTTTTCTTTGATAAGTATAGTCGTACCATCAGAAAAGCTAGCTGTTTTTTACAAATCCAAGCAAGCATACATATACGATTAGCGAATTTTCATTTAAAACAAGAAAGGAATTTAACTTCGGCATTCCGAAGTTTGTATACCCTTGGAGTTCTAAGAAATAATCAACTTTAGTAACACCATGTGAAATTTGTAAGGATTGTTGCTGACTTCAGTCATATTACAAAAAATGACATTTTTTTTTTTAAACCATTTTTTTTTTTACGGTGGTATATGGTAGAGTAGTCCATTTTTAAATTCGAAATTCTAAAAAAATTTATAAAATGTTATTTCCAAGCTTTGAAGGTTATATGTGAAAAAACACAACAGATATAATTTTTTTCAAATTTTCCGGCTAATTTTGTGATTGTTTCTACAGCAGCTATATGATATAGACGTCCGGTTTTTATCAAATTTAATTCAAAATTCATAACCAATTAAAAAATGTTATTTCGAAGCTTTGAAGGTTATTTGTGAAAAAACACAACAGATATAATTTATTTCATATTTTCCGGCTAATTTTGTGATTGCTTCTATGGCAGCTATATGATATAGTCGTCCGATTTTGATAAAATTTAATTCGAAATTCCGAACTAATAAAAAAATGTTATTTCCAAACTTAGAAAGTTATATGTTAAAAAGCACCAAAGATATAATTTTTTCATATTTTCCATCTAATTTTCCGATCGTTTCTATGGCAGCTATATGATATAGTCGTCCGATTTTTATAAAATTTAATTCGAAATTTAAAACCAATTAAAAAATGTGCAGACAAAAATTTGATGTACATCGTGGCAAATTTAGAGGATAATAATTTCGTGTTAGTCTAACGGGAACGTAGAATGTTAGGCGGTTTAAAAGTTCTGCAGAATCAATGTCACCTGTTATAAGATTTTTTATAAAAATAGCACCAAGCATTGTTCTACGATTTACAAGTGTAGGTAAATTTAGCAATTGTAATCTACTTTCGTAGGAAGGAAGCCTTACGTTTTGATCCCAGTTCAAACTACGCAGGGCAAATAAAAGAAATTTTTTGTACCGACTCAATACGGCCGTTGTGCACTTGATATTGTGGACTCCAAACCGACGAACAATATTCCAAAATAGGACGGACACGGGAGGTAAATAATAATTTGGTCGTATAAGGGTCATCAAATTCTTTTGACCAACGCTTTATAAACCCAAGAACACTCATGGCTTTGTTAACAGTGGACATAATGTGGCAGTCAAATTTAAGTTTAGGGTCAAGAAGAACACCTAAATCGTTAACTGAATAAATACGGTCAAGTGGCGTATTTTTAAGAAAGTAACTGATAAACGTAGGAGTACCCCTATAAAAAGTCATAACGTTGCATTTTAGGCAGTTTAAATTTAAAAGGTTGTACTCACACCATCCATGAAAACAATCAATATCTGAATGTAAGTTAAATCCCGACGCTATATCATTATATGAAAAACAAAGCTTACGTCATTAGCATACAATTCGAGAATGTGTTATGATTAAGGGAAAAACGTTAATAAACAACGTAAACAGCAGGGTCCAAATGACTACCCTGAGGCACACCAGATGTCACAATTTTGAAACAGCATTCTTATATAACCCTTTGAGTCCTACCATTCAAGTAACATGAAATCCAAGATAATAGATTGCCAGGAAACCCAAGCTGATCTAATTTAAATAAAAGAAGTGAGTGGTTAACGGAGTCAAAGACCTTACTAAGATCTGTACAGGGTTGCCCATATTCGACGGACCCATATATTTTTTTTTTAAATTAAAACAAAAAAATAAAAATTTGGCGGTTGGCAATCTTAATTATTTAATTTGTTCCAAGTAGATTTGTTTACATAAATTTTTGAATATGATATCTTTCAAATGGCAGCCTCTGGCGTTAATGGCGTATTGTGCCCTTTTTGCAGCATTTTCCATCGTTTTCGCCAACATTTCGGACGGAATAGCGGCTATTTCTTCACGAATGTTGTCCTTGAGCTCTTCTAGGGTCCTTGGCTTGTTAACGTAAACCTTTGACTTCAAATATCCCCACAAGAAGAAGTCAGGCGGCGTCAAATCGGGCAAACGCGGTGGCCAGTCCAAATAACCACTTTTCGACATCAAACGGCCCGGAAACAATTTCTTCAGAAAATCGATTGTTATGCGACTTGTGTGCGGTGGAGCGCCGTCTTGTTGAAACCAGAACTGCCTCATACGCTTTCGACGAATAATTGGCATCACAAAATTGGTCATCATGTCGCGATAACGCTCCTGGTTGATGGTAACAGCATGGCCATTTTCATTTTGGAAGAAAAACGGCCCAATGACCGTTTTCGAACTAACGCCGCACCAAACTGTGACTTTTTCGTCGTGAAGAGGCACTTCTTGAATCTTCTCAGGATTTTCAGTGGCGTAAATACGGCAATTTTGCTTATTTACGGTCCCATTCAATGTGAAATGGGCTTCATCGGACATGATAATTTTGTTCCAAAATTGATCGTCATCTTCGGCCATTTCGATGACTCTTTGGGCCCATTCCAATCGACGAGGCTTGTCCGTAAGCAACAATCTTTGCGTCAATTGAATTTTGTACGGGAACAAATGCAAATCAACGCGAATAATCCGTTGTAAAGTGGACCGAGCCATGCCCAACTGCTGACAACGGCGTTTTTGGGATGTTCTTGGGGACATCTCAACACTGGCTCGTAGGGCAGCGATATTCTCGTCCGATCGCCTTGGTCGACTTTTATTTGGCCTCTTCGGATTAGAAAGAGCCTCACCAGTCGTAAATTTTTCGGATAAAAGCTTAATGGCGTTCTTAGAAGGCGCACTTTTCACATTTTTTAATTTTTTAAAAGCACGTTGAGTTTTCACAATTGACTTGTTCTGTTGAATGTAAATTTCAACTATTTCAGAGCGCTCGCGTGGCGTGTATTGGTCCATGGTAAAAATCTGCTTGGACTGACGCTTCAAACGCGGTATGTCATTAAGCGATCTGGCATCTCTGTCAAAAGTTATGGCGTCGTCAGATGGGTCCGTCGAATATGGGCAACCCTGTATACACAATGTCAGTCTGCATTTTTTTTTTAAACCCATTTATTACAATAGATGACAATTCAAGAAGGTTGATGTATGTCGATCTTCGCTTAACAAAACCATGCTGACACAGTGATATAAGCGAGGAACATATATGTTGCAAATGAGAAGTGATAATACGTTCAAATGCTTTAGGAATTGCCGACAATTTAGAAATACCTCTATAATTTTAAGCATCTGCCTTCGCACCTTTCTTATGAAGTGGAATAATAAAAAAGTCCTTCCAGATAGAAGGAAAAACTGATGATGAAATGATGATGATGACAAATTAAAAAGTTTAAGAATCGGTTTACAAATGGTTGACGCACAAAACTTAACTTGACACATCCAGGAAGTCCATCTGGACCGGGAGAACATGTTGGCGTTGTTGTTGCTTAATCTCTTACGAGAGAGCTTTCGGTGATTACAGAGGAAGATATACAATTTTCCCTATTTAAGGGATTAGGGTAGTTCGAATTTGACTAAGCTGTCGAACTATGAGTAGTTTGGAAAAACTTAGCAAATAAATCAGCGATTTCAGAATCCGTCGATGCCTCCATTGAGTATAGACGTACCGATGAAGGCAATGCAGATGCCTTACGCTTGGCATTAACAAAATTGTAAAACTGTTTCGGATCGTTTGAAAATTCAAATTAACATCGACTTAGATACATAGAGTAGCAATGACTGTTGAGAACATTAAAATCTGTTCGAGCCACAACATATTTCGAAAAATTTGCTGGTCTACCCGATTTTTTATACTTTTTATAAGTGTTAGATTTAAGGTTTTTAAGTTTTTGAAGCGCATTGGTCAAACAAGGATACCTGTTTAGGTTTGAAACCGATCAGGTACGCGTTCATTAAAAAACGTATTTAAGACTGTATAGAATAATTCAGTGGCACTTTCAATGTCTGTACAATTGTACAAGTCTGTCCAATTATAATGAGAAATCATATCGTTAAGTTTATTATAGTTACATTTACGAAAACATCTCTTTTTAGTTGCAGAAACTAAAGGAAAGAGGGTATCAGAGCAGGGGAGGCCAATTTCCACTTCCATAGTTGGATGATATGGGTCTTCAGGTACAACAAGAGCGTCAATTCTACATACTGTGATTTCAGACGGGTCTGAAACAAACACAAGATCTAATTGTCTTCTTAAGGAATTTTTTATAAAGCTTACTTGCTGTAACGATAATTCTAAAAGGCCATCCACAAAATCATGGGCGGATAACGGCATAGCGACAAATGAGTCAGTAGGAGGAGACCACGAAATATCAGGTAGGTTAAAGTCACCTAAAACAATCAAAAGGTCTCTGTTAGAAAGAAGGGATAAAACAGATTTTATTACAGACAGATGGTGCTCATAAATTACTAGGTCAGAGCCAGGTGGAATATAAGAACATGTAACAAAAACAGATAACGATTGCAAAAAAACTTTTACACTTAGAAATTCAATTTCATTGGGAATATGAATGAGGATTCTTCCAGATGTTAGGACACCGCCCCCCCTACGTGAGTGGCGATCGTTCCTATAAGTATTAAAGTTATTACACAGAACTTCAGAGTCGGATATCCCTGGTTTCAGCCAAGTTTCCGTAAAAGCTAAAATATATATATTAAATGGTTTCTGTAAATGCGGAGGAGTCAGCATAAAGCTTGGGTAGCTTCATATTTAATCCCCTAACATTTTGATACGCCAACATTAAACTTTTTAGTTTTTTGACACAGTGGAGGGCCTGTTATTTGTTCTCGGCTTATTTGGGACAAATTCTTTAATTACTAAACCATGATTAAGCCAAAAGCTTTCAGAAAGTAAAACATTAAAAATGTCAGGCGGAGCAAATATTTTAAAAGAAGATATCCTACGAGCATATGGAAATCGAAATTGTTCAACTGCAATATCTTCGGATGGGAATTTTTCACGTATAAGTTCCAGAACATCCTCAGATGTGGTATCTGGGGTGAATCTAGAAACAAATTATTGCTTCCTTTGTGGAACAACTGAAAGTTTCTTACGCTCCCCAGCAGCAGTCTGAACCTCACTAGGCTGAGATCCAGGATCGGTGCCTACAGTACCTATAGAAACGGTCGGCACCGATTTCTTTGACTTAGCCAGTACAGAAGCTTTTAGTCCGGAAACATGGACCTCACTCGAGCTAGCTGTATCCATACGCACAGTTGGTTCGCTCAACCCTGTGTCGACAGGAACTGCTGCTACCAAGTTCGGATTTGTGTTGGATTCCATGGTGGTATTAACGGCGGTTAAGCTGGCTTTTTTGCGTTTAGGCGACTCTGTTAATAATTTTTTATTATTAAACTGGGCACAGACGGTATTGAACCCCTCATTGAGTTGCCTAAAAGCACCCGAGATATTCAACAGGCTGTCTCGAGTCTGCTTTATAAAGCCGCTCATCTCAACCAAAAAAAAATATTCTATCGACTAAGCGTGGCTTGTGCGACACTAACAACTTTTAGTACGAACAAATACAAAGTAAATCAAGCAAGAGACAGAGAGCGAGTTGCAGAAAATAGCACCGAAAAAGTCTACTAGAAATTCAGCGGGTGCATAGAGACCAGGTTAGAGTTAGATTAGAGGGAGATTGAGAGAGACTAAAAAAGTTTTAGCAAGTTTAGGAGCGTAAGTTACAAAAACAAAGCTATGGGATTAAACAAATCTAGATATAGAAATGTTAAAATAACTATTACCACGTACCCGTTGCTGGGAGATCTATTTAGAATTACTAGCACAATTGTTAGGCTAATCTTTGTAAATAAATACACACAGAACACTCGCACAAAAATCACTGGAAAAGACAAAAACTCGGAGCACAAAAGTAAACACAGCTGATCACAAGCGACGCTAAATCGAAAATGATATAGTCGTCCGATTTTAATAAAATTTCATTCAAAACTCAAAACTAACTTCAAAATGTTATTTCCAAGCTTAGATGAATATTAAAAAACAGCGAAGATATAATTTTTTCATATTTTCCATCTAATTTTCCGTTTGTTTCTATGGCAGCTATATGATATAGTCGTCCGATTTTGATAAAATTTAATTTGAAATTTAAAACCAATTAAAAAATGTTATTTCCAAGCGTAGGAGGTTTTATACTGAAAAGCACCGAAGATATAATTTTTGATATTAGTTTACCACTAATTTTTGATCGTTCCTATGGCAGCTATATTATATAGTCGTCCGATTTTGATAAAATTTCATTCAAAATTCAGAGCTAACTACAAAATGTTATTTCCAAGCTTAGATGGTTATATGTTAAAAAACAGCGAAGATATAATATTTTTTTTAATTGTTTCCCCTATAGTTCCTATAAGATATAGTTGTCTGATCCGTCTGGTTCCGACTTATATATTACCTGCAATAGAAAAAAGACTTTTGGGAATGTTTCAGCCCGATAGCTTAAAAACTGAGAGACTAGTTTGCGTAGAAACGGACGGACCTTCACTGCGTTGTAAACTTCTGACTGAAATCATTACACCCTCTGCAAGGGTATAAAAATTATATCTTCGGTGTTTTGTAACATATAATTTTCTAAGCTTGGAAAGAACATTTTTTAATTAGTTCTGAATTTCGAATTTTACCAAAATGTGACGACTGTATCACATAGCTGCCATAGAACCGATCGGAAATATAATGGTAAAATAATACGAAAAAATTATAGCTTCTGTGTTTTTTAGAATATAACCTCCTACGCTTGAAAATAACAATTTTTTAATTGTTTTGAATTTCCAATTAAATTTAATACAAATCGTAAGGCTATATCATATAGCTGCCATAGAAAAGATCCAAAAATAATTTTAAAAAATATGGAAAAATTATATATTTGGTGCTTTTTAACTTATAACCTTCTAAGCTTGGAAATAAAATTTTTAACATTTTTAAGAATTTCGAATTCAATTTAATAAAAATTGGACTACTCTAACATGTAGATGTCATAAAATGGTACAAAAAAATGAAATTTTTTATTTTTAATATCACCGAAGTCAGCAACAATCTTTAAAAATTGTACATGGTGTTACTAAACTTATTTATTTCTTATAACTGCAAGGGTATAAAAACTTTGGCTTGCCGAAGTTAACTTACTTTCTTGTTTTTGTTATTTTTGTTATTTTTTTAACACCATAAGTCAGTAAATCATCGAGTGTTTTTTTATAGTGGTTTGTGTTTGTTCAATTTATGTTTTTGAATATGACATTGGTATTGTAAAATAATTGTCTTTAAAAGGTTCTTATTCATTTTATTTTTTTTTATTTATTTTTGTATACTCTGGACTTGATAAAACCTAACAATATTTAGCAACTGTCAACTTATGTATGACTAAAGGATTTGACTGCTTCATTTCGACTGTGTGGTATTCTCTGATCGTCTGCTTGTTTGATTTGTGTGCGGTTACCAACTTAATCCAAACGTTCTCTTACTGGCATGTATGTATATGTTTGGACACTTCTAAAATCATATATTGAAGTCATGCCATGACATTCCCGTTAAGATGGGTTACAACAAAAGTACAATTTTACTTATTATTCCGTCTGGTGCCACCAGACGACGCCTTGACGCTGCGGGAAATAATCTTATTTACGCTAGCAGTCCCATTAGCGAACGCCCAGTAAAAGACGAGTTTTCCTAGTTTTTGCCTAAAGACTGTTGCAGTCGTCTAGCTTCGAGAGCTATTGCACCGCTCTTCTTTAATGCCCAAACAAGTATCCTAGTTAAATGTGGGGCTTCTGAACGCAGCCCGACTTTCGTATTAAGGGGGAGGCTTGGGAGGCTTTTTTGTGCATAAATGTCCACCCAAACATTCCAAAAACATGCGATTTCTCGGTTTTTCATTTCTAAGATCTTACCCAATTTACGAATTTAAATCATTAACGATTTTACTTAACGTCCTATCGGAACGAGACAACATTTGTTGTACTCGAAAAAAATGATCTTGTAGATAAACTTTTTAAAAGTTATGATTAACACAGTTCTTAGGTAATCTACCTTTTTTGGTTTCGGAAACAAATTACGACCTGCACAAAATATGCACATTCGTGGAGCCTTGGCGAAATGCTTGTACCCCGCATACTATAACATATATTTAAATGCAATAAGAAGATTGTTGAAATATAAAACAAAAAAAACCTGAAAGTTATATTCTATAGATTCGTAAACAGGTAAATGGAAGCGCTTCCGGCTCCATAAAGTACATATATTCTTGATCAGGATCAAGTCATTCAATCCGTCAGTCCGTGCGTCCGTATGAACGCTGAAAGTTTCCGAAAACTAAGAGCTAGAACAGTCAAACTTTACAAGCAACTTCCTGAGCTTTCTACGCAGCGCAAGTTTGTTTCAGCGGGTCCCACTCTAACCCACTCTAACAATCCGCGAAAATCTGTAGCGCCAACAGTTTTTATGATCAATACCTATCGATTGACCCAAAAAAAATGTCCACGCCCACTCTAACGCCCACCAACCGCCCAAAGCTGTGGTGGCCACAATTGTCATGCTAGAACATTTTTTTTTATAAAACGTATTTGTCTCCCAAAACATTTTGATTGATCTAAAAAATGTTTGCCACGCCACTCTAACGCCCCTAAAAGGCTAAAACGCTTTAAACTGTCTGCCGCCAACATAACATATAACAAAATAGCGGGTAGGTGGCGCTTTAAAATTTTTCTTTGCTGCTTATATATCTTTATTTTTATTTTGCTAACTAAAAATGAGTAACGGGTATCTGATGGTCGAGGCACTCGACTATAGCCTTCTTCCTTGTTTTAATTGCATTGTGTGAAAAATATAACCCAGCCATAGGAAAAAATTCCCGACTCCTTTTTCTTAATAACTGCCTTCTTCTTTTTGTTGTGACCCAGCTGCTTGTTTATACTATATTTATATTTATACTGTATTTCTAATACAGACCGCTTTTACAACCACTTCCAACACAGACCACTATAACCACTTGTCTTGACCTACAATTAATTAATTATTAATCCTAATATAGGGCAATTTGCTCCCGCAAAAACGTCACCAATTAAATCACCGTCTTGACAATTCCCGCTCCGTTTTCATACCGCTCATTATACATACATATATACACGCATATCTTCGTTTACTCCATCGCATAGTGGATCAAGGGCTCACAATAAATGTTCATAACAGACCAAACAAAAATTTAAGTCCGTAGTTTATCATCCCGTCTAATTAATAATTATTGAATTTGGTTTTAGAAGGCAAGTGTGACCCTATACTTTTACGAATGTCGAATGATTCCTAAATTCCAATTTTTTCTAGCTCGATTTCGTTTTCTCGTTTCGAAATTTTAATTATAAATTATTCTCCGTCATAGCTCCATAGGGAAAATCCCCGTTAGCCCAATTTATAGATACAACTGATCCGCTTTGAGGCCACTGTGAACCCCCCAGTGGCTCCTACACCAACTGTATCCGCGTGTAAAACTCTTCGCCATCTTTTCAAATCAATCTGGAAGCCGGTGAAGGCAGCATATGACATATGCTACGATTGCGTTCAGACTGCAGGAGAAAGCGTCGCAGCTATCAAATTTTTAACTAAAGGCAAAATATAACGAAACTTATTCCGCATACGAAACATTTACAGCTGTGATACTCGAGCAAATACAACAGGACTCCTCCCAAATACCAAGCTCCACTAACTCCGTCAGTTCCCTCCTATCGACACAGAGGTTTTCTCGGCTGACTGGTCGCTGGCCGACTTTCCGGAATCTTTTCACGGCGAAATATATATCCGTGTCTAACGCCATTAAAAAATGTATTCCCGTAAATTCAAAACCTAGTGGAGAAGCTTATTCCATAGTTTTAAAACACCCACTCACCAATTATGACTTTCACTCAGCCTGAAAAAATGTACTAAGCGCTTCAAAAGAAGCGATTGCTTAAAATTCTAAAAATTCCCTAAAATTTGCAATCCATAGCACAGAAGTCTGGAAAACCTTTAAATTAACTTCAACGCAATTTTCATGGTTTCTTTACTGCCTTACAATATTACGGCATTCATTTTAAGACCCTATCCTGGTTTATATGTGCTCGACAAAAATACCAAAGTACACTCTCTTCTTTTGGGGGCAATATAACCAAAATAAAGCCGAAACTCCATACTTCTGTTAAATACCTCCACAAGAATTCCAGCAGCAATAACACAGGCTGCCGGTCGTTTACCAAGTACACGGCGCATTCGCGTACTAACGGCGCGGCGAAGAGCGGTTAAAGGGAATTGTGTATATTCTCACGTTTATATGTTTTTAAAATATGGTGCAGCGAAGAGGGTAGCGCCATATTATAAAAACGGATATAATATGTCAAAGCGAATTTGATACGTTTGTAAAAGGATTATAACTTTTTCGGTAAATTACAAATGCATGAAATCGTCAAAGCATATTTTAAAGAAGCTTTTGGCCGGACAAAACCACGTAAAATTGTTGAGCTGTCAAAAACCGACGAAGGTTTTGCTACTATACTACGCTCCTGCAATTCATCTCAACCAAAGCTCACAGAATTTAATGTCGATAAAGTCTTATCACTCTTTATACATATATGAGTATATATCAATATTAGCTTATTCGTAGTATTGTTTATAGTAAGACTACTACAAAATTTCGAAAAACTTATGGCCGAATTATCTTATTCCGAAAATATCAGTGTCAGCGAATCCCAAGCAGAGCTTGAGCTGCAAAGCTTTTTGTATCACACGGCGTTAAGAATTGTAAAACTTTAAGCTAATGTGCTTGAGTCATTTAGTGATGAAAGCGTTGCCGACTTGATTTTATTTGACAAGTGGGGATTTGACGATAGTACTGGTCATTCCAGAACCCATTGAACACTGATGATTCAAAATTTGCAATCAACAATGGTTAAGGGAAAAGTCTGTAAGGCTTTAAGTGAAACATCTACATCTAAATGCTAAATATGTAACGTAAAGCCCAGCCAACATTTGGAAAACAGCTCAAAATAAAAATTCACAAAAAACATTTCGAATTTGGGTTGTCTCGGATGGTATATTTGGATTTTTGAGTATTTCATGAATTTGTCTATAGATTGCATTTAAAAACTTGGCGAAAACTCAAATTCAAGCTGAATTCCGCGCCCATATGGGATTAAATGTCGACCAACCAAGCGGTGAAGGTCTGCTGATATTACAGGATTGGATAAAAATATGTTAATTAGGTGTGCGACACTACTGCAATTCATGGCATCTGGCTATGAAATCAATTCGGAAAAATTTGGATGCTTTGAATTTGACAGCTGTCGAATCTAAAAACACAAGAAAAATGTCTCGATTGGTATTTATTAAATAGATTACTGTTACCCTCAGACCCATTTATAAGTGGGCAACAAATTAAAAATTCTCCACAAAAAAAAAAACAAAATTATTAGCCGTGTGCATTTGCTGCTTGATGATTAAAATAGGTTTTATATGTGATTTTATGATTGTTTTACTTTTGGGGATTACGATTTAATCAACGTTTGTATTAGGAGAAAAAATATTTAATTTAGTCTTGGAAAAAAAATATTTTATGAAAAGTCTCGCTATCAGTCTGTTAGGAAGCTATACGATACGATTTTTATGTATATCGCCCTCGATGTCTTCGACGGTTCTGGTTGCCTCGATGTCCTCTCGCCTCATTGACTTGGTGCTCCAGTCCTATAGCTCCCTGAATATCCTTGCTCGCTGCTCGTCCCTGACGGCGACTGCTTGACAACGACTCAGACTCGCTAGGGGGTCAGCCGTGTGGGCTTGGGGAAGCTTCACCATTCTCCTTTTGACACACGACCGGCCTGTCCCGTACGGGGCTTCTGCTCAGATCGCGCGGACAGTAAAGGCAACACCAGGAAGCTGCCTCGAACATCCCACCCTAGCCTCACCCTAGGCTCACTATCCGTGTCGTTACTGCTAGCTCGATCTGTCTTGCGTGACTCTAGCGATAAGGTGTGTTGCTTCCTGATGGCGGCGTCCTGTGAAGTGCTCCTGGGTGCGAGACTGGACGTAGTGTGCCTTCTGGTACTCGAAACCGTAGGCTCTCCTAGAAAACCCCACTCGAGAGCGTACTGATCGATCGGATCGCCCTTCTGGCTAATCGCGCCAGGACCTGCTTCTTTTCCACATGACGTACCGTGATTACGCCGGAACACGCCTAATTAGTGCTTGGGGCGAGGTAAACTGGGTTTAGACAGGCTTACACCCGAGCTCACGTTTTCCTGTCGCCGGCCCTTACTGCTCAAACTCTGAAAAACTCTCAAAGCGTAAGCGTAATCGTTGACAGATATAAGCATATCGCCATAACCAAGCCGTGTGATGCCCACCGGATCTCAGCTACCTGTGTCTCAATTCGGAGATTCTTTGTAATCCCAATCCCGAACGTCTCGACGTAGCGATCTTGTAGGCTCCCACGGCTGCCGAATCGCGCAAGTGTGTACGAGTAAAGTGAAGCGGGACATTTTCTGTTCTCGGGATCTTTTGGCTGCTATCGACAACCGTCGAAGCATCAGGTTTGGGTTAAAAACAGACTTTGACCTACGTTTGCTTGAATTTTTCGAGCGAGCTGAATTTCCTATTTTGCAAAAGATGAAAGAGTTTTTTTTAAAAAGCCATCATAATTCTAGGTCGATTAGTGAAAAATGTCATATTCTGACCCTTTTAACTCCAGTAACACTCTAAATTTCGCAAGACTGTTCAAGTAATGATTTTGTTTTGTCGTTTTGAACTGCAAAAGCAAAAAAGTTGGATGAAAATCGGACCTTCGGAACAGGGGTGGCACGGTTCGCAGATTTTGGCTCAATTGCCAATTCTATTCTACTGTGCAAGCTCTACAAATAAAAAATTCCCAGCTCATCAGACTATGAAGTAGTTTTTAGCGGTTTTTTTTTTGTTATAAACATTCCAATAATAAAAGATAGCTTCTTCAAACATTCACGCGATGACGAGCTGCGTCGCAACGAAACGCGACGCGTTAGTGTGCTGGCTTGCTTTGAAATACATGCAAACTTTTCTAGGCGGTAAAAACAACTCCGCGACGCGCCGCTCCGCCACAGTGCGCGCGCACCTTAAAATAATTATATTTTCAAAAATACCATAGTATTACAAAAATTAAAATTAAATTAAAGAGTGTATATTATTGTACGATCTGGCTCGTTCCGATTTATAAACTATCTACTAAATTAGATTTGGGTAGGCTAGTTATAAAGTATAGGGACTAAATTGCGTTAAAACGGACAAATAGACGGACGGATAGGGTTATTTCTGATCGTCTTATGATGCAAAAATGAAAGTACTTCATAGAGTCGGCAACGTCTAATTCACAGAGTAGCAAACTAACTTCTAACCTAGCAAACCTTATTCTAATTTTTTTTTAAATATTTTTTTGATAATTCTCATGGGAGCTAAAAAAAACAGTGGTCCTATCAGACTCATTCAGACTTATTTACTACCTACAATAACAAGAAAGGAAGTTAGCTTCAACAAATAAACAACTGTTACATTTTTAATGATTGTTGAAAGCTTCATGGATAGATATAAATTTGACAGCTATATGTTAAAGTGATTTGATTTTTATTAAATTTAATTCGAAATTCTTAAAAATATAAAAGTGATACTCCCATTAGAATAAAATAATATGTCAAAAAACACCGAAGCTATAATTTGTTTCATATTATTGTCCAGCTACTGTATCAGTCATCCGATTTTGATAATATTAAGTTCGAAATTTAGAATTCAAAAACACGAAAGATATAATTTGAATGAAATCTTTACAAATCTCAAGGTTATAAAAATGTGCCATACGTCGGTAATATTACAATCCTTAACATTTTGCTAATTAAATAACAAATAATGGTTTTTCTTAATAAAAAAAAAATTTTTTAATAGTTATTTTACCTGCGATGGTATTGGTAGTTCGGAGGAACATATTTTCTTTATTGCAGAATATCGATCTTCTCTATTGTTATGACAAATACAGACAACTATTTGTGTATCCATAGTTAAGTTTCCTCGTAAAGCTTGAATGTATGCATCGATTCGATCATGGTCCAAAGAAATCATTGTTGGTTTAGAAAATTTCATCCCAAGAGGCTTACAACATTGTTTCATATTATCTAGTAGGTTAGTTGCAGCTCGTGTATCATTTCTCAAATTAATGATAATCCATTTATTAAGATGAATTACTTCCAACATTTCATTGCTGACAGCGTATTTGGAGAACTCCGCATTTTTTCCGGCTGATACGGTCATTTTTGAAAAATAGATGTGCTCTGTTTCCATTTGGCGACCTTTTAGATTATTATATTTTTTGTTTAGTGAAAGACCCCAACTGTTCAGTATATTTTGAGCTGCGGGACTTTTTGAGACATTTTCGTGGAACTTATTTAACGCCACCTGACGTTCATTTGGTGAAACTCTTGTAAAAGAAGCTATCTCACGCATAAGTTTGTAATCTGTACGAACTTCATCACGGAGACCAGTAAGATAACATAGTTCTGGAATTAAACAAAACTGTATAGTTCCTTGGTCATCAGGAATTGCCCTTGATTTCTTTATACTAAGTAGCAATGGTTGATTAATATCTTTAATGTTTATATTATGGTATTTTTTGTAATATTCTATATAACTCGTGAACCCAATTTTGGTTTGAAACTCTGACTTCGGACTTTGATCGAAGCAAATCTCATTTATTTTATAAGTACGATTGTTATACCTCGTTAATACTATGTTTCCAACCAATGTCTTTCTAGCACATTCTTGGTAATGATCTTTATTTTGCTGATATAGATCAACCAACATTTCTAAAACGGTTTTTTGACAAAGTATACGGTGCGAAACGTCGCAACAGAGCATTAAACCACCTTTGAATTCATCAACGGCTGTCACATAGCCTGGCCAAACTTCTAATTTGGCCAGTGGTATAATTTTTGGACGTGTGGGATCAAACTGTTTCCGATCAAATCTTACATAATTTAACGTTTTCATAACTCTATCAAATAAAATATTATATAAATGTATGCAATTCTTAAGGTCCTCTTTTTTTTTGAACAAAACTCGAATTTGCAACTCCGTATCTTCCACTTTTGAAACAAGGACGGTGATCTGGTTTGGTAACAAAATTGGTAAATATAACGTGATGCCGTCAAAAGTTTTCGTTTCTCCAAGCTTATGCCTATGATCATTTAAGTACTTTAATCTTAAATGAACCGAATCAACAGGAGGAAAAAATCGTACTTCATATTGAAAAACTCCCTTTTTTTCATCTGTCGTTAGCTCTAAGTAATTACACGATATATTAACAGATGAACCTGAAAAAAAATAATTTAGTACATTTTTTTGTGTTAAAATAGAAGACAAACATATAGACGAAAGCACCGACTATTATATAAACATTTATCATCTAATTAACTTTTAATTGAAATACTACTGTGGGAAAAAAGTAAGGTGAATTTTCAATTTGAAATTCGAGGGTTTAAGACGGCGGACTAGTTCTTATTTTCTTGAGTTGGCAGGACTGTTGATTACATTTATCGGTAACTTCATGCCATCAGTACATCAGTACTATATTAACGCTTGTGTTTACCAAACAGTCAAGAGTGCATTTGTCGATTTTTACAATGTCTGCTTTAATTGAGTCCCACCAAATTTTGTTTGCGGAATAAAATTTCGGCTGCGGAAACGTTGAGGATGTTGCCGAAGGCCTTTGGCGATTCTACCATGTTCCAGAAAAATGTTGTTGTGGTACAAAGACTTCACCTTGGAGCGAAGAAATATAATTTGAGCGTTATGCGTCGTATGCGCGAAGCAATTCGTCGAAAAAGACCAGAATTATGAGCCAAATTTACAATGTTGAACCAAACATGTCAATGCATGGACTTACTCAGCTTAAAAGAGCAAAAGAGAAATGCAGATATTTAAGCAGTATACCCGCTATTTTAATATATGGTAATGTGGACGGCAGACAGATTTAACGTTTTTACCATTTGTGGGCGTGGAAAAAATGATTTTAGGTCAATCGAAAAAAAAAAATTTCTAGCACGAAAACTGTGGCCGGCACAGCTTTGGGCGGTTTGTGGGCGTGTCAAAACGTTTTGGATCAAACGATAGGTATTGACGAGAACATTACGTTTCTTTTGCGAATTGTGGTCGTCAGAGTGCGAGCGGCACCGTGCTGAAACAAACATGCGCTGCGCAGAAAGCCCATGAATCTGCATGCCAAGTCTGACTCTTTTAGACAGGTTTTTGTGTTAAAATATTTCAACTGGATGTTTTTCAGTGTTTTATATTATATAGATCTTCTTATAAAATTTTCTAATTTTGCCGAATAAACAATAAGATACATTAAGTATATTGTAAAAATTTCAAATTTTTTAATAATTTATCTGTTAATAAACGAACACGAAAAAATCTGAGTCGTGCATCAGTTTAATGTAACGAAAAAGCCATTTTGAAAATACATTGTATTGGCTGCATTGTATAAGGCTGCGACAAGCTGCACGTTATTACCGGAACTAATTTAAGAGCCAACTAAAACTATGTCTGCTTGGTATGGCAACTACGCGAACCCGCTGGATTTGTTCAGTAAGTTTGTTTCACTAGGGTACCACGCCCACTCTAACGCCAACAATTCGAGACTGCAGCGTTAACAGTTTTTCTGATAGAATAAAATTTTAACAGAAATGTATGTCTCATCAATACCTTTCGATTGACCCAAAAAAAAATGTGCCACGCCCAACCTAACGTCCACCAACCGCCTAAAAGTGCGGTGCCCACATTTTTCTTGCTTAAACGTTTTGTCAAATCAATACCTATCGATTGACCTAAAAAAAATTTTGCCACGCCCACCAACCACCCAAAACTGTGGTGGCCACAGTTGTCATGCTAGAAAAATTTTTTTTTGCTATAATGTATTTTTCTCATAAAAACATTTGCCACGTCCTATCTTACGCTCCAAACGGCTATAACGCTTAAAACTGTTTTCCGCCTACATAGCAAATAACGAAATAGCCAGTAGGTGGTTCTTTAAAAAAATTTCTTTTCTGCTTATTTATCTCCATTTTTATTTTGTCGGGTATCTGATAGTCGAGTAACTCGACTTAAGGGTTTTTTCTTGCTCTAATATAGGAAATGACATACTTTCTGTGTTCTGGGCAGTTTTTTCTGCACTACGTACAGACTGTGCTCGAGTATTTCGAGGCTTTGGTTTAGAGTTATAAAAAGTTATTTTGTGCAGTTAATACTATAGGTTATATTGTTTTTTCGTGGGTGTAGTTGATGTCTTTGCCTTGTTGGTGGCATGGGTCGTTACAGTGGCAGTTGGTGTGGTAGTAGATAGTGTTGAGGTGCTATCGTTATTACCACCAGGGGTTAAAGGCGGAATCTTGGACTGTTCACTCCATGGCGTTGGAGCTCTCGGGCTTTCGGTGATCAGTACATGTTGTAACTTTTTCAAAGTAGTGATGGATTCAGGGAGCTTCTTCTTATTATTGAACTTGAACTGTGTTAAACGGCTCTTTAAGAGTTTAATCGTTTTTTTGCTTCTATTGAATTACTCCGTGGACTAAAGATCGACAAACGATTCCATGAAAAAAAAAGTGAAAAATTAAACGTTTAAATTTTATAAAATGTGGTAAAAAAATTTTAAATTTTAAAGCTTTAATTTTTTTTAATTCTAAAGGGTGGACAAACGTGTACTAACTATAGACAAACGATTTTACGTACTTCCATGCTGAGGGAAAAGTGGATGTGGTATTGCTGTGTTCATAATGTGTGTAATATGGCTAAGGAGTAAAGGCTATAAAAATTTAATACATTTTGGGCTGATGCCATCCAGGCCTTCAGCGTTTGACTCACCTTAGGTAAACATTCAAGAACATCACATTGTCTAACCCATATTAAACTAAATCTATTATCACAGTCTATTAAGGCATTCAGGTATTTGTTAAAAGTACCGAGTACAGGACAAACGCTGTTATCAACAATATAATAACTTATATAATAACTTTGTAATCAAAAACATCTCTGCCTGCCAGTTCTGAGGTATGGTATCGCAAGTACTACTTGCTAAATTCAATGAAAAATCATAAACTGCTGTGTATTGTTAGTGGTCATTAAAACTGAGAAGAACATAGCTTTCCAGAGTGTACAGTTAAAGATTTTAAAATACAAAGATGCCTAACAAGATTTAAGTTAAAGTTCTTGTTTAAACGCGGAAAATGCGTTTGAGTGACCAATCTATTCAGAAGAATACCATATATTTTATTTTAATTTAGGTGGACTTTGTTTTACTTTTGTATACCCTTGCAGAGGGTATAATGAATTTAGTCAAAAGTTCGCAACGCAGTGAAGGAGACGTTTCCGACCCCATAAAGTATATATATTCTTGATCAGCGTCACAAGACGAGTCGATTTAGCCATGTCCGTCTGTCCATTCGTTTCTATGCAAACTCTCAGTTTTAAAGCTATTGGGCTGAAACTTTCTTCTTCTTTCTATTTCAGGTAGTATATAAGTCGAAACCAGCCGGATCGGACAACTATATCTTATAGCTCCCATAGGAACTATCGGGGAAAAAATTAAAAAAAAATTATATCTTTCGTGTTTTTTAACATAAACCTTTCTAATCTTGGATATAACATTTTTAAATTAGTTCTCAATTTCGAATTAAATTTTATCAAAATCGGACGACTATATCATATAGCCTCCATAGGAACAATCGGAAGATGAGTGGTAAAATAATATTGAAAAATGATATCTTCGGTGTTTTTTTAACTTATGACCTCCTACGCTTGGGAATAACATTTTTTATTTAGTTTTAAATTTCGAATTAAATTTTATAAAAATCGGACGACTATATCATATAGCTGGCATAGGAACGATCGCAAAATTAGTCGGAAAACATGAAATAAAAATTATATCTTTAGTGTTTTTTTATATATTAAACATATTCGAAACCCTTAAAAATATAAAAAATTGTATTCCCAATATAATAAGATAATATGTCAGCAAACCATTGTTATTTCCAAGCGTATGAGGTTGTATGTTAAAAAACAGCAAAAGAAAAAAAATTTTTCATATTATTTTCAGCAAAAATTCCTATGGGAGCTATAAGATATAGATGTCCGATCCGGCTAGTTCCTACTTATATGCAATAGAAAGAAGACTTCTGGGAAAGTTTCAGCCCGATAGCTTTAAAACTGAGAGACTAGTTTGCGTAGAAACGGACGGACAGACGGACATGGCTAGATCGACTCGTTTAGTGACGCTGATCAAGAATATATATACTTTATGGGGTCGGAAACGTCTCCTTCACTGCGTTGCAAACTTCTGACTGAAATTATAGCCTCTGAAAATAATTAAATTTTCAAGTCGAGGAAAAAAATTCAAAAAGTAGATTTTCACACAAATTCGGAATTTTTAATAAGTACTGAATGGGTTAAGAAAAGTAGTGCATCATTCAAACGGAATTTAAATGACCTTTCCGTTGATGCCAAAAGTTAAACGAAGCAAGTTCAAGTTAGGAGTATACATAACTTTTCTTTTGTCAAAAAAAAACTTTTGTCAAAACTTATGCCGACTAGTGTAATACTTTTAAATATAAGTTTTAGTTTATTTATTTCGGCATGTATAAACTACGCGCATTCTAAAGTTCTGCTAAAAATAGTAATACTCCACGCGCATATACTAAATTTACGAGACTTTTTTCTTTAGGTCTATTAGAAGTTTTCTTTTACAGCATTCCAGATCATCGGGCCATCCTGAGTTCTGCCTGTGGCTAAGACAATAGAGTTCACAACAGCGACGTTTTTTGGTTTATATTTTTTATTATTTTTATATTTATATTATTTTTGATCATAAAAGTATAAACAAAATGATTTTAAAAAAATTCTTGTTGCAGTTACTAATTTTTTTGTTGTAAGAAACTTTTTGCATTCAAACACTTCATTTCATTTTCAAGACGAAAAAAAAAGTTATAGAAGTAGATTTTCACAAAAATTAGTCCTTTTCAATAAGTTTTATATATGTTATCATTATACCCTCTGAAAGGGTATAAAAACGAACAATTTAAGGTATTATAAAGTAAGAACCCCAATTTTGAAATGGATAAATGTCCTATTTCAAATGTGTCCTGCAAATTTGGTCCAGATCGCATAATATATAAAAAACTTATTTAATACAAAAATTGTTTTATGTTCTATTATTGTATTTATTTATTTTTAACTTCAGCAATGTCATCAATTTTATTATTACTGGCAAAGCAAGTCTCTTATGTTTTTGGATCATCCTTTTTAAATTTAAGTATGACATTATGGGGTCGGAAGTATCCTTTGCTCTGTGAAATGCCTCTGTAAGGTTCTTAATTTTCCTTACATGGTGTAGTCTATCGGTTTTACATATTATATTTCTGGAGTCAGCTGCTTCTTCACCAAAATAACCATGGATTTTTTCAAATTATTAGGTAACCAGCTCTGATGGTAAAGTTCTTCAAATTTGTTGGCATTTATTGGCAGCTGACAGGATAATGATATAAGTATATTCCTCATATTTAAAATAAGGTGTTTATCGACGCCAGGTCTTTCTCCGAAAACTTCATATTTGCTAAATGCACGACGTGCCGTATTCCCAACATTTGTGGACCCGAATCCTTTTTGTTTTGGTTGGTCAACTTTCAGGGACAGGGACGAAATATTGATATTTTTTTTATGAAACGTCTTGGCTTGAAATTCGGCATTTTTTCACACCCATTTTGTACCCAACAATCTAATGGACTTAACAATTTGCAAAAACGTATACTCTGCGGGTTTTATTCTTTCACAATATTTTGCCGGACGCATCTATCAGGCGAAGAGGCCGTTGAAAGACTTGTTTGATATTTCACTTTTGGTGTTTTGTTGCTACGCAGTCCGATACAATAATATTCGCTGGCCGGCAGTTCTTTTTCATTTTTTTACATTTATTTACATAATTGGTATATACAAGGTGAGTTCCAAAGTAGTGGCGCCATCTATATGTCAACTGGTGCGTTAGAATCTGATATCGTTTATCGACTTCCAGTAAAAATTTCATGACATTTCATCCATTGGAAGTGAGGTTATTGCGTTTTAAGTGTCAGTATGTTTTTCTCATCGGTGCGATCGACGCTTGTGTCCAACTATTTGACCAAAAATCACATTTTAACCATCAACCACTCCCCGTATTCACCTGATATGGCACCGTGCGACTTTTACCTTTTCGGAAAAATGCATTTGCCGATAAAAGGAAAGGATTATACAGACGTAGAGGTCATTCAAAAGGCTTGAACCGGCATACTGGAGGCCATACCGGGCAACGAGCTAAAACACTCGTTCGACATGCTTTTGGGCCGTGGAAAAAGCAGAAGGAGACTATTTAAAAAAAAAAATTAATTGATTTTGCCGAAAAAACTATTTGTTGTCTTTTTTTAAGTGCTGTTTACTTTGGAACTCACCTTATATATCAGCTTTTCTGAATTTTGCATCCTCTCGAATTGCTTAATATTGGTTAGTTGTAAAACCTTGATCCAGAATCAAAGCCGACGCTTGTTTAGCGGAAGATCGCAAACGATGTACAACGGGCATGATTATCATTTTGCGAAAAGTGTCGGCTTTTTCAGGGTTTATTCCAAGTTATTTAAATACGACAGGAAAATCAACTAGCCCGCCCCTCCGAGCAGATATGCTTACCGCTTGAGACAGTAATCTTGCGTTAGGTTTTCGCCCCGCGAAGAGGTCGGCTGCTTGCCTTCTTTAAGATCTTCTACTTTTTTATTGAATGTAATTTTTGAACGATCAACTGTTTTTTTTATTTTCTCTCCTTTGGCTTCTATTATAGTTAAATTAAGGCTCATATAACCTTCCATACATTTTAAATATGACTTTTTGAACCTTTACACCACACCATTTTTGACAATTTTGCAATAAATTTGCAGACAAATTTCCGACTTTATCTTTTAAATAATGATAATTTTCTTCCAAAACGCTGCCAATTTTGTCACCAATAAGAGTGTGATCGCCTAACTTTTAGCATATCTGCATTGCTGATTAAGATGTTCCTCCTAATAAACCAAATAAAGCAAAAAACGCAGAAAGCGCACAATGTGCTTACTATTTCTGAATTTAGAGTTGACAGCTCTACAACATGTATATAGACACTCACTGAAATATTTTACATTAGTTTTTAAACTCTTTGGAAAGTTCACATTTCTCTTCAAAAGTGACAAGGGGACACCATTTGTTAAATATACTCATTTTTAGAAAAATGCGAACGGAACACTGTTATTTAAACACTAAACTGTTAAGTTAACATTTAAGGAATCTAACATAGCATTTTTATCATTTCTTAGCATGGTAATGTTGAACAAAACTGAAATTTGCATACTCACGAAAAATGAGTGACCCGGAAACGGGTCAAATCCAACATAGTGCACTGCAAACTTACTTGATAAATTTTTCATATATTATTATTTTTTTTTTAACTTTTGTCTGTTCTAAGAAAAAAGTACTTTTCTGTCTTTACCTTTTATTTTCTGCTGGCTCTGTGAATCGCCGATGCACGTTAAATGTATAGGATTTACTGGCAGCGTTATAGACTTCATTGATATGAATTTTTGGTCTCATATTACGTGGGTCATGCGGCTTTATAAAACAGACGCAAATCAGCCTATTGAATATCTCAGAAGCTTTTAAACAGCTGAATGAAGGATTCAATTCCGTTTTTTCTTGATTTAATAATAAAAAATTACTAACCGAGTCGCCTAAACGCAATAAAGCCAGCTTAGCGGCAGTTAATAAGATCATGGAATCCACCCTAAATCCGAACTTGGTAGCTGTAGCAGTTTTTTTAGACACAGGGGTAAATGTGCCTATGGATACAGCTAGTGCCGGTGTAGTCCCTGTTTCTGGAAGTCAGGCTGTAATAAAATACTATGTGCTGGCTAAGTCAAACAATTCCGTGCCGACCGTACCCATAGGTACTGTAGGTACTGTTTATGGTTCTCAGCTTAGTGAGGTTTAGAATGCTGCTGGGGGGCGTAAAAAACAGTTTTGTAACATAAGAAGCCATTATTTGTTTCTGCATTCACCCCAGATACCACATCTGAGGATGTTTTCGAATTTCTACTCATCCAAAGATAATGCAGTTGAACAATTTCAAATTTTATACTTGTGGGATATCGTCTTTAAAAAAAATTTCTGCTTCATGTGTATAATGTACTACTAATGTAGTGTACTAATGTAATGATGATTTGGTATTAAAAGAATTTAATTCCAAAAAACCGAGTACAAATAAAAGGCCCTCCACTATTCCAAAAAAGTAAAAGGTTTATTTTTGGCCTATCAAAATGTTATGGGACTAAATATGAAGCTACCCAAGCATTTACTTAATATATATATAAATATCACATATTCCAAACGAAATTAAATTTACTACTACTACTACTACTACTACTACTACTACTTTTGTTACATGTTCTTATATTCCACCTGACTGCTTTAATAATTTATGGGCACCAAGTGTCTGCAACAAAGTCTGTTCTATCCCTATTTTCCAACAGAGATTGTTTTGTGTGACTTAATGTTCCTGATATTTCTTGGTGTCCTCCTACTGACTCATTTGTCGCTATACCTTTATCCGTCCATGATTTTTTGAATGGCGTTTTAGAATTATCATTACAGCAATCAGTCTTCAGACCCGTCCGAAGTCACGGTACCTACATCTTACGCTCTTGCTGTACCGGAAGACCGATATTATCCAGCAATGGATCAACCCTGGGTTGATACCCTCTCTCCTTTAATTTCTTCCACTAAAATGAGATGTTTTCGTAAATGTGACTATAATAAACTGAGCAATATTATTTCTCAATATAATTGGACAGACTTGTACAATTATGTCTGTATTAAAAGTGCCACTGAACTATTCTATATAGTGTTTAACACTTGTTTTAAAGTAAACAAAGCTAAATCGATATAAATTTAAATATGAAGTAGTTTTATATCTTTGTTAATGCCAAGCGTAAGTCATCGTAAGTAGTTGAATTCATAGGCCAAAAAAAAAAAAAAACAAACGTCTAAAATTGGTGATTTTTTGTCTAAAATATTTTTTAACAAAGCAAGAAAACGAACTGTAATTTCATATTTGGTCTTTCCAATTCATGCGCGCTACGAATAGCAAGAGAAATGCGACAAAAGAAACACGTGCACGTTGCAGTCAACTCAGGATAAAGAATTAGCTCCCACAAAAAAAATTAATTTTTACCATTAAATCGCGCCTAATTGTCGTCAAATGAAAAAAATTGAAAATAAAGGTATATATTCAGAACTGAGTAATGTTCATGACATTATGCGTTGTGTTATTGTTGTTAATATTATGGTTTCATCAGGGACTTGCAAGATGTGTATTTTTTTATATACAAAGATTTCAGATAAAGAAAATGTTGTGGAACCTCTTTAATAATACTAGAGAATGTTTTTTAGTCTACGTTTTAAATTGAGCTGCAGCTTTCTGACCTAAACGGTCTTTTGTGTTCGTGCATATTTTGTGTTTTGTTGTTTTTGTCATTCGTTTGTGCTTTGGAAATAAAATCGAATAACATCTTTTGTGATAACATCATTGTAAATTTTTTAATTGATTTTTTGAATAAAATATATTTCGAGATTTTTTCTCACCCTTAAAGTATGCAATTTAATTTAAGGCTTTAAAAGTAATTTTCTAATTTGGGAGGACCCAGCTAATATAATGCAGTCTTTTTGCTTTTTCGCTACTCTTAAAAGTTATAAAATCAATGGTCGGCATAACATTTATCAATACTCGTCACAGAGCAACTTAAGAATCTATATTATTCTCAGTATGTAAGTAAGGGCAATTGGTCCTCTTATGGCCAAAAAGTGATATAAGCCTTAAACTCAAATATCATTATTCCTATAATAATATGGGATTTCATAAGTTTTAATTTGAGAATAGATATAACAAATTTTAAATAAAATGATTAAGAAATGAACCGATTATTAGTCACAAAAAAATAATATCGAAAAAATGCATTCCGCTAGCCTTATTGAACAAAAATCCGAACCTTCTGAAACTTACTTTCACTATTGCAAGTGCTTCCGACTCTATAATACATATATATATATATATATATAAGCGGGTTTGGCATGAAGACTCCTGAACTTCTTGGGCAGCTCCAAAACCGACTAAACATAAAAAAATGTATTGGTCTCAGTAAAAAAAGTTTGCCAACGTTAACGTTTTAATTATATGATGGACGTTGATGCTTCTTACGCGGGGCCCTTTTATCAATTTGGGCAAAAAAGCGAGTTCGCGAGGAAGATACATAAAACAAATAGAGACGGGACACAAATAAGAAATAAAAGGCACAACTAAGAATGAAGCAAATGAGTTAAAAAAATATTAGTAATATAATAATAACGGGAAAGAAGTTGAAATGCAAATTAAATGATAAAGGTTGTTATAATTACTACATAGAACGCGAAAGGGCTCGTGCAGACAAAAATTTGATGTACATCGAGGCAGCTTTAGAGTATAATAATTTCGTGTTAGTCTAACAGGAACACTGAATATTAGGCGGATTACAAGTTTTGCAGATTCTACGCAGGTCAAATTTTTGTTTTACCGACTCAATACGGTCGTTGTGCACTTGATATTGTGGACTCAAAACCGACGAAAAATATTCCAAAATAGGACGGACAAAGGAGGTAAATAATAATTTGGTCTTATTAAGATTATTAAATTCGTTTGAACAACGCTTTATAAACCCAAGAACACTCATGGCAATGATAACAGTGGACATTATTTGACAGTCAAATTTAAGTTTAGGGTCCAGAAGAACACATAAATCGTTAACTGAATAAATACGGTCAAGTGCCGTATTTTTAAGAAAGTAACTGATAAACGTAGGAGTACCCCTATAAAAATCATAACGTTGCATTTAAGGCAGTTCAAATTTAAAAGGTTGTACTCACACCATCCATGAAAACAATCAATATCTGAATGTAAGTTAAATCCCGACGCTATATCATTATATGAAAAACAAAGCTTACGTCATTAGCATACAATTCGAGAATGTGTTATGATTAAGGGAAAAACGTTAATAAACAACGTAAACAGCAGGGTCCAAATGACTACCCTGAGGCACACCAGATGTCACAATTTTGAAACAGCATTCTTATATAACCCTTTGAGTCCTACCATTCAAGTAACATGAAATCCAAGATAATAGATTGCCAGGAAACCCAAGCTGATCTAATTTAAATAAAAGAAGTGAGTGGTTAACGGAGTCAAAGACCTTACTAAGATCTGTACAGGGTTGCCCATATTCGACGGACCCATATTTTTTTTTTTAAATTAAAACAAAAAAATAAAAATTTGGCGGTTGGCAATCTTAATTATTTAATTTGTTCCAAGTAGATTTGTTTACATAAATTTTTGAATATGATATCTTTCAAATGGCAGCCTCTGGCGTTAATGGCGTATTGTGCCCTTTTTGCAGCATTTTCCATCGTTTTCGCCAACATTTCGGACGGAATAGCGGCTATTTCTTCACGAATGTTGTCCTTGAGCTCTTCTAGGGTCCTTGGCTTGTTAACGTAAACCTTTGACTTCAAATATCCCCACAAGAAGAAGTCAGGCGGCGTCAAATCGGGCAAACGCGGTGGCCAGTCCAAATAACCACTTTTCGACATCAAACGGCCCGGAAACAATTTCTTCAGAAAATCGATTGTTATGCGACTTGTGTGCGGTGGAGCGCCGTCTTGTTGAAACCAGAACTGCCTCATACGCTTTCGACGAATAATTGGCATCACAAAATTGGTCATCATGTCGCGATAACGCTCCTGGTTGATGGTAACAGCATGGCCATTTTCATTTTGGAAGAAAAACGGCCCAATGACCGTTTTCGAACTAACGCCGCACCAAACTGTGACTTTTTCGTCGTGAAGAGGCACTTCTTGAATCTTCTCAGGATTTTCAGTGGCGTAAATACGGCAATTTTGCTTATTTACGGTCCCATTCAATGTGAAATGGGCTTCATCGGAAATGATAATTTTGTTCCAAAATTGATCGTCATCTTCGGCCATTTCGATGACTCTTTGGGCCCATTCCAATCGACGAGGCTTGTCCGTAAGCAACAATCTTTGCGTCAATTGAATTTTGTACGGGAACAAATGCAAATCAACGCGAATAATCCGTTGTAAAGTGGACCGAGCCATGCCCAACTGCTGACAGCGGCGTTTTTGGGATGTTCTTGGGGACATCTCAACACTGGCTCGTAGGGCAGCGATATTCTCGTCCGATCGCCTTGGTCGACTTTTATTTGGCCTCTTCGGATTAGAAAGAGCCTCACCAGTCGTAAATTTTTCGTATAAAAGCTTAATGGTGTTCTTAGAAGGCGCACTTTTCACATTTTTTAATTTTTTAAAAGCACGTTGAGTTTTCACAATTGACTTCTTCTGTTGAATGTAAATTTCAACTATTTCAGAGCGCTCGCGTGGCGTGTATTGGTCCATGGTAAAAATCTGCTTGGATTGACGCTTCAAACGCGGTATGTCATTAAGCGATCTGGCATCTCTGTCAAAAGTTATGGCGTCGTCAGATGGGTCCGTCGAATATGGGCAACCCTGTATACACAATGTCAGTCTGCATTTTTTTTTTAAACCCATTTATTACAATAGATGACAATTCAAGAAGGTTGATGTATGTCGATCTTCGCTTAACAAAACCATGCTGACACAGTGATATAAGCGAGGAACATATATGTTGCAAATGAGAAGTGATAATACGTTCAAATGCTTTAGGAATTGCCGACAATTTAGAAATACCTCTATAATTTTAAGCATCTGCCTTCGCACCTTTCTTATGAAGTGGAATAATAAAAAAGTCCTTCCAGATAGAAGGAAAAACTGATGATGAAATGATGATGATGACAAATTAAAAAGTTTAAGAAACGGTTTACAAATGGTTGACGCACAAAACTTAACTTGACACATCCAAGAAGTCCATCTGGACCGGGAGAACATGTTGGCGTTGTTGTTGCTTAATCTCTTACGAGAGAGCTTTCGGTGATTACAGGGGAGAAAATACTATTTGCCCTATTAAGAGGGTTAGAATTTGACCAAGCCGTCGAACTATAAGTAGTTTGGAAAAACTCAGCACATAAATCAGCAATTTCAGAATCCGTCGATGCCTCCATTGAGTTTAGACGTACCGAAGAAGGCAATACTGATGACTTACGCTTGGCATTAACAAAGTTATAAAACTGTTTCGGTTCATTTGAAAATTCAAATTTACATCGATTTAGATACATAGAATAGGAATGACTGTTGATAATATTAAAATCCGTTCGTCTTTTTATACATTTTATAAGTGTTTAATTTAAGGTTCTGAAGTCTTTGTGGCGCATTTGTAAACCAAGGAGGCCTGTTTAGAATTGAAGGAAATCTATAAGGAACGCATTCATTAAAAAAAGTATTTAACACTATATAAAATAGATCAGTGGCACTTTCAATGTCTGTACAATTGTACAAGTCTGTTTATTATAGTCACATTTACGAAAACATCTCATTTTAGTTGGAGAAACTAAAGGAGCAGGAGAGGGAAATTGTCAATTCCATAGTTGGATGATATCGGTGTTCAGGTACAACAAGAGCGTCAATTCTACATACTGTGATTTCAGACGGGTCTGAAACAAACACAAGATCTAATTGTCTTCTTAAGGAATTTTTTATAAAGATTACTTGCTGTAACGATAATTCTAAAAGGCCACCCACAAAATCATGGGCTGATAACGGCATAGCGACAAATGAGTCAGTAGGAGGAGACCAAGAAATATCAGGTAGATTAAAGTCACCTAAAACATTCAAAAGATCTCTGTTAGAAAGAAGGGATAGAACAGATTTTATTGCAAACAGATGGTGCTCATAAATTACTAGGTCAGATCCAGGTGTAATATAAGAACATGGAACAAAAACAGATAAAGATTGCAAAGAAACTTTCACACTTAGAAATTCAATTTCATTGGGAATATGAATGAGAATTCTTTCAGATGTTATGCTAGAGGTAACGGCAATCAGGACACCGCCCTCCTACGTGAGTGGCGATCGGTCCTGTAAGTATAAAAGTTTGTTTTGTACGCCCTCCATATAGAAAGATGCAACGACGAATCTTAAGTCGGAGGGAGAGGTGCATTTGACTAACCACACTTAGGCTTATAATGTCAAAAGAAATTGCATGCGGAAGCCGCCGGCTCCGATCAAAGGCGACCTTTCCAGGAGCAGTCGTCTACGGAGTCCTCTCCTCCAAGACCAGCCACCAGGATCCAGCAGGATCCTGGACACCCATAGCTCAAAAGATTTTCATATGTCGGACCTTCGCCGCGATTATAATCAATGAAGGACGGAATATCAACCACAAGGACGACATTCGACATACTGGGTTGCTTGTAGCCGCAGTACTCGAAATACTCATACTTCCGAAGATTGTTCAGCTGTAGGAGCCACCCGATCAGAGTCCAACAGCATACTTCAAAAAAGTGGTGGTGCAATGTAAATGCGTCCATCGAATCAACTAAAGTGAACTTATGCATAACCAAAGACAAATAGCCGCATATAATACAACCAAAACACAAGTGAAAATCAAAAACATGGGAAGCATTCAAAAATGCATTGAAATACATTTAAATCAAATGAATCGGTAGTGCTGATCCTGATAAATAATTAGCGAAGACGAGCCTCACTACCAGCGTTACGGACGACGCGTGCCTCAGGCACATGTATATTTTTTGTGTTTAAGTGAATTGGTATTCTAATGCAACAGTATTTTAGTGCACGTATATTTACATATATATCCAATATTATATTTTGCAAGTCCCAGGATCCGGAGCGTCGGAGGTAAGTTTGTCGGAACTCGGTTCCTTTCATAAAGCATACATATAAATTTATTCGTGCAGTCCAAACAGTTTTTTTTATAGGCTGTTATTAATATTTCAGCGGCGAGTATCAGCCTTGTAATTGTATGTACAAATTCAAGAGCCCTCTGAGCGACATTTGTAGTCGTGAATGGTCTGCGTTTTGCTGATATGCGCACCTTACGGGTGGTAAATTCGATACTCTCCGCTAATACCGGATATGCCAACATGCATATATTAATCATTAAACTTATAATGTGAAAACGAATTTGAAACCATGGTGAACTAGAATTTTAACATGGGGGGTGTGCTGATGTACGAAGTGGAGTAGGTCAAGAACAGTGACATAACTTTCGACGGACAACCTTGACAATAGGGGATCGTTTTACGCGTCCCCCGATGATCCATTGGCACACAAATGTGTGAAGGGGAGGGAATATGGCCGAAACACAGCGCGATCGTATTGCGATCAAGCGACAGCTAAGCTTGTGGGGCAGTGTGGACTAACGACTGACGAACTTTACGCTCTAATATTATTTTTTTCAGGCACTTAAAATATTTATTCCCGTTATGTTGGAGAGGAGAGAGGCTTACCAAGACCCCATGACACGAATACGACGTAGCTTATGCCGGCAAAAATGGTGCCTGAACATCTGTCTCCCTCGGCTCGAGTCCTCAGGCACTAATATGCCCACGTAACAAGTTATTAGACAGAACTGTAGAGTCGGATATCTCTGGTTTTAGCTAAATTTCCATAAAACCTAAAACATCTTCAGTAAATGCAGAGGAGTCAGCATAGGGCTTGGGTAGCTTGATATTTAGTCCCCTTACATTTTGATACGCCAAAAATAAACTTTTTAGTTTTTTGGCACATTGGATGACCTGTTATTTGTTCTTAGTTTTTTAGTCGAAAACATTCAACTTAAGTGCTTTTTTAGAGAATACCTGAGGTTTGACCAAAAAAAAGTTTGTAACGCCCACTTTCACGCCCACAAATCAATTCAATCTCGCTTTCCTGCTTGTCAATAATCTTCATCTCCCTTTTGCTCCCATTAGTTGCGCAACTATTCAAGACTTAATATTTGTCAAATAACTAATTACTTAATGGGTTTGAAAGTCAATATAATATCATGATTTTAATGTTTGATTTTACCTCTTGATCCATGCACTACATTGGGATAATATAAGTCGTTTCTTGAAGTATTTGGCTTAAAACGCGGTAATTTCGAATTTTCAGATAGGCTGTCTTTTGAATTCTTTGAATCTTGACATTCAAAAGGAACTTTTTTTGTTAATGTGGGGTTATCATTTTTTAATGTATGTAAAAGCTGGGCACGCCCTCGACCGACCGAAATATTTAAGTTTTGCAGAGTGGTTATAAGATCCGTTTCTATATTCTTTCCAAGTCGAAAAGATTCTCCACTTGCACCTGAATGGTCGACATCCAACCCACTGTCGGGATCATCACTCGAAGATGAAATAATCGAAGTATGCGCTTGTTTACGAAATAAACTTAGTAAATTTCCTCTGCCAGACATGCTCTGAAAAACAATTGATATAATAAATAAATAAATAAATAAATAAATATATAAATATATAAATAACGTTGTTATTAAACAAAAAAGGAAGCTAACTTCGGCAAGTCGAAGTTTGTATACCCTTGCAGTTATTAGAAATAGTAATAGTAATAGTAAACCCATGTTCAATTTTTAATGATTATTGCTAGTAACTGTTCAATGACATTACAAAAAAAAATTTTTTTAATAATTATTTTATTATTTCTTGACAGCCATATATTATTTGCCAACCAATTTTTATATCTTTCACATGGCATCCGATGTTGATAAAATTTAATTTTAAATTCAAAATGAATTGAAAATTTTTATTTCTAAGCGTAGGAGGTTATTTGTTAAAAAACACCAAAGATATACTTTTCTTTTAAAATTGTTTCCCCAAAAGTTCCTATGGGAGCTATAAGATATAGTTGCCCGATCCGATCAGGCTGGTTCCGACTTATATATACTTACTACTTTGCTTACTTACTTATGTTGCAGGTAGTAGCAAAAGAAATAATTCTTTTGGGAAAGTTTTAGCCCGATAGCTTTAAAACTGAGAGACTAGTTTGCGTAGAAACGGAGAAACGGACAGACGGGCGGACAGATGGAAATGGCTAGATCGACTCGTCTAGTGCCGCTGATCAAGAATATATATACTTTATAGGTTCGGAAACGTCTCCATCACTGCGTTTCAAACAAGCGGCAATAATCAAGTGCGTAATATGCAATTTCTAAATGTTAAACAATAAGTTTTACGCTCTTTTATTAAGCACTCCAATTTGTAAAAATTAAATATATTTATTATTTTTTGACCATTTAAGCGTACAACAGATTGCTGGACTTAATAACACTTGGCGGATGTATTACAGTATCATGCCAATTAAATAGTAAGTTTGAGTTGAACTTGGCTGTGTTGCATAATGCAAGAAAATTGCAGAAACCTTGCAGGTCGTCATAACAGAGTGGGATGTTTTTAGGAAAGTTGTGTGTCGAAATCATATCATTGCTTAAATCTTTTAGTGAGGCGGCGCACTTCAGTTCAGCAAACAAGACTGTCACTGTTTCCTTAAAAATTCCAATAATTTGCAAGCTGCCTCAAAAATTATACAAATCGCAATGTAAGAGAAAATCCGAAAATGCCTATTAAGCATTCATAAGGTTACTGGATAGAACTGGAGGGAATGTTAAGAGAGCCATCGTATGAATGGTTTTTTGCTACTTTAAACCCCAACAAAGCTATAGAAGACTGTTTACGCCAAAAGCTGTGGCGGGCTATTTTCCTCATGTATGAGAACAACCTCTCCAGGTCTGAGGTTTTCCATTGGATAAGTCCACTTTGTTCCCAGTGTGTGCAGGCTATCGGGCAGCCACAGGTCCCATAAGGCATCTCTTCGTTTATGCAATGCGTTGATATCACGTAAGATACGGTAACTTGCTGTCCTCTACTGCCGGTTGCGGCAGCCATTTTCCAATGGCTAAAGGGATGAGCCAGTGAAAACATGACCAGGGTTAAGAGCAATTGGTTGAGAATTCCGATGCTCGACATACACTTTTTCACCGCACCTTCCCATAAAGCAGAATTGTTATCCACTATCCTGGCCCTGTTTACATTGCTGGCTGGAGAGATCCAGCTTGAAGCGGTTGAGTTGGACAGAGGCTTCAGAGAAATATGCGACAAGGGCTGCTACGACGAGAAAAAAATGATTCAACGGAAGAATGGCTACGTTCAGCAGAACAACATGATATCTGATCACTGATGAAATCTATGCGATAATTCTGCTGAACACAAATGATTAATAATCATGATGTAAAATGGTGATACATTATACAAAAATGAATATAATTAAACTTGTACAACTATTTTCCCCTCTTTGATTTTTATATGTCAACGATTGCTGTGATCATATATTTTTATATTATATAAGTAAAAAACCATTTCATTTTAACTATTTTGTCTAAGCCATAAGTCATTTAGATTGCATTGTGAAGATTATTAGGTAAAATGTTTTATTTTTTTGATATCGATAGGTATCATGAGCGTTCAACCAAAAAATATGATAACTGATTGCTGATGGATAAGCCAATGGAAGAATTAGTCTAAAAGAAGATCAATGTGTACCGCCTTTAACGATAAGCAAACACAGTTCACCAAAGATATGTACACCTTGCTGCGCATATATTTGCGTCAATTACACTAAATTGTTGGACGGTCTGAAACCGGTCAAAAGGAATCGAAAAATTATTTAATTAGTCAGTCTGGGCTATTAATGGTCTTACTACAGACGATGCCAGTTTTTTAGCATTTGCAATCCGACGTGCAGACGAAAGAGTTTGACGACCGCTTTGGCTCCCGCGTGCATATGGGTCCTATGCAATGCCGGAGTTTTATAATCGAGCTAGTGCTCCTTATTTCAAATCCAAATCAAAACTGAAACTTAAGATTTAACAAAAGCTCATGCAATGCCGGATGCCCGTGGCAGACCGCTGACCTCGCACATTTTGCAGAAGTCTTACGATTACTGTCAGCCAATGAAAAGGAGCCACGGCTAGGAATGGTACAATGTGCTGCCTCAGCTCTAGGACCAATAAGGTGGACCCAATTTAGGGTGGACCATGCATGAGAGAAAATTGTAATATTAATAATAATAATAAAAAATGATTAATACTAGAAAATGATAAACATTGATAAATGATTAATATTAATAAAGGAAAGAAGAATTGGCCTGCTCAGCCTAAGCTGGGAGTTGGTTGTTAACTTGCACACTATTGACAAAGTTCTAGGAAAATTTACTCTATTTGTAGTACGGCAAGTGTATGGGGTCCGACTTCAACCATTAACAATCCTCTAATAGTTTTATACTTGATTTCTTGATTTGTGGCGAGCTAAGAGATTTCCTGGGCAACGAAGCGTTTATTTTGCAGCCACCACTGGGCTTGGATTGAAATGGCAAGAAAGCATTTGATCTGCTATGAACGTAAGTTGATCCAACGTAGTTCGGGTTGATGTTAGATAATTATGTCCTATCCCATTCTTTGCAGCCAGATTTGTTGAGCGAAGATTTTGTAGCGAACGACCACTATGCTCAGCTTAGTAGATCGCCGCTTCGCAATTATCGAAAACAAAATACATCCCATAGTGTATTCCAAGCCATCCCGAGAGCCTTTGTCACCGTGTCTCCACTTTGCTTGATATAAAACCCCGTATTTGTTTTGATGAAGTGACTTGCACTCCATTTTGTAATTGAAAATCCTGCTCCCGCCAGAATACAGACGCACCAATAGGATGCAATTCTTGTTTCCGTTGGGCGATACATTAAAGACTCCTTATCCAAAGTCGGTACCTGGGAATTTCCATCGAAAAGTTTCTGGAGGGTGCTTAAATGGTAGTCATACCTAAACTTGTCCGGAATGAAGGACTGTCACCTTGGATGTGAAGTGTTTTCGGCAGGTTTCTTCTTCCTCGGTGAGGTGATCTGTGTTCACTTTTTCGACTTTCCAAAAACGCTGCAAGATGACGTTGAGATCGCGAATACCTAGGGTCGTCGATTCCAGCCGATAAGCCAACCAAGAAAAGAATTTAGCAGATAGAGTACCGGGTAGCGATTAAAATAACGATCTTGCTTGGTTTGTTGATTCGATTCCGAGTGAAAATGATCATCTGTTGGTTTCTGAAGTGCTCTACATTTTAGCACGAGCATCTGCAATGCCACATCTGCCGTACACGGGTAAACTGGAGCCGCTTTGCCAAATCCTCGGAAGTCTGATTCGGTGCTAACTAGTGTGGTTTAATCTCTGTCAGTTTTAGCATTTAAATTTGGAGATGCATTTGCCCTGCATGTGCACTTTTCCAAGGTAGTTAAGGCACAATGACAATTGTTTTGCATTATTTAACCGCTCATTGACGCTAAGCGCAGCAAAAGTAGCTAATTTATCTAATCCAGGAATTTGCTGTGTTGTCCCAAGCTGATAACGTCTCAGTGCGCGCAGTGCAGAAACAGGGTACCTTACTGGGTAGAGCGCAGAAGCTTCAGAAGAATGAGTAGCTCCTTGTCGTACCGCTCTTTGAGCCTATCCTGAGATCTCCTCCGAAACTTAGAAAGAAGAGACAACACTCGAGGCGGTGTCGGACAGGTGCACAAATTTTCTTCCTTTATTCCGTTTTTTTTTCCGCGTATTCAAATCGAACTAACGCAACAATATAATATGCATACTCCCGGCTTACTTCGATTTATGAGTTTGGTAGATGTGAGAACGATATCTCGAACTGTAAAATATATTGTTGACCTTTCTCAAACAAACTGCGGAGGTATGCGAATTGAACTGGAACTTTGTTACAGAACCGAGATCCTGTCACGGTCGCCAGAATGTACGTTCCCTGCATTCAGTTTTTAGGTTAAATTTCAAGTCGTTTATTCATCGGGAAGGCCTAACCTTCGTACCAAAGGTTAAAATCTCCACATTCTATACAAATTATATACATGTTGCGATTAGACACGAATATAATACAACATCTAAAAAAACTAGTTTGTTGATTTTTTAAGAACACCGACAAATATGTTTTAAAGTTTCTAGCGAAGAAATAGCAGATGTTCTCTAAAACCATCCATAGTTAACAACATAACTTTCTTGAACGCAAATTTCTATCTCATAAACTACTTGATGAAAATAAGAAGACAAGAAAGGATGTTAACTTCGGCAAGCCGATACCCTTGTATACCCTTGCTAGAAGAAATAATGAACTTTAGTAGCACCATGTAATATTTTTAAGGATTGTTGCTGACTTCAGTGATATTAAAAATAAATTATATCATTCTTTGTTTTATGCCATTTTTTTACATCTATATGTTAGTTAGAGAAGTACGATTTTTATTAAATTGAATTCGAAATTCTTAAGCATTTCCAGCTTAGAAGGTTATATATATGCTTGATTCGAAACTCAACCAAATAAAAAATGTTATTTCCAATCGTAGAAGGTTATAAGTTAAAAAACACCGAAGGTATATTTTCTCAATATTATTTTACCATTAATTTTCCGATCGTTCCTATGGCAGCTATATGATAGAGCCATCCAATTTTGATAAAATTTAATTCGAAATTCAGAACTAATTAAAAAATGTTCATACCAAGCTAAGAAGGCTATACGTTAAAAAACACCGAAGATCATTTTTTTTAAATTTTTTCCCCGTTACTCGTAGAGTAAATGAGTGTACTAGATTCGTCGGAAGGTATGTAACTGGTAGAAGGAAGCGTTTCCGATTTCATAAAGGATATATATATTCCTGATCAGGATCACTAGCCAAGTCGATCTATGAACGCTGAGATCTTGGAAACTATAAAATATAGAACAGCCAAACTTAGAACCGTTACTGGTAGAGTAAAAGAGTATGCTAGATTCGTCGGAAAGTATGTAACAGGTAGAAGGAAGCGTTTCCGACTTACAGTTTTTACGATAGAAACAAACTTTTATGTGAAATGTGTTTGTCTCATCAATACCTATCGATTAAAAACGCCCACAAACGGATTAAACGCTTAAATCTGTCTGCCGACCACATAACATCTACTGAAATAGCCGGTAGGTGGCGCCCTAAAATATCGCTTTTCTGCTTATATATATATCTCCGTTCGCCTTTTCGTTTCGAGGCACTCGACTATAGCGTTTTTCCTTGTTGGTTTGTAATTTGACTTATAGAGCGCATCGGAAAGATCGATGTAACCCAACTTCGCAACATTCAATGTTTTTCAAGCTCTGGGCACAAATAGCCTTGTGCACAAATCTATTTCATAAACACAGAACACCTACTGATTTCTGGCCTTGACGCAATAGGCACAATGAAAAATTCAAAATCCTAACTTACACTAATATCCACCTATATCTCTCCCAAAAAACAATTTTGTATAAACTACATCCAAAATACGATTCTAACAGTTTACACCCATTTTATTCTTATGAAAACAGAAAACTAGCAACTTTAGTTCAACATAATTTTACATCCCAGCTCCATCGTTCAACCCTGCAACAGCAATGTAAGCAAAGACGCAGCCATTATTAAAAAAACCTCATCATGTCTACCATACATATATCCTATATAAATTATAATATAAATTTTATCCCTTGCCAAACAGCCAATCAAATAGAGAAGAACATATTTTTGATTGAACTTTTACCTGCCCTGAACTTTCTCACTTAAATTGTTTTATTTTAAAAAAGTTGGGTCTATTAAAAAATTTAGCAATTTAGATCGGATAATTCATCCGAAAAGTTGATATTAGAACTTTAATTGGTTGAAGGTACGATCGTGACCACATTTTCTAATAGTTAATAGGTGCTTTTGTTTGATTCTCATTACTCAGCTCAAGGGGCCACGAAGGATTTAAATATATACACGGACAAAAAAAGAGGTTGGAAAGCGACACATACTCGTACACGATGTTTCAATATACGGTTATGTAGACGTCAGACAGATTTATGCGATATTTTTTATGGTCGTTCGATCCTTTAAAGTTGCTAAAGTTATTATACCCTTGCAGAGGGTGTAATGATTTCAGCCAGAACGCAACGCAAGGAGACGTTTCCGACCCCATAAATATATATATTCTTGATCAGCGTCACTAGACGAGTCGATCTAGTCATGTCCGTCTGTCCGTCCGTTTCTACGCAAACTAGTCTCTCAGTTTTAATGCTACCGGGCTGAAACATTCCCAAAAGTCTTTTTTCTATTGCAGGTAATATATAAGTCGGAACCAGCCGGATCAGACAACTATATCTTATAGGAACTATAGGGGAAACAATTAAAAAAAAGATTATATCTTCGGTATTGTTTTACATATAACCTTCTAAGCTTAAAAGTAAAATTTTTTAATTAGTTTTGAATTTTAAATTAAATTTTATCAAAATCGGACGACTATATCATATAGCTGCCATAGGAACGATCGAAAGTTAGTGGTAAAATAATATACAAAAAAGTATATCTTCGGTGCTTTTCGGCATATAACCTCCTACGCTAGGAAATAACATTTTTTAATTGGTTTTAAATTTCGAATTAAATTTGATAAAAATCTGACGTCTATATCATATAGCTGCCATAGAAAGAATCGCAAAATTAGTCGAAAAATATGAAAAATTATATCTTTTGTGTTTTTTCACATATAACCTTCTAAGCTTGGAAATAACATTTTTTGAAGTTTTAAGAATTTTGAATTCAATTTAATAAAAATTGGACTACTCTTCTGAAAATAAAAAAAAAATAGTCTAAAAAAAGAATAAAGTCATTTATTTTTAATATATCTGAAGTCAGCAACAATCCTTAAAAATTTCACATGGTGTTACTAAAGTTAAGCATAAGCATAAAAAGCATTGCTTGGTGTCGTAAAGACCATTTGATTGTACTGACCATAGTACATCATCGTCCAAGATATGGTAGGTTTACAAGATTTGATCATTCAAACCGATGAAGGAATAGGATTCATCGGGAAAATGTTACTTGCTGAAGAAAGTAAAATTTAACATAAAATTAATAAAAACAAAAAAAAAACGATAAAAATTGCCGCAATTTTTTTTAATTCATGCCAAATTTTATTTGTAGCTCGTTGCAAAAAACGCGTCATGTTTTTCAGTTGTTTATTTATTTTTTAATTTGTACCTATATTACAAATTTATTAATTTAAAAATTGTATAGGAACTCATTAATATGTAATTAGTTTAGCAAAACTGGCAACTCTAAAATTCAATTACAAGAGACCATGGCTGACCGCCAAGTTCTATTTGCAGTTAAGGTGGTCATCCCGTGTTAAAACCGTTTGTCTAAATGTATTTAAAACATTTTTTCAACTAACGGTTAAAAGATACAATTTGAAATTCCATATATTTAGGTAATGTTTATGTACATTAGTTAATTAATTTTGAGTAAAACAAAATAAACACTAGAAGTTAGAGCACGATAAAGTAAGGGTTGTAAAAAAAAAAAAATAATCCGCTGGCTATCAGGATTCGGACTGAACGAGTGATTTCATAAAAAAAAATTCGAAGGCATTTTAATCATTTAATATGTTAGAAAACATCAAGGTTTTTTTTTATTCCTCCTATACGATATAGTTGTCCGATTCTACTCGTTGTCACTTAATAATAGATTTCAGACTTTTGTAAAGGTTGCATCTCGATAGTTAGCACTACACTTGTTATTATTATACATTTTTGCTTAGTTACAAATTAATTGCTAATAATTTTTTTGATGAACGGATCGATTTGAAAATATTTTTTCCATCCGTCTGGACGTTGAAAATAAAAATTGTATTCATTATTGACCATCATCCAGAATACCGTGATAAAAATTAAATTAAATAATACTCATTTAAGTGTCTTAAATTAGACTACTAAGTTATGTTTATTGAGCATACATATGTATATCATGTTAAAGACAAAACGCAGGGAACGTAAAAATGTGAACTTAGAACTAGAACTTAATGTACGTTTTTGTGAAAATTGTATCTTATAGTAGATAGGGCATACACACATTGCATATGTATATTTTTATTTCTGGAGAATACTGTTAAAGCAAAAACTTACGAAAATTATTTTTCGGAATTATAAGCTATCTTTATTGATTTGGATTATAGAAAACACAGCGTGACACTATTTAAACCTTGTGAAAGACATTTGCAAAAACTTCAAATTAAGTGCTATCGGTTAGCATTTGTCCTTAAAATACCAATTAGGGCACGTTCACCATATCACACACTGGTTGATCCAGTATAGCAGAGGCGCCCAAAAATACTTCCAGATGGAAGATATTCAGTAAAAAATTGTTGTACTGCTATTATGGACCCAATAAGATAAATGAAATAATAAAAACAAGAAAAAAACCATTCGTCAAGGAAGCAATATACTAGAAAATGACTTTTTAACACTTAAATTGCATACTTTTAGCTTAAGTAAAATCTCAGAATTTATTTTATTTAAAAAATCAATTTTAAATTCAAAATTGAACATTTTTCGGTTTAACGTCGATGTTTGCCTTTTAAAACATCGGAAAAGCTACGATTTCTGACCAACTGAGATTTCAAAGCACAATCGAATATGACGAAAACAACAAAACACAAAAGAGCGTACAAGGCAGAAAGTGGCAAAAAGTTGGAGCTCGAACTTTAAAACGTAGAATAAAAAAACATTATCTAGTACTAACAAATAAGTTTCATCAAAGGGTGAGACGAAATTGGCAACTTTTTCTTTATCTAAAATCTATCTATGTACAAAAATACAACACTTAAAAGGTTCACTGAAGAAACACTAACATTAAAACAATAACACAACACAAAATGACATAACAATTACTCAGTTTAAGGTTTATACCTTTATTTTTAATATTCATTTTATTAAACGACAATTAGACGCGATTTAAAAGTAAAAATTAATATTTTTGTGGAACGTGCACACTTTTTTTTTGTCAATTCTCTCGGCGCACGAATTAAAGAGACCAAAAATGAAATTACCGTTGTTTTATTGTCTGATAAAAAATATTTTTAGGACAAAAAATCGCCAATATCAGACTTATGTTTTTTTATTTTTAACTTACGAAATCAACCAATGTGCATATACAACATTAATGTATACTATTGGTGTAAGAAAACATTTTTTCCTAAAAAGCCTAGTACTCACAGCGACGGAAACCGCGAACACTTATAGGAGTGAGCGAGGTAAGTATGCGGCTAACGCCTTTCGTTAAGAAAATACCAGAAAAAATAGCAGTCTTATCGAAGGAATTTCAGTAAGCACCGTTGGCCGTGGCTGAAGGAAAAAAAGTAAATCATTGGCTGTGTCCGTGCAGAAGCCCGCGTCGAAACCAAAGATTAAAAATGGAAGGCTGGATTGGATTCCAGCACTGCCTGTGGATTTGCAGTGTTGCAGTATTGCTATATGTGACTTCCTGATGGCGTCTTTGGCGTGGCTTTTGGGTTTTCTCTTTCTTTTCTATATTTTGGTTTCTACACCGCTTCTAAAAGTACACAGCCAAAAATTTAATTTGTTAAACTATCACTCGCCAAATCTTGTATTTTTTTATCTCATCTGTGTGAGGCGTTGAAAATCAAACCAGACAAAAGCGTTATCGATTTTACTAGTACTATTCTTCAGCCTAAGATCGGCTAAAAGTTCCGCTAGTCGAAAAATCTTCACCCTGAATCCATGTATCATCCCCTTAGTTCCGAAAAAAGTTTAAATTGTGCATCAATTTGTGAATGCGAAGTGAATGGCACCTTGCACGAGTGAAATTGTCCGCTTTTTCACAAGTTAAAAGTCAAATGAAACTTTTTGAAGTCACTTTGTTTCTTTAACTCATTTTTGTATAAACTGTCACCTGACAAGTTCCAAGTGAAATCAGTTTGGAAATATTGCATTTTTCCAACGAGGTTTCACTTTTGAAAATATTGAATTTAAGTAATAACTTATTTATTTACATTTTACTTACAGAAGTTTGCAGAGACGTTTCCGACCCCATAAGGTATATATATTCTTGATCAGCGTCACTAGACGAGTCGATCTAGCCATGTCCGTCTATCCGTCCGTTTCTACGCAAACTAGTCTCTCAGTTTTAAAGCTACCGGGCTGAACCTTTCCCAAAAGTATTCTTTTTATTGCAGGTAGTATATAAGTCGAAAAAATTATATCTTTGGTGTTTTTTAACATACAACCTTCTAAGCTTGGACATAAAATTTGAAATCAGTTCTGAATTTCAAATTAAATTTTATCAAAATCGGACGACTATATCATATAGCTGTCATTGGAACGATCGGAAAATTGGTGGGAAAATAATATGAAACAAATTTAGCTTTGGGGCTTTTTGACATTTTTTCTTATAATATTGGGAATATAATTTTTTATATTTTGAAGAATTTTGAATTCAATAAATAAATAATAATCGAATAATAATTTGAAATCCCGTTTAATAGTTTGCGGATTATAAGCGAACAGTTCTCTTATAAACGTAAGAATGGGTATTGACTAGACAAATACATATCAATCAAAGTTGTTTAAGCCTTTCCTAACTTTATATCAGTAGAAGCCATAGTTTCAGCCGGTTTGTGGGCGTTACAAAGTTTGTATACCCTTTCAGTTGATTGTTGAAAAGTATTATATAATTATATCTCTGACCGTTTCTTTGATTTTTGAAATTCTTAAAAATATTCATGGAAGAACGCTATAGTCGAGTCCCTCGAATATCAGATAACCGTTACTAAGCTTGAGTGAGCAAAATGAAAATGGAGATGTATAAGCAGCAAAAAAAATATTGTAACGCGCCACCTACCGGCTATTTCGGTATATGTCATGTGGGCGGCAGACAGTTTTAAGTTTTTTAGCCGTTTGGGTTCGTTAGAGTGGGCGTGGCAAACATTTTTTAAATCAATCGAAAGGTTTTGATGAGAACAAATATATTTGATCAAAAAAACAGTGGGCGTGACACATTTATTTAAGGTGAAATGATAGGTATTAATAAGACAAATACATTTTGTTTATCACCGTTCATACAGACGGACGGACATGGCTAGATCGTCTCGGCTAGTCATGCTTATCAAAAATATATACGAGGTGTGTTCAAAAAGTAAGGTGACTTTTCAAATTGCGCGGGCAACATATTTTCGATTATCGATTTTTTTGTTTTGTTATGTTGGTACACTCTTCCCTAACATCTGTACCAAGTTTCAATTGAATCCCCTTTTTTTGTTTAGTTGTGAGAGGCGTAAAGGTAACAAGTTGTTTTGCGTGCTCAGCGATTTTTTGCTATCGAAAAATATGGATCAAAGGATTTGCATCAAATTTTGTATAAAAAATAAAATTAAGTGAAACTGTTCTGAGTAAAAAATATGTTTACAAGTGGTACAAACTCTTCCAAGATGGCCGGGAAGATGCCAATGACGAGCCTCGCTCTGGACGCTTAAGCACGTCAACAACTTATGAAAACGTTCAAGCAGTGAAGAAAATTGTTTTGGAAAATCGTCGAATCACTATCAGAGAGGTTGCTGAAGATGTCGGTATATCGCTTGGCTCGTGCCATGAAATTTTTTCAAACGTTTTGGGCATAAGTCGCGTGTCAGCGAAGTTTGTTCCAAAATTGCTAAATTTTGACCAAAAGAACCGTCGCATGAGCATCGCTCAAGAACTGTTGGATGACGTTAACGACGACACAGATTTACTCAAAAGGGTCATAGCTGGTGACGAATCTTGGGTATATGGTTATGATATCGAAGCCAAAGCCCAATCGTCACAATGGAAGAGCCCAGGTGAGCCAAGACCGAAAAAAGCACGCCAAGTTCGATCAAATGTCAAAGTTTTGATCACTGTATTCTTCGATTACCATGGCGTGGTGCATCAGGAGTTCTTACCATATGGTCGTACGGTCAATAAACTGTATTATCTGGAAGTTATGCGCCGTTTGCGATAAGCAATACGTAAGAAACGTCCAGAATTGTGGAAAAACAATTCATGGCTTTTGCATCACGATAATGACCCTGTTCACTCATCTTTGCTTGTGTGAGATTTTTTGGCCAAAAACAACACCACAATAATGCCTCAGCCACCATATTCACCGGATTTGTCCCCATGTGACTTTTTCTTGTTCCCAAAACTAAAGAGACCTATGAAAGGACGGAGATTTGGAACGATTGAAGAGATAAAGACTGCATCGCTGGGAGAGCTCAAGGCTATACCGAAAAGTGCTTATAGGAAGTGCTTTGAGGATTGGAAAAACCGTTGGCATAAGTGTATTGTATCTGAGGGAGATTACTTTGAAGGGGACAACATTAATATTAAAAAATAAATTAATTGTTTTTCTTGAAAATACAAAGTCACCTCGTATACTTTATGGGTTCGGGAACGCTTCGTTTTATCTGTTACATACTTTCTGACGAATCTACCAATTTTTCGAACGTTCCGATGACTATGATATAATGCTCCGATTTCGATGAAATTAAATTCGAAACTCAGAACTCAGATTTCAGTCAGAAGTTTGAAACGCAGTGAAGGAGACGTTTCCGACCCCCTAAAGTATATATATTCTTGATCAGCGTCACAATACGAGTCGATTTAGCCATGTCCGTCTGTCCGTCCGTCTGTCCGTCCGCTTCTACGTAAGCTAGTCTCTCAGTTTTAAAGCTATCCGGCTGAAACTTTCCAAAAAGTCTTCTTTCTATTGCAGGTAGTATATAAGTCCGAACCAGCCGGATCGGAAAACTATATCTTATAGCTCCCATAGGGACTATCGGGGAAAAAATTAAAAAAAAAAATTATATTATATAACATTTTTAAATTAGATCTGAATTTCGAATTACATTTTATCAAAATCGGACGACTATATCATATAGCTCCCATAGGAACAATCGGAAAATTAGTGGTAAAATAATTTTGAAAAATTATATCTTCGGTGTTTATTAACTTATAACCTCCATTTTTATTTGGTGTTGAATTTCGAATTAAATTTTATTAAAATCGGACGACTACACCTTATGGCTGCCATAGGAACGATCGGAAAATTAGTCGGAAAACATGAAACAAAAATTATATCTTTTGTGTTTTTAAACATATAACCTTATAAGCTTGAAAATAACATTTTTTAAGTATTTCTAAATTTCGAATCAAATTTTATTGAAATCGAACGACTATATCATATGGCTGTCATAGGAACGATCGGATAATTGGTGGGAAATAATGTGAAACAAATTATAGCTTTCGGTCTTTTTGACATTTTATCTTATAATATTGGGAATATACATTTTTATATTTTTAAGAATTTCGAACTCAATTTGATAAAATTATTGATTATTTTTTATAACTGCAAGGGTATACAAACTTCGGCTTGCCGAAGTTAACTTCCTTTCTTGTTTCCGTAAATTCCTTTGGAAGCTATAAGATCCGTCTGGTTCCTACTTTTATACGCTGGTCGAAACTTACATATTATAAAATCAGGCATCAATGAAAAGGTAATTTAAATGGCGTTTCAATGATACAATACTTTTTTTAACCTATTTAGAATTATTGAAAATGACTAATTTTTGTGAAAATCTACTTCTATAACTTTTTTCTTCGTCTTGAAAATTAAATGAAGTTTTTGAATGCAAAAAGTTTCTTACAACAAAAAAATTAGTAACTGCAACAATAATTTTTTTTAAAATAGTTTTGTTTATACTTTTATGATCAAAAATAATATAAATATAAAAATAATAAAAAATATAAACCAAAAAAACGTCGCTGTTGTGAACTCTATTGTCTTAGCCACAGGCAGAACTCAGGATGGCCCGAGGATCTGGAATGCTGTAAAAGAAAACTTCTAATAGACCTAAAGAAAAAATTCTGGTAAATTTAGTATATCCGCGTGGAGTATTGCTATTTTTGGCAGAACTTTAGAATGGTAGTGCGCATCATCAGGTTTATTAGGCATTAACATTTTTAATTATTATTTTAATGGCGCGTAGTTTATACATGCCGAAATAAATAAACTAAAACTTATATTTTAAAGTATTACACTAGTCGGCATAAGTTTTGACAAAAGTTTTTTTTTGACAAAAGAAAAGTTAAGTATACTCCTAACTTGAACTTGCTTCGTTTTACTTTTGGCATCAACGAAAGGTCATTTAAATTCCGTTTGAATGATGCACTACTTTTCTTAACCCATTCAGTACTTATTAAAACTTCCGAATTTGTGTGAAAATCTATCTAGTCATGTCCGTCTGTCCGTCCGTTTCTACGCAAACTAGTCTCTCAGTTTTAATGCTACCGGGCTGAAACATTCCCAAAAGTCTTTTTTCTATTCGGTATTGTTTTACATATAACCTTCTAAGCTTATAAGTAAAATTTTTTAATTAGTTTTAAATTTTTTATTAAATTTTATCAAAATCGGACGACTATATCATATAGCTGCCATAGGAACGATCGAAAGTTAGTGGTAAAATAATATACAAAAAAGTATATCTTCGGTGCTTTTCGGCATATAACCTCCTACGCTAGGAAATAACATTTTTTAATTGGTTTTAAATTTCGAATTAAATTTGATAAAAATCTGACGTCTATATCATATAGCTGCCATAGAAAGAATCTCAAAATTAGTCGGAAAATATGAAAAATTATATCTTTTGTGTTTTTTCATATATAACCTTCTAAGCTTGGAAATAACATTTTTTGAAGTTTTAAGAATTTTGAAATCAATTTAATAAAAATTGGACTACTCTAACATATAGAAGTAAAATAAATAGTCTAAAAAAAGAATAGTCATTTTTTTTTAATATATCTGAAGTCAGCAACAATCCTTAAAAATTTCACATGGTGTTACTAAAGTTAAGCATAAGCATAAAAAGCATTGCTTGGTGTCGTAAAGACCATTTGATTGTACTGACCATAGTACATCATCGTCCAAGATATGGTAGGTTTACAAGATTTGATCATTCAAACCGATGAAGGAATAGGATTCATCGGGAAAATGTTACTTGCTGAAGAAAGTAAAATTTAACATAAAATTAATAAAAACAAAAAAAAACGATAAAAATTCCCTCCATTTTTTTTAATTCATTCCAAATTTTATTTGTAGCTCGTTGCAAAAAACGCGTTATGTTTTTCAGTTGTTTATTTATTTTTATATTTGTACCTATATTACAAATTTGTTAATTTAAAAATTATATAGGAACTCATTAATATGTAATTAGTTTAGCAAAACTGGCAACTCTAAAATTCAATTACAAGAGACCATGGCTGACCGCCAAGTTCTATTTGCAGTTAAGGTGGTCATCCCGTGTTAAAACCGTTTGTCTAAATGTATTTAAAACATTTTTTCAACTAACGGTTAAAAGATACAATTTGAAATTCCATATATTTAGGTAATGTTTATGTACATTAGTTAATTAATTTTGAGTAAAACAAAATAAACACTAGAAGTTAGAGCACGATAAAGTAAGGGTTGTAAAAAAAAAAAATAATCCGCTGGCTATCAGGATTCGGACTAAACGAGTGATTTCATAAAAAAAAAATTCGAAGGAATTTTAATCATTTAATATGTTAGAAAACATCAAGGTTTTTTTTGATTCCTCCTAAACGATATAGTTGTCCGATTCTACTCGTTGTCACTTAATAATAGATTTCAGACTTTTGTAAAGGTTGCATCTCGATAGTTAGCACTACACTTGTTATTATTATACATTTTTGCTTAGTTACAAATTAATTGCTAATAATTTTTTTGATGAACGGATCGATTTGAATAAAAATTGTATTCATTATTGACCATCATCCAGAATACCGTGATAAAAATTAAATTAAATAATACTCATTTAAGTGTCTTAAATTAGACTACTAAGTTATGTTTATTGAGCATACATATGTACAGTGGCTCGCAGCTTATTTCGTGCAGTTACCTAAAAAAAGTTTAAGTCGTTATTCCAGCTAAACTATAAGAGATAACAGAAAAATTTTAATGCAGAATCTTATTAGGGAATATTAACTTATTTATTAAATGAAAGCGATTTTCTTAATCATAAAAACAAAAATAATTATTTAATAAAAACAAAATGTACAGGCTTTTTCCATGCCGCAGCTTATTTCGTGCAGTAGCTTCTACGTAACTTAATATTTGTAATTTAACCGCTAATATTTAGTGTGTCCTCCTTTCTGGTTCAGGACGACTTTGAGACGATTTTTCATGGATGAAACTAGCTTTTTAGTTGTTTCCACTGGAATTTTTTGCCATTCTTCCATAAGAACAGTTTTTAGGTCGTTTTTGTTCGAAATCTTCCTCTTCCTTATAGCAATGTCCAATATTTCCCATAAATTTTCAATCACATTCAAATCTGGAGACTGTGCTGGCGTTATAACGACATGAGGGCAATTCCAGATAAGCCAAGACTTCGCAATTTCTGCTGAATGCTTCTGATCGTTGTCCTGGTAAAATCGAAAACGATCGCGCATGCCGAGTTTTTCAGCAGTTTGCAGTAGGTTATCCTTTAAAATGTTTAAGTACATTTTGGCATCCATGATGCCATCAATAAAAATGAGGTTACCGACGCCAGAGGCTGCCATACAGGCCCAAACCATGACGTGACCCCCGCCATGCTTGACCGTAGGTTTCAGGTGCTTATTTTCCAACTCTGTATTTGGTTGCCGCCACACATATTGTCGTCCATCTGAACCAAAAATGTTAAATTTTGACTCATCAGCAAAGATAACATCATCTCAGAACGAAATCGGTAAATGTATGTGTTCCTTTGTAAACTTTAGCCGAGCAGCAATATTTTTCTTGCTGATAAAGGGCTTCTTCCGTGCTACTCGACCATTGAAGTTATGATCGTGCAGCACACGACGCACCGTATCAGGACTACACTTCTTGCCCATTTCGTCCTCGACCTCTGAAGCTATTTTTGGGGCCGATAGCTTGGGGTTTTCCTTAATTTTCCGGACAATACGGCGCTCTTCATGATCGTTGAAAATTTTATTAGGAGCTTTTCGGCCTTTATCTTCAATGCGGTTCTCTCGGACAAACCATTGGATGATGTATTGTACAGTACTGGGACTTAGGGACACCATTTCTCCAATGACCCGCTGACTTTTTCCACTTATAAAGTGTTTAAGCACAAGTTCTCGCTGCTCAATGGTTGTGCGTGGTGCCATTTCGGTAATTCCCCTGTATCTCTTTATTCAAGTGTGACCAAGCTCAAAATTTCATAAAATATGTATTTGTTAGTATTTTAAATAATCAAATAATAAAAAAAACTGTGATTTTTAAGACTAAATATTAAATGTTTTGGCTTTAAACATACTGCACGAAATAAGCTGCGGCATGGAAAAAGTCTGTACATTTTGTTTTTATTAAATAATTATTTTTGTTTTTATGATTAAGAGAATCGCTTTCGTTTAATAAACAAGTTAATATTCCCTATTAAGATACTGCATTTAAATTTTTCTGTTATCTTTTTTAGTTTAGCCAGAATAACGACTTAAACTTTTTTTAGGTAACTGCACGAAATAAGCTGCGAGCCACTGTATATCATGTTAAAGACAAAACGCAGGGAACGTAAAAATGTGAACTTAGAACTAGAACTTAATGTACGTTTTTGTGAAAATTGTATCTTATAGTAGATAAGGCATACAAACATTGCATATGTATATTTTTATTTCTGGAGAATACTGTTAAAGCAAAAACTTACGAAAATTATTTTTCGGAATTATAAGATATCTTTATTGATTTAAATTATAGAAAACAAAGCGTGACACTATTTAAACCTTGTGAAAGACATTTGCAAAAACTTCAAATTAAGTGCTATCGGTTAGCATTTGTCCTTAAAATACCAATTAGGGCACGTTCACCATATCACACACTGGTTGATCCAGTATAGCAGAGGCGCCCAAAAATACTTCCAAATGGAAGATATTCAGTAAAAAATTGTCGTACTGCTATTATGGACCCAATAAGATAAATGAAATAATAAAAACAAGAAAAAAACCATACGTCAAGGAATGACTTTTAAATGACATTTTAACACTTAAATTCAATTGCATACTTTTAGCTTAAGTAAAATCTCAGAATTTATTTTATTTAAAAAATCAATTTTAAATTCAAAATTGAACATTTTTCGGTTTAACGTCGATGTTTGCCTTTTAAAACATCGGAAAAGCTACGATTTCTGACCAACTGAGATTTCAAAGCACAATCGAATATGACGAACACAACAAAACACAAAAGAGCGTACAAGGCAGAAAGTGGCAAAAAGTTGGTGCTCAAACTTTAAAACGTAGAATAAAAAAACATTATCTAGTACTAACAAATAAGTTTCATCAAAGGGTGAGACGAAATTGGCAACTTTTTCTTTATCTAAAATCTATCTATGTACAAAAATACAACACTTAAAAGGTTCACTGAAGAAACAATAACATTAAAACAATAACACAACACAAAATGACATAACAATTACTCAGTTTAAGGTTTATACCTTTATTTTTAATATTCATTTTATTAAACGACAATTAGACGCGATTTAAGAGTAAAAATTAATATTTTTGTGGAACGTGCACACTTTTTTTTTGTCAATTCTCTCGGTAACAGTATCGCGCACGAATTAAAGAGACCAAAAATGAAATTACCGTTGTTTTATTGTCTGATAAAAAATATTTTTAGGACAAAAAATCGCCAATATCAGACTTATGTTTTTTTATTTGTAACTTACGAAATCAACCAATGTGCATATACAACATTAATGGATACTATTGGTGTAAGAAAACAGTTTTTCCTAAAGAGCCTAGTACTCACAGCGACGGAAACCGCGAACACTTATAGGAGTGAGCGAGGTAAGTATGCGGCTAACGCCTTTCGTTAAGAAAATATTAGAAAAAATAGCAGTCTTATCGAAGGAATTTCAGTAAGCACCGTTGGCCGTGGCTGAAGGAAAAAAAAGTAAATCATTGGCTGTGTCCGTGCAGAAGCCCGCGTCGAAACCAAAGTTTAAAAATGGAAGGCTGGATTGGATTCCAGCACTGCCTGTGGATTTGCAGTGTTGCAGTATTGCTATATGTGACTTCCTGATGGCGTCTTTGGCGTGGCTTTTGTGTTTTTTCTTTCTTTTCTATATTTTGGTTTCTACACCGCTTCTAAAAGTACACAGCCAAAAATTTAATTTGTTAAACTATCACTCGCCAAATCTTGTACTTTTTTATCTCATCTGTGTGAGGCGTTGAAAATCAAACCAGACAAAAGCGTTATCGATTTTACTAGTACTATTCTTCAGCCTAAGATCGGCTAAAAGTTCCGCTAGTCGAAAAATCTTCACCCTGAATCCATGTATCATCCCCTTAGTTCCGAACAAAGTTTCAATTGTGAATCACTTTGTGAATGCGAAGTGAATGGCACCTTGCACGAGTGAAATTGTCCGCTTTTTCACAAGTTAAAATTCAAATGAAACTTTTTGAAGTCACTTTGTTTCTTTAACTCATTTTTGTATAAACTGTCACCTGACAAGTTCCAAGTGAAATCAGTTTGGAAATATTGCATTTTTCCAACGAGGTTTCACTTTTGAAAATATTGAATTTAAGTAATAACTTATTTATTTACATTTTACTTACAGAAGTTTGCAGAGACGTTTCCGACCCCATAAGGTATATATATTCTTGATCAGCGTCACTAGACGAGTCGATCTAGCCATGTCCGTCTATCCGTCCGTTTCTACGCAAACTAGTCTCTCAGTTTTAAAGCTACCGGGCTGAACCTTTCCCAAAAGTATTCTTTTTATTGCAGGTAGTATATAAGTCGAAAAAATTATATCTTTGGTGTTTTTTAACATACAACCTTCTAAGCTTGGACATAAAATTTGAAATCAGTTCTGAATTTCGAATTAAATTTTATCAAAATCGGACGACTATATCATATAGCTGTCATTGGAACGATCGGAAAATTGGTGGGAAAATAATATGAAACAAATTTAGCTTTGGGGCTTTTTGACATTTTTTCTTATAATATTGGGAATATAATTTTTTATATTTTGAAGAATTTTGAATTCAATAAATAAATAAGAATCGAACTTTTCTAATTTGAAATCCCGTTTAATAGTTTGCGGATTATCAGCGAACAGTTCTCTTATAAACGTAAGAGTGGGTATTGACTAGACAAATACATATCAATTAAAGTTGTTTAAGCCTTTCCTAACTTTATATCAGTAGAAGCCATAGTTTCAGGCGGTTTGTGGGCGTTACAAAGTTTGTATACCCTTTCAGTTGATTGTTGAAAAGTATTATATAATTATATCTCTGACCGTTTCTTTGATTTTTGAAATTCTTAAAAATATTCAAGGAAGAACGCTATAGTCGAGTCCCTCCAATATCAGATAACCGTTACTAAGCTTGAGTGAGCAAAATGAAAATGGAGATATATAAGCAGCAAAAAAATATTGTAACGCGCCACCTACCGGCTATTTCGGTATATGTCATGTGGGCGGCAGACAGTTTTAAGTTTTTTAGCCGTTTGGGTTCGTTAGAGTGGGCGTGGCAAACATTTTTTAAATCAATCGAAAGGTTTTGATGAGAACAAATATATTTGATCAAAAAAACAGTAGGCGTGACACATTTATTTAAGGTGAAATGATAGGTATTAATAAGACAAATACATTTTGTTTATCACCGTTCATACAGACGGACGGACATGGCAAGATCGTCTCGGCTAGTCATGCTTTTCAAGAATGTATACGAGGTGTGTTCAAAAAGTAAGGTGACTTTTCAAATTGCGCGGGCAACATATTTTCGATTATCGATTTTTTTGTTTTGTTATGTTGGTACACTCTTCCCTAACATCTGTACCAAGTTTCAATTGAATCCCCTTTTTTGTTTAGTTGTGAGAGGCGTAAAGGTAACAAGTTGTTTTGCGTGCTCAGCGATTTTTTGCTATCGAAAAATATGGATCAAAGGATTTGCATCAAATTTTGTATAAAAAATAAAATTAAGTGAAACTGTTCTGAGTAAAAAATATGTTTACAAGTGGTACAAACTCTTCCAAGATGGCCGGGAAGATGCCAATGACGAGCCTCGCTCTGGACGCTTAAGCACGTCAACAACTGATGAAAACGTTCAAGCAGTGAAGAAAATTGTTTTGGAAAATCGTCGAATCACTATCAGAGAGGTTGCTGAAGATGTCGGTATATCGCTTGGCTCGTGCCATGAAATTTTTTCAAACGTTTTGGGCATAAGTCGCGTGTCAGCGAAGTTTGTTCCAAAATTGCTAAATTTTGACCAAAAGAACCGTCGCATGAGCATCGCTCAAGAGCTGTTGGATGACGTTAACGACGACACAGATTTACTCAAAAGGGTCATAGCTGGTGACGAATCATGGGTATATGGTTATGATATCCAAGCCAAAGCCCAATCGTCACAATGGAAGAGCCCAGGTGAGCCAAGACCGAAAAAAGCACGCCAAGTTCGATCAAATGTCAAAGTTTTGATCACTGTCTTCTTCGATTACCATGGCGTGGTGCATCAGGAGTTCTTACCATATGGTCGTACGGTCAATAAACTGTATTATCTGGAAGTTATGCGCCGTTTGCGATAAGCAATACGAAAGAAACGTCCAGAATTGTGGAAAAACAATTCATGGCTTTTGCATCACGATAATGACCCTGCTCACTCATCTTTGCTTGTGTGAGATTTTTTGGCCAAAAACAACACCACAATAATGCCTCAGCCACCATATTCACCGGATTTGGCCCCATGTGACTTTTTCTTGTTCCCAAAACTAAAGAGACCTATGAAAGGACGGAGATTTGGAACGATTGAAGAGATAAAGACTGCATCGCTGGGAGAGCTCAAGGCTATACCGAAAAGTGCTTATAGGAAGTGCTTTGAGGATTGGAAAAACCGTTGGCATAAGTGTATTGTATCTGAGGGAGATTACTTTGAAGGGGACAACATTAATATTGAAAAATAAATTAATTGTTTTTCTTGAAAATACAAAGTCACCTCGTATACTTTATGGGTTCGGGAACGCTTCGTTTTATCTGTTACATACTTTCTGACGAATCTACCAATTTTTCGAACGTTCCGATGACTATGATATAATGCTCCGATTTCGATGAAATTAAATTCGAAACTCAGAACTCAGATTTCAGTCAGAAGTTTGAAACGCAGTGAAGGAGACGTTTCCGACCCCCTAAAGTATATATATTCTTGATCAGCGTCACAATACGAGTCGATTTAGCCATGTCCGTCTGTCCGTCCGTCTGTCCGTCCGCTTCTACGCAAGCTAGTCTCTCAGTTTTAAAGCTATCCGGCTGAAACTTTCCAAAAAGTCTTCTTTCTATTGCAGGTAGTATATAAGTCCGAACCAGCCGGATCGGAAAACTATATCTTATAGCTCCCATAGGGACTATCGGGGAAAAAATTAAAAAAAAAAATTATATTATATAACATTTTTAAATTAGATCTGAATTTCGAATTACATTTTATCAAAATCGGACGACTATATCATATAGCTCCCATAGGAACAATCGGAAAATTAGTGGTAAAATAATTTTGAAAAATTATATCTTCGGTGTTTATTAACTTATAACCTCCATTTTTATTTGGTGTTGAATTTCGAATTAAATTTTATTAAAATCGGACGACTACACCATATGGCTGCCATAGGAACGATCGGAAAATTAGTCGGAAAATATGAAACAAAAATTATATCTTTTGTGTTTTTAAACATATAACCTTATAAGCTTAAAAATAACATTTTTTAAGTATTTCAATTGAATCCCCTTTTTTGTTTAGTTGTGAGAGGCGTAAAGGTAACAAGTTGTTTTGCGTGCTCAGCGATTTTTTGCTATCGAAAAATATGGATCAAAGGATTTGCATCAAATTTTGTATAAAAAATAAAATTAAGTGAAACTGTTCTGAGTAAAAAATATGTTTACAAGTGGTACAAACTCTTCCAAGATGGCCGGGAAGATGCCAATGACGAGCCTCGCTCTGGACGCTTAAGCACGTCAACAACTGATGAAAACGTTCAAGCAGTGAAGAAAATTGTTTTGGAAAATCGTCGAATCACTATCAGAGAGGTTGCTGAAGATGTCGGTATATCGCTTGGCTCGTGCCATGAAATTTTTTCAAACGTTTTGGGCATAAGTCGCGTGTCAGCGAAGTTTGTTCCAAAATTGCTAAATTTTGACCAAAAGAACCGTCGCATGAGCATCGCTCAAGAGCTGTTGGATGACGTTAACGACGACACAGATTTACTCAAAAGGGTCATAGCTGGTGACGAATCATGGGTATATGGTTATGATATCGAAGCCAAAGCCCAATCGTCACAATGGAAGAGCCCAGGTGAGCCAAGACCGAAAAAAGCACGCCAAGTTCGATCAAATGTCAAAGTTTTGATCACTGTCTTCTTCGATTACCATGGCGTGGTGCATCAGGAGTTCTTACCATATGGTCGTACGGTCAATAAACTGTATTATCTGGAAGTTATGCGCCGTTTGCGATAAGCAATACGAAAGAAACGTCCAGAATTGTGGAAAAACAATTAATGGCTTTTGCATCACGATAATGACCCTGCTCACTCATCTTTGCTTGTGTGAGATTTTTTGGCCAAAAACAACACCACAATAATGCCTCAGCCACCATATTCACCGGATTTGGCCCCATGTGACTTTTTCTTGTTCCCAAAACTAAAGAGACCTATGAAAGGACGGAGATTTGGAACGATTGAAGAGATAAAGACTGCATCGCTGGGAGAGCTCAAGGCTATACCGAAAAGTGCTTATAGGAAGTGCTTTGAGGATTGGAAAAACCGTTGGCATAAGTGTATTGTATCTGAGGGAGATTACTTTGAAGGGGACAACATTAATATTGAAAAATAAATTAATTGTTTTTCTTGAAAATACAAAGTCACCTCGTATACTTTATGGGTTCGGGAACGCTTCGTTTTATCTGTTACATACTTTCTGACGAATCTACCAATTTTTCGAACGTTCCGATGACTATGATATAATGCTCCGATTTCGATGAAATTAAATTCGAAACTCAGAACTCAGATTTCAGTCAGAAGTTTGAAACGCAGTGAAGGAGACGTTTCCGACCCCCTAAAGTATATATATTCTTGATCAGCGTCACAATACGAGTCGATTTAGCCATGTCCGTCTGTCCGTCCGTCTGTCCGTCCGCTTCTACGCAAGCTAGTCTCTCAGTTTTAAAGCTATCCGGCTGAAACTTTCCAAAAAGTCTTCTTTCTATTGCAGGTAGTATATAAGTCCGAACCAGCCGGATCGGAAAACTATATCTTATAGCTCCCATAGGGACTATCGGGGAAAAAATTAAAAAAAAAAATTATATTATATAACATTTTTAAATTAGATCTGAATTTCGAATTACATTTTATCAAAATCGGACGACTATATCATATAGCTCCCATAGGAACAATCGGAAAATTAGTGGTAAAATAATTTTGAAAAATTATATCTTCGGTGTTTATTAACTTATAACCTCCATTTTTATTTGGTGTTGAATTTCGAATTAAATTTTATTAAAATCGGACGACTACACCATATGGCTGCCATAGGAACGATCGGAAAATTAGTCGGAAAATATGAAACAAAAATTATATCTTTTGTGTTTTTAAACATATAACCTTATAAGCTTAAAAATAACATTTTTTAAGTATTTCTAAATTTCGAATCAAATTTTATTGAAATCGAACGACTATATCATATGGCTGTCATAGGAACGATCGGATAATTGGTGGGAAATAATGTGAAACAAATTATAGCTTTCGGTCTTTTTGACATTTTATCTTATAATATTGGGAATATACATTTTTATATTTCTAAGAATTTCGAACTCAATTTGATAAAATTATTGATTATTTTTTATAACTGCAAGGGTATACAAACTTCGGCTTGCCGAAGTTAACTTCCTTTCTTGTTTCCGTAAATTCCTTTGGAAGCTATAAGATCCGTCTGGTTCCTACTTTTATACGCTGGTCGAAACTTACATATTATAAAATCAGGCATCAATGAAAAGGTAATTTAAATGGCGTTTCAATGATACAATACTTTTTTTAACCTATTTAGAATTATTGAAAATGATTAATTTTTGTGAAAATCTACTTCTATAACTTTTTTCTTCGTCTTGAAAATTAAATGAAGTTTTTGAATGCAAAAAGTTTCTTACAACAAAAAAATTAGTAACTGCAACAATAATTTTTTTTAAAATAGTTTTGTTTATACTTTTATGATCAAAAATAATATAAATATAAAAATAATAAAAAATATAAACCAAAAAAACGTCGCTGTTGTGAACTCTATTGTCTTAGCCACAGGCAGAACTCAGGATGGCCCGAGGATCTGGAATGCTGTAAAAGAAAACTTCTAATAGACCTAAAGAAAAAATTCTGGTAAATTTAGTATATCCGCGTGGAGTATTGCTATTTTTGGCAGAACTTTAGAATGGTAGTGCGCATCATCAGGTTTATTAGGCATTAACATTTTTAATTATTATTTTAATGGCGCGTAGTTTATATATGCCGAAATAAATAAACTAAAACTTATATTTTAAAGTATTACACTAGTCGGCATAAGTTTTGACAAAAGTTTTTTTTTGACAAAAGAAAAGTTAAGTATACTCCTAACTTGAACTTGCTTCGTTTTACTTTTGGCATCAACGGAAAGGTCATTTAAATTCCGTTTGAATGATGCACTACTTTTCTTAACCCATTCAGTACTTATTAAAACTTCCGAATTTGTGTGAAAATCTATCTAGTCATGTCCGTCTGTCCGTCCGTTTCTACGCAAACTAGTCTCTCAGTTTTAATGCTACCGGGCTGAAACATTCCCAAAAGTCTTTTTCTATTCGGTATTGTTTTACATATAACCTTCTAAGCTTATAAGTAAAATTTTTTAATTAGTTTTAAATTTTTTATTAAATTTTATCAAAATCGGACGACTATATCATATAGCTGCCATAGGAACGATCGAAAGTTAGTGGTAAAATAATATACAAAAAAGTATATCTTCGGTGCTTTTCGGCATATAACCTCCTACGCTAGGAAATAACATTTTTTAATTGGTTTTAAATTTCGAATTAAATTTGATAAAAATCTGACGTCTATATCATATAGCTGCCATAGAAAGAATCTCAAAATTAGTCGGAAAATATGAAAAATTATATCTTTTGTGTTTTTTCATATATAACCTTCTAAGCTTGGAAATAACATTTTTTGAAGTTTTAAGAATTTTGAAATCAATTTAATAAAAATTGGACTACTCTAACATATAGAAGTAAAATAAATAGTCAAAAAAAAGAATAGTCATTTTTTTTAATATATCTGAAGTCAGCAACAATCCTTAAAAATTTCACATGGTGTTACTAAAGTTAAGCATAAGCATAAAAAGCATTGCTTGGTGTCGTAAAGACCATTTGATTGTACTGACCATAGTACATCATCGTCCAAGATATGGTAGGTTTACAAGATTTGATCATTCAAACCGATGAAGGAATAGGATTCATCGGGAAAATGTTACTTGCTGAAGAAAGTAAAATTTAACATAAAATTAATAAAAACAAAAAAAAAACGATAAAAATTGCCGCAATTTTTTTTAATACATGCCAAATTTTATTTGTAGCTCGTTGCAAAAAACGCGTCATGTTTTTCAGTTGTTTATTTATTTTTATATTTGTACCTATATTACAAATTTATTAATTTAAAAATTATATAGGAACTGCAAAACTGGCAACTCTAAAATTCAATTACAAGAGACCATGGCTGACCGCCAAGTTCTATTTGCAGTTAAGGTGGCCATCCCGTGTTAAAACCGTTTGTCTAAATGTATTTAAAACATTTTTTCAACTAACGGTTAAAAGATACAATTTGAAATTCCATATATTTAGGTAATGTTTATGTACATTAGTTAATTTATTTTGAGTAAAACAAAATAAACACTAGAAGTTAGAGCACGATAAAGTAAGGGTTGTAAAAAAAAAAAAATAATCCGCTGGCTATCAGGATTCGGACTAAACGAGTGATTTCATAAAAAAAAATTCGAAGGAATTTTAATCATTTAATATGTTAGAAAACATCAAGGTTTTTTTTGATTCCTCCTAAACGATATAGTTGTCCGATTCTACTCGTTGTCACTTAATAATAGATTTCAGACTTTTGTAAAGGTTGCATCTCGATAGTTAGCACTACACTTGTTATTATTATACATTTTTGCTTAGTTACAAATTAATTGCTAATAATTTTTTTGATGAACGGATCGATTTGAATAAAAATTGTATTCATTATTGACCATCATCCAGAATACCGTGATAAAAATTAAATTAAATAATACTCATTTAAGTGTCTTAAATTAGACTACTAAGTTATGTTTATTGAGCATACATATGTATATCATGTTAAAGACAAAACGCAGGGAACGTAAAAATGTGAACTTAGAACTAGAACTTAATGTACGTTTTTGTGAAAATTGTATCTATAGTAGATAAGGCATACACACATTGCATATGTATATTTTTATTTCTGGAGAATACTGTTAAAGCAAAAACTTACGAAAATTATTTTTCGGAATTATAAGATATCTTTATTGATTTAAATTATAGAAAACAAAGCGTGACACTATTTAAACCTTGTGAAAGACATTTGCAAAAACTTCAAATTAAGTGCTATCGGTTAGCATTTGTCCTTAAAATACCAATTAGGGCACGTTCACCATATCACACACTGGTTGATCCAGTATAGCAGAGGCGCCCAAAAATACTTCCAAATGGAAGATATTCAGTAAAAAATTGTCGTACTGCTATTATGGATCCAATAAGATAAATGAAATAATAAAAACAAGAAAAAAACCATACGTCAAGGAATGACTTTTAAATGACATTTTAACACTTAAATTCAATTGCATACTTTTAGCTTAAGTAAAATCTCAGAATTTATTTTATTTAAAAAATCAATTTTAAATTCAAAATTGAACATTTTTCGGTTTAACGTCGATGTTTGCCTTTTAAAACATCGGAAAAGCTACGATTTCTGACCAACTGAGATTTCAAAGCACAATCGAATATGACGAACACAACAAAACACAAAAGAGCGTACAAGGCAGAAAGTGGCAAAAAGTTGGTGCTCAAACTTTAAAACGTAGAATAAAAAAACATTATCTAGTACTAACAAATAAGTTTCATCAAAGGGTGAGACGAAATTGGCAACTTTTTCTTTATCTAAAATCTATCTATGTACAAAAATACAACACTTAAAAGGTTCACTGAAGAAATACTAACATTAAAACAATAACACAACACAAAATGACATAACAATTACTCAGTTTTAGGTTTATATCTTTATTTTTAATATTCATTTTATTAAACGACAATTAGACGCGATTTAAGAGTAAAAATTACCCGTAGCGCGCACGAATTAAAGAGACCAAAAATGAAATTACCGTTAGTTTTATTGTCTGATAAAAAATATTTTTAGGACAAAAAATCGCCAATATCAGACTGATTTTTTTATTTGTAACTTACGAAATCAACAAATGTGCATATACAACATTAATGTATACTATTTGTGTAAGAGAACAGTTTTTCCTAAAGAGCCTAGTACGCACAACGACGGAAAACGCGAACACTTATAGGAGTGAGGAAGGTAAGTATGCGGCTAACACCTTTCGTTAAGAAAATATTAGAAAAAATAGCAGTCTTATCGAAGGAATTTCAGTAAGCACCGTTGGCCGTGGCTGAAGGAAAAAAAAGTAAATCATTGGCTGTGTCCGTGCAGAAGCCCGCGTCGAAACCAAAGTTTAAAAATGGAAGGCTGGATTGGATTCCAGCACTGCCTGTGGATTTGCAGTGTTGCAGTATTGCTATATGTGACTTCCTGATGGCGTCTTTGGCGTGGCTTTTGGATTTTCTTTCTTTTCTATATTTTGGTTTCTACACCGCTTCTAAAAGTACACAGCCAAAAATTTAATTTGTTAAACTATCACTCGCCAAATCTTGTATTTTTTTATCTCATCTGTGTGAGGCGTTGAAAATCACTTTTGAAAATATTGAATTTAAGTAATAACTTATTTATTTACATTTTACTTACAGAAGTTTGCAGAGACGTTTCCGACCCCATAAGGTATATATATTCTTGATCAGCGCCACTAGACGAGTCGATCTAGCCATGTCCGTCTATCCGTCCGTTTCTACGCAAACTAGTCTCTCAGTTTTAAAGCTACCGGGCTGAACCTTTCCCAAAAGTATTCTTTTTATTGCAGGTAGTATATAAGTCGAAAAAAATTATATCTTTGGTGTTTTTTAACATACAACCCTCTAAGCTTGGAAATAACATTTTGAAATCAGTTCTGAATTTCGAATTAAATTTTATCAAAATCGGACGACTATATCATATAGCTGTCATTGGAACGATCGGAAAATTGGTGGGAAAATAATATGAAACAAATTTAGCTTTGGGGCTTTTTGACATTTTTTCTTATAATATTGGGAATATAATTTTTTATATTTTGAAGAATTTTGAATTCAATAAATAAATAATAATCGAACTTCTCTAATTTGAAATCCCGTTTAATAGTGTGCGGATTATCAGCGAACAGTTCTCTTATAAACGTAAGAATGGGTATTGACTAGACAAATACATATCAATTAAAGTTGTTTAAGCCTTTCCTAACTTTATATCAGTAGAAGCCATAGTTTCAGGCGGTTTGTGGGCGTTACAAAGTTTGTATACCCTTTCAGTTGATTGTTGAAAAGTATTATATAATTATATCTCTGACCGTTTCTTTGATTTTTGAAATTCTTAAAAATATTCAAGGAAGAACGCTATAGTCGAGTCCCTCCAATATCAGATAACCGTTACTAAGCTTGAGTGAGCAAAATGAAAATGGAGATATATAAGCAGCAAAAAAATATTGTAACGCACCACCTACCGGCTATTTGGGTATATGTCATGTGGGCGGCAGACAGTTTTAAGTTTTTTAGCCGTTTGGGTTCGTTAGAGTGGGCGTGGCAAACATTTTTTAAATCAATCGAAAGGTTTTGATGAGAACAAATATATTTGATCAAAAAAACAGTGGGCGTGACACATTTATTTAAGGTGAAATGATAGGTATTAATAAGACAAATACATTTTGTTTATCACCGTTCATACAGACGGACGGACATGGCTAGATCGTCTCGGCTAGTCATGCTTATCAAGAATGTATACGAGGTGTGTTCAAAAAGTAAGGTGACTTTTCAAATTGCGCGGGCAACATATTTTCGATTATCGATTTTTTTGTTTTGTTATGTTGGTACACTCTTCCCTAACATCTGTACCAAGTTTCAATTGAATCCCCTTTTTTGTTTAGTTGTGAGAGGCGTAAAGGTAACAAGTTGTTTTGCGTGCTCAGCGATTTTTTGCTATCGAAAAATATGGATCAAAGGATTTGCATCAAATTTTGTATAAAAAATAAAATTAAGTGAAACTGTTCTGAGTAAAAAATATGTTTACAAGTGGTACAAACTCTTCCAAGATGGCCGGGAAGATGCCAATGACGAGCCTCGCTCTGGACGCTTAAGCACGTCAACAACTGATGAAAACGTTCAAGCAGTGAAGAAAATTGTTTTGGAAAATCGTCGAATCACTATCAGAGAGGTTGCTGAAGATGTCGGTATATCGCTTGGCTCGTGCCATGAAATTTTTTCAAACGTTTTGGGCATAAGTCGCGTGTCAGCGAAGTTTGTTCCAAAATTGCTAAATTTTGACCAAAAGAACCGTCGCATGAGCATCGCTCAAGAGCTGTTGGATGACGTTAACGACGACACAGATTTACTCAAAAGGGTCATAGCTGGTGACGAATCATGGGTATATGGTTATGATATCGAAGCCAAAGCCCAATCGTCACAATGGAAGAGCCCAGGTGAGCCAAGACCGAAAAAAGCACGCCAAGTTCGATCAAATGTCAAAGTTTTGATCACTGTCTTCTTCGATTACCATGGCGTGGTGCATCAGGAGTTCTTACCATATGGTCGTACGGTCAATAAACTGTATTATCTGGAAGTTATGCGCCGTTTGCGATAAGCAATACGAAAGAAACGTCCAGAATTGTGGAAAAACAATTAATGGCTTTTGCATCACGATAATGACCCTGCTCACTCATCTTTGCTTGTGTGAGATTTTTTGGCCAAAAACAACACCACAATAATGCCTCAGCCACCATATTCACCGGATTTGGCCCCATGTGACTTTTTCTTGTTCCCAAAACTAAAGAGACCTATGAAAGGACGGAGATTTGGAACGATTGAAGAGATAAAGACTGCATCGCTGGGAGAGCTCAAGGCTATACCGAAAAGTGCTTATAGGAAGTGCTTTGAGGATTGGAAAAACCGTTGGCATAAGTGTATTGTATCTGAGGGAGATTACTTTGAAGGGGACAACATTAATATTGAAAAATAAATTAATTGTTTTTCTTGAAAATACAAAGTCACCTCGTATACTTTATGGGTTCGGGAACGCTTCGTTTTATCTGTTACATACTTTCTGACGAATCTACCAATTTTTCGAACGTTCCGATGACTATGATATAATGCTCCGATTTCGATGAAATTAAATTCGAAACTCAGAACTCAGATTTCAGTCAGAAGTTTGAAACGCAGTGAAGGAGACGTTTCCGACCCCCTAAAGTATATATATTCTTGATCAGCGTCACAATACGAGTCGATTTAGCCATGTCCGTCTGTCCGTCCGCTTCTACGTAAGCTAGTCTCTCAGTTTTAAAGCTATCCGGCTGAAACTTTCCAAAAAGTCTTCTTTCTATTGCAGGTAGTATATAAGTCCGAACCAGCCGGATCGGAAAACTATATCTTATAGCTCCCATAGGGACTATCGGGGAAAAAATTAAAAAAAAAAATTATATCTTTCGTGTTTTTTAACATATACCTCTCTAAGCTTGGATATAACATTTTTAAATTAGTTCTGAGTTTCGAATTAAATTTTATCAAATTCGGACGACTATATCATATAGCTCCCATAGGAATAATCGGAAAATTAGTGGTAAAATAATTTTGAAAAATTATATCTTCGGTGTTTATTAACTTATAACCTCCATTTTTATTTGGTTTTGAATTTCGAATTAAATTTTATTAAAATCGGACGACTACACCATATGGCTGCCATAGGAACGATCGGAAAATTAGTCGGAAAACATGAAACAAAAATTATATCTTTTGTGTTTTTAAACATATAACCTTATAAGCTTGAAAATAACATTTTTTAAGTATTTCTAAATTTCGAATCAAATTTTATTGAAATCGAACGACTATATCATATAGCTGCCATAGGAACGATCGGATAATTGGTGGGAAATAATGTGAAACAAATTATAGCTTTCGGTCTTTTTGACATTTTATCTTATAATATTGGGAATATAAATTTTTATATTTTTAAGAATTTCGAATTCAATTTGATAAAATTATTGATTATATTTTATAACTGCAAGGGTATACAAACTTCGGCTTGCCGAAGTTAACTTCCTTTATTGTTTCCGTATATTCCTTTGGAAGCTATAAGATCCGTCTGGTTCCGACTTTTATACAATCTTTTTTTAACCTATTTAGAATTATTGCAAATGACTAATTTTTGTGAAAATCTACTTCTAACTTTTTTCTTCGTCTTGAAAATTAAATAAAGTTTTTGAATGCAAAAAGTTTTTTACAACAAAAAAATTAGTAACTGCAACAAGAATTTTTTAAAAATCATTTTGTTTATACTTTATGATCAAAAATAATATAAATATAAAAATAATAAAAAATATAAACCAAAAAACGTCGCTGTTGTGAACTCTATTGTCCTAGCCACAGGCAGAACTCAGGATGGCCCGATGATCTGGAATGCTGTAAAAGAAAACTTCTAATAGACCTAAAGAAAAAATTCTGGTAAATTTAGTATATTCGCGTGGAGTATTGCTATTTTTGGCAGAACTTTAGAATGGTAGTGCGCATCACCAGGTTTATTAGGCATAAACATTTTTAATTATTATTTTAATGGCGCGTAGTTTATACATGCCGAAATAAATAAACTAAAACTTATATTTTAAAGTATTACACTAGTCGGCATAAGTTTTGACAAAAGTTTTTTTTTGGCAAAAGAAAAGTTAAGTATACTCCTAACTTGAACTTGCTTCGTTTGACTTTTGGCGTCAACGGAAAGGTCATTTAAATTCCGTTTGAATGATGCACTACTTTTCTTAACCCATTCAGTACTTATTAAAAATTCCGAATTTGTGTGAAAATCTACTTTTTGAATTTTTTTCCTCGACTTGAAAATTTAATTATTTTCAGAGGCTATAATTTCAGTCAGAAGTTTGCAACGCAGTGAAGGAGACGTTTCCAACCCCCTAAAGTATATATATATATCTTGATCAGCGTCACAAGACGAGTCGATCTAGCCATGTCCGTCTGTCCGTCCGCTTCTACGCAAACTAGTCTCTCAGTTTTAAAGCTACCGGGCTGAAACATTCCCAAAAGTCTTTTTTATATTGCAGGTAATATATAAGTCGGAACCAGCCGGATCAGACAACTATATCCTATAGGAACTATAGGGAAAACAATTTAAAAAAAAAATTATATCTTTGGTGTTGTTTTACATATAACCTTCTAAGCTTAAAAGTAAAATTTTTAATTAGTTTTGAATTTTGAATTAAATTTTATCAAAATCCGACGACTATATCATATAGCTGCCATAGGAACGATCGAAAGTTAGTGGTAAAATAATATACAAAAAAGTATATCTTCGGTGCTTTTCAGCATATAACCTCCAACGCTTGGAAATAACATTTTTTAATTGGTTTTAAATTTCGAATTAAATTTTATCAAAATCGGACGACCATATCATATAGCTGCCATAGAAACGTTCTCAAAATTAGTCATCAAATATAAAAAAAATTATACATTTGGTGTTTCTTAACATATAACATCCTACGCTTGGAAATAACATTTTTTAATTAGTTTTGAATTTCGAATTAATTTTGATAAAAGTCTGACGTCTGTATCATATAGCTGCCATAGAAATAATCGCAAAATTAGTTGGAAAATATAAAAAAATTATATCTCTTGTGTTCTTTCACATATAACCTTCTAAGCTTGGAAATAACATTTTTTTAAGTTTTAGGAATTTCGAATTCAATTTAATAAAAATTGGACTACTCTAACATTTAGAAGTAAAAAAAATAGTCTAAAAAATGAATAAAGTCATTTTTTTTTAAATATCTGAAGTCAGCAACAATCCTTAAAAATTTCACATGGTGTTACTAAAGTTAATTAAAAAGCATTGCTTGGGGTCGTAAAGACCATTTGATTGTACTGACCATAGTACATCATCGTCCAAGATATGGTAGGTTTACAAGATTTGAACATTCAAACCGATGAAGGAATACTAGATTCATCGGGAAAATGTAACTTTCTGAAGAAAGTAAAATTTAACATAAAATTAATAAAAACAAAAAAAAACGATAAAAATTGCCGCAATTTTGTTTAATTCCTGCCAAATTTTATTTGTGGCTCGTTGCAAAAAACGCGTCATGTTTTTCAGTTGTTTATTTATTTTTTAAGTTGTACCTATATTACAAATTTGTTAATTTAAAAATTGTATAGGAACTCATTAATATGTAATTAGTTTAGCAAAGTTCTATTTTCACTTAAGGTGGTCATCCCGTGTTAAAACCGTTTGTCTCAATGTATTTAAAACATTTTTTCAACTAACGGTTAAAAGATACAATTTGAAATTCCATATATTTAGGTAATGTTTATGTACATTAGTTAATTAATTTTGAGTAAAACAAAATAAACACTAGAAGTTAGAGCACGATAAAGTAAGGGTTGTAAAAAAAAAAAAATAATCCGCTGGCTATCAGGATTCGGACTAAACGAGTGATTTCATAAAAAAAAATTCGAAGGAATTTTAATCATTTAATATGTTAGAAAACATCAAGGTTTTTTTTGATTCCTCCTAAACGATATAGTTGTCCGATTCTACTCGTTGTCACTTAATAATAGATTTCAGACTTTTGTAAAGGTTGCATCTCGATAGTTAGCACTACACTTGTTATTATTATACATTTTTGCTTAGTTACAAATTAATTGCTAATAATTTTTTTGATGAACGGATCGATTTGAATAAAAATTGTATTCATTATTGACCATCATCCAGAATACCGTGATAAAAATTAAATTAAATAATACTCATTTAAGTGTCTTAAATTAGACTACCAAGTTATGTTTATTGAGCATACATATGTATATCATGTTAAAGACAAAACGCAGGGAACGTAAAAATGTGAACTTAGAACTAGAACTTAATGTACGTTTTTGTGAAAATTGTATCTATAGTAGATAAGGCATACACACATTGCATATGTATATTTTTATTTCTGGAGAATACTGTTAAAGCAAAAACTTACGAAAATTATTTTTCGGAATTATAAGCTATCTTTATTGATTTGGATTATAGAAAACAAAGCGTGACACAATTTAAACCTTGTGAAAGACATTTGCAAAAACTTCAAATTAAGTGCTATCGGTTAGCATTTGTCTTTAAAATACCAATTAGGGCACGTTCACCATATCACACACTGGTTGATCCAGTATAGCAGAGGCGCTCAAAAATACTTCCAGATGGAAGATATTCAGTAAAAAATTGTCGTACTGCTATTATGGACCCAATAAGATAAATGAAATAATAAAACCAAGAAAAAAAACATACGCTAAGGAATGACTTTAAAATGACATTTTAACACTTAAATTCAATTGCATACTTTTAGCTTAAGTAAAATCTCAGAATTTATTTTATTTAAAAAATCAATTTTAAATTCACAATTGAACATTTTTCGGTTTAACGTCGATGTTTGCCTTTTAAAACATCGGAAAAGCTACGATTTCTGACCAACTGAGATTTCAAAGCACAATCGAATATGACGAAAACAACAAAACACAAAAGAGCGTACAAGGCAGAAAGTGGCAAAAAGTTGGAGCTCGAACTTTAAAACGTAGAATAAAAAAATATTATCTAGTACTAAAAAATAAGTTTCATCAAAGGGTGAGACGAAATTGGCAACTTTTTTTATCTAAAATCTATCTATGTACAAAAATACAACAATTAAAAGGTTCACTGAAGAAACACTAACATTAAAACAATAACACAACACAAAATGACATAACAATTACTCAGTTTAAGGTTTATACCTTTATTTTTAATATTCATTTTATTAAACGACAATTAGACGCGATTTAAGAGTAAAAATTAATATTTTTGTGGAACGTGCACAGGTTTTTTTGTCATTTCTCTCGGTAACCGTAGCGCGCACGAATTAAAGAGACCAAAAATGAAATTACCGTTGTTTTATTGTCTGATAAAAAATATTTTTAGGACAAAAAATCGCCAATATCAGACTTATGTTTTTTTATTTTTAACTTACGAAATCAACCAATGTGCATATACAACATTAATGTATACTATTGGTGTAAGAAAACAGTTTTTCCTAAAGAGCCTAGTACTCACAGCGACGGAAACCGCGAACACTTATAGGAGTGAGCGAGGTAAGTATGCGGCTAACGCCTTTCGTTAAGAAAATACCAGAAAAAATAGCAGTCTTATCGAAGGAATTTCAGTAAGCACCGTTGGCCGTGGCTGAAGGAAAAAAAAGTAAATCATTGGCTGTGTCCATGTAGAAGCCCGCGTCGAAACCAAAGTTTAAAAATGGAAGGCTGGATTGGATTCCAGCACTGCCTGTGGATTTGCAGTGTTGCAGTATTGCTATATGTGACTTCCTGATGGCGTCTTTGGCGTGGCTTTTGTGTTTTTTCTTTCTTTTCTATATTTTGGTTTCTACACCGCTTCTAAAAGTACACAGCCAAAAATTTAATTTGTTAAACTATCACTCGCCAAATCTTGTATTTTTTTATCTCATCTGAGTGAGGCGTTGAAAATCAAACCAGACAAAAGCGTTATCGATTTTACTAGTACTATTCTTCAGCCTAAGATCGGCTAAAAGTTCCGCTAGTCGAAAAATCTTCACCCTGAATCCATGTATCATCCCCTTAGTTCCGAAAAAAGTTTCAATTGTGAATCACTTTGTGAATGCGAAGTGAATGGCACCTTGCACGAGTGAAATTGTCCGCTTTTTCACAAGTTAAAATTCAAATGAAACTTTTTGAAGTCACTTTGTTTCTTTAACTCATTTTTGTATAAACTGTCACCTGGCAAGTTCCAAGTGAAATCAGTTTGAAAATATTGCATTTTTCCAACGAGTTTTCACTTTTGAAAATATTGAATTTAAATAAAAACTTATTTGTTTACATTTTACTTACAGAAGTTTGCAGGAGACGTTTCCGACCCCATAAGGTATATATATTCTTGATCAGCGTCACTAGACGAGTCGATCTAGCCATGTCCGTCTATCCGTCTGTTTCTACGCAAACTAGTCTCTCAGTTTTAAAGCTACCGGGCTGAAACTTTCCCAAAAGTATTCTTTTTTTTGCAAGTAGTATATAAGTCGAAAAAAATTATATCGTTGGTGTATTTTAACATACAACTTTCTAAACTTGGAAATAACATTTTGATATTAGTTCTAAATTTCGAATTCAATTTTATCAAAATCGGAAGACTATATCATATAGCTGTCAAAGGAACGATCGGAAAATTGGTGGGAAAATAATATGAAACAAATTTAGCTTTGGGGCTTAAATTGGTGGGAAATAATGTGAAACAAATTACAGCTTTCGGTCTTTTTGACATTTTATCTTATAATATTGGGAATATACATTTTTATATTTTTAAGAATTTCGAACTGAATTTGATAAAATTATTGATTATTTTTTATAACTGCAAGGGTATACAAACTTCGGCTTGCCGAAGTTAACTTCCTTTCGTGTTTTCCGTATATTCCTTTGGAAGCTATAAGATCCGTCTGGTTCCGACTTTTATACCCTGGTCGAAACTTACGTATTATAAGATCAGGCATCAATGAAAAGCTAATTTAAATGCCGTTTCAATGATACAATACTTTTTTTAACCTGTTTAGAATTATTGAAAATGACTAATTTTTGTGAAAATCTACTTCTATAACTTTATAATTTATAATTTTTATTATAAAAAATATAAACCAAAAATCGTCGCTGTTGTGAAGTCTATTGTCCTAGCCACAGGCAGAACTCAGGATGGCCCGATGATCTGGAAAGCTGTAAAAGAAAACTTCTAATAGACCTAAAGAAAAAATTCTGGTAAATTTAGTATATCCGCGTAGAGTATTGCTATTTTTGGCAGAACTTTAGAATGGTAGTGCGCATCACCAGGTTTATTAGGCATAAACATTTTAATTATTATTTTAATGGCGCGTATGCCGAAATAAATAAACTAAAACTTATATTTTAAAGTATTACACTAGTCGGCATAAGTTTTGACAAAAGTTTTTTTTTGGCAAAAGAAAAGTTAAGTATACTCCTAACTTGAACTTGCTTCGTTTGACTTTTGGCGTCAACGGAAAGGTCATTTAAATTCCGTTTGAATGATGCACTACTTTTTTTAACCCATTCAGTACTTATTAAAAATTTCGAATTTGTGTGAAAATCTACTTTTTGAATTTTTTCCTCGACTTGAAAATTTAAATATTTTGATGTAAAACGTTTGTTAAAACAAAAATAATAGTATCTGCAAAAAACATTTTTCGAAAATAACATTTATTAATTGGTTTTAAAATCGGACGACCATATCATATAGCTGCCATAGAAACGTTCTCTTTTGAATTCAATTTAATAAAAATTGGACTACTCTAACATATAAAAGTAAAAAAAATAAACTAAATAAAGAATAAAGTCATTATTTTAAATATATCTGAAGTCAGCAACAATCCTTAAAAATTTCACATGGTGTTACTAAAATTAATTAAAAAGCATTGCTTGGTGTCGTAAAGACCATTTGTTTGTACTGACCATAGTACATCATCGTCCAAGATATGGTAGGTTTACAAGTTTCGAACATTCAAACCCATGAAGGAATACTAGATTCACCGGGAAAATGAAACTTGCTGAAGAAAGTAAAATTTAACATAAAATTAATAAAAACAAAAAAAAAAAACGATAAAAATGCCGCATTTTTTTTTAATTCATGCCAAATTTTATTTGTGGCTCGTTGCAAAAAACCCGTCATGTTTTTCAGTTGTTTATTTATTTGTTAATTTGTACCTATATTACAAATTTATTAATTTAAAAATTTTATAGGAATTCATTAATATGTAATTAGTTTAGCACAACTGGCAACTAAAAAAAAATTCAATTACAAGAGACCATGGCTGACCGCCAAGTTCTATTTGCACTTAAGGTGGTCATCCCGTGTTAAAACCGTTTGTCTAAATGTATTTAAAACATTTTTTCAACTAACGGTTAAAAGATACAATTTGAAATTCCATATATTTAGGTAATGTTTATGTACATTAGTTAATTAATTTTGAGTAAAACAAAATAAACACTAGAAGTTAGAGCACGATAAAAAAAAGGGTTGTAAAAAAAAAATATAATAATCCGCTGGCTATCAGGATTCGGACTGAACGGGTGATTTCATTAAAAAAAATTCAAAGCCATTTTAATCATTTAATATGTTAGAAAACATCAAGGTTTTTTTTGATTCCTCCTATACGATATAGTTGTCCGATTCTATTCGTTGTCACTTAATAATAGATTTCAGACTTTTGTAAAGGTTGCATCTCGATAGTTAGCACTACACTTGTTATTATTATACATTTTTGCTTAGTTACAAATTAATTGCTAATAATTTTTTTGATAAACGGATCGATTTGAAAACAATTTTTCCATCCGTCTGGACGTTGAAAATAAAAATTGTATTCATTATTGACCATCATCCAGAATACCGTGATAAAAATTAAATTAAATAATACTCATTTAAGTGTCTTAAATTAGACTACTTAGTTATGTTTATTGAGCATACATATGTATATCATGTTAAAGACAAAACGCAGGGAACGTAAAAATGTGAACTTAGAACTAGAACTTAATGTACGTTTTTGTGAAAATTGTATCTTATAGTAGATAAGGCATACACTCATTGCATATGTATATTTTTATTTCTGGAGAATACTGTTAAAGAAAAAACTTACGAAAATTATTTTTCGGAATTATAAGCTATCTTTATTGATTTGGATTATAGAAAACAAAGCGTGGCACAATTTAAACCTTGTGAAACGTCATTTGCAAAATCTTAAAATTAAGTGCTATCGGCTAGCATTTGTCCTTAAAATACCAATTAGGGCACGTTCACCATATCACACACTGGTTGATCCAGTATAGCAGAGGCGCCCAAAAATACTTCCAGATGGAAGATATTCAGTAAAAAATTGTTGTACTGCTATTATGGACCCAATAAGATAAATGAAATAATAAAAACAAGAAAAAAACCATTCGTCAAGGAAGCAATATACTAGAAAATGACTTTTTAACACTTAAATTGCATACTTTTAGCTTAAGTAAAATCTAAGAATTTATTTTATTTAAAAAATCAATTTTAAATTCAAAATTGAACATTTTTCGGTTTAACGTCAATGTTTGCCTTTTAAAACATCGGAAAAGCTACGATTTCTGACCAACTGAGATTTCAAAGCACAATCGAATATGACGAAAACAACAAAACACAAAAGAGCGTACAAGGCAGAAAGTGGCAAAAAGTTGGAGCTCGAACTTTAAAACGTAGAATAAAAAAACATTATCTAGTACTAAAAAATAAGTTTCATCAAAGGGTGAGACGAAATTGGCAACTTTTTTTTATCTAAAATCTATCTATGTACAAAAATACAACAATTAAAAGGTTCACTGAAGAAACACTAACATTAAAACAATAACACAACACAAAATGACATAACAATTACTCAGTTTAAGGTTTATACCTTTATTTTTAATATTCATTTTATTTAACGACAATTAGACGCGATTTAAGAGTAAAAATTAATATTTTTGTGGAACGTGCACAGGTTTTTTGTCATTTCTCTCGGTAACCGTAGCGCGCACGAATTAAAGAGACCAAAAATGAAATTACCGTTAGTTTTATTGTCAGATAAAAAATATTTTTTTGGACAAAAAATCGCCAATATCAGACTTATGTTTTTTTATTTGTAACTTACGAAATCAACCAAAGTGCAAATACAACATTAATTATACTATTTGTGTAAGAAAACAGTTTTTCCTAAAGAGCCTAGTACTCACAGCGACGGAAACCGCGAACACTTATAGGAGTGAGCGAGGTAAGTATGCGGCTAACGCCTTTCGTTAAGAAAATACCAGAAAAAATACCAGTCTTATCGAAGGAATTTCAGTAAGCCCCGTTGGCCGTGGCTGAAGGAAAAAAAAAGTAAATCATTGGCTGTGTCCGTGCAGAAGCCCGCGTCGAAACCAAAGTTTAAAAATGGAAGGCTGGATTGGAATCCAGCACTGCCTGTGGATTTGCAGTGTTGCAGTATTGCTATATGTGACTTCCTGATGGCGTCTTTGGCGTGGCTTTTGTGTTTTCTCTTTCTTTTCTATATTTTGGTTTCTACACCGCTTCTAAAAGTACACAGCCAAAAATTTAATTTGTTAAACTATCACTCGCCAAATCTTGTATTTTTTTATCTCATCTGTGTGAGGCGATGAAAATCAAACCAGACAAAAGTGTTATCGATTTTACTAGTACTATTCTTCAGCCTAAGATCGGCTAAAAGTTCCGCTAGTCGAAAAATCTTCACCCTGAATCCATGTATCATCCCCTTAGTTCCGAAAAAAGTTTCAATTGTGAATCACTTTGTGAATGCGAAGTGAATGGCACCTTGCACGAGTGAAATTGTCCGCTTTTTCACAAGTTAAAATTCAAATGAAACTTTTTGAAGTCACTTTGTTTCTTTAACTCATTTTTGTATAAACTGTCACCTGGCAAGTTCCAAGTGAAATCAGTTTGAAAATATTGCATTTTTCCAACGAGTTTTCACTTTTGAAAATATTGAATTTAAATAAAAACTTATTTGTTTACATTTTACTTACAGAAGTTTGCAGGAGACGTTTCCGACCCCATAAGGTATATATATTCTTGATCAGCGTCACTAGACGAGTCGATCTAGCCATGTCCGTCTATCCGTCTGTTTCTACGCAAACTAGTCTCTCAGTTTTAAAGCTACCGGGCTGAAACTTTCCCAAAAGTATTCTTTTTTTTGCAAGTAGTATATAAGTCGAAAAAAATTATATCGTTGGTGTATTTTAACATACAACTTTCTAAACTTGGAAATAACATTTTGATATTAGTTCTGAATTTCGAATTCAATTTTATCAAAATCGGAAGACTATATCATATAGCTGTCAAAGGAACGATCGGAAAATTGGTGGGAAAATAATATGAAACAAATTTAGCTTTCGGGCTTTAATTGGTGGGAAATAATGTGAAACAAATTACCACTTTCGGTCTTTTTGACATTTTATCTTATAATATTGGGAATATACATTTTTATATTTTTAAGAATTTCGAACTCAATTTGATAAAATTATTGATTATTTTTTATAACTGCAAGGGTATACAAACTTCGGCTTGCCGAAGTTAACTTCCTTTCGTGTTTTCCGTATATTCCTTTGGAAGCTATAAGATCCGTCTGGTTCCGACTTTTATACCCTGGTCGAAACTTACGTATTATAAGATCAGGCATCAATGAAAAGCTAATTTAAATGCCGTTTCAATGATACAATACTTTTTTAACCTGTTTAGAATTATTGAAAATGACTAATTTTTGTGAAAATCTACTTCTATAACTTTTTTCTTCGTCTTGAAAATTAAATGAAGTTTTTGAAAAAGTTTCTTACAACAAAAAAATTAGTAACTGCAACAAGAATTTTTTAAAAATCATTTTGTTTATACTTTAATTATCAAAAATAATATAAATATAAAAATAATAAAAAATATAAACCAAAAATCGTCGCTGTTGTGAAGTCTATTGTCCTAGCCACAGGCAGAACTTAGGATGGCCCGATGATCTGGAATGCTGTAAAAGAAAACTTCTAATAGACCTAAAGAAAAAATTCTGGTAAATTTAGTATATCCGCGTAGAGTATTGCTATTTTTGGCAGAACTTTAGAATGGTAGTGCGCATCACCAGGTTTATTAGGCATAAACATTTTAATTATTATTTTAATGGCGCGTATGCCGAAATAAATAAATTAAAACTTATATTTTAAAGTATTACACTAGTCGGCATAAGTTTTGACAAAAGTTTTTTTTTGACAAAAGAAAAGTTAAGTATACTCCTAACTTGAACTTGCTTCGTTTGACTTTTGGCATCAACGGAAAGGTCATTTAAATTCAGTTTGAATGATGCACTACTTTTCTTAACCCATTCAGTACTTATTAAAAATTCCGAATTTGTGTGAAAATCTACTTTTTGAATTTTTTTCCTCGACTTGAAAATTTAAATATTTTCAGAGGCTATAATTTCAGTCAGAAGTTTGCAACGCAGTGAAGGAGACGTTTCCGACCCCCTAAAGTATATATATATATCTTGATCAGCGTCACAAGACGAGTCGATCTAGCCATGTCCGTCTGTCCGTCCGTCTGTCCGTCCGCTTCTACGCAAACTAGTCTCTCAGTTTTAAAGCTACCGGGCTGAAACATTCCCAAAAGTCTTTTTTCTATTGCAGGTAATATATAAGTCGGAACCAGCCGGATCAGACAACTATATCCTATAGGAACTATAGGGAAAACAATTTAAAAAAAAATTATATCTTTGGTGTTGTTACATATAACCTTCTAAGCTTAAAAGTAAAATTTTTAATTAGTTTTGAATTTTGAATTAAATTTTATCAAAATCCGACGACTATATCATATAGCTGCCATAGGAACGATCGAAAGTTAGTGGTAAAATAATATACAAAAAAGTATATCTTCGGTGCTTTTCAGCATATAACCTCCAACGCTTGGAAATAACATTTTTTAATTGGTTTTAAATTTCGAATTAAATTTTACCAAAATCGGACGACCATATCATATAGCTGCCATAGAAACGTTCTCAAAATTAGTCATCAAATATAAAAAAAATTATACATTTGGTGTTTCTTAACATATAACATCCTACGCTTGGAAATAACATTTTTTAATTAGTTTTGAATTTCGAATTAATTTTGATAAAAGTCTGACGTCTGTATCATATAGCTGCCATAGAAATAATCGCAAAATTAGTCGGAAAATATAAAAAAATTATATCTCTTGTGGTCTTTCACATATAACCTTCTAAGCTTGGAAATAACATTTTTTGAAGTTTTAGGAATTTCGAATTCAATTTAATAAAAATTGGACTACTCTATATATAGAAGTAAAAAAAATAGTCTAAAAAATGAAAAGTCATTTTTTTTAATATATCTGAAGTCAGCAACAATCCTTAAAAATTTCACATGGTGTTACTTTTTTTTAATTAAAAAGCATTGCTTGGGGTCGTAAAGACCATTTGATTGTACTGACCATAGTACATCAGCGTCCAAGATATGGTAGGTTTACAAGTTTTGAACATTCAAACCCATGAAGGAATACTAGATTCACCGGGAAAATGAAACTTGCTGAAGAAAGTAAAATTTAACATAAAATTAATAAAAACAAAAAAAAAAAAACGATAAAAATGCCGCCATTTTTTTTAATTCATGCCAAATTTTATTTGTGGCTCGTTGCAAAAAACCCGTCATGTTTTTCAGTTGTTTATTTATTTGTTAATTTGTACCTATATTACAAATTTATTAATTTAAAAATTTTATAGGAACTCATTAATATGTAATTAGTTTAGCACAACTGGCAACTAAAAAAAAATTCAATTACAAGAGACCATGGCTGACCGCCAAGTTCTATTTGCACTTAAGGTGGTCATCCCGTGTTAAAACCGTTTGTCTAAATGTATTTAAAACATTTTTTCAACTAACGGTTAAAAGATACAATTTGAAATTCCATATATTTAGGTAATGTTTATGTACATTAGTTAATTAATTTTGAGTAAAACAAAATAAACACTAGAAGTTAGAGCACGATAAAAAAAAGGGTTGTAAAAAAAAAATATAATAATCCGCTGGCTATCAGGATTCGGACTGAACGGGTGATTTCATTAAAAAAATTCAAAGCCATTTTAATCATTTAATATGTCAGAAAACATCAAGGTTTTTTTTGAATCCTCCTATACGATATAGTTTCCAATTCTACTCGTTGTCACTTAATAATAGATTTCAGACTTTTGTAAAGGTTGCATCTCGATTGTTAGCACTACACTTGTTATTATTATACATTTTTGCTTAGTTACAAATTAATTGCTAATAATTTTTTTGATAAACGGATCGATTTGAAAATAATTTTTCCATCCGTCTGGACGTTGAAAATAAAAATTGTATTCATTATTGACCATCATCCAGAATACCGTGATAAAAATTAAATTAAATAATACTCATTTAAGTGTCTTAAATTAGACTACTAAGTTATGTTTATTGAGTATACATATGTATATCATGTTAAAGACAAAACGCAGGGAACGTAAAAATGTGAACTTAGAACTAGAACTTAATGTACGTTTTTGTGAAAATTGTATCTTATAGTAGATAAGGCATACACTCATTGCATATGTATATTTTTATTTCTGGAGAATACTGTTAAAGCAAAAACTTACGAAAATTATTTTTCGGAATTATAAGCTATCTTTATTGATTTGGATTATAGAAAACAAAGCGTGACACAATTTAAACCTTGTGAAACGTCATTTGCAAAATCTTAAAATTAAGTGCTATCGGCTAGCATTTGTCCTTAAAATACCAATTAGGGCACGTTCACCATATCACACACTGGTTGATCCAGTATAGCAGAGGCGCCCAAAAATACTTCCAGATGGAAGATATTCAGTAAAAAATTGTTGTACTGCTATTATGGACCCAATAAGATAAATGAAATAATAAAAACAAGAAAAAAACCATTCGTCAAGGAAGCAATATACTAGAAAATGACTTTTTAACACTTAAATTGCATACTTTTAGCTTAAGTAAAATCTAAGAATTTATTTTATTTAAAAAATCAATTTTAAATTCAAAATTGAACATTTTTCGGTTTAACGTCGATGTTTGCCTTTTAAAACATCGGAAAAGCTACGATTTCTGACCAACTGAGATTTCAAAGCACAATCGAATATGACGAAAACAACAAAACACAAAAGAGCGTACAAGGCAGAAAGTAGCAAAAAGTTGGAGCTCGAACTTTAAAACGTAGAATAAAAAAACATTATCTAGTACTAACAAATAAGTTTCATCAAAGGGTGAGACGAAATTGGCAACTTTTTTTTATCTAAAATCTATCTATGTACAAAAATACAACAATTAAAAGGTTCACTGAAGAAACACTATCATTAAAACAATAACACAACACAAAATGACATAACAATTACTCAGTTTAAGGTTTATACCTTTATTTTTAATATTCATTTTATTAAACGACAATTAGACGCGATTTAAGAGTAAAAATTAATATTTTTGTGGAACGTGCACAGGTTTTTTTGTCATTTCTCTCGGTAACCGTAGCGCGCACGAATTAAAGAGACCAAAAATGAAATTACCGTTAGTTTTATTGTCAGATAAAAAATATTTTTTGGACAAAAAATCGCCAATATCAGACTTATGTTTTTTTATTTGTAACTTACGAAATCAACCAATGTGCATATACAACATTAATTATACTATTTGTGTAAGAAAACAGTTTTTCCTAAAGAGCCTAGTACTCACAGCGACGGAAACCGCGAACACTTATAGGAGTGAGCGAGGTAAGTATGCGGCTAACGCCTTTCGTTAAGAAAATACCAGAAAAAATACCAGTCTTATCGAAGGAATTTCAGTAAGCCCCGTTGGCCGTGGCTGAAGGAAAAAAAAAGTAAATCATTGGCTGTGTCCGTGCAGAAGCCCGCGTCGAAACCAAAGTTTAAAAATGGAAGGCTGGATTGGAATCCAGCACTGCCTGTGGATTTGCAGTGTTGCAGTATTGCTATATGTGACTTCCTGATGGCGTCTTTGGCGTGGCTTTTGTGTTTTCTCTTTCTTTTCTATATTTTGGTTTCTACACCGCTTCTAAAAGTACACAGCCAAAAATTTAATTTGTTAAACTATCACTCGCCAAATCTTGTATTTTTTTATCTCATCTGTGTGAGGCGTTGAAAATCAAACCAGACAAAAGCGTTATCGATTTTACTAGTACTATTCTTCAGCCTAAGATCGGCTAAAAGTTCCGCTAGTCGAAAAATCTTCACCCTGAATCCATGTATCATCCCCTTAGTTCCGAAAAAAGTTTCAATTGTGAATCACTTTGTGATTGCGAAGTGAATGGCACCTTGCACGAGTGAAATTGTCCGCTTTTTCACAAGTTAAAATTCAAATTAAACTTTTTGAAGTCACTTTGTTTCTTTAACTCATTTTGTATAAATTGTCACCTGACAAGTTCCAAGTGAAATCAGTTTGGAAATATTGCATTTTTCCAACGAGTTTTCACTTTTGAAAATATTGAATTTAAATAAAAAATTATTTGTTTACATTTTACTTACAGAAGTTTGCAGGAGACGTTTCCGACTGACATAAGGTAAATATATTCTTGATCAGCGTCACTAGACTAGTCGATCTAGCCATGTCCGTCTATCCGTCAGTTTCTACGCAAACTAGTCTCTCAGTTTTAAAGCTACTGGGCTGAAACTTTCCCAAAAGTATTCTTTTTTTTGCAGGTAGTATATAAGTCGAAAAAAATTATATCGTTGGTGTATTTAAACATACAACTTTCTAAACTTGGAAATAACATTTTGATATTAGTTCTAAATTTCGAATTCAATTTTATCAAAATCGGAAGACTATATCATATAGCTGTCAAAGGAACGATCGGAAAATTGGTGGGAAAATAATATGAAACAAATGTAGCTTTGGGGCTTTAATTGGTGGGAAATAATGTGAAACAAATTACAGCTTTCGGTCTTTTTGACATTTTATCTTATAATATTGGGAATATACATTTTTACATTTTTAAGAATTTCGAACTCAATTTGATAAAATTATTTATTATTTTTTATAACTGCAAGGGTATACAAACTTCGGCTTGCCGAAGTTAACTTCCTTTCGTGTTTTCCGTATATTCCTTTGGAAGCTATAAGATCCGTCTGGTTCCGACTTTTATACCCTGGTCGAAACTTACGTATTATAAGATCAGGCATCAGTGAAAAGCTAATTTAAATGCCGTTTCAATGATACAATACTTTTTTTAACTTAACTTATTGAAAATGACTAATTTTTGTGAAAATCTACTTCTATAACTTTTTTCTTCGTCTTGAAAATTAAATGAAGTTTTTGAATGCAAAAAGTTTCTTACAACAAAAAAATTAGTAACTGCAACAAGAATTTTTTAAAAATCATTTTGTTTATACTTTAATGATCAAAAATAATATAAATATAAAAATAATAAAAAATATAAACCAAAAATCGTCGCTGTTGTGAAGTCTATTGTCCTAGCCACAGGCAGAACTCAGGATGGCCCGATGATCTGGAATGCTGTAAAAGAAAACTTCTAATAGACCTAAAGAAAACATTCTGGTAAATTTAGTATATCCGCGTAGAGTATTGCTATTTTTGGCAGAACTTTAGAATGGTAGTGCGCATCACCAGGTTTATTAGGCATAAACGTTTTAATTATTATTTTAATGGCGCGTATGCCGAAATAAATAAACTAAAACTTATATTTTAAAGTATTACACTAGTCGGCATAAGTTTTGACAAAAGTTTTTTTTTGGCAAAAGAAAAGTTAAGTATACTCCTAACTTGAACTTGCTTCGTTTGACTTTTGGCGTCAACGGAAAGGTCATTTAAATTCCGTTTGAATGATGCACTACTTTTTTTAACCCATTCAGTACTTATTAAAAATTCCGAATTTGTGTGAAAATCTACTTTTTGAATTTTTTCCTCGACTTGAAAATTTAAATATTTTGATGTAAAACGTTTGTTAAAACAAAAATAATAGTATCTGCAAAAAACATTTTTCGAAAATAACATTTATTAATTGGTTTTAAAATCGGACGACCATATCATATAGCTGCCATGGAAACGTTCTCTTTTGAATTCAATTTAATAAAAATTGGACTACTCTAACATATAAAAGTAAAAAAAATAAACTAAAAAAAGAATAAAGTCATTATTTTAAATATATCTGAAGTCAGCAACAATCTATAAAAATTTCACATGGTGTTACTAAAATTAATTAAAAAGCATTGCTTGGTGTCGTAAAGACCATTTGTTTGTACTGACCATAGTACATCATCGTCCAAGATATGGTAGGTTTACAAGTTTTGAACATTCAAACCCATGAAGGAATACTAGATTCACCGGGAAAATGAAACTTGCTGAAGAAAGTAAAATTTAACATAAAATTAACAAAAACAAAAAAAAAACGATAAAAATGCCGCAATTTTTTTTAATTCATTCCAAATTTTATTTGTGGCTCGTTGCAAAAAACGCGTCATGTTTTTCAGTTGTTTATTTATTTTTTAAGTTGTACCTATATTACAAATTTGTTAATTTAAAAATTGTATAGGAACTCATTAATATGTAATTAGTTTAGCAAAACTGGCAACTCTAAAATTCAATTACAAGAGACCATGGCTGACCGCCAAGTTCTATTTGCAGTTAAGGTGGTCATCCCGTGTTAAAACCGTTTGTCTAAATATATTTAAAACATTTTTTCAACTAACGGTTAAAAGATACAATTTGAAATTCCATATATTTAGGTAATGTTTATGTACATTAGTTAATTAATTTTGAGTAAAACAAAATAAACACTAGAAGTTAGAGCACGAAAAGTAAGGGTTGTAAAAAAAAAAAATAATCCGCTGGCTATCAGGATTCGGACTAAACGAGTGATTTCATAAAAAAAAATTCGAAGGCATTTTAATCATTTAATATGTTAGAAAACATCAAGGTTTTTTTTGATTCCTCCTATACGATATAGTTGTCCGATTCTACTCGTTGTCACTTAATAATAGATTTCAGACTTTTGTAAAGGTTGCATCTCGATAGTTAGCACTACACTTGTTATTATTAATTATTGCATCAAATTTTGTATAAAAAATAAAATTAAGTGAAACTGTTCTGAGTAAAAAATATGTTTACAAGTGGTACAAACTCTTCCAAGATGGCCGGGAAGATGCCAATGACGAGCCTCGCTCTGGACGCTTAAGCACGTCAACAACTGATGAAAACGTTCAAGCAGTGAAGAAAATTGTTTTGGAAAATCGTCGAATCACTATCAGAGAGGTTGCTGAAGATGTCGGTATATCGCTTGGCTCGTGCCATGAAATTTTTTCAAACGTTTTGGGCATAAGTCGCATGTCAGCGAAGTTTGTTCCAAAATTGCTAAATTTTGACCAAAAGAACCGTCGCATGAGCATCGCTGAAGAGCTGTTGGATAACGTTAACGACGACACAGATTTACTCAAAAGAGTCATAGCTAGTGACGAATCATGGGTATATGGTTATGATATCGAAGCCAAAGCCCAATCGTCACAATGGAAGAGCCCAGGTGAGCCAAGACCGAAAAAAGCACGCCAAGTTCGATCAAATGTCAAAGTTTTGATCACTGTATTCTTCGATTACCATGGCGTGGTGCATCAGGAGTTCTTACCATATGGTCGTACGGTCAATAAACTGTATTATCTGGAAGTTATGCGCCGTTTGCGATAAGCAATACGAAAGAAACGTCCAGAATTGTGGAAAAACAATTCATGGCTTTTGCATCACGATAATGACCCTGCTCACTCATCTTTGCTTGTGTGAGATTTTTTGGCCAGAAATAACACCACAATAATGCCTCAGCCACCATATTCACCGGATTTGGCCCCATGTGACTTTTTCTTGTTCCCAAAACTAAAGAGACCTATGAAAGGACGGAGATTTGGAACGATTGAAGAGATAAAGACTGCATCGCTGGGAGAGCTCAAGGCTATACCGAAAAGTGCTTATAGGAAGTGCTTTGAGGATTGGAAAAACCGTTGGCATAAGTGTATTGTATCTGAGGGAGATTACTTTGAAGGGGACAACATTAATATTGAAAAATAAATTAATTGTTTTTCTTGAAAATACAAAGTCACCTCGTATACTTTATGGGTTCGGGAACGCTTCGTTTTATCTGTTACATACTTTCTGACGAATCTACCAATTTTTCGAACGTTCCGATGACTATGATATAATGCTCCGATTTCGATGAAATTAAATTCGAAACTCAGAACTCAGATTTCAGTCAGAAGTTTGAAACGCAGTGAAGGAGACGTTTCCGACCCCCTAAAGTATATATATTCTTGATCAGCGTCACAATACGAGTCGATTTAGCCATGTCCGTCTGTCCGTCCGTCTGTCCGTCCGCTTCTACGCAAGCTAGTCTCTCAGTTTTAAAGCTATCCGGCTGAAACTTTCCAAAAAGTCTTCTTTCTATTGCAGGTAGTATATAAGTCCGAACCAGCCGGATCGGAAAACTATATCTTATAGCTCCCATAGGGACTATCGGGGAAAAAATTAAAAAAAAAAATTATATCTTTCGTGTTTTTTAACATATACCTCTCTAAGCTTGGATATAACATTTTTAAATTAGTTCTGAGTTTCGAATTAAATTTTATCAAATTCGGACGACTATATCATATAGCTCCCATAGGAATAATCGGAAAATTAGTGGTAAAATAATTTTGAAAAATTATATCTTCGGTGTTTATTAACTTATAACCTCCATTTTTATTTGGTTTTGAATTTCGAATTAAATTTTATTAAAATCGGACGACTACACCATATGGCTGCCATAGGAACGATCGGAAAATTAGTCGGAAAACATGAAACAAAAATTATATCTTTTGTGTTTTTAAACGTATAACCTTATAAGCTTGAAAATAACATTTTTTAAGTATTTCTAAATTTCGAATCAAATTTTATTGAAATCGAACGACTATATCATATGGCTGTCATAGGAACGATCGGATAATTGGTGGGAAATAATGTGAAACAAATTATAGCTTTCGGTCTTTTTGACATTTTATCTTATAATATTGGGAATATACATTTTTATATTTTTAAGAATTTCGAACTCAATTTGATAAAATTATTGATTATTTTTTATAACTGCAAGGGTATACAAACTTCGGCTTGCCGAAGTTAACTTCCTTTCGTGTTTTCCGTATATTCCTTTGGAAGCTATAAGATCCGTCTGGTTCCGACTTTTATACCCTGGTCGAAACTTACGTATTATAAGATCAGGCATCAATGAAAAGCTAATTTAAATGCCGTTTCAATGATACAATACTTTTTTTAACCTATTTAGAATTATTGAAAATGACTAATTTTTGTGAAAATCTACTTCTATAACTTTTTTCTTCGTCTTGAAAATTAAATGAAGTTTTTGAATGCAAAAAGTTTCTTACAACAACAAAATTAGTAACTGCAACAAGAATTTTTTAAAAATCATTTTGTTTATACTTTAATGATCAAAAATAATATAAATATAAAAATAATAAAAAATATAAACCAAAAATCGTCGCTGTTGTGAAGTCTATTGTCCTAGCCACAGGCAGAACTCAGGATGGCCCGATGACAGCGTTCCAGCTGTAAAAGAAAACTTCTAATAGACCTAAAGAAAAAATTCTGGTAAATTTAGTATATCCGCGTAGAGTATTGCTATTTTTGGCAGAACTTTAGAATGGTAGTGCGCATCACCAGGTTTATTAGGCATAAACATTTTAATTATTATTTTAATGACGCGTAGTTTATACATGCCGAAATAAATAAACTAAAACTTATATTTTAAAGTATTACACTAGTCGGCATAAGTTTTGACAAAAGTTTTTTTTTGGCAAAAGAAAAGTTAAGTATACTCCTAACTTGAACTTGCTTCGTTTGACTTTTGGCGTCAACGGAAAGGTCATTTAAATTCCGTTTGAATGATGCACTACTTTTCTTAACCCATTCAGTACTTATTAAAAATTCCGAATTTGTGTGAAAATCTACTTTTTGAATTTTTTCCTCGACTTGAAAATTTAAATATTTTGATGCAAAACGTTTGTTAAAACAAATATAATAGTATCTGCAAAAAACATTTTTCGAAAATAACATTTATTAACTGGTTTTAAAATCGGACGACCATATCATATAGCTGCCATAGAAACGTTCTCTTTTAAATTCAATTTAATAAAAATTGGACTACTCTAAATATAAAAGTAAAAAAAATAAACTAAAAAAAGAATAAAGTCATTATTTTAAATATATCTGAAGTCAGCAACAATCTATAAAAATTTTACATGGTGTTACTAAAATTAATTAAAAAGCATTGCTTGGTGTCGTAAAGACCATTTGCTTGTACTGACCATAGTACATCACCGTCCAAGATATGGTAGGTTTACAAGATTTGAACATTCAAACCCATGAAGGAATACTAGATTCACCGGGAAAATGAAACTTGCTGAAGAAAGTAAAATTTAACATGAAATTGATAAAAACAAAAAAAAAAACGATAAAAGTGCCGCAATTTTTTTTAATTCATTCCAAATTTTATTTGTGGCTCGTTGCAAAAAACGCGTCATGTTTTTCAGTTGTTTATTTATTTTTTAAGTTGTACCTATATTACAAATTTGTTAATTTAAAAATTGTATAGGAACTCATTAATATGTAATTAGTTTAGCAAAACTGGCAACTCTAAAATTCAATTACAAGAGACCATGGCTGACCGCCAAGTTCTATTTGCAGTTAAGGTGGTCATCCCGTGTTAAAACCGTTTGTCTAAATATATTTAAAACATTTTTTCAACTAACGGTTAAAAGATACAATTTGAAATTCCATATATTTAGGTAATGTTTATGTACATTAGTTAATTAATTTTGAGTAAAACAAAATAAACACTAGAAGTTAGAGCACGAAAAGGGTTGTAAAAAAAAAAAAATAATCCGCTGGCTATCAGGATTCGGACTAAACGAGTGATTTCATAAAAAAAAATTCGAAGGCATTTTAATCATTTAATATGTTAGAAAACATCAAGGTTTTTTTTGATTCCTCCTATACGATATAGTTGTCCGATTCTACTCGTTGTCACTTAATAATAGATTTCAGACTTTTGTAAAGGTTGCATCTCGATAGTTAGCACTACACTTGTTATTATTATACATTTTTGCTTAGTTACAAATTAATTGCTAATAATTTTTTTGATAACCTGATCGATTTGAAAATATTTTTTCCATCCGTCTGGACGTTATAATAAAAATTGTATTCATTATTGACCATCATCCAGAATCCCGTGATAAAAATTAAATTAAATAATACTCATTTAAGTGTCTTAAATTAGACTACTAAGTTATGTTTATTGAGTATACATATGTATATCATGTTAAAGACAAAACGCAGGGAACGTAAAAATGTGAACATAGAACTAGAACTTAATGTACGTTTTTGTGAAAATTGTATCTTATAGTAGATAAGGCATACACACATTGCATATGTATATTTTTATTTCTGGAGAATACTGTTCAAGCAAAAACTTACGAAAATTATTTTTCGGAATTATAAGCTATCTTTATTGATTTGGATTATAGAAAACAAAGCGTGACACAATTTAAACCGTGTGAAAGACATTTGCAAAAAATTGAAATTAATTGCTATCGGTTAGCATTTGTCCTTAAAATACCAATTAGGGCACGTTCACCATATCACACACTGGTTGATCCAGTATAGCAGAGGCGCTCAAAAATACTTCCAGATGGAAGATATTCAGTAAAAAATTGTCGTACTGCTATTATGGACCCAATAAGATAAATGAAATAATAAAACCAAGAAAAAAAACATACGCTAAGGAATGACTTTAAAATGACATTTTAACACTTAAATTCAATTGCATACTTTTAGCTTAAGTAAAATCTCAGAATATATTTTATTTAAAAAATCAATTTTAAATTCACAGTTGAACATTTTTCGGTTTAACGTCGATGTTTGCCTTTTAAAACATCGGAAAAGCTACGATTTCTGACCAATTGAGATTTCAAAGCACAATCGAATATGACGAACACGACAAAACACAAAAGAGCGTACAAGGCAGAAAGTGGCAAAAAGTTGGAGCTCAAACTTTAAAACGTAGAATAAAAAAACATTATCTAGTACTAACAAATAAGTTTCATCAAAAGGTGAGACGAAATTGGCACCTTTTTTTTTTATCTAAAATCTATCTATGTACAAAAATACAACAATTAAAAGGTTCACTGAAGAAACACTAACATTAAAACAATAACACAACACAAAATGACATAACAATTACTCAGTTTAAGGTTTATACCTTTATTTTTAATATTCATTTTATTAAACGACAATTAGACGCGATTTAAGAGTAAAAATTAATATTTTTGTGGAACTTTTTTTTTGTCACCGTATCACGCACGAATTAAAGAGACCAAAAATGAAATTACCGTTGTTTTATTGACTGATAAAAAATATTTTTAGGACAAAAAATCGCCAATTTCAGACTTATGTTTTTTTTATTTGTAACTAACGAAATCAAGCAATGTGCATATACAACATTAATGTATACTATTTGTGTAAGAGAAAAGTTTTTCCTAAAGAGCCTAGTACACACAGCGACGGAAACCGCGAACACTTATAGGAGTGAGCGAGGTAAGTATGCGGCTAACGCCTTTCGTTAAGAAAATACCAGAAAAAATACCAGTCTTATCGAAGGAATTTCAGTAAGCCCCGTTGGCCGTGGCTGAAGGAAAAAAAAAGTAAATCATTGGCTGTGTCCGTGCAGAAGCCCGCGTCGAAACCAAAGTTTAAAAATGGAAGGCTGGATTGGATTCCAGCACTGCCTGTGGATTTGCAGTGCTGCAGTATTGCTATATGTGACCTCCTGATGGCGTCTTTGGCGTGGCTTTTGTGTTTTCTCTTTCTTTTCTATATTTTGGTTTCTACACCGCTTCTAAAAGTACACAGCCAAAAATTTAATTTGTTAAACTATCACTCGCCAAATCTTGTATTTTTTTATCTCATCTCTGTGAGGCGTTGAAAATCAAACCAGACAAAAGCGTTATCGATTTTACTAGTACTATTCTTCAGCCTAAGATCGGCTAAAAGTTCCGCTAGTCGAAAAATCTTCACCCTGAATCCATGTATCATCCCCTTAGTTCCGAAAAAAGTTTCAATTGTGAATCACTTTGTGAATGCGAAGTGAATGGCACCTTGCACGAGTGAAATTGTCCGCTTTTTCACAAGTTAAAATTCAAATTAAACTTTTTGAAGTCACTTTGTTTCTTTAACTCATTTTGTATAAATTGTCACCTGACAAGTTCCAAGTGAAATCAGTTTGGAAATATTGCATTTTTCCAACGAGTTTTCACTTTTGAAAATATTGAATTTAAATAAAAAATTATTTGTTTACATTTTACTTACAGAAGTTTGCAGGAGACGTTTCCGACTCCATAAGGTAAATATATTCTTGATCAGCGTCACTAGACTAGTCGATCTAGCCATGTCCGTCTATCCGTCAGTTTCTACGCAAACTAGTCTCTCAGTTTTAAAGATACCGGGCTGAAACTTTCCCAAAAGTATTCTTTTTTTTGCAGGTAGTATATAAGTCGAAAAAAATTATATCGTTGGTGTATTTTAACATACAACTTTCTAAACTTGGATACAACATTTTGATATTAGTTCTGAATTTCGAATTCAATTTTATCAAAATCGGAAGACTATATCATATAGCTGTCAAAGGAACGATCGGAAAATTATTGGGAAAATAATATAAAACAAATTTAGCTTTGGGGCTTTAATTGGTGGGAAATAATGTGAAACAAATTACAGCTTTCGGTCTTTTTGACATTTTATCTTATAATATTGGGAATATACATTTTTATATTTTTAAGAATTTCGAATTCAATTTGATAAAATTATTGATTATTTTTTATAACTGCAAGGGTATACAAACTTCGGCTTGCCGAAGTTAACTTCCTTTCTTGTTTTCCGTATATTCCTTTGGGAGCTATAAGATCCGTCTGGTTCCGACTTTTATGTAATTTTAAGTATTATAAAATCAGGCATCAATGAAAAGGTAATTTAAATGCCGTTTCAATGATACAATACTTATTTTAACCTGTTTAGAATTATTGAAAATGACTAATTTTTGTGAAAATCTACTTCTATAACTTTTTTCTTCGTCTTGAAAATTAAATGAAGTTTTTGAATGCAAAAAGTTTCTTACAACAAAAAAATTAGTAACTGCAACAAGAATTTTTTAAAAATCATTTTGTTTATACTTTAATGATCAAAAATAATATAAATATAAAAATAATAAAAAATATAAAACAAAAATCGTCGCTGTTGTGAAGTCTATTGTCCTAGCCACAGGCAGAACTCAGGATGGCCCGATGATCTGGAACGCTGTAAAAGAAAACTTCTAATAGACCTAAAGAAAAAATTCTGGTAAATTTAGTATATCCGCGTAGAGTATTGCTATTTTTGGCAGAACTTTAGAATGGTAGTGCGCATCACCAGGTTTATTAGGCATAAACATTTTAATTATTATTTTAATGGCGCGTATGCCGAAATAAATAAACTAAAACTTATATTTTAAAGTATTACACTAGTCGGCATAAGTTTTGACAAAAGTTTTTTTTTGGCAAAAGAAAAGTTAAGTATACTCCTAACTTGAACTTGCTTCGTTTAACTTTTGGCATCAACGGAAAGGTCATTTAAATTCCGTTTGAATGATGCACTACTTTTCTTAACCCATTCAGTACTTATTAAAAATTCCGAATGTGTGTGAAAATCTACTTTTTGAATTTTTTCCTCGACTTGAAAATTTAAATATTTTGATGTAAAACGTTTGTTAAAACAAAAATAATAGTATCTGCAAAAAACATTTTTCGAAAATAACATTTATTAATTGGTTTTAAAATCGGACGACCATATCATATAGCTGCCATAGAAACGTTCTCTTTTGAATTCAATTTAATAAAAATTGGACTACTCTAACATATAAAAGTAAAAAAAATAAACTAAATAAAGAATAAAGTCATTATTTTAAATATATCTGAAGTCAGCAACAATCCTTAAAAATTTCACATGGTGTTACTAAAATTAATTAAAAAGCATTGCTTGGTGTCGTAAAGACCATTTGTTTGTACTGACCATAGTACATCATCGTCCAAGATATGGTAGGTTTACAAGTTTTGAACATTCAAACCCATGAAGGAATACTAGATTCACCGGGAAAATGAAACTTGCTGAAGAAAGTAAAATTTAACATAAAATTAATAAAAACAAAAAAAAAAAACGATAAAAATGCCGCATTTTTTTTTAATTCATGCCAAATTTTATTTGTGGCTCGTTGCAAAAAACCCGTCATGTTTTTCAGTTGTTTATTTATTTGTTAATTTGTACCTATATTACAAATTTATTAATTTAAAAATTTTATAGGAATTCATTAATATGTAATTAGTTTAGCACAACTGGCAACTAAAAAAAAATTCAATTACAAGAGACCATGGCTGACCGCCAAGTTCTATTTGCACTTAAGGTGGTCATCCCGTGTTAAAACCGTTTATCTAAATGTATTTAAAACATTTTTTCAACTAACGGTTAAAAGATACAATTTGAAATTCCATATATTTAGGTAATGTTTATGTACATTAGTTAATTAATTTTGAGTAAAACAAAATAAACACTAGAAGTTAGAGCACGAAAAGTAAGGGTTGTAAAAAAAAAAAATAATCCGCCGGCTATCAGGATTCGGACTGAACGGGTGATTTCATAAAAAAAAATTCAAAGGCATTTTAATCATTTAATATGTTAGAAAACATCAAGGTTTTTTTTGAATCCTCTTATACGATATAGTTTCCAATTCTACTCCTTGTCACTTAATAATAGATTTCAGACTTTTGTAAAGGTTGCATCTCGATAGTTAGCACTACACTTGTTATTATTATACATTTTTGCTTAGTTACAAATTAATTGCTAATAATTTTTTTGATGAACGGATCGATTAGAAAATATTTTTTCCATCCGTCTGGACGTTGAAAATAAAAATTGTATTCATTATTGACCATCATCCAGAATACCGTGATAAAAATTAAATTAAATAATACTCATTTAAGTGTCTTAAATTAGACTACTAAGTTATGTTTATTGAGTATACATACATATGTATATCATGTTAAAGACAAAACGCAGGGAACGTAAAAATGTGAACTTAGAACTAGAACTTAATGTACGTTTTTGTGAAAATTGTATCTTATAGTAGATAAGGCATACACTCATTGCATATGTATATTTTTATTTCTGGAGAATACTGTTAAAGCAAAAACTTACGAAAATTATTTTTCGGAATTATAAGCTATCTTTATTGATTTGGATTATAGAAAACAAAGCGTGACACAATTTAAACCTTGTGAAACGTCATTTGCAAAATCTTAAAATTAAGTGCTATCGGCTAGCATTTGTCTTTAAAATACCAATTAGGGCACGTTCACCATATCACACACTGGTTGATCTAGTATAGCAGAGGCGCCCAAAAATACTTCCAAATGGAAGATATTCAGTAAAAAATTGTCGTACTGCTATTATGGACCCAATAAGATAAATGAAATAATAAAACCAAGAAAAAACCATTCGTCAAGGAAGCAATATACTAGAAAATTACTTTTTAACACTTAAATTCAATTGCATACTTTTAGCTTAAGTAAAATCTCAGAATTTATTTTTTTTTTAAAATCAATTTTAAATTCACAATTGAACATTTTTCGGTTTAACGTCGATGTTTGCCTTTTAAAACATCGAAATGCTACGATTTCTGACCAACTGAGATTTCAAAGCACAATCGAATATGACGAAAACAACAAAACACAAAGGAGCGTACAAGGCAGAAAGTGGCAAAAAGTTGGAGCTCGAACTTTAAAACGTAGAATAAAAAAACATTATCTAGTACTAAAAAATAAGTTTCATCAAAGGGTGAGACCAAATTGGCAACTTTTTTTTATCTAAAATCTATCTATGTACAAAAATACAACAATTAAAAGGTTCACTGAAGAAACACTAACATTAAAACAATAACACAACACAAAATGACATAACAATTACTCAGTTTAAGGTTTATACCTTTATTTTAAATATTCATTTTATAAACGACAATTTAACGCGATTTAAGAGTAAAAATTAATATTTTTGTGGAACGTGCACAGGTTTTTTGTCATTTCTCTCGGTAACCGTAGCGCGCACGAATTAAAGAGACCAAAAATGAAATTACCGTTAGTTTTATTGTCAGATAAAAAATATTTTTTTGGACAAAAAATCGCCAATATCAGACTTATGTTTTTTTATTTGTAACTTACGAAATCAACCAAAGTGCAAATACAACATTAATTATACTATTTGTGTAAGAAAACAGTTTTTCCTAAAGAGCCTAGTACTCACAGCGACGGAAACCGCGAACACTTATAGGAGTGAGCGAGGTAAGTATGCGGCTATGGCTGTGTCCGTGCAGAAGCCCGCGTCGAAACCAAAGTTTAAAAATGGAAGGCTGGATTGGATTCCAGCACTGCCTGTGGATTTGCAGTGTTGCAGTATTGCTATATGTGACTTCCTGATGGCGTCTTTGGCGTGGCTTTTGTGTTTTCTCTTTCTTTTCTATATTTTGGTTTCTACACCGCTTCTAAAAGTACACAGCCAAAAATTTAATTTGTTAAACTATCACTCGCCAAATCTTGTATTTTTTTATCTCATCTGTGTGAGGCGTTGAAAATCAAACCAGACAAAAGCGTTATCGATTTTACTAGTACTATTCTTCAGCCTAAGATCGGCTTAAAGTTCCGCTAGTCGAAAAATCTTCACCCTGAATCCATGTATCATCCCCTTAGTTCCGAAAAAAGTTTCAATTGTGAATCACTTTGTGAATGCGAAGTGAATGGCACCTTGCACGAGTGAAATTGTCCGCTTTTTCACAAGTTAAAATTCAAATTAAACTTTTTGAAGTCACTTTGTTTCTTTAACTCATTTTGTATAAATTGTCACCTGACAAGTTCCAAGTGAAATCAGTTTGGAAATATTGCATTTTTCCAACGAGTTTTCACTTTTGAAAATATTGAATTTAAATAAAAAATTATTTGTTTACATTTTACTTACAGAAGTTTGCAGGAGACGTTTCCGACTCCATAAGGTAAATATATTCTTGATCAGCGTCACTAGACTAGTCGATCTAGCCATGTCCGTCTATCCGTCAGTTTCTACGCAAACTAGTCTCTCAGTTTTAAAGCTACCGGGCTGAAACTTTCCCAAAAGTATTCTTTTTTTTGCAGGTAGTATATAAGTCGAAAAAAATTATATCGTTGGTGTATTTAAACATACAACTTTCTAAACTTGGAAATAACATTTTGATATTAGTTCTAAATTTCGAATTCAATTTTATCAAAATCGGAAGACTATATCATATAGCTGTCAAAGGAACGATCGGAAAATTGGTGGGAAAATAATATGAAACAAATGTAGCTTTGGGGCTTTAATTGGTGGGAAATAATGTGAAACAAATTACAGCTTTCGGTCTTTTTGACATTTTATCTTATAATATTGGGAATATACATTTTTACATTTTTAAGAATTTCGAACTCAATTTGATAAAATTATTTATTATTTTTTATAACTGCAAGGGTATACAAACTTCGGCTTGCCGAAGTTAACTTCCTTTCGTGTTTTCCGTATATTCCTTTGGAAGCTATAAGATCCGTCTGGTTCCGACTTTTATACCCTGGTCGAAACTTACGTATTATAAGATCAGGCATCAATGAAAAGCTAATTTAAATGCCGTTTCAATGATACAATACTTTTTTTAACCTATTTAGAATTATTGAAAATGACTAATTTTTGTGAAAATCTACTTCTATAACTTTTTTCTTCGTCTTGAAAATTAAATGAAGTTTTTGAATGCAAAAAGTTTCTTACAACAAAAAAATTAGTAACTGCAACAAGAATTTTTTAAAAATCATTTTGTTTATACTTTAATGATCAAAAATAATATAAATATAAAAATAATAAAAAATATAAACCAAAAATCGTCGCTGTTGTGAAGTCTATTGTCCTAGCCACAGGCAGAACTCAGGATGGCCCGATGATCTGGAATGCTGTAAAAGAAAACTTCTAATAGACCTAAAGAAAACATTCTGGTAAATTTAGTATATCCGCGTAGAGTATTGCTATTTTTGGCAGAACTTTAGAATGGTAGTGCGCATCACCAGGTTTATTAGGCATAAACATTTTAATTATTATTTTAATGGCGCGTATGCCGAAATAAATAAACTAAAACTTATATTTTAAAGTATTACACTAGTCGGCATAAGTTTTGACAAAAGTTTTTTTTTGGCAAAAGAAAAGTTAAGTATACTCCTAACTTGAACTTGCTTCGTTTAACTTTTGGCATCAACGGAAAGGTCATTTAAATTCCGTTTGAATGATGCACTACTTTTCTTAACCCATTCAGTACTTATTAAAAATTCCGAATTTGTGTGAAAATCTACTTTTTGAATTTTTTCCTCGACTTGAAAATTTAAAAATTTTGATGTAAAACGTTTGTTAAAACAAAAATAATAGTATTTGCAAAAAACATTTTTCGAAAATAACATTTATTAATTGGTTTTAAAATCGGACGACCATATCATATAGCTGCCATAGAAACGTTCTCTTTTGAATTCAATTTAATAAAAATTGGACTACTCTAACATATAAAAGTAAAAAAAATAAACTAAAAAAAGAATAAAGTCATTATTTTAAATATATCTGAAGTCAGCAACAATCTATAAAAATTTCACATGGTGTTACTAAAATTAATTAAAAAGCATTGCTTGGTGTCGTAAAGACCATTTGTTTGTACTGACCATAGTACATCATCGTCCAAGATATGGTAGGTTTACAAGTTTTGAACATTCAAACCCATGAAGGAATACTAGATTCACCGGGAAAATGAAACTTGCTGAAGAAAGTAAAATTTAACATAAAATTAATAAAAACAAAAAAAAAAAAACGATAAAAATGCCGCAATTTTTTTTAATTCATTCCAAATTTTATTTGTGGCTCGTTGCAAAAAACCCGTCATGTTTTTCAGTTGTTTATTTATTTGTCAATTTGCACCTATATTACAAATTTATTAATTTAAAAATTTTATAGGAACTCATTAATATGTAATTAGTTTAGCACAACTGGCAACTAAAAAAAAATCAATTACAAGAGACCATGGCTGACCGCCAAGTTCTATTTGCACTTAAGGTGGTCATCCCGTGTTAAAACCGTTTGTCTAAATGTATTTAAAACATTTTTTCAACTAACGGTTAAAAGATACAATTTGAAATTCCATATATTTAGGTAATGTTTATGTACATAAGTTAATTAATTTTGAGTAAAACAAAATAAACACTAGAAGTTAGAGCGCGATAAAGTAAGGGTTGTAAAAAAAAAAAATAATCCGCTGGCTATCAGGATTCGGACTGAACGGGTGATTTCATAAAAAAAAATTCAAAGGCATTTTAATCATTTAATATGTTAGAAAACATCAAGGTTTTTTTTGATTCCTCCTATACGATATAGTTGTCCGATTCTACTCGTTGTCACTTAATAATAGATTTCAGACTTTTGTAAAGGTTGCATCTCGATAGTTAGCACTACACTTGTTATTATTATACATTTTTGCTTACTTACAAATTAATTGCTAATAATTTTTTTGATAAACGGATCGATTTGAAAATATTTTTTCCATCCGTCTGGACGTTAAAATAAAAATTGTATTCATTATTGACATCATCCAGAATCCCGTGATAAAAATTAAATTAATTAATACTCATTTAAGTGTCTTAAATTAGACTACTAAGTTATGTTTATTGAGTATACATATGTATATCATGTTAAAGACAAAACGCAGGGAACGTAAAAATGTGAACTTAGAACTAGAACTTAATGTACGTTTTTGTGAAAATTGTATCTTATAGTAGATAAGGCATACACACATTGCATATGTATATTTTTATTTCTGGAGAATACTGTTCAAGCAAAAACTTACGAAAATTATTTTTCGGAATTATAAGCTATCTTTATTGATTTGGATTATAGAAAACAAAGAGTGACACAATTTAAACCTTGTGAAAGACATTTGCAAAAACTTCAAATTAAGTGCTATCGGTTAGCATTTGTCCTTAAAATACCAATTAGGGCACGTTCACCATATCACACACTGGTTGATCCAGTATAGCAGAGGCGCCCAAAAATACTTCCAGATGGAAGATATTCAGTAAAAAATTGTTGTACTGCTATTATGGACCCAATAAGATAAATGAAATAATAAAAACAAGAAAAAAACCATTCGTCAAGGAAGCAATATACTAGAAAATGACTTTTTAACATTTAAATTGCATACTTTTAGCTTAAGTAAAATCTAAGAATTTATTTTATTTAAAAAATCAATTTTAAATTCAAAATTGAACATTTTTCGGTTTAACGTCGATGTTTGCCTTTTAAAACATCGGAAAAGCTACGATTTCTGACCAACTGAGATTTCAAAGCACAATCGAATATGACGAAAACAACAAAACACAAAAGAGCGTACAAGGCAGAAAGTGGCAAAAAGTTGGAGCTCGAACTTTAAAACGTAGAATAAAAAAACATTATCTAGTACTAAAAAATAAGTTTCATCAAAGGGTGAGACGAAATTGGCAACTTTTTTTTATCTAAAATCTATCTATGTACAAAAATACAACAATTAAAAGGTTCACTGAAGAAACACTAACATTAAAACAATAACACAACACAAAATGACATAACAATTACTCAGTTTAAGGTTTATACCCTTATTTTTAATATTCATTTTATTTAACGACAATTAGACGCGATTTAAGAGTAAAAATTAATATTTTTGTGGAACGTGCACAGGTTTTTTGTCATTTCTCTCGGTAACCGTAGCGCGCACGAATTAAAGAGACCAAAAATGAAATTACCGTTAGTTTTATTGTCAGATAAAAAATATTTTTTTGGACAAAAAATCGCCAATATCAGACTTATGTTTTTTTATTTGTAACTTACGAAATCAACCAAAGTGCAAATACAACATTAATTATACTATTTGTGTAAGAAAACAGTTTTTCCTAAAGAGCCTAGTACTCACAGCGACGGAAACCGCGAACACTTATAGGAGTGAGCGAGGTAAGTATGCGGCTAACGCCTTTCGTTAAGAAAATACCAGAAAAAATACCAGTCTTATCGAAGGAATTTCAGTAAGCCCCGTTGGCCGTGGCTGAAGGAAAAAAAAAGTAAATCATTGGCTGTGTCCGTGCAGAAGCCCGCGTCGAAACCAAAGTTTAAAAATGGAAGGCTGGATTGGAATCCAGCACTGCCTGTGGATTTGCAGTGTTGCAGTATTGCTATATGTGACTTCCTGATGGCGTCTTTGGCGTGGCTTTTGTGTTTTCTCTTTCTTTTCTATATTTTGGTTTCTACACCGCTTCTAAAAGTACACAGCCAAAAATTTAATTTGTTAAACTATCACTCGCCAAATCTTGTATTTTTTTATCTCATCTGTGTGAGGCGTTGAAAATCAAACCAGACAAAAGCGTTATCGATTTTACTAGTACTATTCTTCAGCCTAAGATCGGCTAAAAGTTCCGCTAGTCGAAAAATCTTCACCCTGAATCCATGTATCATCCCCTTAGTTCCGAAAAAAGTTTCAATTGTGAATCACTTTGTGAATGCGAAGTGAATGGCACCTTGCACGAGTGAAATTGTCCGCTTTTTCACAAGTTAAAATTCAAATTAAACTTTTTGAAGTCACTTTGTTTCTTTAACTCATTTTGTATAAATTGTCACCTGACAAGTTCCAAGTGAAATCAGTTTGGAAATATTGCATTTTTCCAACGAGTTTTCACTTTTGAAAATATTGAATTTAAATAAAAAATTATTTGTTTACATTTTGTAGGGGTATAACGTATTCCCCTGAAGTTAAACACCAACACAAATATGACTTCTAGTCTTTTCTTTTATTTAATTTAATTTGGTCTGTTCAGGATCACGGTCGGCGTTCAACTGCTCTCGCTCTCAGCTCACGATCCGCATCAACCCCCGATTCACTGAGAGAGTATGAGAGCGATGAGATTGAGAGAGAGAGTTAGAGAACAGTGAGCGGCATGGTACAACAACAACAACAACAACTTATTCTTAGAACTTACACGACTGATCTAGAAGGAATACAATAACATACACATACATATATACTACGACGTAGTAATCCTGCTACAATTCGGCCGTCCTGACATTTTAAGATCCCCTGATCTTGTGTTAATTTACAATTGATTTTGTTGCTTATATTTATCTTAGTTTCTATAATTTAGTTTTGTATTTACAAATTCTTAGATATATTCACAACTTTATTTTCGTTTTCCAATCCAATGCTTAATATTTTGGCTACTCCAGACACCTTGATAAGGGCAACGCGATAATTGAAAACCTTCAACATCTTTTATTAAGTATCTATCATTCCTCAAAACTTTATTTATAACATAAGGGCCCTTGTGTTTAGGTATTAGCTTTCTTGCGACTCCTACTGAGCTATCAAAGTTTTTTACCATGATATAGTCTCCTACTTTGTACTCCGAACTCTTTGTTCTTTTTTCATTATATCTCTGTTCGTTGTCTTTTTGTAATTTTCTTTGCGCTTCTGAACCATCTTTTCTAATTTTGTCTAAATCTCTAACATCACTAACATTATCTAATTCTTCTAACTTTTGTCTCAATTCATCAATAACTTTTCCTTTCTGCTCGATTCCAAGCAACATTTTACTTGGCATTTGTGCTATGCTTCTTTGCTTCGTGTTGTTCAATGAAAACTCAACATCTTCCACAACTGTGTCCCAATGAATTTTCTCTTCTGGATCTGCTAACTTAGCTATCATTGGTCCCACAATTCTATTAATCCTTTCTACTTGTCCATTGGCTTGAGGTGACCCAGTCGCAATTTTGACATGTTTAATATTACATTCTTCCATAAATTTTCCAAAATCTTCCGACGTAAAACAGCTTCCCCTATCCGAAACTATACAAGTTGGCCTGCTGTAAGACCTAAAGTAGTCTTTCAATGCTATAATAACTTCCTTTGTGTTCGTCGTTTTTGTTGCATATAACCTAACATATTTAGTAAATCCGTCTATAACCACAAAGAGATGTTTCTTTGCTCTTCCATTATCAACCGGTCCATAATGATCAATATGTATAATTTCGAATGGCACATTTCCTTTTGGTATACTGTGCAACAGTCCTTCCCCTTTCCCTGACTTTGGCGAATATGCTACACATCTAATACAATTTTCAATATGTCTAACCACTTTTTCTTTCATATTCGAAAACCAATACGATCTAAGAATTGCATCCATAACTTTATCTCTTCCTAAATGACCTAATTCATTGTGATATTTGTATAATATCTTTTCCTCCATTTCTTCTGGAACACAAAATAACAGCTTTCCATTATTCGACTTTCTATATATAACTCCATTCCTCATCTCAAACATTTTATCTTCCTCATTTTCTAACCTTTTTCTAACATCTTTTAATTTTTCATCTTTCGCTTGACAAATAATTAAATTATCTTCAAAGCTATTCGTTTCAACCACCATTATGTGTGTATTTCTACTTAAAGCGTCAACGTGTTGCATAAGTTTTCCCGATTTATGGACTAATTCAAAGTCATACTCTAGCAATTCTAATGCCCACCGTGCAATACGAGGGTTTAACTCAATTCTGTTTAACGTCAACGTCAGTGAGTTACAGTCTGTGACTATTCTAAATCGTCTGCCCTGCACATAAATTCTAAATCTTCTAAGAGCGTAAATTATTGCTAACGTTTCCAGTTCAAAACTATGATACTTTGCTTCGTCTTTTGTTGTTGCTTTTGAAAAATAAAATATCGGATGAAGCTTTTTATCCTCTTTTCTTTGCAGCAAAACTGCCCCAAAACCTTGTGCGCTGGCGTCTGTATGCAATTCTACCTCGTCCTTGTAATAATATAATCCTAACACTGGAGCTTCCACTAATTTTTTCTTAAGCATTTCAAAACATTGCAATTCCTTTTCTTCAAATACAAATTCTTTATCCTTTTTCAACAATTCATATAGAGGTTTAGCGATTATCGAAAAATCTTTAATGAACCTTCTAAAATACGAACACAAGCCCAGAAAGCTTCTAACATTGTATACTTTGTCTGGAACGGGAAAATCTCTAACAGCTTCTATTCCTTTGTCGTTAGCCTGTATTCCCTTGCTAGTTACCAAAAATCCTAAGTATTGTACACTTGCTTGTAGAAACTCACACTTGTCCATTCTTAATTCTAGTTTGTTCCTTGCTAATCGATCAAAAACTTCTCTAAGAACACTTAAATGTTCTTGCATTTCTTTACTCGCAATCATGATATCGTCCATGTATATAACTACCTTACCATCCCTTATCATATCTGCAAAAATCTTATTGATAAATCGTTGAAACACCGCTGGTGCATTCTTTAGCCCCATTGGCATCCGCATAAACTCAAATTGTCCTAAAGGCGTCATAAATGAGGTATATTTTATCGATTCACTATCCACGAATACATGAAAGTAGCCATGTTTTAAATCCAATTTCGAAAATATTGTTTTATTTACTAATGTATCTAATAAATCGTCAATCAAAGGTAACGGATAATTATCTTTCACCATAGTCTTGTTAAGCTTTCGGTAGTCTACACATAGTCGTAAGTCGCCTGACTTCTTTTTAACTAACACTATTGGAGATGCATACTCAGATTCACTCGGCCTTATAATTCCTTCCCTTAAGTATTCGTCTAATATCACCTGTAATTTTTCTTTCTCTGTGTAAGCTAAACGTCTGGGCGAACAACTGAATGGTTTTGAATCCTCTAATCTCAATTTCATTTCGCATCTTACCTCCGGTTCTTTTGGCCTTTCTTTATTTACATAACAACTCTCTACCATCCTAACAAACTGACACCTAACATTATAATTCACATTATCACCAACTTTATATTCTACACTTTCATCCGTTAAATTTATATTAAATAATTCCTTTTCCACTAGATTTATTTCAGGCTCAATATAATTTTTATTCATAGCTTCTTCTTCATCTCTGATTTTACTAAAATTTTCTTTATTTGTTTCCCTGCTGTCCCTAGTACCATAATTAACATCGCTAAAATTTGTATTTTTATTCCCAACATTACTAACAACATCACCAATTATTTGCTTTTCATCACTAACATCATCGCTAACTATCTGCTTTTCATCACTAACATCATCGCTAACTATCTGCTTTTCATCGCTAACTATCTGCCTTTCATCACTAACATCATCGCTAACTATCTGCTTTTCATCACTAACATCAGAAGGATTTTCAATATTCTCAACCGTAACCATTTTCAAAGTGTCAAGGTTCAAATTTAGATTACAAGCATCCATAAAATCTCGTCCCAAGATTACATCATGACTCATAGATTCATTTGCCACAACAACTAAATTAAAATGTACTTTATTTAAATTTTTCAAAACATAACATAGTATTTTTCAATAAGTTTTTAGGTAACTTTTGTTTAAACCATAATATGAACTTAAAACTGGTAATTTTGAAATGTCTTCTGGCTCTTTGGATATTTTAATAAATGAAATTGGGCTTCCTGTATCTATGAGGCATTCTGCAATTAACCTGGTATTAGAATCGTTAACAAAATTAATTTCAACATATCTTACATATTTGTTTTCGCCCTCGTTCTTGTTTTTGTTTTTCAAGCATCTCGCAACAAAGTGTCCCATCTCTCCGCACGCATAGCATGATCCTTTCTCCCGTTTCGACTTCCTGCACTCATACGCCCAATGCCCTTTGGCATTGCAATTGAAACAACGAGTCTCCTTGCTGTCCTTGGGATCCGTTGATGTCGTCGGCCTGCCAACTCCATATAGCTTTGGCAAGCTTACATCCGCAAACGCCCTCTTTATGTGCCCAACATCCACAAAGCATTGAATATGCGCCTGGTTGCGTAGCCCTTGATTGGGTATACCTTCGATGATGCAGCTCAACATTTCATCTGCATCAATATTTATGCCCTGAGCAAGCATTATCTTATCGTCGACATAACTCCCGAAACTTTCGCTATTTTTCCATTTGCGCCCTTCGAATTTGCGTCGTATCTCCAACTTCGATGATTTACCCCTAAACGTTGAGATCAGCTCTGCCATTAGGTCATCCAACGGTAGCAACACGCGGTCTGCATCTGCGTGCAGCCACTCATAAGCTTTTCCCTTTATTTTGCTCAACATTAGCATCTTTACAAATTTTCCTTTTATTCCGTAAATGGTCGCGATATTTTGCAATTGAGTCGTCCATTTGCGGGCACACGACTCGCCAGAAAACTCACTCAACACCTGTGTTGCCATGCCCAACGAGACGTCGATGCTCTCGGTAAAATTTTCCACCACCGCTTTACGTTCGCTGCTTCTTGCGTTTCTAGACTGGTCTCCAGCCTGGTTGTGCATGTCGCCTTCTGCGTAATTGTCGTTCCTTCCACCGTCTTCGTTTTGTTCGCTGCCTTTTCCGTTGCTCCGTTTGCCTCTAATTCTGAGAATGCTGCCAGCCACTTCGTCACTCGCTTCATCATCTTCGCCGTTAGTTTCGCCGTCTTCTTCGCTGTAATTCCCAATGCCGCCGTCTTCGCCTTTACTTTTTTCGCCGTCTTCTTCGTCGTAGCTGTGAATGCCGCCGTCTTTGCCATTACTTTTGTCTCCGTCTTTGCCATTACTTCTGCCGCCGCCTTCTTTCTGGAAAATTCCGCCGCCGTCTTCGAAATTTTCGTCGCTGCTGTCAATACCCTTACTTTTATCGCCGTCTTCATCTCCTTTTTGTTTCGCCATTTCATCAACTTTTCCACGAACTTCCTTTGGTACTTTATTTAACCGTAAGATCAATTCCTTTTTCGTTCCAGTTGTTGATAGCTTCAACACACTCAACCACCTTTTTAATTGTTCGATCGAAGCGTTATTTAATTCCATTTTATTTACTTTTTGTAATTAATTGGCTCGTGATCGGCCCACTTCTGATTTTGTAGGGGTAAAACGTATTCCCCTGAAGTTAAACACCAACACAAATATGACTTCTAGTCTTTTCTTTTATTTAATTTAATTTGGTCTGTTCAGGATCACGGTCGGCGTTCAACTGCTCTCGCTCTCAGCTCACGATCCGCATCAACCCCCGATTCACTGAGAGAGTATGAGAGCGATGAGATTGAGAGAGAGAGTTAGAGAACAGTGAGCGGCATGGTACAACAACAACAACAACAACTTATTCTTAGAACTTACACGACTGATCTAGAAGGAATACAATAACATACACATACATATATACTACGACGTAGTAATCCTGCTACAATTTTACTTACAGAAGTTTGCAGGAGACGTTTCCGACTCCATAAGGTAAATATATTCTTGATCAGCGTCACTAGACTAGTCGATCTAGCCATGTCCGTCTATCCGTCAGTTTCTACGCAAACTAGTCTCTCAGTTTTAAAGCTACCGGGCTGAAACTTTCCCAAAAGTATTCTTTTTTTTGCAGGTAGTATATAAGTCGAAAAAAATTATATCGTTGGTGTATTTAAACATACAACTTTCTAAACTTGGAAATAACATTTTGATATTAGTTCTAAATTTCGAATTCAATTTTATCAAAATCGGAAGACTATATCATATAGCTGTCAAAGGAACGATCGGAAAATTGGTGGGAAAATAATATGAAACAAATGTAGCTTTGGGGCTTTAATTGGTGGGAAATAATGTGAAACAAATTACAGCTTTCGGTCTTTTTGACATTTTATCTTATAATATTGGGAATATACATTTTTACATTTTTAAGAATTTCGAACTCAATTTGATAAAATTATTTATTATTTTTTATAACTGCAAGGGTATACAAACTTCGGCTTGCCGAAGTTAACTTCCTTTCGTGTTTTCCGTATATTCCTTTGGAAGCTATAAGATCCGTCTGGTTCCGACTTTTATACCCTGGTCGAAACTTACGTATTATAAGATCAGGCATCAATGAAAAGCTAATTTAAATGCCGTTTCAATGATACAATACTTTTTTTAACTTAACTTATTGAAAATGACTAATTTTTGTGAAAATCTACTTCTATAACTTTTTTCTTCGTCTTGAAAATTAAATGAAGTTTTTGAATGCAAAAAGTTTCTTACAACAAAAAAATTAGTAACTGCAACAAGAATTTTTTAAAAATCATTTTTATACTTTAATGATCAAAAATAATATAAATATAAAAATAATAAAAAATATAAACCAAAAATCGTCGCTGTTGTGAAGTCTATTGTCCTAGCCACAGGCAGAACTCAGGATGGCCCGATGATCTGGAATGCTGTAAAAGAAAACTTCTAATAGACCTAAAGAAAACATTCTGGTAAATTTAGTATATCCGCGTAGAGTATTGCTATTTTTGGCAGAACTTTAGAATGGTAGTGCGCATCACCAGGTTTATTAGGCATAAACATTTTAATTATTATTTTAATGGCGCGTATGCCGAAATAAATAAACTAAAACTTATATTTTAAAGTATTACACTAGTCGGCATAAGTTTTGACAAAAGTTTTTTTTTGGCAAAAGAAAAGTTAAGTATACTCCTAACTTGAACTTGCTTCGTTTGACTTTTGGCGTCAACGGAAAAATCACTTAAATTCCGTTTGAATGATGCACTACTTTTTTTAACCCATTCAGTACTTATTAAAAATTCCGAATTTGTGTAAAAATCTACTTTTTGAATTTTTTCCTCGATTTGAAAATTTAAATATTTTGATGCAAAACGTTTGTTAAAACAAAAATAATAGTATCTGCAAAAAACATTTTTCGAAAATAACATTTATTAATTGGTTTTAAAATCGGACGACCATATCATATAGCTGCCATAGAAACGTTCTCTTTTGAATTCAATTTAATAAAAATTGGACTACTCTAACATATAAAAGTAAAAAAAATAAACTAAAAAAAGAATAAAGTCATTATTTTAAATATATCTGAAGTCAGCAACAATCTATAAAAATTTCACATGGTGTTACTAAAATTAATTAAAAAGCATTGCTTGGTGTCGTAAAGACCATTTGTTTGTACTGACCATAGTACATCATCGTCCAAGATATGGTAGGTTTACAAGTTTTGAACATTCAAACCCAGGAAGGAATACTAGATTCACCGGGAAAATGAAACTTGCTGAAGAATGTAAAATTTAACATAAAATTAATAAAAACAAAATAAAAACGATAAAAATGCCGCAATTTTTTTTAATTCATTCCAAATTTTATTTGTGGCTCGTTGCAAAAAACCCGTCATGTTTTTCAGTTGTTTATTTATTTGTTAATTTGTACCTATATTACAAATTTATTAATTTAAAAATTATATAGGAACTCATTAATATGTAATTAGTTTAGCACAACTGGCAACTAAAAAAAATTCAATTACAAGAGACCATGGCTGACCGCCAAGTTTTATTTGCACTTAAGGTGGTCATCCCGTGTTAAAACCGTTTGTCTAAATGTATTTAAAACATTTTTTCCAACTAACGGTTAAAAGATACAATTTGAAATTCCATATATTTAGGTAATGTTTATGTACATTAGTTAATTAATTTTGAGTAAAACAAAATAAACACTAGAAGTTAGAGCACGAAAAGTAAGGGTTGTAAAAAAAAAAAATAATCCGCTGGCTATCAGGATTCGGACTGAACGGGTGATTTCATAAAAAAAAATTCAAAGGCATTTTAATCATTTAATATGTTAGAAAACATCAAGGTTTTTTTTGATTCCTCCTATACGATATAGTTGTCCGATTCTACTCGTTGTCACTTAATAATAGATTTCAGACTTTTGTAAAGGTTGCATCTCGATAGTTAGCACTACACTTGTTATTATTATACATTTTTGTTTAGTTACAAATTAATTGCTAATAATTTTTTTGATGAACGGATCGATTAGAAAATATTTTTTCCATCCGTCTGGACGTTGAAAATAAAAATTGTATTCATTATTGACCATCATCCAGAATACCGTGATAAAAATTAAATTAAATAATACTCATTTAAGTGTCTTAAATTAGACTACTAAGTTATGTTTATTGAGTATACATATGTATATCATGTTAAAGACAAAACGCAGGGAACGTAAAAATGTGAACATAGAACTAGAACTTAATGTACGTTTTTGTGAAAATTGTATCTTATAGTAGATAAGGCATACACACATTGCATATGTATATTTTTATTTCTGGAGAATACTGTTCAAGCAAAAACTTACGAAAATTATTTTTCGGAATTATAAGCTATCTTTATTGATTTGGATTATAGAAAACAAAGCGTGACACAATTTAAACCTTGTGAAAGACATTTGCAAAAACTTCAAATTAAGTGCTATCGGTTAGCATTTGTCCTTAAAATACCAATTAGGGCACGTTCACCATATCACACACTGGTTGATCCAGTATAGCAGAGGCGCCCAAAAATACTTCCAAATGGAAGATATTCAGTAAAAATAAGATAAATGAAATAATAAAACCAAGAAAAAACCATTCGTCAAGGAAGCAATATACTAGAAAATGACTTTTTAACACTTAAATTCAATTGCATACTTTTAGCTTAAGTAAAATCTCAGAATTTATTTTTTTTTTAAAATCAATTTTAAATTCACAGTTGAACATTATTCGGTTTAACTTCGATGTTTGCCTTTTAAAACATCGGAACAGCTACGATTTCTGACCAACTGAGATTTCAAAGCACAATCGAATATGACGAACACGACAAAACACAAAAGAGCGTACAAGGCAGAAAGTGGCAAAAAGTTAGAGCTCAAACTTTAAAACGTAGAATAAAAAAACATTATCTAGTACTAACAAATAAGTTTCATCAAAAGGTGAGACGAAATTGGCAACTTTTTCTTTATCTAAAATCTATCTATGTACAAAAATACAACACTTAAAAGTTTCACTGAAGAAAACACTAACATTAAAACAATAACACAACACAAAATGACATAACAATTACTCAGTTTAAGGTTTATACCTTTATTTTTAATATTCATTTTATAAACGACAATTTAACGCGATTTAAGAGTAAAAATTAATATTTTTGTGGAACGTGCACACTTTTTTTTTGTCAATTCTCTCGGTAACCGTATCGCGCACGAATTAAAGAGACCAAAAAAGAAATTACCGTTGTTTTATTGACTGATAAAAAATATTTTTAGGACAAAAAATCGCCGATTTCAGACTTATGTTTTTTTATTTGTAACTTACGAAATCAAGCAATGTGCATATACAACATTAATGTATACTATTTGTGTAAGAGAACAGTTTTTCCTAAAGAACTAGGCTAGAACTCACAGCGACGGAAACCTCGAACACTTATAGGAGTGAGCGAGGTAAGTATGCGGCTATGGCTGTGTCCGTGCAGAAGCCCGCGTCGAAACCAAAGTTTAAAAATGGAAGGCTGGATTGGATTCCAGCACTGCCTGTGGATTTGCAGTGTTGCAGTATTGCTATATGTGACCTCCTGATGGCGTCTTTGGCGTGGCTTTTGGATTTTCTTTCTTTTCTATATTTTGGTTTCTACACCGCTTCTAAAAGTACACAGCCAAAAATTTAATTTGTAAAACTATCACTCGCCAAATCTTGTATTTTTTTTATCTCATCTGAGTGAGGCGTTGAAAATCAAACCAGACAAAAGCGTTATCGATTTTACTAGTACTATTATTCAGCCTAATATCGGCTAAAAGTTCCGCTAGTCGAAAAATCTTCACCCTGAATCCATGTATCATCCCCTTAGTTCCGAAAAAGTTTCAATTGTGAATCACTCTGTGAATGCGAAGTGAATGGCACCTTGCACGAGTGAAATTGATCGCATTTTCACAAGTAAAAAATTCAAATGAAAATTTTTGAAGTCACTTTGGATTTCACTTGTTTCTTTAACTCATTTTGTATAAACTGTCACCTGACAAGTTCCAAGTGAAATCAGTTTGAAAATATTGCATTTTTCCAACGAGTTTTCACTTTTGAAAATATTGAATTTAAATAAAAACTTATTTGTTTACATTTTACTTGCAGAAGTTTGCAGGAGACGTTTCCGACTCCATAAGGTAAATATATTCTTGATCAGCGTCACTAGACTAGTCGATCTAGCCATGTCCGTCTGTCCGTCCGTTTCTAAGCGAACTAGTCTATAAAAATAATAAAAAATATAAACCAAAAATCGTCGCTGTTGTGAACTCTATTGTCTTAGCCACAGGCAGAACTCAGGATAGCCCGATGATCTGGAATGCTGTAAAAGAAAACTTCTAATAGACCTAAAGAAAAAATTCTGGTAAATTTCGTATATCCGCGTGGAGTATTACTATTTTTAGCAGAACTTTAGAATGGTAGTGCGCATCACCAGGTTTATTAGGCATAAACATTTTTAATTATTATTTTAATGGCGCGTAGTTTATACATGCCAAAATAAATAAACTAAAACTTATATTTTAAAGTATTACACTAGTCGGCATAAGTTTTGACAAAAGTTTTTTTTTGACAAAAGAAAAGTTAAGTATACTCCTAACTTGAACTTGCTTCGTTTTACTTTTGGCATCAACGGAAAGGTCATTTAAATTCCGTTTGAATGATGCACTAATTTTCTTAACCCATTCAGTACTTATTAAAAATTCCGAATTTGTGTGAAAATCTACTTTTTGAATTTTTTTCCTCGACTTGAAAATTTAAATATTTTGATGTAAAACGTTTGTTAAAACAAAAATAATAGTAGCTGCAAAAAACATTTTTCAAAAATATATTTTCTATATTTTGTATGATTTTTTGAAAATATTTAGAAATACGTATTGAATTGAAAACGAATTGAAAAAAATGTGTATACCCTTTCAGAGGGTATAATGATTTCAGTCAGAAGTTTGCAACGCAGTGAAGGAGACGTTTCCGACCCCATAAAGTATATATATTCTTGATCAGCGTCACTAGACGAGTCGATCTAGCCATGTCCGTCTGTCCGTCCGTTTCTAAGCGAACTAGTCTCTCAGTTTTAAAGCTACCGGGCTGAAACATTCCCAAAAGTTTTTTTTCTATTGCAGGTAATATATAAGTCGGAACCAGCCGGATCAGACAACTATATCTTAAAGGAACTATAAGGGAAACAATTTAAAAAAATTATATCTTCGGTGTTGTTTTACATATAACCTTCTAAGCTTAAAAGTAAAATTTTTTAATTGGTTTTAAATTTCGAATTAAATTTTACCAAAATCGGACGACTATATCATATAGCTGCCATAGAAACGTTCTCAAAATTAGTCGTCAAATATAAACAAAATTATATATTTGGTGTTTTTTAACATATAACATCCTACGCTTGGAAATAACATTTTTTAATTAGTTTTGAATTTCGAATTATATTTGATAAAAATCTGACGTGTGTATCATATAGCTGCCATAGAAATAATCGCAAAATTAGTCGAAAAATATGAAAAAATTATATCTCTTGTGTTCCTTTACATATAACCTTCTAAGCTTGGAAATAACATTTTTTGAAGTTTTAGGAATTTCGAATTCAATTTAATAAAAATTGGACTACTCTAACATATAGAAGTAAAAAAAATAGTCTAAAAAATGAATAAAGTCATTTTTTTTAATATATCTGAAGTCAGCAACAATCCTTAAAAATTTCACATGGTGTTACTAAAGTTAATTAAAAAGCATTGCTTGGGGTCGTAAAGACCATTTGATTGTACTGACCATAGTACAAGATATGGTAGGTTTACAAGATTTGAACATTCAAACCGATGAAGGAATACTAGATTCATCGGGAAAATGTAACTTTCTGAAGAAAGTAAAATTTAACATAAAATTAATAAAAACAAAAAAAAAACGATAAAAATTGCCGCAATTTTGTTTAATTCATGCCAAATTTTATTTGTGGCTCGTTGCAAAAAACGCGTCATGTTTTTCAGTTGTTTATTTATTTTTTAAGTTGTACCTATATTACAAATTTGTTAATTTAAAAATTGTATAGGAACTCATTAATATGTAATTAGTTTAGCAAAACTGGCAACTAAAAAAAATTCAATTACAAGAGACCATGGCTGACCGCCAAGTTCTATTTGCACTTAAGGTGGTCATCCCGTGTTAAAACCGTTTGTCTAAATGTATTTCAAACATTTTTTCCAACTAACGGTTAAAAGATACAATTTGAAATTCCATATATTTAGGTAATGTTTATGTACATTAGTTAATTCATTTTGAGTAAAACAAAATGAACACTAGAAGTAAGAGCACAATAAAGTAAGGGTTGTAAAAAAAAAAATAATCCGCTGGCTATCAGGATTCGGACTGAACGGGTGATTTCATAAAAAAAATTCAAAGGCATTTTAATCATTTAATATGTTAGAAAACATCAAGGTTTTTTTTTGAATCCTCCTATAAGATATAGTTTCCAATTCTACTCGTTGTCACTTAATAATAGATTTCAGACTTTTGTAAAGGTTGCATCTCGATAGTTAGCACTACACTTGTAATTATTATACATTTTTGCTTAGTTACAAATTAGTTGCTAATAATTTTTTTGATAAACGGATCGATTTGAAAATATTTTTTCCATCCGTCTGGGCGTTGAAAATAAAAATTGTATTCATTATTGACCATCATCCAGAGTATCGTGATAAAAATTAAATTAAATAATACTCATTTAAGTGTCTTAAATTAGAATACTAACTTATGTTTATTGAGCATACATATGTATATCATGTTAAAGACAAAACGCAGGGAACGTACAAATTTGATGGCTTTGCTAAACAACTTTGGATTTCTAAAACTTAATGTACGTTTTTGTGAATTGTATCTTATAGTAGATAAGGCATACACACATTGCATATGTATATTTTTATTTCTGGAGAATACTGTTCAAGCAAAAACTTACGAAAATTATTTTTCGGAATTATAAGCTATCTTTATATACACAATTTAAACCTTGTGAAACTACATTTGCAAAAACTTCAAATTAAGTGCTATCGGTTAGCATTTGTCCTTAAAATACCAATTAGGGCACGTTTACCATATCACACACTGGTTGATCTAGTATAGCAGAGGCGCCCAAAAATACTTCCAAATGGAAGATATTCAGTAAAAAATTGTCGTACTGCTATTATGGACCCAATAAGATAAATGAAATAATAAAACCAAGAAAAAAAACATACGCTAAGGAATGACTTTAAAATGACATTTTAACACTTAAATTCAATTGCATACTTTTAGCTTAAGTAAAATCTCAGAATTTATTTTTTTTTTAAATTAATTTTAAATTCACAATTGAACATTTTTCGGTTTAACGTCGATGTTTGCCTTTTAAAACATCGGAAAAGCTACGATTTCTGACCAACTGAGATTTCAAAGCACAATCGAATATGACGAAAACAACAAAACACAAAGGAGCGTACAAGGCAGAAAGTGGCAAAAAGTTGGAGCTCGAACTTTAAAACGTAGAATAAAAAAACATTATCTAGTACTAACAAATAAGTTTCATCAAAGGGTGAGACGAAATTGGCACCTTTTTTTTTTATCTAAAATCTATCTATATACAAAAATACAACAATTAAAAGGTTCACTGAAGAAACACTAACATTAAAACAATAAAACAACACAAAATGACATAACAATTACTCAGTTTAAGGTTTATACCTTTATTTTTAATATTCATTTTATTAAACGACAATTAGACGCGATTTAAGAGTAAAAATTAATATTTTTGTGGAACGTGCACAGGTTTTTTTGTCATTTCTCTCGGTAAAAATGAAATTACCGTTAGTTTTATTGTCAGATAAAAAATATTTTTAGGACAAAAAATCGCCAATATCAGACTTATGTTTTTTTATTTGTAACTTACGAAATCAACCAATGTGCATATACAACATTAATGTATACTATTTGTGTAAGAGAACAGTTTTTCCTAAAGAACTAGGCTAGAACTCACAGCGACGGAAACCTCGAACACTTATAGGAGTGAGCGAGGTAAGTATGCGTCTATGGCTGTGTCCGTGCAGAAGCCCGCCTCGAAACCAAAGTTTAAAAATGGAAGGCTGGATTGGATTCCAGCACTGCCTGTGGATTTGCAGTGTTGCAGTATTGCTATATGTGACCTCATGATGGCGTCTTTGTCGTGGCTTTTGGATTTTCTTTCTTTTCTATATTTTGGTTTCTACACCGCTTCTAAAAGTACACAGCCAAAAATTTAATTTGTTAAACTATCACTCGCCAAATCTTGTATTTTGTTCTCTCATCTGAGTGAGGTGTTGAAAATCAAACCAGACAAAAGCGTTATCGATTTTACTAGTACTATTCTTCAGCCTAATATCGGCTAAAAGTTCCGCTAGTCGAAAAATCTTCACCCTGAATCCATGTATCATCCCCTTAGTTCCGAAAAAAGTTTCAATTGTGAATCACTTTGTGAATGCGAAGTGAATGGCACCTTGCACGAGTGAAATTGTCCGCTTTTTCACAAGTTAAAATTCAAATTAAACTTTTTGAAGTCACTTTGTTTCTTTAACTCATTTTTGTATAAACTGTCACCTGACAAGTTCCAAGTGAAATCAGTTTGGAAATATTGCATTTTTCCAACGAGTTTTCACTTTTGAAAATATTGAATTTAAATAAAAACTTATTTGTTTACATTTTACTTACAGAAGTTTGCAGGAGACGTTTCCGACTCCATAAGGTAAATATATTCTTGATCAGCGTCACTAGACTAGTCGATCTAGCCATGTCCGTCTATCCGTCAGTTTCTACGCAAACTAGTCTCTCAGTTTTAAAGATACCGGGCTGAAACTTTCCCAAAAGTATTCTTTTTTTTGCAGGTAGTATATAAGTCGAAAAAAATTATATCGTTGGTCTATTTTAACATACAACTTTCTAAACTTGGATATAACATTTTGATATTAGTTCTGAATTTCGAATTCAATTTTATCAAAATCGGAAGACTATATCATATAGCTGTCAAAGGAACGATCGGAAAATTGGTGGGAAAATAATATGAAACAAATGTAGCTTTGGGGCTTTAATTGGTGGGAAATAATGTGAAACAAATTACAGCTTTCGGTCTTTTTGACATTTTATCTTATAATATTGGGAATATAAATTTTTATATTTTTAAGAACTTCGAATTCAATTTGATAAAATTATTGATTATTTTTTATAACTGCAAGGGTATACAAACTTCGGCTTGCCGAAGTTAACTTCCTTTCTTGTTTTCCGTATATTCCTTTGGAAGCTATAAGATCCGTCTGGTTCCGACTTTTATGTAATTTTAAGTATTATAAAATCAGGCATCAATGAAAAGGTAATTTAAATGCCGTTTCAATGATACAATACTTTTTTTAACCTGTTTTAATTATTGAAAATGACTAATTTTTGTGAAAATCTACTTCTATAACTTTTTTCTTCGTCTTGAAAATTAAATGAAGTTTTTGAATGCAAAAAGTTTCTTACAACAAAAAAATTAGTAACTGCAACAAGAATTTTTTAAAAATCATTTTGTTTATACTTTAATGATCAAAAATAATATAAATATAAAAATAATAAAAAATATAAACCAAAAATCGTCGCTGTTGTGAAGTCTATTGTCCTAGCCACAGGCAGAACTCAGGATGGCCCGATGATCTGGAATGCTGTAAAAGAAAACTTCTAATAGACCTAAAGAAAAAATTCTGGTAAATTTAGTATATCCGCGTAGAGTATTGCTATTTTTGGCAGAACTTTAGAATGGTAGTGCGCATCACCAGGTTTATTAGGCATAAACATTTTAATTATTATTTTAATGGCGCGTAGTTTATACATGCCGAAATAAATAAACTAAAACTTATATTTTAAAGTATTACACTAGTCGGCATAAGTTTTTTTTTGGCAAAAGAAAAGTTAAGTATACTCCTAACTTGAACTTGCTTCGTTTAACTTTTGGCATCAACGGAAAGGTCATTTAAATTCCGTTTGAATGATGCACTACCTTTCTTAACCCATTCAGTACTTATTAAAAATTCCGAATTTGTGTAAAAATCTACTTTTTGATATTTTTCCTCGACTTGAAAATTTAAATATTTTGATGTAAAACGTTTGTTAAAACAAAAATAATAGTATCTGCAAAAAACATTTTTCGAAAATAACATTTATTGATTGGTTTTAAAATCGGACGACCATATCATATAGCTGCCATAGAAACGTTCTCTTTTGAAGTCAATTTAATAAAAATTGGACTACTCTAACATATAAAAGTAAAAAAAATAAACTAAAAAAAGAATAAAGTCATTATTTTAAATATATCTGAAGTCAGCAACAATCCTTAAAAATTTCACATGGTGTTACTAAAATTAATTAAAAAGCATTGCTTGGTGTCGTAAAGACCATTTGTTTGTACTGACCATAGTACATCATCGTCCAAGATATGGTAGGTTTACAAGTTTTGAACATTCAAACCGATGAAGGAATACTAGATTCATCGGGAAAATGTAACTTTCTGAAGAAAGTAAAATTTAACATAAAATTAATAAAAACAAAAAAAAAACGATAAAAATTGCCGCAATTTTGTTTAATTCATGCCAAATTTTATTTGTGGCTCGTTGCAAAAAACCCGTCATGTTTTTCAGTTGCTTATTTATTTGTTAATTTGTACCTATATTACAAATTTATTAATTTAAAATTTTTATAGGAATTCATTAATATGTAATTAGTTTAGCACAACTGGCAACTAAAAAAAAATTCAATTACAAGAGACCATGGCTGACCGCCAAGTTCTATTTGCACTTAAGGTGGTCATCCCGTGTTAAAACCGTTTGTCTAAATGTATTTAAAACATTTTTTCAACTAACGGTTAAAAGATACAATTTGAAATTCCATATATTTAGGTAATGTTTATGTACATTAGTTAATTAATTTTGAGTAAAACAAAATAAACACTAGAAGTTAGAGCACGATAAAAAAAAGGGTTGTAAAAAAAAAATATAATAATCCGCTGGCTATCAGGATTCGGACTGAACGGGTGATTTCATAAAAAAAAATTCAAAGGCATTTTAATCATTTAATATGTTAGAAAACATCAAGGTTTTTTTTTGAATCCTCCTATACGATATAGTTTCCAATTCTACTCGTTGTCACTTAATAATAGATTTCAGACTTTTGTAAAGGTTGCATCTCGATAGTTAGCACTACACTTGTAATTATTATACATTTTTGCTTAGTTACAAATTAGTTGCTAATAATTTTTTTGATAAACGGATCGATTTGAAAATATTTTTTCCATCCGTCTGGGCGTTGAAAATAAAAATTGTATTCATTATTGACCATCATCCAGAATACCGTGATAAAAATTAAATTAAATAATACTCATTTAAGTGTCTTAAATTAGAATACTAACTTATGTTTATTGAGCATACATATGTATATCATGTTAAAGACAAAACGCAGGGAACGTACAAATTTGATGGCTTTGCTAAACAACTTTGGATTTCTAAAACTTAATGTACGTTTTGGTGAATTGTATCTTATAGTAGATAAGGCATACACACATTGCATATGTATATTTTTATTTCTGGAGAATACTGTTAAAGCAAAAACTTACGAAAATTATTTTTCGGAATTATAGGATATCTTTATTGATTTGGATTATAGAAAACAAAGCGTGACACAATTTAAACCTTGTGAAATACATTTGCAAAAACTTCAAATTAAGTGCTATCGGTTAGCATTTGTCCTTAAAATACCAAATAGGGCACGTTCACCAAATCACACACTGGTTGATCCAGTATAGCAGAGGCGCCCAAAAATACTTCCAAATGGAAGATATTCAGTAAAAAATTGTCGTACTGCTATTATGGACCCAATAAGATAAATGAAATAATAAAAACAAGAAAAAACCCATTCCTCAAGGAAGCAATATACTAGAAAATGACTTTTTAACACTTAAATTCTTGCATACTTTTAGCTTAAGTAAAATCTCAGAATTTATTTTTTTTAAAAAATCAATTTTAAATTCACAATTGAACATTATTCGGTTTAACTTCGATGTTTGCCTTTTAAAACATCGGAACAGCTACGATTTCTGACCAACTGAGATTTCAAAGCACAATCGAATATGACGAACACGACAAAACACAAAAGAGCGTACAAGGCAGAAAGTGGCAAAAAGTTAGAGCTCAAACTTTAAAACGTAGAATAAAAAAACATTATCTAGTACTAACAAATAAGTTTCATCAAAGGGTGAGACGAAATTGGCAACTTTTTCTTTATCTAAAATCTATCTATGTACAAAAATACAACACTTAAAAGTTTCACTGAAGAAAACACTAACATTAAAACAATAACACAACACAAAATGACATAACAATTACTCAGTTTAAGGTTTATACCTTTATTTTTAATATTCATTTTATAAACGACAATTTAACGCGATTTAAGAGTAAAAATTAATATTTTTGTGGAACGTGCACACTTTTTTTTTGTCAATTCTCTCGGTAACCGTATCGCGCACGAATTAAAGAGACCAAAAAAGAAATTACCGTTGTTTTATTGACTGATAAAAAATATTTTTAGGACAAAAAATCGCCAATTTCAGACTTATGTTTTTTTTATTTGTAACTTACGAAATCAAGCAATGTGCATATACAACATTAATGTATACTATTTGTGTAAGAGAACAGTTTTTCCTAAAGAACTAGGCTAGAACTCACAGCGACGGAAACCTCGAACACTTATAGGAGTGAGCGAGGTAAGTATGCGGCTATGGCTGTGTCCGTGCAGAAGCCCGCGTCGAAACCAAAGTTTAAAAATGGAAGGCTGGATTGGATTCCAGCACTGCCTGTGGATTTGCAGTGTTGCAGTATTGCTATATGTGACCTCCTGATGGCGTCTTTGGCGTGGCTTTTGGATTTTCTTTCTTTTCTATATTTTGGTTTCTACACCGCTTCTAAAAGTACACAGCCAAAAATTTAATTTGTAAAACTATCACTCGCCAAATCTTGTATTTTTTTTATCTCATCTGAGTGAGGCGTTGAAAATCAAACCAGACAAAAGCGTTATCGATTTTACTAGTACTATTCTTCAGCCTAATATCGGCTAAAAGTTCCGCTAGTCGAAAAATCTTCACCCTGAATCCATGTATCATCCCCTTAGTTCCGAAAAAGTTTAAATTGTGAATCACTCTGTGAATGCGAAGTGAATGGCACCTTGCACGAGTGAAATTGATCGCATTTTCACAAGTAAAAAATTCAAATGAAAATTTTTGAAGTCACTTTGGATTTCACTTGTTTCTTTAACTCATTTTGTATAAACTGTCACCTGACAAGTTCCAAGTGAAATCAGTTTGAAAATATTGCATTTTTCCAACGAGTTTTCACTTTTGAAAATATTGAATTTAAATAAAAACTTATTTGTTTACATTTTACTTGCAGAAGTTTGCAGGAGACGTTTCCGACTCCATAAGGTAAATATATTCTTGATCAGCGTCACTAGACTAGTCGATCTAGCCATGTCCGTCTGTCCGTCCGTTTCTAAGCGAACTAGTCTATAAAAATAATAAAAAATATAAACCAAAAATCGTCGCTGTTGTGAACTCTATTGTCTTAGCCACAGGCAGAACTCAGGATAGCCCGATGATCTGGAATGCTGTAAAAGAAAACTTCTAATAGACCTAAAGAAAAAATTCTGGTAAATTTCGTATATCCGCGTGGAGTATTACTATTTTTAGCAGAACTTTAGAATGGTAGTGCGCATCACCAGGTTTATTAGGCATAAACATTTTTAATTATTATTTTAATGGCGCGTAGTTTATACATGCCAAAATAAATAAACTAAAACTTATATTTTAAAGTATTACACTAGTCGGCATAAGTTTTGACAAAAGTTTTTTTTTGACAAAAGAAAAGTTAAGTATACTCCTAACTTGAACTTGCTTCGTTTTACTTTTGGCATCAACGGAAAGGTCATTTAAATTCCGTTTGAATGATGCACTAATTTTCTTAACCCATTCAGTACTTATTAAAAATTCCGAATTTGTGTGAAAATCTACTTTTTGAATTTTTTCCTCGACTTGAAAATTTAAATATTTTGATGTAAAACGTTTGTTAAAACAAAAATAATAGTATCTGCAAAAAACATTTTTCGAAAATAACATTTATTAATTGGTTTTAAATTTCGAATTAAATTTTATCAAAATCGGACGACCATATCATATAGCTGCCATAGAAACGTTCTCCTTTGAATTCAATTTAATAAAAATTCGACTACTCTAACATATAAAAGTAAAAAAAATAAACTAAAAAAAGAATAAAGTCATTTTTTTTGTAATATATCTGAAGTCAGCAACAATCCTTAAAAATTTCACATGGTGTTACTAAAATTAATACAAAAGCATTGCTTGGTGTCGTAGAGACCATTTGTTTGTACTGACCATAGTACATCATCGTCCAAGATATGGTAGGTTTACAAGATTTGAACTTTCAAACCCATGAAGGAATACTAGATTCATCGGGAAAATGTAACTTGCTGAAGAAAGTAAAATTTAACATGAAATTAATAAAAACAAAAAAAAAAAACGATAAAAATTGCGGCAATTTTTTTAATTCATGCCAAATTTTATTTGTGGCTCGTTGCAAAAAACGCTTCATGTTTTTCAGTTGTTTATTTATTTGTTAATTTGTACCTATATTACAAATTTATTAATTTAAAAATTTTATAGGAATTCATTAATATGTAATTAGTTTAGCACAACTGGCAACTAAAAAAAAATTCAATTACAAGAGACCATGGCTGACCGCCAAGTTCTATTTGCACTTAAGGTGGTCATCCCGTGTTAAAACCGTTTGTCTAAATGTATTTAAAACATTTTTTCAACTAACGGTTAAAAGATACAATTTGAAATTCCATATATTTAGGTAATGTTTATGTACATTAGTTAATTAATTTTGAGTAAAACAAAATAAACACTAGAAGTTAGAGCACGATAAAAAAAAGGGTTGTAAAAAAAAAATATAATAATCCGCTGGCTATCAGGATTCGGACTGAACGGGTGATTTCATAAAAAAAAATTCAAAGGCATTTTAATCATTTAATATGTTAGAAAACATCAAGGTTTTTTTTTGAATCCTCCTATACGATATAGTTTCCAATTCTACTCGTTGTCACTTAATAATAGATTTCAGACTTTTGTAAAGGTTGCATCTCGATAGTTAGCACTACACTTGTAATTATTATACATTTTTGCTTAGTTACAAATTAGTTGCTAATAATTTTTTTGATAAACGGATCGATTTGAAAATATTTTTTCCATCCGTCTGGGCGTTGAAAATAAAAATTGTATTCATTATTGACCTTCATCCAGAATACCGTGATAAAAATTAAATGAAATAATACTCATTTAAGTGTCTTAAATTAGAATACTAACTTATGTTTATTGAGCATACAAGTTAACTGAAGTTAACCAAGCAGCGGCAATGTCCGATTATTTAAGAGTTCGCTCTGGCCAAACTGCTGACATAGCGTCTGGCCGGAAGCCCATGCATAGCGGCAAGCACTGCACATTTGCGTGGCCGCTATGAAATACTTTTTGTTAGCTTTAAGTTTCAGTTTGTGTCAGAGTCTCATACAATAAAGAGCATAAAACCAATCTCCGGCACTGCCGTTAATTTGTAAATTCATTTGTTGAATTGGTCACCGCGCCTCAAGGGCCGTGACAACGGGGCAAGTGCTCCCATCATAACTCCTGTTACAGGAAGGATCCCCCCCGGCAACCGCCAGGGAACTCAACCACTGCCTATAAGGAGTGGCAACACCCCCCCTGCAACCGCAAGGGGAAATCATCTCACAAATACCTCCGGCGTCTGCAGCATCATCGACTGCAGCGAGAGATAACTAACCACCATTACATTAACTACCAATCAATTTATATTTACTGGCGCCCATCGTAAAAGAACCATGTAAGTGAGCACTTTTATTTACACCATTTTTCTATGTCTGCATGAATTTTTTTTTGTGTGTATAAAAAAAAGAAAGAAGGGCAAGAATAGTAAAATATTGTGCCTTACGCTAACAAAAAAACTGCAGCCCCATAAAATTTAAAAAAAAAAAAAAAAAAATTTTTTTAAATAATCTTTGTTAGTTGGCAGACGGTTTGGCATTAACATTGTTTACCTATTATAAAATATCTAAACCAATTATTGTCCCAATATTGTTTGCATTTCTATTTTTGTGAATAAATAAATGAATATTTCTACATAACACAAAAAGTGCGGAATAAAAATTCCTAACCAAAACCAAAAAATCGCTGGCAAAAAATTTTAAATTTCAATCGGAAATAATTCATATAATCGCGTGTATTTAATTCAGCTTTTATATGTCTTTTTTGTTACACAAGAATTCTTGGTATTAGCCGCGCAGTTTTGGTTATTTATTTTTCTTTTCCGTTTTGTTTCCCCACTCCACTTTCGAGAACACGATACGGCCGCGCATGCAGTGTGGCACTTTGTTGTTTTTATTGTTTTTTTCTCTGTTTGCATAAGCGGCGGCTCAGTCCCCGCGCACCCCTCGCCTTACCGCTACTTGACACAGCAGTAGCGCGACTTGACGAGCCCGCTCACATAACTGAAGCGGTAGCTCAGCCCCCGCGGCCCCTTATCCATTCCAATCGCCTCCATCGGCACATAATTCATACATAAATATTTTTTCTTTCGGGCGACTTTATAGCCGCAGCTCCACATGAGCAATCCGTTTCAACAATATAGAAACATAAGACAACTCTCTAGCGATTCTGAGTCGGAGACCGAAGGGCCGGCCAGATCTTCCACCCCTAAAAGCGTTAACGCTAGCGCTCCCATACTCGCGAACATGGCTTTCAGCATGGAACAGATGACGGCCACCATACAGGCGGCCGTTCAACATGCTGTTCAAGAAGCCAATATCGAACACCAGCGCAGAGAAAACGAAATGCGCCTGGCTATACACCGTCTGACCGAACTGGTCAACGAAAGACAAATCGCTCCCGCCCAAGCGGAGGCTCCCCAAATAAAAAAATATGAGCCTATAGAAATTAGGAACGACATCAAGTGTGACGAGCCCCTAGACGCCGTCAAGTCCCTCCCCGAATTTTCGGGAGCACAGGAAGCATACGTCTCCTGGAGACAAGCGGCAGTAGCCGCATATTACATTTTCAGAAATTACGAACATAGCTCGCGCCATTATCAGGCGGTTATTATTATTAGGAATAAAATAAGGGGCCCTGCCGATGCCGTACTGTCTTCGTTTGGCACTGTACTAAATTTCGACGCGATTATAAATCGACTCGATTTCACGTACAATGATAAGCGGCAGATGCACGTTATCGAGCAGGAAATGGGTACTCTTAGGCAGGGAAATATGACCCTTCTCCAATACTACGACGAGGTCGAGAGAAAACTCACCTTGCTCACCAACAAAGCTACCATGTCGTACGAAGCCTCGGCGGCAAAAGTTTTGTGTGACAAATTCCGGGATGACGCACTCCGAGTATTTATCTCGGGTCTTAAGCGCAGCCTCACGGATGTCCTTTTCTCGGCAAAACCGAAAGATATGCCTTCAGCTCTCGCTTTGGCACAAGAAGTGGAATCCAACCACGAAAGATACTCCTTCGCGGCTTCTTTCGCCAAAAGCCAAGAGGATAAAGATAGGAAACAGCACCCGAAAGCGCAAGAGTACCGACAGGCCTCTGCGCAGACAAATGCACAAACAAATGCTGGAAAAAATCCGTACTACGTCAAACAACACAAGGCGCAAGTACACTCCGCCCCATACAGTGGAGGCGCTCCTGAACCCATGGACATCGACCCATCGCTGTCCAAAATGCTTCGGCCATCCCAGGCCCCGGCGTACCAAAACAGGAAGCCGGCTGGGTCCGATCGATCTGCCCCACACAAAAGGCAGAGGGTTAATCACGTCGCGCAGAGCGCGAGCGATGCTGGGAACAAATATGCCGCCGCAGCTTCAAGCGCGGCCCAGGAAATTGACGACGACGCTATTAATGATTACGATTCGGACGTCATAAATTTTTTAGAGGAAAGTCCCTGCTACCCGTCATCAGACGAAGAGTAGCAGGTGTAGAAATGAAGCTTTTAATAGACACGGGCGCGTCAAAAAATTTCATCCGTCCATACGAGGGGTTGAAAGGCGTCCGCCCAGTAGATTCGCCATTCTCAGTACATTCCATCCATGGCGTCACCACAATAACGAAAAAATGCTTTGTTTCCATGTTTAACTTGAAGGCTACGTTCTTCATTCTACCAGATTTGTCCTCCTTTGATGCCATCATCGGACTTGACCTGCTAAAACAAGCAGGGGCATCACTTAACCTAGCTTCCGGGCACCTCAGATGGGGCACCGAGACGGAAAAGCTAGAGTTCCAATCATGTCCCAACGTAAATTTCACTGAGGTGGACTGCTCTAGCGCACCACCTTTGGTCAGAAAAGCATTTTCAAAAATGCTAAGCGACAGGAAAAACGCCTTCGCAAGCCCAAATGAGGCGTTACCTTACAACACATCTGTGGTAGCCACCATCAGGACGGTTGATGAGGAGCCCATTTATGCCAGACCCTATCCGTATCCGATGGGAGCGGCAGATTTCGTCAACGGCGAAATCCAAGACCTTCTAAAAAACGGCATAATCCAGAAGTCGAGATCCCCCTACAATAACCCAATATGGGTAGTAGACAAAAAGGGCACCGACGAGGCTGGAAACCGTAAAATGCGGCTAGTATTAGACTTTCGAAAATTGAACGAGAGGACAATACCGGATCGCTACCCTATGCCAATTATCCCTATGATACTAGGGAATTTAGGCAAAGCCAAATACTTTACAACGCTCGATTTAAAGGCCGGCTACCACCAAATTATTCTGGCAGAACGTGACCGTGAGAAAACTTCCTTTTCCGTAAACGGGGGAAAATACGAGTTCCGTCGACTGCCATTCGGGTTAAGAAATGCTGCCAGCATCTTCCAAAGAACCATCGACGACGTACTGCGAGAACAGATTGGCAAATTTTGCTACGTCTATGTCGATGATGTCATCGTCTTCTCAGAGGACGAAAACGCCCACATACAACACGTGGACTGGGTTCTAAAGAGCCTACACGACGCTAACATGAGAGTGTCGGCGGAAAAATCGGTCTTCTTCAAAAAAAGCGTAAAATTTTTGGGGTTTGTAGTCACCAACGAGGGGACCACGACAGACCCAGAAAAGGTCAGGGCCATTAAAGAATTCCCTGAGCCCAAAAACGTTTTCGAAGTAAGATCGTTCATGGGCTTGGCTGGCTATTATAGATGCTTTATTAAAGATTTTGCATCAATAGCTAAGCCCATTTCGAGCATTATAAAAGGGGAGCTCGGAAATGTCAGCAGACACAAATCCAGAAGCATCCAGGTACAATTTACCGAGCAGCAACGGCAAGCTTTTGAAAAGCTACGTAGCATCCTGGCCTCTGAGGATGTCATCCTCAGATACCCCGACTATAAAAAGGCGTTTGATCTAACGACAGATGCCTCAGCATATGGCATTGGCGCGGTGCTTTCACAAGAGGGACGCCCCATCACTATGATCTCTAGGACCTTAAAGGACAGAGAAGTTAACTACGCTACCAACGAAAGGGAGCTGTTAGCTATAATTTGGGCGCTAGAGAACCTGCGCCACTACCTTTATGGGGTCAAAGATTTAAACATCTACACTGACCACCTACCGCTGACCTACGCGGTATCGGATTCCAATCCGAATACAAAAATTAAAAGATGGAAAGAACGCATCGATGAGTGTGGTGCCAAAGTCCATTACATGCCTGGCAAGGCCAACCTAGTTGCAGATGCCCTCTCGAGGCAACAACTCAACGTTGTAGAAGAAGAAGAGGCATTCTCAAGCGCGGCCACAATTCACAGTGAGCTGTCGCTTACCCACACAATTCAATCCACGGACAAGCCCCTCAATTGCTTTCAAAACCAGATAATTCTGGAGGAAGCACGCTCTCCGTCAAAGCGGAACTTCGTTCTCTTTGGAAACAAGAGACGGCATATTATTGACTTCACTCACGAGGAGTCATTGCTGGAAGAGCTCGCAACCATAATAGTTCCTAAAGGCGTAAACGCCATTCATTGCGATCTGCATACGCTCGCAGTGATACAGGACAAACTAATCCGACAATTCCCTGCCACAAGATTCTGGCACTGCAAAAACCGAGTAACGGACATTTTTGCAGTCGATGAAAGGCGAGAAATTCTTACTGTCGAGCACAACAGAGCTCACAGATCTGCCCAAGAAAACGTGAAGCAGGTACTCTCCGAGTACTACTTCCCGAAAATGGCCAAGCTAGCGAACGAAATAGTCATTTCATGCAAGACTTGCGCCAAGGCAAAATACGACAGGCATCCGAAGAAACAAGAGCTTGGCGAAACCCCAATCCCATCTCAAGTAGGAGAAATGCTGCACATAGACATCTTCTCCACGGATAAAAAATATTTCCTTACATGCATCGACAAATTCTCGAAATTTGCGGTAGTCCAACCAATTCCCTCTAGGACCATAGAAGATCTCAAACCAGCATTACTACAGCTGATGAATATGTTCCCTAAGGCCAAGGTCGTATATTGCGACAACGAACCATCGTTGAACTCGCACACCATCGTGACCATGCTGGAAAACCATTTCGGCGTTAGCATCTCAAATGCTCCGCCCCTACACAGTGTCTCCAATGGACAGGTGGAGCGTTTCCACAGCACTTTGGTAGAGCTGGCTAGATGTCTTAAAATCGATAAAGGCATCAGCGATACCGTAGAGCTGATACTTTTGGCCACGGCCAGATATAACAAGTCCATCCACTCGGTCATCGACAAGAGACCGGCTGACGTGGTTCAGGCACAATCAGGTGAGCCACAATATGGAATTCAAGATAAAATTAAACTCGCCCAAGACAAGCTCCGGGACAGAGAAAACGCTTCCCGCCAAAATAGAGTATTCGAGGTTGGCGAGAAAGTCCTAGTGAAGTCCAACAGACGCCTAGGCAACAAACTCTCACCATTATGTGAAGAGAAAACCGTTGAAGCGGACATGGGGACCACAGTCCTCATTAAAGGGAGGGTGGTCCACAAAGACAACCTTAAGTAGGCCGAGCGCGACCATGTTATCGCCCGCCTGATAATCAAACTTTTCTTTATCTTTTTTCTAGCCACTAGGCATAAGTTTGCACCCTTTATTATTTTAATCATGCTTTGATGGTGGGCTACCCAACTTCAACAAAATTCATAACACATCAAAATTACAGGTTTTCAACCATATCCCTGATTCTCCTTTTGGCCACAACTTCGGCACGCGTCACGGACTATTCCAAAGCCAAATATATCCCCATCGTTGATGGGCGAATCCTGATATGGGAGGAATTTGCCTTTATAAAGCACTCGGCAAATCTCTCGGAATATAGGCGCGTCATCGAAGAAACTAATGGGATGACCGTCATGTTCCCGCAATCCCACATGCAGAAACTCTTGGTTGTTGACGTCGCCCACTTACGCGACATGCTCGACTCTTTGAGCATCCATCATAGAGTGGCAAGAAGTTTAGACTTCTTAGGGACTGCGCTAAAGGTGGTGGCAGGAACGCCGGACGCAGAAGATTTTGAAAAAATTAAATTTAATCAATTCCAATTAACAAATGCAAACAATAGGCAGATTAATATTAACAACAAAGTACAAATTCAAATTAATAAAATTTCCGCTACCGTCAACCAACTTCTGAGGTCGGCAAAAAAGTCCCAAATTGATACTGGGCACCTATTCGAGATGCTTTTAACTCGAAATAGGATGATAGCAATGGAGCTACAGGGTTTGATGCTAGCAGTGGCACTTGCCAAAGTTAATATTGTTAGCCCCAGCATCCTAGATCATGCAGACTTGGAAGGTGTGTGGATGGAAGAGCCCACCGAGACCGCGATTAGGGATGTTTTGTCCGTATCGTCCGTTAAGATCTTACAGTCCGATAACATATTACATTTTATTATTAAGTTTCCAAAGATAAAGTCGGCCTGCAGCAAGATTACCGTTTTCCCAGTGTCACATCACGACACCATGCTCAGGCTGGAGGATAACGTCATTGCCGAATGCAACAGTGAGATCCACACCGTGGAAAAGTGCTCCCCGACATCAGGAGCTACATTTTGCCGATTGGCTCGCAGAAGATCATGCGCCCAAGAGCTTCACGCTGGAGGCACGGCGCATTGCGAGACCCAGCAAAGCGATTTACATCCCATCACTTATGTTGATGAAGGAATAGTAATTGTGAATGATCGCTCGGCTCACGTGTGTGTGGACAATGGCACCTGTGCCCATATAAAAGGCACATATCTCATCACGTTTGAAAAGAGTGCCATGGTCAATGAAACCCGATTGGTCAATCATGACACGGCCCAGAAGAGGGCTCCAGGAGTGGCCAGCTCTCCTTCCCTGAACATCACCATGGAACGTAACGTTCTTAGCCTTCCATACCTTCACCGACTGAGTGAACGTAATCTGGAGCACATCAAAGAGTTCGGGAAGGAAATTAATCACCAGCGACTACATCAGTTGGTGTTCATAGCGGGAGCAATATGCTGCGCTCTAATTTGCATCGGCTTGACCTATCGGCGAGTCACTCAGGCCCGAAAAACCGCGGCCCAGCTGAAGGAGATGATTGCCCAAATAGGGTCGGCCGAGGGCGGCCTCATTCCTGAGGGGGGATTAGTTAACTGAAGTTAACCAAGCAGCGGCAATGTCCGATTATTTAAGAGTTCGCTCTGGCCAAACTGCTGACATAGCGTCTGGCCGGAAGCCCATGCATAGCGGCAAGCACTGCACATTTGCGTGGCCGCTATGAAATACTTTTTGTTAGCTTTAAGTTTCAGTTTGTGTCAGAGTCTCATACAATAAAGAGCATAAAACCAATCTCCGGCACTGCCGTTAATTTGTAAATTCATTTGTTGAATTGGTCACCGCGCCTCAAGGGCCGTGACAACGGGGCAAGTGCTCCCATCATAACTCCTGTTACAGGAAGGATCCCCCCCGGCAACCGCAAGGGAACTCAACCACTGCCTATAAGGAGTGGCAACACCCCCCCTGCAACCGCAAGGGGAAATCATCTCACAAATACCTCCGGCGTCTGCAGCATCATCGACTGCAGCGAGAGATAACTAACCACCATTACATTAACTACCAATCAATTTATATTTACTTACATATGTATATCATGTTAAAGACAAAACGCAGGGAACGTACAAATTTGATGGCTTTGCTAAACAACTTTGGATTTCTAAAACTTAATGTACGTTTTTGTGAATTGTATCTTATAGTAGATAAGGCATACACACATTGCATATGTATATTTTTATTTCTGGAGAATACTGTTAAAGCAAAAACTTACGAAAATTATTTTTCGGAATTATAAGATATCTTTATTGATTTGGATTATAGAAAACAAAGCGTGACACAATTTAAACCTTGTGAAATACATTTGCAAAAACTTCAAATTAAGTGCTATCGGTTAGCATTTGTCCTTAAAATACCAAATAGGGCACGTTCACCAAATCACACACTGGTTGATCCAGTATAGCAGAGGCGCCCAAAAATACTTCCAAATGGAAGATATTCAGTAAAAAATTGTCGTACTGCTATTATGGACCCAATAAGATAAATGAAATAATAAAAACAAGAAAAAACCCATTCCTCAAGGAAGCAATATACTAGAAAATGACTTTTTAACACTTAAATTCTTGCATACTTTTAGCTTAAGTAAAATCTCAGAATTTATTTTTTTTAAAAAATCAATTTTAAATTCACAATTGAACATTATTCGGTTTAACTTCGATGTTTGCCTTTTAAAACATCGGAACAGCTACGATTTCTGACCAACTGAGATTTCAAAGCACAATCGAATATGACGAACACGACAAAACACAAAAGAGCGTACAAGGCAGAAAGTGGCAAAAAGTTAGAGCTCAAACTTTAAAACGTAGAATAAAAAAACATTATCTAGTACTAACAAATAAGTTTCATCAAAGGGTGAGACGAAATTGGCAACTTTTTCTTTATCTAAAATCTATCTATGTACAAAAATACAACACTTAAAAGTTTCACTGAAGAAAACACTAACATTAAAACAATAACACAACACAAAATGACATAACAATTACTCAGTTTAAGGTTTATACCTTTATTTTTAATATTCATTTTATAAACGACAATTTAACGCGATTTAAGAGTAAAAATTAATATTTTTGTGGAACGTGCACACTTTTTTTTTGTCAATTCTCTCGGTAACCGTATCGCGCACGAATTAAAGAGACCAAAAAAGAAATTACCGTTGTTTTATTGACTGATAAAAAATATTTTTAGGACAAAAAATCGCCAATTTCAGACTTATGTTTTTTTTATTTGTAACTTACGAAATCAAGCAATGTGCATATACAACATTAATGTATACTATTTGTGTAAGAGAACAGTTTTTCCTAAAGAACTAGGCTAGAACTCACAGCGACGGAAACCTCGAACACTTATAGGAGTGAGCGAGGTAAGTATGCGGCTATGGCTGTGTCCGTGCAGAAGCCCGCGTCGAAACCAAAGTTTAAAAATGGAAGGCTGGATTGGATTCCAGCACTGCCTGTGGATTTGCAGTGTTGCAGTATTGCTATATGTGACCTCCTGATGGCGTCTTTGGCGTGGCTTTTGGATTTTCTTTCTTTTCTATATTTTGGTTTCTACACCGCTTCTAAAAGTACACAGCCAAAAATTTAATTTGTAAAACTATCACTCGCCAAATCTTGTATTTTTTTTATCTCATCTGAGTGAGGCGTTGAAAATCAAACCAGACAAAAGCGTTATCGATTTTACTAGTACTATTCTTCAGCCTAATATCGGCTAAAAGTTCCGCTAGTCGAAAAATCTTCACCCTGAATCCATGTATCATCCCCTTAGTTCCGAAAAAGTTTAAATTGTGAATCACTCTGTGAATGCGAAGTGAATGGCACCTTGCACGAGTGAAATTGATCGCATTTTCACAAGTAAAAAATTCAAATGAAAATTTTTGAAGTCACTTTGGATTTCACTTGTTTCTTTAACTCATTTTGTATAAACTGTCACCTGACAAGTTCCAAGTGAAATCAGTTTGAAAATATTGCATTTTTCCAACGAGTTTTCACTTTTGAAAATATTGAATTTAAATAAAAACTTATTTGTTTACATTTTACTTGCAGAAGTTTGCAGGAGACGTTTCCGACTCCATAAGGTAAATATATTCTTGATCAGCGTCACTAGACTAGTCGATCTAGCCATGTCCGTCTGTCCGTCCGTTTCTAAGCGAACTAGTCTATAAAAATAATAAAAAATATAAACCAAAAATCGTCGCTGTTGTGAACTCTATTGTCTTAGCCACAGGCAGAACTCAGGATAGCCCGATGATCTGGAATGCTGTAAAAGAAAACTTCTAATAGACCTAAAGAAAAAATTCTGGTAAATTTCGTATATCCGCGTGGAGTATTACTATTTTTAGCAGAACTTTAGAATGGTAGTGCGCATCACCAGGTTTATTAGGCATAAACATTTTTAATTATTATTTTAATGGCGCGTAGTTTATACATGCCAAAATAAATAAACTAAAACTTATATTTTAAAGTATTACACTAGTCGGCATAAGTTTTGACAAAAGTTTTTTTTTGACAAAAGAAAAGTTAAGTATACTCCTAACTTGAACTTGCTTCGTTTTACTTTTGGCATCAACGGAAAGGTCATTTAAATTCCGTTTGAATGATGCACTAATTTTCTTAACCCATTCAGTACTTATTAAAAATTCCGAATTTGTGTGAAAATCTACTTTTTGAATTTTTTTCCTCGACTTGAAAATTTAAATATTTTGATGTAAAACGTTTGTTAAAACAAAAATAATAGTAGCTGCAAAAAACATTTTTCAAAAATATATTTTCTATATTTTGTATGATTTTTTGAAAATATTTAGAAATACGTATTGAATTGAAAACGAATTGAAAAAAATGTGTATACCCTTTCAGAGGGTATAATGATTTCAGTCAGAAGTTTGCAACGCAGTGAAGGAGACGTTTCCGACCCCATAAAGTATATATATTCTTGATCAGCGTCACTAGACGGCTCGATCTAGCCATGTCCGTCTGTCCGTCCGTTATTACGCAAACTAGTCTCTCAGTTTTAAAGCTACCGGGCTGAAACATTACCAAAAGTCTTTTTTCTATTGCAGGTAATATTTATATATATTTGAATGATGCACTAGTTTTCTTAACCCATTCAGTACTTATTAAAAATTCCGAATTTGTGAGAAAATCCACTTTTTGAATTTTTTTCATCGACTTGAAAATTTAAATATTTGAATGTAAAACGTTTGTTAAAACAAAAATAATAGTATCTGCAAAAAACATTTTTCAAAAAAAATTTTCTATATTTTGTATGATTTTTTGAAAATATTTAGAAATACGTATTGAATTGAAATGAATTGAAAAAAACCCTTTCAGAGGCTATAATGATTTCAGTCAGAAGTTTGCAAAGCAGTGAAGGAGACGTTTCCGACCCCATAAAGTATATATATTCTTGATCAGCGTCACTAGACGGGTCGATCTAGCCATGTCCGTTTGTCCGTCCGTTTCTACGCAAACTAGTCTCTCAGTTTTAAAGCCACCGGGCTGAAACATACCCAAAAGTCTTTTTTCTATTGCAGGTAATATATAAGTCGGAACCAGCCGGATCAGACAACTATATCTTATAGGAACTATAGGAAAAACAATTTTAAAAAAATTATATCTTTGGTGTTTTTTTACATATAACCTTCTAAGCTTAAAAGTAAAATTTTTAATTAGTTTTGAATTTTGAATTAAATTTTATCAAAATCGGACGACTTTATCATATAGCTGCCATAGGAACGATCGAAAGTTAGTGGTAAAATAATATACAAAAAATTATATCTTCGGTGCTTTTCAGCATATAACCTCCTACGCTTGGAAATAACATTTTTTAATTGGTTTTAAATTTCGAATTAAATTTTACCAAAATCGGACGACCATATCATATAGCTGCCATAGAAACGTTCTCAAAATTAGTCGTCAAATATAAAAAAAATTATATATTTGGTGTTTCTTAACATATAACATCCTACGCTTGGAAATAACATTTTTTAATTAGTTTTGAATTTCGAATTAAATTTGATAAAAATCTGACATCTGTATCATATAGCTGCCATAGAAATAATCGCAAAATTAGTCGGAAAATATGAAAATATTATATCTCTTGTGTTCTTTCACATATAACCTTCTAAGCTTGGAAATAACATTTTTTGAAGTTTCAGAAATTTCGAATTCAATTTAATATAAATTGGACTACTCTAACATATAGAAGTAAAAAAAATAGTCTAAAAAAAGAATAGTCATTTTTTTAAATATATCTGAAGTCAGCAACAATCCTTAAAAATTTCACATGGTGTTACTAAAATTAATTAAAAAGCATTGCTTCGTGTCGTAAAGACCATTTGTTTGTACTGACCATAGTACATCATCGTCCAAGATATGGTAGGTTTACAAGATTTGAACTTTCAAACCCATGAAGGAATACTGGATTCATCGGGAAAATGTAACTTGCTGAGCAAAGTAAAATTTAACATGAAATTAATAAAAACAAAAAAAAGAAACGATAAAAATTGCGCCATTTTTTTTTAATTCATGCCAAATTTTATTTGTGGCTCGTTGCAAAAAACGCGTCATGTTTTTCAGTTGTTTATTTATTTGTTAATTTGTACCTATATTACAAATTTATTAATTTAAAAATTTGTTAGGAACTCATTAATATGTAATTAGTTTAGCACAACTGGCAACTAAAAAAAATTCAATTACAAGAGACCATGGCTGACCGCCAAGTTCTATTTGCACTTAAGGTGGTCATCCCGTGTTAAAACCGTTTGTCTAAATGTATTTCAAACATTTTTTTCAACTAACGGTTAAAAGATACAATTTGAAATTCCATATATTTAGGTAATGTTTATGTACATTAGTTAATTTATTTTGAGTAAAACAAAATAAACACTAGAAGTTAGAGCACGAAAAGTAAGGGTTGATAGGGATATATATAGGGATATAGTTGTCCGATTCTACTCGTTGTCACTTAATAATAGATTTCAGACTTTTGTAAAGGTGGCATCTCGATAGTTAGCACTACACTTGTTATTATACATTTTTTCTTAGTTACAAATTAATTGCTAATCATTTTTTTGATGAACGGATCGATTTGAAAATATTTTTTCCATCCGTCTGGACGTTGAAATAAAAATTGTATTCATTATTGACCATCATCCAGAATACCGCGATAAAAATTAAATTAAATAATACTCATTTAAGTGTCTTAAATTGGAATACTAACTTATGTTTATTGAGCATACATATGTATATCATGTTAAAGACAAAACGCAGGGAACGTACAAATTTGATGGCTTTGCTAAACAACTTTGGATTTCTAAAACTTAATGTACGTTTTTGTGAATTGTATCTTATAGTAGATAAGGCATACACACATTGCATATGTATATTTTTATTTCTGGAGAATACTGTTCAAGCAAAAACTTACGAAAATTATTTTTCGGAATTATAAGCTATCTTTATTGATTTGAATTATAGAAAACAAAGAGTGACACAATCTAAACCTTGTGAAACGACAATGCTATCGGTTAGCATTTGTCCTTAAAATACCAATTAGGGCACGTTCACTATATCACACACTGGTTGATCTAGTATAGCAGAGGCGCCCAAAAATACTTCTAGATGGAAGATATTCAGTAAAAAATTGTTGTACTGCTATTATGGACCCAATAAGATAAATGAAATAATAAAACCAAGAAAAAAAACATACGCTAAGGAATGACTTTAAAATGACATTTTAACACTTAAATTCAATTGCATACTTTTAGCTTAAGTAAAATCTCAGAATTTATTTTTTTTTTTTAAATCAATTTTAAATTCACAATTGAACATTATTCGGTTTAACTTCGATGTTTGCCTTTTAAAACATCGGAACAGCTACGATTTCTGACCAACTGAGATTTCAAAGCACAATCGAATATGACGAAAGCAACAAAACACAAAGGAGCGTACAAGGCAGAAAGTAGCAAAAAGTTGGAGCTCAAACTTTAAAGCGTAGAATAAAAAAACATTATCTAGTACTAACAAATAAGTTTCATCAAAGGGTGAGAAGAAATTGGCAACTTTTTCTTTATCTAAAATCTATCTATGTACATAAAAACACCACTTAAAAGGTTCACTGAAGAAACACTAACATTAAAACAATAACACAACACAAAATGACATAACAATTACTCAGTTTAAGGTTTATACCTTTATTTTTAATATTCATTTTATTAAACGACAATTAGACGCGATTTAAGAGTAAAAATTAATATTTTTGTGGAACGTGCACAGGTTTTTGTGTCATTTCTCTCGGTAACCGTAGCGCGCACGAATTAAAGTGACCAAAAATGAAATTACCGTTAGTTTTATTGTCTGATAAAAAATATTTTTAGGACAAAAGATCGCCAATATCAGACTTATGTTTTTTTATTTGTAACTTACGAAATCAACCAATGTGCATATACAACATTAATGTATACTATTTGTGTAAGAGAACAGTTTTTCCTAAAGAACTAGGCTAGAACTCACAGCGACGGAAACCTCGAACACTTATAGGAGTGAGCGAGGTAAGTATGCGGCTATGGCTGTGTCCGTGCAGAAGCCCGCGTCGAAACCAAAGTTTAAAAATGGAAGGCTGGATTGGATTCCAGCACTGCCTGTGGATTTGCAGTGTTGCAGTATTGCTATATGTGACCTCCTGATGGCGTCTTTGGCGTGGCTTTTGGATTTTCTTTCTTTTCTATATTTTGGTTTCTACACCGCTTCTAAAAGTACACAGCCAAAACTTTAATTTGTTAAACTATCACTCGCCAAATCTTGTATTTTTTTATCTCATCTGAGTGAGGCGTTGAAAATCAAACCAGACAAAAGCTTTTTCGATTTTACTGGTACTATTCTTCAGCCTAAGATCGTCTAAAAGTTCCGCTAGTCGAAAAATCTTCACCCTGAATCCATGTATCATCCCCTTTGTTCCGAAAAAAGTTTCACTTGTGAATCACTTTGTGAATGCGAAGTGAATGGCACCTTGCACGAGTGAAATTGTCCGCTTTTTCACACGTTAAAATTCAAATGAAACTTTTTGAAGTCACTTTGGATTTCACTTGCTTCTTAAACTCATTATTGTCTAAACCGTCACCTGACAAGTTCCAAGTGAAATCAGTTTGGAAATATTGCATTTTTCCAAAGAGTTTTCACTTTTGAAAATATTGAATTTAAGTAAAAACTTATTTGTTTACATTTTACTTACAGAAGTTTGCAGGAGACGTTTCCGACCCCATAAGGTATATGTATTCTTGATCAGCGTCACTAGACGAGTCGATCTTGCCATATAGTATTGGGAATATAATTTTTTATATGTTGAAGAATTTTGAATTCAATAAATAAATAATAATCGGACTTCTCTAATTTGAAATCACGTTTAATAGTTTGCGGATTATCAGCGAACAGTTCTTAAGTTTATAAACGTAGGAGTGGGTATTGACTAGACAAATACATATAAATTAAAGTTTTTCAAGGTTGTTAAAGCCTTTCCTAACTTTATATCAGTAGAAGCCATAGTTTCAGGCGGTTTGTGGGCGTTTCAAAGTTTGTATACCCTTTCAGTTGATTGTTGCAAAGTATTATATAATTATATCTTTGAACGTTTCTTTGATATTTGAAATTTCCTAAAAATATAAGAACGCTATAGTCGAACTTGAACTTGCTTCGTTTAACTTTTGGCATCAACGGAAAGGTCATTTAAATTCCGTTTGAATGATGCACAACTTTTCTTAACCCATTCAGTACTTATTAAAAATTCCGAATTTGTATGAAAATCTACTTTTTGAATTTTTTTTCGTGGTCTTGAAAATTTAAATATTTTGATGAAAAACGTTTGTTAAAACAAAAATAATAGTAGCTGCAAAAATATTTTTTCTATATTTTGTATGATTTTTTGAAAATATTTAGAAATACGTATTGAATTGAAAACGAATTGAAAAAAATGTGTATACCCTTTATACATGATTTCAGTCAGAAGTTTGCAACGCAGTGAAGGAGGCGTTTCAGACACCATAAAGTGTATATATTCTTGATCAGCGTCACTAGACGGGTCGATCTAGCCATGTCCGTCTGTCCGTCCGTTTCTACGCAAACTAGTCTCTCAGTTTTAAAGCCACCGGGCTGAAACATTCCCAAAAGTCTTTTTTCTATTGCAGGTAATATATATGTCGGAACCAGCCGGATCAGACAACAATATCTTTAAGGAACTATAGGGGAAACAATTTTAAAAAATATTATATCTTCGGTGTTGTTTTACATATAACCTTCTGCTTAAAAGTAAAATTTTTAAATTAGTTTTGAATTTTGAATTAATTTCGGAATTAAAATCGGACGACTATATCATTTAGCTGCCATAGGAACGATTGAAAGTTAGTGATAAAATAATATACAAAAATTATATCTTCGGTGCTTCTCAGCATATAACCTCCTACGCTTGGAACTAACATTTTTTAATTGGTTTTAAATTTCGAATTAAATTTTACCAAAATCGGACGACCATATCATATAGCTGCCATAGAAACGTTCTCAAAATTAGTCGTCAAATATAAAAAAATTATATACTTGGTGTTTCTTAACATAGAACATCCTACGCTTGGAAATAACATTTTTTAATTAGTTTTGAATTTCGAATTAAATTTGATAAAAATCTGACATCTGTATCATATAGCTGCCATAGCAATAATCGCAAAATTAGTCGGAAAATATGAAAATATTATATCTCTTGTGTTCTTTCACATATAACCTTCTAAGCTTGGAAATAACATTTTTTGAAGTTTTAGAAATTTCGAATTCAATTTAATATAAATTGGACTACTCTAACATATAGAAGTAAAAAAAAATAGTCTAAAAAAAGAATAAAGTCATTTTTTTAAATATATCTGAAGTCAGCAACAATCCTTAAAAATTTCACATGGTGTTACTAAAATTAATTAAAAAGCATTGCTTGGTGTCGTAAAGACCATTTGTTTGTACTGACCATAGTACATCATCGTCCAAGATATGGTAGGTTTACAAGATTTGAACTTTCAACTAGATTCATCGGGAAAATATAACTTGCTGAAGAAAGTAAAATTTAACATGAAATTAATAAAAACAAAAAAAAAAAACGATAAAAATTGCGGCAATTTTTTTAATTCATGCCAAATTTAATTTGTGGCTTGTTGCAAAAAACGCTTCATGTTTTTCAGTTGATTACTTATTTTTTAATTTGTACCTATGGTACAAATTTATTAATTTAAACATTGTATAGGAACTCATTAATATGTAATTAGTTTAGCAAAACTGGCAACTAAAAAAAATTCAATTACAAGAGACCATGGCTGACCGCCAAGTTCTATTTGCACTTAAGGTGGTCATCCCGTGTTAAAACCGTTTGTCTAAATGTATTTCAAACATTTTTTCCAACTAACGGTTAAAAGATACAATTTGAAATTCCATATATTTAGGTAATGTTTATGTACATTAGTTAATTCATTTTGAGTAAAACAAAATGAACACTAGAAGTAAGAGCACAATAAAGTAAGGGTTGTAAAAAAAAAAATAATCCGCTGGCTATCAGGATTCGGACTGAACGGGTGATTTCATAAAAAAAAATTCAAAGGCATTTTAATCATTTAATATGTTAGAAAACATCAAGGTTTTTTTTTGAATCCTCCTATACGATATAGTTTCCAATTCTACTCGTTGTCACTTAATAATAGATTTCAGACTTTTGTAAAGGTTGCATCTCGATAGTTAGCACTACACTTGTAATTATTATACATTTTTGCTTAGTTACAAATTAGTTGCTAATAATTTTTTTGATAAACGGATCGATTTGAAAATATTTTTTCCATCCGTCTGGGCGTTGAAAATAAAATTGTATTCATTATTGACCATCATCCAGAATACCGTGATAAAAATTAAATTAAATAATACTCATTTAAGTGTCTTAAATTAGAATACTAACTTATGTTTATTGAGCATACATATGTATATCATGTTAAAGACAAAACGCAGGGAACGTACAAATTTGATGGCTTTGCTAAACAACTTTGGATTTCTAAAACTTAATGTACGTTTTTGTGAATTGTATCTTATAGTAGATAAGGCATACACACATTGCATATGTATATTTTTATTTCTGGAGAATACTGTTCAAGCAAAAACTTACGAAAATTATTTTTCGGAATTATAAGCTATCTTTATATACACAATTTAAACCTTGTGAAACTACATTTGCAAAAACTTAAAATTAAGTGCTATCGGTTAGCATTTGTCCTTAAAATACCAATTAGGGCACGTTTACCATACCACACACTGGTTGATCTAGTATAGCAGAGGCGCCCAAAAATACTTCCAGATGGAAGATATTCAGTAAAAAATTGTCGTACTGCTATTATGGACCCAATAAGATAAATGAAATAATAAAACCAAGAAAAAAAACATACGCTAAGGAATGACTTTAAAATGACATTTTAACACTTAAATTCAATTGCATACTTTTAGCTTAAGTAAAATCTCAGAATTTATTTTTTTTTTTAAATTAATTTTAAATTCACTGAGATTTCAAAGCACAATCGAATATGACGAAAACAACAAAACACAAAGGAGCGTACAAGGCAGAAAGTGGCAAAATGTTGGAGCTCGAACTTTAAAACGTAGAATAAAAAAACATTATCTAGTACTAACAAATAAGTTTCATCAAAGGGTGAGACGAAATTGGCACCTTTTTTTTTTATCTAAAATCTATCTATGTACAAAAATACAACAATTAAAAGGTTCACTGAAGAAACACTAACATTAAAACAATAAAACAACACAAAATGACATAACAATTACTCAGTTTAAGGTTTATACCTTTATTTTTAATATTCATTTTATTAAACGACAATTAGACGCGATTTAAGAGTAAAAATTAATATTTTTGTGGAACGTGTACAGGTTTTTTTGTCATTTCTCTCGGTAAAAATGAAATTACCGTTAGTTTTATTGTCAGATAAAAAATATTTTTAGGACAAAAAATCGCCAATATCAGACTTATGTTTTTTTATTTGTAACTTACGAAATCAACCAATGTGCATATACAACATTAATGTAAGTTAACAACCAACTCCCAGCCTAGGCTGAGCAGGCCAATCCTTATGCCTTTATTTACATTAATCATTTATCATGTTTGTAATTCTCTAGTATTAATCACTTTTTATTATTATTATCATTATTATTATTATTACTATTATACTTGTCCCTCATGCATGGTCCACCCTAAATTGGGTCCACCTTATTGGCCATAGAGCTGAGCCGGCACATTGTGCCACTCCTTTTCATTGGCTGACAGTGATCGTATGACTTCTGCAAAATGTGCAAGGTCAGCGGTCTGTGCCACGGGCATCCGGCTGTGCATGAGCTTTTGTTCAGTCTTAAGTTTAGTTTTAATTTGGATTTGAAATAAAGAGCACTAGCTCAATAATTAAACTCCGGCTTTAGCCGTTATCTTTATATTGATTATTAAATTGGGTTATCGTGCCTTAAGGGCCGTAACAACGGAGATAAGTATCTCCCACCATATCTTCGGAAGAAGTAAGGAGTCGAAGCGACCACCCGACTCTCCAGTGGCTGCCAACCTTGGTGGTCACCAATACCCAACCAGCGGCAGCAATCCTACTGCCGGTCCCCCACGGATATTCAACCAGCCGGCTCTACCCCTGCCACGGAGGCTCCGCCAGCCGACGCAGACAAATAAATAATTTGTATACTATTTGTGTAAGAGAACAGTTTTTCCTAAAGAACTAGGCTAGAACTCACAGCGACGGAAACCTCGAACACTTATAGGAGTGAGCGAGGTAAGTATGCGGCTATGGCTGTGTCCGTGCAGAAGCCCGCCTCGAAACCAAAGTTTAAAAATGGAAGGATGGATTGGATTCCAGCACTGCCTTTGGATTTGCAGTGTTGCAGTATTGCTATATGTGACCTCCTGATGGCGTCTTTGGCGTGGCTTTTGGATTTTCTTTCTTTTCTATATTTTGGTTTCTACACCGCTTCTAAAAGTACACAGCCAAAACTTTAATTTGTTAAACTATCACTCGCCAAATCTTGTATTTTTTTATCTCATCTGAGTGAGGCGTTGAAAATCAAACCAGACAAAAGCTTTTTCGATTTTACTGGCACTATTCTTCAGCCTAAGATCGTCTAAAAGTTCCGCTAGTCGAAAAATCTTCACCCTGAATCCATGTATCATCCCCTTTGTTCCGAAAAAAGTTTCACTTGTGAATCACTTTGTGAATGCGAAATGAATGGCACCTTGCACGAGTGAAATTGTCCGCTTTTTCACACGTTAAAATTCAAATGAAACTTTTTGAAGTCACTTTGGATTTCACTTGCTTCTTAAACTCATTATTGTCTAAACCGTCACCTGACAAGTTCCAAGTGAAATCAGTTTGGAAATATTGCATTTTTCCAAAGAGTTTTCACTTTTGAAAATATTGAATTTAAGTAAAAACTTATTTGTTTACATTTTACTTACAGAAGTTTGCAGGAGACGTTTCCGACCCCATAAGGTATATGTATTCTTGATCAGCGTCACTAGACGAGTCGATCTTGCCATATAGTATTGGGAATATAATTTTTTATATGTTGAAGAATTTTGAATTCAATAAATAAATAATAATCGGACTTCTCTAATTTGAAATCACGTTTAATAGTTTGCGGATTATCAGCGAACAGTTCTTAAGTTTATAAACGTAGGAGTGGGTATTGACTAGACAAATACATATAAATTAAAGTTTTTCAAGGTTGTTAAAGCCTTTCCTAACTTTATATCAGTAGAAGCCATAGTTTCAGGCGGTTTGTGGGCGTTACACAGTTTGTATACCCTTTCAGTTGATTGTTGCAAAGTATTGTATAATTATATCTTTGAACGTTTCTTTGATATTTGAAATTTCCTAAAAATATAAGAATGCTATAGTCGAACTTGAACTTGCTTCGTTTAACTTTTGGCATCAACGGAAAGGTCATTTAAATTCCGTTTGAATGATGCACAACTTTTCTTAACCCATTCAGTACTTATTAAAAATTCCGAATTTGTGTGAAAATCTACTTTTTATTTTTTCTATATTTTGTATGATTTTTTGAAAATATTTAGAAATACGTATTGAATTGAAAACGAATTGAAAAAAATGTGTATACCCTTTATACATGATTTCAGTCAGAAGTTTGCAACGCAGTGAAGGAGACGTTTCCGACACCATAAAGTATATATATTCCTGATCAGCGTCACTAGACGAGTCGATCCAGCCATGTCCGTCTGTCCGTCCGTTTCTACGCAAACTAGTCTCTCAGTTTTAAATCTACCGGGCTGAAACAATCCCAAAAGTCTTTTTTTTTATTGCAGGTAATATATATGTCGGAACCAGCCGGATCAGACAACTATATCTTTAAGGAACTATAGGGGAACCTATAACCTTCTGCTTAAAAGTAATATTTTTAAATTAGTTTTGAATTTTGAATTAAATTTTATCAAAATCGGACGACTATATCATATAGCTGCCATAGGAACGATTGAAAGTTAGTGGTAAAATTATATACAAAAATTATATCTTCGGTGCTTCTCTTGGAACTAACATTTTTTAATTGGTTTTATATTTCGAATTAAATTTTACCAAAATCGGACGACCATATCATATAGCTGCCATAGAAACGTTCTCAAAATTAGTCGTCTAATATAAAAAAAATTATATATTTGGTGTTTCTTAACATATAACACCCTACGCTTGGAAATAACATTTTTTAATTAGTTTTGAATTTCGAATTAAATTTGATAAAAATCTGACATCTGTATCATATAGCTGCCATAGAAATAATCACAAAATTAGTCGGAAAATATGAAAAAATTATATCTCTTGTGTTCTTTCACATATAACCTTCTAAGCTTGGAAATAACATTTTTTGAAGTTTTAGGAATTTCGAATTCAATTTAATAAAAATTGGACTACTCTAACATATAGAAGTAAAAAAAAATAGTCTAGAAGATTAGTCTAAAGAATAAAGTCATTTTTTTTAATATATCTGAAGTCAGCAACAATCCTTAAAAATTTCACATGGTGTTACTAAAATTAATTAAAAAGCATTGCTTGGTGTCGTAAAGACCATTTGTTTGTACTGACCATAGTACATCATCGTCCAAGATATGGTAGGCTTACAAGATTTGAACTTTCAAACCCATGAAGGAATACTAGATTCATCGGGAAAATGTAACTTGCTGAAGAAAGTAAAATTTAACATAAAATTAATAAAAACAAAAAAAAAAACGATAAAAATTGCGGCAATTTTTTTAATTCATGCCAAATTTTATTTGTGGCTCGTTGCAAAAAACGCTTCATGTTTTTCAGTTGATTACTTATTTTTTAATTTGTACCTATGGTACAAATTATTAATTTATTAATTTAAACATTGTATAGGAACTCACTTTGTGAATGCGAAGTGAAAGGCATCTGCACGAGTGAAAGTTAAAGTTAAAATTCAAATGAAACTTTTTGAAGTCACTTTGGATTTCACTTGTTTCTTAAACCCATTTTTGTATAAACTGTCACCTGACAAGTTCCAAGTGAAATCAGTTTGGAAATATTGCATTTTTCCAACGAGTTTTCACTTTTGAAAATATTGAATTTAAGTAAAAACTTATTTGTTTACATTTTACTTACAGAAGTTTGCAGGAGACGTTTCCGACCCCATAAGGTATATGTATTCTTGATCAGCGTCACTAGACGAGTCGATCTAGCCATGTCCGTCTATCCGTCCGTTTCTACGCAAACTAGTCTCTCATCTTTAAAGCTACCGGGCTGAAACTTTCCCAAAAGTATTCTTTTTATTGCAGCTAGTACATAAGTCGGAACCAGCCGGATCGGAAAACTATATCTTATAGCTCCCATAGGAACTATTGGGGAAAAATTAAAAAAAAATTATATCTTCCGTGTTTTTTAACATATACTTCTCTAAGTTTGGATATAACAATTTTAAATTAGTTCTGAATTTCGAATTAAATTTTATCAAAATCGGGCGATTTATCATATAGCTGCCATAGGAACGATCGGGAAATTAGTGGTAAAATAATATTGAAAAAATATATCTTCGGTGTTTTTTAATTTATAACATTCTACGCTTGGAAATAACATTTGTTATTAGGTTTTGAATTTCGAATTAAATTTTATCAAAATCGGACGACTATATCATATAGATCCCATAGTAATGATCGGAAAATTATTTCGAAAATAATATGAAAAATTATATTTTTGGTGTATTTGGAAGAACATTTTTAAATTAGTTCTGAATTTCGAATTAAATTTTATCAAAATCGGGCGACCATATCATATAGCTGTCATAGGAACGATCAGAAAATTAGTCGGAAAACATGAAACAAAAATTATATCTTTTGTGTTTTTAAACATATAACCTTATAAGCTTGAAAATAACATTTTTTAATTATTTCTAAATTTTAAATCAAATTTTATTGAAATCGGACGACTATATCATATAGCTGTCATAGGAACGACCGGATAATTGGTGGGAAATAATGTGAAACAAATTATAGCTTTCGGTCTTTTTGACATTTTATCTTATAACATTGGGAATATAAATTTTTATATTTTTTAGAATTTCGAATTCAATTTGATAAAATTATTGATTATTTTTTATAACTGCAAGGGTATACAAACTTCGGCTAGCCGAAGTTAACTTCCTTTCTTGTTTTCCGTATATTCCTTTCGAAGCTATAAGATCCGTCTGGTTCCGACTTTTATACGCTGGTCGAAACTCACCTTTTATAAAATCAGGCATCAATGAAAAGGTAATTTAAATGACGTTTCAATGATACAATACTTTTTTTTAACCTATTTAGAATTATTGAAAATGACTAAATTTTGTGAAAATCTACTTCTATAACTTTTTCCTTCGTCTTGAAAATTAAATGAAGTTTTTGAATGCAAAAAGTTTCTTACAACAAAAAAATTAGTAACTGCAACAAGAATTTTTTAAAAATCATTTTGTTTATACTTTAATGATCAAAAATAATATAAATATAAAAATAACAAAAAATATAAACCAAAAATCGTCTCTGTTGTGAACTCTATTGTCTTAGCCACACGCAGAACTCAGGATGGCCCGATGATCTGGAATGCTGTAAAAAAAAACTTCTAATAGACCTAAAGAAAAAATTCTGGTAAATTTAGTATATGCACGTGGAGTATTACTATTTTTAGCAGAACTTTAAAATGGTAGTGCGCATCACCAGGTATATTAGGCATAAACATTTTTAATTATTATTTTAAAGGCGCGTAGTTTATACATGCCGAAATAAATAAACTAAAACTTATATTTTAAAGTATTACACTAGTCGACATAAGTTTTGACAAAAGTTTTTTTTTTGACAAAAGAAAAGTTAATTATACTCCTTGATACTTGAATTTGCTTCGTTTAACTTTTGGCACCAACGGAAAGGTCATTTAAATTCCGTTTGAATGATGCACTACTTTTCTTAACCCATTCAGTACTTATTAAAAATTCCGAATTTGTGTGAAAATTTTTTGAAAATATTGAATGTAATGTAAAGAAAATATTTTGATGTAAAACGTTTGTTAAAACAAAAATAATAGTAGCTGCAAAAAACATTTTTCAAAAATATTTTTTCTATATTTTGTATGATTTTTTGAAAATATTTAGAAATACGTATTGAATTAAAGACGAATTGAAAAAATGTGTATACCTTTTCAGAGGGTATAATGATTTCAGTCAGAAGTTTGCAACGCAGTGAAATAGACGTTTCCGACCCCATAAAGTATATATATTCTTGATCAGCGTCACTAGACGAGTCGATCTAACCATGTCCGTCTGTCCATCCGCTTCTACACAAACTAGTCTCTCAGTTTTAAAGCTATCGGGCTGAAACTTTCCAAAAAGTCTTCTTTCTATTGCAGGTAGTATATAAGTCCGAACCAGCCGGATCGGAAAACTATATCTTATAGCTCCCATAGGAACTATCGGGGAAAAAATTTTAAAAAAATTATATCTTTCGTGTTTTTTAACATATAAATCTCTAAGCTTGGATATAACATTTTTCAATTAGATCTGCATTTTGAATTACATTTTTTCAAAATCGTACGTCTATATCATATAGCTCCCATAGGAACAATCGGAAAATTAGTGGTAAAATAATTTTGAAAAATTATATCTTCGGTGTTTTTTAACTTATAACCTCCTACATTTTTTATTTGGTTTTGAATTTCGAAATAAATTTTATCAAAATCGGGCGACGTATCATATAGCTGCCATAGGAAATATCGGGAAATTAGTGGTAAAATAATATTGAAAAAATATATCTTCGGTGTTTTTAACTTATAACATTCTAAGCTTGGAAATAACATTTGTTATTAGGTTTTGAATTTCGAATTAAATTTTATCAAAATCGGACGAGAATATCATATAGCTGCCATAGTAATGATCGGAAAATTAGTTGTAAAATATGAAAAAATTATATTTTTGGTGTATTTGGAAATAACATTTTTAAATTAGTTCTGAATTTCGAATTAAATTTTATCAAAATCGGACGACTATATCATATAGCTCCCATAGAAACAATCGGAAAATTAGTGGTAAAATAATTTTGAAAAATTATATCTTCGGTGTTTATTAACTTATAACCTCCTACATTTTTTATTTGGTTTTGAATTTCGAGTTAAATTTTATCAAAATCGGGCGACTTTATCATATAGGTGCCATAGGAACGATCGGAAAATTAGTCGGAAAACATGAAACAAAAATTATATCTTTTGTGTTTTTAAACATATAACCTTATAAGCTTGAAAATAACATTTTTTAAGTATTTCTGAATTTCGAATCAAATTTTATTGAAATCGGACGACTATATCATATAGCTGTCATAGGAACGATCGGATAATTGGTGGGAAATAATGTGAAACAAATTATAGCTTTCGGTCTTTTTGACATTTTATCTTATAACATTGGGAATATAAATTTTTATATTTTTTAGAATTTCGAATTCAATTTGATAAAATTATTGATTATAACTGCAAGGGTATACAAACATCGGCTTGCCGAAGTTAACTTCCTTTCTTGTTTTCCGTATATTCCTTTCGAAGCTATAAGATCCGTCTGGTTCCGACTTTTATACGCTGATCGAAACTTACGTAATAAAATCAGGCATCAATGAAAAGGTAATTTAAATGACGTTTCAATGATACAATACTTTTTTTTAACCTATTTAGAATTATTGAAAATGACTAAATTTTGTGAAAATCTACTTCTATAACTTTTTCCTTCGTCTTGAAAATTAAATGAAGTTTTTGAATGCAAAAAGTTTTTTACAACAAAAAAATTAGTAACTGCAACAAGAATTTTTTAAAAATCATTTTGTTTATACTTTTATGATCAAAAATAATATAAATATAAAAATAATAAAAAATATAAACCAAAAATCGTCGCTGTTGTGAACTCTATTGTCTAAGCCACAGGCAGAACTCAGGATGGCCCGATGATCTGGAATGCTGTAAAAGAAAACTTCTAATAGACCTAAAGAAAAAATTCTGGTAAATTTAGTATATCCGCGTGGTATATCCGCGTGCTATTTTTAGCAGAACTTTAGAATGGTAGTGCGCATCACCAGGTTTATTAGGCATTAACATTTTTAATTATTATTTTAATGGCGCGTAGTTTATACATGCCGAAATAAATAAACTAAAACTTATATTTTAAAGTATTACACTAGTCGACATAAGTTTTGACAAAAGTTTTTTTTTTGACAAAAGAAAAGTTAATTATACTCCTTGATACTTGAATTTGCTTCGTTTAACTTTTGGCATCAACGGAAAGGTCATTTAAATTCCGTTTGAATGATGCACTACTTTTCTTAACCCATTCAGTACTTATTAAAAATTCCGAATTTGTGTGAAAATCCACTTTTTGAATGTTTTTTCTCGACTTGAAAATTTAAATATTTTGATGTAAAACGTTTGTTAAAACAAAAATAATAGTATCTGCAAAAACATTTTTCAAAAAAAATTTTCTATATTTTGTATGATTTTTTGAAAATATTTAGAAATACGTATTGAATTGAAATGAATTGAAAAAAATGAAAAAAACCCTTTCAGAGGATATAATGATTTCAGTCAGAAGTTTGCAACGCAGTGAAGAAGACGTTTCCGACCCCATAAAGTATATATATTCTTGATCAGCGTCACTAGACGAGTCGATCTAGCCATGTCCGTCTGTCCATCCGCTTCTACACAAACTAGTCTCTCAGTTTTAAAGCTATCGGGCTGAAACTTTCCAAAAAGTCTTCTTTCTATTGCAGGTAGTATATAAGTCCGAACCAGCCGGATCGGAAAACTATATCATATAGCTCCCATAGGAACAATCGGAAAATTAGTGGTAAAATAATTTTGAAAAATTATATCTTCGGTGTTTTTTAACTTATAACCTCATACATTTTTTATTTGGTTTTGAATTTCGAATTAAATTTTATAAAAATCGGGCGACTTATCATATAGCTGCCATAGGAACGATCGAAAAATTAGTGGTAAAATAATTTTGAAAAATTATATCTTCGGTGTTTATTAACATTAACATCCTACATTTTTATTTGGTTTTGAATTTCGAATTAAGTTTTATTAAAATTGGACGACTACACCATATGGCTGCCATAGGAACGATCGGAAAATTCGTCGGAAAACATGAAACAAAAATTATATCTTCTGTGTTTTTAAACATATAACCTTATAAGCTTGAAATTAACATTTTTTAAGTATTTCTGAATTTTGAATCAAATTTTATTGAAATCGGACGACTATATCATATAGCTGTCATAGGAACGATCGGATAATTGGTGGGAAAAATTGTGAAACAAATTATAGCTTTCGGTCTTTTTGACATTTTATCTTATAGTATTGGGAATTTAAATTTTTATATTTTTAAGAATTTCGAATTCAATTTGATAAAATTATTGATTATTTTTTATAACTGCAAGGGTATACAAACTTCGGCTAGCCGAAGTTAACTTCCTTTCTTGTTTTCCGTATATTCCTTTCGAAGCTATAAGATCCGTCTGGTTCCGACTTTTATACGCTGATCGAAACTTACGTATTATAAAATCAGGCATCAATGAAAAGGTAATTTAAATTACGTTTCAATGATACAATACTTTTTTTAACCTATTTAGAATTATTGAAAATGACTAAATTTTGTGAAAATCTACTTCTATAACTTTTTCCTTCGTCTTGAAAATTAAATGAAGTTTTTGAATGCAAAAAGTTTCTTACAACAAAAAAATTAGTAACTGCAACAAGAATTTTTTAAAAATCATTTTGTTTATACTTTTATGATCAAAAATAATATAAATATAAAAATAATAAAAAATATAAACCAAAAATCGTCGCTGTTGTGAACTCTATTGTCTTAGCCACAGGCAGAACTCAGGATAGCCCGATGATCTGGAATGCTGTAAAAGAAAACTTCTAATAGACCTAAAGAAAAAATTCTGGTAAATTTCGTATATCCGCGTGGAGTATTACTATTTTTAGCAGAACTTTAGAATGGTAGTGCGCATCACCAGGTTTATTAGGCATAAACATTTTAATTATTATTTTAATGGCGCGTATGCCGAAATAAATAAACTAAAACTTATATTTTAAAGTATTACACTAGTCGGCATAAGTTTTGACAAAAGTTTTTTTTTGGCAAAAGAAAAGTTAAGTATACTCCTAACTTGAACTTGCTTCGTTTAACTTTTGGCATCAACGGAAAGGTCATTTAAATTCCGTTTGAATGATGCACTACTTTTCTTAACCCATTCAGTACTTATTAAAAATTCCGAATGTGTGTGAAAATCTACTTTTTGAATTTTTTCCTCGACTTGAAAATTTAAATATTTTGATGTAAAACGTTTGTTAAAACAAAAATAATAGTATCTGCAAAAAACATTTTTCGAAAATAACATTTATTAATTAGTTTTAAAATCGGACGACCATATCATATAGCTGCCATAGAAACGTTCTCTTTTGAATTCAATTTAATAAAAATTGGACTACTCTAGTAAAAAGTAAAAAGTAAAAAAAATAAACTAAAAAAAGAATAAAGTCATTTTTTTGTAATATATCTGAAGTCAGCAACAATCCTTAAAAATTTCACATGGTGTTACTAAAATTAATTAAAAAGCATTACTTGGTGTCGTAAAGACCATTTGTTTGTACTGACCATAGTACATCATCGTCCAAGATATGGTAGGTTTACAAGTTTTGAACATTCAAACCCATGAAGGAATACTAGATTCACCGGGAAAATGAAACTTGCTGAAGAAAGTAAAATTTAACATAAAATTAAGAAAAACAAAAAAAAAAAACGATAAAAATGCCGCATTTTTTTTTAATTCATGCCAAATTTTATTTGTGGCTCGTAGCAAAAAACCCGTCATGTTTTTCAGTTGTTTATTTATTTGTTAATTTGTACCTATATTACAAATTTATTAATTTAAAAATTTTATAGGAATTCATTAATATGTAATTAGTTTAGCACAACTGGCAACTAAAAAAAAATTCAATTACAAGAGACCATGGCTGACCGCCAAGTTCTATTTGCACTTAAGGTGGTCATCCCGTGTTAAAACCGTTTGTCTAAATGTATTTAAAACATTTTTTCAACTAACGGTTAAAAGATACAATTTGAAATTCCATATATTTAGGTAATGTTTATGTACATTAGTTAATTAATTTTGAGTAAAACAAAATAAACACTAGAAGTTAGAGCACGAAAAGTAAGGGTTGTAAAAAAAAAAAATAATCCGCCGGCTATTAGGATTCGGACTGAACGGGTGATTTCATAAAAAAAAATTCAAAGGCATTTTAATCATTTAATATGTTAGAAAACATCAAGGTTTTTTTTGAATCCTCTTATACGATATAGTTTCCAATTCTACTCCTTGTCACTTAATAATAGATTTCAGACTTTTGTAAAGGTTGCATCTCGACAGTTAGCACTACACTTGTTATTATTATACATTTTTGCTTAGTTACAAATTAATTGCTAATAATTTTTTTTGATAAACGGATCGATTTGAAAATATTTTTTCCATCCGTCTGGACGTTAAAATAAAAATTGTATTCATTATTGACATCATCCAGAATCCCGTGATAAAAATTAAATTAAATAATACTCATTTAAGTGTATTAAATTAGACTACTAAGTTATGTTTATTGAGTATACATATGTATATCATGTTAAAGACAAAACGCAGGGAACGTAAAAATGTGAATGCTTTGCTAAACAACTTTGGATTTCTAGAACTTAATGTACGTTTTTGTGAAAATTGTATCTTATAGTAGATAAGGCATACACACATTGCAAATGTATATTTTTATTTCTGGAGAATACTGTTAAAGCAAAAACTTACGAAAATTATTTTTCGGAAGTATAAGCTATCTTTATTGATTTGGATTATAGAAAACAAAGCAAGACACAATTTAAACCTTGTGAAACGACATTTGTAAAAACTTAAAATTAAGTGCTATCGGTTAGCATTTGTCCTTAAAATACCAATTAGGGCACTTCACCATATCACACACTGGTTGATCTAGTATAGCAGAGGCGCCCAAAAATACTTCCAGATGGAAGATATTCAGTAAAAAATTGTTGTACTGCTATTATGGACCCAATAAGATAAATGAAATAATAAAACCAAGAAAAAAACCATACGTTAAGGAAGCAATATACTAGAAAGTGACTTTCTAACACATAAATTCAATTGCATACTTTTAGCTTAGGTAAAATCTCAGAATATATTTTATTTAAAAAATTAATTTTAAAATTCACAATTGAACATTTTTCGGTTTAACGTCGATGTTTGCTTTTTAAAACATCGGAAATGCTACGATTTCTGACCAACTGAGATTTCAAAGCACAATCGAATATGACGAAAACAACAAAACACAAAGGAGCGTACAAGGCAGAAAGTGGCAAAAAGTTGGAGCTCAAACTTTAAAACGTAGAATAAAAGTACTAACAAATAAGTTTCATCAAAGGGTGAGACGAAATTGGCAACTTTTTTTTTATCTAAAATCTATCTATGTACAAAAATACAACAATTAAAAGGTTCACTGAAGAAACACTAACATTAAAACAATAACACAACACAAAATGACATAACAATTACTCAGTTTTAGGTTTATACCTTTATTTTTAATATTCATTTTATTAAACGACAATTAGACGCGATTTAAGAGTAAAAATTAATATTTTTGTGGAACGTGCACAGGTTTTTGTGTCATTTCTCTCGGTAACCGTAGCGCGCACGAATTAAAGTGACCAAAAATGAAATTACCGTTAGTTTTATTGTCTGATAAAAAATATTTTTAGGACAAAAGATCGCCAATATCAGACTTATGTTTTTTTATTTGTAACTTACGAAATCAACCAATGTGCATATACAACATTAATGTATACTATTTGTGTAAGAGAACAGTTTTTCCTAAAGAACTAGGCTAGAACTCACAGCGACGGAAACCTCGAACACTTATAGGAGTGAGCGAGGTAAGTATGCGGCTATGGCTGTGTCCGTGCAGAAGCCCGCCTCGAAACCAAAGTTTAAAAATGGAAGGCTGGATTGGATTCCAGCACTGCCTGTGGATTTGCAGTGTTGCAGTATTGCTATATGTGACCTCATGATGGCGTCTTTGTCGTGGCTTTTGGATTTTCTTTCTTTTCTATATTTTGGTTTCTACACCGCTTCTAAAAGTACACAAACAAAAATTTAATTTGTTAAACCATCACTCGCCAAATCTTGTATTTTGTTATCTCATCTGAGTGAGGCGTTGAAAATCAAACCAGACAAAAGCTTTTTCGATTTTACTAGTACTATTCTTCAGCCTAAGATCGGCTAAAAGTTCTGCTAGTCGAAAAATCTTCACCCTGAATCCGAAAAAAGTTTCACTTGTGAATCACTTTGTGAATTCGAAGTGAATGGCACCTTGCACGAGTGAAATTGGCAGCTTTTTCATAAGTGAAAATTCAAATGAAAATTTTTGAAGTAAGTTTGGATTTCACTTTCTTGTTTCTTTAACTCATTTTTGCATAAACTGTCACCAGTTTGGAAATATTGCATTTTTCCAACGAGTTTTCACTTTTGAAAATATTGAATTGAAGTAAAAACTTATTTGTTTACATTTTACCTACAGAAGTTTGCAGACGTTTCCGACCCCATAAGGTATATGTATCATAATTTTTCGAACGTTCCGATGACTATGATATAATGCTACGATTTCGGTAAAATTAAGTTCGAAACTCAGAACTAAATAATAAAAGGTTCATTCCTAAATAATAAAAGGTTTATTCCGATGACTATGATATAATGCTCCGATTTCGGAAAAATTAAATTCGAAACTCAGAACTAAATAATAAAAGGTTTATTCCAAGAGTAGGAAATTATATGTGAAACACACCATTTTTATACAGAGGGTATAATGATTTCAGTCAGAAGTTTGAAACGCAGTGAAGGAGACGTTTCCGACCCCCTAAAGTATATATATTCTGGATCAGTCCGTCCGTCCGCTTCTACGTAAACTAGTCTCTCATCTTTAAAGCTATCGGGCTGAAACTTTCCCAAAAGTCTTCTTTCTATTGCGGGTAGTACATAAGTTGGAACCAGCCGGATCGGAAAACTATATCTTATAGCTCCCATAGAAACTATCGGGGAAAAAATTTAAAAAAAAATTATATCTTTCGTGTTTTTTAACATATACCTCTCAAAGTTTCGATTTAACATTTTTAAACTAGTTCTGAATTTCGAATTAAATTTTATCAAAATCGGACGACTATATCATATAGCTCCCATAGGAACAATCGGAAAATTAGTGGTAAAATAATTTTGAAAAATTATATCTTCGGTGTTTATTAACTTATAACCTCCTACATTTTTATTTGGTTTTGAATTTCGAATTAAATTTTATTAAAATCGGACGACTACACCATATGGCTGCCATAGGAACGATCGGAAAATTAGTCGGAAAACATGAAACAAAAATTATATCTTTTGTGTTTTTAAACATATAACCTTATAAGCTTGAAAATAACATTTTTTAAGTATTTCTGAATTTCGAATCAAATTTTATTGAAATCGGACGACTATATCATATAGCTGTCATAGGAACGATCGGATAATTGGTGGGAAATAATGTGAAACAAATTATAGCTTTCGGTCTTTTTGACATTTTATCTTATAACATTGGGAATATAAATTTTTATATTTTTTAGAATTTCGAATTCAATTTGATAAAATTATTGATTATTTTTTATAACTGCAAGGGAATACAAACTTCGGCTAGCCGAAGTTAACTTCCTTTCTTGTTTTCCGTATATTCCTTTCGAAGCTATAAGATCCGTCTGGTTCCGACTTTTATACGCTGATCGAAACTTACGTATTATAAAATCAGGCATCAATGAAAAGGTAATTTAAATTACGTTTCAATGATACAATACTTTTTTTAACCTATTTAGAATTATTGAAAATGATTAATTTTTGTGAAAATCTACTTCTATAACTTTTTTCTTCGTCTTGAAAATAAAATTAAGTTTTTGAATGCAAAAAGTTTCTTACAACAAAAAAATTAGTAACTGCAACAAGAATTTTTTAAAAATCATTTTGTTTATACTTTTATGATCATATAAATATAAAAATAATAAAAAATAAAAACCAAAAATCGTCGCTGTTGTGAACTCTATTGTCTAAGCCACAGGCAGAACTCAGGATGGCCCGATGATCTGGTATGCTGTAAAAGAAAACTTCTAATAGACCTAAAGAAAAAATTCTGGTAAATTTAGTATATGCGCGTGGAGTATTACTATTTTTAGCAGAACTTTAGAATGGTAGTGCGCATCACCAGGTTTAATAGGCATTAACATTTTTAATTATTATTTTAATGGTGCGTAGTTTATACATGCCGAAATAAATAAAGTAAAACTTATATTTTAAAGTATTACACTAGTCGGCATAAGTTTTGACAAAAGTTTTTTTTTGACAAAGTTAAGTATACTCCTAACTTGAACTTGCTTCGTTTAACTTTTGGCATCAACGGACAGGACATTTAAATTCCGTTTGAATGATGCAATACTTTTTTTTAACCCATTCAGTACTTATTAAAAATTCCGAATTTGTGTGAAAATCTACTTTTTGAATTTTTTCCTCGACTTGAAAATTTAAATATTTTGATGTAAAACGTTTGTTAAAACAAAAATAATAGTATCTGCAAAAAACATTTTTCGAAAATAACATTTATTAATTGGTTTTAAATTTCGAATTAAATTTTATCAAAATCGGACGACCATATCATATAGCTGCCATAGAAACGTTCTCCTTTGAATTCAATTTAATAAAAATTCGACTACTCTAACATATAAAAGTAAAAAAAATAAACTAAAAAAAGAATAAAGTCATTTTTTTGTAATATATCTGAAGTCAGCAACAATCCTTAAAAATTTCACATGGTGTTACTAAAATTAATACAAAAGCATTGCTTGGTGTCGTAAAGACCATTTGTTTGTACTGACCATAGTACATCATCGTCCAAGATATGGTAGGTTTACAAGATTTGAACTTTCAAACCCATGAAGAAATACTAGATTCATCGGGAAAATGTAACTTGCTGAAGAAAGTAAAATTTAACATAAAATTAATAAAAACAAAAAAAAAAACGATAAAAATTGCGGCAATTTTTTTAATTCATGCCAAATTTTATTTGTGGCTCGTTGCAAAAAACGCTTCATGTTTTTCAGTTGATTACTTATTTTTTAATTTATACCTATGGTACAAATTTATTAATTTAAACATTGTATAGGAACTCATTAATATGTAATTAGTTTAGCAAAACTGGCAACTAAAAAAAATTCAATTACAAGAGACCATGGCTGACCGCCAAGTTCTATTTGCACTTAAGGTGGTCATCCCGTGTTAAAACTGTTTTTCTAAATGTATTTCGAACATTTTTTCCAACTAACGGTTAAAAGATACAATTTGAAATTCCAAATATTTAGGTAATGTTTATGTACATTAGTTAATTAATTTTGAGTAAAACAAAATAAACACTAGAAGTTAGAGCACGATAAAGTAAGGGTTGTAAAAAAAAAATAATAATCCGCTGGCTATCAGAATTCGGACTGAACGGGTGATTTCATTAAAAAAAATTCAAAGGCATTTTAATCATTTAATATGTTAGAAAACATCAAGGTTTTTTTTGATTCCTCCTATACGATATAGTTGTCCGATTCTACTCGTTGTCACTTAATAATAGATTTCAGACTTTTGTAAAGGTGGCATCTCGATAGTTAGCACTACACTTGTTATTATACATTTTTTCTTAGTTACAAATTAATTGCTAATAATTTTTTTGATGAACGGATCGATTTGAAAATATTTTTTCCATCCGTCTGGACGTTGAAATAAAAATTGTATTCATTATTGACCATCATCCAGAATACCGTGATAAAAATTAAATTAAATAATACTCATTTAAGTGTCTTAAATTAGACTACTAAGTTATATATATATATATCATGTTAAAGACAAAACGCAGGGAACGTAAAAATGTGAATGCTTTGCTAAACAACTTTGGATTTCTAGAACTTAATGTACGTTTTTGTGAAAATTGTATCTTATAGTAGATAAGGCATACACACATTGCAAATGTATATTTTTATTTCTGGAGAATACTGTTAAAGCAAAAACTTACGAAAATTATTTTTCGGAAGTATAAGCTATCTTTATTGATTTGGATTATAGAAAACAAAGCGAGACACAATTTAAACCTTGTGAAACGACATTTGTAAAAACTTAAAATTAAGTGCTATCGGTTAGCATTTGTCCTTAAAATACCAATTAGGGCACTTCACCATATCACACACTGGTTGATCTAGTATAGCAGAGGCGCCCAAAAATACTTCCAGATGGAAGATATTCAGTAAAAAATTGTTGTACTGCTATTATGGACCCAATAAGATAAATGAAATAATAAAAACAAGAAAAAAACCATACGTTAAGGAAGCAATATACTAGAAAGTGACTTTCTAACACATAAATTCAATTGCATACTTTTAGCTTAGGAAAATCTCAGAATATATTTTATTTAAAAAATCAATTTTAAAATTCACAATTGAACATTTTTCGGTTTAACGTCGATGTTTGCCTTTTAAAACATCGGAAATGCTACGATTTCTGACCAACTGAGATTTCAAAGCACAAGGGAGCGTACAAAGCAGAAAGTGGCAAAAAGTTGGAGCTCAAACTTTAAAACGTAGAATAAAAAAACATTATCTAGTACTAACAAATAAGTTTCATCAAAGGGTGAGACGAAATTGGCACCTTTTTTTTTATCTAAAATCTATCTATGTACAAAAATACAACAATTAAAAGGTTCACTGAAGAAACACTAACATTAAAACAATAACACAACACAAAATGACATAACAATTACTCAGTTTTAGGTTTATACCTTTATTTTTAATATTCATTTTATTAAACGACAATTAGACGCGATTTAAGAGTAAAAATTAATATTTTTGTGGAACGTGCACAGGTTTTTGTGTCATTTCTCTCGGTAACCGTAGCGCGCACGAATTAAAGTGACCAAAAATGAAATTACCGTTAGTTTTATTGTCTGATAAAAAATATTTTTAGGACAAAAGATCGCCAATATCAGACTTATGTTTTTTTATTTGTAACTTACGAAATCAACCAATGTGCATATAAAACATTAATGTATACTATTGGTGTAAGAGAACAGTTTTTCCTAAAGAGCCTAGTACTCACAGCGACGGAAACCGCGAACACTTATAGGAGTGAGCGAGGTAAGTATGCGGCTAACGCCTTTCGTTAAGAAAATACCAGAAAAAATACCAGTCCTATCGAAGGAATTTCAGTAAGCACCGTTGGCAGTGGCTGAACGAAAAAAAATGTAAATCATTGGCTGTGTCCGTGCAGAAGCCCGCGTCGAAACCAAAGTTTAAAAATGGAAGGCTGGATTGGATTCTAGCACTGCCTGTGGATTTGCAGTGTTGCAGTATTGCAGTGACCTCCTGATGGCGTCTTTGGCGTGGCTTTTGTGTTTTCTCTTTCTTTTCTATATTCTACACCGCTTTTAAAAGTACACAACCAAAAATTTAATTTGTTAAACCATCACTCGCCAAATCTTGTATTTTGTTATCTCATCTGAGTGAGGCGTTGAAAATCAAACCAGACAAAAGCTTTTTCGATTTTACTAGTACTGTTCTTCAGCCTAAGATCGGCTGAAAGTTCCGCTAGTCGAAATATCTTCACCCTGAATCCATGTATCATCCCCTTAGTTCCGAAAAAAGTTTCACTTGTGAATCACTTTGTGAATGCGAAGTGAATGGCACCTTGCACGATTGAAATTATCCGCTTTTTCATAAGTGAAAATTCAAATGAAAATTTTTGAAGTCACTTTGGATTTCACTTGTTTCTTTAATTCATTTTTGCATGAACTGTCACCAGTTTGGAAATATTGCATTTTTCCAACGAGTTTTTACTTTTGAAAATATTGAATTTAAGTAAAAACTTATTTGTTTACATTTTACTTACAGAAGTTTGCAGGAGACGTTTCCGATGTATTATTGTATCATAATTTTTCGAACGTTCCGATGACTATGATATAATGCTCCGATTTCGGTAAAATTAAATTCGAAACTCAGAACTAAATAATAAAAGGTTTATTCCAAGAGTAGGAAATTATATGTGAAACACACCATTTTTATACAGAGGGTATAATGATTTCAGTCAGAAGTTTGAAACGCAGTGAAGGAGACGTTTCCGACCCCCTAAAGTATATATATTCTGGATCAGTCCGTCCGTCCGCTTCTACGTAAACTAGTCTCTCATCTTTAAAGCTATCGGGCTGAAACTTTCCCAAAAGTCTTCTTTCTATTGCGGGTAGTACATAAGTTGGAACCAGCCGGATCGGAAAACTATATCTTATAGCTCCCATAGAAACTATCGGGGAAAAAATTTAAAAAAAAATTATATCTTTCGTGTTTTTTAACATATACCTCTCAAAGTTTCGATTTAACATTTTTAAACTAGTTCTGAATTTCGAATTAAATTTTATCAAAATCGGACGACTATATCATATAGCTCCCATAGGAACAATCGGAAAATTAGTGGTAAAATAATTTTGAAAAATTATATCTTCGGTGTTTATTAACTTATAACCTCCTACATTTTTATTTGGTTTTGAATTTCGAATTAAATTTTATTAAAATCGGACGACTACACCATATGGCTGCCATAGGAACGATCGGAAAATTAGTCGGAAAACATGAAACAAAAATTATATCTTTTGTGTTTTTAAACATATAACCTTATAAGCTTGAAAATAACATTTTTTAAGTATTTCTGAATTTCGAATCAAATTTTATTGAAATCGGACGACTATATCATATAGCTGTCATAGGAACGATCGGATAATTGGTGGGAAATAATGTGAAACAAATTATAGCTTTCGGTCTTTTTGACATTTTATCTTATAACATTGGGAATATAAATTTTTATATTTTTTAGAATTTCGAATTCAATTTGATAAAATTATTGATTATTTTTTATAACTGCAAGGGAATACAAACTTCGGCTAGCCGAAGTTAACTTCCTTTCTTGTTTTCCGTATATTCCTTTCGAAGCTATAAGATCCGTCTGGTTCCGACTTTTATACGCTGATCGAAACTTACGTATTATAAAATCAGGCATCAATGAAAAGGTAATTTAAATTACGTTTCAATGATACAATACTTTTTTTAACCTATTTAGAATTATTGAAAATGATTAATTTTTGTGAAAATCTACTTCTATAACTTTTTTCTTCGTCTTGAAAATAAAATTAAGTTTTTGAATGCAAAAAGTTTCTTACAACAAAAAAATTAGTAACTGCAACAAGAATTTTTTAAAAATCATTTTGTTTATACTTTTATGATCATATAAATATAAAAATAATAAAAAATAAAAACCAAAAATCGTCGCTGTTGTGAACTCTATTGTCTAAGCCACAGGCAGAACTCAGGATGGCCCGATGATCTGGTATGCTGTAAAAGAAAACTTCTAATAGACCTAAAGAAAAAATTCTGGTAAATTTAGTATATGCGCGTGGAGTATTACTATTTTTAGCAGAACTTTAGAATGGTAGTGCGCATCACCAGGTTTAATAGGCATTAACATTTTTAATTATTATTTTAATGGTGCGTAGTTTATACATGCCGAAATAAATAAAGTAAAACTTATATTTTAAAGTATTACACTAGTCGGCATAAGTTTTGACAAAAGTTTTTTTTTGACAAAGTTAAGTATACTCCTAACTTGAACTTGCTTCGTTTAACTTTTGGCATCAACGGACAGGACATTTAAATTCCGTTTGAATGATGCAATACTTTTTTTTAACCCATTCAGTACTTATTAAAAATTCCGAATTTGTGTGAAAATCTACTTTTTGAATTTTTTCCTCGACTTGAAAATTTAAATATTTTGATGTAAAACGTTTGTTAAAACAAAAATAATAGTATCTGCAAAAAACATTTTTCGAAAATAACATTTATTAATTGGTTTTAAATTTCGAATTAAATTTTATCAAAATCGGACGACCATATCATATAGCTGCCATAGAAACGTTCTCCTTTGAATTCAATTTAATAAAAATTCGACTACTCTAACATATAAAAGTAAAAAAAATAAACTAAAAAAAGAATAAAGTCATTTTTTTGTAATATATCTGAAGTCAGCAACAATCCTTAAAAATTTCACATGGTGTTACTAAAATTAATACAAAAGCATTGCTTGGTGTCGTAAAGACCATTTGTTTGTACTGACCATAGTACATCATCGTCCAAGATATGGTAGGTTTACAAGATTTGAACTTTCAAACCCATGAAGAAATACTAGATTCATCGGGAAAATGTAACTTGCTGAAGAAAGTAAAATTTAACATAAAATTAATAAAAACAAAAAAAAAAACGATAAAAATTGCGGCAATTTTTTTAATTCATGCCAAATTTTATTTGTGGCTCGTTGCAAAAAACGCTTCATGTTTTTCAGTTGATTACTTATTTTTTAATTTATACCTATGGTACAAATTTATTAATTTAAACATTGTATAGGAACTCATTAATATGTAATTAGTTTAGCAAAACTGGCAACTAAAAAAAATTCAATTACAAGAGACCATGGCTGACCGCCAAGTTCTATTTGCACTTAAGGTGGTCATCCCGTGTTAAAACTGTTTTTCTAAATGTATTTCGAACATTTTTTCCAACTAACGGTTAAAAGATACAATTTGAAATTCCAAATATTTAGGTAATGTTTATGTACATTAGTTAATTAATTTTGAGTAAAACAAAATAAACACTAGAAGTTAGAGCACGATAAAGTAAGGGTTGTAAAAAAAAAATAATAATCCGCTGGCTATCAGAATTCGGACTGAACGGGTGATTTCATTAAAAAAAATTCAAAGGCATTTTAATCATTTAATATGTTAGAAAACATCAAGGTTTTTTTTGATTCCTCCTATACGATATAGTTGTCCGATTCTACTCGTTGTCACTTAATAATAGATTTCAGACTTTTGTAAAGGTGGCATCTCGATAGTTAGCACTACACTTGTTATTATACATTTTTTCTTAGTTACAAATTAATTGCTAATAATTTTTTTGATGAACGGATCGATTTGAAAATATTTTTTCCATCCGTCTGGACGTTGAAATAAAAATTGTATTCATTATTGACCATCATCCAGAATACCGTGATAAAAATTAAATTAAATAATACTCATTTAAGTGTCTTAAATTAGACTACTAAGTTATATATATATATATCATGTTAAAGACAAAACGCAGGGAACGTAAAAATGTGAATGCTTTGCTAAACAACTTTGGATTTCTAGAACTTAATGTACGTTTTTGTGAAAATTGTATCTTATAGTAGATAAGGCATACACACATTGCAAATGTATATTTTTATTTCTGGAGAATACTGTTAAAGCAAAAACTTACGAAAATTATTTTTCGGAAGTATAAGCTATCTTTATTGATTTGGATTATAGAAAACAAAGCGAGACACAATTTAAACCTTGTGAAACGACATTTGTAAAAACTTAAAATTAAGTGCTATCGGTTAGCATTTGTCCTTAAAATACCAATTAGGGCACTTCACCATATCACACACTGGTTGATCTAGTATAGCAGAGGCGCCCAAAAATACTTCCAGATGGAAGATATTCAGTAAAAAATTGTTGTACTGCTATTATGGACCCAATAAGATAAATGAAATAATAAAAACAAGAAAAAAACCATACGTTAAGGAAGCAATATACTAGAAAGTGACTTTCTAACACATAAATTCAATTGCATACTTTTAGCTTAGGAAAATCTCAGAATATATTTTATTTAAAAAATCAATTTTAAAATTCACAATTGAACATTTTTCGGTTTAACGTCGATGTTTGCCTTTTAAAACATCGGAAATGCTACGATTTCTGACCAACTGAGATTTCAAAGCACAAGGGAGCGTACAAAGCAGAAAGTGGCAAAAAGTTGGAGCTCAAACTTTAAAACGTAGAATAAAAAAACATTATCTAGTACTAACAAATAAGTTTCATCAAAGGGTGAGACGAAATTGGCACCTTTTTTTTTATCTAAAATCTATCTATGTACAAAAATACAACAATTAAAAGGTTCACTGAAGAAACACTAACATTAAAACAATAACACAACACAAAATGACATAACAATTACTCAGTTTTAGGTTTATACCTTTATTTTTAATATTCATTTTATTAAACGACAATTAGACGCGATTTAAGAGTAAAAATTAATATTTTTGTGGAACGTGCACAGGTTTTTGTGTCATTTCTCTCGGTAACCGTAGCGCGCACGAATTAAAGTGACCAAAAATGAAATTACCGTTAGTTTTATTGTCTGATAAAAAATATTTTTAGGACAAAAGATCGCCAATATCAGACTTATGTTTTTTTATTTGTAACTTACGAAATCAACCAATGTGCATATAAAACATTAATGTATACTATTGGTGTAAGAGAACAGTTTTTCCTAAAGAGCCTAGTACTCACAGCGACGGAAACCGCGAACACTTATAGGAGTGAGCGAGGTAAGTATGCGGCTAACGCCTTTCGTTAAGAAAATACCAGAAAAAATACCAGTCCTATCGAAGGAATTTCAGTAAGCACCGTTGGCAGTGGCTGAACGAAAAAAAATGTAAATCATTGGCTGTGTCCGTGCAGAAGCCCGCGTCGAAACCAAAGTTTAAAAATGGAAGGCTGGATTGGATTCTAGCACTGCCTGTGGATTTGCAGTGTTGCAGTATTGCAGTGACCTCCTGATGGCGTCTTTGGCGTGGCTTTTGTGTTTTCTCTTTCTTTTCTATATTCTACACCGCTTTTAAAAGTACACAACCAAAAATTTAATTTGTTAAACCATCACTCGCCAAATCTTGTATTTTGTTATCTCATCTGAGTGAGGCGTTGAAAATCAAACCAGACAAAAGCTTTTTCGATTTTACTAGTACTGTTCTTCAGCCTAAGATCGGCTGAAAGTTCCGCTAGTCGAAATATCTTCACCCTGAATCCATGTATCATCCCCTTAGTTCCGAAAAAAGTTTCACTTGTGAATCACTTTGTGAATGCGAAGTGAATGGCACCTTGCACGATTGAAATTATCCGCTTTTTCATAAGTGAAAATTCAAATGAAAATTTTTGAAGTCACTTTGGATTTCACTTGTTTCTTTAATTCATTTTTGCATGAACTGTCACCAGTTTGGAAATATTGCATTTTTCCAACGAGTTTTTACTTTTGAAAATATTGAATTTAAGTAAAAACTTATTTGTTTACATTTTACTTACAGAAGTTTGCAGGAGACGTTTCCGATGTATTATTGTATCATAATTTTTCGAACGTTCCGATGACTATGATATAATGCTCCGATTTCGGTAAAATTAAATTCGAAACTCAGAACTAAATAATAAAAGGTTTATTCCTAAATAATAAAAGGTTTATTCCGATGACTATGATATAATGCTCCGATTTCGGTAAAATTAAATTCGAAACTCAGAACTAAATAATAAAAGGTTTATTCCAAGAGTAGAATATTATATGTGAAAACACCAAGGAGACGTTTCCGACCCCCTAAAGTATATATATTCTGGATCAGTCCGTCCGTCCGCTTCTACGTAAACTAGTCTCTCATCTTTAAAGCTATCGGGCTGAAACTTTCCCAAAAGTCTTCTTTCTATTGCGGGTAGTACATAAGTTGGAACCAGCCGGATCGGAAAACTATATCTTATAGCTCCCATAGGAACTATCGGGGAAAAAATTTAAAAAAAATTATATCTTTCGTGTTTTTTAACATATACCTCTCAAAGTTTCGATTTAACATTTTTAAACTAGTTCTGAATTTCGAATTAAATTTTATCAAAATCGGACGACTATATCATATAGCTCCCATAGGAACAATCGGAAAATTAGTGGTAAAATAATTTTGAAAAATTATATCTTCGGTGTTTATTAACTTATAACCTACATTTTTATTTGGTTTTGAATTTCGAATTAAATTTTATTAAAATCGGACGACTACACCATATGGCTGCCATAGGAACGATCGGAAAATTAGTCGGAAAACATGAAACAAAAATTATATCTTTTGTGTTTTTAAACATATAACCTTATAAGCTTGAAAATAACATTTTTTAAGTATTTCTGAATTTCGAATCAAATTTTATTGAAATCGGACGACTATATCATATAGCTGTCATAGGAACGATCGGATAATTGGTGGGAAATAATGTGAAACAAATTATAGCTTTCGGTCTTTTTGACATTTTATCTTATAACATTGGGAATATAAATTTTTATATTTTTTAGAATTTCGAATTCAATTTGATAAAATTATTGATTATTTTTTATAACTGCAAGGGTATACAAACTTCGGCTAGCCGAAGTTAACTTCCTTTCTTGTTTTCCGTATATTCCTTTCGAAGCTATAAGATCCGTCTGGTTCCGACTTTTATACGCTGGTCGAAACTCACCTTTTATAAAATCAGGCATCAATGAAAAGGTAATTTAAATGACGTTTCAATGATACAATACTTTTTTTTAACCTATTTAGAATTATTGAAAATGACTAAATTTTGTGAAAATCTACTTCTATAACTTTTTCCTTCGTCTTGAAAATTAAATGAAGTTTTTGAATGCAAAAAGTTTTTTACAACAAAAAAATTAGTAACTGCAACAAGAATTTTTTAAAAATCATTTTGTTTATACTTTTATGATCAAAAATAATATAAATATAAAAATAATAAAAAATATAAACCAAAAATCGTCGCTGTTGTGAACTCTATTGTCTAAGCCACAGGCAGAACTCAGGATGGCCCGATGATCTGGAATGCTGTAAAAGAAAACTTCTAATAGACCTAAAGAAAAAATTCTGGTAAATTTAGTATATCCGCGTGGTATATCCGCGTGCTATTTTTAGCAGAACTTTAGAATGGTAGTGCGCATCACCAGGTTTATTAGGCATTAACATTTTTAATTATTATTTTAATGGCGCGTAGTTTATACATGCCGAAATAAATAAACTAAAACTTATATTTTAAAGTATTACACTAGTCGACATAAGTTTTGACAAAAGTTTTTTTTTTGACAAAAGAAAAGTTAATTATACTCCTTGATACTTGAATTTGCTTCGTTTAACTTTTGGCATCAACGGAAAGGTCATTTAAATTCCGTTTGAATGATGCACTACTTTTCTTAACCCATTCAGTACTTATTAAAAATTCCGAATTTGTGTGAAAATCCACTTTTTGAATGTTTTTTCTCGACTTGAAAATTTAAATATTTTGATGTAAAACGTTTGTTAAAACAAAAATAATAGTATCTGCAAAAACATTTTTCAAAAAAAATTTTCTATATTTTGTATGATTTTTTGAAAATATTTAGAAATACGTATTGAATTGAAATGAATTGAAAAAAATGAAAAAAACCCTTTCAGAGGATATAATGATTTCAGTCAGAAGTTTGCAACGCAGTGAAGAAGACGTTTCCGACCCCATAAAGTATATATATTCTTGATCAGCGTCACTAGACGAGTCGATCTAGCCATGTCCGTCTGTCCATCCGCTTCTACACAAACTAGTCTCTCAGTTTTAAAGCTATCGGGCTGAAACTTTCCAAAAAGTCTTCTTTCTATTGCAGGTAGTATATAAGTCCGAACCAGCCGGATCGGAAAACTATATCATATAGCTCCCATAGGAACAATCGGAAAATTAGTGGTAAAATAATTTTGAAAAATTATATCTTCGGTGTTTTTTAACTTATAACCTCATACATTTTTTATTTGGTTTTGAATTTCGAATTAAATTTTATAAAAATCGGGCGACTTATCATATAGCTGCCATAGGAACGATCGAAAAATTAGTGGTAAAATAATTTTGAAAAATTATATCTTCGGTGTTTATTAACATTAACATCATACATTTTTATTTGGTTTTGAATTTCGAATTAAGTTTTATTAAAATTGGACGACTACACCATATGGCTGCCATAGGAACGATCGGAAAATTCGTCGGAAAACATGAAACAAAAATTATATCTTCTGTGTTTTTAAACATATAACCTTATAAGCTTGAAATTAACATTTTTTAAGTATTTCTGAATTTTGAATCAAATTTTATTGAAATCGGACGACTATATCATATAGCTGTCATAGGAACGATCGGATAATTGGTGGGAAAAATTGTGAAACAAATTATAGCTTTCGGTCTTTTTGACATTTTATCTTATAGTATTGGGAATTTAAATTTTTATATTTTTAAGAATTTCGAATTCAATTTGATAAAATTATTGATTATTTTTTATAACTGCAAGGGTATACAAACTTCGGCTAGCCGAAGTTAACTTCCTTTCTTGTTTTCCGTATATTCCTTTCGAAGCTATAAGATCCGTCTGGTTCCGACTTTTATACGCTGATCGAAACTTACGTATTATAAAATCAGGCATCAATGAAAAGGTAATTTAAATTACGTTTCAATGATACAATACTTTTTTTAACCTATTTAGAATTATTGAAAATGACTAAATTTTGTGAAAATCTACTTCTATAACTTTTTCCTTCGTCTTGAAAATTAAATGAAGTTTTTGAATGCAAAAAGTTTCTTACAACAAAAAAATTAGTAACTGCAACAAGAATTTTTTAAAAATCATTTTGTTTATACTTTTATGATCAAAAATAATATAAATATAAAAATAATAAAAAATATAAACCAAAAATCGTCGCTGTTGTGAACTCTATTGTCTTAGCCACAGGCAGAACTCAGGATAGCCCGATGATCTGGAATGCTGTAAAAGAAAACTTCTAATAGACCTAAAGAAAAAATTCTGGTAAATTTCGTATATCCGCGTGGAGTATTACTATTTTTAGCAGAACTTTAGAATGGTAGTGCGCATCACCAGGTTTATTAGGCATAAACATTTTAATTATTATTTTAATGGCGCGTATGCCGAAATAAATAAACTAAAACTTATATTTTAAAGTATTACACTAGTCGGCATAAGTTTTGACAAAAGTTTTTTTTTGGCAAAAGAAAAGTTAAGTATACTCCTAACTTGAACTTGCTTCGTTTAACTTTTGGCATCAACGGAAAGGTCATTTAAATTCCGTTTGAATGATGCACTACTTTTCTTAACCCATTCAGTACTTATTAAAAATTCCGAATGTGTGTGAAAATCTACTTTTTGAATTTTTTCCTCGACTTGAAAATTTAAATATTTTGATGTAAAACGTTTGTTAAAACAAAAATAATAGTATCTGCAAAAAACATTTTTCGAAAATAACATTTATTAATTAGTTTTAAAATCGGACGACCATATCATATAGCTGCCATAGAAACGTTCTCTTTTGAATTCAATTTAATAAAAATTGGACTACTCTAGTAAAAAGTAAAAAGTAAAAAAAATAAACTAAAAAAAGAATAAAGTCATTTTTTTGTAATATATCTGAAGTCAGCAACAATCCTTAAAAATTTCACATGGTGTTACTAAAATTAATTAAAAAGCATTACTTGGTGTCGTAAAGACCATTTGTTTGTACTGACCATAGTACATCATCGTCCAAGATATGGTAGGTTTACAAGTTTTGAACATTCAAACCCATGAAGGAATACTAGATTCACCGGGAAAATGAAACTTGCTGAAGAAAGTAAAATTTAACATAAAATTAAGAAAAACAAAAAAAAAAAACGATAAAAATGCCGCATTTTTTTTTAATTCATGCCAAATTTTATTTGTGGCTCGTAGCAAAAAACCCGTCATGTTTTTCAGTTGTTTATTTATTTGTTAATTTGTACCTATATTACAAATTTATTAATTTAAAAATTTTATAGGAATTCATTAATATGTAATTAGTTTAGCACAACTGGCAACTAAAAAAAAATTCAATTACAAGAGACCATGGCTGACCGCCAAGTTCTATTTGCACTTAAGGTGGTCATCCCGTGTTAAAACCGTTTGTCTAAATGTATTTAAAACATTTTTTCAACTAACGGTTAAAAGATACAATTTGAAATTCCATATATTTAGGTAATGTTTATGTACATTAGTTAATTAATTTTGAGTAAAACAAAATAAACACTAGAAGTTAGAGCACGAAAAGTAAGGGTTGTAAAAAAAAAAAATAATCCGCCGGCTATCAGGATTCGGACTGAACGGGTGATTTCATAAAAAAAAATTCAAAGGCATTTTAATCATTTAATATGTTAGAAAACATCAAGGTTTTTTTTGAATCCTCTTATACGATATAGTTTCCAATTCTACTCCTTGTCACTTAATAATAGATTTCAGACTTTTGTAAAGGTTGCATCTCGACAGTTAGCACTACACTTGTTATTATTATACATTTTTGCTTAGTTACAAATTAATTGCTAATAATTTTTTTTGATAAACGGATCGATTTGAAAATATTTTTTCCATCCGTCTGGACGTTAAAATAAAAATTGTATTCATTATTGACATCATCCAGAATCCCGTGATAAAAATTAAATTAAATAATACTCATTTAAGTGTATTAAATTAGACTACTAAGTTATGTTTATTGAGTATACATATGTATATCATGTTAAAGACAAAACGCAGGGAACGTAAAAATGTGAATGCTTTGCTAAACAACTTTGGATTTCTAGAACTTAATGTACGTTTTTGTGAAAATTGTATCTTATAGTAGATAAGGCATACACACATTGCAAATGTATATTTTTATTTCTGGAGAATACTGTTAAAGCAAAAACTTACGAAAATTATTTTTCGGAAGTATAAGCTATCTTTATTGATTTGGATTATAGAAAACAAAGCGAGACACAATTTAAACCTTGTGAAACGACATTTGTAAAAACTTAAAATTAAGTGCTATCGGTTAGCATTTGTCCTTAAAATACCAATTAGGGCACTTCACCATATCACACACTGGTTGATCTAGTATAGCAGAGGCGCCCAAAAATACTTCCAGATGGAAGATATTCAGTAAAAAATTGTTGTACTGCTATTATGGACCCAATAAGATAAATGAAATAATAAAACCAAGAAAAAAACCATACGTTAAGGAAGCAATATACTAGAAAGTGACTTTCTAACACATAAATTCAATTGCATACTTTTAGCTTAGGTAAAATCTCAGAATATATTTTATTTAAAAAATTAATTTTAAAATTCACAATTGAACATTTTTCGGTTTAACGTCGATGTTTGCTTTTTAAAACATCGGAAATGCTACGATTTCTGACCAACTGAGATTTCAAAGCACAATCGAATATGACGAAAACAACAAAACACAAAGGAGCGTACAAGGCAGAAAGTGGCAAAAAGTTGGAGCTCAAACTTTAAAACGTAGAATAAAAGTACTAACAAATAAGTTTCATCAAAGGGTGAGACGAAATTGGCAACTTTTTTTTTATCTAAAATCTATCTATGTACAAAAATACAACAATTAAAAGGTTCACTGAAGAAACACTAACATTAAAACAATAACACAACACAAAATGACATAACAATTACTCAGTTTTAGGTTTATACCTTTATTTTTAATATTCATTTTATTAAACGACAATTAGACGCGATTTAAGAGTAAAAATTAATATTTTTGTGGAACGTGCACAGGTTTTTGTGTCATTTCTCTCGGTAACCGTAGCGCGCACGAATTAAAGTGACCAAAAATGAAATTACCGTTAGTTTTATTGTCTGATAAAAAATATTTTTAGGACAAAAGATCGCCAATATCAGACTTATGTTTTTTTATTTGTAACTTACGAAATCAACCAATGTGCATATACAACATTAATGTATACTATTTGTGTAAGAGAACAGTTTTTCCTAAAGAACTAGGCTAGAACTCACAGCGACGGAAACCTCGAACACTTATAGGAGTGAGCGAGGTAAGTATGCGGCTATGGCTGTGTCCGTGCAGAAGCCCGCCTCGAAACCAAAGTTTAAAAATGGAAGGCTGGATTGGATTCCAGCACTGCCTGTGGATTTGCAGTGTTGCAGTATTGCTATATGTGACCTCATGATGGCGTCTTTGTCGTGGCTTTTGGATTTTCTTTCTTTTCTATATTTTGGTTTCTACACCGCTTCTAAAAGTACACAAACAAAAATTTAATTTGTTAAACCATCACTCGCCAAATCTTGTATTTTGTTATCTCATCTGAGTGAGGCGTTGAAAATCAAACCAGACAAAAGCTTTTTCGATTTTACTAGTACTATTCTTCAGCCTAAGATCGGCTAAAAGTTCTGCTAGTCGAAAAATCTTCACCCTGAATCCGAAAAAAGTTTCACTTGTGAATCACTTTGTGAATTCGAAGTGAATGGCACCTTGCACGAGTGAAATTGGCAGCTTTTTCATAAGTGAAAATTCAAATGAAAATTTTTGAAGTAAGTTTGGATTTCACTTTCTTGTTTCTTTAACTCATTTTTGCATAAACTGTCACCAGTTTGGAAATATTGCATTTTTCCAACGAGTTTTCACTTTTGAAAATATTGAATTGAAGTAAAAACTTATTTGTTTACATTTTACCTACAGAAGTTTGCAGACGTTTCCGACCCCATAAGGTATATGTATCATAATTTTTCGAACGTTCCGATGACTATGATATAATGCTACGATTTCGGTAAAATTAAGTTCGAAACTCAGAACTAAATAATAAAAGGTTCATTCCTAAATAATAAAAGGTTTATTCCGATGACTATGATATAATGCTCCGATTTCGGTAAAATTAAATTCGAAACTCAGAACTAAATAATAAAAGGTTTATTCCAAGAGTAGGAAATTATATGTGAAACACACCATTTTTATACAGAGGGTATAATGATTTCAGTCAGAAGTTTGAAACGCAGTGAAGGAGACGTTTCCGACCCCCTAAAGTATATATATTCTGGATCAGTCCGTCCGTCCGCTTCTACGTAAACTAGTCTCTCATCTTTAAAGCTATCGGGCTGAAACTTTCCCAAAAGTCTTCTTTCTATTGCGGGTAGTACATAAGTTGGAACCAGCCGGATCGGAAAACTATATCTTATAGCTCCCATAGAAACTATCGGGGAAAAAATTTAAAAAAAAATTATATCTTTCGTGTTTTTTAACATATACCTCTCAAAGTTTCGATTTAACATTTTTAAACTAGTTCTGAATTTCGAATTAAATTTTATCAAAATCGGACGACTATATCATATAGCTCCCATAGGAACAATCGGAAAATTAGTGGTAAAATAATTTTGAAAAATTATATCTTCGGTGTTTATTAACTTATAACCTCCTACATTTTTATTTGGTTTTGAATTTCGAATTAAATTTTATTAAAATCGGACGACTACACCATATGGCTGCCATAGGAACGATCGGAAAATTAGTCGGAAAACATGAAACAAAAATTATATCTTTTGTGTTTTTAAACATATAACCTTATAAGCTTGAAAATAACATTTTTTAAGTATTTCTGAATTTCGAATCAAATTTTATTGAAATCGGACGACTATATCATATAGCTGTCATAGGAACGATCGGATAATTGGTGGGAAATAATGTGAAACAAATTATAGCTTTCGGTCTTTTTGACATTTTATCTTATAACATTGGGAATATAAATTTTTATATTTTTTAGAATTTCGAATTCAATTTGATAAAATTATTGATTATTTTTTATAACTGCAAGGGTATACAAACTTCGGCTAGCCGAAGTTAACTTCCTTTCTTGTTTTCCGTATATTCCTTTCGAAGCTATAAGATCCGTCTGGTTCCGACTTTTATACGCTGATCGAAACTTACGTAATAAAATCAGGCATCAATGAAAAGGTAATTTAAATTACGTTTCAATGATACAATACTCTTTTTTAACCTATTTAGAATTATTGAAAATGATTAATTTTTGTGAAAATCTACTTCTATAACTTTTTTCTTCGCCTTGAAAATAAAATTAAGTTTTTGAATGCAAAAAGTTTCTTACAACAAAAAAATTAGTAACTGCAACAAGAATTTTTTAAAAATCATTTTGTTTATACTTTTATGATCAAAAATAATATAAATATAAAAATAATAAAAAATATAAACCAAAAATCGTCGCTGTTGTGAACTCTATTGTCTTAGCCACAGGCAGAACTCAGGATGGCCCGATGATCTGGAATGCTGTAAAAGAAAACTTCTAATAGACCTAAAGAAAAAATTCTGGTAAATTTAGTATATGCGCGTGGAGTATTACTATTTTTAGCAGAACTTTAGAATGGTAGTGCGCATCACCAGGTTTATTAGGCATTAACATTTTTAATTATTATTTTAATGGCGCGTAGTTTATACATGCCGAAATAAATAAACTAAAACTTATATTTTAAAGTATTACACTAGTCGGCATAAGTTTTGACAAAAGTTTTTTTTTGACAAAGTTAAGTATACTCCTAACTTGAACTTGCTTCGTTTAACTTTTGGCATCAACGGACAGGACATTTAAATTCCGTTTGAATGATGTAATACTTTTTTTAACCCATTCAGTACTTATTAAAAATTCCGAATTTGTGTGAAAATCTACTTTTTGAATTTTTTCGACTTGAAAATTTAAATATTTTGATGTAAAACGTTTGTTAAAACAAAAATAATAGTATCTGCAAAAAACATTTTTCGAAAATAACATTTATTAATTGGTTTTAAATTTCGAATTAAATTTTATCAAAATCGGACGACCATATCATATAGCTGCCATAGAAACGTTCTCCTTTGAATTCAATTTAATAAAAATTCGACTACTCTAACATATAAAAGTAAAAAAAATAAACTAAAAAAAGAATAAAGTCATTTTTTTGTAATATATCTGAAGTCAGCAACAATCCTTAAAAATTTCACATGGTGTTACTAAAATTAATACAAAAGCATTGCTTGGTGTCGTAAAGACCATTTGTTTGTACTGACCATAGTACATCATCGTCCAAGATATGGTAGGTTTACAAGATTTGAACTTTCAAACCCATGAAGAAATACTAGATTCATCGGGAAAATGTAACTTGCTGAAGAAAGTAAAATTTAACATAAAATTAATAAAAACAAAAAAAAAAAAAAACGATAAAAATTGCGGCAATTTTTTTAATTCATGCCAAATTTTATTTGTGGCTCGTTGCAAAAAACGCTTCATGTTTTTCAGTTGATTACTTATTTTTTAATTTATACCTATGGTACAAATTTATTAATTTAAACATTGTATAGGAACTCATTAATATGTAATTAGTTTAGCAAAACTGGCAACTAAAAAAAATTCAATTACAAGAGACCATGGCTGACCGCCAAGTTCTATTTGCACTTAAGGTGGTCATCCCGTGTTAAAACTGTTTTTCTAAATGTATTTCAAACATTTTTTCCAACTAACGGTTAAAAGATACAATTTGAAATTCCAAATATTTAGGTAATGTTTATGTACATTAGTTAATTAATTTTGAGTAAAACAAAATAAACACTAGAAGTTAGAGCACGATAAAGTAAGGGTTGTAAAAAAAAAAATAATAATCCGCTGGCTATCAGAATTCGGACTGAACGGGTGATTTCATTAAAAAAAATTCAAAGGCATTTTAATCATTTAATATGTTAGAAAACATCAAGGTTTTTTTTGATTCCTCCTATACGATATAGTTGTCCGATTCTACTCGTTGTCACTTAATAATAGATTTCAGACTTTTGTAAAGGTGGCATCTCGATAGTTAGCACTACACTTTTTATTATACATTTTTTCTTAGTTACAAATTAATTGCTAATAATTTTTTTGATGAACGGATCGATTTGAAAATATTTTTTCCATCCGTCTGGACGTTGAAATAAAAATTGTATTCATTATTGACCATCATCCAGAATACCGTGATAAAAATTAAATTAAATAATACTCATTTAAGTGTCTTAAATTAGACTACTAAGTTATGTTTATTGAGCATACATATGTATATCATGTTAAAGACAAAACGCAGGGAACGTAAAAATGTGAATGCTTTGCTAAACAACTTTGGATTTCTAGAACTTAATGTACGTTTTTGTGAAAATTGTATCTTATAGTAGATAAGGCATACACACATTGCAAATGTATATTTTTATTTCTGGAGAATACTGTTAAAGCAAAAACTTACGAAAATTATTTTTCGGAAGTATAAGCTATCTTTATTGATTTGGATTATAGAAAACAAAGCGAGACACAATTTAAACCTTGTGAAACGACATTTGTAAAAACTTAAAATTAAGCTATCGGTTAGCATTTGTCCTTAAAATACCAATTAGGGCACGTTCACCATATCACACACTGGTTGATCTAGTATAGCAGAGGCGCCCAAAAATACTTCCAGATGGAAGATATTCAGTAAAAAATTGTTGTACTGCTATTATGGACCCAATAAGATAAATGAAATAATAAAACCAAGAAAAAAACCATACGTTAAGGAAGCAATATACTAGAAAGTGACTTTCTAACACATAAATTCAATTGCATACTTTTAGCTTAGGTAAAATCTCAGAATATATTTTATTTAAAAAATTAATTTTAAAATTCACAATTGAACATTTTTCGGTTTAACGTCGATGTTTGCTTTTTAAAACATCGGAAATGCTACGATTTCTGACCAACTGAGATTTCAAAGCACAATCGAATATGACGAAAACAACAAAACACAAAGGAGCGTACAAGGCAGAAAGTGGCAAAAAGTTGGAGCTCAAACTTTAAAACGTAGAATAAAAGTACTAACAAATAAGTTTCATCAAAGGGTGAGACGAAATTGGCAACTTTTTTTTTATCTAAAATCTATCTATGTACAAAAATACAACAATTAAAAGGTTCACTGAAGAAACACTAACATTAAAACAATAACACAACACAAAATGACATAACAATTACTCAGTTTTAGGTTTATACCTTTATTTTTAATATTCATTTTATTAAACGACAATTAGACGCGATTTAAGAGTAAAAATTAATATTTTTGTGGAACGTGCACAGGTTTTTGTGTCATTTCTCTCGGTAACCGTAGCGCGCACGAATTAAAGTGACCAAAAATGAAATTACCGTTAGTTTTATTGTCTGATAAAAAATATTTTTAGGACAAAAGATCGCCAATATCAGACTTATGTTTTTTTATTTGTAACTTACGAAATCAACCAATGTGCATATACAACATTAATGTATACTATTTGTGTAAGAGAACAGTTTTTCCTAAAGAACTAGGCTAGAACTCACAGCGACGGAAACCTCGAACACTTATAGGAGTGAGCGAGGTAAGTATGCGGCTATGGCTGTGTCCGTGCAGAAGCCCGCGTCGAAACCAAAGTTTAAAAATGGAAGGCTGGATTGGATTCCAGCACTGCCTGTGGATTTGCAGTGTTGCAGTATTGCTATATGTGACCTCCTGATGGCGTCTTTGGCGTGGCTTTTGGATTTTCTTTCTTTTCTATATTTTGGTTTCTACACCGCTTCTAAAAGTACACAGCCAAAACTTTAATTTGTTAAACTATCACTCGCCAAATCTTGTATTTTTTTATCTCATCTGAGTGAGGCGTTGAAAATCAAACCAGACAAAAGCTTTTTCGATTTTACTGGTACTATTCTTCAGCCTAAGATCGTCTAAAAGTTCCGCTAGTCGAAAAATCTTCACCCTGAATCCATGTATCATCCCCTTTGTTCCGAAAAAAGTTTCACTTGTGAATCACTTTGTGAATGCGAAGTGAATGGCACCTTGCACGAGTGAAATTGTCCGCTTTTTCACACGTTAAAATTCAAATGAAACTTTTTGAAGTCACTTTGGATTTCACTTGCTTCTTAAACTCATTATTGTCTAAACCGTCACCTGACAAGTTCCAAGTGAAATCAGTTTGGAAATATTGCATTTTTCCAAAGAGTTTTCACTTTTGAAAATATTGAATTTAAGTAAAAACTTATTTGTTTACATTTTACTTACAGAAGTTTGCAGGAGACGTTTCCGACCCCATAAGGTATATGTATTCTTGATCAGCGTCACTAGACGAGTCGATCTTGCCATATAGTATTGGGAATATAATTTTTTATATGTTGAAGAATTTTGAATTCAATAAATAAATAATAATCGGACTTCTCTAATTTGAAATCACGTTTAATAGTTTGCGGATTATCAGCGAACAGTTCTTAAGTTTATAAACGTAGGAGTGGGTATTGACTAGACAAATACATATAAATTAAAGTTTTTCAAGGTTGTTAAAGCCTTTCCTAACTTTATATCAGTAGAAGCCATAGTTTCAGGCGGTTTGTGGGCGTTTCAAAGTTTGTATACCCTTTCAGTTGATTGTTGCAAAGTATTATATAATTATATCTTTGAACGTTTCTTTGATATTTGAAATTTCCTAAAAATATAAGAACGCTATAGTCGAACTTGAACTTGCTTCGTTTAACTTTTGGCATCAACGGAAAGGTCATTTAAATTCCGTTTGAATGATGCACAACTTTTCTTAACCCATTCAGTACTTATTAAAAATTCCGAATTTGTATGAAAATCTACTTTTTGAATTTTTTTTCGTGGTCTTGAAAATTTAAATATTTTGATGAAAAACGTTTGTTAAAACAAAAATAATAGTAGCTGCAAAAATATTTTTTCTATATTTTGTATGATTTTTTGAAAATATTTAGAAATACGTATTGAATTGAAAACGAATTGAAAAAAATGTGTATACCCTTTATACATGATTTCAGTCAGAAGTTTGCAACGCAGTGAAGGAGGCGTTTCAGACACCATAAAGTGTATATATTCTTGATCAGCGTCACTAGACGGGTCGATCTAGCCATGTCCGTCTGTCCGTCCGTTTCTACGCAAACTAGTCTCTCAGTTTTAAAGCCACCGGGCTGAAACATTCCCAAAAGTCTTTTTTCTATTGCAGGTAATATATATGTCGGAACCAGCCGGATCAGACAACAATATCTTTAAGGAACTATAGGGGAAACAATTTTAAAAAATATTATATCTTCGGTGTTGTTTTACATATAACCTTCTGCTTAAAAGTAAAATTTTTAAATTAGTTTTGAATTTTGAATTAATTTCGGAATTAAAATCGGACGACTATATCATTTAGCTGCCATAGGAACGATTGAAAGTTAGTGATAAAATAATATACAAAAATTATATCTTCGGTGCTTCTCAGCATATAACCTCCTACGCTTGGAACTAACATTTTTTAATTGGTTTTAAATTTCGAATTAAATTTTACCAAAATCGGACGACCATATCATATAGCTGCCATAGAAACGTTCTCAAAATTAGTCGTCAAATATAAAAAAATTATATACTTGGTGTTTCTTAACATAGAACATCCTACGCTTGGAAATAACATTTTTTAATTAGTTTTGAATTTCGAATTAAATTTGATAAAAATCTGACATCTGTATCATATAGCTGCCATAGCAATAATCGCAAAATTAGTCGGAAAATATGAAAATATTATATCTCTTGTGTTCTTTCACATATAACCTTCTAAGCTTGGAAATAACATTTTTTGAAGTTTTAGAAATTTCGAATTCAATTTAATATAAATTGGACTACTCTAACATATAGAAGTAAAAAAAAATAGTCTAAAAAAAGAATAAAGTCATTTTTTTAAATATATCTGAAGTCAGCAACAATCCTTAAAAATTTCACATGGTGTTACTAAAATTAATTAAAAAGCATTGCTTGGTGTCGTAAAGACCATTTGTTTGTACTGACCATAGTACATCATCGTCCAAGATATGGTAGGTTTACAAGATTTGAACTTTCAACTAGATTCATCGGGAAAATATAACTTGCTGAAGAAAGTAAAATTTAACATGAAATTAATAAAAACAAAAAAAAAAAACGATAAAAATCGCGGCAATTTTTTTAATTCATGCCAAATTTAATTTGTGGCTTGTTGCAAAAAACGCTTCATGTTTTTCAGTTGATTACTTATTTTTTAATTTGTACCTATGGTACAAATTTATTAATTTAAACATTGTATAGGAACTCATTAATATGTAATTAGTTTAGCAAAACTGGCAACTAAAAAAAATTCAATTACAAGAGACCATGGCTGACCGCCAAGTTCTATTTGCACTTAAGGTGGTCATCCCGTGTTAAAACCGTTTGTCTAAATGTATTTCAAACATTTTTTCCAACTAACGGTTAAAAGATACAATTTGAAATTCCATATATTTAGGTAATGTTTATGTACATTAGTTAATTCATTTTGAGTAAAACAAAATGAACACTAGAAGTAAGAGCACAATAAAGTAAGGGTTGTAAAAAAAAAAATAATCCGCTGGCTATCAGGATTCGGACTGAACGGGTGATTTCATAAAAAAAAATTCAAAGGCATTTTAATCATTTAATATGTTAGAAAACATCAAGGTTTTTTTTTGAATCCTCCTATACGATATAGTTTCCAATTCTACTCGTTGTCACTTAATAATAGATTTCAGACTTTTGTAAAGGTTGCATCTCGATAGTTAGCACTACACTTGTAATTATTATACATTTTTGCTTAGTTACAAATTAGTTGCTAATAATTTTTTTGATAAACGGATCGATTTGAAAATATTTTTTCCATCCGTCTGGGCGTTGAAAATAAAAATTGTATTCATTATTGACCATCATCCAGAATACCGTGATAAAAATTAAATTAAATAATACTCATTTAAGTGTCTTAAATTAGAATACTAACTTATGTTTATTGAGCATACATATGTATATCATGTTAAAGACAAAACGCAGGGAACGTACAAATTTGATGGCTTTGCTAAACAACTTTGGATTTCTAAAACTTAATGTACGTTTTTGTGAATTGTATCTTATAGTAGATAAGGCATACACACATTGCATATGTATATTTTTATTTCTGGAGAATACTGTTCAAGCAAAAACTTACGAAAATTATTTTTCGGAATTATAAGCTATCTTTATATACACAATTTAAACCTTGTGAAACTACATTTGCAAAAACTTAAAATTAAGTGCTATCGGTTAGCATTTGTCCTTAAAATACCAATTAGGGCACGTTTACCATACCACACACTGGTTGATCTAGTATAGCAGAGGCGCCCAAAAATACTTCCAGATGGAAGATATTCAGTAAAAAATTGTCGTACTGCTATTATGGACCCAATAAGATAAATGAAATAATAAAACCAAGAAAAAAAACATACGCTAAGGAATGACTTTAAAATGACATTTTAACACTTAAATTCAATTGCATACTTTTAGCTTAAGTAAAATCTCAGAATTTATTTTTTTTTTTAAATTAATTTTAAATTCACTGAGATTTCAAAGCACAATCGAATATGACGAAAACAACAAAACACAAAGGAGCGTACAAGGCAGAAAGTGGCAAAATGTTGGAGCTCGAACTTTAAAACGTAGAATAAAAAAACATTATCTAGTACTAACAAATAAGTTTCATCAAAGGGTGAGACGAAATTGGCACCTTTTTTTTTTATCTAAAATCTATCTATGTACAAAAATACAACAATTAAAAGGTTCACTGAAGAAACACTAACATTAAAACAATAAAACAACACAAAATGACATAACAATTACTCAGTTTAAGGTTTATACCTTTATTTTTAATATTCATTTTATTAAACGACAATTAGACGCGATTTAAGAGTAAAAATTAATATTTTTGTGGAACGTGCACAGGTTTTTTTTGTCATTTCTCTCGGTAAAAATGAAATTACCGTTAGTTTTATTGTCAGATAAAAAATATTTTTAGGACAAAAAATCGCCAATATCAGACTTATGTTTTTTTATTTGTAACTTACGAAATCAACCAATGTGCATATACAACATTAATGTAAGTTAACAACCAACTCCCAGCCTAGGCTGAGCAGGCCAATCCTTATGCCTTTATTTACATTAATCATTTATCATGTTTGTAATTCTCTAGTATTAATCACTTTTTATTATTATTATCATTATTATTATTATTACTATTATACTTGTCCCTCATGCATGGTCCACCCTAAATTGGGTCCACCTTATTGGCCATAGAGCTGAGCCGGCACATTGTGCCATTCCTTTTCATTGGCTGACAGTGATCGTATGACTTCTGCAAAATGTGCAAGGTCAGCGGTCTGTGCCACGGGCATCCGGCTGTGCATGAGCTTTTGTTCAGTCTTAAGTTTAGTTTTAATTTGGATTTGAAATAAAGAGCACTAGCTCAATAATTAAACTCCGGCTTTAGCCGTTATCTTTATATTGATTATTAAATTGGGTTATCGTGCCTTAAGGGCCGTAACAACGGAGATAAGTATCTCCCACCATATCTTCGGAAGAAGTAAGGAGTCGAAGCGACCACCCGACTCTCCAGTGGCTGCCAACCTTGGTGGTCACCAATACCCAACCAGCGGCAGCAATCCTACTGCCGGTCCCCCACGGATATTCAACCAGCCGGCTCTACCCCTGCCACGGAGGCTCCGCCAGCCGACGCAGACAAATAAATAATTTGTATACTATTTGTGTAAGAGAACAGTTTTTCCTAAAGAACTAGGCTAGAACTCACAGCGACGGAAACCTCGAACACTTATAGGAGTGAGCGAGGTAAGTATGCGGCTATGGCTGTGTCCGTGCAGAAGCCCGCCTCGAAACCAAAGTTTAAAAATGGAAGGCTGGATTGGATTCCAGCACTGCCTTTGGATTTGCAGTGTTGCAGTATTGCTATATGTGACCTCCTGATGGCGTCTTTGGCGTGGCTTTTGGATTTTCTTTCTTTTCTATATTTTGGTTTCTACACCGCTTCTAAAAGTACACAGCCAAAACTTTAATTTGTTAAACTATCACTCGCCAAATCTTGTATTTTTTTATCTCATCTGAGTGAGGCGTTGAAAATCAAACCAGACAAAAGCTTTTTCGATTTTACTGGTACTATTCTTCAGCCTAAGATCGTCTAAAAGTTCCGCTAGTCGAAAAATCTTCACCCTGAATCCATGTATCATCCCCTTTGTTCCGAAAAAAGTTTCACTTGTGAATCACTTTGTGAATGCGAAATGAATGGCACCTTGCACGAGTGAAATTGTCCGCTTTTTCACACGTTAAAATTCAAATGAAACTTTTTGAAGTCACTTTGGATTTCACTTGCTTCTTAAACTCATTATTGTCTAAACCGTCACCTGACAAGTTCCAAGTGAAATCAGTTTGGAAATATTGCATTTTTCCAAAGAGTTTTCACTTTTGAAAATATTGAATTTAAGTAAAAACTTATTTGTTTACATTTTACTTACAGAAGTTTGCAGGAGACGTTTCCGACCCCATAAGGTATATGTATTCTTGATCAGCGTCACTAGACGAGTCGATCTTGCCATATAGTATTGGGAATATAATTTTTTATATGTTGAAGAATTTTGAATTCAATAAATAAATAATAATCGGACTTCTCTAATTTGAAATCACGTTTAATAGTTTGCGGATTATCAGCGAACAGTTCTTAAGTTTATAAACGTAGGAGTGGGTATTGACTAGACAAATACATATAAATTAAAGTTTTTCAAGGTTGTTAAAGCCTTTCCTAACTTTATATCAGTAGAAGCCATAGTTTCAGGCGGTTTGTGGGCGTTACACAGTTTGTATACCCTTTCAGTTGATTGTTGCAAAGTATTGTATAATTATATCTTTGAACGTTTCTTTGATATTTGAAATTTCCTAAAAATATAAGAATGCTATAGTCGAACTTGAACTTGCTTCGTTTAACTTTTGGCATCAACGGAAAGGTCATTTAAATTCCGTTTGAATGATGCACAACTTTTCTTAACCCATTCAGTACTTATTAAAAATTCCGAATTTGTGTGAAAATCTACTTTTTATTTTTTCTATATTTTGTATGATTTTTTGAAAATATTTAGAAATACGTATTGAATTGAAAACGAATTGAAAAAAATGTGTATACCCTTTATACATGATTTCAGTCAGAAGTTTGCAACGCAGTGAAGGAGACGTTTCCGACACCATAAAGTATATATATTCCTGATCAGCGTCACTAGACGAGTCGATCCAGCCATGTCCGTCTGTCCGTCCGTTTCTACGCAAACTAGTCTCTCAGTTTTAAATCTACCGGGCTGAAACAATCCCAAAAGTCTTTTTTTTTATTGCAGGTAATATATATGTCGGAACCAGCCGGATCAGACAACTATATCTTTAAGGAACTATAGGGGAACCTATAACCTTCTGCTTAAAAGTAATATTTTTAAATTAGTTTTGAATTTTGAATTAAATTTTATCAAAATCGGACGACTATATCATATAGCTGCCATAGGAACGATTGAAAGTTAGTGGTAAAATTATATACAAAAATTATATCTTCGGTGCTTCTCTTGGAACTAACATTTTTTAATTGGTTTTATATTTCGAATTAAATTTTACCAAAATCGGACGACCATATCATATAGCTGCCATAGAAACGTTCTCAAAATTAGTCGTCTAATATAAAAAAAATTATATATTTGGTGTTTCTTAACATATAACACCCTACGCTTGGAAATAACATTTTTTAATTAGTTTTGAATTTCGAATTAAATTTGATAAAAATCTGACATCTGTATCATATAGCTGCCATAGAAATAATCACAAAATTAGTCGGAAAATATGAAAAAATTATATCTCTTGTGTTCTTTCACATATAACCTTCTAAGCTTGGAAATAACATTTTTTGAAGTTTTAGGAATTTCGAATTCAATTTAATAAAAATTGGACTACTCTAACATATAGAAGTAAAAAAAAATAGTCTAGAAGATTAGTCTAAAGAATAAAGTCATTTTTTTTAATATATCTGAAGTCAGCAACAATCCTTAAAAATTTCACATGGTGTTACTAAAATTAATTAAAAAGCATTGCTTGGTGTCGTAAAGACCATTTGTTTGTACTGACCATAGTACATCATCGTCCAAGATATGGTAGGCTTACAAGATTTGAACTTTCAAACCCATGAAGGAATACTAGATTCATCGGGAAAATGTAACTTGCTGAAGAAAGTAAAATTTAACATAAAATTAATAAAAACAAAAAAAAAAAACGATAAAAATGCCGCATTTTTTTTTAATTCATGCCAAATTTTATTTGTGGCTCGTAGCAAAAAACCCGTCATGTTTTTCAGTTGTTTATTTATTTGTTAATTTGTACCTATATTACAAATTTATTAATTTAAAAATTTTATAGGAATTCATTAATATGTAATTAGTTTAGCACAACTGGCAACTAAAAAAAAATTCAATTACAAGAGACCATGGCTGACCGCCAAGTTCTATTTGCACTTAAGGTGGTCATCCCGTGTTAAAACCGTTTGTCTAAATGTATTTAAAACATTTTTTCAACTAACGGTTAAAAGATACAATTTGAAATTCCATATATTTAGGTAATGTTTATGTACATTAGTTAATTAATTTTGAGTAAAACAAAATAAACACTAGAAGTTAGAGCACGAAAAGTAAGGGTTGTAAAAAAAAAAAATAATCCGCCGGCTATCAGGATTCGGACTGAACGGGTGATTTCATAAAAAAAAATTCAAAGGCATTTTAATCATTTAATATGTTAGAAAACATCAAGGTTTTTTTTGATTCCTCCTATACGATATAGTTGTCCGATTCTACTCGTTGTCACTTAATAATAGATTTCAGACTTTTGTAAAGGTGGCATCTCGATAGTTAGCACTACACTTGTTATTATACATTTTTTCTTAGTTACAAATTAATTGCTAATAATTTTTTTGATGAACGGATCGATTTGAAAATATTTTTTCCATCCGTCTGGACGTTGAAATAAAAATTGTATTCATTATTGACCATCATCCAGAATACCGTGATAAAAATTAAATTAAATAATACTCATTTAAGTGTCTTAAATTAGACTACTAAGTTATGTTTATTGAGCATACATATGTATATCATGTTAAAGACAAAACGCAGGGAACGTAAAAATGTGAATGCTTTGCTAAACAACTTTGGATTTCTAGAACTTAATGTACGTTTTTGTGAAAATTGTATCTTATAGTAGATAAGGCATACACACATTGCAAATGTATATTTTTATTTCTGGAGAATACTGTTAAAGCAAAAACTTACGAAAATTATTTTTCGGAAGTATAAGCTATCTTTATTGATTTGGATTATAGAAAACAAAGCGAGACACAATTTAAACCTTGTGAAACGACATTTGTAAAAACTTAAAATTAAGTGCTATCGGTTAGCATTTGTCCTTAAAATACCAATTAGGGCACTTCACCATATCACACACTGGTTGATCTAGTATAGCAGAGGCGCCCAAAAATACTTCCAGATGGAAGATATTCAGTAAAAAATTGTTGTACTGCTATTATGGACCCAATAAGATAAATGAAATAATAAAACCAAGAAAAAAACCATACGTTAAGGAAGCAATATACTAGAAAGTGACTTTCTAACACATAAATTCAATTGCATACTTTTAGCTTAGGTAAAATCTCAGAATATATTTTATTTAAAAAATTAATTTTAAAATTCACAATTGAACATTTTTCGGTTTAACGTCGATGTTTGCTTTTTAAAACATCGGAAATGCTACGATTTCTGACCAACTGAGATTTCAAAGCACAATCGAATATGACGAAAACAACAAAACACAAAGGAGCGTACAAGGCAGAAAGTGGCAAAAAGTTGGAGCTCAAACTTTAAAACGTAGAATAAAAGTACTAACAAATAAGTTTCATCAAAGGGTGAGACGAAATTGGCAACTTTTTTTTTATCTAAAATCTATCTATGTACAAAAATACAACAATTAAAAGGTTCACTGAAGAAACACTAACATTAAAACAATAACACAACACAAAATGACATAACAATTACTCAGTTTTAGGTTTATACCTTTATTTTTAATATTCATTTTATTAAACGACAATTAGACGCGATTTAAGAGTAAAAATTAATATTTTTGTGGAACGTGCACAGGTTTTTGTGTCATTTCTCTCGGTAACCGTAGCGCGCACGAATTAAAGTGACCAAAAATGAAATTACCGTTAGTTTTATTGTCTGATAAAAAATATTTTTAGGACAAAAGATCGCCAATATCAGACTTATGTTTTTTTATTTGTAACTTACGAAATCAACCAATGTGCATATAAAACATTAATGTATACTATTGGTGTAAGAGAACAGTTTTTCCTAAAGAGCCTAGTACTCACAGCGACGGAAACCGCGAACACTTATAGGAGTGAGCGAGGTAAGTATGCGGCTAACGCCTTTCGTTAAGAAAATACCAGAAAAAATACCAGTCCTATCGAAGGAATTTCAGTAAGCACCGTTGGCAGTGGCTGAACGAAAAAAAATGTAAATCATTGGCTGTGTCCGTGCAGAAGCCCGCGTCGAAACCAAAGTTTAAAAATGGAAGGCTGGATTGGATTCTAGCACTGCCTGTGGATTTGCAGTGTTGCAGTATTGCAGTGACCTCCTGATGGCGTCTTTGGCGTGGCTTTTGTGTTTTCTCTTTCTTTTCTATATTCTACACCGCTTTTAAAAGTACACAACCAAAAATTTAATTTGTTAAACCATCACTCGCCAAATCTTGTATTTTGTTATCTCATCTGAGTGAGGCGTTGAAAATCAAACCAGACAAAAGCTTTTTCGATTTTACTAGTACTGTTCTTCAGCCTAAGATCGGCTGAAAGTTCCGCTAGTCGAAATATCTTCACCCTGAATCCATGTATCATCCCCTTAGTTCCGAAAAAAGTTTCACTTGTGAATCACTTTGTGAATGCGAAGTGAATGGCACCTTGCACGATTGAAATTATCCGCTTTTTCATAAGTGAAAATTCAAATGAAAATTTTTGAAGTCACTTTGGATTTCACTTGTTTCTTTAATTCATTTTTGCATGAACTGTCACCAGTTTGGAAATATTGCATTTTTCCAACGAGTTTTTACTTTTGAAAATATTGAATTTAAGTAAAAACTTATTTGTTTACATTTTACTTACAGAAGTTTGCAGGAGACGTTTCCGATGTATTATTGTATCATAATTTTTCGAACGTTCCGATGACTATGATATAATGCTCCGATTTCGGTAAAATTAAATTCGAAACTCAGAACTAAATAATAAAAGGTTTATTCCTAAATAATAAAAGGTTTATTCCGATGACTATGATATAATGCTCCGATTTCGGTAAAATTAAATTCGAAACTCAGAACTAAATAATAAAAGGTTTATTCCAAGAGTAGAATATTATATGTGAAAACACCAAGGAGACGTTTCCGACCCCCTAAAGTATATATATTCTGGATCAGTCCGTCCGTCCGCTTCTACGTAAACTAGTCTCTCATCTTTAAAGCTATCGGGCTGAAACTTTCCCAAAAGTCTTCTTTCTATTGCGGGTAGTACATAAGTTGGAACCAGCCGGATCGGAAAACTATATCTTATAGCTCCCATAGGAACTATCGGGGAAAAAATTTAAAAAAAATTATATCTTTCGTGTTTTTTAACATATACCTCTCAAAGTTTCGATTTAACATTTTTAAACTAGTTCTGAATTTCGAATTAAATTTTATCAAAATCGGACGACTATATCATATAGCTCCCATAGGAACAATCGGAAAATTAGTGGTAAAATAATTTTGAAAAATTATATCTTCGGTGTTTATTAACTTATAACCTACATTTTTATTTGGTTTTGAATTTCGAATTAAATTTTATTAAAATCGGACGACTACACCATATGGCTGCCATAGGAACGATCGGAAAATTAGTCGGAAAACATGAAACAAAAATTATATCTTTTGTGTTTTTAAACATATAACCTTATAAGCTTGAAAATAACATTTTTTAAGTATTTCTGAATTTCGAATCAAATTTTATTGAAATCGGACGACTATATCATATAGCTGTCATAGGAACGATCGGATAATTGGTGGGAAATAATGTGAAACAAATTATAGCTTTCGGTCTTTTTGACATTTTATCTTATAACATTGGGAATATAAATTTTTATATTTTTTAGAATTTCGAATTCAATTTGATAAAATTATTGATTATTTTTTATAACTGCAAGGGAATACAAACTTCGGCTAGCCGAAGTTAACTTCCTTTCTTGTTTTCCGTATATTCCTTTCGAAGCTATAAGATCCGTCTGGTTCCGACTTTTATACGCTGATCGAAACTTACGTAATAAAATCAGGCATCAATGAAAAGGTAATTTAAATGACGTTTCAATGATACAATACTTTTTTTTAACCTATTTAGAATTATTGAAAATGACTAAATTTTGTGAAAATCTACTTCTATAACTTTTTCCTTCGTCTTGAAAATTAAATGAAGTTTTTGAATGCAAAAAGTTTTTTACAACAAAAAAATTAGTAACTGCAACAAGAATTTTTTAAAAATCATTTTGTTTATACTTTTATGATCAAAAATAATATAAATATAAAAATAATAAAAAATATAAACCAAAAATCGTCGCTGTTGTGAACTCTATTGTCTAAGCCACAGGCAGAACTCAGGATGGCCCGATGATCTGGAATGCTGTAAAAGAAAACTTCTAATAGACCTAAAGAAAAAATTCTGGTAAATTTAGTATATCCGCGTGGTATATCCGCGTGCTATTTTTAGCAGAACTTTAGAATGGTAGTGCGCATCACCAGGTTTATTAGGCATTAACATTTTTAATTATTATTTTAATGGCGCGTAGTTTATACATGCCGAAATAAATAAACTAAAACTTATATTTTAAAGTATTACACTAGTCGACATAAGTTTTGACAAAAGTTTTTTTTTTGACAAAAGAAAAGTTAATTATACTCCTTGATACTTGAATTTGCTTCGTTTAACTTTTGGCATCAACGGAAAGGTCATTTAAATTCCGTTTGAATGATGCACTACTTTTCTTAACCCATTCAGTACTTATTAAAAATTCCGAATTTGTGTGAAAATCCACTTTTTGAATGTTTTTTCTCGACTTGAAAATTTAAATATTTTGATGTAAAACGTTTGTTAAAACAAAAATAATAGTATCTGCAAAAACATTTTTCAAAAAAAATTTTCTATATTTTGTATGATTTTTTGAAAATATTTAGAAATACGTATTGAATTGAAATGAATTGAAAAAAATGAAAAAAACCCTTTCAGAGGATATAATGATTTCAGTCAGAAGTTTGCAACGCAGTGAAGAAGACGTTTCCGACCCCATAAAGTATATATATTCTTGATCAGCGTCACTAGACGAGTCGATCTAGCCATGTCCGTCTGTCCATCCGCTTCTACACAAACTAGTCTCTCAGTTTTAAAGCTATCGGGCTGAAACTTTCCAAAAAGTCTTCTTTCTATTGCAGGTAGTATATAAGTCCGAACCAGCCGGATCGGAAAACTATATCATATAGCTCCCATAGGAACAATCGGAAAATTAGTGGTAAAATAATTTTGAAAAATTATATCTTCGGTGTTTTTTAACTTATAACCTCATACATTTTTTATTTGGTTTTGAATTTCGAATTAAATTTTATAAAAATCGGGCGACTTATCATATAGCTGCCATAGGAACGATCGAAAAATTAGTGGTAAAATAATTTTGAAAAATTATATCTTCGGTGTTTATTAACATTAACATCCTACATTTTTATTTGGTTTTGAATTTCGAATTAAGTTTTATTAAAATTGGACGACTACACCATATGGCTGCCATAGGAACGATCGGAAAATTCGTCGGAAAACATGAAACAAAAATTATATCTTCTGTGTTTTTAAACATATAACCTTATAAGCTTGAAATTAACATTTTTTAAGTATTTCTGAATTTTGAATCAAATTTTATTGAAATCGGACGACTATATCATATAGCTGTCATAGGAACGATCGGATAATTGGTGGGAAAAATTGTGAAACAAATTATAGCTTTCGGTCTTTTTGACATTTTATCTTATAGTATTGGGAATTTAAATTTTTATATTTTTAAGAATTTCGAATTCAATTTGATAAAATTATTGATTATTTTTTATAACTGCAAGGGTATACAAACTTCGGCTAGCCGAAGTTAACTTCCTTTCTTGTTTTCCGTATATTCCTTTCGAAGCTATAAGATCCGTCTGGTTCCGACTTTTATACGCTGATCGAAACTTACGTATTATAAAATCAGGCATCAATGAAAAGGTAATTTAAATTACGTTTCAATGATACAATACTTTTTTTAACCTATTTAGAATTATTGAAAATGACTAAATTTTGTGAAAATCTACTTCTATAACTTTTTCCTTCGTCTTGAAAATTAAATGAAGTTTTTGAATGCAAAAAGTTTCTTACAACAAAAAAATTAGTAACTGCAACAAGAATTTTTTAAAAATCATTTTGTTTATACTTTTATGATCAAAAATAATATAAATATAAAAATAATAAAAAATATAAACCAAAAATCGTCGCTGTTGTGAACTCTATTGTCTTAGCCACAGGCAGAACTCAGGATAGCCCGATGATCTGGAATGCTGTAAAAGAAAACTTCTAATAGACCTAAAGAAAAAATTCTGGTAAATTTCGTATATCCGCGTGGAGTATTACTATTTTTAGCAGAACTTTAGAATGGTAGTGCGCATCACCAGGTTTATTAGGCATAAACATTTTAATTATTATTTTAATGGCGCGTATGCCGAAATAAATAAACTAAAACTTATATTTTAAAGTATTACACTAGTCGGCATAAGTTTTGACAAAAGTTTTTTTTTGGCAAAAGAAAAGTTAAGTATACTCCTAACTTGAACTTGCTTCGTTTAACTTTTGGCATCAACGGAAAGGTCATTTAAATTCCGTTTGAATGATGCACTACTTTTCTTAACCCATTCAGTACTTATTAAAAATTCCGAATGTGTGTGAAAATCTACTTTTTGAATTTTTTCCTCGACTTGAAAATTTAAATATTTTGATGTAAAACGTTTGTTAAAACAAAAATAATAGTATCTGCAAAAAACATTTTTCGAAAATAACATTTATTAATTAGTTTTAAAATCGGACGACCATATCATATAGCTGCCATAGAAACGTTCTCTTTTGAATTCAATTTAATAAAAATTGGACTACTCTAGTAAAAAGTAAAAAGTAAAAAAAATAAACTAAAAAAAGAATAAAGTCATTTTTTTGTAATATATCTGAAGTCAGCAACAATCCTTAAAAATTTCACATGGTGTTACTAAAATTAATTAAAAAGCATTACTTGGTGTCGTAAAGACCATTTGTTTGTACTGACCATAGTACATCATCGTCCAAGATATGGTAGGTTTACAAGTTTTGAACATTCAAACCCATGAAGGAATACTAGATTCACCGGGAAAATGAAACTTGCTGAAGAAAGTAAAATTTAACATAAAATTAAGAAAAACAAAAAAAAAAAACGATAAAAATGCCGCATTTTTTTTTAATTCATGCCAAATTTTATTTGTGGCTCGTAGCAAAAAACCCGTCATGTTTTTCAGTTGTTTATTTATTTGTTAATTTGTACCTATATTACAAATTTATTAATTTAAAAATTTTATAGGAATTCATTAATATGTAATTAGTTTAGCACAACTGGCAACTAAAAAAAAAATTCAATTACAAGAGACCATGGCTGACCGCCAAGTTCTATTTGCACTTAAGGTGGTCATCCCGTGTTAAAACCGTTTGTCTAAATGTATTTAAAACATTTTTTCAACTAACGGTTAAAAGATACAATTTGAAATTCCATATATTTAGGTAATGTTTATGTACATTAGTTAATTAATTTTGAGTAAAACAAAATAAACACTAGAAGTTAGAGCACGAAAAGTAAGGGTTGTAAAAAAAAAAAATAATCCGCCGGCTATCAGGATTCGGACTGAACGGGTGATTTCATAAAAAAAAATTCAAAGGCATTTTAATCATTTAATATGTTAGAAAACATCAAGGTTTTTTTTGAATCCTCTTATACGATATAGTTTCCAATTCTACTCCTTGTCACTTAATAATAGATTTCAGACTTTTGTAAAGGTTGCATCTCGACAGTTAGCACTACACTTGTTATTATTATACATTTTTGCTTAGTTACAAATTAATTGCTAATAATTTTTTTTGATAAACGGATCGATTTGAAAATATTTTTTCCATCCGTCTGGACGTTAAAATAAAAATTGTATTCATTATTGACATCATCCAGAATCCCGTGATAAAAATTAAATTAAATAATACTCATTTAAGTGTCTTAAATTAGACTACTAAGTTATGTTTATTGAGTATACATATGTATATCATGTTAAAGACAAAACGCAGGGAACGTAAAAATGTGAACTTAGAACTAGAACTTAATGTACGTTTTTGTGAAAATTGTATCTTATAGTAGATAAGGCATACACACATTGCATATGTATATTTTTATTTCTGGAGAATACTGTTCAAGCAAAAACTTACGAAAATTATTTTTCGGAATTATAAGCTATCTTTATTGATTTGGATTATAGAAAACAAAGCGTGACACAATTTAAACCTTGTGAAAGACATTTGCAAAAACTTAAAATTAAGTGCTATCGGTTAGCATTTGTCCTTAAAATACCAATTAGGGCACGTTTACCATATCACACACTGGTTGATCTAGTATAGCAGAGGCGCCCAAAAATACTTCCAGATGGAAGATATTCAGTAAAAAATTGTCGTACTGCTATTATGGACCCAATAAGATAAATGAAATAATAAAAACAAGAAAAAAACCATTCGTCAAGGAAGCAATATACTAGAAAATGACTTTTTAACACTTAAATTCAATTGCATACTTTTAACTTAAGTAAAATCTCAGAATTTATTTTTTTTTAAAAATCAATTTTAAATTCACAATTAAACATTTTTCGGTTTAACTTCGATGTTTGCCTTTTAAAACATCGGAAATGCTACGATTTCTGACCAACTGAGATTTCAAAGCACAATCGAATATGACGAAAACAACAAAACACAAAGGAGCGTACAAGGCAGAAAGTGGCAAAAAGTTGGAGCTCGAACTTTAAAACGTAGAATAAAAAAACATTATCTAGTACTAACAAATAAGTTTCATCAAAGGGTGAGTGAGGTGAAATTGGCACCTTTTTTTTTATCTAAAATCTATCTATGTACAAAAATACAACAATTAAAAGGTTCACTGAAGAAACACTAACATTAAAACAATAAAACAACACAAAATGACATAACAATTACTCAGTTTAAGGTTTATACCTTTATTTTTAATATTCATTTTATTAAACGACAATTAGACGCGATTTAAGAGTAAAAATTAATATTTTTGTGGAACGTGCACAGGTTTTTTTTGTCATTTCTCTCGGTAAAAATGAAATTACCGTTAGTTTTATTGTCAGATAAAAAATATTTTTAGGACAAAAAATCGCCAATATCAGACTTATGTTTTTTTATTTGTAACTTACGAAATCAACCAATGTGCATATACAACATTAATGTATACTATTTGTGTAAGAGAACAGTTTTTCCTAAAGAACTAGGCTAGAACTCACAGCGACGGAAACCTCGAACACTTATAGGAGTGAGCGAGGTAAGTATGCGGCTATGGCTGTGTCCGTGCAGAAGCCCGCCTCGAAACCAAAGTTTAAAAATGGAAGGCTGGATTGGATTCCAGCACTGCCTGTGGATTTGCAGTGTTGCAGTATTGCTATATGTGACCTCATGATGGCGTCTTTGTCGTGGCTTTTGGATTTTCTTTCTTTTCTATATTTTGGTTTCTACACCGCTTCTAAAAGTACACAGCCAAAAATTTAATTTGTTAAACTATCACTCGCCAAATCTTGTATTTTGTTATCTCATCTGAGTGAGGCGTTGAAAATCAAACCAGACAAAAGCTTTTTCGATTTTACTAGTACTATTCTTCAGCCTAAGATCGGCTAAAAGTTCCGCTAGTCGAAAAATCTTCACCCTGAATCCGAAAAAAGTTTCACTTGTGAATCACTTTGTGAATTCGAAGTGAATGGCACCTTGCACGAGTGAAATTGGCAGCTTTTTCATAAGTGAAAATTCAAATGAAAATTTTTGAAGTAAGTTTGGATTTCACTTTCTTGTTTCTTTAACTCATTTTTGCATAAACTGTCACCAGTTTGGAAATATTGCATTTTTCCAACGAGTTTTCACTTTTGAAAATATTGAATTGAAGTAAAAACTTATTTGTTTACATTTTACCTACAGAAGTTTGCAGACGTTTCCGACCCCATAAGGTATATGTATCATAATTTTTCGAACGTTCCGATGACTATGATATAATGCTCCGATTTCGGTAAAATTAAGTTCGAAACTCAGAACTAAATAATAAAAGGTTTATTCCTAAATAATAAAAGGTTTATTCCAAGAGTAGGAAATTATATGTGAAACACACCATTTTTATACAGAGGGTATAATGATTTCAGTCAGAAGTTTGAAACGCAGTGAAGGAGACGTTTCCGACCCCCTAAAGTATATATATTCTGGATCAGTCCGTCCGTCCGCTTCTACGTAAACTAGTCTCTTAGTTTTAAAGCTATCGGGCTGAAACTTTCCCAAAAGTCTTCTTTCTATTGCGGGTAGTACATAAGTCGGAACCAGCCGGATCGGAAAACTATATCTTATAGCTCCCATAGGAACTATCGGGGAAAAAATTTAAAAAAAATATATATTTTTCGTATTTTTTAACATATACTTCTCTAAGCTTGGACATAAAATTTTTAAATTAGTTCTGAATTTCGAATTAAATTTTATCAAAATCGGACGACTATATCATATAGCTCCCATAGGAACAATCGGAAAATTAGTGGTAAAATAATTTTGAAAAATTATATCTTCGGTGTTTTTTAACTTATAACCTTCACCATTTTTTATTTGGTTTTGAATTTCGAATTAAATTTTATCAAAATCGGGCGACTATATCATATAGCTGCCATAGGAACGATCGGAAAATTAGTCGGAAAACATGAAACAAAAGTTATATCTTTTGTGTTTTTAAACATATAACCTTATAAGCTTGAAAATAACATTTTTTAAGTATTTCTGAATTTCGAATCAAATTCATAGGAACGATCGGATAATTGGTGGGAAATAATGTGAAACAAATTATAGCTTTCGGTCTTTTTGACATTTTATCTTATAACATTGGGAATATAAATTTTTATATTTTTTAGAATTTCGAATTCAATTTGATAAAATTATTGATTATTTTTTATAACTGCAAGGGTATACAAACTTCGGCTAGCCGAAGTTAACTTCCTTTCTTGTTTTCCGTATATTCATTTCGAAGCTATAAGATCCGTCTGGTTCCGACTTTTATACGCTGGTCGAAACTTACCTTTTATAAAAACAGGCATCAATGAAAAGGTAATTTAAATGACGTTTCAATGATACAATACTTTTTTTTAACCTATTTAGAATTATTGAAAATGACTAATTTTTGTGAAAATCTACTTCTATAACTTTTTTCTTCGTCTTGAAAATAAAATTAAGTTTTTGAATGCAAAAAGTTTCTTACAATAAAAAAATTAGTAACTGCAACAAGAATTTTTTAAAAATCATTTTGTTTATACTTTTATGATCAAAAATAATATAAATATAAAAATAATAAAAAATATAGACCAAAAATCGTCGCTGTTGTGAACTCTATTGTCTAAGCCACAGGCAGAACTCAGGATGGCCCGATGATCTGGAATGCTGTAAAAGAAAACTTCTAATAGACCTAAAGAAAAAATTCTGGTAAATTTAGTATATGCGCGTGGAGTATTACTATTTTTAGCAGAACTTTAGAATGGTAGTGCGCATCACCAGGTTTAATAGGCATTAACATTTTTAATTATTATTTTAATGGCGCGTAGTTTATACATGCCGAAATAAATATAGTAAAACTTATATTTTAAAGTATTATCCTAGTCGTCACAAGTTTTGATACAAGTTTTTTTTTTGACAAAAGAAAAGTTGAACTTGCTTCGTTTAACTTTTGGCATCAACGGAAAGGTCATTTAAATTCCGTTTGAATGATGCACTACTTTTCTTAACCCATTCAGTACTTATTAAAAATTCCGAATTTGTGAGAAAATCCACTTTTTGAATGTTTTTTCTCGACTTGAAAATTTAAATATTTTGATGTAAAACGATTGTTAAAACAAAAATAATAGTATCTGCAAAAACATTTTTCAAAAAAAATTTCTATATTTTGTATGATTTTTTGAAAATATTTAGAAATACGTATTGAATTGAAATGAATTGAAAAAAATGAAAAAAACCCTTTCAGAGGCTATAATGATTTCAGTCAGAAGTTTGCAAAGCAGTGAAGGAGACGTTTCCGACCCCATAAAGTATATATATTCTTGATCAGCGTCACTAGACGAGTCGATCTAGCCATGTCCGTCTGTCCATCCGCTTCTACACAAACTAGTCTCTCAGTTTTAAAGCTATCGGGCTGAAACTTTCCAAAAAGTCTTCTTTCTATTGCAGGTAGTATATAAGTCCGAACCAGCCGGATCGGAAAACTATATCTTATAGCTCCCATAGGAACTATCGGGGAAAAAATTTAAAAAAAATTATATCTTTCGTGTTTTTTAACATATACCTCTCTAAGCTTGGATATAACATTTTTCAATTAGATCTGCATTTTGAATTACATTTTTTCAAAATCGTACGTCTATATCATATAGCTCCCATAGGAACAATCGGAAAATTAGTGGTAAAATAATTTTGAAAAATTATATCTTCGGTGTTTTTTAACTTATAACCTCCTACATTTTTTATTTGGTTTTGAATTTCGAAATAAATTTTATCAAAATCGGGCGACTATATCATATAGCTGCCATAGGAACGATCGGAAAATTAGTGGTAAAATAATTTTGAAAAATTATATCTTCGGTGTTTTTTAACTTATAACCTCCTACATTTTTTATTTGGTTTTGAATTTCGAAATAAATTTTATCAAAATCGGGCGACTATATCATATAGCTGCCATAGGAACGATCGGAAAATTAGTCGGAAAACATGAAACAAAAATTATATCTTTTGTGTTTTTAAACATATAACCTTATAAGCTTGAAAATAACATTTTTTAAGTATTTCTGAATTTCGAATCAAATTTTATTGAAATCGGACGACTATATCATATAGCTGTCATAGGAACGATCGGATAATTGGTGGGAAATAATGTGAAACAAATTATAGCTTTCGGTCTTTTTGACATTTTATCTTATAACATTGGGAATATAAATTTTTATATTTTTTAGAATTTCGAATTCAATTTGATAAAATTATTGATTATTTTTTATAACTGCAAGGGAATACAAACTTCGGCTAGCCGAAGTTAACTTCCTTTCTTGTTTTCCGTATATTCCTTTCGAAGCTATAAGATCCGTCTGGTTCCGACTTTTATACGCTGATCGAAACTTACGTATTATAAAATCAGGCATCAATGAAAAGGTAATTTAAATTACGTTTCAATGATACAATACTTTTTTTAACCTATTTAGAATTATTGAAAATGATTAATTTTTGTGAAAATCTACTTCTATAACTTTTTTCTTCGTCTTGAAAATAAAATTAAGTTTTTGAATGCAAAAAGTTTCTTACAACAAAAAAATTAGTAACTGCAACAAGAATTTTTTAAAAATCATTTTGTTTATACTTTTATGATCATATAAATATAAAAATAATAAAAAATAAAAACCAAAAATCGTCGCTGTTGTGAACTCTATTGTCTAAGCCACAGGCAGAACTCAGGATGGCCCGATGATCTGGTATGCTGTAAAAGAAAACTTCTAATAGACCTAAAGAAAAAATTCTGGTAAATTTAGTATATGCGCGTGGAGTATTACTATTTTTAGCATAACTTTAGAATGGTAGTGCGCATCACCAGGTTTAATAGGCATTAACATTTTTAATTATTATTTTAATGGTGCGTAGTTTATACATGCCGAAATAAATAAAGTAAAACTTATATTTTAAAGTATTACACTAGTCGGCATAAGTTTTGACAAAAGTTTTTTTTTGACAAAGTTAAGTATACTCCTAACTTGAACTTGCTTCGTTTAACTTTTGGCATCAACGGACAGGACATTTAAATTCCGTTTGAATGATGCAATACTTTTTTTTAACCCATTCAGTACTTATTAAAAATTCCGAATTTGTGTGAAAATCTACTTTTTGAATTTTTTCCTCGACTTGAAAATTTAAATATTTTGATGTAAAACGTTTGTTAAAACAAAAATAATAGTATCTGCAAAAAACATTTTTCGAAAATAACATTTATTAATTGGTTTTAAATTTCGAATTAAATTTTATCAAAATCGGACGACCATATCATATAGCTGCCATAGAAACGTTCTCCTTTGAATTCAATTTAATAAAAATTCGACTACTCTAACATATAAAAGTAAAAAAAATAAACTAAAAAAAGAATAAAGTCATTTTTTTGTAATATATCTGAAGTCAGCAACAATCCTTAAAAATTTCACATGGTGTTACTAAAATTAATACAAAAGCATTGCTTGGTGTCGTAAAGACCATTTGTTTGTACTGACCATAGTACATCATCGTCCAAGATATGGTAGGTTTACAAGATTTGAACTTTCAAACCCATGAAGAAATACTAGATTCATCGGGAAAATGTAACTTGCTGAAGAAAGTAAAATTTAACATAAAATTAATAAAAACAAAAAAAAAAACGATAAAAATTGCGGCAATTTTTTTAATTCATGCCAAATTTTATTTGTGGCTCGTTGCAAAAAACGCTTCATGTTTTTCAGTTGATTACTTATTTTTTAATTTATACCTATGGTACAAATTTATTAATTTAAACATTGTATAGGAACTCATTAATATGTAATTAGTTTAGCAAAACTGGCAACTAAAAAAAATTCAATTACAAGAGACCATGGCTGACCGCCAAGTTCTATTTGCACTTAAGGTGGTCATCCCGTGTTAAAACTGTTTGTCTAAATGTATTTCGAACATTTTTTCCAACTAACGGTTAAAAGATACAATTATAAATTCCATATATTTAGGTAATGTTTATGTACATTAGTTAATTAATTTTGAGTAAAACAAAATAAACACTAGAAGTTAGAGCACGATAAAGTAAGGGTTGTAAAAAAAAAATAATAATCCGCTGGCTATCAGGATTCGGACTGAACGGACGCACTACACTTGTTATTATTATACATTTTTGCTTAGTTACAAATTAATTGCTAATAATTTTTTTGATAAACGGATCGATTTGAAAATATTTTTTCCATCCGTCTGGACGTTAAAATAAAAATTGTATTCATTATTGACCATCATCCAGAATACCGTGATAAAAATTAAATTAAATAATACTCATTTAAGTGTCTTAAATTAGACTACTAAGTTATGTTTATTGAGTATACATATGTATATCATGTTAAAGACAAAACGCAGGGAACGTAAAAATTTGATGGCTTTGCTAAAGAACTTTTGATTTCTAGAACTTAATGTACGTTTTTGTGAAAATTGTATCTTATAGTAGATAAGGCATACACACATTGCAAATGTATATTTTTATTTCTGGAGAATACTGTTAAAGCAAAAACTTACGAAAATTATTTTTCGGAAGTATAAGCTATCTTTATTGATTTGGATTATAGAAAACAAAGCGAGACACAATTTAAACCTTGTGAAACGACATTTGTAAAAACTTAAAATTAAGTGCTATCGGTTAGCATTTGTCCTTAAAATACCAATTAGGGCACGTTCACCATATCACACACTGGTTGATCTAGTATAGCAGAGGCGCCCAAAAATACTTCCAAATGGAAGATATTCAGTAAAAAATTGTCGTACTGCTATTATGGACCCAATAAGATAAATGAAATAATAAAACCAAGAAAAAACCATTCGTCAAGGAAGCAATATACTAGAAAATGACTTTTTAACACTTAAATTCAATTGCATACTTTTAGCTTAAGTAAAATCTCAGAATTTATTTTTTTTTTAAAATCAATTTTAAATTCACAATTGAACATTTTTCGGTTTAACGTCGATGTTTGCCTTTTAAAACATCGAAATGCTACGATTTCTGACCAACTGAGATTTCAAAGCACAATCGAATATGACGAAAACAACAAAACACAAAGGAGCGTACAAGGCAGAAAGTGGCAAAAAGTTGGAGCTCAAACTTTAAAACGTAGAATAAAAAAACATTATCTAGTACTAACAAATAAGTTTCATCAAAGGGTGAGACGAAATTGGCACCTTTTTTTTTATCTAAAATCTATCTATGTACAAAAATACAACAATTAAAAGGTTCACTGAAGAAACACTAACATTAAAACAATAACACAACACAAAATGACATAACAATTACTCAGTTTTAGGTTTATACCTTTATTTTTAATATTCATTTTATTAAACGACAATTAGACGCGATTTAAGAGTAAAAATTAATATTTTTGTGGAACGTGCACAGGTTTTTGTGTCATTTCTCTCGGTAACCGTAGCGCGCACGAATTAAAGTGACCAAAAATGAAATTACCGTTAGTTTTATTGTCTGATAAAAAATATTTTTAGGACAAAAGATCGCCAATATCAGACTTATGTTTTTTTATTTGTAACTTACGAAATCAACCAATGTGCATATAAAACATTAATGTATACTATTGGTGTAAGAGAACAGTTTTTCCTAAAGAGCCTAGTACTCACAGCGACGGAAACCGCGAACACTTATAGGAGTGAGCGAGGTAAGTATGCGGCTAACGCCTTTCGTTAAGAAAATACCAGAAAAAATACCAGTCCTATCGAAGGAATTTCAGTAAGCACCGTTGGCAGTGGCTGAACGAAAAAAAATGTAAATCATTGGCTGTGTCCGTGCAGAAGCCCGCGTCGAAACCAAAGTTTAAAAATGGAAGGCTGGATTGGATTCTAGCACTGCCTGTGGATTTGCAGTGTTGCAGTATTGCAGTGACCTCCTGATGGCGTCTTTGGCGTGGCTTTTGTGTTTTCTCTTTCTTTTCTATATTCTACACCGCTTTTAAAAGTACACAACCAAAAATTTAATTTGTTAAACCATCACTCGCCAAATCTTGTATTTTGTTATCTCATCTGAGTGAGGCGTTGAAAATCAAACCAGACAAAAGCTTTTTCGATTTTACTAGTACTGTTCTTCAGCCTAAGATCGGCTGAAAGTTCCGCTAGTCGAAATATCTTCACCCTGAATCCATGTATCATCCCCTTAGTTCCGAAAAAAGTTTCACTTGTGAATCACTTTGTGAATGCGAAGTGAATGGCACCTTGCACGATTGAAATTATCCGCTTTTTCATAAGTGAAAATTCAAATGAAAATTTTTGAAGTCACTTTGGATTTCACTTGTTTCTTTAATTCATTTTTGCATGAACTGTCACCAGTTTGGAAATATTGCATTTTTCCAACGAGTTTTTACTTTTGAAAATATTGAATTTAAGTAAAAACTTATTTGTTTACATTTTACTTACAGAAGTTTGCAGGAGACGTTTCCGATGTATTATTGTATCATAATTTTTCGAACGTTCCGATGACTATGATATAATGCTCCGATTTCGGTAAAATTAAATTCGAAACTCAGAACTAAATAATAAAAGGTTTATTCCTAAATAATAAAAGGTTTATTCCGATGACTATGATATAATGCTCCGATTTCGGTAAAATTAAATTCGAAACTCAGAACTAAATAATAAAAGGTTTATTCCAAGAGTAGAATATTATATGTGAAAACACCAAGGAGACGTTTCCGACCCCCTAAAGTATATATATTCTGGATCAGTCCGTCCGTCCGCTTCTACGTAAACTAGTCTCTCATCTTTAAAGCTATCGGGCTGAAACTTTCCCAAAAGTCTTCTTTCTATTGCGGGTAGTACATAAGTTGGAACCAGCCGGATCGGAAAACTATATCTTATAGCTCCCATAGGAACTATCGGGGAAAAAATTTAAAAAAAATTATATCTTTCGTGTTTTTTAACATATACCTCTCAAAGTTTCGATTTAACATTTTTAAACTAGTTCTGAATTTCGAATTAAATTTTATCAAAATCGGACGACTATATCATATAGCTCCCATAGGAACAATCGGAAAATTAGTGGTAAAATAATTTTGAAAAATTATATCTTCGGTGTTTATTAACTTATAACCTACATTTTTATTTGGTTTTGAATTTCGAATTAAATTTTATTAAAATCGGACGACTACACCATATGGCTGCCATAGGAACGATCGGAAAATTAGTCGGAAAACATGAAACAAAAATTATATCTTTTGTGTTTTTAAACATATAACCTTATAAGCTTGAAAATAACATTTTTTAAGTATTTCTGAATTTCGAATCAAATTTTATTGAAATCGGACGACTATATCATATAGCTGTCATAGGAACGATCGGATAATTGGTGGGAAATAATGTGAAACAAATTATAGCTTTCGGTCTTTTTGACATTTTATCTTATAACATTGGGAATATAAATTTTTATATTTTTTAGAATTTCGAATTCAATTTGATAAAATTATTGATTATTTTTTATAACTGCAAGGGTATACAAACTTCGGCTAGCCGAAGTTAACTTCCTTTCTTGTTTTCCGTATATTCCTTTCGAAGCTATAAGATCCGTCTGGTTCCGACTTTTATACGCTGGTCGAAACTCACCTTTTATAAAATCAGGCATCAATGAAAAGGTAATTTAAATGACGTTTCAATGATACAATACTTTTTTTTAACCTATTTAGAATTATTGAAAATGACTAAATTTTGTGAAAATCTACTTCTATAACTTTTTCCTTCGTCTTGAAAATTAAATGAAGTTTTTGAATGCAAAAAGTTTTTTACAACAAAAAAATTAGTAACTGCAACAAGAATTTTTTAAAAATCATTTTGTTTATACTTTTATGATCAAAAATAATATAAATATAAAAATAATAAAAAATATAAACCAAAAATCGTCGCTGTTGTGAACTCTATTGTCTAAGCCACAGGCAGAACTCAGGATGGCCCGATGATCTGGAATGCTGTAAAAGAAAACTTCTAATAGACCTAAAGAAAAAATTCTGGTAAATTTAGTATATCCGCGTGGTATATCCGCGTGCTATTTTTAGCAGAACTTTAGAATGGTAGTGCGCATCACCAGGTTTATTAGGCATTAACATTTTTAATTATTATTTTAATGGCGCGTAGTTTATACATGCCGAAATAAATAAACTAAAACTTATATTTTAAAGTATTACACTAGTCGACATAAGTTTTGACAAAAGTTTTTTTTTTGACAAAAGAAAAGTTAATTATACTCCTTGATACTTGAATTTGCTTCGTTTAACTTTTGGCATCAACGGAAAGGTCATTTAAATTCCGTTTGAATGATGCACTACTTTTCTTAACCCATTCAGTACTTATTAAAAATTCCGAATTTGTGTGAAAATCCACTTTTTGAATGTTTTTTCTCGACTTGAAAATTTAAATATTTTGATGTAAAACGTTTGTTAAAACAAAAATAATAGTATCTGCAAAAACATTTTTCAAAAAAAATTTTCTATATTTTGTATGATTTTTTGAAAATATTTAGAAATACGTATTGAATTGAAATGAATTGAAAAAAATGAAAAAAACCCTTTCAGAGGATATAATGATTTCAGTCAGAAGTTTGCAACGCAGTGAAGAAGACGTTTCCGACCCCATAAAGTATATATATTCTTGATCAGCGTCACTAGACGAGTCGATCTAGCCATGTCCGTCTGTCCATCCGCTTCTACACAAACTAGTCTCTCAGTTTTAAAGCTATCGGGCTGAAACTTTCCAAAAAGTCTTCTTTCTATTGCAGGTAGTATATAAGTCCGAACCAGCCGGATCGGAAAACTATATCATATAGCTCCCATAGGAACAATCGGAAAATTAGTGGTAAAATAATTTTGAAAAATTATATCTTCGGTGTTTTTTAACTTATAACCTCATACATTTTTTATTTGGTTTTGAATTTCGAATTAAATTTTATAAAAATCGGGCGACTTATCATATAGCTGCCATAGGAACGATCGAAAAATTAGTGGTAAAATAATTTTGAAAAATTATATCTTCGGTGTTTATTAACATTAACATCCTACATTTTTATTTGGTTTTGAATTTCGAATTAAGTTTTATTAAAATTGGACGACTACACCATATGGCTGCCATAGGAACGATCGGAAAATTCGTCGGAAAACATGAAACAAAAATTATATCTTCTGTGTTTTTAAACATATAACCTTATAAGCTTGAAATTAACATTTTTTAAGTATTTCTGAATTTTGAATCAAATTTTATTGAAATCGGACGACTATATCATATAGCTGTCATAGGAACGATCGGATAATTGGTGGGAAAAATTGTGAAACAAATTATAGCTTTCGGTCTTTTTGACATTTTATCTTATAGTATTGGGAATTTAAATTTTTATATTTTTAAGAATTTCGAATTCAATTTGATAAAATTATTGATTATTTTTTATAACTGCAAGGGTATACAAACTTCGGCTAGCCGAAGTTAACTTCCTTTCTTGTTTTCCGTATATTCCTTTCGAAGCTATAAGATCCGTCTGGTTCCGACTTTTATACGCTGATCGAAACTTACGTATTATAAAATCAGGCATCAATGAAAAGGTAATTTAAATTACGTTTCAATGATACAATACTTTTTTTAACCTATTTAGAATTATTGAAAATGACTAATTTTTGTGAAAATCTACTTCTATAACTTTTTTCTTCGTCTTGAAAATTAAATGAAGTTTTTGAATGCAAAAAGTTTCTTACAACAAAAAAATTAGTAACTGCAACAAGAATTTTTTAAAAATCATTTTGTTTATACTTTTATGATCAAAAATAATATAAATATAAAAATAATAAAAAATATAAACCAAAAATCGTCGCTGTTGTGAACTCTATTGTCTTAGCCACAGGCAGAACTCAGGATAGCCCGATGATCTGGAATGCTGTAAAAGAAAACTTCTAATAGACCTAAAGAAAAAATTCTGGTAAATTTCGTATATCCGCGTGGAGTATTACTATTTTTAGCAGAACTTTAGAATGGTAGTGCGCATCACCAGGTTTATTAGGCATAAACATTTTAATTATTATTTTAATGGCGCGTATGCCGAAATAAATAAACTAAAACTTATATTTTAAAGTATTACACTAGTCGGCATAAGTTTTGACAAAAGTTTTTTTTTGGCAAAAGAAAAGTTAAGTATACTCCTAACTTGAACTTGCTTCGTTTAACTTTTGGCATCAACGGAAAGGTCATTTAAATTCCGTTTGAATGATGCACTACTTTTCTTAACCCATTCAGTACTTATTAAAAATTCCGAATGTGTGTGAAAATCTACTTTTTGAATTTTTTCCTCGACTTGAAAATTTAAATATTTTGATGTAAAACGTTTGTTAAAACAAAAATAATAGTATCTGCAAAAAACATTTTTCGAAAATAACATTTATTAATTAGTTTTAAAATCGGACGACCATATCATATAGCTGCCATAGAAACGTTCTCTTTTGAATTCAATTTAATAAAAATTGGACTACTCTAGTAAAAAGTAAAAAGTAAAAAAAATAAACTAAAAAAAGAATAAAGTCATTTTTTTGTAATATATCTGAAGTCAGCAACAATCCTTAAAAATTTCACATGGTGTTACTAAAATTAATTAAAAAGCATTACTTGGTGTCGTAAAGACCATTTGTTTGTACTGACCATAGTACATCATCGTCCAAGATATGGTAGGTTTACAAGTTTTGAACATTCAAACCCATGAAGGAATACTAGATTCACCGGGAAAATGAAACTTGCTGAAGAAAGTAAAATTTAACATAAAATTAAGAAAAACAAAAAAAAAAAACGATAAAAATGCCGCATTTTTTTTTAATTCATGCCAAATTTTATTTGTGGCTCGTAGCAAAAAACCCGTCATGTTTTTCAGTTGTTTATTTATTTGTTAATTTGTACCTATATTACAAATTTATTAATTTAAAAATTTTATAGGAATTCATTAATATGTAATTAGTTTAGCACAACTGGCAACTAAAAAAAAATTCAATTACAAGAGACCATGGCTGACCGCCAAGTTCTATTTGCACTTAAGGTGGTCATCCCGTGTTAAAACCGTTTGTCTAAATGTATTTAAAACATTTTTTCAACTAACGGTTAAAAGATACAATTTGAAATTCCATATATTTAGGTAATGTTTATGTACATTAGTTAATTAATTTTGAGTAAAACAAAATAAACACTAGAAGTTAGAGCACGAAAAGTAAGGGTTGTAAAAAAAAAAAATAATCCGCCGGCTATCAGGATTCGGACTGAACGGGTGATTTCATAAAAAAAAATTCAAAGGCATTTTAATCATTTAATATGTTAGAAAACATCAAGGTTTTTTTTGAATCCTCTTATACGATATAGTTTCCAATTCTACTCCTTGTCACTTAATAATAGATTTCAGACTTTTGTAAAGGTTGCATCTCGACAGTTAGCACTACACTTGTTATTATTATACATTTTTGCTTAGTTACAAATTAATTGCTAATAATTTTTTTTGATAAACGGATCGATTTGAAAATATTTTTTCCATCCGTCTGGACGTTAAAATAAAAATTGTATTCATTATTGACATCATCCAGAATCCCGTGATAAAAATTAAATTAAATAATACTCATTTAAGTGTCTTAAATTAGACTACTAAGTTATGTTTATTGAGTATACATATGTATATCATGTTAAAGACAAAACGCAGGGAACGTAAAAATGTGAACTTAGAACTAGAACTTAATGTACGTTTTTGTGAAAATTGTATCTTATAGTAGATAAGGCATACACACATTGCATATGTATATTTTTATTTCTGGAGAATACTGTTCAAGCAAAAACTTACGAAAATTATTTTTCGGAATTATAAGCTATCTTTATTGATTTGGATTATAGAAAACAAAGCGTGACACAATTTAAACCTTGTGAAAGACATTTGCAAAAACTTAAAATTAAGTGCTATCGGTTAGCATTTGTCCTTAAAATACCAATTAGGGCACGTTTACCATATCACACACTGGTTGATCTAGTATAGCAGAGGCGCCCAAAAATACTTCCAGATGGAAGATATTCAGTAAAAAATTGTCGTACTGCTATTATGGACCCAATAAGATAAATGAAATAATAAAAACAAGAAAAAAACCATTCGTCAAGGAAGCAATATACTAGAAAATGACTTTTTAACACTTAAATTCAATTGCATACTTTTAACTTAAGTAAAATCTCAGAATTTATTTTTTTTTAAAAATCAATTTTAAATTCACAATTAAACATTTTTCGGTTTAACTTCGATGTTTGCCTTTTAAAACATCGGAAATGCTACGATTTCTGACCAACTGAGATTTCAAAGCACAATCGAATATGACGAAAACAACAAAACACAAAGGAGCGTACAAGGCAGAAAGTGGCAAAAAGTTGGAGCTCGAACTTTAAAACGTAGAATAAAAAAACATTATCTAGTACTAACAAATAAGTTTCATCAAAGGGTGAGTGAGGTGAAATTGGCACCTTTTTTTTTATCTAAAATCTATCTATGTACAAAAATACAACAATTAAAAGGTTCACTGAAGAAACACTAACATTAAAACAATAAAACAACACAAAATGACATAACAATTACTCAGTTTAAGGTTTATACCTTTATTTTTAATATTCATTTTATTAAACGACAATTAGACGCGATTTAAGAGTAAAAATTAATATTTTTGTGGAACGTGCACAGGTTTTTTTTGTCATTTCTCTCGGTAAAAATGAAATTACCGTTAGTTTTATTGTCAGATAAAAAATATTTTTAGGACAAAAAATCGCCAATATCAGACTTATGTTTTTTTATTTGTAACTTACGAAATCAACCAATGTGCATATACAACATTAATGTATACTATTTGTGTAAGAGAACAGTTTTTCCTAAAGAACTAGGCTAGAACTCACAGCGACGGAAACCTCGAACACTTATAGGAGTGAGCGAGGTAAGTATGCGGCTATGGCTGTGTCCGTGCAGAAGCCCGCCTCGAAACCAAAGTTTAAAAATGGAAGGCTGGATTGGATTCCAGCACTGCCTGTGGATTTGCAGTGTTGCAGTATTGCTATATGTGACCTCATGATGGCGTCTTTGTCGTGGCTTTTGGATTTTCTTTCTTTTCTATATTTTGGTTTCTACACCGCTTCTAAAAGTACACAGCCAAAAATTTAATTTGTTAAACTATCACTCGCCAAATCTTGTATTTTGTTATCTCATCTGAGTGAGGCGTTGAAAATCAAACCAGACAAAAGCTTTTTCGATTTTACTAGTACTATTCTTCAGCCTAAGATCGGCTAAAAGTTCCGCTAGTCGAAAAATCTTCACCCTGAATCCGAAAAAAGTTTCACTTGTGAATCACTTTGTGAATTCGAAGTGAATGGCACCTTGCACGAGTGAAATTGGCAGCTTTTTCATAAGTGAAAATTCAAATGAAAATTTTTGAAGTAAGTTTGGATTTCACTTTCTTGTTTCTTTAACTCATTTTTGCATAAACTGTCACCAGTTTGGAAATATTGCATTTTTCCAACGAGTTTTCACTTTTGAAAATATTGAATTGAAGTAAAAACTTATTTGTTTACATTTTACCTACAGAAGTTTGCAGACGTTTCCGACCCCATAAGGTATATGTATCATAATTTTTCGAACGTTCCGATGACTATGATATAATGCTCCGATTTCGGTAAAATTAAGTTCGAAACTCAGAACTAAATAATAAAAGGTTTATTCCTAAATAATAAAAGGTTTATTCCAAGAGTAGGAAATTATATGTGAAACACACCATTTTTATACAGAGGGTATAATGATTTCAGTCAGAAGTTTGAAACGCAGTGAAGGAGACGTTTCCGACCCCCTAAAGTATATATATTCTGGATCAGTCCGTCCGTCCGCTTCTACGTAAACTAGTCTCTTAGTTTTAAAGCTATCGGGCTGAAACTTTCCCAAAAGTCTTCTTTCTATTGCGGGTAGTACATAAGTCGGAACCAGCCGGATCGGAAAACTATATCTTATAGCTCCCATAGGAACTATCGGGGAAAAAATTTAAAAAAAATATATATTTTTCGTATTTTTTAACATATACTTCTCTAAGCTTGGACATAAAATTTTTAAATTAGTTCTGAATTTCGAATTAAATTTTATCAAAATCGGACGACTATATCATATAGCTCCCATAGGAACAATCGGAAAATTAGTGGTAAAATAATTTTGAAAAATTATATCTTCGGTGTTTTTTAACTTATAACCTTCACCATTTTTTATTTGGTTTTGAATTTCGAATTAAATTTTATCAAAATCGGGCGACTATATCATATAGCTGCCATAGGAACGATCGGAAAATTAGTCGGAAAACATGAAACAAAAGTTATATCTTTTGTGTTTTTAAACATATAACCTTATAAGCTTGAAAATAACATTTTTTAAGTATTTCTGAATTTCGAATCAAATTCATAGGAACGATCGGATAATTGGTGGGAAATAATGTGAAACAAATTATAGCTTTCGGTCTTTTTGACATTTTATCTTATAATATTGGGAATATAAATTTTTATATTTTTAAGAATTTCGAATTCAATTTGATAAAATTATTGATTATTTTTTATAACTGCAAGGGTATACAAACTTCGGCTAGCCGAAGTTAACTTCCTTTCTTGTTTTCCGTATATTCATTTCGAAGCTATAAGATCCGTCTGGTTCCGACTTTTATACGCTGGTCGAAACTTACCTTTTATAAAAACAGGCATCAATGAAAAGGTAATTTAAATGACGTTTCAATGATACAATACTTTTTTTTAACCTATTTAGAATTATTGAAAATGACTAATTTTTGTGAAAATCTACTTCTATAACTTTTTTCTTCGTCTTGAAAATAAAATTAAGTTTTTGAATGCAAAAAGTTTCTTACAATAAAAAAATTAGTAACTGCAACAAGAATTTTTTAAAAATCATTTTGTTTATACTTTTATGATCAAAAATAATATAAATATAAAAATAATAAAAAATATAGACCAAAAATCGTCGCTGTTGTGAACTCTATTGTCTAAGCCACAGGCAGAACTCAGGATGGCCCGATGATCTGGAATGCTGTAAAAGAAAACTTCTAATAGACCTAAAGAAAAAATTCTGGTAAATTTAGTATATGCGCGTGGAGTATTACTATTTTTAGCAGAACTTTAGAATGGTAGTGCGCATCACCAGGTTTAATAGGCATTAACATTTTTAATTATTATTTTAATGGCGCGTAGTTTATACATGCCGAAATAAATATAGTAAAACTTATATTTTAAAGTATTATCCTAGTCGTCACAAGTTTTGATACAAGTTTTTTTTTTGACAAAAGAAAAGTTGAACTTGCTTCGTTTAACTTTTGGCATCAACGGAAAGGTCATTTAAATTCCGTTTGAATGATGCACTACTTTTCTTAACCCATTCAGTACTTATTAAAAATTCCGAATTTGTGAGAAAATCCACTTTTTGAATGTTTTTTCTCGACTTGAAAATTTAAATATTTTGATGTAAAACGATTGTTAAAACAAAAATAATAGTATCTGCAAAAACATTTTTCAAAAAAAATTACTATATTTTGTATGATTTTTTGAAAATATTTAGAAATACGTATTGAATTGAAATGAATTGAAAAAAATGAAAAAAACCCTTTCAGAGGCTATAATGATTTCAGTCAGAAGTTTGCAAAGCAGTGAAGGAGACGTTTCCGACCCCATAAAGTATATATATTCTTGATCAGCGTCACTAGACGAGTCGATCTAGCCATGTCCGTCTGTCCATCCGCTTCTACACAAACTAGTCTCTCAGTTTTAAAGCTATCGGGCTGAAACTTTCCAAAAAGTCTTCTTTCTATTGCAGGTAGTATATAAGTCCGAACCAGCCGGATCGGAAAACTATATCTTATAGCTCCCATAGGAACTATCGGGGAAAAAATTTAAAAAAAATTATATCTTTCGTGTTTTTTAACATATACCTCTCTAAGCTTGGATATAACATTTTTCAATTAGATCTGCATTTTGAATTACATTTTTTCAAAATCGTACGTCTATATCATATAGCTCCCATAGGAACAATCGGAAAATTAGTGGTAAAATAATTTTGAAAAATTATATCTTCGGTGTTTTTTAACTTATAACCTCCTACATTTTTTATTTGGTTTTGAATTTCGAAATAAATTTTATCAAAATCGGGCGACTATATCATATAGCTGCCATAGGAACGATCGGAAAATTAGTGGTAAAATAATTTTGAAAAATTATATCTTCGGTGTTTTTTAACTTATAACCTCCTACATTTTTTATTTGGTTTTGAATTTCGAAATAAATTTTATCAAAATCGGGCGACTATATCATATAGCTGCCATAGGAACGATCGGAAAATTAGTCGGAAAACATGAAACAAAAATTATATCTTTTGTGTTTTTAAACATATAACCTTATAAGCTTGAAAATAACATTTTCTAAGTATTTCTGAATTTCGAATCAAATTTTATTGAAATCGGACGACTATATCATATAGCTGTCATAGGAACGATCGGATAATTGGTGGGAAATAATGTGAAACAAATTATAGCTTTCGGTCTTTTTGACATTTTATCTTATAACATTGGGAATATAAATTTTTATATTTTTAAGAATTTCGAATTCAATTTGATAAAATTATTGATTATTTTTTATAACTGCAAGGGTATACAAACTTCGGCTTGCCGAAGTTAACTTCCTTTCTTGTTTTCCGTATATTCCTTTCGAAGCTATAAGATCCGTCTGGTTCCGACTTTTATACGCTGGTCGAAACTCACCTTTTATAAAATCAGGCATCAATGAAAAGGTAATTTAAATGCCGTTTCAATGATACAATACTTTTTTTAACCTATTTAGAATTATTGAAAATGACTAATTTTTGTGAAAATCTACTTCTATAACTTTTTTCTTCGTCTTGAAAATTAAATGAAGTTTTTGAATGCACAAAGTTTTTTACAACAAAAAAATTAGTAACTGCAACAAGAATTTTTTAAAAATCATTTTGTTTATATTTTTATGATCAAAAATAATATAAATATAAAAATAATAAAAAATATAAACCAAAAATCGTCGCTGTTGTGAACTCTATTGTCTAAGCCACAGGCAGAACTCAGGATGGCCCGATGATCTAGAATGCTGTAAAAGAAAACTTCTAATAGACCTAAAGAAAAAATTCTGGTAAATTTAGTATATGCGCGTGGAGTATTACTATTTTTAGCAGAACTTTAGAATGGTAGTGCGCATCACCAGGTTTAATAGGCATTAACATTTTTAATTATTATTTTAATGGTGCGTAGTTTATACATGCCGAAATAAATAAAGTAAAACTTATATTTTAAAGTATTACACTATTCGGCATAAGTTTTGACAAAAGTTTTTTTTTTGACAAAAGAAAAGTTGAACTTGCTTCGTTTAACTTTTGGCATCAACGGAAAGGTCATTTAAATTCCGTTTGAATGATGCACTACTTTTCTTAACCCATTCAGTACTTATTAAAAATTCCGAATTTGTGAGAAAATCCACTTTTTGAATTTTTTTCCTCGACTTGAAAATTTAAATATTTTGATGTAAAACGTTTGTTAAAACAAAAATAATAGTATCTGCAAAAAACATTTTTCAAAAAAAAATTTTCTATATTTTGTATGATTTTTTGAAAATATTTAGAAATACGTATTAAATTGAAATGAATTGAAAAAAACCCTTTGAGAGGCTATAATGATTTCAGTCAGAAGTTTGCAAAGCAGTGAAGGAGACGTTTCCGACCCCATAAAGTATATATATTCTTGATCAGCGTCACTAGACGGGTCGATCTAGCCATGTCCGTCTGTCCGTCCGTTTCTACGCAAACTAGTCTCTCAGTTTTAAAGCTACCGGGCTGAAACATTCCCAAAAGTCTTTTTTCTATTGCAGGTAATATATATATATATTTGAATGATGCACTAGTTTTCTTAACCCATTCAGTACTTATTAAAAATTCCGAATTTGTGAGAAAATCCACTTTTTGAATTTTTTTCCTCGACTTGAAAATTTAAATATTTTGATGTAAAACGATTGTTAAAACAAAAATAATAGTATCTGCAAAAACATTTTTCAAAAAAAATTTCTATATTTTGTATGATTTTTTGAAAATATTTAGAAATACGTATTGAATTGAAATGAATTGAAAAAAATGAAAAAAACCCTTTCAGAGGCTATAATGATTTCAGTCAGAAGTTTGCAAAGCAGTGAAGGAGACGTTTCCGACCCCATAAAGTATATATATTCTTGATCAGCGTCACTAGACGAGTCGATCTAGCCATGTCCGTCTGTCCATCCGCTTCTACACAAACTAGTCTCTCAGTTTTAAAGCTATCGGGCTGAAACTTTCCAAAAAGTCTTCTTTCTATTGCAGGTAGTATATAAGTCCGAACCAGCCGGATCGGAAAACTATATCTTATAGCTCCCATAGGAACTATCGGGGAAAAAATTTAAAAAAAATTATCTTTCGTGTTTTTTAACATATACCTCTCTAAGCTTGGATATAACATTTTTCAATTAGATCTGCATTTTGAATTACATTTTTTCAAAATCGTACGTCTATATCATATAGCTCCCATAGGAACAATCGGAAAATTAGTGGTAAAATAATTTTGAAAAATTATATCTTCGGTGTTTTTTAACTTATAACCTCCTACATTTTTTATTTGGTTTTGAATTTCGAAATAAATTTTATCAAAATCGGGCGACTATATCATATAGCTGCCATAGGAACGATCGGAAAATTAGTCGGAAAACATGAAACAAAAATTATATCTTTTGTGTTTTTAAACATATAACCTTATAAGCTTGAAAATAACATTTTCTAAGTATTTCTGAATTTCGAATCAAATTTTATTGAAATCGGACGACTATATCATATAGCTGTCATAGGAACGATCGGATAATTGGTGGGAAATAATGTGAAACAAATTATAGCTTTCGGTCTTTTTGACATTTTATCTTATAACATTGGGAATATAAATTTTTATATTTTTAAGAATTTCGAATTCAATTTGATAAAATTATTGATTATTTTTTATAACTGCAAGGGTATACAAACTTCGGCTTGCCGAAGTTAACTTCCTTTCTTGTTTTCCGTATATTCCTTTGGAAGATATAAGATCCGTCTGGTTCCGACTTTTATACGCTGGTCGAAACTTACGTATTATAAAATCAGGCATCAATGAAAAGGTAATTTAAATGACGTTTCAATGATACAATACTTTTTTTAACCTATTTAGAATTATTGAAAATGACTAATTTTTGTGAAAATCTACTTCTATAACTTTTTTCTTCGTCTTGAAAATTAAATGAAGTTTTTGAATGCACAAAGTTTTTTACAACAAAAAAATTAGTAACTGCAACAAGAATTTTTTAAAAATCATTTTGTTTATATTTTTATGATCAAAAATAATATAAATATAAAAATAATAAAAAATATAAACCAAAAATCGTCGCTGTTGTGAACTCTATTGTCTAAGCCACAGGCAGAACTCAGGATGGCCCGATGATCTGGAATGCTGTAAAAGAAAACTTCTAATAGACCTAAAGAAAAAATTCTGGTAAATTTAGTATATGCGCGTGGAGTATTACTATTTTTAGCAGAACTTTAGAATGGTAGTGCGCATCACCAGGTTTAATAGGCATTAACATTTTTAATTATTATTTTAATGGCGCGTAGTTTATACATGCCGAAATAAATAAACTAAAACTTATATTTTAAAGTATTACACTAGTCGGCATAAGTTTTGACAAAAGTTTTTTTTTTGACAAAAGAAAAGTTGAACTTGCTTCGTTTAACTTTTGGCATCAACGGAAAGGTCATTTAAATTCCGTTTGAATGATGCACTACTTTTCTTAACCCATTCAGTACTTATTAAAAATTCCGAATTTGTGAGAAAATCCACTTTTTGAATTTTTTTCCTCGACTTGAAAATTTAAATATTTTGATGTAAAACGTTTGTTAAAACAAAAATAATAGTATCTGCAAAAAACATTTTTCAAAAAAAATTTTTCTATATTTTGTATGATTTTTTGAAAATATTTAGAAATACGTATTAAATTGAAATGAATTGAAAAAAACCCTTTGAGAGGCTATAATGATTTCAGTCAGAAGTTTGCAAAGCAGTGAAGGAGACGTTTCCGACCCCATAAAGTATATATATTCTTGATCAGCGTCACTAGACGGGTCGATCTAGCCATGTCCGTCTGTCCGTCCGTTTCTGAAACATTCCCAAAAGTCTTTTTTCTATTGCAGGTAATATATATATATATTTGAATGATGCACTAGTTTTCTTAACCCATTCAGTACTTATTAAAAATTCCGAATTTGTGAGAAAATCCACTTTTTGAATTTTTTTCCTCGACTTGAAAATTTAAATATTTGAATGTAAAACGTTTGTTAAAACAAAAATAATAGTATCTGCAAAAAACATTTTTCAAACAAATTTTTCTATATTTTGTATGATTTTTTGAAAATATTTAGAAATACGTATTGAATTGAAATGAATTGAAAAAAATGAAAAAAAAAACCCTTTCAGAGGCTATAATGATTTCAGTCAGAAGTTTGCAAAGCAGTGAAGGAGACGTTTTCGACCCCATAAAGTATATATATTCTTGATCAGCGTCACTAGACGGGTCGATCTAGCCATGTCCGTCTGTCCGTCCTTTTCTACGCAAACTAGTCTCTCAGTTTTAAAGCCACCGGGCTGAAACATACCCAAAAGTCTTTTTTCTATTGCAGGTAATATATAAGTCGGAACCAGCCGGATCAGACAACTATATCTTATAGGAACTATAGGGGAAACAATTTAAAAAAATTATATCTTTGGTGTTTTTTTACATATAACCTTCTAAGCTTAAAAGTTAAATTTTTTAATTAGTTTTGAATTTTGAATTAAATTTTATCAAAATCGGACGACTATATCATATAGCTGCCATAGGAACGATCGAAAGATAGTGGTAAAATAATATACACAAAATTAAATCTTCGGTGCTTTTCAGCATATAACCTTCTACGCTGGGAAATAACATTTTTTAATTGGTTTTAAATTTCGAATTAAATTTTTATCAAAATCGGACAAAATAGCTGCCATAGAAACGATCTCAAAATTAGTCGTTAAATATAAAGAAAAATTGTATCTTTGATGTTTTTTTACATATAACCTCCTACGCTTGGAAATAACATTTTTTAATTGGTTTTAAATTTCGAATTAAATTTTACCAAAATCGGACAACCATATCATATAGCTGCCATAGAAACGATCTCAAAATTAGTCGTCAAATATAAAGAAAAATTGTATCTTTGATGTTTTTTTACATATAACATCCTACGCTTGGAAATAACATTTTTTTATTAGTTTTGAATTTCGAATTAAATTTGATAAAAATCTGACATCTGTATCATATAGCTGCCATAGAAATAATCACAAAATTAGTCGGAAAATATGAAAAAATTATATCTTTTTTGTTTTTTCACATATAACCTTCTAAGCTTGGAAATAACATTTTTTGAAGTTTTAAGGATTTTGAATTCAATTTAATAAAAATTGGACTACTCTAACTATAGAGTTAAAAAAAAAATAGTCTAAAAATAGAATTAAGTCATTTTTTTAATAAATGAAGTCAGCAACAATCCTTAAAAATTTCACATGGTTTTACTAAAGTTAAGCATAAGCATAAAAAACATTGCTTGGTGTCGTAAAGACCATTTGATTGTACTGACCATAGTACATCATCGTCCAAGATATGGTAGGTTTACAAGATTTGATCATTCAAACCGATGAAGGAATACTGGATTCATCGGGAAAATGTTACTTGCTGAAGAAAGTAAAATTTAACATGAAATTATTAAAAACAAAAAAAACTATAAAAATTTTCGCAATTTTTTTTAATTCATGCCAAATTTTATTTGTGGCTCGATGCAAAAAACGCGTCATGTTTTTCAGTTGTTTATTTATTTTTTAATTTGTACCTATGTTACAAATTTATTAATTTAAAGATTTTATAGGAACTCATTAATATGTAATTAGTTTAGCAAAACTGGCAACTAAAAAAAAATCAATTACAAGAGACCATGGCTGACCGCCAAGTTCTATTTGCACTTAAGGTGGTCATCCCGTCTTAAAACTGTTTGTCTAAATGTATTTCGAACATTTTTTCCAACTAACGGTTAAAAGATACAATTTGAAATTCCATATATTAAGGTAATGTTTATGTACATTAGTTAATCAATTTTGAGTAAAACAAAATAAACACTAGAAGTTAGAGCACAATAAAGTAAGGGTTGGAAAAAAAAATCCGCTGGCTATCAGGATTCGGACTGAACGAGTGATTTCATTAAAAAAATTCAAAGGCATTTTAATCATTTAATATGTTAGAAAACATCAAGGTTCTTTTTGATTCCTCCTATACGATATAGTTGTCCGATTCTACTCGTTGTCACTTAATAATAGATTTCAGACATTTGTAAAGGTGGCATCTCGATAGTTAGCACTACACTTGTTATTATACATTTTTTCTTAGTTACAAATTAATTGCTAATAATTTTTTTGATGAACGGATCGATTTAAAAATATTTTTTCCATCCGTCTGGACGTGGAAAATAAAAATTGTATTCATTATTGACCATCATCCAGAATCCCGTGATAAAAATTAAATTAAATAATACTCATTTAAGTGTCTTAAATTAGACTACTAAGTTATGTTTATTGAGTATACATATGTATATCATGTTAAAGACAAAACGCAGGGAACGTAAAAATGTGAACTTAGAACTAGAACTTAATGTACGTTTTTTTGAAAATTGTATCTTATAGTAGATAAGGCATACACACATTGCATATGTATATTTTTATTTCTGGAGAATACTGTTAAAGCAAAAACTTACGAAAATTATTTTTCGGAATTATAAGCTATCTTTATTGATTTGGATTATAGAAAACAAAGCGTGACACAATTTAAACCTTGTGAAAGACATTTGCAAAAACTTAAAATTAAGTGCTATCGGTTAGCATTTGTCCTTAAAATACCAATTAGGGCACTTCACCATATCACACACTGGTTGATCTAGTATAGCAGAGGCGCCCAAAAATACTTCCAGATGGAAGATATTCAGTAAAAAATTGTCGTACTGCTATTATGGACCCAATAAGATAAATGAAATAATAAAAACAAGCATTCGTCAAGGAAGCAATATACTAGAAAATGACTTTTTAACACTTAAATTCAATTGCATACTTTTAACTTAAGTAAAATCTCAGAATTTATTTTTTTTTAAAAATCAATTTTAAATTCACAATTAAACATTTTTCGGTTTAACGTCGATGTTTGCCTTTTAAAACATCGGAAATGCTACGATTTCTGACCAACTGAGATTTCAAAGCACAATCGAATATGACGAAAACAACAAAACACAAAGGAGCGTACAAGGCAGAAAGTGGCAAAAAGTTGGAGCTCGAACTTTAAAACGTAGAATAAAAAAACATTATCTAGTACTAACAAATAAGTTTCATCAAAGGGTGAGACGAAATTGGCACCTTTTTTTTTATCTAAAATCTATCTATGTACAAAAATACAACAATTAAAAGGTTCACTGAAGAAACACTAACATTAAAACAATAAAACAACACAAAATGACATAACAATTACTCAGTTTAAGGTTTATACCTTTATTTTTAATATTCATTTTATTAAACGACAATTAGACGCGATTTAAGAGTAAAAATTAATATTTTTGTGGAACGTGCACAGGTTTTTTTGTCATTTCTCTCGGTAAAAATGAAATTACCGTTAGTTTTATTGTCAGATAAAAAATATTTTTAGGACAAAAAATCGCCAATATCAGACTTATGTTTTTTTATTTGTAACTTACGAAATCAACCAATGTGCATATACAACATTAATGTATACTATTTGTGTAAGAGAACAGTTTTTCCTAAAGAACTAGGCTAGAACTCACAGCGACGGAAACCTCGAACACTTATAGGAGTGAGCGAGGTAAGTATGCGGCTATGGCTGTGTCCGTGCAGAAGCCCGCCTCGAAACCAAAGTTTAAAAATGGAAGGCTGGATTGGATTCCAGCACTGCCTGTGGATTTGCAGTGTTGCAGTATTGCTATATGTGACCTCATGATGGCGTCTTTGTCGTGGCTTTTGGATTTTCTTTCTTTTCTATATTTTGGTTTCTACACCGCTTCTAAAAGTACACAGCCAAAAATTTATTTTGTTAAACCATCACTCGCCAAATCTTGTATTTTGTTATCTCATCTGAGTGAGGCGTTGAAAATCAAACCAGACAAAAGCTTTTTCGATTTTACTAGTACTATTCTTCAGCCTAAGATCGGCTAAAAGTTCCGCTAGTCGAAAAATCTTCACCCTGAATCCATGTATCATCCCCTTAGTTCCGAAAAAAGTTTCACTTGTGAATCACTTTGTGAATGCGAAGTGAATGGCACCTTGCACGATTGAAATTATCCGCTTTTTCATAAGTGAAAATTCAAATGAAAATTTTTGAAGTCACTTTGGATTTCACTTGTTTCTTTAATTCATTTTTGCATGAACTGTCACCAGTTTGGAAATATTGCATTTTTCCAACGAGTTTTTACTTTTGAAAATATTGAATTTAAGTAAAAACTTATTTGCTTACATTTTACTTACAGAAGTTTGCAGGAGACGTTTCTGATGTATTATTGTATCATAATTTTTCGAACGTTCCGATGACTATGATATAATGCTCCGATTTCGGTAAAATTAAATTCGAAACTCAGAACTAAATAAAAAAAGGTTTATTCCAAGAGTAGGAAATTATATGTGAAACACACCATTTTTATACGGAGGGTATAATGATTTCAGTCAGAAGTTTGAAACGCAGTCGTTTCCGACCCCCTAAAGTATATATATTCTGGATCAGTCCGTCCGTCCGCTTCTACGTAAACTAGTCTCTTAGTTTTAAAGCTATCGGGCTGAAACTTTCCCAAAAGTCTTCTTTCTATTGCGGGTAGTACATAAGTCGGAACCAGCCGGATCGGAAAACTATATCTTATAGCTCCCATAGGAACTATCGGCGAAAAAATTAAAAAAAAATTATATTTTTCGTATTTTTTAACATATACTTCTCTAAGCTTGGACATAACATTTTTAAATTAGTTCTGAATTTCTGAATTTCTGACTATATCATATAGCTCCCATAGGAATAATCGGAAAATTAGTGGTAAAATAATTTTGAAAAATGATATCTTCGGTGTTTTTTAACTTATAACCTTCACCATTTTTTATTTGGTTTTGAATTTCGAATTAAATTTTATCAAAATCGGGCGACTATATCATATAGCTGCCATAGGAACGATCGGAAAATTAGTCGGAAAACATGAAACAAAAGTTATATCTTTTGTGTTTTTAAACATATAACCTTATAAGCTTGAAAATAACATTTTTTAAGTATTTCTGAATTTCGAATCAAATTCATAGGAACGATCGGATAATTGGTGGGAAATAATGTGAAACAAATTATAGCTTTCGGTCTTTTTGACATTTTATCTTATAATATTGGGAATATAAATTTTTATATTTTTAAGAATTTCGAATTCAATTTGATAAAATTATTGATTATTTTTTATAACTGCAAGGGTATACAAACTTCGGCTAGCCGAAGTTAACTTCCTTTCTTGTTTTCCGTATATTCCTTTCGAAGCTATAAGATCCGTCTGGTTCCGACTTTTATACGCTGGTCGAAACTCACCTTTTATAAAATCAGGCATCAATGAAAAGGTAATTTAAATGACGTTTCAATGATACAATACTTTTTTTTAACCTATTTAGAATTATTGAAAATGACTAAATTTTGTGAAAATCTACTTCTATAACTTTTTCCTTCGTCTTGAAAATTAAATGAAGTTTTTGAATGCAAAAAGTTTCTTACAACAAAAAAATTAGTAACTGCAACAAGAATTTTTTAAAAATCATTTTGTTTATACTTTTATGATCAAAAATAATATAAATATAAAAATAATAAAAAATATAGACCAAAAATCGTCGCTGTTGTGAACTCTATTGTCTAAGCCACAGGCAGAACTCAGGATGGCCCGATGATCTGGTATGCTGTAAAAGAAAACTTCTAATAGACCTAAAGAAAAAATTCTGGTAAATTTAGTATATGCGCGTGGAGTATTACTATTTTTAGCAGAACTTTAGAATGGTAGTGCGCATCACCAGGTTTAATAGGCATTAACATTTTTAATTATTATTTTAATGGCGCGTAGTTTATACATGCCGAAATAAATAAAGTAAAACTCATATTTTAAAGTATTACACTAGTCGGCATAAGTTTTGACAAAAGTTTTTTTTTTGACAAAAGAAAAGTTGAACTTGCTTCGTTTAACTTTTGGCATCAACAGAAAGGTCATTTAAATTCCGTTTGAATGATGCACTACTTTTCTTAACCCATTCAGTACTTATTAAAAATTCCGAATTTGTGAGAAAATCCACTTTTTGAATGTTTTTTCTCGACTTGAAAATTTAAATATTTTGATGTAAAACGATTGTTAAAACAAAAATAATAGTATCTGCAAAAACATTTTTCAAAAAAAATTTCTATATTTTGTATGATTTTTTGAAAATATTTAGAAATACGTATTGAATTGAAATGAATTGAAAAAAATGAAAAAAACCCTTTCAGAGGCTATAATGATTTCAGTCAGAAGTTTGCAAAGCAGTGAAGGAGACGTTTCCGACCCCATAAAGTATATATATTCTTGATCAGCGTCACTAGACGGGTTGATCTAGCCATGTCCGTCTGTCCGTCCGTTTCTACGCAAACTAGTCTCTCAGTTTTAAAGCTACCGGGCTGAAACATTCCCAAAAGTCTTTTTTCTATTGCAGGTAATATATAAGTCGGAACCAGCCGGATCAGACAACTATATCTTATAGGAACTATAGGGGAAACAATTTAAAAAAAATTATATCTTTGGTGTTGTTTTACATATAACCTTCTAAGCTTAAAAGTAAAATTTTTTAATTAGTTTTGAATTTTGAATTAAATTTTATCAAAATCGGACGACTATATCATATAGCTGCCATAGGAACGATCGAAAGATAGTGGTAAAATAATATACACAAAATTAAATCTTCGGTGCTTTTCAGCATATAACCTCCTATGCTGGGAAACAACATTTTTTAATTGGTTTTAAATTTCGAATTAAATTTTTATCAAAATCAGACAACCATATCATATAGCTGCCATAGAAACGATCTCAAAATTAGTCGTCAAATATAAAGAAAAATTGTATCCTTGGTGTTTTTTTTACATATAACCTGCTACGCTTGGAAATAACATTTTTTAATTGGTTTAGAATTTCGAATTAAATTTTATCAAAATCGGACAACCAAACCATATCATAAGCTGCCATAGAAACGATCTCAAAATTAGTCAGAAAATATGAAAAAATTATATCTTTCGTGTTTTTTCACATATAACCTTCTAAGCTTGGAAATAACATTTTTTGAAGTTTTAAGAATTTTGAATTCAATTTAATAAAAATTGGACTACTCTAACTATAGAGTTAAAAAAAAATAGTCTAAAAATAGAATAAAGTCATTTTTTTAATAAATGAAGTCAGCAACAATCCTTAAAATTTTTACATGGTTTTACTAAAGTTAAGCATAAGCATAAAAAACATTGCTTGGTGTCGTAAAGACCATTTGATTGTACTGACCATAGTACATCATCGTCCAAGATATGGTAGGTTTACAAGATTTGATCATTCAAACCGATGAAGGAATACTGGATTCATCGGGAAAATGTTACTTGCTGAAGAAAGTAAAATTTAACATGAAATTATTAAAATAAAAAAAAAACGATAAAAATTGCGGCAATTTTTTTAATTCATGCCAAATTTTATTTGTGGCTCGTTGCAAAAAACGCTTCATGTTTTTCAGTTGATTACTTATTTTTTAATTTGTACCTATGGTACAAATTTATTAATTTAAACATTGTATAGGAACTCATTAATATGTAATTAGTTTAGCAAAACTGGCAACTAAAAAAAATTCAATTACAAGAGACCATGGCTGACCGCCAAGTTCTATTTGCACTTAAGGTGGTCATCCCGTGTTAAAACTGTTTGTCTAAATGTATTTCGAACATTTTTTCCAACTAACGGTTAAAAGATACAATTTGAAATTCCATATATTTAGGTAATGTTTATGTACATTAGTTAATTAAATTTGAGTAAAACAAAATAAACACTAGAAGTTAGAGCACGATAAAGTAAGGGTTGTAAAAAAAAAAAATAACAATCCGCTGGCTATCAGGATTCGGACTAAACGAGTGATTTCATTAAAAAAAATTCAAAGGCATTTTAATCATTTAATATGTTAGAAAACATCAAGGTTTTTTTTATTCCTCCTATACGATATAGTTGTCCGATTCTACTCGTTTTCACTTAATAATAGATTTCAGACTTTTGTAAAGGTTGCATCTCGATAGTTAGCACTACACTTGTTATTATCATACATTTTTGCTTAGTTACAAATTAATTGCTAATAATTTTTTTGATGAACGGATCGATTTAAAAATATTTTTTCCATCCGTCTGGACGTTAAAATAAAAATTGTATTCATTATTGACCATCATCCAGAATCCCGTGATAAAAATTAAATTAAATAATACTCATTTAAGTGTCTTAAATTAGACTACTAAGTTATGTTTATTGAGTATACATATGTATATCATGTTAAAGACAAAACGCAGGGAACGTAAAAATTTGATGACTTTGCTAAAGAACTTTGGATTTCTAGAACTTAATGTACGTTTTTGTGAAAATTGTATCTTATAGTAGATAAGGCATACACACATTGCATACGTATATTTTTATTTCTGGAGAATACTGTTAAAGCAAAAACTTACGAAAATTATTTTTCGGAATTATAAGCTATCTTTATTGATTTGGATTATAGAAAACAAAGCGTGACACAATTTAAACCTTGTGAAAGACATTTGCAAAAACTTAAAATTAAGTGCTATCGGTTAGCATTTGTCCTTAAAATACCAATTAGGGCACGTTCACCATATCACACACTGGTTGATCTAGTATAGCAGAGGCGCCCAAAAATACTTCCAAATGGAAGATATTCAGTAAAAAATTGTCGTACTGCTATTATGGACCCAATAAGATAAATGAAATAATAAAACCAAGAAAAAACCATTCGTCAAGGAAGCAATATACTAGAAAATGACTTTTTAACACTTAAATTCAATTGCATACTTTTAGCTTAAGTAAAATCTCAGAATTTATTTTTTTTTTAAAATCAATTTTAAATTCACAATTGAACATTTTTCGGTTTAACGTCGATGTTTGCCTTTTAAAACATCGAAATGCTACGATTTCTGACCAACTGAGATTTCAAAGCACAATCGAATATGACGAAAACAACAAAACACAAAGGAGCGTACAAGGCAGAAAGTGGCAAAAAGTTGGAGCTCAAACTTTAAAACGTAGAATAAAAAAACATTATCTAGTACTAACAAATATGTTTCATCAAAGGGTGATACGAAATTGGCAACTTTTTTTTTATCTAAAATCTATCTATGTACAAAAATACAACAATTAAAAGGTTCACTGAAGAAACACTAACATTAAAACAATAACACAAAATGACATAACAATTACTCAGTTTTAGGTTTATACCTTTATTTTTAATATTCATTTTATTAAACGACAATTAAACGCGATTTAAGAGTAAAAATTAATATTTTTGTGGAACGTGCACAGGTTTTTGTGTCATTTCTCTCGGTAACCGTAGCGCGCACGAATTAAAGTGACCAAAAATGAAATTACCGTTAGTTTTATTGTCTGATAAAAAATATTTTTAGGACAAAAGATCGCCAATATCAGACTTATGTTTTTTTATTTGTAACTTACGAAATCAACCAATGTGCATATAAAACATTAATGTATACTATTGGTGTAAGAGAACAGTTTTCCCTAAAGAGCCTAGTACTCACAGCGACGGAAACCGCGAACACTTATAGGAGTGAGCGAGGTAAGTATGCGGCTAACGCTTTTCGTTAAGAAAATACCAGAAAAAATACCAGTCTTATCGAAGGAATTTCAGTAAGCACCGTTGGCCGTGGCTGAACGAAAAAAAATGTAAATCATTGGCTGTGTCCGTGCAGAAGCCCGTGTCGAAACCAAAGTTTAAAAATGGAAGGCTGGATTGGATTCCAACACTGCCTGTGGATTTGCAGTGTTGCAGTATTGCTATATGTGACCTCCTGATGTCGTCTTTGGCGTGGCTTTTGTGTTTTCTCTTTCTTTTCTATATTTTGGTTTCTACACCGCTTCTAAAAGTACACAACCAAAAATTTATTTTGTTAAACCATCACTCGCCAAATCTTGTATTTTGTTATCTCATCTGAGTGAGGCGTTGAAAATCAAACCAGACAAAAGCTTTTTCGATTTTACTAGTACTATTCTTCAGCCTAAGATCGGCTAAAAGTTCTGCTAGTCGAAAAATCTTCACCCTGAATCCGAAAAAAGTTTCACTTGTGAATCACTTTGTGAATTCGAAGTGAATGGCACCTTGCACGAGTGAAATTGGCAGCTTTTTCATAAGTGAAAATTCAAATGAAAATTTTTGAAGTCACTTTGGATTTCACTTTCTTGTTTCTTTAACTCATTTTTGCATAAACTGTCACCAGTTTGGAAATATTGCATTTTTCCAACGAGTTTTCACTTTTGAAAATATTGAATTGAAGTAAAAACTTATTTGTTTACATTTTACCTACAGAAGTTTGCAGACGTTTCCGACCCCATAAGGTATATGTATCATAATTTTTCGAACGTTCCGATGACTATGATATAATGCTACGATTTCGGTAAAATTAAGTTCGAAACTCAGAACTAAATAATAAAAGGTTCATTCCTAAATAATAAAAGGTTTATTCCGATGACTATGATATAATGCTCCGATTTCGGTAAAATTAAATTCGAAACTCAGAACTAAATAATAAAAGGTTTATTCCAAGAGTAGGAAATTATATGTGAAACACACCATTTTTATACAGAGGGTATAATGATTTCAGTCAGAAGTTTGAAACGCAGTGAAGGAGACGTTTCCGACCCCCTAAAGTATATATATTCTGGATCAGTCCGTCCGTCCGCTTCTACGTAAACTAGTCTCTTAGTTTTAAAGCTATCGGGCTGAAACTTTCCCAAAAGTCTTCTTTCTATTGCGGGTAGTACATAAGTCGGAACCAGCCGGATCGGAAAACTATATCTTATAGCTCCCATAGGAACTATCGGGGAAAAAATTTAAAAAAATATATATTTTTCGTATTTTTTAACATATACTTCTCTAAGCTTGGACATAACATTTTTAAATTAGTTCTGAATTTCGAATTAAATTTTATCAAAATCGGACGACTATATCATATAGCTCCCATAGGAATAATCGGAAAATTAGTGGTAAAATAATTTTGAAAAATTATATCTTCGGTGTTTTTTAACTTATAACCTCCACCATTTTTTATTTGGTTTTGAATTTCGAATTAAATTTTATCAAAATCGGGCGACTATATCATATAGCTGCCATAGGAACGATCGGAAAATTAGTCGGAAAACATGAAACAAAAGTTATATCTTTTGTGTTTTTAAACATATAACCTTATAAGCTTGAAAATAACATTTTCTAAATATTTCTGAATTTCGAATCAAATTTTATTGAAATCGGACGACTATATCATATAGCTGTCATAGGAACGATCGGATAATTGGTGGGAAATAATGTGAAACAAATTATAGCTTTCGGTCTTTTTGACATTTTATCTTATAACATTGGGAATATAAATTTTTATATTTTTAAGAATTTCGAATTCAATTTGATAAAATTATTGATTATTTTTTATAACTGCAAGGGTATACAAACTTCGGCTAGCCGAATTAACTTCCTTTCTTGTTTTCCGTATAATCCTTTCGAAGCTATAAGATCCGTCTGGTTCCGACTTTTATACGCTGGTCGAAACTTACCTTTTATAAAATCAGGCATCAATGAAAAGGTAATTTAAATGACGTTTCAATGATACAATACTTTTTTTAACCTATTTAGAATTATTGAAAATGACTAATTTTTGTGAAAATCTACTTCTATAACTTTTTTCTTCGTCTCGAAAATAAAATGAAGTTTTTGAATGCAAAAAGTTTCTTACAACAAAAAAATTAGTAACTGCAACAAGAATTTTTTAAAAATCATTTTGTTTATACTTTTATGATCAAAAATAATATAAATATAAAAATAATAAAAAATATAGACCAAAAATCGTCGCTGTTGTGAACTCTATTGTCTAAGCCACAGGCAGAACTCAGGATGGCCCGATGATCTGGAATGCTGTAAAAGAAAACTTCTAATAGACCTAAAGAAAAAATTCTGGTAAATTTAGTATATGCGCGTGGAGTATTACTATTTTTAGCAGAACTTTAGAATGGTAGTGCGCATCACCAGGTTTAATAGGCATTAACATTTTTAATTATTATTTTAATGGCGCGTAGTTTATACATGCCGAAATAAATAAACTAAAACTTATATTTTAAAGTATTACACTAGTCGGCATAAGTTTTGACAAAAGTTTTTTTTTTGACAAAAGAAAAGTTGAACTTGCTTCGTTTAACTTTTGGCATCAACGGAAAGGTCATTTAAATTCCGTTTGAATGATGCACTACTTTTCTTAACCCATTCAGTACTTATTAAAAATTCCGAATTTGTGAGAAAATCCACTTTTTGAATTTTTTTCCTCGACTTGAAAATTAAAATATTTTGATGTAAAACGTTTGTTAAAACAAAAATAATAGTATCTGCAAAATACATTTTTCAAAAAAAAATTTTCTATATTTTGTATGATTTTTTGAAAATATTTAGAAATACGTATTAAATTGAAATGAATTGAAAAAAACCCTTTGAGAGGCTATAATGATTTCAGTCAGAAGTTTGCAAAGCAGTGAAGGAGACGTTTCCGACCCCATAAAGTATATATATTCTTGATCAGCGTCACTAGACGGGTCGATCTAGCCATGTCCGTCTGTCCGTCCGTTTCTACGCAAACTAGTCTCTCAGTTTTAAAGCTACCGGGCTGAAACATTTCCAAAAGTCTTTTTTCTATTGCAGGTAATATTTATATATATTTGAATGATGCACTAGTTTTCTTAACCCATTCAGTACTTATTAAAAATTCCGAATTTGTGAGAAAATCCACTTTTTGAATTTTTTTCATCGACTTGAAAATTAAAATATTTTGATGTAAAACGTTTGTTAAAACAAAAATAATAGTATCTGCAAAATACATTTTTCAAAAAAAAATTTTCTATATTTTGTATGATTTTTTGAAAATATTTAGAAATACGTATTAAATTGAAATGAATTGAAAAAAACCCTTTGAGAGGCTATAATGATTTCAGTCAGAAGTTTGCAAAGCAGTGAAGGAGACGTTTCCGACCCCATAAAGTATATATATTCTTGATCAGCGTCACTAGACGGGTCGATCTAGCCATGTCCGTCTGTCCGTCCGTTTCTACGCAAACTAGTCTCTCAGTTTTAAAGCCACCGGGCTGAAACATACCCAAAAGTCTTTCTTCTATTGCAGGTAGTACATAAGTCGGAACCAGCCGGATCGGAAAACTATATCCTATAACTCCCATAGGAACTATCGGGGAAAAAATTAAAAAAAATATATATCTTTCGTGTTTCCTAACATATACCTCTCTAAGCTTGGATATAACATTTTTTATTTGGTTTTAAATTTCGAATTAAATTTTATCAAAATCGGGCGACTATATCATATAGCTGCCATAGGAACGATCGGAAATTAGTCGGAAAACATGAAACAAAAGTTATATCTTTTGTGTTTTTAAACATATAACCTTATAAGCTTGAAAATAACATTTTCTAAGTATTTCTGAATTTCGAATCAAATTTTATTGAAATCGGACGACTATATCATATAGCTGTCATAGGAACGATCGGATAATTGGTGGGAAATAATGTGAAACAAATTATAGCTTTCGGTCTTTTTGACATTTTATCTTATAATATTGGGAATATAAATTTTTATATTTTTAAGAATTTCGAATTCAATTTGATAAAATTATTGATTATAACTGCAAGGGTATACAAACATCGGCTTGCCGAAGTTAACTTCCTTTCTTGTTTTCCGTATATTCCTTTCGAAGCTATAAGATCCGTCTGGTTCCGACTTTTATACGCTGGTCGAAACTTACCTTTTATAAAATCAGGCATCAATGAAAAAGTAATTTAAATGACGTTTCAATGATACAATACTTTTTTTTAACCTATTTAGAATTATTGAAAATGACTAATTTTTGTGAAAATCTACTTCTATAACTTTTTTCTTTGTCTTGAAAATAAAATTAAGTTTTTGAATGCAAAAAGTTTCTTACAATAAAAAAATTAGTAACTGCAACAAGAATTTTTTAAAAATCATTTTGTTTATACTTTTATGATCAAAAATAATATAAATATAAAAATAATAAAAAATATAGACCAAAAATCGTCGCTGTTGTGAACTCTATTGTCTAAGCCACAGGCAGAACTCAGGATGGCCCGATGATCTGGAATGCTGTAAAAGAAAACTTCTAATAGACCTAAAGAAAAAATTCTGGTAAATTTAGTATATGCGCGTGGAGTATTACTATTTTTAGCAGAACTTTAGAATGGTAGTGCGCATCACCAGGTTAAATAGGCATTAACATTTTTAATTATTATTTTAATGGCGCGTAGTTTATACATGCCGAAATAAATAAACTAAAACTTATATTTTAAAGTATTACACTAGTCGGCATAAGTTTTGACAAAAGTTTTTTTTTGACAAAAGAAAAGTTGAACTTGCTTCGTTTAACTTTTGGCATCAACGGAAAGGTCATTTAAATTCCGTTTGAATGATGCACTACTTTTCTTAACCCATTCAGTACTTATTAAAAATTCCGAATTTGTGAGAAAATCCACTTTTTGAATTTTTTTCCTCGACTTGAAAATTAAAATATTTTGATGTAAAACGTTTGTTAAAACAAAAATAATAGTATCTGCAAAAACATTTTTCAAAAAAAATTTTCTATATTTTGTATGATTTTTTGAAAATATTTAGAAATACGTATTGAATTGAAATGAATTGAATAAAATGAAAAAAACCCTTTCAGAGGCTATTATGATTTCAGTCAGAAGTTTGCAAAGCAGTGAAGGAGACGTTTCCGACCCCATAAAGTATATATATTCTTGATCAGCGTCACTAGACGGGTCGATCTAGCCATGTCCGTCTGTCCGTCCGTTTCTACGCAAACTAGTCTCTCAGTTTTAAAGCTACCGGGCTGAAACATTTCCAAAAGTCTTTTTTCTATTGCAGGTAATATTTATATATATTTGAATGATGCACTAGTTTTCTTAACCCATTCAGTACTTATTAAAAATTCCGAATTTGTGAGAAAATCCACTTTTTGAATTTTTTCATCGACTTGAAAATTTAAATATTTGAATGTAAAACGTTTGTTAAAACAAAAATAATAGTATCTGCAAAAAACATTTTTCAAAAAAAATTTTCTATATTTAGTATGATTTTTTGAAAATATTTAGAAATACGTATTGAATTGAAATGAATTGAATAAAATGAAAAAAACCCTTTCAGAGGCTATAATGATTTCAGTCAGAAGTTTGCAAAGCAGTGAAGGAGACGTTTCCGACCCCATAAAGTATATATATTCTTGATCAGCGTCACTAGACGGGTCGATCTAGCCATGTCCGTCTGTCCGTCCTTTTCTACGCAAACTAGTCTCTCAGTTTTAAAGCCACCGGGCTGAAACATTCCCAAAAATCTTTTTTCTATTGCAGGTAATATGAAAGTCGGAACCAGCCGGATCAGACAACTATATCTTATAGGAACTATAGGGAAAACAATTTAAAAAAAATTATATCTTTCGTGTTTTTTTAAGCTTTTCTAGCTTAAAAGTTAAATTTTTTAATTAGTTTTGAATTTTGAATTAAATTTTATCAAAATCGGACGACTATATCATATAGCTGCCATAGGAACGATCGAAAGATAGTGGTAAAATAATATACACAAAATTAAATCTTCGGTGCTTTTCAGCATATAACCTCCTACGCTGGGAAACAACATTTTTTAATTGGTTTTAAATTTCGAATTAAATTTTTATCAAAATCAGACAACCATATCATATAGCTGCCATAGAAACGATCTCAAAATTAGTCGTCAAATATAAAGAAAAATTGTATCCTTGGTGTTTTTTTTACATATACCCTCCTACGCTTGGAAATAACATTTTTTAATTGGTTTAGAATTTCGAATTAAAGTTTATCAAAATCGGACAACCATATCATATAGCTGCCATAGAAACGATCTCAAAATAAGTCAGAAAATATGAAAAAATTATATCTTTTGTGTTTTTTCACATATAACCTTCTAAGCTTGGAAATAACATTTTTTGAAGTTTTAAGAATTTTGAATTCAATTTAATAAAAATTGGACTACTCTAACTATAGAGTTAAAAAAAAAATAGTCTAAAAATAGAATTAAGGCATTTTTTTAATAAATGAAGTCAGCAACAATCCTTAAAATTTTCACATGGTTTTACTAAAGTTAAGCATAAGCATAAAAAACATTGCTTGGTGTCGTAAAGACCATTTGATTGTACTGACCATAGTACATCATCGTCCAAGATATGGTAGGTTTACAAGATTTGATCATTCAAACCGATGAAGGAATACTGGATTCATCGGGAAAATGTTACTTGTTGAAGAAAGTAAAATTTAACATAAAATTATTAAAAACAAAAAAAAAAACGATAAAATTGCGGCAATTTTTTTAATTCATGCCAAATTTTATTTGTGGCTCGTTGCAAAAAACGCTTCATGTTTTTCAGTTGATTACTTATTTTTTAATTTGTACCTATGGTACAAATTTATTAATTTAAACATTGTATAGGAACTCATTAATATGTAATTAGTTTAGCAAAACTGGCAACTAAAAAAAATTCAATTACAAGAGACCATGGCTGACCGCCAAGTTCTATTTGCACTTAAGGTGGTCATCCCGTGTTAAAACTGTTTTTCTAAATGTATTTCGAACATTTTTTCCAACTAACGGTTAAAAGATACAATTTGAAATTCCAAATATTTAGGTAATGTTTATGTACATTAGTTAATTAATTTTGAGTAAAACAAAATAAACACTAGAAGTTAGAGCACGATAAAGTAAGGGTTGTAAAAAAAAAATAATAATCCGCTGGCTATCAGGATTCGGACTGAACGGACGCACTACACTTGTTATTATTATACATTTTTGCTTAGTTACAAATTAATTGCTAATAATTTTTTTGATAAACGGATCGATTTGAAAATATTTTTTCCATCCGTCTGGACGTTAAAATAAAAATTGTATTCATTATTGACCATCATCCAGAATACCGTGATAAAAATTAAATTAAATAATACTCATTTAAGTGTCTTAAATTAGACTACTAAGTTATGTTTATTGAGTATACATATGTATATCATGTTAAAGACAAAACGCAGGGAACGTAAAAATTTGATGGCTTTGCTAAAGAACTTTTGATTTCTAGAACTTAATGTACGTTTTTGTGAAAATTGTATCTTATAGTAGATAAGGCATACACACATTGCATACGTATATTTTTATTTCTGGAGAATACTGTTGAAGCAAAAACTTACGAAAATTATTTTTCGGAATTATAAGCTATCTTTATTGATTTGGATTATAGAAAACAAAGCGTGACACAATTTAAACCTTGTGAAAGACATTTGCAAAAACTTAAAATTAAGTGCTATCGGTTAGCATTTGTCCTTAAAATACCAATTAGGGCACGTTCACCATATCACACATATCACACACTGGTTGATCTAGTATAGCAGAGGCGCCTAAAAATACTTCCAGATGGAAGATATTCAGTAAAAAATTATTGTATTGCTATTATGGACCCAATAAGATAAATGAAATTATAAAAACAAGAAAAAAAACCATACGTTAAGGAAGCAATATACTAGAAAATGACTTTTTAACACATAAATTCAATTGCATACTTTTAGCTTAAGTAAAATATCAGAATTTATTTTTTTTAAAAAATCAATTTTAAAATTCACAATTGAACATTTTTCGTTTTAACGCCGATGTTTGCCTTTTAAAACATCGGAAAATCTACGATTTCTGACCAACTGAGATTTCAAAGCACAATCGAATTGGCAACTTTTTCTTTATCTAAAAGCTATCTATGTACATAAATACACCACTTAAAAGGTTCACTGAAGAAACATTAACATTAAAACAATAACACAACACAAAATGACATAACAATTACTCAGTTTTAGGTTTATACCTTTATTTTTAATATTCATTTTATTAAACGACAATTAGACGCGATTTAAGAGTAAAAATTAATATTTTTGTGGAACGTGCACAGGTTTTTTGTCATTTCTCTCGGTAACCGTAGCGCGCACGAATTAAAGAGACCAAAAATGAAATTACCGTTAGTTTTATTGTCAGATAAAAAATATTTTTTGGACAAAAAATTGCCAATATCAGACTTATGTTTTTTATTTGTAACTTACAAAATCAACCAATGTGCATATACAACATTAATGTATACTATTGGTGTAAGAGTTTTTTCCTAAAGAGCCTAGTACTCACAGCGATGAAAACCGCGAACACTTATAGGAGTGAACGAGGTAAGTATGCGGCTAACGCCTTTCGTTAAGAAAATACCAGAAAAAATAACAGTCTTATCGAAGGAATTTCAGTAAGCACCGTTGGCCGTGGCTGAAGGAAAAAAAAAGTAAATCATTGGCTGTGTCCGTGCAGAAGCCCGCGTCGAAACCAAAGTTTAAAAATGGAAGGCTGGATTGGATTCCAGCACTGCCTGTGGATTTGCAGTGTTCCAGTATTGCTATACGTATACTTCGGTTCGGAACCGATTCGTTTTCTCTGTTACATACTTTCTGACGAATCTACCAATTTTTCGAACGTTCCGATGACTATGATATAATGCTCCGATTTCGATGAAATTAAATTCGAAACTTAGAACTAATTGATAAAAGGTTTATTCCAAGAGTAGGAAATTATATGTGAAACACATAATTTTTATACAGAGGGTATAATGATTTCAGTCAGAAGTTTGCAACGCAGTGAAGGAGACGTTTCCGATATATATATTCTTGATCAGCGTCACAAGACGAGTCGATCTAGCCATGTCCGTCTGTCCGTCCGCTTCTACGCAAACTAGTCTCTCAGTTTTAAAGCTATCGGGCTGAAACTTTCTTTCTTCTATTGCAGGTAGTACATAAGTCGGAACCAGCCGGATCGGAAAACTATATCCTATAACTCCCATAGGAACTATCGGGGAAAAAATTAAAAAAAATATATATCTTTCGTGTTTTCTAACATATACCTCTCTAAGCTTGGATATAACATTTTTTATTTGGTTTTAAATTTCGAATTAAATTTTATCAAAATCGGGCGACTATATCATATAGCTGCCATAGGAACGATCGGAAAATTAGTCGGAAAACATGAAACAAAAGTTATATCTTTTGTGTTTTTAAACATATAACCTTATAAGCTTGAAAATAACATTTTCTAAGTACGCGTATAAATAAAAAAATTAGTAACTGCAACAAGAATTTTTTAAAAATCATTTTGTTTATACTTTTATGATCAAAAATAATATAAATATAAAAATAATAAAAAATATAGACCAAAAATCGTCGCTGTTGTGAACTCTATTGTCTAAGCCACAGGCAGAACTCAGGATGGCCCGATGATCTGGAATGCTGTAAAAGAAAACTTCTAATAGTCCTAAAGAAAAAATTCTGGTAAATTTAGTATATGCGCGTGGAGTATTACTATTTTTAGCAGAACTTTAGAATGGTAGTGCGCATCACCAGGTTTAATAGGCATTAACATTTTTAATTATTATTTTAATGGCGCGTAGTTTATACATGCCGAAATAAATAAACTAAAACTTATATTTTAAAGTATTACACTAGTCGGCATAAGTTTTGACAAAAGTTTTTTTTTTGACAAAAGAAAAGTTGAACTTGCTTCGTTTAACTTTTGGCATCAACGGAAAGGTCATTTAAATTCCGTTTGAATGATGCACTACTTTTCTTAACCCATTCAGTACTTATTAAAAATTCCGAATTTGTGAGAAAATCCACTTTTTGAATTTTTTTCCTCGACTTGAAAATTTAAATATTTTGATGTAAAACGTTTGTTAAAACAAAAATAATAGTATCTGCAAAAAACATTTTTCAAAAAAAAATTTCTATTTTGTATGATTTTTGAAAATATTTAGAAATACGTATTGAATTGAAATGAATTGAAAAAAATGAAAAAAAAACCTTTCAGAGGCTATAATGATTCCAGTCAGAAGTTTGCAAAGCAGTGAAGAAGACGTTTCCGACCCCATAAAGTATATATATTCTTGATCAGCGTCACTAGACGGGTCGATCTAGCCATGTCCGTCTGTCCGTCCGTTTCTACGCAAACTAGTCTCTCAGTTTTAAAGCTACCGGGCTGAAACATTCCCAAAAGTCTTTTTTCTATTGCAGGTAATATATAAGTCGGAACCAGCCGGATCAGACAACTATATCTTATAGGAACTATAGGGGAAACAATTTAAAAAAAATTATATCTTTGGTGTTGTTTTACATATAACCTTCTAAGCTTAAAAGTTAAATTTTTTAATTAGTTTTGAATTTTGAATTAAATTTTATCAAAATCGGACGACTATATCATATAGCTGCCATAGGAACGATCGAAAGATAGTGGTAAAATAATATACACAAAATTAAATCTTCGGTGCTTTTCGGCATATAACCTCCTACGCTGGGAAATAACATTTTTTAATTGGTTTTAAATTTCGAATTAAATTTTTATCAAAATCAGACAACCATATCATATAGCTGCCATAGAAACGATCTCAAAATTAGTCGTCAAATATAAAGAAAAATTGTATCCTTGGTGTTTTTTTTTACATATACCCTCCTACGCTTGGAAATAACATTTTTTAATTGGTTTAGAATTTCGAATTAAAGTTTATCAAAATCGGACAACCATATCATATAGCTGCCATAGAAACGATCTCAAAATAAGTCAGAAAATATGAAAAAATTATATCTTTTGTGTTTTTTCACATATAACCTTCTAAGCTTGGAAATAACATTTTTTGAAGTTTTAAGAATTTTGAATTCAATTTAATAAAAATTGGACTACTCTAACTATAGAGTTAAAAAAAAAATAGTCTAAAAATAGAATTAAGTCATTTTTTTAATAAATGAAGTCAGCAACAATCCTTAAAATTTTCACATGGTTTTACTAAAGTTAAGCATAAGCATAAAAAACATTGCTTGGTGTCGTAAAGACCATTTGATTGTACTGACCATAGTACATCATCGTCCAAGATATGGTAGGTTTACAAGATTTGATCATTCAAACCGATGAAGGAATACTGGATTCATCGGGAAAATGTTACTTGTTGAAGAAAGTAAAATTTAACATAAAATTATTAAAAACAAAAAAAAAAACGATAAAATTGCGGCAATTTTTTTAATTCATGCCAAATTTTATTTGTGGCTCGTTGCAAAAAACGCTTCATTTTTTTCAGTTGATTACTTATTTTTTAATTTGTACCTATGGTACAAATTTATTAATTTAAACATTGTATAGGAACTCATTAATATGTAATTAGTTTAGCAAAACTGGCAACTAAAAAAATTCAATTACAAGAGACCATGGCTGACCGCCAAGTTCTATTTGCACTTAAGGTGGTCATCCCGTGTTAAAACTGTTTGTCTAAATGTATTTCGAACATTTTTTCCAACTAACGGTTAAAAGATACAATTTGAAATTCCATATATTTAGGTAATGTTTATGTACATTATTTAATTAATTTTGAGTAAAACAAAATAAACACTAGAAGTTAGAGCACGATAAAGTAAGGGTTGTAAAAAAAAAAAATAACAATCCGCTGGCTATCAGGATTCGGACTGAACGAGTGATTTCATTAAAAAAAATTCAAAGGCATTTTAATCATTTAATATGTTAGAAAACATCAAGGTTTTTTTTATTCCTCCTATACGATATAGTTGTCCGATTCTACTCGTTTTCACTTAATAATAGATTTCAGACTTTTGTAAAGGTTGCATCTCGATAGTTAGCACTACACTTGTTATTATTATACATTTTTGCTTAGTTACAAATTAATTGCTAATAATTTTTTTGATAAACGGATCGATTTGAAAATATTTTTTCCATCCGTCTGGACTTTAAAATAAAAATTGTATTCATTATTGACCATCATCCAGAATACCGTGATAAAAATTAAATTAAATAATACTCATTTAAGTGTCTTAAATTAGACTACTAAGTTATGTTTATTGAGTATACATATGTATATCATGTTAAAGACAAAACGCAGGGAACGTAAAAATTTGATGACTTTGCTAAAGAACTTTGGATTTCTAGAACTTAATGTACGTTTTTGTGAAAATTGTATCTTATAGTAGATAAGGCATACACACATTGCATACGTATATTTTTATTTCTGGAGAATACTGTTAAAGCAAAAACTTACGAAAATTATTTTTCGGAATTATAAGCTATCTTTATTGATTTGGATTATAGAAAACAAAGCGTGACACAATTTAAACCTTGTGAAAGACATTTGCAAAAACTTAAAATTAAGTGCTATCGGTTAGCATTTGTCCTTAAAATACCAATTAGGGCACGTTCACCATATCACACACTGGTTGATCTAGTATAGCAGAGGCGCCTAAAAATACTTCCAGATGGAAGATATTCAGTAAAAAATTATTGTACTGCTATTATGGACCCAATAAGATAAATGAAATAATTAAAACAAGAAAAAAAACCATACGTTAAGGAAGCAATATACTAGAAAGTGACTTTTTAACACATAAATTCAATTGCATACTTTTAGCTTAAGTAAAATATCAGAATTTATTTTTTTTAAAAAATCAATTTTAAAATTCACAATTGAACATTTTTCGGTTTAACGCCGATGTTTGCCTTTTAAAACATCGGAAAAGCTACGATTTCTGACCAACTGAGATTTCAAAGCACAATCGAATTGGCAACTAAAAGCTATCTATGTACATAAATACACCACTTAAAAGGTTCACTGAAGAAACATTAACATTAAAACAATAACACAACACAAAATGACATAACAATTACTCAGTTTTGGGTTTATACCTTTATTTTTAATATTCATTTTATTAAACGACAATTAGACGCGATTTAAGAGTAAAAATTAATATTTTTGTGGAACGTGCACAGGTTTTTTGTCATTTCCCTCGGTAACCGTAGCGCGCACGAATTAAAGAGACCAAAAATGAAATTACCGTTAGTTTTATTGTCTGATAAAAAATATTTTTAGGACAAAAAATCGCCAATATCAGACTTATGTTTTTTATTTGTAACTTACGAAATCAACCAATGTGCATATACAACATTAATGTATACTATTGGTGTAAGAGTTTTTTCCTAAAGAGCCTAGTAGTCACAGCGACGGAAACCGCGAACACTTATAGGAGTGAACGAGGTAAGTATGCGGCTAACGCCTTTCGTTAAGAAAATACCAGAAAAAATACCAGTCTTATCGAAGGAATTTCAGTAAGCACCGTTGGCCGTGGCTGAAGGAAAAAAAAAGTAAATCATTGGCTGTGTCCGTGCAGAAGCCCGCGTCGAAACCAAAGTTTAAAAATGGAAGTCTGGATTGGATTCCAGCACTGCCTGTGGATTTGCAGTGTTCCAGTATTGCTATACGTATACTTCGGTTCGGAACCGCTTCGTTTTCTCTGTTACATACTTTCTGACGAATCTACCAATTTTTCGAACGTTCCGATGACTATGATATAATGCTCCGATTTCGATGAAATTAAATTCGAAACTTAGAACTAATTGATAAAAGGTTTATTCAAAGAGTAGGAAATTATATGTGAAACACATAATTTTTATACAGAGGGTATAATGATTTCAGTCAGAAGTTTGCAACGCAGTGAAGGAGACGTTTCCGATATATATATTCTTGATCAGCGTCACAAGACGAGTCGATCTAGCCATGTCCGTCTGTCCGTCCGCTTCTACGCAAACTAGTCTCTCAGTTTTAAAGCTATCGGGCTGAAACTTTCTTTCTTCTATTGCAGGTAGTACATAAGTCGGAACCAGCCGGATCGGAAAACTATATCCTATAACTCCCATAGGAACTATCGGGGAAAAAATTAAAAAAAATATATATCTTTCGTGTTTTCTAACATATACCTCTCTAAGCTTGGATATAACATTTTTTATTTGGTTTTGAATTTCGAATAAAATTTTATCAAAATCGGGCGACTATATCATATAGCTGTCATAGGAACGATCGGATAATTGGTGGGAAATAATGTGAAACAAATTATAACTTTCGGTCTTTTTGACATTTTATCTTATAACATTGGGAATATAAATTTTTATATTTTTAAGAATTTCGAATTCAATTTGATAAAATTATTGATTATTTTTTATAACTGCAAGGGTATACAAACTTCGTCTCGCCGAAGTTAACTTCCTTTCTTGTTTTCCGTATATTCCTTTCGAAGCTATAAGATCCGTCTGGTTCCGACTTCTATACGCTGGTCGAAACTTACCTTTTATAAAATCAGGCATCAATGAAAAGGTAATTTAAATGACGTTTCAATGATACAATACTTTTTTTTAACCTATTTAGAATTATTGAAAATGACTAATTTTTGTGAAAATCTACTTCTATAACTTTTTTCTTCGTCTTGAAAATAAAATTAAGTTTTTGAATGCAAAAAGTTTCTTACAATAAAAAAATTAGTAACTGCAACAAGAATTTTTAAAAAATCATTTTGTTTATACTTTTATGATCAAAAATAATATAAATATAAAAATAATAAAAAATATAGACCAAAAATCGTCGCTGTTGTGAACTCTATTGTCTAAGCCACAGGCAGAACTCAGGATGGCCCGATGATCTGGTATGCTGTAAAAGAAAACTTCTAATAGACCTAAAGAAAAAATTCTGGTAAATTTAGTATATGCGCGTGGAGTATTACTATTTTTAGCAGAACTTTAGAATGGTAGTGCGCATCACCAGGTTTAATAGGCATTAACATTTTTAATTATTATTTTAATGGCGCGTAGTTTATACATGCCGAAATAAATAAAGTAAAACTTATATTTTAAAGTATTACACTAGTCGGCATAAGTTTTGACAAAAGTTTTTTTTTTGACAAAAGAAAAGTTGAACTTGCTTCGTTTAACTTTTGGCATCAACGGAAAGGTCATTTAAATTCCGTTTGAATGATGCACTACTTTTCTTAACCCATTCAGTACTTATTAAAAATTCCGCATTTGTGAGAAAATTCACTTTTTGAATTTTTTTCCTCGACTTGAAAATTTAAATATTTTGATGTAAAACGTTTGTTAAAACAAAAATAATAGTATCTGCAAAAAACATTTTTCAAAAAAAAATTTTCTATATTTTGTATGATTTTTTGAAAATATTTAGAAATACGTATTAAATTGAAATGAATTGAAATAAAAGAAAAAACCCTTTGAAAGGCTATAATGATTTCAGTCAGAAGTTTGCAAAGCAGCGAAGGAGACGTTTCCGACTTTTTCCTTCCCAAAAGTCTTCTTTCTATTGCGGGTAGTACATAAGTCGGAACCAGCCGGATCGGAAAACTATATCATATAGCTCCCATAGGAACTATCGGGGAAAAAATTTAAAAAAAATATATATTTTTCGTATTTTTTAACATATACTTCTCTAAGCTTGGACATAACATTTTTAAATTAGTTCTGAATTTCGAATTAAATTTTATCAAAATCGGACGACTATATCATATAGCTCCCATAGGAATAATCGGAAAATTAGTGGTAAAATAATTTTGAAAAATTATATCTTCGGTGTTTTTTATCTTATAACCTCCACCATTTTTTATTTGGTTTTGAATTTCGAATTAAATTTTATCAAAATCGGGCGACTATATCATATAGCTGCCATAGGAACGATCGGAAAATTAGTCGGAAAACATGAAACAAAAGTTATATCTTTTGTGTTTTTAAACATATAACCTTATAAACTTGAAAATAACATTTTCTAAGTATTTCTGAATTTCGAATCAAATTTTACTGAAATCGGACGACTATATCATATAGCTGTCATAGGAACGATCGGATAATTGGTGGGAAATAATGTGAAACAAATTATAGCTTTCGGTCTTTTTGACATTTTATCTTATAACATTGGGAATATAAATTTTTATATTTTTAAGAATTTCGAATTCAATTTGATAAAATTATTGATTATTTTTTATAACTGCAAGGGTATACAAACTTCGGCTAGCCGAAGTTAACTTCCTTTCTTGTTTTCCGTATATTCCTTTCGAAGCTATAAGATCCGTCTGGTTCCGACTTTTATACGCTGGTCGAAACTTACCTTTTATAAAATCAGGCATCAATGAAAAGGTAATTTAAATGACGTTTCAATGATACAATACTTTTTTTTAACCTATTTAGAATTATTGAAAATGACTAATTTTTGTGAAAATCTACTTCTATAACTTTTTTCTTCGTCTCGAAAATAAAATTAAGTTTTTGAATGCAAAAAGTTTCTTACAACAGAAAAATTAGTAACTGCAACAAGAATTTTTTTAAAATCATTTTGTTTATACTTTTATGATCAAAAATAATATAAATATAAAAATAATAAAAAATATAAACCAAAAATCGTCGCTGTTGTGAACTCTATTGTCTAAGCCACAGGCAGAACTCAGGATGGCCCGATGATCTGGAATGCTTTAAAAGAAAACTTCTAATAGACCTAAAGAAAAAATTCTGGTAAATTTAGTATATGCGCGTGGAGTATTACTATTTTTAGCAGAACTTTAGAATGGTAGTGCGCATCACCAGGTTTAATAGGCATTAACATTTTTAATTATTATTTTAATGGTGCGTAGTTTATACATGCCGAAATAAATAAAGTAAAACTTATATTTTAAAGTATTACACTAGTCGGCATAAGTTTTGACAAAAGTTTTTTTTTTGACAAAAGAAAAGTTGAACTTGCTTCGTTTAACTTTTGGCATCAACGGAAAGGTCATTTAAATTCCGTTTGAATGATGCACTACTTTTCTTAACCCATTCAGTACTTATTAAAAATTCCGAATTTGTGAGAATTTGAATTTTTTTCCTCGACTTGAAAATTTAAATATTTTGATGTAAAACGTTTGTTAAAACAAAAATAATAGTATCTGCAAAATACATTTTTCAAAAAAAAATTTTCTATATTTTGTATGATTTTTTGAAAATATTTAGAAATACGTATTAAATTGAAATGAATTGAAAAAAACCCTTTGAGAGGCTATAATGATTTCAGTCAGAAGTTTGCAAAGCAGTGAAGGAGACGTTTCCGACCCCATAAAGTATATATATTCTTGATCAGCGTCACTAGACGGGTCGATCTAGCCATGTCCGTCTGTCCGTCCGTTTCTACGCAAACTAGTCTCTCAGTTTTAAAGCTACCGGGCTGAAACATTCCCAAAAGTCTTTTTTCTATTGCAGGTAATATATATATATATTTGAATGATGCACTAGTTTTCTTAACCCATTCAGTACTTATTAAAAATTCCGAATTTGTGAGAAAATCCACTTTTTGAATTTTTTTCCTCGACTTGAAAATTTAAATATTTGAATGTAAAACGTTTGTTAAAACAAAAATAATAGTATCTGCAAAAAACATTTTTCAAACAAATTTTTCTATATTTTGTATGATTTTTTGAAAATATTTAGAAATACGTATTGAATTGAAATGAATTGAAAAAAATGAAAAAAAAAACCCTTTCAGAGGCTATAATGATTTCAGTCAGAAGTTTGCAAAGCAGTGAAGGAGACGTTTCCGACCCCATAAAGTATATATATTCTTGATTAGCGTCACTAGACGGGTCGATCTAGCCATGTCCGTCTGTCCGTCCTTTTCTACGCAAACTAGTCTCTCAGTTTTAAAGCCACCGGGCTGAAACATACCCAAAAGTCTTTTTTCTATTGCAGGTAATATATAAGTCGGAACCAGCCGGATCAGACAACTATATCTTATAGGAACTATAGGGGAAACAATTTAAAAAAATTATATCTTTGGTGTTTTTTTTACATATAACCTTCTAAGCTTAAAAGTAAAATTTTTTAATTAGTTTTGAATTTTGAATTAAATTTTATCAAAATCGGACGACTATATCATATAGCTGCCATAGGAACGATCGAAAGATAGTGGTAAAATAATATACACAAAATTAAATCTTCGGTGCTTTTCAGCATATAACCTCCTACGCTGGGAAATAACATTTTTTAATTGGTTTTAAATTTCGAATTAAATTTTTATCAAAATCGGACAACCATATCATATAGCTGCCATAGAAACGATCTCAAAATTAGTCGTCAAATATAAAGAAAAATTGTATCTTTGATGTTTTTTTACATATAACCTCCTACGCTTGGAAATAACATTTTTTAATTGGTTTTAAATTTCGAATTAAATTTTACCAAAATCGGACAACCATATCATATAGCTGCCATAAAAACGATCTCAAAATTAGTCGTCAAATATAAAGAAAAATTGTATCCTTGGTGTTTTTTTTACATATACCCTCCTACGCTTGGAAATAACATTTTTTAATTGGTTTAGAATTTCGAATTAAAGTTTATCAAAATCGGACAACCATATCATATAGCTGCCATAGAAACGATCTCAAAATAAGTCAGAAAATATGAAAAAATTATATCTTTTGTGTTTTTTCACATATAACCTTCTAAGCTTGGAAATAACATTTTTTGAAGTTTTAAGAATTTTGAATTCAATTTAATAAAAATTTGACTACTCTAACTATAGAGTTAAAAAAAAATAGTCTAAAAATAGAATAAAGTCATTTTTTAATAAATGAAGTCAGCAACAATCCTTAAAAATTTCACATGGTTTTACTAAAGTTAAGCATAAGCATAAAAAACATTGCTTGGTGTCGTAAAGACCATTTGATTGTACTGACCATAGTACATCATCGTCCAAGATATGGTAGGTTTACAAGATTTGATCATTCAAACCGATGAAGGAATACTGGATTCATCGGGAAAATGTTACTTGCTGAAGAAAGTAAAATTTAACATGAAATTATTAAAAACAAAAAAAAAACGATAAAATTGCGGCAATTTTTTTAATTCATGCCAAATTTTATTTGTGGCTCGTTGCAAAAAACGCTTCATGTTTTTCAGTTGATTACTTATTTTTTAATTTGTACCTATGGTACAAATTTATTAATTTAAACATTGTATAGGAACTCATTAATATGTAATTAGTTTAGCAAAACTGGCAACTAAAAAAAATTCAATTACAAGAGACCATGGCTGACCGTCAAGTTCTATTTGCACTTAAGGTGGTCATCCCGTGTTAAAACTGTTTGTCTAAATGTATTTCGAACATTTTTTCCAACTAACGGTTAAAAGATACAATTTGAAATTCCATATATTTAGGTAATGTTTATGTACATTAGTTAATTAATTTTGACTAAAACAAAATAAACACTAGAAGTTAGAGCACGATAAAGTAAGGGTTGTAAAAAAAAATAATAACAATCCGCTGGCTATCAGGATTCGGACTGAACGAGTGATTTCATTAAAAAAAATTCAAAGGCATTTTAATCATTTAATATGTTAGAAAACATCAAGGTTTTTTTATTCCTCCTATACGATATAGTTGTCCGATTCTACTCGTTTTCACTTAATAATAGATTTCAGACTTTTGTAAAGGTTGCATCTCGATAGTTAGCACTACACTTGTTATTATACATTTTTTCTTAGTTACAAATTAATTGCTAATAATTTTTTTGATGAACGGATCGATTTGAAAATATTTTTTCCATCCGTCTGGACGTTGAAATAAAAATTGTATTCATTATTGACCATCATCCAGAATACCGTGATAAAAATTAAATTAAATAATACTCATTTAAGTGTCTTAAATTAGACTACTAAGTTATGTTTATTGAGCATACATATGTATATCATGTTAAAGACAAAACGCAGGGAACGTATAAATGTGAATGCTTTGCTAAAGAACTTTGGATTTCTAGAACTTAATGTACGTTTTTGTGAAAATTGTATCTTATAGTAGATAAGGCATACACACTTTGCATACGTATATTTTTATTTCTGGAGAATACTGTTAAAGCAAAAACTTACGAAAATTATTTTTCGGAATTATAAGCTATCTTTATTGATTTGGATTATAGAAAACAAAGCGTGACACAATTTAAACCTTGTGAAAGACATTTGCAAAAACTTAAAATTAAGTGCTATCGGTTAGCATTTGTCCTTAAAATACCAATTAGGGCACGTTCACCATATCACACACTGGTTGATCTAGTATAGCAGAGGCGCCTAAAAATACTTCCAGATGGAAGATATTCAGTAAAAAATTATTGTACTGCTATTATGGACCCAATAAGATAAATGAAATAATTAAAACAAGAAAAAAAACCATACGTTAAGGAAGCAATATACTAGAAAGTGACTTTTTAACACATAAATTCAATTGCATACTTTTAGCTTAAGTAAAATATCAGAATTTATTTTTTTTAAAAAATCAATTTTAAAATTCACAATTGAACATTTTTCGGTTTAACGCCGATGTTTGCCTTTTAAAACATCGGAAAAGCTACGATTTCTGACCAACTGAGATTTCAAAGCACAATCGAATTGGCAACTAAAAGCTATCTATGTACATAAATACACCACTTAAAAGGTTCACTGAAGAAACATTAACATTAAAACAATAACACAACACAAAATGACATAACAATTACTCAGTTTTGGGTTTATACCTTTATTTTTAATATTCATTTTATTAAACGACAATTAGACGCGATTTAAGAGTAAAAATTAATATTTTTGTGGAACGTGCACAGGTTTTTTGTCATTTCCCTCGGTAACCGTAGCGCGCACGAATTAAAGAGACCAAAAATGAAATTACCGTTAGTTTTATTGTCTGATAAAAAATATTTTTAGGACAAAAAATCGCCAATATCAGACTTATGTTTTTTATTTGTAACTTACGAAATCAACCAATGTGCATATACAACATTAATGTATACTATTGGTGTAAGAGTTTTTTCCTAAAGAGCCTAGTAGTCACAGCGACGGAAACCGCGAACACTTATAGGAGTGAACGAGGTAAGTATGCGGCTAACGCCTTTCGTTAAGAAAATACCAGAAAAAATACCAGTCTTATCGAAGGAATTTCAGTAAGCACCGTTGGCCGTGGGTGAAGGAAAAAAAAAGTAAATCATTGGCTGTGTCCGTGCAGAAGCCCGCGTCGAAACCAAAGTTTAAAAATGGAAGTCTGGATTGGATTCCAGCACTGCCTGTGGATTTGCAGTGTTCCAGTATTGCTATACGTATACTTCGGTTCGGAACCGCTTCGTTTTCTCTGTTACATACTTTCTGACGAATCTACCAATTTTTCGAACGTTCCGATGACTATGATATAATGCTCCGATTTCGATGAAATTAAATTCGAAACTTAGAACTAATTGATAAAAGGTTTATTCAAAGAGTAGGAAATTATATGTGAAACACATAATTTTTATACAGAGGGTATAATGATTTCAGTCAGAAGTTTGCAACGCAGTGAAGGAGACGTTTCCGATATATATATTCTTGATCAGCGTCACAAGACGAGTCGATCTAGCCATGTCCGTCTGTCCGTCCGCTTCTACGCAAACTAGTCTCTCAGTTTTAAAGCTATCGGGCTGAAACTTTCTTTCTTCTATTGCAGGTAGTACATAAGTCGGAACCAGCCGGATCGGAAAACTATATCCTATAACTCCCATAGGAACTATCGGGGAAAAAATTAAAAAAAATATATATCTTTCGTGTTTTCTAACATATACCTCTCTAAGCTTGGATATAACATTTTTTATTTGGTTTTGAATTTCGAATAAAATTTTATCAAAATCGGGCGACTATATCATATAGCTGTCATAGGAACGATCGGATAATTGGTGGGAAATAATGTGAAACAAATTATAACTTTCGGTCTTTTTGACATTTTATCTTATAACATTGGGAATATAAATTTTTATATTTTTAAGAATTTCGAATTCAATTTGATAAAATTATTGATCATTTTTTATAACTGCAAGGGTATACAAACTTCGTCTCGCCGAAGTTAACTTCCTTTCTTGTTTTCCGTATATTCCTTTCGAAGCTATAAGATCCGTCTGGTTCCGACTTCTATACGCTGGTCGAAACTTACCTTTTATAAAATCAGGCATCAATGAAAAGGTAATTTAAATGACGTTTCAATGATACAATACTTTTTTTTAACCTATTTAGAATTATTGAAAATGACTAATTTTTGTGAAAATCTACTTCTATAACTTTTTTCTTCGTCTTGAAAATAAAATTAAGTTTTTGAATGCAAAAAGTTTCTTACAATAAAAAAATTAGTAACTGCAACAAGAATTTTTAAAAAATCATTTTGTTTATACTTTTATGATCAAAAATAATATAAATATAAAAATAATAAAAAATATAGACCAAAAATCGTCGCTGTTGTGAAATCTATTGTCTAAGCCACAGGCAGAACTCAGGATGGCCCGATGATCTGGTATGCTGTAAAAGAAAACTTCTAATAGACCTAAAGAAAAAATTCTGGTAAATTTAGTATATGCGCGTGGAGTATTACTATTTTTAGCAGAACTTTAGAATGGTAGTGCGCATCACCAGGTTTAATAGGCATTAACATTTTTAATTATTATTTTAATGGCGCGTAGTTTATACATGCCGAAATAAATAAAGTAAAACTTATATTTTAAAGTATTACACTAGTCGGCATAAGTTTTGACAAAAGTTTTTTTTTTGACAAAAGAAAAGTTGAACTTGCTTCGTTTAACTTTTGGCATCAACGGAAAGGTCATTTAAATTCCGTTTGAATGATGCACTACTTTTCTTAACCCATTCAGTACTTATTAAAAATTCCGCATTTGTGAGAAAATTCACTTTTTGAATTTTTTTCCTCGACTTGAAAATTTAAATATTTTGATGTAAAACGTTTGTTAAAACAAAAATAATAGTATCTGCAAAAAACATTTTTCAAAAAAAAATGTTCTATATTTTGTATGATTTTTTGAAAATATTTAGAAATACGTATTAAATTGAAATGAATTGAAAAAAATGAAAAAACCCTTTGAGAGGCTATAATGATTTCAGTCAGAAGTTTGCAAAGCAGTGAAGGAGACGTTTCCGACTTTTTCTTTCCCAAAAGTCTTCTGTCTATTGCGGGTAGTACATAAGTCGGAACCAGCCGGATCGGAAAACTATATCTTATAGCTCCCATAGGAACTATCGGGGAAAAAATTTTAAAAAAATATATATTTTTCGTATTTTTTAACATATACTTCTCTAAGCTTGGACATAACATTTTTAAATTAGTTCTGAATTTCGAATTAAATTTTATCAAAATCGGACGACTATATCATATAGCTCCCATAGGAATAATCGGAAAATTAGTGGTAAAATAATTTTGAAAAATTATATCTTCGGTGTTTTTTATCTTATAACCTCCACCATTTTTTATTTGGTTTTGAATTTCGAATTAAATTTTATCAAAATCGGGCGACTATATCATATAGCTGCCATAGGAACGATCGGAAAATTAGTCGGAAAACATGAAACAAAAGTTATATCTTTTGTGTTTTTAAACATATAACCTTATAAACTTGAAAATAACATTTTCTAAGTATTTCTGAATTTCGAATCAAATTTTACTGAAATCGGACGACTATATCATATAGCTGTCATAGGAACGATCGGATAATTGGTGGGAAATAATGTGAAACAAATTATAGCTTTCGGTCTTTTTGACATTTTATCTTATAACATTGGGAATATAAATTTTTATATTTTTAAGAATTTCGAATTCAATTTGATAAAATTATTGATTATTTTTTATAACTGCAAGGGTATACAAACTTCGGCTAGCCGAAGTTAACTTCCTTTCTTGTTTTCCGTATATTCCTTTCGAAGCTATAAGATCCGTCTGGTTCCGACTTTTATACGCTGGTCGAAACTTACCTTTTATAAAATCAGGCATCAATGAAAAGGTAATTTAAATGACGTTTCAATGATACAATACTTTTTTTTAACCTATTTAGAATTATTGAAAATGACTAATTTTTGTGAAAATCTACTTCTATAACTTTTTTCTTCGTCTCGAAAATAAAATTAAGTTTTTGAATGCAAAAAGTTTCTTACAACAGAAAAATTAGTAACTGCAACAAGAATTTTTTTAAAATCATTTTGTTTATACTTTTATGATCAAAAATAATATAAATATAAAAATAATAAAAAATATAAACCAAAAATCGTCGCTGTTGTGAACTCTATTGTCTAAGCCACAGGCAGAACTCAGGATGGCCCGATGATCTGGAATGCTTTAAAAGAAAACTTCTAATAGACCTAAAGAAAAAATTCTGGTAAATTTAGTATATGCGCGTGGAGTATTACTATTTTTAGCAGAACTTTAGAATGGTAGTGCGCATCACCAGGTTTAATAGGCATTAACATTTTTAATTATTATTTTAATGGTGCGTAGTTTATACATGCCGAAATAAATAAAGTAAAACTTATATTTTAAAGTATTACACTAGTCGGCATAAGTTTTGACAAAAGTTTTTTTTTTGACAAAAGAAAAGTTGAACTTGCTTCGTTTAACTTTTGGCATCAACGGAAAGGTCATTTAAATTCCGTTTGAATGATGCACTACTTTTCTTAACCCATTCAGTACTTATTAAAAATTCCGAATTTGTGAGAATTTGAATTTTTTTCCTCGACTTGAAAATTTAAATATTTTGATGTAAAACGTTTGTTAAAACAAAAATAATAGTATCTGCAAAATACATTTTTCAAAAAAAAATTTTCTATATTTTGTATGATTTTTTGAAAATATTTAGAAATACGTATTAAATTGAAATGAATTGAAAAAAACCCTTTGAGAGGCTATAATGATTTCAGTCAGAAGTTTGCAAAGCAGTGAAGGAGACGTTTCCGACCCCATAAAGTATATATATTCTTGATCAGCGTCACTAGACGGGTCGATCTAGCCATGTCCGTCTGTCCGTCCGTTTCTACGCAAACTAGTCTCTCAGTTTTAAAGCTACCGGGCTGAAACATTCCCAAAAGTCTTTTTTCTATTGCAGGTAATATATATATATATTTGAATGATGCACTAGTTTTCTTAACCCATTCAGTACTTATTAAAAATTCCGAATTTGTGAGAAAATCCACTTTTTGAATTTTTTTCCTCGACTTGAAAATTTAAATATTTGAATGTAAAACGTTTGTTAAAACAAAAATAATAGTATCTGCAAAAAACATTTTTCAAACAAATTTTTCTATATTTTGTATGATTTTTTGAAAATATTTAGAAATACGTATTGAATTGAAATGAATTGAAAAAAATGAAAAAAAAACCCTTTCAGAGGCTATAATGATTTCAGTCAGAAGTTTGCAAAGCAGTGAAGGAGACGTTTCCGACCCCATAAAGTATATATATTCTTGATTAGCGTCACTAGACGGGTCGATCTAGCCATGTCCGTCTGTCCGTCCTTTTCTACGCAAACTAGTCTCTCAGTTTTAAAGCCACCGGGCTGAAACATACCCAAAAGTCTTTTTTCTATTGCAGGTAATATATAAGTCGGAACCAGCCGGATCAGACAACTATATCTTATAGGAACTATAGGGGAAACAATTTAAAAAAATTATATCTTTGGTGTTTTTTTTACATATAACCTTCTAAGCTTAAAAGTTAAATTTTTTAATTAGTTTTGAATTTTGAATTAAATTTTATCAAAATCGGACGACTATATCATATAGCTGCCATAGGAACGATCGAAAGATAGTGGTAAAATAATATACACAAAATTAAATCTTCGGTGCTTTTCAGCATATAACCTCCTACGCTGGGAAATAACATTTTTTAATTGGTTTTAAATTTCGAATTAAATTTTTATCAAAATCGGACAACCATATCATATAGCTGCCATAGAAACGATCTCAAAATTAGTCGTCAAATATAAAGAAAAATTGTATCTTTGATGTTTTTTTACATATAACCTCCTACGCTTGGAAATAACATTTTTTAATTGGTTTTAAATTTCGAATTAAATTTTACCAAAATCGGACAACCATATCATATAGCTGCCATAAAAACGATCTCAAAATTAGTCGTCAAATATAAAGAAAAATTGTATCCTTGGTGTTTTTTTTACATATACCCTCCTACGCTTGGAAATAACATTTTTTAATTGGTTTAGAATTTCGAATTAAAGTTTATCAAAATCGGACAACCATATCATATAGCTGCCATAGAAACGATCTCAAAATAAGTCAGAAAATATGAAAAAATTATATCTTTTGTGTTTTTTCACATATAACCTTCTAAGCTTGGAAATAACATTTTTTGAAGTTTTAAGAATTTTGAATTCAATTTAATAAAAATTTGACTACTCTAACTATAGAGTTAAAAAAAAATAGTCTAAAAATAGAATAAAGTCATTTTTTAATAAATGAAGTCAGCAACAATCCTTAAAAATTTCACATGGTTTTACTAAAGTTAAGCATAAGCATAAAAAACATTGCTTGGTGTCGTAAAGACCATTTGATTGTACTGACCATAGTACATCATCGTCCAAGATATGGTAGGTTTACAAGATTTGATCATTCAAACCGATGAAGGAATACTGGATTCATCGGGAAAATGTTACTTGCTGAAGAAAGTAAAATTTAACATGAAATTATTAAAAACAAAAAAAAAACGATAAAATTGCGGCAATTTTTTTAATTCATGCCAAATTTTATTTGTGGCTCGTTGCAAAAAACGCTTCATGTTTTTCAGTTGATTACTTATTTTTTAATTTGTACCTATGGTACAAATTTATTAATTTAAACATTGTATAGGAACTCATTAATATGTAATTAGTTTAGCAAAACTGGCAACTAAAAAAAATTCAATTACAAGAGACCATGGCTGACCGCCAAGTTCTATTTGCACTTAAGGTGGTCATCCCGTGTTAAAACTGTTTGTCTAAATGTATTTCGAACATTTTTTCCAACTAACGGTTAAAAGATACAATTTGAAATTCCAAATATTTAGGTAATGTTTATGTACATTAGTTAATTAATTTTGAGTAAAACAAAATAAACACTAGAAGTTAGAGCACGATAAAGTAAGGGTTGTAAAAAAAAAAAATAACAATCCGCTGGCTATCAGGATTCGGACTGAACGAGTGATTTCATTAAAAAAAATTCAAAGGCATTTTAATCATTTAATATGTTAGAAAACATCAAGGTTTTTTTTATTCCTCCTATACGATATAGTTGTCCGATTCTACTCGTTTTCACTTAATAATAGATTTCAGACTTTTGTAAAGGTTGCATCTCGATAGTTAGCACTACACTTGTTATTATACATTTTTTCTTAGTTACAAATTAATTGCTAATAATTTTTTTGATGAACGGATCGATTTGAAAATATTTTTTCCATCCGTCTGGTCGTTGAAATAAAAATTGTATTCATTATTGACCATCATCCAGAATACCGTGATAAAAATTAAATTAAATAATACTCATTTAAGTGTCTTAAATTAGACTACTAAGTTATGTTTATTGAGCATACATATGTATATCATGTTAAAGACAAAACGCAGGGAACGTATAAATGTGAATGCTTTGCTAAAGAACTTTGGATTTCTAGAACTTAATGTACGTTTTTGTGAAAATTGTATCTTATAGTAGATAAGGCATACACACTTTGCATACGTATATTTTTATTTCTGGAGAATACTGTTAAAGCAAAAACTTACGAAAATTATTTTTCGGAATTATAAGCTATCTTTATTGATTTGGATTATAGAAAACAAAGCGTGACACAATTTAAACCTTGTGAAAGACATTTGCAAAAACTTAAAATTAAGTGCTACCGGTTAGCATTTGTCCTTAAAATACCAATTAGGGCACGTTCACCATGTCACACACTGGTTGATCTAGTATAGCAGAGGCGCCTAAAAATACTTCCAGATGGAAGATATTCAGTAAAAAATTATTGTACTGCTATTATGGACCCAATAAGATAAATGAAATAATAAAAACAAGAAAAAAAACCATACGTTAAGGAAGCAATATACTAGAAAGTGACTTTTTAACACAAATTCAATTGCATACTTTTAGCTTAAGTAAAATATCAGAATTTATTTTTTTTTAAAAATCAATTTTAAAATTCACAATTGAACATTTTTCGGTTTAACGCCGATGTTTGCCTTTTAAAACATCGGAAAAGCTACGATTTCTGACCAACTGAGATTTCAAAGCACAATCGAATTGGCAACTAAAATCTATCTATGTACATAAATACACCACTTAAAAGGTTCACTGAAGAAACATTAACATTAAAACAATAACACAACACAAAATGACATAACAATTACTCAGTTTTAGGTTTATACCTTTATTTTTAATATTCATTTTATTAAACGAGAATTAGACGCGATTTAAGAGTAAAAATTAATATTTTTGTGGAACGTGCACAGGTTTTTTGTCATTTCCCTCGGTAACCGTAGCGCGCACGAATTAAAGAGACCAAAAATGAAATTACCGTTAGTTTTATTGTCTGATAAAAAATATTTTTAGGACAAAAGATCGCCAATATCAGACTTATGTTTTTTTATTTGTAACTTACGAAATCAACCAATGTGCATATAAAACATTAATGTATACTATTGGTGTAAGAGAACAGTTTTTCCTAAAGAGCCTAGTACTCACAGCGACGGAAACCGCGAACACTTATAGGAGTGAACGAGGTAAGTATGCGGCTAACGCCTTTCGTTAAGAAAATACCAGAAAAAATACCAGTCTTATCGAAGGAATTTCAGTAAGCACCGTTGGCCGTGGCTGAAGGAAAAAAAAAGTAAATCATTGGCTGTGTCCGTGCAGAAGCCCGCGTCGAAACCAAAGTTTAAAAATGGAAGGCTGGATTGGATTCCAGCACTGCCTGTGGATTTGCAGTGTTCCAGTATTGCTATACGTATACTTCGGTTCGGAACCGCTTCGTTTTCTCTGTTACATACTTTCTGACGAATCTACCAATTTTTCGAACGTTCCGATGACTATGATATAATGCTCCGATTTCGATGAAATTAAATTCGAAACTTAGAACTAATTAATAAAAGGTTTATTCCTAGAGTAGGAAATTATATGTGAAACACATAATTTTTATACAGAGGGTATAATGATTTCAGTCAGAAGTTTGCAACGCAGTGAAGGAGACGTTTCCGATATATATATTCTTGATCAGCGTCACAAGACGAGTCGATCTAGCCATGTCCGTCTGTCCGTCCGCTTCTACGCAAACTAGTCTCTCAGTTTTAAAGCTATCGGGCTGAAACTTTCTTTCTTCTATTGCAGGTAGTACATAAGTCGGAACCAGCCGGATCGGAAAACTATATCCTATAACTCCCATAGGAACTATCGGGGAAAAAATTAAAAAAAATATATATCTTTCGTGTTTTCTAACATATACCTCTCTAAGCTTGGATATAACATTTTTTATTTGGTTTTGAATTTCGAATAAAATTTTATCAAAATCGGGCGACTATATCATATAGCTGCCATAGGAACGATCGGAAAATTAGTCGGAAAACATGAAACAAAAGTTATATCTTTTGTGTTTTTAAACATATAACCTTATAAGCTTGAAAATAACATTTTCTAAGTATTTCTGAATTTCGAATCAAATTTTACTGAAATCGGACGACTATATCATATAGCTGTCATAGGAACGATCGGATAATTGGTGGGAAATAATGTGAAACAAATTATAGCTTTCGGTCTTTTTGACATTTTATCTTATAATATTGGGAATATAAATTTTTATATTTTTAAGAATTTCGAATTCAATTTGATAAAATTATTGATTATTTTTTATAACTGCAAGGGTATACAAACTTCGGCTTGCCGAAGTTAACTTCCTTTCTTGTTTTCCGTATATTCCTTTCGAAGCTATAAGATCCGTCTGGTTCCGACTTTTATACGCTGGTCGAAACTTACCTTTTATAAAATCAGGCATCAATGAAAAGGTAATTTAAATGACGTTTCAATGATACAATACTTTTTTTTAACCTATTTAGAATTATTGAAAATGACTAATTTTTGTGAAAATCTACTTCTATAACTTTTTTCTTCGTCTTGAAAATAAAATTAAGTTTTTGAATGCAAAAAGTTTCTTACAATAAAAAAATTAGTAACTGCAACAAGAATTTTTTAAAAATCATTTTGTTTATACTTTTATGATTAAAAATAATATAAATATAAAAATAATAAAAAATATAGACCAAAAATCGTCGCTGTTGTGAACTCTATTGTCTAAGCCACAGGCAGAACTCAGGATGGCCCGATGATCTGGAATGCTGTAAAAGAAAACTTCTAATAGACCTAAAGAAAAAATTCTGGTAAATTTAGTATATGCGCGTGGAGTATTACTATTTTTAGCAGAACTTTAGAATGGTAGTGCGCATCACCAGGTTTAATAGGCATTAACATTTTTAATTATTGTTTTAATGGCGCGTAGTTTATACATGCCGAAATAAATAAACTAAAACTTATATTTTAAAGTATTACACTAGTCGGCATAAGTTTTGACAAAAGTTTTTTTTTTGACAAAAGAAAAGTTGAACTTGCTTCGTTTAACTTTTGGCATCAACGGAAAGGTCATTTAAATTCCGTTTGAATGATGCACTACTTTTCTTAACCCATTCAGTACTTATTAAAAATTCCGAATTTGTGAGAAAATCCACTTTTTGAATTTTTTTCCTCGACTTGAAAATTTAAATATTTTGATGTAAAACGTTTGTTAAAACAAAAATAATAGTATCTGCAAAAAACATTTTTCAAAAATATTTTTTCTATATTTTGTATGATTTTTTGAAAATATTTAGAAATACGTATTAAATTGAAATGAATTGAAAAAAATGAAAAAAAAACCTTTCAGAGGCTATAATGATTTCAGTCAGAAGTTTGCAAAGCAGTGAAGGAGACGTTTCCGACCCCATAAAGTATATATATTCTTGATCAGCGTCACTAGACGGGTCGATCTAGCCATGTCCGTCTGTCCGTCCGTTTCTACGCAAACTAGTCTCTCAGTTTTAAAGCTACCGGGCTGAAACATTCCCAAAAGTCTTTTTTCTATTGCAGGTAATATATAAGTCGGAACCAGCCGGATCAGACAACTATATCTTATAGGAACTATAGGGGAAACAATTTAAAAAAAATTATATCTTTGGTGTTGTTTTACATATAACCTTCTAAGCTTAAAAGTAAAATTTTTTAATTAGTTTTGAATTTTGAATTAAATTTTATCAAAATCGGACGACTATATCATATAGCTGCCATAGGAACGATCGAAAGATAGTGGTAAAATAATATACACAAAATTAAATCTTCGGTGCTTTTCAGCATATAACCTCCTACGCTGGGAAATAACATTTTTTAATTGGTTTTAAATTTCGAATTAAATTTTTATCAAAATCAGACAACCATATCATATAGCTGCCATAGAAACGATCTCAAAATTAGTCGTCAAATATAAAGAAAAATTGTATCCTTGGTGTTCGTTTACATATAACCTCCTACGCTTGGAAATAACATTTTTTAATTGGTTTAGAATTTCGAATTAAAGTTTATCAAAATCGGACAACCATATCATATAGCTGCCATAGAAACGATCTCAAAATAAGTCAGAAAATATGAAAAAATTATATCTTTTGTGTTTTTTCACATATAACCTTCTAAGCTTGGAAATAACATTTTTTGAATTTTTAAGAATTTTGAATTCAATTTAATAAAAATTGGACTACTCTAACTATAGAGTTAAAAAAAAAATAGTCTAAAAATAGAATAAAGTCATTTTTTTAATAAATGAAGTCAGCAACAATCCTTAAAAATTTCACATGGTTTTACTAAAGTTAAGCATAAGCATAAAAAACATTGCTTGGTGTCGTAAAGACCATTTGATTGTACTGACCATAGTACATCATCGTCCAAGATATGGTAGGTTTACAAGATTTGATCATTCAAACCGATGAAGGAATACTGGATTCATCGGGAAAATGTTACTTGCTGAAGAAAGTAAAATTTAACATGAAATTATTAAAAACAAAAAAAAAAACGATAAAAATTGCGGCAATTTTTTTAATTCATGCCAAATTTTATTTGTGGCTCGTTGCAAAAAACGCTTCATGTTTTTCAGTTGATTACTTATTTTTTAATTTGTACCTATGGTACAAATTTATTAATTTAAACATTGTATAGGAACTCATTAATATGTAATTAGTTTAGCAAAACTGGCAACTAAAAAAAATTCAATTACAAGAGACCATGGCTGACCGCCAAGTTCTATTTGCACTTAAGGTGGTCATCCCGTGTTAAAACTGTTTGTCTAAATGTATTTCGAACATTTTTTCCAACTAACGGTTAAAAGATACAATTTGAAATTCCATATATTTAGGTAATGTTTATGTACATTAGTTAATTAATTTTGAGTAAAACAAAATAAACACTAGAAGTTAGAGCACGATAAAGTAAGGGTTGTAAAAAAAAAAAATAACAATCCGCTGGCTATCAGGATTCGGACTGAACGAGTGATTTCATTAAAAAAAATTCAAAGGCATTTTAATCATTTAATATGTTAGAAAACATCAAGTTTTTTTTTATTCCTCCTATACGATATAGTTGTCCGATTCTACTCGTTTTCACTTAATAATAGATTTCAGACTTTTGTAAAGGTTGCATCTCGATAGTTAGCACTACACTTGTTATTATTATACATTTTTGCTTAGTTACAAATTAATTGCTAATAATTTTTTTGATAAACGGATCGATTTGAAAATATTTTTTCCATCCGTCTGGACTTTAAAATAAAAATTGTATTCATTATTGACCATCATCCAGAATACCGTGATAAAAATTAAATTAAATAATACTCATTTAAGTGTCTTAAATTAGACTACTAAGTTATGTTTATTGAGTATAGATATGTATATCATGTTAAAGACAAAACGCAGGGAACGTAAAAATTTGATGGCTTTGCTAAAGAACTTTGGATTTCTAGAACTTAATGTACGTTTTTGTGAAAATTGTATCTTATAGTAGATAAGGCATACACACATTGCATATGTATATTTTTATTTCTGGAGAATACTGTTAAAGCAAAAACTTACGAAAATTATTTTTCGGAATTATAAGCTATCTTTATTGATTTGGATTATAGAAAACAAAGCGTGACACAATTTAAACCTTGTGAAAGACATTTGCAAAAACTTAAAATTAAGTGCTATCGGTTAGCATTTGTCCTTAAAATACCAATTAGGGCACTTCACCATATCACACACTGGTTGATCTAGTATAGCAGAGGCGCCCAAAAATACTTCCAGATGGAAGATATTCAGTAAAAAATTGTCGTACTGCTATTATGGACCCAATAAGATAAATGAAATAATAAAAACAAAAAAAAAACCATTCGTCAAGGAAGCAATATACTAGAAAGTGACTTTTTAACACATAAATTCAATTGCATACTTTTAGCTTAAGTAAAATATCAGAATTTATTTTTTTTAAAAAATCAATTTTAAAATTCACAATTGAACATTTTTCGGTTTAACGCCGATGTTTGCCTTTTAAAACATCGGAAAAGCTACGATTTCTGACCAACTGAGATTTCAAAGCACAATCGAATTGGCAACTAAAATCTATCTATGTACATAAATACACCACTTAAAAGGTTCACTGAAGAAACATTAAAATTAAAACAATAACACAACACAAAATGACATAACAATTACTCAGTTTTAGGTTTATACCTTTATTTTTAATATTCATTTTATTAAACGAGAATTAGACGCGATTTAAGAGTAAAAATTAATATTTTTGTGGAACGTGCACAGGTTTTTTGTCATTTCCCTCGGTAACCGTAGCGCGCACGAATTAAAGAGACCAAAAATGAAATTACCGTTAGTTTTATTGTCTGATAAAAAATATTTTTAGGACAAAAAATCGCCAATATCAGACTTATGTTTTTTTATTTGTAACTTACGAAATCAACCAATGTGCATATACAACATTAATGTATACTATTGGTGTAAGAGTTTTTTCCTAAAGAGCCTAGTACTCACAGCGACGGAAACCGCGAACACTTATAGGAGTGAACGAGGTAAGTATGCGGCTAACGCCTTTCGTTAAGAAAATACCAGAAAAAATACCAGTCTTATCGAAGGAATTTCAGTAAGCACCGTTGGCCGTGGCTGAAGGAAAAAAAAAGTAAATCATTGGCTGTGTCCGTGCAGAAGCCCGCGTCGAAACCAAAGTTTAAAAATGGAAGGCTGGATTGGATTCCAGCACTGCCTGTGGATTTGCAGTGTTCCAGTATTGCTATACGTATACTTCGGTTCGGAACCGCTTCGTTTTCTCTGTTACATACTTTCTGACGAATCTACCAATTTTTCGAACGTTCCGATGACTATGATATAATGCTCCGATTTCGATGAAATTAAATTCGAAACTTAGAACTAATTAATAAAAGGTTTATTCCTAGAGTAGGAAATTATATGTGAAACACATAATTTTTATACAGAGGGTATAATGATTTCAGTCAGAAGTTTGCAACGCAGTGAAGGAGACGTTTCCGATATATATATTCTTGATCAGCGTCACAAGACGAGTCGATCTAGCCATGTCCGTCTGTCCGTCCGCTTCTACGCAAACTAGTCTCTCAGTTTTAAAGCTATCGGGCTGAAACTTTCTTTCTTCTATTGCAGGTAGTACATAAGTCGGAACCAGCCGGATCGGAAAACTATATCCTATAACTCCCATAGGAACTATCGGGGAAAAAATTAAAAAAAATATATATCTTTCGTGTTTTCTAACATATACCTCTCTAAGCTTGGATATAACATTTTTTATTTGGTTTTGAATTTCGAATAAAATTTTATCAAAATCGGGCGACTATATCATATAGCTGTCATAGGAACGATCGGAAAATTAGTCGGAAAACATGAAACAAAAGTTATATCTTTTGTGTTTTTAAACATATAACCTTATAAACTTGAAAATAACATTTTCTAAGTATTTCTGAATTTCGAATCAAATTTTACTGAAATCGGACGACTATATCATATAGCTGTCATAGGAACGATCGGATAATTGGTGGGAAATAATGTGAAACAAATTATAGCTTTCGGTCTTTTTGACATTTTATCTTATAACATTGGGAATATAAATTTTTAAATTTTTAAGAATTTCGAATTCAATTTGATAAAATTATTGATTATAACTGCAAGGGTATACAAACTTCGGCTTGCCGAAGTTAACTTCCTTTCTTGTTTTCCGTATATTCCTTTCGAAGCTATAAGATCCGTCTGGTTCCGACTTTTATACGCTGGTCGAAACTTACCTTTTATAAAATCAGGCATCAATGAAAAGGTAATTTAAATGACGTTTCAATGATACAATACTTTTTTTTTAACCTATTTAGAATTATTGAAAATGACTAATTTTTGTGAAAATCTACTTCTATAACTTTTTTCTTCGTCTTGAAAATAAAATTAAGTTTTTGAATGCAAAAAGTTTCTTACAATAAAAAAATTAGTAACTGCAACAAGAATTTTTTAAAAATCATTTTGTTTATACTTTTATGATCAAAAATAATATAAATATAAAAATAATAAAAAATATAGACCAAAAATCGTCGCTGTTGTGAACTCTCTTGTCTAAGCCACAGGCAGAACTCAGGATGGCCCGATGATCTGGAATGCTGTAAAAGAAAACTTCTAATAGACCTAAAGAAAAAATTCTGGTAAATTTAGTATATGCGCGTGGAGTATTACTATTTTTAGCAGAACTTTAGAATGGTAGTGCGCATCACCAGGTTTAATAGGCATTAACATTTTTAATTATTATTTTAATGGTGCGTAGTTTATACATGCCGAAATAAATAATGTAAAACTTATATTTTAAAGTATTACACTAGTCGGCATAAGTTTTGACAAAAGTTTTTTTTTTGACAAAAGAAAAGTTGAACTTGCTTCGTTTAACTTTTGGCATCAACGGAAAGGTCATTTAAATTCCGTTTGAATGATGCACTACTTTTCTTAACCCATTCAGTACTTATTAAAAATTCCGAATTTGTGAGAAAATCCACTTTTTGAATTTTTTTCCTCGACTTGAAAATTTAAATATTTTGATGTAAAACGTTTGTTAAAACAAAAATAATAGTATCTGCAAAAAACATTTTTCAAAAAAAAATTTCTATTTTGTATGATTTTTGAAAATATTTAGAAATACGTATTAAATTGAAATGAATTGAAAAAAATGAAAAAAAAACCTTTCAGAGGCTATAATGATTTCAGTCAGAAGTTTGCAAAGCAGTGAAGGAGAAGTTTCCGACCCCATAAAGTATATATATTCTTGATCAGCGTCACTAGACGGGTCGATCTAGCCATGTCCGTCTGTCCGTCCGTTTCTACGCAAACTAGTCTCTCAGTTTTAAAGCTACCGGGCTGAAACATTCCCAAAAGTCTTTTTTCTATTGCAGGTAATATATAAGTCGGAACCAGCCGGATCAGACAACTATATCTTATAGGAACTATAGGGGAAACAATTTAAAAAAATTATATCTTTGGTGTTGTTTTACATATAACCTTCCAAGCTTAAAAGTTAAATTTTTTAATTAGTTTTGAATTTTGCATTAAATTTTATCAAAATCGGACGACTATATCATACAGCTTCCATAGGAACGATCGAAAGATAGTGGTAAAATAATATACACAAAATTAAATCTTCGGTGCTTTTCAGCATATAACCTCCTACGCTGGGAAATAACATTTTTTAATTGGTTTTAAATTTCGAATTAAATTTTTATCAAAATCAGACAACCATATCATATAGCTGCCATAGAAACGATCTCAAAATTAGTCGTCAAATATAAAGAAAAATTGTATCCTTGGTGTTCGTTTACATATAACCTCCTACGCTTGGAAATAACATTTTTTAATTGGTTTAGAATTTCGAATTAAAGTTTATCAAAATCGGACAACCATATCATATAGCTGCCATAGAAACGATCTCAAAATAAGTCAGAAAATATGAAAAAATTATATCTTTTGTGTTTTTTCACATATAACCTTCTAAGCTTGGAAATAACATTTTTTGAATTTTTAAGAATTTTGAATTCAATTTAATAAAAATTGGACTACTCTAACTATAGAGTTAAAAAAAAATAGTCTAAAAATAGAATAAAGTCATTTTTTTAATAAATGAAGTCAGCAACAATCCTTAAAAATTTCACATGGTTTTACTAAAGTTAAGCATAAGCATAAAAAACATTGCTTGGTGTCGTAAAGACCATTTGATTGTACTGACCATAGTACATCATCGTCCAAGATATGGTAGGTTTACAAGATTTGATCATTCAAACCGATGAAGGAATACTGGATTCATCGGGAAAATGTTACTTGCTGAAGAAAGTAAAATTTAACATGAAATTATTAAAAACAAAAAAAAAACGATAAAATTGCGGCAATTTTTTTAATTCATGCCAAATTTTATTTGTGGCTCGTTGCAAAAAACGCTTCATGTTTTTCAGTTGATTACTTATTTTTTAATTTGTACCTATGGTACAAATTTATTAATTTAAACATTGTATAGGAACTCATTAATATGTAATTAGTTTAGCAAAACTGGCAACTAAAAAAAATTCAATTACAAGAGACCATGGCTGACCGCCAAGTTCTATTTGCACTTAAGGTGGTCATCCCGTGTTAAAACTGTTTGTCTAAATGTATTTCGAACATTTTTTCCAACTAACGGTTAAAAGATACAATTTGAAATTCCATATATTTAGGTAATGTTTATGTACATTAGTTAATTAATTTTGAGTAAAACAAAATAAACACTAGAAGTTAGAGCACGATAAAGTAAGGGTTGTAAAAAAAAAAAATAACAATCCGCTGGCTATCAGGATTCGGACTGAACGAGTGATTTCATTAAAAAAAATTCAAAGGCATTTTAATCATTTAATATGTTAGAAAACATCAAAGTTTTTTTTATTCCTCCTATACGATATAGTTGTCCGATTCTACTCGTTTTCACTTAATAATAGATTTCAGACTTTTGTAAAGGTTGCGTCACGATAGTTAGCACTACACTTGTTATTATTATACATTTTTGCTTAGTTACAAATTAATTGCTAATAATTTTTTTGATAAACGGATCGATTTGAAAATATTTTTTCCATCCGTCTGGACTTTAAAATAAAAATTGTATTCATTATTGACCATCATCCAGAATACCGTGATAAAAATTAAATTAAATAATACTCATTTAAGTGTCTTAAATTAGACTACTAAGTTATGTTTATTGAGTATACATATGTATATCATGTTAAAGACAAAACGCAGGGAACGTAAAAATTTGATGGCTTTGCTAAAGAACTTTGGATTTCTAGAACTTAATGTACGTTTTTGTGAAAATTGTATCTTATAGTAGATAAGGCATACACACATTGCATATGTATATTTTTATTTCTGGAGAATACTGTTAAAGCAAAAACTTACGAAAATTATTTTTCGGAATTATAAGCTATCTTTATTGATTTGGATTATAGAAAACAAAGCGTGACACAATTTAAACCTTGTGAAAGACATTTGGAAAAACTTAAAATTAAGTGCTATCGGTTAGCATTTGTCCTTAAAATACCAATTAGGGCACTTCACCATATCACACACTGGTTGATCTAGTATAGCAGAGGCGCCCAAAAATACTTCCAGATGGAAGATATTCAGTAAAAAATTGTCGTACTGCTATTATGGACCCAATAAGATAAATGAAATAATAAAAACAAAAAAAAAACCATTCGTCAAGGAAGCAATATACTAGAAAGTGACTTTTTAACACATAAATTCAATTGCATACTTTTAGCTTAAGTAAAATATCAGAATTTATTTTTTTTTAAAAATCAATTTTAAAATTCACAATTGAACATTTTTCGGTTTAACGCCGATGTTTGCCTTTTAAAACATCGGAAAAGCTACGATTTCTGACCAACTGAGATTTCAAAGCACAATCGAATTGGCAACTAAAATCTATCTATGTACATAAATACACCACTGAAAAGGTTCACTGAAGAAACATTAACATTAAAACAATAACACAACACAAAATGACATAACAATTACTCAGTTTTAGGTTTATACCTTTATTTTTAATATTCATTTTATTAAACGAGAATTAGACGCGATTTAAGAGTAAAAATTAATATTTTTGTGGAACGTGCACAGGTTTTTTGTCATTTCCCTCGGTAACCGTAGCGCGCACGAATTAAAGAGACCAAAAATGAAATTACCGTTAGTTTTATTGTCTGATAAAAAATATTTTTAGGACAAAAAATCGCCAATATCAGACTTATGTTTTTTTATTTGTAACTTACGAAACCAACCAATGTGCATATACAACATTAATGTATACTATTGGTGTAAGAGTTTTTTCCTAAAGAGCCTAGTACTCACAGCGACGGAAACCGCGAACAGTTATAGGAGTGAACGAGGTAAGTATGCGGCTAACGCCTTTCGTTAAGAAAATACCAGAAAAAATACCAGTCTTATCGAAGGAATTTCAGTAAGCACCGTTGGCCGTGGCTGAAGGAAAAAAAAAGTAAATCATTCATTGGCTGTGTCCGTGCAGAAGCCCGCGTCGAAACCAAAGTTTAAAAATGGAAGGCTGGATTGGATTCCAGCACTGCCTGTGGATTTGCAGTGTTCCAGTATTGCTATACGTATACTTCGGTTCGGAACCGCTTCGTTTTCTCTGTTACATACTTTCTGACGAATCTACCAATTTTTCGAACGTTCCGATGACTATGATATAATGCTCCGATTTCGATGAAATTAAATTCGAAACTTAGAACTAATTGATAAAAGGTTTATTCCAAGAGTAGGAAATTATATGTGAAACACATAATTTTTATACAGAGGGTATAATGATTTCAGTCAGAAGTTTGCAACGCAGTGAAGGAGACGTTTCCGATATATATATTCTTGATCAGCGTCACAAGACGAGTCGATCTAGCCATGTCCGTCTGTCCGTCCGCTTCTACGCAAACTAGTCTCTCAGTTTTAAAGTTATCGGGCTGAAACTTTCTTTCTTCTATTGCAGGTAGTACATAAGTCGGAACCAGCCGGATCGGAAAACTATATCCTATAACTCCCATAGGAACTATCGGGGAAAAAATTAAAAAAAATATATATCTTTCGTGTTTCCTAACATATACCTCTCTAAGCTTGGATATAACATTTTTTATTTGGTTTTAAATTTCGAATTAAATTTTTATCAAAATCGGGCGACTATATCATATAGCTGCCATAGGAACGATCGGAAAATTAGTCGGAAAACATGAAACAAAAGTTATATCTTTTGTGTTTTTAAACATATAACCTTATAAGCTTGAAAATAACATTTTCTAAGTATTTCTGAATTTCGAATCAAATTTTATTGAAATCGGACGACTATATCATATAGCTGTCATAGGAACGATCGGATAATTGTTGGGAAATAATGTGAAACAAATTATAGCTTTCGGTCTTTTTGACATTTTATCTTATAATATTGGGAATATAAATTTTTATATTTTTAAGAATTTCGAATTCAATTTGATAAAATTATTGATTATAACTGCAAGGGTATACAAACATCGGCTTGCCGAAGTTAACTTCCTTTCTTGTTTTCCGTATATTCCTTTCGAAGCTATAAGATCCGTCTGGTTCCGACTTTTATACGCTGGTCGAAACTTACCTTTTATAAAATCAGGCATCAATGAAAAGGTAATTTAAATGACGTTTCAATGATACAATACTTTTTTTTAACCTATTTAGAATTATTGAAAATGACTAATTTTTGTGAAAATCTACTTCTATAACTTTTTTCTTTGTCTTGAAAATAAAATTAAGTTTTTGAATGCAAAAAGTTTCTTACAATAAAAAAATTAGTAACTGCAACAAGAATTTTTTAAAAATCATTTTGTTTATACTTTTATGATCAAAAATAATATAAATATAAAAATAATAAAAAATATAGACCAAAAATCGTCGCTGTTGTGAACTCTATTGTCTAAGCCACAGGCAGAACTCAGGATGGCCCGATGATCTGGAATGCTGTAAAAGAAAACTTCTAATAGACCTAAAGAAAAAATTCTGGTAAATTTAGTATATGCGCGTGGAGTATTACTATTTTTAGCAGAACTTTAGAATGGTAGTGCGCATCACCAGGTTTAATAGGCATTAACATTTTTAATTATTATTTTAATGGCGCGTAGTTTATACATGCCGAAATAAATAAAGTAAAACTTATATTTTAAAGTATTACACTAGTCGGCATAAGTTTTGACAAAAGTTTTTTTTTTGACAAAAGAAAAGTTGAACTTGCTTCGTTTAACTTTTGGCATCAACGGAAAGGTCATTTAAATTCCGTTTGAATGATGCACTACTTTTCTTAACCCATTCAGTACTTATTAAAAATTCCGAATTTGTGAGAATTTGAATTTTTTTCCTCGACTTGAAAATTTAAATATTTTGATGTTAAACGTTTATTAAAACAAAAATAATAGTATCTGCAAAAAACATTTTTCAAAAAAAAATTTCTATATTTTGTATGATGTTTTGAAAATATTTAGAAATACGTATTGAATTGAAATAAATTGAAAAAAATGAAAAAAACCCTTTCAGAGGCTATAATGATTTCAGTCAGAAGTTTGCAAAGCAGTGAAGGAGACGTTTCCGACTTTTTCTTTCCCAAAAGTCTTCTGTCTATTGCGGGTAGTACATAAGTCGGAACCAGCCGGATCGGAAAACTATATCTTATAGCTCCCATAGGAACTATCGGGGAAAAAATTTTAAAAAAATATATATTTTTCGTATTTTTTAACATATACTTCTCTAAGCTTGGACATAACATTTTTAAATTAGTTCTGAATTTCGAATTAAATTTTATCAAAATCGGACGACTATATCATATAGCTCCCATAGGAATAATCGGAAAATTAGTGGTAAAATAATTTTGAAAAATTATATCTTCGGTGTTTTTTATCTTATAACCTCCACCATTTTTTATTTGGTTTTGAATTTCGAATTAAATTTTATCAAAATCGGGCGACTATATCATATAGCTGCCATAGGAACGATCGGAAAATTAGTCGGAAAACATGAAACAAAAGTTATATCTTTTGTGTTTTTAAACATATAACCTTATAAACTTGAAAATAACATTTTCTAAGTATTTCTGAATTTCGAATCAAATTTTACTGAAATCGGACGACTATATCATATAGCTGTCATAGGAACGATCGGATAATTGGTGGGAAATAATGTGAAACAAATTATAGCTTTCGGTCTTTTTGACATTTTATCTTATAACATTGGGAATATAAATTTTTATATTTTTATGAATTTCGAATTCAATTTGATAAAATTATTGATTATTTTTTATAACTGCAAGGGTATACAAACTTCGGCTAGCCGAAGTTAACTTCCTTTCTTGTTTTCCGTATATTCCTTTCGAAGCTATAAGATCCGTCTGGTTCCGACTTTTATACGCTGGTCGAAACTTACCTTTTATAAAATCAGGCATCAATGAAAAGGTAATTTAAATGACGTTTCAATGATACAATACTTTTTTTTAACCTATTTAGAATTATTGAAAATGACTAATTTTTGTGAAAATCTACTTCTATAACTTTTTTCTTCGTCTCGAAAATAAAATTAAGTTTTGAATGCAAAAAGTTTCTTACAACAGAAAAATTAGTAACTGCAACAAGAATTTTTTTAAAATCATTTTGTTTATACTTTTATGATCAAAAATAATATAAATATAAAAATAATAAAAAATATAAACCAAAAATCGTCGCTGTTGTGAACTCTATTGTCTAAGCCACAGGCAGAACTCAGGATGGCCCGATGATCTGGAATGCTTTAAAAGAAAACTTCTAATAGACCTAAAGAAAAAATTCTGGTAAATTTAGTATATGCGCGTGGAGTATTACTATTTTTAGCTTTAGAATGGTAGTGCGCATCACCAGGTTTAATAGGCATTAACATTTTTAATTATTATTTTAATGGTGCGTAGTTTATACATGGCGAAATAAATAAAGTAAAACTTATATTATAAAGTATTACACTAGTCGGCATAAGTTTTGACAAAAGTTTTTTTTTTGACAAAAGAAAAGTTGAACTTGCTTCGTTTAACTTTTGGCATCAACGGAAAGGTCATTTAAATTCCGTTTGAATGATGCACTACTTTTCTTAACCCATTCAGTACTTATTAAAAATTCCGAATTTGTGAGAATTTGAATTTTTTTCCTCGACTTGAAAATTTAAATATTTTGATGTAAAACGTTTGTTAAAACAAAAATAATAGTATCTGCAAAATACATTTTTCAAAAAAAAATTTTCTATATTTTGTATGATTTTTTGAAAATATTTAGAAATACGTATTAAATTGAAATGAATTGAAAAAAACCCTTTGAGAGGCTATAATGATTTCAGTCAGAAGTTTGCAAAGCAGTGAAGGAGACGTTTCCGACCCCATAAAGTATATATATTCTTGATCAGCGTCACTAGACGGGTCGATCTAGCCATGTCCGTCTGTCCGTCCGTTTCTACGCAAACTAGTCTCTCAGTTTTAAAGCTACCGGGCTGAAACATTCCCAAAAGTCTTTTTTCTATTGCAGGTAATATATATATATATTTGAATGATGCACTAGTTTTCTTAACCCATTCAGTACTTATTAAAAATTCCGAATTTGTGAGAAAATCCACTTTTTGAATTTTTTTCCTCGACTTGAAAATTTAAATATTTGAATGTAAAACGTTTGTTAAACAAAAATAATAGTATCTGCAAAAAACATTTTTCAAACAAATTTTTCTATATTTTGTATGATTTTTTGAAAATATTTAGAAATACGTATTGAATTGAAATGAATTGAAAAAAATGAAAAAAAAACCCTTTCAGAGGCTATAATGATTTCAGTCAGAAGTTTGCAAAGCAGTGAAGGAGACGTTTCCGACCCCATAAAGTATATATATTCTTGATTAGCGTCACTAGACGGGTCGATCTAGCCATGTCCGTCTGTCCGTCCTTTTCTACGCAAACTAGTCTCTCAGTTTTAAAGCCACCGGGCTGAAACATACCCAAAAGTCTTTTTTCTATTGCAGGTAATATATAAGTCGGAACCAGCCGGATCAGACAACTATATCTTATAGGAACTATAGGGGAAACAATTTAAAAAAATTATATCTTTGGTGTTTTTTTACATATAACCTTCTAAGCTTAAAAGTTAAATTTTTTAATTAGTTTTGAATTTTGAATTAAATTTTATCAAAATCGGACGACTATATCATATAGCTGCCATAGGAACGATCGAAAGATAGTGGTAAAATAATATACACAAAATTAAATCTTCGGTGCTTTTCAGCATATAACCTCCTACGCTGGGAAATAACATTTTTTAATTGGTTTTAAATTTCGAATTAAATTTTTATCAAAATCGGACAACCATATCATATAGCTGCCATAGAAACGATCTCAAAATTAGTCGTCAAATATAAAGAAAAATTGTATCTTTGATGTTTTTTTACATATAACCTCCTACGCTTGGAAATAACATTTTTTAATTGGTTTTAAATTTCGAATTAAATTTTACCAAAATCGGACAACCATATCATATAGCTGCCATAGAAACGATCTCAAAATTAGTCGTCAAATATAAAGAAAAATTGTATCCTTGGTGTTTTTTTTACATATACCCTCCTACGCTTGGAAATAACATTTTTTAATTGGTTTAGAATTTCGAATTAAAGTTTATCAAAATCGGACAACCATATCATATAGCTGCCATAGAAACGATCTCAAAATAAGTCAGAAAATATGAAAAAATTATATCTTTTGTGTTTTTTCACATATAACCTTCTAAGCTTGGAAATAACATTTTTTGAAGTTTTAAGAATTTTGAATTCAATTTAATAAAAATTTGACTACTCTAACTATAGAGTTAAAAAAAAATAGTCTAAAAATAGAATAAAGTCATTTTTTAATAAATGAAGTCAGCAACAATCCTTAAAAATTTCACATGGTTTTACTAAAGTTAAGCATAAGCATAAAAAACATTGCTTGGTGTCGTAAAGACCATTTGATTGTACTGACCATAGTACATCATCGTCCAAGATATGGTAGGTTTACAAGATTTGATCATTGAAACCGATGAAGGAATACTGGATTCATCGGGAAAATGTTACTTGCTGAAGAAAGTAAAATTTAACATGAAATTATTAAAAACAAAAAAAAAACGATAAAATTGCGGCAATTTTTTTAATTCATGCCAAATTTTATTTGTGGCTCGTTGCAAAAAACGCTTCATGTTTTTCAGTTGATTACTTATTTTTTAATTTGTACCTATGGTACAAATTTATTAATTTAAACATTGTATAGGAACTCATTAATATGTAATTAGTTTAGCAAAACTGGCAACTAAAAAAAATTCAATTACAAGAGACCATGGCTGACCGCCAAGTTCTATTTGCACTTAAGGTGGTCATCCCGTGTTAAAACTGTTTGTCTAAATGTATTTCGAACATTTTTTCCAACTAACGGTTAAAAGATACAATTTGAAATTCCATATATTTAGGTAATGTTTATGTACATTAGTTAATTAATTTTGAGTAAAACAAAATAAACACTAGAAGTTAGAGCACGATAAAGTAAGGGTTGTAAAAAAAAATAATAACAATCCGCTGGCTATCAGGATTCGGACTGAACGAGTGATTTCATTAAAAAAAATTCAAAGGCATTTTAATCATTTAATATGTTAGAAAACATCAAGGTTTTTTTTATTCCTCCTATACGATATAGTTGTCCGATTCTACTCGTTTTCACTTAATAATAGATTTCAGACTTTTGTAAAGGTTGCATCTCGATAGTTAGCACTACACTTGTTATTATACATTTTTTCTTAGTTACAAATTAATTGCTAATAATTTTTTTGATGAACGGATCGATTTGAAAATATTTTTTCCATCCGTCTGGACGTTGAAATAAAAATTGTATTCATTATTGACCATCATCCAGAATACCGTGATAAAAATTAAATTAAATAATACTCATTTAAGTGTCTTAAATTAGACTACTAAGTTATGTTTATTGAGCATACATATGTATATCATGTTAAAGACAAAACGCAGGAAACGTATAAATGTGAATGCTTTGCTAAAGAACTTTGGATTTCTAGAACTTAATGTACGTTTTTGTGAAAATTGTATCTTATAGTAGATAAGGCATACACACTTTGCATACGTATATTTTTATTTCTGGAGAATACTGTTAAAGCAAAAACTTACGAAAATTATTTTTCGGAATTATAAGCTATCTTTATTGATTTGGATTATAGAAAACAAAGCGTGACACAATTTAAACCTTGTGAAAGACATTTGCAAAAACTTAAAATTAAGTGCTACCGGTTAGCATTTGTCCTTAAAATACCAATTAGGGCACGTTCACCATGTCACACACTGGTTGATCTAGTATAGCAGAGGCGCCTAAAAATACTTCCAGATGGAAGATATTCAGTAAAAAATTATTGTACTGCTATTATGGACCCAATAAGATAAATGAAATAATAAAAACAAGAAAAAAAACCATACGTTAAGGAAGCAATATACTAGAAAGTGACTTTTTAACACAAATTCAATTGCATACTTTTAGCTTAAGTAAAATATCAGAATTTATTTTTTTTTAAAAATCAATTTTAAAATTCACAATTGAACATTTTTCGGTTTAACGCCGATGTTTGCCTTTTAAAACATCGGAAAAGCTACGATTTCTGACCAACTGAGATTTCAAAGCACAATCGAATTGGCAACTAAAATCTATCTATGTACATAAATACACCACTTAAAAGGTTCACTGAAGAAACATTAACATTAAAACAATAACACAACACAAAATGACATAACAATTACTCAGTTTTAGGTTTATACCTTTATTTTTAATATTCATTTTATTAAACGAGAATTAGACGCGATTTAAGAGTAAAAATTAATATTTTTGTGGAACGCGCACAGGTTTTTTGTCATTTCCCTCGGTAACCGTAGCGCGCACGAATTAAAGAGACCAAAAATGAAATTACCGTTAGTTTTATTGTCTGATAAAAAATATTTTTAGGACAAAAGATCGCCAATATCAGACTTATGTTTTTTTATTTGTAACTTACGAAATCAACCAATGTGCATATAAAACATTAATGTATACTATTGGTGTAAGAGAACAGTTTTTCCTAAAGAGCCTAGTACTCACAGCGACGGAAACCGCGAACACTTATAGGAGTGAACGAGGTAAGTATGCGGCTAACGCCTTTCGTTAAGAAAATACCAGAAAAAATACCAGTCTTATCGAAGGAATTTCAGTAAGCACCGTTGGCCGTGGCTGAAGGAAAAAAAAAGTAAATCATTGGCTGTGTCCGTGCAGAAGCCCGCGTCGAAACCAAAGTTTAAAAATGGAAGGCTGGATTGGATTCCAGCACTGCCTGTGGATTTGCAGTGTTCCAGTATTGCTATACGTATACTTCGGTTCGGAACCGCTTCGTTTTCTCTGTTACATACTTTCTGACGAATCTACCAATTTTTCGAACGTTCCGATGACTATGATATAATGCTCCGATTTCGATGAAATTAAATTCGAAACTTAGAACTAATTAATAAAAGGTTTATTCCTAGAGTAGGAAATTATATGTGAAACACATAATTTTTATACAGAGGGTATAATGATTTCAGTCAGAAGTTTGCAACGCAGTGAAGGAGACGTTTCCGATATATATATTCTTGATCAGCGTCACAAGACGAGTCGATCTAGCCATGTCCGTCTGTCCGTCCGCTTCTACGCAAACTAGTCTCTCAGTTTTAAAGCTATCGGGCTGAAACTTTCTTTCTTCTATTGCAGGTAGTACATAAGTCGGAACCAGCCGGATCGGAAAACTATATCCTATAACTCCCATAGGAACTATCGGGGAAAAAATTAAAAAAAATATATATCTTTCGTGTTTTCTAACATATACCTCTCTAAGCTTGGATATAACATTTTTTATTTGGTTTTAAATTTCGAATTAAATTTTATCAAAATCGGGCGACTATATAATATAGCTGCCATAGGAACGATCGGAAAATTAGTCGGAAAACATGAAACAAAAGTTATATCTTTTGTGTTTTTAAACATATAACCTTATAAGCTTGAAAATAACATTTTCTAAGTATTTCTGAATTTCGAATCAAATTTTATTGAAATCGGACGACTATATCATATAGCTGTCATAGGAACGATCGGATAATTGGTGGGAAATAATGTGAAACAAATTATAGCTTTCCGTCTTTTTGACATTTTATCTTATAATATTGGGAATATAAATTTTTATATTTTTAGGAATTTCGAATTCAATTTGATAAAATTATTGATTATTTTTTATAACTGCAAGGGTATACAAACTTCGGCTTGCCGAAGTTAACTTCCTTTCTTGTTTTCCGTATATTCCTTTCGAAGCTATAAGATCCGTCTGGTTCCGACTTTTATACGCTGGTCGAAACTTACCTTTTATAAAATCAGGCATCAATGAAAAGGTAATTTAAATGACGTTTCAATGATACAATACTTTTTTTTAACCTATTTAGAATTATTGAAAATGACTAATTTTTGTGAAAATCTACTTCTATAACTTTTTTCTTCGTCTTGAAAATAAAATTAAGTTTTTGAATGCAAAAAGTTTCTTACAATAAAAAAATTAGTAACTGCAACAAGAATTTTTTAAAAATCATTTTGTTTATACTTTTATGATCAAAAATAATATAAATATAAAAATAATAAAAAATATAGACCAAAAATCGTCGTTGTTGTGAACTCTATTGTCTAAGCCACAGGCAGAACTCAGGATGGCCCGATGATCTGGAATGCTGTAAAAGAAAACTTCTAATAGACCTAAAGAAAAAATTCTGGTAAATTTAGTATATGCGCGTGGAGTATTACTATTTTTAGCAGAACTTTAGAATGGTAGTGCGCATCACCAGGTTTAATAGGCATTAACATTTTTAATTATTATTTTAATGGCGCGTAGTTTATACATGCCGAAATAAATAAAGTAAAACTTATATTTTAAAGTATTACACTAGTCGGCATAAGTTTTGACAAAAGTTTTTTTTTGACAAAAGAAAAGTTGAACTTGCTTCGTTTAACTTTTGGCATCAACGGAAAGGTCATTTAAATTCCGTTTGAATGATGCACTACTTTTCTTAACCCATTCAGTACTTATTAAAAATTCCGAATTTGTGAGAAAATCCACTTTTTGAATTTTTTTCCTCGACTTGAAAATTTAAATATTTTGATGTAAAACGTTTGTTAAAACAAAAATAATAGTATCTGCAAAAAACATTTTTCAAAAATATTTTTTCTATATTTTGTATGATTTTTTGAAAATATTTAGAAATACGTATTAAATTGAAATGAATTGAAAAAAATGAAAAAAAAACCTTTCAGAGGCTATAATGATTTCAGTCAGAAGTTTGCAAAGCAGTGAAGGAGACGTTTCCGACCCCATAAAGTATATATATTCTTGATCAGCGTCACTAGACGGGTCGATCTAGCCATGTCCGTCTGTCCGTCCGTTTCTACGCAAACTAGTCTCTCAGTTTTAAAGCTACCGGGCTGAAACATTCCCAAAAGTCTTTTTTCTATTGCAGGTAATATATAAGTCGGAACCAGCCGGATCAGACAACTATATCTTATAGGAACTATAGGGGAAACAATTTAAAAAAAATTATATCTTTGGTGTTGTTTTACATATAACCTTCTAAGCTTAAAAGTAAAATTTTTTAATTAGTTTTGAATTTTGAATTAAATTTTATCAAAATCGGACGACTATATCATATAGCTGCCATAGGAACGATCGAAAGATAGTGGTAAAATAATATACACAAAATTAAATCTTCGGTGCTTTTCAGCATATAACCTCCTACGCTGGGAAATAACATTTTTTAATTGGTTTTAAATTTCGAATTAAATTTTTATCAAAATCAGACAACCATATCATATAGCTGCCATAGAAACGATCTCAAAATTAGTCGTCAAATATAAAGAAAAATTGTATCCTTGGTGTTCGTTTACATATAACCTCCTACGCTTGGAAATAACATTTTTTAATTGGTTTAGAATTTCGAATTAAAGTTTATCAAAATCGGACAACCATATCATATAGCTGCCATAGAAACGATCTCAAAATAAGTCAGAAAATATGAAAAAATTATATCTTTTGTGTTTTTTCACATATAACCTTCTAAGCTTGGAAATAACATTTTTTGAAGTTTTAAGAATTTTGAATTCAATTTAATAAAAATTGGACTACTCTAACTATAGAGTTAAAAAAAAAATAGTCTAAAAATAGAATAAAGTCATTTTTTTAATAAATGAAGTCAGCAACAATCCTTAAAAATTTAACATGGTTTTACTAAAGTTAAGCATAAGCATAAAAAACATTGCTTGGTGTCGTAAAGACCATTTGATTGTACTGACCATAGTACATCATCGTCCAAGATATGGTAGGTTTACAAGATTTGATCATTCAAACCGATGAAGAAATACTGGATTCATCGGGAAAATGTTACTTGCTGAAGAAAGTAAAATTTAACATGAAATTATTAAAAACAAAAAAAAACGATAAAATTGCGGCAATTTTTTTAATTCATGCCAAATTTTATTTGTGGCTCGTTGCAAAAAACGCTTCATGTTTTTCAGTTGATTACTTATTTTTTAATTTGTACCTATGGTACAAATTTATTAATTTAAACATTGTTTAGGAACTCATTAATATGTAATTAGTTTAGCAAAACTGGCAACTAAAAAAAATTCAATTACAAGAGACCATGGCTGACCGCCAAGTTCTATTTGCACTTATGGTGGTCATCCCGTGTTAAAACTGTTTGTCTAAATGTATTTCGAACATTTTTTCCAACTAACGGTTAAAAGATACAATTTGAAATTCCATATATTTAGGTAATGTTTATGTACATTAGTTAATTAATTTTGAGTAAAACAAAATAAACACTAGAAGTTAGAGCACGATAAAGTAAGGGTTGTAAAAAAAAAAAATAACAATCCGCTGGCTATCAGGATTCGGACTGAACGAGTGATTTCATTAAAAAAAATTCAAAGGCATTTTAATCATTTAATATGTTAGAAAACATCAAGGTTTTTTTTATTCCTCCTATACGATATAGTTGTCCGATTCTACTCGTTTTCACTTAATAATAGATTTCAGACTTTTGTAAAGGTTGCATCTCGATAGTTAGCACTACACTTGTTATTATTATACATTTTTGCTTAGTTACAAATTAATTGCTAATAATTTTTTTGATAAACGGATCGATTTGAAAATATTTTTTCCATCCGTCTGGACTTTAAAATAAAAATTGTATTCATTATTGACCATCATCCAGAATACCGTGATAAAAATTAAATTAAATAATACTCATTTAAGTGTCTTAAATTAGACTACTAAGTTATGTTTATTGAGTATACATATGTATATCATGTTAAAGACAAAACGCAGGGAACGTAAAAATTTGATGGCTTTGCTAAAGAACTTTGGATTTCTAGAACTTAATGTACGTTTTTGTGAAAATTGTATCTTATAGTAGATAAGGCATACACACATTGCATATGTATATTTTTATTTCTGGAGAATACTGTTAAAGCAAAAACTTACGAAAATTATTTTTCGGAATTATAAGCTATCTTTATTGATTTGGATTATAGAAAACAAAGCGTGACACAATTTAAACCTTGTGAAAGACATTTGCAAAAACTTAAAATTAAGTGCTATCGGTTAGCATTTGTCCTTAAAATACCAATTAGGGCACTTCACCATATCACACACTGGTTGATCTAGTATAGCAGAGGCGCCCAAAAATACTTCCAGATGGAAGATATTCAGTAAAAAATTGTCGTACTGCTATTATGGACCCAATAAGATAAATGAAATAATAAAAACAAAAAAAAAACCATTCGTCAAGGAAGCAATATACTAGAAAGTGACTTTTTAACACATAAATTCAATTGCATACTTTTAGCTTAAGTAAAATATCAGAATTTATTTTTTTTAAAAAATCAATTTTAAAATTCACAATTGAACATTTTTCGGTTTAACGCCGATGTTTGCCTTTTAAAACATCGGAAAAGCTACGATTTCTGACCAACTGAGATTTCAAAGCACAATCGAATTGGCAACTAAAATCTATCTATGTACATAAATACACCACTTAAAAGGTTCACTGAAGAAACATTAACATTAAAACAATAACACAACACAAAATGACATAACAATTACTCAGTTTTAGGTTTATACCTTTATTTTTAATATTCATTTTATTAAACGAGAATTAGACGCGATTTAAGAGTAAAAATTAATATTTTTGTGGAACGTGCACAGGTTTTTTGTCATTTCCCTCGGTAACCGTAGCGCGCACGAATTAAAGAGACCAAAAATGAAATTACCGTTAGTTTTATTGTCTGATAAAAAATATTTTTAGGACAAAAAATCGCCAATATCAGACTTATGTTTTTTTATTTGTAACTTACGAAATCAACCAATGTGCATATACAACATTAATGTATACTATTGGTGTAAGAGTTTTTTCCTAAAGAGCCTAGTACTCACAGCGACGGAAACCGCGAACATGTATAGGAGTGAACGAGGTAAGTATGCGGCTAACGCCTTTCGTTAAGAAAATACCAGAAAAAATACCAGTCTTATCGAAGGAATTTCAGTAAGCACCGTTGGCCGTGGCTGAAGGAAAAAAAAGTAAATCATTGGCTGTGTCCGTGCAGAAGCCCGCGTCGAAACCAAAGTTTAAAAATGGAAGGCTGGATTGGATTCCAGCACTGCCTGTGGATTTGCAGTGTTCCAGTATTGCTATACGTATACTTCGGTTCGGAACCGCTTCGTTTTCTCTGTTACATACTTTCTGACGAATCTACCAATTTTTCGAACGTTCCGATGACTATGATATAATGCTCCGATTTCGATGAAATTAAATTCGAAACTTAGAACTAATTAATAAAAGGTTTATTCCTAGAGTAGGAAATTATATGTGAAACACATAATTTTTATACAGAGGGTATAATGATTTCAGTCAGAAGTTTGCAACGCAGTGAAGGAGACGTTTCCGATATATATATTCTTGATCAGCGTCACAAGACGAGTCGATCTAGCCATGTCCGTCTGTCCGTCCGCTTCTACGCAAACTAGTCTCTCAGTTTTAAAGCTATCGGGCTGAAACTTTCTTTCTTCTATTGCAGGTAGTACATAAGTCGGAACCAGCCGGATCGGAAAACTATATCCTATAACTCCCATAGGAACTATCGGGGAAAAAATTAAAAAAAATATATATCTTTCGTGTTTTCTAACATATACCTCTCTAAGCTTGGATATAACATTTTTTATTTGGTTTTAAATTTCGAATTAAATTTTATCAAAATCGGGCGACTATATCATATAGCTGCCATAGGAACGATCGGAAAATTAGTCGGAAAACATGAAACAAAAGTTATATCTTTTGTGTTTTTAAACATATAACCTTATAAGCTTGAAAATAACATTTTCTAAGTATTTCTGAATTTCGAATCAAATTTTACTGAAATCGGACGACTATATCATATAGCTGTCATAGGAACGATCGGATAATTGGTGGGAAATAATGTGAAACAAATTATAGCTTTCGGTCTTTTTGACATTTTATCTTATAATATTGGGAATATAAATTTTTATATTTTTAGGAATTTCGAATTCAATTTGATAAAATTATTGATTATTTTTTATAACTGCAAGGGTATACAAACTTCGGCTTGCCGAAGTTAACTTCCTTTCTTGTTTTCCGTATATTCCTTTCGAAGCTATAAGATCCGTCTGGTTCCGACTTTTATACGCTGGTCGAAACTTACCTTTTATAAAATCAGGCATCAATGAAAAGGTAATTTAAATGACGTTTCAATGATACAATACTTTTTTTTAACCTATTTAGAATTATTGAAAATGACTAATTTTTGTGAAAATCTACTTCTATAACTTTTTTCTTCGTCTTGAAAATAAAATTAAGTTTTTGAATGCAAAAAGTTTCTTACAATAAAAAAATTAGTAACTGCAACAAGAATTTTTTAAAAATCATTTTGTTTATACTTTTATGATCAAAAATAATATAAATATAAAAATAATAAAAAATATAGACCAAAAAACGTCGCTGTTGTGAACTCTATTGTCTAAGCCACAGGCAGAACTCAGGATGGCCCGATGATCTGGAATGCTGTAAAAGAAAACTTCTAATAGACCTAAAGAAAAAATTCTGGTAAATTTAGTATATGCGCGTGGAGTATTACTATTTTTAGCAGAACTTTAGAATGGTAGTGCGCATCACCAGGTTTAATAGGCATTAACATTTTTAATTATTATTTTAATGGCGCGTAGTTTATACATGCCGAAATAAATAAAGTAAAACTTATATTTTAAAGTATTACACTAGTCGGCATAAGTTTTGACAAAAGTTTTTTTTTTGACAAAAGAAAAGTTGAACTTGCTTCGTTTAACTTTTGGCATCAACGGAAAGGTCATTTAAATTCCGTTTGAATGATGCACTACTTTTCTTAACCCATTCAGTACTTATTAAAAATTCCGAATTTGTGAGAAAATCCACTTTTTGAATTTTTTTCCTCGACTTGAAAATTTAAATATTTTGATGTAAAACGTTTGTTAAAACAAAAATAATAGTATCTGCAAAAAACATTTTTCAAAAATATTTTTTCTATATTTTGTATGATTTTTTGAAAATATTTAGAAATACGTATTAAATTGAAATGAATTGAAAAAAATGAAAAAAAAACCTTTCAGAGGTTATAATGATTTCAGTCAGAAGTTTGCAAAGCAGTGAAGGAGAAGTTTCCGACCCCATAAAGTATATATATTCTTGATCAGCGTCACTAGACGGGTCGATCTAGCCATGTCCGTCTGTCCGTCCGTTTCTACGCAAACTAGTCTCTCAGTTTTAAAGCTACCGGGCTGAAACATTCCCAAAAGTCTTTTTTCTATTGCAGGTAATATATAAGTCGGAACCAGCCGGATCAGACAACTATATCTTATAGGAACTATAGGGGAAACAATTTAAAAAAAATTATATCTTTGGTGTTGTTTTACATATAACCTTCCAAGCTTAAAAGTTAAATTTTTTAATTAGTTTTGAATTTTGAATTAAATTTTATCAAAATCGGACGACTATATCATACAGCTTCCATAGGAACGATCGAAAGATAGTGGTAAAATAATATACACAAAATTAAATCTTCGGTGCTTTTCAGCATATAACCTCCTACGCTGGGAAATAACATTTTTTAATTGGTTTTAAATTTCGAATTAAATTTTTATCAAAATCAGACAACCATATCATATAGCTGCCATAGAAACGATCTCAAAATTAGTCGTCAAATATAAAGAAAAATTGTATCCTTGGTGTTCGTTTACATATAACCTCCTACGCTTGGAAATAACATTTTTTAATTGGTTTAGAATTTCGAATTAAAGTTTATCAAAATCGGACAACCATATCATATAGCTGCCATAGAAACGATCTCAAAATAAGTCAGAAAATATGAAAAAATTATATCTTTTGTGTTTTTTCACATATAACCTTCTAAGCTTGGAAATAACATTTTTTGAAGTTTTAAGAATTTTGAATTCAATTTAATAAAAATTGGACTACTCTAACTATAGAGTTAAAAAAAAAAATAGTCTAAAAATAGAATAAAGTCATTTTTTTAATAAATGAAGTCAGCAACAATCCTTAAAAATTTCACATGGTTTTACTAAAGTTAAGCATAAGCATAAAAAACATTGCTTGGTGTCGTAAAGACCATTTGATTGTACTGACCATAGTACATCATCGTCCAAGATATGGTAGGTTTACAAGATTTGATCATTCAAACCGATGAAGGAATACTGGATTCATCGGGAAAATGTTACTTGCTGAAGAAAGTAAAATTTAACATGAAATTATTAAAAACAAAAAAAAAACGATAAAATTGCGGCAATTTTTTTAATTCATGCCAAATTTTATTTGTGGCTCGTTGCAAAAAACGCTTCATGTTTTTCAGTTGATTACTTATTTTTTAATTTGTACCTATGGTACAAATTTATTAATTTAAACATTGTATAGGAACTCATTAATATGTAATTAGTTTAGCAAAACTGGCAACTAAAAAAAATTCAATTACAAGAGACCATGGCTGACCGCCAAGTTCTATTTGCACTTAAGGTGGTCATCCCGTGTTAAAACTGTTTGTCTAAATGTATTTCGAACATTTTTTCCAACTAACGGTTAAAAGATACAATTTGAAATTCCATATATTTAGGTAATGTTTATGTACATTAGTTAATTAATTTTGAGTAAAACAAAATAAACACTAGAAGTTAGAGCACGATAAAGTAAGGGTTGTAAAAAAAAAAAATAACAATCCGCTGGCTATCAGGATTCGGACTGAACGAGTGATTTCATTAAAAAAAATTCAAAGGCATTTTAATCATTTAATATGTTAGAAAACATCAAGGTTTTTTTTATTCCTCCTATACGATATAGTTGTCCGATTCTACTCGTTTTCACTTAATAATAGATTTCAGACTTTTGTAAAGGTTGCGTCACGATAGTTAGCACTACACTTGTTATTATTATACATTTTTGCTTAGTTACAAATTAATTGCTAATAATTTTTTTGATGAACGGATCGATTTGAAAATATTTTTTCCATCCGTCTGGACGTTGAAATAAAAATTGTATTCATTATTGACCATCATCCAGAATACCGTGATAAAAATTAAATTAAATAATACTCATTTAAGTGTCTTAAATTAGACTACTAAGTTATGTTTATTGAGCATACATATGTATATCATGTTAAAGACAAAACGCAGGAAACGTATAAATGTGAATGCTTTGCTAAAGAACTTTGGATTTCTAGAACTTAATGTACGTTTTTGTGAAAATTGTATCTTATAGTAGATAAGGCATACACACTTTGCATACGTATATTTTTATTTCTGGAGAATACTGTTAAAGCAAAAACTTACGAAAATTATTTTTCGGAATTATAAGCTATCTTTATTGATTTGGATTATAGAAAACAAAGCGTGACACAATTTAAACCTTGTGAAAGACATTTGCAAAAACTTAAAATTAAGTGCTATCGGTTAGCATTTGTCCTTAAAATACCAATTAGGGCACTTCACCATATCACACACTGGTTGATCTAGTATAGCAGAGGCGCCCAAAAATACTTCCAGATGGAAGATATTCAGTAAAAAATTGTCGTACTGCTATTATGGACCCAATAAGATAAATGAAATAATAAAAACAAAAAAAAAACCATTCGTCAAGGAAGCAATATACTAGAAAGTGACTTTTTAACACATAAATTCAATTGCATACTTTTAGCTTAAGTAAAATATCAGAATTTATTTTTTTTAAAAAATCAATTTTAAAATTCACAATTGAACATTTTTCGGTTTAACGCCGATGTTTGCCTTTTAAAACATCGGAAAAGCTACGATTTCTGACCAACTGAGATTTCAAAGCACAATCGAATTGGCAACTAAAATCTATCTATGTACATAAATACACCACTTAAAAGGTTCACTGAAGAAACATTAAAATTAAAACAATAACACAACACAAAATGACATAACAATTACTCAGTTTTAGGTTTATACCTTTATTTTTAATATTCATTTTATTAAACGAGAATTAGACGCGATTTAAGAGTAAAAATTAATATTTTTGTGGAACGTGCACAGGTTTTTTGTCATTTCCCTCGGTAACCGTAGCGCGCACGAATTAAAGAGACCAAAAATGAAATTACCGTTAGTTTTATTGTCTGATAAAAAATATTTTTAGGACAAAAAATCGCCAATATCAGACTTATGTTTTTTTATTTGTAACTTACGAAACCAACCAATGTGCATATACAACATTAATGTATACTATTGGTGTAAGAGTTTTTTCCTAAAGAGCCTAGTACTCACAGCGACGGAAACCGCGAACAGTTATAGGAGTGAACGAGGTAAGTATGCGGCTAACGCCTTTCGTTAAGAAAATACCAGAAAAAATACCAGTCTTATCGAAGGAATTTCAGTAAGCACCGTTGGCCGTGGCTGAAGGAAAAAAAAAGTAAATCATTGGCTGTGTCCGTGCAGAAGCCCGCGTCGAAACCAAAGTTTAAAAATGGAAGGCTGGATTGGATTCCAGCACTGCCTGTGGATTTGCAGTGTTCCAGTATTGCTATACGTATACTTCGGTTCGGAACCGCTTCGTTTTCTCTGTTACATACTTTCTGACGAATCTACCAATTTTTCGAACGTTCCGATGACTATGATATAATGCTCCGATTTCGATGAAATTAAATTCGAAACTTAGAACTAATTGATAAAAGGTTTATTCCAAGAGTAGGAAATTATATGTGAAACACATAATTTTTATACAGAGGGTATAATGATTTCAGTCAGAAGTTTGCAACGCAGTGAAGGAGACGTTTCCGATATATATATTCTTGATCAGCGTCACAAGACGAGTCGATCTAGCCATGTCCGTCTGTCCGTCCGCTTCTACGCAAACTAGTCTCTCAGTTTTAAAGTTATCGGGCTGAAACTTTCTTTCTTCTATTGCAGGTAGTACATAAGTCGGAACCAGCCGGATCGGAAAACTATATCCTATAACTCCCATAGGAACTATCGGGGAAAAAATTAAAAAAAATATATATCTTTCGTGTTTCCTAACATATACCTCTCTAAGCTTGGATATAACATTTTTTATTTGGTTTTAAATTTCGAATTAAATTTTATCAAAATCGGGCGACTATATCATATAGCTGCCATAGGAACGATCGGAAATTAGTCGGAAAACATGAAACAAAAGTTATATCTTTTGTGTTTTTAAACATATAACCTTATAAGCTTGAAAATAACATTTTCTAAGTATTTCTGAATTTCGAATCAAATTTTATTGAAATCGGACGACTATATCATATAGCTGTCATAGGAACGATCGGATAATTGGTGGGAAATAATGTGAAACAAATTATAGCTTTCGGTCTTTTTGACATTTTATCTTATAATATTGGGAATATAAATTTTTATATTTTTAAGAATTTCGAATTCAATTTGATAAAATTATTGATTATAACTGCAAGGGTATACAAACATCGGCTTGCCGAAGTTAACTTCCTTTCTTGTTTTCCGTATATTCCTTTCGAAGCTATAAGATCCGTCTGGTTCCGACTTTTATACGCTGGTCGAAACTTACCTTTTATAAAATCAGGCATCAATGAAAAGGTAATTTAAATGACGTTTCAATGATACAATACTTTTTTTTAACCTATTTAGAATTATTGAAAATGACTAATTTTTGTGAAAATCTACTTCTATAACTTTTTTCTTTGTCTTGAAAATAAAATTAAGTTTTTGAATGCAAAAAGTTTCTTACAATAAAAAAATTAGTAACTGCAACAAGAATTTTTTAAAAATCATTTTGTTTATACTTTTATGATCAAAAATAATATAAATATAAAAATAATAAAAAATATAGACCAAAAATCGTCGCTGTTGTGAACTCTATTGTCTAAGCCACAGGCAGAACTCAGGATGGCCCGATGATCTGGAATGCTGTAAAAGAAAACTTCTAATAGACCTAAAGAAAAAATTCTGGTAAATTTAGTATATGCGCGTGGAGTATTACTATTTTTAGCAGAACTTTAGAATGGTAGTGCGCATCACCAGGTTTAATAGGCATTAACATTTTTAATTATTATTTTAATGGCGCGTAGTTTATACATGCCGAAATAAATAAAGTAAAACTTATATTTTAAAGTATTACACTAGTCGGCATAAGTTTTGACAAAAGTTTTTTTTTTTGACAAAAGAAAAGTTGAACTTGCTTCGTTTAACTTTTGGCATCAACGGAAAGGTCATTTAAATTCCGTTTGAATGATGCACTACTTTTCTTAACCCATTCAGTACTTATTAAAAATTCCGAATTTGTGAGAAAATCCACTTTTTGAATTTTTTTCCTCGACTTGAAAATTTAAATATTTTGATGTAAAACGTTTGTTAAAACAAAAATAATAGTATCTGCAAAAAACATTTTTCAAAAATATTTTTTCTATATTTTGTATGATTTTTTGAAAATATTTAGAAATACGTATTGAATTGAAATGAATTGAAAAAAAATGAAAAAAAAACCTTTCAGAGGCTATAATGATTTCAGTCAGAGGTTTGCAAAGCAGTGAAGGAGACGTTTCCGACCCCATAAAGTATATATATTCTTAATCAGCGTCACTAGACGGGTCGATCTAGCCATGTCCGTCTGTCCGTCCTTTTCTACGCAAACTAGTCTCTCAGTTTTAAAGCCACCGGGCTGAAACATACCCAAAAATCTTTTTTCTATTGCAGGTAATATATAAGTCGGAACCAGCCGGATCAGACAACTATATCTTATAGGAACTATAGGGGAAACAATTTAAAAAAAATTATATCTTTGGTGTTGTTTTACATATAACCTTCTAAGCTTAAAAGTAAAATTTTTTAATTAGTTTTGAATTTTGAATTAAATTTTATCAAAATCGGACGACTATATCATATAGCTTCCATAGGAACGATCGAAAGATAGTGGTAAAATAATATACACAAAATTAAATCTTCGGTGCTTTTCAGCATATAACCTCCTACGCTGGGAAATAACATTTTTTAATTGGTTTTAAATTTCGAATTAAATTTTTATCAAAATCAGACAACCATATCATATAGCTGCCATAGAAACGATCTCAAAATTAGTCGTCAAATATAAAGAAAAATTGTATCCTTGGTGTTTTTTTTACATATAACCTCCTACGCTTGGAAATAACATTTTTTAATTGGTTTAGAATTTCGAATTAAAGTTTATCAAAATCGGACAACCATATCATATAGCTGCCATAGAAACGATCTCAAAATAAGTCAGAAAATATGAAAAAATTATATCTTTTGTGTTTTTTCACATATAACCTTCTAAGCTTGGAAATAACATTTTTTGAAGTTTTAAGAATTTTGAATTCAATTTAATAAAAATTTGACTACTCTAACTATAGAGTTAAAGAAAAATAGTCTAAAAATAGAATAAAGTCATTTTTTAATAAATGAAGTCGCATGGTTTTACTAATGTTAAGCATAAGCATAAAAAACATTGCTTGGTGTCGTAAAGACCATTTGATTGTACTGACCATAGTACATCATCGTCCAAGATATGGTAGGTTTACAAGATTTGATCATTCAAACCGATGAAGGAATACTGGATTCATCGGGAAAATGTTACTTGCTGAAGAAAGTAAAATTTAACATGAAATTATTAAAAACAAAAAAAAAAAACTGGCAACTAAAAAAAATTCAATTACAAGAGACCATGGCTGACCGCCAAGTTCTATTTGCACTTAAGGTGGTCATCCCGTGTTAAAACTGTTTGTCTAAATGTATTTCGAACATTTTTTCCAACTAACGGTTAAAAGATACAATTTGAAATTCCAAATATTTAGGTAATGTTTATGTACATTAGTTAATTAATTTTGAGTAAAACAAAATAAACACTAGAAGTTAGAGCACGATAAAGTAAGGGTTGTAAAAAAAAAAAATAATAATCCGCTGGCTATCAGGATTCGGACTGAACGAGTGATTTCATTAAAAAAAATTCAAAGGCATTTTAATCATTTAATATGTTAGAAAACATCAAGGTTTTTTTTATTCCTCCTATACGATATAGTTGTCCGATTCTACTCGTTTTCACTTAATAATAGATTTCAGACTTTTGTAAAGGTTGCATCTCGATAGTTAGCACTACACTTGTTATTATTATACATTTTTGCTTAGTTACAAATTAATTGCTAATAATTTTTTTGATAAACGGATCGATTTGAAAATATTTTTTCCATCCGTTTGGACGTTAAAATAAAAATTGTATTCATTATTGACCATCATCCAGAATACCGTGATAAAAATTAAATTAAATAATACTCATTTAAGAGTCTTAAATTAGACTACTAAGTTATGTTTATTGAGCATACATATGTATATCATGTTAAAGACAAAACGCAGGGAACGTAAAAATTTGATGGCTTTGCTAAACAACTTTGGGTTTCTAGAACTTAATGTACGTTTTTGTGAAAATTGTATCTTATAGTAGATAAGGCATACACACATTGCATACGTATATTTTTTTTCTGGAGAATACTGTTAAAGCAAAAACTTACGAAAATTATTTTTCGGAATTATAAGCTATCTTTATTGATTTGGATTATAGAAAACAAAGCGTGACACAATTTAAACCTTGTGAAAGACATTTGCAAAAACTTAAAATTAAGTGCTATCGGTTAGCATTTGTCCTTAAAATACCAATTAGGACACGTTCACCATATCACACACTGGTTGATCTAGTATAGCAGAGGCGCCTAAAAATACTTCCAGATGGAAGATATTCAGTAAAAAATTATTGTACTGCTATTATAGACCCAATAAGATAAATGAAATAATTAAAACAAGAAAAAAAACCATACGTTAAGGAAGCAATATACTAGAAAGTGACTTTTTAACACATAAATTCAATTGCATACTTTTAGCTTAAGTAAAATATCAGAATTTATTTTTTTTAAAATTCACAATTGAACATTTTTCGGTTTAACGCCGATGTTTGCCTTTTAAAACATCGGAAAAGCTACGATTTCTGACCAACTGAGATTTCAAAGCACAATCGAATTGGCAACTTTTTCTTTATCTAAAAGCTATCTATGTACATAAATACACCACTTAAAAGGTTCACTGAAGAAACATTAACATTAAAACAATAACACAACACAAAATGACATAACAATTACTCAGTTTTAGGTTTATACCTTTATTTTTAATATTCATTTTATTAAACGACAATTAGACGCGATTTAAGAGTAAAAATTAATATTTTTGTGGAACGTGCACAGGTTTTTTGTCATTTCCCTCGGTAACCGTAGCGCGCACGAATTAAAGAGACCAAAAATGAAATTGCCGTTAGTTTTATTGTCTGATAAAAAATATTTTTAGGACAAAAAATCGCCAATATCAGACTTATGTTTTTTTATTTGTAACTTACGAAATCAACCAATGTGCATATACAACATTAATGTATACTATTGGTGTAAGAGTTTTTTCCTAAAGAGCCTAGTAGTCACAGCGACGGAAACCGCGAACACTTATAGGAGTGAACGAGATAAGTATGCGGCTAACGCCTTTCGTTAAGAAAATACCAGAAAAAATACCAGTCTTATCGAAGGATATATCATATAGCTGCCATAGGAACGATCGGAAAATTAGTCGGAAAACATGAAACAAAAGTTATATCTTTTGTGTTTTTAAACATATAACCTTATAAACTTGAAAATAACATTTTCTAAGTATTTCTGAATTTCGAATCAAATTTTACTGAAATCGGACGACTATATCATATAGCTGTCATAGGAACGATCGGATAATTGGTGGGAAATAATGTGAAACAAATTATAGCTTTCGGTCTTTTTGACATTTTATCTTATAACATTGGGAATATAAATTTTTATATTTTTAAGAATTTCGAATTCAATTTGATAAAATTATTGATTATTTTTTATAACTGCAAGGGTATACAAACTTCGGCTAGCCGAAGTTAACTTCCTTTCTTGTTTTCCGTATATTCCTTTCGAAGCTATAAGATCCGTCTGGTTCCGACTTTTATACGCTGGTCGAAACTTACCTTTTATAAAATCAGGCATCAATGAAAAGGTAATTTAAATGACGTTTCAATGATACAATACTTTTTTTTAACCTATTTAGAATTATTGAAAATGACTAATTTTTGTGAAAATCTACTTCTATAACTTTTTTCTTCGTCTCGAAAATAAAATTAAGTTTTTGAATGCAAAAAGTTTCTTACAACAAAAAAATTAGTAACTGCAACAAGAACTTTTAAAATCATTTTGTTTATACTTTTATGATCAAAAATAATATAAATATAAAAATAATAAAAAATATAAACCAAAAATCGTCGCTGTTGTGAACTCTATTGTCTAAGCCACAGGCAGAACTCAGGATGGCCCGATGATCTGGAATGCTGTAAAAGAAAACTTCTAATAGACCTAAAGAAAAAATTCTGGTAAATTTAGTATATGCGCGTGGAGTATTACTATTTTTAGCAGAACTTTAGAATGGTAGTGCGCATCACCAGGTTTAATAGGCATTAACATTTTTAATTATTATTTTAATGGCGCGTAGTTTATACATGCCGAAATAAATAAAGTAAAACTTATATTTTAAAGTATTACACTAGTCGGCATAAGTTTTGACAAAAGTTTTTTTTTTTGACAAAAGAAAAGTTGAACTTGCTTCGTTTAACTTTTGGCATCAACGGAAAGGTCATTTAAATTCCGTTTGAATGATGCACTACTTTTCTTAACCCATTCAGTACTTATTAAAAATTCCGAATTTGTGAGAAAATCCACTTTTTGAATTTTTTTCCTCGACTTGAAAATTTAAATATTTTGATGTAAAACGTTTGTTAAAACAAAAATAATAGTATCTGCAAAAAACATTTTTCAAAAATATTTTTTCTATATTTTGTATGATTTTTTGAAAATATTTAGAAATACGTATTGAATTGAAAAAAAATGAAAAAAAAACCTTTCAGAGGCTATAATGATTTCAGTCAGAGGTTTGCAAAGCAGTGAAGGAGACGTTTCCGACCCCATAAAGTATATATATTCTTAATCAGCGTCACTAGACGGGTCGATCTAGCCATGTCCGTCTGTCCGTCCTTTTCTACGCAAACTAGTCTCTCAGTTTTAAAGCCACCGGGCTGAAACATACCCAAAAATCTTTTTTCTATTGCAGGTAATATATAAGTCGGAACCAGCCGGATCAGACAACTATATCTTATAGGAACTATAGGGGAAACAATTTAAAAAAAATTATATCTTTGGTGTTGTTTTACATATAACCTTCTAAGCTTAAAAGTAAAATTTTTTAATTAGTTTTGAATTTTGAATTAAATTTTATCAAAATCGGACGACTATATCATATAGCTTCCATAGGAACGATCGAAAGATAGTGGTAAAATAATATACACAAAATTAAATCTTCGGTGCTTTTCAGCATATAACCTCCTACGCTGGGAAATAACATTTTTTAATTGGTTTTAAATTTCGAATTAAATTTTTATCAAAATCAGACAACCATATCATATAGCTGCCATAGAAACGATCTCAAAATTAGTCGTCAAATATAAAGAAAAATTGTATCCTTGGTGTTTTTTTTACATATAACCTCCTACGCTTGGAAATAACATTTTTTAATTGGTTTAGAATTTCGAATTAAAGTTTATCAAAATCGGACAACCATATCATATAGCTGCCATAGAAACGATCTCAAAATAAGTCAGAAAATATGAAAAAATTATATCTTTTGTGTTTTTTCACATATAACCTTCTAAGCTTGGAAATAACATTTTTTGAAGTTTTAAGAATTTTGAATTCAATTTAATAAAAATTTGACTACTCTAACTATAGAGTTAAAGAAAAATAGTCTAAAAATAGAATAAAGTCATTTTTTAATAAATGAAGTCGCATGGTTTTACTAATGTTAAGCATAAGCATAAAAAACATTGCTTGGTGTCGTAAAGACCATTTGATTGTACTGACCATAGTACATCATCGTCCAAGATATGGTAGGTTTACAAGATTTGATCATTCAAACCGATGAAGGAATACTGGATTCATCGGGAAAATGTTACTTGCTGAAGAAAGTAAAATTTAACATGAAATTATTAAAAACAAAAAAAAAAAACTGGCAACTAAAAAAAATTCAATTACAAGAGACCATGGCTGACCGCCAAGTTCTATTTGCACTTAAGGTGGTCATCCCGTGTTAAAACTGTTTGTCTAAATGTATTTCGAACATTTTTTCCAACTAACGGTTAAAAGATACAATTTGAAATTCCAAATATTTAGGTAATGTTTATGTACATTAGTTAATTAATTTTGAGTAAAACAAAATAAACACTAGAAGTTAGAGCACGATAAAGTAAGGGTTGTAAAAAAAAAAAATAATAATCCGCTGGCTATCAGGATTCGGACTGAACGAGTGATTTCATTAAAAAAAATTCAAAGGCATTTTAATCATTTAATATGTTAGAAAACATCAAGGTTTTTTTTATTCCTCCTATACGATATAGTTGTCCGATTCTACTCGTTTTCACTTAATAATAGATTTCAGACTTTTGTAAAGGTTGCATCTCGATAGTTAGCACTACACTTGTTATTATTATACATTTTTGCTTAGTTACAAATTAATTGCTAATAATTTTTTTGATAAACGGATCGATTTGAAAATATTTTTTCCATCCGTTTGGACGTTAAAATAAAAATTGTATTCATTATTGACCATCATCCAGAATACCGTGATAAAAATTAAATTAAATAATACTCATTTAAGAGTCTTAAATTAGACTACTAAGTTATGTTTATTGAGCATACATATGTATATCATGTTAAAGACAAAACGCAGGGAACGTAAAAATTTGATGGCTTTGCTAAACAACTTTGGGTTTCTAGAACTTAATGTACGTTTTTGTGAAAATTGTATCTTATAGTAGATAAGGCATACACACATTGCATACGTATATTTTTTTTCTGGAGAATACTGTTAAAGCAAAAACTTACGAAAATTATTTTTCGGAATTATAAGCTATCTTTATTGATTTGGATTATAGAAAACAAAGCGTGACACAATTTAAACCTTGTGAAAGACATTTGCAAAAACTTAAAATTAAGTGCTATCGGTTAGCATTTGTCCTTAAAATACCAATTAGGACACGTTCACCATATCACACACTGGTTGATCTAGTATAGCAGAGGCGCCTAAAAATACTTCCAGATGGAAGATATTCAGTAAAAAATTATTGTACTGCTATTATAGACCCAATAAGATAAATGAAATAATTAAAACAAGAAAAAAAACCATACGTTAAGGAAGCAATATACTAGAAAGTGACTTTTTAACACATAAATTCAATTGCATACTTTTAGCTTAAGTAAAATATCAGAATTTATTTTTTTTAAAATTCACAATTGAACATTTTTCGGTTTAACGCCGATGTTTGCCTTTTAAAACATCGGAAAAGCTACGATTTCTGACCAACTGAGATTTCAAAGCACAATCGAATTGGCAACTTTTTCTTTATCTAAAAGCTATCTATGTACATAAATACACCACTTAAAAGGTTCACTGAAGAAACATTAACATTAAAACAATAACACAACACAAAATGACATAACAATTACTCAGTTTTAGGTTTATACCTTTATTTTTAATATTCATTTTATTAAACGACAATTAGACGCGATTTAAGAGTAAAAATTAATATTTTTGTGGAACGTGCACAGGTTTTTTGTCATTTCCCTCGGTAACCGTAGCGCGCACGAATTAAAGAGACCAAAAATGAAATTGCCGTTAGTTTTATTGTCTGATAAAAAATATTTTTAGGACAAAAAATCGCCAATATCAGACTTATGTTTTTTTATTTGTAACTTACGAAATCAACCAATGTGCATATACAACATTAATGTATACTATTGGTGTAAGAGTTTTTTCCTAAAGAGCCTAGTAGTCACAGCGACGGAAACCGCGAACACTTATAGGAGTGAACGAGATAAGTATGCGGCTAACGCCTTTCGTTAAGAAAATACCAGAAAAAATACCAGTCTTATCGAAGGATATATCATATAGCTGCCATAGGAACGATCGGAAAATTAGTCGGAAAACATGAAACAAAAGTTATATCTTTTGTGTTTTTAAACATATAACCTTATAAACTTGAAAATAACATTTTCTAAGTATTTCTGAATTTCGAATCAAATTTTACTGAAATCGGACGACTATATCATATAGCTGTCATAGGAACGATCGGATAATTGGTGGGAAATAATGTGAAACAAATTATAGCTTTCGGTCTTTTTGACATTTTATCTTATAATATTGGGAATATAAATTTTTATATTTTTAGGAATTTCGAATTCAATTTGATAAAATTATTGATTATTTTTTATAACTGCAAGGGTATACAAGCTTCGGCTTGCCGAAGTTAACTTCCTTTCTTGTTTTCCGTATATTCCTTTCGAAGCTATAAGATCCGTCTGGTTCCGACTTTTATACGCTGGTCGAAACTTACCTTTTATAAAATCAGGCATCAATGAAAAGGTAATTTAAATGACGTTTCAATGATACAATACTTTTTTTAACCTATTTAGAATTATTGAAAATGATTAATTTTTGTGAAAATCTACTTCTATAACTTTTTTCTTCGTCTTGAAAATAAAATTAAGTTTTTGAATGCAAAAAGTTTCTTACAACCAAAAAATTAGTAACTGCAACAAGAATTTTTTAAAAATCATTTTGTTTATACTTTTATGATCAAAAATAATATAAATATAAAAATAATAAAAAATATAAACCAAAAATCGTCGCTGTTGTGAACTCTATTGTCTAAGCCACAGGCAGAACTCAGGATGGCCCGATGATCTGGAATGCTGTAAAAGAAAACTTCTAATAGACCTAAAGAAAAAATTCTGGTAAATTTAGTATATGCGCGTGGAGTATTACTATTTTTAGCAGAACTTTAGAATGGTAGTGCGCATCACCAGGTTTAATAGGCATTAACATTTTTAATTATTATTTTAATGGCGCGTAGTTTATACATGCCGAAATAAATAAACTAAAACTTATATTTTAAAGTATTACACTAGTCGGCATAAGTTTTGACAAAAGTTTTTTTTTTGACAAAAGAAAAGTTGAACTTGCTTCGTTTAACTTTTGGCATCAACGGAAAGGTCATTTAAATTCCGTTTGAATGATGCACTACTTTTCTTAACCCATTCAGTACTTATTAAAAATTCCGAATTTGTGAGAAAATCCACTTTTTGAATTTTTTTCCTCGACTTGAAAATTTAAATATTTTGATGTAAAACGTTTGTTAAAACAAAAATAATAGTATCTGCAAAAAACATTTTTCAAAAAAAAATGTTCTATATTTTGTATGATTTTTTGAAAATATTTAGAAATACGTATTAAATTGAAATGAATTGAAAAAAATGAAAAAACCCTTTGAGAGGCTATAATGATTTCAGTCAGAAATTTGCAAAGCAGTGAAGGAGTCGTTTCCGACCCCATAAAGTATATATATTCTTGATCAGCGTCACTAGACGGGTCGATCTAGCCATGTCCGTCTGTCCGTCCGTTTCTACGCAAACTAGTCTCTCAGTTTTAAAGCTACCGGGCTGAAACATTCCCAAAAGTCTTTTTTCTATTGCAGGTAATATATATATATATTTGAATGATGCACTAGTTTTCTTAACCCATTCAGTACTTATTAAAAATTCCGAATTTGTGAGAAAATCCACTTTTTGAATTTTTTTCCTCGACTTGAAAATTTAAATATTTTGATGTAAAACGTTTGTTAAAACAAAAATAATAGTATCTGCAAAAAACATTTTTCAAAAAAAAATGTTCTATATTTTGTATGATTTTTTGAAAATATTTAGAAATACGTATTAAATTGAAATGAATTGAAAAAAATGAAAAAACCCTTTCAGAGGCTATAATGATTTCAGTCAGAAGTTTGCAAAGCAGTGAAGGAGACGTTTCCGACCCCAAAAAGTATATATGTTCTTGATCAGCGTCACTAGACGGGTCGATCTAGCCATGTCCGTCTGTCCGTCCTTTTCTACGCAAACTAGTCTCTCAGTTTTAAAGCTACCGGGCTGAAACATTCCCAAAAGTCTTTTTTCTATTGCAGGTAATATATATATATATTTGAATGATGCACTAGTTTTCTTAACCCATTCAGTACTTATTAAAAATTCCGAATTTGTGAGAAAATCAACTTTTTGAATTTTTTTCCTCGACTTGAAAATTTAAATATTTGAATGTAAAACGTTTGTTAAAACAAAAATAATAGTATCTGCAAAAAACATTTTTCAAACAAATTTTTCTATATTTTGTATGATTTTTTGAAAATATTTAGAAATACGTATTGAATTGAAATGAATTGAAAAAAATGAAAAAAAACCCTTTCAGAGGCTATAATGATTTCAGTCAGAAGTTTGCAAAGCAGTGAAGGAGACGTTTCCGACCCCAAAAAGTATATATATTCTTGATCAGCGTCACTAGACGGGTCGATCTAGCCATGTCCGTCTGTCCGTCCTTTTCTACGCAAACTAGTCTCTCAAAAAAAAAGTCTTTTTTCTATTGCAGGTAATATATAAGTCGGAACCAGCCGGATCAGACAACTATATCTTATAGGAACTATAGGGGAAACAATTTAAAAAAATTATATCTTTGGTGTTTTTTTACATATAACCTTCTAAGCTTAAAAGTTAAATTTTTTAATTAGTTTTGAATTTTGAATTAAATTTTATCAAAATCGGACGACTATATCATATAGCTGCCATAGGAACGATCGAAAGATAGTGGTAAAATAATATACACAAAATTAAATCTTCGGTGCTTTTCAGCATATAACCTCCTACGCTGGGAAATAACATTTTTTAATTGGTTTTAAATTTCGAATTAAATTTTTATCAAAATCGGACAACCATATCATATAGCTGTAATAGAAACGATCTCAAAATTAGTCGTCAAATATAAAGAAAAATTGTATCCTTGGTGTTCGTTTACATATAACCTCCTACGCTTGGAAATAACATTTTTTAATTGGTTTAGAATTTCGAATTAAAGTTTATCAAAATCGGACAACCATATCATATAGCTGCCATAGAAACGATCTCAAAATAAGTCAGAAAATATGAAAAAATTATATCTTTTGTGTTTTTTCACATATAACCTTCTAAGCTTGGAAATAACATTTTTTGAAGTTTTAAGAATTTTGAATTCAATTTAATAAAAATTGGACTACTCTAACTATAGAGTTAAAAAAAAATAGTCTAAAAATAGAATAAAGTCATTTTTTAATAAATGAAGTCAGCAACAATCCTTAAAAATTTCACATGGTTTTACTAAAGTTAAGCATAAGCATAAAAAACATTGCTTGGTGTCGTAAAGACCATTTGATTGTACTGACCATAGTACATCATCGTCCAAGATATGGTAGGTTTACAAGATTTGATCATTCAAACCGATGAAGGAATACTGGATTCATCGGGAAAATGTTACTTGCTGAAGAAAGTAAAATTTAACATGAAATTATTAAAAACAAAAAAAAAACGATAAAATTGCGGCAATTTTTTTAATTCATGCCAAATTTTATTTGTGGCTCGTTGCAAAAAACGCTTCATGTTTTTCAGTTGATTACTTATTTTTTAATTTGTACCTATGGTACAAATTTATTAATTTAAACATTGTATAGGAACTCATTAATATGTAATTAGTTTAGCAAAACTGGCAACTAAAAAAAATTCAATTACAAGAGACCATGGCTGACCGCCAAGTTCTATTTGCACTTAAGGTGGTCATCCCGTGTTAAAACCGTTTGTCTAAATGTATTTCGAACATTTTTTCCAACTAACGGTTAAAAGATACAATTTGAAATTCCATATATTTAGGTAATGTTTATGTACATTAGTTAATTAATTTTGAGTAAAACAAAATAAACACTAGAAGTTAGAGCACGATAAAGTAAGGGTTGTAAAAAAAAAAAATAACAATCCGCTGGCTATCAGGATTCGGACTGAACGAGTGATTTCATTAAAAAAAATTCAAAGGCATTTTAATCATTTAATATGTTAGAAAACATCAAGGTTTTTTTTATTCATCCTATACGATATAGTTGTCCGATTCTACTCGTTTTCACTTAATAATAGATTTCAGACTTTTGTAAAGGTTGCATCTCGATAGTTAGCACTACACTTGTTATTATTATACATTTTTGCTTAGTTACAAATTAATTGCTAATAATTTTTTTGATAAACGGATCGATTTGAAAATATTTTTTCCATCCGTTTGGACGTTAAAATAAAAATTGTATTCATTATTGACCATCATCCAGAATACCGTGATAAAAATTAAATTAAATAATACTCATTTAAGTGTCTTAAATTAGACTACTAAGTTATGTTTATTGAGTATACATATGTTTATCATGTTAAAGACAAAACGCAGGGAACGTAAAAATTTGATGGCTTTGCTAAACTTTGGGTTTCTAGAACTTAATGTACGTTTTTGTGAAAATTGTATCTTATAGTAGATAAGGCATACACACATTGCATACGTATATTTTTATTTCTGGAGAATACTGTTAAAGCAAAAACTTACGAAAATTATTTTTCGGAATTATAAGCTATCTTTATTGATTTGGATTATAGAAAACAAAGCGTGACACAATTTAAACCTTGTGAAAGACATTTGCAAAAACTTAAAATTAAGTGCTATCGGTTAGCATTTGTCCTTAAAATACCAATTAGGGCACGTTCACCATGTCACACACTGGTTGATCTAGTATAGCAGAGGCGCCTAAAAATACTTCCAGATGGAAGATATTCAGTAAAAAATTATTGTACTGCTATTATGGACCCAATAAGATAAATGAAATAATAAAAACAAGAAAAAAAAACATACGTTAAGGAAGCAATATACTAGAAAGTGACTTTTTAACACATAAATAGAATTGCATACTTTTAGCTTAAGTAAAATATCAGAATTTATTTTTTTTTTTAAATCAATTTTAAAATTGACAACTGAACATTTTTCGGTTTAACGCCGATGTTTGCCTTTTAAAACATCGGAAATGCTACGATTTCTGACCAACTGAGATTTCAAAGCACAATCGAATTGGCAACTTTTTCTTTATCTAAAATCTATCTATGTACATAAATACACCACTTAAAAGGTTCACTGAAGAAACATTAACATTAAAACAATAACACAACACAAAATGACATAACAATTACTCAGTTTTAGGTTTATACCTTTATTTTTAATATTCATTTTATTAAACGAGAATTAGACGCGATTTAAGAGTAAAAATTAATATTTTTGTGGAACGTGCACAGGTTTTTTGTCATTTCCCTCGGTAACCGTAGCGCGCACGAATTAAAGAGACCAAAAATGAAATTACCGTTAGTTTTATTGTCTGATAAAAAATATTTTTAGGACAAAAGATCGCCAATATCAGACTTATGTTTTTTTATTTGTAACTTACGAAATCAACCAATGTGCATATAAAACATTAATGTATACTATTGGTGTAAGAGAACAGTTTTTCCTAAAGAGCCTAGTACTCACAGCGACGGAAACCGCGAACACTTATAGGAGTGAACGAGATAAGTATGCGGCTAACGCCTTTCGTTAAGAAAATACCAGAAAAAATACCAGTCTTATCGAAGGATATATCATATAGCTGCCATAGGAACGATCGGAAAATTAGTCGGAAAACATGAAACAAAAGGTATATCTATTGTGTTTTTAAACATATAACCTTATAAACTTGAAAATAACATTTTCTAAGTATTTCTGAATTTCGAATCAAATTTTACTGAAATCGGACGACTATATCATATAGCTGTCATAGGAACGATCGGATAATTGGTGGGAAATAATGTGAAACAAATTATAGCTTTCGGTCTTTTTGACATTTTATCTTATAACATTGGGAATATAAATTTTTATATTTTTAAGAATTTCGAATTCAATTTGATAAAATTATTGATTATTTTTTATAACTGCAAGGGTATACAAACTTCGGCTAGCCGAAGTTAACTTCCTTTCTTGTTTTCCGTATATTCCTTTCGAAGCTATAAGATCCGTCTGGTTCCGACTTTTATACGCTGGTCGAAACTTACCTTTTATAAAATCAGGCATCAATGAAAAGGTAATTTAAATGACGTTTCAATGATACAATACTTTTTTTTAACCTATTTAGAATTATTGAAAATGACTAATTTTTGTGAAAATCTACTTCTATAACTTTTTTCTTCGTCTCGAAAATAAAATTAAGTTTTTGAATGCAAAAAGTTTCTTACAACAAAAAAATTAGTAACTGCAACAAGAACTTTTAAAATCATTTTGTTTATACTTTTATGATCAAAAATAATATAAATATAAAAATAATAAAAAATATAAACCAAAAATCGTCGCTGTTGTGAACTCTATTGTCTAAGCCACAGGCAGAACTCAGGATGGCCCGATGATCTGGAATGCTGTAAAAGAAAACTTCTAATAGACCTAAAGAAAAAATTCTGGTAAATTTAGTATATGCGCGTGGAGTATTACTATTTTTAGCAGAACTTTAGAATGGTAGTGCGCATCACCAGGTTTAATAGGCATTAACATTTTTAATTATTATTTTAATGGCGCGTAGTTTATACATGCCGAAATAAATAAAGTAAAACTTATATTTTAAAGTATTACACTAGTCGGCATAAGTTTTGACAAAAGTTTTTTTTTTGACAAAAGAAAAGTTGAACTTGCTTCGTTTAACTTTTGGCATCAACGGAAAGGTCATTTAAATTCCGTTTGAATGATGCACTACTTTTCTTAACCCATTCAGTACTTATTAAAAATTCCGAATTTGTGAAAAAATCCACTTTTTGAATTTTTTTCCTCGACTTGAAAATTTAAATATTTTGATGTAAAACGTTTGTTAAAACAAAAATAATAGTATCTGCAAAAAACATTTTTCAAAAATATTTTTTCTATATTTTGTATGATTTTTTGAAAATATTTAGAAATACGTATTAAATTGAAATGAATTGAAAAAAATGAAAAAAAAAACCTTTCAGAGGCTATAATGATTTCAGTCAGAAGTTTGCAAAGCAGTGAAGGAGACGTTTCCGACCCCAAAAAGTATATATATTCTTGATCAGCGTCACTAGACGGGTCGATCTAGCCATGTCCGTCTGTCCGTCCTTTTCTACGCAAACTAGTCTCTCAGTTTTAAAGCTACCGGGCTGAAACATTCCCAAAAGTCTTTTTTCTATTGCAGGTAATATATATATATATTTGAATGATGCACTAGTTTTCTTAACCCATTCAGTACTTATTAAAAATTCCGAATTTGTGAGAAAATCCACTTTTTGAATTTTTTTCCTCGACTTGAAAATTTAAATATTTGAATGTAAAACGTTTGTTAAAACAAAAATAATAGTATCTGCAAAAAACATTTTTCAAACAAATTTTTCTATATTTTGTATGATTTTTTGAAAATATTTAGAAATACGTATTGAATTGAAATGAATTGAAAAAAATGAAAAAAAACCCTTTCAGAGGCTATAATGATTTCAGTCAGAAGTTTGCAAAGCAGTGAAGGAGACGTTTCCGACCCCAAAAAGTATATATATTCTTGATCAGCGTCACTAGACGGGTCGATCTAGCCATGTCCGTCTGTCCGTCCTTTTCTACGCAAACTAGTCTCTCAAAAAAAAAGTCTTTTTTCTATTGCAGGTAATATATAAGTCGGAACCAGCCGGATCAGACAACTATATCTTATAGGAACTATAGGGGAAACAATTTAAAAAAATTATATCTTTGGTGTTTTTTTACATATAACCTTCTAAGCTTAAAAGTTAAATTTTTTAATTAGTTTTGAATTTTGAATTAAATTTTATCAAAATCGGACGACTATATCATATAGCTGCCATAGGAACGATCGAAAGATAGTGGTAAAATAATATACACAAAATTAAATCTTCGGTGCTTTTCAGCATATAACCTCCTACGCTGGGAAATAACATTTTTTAATTGGTTTTAAATTTCGAATTAAATTTTTATCAAAATCGGACAACCATATCATATAGCTGTAATAGAAACGATCTCAAAATTAGTCGTCAAATATAAAGAAAAATTGTATCCTTGGTGTTCGTTTACATATAACCTCCTACGCTTGGAAATAACATTTTTTAATTGGTTTAGAATTTCGAATTAAAGTTTATCAAAATCGGACAACCATATCATATAGCTGCCATAGAAACGATCTCAAAATAAGTCAGAAAATATGAAAAAATTATATCTTTTGTGTTTTTTCACATATAACCTTCTAAGCTTGGAAATAACATTTTTTGAAGTTTTAAGAATTTTGAATTCAATTTAATAAAAATTGGACTACTCTAACTATAGAGTTAAAAAAAAATAGTCTAAAAATAGAATAAAGTCATTTTTTAATAAATGAAGTCAGCAACAATCCTTAAAAATTTCACATGGTTTTACTAAAGTTAAGCATAAGCATAAAAAACATTGCTTGGTGTCGTAAAGACCATTTGATTGTACTGACCATAGTACATCATCGTCCAAGATATGGTAGGTTTACAAGATTTGATCATTCAAACCGATGAAGGAATACTGGATTCATCGGGAAAATGTTACTTGCTGAAGAAAGTAAAATTTAACATGAAATTATTAAAAACAAAAAAAAAACCATAAAATTGCGGCAATTTTTTTAATTCATGCCAAATTTTATTTGTGGCTCGTTGCAAAAAACGCTTCATGTTTTTCAGTTGATTACTTATTTTTTAATTTGTACCTATGGTACAAATTTATTAATTTAAACATTGTATAGGAACTCATTAATATGTAATTAGTTTAGCAAAACTGGCAACTAAAAAAAATTCAATTACAAGAGACCATGGCTGACCGCCAAGTTCTATTTGCACTTAAGGTGGTCATCCCGTGTTAAAACCGTTTGTCTAAATGTATTTCGAACATTTTTTCCAACTAACGGTTAAAAGATACAATTTGAAATTCCATATATTTAGGTAATGTTTATGTACATTAGTTAATTAATTTTGAGTAAAACAAAATAAACACTAGAAGTTAGAGCACGATAAAGTAAGGGTTGTAAAAAAAAAAAATAACAATCCGCTGGCTATCAGGATTCGGACTGAACGAGTGATTTCATTAAAAAAAATTCAAAGGCATTTTAATCATTTAATATGTTAGAAAACATCAAGGTTTTTTTTATTCATCCTATACGATATAGTTGTCCGATTCTACTCGTTTTCACTTAATAATAGATTTCAGACTTTTGTAAAGGTTGCATCTCGATAGTTAGCACTACACTTGTTATTATTATACATTTTTGCTTAGTTACAAATTAATTGCTAATAATTTTTTTGATAAACGGATCGATTTAAAAATATTTTTTCCATCCGTCTGGACGTTAAAATAAAAATTGTATTCATTATTGACCATCATCCAGAATACCGTGATAAAAATTAAATTAAATAATACTCATTTAAGTGTCTTAAATTAGACTACTAAGTTATGTTTATTGAGTATACATATGTATATCATGTTAAAGACAAAACGCAGGGAACGTAAAAATTTGATGGCTTTGCTAAACAACTTTGGGTTTCTAGAACTTAATGTACGTTTTTGTGAAAATTGTATCTTATAGTAGATAAGGCATACACACATTGCATACGTATATTTTTATTTCTGGAGAATACTGTTAAAGCAAAAACTTACGAAAATTATTTTTCGGAATTATAAGCTATCTTTATTGATTTGGATTATAGAAAACAAAGCGTGACACAATTTAAACCTTGTGAAAGACATTTGCAAAAACTTAAAATTAAGTGCTATCGGTTAGCATTTGTCCTTAAAATACCAATTAGGGCACGTTCACCATGTCACACACTGGTTGATCTAGTATAGCAGAGGCGCCTAAAAATACTTCCAGATGGAAGATATTCAGTAAAAAATTATTGTACTGCTATTATGGACCCAATAAGATAAATGAAATAATAAAAACAAGAAAAAAAACCATACGTTAAGGAAGCAATATACTAGAAAGTGACTTTTTAACACATAAATAGAATTGCATACTTTTAGCTTAAGTAAAATATCAGAATTTATTTTTTTTTTTAAATCAATTTTAAAATTCACAACTGAACATTTTTCGGTTTAACGCCGATGTTTGCCTTTTAAAACATCGGAAATGCTACGATTTCTGACCAACTGAGATTTCAAAGCACAATCGAATTGGCAACTTTTTCTTTATCTAAAATCTATCTATGTACATAAATACACCACTTAAAAGGTTCACTGAAGAAACATTAACATTAAAACAATAACACAACACAAAATGACATAACAATTACTCAGTTTTAGGTTTATACCTTTATTTTTAATATTCATTTTATTAAACGAGAATTAGACGCGATTTAAGAGTAAAAATTAATATTTTTGTGAAACGTGCACAGGTTTTTTGTCATTTCCCTCGGTAACCGTAGCGCGCACGAATTAAAGAGACCAAAAATGAAATTACCGTTAGTTTTATTGTCTGATAAAAAATATTTTTAGGACAAAAGATCGCCAATATCAGACTTATGTTTTTTTATTTGTAACTTACGAAATCAACCAATGTGCATATAAAACATTAATGTATACTATTGGTGTAAGAGAACAGTTTTTCCTAAAGAGCCTAGTACTCACAGCGACGGAAACCGCGAACACTTATAGGAGTGAACGAGGTAAGTATGCGGCTAACGCCTTTCGTTAAGAAAATACCAGAAAAAATACCAGTCTTATCGAAGGAATTTCAGTAAGCACCGTTGGCCGTGGCTGAAGGAAAAAAAAAGTAAATCATTGGCTGTGTCCGTGCAGAAGCCCGCGTCGAAACCAAAGTTTAAAAATGGAAGGCTGGATTGGATTCCAGCACTGCCTGTGGATTTGCAGTGTTCCAGTATTGCTATACGTATACTTCGGTTCGGAACCGCTTCGTTTTCTCTGTTACATACTTTCTGACGAATCTACCAATTTTTCGAACGTTCCGATGACTATGATATAATGCTCCGATTTCGATGAAATTGAATTCGAAACTTAGAACTAATTGATAAAAGGTTTATTCCAAGAGTAGGAAATTATATGTGAAACACATAATTTTTATACAGAGGGTATAATGATTTCAGTCAGAAGTTTGCAACGCAGTGAAGGAGACGTTTCCGATATATATATTCTTGATCAGCGTCACAAGACGAGTCGATCTAGCCATGTCCGTCTGTCCGTCCGCTTCTACGCAAACTAGTCTCTCAGTTTTAAAGCTATCGGGCTGAAACTTTCTTTCTTCTATTGCAGGTAGTACATAAGTCGGAACCAGCCGGATCGGAAAACTATATCCTATAACTCCCATAGGAACTATCGGGGAAAAAATTAAAAAAAATATATATCTTTCGTGTTTTCTAACATATACCTCTCTAAGCTTGGATATAACATTTTTTATTTGGTTTTAAATTTCGAATTAAATTTTATCAAAATCGGGCGACTATATCATATAGCTGCCATAGGAACGATCGGAAAATTAGTCGGAAAACATGAAACAAAAGTTATATCTTTTGTGTTTTTAAACATATAACCTTATAAGCTTGAAAATAACATTTTCTAAGTATTTCTGAATTTCGAATCAAATTTTATTGAAATCGGACGACTATATCATATAGCTGTCATAGGAACGATCGGATAATTGGTGGGAAATAATGTGAAACAAATTATAGCTTTCGGTCTTTTTGACATTTTATCTTATAATATTGGGAATATAAATTTTTATATTTTTAGGAATTTCGAATTCAATTTGATAAAATTATTGATTATTTTTTATAACTGCAAGGGTATACAAACTTCGGCTTGCCGAAGTTAACTTCCTTTCTTGTTTTCCGTATATTCCTTTCGAAGCTATAAGATCCGTCTGGTTCCGACTTTTATACGCTGGTCGAAACTTACCTTTTATAAAATCAGGCATCAATGAAAAGGTAATTTAAATGACGTTTCAATGATACAATACTTTTTTTTAACCTATTTAGAATTATTGAAAATGACTAATTTTTGTGAAAATCTACTTCTATAACTTTTTTCTTCGTCTTGAAAATAAAATTAAGTTTTTGAATGCAAAAAGTTTCTTACAATAAAAAAATTAGTAACTGCAACAAGAATTTTTTAAAAATCATTTTGTTTATACTTTTATGATCAAAAATAATATAAATATAAAAATAATAAAAAATATAGACCAAAAATCGTCGTTGTTGTGAACTCTATTGTCTAAGCCACAGGCAGAACTCAGGATGGCCCGATGATCTGGAATGCTGTAAAAGAAAACTTCTAATAGACCTAAAGAAAAAATTCTGGTAAATTTAGTATATGCGCGTGGAGTATTACTATTTTTAGCAGAACTTTAGAATGGTAGTGCGCATCACCAGGTTTAATAGGCATTAACATTTTTAATTATTATTTTAATGGCGCGTAGTTTATACATGCCGAAATAAATAAAGTAAAACTTATATTTTAAAGTATTACACTAGTCGGCATAAGTTTTGACAAAAGTTTTTTTTTTGACAAAAGAAAAGTTGAACTTGCTTCGTTTAACTTTTGGCATCAACGGAAAGGTCATTTAAATTCCGTTTGAATGATGCACTACTTTTCTTAACCCATTCAGTACTTATTAAAAATTCCGAATTTGTGAAAAAATCCACTTTTTGAATTTTTTTCCTCGACTTGAAAATTTAAATATTTTGATGTAAAACGTTTGTTAAAACAAAAATAATAGTATCTGCAAAAAACATTTTTCAAAAATATTTTTTCTATATTTTGTATGATTTTTTGAAAATATTTAGAAATACGTATTAAATTGAAATGAATTGAAAAAAATGAAAAAAAAAACCTTTCAGAGGCTATAATGATTTCAGTCAGAAGTTTGCAAAGCAGTGAAGGAGACGTTTCCGACCCCAAAAAGTATATATATTCTTGATCAGCGTCACTAGACGGGTCGATCTACCATGTCCGTCTGTCCGTCCGTTTCTACGCAAACTAGTCTCTCAGTTTTAAAGCTACCAGGCTGAAACATTCCCAAAAGTCTCTTTTCTATTGCAGGTAATATATAAGTCGGAACCAGCCAGATCAGACAACTATATCTTATAGGAACTATAGGAAAACAATTTAAAAAAAATTATATCTTTGGTGTTGTTTTACATATAACCTTCTAAGCTTAAAAGTTAAATTTTTTAATTAGTTTTGAATTTTGAATTAAATTTTATCAAAATCGGACGACTATATCATATAGCTTCCATAGGAACGATCGAAAGATAGTGGTAAAATAATATACACAAAATTAAATCTTCGGTGCTTCTCAGCATATAACCTCCTACGCTGGGAAATAACATTTTTTAATTGGTTTTAAATTTCGAATTAAATTTTTATCAAAATCAGACAACCATATCATATAGCTGCCATAGAAACGATCTCAAAATTAGTCGTCAAGTATAAAAAAAAAATTGTATCCTTGGTGTTCGTTTACATATAACCTCCTACGCTTGGAAATAACATTTTTTAATTGGTTTAGAATTTCGAATTAAATTTTATCAAAATCGGACAACCATATCATATAGCTGCCATAGAAACGATCTCAAAATTAGTCAGAAAATATGAAAAATTATATCTTTTGTGTTTTTTCACATATAACCTTCTAAGCTTGGAATTAACATTTTTTGAAGTTTTAAGAATTTTAAATTCAATTTAATAAAAATTGGACTACTCTAACATATAGAAGTAAAAAAAAATAGTCTAAAAAAAGAATAAAGTCATTTTTTTAATAAATGAAGTCAGCAACAATCCTTAAAAATTTCACATGGTTTTACTAAAAAAGCATTGCTTGGTGTCGTAAAGACCATTTGATTGTACTGACCATAGTATATCATCGTCCAAGATATGGTAGGTTTACAAGATTTGATCATTCAAACCGATGAAGGAATACTGGATTCATCGGGAAAATGTTACTTGCTGAAGAAAGTAAAATTTAACATGAAATTATTAAAAACAAAAAAAAAACGATAAAAATTGCGGCAATTTTTTTAATTCTCTCAGTTTTAAAGCTACCGGGCTGAAACATTCCCAAAAGTCTTTTTTCTATTGCAGGTAATATATAAGTCGGAACCAGCCGGATCAGACAACTATATCTTATAGGAACTATAGGGGAAACAATTAAAAAAAATATATATATCTTTGGTGTTGTTTTACATATAACCTTCTAAGCTTAAAAGTAAAATTTTTTAATTAGTTTGGAATTTTGAATTAAATTTTATCAAAATCGGACGACTATATCATATAGCTGCCATAGAAACGATCTCAAAATTAGTCGTCAAATATAAAGAAAAATTGTATCTTTGATGTTTTTTTTACATATAACCTCCTACGCTTGGAAATAACATTTTTTAATTGGTTTAGAATTTCGAATTAAAGTTTATCAAAATCGGACAACCATATCATATAGCTGCCATAGAAACGATCTCAAAATAAGTCAGAAAATATGGAAAAATTATATCTTTTGTGTTTTTTCACATATAACCTTCTAAGCTTGGAAATAACATTTTTTGAAGTTTTAAGAATTTTGAATTCAATTTAATAAAAATTGGACTACTCTAACTATAGAGTTAAAAAAAAAATAGTCTAAAAATAGAATAAAGTCATTTTTTTAATAAATGAAGTCAGCAACAATCCTTAAAAATTTCACATGGTTTTACTAAAGTTAAGCATAAGCATAAAAAACATTGCTTGGTGTCGTAAAGACCATTTGATTGTACTGACCATAGTACATCATCGTCCAAGATATGGTAGGTTTACAAGATTTGATCATTCAAACCGATGAAGGAATACTGGATTCATCGGGAAAATGTTACTTGCTGAAGAAAGTAAAATTTAACATGAAATTATTAAAAACAAAAAAAAAACCATAAAATTGCGGCAATTTTTTTAATTCATGCCAAATTTTATTTGTGGCTCGTTGCAAAAAACGCTTCATGTTTTTCAGTTGATTACTTATTTTTTAATTTGTACCTATGGTACAAATTTATTAATTTAAACATTGTATAGGAACTCATTAATATGTAATTAGTTTAGCAAAACTGGCAACTAAAAAAAATTCAATTACAAGAGACCATGGCTGACCGCCAAGTTCTATTTGCACTTAAGGTGGTCATCCCGTGTTAAAACCGTTTGTCTAAATGTATTTCGAACATTTTTTCCAACTAACGGTTAAAAGATACAATTTGAAATTCCATATATTTAGGTAATGTTTATGTACATTAGTTAATTAATTTTGAGTAAAACAAAATAAACACTAGAAGTTAGAGCACGATAAAGTAAGGGTTGTAAAAAAAAAAAATAACAATCCGCTGGCTATCAGGATTCGGACTGAACGAGTGATTTCATTAAAAAAAATTCAAAGGCATTTTAATCATTTAATATGTTAGAAAACATCAAGGTTTTTTTTATTCATCCTATACGATATAGTTGTCCGATTCTACTCGTTTTCACTTAATAATAGATTTCAGACTTTTGTAAAGGTTGCATCTCGATAGTTAGCACTACACTTGTTATTATTATACATTTTTGCTTAGTTACAAATTAATTGCTAATAATTTTTTTGATAAACGGATCGATTTAAAAATATTTTTTCCATCCGTCTGGACGTTAAAATAAAAATTGTATTCATTATTGACCATCATCCAGAATACCGTGATAAAAATTAAATTAAATAATACTCATTTAAGTGTCTTAAATTAGACTACTAAGTTATGTTTATTGAGTATACATATGTATATCATGTTAAAGACAAAACGCAGGGAACGTAAAAATTTGATGGCTTTGCTAAACAACTTTGGGTTTCTAGAACTTAATGTACGTTTTTGTGAAAATTGTATCTTATAGTAGATAAGGCATACACACATTGCATACGTATATTTTTATTTCTGGAGAATACTGTTAAAGCAAAAACTTACGAAAATTATTTTTCGGAATTATAAGCTATCTTTATTGATTTGGATTATAGAAAACAAAGCGTGACACAATTTAAACCTTGTGAAAGACATTAGCAAAAACTTAAAATTAAGTGCTATCGGTTAGCATTTTTCCTTAAAATACCAATTAGGGCACGTTCACCATATCACACACTGGTTGATCTAGTATAGCAGAGGCGCCTAAAAATACTTCCAGATGGAAGATATTCAGTAAAAAATTATTGTACTGCTATTATGGACCCAATAAGATAAATGAAATAATAAAAACAAGAAAAAAAACCATACGTTAAGGAAGCAATATACTAGAAAGTGACTTTTTAACACATAAATTCAATTGCATACTTTTAGCTTAAGTAAAATATCAGAATTTATTTTTTTTAAAAAATCAATTTTAAAATTCACAATTGAACATTTTTCGGTTTAACGCCGATGTTTGCCTTTTAAAACATCGGAAAAGCTACGATTTCTGACCAACTGAGATTTCAAAGCACAATCGAATTGGCAACTAAAATCTATCTATGTACATAAATACACCACTTAAAAGGTTCACTGAAGAAACATTAACATTAAAACAATAACACAACACAAAATGACATAACAATTACTCAGTTTTAGGTTTATACCTTTATTTTTAATATTCATTTTATTAAACGAGAATTAGACGCGATTTAAGAGTAAAAATTAATATTTTTGTGGAACGTGCACAGGTTTTTTGTCATTTCCCTCGGTAACCGTAGCGCGCACGAATTAAAGAGACCAAAAATGAAATTACCGTTAGTTTTATTGTCTGATAAAAAATATTTTTAGGACTAAAAATCGCCAATATCAGACTTATGTTTTTTTATTTGTAACTTACGAAATCAACCAATGTGCATATACAACATTAATGTATACTATTGGTGTAAGAGTTTTTTCCTAAAGAGCCTAGTACTCACAGCGACGGAAACCGCGAACACTTATAGGAGTGAACGAGGTAAGTATGCGGCTAACGCCTTTCGTTAAGAAAATACCAGAAAAAATACCAGTCTTATCGAAGGAATTTCAGTAAGCACCGTTGGCCGTGGCTGAAGGAAAAAAAAAGTAAATCATTGGCTGTGTCCGTGCAGAAGCCCGCGTCGAAACCAAAGTTTAAAAATGGAAGGCTGGATTGGATTCCAGCACTGCCTGTGGATTTGCAGTGTTCCAGTATTGCTATACGTATACTTCGGTTCGGAACCGCTTCGTTTTCTCTGTTACATACTTTCTGACGAATCTACCAATTTTTCGAACGTTCCGATGACTATGATATAATGCTCCGATTTCGATGAAATTAAATTCGAAACTTAGAACTAATTGATAAAAGGTTTATTCCAAGAGTAGGAAATTATATGTGAAACACATAATTTTTATACAGAGGGTATAATGATTTCAGTCAGAAGTTTGCAACGCAGTGAAGGAGACGTTTCCGATATATATATTCTTGATCAGCGTCACAAGACGAGTCGATCTAGCCATGTCCGTCTGTCCGTCCGCTTCTACGCAAGCTAGTCTCTCAGTTTTAAAGCTATCGGGCTGAAACTTTCTTTCTTCTATTGCAGGTAGTACATAAGTCGGAACCAGCCGGATCGGAAAACTATATCCTATAACTCCCATAGGAACTATCGGGGAAAAAATTAAAAAAAATATATATCTTTCGTGTTTTCTAACATATACCTCTCTAAGCTTGGATATAACATTTTTTATTTGGTTTTAAATTTCGAATTAAATTTTATCAAAATCGGGCGACTATATCATATAGCTGCCATAGGAACGATCGGAAAATTAGTCGGAAAACATGAAACAAAAGTTATATCTTTTGTGTTTTTAAACATATAACCTTATAAGCTTGAAAATAACATTTTCTAAGTATTTCTGAATTTCGAATCAAATTTTATTGAAATCGGACGACTATATCATATAGCTGTCATAGGAACGATCGAATAATTGGTGGGAAATAATGTGAAACAAATTATAGCTTTCGGTCTTTTTGACATTTTATCTTATAATATTGGGAATATAAATTTTTATATTTTTAAGAATTTCGAATTCAATTTAATAAAATTATTGATTATAACTGCAAGGGTATACAAACTTCGGCTTGCCGAAGTTAACTTCCTTTCTTGTTTTCCGTATATTCCTTTCGAAGCTATAAGATCCGTCTGGTTCCGACTTTTATACGCTGGTCGAAACTTACCTTTTATAAAATCAGGCATCAATGAAAAGGTAATTTAAATGACGTTTCAATGATACAATACTTTTTTTTAACCTATTTAGAATTATTGAAAATGGCTAATTTTTGTGAAAATCTACTTCTATAACTTTTTTCTTCGTCTTGAAAATAAAATTAAGTTTTTGAATGCAAAAAGTTTCTTACAATAAAAAAATTAGTAACTGCAACAAGAATTTTTTAAAAATCATTTTGTTTATACTTTTATGATCAAAAATAATATAAATATAAAAATAATAAAAAATATAGACCAAAAATCGTCGCTGTTGTGAACTCTATTGTCTAAGCCACAGGCAGAACTCAGGATGGCCCGATGATCTGGAATGCTGTAAAAGAAAACTTCTAATAGACCTAAAGAAAAAATTCTGGTAAATTTAGTATATGCGCGTGGAGTATTACTATTTTTAGCAGAACTTTAGAATGGTAGTGCGCATCACCAGGTTTAATAGGCATTAACATTTTTAATTATTATTTTAATGGCGCGTAGTTTATACATGCCGAAATAAATAAAGTAAAACTTATATTTTAAAGTATTACACTAGTCGGCATAAGTTTTGACAAAAGTTTTTTTTTTGACAAAAGAAAAGTTGAACTTGCTTCGTTTAACTTTTGGCATCAACGGAAAGGTCATTTAAATTCCGTTTGAATGATGCACTACTTTTCTTAACCCATTCAGTACTTATTAAAAATTCCGAATTTGTGAGAAAATCCACTTTTTGAATTTTTTTCCTCGACTTGAAAATTTAAATATTTTGATGTAAAACGTTTGTTAAAACAAAAATAATACTATCTGCAAAAAACATTTTTCAAAAAAAAAATGTTCTATATTTTGTATGATTTTTTGAAAATATTTAGAAATACGTATTAAATTGAAATGAATTGAAAAAAATGAAAAAACCCTTTGAGAGGCTATAATGATTTCAGTCAGAAGTTTGCAAAGCAGTGAAGGAGACGTTTCCGATCCCATAAAGTATATATATTCTTGATCAGCGTCACTAGACGGGTCGATCTAGCCATGTCCGTCTGTCCGTCCGTTTCTACGCAAACTAGTCTCTCAGTTTTAAAGCTACCGGGCTGAAACATTCCCAAAAGTCTTTTTTCTATTGCAGGTAATATATAAGTCGGAACCAGCCGGATCAGACAACTATATCTTATAGGAACTATAGGGGAAACAATTTAAAAAAAATTATATCTTTGGTGTTGTTTTACATATAACCTTCTAAGCTTAAAAGTTAAATTTTTTAATTAGTTTTGAATTTTGAATTAAATTTTATCAAAATCGGACGACTATATCATATAGCTTCCATAGGAACGATCGAAAGATAGTGGTAAAATAATATACACAAAATTAAATCTTCGGTGCTTTTCAGCATATAACCTCCTACGCTGGGAAATAACATTTTTTAATTGGTTTTAAATTTCGAATTAAATTTTTATCAAAATCAGACAACCATATCATATAGCTAATAAAAATTGGACTACTCTAACTATAGAGTTAAAAAAAAAATAGTCTAAAAATAGAATAAAGTCATTGTTTTAATAAATGAAGTCAGCAACAATCCTTAAAAATTTAACATGGTTTTACTAAAGTTAAGCATAAGCATAAAAAACATTGCTTGGTGTCGTAAAGACCATTTGATTGTACTGACCATAGTACATCATCGTCCAAGATATGGTAGGTTTACAAGATTTGATCATTCAAACCGATGAAGGAATACTGGAAAATGTTACTTGCTGAAGAAAGTAAAATTTAACATGAAATTATTAAAAACAAAAAAAAAACGATAAAAATTGCGGCAATTTTTTTAATTCATGCCAAATTTTATTTGTGGCTCGTTGCAAAAAACGCTTCATGTTTTTCAGTTGATTACTTATTTTTTAATTTGTACCTATGGTACAAATTTATTAATTTAAACATTGTATAGGAACTCATTAATATGTAATTAGTTTAGCAAAACTGGCAACTAAAAAAAATTCAATTACAAGAGACCATGGCTGACCGCCAAGTTCTATTTGCACTTAAGGTGGTCATCCCGTGTTAAAACTGTTTGTCTAAATGTATTTCGAACATTTTTTCCAACTAACGGTTAAAAGATACAATTTGAAATTCCATATATTTAGGTAATGTTTATGTACATTAGTTAATTAATTTTGAGTAAAACAAAATAAACACTAGAAGTTAGAGCACGATAAAGTAAGGGTTGTAAAAAAAAAAAATAACAATCCGCTGGCTATCAGGATTCGGACTGAACGAGTGATTTCATTAAAAAAAATTCAAAGGCATTTTAATCATTTAATATGTTAGAAAACATCAAGGTTTTTTTTATTCCTCCTGTACGATATAGTTGTCCGATTCTACTCGTTTTCACTTAATAATAGATTTCAGACTTTTGTAAAGGTTGCATCTCGATAGTTAGCACTACACTTGTTATTATTATACATTTTTGCTTAGTTACAAATTAATTGCTAATAATTTTTTTGATAAACGGATCGATTTGAAAATATTTTTTCCATCCGTCTGGACGTTAAAATAAAAATTGTATTCATTATTGACCATCATCCAGAATACCGTGATAAAAATTAAATTAAATAATACTCATTTAAGTGTCTTAAATTAGACTACTAAGTTATGTTTATTGAGCATACATATGTATATCATGTTAAAGACAAAACGCAGGGAACGTAAAAATTTGATGGCTTTGCTAAACAACTTTGGGTTTCTAGAACTTAATGTACGTTTTTGTGAAAATTGTATCTTATAGTAGATAAGGCATACACACATTGCATACGTATATTTTTATTTCTGGAGAATACTGTTAAAGCAAAAACTTACGAAAATTATTTTTCGGAATTATAAGCTATCTTTATTGATTTGGATTATAGAAAACAAAGCGTGACACAATTTAAACCTTGTGAAAGACATTTGCTAAAACTTAAAATTAAGTGCTATCGGTTAGCATTTGTCCTTAAAATACCAATTAGGGCACGTTCACCATATCACACACTGGTTGATCTAGTATAGCAGAGGCGCCTAAAAATACTTCCAGATGGAAGATATTCAGTAAAAAATTATTGTACTGCTATTATGGACCCAATAAGATAAATGAAATAATAAAAACAAGAAAAAAAACCATACGTTAAGGAAGCAATATACTAGAAAGTGACTTTTTAACACATAAATTCAATTGCATACTTTTAGCTTAAGTAAAATATCAGAATTTATTTTTTTTTTTAAATCAATTTTAAAATTCACAACTGAACATTTTTCGGTTAAACGCCGATGTTTGCCTTTTAAAACATCGGAAATGCTACGATTTCTGACCAACTGAGATTTCAAAGCACAATCGAATTGGCAACTTTTTCTTTATCTAAAATCTATCTATGTACATAAATACACCACTTAAAAGGTTCACTGAAGAAACATTAACATTAAAACAATAACACAACACAAAATGACATAACAATTACTCAGTTTTAGGTTTATACCTTTATTTTTAATATTCATTTTATTAAACGACAATTAGACGCGATTTAAGAGTAAAAATTAATATTTTTGTGGAACGTGCACAGGTTTTTTGTCATTTCCCTCGGTAACCGTAGCGCGCACGACTTTTTCTTTCCCAAAAGTCTTCTTTCTATTGCGGGTAGTACATAAGTCGGAACCAGCCGGATCGGAAAACTATATCTTATAGCTCCCATAGGAACTATCGGGGAAAAAATTTAAAAAAAATATATATTTTTCGTATTTTTTAACATATACTTCTCTAAGCTTGGACATAACATTTTTAAATTAGTTCTGAATTTCGATTTAAATTTTATCAAAATCGGACGACTATATCATATAGCTCCCATAGGAATAATCGGAAAATTAGTGGTAAAATAATTTTGAAAAATTATATCTTCGGTGTTTTTTAACTTATAACCTCCACCATTTTTTATTTAGTTTTGAATTTCGAATTAAATTTTATCAAAATCGGGCGACTATATCATATAGCTGCCATAGGAACGATCGGAAAATTAGTCGGAAAACATGAAACAAAAGTTATATCTTTTGTGTTTTTAAACATATAACCTTATAAACTTGAAAATAACATTTTCTAAGTATTTCTGAATTTCGAATCAAATTTTACTGAAATCGGACGACTATATCATATAGCTGTCATAGGAACGATCGGATAATTGGTGGGAAATAATGTGAAACAAATTATAGCTTTCGGTCTTTTTGACATTTTATCTTATAATATTGGGAATATAAATTTTTATATTTTTAGGAATTTCGAATTCAATTTGATAAAATTATTGATTATTTTTTATAACTGCAAGGGTATACAAGCTTCGGCTTGCCGAAGTTAACTTCCTTTCTTGTTTTCCGTATATTCCTTTCGAAGCTATAAGATCCGTCTGGTTCCGACTTTTATACGCTGGTCGAAACTTACCTTTTATAAAATCAGGCATCAATGAAAAGGTAATTTAAATGACGTTTCAATGATACAATACTTTTTTTAACCTATTTAGAATTATTGAAAATGATTAATTTTTGTGAAAATCTACTTCTATAACTTTTTTCTTCGTCTTGAAAATAAAATTAAGTTTTTGAATGCAAAAAGTTTCTTACAACCAAAAAATTAGTAACTGCAACAAGAATTTTTTAAAAATCATTTTGTTTATACTTTTATGATCAAAAATAATATAAATATAAAAATAATAAAAAATATAAACCAAAAATCGTCGCTGTTGTGAACTCTATTGTCTAAGCCACAGGCAGAACTCAGGATGGCCCGATGATCTGGAATGCTGTAAAAGAAAACTTCTAATAGACCTAAAGAAAAAATTCTGGTAAATTTAGTATATGCGCGTGGAGTATTACTATTTTTAGCAGAACTTTAGAATGGTAGTGCGCATCACCAGGTTTAATAGGCATTAACATTTTTAATTATTATTTTAATGGCGCGTAGTTTATACATGCCGAAATAAATAAACTAAAACTTATATTTTAAAGTATTACACTAGTCGGCATAAGTTTTGACAAAAGTTTTTTTTTTGACAAAAGAAAAGTTGAACTTGCTTCGTTTAACTTTTGGCATCAACGGAAAGGTCATTTAAATTCCGTTTGAATGATGCACTACTTTTCTTAACCCATTCAGTACTTATTAAAAATTCCGAATTTGTGAGAAAATCCACTTTTTGAATTTTTTTCCTCGACTTGAAAATTTAAATATTTTGATGTAAAACGTTTGTTAAAACAAAAATAATAGTATCTGCAAAAAACATTTTTCAAAAAAAAATGTTCTATATTTTGTATGATTTTTTGAAAATATTTAGAAATACGTATTAAATTGAAATGAATTGAAAAAAATGAAAAAACCCTTTGAGAGGCTATAATGATTTCAGTCAGAAATTTGCAAAGCAGTGAAGGAGTCGTTTCCGACCCCATAAAGTATATATATTCTTGATCAGCGTCACTAGACGGGTCGATCTAGCCATGTCCGTCTGTCCGTCCGTTTCTACGCAAACTAGTCTCTCAGTTTTAAAGCTACCGGGCTGAAACATTCCCAAAAGTCTTTTTTCTATTGCAGGTAATATATATATATATTTGAATGATGCACTAGTTTTCTTAACCCATTCAGTACTTATTAAAAATTCCGAATTTGTGAGAAAATCCACTTTTTGAATTTTTTTCCTCGACTTGAAAATTTAAATATTTTGATGTAAAACGTTTGTTAAAACAAAAATAATAGTATCTGCAAAAAACATTTTTCAAAAAAAAATGTTCTATATTTTGTATGATTTTTTGAAAATATTTAGAAATACGTATTAAATTGAAATGAATTGAAAAAAATGAAAAAACCCTTTGAGAGGCTATAATGATTTCAGTCAGAAGTTTGCAAAGCAGTGAAGGAGACGTTTCCGACCCCATAAAGTATATATATTCTTGATCAGCGTCACTAGACGGGTCGATCTAGCCATGTCCGTCTGTCTGTCCGTTTCTACGCAAACTAGTCTCTCAGTTTTAAAGCTACCGGGCTGAAACATTCCCAAAAGTCTTTTTTCTATTGCAGGTTGTCTGATCCGGCTGGTTCCGACTTATATATATATGTCGGAACCAGCCGGATCAGACAACTATATCTTATAGGAACTATAGGGAAAACAATTAAAAAAAAATTATATCTTTGGTGTTTTTTTACATATAACCTTCTAAGCTTAAAAGTTAAATTTTTTAATTAGTTTTGAATTTTGAATTAAATTTTATCAAAATCGGACGACTATATCATATAGCTGCCATAGGAACGATTGAAAGATAGTGGTAAAATAATATACACAAAATTAAATCTTCGGTGCTTTTCAGCATATAACCTCCTACGCTGGGAAATAACATTTTTTAATTGGTTTTAAATTTCGAATTAAATTTTTATCAAAATCGGACAACCATATCATATAGCTGCCATAGAAACGATCTCAAAATTAGTCGTCAAATATAAAGAAAAATTGTATCCTTGGTGTTCGTTTACATATAACCTCCTACGCTTGGAAATAACATTTTTTAATTGGTTTAGAATTTCGAATTAAATTTTATCAAAATCGGACAACCATATCATATAGCTGCCATAGAAACGATCTCAAAATTAGTCGTCAAATATAAAGAAAAATTGTATCTTTGATGTTTTTTTACATATAACCTCCTACGCTTGGAAATAACATTTTTTAATTGGTTTAGAATTTCGAATTAAAGTTTATCAAAATCGGACAACCATATCATATAGCTGCCATAGAAACGATCTCAAAATAAGTCAGAAAATATGAAAAAATTATATCATTTGTGTTTTTTCACATATAACCTTCTAAGCTTGGAAATAACATTTTTTGAAGTTTTAAGAATTTTGAATTCAATTTAATAAAAATTGGACTACTCTAACTATAGAGTTAAAAAAAAATAGTCTAAAAATAGAATAAAGTCATTTTTTTAATAAATGAAGTCAGCAACAGTCCTTAAAAATTTCACATGGTTTTACTAAAGTTAAGCATAAGCATAAAAAACATTGCTTGGTGTCGTAAAGACCATTTGATTGTACTGACCATAGTACATCATCGTCCAAGATATGGTAGGGTTACAAGATTTGATCATTCAAACCGATGAAGGAATACTGGATTCATCGGGAAAATGTTACTTGCTGAAGAAAGTAAAATTTAACATGAAATTATTAAAAACAAAAAAAAAACGATAAAAATTGCGGCAATTTTTTTAATTCATGCCAAATTTTATTTGTGGCTCGTTGCAAAAAACGCTTCATGTTTTTCAGTTGATTACTTATTTTTTAATTTGTACCTATGGTACAAATTTATTAATTTAAACATTGTATAGGAACTCATTAATATGTAATTAGTTTAGCAAAACTGGCAACTAAAAAAAATTCAATTACAAGAGACCATGGCTGACCGCCAAGTTCTATTTGCACTTAAGGTGGTCATCCCGTGTTAAAACTGTTTGTCTAAATGTATTTCGAACATTTTTTCCAACTAACGGTTAAAAGATACAATTTGAAATTCCATATATTTAGGTAATGTTTATGTACATTAGTTAATTAATTTTGAGTAAAACAAAATAAACACTAGAAGTTAGAGCACGATAAAGTAAGGGTTGTAAAAAAAAAAATAATAATCCGCTGGCTATCAGAATTCGGACTGAACGGGTGATTTCATTAAAAAAAATTCAAAGGCATTTTAATCATTTAATATGTTAGAAAACATCAAGGTTTTTTTTATTCCTCCTATACGATATAGTTGTCCGATTCTACTCGTTTTCACTTAATAATAGATTTCAGACTTTTGTAAAGGTTGCATCTCGATAGTTAGCACTACACTTGTTATTATTATACATTTTTGCTTAGTTACAAATTAATTGCTAATAATTTTTTTGATAAACGGATCGATTTGAAAATATTTTTTCCATCCGTCTGGACGTTAAAATAAAAATTGTATTCATTATTGACCATCATCCAGAATACCGTGATAAAAATTAAATTAAATAATACTCATTTAAGTGTCTTAAATTAGACTACTAAGTTATGTTTATTGAGCATACATATGTATATCATGTTAAAGACAAAACGCAGGGAACGTAAAAATTTGATGGCTTTGCTAAACAACTTTGGGTTTCTAGAACTTAATGTACGTTTTTGTGAAAATTGTATCTTATAGTAGATAAGGCATACACACATTGCATACGTATATTTTTATTTCAGGAGAATACTGTTAAAGCAAAAACTTACGAAAATTATTTTTCGGAATTATAAGCTATCTTTATTGATTTGGATTATAGAAAACAAAGCGTGACACAATTTAAACCTTGTGAAAGACATTTGCAAAAACTTAAAATTAAGTGCTATCGGTTAGCATTTGTCCTTAAAATACCAATTAGGGCACGTTCACCATATCACACACTGGTTGATCTAGTATAGCAGAGGCGCCTAAAAATACTTCCAGATGGAAGATATTCAGTAAAAAATTATTGTACTGCTATTATGGACCCAATAAGATAAATGAAATAATAAAAACAAGAAAAAAAACCATACGTTAAGGAAGCAATATACTAGAAAGTGACTTTTTAACACATAAATTCAATTGCATACTTTTAGCTTAAGTAAAATATCAGAATTTATTTTTTTTTTAAAATCAATTTTAAAATTCACAACTGAACATTTTTCGGTTTAACGCCGATGTTTGCCTTTTAAAACATCGGAAATGCTACGATTTCTGACCAACTGAGATTTCAAAGCACAATCGAATTGGCAACTTTTTCTTTATCTAAAATCTATCTATGTACATAAATACACCACTTAAAAGGTTCACTGAAGAAACATTAACATTAAAACAATAACACAACACAAAATGACATAACAATTACTCAGTTTTAGGTTTATACCTTTATTTTTAATATTCATTTTGTTAAACGACAATTAGACGCGATTTAAGAGTAAAAATTAATATTTTTGTGGAACGTGCACAGGTTTTTTTTCATTTCCCTCGGTAACCGTAGCGCGCACGAATTAAAGAGACCAAAAATGAAATTACCGTTAGTTTTATTGTCTGATAAAAAATATTTTTAGGACAAAAAATCGCCAATATCAGACTTATGTTTTTTTATTTGTAACTTACAAAATCAACCAATGTGCATATACAACATTAATGTATACTATTGGTGTAAGAGTTTTTTCCTAAAGAGCCTAGTACTCACAGCGACGGAAACCGCGAACACTTGTAGGAGTGAACGAGGTAAGTATGCGGCTAACGCCTTTCGTTAAGAAAATACCAGAAAAAATACCAGTCTTATCGAAGGAATTTCAGTAAGCACCGTTGGCCGTGGCTGAAGGAAAAAAAAAGTAAATCATTGGCTGTGTCCGTGCAGAAGCCCGCGTCGAAACCAAAGTTTAAAAATGGAAGGCTGGATTGGATTCCAGCACTGCCTGTGGATTTGCAGTGTTCCAGTATTGCTATACGTATACTTCGGTTCGGAACCGCTTCGTTTTCTCTGTTACATACTTTCTGACGAATCTACCAATTTTTCGAACGTTCCGATGACTATGATATAATGCTCCGATTTCGATGAAATTGAATTCGAAACTTAGAACTAATTGATAAAAGGTTTATTCCAAGAGTAGGAAATTATATGTGAAACACATAATTTTTATACAGAGGGTATAATGATTTCAGTCAGAAGTTTGCAACGCAGTGAAGGAGACGTTTCCGATATATATATTCTTGATCAGCGTCACAAGACGAGTCGATCTAGCCATGTCCGTCTGTCCGTCCGCTTCTACGCAAACTAGTCTCTCAGTTTTAAAGCTATCGGGCTGAAACTTTCTTTCTTCTATTGCAGGTAGTACATAAGTCGGAACCAGCCGGATCGGAAAACTATATCCTATAACTCCCATAGGAACTATCGGGGAAAAAATTAAAAAAAATATATATCTTTCGTGTTTTCTAACATATACCTCTCTAAGCTTGGATATAACATTTTTTATTTGGTTTTAAATTTCGAATTAAATTTTATCAAAATCGGGCGACTATATCATATAGCTGCCATAGGAACGATCGGAAAATTAGTCGGAAAACATGAAACAAAAGTTATATCTTTTGTGTTTTTAAACATATAACCTTATAAACTTGAAAATAACATTTTCTAAGTATTTCTGAATTTCGAATCAAATTTTACTGAAATCGGACGACTATATCATATAGCTGTCATAGGAACGATCGGATAATTAGTGGGAAATAATGTGAAACAAATTATAGCTTTCGGTCTTTTTGACATTTTATCTTATAATATTGGGAATATAAATTTTTATATTTTTAAGAATTTCGAATTCAATTTGATAAAATTATTGATTATTTTTTATAACTGCAAGGGTATACAAACTTCGGCTTGCCGAAGTTAACTTCCTTTCTTGTTTTCCGTATATTCCTTTCGAAGCTATAAGATCCGTCTGGTTCCGACTTTTATACGCTGGTCGAAACTTACCTTTTATAAAATCAGGCATCAATGAAAAGGTAATTTAAATGACGTTTCAATGATACAATACTTTTTTTTAACCTATTTAGAATTATTGAAAATGACTAATTTTTGTGAAAATCTACTTCTATAACTTTTTTCTTCGTCTTGAAAATAAAATTAAGTTTTTGAATGCAAAAAGTTTCTTACAATAAAAAAATTAGTAACTGCAACAAGAATTTTTTAAAAATCATTTTGTTTATACTTTTATGATCAAAAATAATATAAATATAAAAATAATAAAAAATATAGACCAAAAATCGTCGCTGTTGTGAACTCTATTGTCTAAGCCACAGGCAGAACTCAGGATGGCCCGATGATCTGGAATGCTGTAAAAGAAAACTTCTAATAGACCTAAAAAAAAAATTCTGGTAAATTTAGTATATGCGCGTGGAGTATTACTATTTTTAGCAGAACTTAAGAATGGTAGTGCGCATCACCAGGTTTAATAGGCATTAACATTTTTAATTATTATTTTAATGGCGCGTAGTTTATACATGCCGAAATAAATAAAGTAAAACTTATATTTTAAAGTATTACACTAGTCGGCATAAGTTTTGACAAAAGTTTTTTTTTTGACAAAAGAAAAGTTGAACTTGCTTCGTTTAACTTTTGGCATCAACGGAAAGGTCATTTAAATTCCGTTTGAATGATGCACTACTTTTCTTAACCCATTCAGTACTTATTAAAAAATTCCGAATTTGTGAGAAAATCAACTTTTTGAATTTTTTTCCTCGACTTGAAAATTTAAATATTTTGATGTAAAACGTTTGTTAAAACAAAAATAATAGTATCTGCAAAAAACATTTTTCAAAAAAAAATTCTATAATTTGTATGATTTTTTGAAAATATTTAGAAATACGTATTGAATTGAAATGAATTGAAAAAAATGAAAAAAAAACCTTTCAGAGGCTATAATGATTTCAGTCAGAAGTTTGCAAAGCAGTGAAGGAGACGTTTCCGACCCCATAAAGTATATATATTCTTGATCAGCGTCACTAGACGGGTCGATCTACCATGTCCGTCTGTCCGTCCGTTTCTACGCAAACTAGTCTCTCAGTTTTAAAGCTACCGGGCTGAAACATTCCCAAAAGTCTTTTTTCTATTGCAGGTAATATATAAGTCGGAACCAGCCGGATCAGACAACTATATCTTATAGGAACTATAGGGGAAACAATTTAAAAAAAATTATATCTTTGGTGTTGTTTTACATATAACCTTCTAAGCTTAAAAGTTAAATTTTTTAATTAGTTTTGAATTTTGAATTAAATTTTATCAAAATCGGACGACTATATCATATAGCTGCCATAGGAACGATCGAAAGATAGTGGTAAAATAATATACACAAAATTAAATCTTCGGTGCTTTTCAGCATATAACCTCCTACGCTGGGAAATAACATTTTTTAATTGGTTTTAAATTTCGAATTAAATTTTTATCAAAATCGGACAACCATATCATATAGCTGCCATAGAAACGATCTCAAAATTAGTCGTCAAATATAAAGAAAAATTGTATCCTTGGTGTTCGTTTACATATAACCTCCTACGCTTGGAAATAACATTTTTTAATTGGTTTAGAATTTCGAATTAAATTTTATCAAAATCGGACAACCATATCATATAGCTGCCATAGAAACGATCTCAAAATTAGTCAGAAAATATGAAAAAATGATATCTTTTGTGTTTTTTCACATATAACCTTCTAAGCTTGGAAATAACATTTTTTGAAGTTTTAAGAATTTTGAATTCAATTTAATAAAAATTGGACTACTCTAACTATAGAGTTAAAAAAAAAATAGTCTAAAAATAGAATAAAGTCATTTTTTTAATAAATGAAGTCAGCAACAATCCTTAAAAATTTCACATGGTTTTACTAAAGTTAAGCATAAGCATTAAAAGCATTGCTTGGTGTCGTAAAGACCATTTGATTGTACTGACCATAGTATATCATCGTCCAAGATATGGTAGGTTTACAAGATTTGATCATTCAAACCGATGAAGGAATACTGGATTCATCGGGAAAATGTTACTTGCTGAAGAAAGTAAAATTTAACATGAAATTATTAAAAACAAAAAAAAAACGATAAAAATTGCGGCAATTTTTTTAATTCTCTCAGTTTTAAAGCTACCGGGCTGAAACATTCCCAAAAGTCTTTTTTCTATTGCAGGTAATATATAAGTCGGAACCAGCCGGATCAGACAACTATATCTTATAGGAACTATAGGGGAAACAATTAAAAAAAAAATATATATCTTTGGTGTTGTTTTACATATAACCTTCTAAGCTTAAAAGTAAAATTTTTAAATTAGTTTTGAATTTTGAATTAAATTTTATCAAAATCGGACGACTATATCATATAGCTGCCATAGGAACGATCGAAAGATAGTGGTAAAATAATATACACAAATCTTCGGTGCTTTTCAGCATATAACCTCCTACGCTGGGAAATAACATTTTTTAATTGGTTTTAAATTTCGAATTAAATTTTTATCAAAATCAGACAACCATATCATATAGCTGCCATAGAAACGATCTCAAAATTAGTCGTCAAGTATAAATAAAAATTGTATCCTTGGTATTCGTTTACATATAACCTCCTACGCTTGGAAATAACATTTTTTAATTGGTTTAGAATTTCGAATTAAATTTTATCAAAATCGGACAACCATATCATATAGCTGCCATAGAAACGATCTCAAAATTAGTCAGAAAATATGAAAAAATGATATCTTTTGTGTTTTTTCACATATAACCTTCTAAGCTTGGAAATAACATTTTTTGAAGTTTTAAGAATTTTGAATTCAATTTAATAAAAATTGGACTACTCTAACATATAGAAGTAAAAAAAAATAGTCTAAAATAAGAATAAAGTCATTTTTTTAATAAATGAAGTCAGCAACAATCCTTAAAAATTTCACATGGTTTTACTAAAAAAAAAGCATTGCTTGGTGTCGTAAAGACCATTTGATTGTACTGACCATAGTATACAAGATTTGATCATTCAAACCGATGAAGGAATACTGGATTCATCGGGAAAATGTTACTTGCTGAAGAAAGTAAAATTTAACATGAAATTATTAAAAACAAAAAAAAAACGATAAAAATTTCCGCAATTTTTTTTAATTCATGCCAAATTTTATTTGTGGCTCGTTGCAAAAAACGCGTCATGTTTTTCAGTTGTTTATTTATTTTTTAATTTGTACATATATTACAAATTTATTAATTTAAAAATTTTATAGGAACTCATTAATATGTAATTAGTTTAGCAAAACTGGCAACTAAAAAAAATTCAATTACAAGAGACAATGGCTGACCGCCAAGTTCTATTTGCACTTAAGGTGGTCATCCCGTGTTAAAACCGTTTGTCTAAATGTATTTAAAACATTTTTTTCAACTAACGGTTAAAAGATACAATTTGAAATTCCATATATTTAGGTAATGTTTATGTACATTAGTTAATTAATTTTGAGTAAAACAAAACAAACACTAGAAGTTAGAGCACGATAATGTAAGGGTTGTAAAAAAAAAATAATCCGCTGGCTATCAGGATTCGGACTAAACGAGTGATTTCATTAAAAAAAATTCAAAGGCATTTTAATCATTTAATATGTTAGAAAACATCAAGGTTTTTTTTTGATTCCTCCTATACGATATAGTTGTCCGATTCTACTCGTTGTCACTTAACCCTTATGTTAGTAACCAACTTTACCGACGTCGTTTAGCAACCGGGTACCCAATTCCGAATATTAAATTTTTTTTTATTTTATTAAAAAATTTTTTGTCCAAAATATTTTTTTTCTTGAAATATTAATAGTAAGTGAAAATGTAAGAAAAAAAAAAATAATAACATAGAGTTGTGAATGACATCTGAAACCTATTTGGGACAGTCCAGGTACGACGATGGGATTGAGGAGATTCCATAATATTCTGCGTTTTTTGAGATTCGACGACAGTAATACTCGAAGTCAACGTAAAAAACAAGACAAGGCAGCTCCAATTCGTGATGCGTGGACTTTTTTTTTTTTTTTTTTAATTAACATCTTTATTTTATATAATCCAGGAACAGATCTAATTAAAGCCTTTAACCTAAATGTTTTCTTAAGTAAATAATCTCTTAATTATAAATTATAATTAGTTTTCAACTTAGTATATAGGAGTAGATCAAATTACGACTAGATTCAAATAAATAATATATTCATATTAGTCTCTTAGGAGCAGCCCAAAATGTCTTTTTTTGAGCCTGCGAATTGGGATAGCCCCCTGTAATCTCCGGGCTAGACGATTACGGTGGGCAGTTAGAAGGTCGTTGTACCTGCTTGAGAAGAACGATATTTGGTCTTCAACAAGACTCAGGTTTAGGTCATTGTGAAGCGTTTGGCCGCTAACGAACCACTCACAGCCAGTGATTTGTCTTAAAGTTTTGTTCTGGACGGTTTGGAAACGCAGCCGCCACTCCCCAAATTTGGATTCCATATCTCCAAGTTGGTGCGATGATTTGTTGATAAATGTGCCGCTTGCATCTTAGAGATAGTTTGCTTTTCTTGTTTAGCATCCAGAATAATTGGTTCCGCTTTAGGTTGCACATTTTGACGACTCTGGCAATATGTTCTCGGAAAGTTAGGCGTTTGTCCAGTGTGAGGCCTAGGTATTTCGCCTTAGTCGCTTGCTCTATGTCCACATTATTAATGTGGACCACCGGAGTTGTTTTTCGGCGTAACGTAAAGCAAACGTTTACGCATTTGCTTTCGTTGATTTTGATATTGTTCGCCGTGGCCCATTTCTCGAATTCGTTGAGGTAGGTTTGCAGCGTTTGTGAAGACTCGGTCTCACTGTTCGAGGAGCTGAGAAAGCAGACGTCGTCAGCGAAGCTGGCCAGCAGCATTTTGCTGTTGTCGTAGGTCATTTCTTCATAGCTTGGCTTGGGGATGTCTGCTGTAAAGATGGAGTACAGTAGCGGTCCTAAGACGCTTCCTTGGGGGACGCCAGCTGCAATGGCAAGATTTGCAGAGATTGCGTCTCTGGACTGGACGCAAAAATCTCTGTTTGTGAGAAACGATCTGATGAGCTCAAACAGGTTGGCTGGCAGCGCTGTTTTGACTTTGGCTAGTAGTCCCGGGATCCAAACTCTATCAAATGCCTTTTGTATGTCAAGAAAGATGCCGTTGCAGTATTCTTTATGGTCGTAGGCCTTCAGGATGTGATTGACTACACGGTGCAATTGCTCAATCGTACTGTGGCCGGCTCTGAATCCGAATTGGTGCATTGGGATAGTATCATTGTCTTCTAGGTGTATTATAAGTCGGGAAGCTATCAGCCTTTCCATTACCTTCGATAAAGAGGGCAGGAGACTGATAGGCCGGTAGGAGCATGGATCCTGTTCCGGCTTCCCTGGCTTTAGAATCATATTGATTCTAGCACTCTTCCATTTTTTGGGAAAGTATTGCACTCTAAGTATCGCATTGAATATCAATGTGATAAGTAATAGTGCTCTCTTGGGAAGGATTTTAAGTACTGCGTTGCTTATAAGGTCGTGACCTGGCGCCTTTCGACTTTTGAGGGTACGTATCATGTTTGAGACTTCTTCCAGACGGATATGTCTTATTGGAGGTGACATCTGGAAAGGGCGCTGTAGTATTTCGTTTATTCTGTTGATATCCTCCTCGGATGCGAAATTAAACGCAGTGAATCTGTCGCCAAGGTGTTCCGCAAATGTTTGTACTTGCTCTTCTAAGGAGCGACACCAGTTACCATTGCTGTTCTTCAGAGGCGTAACTTTCTGTGGCATTCTTTTTACTTTTTTGGTGAAGGACCACATATTAAAAATGGAATCATTAGAATAGTCCATATTGGTCAGCATATGCTCGAATTGCGCATTTTTCAATTCAGCCATGGCAACGTGAAGCTCTCTGGCGCATCTATGCCATTGGGCTTTATCCTCAGGACTGTGCGTTCGAATATAACGTCTTCTCAGTGCTCTCTTACGGACTAAAATCTCTGCAATGGTTGGGTCAATTCTTTTCGAGTGGCACGTTTGCACTCCTCGACGCATTTGTCACGTTGGTAGTGAAGAGGTCTACAGCGTCGTCAATCTCAGCAGCAGAGTTGAGCTCAATGTTAAGGCGTATCGATCTACATAGTTCTTCCTTGAAAACAGCTACATTTGTGTGTTTGCTAAGAAGTTGTTTACGTTGAGTGCATTGTATGGCTTCTGTTTTTAATGTAGTGATGAGAGACAGGTGGTCCGATTCAAGGTCCCAGCTGTCTCTGATGCTTAGCTTGTCGTGTGGAATGTTGCGATAAATTGCAAAGTCTAAACAGGATGGTCTTCGATTTACTGCGCTTGGATAGTATGTTGGTGCTCCAGTCGCCAGGATGTTGGCGTTAATTGAGATGGCGCTTGCGGCAAGTAAGTTACCTCGGTGACAGGTGATCGCAGAACCCCACCATGGATGTTTGGCGTTCCAGTCTCCGCTGATAAATGATCTTGGGAAGTTGAAGTTAGGGAATATGTCATCAAATTCTGATTGAGTCCAGCTGAAGTTTGGAGGGCAATAGATTGATCCGATGAATATTTGTCCTATACATGTTTGGATTCTGGCACCCACGATTTGGACTTTAGCATGGACGATTGGCTCAATGGGAAAGTGATTGATCTTTTTGTTAACCAGGATTGCAGCTCCACCCCTGCGGCTGCCGTCAGGTAGATTTGAAGTGTAGACTTCATATCCGAATAGTTGAAGGTTGGATGTCTTCGTTTCAGTGAGAAGGAGAATGTCAATATTCTCTCTCTCCGCAAGGTGGCCGATTTCCGTCATTTTGCCGGCAGCACCTCGCGTGTTCCAGGTGAGAATTTTTATTTGGGACATTGTGTAAGTTGCGCGTTAATTGCAACCAGCATCTGCAGCATCTGGGCTTGCATGGCGTATAGACCCTCGATAGCTTTTGTGAGCGATGCAACTGCCATTTCTAGTTTAGATTCTTGTGCATTTTGCTGTTGTGACACATCTGGGAAGAAGTGCGCATGATTTTTTGCACCGTAGTGATGTTGCTGTTGAATGGCGTCCTGTAGCCTATTTGTTAGGTTTCCTGGTCGTTTGTTTTGTATTTCCGTGATTGGATTTGCATTTCTGGCTATTTGAGCATAAGAAACTCCATTTTCATAATGTTTGGGTGTAGAGTTATTGTTTATGCTCACTTTTGGGGTTTTCTGTACATTGTCGTTCATTCTGAGCAATTTTTGATAGGATTTGCAGCCACGGAAGTTAGCTGGGTGATTTTCACCACAGTGAGTGCAAGTTGCTGGTGCTTCTTTGCTTCTGGAACAATCCGATGATTTATGGTAGTCACCGCAAGAGACACAGATAAAAGGTCTGTAGCAATATCTTGCAGTATGACCAAACGATTGGCATCTCCGACATTGCACTATGTCCTGTGCTTTTCTGGCTACTTCAAAACGGACGTATATCTTTGTTATTTAGATTCTTTTCTACATTAATGAAGAAGAGGTTCATCTGTTCACCGCTCTTGTTGCTTTTTGGGTTATATATTGATAGAACTTTATGCCCCTGTCTAAGTAATTCCTCTTTGATTTTATCATGGAGCTGTGAATGGTGTAATCCTCGCACAACAACTCTGAATGGTTTCTCGTCTTTCAATTGATAGCAATGAAATTCAATTTTCAGGGAATTTAGTTGTCGTACTACAGCCCTGTAGGTGTTTGCGTCTTTGGTGTAGATTCTGTGAGTGGAGCCCACAGAGGATTTGATTTCAACATTTTCAAGATTTGTAACTTCCTCGATAGCGATAAGAAGTTCGTTCACGTTTGTCACGTCCATAAGAACGATTGGTGGTGGTTTTGGACTACCAGTAGAAGCAGAGTTTACCGTAGATGAATCAGTTTTACTTTGTACGTTTGCGTTCTTGTTATGTGCGTTGCTGTCTTTAGTCTTAGAAGCGGTGTGAGAACGGTAAGCCGCTGCTGCAGCGCTAGTCGATGGTTCGTCCACACTATTGCAGTCCATCTCATCGTCATCAACTGATAGTGTTTCGAACCTGTTAGCTGACACAGGGTCACTGGGTTCTAAATTTCTAGTATCGGCACGTTTTCGTTGACTTATTGGTGAGTTCGATGACCCCTTCCTCTTCTGGCTCTGGATTTTTTGCCATCTGGGTGAATCAGATTCATTGAGGCCCGGTAGAGGGGGGAAGTCTATAGAAGTGCTTAATGCTTTAGGAGGCATAGGCGTTGAGCACAAGCCACTGCATATGCTGGGTGATGATGTAGTGTAGGTATATATTGGACTGTGAGTTATTGTCAGAGTACTGGTGATACAGGCTGCATTACTGCTTGATACTGCTATACCATATGGGTTAAGCTCGCCGCTAGTGGCCAGATTTTCTGCCAGGGTTAACTCTTCTGGAATCACCTCGTCCATGACGGCTTTTCTCAGAGCTTCGCCCAGAAGCTCTCGATTTTATGCAAAGTCGAATGTAAGTCAATCACTGCTTTTATTGCCCCTCTTGTACGGCTGCGCGCAGTGTGAGGGGAACAGCGATGTCCTAGCGGGCCACAAATGCAGTCTTATCGCACTACACTTATGTTGTTGTTGTTGTCCAACTGCCGACACTGCGCTAGACAGCGTCCGAATTTTTATGATCTTTGCTATTTTTAGCACACGAAGAATAGATAACAAAAGAATAACGCGTAAACACGCACTTTGTTTTTTTCCGCGACACAACTGATCTCTTCAAGAGCAGATTAGCGAATGTGATGCGTGGACAATGCTGAATTCCAATTTAGCTCAGATGTACAAACCAACTGCAAACTTGACGATTGATGAACAGTTATATCCATACCGTGGCCGTACTGGGTTTACTCAATATATACCATCGAAACCAGCTAAGTATGGTATAAAGATCTGGTGGATTTGTGATGCAGAAAACGCATATCCTTTGCAAGGGATTATGTACACTGGGAAAACAGATAACACTCGAGAAAAGAATCAGGGTGAAAGAGTAGTGAAAGAATTGGCGGCTCCGTACCGAGGTAGTGGTAGAAATATCTGCATGGATAACTTCTTTACTACTCTACCCGTTGCTAAACATTTGTTATCGTGGAATATTACTATTGTTGGCACGGTAAAAAAAAAATAAACCATACATCCCTAGTGTTATGGGAGCAAATAAGACACGGGAGCAGTACTCGACAGTTTTTTGATTTCACGAAAAGGTTACCATGTGTTCTTACGTTCCTAAAAAAACAAAGCTGTCATTCTGATGTCTACGATGCATTCAGATGCATCAGTTGGTGATGACGCTAAAAGAAAACCGAAATAATAAATTTTTATAATAAATATAAAGCTGGCGCCGACACAATGGATCAAATGGTGCGGAGATACACCAGTCAACGACAATCTTCGAGATGGCCAATGGCAATGTTCTTCAACATGCTAGATATTTCTTCACTTGCGACATATATAATTTATTATGAAAATAATAAAATGATTACCAAAAAAACGACAGAACGTCGTCAATTTATGCGTAAGCTAAGTGAAGAACTATCATTGCCAATGATTAAACATCGTACTGCGAATCCACAAATAATGCGCCATTTCTCAACAAAGATTGCCATTCAAAGTATTTTAGGCCATGAACTGACAGAAACAGTCGTGGTAAATCCTGGTCCAGATACTCCAAAAGATAAAACCGGAAGGAAAATAGTTACAGGATCTTGCCATATCTGCAATGCTTTGCCAATAAGAAGACGGCGAAAGACACGTAAGGCTTGTGCCAATTGTCACCGACCTGTATGTGACGAGCACTCAGTTAATCGTGTTCAATGTGTTCAATGTCATTAACTATAAAAAAAATGTAATATTTTTAAAAAAAAATTTAGTTGCATGCATTTATAGAAATTATATTTCATTTATTTCCTAGGCATTCCACTGTGGGTACCCGGGTACCCGGTTGCTAATGGGGCGATGGCTGGAGTTAAAGCTTATTTAAAAAAAAAATAAAAAATTAATCAATTAAATGAACTTACAACTAGCTTTCTTTTAAGTTAAAAAACGACGATTTGAGAGCTTAAAATGAAATATTGAACTTTCTTTAAGTTATTCACACAGATACACCGCGGTGGGTACCCGGGTACCCGGTTACTAACATAAGGGTTAATAATAGATTTCATACTTTTGTAAAGGTTGCATCTTGATAGTTAGCACTACACTTGTTATTATTATACATTTTTTCTTAGTTACAAATTAATTGCTAATAATTTTTTTGATGAACGGATCGATTTGAAAATATTTTTTCCATCCGTCTGGACGTGGAAAAAAAAAATTGTATTCATTATTGACCATCATCCAGAATCCCGTGATAAAAATTAAATTAAATAATACTCATTTAAGTGTCTTAAATTAGACTACTTAGTTATGTTTATTGAGCATACATATGTATATCATGTTAAAGACAAAACGCAGGTAACGTAAAAATTTGATGGCTTTGCTAAACAACTTTGGGTTTCTAGAACTTAATGTACGTTTTTGTGAAAATTGTATCTTATAGTAGATAAGGCATACACACATTGCATACGTATATTTTTATTTCTGGAGAATACTGTTAAAGCAAAAACTTACGAAAATTATTTTTCGGAATTATAAGCTATCTTTATTGATTTGGATTATAGAAAACAAAGCGTGACACAATTTAAACCTTGTGAAAGACATTTGCAAAAAATTAAAATTAATTGCTATCGGTTAGCATTTGTCCTTAAAATACCAATTAGGGCACGTTCACCATATCACACACTGGTTGATCTAGTATAGCAGAGGCGCCTAAAAATACTTCCAGATGGAAGATATTCAGTAAAAAATTATTGTACTGCTATTATGGACCCAATAAGATAAATGAAATAATAAAAACAAGAATAAAACCATACGTTAAGGAAGCAATATACTAGAAAGTGACTTTTTAACACATAAATTCAATTGCATACTTTTAGCTTAAGTAAAATCTCAGAGTTTATTTTATTTAAAAAATCAATTTTAAATTCACAATTGAACATTTTTCGGTTTAACGTCGATGTTTGCCTTTTAAAACATCGGACAAGCTACGATTTCTGACCAACTGAGATTTCAAAGCACAATCGAATATGACGAAAACAACAAAACACAAAAGAGTGTATAAGGCAGAAAGTGTCAAAAAGTTGGAGCTTAAACTTTAAAACGTAGAATAAAAAAACATTATCTAGTACTAACAAATAAGTTTCATCAAAGGGTGAGACGAAATTGGCAACTTTTTCTTTATCTAAAATCTATCTATGTACAAAAATACAGTGAAGGAGACGTTTCCGATATATATTCTTGATCAGCGTCACAAGACGAGTCGATCTAGCCATGTCCGTCTGTCCGTCCGCTTCTACGCAAACTAGTCTCTCAGTTTTAAAGCTATCGGGCTGAAACTTTCTTTCTTCTATTGCAGGTAGTACATAAGTCGGAACCAGCCGGAGCGGAAAACTATATCCTATAACTCCTATAGGAACTATCGGGGAAAAAATTAAAAAAAAATATATATCTTTCGTGTTTTCTAACATATACCTCTCTAAGCTTGGATATAACATTTTTAAATTAGTTCTGAGTTTCGAATTAAATTTTATCAAATTCGGACGACTATATCATATAGCTGCCATAGGAATAATCGGAAAATTAGTGGTAAAATAATTTTGAAAAATTATATCTTCGGTGTTTTTTAACTTATAACCTCCACCATTTTTTATTTGGTTTTGAATTTCGAATTAAATTTTATCAAAATCGGGCGACTATATCATATAGCTGCCATAGGAACGACCGGAAAATTAGTCGGAAAACATGAAACAAAAGTTATATCTTTTGTGTTTTTAAACATATAACCTTATAAGCTTGAAAATAACATTTTTTAAGTATTTCTGAATTTCGAATCAAATTTTATTGAAATCGGACGACTATATCATATAGCTGTCATAGGAACGATCGGATAATTGGTGGGAAATAATGTGAAACAAATTATAGCTTTCGGTCTTTTTGACATTTTATCTTATAATATTGGGAATATAAATTTTTATATTTTTAAGAATTTCGAATTCAATTTGATAAAATTATTGATTATAACTGCAAGGGTATACAAACTTCGGCTTGCCGAAGTTAACTTCCTTTCTTGTTTTCCGTATATTCCTTTCGAAGCTATAAGATCCGTCTGGTTCCGACTTTTATACGCTGGTCGAAACTTACCTTTTATAAAATCAGGCATCAATGAAAAGGTAATTTAAATGACGTTTCAATGATACAATACTTTTTTTTAACCTATTTAGAATTATTGAAAATGACTAATTTTTGTGAAAATCTACTTCTATAACTTTTTTCTTCGTCTCGAAAATAAAATTAAGTTTTTGAATGCAAAAAGTTTCTTACAACAAAAAAATTAGTAACTGCAACAAGAATTTTTTTAAAATCATTTTGTTTATACTTTTATGATCAAAAATAATATAAATATAAAAATAATAAAAAATATAGACCAAAAATCGTCGCTGTTGTGAACTCTATTGTCTAAGCCACAGGCAGAACTCAGGATGGCCCGATGATCTGGAATGCTGTAAAAGAAAACTTCTAATAGACCTAATGAAAAAATTCTGGTAAATTTAGTATATGCGCGTGGAGTATTATTATTTTTAGCAGAACTTTAGAATGGTAGTGCGCATCACCAGGTTTAATAGGCATTAACATTTTTAATTATTATTTTAATGGCGCGTAGTTTATACATGCCGAAATAAATAAAGTAAAACTTATATTTTAAAGTATTACACTAGTCGGCATAAGTTTTGACAAAAGTTTTTTTTTGACAAAAAAAAAGTTAAGTATACTCCTGACTTGAACTTGCTTCGTTTAACTTTTGGCATCAACGGAAAGGTCATTTAAATTCCGTTTCAATGATGCACTACTTTTCTTAACCCATTCAGTACCTATTAAAAATTCCGAATTTGTGAGAAAATCCACTTTTTGAATTTTTTTCCTCGACTTGAAAATTTAAATATTTTTATGTAACGTTTGTTAAAACAAAAATAATAGTATCTGCAAAAAACATTTTTCAAAAAAATTGTTCTATATTTTGTATGATTTTTTGAAAATATTTAGAAATACGTATTGAATTGAAATGGATTGAAAAAAATGAAAAAACCCTTTCAGAGGCTATAATGATTTCAGTCAGAAGTTTGCAAAGCAGTGAACGAGACGTTTCCGACCCCATAAAGTATATATATTCTTAATCAGCGTCACTAGACGGGTCGATCTAGCCATGTCCGTCTGTCCGTCCGTTTCTACGCAAACTAGTCTCTCAGTTTTAAAGCTACCGGGCTGAAACATTCCCAAAAGTCTTTTTTCTATTGCAGGTAATATATAAGTCGGAACCAGCCGGATCAGACAACTATATCTTATAGGAACTATAGGGGAAACAATTAAAAAAAATATATATATCTTTGGTGTTGTTTTACATATAACCTTCTAAGCTTAAAAGTAAAATTTTTAAATTAGTTTTGAATTTTGAATTAAATTTTATCAAAATCGGACGACTATATCATATAGCTGCCATAGGAACGATCGAAAGATAGTGGTAAAATAATATACACAAAACTAAATCTTCGGTGCTTTTCAGCATATAACCTCCTACGCTGGGAAATAACATTTTTTAATTGGTTTTAAATTTCGAATTAAATTTTTATCAAAATCAGACAACCATATCATATAGCTGCCATAGAAACGATCTCAAAATTAGTCGTCAAGTATAAAAAAAAAATTGTATCCTTGGTGTTCGTTTACATATAACCTCCTACGCTTGGAAATAACATTTTTTAATTGGTTTAGAATTTCGAATTAAATTTTATCAAAATCGGACAACCATATCATATAGCTGCCATAGAAACGATCTCAAAATTAGTCAGAAAATATGAAAAATTATATCTTTTGTGTTTTTTCACATATAACCTTCTAAGCTTGGAATTAACATTTTTTGAAGTTTTAAGAATTTTAAATTCAATTTAATAAAAATTGGACTACTCTAACATATAGAAGTAAAAAAAAATAGTCTAAAAAAAGAATAAAGTCATTTTTTTAATAAATGAAGTCAGCAACAATCCTTAAAAATTTCACATGGTTTTACTAAAAAAGCATTGCTTGGTGTCGTAAAGACCATTTGATTGTACTGACCATAGTATATCATCGTCCAAGATATGGTAGGTTTACAAGATTTGATCATTCAAACCGATGAAGGAATACTGGATTCATCGGGAAAATGTTACTTGCTGAAGAAAGTAAAATTTAACATGAAATTATTAAAAACAAAAAAAAAACGATAAAAATTGTGGAAATTTTTTTAATTCTCTCAGTTTTAAAGCTACCGGGCTGAAACATTCCCAAAAGTCTTTTTTCTATTGCAGGTAATATATAAGTCGGAACCAGCCGGATCAGACAACTATATCTTATAGGAACTATAGGGGAAACAATTAAAAAAAATATATATATCTTTGGTGTTGTTTTACATATAACCTTCTAAGCTTAAAAGTAAAATTTTTTAATTAGTTTTGAATTTTGAATTAAATTTTATCAAAATCGGACGACTATATCATATAGCTGCCATAGGAACGATCGAAAGATAGTGGTAAAATAATATACACAAAATTAAATCTTCGGTGCTTTTCAGCATATAACCTCCTACGCTGGGAAATAACATTTTTTAATTGGTTTTAAATTTCGAATTAAATTTTTATCAAAATCGGACAACCATATCATATAGCTGCCATAGAAACGATCTCAAAATTAGTCGTCAAATATAAAGAAAAATTGTATCCTTGGTGTTCGTTTACATATAACCTCCTACGCTTGGAAATAACATTTTTTAATTGGTTTAGAATTTCGAATTAAATTTTATCAAAATCGGACAACCATATCATATAGCTGCCATAGAAACGATCTCAAAATTAATCAGAAAATATGAAAAAATTATATCTTTTGTGTTTTTTCACATATAACCTTCTAAGCTTGGAATTAACATTTTTTGAAGTTTTAAGAATTTTGAATTCAATTTAATAAAAATTGGACTACTCTAACATATAGAAGTAAAAAAAAATAGTCTAAAATAAGAATAAAGTCATTTTTTTAATAAATGAAGTCAGCAACAATCCTTAAAAATTTCACATGGTTTTACTAAAAAAGCATTGCTTGGTGTCGTAAAGACCATTTGATTGTACTGACCATAGTATATCATCGTCCAAGATATGGTAGGTTTACAAGATTTGATCATTCAAACCGATGAAGGAATACTGGATTCATCGGGAAAATGTAACTTGCTGAAGAAAGTAAAATTTAACATGAAATTATTAAAAACAAAAAAAAAACGATAAAAATTTCCGCAATTTTTTTTAATTCATGCCAAATTTTATTTGTGGCTCGTTGCAAAAAACGCGTCATGTTTTTCAGTTGTTTATTTATTTTTTAATTTGTACATATATTACAAATTTATTAATTTAAAAATTTTATAGGAACTCATTAATATGTAATTAGTTTAGCAAAACTGGCAACTAAAAAAAATTCAATTACAAGAGACAATGGCTGACCGCCAAGTTCTATTTGCACTTAAGGTGGTTATCCCGTGTTAAAACCGTTTGTCTAAATGTATTTAAAACATTTTTTTCAACTAACGGTTAAAAGATACAATTTGAAATTCCATATATTTAGGTAATGTTTATGTACTTTAGTTAATTAATTTTGAGTAAAACAAAACAAACACTAGAAGTTAGAGCACGATAATGTAAGGGTTGTAAAAAAAAAATAATCCGCTGGCTATCAGGATTCGGACTAAACGAGTGATTTCATTAAAAAAAATTCAAAGGCATTTTAATCATTTAATATGTTAGAAAACATCAAGGTTTTTTTTTGATTCCTCCTATACGATATAGTTGTCCGATTCTACTCGTTGTCACTTAACCCTTATGTTAGTAACCAACTTTACCGACGTCTTTTAGCAACCGGGTACCCGGGTACCCAATTCTGAATATTAAATTTTTTTTTATTTTATTAAAAAAATTTTTGTCCAAAATATTTTTTTTCTTGAAATATTAATAGTAAGTGAAAATGTAAGGAAAAAAAAATAATAATAACATAGAGTTGTGAATGACATCTGAAACCTATTTGGGACAGTCCAGGTACGACGATGGGATTGACGAGATTCCATAATATTCTGCGTTTTTTGAGATTCGACGACAGTAATACTCCAGCTCCAATTCGTGATGCGTGGACAATGCTGAATTCCAATTTAGCTCAGATGTACAAACCAACTGCAAACTTGACTTAAATATAAAGCTGGCGTCGACACAATGGATCAAATGGTGCGGAGATACACCAGTCAACGACGATCTTCGAGATGGCCAATGGCAATGTTCTTCGACATGCTAGATATTTCTTCACTTGCGACATATATAATTTATTATGAAAATAATAAAATGATTACCAAAAAAACGACAGAACGTCGTCAATTTATGCGTAAGCTAAGTGAAGAACTATCATTGCCAATGATTAAACATCGTACTGCGAATCCACAAATAATGCGCCATTTCTAAACAAAGATTGCCATTCAAAGTATTTTAGGCCATGAACTGACAGAAACAGTCGTGGTAAATCCTAGTCCAGATACTCCAAAAGATAAAACCGGAAGGAAAATAGTTACAGGATCTTGCCATGTCTGCAATGCTTTGCCAATAAGAAGACGGCGAAAGACTCGTAAGGCTTGTGCCAAATCTTGATAGTTAGCACTACACTTGTTATTATTATACATTTTTTCTTAGTTACAAATTAATTGCTAATAATTTTTTTGATGAACGGATCGATTTGAAAATATTTTTTCCATCCGTCTGGACGTGGAAAATAAAAATTGTATTCATTATTGACCATCATCCAGAATCCCGTGATAAAAATTAAATTAAATAATACTCATTTAAGTGTCTTAAATTAGACTACTTAGTTATGTTTATTGAGCATACATATGTATATCATGTTAAAGACAAAACGCAGGTAACGTAAAAATTTGATGGCTTTGCTAAACAACTTTGGGTTTCTAGAACTTAATGTACGTTTTTGTGAAAATTGTATCTTATAGTAGATAAGGCATACACACATTGCATACGTATATTTTTATTTCTGGAGAATACTGTTAAAGCAAAAACTTACGAAAATTATTTTTCGGAATTATAAGCTATCTTTATTGATTTGGATTATAGAAAACAAAGCGTGACACAATTTAAACCTTGTGAAAGACATTTGCAAAAAATTAAAATTAATTGCTATCGGTTAGCATTTGTCCTTAAAATACCAATTAGGGCACGTTCACCATATCACACACTGGTTGATCTAGTATAGCAGAGGTGCCCAAAAATTCTTCCTGATGGAAGGTATTCAGTAAAAAATTGATGTACTGCTATTATGGACCCAATAAGATAAATGAAATAATAAAAACAAGAATAAAACCATACGTTAAGGAAGCAATATACTAGAAAATGACTTTTTAACACTTAAATTCAATTACATACTTTTAGCTTAAGTAAAATCTCAGAGTTTATTTTATTTAAAAAATCAATTTTAAATTCACAATTGAACATTTTTCGGTTTAACGTCGATGTTTGCCTTTTAAAACATCGGAAAAGCTACTATTTCTGACCAACTGAGATTTCAAAGCACAATCGAATATGACGAAAGCAACAAATCACAAAAGAGTGTATAAGGCAGAAAGTGTCAAAAAGTTGGAGCTTAAACTTTAAAACGTAGAATAAAAAAACATTATCTAGTACTAACAAATAAGTTTCATCAAAGGGTGTGACGAAATTGGCAACTTTTTCTTTATCTAAAATCTATCTATGTACAAAAATACAGTGAAGGAGACGTTTCCGATATATATATTCTTGATCAGCGTCACAAGACGAGTCGATCTAGCCATGTCCGTCTGTCCGTCCGTCTGTCCGTCTGTCCGTCTAGTCTCTCAGTTTTAAAGCTATCGGGCTGAAACTTTCTTTCTTCTATTGCAGGTAGTACATAAGTCGGAACCAGCCGGATCGGAAAACTATATCCTATAACTCCCATAGGAACTATCGGGGAAAAAATTTAAAAAAAATATATATCTTTCGTGTTTTCTAACATATACCTCTCTAAGCTTGGATATAACATTTTTAAATTAGTTCTGAGTTTCGAATTAAATTTTATCAAATTCGGACGACTATATCATATAGCTGCCATAGGAATAATCGGAAAATTAGTGGTAAAATAATTTTGAAAAATTATATCTTCGGTGTTTTTTAACTTATAACCTCCACCATTTTTTATTTGGTTTTGAATTTCGAATTAAATTTTATCAAAATCGGGCGACTATATCATATAGCTGCCATAGGAACGATCGGAAAATTAGTCGGAAAACATGAAACAAAAGTTATATCTTTTGTGTTTTTAAACATATAACCTTATAAGCTTGAAAATAACATTTTTTAAGTATTTCTGAATTTCGAATCAAATTTTATTGAAATCGGACAACTATATCATATAGCTGTCATAGGAACGATCGGATAATTGGTGGGAAATAATGTGAAACAAATTATAGCTTTCGGTCTTTTTGACATTTTATCTTATATTTCGAATTCAATTTGATAAAATTATTGATTATTTTTTATAACTGCAAGGGTATACAAGCTTCGGCTTGCCGAAGTTAACTTCCTTTCTTGTTTTCCGTATATTCCTTTCGAAGCTATAAGATCCGTTTGGTTCCGACTTTTATACGCTGGTCGAAACTAACGTATTATAAAATAAGGCATCAATGAAAAGGTAATTTAAATGACGTTTCAATGATACAATACTTTTTTTAATCTATTTAGAATTATTGAAAATGATTAATTTTTGTGAAAATCTACTTCTATAACTTTTTTCTTCGTCTTGAAAATAAAATTAAGTTTTTGAATGCAAAAAGTTTCTTACAACCAAAAAATTAGTAACTGCAACAAGAATTTTTTAAAAATCATTTTGTTTATACTTTTATGATCAAAAATAATATAAATATAAAAATAATAAAAAATATAAACCAAAAATCGTCGCTGTTGTGAACTCTATTGTCTAAGCCACAGGCAGAACTCAGGATGGCCCGATGATCTGGAATGCTGTAAAAGAAAACTTCTAATAGACCTAAAGAAAAAATTCTGGTAAATTTAGTATATGCGCGTGGAGTATTATTATTTTTAGCAGAACTTTAGAATGGTAGTGCGCATCACCAGGTTTAATAGGCATTAACATTTTTAATTATTATTTTAATGGCGCGTAGTTTATACATGCCGAAATAAATAAACTAAAACTTATATTTTAAAGTATTACACTAGTCGGCATAAGTTTTGACAAAAGTTTTTTTTTGACAAAAAAAAAGTTAAGTATACTCCTGATTTGAACTTGCTTCGTTTAACTTTTGGCATCAACGGAAAGGTCATTTAAATTCCGTTTGAATGATGCACTACTTTTCTTAACCCATTCAGTACTTATTAAAAATTCCGAATTTGTGAGAAAATCCACTTTTTGAATTTTTTTCCTCGACTTGAAAATTTAAATATTTTGATGTAAAACGTTTGTTAAAACAAAAATAATAGTATCTGCAAAAAACATTTTTCAAAAAAATGTTTCTATATTTTGTATGATTTTTTAAAACTATTTAGAAATACGTATTGAATTGAAATGAATTGAAAAAAATGAAAAAAACCCTTTCAGAGGCTATAATGATTTCTGTCAGAAGTTTGCAAAGCAGTGAAGGAGACGTTTGCGACCCCATAAAGTATATATATTCTTGATCAGCGTCACTAGACGGGTCGATCTAGCCATGTCCGTCTGTCCGTCCGTTTCTACACAAACTAGTCTCTCAGTTTTAAAGCTACCGGGCTGAAACATTCCCAAAAGTCTTTTTTCTATTGCAGGTAATATATAAGTCGGAACCAGCCGGATCAGACAACTATATCTTATAGGAACTATAGGGGAAACAATTTAAAAAAATATATATATCTTTGGTGTTGTTTTACATATAACCTTCTAAGCTTAAAAGTAAAATTTTTTAATTAGTTTTGAATTTTGAATTAAATTTTATCAAAATCGGACGACTATATCATATAGCTGCCATAGGAACGATCGAAAGATAGTGGTAAAATAATATACACAAAATTAAATCTTCGGTGCTTTTCAGCATATAACCTCCTACGCTGGGAAATAACATTTTTTAATTGGTTTTAAATTTCGAATTAAATTTTTATCAAAATCGGACAACCATATCATATAGCTGCCATAGAAACGATCTCAAAATTAGTCGTCAAATATAAAGAAAAATTGTATCCTTGGTGTTCGTTTACATATAACCTCCTACGCTTGGAAATAACATTTTTTAATTGGTTTAGAATTTCGAATTAAATTTTATCAAAATCTGACAACCATATCATATAGCTGCCATAGAAACGATCTCAAAATTAATCAGAAAATATGAAAAAATTATATCTTTTGTGTTTTTTCACATATAACCTTCTAAGCTTGGAATTAACATTTTTTGAAGTTTTAAGAATTTTGAATTCAATTTAATAAAAATTGGACTACTCTAACATATAGAAGTAAAAAAAATAGTCTAAAATAAGAATAAAGTCATTTTTTTAATAAATGAAGTCAGCAACAATCCTTAAAAATTTCACATGGTTTTACTAAAAAAGCATTGCTTGGTGTCGTAAAGACCATTTGATTGTACTGACCATAGTATATCATCGTCCAAGATATGGTAGGTTTACAAGATTTGATCATTCAAACCGATGAAGGAATACTGGATTCATCGGGAAAATGTAACTTGCTGAAGAAAGTAAAATTTAACATGAAATTATTAAAAACAAAAAAAAAACGATAAAAATTTCCGCAATTTTTTTTAATTCATGCCAAATTTTATTTGTGGCTCGTTGCAAAAAACGCGTCATGTTTTTCAGTTGTTTATTTATTTTTTAATTTGTACATATATTACAAATTTATTAATTTAAAAATTTTATAGGAACTCATTAATATGTAATTAGTTTAGCAAAACTGGCAACTAAAAAAAATTCAATTACAAGAGACAATGGCAGACCGCCAAGTTCTATTTGCACTTAAGGTGGTCATCCCGTGTTAAAACCGTTTGTCTAAATGTATTTAAAACATTTTTTTCAACTAACGGTTAAAAGATACAATTTGAAATTCCATATATTTAGGTAATGTTTATGTACGTTAGTTAATTAATTTTGAGTAAAACAAAACAAACACTAGAAGTTAGAGCACGATAATGTAAGGGTTGTAAAAAAAAATAATCCGCTGGCTATCAGGATTCGGACTAAACGAGTGATTTCATTAAAAAAAATTCAAAGGCATTTTAATCATTTAATATGTTAGAAAACATCAAGGTTTTTTTTGATTCCTCCTATACGATATAGTTGTCCGATTCTACTCGTTGTCACTTAACCCTTATGTTAGTAACCAACTTTACCGACGTCTTTTAGCAACCGGGTACCCGGGTACCCAATTCTGAATATTAAATTTTTTTTTATTTTATTAAAAAATTTTTTGTCCAAAATATTTTTTTTCTTGAAATATTAATAGTAATTGAAAATGTAAAGAAAAAAAAATAATAATAACATAGAGTTGTGAATGACATCTGAAACCTATTTGGGACAGTCCAGGTACGACGATGGGATTGACGAGATTCCATAATATTCTGCGTTTTTTGAGATTCGACGACAGTAATACTCCAGCTCCAATTCGTGATGCGTGGACAATGCTGAATTCCAATTTAGCTCAGATGTACAAACCAACTGCAAACTTGACGGCTAAAAGAAAACCGAAATAATAACTTTTTATAATAAATATAAAGCTGGCGTCGACACAATGGATCAAATGGTGCGGAGATACACCAGTCAACGACGATCTTCGAGATGGCCAATGGCAATGTTCTTCAACATGCTAGATATTTCTTCACTTGCGACATATATAATTTATTATGAAAATAATAAAATGATTACCAAAAAAACGACAGAACGTCGTCAATTTATGCGTAAGCTAAGTGAAGAACTATCATTGCCAATGATTAAACATCGTACTGCGAATCCACAAATAATGCGCCATTTCTAAACAAAGATTGCCATTCAAAGTATTTTAGGCCATGAACTGACAGAAACAGTCGTGGTAAATCCTGGTCCAGATACTCCAAAAGATAAAACCGGAAGGAAAATAGTTACAGGATCTTGCCATGTCTGCAATGCTTTGCCAATAAGAAGACGGCGAAAGACTCGTAAGGCTTGTGCCAAATCTTGATAGTTAGCACTACACTTGTTATTATTATACATTTTTTCTTAGTTACAAATTAATTGCTAATAATTTTTTTGATGAACGGATCGATTTGAAAATATTTTTTCCATCCGTCTGGACGTGGAAAATAAAAATTGTATTCATTATTGACCATCATCCAGAATCCCGTGATAAAAATTAAATTAAATAATACTCATTTAAGTGTCTTAAATTAGACTACTAAGTTATGTTTATTGAGCATACATATGTATATCATGTTAAAGACAAAACGCAGGGAACGTAAAAATTTGATGGCTTTGCTAAACAACTTTGGGTTTCTAGAACTTAATGTACGTTTTTGTGAAAATTGTATCTTATAGTAGATAAGGCATACACACATTGCATATGTATATTTTTATTTCTGGAGAATACTGTTAAAGCAAAAACTTACGAAAATTATTTTTCGGAATTATAAGCTATCTTTATTGATTTGGATTATAGAAAACAAAGCGTGACACAATTTAAACCTTGTGAAAGACATTTGCAAAAAATTAAAATTAATTGCTATCGGTTACATACATACTTTTAGCTTAAGTAAAATCTCAGAGTTTATTTTATTTAAAAAATCAATTTTAAATTCACAATTGAACATTTTTCGGTTTAACGTCGATGTTTGCCTTTTAAAACATCGGAAAAGCTAATATTTCTGACCAACTGAGATTTCAAAGCACAATCGAATATGACGAAAGCAACAAATCACAAAAGAGTGTATAAGGCAGAAAGTGTCAAAAAGTTGGAGCTTAAACTTTAAAACGTAGAATAAAAAAACATTATCTAGTACTAACAAATAAGTTTCATCAAGAGGTGAGACGAAATTGGCAACTTTTTCTTTATCTAAAATCTATCTATGTACAAAAATACAGTGAAGGAGACGTTTCCGATATATATATTCTTGATCAGCGTCACAAGACGAGTCGATCTAGCCATGTCCGTCTGTCCGTCCGTCTGTCCGTCTGTCCGTCTAGTCTCTCAGTTTTAAAGCTATCGGGCTGAAACTTTCTTTCTTCTATTGCAGGTAGTACATAAGTCGGAACCAGCCGGATCGGAAAACTATATCCTATAACTCCCATAGGAACTATCGGGGAAAAAATTTAAAAAAAATATATATCTTTCGTGTTTTCTAACATATACCTCTCTAAGCTTGGATATAACATTTTTAAATTAGTTCTGAGTTTCGAATTAAATTTTATCAAATTCGGACGACTATATCATATAGCTGCCATAGGAATAATCGGAAAATTAGTGGTAAAATAATTTTGAAAAATTATATCTTCGGTGTTTTTTAACTTATAACCTCCACCATTTTTTATTTGGTTTTGAATTTCGAATTAAATTTTATCAAAATCGGGCGACTATATCATATAGCTGCCATAGGAACGATCGGAAAATTAGTCGGAAAACATGAAACAAAAGTTAAATCTTTTGTGTTTTTAAACATATAACCTTATAAGCTTGAAAATAACATTTTTTAAGTATTTCTGAATTTCGAATCAAATTTTATTGAAATCGGACGACTATATCATATAGCTGTCATAGGAACGATCGGATAATTGGTGGGAAATAATGTGAAACAAATTATAGCTTTCGGTCTTTTTGACATTTTATCTTATATTTCGAATTCAATTTGATAAAATTATTGATTATTTTTTATAACTGCAAGGGTATACAAGCTTCGGCTTGCCGAAGTTAACTTCCTTTCTTGTTTTCCGTATATTCCTTTCGAAGCTATAAGATCCGTCTGGTTCCGACTTTTATACGCTGGTCGAAACTTACCTTTTATAAAATCAGGCATCAATGAAAAGGTAATTTAAATGACGTTTCAATGATACAATACTTTTTTTAACCTATTTAGAATTATTGAAAATGATTAATTTTTGTGAAAATCTACTTCTATAACTTTTTTCTTCGTCTTGAAAATAAAATTAAGTTTTTGAATGCAAAAAGTTTCTTACAACCAAAAAATTAGTAACTGCAACAAGAATTTTTTAAAAATCATTTTGTTTATACTTTTATGATCAAAAATAATATAAATATAAAAATAATAAAAAATATAAACCAAAAATCGTCGCTGTTGTGAACTCTATTGTCTAAGCCACAGGCAGAACTCAGGATGGCCCGATGATCTGGAATGCTGTAAAAGAAAACTTCTAATAGACCTAAAGAAAAAATTCTGGTAAATTTAGTATATGCGCGTGGAGTATTATTATTTTTAGCAGAACTTTAGAATGGTAGTGCGCATCACCAGGTTTAATAGGCATTAACATTTTTAATTATTATTTTAATGGCGCGTAGTTTATACATGCCGAAATAAATAAACTAAAACTTATATTTTAAAGTATTACACTAGTCGGCATAAGTTTTGACAAAATTTTTTTTTTGACAAAAAAAAAGTTAAGTATACTCCTGATTTGAACTTGCTTCGTTTAACTTTTGGCATCAACGGAAAGGTCATTTAAATTCCGTTTGAATGATGCACTACTTTTCTTAACCCATTCAGTACTTATTAAAAATTCCGAATTTGTGAGAAAATCCATTTTTTGAATTTTTTTCCTCGACTTGAAAATTTAAATATTTTGATGTAAAACGTTTGTTAAAACAAAAATAATAGTATCTGCAAAAAACATTTTTAAAAAAAATGTTTCTATATTTTGTATGATTTTTTAAAACTATTTAGAAATACGCATTGAATTGAAATGAATTGAAAAAAATGAAAAAAACCCTTTCAGAGGCTATAATGATTTCTGTCAGAAGTTTGCAAAGCAGTGAAGGAGACGTTTCCGACCCCATAAAGTATATATATTCTTGATCAGCGTCACTAGACGGGTCGATCTAGCCATGTCCGTCTGTCCGTCCGTTTCTACACAAACTAGTCTCTCAGTTTTAAAGCTACCGGGCTGAAACATTCCCAAAAGTCTTTTTTCTATTGCAGGTAATATATAAGTCGGAACCAGCCGGATCAGACAACTATATCTTATAGGAACTATAGGGGAAACAATTTAAAAAAATATATATATCTTTGGTGTTGTTTTACATATAACCTTCTAAGCTTAAAAGTAAAATTTTTTAATTAGTTTTGAATTTTGAATTAAATTTTATCAAAATCGGACGACTATATCATATAGCTGCCATAGGAACGATCGAAAGATAGTGGTAAAATAATATACACAAAATTAAATCTTCGGTGCTTTTCAGCATATAACCTCCTACGCTGGGAAATAACATTTTTTAATTGGTTTTAAATTTCGAATTAAATTTTTATCAAAATCAGACAACCATATCATACAACCATAGTCAAAATTATTTTCACAACACACAATTATTTGCACATCCCAACTTCTTTTAGTTGTTATTCTTGTTGTTGTTGAACAATTTCACTGAAATAAATGTTATAGCGTAGCTTGATCTATGCTTAAGCGACGAAAAAAAAAAAATGCGAAAAATAGCGGTTCATAGGGCAAAGCTAAAAGAAAAAAAGCTTATCAGTTGTCAAAAGTATTTGCACACGTTTTCGGTGCGTCAAAATTATTTTCACAATGCAATTTCGTCATTAGTATTTGGTTTGCAGCGACAAGTGGCGGTTCGTTTTCTCTAATAAATTCAATTCAGTGAAAATTCAATTAAAATAATTATTTATCTTTTAGATTTATCTAAACAAAATGCCTAAAACAAGGGAGTTAACCCTTGAACTCCGGGCAGAAATTGTTACTAAGTTTAAAGCCGGTATTTCAGCAGCTGAAATCGCTAAACTGTATAAAATTTCGCGCAGAAATGTTTACTACTTAGTAAAAAAGCAAGACACATCTGGCACTTTAAAAAATAAAAAAAGATCAGGCCGAAAACCTGTGTTGGACCAAAGAGAATGCAGGCACTTACTAGGAGTTGTAGCGAGCAATCCAAGTGCAAGTCCATTGAAAATTGCCCAAGAATCAAAAAATATAATTGGTAAACAAATAAGTGATTCTACAATTCGTCGCAGGTTAAAAGAAGCTGATTTTAATACATATGTTGTCCGCAAAAGTGATTGACATCACACCAACCAACCGAACAAAACGCCTCCAATTTGCATTGGAATATATTAAGAAGCCTCTTGACTTTTGGTATAATGTTTTATGGACGGATGAGGCTGCATTTCAGTTCCAGGGGTCCTACAGCCACCATTTTATGCATTTAAAGAAAAACCAAAAGCATTTGGCAGCCCAGCCAATCAATAGCTATTTGCTATTATGGATTCGGAGACCTCGTACCGATAGAAGGAACCTTAAACCAGCACGGATACGTTCGAATCCTTAATGACCATGCTTTTGTGTCAGGAAATAGACTTTTTCCTACACATGAATGGATTCTTCAGCAGGACAATGCTCCATGCCACAAGGGTAGGATACCGACCAAATTTTTGAGCGACCTTAATCAGGAGGTTCTTCCTTGGCCACCACAAAGCCCAGACCTAAATATTATCGAAAACGTTTGGGCTTTTGTAAAAAATCAAGGAACTATTGATAAAAATAGAAAACGCGACGGAGTCATCGCTGAAATCGACGAAATTTGGTCCAAATTGACCCTTGAATTTGCCCAAACTTTGGTAAGGTCAATACCTAAAAGACTACAAGCTATCATTGATGCCAAGGGTGGTGTAACTAAATTATAATAATGTATTTTTATAAAATTAAGAAAATCGTTTGTTAAAATTAGATAATAAGCTGAAATAAATTAAACTAAGTTTTGTGAAAATAATTTTGACGCACCGAAAACGTGTGCAAATACTTTTGACAACTGATAAGCTTTTTTTCTTTTTCTTTTAGCTTTGTCCTATGAACCGCTATTTTTCGCATTTCTTTTTTTGTCGCTTAAGCATAGATCAAGCTACGCTATAATATTTATTTCAGTTAAATTGTACAACAACAACAAGAATAACAACTAAAAGAAGTTTGGATGTGCAAATAATTGTGTGTTGTGAAAATAATTTTGACTATGGTTGTATAGCTGCCATAGAAACGATCTCAAAATTAGTCGTCAAGTATAAAAAAAAAATTGTATCCTTGGTGTTCGTTTACATATAACCTCCTACGCTTGGAAATAACATTTTTTAATTGGTTTAGAATTTCGAATTAAATTTTATCAAAATCGGACAACCATATCATATAGCTGCCATAGAAACGATCTCAAAATTAGTCAGAAAATATGAAAAATTATATCTTTTGTGTTTTTTTCACATATAACCTTCTAAGCTTGGAATTAACATTTTTTGAAGTTTTAAGAATTTTAAATTCAATTTAATAAAAATTGGACTACTCTAACATATAGAAGTAAAAAAAAATAGTCTAAAAAAAGAATAAAGTCATTTTTTTAATAAATGAAGTCAGCAACAATCCTTAAAAATTTCACATGGTTTTACTAAAAAAGCATTGCTTGGTGTCGTAAAGACCATTTGATTGTACTGACCATAGTATATCATCGTCCAAGATATGGTAGGTTTACAAGATTTGATCATTCAAACCGATGAAGGAATACTGGATTCATCGGGAAAATGTTACTTGCTGAAGAAAGTAAAATTTAACATGAAATTATTAAAAACAAAAAAAAAACGATAAAAATTGCGGCAATTTTTTTAATTCTCTCAGTTTTAAAGCTACCGGGCTGAAACATTCCCAAAAGTCTTTTTTCTATTGCAGGTAATATATAAGTCGGAACCAGCCGGATCAGACAACTATATCTTATAGGAACTATAGGGGAAACAATTAAAAAAAAAATATATATCTTTGGTGTTGTTTTACATATAACCTTCTAAGCTTAAAAGTAAAATTTTTTAATTAGTTTTGAATTTTGAATTAAATTTTATCAAAATCGGACGACTATATCATATAGCTGCCATAGGAACGATCGAAAGATAGTGGTAAAATAATATACACAAAATTAAATCTTCGGTGCTTTTCAGCATATAACCTCCTACGCTGGGAAATAACATTTTTTAATTGGTTTTAAATTTCGAATTAAATTTTTATCAAAATCGGACAACCATATCATATAGCTGCCATAGAAACGATCTCAAAATTAGTCGTCAAATATAAAGAAAAATTGTATCCTTGGTGTTCGTTTACATATAACCTCCTACGCTTGGAAATAACATTTTTTAATTGGTTTAGAATTTCGAATTAAATTTTATCAAAATCGGACAACCATATCATATAGCTGCCATAGAAACGATCTCAAAATTAATCAGAAAATATGAAAAAATTATATCTTTTGTGTTTTTTCACATATAACCTTCTAAGCTTGGAATTAACATTTTTTGAAGTTTTAAGAATTTTGAATTCAATTTAATAAAAATTGGACTACTCTAACATATAGAAGTAAAAAAAAAATAGTCTAAAATAAGAATAAAGTCATTTTTTTAATAAATGAAGTCAGCAACAATCCTTAAAAATTTCACATGGTTTTACTAAAAAAGCATTGCTTGGTGTCGTAAAGACCATTTGATTGTACTGACCATAGTATATCATCGTCCAAGATATGGTAGGTTTACAAGATTTGATCATTCAAACCGATGAAGGAATACTGGATTCATCGGGAAAATGTAACTTGCTGAAGAAAGTAAAATTTAACATGAAATTATTAAAAACAAAAAAAAAACGATAAAAATTTCCGCAATTTTTTTTAATTCATGCCAAATTTTATTTGTGGCTCGTTGCAAAAAACGCGTCATGTTTTTCAGTTGTTTATTTATTTTTTAATTTGTACATATATTACAAATTTATTAATTTAAAAATTTTATAGGAACTCATTAATATGTAATTAGTTTAGCAAAACTGGCAACTAAAAAAAATTCAATTACAAGAGACAATGGCTGACCGCCAAGTTCTATTTGCACTTAAGGTGGTTATCCCGTGTTAAAACCGTTTGTCTAAATGTATTTAAAACATTTTTTTCAACTAACGGTTAAAAGATACAATTTGAAATTCCATATATTTAGGTAATGTTTATGTACTTTAGTTAATTAATTTTGAGTAAAACAAAACAAACACTAGAAGTTAGAGCACGATAATGTAAGGGTTGTAAAAAAAAATAATCCGCTGGCTATCAGGATTCGGACTAAACGAGTGATTTCATTAAAAAAAATTCAAAGGCATTTTAATCATTTAATATGTTAGAAAACATCAAGGTTTTTTTTTGATTCCTCCTATACGATATAGTTGTCCGATTCTACTCGTTGTCACTTAACCCTTATGTTAGTAACCAACTTTACCGACGTCTTTTAGCAACCGGGTACCCGGGTACCCAATTCTGAATATTAAATTTTTTTTTATTTTATTAAAAAAATTTTTGTCCAAAATATTTTTTTTCTTGAAATATTAATAGTAAGTGAAAATGTAAGGAAAAAAAAATAATAATATAGAGTTGTGAATGACATCTGAAACCTATTTGGGACAGTCCAGGTACGACGATGGGATTGACGAGATTCCATAATATTCTGCGTTTTTTGAGATTCGACGACAGTAATACTCCAGCTCCAATTCGTGATGCGTGGACAATGCTGAATTCCAATTTAGCTCAGATGTACAAACCAACTGCAAACTTGACTTAAATATAAAGCTGGCGTCGACACAATGGATCAAATGGTGCGGAGATACACCAGTCAACGACGATCTTCGAGATGGCCAATGGCAATGTTCTTCGACATGCTAGATATTTCTTCACTTGCGACATATATAATTTATTATGAAAATAATAAAATGATTACCAAAAAAACGACAGAACGTCGTCAATTTATGCGTAAGCTAAGTGAAGAACTATCATTGCCAATGATTAAACATCGTACTGCGAATCCACAAATAATGCGCCATTTCTCAACAAAGATTGCCATTCAAAGTATTTTAGGCCATGAACTGACAGAAACAGTCGTGGTAAATCCTGGTCCAGATACTCCAAAAGATAAAACCGGAAGGAAAATAGTTACAGGATCTTGCCATGTCTGCAATGCTTTGCCAATAAGAAGACGGCGACACGTAAGGCTTGTGCCAATTGTCACCGACCTGTATGTGACGAGCACTCAGTTAATCGTGTTCAATGTGTTCAATGTCATTAACTATAAAAAAAATGTAATATTTTTTAAAAAAATTTAGTTGCATGCATTTATAGAAATTATATTCAATTTATTTCCTAGGCATTCCACTGTGGGTACCCGGGTACACGGTTGCTAATGGGACGATGGCTGGAGTTTAAGCTTATTTAAAAAAAAAAATAAAAAATTAATCAATTAAATGAACTCACAACTAGCTTTCTTTTAAGTTAAAAAACGACGATTTGAGAGCTTAAAATGAAATATTGAACTTTCTTTAAGTTATTCACACAGATACACCGCGGTGGGTACCCGGGTACCCGGTTACTAACATACGGGTTAATAATAGATTTCATACTTTTGTAAAGGTTGCATCTTGATAGTTAGCACTACACTTGTTATTATTATACATTTTTTCTTAGTTACAAATTAATTGCTAATAATTTTTTTGATGAACGGATCGATTTGAAAATATTTTTTCCATCCGTCTGGACGTGGAAAATAAAAATTGTATTCATTATTGACCATCATCCAGAATCCCGTGATAAAAATTAAATTAAATAATACTCATTTAAGTGTCTTAAATTAGACTACTTAGTTATGTTTATTGAGCATACATATGTATATCATGTTAAAGACAAAACGCAGGTAACGTAAAAATTTGATGGCTTTGCTAAACAACTTTGGGTTTCTAGAACTTAATGTACGTTTTTGTGAAAATTGTATCTTATAGTAGATAAGGCATACACACATTGCATACGTATATTTTTATTTCTGGAGAATACTGTTAAAGCAAAAACTTACGAAAATTATTTTTCGGAATTATAAGCTATCTTTATTGATTTGGATTATAGAAAACAAAGCGTGACACAATTTAAACCTTGTGAAAGACATTTGCAAAAAATTAAAATTAATTGCTATCGGTTAGCATTTGTCCTTAAAATACCAATTAGGGCACGTTCACCATATCACACACTGGTTGATCTAGTATAGCAGAGGTGCCCAAAAATTCTTCCTGATGGAAGGTATTCAGTAAAAAATTGATGTACTGCTATTATGGACCCAATAAGATAAATGAAATAATAAAAACAAGAATAAAACCATACGTTAAGGAAGCAATATACTAGAAAATGACTTTTTAACACTTAAATTCAATTACATACTTTTAGCTTAAGTAAAATCTCAGAGTTTATTTTATTTAAAAAATCAATTTTAAATTCACAATTGAACATTTTTCGGTTTAACGTCGATGTTTGCCTTTTAAAACATCGGAAAAGCTACTATTTCTGACCAACTGAGATTTCAAAGCACAATCGAATATGACGAAAGCAACAAATCACAAAAGAGTGTATAAGGCAGAAAGTGTCAAAAAGTTGGAGCTTAAACTTTAAAACGTAGAATAAAAAAACATTATCTAGTACTAACAAATAAGTTTCATCAAAGGGTGTGACGAAATTGGCAACTTTTTCTTTATCTAAAATCTATCTATGTACAAAAATACAGTGAAGGAGACGTTTCCGATATATATATTCTTGATCAGCGTCACAAGACGAGTCGATCTAGCCATGTCCGTCTGTCCGTCCGTCTAGTCTCTCAGTTTTAAAGCTATCGGGCTGAAACTTTCTTTCTTCTATTGCAGGTAGTACATAAGTCGGAACCAGCCGGATCGGAAAACTATATCCTATAACTCTCATAGGAACTATCGGGGAAAAAATTTAAAAAAAATATATATCTTTCGTGTTTTCTAACATATACCTCTCTAAGCTTGGATATAACATTTTTAAATTAGTTCTGAGTTTCGAATTAAATTTTATCAAATTCGGACGACTATATCATATAGCTGCCATAGGAATAATCGGAAAATTAGTGGTAAAATAATTTTGAAAAATTATATCTTCGGTGTTTTTTAACTTATAACCTCCACCATTTTTTATTTGGTTTTGAATTTCGAATTAAATTTTATCAAAATCGGGCGACTATATCATATAGCTGCCATAGGAACGATCGGAAAATTAGTCGGAAAACATGAAACAAAAGTTATATCTTTTGTGTTTTTAAACATATAACCTTATAAGCTTGAAAATAACATTTTTTAAGTATTTCTGAATTTCGAATCAAATTTTATTGAAATCGGACGACTATATCATATAGCTGTCATAGGAACGATCGGATAATTGGTGGGAAATAATGTGAAACAAATTATAGCTTTCGGTCTTTTTGACATTTTATCTTATATTTCGAATTCAATTTGATAAAATTATTGATTATTTTTTATAACTGCAAGGGTATACAAGCTTCGGCTTGCCGAAGTTAACTTCCTTTCTTGTTTTCCGTATATTCCTTTCGAAGCTATAAGATCCGTCTGGTTCCGACTTTTATACGCTGGTCGAAACTAACGTATTATAAAATAAGGCATCAATGAAAAGGTAATTTAAATGACGTTTCAATGATACAATACTTTTTTTAATCTATTTAGAATTATTGAAAATGATTAATTTTTGTGAAAATCTACTTCTATAACTTTTTTCTTCGTCTTGAAAATAAAATTAAGTTTTTGAATGCAAAAAGTTTCTTACAACCGAAAAATTAGTAACTGCAACAAGAATTTTTTAAAAATCATTTTGTTTATACTTTTATGATCAAAAATAATATAAATATAAAAATAATAAAAAATATAAACCAAAAATCGTCGCTGTTGTGAACTCTATTGTCTAAGCCACAGGCAGAACTCAGGATGGCCCGATGATCTGGAATGCTGTAAAAGAAAACTTCTAATAGACCTAAAGAAAAAATTCTGGTAAATTTAGTATATGCGCGTGGAGTATTATTATTTTTAGCAGAACTTTAGAATGGTAGTGCGCATCACCAGGTTTAATAGGCATTAACATTTTTAATTATTATTTTAATGGCGCGTAGTTTATACATGCCGAAATAAATAAACTAAAACTTATATTTTAAAGTATTACACTAGTCGGCATAAGTTTTGACAAAAGTTTTTTTTTGACAAAAAAAAAGTTAAGTATACTCCTGATTTGAACTTGCTTCGTTTAACTTTTGGCATCAACGGAAAGGTCATTTAAATTCCGTTTGAATGATGCACTACTTTTCTTAACCCATTCAGTACTTATTAAAAATTCCGAATTTGTGAGAAAATCCACTTTTTGAATTTTTTTCCTCGACTTGAAAATTTAAATATTTTGATGTAAAACGTTTGTTAAAACAAAAATAATAGTATCTGCAAAAAACATTTTTCAAAAAAATGTTTCTATATTTTGTATGATTTTTTAAAACTATTTAGAAATACGTATTGAATTGAAATGAATTGAAAAAAATGAAAAAAACCCTTTCAGAGGCTATAATGATTTCTGTCAGAAGTTTGCAAAGCAGTGAAGGAGACGTTTCCGACCCCATAAAGTATATATATTCTTGATCAGCGTCACTAGACGGGTCGATCTAGCCATGTCCGTCTGTCCGTCCGTTTCTACACAAACTAGTCCCTCAGTTTTAAAGCTACCGGGCTGAAACATTCCCAAAAGTCTTTTTTCTATTGCAGGTAATATATAAGTCGGAACCAACTATATCTTATAGGAACTATAGGGGAAACAATTTAAAAAAATATATATATGGTGTTGTTTTACATATAACCTTCTAAGCTTAAAAGTAAAATTTTTTAATTAGTTTTGAATTTTGAATTAAATTTTATCAAAATCGGACGACTATATCATATAGCTGCCATAGGAACGATCGAAAGATAGTGGTAAAATAATATACACAAAATTAAATCTTCGGTGCTTTTCAGCATATAACCTCCTACGCTGGGAAATAACATTTTTTAATTGGTTTTAAATTTCGAATTAAATTTTTATCAAAATCGGACAACCATATCATATAGCTGCCATAGAAACGATCTCAAAATTAGTCGTCAAATATAAAGAAAAATTGTATCCTTGGTGTTCGTTTACATATAACCTCCTACGCTTGGAAATAACATTTTTTAATTGGTTTAGAATTTCGAATTAAATTTTATCAAAATCGGACAACCATATCATATAGCTGCCATAGAAACGATCTCAAAATTAATCAGAAAATATGAAAAAATTATATCTTTTGTGTTTTTTCACATATAACCTTCTAAGCTTGGAATTAACATTTTTTGAAGTTTTAGGAATTTTGAATTCAATTTAATAAAAATTGGACTACTCTAACATATAGAAGTAAAAAAAAATAGTCTAAAATAAGAATAAAGTCATTTTTTTAATAAATGAAGTCAGCAACAATCCTTAAAAATTTCACATGGTTTTACTAAAAAAGCATTGCTTGGTGTCGTAAAGACCATTTGATTGTACTGACCATAGTATATCATCGTCCAAGATATGGTAGGTTTACAAGATTTGATCATTCAAACCGATGAAGGAATACTGGATTCATCGGGAAAATGTAACTTGCTGAAGAAAGTAAAATTTAACATGAAATTATTAAAAACAAAAAAAAAACGATAAAAATTTCCGCAATTTTTTTTAATTCATGCCAAATTTTATTTGTGGCTCGTTGCAAAAAACGCGTCATGTTTTTCAGTTGTTTATTTATTTTTTAATTTGTACATATATTACAAATTTATTAATTTAAAAATTTTATAGGAACTCATTAATATGTAATTAGTTTAGCAAAACTGGCAACTAAAAAAAATTCAATTACAAGAGACAATGGCTGACCGCCAAGTTCTATTTGCACTTAAGGTGGTCATCCCGTGTTAAAACCGTTTGTCTAAATGTATTTAAAACATTTTTTTCAACTAACGGTTAAAAGATACAATTTGAAATTCCATATATTTAGGTAATGTTTATGTACGTTAGTTAATTAATTTTGAGTAAAACAAAACAAACACTAGAAGTTAGAGCACGATAATGTAAGGGTTGTAAAAAAAAATAATCCGCTGGCTATCAGGATTCGGACTAAACGAGTGATTTTATTAAAAAAAATTCAAAGGCATTTTAATCATTTAATATGTTAGAAAACATCAAGGTTTTTTTTGATTCCTCCTATACGATATAGTTGTCCGATTCTACTCGTTGTCACTTAACCCTTATGTTAGTAACCAACTTTACCGACGTCTTTTAGCAACCGGGTACCCGGGTACCCAATTCTGAATATTAAATTTTTTTTTATTTTATTAAAAAATGTTTTGTCCAAAATATTTTTTTTCTTGAAATATTAATAGTAAGTGAAAATGTAAGGAAAAAAAAATAATAATAACATAGAGTTGTGAATGACATCTGAAACCTATTTGGGACAGTCCAGGTACGACGATGGGATTGACGAGATTCCATAATATTCTGCGTTTTTTGAGATTCGACGACAGTAATACTCCAGCTCCAATTCGTGATGCGTGGACAATGCTGAATTCCAATTTAGCTCAGATGTACAAACCAACTGCAAACTTGACGGCTAAAAGAAAACCGAAATAATAACTTTTTATAATAAATATAAAGCTGGCGTCGACACAATGGATCAAATGGTGCGGAGATACACCAGTCAACGACGATCTTCGAGATGGCCAATGGCAATGTTCTTCAACATGCTAGATATTTCTTCACTTGCGACATATATAATTTATTATGAAAATAATAAAATGATTACCAAAAAAACGACAGAACGTCGTCAATTTATGCGTAAGCTAAGTGAAGAACTATCATTGCCAATGATTAAACATCGTACTGCGAATCCACAAATAATGCGCCATTTCTAAACAAAGATTGCCATTCAAAGTATTTTAGGCCATGAACTGACAGAAACAGTCGTGGTAAATCCTGGTCCAGATACTCCAAAAGATAAAACCGGAAGGAAAATAGTTACAGGATCTTGCCATGTCTGCAATGCTTTGCCAATAAGAAGACGGCGAAAGACTCGTAAGGCTTGTGCCAAATCTTGATAGTTAGCACTACACTTGTTATTATTATACATTTTTTCTTAGTTACAAATTAATTGCTAATAATTTTTTTGATGAACGGATCGATTTGAAAATATTTTTTCCATCCGTCTGGACGTGGAAAATAAAAATTGTATTCATTATTGACCATCATCCAGAATCCCGTGATAAAAATTAAATTAAATAATACTCATTTAAGTGTCTTAAATTAGACTACTAAGTTATGTTTATTGAGCATACATATGTATATCATGTTAAAGACAAAACGCAGGGAACGTAAAAATTTGATGGCTTTGCTAAACAACTTTGGGTTTCTAGAACTTAATGTACGTTTTTGTGAAAATTGTATCTTATAGTAGATAAGGCATACACACATTGCATATGTATATTTTTATTTCTGGAGAATACTGTTAAAGCAAAAACTTACGAAAATTATTTTTCGGAATTATAAGCTATCTTTATTGATTTGGATTATAGAAAACAAAGCGTGACACAATTTAAACCTTGTGAAAGACATTTGCAAAAAATTAAAATTAATTGCTATCGGTTACATACATACTTTTAGCTTAAGTAAAATCTCAGAGTTTATTTTATTTAAAAAATCAATTTTAAATTCACAATTGAACATTTTTCGGTTTAACGTCGATGTTTGCCTTTTAAAACATCGGAAAAGCTAATATTTCTGACCAACTGAGATTTCAAAGCACAATCGAATATGACGAAAGCAACAAATCACAAAAGAGTGTATAAGGCAGAAAGTGTCAAAAAGTTGGAGCTTAAACTTTAAAACGTAGAATAAAAAAACATTATCTAGTACTAACAAATAAGTTTCATCAAGAGGTGAGACGAAATTGGCAACTTTTTCTTTATCTAAAATCTATCTATGTACAAAAATACAGTGAAGGAGACGTTTCCGATATATATATTCTTGATCAGCGTCACAAGACGAGTCGATCTAGCCATGTCCGTCTGTCCGTCCGTCTGTCCGTCTAGTCTCTCAGTTTTAAAGCTATCGGGCTGAAACTTTCTTTCTTCTATTGCAGGTAGTACATAAGTCGGAACCAGCCGGATCGGAAAACTATATCCTATAACTCCCATAGGAACTATCGGGGAATAAATTTAAAAAAAATATATATCTTTCGTGTTTTCTAACATATACCTCTCTAAGCTTGGATATAACATTTTTAAATTAGTTCTGAGTTTCGAATTAAATTTTATCAAATTCGGACGACTATATCATATAGCTGCCATAGGAATAATCGGAAAATTAGTGGTAAAATAATTTTGAAAAATTATATCTTCGGTGTTTTTTAACTTATAACCTCCACCATTTTTTATTTGGTTTTGAATTTCGAATTAAATTTTATCAAAATCGGGCGACTATATCATATAGCTGCCATAGGAACGATCGGAAAATTAGTCGGAAAACATGAAACAAAAGTTAAATCTTTTGTGTTTTTAAACATATAACCTTATAAGCTTGAAAATAACATTTTTTAAGTATTTCTGAATTTCGAATCAAATTTTATTGAAATCGGACGACTATATCATATAGCTGTCATAGGAACGATCGGATAATTGGTGGGAAATAATGTGAAACAAATTATAGCTTTCGGTCTTTTTGACATTTTATCTTATATTTCGAATTCAATTTGATAAAATTATTGATTATTTTTTATAACTGCAAGGGTATACAAGCTTCGGCTTGCCGAAGTTAACTTCCTTTCTTGTTTTCCGTATATTCCTTTCGAAGCTATAAGATCCGTCTGGTTCCGACTTTTATACGCTGGTCGAAACTTACCTTTTATAAAATCAGGCATCAATGAAAAGGTAATTTAAATGACGTTTCAATGATACAATACTTTTTTTAACCTATTTAGAATTATTGAAAATGATTAATTTTTGTGAAAATCTACTTCTATAACTTTTTTCTTCGTCTTGAAAATAAAATTAAGTTTTTGAATGCAAAAAGTTTCTTACAACCAAAAAATTAGTAACTGCAACAAGAATTTTTTAAAAATCATTTTGTTTATACTTTTATGATCAAAAATAATATAAATATAAAAATAATAAAAAATATAAACCAAAAATCGTCGCTGTTGTGAACTCTATTGTCTAAGCCACAGGCAGAACTCAGGATGGCCCGATGATCTGGAATGCTGTAAAAGAAAACTTCTAATAGACCTAAAGAAAAAATTCTGGTAAATTTAGTATATGCGCGTGGAGTATTATTATTTTTAGCAGAACTTTAGAATGGTAGTGCGCATCACCAGGTTTAATAGGCATTAACATTTTTAATTATTATTTTAATGGCGCGTAGTTTATACATGCCGAAATAAATAAACTAAAACTTATATTTTAAAGTATTACACTAGTCGGCATAAGTTTTGACAAAAGTTTTTTTTTGACAAAAAAAAAGTTAAGTATACTCCTGATTTGAACTTGCTTCGTTTAACTTTTGGCATCAACGGAAAGGTCATTTAAATTCCGTTTGAATGATGCACTACTTTTCTTAACCCATTCAGTACTTATTAAAAATTCCGAATTTGTGAGAAAATCCACTTTTTGAATTTTTTTCCTCGACTTGAAAATTTAAATATTTTGATGTAAAACGTTTGTTAAAACAAAAATAATAGTATCTGCAAAAAACATTTTTCAAAAAAATGTTTCTATATTTTGTATGATTTTTTAAAACTATTTAGAAATACGCATTGAATTGAAATGAATTGAAAAAAATGAAAAAAACCCTTTCAGAGGCTATAATGATTTCTGTCAGAAGTTTGCAAAGCAGTGAAGGAGACGTTTCCGACCCCATAAAGTATATATATTCTTGATCAGCGTCACTAGACGGGTCGATCTAGCCATGTCCGTCTGTCCGTCCGTTTCTACACAAACTAGTCTCTCAGTTTTAAAGCTACCGGGCTGAAACATTCCCAAAAGTCTTTTTTCTATTGCAGGTAATATATAAGTCGGAACCAGCCGGATCAGACAACTATATCTTATAGGAACTATAGGGGAAACAATTTAAAAAAAAATATATATCTTTGGTGTTGTTTTACATATAACCTTCTAAGCTTAAAAGTAAAATTTTTTAATTAGTTTTGAATTTTGAATTAAATTTTATCAAAATCGGACGACTATATCATATAGCTGCCATAGGAACGATCGAAAGATAGTGGTAAAATAATATACACAAAATTAAATCTTCGGTGCTTTTCAGCATATAACCTCCTACGCTGAGAAATAACATTTTTTAATTGGTTTTAAATTTCGAATTAAATTTTTATCAAAATCGGACAACCATATCATATAGCTGCCATAGAAACGATCTCAAAATTAGTCGTCAAATATAAAGAAAAATTGTATCCTTGGTGTTCGTTTACATATAACCTCCTACGCTTGGAAATAACATTTTTTAATTGGTTTAGAATTTCGAATTAAATTTTATCAAAATCGGACAACCATATCATATAGCTGCCATAGAAACGATCTCAAAATTAATCAGAAAATATGAAAAAATTATATCTTTTGTGTTTTTTCACATATAACCTTCTAAGCTTGGAATTAACATTTTTTGAAGTTTTAAGAATTTTGAATTCAATTTAATAAAAATTGGACTACTCTAACATATAGAAGTAAAAAAAAATAGTCTAAAATAAGAATAAAGTCATTTTTTTAATAAATGAAGTCAGCAACAATCCTTAAAAATTTCACATGGTTTTACTAAAAAAGCATTGCTTGGTGTCGTAAAGACCATTTGATTGTACTGACCATAGTATATCATCGTCCAAGATATGGTAGGTTTACAAGATTTGATCATTCAAACCGATGAAGGAATACTGGATTCATCGGGAAAATGTAACTTGCTGAAGAAAGTAAAATTTAACATGAAATTATTAAAAACAAAAAAAAAACGATAAAAATTTCCGCAATTTTTTTTAATTCATGCCAAATTTTATTTGTGGCTCGTTGCAAAAAACGCGTCATGTTTTTCAGTTGTTTATTTATTTTTTAATTTGTACATATATTACAAATTTATTAATTTAAAAATTTTATAGGAACTCATTAATATGTAATTAGTTTAGCAAAACTGGCAACTAAAAAAAATTCAATTACAAGAGACAATGGCAGACCGCCAAGTTCTATTTGCACTTAAGGTGGTCATCCCGTGTTAAAACCGTTTGTCTAAATGTATTTAAAACATTTTTTTCAACTAACGGTTAAAAGATACAATTTGAAATTCCATATATTTAGGTAATGTTTATGTACGTTAGTTAATTAATTTTGAGTAAAACAAAACAAACACTAGAAGTTAGAGCACGATAATGTAAGGGTTGTAAAAAAAAATAATCCGCTGGCTATCAGGATTCGGACTAAACGAGTGATTTCATTAAAAAAAATTCAAAGGCATTTTAATCATTTAATATGTTAGAAAACATCAAGGTTTTTTTTGATTCCTCCTATACGATATAGTTGTCCGATTCTACTCGTTGTCACTTAACCCTTATGTTAGTAACCAACTTTACCGACGTCTTTTAGCAACCGGGTACCCGGGTACCCAATTCTGAATATTAAATTTTTTTTTATTTTATTAAAAAATTTTTTGTCCAAAATATTTTTTTTCTTGAAATATTAATAGTAATTGAAAATGTAAAGAAAAAAAAATAATAATAACATAGAGTTGTGAATGACATCTGAAACCTATTTGGGACAGTCCAGGTACGACGATGGGATTGACGAGATTCCATAATATTCTGCGTTTTTTGAGATTCGACGACAGTAATACTCCAGCTCCAATTCGTGATGCGTGGACAATGCTGAATTCCAATTTAGCTCAGATGTACAAACCAACTGCAAACTTGACGGCTAAAAGAAAACCGAAATAATAACTTTTTATAATAAATATAAAGCTGGCGTCGACACAATGGATCAAATGGTGCGGAGATACACCAGTCAACGACGATCTTCGAGATGGCCAATGGCAATGTTCTTCAACATGCTAGATATTTCTTCACTTGCGACATATATAATTTATTATGAAAATAATAAAATGATTACCAAAAAAACGACAGAACGTCGTCAATTTATGCGTAAGCTAAGTGAAGAACTATCATTGCCAATGATTAAACATCGTACTGCGAATCCACAAATAATGCGCCATTTCTAAACAAAGATTGCCATTCAAAGTATTTTAGGCCATGAACTGACAGAAACAGTCGTGGTAAATCCTGGTCCAGATACTCCAAAAGATAAAACCGGAAGGAAAATAGTTACAGGATCTTGCCATGTCTGCAATGCTTTGCCAATAAGAAGACGGCGAAAGACTCGTAAGGCTTGTGCCAAATCTTGATAGTTAGCACTACACTTGTTATTATTATACATTTTTTCTTAGTTACAAATTAATTGCTAATAATTTTTTTGATGAACGGATCGATTTGAAAATTTTTTTTCCATCCGTCTGGACGTGGAAAATAAAAATTGTATTCATTATTGACCATCATCCAGAATCCCGTGATAAAAATTAAATTAAATAATACTCATTTAAGTGTCTTAAATTAGACTACTAAGTTATGTTTATTGAGCATACATATGTATATCATGTTAAAGACAAAACGCAGGGAACGTAAAAATTTGATGGCTTTGCTAAACAACTTTGGGTTTCTAGAACTTAATGTACGTTTTTGTGAAAATTGTATCTTATAGTAGATAAGGCATACACACATTGCATATGTATATTTTTATTTCTGGAGAATACTGTTAAAGCAAAAACTTACGAAAATTATTTTTCGGAATTATAAGCTATCTTTATTGATTTGGATTATAGAAAACAAAGCGTGACACAATTTAAACCTTGTGAAAGACATTTGCAAAAAATTAAAATTAATTGCTATCGGTTACATACATACTTTTAGCTTAAGTAAAATCTCAGAGTTTATTTTATTTAAAAAATCAATGGCAACTTTTTCTTTATCTAAAATCTATCTATGTACAAAAATACAGTGAAGGAGACGTTTCCGATATATATATTCTTGATCAGCGTCACAAGACGAGTCGATCTAGCCATGTCCGTCTGTCCGTCCGTCTGTCCGTCTAGTCTCTCAGTTTTAAAGCTATCGGGCTGAAACTTTCTTTCTTCTATTGCAGGTAGTACATAAGTCGGAACCAGCCGGATCGGAAAACTATATCCTATAACTCCCATAGGAACTATCGGGGAAAAAATTAAAAAAAAATATATATCTTTCGTGTTTTCTAACATATACCTCTCTAAGCTTGGATATAACATTTTTAAATTAGTTCTGAGTTTCGAATTAAATTTTATCAAATTCGGACGACTATATCATATAGCTGCCATAGGAATAATCGGAAAATTAGTGGTAAAATAATTTTGAAAAATTATATCTTCGGTGTTTTTTAACTTATAACCTCCACCATTTTTTATTTGGTTTTGAATTTCGAATTAAATTTTATCAAAATCGGGCGACTATATCATATAGCTGCCATAGGAACGATCGGAAAATTAGTCGGAAAACATGAAACAAAAGTTATATCTTTTGTGTTTTTAAACATATAACCTTATAAGCTTGAAAATAACATTTTTTAAGTATTTCTGAATTTCGAATCAAATTTTATTGAAATCGGACGACTATATCATATAGCTGTCATAGGAACGATCGGATAATTGGTGGGAAATAATGTGAAACAAATTATAGCTTACGGTCTTTTTGACATTTTATCTTATATTTCGAATTCAATTTGATAAAATTATTGATTATTTTTTATAACTGCAAGGGTATACAAGCTTCGGCTTGCCGAAGTTAACTTCCTTTCTTGTTTTCCGTATATTCCTTTCGAAGCTATAAGATCCGTCTGGTTCCGACTTTTATACGCTGGTCGAAACTTACGTATTATAAAATCAGGCATCAATGAAAAGGTAATTTAAATGACGTTTCAATGATACAATACTTTTTTTTAACCTATTTAGAATTATTGAAAATGATTAATTTTTGTGAAAATCTACTTCTATAACTTTTTTCTTCGTCTTGAAAATAAAATTAAGTTTTTGAATGCAAAAAGTTTCTTACAACAAAAAAATTAGTAACTGCAACAAGAATTTTTTAAAAATCATTTTGTTTATACTTTTATGATCAAAAATAATATAAATATAAAAATAATAAAAAATATAAACCAAAAATCGTCGCTGTTGTGAACTCTATTGTCTAAGCCACAGGCAGAACTCAGGATGGCCCGATGATCTGGAATGCTGTAAAAGAAAACTTCTAATAGACCTAAAGAAAAAATTCTGGTAAATTTAGTATATGCGCGTGGAGTATTATTATTTTTAGCAGAACTTTAGAATGGTAGTGCGCATCACCAGGTTTAATAGGCATTAACATTTTTAATTATTATTTTAATGGCGCGTAGTTTATACATGCCGAAATAAATAAACTAAAACTTATATTTTAAAGTATTACACTAGTCGGCATAAGTTTTGACAAAATTTTTTTTTTGACAAAAAAAAAGTTAAGTATACTCCTGATTTGAACTTGCTTCGTTTAACTTTTGGCATCAACGGAAAGGTCATTTAAATTCCGTTTGAATGATGCACTACTTTTCTTAACCCATTCAGTACTTATTAAAAATTCCGAATTTGTGAGAAAATCCACTTTTTGAATTTTTTTCCTCGACTTGAAAATTTAAATATTTTGATGTAAAACGTTTGTTAAAACAAAAATAATAGTATCTGCAAAAAACATTTTTCAAAAAAATGTTTCTATATTTTGTATGATTTTTTAAAACTATTTAGAAATACGTATTGAATTGAAATGAATTGAAAAAAATGAAAAAAACCCTTTCAGAGGCTATAATGATTTCTGTCAGAAGTTTGCAAAGCAGTGAAGGAGACGTTTCCGACCCCATAAAGTATATATATTCTTGATCAGCGTCACTAGACGGGTCGATCTAGCCATGTCCGTCTGTCCGTCCGTTTCTACACAAACTAGTCTCTCAGTTTTAAAGCTACCGGGCTGAAACATTCCCAAAAGTCTTTTTTCTATTGCAGGTAATATATAAGTCGGAACCAGCCGGATCAGACAACTATATCTTATAGGAACTATAGGGGAAACAATTTAAAAAAAAAATATATATCTTTGGTGTTGTTTTACATATAACCTTCTAAGCTTAAAAGTAAAATTTTTTAATTAGTTTTGAATTTTGAATTAAATTTTATCAAAATCGGACGACTATATCATATAGCTGCCATAGAAACGATCTCAAAATTAGTCGTCAAATATAAAGAAAAATTGTATCCTTGGTGTTCGTTTACATATAACCTCCTACGCTTGGAAATAACATTTTTTAATTGGTTTAGAATTTCGAATTAAATTTTATCAAAATCGGACAACCATATCATATAGCTGCCATAGAAACGATCTCAAAATTAATCAGAAAATATGAAAAAATTATATCTTTTGTGTTTTTTCACATATAACCTTCTAAGCTTGGAATTAACATTTTTTGAAGTTTTAAGAATTTCGAATTCAATTTAATAAAAATTGGACTACTCTAACATATAGAAGTAAAAAAAAATAGTCTAAAATAAGAATAAAGTCATTTTTTTAATAAATGAAGTCAGCAACAATCCTTAAAAATTTCACATGGTTTTACTAAAAAAGCATTGCTTGGTGTCGTAAAGACCATTTGATTGTACTGACCATAGTATATCATCGTCCAAGATATGGTAGGTTTACAAGATTTGATCATTCAAACCGATGAAGGAATACTGGATTCATCGGGAAAATGTTACTTGCTGAAGAAAGTAAAATTTAACATGAAATTATTAAAAACAAAAAAAAAACGATAAAAATTTCCGCAATTTTTTTTAATTCATGCCAAATTTTATTTGTGGCTCGTTGCAAAAAACGCGTCATGTTTTTCAGTTGTTTATTTATTTTTTAATTTGTACATATATTACAAATTTATTAATTTAAAAATTTTATAGGAACTCATTAATATGTAATTAGTTTAGCAAAACTGGCAACTAAAAAAAATTCAATTACAAGAGACAATGGCTGACCGCCAAGTTCTATTTGCACTTAAGGTGGTTATCCCGTGTTAAAACCGTTTGTCTAAATGTATTTAAAACATTTTTTTCAACTAACGGTTAAAAGATACAATTTGAAATTCCATATATTTAGGTAATGTTTATGTACATTAGTTAATTAATTTTGAGTAAAACAAAACAAACACTAGAAGTTAGAGCACGATAATGTAAGGGTTGTAAAAAAAAATAATCCGCTGGCTATCAGGATTCGGACTGAACGAGTGATTTCATTAAAAAAAATTCAAAGGCATTTTAATCATTTAATATGTTAGAAAACATCAAGGTTTTTTTTTGATTCCTCCTATACGATATAGTTGTCCGATTCTACTCGTTGTCACTTAACCCTATGTTAGTAACCAACTTTACCGACGTCTTTTAGCAACAGGGTACCCGGGTACCCAATTCTGAATATTAATTTTTTTTTTATTTTATTAAAAAATTTTTTGTCCAAAATATTTTTTTTCTTGAAATATTAATAGTAATTGAAAATGTAAAGAAAAAAAAATAATAATAACATAGAGTTGTGAATGACATCTGAAACCTATTTGGGACAGTCCAGGTACGACGATGGGATTGACGAGATTCCATAATATTCTGCGTTTTTTGAGATTCGATGACAGTAATACTCGAAGTCAACGTAAAAAAGAAGACAAGGCAGCTCCAATTCGTGATGCGTGGACAATGCTGAATTCCAATTTAGCTCAGATGTACAAACCAAATGCAAACTTGACGATTGATGAACAGCTATATCCATACCGTGGCCGTACTGGGTTTACTCAATATATACCATCGAAACCAGCTAAGTATGGTATAAAGATCTGGTGGATTTGTGATGCAGAAAACGCATATCCTTTGCAAGGGATTATGTACACTGGGAAAACAGATAACACTCGAGAAAAGAATCAGGGTGAAAGAGTAGTGAAAGAATTGGCGGCTCCGTACAGAGGTAGTGGTAGAAATATTTGCATGGATAACTTCTTTACTACTCTACCCGTTGCTAAACATTTGTTATCGTGGAATATTACTATTGTTGGCACGGTAAAAAAAAATAAACCATACATCCCTAGTGTTATGGGAACAAATAGTACTCGACAGTTTTTTGATTTCCCGAAAAGGTTACCATGTGTTCTTACGTTCCTAAAAAAACAAAGCTGTCATTCTGATGTCTACGATGCATTCAGATGCATCAGTTGGTGATGACGCTAAAAGAAAACCGAAATAATAAATTTTTATAATAAATATAAAGCTGGCGTCGACACAATGGATCAAATGTTGCGGAGATACACCAGTCAACGACGATCTTCGAGATGGCCAATGGCAATGTTCTTCAACATGCTAGATATTTCTTCACTTGCGACATATATAATTTATTATGAAAATAATAAAATGATTACCAAAAAACGACAGAACGTCGTCAATTTATGCGTAAGCTAAGTGAAGAACTATCATTGCCAATGATTAAACATCGTACTGCAAATCCACAAATAATGCGCCATTTCTCAACAAAGATTGCCATTCAAAGTATTTTAGGCCATGAACTGACAGAAACAGTCGTGGTAAATCCTGGTCCAGATACTCCAAAAGACAAAACCGGAAGGAAAATAGTTACAGGATCTTGCCATGTCTGCAATGCTTTGCCAATAAGAAGACGGCGAAAGACACGTAAGGCTTGTGCCAATTGTCACCGACCTGTATGTGACGAGCACTCAGTTAATCGTGTTCAATGTGTTCAATGTCATTAACTATAAAAAAAATGTAATATTTTTTAAAAAAATGTAGTTGCATGCATTTATAGAAATTATATTCAATTTATTTCCTAGGAATTCCACTGTGGGTACCCGGGTACACGGTTGCTAATGGGGCGATGGCTGGAGTTTAAGCTTATTTAAAAAAAAAATAAAAAATTAATCAATTAAATGAACTCACAACTAGCTTTCTTTTAAGTTAAAAAACGACGATTTGAGAGCTTAAAATGAAATATTGAACTTTCTTTAAGTTATTCACACAGATACACCGCGGTGGGTACCCGGGTACCCGGTTACTAACATACGGGTTAATAATAGATTTCATACTTTTGTAAAGGTTGCATCTTGATAGTTAGCACTACACTTGTTATTATTATACATTTTTTCTTAGTTACAAATTAATTGCTAATAATTTTTTTGATGAACGGATCGATTTGAAAATATTTTTTCCATCCGTCTGGACGTGGAAAATAAAAATTGTATTCATTATTGACCATCATCCAGAATCCCGTGATAAAAATTAAATTAAATAATACTCATTTAAGTGTCTTAAATTAGACTACTTAGTTATGTTTATTGAGCATACATATGTATATCATGTTAAAGACAAAACGCAGGTAACGTAAAAATTTGATGGCTTTGCTAAACAACTTTGGGTTTCTAGAACTTAATGTACGTTTTTGTGAAAATTGTATCTTATAGTAGATAAGGCATACACACATTGCATATGTATATTTTTATTTCTGGAGAATACTGTTAAAGCAAAAACTTACGAAAATTTTTTTTTCGGAATTATAAGCTATCTTTATTGATTTGGATTATAGAAAACAAAGCGTGACACAATTTAAACCTTGTGAAAGACATTTGCAAAAAATTAAAATTAATTGCTATCGGTTAGCATTTGTCCTTAAAATACCAATTAGGGCACGTTCACCATATCACACACTGGTTGATCTAGTATAGCAGAGGTGCCCAAATATACTTCCAGATGGAAGGTATTCAGTAAAAAATTGATGTACTGCTATTATGGACCCAATAAGATAAATGAAATAATAAAAACAAGAATAAAACCATACGTTAAGGAAGCAATATACTAGAAAATGACTTTTTAACACTTAAATTCAATTACATACTTTTAGCTTAAGTAAAATCTCAGAGTTTATTTTATTTAAAAAATCAATTTTAAATTCACAATTGAACATTTTTCGGTTTAACGTCGATGTTTGCCTTTTAAAATATCGGACAAGCTACGATTTCTGACCAACTGAGATTTCAAAGCACAATCGAATATGACGAAAACAACAAAACACAAAAGAGTGTATAAGGCAGAAAGTGTCAAAAAGTTGGAGCTTAAACTTTAAAACGTAGAATAAAAAAACATTATCTAGTACTAACAAATAAGTTTCATCAAAGGGTGAGACGAAATTGGCAACTTTTTCTTTATCTAAAATCTATCTATGTACAAAAATACAGTGAAGGAGACGTTTCCGATATATATATTCTTGATCAGCGTCACAAGACGAGTCGATCTAGCCATGTCCGTCTGTCCGTCCTCTTCTACGCAAACTAGTCTCTCAGTTTTAAAGCTATCAGGCTGAAACTTTCTTTCTTCTATTGCAGGTAGTACATAAGTCGGAACCAGCCGGATCGGAAAACTATATCCTATAACTCCCATAGGAACTATCGGGGAAAAAATTTAAAAAAAATATATATCTTTCGTGTTTTCTAACATATACCTCTCTAAGCTTGGATATAACATTTTTAAATTAGTTCTGAGTTTCGAATTAAATTTTATCAAATTCGGACGACTATATCATATAGCTGCCATAGGAATAATCGGAAAATTAGTGGTAAAATAATTTTGAAAAATTATATCTTCGGTGTTTTTTAACTTATAACCTCCACCATTTTTTATTTGGTTTTGAATTTCGAATTAAATTTTATCAAAATCGGACGACTATATCATATAGCTGTCATAGGAACGATCGGATAATTGGTGGGAAATAATGTGAAACAAATTATAGCTTTCGGTCTTTTTGACATTTTATAATATTGGGAATATAAGTTTTTATATTTTTAAGAATTTCGAATTCAATTTGATAAAATTATTGATTATTTTTTATAACTGCAAGGGTATACAAACTTCGGCTTGCCGAAGTTAACTTCCTTTCTTGTTTTCCGTATATTCCTTTCGAAGCTATAAGACTTACGTATTATAAAATCAGGCATCAATGAAAAGGTAATTTAAATGACGTTTCAATGATACAATACTTTTTTTAACCTATTTAGAATTATTGAAAATGATTAATTTTTGTGAAAATCTACTTCTATAACTTTTTTCTTCGTCTTGAAAATAAAATTAAGTTTTTGAATGCAAAAAGTTTCTTACAACAAAAAAATTAGTAACTGCAACAAGAATTTTTTAAAAATCATTTTGTTTATACTTTAATGATCAAAAATAATATAAATATAAAAATAATAAATAATATAAACCAAAAATCGTCGCTGTTGTGAAGTCTATTGTCCTAGCCACAGGCAGAACTCAGGATGGCCCGATGATCTGGAATGCTGTAAAAGAAAACTTCTAATAGTCCTAAAGAAAAAATTCTGGTAAATTTAGTATATGCGCGTGGAGTATTATTATTTTTAGCAGAACTTTAGAATGGTAGTGCGCATCACCAGGTTTAATAGGCATTAACATTTTTAATTATTATTTTAATGGCGCGTAGTTTATACATGCCGAAATAAATAAACTAAAACTTATATTTTAAAGTATTACACTAGTCGGCATAAGTTTTGACAAAAGTTTTTTTTTGACAAAAAAAAAGTTAAGTATACTCCTGATTTGAACTTGCTTCGTTTAACTTTTGGCATCAACGGAAAGGTCATTTAAATTCCGTTTGAATGATGCACTACTTTTCTTAACCCATTCAGTACTTATTAAAAATTCCGAATTTGTGAGAAAATCCACTTTTTGAATTTTTTTCCTCGACTTGAAAATTTAAATATTTTGATGTAAAACGTTTGTTAAAACAAAAATAATAGTATCTGCAAAAAACATTTTTAAAAAAAATGTTTCTATATTTTGTATGATTTTTTAAAACTATTTAGAAAGACGTATTGAATTGAAATGAATTGAAAAAAATGAAAAAAACCCTTTCAGAGGCTATAATGATTTCTGTCAGAAGTTTGCAAAGCAGTGAAGGAGACGTTTCCGACCCCATAAATATATATATTCTTGATCAGCGTCACTAGACGAGTCGATCTAGTCATGTCCGTCTGTCCGTCCGTTTCTACGCAAACTAGTCTCTCAGTTTTAATGCTACCGGGCTGAAACATTCCCAAAAGTCTTTTTTCTATTGCAGGTAATATATAAGTCGGAACCAGCCGGATCAGACAACTATATCTTATAGGAACTATATGGGAAACAATTTAAAAAAAATTATATCTTTGGTGTTGTTTTACATATAACCTTCTAAGCTTAAAAGTTAAATTTTTTAATTAGTTTTGAATTTTGAATTAAATTTTATCAAAATCGGACGACTATATCATATAGCTTCCATAGGAACGATCGAAAGATAGTGGTAAAATAATATACACAAAATTAAATCTTCGGTGCTTTTCAGCATATAACCTCCTACGCTGGGAAATAACATTTTTTAATTGGTTTTAAATTTCGAATTAAATTTTTATCAAAATCAGACAACCATATCATATAGCTGCCATAGAAACGATCTCAAAATTAGTCGTCAAATATAAAGAAAAATTGTATCCTTGGTGTTTTTTTTACATATAACCTCCTACGCTTGGAAATAACATTTTTTAATTGGTTTAGAATTTCGAATTAAATTTTATCAAAATCGGACAACCATATCATATAGCTGCCATAGAAACGATCTCAAAATTAGTCAGAAAATATGAAAAAATTATATCTTTTGTGTTTTTTCACATATAACCTTCTAAGCTTGGAAATAACATTTTTTGAAGTTTTAAGAATTTTGAATTCAATTTAATAAAAATTGGACTACTCTAACATATAAAAGTAAAAAAAATAGTCTAAAATAAGAATAAAGTCATTTTTTTCATAAATGAAGTCAGCAACAATCCTTAAAAATTTCACATGGTTTTACTAAAGTTAAGCATAAGCATAAAAAGCATTGCTTGGTGTCGTAAAGACCATTTGATTGTACTGACCATAGTATATCATCGTCCAAGATATGGTAGGTTTACAAGATTTGATCATTCAAACCGATGAAGGAATACTGGATTCATCGGGAAAATGTTACTTGCTGAAGAAAGTAAAATTTAACATGAAATTATTAAAAACAAAAAAAAAACGATAAAAATTTCCGCAATTTTTTTTAATTCATGCCAAATTTTATTTTTGGCTCGTTGCAAAAAACGCGTCATGTTTTTCAGTTGTTTATTTATTTTTTAATTTGTACATATATTACAAATTTATTAATTTAAAAACTTTATAGGAACTCATTAATATGTAATTAGTTTAGCAAAACTGGCAACTAAAAAAAATTCAATTACAAGAGACAATGGCTGACCGCCAAGTTCTATTTGCACTTAAGGTGGTCATCCCGTGTTAAAACCGTTTGTCTAAATGTATTTAAAACATTTTTTTCAACTAACGGTTAAAAGATACAATTTGAAATTCCATATATTTAGGTAATGTTTATGTACATTAGTTAATTAATTTTGAGTAAAACAAAACAAACACTAGAAGTTAGAGCACGATAATGTAAGGGTTGTAAAAAAAAAATAATCCGCTGGCTATCAGGATTCGGACTGAACGAGTGATTTCATTAAAAAAAATTCAAAGGCATTTTAATCATTTAATGTGTTAGAAAACATCAAGGTTTTTTTTTGATTCCTCCTATACGATATAGTTGTCCGATTCTACTCGTTGTCACTTAACCCTATGTTAGTAACCAACTTTACCGACGTCTTTTAGCAACAGATATTCTGAATATTAAATTTTTTTTTTATTTTATTAAAAATTTTTTGTCCAAAATATTTTTTTTCTTGAAATATTAATAGTAAGTGAAAATGTAAAGAAAAAAAATAATAATAACATAGAGTTGTGAATGACATCTGAAACCTATTTGGGACAGTCCAGGTACGACGATGGGATTGACGAGATTCCATAATATTCTGCGTTTTTTGAGATTCGATGACAGTAATACTCGAAGTCAACGTAAAAAAGAAGACAAGGCAGCTCCAATTCGTGATGCGTGGACAATGCTGAATTCCAATTTAGCTCAGATGTACAAACCAAATGCAAACTTGACGATTGATGAACAGCTATATCCATACCGTGGCCGTACTGGGTTTACTCAATATATACCATCGAAACCAGCTAAGTATGGTATAAAGATCTGGTGGATTTGTGATGCAGAAAACGCATATCCTTTGCAAGGGATTATGTACACTGGGAAAACAGATAACACTCGAGAAAAGAATCAGGGTGAAAGAGTAGTGAAAGAATTGGCGGCTCCGTACAGAGGTAGTGGTAGAAATATTTGCATGGATAACTTCTTTACTACTCTACCGTTGCTAAACATTTGTTATCGTGGAATATTACTATTGTTGGCACGGTAAAAAAAAATAAACCATACATCCCTAGTGTTATGGGAGCAAATAAGACACGGGAGCAGTACTCGACAGTTTTTTGATTTCACGAAAAGGTTACCATGTGTTCTTACGTTCCTAAAAAAACAAAGCTGTCATTCTGATGTCTACGATGCATTCAGATGCATCAGTTGGTGCTAAAAGAAAACCGAAATAATAAATTTTTATAATAAATATAAAGCTGGCGTCGACACAATGGATCAAATGGTGCGGAGATACACCAGTCAACAACGATCTTCGAGATGGCCAATGGCAATGTTCTTCAACATGCTAGATATTTCTTCACTTGCGACATATATAATTTATTATGAAAATAATAAAATGATTACCAAAAAAACGACAGAACGTCGTCAATTTATGCGTAAGCTAAGTGAAGAACTATCATTGCCAATGATTAAACATCGTACTGCGAATCCACAAATAATGCGCCATTTCTCAACAAAGATTGCCATTCAAAGTATTTTAGGCCATGAACTGACAGAAACAGTCGTGGTAAATCCTGGTCCAGATACTCCAAAAGATAAAACCGGAAGGAAAATAGTTACAGGATCTTGCCATGTCTGCAATGCTTTGCCAATAAGAAGACGGCGACACGTAAGGCTTGTGCCAATTGTCACCGACCTGTATGTGACGAGCACTCAGTTAATCGTGTTCAATGTGTTCAATGTCATTAACTATAAAAAAAATGTAATATTTTTTAAAAAAATTTAGTTGCATGCATTTATAGAAATTATATTCAATTTATTTCCTAGGCATTCCACTGTGGGTACCCGGGTACACGGTTGCTAATGGGACGATGGCTGGAGTTTAAGCTTATTTAAAAAAAAAAATAAAAAATTAATCAATTAAATGAGCTCACAACTAGCTTTCTTTTAAGTTAAAAAACGACGATTTGAGAGCTTAAAATGAAATATTGAACTTTCTTTAAGTTATTCACACAGATACACCGCGGTGGGTACCCGGGTACCCGGTTACTAACATACGGGTTAATAATAGATTTCATACTTTTGTAAAGGTTGCATCTTGATAGTTAGCACTACACTTGTTATTATTATACATTTTTTCTTAGTTACAAATTAATTGCTAATAATTTTTTTGATGAACGGATCGATTTGAAAATATTTTTTCCATCCGTCTGGACGTGGAAAATAAAAATTGTATTCATTATTGACCATCATCCAGAATCCCGTGATAAAAATTAAATTAAATAATACTCATTTAAGTGTCTTAAATTAGACTACTTAGTTATGTTTATTGAGCATACATATGTATATCATGTTAAAGACAAAACGCAGGGAACGTAAAAATTTGATGGCTTTGCTAAACAACTTTGGGTTTCTAGAACTTAATGTACGTTTTTGTGAAAATTGTATCTTATAGTAGATAAGGCATACACACATTGCATATGTATATTTTTATTTCTGGAGAATACTGTTAAAGCAAAAACTTACGAAAATTATTTTTCGGAATTATAAGCTATCTTTATTGATTTGGATTATAGAAAACAAAGCGTGACACAATTTAAACCTTGTGAAACGACAATGCTATCGGTTAGCATTTCTCCTTAAAATACCAATTAGGCACGTTCACCATATCACACACTGGTTGATCTAGTATAGCAGAGGCGCCCAAAAATACTTCCAGATGGAAGATATTCAGTAAAAAATTGTTGTACTGCTATTATGGACCCAATAAGATAAATGAAATAATAAAAACAAGAATAAAACCATACGTTAAGGAAGCAATATACTAGAAAGTGACTTTTTAACACATAAATTCAATTGCATACTTTTAGCTTAAGTAAAATCTCAGAGTTTATTTTATTTAAAAAATCAATTTTAAATTCACAATTGAACATTTTTCGGTTTAACGTCGATGTTTGCCTTTTAAAACATCGGAAAAGAAATATGACGAAAACAACAAAACATAAAAGAGCGTACAAGGCAGAAAGTGGCAAAAAGTTGGAGCTCAAACTTTAAAACGTAGAATAAAAAAACATATCTAAAATCTATCTATGTACAAAAATACACCACTTAAAAGGTTTACTGAAGAAACACTAACATTAAAACAATAACACAACACAAAATGACATAACAATTATATTTTTATTTTTAATATTCATTTTATTAAACGACAATTAGACGCGATTTAAGAGTAAAAATTAATATTTTTGTGGAACGTGCACAGGCTTTTTGTCATTTCTCTCGGTAACCGTAGAGCGCACGACTTCAAGAGACTAAAAATGAAATTACAGTTAGTTTTATTGTCTGATAAAAAATCTTTTTAGGACAAAAAATCGCCAATATCAGACTTATGTTTTTTTATTTGTAACTTACGAAATCAACCAATGTGCATATACAACATTAATGTACACTATTTGTGTAAGAGAACAGTTTTTCCTAAAGAGCCTAGTACTCACAGCAACGGAAACCGCGAACACTTATAGGAGTGAGCGAGGTAAGTATGCGGCTAACGCCTTTCGTTAAGAAAATACCAGAAAAAATACCAGTCTTATCGAAGGAATTTCAGTAAGCACCGTTGGCCGTGGCTGATGGAAAAGAAAAGTAAATCATTCGCTGCGTTGAAACCAAAGTTTAAAAATGGAAGGCTGGATTGGATTCCAGCACTGCCTGTGGATTTGCAGTGTTGTAGTATTGCTATATGTGACCTCCTGATGGCGTCTTTGGCGTGGCTTTTGTGTTTTCTCTTTCTTTTCTATATTTTGGTTTCTACACCGCTTTTAAAAGTACACATCCAAAAATTTAATTTGTTAAACTATCACTCGCCAAATCTTGTATTTAGTTATCTCATCTGAGTGAGGCGTTGAAAATCAAACCAGACAAAAGCTTTATCGATTTAACTAGTACTATTCTTCAGCCTAAGATCGGCTAAAAGTTCCGCTAGTCGAAAAATCTTCACCCTGAATCCATGTATCATCCCCTTAGTTCCGAAAAAAGTTTCACTTGTGAATCACTTTGTGAATGCGAAGTGAAAGGCATCTGCACGAGTGAAAGTTAAAGTTAAAATTCAAATGAAACTTTTTGAAGTCACTTTGGATTTCACTTGTTTCTTAAACCCATTTTTGTATAAACTGTCACCTGACAAGTTCCAAGTGAAATCAGTTTGGAAATATTGCATTTTTCCAACGAGTTTTCACTTTTGAAAATATTGAATTTAAGTAAAAACTTATTTGTTTACATTTTACTTACAGAAGTTTGCAGGAGACGTTTCCAACCCCATAAGGTATATATATTCTTGATCGACGTCACTAGAAGAGTCGATCTAGCCATGTCCGTCTATCCGTCCGTTTCTACGCAAACTAGTCTCTCATCTTTAAAGCTATCGGGCTGAAACTTTCCCAAAAGTATTCTTTTTATTGCAGGTAGTACATAATTCGGAACCAGCCGGATCGGAAAACAGCTCCCATAGGAACTATTGGGGAAAAATTAAAAAAAAATTATATCTTTCGTGTTTTTTAACACATACTTCTCTAAGCTTGGATATAACATTTTTAAATTAGTTCTGAATTTCGAATTAAATTTTATCAAAATCGGGCGACTTATCATATAGCTGCCATAGGAACGATCGGGAAATTAGTGGTAAAATAATATTGAAAAAATATATCTTCGGTGTTTTTAACTTATAACATTCTACGCTTGGAAATAACATTTGTTTTTAGGTTTTGATTTTCGAATTAAATTTTATCAAAATCGGACGACTATATCATATAGCTGCCATAGTAATGATCGGAAAATTAGTTGTAAAATAATATGGAAAAATTATTTTTTCGGTGTATTTGGAAATAACATTTTTAAATTAGTTCTGAATTTCGAATTAAATTTTATCAAAATCGGGCGACTATATCATATAGCTACCATAGGAACGATCAGAAAATTAGTCGGAAAACATGAAACAAAAATTATATCTTTTGTGTTTTTAAACATATAACCTTATAAGCTTGAAAATAACATTTTTTAATTATTTCTGAATTTTAAATCAAATTTAATTGAAATCGGACGACTATATCATATAGCTGTCATAGGAACGATCGGATAATTGGTGGGAAATAATGTGAAACAAATTATAGCTTTCGGTCTTTTTGATATTTTATCTTATAGTATTGGGAATTTAAATTTTTATATTTTTAAGAATTTCGAATTCAATTTGATAAAATTTTTGATTATTTTTTATAACTGCAAGGGTATACAAAATTCGGCTTGCCGAAGCTAACTTCCTTTCTTGTTTTCCGTATATTCCTTTGGAAAATATAAGATCCGTCTGGTTCCGACTTTTATACGCTGGTCGAAACTTACGTATTATAAAATCAGGCATCAATGAAAAGGTAATTTAAATGCCGTTTCAATGATACAATACTTTTTTTTAACCTATTTAGTATTATTGAAAATGATTAATTTTTGTGAAAATCTACTTCTATAACTTTTTTCTTCGTCTTGAAAATTAAATGAAGTTTTTGAATGCAAAAAGTTTTTTAACACAAAAAAATTAATAACTGCAACAAGAATTTTTTAAAAATCATTTTGTTTATACCTTTAAAAACAAAAATAATATAAATATAAAAATAATAAAAAATATAAACCAAAAATCGTCGCTGTTGTGAACTCTATTGTCATAGCCACATGCAGAACTCAGGATGGCCCGATGATCTGGAATGCTGTAAAAGAAAACTTCTAATAGAACTAAAGAAAAAATTCTGGTAAATTTAGTATATCCGCGTGGAGTATTACTATTTTTAGCATAACTTTAGAATGGTAGTGCGCATCACCAGGTTTATTAGGCATTAACATTTTTAATTATTATTTTAATGGCGCGTAGTTTATACATGCCGAAATAAATAAACTAAAACTTATATTTTAAAGTATTACACTAGTCGGCATAAGTTTTGACAAAAGTTTTTTTTTTTGACAAAAGAAAAGTTATGTATACTCCTAACTTGAACTTGCTTTGTTTAACTTTTGGCATCAACGGAAAGGTCATTTAAATTCCGTTTGAATGATGCACTACTTTTCTTAACCCATTCAGTACTTATTAAAAATTCCGAATTTGTGTAAAAATCTACTTTTTGAATTTTTTTCCTCGACTTGAAAATTTAAATATTTTGATGTAAAACGTTTGTTAAAACAAAAATAAAATAGTAGCTGCAAAAAAAATTTTTCGAAAATAACATTTTTTAATTGGTTTTAAATTTCGAATTAAATTTTATCAAAATCGGACGACCATATCATATAGCTGCCATAGAAACGTTCTCTTTTGAATTCAATTTAATAAAAATTGGACTACTCTAACATATAGAAGTAAAAAAAATAAACTAAAAAAAGAATAAAGTCTTTTTTTTTAATATATCTGAAGTCAGCAACAATCCTTAAAAATTTCACATGGTGTTACTAAAGTTAATTAAAAAGCATTGCTTGGTGTCGTAAAGACCATTTGTTTGTACTGACCATAGTAGTACATCATCGTCCAAGATATGGTAGGTTTACAAGATTTGAACATTCAAACCCATGAAGGGATACTAGATTCATCGGGAAAATGTAACTTGCTGAAGAAAGTAAAATTTAAAATGAAATTATTAAAAACAATAAAAAAAACCATAAAAATTTCCGCAATTTTTTTTAATTCATGCCAAATTTTATTTGTGGCTCCTTGCAAAAAACGCGTCATGTTTTTCAGTTGTTTGTTTATTTTTTAATTTGTACCTATATTACAAATTTATTAATTTAAAAATTTTATATGAACTCATTAATATGTAATTAATTTAGCAAAACTGGCAACTCTAAAATTCCATTACAAGAGACCATGACAGCCAAGTTCTATTTGCACTTAAGGTGGTCATCCCGTGTTAAAACCGTTTGTCTAAATGTATTTCAAACCTTTTTTTCAACTAACGGTTAAAAGATACAATTTGAAATTCCATATATTTAGGTAATGTTTATGTACATTAGTTAATTAATTTTGAGTAAAACAAAACAAACACTAGAAGTTAGAGCACGATAATGTAAGGGTTGTAAAAAAAAAATAATCCGCTGGCTATCAGGATTCGGACTGAACGAGTGATTTCATTAAAAAAAATTCAAAGGCATTTTAATCATTTAATATGTTAGAAAACATCAAGGTTTTTTTTTGATTCCTCCTATACGATATAGTTGTCCGATTCTACTCGTTGTCACTTAACCCTTATGTTAGTAACCAACTTTACCGACGTCTTTTAGCAACCGGGTACCCGGGTACCCAATTCTGAATATAAATTTTTTTTTATTTTATTAAAAAATTTTTTTTCCAAAATATTTTTTTTCTTGAAATATTAATAGTAAGTGAAAATGTAAAGAAAAAAAAAAAATAATAACATAGAGTTGTGAATGACATCTGAAACCTATTTGGGACAGTCCAGGTACGACGATGGGATTGACGAGATTCCATAATATTCTGCGTTTTTTGAGATTCGATGACAGTAATACTCGAAGTCAACGTAAAAAAGAAGACAAGGCAGCTCCAATTCGTGATGCGTGGACAATGCTGAATTCCAATTTAGCTCAGATGTACAAACCAAATGCAAACTTGACGATTGATGAACAGCTATATCCATACCGTGGCCGTACTGGGTTTACTCAATATATACCATCGAAACCAGCTAAGTATGGTATAAAGATCTGGTGGATTTGTGATGCAGAAAACGCATATCCTTTGCAAGGGATTATGTACACTGGGAAAACAGATAACACTCGAGAAAAGAATCAGGGTGAAAGAGTAGTGAAAGAATTGGCGGCTCCGTACAGAGGTAGTGGTAGAAATATTTGCATGGATAACTTCTTTACTACTCTACCGTTGCTAAACATTTGTTATCGTGGAATATTACTATTGTTGGCACGGTAAAAAAAAATAAACCATACATCCCTAGTGTTATGGGAACAAATAGTACTCGACAGTTTTTTGATTTCCCGAAAAGGTTACCATGTGTTCTTACGTTCCTAAAAAAACAAAGCTGTCATTCTGATGTCTACGATGCATTCAGATGCATCAGTTGGTGATGACGCTAAAAGAAAACCGAAATAATAAATTTTTATAATAAATATAAAGCTGGCGTCGACACAATGGATCAAATGTTGCGGAGATACACCAGTCAACGACGATCTTCGAGATGGCCAATGGCAATGTTCTTCAACATGCTAGATATTTCTTCACTTGCGACATATATAATTTATTATGAAAATAATAAAATGATTACCAAAAAACGACAGAACGTCGTCAATTTATGCGTAAGCTAAGTGAAGAACTATCATTGCCAATGATTAAACATCGTACTGCAAATCCACAAATAATGCGCCATTTCTCAACAAAGATTGCCATTCAAAGTATTTTAGGCCATGAACTGACAGAAACAGTCGTGGTAAATCCTGGTCCAGATACTCCAAAAGACAAAACCGGAAGGAAAATAGTTACAGGATCTTGCCATGTCTGCAATGCTTTGCCAATAAGAAGACGGCGAAAGACACGTAAGGCCTGTATGTGACGAGCACTCAGTTAATCGTGTTCAATGTGTTCAATGTCATTAACTATAAAAAAAATGTAATATTTTTTAAAAAAATTTAGTTGCATGCATTTATAGAAATTATATTCAATTTATTTCCTAGGCATTCCACTGTGGGTACCCGGGTACCCGGTTGCTAATGGGGCGATGGCTAGAGTTTAAGCTTATTTAAAAAAAAAAAAAAAAAAAATCAATTAAATGAACTCACAACTAGCTTTCTTTTAAGTTAAAAAACGACGATTTGAGAGCTTAAAATGAAATATTGAACTTTCTTTAAGTTATTCACACAGATACACCGCGGTGGGTACCCGGTTACTAACATAAGGGTTAATAATAGATTTCAGACTTTTGTAAAGGTTGCATCTTGATAGTTAGCACTACACTTGTTATTATTATACATTTTTTCTTAGTTACAAATTAATTGCTAATAATTTTTTTGATGAACGGATCGATTTGAAAATATTTTTTCCATCCGTCTGGACGTGGAAAATAAAAATTGTATTCATTATTGACCATCATCCAGAATCCCGTGATAAATATTAAATTAAATAATACTCATTTAAGTGTCTTAAATTAGACTACTAAGTTATGTTTATTGAGCATACATATGTATATCATGTTAAAGACAAAACGCAGGTAACGTAAAAATTTGATGGCTTTGCTAAACAACTTTGGGTTTCTAGAACTTAATGTACGTTTTTGTGAAAATTGTATCTTATAGTAGATAAGGCATACACACATTGCATATGTATATTTTTAGTTCTGGAGAATACTGTTAAAGCAAAAACTTACGAAAATTATTTTTCGGAATTATAAGCTATCTTTATTGATTTGGATTATAGAAAACAAAGCGTGACACAATTTAAACCTTGTGAAACGACAATGCTATCGGTTAGCATTTGTCCTTAAAATACCAATTAGGGCACTTTCACCATATCACACACTGGTTGATCTAGTATAGCAGAGGCGCCCAAAAATACTTCCAGATGGAAGATATTCAGTAAAAAATTGTTGTACTGCTATTATGGACCCAATAAGATAAATGAAATAATAAAAACAAGAATAAAACCATACGTTAAGGAAGCAATATACTAGAAAGTGACTTTTTAACACATAAATTCAATTGCATACTTTTAGCTTAAGTAAAATCTCAGAGTTTATTTTATTTAAAAAATCAATTTTAAATTCACAATTGAACATTTTTCGGTTTAACGTCGATGTTTGCCTTTTAAAACATCGGAAAAGAAATATGACGAAAACAACAAAACATAAAAGAGCGTACAAGGCAGAAAGTGGCAAAAAGATGGAGCTCAAACTTTAAAACGTAGAATAAAAAAACATATCTAAAATCTATCTATGTACAAAAATACACCACTTAAAAGGTTTACTGAAGAAACACTAACATTAAAACAATAACACAACACAAAATGACATAACAATTATATTTTTATTTTTAATATTCATTTTATTAAACGACAATTAGACGCGATTTAAGAGTAAAAATTAATATTTTTGTGGAACGTGCACAGGCTTTTTGTCATTTCTCTCGGTAACCGTAGAGCGCACGACTTCAAGAGACTAAAAATGAAATTACAGTTAGTTTTATTGTCTGATAAAAAATCTTTTTAGGACAAAAAATCGCCAATATCAGACTTATGTTTTTTTATTTGTAACTTACGAAATCAACCAATGTGCATATACAACATTAATGTACACTATTTGTGTAAGAGAACAGTTTTTCCTAAAGAGCCTAGTACTCACAGCAACGGAAACCGCGAACACTTATAGGAGTGAGCGAGGTAAGTATGCGGCTAACGCCTTTCGTTAAGAAAATACCAGAAAAAATACCAGTCTTATCGAAGGAATTTCAGTAAGCACCGTTGGCCGTGGCTGATGGAAAAGAAAAGTAAATCATTCGCTGCGTTGAAACCAAAGTTTAAAAATGGAAGGCTGGATTGGATTCCAGCACTGCCTGTGGATTTGCAGTGTTGTAGTATTGCTATATGTGACCTCCTGATGGCGTCTTTGGCGTGGCTTTTGTGTTTTCTCTTTCTTTTCTATATTTTGGTTTCTACACCGCTTTTAAAAGTACACATCCAAAAATTTAATTTGTTAAACTATCACTCGCCAAATCTTGTATTTAGTTATCTCATCTGAGTGAGGCGTTGAAAATCAAACCAGACAAAAGCTTTATCGATTTTACTAGTACTATTCTTCAGCCTAAGATCGGCTAAAAGTTCCGCTAGTCGAAAAATCTTCACCCTGAATCCATGTATCATCCCCTTAGTTCCGAAAAAAGTTTCACTTGTGAATCACTTTGTGAATGCGAAGTGAAAGGCATCTGCACGAGTGAAAGTTAAAGTTAAAATTCAAATGAAACTTTTTGAAGTCACTTTGGATTTCACTTGTTTCTTAAACCCATTTTTGTATAAACTGTCACCTGACAAGTTCCAAGTGAAATCAGTTTGGAAATATTGCATTTTTCCAACGAGTTTTCACTTTTGAAAATATTGAATTTAAGTAAAAACTTATTTGTTTACATTTTACTTACAGAAGTTTGCAGGAGACGTTTCCAACCCCATAAGGTATATATATTCTTGATCGACGTCACTAGAAGAGTCGATCTAGCCATGTCCGTCTATCCGTCCGTTTCTACGCAAACTAGTCTCTCATCTTTAAAGCTATCGGGCTGAAACTTTCCCAAAAGTATTCTTTTTATTGCAGGTAGTACATAAGTCGGAACCAGCCGGATCGGAAAACAGCTCCCATAGGAACTATTGGGGAAAAATTAAAAAAAAATTATATCTTTCGTGTTTTTTAACACATACTTCTCTAAGCTTGGATATAACATTTTTAAATTAGTTCTGAATTTCGAAATAAATTTTATCAAAATCGGACGACTTTATCATATAGCTCCCATAGGAACAATCGGAAAATTAGTGGTAAAATAATTTTGAAAAATTATATCTTCGGTGTTTTTTAACTTATAACATTCTACGCTTGGAAATAACATTTGTTTTTAGGTTTTGATTTTCGAATTAAATTTTATCAAAATCGGGCGACTTATCATATAGCTGCCATAGGAACGATCGGGAAATTAGTGGTAAAATAATATTGAAAAAATATATCTTCGGTGTTTTTAACTTATAACATTCTACGCTTGGAAATAACATTTGTTTTTAGGTTTTGATTTTCGAATTAAATTTTATCAAAATCGGACGACTATATCATATAGCTGCCATAGTAATGATCGGAAAATTAGTTGTAAAATAATATGGAAAAATTATTTTTTCGGTGTATTTGGAAATAACATTTTTAAATTAGTTCTGAATTTCGAATTAAATTTTATCAAAATCGGGCGACTATATCATATAGCTACCATAGGAACGATCAGAAAATTAGTCGGAAAACATGAAACAAAAATTATATCTTTTGTGTTTTTAAACATATAACCTTATAAGCTTGAAAATAACATTTTTTAATTATTTCTGAATTTTAAATCAAATTTTATTGAAATCGGACGACTATATCATATAGCTGTCATAGGAACGATCGGATAATTGGTGGGAAATAATGTGAAACAAATTATAGCTTTCGGTCTTTTTGATATTTTATCTTATAGTATTGGGAATTTAAATTTTTATATTTTTAAGAATTTCGAATTCAATTTGATAAAATTTTTGATTATTTTTTATAACTGCAAGGGTATACAAAATTCGGCTTGCCGAAGTTAACTTCCTTTCTTGTTTTCCGTATATTCCTTTGGAAAATATAAGATCCGTCTGGTTCCGACTTTTATACGCTGGTCGAAACTTACGTATTATAAAATCAGGCATCAATGAAAAGGTAATTTAAATGCCGTTTCAATGATACAATACTTTTTTTTAACCTATTTAGTATTATTGAAAATGATTAATTTTTGTGAAAATCTACTTCTATAACTTTTTTCTTCGTCTTGAAAATTAAATGAAGTTTTTGAATGCAAAAAGTTTTTTAACACAAAAAAATTAATAACTGCAACAAGAATTTTTTAAAAATCATTTTGTTTATACCTTTAAAAACAAAAATAATATAAATATAAAAATAATAAAAAATATAAACCAAAAATCGTCGCTGTTGTGAACTCTATTGTCATAGCCACATGCAGAACTCAGGATGGCCCGATGATCTGGAATGCTGTAAAAGAAAACTTCTAATAGAACTAAAGAAAAAATTCTGGTAAATTTAGTATATCCGCGTGGAGTATTACTATTTTTAGCATAACTTTAGAATGGTAGTGCGCATCACCAGGTTTATTAGGCATTAACATTTTTAATTATTATTTTAATGGCGCGTAGTTTATACATGCCGAAATAAATAAACTAAAACTTATATTTTAAAGTATTACACTAGTCGGCATAAGTTTTGACAAAAGTTTTTTTTTTTGACAAAAGAAAAGTTATGTATACTCCTAACTTGAACTTGCTTTGTTTAACTTTTGGCATCAACGGAAAGGTCATTTAAATTCCGTTTGAATGATGCACTACTTTTCTTAACCCATTCAGTACTTATTAAAAATTCCGAATTTGTGTAAAAATCTACTTTTTGAATTTTTTTCCTCGACTTGAAAATTTAAATATTTTGATGTAAAACGTTTGTTAAAACAAAAATAAAATAGTAGCTGCAAAAAACATTTTTCGAAAATAACATTTTTTAATTGGTTTTAAATTTCGAATTAAATTTTATCAAAATCGGACGACCATATCATATAGCTGCCATAGAAACGTTCTCTTTTGAATTCAATTTAATAAAAATTGGACTACTCTAACATATAGAAGTAAAAAAAATAAACTAAAAAAAGAATAAAGTCTTTTTTTTTAATATATCTGAAGTCAGCAACAATCCTTAAAAATTTCACATGGTGTTACTAAAGTTAATTAAAAAGCATTGCTTGGTGTCGTAAAGACCATTTGTTTGTACTGACCATAGTAGTACATCATCGTCCAAGATATGGTAGGTTTACAAGATTTGAACATTCAAACCCATGAAGGGATACTAGATTCATCGGGAAAATGTAACTTGCTGAAGAAAGTAAAATTTAAAATGAAATTATTAAAAACAATAAAAAAAACCATAAAAATTTCCGCAATTTTTTTTAATTCATGCCAAATTTTATTTGTGGCTCCTTGCAAAAAACGCGTCATGTTTTTCAGTTGTTTGTTTATTTTTTAATTTGTACCTATATTACAAATTTATTAATTTAAAAATTTTATATGAACTCATTAATATGTAATTAATTTAGCAAAACTGGCAACTCTAAAATTCCATTACAAGAGACCATGACTGACAGCCAAGTTCTATTTGCACTTAAGGTGGTCATCCCGTGTTAAAACCGTTTGTCTAAATGTATTTCAAACCTTTTTTTTCAACTAACGGTTAAAAGATACAATTTGAAATTCCATATATTTAGGTAATGTTTATGTACATTAGTTAATTAATTTTGAGTAAAACAAAACAAACACTAGAAGTTAGAGCACGATAATGTAAGGGTTGTAAAAAAAAAATAATCCGCTGGCTATCAGGATTCGGACTGAACGAGTGATTTCATTAAAAAAAATTCAAAGGCATTTTAATCATTTAATATGTTAGAAAACATCAAGGTTTTTTTTTGATTCCTCCTATACGATATAGTTGTCCGATTCTACTCGTTGTCACTTAACCCTTATGTTAGTAACCAACTTTACCGACGTCTTTTAGCAACCGGGTACCCGGGTACCCAATTCTGAATATAAATTTTTTTTTATTTTATTAAAAAAATTTTTGTCCAAAATATTTTTTTTCTTGAAATATTAATAGTAAGTGAAAATGTAAAGAAAAAAAAAAATAATAACATAGAGTTGTGAATGACATCTGAAACCTATTTGGGACAGTCCAGGTACGACGATGGGATTGACGAGATTCCATAATATTCTGCGTTTTTTGAGATTCGATGACAGTAATACTCGAAGTCAACGTAAAAAAGAAGACAAGGCAGCTCCAATTCGTGATGCGTGGACAATGCTGAATTCCAATTTAGCTCAGATGTACAAACCAAATGCAAACTTTACGATTGATGAACAGCTATATCCATACCGTGGCCGTACTGGGTTTACTCAATATATACCATCGAAACCAGCTAAGTATGGTATAAAGATCTGGTGGATTTGTGATGCAGAAAACGCATATCCTTTGCAAGGGATTATGTACACTGGGAAAACAGATAACACTCGAGAAAAGAATCAGGGTGAAAGAGTAGTGAAAGAATTGGCGGCTCCGTACAGAGGTAGTGGTAGAAATATTTGCATGGATAACTTCTTTACTACTCTACCCGTTGCTAAACATTTGTTATCGTGGAATATTACTATTGTTGGCACGGTAAAAAAAAATAAACCATACATCCCTAGTGTTATGGGAACAAATAGTACTCGACAGTTTTTTGATTTCCCGAAAAGGTTACCATGTGTTCTTACGTTCCTAAAAAAACAAAGCTGTCATTCTGATGTCTACGATGCATTCAGATGCATCAGTTGGTGATGACGCTAAAAGAAAACCGAAATAATAAATTTTTATAATAAATATAAAGCTGGCGTCGACACAATGGATCAAATGTTGCGGAGATACACCAGTCAACGACGATCTTCGAGATGGCCAATGGCAATGTTCTTCAACATGCTAGATATTTCTTCACTTGCGACATATATAATTTATTATGAAAATAATAAAATGATTACCAAAAAACGACAGAACGTCGTCAATTTATGCGTAAGCTAAGTGAAGAACTATCATTGCCAATGATTAAACATCGTACTGCAAATCCACAAATAATGCGCCATTTCTCAACAAAGATTGCCATTCAAAGTATTTTAGGCCATGAACTGACAGAAACAGTCGTGGTAAATCCTGGTCCAGATACTCCAAAAGACAAAACCGGAAGGAAAATAGTTACAGGATCTTGCCATGTCTGCAATGCTTTGCCAATAAGAAGACGGCGAAAGACACGTAAGGCTTGTGCCAATTGTCACCGACCTGTATGTGACGAGCACTCAGTTAATCGTGTTCAATGTGTTCAATGTCATTAACTATAAAAAAAATGTAATATTTTTTAAAAAAATTTAGTTGCATGCATTTATAGAAATTATATTCAATTTATTTCCTAGGCATTCCACTGTGGGTACCCGGGTACCCGGTTGCTAATGGGGCGATGGCTAGAGTTTAAGCTTATTTAAAAAAAAAAAAAAAAATCAATTAAATGAACTCACAACTAGCTTTCTTTTAAGTTAAAAAACGACGATTTGAGAGCTTAAAATGAAATATTGAACTTTCTTTAAGTTATTCACACAGATACACCGCGGTGGGTACCCGGGTACCCGGTTACTAACATACGGGTTAATAATAGATTTCATACTTTTGTAAAGGTTGCATCTTGATAGTTAGCACTACACTTGTTATTATTATACATTTTTTCTTAGTTACAAATTAATTGCTAATAATTTTTTTGATGAACGGATCGATTTGAAAATATTTTTTCCATCCGTCTGGACGTGGAAAATAAAAATTGTATTCATTATTGACCATCATCCAGAATCCCGTGATAAATATTAAATTAAATAATACTCATTTAAGTGTCTTAAATTAGACTACTAAGTTATGTTTATTGAGCATACATATGTATATCATGTTAAAGACAAAACGCAGGTAACGTAAAAATTTGATGGCTTTGCTAAACAACTTTGGGTTTCTAGAACTTAATGTACGTTTTTGTGAAAATTGTATCTTATAGTAGATAAGGCATACACACATTGCATATGTATATTTTTAGTTCTGGAGAATACTGTTAAAGCAAAAACTTACGAAAATTATTTTTCGGAATTATTAGCTATCTTTATTGATTTGGATTATAGAAAACAAAGCGTGACACAATTTAAACCTTGTGAAACGACAATGCTATCGGTTAGCATTTGTCCTTAAAATACCAATTAGGCACGTTCACCATATCACACACTGGTTGATCTAGTATAGCAGAGGCGCCCAAAAATACTTCCAGATGGAAGATATTCAGTAAAAAATTGTTGTACTGCTATTATGGACCCAATAAGATAAATGAAATAATAAAAACAAGAATAAAACCATACGTTAAGGAAGCAATATACTAGAAAGTGACTTTTTAACACATAAATTCAATTGCATACTTTTAGCTTAAGTAAAATCTCAGAGTTTATTTTATTTAAAAAATCAATTTTAAATTCACAATTGAACATTTTTCGGTTTAACGTCGATGTTTGCCTTTTAAAACATCGGAAAAGAAATATGACGAAAACAACAAAACATAAAAGAGCGTACAAGGCAGAAAGTGGCAAAAAGATGGAGCTCAAACTTTAAAACGTAGAATAAAAAAACATATCTAAAATCTATCTATGTACAAAAATACACCACTTAAAAGGTTTACTGAAGAAACACTAACATTAAAACAATAACACAACACAAAATGACATAACAATTATATTTTTATTTTTAATATTCATTTTATTAAACGACAATTAGACGCGATTTAAGAGTAAAAATTAATATTTTTGTGGAACGTGCACAGGCTTTTTGTCATTTCTCTCGGTAACCGTAGAGCGCACGACTTCAAGAGACTAAAAATGAAATTACAGTTAGTTTTATTGTCTGATAAAAAATCTTTTTAGGACAAAAAATCGCCAATATCAGACTTATGTTTTTTTATTTGTAACTTACGAAATCAACCAATGTGCATATACAACATTAATGTACACTATTTGTGTAAGAGAACAGTTTTTCCTAAAGAGCCTAGTACTCACAGCAACGGAAACCGCGAACACTTATAGGAGTGAGCGAGGTAAGTATGCGGCTAACGCCTTTCGTTAAGAAAATACCAGAAAAAATACCAGTCTTATCGAAGGAATTTCAGTAAGCACCGTTGGCCGTGGCTGATGGAAAAGAAAAGTAAATCATTCGCTGCGTTGAAACCAAAGTTTAAAAATGGAAGGATTGGATTCCAGCACTGCCTGTGGATTTGCAGTGTTGTAGTATTGCTATATGTGACCTCCTGATGGCGTCTTTGGCGTGGCTTTTGTGTTTTCTCTTTCTTTTCTATATTTTGGTTTCTACACCGCTTTTAAAAGTACACATCCAAAAATTTAATTTGTTAAACTATCACTCGCCAAATCTTGTATTTAGTTATCTCATCTGAGTGAGGCGTTGAAAATCAAACCAGACAAAAGCTTTATCGATTTTACTAGTACTATTCTTCAGCCTAAGATCGGCTAAAAGTTCCGCTAGTCGAAAAATCTTCACCCTGAATCCATGTATCATCCCCTTAGTTCCGAAAAAAGATTCACTTGTGAATCACTTTGTGAATGCGAAGTGAAAGGCATCTGCACGAGTGAAAGTTAAAGTTAAAATTCAAATGAAACTTTTTGAAGTCACTTTGGATTTCACTTGTTTCTTAAACCCATTTTTGTATAAACTGTCACCTGACAAGTTCCAAGTGAAATCAGTTTGGAAATATTGCATTTTTCCAACGAGTTTTCACTTTTGAAAATATTGAATTTAAGTAAAAACTTATTTGTTTACATTTTACTTACAGAAGTTTGCAGGAGACGTTTCCAACCCCATAAGGTATATATATTCTTGATCGACGTCACTAGAAGAGTCGATCTAGCCATGTCCGTCTATCCGTCCGTTTCTACGCAAACTAGTCTCTCATCTTTAAAGCTATCGGGCTGAAACTTTCCCAAAAGTATTCTTTTTATTGCAGGTAGTACATAAGTCGGAACCAGCCGGATCGGAAAACTATATCTTATAGCTCCCATAGGAACTATTGGGGAAAAATTAAAAAAAAATTATATCTTTCGTGTTTTTTAACACATACTTCTCTAAGCTTGGATATAACATTTTTAAATTAGTTCTGAATTTCGAAATAAATTTTATCAAAATCGGACGACTTTATCATATAGCTCCCATAGGAACAATCGGAAAATTAGTGGTAAAATAATTTTGAAAAATTATATCTTCGGTGTTTTTTAACTTACAACCTCCTACATTTTTTATTAGGTTTTGAATTTCGAATTAAATTTTATCAAAATCGGGCGACTTATCATATAGCTGCCATAGGAACGATCGGGAAATTAGTGGTAAAATAATATTGAAAAAATATATCTTCGGTGTTTTTGACTTATAACATTCTACGCTTGGAAATAACATTTGTTTTTAGGTTTTGATTTTCGAATTAAATTTTATCAAAATCGGACGACTATATCATATAGCTGCCATAGTAATGATCGGAAAATTAGTTGTAAAATAATATGGAAAAATTATTTTTTCGGTGTATTTGGAAATAACATTTTTAAATTAGTTCTGAATTTCGAATTAAATTTTATCAAAATCGGGCGACTATATCATATAGCTACCATAGGAACGATCAGAAAATTAGTCGGAAAACATGAAACAAAAATTATATCTTTTGTGTTTTTAAACATATAACCTTATAAGCTTGAAAATAACATTTTTTAATTATTTCTGAATTTTAAATCAAATTTTATTGAAATCGGACGACTATATCATATAGCTGTCATAGGAACGATCGGATAATTGGTGGGAAATAATGTGAAACAAATTATAGCTTTCGGTCTTTTTGATATTTTATCTTATAGTATTGGGAATTTAAATTTTTATATTTTTAAGAATTTCGAATTCAATTTGATAAAATTTTTGATTATTTTTTATAACTGCAAGGGTATACAAAATTCGGCTTGCCGAAGTTAACTTCCTTTCTTGTTTTCCGTATATTCCTTTGGAAAATATAAGATCCGTCTGGTTCCGACTTTTATACGCTGGTCGAAACTTACGTATTATAAAATCAGGCATCAATGAAAAGGTAATTTAAATGCCGTTTCAATGATACAATACTTTTTTTTAACCTATTTAGTATTATTGAAAATGATTAATTTTTGTGAAAATCTACTTCTATAACTTTTTTCTTCGTCTTGAAAATTAAATGAAGTTTTTGAATGCAAAAAGTTTTTTAACACAAAAAAATTAATAACTGCAACAAGAATTTTTTAAAAATCATTTTGTTTATACCTTTAAAAACAAAAATAATATAAATATAAAAATAATAAAAAATATAAACCAAAAATCGTCGCTGTTGTGAACTCTATTGTCATAGCCACATGCAGAACTCAGGATGGCCCGATGATCTGGAATGCTGTAAAAGAAAACTTCTAATAGAACTAAAGAAAAAATTCTGGTAAATTTAGTATATCCGCGTGGAGTATTACTATTTTTAGCATAACTTTAGAATGGTAGTGCGCATCACCAGGTTTATTAGGCATTAACATTTTTAATTATTATTTTAATGGCGCGTAGTTTATACATGCCGAAATAAATAAACTAAAACTTATATTTTAAAGTATTACACTAGTCGGCATAAGTTTTGACAAAAGTTTTTTTTTTTGACAAAAGAAAAGTTATGTATACTCCTAACTTGAACTTGCTTTGTTTAACTTTTGGCATCAACGGAAAGGTCATTTAAATTCCGTTTGAATGATGCACTACTTTTCTTAACCCATTCAGTACTTATTAAAAATTCCGAATTTGTGTAAAAATCTACTTTTTGAATTTTTTTCCTCGACTTGAAAATTTAAATATTTTGATGTAAAACGTTTGTTAAAACAAAAATAAAATAGTAGCTGCAAAAAAAATTTTTCGAAAATAACATTTTTTAATTGGTTTTAAATTTTGAATTAAATTTTATCAAAATCGGACGACCATATCATATAGCTGCCATAGGAACGATCGGAAAATTAGTCGGAAAACATGAAACAAAAGTTATATCTTTTGTGTTTTTAAACATATAACCTTATAAGCTTGAAAATAACATTTTTTAAGTATTTCTGAATTTCGAATCAAATTCATAGGAACGATCGGATAATTGGTGGGAAATAATGTGAAACAAATTATAGCTTTCGGTCTTTTTGATATTTTATCTTATAGTATTGGGAATTTAAATTTTTATATTTTTAAGAATTTCGAATTCAATTTGATAAAATTTTTGATTATTTTTTATAACTGCAAGGGTATACAAAATTCGGCTTGCCGAAGTTAACTTCCTTTCTTGTTTTCCGTATATTCCTTTCGAAGCTATAAGATCCGTCTGGTTCCGACTTCTATACGCTGGTCGAAACTTACCTTTTATAAAATCAGGCATCAATGAAAAGGTAATTTAAATGACGTTTCAATGATACAATACTTTTTTTTAACCTATTTAGTATTATTGAAAATGATTAATTTTTGTGAAAATCTACTTCTATAACTTTTTTCTTCGTCTTGAAAATTAAATGAAGTTTTTGAATGCAAAAAGTTTTTTAACACAAAAAAATTAATAACTGCAACAAGAATTTTTTAAAAATCATTTTGTTTATGCCTTTAAAAACAAAAATAATATAAATATAAAAATAATAAAAAATATAAACCAAAAATCGTCGCTGTTGTGAACTCTATTGTCTTAGCCACATGCAGAACTCAGGATGGCCCGATGATCTGGAATGCTGTAAAAGAAAACTTCTAATAGACCTAAAGAAAAAATTCTGGTAATTTAGTATATCCGCGTGGAGTTTTACTATTTTTAGCAGAACTTTAGAATGGTAGTGCGCATCACCAGGTTTATTAGGCATTAACATTTTTAATTATTATTTTAATGGCGCGTAGTTTATACATGCCGAAATAAATAAACTAAAACTTATATTTTAAAGTATTACACTAGTCGGCATAAGTTTTGACAAAAGTTTTTTTTTGACAAAAGAAAAGTTAAGTATACTCCTAACTTGAACTTGCTTTGTTTAACTTTTGGCATCAACGGAAAGGTCATTTAAATTCCGTTTGAATGATGCACTACTTTTCTTAACCCATTCAGTACTTATTAAAAATCCCGAAAATCTACTTATTAAATTTTTTCCTTGTCTTGAAAATTTAAATATTTTGATGTAAAACGTTTGTTAAAACAAAAATAATAGTAGCTGCAAAAAACATTTTTCAAAAATAACAATTAGTCGTCAAATATAAAAAAAAATTATATATTTGGTGTTTTTTAACATATAACCTCCTACGCTTGGAAATAACATTTTTTAATTAGTTTTAAATTTTTAATTAAATTTGATAAAAATCTGACGTCTGCCAGAAATAATCGCAAAATTAGTCGGAAAATATGAAAAAATTATATCTTTTGTTTTTTTTTCACATATAACCTTCTAAGCTTGGAAATAACATTTTTTGAAGTTTTAAGAATTTCGAATTCAATTTAATAAAAATTTGACTACTCTAACATATAGAAGTAAAAAAAAGTAGTCCAAAAAAAGACTAAAGTCATTTTTTTTAATATATCTGAAGTCAGCAACAATCCTTAAAAATTTCACATGGTGTTACTAAAATTAATTAAAAAGCATTGCTTGATGTCGTAAAGACCATTTGTTTGTACTGACCATAGTACATCATCGTCCAAGATATGGTAGGTTTACAGGATTTGAACATTCAAACCCATGAAGGAATACTAGATTCATCGGGAAAATAAAATTAATAAAAACAAAAAAAAACGATAAAAATTGCAGCAATTTTTTTTTAATTCATGCCAAATTTTATTTGTGGCTCGTTGCAAAAAAACTCGTCATGTTTTTCAGTTGTTTATTTATTTTTTAATTTGTACCTTATTACAAATTTATTAATTTATAAATTTTATAGGAACTCATTAATATGTAATTAGTTTAGCAAAACTGGCAACTCTAAAATTCCATTACAAGAGACCATGGCTGACCGCCAAGTTCTTTATGCACTTAAGGTGGTCATCCCGTGTTAAAACCGTTTGTCTAAATGTATTTCAAACATTTTTTCCAACTAACGGTTAAAAGATACAATTTGAAATTCCATATATTTAGGTAATGTTTATGTACATTAGTTAATTCATTTTGAGTAAAACAAAATGAACACTAGAAGTAAGAGCACAATAAAGTAAGGGTTGTAAAAAAAAAATAATCCGCTGGCTATCAGGATTCGGACTGAACGGGTGATTTCATAAAAAAAAATTCAAAGGCATTTTAATCATTTAATATGTTAGAAAACATCAAGGTTTTTTTTTGATTCCTCCTATACGATATAGTTGTCCGATTCTACTCGTTGTCACTTAATAATAGATTTCATACTTTCGTAAAGGTTGCATCTCGATAGTTAGCAATACACTTGTTATTATTATCCAATTTTTCTTAGTTACAAATTAATTGCTAATAATTTTTTTGATGAACGGATCGATTTGAAAATATTTTTTCCATCCGTCTGGACGTTGAAATAAAAATTGTATTCATTATTGACCATCATCCAGAATACCGTGATAAAAATTAAATTAAATAATACTCATTTAAGTGTCTTAAATAAGACTACTAAGTTATGTTTATTGACCATACATATGTATATCATGTTAAAGACAAAACGCAGGGAACGTAAAAATGTGAATGCTATGCTAAACAACTTTGGATTTCTAGAACTTAATGTACGTTTTTGTGAAAATTGTATCTTATAGTAGATAAGGCATACACACATTGCATATGTATATTTTTATTTCTGGAGAATACTGTTAAAGCAAAAACTTACGAAACTTATTTTTCGGAATTATAAGCTATCTTTATTGATTTGGATTATAGAAAACAAAGCGTGACACAATTTAAACCGTGTGAAACGACATTTGTAAAAACTTAAAATTAAGCTATCGGTTAGCATTTGTCCTTAAAATACCAATTAGGGCACGTTCACCATATCACACACTTGTTGAACTAGTATAGCAGAGGCGCCCAAAAATACTTCCAGATGGAAGATATTCAGTAAAAAATTGTTGTACTGCTATTATGGACCCAATAAGATAAATGAAATAATAAAAACAAGAAAAAAACCATACGTTAAGGAAGCAATATACTAGAAAGTGACTTTTTAGCACTTAAATTCAATTGCATACTTTTAGCTTAAGTAAAATCTCAGAGTTTATTTTATTTAAAAAATCAATTTTAAATTCACAATTGAACATTTTTCGGTTTAACGTCGATGTTTGCCTTTTAAAACATCGGAAAAGCTAAGATTTCTGACCAACTGAGATTTCAAAGCACAATCGAATATGACGAAAACAACAAAACATAAAAGAGCGTACAAGGCAGAAAGTGGCAAAAAGTTGGAGCTCAAACTTTAAAACGTAGAATAAAAAAACATATCTAAAATCTATCTATGTACAAAAATACACCACTTAAAAGGTTTACTGAAGAAACACTAACATTAAAACAATAACACAACACAAAATGACATAACAATTATATTTTTATTTTTAATATTCATTTTATTAAACGACAATTAGACGCGATTTAAGAGTAAAAATTAATATTTTTGTGGAACGTGCACAGGCTTTTTGTCATTTCTCTCGGTAACCGTAGAGCGCACGACTTCAAGAGACTAAAAATGAAATTACAGTTAGTTTTATTGTCTGATAAAAAATCTTTTTAAGACAAAAAATCGCCAATATCAGACTAATGTTTTTTTCTTTGTAACTTACGAAATCAACCAATGTGCATATACAACATTAATGTACACTATTTGTGTAAGAGAACAGTTTTTCCTAAAGAGCCTAGTACTCACAGCGACGGAAACCGCGAACACTTATAGGAGTGAGCGAGGTAAGTATGCGGCTAACGCCTTTCGTTAAGAAAATACCAGAAAAAATACCAGTCTTATCGAAGGAATTTCAGTAAGCACCGTTGGCCGTGGCTGATGGAAAAGAAAAGTAAATCATTCGCTGCGTTGAAACCAAAGTTTAAAAATGGAAGGCTAGATTGGATTCCAGCACTGCCTGTGGATTTGCAGTGTTGTAGTATTGCTATATGTGACCTTCTGATGGCGTCTTTGGCGTGGCTTTTGTGTTTTCTCTTTCTTTTCTATATTTTGGTTTCTACACCGCTTCAAAAAGGACACATCCAAAAATTTAATTTGTTAAACTATCATTCGCCAAATTTTGTATTTTGTTATCTCATCTGAGTGAGGCGTTGAAAATCAAACCAGACAAAAGCTTTATCGATTTTACTAGTACTATTCTTCAGCCTAAGATCGGCTAAAAATTCCGCTATTCAAAAAATCTTCACCCTGAATCCATGTATCATCCCCTTAATTCCGAAAAAAGTTTCACTTGTGAATCACTTTGTGAATGCGAAGTGAAAGGCATCTGCACGAGTGAAAGTTAAAGTTAAAATTCAAATGAAACTTTTTGAAGTCACTTTGGATTTCACTTGTTTCTTAAACCCATTTTTGTATAATCTGTCACCTGAAAAGTTCCAAGTGAGTTTTTTCCAACGAGTTTTCACTTTTGAAAATATTGAATTTAAATAAAAACTTATTTGCTTACATTTTACTTACAGAAGTTTGCAGGAGACGTTTCGACCCCATAAGGTATATACACGAGGTGTGTTCAAAATGTTAGGTGACTTTTCTAATTTCGCGGGCAACATATTTTCGATTATCGATTTTTTTGTTTTGTTATGTTGGTACACTCTTCCCTAACATCTGTACCAAGTTTCAATTGAATCCTCTTTTTGTTTAGTTGTGAGAGGCGTAAAGGTAACAAGTTGTTTTGCGTGCTCAGCGATTTTTTGCTATCGAAAAATATGGATCAAAGGATTTGCATCAAATTTTCTGTAAAAAATAAAATTAAGTGCTCCGAAACACTTGAAATGTTGATAGTGGCATAAGGTGAAACTGTTCTGAGTAAAAAAAATGTTTACAAGTGGTACAAACTCTTCCAAGATGGCCGGGAAGATGCCAATACGAGCCTCGCTCTTGACGCACAAGCACGTCAACAACTGATAAAAACGTTCAAGCAGTGAAGAAAATTGTTTTGGAAAATCGTCGAATCACTATCAGAGAAGTTGCTGAAGATGTCGGTATATCGCTTGGCTCGTGACATGAAATTTTTTTTTGGGCGTTTTGGGCATGAATCGTGTGTCAGCGAAGTTTGTTCCGAAATTGCTGAATTTTGACCAAAAGAACCGTCGCTCAAGAGCTGTTGGATGACGTCAACGACGACCCAGATTTACTCAAAAGGGTCATAACTGGTGACGAATCATGGGTACATGGTTATGATATCGAAACCAAAGCCCAATCGTCACAATGGAAGAGCCCAGGTGAGCCAAGACCGATCAAATGTCAATGTTTTGATCACTGTATTCTTCGATTACCGTGGCGTGGTGCATCAGGAGTTCTTACCATTTGGTCGTACGGTCAATAGACAGTATTATCTGGAAGTTATGCGCCGTTTGCGAGAAGCAAGACGGAAGAAACGTCCAGAATTTTGGAAAAACAATTTATGGCTTTTGAATCAAGATAATGCCCCTGCTCACTCATCTTTGCTTGTGAGAGATTTTTTGGCCCAAAACAACATCACAATAATGCCTCACCGGATTTGGCCCCATGTGATTTTTTCTTGTTCCCAAAACTAAAGAGACCTATGAAAGGAAGGAGATTTGCAACGATTGAAGAGATAAAGACTGCATCGCTGGAAGAGCTCAGGGCTATACCGAAAAGTGCTTATGGGAAGTGCCTTTAGGACTGGAAAAACCGTTGGCATAAGTGGATTGTATCTGAGGGGGATTACTTTGAAGGGGACAACATTAATATTGATAAATAAAAGAATAGTTTTTCTTGAAAATACAAAGTCACCTTACTTTTTGAACACACCTCGTATATCATGTTAAAGACAAAACGCAGGGAACGTAAAAATTTCATGGCTTTGCTAAACAACTTTGGATTTCTAAAACTTAATGTACGTTTTTGTGAAAATTGTATCTTATAGTAGATAAGGCATACACACATTACATATGTATATTTTTATTTCTGGAGAATACTGTTAAAGCAAAAACTTACGAAAATTATTTTTCGGAATTATAAGCTATCTTTATTGATTTGGATTATAGAAAACAAAGCGTGACACAATTTAAACCTTGTGAAACGACAATGCTATCGCTTAGCATTTGTCCTTAAAATACCAATTAGGGCACGTTCACCATATCACACACTTGTTGAACTAGTATAGCAGAGGCGCCCAAAAATACTTCCAGATGGAAGATATTCAGTAAAAAATTGTTGTACTGCTATTATGGACCCAATAAGATAAATGAAATAATAAAAACAAGAAAAAACCATACGTTAAGGAAGCAATATACTAGAAAGTGACTTTTTAACACTTAAATTCAATTGCATACTTTTAGCTTAAGTAAAATCTCAGAGTTTATTTTATTTAAAAAATCAATTTTAAATTCACAATTGAACATTTTTCGGTTTAACGTCGATGTTTGCCTTTTAAAACATCGGAAAAGCTAAGATTTCTGACCAACTGAGATTTCAAAGCACAATCGAATATGACGAAAACAACAAAACATAAAAGAGCGTACAAGGCAGAAAGTGGCAAAAAGTTGGAGCTCAAACTTTAAAACGTAGAATAAAAAAACATATCTAAAATCTATCTATGTACAAAAATACACCACTTAAAAGGTTTACTGAAGAAACACTAACATTAAAACAATAACACAACACAAAATGACATAACAATTATATTTTTATTTTTAATATTCATTTTATTAAACGACAATTAGACGCGATTTAAGAGTAAAAATTAATATTTTTGTGGAACGTGCACAGGCTTTTTGTCATTTCTCTCGGTAACCGTAGAGCGCACGACTTCAAGAGACTAAAAATGAAATTACAGTTAGTTTTATTGTCTGATAAAAAATCTTTTTAAGACAAAAAATCGCCAATATCAGACTTATGTTTTTTTATTTGTAACTTACGAAATCAACCAATGTGCATATACAACATTAATGTATACTATTGGTGTAAGAGAACAGTTTTTCCTAAAGAGCCTAGTACTCACAGCGACGGAAACCGCGAACACTTATAGGAGTGAGCGAGGTAAGTATGCGGCTAACGCCTTTCGTTAAGAAAATACCAGAAAAAATACCAGTCTTATCGAAGGAATTTCAGTAAGCACCGTTGGCCGTGGCTGAATGAAAAAAAACTAAATCATTGGCTGTGTCCGTGCAGAAGCAGTATTGTTATATATTTTCATAACTTAGTAGTTTAATTTAAGACACTTAAATGAGTATTATTTAATTTAATTTTTATCACGGGATTCTGGATGATGGTCAATAATGAATACAATTTTTATTTTCAACGTCCAGACGGATGGAAAAAAAATTTTCAAATCGATCCGTTCATCAAAAAAATTATTAGCAATTAATTTGTAACTAAGAAAAAATGTATAATAATAACAAGTGTAGTGCTTACTATCGAGATGCAACCTTTACAAAAGTCTGAAATGTATTATTATGTGAAAACGAGTAGAATCGGACAACTATATCGTATAGGAGGAATAAAAAAAAAACTCAAAATGAATTAACTAATGTACATAAACATTACCTAAATATATGGAATTTCAAATTGTATCTTTTAACCGTTAGTTGACAAAAATTTTTTTAAATACATTTAGACAAACGGTTTTAACACGGGATGACCACCTTAAGTGCAATAGAACTAAATATAGGTACAAATTAAAAAATAAATAAACAACTGAAAAACATGACGCGTTTTTTGCAACGAGCCACAAAAATTACACAAAATTTGATGCAAATCCTTTGATCCATATTTTTCGATAGCAAAAAATCGCTGAGCACACAAAACAACTTGTTACCTTTACGCCTCTCACAACTAAACAAAAAAGGGGATTCAATTGAAACTTGGTACAGATGATAGGGAAGAGTGTACCAACATAACAAAACAAAAAAATCGATAATCGAAAATATGTTTCCCGCGAAATTTGAAAAGTCACCATACTTTTTGAACACACCTCGTATATATATATTTATATATATATATTATATATATATTTAGATTTATATATATATATTTATATATATATATATAAATTTATATATATAATTTATAATATATAATATATATATATATATAATATATTATATATAATATATATATATATATATATATATATGTCGGGGGCAAGGGTATATTTTCCATCTTGATGCTTTTATTGATATTCGCAGCTGCACAGCGAGTTCCGTTTGGTTCGAATACTCAAGCTCAACTAACTCTTGCATACGCGCTCACGTCATAAACTCATTCAAGACGAGCGTATACAGCCATCTCTGTCTTACTCAAGACTCTTGGTATCTTACCATCGAACCTCACTCAGCAGCAGAGCGTCTCTGCCTCTGCTGCCGTGCATTCGCTCAATATCAACTAGTAAAGCATAAGCAGGAAATTCCCCGAATTCCCAAATTACCAGAATGCTACATTAATCTACATGGCAAGATCGACTCGTCTAGTGACGCTGATCAAGAATACATATACCTTATGGGGTCGGAAACGTCTCCTGCAAACTTCTGTAAGTAAAATGTAAACAAATAAGTTTTTACTTAAATTCAATATTTTCAAAAGTGGTGACAGTTTATGCAAAAATGAGTTAAAGAAACAAGTGAAATCCAAAGTGACTTCAAAAATTTTCATTTGAATTTTCACGTATGAAAAAGCGGACAATTTCACTCGTGCAAGGTGCCATTCACTTCGCATTCACAAAGTGATCACAAGTGAAACTTTTTTCGGAACTAAGGGGATAATACATGGATTCAGGGTGAAGATTTTTCGGCTAGCGGAACTTTTAGCCGATGTTAGGCTGAAGAATAGTACTGGTAGAATCGATAAAGCTTTTGTCTGTTTTGATTTTCAACGCCTCACTCAGATGAGATAACAAAATACAAGATTTGGCGAGTGATGGTTTAACAAATTAAATATTTGGTTGTGTACTTTTAGAAGCGGTGTAGAAACCAAAATATAGAAAAGAAAGAGAAAACACAAAAGCCACGCCAAAGACGCCATCAGGAGGTCACATATAGCAATACTGCAACACTGCAAATCCACAGGCAGTGCTGGAATCCAATCCAGCCTTCCATTTTTAAACTTTGGTTTCGACGCGGGCTTCTGCACGGAAACAGCCAATGATTTACATTTTTTTCGTTCAGCCACGGCCAACGGTGCTTACTGAAATTTCTTCGATAAGACTGGTATTTTTTCTGGTATTTTCTTAACGAAAGGCGTTAGCCGCATACTTACCTCGCTCACTCCTATAAGTGTTCGCGGTTTCCGTCGCTGTGAGTACTAGGCTCTTTAGGAAAAACTGTTCTCTTACACCAATAGTATACATTAATGTTGTATATGCACATTGGTTGATTTCGTAAGTTACAAATAAAAAACATAAGTCTGATATTGGCGATTTTTTGTCCTAAAAATATTTTTTATCAGACAATAAAACTAACGGTAATTTCATTTTTGGTCTCTTTAATTCGTGCGGGCTACGGTTACCGAGAGAAATGACAAAAAAACCTGTGCACGTTCCACAAAAATATTAATTTTTACTCTTAAATCGCGTCTAATTGTCGTTTAATAAAATGAATATTAAAAGTAAAAATATAATTGTTATGTCATTTTGTGTTGTTTTATTGTTTTAATGTTAGTGTTTCTTCAGTGAACCTTTTAAGTGGTGTATTTTTGTACATAGATAGATTTTAGGTAAAGAAAAAGTTGCCAATTTCGTCTCACCCTTTGATGAAACTTATTTGTTAGTATTAGATAATGTTCTTTTATTCTACGTTTTAAAGTTTGAGCTCCAACTTTTTGCCACTTTCTGCCTTGTACGCTCTTTTGTGTTTTGTTGTTTTCGTCATATTTGATTGTGATTTGAAATCTCAGTTGGTCAGAAATCGTAGCTTTTCCGATGTTTTAAAAGGCAAACATCGACGTTAAACCGAAAAATGTTCAATTGTGAATTTTAAAATTGATTTTTTAAATAAAATATATTCTGAGATTTTACCTAAGCTAAAAGTATGCAATTGAATTTATGTGTTAAAAAGTCACTTTCTAGTATATTGCTTCCTTAACGTATGTTTTTTTTTCTTGTTTTTATTATTTCATTTATCTTATTGGGTCCATAATAGCAGTACAACAATTTTTTACTGAATATCTTCCATCTGGAAGTATTTTTGGGCGCCTCTGCTATACTAGATCAACCAGTGTGTGATATGGTGAACGTGCCCTAATTGGTATTTTAAGGACAAATGCTAACCGATAGCTTAATTTTAAGTTTTTACAAATGTCGTTTCACAAGGTTTAAATTGTGTCTCGCTTTGTTTTCTATAATCCAAATCAATAAAGATAGCTTATACTTCCGAAAAATAATTTTCGTAAGTTTTTGCTTTAACAGTATTCTCCAGAAATAAAAATATACATATGCAATGTGTGTATGCCTTATCTACTATAAGATACAATTTTCACAAAAACGTACATTAAGTTCTAGAAACCCAAAGTTGTTTAGCATAGCATTCACATTTTTACGTTCCCTGCGTTTTGTCTTTAACATGATATACATATGTATGGTCAATAAACATAACTTAGTAGTCTTATTTAAGACACTTAAATGAGTATTATTTAATTTAATTTTTATCACGGTATTCTGGATGATGGTCAATAATGAATACAATTTTTATTTCAACGTCCAGACGGATGAAAAAAATATTTTCAAATCGATCCGTTCATCAAAAAAATTATTAGCAATTAATTTGTAACTAAGAAAAATTGGATAATAATAACAAGTGTATTGCTAACTATCGAGATGCAACCTTTACAAAAGTCTGAAATCTATTATTAAGTGACAACGAGTAGAATCGGACAACTATATCGTATAGGAGGAATCAAAAAAAAACCTTGATGTTTTCTAACATATTAAATGATTAAAATGCCTTTGAATTTTTTTTTATGAAATCACCCGTTCAGTCCGAATCCTGATAGCCAGCGGATTATTTTTTTTTTACAACCCTTACTTTATTGTGCTCTTACTTCTAGTGTTCATTTTGTTTTACTCAAAATGAATTAACTAATGTACATAAACATTACCTAAATATATGGAATTTCAAATTGTATCTTTTAACCGTTAGTTGGAAAAAATGTTTGAAATACATTTAGACAAACGGTTTTAACACGGGATGACCACCTTAAGTGCATAAAGAACTTGGCGGTCAGCCATGGTCTCTTGTAATGGAATTTTAGAGTTGCCAGTTTTGCTAAACTAATTACATATTAATGAGTTCCTATAAAATTTATAAATTAATAAATTTGTAATAAGGTACAAATTAAAAAATAAATAAACAACTGAAAAACATGACGAGTTTTTTTGCAACGAGCCACAAATAAAATTTGGCATGAATTAAAAAAAAATTGCTGCAATTTTTATCGTTTTTTTTTGTTTTTATTAATTTTATTTTCCCGATGAATCTAGTATTCCTTCATGGGTTTGAATGTTCAAATCCTGTAAACCTACCATATCTTGGACGATGATGTACTATGGTCAGTACAAACAAATGGTCTTTACGACATCAAGCAATGCTTTTTAATTAATTTTAGTAACACCATGTGAAATTTTTAAGAATTGTTGCTGACTTCAGATATATTAAAAAAATGACTTTAGTCTTTTTTTGGACTACTTTTTTTTACTTCTATATGTTAGAGTAGTCAAATTTTTATTAAATTGAATTCGAAATTTTTAAAACTTCAAAAAATGTTATTTCCAAGCTTAGAAGGTTATATGTGAAAAAAAAACAAAAGATATAATTTTTTCATATTTTCCGACTAATTTTGCGATTATTTCTGGCAGACGTCAGATTTTTATCAAATTTAATTAAAAATTTAAAACTAAATAAAAAATGTTATTTCCAAGCGTAGGAGGTTATATGTTAAAAAACATCAAATATATAATTTTTTTTTTATATTTGACGACTAATTGTTATTTTTGAAAAATGTTTTTTGCAGCTACTATTATTTTTGTTTTAACAAACGTTTTACATCAAAATATTTAAATTTTCAAGACAAGGAAAAAATTTAATAAGTAGATTTTCGGGATTTTAAATAAGTACTGAATGGGTTAAGAAAAGTAGTGCATCATTCAAACGGAATTTAAATGACCTTTCCGTTGATGCCAAAAGTTAAACAAAGCAAGTTCAAGTTAGGAGTATACTTAACTTTTCTTTTGTCAAAAAAAAACTTTTGTCAAAACTTATGCCGACTAGTGTAATACTTTAAAATATAAGTTTTAGTTTATTTATTTCGGCATGTATAAACTACGCGCCATTAAAATAATAATTAAAAATGTTAATGCCTAATAAACCTGGTGATGCGCACTACCATTCTAAAGTTCTGCTAAAAATAGTAATACTCCACGCGGATATACTAAATTACCAGAATTTTTTCTTTAGGTCTATTAGAAGTTTTCTTTTACAGCATTCCAGATCATCGGGCCATCCTGAGTTCTGCATGTGGCTAAGACAATAGAGTTCACAACAGCGACGATTTTTGGTTTATATTTTTTATTATTTTTATATTTATATTATTTTTGTTTTTAAAGGTATAAACAAAATGATTTTTAAAAAATTCTTGTTGCAGTTACTAATTTTTTTGTTGTAAGAAACTTTTTGCATTCAAAAACTTCATTTAATTTTCAAGACGAAGAAAAAAGTTATAGAAGTAGATTTTCACAAAAATTAGTCATTTTCAATAATTCTAAATAGGTTAAAAAAAAGTATTGTATCATTGAAACGTCATTTAAATTACCTTTTCATTGATACCTGATTTTATAATAAGTAAGTTTCGACCAGCGTATAAAAGTCGGAACCAGACGGATCTTATAGCTTCGAAAGGAATATACGGAAAACAAGAAAGGAAGTTAACTTCGGCAAGCCGAAGTTTGTATACCCTTGCAGTTATAAAAAATAATCAATAATTTTATCAAATTGAATTCGAAATTCTTAAAAATATAAAAATTTATATTGCCAATATTATAAGATAAAATGTCAAAAAGCCCGAAAGCTATAATTTGTTTCACATTTGTTGTTTCCTACCAATTATCCGATCGTTACTATGGCAGCTATATGATATTCTCGTTCGATTTTGATACAATTTAGTTCGAAATTCAAAACCTAATAACAAATGTTATTTCCAAGCGTAGAATGTTATAAGTTAAAAAACACCGAAGATATATTTTTTCAATATTATTTTACCACTAATTTCCCGTTCCTATGGCAGCTATATGATAAGTCGCCCGATTTTGATAAAATTTAATTCGAAATTCAAAACCTAATAAAAAATTTAGGAGGTTGTAAGTTAAAAAACACCGAAGATATAATTTTTCAAAATTATTTTACCACTAATTTTCCGATTGCTCCTATGGGAGCTATAAATTTAATTCGAAATTCAGAACTAATTTAAAAATGTTATACCCAAGCTTAGAGAAGTATATGTTAAAAAACACGAAAAATATATATTTTTTTTTAATTTTTTCCCCGATAGTTCCTATGGGAGCTATAAGATATAGTTTTCCGATCCGGCTGGTTCCGACTTATGTACTACCCGCAATAGAAAGAAGACTTTTGGGAAAGTTTCAGCCCGATAGCTTTAAAACTAAGAGACTAGTTTACGTAGAAGCGGACGAAGAATATATATACTTTAGGGGGTCGGAAACGTCTCCTTCACTGCGTTTCAAACTTCTGACTGAAATCATTATACCATTTGTATAAAAATGGTGTGTTTCACATATAATTTCCTACTCTTGGAATAAACCTTTTATTATTTAGTTCTGAGTTTCGAATTTAATTTTACCGAAATCGGAGCATTATATCATAGTCATCGGAATAAACCTTTTATTATTTAGTTCTGAGTTTCGAATTTAATTTCACCGAAATCTGAGCATTATATCATAGTCATCGGAACGTTCGAAAAATTATGATACATATACCTAATAGGGCCGGAAACGTCTCCTGCAAACTTCTGTAAGTAAAATGTAAACAAATAAGTTTTTACCTAAATTCAATATTTTCAAAAGTGAAAACTCGTTGGAAAAATGCAATATTTCCAAACTGGTGACAGTTTATGCAAAAATGAGTTAAAGAAACAAGTGAAATCCAAAGTGACTTCAAAAATTTTCATTTGAATTTTAACTTTAACTTTCACTCGTGCAGATGCCTTTCACTTCGCATTCACAAAGTGATTCACAAGTGAAACTTTTTTTGGAACTAAGGGGATGATACATGGATTCAGGGTGAAGATTTTTCGACTAGCGGAACTTTTAGCCGATCTTAGGCTGAAGAATAGTACTAGTAAAATCGATAAAGCTTTTGTCTGGTTTGATTTTCAACGCCTCACTCAGATGAGATAACTAAATACAAGATTTGGCGAGTGATAGTTTAACAAATTAAATTTTTGGATGTGTACTTTTAAAAGCGGTGTGGAAACCAAAATATAGAAAAAAAGAGAAAACACAAAAGCCACGCCAAAGACGCCATCAGAAGGTCACATATAGCAATACTACAACACTGCAAATCCACAGGCAGTGCTGGAATCCAATCCAGCCTTCCATTTTTAAACTTTGGTTTCTACGCGGGCTTCTGCACGGACACAGCCAATGATTTACTTTTTTTTCCTTCAGCCACGGCCAACGGTGTTTACTGAAATTCCTTCGATAAGACTGGTATTTTTTCTGGTATTTTCTTAACGAAAGGCGTTAGCCGCATACTTACCTCTCTCAATCCTGATAGCCAGCAGATTATTTTTTTTTTACAACCCTTACTTTATCGTGCTCTAACTTCTAGTGTTTATTTTGTTTTACTCAAAATTAATTAACTAATGTACATAAGCATTACCTAAATATATGGAATTTCAAATTGTATCTTTTAACCGTTAGTTGAAAAAAATGTTTTAAATACATTTAGACAAACGGTTTTAACACGGGATGGCCACCTTAAGTGCAAATAGAACTTGGCTGTCAGTCATGGTCTCTTGTAATTGAATTTTAGAGTTGCCAGTTTTGCTAAACTAATTACATATTAATGAGTTCCTATAAAATTATTAAATTATGAAATTTGTAATATAGGTACAAATTAAAAAATGAACAAACAACTGAAAAACATGACGCGTTTTTTGCAAGGAGCCACAAATAAAATTTGGCATGAATTAAAAAAAATTGCGGAAATTTTTATGGTTTTTTTTTTGTTTTTAATAATTTCATTTTAAATTTTACTTTCTTCAGCAAGTTACATTTTCCCGATGAATCTAGTATCCCTTCATGGGTTTGAATGTTCAAATCTTGTAAACCTACCATATCTTGGACGATGATGTACTATGGTCAGTACAAACAAATGGTCTTTACGATACCAAGCAATGCTTTTTAATTAACTTTAGTAACACCATGTGAAATTTTTAAGGATTGTTGCTGACTTCAGATATATTAAAAAAAAGACTTTATTCTATTTTTAGACTATTTTTTTTTTACTTTATATGTTAGAGTAGTCCAATTTTTATTAAATTGAATTCAAAATTCTTAAAACTTCAAAAAATGTTATTTCCAAGCTTAAAAGGTTATATGTGAAAAAGCACAAAAGATATAATTTTTTCATATTTTCCGACCAATTTTGCGATTCTTTCTATGGCAGCTATATGATACAGACGTCAGATTTTTATCAAATTTAATTCGAAATTCAAAACTAATTAAAAAATGTTATTTCCAAGCGTAGGATTTTATATTGTAAGGAGTTGAATAACTCCTCACAAATCCCAGCAGCAGATGGCCGGCAGCTCAACAGGTACGCGGCGAATTTGCGTAGTGGCGGCGCGCCGAAGAGCGATGGGAGAACGAGAGAGTTGGGAGATCGAGGACGGAGAACGAGAGAGTTTGGAGATCGAGGACGGAGAACGAGAGAGTTTGGAGATCGAGGACGGAGAACGAGAGAGTTTGGAGATCGAGGACGGAGAACAAGAGAGTTTGGAGATCGAGGACGGAGAACGTGAGAGTTTGGAGAACGTAAGAGTTTGGAAAAGAAGAGAGTTTGGAGTCAAGGGAATTTGGAGATCGAGAGAGTTTGGAGACCAAGAGGGTTCAGACACCAAGAGAGTTTGGAGACCAACAATGGAGAAGGAGAGAGCGGAGACTGGGCGAGCGGAGCGAGAGTGCCGTGTGCAAAAAGGAGTAACGGGACGCCGCTGGACTTTGGACTTTGGAAAGAAGGTGCCACATCTCAGCAGCGGTGCGGCACACAAACATACACGCATGCGTCTCCATGATCAGCGGGACGGCAGCATCAAGCTGGACGGCGGCGGGAGGCAGTGCGTCAAGGACAAGAGGGTCAAACAGGAGCCATGGACTTTGGACCCGGTGTGGAGAGTTCTGGCTGGCCGTGTGCAAAAGGGAAATAACGGTTCCCAGAGGCCCTATATAAACCCGTTGGGCGCAGGCAGCGGGGATTCAGTCGAGATCATTCAGTCCAGATCAGTCAGTCAAGAGCGAGCAGTCAGTCGAGAGCAAGCAGTCGCACGAAAGCCAACCAAGCAAGCTACGAGGGAGCCACACCAGGGCGTGTCGTCGGAAGCAGCGCCGTGGGAGCCTACGAGGAGCAAGATCGTCACGTCGAGACGTTCGGGATTGGGATTACTAGGAATCTCCGAACTGAGACACAGGTGGCTGAGGTCTAAGGAGGCACCACACGGATAAGTTCTGTTCTGTCATGCCCACGAAGTCCTGGCGTTACGCCTGGAGGGTCTACTAGACTTAGATTTGAAATCGAGAGTAGCAAGCCAGAAGGGAGAGAAGTCTCGGAGCGGCGTAACCGAACCCCTAGAGTAGCGAGCCAGAAGGGAGAGAAGTCCCGGAGCGGCGCAACGGAACCCCTAGAGTAGCGAGCCAGAAGGGAGAGAAGTCCCGGAACGGCGCAACAGAACCCCTAGAGTAGCGAGCCAGAAGGGAGAGAAGTCCCGGAGCGGCGCAACGGAGCCCCTAGAGTAGCGAGCCAGAAGGGAGAGAAGTCCCGGAGCGGCGCAACAGAACCCTGAGAGTCACGAGCCAGAAGGGAGAGAAGTCCCGAATCGGCGTAACAGAACCCCTAGAGTAGCGAGCCAGAAGGGAGAGAAGTCCCGGAGCGGCGTAACAGAACCCCTAGAGTAGCGAGCCAGAAGGGAGAGAAGTCCCGGAGCGGCGCAACGGAACCCCTAGAGTAGCGGGCCAGAAGGAAGAGAAGTCCTCGGAGAATTCTGTGCTTTTTCACTGAACTACTGAGCGGTCACGTTTATATAAATTTGGTGGGACGAACACACACAATCTACTGAGCTAGCCGCACAAATACCGTAGCGAGCAGAAACCAAAGAAATCAGTTCGTTACATCTGGCGTCCAAAACGTGATTGTCCCAGCAGTGAAAGCAAAATAAACAGAATGGGAAAGAAATGGATTTACCGCCTTAAGAAGGAGGACTTCGCCCATGTGGCACAAAGGCTTAATGTCGTCCTGGACGGCAGATTAGAGGACATGAGGAGGACATTGTCGGAGTAATACTCCGAAACAGAGAACGATCCACAACTTGCCGACATCTGGGCTGAGCTGGAACCCATGTATTACGACAGAACCGGCCCGAGTATCACGCTAACTAACGCTGAAGGGGATAACCTAGTAGCAAGCTTGAGCGTCGACAACATGCAAAGGGAGGCTCACAGGAGAGAGTCAAGCCAGGACAGGAAGACAACGGTGCTGACCTCTAGACACAGCCAGGAGGATTATGCAAGGGTCGCTAAACAAGTCCGTGAGTGGTCATTCAGGTTCGACGGGGCGGAGAAACTGTTCGAGTTCGTGGAACAGGTTGAATGCTCCGCCAACACCTAAGGTTTAGACCTAGACATGATCCCCCGAGCAATGCCGGAGTTGCTGAAAGGAAGGGCGTTGAAGTGGTTTATCGCCAACAATAAACAATGGAAAACCTGGGCCGAGTTCATTGAGAGCTTCCATCTCTACTTTCTGCCGAGAAATTTCTTTACAAGGCTGTCGGATCAGGTCAGGCAACGAAAGCAGGTTTTCAGTGAGTTATTTAAAGACTACATGATCTACATGCAGACGATGTCGAGGCCACTAAACTATTCCGCGAAAGACACCTTAAAGATCATAAAGGAAAACTGCACCCCAAGCCTAAGGATCTTCTTAATGGCGTACAAAGTGCCGGACCTGGACACGTTGATGCTATTAGCCGATGAATACGAAGAACTGGAAAAGGAGCGGGAAGCGTTTGCCCAAGAAAACAAGTTTTCAAGGGCAAAGTCGTCACCACCAACGCCGGTCATGTGCAGAAGATGCGAGGAGACAGATATCTAGGAGACAAGGAGAGATGACCAATTTTCACCGCCGCAACGAGTCCCACGACAGCATGCAACAGGAGCACCACGAGGAGGCCAATGGTCGCCACCACAGCAGCAACAGATAGAAGCAGCGAACACGGTGTGGAGACCGCCAAACACAACACAGAGGCCGCGGGGAACGACACACATTGCATATCCCCATGAGGCCAGCGGTGACGATTGGGGGAGGCACGTACATGGCCACGATCGACACCGGGGCAACAGCGAGCTTTATAAGCAAGGAACTGGCGGGCAACCTGGCTGCCCTCGGGAGGATTACGAGGACACGGCTGCAAGTTAGGTTGGCAGACGGAAGGTGCGGCGGAATCGATGAACAGCTGGAGGTGGAGATCGCATTCGGGAACAAGCCATAAACCTGTTGATACTACCAGGGGTAGTGGATTCATTGGTGTTAGGATGGGACTTTCTAACTCAAGTCGGAACCGAGATAAGGTGCGCTGGACACGAGGTGAGAATACCGGCCAGGAACCGACACAATGGGTGGTTTGAGAAGAGGCTATCGGTAGCAGTCGTACAGCAGGAAGCAGAGTATGACGACACAGCGAAGTTCCTGGAGGTAGAGCTAGCCAGTTTTAAAACCATGACAGGAACGTCGAACATGGCAGAGCATCAAACAACGATGAAGGACGACAAGTCAATGAAACAGCGATACTACCCGAAGAATCCGAAAGTTCAAGGGGAGATCAATGCGAAGGTGGACGAGCTACTCCAAATGGGATGCGTAGAGCACTCAACCACCCCATACAGCTGCCCCATCGTGATGGTTAGGAAGAAGACGGGCAAGTGGAGACTGTGCGTCGACTTCAGGCAGATCAAAGCAAAATCGATAAAGGATGCCTACCCTAAATTATATCGTCGACCATCTGAGAGAGGCACGGTACATAAGCAGTTTGGACCTGAAGGACGGCTACTGGCAAATCCCGCTGAAAGAAAGTAGCAGGCAGTACACTGCATTTACAGTGCCGGGAAAGGGCTTATTCCAGTGGAGAGTAATGCCGTTCGGACTCCATTCGGCATCTGCGACCTTCCAGCGGGTGTTGGATCGGGTAATTGGTCCCGAGATGTCGCCGCACGCATTTGCGTACCAGGACGATATCATAGTGATCGGACGCACACTAGAAGAGCACAAGGCAAACTTGAAAGAGGTATTCCGGCGACTGAAAGAGGCTAATCTGAGATTAAACCCGGAAAAATTCCAGTTTTTCAAGAAGGAGCTGGTGTATTTGGGTCATAAAGTGACTAGCAACGGGATAGGCACGGATCCGGAAAAGGTAGCAGCCATTGCCGAATTAGAGCCGCCGTCAACAGTAAGAGAGCTCCGACAGTACCTGGGAGTAGCTTCATGGTATCGGCGATTTGTACCTGACTTCGCAAAAATAGTCAAACCACTCAACGATCTGCTGCGCATGGGCAACAAGTGGGTGTGGGCACAGGAACATCAGTCGGCATTTGAAGAGGTAAAGGCAAGGCTGGTGGCAGACCCTGTACTGGCGTGCCCGGATTTTGAAAAACCATTTGTCCTGCAGACGGACGCAAGTGATTACGGGGCTGAGAAAAACTACTCCACGACCGAGAAGGAGTGTTTGGCAATAGTCTGGGCGATCCGAAAACTGAAGCCGTATTTGGAAGGGTACCACTTCAAGGTGGTAACCGACCACATGGCGCTGAAGTGGCTCAACAGCATCGAGAGCCCTTCGGGAAGGATCGCTAGATGGGCCCTGGAGTTGCAGCAGTATGACTTCGAAATATCGTACAGGAAGGGACAACTCAATGTGGTGGTAGACGCATTTTCAAGGCAGCCACTACCAGTAACACTGCGAGGGATCAAGGAGACATCGGCGACGGAAGCCTCCGCAGCATGCAGCTTTATTCAGGACATGCGCGGAAAGATTAGGACGCAGACACAAAAGTACCCGGACTACGTAATGGTGGGAGACACCTTGTACAGGAACATTCCACACAGAGCAGGCAGTGAGGATGTCGCGACATGGAAGTTGTGCGTCCCAAAAGCTCTACGAGAAGCGGTGCTGAAAGAGAACCACGACTCACCGGCAGCTGGGCATGTAGGAAGCAGAAGGACAATAGCACGTCTGGCAGCCCGGTACTACTGGCCAGGCATGCACCGAGACGCTCGGGCCCACGTAGAAGGATGCGAGACATGTATCAGATTCAAGCCAAATCAGATGCATGCAGCTGGGAAAATGCTAACGCAGGAGCCAGAGGAACCGTGGGCTACAGTGTGCGCAGACTTCGTCGGACCCCTGCCGCGTCCAAAACACGGCAACCAAATGCTGCTGGTGCTGATAGACAGGTTCTCCAAGTGGACTGAATTGGTGCCGCTGCGGAGCGCGACAGCCGAGTCCCTAAAGAAAGCGTTCAGGGAGCGCATCATCGCAAGGTTTGGGGTCCCGAAGGTAGTCATAACGGACAACGGAGTACAGTTTAACAGCAAAATCTTCAAGAGTTTCCTGGCCGAGATGGGAGCCAGGCAACAGTTCACGGCTCCATATACCCCGCAAGAGAACCCGACAGAAAGAGCAAACAGGTCCGTGAAGACGATGATAACGCAGTTCACAGGGCAGGATCAGAGAAACTGGGACGAGAAATGGCCTGAGATCATGCTGGCAGTAAATACGAGTGTTTCGGAATCCACAGGATACACGCCAGCGTTTATTACTCAAGGCAGAGAACCGAGACTGCCGAGAGCCCTATACGACAGAGAGACCCTGGGAACAGGACGACCCACTGAGACCCCAGGGGAGAAGGCAAACAAACTCGGGGAAATCTTCGAGATTGTAAGGCGGAATCTGGAGAGAGCCTCCCAGGATCAGGCTAGGCATTACAACCTGAGGAGGAGACAATGGACACCAGCGGTGGGAAGGCGGCCGAGGGGTTCGCAGCAAAGTTGGCCCCAAGATACGACGGACCTTACCAGGTCACGGATTTTGCGTCACCAGTAATCTGCAAAATACGGCACGTGAACACAAAAAAGAGAGGACCATCCAGGTGAGCGAGCTGAAACAACAACAAACACAGAACACCAGCGAGCAGCTACAAGCAGATACGGTAGACAAAAGGCAACAGTAAAGTTTTAAAGGTCACGAGTCTCGAAGGACACGAGGAAAGGGGTCCAAGGAAAGCTCCAAGCATACCCGAAGGACACAAGGAAAGGGGTCCAAGGATAGCTCCAAGCATACCCGGAGGACACGAGGAAAGGGGTGCAAGGATAGCTCCAAGGATACCCAAAGGACACGAGGAAAGGGGTCCAAGGATAGCTCCAAGGATACCCAAAGGACGCGAGGAAAGGGGTCCACGGATAGCTCCAAGGATACCCAAAGGACGCGAGAAAAGGGGTCCAAGGATAGCTCCAAGGATACCCAAAGGACGCGAGGAGAAGGGTCCATGGATAGCTCCAAGGATGCCCAAAAGATACAAAGAAAAGAGCCCGAGGATAATTCCAAGAGTGCTCAGGAATGAGGAGAGACTCCGAGGATCACTCCTAGGATTCTTAAAGGATACAAAGATAAAACTCGAAGGATTCTCTACAAGGCACTACGATACAATCATATACAGTACAAGGAACACGTCAAGGATAACGAATGCGGAAAGGAACGAACCAAGGTCTACAAGGATCTGATTAGGACTGGCAGCAGCAGTCTGCCGAAGGAAGGGGGAAGTCGGCACAGCTAAGAGAGCTGTACCGAAAGAGGCCTAGCATCACGGAGAAGGGCATCATGCCCAGACGAGGAGACGGGATCGCGGGCCGGATCCGGGGTCGAAACCAGGAAGCACAGCTGCTGGAGTCTGAAAGGGCACTCGTGGTCAACAAAGGCAAGCTGCCAAAAGAAAAGAAGCTGATGAGCACATACAAGGAGTCGGGTGTGTGATCAGAATACTTACGTAGTGGCAAGGACAAGTGGAAACGCCGCCGAAAAAACTAAACTTCTGCCGACCGGTGCAAAATCACCATTCAACAGGGAAGGGGGCGCCTCGATAGGCGGTCGATTGGCACTGGACGATAGTGCGATCGATGGAAACAAGAAAATGGAAAAATCGGTGATGATGAACATCGCGGCTCTCAAGTGGCAACGCCGCACCTGCGATATCGATATCGTGAGCAGGCCCTGTGAGTATCGATAGCTGATTAATATCGGTGCCCAGTGGGAACAGATGGAGGATCGGCGCGGGAGATTTGAAATTGCTATACGGAGGACGACCGGCGCTGTGGAAAGGAAACAAGATGGAAAGCGTCGAGGGAGCAACGAGGGAACACCGAGGGAACCGAAACGAGATGCGCCCTGACTCGATGGCTAGGGTATACAAGTGAACGCCGGAGAGTGGGAGCGCTGAGTTTTCTTAATCCTTCCCGAAGTAAGGGGGGAATGTGAGGAGTTGAATAACTCCCCACAAATCCCAGCAGCAGATGGCCGGCCGCTCACCAGGTACGCGGCGAATTCGAGTAGTGGCGGCGCGGCGAAGAGCGAGGATGGAGAACGAAAGAATTGGAGATCGAGGACGGAGAACGAGAGAGTTGGAGGTCGAGGACGTAGAACGAGAGAGTTTGGAGATCGAGGACGGAGAACGAGAGAGTTGGAGATCGAGGACGGAGAACGAGGGAGTTTGGAGATCGAGGACGGAGAACGTGAGAGTTTGGAGAACGTAAGAGTTTGGAAAAGAAGAGAGTTTGGAGACAAGGGAATTTGGAGATCGAGAGAGTTTGGAGACCAAGAGGGTTCAGACACCAAGAGAGTTTGGAGACCAACAATGGAGAAGGAGAGAGCGGAGAATGGGAGAGCGGAGCGAGAGTGCCGTGTGCAAAAAGGAGTAACGGGACGCCGCTGGACTTTGGACTTTGGAAAGAAGGTGCCACATCTCAGCAGCGGTGCGGTACACAAACATACACGCATGCGTCTCCGGGATCAGCGGGACGGCAGCATCAAGCTGGACGTCGGCGGGAGGCAGTGCGTCAAGGACAAGAGGGTCAAACAGGAGCCATGGACTTTGGACCCGGTGTGGAGAGTTCTGGCTGGCCGTGCGCAAAAGGGAAATAACGGTTCCCAGAGGCCCTATATAAACCCGTTGGGCGCAGGCAGCGGGGATTCAGTCGAGATCATTCAGTCGAGATCAGTCAGTCAAGAGCGAGCAGTCAGTCGAGAGCAAGCAGTCGCACGAAAGCCAACCAAGCAAGCTACGAGGGAGCCACACCAGGGCGAGTCGTCGGAAGCAGCGCCGTGGGAGCCTACGAGGAGCAAGATCATCACGTCGAGACGTTCGGGATTGGGATTACTAGGAATCTCCGAACTGAGACACAGGTGGCTGAGGTCTAAGGAGGCACCACACGGATAAGTTCTGTTCTGTCCTGCCCACGAAGTCCTGGCGTTACGCCTGGAGGGTCTACTAGACTTAGATTTGAAATCGAGAGTAGCAAGCCAGAAGGGAGAGAAGTCCCGGAGCGGCGTAACCGAACCCCTAGAGTAGCGAGCCAGAAGGGAGAGAAGTCCCGGAGCGGCGCAACGGAACCCCTAGAGTAGCGAGCCAGAAGGGAGAGAAGTCCCGGAACGGCGCAACAGAACCCCTAGAGTAGCGAGCCAGAAGGGAGAGAAGTCCCGGAACGGCGCAACAGAACCCCTAGAGTAGCGAGCCAGAAGGGAGAGAAGTCCCGGATAGGCGTATGCCCTCGAACCCACAGCCACCTGTCAGGAGCAGTTCGCAGTACATCGCCACCAGCAAGCAGGACACCACACCGCAACGGCCACGCAAGGAGGATCGAGCCCGCAGGAACGGCACGGACAGTACGCGAATGGGTGGAACGTTCGTTTACGCGAGGTACAGAAGCGAAGTGAAAAGCGAGGCAGCTTCCTGGCGTTCCGCCTTGACTGTCCGCACGATCTGAGCGGAAGCCCGTGGGACCATCCGGGACAGAGCAAGGGACAGGCGGTCGGGTATCGAGAGGAGTGATCCTGGAGAGCTCGTCAGTCTGTTCACCCTAGTCTGAGAACGGTGACGCTTCCCTAAGCCCGCACGGCTGACCCCATAGCGAGCCTGAATCGTGGCCGAGCAGTCACCGAGCCAATCACGTCAGGAGCAAGCAGCGGTCAAGGATCTTCGAGGAGCGACAAGACAACCCACACCGTCGGAGACAGCGAGACAAGCAAATTGTAAAGCCGACTGCAGTTGTACCCGCAATAAACCCACTCCGAACCCTAGAATTCTGTGCTTTTTCGATGAACTACTGGGCGGTCACGTTTATATAAATTTGGTGGGACGAAAACACACTATCTACTGAGCTAGCCGCACAAATACCGTAGCGAGCAGAAACCAAAGAAATCAGTTCGTTACAATACGTTAAAAAACACCAAATATATAATGTTTTTTTTATTTGACGACTAATTTTGAGAACGTTTCTATGTCAGCCATATGGTCGTCTGATTTTGATAAAATTTAATTCGAAATTTAAAACCAATTAAAAAATATTATTTTTGAAAAATGTTTTTTGCAGCTACTATTATTTTTGTTTTAACAAAATATTTAAATTTTCAAGTCGAGGAAAAAAATTCAAAAAGTAAATTTTCACACAACTTCGGAATTAATAAGTACTGAATGGGTTTAGAAAAGTAGTGCATCATTCAAACGGAATTTAAATGACCTTTCCGTTGATGCCAAAAGTTAAACGAAGCATGTTCAAGTTAGGAGTATACTTAACTTTTCTTTTGTCAAAAAAATCTTTTGTCAAAACTTATGCCGACTAGTGTAATACTTTAAAATATAAGTTTTAGTTTATTTATTTCTGCATGTATAAACTACGCGCCATTAAAATAATAATTTAAAATGTTTATGCCTAATAAACCTGGTGATGCAAACAACCATTCTAAAGTTCTGCTAAAAATAGTAATACTCCACGCACATATACTAAATTTACCAGAATTTTTTCTTTAGGTCTATTAGAAGTTCTCTTTTACAGCATTCCAGATCATCGGGCCATCCTGAGTTCTGCCTGTGGCTAAGACAATAGAGTTCACAACAGCGACGATTTTTGGTTTATATTTTTTATTATTTTTATATTTATATTATTTTTGATCATAAAAGTATAAACAAAATGATTTTTAAAAAATTCTTGTTGCAGTTACTAATTTTTTTGTTGTAAGAAACTTTTTGCATTCAAAAACTTCATTTTATTTTCAAGACGAAGAAAAAAGTTATAGAAGTAGATTTTCACAAAAATTAATCATTTTCAATAATTCTAAATAGGTTAAAAAAAAGTATTGTATCATTGAAACGTCATTTAAATTACCTTTTCATTGATGCATGATTTTATAATACGTAAGTTTCGACCAGCGTATAAAAGTCGGAACCAGACGGATCTTATAGCTTCGAAAGGAATATACGGAAAACAAGAATGGAAGTTAACTTCGGCAAGCCGAAGTTTGTATACCCTTGCACTTATAAAAAATAATCAATAATTTTATCAAATTGAATTCGAAATTCTTAAAAATATAAAAATTTATATTCCCAATATTATAAGATAAAATGTCAAAAAGATCGAAAGCTATAATTTGTTTCACATTATTTCCCACCAATTATCCGATCGTTCCTATGACAGCTATATGATATAGTCGTCCGATTTTGATAAAATTTAATTCGAAATTCAAAACCAAATAAAAAATGGTGGAGGTTATAAGTTAAAAAACACCAAAGATATAATTTTTCAAAATTATTTTACCACTAATTTTCCGATTATTCCTATGGGAGCTATATGATATAGTCGTCCGAATTTGATAAAATTTAATTCGAAACTCAGAACTAATTTAAAAATGTTATATCCAAGCTTAGAGAGGTATATGTTAGAAAACACGAAAGATATATATATTTTTTGTAATTTTTTCCCCGATAGTTCCTTTGGGAGTTATAGGATATAGTTTTCCGATCCGGCTGGTTCCGCCTTATGTACTACCTGCAATAGAAGAAAGAAAGTTTCAGCCCGATAGCTTTAAAACTGAGGGACTAGTTTGCGTAGAAGCGGACGGACAGACGGACATGGCTAGATCGACTCGTCTTGTGACGCTGATCAAGAAAATATATATCGGAAACGTCTCCTTCACTGTATTTTTGTACATAGATAGATGTTAGATAAAGAAAAAGTTGCCAATTTCGTCTCACCCTTTGATGAAACTTATTTGTTAGTACTAGATAATGTTTTTTTATTCTACGTTTTAAAGTTTAAGCTTCAACTTTTTGACACTTTCTGCCTTATACACTCTTTTGTGTTTTGTTGTTTTCGTCATATTCGATTGTGCTTTGAAATCTCAGTTGGTCAGAAATCGTAGCTTTTCCGATGTTTTAAAAGGCAAACATCGACGTTAAACCGAAAAATGTTCAATTGTGAATTTAAAATTGATTTTTTAAATAAAATAAACTCTGAGATTTTACTTAAGCTAAAAGTATGCAATTGAATTTATGTGTTAAAAAGTCACTTTCTAGTATATTGCTTCCTTAACGTATGTTTTTTTTCTTGTTTTTATTATTTCATTTATCTTATTGGGTCCATAATAGCAGTACAACAATTTTTTACTGAATATCTTCCATCTGGAAGTATTTTTGGGCGCCTCTGCTATACTAGATCAACCAGTGTGTGATATGGTGAACGTGCCCTAATTGGTATTTTAAGGACAAATGCTAACCGATAGCAATTAATTTTAATTTTTTGCAAATGTCTTTCACAAGGTTTAAATTTTGTCACGCTTTGTTTTCTATAATCCAAATCAATAAAGATAGCTTATAATTCCGAAAATAATTTTCGTAAGTTTTTGCTTTAACAGTATTCTCCAGAAATAAAAATATACATATGCAATGTGTGTATGCCTTATCTACTATAAGATACAATTCACAAAAACGTACATTAAGTTTTAGAAATCCAAAGTTGTTTAGCAAAGCCATCAAATTTGTACGTTCCCTGCGTTTTGTCTTTAACATGATATACATATGTATGCTCAATAAACATAACTTAGTAGTCTAATTTAAGACACTTAAATGAGTATTATTTAATTTAATTTTTATCACGGGATTCTGGATGATGGTCAATAATGAATACAATTTTTATTTTCCACGTCCAGACGGATGGAAAAAATATTTTCAAATCGATCCGTTCATCAAAAAAATTATTAGCAATTAATTTGTAACTAAGAAAAAATGTATAATAATAACAAGTGTAGTGCTAACTATCAAGATGCAACCTTTACAAAAGTCTGAAATCTATTATTAACCCTTATGTTAGTACCCGGGTACCCACCGCGGTGTATCTGTGTGTATAACTTAAAGAAAGTTCAATATTTCATTTTAAGCTCTCAAATCGTCGTTTTTTAACTTAAAAGAAAGCTAGTTGTGAGTTCATTTAATTGATTTTTTTTTTTTTTTTAAATAAGTTTAAACTCCAGCCATCGCTCCATTAGCAACCGGGTACCCGGGTACCCACAGTGGAATGCCTAGGAAATAAATTGAATATAATTTCTATAAATGCATGCAACTAAATTTTTTTTAAAAATATTACATTTTTTTTTATAGTTAATGACATTGAACACATTAAACACGATTAACTGAGTGCTCGTCACATACAGGTCGGTGACAATTGGCACAAGCCTTACGTGTCGCCGTCTTCTTATTGGCAAAGCATTACAGACATGGCAAGATCCTGTAACTATTTTCCTTCCGGTTTTATCTTTTGGAGTATCTGGACCAGGATTTACCACGACTGTTTCTGTCAGTTCATGGCCTAAAATACTTTGAATCGCAATCTTTGTTGAGAAATGGCGCATTATTTGTGGATTCGCAGTACGATGTTTAATCATTGGCAATGATAGTTCTTCACTTAGCTTACGCAAAAATTGACGACGTTCTGTCGTTTTTTTGGTAATCATTTTATTATTTTCATAATAAATTATATATGTCGCAAGTGAAGAAATATCTAGCATGTCGAAGAACATTGCCATTGGCCATCTCGAAGATCGTCGTTGACTGGTGTATCTCCGCACCATTTGATCCATTGTGTCGACGCCAGCTTTATATTTATTATAAAAATTTATTATTTCGGTTTTCTTTTAGCGTCATCACCAACTGATGCATCTGAATGCATCGTAGACATCAGAATGACAGCTTTGTTTTTTTAGGAACGTAAGAACACATGGTAACCTTTTCGTGAAATCAAAAAACTGTCGAGTACTGCTCCCGTGTCTTATTTGCTCCCATAACACTAGGGATGTATGGTTTATTTTTTTTTACCGTGCCAACAATAGTAATATTCCACGATAACAAATGTTTAGCAACGGGTAGAGTAGTAAAGAAGTTATCCATGCAAATATTTCTACCACTACCTCTGTACGGAGCCGCCAATTCTTTCACTACTCTTTCACCCTGATTCTTTTCTCGAGTGTTATCTGTTTTCCCAGTGTACATAATCCCTTGCAAAGGATATGCGTTTTCTGCATCACAAATCCACCAGATCTTTATACCATACTTAGCTGGTTTCGATGGTATATATTGAGTAATCCCAGTACGGCCACGGTATGGATATAGCTGTTCATCAATCGTCAAGTTTGCATTTGGTTTGTACATCTGAGCTAAATTGGAATTCAGCATTGTCCACGCATCACGAATTGGAGCTGCCTTGTCTTCTTTTTTACGTTGACTTCGAGTATTACTGTCATCGAATCTCAAAAAACGCAGAATATTATGGAATCTCGTCAATCCCATCGTCGTACCTGGACTGTCCCAAATAGGTTTCAGATGTCATTCACAACTCTATGTTATTATTATTTTTTTTTCTTTACATTTTCAATTACTATTAATATTTCAAGAAAAAAAATATTTTGGACAAAAAATTTTTTAATAAAATAAAAAAAAATTTAATATTCAGAATTGGGTACCCGGGTACCCTGTTGCTAAAAGACGTCGGTAAAGTTGGTTACTAACATAGGGTTAAGTGACAACGAGTAGAATCGGACAACTATATCGTATAGGAGGAATCAAAAAAAAACCTTGATGTTTTCTAACATATTAAATGATTAAAATGCCTTTGAATTTTTTTTAATGAAATCACTCGTTCAGTCCGAATCCTGATAGCCAGCGGATTATTTTTTTTTTACAACCCTTACATTATCGTGCTCTAACTTCTAGTGTTTGTTTTGTTTTACTCAAAATTAATTAACTAATGTACATAAACATTATCTAAATATATGGAATTTCAAATTGTATCTTTTAACCGTTAGTTGAAAAAAATGTTTTAAATACATTTAGACAAACGGTATTAACACGGGATGACCACCTTAAGTGCAAATAGAACTTGGCGGTCAGCCATTGTCTCTTGTAATTGAATTTTTTTTAGTTGCCAGTTTTGCTAAACTAATTACATATTAATGAGTTCCTATAAAATTTTTAAATTAATAAATTTGTAATATATGTACAAATTAAAAAATAAATAAACCACTGAAAAACATGACGCGTTTTTTGCAACGAGCCACAAATAAAATTTGGCATGAATTAAAAAAAATTGAGGAAATTTTTATCGTTTTTTTTTGTGTTTTTAATAATTTTATGTTAAATTTTACTTTCTTCAGCAAGTAACATTTTCCCGATGAATCTAGTATTCCTTCATCGGTTTGAATGATCAAATCTTGTAAACCTACCATATCTTGGACGATGATATACTATGGTCAGTACAATCAAATGGTCTTTACGACACCAAGCAATGCTTTTTATGCTTATGCTTAACTTTAGTAAAACCATGTGAAATTTTTAAGGATTGTTGCTGACTTCATTTATTAAAAAAATGACTATTCTTTTTTTAGACTATTTTTTTTTTACTTCTATATGTTAGAGTAGTCCAATTTTTATTAAATTGAATTCAAAATTCTTAAAACTTCAAAAAATGTTAATTCCAAGCTTATAGAAGGTTATATGTGAAAAAACAGAAAAGATATAATTTTTTCATATTTTCTGACTAATTTTGAGATCGTTTCTATGGCAGCTATATGATATGGTTGTCCGATTTTGATAAAATTTAATTCGAAATTCTAAACCAATTAAAAAATGTTATTTCCAAGCGTAGGAGGTTATATGTAAACGAACACCAAGGATACAATTTTTCTTTATATTTGACGACTAATTTTGAGATCGTTTCTATGGCAGCTATATGATATGGTTGTCTGATTTTGATAAAAATTTAATTCGAAATTTAAAACCAATTAAAAAATGTTATTTCCCAGCGTAGGAGGTTATATGCTGAAAAGCACCGAAGATTTAATTTTGTGTATATTATTTTACCACTATCTTTCGATCGTTCCTATGGCAGCTATATGATATAGTCGTCCGATTTTGATAAAATTTAATTCAAAATTCAAAACTAATTAAAAAATTTTACTTTTAAGCTTAGAAGGTTATATGTAAAACAACACCAAAGATATAATTTTTTTTAAATTGTTTCCCCTATAGTTCCTATAAGATATAGTTGTCTGATCCGGCTGGTTCCGACTTATATATTACCTGCAATAGAAAAAAGACTTTTGGGAATGTTTCAGCCCGGTAGCTTTAAAACTGAGAGACTAGTTTGCGTAGAAACGGACGGACAGACGGACATGGCTAGATCGAGCCGTCTATTGACGCTGATCAAGAATATATATTTTTTATGGGGTCGGAAACGTCTCCTTCACTGCTTTGCAAACTTCTGACTGAAATCATTATAGCCTCTGAAAGGTTTTTTTTTCATTTTTTTCAATTCATTTCAATTCAATACGTATTTCTTAATAGTTTTAAAAAATCATACAAAATATAGAAACCTTTTTTTGAAAAATGTATTTTGCAGATACTATTATTTTTGTTTTAACAAACGTTTTACATCAAAATATTTAAATTTTCAAGTCGAGGAAAAAAATTCAAAAAGTGGATTTTCTCACAAATTTGGAATTTTTAATAAGTACTGAATGGGTTAAGAAAAGTAGTGCATCATTCAAACGGAATTTAAATGCCCTTTCCGTTGATGCCAAAAGTTAAACGAAGCAAGTTCAAGTCAGGAGTATACTTAACTTTTTTTTTGTCAAAAAAAAACTTGTCAAAACTTATGCCGACTAGTGTAATACTTTAAAATATAAGTTTTAGTTTATTTATTTCGGCATGTATAAACTACGCGCCATTAAAATAATAATTAAAAATGTGTGTAAACCTGGTGATGCGCATAAAAATAAAAATAGTAATACTCCACGCGCATATACTAAATTTATCAGAATTTTTTCTTTAGGTCTATTAGAAGTTTTCTTTTACAGCATTCCAGATCATCGGGCCATCCTGAGTTCTGCCTGTGGCTAAGACAATAGAGTTCACAACAGCGACGATTTTTGGCTTATATTTTTTATTATTTTTATATTTATATTATTTTTGATCATAAAAGTATAAACAAAACGATTTTTAAAAAATTCTTGTTGCAGTTACTAATTTTTTTTTTGTAAGAAACTTTTTGCATTCAAAAACTTCATTTTATTTTCAAGACGAAGAAAAAAGTTTTAGAAGTAGATTTTCACAAAAATTATTCATTTTCAATAATTGTAAATAGGTTAAAAAAGTATTGTATCATTGAAACGTCATTTAAATTACCTTTTCATTGATGCCTGATTTTATAATACGTAAGTTTCGACCAGCGTATAAAAGTCGGAACCAGACGGATCTTATAGCTTCGAAAGGAATATACGGAAAACAAGAATGGAAGTTAACTTCGGCAAGCCGAAGTTTGTATACCCTTGCACTTATAAAAAATAATCAATAATTTTATCAAATTGAATTCGAAATTCTTAAAAATATAAAAATGTATATTCCCAATATTATAAGATAAAATGTCAAAAAGATCGAAAGCTATAATTTGTTTCACATTATTTCCCACCAATTATCCGATTGTTCCTATGACAGCTATATGATATAGTCGTCCGATTTTGATAAAATTTAATTCGAAATTCAAAACCAAATAAAAAATGGTGGAGGTTATAAGTTAAAAAACACCGAAGATATAATTTTTCAAAATTATTTTACCACTAATTTTCCGATTATTCCTATGGGAGCTATATGATATAGTCGTCCGAATTTGATAAAATTTAATTCGAAACTCAGAACTAATTTAAAAATGTTATATCCAAGCTTAGAGAGGTATATGTTAGAAAACACGAAAGATATATATATTTTTTGTAATTTTTTCCCCGATAGTTCCTTTGGGAGTTATAGGATATAGTTTTCCGATCCGGCTGGTTCCGCCTTATGTACTACCTGCAATAGAAGAAAGAAAGTTTCAGCCCGATAGCTTTAAAACTGAGGGACTAATTTGCGTAGAAGCGGACGGACATGGCTAGATCGACTCGTCTTGTGACGCTGATCAAGAATATATATATCGGAAACGTCTCCTTCACTGTATTTTTGTACATAGATAGATTTTAGATAAAGAAAAAGTTGCCAATTTCGTCTCACCCTTTGATGAAACTTATTTGTTAGTACTAGATAATGTTTTTTTATTCTACGTTTTAAAGTTTAAGCTTCAACTTTTTGACACTTTCTGCCTTATACACTCTTTTGTGTTTTGTTGTTTTCGTCATATTCGATTGTGCTTTGAAATCTCAGTTGGTCAGAAATCGTAGCTTTTCCGATGTTTTAAAAGGCAAACATCGACGTTAAACCGAAAAATGTTCAATTGTGAATTTAAAATTGATTTTTTAAATAAAATAAACTCTGAGATTTTACTTAAGCTAAAAGTATGCAATTGAATTTATGTGTTAAAAAGTCACTTTCTAGTATATTGCTTCCTTAACGTATGTTTTTTTTCTTGTTTTTATTATTTCATTTATCTTATTGGGTCCATAATAGCAGTACAACAATTTTTTACTGAATATCTTCCATCTGGAAGTATTTTTGGGCGCCTCTGCTATACTAGATCAACCAGTGTGTGATATGGTGAACGTGCCCTAATTGGTATTTTAAGGACAAATGCTAACCGATAGCTTAATTTTAAGTTTTTACAAATGTCGTTTCACACGGTTTAAATTGTGTCACGCTTTGTTTTCTATAATCCAAATCAATAAAGATAGCTTATAATTCCGAAAAATAAGTTTCGTAAGTTTTTGCTTTAACAGTATTCTCCAGAAATAAATATATACATATGCAATGTGTGTATGCCTTACCTACTATAAGATACAATTTTCACAAAAACGTACATTAAGTTCTAGAAACCCAAAGTTGTTTAGCAAAGCCATCAAATTTTTACGTTCCCTGCGTTTTGTCTTTAACATGATATACATATGTATGCTCAATAAACAAAACTTAGTAGTCTAATTTAAGACACTTAAATGAGTATTATTTAATTTAATTTTTATCACGGGATTCTGGATGATGGTCAATAATACAATTTTTATTTTCCACGTCCAGACGGATGGAAAAAATATTTTCAAATCGATCCGTTCATCAAAAAAATTATTAGCAATTAATTTGTAACTAAGAAAAAATGTATAATAATAACAAGTGTAGTGCTAACTATCAAGATGCAACCTTTACAAAAGTCTGAAATCTATTATTAACCCTTATGTTAGTAACCGGGTACCCACCGCGGTGTATCTGTGTGAATAACTTAAAGAAAGTTCAATATTTCATTTTAAGCTCTCAAATCGTCGTTTTTTAACTTAAAAGAAAGCTAGTTGTGAGTTCATTTAATTGATTTTTTTTTTTTTTTTAAATAAGCTTAAACTCCAGCCATCGCCCCATTAGCAACCGGGTACCCGGGTACCCACAGTGGAATGCCTAGGAAATAAATTGAATATAATTTCTATAAATGCATGCAACTAAATTTTTTTAAAAAATATTACATTTTTTTTTTATAGTTAATGACATTGAACACATTGAACACGATTAACTGAGTGCTCGTCACATACAGGTCGGTGACAATTGGCACAAGCCTTACGTGTCGCCGTCTTCTTATTGGCAAAGTATGCAGACATGGCAAGATCCTGTAACTATTTTCCTTCCGGTTTTATCTTTTGGAGTATCTGGACCAGGATTTACCACGACTGTTTCTGTCAGTTCATGGCAAAATATTTTGAATCGCAATCTTTGTTGAGAAATGGCGCAATATTTGTGGATTCGCAGTACGATGTTTAATCATTGGCAATGATAGTTCTTCACTTAGCTTACGCATAAATTGACGACGTTCTGTCGCTTTTTGGTAATCATTTTATTATTTTCATAATAAATTATATATGTCGCAAGTGAAGAAATATCTAGCATGTCGAAGAACATTGCCATTGGCCATCTCGAAGATCGTCGTTGACTGGTGTATCTCCGCACCATTTGATCCATTGTGTCGACGCCAGCTTTATATTTATTATAAAAATTTATTATTTCGGTTTTCTTTTAGCGTCATCACCAATTGATGCATCTGAATGCATCGTAGACATCAGAATGACAGCTTTGTTTTTTTAGGAACGTAAGAACACATGGTAACCTTTTCGTGAAATCAAAAAACTATCGAGTACTGCTCCCGTGTCTTATTTGCTCCCATAACACTAGGGATGTATGGTTTATTTTTTTTTACCGTGCCAACAATAGTAATATTCCACGATAACAAATGTTTAGCAACGGGTAGAGTAGTAAAGAAGTTATCCATGCAAATATTTCTACCACTACCTCTGTACGGAGCCGCCAATTCTTTCACTACTCTTTCACCCTGATTCTTTTCTCGAGTGTTATCTGTTTTCCCAGTGTACATAATCCCTTGCAAAGGATATGCGTTTTCTGCATCACAAATCCACCAGATCTTTATACCATACTTAGCTGGTTTCGATGGTATATATTGAGTAAACCCAGTACGGCCACGGTATGGATATAGCTGTTCATCAATCGTCAAGTTTGCATTTGGTTTGTACATCTGAGCTAAATTGGAATTCAGCATTGTCCACGCATCACGAATTGGAGCTGCCTTGTCTTCTTTTTTACGTTGACTTCGAGTATTACTGTCATCGAATCTCAAAAAACGCAGAATATTATGGAATCTCGTCAATCCCATCGTCGTACCTGGACTGTCCCAAATAGGTTTCAGATGTCATTCACAACTCTATGTTATTATTATTTTTTTTTCTTTACATTTTCAATTACTATTAATATTTCAAGAAAAAAAATATTTTGGACAAAAAATTCTTTAATAAAATAAAAAAAAATTTAATATTCAGAATTGGGTACCCGGGTACCCTGTTGCTAAAAGACGTCGGTAAAGTTGGTTACTAACATAGGGTTAAGTGACAACGAGTAGAATCGGACAACTATATCGTATAGGAGGAATCAAAAAAAAACCTTGATGTTTTCTAACATATTAAATGATTAAAATGCCTTTGAATTTTTTTTAATGAAATCACTCGTTCAGTCCGAATCCTGATAGCCAGCGGATTATTTTTTTTTTACAACCCTTACATTATCGTGCTCTAACTTCTAGTGTTTGTTTTGTTTTACTCAAAATTAATTAACTAATGTACATAAACATTATCTAAATATATGGAATTTCAAATTGTATCTTTTAACCGTTAGTTGAAAAAAATGTTTTAAATACATTTAGACAAACGGTTTTAACACGGGATGACCACCTTAAGTGCAAATAGAACTTGGCGGTCAGCCATTGTCTCTTGTAATTGAATTTTTTTTAGTTGCCAGTTTTGCTAAACTAATTACATATTAATGAGTTCCTATAAAATTTTTAAATTAATAAATTTGTAATATATGTACAAATTAAAAAATAAATAAACCACTGAAAAACATGACGCGTTTTTTGCAACGAGCCACAAATAAAATTTGGCATGAATTAAAAAAAATTGAGGAAATTTTTATCGTTTTTTTTTGTGTTTTTAATAATTTTATGTTAAATTTTACTTTCTTCAGCAAGTAACATTTTCCCGATGAATCTAGTATTCCTTCATCGGTTTGAATGATCAAATCTTGTAAACCTACCATATCTTGGACGATGATATACTATGGTCAGTACAATCAAATGGTCTTTACGACACCAAGCAATGCTTTTTTTTTAGTAAAACCATGTGAAATTTTTAAGGATTGTTGCTGACTTCATTTATTAAAAAAATGACTTTATTCTTATTTTAGACTATTTTTTTTTACTTCTATATGTTAGAGTAGTCCAATTTTTATTAAATTGAATTCAAAATTCTTAAAACTTCAAAAAATGTTAATTCCAAGCTTAGAAGGTTATATGTAAACGAACACCAAGGATACAATTTTTTCATATTTTCTGATTAATTTTGAGATCGTTTCTATGGCAGCTATATGATATGGTTGTCCGATTTTAATAAAATTTAATTCGAAATTCTAAACCAATTAAAAAATGTTATTTCCAAGCGTAGGAGGTTATATGTAAACGAACACCAAGGATACAATTTTTCTTTATATTTGACGACTAATTTTGAGATCGTTTCTATGGCAGCTATATGATATGGTTGTCTGATTTTGATAAAAATTTAATTCGAAATTTAAAACCAATTAAAAAATGTTATTTCCCAGCGTAGGAGGTTATATGCTGAAAAGCACCGAAGATTTAATTTTGTGTATATTATTTTACCACTATCTTTCGATCGTTCCTATGGCAGCTATATGATATAGTCGTCCGATTTTGATAAAATTTAATTCAAAATTCAAAACTAATTAAAAAATTTTACTTTTAAGCTTAGAAGGTTATATGTAAAACAACACCAAAGATATATATTTTTTTTAAATTGTTTCCCCTATAGTTCCTATAAGATATAGTTGTCTGATCCGGCTGGTTCCGACTTATATATTAACTGCAATAGAAAAAAGACTTTTGGGAATGTTTCAGCCCGGTAGCTTTAAAACTGAGAGACTAGTTTGCGTAGAAACGAACGGACAGACGGACATGGCTAGATCGACCCGTCTAGTGACGCTGATCAAGAATATATATTTTTTATGGGGTCGGAAACGTCTCCTTCACTGCTTTGCAAACTTCTGACAGAAATCATTATAGCCTCTGAAAGGGTTTTTTTCATTTTTTTCAATTCATTTCAATTCAATACGTCTTTCTAAATAGTTTTAAAAAATCATACAAAATATAGAAACATTTTTTTGAAAAATGTTTTTTGCAGATACTATTATTTTTGTTTTAACAAACGTTTTACATCAAAATATTTAAATTTTCAAGTCGAGGAAAAAAATTCAAAAAGTGGATTTTCTCACAAATTCGGAATTTTTAATAAGTACTGAATGGGTTAAGAAAAGTAGTGCATCATTCAAACGGAATTTAAATGAATTTTTTTTTTGTCAAAAAAAAACTTTTGTCAAAACTTATGCCGACTAGTGTAATACTTTAAAATATAAGTTTTAGTTTATTTATTTCGGCATGTATAAACTACGCGCCATTAAAATAATAATTAAAAATGTTAATGCCTATTAAACCTGGTGATGCGCACTACCATTCTAAAGTTCTGCTAAAAATAATAATACTCCACGCGCATATACTAAATTTACCAGAATTTTTTCTTTAGGACTATTAGAAGTTTTCTTTTACAGCATTCCAGATCATCGGGCCATCCTGAGTTCTGCCTGTGGCTAGGACAATAGACTTCACAACAGCGACGATTTTTGGTTTATATTATTTATTATTTTTATATTTATATTATTTTTGATCATTAAAGTATAAACAAAATGATTTTTAAAAAATTCTTGTTGCAGTTACTAATTTTTTTGTTGTAAGAAACTTTTTGCATTCAAAAACTTAATTTTATTTTCAAGACGAAGAAAAAAGTTATAGAAGTAGATTTTCACAAAAATTAATCATTTTCAATAATTCTAAATAGGTTAAAAAAAGTATTGTATCATTGAAACGTCATTTAAATTACCTTTTCATTGATGCCTGATTTTATAATACGTAAGTCTTATAGCTTCGAAAGGAATATACGGAAAACAAGAAAGGAAGTTAACTTCGGCAAGCCGAAGTTTGTATACCCTTGCAGTTATAAAAAATAATCAATAATTTTATCAAATTGAATTCGAAATTCTTAAAAATATAAAAACTTATATTCCCAATATTATAAAATGTCAAAAAGACCGAAAGCTATAATTTGTTTCACATTATTTCCCACCAATTATCCGATCGTTCCTATGACAGCTATATGATATAGTCGTCCGATTTTGATAAAATTTAATTCGAAATTCAAAACCAAATAAAAAATGGTGGAGGTTATAAGTTAAAAAAAACCAAAGATATAATATTTCAAAATTATTTTACCACTAATTTTCCGATTATTCCTATGGGAGCTATATGATATAGTCGTCCGAATTTGATAAAATTTAATTCGAAACTCAGAACTAATTTAAAAATGTTATATCCAAGCTTAGAGAGGTATATGTTAGAAAACACGAAAGATATATATATTTTTTTAATTTTTTCCCCGATAGTTCCTTTGGGAGTTATAGGATATAGTTTTCCGATCCGGCTGGTTCCGCCTTATGTACTACCTGCAATAGAAGAAAGTTTCAGCCCGATAGCTTTAAAACTGAGAGACTAGTTTGCGTAGAAGCGGACGGACAGACGGACGGACAGACGGACATGGCTAGATCGACTCGTCTTGTGACGCTGATCAAGAATATATATATCGGAAACGTCTCCTTCACTGTATTTTTGTACATAGATAGATTTTAGATAAAGAAAAAGTTGCCAATTTCGTCTCACCCTTTGATGAAACTTATTTGTTAGTACTAGATAATGTTTTTTTATTCTACGTTTTAAAGTTTAAGCTCCAACTTTTTGACACTTTCTGCCTTATACACTCTTTTGTGTTTTGTTGTTTTCCTCATATTCGATTGTGCTTTGAAATCTCAGTTGGTCAGAAATCGTAGCTTGTCCGATGTTTTAAAAGGCAAACATCGACGTTAAACCGAAAAATGTTTAATTGTGAATTTAAAATTGATTTTTTAAATAAAATAAACTCTGAGATTTTACTTAAGCTAAAAGTATGTAATTGAATTTAAGTGTTAAAAAGTCATTTTCTAGTATATTGCTTCCTTAACGTATGGTTTTATTCTTGTTTTTATTATTTCATTTATCTTATTGGGTCCATAATAGCATTACATCAATTTTTTACTGAATACCTTCCATCTGGAAGTATTTTTGGGCACCTCTGCTATACTAGATCAACCAGTGTGTGATATGGTGAACGTGCCCTAATTGGTATTTTAAGGACAAATGCTAACCGATAGCAATTAATTTTAATTTTTTGCAAATGTCTTTCACAAGGTTTAAATTGTGTCACGCTTTGTTTTCTATAATCCAAATCAATAAAGATAGCTTATAATTCCGAAAAATAATTTTCGTAAGTTTTTTCTTTAACAGTATTCTACAGAACTAAAAATATACATATGCAATGTGTGTATGCCTTATCTACTATAAGATACAATTTTCACAAAAACGTACATTAAGTTCTAGAAACCCAAAGTTGTTTAGCAAAGCCATCAAATTTTTACGTTCCCTGCGTTTTGTCTTTAACATGATATACATATGTATGCTACATAAACATAACTTAGTAGTCTAATTTAAGACACTTAAATGAGTATTATTTAATTTAATATTTATCACGGGATTCTGGATGATGGTCAATAATGAATACAATTTTTATTTTCCACGTCCAGACGGATGGAAAAAATATTTTCAAATCGATCCGTTCATCAAAAAAATTATTAGCAATTAATTTGTAACTAAGAAAAAATGTATAATAATAACAAGTGTAGTGCTAACTATCAAGATGCAACCTTTACAAAAGTCTGAAATCTATTATTAACCCTTATGTTAGTAACCGGGTACCCACCGCGGTGTATCTGTGTGAATAACTTAAAGAAAGTTCAATATTTCATTTTAAGCTCTCAAATCGTCGTTTTTTAACTTAAAAGAAAGCTAGTTGTGAGTTCATTTAATTGATTTTTTTTTTTTTTTTTTAAATAAGCTTAAACTCCAGCCATCGCCCCATTAGCAACCGGGTACCCGGGTACCCACAGTGGAATGCCTAGGAAATAAATTGAATATAATTTCTATAAATGCATGCAACTAAATTTTTTTAAAAAATATTACATTTTTTTTTATAGTTAATGACATTGAACACATTGAACACGATTAACTGAGTGCTCGTCACATACAGGTCGGTGACAATTGGCACAAGCCTTACGTGTCGCCGTCTTCTTATTGGCAAAGTATGCAGACATGGCAAGATCCTGTAACTATTTTCCTTCCGGTTTTATCTTTTGGAGTATCTGGACCAGGATTTACCACGACTGTTTCTGTCAGTTCATGGCCTAAAATACTTTGAATCGCAATCTTTGTTGAGAAATGGCGCATTATTTGTGGATTCGCAGTACGATGTTTAATCATTGGCAATGATAGTTCTTCACTTAGCTTACGCAAAAATTGACGACGTTCTGTCGTTTTTTTGGTAATCATTTTATTATTTTCATAATAAATTATATATGTCGCAAGTGAAGAAATATCTAGCATGTCGAAGAACATTGCCATTGGCCATCTCGAAGATCGTCGTTGACTGGTGTATCTCCGCACCATTTGATCCATTGTGTCGACGCCAGCTTTATATTTATTATAAAAATTTATTATTTCGGGTTTCTTTTAGCGTCATCACCAATTGATGCATCTGAATGCATCGTAGACATCAGAATGACAGCTTTGTTTTTTTAGGAACGTAAGAACACATGGTAACCTTTTCGTGAAATCAAAAAACTATCGAGTACTGCTCCCGTGTCTTATTTGCTCCCATAACACTAGGGATGTATGGTTTATTTTTTTTTACCGTGCCAACAATAGTAATATTCCACGATAACAAATGTTTAGCAACGGGTAGAGTAGTAAAGAAGTTATCCATGCAAATATTTCTACCACTACCTCTGTACGGAGCCGCCAATTCTTTCACTACTCTTTCACCCTGATTCTTTTCTCGAGTGTTATCTGTTTTCCCAGTGTACATAATCCCTTGCAAAGGATATGCGTTTTCTGCATCACAAATCCACCAGATCTTTATACCATACTTAGCTGGTTTCGATGGTATATATTGAGTAAACCCAGTACGGCCACGGTATGGATATAGCTGTTCATCAATCGTCAAGTTTGCATTTGGTTTGTACATCTGAGCTAAATTGGAATTCAGCATTGTCCACGCATCACGAATTGGAGCTGCCTTGTCTTCTTTTTTACGTTGACTTCGAGTATTACTGTCATCGAATCTCAAAAAACGCAGAATATTATGGAATCTCGTCAATCCCATCGTCGTACCTGGACTGTCCCAAATAGGTTTCAGATGTCATTCACAACTCTATGTTATTATTATTTTTTTTTCTTTACATTTTCAATTACTATTAATATTTCAAGAAAAAAAATATTTTGGACAAAAAATTTTTTAATAAAATAAAAAAAAATTTAATATTCAGAATTGGGTACCCGGGTACCCTGTTGCTAAAAGACGTCGGTAAAGTTGGTTACTAACATAGGGTTAAGTGACAACGAGTAGAATCGGACAACTATATCGTATAGGAGGAATCAAAAAAAAACCTTGATGTTTTCTAACATATTAAATGATTAAAATGCCTTTGAATTTTTTTTAATGAAATCACTCGTTCAGTCCGAATCCTGATAGCCAGCGGATTATTTTTTTTTTTACAACCCTTACATTATCGTGCTCTAACTTCTAGTGTTTGTTTTGTTTTACTCAAAATTAATTAACTAACGTACATAAACATTACCTAAATATATGGAATTTCAAATTGTATCTTTTAACCGTTAGTTGAAAAAAATGTTTTAAATACATTTAGACAAACGGTTTTAACACGGGATGACCACCTTAAGTGCAAATAGAACTTGGCGGTCTGCCATTGTCTCTTGTAATTGAATTTTTTTTAGTTGCCAGTTTTGCTAAACTAATTACATATTAATGAGTTCCTATAAAATTTTTAAATTAATAAATTTGTAATATATGTACAAATTAAAAAATAAATAAACCACTGAAAAACATGACGCGTTTTTTGCAACGAGCCACAAATAAAATTTGGCATGAATGAAAAAAAATTGCGGAAATTTTTATCGTTTTTTTTTTTGTTTTTAATAATTTTATGTTAAATTTTACTTTCTTCAGCAAGTAACATTTTCCCGATGAATCTAGTATTCCTTCATCGGTTTGAATGATCAAATCTTGTAAACCTACCATATCTTGGACGATGATATACTATGGTCAGTACAATCAAATGGTCTTTACGACACCAAGCAATGCTTTTTTTTTAGTAAAACCATGTGAAATTTTTAAGGATTGTTGCTGACTTCATTTATTAAAAAAATGACTTTATTCTTATTTTAGACTATTTTTTTTTACTTCTATATGTTAGAGTAGTCCAATTTTTATTAAATTGAATTCAAAATTCTTAAAACTTCAAAAAATGTTAATTCCAAGCTTAGAAGGTTATATGTGAAAAAACACAAAAGATATAATTTTTTCATAATTTCTGATTAATTTTGAGATCGTTTCTATGGCAGCTATATGATATGGTTGTCCGATTTTAATAAAATTTAATTCGAAATTCTAAACCAATTAAAAAATGTTATTTCCAAGCGTAGGAGGTTATATGTAAACGAACACCAAGGATACAATTTTTCTTTATATTTGACGACTAATTTTGAGATCGTTTCTATGGCAGCTATATGATATGGTTGTCTGATTTTGATAAAAATTTAATTCGAAATTTAAAACCAATTAAAAAATGTTATTTCCCAGCGTAGGAAATTTAATTTAATTTAATTTTGTGTATATTATTTTACCACTATCTTTCGATCGTTCCTATGGAAGCTATATGATATAGTCGTCCGATTTTGATAAAATTTAATTCAAAATTCAAAACTAATTAAAAAATTTAACTTTTAAGCTTAGAAGGTTATATGTAAAACAACACCAAAGATATAATTTTTTTTAAATTGTTTCCCCTATAGTTCCTATAAGATATAGTTGTCTGATCCGGCTGGTTCCGACTTATATATTACCTGCAATAGAAAAAAGACTTTTGGGAATGTTTCAGCCCGGTATGTTTACAACTGAGAGACTAGTTTGCGTAGAAACGGACGGACAGACGGACATGGCTAGATCGACCCGTCTAGTGACGCTGATCAAGAATATATATACTTTATGGGGTCGGAAACGTCTCCTTCACTGCTTTGCAAACTTCTGACAGAAATCATTATAGCCTCTGAAAGGGTTTTTTTCATTTTTTTCAATTCATTTCAATTCAATACGTATTTCTAAATAGTTTTAAAAAATCATACAAAATATAGAAACATTTTTTTGAAAAATGTTTTTTGCAGATACTATTATTTTTGTTTTAACAAACGTTTTACATCAAAATATTTAAATTTTCAAGTCGAGGAAAAAAATTCAAAAAGTGGATTTTCTCACAAATTCGGAATTTTTAATAAGTACTGAATGGGTTAAGAAAAGTAGTGCATCATTCAAACGGAATTTAAATGACCTTTCCGTTGATGCCAAAAGTTAAACGAAGCAAGTTCAAATCAGGAGTATACTTAACTTTTTTTTTGTCAAAAAAAAACTTTTGTCAAAACTTATGCCGACTAGTGTAATACTTTAAAATATAAGTTTTAGTTTATTTATTTCGGCATGTATAAACTACGCGCCATTAAAATAATAATTAAAAATGTTAATGCCTATTAAACCTGGTGATGCGCACTACCATTCTAAAGTTCTGCTAAAAATAATAATACTCCACGCGCATATACTAAATTTACCAGAATTTTTTCTTTAGGTCTATTAGAAGTTTTCTTTTACAGCATTCCAGATCATCGGGCCATCCTGAGTTCTGCCTGTGGCTATATATTATGGTTTATATTATTTATTATTTTTATATTTATATTATTTTTGATCATTAAAGTATAAACAAAATGATTTTTAAAAAATTCTTGTTGCAGTTACCAATTTTTTTGTTGTAAGAAACTTTTTGCATTCAAAAACTTAATTTTATTTTCAAGACGAAGAAAAAAGTTATAGAAGTAGATTTTCACAAAAATTAATCATTTTCAATAATTCTAAATAGGTTAAAAAAAGTATTGTATCATTGAAACGTCATTTAAATTACCTTTTCATTGATGCCTGATTTTATAATACGTAAGTCTTATAGCTTCGAAAGGAATATACGGAAAACAAGAAAGGAAGTTAACTTCGGCAAGCCGAAGTTTGTATACCCTTGCAGTTATAAAAAATAATCAATAATTTTATCAAATTGAATTCGAAATTCTTAAAAATATAAAAACTTATATTCCCAATATTATAAAATGTCAAAAAGACCGAAAGCTATAGTTTGTTTCACATTATTTCCCACCAATTATCCGATCGTTCCTATGACAGCTATATGATATAGTCGTCCGATTTTGATAAAATTTAATTCGAAATTCAAAACCAAATAAAAAATGGTGGAGGTTATAAGTTAAAAAAAACCAAAGATATAATATTTCAAAATTATTTTACCACTAATTTTCCGATTATTCCTATGGGAGCTATATGATATAGTCGTCCGAATTTGATAAAATTTAATTCGAAACTCAGAACTAATTTAAAAATGTTATATCCAAGCTTAGAGAGGTATATGTTAGAAAACACGAAAGATATATATATTTTTTTAATTTTTTCCCCGATAGTTCCTTTGGGAGTTATAGGATATAGTTTTCCGATCCGGCTGGTTCCGCCTTATGTACTACCTGCAATAGAAGAAAGTTTCAGCCCGATAGCTTTAAAACTGAGAGACTAGTTTGCGTAGAAGCGGACGGACAGACGGACGGACAGACGGACATGGCTAGATCGACTCGTCTTGTGACGCTGATCAAGAATATATATATCGGAAACGTCTCCTTCACTGTATTTTTGTACATAGATAGATTTTAGATAAAGAAAAAGTTGCCAATTTCGTCTCACCCTTTGATGAAACTTATTTGTTAGTACTAGATAATGTTTTTTTATTCTACGTTTTAAAGTTTAAGCTCCAACTTTTTGACACTTTCTGCCTTATACACTCTTTTGTGTTTTGTTGTTTTCCTCATATTCGATTGTGCTTTGAAATCTCAGTTGGTCAGAAATCGTAGCTTGTCCGATGTTTTAAAAGGCAAACATCGACGTTAAACCGAAAAATGTTCAATTGTGAATTTAAAATTGATTTTTTAAATAAAATAAACTCTGAGATTTTACTTAAGCTAAAAGTATGTAATTGAATTTAAGTGTTAAAAAGTCATTTTCTAGTATATTGCTTCCTTAACGTATGGTTTTATTCTTGTTTTTATTATTTCATTTATCTTATTGGGTCCATAATAGCAGTACATCAATTTTTTACTGAATACCTTCCATCTGGAAGAATTTTTGGGCACCTCTGCTATACTAGATCAACCAGTGTGTGATATGGTGAACGTGCCCTAATTGATATTTTAAGGACAAATGCTAACCGATAGCAATTAATTTTAATTTTTTGCAAATGTCTTTCACAAGGTTTAAATTTTGTCACGCTTTGTTTTCTATAATCCAAATCAATAAAGATAGCTTATAATTCCGAAAATAATTTTCGTAAGTTTTTGCTTTAACAGTATTCTCCAGAAATAAAAATATACATATGCAATGTGTGTATGCCTTATCTACTATAAGATACAATTTTCACAAAAACGTACATTAAGTTCTAGAAACCCAAAGTTGTTTAGCAAAGCCATCAAATTTGTACGTTCCCTGCGTTTTGTCTTTAACATGATATACATATGTATGCTCAATAAACATAACTTAGTAGTCTAATTTAAGACACTTAAATGAGTATTATTTAATTTAATTTTTATCACGGTATTCTGGATGATGGTCAATAATGAATACAATTTTTATTTTCCACGTCCAGACGGATGGAAAAAATATTTTCAAATCGATCCGTTCATCAAAAAAATTATTAGCAATTAATTTGTAACTAAGAAAAAATGTATAATAATAACAAGTGTAGTGCTAACTATCAAGATGCAACCTTTACAAAAGTCTGACATCTATTATTAACCCTTATGTTAGTAACCGGGTACCCACCGCGGTGTATCTGTGTGAATAACTTAAAGAAAGTTCAATATTTCATTTTAAGCTCTCAAATCGTCGTTTTTTAACTTAAAAGAAAGCTAGTTGTGAGTTCATTTAATTGATTTTTTTTTTTTTTTTAAATAAGCTTAAACTCCAGCCATCGCCCCATTAGCAACCGGGTACCCGGGTACCCACAGTGGAATGCCTAGGAAATAAATTGAATATAATTTCTATAAATGCATGCAACTAAATTTTTTTAAAAAATATTACATTTTTTTTTATAGTTAATGACATTGAACACATTGAACACGATTAACTGAGTGCTCGTCACATACAGGTCGGTGACAATTGGCACAAGCCTTACGTGTCGCCGTCTTCTTATTGGCAAAGTATGCAGACATGGCAAGATCCTGTAACTATTTTCCTTCCGGTTTTATCTTTTGGAGTATCTGGACCAGGATTTACCACGACTGTTTCTGTCAGTTCATGGCCTAAAATACTTTGAATCGCAATCTTTGTTGAGAAATGGCGCATTATTTGTGGATTCGCAGTACGATGTTTAATCATTGGCAATGATAGTTCTTCACTTAGCTTACGCAAAAATTGACGACGTTCTGTCGTTTTTTTGGTAATCATTTTATTATTTTCATAATAAATTATATATGTCGCAAGTGAAGAAATATCTAGCATGTCGAAGAACATTGCCATTGGCCATCTCGAAGATCGTCGTTGACTGGTGTATCTCCGCACCATTTGATCCATTGTGTCGACGCCAGCTTTATATTTATTATAAAAATTTATTATTTCGGTTTTCTTTTAGCGTCATCACCAACTGATGCATCTGAATGCATCGTAGACATCAGAATGACAGCTTTGTTTTTTTAGGAACGTAAGAACACATGGTAACCTTTTCGTGAAATCAAAAAACTGTCGAGTACTGCTCCCGTGTCTTATTTGCTCCCATAACACTAGGGATGTATGGTTTATTTTTTTTTACTGTGCCAACAATAGTAATATTCCACGATAACAAATGTTTAGCAACGGGTAGAGTAGTAAAGAAGTTATCCATGCAAATATTTCTACCACTACCTCTGTACGGAGCCGCCAATTCTTTCACTACTCTTTCACCCTGATTCTTTTCTCGAGTGTTATCTGTTTTCCCAGTGTACATAATCCCTTGCAAAGGATATGCGTTTTCTGCATCACAAATCCACCAGATCTTTATACCATACTTAGCTGGTTTCGATGGTATATATTGAGTAAACCCAGTACGGCCACGGTATGGATATAGCTGTTCATCAATCGTCAAGTTTGCATTTGGTTTGTACATCTGAGCTAAATTGGAATTCAGCATTGTCCACGCATCACGAATTGGAGCTGCCTTGTCTTCTTTTTTACGTTGACTTCGAGTATTACTGTCATCGAATCTCAAAAAACGCAGAATATTATGGAATCTCGTCAATCCCATCGTCGTACCTGGACTGTCCCAAATAGGTTTCAGATGTCATTCACAACTCTATGTTATTATTATTTTTTTTTCTTTACATTTTCAATTACTATTAATATTTCAAGAAAAAAAATATTTTGGACAAAAAATTTTTTAATAAAATAAAAAAAAATTTAATATTCAGAATTGGGTACCCGGGTACCCTGTTGCTAAAAGACGTCGGTAAAGTTGGTTACTAACATAGGGTTAAGTGACAACGAGTAGAATCGTACAACTATATCGTATAGGAGGAATCAAAAAAAAACCTTGATGTTTTCTAACATATTAAATTATTAAAATGCCTTTGAATTTTTTTTAATGAAATCACTCGTTCAGTCCGAATCCTGATAGCCAGCGGATTATTTTTTTTTTACAACCCTTACATTATCGTGCTCTAACTTCTAGTGTTTGTTTTGTTTTACTCAAAATTAATTAACTAATGTACATAAACATTATCTAAATATATGGAATTTCAAATTGTATCTTTTAACCGTTAGTTGAAAAAAATGTTTTAAATACATTTAGACAAACGGTTTTAACACGGGATGACCACCTTAAGTGCAAATAGAACTTGGCGGTCAGCCATTGTCTCTTGTAATTGAATTTTTTTTAGTTGCCAGTTTTGCTAAACTAATTACATATTAATGAGTTCCTATAAAATTTTTAAATTAATAAATTTGTTATATATGTACAAATTAAAAAATAAATAAACCACTGAAAAACATGACGCGTTTTTTGCAACGAGCCACAAATAAAATTTGGCATGAATTAAAAAAAATTGCGGAAATTTTTATCGTTTTTTTTTTGTTTTTAATAATTTCATGTTAAATTTTACTTTCTTCAGCAAGTAACATTTTCCCGATGAATCTAGTATTCCTTCATCGGTTTCAATGATCAAATCTTGTAAACCTACCATATCTTGGACGATGATATACTATGGTCAGTACAATCAAATGGTCTTTACGACACCAAGCAATGCTTTTTTTTTAGTAAAACCATGTGAAATTTTTAAGGATTGTTGCTGACTTCATTTATTAAAAAAATGACTTTATTCTTATTTTAGACTATTTTTTTTTACTTCTATATGTTAGAGTAGTCCAATTTTTATTAAATTGAATTCAAAATTCTTAAAACTTCAAAAAATGTTAATTCCAAGCTTAGAAGGTTATATGTGAAAAAACACAAAAGATATAATTTTTTCATATTTTCTGATTAATTTTGAGATCGTTTCTATGGCAGCTATATGATATGGTTGTCCGATTTTAATAAAATTTAATTCGAAATTCTAAACCAATTAAAAAATGTTATTTCCAAGCGTAGGAGGTTATATGTAAACGAACACCAAGGATACAATTTTTCTTTATATTTGACGACTAATTTTGAGATCGTTTCTATGGCAGCTATATGATATGGTTGTCTGATTTTGATAAAAATTTAATTCGAAATTTAAAACCAATTAAAAAATGTTATTTCCCAGCGTAGGAGGTTATATGCTGAAAAGCACCGAAGATTTAATTTTGTGTATATTATTTTACCACTATCTTTCGATCGTTCCTATGGCAGCTATATGATATAGTCGTCCGATTTTGATAAAATTTAATTCAAAATTCAAAACTAATTAAAAAATATTACTTTTAAGCTTAGAAGGTTATATGTAAAACAATACCGAAGATATAATCTATTTTTTAATTGTTTCCCCTATAGTTCCTATAAGATATAGTTGTCTGATCCGGCTGGTTCCGACTTATATATTACCTGCAATAGAAAAAAGACTTTTGGGAATGTTTCAGCCCGGTAGCATTAAAACTGAGAGACTAGTTTGCGTAGAAACGGACGGACAGACGGACATGACTAGATCGACTCGTCTAGTGACGCTGATCAAGAATATATATATTTATGGGGTCGGAAACGTCTCCTTCACTGCTTTGCAAACTTCTGACAGAAATCATTATAGCCTCTGAAAGGGTTTTTTTCATTTTTTTCAATTCATTTCAATTCAATACGTCTTTCTAAATAGTTTTAAAAAATCATACAAAATATAGAAACATTTTTTTGAAAAATGTTTTTTGCAGATACTATTATTTTTGTTTTAACAAACGTTTTACATCAAAATATTTAAATTTTCAAGTCGAGGAAAAAAATTCAAAAAGTGGATTTTCTCACAAATTCGGAATTTTTAATAAGTACTGAATGGGTTAAGAAAAGTAGTGCATCATTCAAACGGAATTTAAATGACCTTTCCGTTGATGCCAAAAGTTAAACGAAGCAAGTTCAAATCAGGAGTATACTTAACTTTTTTTTTGTCAAAAAAAAACTTTTGTCAAAACTTATGCCGACTAGTGTAATACTTTAAAATATAAGTTTTAGTTTATTTATTTCGGCATGTATAAACTACGCGCCATTAAAATAATAATTAAAAATGTTAATGCCTATTAAACCTGGTGATGCGCACTACCATTCTAAAGTTCTGCTAAAAATAATAATACTCCACGCGCATATACTAAATTTACCAGAATTTTTTCTTTAGGACTATTAGAAGTTTTCTTTTACAGCATTCCAGAGCATCGGGCCATCCTGAGTTCTGCCTGTGGCTAGGACAATAGACTTCACAACAGCGACGATTTTTGGTTTATATTATTTATTATTTTTATATTTATATTATTTTTGATCATTAAAGTATAAACAAAATGATTTTTAAAAAATTCTTGTTGCAGTTACTAATTTTTTTGTTGTAAGAAACTTTTTGCATTCAAAAACTTAATTTTATTTTCAAGACGAAGAAAAAAGTTATAGAAGTAGATTTTCACAAAAATTAATCATTTTCAATAATTCTAAATAGGTTAAAAAAAGTATTGTATCATTGAAACGTCATTTAAATTACCTTTTCATTGATGCCTGATTTTATAATACGTAAGTCTTATAGCTTCGAAAGGAATATACGGAAAACAAGAAAGGAAGTTAACTTCGGCAAGCCGAAGTTTGTATACCCTTGCAGTTATAAAAAATAATCAATAATTTTATCAAATTGAATTCGAAATTCTTAAAAATATAAAAACTTATATTCCCAATATTATAAAATGTCAAAAAGACCGAAAGCTATAATTTGTTTCACATTATTTCCCACCAATTATCCGATCGTTCCTATGACAGCTATATGATATAGTCGTCCGATTTTGATAAAATTTAATTCGAAATTCAAAACCAAATAAAAAATGGTGGAGGTTATAAGTTAAAAAAAACCAAAGATATAATATTTCAAAATTATTTTACCACTAATTTTCCGATTATTCCTATGGGAGCTATATGATATAGTCGTCCGAATTTGATAAAATTTAATTCGAAACTCAGAACTAATTTAAAAATGTTATATCCAAGCTTAGAGAGGTATATGTTAGAAAACACGAAAGATATATATATTTTTTTAATTTTTTCCCCGATAGTTCCTTTGGGAGTTATAGGATATAGTTTTCCGATCCGGCTGGTTCCGCCTTATGTACTACCTGCAATAGAAGAAAGTTTCAGCCCGATAGCTTTAAAACTGAGAGACTAGTTTGCGTAGAAGCGGACGGACAGACGGACGGACAGACGGACATGGCTAGATCGACTCGTCTTGTGACGCTGATCAAGAATATATATATCGGAAACGTCTCCTTCACTGTATTTTTGTACATAGATAGATTTTAGATAAAGAAAAAGTTGCCAATTTCGTCTCACCCTTTGATGAAACTTATTTGTTAGTACTAGATAATGTTTTTTTATTCTACGTTTTAAAGTTTAAGCTCCAAGTTTTTGACACTTTCTGCCTTATACACTCTTTTGTGTTTTGTTGTTTTCCTCATATTCGATTGTGCTTTGAAATCTCAGTTGGTCAGAAATCGTAGCTTGTCCGATGTTTTAAAAGGCAAACATCGACGTTAAACCGAAAAATGTTCAATTGTGAATTTAAAATTGATTTTTTAAATAAAATAAACTCTGAGATTTTACTTAAGCTAAAAGTATGTAATTGAATTTAAGTGTTAAAAAGTCATTTTCTAGTATATTGCTTCCTTAACGTATGGTTTTATTCTTGTTTTTATTATTTCATTTATCTTATTGGGTCCATAATAGCAGTACATCAATTTTTTACTGAATACCTTCCATCTGGAAGAATTTTTGGGCACCTCTGCTATACTAGATCAACCAGTGTGTGATATGGTGCCCTAATTGGTATTTTAAGGACAAATGCTAACCGATAGCAATTAATTTTAATTTTTTGCAAATGTCTTTCACAAGGTTTAAATTTTGTCACGCTTTGTTTTCTATAATCCAAATCAATAAAGATAGCTTATAATTCCGAAAAATAATTTTCGTAAGTTTTTGCTTTAACAGTATTCTCCAGAAATAAAAATATACGTATGCAATGTGTGTATGCCTTATCTACTATAAGATACAATTTTCACAAAAACGTACATTAAGTTCTAGAAACCCAAAGTTGTTTAGCAAAGCCATCAAATTTGTACGTTCCCTGCGTTTTGTCTTTAACATGATATACATATGTATGCTCAATAAACATAACTTAGTAGTCTAATTTAAGACACTTAAATGAGTATTATTTAATTTAATTTTTATCACGGGATTCTGGATGATGGTCAATAATGAATACAATTTTTATTTTCCACGTCCAGACGGATGGAAAAAATATTTTCAAATCGATCCGTTCATCAAAAAAATTATTAGCAATTAATTTGTAACTAAGAAAAAATGTATAATAATAACAAGTGTAGTGCTAACTATCAAGATGCAACCTTTACAAAAGTCTGAAATCTATTATTAACCCTTATGTTAGTAACCGGGTACCCACCGCGGTGTATCTGTGTGAATAACTTAAAGAAAGTTCAATATTTCATTTTAAGCTCTCAAATCGTCGTTTTTTAACTTAAAAGAAAGCTAGTTGTGAGTTCATTTAATTGATTTTTTTTTTTTTTTTTTTAATAAGCTTAAACTCCAGCCATCGCCCCATTAGCAACCGGGTACCCGGGTACCCACAGTGGAATGCCTAGGAAATAAATTGAATATAATTTCTATTAATGCATGCAACTAAATTTTTTAAAAAAATATTACATTTTTTTTTATAGTTAATGACATTGAACACATTGAACACGATTAACTGAGTGCTCGTCACATACAGGTCGGTGACAATTGGCACAAGCCTTACGTGTCGCCGTCTTCTTATTGGCAAAGTATGCAGACATGGCAAGATCCTGTAACTATTTTCCTTCCGGTTTTATCTTTTGGAGTATCTGGACCAGGATTTCCACGACTGTTTCTGTCAGTTCATGGCCTAAAATACTTTGAATCGCAATCTTTGTTGAGAAATGGCGCATTATTTGTGGATTCGCAGTACGATGTTTAATCATTGGCAATGATAATTCTTCACTTAGCTTACGCAAAAATTGACGACGTTCTGTCGTTTTTTTGGTAATCATTTTATTATTTTCATAATAAATTATATATGTCGCAAGTGAAGAAATATCTAGCATGTCGAAGAACATTGCCATTGGCCATCTCGAAGATCGTCGTTGACTGGTGTATCTCCGCACCATTTGATCCATTGTGTCGACGCCAGCTTTATATTTATTATAAAAATTTATTATTTCGGTTTTCTTTTAGCGTCATCACCAACTGATGCATCTGAATGCATCGTAGACATCAGAATGACAGCTTTGTTTTTTTAGGAACGTAAGAACACATGGTAACCTTTTCGTGAAATCAAAAAACTGTCGAGTACTGCTCCCGTGTCTTATTTGCTCCCATAACACTAGGGATGTATGGTTTATTTTTTTTTACCGTGCCAACAATAGTAATATTCCACGATAACAAATGTTTAGCAACGGGTAGAGTAGTAAAGAAGTTATCCATGCAAATATTTCTACCACTACCTCTGTACGGAGCCGCCAATTCTTTCACTACTCTTTCACCCTGATTCTTTTCTCGAGTGTTATCTGTTTTCCCAGTGTACATAATCCCTTGCAAAGGATATGCGTTTTCTGCATCACAAATCCACCAGATCTTTATACCATACTTAGCTGGTTTCGATGGTATATATTGAGTAAACCCAGTACGGCCACGGTATGGATATAGCTGTTCATCAATCGTCAAGTTTGCATTTGGTTTGTACATCTGAGCTAAATTGGAATTCAGCATTGTCCACGCATCACGAATTGGAGCTGCCTTGTCTTCTTTTTTACGTTGACTTCGAGTATTACTGTCATCGAATCTCAAAAAACGCAGAATATTATGGAATCTCGTCAATCCCATCGTCGTACCTGGACTGTCCCAAATAGGTTTCAGATGTCATTCACAACTCTATGTTATTATTATTTTTTTTTCTTTACATTTTCAATTACTATTAATATTTCAAGAAAAAAAATATTTTGGACAAAAAATTTTTTAATAAAATAAAAAAAAAATTAATATTCAGAATTGGGTACCCGGGTACCCTGTTGCTAAAAGACGTCGGTAAAGTTGGTTACTAACATAGGGTTAAGTGACAACGAGTAGAATCGGACAACTATATCGTATAGGAGGAATCAAAAAAAAACCTTGATGTTTTCTAACATATTAAATGATTAAAATGCCTTTGAATTTTTTTTAATGAAATCACTCGTTCAGTCCGAATCCTGATAGCCAGCGGATTATTTTTTTTTTGCAACCCTTACATTATCGTGCTCTAACTTCTAGTGTTTGTTTTGTTTTACTCAAAATTAATTAACTAATGTACATAAACATTATCTAAATATATGGAATTTCAAATTGTATCTTTTAACCGTTAGTTGAAAAAAATGTTTTAAATACATTTAGACAAACGGTTTTAACACGGGATGACCACCTTAAGTGCAAATAGAACTTGGGGGTCAGCCATTGTCTCTTGTAATTGAATTTTTTTAAGTTGCCAGTTTTGCTAAACTAATTACATATTAATGAGTTCCTATAAAATTTTTAAATTAATAAATTTGTAATATATGTACAAATTAAAAAATAAATAAACCACTGAAAAACATGACGCGTTTTTTGCAACGAGCCACAAATAAAATTTGGCATGAATTAAAAAAAATTGCGGAAATTTTTATCGTTTTTTTTTATGTTTTTAATAATTTCATGTTAAATTTTACTTTCTTCAGCAAGTAACATTTTCCCGATGAATCTAGTATTCCTTCATCGGTTTGAATGATCAAATCTTGTAAACCTACCATATCTTGGACGATGATATACTATGGTCAGTACAATCAAATGGTCTTTACGACACCAAGCAATGCTTTTTTTTTAGTAAAACCATGTGAAATTTTTAAGGATTGTTGCTGACTTCATCTATTAAAAAAATGACTTTATTCTTATTTTAGACTATTTTTTTTTACTTCTATATGTTAGAGTAGTCCAATTTTTATTAAATTGAATTCAAAATTCTTAAAACTTCAAAAAATGTTAATTCCAAGCTTAGAAGGTTATATGTGAAAAAACACAAAAGATATAATTTTTTCATATTTTCTGATTAATTTTGAGATCGTTTCTATGGCAGCTATATGATATGGTTGTCCGATTTTAATAAAATTTAATTCGAAATTCTAAACCAATTAAAAAATGTTATTTCCAAGCGTAGGAGGTTATATGTAAACGAACACCAAGGATACAATTTTTCTTTATATTTGACGACTAATTTTGAGATCGTTTCTATGGCAGCTATATGATATGGTTGTCTGATTTTGATAAAAATTTAATTCGAAATTTAAAACCAATTAAAAAATGTTATTTCCCAGCGTAGGAGGTTATATGCTGAAAAGCACCGAAGATTTAATTTTGTGTATATTATTTTACCACTATCTTTCGATCGTTCCTATGGCAGCTATATGATATAGTCGTCCGATTTTGATAAAATTTAATTCAAAATTCAAAACTAATTAAAAAATTTTACTTTTAAGCTTAGAAGGTTATATGTAAAACAATACCGAAGATATAATCTATTTTTTAATTGTTTCCCCTATAGTTCCTATAAGATATAGTTGTCTGATCCGGCTGGTTCCGACTTATATATTACCTGCAATAGAAAAAAGACTTTTGGGAATGTTTCAGCCCGGTAGCATTAAAACTGAGAGACTAGTTTGCGTAGAAACGGACGGACAGACGGACATGACTAGATCGACTCGTCTAGTGACGCTGATCAAGAATATATATATTTATGGGGTCGGAAACGTCTCCTTCACTGCTTTGCAAACTTCTGACAGAAATCATTATAGCCTCTGAAAGGGTTTTTTTCATTTTTTTCAATTCATTTCAATTCAATACGTCTTTCTAAATAGTTTTAAAAAATCATACAAAATATAGAAACATTTTTTTGAAAAATGTTTTTTGCAGATACTATTATTTTTGTTTTAACAAACGTTTTACATCAAAATATTTAAATTTTCAAGTCGAGGAAAAAAATTCAAAAAGTGGATTTTCTCACAAATTCGGAATTTTTAATAAGTACTGAATGGGTTAAGAAAAGTAGTGCATCATTCAAACGGAATTTAAATGACCTTTCCGTTGATGCCAAAAGTTAAACGAAGCAAGTTCAAATCAGGAGTATACTTAACTTTTTTTTTGTCAAAAAAAAACTTTTGTCAAAACTTATGCCGACTAGTGTAATACTTTAAAATATAAGTTTTAGTTTATTTATTTCGGCATGTATAAACTACGCGCCATTAAAGTAATAATTAAAAATGTTAATGCCTATTAAACCTGGTGATGCGCACTACCATTCTAAAGTTCTGCTAAAAATAATAATACTCCACGCGCATATACTAAATTTACCAGAATTTTTTCTTTAGGACTATTAGAAGTTTTCTTTTACAGCATTCCAGATCATCGGGCCATCCTGAGTTCTGCCTGTGGCTAGGACAATAGACTTCACAACAGCGACGATTTTTGGTTTATATTATTTATTATTTTTATATTTATATTATTTTTGATCATTAAAGTATAAACAAAATGATTTTTAAAAAATTCTTGTTGCAGTTACTAATTTTTTTGTTGTAAGAAACTTTTTGCATTCAAAAACTTAATTTTATTTTCAAGACGAAGAAAAAAGGTATAGAAGTAGATTTTCACAAAAATTAATCATTTTCAATAATTCTAAATAGGTTAAAAAAAGTATTGTATCATTGAAACGTCATTTAAATTACCTTTTCATTGATGCCTGATTTTATAATACGTAAATCTTATAGCTTCGAAAGGAATATACGGAAAACAAGAAAGGAAGTTAACTTCGGCAAGCCGAAGTTTGTATACCCTTGCAGTTATAAAAAATAATCAATAATTTTATCAAATTGAATTCGAAATTCTTAAAAATATAAAAACTTATATTCCCAATATTATAAAATGTCAAAAAGACCGAAAGCTATAATTTGTTTCACATTATTTCCCACCAATTATCCGATCGTTCCTATGACAGCTATATGATATAGTCGTCCGATTTTGATAAAATTTAATTCGAAATTCAAAACCAAATAAAAAATGGTGGAGGTTATAAGTTAAAAAAAACCAAAGATATAATATTTCAAAATTATTTTACCACTAATTTTCCGATTATTCCTATGGGAGCTATATGATATAGTCGTCCGAATTTGATAAAATTTAATTCGAAACTCGGAACTAATTTAAAAATGTTATATCCAAGCTTAGAGAGGTATATGTTAGAAAACACGAAAGATATATATATTTTTTTAATTTTTTCCCCGATAGTTCCTTTGGGAGTTATAGGATATAGTTTTCCGATCCGGCTGGTTCCGCCTTATGTACTACCTGCAATAGAAGAAAGTTTCAGCCCGATAGCTTTAAAACTGAGAGACTAGTTTGCGTAGAAGCGGACGGACAGACGGACATGGCTAGATCGACTCGTCTTGTGACGCTGATCAAGAATATATATATCGGAAACGTCTCCTTCACTGTATTTTTGTACATAGATAGATTTTAGATAAAGAAAAAGTTGCCAATTTCGTCTCACCCTTTGATGAAACTTATTTGTTAGTACTAGATAATGTTTTTTTATTCTACGTTTTAAAGTTTAAGCTCCAACTTTTTGACACTTTCTGCCTTATACACTCTTTTGTGTTTTGTTGTTTTCCTCATATTCGATTGTGCTTTGAAATCTCAGTTGGTCAGAAATCGTAGCTTGTCCGATGTTTTAAAAGGCAAACATCGACGTTAAACCGAAAAATGTTCAATTGTGAATTTAAAATTGATTTTTTAAATAAAATAAACTCTGAGATTTTACTTAAGCTAAAAGTATGTAATTGAATTTAAGTGTTAAAAAGTCATTTTCTAGTATATTGCTTCCTTAACGTATGGTTTTATTCTTGTTTTTATTATTTCATTTATCTTATTGGGTCCATAATAGCAGTACATCAATTTTTTACTGAATACCTTCCATCTGGAAGTATTTTTGGGCACCTCTGCTATACTAGATCAACCAGTGTGTGATATGGTGAACGTGCCCTAATTGGTATTTTAAGGACAAATGCTAACCGATAGCAATTAATTTTAATTTTTTGCAAATGTCTTTCACAAGGTTTAAATTGTGTCACGCTTTGTTTTCTATAATCCAAATCAATAAAGATAGCTTATAATTCCGAAAAATAATTTTCGTAAGTTTTTGCTTTAACAGTATTCTCCAGAACTAAAAATATACATATGCAATGTGTGTATGCCTTATCTACTATAAGATACAATTTTCACAAAAACGTACATTAAGTTCTAGAAACCCAAAGTTGTTTAGCAAAGCCATCAAATTTGTACGTTCCCTGCGTTTTGTCTTTAACATGATATACATATGTATGCTCAATAAACATAACTTAGTAGTCTAATTTAAGACACTTAAATGAGTATTATTTAATTTAATTTTTATCACGGGATTCTGGATGATGGTCAATAATGAATACAATTTTTATTTTCCACGTCCAGACGGATGGAAAAAATATTTTCAAATCGATCCGTTCATCAAAAAAATTATTAGCAATTAATTTGTAACTAAGAAAAAATGTATAATAATAACAAGTGTAGTGCTAACTATCAAGATGCAACCTTTACAAAAGTCTGACATCTATTATTAACCCTTATGTTAGTAACCGGGTACCCACCGCGGTGTATCTGTGTGAATAACTTAAAGAAAGTTCAATATTTCATTTTAAGCTCTCAAATCGTCGTTTTTTAACTTAAAAGAAAGCTAGTTGTGAGTTCATTTAATTGATTTTTTTTTTTTTTTTTAAATAAGCTTAAACTCCAGCCATCGCCCCATTAGCAACCGGGTACCCGGGTACCCACAGTGGAATGCCTAGGAAATAAATTGAATATAATTTCTATAAATGCATGCAACTAAATTTTTTTAAAAAATATTACATTTTTTTTTTATAGTTAATGACATTGAACACATTGAACACGATTAACTGAGTGCTCGTCACATACAGGTCGGTGACAATTGGCACAAGCCTTACGTGTCGCCGTCTTCTTATTGGCAAAGTATGCAGACATGGCAAGATCCTGTAACTATTTTCCTTCCGGTTTTATCTTTTGGAGTATCTGGACCAGGATTTACCACGACTGTTTCTGTCAGTTCATGGCCTAAAATACTTTGAATCGCAATCTTTGTTGAGAAATGGCGCATTATTTGTGGATTCGCAGTACGATGTTTAATCATTGGCAATGATAGTTCTTCACTTAGCTTACGCAAAAATTGACGACGTTCTGTCGTTTTTTTGGTAATCATTTTATTATTTTCATAATAAATTATATATGTCGCAAGTGAAGAAATATCTAGCATGTCGAAGAACATTGCCATTGGCCATCTCGAAGATCGTCGTTGACTGGTGTATCTCCGCACCATTTGATCCATTGTGTCGACGCCAGCTTTATATTTATTATAAAAATTTATTATTTCGGTTTTCTTTTAGCGTCATCACCAACTGATGCATCTGAATGCATCGTAGACATCAGAATGACAGCTTTGTTTTTTTAGGAACGTAAGAACACATGGTAACCTTTTCGTGAAATCAAAAAACTGTCGAGTACTGCTCCCGTGTCTTATTTGCTCCCATAACACTAGGGATGTATGGTTTATTTTTTTTTACTGTGCCAACAATAGTAATATTCCACGATAACAAATGTTTAGCAACGGGTAGAGTAGTAAAGAAGTTATCCATGCAAATATTTCTACCACTACCTCTGTACGGAGCCGCCAATTCTTTCACTACTCTTTCACCCTGATTCTTTTCTCGAGTGTTATCTGTTTTCCCAGTGTACATAATCCCTTGCAAAGGATATGCGTTTTCTGCATCACAAATCCACCAGATCTTTATACCATACTTAGCTGGTTTCGATGGTATATATTGAGTAAACCCAGTACGGCCACGGTATGGATATAGCTGTTCATCAATCGTCAAGTTTGCATTTGGTTTGTACATCTGAGCTAAATTGGAATTCAGCATTGTCCACGCATCACGAATTGGAGCTGCCTTGTCTTCTTTTTTACGTTGACTTCGAGTATTACTGTCATCGAATCTCAAAAAACGCAGAATATTATGGAATCTCGTCAATCCCATCGTCGTACCTGGACTGTCCCAAATAGGTTTCAGATGTCATTCACAACTCTATGTTATTATTATTTTTTTTTCTTTACATTTTCAATTACTATTAATATTTCAAGAAAAAAAATATTTTGGACAAAAAATTTTTTAATAAAATAAAAAAAAAAATTAATATTCAGAATTGGGTACCCGGGTACCCTGTTGCTAAAAGACGTCGGTAAAGTTGGTTACTAACATAGGGTTAAGTGACAACGAGTAGAATCGGACAACTATATCGTATAGGAGGAATCAAAAAAAAACCTTGATGTTTTCTAACATATTAAATGATTAAAATGCCTTTGAATTTTTTTTAATGAAATCACTCGTTCAGTCCGAATCCTGATAGCCAGCGGATTATTTTTTTTTTACAACCCTTACATTATCGTGCTCTAACTTCTAGTGTTTGTTTTGTTTTACTCAAAATTAATTAACTAATGTACATAAACATTATCTAAATATATGGAATTTCAAATTGTATCTTTTAACCGTTAGTTGAAAAAAATGTTTTAAATACATTTAGACAAACGGTTTTAACACGGGATGACCACCTTAAGTGCAAATAGAACTTGGCGGTCAGCCATTGTCTCTTGTAATTGAATTTTTTTTAGTTGCCAGTTTTGCTAAACTAATTACATATTAATGAGTTCCTATAAAATTTTTAAATTAATAAATTTGTAATATATGTACAAATTAAAAAATAAATAAACCACTGAAAAACATGACGCGTTTTTTGCAACGAGCCACAAATAAAATTTGGCATGAATTAAAAAAAATTGCGGAAATTTTTATCGTTTTTTTTTTTGTTTTTAATAATTTCATGTTAAATTTTACTTTCTTCAGCAAGTAACATTTTCCCGATGAATCTAGTATTCCTTCATCGGTTTGAATGATCAAATCTTGTAAACCTACCATAACTTGGACGATGATATACTATGGTCAGTACAATCAAATGGTCTTTACGACACCAAGCAATGCTTTTTTTTTAGTAAAACCATGTGAAATTTTTAAGGATTGTTGCTGACTTCATCTATTAAAAAAATGACTTTATTCTTATTTTAGACTATTTTTTTTTACTTCTATATGTTAGAGTAGTCCAATTTTTATTAAATTGAATTCAAAATTCTTAAAACTTCAAAAAATGTTAATTCCAAGCTTAGAAGGTTATATGTGAAAAAACACAAAAGATATAATTTTTTCATATTTTCTGATTAATTTTGAGATCGTTTCTATGGCAGCTATATGATATGGTTGTCCGATTTTAATAAAATTTAATTCGAAATTCTAAACCAATTAAAAAATGTTATTTCCAAGCGTAGGAGGTTATATGTAAACGAACACCAAGGATACAATTTTTCTTTATATTTGACGACTAATTCTGAGATCGTTTCTATGGCAGCTATATGATATGGTTGTCTGATTTTGATAAAAATTTAATTCGAAATTTAAAACCAATTAAAAAATGTTATTTCCCAGCGTAGGAGGTTATATGCTGAAAAGCACCGAAGATTTAATTTTGTGTATATTATTTTACCACTATCTTTCGATCGTTCCTATGGCAGCTATATGATATAGTCGTCCGATTTTGATAAAATTTAATTCAAAATTCAAAACTAATTAAAAAATATTACTTTTAAGCTTAGAAGGTTATATGTAAAACAATACCGAAGATATAATCTATTTTTTAATTGTTTCCCCTATAGTTCCTATAAGATATAGTTGTCTGATCCGGCTGGTTCCGACTTATATATTACCTGCAATAGAAAAAAGACTTTTGGGAATGTTTCAGCCCGGTAGCATTAAAACTGAGAGACTAGTTTGCGTAGAAACGGACGGACAGACGGACATGACTAGATCGACTCGTCTAGTGACGCTGATCAAGAATATATATATTTATGGGGTCGGAAACGTCTCCTTCACTGCTTTGCAAACTTCTGACTGAAATCATTATAGCCTCTGAAAGGGTTTTTTTCATTTTTTTCAATTCATTTCAATTCAATACGTCTTTCTAAATAGTTTTAAAAAATCATACAAAATATAGAAACATTTTTTTGAAAAATGTTTTTTGCAGATACTATTATTTTTGTTTTAACAAACGTTTTACATCAAAATATTTAAATTTTCAAGTCGAGGAAAAAAATTCAAAAAGTGGATTTTCTCACAAATTCGGAATTTTTAATAAGTACTGAATGGGTTAAGAAAAGTAGTGCATCATTCAAACGGAATTTAAATGACCTTTCCGTTGATGCCAAAAGTTAAACGAAGCAAGTTCAAATCAGGAGTATACTTAACTTTTTTTTTGTCAAAAAAAAACTTTTGTCAAAACTTATGCCGACTAGTGTAATACTTTAAAATATAAGTTTTAGTTTATTTATTTCGGCATGTATAAACTACGCGCCATTAAAATAATAATTAAAAATGTTAATGCCTATTAAACCTGGTGATGCGCACTACCATTCTAAAGTTCTGCTAAAAATAATAATACTCCAGGCGCATATACTAAATTTACCAGAATTTTTTCTTTAGGACTATTAGAAGTTTTCTTTTACAGCATTCCAGATCATCGGGCCATCCTGAGTTCTGCCTGTGGCTAGGACAATAGACTTCACAACAGCGACGATTTTTGGTTTATATTATTTATTATTTTTATATTTATATTATTTTTGATCATTAAAGTATAAACAAAACTATTTTTAAAAAATTCTTGTTGCAGTTACAAATTTTTTTGTTGTAAGAAACTTTTTGCATTCAAAAACTTAATTTTATTTTCAAGACGAAGAAAAAAGTTATAGAAGTAGATTTTCACAAAAATTAATCATTTTCAATAATTCTAAATAGGTTAAAAAAAGTATTGTATCATTGAAACGTCATTTAAATTACCTTTTCATTGATGCCTGATTTTATAATACGTAAGTCTTATAGCTTCGAAAGGAATATACGGAAAACAAGAAAGGAAGTTAACTTCGGCAAGCCGAAGTTTGTATACCCTTGCAGTTATAAAAAATAATCAATAATTTTATCAAATTGAATTCGAAATTCTTAAAAATATAAAAACTTATATTCCCAATATTATAAAATGTCAAAAAGACCGAAAGCTATAATTTGTTTCACATTATTTCCCACCAATTATCCGATCGTTCCTATGACAGCTATATGATATAGTCGTCCGATTTTGATAAAATTTAATTCGAAATTCAAAACCAAATAAAAAATGGTGGAGGTTATAAGTTAAAAAAAACCAAAGATATAATATTTCAAAATTATTTTACCACTAATTTTCCGATTATTCCTATGGGAGCTATATGATATAGTCGTCCGAATTTGATAAAATTTAATTCGAAACTCGGAACTAATTTAAAAATGTTATATCCAAGCTTAGAGAGGTATATGTTAGAAAACACGAAAGATATATATATTTTTTTAATTTTTTCCCCGATAGTTCCTTTGGGAGTTATAGGATATAGTTTTCCGATCCGGCTGGTTCCGCCTTATGTACTACCTGCAATAGAAGAAAGTTTCAGCCCGATAGCTTTAAAACTGAGAGACTAGTTTGCGTAGAAGCGGACGGACAGACGGACATGGCTAGATCGACTCGTCTTGTGACGCTGATCAAGAATATATATATCGGAAACGTCTCCTTCACTGTATTTTTGTACATAGATAGATTTTAGATAAAGAAAAAGTTGCCAATTTCGTCTCACCCTTTGATGAAACTTATTTGTTAGTACTAGATAATGTTTTTTTATTCTACGTTTTAAAGTTTAAGCTCCAACTTTTTGACACTTTCTGCCTTATACACTCTTTTGTGTTTTGTTGTTTTCCTCATATTCGATTGTGCTTTGAAATCTCAGTTGGTCAGAAATCGTAGCTTGTCCGATGTTTTAAAAGGCAAACATCGACGTTAAACCGAAAAATGTTCAATTGTGAATTTAAAATTGATTTTTTAAATAAAATAAACTCTGAGATTTTACTTAAGCTAAAAGTATGTAATTGAATTTAAGTGTTAAAAAGTCATTTTCTAGTATATTGCTTCCTTAACGTATGGTTTTATTCTTGTTTTTATTATTTCATTTATCTTATTGGGTCCATAATAGCAGTACATCAATTTTTTACTGAATACCTTCCATCTGGAAGTATTTTTGGGCACCTCTGCTATACTAGATCAACCAGTGTGTGATATGGTGAACGTGCCCTAATTGGTATTTTAAGGACAAATGCTAACCGATAGCAATTAATTTTAATTTTTTGCAAATGTCTTTCACAAGGTTTAAATTGTGTCACGCTTTGTTTTCTATAATCCAAATCAATAAAGATAGCTTATAATTCCGAAAAATAATTTTCGTAAGTTTTTGCTTTAACAGTATTCTCCAGAACTAAAAATATACATATGCAATGTGTGTATGCCTTATCTACTATAAGATACAATTTTCACAAAAACGTACATTAAGTTCTAGAAACCCAAAGTTGTTTAGCAAAGCCATCAAATTTTTACGTTCCCTGCGTTTTGTCTTTAACATGATATACATATGTATGCTCAATAAACATAACTTAGTAGTCTAATTTAAGACACTTAAATGAGTATTATTTAATTTAATTTTTATCACGGGATTCTGGATGATGGTCAATAATGAATACAATTTTTATTTTCCACGTCCAGACGGATGGAAAAAATATTTTCAAATCGATCCGTTCATCAAAAAAATTATTAGCAATTAATTTGTAACTAAGAAAAAATGTATAATAATAACAAGTGTAGTGCTAACTATCAAGATGCAACCTTTACAAAAGTCTGAAATCTATTATTAACCCTTATGTTAGTAACCGGGTACCCACCGCGGTGTATCTGTGTGAATAACTTAAAGAAAGTTCAATATTTCATTTTAAGCTCTCAAATCGTCGTTTTTTAACTTAAAAGAAAGCTAGTTGTGAGTTCATTTAATTGATTTTTTTTTTTTTTTTTTAAATAAGCTTAAACTCTAGCCATCGCCCCATTAGCAACCGGGTACCCGGGTACCCACAGTGGAATGCCTAGGAAATAAATTGAATATAATTTCTATAAATGCATGCAACTAAATTTTTTTAAAAAATATTACATTTTTTTTATAGTTAATGACATTGAACACATTGAACACGATTAACTGAGTGCTCGTCACATACAGGTCGGTGACAATTGGCACAAGCCTTACGTGTCTTTCGCCGTCTTCTTATTGGCAAAGCATTGCAGACATGGCAAGATCCTGTAACTATTTTCCTTCCGGTTTTATCTTTTGGAGTATCTGGACCAGGATTTACCACGACTGTTTCTGTCAGTTCATGGCAAAATACTTTGAATCGCAATCTTTGTTGAGAAATGGCGCAATATTGTGGATTCGCAGTACGATGTTTAATCATTGGCAATGATAGTTCTTCACTTAGCTTACGCATAAATTGACGACGTTCTGTCGCTTTTTTGGTAATCATTTTATTATTTTCATAATAAATTATATATGTCGCAAGTGAAGAAATATCTAGCATGTCGAAGAACATTGCCATTGGCCATCTCGAAGATCGTCGTTGACTGGTGTATCTCCGCACCATTTGATCCATTGTGTCGACGCCAGCTTTATATTTATTATAAAAATTTATTATTTCGGTTTTCTTTTAGCGTCATCACCAACTGATGCATCTGAATGCATCGTAGACATCAGAATGACAGCTTTATTTTTTTAGGAACGTAAGAACACATGGTAACCTTTTCGTGAAATCAAAAAACTGTCGAGTACTGCTCCCGTGTCTTATTTGCTCCCATAACACTAGGGATGTATGGTTTTTTTTTTTTACCGTGCCAACAATAGTAATATTCCACGATAACAAATGTTTAGCAACGGGTAGAGTATTAAAGAAGTTATCCATGCAAATATTTCTACCACTACCTCGGTACGGAGCCGCCAATTCTTTCACTTCTCTTTCACCCTGATTCTTTTCTCGAGTGTTATCTGTTTTCCCAGTGTACATAATCCCTTGCAAAGGATATGCGTTTTCTGCATCACAAATCCAACAGATCTTTATACCATACTTAACTGGTTTCGATGGTATATATTGAGTAAACCCAGTACGGCCACGGTATGGATATAGCTGTTCATCAATCGTCAAGTTTGCAGTTGGTTTGTACATCTGAGCTAAATTGGAATTCAGCATTGTCCACGCATCACGAATTGGAGCTGCCTTGTCTTCTTTTATACGTTGACTTCGAGTATTACTGTCGTCGAATCTCAAAAAACGCAGAACATTATGGAATCTCGTCAATCCCATCGTCGTACCTGGACTGTCCCAAATAGGTTTCAGATGTCATTCACAACTCTATGTTATTATTTTTTTTTTCTTTACATTTTCACTTACTTTAATATTTCAAGAAAAAAAATATTTTGGACAAAAAATTTTTTAATAAAATAAAAAAAAATTTAATATTCAGAATTGGGTACCCGGGTACCCGGTTGCTAAAAGACGTCGGTAAAGTTGGTTACTAACATAAGGGTTAAGTGACAACGAGTAGAATTGGACAACTATATCGTATAGGAGGAATCAAAAAAAACCTTGATGTTTTCTAACATATTAAATGATTAAAATGCCTTTGAATTTTTTTTAATGAAATCACTCGTTCAGTCCGAATCCCGATAGCCAGCGGATTATTTTTTTTTTACAACCCTTACATTATCGTGCTCTAACTTCTAGTGTTTGTTTTGTTTTACTCAAAATTAATTAACTAATGTACATAAACATTACCTAAATATATGGAATTTCAAATTGTATCTTTTAACCGTTAGTTGAAAAAAATGTTTTAAATACATTTAGACAAACGGTTTTAACACGGGATGACCACCTTAAGTGCAAATAGAACTTGGCGGTCAGCCATTGTCTCTTGTAATTGAATTTTTTTTAGTTGCCAGTTTTGCTAAACTAATTACATATCCTATAAAATTTTTAAGTTATTAAATTTGTAATATATGTACAAATTAAAAAATAAATAAACAACTGAAAAACATGACGCGTTTTTTGCAACGAGCCACAAATAAAATTTGGCATGAATTAAAAAAAATTGCGGAAATTTTTATCGTTTTTTTTTTGTTTTTAATAATTTCATGTTAAACTTTACTTTCTTCAGCAAGTAACATTTTCCCGATGAATCCAGTATTCCTTCATCGGTTTGAATGATCAAATCTTGTAAACCTACCATATCTTGGACGATGATATACTATGGTCAGTACAATCAAATGGTCTTTACGACACCAAGCAATGCTTTTTTTTTAGTAAAACCATGTGAAATTTTTAAGGATTGTTGCTGACTTCATTTATTAAAAAAATGACTTTATTCTTATTTTAGACTATTTTTTTTACTTCTATATGTTAGAGTAGTCCAATTTTTATTAAATTGAATTCAAAATTCTTCGAAATTTAAAACCAATTAAAAAATGTTATTTCCCAGCGTAGGAGGTTATATGCTGAAAAGCACCGAAGATTTAATTTTGTGTATATTATTTTACCACTATCTTTCGATCGTTCCTATGGCAGCTATATGATATACTCGTCCGATTTTGATAAAATTTAATTCAAAATTCAAAACTAATTAAAAAATTTTACTTTTAAGCTTAGAACGTTATATGTAAAATTGTTTCCCCTATAGTTCCTATAAGATATAGTTGTCTGATCCGGCTGGTTCCGACTTATATATTACCTGCAATAGAAAAAAGACTTTTGGGAATGTTTCAGCCCGGTAGCTTTAAAACTGAGAGACTAGTTTGTGTAGAAACGGACGGACAGACGGACATGGCTAGATCGACCCGTCTAGTGACGCTGATCAAGAATATATATACTTTATGGGGTCGGAAACGTCTCCTTCACTGCTTTGCAAACTTCTGACAGAAATCATTATAGCCTCTGAAAGGGTTTTTTTAATTTTTTTCAATTCATTTCAATTCAATACGTATTTCTAAATAGTTTTAAAAAATCGTACAAAATATAGAAACATTTTTTTGAAAAAGTTTTTTTGCAGATACTATTATTTTTGTTTTAACAAACGTTTTACATCAAAATATTTAAATTTTCAAGTCGAGGAAAAAAATTCAAAAAGTGGATTTTCTCACAAATTCGGAATTTTTAATAAGTACTGAATGGGTTAAGAAAAGTAGTGCATCATTCAAACGGAATTTAAATGACCTTTCCGTTGATGCCAAAAGTTAAACGAAGCAAGTTCAAGTTAGGAGTATACTTAACTTTTCTTTTGCCAAAAAAAAACTTTTGTCAAAACTTATGCCGACTAGTGTAATACTTTAAAATATAAGTTTTAGTTTATTTATTTCGGCATACGCGCCATTAAAATAATAATTAAAATGTTTATGCCTAATAAACCTGGTGATGCGCACTACCATTCTAAAGTTCTGCCAAAAATAGCAATACTCCACGCGGATATACTAAATTTACCAGAATTTTTTCTTTAGGTCTATTAGAAGTTTTCTTTTACAGCATTCCAGATCTTCGGGCCATCCTGAGTTCTGCCTGTGGCTAAGACAATAGAGTTCACAACAGCGACGTTTTTTTGGTTTATATTTTTTATTATTTTTATATTTATATTATTTTTGATCATAAAAGTATAAACAAAACTATTTTTAAAAAATTCTTGTTGCAGTTACAAATTTTTTTGTTGTAAGAAACTTTTTGCATTCAAAAACTTAATTTTATTTTCAAGACGAAGAAAAAAGTTATAGAAGTAGATTTTCACAAAAATTAATCATTTTCAATAATTCTAAATAGGTTAAAAAAAGTATTGTATCATTGAAACGTCATTTAAATTACCTTTTCATTGATGCCTGATTTTATAATACGTAAGTTTCGACCAGCGTATAAAAGTCGGAACCAGACGGATCTTATAGCTTCGAAAGGAATATACGGAAAACAAGAATGGAAGTTAACTTCGGCAAGCCGAAGTTTGTATACCCTTGCAGTTATAAAAAATAATCAATAATTTTATCAAATTGAATTCGAAATTCTTAAAAATATAAAAATTTATATTCCCAATGTTATAAGATAAAATGTCAAAAAGACCGAAAGCTATAATTTGTTTCACATTATTTCCCACCAATTATCCGATCGTTCCTATGACAGCTATATGATATAGTCGTCCGATTTTGATAAAATTTAATTCGAAATTCAAAACCAAATAAAAAATGGTGGAGGTTATAAGTTAAAAAACACCGAAGATATAATTTTTCAAAATTATTTTACCACTAATTTTCCGATTATTCCTATGGGAGCTATATGATATAGTCGTCCGAATTTGATAAAATTTAATTCGAAACTCAGAACTAATTTAAAAATGTTATATCCAAGCTTAGAGAGGTATATGTTAGAAAACACGAAAGATATATATATTTTTTGTAATTTTTTCCCCGATAGTTCCTTTGGGAGTTATAGGATATAGTTTTCCGATCCGGCTGGTTCCGCCTTATGTACTACCTGCAATAGAAGAAAGAAAGTTTCAGCCCGATAGCTTTAAAACTGAGGGACTAGTTTGCGTAGAAGCGGACGGACAGACGGACATGGCTAGATCGACTCGTCTTGTGACGCTGATCAAGAATATATATATCGGAAACGTCTCCTTCACTGTATTTTTGTACATAGATAGATTTTAGATAAAGAAAAAGTTGCCAATTTCGTCTCACCCTTTGATGAAACTTATTTGTTAGTACTAGATAATGTTTTTTTATTCTACGTTTTAAAGTTTAAGCTTCAACTTTTTGACACTTTCTGCCTTATACACTCTTTTGTGTTTTGTTGTTTTCGTCATATTCGATTGTGCTTTGAAATCTCAGTTGGTCAGAAATCGTAGCTTTTCCGATGTTTTAAAAGGCAAACATCGACTTTAAACCGAAAAATGTTCAATTGTGAATTTAAAATTGATTTTTTAAATAAAATAAACTCTGAGATTTTACTTAAGCTAAAAGTATGTAATTGAATTTAAGTGTTAAAAAGTCATTTTCTAGTATATTGCTTCCTTAACGTATGGTTTTATTCTTGTTTTTATTATTTCATTTATCTTATTGGGTCCATAATAGCAGTACATCAATTTTTTACTGAATACCTTCCATCTGGAAGAATTTTTGGGCACCTCTGCTATACTAGATCAACCAGTGTGTGATATGGTGAACGTGCCCTAATTGGTATTTTAAGGACAAATGCTAACCGATAGCAATTAATTTTAATTTTTTGCAAATGTCTTTCACAAGGTTTAAATTTTGTCACGCTTTGTTTTCTATAATCCAAATCAATAAAGATAGCTTATAATTCCGAAAATAATTTTCGTAAGTTTTTGCTTTAACAGTATTCTCCAGAAATAAAAATATACATATGCAATGTGTGTATGCCTTATCTACTATAAGATACAATTCACAAAAACGTACATTAAGTTTTAGAAATCCAAAGTTGTTTAGCAAAGCCATCAAATTTGTACGTTCCCTGCGTTTTGTCTTTAACATGATATACATATGTATGCTCAATAAACATAACTTAGTAGTCTAATTTAAGACTCTTAAATGAGTATTATTTAATTTAATTTTTATCACGGGATTCTGGATGATGGTCAATAATGAACACAATTTTTATTTTCCACGTCCAGACGGATGGAAAAAATATTTTCAAATCGATCCGTTCATCAAAAAAATTATTAGCAATTAATTTGTAACTAAGAAAAAATGTATAATAATAACAAGTGTAGTGCTAACTATCAAGATGCAACCTTTACAAAAGTTTGAAATCTATTATTGACCCTTATGTTAGTAACCGGGTACCCACCGCGGTGTATCTGTGTGAATAACTTAAAGAAAGTTCAATATTTCATTTTAAGCTCTCAAATCGTCGTTTTTTAACTTAAAAGAAAGCTAGTTGTAAGTTCATTTAATTGATTAATTTTTTTTTTTTTTTTTAAATAAGCTTAAACTCCAGCCATCGCCCCATTAGCAACCGGGTACCCGGGTACCCACAGTGGAATGCCTAGGAAATAAATTAAATATAATTTCTATAAATGCATGCAACTAAATTTTTTTTTTAAAATATTACATTTTTTTTATAGTTAATGACATTGAACACATTGAACACGATTAACTGAGTGCTCGTCACATACAGGTCGGTGACAATTGGCACAAGCCTTACGTGTCGCCGTCTTCTTATTGGCAAAGTATGCAGACATGGCAAGATCCTGTAACTATTTTCCTTCCGGTTTTATCTTTTGGAGTATCTGGACCAGGATTTACCACGACTGTTTCTGTCAGTTCATGGCCTAAAATACTTTGAATGGCAATCTTTGTTGAGAAATGGCGCATTATTTGTGGATTCGCAGTACGATGTTTAATCATTGGCAATGATAGTTCTTCACTTAGCTTACGCATAAATTGACGACGTTCTGTCGTTTTTTTGGTAATCATTTTATTATTTTCATAATAAATTATATATGTCGCAAGTGAAGAAATATCTAGCATGTTGAAGAACATTGCCATTGGCCATCTCGAAGATCGTCGTTGACTGGTGTATCTCCGCAACATTTGATCCATTGTGTCGACGCCAGCTTTATATTTATTATAAAAATTTATTATTTCGGTTTTCTTTTAGCGTCATCACCAACTGATGCATCAGAATGCATCGTAGACATCAGAATGACAGCTTTGTTTTTTTAGGAACGTAAGAACACATGGTAACCTTTTCGTGAAATCAAAAAACTGTCGAGTACTGCTCCCGTGTCTTATTTGTTCCCATAACACTAGGGATGTATGGTTTATTTTTTTTTGCCGTGCCAACAATAGTAATATTCCACGATAACAAATGTTTAGCAACGGGTAGAGTAGTAAAGAAGTTATCCATGCAAATATTTCTACCACTACCTCTGTACGGAGCCGCCAATTCTTTCACTACTCTTTCACCCTGATTCTTTTCTCGAGTGTTATCTGTTTTCCCAGTGTACATAATCCCTTGCAAAGGATATGCGTTTTCTGCATCACAAATCCACCAGATCTTTATACCATACTTAGCTGGTTTCGATGGTATATATTGAGTAAACCCAGTACGGCCACGGTATGGATATAGCTGTTCATCAATCGTCAAGTTTGCATTTGGTTTGTACATCTGAGCTAAATTGGAATTCAGCATTGTCCACGCATCACGAATTGGAGCTGCCTTGTCTTCTTTTTTACGTTGACTTCGAGTATTACTGTCATCGAATCTCAAAAAACGCAGAATATTATGGAATCTCGTCAATCCCATCGTCGTACCTGGACTGTCCCAAATAGGTTTCAGATGTCATTCACAACTCTATGTTATTATTATTTTTTTTCTTTACATTTTCAATTACTATTAATATTTCAAGAAAAAAAATATTTTGGACAAAAAATTCTTTAATAAAATAAAAAAAAAATTTAATATTCAGAATGGGGTACCCGGGTACCCTGTTGCTGTCGGTAAAGTTGGTTACTAACATAGGGTTAAGTGACAACGAGTAGAATCGGACAACTATATCGTATAGGAGGAATCAAAAAAAAACCTTGATGTTTTCTAACATATTAAATGATTAAAATGCCTTTGAATTTTTTTTAATGAAATCACTCGTTCAGTCCGAATCCTGATAGCCAGCGGATTATTTTTTTTTTTACAACCCTTACATTATCGTGCTCTAACTTCTAGTGTTTGTTTTGTTTTACTCAAAATTAATTAACTAACGTACATAAACATTACCTAAATATATGGAATTTCAAATTGTATCTTTTAACCGTTAGTTGAAAAAAATGTTTTAAATACATTTAGACAAACGGTTTTAACACGGGATGACCACCTTAAGTGCAAATAGAACTTGGCGGTCTGCCATTGTCTCTTGTAATTGAATTTTTTTTAGTTGCCAGTTTTGCTAAACTAATTACATATTAATGAGTTCCTATAAAATTTTTAAATTAATAAATTTGTAATATATGTACAAATTAAAAAATAAATAAACAACTGAAAAACATGACGCGTTTTTTGCAACGAGCCACAAATAAAATTTGGCATGAATTAAAAAAAATTGCGGAAATTTTTATCGTTTTTTTTTTGTTTTTAATAATTTCATGTTAAATTTTACTTTCTTCAGCAAGTAACATTTTCCCGATGAATCCAGTATTCCTTCATCGGTTTGAATGATCAAATCTTGTAAACCAACCATATCTTGGACGATGATATACTATGGTCAGTACAATCAAATGGTCTTTACGACACCAAGCAATGCTTTTTTTTTAGTAAAACCATGTGAAATTTTTAAGGATTGTTGCTGACTTCATTTATGAAAAAAATGACTTTATTCTTATTTTAGACTATTTTTTTTACTTCTATATGTTAGAGTAGTCCAATTTTTATTAAATTGAATTCAAAATTCTTAAAACTTCAAAAAATGTTATTTCCAAGCTTAGAAGGTTATATGTGAAAAAACACAAAAGATATAATTTTTTCATATTTTCTGACTAATTTTGAGATCGTTTCTATGGCAGCTATATGATATGGTTGTCCGATTTTGATAAAATTTAATTCGAAATTCTAAACCAATTAAAAAATGTTATTTCCAAGCGTAGGAGGTTATATGTAAACGAACACCAAGGATACAATTTTTTTTTATACTTGACGACTAATTTTGAGATCGTTTCTATGGCAGCTATATGATATGATTGTCTGATTTTGATAAAAATTTAATTCGAAATTTAAAACCAATTAAAAAATGTTATTTCCCAGCGTAGGAGGTTCTATGCTGAAAAGCACCGAAGATTTAGTTATGTGTATATTATTTTACCACTATCTTTCGATCGTTCCTATGGCAGCTATATGATATAGTCGTCCGATTTTGATAAAATTTAATGTTATTTCCAAGTTTAGAAAGTTGTATGTTAAAATACACCAACGATATAATTTTTTTCGACTTATATACTACCTGCAATAAAAAGAATACCTTTGGGAAAGTTTCAGCCCGGTAGCTTTAAAACTGAGAGACTATCTCTCAACGTTTCTTTGATATTTGAAATTTCCTAAAAATATAAGAACGCTATAGTCGAACTTGAACTTGCTTCGTTTAACTTTTGGCATCATCGGAAAGGTCATTTAAATTCCGTTTAAATGATGCACAACTTTTCTTAACCCATTCAGTACTTATTAAAAATTCCGAATTTGTGTGAAAATCTACTTTTTGAATTTTTTTTCCTCGTCTTGAAAATTAAAATATTTTGATGTAAAACGTTTGTTAAAACAAAAATAATAGTAGCTGCAAAAAACATTTTTCAAAAATATTTTTTCTATATTTTGTATGATTTTTTGAAAATATTTAGAAATATATATTGAATTGAAAACGAATTGAAAAAAATGTGTATACCCTTTATACATGATTTCAGTCAGAAGTTTGCAACGCAGTGAAGGAAACGTTTCAGACACCATAAAGTATATATATTCTTGATCAGCGTCACTAGACGAGTCGATCTAGCCATGTCCGTCTGTCCGTCCGTTTCTAAGCGAACTAGTCTCTCAGTTTTAAAGCTACCGGGCTGAAACATTCCCAAAAGTCTTTTTTCTATTGCAGGTAATATATAAGTCGGAACCAGCCAGATCAGACAACTATATCATTAAGGAACTATAGGGGAAACAATTTTAAAAAAAATTATATATTCGGTGTTGTTTTACATATAACCTTCTGCTTAAAACTAAAATTTTTAAATTAGTTTTGAATTTTGAATTAAATTTTATCAAAATCGGACGACTATATCATATAGCTGCCATAGGAACGATTGAAAGTTAGTGGTAAAATAATATACAAAAAATTATATCTTCGGTGCTTCTCAGCATATAACCTCCTACGCTTGGAAATAATATTTTTTAATTGGTTTTAAATTTCGAATTAAATTTTACCAAAATCGGACGACCATTTCATATAGCTGCCATAGAAACGTTCTCAAAATTAGTCGTCAAATATAAAAAAAATTATATATTTGGTGTTTCTTAACATATAACATCCTACGCTTGGAAATAACATTTTTTAATTAGTTTTGAATTTCGAATTAAATTTGAATAAAATCTGACGTCTGTATCATATAGATGTCATAGAAAGATTAGGAAAATAAGTCGGAAAATATGAAAAAATTATATCTTTTGTGTTTTTTCACATATAACCTTCTAAGCTTGGAAATAACATTTTTTGAAGTTTTAAGAATTTTGAATTCAATTTAATAAAAATTGGACTACTCTAACATATAGAAGTAAAAAAAATAGTCTAAAATAAGAATAAAGTCTTTTTTTTAATATATCTGAAGTCAGCAACAATCCTTAAAAATTTCACATGGTGTTACTAAAGTTAATTAAAAAGCATTGCTTGGTGTCGTAAAGACCATTTGTTTGTACTGACCATAGTAGTACATCATCGTCCAAGATATGGTAGGTTTACAAGATTTGAACATTCAAACCCATGAAGGGATACTAGATTCATCGGGAAAATGTAACTTGCTGAAGAAAGTAAAATTTAAAATGAAATTATTAAAAACAATAAAAAAACCATAAAAATTTCCGCAATTTTTTTTAATTCATGCCAAATTTTATTTGTGGCTCCTTGCAAAAAACGCGTCATGTTTTTCAGTTGTTTGTTTATTTTTTAATTTGTACCTATATTACAAATTTATTAATTTAAAAATTTTATATGAACTCATTAATATGTAATTAGTTTAGCAAAACTGGCAACTCTAAAATTCCATTACAAGAGACCATGACTGACAGCCAAGTTCTATTTGCACTTAAGGTGGTCATCCCGTGTTAAAACCGTTTGTCTAAATGTATTTCAAACCTTTTTTTTCAACTAACGGTTAAAAGATACAATTTGAAATTCCATATATTTAGGTAATGTTTATGTACATTAGTTAATTAATTTTGAGTAAAACAAAATAAACACTAGAAGTTAGAGCACGATAAAGTAAGGGTTGTAAAAAAAAAAATAATAATCCGCTGGCTATCAGAATTCGGACTGAACGGGTGATTTCATAAAAAAAAGGCATTTTAATCATTTAATATGTTAGAAAACATCAAGGTTTTTTTTTGATTCCTCCTATACGATAAAGTTGTCCGATTCTACTCGTTGTCACTTAACCCTATGTTAGTAACCAACTTTACCGACGTCTTTTAGCAACAGGGTACCCGGGTACCCAATTCTGAATATTAAATTTTTTTTTTATTTTATTAAAAAATTTTTTGTCCAAAATATTTTTTTTCTTGAAATATTAATAGTAATTGAAAATGTAAAGAAAAAAAAATAATAATAACATAGAGTTGTGAATGACATCTGAAACCTATTTGGGACAGTCCAGGTACGACGATGGGATTGACGAGATTCCATAATATTCTGCGTTTTTTGAGATTCGATGACAGTAATACTCGAAGTCAACGTAAAAAAGAAGACAAGGCAGCTCCAATTCGTGATGCGTGGACAATGCTGAATTCCAATTTAGCTCAGATGTACAAACCAACTGCAAACTTGACGATTGATGAACAGCTATATCCATACCGTGGCCGTACTGGGTTTACTCAATATATACCATCGAAACCAGTTAAGTATGGTATAAAGATCTGTTGGATTTGTGATGCAGAAAACGCATATCCTTTGCAAGGGATTATGTACACTGGGAAAACAGATAACACTCGAGAAAAGAATCAGGGTGAAAGAGTAGTGAAAGAATTGGCGGCTCCGTACCGAGGTAGTGGTAGAAATATTTGCATGGATAACTTCTTTACTACTCTACCCGTTGCTAAACATTTGTTATCGTGGAATATTACTATTGTTGGCACGGTAAAAAAAAAAACCATACATCCCTAGTGTTATGGGAGCAAATAAGACACGGGAGCAGTACTCGACAGTTTTTTGATTTCACGAAAAGGTTACCATGTGTTCTTACGTTCCTAAAAAAATAAAGCTGTCATTCTGATGTCTACGATGCATTCAGATGCATCAGTTGGTGATGACTCTAAAAGAAAACCGAAATAATAAATTTTTATAATAAATATAAAGCTGGCGTCGACACAATGAATCAAATGGTGCGGAGATACACCAGTCAACGACGATCTTCGAGATGGCCAATGGCAATGTTCTTCGATATGCTAGATATTTCTTCACTTGCGACATATATAATTTATTATGAAAATAATAAAATGATTACCAAAAAAACGACAGAACGTCGTCAATTTATGCGTAAGCTAAGTGAAGAACTATCATTGCCAATGATTAAACATCGTACTGCGAATCCACAAATAATGCGCCATTTCTCAACAAAGATTGCCATTCAAAGTATTTTAGGCCATGAACTGACAGAAACAGTCGTGGTAAATCCTGGTCCAGATACTCCAAAAGATAAAACCGGAAGGAAAATAGTTACAGGATCTTGCCATGTCTGCATACTTTGCCAATAAGAAGACGGCGACACGTAAGGCTTGTGCCAATTGTCACCGACCTGTATGTGACGAGCACTCAGTTAATCGTGTTCAATGTGTTCAATGTCATTAACTATAAAAAAAATGTAATATTTTTTAAAAAAATTTAGTTGCATGCATTTATAGAAATTATATTCAATTTATTTCCTAGGCATTCCACTATGGGTACCCGGGTACCCGGTTGCTAATGGGGCGATGGCTGGAGTTTAAGCTTATTTAAAAAAAAAAAAAAAAATCAATTAAATGAACTCACAACTAGCTTTCTTTTAAGTTAAAAAACGACGATTTGAGAGCTTAAAATGAAATATTGAACTTTCTTTAAGTTATTCACACAGATACACCGCGGTGGGTACCCGGTTACTAACATAAGGGTTAATAATAGATTTCAGACTTTTGTAAAGGTTGCATCTTGATAGTTAGCACTACACTTGTTATTATTATACATTTTTTCTTAGTTACAAATTAATTGCTAATAATTTTTTTGATGAACGGATCGATTTGAAAATATTTTTTCCATCCGTCTGGACGTGGAAAATAAAAATTGTATTCATTATTGACCATCATCCAGAATCCCGTGATAAAAATTAAATTAAATAATACTCATTTAAGTGTCTTAAATTAGACTACTAAGTTTTGTTTATTGAGCATACATATGTATATCATGTTAAAGACAAAACGCAGGGAACGTAAAAATTTGATGGCTTTGCTAAACAACTTTGGGTTTCTAGAACTTAATGTACGTTTTTGTGAAAATTGTATCTTATAGTAGGTAAGGCATACACACATTGCATATGTATATATTTATTTCTGGAGAATACTGTTAAAGCAAAAACTTACGAAACTTATTTTTCGGAATTATAAGCTATCTTTATTGATTTGGATTATAGAAAACAAAGCGTGACACAATTTAAACCGTGTGAAACGACATTTGTAAAAACTTAAAATTAAGCTATCAGTTAGCATTTGTCCTTAAAATACCAATTAGGGCACGTTCACCATATCACACACTGGTTGATCTAGTATAGCAGAGGCGCCCAAAAATACTTCCAGATGGAAGATATTCAGTAAAAAATTGTTGTACTGCTATTATGGACCCAATAAGATAAATGAAATAATAAAAACAAGAAAAAACCATACGTTAAGGAAGCAATATACTAGAAAGTGACTTTTTAACACATAAATTCAATTGCATACTTTTAGCTTAAGTAAAATCTCAGAGTTTATTTTATTTAAAAAATCAATTTTAAATTCACAATTGAACATTTTTCGGTTTAACGTCGATGTTTGCCTTTTAAAACATCGGAAAAGAAATATGACGAAAACAACAAAACATAAAAGAGCGTACAAGGCAGAAAGTGGCAAAAAGTTGGAGCTCAAACTTTAAAACGTAGAATAAAAAAACATATCTAAAATCTATCTATGTACAAAAATACACCACTTAAAAGGTATACTGAAGAAACACTAACATTAAAACAATAACACAACACAAAATGACATAACAATTATATTTTTATTTTTAATATTCATTTTATTAAACGACAATTAGACGCGATTTAAGAGTAAAAATTAATATTTTTGTGGAACGTGCACATGCTTTTTGTCATTTCTCTCGGTAACCGTAGAGCGCACGACTTCAAGAGACTAAAAATGAAATTACAGTTAGTTTTATTGTCTGATAAAAAATCTTTTTAGGACAAAAAATCGCCAATATCAGACTTATATTTTTTTATTTGTAACTTACGAAATCAACCAATGTGCATATACAACATTAATGTACACTATTTGTGTAAGAGAACAGTTTTTCCTAAAGAGCCTAGTACTCACAGCGACGGAAACCGCGAACACTTATAGGAGTGAGCGAGGTAAGTATGCGGCTAACGCCTTTCGTTAAGAAAATACCAGAAAAAATACCGGTCTTATCGAAGGAATTTCAGTAAGCACCGTTGGCCGTGCCTGAAGGAAAAAAAACTAAATCATTGGCTGTGTCCGTGCAGAAGCAGTATTGTTATATATTTTCATAACTTAGTAGTCTAATTTAAGACACTTAAATGAGTATTATTTAATTTAATTTTTATCACGGGATTCTGGATGATGGTCAATAATGAATACAATTTTTATTTTCAACGTCCAGACGGATGGAAAAAAAATTTTCAAATCGATCCGTTCATCAAAAAAATTATTAGCAATTAATTTGTAACTAAGAAAAAATGTATAATAATAACAAGTGTAGTGCTAACTATCGAGATGCAACCTTTACAAAAGTCTGAAATGTATTATTATGTGAAAACGAGTAGAATCGGACAACTATATCGTATAGGAGGAATAAAAAAAAAACTCAAAATGAATTAACTAATGTACATAAACATTACCTAAATATATGGAATTTCAAATTGTATCTTTTAACCGTTAGTTGACAAAAATTTTTTTAAATACATTTAGACAAACGGTTTTAACACGGGATGACCACCTTAAGTGCAATAGAACTAAATATAGGTACAAATTAAAAAATAAATAAACAACTGAAAAACATGACGCGTTTTTTGCAACGAGCCACAAAAATTACACAAAATTTGATGCAAATCCTTTGATCCATATTTTTCGATAGCAAAAAATCGCTGAGCACACAAAACAACTTGTTACCTTTACGCCTCTCACAACTAAACAAAAAAGGGGATTCAATTGAAACTTGGTACAGATGATAGGGAAGAGTGTACCAACATAACAAAACAAAAAAATCGATAATCGAAAATATGTTTCCCGCGAAATTTGAAAAGTCACCATACTTTTTGAACACACCTCGTATATATATATATATATATATATATTATATATATATTTATATTTATATATATATATTATATATATATTTATATTTATATATATATATTTATATATATATAAACAGATATTTTTATTTCATATATTGGACAAAAGCTTTCAAAATAAAAATCACCTATATAAATATCAAATATTCTGTATTCATTACATTTCTTCAATTAAACATAATCTTATTAATTCATTTAGTTATTCTTTAATAACATTATTCTCTTTTGTAAAATAAAACATTTGTGCATTTCCTTTGGCACATTTTAACAATTGTGTAATTCCTATAACACATCTTACAATATAACATTAGTGTAGTTCCTTTAACACTTTTTAACATTTGTGTAGTTCCTTTAACACATTACAATAACTTTAGTGTAGTTCCTTTAACACTTTTTAACATTTGTGTAGTTCCTTTAACACATTACAATAACTTTAGTGTAGTTCCTTTAACACTTTCTTTTTTTTTTTTTTTTTAAGATTCTCTTTCTTGATTATCGGACGCATCTTCCATCGTGCCGTCTCTATCTTCGCGTATTAGCTCATTATTCGGCAAAGCTCTTAAGAATTCATGAGAATATTTGTAAGTTCGCTTACTTGTTAAGGACTTTAACAGATATCTATCTCCATCTAGTATTTTGACAATCTCAAACGGCCCTTTAAATTTAGGGTTAAGCTTAGTTTGATGACGCTCCTCATTCTTAATCAATACGTGATCGCCTAAACTATGTTTAATAATTTTCGCCTTATTACTATCAAACCTGCGCTTATCATAATGTGCGCCGTCTTCCATATTTTGTTTGGCTTGTTTTCTTAGATCTTCTCTGTCTATTTTGTCATCAACTTGTTCATCTATTGGTAGTAAGCCAAAAGGTCTAGCTTCCTTACCAATTAACAATTCTAATGGGCTAAACCTAGTTACTCTATTCGCCGTACAATTCATTGCCAATTGCACCTCGGCCAACGCATCCTGCCACGATCTCTGACCGGTTTCCACAGCCGTCAACATACTTTTGAGTGTACTCATTACTCGCTCGACCTGACCATTGGCCCTACTCGCACCGGTAACAATTAAATGCAAATTAATTTTTTGAGAGGAACAAAACTCACGAAAATCTGAACTTGCAAAACAACGTCCTTGATCCGCTATAATTCGGGTAGGCAAGCCAAATAAGGAAACAACTGATCTTACGGCCTTAACACAACTTTCCGTATCTATTTTCAAAGTGTGGTAAAAATAAACAAATTTTGTAAATGCGTCTATTAAGACAATAACGTATTCTTTTAAGTCATTTTTACCACTCAATTTTCCTGTTATGTCAATATGTACCGTGTGCCACGGTATATCTATTTTGGGAATAGAATGTAACTCTGCCTGCACTTTACCTACGGGTGGCTTCGATAGTTTACACGTGATACAGTTTTCTACGAACCGACGCACTTATTTTGGCATGTTTTCAAACCAATAATAGCTATAAACCTTATCTAATGTCTTTTCCCATCCCAAATGCATTATTGATTCGTGGACATGATTGATAATTGCCCATCTAAATGACCTTGGAATTACCGGTAGACATTTAGTTTTACCATTTCGCTGTATTTTCCTATGCAAAATACATTTTCGTAATTCATAGGTTTTATCTAAATTATCTGGTAATTCATTATTTCTTAATTTAGTTGATATATCTAAAATCTCAATATCACGCTGTTGCTCCGAAACAGTTGTCGGTTACCTCAGTCAAAGTTATTCGTTTCTCAGGTATTTTATTTTGAACATTATTTTTCTCAGGCACTGGATTCCGAGATAGACAATCTACGTGCGCCATTCGTTCACCCTTTCTGTACTCTAAGTCAAAGTCAAACGATTGCAAAAATGCCCACCACCTATGTACCCTCGGCGTTAAGTCAAGTTTTGTGCGACTAGCCTTCAAAGAATTGCAGTCTGTATATACGACAAATTTACGTCCCTGCAAGTAATGGCGGAAATGTCGGATACCATTAACTACCGCTAGCGTCTTTAATTCATAAGAATGATATTTTGACTCGGCAGGAGACGTGCATTTACTAAAATACTCAACGACATGGGGTTTGTTATCAATTTTGTGCAATAATATAGCTCCATAGCCAATTGAACAGGCGTCAGTGTGCAACTCAATTGCGTATTGCGGGTCGAATATGATCAAAACGGGTGCCTGTGTCAACACAGATATGATTTTAGCTCGTATTTGCTCGTGGTCTTGTTGCCAAGTGAAAGTTGCAATTTTCTTTGACGTTAGGTGATACAAAGGCTTAAGCGTCATTTAAATTCCGTTTAAATGATGCACAACTTTTCTTAACCCATTCAGTACTTATTAAAAATTCCGAATTTGTGTGAAAATCTACTTTTTGAATTTTTTTTCCTCGTCTTGAAAATTAAAATATTTTGATGTAAAACGTTTGTTAAAACAAAAATAATAGTAGCTGCAAAAAACATTTTTCAAAAATATTTTTTCTATATTTTGTATGATTTTTTGAAAATATTTAGAAATATGTATTGAATTGAAAACGAATTGAAAAAAATGTGTATACCCTTTATACATGATTTCAGTCAGAAGTTTGCAACGCAGTGAAGGAAACGTTTCAGACACCATAAAGTATATATATTCTTGATCAGCGTCACTAGACGAGTCGATCTAGCCATGTCCGTCTGTCCGTCCGTTTCTAAGCGAACTAGTCTCTCAGTTTTAAAGCTACCGGGCTGAAACATTCCCAAAAGTCTTTTTTCTATTGCAGGTAATATATAAGTCGGAACCAGCCGGATCAGACAACTATATCATTAAGGAACTATAGGGGAAACAATTTTAAAAAAAATTATATATTCGGTGTTGTTTTACATATAACCTTCTGCTTAAAACTAAAATTTTTAAATTAGTTTTGAATTTTGAATTAAATTTTATCAAAATCGGACGACTATATCATATAGCTGCCATAGGAACGATTGAAAGTTAGTGGTAAAATAATATACAAAAAATTATATCTTCGGTGCTTCTCAGCATATAACCTCCTACGCTTGGAAATAATATTTTTTAATTGGTTTTAAATTTCGAATTAAATTTTACCAAAATCGGACGACCATTTCATATAGCTGCCATAGAAACGTTCTCAAAATTAGTCGTCAAATATAAAAAAAATTATATATTTGGTGTTTCTTAACATATAACATCCTACGCTTGGAAATAACATTTTTTAATTAGTTTTGAATTTCGAATTAAATTTGAATAAAATCTGACGTCTGTATCATATAGATGTCATAGAAAGATTAGGAAAATAAGTCGGAAAATATGAAAAAATTATATCTTTTGTGTTTTTTCACATATAACCTTCTAAGCTTGGAAATAACATTTTTTGAAGTTTTAAGAATTTTGAATTCAATTTAATAAAAATTGGACTACTCTAACATATAGAAGTAAAAAAAATAGTCTAAAATAAGAATAAAGTCTTTTTTTTAATATATCTGAAGTCAGCAACAATCCTTAAAAATTTCACATGGTGTTACTAAAGTTAATTAAAAAGCATTGCTTGGTGTCGTAAAGACCATTTGTTTGTACTGACCATAGTAGTACATCATCGTCCAAGATATGGTAGGTTTACAAGATTTGAACATTCAAACCCATGAAGGGATACTAGATTCATCGGGAAAATGTAACTTGCTGAAGAAAGTAAAATTTAAAATGAAATTATTAAAAACAATAAAAAAACCATAAAAATTTCCGCAATTTTTTTTAATTCATGCCAAATTTTATTTGTGGCTCCTTGCAAAAAACGCGTCATGTTTTTCAGTTGTTTGTTTATTTTTTAATTTGTACCTATATTACAAATTTATTAATTTAAAAATTTTATATGAACTCATTAATATGTAATTAGTTTAGCAAAACTGGCAACTCTAAAATTCCATTACAAGAGACCATGACTGACAGCCAAGTTCTATTTGCACTTAAGGTGGTCATCCCGTGTTAAAACCGTTTGTCTAAATGTATTTCAAACCTTTTTTTTCAACTAACGGTTAAAAGATACAATTTGAAATTCCATATATTTAGGTAATGTTTATGTACATTAGTTAATTAATTTTGAGTAAAACAAAATAAACACTAGAAGTTAGAGCACGATAAAGTAAGGGTTGTAAAAAAAAAAATAATAATCCGCTGGCTATCAGAATTCGGACTGAACGGGTGATTTCATAAAAAAAAGGCATTTTAATCATTTAATATGTTAGAAAACATCAAGGTTTTTTTTTGATTCCTCCTATACGATAAAGTTGTCCGATTCTACTCGTTGTCACTTAACCCTATGTTAGTAACCAACTTTACCGACGTCTTTTAGCAACAGGGTACCCGGGTACCCAATTCTGAATATTAAATTTTTTTTTTATTTTATTAAAAAATTTTTTGTCCAAAATATTTTTTTTCTTGAAATATTAATAGTAATTGAAAATGTAAAGAAAAAAAAATAATAATAACATAGAGTTGTGAATGACATCTGAAACCTATTTGGGACAGTCCAGGTACGACGATGGGATTGACGAGATTCCATAATATTCTGCGTTTTTTGAGATTCGATGACAGTAATACTCGAAGTCAACGTAAAAAAGAAGACAAGGCAGCTCCAATTCGTGATGCGTGGACAATGCTGAATTCCAATTTAGCTCAGATGTACAAACCAACTGCAAACTTGACGATTGATGAACAGCTATATCCATACCGTGGCCGTACTGGGTTTACTCAATATATACCATCGAAACCAGTTAAGTATGGTATAAAGATCTGTTGGATTTGTGATGCAGAAAACGCATATCCTTTGCAAGGGATTATGTACACTGGGAAAACAGATAACACTCGAGAAAAGAATCTGGGTGAAAGAGTAGTGAAAGAATTGGCGGCTCCGTACCGAGGTAGTGGTAGAAATATTTGCATGGATAACTTCTTTACTACTCTACCCGTTGCTAAACATTTGTTATCGTGGAATATTACTATTGTTGGCACGGTAAAAAAAAAAACCATACATCCCTAGTGTTATGGGAGCAAATAAGACACGGGAGCAGTACTCGACAGTTTTTTGATTTCACGAAAAGGTTACCATGTGTTCTTACGTTCCTAAAAAAATAAAGCTGTCATTCTGATGTCTACGATGCATTCAGATGCATCAGTTGGTGATGACTCTAAAAGAAAACCGAAATAATAAATTTTTATAATAAATATAAAGCTGGCGTCGACACAATGAATCAAATGGTGCGGAGATACACCAGTCAACGACGATCTTCGAGATGGCCAATGGCAATGTTCTTCGATATGCTAGATATTTCTTCACTTGCGACATATATAATTTATTATGAAAATAATAAAATGATTACCAAAAAAACGACAGAACGTCGTCAATTTATGCGTAAGCTAAGTGAAGAACTATCATTGCCAATGATTAAACATCGTACTGCGAATCCACAAATAATGCGCCATTTCTCAACAAAGATTGCCATTCAAAGTATTTTAGGCCATGAACTGACAGAAACAGTCGTGGTAAATCCTGGTCCAGATACTCCAAAAGATAAAACCGGAAGGAAAATAGTTACAGGATCTTGCCATGTCTGCATACTTTGCCAATAAGAAGACGGCGACACGTAAGGCTTGTGCCAATTGTCACCGACCTGTATGTGACGAGCACTCAGTTAATCGTGTTCAATGTGTTCAATGTCATTAACTATAAAAAAAATGTAGTATTTTTTAAAAAAATTTAGTTGCATGCATTTATAGAAATTATATTCAATTTATTTCCTAGGCATTCCACTATGGGTACCCGGGTACCCGGTTGCTAATGGGGCGATGGCTGGAGTTTAAGCTTATTTAAAAAAAAAAAAAATCAATTAAATGAACTCACAACTAGCTTTCTTTTAAGTTAAAAAACGACGATTTGAGAGCTTAAAATGAAATATTGAACTTTCTTTAAGTTATTCACACAGATACACCGCGGTGGGTACCCGGTTACTAACATAAGGGTTAATAATAGATTTCAGACTTTTGTAAAGGTTGCATCTTGATAGTTAGCACTACACTTGTTATTATTATACATTTTTTCTTAGTTACAAATTAATTGCTAATAATTTTTTTGATGAACAGATCGATTTGAAAATATTTATTCCATCCGTCTGGACGTTGAAATAAAAATTGTATTCATTATTGACCATCATCCAGAATCCCGTGATAAAAATTAAATTAAATAATACCCATTTAAGAGTCTTAAATTAGACTACTAAGTTTTGTTTATTGAGCATACATATGTATATCATGTTAAAGACAAAACGCAGGGAACGTAAAAATTTGATGGCTTTGCTAAACAACTTTGGGTTTCTAGAACTTAATGTACGTTTTTGTGAAAATTGTATCTTATAGTAGGTAAGGCATACACACATTGCATATGTATATATTTATTTCTGGAGAATACTGTTAAAGCAAAAACTTACGAAACTTATTTTTCGGAATTATAAGCTATCTTTATTGATTTGGATTATAGAAAACAAAGCGTGACACAATTTAAACCGTGTGAAACGACATTTGTAAAAACTTAAAATTAAGCTATCAGTTAGCATTTGTCCTTAAAATATCAATTAGGGCACGTTCACCATATCACACACTGGTTGATCTAGTATAGCAGAGGCGCCCAAAAATACTTCCAGATGGAAGATATTCAGTAAAAAATTGTTGTACTGCTATTATGGACCCAATAAGATAAATGAAATAATAAAAACAAGAAAAAAACCATACGTTAAGGAAGCAATATACTAGAAAGTGACTTTTTAACACATAAATTCAATTGCATACTTTTAGCTTAAGTAAAATCTCAGAGTTTATTTTATTTAAAAAATCAATTTTAAATTCACAATTGAACATTTTTCGGTTTAACGTCGATGTTTGCCTTTTAAAACATCGGAAAAGAAATATGACGAAAATAACAAAACATAAAAGAGCGTACAAGGCAGAAAGTGGCAAAAAGTTGGAGCTCAAACTTTAAAACGTAGAATAAAAAAACATATCTAAAATCTATCTATGTACAAAAATACACCACTTAAAAGGTATACTGAAGAAACACTAACATTAAAACAATAACACAACACAAAATGACATAACAATTATATTTTTATTTTTAATATTCATTTTTTTAAACGACAATTAGACGCGATTTAAGAGTAAAAATTAATATTTTTGTGGAACGTGCACATGCTTTTTGTCATTTCTCTCGGTAACCGTAGAGCGCACGACTTCAAGAGACTAAAAATGAAATTACAGTTAGTTTTATTGTCTGATAAAAAATCTTTTTAGGACAAAAAATCGCCAATATCAGACTTATATTTTTTTATTTGTAACTTACGAAATCAACCAATGTGCATATACAACATTAATGTACACTACTTGTGTAAGAGAACAGTTTTTCCTAAAGAGCCTAGTACTCACAGCGACGGAAACCGCGAACACTTATAGGAGTGAGCGAGGTAAGTATGCGGCTAACGCCTTTCGTTAAGAAAATACCAGAAAAAATACCAGTCTTATCGAAAGAATTTCAGTAAGCACCGTTGGCCGTGCCTGAAGGAAAAAAAACTAAATCATTGGCTGTGTCCGTGCAGAAGCAGTATTGTTATATATTTTCATAACTTAGTAGTCTAATTTAAGACACTTAAATGAGTATTATTTAATTTAATTTTTATCACGGGATTCTGGATGATGGTCAATAATGAATACAATTTTTATTTTCAACGTCCAGACGGATGGAAAAAAAATTTTCAAATCGATCCGTTCATCAAAAAAATTATTAGCAATTAATTTGTAACTAAGAAAAAATGTATAATAATAACAAGTGTAGTGATAACTATCGAGATGCAACCTTTACAAAAGTCTGAAATGTATTATTATGTGAAAACGAGTAGAATCGGACAACTATATCGTATAGGAGGAATAAAAAAAAAACTCAAAATGAATTAACTAATGTACATAAACATTACCTAAATATATGGAATTTCAAATTGTATCTTTTAACCGTTAGTTGACAAAAATTTTTTTAAATACATTTAGACAAACGGTTTTAACACGGAATGACCACCTTAAGTGCAATAGAACTAAATATAGGTACAAATTAAAAAATAAATAAACAACTGAAAAACATGACGCGTTTTTTGCAACGAGCCACAAAAATTACACAAAATTTGATGCAAATCCTTTGATCCATATTTTTCGATAGCAAAAAATCGCTGAGCACACAAAACAACTTGTTACCTTTACGCCTCTCACAACTAAACAAAAAAGGGGATTCAATTGAAACTTGGTACAGATGATAGGGAAGAGTGTACCAACATAACAAAACAAAAAAATCGATAATCGAAAATATGTTTCCCGCGAAATTTGAAAAGTCACCATACTTTTTGAACACACCTCGTATATATATATATATATATATATATTATATATATATTTATATTTATATATATATATTTATATATATATAAACAGATATTTTTATTTCATATATTGGACAAAAGCTTTCAAAATAAAAATCACCTATATAAATATCAAATATTCTGTATTCATTACATTTCTTCAATTAAACATAATCTTATTAATTCATTTAGTTATTCTTTAATAACATTCTCTTTTGTAAAATAAAACATTTGTGCATTTCCTTTGGCACATTTTAACAATTGTGTAATTCCTGTAACACATCTTACAATATAAGATGAAATAAATATATACATATGCAATGTGTGTATGCCTTACCTACTATAAGATACAATTTTCACAAAAACGTACATTAAGTTCTAGAAACCCAAAGTTGTTTAGCAAAGCCATCAAATTTTTACGTTCCCTGCGTTTTGTCTTTAACATGATATACATATGTATGCTCAATAAACAAAACTTAGTAGTCTAATTTAAGACACTTAAATGAGTATTATTTAATTTAATTTTTATCACGGGATTCTGGATGATGGTCAATAATGAATACAATTTTTATTTTCAACGTCCAGACGGATGGAAAAAAAATTTTCAAATCGATCCGTTCATAAAAAAAATTATTAGCAATTAATTTGTAACTAAGAAAAAATGTATAATAATAACAAGTGTAGTGCTAACTATCGAGATGCAACCTTTACAAAAGTCTGAAATGTATTATTATGTGAAAACGAGTAGAATCGGACAACTATATCGTATAGGAGGAATAAAAAAAAAACTCAAAATGAATTAACTAATGTACATAAACATTACCTAAATATATGGAATTTCAAATTGTATCTTTTAACCGTTAGTTGACAAAAATTTTTTTAAATACATTTAGACAAACGGTTTTAACACGGGATGACCACCTTAAGTGCAATAGAACTAAATATAGGTACAAATTAAAAAATAAATAAACAACTGAAAAACATGACGCGTTTTTTGCAACGAGCCACAAAAATTACACAAAATTTGATGCAAATCCTTTGATCCATATTTTTCGATAGCAAAAAATCGCTGAGCACACAAAACAACTTGTTACCTTTACGCCTCTCACAACTAAACAAAAAAGGGGATTCAATTGAAACTTGGTACAGATGATAGGGAAGAGTGTACCAACATAACAAAACAAAAAAATCGATAATCGAAAATATGTTTCCCGCGAAATTTGAAAAGTCACCATACTTTTTGAACACACCTCGTATATATATATATATATATATATATATTATATATATATTTATATTTATATATATATATTTATATATATATAAACAGATATTTTTATTTCATATATTGGACAAAAGCTTTCAAAATAAAAATCACCTATATAAATATCAAATATTCTGTATTCATTACATTTCTTCAATTAAACATAATCTTATTAATTCATTTAGTTATTCTTTAATAACATTCTCTTTTGTAAAATAAAACATTTGTGCATTTCCTTTGGCACATTTTAACAATTGTGTAATTCCTGTAACACATCTTACAATATAACATTAGTGTAGTTCCTTTAACACTTTTTAACATTTGTGTAGTTCCTTTAACACATTACAATAACTTTAGTGTAGTTCCTTTAACACTTTTTAACATTTGTGTAGTTCCTTTAACACATTACAATAACTTTAGTGTAGTTCCTTTAACACTTTCTTTTTTTTTTTTTTTTTAAGATTCTCTTTCTTGATTATCGGACGCATCTTCCATCGTGCCGTCTCTATCTTCGCGTATTAGCTCATTATTCGGCAAAGCTCTTAAGAATTCATGAGAATATTTGTAAGTTCGCTTACTTGTTAAGGACTTTAACAGATATCTATCTCCATCTAGTATTTTGACAATCTCAAACGGCCCTTTAAATTTAGGGTCAAGCTTAGTTTGATGACGCTCCTCATTCTTAATCAATACGTGATCGCCTAAACTATGTTTAATAATTTTCGCCTTATTACTATCAAACCTGCGCTTATCATAATGTGCGCCGTCTTCCATATTTTGTTTGGCTTGTTTTCTTAGATCTTCTCTGTCTATTTTGTCATCAACTTGTTCATCTATTGGTAGTAAGCCAAAAGGTCTAGCTTCCTTACCAATTAACAATTCTAATGGGCTAAACCTAGTTACTCTATTCGCCGTACAATTCATTGCCAATTGCACCTCGGCCAACGCATCCTGCCACGATCTCTGACCGGTTTCCACAGCCGTCAACATACTTTTGAGTGTACTCATTACTCGCTCGACCTGACCATTGGCCCTACTCGCACCGGTAACAATTAAATGCAAATTAATTTTTTGAGAGGAACAAAACTCACGAAAATCTGAACTTGCAAAACAACGTCCTTGATCCGCTATAATTCGGGTAGGCAAGCCAAATAAGGAAACAACTGATCTTACGGCCTTAACACAACTTTCCGTATCTATTTTCAAAGTGTGGTAAAAATAAACAAATTTTGTAAATGCGTCTATTAAGACAATAACGTATTCTTTTAAGTCATTTTTACCACTCAATTTTCCTGTTATGTCAATATGTACCGTGTGCCACGGTATATCTATTTTGGGAATAGAATGTAACTCTGCCTGCACTTTACCTACGGGTGGCTTCGATAGTTTACACGTGATACAGTTTCCTACGAACCGACGCACATATTTTGGCATGTTTTCAAACCAATAATAGCTATAAACCTTATCTAATGTCTTTTCCCATCCCAAATGCATTATTGATTCGTGGACATGATTGATAATTGCCCATCTAAATGACCTTGGAATTACCGGTAGACATTTAGTTTTACCATTTCGCTGTATTTTCCTATGCAAAATACATTTTCGTAATTCATAGGTTTTATCTAAATTATCTGGTAATTCATTATTTCTTAATTTAGTTGATATATCTAAAATCTCAATATCACGCTGTTGCTCCGAAACAGTTGTCGGTTACCTCAGTCAAAGTTATTCGTTTCTCAGGTATTTTATTTTGAACATTATTTTTCTCAGGCACTGGATTCCGAGATAGACAATCTACGTGCGCCATTCGTTCACCCTTTCTGTACTCTAAGTCAAAGTCAAACTATTGCAAAAATGCCCACCACCTATGTACCCTCGGCGTTAAGTCAAGTTTTGTGCGACTAGCCTTCAAAGAATTGCAGTCTGTATATACGACAAATTTACGTCCCTGCAAGTAATGGCGGAAATGTCGGATACCATTAACTACCGCTAGCGTCTCTAATTCATAAGAATGATATTTTGACTCGGCAGGAGACGTGCATTTACTAAAATACTCAACGACATGGGGTTTGTTATCAATTTTGTGCAATAATATAGCTCCATAGCCAATTGAACTGGCGTCAGTGTGCAACTCAATTGCGTATTGCGGGTCGAATATGATCAAAACGGGTGCCTGTGTCAACACAGATATGATTTTAGCTCGTATTTGCTCGTGGTCTTGTTGCCAAGTGAAAGTTGCAATTTTCTTTGACGTTAGGTGATACAAAGGCTTAAGCGTCTCCGAAAATTTTGGAACGAACTGTCTGAAATATGAAGCCAATCCAATAAATTGTCGTAACTGCGACACAGATTGTGGAGGCGGTAAATCAATCAATGCTTTTATCTTACGTGCGTTTTCCTTCACTAAAGAGCATTCAGCACCCGAATCAAAGCAAAATGGAATAGACTCACCGGATGCCCTTATTATACCAGATGGTGGAGCTACTGTGCAGATATCTACCCGCTTCTCATACATTCGGCCTTTTGGACAAGCAGATGCAAAATGTCCTATTTCGTCACACTTGAAGCACTTAACACTTGAGCGATCCTTCGGTCCAGTCATGTTGCTGCCGCTGTGGATTTTGCCTTTGCTCTGGCCCTTCTCCAAGCGAGCACGACATTCGGCGTATTTATGGCCAGCCTTTCCACAATAATTGCATTTCATCGGTGTCGGAAACTTGAACTTCTTGCGCTCCGAGCCTGTTGAATCGTCGTCCATACTGCGCTTTTTGAAAGAGTGTGCGTGTAACTGTTGTTGTAGCTCATTGCGAGTTTTCACGTTGTTTGTAAAAACCCACGGCGTCAACTTGTTGTCTATTTGCGCCATGTGAGCCAGAGTCACGGATACCGCTATTTCTTCCAAATCCTTGGTTTTCCATTTTGACATAAGTAGCGTCACAATACGGCTGCCGTATTCGGCGAAGCCCTCCTCCTGCTTTGGTCGACCATTCAGAACATTTAATAGCATGGCGGCAGAAGTCTCAATTCCAACAAAGCGTTGTATAAACAGCTCCTTGAACTGCGCCCAAGTGATGCCGGCAAAGCAATTTTGGGAAAGCCACTGTGATGCGCAGCCTTCTAGTGCCTTGGTTAGGGCGATCACCAGGTTGCTACCCTCGAGCACGTTATCCGCAAAAATTAAATCAACTGTTGAACACCAAGAGGAAGCATCCGCTCCAGCGATGTCAGGATTGAATTTTGAAAGAGTCACATATGACGCTTTTCCATCGGCTGGCGGTGCCCTTGGTGTCTGCATGTTTTTGATGATCTCCATTAGGTTGCGGTTTTGTAGCTCCAACGCTGACAAATACGGATCGGTGGCATGAGCAGTAGGCAAAGCAGATCCCACTTCTGATGTCGGGGGCAAGGGTATATTTTCCATCTTGATGCTTTTATTGATATTCGCAGCTGCACAGCGAGTTCCGTTTGGTTCGAATACTCAAGCTCAACTAACTCTTGCATACGCGCTCACGTCATAAACTCACTCAAGACGAGCGTATACAGCCATCTCTGTCTTACTCAAGACTCTTGGTATCTTACCATCGAACCTCACTCAGCAGCAGAGCGTCTCTGCCTCTGCTGCCGTGCATTCGCTCAATATCGCTGCCGTGCATTCGCTCAATATATTTATATATATAAATATATATATATAAATATATATATATAAATATATATATTTATAAATATAAATATATATATATAAAAATAAACATATATATTATAAATAAAAATATATATATATATTTAATATATATATTTATATATTTCATCACAATTATGATTGATATTGAAGGATTAATTGGTTTCCTTATTCGAACAAATAGAAGGCCCAAATGGTTACCAAATTGACCTTTGGTTGATCATAAAATGATATATGATCATAAAGTCGTCGTTTATTAAATGTAGTTCTTGTTGTAGAATTTCTACAAAAATCCAGTGGTAAAGTGGGCTGCGGAGAAGGGATTACGTCAAGAGTTCACTTCGAACTAATGGCTCCGGGCTTTTGTACCTGATTTGCGGTTACAAGGGTATTTACCTAAGGGTAGTAGATGAACATAAACAACATGGTTTATTATAACTTTTTTACAAAGCAAATCATTCTTTAGAATATTTACAGTTATGCCCGTTAGAGTAAGTTAAAGGGTATACTATATTCGTCGGAAAGTATGTTACGGGCAGAAGGACGTTCCCAACCTCTTAAAGCATATATATTCGTCATCAGGATCATAAGCCGAATCGATCTAGCCTTGTCCGTATGACCGTATAAACTGAGAGATTTCGAAAACTATAAAAGCTAGAGCAGTCAGATTTGGCAAGCAGATTCCTGGGCTTTCTGCGCAGCGCGGGATTTGTTTCAGCAGGGTGCCATGTCACTATACAATTTTTTTTCTGAAGTGTATTAGTCTTGTTATTACCTATCGATTGACCTTAACAAAAGTTTGCCACGCCTACTGTAACGCTTGACTGAAAAAGTTATAAAATAATTTTGACCATGTTAAAAAATTTGTTAGTGCTAGCCAATTTAACAAACATATATGCTAACCAATTATATATTAATTCTTCACAATAACGTGACCTTGAATTCCTTAAAGCAAGAGAAACACTTTTGACTTTGGTAACAAGTTTGTTTAAATGAAAAAAATTAATTTTTTTTGCTTCAAAATTTCATGGTGATTTCCCATTATTACACTATGATTTTTATTGTAATTTAATAATAAAGAAATAATACAATTAAGTATTAATAAAGAATAAATAATAACGCCGAATTAGATTTTAGGTGTACCACACGCTCTCAATGTCAGAAAGGAAGTGAACGAGAATATCGATAGGTCAAGAGATCAACGAACAGACGTGATAAATGTCAAGACAACAACGAACACATTTTGGTGTGCATAATTAATAATGTGACTTTTGCATATTTGAAGATGCAAATTTCAACACGCCGCCTCAAAAGTTACATTGATTATCACTTCGATTCTTGACATGAGCTTGTGCTTTAATTTTTATTTATATCTTCATTTTTTTTTTTATATTCTTATTCTGGGGGTTCAATTCTTTTTAGATCTAGCATTTGCTACTGGAGTTGGGAAAAACCCAGTAAAACCCAACTAGGTCAAAAATCAAATTAACATTAGTAGGGTTTTTACATAAATGAAATTAAACAGTTTATAAACTGAATTCAATTAATTAAGATAAAATTAATGACAAGTACTTCATGAGATCCATTTAGGAAAAATGAACAAGTATATGAATTCGATTCAATTACTTAAGGCTTAGTATGTATGAGAAATTGAAATTAATAACATAAAAAAAGATCCATTTCACATATGGCTTCTAAAGGCGATGAATTTTCAGCAATCATTCCCATAGTTCGTAGTTTATTTATTCTGAAAGTCCCAGCTGGCTTCTCAGGGAAATAAACCGCGCAGTTGGTAATGGCTTCGTCAGTATATTAGCTAGTTGCAAATCTGTGGGAATATACTTTACACAAATTAGTTTCTTTTCAATTTGCTCTCTTGTAAAATGATATTTAATGTCTATGCTTAGTTCTCTTATGGCAAGTAGGGTTATTTGCAATACTTATACAACCTTGATTACCTTCAAAAATCTCTATAGGACCATTTAATTTTAGGTTAATCTCATTTATTAGTGATTTAAGCCAAAGAGCTTCTCTTACACCTTCAAATAAGGCCATGTATTCAGCTTCAGTAGATGAAGCAGCAACTGACTTTTGTTTCATGGTACTCCAGGAAATTAAACAACTTTCAAACATTTTAAATAAGTACCCTGTGGTACTTCTTCTATCAGTTTCATTCCCAGCCCAATCTGAATCTACATTTCCTGTAAGAATATTATTAAAATTAGTTTCTTTCTTGAATCTAAGCTTGATATTAACAGTTCCCTTCAGATATCTAAGAACTCTTTTAAGGTTTTGCCATAGTTCCTTATTGTTGTTGTTTGTATATCTGCTTAGAATACTTATTGAAGTTCTTAAGTCAGGCCGTGTACATAACATTATGCACATCAAAAAACCAATTAAATTTCTACAAGGTGCATCACAGAGTTCTTCCGATTGCGGAGCCGTATAGTCCAACTTGTTTGGGAGTTCTGAATATATGACGACTGACTAAGACAAATCTCTCCATCGGTTCTGTCAATTTTTATGCCTATAAAGTGTCTAATTTCCCGTAAATCGGTCATTTGAAACTTATCATGAAGGTAAGATTTAAATTCTGACATTGTATCTGATTTGTTTGTTGCAATTACTATATCATCCACATATAACAGGATATATATATTTCCCTTATCCAGAATATGAATACACCGATCAACTCCTAAGTTTTGAAATCCAACATCCTTCAACACACTTTCAAAAACTTCGAACCAACATCTAGCAGCTTGTTTAAGGCCATATATAGCTTTATTAAGCTTACATACTTTATTCTCATAAGACTCATTCAGGCATTTTGGAACATTCATGTAGATTTCATCTTTTAAAGTTCCATTTAAAAACGCAGTTTTTACATCCATATGATGAACAATTAAATCATGTTGATTTGAAAGGGCCAACAAAAATCTAAAACTGTATATTCGTGCAACTGGTGCAAATGTCTCATCGTAATCAGTCATATATTCTTGAGTGAAACCCCGCGCTACAAGTCTTGCTTTGTACTTTACTAAGTTCCCAAATTCATCTTGTTTAATACTAAATACCCATTGCAATCAACTATGTTCTGGCTTATGCACTTAAGTCTAGGTATTATTTTGAAAATGAGACTTAAGTTCATCTTGTATAGCATTCTCCCAGAAAGATCTGTCCTCACGAAACTTAATCTCATCAAAGGTATTAGGAATATCATTTAAGCATATTTGCTGCTATATATATTTATAAATATAAATATATATATATAAAAATAAACATATATATTATAAATAAAAAAATATATTTATATATATATATATTTATTAATATATATATTTATATATATATTTAATATATATATTTATATATTTAATCACAATTATGATTGATATTGAAGGATTAATTGGTTTCTTTATTCGAACAAATAGAAGGCCCAAATGGTTACCAAATTGACCTTTGGTTGATCATAAAATGATATATGATCATAAAGTCGTCGTTTATTAAATGTAGTTCTTGTTGTAGAATTTCTACAAAAATCCAGTGGTAAAGTGGGCTGCGGAGAAGGGATTACGTCAAGAGTTCGCTTCAAACTAATGGCTCCGGGCTTTTGTACCTGATTTGAGGTTACAAGGGTATTTACCTAAGGGTAGTAGATGAACATAAACAACATGGTTTATTATAACTTTTTTACAAAGCAAATCATTCTTTAGAATATTTACAGTTATGCCCGTCAGAGTAAGTTAAATTGTATACTATATTCGTCGGAAAGTATGTTACGGGCAGAAGGACGTTCCCAACCTCTTAAAGCATATATATTCGTCATCAGGATCATAAGCCGAATCGATCTAGCCATGTCCGTATGACCGTATAAATGGAGAGATTTCAAAAACTATAAAAGCTAGAGCAGTCAGATTTGGCAAGCAGATTCCTGGGCTTTCTGCGCAGCGCGGGATTTGTTTCAGCAGGGTGCCATGTTCACTATACAATTTTTTTTCTGAAGTGTATTAGTCTTGTTATTACCTATCGATTGACCTTAACAAAAGTTTGCCACGCCGACTGTAACGCTTGACTGAAAAAAGTTATAAAATAATTTTGACCATGTTAAAAAATTTGTTAGTGCTAGCCAATTTAACAAACATATATGCTAACCAATTATATATTAATTCTTCACAATAACGTGACCTTGAATTCCTTAAAGCAAGAGAAACACTTTTGACTTTGGTAACAAGTTTGTTTAAATGAAAAAAAATAGTTTTTCTTGCTTTAAAATTTCATGGTGATTTCCCATTATTACACTATGATTTTAAACCAAAACGACTAGGCTTTCTGGTTTCTAAGGATGCGCGAATGTGCAAAAAGAACAAAATATGTAAACTTTAATTGAATAGCAGCGTGCAATAAATTTGTACACGGTGGTATTTAGACAAATTGTGTTTAAGATGCGTACATATTGTTTTGAAATACCTCTCTAACGACGTGTAGCCCAATCCTGTAGCTTAAGAACTCCAGACGTTACGGGTATATAAAAAAAACCCAACTAGTTATTTTTCCCAAAAGTTGTAGAAGTAATGTTCTTATATTGAGCTGTTTAACATCATCTTAAATTTCCAGGACCTTTAAATAGAGTTAGGATTCCCACAAAAAAAGGTCAATACTCAAGCAGAGTAGGATGCTCTGAACTGTTAAATGTGGGCATTTTTCTTGATTAAAAACTTTGCAACGGTTTTTTTTTTACAAGAATTTGTCGTACGCCAAACTCGAGGGCTAAACACATTAACATTTTATTTTAAATCGTTAGAGCCGTTTCTAAAAAAAATCATAAAAAAGGCAAAAAATTGGAATAAAAAACTTTGGACTTTATAAAGGCATACATAGTACTATATTTCGAAGTACCTTTTTAACAACATTAAGCACAATCCTATAGCTCTAGAACTTCACAAGTGATGGGTAACCAGCCAGTTTCATAATATTTATGTTCATATATATAATATATATTTATATTTATATATATATTTATATTTATATATATATTTATATATATATATTTATATTTATATATATATTTATTTATATATATATTTATTTATATATATATTTATATACTATTTATTTATATATATATATATTTATATATATATATATTTGTTTACATATATATATTTATATATATGTGTATATATTTATATATTTATATTTTTATATATATATTTATATATATATATATATATAGATATATATATATTTAATACTATATTTAATATTATATATATATATATATATAAATATATATAAATAATATATATATATATATATATATATCTAAATAGATATATATAAACATATATAAATATATATATATATGTAAATAAATATATATATAAATAAATACATATATAAAAAAATATATATATAAAAAAATATATATATATAAATATATATAAAAACATAAATATATATATATAAATATATATATATAAACATATATATAAATATATATATGTAAATAAAGATATATATAAATAAATACATATATAAATAAATATATATATATAAATATATATATATTTAAATATTTAAATATAAAAAATATATAAATATATATAAAAATATATAAATATATATAAAAATATAAATATATATATATAAACATATATATAAATATATATTTAAATAAATATATATATAAATAAATACATATATAAATACTTATATAAATATAAATATGTATAAATATATATATAAATAAATAGTATAAATATATATATATATAAATATATATATAAATAAATAGTATATAAATATAAATAAATATATATATAAAAATATATATACAAATATAAATATATATATATATATATAAATATATATATATATATATAAATATATATATATATATATAAATATATATATGTAAATATAAATATATATATATGAAGATAAATATAATGAAACTGGCTGGTTACCCGTCACTTGTGAAGTTCTGGAGCTATAGGATTGTGCTTAATGTTGCTAAAAAGGTAAAAGGTTGTAAAAAAAAAATCGTTGCAAAGTTTTTAATCAACAAAAATGCCCACATTTAACAGTTCAGAGCATACTACTCTGCTTGAGTATTGACCTTTTTTTGTGGGAATCCTAACTCTATTTAAAGGTCCTGGAAATTTAAGATGATGTTAAACAGCTCAATATAAGAAATATTACTTCTACAACTTTTGGGAAAAATAACTAGTTGCTGTTTTTTTATATACCCATAACGTCTGGAGTTCTTAAGCTACAGGATTGGGCTACACGTCGTTAGAGAGGTATTTCAAAACAATATGTACGCATCTTAAACACAATTTGTCTAAATACCACCGTGTATAAAATTGTTGCTGTCTGGTAACTCCGTCTTGCCACCACGCGGAGATTTGCGGCAAATTCGTCGAAGCGTCTTTAGAACGATCTCGGCGATTTGGTTAAATGTATGTGTGCTTTTTGCTGTGGAAATATATAATAAAATAAAAAAAATTATTTAATTCTTTTAAAGATTTCCTTTATTATTTAGTGATCACTCCTTGTTGTTCATGTACATTCCGTATGTACATTTGCAGAATTGCATATTCGTATGCACACACACACTTTTAAACTTTTTTCACTTTTATACACTTTTATATTGTAACAATCAAAGCGTTACCATTTATTCATTGTAACTGTGTCTGGGCCCATAACCTATTGTAATTTAATAATAAAGAAATAATACAATTAAGTATTAACCAGACAACCACCAATGAATAAATAATAACGCCCAATTAGATTTTAGGTGTACCACACGCTCTCAATGTCAGAAAGGAAGTGAACGAGAATATCGATAGGTCAAGAGATCAACGAACAGACGTGATAAATGTCAAGACAACAACGAACACATTTTGGTGTGCATAATTAATAATGTGACTTTTGCATATTTGAAAATGCAAATTTCAACAATTTTAAACCAAAACGACAAGGCTTTCTGGTTTCTAAGGATGCGCGAATGTGCAAAAATAACAAAATATGTAAACTTTAATTGAATAGCGTGCAACAAATTTATACACGGTAGTATTTAGACAAATTGTGTTTAAGATGCGTACATATTGTTTTGAAATACCTCTCTAACGACGTGTAGCCCAATCCTGTAGCTTAAGAACTCCAGACTTTACGGGTATATAAAAAAAAACACCAACTAGTTATTTTTCCCAAAAGTTGTAGAAGTAATGTTTCTTATATTGAGCTGTTTAACATCATCTTAAATTTCCAGGACCTTTAAATAGAGTTAGGATTCCCACAAAAAAAAGGTCAATACTCAAGCAGAGTAGGATGCTCTGAACTGTTAAATGTGGGCATTTTTGTTAATTAAAAACTTTGCAACGGTTTTTTTTTACAAGAATTTGTCGTACGCCAAACTCGAGGGCTAAACACATTAACATTTTATTTTAAATCGTTAGAGCCGTTTCTAAAAAAAATCATAAAAAAGGCAAAAAATTGGAATAAAAAACTTTGGACTTTATAAAGGCATACATAGTACTATATTTCGAAGTACCTTTTTAACAACATTAAGCACAATCCTATAGCTCTAGAACTTCACAAGTGACGGGTAACCAGCCAGTTTTATTATAATTATGTTCATATATGTATATATATATAAATATTTATATAAATATATATATATATATTTTATTTATATATTTATATTTATATATATATTTATATTTATATATATATTTATATATATATACATATATGAACATAATTATAATGAAACTGGCTGGTTACCCGTCACTTGTGAAGTTCTAGAGCTATAGGATTGTGCTTAATGTTGTTAAAAGCACAATCCCATAGCTCTAGAACTTCACAAGTGACGGGTAACCAGCCAGTTTCATTATAATTATGTTCATATATGTATATATATATAAATATTTATATAAATATATATATATATATTTATATTTATATATATATTTATATTTATATATATTTATATTTATATATATTTATATTTTTATATATTTATATATATATATTTATATATATATCTATATATATATTTATTTATATTTATATTTATTTATATTTATATTTATTTATATTTATATTTATATACTATTTTTTTATATATATATTTATACATATTTATATTTATATAAATATTTATATATTATTATATTTATATATATATTTATATATATATATTTATATTTATATATATATTATATATATTTATATATATATATTTATTTATATATGTATTTATTTATATATATATTTGTTTACATATATACATTTATATATATGTTTATATATATATATATTTATATTTTTATATATAAATATACATATATATAAACAAATATATATAATGTAAATACCCGTCACTTGTGAAGTTCTGCAGCTATAGGATTGTGCTAAATGTTGTTAAAAAGGTACTTCGAAATATAGTACTATGTAAGCCTTTATAAAGTCCAAAGTTTTTTATTCCAATTTTTTGCCTTTTTTATGATTTTTTTTAGAAACGGCTCTAACGATTTAAAATAAAATGTTAATGTGTTTAGCTCATGAGTTTGGCGTACGACAAATTCTTGTAAAAAAAAAAACAGTTTCAAAGTTTTTAATCAACAAAAATGCCCACATTTAACAGTTCAGAGCATCCTACTCTGCTTGAGTATTGACCTTTTTTGTGGGAATCCTAACTCTATTTAAAGGTCCTGGAAATTTAAGATGATGTTAAACAGCTCAATATAAGAAACATTACTTCTACAACTTTTGGGAAAAATAACTAGTTGGTGTTTTTTTTATATACCCGTATCGTCTGGAGTTCTTAAGCTACAGGATTGGGCTACACGTCGTTAGATGTACGCATCTTAAACACAATTTGTCTAAATACCACCGTGTATAAATTTGTTGCACGCTGCTATTCAATTAAAGTTTACATATTTTGTTCTTTTTGCGCATTCGCGCATCCTTAGAATCCAGAAAGCCTAGTCGTTTTAATTTAAAATTGTTGGAATTTGCATCTTCAAATATGCAAAAGTCACATTATTAATTATGCACACCAAAATGTGTTCGTTGTTGTCTTGACATCTATCACGCCTGTTCGTTGATCTCTTGACCTATCGATATTCTCGTTTACTTCCTTTCTGACATTGAGAGCGTGTGGTACACCTAAAATCTAATTGGGCGTTATTATTTATTCATTGGTGGTTGTCTGGTTAAATAAATCTAAATAATAAAGGGAATCACAATGGATAAAGGGAAAAGGAATATCAAACCGTTTGATGGTGATAAATATTCAATTTGGAAGTTTAGAATGAGAGCGTTGTTAGAAGAGCATGATCTTCTGAAGGTTATAGATGAAACGCATGAAGAAATGACTGATGAGATAAAAAAGGCTGAACGAAATGCAAAAGGTTTAATAGTGGAATACTTAAGTGATGCGTTTCTATCTTTCACTAATAGTAGGAGCACTGCTAAACAGATTTTTGCAAACTTAGATGCAATTTACGAGAGAAGAAGCTTGGCATCACAACTATCTCTGCGAAAGAAACTTTTAGCCATGAAATTAAAAGGTGACACTTCACTCCTCAATCATTTTAATTCCTTCGACGATCTCATTACTGAACTTATCGCATCAGGAGCAAAATTAGATGACATGGATAAAATATCCCATTTACGTCTAACTCTTCCACCTAGTTATGATGGAGTTATAACGGCAATAGAGACTCTATCGGAAGATAATTTGACATTAGCCTTTGTTAAAACACGACTTCTTGACCAAGAAATAAAGCTTAAGAATATTAGTAAGGATACTAGTATTAAAGTCTTGCAAGCAGTAGGTAAAAAGGAGTTCAAAGATTTTAAATTTAAAAATAATCCAATGCAGAAGTTGAAGAAAAAAGTGTTCAAGCCAAGTTTGAAAACGAAACCAAAATGTTTTCATTGCGGTAAGCTAGGTCATTTAAAGAAGGATTGTTTCTTTTTGAAAAGGCAGCCAAATCAGAATCTGAATGAAAATAAAAGAAAGGAAGGGCAGGCTCAGATGGCAACAGCAGCAACAACCCAACCAGAGCATAGTTTTGCCTTTATGTTGAGAAGTGAAACTTCCAACTCAAAGACAAACGAGGCTGAGTTTATACTTGACTCAGGAGCATCAGACCACCTAATAAATGACACAGCATTGTTCTCCGAATATGATCATTTGAAATCAAATGTGCCCATCGAAATTGCCAAACGCGGAGAGTTTATCCACGCTACAGCCAAAGGAGTTGTGAATATTACCAGCTGCGGAAACCAAATCACCTTGCAAAACGTTTTGTATTGCAAGGATATTCCACACAACCTACTATCAGTAAAGAAAATGCAGGATGCAGGCATGACCATTGAATTTAATCCTGGAGGTGTAAAAGTAACAAAGGATGGTAAATCGGCCTTTAATGGAATCTGTGAGTACAATGTACCTATTATAAAATTTCAATTGAACATTAAAGTATTTTCGACTAAAATTTCAAATAGTACTGAGTATCGATTATGGCATGAAAGATTAGGTCACATAAGCGTAGCAAAATTTTTGAATTTAAAGATACTAATATTTTAAGCAATATTGATTTAAACCATGAATTATGTGAGGCTTGTATAAATGGCAAGCAATCTAGATTAAAATTTCGAAAAATTTAAAAATAAGGAATATATTACACGACCTTTGTTTGTTGTCCATTCCGATGTTTGTGGCCCAATAACACCCTCCACCATTGATAATAAAAACTACTATGTAGTTTTTATTGATCAGTATACACATTACTGTGTAACCTATTTAATAATTTATAAGTCGGATGTATATTTCTGTTTTAAGGACTTTGTAGCGAAGAGCGAGGCTCACTTTTATTTAAAAATTGTGAATTTTTATACCGATAATGGAAGGGAATATCTGTCTAATGAAATGCGTGATTTCTGTATCGAAAAAGGCATCAGCTATCATTTAACGGTTCCTCATACTCCAGAGTTGAATGGTGTATCAGAACGGATGATCCGAACAATCACCGAAAAGGCTCGATCTATGATCAATGGTGCTAAACTCAATAAACATATTTGGGGTGAGGCTGTTTTAACAGCAGCTTATTTAATTAACAGGTCCCCAAGTAGAGCATTGCAACAGATCAATAAAACACCATTTGAGATGTGGCATAACAAAAAGCCAACGTTAAAATATCTGAAGATTTTTGGTTCGACGGTATATGCATTGAATAAAGTACAAAAAAGAAAGTTTGACGAAAAGTCAATTAAAGCTATACTTGTTGGATATGAACCAAATGGTTATAAACTATGGAATGAGGAATCAAGGAAATTTATGACAGTAAGAGATGTTGTGGTGGATGAAATAAACATGCTAAAACCAAGAGTTTTACATGGAAAAGATTCGGATGTTCAAAGTAATACTGTTGAACAAAGTAATGAATCTTTAACTAAAGAAAATGAAGAGTTGGATTTTCCTTTAGTGGAAAATAATGAATCTGTTGATTCTGAATTAAATGAACAACTCAATGAAAATTCCACATATATTGAGAATGCCGATCCAGTCGTTGAAACTGGTGATAAATTAAAAGAAAATGAAGAGGAAGAAGAAATCAGACGTAGTGAAAGAATTAAAAGTAAACCCAAATTATCATATCGATTTTTAGAAAGATGTCTAGTGAATACTCAAATATGCTTAAATGATATTCCTAATACCTTTGATGAGATTAAGTTTCGTGAGGACAGATCTTTCTGGGAGAATGCTATACAAGATGAACTTAAGTCTCATTTTCAAAAATATTCCTGGACTTTAGTGGATAAGCCAGATAATAAGAACATAGTTGATTGCAAATGGGTATTTAGTATTAAACAAGATGAATTTGGGAACTTAGTAAAGTATATATATATTTATATATATATATTTATACTATTTATTTTTTTATTTATACATATATATATATATATTTATATTTATATATATATTTATTTATATATGTATTTATTTATATATATAATTACTTATATATATATATTTATATTTTTATATATATTTATATATATATTTAAATATCTATATATTTATATATATATATTTATATATATGTTTATATATATATATTTATATATATATTTATATAAATATTTATATATATATTTATAAATATTATTATTTATATAAATATATAAATATATATATTTATATATATATATATATAAAATATAAAAATATAAAAAAAAATATATAAATGTATATATATATATATATATATAACTATATATATATATAAATATATATATAAATATATATATATTTAAATATATATTTATAAAAATATAAATATAAATATTTGTATCTATAAATATTATTAATATATTATTTATATTAAAATATTTATAAATATTTATATAAATATATATATATAAATATATATAAAAATATAAATATATATATATATAAATAAATAGTATATAAATATATAAAAATATAGATATATGTATAAATATAAATATATATATATAAATATAAATATAAATATATATATATATAAATAATGGGAAAAATATATATATATATATATATATATATATATAAATAAATATATATATAAATATATATATATATATATATATATATATAAATATTTATATAAATATATATATATAAATATATATATATTTAAATATATATATAAATATATATGTAAATATAAATATATATATATATGAAGATAAATATAATGAAACTGACGGGTAACCACGATACTTGTGAAGTTCTGGAGCTATAGGATTGTGCTTAATGTTGTTAAAAAGGTACTTCGAAGTATAGTACTATGTATGCCTTTATAAAGTCCAAAGTTTTTTATTCCAATTTTTTGCCTTTTTTATGATTTTTTTTTAGAAACGGCTCTAACGATTTAAAGTAATATGTTAATGTGTTTAGCCCTTGAGTTTGGCGTACGACAAATTCTTGTAAAAAAAAAGAGGTATTTCAAAACAATATGTACGCATTTTAAACACAATTTGTCTAAATACCACCGTGTACAAATTTATTGCACGCTGCTATTCAATTAAAGTTTACATATTTTGTTCTTTTTGCGCATTCGCGCATCCTTAGAAACCAGAAAGCCTAGTCGTTTTGGTTTAAAATCATAGTGTAATAAAGGGAAATCACCATGAAATTTTAAAGCAAGAAAAACTTTTTTTTTTCATTTAAAAAAACTTGTTACCAAAGTCAAAACTGTTTCTCTTGCTTTAAGGAATTCAAGGTCACGTTATGGTGAAGAATTAATATATAATTGGTTAGCATATTTGTTTGTTAAATTGGCTAGCACTAACAAATTTTTTAACATGGTCAAAATTATTTTATAACTTTTTCAGTCAAATTATATTATTAACTTTTTGTTAAGGTCAATCGATAGGTAATAACAAGACTAATACACTTCAGAAAAAAAATTGTATAGTGACATGGCACCCTGCTGAAACAAATCCCGCGCTGCGCAGAAAGCCCAGGAATCTGCTTGCCAAATCTGACTGCTCTAGCTTTTATAGTTTTCGAAATCTCTCAGTTTATACGGTCATACGGACAAGGCTAGATCGATTCGGCTTATGATCCTGATGACGAATATATATGCTTTAAGAGGTTGGGAACGTCCTTCTGCCCGTAACATACTTTCCGACGAATATAGTATACCCTTTAACTTACTCTAACGGGCATAACTGTAAATATTCTAAAGAATGATTTGCTTTGTAAAAAAGTTATAATAAACCATGTTGTTGATGTTCATCTACTACCCTTAGGTAAATACCCTTGTAACCTCAAATCAGGTACAAAAGCCCGGAGCCATTAGTTCGAAGTGAACTCTTGACGTAATCCCTTCTCCGCAGCCCACTTTACCACTGGATTTTTGTAGAAATTCTACAACAAGAACTACATTTAATAAACGACGACTTTATGATCATATATCATTTTATGATCAACCAAAGGTCAATTTGGTAACCATTTGGGCCTTCTATTTGTTCGAATAAAGAAACCAATTAATCCTTCAATATCAATCATAATTGTGATTAACCATTTTGGACAACTTGGCGACCACTTCGGAAGACAATAATATTACATTTGATCAACTAAAAGACCAAACTAATTTTACTATTATCATCAATGTGGCAAATCAGCATAAAAAATAAACAGATAAGTACCCGATCAGAACCATATAAACTTCTATTTGTCTAAACAACAATTTCAAAACCAATTTACTCGTATATATATTCAATTGGAGCAAGTTATGGAAACGTTTCCTTGCAGCTGTTACGTACTTTTCGACGAATCTAAAATATCATAACAAATGATTCTATATCAATTATATCGTTACATGATAATTTAAAATAAAAATTTGCGCCACTTAATAACAAATAGAGACAGATAAATAGGATTCAATTCTACTCTGTTTTTTTAAACTTCCTCGAGCAACGTTTCCCTCTTGAAGCATTCTTGTGGATTAGTTGGATCCGCAACGCCATTAACATGTTTGTTTTGTAAAATAGAAATCAAAGAATATCTAAAGCGAATGATTTTTTAAAAACTGGGTTCAAAAACAGAAATGATGAGATAAATGTCTAGAGATTCAAACCAGACCCCTTGGATGGAATCACACCAAAATCATCGAGTGGAAAACAATTCAGTTAAATTTTTCAACTGCCTGAGCTATTATTCAAGGCATTTTCAAAAAAAGAAAAAAAATTAAAACAATCGCGCTTAAAACCACGAAACCAATGCTTTTAGAAGAACTCTAAAGTATAGTGCCTTGACTGTCAGATATCCGTTACTCAGATTAAGGGAGCAAAAGGCCCTTAGTCTCGGCCAAGGAAAATTTCTTAAAAAATACAATTCACCCAAATCGTTTCTAATGATAAATTATTAAAATGGCTGTCGCTTCGGTTTTTACAATTATTTTAGCGCTGCAGCTATATGATTTCTCACACAACGTAATAGGAAAAAAGTGTACAAAAAGGGAGAACACTGTCAGCGGAAGGCAGACCCTAGTGCAATAGTTTTTAAAATAAATCAAATTTCTAAATTGTGCTTTTCCAGAACATCTTTTCCGAGTCGAAAGATGCCACTTTCAAATAACAAATCTGATGTTGTAGGAAGGGGGCCAATTTATGAATTTGATGGCGATAAGCAACGCGAACTCGACAAGAGCTCACTACGGGGCGGAGTGTTGTCTATATGAACGATCAAGCTTTCCCTACTGGATTGGGAAGCCCTTTGTCCACATTCCGCGCCCCTGAAGAGTGTTTATGTAGTCGACGTTCATTAGTCCAAAGACGTTGTTTGATGAAGGTAATCCGCTGGAACCTATCGATTTTTTTTGTGAATATCCTCGAAATGGTGATTATCCACTTAATAGGTGACATCTTCAAATGATAAATTCGCCTGCTCTATGTTTTCACTGCCAGCATCTGGACAGATTTGATGCAGCCTCCCACAGGCCGCCAAAATGACTTTACTAATTGTATAATCGCAAGTCAAGCTGATTTCGTCTTTGCTAACCGGCTGGAAATTTTGCTTATTTTGTGGCAGAAATTGCACGCAATTACGCAATGAATATATTGCCAAGTAACCGCCTTAGAGTTCCGCTGTAGTTCAGAGACTCTATTGCCGACAAAGCATACATATCCAGTGCGGTGGCGCATTTTTTCCACGTTCGACATAATTCGAGTTTTGGGTAGTGATATAAATTTAGTTGGTGCGTCTTTAGACTTGGTGGTCAGCAAACTTTCCCGAACTGCGTTTTGAGTCTTCGTTCGTATGAAGATACAACACTCAAAAGCTAGTTTGGACGTGGAAAATCCATGGATCTCGAACTTCGGTGTTAAGTGTGGACAAAGCGCGGTATTTCCAGTAGAGTTAAATTGTTGAAATCTTCCAGAAGTTCCCTCCAGCGAGCTAGGCGTGTCTTAGTCGAGTTTTGTAAAATCCTGCAGCGTATGATGACTGGACTTATGAAACCTAGAAGATCAAGGCAAAACAGAAATGCGTCCACATTCCTCTATGCTAATAGAACTTCCTCTGTGGTTCTTCGAGTCATTTAGGATGAGTTGCTGCTGTACCTAATTAATTGCAACCAGTAGCTATTAAAAGCGGTTGCAGAGGTTTTTTAGGCGGTTTTAAATGTGTTTTGTATGAGTTGTTTTTAATTGCAAGCGTATACTCATCCCAGAATCAGTGTGTTTGGTATTCCACGGAACCCTCCCTTTGTATTGCATTTCAAATATTGTGACCCCTCGTTATCTTCTGAGAATGAGCAGGAGAAAGTGAACGTGCGTACCCACGAACCCGAATCTCACCCCTACCCTCGAGTCCTTGCTCATGACTGCTTGTGCGCGAAGGTGTGAAATTTTAATTTTGTGAGTTTTTTTCAAAATGTGCAGTTTTTATTTTAGAACAGAGAAAATTATACCATTGGAAAGGGCTTGAAAAATGCTTTCCAATGACACCAAATTTTTTTTTTTTTTTTTTTAGTGAGGGGGTATACTATTTACGGTAGCGGAGGTCATCGTCGTTTTTTGCCTTTTTCAGTCGAGTAGTGGGAATATACGGGAGCGGCGGTTTTCGCAGCGGAGGTTTGGTCGCTGCCGAGACTGCCGCTGCGATGACCGCCGCTGCGGTCTTATACTCTAGTTTTTCTTATATGTTATACGATTCCTTTTGAGGAGTGTGTCTAGGAAAAATGAGCTGAAGAATCACTTTAATGTTAAAGTTGTATAAGACTTATAGGATCACTTTTTAGGGCTGAGGATATCGAAATTGTTTTTGTCTACGATAAAGTTAGACGGGTGTGTATAGAAAAGTCAGCTAGTGGAATCACTTTAAGGTTTATGTTTTAAATTTCTTATTGGGAACACTTTTCAGGGTTTATATCTAAAGGCCACCCAATAAAATTTATGTGTGAATAAGAAGTTTAGTTTTAAGAATTTCTTAAAACGGGGCACTGAAGCGGAAAATTATACCGAATTTCAAATTCTGCCTCCTCCCGTATATTCCCACTACTCGACTGAAAAAGGCAAAAAACGACGATGACCTCCGCTACCGTAAATAGTATACCCCCTCACTAAAAAAAAAAAAAAAAAAATTTGGTGTCATTGGAAAGCATTTTTCAAGCCCTTTCCAATGGTATAATTTTCTCTGTTCTAAAATAAAAACTGCACATTTTGAAAAAAACTCACAAAATTAAAATTTCACACCTTCGCGCACAAGCAGTCATGAGCAAGGACTCGAGGGTAGGGGTGAGATTCGGGTTCGTGGGTACGCACGTTCACTTTCTCCTGCTCATTCTCAGAAGATAACGAGGGGTCACAATATTTGAAATGCAATACAAAGGGAGGGTTCCGTGGAATACCAAACACACTGATTCTGGGATGAGTATACGCTTGCAATTAAAAACAACTCATACAAAACACATTTAAAACCGCCTAAAAAACCTCTGCAACCGCTTTTAATAGCTACTCTTAGCTTAAGGCTTAGGAAATTCGAATGGCTGCATCGCGACATCTTATGCCAATGCTGGCCCGACTTTAACTGACCATTTGCTCATATCTTGCTTACACAGAGATTGCCTTTCCTTAACCTATGTCGAAGTTGCACACCTTCGATATTTACCTACATCCAGACCCCTCCTACACCACGTTCACCCCCGGTAACTTGTTATCAATCCTTGTGTTCGTTTTCCTTCTAATAACCATTCTACTGGGGTATTGGGCTGCTCCTTTTGTTCGAGAACCAATCGGATTGGTTCTAGGAGTACAACATACCTGTATGCACTCCCTGTAGATGTCAACCTGTTAAGTGAACATTCTGGACTATAAAAATGACACCACTCAAATTGCTCAGGATCAGTTCTTCAAATGCCTCAGTACTGTATTCTAAAATAATTAGATCCACATCGGTCCTTGCAATCGCGCCTAACAATTCTAATCGTGCTTTTTACCTTTTAAACGAGTGGGTGAAAATTGGTAACAACATTATCGTGGTTTTTACCTTTATAACGCGTGGGTGAAAATTGTTAACAACATTACAACATATAACAATATATTTTTTGAATAAAAATATTAAAACCAAAACCATAAAAATGGAGTCATTCGTAGCTTGTGATTTGTGCACCAAAAATGTGGAGATGAGTGAGTTTGAAACTCATTATGCTCAGTGCTCAAAGCCTCGGAATGCCTTCGAGGTTTTAATGTGTAAATCAAAAATAAGGTGTGACTTATGCTCTACCTTAGTTCATAATTATGAATTTGACGAGCACTATCAAAATTGTAATGGACCTATAAATGCCTTCAATGTTTTAATGAATGCTGAAAAACGGCAACCACAAAACAGAAGGCAAAATAATTTGGACGATCATCCCACAACATCATCAAATGCTCTCAAACGGATGAGAATGGATGAGGGTAAGGAAGTACTCAAACAAGGAAAAAAAGCTAAGATTAGCGAAAATACAAATGATTTAAAATTAGAACTTTTATGTCCTACTTGTGGTGATAAATATCTTGCATCAAGGGAACGTCAACATATATTGACCGATAAGCATAAAAATGCATCAGCCAGAGAAGTAAAAAATAATGAAAACATAATTCTTCTTAACTCTCAAACTGTTTTTCCTGTTAAATCATATCGAATCAATAGTACAGTCCAAAACACTATTGATTTAAAAGATTTTTATCAGCTTTGCCAAAAAAATATAATTGAAATTATAAAGCATTGCATGATAGAATATAGAGCCATTAAATTCAACCTAAGAGTTTATGGTACCTATATTAAACAAACAGACGAAGGAGTTACTGTTGAAACAACAAAACATTTTGGGACATCTTATAAATCTGTATACCAAAATGAAAGCATTATCGATGAACTTAATATGGCAGTAGATAGCTTACTAGCATCGAGCAGTGAGTTTCAAGAAAAAGACTCTGGTTGGGCAATAAAAAATTTCAATTATTTTGAAATTACTATAATAAAGCTAGAAAACATTCCTGCTAGCGGATACATTCAGGCCCCGAAGAATATAAGAGCCCGAAATGCACTTATAAACGTACAGAATACTGACGTATTTTGTTTCAAATGGTGCATACTGGCATTCATAGCTAACAAAACTCATGAGAGTGCTACCTTTATAACAGCAAAGCAAAAAAAGTATTCACGAGAGAAAATGACAAAGCCCACAACTTACCACATTAATATTAATAATGAAATAATTGTATACGACGGAATAAGATTGGATTTTTCAGGAATCGAGTTTCCAATAACGAATAAAGGGATTATCCATTTCGAGAAAAATAATAAAGACTTCAGTATAAATGTTTATGAGATCGACGCTGATGGTGATAAAATTATCGGCCCAACGTTTAGAACCAAATGTATTCAAACCAACCACATCAATATATTGGGAATAAATAACGTAAACCAGGACAGTATGCATTACGCTTACATTACAAGTGTAAAAAGATTATGCTACTCACAGCATTCCAAGGCAAAATCAGGAGGATATTTTTGTGATAACTGTCTACAGTTTTTCACAGTTAATAATACTACCCACAACAAACTTGAATGCGGAAAAGTGGCCTCGTTTTACCCTGAACCAAACACTACAACTTCATTCAAGGGCTTTCATAAAAAATTATCTCCTCCGGTGGTGATATATGCCGATATTGAGGCTGTTCTTGAAAACTATAGAACATGCCTAAATTCGTCTTCAACATCGTCAACAACAAAAGTGCAGAAGCATACTGCATGTGCCGTATCATTTTATATAGCACATAAATATAATCCGGATCTTAACGAATTGTGGACATATGAAGGTATGTAAAAACAATAAATAATTAATTTCTTAGTATTTTAAAAACTAATTCAAATTTTGTATAATTTTATAGGCGCTGACTGCATACAAAAATTCTGCAAATCACTAAAGGAAAAAACTTCGAGCTTGTTTTACATGTACTGGTCGACCCCCAAAAACCCGATTGCTAGCACAATCCATGAACAGGAAGGAAATTGCTGTGCCTGTGAAAAGGAAATAAACGCTGACGATCTGGACAAATATTTTGATCAATTTTCTGGAAAATACATGGGTCCCATTCATAAAAATTGTAAGCCAAAGTACAAATTAAGTGATCCCTTCTTTCCTGTAGTATTTCATAACTTATCTAAATATGACATACATTTATTCATTACTGAATTAGAAGGAGACTTAAGCCCTATACCCTGTAATAAAGAGCTTTATATAGCGCTAACGCAGACAATTAAAATAAATGCATCAAATAGATATAAAATAAGATATATCGATTCGATTAGATTTTTAAATTCTAGTTTAGAAAAACTATCAAGCTACATGGAGGACAAAGATTTTAAAATTCTAAGTACTAAATTTCAGGGAGAAAAATTTAAGCAAATGCGTAGGAAGGGTGTCTTCCCTTACGACTATTTAGATAGTTTTGAAAAATTTGAGGATACCCAGCTTCCTGACATTGATAGTTTTTACAATTCTCTCAGCGAAGAAAATTGTAGTATAGATGATTACAATTTTGCACAAAAGGTTTGGAAAACTTTTAACTGTAATACTATAAAAGATTATATAAAACTTTATTTAGAAAGTGATGTTTTAATTTTGACCGATGTTTTCGAAAATTTTAGAAAAATTTGTCAGAAAATTTATAAGCTTGACCCTATTAACTATGTTACAGCACCGTCAATATCTTGGGATGCTATGCTCAAGTATACTAATGTAAATTTAGAACTTATTAGTGACGGAGACATGTACAACTTTTTAAAAAGAGCGATAAGGGGTGGGTTAACTCAATGTACCCAAAGAATTTCTATAGCTAATAATAAATATATAACTAACTTCGATTCAAGTAAACCAAATAACTACCTCAGCTATATTGATGCAAATAATTTATATGGTTGGGCAATGAGTCAACCCTTACCGCTTTCAGGATTTAAATTTTTAAGTAATGATCAATTAGAATCTTTCGATTTCAAAAATATTTCTGCTGATGGAAATGTAGGATATATATTAGAAGTGGATTTAGAATATCCTACTGATCGTCATGACTCGCATAACTACTTGCCTTTCTGTCCAGAAAACAAAGTTCCTCCAGGAGGTAAGCAGCAAAAACTTATAGCTGATTTATCGAATAAAAGCGAATACATTATCCACTTAAAACAGCTTCAACTTTGTATACAGCATGGTTTAATTGTAAAAAAAATACATAGGGTTTTGTCTTTTACACAATCATGCTGGTTAAAGCCCTATATTGATTTAAACACTGATCAAAGAAAACTAGCCGAAAATGATTTTGAAAAAAATTTTTTTAAGTTAATGAATAATGCAGTATACGGCAAAACAATGGAAAATGTGGCCAAGCGTAGAAATATAGTATTAGTAAAACATTATAAATCAAGACAAAATTCGCCAGGCTTCAGGCAACGCATAGCTAGACATGACTTCCATAGCGTTGAGATATTTGGGACAGATCTTGCAGCGATTGAATCAACACCATCAAAAATTATGTATGATAAGCCAATATACATAGGAGTTGCTGTTTTAGAATTATCTAAATGGTTAATGTATGAATTTTATTATAATTTTCTATTACTTAAAAGTCCTTCTTCGAAAATAATTTATATGGATACAGATTCATTTATTTTATCTTCAGAGGAAGACTTTTACGAAACTATAAAAGAAAATCCTGAACGATTTGATACCTCAAATTATAAACTAGAAAACCAATTTAATATAGTTAAAGCTAATAATAGGGAACCTGGCAAAATGAAGGATGAACATGCAGGTAGGGTTATGACTTCTTTTGCTGGACTGAAGGCTAAGGCATACTCTTGTTTAGTTGATAAGGAAGGAAACGAAAACGAATGTATAAAAAAAATTAAAGGAGTTAAGAAATCGGTTATTAAAAAACTGAATCATGAAGATTATATAGAATGTATAAAATATAAAAAAACATTTTATGGATCCCAGCGAGTTATTCGAAGTAGGTCGCACATCCTCTATACTGAAATTATGAATAAAATAAGTCTTAATTATAAGGATGATAAGAGATATATTTTACCAGATAATTGTAATACATTGGCTCATGGTCATTATAATATTGAACATATATTAAGTAGTCAAAATTAAACCCGTTATTAAGTAAATGTTTATATTATAAGAATAAAAATTTGTAAATAAATAGATAAAAAATTAAACTTGTTATTGTTGCGTTTTATTACTTTAGCAGGTCATTTACAGATATCCATGAGTTGTGGCTGGAATCGAAACCGCTCCATTTTACAAGCACTTGATTATTTTTCCTTTTTAGTATTTTCTCTACTAGGAAAGCATTTTTGTCTTTCACTTTTTGAAGTTCCTCTTCATAAAATGACCCATTAATAGGGGTACCCATATAATCTTGTATTTCATATGTTACGGGGTATGTAGACTTGACTTTTAAAACTTTAAAAACTTCTGTGGTCCAATTAGGTTCGTATCCCTTCATAAATGCTCCCTTGTATTTACTTATTCTAACAAAATCACCTACTAAAAATTTATGTTTTGGAAATATTTTTGGTATATTATATACCGATTTTAAAATAAACTCTTCATTTTTCGTGCAGACATCTATAGGCTTCATTTTAATTGTTCGGTGATATGAATTATTGTATTGATTTACGAGATAATTGATGTTATGGATCCACTTATATTTACCCTGCATACTAAACATTTTCCACATACGATTTTTTAATGTTCTATTAAAGCGTTCACATATAGAAGCCTTGAGATGCGTATAAGTATGATAATGATTTATATCAAATTTATCCATTAATTTCCTAAAAGTGGAATTAAAAAATTCTTTCCCTTGATCTGACTGAATATTCTTGGGTGTACTTTTACTCTTTTTAAAAACAGATTTCATTGCCTCTGCTACATCCAGGGCAGACTTTGACTTAACTGCCTCGGCGTATGCATACTTTGAGAACGTGTCAATAACGGTCAGTAAATATCTAAAACCCTTATTTTCTTTCGAAAATGGTATCATTTCAACTAAATCAATTTGCCATGTGTCATTTATCCCTTTTTGAACGAACTTTCGCCGTATGAAGTTTTTTCGCGCTGCCTTATGAATTTCATCGACAACTTGTTGTTTGCTCATCTTAAGGTGTTGATTTATTAGTATTATTTTTTATTTGATGACGATGGTTGCTTAGACAATAATGCTTGCTTATATACAAGAACATCCCTTTTTATTTCTGAACGCATCTTTTTTGATATTTCAAAACATAATCGTGTTAAATCTATTTGCACATCCTTATCATAGGTACCTTCTAAATCAGATAGTTGAATATCAAATTTTTGTAAAGATACACACTTAGGAATAATATGATTATTGTAAAGATATATTACTTGCTGTCTTAATATGGAGTTCCAACATAAAAATGTAGTAAAAAATATGCCTAATCTTAGTAATGATCTCCAGGACTCAGAATCAAACTCAATTTTGTTACCATACTGATTAATCACAAAAACGTACTGATTATCTGATTTCCTAAATCTAAAGTTACATTTTATGGAGTGCAAGCACGGATGATCAATAATTGTATCAGGCATCAAGAAGTCATACTGGTCCAGCTTCAACTGAATAAATTCCTTATACGTAAGAAGTTGCATCCATTCGTCTTTGTCAAATCCAATGAAATTATTTTTACTTTGCTGCATCCAAACCATCGGCAAAAATTTTCGAGTAGTTGACAGACCACATTTCAATTTTAAGTTATGAACAACATAATACTCGAATCCAAAAATGACTTCGTGGTCCTGTTTCTTTCGAGAAGTTTTATTTCTTTTAGTTACACACATGTCCATCAGGTAAGACTACTTTAAATAAACTGTAAATATGTTCTAGTCTTACCGGTATATAAAGGAGAAAGCCCTAGCAAGCACACCCTCAGTTGATTAAAAAATCTCAACCAATGATGAACACAGTCGATCGTAATTCAAGCATTATAGTAGATTTTCAATATGTACTTGGTAACAACAAACAAGTTTTCGTTAAGGAGCTGGCGTTTATGCCTGCTGGAACTGTTATACCTAATTTTTTCCATTTCAAACCGCCATATAACATAAAAGAATTGGATAATGGAGCTCTTAAGCAGCAGCACCTTAACCAGCAGAACATAAACGGATTGGATTGGTCAGCTGGAGATATTCCATACACAAGTCTTGAAGAAATACTCACACCACTCAATAAGTATCACACAGTTCTTGTTCGTGGTGAAATTAAAAAGAATTTTTTAATCAAGTATTTATCAACAAACATTATCGATATAGATATCGGAAGAAGTTTAACTCAACTACCCAATTTTTTTACGAATTGTAGAATACACAAGAAAAAACTTCCACTTCGATGTTCATTAAATAATTTATTTAAGCTGTTTGTATTCTTAGAAAACACCAATTATGAAATATATAGTAATGGTGACACATGTGTTTAAAATTTAGTAAAAAGAAATTCATGGTCCTATCAGGTTGTCTCTTATTATGGATTCTTTTAAGAGATTTTTTGGAAATGATCCCCGTAAAAATGGATACACGCAACTTATTTATTGTAATTATTGCGGATCTGATACTCATTTCGAGAAGAACTGCTCCAAGAAACGCGATCAAGTGAATATTAATAAAACCTAATATAACTTAAAAACATTATATAAGCAATTAGTAATAATATAATATATTAAAATTCATTCCGAATAAAAAAATTTTTTTAATAAAAAATGTTTACACAATTTATACATCCTTTTACAATGCTTATTTGTGGACCCTCAGGATCGGGAAAAACAACCTTTTTAGAAAATCTAATCACCAAAAAGAATGATCTTTTTAATATTTCAATAGATCGAATTATTTGGTGTTATGCAGAGGAGAGTGCCAAGCCCAACTTCGAAAAGATTGAATATTTTAAAGGAGTCCCTGAAACAGTTGAAAATGAAACGAATGAACCAATTCTTTTAATATTGGATGACTTGATGATGGGAGCCTTTAATAAAAATGTGTGTGAGCTGTTTACAAAAGGATCACACCATAGGAATTTATCAGTAATAGTGGTAACTCAGAACATATTTCATAAATCTTCGCACACCAGAGATATTTCACTAAATACCAAATACATTGTTGCTTTCAAAAATCCTCGTGATAAGCTTCAATTTCAATGTTTAGCAAGACAAATTTACCCAGAAAACCCCACGGAGCTATTTAGAATATATAAAGAAGTAACGGAGCAACCTCACGGATATCTACTTATTGATCTCACTCAGGGCATTAACGATCTCTTAAGATTTAGATCTGACATTTTTAATTCAGAATATTCTGTGTGCTATTCAAATGAAAATGGTTTACAAAAAGAGCCTAAATCGCTTGAAAGCGAACAAACATTTATTGTATGTGCTCAAAAAGGCCGACAATAGACTACGTAAGGCAATTATAAGCAATAGTAATAGTGACCTGGTAAAAACAATAGTAGAGATTGTATTGAACACATTACAGGGAAACCATAAAGTTACTAAATCCCATCTTAATGCTCTAAAAAAGTATAAAAATGCATTGCGCTACCTTTCGTGCCCAAAACGTACATTAAACTCTAAGAGAAAAGTCCTTATTCAAAAAGGGGGATTTCTACCGATTCTAATAACTTCATTGCTTTCTGGAATTTTTGGAAAACTATTAAAAAATGATTAAGAATAAACATAATTTAAGCAAAGTAATTTTAATGCATCCTAACAGCTATCAGAAATTGATAAACAATGATAGAGGAAATGAATTAATAAATATAAAATTTTTACCAATATTAAATAATAACAAAATAAGTGATTTCGATAAATGGATCAAAATTCGTCAAGAATTAAGTTACTATCAAAACAAAAAACGTAATAAATCATGGAATTTTCAAAATGAACAAAAAGCGAATCCTATTACAACCAAAACAATTGAATCCCAAACCACTGATTGGATTGATATAAAACCCAGCACATCAAAATCACCATCAAAGTACGATCACTCACGTCCGGAAAAATTTGAGTTTCCCGATTTACCACCTGAAAGTGATAATGAGGATTTTAGTTCAAATACAAAAGAAAATGTTGTTTCAGATAAACGAAAAGTGAGTGATACCTCTTTCTTAGATAGTGAAACAGATAAAAAGAAAATAGGATTAGAGAAACCAGTGCTCAAAGCGAAGCTTAATGAACGACAACGCAAATTCAAAGCAAAACTACAAAAATTGAAAACGGAAACTTTACCTTATCAAAATTTTAAATATGTAACAGGACGTGAAAGGTTAATGCGATCGGTTAGAACAAAAAATCCAGTACAAACTGGTAAAAATAAATTAAATTGGATTTCGTATCATTAACTTCCATAAATATCAAATATGGGTTATTTAAATGAGATTTTTATCACATTGTTAAGTAACGACTCAATGAATGTATTTCCTGACAACGTAAAGTGTGCATTTACAAACATTGTTAACATTCCAGAAGACATGAACGATGACTGGGAAGTCGGTATTTCAGACATATATTTGAATAATTACATTAAATATACACCTAACCAAGATAAAAATGTCGTTGAAGAAACCGAGTTTGTTAGTCTTGTAAATGCTGAAACATTTAGGTATAAAAATGTATCCGTTAAAACGAATATTCCTGAAAATGGATTGATTTTTATTTACACTGACATAATAAAACCAAGGTCAGTAGGTAGTAAAAGACCGCGATGTCTTCGTGTAATGCATTATAATGGAAAGGAAAGAAATATTCAATTTAAAAATATTGAATATTACCCTTTGGACATATGGTCGCCAAATGAAATCTCAATACTCATTACTGATTCCAATGGATATAAGGTACCATTTGAAACTTCAGCTGTTCCCATTTTCGTTACTCTTCACTTTAGAAGAAGAAGAAGGTCAGGACTATAAATAATGCATACCCAAATGTTATTTATTTAGAACCAAAATAGTCATCATGGTGAAATCTTATCAGGATTATTATGTAAATCAGTGTGGTGGGGGCTTAAGCAACATCGGAAGTCTTTACATATCTCCGCATATAGTGCAACAAGGACGAGGAATAGGAAATTTTTTTAGCGGTCTTTTTAATTACATAAAACCACTTTTTCTTTCGGGCATAACTGCTATAAAAAATCAGGCTGCTGAGACTGGTAAGGCTGTAATCAATGAATTTGGGAGAAAGCCTTTAAGAAATATAATTCAAGAACAAAGTAAAATTGCTTTACAAAATCTTTCAAATAAAGCAATTGATAAAATTACCCGTTTTCAAAGTGGAAGTGGAAAAAGAAATAAAAGGCTAGGTAATAAGAAAAAACGACTTCATTATACATCTAAACGACCACGTAAACATACCCAAACGCAACATAAAAAAAAAAAATCAATAAGAAAATTAAATATTAAAGATATTTTTTCTAAAGCAAAATGAGTACGCATATCGAATGTATGAAAAGTGAATTAGATTTGTTTGCGGCACACCCCACGCAAAGTTCTATTCTAAGAACTGAAGAAGTCTCATACAACCCAATTGCTTCTTTGGACGGTGCCTCTTCAATCGAATTTGTTTGCTTGGGAAATGGTGAAACGTATCGAGATTTATCCAGTGTTTATTTACGACTTGTTGTGCAACTTAAAAAAAATGATAACAACAGCATTGAAGGAAATGCTGTTGGTGTTGTAAACAATATTCTACATTCAATATTTAGAAGTTCGTCCGTTTATTTAAATAATATACTGGTATCGCAAAGTGATAATAATTATCACTATAGAGCGTATTTGCAAACAATTTTAAACTATGGGAGTGACGCCTCTGAAAGTCACTTGGCCTCCCAAGGTTATTTTCCCAATTTTGGAAGAATAACAGCAGGGAAATATGTTTATCCGGACTCGAATGAAACCCTTAAAAATATGTTTCAAAATAGTAACAAGGTTGAGTTATTCGGAAAAGTTCATGGAGATATTTTCAATCAAACCAAACTGCTTGTTAACAATGTTGATTTAAGAATCAATTTCAATATTGAAAAAACAGCGTTTTATTTAATGGAAACTGGTACTGAATCAAATTTAAAGATACTTGAAGCACAACTTTTCATGAACCACATAACAGTTAACCCAAGCATTTTATTGGCTCATCATCATGTTTTACAAACAAAAAATGCTCTGTACCCATTCAGCAAGGTTGAAGTCAAATCATTTACAATATATCCGGGCAACAACACACTGTCGATAGACAACGCAGTTATTGGTCAAATACCAAATTTTCTGGCCTTTTGTATGGTTAAGAACCGCTCATACTCAGGAAACCGAGGCTTAGACCCATTTCAATTTGAACATTTTAAAATTCAACGCTTTAACCTATTGGTTAACGGAGTTCAAGTTCCTTCCCAGGCTCTGGAGTTCGATTACTCGAACGCTGAAAAGGTTCAGAGCTCAAGAGGTTATAATATGCTTTTTAGATCATGTGGAATTAAACATTACGATCGTGGACTACAAATTACCAAGGAAATGTTTGATTCAAACAGTTTTATATTAGCCTTTGACTTAACTGCTGATCAATCAAATTCAACTATATGTTCAAATTTAATCTCTCAAGGTACTATAAGAATCGAAGGAAGATTTTCGGAACCACTTGCTGAAGCAGTTACTTGCTTGGTATACTGTGAATACGATTCAATGATTGATATTGATAAGCATAGAAATATTCGTACGCTCTTTTAAAATGAATACTTTACAAATTGAACATTTTCTTTCTAAGCATTCAAAGACAAAATCTATTTTTAAAGGAGTTTTTCCTTCTGATAGGTTACCAAAAACTATTTTAAAGTATCCCGCACTAATAATTGCAAATACCGACACTTCAGATCAACCTGGAACTCATTGGATTGCATTTTATTTTGAAAGTCGTAGGTCAGCAGAATTTTTCGATTCATATGGTCAATATCCCCAGAAAGAAGAATTTTTAATATTTTTAAAATCTAACGCTTATAAATTTTGTTTTAATAAGCAACAACTGCAGGGATACTTTTCTAACACTTGCGGACATTATTGTATGCTGTTCGGTCTTTTTAAAAGTAAAAAGAAAACACTAAATTCTTTTTTAAGAAAATTCAAGAAAAACGACTATTCATTTAATGATAAATTAATAATAAAAATGTTTAAGAACCATTTTAAAAAATAAAAAACATAAAAACATATATATATTTAGGTAAAATTAAATCGTTTTATTTATGGTTTTGGAGCAATACGTTTGTTTAACTTATAATATTTAATCATTAGACTAAGGGCTTCCTCTTTCAGTGCAGGCAGCATATGACACTGACATGTGTCTGGTCCAGATGAAGCATCATCGTCGCTCCAGGGACAAAGTTTATAATGGAATCCAAACTTCGAATGGATCAACTCTTTTTCCTCTAAATCCTCCAAAGTAGCTTTTAGGAACTCCATCCTTTGTAGGTGTTGCTCGAAAAGCATGCCTTCAAATTGCATCAAGAATAGTTCTATCTGTTGAGCGTACATTTTTAAGGACAACTATTTCTTTTTGAGACTGATTTAAGACTGTTGTTGGATTTAAAAACTCAGCTCTTTATATTGAAGAATCTTATTTACTTTACTTATTTACTGATAAAAATTCAATTTGAGCACAACTAAATCTGTTCAGATCTTTTCCTTTATATACCATATGAGTTATTCCATTCTCATTTAATTTCCTAAATGGTGTCTTTGTAGAAAATTTGTTCACATAACTTTTAGGTAGAAATATCCAAACATCTTTATCGTCCTTATCAGTTAAATATAGAGCTATTTTAGTTCCATATGGTGTCTTTTTCAGCTTACATCCAGTGATCTTATACTTAAATCCAATACATAGATTTTCAATTTTTGTGTAGCCAATCACAGGCTTCACGTCATTTAAGGTCTCTAAGAAGTCCTATAAAATTCAACAAAATTAGGTGATAAAGTATTTACTTTTAATTTATATGCATACCATTTTTGATCAGCGTAAGTTTGGATTCGTCGTGCACTAGTACCTAACTGTTGTATACTAATTCTTTAACCAGAAATTACATGGTCTTTTATACTTGTCAAAAACTATACACTTCTATCAATTCATGTGGAGTAAATGAGATAACAATATGTCTTCATTATATGCACCAAAATACTTATTCAAACTATGTAATACTTGAGAATAAAGTTAGAAATACATATCAGTATGTCTATCTCTTTTTATATTTATATAAATCTTTCAATAGCGTTAAAATAAAGTTAGTATATATAACGTAAGAATTGTCCCTCAAATGCTATATAAGATAAATTTTTTATAGAAAAGTCAGTTTATTTTTAAAAACATCGAAATGGTGAAGTACCATTGCGAGTTGTGTTCAGAAACAAAATCCTTTACTACTCGCAGCGGTCTAAAAGGGCATACATTAAAAATACACAACTTCGCCTATCAGAAATCTAAATCCTCCTTCTATTATTGTTATTTCTGTCCTAAAGTACGGAAAATTTGGTTGCGATACGACTTTAATATGCATCGTCTATTGGTTCACAACGCAGAGCTAAAAAGTATTTGTAAGGCAAAGAAAAATTGTTCAATAAATAAAAAACAATTATAAGCCCTCAATTTTAAAATAGTTTTTACTTTATTTTTCTTTATGCATGGTGTATTTATAATTAAAAAGTTAAGAATCTAGGTCAAATAAAACATCTAGTAATGCGTCCTCATCTCCATCATCCAGCAAAGTTAAATAATGGTTAGTCGGTGGCGGTTGAGGTCCCATAAGTTCTTCAAAGATGTGGTCGTCGTTAGGAAAAACCTCATCTTCTGTCCTGGATAGGTCGTCGTCCAATTGAAATTCCTGTGCGCACTGAAATACATCTTCACCTTCTTCGTGTGTGATAAGGGATTCCAAGAAAGCCTGCGTAGTAGTCCCCAATGGAAACTGGCTCCACTCAAGAGACTCCAATCCTGGGTCCCTATTTTGGGTCGACGATGCAGCCGGTTGAAATACGCTTTGTAGAAGGCGATCAACCGAATCTTCTGCTTCGGAAACCTGTACAAGTTCCAGATCCGAGTTTTCGATTATTTCGAGATCAGAATCTTGCGTGGGTGGTAATTCCGGGTTGTCAATCTCAACCTCGTTTTCCGAATCGATAAATTCTACGGTTAGATCCATAGGTATGCAGTACTGAGGCATTTGAAGAACTGATCCTGAGCAATTTGAGTGGTGTCATTTTTATAGTCCAGAATGTTCACTTAACAGGTTGACATCTACAGGGAGTGCATACAGGTATGTTGTACTCCTAGAACCAATCCGATTGGTTCTCGAACAAAAGGAGCAGCCCAATACCCCAGTAGAATGGTTATTAGAAGGAAAACGAACACAAGGATTGATAACAAGTTACCGAGGGTGAACGTGGTGTAGGAGGGGTCTGGATGTAGGTAAATATCGAAGGTGTGCAACTTCGACATAGGTTAAGGAAAGGCAATCTCTGTGTAAGCAAGATATGAGCAAATGGTCAGTTAAAGTCGGGCCAGCATTGGCATAAGATGTCGCGATGCAGCCATTCGAATTTCCTAAGCCTTAAGCTAAGAGTAGCTATTAAAAGCGGTTGCAGAGGTTTTTTAGGCGGTTTTAAATGTGTTTTGTATGAGTTGTTTTTAATTGCAAGCGTATACTCATCCCAGAATCAGTGTGTTTGGTATTCCACGGAACCCTCCCTTTGTATTGCATTTCAAATATTGTGACCCCTCGTTATCTTCTGAGAATGAGCAGGAGAAAGTGAACGTGCGTACCCACGAACCCGAATCTCACCCCTACCCTCGAGTCCTTGCTCATGACTGCTTGTGCGCGAAGGTGTGAAATTTTAATTTTGTGAGTTTTTTTCAAAATGTGCAGTTTTTATTTTAGAACAGAGAAAATTATACCATTGGAAAGGGCTTGAAAAATGCTTTCCAATGACACCAAATTTTTTTTTTTTTTTTTTTTAGTGAGGGGGTATACTATTTACGGTAGCGGAGGTCATCGTCGTTTTTTGCCTTTTTCAGTCGAGTAGTGGGAATATACGGGAGGAGGCAGAATTTGAAATTCGGTATAATTTTCCGCTTCAGTGCCCCGTTTTAAGAAATTCTTAAAACTAAACTTCTTATTCACACATAAATTTTATTGGGTGGCCTTTAGATATAAACCCTGAAAAGTGTTCCCAATAAGAAATTTAAAACATAAACCTTAAAGTGATTCCACTAGCTGACTTTTCTATACACACCCGTCTAACTTTATCGTAGACAAAAACAATTTCGATATCCTCAGCCCTAAAAAGTGATCCTATAAGTCTTATACAACTTTAACATTAAAGTGATTCTTCAGCTCATTTTTCCTAGACACACTCCTCAAAAGGAATCGTATAACATATAAGAAAAACTAGAGTATAAGACCGCAGCGGCGGTCATCGCAGCGGCAGTCTCGGCAGCGACCAAACCTCCGCTGCGAAAACCGCCGCTCCCGTATATTCCCACTACTCGACTGAAAAAGGCAAAAAACGACGATGACCTCCGCTACCGTAAATAGTATACCCCCTCACTAAAAAAAAAAAAAAAAAAAATTTGGTGTCATTGGAAAGCATTTTTCAAGCCCTTTCCAATGGTATAATTTTCTCTGTTCTAAAATAAAAACTGCACATTTTGAAAAAAACTCACAAAATTAAAATTTCACACCTTCGCGCACAAGCAGTCATGAGCAAGGACTCGAGGGTAGGGGTGAGATTCGGGTTCGTGGGTACGCACGTTCACTTTCTCCTGCTCATTCTCAGAAGATAACGAGGGGTCACAATATTTGAAATGCAATACAAAGGGAGGGTTCCGTGGAATACCAAACACACTGATTCTGGGATGAGTATACGCTTGCAATTAAAAACAACTCATACAAAACACATTTAAAACCGCCTAAAAAACCTCTGCAACCGCTTTTAATAGCTACTGCAACCCAGTGTTAGTTAGTGGTCGAACGATACCATCGTTTTTAAGCTGCAGCTTCTAAATCTCGTTTGCTACTCTTAATAGATCATCTACTTACTTACTGGAGAAATTGGCTAGCGGTGTCATGAAGTGCGCGTATGGCTAGATATGGTGCTGCTGCCGTTCCATAAGTTATTGTTTTCATTTATATGTCTGAATTTCTTTGTCTTTGTAGGATCTTCATAAAATATTTTGAAAGCGTCTATCATTCTCATGCCTGGGAAAGTGGTGATACATTTTGGCGGTGCCCCCAGTTAGAGTGTTTTGTTGAATAGTTGGGCCAATAAGCAGTAAACCTTGTAAAGAGTGACCTGAACTTGTTGGTGCTGACGCGTCAAATGCGAACCGCAACTTTTTCGAAAGACAATCTGGACGTAGTACGCAATGATGCGGTACATTTTTGATAACAGATATATGTCCCAGGAATTCATACTCCTTCATAAACAAAACACATGCTGTTTTAAGCAGTGCGTCTCTATCTAGACGGTGCTCCAGCGATTTAAATCTGGTCGGTGCATTCCTTAGCGAGTGTCCAAGTCTGTCAGGACTCGCCTTAGATGGCAACCTGACCTGTATTTGACCACTCTTCGTTTATATGTATGTATCCTTGAGTGACACTGAGCAATCTCACTTGGGCCATTCGGATTGAAGTGGCCGCCAACGATCCGTACGCTGTAGCGTTGGTTTTCCTTCCCGAATCGCATTAATTTGTTCATACAATTAATGCAAGCGTCTGCAGTTTTGACCGCGTCATAGCTCTACTCAATAGACAGCTCGGTGAAGCCCTTACAGCGGCCAACGTAATGACCGCTTAAGTGGCAGTTTATGCAGGTAACTGCAGTGCTTAACAACGTCTTAGTCTTCTGTGGAGTACGTTGCTATTTTTCGTAGTCTTCCCGTTCATCGTACTTTGACTTGGTTTCGTAATCAACTTTCGACAAGAGAATGTGAATCATAGTGGCATTCATTCTCTGTTTCGTAGATCCAATGGAAAGGAGTGATCCTCGTATTGCTGATGCACTATCGATTAGCCTAATGCTGTGGTGTCCGGTTGTTTCATCGTTGGATGATGTCCGTCTGCCCGCCCGTTTCTACGCAAACTAGTCTCTCAGTTTTAAAGCTATAGGTCTTAAACTTTTCCAAAGATCTTCTTTTTTTTTGCAGGTAGTACATAAGTCGGAACCAGACGGATCGGAGAACTATATCTTATAGCACCTAGAGGAATAATCGGAAAAATTGTAAAAAATTATATCTTTGGTGTTTTTTTAACATACAAGTATAACAAATAATTATATTATTGGTGTATTTCAACAAATAACCTTTTACGCTTGGAAATAACTTTTTTTTACTCATAGGAACAATCGGAAAATTTTGGGGAAAGAGTATGAAAAATGTATAGCCTCGGTGTTTTTTAAAATATTATATTACTCTTGGTTAGGTTAGGTTAGAACGGCTGTCAGAATATGGCCTGACACAATTAGACCTCCATTGTTATACCGCATGATTTCTTGGTTCCTCTATCTTTAATGTATCAACCAAGAATTGGGTTGATATGCATGTATTCATACCAGAAGATTTTAAAAACCCATTTATGTTTTTATGGCTAATCTCCGATATTTCAGTGAAATCGTTGATGAAGGGGATTTCTAAGTGCTTTGGTGTAAGTCTGCATAGGGCTGGGCAGAAGCATAGAAGGTGTTCTTTTATCCTTGCAATTTCTACAGAAGTAATTTTTTGGGACTTTAAGCCTAAATAGCGTACCGAACTCTGTGCGGCGGAGTTTGAGTATTTCCGAAGTTTTTTTACTGTTTCACACGCCATTTCTGGTGATGGCACTGTGGTGCGTTTCACTAATGAGTGTTGGTTAGTTATATAGCTTGCTAAATTCGAAGGGCATGTTGAAATTTTCATTTTCCGTTAGGAGATGCATGCTGGTGCTTAGCCTGGCTAACTCGCCCGCTATGCAGTTGCCTACGATGTTTCGGTGACCCGGAACTGATATAAGGCTGATAGTAAACTGACTAACCATCGAAAGTTGGTGTTTGTCGAATAGGTTGGCTTGGCTTTTGTCTAAATGCCCTTTTAATTTAAAGCCATCTGTATAGAAACAAATTGCGTCCGTCGAGCCCAGTCGACCCTGTTCTCAATTGTCTCTACCTGGAATCAGGGCCTCGAAGGTTAAGTGACTGTATTCAAGAGTTTTTCATAGATCCGTTTTCTTCGGTATCGATTTAGCATGCTGGAGAATCTTAGCGTAATCATAAAATTCGTCTTTCCATTACCCGGTATCCCTAGTGCTTACCCCAAGTATCTGGTTGGCTCAGATGGGTGGGTTAAGTTTTGGGATCTTGTATCTATTTGTCAATAAATCAAGTTCCTTTTTTTGTGGGTTATCATTAAAAATTATAGCGACATTATCTGCGTATGCCAGAACCTTACAGCCTCCTCTTTCAAGAATACGTAGTAGTTTATTTACTGCGATGTTCCATAGGAGGGGTGATAGTATACCTCCTTGCGGGGTGCCTCTGCTCACTAGTCTCGTCTGGGTTGAGGTCCCTACTGTGGCCGTGAGCATTCTGCTTATCAGCAATTTATGTATCAGCCGCACCATTGACGGCTCAACCCCTAGCTCTCAGGGATTCTGTTAGTGCTATGGGAAGCACGTTTTTGAAGGCTCCCTCTATGTCCAAGAAGGCGATCAATGTTACTGACAACCAAGTATATGGCAGATTCGGTTGGCTTACTTTTGGTATATGCATGTAGTGCCTCTGATATGAGTGTGAGATTAATAATGGCTCTTATGTGTAGACTTATTAGTCTTTCAATGAAGTTCTTTGCAGTGTGTGGGTTGCCTTCCCTGCTTTGGGAATGAAAACCACTTTTGTTTCCCGCCATGCGGTTGGTAGTTCTCCCACTGCCAGAATGGAATACAAGATTTTTCTCAGCCAGCTAGCTGTCCTGCTGTTGGATATGCGCCGGTGTTATCCCATACGGTCCCGGGTATTTTTATGTACCATTTAATATTGCGGTCTGAAAATAAAAAATCAAGTTTAATTCCTTCTCCGGCATTTCTTTCTGGAGGATAACCTGTTTGTTAGATCCCTGGATAGTGAGCGTCTAGAAGTAGGTCCAAGGACTCTTTACTAGAGTCTGACCATGATCCATTAGCTTTCTGAAAATAGCCCAGAGAGAGTACTTTTGTAAGTCTTGCGGCATCAGTCGATTTTTCCATGTCGTTCGATTGGCTTTTTTGTAAGAGGCTAGTTCACTTTTGACATACGACATATTTTTGATAACATATTATTTTATAATTTTTTTAAATGATAAAAAAAAAATGGCCACATTTACCACTTCAGATTATTTTACACTGCCTGAGCATTGAGCTTTAAATATGCGTATCCAAACTCTATTTGAAGGTCCTGAAAATGTAAGATCATGTTAAACATCTTAATAGGTGAAACGTTACTTCTACCACTTTTGGAAAAACTAGATAGTTTTGCGAGAAAATATATATAAATAGTTGTTAACTACAACTAAAAGTACTGTATGTTATTAGATAGGTTGCTGTTGTGCATTTATTTAGTAGATCGTATATTCCATTTTTCCCACAAATGTTTATAACATAACTTTTGTTTGTTGAAGGTGCGATCGTCACTTGCCTCGACTATCAGGTACCCGTTACTCAGCTAAAGGGAGCAAAAGGGAAATGGAGCAGGAAAGCTTTATTTTACGGCTCCACCTACCGGTTATTTTTTGTAGATGTTATGTGGGCGGCAGAAAGATTTATGCGTTTAAACCGTTTGTTTGCGTTAGAATGGGCGTGGCACATTTTTATGAGCAGCAAAGCGATATTTTAGGCCGCCACCTACCGGCTATTTCAGTAGATGTTATGTGGGCGGCAAACAGACTAATCCGTTTGTGGACGTTAGAGTGGGCGTGGCACATTTTTTTAGGTCAGTCGATAGGTATTGATGAGAACACATTTCAGTTAAAATTTTGGTTCTATTAAAAAAGTGGGCGCTACAGATTTTCGAGGATTGTGGGCGTTGCACCCCGCTGAAACAAACTTGCCTGCGCTGGAAGCCCAGGAATCTGCATTCCATGTCTTTCTGTTCTAGCACTTATATTTTTTGAGATCTCAGCGTGCATACAGACAGACAGACGGACATGGCTAGATCGACTCGGACAGTGATCCTGATCAACAATAAATATACTTTATGGGGTCGGAAACGGTTCCTTCGTATTTAAGCTCCCACATCGAAGCGGACATCGACTGCTCTACCGATGCTCTTGAAGAAGTAATCGTATAGGCAGCCACTATCTCGACACCCCGAGGCAGGAACGTGCAAACCAACCACTTCAAAACTAATCTGTTAATTGGCTAGTCCTAGAAAAGAGGCGCCTGCAACGTGCCTGGCAAACCAACAGATCGCCGTCATCAAAACAACGTCTTAAGGAGCTGTAAAGGCAGAAACAGAAAATGCACAGCTGCGGTACATTAAAAAACTTTTGCCACCTAGTACCAAAGAGTACCCTCTGTGGAGGGCTCACGCAAATCTGAGCTTTCCAACCGAAACAGACACTCCGCTAAGAAAATCATCTGGCAGCTGGGTACGAAACTTTTGCTTCACATCTCAAAAACGTCTTCCAGACGAACCCTGCCACTGGTTCATTTGTTTTACCACAAATCGAATATGAATTTATTTCAGCCAATGGAGATCGCGAAAGTCATTGGGGAACTGAAACCGAAAAAGGCACCTGGCGGTGACCAAATAACCACAAAAATGTTAATTGAACTTCTAATCTCTGCCCTTGAGGGTATTTGTAAGATCTGAAATGGGATCATAACTCTCGGCTACGATCCGAAAAAATGGAAAAAGTCTATTATTATTATGATACCGTATCCCAAAAAAGGCCACAAAATTCCGTCATCTTACAGACCAAATAGTTTATTATCGTGTCTGTCTAAGTTGTTTGAAAAATGCCTTCTAACTCGCATAATACCATATCTAGGAGCACCTAATGTTATCCCTGATCATCAGTTTGGCTTTCGTTAAAACCATGGAATAATCGAACAAGTTAACAGAATAACATCCGAAATACACACAGCCTTTGAGCATCAGGAATACTGCAGCGCAATATTCCTCCATGTATTTTAAGCCTCCGATCGAGTATTGGCTAGATGGCCTCATTCACAAAATCAAATCACACTTGCCTGATTACACTCACAAGCTTCTGGAGTCGTATTTATACAACAGAACCTTCGCAGTAAGGTGAAACGCAACAACGTCCGATAACTACATTATCAAAGCTGGAGTCCCACAAGAAAGCGCGCTAGGGCCTACTCTGTTCCTCTTAAATAAAAAAAATGTAAACACATAACGTTTACTCTCAACAGGAAAACATGCCCTCCGCTATCATTGAATAATACGCAGATTCTCCAAGTCGGCGTCCTCCTTACCAGACGACTACCCTCTTCTCCAGGGACAACGAACGCAAGAAAGTACATCTAAAACAAAAAGCCAGCACCTTCCACTGGATTCTTAACACTTGTTATCCCCTGCGACTGGACTACAAGGTTTTGCTCTACAACTCCACTTTTAAGCCTATCTGGACATATGGCTCTCAGCTATGGGGAAACACCAGCAGCAGCAACATAGACTTTATATATTCAATCGAAAATCCTGTTAACTATCACTGGGGCACAATGGTATATTCGCAACCAAAACATCCACAGTGTTCACACATGAACATGGCATTGTTTATAATATAAGTTTAGAAATACCAATTGTAATCTGCAAAACCAAAATATCAGTGTATGAGTTCAAATGCTATCAACCCTATTTTAAGTTGAGTTACGCCAATGCAGCGTATGCAAAAATATTTCTAAGAACGCCTATCTGTTTATATTCTAATGCGCCCCTTTTCCTCGAAGCATTGGTCCATACTATTGTACTCTGCTGTAATCTATATAAATCAGTTTAAAATATCAACTCAGCAAATGTAGATTTATTTCTCTTGGGAGTGAACGTCTTTACATTTTGGTCTTTTGAGCTAAACTTTGTAATCATCCCCTACCCTAGTGGTAAGAGGCTCAGAGTTGTAGCTGGCACCTTAAAGTCCGATTTGGTGCGAGCGCACGATCAGCTACAGGCTCCAAAAATAAAATAAAAAAAAAAACTTGTGTCTTACCCATTAGTGGTAAGAGACCAAGTAATAAAAATAACACAAGTTTTACTTGTTAAATAAAAAAGGCCAAACGGGCAAGTTTTCTAAAAGTATTCACGGGTTTATTGCGTGACGGTGGCGTTTCCAAGGCCAAAAACTTTGGAATATCGTCTTTTTTTTAACTCAAAAAAAGAAGCAAGGCCCACAAGCAACACCGAATAACAAGAACAACAAACGACATCGAAGCAGTAACAACAAGAACAACAACGACATCAAGGCGGCAATCTACATCGGAGCAACAAAAAAGAAGACGACGACGACAAAGAAGATCTAGTGGACAACATTACAGCGGCATCAACATAAGCGAGCTCAACGGGGAACATCACCAACGGAAGCAGAATATAAGATAGCTTTTAAATTTCTTCACATTTAATACCCATTTCATTTACACATATATACATATAAATATATTATGTACATTTTTTTTATACATATTTTATACATACATTTTTTAAATCATGTTGTCCGAAACAATTTTAAAGTTCTTAGAGGCTCAAACAAGCCTAACAAAAGAGATTGTGAATGGTCAATAAACTAGTGACGCAATCCTCAAACTTGATAATATAAAAACAAAATTCACCGCAAACCACACCAATTTGTTAAAATCCGCAGTAGTCAATCATGATTACTTTAACGAAAAAATGTTCGATGAAATTTGTTAAGTAATTGAAACTCTTAAAAATAAATATAGCAACATGAAAGCTATGTCTGGAACCCAAGTAGAAGCAAAGAAAACTGACAAAGACCCATTAAAATGGCCAGAGGTGTTCGACAAAAATGTCGAACAATTAAGGGATTATTTGGAGGAAACCCATCAGGAGCTCAGTCAGGCCAGCCGGGAAATTTGCAGCTTTAGAGCTAAACATTTCTTAGAGACCACTAAAATAGATAAAAATTGGAGATATGTGGTCAAAATTCCATTTAAAAATAAAAAAGAATTAGGAGACTTCAAAGCGCAAGCTAAAGCGCGATTTTACAATTTGGAAAGAAAATTAAACAAAAATAAAAATAAAACTTAAAGAAAATTACATTAAATTTGGGCCACATAATTGGGTCCAAGAAAGAAGGAAAATACTATTTACCCCATCAAGGTGTTGTAAGAGAATGAAGCCTTACAACAAAATTAAGGGTAGTTTTCGATGTATTTGATATTATTGTCAAATGGCGTAAATGACCATTTGTAATATCGGCGGACATTGAGAAAATGTACCGGCAAAAAAACATTGATAGGAGATCAACAATATTTGCACATTATTTGGAGAGATTTACCAAAAAAATTAAAAGATTATAAATTAACAACCGTTACATACGGAACAGCATCAGCACCCTATTTAGCCACAAGAGTGCTTGCTGAAATTTCAAATAGATGCGAAAATCTACAGATTAAGGAAATAATGAAAAATGATTTTTATATGGATGACCCAATGACAGGGGTTAATTCCAAATAGAAGCCAGAGATCATGTTTAATATATAACCTTTGAATTAGAAAAAGTGAGTCTCAACTTAAGAAAATGGATGTCGAATGTTTTAGAAATTGTGGAAGCTTTGGAAAGCTAAGAAGAAAATAAAATACTAGAGATTCGAGAAAATGAATCCATTAAAACTTTGGCTTCAATGGGAACCAATTAAGGATAAATTTTAATTCAATTTTAATTGTGAACACGGTGCTAATATTAATAAACGAACAGTTTTATTTACATTAGTAAAAATGTATGACCCCCTAGGCTGGTTGTCTCCAGTAACCATAGTAGGAAAATTATTTACGCAAAAGCTATGGTTGACAAATTAAAAATGTGATCAGAACTTGACAGATTCAGATGCCAACGAATGTATAGCCTTTAAAGAGAACTTAACATCTCTTGAAGGTATTAGAATCCCCAGGTGGTTTAAATCCCAGGAAGATATACCAGTATAAATTCATGGATTCTCTGATGCGTCCGAAAAAGCATGCGCAGTCGTAGTATATGCTTAAGTGGGATCCTCCTCTATGATTATAGCTAGCAAGAGCAAGGTTAATCCAAAGAAAAATAGAAAAACCATCCCTAAATTAGAGCTATGTACTGCACATCTTCTATCAAAACTAATAGATAGAATTAGAACAGCAATTGGAGGGGAATTAAAGGCATATGGATGGAGTGATTCAACGATTACACTAGCATGGATTAAAAATGGGAATAATAAATATAGTGTATTACACTATTAATAAAAAGGCACGCGGTTCTCCAATTTTCATCTTGTTCTTTTATTACCTGGTTTCCTTTTTTCTCCTTTCTTTTCGTTCGTCTTCCAGTAAGCCCGAGTTTCATTCTTCTTGTAATCTTGACTTAAGATATTGTATATAAGTATCGATAACATTACATGTCCCTCCTATATTTAGTGCTCCAACTCAAGATTTTAAAGCTAGGGTAATTCAATTCTTATACTTTAATATTATAACATGTGTGCAGAGAATTAAACTGTACATTATTAATGAAAACTGCATTACATTTAACGAAAGACTTCTTAACATTACTGATTTCAATATATTTAATATGATTTTAAAGTGTGTTATTTTGGATATGTGTGTGGCTTGATCTTACCCTCCACACGAGGTCTTACCTCTCCTCTGGTTGGAGCTGTTTCAACATTCTCAATGGTGTCATTATTATTGTTTGGAAATTCACTAGAATGGTTGCTTATGATGGGAGTGTTATCCTCATTATGTTCTCTAGTTTCTGAACAATTTTCATTATTTTTTATTTGATCCATGTGACGCTTTTTTTCACGGTTATTGTTGGATAAAACACAACACAGAGCCTAACTGATGTTTTACAGTCGCCTGAGTCCAACTTGCCTTGTTAGGATTTGTGTAATCTCTGACTAAAACTTCTTGTCCTTGTCTAAAATTTACGTTGCGCTTGCCCTTATAGTTTACAATTGATAGCTGCTGTCAAAAATCTGTTCAAGATGGTGTCAAAGTCTTGATAGCTATCACCTTTCATGTTCGCGTAAAGGGATTTTTTTACGGTTTTACGAAATTTTCAGCTTGTCCGTTTGTCGAAGGGTGCCCAGGAGCTGTCAAACTGTGCCGTATTCCGTTTTTTAACATGAAAGTTTTAAGATCATTAGAGGTTAACTGGCGACCTTTGTCGCTTACTAAGCCGTATCTGCAGAACAAGTCTCTTAAAATTTTTATGGTAAACGATTAAGTAATCTCCTTTGTTTTAAAAACTTCGACCCATTTCGAAGAGGAGTCAATGACTATCAACAAATGAAAGTTTTGAATTGGCCCTGCTAAATCTATGTGAATTCGGCTCCAAACTTGACCGTTTGATTTCCAAGGGATTAATAAACCCTTTTCTGGACTAGACTGCAATTGTTGACATGGTTCACACTGTCTGATCAGTTCTTCTCTTTGTGTATCCATTCCGGGCCACCAAATATATGAACGTGCTAACATTTTTGTTTTAACAATTCCTAGATGAGATCTGTGCATCTCATGCAACACTTCTTTTCTTAGTTTGGTGGGAACTACTATTCGATATCCCCATAAAATGCAATAAAATTCTACTGACAATTCACTAGCCCTACTTTTAAAACTAGAAAAGTCCTTATTGGTTATTTTATATAAAGAACCGTATAAAGATGCCATCTGGGGTAATCCTTTTGTTTCTCCAAAAATGCTCAATAGGGGTTTATGGTCTGTCCTTAAAGTAAACCTATTTATTTATTATATTTGTATTTAAATACAAAAGGTATTGTATTTGGTAACACAATAAATATTTGATAAGGCTTCTTTTTCAAGAGTGCTGAGTTTTGTTCACTTTTCGACAAAGCTCTAACCACAATTCTGAATTAAAATGGACTAATACCTGGTCTAAAGTTACGTCTATTTTAATCGCATCATATGCCCCTTTGGCATTCCTGAGACCAATTGAATTTTACCCCTTTACGAAGTAATAAGTAAAGAGCGCTCATTTTCTTTGCAAAATTATGGATGAATTTAGAATAGTTATTGACCATTCCAATAAAGGCACGAAGCTCCGACACATTGGATGGAATTGGCGCTTGAGAAACACTTGAAATTCTGTCATTATTCTTGCTAAGACCATTTTTATCAATTGAAAAATAAATAGTCAATTTTGGACTTGAAAAATTCACATTTTTGTATATTTAGTCGCAATCCAACAAGTTTCAATTTATCTAAGACAATTTTCAAATTTTTAACTTGCTCTTGAATGTCTTTTCCCGTTACAGTTATATCGTCTTGGTAAACAACAACTCCCTTTAAGCCGTGAAACAAACTTTCCATGGAAAAATGGGTGCGGCTGTTTTTATCCTATATGAGAGCTCCAGGTACACAAGAGCTGGGACTTTTCATCTAAGTGAAGCTGATTATAAACGTTAGATAGATGCAGTTTGGTATATATTGTACCTCCCTCGAAAGCTGCGAAAATCTCGTCTATTCTTGGCAAAGGATACCTAACATCTATTAAATGCCGGTTCAAAGTTACTTTGTAATCACCGCAAATCCTAATGTCACCATTTGGCCTTTACCATTAGCATGGAACAAGGTAGTTGAACAGGGTGTGCTAGAACACGTAGACAGTTTTGAATGGGGAACGCCATTAGTGTATTGGAACTAATGGCGTTCCCCATTCAAAACTACGATGTAGTACGATGTAAAACTACGAGTAACTACGATGACAATTTCTTGGCTCGCATTTTGGAACTCTACAGTTGCGTCGTACTCACCAACAACTTCAATATTATCTCCATTGTAATCGACATATGCAGTACAACAATTCCGTAATGGTTTCTTAAAGAGTGTTTTATCATACATCGTTTTCGGAATTAATGTGCATGGTGCACCCGTATCACAAGCAACTTTCACATGAACACCATCGATATTCACGGACAGAAAATAAACTCCACCAGACAGAGTCGAAGACACACTAAATATAGAAAAATCATAATTAGTTAATTTTAATCATAATCATAATTTTTAATTTTTTACATTTGTGGCACCGACAGTTCTTGTATTTACAGGTATCCGAGAAGAAATTTTTCCAGCCGCAATGTGTACATGGTTTCCGCTGCTGTTTTCGCCCTTGGGACCTTGCTGACTTCCATTGCCCTTGAAATTTGTACGAGGGCTCCAGCTGCCGTTGTTTTTGTTGAATCCGCTTTGCCTCTAGCTCATGTTGTTGTTCCTATTTACGTAATTAATGCTCTCATTTAAATTCTTTGTGGTTATCTTTGTTTAGACTATCATTGCCTTTCTTAATGCTTCAGGTAATGAAAGGTTTTCGTCTACTTCACAAATGCGCTCAAATACTAGACCAGGAAGACTCATAATGAATTGGTTTAAAACAAAGGCAACTGCTTCAATCGTGCATACCACTCCGCAACATTTTCACAATCACCCTTAGAACCCATATGAAATTTCTTTCGCTCTCGAAATAAGAGCGTTGGCGTTGTATAATGTGTGATTAGAATCGAGCAGATTTCTGCATACGATTTTTGAATTGGGACTGCATAAGCTGTGTAAAACACTATATGCAGATCCGATTGATTTCAAAAGAGTTGCCTTCTTCGAATTTTCATCTTTTAAGTTGAGGTCACAGAAGTGGATGTCCAATATTTCCTTCCAGATTTCGAACGACTCGTTGCTTGGAGAAAACTCCGGAATGACGGATGTCTGATAAAATGTAGGTGTTGAGGTTGAAGGCGACATCTCTGGTTTTTGGTCACCTGCCATTAATACATCAAATTTAAATCCTCGTCGCCAATTTGAGTTTATTACACTATTAATAAAAAGACACGCGGTTCTCCAATTTTCATCTTGTTCTTTTATTACCTAGTTTCCTTTTTTCTCCTTTGTTTTCGTTCGTCTTCCAGTAAGCCCGAGTTTCATTCTTCGTGTAATCTTGACTTACGATATTGTATATATGTATCAATAACATTACAGTAAAGACAAATTTATTTGACGGCAAACTGACGAAATAAGAACATTAAAGAATATTGACTGGAGACACGTTAGATCAGAAGACAATCCAGCAGACGAAGCGTCAAGGAGAATAACACCAGAAAAATTGCTAGAACGTGCGATTTGGTGGAAAGGACCTCAATGGTTGGCCAAATCAGAAAAATACTGGCCGAAAGAGGAACAAGTAGATAGTATAATTATCAGTACCGCCTTAACAGGAAAATCAGGCCAGTTAATACTATAACTAATAGAAAGATATTCCGGTTTGCAAAAATAAGAAAGAATTTTTGCATGTATTGAGGTAAAGTTAAAAAAGAAATCGTTTCCCACATATTAGACAGTGGGTATTTGAATTCACTGGCAAGAATTGTAATAATAAAACAGCAACAGGAAAGTCAATTTAGTTCAGAAATAAAATGCTTAAGACAATATTGGATTGGAGATTGGATATTGGAACTAAAAGCAAAATATTAGGATTACATCCATTTTTAGATAAAGATGGTTTATTAAGAGTTGGAGGTAAATTACAGAACTCCAGCGTAGAATTTTCCATAAGACATCCCTTAATTTTAGATAAGTGTCATTTAACAGGGAAACATTGCACGGCGGAATTAATCTTATGCGAAATTATATTCAAAGAAAATTTTGGATATTCGGATTAAGTAACAGCCTAAAGAAATACCTTAAACAATATGCAAACTACAGACAAATTACGGCTGAACAAATCATGGGAAATTTACCAAAGCATAGAGTTACTATGGCCCACCCGTTTCTGAATACTGGAGTAAATTATGCTGACCCATATCAAATAAGATGCTCAGTTGTATGTATGGCAACCAAGGCTATCCATTTAGAAGCTGTAAGTGATTTGACTTCAGATGCCTTTTTAACTGCACTACGGAGATTCTTTTCCAGAAGAGGAAAACAAAATTGGATGAATATCTACAGAAGGCACTCAACGAAAATATTAAAATTATCCTAACATTAGAAAGCGAACAAATGGGATGGCATTTTATTCCCCGAGCAGGACCTCACTTCAGAGATATTTGGGAAGCTGGAGTGAAATCTGTTAAATATCACATAAAAAGAATAATTGGGGATAATATTCTGACTTATGAAGAGATGGCAACTCTATTATGCCAAATTGAAGCGGTATTAAATTCAAGACCATTATATACAACAAATACTGACATTGACGATTGGAAAGTTTTGACACCAGGTCACTTCCTGATAGGAAGGTACACATTAGGACCTATTCAGACCATTTCCAAGCCAAGAATTGGAAATTTAGATAGATGAAAATTAATTCAGAAAATGAGAAGAGAATATTCGGTTAAATGGAAGAATGATTATTTAAACACTCGTCAACAAAGAAATAAGTGGAAATTAGGAATGCCAAACCTTAATAAAGGTCAAATTGTGTTACTAAAAGATGAAAATTGTCATCCCGCTAGATGGCCCTTAGGAAAAGTAGAAGAAATACATAAGGAAAAGACGACCGAGTCAGAGTAGTAAAAGTCAAACTGCAAGATGGTTCAATTTTAAGACCAATTACAAAAGTTTGTCCCCTAACTGAAATTGAGACTGAAGAGAGCGAATCACCTTTCTCGGCCAAGCAGACTAAGGGAACTCGCAGGAGTCCTAGAATCCATAAGCTTGGATTAATGGCGATAAATTTAATGCTAATGTTATTTTGCCAGATGTCTAATGCAAGTTCACCTACGCAAGGACAACAAAAGTGGTCAATCAAGAAATTACACGAGACTAATTCTGTTGTGTTGTCGTTGAGTTCTATTTCAGACTCCTTTATTGTATGCGAAGCTTACAGAGTAATAACACATCTCCTCCTTTAATTAAGAACGAATAGGATTTTTAGGTTTTCGGAAATCCTTGGGATTAAAATGATCTACTTTTTGGCGAACACGACTACTTTGGCGAACAGGTATGCCGGATGAAAGTCGTGCTGGTTGGTTTTTGCCTTGGTTGTTGGTTCGATGATGTGGAGCTCTCGGGTGGCTCAGGTTTAGGATGACGTTGCTGAACGGTTGACGGAGTTACCGGTTCATCTTCTTGTTGTTATGGTGGTTGATCTTGTTGTTGTGGTAGTTAATTTGAAGAGGGCGGAATATCCTAGATCTTTAAGAACTCTGGAGGTTTTTCGATGGAGCTGCTTGCTGGGAACTTCGGTTTTAGCTGGTTGAAAAGGTGCTTGATATAACCATTTGTGGTGCGAACCATTAAAGCATTTTTCCAATTGGACGGTCGATAGATCCTTCAATACACCTTTCTCCCCTTGTATAATTACGAGCGTAGACCATTTGATTTGGGACGTACTTGGTAACCGATTGCTTGGCTTCGACAGGCTGCTCGAAAAGTTGACTTAGTACGGTACGGACTGAACGCCCATGGATTAACTCGGCGGGAGATTTTCCGTAGGAATTTGGGGTGAACCTGTAAGAAGGAAGGTATTTAGTAACTGCTACTCGGACTGGTATACCGTCTTTGAGCTTTTTCTTGACTGAGAATTTAAACGTTTGAACGAAACACCCTGCTAATCCATTGGATACTGGATAGAACGTTGACGTCTGCAGAATTCTTCAAAGGCGTCAGCCGTAAGCTGCGGACCGTTGTTGCTAACCATGGTTTTTGGATATCCTTCGATGGCGAATATCGATAATAGTGCAGCGATCGTGTTAGCGGTTGTAGTGGACGACATTTGAACTACAAATGGGAACTGCGAGTAAGCGTCTACATAGATTAGCCACATGGAATCGAATATTGGGCCGGTGAAGTCGATATGGATTCGCTCCCACGCTGTTGTTGCTTCAGGCCAACTTTGGTACTCTTTTGGAGGAGCAGGATTGTTGCACTTGCAGTTGCTGCATGACTGAGCAAGGCTTTTAATGTCTGCGTCGATTGTAGGCCACCGAACATGTTGGCTAGCTAGCTGCTTCATTCGAACAATGCCCCAATGTCCTTCGTGTAACAGATTCAGGATACGCGCCTGAAGAGTACCTGGGAGTACTACACGACTGGCATCTGTGTATAGGCAAAGCAATTTTTTGTTTATTGTGAGGGCAAATTTTCGATTAAAGTATGGTGATAATGCTTTCTCGCCTTGCTGAAGTTTTTCTGGCCATCCTACTGTAACATACCGTAAGACTTGTTTGAGAAGTTTGTCCTTTTCGATGTAGTTGCGAATGATCTCAGAATTGATCGGTGGTGACAGTTCCGTTACGATGTGGCAGGCTTCTTCTTCTCTTCCGGATCCATGCCCACGGGAAGGTGCGATAGGGCATCTGCGTTGCCATGAGCAGATGTAGAACGATACTGAATCTCAAAATTATAGGCCATGAGAATGATGGCCTAGCGCTGTAGCCTGTTTGACGTCATTAAAGAAAGATGCTTGCCTGGATTGAAATCGTTACAAGTGGCTTGTGATCCGTTATAAGAGTAAACTTTCGACCGTACAAATATTGGTGAAAACGTTTCACTCCGAACATTATAGATTTGGCTGTACTTAACCTGATGCTTGTCAAGTGTTTTGGATGCGAAAACAACAGGAAATGCACACGGACTACACCAATACCAAAAGATGATGCATCCGTCGCTAAGACTAGTGGTAGGTTTTCATCGAAATGAGCTAGCTGAGTCGCGTTGATAATTTGGGACTTCAGGGCTGTACAAGCTTGTTGTTGTTGCGGCCCGAAAAGGTATGCTAATTTTTTTTTCGACGAAGTTGATTTAAAGGAGCGGCCAACTGAGAATGGTTCGGTATAAAGTTGCAATAGTAATTAATTTTAACCATGAATGCTTCTAATTGCTGCAGATTAGAAGGCGGACGCAACAGTTTAACAGCCTCCAAGCCTGAGCTGTCTGGAAGAACCCTGGAGCGCTGATTCTTCGCCTTAAGTACTTAATTTTGTCCTTGAAAAAGAAGCATTTCTCCTTTTTGCATCTAATACCGCACTCACGAAGAATAATGAGAACATGGTAGATTCGCTTTAGATGTTTCTCGCTTGTAGGTGCTGAGATAACGATGTCATCTAAGTAGTTGCCCCCTCCTTCTTTTAGAAGCTACTCCAAATACCTTTGGAAGATAGCTGGAGCACTGGCAATCCCGTAGGGAAGGCGCTGGTATTGAAATAGGCCAAGGGGTGTGTTGACGACCATGATAGTTTTTGAATCCTCATCCAGTTCCATTTGAAGATAGGCATCCTTTAAATCGATTTTGCTGAACTGCTCGCCGTGACGTATTATGTGAAACAGAGACTCTTTTGTCGGTAGTGGGTACTGTTCAACATCGATCTGTGCGTTGACTGTTTGCTAAAAATCGCCACATATGCGAATAACGCCACCTGGTTTTGGTGCAAGCACAATCGGAGATGCCCAATTACTGAATTTGATCGGCTTCCAAATTGCGGATTGTGTAAGTCTGTCTGCCTTTGAATTGTCTCTGAATTTGTCCATCTGTGCGAATGGAATTTGACGGTTCTTGAAAAACGTTGGTGTTGCTGACTGCTTTAAAAAGAAACTTGCACAAATGGCTGGTTCGAAAACTTCGTTGTACGTGCTGAAAATGTCATCTTATTCCTCTTCGTACACCTCTTGAACGTTTGATACTTGCATGATATCAAAGCCGAAAATGTTGAATAAATCCATACCAAATAGATTGTTTGATGTCTCAATGTTCGCAACGATAATGACCACTTGCTTCTCTTTTTCACCACACTTTGTAATTGTGTACAACTCTCCAAGTATTGGTATTGGTGTATGACCAAACGCATGTAATACTCGGGAACACTTGAATAATTTAGGCTTATTCAACAGCGCGTATGTAGTGGCGTTGATCACGGACGCTGTGGCTCCGGAATCAATTTGGAATGATATCACTTTGCGGTGTATTTCAAGATCTATAAGAATCTTGTTCTGCTGACACTTGACTTGACCTGTAAGACTGTTTACAGTTTCAATCGTTTCGATTTCGTTTGCTTCAGATTTGCGACTTTTTTGCATTTGGCATTTGCTTTTGTCTTGCTTCGACATGCATACAACAGCTATAGCTCCGACGTAGTGAAACTTGTATTTCTCTCTGGCATGCTTGTGTCCACAATCAGAGCATGATTTTAGCGAACTTTTGTTTGATTTGGCATCACTTTCACCACCACCATGGAATGGTTTTTTTTTATAGGTGTGAACTGCGTTTATTGTTGTGTTCTCGTTGAGTTCTATTTCAGACTGCTTTATTGTATACGAAGCTTACAGAGTTGCCAGATTCTTAAAGTACTACATAGAAGGTGTATAGAATGGAGGAATACAAAACAAATGTGAGATGGACAATATATAACAAATTCCATTTACTTAGATCCAATGGGAGACGTCGAAGTCATAGCGTCATCTTGGGATCTAATTGTATATTACAACGTGGATCCATGTTTCGACATGACATAAAAGGGAAAACTGTTGAATGGGAAAATGAGAGTGGTGTGTGACAAGCTTCATGGGTGTGAAGATCAATGTAATACTGTTCTTGATAATACTTAACGACAGATTACAGATTTGGAAGAGAATAATTAACTGTTTATGACTCAGGATAGGCAAAGATATAGGCGAGCTCCATTCGAGTTTATGGGCTCTCTCTATCACATACTTTTTGGTATAATGGACGCTGAAGATAGGATTAACTTAGAGGGTAACATGAAGAACATCTTAGATAATTAGCAAAATACTTCAGAATTAGAAAATTACTATGTCTATAAAGAGTCAATTAATTTATTTATGGCAACAAAACAATTAACATCTTTAAATGAAGAAGGTGAAAAGATTCAAGCGGGTGTAAGCTTACTCATAGATATAAACCATGGTAGATTGAATCCAAATATTTTAAAGCCAATGCAGTTAAAAAAGGAAATTTCCAGAATTAAGGATGCATTACTAGAAACCTTTGTACTACCAGGTAAAAGAACAGGAACGAAGTAAATTGAAATTTACACATTATTAACAGATAAAGGAATTTTTGTGGATAATAAGTTAATTTTGAATGTAAAAATTTCCTTATGTTGTAGACACCCATCCCATCTTTTTAGAGTAATTCCTATACCAGTCAAAATTAACAATGAGGTAATTATGGCAGACTTAAATTTTAAATATTTAGTTTACAATTTTGAAATAGACTCCTATCATCTAATGTCGGAAGCTACTTTAAATAGGTGTCAAAAATAGAAAGCTAATAACGTAATATGTGAGGGTAATTGGACTTGGAGTAGCGCTAATGACAATACTTGCGATATAACTCCCTTTAAATCAAATAGTCTGGTTTTTTTATAGGTGTGAACTGCGTTTATTGGGTCTTGCTTTGATACTGTTTCTTTGAGGGCTGCCACGGTTTTTGTAGTTGTCTCATAGGTTTCTGCAACTATAAGCACATCTTCAAGAGTTGACTGGGAGTTCTTAAGAGCAGATGCACTTAAATTTTAAATATTTAGTTTACAATTTTGAAATAGACTCCTATCATCTAATGTCGGAAGCTTCTTTAAATAGGTGTCAAAAATGGAAAGCTAATAACGTAATATGTGAAGGAAATTGGCCTTGGAGTAGCGCTAATGACAATACTTGCGAAATAACTCCCTTTAAATCAAATAGTTTGGTTTTTTTTATGGGTGTGAACTGCGTTTATTGGGTCTTGCTTTGATACTGTTTCTTTCAGGGCTGCCACGGTTTTTGTAGTTGTCTCATAGGTTTCTGCAACTATAAGCACATCTTCAAGAGTTGACTGGGAGTTCTGAAGAGCAGATGCACGGACGGCATCGTATGGTGTATGTACTATGATCTGATCTCGAATCATTTCATTTACATAGTTAGAAGAACAACCGTTGGCATTACAGACGAATTGGCATTCCCGAGCGATCCCGCTCAAATCGGCAACCCACTTTCTGTGCGTTTGTGAATGCTTCATCTCCCACTTAAAACACTCATAGCGTGCAGCAACAACGTGTCGTTTTGTTGTAAAATGTTCCGTTAACTTGTCTGTGAGTTGCATGAATGTGTACGTGTTCAAATTGTTGCTTTATTTTGCTTTATTTCTGCACTAACCGAATACGCGTTAAAATGACGGGTTAACTGTTCTAGGTAGGACTCCCAGTTTTGATTGTCCTTGTCAAATTCGTGGAATGGAGGACACGCAGATAATTCACACGTGTGTCTTGAATCACCATGCCCTGGAGAAGCGTTTCTAACCATCATTGCTTGCATCCATTTTTGTTCCTGTTCCATAATTTCTTTTGTAAATGCTTGCTATTTCAGCCTCCTTTATTGTATGCGCAGCTTACAGAGTAATAACACATCTCCTCCTTTAATTAAGAACGAATAGGATTTTTAGGTTTTCGGAAATCCTTGGGATTAAAATTATCTACTTTTTGGCGAACACGACTACTTTGGCGAGCAGGTATGCCGGATGAAAGTCGTTCTGGTTGGTTTTTGCCTTGGTTGTTGGTTCGATGATGTGGAGCTCTCGGGTGGCTCAGGTTTAGGATGACGTTGCTGAACGGTTGACGGAGTTACCGGTTCATCTTCTTGTTGTTATGGTGGTTGATCTTGTTGTTGTGGTAGTTAATTTGAAGAGGGCGGAATATCCTAGATCTTTAAGAACTCTGGAGGTTTTTCGATGGAGCTGCTTGCTGGGAACTTCGGTTTTAGCTGGTTGAAAAGGCGCTTGATATAACCATTTGTGGTGCGAACCATTAAAGCATTTTTCCAATTGGACGGTCGATAGATCCTTCAATACACCTTTCTCCCCTTGTATAATTACGAGCGTAGACCATTTGATTTGGGACGTACTTGGTAACCGATTGCTTGGCTTCGACAGGCTGCTCGAAAAGTTGACTTAGTACGGTACGGACTGAACGCCCATGGATTAACTCGGCGGGAGATTTTCCGTAGGAATTTGGGGTGAACCTGTAAGAAGGAAGGTATTTAGTAACTGCTACTCGGACTGGTATACCGTCTTTGAGCTTTTTCTTGACTGAGAATTTAAACGTTTGAACGAAACACCCTGCTAATCCATTGGATACTGGATAGAACGTTGACGTCTGCAGAATTCTTCAAAGGCGTCAGCCGTAAGCTGCGGACTGTTGTTGCTAACCATGGTTTTTGGATATCCTTCGATGGCGAATATCGATAATAGTTCAGCGATCGTGTTAGCGGTTGTAGTGGACGACATTTGAACTACAAATGGGAACTGCGAGTAAGCGTCTACATAGATTACCCACATGGAATCGAATATTGGGCCGGTGAAGTCGATATGGATTCGCTCCCACGCTGTTGTTGCTTCAGGCCAACTTTGGTACTCTTTTGGAGGAGCAGGATTGTTGCACTTGCAGTTGCTGCATGACTGAGCAAGGCTTTTAATGTCTGCGTCGATTGTAGGCCACCGAACATGTTGGCTAGCTAGCTGCTTCATTCGAACAATGCCCCAATGTCCTTCGTGTAACAGATTCAGGATACGCGCCTGAAGAGTACCTGGGAGTACTACACGACTGGCATCTGTGTATAGGCAAAGCAATTTTTTGTTTATTGTGAGGGCAAATTTTCGATTAAAGTATGGTGATAATGCTTTCTCGCCTTGCTGAAGTTTTTCTGGCCATCCTACTGTAACATACCGTAAGACTTGTTTGAGAAGTTTGTCCTTTTCGATGTAGTTGCGAATGATCTCAGAATTGATCGGTGGTGACAGTTCCGTTACGATGTGGCAGGCTTCTTCTTCTCTTCCGGATCCATGCCCACGGGAAGGTGCGATAGGGCATCTGCGTTGCCATGAGCAGATGTAGAACGATACTGAATCTCAAAATTATAGGCCTTGAGAATGATGGCCTAGCGCTGTAGCCTGTTTGACGTCATTAAAGAAAGATGCTTGCCTGGATTGAAATCGTTACAAGTGGCTTGTGATCCGTTATAAGAGTAAACTTTCGACCGTACAAATATTGGTGAAAACGTTTCACTCCGAATATTATAGATTTGGCTGTACTTAACCTGATGCTTGTCAAGTGTTTTGGATGCGAAAACAACAGGAAATGCACAAGGACTACACCAATACCAAAAGATGATGCATCCGTCGCTAAGACTAGTGGTAGGTTTTCATCGAAATGAGCTAGCTGAGTCGCGTTGATAATTTGGGACTTCAGGGCTGTACAAGCTTGTTGTTGTTGCGGCCCGAAAAGGTATGCTAATTTTTTTTTCGACGAAGTTGATTTAAAGGAGCGGCCAACTGAGAATAGTTCGGTATAAAGTTGCAATAGTAATTAATTTTAACCATGATTGCTTCTAATTGCTGCAGATTAGAAGGCGGACGCAACAGTTTAACAGCCTCCAAGCCTGAGCTGTCTGGAAGAACCCTGGAGCGCTGATTCTTCGCCCTAAGTACTTAATTTCGTCCTTGAAAAAGAAGCATTCCTCTTTTTTGCATCTAATACCGCACTCACGAAGAATAATGAGAACATGGTAGATTCGCTTTAGATGTTTCTCGCTTGTAGGTGCTGAGATAACGATGTCATCTAAGTAGTTGCCCCCTCCTTCTTTTAGAAGCTACTCCAAATACCTTTGGAAGATAGCTGGAGCACTGGCAATCCCGTAGGGAAGGCGCTGGTATTGAAATAGGCCAAGGGGTGTGTTGACGACCATGATAGTTTTTGAATCCTCATCCAGTTCCATTTGAAGATAGGCATCCTTTAAATCGATTTTGCTGAACTGCTCGCCGTGACGTATTATGTGAAACAGAGACTCTTTTGTCGGTAGTGGGTACTGTTCAACATCGATCTGTGCGTTGACTGTTTGCTTAAAATCGCCACATATGCGAATAACGCCACCTGGTTTTGGTGCAAGCACAATCGGAGATGCCCAATTACTGAATTTGATCGCCTTCCAAATTGCGGATTGTGTAAGTCTGTCTGCCTTTAAATTGTCTCTGAATTTGTCCATCTGTGCGAATGGAATTTGACGGTTCTTGAAAAACGTTGGTGTTGCTGACTGCTTTAAAAAGAAACTTGCACAAATGGCTGGTTCGAAAACTTCGTTGTACGTGCTGAAAAGGTCACCTTATTCCTCTTCGTACACCTCTTGAACGTTTGATACTTGCATGATATCAAAGCCGAAAATGTTGAATAAATCCATACCAAATAGATTGTTTGATGTCTCAATGTTCGCAACGATAATAACCACTTGCTTCTCTTTTTCACCACACTTTGTAATTGTGTACAACTCTCCAAGTATTGGTATTGGTGTATGACCAAACGCATGTAATACTCGGGAACACTTGAATAATTTAGGCTTATTCAACAGCGCGTATGTAGTGGCGTTGATCACGGACGCTGTGGCTCCGGAATCAATTTGGAATGATATCACTTTGCGGTGTATTTCAAGATCTATAAGAATCTTGTTCTGCTGACACTTGACTTGACCTGTAAGACTGTTTACAGTTTCAATCGTTTCGATTTCGTTTGCTTCAGATTTGCGACTTTTTTGCATTTGGCATTTGCTTTTGTCTTGCTTCGACATGCATACAACAGCTATATGTCCTTTTCTACCTCACTTGTGTCATACGACGTAGTGAAACTTGTATTTCTCTCTGGCATGCTTGTGTCCACAATCAGAGCATGATTTTAGCGAACTTTTGTTTGATTTGGCATCACTTTCACCACCACCATGGAATGGTTTTTTTATAGGTGTGAACTGCGTTTATTGTTGTGTTCTCGTTGAGTTCAATTTCAGACTGCTTTATTGTATACGAAGCTTACAGAGTTGCCAGATTCTTAAAGTACTACATAGAAGGTGTATAGAATGGAGGAATACAAAACAAATGTGAGATGGACAATATATAACAAATTCCATTTACTTAGATCCAATGGGAGACGTCGAAGTCATAGCGTCATCTATTGGGATCTAATTGTATATTACAACGTGGATCCATATTTCGACATGATATAAAAGGGAAAACTGTTGAATGGGAAAATGAGAGTGGTGTGTGACAAGCTTCATGGGTGTGAAGATCAATGTAATACTGTTCTTGATAATACTTAACGACAGATTACAGATTTGGAAGAGAATAATTAACTGTTTATGACTCAGGATAGGCAAAGATATAGGCGAGCTCCATTCGAGCTTATGGGCTCTCTCTATCACATACTTTTTGGTATAATGGACGCTGAAGATAGGATTAACTTAGAGGGTAACATGAAGAACATCTTAGATAATTAGCAAAGTACTTCAGAATTAGAAAATTACTATGTCTATAAAGAGTCAATTAATTTATTTATGGCAACAAAACAATTAACATCTTTAAATGAAGAAGGTGAAAAGATTCAAGCGGGTGTAAGCTTACTCATAGATATAAACCATGGTAGATTGAATCCAAATATTTTAAAGCCAATGCAGTTAAAAAAGGAAATTTCCAGAATTAAGGATGCATTACTAGAAACCTTTGTACTACCAGGTAAAAGAACAGGAACGAAGTTAATTGAAATTTACACATTATTAACAGATAAAGGAATTTTTGTGGATAATAAGTTAATTTTGAATGTAAAAATTTCCTTATGTTGTAGACACCCATCCCATCTTTTTAGAGTAATTCCTAACCAGTCAAAATTAACAATGAGGTAATTATGGCAGACTTAAACTTTAAATATTTAGTTTACAATTTTGAAATAGACTCCTATCATCTAATGTCGGAAGCTACTTTAAATAGGTGTCAAAAATAGAAAGCTAATAACGTAATATGTGAGGGTAATTGGACTTGGAGTAGCGCTAATGACAATACTTGCGATATAACTCCCTTTAAATCAAATAGTCTGGTTTTTTTTATAGGTGTAAACTGCGTTTATTGGGTCTTGCTTTGATACTGTTTCTTTGAGGGCTGCCACGGTTTTTGTAGTTGTCTTATAGGTTTCTGCAACTATAAGCACATCTTCAAGAGTTGACTGGGAGTTCTTAAGAGCAGATGCACTTAAATTTTAAATATTTAGTTTACAATTTTGAAATAGACTCCTATCATCTAATGTCGGAAGCTACTTTAAATAGGTGTCAAAAATAGAAAGCTAATAACGTAATATGTGAGGGTAATTGGACTTGGAGTAGCGCTAATGACAATACTTGCGATATAACTCCCTTTAAATCAAATAGTCTGGTTTTTTTTATAGGTGTAAACTGCGTTTATTGGGTCTTGCTTTGATACTGTTTCTTTGAGGGCTGCCACGGTTTTTGTAGTTGTCTTATAGGTTTCTGCAACTATAAGCACATCTTCAAGAGTTGACTGGGAGTTCTTAAGAGCAGATGCACTTAAATTTTAAATATTTAGTTTACAATTTTGAAATAGACTCCTATCATCTAATGTCGGAAGCTTCTTTAAATAGGTGTCAAAAATGGAAAGCTAATAACGTAATATGTGAAGGAAATTGGCCTTGGAGTAGCGCTAATGACAATACTTGCGAAATAACTCCCTTTAAATCAAATAGTTTAGTTTTTTTTTATGGGTGTGAACTGCGTTTATTGGGTCTTGCTTTGATACTGTTTCTTTGAGGGCTGCCACGGTTTTTGTAGTTGTCTCATAGGTTTCTGCAACTATAAGCACATCTTCAAGAGTTGACTGGGAGTTCTGAAGAGCAGATGCACGGACGGCATCGTATGGTGTATGTACTATGATCTGATCTCGAATCATTTCATTTACATAGTTAGAAGAACAACCGTTGGCATTACAGACGAATTGGCATTCCCGAGCGATCCCGCTCAAATCGGCAACCCACTTTCTGTGCGTTTGTGAATGCTTCATCTCCCTCTTAAAACACTCATAGCGTGCAGCAACAACGTGTCGTTTTGTTGTAAAATGTTCCGTTAACTTGTCTGTGAGTTGCATGAATGTGTACGTGTTCAAATTGTTGCTTTATTTTGCTTTATTTCTGCACTAACCGAATACGCGTTAAAATGACGGGTTAACTGTTCTAGGTAAGACTCCCAGTTTTGATTGTCCTTGTCGAATTCGTGGAATGGAGGACACGCAGATAATTCACCCGTGTGCCTTGAATCACCATGCCCTGGAGAAGCGTTTCTAACCATCATTGCTTGCATCCATTTTTGTTCCTGTTCCATAATTTCTTTTGTAAATGCTTGCTGTTTCAGACTCCTTTATTGTATGCGAAGCTTACAGAGTAATAACACATCTCCTCCTTTAATTAAGAACGAATAGGATTTTTAGGTTTTCGGAAATCCTTGGGATTAAAATGATCTACTTTTTGGCGAACACGACTACTTTGGCGAGCAGGTATGCCGGATGAAAGTCGTTCTGGTTGGTTTTTGCCTTGGTTGTTGGTTCGATGATGTGGAGCTCTCGGGTGGCTCAGGTTTAGGATGACGTTGCTGAACGGTTGACGGAGTTACCGGTTCATCTTCTTGTTGTTATGGTGGTTGATCTTGTTGTTGTGGTAGTTAATTTGAAGAGGGCGGAATATCCTAGATCTTTAAGAACTCTGGAGGTTTTTCGATGGAGCTGCTTGCTGGGAACTTCGGTTTTAGCTGGTTGAAAAGGCGCTTGATATAACCATTTGTGGTGCGAACCATTAAAGCATTTTTCCAATTGGACGGTCGATAGATCCTTCAATACACCTTTCTCCCCTTGTATAATTACGAGCGTAGACCATTTGATTTGGGACGTACTTGGTAACCGATTGCTTGGCTTCGACAGGCTGCTCGAAAAGTTGACTTAGTACGGTACGGACTGAACGCCCATGGATTAACTCGGCGGGAGATTTTCCGTAGGAATTTGGGGTGAACCTGTAAGAAGGAAGGTATTTAGTAACTGCTACTCGGACTGGTATACCGTCTTTGAGCTTTTTCTTGACTGAGAATTTAAACGTTTGAACGAAACACCCTGCTAATCCATTGGATACTGGATAGAACGTTGACGTCTGCAGAATTCTTCAAAGGCGTCAGCCGTAAGCTGCGGACCGTTGTTGCTAACCATGGTTTTTGGATATCCTTCGATGGCGAATATCGATAATAGTGCAGCGATCTTGTTAGCGGTTGTAGTGGACGACATTTGAACTACAAATGGGAACTGCGAGTAAGCGTCTACATAGATTAGCCACATGGAATCGAATATTGGGCCGGTGAAGTCGATATGGATTCGCTCCCACGCTGTTGTTGCTTCAGGCCAACTTTGGTACTCTTTTGGAGGAGCAGGATTGTTGCACTTGCAGTTGCTGCATGACTGAGCAAGGCTTTTAATGTCTGCGTCGATTGTAGGCCACCGAACATGTTGGCTAGCTAGCTGCTTCATTCGAACAATGCCCCAATGTCCTTCGTGTAACAGATTCAGGATACGCGCCTGAAGAGTACCTGGGAGTACTACACGACTGGCATCTGTGTATAGGCAAAGCAATTTTTTGTTTATTGTGAGGGCAAATTTTCGATTAAAGTATGGTGATAATGCTTTCTCGCCTTGCTGAAGTTTTTCTGGCCATCCTACTGTAACATACCGTAAGACTTGTTTGAGAAGTTTGTCCTTTTCGATGTAGTTGCGAATGATCTCAGAATTGATCGGTGGTGACAGTTCCGTTACGATGTGGCAGGCTTCTTCTTCTCTTCCGGATCCATGCCCACGGGAAGGTGCGATAGGGCATCTGCGTTGCCATGAGCAGATGTAGAACGATACTGAATCTCAAAATTATAGGCCATGAGAATGATGGCCTAGCGCTGTAGCCTGTTTGACGTCATTAAAGAAAGATGCTTGCCTGGATTGAAATCGTTACAAGTGGCTTGTGATCCGTTATAAGAGTAAACTTTCGACCGTACAAATATTGGTGAAAACGTTTCACTCCGAACATTATAGATTTGGCTGTACTTAACCTGATGCTTGTCAAGTGTTTTGGATGCGAAAACAACAGGAAATGCACACGGACTACACCAATACCAAAAGATGATGCATCCGTCGCTAAGACTAGTGGTAGGTTTTCATCGAAATGAGCTAGCTGAGTCGCGTTGATAATTTGGGACTTCAGGGCTGTACAAGCTTGTTGTTGTTGCGGCCCGAAAAGGTATGCTAATTTTTTTTTCGACGAAGTTGATTTAAAGGAGCGGCCAACTGAGAATGGTTCGGTATAAAGTTGCAATAGTAATTAATTTTAACCATGAATGCTTCTAATTGCTGCAGATTAGAAGGCGGACGCAACAGTTTAACAGCCTCCAAGCCTGAGCTGTCTGGAAGAACCCTGGAGCGCTGATTCTTCGCCCTAAGTACTTAATTTCGTCCTTGAAAAAGAAGCATTCCTCTTTTTTGCATCTAATACCGCACTCACGAAGAATAATGAGAACATGGTAGATTCGCTTTAGATGTTTCTCGCTTGTAGGTGCTGAGATAACGATGTCATCTAAGTAGTTGCCCCCTCCTTCTTTTAGAAGCTACTCCAAATACCTTTGGAAGATAGCTGGAGCACTGGCAATCCCGTAGGGAAGGCGCTGGTATTGAAATAGGCCAAGGGGTGTGTTGACGACCATGATAGTTTTTGAATCCTCATCCAGTTCCATTTGAAGATAGGCATCCTTTAAATCGATTTTGCTGAACTGCTCGCCGTGACGTATTATGTGAAACAGAGACTCTTTTGTCGGTAGTGGGTACTGTTCAACATCGATCTGTGCGTTGACTGTTTGCTTAAAATCGCCACATATGCGAATAACGCCACCTGGTTTTGGTGCAAGCACAATCGGAGATGCCCAATTACTGAATTTGATCGCCTTCCAAATTGCGGATTGTGTAAGTCTGTCTGCCTTTAAATTGTCTCTGAATTTGTCCATCTGTGCGAATGGAATTTGACGGTTCTTGAAAAACGTTGGTGTTGCTGACTGCTTTAAAAAGAAACTTGCACAAATGGCTGGTTCGAAAACTTCGTTGTACGTGCTGAAAAGGTCACCTTATTCCTCTTCGTACACCTCTTGAACGTTTGATACTTGCATGATATCAAAGCCGAAAATGTTGAATAAATCCATACCAAATAGATTGTTTGATGTCTCAATGTTCGCAACGATAATGACCACTTGCTTCTCTTTTTCACCACACTTTGTAATTGTGTACAACTCTCCAAGTATTGGTATTGGTGTATGACCAAACGCATGTAATACTCGGGAACACTTGAATAATTTAGGCTTATTCAACAGCGCGTATGTAGTGGCGTTGATCACGGACGCTGTGGCTCCGGAATCAATTTGGAATGATATCACTTTGCGGTGTATTTCAAGATCTATAAGAATCTTGTTCTGCTGACACTTGACTTGACCTGTAAGACTGTTTACAGTTTCAATCGTTTCGATTTCGTTTGCTTCAGATTTGCGACTTTTTTGCATTTGGCATTTGCTTTTGTCTTGCTTCGACATGCATACAACAGCTATATGTCCTTTTCTACCTCACTTGTGTCATACGACGTAGTGAAACTTGTATTTCTCTCTGGCATGCTTGTGTCCACAATCAGAGCATGATTTTAGCGAACTTTTGTTTGATTTGGCATCACTTTCACCACCACCATGGAATGGTTTTTTTATAGGTGTGAACTGCGTTTATTGTTGTGTTCTCGTTGAGTTCAATTTCAGACTGCTTTATTGTATACGAAGCTTACAGAGTTGCCAGATTCTTAAAGTACTACATAGAAGGTGTATAGAATGGAGGAATACAAAACAAATGTGAGATGGACAATATATAACAAATTCCATTTACTTAGATCCAATGGGAGACGTCGAAGTCATAGCGTCATCTATTGGGATCTAATTGTATATTACAACGTGGATCCATATTTCGACATGATATAAAAGGGAAAACTGTTGAATGGGAAAATGAGAGTGGTGTGTGACAAGCTTCATGGGTGTGAAGATCAATGTAATACTGTTCTTGATAATACTTAACGACAGATTACAGATTTGGAAGAGAATAATTAACTGTTTATGACTCAGGATAGGCAAAGATATAGGCGAGCTCCATTCGAGCTTATGGGCTCTCTCTATCACATACTTTTTGGTATAATGGACGCTGAAGATAGGATTAACTTAGAGGGTAACATGAAGAACATCTTAGATAATTAGCAAAGTACTTCAGAATTAGAAAATTACTATGTCTATAAAGAGTCAATTAATTTATTTATGGCAACAAAACAATTAACATCTTTAAATGAAGAAGGTGAAAAGATTCAAGCGGGTGTAAGCTTACTCATAGATATAAACCATGGTAGATTGAATCCAAATATTTTAAAGCCAATGCAGTTAAAAAAGGAAATTTCCAGAATTAAGGATGCATTACTAGAAACCTTTGTACTACCAGGTAAAAGAACAGGAACGAAGTTAATTGAAATTTACACATTATTAACAGATAAAGGAATTTTTGTGGATAATAAGTTAATTTTGAATGTAAAAATTTCCTTATGTTGTAGACACCCATCCCATCTTTTTAGAGTAATTCCTAACCAGTCAAAATTAACAATGAGGTAATTATGGCAGACTTAAATTTTAAATATTTAGTTTACAATTTTGAAATAGACTCCTATCATCTAATGTCGGAAGCTACTTTAAATAGGGCTGCCACGGTTTTTGTAGTTGTCTCATAGGTTTCTGCAACTATAAGCACATCTTCAAGAGTTGACTGGGAGTTCTGAAGAGCAGATGCACGGACGGCATCGTATGGTGTATGTACTATGATCTGATCTCGAATCATTTCATTTACATAGTTAGAAGAACAACCGTTGGCATTACAGACGAATTGGCATTCCCGAGCGATCCCGCTCCAATCGGCAACCCACTTTCTGTGCGTTTGTGAATGCTTCATCTCTCTCTTAAAACACTCATAGCGTGCAGCAACAACGTGTCGTTTTGTTGTAAAATGTTCCGTTAACTTGTCTGTGAGTTGCATGAATGTGTACGTGTTCAAATTGTTGCTTTATTTTGCTTTATTTCTGCACTAACCGAATACGCGTTAAAATGACGGGTTAACTGTTCTAGGTAAGACTCCCAGTTTTGATTGTCCTTGTCGAATTCGTGGAATGGAGGACACGCAGATAATTCACCCGTGTGTCTTGAATCACCATGCCCTGGAGAAGCGTTTCTAACCATCATTGCTTACATCCATTTTTGTTCCTGTTCCATAATTTCTTTTGTAAATGCTTGCTGTTTCAGACTCCTTTATTGTATGCGAAGCTTACAGAGTAATAACACATCTCCTCCTTTAATTAAGAACGAATAGGATTTTTAGGTTTTCGGAAATCCTTGGGATTAAAATGATCTACTTTTTGGCGAACACGACTACTTTGGCGAGCAGGTATGCCGGATGAAAGTCGTTCTGGTTGGTTTTTGCCTTGGTTGTTGGTTCGATGATGTGGAGCTCTCGGGTGGCTCAGGTTAAGGATGACGTTGCTGAACGGTTGACGGAGTTACCGGTTCATCTTCTTGTTGTTATGGTGGTTGATCTTGTTGTTGTGGTAGTTAATTTGAAGAGGGCGGAATATCCTAGATCTTTAAGAACTCTGGAGGTTTTTCGATGGAGCTGCTTGCTGGGAACTTCGGTTTTAGCTGGTTGAAAAGGCGCTTGATATAACCATTTGTGGTGCGAACCATTAAAGCATTTTTCCAATTGGACGGTCGATAGATCCTTCAATACACCTTTCTCCCCTTGTATAATTACGAGCGTAGACCATTTGATTTGGGACGTACTTGGTAACCGATTGCTTGGCTTCGACAGGCTGCTCGAAAAGTTGACTTAGTACGGTACGGACTGAACGCCCATGGATTAACTCGGCGGGAGATTTTCCGTAGGAATTTGGGGTGAACCTGTAAGAAGGAAGGTATTTAGTAACTGCTACTCGGACTGGTATACCGTCTTTGAGCTTTTTCTTGACTGAGAATTTAAACGTTTGAACGAAACACCCTGCTAATCCATTGGATACTGGATAGAACGTTGACGTCTGCAGAATTCTTCAAAGGCGTCAGCCGTAAGCTGCGGACCGTTGTTGCTAACCATGGTTTTTGGATATCCTTCGATGGCGAATATCGATAATAGTGCAGCGATCGTGTTAGCGGTTGTAGTGGACGACATTTGAACTACAAATGGGAACTGCGAGTAAGCGTCTACATAGATTAGCCACATGGAATCGAATATTGGGCCGGTGAAGTCGATATGGATTCGCTCCCACGCTGTTGTTGCTTCAGGCCAACTTTGGTACTCTTTTGGAGGAGCAGGATTGTTGCACTTGCAGTTGCTGCATGACTGAGCAAGGCTTTTAATGTCTGCGTCGATTGTAGGCCACCGAACATGTTGTCTAGCTAGCTGCTTCATTCGAACAATGCCCCAATGTCCTTCGTGTAACAGATTCAGGATACGCGCCTGAAGAGTACCTGGGAGTACTACACGACTGGCATCTGTGTATAGGCAAAGCAATTTTTTGTTTATTGTGAGGGCAAATTTTCGATTAAAGTATGGTGATAATGCTTTCTCGCCTTGCTGAAGTTTTTCTGGCCATCCTACTGTAACATACCGTAAGACTTGTTTGAGAAGTTTGTCCTTTTCGATGTAGTTGCGAATGATCTCAGAATTGATCGGTGGTGACAGTTCCGTTACGATGTGGCAGGCTTCTTCTTCTCTTCCGGATCCATGCCCACGGGAAGGTGCGATAGGGCATCTGCGTTGCCATGAGCAGATGTAGAACGATACTGAATCTCAAAATTATAGGCCTTGAGAATGATGGCCTAGCGCTGTAGCCTGTTTGACGTCATTAAAGAAAGATGCTTGCCTGGATTGAAATCGTTACAAGTGGCTTGTGATCCGTTATAAGAGTAAACTTTCGACCGTACAAATATTGGTGAAAACGTTTCACTCCGAATATTATAGATTTGGCTGTACTTAACCTGATGCTTGTCAAGTGTTTTGGATGCGAAAACAACAGGAAATGCACAAGGACTACACCAATACCAAAAGATGATGCATCCGTCGCTAAGACTAGTGGTAGGTTTTCATCGAAATGAGCTAGCTGAGTCGCGTTGATAATTTGGGACTTCAGGGCTGTACAAGCTTGTTGTTGTTGCGGCCCGAAAAGGTATGCTAATTTTTTTTTCGACGAAGTTGATTTAAAGGAGCGGCCAACTGAGAATAGTTCGGTATAAAGTTGCAATAGTAATTAATTTTAACCATGAATGCTTCTAATTGCTGCAGATTAGAAGGCGGACGCAACAGTTTAACAGCCTCCAAGCCTGAGCTGTCTGGAAGAACCCTGGAGCGCTGATTCTTCGCCCTAAGTACTTAATTTCGTCCTTGAAAAAGAAGCATTTCTCCTTTTTGCATCTAATACCGCACTCACGAAGAATAATGAGAACATGGTAGATTCGCTTTAGATGTTTCTCGCTTGTAGGTGCTGAGATAACGATGTCATCTAAGTAGTTGCCCCCTCCTTCTTTTAGAAGCTACTCCAAATACCTTTGGAAGATAGCTGGAGCACTGGCAATCCCGTAGGGAAGGCGCTGGTATTGAAATAGGCCAAGGGGTGTGTTGACGACCATGATAGTTTTTGAATCCTCATCCAGTTCCATTTGAAGATAGGCATCCTTTAAATCGATTTTGCTGAACTGCTCGCCGTGACGTATTATGTGAAACAGAGACTCTTTTGTCGGTAGTGGGTACTGTTCAACATCGATCTGTGCGTTGACTGTTTGCTTAAAATCGCCACATATGCGAATAACGCCACCTGGTTTTGGTGCAAGCACAATCGGAGATGCCCAATTACTGAATTTGATCGGCTTCCAAATTGCGGATTGTGTAAGTCTGTCTGAATTTGTCCATCTGTGCGAATGGAATTTGACGGTTCTTGAAAAACGTTGGTGTTGCTGACTGCTTTAAAAAGAAACTTGCACAAATGGCTGGTTCGAAAACTTCGTTGTACGTGCTGAAAAGGTCACCTTATTCCTCTTCGTACACCTCTTGAACGTTTGATACTTGCATGATATCAAAGCCGAAAATGTTAAATAAATCCATACCAAATAGATTGTTTGATGTCTCAATGTTCGCAACGATAATGACCACTTGCTTCCAAGTATTGGTATTGGTGTATGACCAAACGCATGTAATACTCGGGAACACTTGAATAATTTAGGCTTATTCAACAGCGCGTATGTAGTGGCGTTGATCACGGACGCTGTGGCTCCGGAATCAATTTGGAATGATATCACTTTGCGGTGTATTTCAAGATCTATAAGAATCTTGTTCTGCTGACACTTGACTTGACCTGTAAGACTGTTTACAGTTTCAATCGTTTCGATTTCGTTTGCTTCAGATTTGCGACTTTTTTGCATTTGGCATTTGCTTTTGTCTTGCTTCGACATGCATACAACAGCTATATGTCCTTTTCTACCTCACTTGTGTCATACGACGTAGTGAAACTTGTATTTCTCTCTGGCATGCTTGTGTCCACAATCAGAGCATGATTTTAGCGAACTTTTGTTTGATTTGGCATCACTTTCACCACCACCATGGAATGGTTTTTTTTTATAGGTGTGAACTGCGTTTATTGTTGTGTTCTCGTTGAGTTCTATTTCAGACTGCTTTATTGTATACGAAGCTTACAGAGTTGCCAGATTCTTAAAGTACTACATAGAAGGTGTATAGAATGGAGGAATACAAAACAAATGTGAGATGGACAATATATAACAAATTCCATTTACTTAGATCCAATGGGAGACGTCGAAGTCATAGCGTCATCTATTGGGATCTAATTGTATATTACAACGTGGATCCATATTTCGACATGATATAAAAGGGAAAACTGTTGAATGGGAAAATGAGAGTGGTGTGTGACAAGCTTCATGGGTGTGAAGATCAATGTAATACTGTTCTTGATAATACTTAACGACAGATTACAGATTTGGAAGAGAATAATTAACTGTTTATGACTCAGGATAGGCAAAGATATAGGCGAGCTCCATTCGAGTTTATGGGCTCTCTCTATCACATACTTTTTGGTATAATGGACGCTGAAGATAGGATTAACTTAGAGGGTAACATGAAGAACATCTTAGATAATTAGCAAAATACTTCAGAATTAGAAAATTACTATGTCTATAAAGAGTCAATTAATTTATTTATGGCAACAAAACAATTAACATCTTTAAATGAAGAAGGTGAAAAGATTCAAGCGGGTGTAAGCTTACTCATAGATATAAACCATGGTAGATTGAATCCAAATATTTTAAAGCCAATGCAGTTAAAAAAGGAAATTTCCAGAATTAAGGATGCATTACTAGAAACCTTTGTACTACCAGGTAAAAGAACAGGAACGAAGTTAATTGAAATTTACACATTATTAACAGATAAAGGAATTTTTGTGGATAATAAGTTAATTTTGAATGTAAAAATTTCCTTATGTTGTAGACACCCATCCCATCTTTTTAGAGTAATTCCTAACCAGTCAAAATTAACAATGAGGTAATTATGGCAGACTTAAACTTTAAATATTTAGTTTACAATTTTGAAATAGACTCCTATCATCTAATGTCGGAAGCTACTTTAAATAGGTGTCAAAAATAGAAAGCTAATAACGTAATATGTGAGGGTAATTGGACTTGGAGTAGCGCTAATGACAATACTTGCGATATAACTCCCTTTAAATCAAATAGTCTGGTTTTTTTTATAGGTGTAAACTGCGTTTATTGGGTCTTGCTTTGATACTGTTTCTTTGAGGGCTGCCACGGTTTTTGTAGTTGTCTCATAGGTTTCTGCAACTATAAGCACATCTTCAAGAGTTGACTGGGAGTTCTTAAGAGCAGATGCACTTAAATTTTAAATATTTAGTTTACAATTTTGAAATAGACTCCTATCATCTAATGTCGGAAGCTTCTTTAAATAGGTGTCAAAAATGGAAAGCTAATAACGTAATATGTGAAGGAAATTGGCCTTGGAGTAGCGCTAATGACAATACTTGCGAAATAACTCCCTTTAAATCAAATAGTTTAGTTTTTTTTTATGGGTGTGAACTGCGTTTATTGGGTCTTGCTTTGATACTGTTTCTTTGAGGGCTGCCACGGTTTTTGTAGTTGTCTCATAGGTTTCTGCAACTATAAGCACATCTTCAAGAGTTGACTGGGAGTTCTGAAGAGCAGATGCACGGACGGCATCGTATGGTGTATGTACTATGATCTGATCTCGAATCATTTCATTTACATAGTTAGAAGAACAACCGTTGGCATTACAGACGAATTGGCATTCCCGAGCGATCCCGCTCAAATCGGCAACCCGTTGCCGTGCGTTTGTGAATGCTTCATCTCTCTCTTAAAACACTCATAGCGTGCAGCAACAACATGTCGTTTTGTTGTAAAATGTTCCGTTAACTTGTCTGTGAGTTGCATGAATGTGTACGTGTTCAAATTGTTGCTTTATTTTGCTTTATTTCTGCACTAACCGAATACGCGTTAAAATGACGGGTTAACTGTTCTAGGTAAGACTCCCAGTTTTGATTGTCCTTGTCGAATTCGTGGAATGGAGGACACGCAGATAATTCACCCGTGTGTCTTGAATCACCATGCCCTGGAGAAGCGTTTCTAACCATCATTGCTTGCATCCATTTTTGTTCCTGTTCCATAATTTCTTTTGTAAATGCTTGCTGTTGAGCAGGTATCGACTTGATCAAATCATCAACTGCTGGCATCTTGATGAAAATCAACGACTACTCGACACGATTTATGCGATTTAACTTTTTTTATCTTTCGACAAAATATTTCACTTTTTTCATTGTCGCCAATATGTTGTGTTCTGGTGTGAACTGCGTTTATTGGGTCTTGCTTTGATACTGTTTCTTTGAGGGCTGCCACGGTTTTTGTAGTTGTCTCATAGGTTTCTGCAACTATAAGCACATCTTCAAGAGTTGACTGGGAGTTCTTAAGAGCAGATGCACTTAAATTTTAAATATTTAGTTTACAATTTTGAAATAGACTCCTATCATCTAATGTCGGAAGCTTCTTTAAATAGGTGTCAAAAATGGAAAGCTAATAACGTAATATGTGAAGGTAATTGGCCTTGGAGTAGCGCTAATGACAATACTTGCGAAATAACTCCCTTTAAACCAAATAGTTTGGTTTTTTTTTTATGGATGTGAACTGCGTTTATTGGGTCTTGCTTTGATACTGTTTCTTTGAGGGCTGCCATGGTTTTTTGTGGTTGTCTCATAGGTTTCTGCAACTATAAGCACATCTTCAAGAGTTGACTGGCAGTTCTGAAGAGCAGATGCACGGACGGCATCGTATGGTGTATGTACTATGATCTGATCTCGAATCATTTCATTTACATAGTTAGAAGAACAACCGTTGGCATTACAGACGAATTGGCATTCCCGAGCGATCCCGCTCAAATCAGCAACCCACTTTCTGTGCGTTTGTGAATGCTTCATATCTCTCTTAAAACACTCATAGCGTGCAGCAACAACGTGTCGTTTTGTTGTGAAATGTTCCGTTAACTTGTCTGTGAGCTGCATGAATGTGTACGTGTTCAAATTGTTGCTTTATTTTGCTTTATTTCTGCACTAACCGAATACGCGTTAAAATGACGGGTTAACTGTTCTAGGTAAGACTCCCAGTTTTGATTGTCCTTGTCAAATTCGTGGAATGGAGGACACGCAGATAATTCACCCGTGTGTCTTGAATCACCCTGCCCTGGAGAAGCGTTTCTATCCATCATTGCTTGCATCCATTTTTGTTGCTGTTCCATAATTTCTTTTGTATATGCTTGCTGTTGAGCAAGTATCGACTGGATCAAATCATCAACGACAGATTACAGATTTGGATCGACAGATTTGTTTATGACTCAGGATAGGAAAAGATATAGGCGAGCTCCATTCGAGTTTATGGGCTCTCTCTATCACATACTTTTTGGTATAATGGACGCTGAAGATAGGGATAACTTAGAGGGTAACATGAAGAACATCATAGATACCCAGCAAAATACTGCAGAATTAGTTAAAAAGCAAACCTCTGTAGTAGAATCAACAATAAATATCTTGAAAAGAACTACGGATGATATAAATTCAAATTTTCGAAGTATGAATACGCGAATAGAAAATATAACAGAAGTTTTGAAAGAAAGTTACTATGTCTATAAAGAGTCAATTAATTTATTTATGGCAACAAAACAATTAAGATCTTTGAAGAAGGTGAAAAGATTCAAGCGGGTGTAAGCTTACTCATAAATATAAACCATGGTAGATTGAATCCAAATATTTTAAAGCCAATGCAGTTAAAAAAGGAAATTTCCAGAATTAAGGATGTATTACTAGAAACCTTTGTACTACCAGGTAAAAGAACAGGAACGAAGTTAATTGAAATTTACACATTATTAACAGATAAAGGAATTTTTGTGGATAATAAGTTAATTTTGAATGTAAAAATTTCCTTATGTTGTAGACACCCATCCCATCTTTTTAGAGTAATTCCTATACCAGTCAAAATTAACAATGAGGTAATTATGGCAGACTTAAATTTTAAATATTTAGTTTACAATTTTGAAATAGACTCCTATCATCTAATGTCGGAAGCTACTTTAAATAGGTGTCAAAAATAAAAAGCTAATAACGTAATATGTGAAGGCAATTGGCCTTGGAGTAGCGCTAATGACAATACTTGCGAAATAACTCCCTTTAAGCCAAATAGTCCCTCTAATTGTATAAGTAATTCTTACTGGGGTGAGTTTCAAAAGAAAGGTAGAGTAAGGTTTCCAGAAATAACTGAAGCTAGAATACAATGAAATAATTTACCGCAACAATTAAAAGACCTGCCTGAGCAAGGAATTTTAACGATTGTGTCTGGTTGCACTATAAGAACAGACGACAAAATATTAATAGCTCATCATAGTATTTAATCAGAAGCTTATGAGCCAATATCAGTTTCTTATGTAAGTAATATAAGTTAGATTCCAAGTATTGTTTGGAAACCATTAATATTACCGATTATAGACCATGATAAAGAATTAGCTAAGCTAAAAAATGAATTTAAAAAATAAAAGAAGATCACTATAAATTAAAAGGATTGAATTTTCATCACATGTCAGGTCATACCACATTAATCGTAGATTTAATAACCATAGTTGTTTTAGTTGTTTATATGATTAGACGAATAAATGTATCAAGACGAATGCAGGCCATAATTCCTTCGTACCCCTTGCAGAATGTTCACACATGAACATGAGCAAGGAATGGTGCTAGGGCGCTGCGATTGGCGCATTGCTTGCACATTTCGTTAGAAGATGACAACAATACCTATGCTGCCATTTGAATGTGTAGCATCATGTTGTCCCCTTCTAACGAATTGCCACAATTCGATAGAAGAGGATAGCAATACAATCGCCGCCATTTTGTTTTCGTTCCCAAATTTCCTAATTTGTACACCCATTAGCCAAGTAGCGAACCAAAAAATTTCCGAAAGTTCTGTTTTTTTCCATAAGTTATCAACTTCAATTTTGGGCCAACAATTATTTAGTATTTTTTTAAGAATACGTTAAAAAGTGTCCCAGTCAGGGGTATCTTAACGCAAAAGGTTCAATAATAAGTTCCCAATCGATTGGCAATTAAATCCGCACACTATATATAAATATATATATATAAATATATATGACTTGTCTTAATATATTAATTTAATATATAGGAGCTATAGATTCGCTGCCCTTTCAACATAACTCGGACGCTCCGATTGGCTTATTGATAACACCATTCGTTAGAAGAAGATAACAATGCAAAAGTATGGTGCTAGGGCGCTGCTATTGGCGCATTGCTTGCACATTTCGTTAGAAGATGACAATAATACCCATGCTGCTATTTGAATGTGTAGCATCAAGTTGTCCCCTTCTAACGAATTGCCACAATTCGATAGAAGAGGATAGCAATACAATCGCCGCCATTTTGTTTTCGTTCCCAAATTGCCTAATTTGTACACCCATTAGCCAAGTAGCGAACAAAAAATTTCCGAAAGTTCTGTTTTTTTCCATAAGTTATCAACTTCAATTTTGGGCCAACAATTATTTAGTATTTTTTTTAAGGATACGTTAAAAAGTGTCCCAGTCAGGGGTATCTTAACGCAAAATTTGTAATGTTGATTAGCCTCACACTGAAAGTTTAGAAATACCAATAGTAATCTGTAAAGCAAAATATCTGTGCATGAGTTCAAATGCTATCACCCTATTTTAAGTTGAGTAACGCCCATGCAGCGTTCCAAAAATATTTCTAAGAACGCTTATCTGTTTATATTTTAATGCGCTATTTTTCCTCGACGCATTGGTCCATACTATTGTACTCTGCTGTTATCTATATAAGCTAGTGTTTTACAAAATAAAAATCAGTTTGAAATATCAACTCAGCAAATGTAGATTTCTTTCTCTTGGGATTAAACATCTTTACACACAGAGTCCTAGGCATTCTTACCGTAAAAGACGAAATAGACAAACATAAAGCGTCCTACAATATAAAACTCTCTGATCACCCCAATCGCCTCGCAAGAGGCTTGACTTGGTTTTCCAATCGATCGCGTCTGCAACGCAACGACCTGACCTATCAATAACTTATGTGCCCCGTTTAGCACAATAACAGTCATATTAATGTTAGAGTAATTAGTGTAACATTTGATAGATTTATTGTAAGTATCCAAAGGGAGACGATTCAATAAATAATTAGCAAAGCATAAAAAAAAAGTTTACCATCAGCCTTGTACCAGATCTGGATCATCGGCACATCGTAGGCTAAATAGCAGACGAGTCAGCCAGGCTGGGCACCATCATGCCTCTTCTAACAAAAAATGAGAATTTCGGCATGCCCTTAGCATTTTGCAAGCTAAATATCATAATCTATTTTCACAAACTAGCCAACACTCATTAGCAAAACGCACCACAGTTCCGTATCTCTTACCAGACATGGCCTGTAATTAACAGTAAAAAACTTCGGAACTCTTCAAACTCAGCCGCACAGAGTTCGGTATGCTAGTTTGAATGCTCACGTTGGAACACATGCCGGAAGGCTAAAAGCCCCAAAAACTTACTTCTGTGGAAATTGCAGGGATGAAGAAAGAAGATGAAACGGTAGAACACCTTCTCTGCTTCTGCCCAGCCCTGTGCAGACTTAGACCGAAGCACTTAGAAATCCCCTTCATCAACGATCTTAGCAAAATATTGGAGATTAGCCTTAAAACCTAATTCTTGGTTTTCATATTAAAGATAGAGGACCCAAAAAATCATGCGGCATAACAATGGATGTCTAATTGTGTCAGACCATATTCTGACAGCCGTTCTAACCTAACCTAACCAAGTGTAATATAATATTTTAAAAAACACCGAGGCTATACATTTTTCATACTATTTCCCCCAAAATTTTCCGATTGTTCCTATGAGTAAAAAAAAGTTATTTCCAAGCGTAAAAGGTTATTTGTTGAAATACACCAATAATATAATTATTGGTTATACTTGTATGTTAAAAAAACACCAAACATATAATTTTTTACAATTTTTCCGATTATTCCTCTAGGTGCTATAAGATATAGTTCACCGATCCGTCTGGTTCCGACTTATGTACTACCTGCAAAAAAAAAGAAGATCTTTGGAAAAGTTTAAGACCTATAGCTTTAAAACTGAGAGACTAGTTTGCGTAGAAACGGGCGGGCAGACGGACATCATCCAACGATGAAACAACCGGACACCACAGCATTAGGCTAATCGATAGTGCATCAGCAATACGAGGATCACTCCTTTCCATTGGATCTACGAAACAGAGAATGAATGCCACTATGATTCACATTCTCTTGTCGAAAGTTGATTACGAAACCAAGTCAAAGTACGATGAACGGGAAGACTACGAAAAATAGCAACGTACTCCACAGAAGACTAAGACGTTGTTAAGCACTGCAGTTACCTGCATAAACTGCCACTTAAGCGGTCATTACGTTGGCCGCTGTAAGGGCTTCACCGAGCTGTCTATTGAGTAGAGCTATGACGCGGTCAAAACTGCAGACGCTTGCATTAATTGTATGAACAAATTAATGCGATTCGGGAAAGAAAACCAACGCTACAGCGTACGGATCGTTGGCGGCCACTTCAATCCGAATGGCCCAAGTGAGATTGCTCAGTGTCACTCAAGGATACATACATACAAACGAAGAGTGGTCAAATACAGGTCAGGTTGCCATCTAAGGCGAGTCCTGACAGACTTGGACACTCGCTAAGGAATGCACCGACCAGATTTAAATCGCTGGAGCACCGTCTAGATAGAGACGCACTGCTTAAAACATCATGTGTTTTGTTTATGAAGGAGTATGAATTCCTGGGACATATATCTGTTATCAAAAATGTACCGCATCATTGCGTACTACGTCCAGATTGTCTTTCGAAAAAGTTGCGGTTCGCATTTGACGCGTCAGCACCAACAAGTTCAGGTCACTCTTTACAAGGTTTACTGCTTATTGGCCCAACTATTCAACAAAACACTCTAACTGGGGGCACCGCCAAAATGTATCACCACTTTCCCAGGCATGAGAATGATAGACGCTTTCAAAATATTTTATGAAGATCCTACAAAGACAAAGAAATTCAGACATATAAATGAAAACAATAACTTATGGAACGGCAGCAGCACCATATCTAGCCATACGCGCACTTCATGACACCGCTAGCCAATTTCTCCAGTAAGTAAGTAGATGATCTATTAAGAGTAGCAAACGAGATTTAGAAGCTGCAGCTTAAAAACGATGGTATCGTTCGACCACTAACTAACACTGGGTTGCAATTAATTAGGTACAGCAGCAACTCATCCTAAATGACTCGAAGAACCACAGAGGAAGTTCTATTAGCATAGAGGAATGTGGACGCATTTCTGTTTTGCCTTGATCTTCTAGGTTTCATAAGTCCAGTCATCATACGCTGCAGGATTTTACAAAACTCGACTAAGACACGCCTAGCTCGCTGGAGGGAACTTCTGGAAGATTTCAACAATTTAACTCTACTGGAAATACCGCGCTTTGTCCACACTTAACACCGAAGTTCGAGATCCATGGATTTTCCACGTCCAAACTAGCTTTTGAGTGTTGTATCTTTATACGAACGAAGACTCAAAACGCAGTTCGGGAAAGTTTGCTGACCACCAAGTCTAAAGACGCACCAACTAAATTTATATCACTACCCAAAACTCGAATTATGTCGAACGTGGAAAAAATGCGCCACCGCTCTGGATTTGTATGCTTTGTCGGCAATAGAGTCTCTGAACTACAGCGGAACTCTAAGGCGGTTACTTGGCAATACATTCATTGCGTAATTGCGTGCAATTTCTGCCACAAAATAAGCAAAATTTCCAGCCGGTTAGCAAGGACGAAATCAGCTTGACTTCCGATTATACAATTAGTAAAGTCATTTTGGCGGCCTGTGGGAGGCTGCATCAAATCTGTCCAGATGCTGGCAGTGAAAACATAGAGCAGGCGAATTTATCATTTGAAGATGTCACCTATTAAGTGGATAATCACCATTTCGAGGATATTCACAAAAAAAATCGATAGGTTCCAGCGGATTACCTTCATCAAACAACGTCTTTGGACTAATGAACGTCGACTACATAAACACTCTTCAGGGGCGCGGAATGTGGACAAAGGGCTTCGCAAACATCTAGTAGGGTAAGCTTGATCGTTCATACTCGTATAGACAACACTCCGCCCCGTAGTGAGCTCTTGTCGAGTTCGCGTTGCTTATCGCCATCAAATTCATAAATTGGCCCCCTTCCTACAGCATCAGATTTGTAATTTGAAAGTTGCATCTTTCGACCCGGAAAAGATGTTCTGGAAAAGCACAATTTAGAAATTTGATTTATTTTAAAAACTATCGCACTAGGGTCTGCCTTCCGCTGACAGTGTTCTCCCTTTTTGTACACTTTTTTCCTACTACGCTGTGTGAGAAATCATATAGCTGCAGCGCTAAAATAATTGTAAAAACCGAAGCGACAGCCATTTGAATAATTTATCATTTGAAACGATTTGGGTGAAATGTATTTTTTAAGCAATTTTCCTTGGCCGAGACTAAGGGCCTTTTAGGCCTCTTTTAGTTGATTAAATGTATTATTATTTTCCTTCGAAGTGGTCGCCAAGTTGTCCAAAATGGTTAATCACAATTATGATTTATATTGAAGGATTAATTGGTTTCCTTATTCGAACAAATATGAGGCTCAAAAGGTTCTCAAATTAACATTTGGTTAATCATACAATGATTTATGATCATAAAATCGGCTTTCCCCAAATGTAGTTGTTGTTGTAGAATTTCTACAAAAATCTAGTGGCAACAGCTAGAACATAGTGAGCTGCGGAGAAGTGATTACATCAAGAGTTCACTTCGTTTACTTATCTCTTTATTTTTTATGCTGATTTGCCACGTTGATGATAATAATAAAATTAGTTTGGTCTCCTAGTTGATCATATGTAGTATTATTTTCTTCCGAATTGGTCGCCAAGTTGGCCAAAATGGTTAATCACAATTGTGACTGATATTGAAGGCTTAATTGGTTTCTTTATTCAAACATAAGGACAAACTAATGAATTCGAACTAATGGTTCCGGGCTTATGTACATGATTTGAGCTTACAAGGATATTTACCTAATTGTAGTATAGATAAAAATAAACAACATAGTTTATTATACCCGTTACTCGTAGAGTAAAAGGGTATACTAGAGTCGGAAAGTGAGTAACAGATAGAAGGAAGCGTTTCCGACCCCATAAGGCGTATTTATTCTTGATCAGGATCATAAGCCGAATCAATCTAGCCATGTCCGTCTGTCCGTATGAACGCTGAGATCTCCGAAACTACAAAAGCTAGAGCAGTCAGACTTGGCATGCAGATTCCTGGACTTTCTGCGCAGGGTGCCACGCCCACTATAACGCCCACAAACCGCCAAAAACTGTGCCGGCCACAGTTTTCATGCTAGAAAATGTTTTTCTGAAATGTATTAGACTTGTTTATACCTATCGATTGACCTAAATAAAAGTTTAAAAGCCAAAACGCCTAAATCTGTCTGCCGCCATATATTAAAATATCGTGTAGGTGGCTCGCTTTGCTGATTGTATATTTTGCTGCTTTAAGCTGAATAACGGGAATATAATAGTCGAGGAAGAGGTTATAAAATAATTTTGACCATGTTAAAAAATTTCTTAGTGCTTACCAATTGAGTTCTTTAACACAATATATTTGCGAGTTCTTCCAAACAAGTAGAACCAATTAAGAACTGGTTTGCAAACGAATTATATATGAATTCTTCTAAGTAACGCGACCTTGAATTCTTCAAAGCAAGAGAACAAATTTTGACTATGTTAAAAAATTTGTTAAAATAAAAAAAAATGTTTTTCTTGCTTTACAATTTTCTGGTGATTTTCCATTATTCAACTATGATTTAAAACCAAAAGGACTAGGCTTTCTGGTTTATAAGGTAAAATTAGACAATATTGAAACTTCCATTTATTTTATATGGCGGAGGTGTTAACCCGTTCCAACGGTGTGGTTAAACAATTGTTTCCCGTTTACGGAAGGTAGTAATTTAATATATACAAAAAAAAACAAAAATGTGGTTTTTAAAGACAATACATCAACATGGTTTCCAGCGGACACATGAATCGTTAGTGCATTCTTATCCGAGATCTGAATTTCAATGATGACTACGATTACTGAACAAATACTAACTCCAGCCAAAAAGTTTACTTTATTCCTTCTGTTATACGAGTATGTATCAATTAATGACGTAAAAATCTAGTGACGTACCGATCGAATCTACAAAATAGAAAAGTTCTGATATCAACTTTCGTAACGAAAATGTATTATACGATATAATAAATAAATACATTTTCTTAATTTTTTACATTCGTCACGCTTTATTAAAATCGTGGATCTAAACCTAATCAAATTGAATAGCAGCGTGCAAAAAATTTGTACACGGTGGTATTTAGACAAATTGTGTCTATTGCAGGTAGTATATAAGTCGGAACCAGACGGATCGGACCACTATGTATATCTTATAGCTCCCATAGGAACTATCGGGGATAAAATGTAAAAAAAGTCATATCTTTGGTGGTTTTTAAAATATACCTTTTTAAGCTTAGATATAACATTTTTAATTAAGTTCTGAATTTCGAATTAAATTTTATCAAAATCGACGACTATATCATATAGCTGCCATAGGAACAACCGGAAAATTAGTGGTAAAATAATATTGTAAACTTATATCTTCGGTGTTTTTTAACATATAACCTCCTACGCTGGGAAAAACAGTTTTTAATTAGTTTTGAATTTCGATTTAATTTTATCGAAATCGGACGACTATATAATATAGTTGGAATAGGAACGATCTGAAAATTGGTGAGAAAATAATATGAAACAAATTATAGCTTCGGTGTTTTTTGACATATTATTCTATAATATTGGTAATATAATTCTTTGTATTTTAAAGAATTTTGAATTAAAATTAATAAAAACCGAACGACTCTAACAAAAAAATGGTCAGAGGAATAAAGAAATTTTTTTTTAATATCACTGAAGCCAGCAACAATACTTCAAAAAAATGTTAACTAACGTTAATTATTTCTTATAATTGCAAGGGTATGCAAACTTTCCTTTCGTGTTAAGCATTTTTTACAGATTTCCTACCTATTGCTTCGCATAGCTTTACGGTCTACATTTCTAATTGAAAAAAATTTATAATCAATAAAAAAAATATGCATCGTAGCGCAATAAAAACTTTGCCACGCAGTGCAAGAGAAAAACAAATTTGAGCACAGGTTGCTGCTTCTAGTTGGGACACCGGTGCTGGTCCTTGCACAGGTTATTTTGTCTTCCGCATGTAAACTCGCAATATGCCGAGTTTAGTGGTTGGGGGCAATCCTTGGAGCAGTTGTCTGGATTCCTTGGCAAAGGCTTTGGGGATGGTGGTTTTTGAATTAGTGAATCATTTATAGTTTTAATGTTTGCTGGGTGAGTTACAGAGTTTGGTTTTCAAAAAATCAAGCTTTTCTGTAAGCTTTTGTGCCGTTGCCCATGTGGGTGGCGTTTTCTGCGTGTATAATAGCCACTTAATGTGAGCTATTCTTTTTGTTATTATATTTTTTGGCCCTCCGCGCTTGCCCATTACTCCACTCTACACACTCATACTTTATGTGTGTTCCATCCCGGTGCCGTGCCGTCCCTTTCTTTCTTTTTATTAGTCCTTTTTAGTCCCGCCGAGAATCCTTTAGGGTGTTTTGCAGGGTTTTTGCTGGTTCTGTCACGGTCGCCATATTTTGAATCCAATACCGAAAGTAGAAGTCTTCGTTTTCGATTATGGGCTAAGTTTATAAATTTATTATATTATTTTTTTCGGTAGTCCGGAGGCAGCAATGATGCCGCGTCCAGCTCTGGATCGTCTCTATTCTATCATATCATTTCTTATCAACTAAATAAGGTCTGAGTCTCGGTTAGTTATTCTCGCTTAGTATGGAGCGCGAGGAAATATGAATATGCACTTGAGTTCATACACTTAAGGTCTACATGCAAAAGTTAATGATGACACTTACAACCGGATCGGATTTCGTCCTCTTGTTCAAAGAACTCATGTATTTATCGTTTCTTTATTTATATGCAACAATGTATGATATTACAATTACAATGCATATTACAGTATATATAGTAGAAGAGTGCCGAAAAAAATGTTGCGTATACACTTGCAGTTCTAAGAAAAAATAAATTTTAGTAACATTGTTGCTAGCTTCACTGATACAAAAAAAATGTTGCTTTTAATAATTATTTCAATTTTCCTCTGACAGTTTCTTTAACAGCTACATGTTAGAGTGGTCCGATTTTTATTTAATTAAATATAACTAAATAAAAGTACAAGAAATCATATTCCCTATTCATATTCGTTCCTATAGCAGCTATAGACATGCCCGTTCGATTTTGACAAAATTAAATTCGAAATTTAGAACCAATTAAAAGATGCCAAATTCAACCAAAGTTAATTTTTTTACATTGATATAATTTTTTAAAATCGGATGACTATCATATAGCTGTCATAGGAACGATCGGAAAATGAGTGAGGTAAATGCTTATGTTGTGCGTTGATCAATTTTTATAGTACGTACATTTCTAAGATGTTTTATAGGTTTTACAACATAAAATTCTGGTTACCTGAAGGTAGCATGATGAAATTTGTTGTGCCAATGAAAATCCCGCAAAGGGTTTACACACTTCGAAACACATCCTAATTTGTTTAAAGGAGCGTTGGATATTTGGAGCACCCAGACAAATATTTAAAGACGGCTATGACGCACGTAAATACAAACTACCAAAACAAAAAAACAGGATAATTAACAATAACGGTAATTCATCCAAAATTTTAATTTCAATATTTTGATACCTGAAAATCGTATCGATATTTCCCAAGTGATTTCATAACTGGAAACTTATTTGAGATATTTAGAATTTACGAAGTTATTTCACTTGGGACGTGTCACAACAAATGAGTATAAGGAAGAAGAGAAATCCGGAGAGACTTCGAAAAATTTTCATTTGAATTTTGACTTATAAGGCGGACATAAGCAGACTAATTACCGCTAGCAGTGGATAAGTCAGCGGCGGCCTGAATCTTAAAAGCCAGGTCATTAGATGAACAAATTCCTCTTCTTAATGAGGTTTGTAAGGTGATCATTAAATGATCGATCGTAGGAGGGACGAGATGGCTGTTGTTTGTTGGGGTGAAGCAGCAATGGATAAAAGTACTTCAAGAAGAATATGATCAGAAATAAGTAAATGTACAGTTAATCCAGTTAATTCATGTACATTTAGAAAGTCACATTGTTTCACGGCTTTAATAATTGGTCACACCTTGTTCCATCGATCCGTCATCTCTGTCAGTTGAGATTAAATAAAAGTAAAAATTTAGCCGTGTCGTACAAACACGCTTTCAAGAAATCATGAAATTTATAGCGTAAACAACTCATTCCAAACAATTCAGAAATGTGCTCGACTATTGAAATTCGGTTTGTTTATAAACATCTTATTAATTGAAATAGCTGTTACATAGTGCTCTAACAGTGAAACCATTAGCTTTCAAAAATAAATTACAACCACCTACAGTCGACATGTCTCCTGATCTTCGACGCATCAGAAGGAGAACTGCCGTTAAACTGGTTTGTAAGAAGCTCCATAATTTGCATTATCATCGACATTATCTGGTAATTACGAGAAATAAAGAGGAGTCCCATATGAGCGTTGCATTGAATTGGAAGTGCTAAAATCATTATCAGCTTAGAGAAAAATATGCTAAATAAGCAAAACCATGGTCGGGTTGAAGTGTTCCAAGATGGTGTGAATACACGAGCATCGGCTGGATGCCGTTATCAGATACAGATGCTTGCAGATCAGGAAATCAGTTATATATTTATTTAGGTCAAATTACAATTGTACATTTTGGTATTTGATTTGGTAGTACGGGGAATAGAAAAACCCCGTGCTTACTTCAAAGTATGGTGACGAAGAATCTTAATCTGCTTTTTATTCTGCCATCCATTATTTTCCTTAAGCTCGCTTACATTATTTTCCTCTGCAAACTAATAATATTTCCAATTTGCTCCTAGTATATCTTTTTCTAAATTTTTCTGTGCATTCTAAAATTGTCTTGTCATGCTATTTTTATTTTATAAATTGGAAACGCCGAAAAAATTTGAATTCCATTTTTTTACCGCGAATTGTACCGCTGTGTTATTTGGGTTGTGGTATAGGTGTTGTGGAAGCTTCCCTTCAGTATCGAGCGCAAAAAGTTTTTTTTCTGTCGACGTTAGCAGAAAATTAAGAGCAGCGTAGAAGAGTGCCGACGAAAGCAATCCGCCAAAAAAAGGAAGATCTTCGGATATTACCTCTCTTTCTGTGTCTTATAATCTGCCTTCACGACGCGCTCGCATATTGTAAGTCATATGTAGTTGAACCTGTTACGTAGTCGGATATGTTTCGCTTAAGAAAAGGTATAGGTGCAGTGGCACGCGGCACGCGGCAACAGCGCAGAAAAAACAAAAGAAACCAGTAAAGGGGTGATAAAATAAATTACATAAGTTTAAGATGTTGTGCATGAAACTAACTTTAAAAGAAAGTACATTTTAAAACGGATTATTGTTTGACAAATACCCTAAAAAATTGTATTCCGTTAACCAAACGTGTCTTGACGAAATAAATTAAATAACGGAAAACAACAACATAATAAAGAAAAATATTAAGAAAAAATATAAATAAATTTTGCACGCTTTTAATAAATAATCTTAGGTAAAGTATTGGCAAGAAAAAATGTGAAGTATACAGCTACATATGCCCAAAAAAATTTTGATATTGCAAAGCGCAAAGCTTTAAAAAAAGTTTAAAAAATCGTTAAAGTATTTTTTTTCTTTTTTGTCCATATTAACAGAAATAACAGTGTATTTATTTTACTCACTTACTTATTTATATCATATTTAATAAAAAAAATAAAATTCTTTGTTGTTTATCTTAAAAATGAATTGGAATTTTTTAGTTTTAATTTTATCATATTTTTTTTTTTATTATATGGTTAAAAATATATAAGATTTTGTGTGGACTGTATTAATTTTTATTCTTGCCAGTTTCGAAGCCTATTTGATAATAAGTTGAATTTCACCAGAGGCGAAAAAAGATATATGTATATAGATATATAGCGGTTTTCATTTACATAGATTGAATATATAGGATAATGATGGCATTATGCGCCTAAAGATCATAAGTTATTAGAGACTGCAACCGTTCACGAACATCCCGGCCCGCCCTGAAACACAGTTTCTGAATTGGGCAAAACTGCAACCTTCGTGATGGGTCTGATCATCTCTCCTGTTGGTGTTCAATTTGACTGCTCGAACGAGGTTGTCCTTTCCTGGATAGGTTTCCATAACCCGTGCGATGTGCCAAGATGCCGGTGGCGTATTGGACTCCTTAACGAGAACTACATCATCGATCTAGAGGTTGGGTGGTTGTTGCAGAGTAGTCAGATACTGCTGATACCATTTCTTCCAGAATCCTTGGAGCATAGCCTGGATGCTCTGCCAATAACCTAATCGGCCCGCGGGGATGTGGCTTAAGTCGGGATCTGGAACGGTGGTTAACGGTCGCCCAATTAAAAAGTGGGCGGGTGACAAGTAGTTGGTTTCGGTATCCGGTGTATAGCATAAGGGGCGTGAATTTATCACAGCGCTGATTTCAGCAAGCAGGGTGCGTATCTTTTTGAAGGTGAGCGTTGAATTGCCGGTGATCCTGCGGAGATGCAGTTTTACACAAAGAACTGCCGACTCCCACTTCCCTCCCCAATGAGGAGCTCGTGGAGGTATAAGTACCCATTGAATTCCATAACCTGCCAAGGTAGATGTTACGATGTCCTGGTGTTGTTGTGATGAAAGCAATTCTTGCATATCGTCGAGAGATCGTTTGGCGCCAATGAAGTTGGTTCCGTTGTCGCTGTATATTTTACTACATTTGCAGAGATATGAAGCAACGCAAGGCAGCCAAGAAGGTTTCTGTTGTCAGGTCTGTGACAAGTTCCAGTTGTATGGCGGAGGTGACCATACAAACAAACACGCAAATGTAGCCCTTGCTTATACGTGGCTTCCGAACTTTGGCATCCTTTAGAAGAATTGGGCCTGCATAATCGCAACCAGTGTTTACAAATGGAAGAGCTTGAGTGATACGAACGCTGGGTAAATCAGCCATCTGCTGTTGGGATGTGTGGTAACGTTGACGAAAGCAGGACAAACAGTCGTATGTTATTTTGCGAATGAGATTACGTGCTCCAATTATCCAGCATTTTTGCCGAACGCTTACAAACGGGGAGGAAACGCCAGGGTGAAGGTTTATTCGGTGCTCGTGTTCCAGGATCAGCTTCGAGATTCGATGCGTTTTTGGTAGCAAAACTGGATGTTTTGCCTCTCGTATCAGTTGCGATTGTTGCAGTCGTCCGCCTACCCTCAGAAAATCGTTTTCGTCGATCATTGGCGCTAGCTTGACCAGCTGCGATCGGTTCTTAAGAGGTTTCTTGGCAAGGAGGAGCTGATAGTCCTGTTGAAAACAGCGTTGCGCGTGCTTTATACAAATAATTCTTGCTGCCTTAACCTCGTCAAATGTCAGAGCTGTTAAGGCCTTGTTGCTAGATGGATTTCGTGTTCGTTGAATGAAGCGCTTCACAAATGCGACAATGTGAACGAGCTTGACCCCTGGAAACGCAGTCGGCTGGGTTTGGAGTCTACGTGACGCCAGGACTTCCTGGGAATAGGTCAAGGATTTCCGAGGTTCTGTTTCCAACAAATGTTTTTGGTTGGGCTGGTGCGTACGATAGCACGATTGATGAGTCTGACCAAGTAAAAACTGTTATGTTCTTGTGGCGAAGTCCAGAAGAAATCGAACGAATAAGCTGGTTGAGAAGAAGTTCTGCGCAAAGTTCGAGGCGTGGCAATGATTGCTGTTTCAGTGGAGCCACTCTTGATTTCGCAGCCACCAGGGACACCGAGATGGAACCATCGTCGTTAATTACTCTGCTGTAGACCACAGCAGCATACGCCTTGGTTGAAGCATCCGAAAATCCGTGGAGCTCGATGTTGTCTGCGTCGTTAGCAACGAAGCGTTGTAGTTCGAACTTTTGTAGAGTGTGTAGATCTTTCCTCCACTGCTGGGAGTGGGTCATCCCAATCCAAGTTCAAGTGCCAAAGTTTTTGGAAAATAATCTTGAACTAGATGACAACGGGTGCTAAGAGTCCGAGAGGATCAAATATCCTAGAGACGTCAGACAAGACTTGCTTCTTAGTGCAATCAAGATTTTCCACTAGGCCTACGTTGTAAGTTAGAATGTCTATGCCAGGATGCCAGTATAGTCCAAGAACCTTAACTGGCGACAATTGTGCGTCGGTATCATCCGTGTGTATGAAAGGGCTATTGGATACCCATTTCCCAAGTTCAAGATTTGCGCGCGACATCAGCTGAATGAATTCGTTTCGGTTTCGAAGTAGCTCATCCTCACTGTTTGACCCACTAAGAACGTTATCGACATAAAAATCCTCCAGAAGAATTTTTGAAGCGATTCATCCCGATGTTCCACAGTGAGTTGTTCCAGCACTCGTACCGCCAGGAATGGTGCACATGATGTTCCGTAAGTTACAGTGCACAGTTGGAAATGCTTGATCGGATCGGATGGATCTTCTCCAAACGATTTTCTACTAATTTCTGTGCCTTTCGTTGACCCATATTTGGCGGAACATTTTCACGAGGTCCGCTGAGAATGCGTACTTGTACATACGAAAGCGTAGGCACACAGCAAAGAGATCACGCTGGATACTGGGCCCTGTGAAAAGAGTGTCATTTAACGCCTTACCATTAGCGTCGCGAAAGGATCCATCAAAAATCTCTTGCAGCTTTCAGCCGAGCACTGGGTGGTGGGGAAGATAAAATTGATTTCCAGCAGCAATGTCCTCTGGCGGCACCTCAAGCATGTGGCCCAGGTTGTCTCCGAATTCAGGATTTTCCGCGTTGAATGGAAGTTCCACGACATACTTCCCATTTTCATCGCGAATGTGGGTGGCGAGAAAGTGTTTCTCGACCGTTTCACCGTTTTAAAAAAAATTAAATTCCGCATTTTTTCTCAATAGTCCGATCATCCGATCTAAGTAATAAGCAAGTGTGACCGTATATTCTTACGGATTTTCCTTACCGCGAAATTAAAATTAGAAATTATTTTTCGTCAGCAAAATCCGCGTTAGCCACATTTATGGCCACAGGTGAACGCTGGCTCCAGGGGCTCCACCCCAACCGCTTGTGAAATTCGTCGCGATCATTTCGAATCCATGTGTGCAAACGGTTAAGGCAGCATGCGAGAGTCCCGCAGACATCATAGATTTCAAGCCAAAATATACGAAATTCCACGTTCTTCGGATGTCTGCTCCCTCCTATCATAAAAGAGCTTTTGCGGGACCTTTTCACGGCGATATACATACAAAGAGAAAATAAAACACCAAAAGTGGTCATCAATCAATCATATTCAAATTTTCGAAATATAATTAAAATTTTGAAATTATCTTCAATTATAATTTTAAAAGCAAGGTCATAAATTTTTTTCAAACACATTTCGATGTTTGATATGAGATTTAAGGAGCTATCCTATCTCTTTATTCCCTTAGCACGATTGCATAATAAGGTAAGTGCCCATCGTACCATTGGTGGACTAAACAAAAAAAAATATGGTGGGTCTCTAGAGATTGCTATGTAAAACAGACCGTTATGTATGTGAATTAGATGTTGCATTCGCAATATTGGAGTACATTCGTAATGGCCCAAAGGAATTCCCTTTCCGACTATTGGTTGGGATGTACTTTTTATGGCATGATGTACTTTTGACAGATTACATTTTATTAACCTTCCATTTAATCATGTGGTCTTCCGATTGGAGGTTCCGCAGTATGGTGGGAGTCTTGAAGTGTCTTCGGTGATATCGCCGAAGTGACTTCTGGATGTGTCGCCGAAGTAACTTCTGAAAGTGTCGCCGAAGTGAATCCGAGAAGTGCCGCCAAGGTGGCACATTTCTTCCCGACGGGATGACTTCCGCGATCCGAATCCTATATCGCCGAAGTGACTTCTGGAAGTTACTTAGAAGTGACATAACAGATGCTTGTAGAACATACAAGAAGGGCCCATTGGATGCCTTGGAAATCTTAAATAAAAAAATTTTTTTGAATTTATTTTCTATAAGGACTTTGAGCGCTTGTAGACACAGTCTTTGGCATGTCGGAAATGCTGCTAAAAAATTATATTTATGTCCAGCTCCGTTCACAAGAGAAATTTAATAATAACCATTTCTAAAATAAACAGAAGCAACATTTTTTTATATTTAAAATACAAATAAATTTGAAGGAATTACCTTTTTTACGTAGGTGAAGAATCTTTTACTTATTTCACTATAATCGAGCCAGGTAATGTGAAAATATCTCGATGTAAACGTACAGCTTCACGTAAATTCGCACTGTTCGTTGAGTTGGACATTTTAATGTGTTATACAATTAAAAAAATTGCAAAAAACAAAGCAACACACAAATTTTAAACAAAACTGGACTGATCAGAAGCAACTTGCGAAATAAACTGACGCTCGGTCGAAAAACAACAGCGTAGGTAGAAAGGAAGAGGAATTTTCAGAATAAATGCAATTATTTTTCCCAGTTACTTTGTTTTTGTATCATCTATCTATCATCCAGAAGTGTTACAGAAGATACTTTTTCGCGATCGCGACCCTTTTAGTTTATGTAAAATGTGTGCTATCGTCTAACTATCGTCCAGAAGTGTCTCAGAAAATACTTCTTCGAGATCGCGACCCTTTTTGTTTTTGTAAAATGTGTGCTATCGTCTATCTATCGTTCAGAAGTGTCTCAGAAGTTACATCATTGCGATCGAAATGTGTGCTATCGCCTTTCTATCGCTCAGAAATGACTAGTAGTAGAAATGTTATCTTAAGAAGAAATAATGCTTGCTTAAAGTTGCTTGCTAAAAGGCTGGATACTACACCACAGTAATTCAGCGCTTGAGCCATCTTCTTTTTGAATTTTCAGATTCTTTAAATGATATTTACCCAATATATTCCCTGATTCATCGGCGATGTCGTAATGAGATGAGCCGAGTTTGTCTTTTGATTTGATTAATACTTTTGAAAGTTTTGCACTAAACTACTAAGCCGCGTTTCTTTGAACAAAGTTTGCGAACGCGCCACCGATCCTTTAGCTTTGATTCCGACAATTTTCAAAAGCATCTCGATCGTCAATACGCGTGCCGTCACCTAACAGATCCAGTTTTCGCAGAATTTCGTAATCTTGAGCAACATGTTTTGGCCAAAAACTAAAAAATAGGGTCACTAGCCTGTACCAAATCTTATTGGCGATGGACTTTTTTAAAGGATGGAGAAAATGGAACTTCGTATTATGGTCTACAATAATTAAGAAGCCTATGTTACCGGTTTTAGATCTAGGATATGGCCCCAATCAGTCCAGATTCTGAAAGAGCCTTTACCTGATCCTGATCTGCACAGGGCTTGGAGCGCGTTTTATAATCCAAACGGTATGACTTTATACTAATATGAAGTTCGATTTGGAATATAAACGCCGGGATTTTTCTTCTAATGGAATTTGCCAAATAGGATGTTTTATGTCCAATCCGGTTATGAAGCGAGCTAGAGGTAGTCTACTTAAGATTCCATTGATGTGGGGAAGGGGATAAGCGTCTTTCCAGACAAATTATACAATTATCTCCTTTCCTTACTAAATCAACGATGATACTGCACAGACTTGTCGTTTCTTCGATAATATCTAGATCTATTTCGGAAAATATTATTTTCTTTGTTGCCGGTGATACTGGCCAATGTCGTTGTTTAACCGGGCGTGCGGCGTGCGAAATGACCCTAGTCTTTCTTAATCCGTCTTGCTCATAGTTAGGAAACATCTTTATCACGCTATTTAACCTTTTCTTTTGGGCAGAAGGCAGAGCGTGAAACTTTAAGTTTTTGTTGCTAGAAATGTTGCATCCGGTATCACATTCGTTAATTATGGGGTTCAATATCCCAAAATTGAATTGAATTGATTTTCAGTACCACTTCAACCTCCGAAGAGACAAGTGGTATTAGAACAGCATCGATCCCGCGTTCGCAAAAAAACCCATTGAGCTTATCAGCAAAAGTTTAAAAACAAATATTAAGCACAAAACAAAACAAAAAAAGCAATAACAAAAAACACACCATTTCTTTCTTCTTACCACTCGAGTGCAAGCCCTTTACAAGCAACCATGCACGAGCCACCAGAAATAGCTAAATACACTACGAGATCGTTTCAACTAGAAGAACCCAAATTTATTGTTATTAATAGTAAAATTGAATCCTCATTTAAAACCGTTTTACCTTTCATCATCGAGAAATCTTTGGACTTCGCCTGCGGAGAAAGAGTTGATTCTGTAAAAAAAAAAACCAGAGAAACCAGCCACAAAACTTCTAAAACTTACCAAAATCCCAGATATGGATATAACAGCTACCAAACACAAGATACTTAATTTTTTAAAAGGCGTTATCTACTGTAATGGCCTTAGATACATAGACGAAGAAACAATCCTCCGAGAACTAAAACCACAGAAAGTAATTGAAATCAAAAAAATAATGAAGAGACAAAATACCAACAATAACACCAACAGCTACAGCAACATCACCAACAACAACAACCCCAACAACAACCTAACAGAAACCGGACAGAAACCACCGGTGGTGGCTTGAACAGATTATAATGTTCTCTACAGTCATTGCTATTCTATGTATTTAAGTCGATGTAAATTTGAATTTTCAAACGATCCGAAAGAGTTTTACAACTTTTTTATTGCCAAGCGTAAGTTATCGGCATTCCCTTCATCGGTACGTCTATACTCAATATAGGCATCGACGGATTCTGAAATCGCTGATTTATTTGCTGAGTTTTTCCAAACTACTCATAGTTTGACAGCTTGGTCAAATTCGAACTACCCTAATCCCTTAAATAGGGAAAATTGTTTTTCTTCCTGTGTAATCACCGAAAGTTCTCTCGTAAGAGATTTAGCAACAACAACGCCAACTTATGCTCCCGGTCCAGATGGACTTCCTGGATGTGTGCTTAAGTTTTGTGCATCAACCATTTGTAAACCGATTCTTAAACTTTTTAATTTGTCTATTTTATCATCAGATTTTCCTTCTATCTGGAAGGACTCTTTTATTATTCCCCTCCATAAAAAAGGTGCGAAGGCAGATGCCCAAAATTATAGAGGTATTTCTAATTGTCGGCAATTCCTAAAGCATTTGAACGTATTATCACTTCTCATTTGCAACATTTATGTTCCTCGCTTATATCACCGTGTCAGCATGGTTTTGTTAAGCGAAGATCGACCATCACCAACCTTCTTGAATTGTCATCTATTGAAATAAATGGGTTTAAGAAAAAAATTCAGACTGACATTGTATACACAGATTTTAGTAAAGGCATTGACTCCGTTAACCACTCACTTCTTTTATATAAATTAGATCAGCTTGGATTTCCTGGTAATCTATTATCTTGGATTTCACGTTACTTGAATGGTAGGACTCAGAGGGGTATATTCAAGAATGCTGTTTCAAAATTGATCGACGTGACAGCTGGAGTGCCTCAGGGTAGTCATTTGGGCCCTTTGCTGTTTACTTTGTTTATTAACGATCTTCCCTCAATCATAACACGTTCCCGTGTACTAATGTATGCTGATGATATTAAGCTTTGTTTATCATATAATTATATAGCGTCTGGATTTAACTTACAGTCGGATATTGATTGTTTTCATGGATGGTGTGAGTACAACCTTTTAAATTTGAGCTGCCTAAAGTGCAACGATATGACTTTCTATAGGGGTACTCCTACGTTTATCAGTTACTTTCGCCAAATACGCCACTTGACCGTATATATTCAGTTAACGATTTAGGTGTTCTTCTTGACCCTAAACTTAAATTTGACTGCCACACTATGTCCACTGTTAACAAAGCCATGAGTGTTCTTGGGTTTATAAAGCGTTGGTCAAAAGAATTTGATTACCCTTATACGACCAAATTATTATTTACCTCCCTTGTCCGTCCTATTTTGGAATATTGTTCGTCGGCTTGGAGTCCAAAATATCTAGTGCACATCGACCGTATTGAGTCGGTACAAAAAAAATTTCTTTTATTTGCCCTGTGTAGTTTGAACTGGAATCAAAACGAAAGGCTACCTTTCAACGAGAGTGGATTACAATTGCTTAATTTACCTACACTTGTAAATCGTAGAACAATGCTTGGTACTATTTTTATACAAAATCTAATAATAGGTGACATTGATTCTGAAAATCTTTGAAACCGCCTAACATTCAACGTTCCTGTTCGACTAACACGAAATTATTATCCTCTAAATTTGCCACGATGTACTTCAAATTTTTTTTTGTCTGTACGAGCCCTTTCGCGTTCTATGTGATAACTATAATAAACTTTATAATTTAATTTGCACTTCAACATCTCTCCCGGTATTAAAATCTAATATTTTAACTCATTTGCTTGATTCTTAGTTGTGCCTTTTATTTTCATTTGTGTCCCGTCTCTATTTGTTTTATGTATGTATCTTCCTCGCGAACTCGCATTTTTTGCCCAAATTGATAAAAGGGCCCCGCGCGTAACAAGCACGTGCTTGGTGTCGTTGGGCCACTTGTTTGTACTGTTCGAAGTGCATCAATGTCCATAAATATATTCCGCTTTTCTTACCTTACATAGTACATACACACGCATATCTTCGTTTTATTCCAGCGCACAATAAATGTTCGTAACAAATAAAAAAAAAAGAAAGTCCGTATTTTTTCTCAATAGTCCGACCATCCGATCTAAGTAATAAGCAAATGTGACCGTATATTTTTTTACGGATTTTAATTGTTTTCTAATTCCAATTAGTTTCTAGTCCGATTCTGTTTCCTTACCGCGAAATTAAAATTAGAAATTATTTTTCGTCAGCAAAATCCGCGTTAGCCACATTTATGGCCACAGGAGAACGCTGGCTCCAGTGGCTCCACCCCAACCGCTTGTGAAATTCTTCGCGATCATTTCGAATCCATGTGTGTAAACGGTTAAGGCTGCATGCGAGAGTCCCGCAGACATCATAGATTTCAAGAGAAAATAAAATACCAAAAGTGGTCATCAATCAATCATATTCAAATTTTCGAAATATAATTAAAATTTTGAAATTATCTTCAATTATAACTTTAAAAGCAAGGTCATACATTTTTTTCGAACACATTTCGATGTTTGATATGAGATTTAAGGAGCTATCCTATCTCTTTATTCCCTTAGCACGATTGCATAATAAGGTAAGTGCCCATCGTACCATTGGTGGACTAAACAAAAAAAAATATGGTGGGTCTCTAGAGATTGCTATGTAGAACAGACCGTTATGTATGTGAATTAGATGTTGAATTCGTAATATTGGAGTATATTCGTAATGGCCCAAAGGAATTCCCTTTCCGACTATTGGTTGGGATGTACCTTTTATGGCATGATGTACTTTTGACAGATTACAATTTATTAACCTTCTATTTAATCATGTGGTCTTCCGATTGGAGGTTCCGCAGTATGATGGGAGTCTTGAAATGTCTTCGGTGATATCACCGAAGTGACTTCTGGAAGTGTCGTCGAAGTAACTTCTGGAAGTGTCGCCGAAGTGACTCCGAGAAGTGCCGCCACATTTCTTCCCGACGGGATGACTTCCGCGATCCGAATCCTATATCGCCGAAGTGACTTCTGGAAGTTACTTAGAAGTGACATAACAGATGCTTGTAGAACATACAAGAAGGGCCCATTGGATGCCTTGGAAATCTTAAATAAAAAAATTTTTTTACATGTTCGGAAATATTTTGAATTTATTTTCTATAAGGTCTTTGAGCGCTTGTAGACACAGTCTTTGGCATGTCGGAAATGCTGCTAAAAAATTTTATTTATGTCCAGCTTCGTTCACAAGAGAAATTTAATAATAACCATTTCTAAAATAAACAGAAGCAACATTTTTTTATATTTAAAATACAAATAAATTTGAAGGAATTACCTTTTTTACGTAGGTGAAGAATCTTTTACTTATTTCACTATAATCGAGCCAGGTAATGTGAAAATATCTCGATGTAAACGTACAGCTTCACGTAAATTCGCACTGTTCGTTGAGTTGGACATTTTAATGTGTTATAGAATTAAAAAAATTGCAAAAAACAAAGCAACACACAAATTTTAAACAAAACTGGACTGATCAGAAGCAACTTGCGAAATAAACTGACGCTCGGTCGAAAAACAACAGCGTAGGTAGAAAGGAAGAGGAATTTTCAGAATAAATGCAATTATTTTTTCCAGTTACTTTGTTTTTGTATCATCTATCTATCGTCCAGAAGTGTTACAGAAGATACTTTTTCGCGATCGCGACCCTTTTAGTTTATGTAAAATGTGTGCTATCGTCTAACTATCGTCCAGAAGTGTCTCAGAAAATACTTCTTCGAGATCGCGACCCTTTTTGTTTTTGTAAAATGTGTGCTATCGTCTATCTATCGTTCAGAAGTGTCTCAGAAGTTACATCATTGCGATCGAAATGTGTGCTATTGCCTTTCTATCACTCAGAAATGACTAGTAGTAGAAATGTTATCTTAAGAAGAAATAATGCTTGCTTAAAGTTGCTTGCTAAAAGGCTGGATACTACACCACAGTAATTCAGCGCTTGAGCCATCTTCTTTTTGAATTTTCAGATTCTTTAAATGATATTTACCCAATATATTCCCTGATTCATCGGCGATGTCGTAATGAGATGAGCCGAGTTTGTCTTTTGATTTGATTAATACTTTTGAAAGTGTTGCACTAATCTACTAAGCAGCGTTTCTTTGAACAAAATTTGCGAACGCGCCACCGATTCTTTAGCTTTGATTCCGACAATTTTCAAAAGCATCTCGATCGTCAATACGCGTGCCGTCACCTAACAGATCCAGTTTTCGCAGAATTTCGTAATCTTGAGCAACATGTTTTGGCTAAAAACTAAAAAATAGGGTCACTAGCCTGTACCACGATGTATTGCACGATGCGCCCTATTGATTTTGTATCCCAGTTTGTGTGATCGACTCCTAAATACGCTCTAATCGCTGCTGGAACTGAGCGATTTAAGCTTTCGCTGGCGTTGCTTGCGGAGAGTAAACGGCGTTGCACTTAAGGGAAACACCGAATCTAGTCAAAAAGGCTCGGAATAGGCTAGAACGAACTGCGAACCATTATCAGTTTAAATACTTCAGGAACACCGAAGGTAAAGAAAATCTGGTTCTGCAAAAACTCGCAAATCTTATTGGCGATGGACTTTTTTAAAGGATGGAGAAAATGGAACTTCGTATTACGGTCTACAATAATTAAGAAGCCTATGTTACTGGTTTTAGATCTAGGATATGGCCCCAATCAGTCCAGATTCTAAAAGAGCCTTTACCTGATCCTGATCTACACAGGGCTTGGAGCGCGTTTTATAATCCAAACGGTATGACTTTATACTAATATGAAGTTCGATTTGGAATATAAACGCAGGGATTTTTCTTCTAATGGAATCTGCCAAATAGGATGTTTTATGTCCAATCCGGTTATGAAGCGAGCTAGAGGTAGTCTACTTAAGATTCCGTTGATGTGGGGTAGGGGATAAGCGTCTTTGAGAGTAACGCTTCTCACCACGCGTGAGTCCAGACAAATTATACAATTATCTCCTTTCCTTACTAAATCAACGGTGATACTGCACAGACTTGTCGTTTCTTCGATAATATCTAGATCTATTTCGGAAAATATTATTTTCTTTGTTGCCGGTGATACTGGCCAATGTCGTTGTTTAACCGGGCATGCGGTACCGTTGTCTAAGGCGTGCGAAATGACCCTGGTCTTTCTTAATCCGTCTTGCTCATAGTTAGGAAACATCTTTATCACGCTATTTAACCTTTTCTTTTGGGCAGAAGGCAGAGCGTGAAACTTTAAGTTTTTGTTGCTAGAAATGTTGCATCCGGTATCACATTCGTTAATTATGAGGTTCAATATCCCACAATTAATCTCTTTCTTTAAGTTAGGGATTTTCAGTACCACTTCAACCTCCGAAGAGACAAGTGGTATTAGAACAGCATCGATCCCACGTTCGCAAAAAAACCCATTGAGCTTATCAGCAAAAGTTTAAAAACAAATATAAAGCACAAAACAAAACAAAAAAACAATAACAAAAAACACACCATTTCTTTCTTCTTACCACTCGAGTGCAAGCCCTTTACAAGCAACCATGCACGAGCCACCAGAAATAGCTAAATACACTACGAGATCGTTTCAACTAGAAGAACCCAAATTTATTGTTATTAATAGTAAAATTGAATCCTCATTTAAAACCGTTTTACCTTTCATCATCGAGAAATCTTTGGACTTCGCCTGCGGAGAAAGAGTTGATTCTGTAAAAAAAAAAACCAGAGAAACCAGCCACAAAACTTCTAAAACTTACCAAAATCCCAGATATGGATATAACAGCTACCAAACACAAGATACTTAATTTTTTAAAAGGCGTTATCTACTGTAATGGCCTTAGATACATAGACGAAGAAACAATCCTCCGAGAACTAAAACCACAGAAGGTAATTGAAATCAAAAAAATAATGAAGAGACAAAACAACAACAATAACACCAACAGCTACAGCAACATCACCAACAACAACAACACCAACAACAACCTAACAGAAACCGGACAGAAACCACCGGTGGTGGCTTGAACAGATTATAATGTTCTCTACAGTCATTGCTATTCTATGTATTTAAGTCGATGTAAATTTGAATTTTCAAACGATCCGAAACAGTTTTACAACTTTGTTAATGCCAAGCGTAAGTCATCGGCATTGCCTTCATCGGTACGTCTATGCTCAATGGAGGCATCGACGGATTCTGAAATCGCTGATTTATTTGCTGAGTTTTTCCAAACTACTCATAGTTCGACAGCTTAGTCAAATTCGAACTACCCTAATCCCTTAAATAGGGAAAATTGTATATCTTCCTCTGTAATCACCGAAAGCTCTCTCGTAAGAGATTTAGCAACAACAACGCCAACTTATTCTCCCGGTCCAGATGGACTTCCTGGATGTGTGCTTAAGTTTTGTGCGTCAACCATTTGTAAACCGATTCTTAAACTTTTTAATTTGTCTATTTCATCATCAGTTTTTCCTTCTATCTGGAAGGACTCTTTTATTATTCCACTCCATAAAAAAGGTGCGAAGGCAGATGCCCGAAATTATAGAGGTATTTCTAAATTGTCGGCAATTCCTAAAGCATTTGAACGTATTATCACTTCTCATTTGCAACATTTATGTTCCTCGCATGGTTTTGTTAAGCGAAGATCGACCACCAACCTTCTTGAATTGTCATCTGTTGAAATAAATGGGTTTAAGAAAAAAATGCAGACTGACATTGTATATACAGATTTTAGTTAAGGCATTGACTCCGTTAACCACTCACTTCTTTTATTTAAATTAGATCAGCTTGGGTTTTCTGGTAACCCATTATCATGGATTTCATGTTACTTGAATGGTTGGACTCAGAGGGTTATGTTCAAGAATGCTGTTTCAAAATTGATCTACGTGACAGCTGGAGTGCCTCAGGGTAGTCATTTGGTCCTTTTGCTGTTTACTTTGTTTATTAACGATCTTCCCTCAATCATAACACATTCCCGTGTACTAATGTATGCTGATGATGTTAAGCATTGTTTATCATATAATGATATAGCGTCTGGATTTAACTTACAGTCGGATATTGATTGTTTTCATGGATGGTGTGAGTACAACCTTTTAAATTTGAACTGGCTTAAATGCAACGTTATGACTTTTTATAGGGGTACTCCTACGTTTATCAATTACTTTCGCCAAATACGCCACTTGACCGTATATATTCAGTTAACGATTTAGGTGTTCTCCTTAACCCTAAACTTAAATTTGACTGCCACACTTTGTCCACTGTTAACAAAGCCATGAGTGTTCTTGGGTTTATAAAGCGTTGGTCAAAAGAATTTGATGACCCTTATACGACCAAATTATTATTTACCTCCCTTGTCCGTCCTATTTTGGAATATTGTTCGTCGGCTTGGAGTCCAAAATATCAAGTACACATCGACCGTATTGAGTCGGTACAAAAAAAATTTTTTTTTATTTGCCCTGTGTAGTTTGAACTGGAATCAAAACGAAAGGCTACCTTCCAACGAGAGTGGATTACAATTGCTTAATTTACCTACACTTGTAAATCGTAGAACAATGCTTGGTACTATTTTTATACAAAATCTAATAAGAGGTGGCATTGATTCTGAAAATCTTTAAACGCCTAACATTCAACGTTCCTGTTCGACTAACACGAAATTATTATCCTCTAAATTTGCCACGATGTACTTCAAATTTTTTTTTGTCTGTACGAGCCCTTTCTCGTTCTATGTGATAACTATAATAAACTTTATAATTTAATTTGCACTTCAACATCTATCCCGGTATTAAAATCTAATATTTTAACTCATTTTCTTGATTCTTAGTTGTGCCTTTTATTTTCATTTGTGTCCCGTCTCTATTTGTTTTATGTATGTATCTTCCTCGCGAACTCGCATTTTTTGCCCAAATTGATAAAAGGGCCCCGCGCGTAACAAGCACGTGCTTGGTGTCGTTGGGCCACTTGTTTGTACTGTTCGAAGTGCATCAATGTCCATAAATATATTCCGCTTTTCTTACCCCACATAGTACATACACACGCATATCTTCGTTTTATTCCAGCGCACAATAAATGTTCGTAACAAATAAAAAAAAAAAGAAAGTCCGTATTTTTTCTCAATAGTCCGACCATCCGATCTAAGTAATAAGCAAATGTGACCGTATATTTTTTTACGGATTTTAATTGTTTTAATTCCAATTAGTTTCTAGTCCGATTCTGTTTCCTTACCGCGAAATTAAAATTAGAAATTATTTTTCGTCAGCAAAATCCGCGTTAGCCACATTTATGGCCACAGGTGAACGCTGGCTCCAGGGGCTCCACCCCAACCGCTTGTGAAATTCGTCGCGATCATTTCGAATCCATGTGTGCAAACGGTTAAGGCAGCATGCGAGAGTCCCGCAGAAATTCCACGTTCTTCGGATGTCTGCTCCCTCCTATCATAAAAGAGCTTTTGTGGGACCTTTTCACGGCGATATACATACGAAGAGAAAATAAAATACCAAAAGTGGTCATCAATCAATCATATTCAAATTTTCGAAATATAATTAAAATTTTGAAATTATCTTCAATTATAACTTTAAAAGCAAGGTCATACATTTTTTTCGAACACATTTCGATGTTTGATATGAGATTTAAGGAGCTATCCTATCTCTTTATTCCCTTAGCACGATTGCATAACAAGGTAAGTGCCCATCGTACCATTGGTGGACTAAACAAAAAAAAATATGGTGGGTCTCTAGAGATTGCTATGTAGAACAGACCGTTATGTATGTGAATTAGATGTTGCATTCGCAATATTGGAGTATATTCGTAATGGCCCAAAGGAATTCCCTTTCCGACTATTGGTTGGGATGTACCTTTTATGGCATGATGTACTTTTGACAGATTACAATTTATTAACCTTCTATTTAATCATGTGGTCTTCCGATTGGAGGTTCCGCAGTATGGTGGGAGTCTTGAAATGTCTTCGGTGATATCACCGAAGTGACTTCTGGAAGTGTCGTCGAAGTAACTTCTGGAAGTGTCGCCGAAGTGACTCCGAGAAGTGCCGCCAAAGTGGCACATTTCTTCCCGACGGGATGACTTCCGCGATCCGAATCCTATATCGCCGAAGTGACTTCTGGAAGTTACTTAGAAGTGACATAACAGATGCTTGTAGAACATACAAGAAGGGCCCATTGGATGCCTTGGAAATCTTAAATAAAAAAATTTTTTTACATGTTCGGAAATATTTTGAATTTATTTTCTATAAGGTCTTTGAGCGCTTGTAGACACAGTCTTTGGCATGTCGGAAATGCTGCTAAAAAATTTTATTTATATCCAGCTCCGTTCACAAGAGAAATTTAATAATAACCATTTCTAAAATAAACAGAAGCAACATTTTTTTATATTTAAAATACAAATAAATTTGAAGGAATTACCTTTTTTACGTAGGTGAAGAATCTTTTACTTATTTCACTATAATCGAGCCAGGTAATGTGAAAATATCTCGATGTAAACGTACAGCTTCACGTAAATTCGCACTGTTCGTTGAGTAGGACATTTTAATGTGTTATACAATTAAAAAAATTGCAAAAAACAAAGCGACACACAAATTTTAAACAAAACTGGACTGATCAGAAGCAACTTGCGAAATAAACTGACGCTCAGTGGAAAAACAACAGCGTAGGTAGAAAGGAAGAGGAATTTTCAGAATAAATGCAATTATTTTTCCCAGTTACTTTGTTTTTGTATCATCTATCTATCGTCCAGAAGTGTTACAGAAGATACTTTTTCGCGATCGCGACTTAGAAGTTACTTCTACGCGATATATGTATATTTTGTTTTTGTAAAATGTGTACATTCGTCTTTCTATCTTCCAGAAGTGACTTAGAAGATACTTATGAACGATGAGCGATAGAATTATCGCCCTTTTGCTTGCGGCGGTCATGCGTGTAAGCAACGAGATCTCGAATGTTCCGGACGACAACGACGATAGGTCAAGGAAAGGAAGATAAGTAAAAATGTTATCTTAAGAAGAAATAATGCTTGCTTAAAGTTGCTTGCTAAAAGGCTGGATACTACACCACAGTAAATGCAGCGCTTGAGCCATCTTCTTTTTAAATTTTCAGATTCTTTAAATGATATTTACCCAATATATTTCCTGATTCATCGGCGATGTCGTAATGAGATGAGCCGAGTTTGTCTTTTGATTTGATTAATACTTTTGAAAGTTTTGCACTAAACTACTAAGCCGCGTTTCTTTGAACAAAGTTTGCGACCGCGCCACCGATTCTTTAGCTTTGATTCCGACAATTTTCAAAAGCATCTCGATCGTCAATACGCGTGCCGTCACCTAACAGATCCAGTTTTCGCAGAATTTCGTAATCTTGAGCAACATGTTTTGGCCAAAAACTAAAAAATAGGGTCACTAGCCTGTACCACGGTGTATTGCACGATGCGCCCTATTGATTTTGTTTAGATTTGTATCCCAGTTTGTGTGATCGACTCCTAAATACGCTCTAATCGCTGCTGGAACTGAGCGATTTAAGCTTTCGCTGGCGTTGCTTGCGGAGAGTAAACGGCGTTGCACTTAAGGGAAACACCGAATCTAGTCAAAAAGGCTCGGAATAGGCTAGAACGAACTGCGAACCATTATCAGTTTAAATACTTCAGGAACACCGAAGGTAAAGAAAATCTGGTTCTGCAAAAACTCGCAAATCTTATTGGCGATGGACTTTTTTAAAGGATGGAGAAAATGGAACTTCGTATTACGGTCTACAATAATTAAGAAGCCTATGTTACTGGTTTTAGATCTAGGATATGGCCCCAATCAGTCCAGATTCTAAAAGAGCCTTTACCTGATCCTGATCTACACAGGGCCTGATCTACACAGGGCTCCAAACGGTATGACTTTATACTAATATGAAGTTCGATTTGGAATATAAACGCAGGGATTTTTCTTCTAATGGAATCTGCCAAATAGGATGTTTTATGTCCAATCCGGTTATGAAGCGAGCTAGAGGTAGTCTACTTAAGATTCCGTTGATGTGGGGTAGGGGATAAGCGTCTTTGAGAGTAACGCTTCTCACCACCCGTGAGTCCAGACAAATCATACAATTATCTCCTTTCCTTACTAATTCAACGATGATACTGCACAGACTTGTCGTTTCTTCGATAATATCTAGATCTATTTCGGAAAATATTATTTTCTTTGTTGCCGGTGATACTGGCCAATGTCGTTGTTTAACCGGGCATGCGGTACCGTTGTCTAAGGCGTGCGAAATGACCCTGGTCTTTCTTAATCCGTCTTGCTCATAGTTAGGAAACATCTTTATCACGCTATTTAACCTTTTCTTTTGGGCAGAAGGCAGAGCGTGAAACTTTAAGTTTTTGTTGCTAGAAATGTTGCATCCGGTATCACATTCGTTAATTATGAGGTTCAATATCCCACAATTAATCTCTTTCTTTAAGTTAGGGATTTTCAGTACCACTTCAACCTCCGAAGAGACAAGTGGTATTAGAACAGCATCGATCCCACGTTCGCAAAAAAACCCATTGAGCTTATCAGCAAAAGTTTAAAAACAAATATAAAGCACAAAACAAAACAAAAAAACAATAACAAAAAACACACCATTTTTTTCTTCTTACCACTCGAGTGCAAGCCCTTTACAAGCAACCATGCACGAGCCACCAGACATAGCCAAATACACTACGAGATCGTATCAACTAGAAGAACACAAATTTATTGTTATTAAAAGTAAAAATGAATCGACATTTAAAACCGTTTTACCTTTCATCATCGAGAAATCTGTGGACTTTGCCTGCGGAGAAAGAGTTGATTCTGTGAAAGAAAACCAGAGCCGGCGGACATTTGATAAAAACAAAAAACTACAAGCAAGCCACAAAACTTCTAAAACTTACCGAAATCCCAGATATGGATATAACAGCTACCAAACACAAGATACTTAATTTTTTAAAAGGCGTTATCTACTGTAATGACCTTAGATACATAGACGAAGAAACAATCCTCCGAGAACTAAAACCACAGAAAGTAATTGAAATCAAAAAAATAATGAAGAGACAAAATACCAACAATAACACCAACAGCTACAGCAACATCACCAACAACAACAACACCAACAACAACCTAACAGAAACCGGACAGAAACCACCGGTGGTGGCTTGAACAGATTATAATGTTCTCTACAGTCATTGCTATTCTATGTATTTAAGTCGATGTGAATTTGAATTTTCAAACGATCCGAAACAGTTTTACAACTTTTTTATTGCCAAGCGTAAGTCATCGGCATTGCCTTCATCGGTACGTCTATACTCAATATAGGCATCGACGGATTCTGAAATCGCTGATTTATTTGCTGAGTTTTTCCAAACTACTCATAGTTTGACAGCTTGGTCAAATTTGCACTACCCTAATCCATTAAATAGAGCAAATATTATTTTCTCCCCTGTAATCACCGAAAGCTCTCTCGTAAGAGATTTAGCAACAACAACGCCAACATTTTCTCCCGGTCTAGATGGACTTCCTGGATGTGTACTTAAGTTTTGTGCGTCAACCATTTGTAAACCGATTCTTAAACTTTTTAATTTGTCTATTTCATCATCAGTTTTTCCTTCTATCTGGAAGGACTCTTTTATTATTCCACTCCATAAAAAAGGTGCGAAAGCAGATGCCCAAAATTATAGAGGTATTTCTAAATTGTCGGCAATTCCTATCACTTCTTATTCTATTATCACTTCTCATTTGCAACATTTATGTTCCTCGCTTATATCACCGTGTCAGCATGGTTTTGTTAAGCGAAGATCGACCACCAACCTTCTTGAATTGTCATCTATTGAAATAAATGGGTTTAAGAAAAAAATGTAGACTGACATTGTATACACAGATTTTAGTAAAGGCATTGACTCCGTTAACCACTCACTTCTTTTATTTAAATTAGATCAGCTTGGGTTTTCTGGTAATCCATTATCATGGATTTCATGTTACTTGAATGGTTGGACTCAGAGGGTTATGTTCAAGAATGCTGTTTCAAAATTGATCTACGTGACAGCTGGAGTGCCTCAGGGTAGTCATTTGGTCCTTTTGCTGTTTACTTTGTTTATTAACGATCTTCCCTCAATCATAACACATTCCCGTGTACTAATGTATGCTGATGATGTTAAGCTTGTTTATCATATAATGATATAGCGTCTGGATTTAACTTACAGTCGGATATTGATTGTTTTCATGGATGGTGTGAGTACAACCTTTTAAATTTGAACAGGCTTAAATGCAACGCTATGACTTTTTATAAGGGTACTCCTACGTTTATCAGTTACTTTCTTAAAAATATATTCAGTTAACGATTTAGGTGTTCTTCTTGACCCTAAACTTAAATTTGACTGCCACACTATGTCCACTGTTAACAAAGCCATGAGTGTTCTTGGGTTTATAAAGCGGTGGTCAAAAGAATTTGATTACCCTTATACGACCAAATTATTATTTACCTCCCTTGTCCGTCCTATTTTGGAATATTGTTCGTCGGCTTGGAGTCCAAAATATCTAGTGCACATCGACCGTATTGAGTCGGTACAAAAAAAATTTCTTTTATTTGCCCTGTGTAGTTTGAACTGGAATCAAAACGAAAGGCTACCTTTCAACGAGAGTGGATTACAATTGCTTAATTTACCTACACTTGTAAATCGTAGAACAATGCTTGGTACTATTTTTATACAAAATCTAATATCACCTATTATTGATTCTGAAAATCTTTGAAACCGCCTAACATTCAACGTTCCTGTTCGACTAACACGAAATTATTATCCTCTAAATTTGCCACGATGTACTTCAAATTTTTTTTTGTCTGTACGAGCCCTTTCGCGTTCTATGTAATAACTATAATAAACTTTATAATTTAATTTGCATTTCAACATCTATCCCGGTATTAAAATCTAATATTTTAACTCATTTTCTTGATTCTTAGTTGTGCCTTTTATTTTCATTTGTGTCCCGTCTCTATTTGTTTTATGTATGTATCTTCCTCGCGAACTCGCATTTTTTGCCCAAATTGATAAAAGGGCCCCGCGCGTAACAAGCACGTGCTTGGTGTCGTTGGGCCACTTGTTTGTACTGTTCGAAGTGCATCAATGTCCATAAATATATTCCGCTTTTCTTATCCCACATAGTACATACACACGCATATCTTCGTTTTATTCCAGCGTAACAAATAAAAAAAAAAAGAAAGTCCGTATTTTTTCTCAATAGTCCGACCATCCGATCTAAGTAATAAGCAAATGTGACCGTATATTTTTTTACGGATTTTAATTGTTTTCTAATTCCAATTAGTTTCTAGTCCGATTCTGTTTCCTTACCGCGAAATTAAAATTAGAAATTATTTTTCGTCAGCAAAATCCGCGTTAGCCACATTTATGGCCACAGGAGAACGCTGGCTCCAGTGGCTCCACCCCAACCGCTTGTGAAATTCGTCGCGATCATTTCGAATCCATGTGTGTAAACGGTTAAGGCTGCATGCGAGAGTCCCGCAGACATCATAGATTTCAAGAGAAAATAAAATACCAAAAGTGGTCATCAATCAATCATATTCAAATTTTCGAAATATAATTAAAATTTTGAAATTATCTTCAATTATAACTTTAAAAGCAAGGTCATACATTTTTTTCGAACACATTTCGATGTTTGATATGAGGTTTAAGGAGCTATCCTATCTCTTTATTCCCTTAGCACGATTGCATAACAAGGTAAGTGCCCATCGTACCATTGGTGGACTAAACAAAAAAAAAATATGGTGGGTCTCTAGAGATTGCTATGTAGAACAGACCGTTATGTATGTGAATTAGATGTTGCATTCGCAATATTGGAGTATATTCTTAATGGCCCAAAGGAATTCCCTTTCCGACTATTGGTTGGGATGTACTTTTTATGGCATGATGTACTTTTGACAGATTACATTTTATTAACCTTCCATTAAATCATGTGGTCTTCCGATTGGAGGTTCCGCAGTATGGTGGGAGTCTTGAAGTGTCTTCGGTGATATCGCCGAAGTGACTTCTGGATGTGTCGCCGAAGTAACTTCTGGAAGTGTCGCCGAAGTGAATCCGAGAAGTGCCGCCAAGGTGGCACATTTCTTCCCGACGGGATGACTTCCGCGATCCGAATCCTATATCGCCGAAGTGACTTCTGGAAGTTACTTAGAAGTGACATAACAGATGCTTGTAGAACATACAAGAAGGGCCCATTGGATGCCTTGGAAATCTTAAATAAAAAAATTTTTTTACATGTTCGGAAATATTTTGAATTTATTTTCTATAAGGTCTTTGAGCGCTTGTAGACACAGTCTTTGGCATGTCGGAAATGCTGCTAAAAATTTTATTTATGTCCAGCTCCGTTCACAAGAGAAATTTAATAATAACCATTTCTAAAATAAACAGAAGCAACATTTTTTTATATTTAAAATACAAATAAATTTGAAGGAATTACCTTTTTTACGTAGGTGAAGAATCTTTTACTTATTTCACTATAATCGAGCCAGGTAATGTGAAAATATCTCGATGTAAACGTACAGCTTCACGTAAATTCGCACTGTTCGTTGAGTTGGACATTTTAATGTGTTATACAATTAAAAAAATTGCAAAAAACAAAGCAACACACAAATTTTAAACAAAACTGGACTGATCAGAAGCAACTTGCCAAATAAACTGACGCTCAGTGGAAAAACAACAGCGTAGGTAGAAAGGAAGAGGAATTTTCAGAATAAATGCAATTATTTTTCCCAGTTACTTTGTTTTTGTATCATCTATCTATCGTCCAGAAGTGTTACAGAAGATACTTTTTCGCGATCGCGACCCTTTTAGTTTATGTAAAATGTGTGCTATCGTCTAACTATCGTCCAGAAGTGTCTCAGAAAAAACTTCTTCGAGATCGCGACCTTTTTTGTTTTTGTAAAATGTGTGCTATCGTCTATCTATCGTTCAGAAGTGTCTCAGAAGTTACATCATTGCGATCGAAATGTGTGCTATCGCCTTTCTATCGCTCAGAAATGACTAGTAGTAGAAATGTTATCTTAAGAAGAAATAATGCTTGCTTAAAGTTGCTTGCTAAAAGGGTGGATACTACACCACAGTAATTCAGCGCTTGAGCCATCTTCTTTTTGAATTTTCAGATTCTTTAAATGATATTTACCCAATATATTCCCTGATTCATCGGCGATGTCGTAATGAGATGAGCCGAGTTTGTCTTTTGATTTGATTAATACTTTTGAAAGTTTTGCACTAATCTACTAAGCAGCGTTTCTTTGAACAAAGTTTGCGAACGCGCCACCGATTCTTTAGCTTTGATTCCGACAATTTTCAAAAGCATCTCGATCGTCAATACGCGTGCCGTCACCTAACAGATCCAGTTTTCGCAGAATTTCGTAATCTTGAGCAACATGTTTTGGCCAAAAACTAAAAAATAGGGTCACTAGCCTGTACCACGGTGTATTGCACGATGCGCCCTATTGATTTTGTTTAGATTTGTATCCCAGTTTGTGTGATCGACTCCTAAATACGCTCTAATCGCTGCTGGAACTGAGCGATTTAAGCTTTCGCTGGCGTTGCTTGCGGAGAGTAAACGGCGTTGCACTTAAGGGAAACACCGAATCTAGTCAAAAAGGCTCGGAATAGGCTAGAACGAACTGCGAACCATTATCAGTTTAAATACTTCAGGAACACCGAAGGTAAAGAAAATCTGGTTCTGCAAAAACTCGCAAATCTTATTGGCGATGGACTTTTTTAAAGGATGGAGAAAATGGAACTTCGTATTACGGTCTACAATAATTAAGAAGCCTATGTTACTGGTTTTAGATCTAGGATATGGCCCCAATCAGTCCAGATTCTAAAAGAGCCTTTACCTGATCCTGATCTACACAGGGCCTGATCTACACAGGGCTCCAAACGGTATGACTTTATACTAATATGAAGTTCGATTTGGAATATAAACGCAGGGATTTTTCTTCTAATGGAATCTGCCAAATAGGATGTTTTATGTCCAATCCGGTTATGAAGCGAGCTAGAGGTAGTCTACTTAAGATTCCGTTGATGTGGGGTAGGGGATAAGCGTCTTTGAGAGTAACGCTTCTCACCACCCGTGAGTCCAGACAAATCATACAATTATCTCCTTTCCTTACTAATTCAACGATGATACTGCACAGACTTGTCGTTTCTTCGATAATATCTAGATCTATTTCGGAAAATATTATTTTCTTTGTTGCCGGTGATACTGGCCAATGTCGTTGTTTAACCGGGCATGCGGTACCGTTGTCTAAGGCGTGCGAAATGACCCTGGTCTTTCTTAATCCGTCTTGCTCATAGTTAGGAAACATCTTTATCACGCTATTTAACCTTTTCTTTTGGGCAGAAGGCAGAGCGTGAAACTTTAAGTTTTTGTTGCTAGAAATGTTGCATCCGGTATCACATTCGTTAATTATGAGGTTCAATATCCCACAATTAATCTCTTTCTTTAAGTTAGGGATTTTCAGTACCACTTCAACCTCCGAAGAGACAAGTGGTATTAGAACAGCATCGATCCCGCGTTCGCAAAAAAACCCATTGAGCTTATCAGCAAAAGTTTAAAAACAAATATAAAGCACAAAACAAAACAAAAAAACAATAACAAAAAACACACCATTTCTTTCTTCTTACCACTCGAGTGCAAGCCCTTTACAAGCAACCATGCACGAGCCACCAGAAATAGCTAAATACACTACGAGATCGTTTCAACTAGAAGAACCCAAATTTATTGTTATTAATAGTAAAATTGAATCCTCATTTAAAACCGTTTTACCTTTCATCATCGAGAAATCTTTGGACTTCGCCTGCGGAGAAAGAGTTGATTCTGTAAAAAAAAAACCAGAGAAACCAGCCACAAAACTTCTAAAACTTACCAAAATCCCAGATATGGATATAACAGCTACCAAACACAAGATACTTAATTTTTTAAAAGGCGTTATCTACTGTAATGGCCTTAGATACATAGACGAAGAAACAATCCTCCGAGAACTAAAACCACAGAAAGTAATTGAAATCAAAAAAATAATGAAGAGACAAAACACCAACAATAACACCAACAGCTACAGCAACATCACCAACAACAACAACACCAACAACAACCTAACAGAAACCGGACAGAGGCCACCGGTGGTGGCTTGAACAGATTATAATGTTCTCTACAGTCATTGCTATTCTATGTATTTAAGTCGATGTAAATTTGAATTTTCAAACGATCCGAAACAGTTTTACAACTTTGTTAATGCCAAGCGTAAGTCATCGGCATTGCCTTCATCGGTACGTCTATGCTCAATGGAGGCATCGACGGATTCTGAAATCGCTGATTTATTTGCTGAGTTTTTCCAAACTACTCATAGTTTGACAGCTTGGTCAAATTCGAACTACCCTAATCCCTTAAATAGGGAAAATTGTTTTTCTTCACCGAAAGTTCTCTCGTAAGAGATTTAGCAACAACAACGCCAACTTATGCTCCCGGTCCAGATGGACTTCCTGGATGTGTGCTTAAGTTTTGTGCGTCAACCATTTGTAAACCGATTCTTAAACTTTTTAATTTGTCTATTTTATCATCAGTTTTTCCTTCTATCTGGAAGGACTCTTTTATTATTCCCCTCCATAAAAAAGGTGCGAAGGCAGATGCCCAAAATTATAGAGGTATTTCTAATTGTCGGCAATTCCTAAAGCATTTCAACGTATTATCACTTCTCATTTGCAACATTTATGTTCCTCGCTTATATCACCGTGTCAGCATGGTTTTGTTAAGCGAAGATCGACCATCACCAACCTTCTTGAATTGTCATCTATTGAAATAAATGGGTTTAAAAAAAAAATTCAGACTGACATTGTATACACAGATTTTAGTAAAGGCATTGACTCCGTTAACCACTCACTTCTTTTATATAAATTAGATCAGCTTGGATTTCCTGGTAATCTATTATCTTGGATTTCACGTTACTTGAATGGTAGGACTCAGAGGGGTATATTCAAGAATGCTGTTTCAAAATTGATCGACGTGACAGCTGGAGTGCCTCAGGGTAGTCATTTGGGCCCTTTGCTGTTTACTTTGTTTATTAACGATCTTCCCTCAATCATAACACGTTCCCGTGTACTAATGTATGCTGATGATATTAAGCTTGTTTATCATATAATGATATAGCGTCTGGATTTAACTTACAGTCGGATATTGATTGTTTTCATGGATGGTGTGAGTACAACCTTTTAAATTTGAACAGGCTTAAATGCAACGCTATGACTTTTTATAAGGGTACTCCTACGTTTATCAGTTACTTTCTTAAAAATATATTCAGTTAACGATTTAGGTGTTCTTCTTGACCCTAAACTTAAATTTGACTGCCACACTATGTCCACTGTTAACAAAGCCATGAGTGTTCTTGGGTTTATAAAGCGGTGGTCAAAAGAATTTGATTACCCTTATACGACCAAATTATTATTTACCTCCCTTGTCCGTCCTATTTTGGAATATTGTTCGTCGGCTTGGAGTCCAAAATATCTAGTGCACATCGACCGTATTGAGTCGGTACAAAAAAAATTTCTTTTATTTGCCCTGTGTAGTTTGAACTGGAATCAAAACGAAAGGCTACCTTTCAACGAGAGTGGATTACAATTGCTTAATTTACCTACACTTGTAAATCGTAGAACAATGCTTGGTACTATTTTTATACAAAATCTAATAATAGGTGACATTGATTCTGAAAGTCTTTGAAACCGCCTAACATTCAACGTTCCTGTTCGACTAACACGAAATTATTATCCTCTAAATTTGCCACGATGTACTTCAAATTTTTTTTTGTCTGTACGAGCCCTTTCGCGTTCTATGTAATAACTATAATAAACTTTATAATTTAATTTGCATTTCAACATCTATCCCGGTATTAAAATCTAATATTTTAACTCATTTTCTTGATTCTTAGTTGTGCCTTTTATTTTCATTTGTGTCCCGTCTCTATTTGTTTTATGTATGTATCTTCCTCGCGAACTCGCATTTTTTGCCCAAATTGATAAAAGGGCCCCGCGCGTAACAAGCACGTGCTTGGTGTCGTTGGGCCACTTGTTTGTACTGTTCGAAGTGCATCAATGTCCATAAATATATTCCGCTTTTCTTATCCCACATAGTACATACACACGCATATCTTCATTTTATTCCAGCGTAACAAATAAAAAAAAAAAGAAAGTCCGTATTTTTTCTCAATAGTCCGACCATCCGATCTAAGTAATAAGCAAATGTGACCGTATATTTTTTTACGGATTTTAATTGTTTTCTAATTCCAATTAGTTTCTAGTCCGATTCTGTTTCCTTACCGCGAAATTAAAATTAGAAATTATTTTTCGTCAGCAAAATCCGCGTTAGCCACATTTATGGCCACAGGAGAACGCTGGCTCCAGTGGCTCCACCCCAACCGCTTGTGAAATTCGTCGCGATCATTTCGAATCCATGTGTGTAAACGGTTAAGGCAGCATGCGAGAGTCCCGCAGACATCATAGATTTCAAGAGAAAATAAAATACCAAAAGTGGTCATCAATCAATCATATTCAAATTTTCGAAAAATAATTAAAATTTTGAAATTATCTTCAATTATAACTTTAAAAGCAAGGTCATACATTTTTTTCGAACACATTTCGATGTTTGATATGAGGTTTAAGGAGCTATCCTATCTCTTTATTCCCTTAGCACGATTGCATAATAAGGTAAGTGCCCATCGTACCATTGGTGGACTAAACAAAAAAAAATATGGTGGGTCTCTAGAGATTGCTATGTAGAACAGACCGTTATGTATGTGAATTAGATGTTGCATTCGCAATATTGGAGTATATTCGTAATGACCCAAAGGAATTCCCTTTCCGACTATTGGTTGGGATGTACCTTTTATGGCATGATGTACTTTTGACAGATTACAATTTATTAACCTTCTATTTAATCATGTGGTCTTCCGATTGGAGGTTCCGCAGTATGATGGGAGTCTTGAAGTGTCTTCGGTGATATCGCCGAAGTGACTTCTGGATGTGTCGCCGAAGTAACTTCTGGAAGTGTCGCCGAAGTGAATCCGAGAAGTGCCGCCAAGGTGGCACATTTCTTCCCGACGGGATGACTTCCGCGATCCGAATCCTATATCGCCGAAGTGACTTCTGGAAGTTACTTAGAAGTGACATAACAGATGCTTGTAGAACATACAAGAAGGGCCCATTGGATGCCTTGGAAATCTTAAATAAAAAAATTTTTTTACATGTTCGGAAATATTTTGAATTTATTTTCTATAAGGTCTTTGAGCGCTTGTAGACACAGTCTTTGGCATGTCGGAAATGCTGCTAAAAAATTTTATTTATGTCCAGCTCCGTTCACAAGAGAAATTTAATAATAACCATTTCTAAAATAAACAGAAGCAACATTTTTTTATATTTAAAATACAAATAAATTTGAAGGAATTACCTTTTTTACGTAGGTGAAGAATCTTTTACTTATTTCACTATATTCGAGCCAGGTAATGTGAAAATATCTCGATGTAAACGTACAGCTTCACGTAAATTCGCACTGTTCGTTGAGTTGGACATTTTAATGTGTTATACAATTAAAAAAATTGCAAAAAACAAAGCAACACACAAATTTTAAACAAAACTGGACTGATCAGAAGCAACTTGCGAAATAAACTGACGCTCAGTGGAAAAACAACAGCGTAGGTAGAAAGGAAGAGGAATTTTCAGAATAAATGCAATTATTTTTCCCAGTTACTTTGTTTTTGTATCATCTATCTATCGTCCAGAAGTGTTACAGAAGATACTTTTTCGCGATCGCGACCCTTTTAGTTTATGTAAAATGTGTGCTATCGTCTAACTATCGTCCAGAAGTGTCTCAGAAAAAACTTCTTCGAGATCGCGACCTTTTTTGTTTTTGTAAAATGTGTGCTATCGTCTATCTATCGTTCAGAAGTGTCTCAGAAGTTACATCATTGCGATCGAAATGTGTGCTATCGCCTTTCTATCGCTCAGAAATGACTAGTAGTAGAAATGTTATCTTAAGAAGAAATAATGCTTGCTTAAAGTTGCTTGCTAAAAGGCTGGATACTACACCACAGTAATTCAGCGCTTGAGCCATCTTCTTTTTGAATTTTCAGATTCTTTAAATGATATTTACCCAATATATTCCCTGATTCATCGGCGATGTCGTAATGAGATGAGCCGAGTTTGTCTTTTGATTTGATTAATACTTTTGAAAGTTTTGCACTAAACTACTAAGCCGCGTTTCTTTGAACAAAGTTTGCGAACGCGCCACCGATTCTTTAGCTTTGATTCCGACAATTTTCAAAAGCATCTCGATCGTCAATACGCGTGCCGTCACCTAACAGATCCAGTTTTCGCAGAATTTCGTAATCTTGAGCAACATGTTTTGGCCAAAAACTAAAAAATAGGGTCACTAGCCTGTACCACGGAGTATTGCACGATGCGCCCTATTGATTTTGTTTAGATTTGTATCCCAGTTTGTGTGATCGACTCCTAAATACGCTCTAATCGCTGCTGGAACTGAGCGATTTAAGCTTTCGCTGGCGTTGCTTGCGGAGAGTAAACGGCGTTGCACTTAAGGGAAACACCGAATCTAGTCAAAAAGGCTCGGAATAGGCTAGAACGAACTGCGAACCATTATCAGTTTAAATACTTCAGGAACACCGAAGGTAAAGAAAATCTGGTTCTGCAAAAACTCGCAAATCTTATTGGCGATGGACTTTTTTAAAGGATGGAGAAAATGGAACTTCGTATTACGGTCTACAATAATTAGATTATCTTTTAGATCTAGGATATGGCCCCAATCAGTCCAGATTCTAAAAGAGCCTTTACCTGATCCTGATCTACACAGGGCCTGATCTACACAGGGCTCCAAACGGTATGACTTTATACTAATATGAAGTTCGATTTGGAATATAAACGCAGGGATTTTTCTTCTAATGGAATCTGCCAAATAGGATGTTTTATGTCCAATCCGGTTATGAAGCGAGCTAGAGGTAGTCTACTTAAGATTCCGTTGATGTGGGGTAGGGGATAAGCGTCTTTGAGAGTAACGCTTCTCACCACCCGTGAGTCTAGACAAATCATACAATTATCTCCTTTCCTTACTAATTCAACGATGATACTGCACAGACTTGTCGTTTCTTCGATAATATCTAGATCTATTTCGGAAAATATTATTTTCTTTGTTGCCGGTGATACTGGCCAATGTCGTTGTTTAACCGGGCATGCGGTACCGTTGTCTAAGGCGTGCGAAATGACCCTGGTCTTTCTTAATCCGTCTTGCTCATAGTTAGGAAACATCTTTATCACGCTATTTAACCTTTTCTTTTGGGCAGAAGGCAGAGCGTGAAACTTTAAGTTTTTGTTGCTAGAAATGTTGCATCCGGTATCACATTCGTTAATTATGAGGTTCAATATCCCACAATTAATCTCTTTCTTTAAGTTAGGGATTTTCAGTACCACTTCAACCTCCGAAGAGACAAGTGGTATTAGAACAGCATCGATCCCACGTTCGCAAAAAAACCCATTGAGCTTATCAGCAAAAGTTTAAAAACAAATATAAAGCACAAAACAAAACAAAAAAACAATAACAAAAAACACACCATTTCTTTCTTCTTACCACTCGAGTGCAAGCCCTTTACAAGCAACCATGCACGAGCCACCAGAAATAGCTAAATACACTACGAGATCGTTTCAACTAGAAGAACCCAAATTTATTGTTATTAATAGTAAAATTGAATCCTCATTTAAAACCGTTTTACCTTTCATCATCGAGAAATCTTTGGACTTCGCCTGCGGAGAAAGAGTTGATTCTGTAAAAAAAAAACCAGAGAAACCAGCCACAAAACTTCTAAAACTTACCAAAATCCCAGATATGGATATAACAGCTACCAAACACAAGATACTTAATTTTTTAAAAGGCGTTATCTACTGTAATGGCCTTAGATACATAGACGAAGAAACAATCCTCCGAGAACTAAAACCACAGAAAGTAATTGAAATCAAAAAAATAATGAAGAGACAAAACACCAACAATAACACCAACAGCTACAGCAACATCACCAACAACAACAACACCAACAACAACCTAACAGAAACCGGACAGAGGCCACCGGTGGTGGCTTGAACAGATTATAATGTTCTCTACAGTCATTGCTATTCTATGTATTTAAGTCGATGTAAATTTGAATTTTCAAACGATCCGAAACAGTTTTACAACTTTGTTAATGCCAAGCGTAAGTCATCGGCATTGCCTTCATCGGTACGTCTATGCTCAATGGAGGCATCGACGGATTCTGAAATCGCTGATTTATTTGCTGAGTTTTTCCAAACTACTCATAGTTTGACAGCTTAGTCAAATTCGAACTACCCTAATCCCTTAAATAGGGAAAATTGTATATCTTCCTCTGTAATCACCGAAAGCTCTCTCGTAAGAGATTTAGCAATAACAACGCCAACTTATTCTCCCGGTCCAGATGGACTTCCTGGATGTGTGCTTAAGTTTTGTGCGTCAACCATTTGTAAACCGATTCTTAAACTTTTTAATTTGTCTATTTCATCATCAGTTTTTCCTTCTATCTGGAAGGACTCTTTTATTATTCCACTCCATAAAAAAGGTGCGAAGGCAGATGCCCAAAATTATAGAGGTATTTCTAAATTGTCGGCAATTCCTAAAGCATTTGAACGTATTATCACTTCTCATTTGCAACATTTATGTTCCTCGCTTATATCACCGTGTCAGCATGGTTTTGTTAAGCGAAGATCGACCACCAACCAAAAAATGCAGACTGACATTGTATATACAGATTTTAGTTAAGGCATTGACTCCGTTAATCACTCACTTCTTTTATTTAAATTAGATCAGCTTGGGTTTTCTGGTAACCCATTATCGTGGATTTCATGTTACTTGAATGGTTGGACTCAGAGGGTTATGTTCAAGAATGCTGTTTCAAAATTGATCTACGTGACAGCTGGAGTGCCTCAGGGTAGTCATTTGGTCCTTTTGCTGTTTACTTTGTTTATTAACGATCTTCCCTCAATCATAACACATTCCCGTGTACTAATGTATGCTGATGATGTTAAGCATTGTTTATCATATAATGATATAGCGTCTGGATTTAACTTACAGTCGGATATTGATTGTTTTCATGGATGGTGTGAGTACGAACTTTTAAATTTGAACTGGCTTAAATGCAACGTTATGACTTTTTATAGGGGTACTCCTACGTTTATCAATTACTTTCGCCAAATACGCCACTTGACCGTATATATTCAGTTAACGATTTAGGTGTTCTCCTTAACCCTAAACTTAAATTTGACTGCCACACTATGTCCACTGTTAACAAAGCCATGAGTGTTCTTGGGTTTATAAAGCGTTGGTCAAAAGAATTTGATTAGCCTTATACGACCAAATTATTATTTACCTCCCTTGTCCGTCCTATTTTGGAATATTGTTCGTCGGCTTGGAGTCCAAAATATCTAGTGCACATCGACCGTATTGAGTCGGTACAAAAAAAATTTCTTTTTTTTGCCCTGTGTAGTTTGAACTGGAATCAAAACGAAAGGCTACCTTTCAACGAGAGTGGATTACAATTGCTTAATTTACCTACACTTGTAAATCGTAGAACAATGCTTGGTACTATTTTTATACAAAATCTAATAATAGGTGACATTGATTCTGAAAATCTTTGAAACCGCCTAACATTCAACGTTCCTGTTCGACTAACACGAAATTATTATCCTCTAAATTTGCCACGATGTACTTCAAATTTTTTTTTGTCTGTACGAGCCCTTTCGCGTTCTATGTGATAACTATAATAAACTTTATAATTTAGTTTGCACTTCAACATCTATCCCGGTATTAAAATCTAATATTTTAACTCATTTGCTTGATTCTTAGTTTATTTTCATTTGTGTCCCGTCTCTATTTGTTTTATGTATGTATCTTCCTCGCGAACTCGCATTTTTTGCCCAAATTGATAAAAGGGCCCCGCGCGTAACAAGCACGTGCTTGGTGTCGTTGGGCCACTTGTTTGTACTGTTCGAAGTGCATCAATGTCCATAAATATATTCCGCTTTTCTTACCCCACATAGTACATACACACGCATATCTTCGTTTTATTCCAGCGCACAATAAATGTTTGTAACAAATAAAAAAAAATGAAAGTCCGTATTTTTTCTCAATAGTCCGATCATCCGATCTAAGTAATAAGCAAATGTGACCGTATATTATTTTACGGATTTTAATTGTTTTAATTCCAATTAGTTTCTAGTCCGATTCTGTTTCCTTACCGCGAAATTAAAATTAGAAATTATTTTTCGTCAGCAAAATCCGCGTTAGCCACATTTATGGCCACAGGTGAACGCTGGCTCCAGGGGCTCCACCCCAACCGCTTGTGAAATTCGTCGCGATCATTTCGAATCCATGTGTGCAAACGGTTAAGGCAGCATGCGAGAGTCCCGCAGAAATTCCAGGTTCTTCGGATGTCTGCTCCCTCCTATCATAAAAGAGCTTTTGCGGGACCTTTTCACGGCGATATACATACAAAGAGAAAATAAAATACCAAAAGTGGTCATCAATCAATCATATTAAAATTTTCGAAAAATAATTAAAATTTTGAAATTATCTTCAATTATAACTTTAAAAGCAAGGTCATACATTTTTTTCGAACACATTTCGATGTTTGATATGAGGTTTAAGGAGCTATCCTATCTCTTTATTCCCTTAGCACGATTGCATAATAAGGTAAGTGCCCATCGTACCATTGGTGGACTAAACAATAAAAAAAAATGGTGGGTCTCTAGAGATTGCTATGTAGAACAGACCGTTATGTATGTGAATTAGATGTTGCATTCGAAATATTGGAGTATATTCGTAATAGCCCAAAGGAATTCCCTTTCCGACTATTGGTTGGGATGTACTTTTTATGGCATGATGTATTTTTGACAGATTACAATTTAATAACCTTCCATTTAATCATGTGGTCTTCCGATTGGAGGTTCCGCAGTATGGTGGGAGTCTTGAAATGTCTTCGGTGATATCACCGAAGTGACTTCTGGAAGTGTCGTCGAAGTAACTTCTGGAAGTGTCGCCGAAGTGACTCCGAGAAGTGCCGCCAAAGTGGCACATTTCTTCCCGACGGGATGACTTCCGCGATCCGAATCCTATATCGCCGAAGTGACTTCTGGAAGTTACTTAGAAGTGACATAACAGATGCTTGTAGAACATACAAGAAGGGCCCATTGGATGCCTTGGAAATCTTGAATAAAAAACTTTTTTTACATGTTCGGAAATATTTTGAATTTATTTTCTATAAGGTCTTTGAGCGCTTGTAGACACAGTCTTTGGCTAAAAAATTTTATTTATGTCCAGCTCCGTTCACAAGATAAATTTAATAATAACCATTTCTAACATAAACAGAAGCAACATTTTTTTATCTTTAAAATACAAATAAATTTGAAGGAATTACCTTTTTTAATTAGGTGAAGAATCTTTGAATGCTTATTTCACTATAATCGAGCCATGTAATGTGAAAATATCTCGATGTAAACGTACAGCTTCACGTAAATTCGCTCTGTTCGTTGAGTTGGACATTTTAATGTGTTATACAATTAAAAAAATTCCGAAAAACAAAGCAACACACAAATTTTAAACAAAACTGGACTGATCAGAAGCAACTTGCGAAATAAACTGACGCTCGGTCGAAAAACAACAGCGTAGGTAGAAAGGAAGAGGAATTTTCAGAATAAATGCAATTATTTTTCCCAGTTACTTTGTTTTTGTATCATCTATCTATCGTCCAGAAGTGTTACAGAAGATACTTTTTCGCGATCGCGACCCTTTTAGTTTATGTAAAATGTGTGCTATCGTCTAACTATCGTCCAGAAGTGTCTCAGAAAATACTTCTTCGAGATCGCGACCCTTTTTGTTTTTGTAAAATGTGTGCTATCGTCTATCTATCGTTCAGAAGTGTCTCAGAAGTTACATCATTGCGATCGAAATGTGTGCTATCGCCTTTCTATCGCTCAGAAATGACTAGTAGTAGAAATGTTATCTTAAGAAGAAATAATGCTTGCTTAAAGTTGCTTGCTAAAAGGCTGGATACTACACCACAGTAAATGCAGCGCTTGAGCCATCTTCTTTTTGAATTTTCAGATTCTTTAAATGATATTTACCCAATATATTCCCTGATTCATCGGCGATGTCGTAATGAGATGAGCCGAGTTTGTCTTTTGATTTGATTAATACTTTTGAAAGTTTTGCACTAAACTACTAAGCCGCGTTTCTTTGAACAAAGTTTGCGAACGCGCCACCGATTCTTTAGCTTTGATTCCGACAATTTTCAAAAGCATCTCGATCGTCAATACGCGTGCCGTCACCTAACACATCCAGTTTTCGCAGAATTTCGTAATCTTGAGCAACATGTTTTGGCCAAAAACTAAAAAATAGGGTCACTAGCCTGTACCAAATCTTATTGGCGATGGACTTTTTTAAAGGATGGAGAAAATGGAACTTCGTATTACGGTCTACAATAATTAAGAAGCCTATGTTACCGGTTTTAGATCTAGGATATGGCCCCAATCAGTTCAGATTCTGAAAGTGTCGTTACCTGATCCTGATCTACAGAGGGCTTGGAGCGCGTTTCATAATCCAAACGGTATGACTTTATATTAATATGAAGTTCGATTTGGAATATAAACGCCGGGATTTTTCTTCTAATGGAATCTGCCAAATAGGATGTTTTATGTCCAATCCGGTTATGAAGCGAGATTAAGATTCCATTGATGTGCGGTAGGGGATAAGCGTCTTTGAGAGTAACGCTGCTCACCACCCGTGAGTCCAGACAAATTATACAATTATCTCCTTTCCTTACTAATTCAACGATGATACTGCACAGACTTGTCGTTTCTTCGATAATATCTAGATCTATTTCGGAAAATATTATTTTCTTTGTTGCCGGTGATACTGGCCAATGTCGTTGTTTAACCGGGCATGCGGTACCGTTGTCTAAGGCGTGCGAAATGACCCTGGTCTTTCTTAATCCGTCTTGCTCATAGTTAGGAAACATCTTTATCACGCTATTTAACCTTTTCTTTTGGGCAGAAGGCAGAGCGTGAAACTTTAAGTTTTTGTTGCTAGAAATGTTGCATCCGGTATCACATTCGTTAATTATGGGGTTCAATATCCCAAAATTAATCTATTTCTTTAAGTTAGGGATTTTCAGTACCACTTCAACCTCCGAAGAGACAAGTGGTATTAGAACAGCATCGATCCCGCGTTCGCAAAAAAACCCATTGAGCTTATCAGCAAAAGTTTAAAAACAAATATTAAGCACAAAACAAAACAAAAAAAAAACAATAACAAAAAACACACCATTTCTTACCACTCGAGTGCAAGCCCTTTACAAGCAACCATGCACGAGCCACCAGAAATAGCTAAATACACTAAGAGATCGTTTCAACTAGAAGAACCCAAATTTATTGTTATTAATAGTAAAATTGAATCCTCATTTAAAACCGTTTTACCTTTCATCATCGAGAAATCTTTGGACTTCGCCTGCGGAGAAAGAGTTGATTCTGTAAAAAAAAAAACCAGAGAAACCAGCCACAAAACTTCTAAAACTTACCAAAATCCCAGATATGGATATAACAGCTACCAAACACAAGATACTTAATTTTTTAAAAGGCGTTATCTACTGTAATGGCCTTAGATACATAGACGAAGAAACAATCCTCCGAGAACTAAAACCACAGAAAGTAATTGAAATCAAAAAAATAATGAAGAGACAAAACACCAACAATAACACCAACAGCTACAGCAACATCACCAACAACAACAACACCAACAACAACCTAACAGAAACCGGACAGAAACCACCGGTGGTGGCTTGAACAGATTATAATGTTCTCTACAGTCATTGCTATTCTATGTATTTAAGTCGATGTAAATTTGAATTTTCAAACGATCCGAAAGAGTTTTACAACTTTTTTATTGCCAAGCGTAAGTCATCGGCATTCCCTTCATCGGTACGTCTATACTCAATATAGGCATCGACGGATTCTGAAATCGCTGATTTTTTTTCTGAGTTTTTCCAAACTACTCATAGTTTGACAGCTTGGTCAAATTCGAACTACCCTAATCCCTTAAATAGGGAAAATTGTTTTTCTTCCTGTGTAATCACCGAAAGTTCTCTCGTAAGAGATTTAGCAACAACAACGCCAACTTATGCTCCCGGTCCAGATGGACTTCCTGGATGTGTGCTTAAGTTTTGTGCGTCAACCATTTGTAAACCGATTCTTAAACTTTTTAATTTGTCTATTTTATCATCAGTTTTTCCTTCTATCTGGAAGGACTCTTTTATTATTCCCCTCCATAAAAAAGGTGCGAAGGCAGATGCCCAAAATTATAGAGGTATTTCTAATTGTCGGCAATTCCTAAAGCATTTTAACGTATTATTACTTCTCATTTGCAACATTTATGTTCCTCGCTTATATCACCGTGTCAGCATGGTTTTGTTAAGCGAAGATCGACCATCACCAACCTTCTTGAATTGTCATCTATTGAAATAAATGGGTTTAAGAAAAAAATGCAGACTGACATTGTATATACAGATTTTAGTAAAGGCATTGACTCCGTTGACCACTCACTTCTTTTATATAAATTAGATCAGCTTGGATTTCCTGGTAATCTATTATCTTGGATTTCACGTTACTTGAATGGTAGGACTCAGAGGGGTATATTCAAGAATGCTGTTTCAAAATTGATCGACGTGACAGCTGGAGTGCCTCAGGGTATTCATTTGGGCCCTTTGCTGTTTACTTTGTTTATTAACGATCTTCCCTCAATCATAACACGTTCCCGTGTACTAATGTATGCTGATGATATTAAGCTTTGTTTATCATATAATTATATAGCGTCTGGATTTAACTTACAGTCGGATATTGATTGTTTTCATGGATGGTGTGAGTACAACCTTTTAAATTTGAGCTGCCTAAAGTGCAACGATATGACTTTCTATAGGGGTACTCCTACGTTTATCAGATACTTTCGCCAAATACGCCACTTGACCGTATATATTCAGTTAACGATTTAGGTGTTCTTCTTGACCCTAAACTTAAATTTGACTGCCACACTATGTCCACTGTTAACAAAGCCATGAGTGTTCTTGGGTTTATAAAGCGTTGGTCAAAAGAATTTGATTACCCTTATACGACCAAATTATTATTTACCTCCCTTGTCCGTCCTATTTTGGAATATTGTTCGTCGGCTTGGAGTCCAAAATATCTAGTGCACATCGACCGTATTGAGTCGGTACAAAAAAAAATTCTTTTATTTGCCCTGTGTAGTTTGAACTGGAATCAAAACGAAAGGCTACCTTTCAACGAGAGTGGATTACAATTGCTTAATTTACCTACACTTGTAAATCGTAGAACAATGCTTGGTACTATTTTTATACAAAATCTAATAATAGGTGACATTGATTCTGAAAATCTTTGAAACCGCCTAACATTCAACGTTCCTGTTCGACTAACACGAAATTATTATCCTCTAAATTTGCCACGATGTACTTCAAATTTTTTTTTGTCTGTACGAGCCCTTTCGCGTTCTATGTGATAACTATAATAAACTTTATAATTTAGTTTGCACTTCAACATATATCCCGGTATTGAAATCTAATATTTTAACTCATTTGCTTGATTCTTAGTTTATTTTCATTTGTGTCCCGTCTCTATTTGTTTTATGTATGTATCTTCCTCGCGAACTCGCATTTTTTGCGTAACAAGCACGTGCTTGGTGTCGTTGGGCCACTTGTTTGTACTGTTCGAAGGATGGAGAAAATGGAACTTCGTATTACGGTCTACAATAATTAAGAAGCCTATGTTACCGGTTTTAGATCTAGGATATGGCCCCAATCAGTTCAGATTCTGAAAGTGTCGTTACCTGATCCTGATCTACAGAGGGCTTGGAGCGCGTTTCATAATCCAAACGGTATGACTTTATATTAATATGAAGTTCGATTTGGAATATAAACGCCGGGATTTTTCTTCTAATGGAATCTGCCAAATAGGATGTTTTATGTCCAATCCGGTTATGAAGCGAGATTAAGATTCCATTGATGTGCGGTAGGGGATAAGCGTCTTTGAGAGTAACGCTGCTCACCACCCGTGAGTCCAGACAAATTATACAATTATCTCCTTTCCTTACTAATTCAACGATGATACTGCACAGACTTGTCGTTTCTTCGATAATATCTAGATCTATTTCGGAAAATATTATTTTCTTTGTTGCCGGTGATACTGGCCAATGTCGTTGTTTAACCGGGCATGCGGTACCGTTGTCTAAGGCGTGCGAAATGACCCTGGTCTTTCTTAATCCGTCTTGCTCATAGTTAGGAAACATCTTTATCACGCTATTTAACCTTTTCTTTTGGGCAGAAGGCAGACCGTGAAACTTTAAGTTTTTGTTGCTAGAAATGTTGCATCCGGTATCACATTCGTTAATTATGGGGTTCAATATCCCAAAATTAATCTATTTCTTTAAGTTAGGGATTTTCAGTACCACTTCAACCTCCGAAGAGACAAGTGGTATTAGAACAGCATCGATCCCGCGTTCGCAAAAAAACCCATTGAGCTTATCAGCAAAAGTTTAAAAACAAATATTAAGCACAAAACAAAACAAAAAAAAAAACAATAACAAAAAACACACCATTTCTTACCACTCGAGTGCAAGCCCTTTACAAGCAACCATGCACGAGCCACCAGAAATAGCTAAATACACTACGAGATCGTTTCAACTAGAAGAACCCAAATTTATTGTTATTAATAGTAAAATTGAATCCTCATTTAAAACCGTTTTACCTTTCATCATCGAGAAATCTTTGGACTTCGCCTGCGGAGAAAGAGTTGATTCTGTAAAAAAAAAAACCAGAGAAACCAGCCACAAAACTTCTAAAACTTACCAAAATCCCAGATATGGATATAACAGCTACCAAACACAAGATACTTAATTTTTTAAAAGGCGTTATCTACTGTAATGGCCTTAGATACATAGACGAAGAAACAATCCTCCGAGAACTAAAACCACAGAAAGTAATTGAAATCAAAAAAATAATGAAGAGACAAAACACCAACAATAACACCAACAGCTACAGCAACATCACCAACAACAACAACACCAACAACAACCTAACAGAAACCGGACAGAAACCACCGGTGGTGGCTTGAACAGATTATAATGTTCTCTACAGTCATTGCTATTCTATGTATTTAAGTCGATGTAAATTTGAATTTTCAAACGATCCGAAAGAGTTTTACAACTTTTTTATTGCCAAGCGTAAGTCATCGGCATTCCCTTCATCGGTACGTCTATACTCAATATAGGCATCGACGGATTCTGAAATCGCTGATTTTTTTTCTGAGTTTTTCCAAACTACTCATAGTTTGACAGCTTGGTCAAATTCGAACTACCCTAATCCCTTAAATAGGGAAAATTGTTTTTCTTCCTGTGTAATCACCGAAAGTTCTCTCGTAAGAGATTTAGCAACAACAACGCCAACTTATGCTCCCGGTCCAGATGGACTTCCTGGATGTGTGCTTAAGTTTTGTGCGTCAACCATTTGTAAACCGATTCTTAAACTTTTTAATTTGTCTATTTTATCATCAGTTTTTCCTTCTATCTGGAAGGACTCTTTTATTATTCCCCTCCATAAAAAAGGTGCGAAGGCAGATGCCCAAAATTATAGAGGTATTTCTAATTGTCGGCAATTCCTAAAGCATTTTAACGTATTATTACTTCTCATTTGCAACATTTATGTTCCTCGCTTATATCACCGTGTCAGCATGGTTTTGTTAAGCGAAGATCGACCATCACCAACCTTCTTGAATTGTCATCTATTGAAATAAATGGGTTTAAGAAAAAAATGCAGACTGACATTGTATATACAGATTTTAGTAAAGGCATTGACTCCGTTGACCACTCACTTCTTTTATATAAATTAGATCAGCTTGGATTTCCTGGTAATCTATTATCTTGGATTTCACGTTACTTGAATGGTAGGACTCAGAGGGGTATATTCAAGAATGCTGTTTCAAAATTGATCGACGTGACAGCTGGAGTGCCTCAGGGTAGTCATTTGGGCCCTTTGCTGTTTACTTTGTTTATTAACGATCTTCCCTCAATCATAACACGTTCCCGTGTACTAATGTATGCTGATGATATTAAGCTTTGTTTATCATATAATTATATAGCGTCTGGATTTAACTTACAGTCGGATATTGATTGTTTTCATGGATGGTGTGAGTACAACCTTTTAAATTTGAGCTGCCTAAAGTGCAACGATATGACTTTCTATAGGGGTACTCCTACGTTTATCAGTTACTTTCGCCAAATACGCCACTTGACCGTATATATTCAGTTAACGATTTAGGTGTTCTTCTTGACCCTAAACTTAAATTTGACTGCCACACTATGTCCACTGTTAACAAAGCCATGAGTGTTCTTGGGTTTATAAAGCGTTGGTCAAAAGAATTTGATTACCCTTATACGACCAAATTATTATTTACCTCCCTTGTCCGTCCTATTTTGGAATATTGTTCGTCGGCTTGGAGTCCAAAATATCTAGTGCACATCGACCGTATTGAGTCGGTACAAAAAAAATTTCTTTTATTTGCCCTGTGTAGTTTGAACTGGAATCAAAACGAAAGGCTACCTTTCAACGAGAGTGGATTACAATTGATTAATTTACCTACACTTGTAAATCGTAGAACAATGCTTGGTACTATTTTTATACAAAATCTAATAATAGGTGACATTGATTCTGAAAATCTTTGAAACCGCCTAACATTCAACGTTCCTGTTCGACTAACACGAAATTATTATCCTTTAAATTTGCCACGATGTACTTCAAATTTTTTTTTGTCTGTACGAGCCCTTTCGCGTTCTATGTGATAACTATAATAAACTTTATAATTTAGTTTGCACTTCAACATCTATCCCGGTATTGAAATCTAATATTTTAACTCATTTGCTTGATTCTTAGTTTATTTTCATTTGTGTCTCGTCTCTATTTGTTTTATGTATGTATCTTCCTCGCGAACTCGCATTTTTTGCGTAACAAGCACGTGCTTGGTGTCGTTGGGCCACTTGTTTGTACTGTTCGAAGTGCATCAATGTCCATAAATATATTCCGCTTTTCTTACCCCACATAGTACATACACATGCATATCTTCGTTTTATTCCAGCGCACAATAAATGTTTGTAACAAATAAAAAAAAATGAAAGTCCGTATTTTTTCTCAATAGTCCGATCATCCGATCTAAGTAATAAGCAAATGTGACCGTATATTTTTTTACGGATTTTAATTGTTTTAATTCCAATTAGTTTCTAGTCCGATTCTGTTTCCTTACCGCGAAATTAAAATTAGAAATTATTTTTCGTCAGCAAAATCCGCGTTAGCCACATTTATGGCCACAGGTGAACGCTGGCTCCAGGGGCTCCACCCCAACCGCTTGTGAAATTCGTCGCGATCATTTCGAATCCATGTGTGCAAACGGTTAAGGCAGCATGCGAGAGTCCCGCAGAAATTCCACGTTCTTCGGATGTCTGCTCCCTCCTATCATAAAAGAGCTTTTGCGGGACCTTTTCACGGCGATATACATACAAAGAGAAAATAAAATACCAAAAGTGGTCATCAATCAATCATATTAAAATTTTCGAAAAATAATTAAAATTTTGAAATTATCTTCAATTATAACTTTAAAAGCAAGGTCATACATTTTTTTCGAACACATTTCGATGTTTGATATGAGATTTAAGGAGCTATCCTATCTCTTTATTCCCTTCGCACGATTGCATAATAAGGTAAGTGCCCATCGTACCATTGGTGGACTAAACAAAAAAAAATATGGTGGGTCTCTAGAGATTGCTATGTAGAACAGACCGTTATGTATGTGAATTAGATGTTGCATTCGCAATATTGGAGTATATTCGTAATGACCCAAAGGAATTCCCTTTCCGACTATTGGTTGGGATGTACCTTTTATGGCATGATGTACTTTTGACAGATTACAATTTATTAACCTTCTATTTAATCATGTGGTCTTTCGATTGGAGGTTCCGCAGTATGGTGGGAGTCTTGAAGTGTCTTCGGTGATATCGCCGAAGTGACTTCTGGATGTGTCGCCGAAGTAACTTCTGAAAGTGTCGCCGAAGTGACTCCGAGAAGTGCCGCCAAAGTGGCACATTTCTTCCCGACGGGATGACTTCCGCGATCCGAATCCTATATCGCCGAAGTGACTTCTGGAAGTTACTTAGAAGTGACATAACAGATGCTTGTAGAACATACAAGAAGGGCCCATTGGATGCCTTGGAAATCTTAAATAAAAAAATTTTTTTACATGTTCGGAAATATTTTAAATTTATTTTCTATAAGGTCTTTGAGCGCTTGTAGACACAGTCTTTGGCTAAAAAATTTTATTTATGTCCAGCTCCGTTCACAAGATAAATTTAATAATAACCATTTCTAACATAAACAGAAGCAACATTTTTTTATCTTTAAAATACAAATAAATTTGAAGGAATTACCTTTTTTAATTAGGTGAAGAATCTTTGAATGCTTATTTCACTATAATCGAGCCATGTAATGTGAAAATATCTCGATGTAAACGTACAGCTTCACGTAAATTCGCTCTGTTCGTTGAGTTGGACATTTTAATGTGTTATACAATTAAAAAAATTCCGAAAAACAAAGCAACACACAAATTTTAAACAAAACTGGACTGATCAGAAGCAACTTGCGAAATAAACTGACGCTCGGTCGAAAAACAACAGCGTAGGTAGAAAGGAAATTTCTTTTATTTGCCCTGTGTAGTTTGAACTGGAATCAAAACGAAAGGCTACCTTTCAACGAGAGTGGATTACAATTGCTTAATTTACCTACACTTGTAAATCGTAGAACAATGCTTGGTACTATTTTTATACAAAATCTAATAATAGGTGACATTGATTCTGAAAATCTTTGAAACCGCCTAACATTCAACGTTCCTGTTCGACTAACACGAAATTATTATCCTCTAAATTTGCCACGATGTACTTCAAATTTTTTTTGTCTGTACGAGCCCTTTCGTGTTCTATGTGATAACTATAATAAACTTTATAATTTAGTTTGCACTTCAACATCTATCCCGGTATTGAAATCTAATATTTTAACTCATTTGCTTGATTCTTAGTTTATTTTCATTTGTGTCCCGTCTCTATTTGTTTTATGTATGTATCTTCCTCGCGAACTCGCATTTTTTGCGTAACAAGCACGTGCTTGGTGTCGTTGGGCCACTTGTTTGTACTGTTCGAAGTGCATCAATGTCCATAAATATATTCCGCTTTTCTTACCCCACATAGTACATACACACGCATATCTTCGTTTTATTCCAGCGCACAATAAATGTTTGTAACAAATAAAAAAAAATGAAAGTCCGTATTTTTTCTCAACAGTCCGATCATCCGATCTAAGTAATAAGCAAATGTGACCGTATATTTTTTTACGGATTTTAATTGTTTTAATTCCAATTAGTTTCTAGTCCGATTCTGTTTCCTTACCGCGAAATTAAAATTAGAAATTATTTTTCGTCAGCAAAATCCGCGTTAGCCACATTTATGGCCACAGGTGAACGCTGGCTCCAGGGGCTCCACCCCAACCGCTTGTGAAATTCGTCGCGATCATTTCGAATCCATGTGTGCAAACGGTTAAGGCAGCATGCGAGAGTCCCGCAGAAATTCCACGTTCTTCGGATGTCTGCTCCCTCCTATCATAAAAGAGCTTTTGCGGGACCTTTTTACGGCGATATACATACAAAGAGAAAATAAAATACCAATAGTGGTCATCAATCAATCATATTAAAATTTTCGAAAAATAATTAAAATTTTGAAATTATCTTCAATTATAACTTTAAAAGCAAGGTCATACATTTTTTTCGAACACATTTCGATGTTTGATATGAGGTTTAAGGAGCTATCCTATCTCTTTATTCCCTTAGCACGATTGCATAATAAGGTAAGTGCCCATCGTACCATTGGTGGACTAAACAAAAAAAAATATGGTGGGTCTCTAGAGATTGCTATGTACAACAGACCGTTATGTATGTGAATTAGATGTTGCATTCGCAATATTGGAGTATATTCGTAATGACCCAAAGGAATTCCCTTTCCGACTATTGGTTGGGATGTACCTTTTATGGCATGATGTACTTTTGACAGATTACAATTTATTAACCTTCTATTTAATCATGTGGTCTTCCGATTGGAGGTTCCGCAGTATGGTGGGAGTCTTGAAGTGTCTTCGGTGATATCGCCGAAGTGACTTCTGGATGTGTCGCCGAAGTAACTTCTGAAAGTGTCGCCGAAGTGACTCCGAGAAGTGCCGCCAAAGTGGCACATTTCTTCCCGACGGGATGACTTCCGCGATCCGAATCCTATATCGCCGAAGTGACTTCTGGAAGTTACTTAGAAGTGACATAACAGATGCTTGTAGAACATACAAGAAGGGCCCATTGGATGCCTTGGAAATCTTAAATAAAAAAATTTTTTTACATGTTCGGAAATATTTTGAATTTATTTTCTATAAGGTCTTTGAGCGCTTGTAGACACAGTCTTTGGCTAAAAAATTTTATTTATGTCCAGCTCCGTTCACAAGATAAATTTAATAATAACCATTTCTAACATAAACAGAAGCAACATTTTTTTATCTTTAAAATACAAATAAATTTGAAGGAATTACCTTTTTTAATTAGGTGAAGAATCTTTGAATGCTTATTTCACTATAATCGAGCCATGTAATGTGAAAATATCTCGATGTAAACGTACAGCTTCACGTAAATTCGCTCTGTTCGTTGAGTTGGACATTTTAATGTGTTATACAATTAAAAAAATTCCGAAAAACAAAGCAACACACAAATTTTAAACAAAACTGGACTGATCAGAAGCAACTTGCGAAATAAACTGACGCTCGGTCGAAAAACAACAGCGTAGGTAGAAAGGAAGAGGAATTTTCAGAATAAATGCAATTATTTTTCCCAGTTACTTTGTTTTTGTATCATCTATCTATCGTCCAGAAGTGTTACAGAAGATACTTTTTCGCGATCGCGACCCTTTTAGTTTATGTAAAATGTGTGCTATCGTCTAACTATCGTCCAGAAGTGTCTCAGAAAATACTTCTTCGAGATCGCGACCCTTTTTGTTTTTGTAAAATGTGTGCTATCGTCTATCTATCGTTCAGAAGTGTCTCAGAAGTTACATCATTGCGATCGAAATGTGTGCTATCGCCTTTCTATCGCTCAGAAATGACTAGTAGTAGAAATGTTATCTTAAGAAGAAATAATGCTTGCTTAAAGTTGCTTGCTAAAAGGCTGGATACTACACCACAGTAAATGCAGCGCTTGAGCCATCTTCTTTTTGAATTTTCAGATTCTTTAAATGATATTTACCCAATATATTCCCTGATTCATCGGCGATGTCGTAATGAGATGAGCCGAGTTTGTCTTTTGATTTGATTAATACTTTTGAAAGTTTTGCACTAAACTACTAAGCCGCGTTTCTTTGAACAAAGTTTGCGAACGCGCCACCGATTCTTTAGCTTTGATTCCGACAATTTTCAAAAGCATCTCGATCGTCAATACGCGTGCCGTCACCTAACAGATCCAGTTTTCGCAGAATTTCGTAATCTTGAGCAACATGTTTTGGCCAAAAACTAAAAAATAGGGTCACTAGCCTGTACCAAATCTTATTGGCGATGGACTTTTTTAAAGGATGGAGAAAATGGAACTTCGTATTACGGTCTACAATAATTAAGAAGCCTATGTTACCGGTTTTAGATCTAGGATATGGCCCCAATCAGTTCAGATTCTGAAAGTGTCGTTACCTGATCCTGATCTACAGAGGGCTTGGAGCGCGTTTTATAATCCAAACGGTATGACTTTATATTAATATGAAGTTCGATTTGGAATATAAACGCCGGGATTTTTCTTCTAATGGAATCTGCCAAATAGGATGTTTTATGTCCAATCCGGTTATGAAGCGAGATTAAGATTCCATTGATGTGCGGTAGGGGATAAGCGTCTTTGAGAGTAACGCTGCTCACCACCCGTGAGTCCAGACAAATTATACAATTATCTCCTTTCCTTACTAATTCAACGATGATACTGCACAGACTTGTCGTTTCTTCGATAATATCTAGATCTATTTCGGAAAATATTATTTTCTTTGTTGCCGGTGATACTGGCCAATGTCGTTGTTTAACCGGGCATGCGGTACCGTTGTCTAAGGCGTGCGAAATGACCCTGGTCTTTCTTAATCCGTCTTGCTCATAGTTAGGAAACATCTTTATCACGCTATATAACCTTTTCTTTTGGGCAGAAGGCAGAGCGTGAAACTTTAAGTTTTTGTTGCTAGAAATGTTGCATCCGGTATCACATTCGTTAATTATGGGGTTCAATATCCCAAGATTAATCTCTTTCTTTTAGTTAGTTAAGTCGCAAAAAACCCATTGAGCTTATCAGAAAAAGTTTAAAAACAAATATTAAGCACAAAACAAAACAAAAAAAAAACAATAACAAAAAACACACCATTTCTTACCACTCGAGTGCAAGCCCTTTACAAGCAACCATGCACGAGCCACCAGAAATAGCTAAATACACTACGAGATCGTTTCAACTAGAAGAACCCAAATTTATTGTTATTAATAGTAAAATTGAATCCTCATTTAAAACCGTTTTACCTTTCATCATCGAGAAATCTTTGGACTTCGCCTGCGGAGAAAGAGTTGATTCTGTAAAAAAAAAAAACAGAGAAACCAGCCACAAAACTTCTAAAACTTACCAAAATCCCAGATATGGATATAACAGCTACCAAACACAAGATACTTAATTTTTTAAAAGGCGTTATCTACTGTAATGGCCTTAGATACATAGACGAAGAAACAATCCTCCGAGAACTAAAACCACAGAAAGTAATTGAAATCAAAAAAATAATGAAGAGACAAAACACCAACAATAACACCAACAGCTACAGCAACATCACCAACAACAACAACACCAACAACAACCTAACAGAAACCAGACAGAAACCACCGGTGGTGGCTTGAACAGATTATAATGTTCTCTACAGTCATTGCTATTCTATGTATTTAAGTCGATGTAAATTTAAATTTTCAAACGATCCGAAAGAGTTTTACAACTTTTTTATTGCCAAGCGTAAGTCATCGGCATTCCCTTCATCGGTACGTCTATACTCAATATAGGCATCGACGGATTCTGAAATCGCTGATTTTTTTTCTGAGTTTTTCCAAACTACTCATAGTTTGACAGCTTGGTCAAATTCGAACTACCCTAATCCCTTAAATAGGGAAAATTGTTTTTCTTCCTGTGTAATCACCGAAAGTTCTCTCGTAAGAGATTTAGCAACAACAACGCCAACTTATGCTCCCGGTCCAGATGGACTTCCTGGATGTGTGCTTAAGTTTTGTGCGTCAACCATTTGTAAACCGATTCTTAAACTTTTTAATTTGTCTATTTTATCATCAGTTTTTCCTTCTATCTGGAAGGACTCTTTTATTATTCCCCTCCATAAAAAAGGTGCGAAGGCAGATGCCCAAAATTATAGAGGTATTTCTAATTGTCGGCAATTCCTAAAGCATTTTAACGTATTATTACTTCTCATTTGCAACATTTATGTTCCTCGCTTATATCACCGTGTCAGCATGGTTTTGTTAAGCGAAGATCGACCATCACCAACCTTCTTGAATTGTCATCTATTGAAATAAATGGGTTTAAGAAAAAAATGCAGACTGACATTGTATATACAGATTTTAGTAAAGGCATTGACTCCGTTGACCACTCACTTCTTTTATATAAATTAGATCAGCTTGGATTTCCTGGTAATCTATTATCTTGGATTTCACGTTACTTGAATGGTAGGACTCAGAGGGGTATATTCAAGAATGCTGTTTCAAAATTGATCGACGTGACAGCTGGAGTGCCTCAGGGTAGTCATTTGGGCCCTTTGCTGTTTACTTTGTTTATTAACGATCTTCCCTCAATCATAACACGTTCCCGTGTACTAATGTATGCTGATGATATTAAGCTTTGTTTATCATATAATTATATAGCGTCTGGATTTAACTTACAGTCGGATATTGATTGTTTTCATGGATGGTGTGAAAACAACCTTTTAAATTTGAGCTGCCTAAAGTGCAACGATATGACTTTCTATAGGGGTACTCCTACGTTTATCAGTTACTTTCGCCAAATACGCCACTTGACCGTATATATTCAGTTAACGATTTAGGTGTTCTTCTTGACCCTAAACTTAAATTTGACTGCCACACTATGTCCACTGTTAACAAAGCCATGAGTGTTCTTGGGTTTATAAAGCGTTGGTCAAAAGAATTTGATTACCCTTATACGACCAAATTATTATTTACCTCCCTTGTCCGTCCTATTTTGGAATATTGTTCGTCGGCTTGGAGTCCAAAATATCTAGTGCACATCGACCGTATTGAGTCGGTACAAAAAAAATTTCTTTTATTTGCCCTGTGTAGTTTGAACTGGAATCAAAACGAAAGGCTACCTTTCAACGAGAGTGGATTACAATTGCTTAATTTACCTACACTTGTAAATCGTAGAACAATGCTTGGTACTATTTTTATACAAAATCTAATAATAGGTGACATTGATTCTGAAAATCTTTGAAACCGCCTAACATTCAACGTTCCTGTTCGACTAACACGAAATTATTATCCTCTAAATTTGCCACGATGTACTTCAAATTTTTTTTTGTCTGTACGAGCCCTTTCGCGTTCTATGTGATAACTATAATAAACTTTATAATTTAGTTTGCACTTCAACATATATCCCGGTATTGAAATCTAATATTTTAACTCATTTGCTTGATTCTTAGTTTATTTTCATTTGTGTCCCGTCTCTATTTGTTTTATGTATGTATCTTCCTCGCGAACTCGCATTTTTTGCCCAAATTGATAAAAGGGCCCCGCGCGTAACAAGCACGTGCTTGGTGTCGTTGGGCCACTTGTTTGTACTGTTCGAAGTGCATCAATGTCCATAAATATATTCCGCTTTTCTTACCCCACATAGTACATACACACGCATATCTTCGTTTTATTCCAGCGCACAATAAATGTTCGTAACAAATAAAAAAAAAAAATGTCCGTATTTTTTCTCAATAGTCCGACCATCCGATCTAAGTAATAAGCAAATGTGACCGTATATTTTTTTACGGATTTTAATTGTTTTCTAATTCCAATTAGTTTCTAGTCCGATTCTGTTTCCTTACCGCGAAATTAAAATTAGAAATTATTTTTCGTCAGCAAAATCCGCGTTAGCCACATTTATGGCCACAGGAGAACGCTGGCTCCAGTGGCTCCACCCCAACCGCTTGTGAAATTCGTCGCGATCATTTCGAATCCATGTGTGCAAACGGTTATGGCTGCATGCGAGAGTCCCGCAGACATCATAGATTTCAAGCCAAAATATACGAAATTCCACGTTCTTCGGATGTCTTCTGCCTCCTATCATAAAAGAGCTTTTGCGGGACCTTTTCACGGCGATATACATACGAAGAGAAAATAAAATACCAAAAGTGGTCATTAATCAATCATATTCAAATTTTCGAAATATAATTAAAATTTTGAAATTATCTTCAATTATAACTTTAAAAGCAAGGTCATAAATTTTTTTCGAACACATTTCGATGTTTGATATGAGGTTTAAGGAGCTATCCTATCTCTTTATTCCCTTAGCACGATTGCATAATAAGGTAAGTGCCCATCGTACCATTGGTGGACTAAACAATAAAAAAAAATGGTGGGTCTCTAGAGATTGCTATGTAGAACAGACCGTTATGTATGTGAATTAGATGTTGCATTCGAAATATTGGAGTATATTCGTAATAGCCCAAAGGAATTCCCTTTCCGACTATTGGTTGGGATGTACTTTTTATGGCATGATGTATTTTTGACAGATTACAATTTATTAACCTTCCATTTAATCATGTGGTCTTCCGATTGGAGGTTCCGCAGTATGGTGGGAGTCTTGAAATGTCTTCGGTGATATCACCGAAGTGACTTCTGGAAGTGTCGTCGAAGTAACTTCTGGAAGTGTCGCCGAAGTGACTCCGAGAAGTGCCGCCAAAGTGGCACATTTCTTCCCGACGGGATGACTTCCGCGATCCGAATCCTATATCGCCGAAGTGACTTCTGGAAGTTACTTAGAAGTGACATAACAGATGCTTGTAGAACATACAAGAAGGGCCCATTGGATGCCTTGGAAATCTTGAATAAAAAACTTTTTTTACATGTTCGGAAATATTTTGAATTTATTTTCTATAAGGTCTTTGAGCGCTTGTAGACACAGTCTTTGGCTAAAAAATTTTATTTATGTCCAGCTCCGTTCACAAGATAAATTTAATAATAACCATTTCTAACATAAACAGAAGCAACATTTTTTTATCTTTAAAATACAAATAAATTTGAAGGAATTACCTTTTTTAATTAGGTGAAGAATCTTTGAATGCTTATTTCACTATAATCGAGCCATGTAATGTGAAAATATCTCGATGTAAACGTACAGCTTCACGTAAATTCGCTCTGTTCGTTGAGTTGGACATTTTAATGTGTTATACAATTAAAAAAATTCCGAAAAACAAAGCAACACACAAATTTTAAACAAAACTGGACTGATCAGAAGCAACTTGCGAAATAAACTGACGCTCGGTCGAAAAACAACAGCGTAGGTAGAAAGGAAGAGGAATTTTCTGAATAAATGCAATTATTTTTCCCAGTTACTTTGTTTTTGTATCATCTATCTATCGTCCAGAAGTGTTACAGAAGATACTTTTTCGCGATCGCGACCCTTTTAGTTTATGTAAAATGTGTGCTATCGTCTAACTATCGTCCAGAAGTGTCTCAGAAAATACTTCTTCGAGATCGCGACCCTTTTTGTTTTTGTAAAATGTGTGCTATCGTCTATCTATCGTTCAGAAGTGTCTCAGAAGTTACATCATTGCGATCGAAATGTGTGCTATCGCCTTTCTATCGCTCAGAAATGACTAGTAGTAGAAATGTTATCTTAAGAAGAAATAATGCTTGCTTAAAGTTGCTTGCTAAAAGGCTGGATACTACACCACAGTAAATGCAGCGCTTGAGCCATCTTCTTTTTGAATTTTCAGATTCTTTAAATGATATTTACCCAATATATTCCCTGATTCATCGGCGATGTCGTAATGAGATGAGCCGAGTTTGTCTTTTGATTTGATTAATACTTTTGAAAGTTTTGCACTAAACTACTAAGCCGCGTTTCTTTGAACAAAGTTTGCGAACGCGCCACCGATTCTTTAGCTTTGATTCCGACAATTTTCAAAAGCATCTCGATCGTCAATACGCGTGCCGTCACCTAACAGATCCAGTTTTCGCAGAATTTCGTAATCTTGAGCAACATGTTTTGGCCAAAAACTAAAAAATAGGGTCACTAGCCTGTACCACGGTGTATTGCACGATGCGCCCTATTGATTTTGTTTAGATTTGTATCCCAGTTTGTGTGATCGACTCCTAAATACGCTCTAATCGCTGCTGGAACTGAGCGATTTAAGCTTTCGCTGGCGTTGCTTGCGGAGAGTAAACGGCGTTGCACTTAAGGGAAACACCGAATCTAGTCAAAAAGGCTCGGAATAGGCTAGAACGAACTGCGAACCATTATCAGTTTAAATACTTCAGGAACACCGAAGGTAAAGAAAATCTGGTTCTGCAAAAACTCGCAAATCTTATTGGCGATGGACTTTTTTAAAGGATGGAGAAAATGGAACTTCGTATTACGGTCTACAATAATTAAGAAGCCTATGCTACTGGTTTTAGATCTAGGATATGGCCCCAATCAGTCCAGATTCTAAAAGAGCCTTTACCTGATCCTGATCTACACAGGGCCTGATCTACACAGGGCTCCAAACGGTATGACTTTATACTAATATGAAGTTCGATTTGGAATATAAACGCAGGGATTTTTCTTCTAATGGAATCTGCCAAATAGGATGTTTTATGTCCAATCCGGTTATGAAGCGAGCTAGAGGTAGTCTACTTAAGATTCCGTTGATGTGGGGTAGGGGATAAGCGTCTTTGAGACTAACGCTTCTCACCACGCGTGAGTCCAGACAAATTATACAATTATCTCCTTTCCTTACTAAATCAACGATGATACTGCACAGACTTGTCGTTTCTTCGATAATATCTAGATCTATTTCGGAAAATATTATTTTCTTTGTTGCCGGTGATACTGGCCAATGTCGTTGTTTAACCGGGCGTGCGAAATGACCCTGGTCTTTCTTAATCCGTCTTGCTCATAGTTAGGAAACATCTTTATCACGCTATTTAACCTTTTCTTTTGGGCAGAAGGCAGAGCGTGAAACTTTAAGTTTTTGTTGCTAGAAATGTTGCATCCGGTATCACATTCGTTAATTATGAGGTTCAATATCCCACAATTAATCTCTTTCTTTAAGTTAGGGATTTTCAGTACCACTTCAACCTCCGAAGATACAAGTGGTATTAGAACAGCATCGATCCCACGTTCGCAAAAAAACCCATTGAGCTTATCAGCAAAAGTTTAAAAACAAATATAAAGCACAAAACAAAACAAAAAAACAATAACAAAAAACACACCATTTCTTTCTTCTTACCACTCGAGTGCAAGCCCTTTACAAGCAACCATGCACGAGCCACCAGACATAGCCAAATACACTACGAGATCGTATCAACTAGAAGAACACAAATTTATTGTTATTAAAAGTAAAAATGAATCGACATTTAAAACCGTTTTACCTTTCATCATCGAGAAATCTGTGGACCTTGCCTGCGGAGAAAGAGTTGATTCTGTGAAAGAAAACCAGAGCCGGCGGACATTTGATAAAAACAAAAACTACAAACAAGCCACAAAACTTCTAAAACTTACCGAAATCCCAGATATGGATATAACAGCTACCAAACACAAGATACTTAATTTTTTAAAAGGCGTTATCTACTGTAATGACCTTAGATACATAGACGAAGAAACAATCCTCCGAGAACTAAAACCACAGAAAGTAATTGAAATCAAAAAAATAATGAAGAGACAAAATACCAACAATAACACCAACAGCTACAGCAACATCACCAACAACAACAACACCAACAACAACCTAACAGAAACCGGACAGAAACCACCGGTGGTGGCTTGAACAGATTATAATGTTCTCTACAGTCATTGCTATTCTATGTATTTAAGTCGATGTAAATTTGAATTTTCAAACGATCCGAAACAGTTTTACAACTTTTTTATTGCCAAGTGTAAGTCATCGGCATTGCCTTCATCGGTACGTCTATACTCAATATAGGCATCGACGGATTCTGAAATCGCTGATTTATTTGCTGAGTTTTTCCAAACTACTCATAGTTTGACAGCTTGGTCAAATTTGCACTACCCTAATCCATTAAATAGAGCAAATATTATTTTCTCCCCTCTAATCACCGAAAGCTCTCTCGTAAGAGATTTAGCAACAACAACGCCAACATTTTCTCCCGGTCCAGATGGACTTCCTGGATGTGTACTTAAGTTTTGTGCGTCAACCATTTGTAAACCGATTCTTAAACTTTTTAATTTATCTATTTCATCATCAGTTTTTCCTTCTATCTGGAAGGACTCTTTTATTATTCCACTCCATAAAAAAGGTGCGAAGGCAGATGCCCAAAATTATAGAGGTATTTCTAAATTGTCAGCATTTTAACGTATTATTACTTCTCATTTGCAACATTTATGTTCCTCGCTTATATCACCGTGTCAGCATGGTTTTGTTAAGCGAAGATCGACCATCACCAACCTTCTTGAATTGTCATCTATTGAAATAAATGGGTTTAAGAAAAAAATGCAGACTGACATTGTATATACAGATTTTAGTAAAGGCATTGACTCCGTTGACCACTCACTTCTTTTATATAAATTAGATCAGCTTGGATTTCCTGGTAATCTATTATCTTGGATTTCACGTTACTTGAATGGTAGGACTCAGAGGGGTATATTCAAGAATGCTGTTTCAAAATTGATCGACGTGACAGCTGGAGTGCCTCAGGGTAGTCATTTGGGCCCTTTGCTGTTTACTTTGTTTATTAACGATCTTTCCTCAATCATAACACGTTCCCGTGTACTAATGTATGCTGATGATATTAAGCTTTGTTTATCATATAATTATATAGCGTCTGGATTTAACTTACAGTCGGATATTGATTGTTTTCATGGATGGTATGAGTACAACCTTTTAAATTTGAGCTGCCTAAAATGCAACGATATGACTTTCTATAGGGGTACTCCTACGTTTATCAGTTACTTTCGCCAAATACGCCACTTGACCTTATATATTCAGTTAACGATTTAGGTGTTCTTCTTGACCCTAAACTTAAATTTGACTGCCACTCTATGTCCACTGTTAACAAAGCCATGAGTGTTCTTGGGTTTATAAAGCGTTGGTCAAAAGAATTTGATGACCCTTATACGACCAAATTATTATTTACCTCCCTTGTCCGTCATATTTTGGAATATTGTTCGTCGGCTTGGAGTCCATAATATCAAGTGCACATCGACCATATTGAGTCGGTACAAAAATTTCTTTTATTTGCCCTACGTAGTTTGAACTGGAATCAAAACGTATGGCTACCTTCCAACGAGAGTGGATTACAATTGCTTAATTTACCTACACTTGTAAATCGTAGAACAATGCTTGGTACTATTTTTATACAAAATCTAATAATAGGTGACATTGATTCTGAAAATCTTTGAAACCGCCTAACATTCAACGTTCCTGTTCGACTAACACGAAATTATTATCCTCTAAATTTGCCACGATGTACATCAATTTTTTTTGTCTGTACGAGCTCTTTCGCGTTCTATGTAATAACTATAATAAACTTTATAATTTAATTTGCATTACAACATCTATTCCGGTATTAAAATCTAATATTTTAACTCATTTGCTTGATTCTTAGTTGTGCCTTTTATTTTCATTTGTGTCCCGTCTCTATTTGTTTTATGTATGTATCTTCCTCGCGAACTCGCATTTTTTGCCCAAATTGATAAAAGGGCCCCGCGCGTAACAAGCACGTGCTTGGTGTCGTTGGGCCACTTCTTTGTACTATTCGAAGTGCATCAACGTCCATAAATATATTCCGCTTTTCTTACCCCACATAGTACATACACACGCATATCTTCGTTTTATTCCAGCGCACAATAAATGTTCGTAACAAATAAAAAAAAAATTAAAGTCCGTATTTTTTCTCAATAGTCCGATCATCCGATCTAAGTTATAAGCAAGTGTGACCGTATATTTTTTTACGGATTTTAATTGTTTTCTAATTCCAATTAGTTTCTAGTCCGATTCTGTTTCCTTACCGCGAAATTAAAATTAGAAATTATTTCGTCAGCAAAATCCGCGTTAGCCACATTTATGGCCACAGGTGAACGCTGGCTCCAGGGGCTCCGCCCCAAACCGCTTGTGAAATTCGTCGCGATCATTTCGAATCCATGTGTGCAAACGGTTAAGGCAGCATGCGACATCATAGATTTCAAGCCAAAATATACGAAATTCCACGTTCTTCGGATGTCTGCTCCCTCCTATCATAAAAGAGCTTTTGCGGGACCTTTTCACGGCGATATACATACAAAGAGAAAATAAAATACCAAAAGTGGTCATCAATCAATCATATTCAAATTTTCGAAAAATAATTAAAATTTTGAAATTTTCTCCAATTATAACTTTAAAAGCAAGGTCATACATTTTTTTCGAACACATTTCGATGTTTGATATGAAGAACATATTAAACTGATACGAGTTCATACCGTACCATACAAACTAACATCCTAACATTTTAATATGATTAATTATTATATCCGACACCATTATGCCGATGCCCGCCTGAGTTCCAAACAGAATTCTCTGCAGCGCCATTTGTGGAAAAGCAGTTTATCCATCTCGTTTGATCGCACTGCCCTCCGCTCTTCCTCTTCAACTCTTTTTCAAGTCACGGGAAATCTTGAATAAAAAACTTTTTTTATAGTTCGGAAATATTTTGAATTTATTATCTATAAGGTCTTTGAGCGCTTGTAGACACAGTCTTTGGCATGTCGGAAATGCTGCTAAAAAATGTATATATGTCCAGCTCCGTTCACAAGAGAAATTTGATAATAACCATTTCTAAAATAAGAAAACAGAAGCAACATTTTTTATATCTAAAATAAAAATAAATTTGGCGGAATTACCTTTTTTAATTAGGTGAAGAATCCTTGAATGCTTATTTCACTATAATCGAGCCAGGTAAAATGTGTGCTACCGTCAGAAAATACTTCTTCGAGATCGCGACCCTTTTAGTTTGTGTAAAATGTGTGCTATTATCTAACTATCGTCCAGAAGTGTCTCAGAAGTTAATTTTTCGCGATCGCGACGCTTTTAGTTTATGTAAAATGTCGGCTATTATCTAATTATCGTCCAGAAGTGTCTCAGAAAATACTTCTTCGAGATCGCGACCCTTTTTGTTTTTGTAAAATGTGTGCTATCGTCTATCTATCGTCCGGATGTGTCTCAGAAGTTACATCATTGCGATCGAAATGTGTGCTATCGCCTTTCTATCGCTCAGAAATGACTAGTAGTAGAAATGTTATCTTAAGAAGAAATAATGCTTGCTTAAAGTTGCTTGCTAAAAGGCTGGATACTACACCACAGTAAATGCAGCGCTTGAGCCATCTTCTTTTTGAATTTTCAGATTCTTTAAATGATATTTACCCAATATATTCCCTGATTCATCGGCGATGTCGTAATGAGATGAGCCGAGTTTGTCTTTTGATTTGATTAATACTTTTGAAAGTTTTGCACTAAACTACTAAGCCGCGTTTCTTTGAACAAAGTTTGCGAACGCGCCACCGATTCTTTAGCTTTGATTCCGACAATTTTCAAAAGCATCTCGATCGTCAATACGCGTGCCGTCACCTAACAGATCCAGTTTTCGCAGAATTTCGTAATTTTGAGCAACATGTTTTGGCCAAAAACTAAAAAATAGGGTCACTAGCCTGTACCACGGTGTATTGCACGATGCGCCCTATTGATTTTGTTTAGATTTGTATCCCAGTTTGTGTGATCGACTCCTAAATACGCTCTAATCGCTGCTGGAACTGAGCGATTTAAGCTTTCGCTGGCGTTGCTTGCGGAGAGTAAACGGCGTTGCACTTAAGGGAAACACCGAATCTAGTCAAAAAGGCTCGGAATAGGCTAGAACGAACTGCGAACCATTATCAGTTTAAATACTTCAGGAACACCGAAGGTAAAGAAAATCTGGTTCTGCAAAAACTCGCAAATCTTATTGGCGATGGACTTTTTTAAAGGATGGAGAAAATGGAACTTCGTATTACGGTCTACAATAATTAAGAAGCCTATGTTACTGGTTTTAGATCTAGGATATGGCCCCAATCAGTCCAGATTCTAAAAGAGCCTTTACCTGATCCTGATCTACACAGGGCCTGATCTACACAGGGCTCCAAACGGTATGACTTTATACTAATATGAAGTTCGATTTGGAATATAAACGCAGGGATTTTTCTTCTAATGGAATCTGCCAAATAGGATGTTTTATGTCCAATCCGGTTATGAAGCGAGCTAGAGGTAGTCTACTTAAGATTCCGTTGATGTGGGGTAGGGGATAAGCGTCTTTGAGACTAACGCTTCTCACCACGCGTGAGTCCAGACAAATTATACAATTATCTCCTTTCCTTACTAAATCAACGATGATACTGCACAGACTTTTCGTTTCTTCGATAATATCTAGATCTATTTCGGAAAATATTATTTTCTTTGTTGCCGGTGATACTGGCCAATGTCGTTGTTTAACCGGGCGTGCGAAATGACCCTGGTCTTTCTTAATCCGTCTTGCTCATAGTTAGGAAACATCTTTATCACGCTATTTAACCTTTTCTTTTGGGCAGAAGGCAGAGGGTGAAACTTTAAGTTTTTGTTGCTAGAAATGTTGCATCCGGTATCACATTCGTTAATTATGAGGTTCAATATCCCACAATTAATCTCTTTCTTTAAGTTAGGGATTTTCAGTACCACTTCAACCTCCGAAGAGACAAGTGGTATTAGAACAGCATCGATCCCACGTTCGCAAAAAAACCCATTGAGCTTATCAGCAAAAGTTTAAAAACAAATATAAAGCACAAAACAAAACAAAAAAACAATAACAAAAAACACACCATTTCTTTCTTCTTACCACTCGAGTGCAAGCCCTTTACAAGCAACCATGCACGAGCCACCAGACATAGCCAAATACACTACGAGATCGTATCAACTAGAAGAACACAAATTTATTGTTATTAAAAGTAAAAATGAATCGACATTTAAAACCGTTTTACCTTTCATCATCGAGAAATCTGTGGACTTTGCCTGCGGAGAAAGAGTTGATTCTGTGAAAGAAAACCAGAGCCGGCGGACATTTGATAAAAACAAAAAACTACAAGCAAGCCACAAAACTTCTAAAACTTACCGAAATCCCAGATATGGATATAACAGCTACCAAACACAAGATACTTAATTTTTTAAAAGGCGTTATCTACTGTAATGACCTTAGATACATAGACGAAGAAACAATCCTCCGAGAACTAAAACCACAGAAAGTAATTGAAATCAAAAAAATAATGAAGAGACAAAACACCAACAATAACACCAACAGCTACAGCATCATCACCAACAACAACAACACCAACAACAACCTAACAGAAACCAGACAGAAACCACCGGTGGTGGCTTGAACAGATTATAATGTTCTCTACAGTCATTGCTATTCTATGTATTTAAGTCGATGTAAATTTGAATTTTCAAACGATCCGAAAGAGTTTTACAACTTTTTTATTGCCAAGCGTAAGTCATCGGCATTCCCTTCAGCGGTACGTCTATACTCAATATAGGCATCGACGGATTCTGAAATCGCTGATTTTTTTTCTGAGTTTTTCCAAACTACTCATAGTTTGACAGCTTGGTCAAATTCGAACTACCCTAATCCCTTAAATAGGGAAAATTGTTTTTCTTCCTGTGTAATCACCGAAAGTTCTCTCGTAAGAGATTTAGCAACAACAAAATTATAGAGGTATTTCTAATTGTCGGCAATTCCTAAAGCATTTTAACGTATTATTACTTCTCATTTGCAACATTTATGTTCCTCGCTTATATCACCGTGTCAGCATGGTTTTGTTAAGCGAAGATCGACCATCACCAACCTTCTTGAATTGTCATCTATTGAAATAAATGGGTTTAAGAAAAAAATGCAGACTGACATTGTATATACAGATTTTAGTAAAGGCATTGACTCCGTTGACCACTCACTTCTTTTATATAAATTAGATCAGCTTGGATTTCCTGGTAATCTATTATCTTGGATTTCACGTTACTTGAATGGTAGGACTCAGAGGGGTATATTCAAGAATGCTGTTTCAAAATTGATCGACGTGACAGCTGGAGTGCCTCAGGGTAGTCATTTGGGCCCTTTGCTGTTTACTTTGTTTATTAACGATCTTCCCTCAATCATAACACGTTCCCGTGTACTAATGTATGCTGATGATATTAAGCTTTGTTTATCATATAATTATATAGCGTCTGGATTTAACTTACAGTCGGATATTGATTGTTTTCATGGATGGTGTGAGTACAACCTTTTAAATTTGAGCTGCCTAAAGTGCAACGATATGACTTTCTATAGGGGTACTCCTACGTTTATCAGTTACTTTCGCCAAATACGCCACTTGACCGTATATATTCAGTTAACGATTTAGGTGTTCTTCTTGACCCTAAACTTAAATTTGACTGCCACACTATGTCCACTGTTAACAAAGCCATGAGTGTTCTTGGGTTTATAAAGCGTTGGTCAAAAGAATTTGATTACCCTTATACGACCAAATTATTATTTACCTCCCTTGTCCGTCCTATTTTGGAATATTGTTCGTCGGCTTGGAGTCCAAAATATCTAGTGCACATCGACCGTATTGAGTCGGTACAAAAAAAATTTCTTTTATTTGCCCTGTGTAGTTTGAACTGGAATCAAAACGAAAGGCTACCTTTCAACGAGAGTGGATTACAATTGCTTAATTTACCTACACTTGTAAATCGTAGAACAATGCTTGGTACTATTTTTATACAAAATCTAATAATAGGTGACATTGATTCTGAAAATCTTTGAAACCGCCTAACATTCAACGTTCCTGTTCGACTAACACGAAATTATTATCCTCTAAATTTGCCACGATGTACTTCAAATCTTTTTTTGTCTGTACGAGCCCTTTCGCGTTCTATGTGATAACTATAATAAACTTTATAATTTAATTTGCACTTCCACATCTATCCCAATATTAAAATCTAATATTTTAACTCATTTGCTTGATTCTTAGTTGTGCCTTTTATTTTCATTTGTGTCCCGTCTCTATTTGTTTTATGTATGTATCTTCCTCGCGAACTCGCATTTTTTGCCCAAATTGATAAAAGGGCCCCGCGCGTAACAAGCACGTGCTTGGTGTCGTTGGGCCACTTGTTTGTACTGTTCGAAGTGCATCAATGTCCATAAATATATTCCGCTTTTCTTACCCCACATAGTACATACACACGCATATCTTCGTTTTATTCCAGCGCACAATAAATGTTCGTAACAAATAAAAAAAAAAAAAAAAGTCCGTATTTTTTCTCAATAGTCCGACCATCCGATCTAAGTAATAAGCAAATGTGACCGTATATTTTTTTACGGATTTTAATTGTTTTCTAATTCCAATTAGTTTCTAGTCCGATTCTGTTTCCTTACCGCGAAATTAAAATTAGAAATTATTTTTCGTCAGCAAAATCCGCGTTAGCCACATTTATGGCCACAGGAGAACGCTGGCTCCAGTGGCTCCACCCCAACCGCTTGTGAAATTCGTCGCGATCATTTCGAATCCATGTGTGCAAACGGTTAAGGCAGCATGCGAGAGTCCCGCAGAAATTCCACGTTCTTCGGATGTCTGCTCCCTCCTATCATAAAAGAGCTTTTGCGGGACCTTTTCACGGCGATATACATACAAAGAGAAAATAAAATACCAAAAGTGGTCATCAATCAATCATATTAAAATTTTCGAAAAATAATTAAAATTTTGAAATTATCTTCAATTATAACTTTAAAAGCAAGGTCATACATTTTTTTCGAACACATTTCGATGTTTGATATGAGGTTTAAGGAGCTATCCTATCTCTTTATTCCCTTAGCACGATTGCATAATAAGGTAAGTGCCCATCGTACCATTGGTGGACTAAACAAAAAAAAATATGGTGGGTCTCTAGAGATTGCTATGTAGAACAGACCGTTATGTATGTGAATTAGATGTTGCATTCGCAATATTGGAGTATATTCGTAATGACCCAAAGGAATTCCCTTTCCGACTATTGGTTGGGATGTACCTTTTATGGCATGATGTACTTTTGACAGATTACAATTTATTAACCTTCTATTTAATCATGTGGTCTTCCGATTGGAGGTTCCGCAGTATGGTGGGAGTCTTGAAGTGTCTTCGGTGATATCGCCGAAGTGACTTCTGGATGTGTCGCCGAAGTAACTTCTGAAAGTGTCGCCGAAGTGACTCCGAGAAGTGCCGCCAAAGTGGCACATTTCTTCCCGACGGGATGACTTCCGCGATCCGAATCCTATATCGCCGAAGTGACTTCTGGAAGTTACTTAGAAGTGACATAACAGATGCTTGTAGAACATACAAGAAGGGCCCATTGGATGCCTTGGAAATCAGAAATATTTTGAATTTATTTTCTATAAGGTCTTTGAGCGCTTGTAGACACAGTCTTTGGCTAAAAAATTTTATTTATGTCCAGCTCCGTTCACAAGATAAATTTAAAAATAACCATTTCTAACATAAACAGAAGCAACATTTTTTTATCTTTAAAATACAAATAAATTTGAAGGAATTACCTTTTTTAATTAGGTGAAGAATCTTTGAATGCTTATTTCACTATAATCGAGCCATGTAATGTGAAAATATCTCGATGTAAACGTACAGCTTCACGTAAATTCGCTCTGTTCGTTGAGTTGGACATTTTAATGTGTTATACAATTAAAAAAATTCCGAAAAACAAAGCAACACACAAATTTTAAAAAAAACTGGACTGATCAGAAGCAACTTGCGAAAAAAACTGACGCTCGGTCGAAAAACAAAAGCGTAGGTAGAAAGGAAGAGGAATTTTCAGAATAAATGCAATTATTTTTCCCAGTTACTTTGTTTTTGTATCATCTATCTATCGTCCAGAAGTGTCTCAGAAGATACTTTTTCGCGATCGCGACCCTTTTAGTTTATGTAAAATGTGTGCTATCGTCTAACTATCGTCCAGAAGTGTCTCAGAAAATACTTCTTCGAGATCGCGACCCTTTTTGTTTTTGTAAAATGTGTGCTATCGTCTATCTATCGTTCAGAAGTGTCTCAGAAGTTACATCATTGCGATCGAAATGTGTGCTATCGCCTTTCTATCGCTCAGAAATGACTAGTAGTAGAAATGTTATCTTAAGAAGAAATAATGCTTGCTTAAAGTTGCTTGCTAAAAGGCTGGATACTACACCACAGTAAATGCAGCGCTTGAGCCATCTTCTTTTTGAATTTTCAGATTCTTTAAATGATATTTACCCAATATATTCCCTGATTCATCGGCGATGTCGTAATGAGATGAGCCGAGTTTGTCTTTTGATTTGATTAATACTTTTGAAAGTTTTGCACTAAACTACTAAGCCGCGTTTCTTTGAACAAAGTTTGCGAACGCGCCACCGATTCTTTAGCTTTGATTCCGACAATTTTCAAAAGCATCTCGATCGTCAATACGCGTGCCGTCACCTAACAGATCCAGTTTTCGCAGAATTTCGTAATCTTGAGCAACATGTTTTGGCCAAAAACTAAAAAATAGGGTCACTAGCCTGTACCACGGTGTATTGCACGATGCGCCCTATTGATTTTGTTTAGATTTGTATCCCAGTTTGTGTGATCGACTCCTAAATACGCTCTAATCGCTGCTGGAACTGAGCGATTTAAGCTTTCGCTGGCGTTGCTTGCGGAGAGTAAACGGCGTTGCACTTAAGGGAAACACCGAATCTAGTCAAAAAGGCTCGGAATAGGCTAGAACGAACTGCGAACCATTATCAGTTTAAATACTTCAGGAACACCGAAGGTAAAGAAAATCTGGTTCTGCAAAAACTCGCAAATCTTATTGGCGATGGACTTTTTTAAAGGATGGAGAAAATGGAACTTCGTATTACGGTCTACAATAATTAAGAAGCCTATGTTACTGGTTTTAGATCTAGGATATGGCCCCAATCAGTCCAGATTCTAAAAGAGCCTTTACCTGATCCTGATCTACACAGGGCCTGATCTACACAGGGCTCCAAACGGTATGACTTTATACTAATATGAAGTTCGATTTGGAATATAAACGCAGGGATTTTTCTTCTAATGGAATCTGCCAAATAGGATGTTTTATGTCCAATCCGGTTATGAAGCGAGCTAGAGGTAGTCTACTTAAGATTCCGTTGATGTGGGGTAGGGGATAAGCGTCTTTGAGAGTAACGCTTCTCACCACCCGTGAGTCCAGACAAATCATACAATTATCTCCTTTCCTTACTAATTCAACGATGATACTGCACAGACTTGTCGTTTCTTCGATAATATCTAGATCTATTTCGGAAAATATTATTTTCTTTGTTGCCGGTGATACTGGCCAATGTCGTTGTTTAACCGGGCATGCGGTACCGTTGTCTAAGGCGTGCGAAATGACCCTGGTCTTTCTTAATCCGTCTTGCTCATAGTTAGGAAACATCTTTATCACGCTATTTAACCTTTTCTTTTGGGCAGAAGGCAGAGCGTGAAACTTTAAGTTTTTGTTGCTAGAAATGTTGCATCCGGTATCACATTCGTTAATTATGAGGTTCAATATCCCACAATTAATCTCTTTCTTTAAGTTAGGGATTTTCAGTACCACTTCAACCTCCGAAGAGACAAGTGGTATTAGAACAGCATCGATCCCACGTTCGCAAAAAAACCCATTGAGCTTATCAGCAAAAGTTTAAAAACAAATATAAAGCACAAAACAAAACAAAAAAACAATAACAAAAAACACACCATTTCTTTCTTCTTACCACTCGAGTGCAAGCCCTTTACAAGCAACCATGCACGAGCCACCAGAAATAGCTAAATACACTACGAGATCGTTTCAACTAGAAGAACCCAAATTTATTGTTATTAATAGTAAAATTGAATCCTCATTTAAAACCGTTTTACCTTTCATCATCGAGAAATCTTTGGACTTCGCCTGCGGAGAAAGAGTTGATTCTGTAAAAAAAAAACCAGAGAAACCAACCACAAAACTTCTAAAACTTACCAAAATCCCAGATATGGATATAACAGCTACCAAACACAAGATACTTAATTTTTTAAAAGGCGTTATCTACTGTAATGGCCTTAGATACATAGACGAAGAAACAATCCTCCGAGAACTAAAACCACAGAAAGTAATTGAAATCAAAAAAATAATGAAGAGACAAAACACCAACAATAACACCAACAGCTACAGCAACATCACCAACAACAACAACACCAACAACAACCTAACAGAAACCGGACAGAAACCACCGGTGGTGGCTTGAACAGATTATAATGTTCTCTACAGTCATTGCTATTCTATGTATTTAAGTCGATGTAAATTTGAATTTTCAAACGATCCGAAACAGTTTTACAACTTTTTTATTGCCAAGTGTAAGTCATCGGCATTGCCTTCATCGGTACGTCTATACTCAATATAGGCATCGACGGATTCTGAAATCGCTGATTTATTTGCTGAGTTTTTCCAAACTACTCATAGTTTGACAGCTTGGTCAAATTTGCACTACCCTAATCCATTAAATAGAGCAAATATTATTTTCTCCCCTCTAATCACCGAAAGCTCTCTCGTAAGAGATTTAGCAACAACAACGCCAACATTTTCTCCCGGTCCAGATGGACTTCCTGGATGTGTACTTAAGTTTTGTGCGTCAACCATTTGTAAACCGATTCTTAAACTTTTTAATTTATCTATTTCATCATCAGTTTTTCCTTCTATCTGGAAGGACTCTTTTATTATTCCACTCCATAAAAAAGGTGCGAAGGCAGATGCCCAAAATTATAGAGGTATTTCTAAATTGTCAGCATTTTAACGTATTATTACTTCTCATTTGCAACATTTATGTTCCTCGCTTATATCACCGTGTCAGCATGGTTTTGTTAAGCGAAGATCGACCATCACCAACCTTCTTGAATTGTCATCTATTGAAATAAATGGGTTTAAGAAAAAAATGCAGACTGACATTGTATATACAGATTTTAGTAAAGGCATTGACTCCGTTGACCACTCACTTCTTTTATATAAATTAGATCAGCTTGGATTTCCTGGTAATCTATTATCTTGGATTTCACGTTACTTGAATGGTAGGACTCAGAGGGGTATATTCAAGAATGCTGTTTCAAAATTGATCGACGTGACAGCTGGAGTGCCTCAGGGTAGTCATTTGGGCCCTTTGCTGTTTACTTTGTTTATTAACGATCTTCCCTCAATCATAACACGTTCCCGTGTACTAATGTATGCTGATGATATTAAGCTTTGTTTATCATATAATTATATAGCGTCTGGATTTAACTTACAGTCGGATATTGATTGTTTTCATGGATGGTATGAGTACAACCTTTTAAATTTGAGCTGCCTAAAATGCAACGATATGACTTTCTATAGGGGTACTCCTACGTTTATCAGTTACTTTCGCCAAATACGCCACTTGACCTTATATATTCAGTTAACGATTTAGGTGTTCTTCTTGACCCTAAACTTAAATTTGACTGCCACTCTATGTCCACTGTTAACAAAGCCATGAGTGTTCTTGGGTTTATAAAGCGTTGGTCAAAAGAATTTGATGACCCTTATACGACCAAATTATTATTTACCTCCCTTGTCCGTCATATTTTGGAATATTGTTCGTCGGCTTGGAGTCCATAATATCAAGTGCACATCGACCATATTGAGTCGGTACAAAAATTTCTTTTATTTGCCCTACGTAGTTTGAACTGGAATCAAAACGTATGGCTACCTTCCAACGAGAGTGGATTACAATTGCTTAATTTACCTACACTTGTAAATCGTAGAACAATGCTTGGTACTATTTTTATACAAAATCTAATAATAGGTGACATTGATTCTGAAAATCTTTGAAACCGCCTAACATTCAACGTTCCTGTTCGACTAACACGAAATTATTATCCTCTAAATTTGCCACGATGTACATCAATTTTTTTTGTCTGTACGAGCTCTTTCGCGTTCTATGTAATAACTATAATAAACTTTATAATTTAATTTGCATTACAACATCTATTCCGGTATTAAAATCTAATATTTTAACTCATTTGCTTGATTCTTAGTTGTGCCTTTTATTTTCATTTGTGTCCCGTCTCTATTTGTTTTATGTATGTATCTTCCTCGCGAACTCGCATTTTTTGCCCAAATTGATAAAAGGGCCCCGCGCGTAACAAGCACGTGCTTGGTGTCGTTGGGCCACTTCTTTGTACTATTCGAAGTGCATCAACGTCCATAAATATATTCCGCTTTTCTTACCCCACATAGTACATACACACGCATATCTTCGTTTTATTCCAGCGCACAATAAATGTTCGTAACAAATAAAAAAAAAATTAAAGTCCGTATTTTTTCTCAATAGTCCGATCATCCGATCTAAGTTATAAGCAAGTGTGACCGTATATTTTTTTACGGATTTTAATTGTTTTCTAATTCCAATTAGTTTCTAGTCCGATTCTGTTTCCTTACCGCGAAATTAAAATTAGAAATTATTTCGTCAGCAAAATCCGCGTTAGCCACATTTATGGCCACAGGTGAACGCTGGCTCCAGGGGCTCCGCCCCAAACCGCTTGTGAAATTCGTCGCGATCATTTCGAATCCATGTGTGCAAACGGTTAAGGCAGCATGCGACATCATAGATTTCAAGCCAAAATATACGAAATTCCACGTTCTTCGGATGTCTGCTCCCTCCTATCATAAAAGAGCTTTTGCGGGACCTTTTCACGGCGATATACATACAAAGAGAAAATAAAATACCAAAAGTGGTCATCAATCAATCATATTCAAATTTTCGAAAAATAATTAAAATTTTGAAATTTTCTCCAATTATAACTTTAAAAGCAAGGTCATACATTTTTTTCGAACACATTTCGATGTTTGATATGAAGAACATATTAAACTGATACGAGTTCATACCGTACCATACAAACTAACATCCTAACATTTTAATATGATTAATTATTATATCCGACACCATTATGCCGATGCCCGCCTGAGTTCCAAACAGAATTCTCTGCAGCGCCATTTGTGGAAAAGCAGTTTATCCATCTCGTTTGATCGCACTGCCCTCCGCTCTTCCTCTTCAACTCTTTTTCAAGTCACGGGAAATCTTGAATAAAAAACTTTTTTTATAGTTCGGAAATATTTTGAATTTATTATCTATAAGGTCTTTGAGCGCTTGTAGACACAGTCTTTGGCATGTCGGAAATGCTGCTAAAAAATGTATATATGTCCAGCTCCGTTCACAAGAGAAATTTGATAATAACCATTTCTAAAATAAGAAAACAGAAGCAACATTTTTTATATCTAAAATAAAAATAAATTTGGCGGAATTACCTTTTTTAATTAGGTGAAGAATCCTTGAATGCTTATTTCACTATAATCGAGCCAGGTAAAATGTGTGCTACCGTCAGAAAATACTTCTTCGAGATCGCGACCCTTTTAGTTTGTGTAAAATGTGTGCTATTATCTAACTATCATCCAGAAGTGTCTCAGAAGTTAATTTTTCGCGATCGCGACGCTTTTAGTTTATGTAAAATGTCGGCTATTATCTAATTATCGTGCAGAAGTGTCTCAGAAAATACTTCTTCGAGATCGCGACCCTTTTTGTTTTTGTAAAATGTGTGCTATCGTCTATCTATCGTCCGGATGTGTCTCAGAAGTTACATCATTGCGATCGAAATGTGTGCTATCGCCTTTCTATCGCTCAGAAATGACTAGTAGTAGAAATGTTATCTTAAGAAGAAATAATGCTTGCTTAAAGTTGCTTGCTAAAAGGCTGGATACTACACCACAGTAAATGCAGCGCTTGAGCCATCTTCTTTTTGAATTTTCAGATTCTTTATATGATATTTACCCAATATATTCCCTGATTCATCGGCGATGTCGTAATGAGATGAGCCGAGTTTGTCTTTTGATTTGATTAATACTTTTGAAAGTTTTGCACTAAACTACTAAGCCGCGTTTCTTTGAACAAAGTTTGCGAACGCGCCACCGATTCTTTAGCTTTGATTCCGACAATTTTCAAAAGCATCTCGATCGTCAATACGCGTGCCGTCACCTAACAGATCCAGTTTTCGCAGAATTTCGTAATCTTGAGCAACATGTTTTGGCCAAAAACTAAAAAATAGGGTCACTAGCCTGTACCACGGTGTATTGCACGATGCGCCCTATTGATTTTGTTTAGATTTGTATCCCAGTTTGTGTGATCGACTCCTAAATACGCTCTAATCGCTGCTGGAACTGAGCGATTTAAGCTTTCGCTGGCGTTGCTTGCGGAGAGTAAACGGCGTTGCACTTAAGGGAAACACCGAATCTAGTCAAAAAGGCTCGGAATAGGCTAGAACGAACTGCGAACCATTATCAGTTTAAATACTTCAGGAACACCGAAGGTAAAGAAAATCTGGTTCTGCAAAAACTCGCAAATCTTATTGGCGATGGACTTTTTTAAAGGATGGAGAAAATGGAACTTCGTATTACGGTCTACAATAATTAAGAAGCCTATGTTACTGGTTTTAGATCTAGGATATGGCCCCAATCAGTCCAGATTCTAAAAGAGCCTTTACCTGATCCTGATCTACACAGGGCCTGATCTACACAGGGCTCCAAACGGTATGACTTTATACTAATATGAAGTTCGATTTGGAATATAAACGCAGGGATTTTTCTTCTAATGGAATCTGCCAAATAGGATGTTTTATGTCCAATCCGGTTATGAAGCGAGCTAGAGGTAGTCTACTTAAGATTCAGTTGATGTGGGGTAGGGGATAAGCGTCTTTGAGACTAACGCTTCTCACCACGCGTGAGTCCAGACAAATTATACAATTATCTCCTTTCCTTACTAAATCAACGATGATACTGCACAGACTTGTCGTTTCTTCGATAATATCTAGATCTATTTCGGAAAATATTATTTTCTTTGTTGCCGGTGATACTGGCCAATGTCGTTGTTTAACCGGGCGTGCGAAATGACCCTGGTCTTTCTTAATCCGTCTTGCTCAAGTTAGGAAACATCTTTATCACGCTATTTAACCTTTTCTTTTGGGCAGAAGGCAGAGCGTGAAACTTTAAGTTTTTGTTGCTAGAAATGTTGCATCCGGTATCACATTCGTTAATTATGAGGTTCAATATCCCACAATTAATCTCTTTCTTTAAGTTAGGGATTTTCAGTACCACTTCAACCTCCGAAGAGACAAGTGGTATTAGAACAGCATCGATCCCACGTTCGCAAAAAAACCCATTGAGCTTATCAGCAAAAGTTTAAAAACAAATATAAAGCACAAAACAAAACAAAAAAACAATAACAAAAAACACACCATTTCTTTCTTCTTACCACTCGAGTGCAAGCCCTTTACAAGCAACCATGCACGAGCCACCAGACATAGCCAAATACACTACGAGATCGTATCAACTAGAAGAACACAAATTTATTGTTATTAAAAGTAAAAATGAATCGACATTTAAAACCGTTTTACCTTTCATCATCGAGAAATCTGTGGACTTTGCCTGCGGAGAAAGAGTTGATTCTGTGAAAGAAAACCAGAGACGGCGGACATTTGATAAAAACAAAAAACTACAAACAAGCCACAAAACTTCTAAAACTTACCGAAATCCCAGATATGGATATAACAGCTACCAAACACAAGATACTTAATTTTTTAAAAGGCGTTATCTACTGTAATGACCTTAGATACATAGACGAAGAAACAATCCTCCGAGAACTAAAACCACAGAAAGTAATTGAAATCAAAAAAATAATGAAGAGACAAAACACCAACAATAACACCAACAGCTACAGCAACATCACCAACAACAACAACACCAACAACAACCTAACAGAAACCAGACAGAAACCACCGGTGGTGGCTTGAACAGATTATAATGTTCTCTACAGTCATTGCTATTCTATGTATTTAAGTCGATGTAAATTTGAATTTTCAAACGATCCGAAAGAGTTTTACAACTTTTTTATTGCCAAGCGTAAGTCATCGGCATTCCCTTCAGCGGTACGTCTATACTCAATATAGGCATCGACGGATTCTGAAATTGCTGATTTTTTTTCTGAGTTTTTCCAAACTACTCATAGTTTGACAGCTTGGTCAAATTCGAACTACCCTAATCCCTTAAATAGGGAAAATTGTTTTTCTTCCTGTGTAATCACCGAAAGTTCTCTCGTAAGAGATTTAGCAACAACAAAATTATAGAGGTATTTCTAATTGTCGGCAATTCCTAAAGCATTTTAACGTATTATTACTTCTCATTTGCAACATTTATGTTCCTCGCTTATATCACCGTGTCAGCATGGTTTTGTTAAGCGAAGATCGACCATCACCAACCTTCTTGAATTGTCATCTATTGAAATAAATGGGTTTAAGAAAAAAATGCAGACTGACATTGTATATACAGATTTTAGTAAAGGCATTGACTCCGTTGACCACTCACTTCTTTTATATAAATTAGATCAGCTTGGATTTCCTGGTAATCTATTATCTTGGATTTCACGTTACTTGAATGGTAGGACTCAGAGGGGTATATTCAAGAATGCTGTTTCAAAATTGATCGACGTGACAGCTGGAGTGCCTCAGGGTAGTCATTTGGGCCCTTTGCTGTTTACTTTGTTTATTAACGATCTTCCCTCAATCATAACACGTTCCCGTGTACTAATGTATGCTGATGATATTAAGCTTTGTTTATCATATAATTATATAGCGTCTGGATTTAACTTACAGTCGGATATTGATTGTTTTCATGGATGGTATGAGTACAACCTTTTAAATTTGAGCTGCCTAAAGTGCAACGATATGACTTTCTATAGGGGTACTCCTACGTTTATCAGTTACTTTCGCCAAATACGCCACTTGACCGTATATATTCAGTTAACGATTTAGGTGTTCTTCTTGACCCTAAACTTAAATTTGACTGCCACACTATGTCCACTGTTAACAAAGCCATGAGTGTTCTTGGGTTTATAAAGCGTTGGTCAAAAGAATTTGATTACCCTTATACGACCAAATTATTATTTACCTCCCTTGTCCGTCCTATTTTGGAATATTGTTCGTCGGCTTGGAGTCCAAAATATCTAGTGCACATCGACCGTATTGAGTCGGTACAAAAAAATTTCTTTTATTTGCCCTGTATAGTTTGAACTGGAATCAAAACGAAAGGCTACCTTTCAACGAGAGTGGATTACAATTGCTTAATTTACCTACACTTGTAAATCGTAGAACAATGCTTGGTACTATTTTTATACAAAATCTAATAATAGGTGACATTGATTCTGAAAATCTTTGAAACCGCCTAACATTCAACGTTCCTGTTCGACTAACACGAAATTATTATCCTCTAAATTTGCCACGATGTACTTCAAATTTTTTTTTGTCTGTACGAGCCCTTTCGCGTTCTATGTGATAACTATAATAAACTTTATAATTTAATTTGCACTTCCACATCTATCCCGGTATTAAAATCTAATATTTTAACTCATTTGCTTGATTCTTAGTTGTGCCTTTTATTTTCATTTGTGTCCCGTCTCTATTTGTTTTATGTATGTATCTTCCTCGCGAACTCGCATTTTTTGCCCAAATTGATAAAAGGGCCCCGCGCGTAACAAGCACGTGCTTGGTGTCGTTGGGCCACTTGTTTGTACTGTTCGAAGTGCATCAATGTCCATAAATATATTCCGCTTTTCTTACCCCACATAGTACATACACACGCATATCTTCGTTTTATTCCAGCGCACAATAAATGTTCGTAACAAATAAAAAAAAAAAAAAAGTCCGTATTTTTTCTCAATAGTCCGACCATCCGATCTAAGTAATAAGCAAATGTGACCGTATATTTTTTTACGGATTTTAATTGTTTTCTAATTCCAATTAGTTTCTAGTCCGATTCTGTTTCCTTACCGCGAAATTAAAATTAGAAATTATTTTTCGTCAGCAAAATCCGCGTTAGCCACATTTATGGCCACAGGAGAACGCTGGCTCCAGTGGCTCCACCCCAACCGCTTGTGAAATTCGTCGCGATCATTTCGAATCCATGTGTGCAAACGGTTAAGGCAGCATGCGAGAGTCCCGCAGAAATTCCACGTTCTTCGGATGTCTGCTCCCTCCTATCATAAAAGAGCTTTTGCGGGACCTTTTCACGGCGATATACATACAAAGAGAAAATAAAATACCAAAAGTGGTCATCAATCAATCATATTAAAATTTTCGAAAAATAATTAAAATTTTGAAATTATCTTCAATTATAACTTTAAAAGCAAGGTCATACATTTTTTTCGAACACATTTCGATGTTTGATATGAGGTTTAAGGAGCTATCCTATCTCTTTATTCCCTTAGCACGATTGCATAATAAGGTAAGTGCCCATCGTACCATTGGTGGACTAAACAAAAAAAAATATGGTGGGTCTCTAGAGATTGCTATGTAGAACAGACCGTTATGTATGTGAATTAGATGTTGCATTCGCAATATTGGAGTATATTCGTAATGACCCAAAGGAATTCCCTTTCCGACTATTGGTTGGGATGTACCTTTTATGGCATGATGTACTTTTGACAGATAACAATTTATTAACCTTCTATTTAATCATGTGGTCTTCCGATTGGAGGTTCCGCAGTATGGTGGGAGTCTTGAAGTGTCTTCGGTGATATCGCCGAAGTGACTTCTGGATGTGTCGCCGAAGTAACTTCTGAAAGTGTCGCCGAAGTGACTCCGAGAAGTGCCGCCAAAGTGGCACATTTCTTCCCGACGGGATGACTTCCGCGATCCGAATCCTATATCGCCGAAGTGACTTCTGGAAGTTACTTAGAAGTGACATAACAGATGCTTGTAGAACATACAAGAAGGGCCCATTGGATGCCTTGGAAATCTTGAATAAAAAACTTTTTTTACATGTTCGGAAATATTTTGAATTTATTTTCTATAAGGTCTTTGAGCGCTTGTAGACACAGTCTTTGGCTAAAAAATTTTATTTATGTCCAGCTCCGTTCACAAGATAAATTTAATAATAACCATTTCTAACATAAACAGAAGCAACATTTTTTTATCTTTAAAATACAAATAAATTTGAAGGAATTACCTTTTTTAATTAGGTGAAGAATCTTTGAATGCTTATTTCACTATAATCGAGCCATGTAATGTGAAAATATCTCGATGTAAACGTACAGCTTCACGTAAATTCGCTCTGTTCGTTGAGTTGGACATTTTAATGTGTTATACAATTAAAAAAATTCCGAAAAACAAAGCAACACACAAATTTAAAAAAAAACTGGACTGATCAGAAGCAACTTGCGAAAAAAACTGACGCTCGGTCGAAAAACAACAGCGTAGGTAGAAAGAAAGAGGAATTTTCAGAATAAATGCAATTATTTTTCCCAGTTACTTTGTTTTTGTATCATCTATCTATCGTCCAGAAGTGTCTCAGAAGATACTTTTTCGCGATCGCGACCCTTTCAGTTTATGTAAAATGTGTGCTATCGTCTAACTATCGTCCAGAAGTGTCTCAGAAAATACTTCTTCGAGATCGCGACCCTTTTTGTTTTTGTAAAATGTGTGCTATCGTCTATCTATCGTTCAGAAGTGTCTCAGAAGTTACATCATTGCGATCGAAATGTGTGCTATCGCCTTTCTATCGCTCAGAAATGACTAGTAGTAGAAATGTTATCTTAAGAAGAAATAATGCTTGCTTAAAGTTGCTTGCTAAAAGGCTGGATACTACACCACAGTAAATGCAGCGCTTGAGCCATCTTCTTTTTGAATTTTCAGATTCTTTAAATGATATTTACCCAATATATTCCCTGATTCATCGGCGATCTCGTAATAAGATGAGCCGAGTTTACATTTGTCTTTTGATTTGATTAATACTTTTGCAAGATTTGCACTAAACTACTAAGCCGCGTTTCTTTGAACAAAGTTTGCGACCACGCCACCGATACTTTAGCTTTGATTCCGGCAATTTTCAAAAGCATCTCAATCATCAATTCGCGTGCCGTCACTTAACAGATCCAGTTTTCGCAGAATTTCGTAATCTTGAGCAACATGTTTTGGCCAAAAACTAAAAAATAGGGTCACTAGCCTGTACTACGGTGTATCGCACGATGCGCCCCATTGATTTTGTTTAGATTTGTATCCCAGTTTGTGTGATTGACTCCCAAATACGCTTTATCGCTGCTGGAACTGAGCGATTTAAGCTTGGCGTTTGCTTGCGGAGAGTAAACGGCATTGCACTTATGGGAAACACCGAATCTAGTCAAAAAGGCTCGGAATAGGCTAAGACGAACTACGAACCATTATCAGTTTAAATACTTCAGGAACACCGAAGGTAAAGAAAATCTGGTTCTGCAAAAACTCTGTGAGGAGTTGAATAACTCCCCACAAATCCCAGCAGCAGATGGCCGGCCGCTCACCAGGTACGCGGCGAATTCGCGTAGTGGCGGCGCGACGGAGATCGAGGACGGAGAACGAGAGAGTTTGGAGATCGAGGACGGAGAACGAGAGAGTTTGGAGATCGAGAACGGAGAATGAGAGAGTTTGGAGATCGAGGACGGAGAACGTGAGAGTTTGGAGAGGAAGAGAGTTTGGAGAGAAAGAGAGTTTGGAGACAAGGGAATTTGGAGAGCGAGAGAGTTTGGAGAGCAAGAGGGTTCGGAGACCAAGAGAGTTTGGAGACCAACAATGGAGACGGAGAGAGCGGAGACTTGGCGGGCGGAGCGAGAGTGCCGTGTGCAAAAAGGAGTAACGGGACGCCGCCGGACTTTGGACTTTGGAAAGAGGGTGCCACATCTCAGCAGCGGTGCGGCACACAAAAATGTCGCATGCGTCCCCGGGATCAGCGGGACGGCAGCATCAGACTGGACGGCGGCGGGAAGCAGTGCGTCAAGGACAAGAGGGTCAAACAGGGACCATGGACTTTGGACCCGATGTGGAGAGTTTTGGCGTGCCGTGTGCAAAAGGGAAATAACGGTTCCCAGAGGCCCTATATAAACCCGCAGGGCGCTGGCAGCAAGATCAGTCAGTCAAGAGCAGTCATCGAGATCAGTCAGTCAAGAGCAGTCATCGAGATCAGTCAGTCAAGAGCAGTCATCGAGATCAGTCAGTCAAGAGCAGTCATCGAGATCAGTCAGTCAAGAGCAGTCATCGAGATCAGTCAGTCAAGAGCAGTCATCGAGATCAGTCAGTCAAGAGAAGTGATCGAGATCAGTCAGTCAAGAGCAGTCATTGAGAAGAGTCAGTCAAGTGAAGAGCATCCAGTCGAGATCAGTCAGTCAAGATCAGTCATTCAGCGTCAGTGGAGAGCATACAGTCAAGAGCGAGCAGTCAGTCGAGAGCAAGGAGTCGTTGGAAGCAGCGCCATGGGAGCCTACGAGGAGCAAGATCGCCACGTCGAGACGTTCGGGATTGGGATTACTATTAATCTCCGAACTGAGACACAGGTGGCTGAGGTCTAAGGAGGCGCCACACGGCTAAGTTCTGTTCTGTCCTGCCGACGAAGTCCTGGCGGTACGCCTGGAGGGTCTACTAGACTGAGATTTGAAATCGAGAGTAGCAAGCCAGAAGGGAGAGAAGTCCCGGAGCGGCGTAACAGAACCCCTAGAGTAGCGAGCCAGAAGGGAGAGAAGTCCCGGAGCGGCGCAACGGAACCCCTAGAGTAGCGAGCCAGAAGGGAGAGAAGTCCCGGAGCGGCGCAACGGAACCCCTAGAGTAGCGAGCCAGAAGGGAGAGAAGTCCCGGAGCGGCGCAACGGAGCCGCTAGAGTAGCGAGCCAGAAGGGAGAGAAGTCCCGGAGCGGCGCAACAGAACCCTGAGAGTCACGAGCCAGAAGGGAGAGAAGTCCCGAATCGGCGTAACAGAACCCCTAGAGTAGCGAGCCAGAAGGGAGAGAAGTCCCGGAGCGGCGTAACAGAACCCCTAGAGTAGCGAGCCAGAAGGGAGAGAAGTCCCGGAGCGGCGCAACGGAACCCCTAGAGTAGCGGGCCAGAAGGAAGAGAAGTCCTCGGAGAATTCTGTGCTTTTTCACTGAACTACTGAGCGGTCACGTTTATAAAAATTTGGTGGGACGAACACACACAATCTACTGAGCTAGCCGCACAAATACCGTAGCGAGCAGAAACCAAACAAATCAGTTCGTTACATCTGGCGCCCAAAACGTGATTGTCCCAGCGGTGAAAGCAAAATAAACAGAATGGGAAAGAAGTGGATTTACCGCCTTAAGAAGGAGGACTTCGCCCATGTCGCACAAAGGCTTAATGTCGTCCTGGACGGCAGATTAGAGGACATGAGGAGGACGTTGTCGGAGTATTACTCCGAAACAGAGAACGACCCACAACTTGCCGACATCTGGGCTGAGCTGGAAGCCATGTATTACGACAGAACCGGCCCGAGTATCACGCTAACTAACGCTGAAGGGGATAACCTAGTAGCAAGCCTGAGCGTCGACAACATGCAAAGGGAGGCCCACAGGAGAGAGTCAAGCCAGGACAGGAAGACAACGGTGCTGACCACTAGACACAGCCAGGAGGATTATGCAAGGGTCGCAAAACAAGTCCGCGAGTGGTCATTCAGGTTCGACGGGGCGGAGAAACCGTTCGAGTTCCTGGAACAAGTCGAATGGTCCGCCAACACCTACGGCTTAGACCTAGACATGATCCCCCGAGCAATGCCGGAGTTGCTGAAAGGAAGGGCGTTGAAGTGGTTTATCGCCAACAATAAACAATGGAAAACCTGAGCCGAGTTCATTGAGAGCTTCCATCTCTATTTTCTGCCGAGAGATTTCTTTACAAGGCTGTCGGATCAGGTCAGGCAACGGAAGCAGGGTTTCAGTGAGTCATTTAAAGACTACATGATCGACATGCAAACAATGTCGAGGCCACTAAACTATTCTGCGAAAGACACATTAAAGATCATAAAGGAAAACTGCACCCCAAGCCTAAGGATCTTCTTAAGGGCGTACAAAGTGCCGGACCTGGACACGTTGATGCTATTAGCCGATGAATACGAAGAACTGGAAAAAGAGCGGGAAGCGTTCGCCCAAGAAAACAAGTTCTCAAAGGCAAAGTTGTCACCACCAACGCAGGTCACGTGCAGAAGATGCGAGGAGACAGATACTCAGGAGACACGGAGAAATGACCAATTTTCACCGCCGCAACGAATCCCACGACAGCAGGCAACAGGAGCACCACGAGGAGGCCAATGGACGCCACCACAGCAGCAACAGATACAACCAGCGAACACGGTGTGGAGACCGCCAAACACAACACAGTGGCCGCGGGGCACGACACACATTGCAGATCCCCATGAGGCCTGCCGAAGGTGCGGCGGCCACGGACACTGGGCACGAGGATGTCGACTCCAACGCCTGCTGTTCTGCTGGGTGTGCGGGAGAGTAGGTGTCAGGAGCGTCGAGTGCTGCCAGCAGGTGGGAAATGCCCAGCGACCTCAGCCGCAGAGAGGCGAGCGGGGGTCGCAAGATGCTACCTCTCCAAACTAACGGGCAAGCTAATCGAGGAGGAGCAGCAGTTGTCCGCAGCGGTGACGATTGGGGGAGGCACGTACATGGCCACGATCGACACCGGGGCAACAGCGAGCTTTATAAGCAAGGAACTGGCGGACAACCTGGCTGCCCTCGGGAGGATTACGAGGACACGGCGGCAAGTTAGGTTGGCAGACGGAAGGTGCGGCGGAATCGATGAACAGCTGGAGGTGGAGATCGCATTCGGAAACAAGCGACTAACCATGAACCTGTTGATACTACCAGGGGTAGTGGATTCATTGGTGTTAGGATGGGACTTTCTAACCCAAGTCGGAACCGAGATAAGGTGCGCTGGACACGAGGTGAGAATACCGGCCAGGAACCGACACAATGGGTGGTTTGAGGAGGGGCTATCGGTAGCAGTCGTACAGCAGGAAGCAGAGTATGACGACACAGCGAAGTTCCTGGAGGCAGAGCTAGCCAGTTTTAAAACCATGACAGGAACGTCGAACATGGCAGAGCATCAAATAACGATGAAGGACGACAAGCCAATAAAACAGCGATACTACCCGAAGAATCCGAAAGTTCAAGGGGAGATCAATGCGAAGGTGGACGAGCTGCTCCAAATGGGATGCATAGAGCACTCAACCAGCCCATACAGTTCTCCCATCGTGATGGTTAGGAAGAAGACGGGCAAGTGGAGACTGTGCGTCGACTTCAGGCAGATCAACGCCAAATCAATAAAGGATGCCTACCCGATGCCTCGAATAAATTATATCCTCGACCAGCTGAGAGAGGCACGGTACATAAGCAGCTTGGACCTGAAGGATGGCTACTGGCAAATCCCGCTGAAAGAAAGCAGCAGGCAGTACACCGCATTTACATTCCTGACTTCGCAAAAATAGTCAAACCACTCAACGATCTGCTGCGCAAAGGCAACAAGTGGGTGTGGACACAGGAACATCAGTCGGCATTCGAAGAGGTAAAGGCAAGGCTGGTGGCAGACCCGGTACTGGCGTGTCCAGATTTTGAAAAACCATTTGTTCTGCAGACGGACGCAAGTGATTACGGTATTGGGGCCATTTTGACCCAGGAAACCGAACGGGGCGAAAAGGTGATCTCTTACTCAAGCCGAACGCTTAACGGGGCTGAGAGAAACTACTCCACGACCGAGAAGGAGTGTTTGGCAATAGTCTGGGCGATCCGGAAACTGAAGCCGTATTTGGAAGGGTACCACTTCAAGGTGGTAACCGACCACATGGCGCTGAAGTGGCTCAACAGCATCGAGAGCCCTTCAGGAAGGATCGCCAGATGGGCCCTGGAGTTGCAGCAGTATGACTTCGAAGTAGCGTACAGGAAGGGACAACTCAATGTGGTGGCAGATGCATTATAAAGGCAGCCACTACCAGTAACACTGCGAGGGATCAAGGAGACATCGGCGACGGAAGCCTCCGCGGCATGCAGCTGGGTTCAGGACATGCGCGAGAAGATAAGGACGCAGCCACAAAAGTACCCGGACTACGTAATGGAGGGAGACACTTTGTACAGGAACATTCCACACAGAGCAGGCAGTGAGGATGTCGCGACGTGGAAGATGTGCGTCCCGAAAGCTCTGCGAGAAGCGATGCTGAGGGAGAACCACGACTCACCGGCAGCTGGCCATGTAGGAAGCAGAAGGACAATAGCACGTCTGGCAGCCCGGTACTACTGGCCAGGCATGCACCGAGACGCTCGAGCCCACGTAAGAGGATGCGAGACATGTATCAGGTTCAAGCCAAATCAGATGCAGGCAGCTGGGAAAATGCTAACGCAGGTGCCAGAGGAACCGTGGGCTACAGTGTGCGCAGACTTCGTCGGACCCCTGCCGCGTTCAAAACACGGCAACCAAATGCTGCTGGTGCTGATAGACAGGTTCTCCAAGTGGACTGAATTAGTGCCGCTGCGGAGCGCGACAGCCGAGTCCCTAAAGAAAGCGTTCAGGGAGCGCATCATCGCAAGGTTTGGGGTCCCTAAGGTAGTCATAACGGACAACGGAGTGCAGTTTAACAGCAAAATCTTCAAGAGTTTCCTGGCCGAGATGGGAGCCAAGCAACAGTTCACGGCCCCATATACCCCGCAAGAGAACCCGACAGAAAGAGCAAACAGGACTGTGAAAACGATGATAGCGCAGTTCACAGGGCAGGATCAGAGAAACTGGGAGAAGAAATGGCCCGAGATCATGCTGGCAGTAAATACGAGTGTTTCGGAATCCACAGGAAACACGCCAGCGTTTGTTACTCAAGGCAGAGAACCGAGACTGCCGAGCGCCCTATACGACAGAGAGACCTTGGGAACAGGACGACCCACTGAGACCCCAGGGGAGAAGGCAAACAAAATCGTGGAAATCTTCGAGGTTGTAAGGCGGAATCTGGAGAGAGCCTCCCAGGATCAGGCTAGGCATTACAACCTGAGGAGGAGACAATGGACACCAGCGGTGGGAGACGTCGTGTGGGCCAAGGAACATCATTTGTCGAAGGCGGCCGAGGGGTTCGCAGCAAAGTTGGCCCCAAGATACGACGGACCTTACCAGGTCACGGATTTTGCGTCGCCAGTAATCTGCAAAATACGGCACGTGAACACAAAGAAGGAGAGAACCATCCACGTGAGCGAGCTGAAACAACAACAAACACAGTACACCATCGAGCAGCTACAAACAGATACGCTAGACAAAAGGCAAGGATAACTCCAAGGATACCCAGGGACACGAGGAAAGGGGTCCAAGGATACCTCCAAGGATACCCGAAGGACACGAGGAAAGGTGTCCAAGGATACCTCCAAGGATACCCGAAGGACACGAGGAAGAGGGTCCAAGGATACCTCCAAGGATACCCGAAGGACACGAGGAAAGGGGTCCAAGGATACCTCCAAGGATACCCGAACACGAGGAAGAGGGTCCAAGGATATCTCCAAGGATACCCGAAGGACACAAGGAAAGGGGTCCAAGGATAGCTCCAAGGATACTCAAAGGACACGAGGAAAGGGGTCCAAGGATAGCTCCAAGGATACCCAAAGGACGCGAGGAAAGGGGTCCAAGGATAGCTCCAAGGACGCGAGGAGAAGGTCTACAAGGATCTGGTTAGGACTGGCAGCAGCAGTCTGCCGAAGGAAGGGGGAAGTCGGCACAGCTGAGAGAACTGTACCGAAAGTGGCCAAGCATCACGGAGAAGGGCATCATGCCCAGACGAGGAGACGGGATCGCGGGCCGGATCGGGGTCCAAACCAGGAAGCACAGCTGCTGGAGTCTGAAAGGGCACTCGTGGTCAACAAAGGCAACCTGCCAAAAGAAAGGAAGCTGATGAGCACATACAAGGAGTCGGGTGTGTGATCAGAATACTTACGTAGTGGCAAGGACAAGTGGAAACGCCGGGCTGAGGGGTAGAAAAAAACTAAACTTCTGCCGACCGGTACACGGGCATAAACAATTTGCAGAATCACCATTCAACAGGGAAGGGGGCGCCTCGATAGGCGGTCGATTGGCACTGGACGATAGTGCGATCGATGGGCACAAGAAAATGGAAATATCGGTGATGATGAACATCGCGGCTCGTAAGTGGCAACGCCGCACCTGGGTATCGATAGCTGATTAATATCGGTGCCCAGTGGGAACAGATGAAGGATCGGCGCGGGAGATTCGAAATTGCTATACGGAGGACGAACGGCGCTGTGGAAAGGAAATAAGATGGAAAGCGTCGAGGGAACGTCGAGGGAGCAACGAGGGAGCACCGAGGGAACCGGAACGAGATGCGCCCTGACTCAATGGCTAGGATATACAAGGGAACGCCGGAGAGTGGGAGCGCTGAGTTTTCTTAATCTTTCCCGAAGTAAGGGGGGAATGTGAGGAGTTGAATAACTCCCCACAAATCCCAGCAGCAGATGGCCGGCCGCTCACCAGGTACGCGGCGAATTCGCGTAGTGGCGGCGCGGCGGAGATCGAGGACGGAGAACGAGAGAGTTTGGAGATCGAGGACGGAGAACGAGAGAGTTTGGAGATCGATTACGGAGAACGAGAGAGTTTGGAGATCGAGGACGGAGAACGTGAGAGTTTGGAGAGGAAGAGAGTTTGGAGAGAAAGAGAGTTTGGAGAGAAAGAGAGTTTGGAGACAAGGGAATTTGGAGAGCGAGAGAGTTTGGAGAGCAAGAGGGTTCGGAGACCAAGAGAGTTTGGAGACCAACAATGGAGACGGAGAGAGCGGAGACTTGGCGGGCGGAGCGAGAGTGCCGTGTGCAAAAAGGAGTAACGGGACGCCGCCGGACTTTGGACTTTGGAAAGAGGGTGCCACATCTCAGCAGCGGTGCGGCACACAAACATGTCGCATGCGTCCCCGGGATCAGCGGGACGGCAGCATCAGGCTGGACGGCGGCGGGAAGCAGTGCGTCAAGGACAAGAGGGTCAAACAGGGACCATGGACTTTGGACCCGATGTGGAGAGTTTTGGCGTGCCGTGTGCAAGAGGGAAATAACGGTTCCCAGAGGCCCTATATAAACCCGCAGGGCGCTGGCAGCAAGATCAGTCAGTCAAGAGCAGTCATCGAGACCAGTCAGTCAAGAGCAGTCATCGAGATCAGTCAGTCATGAGCAGTCATCGAGATCAGTCAGTCAAGAGCAGTCATCGAGATCAGTCAGTCAAGAGCAGTCATCGAGATCAGTCAGTCAAGAGCAGTCATTGAGAAGAGTCAGTCAAGTGAAGAGCATCCAGTCGAGATCAGTCAGTCAAGATCAGTCATTCAGCGTCAGTGGAGAGCATACAGTCAAGAGCGAGCAGTCAGTCGAGAGCAAGGAGTCGTTGGAAGCAGCGCCGTGGGAGCCTACGAGGAGCAAGATCGCCACGTCGAGACGTTCGGGATTGGGATTACTAGGAATCTCCGAACTGAGACACAGGTGGCTGAGGTCTAAGGAGGCGCCACACGGCTAAGTTCTGTTCTGTCCTGCCGACGAAGTCTTGGCGGTACGCCTGGAGGGTCTACTAGACTGAGATTTGAAATCGAGAGTAGCAAGCCAGAAGGGAGAGAAGTCCCGGAGCGGTGTAACAGAACCCCTAGAGTAGCGAGCCAGAAGGAAGAGAAGTCCCGGAGCGGCGCAACGGAACCCCTAGAGTAGCGAGCCAGAAGGGAGAGAAGTCCCGGAGCGGCGCAACGGAACCCCTAGAGTAGCGAGCCAGAAGGGAGAGAAGTCCCGGAGCGGCGCAACGGAGCCCCTAGAGTAGCGAGCCAGAAGGGAGAGAAGTCCCGGAGCGGCGCAACAGAACCCTGAGAGTCACGAGCCAGAAGGGAGAGAAGTCCCGGATCGGCGTATACCCTCGAACCCAGCACAGAAGTCAAGACCTACAGCCACCTGTCAGGAGTAGTTCGCAGGACATCGCCACGAGCAAGCAGGACACCACACCGCAACGGCCACGCAAGGAGGATCGAGCCCGCAGGAACGGCACGGACAGTACGCGGAAGGGTGAGGCTAGGGTGGAACGTTCGTTTACACGAGGTACAGAAGCGAAGTGAAAAGCGAGGCAGCTTCCTGGCGTTCTGCCTTGACTGTCCGCACGATCTGAGCGGAAGCCCGTGGGACCATCCGGGACAGAGCAAGGGACAGGCGGTCGGGTATCGAGAGGAGTGATCCTGGAGAGCTCGTCGGTCTGTTCACCCCAGTCTGAGAACGGTGACGCTTCCCTAAGCCCGCACGGCTGACCCCATAGCGAGTCTAAACCGTGGCCGAGCAGTCACCGAGCCAGCCGCGTCAGGAGCAATCAGCGGTCAAGGATCTTCGAGGAGCGACAAGACAACCCACACCGTCGGAGACAGCGAGACGAGCGAGTTATAAGGCCGACTGCAGTTATACCCGCAATAAACCCACTCCGAACCCGAGAATTCTGTGCTTTTTCACTGAACTACTGGGCGGTCACGTTTATAAAAATTTGGTGGGACGAACACACACAATCTACTGAGCTAGCCGCACAAATACCGTAGCGAGCAGAAACCAAACAAATCAGTTCGTTACAACTCGCAAATCTTATTGGCGATGGACTTTTTTAAAGGATGGAGAAAATGGAACATCGTATTATGGTCTACAATAATTAAGAAGCCTATGTTACCGGTTTTAGATCTAGGATATGGCCCCAATCAGTCCAGATTCTGAAAGAGCCTTTACCTGATCCTGATCTACACAGGGCTTGGAGCGCGTTTCATAATCCAAACGGTATGACTTTATACTAATATGAAGTTCGATTTGGAATATAAACGCCGGGATTTTTCTTCTAATGGAATCTGCCAAATAGGATGTTTTATATCCAATCCGGTTATGAAGCGAGCTAGAGGTAGTCTACTTAAGATTCCATTGATGTGGGGTAGGGGATAAGCGTCCTTGAGAGTAACGTGAGTCCAGACAAATTATACAATTATCTCCTTTCCTTACTAAATCAACGATGATACTGCACAGACTTGTCGTTTCTTCGATAATATCTAGATCTATTTCGGAAAATATTATTTTCTTTGTTGCCGGTGATACTGGCTAATGTCGTTGTTTAACCGGGCGTGCGGTACCTGTGTATAAAGCGTGCGAAATGACCTTGTCTTTCTTAATCCGTCTTGCTCATAGTTAGGAAATATCTTTATCACGCTTTGTAACCTTTTCTTTTGGGCAGAAGGCAGAGCGTGAAACTTTAAGTTTTTGTTGCTAGAAATGTTGCATCCGGTATCACATTCGTTAATTATGGGGTTCAATATCCCAAGATTAATCTCTTTCTTTTAGTTAGTTAAGTCGCAAAAAACCCATTGAGCTTATCAGAAAAAGTTTAAAAACAAATATTAAGCACAAAACAAAACAAAAAACACACCATTTCTTACCACTCGAGTGCAAGCCCTTTACAAGCAACCATGCACGAGCCACCAGACATAGCTAAATACACTACGAGATCGTATAAACTAGAAAAATCCAAATTTATTGTTATTAAAAGTAAAAATGAATCGTCATTTAAAACCGTTTTACCTTTCATCATCGAGAAATCTTTGGACTTTGCCTGCGGAGAAAGTGTTGATTCTGTGAAAAAAAACCAGAGACGGCGGGCTTTTGATAAAAACAAAAAACAACAAACAAGCCAAAAAACTTCTAAAACTTACCAAAATCGCAGATATGGATATAACAGCTACCAAACACAAGATACTTAATTTTTTAAAAGGCGTTATCTACTGTAATGACCTTAGATACATAGACGAAGAAACAATCCTCCGAGAACTAAAACCACAGAAAGTAATTGAAATCAAAAAAATAATGAAGAGACAAAATACCAACAATAACACCAACAGCTACAGCAACATCACCAACAACAACAACACCAACAACAACCTAACAGAAACCGGACAGAAACCACTGGTGGTGGCTTGAACAGATTATAATGTTCTCTACAGTCATTGCTATTCTATGTATTTAAGTCGATGTAAATTTGAATTTTCAAACGATCCGAAACAGTTTTACAACTTTTTTATTGCCAAGCGTAAGTCATCGGCATTGCCTTCATCGGTACGTCTATACTCAATATAGGCATCGACGGATTCTGAAATCGCTGATTTATTTTCTGAGTTTTTCCAAACTACTCATAGTTTGACAGCTTGGTCAAATTCGAACTACCCTAATCCCTTAAATAGGGAAAATTGTTTTTCTTCCTGTGTAATCACCGAAAGTTCTCTCGTAAGAGATTTAGCAACAACAACGCCAACTTATGCTCCCGGTCCAGATGGACTTCCTGGATGTGTGCTTAAGTTTTGTGCGTCAACCATTTGTAAACCGACTCTTAAACTTTTTAATTTGTCTATTTCATCATCAGTTTCTCCTTCTATCTGGAAGGACTCTTTTATTATTCCCCTCCATACAGAAGTTACTTTCGCCAAATACGCCACTTGACCGTATATATTCAGTTAACGATTTAGGTGTTCTTCTTGACCCTAAACTTAAGGTCTTTGAGCGCTTGTAGACACAGTCTTTGGCATGTGGGAAATGCTGCTAAAAAATGTATTTAAGTCCAGCTCCTTTCACAAGAGAAATTTAATAATAACCATTTCTAAAATAAGAAAACAGAAGCAACATTTTTTTATATTTAAAATACAAATAAATTTGAAGGAATTACCTTTTTTACGTAGGTGAAGAATCTTTTACTTATTTCACTATAATCGAGCCAGGTAATGTGAAAATATCTCGATGTAAACGTACAGCTTCACGTAAATTCGCACTGTTCGTTGAGTTGGATATTTTAATGTGTTATACAATTAAAAAAATTGCAAAAAACAAAGCAACACACAAATTTTAAAAAAAACTGGACTGATCAGAAGCAACTTGCGAAATAAACTGACGCTCGGTCGAAAAACAACAGCGTAGGTAGAAAGGAAGAGGAATTTTCAGAATAAATGCAATTATTTTTCCCAGTTACTTTGTTTTTGTATCATTTATCTATCGTCCAGAAGTGTCTCAGAAGATACTTTTTCGCGATCGCGACCCTTTTAGTTTATGTAAAATGTGTGCTATCGTCTAACTATCGTCCAGAAGTGTCTCAGAAAATACTTCTTCGAGATCGCGACCCTTTTTGTTTTTGTAAAATGTGTGCTATCGTCTATCTATCGTTCAGAAGTGTCTCAGAAGTTACATCATTGCGATCGAAATGTGTGCTATCGCCTTTCTATCGCTCAGAAATGACTAGTAGTAGAAATGTTATCTTAAGAAGAAATAATGCTTGCTTAAAGTTGCTTGCTAAAAGGCTGGATACTACACCACAGTAAATGCAGCGCTTGAGCCATCTTCTTTTTGAATTTTCAGATTCTTTAAATGATATTTACCCAATATATTCCCTGATTCATCGGCGATGTCGTAATGAGATGAGCCGAGTTTGTCTTTTGATTTGATTAATACTTTTGAAAGTTTTGCACTAAACTACTAAGCCGCGTTTCTTTGAACAAAGTTTGCGACCGCGCCACCGATTCTTTGGCTTTGTTTCCGACAATTTTCAAAAGCATCTCGATCGTCAATACGCGTGCCGTCACCTAACAGATCCAGTTTTCGCAGAATTTCGTAATCTTGAGCAACATGTTTTAACCAAAAACTAAAAAATAGGGTCACTAGCCTGTACCACGGTGTATTGCACGATGCGCCCTATTGATTTTGTTTAGATTTGTATCCCAGTTTGTGTGATCGACTCCTAAATACGCTCTAATCGCTGCTGGACCTGAGCGATTTAAGCTTTCGCTGGCGTTTGCTTGCGGAGAGTAAACGGCGTTGCACTTAAGGGAAACACCGAATCTAGTCAAAAAGGCTCGGAATAGGCTAGAACGAACTGCGAACCATTATCAGTTTAAATACTTCAGGAACACCGAAGGTAAAGAAAATCTGGTACTGCAAAAACTCGCAAATCTTATTGGCGATGGACTTTTTTAAAGGATGGAGAAAATGGAACTTCGTATTACGGTCTACAATAATTAAGAAGCCTATGTTACCGGTTTTAGATCTAGGATATGGCCCCATTTAGTCCAGATTCTGAAAGAGCCTTTACCTGATCCTGATCTACACAGGGCTTGGAGCGCGTTTTATAATCCAAACGGTATGACTTTATACTATTATGAAGTTAAAAACGCCGGGATTTTTCTTCTAATGGAATCTGCCAAATAGGATGTTTTATGTCCAATCCGGTTATGAAGCGAGCTAGAGGTAGTCTACTTAAGATTCCATTGATGTGGGGTAGGGGATAAGCGTCTTTGAGAGTAACGCTGCTCACCACCCGTGAGTCCAGACAAATTATACAATTATCTCCTTTCCTTACTAATTCAACGATGATACTGCACAGACTTGTCGTTTCTTCGATAATATCTAGATCTATTTCGGAAAATATTATTTTCTTTGTTGCCGGTGATACTGGCCAATGTCGTTGTTTAACCGGGCGTGCGGCGTGCGAAATGACCCTGGTCTTTCTTAATCCGTCTTGCTCATAGTTAGGAATCATCTTTATCACGCTATGTTACCTTTTCTTTTGGGCAGAAGGCAGAGCGTGAAACTTTAAGTTTTTGTTGCTAGAAATGTTGCATCCGGTATCAGATTCGTTAATTATGGGGTTCAATATCCCAAGATTAATCTCTTTCTTTTAGTTAGTTAAGTCGCAAAAAACCCATTGAGCTTATCAGAAAAAGTTTAAAAACAAATATTAAGCACAAAACAAAAAAAAACAGAGACGGCGGACTTTTAATAAAAACAAAACACAACAAACAAGCCACAAAACTTCTAAAACTTACCAAAATCGCAGATATGGAAATAACAGCTACCAAACACAAGATACTTAATTTTTTAAATGCTTTGAAAAGGCGTTATCTACTGTAATGACCTTAGATACATAGACGAAGAGACAATCCTCCGAGAACTAAAACCACAGAAAGTAATTGAAGTCAAAAAAATAATGAAGAGACCAAACACCAACAATAACACCAACAGCTACAGCAACACCACCAACAACAACAACACCAACAACAACCTAACAAAAACCGGACTCATAATAATTACATTTAAAACCCATCAACTCCCTGAAATACTGCGAGTCGGCTATGAAACTGTTTGCGTACGCAACTACATCCCTCTCCCACTGCGTTGCATAAAGTGCCTCCGCTTCGGACACCCTGCACCCATATGCAAGAGCACCGAAAAATGTTTAAACTTCTCTGATGAAAACCACACCAGCGAAGGAGAACTCTGAAAAAACGACGAAAAATGCCTAAATAGCGTAAACAATCCTGAATATCACCCCAACAAAGCCCTTTGGACCGCAAATGCTCCACATTCCTTAAACAACAAGAACTCACTGCCATATAAATCACCGAAAAAATCGATCATAGGACTGCTCTGGGTATATACTTTGAGCGACACGGATACAAAACAAGAAACTCTTATGCAAACACACTCAAAAGCACCACAACCACAACAAGAACCCGATCTCCAAATACGCTCACACCAACAACTTCAAACTACAACCACATCCTGCGATCACAACCAAACAAACACACCTTCAACCTCATCTGCATCAATCAAAACAACACCGGCACCGGAAAAAATTCTCCAAAACCACATCCAATACGACCAGGATGACACCGAAGCCATGGAAACGGACAACATGAACCCCAGCAGAATATCAACCGCATACGGATCTCAACGCACAAAGGACCTCAGACTAAATTTTTTTAAATAATTTTCACTAAAGATAAGTCAAACCCTCTGGGTACTAACTTGAAACGAACTAAATCAAAATCCTATAAAAAAAACAAACATACCACTAACAGCGACAGCGAATCGGTTTAAAAGTCACAGATCTCCCTTACTTTAAAGTTCAACCTTAGAACTTCTTACACTACGAGAATGTCACTAATTTTAATCCAATGGAATATTGAAGGACATACAAATAACGATAACAATCTCCTTATCCTGATTAAAAAAAATATCCGCATATCATTACACTTATAGAAACACACATACAATACAATAACAATATACCAACTCCAATAAATTACACACTACTAACAAACATGGCCACCAATAGATTTAGCGGCGTAGCGCTATTAGTACACAAGTCCATTCAATATTCTATGGTAAACCAAACGACCTTGAAGCTCTAGCAATACACATAAAATCCAAGAAGAACATGCACATAAAGACAACATTCATTGCCCCAAAGCAGAACATTTACAAGCAAAATGCTTGAAGACACTTTGTATAATAACCAAACACCATCAATAATTCTAGGAGACTTCAACGGATGGCACTCTGCCTGGGATTCCCCGAAAACGAATTCTCGAGGAAAAACAATACAACGATTTATTGACAACATACAGATAATCTTACTAAGTGACAAATCCCCCACACATTTCTCAACACACAACACATACAAATTATGTTTCTCACTTGTGATTTAATTAAAAAATTTTATTTTTATTTATTAATCACTTAATCTCGACTACAATTTATTAAAAGGTCGAACTTAGTTAATTCACTGCTCGTTTACTTTTCCTCGATTTGCACTACTGCTCGATTCGGATCTCATAAACGGACTGCCTGATCTCTAGTTGAATGATCAATAATCAAACCTCGGCTTAAGAGAATTTATCCCCAAAAATTGATAAAGAGAATGGCTCAAGAGAGTCGAAAATAGGATGATGCAATTTGCCAATTAAATTTGAAGTCCAATCTTGGCCGGAAATTGGTGTTTACATTAGCGGAGTTTTAGGGACCGCTTTGGGGACCTTTTTGTTTACGTTAACGGACTCGGGGCTCGCTTTGGGGATCTTTTGTTTACGTTAGCGGACTGGATGTTTACAGCATCCGTTTGATTTGGACTGCGTGAAATTAATCTGGGTGGGAATGATTCGGAGGCCTGGTTGTAAGAACCACGGATTTATCTCGGGTCTGTCAGAGTTATTTGGAAATTGGCTCTCGGCTCAAAGTTGTTTATAAATTGGGTAAGAGCCCCTAAATAATGTGTCATATAACTCCCCCCATTCTAAATTGAATCGTCCCGATTCATTGGAACTGATGGGTATATTGAATGTAATTGTAGGGTTAATTCGACAATGATATTTTCTTCTAGGGTATTTTCATTGTCGGGTAAATTATTTATTTCATTATTGGAAATATTATTTTCTGGTTCAATTTCTATATGAATTTGCCATGGTTTGAATATTAATAATTTTCTGAATTTGATTATAATCATAATAGTTAAATATATAAATGTGAATATGATTAATATTAACGTAACTGGTATTTGAGTTTGTTTAATTTGAATAAATGGATTTATATATTATCGAATGTGAGTTCCGAATCATTAGATATAATATATTCGTATACTAAAAAATCTGTATATTTTCGAGCTGTGATGTATTCCAATATCTTATTGTCTTCATTGGTGTAGGAAATATTATTAATTTTAGTGGTGCCATTAAAAGTTATTAAATATTACCCATTTAAATGAGTGCCATTTTCTCCATTTACAAAAATGGCTCCATCTTGGACTACATCTACATTTTTATTTTTTTCTCGGATTTTGATACAAAAGGATTTTTCTCCATTTATTAATCTAGTGAAACAAGAGCCTTTTGGGTTAAGTGTGCAATAATTATTAAATATTTCTGTCTTAAAATGAGACATTATATGGTACTTATTTCTACATTTTGCGACGTGATTATCAATTAATAATTTTACACCATTATGTGAAATGGATCTTGAATTGTAAACGTCACAACGATCGGTAATAATAGGGTATTTTATGTAAATTATAATAAGATCTTGATGCAAAGCGATTTTAAATTCAGATATATCTAAAAGGTCTGTTATAACTACAGGTCTATCTTCGTGCTTATAAATTTCTAGTATATCATCATTGTTTAGAATTTTAGTATTAAATACATCAATTTTGGCAAGTGTAATTGTGTCCATTAAATTCATAAGATCGTAAGTAAGCAAGCGCAGACGATATTTTCTAAGTGGAATTTCTTGATTTTTAAAGGTTGTTTTGAATTGTTCAGACAAAGTTTTTCTCTCTTTAAATATTTTAGAAATAATGACGAATTGATCGTTATTATTTTGTATTAAATCATCGATTTTATTTTGGACTGTTATGAAATCATCATGATCTGGTGTTCCCGCTATCCATTTCCAAATTAATTTCATTAATGCCTCGTTTTGATCTACTGGGTATAACTTGAGAGATAAGTATTTTGATAATTTTTAAATCGTGGGATATTTCCAAAAGAAAATTCTTGTTGTCGTGACCCTTTGGAAATTCTGTTTCAAGATTAATTATTTCTCTATAAAGACTTATATTAGTTATATGAAATAAATCTGCGTGTGATTCATAAATAAGAACATCTTTGGTATCATTGTAAAGAAGGAAATCATGGTGCGTGTAATCCATAATTTCGGATTTGGTTGTAGCTACCAGCACTAATAAGTACATTATTGAAATCATTATCTGTAATTTGAAACAAGTTATTTAATATTATCTTTATGAATCGTACGGTTTCTGTTATTTATAATAACTTTATTTGGGAGATTTTCCTTAACTACTTGTATTTTATATCTAGAATTAAGCTTGTTCCTTTCCCCGTGTTTCTTTTCGTAAATTACCTCTCCTACGTAATAATTCTTATTGTGCCTAACTTTATTGTGAAAATGCAACATTTTCTCTTGGGCTTGCTGCAATAATTTAGGATTATCATTGTGTTTGATTTTATTAAATAATATATCAAAACGTCGATGATTGGTTATTGAATGAATTGTTAAATTATATTTTTGTGCTGCTCTAATTATAATTTCGGGATAATCAATTAAATTAAGCTCATCTTTAATGCAGCGAGCAATTGCAATTTCTGTTAAGGTAGAGTGTGCCCTTTCTATTTGTCCGTTAGACGTACTATGTCGAGGATCTGCAAAGAATAAAGATATCCCATTTCTTTGTGCAAAAGATTTAAATTGGGATGAAGAAAAACTTGGTTCGTTATCTATCATCAAAGATTTGGCTAATGGAAATTGTTATAAAATTTCTGAAACTTTATTTTCTATATTTAGTTTATTAGGGATTTCTTTTACCACGAAGTATTTCGAATACGAAACTATACAAGTAGTGAATATAAGATTTTGGACGTAAAATATGTCAAGACCCAAATTGGTGCTTGACCGATAGGAATCTATACTGGATGTCTGTTGTATTTGTTTTGATTGCAGATAGTGCAATTCTTTATTTACTCAATACTAATAGAGTCAGTTATTTGTTTATAATTTTCATCAAGCCCTCTATGAGCTCTACAATGAGTTTCTGTGATAATAAGAGATCTGTCTTCAGCGTTCTCGACATCCTGGACAAATGTCTTAGTGTATAAAAATTTATTTATAAAATTGTCCTTAAGTGGTTTTTGAATTCTGTAAAAATCTTCTAGAGTACAGTGAACTCCTATTGTTATATTGGGTGTAAGATATTCCCTTAAGATTGATACTAAATTTTTTGGATCGTCTCATGTATTGTATACCTCCCCGTTGCTATTAGCAATTGTTGCTTAATCTGGTTTAAGGGTTTTCGGGTTTCTTGTATTACATTCTCAAAACTACTCTCTGCAGAATGCTGAGTATTTTGATCTGAGACCGATTCATTACTTTCCGTTAAGTTATTTACTTGAATCCTAGATAAAGCGTCCGCAACAACATTTGGTGCTCCTGGCTTGTAAATAATTTTGGGTGAATAGCTTTCAATAAAGGAATACCACCTTTTCATCTCAATATATGGATGAAAGAGGTTGATGATCGATATAGATCTCGATGTTGTTAACCCCATATAAGTAATTTCGAAGATTTTTAAAAGCCCATACAATGGCTAAAAGTTCCTTTTTTTTGGTTGCGTATAATTGTTCGGTTTTTGTCAGAGTTTTTGAAATAACTGTACTTGGTTTTCCTTCCTGAGAAAGCACAGCACCAATTGCTAAGTCAGATGCGTCCGTTGTGAGAGTACATTTTTTATTATAGTCTGGTTGTACTAGTACTACTTGTGCAATTAAATTTTCTTTGAGTTCGTTAAAAGCCCTTACAGCTGAATCATCAAACTGCATTAAAGTTTAACGTGATGCCTTTTTTGATACTTTGCCGTTTTGGCCTTCTAAATATTTTGTTAAATCGACATCGACATCGACATCGACATCGGCGATGTCGTAATGAGATGAGCCGAGTTTGTCTTTTGATTTGATTAATACTTTTGAAAGTTTTGCACTAAACTACTAAGCCGCGTTTCTTTGAACAAAGTTTGCGACCGCGCCACCGATTCTTTAGCTTTGATTCCGACAATTTTCAAAAGCATCTCGATCGTCAATACGCGTGCCGTCACCTAACAGATCCAGTTTTCGCAGAATTTCGTAATCTTGAGCAACATGTTTTAACCAAAAACTAAAAAATAGGGTCACTAGCCTGTACCACGGTGTATTGCACGATGCGCCCTATTGATTTTGTTTAGATTTGTATCCCAGTTTGTGTGATCGACTCCTAAATACGCTCTAATCGCTGCTGGACCTGAGCGATTTAAGCTTTCGCTGGCGTTTGCTTGCGGAGAGTAAACGGCGTTGCACTTAAGGGAAACACCGAATCTAGTCAAAAAGGCTCGGAATAGGCTAGAACGAACTGCGAACCATTATCAGTTTAAATACTTCAGGAACACCGAAGGTAAAGAAAATCTGGTACTGCAAAAACTCGCAAATCTTATTGGCGATGGACTTTTTTAAAGGATGGAGGAAATGGAACTTCGTATTACGGTCTACAATAATTAAGAAGCCTATGTTACCGGTTTTAGATCTAGGATATGGCCCCAATTAGTCCAGATTCTGAAAGAGCCTTTACCTGATCCTGATCTACACAGGGCTTGGAGCGCGTTTTATAATCCAAACGGTATGACTTTATACTATTATGAAGTTAAAAACGCCGGGATTTTTCTTCTAATGGAATCTGCCAAATAGGATGTTTTATGTCCAATCCGGTTATGAAGCGAGCTAGAGGTAGTCTACTTAAGATTCCATTGATGTGGGGTAGGGGATAAGCGTCTTTGAGAGTAACGCTGCTCACCACCCGTGAGTCCAGACAAATTATACAATTATCTCCTTTCCTTACTAATTCAACGATGATACTGCACAGACTTGTCGTTTCTTCGATAATATCTAGATCTATTTCGGAAAATATTATTTTCTTTGTTGCCGGTGATACTGGCCAATGTCGTTGTTTAACCGGGCGTGCGGCGTGCGAAATGACCCTGGTCTTTCTTAATCCGTCTTGCTCATAGTTAGGAATCATCTTTATCACGCTATGTTACCTTTTCTTTTGGGCAGAAGGCAGAGCGTGAAACTTTAAGTTTTTGTTGCTAGAAATGTTGCATCCGGTATCACATTCGTTAATTATGGGGTTCAATATCCCAAGATTAATCTCTTTCTTTTAGTTAGTTAAGTCGCAAAAAACCCATTGAGCTTATCAGAAAAAGTTTAAAAACAAATATTAAGCACAAAACAAAACAAAAAAAAAAACAATAACAAAAAACACACCATTTCTTACCACTCGAGTGCAAGCCCTTTACAAGCAACCATGCACGAGCCACCAGACATAGCTAAATACACTACGAGATCGTATCAACTAGAAAAATCCAAATTTATTGTTATTAAAAGTAAAAATGAATCGACAATTAAAACCGTTTTACCTTTCATCATCGAGAAATCTGTGGAATTTGCCTGCGGAGAATGAGTTGATTCTGTGAAAAAAAAACCAGAGACGGCGGACTTTTAATAAAAACAAAACACAACAAACAAGCCACAAAACTTCTAAAACTTACCAAAATCGCAGATATGGAAATAACAGCTACCAAACACAAGATACTTAATTTTTTAAATGCTTTGAAAAGGCGTTATCTACTGTAATGACCTTAGATACATAGACGAAGAGACAATCCTCCGAGAACTAAAACCACAGAAAGTAATTGAAGTCAAAAAAATAATGAAGAGACCAAACACCAACAATAACACCAACAGCTACAGCAACACCACCAACAACAACAACACCAAAAACAACCTAACAAAAACCGGACTCATAATAATTACATTTAAAACCCATCAACTCCCTGAAATACTGCGAGTCGGCTATGAAACTGTTTGCGTACGCAACTACATCCCTCTCCCACTGCGTTGCATAAAGTGCCTCCGCTTCGGACACCCTGCACCCATATGCAAGAGCACCGAAAAATGTTTAAACTTCTCAGATGAAAACCACACCAGCGAAGGAGAACTCTGAAAAAACGACGAAAAATGCCTAAATAGCGTAAACAATCCTGAATATCACCCCAACAAAGCCCTTTGGACCGCAAATGCTCCACATTCCTTAAACAACAAGAACTCACTGCCATATAAATCACCGAAAAAATCGATCATAGGACTGCTCTGGGTATATACTTTGAGCGACACGGATACAAAACAAGAAACTCTTATGCAAACACACTCAAAAGCACCACAACCACAACAAGAACCCGATCTCCAAATACGCTCACACCAACATCTTCAAACTACAACCACATCCTGCGATCACAACCAAACAAACACACCTTCAACCTCATCTGCATCAATCAAAACAACACCGGCACCGGAAAAAATTCTCCAAAACCACATCCAATACGACCAGGATGACACCGAAGCCATGGAAACGGACAACATGAACCCCAGCAGAATATCAACCGCATACGGATCTCAACGCACAAAGGACCTCAGACTAAATTTTTTTAAATAATTTTCACTAAAGATAAGTCAAACCCTCTGGGTACTAACTTGAAACGAACTAAATCAAAATCCTATAAAAAAAACAAACGATTTATTGACAACATACAGATAATCTTACTAAATGACAAATCCCCCACACATTTCTCAACACACAACACATACAAATTATGTTTCTCACTTGTGATTTAATTAAAAAATTTTATTTTTATTTATTAATCACTTAATCTCGACTACAATTTATTAAAAGGTCGAACTTAGTTAATTCACTGCTCGTTTACTTTTCCTCGATTTGCACTACTGCTCGATTCGGATCTCATAAACGGACTGCCTGATCTCTAGTTCAATGATCAATAATCAAACCTCGGCTTAAGAGAATTTATCCCCAAAAATTGATAAAGAGAATGGCTCAAGAGAGTCGAAAATAGGATGATGCAATTTGCCAATTAAATTTGAAGTCCAATCTTGGCCGGAAATTGGTGTTTACATTAGCGGAGTTTTAGGGACCGCTTTGGGGACCTTTTTGTTTACGTTAACGGACTCGGGGCTCGCTTTGGGGATCTTTTGTTTACGTTAGCGGACTGGATGTTTACAGCATCCGTTTGATTTGGGCTGCGTGAAATTAATCTGGGTGGGAATGATTCGGAGGCCTGGTTGTAAGAACCACGGATTTATCTCGGGTCTGTCAGAGTTATTTGGAAATTGGCTCTCGGCTCAAAGTTGTTTATAAATTGGGTAAGAGCCCCTAAATAATGTGTCATATAACTCCCCCCATTCTAAATTGAATCGTCCCGATTCATTGGAACTGATGGGTATATTGAATGTAATTGTAGGGTTAATTTGACAATGATATTTTCTTCTAGGGTATTTTCATTGTCGGGTAAATTATTTATTTCATTATTGGAAATATTATTTTCTGGTTCAATTTCTATATGAATTTGCCGTGGTTTGAATATTAATAATTTTCTGAATTTGATTATAATCATAATAGTTAAATATATAAATGTGAATATGATTAATATTAACGTAACTGGTATTTGAGTTTGTTTAATTTGAATAAATGGATTTATATATTACCGAATGTGAGTTCCGAATCATTAGATATAATATATTCGTATACTAAAAAATCTGTATATTTTCGAGCTGTGATGTATTCCAATATCTTATTGTCTTCATTGGTGTAGGAAATATTATTAATTTTAGTGGTGCCATTAAAAGTTATTAAATATTACCCATTTAAATGAGTGTCATTTTCTCCATTTACAAAAATGGCTCCATCTTGGACTACATCTACATTTTTATTTTTTTCTCGGATTTTGATACAAATGGATTTTTTTCCATTTGTTAATCTAGTGAAACAAGAGCCTTTTGGGTTAAGTGTGCAATAATTATTAAATATTTCTGTCTTAAAATGAGACATTATATGGTACTTATTTCTACATTTTGCGACGTGATTATCAATTAATAATTTTACACCATTATGTGAAATGGATCTTGAATTGTAAACGTCACAACGATCGGTAATAATAGGGTATTTTATGTAAATTATAATAAGATCTTGATGCAAAGCGATTTTAAATTCAGATATATCTAAAAGGTCTGTTATAACTACAGGTCTATCTTCGTGCTTATAAATTTCTAGTATATCATGATTGTTTAGAATTTTAGTATTAAATACATCAATTTTGGCAAGTGTAATTGTGTCCATTAAATTCATAAGATCGTAAGTAAGCAAACGCAGACGATATTTTCTAAGTGGAATTTCTTGATTTTTAAAGGCTGTTTTTTTGAATTGTTCAGACAAAGATTTTATCTCTTTAAATATTTTAGAAATAATGACGAATTGATCGTTATTATTTTGTATTAAATCATCGATTTTATTTTGGACTGTTATGAAATCATCATGATCTGGTGTTCCCGCTATCCATTTCCAAATGGTGCCTATTTCATTAATGCCTCGTTTTGATCTACTGGGTATAACTTGAGAGATAAGTATTTTGATAATTTTTAAATCGTGGGATATTTCCAAAAGAAAATTCTTGTTGTCGTGACCCTTTGGAAATTCTGTTTCAAGATTAATTATTTCTCTATAAAGACTTATATTAGTTATATGAAATAAATCTGCGTGTGATTCATAAATAAGAACATCTTTGGTATCATTGTAAAGAAGGAAATCATGGTGCGTGTAATCCATAATTTCGGATTTGGTTGTAGCTACCAGCACTATAAGTACATTATTGAAATCATTATCTGTAATTTGAAACAAGTTATTTAATATTATCTTTATGAATCGTACGGTTTCTGTTATTTATAATAACTTTATTTGGGAGATTTTCCTTAACTACTTGTATTTTATATCTAGAATTAAGCTTGTTCCTTTCCCCGTGTTTCTTTTCGTAAATTACCTCTCCTACGTAATAATTCTTATTGTGCCTAACTTTATTGTGAAAATGCAACATTTTCTCTTGGGCTTGCTGCAATAATTTAGGATTATCATTGTGTTTGATTTTATTAAATAATATATCAAAACGTCGATGATTGGTTATTGAATGAATTGTTAAATTATATTTTTGTGCTGCTCTAATTATAATTTCGGGATAATCAATTAAATTAAGCTCATCTTTAATGCAGCGAGCAATTGCAATTTCTGTTAAGGTAGAGTGTGCCCTTTCTATTTGTCCGTTAGACGTACTATGTCGAGGATCTGCAAAGAATAAAGATATCCCATTTCTTTGTGCAAAAGATTTAAATTGGGATGAAGAAAAACTTGGTTCGTTATCTATCATCAAAGATTTGGCTAATGGAAATTGTTATAAAATTTCTGAAACTTTATTTTCTATATTTAGTTTATTAGGGATTTCTTTTACCGCGAAGTATTTCGAATACGAAACTATACAAGTAGTGAATATAAGATTTTGGACGTAAAATATGTCAAGACCCAAATTGGTGCTTGACCGATAGGAATCTATACTGGATGTCTGTTGTATTTGTTTTGATTGCAGGTAGTGCAATTCTTTATTTACTCAATACTAATAGAGTCAGTTATTTGTTTATAATTTTCATCAAGCCCTCTATGAGCTCTACAATGAGTTTCTGTGATAATAAGAGATCTGTCTTCAGCGTTCTCGACATCCTGGACAAATGTCTTAGTGTATAAAAATTTATTTATAAAATTGTCCTTAAGTGGTTTTTGAATTCTGTAAAAATCTTCTAGAGTACAGTGAACTCCTATTGTTATATTGGGTGTAAGATATTCCCTTAAGATTGATACTAAATTTTTTGGATCGTCTCATGTATTGTATACCTCCCCGTTGCTATTAGCAATTGTTGCTTAATCTGGTTTAAGGGTTTTCGGGTTTCTTGTATTACATTCTCAAAACTACTCTCTGCAGAATGCTGAGTATTTTGATCTGAGACCGATTCATTACTTTCCGTTAAGTTATTTACTTGAATCCTAGATAAAGCGTCCGCAACAACATTTGGTGCTCCTGGCTTGTAAATAATTTTGGGTGAATAGCTTTCAATAAAGGAATACCACCTTTTCATCTCAATATATGGATGAAAGAGGTTGATGATCGGTATAGATCTCGATGTTGTTAACCCCATATAAGTAATTTCGAAGATTTTTAAAAGCCCATACAATGGCTAAAAGTTCCTTTTTTTTGGTTGCGTATAATTGTTCGGTTTTTGTCAGAGTTTTTGAAATAACTGTACTTGGTTTTCCTTCCTGAGAAAGCACAGCACCAATTGCTAAGTCAGATGCGTCCGTTGTGAGAGTACATTTTTTATTATAGTCTGGTTGTACTAGTACTACTTGTGCAATTAAATTTTCTTTGAGTTCGTTAAAAGCCCTTACAGCTGAATCATCAAACTGCATTAAAGTTTAACGTGATGCCTTTTTTGATACTTTGCCGTTTTGGCCTTCTAAATATTTTGTTAAATCGACATCGACATCGACATCGGCGATGTCGTAATGAGATGAGCCGAGTTTGTCTTTTGATTTGATTAATACTTTTGAAAGTTTTGCACTAAACTACTAAGCCGCGTTTCTTTGAACAAAGTTTGCGACCGCGCCACCGATTCTTTAGCTTTGATTCCGACAATTTTCAAAAGCATCTCGATCGTCAATACGCGTGCCGTCACCTAACAGATCCAGTTTTCGCAGAATTTCGTAATCTTGAGCAACATGTTTTAACCAAAAACAAAAAAATAGGGTCACTAGCCTGTACCACGGTGTATTGCACGATGCGCCCTATTGATTTTGTTTAGATTTGTATCCCAGTTTGTGTGATCGACTCCTAAATACGCTCTAATCGCTGCTGGACCTGAGCGATTTAAGCTTTCGCTGGCGTTTGCTTGCGGAGAGTAAACGGCGTTGCACTTAAGGGAAACACCGAATCTAGTCAAAAAGGCTCGGAATAGGCTAGAACGAACTGCGAACCATTATCAGTTTAAATACTTCAGGAACACCGAAGGTAAAGAAAATATGGTACTGCAAAAACTCGCAAATCTTATTGGCGATGGACTTTTTTAAAGGATGGAGGAAATGGAACTTCGTATTACGGTCTACAATAATTAAGAAGCCTATGTTACCGGTTTTAGATCTAGGATATGGCCCCAATTAGTCCAGATTCTGAAAGAGCCTTTACCTGATCCTGATCTACACAGGGCTTGGAGCGCGTTTTATAATCCAAACGGTATGACTTTATACTTTTATGAAGTTAAAAACGCCGGGATTTTTCTTCTAATGGAATCTGCCAAATAGGATGTTTTATGTCCAATCCGGTTATGAAGCGAGCTAGAGGTAGTCTACTTAAGATTCCATTGATGTGGGGTAGGGGATAAGCGTCTTTCAGAGTAACGCTGCTCCCCACCCGTGAGTCCAGACAAATTATACAATTATCTCCTTTCCTTACTAATTCAACGATGATACTGCACAGACTTGTCGTTTCTTCGATAATATCTAGATCTATTTCGGAAAATATTATTTTCTTTGTTGCCGGTGATACTGGCCAATGTCGTTGTTTAACCGGGCGTGCGGCGTGCGAAATGACCCTGGTCTTTCTTAATCCGTCTTGCTCATAGTTAGGAATCATCTTTATCACGCTATGTTACCTTTTCTTTTGGGCAGAAGGCAGAGCGTGAAACTTTAAGTTTTTGTTGCTAGAAATGTTGCATCCGGTATCACATTCGTTAATTATGGGGTTCAATATCCCAAGATTAATCTCTTTCTTTTAGTTAGTTAAGTCGCAAAAAACCCATTGAGCTTATCAGAAAAAGTTTAAAAACAAATATTAAGCACAAAACAAAACAAAAAAAAAACAATAACAAAAAACACACCATTTCTTACCACTCGAGTGCAAGCCCTTTACAAGCAACCATGCACGAGCCACCAGACATAGCTAAATACACTACGAGATCGTATCAACTAGAAAAATCCAAATTTATTGTTATTAAAAGTAAAAATGAATCGACAATTAAAACCGTTTTACCTTTCATCATCGAGAAATCTGTGGAATTTGCCTGCGGAGAATGAGTTGATTCTGTGAAAAAAAAAACCAGAGACGGCGGACTTTTAATAAAAACAAAACACAACAAACAAGCCACAAAACTTCTAAAACTTTCCAAAATCGCAGATATGGAAATAACAGCTACCAAACACAAGATACTTAATTTTTTAAATGCTTTGAAAAGGCGTTATCTACTGTAATGACCTTAGATACATAGACGAAGAGACAATCCTCCGAGAACTAAAACCACAGAAAGTAATTGAAGTCAAAAAAATAATGAAGAGACCAAACACCAACAATAACACCAACAGCTACAGCAACACCACCAACAACAACAACACCAAAAACAACCTAACAAAAACCGGACTCATAATAATTACATTTAAAACCCATCAACTCCCTGAAATACTGCGAGTCGGCTATGAAACTGTTTGCGTACGCAACTACATCCCTCTCCCACTGCGTTGCATAAAGTGCCTCCGCTTCGGACACCCTGCACCCATATGCAAGAGCACCGAAAAATGTTTAAACTTCTCAGATGAAAACCACACCAGCGAAGGAGAACTCTGAAAAAACGACGAAAAATGCCTAAATAGCGTAAACAATCCTGAATATCACCCCAACAAAGCCCTTTGGACCGCAAATGCTCCACATTCCTTAAACAACAAGAACTCACTGCCATATAAATCACCGAAAAAATCGATCATAGGACTGCTCTGGGTATATACTTTGAGCGACACGGATACAAAACAAGAAACTCTTATGCAAACACACTCAAAAGCACCACAACCACAACAAGAACCCGATCTCCAAATACGCTCACACCAACATCTTCAAACTACAACCACATCCTGCGATCACAACCAAACAAACACACCTTCAACCTCATCTGCATCAATCAAAACAACACCGGCACCGGAAAAAATTCTCCAAAACCACATCCAATACGACCAGGATGACACCGAAGCCATGGAAACGGACAACATGAACCCCAGCAGAATATCAACCGCATACGGATCTCAACGCACAAAGGACCTCAGACTAAATTTTTTTAAATAATTTTCACTAAAGATAAGTCAAACCCTCTGGGTACTAACTTGAAACGAACTAAATCAAAATCCTATAAAAAAACAAACAAACCACTAACAGCGACAGCGAATCGGTTTAAAAGTCACAGATCTCCCTTACTTTAAAGTTCAACCTTAGAACTTCTTACACTACGAGAATGTCACTAATTTTAATCCAATGGAATATTGAAGGACATACAAATAACGATAACAATCTCCTTATCCTGATTAAAAAAAATATCCGCATATCATTACACTTATAGAAACACACATACAATACAATAACAATATACCAACTCCAATAAATTACACACTACTAACAAACATGGCCACCAATAGATTTAGCGGCGTAGCGCTATTAGTACACAAGTCCATTCAATATTCTATGGTAAGCCAAACGACCTTGAAGCTCTAGCAATACACATAAAATCCAAGAAGAACATGCACATAAAGACAACATTCATTGCCCCAAAGCAGAACATTTACAAGCAAAATGCTTGAAGACACTTTGTATAATAACCAAACACCATCAATAATTCTAGGAGACTTCAACGGATGGCACTCTGCCTGGGATTCCCCGAAAACGAATTCTCGAGGAAAAACAATACAACGATTTATTGACAACACACAGATAATCATACTAAATGACAAATCCCCCACACATTTCTCAACACACAACACATACAAATTATGTTTCTCACTTGTGATTTAATTAAAAAATTTTATTTTTATTTATTAATCACTTAATCTCGACTACAATTTATTAAAAGGTCGAACTAAGTTAATTCACTGCTCGTTTACTTTTCCTCGATTTGCACTACTGCTCGATTCGGATCTCATAAACGGACTGTCTGATCTCTAGTTCAATGATCAATAATCAAACCTCGGCTTAAGAGAATTTATCCCCAAAAATTGATAAAGAGAATGGCTCAAGAGAGTCGAAAATAGGATGATGCAATTTGCCAATTAAATTTGAAGTCCAATCTTGGCCGGAAATTGGTGTTTACATTAGCGGAGTTTTAGGGACCGCTTTGGGGACCTTTTTGTTTACGTTAACGGACTCGCTTTGGGGATCTTTTGTTTACGTTAGCGGACTGGATGTTTACAGCATCCGTTTGATTTGGACCGCGTGAAATTAATCTGGGTGGGAATGATTCGGAGGCCTGGTTGTAAGAACCACGGATTTATCTCGGGTCTGTCAGAGTTATTTGGAAATTGGCTCTCGGCTCAAAGTTGTTTATAAATTGGGTAAGAGCCCCTAAATAATGTGTCATATAACTCCCCCCATTCTAAATTGAATCGTCCCGATTCATTGGAACTGATGGGTATATTGAATGTAATTGTAGGGTTAATTCGACAATGATATTTTCTTCTAGGGTATTTTCATTGTCGGGTAAATTATTTATTTCATTATTGGAAATATTATTTTCTGGTTCAATTTCTATATGAATTTGCCATGGTTTGAATATTAATAATTTTCTGAATTTGATTATAATCATAATAGTTAAATATATAAATGTGAATATGATTAATATTAACGTAACTGGTATTTGAGTTTGTTTAATTTGAATAAATGGATTTATATATTATCGAATGTGAGTTCCGAATCATTAGATATAATATATTCGTATACTAAAAAATCTGTATATTTTCGAGCTGTGATGTATTCCAATATCTTATTGTCTTCATTGGTGTAGGAAATATTATTAATTTTAGTGGTGCCATTAAAAGTTATTAAATATTACCCATTTAAATGAGTGCCATTTTCTCCATTTACAAAAATGGCTCCATCTTGGACTACATCTACATTTTTATTTTTTTCTCGGATTTTGATACAAAAGGATTTTTCTCCATTTATTAATCTAGTGAAACAAGAGCCTTTTGGGTTAAGTGTGCAATAATTATTAAATATTTCTGTCTTAAAATGAGACATTATATGGTACTTATTTCTACATTTTGCGACGTGATTATCAATTAATAATTTTACACCATTATGTGAAATGGATCTTGAATTGTAAACGTCACAACGATCGGTAATAATAGGGTATTTTATGTAAATTATAATAAGATCTTGATGCAAAGCGATTTTAAATTCAGATATATCTAAAAGGTCTGTTATAACTACAGTATAACTAGTATATCATCATTGTTTAGAATTAAATACATCAATTTTGGCAAGTGTAATTGTGTCCATTAAATTCATAAGATCGTAAGTAAGCAAGCGCAGACGATATTTTCTAAGTGGAATTTCTTGATTTTTAAAGGTTGTTTTGAATTGTTCAGACAAAGTTTTTCTCTCTTTAAATATTTTAGAAATAATGACGAATTGATCGTTATTATTTTGTATTAAATCATCGATTTTATTTTGGACTGTTATGAAATCATCATGATCTGGTGTTCCCGCTATCCATTTCCAAATGGTGCCTATTTCATTAATGCCTCGTTTTGATCTACTGGGTATAACTTGAGAGATAAGTATTTTGATAATTTTTAAATCGTGGGATATTTCCAAAAGAAAATTCTTGTTGTCGTGACCCTTTGGAAATTCTGTTTCAAGATTAATTATTTCTCTATAAAGACTTATATTAGTTATATGAAATAAATCTGCGTGTGATTCATAAATAAGAACATCTTTGGTATCATTGTAAAGAAGGAAATCATGGTGCGTGTAATCCATAATTTCGGATTTGGTTGTAGCTACCAGCACTACTAAGTACATTATTGAAATCATTATCTGTAATTTGAAACAAGTTATTTAATATTATCTTTATGAATCGTACGGTTTCTGTTATTTATAATAACTTTATTTGGGAGATTTTCCTTAACTACTTGTATTTTATATCTAGAATTAAGCTTGTTCCTTTCCCCGTGTTTCTTTTCGTAAATTACCTCTCCTACGTAATAATTCTTATTGTGCCTAACTTTATTGTGAAAATGCAACATTTTCTCTTGGGCTTGCTGCAATAATTTAGGATTATCATTGTGTTTGATTTTATTAAATAATATATCAAAACGTCGATGATTGGTTATTGAATGAATTGTTAAATTATATTTTTGTGCTGCTCTAATTATAATTTCGGGATAATCAATTAAATTAAGCTCATCTTTAATGCAGCGAGCAATTGCAATTTCTGTTAAGGTAGAGTGTGCCCTTTCTATTTGTCCGTTAGACGTACTATGTCGAGGATCTGCAAAGAATAAAGATATCCCATTTCTTTGTGCAAAAGATTTAAATTGGGATGAAGAAAAACTTGGTTCGTTATCTATCGTCAAAGATTTGGCTAATGGAAATTGTTATAAAATTTCTGAAACTTTATTTTCTATATTTAGTTTATTAGGGATTTCTTTTACCACGAAGTATTTCGAATACGAAACTATACAAGTAGTGAATATAAGATTTTGGACGTAAAATATGTCAAGACCCAAATTGTACTTGACCGATAGGAATCTGTACTGGGTGTCTGTTGTATTTGTTTTGATTGCAGATAGTGCAATTCTTTATTTACTCAATACTAATAGAGTCAGTTATTTGTTTATAATTTTCATCAAGCCCTCTATGAGCTCTACAATGAGTTTCTGTGATAATAAGAGATCTGTCTTCAGCGTTCTCGACATCCTGGACAAATGTCTTAGTGTATAAAAATTTATTTATAAAATTGTCCTTAAGTGGTTTTTGAATTCTGTAAAAATCTTCTAGAGTACAATGAACTCCTATTGTTATATTGGGTGTAAGATATTCCCTTAAGATTGATACTAAATTTTTTGGATCGTCTCATGTATTGTATACCTCCCCGTTGCTATTAGCAATTGTTGCTTAATCTGGTTTAAGGGTTTTCGGGTTTCTTGTATTACATTCTCAAGACTACTCTCTGCAGAATGCTGAGTATTTTGATCTGAGACCGGTTCATTACTTTCCGTTAAGTTATTTACTTGAATCCTAGATAAAGCGTCCGCAACAACATTTGGTGCTCCTGGCTTGTAAATAATTTTGGGTGAATAGCTTTCAATAAAGGAATACCACCTTTTCATCTCAATATATGGATGAAAGAGGTTGATGATCGGTATAGATCTCGATGTTGTTAACCCCATATAAGTAATTTCGAAGATTTTTAAAAGCCCATACAATGGCTAAAAGTTCCTTTTTTTGGTTGCGTATAATTGTTCGGTTTTTGTCAGAGTTTTTGAAATAACTGTAATTGGTTTTCCTTCCTGAGAAAGCACAGCACCAATTGCTAAGTCAGATGCGTCCGTTGTGAGAGTAAATTTTTTATTATAGTCTGGTTATACTAGTACTACTTGTGCAATTAAATTTTCTTTGAGTTCGTTAAAAGCCCTTACAGCTGAATCATCAAACTGTATTAAAGTTTAACGTGATGCCTTTTTTGATACTTTGCCGTTTTGGCCTTCTAAATATTTTGTTAAAGGTTTAGCTATCTTTGCGTAATTTTGCACAAATTTTCTGTAATATCCTGTAAGGCCTAGGAAGCTTCTAAGCTCTCGAATATTTTTAGGTATCGGATATTTTACGATAGTATAAATTTTTTCGGGATCGGTTTTTATCACATTGTGGGAAACAACGCAACCGAGAAAATTGGTTTCTAATTTAAAGAACTTTGATTTTTCAATTGAAATTTTCATGTTTGCGTTCAGCAAAATTTTAATAATGAGAATTAAATCTTTGTAATGTTGTTCAATTGTTTTTGAAAATATAATTATGTCATCCATATAAACGTGACATGTTTTACCCACTTGTTCTCTTAAAATATCATCCATCACTCGTTGGAATATTCTTGGTGCGTTGGTTAAACCGAAAGGCATTCTTAGGAATTCGTATTTCCCGTTGTTTATTGAAAATGAGGTTTTCTGAATGTCTGGTTCATTCATGAGAATCTGATGAAATCCAGATTCCAAGTGAATTGTTAAAAGTATTTGGCTTTCCCAAGATTTGACAAAATCACTGAAGGGTCCTGCATTGGATATCTATCTGGTATTGTATTTTCATTAAGATTTTTATTATCAATTACGAGTCTGAGTTTTGAAGTTCCGTCTTCTTTGAAACCCTTTTTTGGTACTACTAGTACTGGTGAATTAGAAGGACTTCTACTTGGCCTTATAATTTCTTCATTTAATATTCTATTTATTTCAGAATTTACAATATCTGAAGCTGATTGAGCATAAGGGTATTGTTTGCTGTAAATGGCCCTATCATTTACGGTGTTTATTTCATTTATTTTATTTTTGTCGGATTTTTCAACGTGTTCAGGATTTGTATATCCCAAACTAGATTCGCTTTGATTACCCATTTCAGATTCGGATCTGATTTGAGCTTTTTCATCAAAGTATTTTTTTAATATAAATTCCTTGAATGGCAGAATGGTGTTTTCCTCTGTTAAAGAATGTTGGTTTAATATGTTTCCGTTATCATAATTTAATTTTTCTTCTATTCCATTATATTTAATTACTCCCTTAGCTGTATCAATTACCGCTCCTATTTTTTTTAATAGGTTATAGCCGACCAGTAAATCTGAGTCTAGCCCGTCTATTTCATAAAAAGTATATCGCGTATCAAAAATAGTTATCATATGATAATATTTAATTATTGAATATCCATTCAGTATTTTTGTTCTGGTAGTTGTCTGAACTAAACCTTAAATTATTATTGTTTCGCTGGTTACTGTAACTATTGTTTTGCTGTCTTGTCTTGTGGTTGAAATGTGTTTGTCCATTTCCACTAGAGTTTGGCTTGCTATGTTTTCTCTGAGTAGTAAAGAAACTATTTGCGAAAAGAGCCCTCATGTTGTTGCTTTCCAATTCCTGAACTATGACCTTTGCATTTGGTAGGTCAGGTGGATTCATTGAGAAAATAGTATCTGAAATTTGGCCGTTGAGGCCGGTAATGAAATCTCTAAGAGCTGTCTTCCTATGTTTCTCATTCATTTCCGCTGTTATAGGTTTGTTTCTACCGTAGGTCATAATAGTTTTATTAATTAGCAGAGTTAATTTTCTATTAACTGTACCGTAATAATCCATTATGGATAATTTTCCCCGACTCAATACACTTAATTCCTGTTCAATAATGTGAATTGGTCGTTTGTCGCTAAAGACGAAGTCAAGTCTCGCCATTATGGCATCGAAATTTAATACAGTACCGTTATGGGTTAAGGCGTCGTTTGCCATTCCTGTTATTTTGTTTCGTAATATAGATAAGGCAGAATAAAATCTTTCACCCCATCTGGCACATTTCCGATTCTCTCCAGCTTACAAATTTATCCTCTTCACCTTTATAATCCCTAACAGATTTGATGATCTCATAAGATGTGTCGCATTTTATATTCGGATCTACAATCTGATAATCCTCAACCGTTTTAATTTTGTGAGAAAGCTGCGATCTTAAGCTAACGATCTCCTCCTTTAAAGGATTTAATTTAAAATTTACAATTTGCTTAATTAATCTCCTACATTTAACATGGTGTTGTTTGTTATTGCCTGATGGCTTGTATTTTCTTGTGGCGGATTCATGTGGAGTCTTTTATTTGCTCCAGTCTGGCTTGTTGAAGGTTCTGGCATTTTGAGAACTCTTTCGAAATTTGAAATTAACTATTCCACTTAGTATATTTATATTTCTTTTCTTACAAAATTTTAATACAGTAATAATTATAAAAAATGTATGATAATAATAAAACAGTATTGCTCACGAATCGTCCTTTTTTTTTTTCTCCTCGTTGTTATTTTTCCTGTTGAATGATGATCCTGATTGGAGTCTTCCTTCTTTAATTCTGTTTTTAAATTGGGTCTTCCTTGTTTTCCAATATTTGTTTTCTTAGAATGTCTTTGTTCTTGATTTTGAAGATTTTTTAAAATTAGTTTTTACAATGTTTACTTTTTTGATGAAAAATTGTTATTCGCTTTTTGATTTTATATTGTCCGAGCAGTGAATTTATGTTACAATCACTATTTTGTAATTTAAGATTTCAAGGGGATTATTTCATTAATTATTTTCCACCTTAGTTTTTTTGATCAACACAAACTTTTTATTTATTCGTCGGTTGTATCGGTTTTTTTTTGGCTGCGCTAAATTCCTTTTTCACTTCAAAACTTTTTTGTTTTTATTTTAAAGCTTTGCTTTTTTAGAATTTTTTAATCGCACGGCCCCACGTTGGAGCTCAAGAGAGTCGAAAATAGGATGATGCAATTTGCCAATTAAATTTGAAGTCCAATCTTGGCCGGAAATTGGTGTTTACATAAGCGGAGTTTTAGGGACCGCTTTGGGGACCTTTTTGTTTACGTTAGCGGACTGGATGTTTACAGCATCCGTTTGTTTTGGGCTGCGTGAAATTGATTTGGGTGGGAATGATTCGGAGGCCTGGTTGAAAGAAATAGCTGACCGCGGATTTATCTCGGGTCTGTCAGAGTTATTTGCAAATTGGCTCTCGGCTCAAAGTTCTTTATAAATTGGGTAAGAGCCCCTAAATAATGTGTCATATAACTCCCCCCATTCTAAATTGAATCGTCCCGATTCATTGGAACTGATGGGTATATTGAATGTAATTGTTGGGTTAATTCGACAATGATATTTTCTTCTAGGGTATTTTGATTGTCGGGTATATTATTTATTTCATTATCGGAAATATTATTTTCTGGTTCAATTTCTATATGATTTTACCATGGTTTGAATATTAAAAATTTTCTGAATTTGATAATAATCATAATAGTTAAATATATAAATGTGAATATGATTAATATTAACGTAACTGGTATTTGAGTTTGTTTAATTTGAATAAATGGATTTAGTATGTATATTATATATATATATATATATATATATATATATATATATATATATTATCGAATGTGAGTTCCGAATCATTAGATATAATATATTCGTATACTAAAAAATCTGTATATTTTCGAGCTGTGATGTATTCCAATATCTTATTGTCTTCATTGGTGTAGGAAATATTATTAATTTTAGTGGTGCCATTAAAAGTTATTAAATATTACCCATTTAAATGAGTGTCATTTTCTCCATTTACAAAAATGGCTCCATCTTGGACTACATCTACATTTTTATTTTTTTCTCGGATTTTGATACAAAAGGATTTTTCTCCATTTATTAATCTAGTGAAACAAGAGCCTTTTGGGTTATGTGTGCAATAATTATTAAATATTTCTGTCTTAAAATTAGGCATTACGTAGTACTTATTTCTACAGTTTGCGACGTGATTATCAATTAATAATTTTCCACCATTATGTGAAATGGATCTTGAATTGTAAACGTCACAACTATCGGTAATAATAGGGTATTTTATGTAAATTATAATAAGATCTTGATGCTAAGCGATTTTAAATTCAGATATATCTAAAAGGTCTGTTATAACTAAGGGTCTATCTTCGTGCTTATAAATTTCTAGTATATCATGATTGTTTAGAATTTTAGTATTAAATACATCAATTTTGGCAAGTGTAATTGTGTCCATTAAATTCATAAGATCGTAAGTAAGCAAACGCAGACGATATTTTCTAAGTGGAATTTCTTGATTTTTAAAGGCTGTTTTTTTGAATTGTTCAGACAAAGATTTTATCTCTTTAAATATTTTAGAAATAATGACGAATTGATCGTTATTATTTTGTATTAAATCATCGATTTTATTTTGGACTGTTATGAAATCATCATGATCTGGTGTTCCCGCTATCCATTTCCAAATGGTGCCTATTTCATTAATGCCTCGTTTTGATCTACTGGGTATAACTTGAGAGATAAGTATTTTGATAATTTTTAAATCGTGGGATATTTCCAAAAGAAAATTCTTGTTGTCGTGACCCTTTGGAAATTCTGTTTCAAGATTAATTATTTCTCTATAAAGACTTATATTAGTTATATGAAATAAATCTGCGTGTGATTCATAAATAAGAACATCTTTGGTATCATTGTAAAGAAGGAAATCATGGTGCGTGTAATCCATAATTTCGGATTTGGTTGTAGCTACCAGCAATAATAAGTACATTATTGAAATCATTATCTGTAATTTGAAACAAGTTATTTAATATTATCTTTATGAATCGTACGGTTTCTGTTATTTATAATAACTTTATTTGGGAGATTTTCCTTAACTACTTGTATTTTATATCTAGAATTAAGCTTGTTCCTTTCCCCGTGTTTCTTTTCGTAAATTACCTCTCCTACGTAATAATTCTTATTGTGCCTAACTTTATTGTGAAAATGCAACATTTTCTCTTGGGCTTGCTGCAATAATTTAGGATTATCATTGTGTTTGATTTTATTAAATAATATATCAAAACGTCGATGATTGGTTATTGAATGAATTGTTAAATTATATTTTTGTGCTGCTCTAATTATAATTTCGGGATAATCAATTAAATTAAGCTCATCTTTAATGCAGCGAGCAATTGCAATTTCTGTTAAGGTAGAGTGTGCCCTTTCTATTTGTCCGTTAGACGTACTATGTCGAGGATCTGCAAAGAATAAAGATATCCCATTTCTTTGTGCAAAAGATTTAAATTGGGATGAAGAAAAACTTGGTTCGTTATCTATCATCAAAGATTTGGCTAATGCAAATTGTTATAAAATTTCTGAAACTTTATTTTCTATATTTAGTTTATTAGGGATTTCTTTTACCACGAAGTATTTCGAATACGAAACTATACAAGTAGTGAATATAAGATTTTGGACGTAAAATATGTCAAGACCCAAATTGGTGCTTGACCGATAGGAATCTGTACTGGGTGTCTGTTGTATTTGTTTTGATTGCAGATAGTGCAATTCTTTATTTACTCAATACTAATAGAGTCAGTTATTTGTTTATAATTTTTCTGTCTTCAGCGTTCTCGACATCCTGGACAAATGTCTTAGTGTATAAAAATTTATTTATAAAATTGTCCTTAAGTGGTTTTTGAATTCTGTAAAAATCTTCTAGAGTACAATGAACTCCTATTGTTATATTGGGTGTAAGATATTCCCTTAAGATTGATACTAAATTTTTTGGATCGTCTCATGTATTGTATACCTCCCCGTTGCTATTAGCAATTGTTGCTTAATCTGGTTTAAGGGTTTTCGGGTTTCTTGTATTACATTCTCAAGACTACTCTCTGCAGAATGCTGAGTATTTTGATCTGAGACCGGTTCATTACTTTCCGTTAAGTTATTTACTTGAATCCTAGATAAAGCGTCCGCAACAACATTTGGTGCTCCTGGCTTGTAAATAATTTTGGGTGAATAGCTTTCAATAAAGGAATACCACCTTTTCATCTCAATATATGGATGAAAGAGGTTGATGATCGGTATAGATCTCGATGTTGTTAACCCCATATAAGTAATTTCGAAGATTTTTAAAAGCCCATACAATGGCTAAAAGTTCCTTTTTTTGGTTGCGTATAATTGTTCGGTTTTTGTCAGAGTTTTTGAAATAACTGTACTTGGTTTTCCTTCCTGAGAAAGCACAGCACCAATTGCTAAGTCAGATGCGTCCGTTGTGAGAGTAAATTTTTTATTATAGTCTGGTTGTACTAGTACTACTTGTGCAATTAAATTTTCTTTGAGTTCGTTAAAAGCCCTTACAGCCGAATCATCAAACTGTATTAAAGTTTAACGTGATGCCTTTTTTGATACTTTGCCGTTTTGGCCTTCTAAATATTTTGTTAAAGGTTTAGCTATCTTTGCGTAATTTTGCACAAATTTTCTGTAATATCCTGTAAGGCCTAGGAAGCTTCTAAGCTCTCGAATATTTTTAGGTATCGGATATTTTACGATAGTATAAATTTTTTCGGGATCGGTTTTTAACACATTGTGGGAAACACCGCAACCGAGAAAATTGGTTTCTAATTTAAAGAACTTTGATTTTTCAATTGAAATTTTCATGTTTGCGTTCAGCAAAATTTTAATAATGAGAATTAAATCTTTGTAATGTTGTTCAATTGTTTTTGAAAATATAATTATGTCATCCATATAAACGTGACATGTTTTACCCACTTGTTCTCTTAAAATATCATCCATCACTCGTTGGAATATTCTTGGTGCGTTGGTTAAACCGAAAGGCATTCTTAGGAATTCGTATTTCCCGTTGTTTATTGAAAATGAGGTTTTCTGAATGTCTGGTTCATTCATGAGAATCTGATGAAATCCAGATTCCAAGTGAATTGTTAAAAGTATTTGGCTTTCCCAAGATTTGACAAAATCACTGAAGGGTCCTGCATTGGATATCTATCTGGTATTGTATTTTCATTAAGATTTTTATTATCAATTACGAGTCTGAGTTTTGAAGTTCCGTCTTCTTTGAAACCCTTTTTTGGTACTACTAGTACTGGTGAATTAGAAGGACTTCTACTTGGCCTTATAATTTCTTCATTTAATATTCTATTTATTTCAGAATTTACAATATCTGAAGCTGATTGAGCATAAGGGTATTGTTTGCTGTAAATGGCCCTATCATTTACGGTGTTTATTTCATTTATTTTATTTTTGTCGGATTTTTCAACGTGTTCAGGATTTGTATATCCCAAACTAGATTCGCTTTGATTACCCATTTCAGATTCGGATCTGATTTGAGCTTTTTCATCAAAGTATTTTTTTAATATAAATTCCTTGAATGGAAGAATGGTGTTTTCCTCTGTTAAAGAATGTTGGTTTAATATGTTTCCGTTATCATAATTTAATTTTTCTTCTATTCCATTATATTTAATTACTCCCTTAGCTGTATCAATTACCGCTCCTATTATTTTTAATAGGTTATAGCCGACCAGTAAATCTGAGTCTAGCCCGTCTATTTCATAAAAAGTATATCGCGTATCAAAAATAGTTATCATATGATAATATTTAATTATTGAATATCCATTCAGTATTTTTGTTCTGGTAGTTGTCTGAACTAAACCTTAAATTATTATTGTTTCGCTGGTTACTGTAACTATTGTTTTGCTGTCTTGTCTTGTGGTTGAAATGTGTTTGTCCATTTCCACTAGAGTTTGGCTCGCTATGTTTTCTCTGAGTAGTAAAGAAACTATTTGCGAAAAGAGCCCTCATGTTGTTGCTTTCCAATTCCTGAACTATGACCTTTGCATTTGGTAGGTCAGGTGGATTCATTGAGAAAATAGTATCTGAAATTTAGCCGTTGAGGCCGGTAATGAAATCTCTAAGAGATGTCTTCCTATGTTTCTCATTCATTTCCGCTGTTATAGGTTTGTTTCTACCGTAGGTCATAATAGTTTTATTAATTAGCAGAGTTAATTTTCTATTAACTGTACCGTAATAATCCATTATGGATCATTTTCCCTGACTCAATACACTTAATTCCTGTTCAATAATGTGAATTGGTCGTTTGTCGCTAAAGACGAAGTCAAGTCTCGCCATTATGGCATCGAAATTTAATACAGTACCGTTATGGGTTAAGGCGTCGTTTGCCATTCCTGTTATTTTGTTTCGTAATATAGATAAGGCAGAATAAAATCTTTCACCCCATCTGGCATATTTCCGATTCTCTCCAGCTTACAAATTTATCCTCTTCACCTTTATAATCCCTAACAGATTTGATGATCTCATAAGATGTGTCGCATTTTATATTCAGATCTACAATCTCTATCTGATAATCCTCAACCGTTTTAATTTTGTGAGAAAGCTGCGATCTTAAGTTAACGATTTCCTCCAATTTACAAATTGCTTAATTAAATCTCCTACATTTAACATGGTGTTGTTTGTTATTGCCTGATGGCTTGTATTTTCTTGTGGCGGATTCATGTTGAATCTTTTATATGCTCCAGTCTGGCTTGTTGAAGGTTCTGGCATTTTGAGAACTCTTTCTAAATTTGAAATTAACTCTTCCACTTTGTATATTTATATTTATTTTCTTTCAAAATTGTAATATAATAATAATAATAAAAAATGTATGATAATAATAAAATAGTATCGCTCACGAATCGTCCTTATTTTTTTTCTTCTCGTTGTTATTTTTCCTGTTGGGGTCGTTCTTATCCTGAATGATGATCCTGATTGGGGTCTTCCTTCTTTAATTCTGTTTTTAAATTGGGTCTTCCTTCATTTCCAATATTTGACGAGGGATTGCCCTTCAGACTGTTTTCTTAGAATGTCTTTGTTGTTGATTTTGAAGATTTTTTAAAATTGTTTTTCACAATGTTTATTTTTTTGATGAAAAATTTTTTGTCGGTTTTTGATTTTTATATTGTCCGAGCAGCGAATTTATGTTACGATCACTATTTTGTAATTTGAGGAGATTTCAAGGGGATTATTTCATTAATTATTTTCCACCTTAGTTTTTTTGATCAACACAAACTTTTTATTTATTCGTCGGTTGTATCGGTTTTTTTTTGGCTGCGCTAAATTCCTTTTTTCACATTAAAACTTTTTGTTTTTATTTTAAAGCTTTGCTTTTTTAGAATTTTTTAATCGCACGGCCCCTCGTTGGGCTCCAATTAAGTTTCTCACTTGTGATTTAATAAAAACATTTTATTTTTATTTATTAATCACTTAATCTCTACCACAATTTATTAATAGGTCGAACTTAGTTAATTCACTGCTCGTTTACTTTTCCTCGATTTGCACTACTGCTCGATTCGGATCTCAAAAACGGACTGCCTGATCTCTAGTTCAATGATCAATAATCAAACCTCGGCTTAAGAGAATTTATCCCCAAAAATTGATAAAGAATCAAGAGAGTCGAAAATGGGATGATGCAATTTGCCAATAAAATTTGAAGTCCAATCTTGGCCGGAAATTGGTGTTTACATAAGCGGGTTTTTAGGGACCGCTTTGGGGACCTTTTTGTTTACGTTAACGGACTCGGGGCTCGCTTTGGGGATCTTTTGCTTACGTTAGCGGACTGGATGCTTACAGCATCCGTTTGATTTGGGCTGCGTGAAATTGATCTGGGTGGGATAATTCGGAGGCCTGGTTGTAAGAAATAGCTGACCACGGATTTATCTCGGGTCTGTCAGAGTTATTTGAAAATTGGCTCTCGGCTCAAAGTTGTTTAGAAATTGGGTAAGAGCCTCTAAAATATGTTTCATATAACTTACACGCATATCGACCTTTCACTTTGCTCAACAACACTTGCCCCACACGCCAAGTGGGAAATACTTAATGATCTCCACGGCTGTGACCATTTTCCGGTATTTATCTGCCTATTCCCTCCAAACACGATAAACAAATTTTCAAAACCATTTTTTATATTAAAAAAGCCAACTGGGAGCAATACGAAACTCTCACACATAAAAATAACGAAATATTCCCCACGTCACTAAACGTCAACAAAGAAGCCGCACAACTTAACTTTACATCAAGCTTACAACCAGAAACTCCTTCATCTAAAATATGGAGCAACAAAAGGCGCTTCTGCGGACTTAACCCAAGCTAACAAATTCACGCCATACTTAATCCCAAAAACAACACAACAACAGATACTCTCAAAATAGCAAACTCCCTTCGTACAGACCCATTTCCCTCAACTGCTGTCTAACACAAACACTAGACAAAATCATAGCGAAAAGACTATGGTGGTTTGTGACCCACAACAAACTTTTAAATACAAACCAATTAGGCTTTAAAAAAGGCAAATCGACTTCGGATGGTCTCCTATACGTAGACCAGCTCATAACGAAATGGAAGAGTCACTACTCTTTCGTCACTCTTGACTTTTCAAGAGCCAGCAGCAGATGGCCGGCCGCTCACCAGGTACGCGGCGAATTCGCGTAGTGACGGCGCGGCATAGAGCGGTTGGAGAACGTGAGAGTTTGGAGATCAAGGACGGAGATCGTGAGAGTTTGGAGAGCAAGAGAGCTTGGAGAGCAAGGGAGTTTGGAGAGCAAGAGATTTAAGAGAGCAAGGGGGTTTGGAGACCTACAGAGTTTGGATACCAAGGATGGAGAAAGAGAGAGGAAAGACTTGGCGAGAAGACGGTGCCGTGTGCAAAAGGAAGTAACGGGACCGCCGCCGGACTTTGGACGCGGTCGTGAACTTTGGACCGAGAGAGAAGGTGCCACATCTCGGCAGAGGGTCAAACTGGAGCCATGGACTTGGACCCGGTGTGGAGAGTTTCGACGGGCCGTGCGCAAAACGGTTCCCGGAGGCCCTATATAAGCCCGCAGGGCGCTGGCAGGGAGATCAGTCAGTCGATTCGACCAAGCAAACTACGAGAGAGCCACAACAAGGCGAGTCGTCGAAAGCAGCCCCGTGGGAACCTACAAGGAGCAAGATTGCCACATCGAGACGTTCGGGATCAGGACTACAAGGAATCTCCGGACTGAGACACAGGTGGCTGAGGTCTAAAGGGGCACCACACGGCTAAGTCAAGGCGGTCTGCTTATTCCTGCCAACAAAGAAGTCCTGGAGCGGCACGACCGAACCTCGAGAATAACGAGGGAAAGGGGACCTTAGATACATAGACGAAGAAACAACCCTCCCAGAACTAAAACCACATAAAGTAATTGAAGTCAAAAATATAATGAAGAGACAAAACACCGACAATAACACCAACAGCTACAGCAACACCACATACAACGACAACACCAACAACAACCTAACCTAATTACATTTAAAACCCATCAACTCCCTGAAATACTGCGAGTCGGCTAGGAAACGGTTTGCGTACGCAACAACATCCATCTCCCACTGCGTTGCATAATGTGCCTCCGCTTCGGACACCCTGCACCCATATGCAAGAGCAACGAAAAATGATTAAACTGCTCAGATGAAAACCACACCAGCGAACGAAAAACGACAAAAAATGCCTAAATAGCGTAAACAATCCTGAAATTGACCCCCAACACAGCCCTTTGGACCGCAAATGCTCCACATTCCTTAAACAACAAGAACTCACTGCCATATAAATCACCGAAAAAGTCGATCATAGGACTGCTCTGGGTATATACTTTGAGCGACACGGATACAAAACAAGAAACTCTTATGCAAACACACTTAAAAGCACCACAACCACGATAAGAACCCGATCTCCAAATACGCTCACATCAACATATTCAAGTGCACAAACTACAACCACACCCTGCAATCCAACCAAACAAACACACCTTCAACCTCATCTCCATCAATCAAAACAACACCGGCACCGGAAAAAATTCTCCAAAACCACAATCAACACGACCAGGATGACACCGAAGCCTTGGAATCGGACAACATGAACCCCAGCAGAATATCAACCGCATACGGATCTCAACGCACAAAGGACCTTAAACTAAAAATTTTCCCTAAAGATAAGTCAAACCCTCTGGGTACTAACTTCAAACAAACTAAATCAAAATCCTTTATATAAAAAAAAACAAACATACCACTAACAGCGACAGCGAATCGGTTTAAAAGTCACAGATCTCCCTTACTTTAAAGTTCAACCTTAGAACTTCTTACACTACCAGAATTTCACTAATTTTAATCCAATGGAATATTCAAGGATATACAAATAACTAAAATACTCTCCTTATCCTGATTAAAAACTACTCTCCGCTATCATTACACTCAAAGAAACACACATACAATAAAATAACAATATACCAACTCCAATAAATTACACTCTACTAACAAACATAGTCACCAAAAACTGACAAAACAAACATCTCTTCGTACAGACCCATTTCCCTCCACTGCTGTCAACACAAACGCTAGACAAAATCATAGCGAAATGACTATGGTGGCTTGTGACCCAAAACAAACTTTTAAATACAAACCAATTTGGCTTAAAAAAAGGCAAATCGACTTCGGATAGTCTCCTATACGTAGACCATCTCATAACGAAGTCGAAGAGGCACACCACCCTCGTCACTCTTGGCTTTTTAAGAGCCAGCAGCAGATGGCCGGCCGCTCACCAGGTACGCGGCGAATTCGCGTAGTGACAGCGCGGCGAAGAGCTGTTGGAGAACGTGAGAGTTTGGAGATCAAGAACGGAGAACGTGAGAGTTTGGACGCGGCCGTGAACTTTGGACCGAGAGAGAAGGTGCCACATCTCGGCAGAGGAGCGGCACACAAGTATGCTATATGCGTCACGGGAATCAACGGGACGACAGCATCAGGCTGTACATCGGCGTGAAGCAGCGCATAAAGGACAAGAGGGTCAAACAGGAGCCGTGGACTTTGGACCCGGTGTGGAGAGTTTCGGCGGGCCGTGCGCAAAACGGTTCCCGGAGGCCCTATATAAGCCCGCAGGGCGCTGGCAGGGAGATCAGTCAGTCGATTACGGTCCGTCGAGGCCGATCAGTCGAGCACAAAAAGAAGAGTCAGAGAGTTGAGATAGTTGAGTCAAGCAGTCGATCAAATACCAACCAAGCAAACTACGAGGGAGCCACAACAAGGCGAGTCGTCGAAAGCAGCGCCGTGGGAGCCTACAAGGAGCAAGATTTCCACATTAAGACGTTCGGGATCAGGACTACAAGGACTGAGACACAGGTGGCTGAGGTCTAAAGGGGCACCACACGGCCAAGTCAAGGCGGCCTGATAATTCCTGCCAACGAAGTCCTGGCGTTACGCCTGGAGGGTCTACCAGACTTGGAGCAGTGAAGGCTGGCGAACAGAAATCGTGAGCTTGGGGGTAAGCCTGTCGAACCCCAGTGTACCTCGCCCCAAGCACTACTTTAGCGTGGAGTTGAGCAGGTCCTGGCGCGATCAGCCAGAAGGAAGAGAAGTCCCGGAGCGGCGCGACCGAACCCCGAAGATAACGAGCCAGAAGGGAGAGAAGTCCCGGAGCGGTGCGACAGGCGTTATCTACTGTAATGACCTTAGATACATAGACGAAGAAACAATCCTCCGAGAACTAAAACCACAGAAAGTAATTGAAGTCAAAAAAATAATGAAGAGACCAAACACCAACAATAACACCAACAGCTACAGCAACACCAACAACAACAACAACAACAACACCAACAACAACCTAACAGAAACCGGACTCATTATAATTACATTTAAAACCCATCAACTCCCTGAAATACTGTGAGTCGGCTATGAAACTGTTTGCGTACGCAACTACATCCCTCTCCCACTGCGTTGCATAAAGTGCCTCCGCTTCGGACACCCTGCACCCATTTGCAAGAGCACCGAAAAATGTTTAAACTTCTCAGATGAAAACCACACCAGCGAAGGAGAAACGACAAAAAATGCCTAAATAGCGTAAACAATCCTGAAATTGACCCCCAACACAGCCCTTTGGACCGCAAATGCTCCACATTCCTTAAACAACAAGAACTCACTGCCATATAAATCACCGAAAAAGTAGATCACAGAACTGCTCTGGGTATATACTTTGAGCGACACGGATACAAAACAAGAAACTCTTATGCAAACACACTTAAAAGCACCACAACCACAATAAGAACCCGATCTCCAAATACGCTCACATCAACATATTCAAATGCACAAACTACAACCACATCCTGCGATCACAACCAAACAACCACACCTTCAACCTCATCTGCATCAATCAAAACAACACCGGCACCGGAAAAAATTCTCCAAAACCACAATCAACACGACCAGGATGACACCGAAGCCATGGAATCGGACAACATGAACCCCAGCAGAATATCAACCGCATACGGATCTCAACGCACAAAGGACCTTAAACTAAAAATTTTCCCTAAAGATAAGTCAAACCCTCTGGGTACTAACTTCAAACAAACTAAATCAAAATCCTTTATATAAAAAAAAAACAAACATACCACTAACAGCGACAGCGAATCGGTTTAAAAGTCACAGATCTCCCTTACTTTAAAGTTCAACCTTAGAACTTCTTACACTACCAGAATTTCACTAATTTTAATCCAATGGAATATTCAAGGATATACAAATAACTAAAATACTCTCCTTATCCTGATTAAAAACTACTCTCCGCTATCATTACACTCAAAGAAACACACATACAATAAAATAACAATATACCAACTCCAATAAATTACACTCTACTAACAAACATAGTCACCAAAAACTGACAAAACAAACATCTCTTCGTACAGACCCATTTCCCTCCACTGCTGTCAACACAAACGCTAGACAAAATCATAGCGAAATGACTATGGTGGCTTGTGACCCAAAACAAACTTTTAAATACAAACCAATTTGGCTTAAAAAAAGGCAAATCGACTTCGGATAGTCTCCTATACGTAGACCATCTCATAACGAAGTCGAAGAGGCACACCACCCTCGTCACTCTTGGCTTTTTAAGAGCCAGCAGCAGATGGCCGGCCGCTCACCAGGTACGCGGCGAATTCGCGTAGTGACAGCGCGGCGAAGAGCTGTTGGAGAACGTGAGAGTTTGGAGATCAAGAACGGAGAACGTGAGAGTTTGGACGCGGCCGTGAACTTTGGACCGAGAGAGAAGGTGCCACATCTCGGCAGAGGAGCGGCACACAAGTATGCTATATGCGTCACGGGAATCAACGGGACGACAGCATCAGGCTGTACATCGGCGTGAAGCAGCGCATAAAGGACAAGAGGGTCAAACAGGAGCCGTGGACTTTGGACCCGGTGTGGAGAGTTTCGGCGGGCCGTGCGCAAAACGGTTCCCGGAGGCCCTATATAAGCCCGCAGGGCGCTGGCAGGGAGATCAGTCAGTCGATTACGGTCCGTCGAGGCCGATCAGTCGAGCACAAAAAGAAGAGTCAGAGAGTTGAGATAGTTGAGTCAAGCAGTCGATCAAATACCAACCAAGCAAACTACGAGGGAGCCACAACAAGGCGAGTCGTCGAAAGCAGCGCCGTGGGAGCCTACAAGGAGCAAGATTTCCACATTAAGACGTTCGGGATCAGGACTACAAGGACTGAGACACAGGTGGCTGAGGTCTAAAGGGGCACCACACGGCCAAGTCAAGGCGGCCTGATAATTCCTGCCAACGAAGTCCTGGCGTTACGCCTGGAGGGTCTACCAGACTTGGAGCAGTGAAGGCTGGCGAACAGAAATCGTGAGCTTGGGGGTAAGCCTGTCGAACCCCAGTGTACCTCGCCCCAAGCACTACTTTAGCGTGGAGTTGAGCAGGTCCTGGCGCGATCAGCCAGAAGGAAGAGAAGTCCCGGAGCGGCGCGACCGAACCCCGAAGATAACGAGCCAGAAGGGAGAGAAGTCCCGGAGCGGTGCGACAGGCGTTATCTACTGTAATGACCTTAGATACATAGACGAAGAAACAATCCTCCGAGAACTAAAACCACAGAAAGTAATTGAAGTCAAAAAAATAATGAAGAGACCAAACACCAACAATAACACCAACAGCTACAGCAACACCAACAACAACAACAACAACAACACCAACAACAACCTAACAGAAACCGGACTCATTATAATTACATTTAAAACCCATCAACTCCCTGAAATACTGTGAGTCGGCTATGAAACTGTTTGCGTACGCAACTACATCCCTCTCCCACTGCGTTGCATAAAGTGCCTCCGCTTCGGACACCCTGCACCCATTTGCAAGAGCACCGAAAAATGTTTAAACTTCTCAGATGAAAACCACACCAGCGAAGGAGAAACGACAAAAAATGCCTAAATAGCGTAAACAATCCTGAAATTGACCCCCAACACAGCCCTTTGGACCGCAAATGCTCCACATTCCTTAAACAACAAGAACTCACTGCCATATAAATCACCGAAAAAGTAGATCACAGAACTGCTCTGGGTATATACTTTGAGCGACACGGATACAAAACAAGAAACTCTTATGCAAACACACTTAAAAGCACCACAACCACAATAAGAACCCGATCTCCAAATACGCTCACATCAACATATTCAAATGCACAAACTACAACCACATCCTGCGATCACAACCAAACAACCACACCTTCAACCTCATCTGCATCAATCAAAACAACACCGGCACCGGAAAAAATTCTCCAAAACCACAATCAACACGACCAGGATGACACCGAAGCCATGGAATCGGACAACATGAACCCCAGCAGAATATCAACCGCATACGGATCTCAACGCACAAAGGACCTTAAACTAAAACTTTTCCCTAAAGATAAGTCAAACCCTCTGGGTACTAACTTCAAACAAACTAAATCAAAATCCTTTATAAAAAAAAAAACAGACATACCACTAACAGCGACAGCGAATCGGTTTAAAAGTCACAGATCTCCCTTACTTTAAAGTTCAACCTTAGAACTTCTTACACTACGAATGTCACTAATTTTAATCCAATGGAATATTCAAGGACATACAAATAACGATATTAATCTCCTTATCCTGATTAAAAAACACTATCCGCATATCATTACACTTATAAAAACACACATACAATACAATAACAATATATCAACTCCAATAAATTACACACTACTACAAACAATGCCATCAATAGATTTAGCGGCGTAGCGCTATTAGTACACAAGTCCATTCAATATTCTATGATAAACCAAACGACCTTGAAGCTCTAGCAATACACATAAAATCCAAGAAAAAAATGCACATAAAGACAACATATATTGCCATAAACAGAACCGTCACAAACCAAATGCTTGAAGACACTTTGTACAATAACCAAACACCATCAATAATTCTAAGAGACTTCAACGGATGGCACTCTGCCTGGGATTCCCCGAAAACGAATTCTCGAGGAAAAACAACACAACGATTTATTGACAACACACAGATAATCTTACTAAATGACAAATCCCCCACACATTTCTTAACACACAACACATACAAATTATGTTTCTCACTTGTGATTTAATTAAAAAATTTTATTTTTATTTATTAATCACTTAATCTCGACTACAATTTATTAAAAGGTCGAACTTAGTTAATTCACTGCTCGTTTACTTTTCCTCGATTTGCACTACTGCTCGATTCGGATCTCATAAACGGACTGTCTGATCTCTAGTTCAATGATCAATAATCAAACCTCGGCTTAAGAGAATTTATCCCCAAAAATTGATAAAGAGAATGGCTCAAGAGAGTCGAAAATAGGATGATGCAATTTGCCAATTAAATTTGAAGTCCAATCTTGGCCGGAAATTGGTGTTTACATAAGCGGAGTTTTAGGAACCGCTTTGGGGACCTTTTTGTTTACGTTAACGGACTCGCTTTGGGGATCTTTTGTTTACGTTAGCGGACTGGATGTTTACAGCATCCGTTTGATTTGGGCTGCGTGAAATTAATCTGGGTGGGAATGATTCGGAGGCCGGTTGTAAGAACCACGGATTTGGAAATTGGCTCTCGGCTCAAAATTGTTTATAAATTGGGTAAGAGCCCCTAAATAATGTGTCATATAACTCCCCCATTCTAAATTGAATCGTCCCGATTCATTGGAACTGATGGGTATATTGAATGTAATTGTAGGGTTAATTCGACAGTGATATTTTCTTCTAGGGTATTTTCATTGTCGTGTAAATTATTTATTTCATTATTGGAAATATTATTTTCTGGTTCAATTTCTATATGAATTTGCCATGGTTTGAATATTAAAAATTTTCTGAATTTGATTATAATCATAATAGTTAAATATATAAATGTGAATATGATTGATATAAACGTAACTGGTATTTGAGTTTGTTTAATTTGAATAAATGGATTTAGTATGTATATTATATATATATATATATATATATATATATATATATTATCGAATGTGAGTTCCGAATCATTAGATATAATATATTCGTATACTAAAAAATCTGTATATTTTCGAGCTGTGATGTATTCCAATATCTTATTGTCTTCATTGGTGTAGGAAATATTATTAATTTTAGTGGTGCCATTAAAAGTTATTAAATATTACCCATTTAAATGAGTGTCATTTTCTCCATTTACAAAAATGGCTCCATCTTGGACTACATCTACATTTTTATTTTTTTCTCGGATTTTGATACAAAAGGATTTTTCTCCATTTATTAATCTAGTGAAACAAGAGCCTTTTGGGTTAAGTGTGCAATAATTATTAAATATTTCTGTCTTAAAATTAGGCATTACATAGTACTTATTTCTACATTTTGCGACGTGATTATCAATTAATTATGTCAAATGGATCTTGAATTGTAAACGTCACAACGATCGGTAATAATAGGATAGTTTATGTAAATTATAATAAGATCTTGATGCAAAGCGATTTTAAATTCAGATATATCTAAAAGGTCTGTTATAACTAAGGGTCTATCTTCGTGCTTATAAATTTCTAGTATATCATCATTGTTTAGAATTTTAGTATTAAATACATCAATTTTGGCAAGTGTAATTGTGTCCATTAAATTCATAAGATCGTAAGTAAGCAAGCGCAGACGATATTTTCTAAGTGGAATTTCTTGATTTTTAAAGGTTGTTTTGAATTGTTCAGACAAAGATTTTATCTCTTTAAATATTTTAGAAATAATGACGAATTGATCGTTATTATTTTGTATTAAATCATCGATTTTATTTTGGACTGTTATGAAATCATCATGATCTGGTGTTCCCGCTATCCATTTCCAAATGGTGCCTATTTCATTAATGCCTCGTTTTGATCTACTGGGTATAACTTGAGAGATAAGTATTTTGATAATTTTTAAATCGTGGGATATTTCCAAAAGAAAATTCTTGTTGTCGTGACCCTTTGGAAATTCTGTTTCAAGATTAATTATTTCTCTATAAAGACTTATATTAGTTATATGAAATAAATGTGCGTGTGATTCATAAATAACAACATCTTTGGTATCATTGTAAAGAAAGAAATCATCGTTCGTGTAATCCATAATTTCGGATTTGGTTGTAGCTACCAGCAATAATAAGTACATTATTGAAATCATTATCTGTAATTTGAAACAAGTTATTTAATATTATCTTTATGAATCGTACGGTTTCTGTTATTTATAATAACTTTATTTGGGAGATTTTCCTTAACTACTTGTATTTTATATCTAGAATTAAGCTTATTCCTTTCCCCGTGTTTCTTTTCGTAAATTACCTCTCCTACGTGATAATTCTTATTGTGCCTAACTTTATTGTGAAAATGCAACATTTTCTCTTGGGCTGGCTGCAATAATTTAGGATTATCATCGTGTTTGATTTTATTAAATAATATATCAAAAGGTCGATGATTGGTTATTGAATGAATTGTTAAATTATATTTTTGTGCTGCTCTAATTATAATTTCGGGATAATCAATTAAATTAAGCTCATCTTAAATGCAGCGAGCAATTGCAATTTCTGTTAAGGTAGAGTGTGCCCTTTCTATTTGTCCGTTAGACGTACTATGTCGAGGATCTGCAAAGAATAAAGATATCCCATTTCTTTGTGCAAAAGATTTAAATTGGGATGAAGAAAAACTTGGTTCGTTATCTATCATCAAAGATTTGGCTAATGGAAATTGTTATAAAATTTCTGAAACTTTATTTTCTATATTTAGTTTATTAGGGATTTCTTTTACCACTAAGTATTTCGAAAACGAAACTATACAAGTGATGAATATAAGATTTTGGGCGTAAAATATGTCAAGATCCAAATTGGTGCTTGACCGATAGGAATCTGTACTGGGTGTCTGTTGTATTTGTTTTGATTGCAGATACCGCAATTCTTTATAAACTCCTCAAGATTTTTGTATAAATTTGGCCAATAATAGAGTCTAGATATTTGTTTGTAATTTTCATCAAGCCCTCTATGAGCTCTACAATGAGTTTCTGTGATAATAAGAGATCTGTCTTCAGCGTGGACAAATGTCTTAGTGTATAAAAATTTATTTATGAAATTGTCCTTAAGTGGTTTTTGAATTCTGTAAAAATCTTCTAGAGTACAGTGAACTCCTATTGTTATATTGGGTGGAATATATTCCCTTAAGATTGATACTAAATTTTCTGGAGTGTCATACTCTATTATATGTCTATTATTTATTTATTTGTATTACATTCTCAAAACTACTCTCTGCAGAATGCTGAGTATTTTGATCTGAGACCGATTCATTCATTTCCGTTAAGTTATTTATTTGAATCCTAGATAAAGCGTCCGCAACAACATTTGGTGCTCCTGGCTTGTAAATAATTTTGGGTGAATAGCTTTCAATAAAGGAATACCACCTTTTCATCTCAATATTTGGATTTTTTTGATAAATGGAAAATGAAAGAGGTTGATGATCAGTATAGATCTCGATGTTGTTAACCCCATATAAGTAATTTCGAAGATTTTTAAAAGCCCATACTATGGCTAAAAGTTCCTTTTTTTGGTTGCGTATAATTGTTCGGTTTTTGTCAGAGTTTTTGAAATAAATGTAATTGGTTTTCCTTCCTGAGAAAGCACAGCACCAATTGCTAAGTCAGATGCGTCCGTTGTGAGAGTAAATTTTTTATTATAGTCTGGTTGTACTAGTACTACTTGTGCAATTAAATTTTCTTTGAGTTCGTTAAAAGCCCTTACAGCTGAATCATCAAACTGTATTAAAGTTTAACGTGATGCCTTTTTTGATAATTTGCCGTTTTGGCCTTCTAAATATTTTGTTAAAGGTTTAGCTATCTTTGCGTATCGGATATTTTACGATAGTATAAATTTTTTCGGGATCGGTTTTTATCACATTGTGGGAAACAACGCAACCGAGAAAATTGGTTTCTAATTTAAAGAACTTTGATTTTTCAATTGAAATTTTCATGTTTGCGTTCAGCAAAATTTTAATAATGAGAATTAAATCTTTGTAATGTTGTTCAATTGTTTTTGAAAATATAATTATGTCATCCATATAAACGTGACATGTTTTACCCACTTGTTCTCTTAAAATATCATCCATCACTCGTTGGAATATTCTTGGTGCGTTGGTTAAACCGAAAGGCATTCTTAGGAATTCGTATTTCCCGTTGTTTATTGAAAATGAGGTTTTCTGAATGTCTGGTTCATTCATGAGAATCTGATGAAATCCAGATTCCAAGTGAATTGTTAAAAGTATTTGGCTTACCCAAGATTTGACAAAATCACTGAAGGGTCCTGCATTGGATATCTATCTGGTATTGTATTTTCATTAAGATTTTTATTATCAATTACGAGTCTGAGTGTTGAAGTTCCGTCTTCTTTGAAACCCTTTTTTGGTACTACTAGTACTGCTGAATTAGAAGGACTTCTACTTGGCCCTATAATTTCTTCATTTAACATTCTATTTATTTCAGAATTTACAAAATCTGAAGCTGATTGAGCATAAGGGTATTGTTTGCTGTAAATGGCCCTATCATTTACGGTGTTTGTTTCACCGCGGATATCTCTACTCAATCGGATCTGCATATTTATTTTCAATGCTCTTCATTAAAATATTAATATTTCGTTCTCCAGATCTTTTCTTTGATGTGCAGACGATATTTTTATGTTGTTTATTCTTTGATTGTCGGGTAGTTCAACGACAGCGCGTACAGGATTTTTAATTCCCAAACTTTTATTTTTGTCGGATATTTCAACAATGGCGTGTTCGGATTTTTTGAATTCCAAACTTTTGTTTTTGTCGGATTTTTCAACGACGGCGTGTTCAGGATTTGTATATCCCAAACTAGATTCGCTTTGATTACCCATTTCAGACTCGGATCTGATTTGAGCTTTTTCATCAAAGTATTTTTTTAATATAAATTCTTTTAATGGAAAAATGGTGTTTTCTTCTGTTAAAGAATGTTGGTTTAATATGTTTCCGTTATCATAATTTAATTTTTCTTCTATTCCATTATATTTAATTACTCCCTTAGCTGTATCAATTACCGCTCCTATTTTTTTTAATAGGTTATAGCCGACCAGTAAATCTGAGTCTAGCCCATCTATTTCATAAAAAGTATATCGCGTATCAAAAATAGTTATCATATGATAATATTTAATTATTGAATATCCATTCACTGTAAATATTCTTTTGTGAATTGGAAGCTCGTTCCTATTTTTATAAATTCCTGCTCTTATATAACGCGAGGGTGCCCGAGTGTCAATTAATATTTTTAATTTTTTATTTATTTTTGGATCATTTCTTATTAAGTAGGGTGCCTACTCCTGACTTTTGTCTAAAAAATGTTTCTCCTCAATGTTATTTAATCTCATCGTCTTGTTAGCCGGTTGGTTAACAGTTCCAGTTGGTACTCTTTTATTTTGGGCTTGGCCTTGGTGAGTGTTCTGGGTCTTACGTTTTCTTGTTTGATCCCACTTGTTCTGACTATAATTACTATTTTGATATTTATAATAGCCTTGATTATAGCCGTTGTTAGCCTTATTCTGAACCTGGATAGACTCCTGGACTACCTCCATTGGTTCCGGGTTATTTTGTGGCTGCCTATAGGTGTTCCACTGTTTTTGTTGGTTATTATTAAATCTACCCTGGTTCAAAGAATTATTTTTATTCTGATTATAATAACCGTAAGTATTTTTGTTCTGGTAGTTGTCATGAATAAACCTTAAATTATTATTGTTTCACTGGTTACTGTATTGTTATATTGGGTGGAATATATTCCCTTAAGATTGATACTAAATTTTCTGGATCTTCTCATGTATTGTATACCTCCCCGTTGCTATTAGCAATTGTTGCTTAAACTTTCTCAAAACTACTCTCTGCAGAATGCTGAGTATTTTGATCTGAGACCGATTCATTACTTTCCGTTAAGTTATTTATTTGAATCCTAGATAAAGCGTCCGCAACAACATTTGTTGCTCCTGGCTTGTAAATAATTTTGGGTGAATAGCTTTCAATAAAAGAATACCACCTTTTCATCTCAATATTTGGATTTTTTTGATAAATGGAAAATGAAGAGGTTGATGATCGGTATAGATCTCGATGTTGTTAACCCCATATAAGTAATTTCGAAGATTTTTAAAAGCCCATTTAATGGCTAAAAGTTCCTTTTTATTGGTTGCGTATAATTGTTCAGTTTTTGTCAGAGTTTTTGAAATAAATGTAATTGGTTTTCCTTCCTGAGAAAGAACAGCACCAATTGCCAAGTCAGATGCGTCCGTTGTGAGAGTAAATTTTTTATTATAGTCTGGTTGTACTAGTTCTACTTGTGCAATTAAAATTTCTTTGAGCCCTTACAGCTGAATCATCAAACTGTATTAAAGTTTTACGTGATGCCTTTTTTGATACTTTACGGTTTTGGCCTTCTAAATATTTTGTTAAAGGTTTAGCTATCTTTTAGTAATTTTGCACAAATTTTCTGTAATATCCTGTAACGCCTAGGAAGCTTCTAAGCTCTCGAATATTTTTAGGTATCGGATATTTTACGATAGTATAAATTTTTTCGGGATCGGTTTTTATCACATTGTGGGAAACAACGCAACCGAGAAAATTGGTTTCTAATTTAAAGAACTTTGATTTTTCAATTGAAATTTTCATGTTTGCGTTCAGCAAAATTTTAATAATGAGAATTAAATCTTTGTAATGTTGTTCAATTGTTTTTGAAAATATAATTATGTCATCCATATAAACGTGACATGTTTTACCCACTTGTTCTCTTAAAATATCATCCATCACTCGTTGGAATATTCTTGGTGCGTTGGTTAAACCGAAAGGCATTCTTAGGAATTCGTATTTCCCGTTGTTTATTGAAAATGAGGTTTTCTGAATGTCTGGTTCATTCATGAGAATCTGATGAAATCCAGATTCCAAGTGAATTGTTAAAAGTATTTGGCTTACCCAAGATTTGACAAAATCACTGAAGGGTCCTGCATTGGATATCTATCTGGTATTGTATTTTCATTAAGATTTTTATTATCAATTACGAGTCTGAGTTTTGAAGTTCCGTCTTCTTTGAAACCCTTTTTTGGTACTACTAGTACTGGTGAATTAGAAGGACTTCTACTTGGCCCTATAATTTCTTCATTTAACATTCTATTTATTTCAGAATTTACAAAATCTGAAGCTGATTGAGCATAAGGGTATTGTTTGCTGTAAATGGCCCTATCATTTACGGTGTTTGTTTCACCGCGGATATCTCTACTCAATCGGATCTGCATATTTTTGAATGCTCTTCATTGATAATATTTAATATTTCGTTCTCCAGATCTTTTCTTTGATCTACAGACGATATTTTTATGTTGTTTATTCTTTTTGTGTTTTCTTCTGTTAAAGAATGTTGGTTTAATATGTTTCCGTTATCATAATTAAATTTTCTTCTATTCCATTATATTTAATTACTTCCTTAGCTGTATCAATTAGCGCTCCTATTTTTTTTAATAGGTTATAGCCGACCAGTAAATCTGAGTCTAGCCCATCTATTTCATAAAAAGTATATCGCGTATCAAAAATAGTTATCATATGATAATATTTAATTATTGAATATCCATTCAGTATTTTTGTTCTGGTAGTTGTCTGAATTAAACCTTAAATTATTATTGTTTCGCTGGTTACTGTAACTATTGTTTTGCTGTCTTGTCTTGTGGTTGAAATGTGTTTGTCCATTTCCACTAGAGTTTGGCTCGCTATGTTTTCTCTGAGTAGTAAAGAAACTATTTGCGAAAAGAGCCCTTATGTTGTTGCTTTCCAATTCCTGAACTATGACCATTGCATTTGGTAGGTCAGGTGGATTCATTGAGAAAATAGTATCTGAAATTTGGCCGTTGAGGCCGGTAATGAAATCTCTAAGAGCTGTCTTCCTATGTTTCTCATTCATTTCCGCTGTTATAGTTTTCTTTCTACCGTAGGTCATAATAGTTTTATTAATTAGCAGAGTTAATTTTCTATTAACTATACCATAATAATCCATTATGGATAATTTTCCCTGACTCAATACACTTTATTCCTGTTCAATAATGTGAATTGGTCGTTTGTCGCTAAAGACGAAGTCAAGTCTCGCCATTATGGCATCGAAATTTAATACAGTACCTTTATGGGTTAAGGCGTCGTTTGCCATTCCTGTTATTTTGTTTCGTAATATAGATAAGGCAGAATAAAATCTTTCACCCCATCTGGCACATTTCCGATTCTCTCCAGCTTACAAATTTATCCTCTTCACCTTTATAATCCCTAACAGATTTGATGATCTCATAAAATGTGTCGCATTTTATATTCGGATCTACAATCTCTGTCTGATAATCCTCAACCGTTTTAATTTTGTGAGAAAGCTGCGATCTTAAGTTAACGATTTCCTCCAATTTACAAATTGCTTAATTAAATCTCCTACATTTAACATGGTGTTGTTTGTTGTGGAATCTTTTATATGCTCCAGTCTGGCTTGTTGAAGGTTCTGGCATTTTGAGAACTCTTTCGAAATTTGAATATAATAATAATAATAAAAAATGTATGATAATAATAAAATAGTATCACTCACGAATCGTCCTTATTTTTTTTCTTCTCGTTGTTATTTTTCCTGTTGGGGTCGTTCTTATCCTGAATGATGATCCTTATTGGGGTCTTCCTTCTTTAATTCTGTTTTTAAATTGGGTCTTCTTTCATTTCCAATATTTGGCGAGGGATTGCCCTTCAGCCTGTTTTCTTAGAATGTCTTTGTTGTTGATTTGGAAGATTTTTTAAAATTGTTTTTCACAATGTTTATTTTTTTGATGAAAAATTTTTTGTCGGTTTTTGATTTTTATATTGTCCGAGCAGCGAATTTATGTTACGATCACTATTTTGTAATTTGATTAGATTTCAAGGGGATTATTTCATTAATTATTTTCCACCTTAGTTTTTTTGATCAACACAAACTTTTTATTTATTCGTCGGTTGTATCGGGTTTTTTTTGTCTGCGTCTGTCTTTTTCACTTTAAAACTTTTTTGTTTTTATTTTAAAGCTTTGCTTTTTTAGAATTTTTTAATCGCACGGCCCCCCGATGGGCGCCAATTAAGTTTCTCACTTGTGATTTAATAAAAAAATTTTATTTTTATTTATTAATCACTTAATCTCTACCACAATTTATTAATAGGTCGAACTTAGTTAATTCACTGCTCGTTTACTTTTCCTCGATTTGCACTACTGCTCGATTCGGATCTCAAAAACGGACTGCCAGATCTCTAGTTCAATGATCAATAATCAAACCTCGGCTTAAGAGAATTTATCCCCAAAAATTGATAAAGAGAATGGAGTCGAAAATGGGATGATGCAATTTGCCAATAAAATTTGAAGTCCAATCTTGGCCGGAAATTGGTGTTTACATAAGCGGAGTTTTAGGGACCGCTTTGGGGACCTTTTTGTTTACGTTAACGGACTCGGGGCTCGCTTTGGGGATCTTTTGTTTACGTTAGCGGACTGGATGTTTACAGCATCCGTTTGATTTGGACCGCGTGAAATTAATCTGGGTGGGAATGATTCGGAGGCCTGGTTGTAAGAACTAGCAGACCACGGATTTATCTCGGGTCTGTCAGAGTTATTTGAAAATTGGCTCTCGGCTCAAAGTTGTTTATAAATTGGGTAAGAGCCCCTAAATAATGTGTCATATAACTCCCCCATTCTAAATTGAATCGTCCCGATTCATTGGAACTGATGGGTATATTGAATGTAATTGTAGGGTTAATTCGACAATGATATTTTCTTCTAGGGTATTTTCATTGTCGGGTATATTATTTATTTCATTATCGGAAATATTATTTTCTGGTTCAATTTCTATATGATTTTACCATGGTTTGAATATTAAAAATTTTCTGAATTTGATAATAATCATAATAGTTAAATATATAAATGTGAATATGATTAATATTAACGTAACTGGTATTTGAGTTTGTTTAATTTGAATAAATGGATTTAGTATGTATATTATATATATATATATATATATATATATATATATTATCGAATGTGAGTTCCGAATCATTAGATATAATATATTCGTATACTAAAAAATCTGTATATTTTCGAGCTGTGATGTATTCCAATATCTTATTGTCTTCATTGGTGTAGGAAATATTATTAATTTTAGTGGTGCCATTAAAAGTTATTAAATATTACCCATTTAAATGAGTGTCATTTTCTCCATTTACAAAAATGGCTCCATCTTGGACTACATCTACATTTTTATTTTTTTCTCGGATTTTGATACAAAAGGATTTTTCTCCATTTATTAATCTAGTGAAACAAGAGCCTTTTGGGTTATGTGTGCAATAATTATTAAATATTTCTGTCTTAAAATTAGGCATTACGTAGTACTTATTTCTACAGTTTGCGACGTGATTATCAATTAATAATTTTCCACCATTATGTGAAATGGATCTTGAATTGTAAACGTCACAACGATCGGTAATAATAGGGTATTTTATGTAAATTATAATAAGATCTTGATGCTATGCGATTTTAAATTCAGATATATCTAAAAGGTCTGTTATAACTAAGGGTCTATCTTCGTGCTTATAAATTTCTAGTATATCGTCATTGTTTAGAATTTTAGTATTAAATACATCAATTTTGGCAAGTGTAATTGTGTCCATTAAATTCATAAGATCGTAAATAAGCAAACGCAGACGATATTTTCTAAGTTATTATTTTGTATTAAATCATCGATTTTATTTTGGACTGTTATGAAATCATCATGATCTGGTGTTCCCGCTATCCATTTCCAAATGGTGCCTATTTCATTAATGCCTCGTTTTGATCTACTGGGTATAACTTGAGAGATAAGTATATTGATAATTTTTAAATCGTGGGATATTTCCAAAAGAAAATTCTTGTTGTCGTGACCCTTTGGAAATTCTGTTTCAAGATTAATTATTTCTCTATAAAGACTTATATTAGTTATATGAAATAAATCTGCGTGTGATTCATAAATAAGAACATCTTTGGTATCATTGTAAAGAAGGAAATCATGGTGCGTGTAATCCATAATTTCGGATTTGGTTGTAGCTACCAGCAATAATAAGTACATTATTGAAATCATTATCTGTAATTTGAAACAAGTTATTTAATATTATCTTTATGAATCGTACGGTTTCTGTTATTTATAATAACTTTATTTGGGAGATTTTCCTTAACTACTTGTATTTTATATCTAGAATTAAGCTTGTTCCTATCCCCGTGTTTCTTTTCGTAAATTACCTCTCCTACGTAATAATTCTTATTGTGAAAATGCAACATTTTCTCTTGGGCTTGCTGCAATAATTTAGGATTATCATCGTGTTTGATTTTATTAAATAATATATCAAAAGGTCGATGATTGGTTATTGAATGAATTGTTAAATTATATTTTTGTGCTGCTCTAATTATAATTTCGGGATAATGAATTAAATTAAGCTCATCTTTAATGCAGCGAGCAATTTCTGTTAAGGTAGAGTGTGCCCTTTCTATTTGTCCGTTAGACGTACTATGTCGAGGACCTGCAAAGAATAAAGATATCCCATTTCTGTGTGCAAAATATTTAAATTGGGATGAAGAAAAACTTGGTTCGTTATCTATCATCAAAGATTTGGCTAATGGAAATTGTTATAAAATTTCTGAAACTTTATTTTCTATATTTAGTTTATTAGGGATTTCTTTTACCACGAAGTATTTCGAATACGAAACTATACAAGTAGTGAATATAAGATTTTGGACGTAAAATATGTCAAGACCCAAATTGGTGCTTGACCGATAGGAATCTATACTGGATGTCTGTTGTATTTGTTTTGATTGCAGATAGTGCAATTCTTTATTTACTCAATACTAATAGAGTCAGTTATTTGTTTATAATTTTCATCAAGCCCTCTATGAGCTCTACAATGAGTTTCTGTGATAATAAGAGATCTGTCTTCAGCGTTCTCGACATCCTGGACAAATGTCTTAGTGTATAAAAATTTATTTATAAAATTGTCCTTAAGTGGTTTTTGAATTCTGTAAAAATCTTCTAGAGTACAGTGAACTCCTATTGTTATATTGGGTGTAAGATATTCCCTTAAGATTGATACTAAATTTTTTGGATCGTCTCATGTATTGTATACCTCCCCGTTGCTATTAGTAATTGTTGCTTAATCTGGTTTAAGGGTTTTCGGGTTTCTTGTATTACATTCTCAAAACTACTCTCTGCAGAATACTGAGTATTTTGATCTGAGACCGATTCATTACTTTCCGTTAAGTTATTTATTTGAATCCTAGATAAAGCGTCCGCAACAACATTTGTTGCTCCTGGCTTGTAAATAATTTTGGGTGAATAGCTTTCAATAAAAGAATACCACCTTTTCATCTCAATATTTGGATTTTTTTGATAAATGGAAAATGAAAGAGGTTGATGATCGGTATAGATCTCGATGTTGTTAACCCCATATAAGTAATTTCGAAGATTTTTAAAAGCCCATTTAATGGCTAAAAGTTCCTTTTTATTGGTTGCGTATAATTGTTCAGTTTTTGTCAGAGTTTTTGAAATAAATGTAATTGGTTTTCCTTCCTGAGAAAGAACAGCACCAATTGCCAAGTCAGATGCGTCCGTTGTGAGAGTAAATTTTTTATTATAGTCTGGTTGTACTAGTTCTACTTGTGCAATTAAAATTTCTTTGAGCCCTTACAGCTGAATCATCAAACTGTATTAAAGTTTTACGTGATGCCTTTTTTGATACTTTACGGTTTTGGCCTTCTAAATATTTTGTTAAAGGTTTAGCTATCTTTTAGTAATTTTGCACAAATTTTCTGTAATATCCTGTAACGCCTAGGAAGCTTCTAAGCTCTCGAATATTTTTAGGTATCGGATATTTTACGATAGTATAAATTTTTTCGGGATCGGTTTTTATCACATTGTGGGAAACAACGCAACCGAGAAAATTGGTTTCTAATTTAAAGAACTTTGATTTTTCAATTGAAATTTTCATGTTTGCGTTCAGCAAAATTTTAACAATGAGAATTAAATCTTTGTAATGTTGTTCAATTGTTTTTGAAAATATAGTTATGTCATCCATATAAACGTGACATGTTTTACCCACTTGTTCTCTTAAAACATTATCCATCGCTCGTTGGAATATTCTTGGAGCGTTGGTTAAACCGAAAGGCATTCTTAAGAATTCTTATTTCCCGTTGTTTATTGAAAATGAGGTTTTCTGAATGTCTGGTTCATTCATGAGAATCTGATGAAATCCAGATTCCAAGTGAATTGTTAAAAGTATTTGGCTTACCCAAGATTTGACAAAATCACTGAAGGGTCCTGCATTGGATATCTATCTGGTATTGTATTTTCATTAAGATTTTTATTATCAATTACGAGTCTGAGTTTTGAAGTTCCGTCTTCTTTGAAACCCTTTTTTGGTACTACTAGTACTGCTGAATTAGAAGGACTTCTACTTGGCCCTATAATTTCTTCATTTAACATTCTATTTATTTCAGAATTTACAAAATCTGAAGCTGATTGAGCATAAGGGTATTGTTTGCTGTAAATGGCCCTATCATTTACGGTGTTTGTTTCACCGCGGATATCTCTACTCAATCGGATCTGCATATTTATTTTCAATGCTCTTCATTAAAATATTAATATTTCGTTCTCCAGATCTTTTCTTTGATGTGCAGACGATATTTTTATGTTGTTTATTCTTTGATTGTCGGGTAGTTCAACGACAGCGCGTACAGGATTTTTAATTCCCAAACTTTTATTTTTGTCGGATATTTCAACAATGGCGTGTTCGGATTTTTTGAATTCCAAACTTTTGTTTTTGTCGGATTTTTCAACGACGGCGTGTTCAGGATTTGTATATCCCAAACTAGATTCGCTTTGATTACCCAATTCAGATTTGGATCTGATTTGAGCTTTTTCATCAAAGTATTTTTTTAATATAAATTCCTTGAATGGCAGAATGGTGTTTTCCTCTGTTAAAGAATGTTGGTTTAATATGTTTCCGTTATCATAATTTAATTTTTCTTCTATTCCATTATATTTAATTACTCCCTTAGCTGTATCAATTACCGCTCCTATTTTTTTTAATAGGTTATAGCCGACCAGTAAATCAGTCTAGCCCATCTATTTCATAAAAAGTATATCGCGTATCAAAAATAGTTATCATATGATAATATTTAATTATTGAATATCCATTCACTGTAAATATTCTTTTGTGAATTGGAAGCTCGTTCCTATTTTTATAAATTCCTGCTCTTATATAACGCGAGGGTGCCCGAGTGTCAATTAATATTTTTAATTTTTTATTTATTTTTGGATCATTTCTTATTAAGTAGGGTGCCTACTCCTGACTTTTGTCTAAAAAATGTTTCTCCTCAATGTTATTTAATCTCATCGTCTTGTTAGCCGGTTGGTTAACAGTTCCAGTTGGTACTCTTTTATTTTGGGCTTGGCCTTGGTGAGTGTTCTGGGTCTTACGTTTTCTTGTTTGATCCCACTTGTTCTGACTATAATTACTATTTTGATATTTATAATAGCCTTGATTATAGCCGTTGTTAGCCTTATTCTGAACCTGGATAGACTCCTGGACTACCTCCATTGGTTCCGGGTTATTTTGTGGCTGCCTATAGGTGTTCCACTGTTTTTGTTGGTTATTATTAAATCTACCCTGGATCCAAGAATTATTTTTATTCTGATTATAATAACCGTAAGTATTTTTGTTCTGGTAGTTGTCATAAATAAACCTTAAATTATTATTGTTTCGCTGGTTACTGTATTGTTATATTGGGTGGAATATATTCCCTTAAGATTGATACTAAATTTTCTGGATCTTCTCATGTATTGTATACCTCCCAGTTGCTATTAGCAATTGTTGCTTAAACTTTCTCAAAACTACTCTCTGCAGAATGCTGAGTATTTTGATCTGAGACCGATTCATTACTTTCCGTTAAGTTATTTATTTGAATCCTAGATAAAGCGTCCGCAACAACATTTGTTGCTCCTGGCTTGTAAATAATTTTGGGTAAATAGCTTTCAATAAAAGAATACCACCTTTTCATCTCAATATTTGGATTTTTTTGATAAATGGAAAATGAAAGAGGTTGATGATCGGTATAGATCTCGATGTTGTTAACCCCATATAAGTAATTTCGAAGATTTTTAAAAGCCCATTTAATGGCTAAAAGTTCCTTTTTATTGGTTGCGTATAATTGTTCAGTTTTTGTCAGAGTTTTTGAAATAAATGTAATTGGTTTTCCTTCCTGAGAAAGAACAGCACCAATTGCCAAGTCACATGGGTCCGTTGTGAGAGTAAATTTGTTATTATAGTCTGGTTGTACTAGTTCTACTTGTGCAATTAAAATTCAAATTGTATTAATGTTTTACGTGATGCCGTTTTTGATACTTTGCGGTTTTGGCCTTCTAAATATTTGTTAAAGGTTTAGCTATCTTTGAGTAATTTTGCACAAATTTTCTGTAATATCCTGTAAGGCCTAGGATGCTTCTAAGCTCATGACATTTTTATGTTTGCTTTCAGCTAAATTTTAATAATGAGAATTAAATCTTTGTAATGTTGTTCAATTGTTTTTGAAAATATAATTATGTCATCCATATAAACGTGACATGTTTTACCACTTGTTCTCTTAAAATATCATCCATCGCTCGTTGGAATATTCTTGGAGCGTTGGTTAAACCGAAAGGCATTCTTAGGAATTCTTATTTCCCGTTGTTTATTGAAAATGAGGTTTTCTGAATGTCTGGTTTATTCATGAGAATCTGATGAAATCCAGATTCCAAGTGAATTGTTAAAAGTATTTGGCTTTCCCAAGATTTGACAAAATCACTGAAGGGTCCTGCATTGGATATCTATCTGGTATTGTATTTTCATTAAGATTTTTATTATCAATTACGAGTCTGAGTTTTGGAGTTCCGTCTTCTTTGAAACCTTTTTTTGGTACTACTAGTACTGGTGAATTAGAAGGACTTCTACTTGGCCCTATAATTTCTTCATTTAACATTCTATTTATTTCAGAATTTACCAAATCTGAAGCTGATTGAGCATAAGGGTATTGTTTGCTGTAAATGGCCCTATCATTTACGGTGTTTATTTCATTTATTTTATTTTTGTCGGATTTTTTAACGACGGCGTGTTCAAGATTTGTATATCCCAAACTAGATTCGCTTTGATTACCCATTTCAGATTCGGATCTGATTTGAGCTTTTTCATCAAAGTATTTTTTTTAATATAAATTCCTTGAATGGAAGAATGGTGTTTTCCTCTGTTAAAGAATGTTGGTTTAATATGTTTCCGTTATCATAATTTAATTTTTCTTCTATTCCATTATATTTAAATACTCCCTTAGCTGTATCAATTACCGCTCCTATTTTTTTTAGTAGGTTATAGCCGACCAGTAAATCTGAGTCGAGCCCGTCTATTTCATAAAAAGTATATCGCGTATCAAAAATAGTTATATGATAATATTTAATTATTAAATATCCATTCACTGTAAATATTCTTTTGTGAATTGGAAGCTCGTTCCTATTTTTATAAATTCCTGCTCTTATATAACGCGAGGGTGCCCGAGTGTCAATTAATATTTTTAATTTTTTATTTATTTTTGGATCATTTCTTATTAAGTAGGGTGAGCCTACTCCTGACTTTTGTCTAAAAAATGTTTCTCCTCAATGTTATTTAATCTCATCGTCTTGTTAGCCGGTTGGTTAACAGTTCCAGTTGGTACTCTTTTATTTTGGGCTTGGCCTTGGTGAGTGTTCTGGGTCTCAAGTTTTTTTGTTTGATCCCACTTGTTCTGACTATAATTATTATTTTGATATTTATTATAGCATTGATTATAGTCGTTTTAGCCTTATTCTGAACCTGGATAGACTCGTCTACCTCCATTGGTTCCGGGTTATTTTGTGGCTGCCTCTAGGTGTTCCACTGTTTTTGTTGGTTATTATTAAATCTACCCTGGTTCCAAGAAAAATTTTTATTCTGATTATAATAACCGTAAGTATTTTCGTTCTGGTAGTTGTCATGATTAAACCTTAAATTATTATTGTTTCGCTGGTTACTGTAACTATTGTTTTGCTGTCTTGTCTTGTGGTTGAAATGTGTATGTCCATTTCCATTAGAGTTTGGCTCGCTATGTTTTCTCTGAGTAGTAGAGAAACTATTTGCGAAAAGGGCCCTCATGTTGTTGCTTTCCAATTCATGAACTATGACCATTGCATTTGGTAGGTCAGGTGGATTCATTGAGAAAATAGTATCTGAAATTTGTCCGTTGAAGCCGGTAATGAAATCTCTGAGAGTTGTCTTCCTATGGTTCTTATTCATTTCCGCTGTTATAGGTTTGTTTCTACCGTAGGTTATAATAGTTTTATTAATTAGCAGAGTTAATTTTCTATTAACTGTACCATAATAATCCATTATGGATAATTTTCCCTGAGTCAATACACCTTATTCCAGTTCAATAATGTGAATTGGTCGTTTGTCGCTAAAGACGAAGTCAAGTCTCGCCATTATGGCATCGAAATTTAATACAGTACCTTTATGGGATAAGGCGTCGTTTGCCATTCCTGTTATTTTGTTTCGTAATATAGATAAGGCAGAATAAAATCTTTCACCCCATCTGGCATATTTCCGATTCTCTCCAGCTTACAAATTTATCCTCTTCACCTTTATAATCCCTAACAGATTTGATGATCTCATAAGATGTGTCGCATTTTATATTCAGATCTACAATCTCTATCTGATAATCCTCAACCGTTTTAATTTTGTGAGAAAGCTGCGATCTTAAGTTAACGATTTCCTCCAATTTACAAATTGCTTAATTAAATCTCCTACAGTTAACATGGTGTTGTTTGTTATTGCCTGATGGCTTGTATTTTCTTGTGGCGGATTCATGTGGAATCTTTTATATGCTCCAGTCTGGCTTGTTGAAGGTTCTGGCATTTTGAGAACTCTTTCGAAATTTGAAATTAACTCTTCCACTTTGTATATTTATATTTATTTTCTTTCAAAATTGTAATATAATAATAATAATAAAAAATGTATGATAATAATAAAATAGTATCGCTTACGAATCGTCCTTATTTTTTTTCTTCTCGTTGTTATTTTTCCTGTTGGGGTCGTTCTTATCCTGAATGATGATCCTGATTGGGGTCTTCCTTCTTTAATTCTGTTTTTAAATTGGGTCTTCCTTCATTTCCAATATTTGGCGAGGGATTTCCCTTCAGCCTGTTTTCTTAGAATGTCTTTGTTGTTTTGTTATCAATTATGAGTCTGAGTTTTGGAGTTCCGTCTTCATTAAAACCTTTTTTTGGTACTACTAGTACTGGTGAATTATAAGGACTTCTACTTGGCCTTATAATTTCTTCATTTAATATTCTATTTATTTCAGAATTTACAATATCTGAAGCTGATTGAGCATAAGGGTATTGTTTGCTGTAAATGGCCCTATCATTTACGGTGTTTATTTCACCGTGGATATCTGTCCTAAATGGGATCTGCATATTTATTTTGAATGCTTTTCATTTATAATATTTAATATTTCGTCCTCCAGATCTTTTTTTTGATCTGCAGACGATATTTTTATGTTGTTTATTCTTTGATTGTCGGGTATTCAGGATTTTTAATTCCCAAACTTTTATTTTTGTCGGATATTTCAACAATGGCGTGTTCGGATTTTTTGAATTCCAAACTTTTATTTTTGTCGGATTTTTCAACGACGGCGTGTTCAGGATTTGTGTATCCCAAACTAGATTCGCTTTGATTACCCATTTCAGATTCGGATCTGATTTGAGCTTTTTCATCAAAGTATTTTTTTAATATAAATTCTTTTAATGGAAGAATGGTGTTTTCTTCTGTTAAAGAATGTTGGTTTAATAAGAATTTAATTTTTCTTCTATTCCATTATATTTAATTACTCCCTTAGCTGTATCAATTACCGCTCCTATTTTTTTTAATAGGTTATAGCCGACCAGTAAATCTGAGTCTAGCCCATCTATTTCATAAAAAGTATATCGCGTATCAAAAATAGTTATCATATGATAATATTTAATTATTGAATATCCATTCAGTATTTTTGTTCTGGTAGTTGTCTGAACTAAACCTTAAATTCTTATTGTTTCGCTGGTTACTGTAACTATTGTTTTGCTGTCTTGTCTTGTGGTTGAAATGTGTTTGTCCATTTCCACTAGAGTTTGGCTCGCTATGTTTTCTCTGAGTAGTAAAGAAACTATTTGCGAAAAGAGCCCTCATGTTGTTGCTTTCCAATTCCTGAACTATGACCTTTGCATTTGGTAGGTCAGGTGGTTTCATTGAGAAAATAGTATCTGAAATTTGGCCGTTGAGGCCGGTAATGAAATCTCTAAGAGCTGTCTTCTTCTGTTAAAGAATGTTGGTTTAATATGTTTCCGTTATCATAATTTAATTTTTCTTCTATTAGATTATATTTAATTACTCCCCTAGCTGTATCAATTACCGCTCCTATTTTTTTTAATAGGTTATAGCCGACCAGTAAATCTGAGTCTAGCCCATCTATTTCATAAAAAGTATATCGCGTATCAAAAATAGTTATCATATGATAATATTTAATTATTGAATATCCATTCAGTATTTTTGTTCTGGTAGTTGTCTGAACTAAACCTTAAATTATTATTGTTTCGCTGGTTACTGTAACTATTGTTTTGCTGTCTTGTCTTGTGGTTGAAATGTGTTTGTCCATTTCCACTAGAGTTTGGCTCGCTATGTTTTCTCTGAGTAGTAAAGAAACTATTTGCGAAAAGAGCCCTCATGTTGTTGCTTTCCAATTCCTGAACTATGACCTTTGCATTTGGTAGGTCAGGTGGATTCATTGAGAAAATAGTATCTGAAATTTGGCCGTTGAGGCCGGTAATGAAATCTCTAAGAGCTGTCTTCTTCTGTTAAAGAATGTTGGTTTAATATGTTTCCGTTATCATAATTTAATTTTTCTTCTATTCCATTATATTTAATTACTCCCTTAGCTGTATCAATTACCGCTCCTATTTTTTTTTAATAGGTTATAGCCGACCAGTAAATCTGAGTCTAGCCCATCTATTTCATAAAAAGTATATCGCGTATCAAAAATAGTTATCATATGATAATATTTAATTATTGAATATCCATTCAGTATTTTTGTTCTGGTAGTTGTCTGAACTAAACCTTAAATTATTATTGTTTCGCTGGTTACTGTAACTATTGTTTTGCTGTCTTGTCTTGTGGTTGAAATGTGTTTGTCCATTTCCACTAGAGTTTGGCTCGCTATGTTTTCTCTGAGTAGTAAAGAAACTATTTGCGAAAAGAGCCCTCATGTTGTTGCTTTCCAATTCCTGAACTATGACCTTTGCATTTGGTAGGTCAGGTGGATTCATTGAGAAAATAGTATCTGAAATTTGGCCGTTGAGGCCGGTAATGAAATCTCTAAGAGCTGTCTTCTTCTGTTAAAGAATGTTGGTTTAATATGTTTCCGTTATCATAATTTAATTTTTCTTCTATTCCATTATATTTAATTACTCCCTTAGCTGTATCAATTACCGCTCCTATTTTTTTTTAATAGGTTATAGCCGACCAGTAAATCTGAGTCTACCCATCTATTTCATAAAAAGTATATCGCGTATCAAAAATAGTTATCATATGATAATATTTAATTATTGAATATCCATTCAGTATTTTTGTTCTGGTAGTTGTCTGAACTAAACCTTAAATTATTATTGTTTCGCTGGTTACTGTAACTATTGTTTTGCTGTCTTGTCTTGTGGTTGAAATGTGTTTGTCCATTTCCACTAGAGTTTGGCTCGCTATGTTTTCTCTGAGTAGTAAAGAAACTATTTGCGAAAAGAGCCCTCATGTTGTTGCTTTCCAATTCCTGAACTATGACCTTTGCATTTGGTAGGTCAGGTGGATTCATTGAGAAAATAGTATCTGAAATTTGGCCGTTGAGGCCGGTAATGAAATCTCTAAGAGCTGTCTTCCTATGTTTCTCATACATTTCCGCTGTTATAGGTTTGTTTCTACCATAGGTCATAATAGTTTTATAATTTAGCAGAATTAAGTTTCTATTAACTGTACCGTAATAATCCATTATGGATAATTTTCCCTGACTCAATACACTTAATTCCTGTTCAATAATGTGAATTGGTCGTTTGTCGCTAAAGACGAAGTCAAGTCTCGCCATTATGGCATCGAAATTTAATACAGTACCGTTATGGGATAAGGCGTCGTTTGCCATTCCTGTTATTTTGTTTCGTAATATAGATAAGGCAGAATAAAATCTTTCACCCCATCTGGCATATTTCCGATTCTCTCCAGCTTACAAATTTATCCTCTTCACCTTTATAATCCCTAACAGATTTGATGATCTCATAAGATGTGTCGCATTTTATATTCAGATCTACAATCTCTATCTGATAATCCTCAACCGTTTTAATTTTGTGAGAAAGCTGCGATCTTAAGTTAACGATTTCCTCCAATTTACAAATTGCTTAATTAAATCTCCTACATTTAACATGGTGTTGTTTGTTATTGCCTGATGGCTTGTATTTTCTTGTGGCGGATTCATGTTGAATCTTTTATATGCTCCAGTCTGGCTTGTTGAAGGTTCTGGCATTTTGAGAACTCTTTCTAAATTTGAAATTAACTCTTCCACTTTGTATATTTATATTTATTTTCTTTCAAAATTGTAATATAATAATAATAATAAAAAATGTATGATAATAATAAAATAGTATCGCTTACGAATCGTCCTTATTTTTTTTCTTCTCGTTGTTATTTTTCCTGTTGGGGTCGTTCTTATCCTGAATGATGATCCTGATTGGGGTCTTCCTTCTTTGATTCTGTTTTTAAATTGGGTCTTCCTTCATTTCCAATTTTGGCGAGGGATTTCCCTTCAGCCTGTTTTCTTAGAATGTCTTTGTTGTTTTGTTATCAATTATGAGTCTGAGTTTTGGAGTTCCGTCTTCATTAAAACCTTTTTTTGGTACTACTAGTACTGGTGAATTATAAGGACTTCTACTTGGCCTTATAATTTCTTCATTTAATATTCTATTTATTTCAGAATTTACAATATCTGAAGCTGATTGAGCATAAGGGTATTGTTTGCTGTAAATGGCCCTATCATTTACGGTGTTTATTTCACCGTGGATATCTGTCCTAAATGGGATCTGCATATTTATTTTGAATGCTTTTCATTTATAATATTTAATATTTCGTCCTCCAGATCTTTTTTTTGATCTGCAGACGATATTTTTATGTTGTTTATTCTTTGATTGTCGGGTATTCAGGATTTTTAATTTCCAAACTTTTATTTTTGTCGGATATTTCAACAATGGCGTGCTCGGATTTTTTGAATTCCAAACTTTTATTTTTGTCGGATTTTTCAACGACGGCGTGTTCAGGATTTGTGTATCCCAAACTAGATTCGCTTTGATTACCCATTTCAGATTCGGATCTGATTTGAGCTTTTTCATCAAAGTATTTTTTTAATATAAATTCTTTTAATGGAAGAATGGTGTTTTCTTCTGTTAAAGAATGTTGGTTTAATAAGAATTTAATTTTTCTTCTATTCCATTATATTTAATTACTCCCTTAGCTGTATCAATTACCGCTCCTATTTTTTTTAATAGGTTATAGCCGACCAGTAAATCTGAGTCTAGCCCATCTATTTCATAAAAAGTATATCGCGTATCAAAAATAGTTATCATATGATAATATTTAATTATTGAATATCCATTCAGTATTTTTGTTCTGGTAGTTGTCTGAACTAAACCTTAAATTATTATTGTTTCGCTGGTTACTGTAACTATTGTTTTGCTGTCTTGTCTTGTGGTTGAAATGTGTTTGTCCATTTCCACTAGAGTTTGGCTCGCTATGTTTTCTCTGAGTAGTAAAGAAACTATTTGCGAAAAGAGCCCTCATGTTGTTGCTTTCCAATTCCTGAACTATGACCTTCGCATTTGGTAGGTCAGGTGGATTCATTGAGAAAATAGTATCTGAAATTTGGCCGTTGAGGCCGGTAATGAAATCTCTAAGAGCTGTCTTCTTCTGTTAAAGAATGTTGGTTTAATATGTTTCCGTTATCATAATTTAATTTTTCTTCTATTCCATTATATTTAATTACTCCCTTAACTGTATCAATTACCGCTCCTATTACCTTAAATTATTATTGTTTCGCTGGTTACTGTAACTATTGTTTTGCTGTTTTGTCTTGTGGTTGAAATGTGTTTGTCCATTTCCACTAGAGTTTGGCTCGCTATGTTTTCTCTGAGTAGTAAAGAAACTATTTGCGAAAAGAGCCCTCATGTTGTTGCTTTCCAATTCCTGAACTATGACCTTTGCATTTGGTAGGTCAGGTGGATTCATTGAGAAAATAGTATCTGAAATTTGGCCGTTGAGGCCGGTATTGAAATTTCTAATAGCTGTCTTCCTATGTTTCTCATTCATTTCCGCTGTTATAGGTTTGTTTCTACCATAGGTCATAATAGTTTTATAATTTAGCAGAATTAAGTTTCTATTAACTGTACCGTAATAATCCATTATGGATAATTTTCCCTGACTCAATACACTTAATTCCTGTTCAATAATGTGAATTGGTCGTTTGTCGCTAAAGACGAAGTCAAGTCTCGCCATTATGGCATCGAAATTTAATACAGTACCGTTATGGGATAAGGCGTCGTTTGCCATTCCTGTTATTTTGTTTCGTAATATAGATAAGGCAGAATAAAATCTTTCACCCCATCTGGCATATTTCCGATTCTCTCCAGCTTACAAATTTATCCTCTTCACCTTTATAATCCCTAACAGATTTGATGATCTCATAAGATGTGTCGCATTTTATATTCAGATCTACAATCTCTATCTGATAATCCTCAACCGTTTTAATTTTGTGAGAAAGCTGCGATCTTAAGTTAACGATTTCCTCCAATTTACAAATTGCTTAATTAAATCTCCTACATTTAACATGGTGTTGTTTGTTATTGCCTGATGGCTTGTATTTTCTTGTGGCGGATTCATGTTGAATCTTTTATGTGCTCCAGTCTGGCTTGTTGAAGGTTCTGGCATTTTGAGAACTCTTTCTAAATTTGAAATTAACTCTTCCACTTTGTATATTTATATCTATTTTCTTTCAAAATTGTAATATAATAATAATAATAAAAAATGTATGATAATAATAAAATAGTATCGCTCACGAATCGTCCTTATTTTTTTTCTTCTCGTTGTTATTTTTCCTGTTGGGGTCGTTCTTATCCTGAATGATGATCCTGATTGGGGTCTTCCTTCTTTAATTCTGTTTTTAAATTGGGTCTTCCCTCATTTCCAATATTTGACAAGGGATTGCCCTTCAGACTGTTTTCTTAGAATGTCTTTGTTGTTGATTTTGAAGATTTTTTAAAATTGTTTTTCACAATGTTTATTTTTTTGATGAAAAATTTTTTGTCGGTTTTTGATTTTTATATTGTCCGAGCAGCGAATTTATGTTACGATCACTATTTTGTAATTTGAGGAGATTTCAAGGGGATTATTTCATTAATTATTTTCCACCTTAGTTTTTTTGATCAACACAAACTTTTTATTTATTCGTCGGTTGTATCGGGTTTTTTTTGGCTGCGCTAAATTCCTTTTTTCACATTAAAACTTTTTTGTTTTTATTTTAAAGCTTTGCTTTTTTAGAATTTTTTAATCGCACGGCCCCCCGTTGGGCGCCAATTAAGTTTCTCACTTGTGATTTAATAAAAAAATTTTATTTTTATTTATTAATCACTTAAACTCTACCACAATTTATTAATAGGTCGAACTTAGTTAATTCACTGCTCGTTTACTTTTCCTCGATTTGCACTACTGCTCGATTCGGATCTCAAAAACGGACTGCCTGATCTCTAGTTCAATGATCAATAATCAAACCTCGGCTTAAGAGAATTTATCCCCAAAAATTGATAAAGAATCAAGAGAGTCGAAAATGGGATGATGCAATTTGCCAATTAAATTTGAAGTCCAATCTTGGCCGGAAATTGGTGTTTACATAAGCGGAGTTTTAGGGACCGCTTTGGGGACCTTTTTGTTTACGTTAACGGACTCGGGGCTCGCTTTGGGGATCTTTTGTTTACGTTAGCGGACTGGATGTTTACAGCATCCGTTTGATTTGGGCTGCATGAAATTGATCTGGGTATGAATGATTCGGAGGCCTGGTTGAAAGAAATAGCTGACCACGGATTTATCTCGGGTCTGTCAGAGGTGTTTGGAAATTGGCTCTCGGCTCAAAGTTGTTTATAAATTGGGTAAGAGCCCCTAAATTATGTGTCACATAACTTACACGCATATTGACCTTTCACTTTGCTCAACAACACTTGCCCCACACGCCAAGTGGGAAATACTTAATGATCTCCACGGCTGTGACCATTTTCCGGTATTTATCTGTCTATTCCCTCCAAACACGATAAACAAATTTTCAAAACCATTTTTATATTAAAAAATCCAACTGGGAGCAATACGAGACTCTCACACACAAAAATAACGAAATATTCCCCTCGTCACTAAACGTCAACAAAGAAGCCGCACAACTTAACAAAATTATATTACATAGCGCAAACATTTCCATCCCACAAACCTCAGTAAATACAAAGCCCTACAAGGTTCCCTAGTGGAACAAAAAACTAGCACAGTTAAAAAAAGAAAAACAATTAGCTTGGAAAGCACCTAATCGCAACATCAACCTACCAATGTTATAAACTACAGACGCTTAAACGCCCAATACAAGTTCGAAACAAAAAAAAAAAAAGCGACCAGCTCCTTTACATTAACCGTACAACCAGAAACTCCTTCATCTAAAATATACTTAATCCCAAAAGCAACACAACAACAACAGATACTCTCAAAATAGCCAACTTCAACTGACAAATATAAAATCAACACAAACAATAATACACCGACCTCAACAGCCAAAACTGTCGAGGAAAACCTTACTCACCTTGAATTAATTGCAGCACTACAAACACTTAAAGGGTCCACTCCAGGATTAAATAGAATTTCAAAGGAAATGATACGCAACAGCTCCCTTACCACAAAAAAACAGAATAAAAAACCTCTTTAGCCAAATTTTCGAGAGCCACATACGTCAATCCTACAAAATAAGCTTAGTCATACCGATAGTCAAACAAAAAACTGACATAACAAACATCTCTTCGTACAGACCCATTTCCCTCAACTGCTGTCTAACAAAAACACTAGACAAAATCATATCGAAAGACTATGGTGGTTTGTGACCCACAACAAACTTTTAAATACAAACCAATTCGGCTTTAAAAAAGGCAAATCGACTTCGGATAGTCTCCTATACGTAGACCATCTCATAACGAAGTCGAAGAGGCACACCTCCCTCGTCACTCTTGACTTTTCAAGAGCCAGCAGCAGATGGCCGGCCGCTCACCAGGTACGCGGCGAATTCCCGTAGCGACAGCGCGGCGAAGAGCGGTTGGAGAACGTGAGAGTTTAGAGATCAAGAACGGAGAACGTGAGAGTTTGGATCTCAAGGACGGAGAACGTGAGAGTTTGGAGATCAAGGACGGAGATCGTGAGAGTTTGGAAAGCAAGAGAGTTTGCAGAGAGCAAGGGAGGGTAGAGAGATAGAGGGTTTGGAGACCAACAGAGTTTGGATATTAAGGATGAAAAAAGAGAGAGGGGAGACTTGGCGAGAAGAGAGAGGGTGCCGTGTGCAAAATGAAGTAACGGGACCGCCGCCGGACTTTGGACGCGGCCGTGAACTTTGGACCGAGAGAGAAGGTGCCACATCTCGGCAGAGGAGTGGCACACAAGTATGCTATATGCGTCACGGGAATCAGCGGGACGACAGCATCAGACTGGACATCAGCGTGAAGCAGCGCATGAAGGACAAGAGGGTCAAACTGGAGCCGTGGACTTTGGACCCGGTGTGGAGAGTTCCGGCGGGCCGTGCGCAAAAGGGGAATAACGGTTCCCGGAGGCCCCATATAAGACCGCAGGTCGCTGGCAGGGAGATCAGTTAGTCGATTACGGTTCGTCGACCCCGATCAGTCGATCACGAAAAGAAGAGTCGGAGAGTTGAGACAAGCAGTCGATCAAATACCAACCAAGCAAACTACGAGGGAGCCACAATAAGGCGAGTCGTCGAAAGCAGCGCCGTGGGAACCTACAAGGAGCAAGATTGCCACATCGAAACGTTCGGGATCAGGACTACAAGGAATCTCCGGACTGAGACACAGGTGGCTGAGGTCTAAAGGGGCACCACATGGCCAAGTCAAGGCGGTCTGCTTATCGGGGGTAAGCCTATCGAACCCCAGTGTACCTCGCCCCAAGCACTACTGGAGTTGAGCAGATCCTGGTGCGATCAGCCAGAAGGAAGAGAAGTCCTGGAGCGGCGCGACCGAACACCGAGAATAACGAGCCAGAAGGGAGAGAAGAAGTAGCGTAAACAATCCTGAAATTGATCCCCAACACAGCCCTTTGGACCGCAATTGCTCCACATTCCTTAAACAACAAGATCTCACTGCCATATAAATTACCGAAAAAGTCGATCATAGAACTGCTTGGGTATATACTTTGAGCGACACGGATACAAAATAAGAAACTCTTATGCAAACACACTTAAAAGCACCACAACCACAATAAGAACCCGATCTCCAAATACGCTCACACCAACATCTCAAACTACAACCACATCCTGCGATCACAACCAAACAAACACACCTTCAACCTCATCTCCATCAATCAAAACAACACCGGCACCGGAAAAAATTCTCCAAAACCACAACCAATACGACCAGGATGACACCGAAGCCATGGAAACGGACAGCATGAACCCCAGCAGAATATCAACCGCATACGGATCTCAACGCACAAAGGACCTCACACTAAAAATTTTCACTAAAGATAAGTCAAACCCTCTGGGTACTAACTTGAAACGAACTAAATCAAAATCCTTAAAAAAAAAAACAAACATACCACTAACAGCAACAGCGAATAGGTTTAAAAGTCACAAGATCTCCCTTACTTTAAAGTTCAACCTTAGAACTTCTTACACTACCAGAATTCCACTAATTTTAATCCAATGGAATATTCAAGGATATACAAATAACTATAATAATCTCCTTATCCTGATTAAAAACTACTCTCCGCTATCATAACACTTAAAGAAACACACATACAATACAATAACAATAGTAGCGCTATTAGTACACAAGTCAATTCAACATTCTATGGTAAACCAAACGACCTTGAAGCTCTAGCAATACACATAAAATCCAAGAAGAACATGCACATAAAGACAACATTCATTGCCCCAAACAGAATCATCACAAACCAAATGCTTGAAGACACTTTGTATAATAACCAAACACCATCAATAATTCTAGGAGACTTCAACGGATGGCACCCTGCCTGGGATTCCCCGAAAACGAATTCTCGAGGAAAAACAATACAACGGTTTATTGACAACACACAGCTAATCTTACTAAATGACAAATCACCCACACATTTCTCAACACACAACACATACAAATTATGTTTCTCACTTGTGATTTAATTAAAAAATTTTATTTTTATTTATTAATCACTTAATCTCTACTACAATTTATTAAAAGGTCGAACTTAGTTAATTCACTGCTCGTTTCCTTTTTCTCGATTTGCACTACCGCTCGATCTCTAGTTCAATGATCAATAATCAAACCTCGGCTTAAGAGAATTTATCCCCAAAAATTGATAAAGAGAATGGCTCAAGAGAGTCGAAAATAGGATGATGCAATTTGCCAATTAAATTTGAAGTCCAATCTTGGCCGGAAATTGGTGTTTACATTAGCGGAGTTTTAGGGACCGCTTTGGGGATCTTTTGTTTACGTTATACGTGATGAATATAAGATTTTGGGCGTAAAATATGTCAAGATCCAAATTGGTGCTTGACCGATGGGAATCTGTACTGGGTGTCTGTTGTATTTGTTTTGATTGCAGATAGTGCAATTATTTATAAACTCCTCAAGATTTTTGTATAAATTTGGCCAATAATAGAGTCTAGATATTTGTTTATAATTTTCATCAAGCCCTCTATGAGCTCTACAATGAGTTTCTGTGATAATAAGAGATCTGTCTTCAGCGTTCTCGACATCCTGGACAAATGTCTTAGTGTATAAAAATTTATTTATAAAATTGTCCTTAAGTGGTTTTTGAATTCTGTAAAAATCTTCTAGAGTACAGTGAACTCCTATTGTTATATTGGGTGTAAGATATTCCCTTAAGATTGATACTAAATTTTTTGGATCGTCTCATGTATTGTATACCTCCCCGTTGCTATTAGCAATTGTTGCTTAATCTGGTTTCGGGTTTCTTGTATTACATTCTCAAAACTACTCTCTGCAGAATGCTGAGTATTTTGATCTGAGACCGATTCATTACTTTCCGTTAAGTTATTTATTTGAATCCTAGATAAAGCGTCCGCAACAACATTTGTTGCTCCTGGCTTGTAAATAATTTTGGGTGAATAGCTTTCAATAAAGGAATACCACCTTTTCATCTCAATATTTGGATTTTTTTGAGAAATGGAAAATGAAAGAGGTTGATGATCGGTATAGATCTCGATGTTGTTAACCCCATATAAGTAATTTCGAAGATTTTTAAAAGCCCATACAATGGCTAAAAGTTCCTTTTTTTGGTTGCGTATAATTGTTCGGTTTTTGTCAGAGTTTTTGAAATAACTGTAATTGGTTTTCCTTCCTGAGAAAGCACAGCAACAATTGCTAAGTCAGATGCGTCCGTTGTGAGAGTAAATTTTTTATTATTGTCTGGCTGTACTAGTACTACTTGTGCAATTAAATTTTCTTTGAGTTCGTTAAAAGCCCTTACAGCTGAATCATCAAACTGTATTAAAGTTTTACGTGAAATCCAGATTCCAAGTCAATTGTTAAAAATATTTGGCTTTCCCAAGGTTTGACAAAATCATGAAGGGTCCTGCATTGGATATCTATCTGGTATTGTATTTTCATTAAGATTTTTATTATCAGTTACGAGTCTGAGTTTTGGAGTTCCGTCTTCATTGAAACCCTTTTTTGATACTACTAGTACTGGTGAATTAGAAGGACTTCTACTTGGCCTTATAATTTCTTTATTTAACATTCTATTTATTTCAGAATTTACAAAATCTGAAGCTGATTGAGCATAAGGGTATTGTTTGCTGTAAATGGCCCTATCATTTACGGTGTTTATTTCACCGTGGATATCTGTCCTAAATGGGATCTGCATATTTATTTTCAATGCTCTTCATTAAAATATTAATATTTCGTTCTCCAGATCTTTTCTTTGATGTGCAGACGATATTTTTATGTTGTTTATTCTTTGATTGTCGGGTAGTTCAACGACAGCGCGTACAGGATTTTTAATTCCCAAACTTTTATTTTTGTCGGATATTTCAACAATGGCGTGTTCGGATTTTTTGAATTCCAAACTTTTGTTTTTGTCGGATTTTTCAACGACGGCGTGTTCAGGATTTGTATATCCCAAACTAGATTCGCTTTGATTACCCAATTCAGATTCGGATCTGATTTGAGCTTTTTCATCAAAGTATTTTTTTAATATAAATTCTTTTAATGGAAAAATGGTGTTTGCTTCTGTTAGAGAATGTTGGTTTAATATGTTTCCGTTATCATAATTTAATTTTTCTTCTATTCCATTATATTTAATTACTCCCTTAGCTGTATCAATTACCGCTCCTATTTTTTTTAATAGGTTATAGCCGACCAGTAAATCTGAGTCTAGTCCATCTATTTCATAAAAAGTATATCGCGTATCAAAAATAGTTATCATATGATAATATTTAATTATTGAATATCCATTCACTGTAAATATTCTTTTGTGAATTGGAAGCTGTTCCTATTTTTATAAATTCCTGCTCTTATATAACGCGAGGGTGCCCGAGTGTCAATTAATATTTTTAATTTTTTATTTATTTTTGGATCATTTCTTATTAAGTAGGGTGAGCCTACTCCTGACTTTTGTCTAAAAAATGTTTCTCCTCAATGTTATTTAATCTCATCGTCTTGTTAGCCGGTTGGTTAACAGTTCCAGTTGGTACTCTTTTATTTTGGGCTTGGCCTTGGTGAGTGTTCTGGGTCTTACGTTTTCTTGTTTGATCCCACTTGTTCTGACTATAATTACTATTTTGATATTTACAATAGCCTTGATTATAGCCGTTGTTAGCCTTATTCTGAACCTGGATAGACTCCTGGACTACCTCCATTGGTTCCGGGCTATTTTGTGGCTGCCTATAGGTGTTCCACTGTTTTTGTTGGTTATTATTAAATCTACCCTGGTTCCAAGAATTATTTTTATTCTGATTATAATAACCGTAAGTATTTTTGTTCTGGTAGTTGTCATGAATAAACCTTAAATTATTATTGTTTCGCTGGTTACTGTATTGTTATATTGGGTGGAATATATTCCCTTAAGATTGATACTAAATTTTCTGGATCTTCTCATGTATTGTATACCTCCCCGTTGCTATTAGCAATTGTTGCTTAAACTTTCTCAAAACTACTCTCTGCAGAATGCTGAGTATTTTGATCTGAGACCGATTCATTACTTTCCGTTAAGTTATTTATTTGAATCCTAGATAAAGCGTCCGCAACAACATTTGTTGCTCCTGGCTTGTAAATAATTTTGGGTGAATAGCTTTCAATAAAAGAATACCACCTTTTCATCTCAATATTTGGATTTTTTTGATAAATGGAAAATGAAAGAGGTTGATGATCGGTATAGATCTCGATGTTGTTAACCCCATATAAGTAATTTCGAAGATTTTTAAAAGCCCATTTAATGGCTAAAAGTTCCTTTTTATTGGTTGCGTATAATTGTTCAGTTTTTGTCAGAGTTTTTGAAATATTCTATTCCATTATATTTAATTACTCCCTTAGCTGTATCAATTACCGCTCCTATTTTTTTTAATAGGTTATAGCCGACCAGTAAATCTGAGTCTAGCCCATCTATTTCATAAAAAGTATATCGCGTATCAAAAATAGTTATCATATGATAATATTTAATTATTGAATATCCATTCACTGTAAATATTCTTTTGTGAATTGGAAGCTCGTTCCTATTTTTATAAATTCCTGCTCTTATATAACGCGAGGGTGCCCGAGTGTCAATTAATATTTTTAATTTTTTATTTATTTTTGGATCATTTCTTATTAAGTAGGGTGCCTACTCCTGACTTTTGTCTAAAAAATGTTTCTCCTCAATGTTATTTAATCTCATCGTCTTGTTAGCCGGTTGGTTAACAGTTCCAGTTGGTACTCTTTTATTTTGGGCTTGGCCTTGGTGAGTGTTCTGGGTCTTACGTTTTCTTGTTTGATCCCACTTGTTCTGACTATAATTACTATTTTGATATTTATAATAGCCTTGATTATAGCCGTTGTTATCCTTATTCTGAACCTGGATAGACTCCTGGACTACCTCCATTAGTTCCGGGTTATTTTTTGGCTGCCTATAGGTGTTCCACTGTTTTTGTTGGTTATTATTAAATCTACCCTGGTTCCAAGAATTATTTTTATTCTGATTATAATAACCGTAAGTAGGTAGGTGGTAGTTGTCATGAATAAACCTTAAATTATTATTGTTTCACTGGTTACTGTATTGTTATATTGGGTGGAATATATTCCCTTAAGATTGATACTAAATTTTCTGGATCTTCTCATGTATTGTATACCTCCCCGTTGCTATTAGCAATTGTTGCTTAAACTTTCTCAAAACTACTCTCTGCAGAATGCTGAGTATTTTGATCTGAGACCGATTCATTACTTTCCGTTAAGTTATTTACTTGAATCCTAGATAAAGCGTCCGCAACAACATTTGTTGCTCCTGGCTTGTAAATAATTTTGGGTGAATAGCTTTCAATAAAAGAATACCACCTTTTCATCTCAATATTTGGATTTTTTTGATAAATGGAAAATGAAAGAGGTTGATGATCGGTATAGATCTCGATGTTGTTAACCCCATATAAGTAATTTCGAAGATTTTTAAAAGCCCATACAATGGCTAAAAGTTCCTTTTTATTAGTTGCGTATAATTGTTCAGTTTTGGTCAGAGTTTTTGAAATAAATGTAATTGGTTTTCCTTCCTGAGAAAGAACAGCACCAATTGTCAAGTCAGATGCGTCCGTTGTGAGAGTAAATTTTTTATTATAGTCTGGTTGTACTAGTTCTACTTGTGCAATTAAAATTTCTTTGAGCCCTTACAGCTGAATCATCAAACTGTATTAAAGTTTTACGTGATGCCTTTTTTGATACTTTGCGGTTTTGGCCTTCTAAATATTTTGTTAAAGGTTTAGCTATCTTTTAGTAATTTTGCACAAATTTTCTGTAATATCCTGTAACGCCTAGGAAGCTTCTAAGCTCTCGAATATTTTTAGGTATCGGATATTTTACGATAGTATAAATTTTATCGGGATCGGTTTTTATCACATTGTGGGAAACAACGCAACCGAGAAAATTGGTTTCTAATTTAAAGAACTTAGATTTTTCAATTGAAATTTTCATGTTTGCGTTCAGCAAAATTTTAATAATGAGAATTAAATCTTTGTAATGTTGTTCAATTGTTTTTGAAAATATAATTATGTCATCCATATAAACGTGACATGTTTTACCCACTTGTTCCCTTAAAATATCATCCATCACTCGTTGGAATATTCTTGGTGCGTTGGCTAAACCGAAAGGCATTCTTAGGAATTCGTATTTCCCGTTGTTTATTGAAAATGAGGTTTTCTGAATGTCTGGTTCATTCATGAGAATCTGATGAAATCCAGATTCCAAGTGAATTGTTAAAAGTATTTGGCTTTCCCAAGATTTGACAAAATCACTGAAGGGTCCTGCATTGGATATCTATCTGGTATTGTATTTTCATTAAGATTTTTATTATCAATTACGAGTCTGAGTTTTGGAGTTCCGTCTTCATTAAAACCCTTTTTTGGTACTACTAGTACTGGTGAATTAGAAGGACTTCTACTTGGCCTTATAATTTCTTCATTTAACATTCTATTTATTTCAGAATTTACAATATCTGAAGCTGATTGAGCATAAGGGTATTGTTTGCTGTAAATGGCCCTATCATTTACGGTGTTTGTTTCACCGCGGATATCTCTACTCAATCGGATCTGCATATTTATTTTCAATGCTCTTCATTAAAATATTAATATTTCGTTCTCCAGATCTTTTCTTTGATGTGCAGACGATATTTTTATGTTGTTTATTCTTTGATTGTCGGGTAGTTCAACGACAGCGCGTACAGGATTTTTAATTCCCAAACTTTTATTTTTGTCGGATATTTCAACAATGGCGTGTTCGGATTTTTTGAATTCCAAACTTTTGTTTTTGTCGGATTTTTCAACGACGGCGTGTTCAGGATTTGTATATCCCAAACTAGATTCGCTTTGATTATCCATTTCAGATTCGGATCTGATTTGAGCTTTTTCATCAAAGTATTTTTTTAATATAAATTCTTTTAATGGAAAAATGGTGTTTTCTTCTGTTAAAGAATGTTGGTTTAATATGTTTCCGTTATCATAATTTAATTTTTCTTCTATTCCATTATATTTAATTACTCCCCTAGCTGTATCAATTACCGCTCCTATTTTTTTTAATAGGTTATAGCCGACCAGTAAATCTGAGTCTAGCCCATCTATTTCATAAAAAGTATATCGCGTATCAAAAATAGTTATCATATGATAATATTTAATTATTGAATATCCATTCAGTATTTTTGTTCTGGTAGTTGTCTGAACTAAACCTTAAATTATTATTGTTTCGCTGGTTACTGTAACTATTGTTTTGCTGTCTTGTCTTGTGGTTGAAATGTGTTTGTCCATTTCCACTAGAGTTTGGCTCGCTATGTTTTCTCTGAGTAGTAAAGAAACTATTTGCGAAAAGAGCCCTCATGTTGTTGCTTTCCAATTCCTGAACTATGACCTTTGCATTTGGTAGGTCAGGTGGATTCATTGAGAAAATAGTATCTGAAATTTGGCCGTTGAGGCCGGTAATGAAATCTCTAAGAGCTGTCTTCCTATGTTTCTCATACATTTCCGCTGTTATAGGTTTGTTTCTACCATAGGTCATAATAGTTTTATAATTTAGCAGAATTAAGTTTCTATTAACTGTACCGTAATAATCCATTATGGATAATTTTCCCTGACTCAATACACTTAATTCCTGTTCAATAATGTGAATTGGTCGTTTGTCGCTAAAGACGAAGTCAAGTCTCGCCATTATGGCATCGAAATTTAATACAGTACCGTTATGGGATAAGGCGTCGTTTGCCATTCCTGTTATTTTGTTTCGTAATATAGATAAGGCAGAATAAAATCTTTCACCCCATCTGGCATATTTCCGATTCTCTCCAGCTTACAAATTTATCCTCTTCACCTTTATAATCCCTAACAGATTTGATGATCTCATAAGATGTGTCGCATTTTATATTCAGATCTACAATCTCTATCTGATAATCCTCAACCGTTTTAATTTTGTGAGAAAGCTGCGATCTTAAGTTAACGATTTCCTCCAATTTACAAATTGCTTAATTAAATCTCCTACATTTAACATGGTGTTGTTTGTTATTGCCTGATGGCTTGTATTTTCTTGTGGCGGATTCATGTTGAATCTTTTATATGCTCCAGTCTGGCTTGTTGAAGGTTCTGGCATTTTGAGAACTCTTTCTAAATTTGAAATTAACTCTTCCACTTTGTATATTTATATTTATTTTCTTTCAAAATTGTAATATAATAATAATAATAAAAAATGTATGATAATAATAAAATAGTATCGCTTACGAATCGTCCTTATTTTTTTTTCTTCTCGTTGTTATTTTTCCTGTTGGGGTCGTTCTTATCCTGAATGATGATCCTGATTGGGGTCTTCCTTCTTTAATTCTGTTTTTAAATTGGGTCTTCCTTCATTTCCAATATTTGGCGAGGGATTTCCCTTCAGCCTGTTTTCTTAGAATGTCTTTGTTGTTTTGTTATCAATTATGAGTCTGAGTTTTGGAGTTCCGTCTTCATTAAAACCTTTTTTTGGTACTACTAGTACTGGTGAATTATAAGGACTTCTACCTGGCCTTATAATTCTTCATTTAATATTCTATTTATTTCAGAATTTACAATATCTGAAGCTGATTGAGCATAAGGGTATTGTTTGCTGTAAATGGCCCTATCATTTACGGTGTTTATTTCACCGTGGATATCTGTCCTAAATGGGATCTGCATATTTATTTTGAATGCTTTTCATTTATAATATTTAATATTTCGTCCTCCAGATCTTTTTTTTGATCTGCAGACGATATTTTTATGTTGTTTATTCTTTGATTGTCGGGTATTCAGGATTTTTAATTCCCAAACTTTTATTTTTGTCGGATATTTCAACAATGGCGTGTTCGGATTTTTTGAATTCCAAACTTTTATTTTTGTCGGATTTTTCAACGACGGCGTGTTCAGGATTTGTGTATCCCAAACTAGATTCGCTTTGATTACCCATTTCAGATTCGGATCTGATTTGAGCTTTTTCATCAAAGTATTTTTTTAATATAAATTCTTTTAATGGAAGAATGGTGTTTTCTTCTGTTAAAGAATGTTGGTTTAATAAGAATTTAATTTTTCTTCTATTCCATTATATTTAATTACTCCCTTAGCTGTATCAATTACCGCTCCTATTTTTTTTAATAGGTTATAGCCGACCAGTAAATCTGAGTCTAGCCCATCTATTTCATAAAAAGTATATCGCGTATCAAAAATAGTTATCATATGATAATATTTAATTATTGAATATCCATTCAGTATTTTTGTTCTGGTAGTTGTCTGAACTAAACCTTAAATTATTATTGTTTCGCTGGTTACTGTAACTATTGTTTTGCTGTCTTGTCTTGTGGTTGAAATGTGTTTGTCCATTTCCACTAGAGTTTGGCTCGCTATGTTTTCTCTGAGTAGTAAAGAAACTATTTGCGAAAAGAGCCCTCATGTTGTTGCTTTCCAATTCCTGAACTATGACCTTCGCATTTGGTAGGTCAGGTGGATTCATTGAGAAAATAGTATCTGAAATTTGGCCGTTGAGGCCGGTAATGAAATCTCTAAGAGCTGTCTTCCTATGTTTCTCATACATTTCCGCTGTTATAGGTTTGTTTCTACCATAGGTCATAATAGTTTTATAATTTAGCAGAATTAAGTTTCTATTAACTGTACCGTAATAATCCATTATGGATAATTTTCCCTGACTCAATACACTTAATTCCTGTTCAATAATGTGAATTGGTCGTTTGTCGCTAAAGACGAAGTCAAGTCTCGCCATTATGGCATCGAAATTTAATACAGTACCGTTATGGGATAAGGCGTCGTTTGCCATTCCTGTTATTTTGTTTCGTAATATAGATAAGGCAGAATAAAATCTTTCACCCCATCTGGCATATTTCCGATTCTCTCCAGCTTACAAATTTATCCTCTTCACCTTTATAATCCCTAACAGATTTGATGATCTCATAAGATGTGTCGCATTTTATATTCAGATCTACAATCTCTATCTGATAATCCTCAACCGTTTTAATTTTGTGAGAAAGCTGCGATCTTAAGTTAACGATTTCCTCCAATTTACAAATTGCTTAATTAAATCTCCTACATTTAACATGGTGTTGTTTGTTATTGCCTGATGGCTTGTATTTTCTTGTGGCGGATTCATGTTGAATCTTTTATATGCTCCAGTCTGGCTTGTTGAAGGTTCTGGCATTTTGAGAACTCTTTCTAAATTTGAAATTAACTCTTCCACTTTGTATATTTATATTTATTTTCTTTCAAAATTGTAATATAATAATAATAATAAAAAATGTATGATAATAATAAAATAGTATCGCTTACGAATCGTCCTTATTTTTTTTTCTTCTCGTTGTTATTTTTCCTGTTGGGGTCGTTCTTATCCTGAATGATGATCCTGATTGGGGTCTTCCTTCTTTAATTCTGTTTTTAAATTGGGTCTTCCTTCATTTCCAATATTTGGCGAGGGATTTCCCTTCAGCCTGTTTTCTTAGAATGTCTTTGTTGTTTTGTTATCAATTATGAGTCTGAGTTTTGGAGTTCCGTCTTCATTAAAACCTTTTTTTGGTACTACTAGTACTGGTGAATTATAAGGACTTCTACCTGGCCTTATAATTTCTTCATTTAATATTCTATTTATTTCAGAATTTACAATATCTGAAGCTGATTGAGCATAAGGGTATTGTTTGCTGTAAATGGCCCTATCATTTACGGTGTTTATTTCACCGTGGATATCTGTCCTAAATGGGATCTGCATATTTATTTTGAATGCTTTTCATTTATAATATTTAATATTTCGTCCTCCAGATCTTTTTTTTGATCTGCAGACGATATTTTTATGTTGTTTATTCTTTGATTGTCGGGTATTCAGGATTTTTAATTCCCAAACTTTTATTTTTGTCGGATATTTCAACAATGGCGTGTTCGGATTTTTTTAATTCCAAACTTTTATTTTTGTCGGATTTTTCAACGACGGCGTGTTCAGGATTTGTGTATCCCAAACTAGATTCGCTTTGATTACCCATTTCAGATTCGGATCTGATTTGAGCTTTTTCATCAAAGTATTTTTTTAATATAAATTCTTTTAATGGAAGAATGGTGTTTTCTTCTGTTAAAGAATGTTGGTTTAATAAGAATTTAATTTTTCTTCTATTCCATTATATTTAATTACTCCCTTAGCTGTATCAATTACCGCTCCTATTTTTTTTAATAGGTTATAGCCGACCAGTAAATCTGAGTCTAGCCCATCTATTTCATAAAAAGTATATCGCGTATCAAAAATAGTTATCATATGATAATATTTAATTATTGAATATCCATTCAGTATTTTTGTTCTGGTAGTTGTCTGAACTAAACCTTAAATTATTATTGTTTCGCTGGTTACTGTAACTATTGTTTTGCTGTCTTGTCTTGTGGTTGAAATGTGTTTGTCCATTTCCACTAGAGTTTGGCTCGCTATGTTTTCTCTGAGTAGTAAAGAAACTATTTGCGAAAAGAGCCCTCATGTTGTTGCTTTCCAATTCCTGAACTATGACCTTCGCATTTGGTAGGTCAGGTGGATTCATTGAGAAAATAGTATCTGAAATTTGGCCGTTGAGGCCGGTAATGAAATCTCTAAGAGCTGTCTTCTTCTGTTAAAGAATGTTGGTTTAATATGTTTCCGTTATCATAATTTAATTTTTCTTCTATTCCATTATATTTAATTACTCCCTTAACTGTATCAATTACCGCTCCTATTTTTTTTAATAGGTTATAGCCGACCAGTAAATCTGAGTCTAGCCCATCTATTTCATAAAAAGTATATCGCGTATCAAAAATAGTTATCATATGATAATATTTAATTATTGAATATCCATTCAGAATTTTTGTTCTGGTAGTTGTCTGAACTAAACCTTAAATTATTATTGTTTCGCTGGTTACTGTAACTATTGTTTTGCTGTTTTGTCTTGTGGTTGAAATGTGTTTGTCCATTTCCACTAGAGTTTGGCTCGCTATGTTTTCTCTGAGTAGTAAAGAAACTATTTGCGAAAAGAGCCCTCATGTTGTTGCTTTCCAATTCCTGAACTATGACCTTTGCATTTGGTAGGTCAGGTGGATTCATTGAGAAAATAGTATCTGAAATTTGGCCGTTGAGGCCGGTATTGAAATTTCTAATAGCTGTCTTCCTATGTTTCTCATTCATTTCCGCTGTTATAGGTTTGTTTCTACCGTAGGTCATAATAGTTTTATTAATTAGCAGAGTTAATTTTCTATTAACTGTACCATAATAATCCATTATGGATAATTTTCCCTGAGTCAATACACCTTATTCCAGTTCAATAATGTGAATTGGTCGTTTGTCGCTAAAGACGAAGTCAAGTCTCGCCATTATGGCATCGAAATTTAATACAGTACCGTTATGGGATAAGGCGTCGTTTGCCATTCCTGTTATTTTGTTTCGTAATATAGATAAGGCAGAATAAAATCTTTCACCCCATCTGGCATATTTCCGATTCTCTCCAGCTTACAAATTTATCCTCTTCACCTTTATAATCCCTAACAGATTTGATGATCTCATAAGATGTGTCGCATTTTATATTCAGATCTACAATCTCTATCTGATAATCCTCAACCGTTTTAATTTTGTGAGAAAGCTGCGATCTTAAGTTAACGATTTCCTCCAATTTACAAATTGCTTAATTAAATCTCCTACAGTTAACATGGTGTTGTTTGTTATTGCCTGATGGCTTGTATTTTCTTGTGGCGGATTCATGTGGAATCTTTTATATGCTCCAGTCTGGCTTGTTGAAGGTTCTGGCATTTTGAGAACTCTTTCGAAATTTGAAATTAACTCTTCCACTTTGTATATTTATATTTATTTTCTTTCAAAATTGTAATATAATAATAATAATAAAAAATGTATGATAATAATAAAATAGTATCGCTCACGAATCGTCCTTATTTTTTTTCTTCTCGTTGTTATTTTTCCTGTTGGGGTCGTTCTTATCCTGAATGATGATCCTGATTGGGGTCTTCCTTCTTTAATTCTGTTTTTAAATTGGGTCTTCCTTCATTTCCAATATTTGGCGAGGGATTTCCCTTCAGCCTGTTTTCTTAGAATGTCTTTGTTGTTTTGTTATCAATTATGAGTCTGACTTTTGGAGTTCCGTCTTCATTAAAACCTTTTTTTGGTACTACTAGTACTGGTGAATTATAAGGACTTCTACTTGGCCTTATAATTTCTTCATTTAATATTCTATTTATTTCAGAATTTACAATATCTGAAGCTGATTATGAGTCTGACTTTTGGAGTTCCGTCTTCATTAAAACCTTTTTTTGGTACTACTAGTACTGGTGAATTATAAGGACTTCTACTTGGCCTTATAATTTCTTCATTTAATATTCTATTTATTTCAGAATTTATGAGTCTGACTTTTGGAGTTCCGTCTTCATTAAAACCTTTTTTTGGTACTACTAGTACTGGTGAATTATAAGGACTTCTACTTGGCCTTATAATTTCTTCATTTAATATTCTATTTATTTCAGAATTTACAATATCTGAAGCTGATTGAGCATAAGGGTATTGTTTGCTGTAAATGGCCCTATCATTTACGGTGTTTATTTCACCGTGGATATCTGTCCTAAATGGGATCTGCATATTTATTTTGAATGCTTTTCATTTATAATATTTAATATTTCGTCCTCCAGATCTTTTTTTTGATCTGCAGACGATATTTTTATGTTGTTTATTCTTTGATTGTCGGGTATTCAGGATTTTTAATTCCCAAACTTTTATTTTTGTCGGATATTTCAACAATGGCGTGTTCGGATTTTTTGAATTCCAAACTTTTATTTTTGTCGGATTTTTCAACGACGGCGTGTTCAGGATTTGTGTATCCCAAACTAGATTCGCTTTGATTACCCATTTCAGATTCGGATCTGATTTGAGCTTTTTCATCAAAGTATTTTATTAATATAAATTCTTTTAATGGAAGAATGGTGTTTTCTTCTGTTAAAGAATGTTGGTTTAAAAAGAATTTAATTTTTCTTCTATTCCATTATATTTAATTACTCCCTTAGCTGTATCAATTACCGCTCCTATTTTTTTTAATAGGTTATAGCCGACCAGTAAATCTGAGTCTAGCCCATCTATTTCATAAAAAGTATATCGCGTATCAAAAATAGTTATCATATGATAATATTTAATTATTGAATATCCATTCACTGTAAATATTCTTTTGTGAATTGGAAGCTCGTTCCTATTTTTATAAATTCCTGCTCTTATATAACGCGAGGGTGCCCGAGTGTCAATTAACATTTTTAATTTTTTATTTATTTTTGGATCATTTCTTATTAAGTAGGGTGAGCCTACTCCTGACTTTTGTCTAAAAAATGTTTCTCCTCAATGTTATTTAATCTCATCGTCTTGTTAGCCGGTTGGTTAACAGTTCCAGTTGGTACTCTTTTATTTTGGGCTTGGCCTTGGTGAGTGTTCTGGGTCTCAAGTTTTTTTGTTTGATCCCACTTGTTCTGACTATAATTATTATTTTGATATTTATTATAGCATTGATTATAGTCGTTGTTAGCCTTATTCTGAACCTGGATAGACTCGTCTACCTCCATTGGTTCCGGGTTATTTTGTGGCTGCCTCTAGGTGTTCCACTGTTTTTGTTGGTTATTATTAAATCTACCCTGGTTCCAAGAAAAATTTTTATTCTGATTATAATAACCGTAAGTATTTTTGTTCTGGTAGTTGTCATGATTAAACCTTAAATTATTATTGTTTCGCTGGTTACTGTAACTATTGTTTTGCTGTCTTGTCTTGTGGTTGAAATGTGTTTGTCCATTTCCATTAGAGTTTGGCTCGCTATGTTTTCTCTGAGTAGTAAAGAAACTATTTGCGAAAAGAGCCCTCATGTTGTTGCTTTCCAATTCCTGAACTATGACCTTTGCATTTGGTAGGTCAGGTGGATTCATTGAGAAAATAGTATCTGAAATTTGGCCGTTGAGGCCGGTAATGAAATCTCTAAGAGCTGTCTTTTTCTGTTAAAGAATGTTGGTTTAATATGTTTCCGTTATCATAATTTAATTTTTCTTCTATTCCATTATATTTAATTACTCCCCTAGCTGTATCAATTACCGCTCCTATTTTTTTTAATAGGTTATAGCCGACCAGTAAATCTGAGTCTAGCCCATCTATTTCATAAAAAGTATATCGCGTATCAAAAATAGTTATCATATGATAATATTTAATTATTGAATATCCATTCAGTATTTTTGTTCTGGTAGTTGTCTGAACTAAACCTTAAATTATTATTGTTTCGCTGGTTACTGTAACTATTGTTTTGCTGTCTTGTCTTGTGGTTGAAATGTGTTTGTCCATTTCCACTAGAGTTTGGCTCGCTATGTTTTCTCTGAGTAGTAAAGAAACTATTTGCGAAAAGAGCCCTCATGTTGTTGCTTTCCAATTCCTGAACTATGACCTTTGCATTTGGTAGGTCAGGTGGATTCATTGAGAAAATAGTATCTGAAATTTGGCCGTTGAGGCCGGTAATGAAATCTCTAAGAGCTGTCTTCTTCTGTTAAAGAATGTTGGTTTAATATGTTTCCGTTATCATAATTTAATTTTTCTTCTATTCCATTATATTTAATTACTCCCCTAGCTGTATCAATTACCGCTCCTATTTTTTTTAATAGGTTATAGCCGACCAGTAAATCTGAGTCTAGCCCATCTATTTCATAAAAAGTATATCGCGTATCAAAAATAGTTATCATATGATAATATTTAATTATTGAATATCCATTCAGTATTTTTGTTCTGGTAGTTGTCTGAACTAAACCTTAAATTATTATTGTTTCGCTGGTTACTGTAACTATTGTTTTGCTGTCTTGTCTTGTGGTTGAAATGTGTTTGTCCATTTCCACTAGAGTTTGGCTCGCTATGTTTTCTCTGAGTAGTAAAGAAACTATTTGCGAAAAGAGCCCTCATGTTGTTGCTTTCCAATTCCTGAACTATGACCTTTGCATTTGGTAGGTCAGGTGGATTCATTGAGAAAATAGTATCTGAAATTTGGCCGTTGAGGCCGGTAATGAAATCACTAAGAGCTGTCTTCCTATGTTTCTCATACATTTCCGCTGTTATAGGTTTGTTTCTACCATAGGTCATAATAGTTTTATAATTTAGCAGAATTAAGTTTCTATTAACTGTACCGTAATAATCCATTATGGATAATTTTCCCTGACTCAATACACTTAATTCCTGTTCAATAATGTGAATTGGTCGTTTGTCGCTAAAGACGAAGTCAAGTCTCGCCATTATGGCATCGAAATTTAATACAGTACCGTTATGGGTTAAGGCGTCGTTTGCCATTCCTGTTATTTTGTTTCGTAATATAGATAAGGCAGAATAAAATCTTTCACCCCATCTGGCATATTTCCGATTCTCTCCAGCTTACAAATTTATCCTCTTCACCTTTATAATCCCTAACAGATTTGATGATTTCATAAGATGTGTCGCATTTTATATTCAGATCTACAATCTGATAATCCTCAACCGTTTTAATTTTGTGAGAAAGCTGCGATCTTAAGTTAACGATTTCCTCCAATTTACAAATTGCTTAATTAAATCTCCTACAGTTAACATGGTGTTGTTTGTTATTGCCTGATGGCTTGTATTTTCTTGTGGCGGATTCATGTGGAATCTTTTATATGCTCCAGTCTGGCTTGTTGAAGGTTCTGGCATTTTGAAAACTCTTTCGAAATTTGAAATTAACTCTTCCACTTTGTATATTTATATTTATTTTCTTTCAAAATTGTAATATAATAATAATAATAAAAAATGTATGATAATAATAAAATAGTATCGCTTACGAATCGTCCTTATTTTTTTTCTTCTCGTTGTTATTTTTCCTGTTGGGGTCGTTCTTATCCTGAATGATGATCCTGATTGGGGTCTTCCTTCTTTAATTCTGTTTTTAAATTGGGTCTTCCTTCATTTCCAATATTTGGCGAGGGATTTCCCTTCAGCCTGTTTTCTTAGAATGTCTTTGTTGTTTTGTTATCAATTATGAGTCTGACTTTTGGAGTTCCGTCTTCATTAAAACCTTTTTTTGGTACTACTAGTACTGGTGAATTATAAGGACTTCTACTTGGCCTTATAATTTCTTCATTTAATATTCTATTTATTTCAGAATTTACAATATCTGAAGCTGATTATGAGTCTGACTTTTGGAGTTCCGTCTTCATTAAAACCTTTTTTTGGTACTACTAGTACTGGTGAATTATAAGGACTTCTACTTGGCCTTATAATTTCTTCATTTAATATTCTATTTATTTCAGAATTTATGAGTCTGACTTTTGGAGTTCCGTCTTCATTAAAACCTTTTTTTGGTACTACTAGTACTGGTGAATTATAAGGACTTCTACTTGGCCTTATAATTTCTTCATTTAATATTCTATTTATTTCAGAATTTACAATATCTGAAGCTGATTGAGCATAAGGGTATTGTTTGCTGTAAATGGCCCTATCATTTACGGTGTTTATTTCACCGTGGATATCTGTCCTAAATGGGATCTGCATATTTATTTTGAATGCTTTTCATTTATAATATTTAATATTTCGTCCTCCAGATCTTTTTTTTGATCTGCAGACGATATTTTTATGTTGTTTATTCTTTGATTGTCGGGTATTCAGGATTTTTAATTCCCAAACTTTTATTTTTGTCGGATATTTCAACAATGGCGTGTTCGGATTTTTTGAATTCCAAACTTTTATTTTTGTCGGATTTTTCAACGACGGCGTGTTCAGGATTTGTGTATCCCAAACTAGATTCGCTTTGATTACCCATTTCAGATTCGGATCTGATTTGAGCTTTTTCATCAAAGTATTTTATTAATATAAATTCTTTTAATGGAAGAATGGTGTTTTCTTCTGTTAAAGAATGTTGGTTTAATAAGAATTTAATTTTTCTTCTATTCCATTATATTTAATTACTCCCTTAGCTGTATCAATTACCGCTCCTATTTTTTTTAATAGGTTATAGCCGACCAGTAAATCTGAGTCTAGCCCATCTATTTCATAAAAAGTATATCGCGTATCAAAAATAGTTATCATATGATAATATTTAATTATTGAATATCCATTCACTGTAAATATTCTTTTGTGAATTGGAAGCTCGTTCCTATTTTTATAAATTCCTGCTCTTATATAACGCGAGGGTGCCCGAGTGTCAATTAATATTTTTAATTTTTTATTTATTTTTGGATCATTTCTTATTAAGTAGGGTGAGCCTACTCCTGACTTTTGTCTAAAAAATGTTTCTCCTCAATGTTATTTAATCTCATCGTCTTGTTAGCCGGTTGGTTAACAGTTCCAGTTGGTACTCTTTTATTTTGGGCTTGGCCTTGGTGAGTGTTCTGGGTCTCAAGTTTTTTTGTTTGATCCCACTTGTTCTGACTATAATTATTATTTTGATATTTATTATAGCATTGATTATAGTCGTTGTTAGCCTTATTCTGAACCTGGATAGACTCGTCTACCTCCATTGGTTCCGGGTTATTTTGTGGCTGCCTCTAGGTGTTCCACTGTTTTTGTTGGTTATTATTAAATCTACCCTGGTTCTAAGAAAAATTTTTATTCTGATTATAATAACCGTAAGTATTTTTGTTCTGGTAGTTGTCATGATTAAACCTTAAATTATTATTGTTTCGCTGGTTACTGTAACTATTGTTTTGCTGTCTTGTCTTGTGGTTGAAATGTGTTTGTCCATTTCCACTAGAGTTTGGCTCGCTATGTTTTCTCTGAGTAGTAAAGAAACTATTTGCGAAAAGAGCCGTCATGTTGTTGCTTTCCAATTCCTGAACTATGACCTTCGCATTTGGTAGGTCAGGTGGATTCATTGAGAAAATAGTATCTGAAATTTGGCCGTTGAGGCCGGTAATGAAATCTCTAAGAGCTGTCTTCTTCTGTTAAAGAATGTTGGTTTAATATGTTTCCGTTATCATAATTTAATTTTTCTTCTATTCCATTATATTTAATTACTCCCCTAGCTGTATCAATTACCGCTCCTATTTTTTTTAATAGGTTATAGCCGACCAGTAAATCTGAGTCTAGCCCATCTATTTCATAAAAAGTATATCGCGTATCAAAAATAGTTATCATATGATAATATTTAATTATTGAATATCCATTCAGTATTTTTGTTCTGGTAGTTGTCTGAACTAAACCTTAAATTATTATTGTTTCGCTGGTTACTGTAACTATTGTTTTGCTGTCTTGTCTTGTGGTTGAAATGTGTTTGTCCATTTCCACTAGAGTTTGGCTCGCTATGTTTTCTCTGAGTAGTAAAGAAACTATTTGCGAAAAGAGCCCTCATGTTGTTGCTTTCCAATTCCTGAACTATGACCTTCGCATTTGGTAGGTCAGGTGGATTCATTGAGAAAATAGTATCTGAAATTTGGCCGTTGAGGCCGGTAATGAAATCTCTAAGAGCTGTCTTCTTCTGTTAAAGAATGTTGGTTTAATATGTTTCCGTTATCATAATTTAATTTTTCTTCTATTCCATTATATTTAATTACTCCCTTAGCTGTATCAATTACCGCTCCTATTTTTTTTTAATAGGTTATAGCCGACCAGTAAATCTGAGTCTACCCATCTATTTCATAAAAAGTATATCGCGTATCAAAAATAGTTATCATATGATAATATTTAATTATTGAATATCCATTCAGTATTTTTGTTCTGGTAGTTGTCTGAACTAAACCTTAAATTATTATTGTTTCGCTGGTTACTGTAACTATTGTTTTGCTGTCTTGTCTTGTGGTTGAAATGTGTTTGTCCATTTCCACTAGAGTTTGGCTCGCTATGTTTTCTCTGAGTAGTAAAGAAACTATTTGCGAAAAGAGCCCTCATGTTGTTGCTTTCCAATTCCTGAACTATGACCTTTGCATTTGGTAGGTCAGGTGGATTCATTGAGAAAATAGTATCTGAAATTTGGCCGTTGAGGCCGGTAATGAAATCTCTAAGAGCTGTCTTCTTCTGTTAAAGAATGTTGGTTTAATATGTTTCCGTTATCATAATTTAATTTTTCTTCTATTCCATTATATTTAATTACTCCCCTAGCTGTATCAATTACCGCTCCTATTTTTTTTAATAGGTTATAGCCGACCAGTAAATCTGAGTCTAGCCCATCTATTTCATAAAAAGTATATCGCGTATCAAAAATAGTTATCATATGATAATATTTAATTATTGAATATCCATTCAGTATTTTTGTTCTGGTAGTTGTCTGAACTAAACCTTAAATTATTATTGTTTCGCTGGTTACTGTAACTATTGTTTTGCTGTCTTGTCTTGTGGTTGAAATGTGTTTGTCCATTTCCACTAGAGTTTGGCTCGCTATGTTTTCTCTGAGTAGTAAAGAAACTATTTGCGAAAAGAGCCCTCATGTTGTTGCTTTCCAATTCCTGAACTATGACCTTTGCATTTGGTAGGTCAGGTGGATTCATTGAGAAAATAGTATCTGAAATTTGGCCGTTGAGGCCGGTAATGAAATCTCTAAGAGCTGTCTTTTTCTGTTAAAGAATGTTGGTTTAATATGTTTCCGTTATCATAATTTAATTTTTCTTCTATTCCATTATATTTAATTACTCCCCTAGCTGTATCAATTACCGCTCCTATTTTTTTTAATAGGTTATAGCCGACCAGTAAATCTGAGTCTAGCCCATCTATTTCATAAAAAGTATATCGCGTATCAAAAATAGTTATCATATGATAATATTTAATTATTGAATATCCATTCAGTATTTTTGTTCTGGTAGTTGTCTGAACTAAACCTTAAATTATTATTGTTTCGCTGGTTACTGTAACTATTGTTTTGCTGTCTTGTCTTGTGGTTGAAATGTGTTTGTCCATTTCCACTAGAGTTTGGCTCGCTATGTTTTCTCTGAGTAGTAAAGAAACTATTTGCGAAAAGAGCCCTCATGTTGTTGCTTTCCAATTCCTGAACTATGACCTTTGCATTTGGTAGGTCAGGTGGATTCATTGAGAAAATAGTATCTGAAATTTGGCCGTTGAGGCCGGTAATGAAATCACTAAGAGCTGTCTTCCTATGTTTCTCATACATTTCCGCTGTTATAGGTTTGTTTCTACCATAGGTCATAATAGTTTTATAATTTAGCAGAATTAAGTTTCTATTAACTGTACCGTAATAATCCATTATGGATAATTTTCCCTGACTCAATACTCTTAATTCCTGTTCAATAATGTGAATTGGTCGTTTGTCGCTAAAGACGAAGTCAAGTCTCGCCATTATGGCATCGAAATTTAATACAGTACCGTTATGGGATAAGGCGTCGTTTGCCATTCCTGTTATTTTGTTTCGTAATATAGATAAGGCAGAATAAAATCTTTCACCCCATCTGGCATATTTCCGATTCTCTCCAGCTTACAAATTTATCCTCTTCACCTTTATAATCCCTAACAGATTTGATGATCTCATAAGATGTGTCGCATTTTATATTCAGATCTACAATCTCTATCTGATAATCCTCAACCGTTTTAATTTTGTGAGAAAGCTGCGATCTTAAGTTAACGATTTCCTCCAATTTACAAATTGCTTTATTAAATCTCCTACATTTAACATGGTGTTGTTTGTTATTGCCTGATGGCTTGTATTTTCTTGTGGCGGATTCATGTGGAATCTTTTATATGCTCCAGTCTGGCTTGTTGAAGGTTCTGGCATTTTGAGAACTCTTTCTAAATTTGAAATTAACTCTTTCACTTTGTATATTTATATCTATTTTCTTTCAAAATTGTAATATAATAATAATAATAAAAAATGTATGATAATAATAAAATAGTATCGCTCACGAATCGTCCTTATTTTTTTTCTTCTCGTTGTTATTTTTCCTGTTGGGGTCGTTCTTATCCTGAATGATGATCCTGATTGGGGTCTTCCTTCTTTAATTCTGTTTTTAAATTGGGTCTTCCTTCATTTCCAATATTTGACGAGGGATTGCCCTTCAGCCTGTTTTTTTAGAATGTCTTTGTTGTTGATTTGGAAGATTTTTTAAAATTGTTTTCCACAATGTTTATTTTTTTGATGAAAAATTTTTTGTCGGTTTTTGATTTTTATATTGTCCGAGCAGCGAATTTATGTTACGATCACTATTTTGTAATTTGAGGAGATTTCAAGGGGATTATTTCATTAATTATTTTCCACCTTAGTTTTTTTGATCAACACAAACTTTTTATTTATTCGTCGGTTGTATCGGGTTTTTTTGGCTGCGCTTAATTCCTTTTATCACATTAAAACTTTTTGGTTTTTATTTTAAAGCTTTGCTTTTTTAGAATTTTTTAATCGCACGGCCCCCCGTTGGGCGCCAATTAAGTTTCTCACTTGTGATTTAATAAAAAAATGATATTTTTATTTATTAATCACTTAATCTTTACCACAATTTATTAATAGGTCGAACTTAGTTAATTCACTGCTCGTTTACTTTTCCTCGATTTGCACTACTGCTCGATTCGGATCTCAAAAACGGACTGCCTGATCTCTAGTTCAATGATCAATAATCAAACGGGTCTGTCAGAGATATTAAAAATTGGGTCTCGGCTCAAAGTTGTTTATAAATTGGGTAAGAGACCCTAAATAATGTGTCATATAACTTACACGCATATTGACCTTTCACTTTGCTCAACAACACTTGCCCCACACGCCAAGTGGGAAATACTTAATGATCTCCACCGCTGTGACCATCTTCCGATAGTTATCTGTCTATTCCCTCCAAACACGATAAACAAATTTTCAAAATCATTTTTTATATTAAAAAAGCCAACTGGGAGCAATACGAAACTCTCACACACAAAAATAACGAAATATTCCCCACGTCACTAAACGTCAACAAAGAAGCCGCACAACTTAACAAAATTATATTACATAGCGCGAACATTTCCATCCCACAAACCCCAGTAATACAAAGCCTTACAAAGCCTAGTGGAACAAAAAACTAGCACAGTTAAAGAAAGAAAAGCAATTAGTTTGGAAAGCACCTAATCGCAACATCAACCTACCAATGTCATAAACTACAGACGCTTAAACGCCCAATACAAGTTCGAAACAAAAAAAGAAAAAGCGAAGCTTCCAGCTCCTTAACATCAACCATACAACCAGAAACTCCTTCATCTAAAATATGGAGCGACAAAAGGCGCTTCTGCGGACTTAACCCAAGCTAACAAATTCACGCCACACTTAATCCCAAAAACAACACAACAACAGATACTCTCAAAAAAGCCAACTTCCTCTCGCAACAGAGCTCTCAAGTGACCTAAGCTTCTTAGACGAATTCCGAAATGACAAATATAAAATCAACACAAACAATAATACACCGACCTAAACAGCCAAAACTCCAGGATTAAATAGAATTTCTTACGAAATGATACGCAACAGCTCCCTTACCACAAAAAAACAGAATAAAAAACCTCTTTAAACAAATTTTCAAGAACCACATACCTCAATCCTACAAAATAAGCTTAGTCATACCGATACTTAAACCAAAAACTGACAAAACAAACACCTCTTCGTACAGACCCATTTCCCTCAACTGCTGTCAACACAAACACTAGACAAAATCATAGCGAAAAGACTATGGTGGCTTGTGACCCACAACAAACTTTTAAATACAAACCAATTCGGCTTTAAAAAAAGGCAAATCGACTTTGGATAGTCTCCTATACGTAGACCATCTCATAACGAAGTCGAAGAGGCACACCTCCCTCGTCACTCTTGAGCCAGCAGCAGATGGCCGGCCGCTCACCAGGTACGCGGCAAATTCGCCTAGTGACAGCGCGGCGAAGAGCGGTTGGAGAACGTGAGAGTTTGGAGATCAAGAACGGAGAACGTGAGAGTTTGGAGATTAAGGACGGAGAACGTGAGAGTTTGGAGATCAAGGACGGAGATCGTGAGAGTTTGGAGAGCAAGAGAGTTTGGAGAGCAAGGGAGTTTAGAGAGCAAGAGAGGGTAGAGAGATAGAGGGTTTGGAGACCAAAATAGTTTGGATACCAAGGATGGAGAAAGAGAGAGAGGAGACTTGGCGAGAAGAGGGTGCCGTGTGCAAAAGGAAGTAACGGGACCGCCGCCGGACTTTAAACGCGGCCGTGAAGGTGCCACATCTCGGCAGAGGGTCAAACTGGAGCCATGGACTTTGGACCCGGTGTGGAGAGTTCCGGCGGGCCGTGCGCAAAAGGGGAATAACGGTTCCCGGAGGCCCTATAAAAGCCCGCAGGGCGCTGGCAGGGAGATCAGTCAGTCGATTACGGTCCGTGGAGCCCGATCAGTCGATTACGAAAAGAAGAGTCGGAGAGTTGAGACAAGCAGTCGATCAAATACCAACCAAGCAAATTACGAGAGAGCCGCAAAAAGGTGAGTCGTCAAAAGCAGCGCCGTGGGAGCCTTCAAGGAGCAAGATTTTCACATCGAGACGTTCGGGATCAGGACTACAAGGAATCTCCGGACTGAGACACAGGTGGCTGAGGTCTAAAGGGGCACCACATGGCTAAGTCAAGGCGGTCTGCTTATCGGGGGTAAGCCTATCGAACCCCAGTGTACCTCGCCCCAAGCACTACTGGAGTTGAGCAGATCCTGGTGCGATCAGCCAGAAGGAAGAGAAGTCCTGGAGCGGCGCGACCGAACACCGAGAATAACGAGCCAGAAGGGAGAGAAGTCCCGGAGCGGTGCGACAGAACCCCGAGATAACGAGCCGTTATCTACTGTAATGACGTTAGATACATAGACGAAGAAACAATCCTTCGAGAACTAAAACCACAGAAAGTAATTGAAGTCAAAAAAATAATGAACAGACAAAACACCAACAATAACACCAACAACTACAGCAATACCACCAACAACAACAACACCAACAACAACCTTACAGTACTCATAATACTTACATTTAAAACCCATCAACTCCCTGAAATACTGCGAGTCGGCTATGAAACTGTTTGCGTACGCAACTACATCCCTCTCCAACTGCGTTGCATAAAGTGCCTCCGCTTCGGACACCCTGCACCCATATGCAAGAGCACCGAAAAATGTTTAAACTTCTCAGATGAAAACCACACCAGCGAAGGAGAAACGACAAAAAATGCCTAAATAGCGTAAACAATCCTGTAATTGACCCCCAACACAGCCCTTTGGACCGCAAATGCTCCACATTCCTTAAACAACAAGAACTCACTGCCATATAAATTACCGAAAAAGTCGATCACAGAACTGCTCTGGGTATATACTTTGAGCGACACGGATACAAAACAAGAAACTCTTATGAAATACACTTAAAATAAGGACCCGATCTCCAAATACGCTCACACCAACATCTTCAAATGCACAAACTACAACCACATCCTGCGATCACAATCAAACAAGCACACCTTCAACCTCATCTCCATCAATCAAAACAACACAACTAAAGATAAGTCAAACCCTCTGGGTACTAACTTGAAACGAACTAAATCAAAATCCTATAAAAAAAACAAACATACCACTAACAGCGACAGCGAAACGGTTTAAAAGTCACAGATCTCCCTTACTTTAAAGTTCAACCTTAGAACTTCTTACACTACGAGAATGTCACTAATTTTAATCCAATAGAATATTCAGGATATACAAATAACTATAATAATCTCCTTATCCTGATTAAAAACTACTCTCCGCTATCATAACACTTAAAGAAACACACATACAATACAATAACAATGTACCAACTCCAATAAATTACACACTACTAACAAACATGGCCACGAATAGATTTAGCGGCGTAGCGCTATTAGTACACAAGTCTATTCAATGTTCTATGGTAAACCAAACGACCTTGAAGCTCTAGCAATACACATAAAATCCAAGAAGAACATGCACATAAAGACAACATACATTGGCCCAAAACAGAACATTCACAAACCAAGTTCTTGAAGACACTTTGTACAATAACCAAACACCATCAATAATTCTAGGAGACTTCAACGGATGGCACCCTGCCTGGGATTCCCCGAAAACGAATTCTCGAGGAAAAACAATACAACGATTTATTGACAACACACAGCTAATCTTACTAAGTGACAAATCCCCCACACATTTCTCAACACACAACACATACACGCATATCGACCTTTCACTTTGCTCAGCAACACTTGACTCACACGCCAAGTGGGAAATACTTAATGATCTCCACGGCAGTGACCATTTTCCGGTATTTATCTGTCTATTCCCTCCAAACACGATAAACAAATTTTCAAAACCATTTTTTATATTAAAAAATCCAACTGGGAGCAATACGAGACTCTCACACACAAAAATAACGAAATATTCCCCACGTCACTAAACGTCAACAAAGAAGCCGCACAACTTAACAAAATTATATTACATAGCGCAAACATTTCCATCCCTTAAACCTCTGTAAATACAAAGCCCTACAAGGTTCCCTAGTGGAACAAAAAACTATCACAGTTAAAAAAAGAATAACAATTACCTTGGAAAGCACCTAATCGCAACATCAACCTACCAATGTCATAAACTACAGACGCTTAAACGCCCAATACAAGTTCGAAACAAAAAAAGAAAAAGCGAAGCTTCCAGCTCCTTAACATCAACCATACAACCAGAAACTCCTTCATCTAAAATATGGAGCAACAAAAGGCGCTTCTGCGGACTTAACCCAAGCTAACAAATTCACGCCACACTTAATCCCAAAAACAACACAACAACAGATACTCTCAAAAAAGCCAACTTCCTCTCGCAACAGAGCTCTCAAGTGACCTAAGCTTCTTAGACGAATTCCGAAATGACAAATATAAAATCAACACAAACAATAATACACCGACCTAAACAGCCAAAACTCCAGGATTAAATAGAATTTCTTACGAAATGATACGCAACAGCTCCCTTACCACAAAAAAACAGAATAAAAAACCTCTTTAAACAAATTTTCAAGAACCACATACCTCAATCCTACAAAATAAGCTTAGTCATACCGATACTTAAACCAAAAACTGACAAAACAAACACCTCTTCGTACAGACCCATTTCCCTCAACTGCTGTCAACACAAACACTAGACAAAATCATAGCGAAAAGACTATGGTGGCTTGTGACCCACAACAAACTTTTAAATACAAACCAATTCGGCTTTAAAAAAAGGCAAATCGACTTTGGATAGTCTCCTATACGTAGACCATCTCATAACGAAGTCGAAGAGGCACACCTCCCTCGTCACTCTTGAGCCAGCAGCAGATGGCCGGCCGCTCACCAGGTACGCGGCAAATTCGCCTAGTGACAGCGCGGCGAAGAGCGGTTGGAGAACGTGAGAGTTTGGAGATCAAGAACGGAGAACGTGAGAGTTTGGAGATTAAGGACGGAGAACGTGAGAGTTTGGAGATCAAGGACGGAGATCGTGAGAGTTTGGAGAGCAAGAGAGTTTGGAGAGCAAGGGAGTTTAGAGAGCAAGAGAGGGTAGAGAGATAGAGGGTTTGGAGACCAAAAGAGTTTGGATACCAAGGATGGAGAAAGAGAGAGAGGAGACTTGGCGAGAAGAGGGTGCCGTGTGCAAAAGGAAGTAACGGGACCGCCGCCGGACTTTAAACGCGGCCGTGAAGGTGCCACATCTCGGCAGAGGGTCAAACTGGAGCCATGGACTTTGGACCCGGTGTGGAGAGTTCCGGCGGGCCGTGCGCAAAAGGGGAATAACGGTTCCCGGAGGCCCTATAAAAGCCCGCAGGGCGCTGGCAGGGAGATCAGTCAGTCGATTACGGTCCGTGGAGCCCGATCAGTCGATTACGAAAAGAAGAGTCGGAGAGTTGAGACAAGCAGTCGATCAAATACCAACCAAGCAAACTACGAGAGAGCCGCAAAAAGGTGAGTCGTCAAAAGCAGCGCCGTGGGAGCCTTCAAGGAGCAAGATTTTCACATCGAGACGTTCGGGATCAGGACTACAAGGAATCTCCGGACTGAGACACAGGTGGCTGAGGTCTAAAGGGGCACCACATGGCTAAGTCAAGGCGGTCTGCTTATTCCTGCCAACGAAGCCCTGGCGTTACGCCTGGAGGGTCTACCACACTTCGAGCAGTGAAGGCCGGCGACAAGAAATCGTGAGCTCGGGGGTAAGCCTGTCGAACCCTAGTGTACCTCGCCCCAAGCACTACTTTAGCGTGTCCCGTCGTGAGCCCCGTGAGTCAAGTGGAGTTAAGCAAGTCCTGGCGCGATCAGCCAGAAGGAAGAGAAGTCCGGGAGCGGCGCGACCGAACCCCGAGAATAACTAGCCAGAAGGGAGAGAAGTCCCGGAGCGGTGCGACAGAACCCCGAGATAACGAGCCGTTATCTACTGTAATGACGTTAGATACATAGACGAAGAAACAATCCTTCGAGAACTAAAACCACAGAAAGTAATTGAAGTCAAAAAAATAATGAACAGACAAAACACCAACAATAACACCAACAACTACAGCAATACCACCAACTACAACAACACCAACAACAACCTTACAGTACTCATAATACTTACATTTAAAACCCATCAACTCCCTGAAATACTGCGAGTCGGCTATGAAACTGTTTGCGTACGCAACTACATCCCTCTCCAACTGCGTTGCATAAAGTGCCTCCGCTTCGGACACCCTGCACCCATATGCAAGAGCACCGAAAAATGTTTAAACTTCTCAGATGAAAACCACACCAGCGAAGGAGAAACGACAAAAAATGCCTAAATAGCGTAAACAATCCTGTAATTGACCCCCAACACAGCCCTTTGGACCGCAAATGCTCCACATTCCTTAAACAACAAGAACTCACTGCCATATAAATTACCGAAAAAGTCGATCACAGAACTGCTCTGGGTATATACTTTGAGCGACACGGATACAAAACAAGAAACTCTTATGAAATACACTTAAAATAAGGACCCGATCTCCAAATACGCTCACACCAACATCTTCAAATGCACAAACTACAACCACATCCTGCGATCACAACCAAACAAGCACACCTTCAACCTCATCTCCATCAATCAAAACAACACAACTAAAGATAAGTCAAACCCTCTGGGTACTAACTTGAAACGAACTAAATCAAAATCCTATAAAAAAAACAAACATACCACTAACAGCGACAGCGAAACGGTTTAAAAGTCACAGATCTCCCTTACTTTAAAGTTCAACCTTAGAACTTCTTACACTACGAGAATGTCACTAATTTTAATCCAATAGAATATTCAGGATATACAAATAACTATAATAATCTCCTTATCCTGATTAAAAACTACTCTCCGCTATCATAACACTTAAAGAAACACACATACAATACAATAACAATGTACCAACTCCAATAAATTACACACTACTAACAAACATGGCCACGAATAGATTTAGCGGCGTAGCGCTATTAGTACACAAGTCTATTCAATATTCTATGGTAAACCAAACGACCTTGAAGCTCTAGCAATACACATAAAATCCAAGAAGAACATGCACATAAAGACAACATACATTGGCCCAAAACAGAACATTCACAAACCAAGTTCTTGAAGACACTTTGTACAATAACCAAACACCATCAATAATTCTAGGAGACTTCAACGGATGGCACCCTGCCTGGGATTCCCCGAAAACGAATTCTCGAGGAAAAACAATACAACGATTTATTGACAACACACAGCTAATCTTACTAAGTGACAAATCCCCCACACATTTCTCAACACACAACACATACACGCATATCGACCTTTCACTTTGCTCAGCAACACTTGACTCACACGCCAAGTGGGAAATACTTAATGATCTCCACGGCAGTGACCATTTTCCGGTATTTATCTGTCTATTCCCTCCAAACACGGTAAACAAATTTTCAAAACCATTTTTTATATTAAAAAATCCAACTGGGAGCAATACGAGACTCTCACACACAAAAATAACGAAATATTCCCCACGTCACTAAACGTCAACAAAGAAGCCGCGCAACTTAACAAAATTATATTACATAGCGCAAACATTTCCATCCCACAAACCTCTGTAAATACCAAGCCCTACAAGGTTCCCTAGTGGAACAAAAAACTATCACAGTTAAAAAAAGAATAACAATTACCTTGGAAAACACTTAATCGCAACATCAACCTACCAATGTTATAAACTACAGACGCTTAAACGTCAAAAAAAAGTTCGAAATAAAAAAATAACGAAGCTTCCAGCTCCTTTACATCAACCATACAACCAGAAACTCCTTCATCTAAAATATGGCGCAACAAAAGGCGCTTCTGCGGACTTAACCCAAGCTAACAAATTCACGCCACACTTAATCCCAAAAACAACACAACAACAACAGATACTCTCAAAATAGCCAACTCCAACTAACAAATATAAAATCAACACAAACAATAATACACCGACCTCAACAGCCAAAACTATCGAGGAAAACATAACTCACCTTGAATTAATTGCAGCACTACAAACACTTAAAGGGTCCACTCCAGGATTAAATAAAATTTCTTACGAAATGATACGCAACAGCTCCCTTACCAGAAAAAAAAACAGAATAAAAAACCTCTTTAACCAAATTTTCAAGAACCACATACCTCAATCCTACAAAATAAGCTTAGTCATACCGATACTTAAACCAAAAACTGACAAAACAAACACCTCTTCGTACAGACCCATTTCTCTTAACTGCTGTCAACACAAACACTAGACAAAATCATAGCGAAAAGACTATGGTGGCTTGTGACCCACAACAAACTTTTAAATACAAACCAATTCGGCTTTAAAAAAAGGCAAATCGACTTCGGATAGTCTCCTATACGTAGATCATCTCATAACGAAGTCGAAGAGGCACACCTCCCTCGTCACTCTTGACTTTTCAACAGCCAGCAGCAGATGGCCTGCCGCTCACCAGGTACGCGGCGAATTCGCCTAGTGACAGCGCGGCGAAGAGCGGTTGGAGAACGTGGGAGTTTAGAGATCAAGAACGGAGATCGTGAGAGCTTGGAGAGCAAGAGAGTTTGGAGAGCAAGGGAGTTTAGAGAGCAAGAGAGGGTAGAGAGATGGAGGGTTTGGAGACCAACAGTGTTTGGATACCAAGGATGGAGAAAGAGAGAGAGGAGACTTGGCGAGAAGAGCGAGGGTGCCGTGTGCAAAAGGAAGTAACGGGACCGCCGCCGGACTTTGGACGCGGCCGTGAACTTTGAACCGAGAGAGAAGGTGCCACATCTCGGCAAAGGAGCGGCACACAAGTATACTATATGCGTCACGGAATCAGCGGGACGACAGCATCAGTCTGGATATCGGCGTGAAGCAGCGCATGAAGGACAAGAGGGTCAAACTGGAGCCGTGGACTTTGGACCCGGTGTGGAGAGTTCCGGCGGGCCGTGCGCAAAAGGGGAATAACGCTTCTCGGAGGCCCTATATAAGCCCGCAGGGAGCTGGCAGGGAGATCAGTCAGTCGATTACGGTCCGTCGAGCCCGATCAGTCGATCAGAAAAAGAAGAGTCGGAGAGTTGAGACAAGAAGTCGATCAAATACAACCCAAGCAAACTACGAGAGAGCCACAACAGGGCGAGTCTTCGAAAGCAGCGCCGTGGGAGCCTACAAGGAGCAAGATTGCCACATTGAGACGTTCGGGATCAGGACTACAAGGAATATCCAGACTGAGACACAGGTGGCTGAGGTCTAAAGGGGCACCACACGGCTAAGTCAAGGCGGTCTGCTTATTCCTGCCAACTAAGTCCTGGCGTTACGCCTGGAGGGTCTACCAGACTTGGATCAGTGAAGGCCGGCGACAAGAAATCGTGAGCTCGAGGTAAGCCTATCGAACCCCAGTGTACCTCGACCCAAGCACTACTTTAGCATTTCCCAGCGTGAGCCCCGTGCGCCAAGTGGAGTTGAGCAGGTCCTGGCGCGATCAGCCAGAAGGAAGAGAAGTCCCGGAGCGGCGCGACCGAACCCCGAGAATAACGAGCCAGAAGGGAGAGAAGTCTCGGAGCGGTGCGACAGGCGTTATCTACTGTAATGACCTTAGATACATAGACGAAGAAACAATCCTCCGAGAACTAAAACCACAGAAAGTAATTGAAGTCAAAAAAATAATGAAGAGACAAAACACCAACAATAACGCCAACAGATAAAGCAACACCACCAACAACAACAACACCAACAACAACCTAACAGAAACCGTACTCATAATACTTACATTTAAAACCCATCAACTCCCTGAAATACTACGAGTCGGCTCTGAAACTGTTTGCGTACGCAACTAAATCCCTTTCCCACTGCGTTGCATAAAGTGCCTCCGCTTCGGACACCCTGCACCCATATGCAAGAGCACCGAAAAATTGTGTAAACAATCCTGAAAATGACCCCCAACACAGCCCTTTGGACCGCAAATGCTCCACATTCCTTAATTAACAAAAACTCACTGTCGTAAAAATTACCGAAAAAGTCGATCACAGAACTGCTCTGGGTATATACTTTGAGCGACACGGATATAAAACTAGAAACTCTTATGCAAACACACTTAAAAGCACCACAACCACAATAAGAACCCGATCTCCAAATACGCTCAGACCAACATCTTCAAATACACAAACTACAACCACATCCTGCGATCACAACCAAACAACCACACCTTCAACCTCATCTCCATCAATCAAAACAACACCGGCACCGGAAAAAATTCTCCAAAACCACAACCAACACGACCAGGATGACACCGAAGCCATGGAATCGGACAACATGAACCCCAGCAGAATATCAACCGCATACGGATCTCAACGCACAAAGGACCTTAAACTAAACATTTTCCCTAAAAATAAGTCAAACCCTCTGGGTAAAAACTTCAAACCAACTAAATCTAAATCCTTAAAAAAAAAACAAACATAACACTAACAGCGACAGCGAATCGGTTTAAGAGTCACAGATCTCCCTTACTTTAAAGTTCAACCTTAGAACTTCTTACACTACGAGAATGTCGCTAATTTTAATCCAATGGAATATTCAAGGATATACAAATAACTATAATAATCTCCTTATCCTAATTAAAAACTACTCTCCGCTATCATAACACTTAAAGAAACACACATACAATACAATAACAATATACCAACTCGAATAAATTACACACTACTAACAAACATGGCCACGAATAGATTTAGCGGCGTAGCGCTATTAGTACACAAGTCTATTCAATATTCTATGGTAAACCAAACGACCTTGAAGCTCTAGCAATACACATAAAATCCAAGAAGAACATGCACATAAAGACAACATACATTGGCCCAAAACAGAACATTCACAAACCAAGTTCTTGAAGACACTTTGTACAATAACCAAACACCATCAATAATTTAGAGGAGACTTTAACGGATGGCACCCTGCCTGGGATTCCCCGAAAACGAATTCTCGAGGAAAAACAATACAACGATTTATTGACAACACACAGCTAATCTTACTAAGTGACAAATCCCCCACACATTTCTCAACACACAACACATACACGCATATCGACCTTTCACTTTGCTCAGCAACACTTGACCCACACGCCAAGTGGGAAATACTTAATGATCTCCACGGCAGTGACCATTTTCCGGTATTTATCTGTCTATTCCCTCCAAACACGATAAACAAATTTTCAAAACCATTTTTTATATTAAAAAATCCAACTGGGAGCAATACGAGACTCTCACACACAAAAATATCGAAATATTCCCCACATCACTAAACGTCAACAAAGAAGCCGCGCAACTTAAAAAAATTATATTACATAGCGCAAACATTTCCATCCCACAAACCTCAGTAAATACAAAGCCCTACAAGGTTCCCTAGTGGAACAAAAAACTATCACAGTTAAAAAAAGAATAACAATTACCTTGGAAAACACTTAATCGCAACATCAACCTACCAATGTTATAAACTACAGACGCTTAAACGTCAAAAAAAAGTTCGAAATAAAAAAATAACGAAGCTTCCAGCTCCTTTACATCAACCATACAACCAGAAACTCCTTCATCTAAAATATGGCGCAACAAAAGGCGCTTCTGCGGACTTAACCCAAGCTAACAAATTCACGCCACACTTAATCCCAAAAACAACACAACAACAACAGATACTCTCAAAATAGCCAACTCCAACTAACAAATATAAAATCAACACAAACAATAATACACCGACCTCAACAGCCAAAACTATCGAGGAAAACATAACTCACCTTGAATTAATTGCAGCACTACAAACACTTAAAGGGTCCACTCCAGGATTAAATAAAATTTCTTACGAAATGATACGCAACAGCTCCCTTACCACAAAAAAACAGAATAAAAAACCTCTTTAAACAAATTTTCAAGAACCACATACCTCAATCCTACAAAATAAGCTTAGTCATACCGATACTTAAACCAAAAACTGACAAAACAAACATCTCTTCGTACAGACCCATTTCCCTTAACTGCTGTCAACACAAACACTAGACAAAATCATAGCGAAAAGACTATGGTGGCTTGTGACCCACAACAAACTTTTAAATACAAACCAATTCGGCTTTAAAAAAGGCAAATCGACTTCGGATAGTCTCCTATACGTAGACCATCTCATAACGTAGTCGAAGAGGCACACCTCCCTCGTCACTCACCAGGTACGCGGCGAATTCGCCTAGCGCGGCGAAGAGCGGTTGGAGAACGTGGGAGTTTAGAGATCAAGAACGGAGATCGTGAGAGCTTGGAGAGCAAGAGAGTTTGGAGAGCAAGGGAGTTTAGAGAGCAAGAGAGGGTAGAGAGATAGAGGGTTTGGAGACCAACAGTGTTTGGATACCAAGGATGGAGAAAGAGAGAGGGGAGACTTGGCGAGAAGAGCGAGGGTGCCGTGTGCAAAAGGAAGTAACGGGACCGCCGCCGGACTTTGGACGCGGCCGTGAACTTTGGACCGAGAGAGAAGGTGCCACATCTCGGCAAAGGAGCGGCACACAAGTATGCTATATGCGTCACGGAATCAGCGGGACGACAGCATCAGTCTGGGTATCGGCGTGAAGCAGCGCATGAAGGACAAGAGGGTCAAACTGGAGCCGTGGACTTTGGACCCGGTGTGGAGAGTTCCGGCGGGCCGTGCGCAAAAGGGGAATAACGCTTCTCGGAGGCCCTATATAAGCCCGCAGGGCGCTGGCAGGGAGATCAGTCAGTCGATTACGGTCCGTCGAGCCCGATCAGTCGATCAGAAAAAGAAGAGTCGGAGAGTTGAGACAACCAGTCGATCAAATACAACCCAAGCAAACTACGAGAGAGCCACAACAGGGCGAGTCGTCGAAAGCAGCGCCGTGGGAGCCTACAAGGAGCAGGATTGCCACATTGAGACGTTCGGGATCAGGACTACAAGGAATCTCCGGACTGAGACACAGGTGGCTGAGGTCTAAAGGGGCACCACACGGCTAAGTCAAGGCGGTCTGCTTATTCCTGCTAACTAAGTCCTGGCGTTACGCCTGGAGGGTCTACCAGACTTGGATCAGTGAAGGCCGGCGACAAGAAATCGTGAGCTCGAGGTAAGCCTATCGAACCCCAGTGTACCTCGACCCAAGCACTACTTTATCGTGTCCCGGCGTGAGCCCCGTGCGCCAAGTGGAGTTTAGCAGGTCCTGGCGCGATCAGCCAGAAGGAAGAGAAGTCCCGGAGCGGCGCGACCGAACCCCGAGAATAACGAGCCAGAAGGGAGAGAAGTCTCGGAGCGGTGCGACAGGCGTTATCTACTGTAATGACCTTAGATACATAGACGAAGAAACAATCCTCCGAGAACTAAAACCACAGAAAGTAATTGAAGTCAAAAAAATAATGAAGAGACAAAACACCAACAATAACACCAACAGATAAAGCAACACCACCAACAACAACAACACCAACAACAACCTAACAGAAACCGTACTCATAATACTTACATTTAAAACCCATCAACTCCCTGAAATACTACGAGTCGGCTCTGAAACTGTTTGCGTACGCAACTAAATCCCTTTCCCACTGCGTTGCATAAAGTGCCTCCGCTTCGGACACCCTGCACCCATATGCAAGAGCACCGAAAAATTGTGTAAACAATCCTGAATATGACCCCCAACACAGCCCTTTGGACCGCAAATGCTTCACATTCCTTAAACAACAAATCAAATCATCACAGAACTGCTCTGGGTATATACTTTGAGCGACACGGATACAAAACTAGAAACTCTTATGCAAACACACTTAAAAGCACCACAACCACAATAAGAACCCGATCTCCAAATACGCTCAGACCAACGTCTTCAAATACACAAACTACAACCACATCCTGCGATCACAACCAAACAAGCACACCTTCAACCTCATCTCCATCAATCAAAACAACACCGGCACCGGAAAAAATTCTCCAAAACCACAACCAACACGACCAGGATGACACCGAAGCCATGGAATCGGACAACATGAACCCCAGCAGAATATCAACCGCATACGGATCTCAACGCACAAAGGACCTTAAACTAAACATTTTCCCTAAAAATAAGTCAAACCCTCTGAGTAAAAACTTCAAACCAACTAAATCAAAATCCTTAAAAAAAACAAACATAACACTAACAGCGACAGCGAATCGGTTTAACAGTCACAGATCTCCCTTACTCTAAAGTTCAACCTTAGAATGTCGCTAATTTTAATCCAATGGAATATTCAAGGATATACAAATAACTATAATAATCTCCTTATCCTAATTAAAAACTACTCTCCGCTATCATAACACTTAAAGAAACACACATACAATACAATAACAATATACCAACTCCAATAAATTACACACTACTAACAAACATGGCCACCAATAGATTTAGCGGCGTAGCGCTATTAGTACACAAGTCTATTCAATATTCTATGGTAAACCAAACGACCTTGAAGCTCTAGCAATACACATAAAATCCAAGAAGAACATGCACATAAAGACAACATACATTGCCCCAAAACAGAACATTCCCAAACCAAATGCTTGAAGACACTTTGTACAATAACTAAACACCATCAATAATTCTAGGAGACTTCAACGGATGGCACCCTGCCTGGGATTCCCCGAAAACGAATTCTCGAGGACAACGATTTATTTACAACACACAGCTAATCTTACTAAATGACAAATCCCCCACACATTTCTCAACACACAACACATACACGCATATCGATCTTTCACTTTGCTCAGCAACACTTGCCCCACACGCCAAGTGGGAAATACTTAATGATCTCCACGGCAGTGACCATTTTCCGGTATTTATATAGATAAACAAATTTTCAAAACCATTTTTTATATTAAAAAATCCAACTGGGAGCAATACGAGACTCTCACACACAAAAATAACGAAATATTCCCCTCGTCACTAAACGTCAACAAAGAAGCCGCGCAACTTAACAAAATTATATTACATAGCGCAAACATTTCCATCCCACAAACCTCAGTAAATACAAAGCCCTACAAGGTTCCCTAGTGGAACAAAAAACTATCACAGTTTAAAAAAGAATAACAATTACCTTGGAAAACACTTAATCGCAACATCAACCTACCAATGTTATAAACTACAGACGCTTAAACGTCAAAAAAAAGTTGGAAATAAAAAAATAACGAAGCTTCCAGCTCCTTTACATCAACCATACAACCAGAAACTCCTTCATCTAAAATATGGCGCAACAAAAGGCGCTTCTGCGGACTTAACCCAAGCTAACAAATTCACGCCGCACTTAATCCCAAAAACAACACAACAACAACAGATACTCTCAAAATAGCCAACTCCAACTAACAAATATAAAATCAACACAAACAATAATACACCGACCTCAACAGCCAAAACTATCGAGGAAAACATAACTCATAACTCAAACACTTAAAGGGTCCACTCCAGGATTAAATAAAATTTCTTACGAAATGATACGCAACAGCTCCCTTACCACAAAAAAAACAGAATAAAAAACCTCTTTAACCAAATTTTCAAGAACCACATACCTCAATCCTAAAAAATAAGCTTAGTCATACCGATACTTAAACCAAAAACTGACAAAACAAACATCTCTTCGTACAGATCCATTTCCCTTAACTGCTGTCAACACAAACACTAGACAAAATCATAGCGAAAAGACTATGGTGGCTTGTGACCCACAACAAACTTTTAAATACAAACCAATTCGGCTTTAAAAAAGGCAAATCGACTTCGGATAGTCTCCTATACGTAGACCATCTCATAACGAAGTCGAAGAGGCACACCTCCGTCGTCACTCTTGACTTTTCAACAGCCAGCAGCAGATGGCCGGCCGCTCACCAGGTACGCGGCGAATTCGCCTAGTGACATCGCGGCGAAGAGCGGTTGGAGAACGTGGGAGTTTAGAGATCAAGAACGGAAAACGTGAGAGTTTGGAGATCAAGGACGGAGATCGTGAGAGCTTGGAGAGCAAGAGAGTTTGGAGAGCAAGGGAGTTTAGAGAGCAAGAGAGGGTAGAGAGATAGAGGGTTTGGAGACCAACAGTGTTTGGATACCAAGGATGGAGAAAGAGAGAGAGGAGACTTGGCGAGAAGAGCGAGGGTGCCGTGTGCAAAAGGAAGTAACGGGACCACCGCCGGCTTTTGAACGCGGCCGAGAACTTTGGCCGAGAGAGAAGGTGCCACATCTCGGCAGAGGAGTGCACACAAGTATGCTATATGCGTCACGGGAATCAGCGGGACGACAGCATCAGGCTGGACATCGGCGTGAAGCAGCGCATGAAGGACAAGAGGGTCAAACTGGAGCCATGGACTTTGGACCCGGTGTGGAGAGTTTCGGCCGTGCACAAAAGGGGAATAACGGTTCCTGGAGGCCCCATATAAGACCGCAGGGCGCTGGCAGGGAGATCAGTCGGTCGATTGCGGTCTGTCGAGCCCGATCAGTCGATCACAAAAAGAAGAGTCGGAGAGTTTAGACAAGCAGTCGATCAAATACCAACCAAGCAAACTACGAGAGAGCCACAACAAGGCGAGTCGTCGAAAGCAGCGCCGTGGGAGCCTACAAGGAGCAAGATTGCCACATCGAGACGTTCGGGATCAGGACTACGAGGAATCTCCGGAATGAGACACAGGTGGCTGAGGTCTAAAGGGGCACCACATGTTTAAGTCAAGGCGGTCTGCTTATTCCTGCCAACGAAGTCCTGGCGTTACGCCTGGAGGGTCTACCAGACTTGGATCAGTGAAGGCCGGCGACAAGAAATCGTGAGGGGTAAGCCTGTTGAACCCTAGTGTACCTCGCCCCAAGCACTACTGGAGTTGAGCAGGTCCTGGCGCGATCAGCCAGAAGGAAGAGAAGTCCCGGAGCGGCGCGACCGAACCCCGACACAGCTAATCTTACTAAATGACAAATCCCCCACACATTTCTCAACACACAACACATACAAATTATGTTTCTCACTTGTGATTTAATTAAAAAATTTTATTTTTATTTATTAATAACTGTCTACCACAATTTATTATTAGGTCGAACTTATTTAATTCACTGCTCGTTTACTTTTCCTCGATTTGCACTACTGCTCGATTCGGATCTCAAAAACGGACTGCCTGATCTCTAGTTCAATGATCAATAATCAAACCTCGGCTTAAGAGAATTTATCCCCAAAAATTGATAAGAGAATGGCTCAAAAGAGTCGAAAATAGGATGATGCAATTTGCCAATTAAATTTGTAGTCCAATCTTGGCCGGAAATTAGTGTTTACATAAGCGGAGTTTTAAGGACCGCTTTGGGGACCTTTTTGTTTACGTTAACGGACTCGGGGCTCGCTTTGGGGATCTTTTGTTTACGTTAGCGGACTGGATGTTTACAGCATCCGTTTGATTTGGGCTGCGTGAAATTGATCTGGGTGGGAATGATTCGGAGGCCTGGTTGAAAGAAATAGCTGACCACGGGTTTATCTCGGGTCTGTCAGAGTTATTTGGAAATTGGCTCTCGGCTCAAAGTTCTTTATAAATTGGGTAAGAGCCCCTAAATAATGTGTCATATAACTCCCCCCATTCTAAATTGAATCGTCCCGATTCATTTGAACTGATGGGTATATTGAATGTAATTGTTGGGTTAATTCGACAATGATATTTTCTTCTAGGGTATTTTCATTGTCGGGTATATTATTTATTTCATTATCGGAAATATTATTTTCTGGTTCAATTTCTATATGATTTTACCATGGTTTGAATATTAAAAATTTTCTGAATTTGATAATAATCATAATAGTTAAATATATAAATGTGAATATGATTAATATTAACGTAACTGGTATTTGAGTTTGTTTAATTTGAATAAATGGATTTAGTATGTATATTATATATATATTATCGAATGTGAGTTCCGAATCATTAGATATAATATATTCGTATACCAAAAAGTCTGTATATTTTCGAGCTGTGATGTATTCCAATATCTTATTGTCTTCATTGGTGTAGGAAATATTATTAATTTTAGTGGTGCCATTAAAAGTTATTAAATATTACCCATTTAAATGAGTGTCATTTTCTCCATTTACAAAAATGGCTCCATTTTGGACTACATCTACATTTTTATTTTTTTCTCGGATTTTGATACAAAAGGATTTTTCTCCATTTATTAATCTATTGAAACAAGAGCCTTTTGGGTTATGTGTGCAATAATTATTAAATATTTCTGTCTTAAAATTAGGCATTACGAAGTACTTATTTCTACAGTTTGCGACGTGATTATCAATTAATAATTTTACACCATTATGTGAAATGGATCTTGAATTGTAAACGTCACAACGATCGGTAATAATAGGGTATTTTATGTAAATTATAATAAGATCTTGATGCTATGCGATTTTAAATTCAGATATATCTAAAAGGTCTGTTATAACTAAGGGTCTATCTTCGTGCTTATAAATTTCTAGTATATCATCATTGTTTAGAATTTTAGTATTAAATACATCAATTTTGGCAAGTGTAATTGTGTCCATTAAATTCATAAGATCGTAAGTAAGCAAACGCAGATGATATTTTCTAAGCGGAATTTCTTGATTTTTAAAGGCTGTTTTGAATTGTTCAGACAAAGATTTTATCTCTTTAAATATTTTAGAAATAATGACGAATTGATCGTTATTATTTTGTATTAAATCATCGATTTTATTTTGGACTGTTATGAAATCATCATGATCTGGTGTTCCCGCTATCCATTTCCAAATGGTGCCTATTTCATTAATGCCTCGTTTTGATCTACTGGGTATAACTTGAGAGATAAGTATATTGATAATTTTTAAATCGTGGGATATTTCCAAAAGAAAATTCTTGTTGTCGTGACCCTTTAGAAATTCTGTTTCAAGATTGATTATTTCTCTATAAAGACTTATATTAGATATATGTAATAAATCTGCGTGTGATTCATAAATAAGAACATCTTTGGTATCATTGTAAAGAAGGAAATCATGGTGCGTGTAATCCATAATTTCGGATTTGGTTGTAGCTACCAGCACTAATAAGTACATTATTGAAATCATTATCTGTAATTTGAAACAAGTTATTTAATATTATCTTTATGAATCGTACGGTTTCTGTTATTTATAATAACTTTATTTGGGAGATTTTCATTAACTATTTGTTTTTTATATCTAGAATTAAGCTTGTTCCTTTCCCCGTGTTTCTTTTTGTATTTTGTCTAACTTTATTGTGAAAATGCCACATTTTCTCTTGGGCTTGCTGCAATAATTTAGGATTATCATCGTGTTTGATTTTATTAAATAATATATCAAAACGTCGATGATTGGTTATTGAATGAATTGTTAAATTATATTTTTGTGCTGCTCTAATTATAATTTCGGGATAATCAATTAAATTAAGCTCATCTTTAATGCAGCGAGCAATTTATCGCAATCGAATACGAAACTATACAAGTAGTGAATATAAGATTTTGGACGTAAAATATGTCAAGACCCAAATTGGTGCTTGACCGATAGGAATCTATACTGGATGTCTTTTGTATTTGTTTTGATTGCAGATAGTGCAATTCTTTATTTACTCAATACTAATAGAGTCAGTTATTTGTTTATAATTTTCATCAAGCCCTCTATGAGCTCTACAATGAGTTTCTGTGATAATAAGAGATCTGTCTTCAGCGTTCTCGACATCCTGGACAAATGTCTTAGTGTATAAAAATTTATTTATAAAATTGTCCTTAAGTGGTTTTTGAATTCTGTAAAAATCTTCTTCCGTTAAGTTATTTATTTGAATCCTAGATAAAGCGTACGCAACAACATTTGTTGCTCCTGGCTTGTAAATAATTTTGGGTGAATAGCTTTCAATAAAGGAATACCACCTTTTCATCTCAATATTTGGATTTTTTTGAGAAATGGAAAATGAAAAAGGTTGATGATCGGTATAGATCTCGATGTTGTTAACCCCATATTAGTAATTTCGAAGATTTTTAAAAGCCCATTTAATGGCTAAAAGTTCCTTTTTATTAGTTGCGTATAATTGTTCAGTTTTGGTCAGAGTTTTTGAAATAAATGTAATTGGTTTTCCTTCCTGAGAAAGAACAGCTCCAATTGCCAAGTCAGATGCGTCCGTTGTGAGAGTAAATTTTTTATTATAGTCTGGTTGTACTAGTTCTACTTGTGCAATTCAAATTCAAACTGTATTAAAGTTTTACGTGATGCCGTTTTTGATACTTTGCGGTTTTGGCCTTCTAAATATTTGTTAAAGGTTTAGCTATCTTTGAGTAATTTTGCACAAATTTTCTGTAATATCCTGTAAGGCCTAGGATACTTCTAAGCTCATGACATTTTTATGTTTGCTTTCAGCTAAATTTTAATAATGAGAATTAAATCTTTGTAATGTTGTTCAATTGTTTTTGAAAATATAATTATGTCATCCATATAAACGTGACATGTTTTACCACTTGTTCTCTTAAAATATCATCCATCGCTCGTTGGAATATTCTTGGAGCGTTGGTTAAACCGAAAGGCATTCTTAGGAATTCGTCTTTCCCGTTGTTTATTGAAAATGAGGTTTTCTGAATGTCTGGTTCATTCATGAGAATCTGATGAAATCCAGATTCCAAGTGAATTATTAAAAGTATTTGGCTTTCCCAAGATTTGACAAAATCACTGAAGGGTCCTGCATTGGATATCTATCTGGTATTGTATTTTCATTAAGATTTTTATTATCAATTACGAGTCTGAGTTTTGGAGTTCCGTCTTCTTTGAAACCTTTTTTTGGTACTACTAGTACTGGTGAATTAGAAGGACTTCTACTTGGCCCTATAATTTCTTCATTTAACATTCTATTTATTTCAGAATTTACCAAATCTGAAGCTGATTGAGCATAAGGGTATTGTTTGCTGTAAATGGCCCTATCATTTACGGTGTTTATTTCATTTATTTTATTTTTGTCGGATTTTTCAACGAAGGCGTGTTCAGGATTTGTATATCCCAAACTAGATTCGCTTTGATTACCCATTTCAGATTCGGATCTGATTTGAGCTTTTTAATCAAAGTATTTTTTTAATATAAATTCCTTGAATGGAAGAATGGTGTTTTCCTCTGTTAAAGAATGTTGGTTTAATATGTTTCCGTTATCATAATTTAATTTTTCTTCTATTCCATTATATTTAATTACTCCCTTAGCTGTATCAATTACCGCTCCTATTTTTTTTTAATAGGTTATAGCCGACCAGTAAATCTGAGTCTAGCCCGTCTATTTCATAAAAAGTATATCGCGTATCAAAAATAGTTATATGATAATATTTCATTATTAAATATCCATTCACTGTAAATATTCTTTTGTGAATTGGAAGCTCGTTCCTATTTTTATAAATTCCTGCTCTTTTATAACGCGAGGGTGCCCGAGTGTCAATTAATATTTTTAATTTTTTATTTATTTTTGGATCATTTCTTATTAAGTAGGGTGAGCCTACTCCTGACTTTTGTCTAAAAAATGTTTCTCCTCAATGTTATTTAATCTCATCGTCTTGTTAGCCGGTTGGTTAACAGTTCCAGTTGGTACTCTTTTATTTTGGGCTTGGCCTTGGTGAGTGTTCTGGGTCTCAAGTTTTTTTGTTTGATCCCACTTGTTCTGACTATAATTATTATTTTGATATTTATTATAGCATTGATTATAGTCGTTGTTAGCCTTATTCTGAACCTGGATAGACTCGTCTACCTCCATTGGTTCCGGGTTATTTTGTGGCTGCCTCTAGGTGTTCCACTGTTTTTGTTGGTTATTATTAAATCTACCCTGGTTCCAAGAAAAATGTTTATTCTGATTATAATAACCGTAAGTATTTTTGTTCTGGTAGTTGTCATGATTAAACCTTAAATTATTATTGTTTCGCTGGTTACTGTAACTATTGTTTTGCTGTCTTGTCTTGTGGTTGAAATGTGTATGTCCATTTCCACTAGAGTTTGGCTCGCTATGTTTTCTCTGAGTAGTAGAGAAACTATTTGCGAAAAGGGCCCTCATGTTGTTGCTTTCCAATTCATGAACTATGACCATTGCATTTGGTAGGTCAGATGGATTCATTGAGAAAATAATATCTGAAATTTGTCCGTTGAAGCCGGTAATGAAATCTCTGAGAGTTGTCTTCCTATGGTTCTTATTCATTTCCGCTGTTATAGGTTTGTTTCTACCGTAGGTTATAATAGTTTTATTAATTAGCAGAGTTAATTTTCTATTAACTGTACCATAATAATCCATTATGGATAATTTTCCCTGAGTCAATACACCTTATTCCAGTTCAATAATGTGAATTGGTCGTTTGTCGCTAAAGACGAAGTCAAGTCTCGCCATTATGGCATCGAAATTTAATACAGTACCGTTATGGGTTAAGGCGTCCTGTTATTTTGTTTCGTAATATAGATAAGGCAGAATAAAATCTTTCACCCCATCTGGCATATTTCCGATTCTCTCCAGCTTACAAATTTATCCTCTTCACCTTTATAATCCCTAACAGATTTGATGATCTCATAAGATGTGTCGCATTTTATATTCGGATCTACAATCTGATAATCCTCAACCGTTTTAATTTTGTGAGAAAGCTGCGATCTTAAGCTAACGATCTCCTCCTTTAAAGGATTTAATTTAAAATTTACAATTTGCTTAATTAATCTCCTACATTTAACATGGTGTTGTTTGTTATTGCCTGATGGCTTGTATTTTCTTGTGGCGGATTCATGTGGAGTCTTCTATTTGCTCCAGTCTGGCTTGTTGAAGGTTCTGGCATTTTGAGAACTCTTTCGAAATTTGAAATTAACTATTCCACTTAGTATATTTATATTTCTTTTCTTACAAAATTTTAATATAGTAATAATAATAAAAAATGTATGATAATAATAAAACAGTATCGCTCACGAATCGTCCTTATTTCTTATATTTTCTCCTCGTTGTTATTTTTCCTGTTGAATGATGATCCTGATTGGGGTCTTCCTTCTTTAATTCTGTTTTTAAATTGGGTCTTCCTTCATTTCCAATATTTGTTTTCTTAGAATGTCTTTGTTCTTGATTTTGAAGATTTTTTAAAATTAGTTTTTACAATGTTTACTTTTTTGATGAAAAATTGTTATTCGCTTTTTGATTTTATATTGTCCGAGCAGTGAATTTATGTTACAATCACTATTTTGTAATTTAAGATTTCAAGGGGATTATTTCATTAATTATTTTCCACCTTAGTTTTTTTGATCAACACAAACTTTTTATTTATTCGTCGGTTGTATCGGTTTTTTTTTGGCTGCGCTAAATTCCTTTTTCACTTCAAAACTTTTTTGTTTTTATTTTAAAGCTTTGCTTTTTTAGAATTTTTTAATCGCACGGCCCCACGTTGGAGCTCAAGAGAGTCGAAAATAGGATGATGCAATTTGCCAATTAAATTTGAAGTCCAATCTTGGCCGGAAATTGGTGTTTACATAAGCGGAGTTTTAGGGACCGCTTTGGGGACCTTTTTGTTTACGTTAACGGACTCGGGGCTCGCTTTGCGGATCTTTTGTTTAGGTAGCGGACTGGATGTTTACAGCATCCGTTTAATTTGGGCTGCATGAAATTTATCTGGGTATGAATGATTCGGAGGCCTGGTTGAAAGAAATAGCTGACCACGGATTTATCTCGGGTCTGTCAGAGGTGTTTGGAAATTGGCTCTCGGCTCAAAGTTGTTTATAAATTGGGTAAGAGCCCTTAAATTATGTGTCACATAACTTAAACGCATATCGACCTTTCACTTTGCTCAACAACACTTGCCACACACGCCAAGTGGGAAATACTTAATTTTATTTTTTATATTAAAAAATCCAACTGGGAGCAATACGAGACTCTCAAACACAAAAATAACGAAATATTCCCCACGTCACTAAACGTCAACAAAGAAGCCGCGCAACTTAACAAAATTATTTTACATAGCGCAAACATTTCCATCCCACAAACCTCAGTAAATACAAAGCCCTACAAGAATCCCTAGTGAAACAAAAAACTAGCACATTAAAAAACAATTAGCTTGGCTCTCGGCTCAAAGTTGTTTATAAATTGGGTAAGAGCCCCTAAATAATGTGTCATATAACTTACACGCATATCGACCTTTCACTTTGCTCAACAACACTTGCCCCACACGCCAAGTGGGAACTTAATGATCTCCACGGCAGTGACCATTTTCCGATAGTTATCAGTCTATTCCCTCCAAACACGATAAACAAAAACCATTTTTTATATTAAAAAAGCCAACTGGGAGCAATACGAGACTCTCACAGACAAAAATAACGAAATATTCCCCACGTCACTAAACGTCAACAAAGAAGCCGCACAACTTAAGAAAATTATATTACATAGTGCAAACATTTCCATCCCACAAACCTCAGTAAATACAAAGCCCTGCAAGGTTCCCTAGTGGAACAAAAAATTAGCACAGTTTAAAAAAGAAAACCAATTATCTTGGAAAGCACTTAATCGCAACATCAACCTACCAATGTTATAAGCTACAGACGCTTAAACGCCAAATACAAGTTCGAAACAAAAAAAGAAAAAGCGAAGCTTCCAGCTCCCTTACAATACCATACATCCAGAAACTCCTTCATCTAAAATATGGAGCAACAAAAGGCGCTTCTGCGGACTTAAAACAAGCTAACAAATTCACGCCACACTTAATCCCAAAAACAGCACAACAACAACAGATACTCTCAAAATAGCCAACTCAACCTAACAAATATAAAATCAACACAAACAATAATACACCGACCTCAACAGCCAAAACTATCGAGGAAAACATAACTCACCTTGAATTAATTGCAGAACTACAAACACTTAAAGGATCCACTCCAGGATTAAAAATAATTTCATACGAAATGATACGTAACAGCTCCCTTACCAAAAAAAAAAAAAACAGAATAAAAAACCTCTAACCAAATTTTCGGGAGCCACATACCTCCATCCTACAAAATAAGCTTAGTCATACCGATACTTAAACCAAAAACTGACAAAACAAACATCTCTTTGTACAGACCCATTTTCCTCAACTGCTGTCCAACAAAAACACTAAAAAAATCATAGCGAAAAGACTATGGTGGCTTGTGACCCACAACTAATTTTTAAATACAAACCAATTCGGCTTTAAAAAAAGGCAAATCGACTTCGGATAGTCTCCTATACGTAGACCATCTCATAACGAAGTCGAAGAGGCACACCTCCCTCGTCACTCTTGAGCCAGCAGCAGATGGCCGGCCGCTCACCAGGTACGCGGCGAATTCGAGTAGTGACAGCGCGGCGAAGAGCGGTTGGAGAACGTGAGAGTTTGAAGATCAAGAACGGAGATCGTGAGAGTTTGGAGAGCAAGAGAGTTTGGAGAGCAAGGGAGTTTAGAGAGCAAGAGAGGGTAGAGAGATAGAGGGTTTGGAGACCAACAGAATTTGGATATCAAGGATGGAGAAAGAGAGAGAGGAGACTTGGCGAGAAAAGCGAGGGTGCCGTGTGCAAAAGGAAGTAACGGGACCGCCGCCGGACTTTGGACGCGGCCGTGAACTTTGGACCGAGAGAGTAGGTACCACATCTCGGCAAAGGAGCGGCACACAAGTATGCTATATGCGTCACGGGAATCAGCGGGACGACATCATCAGTCTGGATATCGGCGTGAAGCAGCGCATGAAGGACAAGAGGGTCAAACTGGAGCCGTGGACTTAGGACCCGGTGTGGAGAGTTCCGGCGGGCCGTGCGCAAAAGGGGAATAACGGTTCCCGGAGGCCCCATATAAGACCGCAGGGCGCTGGACGGGAGATCAGTCAGTCGATTACGGTTCGTCGAGCCCGATCAGTCGATCACGAAAAGAAGAGTCGGAGGGAGCCACAACAAGGTGAGTCGTTGAAAGCAGCGCCTACAAGGAGCAAGATTGCCACATCGAGACGTTCGGGATCAGGACTACAAGGAATCTCCGGACTGAGACACAGGGGGCTGAGGTCTAAAGGGGTACCACATGGCTAAGTCAAGGCGGTCTGCTTATCGGGGGTAAGCCTGTCGAACCCCAGTGTACCTCGGCCCGTTCGCCAAGTGGAGTTGAGCAGGTCCTGGCGCGATCAGCCAGAAGGAAGAGAAGTCCCGAAGTGGCGCGACCGAGCCCCGAGAATAACGAGCCAGAAGGGAGAGAAGTCCCGGAGCGGTGCGACAGAACCCCCAGATAACGAGGCGTTATCTACTGTAATGACCTTAGATACATAGACGAAGAAACAATCCTCCGAGAACTAAAACCACAGAAAGTAATTGAAGTCAAAAAAATAATGAAGAGACAAAACACCAACAATAACACCAACATCTACAGCAACATCACCAACAACAACAACAACACCAACAACAACCTAACAGAAACCGGACTCATAATAATTACATTTAAAACCCATCAACTCCCTGAAATACTGCGAGTCGGCTAGGAAGCAGTTTGCGTACGCAACAACATCCATCTCCCACTGCGTTGCATAAAGTGCCTCCGCTTCGGACACCCTGCACCCATATGCAAGAGCAACGAAAAATGTTTAATCTGCTCAGATGAAAACCACACCAGCGAAGAAGGAACGACAAAAAATGCCTAAATAGCGTAAACAATCTTGTAATTGACCCCCAACACAGCCATTTGGACCGCAAATGCTCCACATTCGTTAAACAACAAGAACTCACTGCCATATAAATCACCGAAAAAGTCGACCACAGAACTGCTCTGGGTATATACTTTGAGCGACACGGATACAAAACAAGAAACTCTTATGCAAACACACTTAAAAGCACCACAACCACAATAAGAACCCGATCTCCAAATATGCTCACATCAACATATTCAAATGCACAAACTACAACCACATCCTGCGATCACAACCAAACAACCACACCTTCAACCTCATCTGCATCAATCAAAACAACTCCGGCACCGGAAAAAATTCTCCAAAACCACAACCAACACGACCAGGATGACACCGAAGCCATGGAAACGGACAACATGAACCCCAGCAGAATATCAACCGCATACGGATCTCAACGCACAAAGGACCTTAAACTAAAAATTTTCCCTAAAGATAAGTCAAACCCTCTGGGTACTAAATTCAAACCAACTAAATCAAAATCCTTTAAAAAAAGAACAAACATACCACTAACAGCGACAGCAAATCGGTTTAAAAGTCACAGATCTCCCTTACTTTAAAGTTCAACCTTAGAACTTCTTACACTACCAGAATGTCACTAATTTTAATTGAATGGAATATTCAAGGATATACAAATAACTATAATAATCTCCTTATCCTGATTAAAAACTACCCTCCGCTATCATAACACTTAACACATACAATACAATAACAATAGTAGCGCTATTAGTACACAAGTCAATTCAACATTCTATGGTAAACCAAACCACCTTGAAGCTCTAGCAATACACATAAAATCCAAGAAGAACATGCACATAAAGACAACATACATTGCCCCAAACGGAACATTCACAAACTAAATGCTTGAAGACACTTTGTACAATAACCAAACACCATCAATAATTCTAGGAGACTTCAACGGATGGCACCCTGCCTGGGATTCCCCGAAAACGAATTCTCGAGGAAAAACAATACAACGATTTATTGACAACACACAGCTAATCTTACTAAGTGACAAATCCCCCACACATTTCTCAACACACAACACATACACGCATATCGACCTTTCACTTTGCTCAGCAACACTTGCCCCACACGCCAAGTGGGCAATGCTTAATGATCTCCACGGCAGTGACCATTTTCCGATAGTTATCAGTCTATTCCCTCCAAACACGATGAACAAATTTTCCAAACCATTTTTTATATTAAAAAAGCCAACTGGGAGCAATACGAGACTCTCACACACAAAAATAACGAAATATTCCCCACGTTACTAAACGTCAACAAAGAAGCCGCACAACTTAAGAAAATTATTTTACATAGCGCAAACATTTCCATCCCACAAACCTCAGTAAATACAAAGCCCTACAAGAATCCCTAGTGGAACAAAAAACTAGCAAATTAAAAAACAATTAGCTTGGTTCTCGGCTCAACGTTGTTTATAAATTGGGTAAGAGCCCCTAAATTATGTGTCATATAACTTACACGCATATCGACCTTTCACTTTGCTGAGCAACACTTGCCCCACACGCCAAGTGGGCAATGCTTAATGATCTCCACGGCAGTGACCATTTTTCGATAGTTATCAGTCTATTCCCTCCAAACATGATAAACAAATTTTCAAAACCATTTTTTATATTTAAAAAAGCCAACTGGGAGCAATATGAGACTCTCACACACAAAAATAACGAAATATTCCCCACGTCACTAAACGTCAACAAAGAAGCCGCGCAACTTAACAAAATTATATTACATAGCGCAAACATTTCCATCCCACAAACCTCAGTAAATACAAAGCCCTACAAGAATCCCTAGTGGAACAAAAAACTAGCACATTAAAAAACAATTAGCTTGGCTCTCGGCTCAAAGTTGTTTATAAATTGGGTAAGAGCCCCTAAATAATGTGTCATATAACTTACACGCATATCGACCTTTCACTTTGCTCAACAACACTTGCCCCACACGCCAAGTGGGAACTTAATGATCTCCACGGCAGTGACCATTTTCCGATAGTTATCAGTCTATTCCCTCCAAACACGATAAACAAAAACCATTTTTTATATTAAAAAAGCCAACTGGGAGCAATACGAGACTCTCACACACAAAAATAACGAAATATTCCCCACGTCACTAAACGTCAACAAAGAAGCCGCGCAACTTAACAAAATTATATTACATAGCGCAAACATTTCCATCCCACAAACCTCTGTAAATACAAAGCCCTACAAGGTTCCCTAGAGGAACAAAAAATTAGCACAGTTAAAAAAAGAAAACAAATTATCTTAAAAGCACTTAATTGCAACATCAACCTACCAATGTTATAAACTACAGACGCTTAAACGCCAAATACAAGTTCGAAACAAAAAAAGAAAAAGCGAAGCTTCCAGCTCCCTTACAATACCATACAACCAAAAACTCCTTCATCTAAAATATGGAGCAACAAAAGGCGCTTCTGCGGACTTAACCCAAGCTAACAAATTCACGCCACACTTAATCCCAAAAACAGCACAACAACAACAGATACTCTCAAAATAGCCAACTCAACCTAACAAATATAAAATCAACACAAACAATAATACACCGACCTCAACAGCCAAAACTATCGAGGAAAACATAACTCACCTTGAATTAATTGCAGAACTACAAACACTTAAAGGATCCACTCCAGGATTAAATAGAATTTCATACGAAATGATACGCAACAGCTCCCTTACCAAAAAAAAAAAAAAACAGAATAAAAAACCTCTAACCAAATTTTCGGGAGCCACATACCTCCATCCTACAAAATAATCTTAGTCAGATACTTAAACCAAAAACTGACAAAACAAACATCTCTTTGTACAGACCCATTTCCCTCAACTGCTGTCCAACAAAAACACTAAAAAAAATCATAGCGAAAAGACTATGGTGGCTTGTGACCCACAACAAGTTTTTAAATACAAACCAATTCGGCTTTAAAAAAAGGCAAATCGACTTCGGATAGTCTCCTATACGTAGACCATCTCATAACGAAGTCGAAGAGGCACACCTCCCTCGTCACTCTTGAGCCAGCAGCAGATGGCCGGCCGCTCACCAGGTACGCGGCGAATTCGAGTAGTGACAGCGCGGCGAAGAGCGGTTGGAGAACGTGAGAGTTTGGAGATCAAGAACGGAGATCGTGAGAGTTTGGAGAGCAAGAGAGTTTGGAGAGCAAGGGAGTTTAGAGAGCAAGAGAGGGTAGAGAGATAGAGGGTTTGGAGACCAACAGAATTTGGATATCAAGGATGGAGAAAGAGAGAGAGGAGACTTGGCGAGAAGAGCGAGGGTGCCGTGTGCAAAAGGAAGTAACGGGACCGCCGCCGGACTTTGGACGCGGCCGTGAACTTTGGACCGAGAGAGAAGGTGCCACATCTCGGCAGAGGAGCGGCACGCAAGTATGCTATATGCGTCACGGGAATCAGCGGGACGACAGGCTGGACAATACAATAATAATAGTAGCGCTATTAGTACACAAGTCAATTCAATATTCTATGGTAAACCAAACGACCTTGAAGCTCTAGCAATACACATAAAATCCAAGAAGAATATGCACATAAAGACAACATAATAACCAAACACCATCAATAATTCTAGGAGACTTCAACGGGATTCCTGGGATTCCCCGAAAATGAATTCTCGAGGAAAAACAATACAACGATTTATTGACAACACACAGATAATCTTACTAAATGACAAATCCCCCACACATTTCTCAACGCACAACACATACACGCATATCGACCATTCACTTTGCTCAGCAACATTGCCCCACACGCCAAGTGGGAAATACTTAATGATCTCCACGGCAGTGACCATTTTCCGATAGTTATCAGTCTATTCCCTCCAAACACGATAAACAAATTTTCAAAACCATTTTTTATATTAAAAAAGCGAACTGGGAGCAATACGAGACTCTCACATACAAAAATAACGAAATATTCCCCACGTCACTAAACGTCAACAAAGAAGCCGCACAACTTAAGAAAATTATATTACATAGTGCAAACATTTCCATCCCACAAACCTCAGTAAATACAAAGCCCTACAAGGTTCCGTAGTGGAACAAAAAATTAGCACAGTTATCTTGGAAAGCACTTAATCGCAACATCAACCTACCAATGTTATAAACTACAGACGCTTAAACGCCAAATACAAGTTCGAAACAAAAAAAGAAAAAGCGAAGCTTCCAGCTCCCTTACAATACCATAAAACCAGAAACTCCTTCATCAAAATATATGGAGCAACAAAAGGCGCTTCTGCGGACTTAACCCAAGCTAACAAATTCACGCCACACTTAATCCCAAAAACAACACAACAACAACAGATACTCTCAAAATAGCCAACTCCCTCTTGCAACAGAGCTTTTAAGCGACCTAGACTTCTTAGACGAATTCCGAAATAACAAATATAAAATCAACACAAACAATAATAAACCGACCTCAACAGCCAAAACTCCAGGATTAAATAGAATTTCTTACGAAATGATACGCAACAGCTCCCTTACCACAAAAAAACAAAATAAAAAAACTCTTTAACCAAATTTTCGAGAGCTACATACCTCAATCCTACAAAATAAGCTTAGTCATACCGTTACTTAAACCAAAAACTGACAAAACAAACACCTCTTCGTACAGACCCATTTCCCTTAACTGCTGTCAACACAAACACTAGACAAAATGATAGCGAAAAGACTATGGTGGCTTGTGACCCACAACAAACTTTTAAATACAAACCAATTCGGCTTTGAAAAAGGCAAATCGAATCGAGACCAACAGAATTTGGATACCAAGGATGGAGAGAGAGAGAGAGGAGACTTGGCGAGAAGAGCGAGGGTGCCGTGTGCGCCAGACTTTGGACGCGGCCGTGAACTTTGGACCGAGAGAGAAGGTGCCACATCTCGGCAAAGGAGCGGCACACAAGTATGCTATATGCGTCACGGGAATCAGCGGGACGACAGCATCAGTCTGGATATCGGCGTGAAGCAGCGCATGAAGGACAAGAGGGTCAAACTGGAGCCGTGGACTTTGGACCCGGTGTGGAGAGTTCCGGCGGGCCGTGCGCAAAAAGGGAATAACGGTTCCCGGGGGCCCTATATAAGACCGCAGGGCGCTGGCAGGGAGACCAGTCAGTCGATTACGGTTCGTCGAGCCCGATCAGTCGATCACGAAAAGAAGAGTCGGAGGGAGCCACAACAAGGTGAGTCGTCGAAAGCAGCGCCGTGGGAGCCTACAAGAAGCAAGATTGCCACATCGAGACGTTCGGGATCAGGACTACAAGGAATCTCCGGACTGAGACACAGGTGGCTGAGGTCTAAAGGGGCACCACATGGCTAAGTCAAGGCGGTCTGCTTATGGGGGGTAAGCCTGTCGAATCCCAGTGTACCTCGCCCCGTGCGCCAAGTGGAGTTGAGCAGGTCCTGAAGCGATCAGCCAGAAGGAAGAGAAGTCCCGAAGCGGCGCGACCGAGCCCCGAGAATAACGAGCCAGAAGGGAGAGAAGTCCCGGAGCGGTGCGACAGAACCCCCAGATAACGAGGCGTTATCTACTGTAATGACCTTAGATACATAGACGAAGAAACAATCCTCCGAGAACTAAAACCACAGAAAGTAATTGAAGTCAAAAAAATAATGAAGAGACAAAACACCAACAATAACACCAACATCTACAGCAACATCACCAACAACAACAACAACACCAACAACAACCTAACAGAAACCGGACTCATAATAATTACATTTAAAACCCATCAACTCCCTGAAATACTGCGAGTCGGCTAGGAAGCAGTTTGCGTACGCAACAACATCCATCTCCCACTGCGTTGCATAAAGTGCCTCCGCTTCGGACACCCTGCACCCATATGCAAGAGCAACGAAAAATGTTTAATCTGCTCAGATGAAAACCACACCAGCGAAGAAGGAACGACAAAAAATGCCTAAATAGCGTAAACAATCTTGTAATTGACCCCCAACACAGCCATTTGGACCGCAAATGCTCCACATTCGTTAAACAACAAGAACTCACTGCCATATAAATCACCGAAAAAGTCGACCACAGAACTGCTCTGGGTATATACTTTGAGCGACACGGATACAAAACAAGAAACTCTTATGCAAACACACTTAAAAGCACCACAACCACAATAAGAACCCGATCTCCAAATATGCTCACATCAACATATTCAAATGCACAAACTACAACCACATCCTGCGATCACAACCAAACAACCACACCTTCAACCTCATCTGCATCAATCAAAACAACTCCGGCACCGGAAAAAATTCTCCAAAACCACAACCAACACGACCAGGATGACACCGAAGCCATGGAAACGGACAACATGAACCCCAGCAGAATATCAACCGCATACGGATCTCAACGCACAAAGGACCTTAAACTAAAAATTTTCCCTAAAGATAAGTCAAACCCTCTGGGTACTAAATTCAAACCAACTAAATCAAAATCCTTTAAAAAAAGAACAAACATACCACTAACAGCGACAGCAAATCGGTTTAAAAGTCACAGATCTCCCTTACTTTAAAGTTCAACCTTAGAACTTCTTACACTACCAGAATGTCACTAATTTTAATTGAATGGAATATTCAAGGATATACAAATAACTATAATAATCTCCTTATCCTGATTAAAAACTACCCTCCGCTATCATAACACTTAACACATACAATACAATAACAATAGTAGCGCTATTAGTACACAAGTCAATTCAACATTCTATGGTAAACCAAACCACCTTGAAGCTCTAGCAATACACATAAAATCCAAGAAGAACATGCACATAAAGACAACATACATTGCCCCAAACGGAACATTCACAAACTAAATGCTTGAAGACACTTTGTACAATAACCAAACACCATCAATAATTCTAGGAGACTTCAACGGATGGCACCCTGCCTGGGATTCCCCGAAAACGAATTCTCGAGGAAAAACAATACAACGATTTATTGACAACACACAGCTAATCTTACTAAGTGACAAATCCCCCACACATTTCTCAACACACAACACATACACGCATATCGACCTTTCACTTTGCTCAGCAACACTTGCCCCACACGCCAAGTGGGCAATGCTTAATGATCTCCACGGCAGTGACCATTTTCCGATAGTTATCAGTCTATTCCCTCCAAACACGATGAACAAATTTTCCAAACCATTTTTTATATTAAAAAAGCCAACTGGGAGCAATACGAGACTCTCACACACAAAAATAACGAAATATTCCCCACGTTACTAAACGTCAACAAAGAAGCCGCACAACTTAAGAAAATTATTTTACATAGCGCAAACATTTCCATCCCACAAACCTCAGTAAATACAAAGCCCTACAAGAATCCCTAGTGGAACAAAAAACTAGCACATTAAAAAACAATTAGCTTGGTTCTCGGCTCAACGTTGTTTATAAATTGGGTAAGAGCCCCTAAATTATGTGTCATATAACTTACACGCATATCGACCTTTCACTTTGCTGAGCAACACTTGCCCCACACGCCAAGTGGGCAATGCTTAATGATCTCCACGGCAGTGACCATTTTTCGATAGTTATCAGTCTATTCCCTCCAAACATGATAAACAAATTTTCAAAACCATTTTTTATATTTAAAAAAGCCAACTGGGAGCAATATGAGACTCTCACACACAAAAATAACGAAATATTCCCCACGTCACTAAACGTCAACAAAGAAGCCGCGCAACTTAACAAAATTATATTACATAGCGCAAACATTTCCATCCCACAAACCTCAGTAAATACAAAGCCCTACAAGAATCCCTAGTGGAACAAAAAACTAGCACATTAAAAAACAATTAGCTTGGCTCTCGGCTCAAAGTTGTTTATAAATTGGGTAAGAGCCCCTAAATAATGTGTCATATAACTTACACGCATATCGACCTTTCACTTTGCTCAACAACACTTGCCCCACACGCCAAGTGGGAACTTAATGATCTCCACGGCAGTGACCATTTTCCGATAGTTATCAGTCTATTCCCTCCAAACACGATAAACAAAAACCATTTTTTATATTAAAAAAGCCAACTGGGAGCAATACGAGACTCTCACACACAAAAATAACGAAATATTCCCCACGTCACTAAACGTCAACAAAGAAGCCGCGCAACTTAACAAAATTATATTACATAGCGCAAACATTTCCATCCCACAAACCTCTGTAAATACAAAGCCCTACAAGGTTCCCTAGAGGAACAAAAAATTAGCACAGTTAAAAAAAGAAAACAAATTATCTTAAAAGCACTTAATTGCAACATCAACCTACCAATGTTATAAACTACAGACGCTTAAACGCCAAATACAAGTTCGAAACAAAAAAAGAAAAAGCGAAGCTTCCAGCTCCCTTACAATACCATACAACCAAAAACTCCTTCATCTAAAATATGGAGCAACAAAAGGCGCTTCTGCGGACTTAACCCAAGCTAACAAATTCACGCCACACTTAATCCCAAAAACAGCACAACAACAACAGATACTCTCAAAATAGCCAACTCAACCTAACAAATATAAAATCAACACAAACAATAATACACCGACCTCAACAGCCAAAACTATCGAGGAAAACATAACTCACCTTGAATTAATTGCAGAACTACAAACACTTAAAGGATCCACTCCAGGATTAAAAATAATTTCATACGAAATGATACGTAACAGCTCCCTTACCAAAAAAAAAAAAACAGAATAAAAAACCTCTAACCAAATTTTCGGGAGCCACATACCTCCATCCTACAAAATAAGCTTAGTCATACCGATACTTAAACCAAAAACTGACAAAACAAACATCTCTTTGTACAGACCCATTTTCCTCAACTGCTGTCCAACAAAAACACTAAAAAAATCATAGCGAAAAGACTATGGTGGCTTGTGACCCACAACTAATTTTTAAATACAAACCAATTCGGCTTTAAAAAAAGGCAAATCGACTTCGGATAGTCTCCTATACGTAGACCATCTCATAACGAAGTCGAAGAGGCACACCTCCCTCGTCACTCTTGAGCCAGCAGCAGATGGCCGGCCGCTCACCAGGTACGCGGCGAATTCGAGTAGTGACAGCGCGGCGAAGAGCGGTTGGAGAACGTGAGAGTTTGAAGATCAAGAACGGAGATCGTGAGAGTTTGGAGAGCAAGAGAGTTTGGAGAGCAAGGGAGTTTAGAGAGCAAGAGAGGGTAGAGAGATAGAGGGTTTGGAGACCAACAGAATTTGGATATCAAGGATGGAGAAAGAGAGAGAGGAGACTTGGCGAGAAGAGCGAGGGTGCCGTGTGCAAAAGGAAGTAACGGGACCGCCGCCGGACTTTGGACGCGGCCGTGAACTTTGGACCGAGAGAGTAGGTACCACATCTCGGCAAAGGAGCGGCACACAAGTATGCTATATGCGTCACGGGAATCAGCGGGACGACATCATCAGTCTGGATATCGGCGTGAAGCAGCGCATGAAGGACAAGAGGGTCAAACTGGAGCCATGGACTTAGGACCCGGTGTGGAGAGTTCCGGCGGGCCGTGCGCAAAAGGGGAATAACGGTTCCCGGAGGCCCCATATAAGACCGCAGGGCGCTGGACGGGAGATCAGTCAGTCGATTACGGTTCGTCGAGCCCGATCAGTCGATCACGAAAAGAAGAGTCGGAGGGAGCCACAACAAGGTGAGTCGTTGAAAGCAGCGCCTACAAGGAGCAAGATTGCCACATCGAGACGTTCGGGATCAGGACTACAAGGAATCTCCGGACTGAGACACAGGGGGCTGAGGTCTAAAGGGGTACCACATGGCTAAGTCAAGGCGGTCTGCTTATCGGGGGTAAGCCTGTCGAACCCCAGTGTACCTCGGCCCGTTCGCCAAGTGGAGTTGAGCAGGTCCTGGCGCGATCAGCCAGAAGGAAGAGAAGTCCCGAAGTGGCGCGACCGAGCCCCGAGAATAACGAGCCAGAAGGGAGAGAAGTCCCGGAGCGGTGCGACAGAACCCCCAGATAACGAGGCGTTATCTACTGTAATGACCTTAGATACATAGACGAAGAAACAATCCTCCGAGAACTAAAACCACAGAAAGTAATTGAAGTCAAAAAAATAATGAAGAGACAAAACACCAACAATAACACCAACATCTACAGCAACATCACCAACAACAACAACAACACCAACAACAACCTAACAGAAACCGGACTCATAATAATTACATTTAAAACCCATCAACTCCGTGAAATACTGCGAGACCTTTGTACCGCAAATGTTCCACATTCCTTAAACAACAAGAACTCACTGCCATATAAATCACCGAAAAAGTCGATCGTAGAACTGCTCTGGGTATGTACTTTGAGCGATATTTTCTAAGTGGAATTTCTTGATTTTTAAAGGCTGTTTTGAATTGTTCAGACAAAGATTTTATCTCTTTAAATATTTTAGAAATAATGACGAATTGATCGTTATTATTTTGTATTAAATCATCGATTTTATTTTGGACTGTTATGAAATCATCATGATCTGGTGTTCCCGCTATCCATTTCCAAATGGTGCCTATTTCATTAATGCCTCGTTTTGATCTACTGGGTATAACTTGAGAGATAAGTATATTGATAATTTTTAAATCGTGGGATATTTCTAAAAGAAAATTCTTGTTGTCGTGACCCTTTGGAAATTCTGTTTCAAGATTAATTATTTCTCTATAAAGACTTATATTAGATATATGTAATAAATCTGCGTGTGATTCATAAATAAGAACATCTTTGGTATCATTGTAAAGAAGGAAATCATGGTGCGTGTAATCCATAATTTCGGATTTGGTTGTAGCTACCAGCACTAATAAGTACATTATTGAAATCATTACCTATAATTTGAAACAAGTTATTTAATATTATCTTTATGAATCGTACGGTTTCTGTTATTTATAATAACTTTATTTGGGAGATTTTCATTAACTATTTGTTTTTTATATCTAGAATTAAGCTTGTTCCTTTCCCCGTGTTTCTTTTTGTATTTTGTCTAACTTTATTGTGAAAATGCCACATTTTCTCTTGGGCTTGCTGCAATAATTTAGGATTATCATCGTGTTTGATTTTATTAAATAATATATCAAAACGTCGATGATTGGTTATTGAATGAATTGTTAAATTATATTTTTGTGCTGCTCTAATTATAATTTCGGGATAATCAATTAAATTAAGCTCATCTTTAATGCAGCGAGCAATTTATCGCAATCGAATACGAAACTATACAAGTAGTGAATATAAGATTTTGGACGTAAAATATGTCAAGACCCAAATTGGTGCTTGACCGATAGGAATCTATACTGGATGTCTGTTGTATTTGTTTTGATTGCAGATAGTGCAATTCTTTATTTACTCAATACTAATAGAGTCAGTTATTTGTTTATAATTTTCATCAAGCCCTCTATGAGCTCTACAATGAGTTTCTGTGATAATAAGAGATCTGTCTTCAGCGTTCTCGACATCCTGGACAAATGTCTTAGTGTATAAAAATTTATTTATAAAATTGTCCTTAAGTGGTTTTTGAATTCTGTAAAAATCTTCTTCCGTTAAGTTATTTATTTGAATCCTAGATAAAGCGTACGCAACAACATTTGTTGCTCCTGGCTTGTAAATAATTTTGGGTGAATAGCTTTCAATAAAGGAATACCACCTTTTCATCTCAATATTTGGATTTTTTTGAGAAATGGAAAATGAAAAAGGTTGATGATCGGTATAGATCTCGATGTTGTTAACCCCATATTAGTAATTTCGAAGATTTTTAAAAGCCCATTTAATGGCTAAAAGTTCCTTTTTATTGGTTGCGTATAATTGTTCAGTTTTTGTCAGAGTTTTTGAAATAAATGTAATTGGTTTTCCTTCCTGAGAAAGAACAGCTCCAATTGCCAAGTCAGATGCGTCCGTTGTGAGAGTAAATTTTTTATTATCTGGTTGTACTAGTTCTACTTGTGCAATTCAAATTCAAACTGTATTAAAGTTTTACGTGATGCCGTTTTTGATACTTTGCGGTTTTGGCCTTCTAAATATTTGTTAAAGGTTTAGCTATCTTTGAGTAATTTTGCACAAATTTTCTGTAATATCCTGTAAGGCCTAGGATACTTCTAAGCTCATGACATTTTTATGTTTGCTTTCAGCTAAATTTTAATAATGAGAATTAAATCTTTGTAATGTTGTTCAATTGTTTTTGAAAATATAATTATGTCATCCATATAAACGTGACATGTTTTACCACTTGTTCTCTTAAAATATCATCCATCGCTCGTTGGAATATTCTTGGAGCGTTGGTTAAACCGAAAGGCATTCTTAGGAATTCGTCTTTCCCGTTGTTTATTGAAAATGAGGTTTTCTGAATGTCTGGTTCATTCATGAGAATCTGATGAAATCCAGATTCCAAGTGAATTATTAAAAGTATTTGGCTTTCCCAAGATTTGACAAAATCACTGAAGGGTCCTGCATTGGATATCTATCTGGTATTGTATTTTCATTAAGATTTTTATTATCAATTACGAGTCTGAGTTTTGGAGTTCCGTCTTCTTTGAAACCTTTTTTTGGTACTACTAGTACTGGTGAATTAGAAGGACTTCTACTTGGCCCTATAATTTCTTCATTTAACATTCTATTTATTTCAGAATTTACCAAATCTGAAGCTGATTGAGCATAAGGGTATTGTTTGCTGTAAATGGCCCTATCATTTACGGTGTTTATTTCATTTATTTTATTTTTGTCGGATTTTTCAACGAAGGCGTGTTCAGGATTTGTATATCCCAAACTAGATTCGCTTTGATTACCCATTTCAGATTCGGATCTGATTTGAGCTTTTTAATCAAAGTATTTTTTTAATATAAATTCCTTGAATGGAAGAATGGTGTTTTCCTCTGTTAAAGAATGTTGGTTTAATATGTTTCCGTTATCATAATTTAATTTTTCTTCTATTCCATTATATTTAATTACTCCCTTAGCTGTATCAATTACCGCTCCTATTTTTTTTTAATAGGTTATAGCCGACCAGTAAATCTGAGTCTAGCCCGTCTATTTCATAAAAAGTATATCGCGTATCAAAAATAGTTATATGATAATATTTCATTATTAAATATCCATTCACTGTAAATATTCTTTTGTGAATTGGAAGCTCGTTCCTATTTTTATAAATTCCTGCTCTTTTATAACGCGAGGGTGCCCGAGTGTCAATTAATATTTTTAATTTTTTATTTATTTTTGGATCATTTCTTATTAAGTAGGGTGAGCCTACTCCTGACTTTTGTCTAAAAAATGTTTCTCCTCAATGTTATTTAATCTCATCGTCTTGTTAGCCGGTTGGTTAACAGTTCCAGTTGGTACTCTTTTATTTTGGGCTTGGCCTTGGTGAGTGTTCTGGGTCTCAAGTTTTTTTGTTTGATCCCACTTGTTCTGACTATAATTATTATTTTGATATTTATTATAGCATTGATTATAGTCGTTGTTAGCCTTATTCTGAACCTGGATAGACTCCTCTACCTCCATTGGTTCCGGGTTATTTTGTGGCTGCCTCTAGGTGTTCCACTGTTTTTGTTGGTTATTATTAAATCTACCCTGGTTCCAAGAAAAATTTTTATTCTGATTATAATAACCGTAAGTATTTTTGTTCTGGTAGTTGTCATGATTAAACCTTAAATTATTATTGTTTCGCTGGTTACTGTAACTATTGTTTTGCTGTCTTGTCTTGTGGTTGAAATGTGTATGTCCATTTCCACTAGAGTTTGGCTCGCTATGTTTTCTCTGAGTAGTAGAGGAACTATTTGCGAAAAGGGCCCTCATGTTGTTGCTTTCCAATTCATGAACTATGACCATTGCATTTGGTAGGTCAGATGGATTCATTGAGAAAATAATATCTGAAATTTGTCCGTTGAAGCCGGTAATGAAATCTCTGAGAGTTGTCTTCCTATGGTTCTTATTCATTTCCGCTGTTATAGGTTTGTTTCTACCGTAGGTTATAATAGTTTTATTAATTAGCAGAGTTAATTTTCTATTAACTGTACCATAATAATCCATTATGGATAATTTTCCCTGAGTCAATACACCTTATTCCAGTTCAATAATGTGAATTGGTCGTTTGTCGCTAAAGACGAAGTCAAGTCTCGCCATTATGGCATCGAAATTTAATACAGTACCGTTATGGGTTAAGGCGTCCTGTTATTTTGTTTCGTAATATAGATAAGGCAGAATAAAATCTTTCACCCCATCTGGCATATTTCCGATTCTCTCCAGCTTACAAATTTATCCTCTTCACCTTTATAATCCCTAACAGATTTGATGATCTCATAAGATGTGTCGCATTTTATATTCGGATCTACAATCTGATAATCCTCAACCGTTTTAATTTTGTGAGAAAGCTGCGATCTTAAGCTAACGATCTCCTCCTTTAAAGGATTTAATTTAAAATTTACAATTTGCTTAATTAATCTCCTACATTTAACATGGTGTTGTTTGTTATTGCCTGATGGCTTGTATTTTCTTGTGGCGGATTCATGTGGAGTCTTCTATTTGCTCCAGTCTGGCTTGTTGAAGGTTCTGGCATTTTGAGAACTCTTTCGAAATTTGAAATTAACTATTCCACTTAGTATATTTATATTTCTTTTCTTACAAAATTTTAATATAGTAATAATAATAAAAAATGTATGATAATAATAAAACAGTATCGCTCACGAATCGTCCTTATTTCTTATATTTTCTCCTCGTTGTTATTTTTCCTGTTGAATGATGATCCTGATTGGGGTCTTCCTTCTTTAATTCTGTTTTTAAATTGGGTCTTCCTTCATTTCCAATATTTGTTTTCTTAGAATGTCTTTGTTCTTGATTTTGAAGATTTTTTAAAATTAGTTTTTACAATGTTTACTTTTTTGATGAAAAATTGTTATTCGCTTTTTGATTTTATATTGTCCGAGCAGTGAATTTATGTTACAATCACTATTTTGTAATTTGAGATTTCAAGGGGATTATTTCATTAATTATTTTCCACCTTAGTTTTTTTGATCAACACAAACTTTTTATTTATTCGTCGGTTGTATCGGGTTTTTTTTGGCTGCGCTAAATTCCTTTTTCACTTCAAAACTTTTTTGTTTTTATTTTAAAGCTTTGCTTTTTTAGAATTTTTTAATCGCACGGCCCCACGTTGGAGCTCAAGAGAGTCGAAAATAGGATGATGCAATTTGCCAATTAAATTTGAAGTCCAATCTTGGCCGGAAATTGGTGTTTACATAAGCGGAGTTTTAGGGACCGCTTTGGGGACCTTTTTGTTTACGTTAACGGACTCGGGGCTCGCTTTGCGGATCTTTTGTTTAGGTAGCGGACTGGATGTTTACAGCATCCGTTTAATTTGGGCTGCATGAAATTTATCTGGGTATGAATGATTCGGAGGCCTGGTTGAAAGAAATAGCTGACCACGGATTTATCTCGGGTCTGTAAGAGGTGTTTGGAAATTGGCTCTCGGCTCAAAGTTGTTTATAAATTGGGTAAGAGCCCTTAAATTATGTGTCACATAACTTACACGCATATCGACCTTTCACTTTGCTCAACAACACTTGCCACACACGCCAAGTGGGAAATACTTAATTTTATTTTTTATATTAAAAAATCCAACTGGGAGCAATACGAGACTCTCAAACACAAAAATAACGAAATATTCCCCACGTCACTAAACGTCAACAAAGAAGCCGCGCAACTTAACAAAATTATTTTACATAGCGCAAACATTTCCATCCCACAAACCTCAGTAAATACAAAGCCCTACAAGAATCCCTAGTGAAACAAAAAACTAGCACATTAAAAAACAATTAGCTTGGCTCTCGGCTCAAAGTTGTTTATAAATTGGGTAAGAGCCCCTAAATAATGTGTCATATAACTTACACGCATATCGACCTTTCACTTTGCTCAACAACACTTGCCCCACACGCCAAGTGGGAACTTAATGATCTCCACGGCAGTGACCATTTTCCGATAGTTATCAGTCTATTCCCTCCAAACACGATAAACAAAAACCATTTTTTATATTAAAAAAGCCAACTGGGAGCAATACGAGACTCTCACACACAAAAATAACGAAATATTCCCCACGTCACTAAACGTCAACAAAGAAGCCGCGCAACTTAACAAAATTATATTACATAGCGCAAACATTTCCATCCCACAAACCTCTGTAAATACAAAGCCCTACAAGGTTCCCTAGAGGAACAAAAAATTAGCACAGTTAAAAAAAGAAAACAAATTATCTTAAAAGCACTTAATTGCAACATCAACCTACCAATGTTATAAACTACAGACGCTTAAACGCCAAATACAAGTTCGAAACAAAAAAAGAAAAAGCGAAGCTTCCAGCTCCCTTACAATACCATACAACCAAAAACTCCTTCATCTAAAATATGGAGCAACAAAAGGCGCTTCTGCGGACTTAACCCAAGCTAACAAATTCACGCCACACTTAATCCCAAAAACAGCACAACAACAACAGATACTCTCAAAATAGCCAACTCAACCTAACAAATATAAAATCAACACAAACAATAATACACCGACCTCAACAGCCAAAACTATCGAGGAAAACATAACTCACCTTGAATTAATTGCAGAACTACAAACACTTAAAGGATCCACTCCAGGATTAAAAATAATTTCATACGAAATGATACGTAACAGCTCCCTTACCAAAAAAAAAAACAGAATAAAAAACCTCTAACCAAATTTTCGGGAGCCACATACCACCATCCTACAAAATAAGCTTAGTCAGATACTTAAACCAAAAACTGACAAAACAAACATCTCTTTGTACAGACCCATTTCCCTCAACTGCTGTCCAACAAAAACACTAAAAAAATCATAGCGAAAAGACTATGGTGGCTTGTGACCCACAACAAATTTTTAAATACAAACCAATTCGGCTTTAAAAAAAGGCAAATCGACTTCGGATAGTCTCCTATACGTAGACCATCTCATAACGAAGTCGAAGAGGCACACCTCCCTCGTCACTCTTGAGCCAGCAGCAGATGGCCGGCCGCTCACCAGGTACGCGGCGAATTCGAGTAGTGACAGCGCGGCGAAGAGCGGTTGAAGAACGTGAGAGTTTGAAGATCAAGAACGGAGATCGTGAGAGTTTGGAGAGCAAGAGAGTTTGGAGAGCAAGGGAGTTTAGAGAGCAAGAGAGGGTAGAGAGATAGAGGGTTTGGAGACCAACAGAATTTGGATATCAAGGATGGAGAAAGAGAGAGAGGAGACTTGGCGAGAAGAGCGAGGGTGCTGTATGCAAAAGGAAGTAACGGGACCGCCGCCGGACTTTGGACGCGGCCGTGAACTTTGGACCGAGAGAGTAGGTACCACATCTCGGCAAAGGAGCGGCACACAAGTATGCTATATGCGTCACGGGAATCAGCGGGACGACATCATCAGTCTGGATATCGGCGTGAAGCAGCGCATGAAGGACAAGAGGGTCAAACTGGAGCCGTGGACTTAGGACCCGGTGTGGAGAGTTCCGGCGGGCCGTGCGCAAAAGGGGAATAACGGTTCCCGGAGGCCCCATATAAGACCGCAGGGCGCTGGACGGGAGATCAGTCAGTCGATTACGGTTCGTCGAGCCCGATCAGTCGATCACGAAAAGAAGAGTCGGAGGGAGCCACAACAAGGTGAGTCGTCGAAAGCAGCGCCTACAAGGAGCAAGATTGCCACATCGAGACGTTCGGGATCAGGACTACAAGGAATCTCCGGACTGAGACACAGGGGGCTGAGGTCTAAAGGGGTACCACATGGCTAAGTCAAGGCGGTCTGCTTATCGGGGGTAAGCCTGTCGAACCCCAGTGTACCTCGGCCCGTTCGCCAAGTGGAGTTGAGCAGGTCCTGGCGCGATCAGCCAGAAGGAAGAGAAGTCCCGAAGTGGCGCGACCGAGCCCCGAGAATAACGAGCCAGAAGGGAGAGAAGTCCCGGAGCGGTGCGACAGAACCCCCAGATAACGAGGCGTTATCTACTGTAATGACCTTAGATACATAGACGAAGAAACAATCCTCCGAGAACTAAAACCACAGAAAGTAATTGAAGTCAAAAAAATAATGAAGAGACAAAACACCAACAATAACACCAACATCTACAGCAACATCACCAACAACAACAACAACACCAACAACAACCTAACAGAAACCGGACTCATAATAATTACATTTAAAACCCATCAACTCCCTGAAATACTGCGAGTCGGCTAGGAAGCAGTTTGCGTACGCAACAACATCCATCTCCCACTGCGTTGCATAAAGTGCCTCCGCTTCGGACACCCTGCACCCATATGCAAGAGCAACGAAAAATATTTAAACTGCTCAGATGAAAACCACACCAGCGAAGAAGAAACGACAAAAAATGCCTAAATAGCGTAAACAATCCTGTAATTGACCCCCAACACAGCCCTTTGGACCGCAAATGATCCACATTCCTTAAACAACAAGAACTCACTGCCATATAAATCACCGAAAAAGTCGACCACAGAACTGCTCTGGGTATATACTTTGAGCGACACGGATAGAAAACAAGAAACTCTTATGCAAACACACTTAAAAGCACCACAACCACAATAAGAACCCGATCTCCAAATATGCTTACATCAACATATTCAAATGCACAAACTACAACCACATCCTGCGATCACAACCAAACAACCACACCTTCAACCTCATCTGCATCAATCAAAACAACTCCGGCACCGGAAAAAATTCTCCAAAACCACAACCAACACGACCAGGATGACACCGAAGCCATGGAAACGGACAACATGAACCCCAGCAGAATATCAACCGCATACGGATCTCAACGCACAAAGGACCTTAAACTAAAAATTTTCCCTAAAGATAAGTCAAACCCTCTGGGTACTAAATTCAAACCAACTAAATCAAAATCCTTTAAAAAAAGAACAAACATACCACTAACAGCGACAGCAAATCGGTTTAAAAGTCACAGATCTCCCTTACTTTAAAGTTCAACCTTAGAACTTCTTACACTACCAGAATGTCACTAATTTTAATTGAATGGAATATTCAAGGATATACAAATAACTATAATAATCTCCTTATCCTGATTAAAAACTACCCTCCGCTATCATAACACTTAACACATACAATACAATAACAATAGTAGCGCTATTAGTACACAAGTCAATTCAACATTCTATGGTAAACCAAACCACCTTGAAGCTCTAGCAATACACATAAAATCCAAGAAGAACATGCACATAAAGACAACATACATTGCCCCAAACAGAACATTCACAAACCAAATGCTTGAAGACACTTTGTACAATAACCAAACACCATCAATAATTCTAGGAGACTTCAACGGATGGCACCCTGCCTGGGATTCCCCGAAAACGAATTCTCGAGGAAAAACAATACAACGATTTATTGACAACACACAGCTAATCTTACTAAGTGACAAATCCCCCACACATTTCTCAACACACAACACATACACGCATATCGACCTTTCACTTTGCTCAGCAACACTTGCCCCACACGCCAAGTGGGCAATGCTTAATGATCTCCACGGCAGTGACCATTTTCCGATAGTTATCAGTCTATTCCCTCCAAACACGATGAACAAATTTTCCAAACCATTTTTTATATTAAAAAAGCCAACTGGGAGCAATACGAGACTCTCACACACAAAAATAACGAAATATTCCCCACGTTACTAAACGTCAACAAAGAAGCCGCACAACTTAACAAAATTATTTTACATAGCGCAAACATTTCCATCCCACAAACCTCAGTAAATACAAAGCCCTACAAGAATCCCTAGTGGAACAAAAAACTAGCACATTAAAAAACAATTAGCTTGGTTCTCGGCTCAACGTTGTTTATAAATTGGGTAAGAGCCCCTAAATTATGTGTCATATAACTTACACGCATATCGACCTTTCACTTTGCTGAGCAACACTTGCCCCACACGCCAAGTGGGCAATGCTTAATGATCTCGACGGCAGTGACCATTTTTCGATAGTTATCAGTCTATTCCCTCCAAACATGATAAACAAATTTTCAAAACCATTTTTTATATTTAAAAAAGCCAACTGGGAGCAATACGAGACTCTCACACACAAAAATAACGAAATATTCCCCACGTCACTAAACGTCAACAAAGAAGCCGCGCAACTTAACAAAATTATATTACATAGCGCAAACATTTCCATCCCACAAACCTCTGTAAATACAAAGCCCTACAAGGTTCCCTAGAGGAACAAAAAATTAGCACAGTTAAAAAAAGAAAACAAATTATCTTAAAAGCACTTAATTGCAACATCAACCTACCAATGTTATAAACTACAGACGCTTAAACGCCAAATACAAGTTCGAAACAAAAAAAGAAAAAGCGAAGCTTCCAGCTCCCTTACAATACCATACAACCAAAAACTCCTTCATCTAAAATATGGAGCAACAAAAGGCGCTTCTGCGGACTTAACCCAAGCTAACAAATTCACGCCACACTTAATCCCAAAAACAGCACAACAACAACAGATACTCTCAAAATAGCCAACTCAACCTAACAAATATAAAATCAACACAAACAATAATACACCGACCTCAACAGCCAAAACTATCGAGGAAAACATAACTCACCTTGAATTAATTGCAGAACTACAAACACTTAAAGGATCCACTCCAGGATTAAATAGAATTTCATACGAAATGATACGCAACAGCTCCCTTACCAAAAAAAAAAAAAAACAGAATAAAAAACCTCTAACCAAATTTTCGGGAGCCACATACCTCCATCCTACAAAATAATCTTAGTCAGATACTTAAACCAAAAACTGACAAAACAAACATCTCTTTGTACAGACCCATTTCCCTCAACTGCTGTCCAACAAAAACACTAAAAAAATCATAGCGAAAAGACTATGGTGGCTTGTGACCCACAACAAATTTTTAAATACAAACCAATTCGGCTTTAAAAAAAGGCAAATCGACTTCGGATAGTCTCCTATACGTAGACCATCTCATAACGAAGTCGAAGAGGCACACCTCCCTCGTCACTCTTGAGCCAGCAGCAGATGGCCGGCCGCTCACCAGGTACGCGGCGAATTCGAGTAGTGACAGCGCGGCGAAGAGCGGTTGGAGAACGTGAGAGTTTGGAGATCAAGAACGGAGATCGTGAGAGTTTGGAGAGCAAGAGAGTTTGGAGAGCAAGGGAGTTTAGAGAGCAAGAGAGGGTAGAGAGATAGAGGGTTTGGAGACCAACAGAATTTGGATATCAAGGATGGAGAAAGAGAGAGAGGAGACTTGGCGAGAAGAGCGAGGGTGCCGTGTGCAAAAGGAAGTAACGGGACCGCCGCCGGACTTTGGACGCGGCCGTGAACTTTGGACCGAGAGAGAAAGTGCCACATCTCGGCAGAGGAGCGGCACGCAAGTATGCTATATGCGTCACGGGAATCAGCGGGACGACAGGCTGGACAATACAATAATAGTAGTAGCGCTATTAGTACACAAGTCAATTCAATATTCTATGGTAAACCAAACGACCTTGAAGCTCTAGCAATACACATAAAATCCAAGAAGAATATGCACATAAAGACAACATAATAACCAAACACCATCAATAATTCTAGGAGACTTCAACGGGATTCCTGGGATTCCCCGAAAATGAATTCTCGAGGAAAAACAATACAACGATTTATTGACAACACACAGATAATCTTACTAAATGACAAATCCCCCACACATTTCTCAACACACAACACATACACGCATATCGACCTTTCACTTTGCTCAGCAACATTGCCCCACACGCCAAGTGGGAAATACTTAATGATCTCCACGGCAGTGACCATTTTCCGATAGTTATCAGTCTATTCCCTCCAAACACGATAAACAAATTTTCAAAACCATTTTTTATATTAAAAAAGCGAACTGGGAGCAATACGAGACTCTCACATACAAAAATAACGAAATATTCCCCACGTCACTAAACGTCAACAAAGAAGCCGCACAACTTAAGAAAATTATATTACATAGTGCAAACATTTCCATCCCACAAACCTCAGTAAATACAAAGCCCTACAAGGTTCCGTAGTGGAACAAAAAATTAGCACAGTTATCTTGGAAAGCACTTAATCGCAACATCAACCTACCAATGTTATAAACTACAGACGCTTAAACGCCAAATACAAGTTCGAAACAAAAAAAGAAAAAGCGAAGCTTCCAGCTCCCTTACAATACCATAAAACCAGAAACTCCTTCATCAAAATATATGGAGCAACAAAAGGCGCTTCTGCGGACTTAACCCAAGCTAACAAATTCACGCCACACTTAATCCCAAAAACAACACAACAACAACAGATACTCTCAAAATAGCCAACTCCCTCTTGCAACAGAGCTTTTAAGCGACCTAGACTTCTTAGACGAATTCCGAAATAACAAATATAAAATCAACACAAACAATAATAAACCGACCTCAACAGCCAAAACTCCAGGATTAAATAGAATTTCTTACGAAATGATACGCAACAGCTCCCTTACCACAAAAAAACAAAATAAAAAAACTCTTTAACCAAATTTTCGAGAGCTACATACCTCAATCCTACAAAATAAGCTTAGTCATACCGTTACTTAAACCAAAAACTGACAAAACAAACACCTCTTCGTACAGACCCATTTCCCTTAACTGCTGTCAACACAAACACTAGACAAAATGATAGCGAAAAGACTATGGTGGCTTGTGACCCACAACAAACTTTTAAATACAAACCAATTCGGCTTTGAAAAAGGCAAATCGAATCGAGACCAACAGAATTTGGATACCAAGGATGGAGAGAGAGAGAGAGGAGACTTGGCGAGAAGAGCGAGGGTGCCGTGTGCGCCAGACTTTGGACGCGGCCGTGAACTTTGGACCGAGAGAGAAGGTGCCACATCTCGGCAAAGGAGCGGCACACAAGTATGCTATATGCGTCACGGGAATCAGCGGGACGACATCATCAGTCTGGATATCGGCGTGAAGCAGCGCATGAAGGACAAGAGGGTCAAACTGGAGCCGTGGACTTTGGACCCGGTGTGGAGAGTTCCGGCGGGCCGTGCGCAAAAAGGGAATAACGGTTCCCGGGGGCCCCATATAAGACCGCAGGGCGCTGGCAGGGAGACCAGTCAGTCGATTACGGTTCGTCGAGCCCGATCAGTCGATCACGAAAAGAAGAGTCGGAGGGAGCCACAACAAGGTGAGTCGTCGAAAGCAGCGCCGTGGGAGCCTACAAGAAGCAAGATTGCCACATCGAGACGTTCGGGATCAGGACTACAAGGAATCTCCGGACTGAGACACAGGTGGCTGAGGTCTAAAGGGGCACCACATGGCTAAGTCAAGGCGGTCTGCTTATGGGGGGTAAGCCTGTCGAATCCCAGTGTACCTCGCCCCGTGCGCCAAGTGGAGTTGAGCAGGTCCTGAAGCGATCAGCCAGAAGGAAGAGAAGTCCCGAAGCGGCGCGACCGAGCCCCGAGAATAACGAGCCAGAAGGGAGAGAAGTCCCGGAGCGGTGCGACAGAACCCCGAGATAACGAGGCGTTATCTACTGTAATGACCTTAGATACATAGACGAAGAAACAATCCTCCGAGAACTAAAACCACAGAAAGTAATTGAAGTCAAAGAAATAATGAAGAGACCAAACTCCAACAATAACACCAACAGCTACAGCAACACCATTAACAACAACAACACCAACAACAACCTAACAGAAACCGGACTCATAATAATTACATTTAAAACCCATCAACTCCCTGAAATACTGCGAGTCGGCTAGGAAGCAGTTTGCGTACGCAACAACATCCATCTCCCACTGCGTTGCATAAAGTGCCTCCGCTTCGGACACCCTGCACCCATATGCAAGAGCAACGAAAAATGTTTAAACTGCTCAGATGAAAACCACACCAGCGAAGAAGAAACGACAAAAAATGCATAAATAGCGTAAACAATCCTGAAATTGACCTCCAACACAGCCCTTTGGACCGCAAATGCTTCACATTCCTTAAAGAACAAGAACTCACTGTCATATAAATCACCGAAAAAGTCGATCATAGAACTGCTCTGGGTATATACTTTGAGCGACACGGATACCTATGCAAACACACTTAAAAGCACCACAGCCACAATAAGAACCCGATCTCCAAATACGCTCACATCAACATCTTCAAATGCACAAGCTACAACCACATCCTGCGATCACAACCAAACAAACACACCTTGAACCTCATCTGCATCAATCAAAACAACACCGGCACCCGAAAAAATTCTCCAAAACCACAACCAACACGATCAGGATGACACCGAAGCCATGGAAACGGACAACATGAACCCCAGCAGAATATCAACCGCATACGGATCTCAACGCACAAAGGACCTTAAACTAAACATTTTCCCTAAAGATAAGTCAAACCCTCTGGGTACTAACTTGAAACCAACTAAATCAAAATCCTTTAAAAAAAAAAAAACATACCACTAACAGCGACAGCAAATCGGTTTAAAAGTCACAGATCTCCCCTACTTTAAAGTTCAACCTTAGAACTTCTTACACTACGAGAATGTCACTAATTATAATCCTATGGAATATTCAAGGATATACAAATAACTATAATAATCTCCTTATCCTGATTAAAAAATACTATCCGCATATCATTACACTTATAGAAACACACATACAATACAATAACAATATACCAACTCCAATAAATTACACACTACTAACAGACACAGCCACCAATAGATTTAGCGGCGTAGCGCTATTAGTACACAAGTCAATTCAATATTCTATAGTAAACAAAACGACCTTGAAGCTCTAGCAATACACATAAAATCCAAGAAGAACATGCACATAAAGACAACATACATTGCCCCAAACAAAACCGTCACAAACCAAATGCTTGAAGACACTTTATACAATAACTAAACACCATCAATAATTCTAGGAGACTTCAACGGATGGCACCCTGTCTGGGATTTCCCGAAAACGAATTCTCGAGGAAAAACAATACAACGATTTATTGACAACACACAGCTAATCTTACTAAATGACAAATCCCCCACACATTTCTCAACACACAACACATACCCAATTCATAAATAATTTGGAGGCGAGATCCAATTTCCAAATAACTCTGACAGACCCGAGATAAACCCGTGGTCAGCTATTTCTTTCAACCAGGCCTCCGAATCATTCCCACCCAGATCAATTTCACGCAGCCCAAATCAAACGGATGCTGTAAACATCCAGTCCGCTAACGTAAACAAAAGATCCCCAAAGCGAGCTCCAGGTCCGTTAACGTAAACAAAAAGATCCCCAAAGCGGTCCCTAAAACTCCGCTAATGTAAACACCAATTTCCGGCCAAGATTGGACTTCAAATTTAATTGGCAAATTGCATCATCCTATTTTCCGACTCTCTTGAGCCATTCTCTTTATCAATTTTTGGGGATAAAATCTCTTAAGCCGGGGTTTGATTATTGATCATTGAACTAGAGATCAGGCAGTCCGTTTTTGAGATCCAAATTCGAGCAGTAGTACAAATCGAGTAAAACTAAACGAGCAGTGAATTAACTAAGTTCGACCTATTAAAAAATTGTAGTAGTGATTAAGTGATTAATAAATAAAAATAAATTTTTTTAATTAAATCACTAGTGAGAAACGTAATTGGCGCCCAACGTGGGGCGGTGCGATTAAAAATTATTAAAAAACAAGCTTTAAAATAAAAACAAAAAAGTTTTAAAGTGAAAAAAAGAATTTAGCGCGGCCAATAAAACCCGATACAACCGACGAATAAATAAAAAGTTTGTGTTGATCAAATAACTAAGGTGGAAAATAATTAATGAAATAATCCCCTTAAAATCTCAAACTACAAAAAAGTGATCGTAGCATAAATTCACTGCTCGGACAATATAAAAATCAAAAAGCGACAAAAAATTTTTCATCAAAAAAAATAAACATTGTGAAAAACAATTTTAAAAAAAAATCTTCAAAATCAACAACAAAGACATTCTAAGAAAACAGGCTGAAGGGCATTCCCTCGACAAATATTGAAAAAGAAGGAAGACCTAATTAAAGAAGGAAGACCCCGAGACAATTTAAAAACAGAAAAAAGAAGGACGACCCCAATCAGGATCATCATTCAGGATAAGGACGACCCCAACAGGAAAAATAACAACGAGAAGAGAAAAGAATAAGGACGATTCGTGAGCGATACTATTTTTATCATACAATTTTTTATTATTATTATTTTAAAAAAAATTTGTAAGAAAGGAAATATAAATATACAAAGTGGAAGAGCTAATTTCAAATTTTGAAAGAGTTCTCAAAATGCCAGAACCTTCAACAAGCCAGACTACAGCAAATAAAAGACTCCACATGAATCCACAAGAAAATACAAGCCATCAGGCAATAACAAACAACACAATGTTAAATGTAGGAGATTTAATTAAGCAAATTGTAAATCTTGAATTAAATCCATTAAAGGAGGAGATCGTTAACTTAAGATCGCAGCTTTCTCACAAAATTAAAACGGTTGAGGATTATCAGATTGTAGATCCGAATATAAAATGCGACACATCTTATGAGATCATCAAATCTGTTAGGGATTATAAAGGTGAAGAGGATAAATTTGTAAGCTGGAGAGAATCGGAAATGTGCCAGATGGGGTGAAAGATTTTATTCTGCCTTATCTATATTACGAAACAAAATAACAGGAATGGCAAACGACGCCTTAACCCATAACGGTACTGTATTAAATTTCGATGCCATAATGGCGAGACTTGACTTCGTCTTTAGCGACAAACGACCAATTCACATTATTGAACAGGAATTAAGTGTATTGAGTCAGGGAAACTTATCCATCATGGATTATTACGGTACAGTTAATAGAAAATTAACTCTGCTAATTAATAAAACTATTATGACCTACGGTAGAAACAAACCTATAACAGCGGAAATGAATGAGAAACATAGGAAGACAGCTATTAGAGATTTCAATACCGGCCTCAACGGCCAAATTTCAGATACTATTTTCTCAATGAATCCACCTGACCTACCAAATGCAAAGGTCATAGTTCAGGAATTGGAAAGCAACAACATGAGGGCTCTTTTCGCAAATAGTTTCTTTACTACTCAGAGAAAACATAGCGAGCCAAACTCTAGTGGAAATGGACAAACACATTTCAACCACAAGACAAGACAGCAAAACAATAGTTACAGTAACCAGCGAAACAATAATAATTTAAGGTTTAGTTCAGACAACTACCAGAACAAAAATACTGAATGGATATTCAATAATTAAATATTATCATATGATAACTATTTTTGATACGCGATATACTTTTTATGAAATAGACGGGCTAGACTCAGATTTACTGGTCGGCTATAACCTATTAAAAAAAATAGGAGCGGTAATTGATACAGCTAAGCGAGTAATTAAATATAATGGAATAGAAGAAAAATTAAATTATGATAACGGAAACATATTAAACCAACATTCTTTAACAGAGGAAAACACCATTCTTCCATTCAAGGAATTTATATTAAAAAAATACTTTGATGAAAAAGCTCAAATCAGATCCGAATCTGAAATGGGTAATCAAAGCGAATCTGGTTTGGGATATACAAATCCTGAACACGCCGTCGTTGAAAAATCCGACAAAAATAAAAGTTTGGGAATTAAAATCCTGTACGCGCTGTCGTTGAACTACCCGACAATCAAAGAATAAACAACATAAAAATATCGTCTGCAGATCAAAGAAAAGATCTGGAGAACAAAATATTAAATATCATCAATGAAGAGCATTCAAAAAATGCAGATCCGATTGAGTAGAGATATCCGCGGTGAAACAAACACCGTAAATGATAGGGCCATTTACAGCAAACAATACCCTTATGCTCAATCAGCTTCAGATTTTGTAAATTCTGAAATAAATAGAATGTTAAATGAAGAAATTATAGGGTCAAGTAGAAGTCCTTCTAATTCACCAGTACTAGTAGTACCAAAAAAAGGTTTCAAAGAAGACGGAACTCCAAAACTCAGACTCGTAATTGATAATAAAAATCTTAATGAAAATACAATACCAGATAGATATCCAATGCAGGACCCTTCAGTGATTTTGTCAAATCTTGGGAAAGCCAAATACTTTTAACAATTCACGTGGAATCTGGATTTCATCAGATTTTCATGAATGAACCAGACATTCACAAAACCTCATTTTCAATAAACAACGGGAAAGACGAATTCCTAAGAATGCCTTTCGGTTTAACAACGCTCCAAGAATATTCCAACGAGCGATGGATGATATTTTAAGAGAACAAGTGGTAAAACATGTCACGTTTATATGGATGACATAATTATATTTTCAAAAACAATTGAACAACATTACAAAGATTTAATTCTCATTATTAAAATTTAGCTGAAAGCAAACATAAAAATGTCATGAGCTTAGAAGCATCCTAGGCCTTACAGGATATTACAGAAAATTTGTGCAAAATTACTCAAAGATAGCTAAACCTTTAACAAATATTTAGAAGGCCAAAACCGCAAAGTATCAAAAACAGCATCACGTAAAACTTTAATACAGTTTGAATTTTAATTGCACAAGTAGAACTAGTACAACCAGACTATAAAAAAAAAATTTACTCTCACAACGGACGCATCTGACTTGGCAATTGGTGCTGTTCTTTGTCAGGAAGGAAAACCAATTACATTTATTTCAAAAACTCTGACAAAAACTGAACAATTATACGCAACCAATAAAAAGGAACTTTTAGCCATTAAATGGGCTTTTAAAAATCTTCGAAATTACTTATATGGGGTTAACAACATCGAGATCTATACCGATCATCAACCTCTTTCATTTTCCATTTCTCAAAAAAATCCAAATATTGAGATGAAAAGGTGGTATTCCTTTATTGAAAGCTATTCACTCAAAATTATTTACAAGCCAGGAGCAACAAATGTTGTTGCGGACTTTTATCTAGGATTCAAATAAATAACTTAACGGAAAGTAATGAATCGGTCTCAGATCAAAATACTCAGCATTCTGCAGAGAGCAGTTTTGAGAATGTAATACAAGAAACCCGAAAACCCTTTAACCAGTTTAAGCAACAATTGCTAATAGCAACGGGGAAGTATACAATACATGAGTCGATTAATGTATTCGGAAATACTAGACATATAATAGAGTATGACACTCCAGAAAATTTAGTATCAATCTTAAGGGAATATATTCCACCCAATATAACAATAGGAGTTCACTGTACTCTAGAAGATTTTTACAGAATTCAGAAACCACTTAAGGACAATTTTATAAATAAAATTTTATACACAAGGATATTTTTCCAGGATGTCGAGAACGCTGAAGATAGATCTCTTATTATCACAGAAACTCATTGTAGAGCTCATAGAGGGTTTGATGAAAATTATAAACAAATTGCTAGACTCTATTATTGGCCAAATTTATACAAAAAGCTTAAGGAGTTTATAAAGAATTGCACTATCTGCAATCAAAACAAATACAACAGGCACCCAGTACAGATCCTATCGGTCAAGCACCAATCCCAGAAAGAGTAGGTGAGAATTTGCATCTTGACATATTTTACGCCCAAAATCATATATTCATTACTTGTATAGATTCGTGTTCGAAATTTTAAGTGGTAAAAGAAATCCCTAATAAATAAAGTTTCAGAAATTTTACAACAATTTCCATTAGCCAAATCTTTGATGATGAATAACGAACCAAGTTTCTCTTCATCCCAATTTAAATCTTTTGCACAAAGAAATGGGATATCTTTATTCTTTGCAGATCCTCGACATAGTACGTCTAACGGACAAATAGAAAGAGCACACTCTACCTTAACAGAAATTGCTCGCTGCATTAAAGATGAGCTTAATTTAATTGATTATTCCGAAATTATAATTAGAGCAGCACAAAAATATAATTTAACAATGCATTCAATAACCAATCATCGACCTTTTGATATATTATTTAATAAAATCAAACACGATGATATTCCTATATAATTGCAGAAAGCCCAAGAAAAAATGTTACATTTTCAAAATAAAGATAGACAAAATAAGATAATAAGCTTAATTCTAGATATAAAAAACAAGTAGTTAAGGAAAACCTTATTATAAATAATAAATTATTATAAATTATAAATAACAGAAACCGTACGATTCATAAAGATAATATTAAATAACTTGTTTCAAATTACAGATAATGATTTCAATAATGTACTTATTATTGCTGGTAGCAACAACCAAATCCGAAAATATGGATTACACGAACCATGATTTCCTTCTTTACAAAGATACCAAAGATGTTCTTATTTATAAATCACACGCAGATTTATTTCATATAACTAATATAAGTTTTTATAGAGAAATAATTAATCTTGAAACAGAATTTCTAAAGGGTCACGACAACAAGAATTTTCTTTGGGAATTATCCCACGATTTAGAAATTATCAAAATACTTATCTCTCAAGTTATACTCAGTAGATCAAAAAGAGGCATTAATGAAATAGGCACCATTTGGAAATGGATAGCGGGAACACCAGATCATGATGATTTCATAACAGTCCCAAATAAAATCGATGATTTAATACAAAATAGTAACGATCAATTCGTAATTAATTCTAAAATATTTAAAGAGATAAAATCTTTGTCTGAACAGTTCAAAACATCCTTTAAAAATCAAGAAATTCGACTTAGAAAATTCGTCTACGCTTGCTTACTTACGATCTTATGAATTTAATGGACACAATTACACTTGCCAAAATTGATGTATTTAATACTAAAATTCTAAACAATGATGATATACTAGAAATTTATAAGCACGAAGATAGACCTGTAGTTATAACAGACCTTTTAGATATATCTAAATTTAAAATCGCTTTGCATCAAGATCTTATTATAATTTACATAAAATACCCTATTATTACCGGTCGTTGTGACGTTTACAATTCAAGATCTATTTCACATAATGGTGGAAAATTATTAATTGATAATCACGTCGCAAACTGTAGAAATAAGTACTACGTAATGCCTAATTTTAAGACAGAAATATTTAATAATTATTGCACACATAACCCAAAAGGCTCTTGTTTCACTAGATTAATAAATGGAGAAAAATCCTTTTGTATCAAAATCCGAGAAAAAAATAAAAATGTAGATGTAATCCAAGATGGAGCCATTTTTGTAAATGGAGAAAATACAGTTAATGACACTCATTTAAATGGGTCATATTTAATAACTTTTAATGGCACCACTAAAATTAATAATATTTCCTACATCAATGTAGACAATAAGATATTGGAATACATCACAGCTCGAAAATATACAGATTTGTTAGTATCCGAATATATTATATCTAATGATTCGAAACTCACATTCGATAATATTAACATACTAAATTCATTTATTTAAATTAAACAAGCTCAAATACCAGTTACGTTAATATTAATCATATTCACATTTATATATTTAACTATTATGATTATAATCAAATTCAGAAAATTTTTAATATTCAAACCATGGTAAAATCATATAGAAATTGAACCAGAAAATAATATTTCCGATAATGAAATAAATAATATACCCGACAATGAAAATACCCTAGAAGAAAATATCATTGTCGAATTAACCCAACAATTACATTCAATATACCCATCAGTTCCAATGAATCGGGACGATTCAATTTAGAATGGGGGAGTTATATGACAAATTATTTAGAGACTCTTACCCAATTCATAAACAACTTTGAGCCGAGAGCCAATTTCCAAATAACTCTGACAGACCCGAGATAAACCCGTGGTCAGCTATTTCTTTCAACCAGGCCTCCGAATCATTCCCACCCAGATCAATTTCACGCAGCCCAAATCAAACGGATGCTGTAAACATCCAGTCCGCTAACGTAAACAAAAGATCCCCAAAGCGAGCCCCGAGTCCGTTAACGTAAACAAAAAGGTCCCCAAAGCGGTCCCTAAAACTCCGCTAATGTAAACACCAATTTCCGGCCAAGATTGGACTTCAAATTTAATTGGCAAATTGCATCATCCTATTTTCGACTCTCTTGAGCCATTCTCTTTATCAATTTTTGGGGATAAAATCTCTTAAGCCGAGGTTTGATTACTGATCATTGAACTAGAGATCAGGCAGTCCGTTTTTGAGATCCGAATCGAGCAGTAGTACAAATCGAGTAAAAGTAAACGAGCAGTGAATTAACTAAGTTCGACCTATTAAAAAATTGTAGTAGTGATTAAGTAATTAATAAATAAAAATAAATTTTTTTAATTAAATCACTAGTGAGAAACTTAATTTACACGCATATCGACCTTTCACTTTGCTCAGCAACACTTGCCCCACACGCCAAGTGGGAAATGCCTAATGATCTCCACGGCAGTGACCATTTTCCGATAGTTATCAGTCTATTCCCTCCAAACACGATGAACAAATTTTCCAAACCATTTTTTATATTAAAAAAGCCAACTGGGAGCAATACGAGACTCTCTCACACAAAAATAACGAAATATTCCCCACGTCACTAAACGTCAACAAAGAAGCCGCACAACTTAAGAAAATTATATTACATAGTGCAAACATTTCCATCCCACAAACCTCAGTAAATACAAAGCCCTACAAGGTTCCCTAGTGGAACAAAAAATTAGTACAGTTAAAAAAAGAAAACAAATTATCTTGGAAATCACTTAATCGCAACATCAACCTACCAGTGTTATAAACTACAGACGCTTAAACGCCAAATACAAGTTCGAAACAAAAAAAGAAAAAGCGAAGCTTCCAGCTCCCTTACAATACCATACAACCAGAAACTCCTTCATCTAAAATATGGAGCAACAAAAGGCGCTTCTGCGGACTTAACCCAAGCTAACAAATTCACGCCACACTTAATCCCAAAAACAACACAACAACAACAGATACTCTCAAAATAGCCAACTCCAACTAACAAATATAAAATCAACACAAACAATAATACACCGACCTCAACAGCCAAAACTATCGAGGAAAACATAACTCACCTTGAATTAATTGCAGCACTACAAACACTTAAAGGATCCACTCCAGGATTAAATAGAATTTCATACGAAATGATACGCAACAGCTCCCTTACCAAAAAAAAAAAAAAAACAGAATAAAAAACCTCTTTAACCAAATTTTCGAGAGCCACATACCTCAATCCTACAAAATAAGCTTAGTCAGATACTTAAACCAAAAACTGACAAAACAAACACCTCTTCGTACAGACCCATTTCCCTTAACTGCTGTCAACACAAACACTAGACAAAATCATAGCGAAAAGACTATGGTGGCTTGTGACCCACAACAAACTTTTAAATACAAACCAATTCGGCTTTAAAAAAAAGCAAATCGACTTCGGATAGTCTCCTATACGTAGACCACCTCATAACGAAGTCGAAGAGGCACACCTCCCTCGTCACTCTTGACTTTTCAACAGCCAGCAGCAGATGGCCGGCCGCTCACCAGGTACGCGAATTCGCCTAGTGACAGCGCGGCGAAGAGCGGTTGGAGAACGTGGGAGTTTAGAGATCAAGAACGGAGAACGTGAGAGTTTGGAGATCAAGGACGGAGAACGTGAGAGTTTGGAGATCAAGGACGGAGATCCTGAGAGTTTGGAGAGCAAGAGAGTTTGGAGAGCAAGGGAGTTTAGAGAGCAAGAGAGGGTAGAGAGATAGAGGGTTTGGAGACCAACAGAATTTGGATACCAAGGATGGAGAAAGAGAGAGAGGAGACTTGGCGAGAAGAGCGAGGGTGCCGTGTGCAAAAGGAAGTAACGGGACCGCCGCCGGACTTTGGACGCGGCCGTGAACTTTGGACCGAGAGAGAAGGTGCCACATCTCGGCAAAGGAGCGGCACACAAGTATGCTATATGCGTCACGGGAATCAGCGGGACGACAGCATCAGTCTGGACATCGGAGTGAAGCAGCGCATGAAGGACAAGAGGGTCAAACTGGAGCCGTGGACTTTGGACCCGGTGTGGAGAGTTCCGGCGGGCTTGCGCAAAAGGGGAATAACGGTTCCCGGAGGCCCCATATAAGACCGCAGGGCGCTGGCAGGGAGATCAGTCAGTCGATTACGGTTCGTCGAGCCCGATCAGTCGATCACGAAAAGAAGAGTCGGAGGGAGCCACAACAAGGTGAGTCGTCGAAAGCAGCGCCATGGGAGCCTACAAGGAGCAAGATTGCCACATCGAGACGTTCGGGATCAGGACTACAAGGAATCTCCGGACTGAGACACAGGGGGCTGAGGTCTAAAGGGGCACCACATGGCTAAGTCAAGGCGGTCTGCTTATCGGGGGTAAGCCTGTCGAACCCCAGTGTACCTCGCCCCGTGCGCCAAGTGGAGTTGAGCAGGTCCTGAAGCGATCAGCCAGAAGGAAGAGAAGTCCCGAAGCGGCGCGACCGAGCCCCGAGAATAACGAGCCAGAAGGGAGAGAAGTCCCGGAGCGGTGCGACAGAACCCGCAGATAACGAGGCGTTATCTACTGCAATGACCTTAGATACATAGACGAAGAAACAATCCTCCGAGAACTAAAACCACAGAAAGTAATTGAAGTCAAAGAAATAATGAAGAGACCAAACTCCAACAATAACACCAACAGCTACAGCAACACCATTAACAACAACAACACCAACAACAACCTAACAGAAACCGGACTCATAATAATTACATTTAAAACCCATCAACTCCCTGAAATACTGCGAGTCGGCTAGGAAGCAGTTTGCGTACGCAACAACATCCATCTCCCACTGCGTTGCATAAAGTGCCTCCGCTTCGGACACCCTGCACCCATATGCAAGAGCAACGAAAAATGTTTAAACTGCTCAGATGAAAACCACACCAGCGAAGAAGAAACGAAAAAAAATGCCTAAATAGCGTAAACAATCCTGAAATTGACCTCCAACACAGCCCTTTGGACCGCATATGCTCTACATTCCTTAAACAACAAGAGCTCACTGTCATATAAATCACCGAAAAAGTCGATCATAGACCTGCTCTGGGTATATACTTTGAGCGACACGGATACAAAACACGAAACTCCTATGCAAACACACTTAAAAGCACCACAACCACAATAAGAACCCGATCTCCAAATACGCTCACATCAACATCTTCAAATGCACAAGCTACAACCACATCCTGCGATCACAACCAAACAACCACACCTTCAACCTCATCTGCATCAATCAAAACAACACCGGCACCCGAAAATATTCTCCAAAACCACAACCAACACGATCAGGATGACACCGAAGCCATGGAAACGGACAACATGAACCCCAGCAGAATATCACCCGCATACGGATCTCAACGCACAAAGGACCTTAAACTAAAAATTTTCCCTAAAGATAAGTCAAACCCTCTGGGTACTAAATTCAAACCAACTAAATCAAAATCCTTTAAAAAAAGAACAAACATACCACTAACAGCGACAGCAAATCGGTTTAAAAGTCACAGATCTCCCTTACTTTAAAGTTCAACCTTAGAACTTCTTACACTACCAGAATGTCACTAATTTTAATTCAATGGAATATTCAAGGATATACAAATAACTATACTAATCTCCTTATCCTGATTAAAAACAACTCTCCGCTATCATTACACTTAAAGAAACACACATACAATACAATAACAATAGTAGCGCTATTAGTACACAAGTCAATTCAATATTCTATGGTAAACCAAACGACCTTGAAGCTCTAGCAATACACATAAAATCCAAAAAGAACATGCACATAAAGACAACATACATTGCCCCAAACAGAATCATCACAAACCAAATGCTTGAAGACATATACTTTGTATAATAACCAAAAACCATCAATAATTCTAGGAGACTTCAACGGATGGCACCCTGCCTGGGATTCCCCGAAAACGAAAATCGATACAACGATTTATTGACAACACACAGCTAATCTTACTAAATGACAAGTCCCCCACACATTTCTCAACACACAACACATACACGCATATCGACCTTTCACTTTGCTTAGCAACACTTGCCCCACACGCCAAGTGGGAAATACTTAATGATATCCACGGCAGTGACCATTTTCCGATAGTTATCTGTCTATTCCCTCCAAACACGATAAACTAATTTTCAAAACCATTTTTTATATTAAAAAAGCCAACTGGGAGCAATACGAGACTCTCACACACAAAAATAACGATATATTCCCCACGTTACTAAACGTCAACAAAGAAGCCGCACAACTTAACAAAATTATATTACAGCGCAAACATTTCCATCCCACAAACCTCAGTAAATACAAATCCCTACAAGAATCCCTAGTGGAACAAAAAACTAGCACATTAAAAAACAATTAGCTTGGCTCTCGGCTCAAAGTTGTTTATAAATTGGGTAAGAGCCCCTAAATTATGTGTCATATAACTTACACGCATATCGACCTTTCACTTGGCTCAGCAACACTTGCCCCACACGCCAAGTGGGAAACGCCTAATGATCTCCACGGCAGTGACCATTTTCCGAAAGCTATCTGTCTATTCCCTCCAAACACGATAAACTAATTTTCAAAACCATTTTTTATATTAAAAAAGCCAACTGGGAGCAATACGAGACTCTCACAGACAAAAATAACGAAATATTCCCCACGTCACTAAATGTCAACAAAGAAGCCGCACAACTTAAGAAAATTATATTACATAGTGCAAACATTTCCATCCCACAAACCTCAGTAAATACAAAGCCCTGCAAGGTTCCCTAGTGGAACAAAAAATTAGCACAGTTAAAAAAAGAAAACCAATTATCTTGGAAAGCACTTAATCGCAACATCAACCTACAGACGCTTAAACGCCAAATACAAGTTCGAAACAAAAAAAGAAAAAGCGAAGCTTCCAGCTCCTTTACAATACCATACATCCAGAAACTCCTTCATCTAAAATATGGAGCAACAAAAGGCGCTTCTGCGGACTTAAAACAAGCTAACAAATTCACGCCACACTTAATCCCAAAAACAGCACAACAACAACAGATACTCTCAAAATAGCTAACTACAACTAACAAATATAAAATCAACACAAACAATAATACACCGACCTCAACAGCCAAAACTATCGAGGAAAACATATCTCACCTTGAATTAATTGCAGCACTACAAACACTTAAAGGATCCACTCCAGGATTAAATAGAATTTCATACGAAATGATACGCAACAGCTCCCTTACCACAAAAAAAAAAACAGAATAAAAAACCTCTTTAACCAAATTTTCGAGAGCCACATACCTCAATCCTACAAAATAAGCTTAGTCAGATACTTAAACCAAAAACTGACAAAACAAACACCTCTTCGTACAGACCCATTTCCCTTAACTGCTGTCAACACAAACACTAGACAAAATCATAGCGAAAAGACTATGGTGGTTTGTGACCCACAACAAACTTTTAAATACAAACCAATTAGGCATTAAAAAAGGCAAATCGACTTCGGATAGTCTCCTATACGTAGACCATCTCATAACGAAGTCGATGAGGCACACCTCCTTCGTCACTGTTGACTTTTCAAGAGCCAGCAGCAGATGGCCGGCCGCTCACCAGGTACGCTGCGAATTCGAGTAGTGACAGCGCGGCGAAGAGCGGTTGGAGAACGTGGGAGTTTAGAGATCAAGAACGGAGAACGTGAGAGTTTGGAGATCAAGGAAGGAGAACGTGAGAGTTTGGAGATCAAGGACGGAGATCGTGAGAGCTTGGAGAGCAAGAGAGTTTGGAGAGCAAGGGAGTTTAGAGAGCAAGAGAGGGTAGAGAGATAGAGGGTTTGGAGACCAACAGTGTTTGGATACCAAGGATGGAGAAAGAGAGAGAGGAGACTTGGCGAGAAGAGCGAGGGTGCCGTGTGGAAAAGGAAGTATCGGGACCGCCGCCGGACTTTGTACGCGGCCGTGAACTTTGGACCGAGAGAGAAGGTGCCACATCTCGGCAAAGGAGTGGCACACAAGTATGCTATATGCGTCATGGGAATCAGCGGGACGACAGCATCAGTCTGGACATCGGAGTGAAGCAGCGCATGAAGGACAAGAGGGTCAAACTGGAGCCGTGGACTTTGGAACCGGTGTGAAGAGTTCCGGCGGGCCGTGCGCAAAAGGGGAATAACGGTTCCCGGAGGCCCCATATAAGACCGCAGGGCGCAGGGGAGATCAGTCAGTCGATTACGGTTCGTCGAGCCCGATCAGTCGATCACGAAAAGAAGAGTCGGAGGGAGCCACAACAAGGTGAGTCGTCGAAAGCAGCGCCTACAAGGAGCAAGATTGCCATATCGAGACGTTCGGGATCAGGACTACAAGGAATCTCCGGACTGAGACACAGGGGGCTGAGGTCTAAAGGGGTACCACATGGCTAAGTCAAGGCGGTCTGCTTATCGGGGGTAAGCCTGTCGAACCCCAGTGTACCTCGGCCCGTTCGCCAAGTGGAGTTGAGCAGGTCCTGGCGCGATCAGCCAGAAGGAAGAGAAGTCCCGAAGTGGCGCGACCGAGCCCCGAGAATAACGAGCCAGAAGGGAGAGAAGTCTCGGAGCGGTGCGACAGAACCCCCAGATAACGAGGCGTTATCTACTGTAATGACCTTAGATACATAGACGAAGAAACAATCCTCCGAGAACTAAAACCACAGAAAGTAATTGAAGTCAAAAAAATAATGAAGAGACAAAACACCAACAATAACACCAACATCTACAGCAACATCACCAACAACAACAACAACACCAACAACAACCTAACAGAAACCGGACTCATAATAATTACATTTAAAACCCATCAACTCCCTGAAATACTGCGAGTCGGCTAGGAAGCAGTTTGCGTACGCAACAACATCCATCTCCCACTGCGTTGCATAAAGTGCCTCCGCTTCGGACACCCTGCACCCATATGCAAGAGCAACGAAAAATGTTTAAACTGCTCAGATGAAAACCACACCAGCGAAGAAGAAACGACAAGAAATGCCTAAATAGTGTAAACAATCCTGTAATTGACCCTCAACACAGCCCTTTGGACCGCAAATGCTCCACATTCCTTAAACAACAAGAACTCACTGCCATATAAATCACCGAAAAAGTCGATCATAGAACTGCTCTGGGTATGTACTTTGAGCGACACGGATACAAAACAAGAAACTATTATGCAAACACACTTAAAAGCACCACAACCACAATAAGAACCCGATCTCCAAATACGCTCACATCAACATCTTCAAATGCACAAACTACAACCACATCCTGCGATCACAACCAAACAAACACACCTTCAACATCATCTGCATCAATCAAAACAACACCGGCACAGGAAAAAAATCTCCAAAACCACAACCAACACGACCAGGATGACACCGAAGCCATGGAAACGGACAACATGAACCCCAGCAGAATATCAACCGCATACGGATCTCAACGCACAAAGGACCTTAAACTAAAAATTTTCCCTAAAGATAAGTCAAACCCTCTGGGTACTAACTTCAAACCAACTAAATCAAAATCCTTTAAAAAAAAGAACAAACATACCACTAACAGCGACAGCAAATCGGTTTAAAAGTCACAGATCTCCCTTACTTTAAAGTTCAACCTTAGAACTTCTTACACTACCAGAATGTCACTAATTTTAATCCAATGGAATATTCAAGGATATACAAATAACTATAATAATCTCTTTATCCTGATTAAAAACAACTCTCCGCTATCATTACACTTAAAGAAACACACATACAATACAATAACAATAGTAGCGCTATTAGTACACAAATCAATTCAATATTCTATGGTAAACCAAACGACCTTGAAGCTCTAGCAATACACATAAAATCCAAGAAGAACATGCACATAAAGACAACATACATTGCCTCAAAACAGAACATTCACAAACCAAATGCTTGAAGACACTTTGTACAATAACCAAACACCATCAATAATTCTAGGAGACTTCAACGGATGGCACCCTGCCTGGGATTCCCCGAAAACGAATTCTCGAGAAAAGAAACAATGCAACGATTTATTGACAACACATAGCTAATCTTACTAAATGACAAATCCCCCACACATTTCTCAACACACAACACATACACGTATATCGCCCTTTCACTTTGCTCAACAACACTTGCCCCACACGCCAAGTGGGAAATACTTAATGATCTCCACGGCAGTGACCATTTTCCGATAGTTATCAGTCTATTCCCTCCAAACACGATAAACAAATTTTCAAAACCATTTTTTATATTAAAAAAGCCAACTGGGAGCAATACGAGACTCTCACACACAAAAATAACGAAATATTTCCCACGTCACTAAACGTCAACAAAGAAGCCGCACAACTTAACAAAATTATATTACATTACGCAAACATTTCCATCCCACAAACCACAGTAAATACAAAGCCCTATAAACTACAGACGCTTAAACGTTAAATACAAGTTCGAAATAAAAAAAAAAATCGAAGCTTCCAGCTCCTTTACATCGACCATACAACCAGAAACTCCTTCATCTAAAATATGGCGCAACAAAAGGCGCTTCTGCGGACTTAACCCAAGCTAAAAAATTCACGCCATACTTAATCCCAAAAACAACACAACAACAACAGATACTCTCAAAATAGCCAACTCTCTCGCAACAGAGCTCTCAAGCGACCTAAACTTCTTAGACGAATTCCGAAATAACAAATATAAAATCAACACAAACAATAATACACCGACCTCAACAGCCAAAACTATCGAGGAAAACATAACTCACCTTCAACTAATTGCAGCACTATAAACACTTAAAGGATCCTCTCCAGGATTAAATAGAATTTTATACGAAATGATACGCAACAGCTCCCTTACCACAAAAAGGACATAATAATAAACCTCTTTAACCAAATATTCGAGAGCCACATACCGATACTTAAACCAAAAAATGACAAAACAAACATCTCTTCGTAGATTTCCCTCAACTGCTGTCTAACAAAAACACTAGACAAAATCATAGCGAAAAGACTATGGTGGTTTGTGACCTACAACAAACTTTTAAATACAAACCAATTCGGCTTTAAAAAAGGCAAATCGACTTCGGATAGTCTCCTATACGTAGACCATCTCATAACGAAGTCGAAGAGGCACACCTCCCTCGTCACTCTTGACTTTTCAAGAGCCAGCAGCAGATGGCGAATTTGCGTTGTGACAGCGCGGCGAAGAGGGGTTGGAGAACGTGAGGTTTGAAGATCAAGATCGGAGAACGTGAGAGTTTGGAGATCAAGGACGGAGAACGTGAGAGTTTGGAGATCAAGAACGGAGAACGTGAGAGTTTGGAGATTAAGGACGGAGATCGTGAGAGTTTGGAGAGCAAGAGAGTTAAGAGAGCAAGAGTGTTCGGAGACCAACAGAGTTTGAATACCAAGGATGGAGAAAGAGAGAGAGGAGACTTGGCGAGAAGAGCGAGGATGCCGTATGCAAAAGGAAGCAACGGGACGCCGCCGGACTTTGGACACGGCCGTGAACTTTGGACCGAGAGAGAAGGTGCCACATCTCGGCAGAGGAGCGGCACACAAGCAAGCTATATGCGTCACGGGAATCAGCGGGAAGACAGCATCAGGCTGGACATCGGCGTGAAGCAGCGCGTGAAGGACTAGAGGGTCAAACTGGAGCCATGGACTTTGGACCCGGTGTGGAGAGTTTCGGCGGGCCGTGTGCAAAAGGGGAATAACGATTCCTGGAGGCCCTATATAAGCCCGCAGGGCGCTGGCAGGGAGATCAGTCAGTCGATTACGGTCCGTCGAGCCCGATCAGGCGATCACGAAATGAAGAGTCGGAGAGTTGAGACAAGCAGTCGATCAAATACCAACCAAACAAACTACGAGGGAGCCACAACAAGGCGAGTCGTCGAAAGCAGCGCCGTGGGAGCCTACAAGGAGCAAGATTGCCACATCGAGACGTTCGGGATCAGGACTACAAGGAATCTCCGGACTGAGACATAGGTGGCTGAGGTCTAAAGGGGCACCACATGGCTAAGTCAAGGCGGTCTGCTTATTCCTGTCAACGAAGTCCTGACGTTACGCCCGGAGGATCTACCAGCCTTCGAGCAGTGAAGGCTGGCGACAAGAAATCGTGAGCTCGGGGGTAAGCCTGTCGAACCCCAGTGTACCTCGCCCCAAGCACTACTTTAGCGTATCCCGGCGTGAGCCCCGTACGCCAAGTGGAGTTGAGCAGATCCTGGCGCGAACAGCCAGAAGGAAGAGAAGTCCTGTAGCGGCGCGACCGAACCCCGAGAATAACAACACCAACAACAACCTAACAGAAACCGGACTGTTAATAATTACATTTAAAACCCATCAACTCCGTAAAATACTGCGAGATCTTTGGACCGCAAATGCTCCACATTCCTTAAACAACAAGAACTCACTGCCATATAAATCACCGAAAAAGTGGATCACAGAACTGCTCTGGGTATATACTTTGAGCGACACGGATACAAAACAAGAAACTCTTATGCAAACACACTTAAAAGCACCACAACCACAATAAGAACCCGATCTCAAAATACGCTCAGACCAACATCTTTAAATGCACAAACTACAACCACATCCTGCGATAACAACCAAACAAACACACCTTGAACATCATCTGCATCAATCAAAACAACACCGGCACCGGTAAAAATTCTCCAAAGCTACAACCAACACGACCAGGATGACACCGAAGCCATGGAAACGGACAACATGAACCCCAGCAGAATATCAACCGCATACGGATCTGAACGCACAAAGGACCTTAAACTAAAAATTTTCCCTAAAGATAAGTCAAACCCTCTGGGTACTAACTTCAAACCAACTAAATCAAAATCCTTTAAAAAAAAGAACAAACATACCACTAACAGCGACAGCAAATCGGTTTAAAAGTCACAGATCTCCCTTACTTTAAAGTTCAACCTTAGAACTTCTTACACTACCAGAATGTCACTAATTTTAATCCAATGGAATATTCAAGGATATACAAATAACTATAATAATCTCTTTATCCTGATTAAAAACAACTCTCCGCTATCATTACACTTAAAGAAACACACATACAATACAATAACAATAGTAGCGCTATTAGTACACAAATCAATTCAATATTCTATGGTAAACCAAACGACCTTGAAGCTCTAGCAATACACATAAAATCCAAGAAGAACATGCACATAAAGACAACATACATTGCCTCAAAACAGAACATTCACAAACCAAATGCTTGAAGACACTTTGTACAATAACCAAACACCATCAATAATTCTAGGAGACTTCAACGGATGGCACCCTGCCTGGGATTCCCCGAAAACGAATTCTCGAGAAAAGAAACAATGCAACGATTTATTGACAACACACAGCTAATCTTACTAAATGACAAATCCCCCACACATTTCTCAACACACAACACATACACGTATATCGCCCTTTCACTTTGCTCAGCAACACTTGCCCCACACGCCAAGATGGAAATACTTAATGATCTCCACGGCAGTGACCATTTTCCGATAGTTATCAGTCTATTCCCTCCAAACACGATAAACAAATTTTCAAAACCATTTTTTATATTAAAAAAGCCAACTGGGAGCAATACGAGACTCTCACACACAAAAATAACGAAATATTTCCCACGTCACTAAACGTCAACAAAGAAGCCGCACAACTTAACAAAATTATATTACATTACGCAAACATTTCCATCCCACAAACCACAGTAAATACAAAGCCCTATAAACTACAGACGCTTAAACGTCAAATACAAGTTCGAAATAAAAAAAAAATCGAAGCTTCCAGCTCCTTTACATCGACCATACAACCAGAAACTCCTTCATCTAAAATATGGCGCAACAAAAGGCGCTTCTGCGGACTTAACCCAAGCTAAAAAATTCACGCCATACTTAATCCCAAAAACAACACAACAACAACAGATACTCTCAAAATAGCCAACTCTCTCGCAACAGAGCTCTCAAGCGACCTAATCTTCTTAGACGAATTCCGAAATAACAAATATAAAATCAACACAAACAATAATACACCGACCTCAACAGCCAAAACTATCGAGGAAAACATAACTCACCTTCAACTAATTGCAGCACTATAAACACTTAAAGGATCCTCTCCAGGATTAAATAGAATTTTATACGAAATGATACGCAACAGCTCCCTTACCACAAAAAGGACATAATAAAAAACCTCTTTAACCAAATATTCGAGAGCCACATACCGATACTTAAACCAAAAAATGACAAAACAAACATCTCTTCGTAGATTTCCCTCAACTGCTGTCTAACAAAAACACTAGACAAAATCATAGCGAAAAGACTATGGTGGTTTGTGACCTACAACAAACTTTTAAATACAAACCAATTCGGCTTTAAAAAAGGCAAATCGACTTCGGATAGTCTCCTATACGTAGACCATCTCATAACGAAGTCGAAGAGGCACACCTCCCTCGTCACTCTTGACTTTTCAAGAGCCAGCAGCAGATGGCGAATTTGCGTTGTGACAGCGCGGCGAAGAGGGGTTGGAGAACGTGAGGTTTGAAGATCAAGATCGGAGAACGTGAGAGTTTGGAGATCAAGGACGGAGAACGTGAGAGTTTGGAGATCAAGAACGGAGAACGTGAGAGCTTGGAGATTAAGGACGGAGATCGTGAGAGTTTGGAGAGCAAGAGAGTTAAGAGAGCAAGAGTGTTCGGAGACCAACAGAGTTTGAATACCAAGGATGGAGAAAGAGAGAGAGGAGACTTGGCGAGAAGAGCGAGGATGCCGTATGCAAAAGGAAGCAACGGGACGCCGCCGGACTTTGGACACGGCCGTGAACTTTGGACCGAGAGAGAAGGTGCCACATCTCGGCAGAGGAGCGGCACACAAGCAAGCTATATGCGTCACGGGAATCAGCGGGAAGACAGCATCAGGCTGGACATCGGCGTGAAGCAGCGCGTGAAGGACTAGAGGGTCAAACTGGAGCCATGGACTTTGGACCCGGTGTGGAGAGTTTCGGCGGGCCGTGCGCAAAAGGGGAATAACGATTCCTGGAGGCCCTATATAAGCCCGCAGGGCGCTGGCAGGGAGATCAGTCAGTCGATTACGGTCCGTCGAGCCCGATCAGGCGATCACGAAATGAAGAGTCGGAGAGTTGAGACAAGCAGTCGATCAAATACCAACCAAACAAACTACGAGGGAGCCACAACAAGGCGAGTCGTCGAAAGGAGCGCCGTGGGAGCCTACAAGGAGCAAGATTGCCACATCGAGACGTTCGGGATCAGGACTACAAGGAATCTCCGGACTGAGACACAGGTGGCTGAGGTCTAAAGGGGCACCACATGGCTAAGTCAAGGCGGTCTGCTTATTCCTGCCAACGAAGCCCTGGCGTTACGCCTGGAGGGTCTACCACACTTCGAGCAGTGAAGGCCGGCGACAAGAAATCGTGAGCTGGGGGGTAAGCCTGTCGAACCCTAGTGTACCTCGCCCCAAGCACTACTTTATCGTGTCCCGTTGTGAGCCCCGTACGCCAAGTGGAGTTGAGCAGATCCTGGCGCGATCAGCCAGAAGGAAGAGAAGTCCGGGAGCGGTGCGACCGAACCCCGAGAATAACGAGCCAGAAGGGAGAGAGGTCCCGGAGCCATGCGACAGAACCCCGAGATAACGAGGCGTTATCTACTGTAATGACCTTAGATACATAGACGAAGAGACAATCCTCCGAGAACTAAAACCACAGAAAGTAATTGAAGTCAAAAAAATAATGAAGAGACCAAACACCAACAATAACACCAACAGCTACAGCAACACCCCACCAAAAACAACAACACCAACAACAACCTAACAGAAACCGGACTCATAATAATTACATTTAAAACCCATCAACTCCGTGAAATACTGCGAGACCTTTGTACCGCAAATGTTCCACATTCCTTAAACAACAAGAACTCACTGCCATATAAATCACCGAAAAAGTCGATCATAGAACTGCTCTGGGTATGTACTTTGAGCGACACGGATACAAAACACGAAACTCTTATGCAAACACACTTAAAAGCACCACAACCACAATAAGAACCCGATCTCCAAATACGCTCACATCAACATCTTCAAATGCACAAACTTCAACCTCATCCTGCGAGCACAAGCAAACAAACCTTGAACCTCATCTGCATCAATCAAAACAACACCGGCACCGGAAAAAATTCTCCAAAACCACAACCAACACGACCAGGATGACACCGAAGCCATGGAAACGGACAACATGAACCCCAGCAGAATATCAACCGCATACGGATCTCAACGCACAAAGGACCTTAAACTAAAAATTTTCCCTAAAGATAAGTCAAACCCTCTGGGTACTAACTTCAAACCAACTAAATCAAAATCCTTTAAAAAAAGAACAAACATACCACTAACAGCGACAGCAAATCGGTTTAAAAGTCACAGATCTCCCTTACTTTAAAGTTCAACCTTAGAACTTCTTACACTACCAGAATGTCACTAATTTTAATCCAATGGAATATTCAAGTATATACAAATAACTATAATAATCTCCTTATCCTGATTAAAAACAGCTCTCCGCTATCATTACACTTAAAGAAACACACATACAATACAATATCAATAGTAGCGCTATTAGTACACAAATCAATTCAATATTCTATGGTAAACCAAACGACCTTGAAGCTCTAGCAATACACATAAAATCCAAGAAGAACATGCACATAAAGACAACATACATTGCCCCAAACAAAACCGTCACAAACCAAATGCTTGAAGACACTTTATACAGTAACCAAACACCATCAATAATTCTAGGAGACTTCAACGGATGGCACCCTGCCTGGGATTTCCCAAAAACGAATTCTCGAGGAAAAACAATACAACGATTTATTGACAACACACAGCTAATCTTACTTAATGACAAATCCCCCACATATTTCTCAACACACAACACATACACGCATATCGCCCTTTCACTTTGCTTAGCAACACTTGCGCCACACGCCAAGTGGGAAATGCTTAATGATCTCCACGGCAGTGACCATTTTCCGATAGTTATCTGTCTATTCCCAAACACGATAAAAAAATTTTCAAAACCATTTTTTATATTAAAAAAGCCAACTGGGAGCAATACGAGACTCTCACACACAAAAAAAACGAAATATTCCCCACGTCACTAAACGTCAACAAAGAAGCCGCACAACTTAACAAAATTATATTACAGCGCAAACATTTCCATCCCACAAACCTCAGTAAATACAAAGCCCTACAAGGTTCCCTGGTGGAACAAAAAATTAGCACAGTTAAAAGAAGAAAACCAATTATCTTGGAAAGCACTTAATCGCAACATCAACCTACCAATGTGATAAACTACAGATGCTTAAACGTCAAATACAAGTTCGAAATAAAAAGAAAAACGAAGCTTTCAGCTCCTTTACATCAACCATACAACCAGAAACTCCTTCATCTAAAATATGGAGCAACAAAAGGCACTTCTGCGGACTTAACCCAAGCTTACAAATTCACGCCACACTTAATCCCAAAAACAACACAACAACAACAGATACTCTCAAAATAGCCAACTCCCTCTTGCAACAGAGCTCTTAAGCGACCTAAACTTCATAGACGAATTCCGAAATAACAAATATAAAATCAACACAAACAATAATACACCGACCTCAACAGCCAAAGCTCCAGGATTCAAAAGAATTTCTTACGAAATGATACGCAACAGCTCCCTTACCACAAAAAAAAAACAGAATAAAAAACCTCTTTAACCAAATTTTCGAGAGCCACATACCTCAATCCTAAAAAATAAGCTTAGTCATGCCGATACAACAACTGACAAAACAAACACCTCTTCGTACAGACCCATTTCCCTTAACTGCTGTCAACACAAACACTAGACAAAATCATAGCGAAAAGACTATGGTGGTTTGTGACCCACAACAAACTTTTAAATACAAACCAATTAGGCTTTAAAAAAGGCAAATCGACTTCGGATAGTCTCCTATACGTAGACCATCTCATAACGAAGTCGATGAGGCACACCTCCTTCGTCACTGTTGACTTTTCAAGAGCCAGCAGCAGATGGCCGGCCGCTCACCAGGTACGCTGCGAATTCGAGTAGTGACAGCGCGGCGAAGAGCGGTTGGAGAACGTGGGAGTTTAGAGATCAAGAACGGAGAACGTGAGAGTTTGGAGATCAAGGAAGGAGAACGTGAGAGTTTGGAGATCAAGGACGGAGATCGTGAGAGCTTGGAGAGCAAGAGAGTTTGGAGAGCAAGGGAGTTTAGAGAGCAAGAGAGGGTAGAGAGATAGAGGGTTTGGAGACCAACAGTGTTTGGATACCAAGGATGGAGAAAGAGAGAGAGGAGACTTGGCGAGAAGAGCGAGGGTGCCGTGTGGAAAAGGAAGTATCGGGACCGCCGCCGGACTTTGGACGCGGCCGTGAACTTTGGACCGAGAGAGAAGGTGCCACATCTCGGCAAAGGAGTGGCACACAAGTATGCTATATGCGTCATGGGAATCAGCGGGACGACAGCATCAGTCTGGACATCGGAGTGAAGCAGCGCATGAAGGACAAGAGGGTCAAACTGGAGCCGTGGACTTTGGAACCGGTGTGAAGAGTTCCGGCGGGCCGTGCGCAAAAGGGGAATAACGGTTCCCGGAGGCCCCATATAAGACCGCAGGGCGCAGGGGAGATCAGTCAGTCGATTACGGTTCGTCGAGCCCGATCAGTCGATCACGAAAAGAAGAGTCGGAGGGAGCCACAACAAGGTGAGTCGTCGAAAGCAGCGCCTACAAGGAGCAAGATTGCCATATCGAGACGTTCGGGATCAGGACTACAAGGAATCTCCGGACTGAGACACAGGGGGCTGAGGTCTAAAGGGGTACCACATGGCTAAGTCAAGGCGGTCTGCTTATCGGGGGTAAGCCTGTCGAACCCCAGTGTACCTCGGCCCGTTCGCCAAGTGGAGTTGAGCAGGTCCTGGCGCGATCAGCCAGAAGGAAGAGAAGTCCCGAAGTGGCGCGACCGAGCCCCGAGAATAACGAGCCAGAAGGGAGAGAAGTCCCGGAGCGGTGCGACAGAACCCCCAGATAACGAGGCGTTATCTACTGTAATGACCTTAGATACATAGACGAAGAAACAATCCTCCGAGAACTAAAACCACAGAAAGTAATTGAAGTCAAAAAAATAATGAAGAGACAAAACACCAACAATAACACCAACATCTACAGCAACATCACCAACAACAACAACAACACCAACAACAACCTAACAGAAACCGGACTCATAATAATTACATTTAAAACCCATCAACTCCCTGAAATACTGCGAGTCGGCTAGGAAGCAGTTTGCGTACGCAACAACATCCATCTCCCACTGCGTTGCATAAAGTGCCTCCGCTTCGGACACCCTGCACCCATATGCAAGAGCAACGAAAAATATTTAAACTGCTCAGATGAAAACCAAACCAGCGAAGAAGAAACGACAAAAAAATGCCTAAATAGCGTAAACAATCCTGTAATTGACCCCCAACACAGCCCTTCGGACCGCAAATGATCCACATTCCTTAAACAACAAGAACTCACTGCCATATAAATCACAGAAAGAGTCGACCACAGAACTGCTCTGGGTATATACTTTGAGCGACACGGATAGAAAACAAGAAACTCTTATGCAAACACACTTAAAAGCACCACAACCACAATAAGAACCCGATCTCCAAATATGCTCACATCAACATATTCAAATGCACAAACTACAACCACATCCTGCGATCACAACCAAACAACCACACCTTCAACCTCATCTGCATCAATCAAAACAACTCCGGCACCGGAAAAAATTCTCCAAAACCACAACCAACACGACCAGGATGACACCGAAGCCATGGAAACGGACAACATGAACCCCAGCAGAATATCAACCGCATACGGATCTCAACGCACAAAGGACCTTAAACTAAAAATTTTCCCTAAAGATAAGTCAAACCCTCTGGGTACTAACTTCAAACCAACTAAATCAAAATCCTTTAAAAAAAGAACAAACATACCACTAACAGCGACAGCAAATCGGTTTAAAAGTCACAGATCTCCCTTACTTTAAAGTTCAACCTTAGAACTTCTTACACTAGCAGAATGTCACTAATTTTAATCCAATGGAATATTCAAGGATATACAAATAACTATAATAATCTCCTTATCCTGATTAAAAACTACCCTCCGCTATCATAACACTTAACACATACAATACAATAACAATAGTAGCGCTATTAGTACACAAGTCAATTCAACATTCTATGGTAAACCAAACCACCTTGAAGCTCTAGCAATACACATAAAATCCAAGAAGAACATGCACATAAAGACAACATACATTGCCCCAAACAGAACATTCACAAACCAAATGCTTGAAGACACTTTGTACAATAACCAAACACCATCAATAATTCTAGGAGACTTCAACGGATGGCACGCTGCCTGGGATTCCCCGAAAACGAATTCTCGAGAAAAGAAACAATGCAACGATTTATTGACAACACACAGCTAATCTTACTAAATGACAAATCCCCCACACATTTCTCAACACACAACACATACACGCATATCGACCTTTCACTTTGCTTAGCAACACTTGCCCCACACGCCAAGTGGGAAATACTTAATGATATCCACGGCAGTGACCATTTTCCGATAGTTATCTGTCTATTCCCTCCAAACACGATAAACTAATTTTCAAAACCATTTTTTATATTAAAAAAGCCAACTGGGAGCAATACGAGACTCTCACACACAAAAATAACGATATATTCCCCACGTTACTAAACGTCAACAAAGAAGCCGCACAACTTAACAAAATTATATTACAGCGCAAACATTTCCATCCCACAAACCTCAGTAAATACAAATCCCTACAAGAATCCCTAGTGGAACAAAAAACTAGCACATTAAAAAACAATTAGCTTGGCTCTCGGCTCAAAGTTGTTTATAAATTGGGTAAGAGCCCCTAAATTATGTGTCATATAACTTACACGCATATCGACCTTTCACTTTGCTCAGCAACACTTGCCCCACACGCCAAGTGGGAAATACCTAATGATCTCCACGGCAGTGACCATTTTCCGATAGCTATCTGTCTATTCCCTCCAAATACGATAAACAAATTTTCAAAACCATTTTTTATATTAAAAAAGCCAACTGGAAGCAATACGAGACTCTCACAGACAAAAATAACGAAATATTCCCCACGTCACTAAACGTCAACAAAGAAGCCGCACAACTTAAGAAAATTATATTACATAGTGCAAACATTTCCATCCCACAAACCTCAGTAAATACAAAGCCCTGCAAGGTTCCCTAGTGGAACAAAAAATTAGCACAGTTAAAAAAAGAAAACCAATTATCTTGGAAAGCACTTAATTGCAACATCAACCTACCAATGTTATAAGCTACAGACGCTTAAACGCCAAATACAAGTTCGAAACAAAAAAAGAAAAATCGAAGCTTCCAGCTCCTTTACAATACCATACATCCAGAAACTCCTTCATCTAAAATATGGAGCAACAAAAGGCGCTTCTGCGGACTTAAAACAAGCTAACAAATTCACGCCACTCTTAATCCCAAAAACAGCACAACAACAACAGATACTCTCAAAATAGCTAACTCCAACTAACAAATATATATATATATATATATATATATATATATATATATAAAATCAACACAAACAATAATACACCGACCTCAACAGCCAAAACTATCGCCGAAAACATATCTCACCTTGAATTAATTGCAGCACTTCAAACACTTAAGGGATCCACTCCAGGAATAAATAGAATTTCATACGAAATGATACGCAACAGCTCCTTTACCACAAAAAAAAAAAAACAGAATAAAAAACCTCTTTAACCAAATTTTCGAGAGCCACATACCTCAATCCTACAAAATAAGCTTAGTCATACAGATACATAAACCAAAAACTGACAAAACAAACATCTCTTTGTACAGACCCATTTCCCTTAACTGCTGTCTAACAAAAACACTAGACAAAATCATAGCGAAAAGACTATGGTGGCTTGTGACCCACAACAAACTTTTAAATACAAACCAATTAGGCTTTAAAAAAGGCAAATCGACTTCGGATAGTCTCCTATACGTAGGCCATCTCATAACGAAGTCGAAGAGGCACACCTCCCTCGTCACTCTTGACTTTTCAAGAGCCAGCAGCAGATGGCCGGCCGCTCACCAGGTACGCGGCGAATTTGCCTAGTGACAGCGCGGCGAAGAGCGGTTGGAGAACGTGAGAGTTTAGAGATCAAGAACGGAGAACGTGAGAGTATGGAGATCTAGGACGGAGAACGTGAGAGTTTGGAGATCAAGAATGGAGATCGTGAGAGTTTGGAGAGCAGGGGAATTTAGAAAGCAAGAGAGGGTAGAGAGATAGAGGGTTTGGAGACCAACAGAATTTGGATACCAAGGATGGAGAAAGAGAGAGAGGAGACTTGGCGAGAAGAGCGAGGGTGCCGTGTGCAAAAGAAAGTAACGGGACCGCCGCCGGACTTTGGACGCGGACGTGAACTTTGGACCGAGAGAGAAGGTGCCACATCTTGGCAGAGGAGCGGCACACAAGTATGCTATATGCGTCACGGGAATCAGCGGGACGACAGAATCAGGCTGGACATCGGCGTGAAGCAGCGCATGAAGGACAAGGTTCCCTAGTGGAACAAAAACCAGCAAAGTTAAAAAAATAAAAAAAATTAGCTTGGAATGCACTTAATCGGAACATCAACCTACCAATGGACAGTCAGTCGATTACTGTCCGTCGAGCCCGATCAGGCGATCACGAAAAGAAGAGTCGGAGAGTTGAGACAAGCAGTCGATCAAATACCAACCAAGCAAACTACGAGGGAGCCACAACAAAGCGAGTCGTCGAAAGCAGCGCCGTGGGAGCCTACAAGGAGCAAGATTGCCACATCGAGACGTTCGAGATCAGGACTACATGGACTGAGACACAGGTGGCTGAGGTCTAAAGGGGCACCACACGGCTAAGTCAAGGCGGTCTGCTTATTACTGCCAACGAAGTCCTGGCGTTACGCCTGGAGGGTCTACCACAATTCAAACAGTGAAGGCCGGCGACAAGAACTCGTGAACTCAGGGGTAAGCCTGTCGAACCCCAGTATACCTCGCCCCAAGCACTAATTTATCGTGTCCCGGCGTGAGCCCCGTGCGCCAAGTGGAGTTGAGCAGGTCCTGGCGCGATCAGCCAGGAGGAAGAGAAGTCCCGGAGCGGCGCGACAGAACCCCCAGATAACGAGGCGTTATCTACTGTAATGACCTTAGATACATAGACGAAGAAACAATCCTCCGAGAACTAAAACCACAGAAAGTAATTGAAGTCAAAAAAATAATGAAGAGACCAAACACCAACAATAACACCAACAGCTACAGCAACACCCCACCAAAAACAACAACACCAACAACAACCTAACAGAAACCGGACTCATAATAATTACATTTAAAACCCATCAACTCCGTGAAATACTGCGAGACCTTTGTACCGCAAATGTTCCACATTCCTTAAACAACAAGAACTCACTGCCATATAAATCACCGAAAAAGTCGATCATAGAACTGCTCTGGGTATGTACTTTGAGCGACACGGATACAAAACACGAAACTCTTATGCAAACACACTTAAAAGCACCACAACCACAATAAGAACCCGATCTCCAAATACGCTCACATCAACATCTTCAAATGCACAAACTTCAACCTCATCCTGCGAGCACAAGCAAACAAACCTTGAACCTCATCTGCATCAATCAAAACAACACCGGCACCGGAAAAAATTCTCCAAAACCACAACCAACACGACCAGGATGACACCGAAGCCATGAAAACGGACAACATGAACCCCAGCAGAATATCAACCGCATACGGATCTCAACGCACAAAGGACCTTAAACTAAACATTTTCCCTAAAAATAAGTCAAACCCTCTGGGTAAAAACTTCAAACCAACTAAATCTAAATCCTTAAAAAAAAAACAAACATAACACTAACAGCGACAGCGAATCGGTTTAAGAGTCACAGATCTCCCTTACTTTAAAGTTCAACCTTAGAACTTCTTACACTACGAGAATGTCGCTAATTTTAATCCAATGGAATATTCAAGGATATACAAATAACTATAATAATCTCCTTATCCTAATTAAAAACTACTCTCCGCTATCATAACACTTAAAGAAACACACATACAATACAATAACAATATACCAACTCGAATAAATTACACACTACTAACAAACATGGCCACCAATAGATTTAGCGGCGTACCGCTATTAGTACACAAGTCTATTCAATATTCTATGGTAAACCAAACGACCTTGAAGCTCTAGCAATACACATAAAATCGAAGAAGAACATGCACATAAAGACAACATACATTGCCTCAAAACAGAACATTCACAAACCAAATGCTTGAAGACACTTTGTACAATAACCAAACACCATCAATAATTCTAGGAGACTTCAACGGATGGCACCCTGCCTGGGATTCCCCGAAAACGAATTCTCGAGAAAAGAAACAATGCAACGATTTATTGACAACACACAGCTAATCTTACTAAATGACAAATCCCCCACACATTTCTCAACACACAACACATACACGTATATCGCCCTTTCACTTTGCTCAGCAACACTTGCCCCACACGCCAAGATGGAAATACTTAATGATCTCCACGGCAGTGACCATTTTCCGATAGTTATCAGTCTATTCCCTCCAAACACGATAAACAAATTTTCAAAACCATTTTTTATATTAAAAAAGCCAACTGGGCAATACGAGACTCTCACACACAAAAATAACGAAATATTTCCCACGTCACTAAACGTCAACAAAGAAGCCGCACAACTTAACAAAATTATATTACATTACGCAAACATTTCCATCCCACAAACCACAGTAAATACAAAGCCCTATAAACTACAGACGCTTAAACGTCAAATACAAGTTCGAAATAAAAAAAAAAAACGAAGCTTCCAGCTCCTTTACATCGACCATACAACCAGAAACTCCTTCATCTAAAATATGGCGCAACAAAAGGCGCTTCTGCGGACTTAACCCAAGCTAAAAAATTCACGCCATACTTAATCCCAAAAACAACACAACAACAACAGATACTCTCAAAATAGCCAACTCTCTCGCAACAGAGCTCTCAAGCGACCTAAACTTCTTAGACGAATTCCGAAATAACAAATATAAAATCAACACAAACAATAATACACCGACCTCAACAGCCAAAACTATCGAGGAAAACATAACTCACCTTCAACTAATTGCAGCACTATAAACACTTAAAGGATCCTCTCCAGGATTAAATAGAATTTTATACGAAATGATACGCAACAGCTCCCTTACCACAAAAAGGACATAATAAAAAACCTCTTTAACCAAATATTCGAGAGCCACATACCGATACTTAAACCAAAAAATGACAAAACAAACATCTCTTCGTAGATTTCCCTCAACTGCTGTCTAACAAAAACACTAGACAAAATCATAGCGAAAAGACTATGGTGGTTTGTGACCTACAACAAACTTTTAAATACAAACCAATTCGGCTTTAAAAAAGGCAAATCGACTTCGGATAGTCTCCTATACGTAGACCATCTCATAACGAAGTCGAAGAGGCACACCTCCCTCGTCACTCTTGACTTTTCAAGAGCCAGCAGCAGATGGCGAATTTGCGTTGTGACAGCGCGGCGAAGAGGGGTTGGAGAACGTGAGGTTTGAAGATCAAGATCGGAGAACGTGAGAGTTTGGAGATCAAGGACGGAGAACGTGAGAGTTTGGAGATCAAGAACGGAGAACGTGAGAGTTTGGAGATTAAGGACGGAGATCGTGAGAGTTTGGAGAGCAAGAGAGTTAAGAGAGCAAGAGTGTTCGGAGACCAACAGAGTTTGAATACCAAGGATGGAGAAAGAGAGAGAGGAGACTTGGCGAGAAGAGCGAGGATGCCGTATGCAAAAGGAAGCAACGGGACGCCGCCGGACTTTGGACACGGCCGTGAACTTTGGACCGAGAGAGAAGGTGCCACATCTCGGCAGAGGAGCGGCACACAAGCAAGCTATATGCGTCACGGGAATCAGCGGGAAGACAGCATCAGGCTGGACATCGGCGTGAAGCAGCGCGTGAAGGACTAGAGGGTCAAACTGGAGCCATGGACTTTGGACCCGGTGTGGAGAGTTTCGGCGGGCCGTGTGCAAAAGGGGAATAACGATTCCTGGAGGCCCTATATAAGCCCGCAGGGCGCTGGCAAGGAGATCAGTCAGTCGATTACGGTCCGTCGAGCCCGATCAGGCGATCACGAAATGAAGAGTCGGAGAGTTGAGACAAGCAGTCGATCAAATACCAACCAAACAAACTACGAGGGAGCCACAACAAGGCGAGTCGTCGAAAGCAGCGCCGTGGGAGCCTACAAGGAGCAAGATTGCCACATCGAGACGTTCGGGATCAGGACTACAAGGAATCTCCGGACTGAGACACAGGTGGCTGAGGTCTAAAGGGGCACCACATGGCTAAGTCAAGGCGGTCTGCTTATTCCTGCCAACGAAGTCCTGGCGTTACGCCCGGAGGATCTACCAGCCTTCGAGCAGTGAAGGCTGGCGACAAGAAATCGTGAGCTCGGGGGTAAGCCTGTCGAACCCCAGTGTACCTCGCCCCAAGCACTACTTTAGCGTATCCCGGCGTGAGCCCCGTACGCCAAGTGGAGTTGAGCAGATCCTGGCGCGAACAGCCAGAAGGAAGAGAAGTCCTGTAGCGGCGCGACCGAACCCCGAGAATAACAACACCAACAACAACCTAACAGAAACCGGACTGTTAATAATTACATTTAAAACCCATCAACTCCGTAAAATACTGCGAGATCTTTGGACCGCAAATGCTCCACATTCCTTAAACAACAAGAACTCACTGCCATATAAATCACCGAAAAAGTGGATCACAGAACTGCTCTGGGTATATACTTTGAGCGACACGGATACAAAACAAGAAACTCTTATGCAAACACACTTAAAAGCACCACAACCACAATAAGAACCCGATCTCAAAATACGCTCAGACCAACATCTTTAAATGCACAAACTACAACCACATCCTGCGATAACAACCAAACAAACACACCTTGAACATCATCTGCATCAATCAAAACAACACCGGCACCGGTAAAAATTCTCCAAAGCTACAACCAACACGACCAGGATGACACCGAAGCCATGGAAACGGACAACATACGGATCTGAACGCACAAAGGACCTTAAACTAAAAATTTTCCCTAAAGATAAGTCAAACCCTCTGGGTACTAACTTCAAACCAACTAAATCAAAATCCTTAAAAAAAAAGAACAAACATACCACTAACAGCGACAGCAAATCGGTTTAAAAGTCACAGATCTCCCTTAATTTAAAGTTCAACCTTAGAACTTCTTACACTACCAGAATGTCACTAATTTTAATCCAATGGAATATTCAAGGATATACAAATAACTATAATAATCTCTTTATCCTGATTAAAAACAACTCTCCGCTATCATTACACTTAAAGAAACACACATACAATACAATAACAATAGTAGCGCTATTAGTACACAAATCAATTCAATATTCTATGGTAAACCAAACGACCTTGAAGCTCTAGCAATACACATAAAATCGAAGAAGAACATGCACATAAAGACAACATACATTGCCTCAAAACAGAACATTCACAAACCAAATGCTTGAAGACACTTTGTACAATAACCAAACACCATCAATAATTCTAGGAGACTTCAACGGATGGCACCCTGCCTGGGATTCCCCGAAAACGAATTCTCGAGAAAAGAAACAATGCAACGATTTATTGACAACACACAGCTAATCTTACTAAATGACAAATCCCCCACACATTTCTCAACACACAACACATACACGTATATCGCCCTTTCACTTTGCTCAGCAACACTTGCCCCACACGCCAAGATGGAAATACTTAATGATCTCCACGGCAGTGACCATTTTCCGATAGTTATCAGTCTATTCCCTCCAAACACGATAAACAAATTTTCAAAACCATTTTTTATATTAAAAAAGCCAACTGGGCAATACGAGACTCTCACACACAAAAATAACGAAATATTTCCCACGTCACTAAACGTCAACAAAGAAGCCGCACAACTTAACAAAATTATATTACATTACGCAAACATTTCCATCCCACAAACCACAGTAAATACAAAGCCCTATAAACTACAGACGCTTAAACGTCAAATACAAGTTCGAAATAAAAAAAAAAATCGAAGCTTCCAGCTCCTTTACATCGACCATACAACCAGAAACTCCTTCATCTAAAATATGGCGCAACAAAAGGCGCTTCTGCGGACTTAACCCAAGCTAAAAAATTCACGCCATACTTAATCCCAAAAACAACACAACAACAACAGATACTCTCAAAATAGCCAACTCTCTCGCAACAGAGCTCTCAAGCGACCTAAACTTCTTAGACGAATTCCGAAATAACAAATATAAAATCAACACAAACAATAATACACCGACCTCAACAGCCAAAACTATCGAGGAAAACATAACTCACCTTCAACTAATTGCAGCACTATAAACACTTAAAGGATCCTCTCCAGGATTAAATAGAATTTTATACGAAATGATACGCAACAGCTCCCTTACCACAAAAAGGACATAATAAAAAACCTCTTTAACCAAATATTCGAGAGCCACATACCGATACTTAAACCAAAAAATGACAAAACAAACATCTCTTCGTAGATTTCCCTCAACTGCTGTCTAACAAAAACACTAGACAAAATCATAGCGAAAAGACTATGGTGGTTTGTGACCTACAACAAACTTTTAAATACAAACCAATTCGGCTTTAAAAAAGGCAAATCGACTTCGGATAGTCTCCTATACGTAGACCATCTCATAACGAAGTCGAAGAGGCACACCTCCCTCGTCACTCTTGACTTTTCAAGAGCCAGCAGCAGATGGCGAATTTGCGTTGTGACAGCGCGGCGAAGAGGGGTTGGAGAACGTGAGGTTTGAAGATCAAGATCGGAGAACGTGAGAGTTTGGAGATCAAGGACGGAGAACGTGAGAGTTTGGAGATCAAGAACGGAGAACGTGAGAGTTTGGAGATTAAGGACGGAGATCGTGAGAGTTTGGAGAGCAAGAGAGTTAAGAGAGCAAGAGTGTTCGGAGACCAACAGAGTTTGAATACCAAGGATGGAGAAAGAGAGAGAGGAGACTTGGCGAGAAGAGCGAGGATGCCGTATGCAAAAGGAAGCAACGGGACGCCGCCGGACTTTGGACACGGCCGTGAACCTTGGACCGAGAGAGAAGGTGCCACATCTCGGCAGAGGAGCGGCACACAAGCAATCAGCGGGAAGACAGCATCAGGCTGGACATCGGCGTGAAGCAGCGCGTGAAGGACTAGAGGGTCAAACTGGAGCCATGGACTTTGGACCCGGTGTGGAGAGTTTCGGCGGGCCGTGCGCAAAAGGGGAATAACGATTCCTGGAGGCCCTATATAAGCCCGCAGGGCGCTGGCAGGGAGATCAGTCAGTCGATTACGGTCCGTCGAGCCCGATCAGGCGATCACGAAATGAAGAGTCGGAGAGTTGAGACAAGCAGTCGATCAAATACCAACCAAACAAACTACGAGGGAGCCACAACAAGGCGAGTCGTCGAAAGGAGCGCCGTGGGAGCCTACAAGGAGCAAGATTGCCACATCGAGACGTTCGGGATCAGGACTACAAGGAATCTCCGGACTGAGACACAGGTGGCTGAGGTCTAAAGGGGCACCACACGGCTAAGTCAAGGCGGTCTGCTTATTACTGCCAACGAAGTCCTGGCGTTACGCCTGGAGGGTCTACCACAATTCAAACAGTGAAGGCCGGCGACAAGAACTCGTGAACTCAGGGGTAAGCCTGTCGAACCCCAGTGTACCTCGCCCCAAGCACTACTTTAGCGTATCCCGGCGTGAGCCCCGTACGCCAAGTGGAGTTGAGCAGATCCTGGCGCGAACAGCCAGAAGGAAGAGAAGTCCTGTAGCGGCGCGACCGAACCCCGAGAATAACAACACCAACAACAACCTAACAGAAACCGGACTGTTAATAATTACATTTAAAACCCATCAACTCCGTAAAATACTGCGAGATCTTTGGACCGCAAATGCTCCACATTCCTTAAACAACAAGAACTCACTGCCATATAAATCACCGAAAAAGTGGATCACAGAACTGCTCTGGGTATATACTTTGAGCGACACGGATACAAAACAAGAAACTCTTATGCAAACACACTTAAAAGCACCACAACCACAATAAGAACCCGATCTCAAAATACGCTCAGACCAACATCTTTAAATGCACAAACTACAACCACATCCTGCGATAACAACCAAACAAACACACCTTGAACATCATCTGCATCAATCAAAACAACACCGGCACCGGTAAAAATTCTCCAAAGCTACAACCAACACGACCAGGATGACACCGAAGCCATGGAAACGGACAACATGAACCCCAGCAGAATATCAACCGCATACGGATCTGAACGCACAAAGGACCTTAAACTAAAAATTTTCCCTAAAGATAAGTCAAACCCTCTGGGTACTAACTTCAAACCAACTAAATCAAAATCCTTTAAAAAAAAGAACAAACATACCACTAACAGCGACAGCAAATCGGTTTAAAAGTCACAGATCTCCCTTAATTTAAAGTTCAACCTTAGAACTTCTTACACTACCAGAATGTCACTAATTTTAATCCAATGGAATATTCAAGGATATACAAATAACTATAATAATCTCTTTATCCTGATTAAAAACAACTCTCCGCTATCATTACACTTAAAGAAACACACATACAATACAATAACAATAGTAGCGCTATTAGTACACAAATCAATTCAATATTCTATGGTAAACCAAACGACCTTGAAGCTCTAGCAATACACATAAAATCCAAGAAGAACATGCACATAAAGACAACATACATTGCCTCAAAACAGAACATTCACAAACCAAATGCTTGAAGACACTTTGTACAATAACCAAACACCATCAATAATTCTAGGAGACTTCAACGGATGGCACCCTGCCTGGGATTCCCCGAAAACGAATTCTCGAGAAAAGAAACAATGCAACGATTTATTGACAACACACAGCTAATCTTACTAAATGACAAATCCCCCACACATTTCTCAACACACAACACATACACGTATATCGCCCTTTCACTTTGCTCAGCAACACTTGCCCCACACGCCAAGATGGAAATACTTAATGATCTCCACGGCAGTGACCATTTTCCGATAGTTATCAGTCTATTCCCTCCAAACACGATAAACAAATTTTCAAAACCATTTTTTATATTAAAAAAGCCAACTGGGCAATACGAGACTCTCACACACAAAAATAACGAAATATTTCCCACGTCACTAAACGTCAACAAAGAAGCCGCACAACTTAACAAAATTATATTACATTACGCAAACATTTCCATCCCACAAACCACAGTAAATACAAAGTCCTATAAACTACAGACGCTTAAACGTCAAATACTAGTTCGAAATAAAAAAAAAAATCGAAGCTTCCAGCTCCTTTACATCGACCATACAACCAGAAACTCCTTCATCTAAAATATGGCGCAACAAAAGGCGCTTCTGCGGACTTAACCCAAGCTAAAAAATTCACGCCATACTTAATCCCAAAAACAACACAACAACAACAGATACTCTCAAAATAGCCAACTCTCTCGCAACAGAGCTCTCAAGCGACCTAAACTTCTTAGACGAATTCCGAAATAACAAATATAAAATCAACACAAACAATAATACACCGACCTCAACAGCCAAAACTATCGAGGAAAACATAACTCACCTTCAACTAATTGCAGCACTATAAACACTTAAAGGATCCTCTCCAGGATTAAATAGAATTTTATACGAAATGATACGCAACAGCTCCCTTACCACAAAAAGGACATAATAAAAAACCTCTTTAACCAAATATTCGAGAGCCACATACCGATACTTAAACCAAAAAATGACAAAACAAACATCTCTTCGTAGATTTCCCTCAACTGCTGTCTAACAAAAACACTAGACAAAATCATAGCGAAAAGACTATGGTGGTTTGTGACCTACAACAAACTTTTAAATACAAACCAATTCGGCTTTAAAAAAGGCAAATCGACTTCGGATAGTCTCCTATACGTAGACCATCTCATAACGAAGTCGAAGAGGCACACCTCCCTCGTCACTCTTGACTTTTCAAGAGCCAGCAGCAGATGGCGAATTTGCGTTGTGACAGCGCGGCGAAGAGGGGTTGGAGAACGTGAGGTTTGAAGATCAAGATCGGAGAACGTGAGAGTTTGGAGATCAAGGACGGAGAACGTGAGAGTTTGGAGATCAAGAACGGAGAACGTGAGAGTTTGGAGATTAAGGACGGAGATCGTGAGAGTTTGGAGAGCAAGAGAGTTAAGAGAGCAAGAGTGTTCGGAGACCAACAGAGTTTGAATACCAAGGATGGAGAAAGAGAGAGAGGAGACTTGGCGAGAAGAGCGAGGATGCCGTATGCAAAAGGAAGCAACGGGACGCCGCCGGACTTTGGACACGGCCGTGAACCTTGGACCGAGAGAGAAGGTGCCACATCTCGGCAGAGGAGCGGCACACAAGCAAGCTATATGCGTCACGGGAATCAGCGGGAAGACAGCATCAGGCTGGACATCGGCGTGAAGCAGCGCGTGAAGGACTAGAGGGTCAAACTGGAGCCATGGACTTTGGACCCGGTGTGGAGAGTTTCGGCGGGCCGTGCGCAAAAGGGGAATAACGATTCCTGGAGGCCCTATATAAGCCCGCAGGGCGCTGGCAGGGAGATCAGTCAGTCGATTACGGTCCGTCGAGCCCGATCAGGCGATCACGAAATGAAGAGTCGGAGAGTTGAGACAAGCAGTCGATCAAATACCAACCAAACAAACTACGAGGGAGCCACAACAAGGCGAGTCGTCGAAAGGAGCGCCGTGGGAGCCTACAAGGAGCAAGATTGCCACATCGAGACGTTCGGGATCAGGACTACAAGGAATCTCCGGACTGAGACACAGGTGGCTGAGGTCTAAAGGGGCACCACACGGCTAAGTCAAGGCGGTCTGCTTATTACTGCCAACGAAGTCCTGGCGTTACGCCTGGAGGGTCTACCACAATTCAAACAGTGAAGGCCGGCGACAAGAACTCGTGAACTCAGGGGTAAGCCTGTCGAACCCCAGTGTACCTCGCCCCAAGCACTACTTTAGCGTATCCCGGCGTGAGCCCCGTACGCCAAGTGGAGTTGAGCAGATCCTGGCGCGAACAGCCAGAAGGAAGAGAAGTCCTGTAGCGGCGCGACCGAACCCCGAGAATAACAACACCAACAACAACCTAACAGAAACCGGACTGTTAATAATTACATTTAAAACCCATCAACTCCGTAAAATACTGCGAGATCTTTGGACCGCAAATGCTCCACATTCCTTAAACAACAAGAACTCACTGCCATATAAATCACCGAAAAAGTGGATCACAGAACTGCTCTGGGTATATACTTTGAGCGACACGGATACAAAACAAGAAACTCTTATGCAAACACACTTAAAAGCACCACAACCACAATAAGAACCCGATCTCAAAATACGCTCAGACCAACATCTTTAAATGCACAAACTACAACCACATCCTGCGATAACAACCAAACAAACACACCTTGAACATCATCTGCATCAATCAAAACAACACCGGCACCGGTAAAAATTCTCCAAAGCTACAACCAACACGACCAGGATGACACCGAAGCCATGGAAACGGACAACATGAACCCCAGCAGAATATCAACCGCATACGGATCTGAACGCACAAAGGACCTTAAACTAAAAATTTTCCCTAAAGATAAGTCAAACCCTCTGGGTACTAACTTCAAACCAACTAAATCAAAATCCTTTAAAAAAAAGAACAAACATACCACTAACAGCGACAGCAAATCGGTTTAAAAGTCACAGATCTCCCTTAATTTAAAGTTCAACCTTAGAACTTCTTACACTACCAGAATGTCACTAATTTTAATCCAATGGAATATTCAAGGATATACAAATAACTATAATAATCTCTTTATCCTGATTAAAAACAACTCTCCGCTATCATTACACTTAAAGAAACACACATACAATACAATAACAATAGTAGCGCTATTAGTACACAAATCAATTCAATATTCTATGGTAAACCAAACGACCTTGAAGCTCTAGCAATACACATAAAATCCAAGAAGAACATGCACATAAAGACAACATACATTGCCTCAAAACAGAACATTCACAAACCAAATGCTTGAAGACACTTTGTACAATAACCAAACACCATCAATAATTCTAGGAGACTTCAACGGATGGCACCCTGCCTGGGATTCCCCGAAAACGAATTCTCGAGAAAAGAAACAATGCAACGATTTATTGACAACACACAGCTAATCTTACTAAATGACAAATCCCCCACACATTTCTCAACACACAACACATACACGTATATCGCCCTTTCACTTTGCTCAGCAACACTTGCCCCACACGCCAAGATGGAAATACTTAATGATCTCCACGGCAGTGACCATTTTCCGATAGTTATCAGTCTATTCCCTCCAAACACGATAAACAAATTTTCAAAACCATTTTTTATATTAAAAAAGCCAACTGGGCAATACGAGACTCTCACACACAAAAATAACGAAATATTTCCCACGTCACTAAACGTCAACAAAGAAGCCGCACAACTTAACAAAATTATATTACATTACGCAAACATTTCCATCCCACAAACCACAGTAAATACAAAGCCCTATAAACTACAGACGCTTAAACGTCAAATACTAGTTCGAAATAAAAAAAAAAATCGAAGCTTCCAGCTCCTTTACATCGACCATACAACCAGAAACTCCTTCATCTAAAATATGGCGCAACAAAAGGCGCTTCTGCGGACTTAACCCAAGCTAAAAAATTCACGCCATACTTAATCCCAAAAACAACACAACAACAACAGATACTCTCAAAATAGCCAACTCTCTCGCAACAGAGCTCTCAAGCGACCTAAACTTCTTAGACGAATTCCGAAATAACAAATATAAAATCAACACAAACAATAATACACCGACCTCAACAGCCAAAACTATCGAGGAAAACATAACTCACCTTCAACTAATTGCAGCACTATAAACACTTAAAGGATCCTCTCCAGGATTAAATAGAATTTTATACGAAATGATACGCAACAGCTCCCTTACCACAAAAAGGACATAATAAAAAACCTCTTTAACCAAATATTCGAGAGCCACATACCGATACTTAAACCAAAAAATGACAAAACAAACATCTCTTCGTAGATTTCCCTCAACTGCTGTCTAACAAAAACACTAGACAAAATCATAGCGAAAAGACTATGGTGGTTTGTGACCTACAACAAACTTTTAAATACAAACCAATTCGGCTTTAAAAAAGGCAAATCGACTTCGGATAGTCTCCTATACGTAGACCATCTCATAACGAAGTCGAAGAGGCACACCTCCCTCGTCACTCTTGACTTTTCAAGAGCCAGCAGCAGATGGCGAATTTGCGTTGTGACAGCGCGGCGAAGAGGGGTTGGAGAACGTGAGGTTTGAAGATCAAGATCGGAGAACGTGAGAGTTTGGAGATCAAGGACGGAGAACGTGAGAGTTTGGAGATCAAGAACGGAGAACGTGAGAGTTTGGAGATTAAGGACGGAGATCGTGAGAGTTTGGAGAGCAAGAGAGTTAAGAGAGCAAGAGTGTTCGGAGACCAACAGAGTTTGAATACCAAGGATGGAGAAAGAGAGAGAGGAGACTTGGCGAGAAGAGCGAGGATGCCGTATGCAAAAGGAAGCAACGGGACGCCGCCGGACTTTGGACACGGCCGTGAACCTTGGACCGAGAGAGAAGGTGCCACATCTCGGCAGAGGAGCGGCACACAAGCAAGCTATATGCGTCACGGGAATCAGCGGGAAGACAGCATCAGGCTGGACATCGGCGTGAAGCAGCGCGTGAAGGACTAGAGGGTCAAACTGGAGCCATGGACTTTGGACCCGGTGTGGAGAGTTTCGGCGGGCCGTGCGCAAAAGGGGAATAACGATTCCTGGAGGCCCTATATAAGCCCGCAGGGCGCTGGCAGGGAGATCAGTCAGTCGATTACGGTCCGTCGAGCCCGATCAGGCGATCACGAAATGAAGAGTCGGAGAGTTGAGACAAGCAGTCGATCAAATACCAACCAAACAAACTACGAGGGAGCCACAACAAGGCGAGTCGTCGAAAGGAGCGCCGTGGGAGCCTACAAGGAGCAAGATTGCCACATCGAGACGTTCGGGATCAGGACTACAAGGAATCTCCGGACTGAGACACAGGTGGCTGAGGTCTAAAGGGGCACCACACGGCTAAGTCAAGGCGGTCTGCTTATTACTGCCAACGAAGTCCTGGCGTTACGCCTGGAGGGTCTACCACAATTCAAACAGTGAAGGCCGGCGACAAGAACTCGTGAACTCAGGGGTAAGCCTGTCGAACCCCAGTGTACCTCGCCCCAAGCACTAATTTATCGTGTCCCGTTGTGAGCCCCGTACGCCAAGTGGAGTTGAGCAGATCCTGGCGCGATCAGCCAGAAGGAAGAGAAGTCCGGGAGCGGTGCGACCGAACCCCGAGAATAACGAGCCAGAAGGGAGAGAAGTCCCGGAGCCATGCGACAGAACCCCGAGATAACGAGGCGTTATCTACTGTAATGACCTTAGATACATAGACGAAGAGACAATCCTCCGAGAACTAAAACCACAGAAAGTAATTGAAGTCAAAAAAATAATGAAGAGACCAAACACCAACAATAACACCAACAGCTACAGCAACACCCCACCAAAAACAACAACACCAACAACAACCTAACAGAAACCGGACTCATAATAATTACATTTAAAACCCATCAACTCCCTGAAATACTGCGAGTCGGCTAGAAAACAGTTTGCGTACGCAACAACATCCATCTCCCACTGCGTTGCATAAAGTGCCTCCGCCTCGGACACCCTGCACCCATATGCAAGAGCAACGAAAAATGTTTAAACTGCTCAGATGAAAACCACACCAGCAAATAAGAAACGACAAAAAATGCCTAAATAGCGTAAACAATCCTGAAATTGACCCCCAACACAGCCCTTTGGACCGCATATGGTCCACATTCCTTAAACAACAAGAACTCACTACCATATAAATCACCGAAAAAGTCGATCATAGAACTGCTCTGGGTATGTACTTTGAGCGACACGGATACAAAACACGAAACTCTTATGCAAACACACTTAAAAGCACCACAACCACAATAAGAACCCGATCTCCAAATACGCTCACATCAACATCTTCAAATGCACAAACTTCAACCTCATCCTGCGAGCACAAGCAAACAAACCTTGAACCTCATCTGCATCAATCAAAACAACACCGGCACCGGAAAAAATTCTCCAAAACCACAACCAACACGACCAGGATGACACCGAAGCCATGGAAACGGACAACATGAACCCCAGCAGAATATCAACCGCATACGGATCTCAACGCACAAAGGCCCTTAAACTAAAAATTTTCCCTTCTTACACTACCAGAATGTCACTAATTTTAATTCAATGGAATATTCAAGGATATACAAATAACTATAATAATCTCCTTATCCTGATTAAAAACAGCTCTCCGCTATCATTACACTTAAAGAAACACACATACAATACAATATCAATAGTAGCGCTATTAGTACACAAATCAATTCAATATTCTATGGTAAACCAAACGACCTTGAAGCTCTAGCAATACACATAAAATCCAAGAAGAACATGCACATAAAGACAACATACATTGCCCCAAAACAGAACATTCACAAACCAAATGCTTGAAGACACTTTGTACAATAACCAAACACCATCAATAATTCTAGGAGACTTCAACGGATGGCACCCTGCCTGGGATTCCCCGAAAACGAATTCTCGAGGAAAAACAATACAACGATTTATTGACAACACACAGCTAATCTTACTAAATGACAAATCCCCCACACATTTCTCAACATACAACACATACACGTATATCGCCCTTTCACTTTGCTCACCAACACTTGCCCCTCCACGGCAGTGACCATTTTCCGATAGTTATCAGTCTATTCCCTCCAAACACAATTTTCAAAACCATTTTTTATATTAAAAAAAAAAAGCCAACTGGGAGCAATACGAGACTCTCACACACAAAAATAACGAAATATTCCCCACGTCACTAAACGTCAACAAAGAAGCCGCACAACTTAACAAAATTATATTACAGCGCAAACATTTCCATCCCACAAACCTCAGTAAATACAAAGCCCTACAAGGTTCCCTGGTGGAACAAAAAATTAGCACAGTTAAAAGAAGAAAACCAATTATCTTGAAAAGCACTTAATCGCAACATCAACCTACCAGTGTTATGAACTACAGACGCTTAAACGCCAAATACAAGTTCGAAACAAAAAAAGAAAAAGCGAAGCTTCCAGCTCCCTTACAATACCATACAACCAAAAACGCCTTCATGGAGCAACAAAAGGCACTTCTGCGGACTTAACCCAAGCTTACAAATTCACGCCACACTTAATCCCAAAAACAACACAACAACAACAGATACTCTCAAAATAGCCAACTCCCTCTTGCAACAGAGCTCTTAACAAATATAAAATTAACACAAACTATAATACACCGACCTCAACACCCAAAACTCCAGGATTCAAAAGAATTTCTTACGAAATGATACGCAACAGCTCCCTTACCACAAAAAAAAACAGAATAAAAAACCTCTTTAACCAAATTTTCGAGAGCCACATACCTCAATCCTAAAAAATAAGCTTAGTCATGCCGATACAACAACTGACAAAACAAACACCTCTTCGTACAGACCCATTTCCCTTAACTGCTGTCAACACAAACACTAGACAAAATCATAGCGAAAAGACTATGGTGGTTTGTGACCCACAACAAACTTTTAAATACAAACCAATTAGGCTTTAAAAAAGGAAAATCGACTTCGGATAGTCTCCTATACGTAGACCATCTCATAACGAAGTCGATGAGGCACACCTCCTTCGTCACTGTTGACTTTTCAAGAGCCAGCAGCAGATGGCCGGCCGCTCACCAGATACGCGGCGAATTCGAGTAGTGACAGCGCGGCGAAGAGCGGTTGGAGAACGTGGGAGTTTAGAGATCAAGAACGGAGAACGTGAGAGTTTGGAGATCAAGGAAGGAGAACGTGAGAGTTTGGAGATCAAGGACGGAGATCGTGAGAGCTTGGAGAGCAAGAGAGTTTGGAGAGCAAGGGAGTTTAGAGAGCAAGAGAGGGTAGAAAGATAGAGGGTTTGGAGACCAACAGTGTTTGGATACCAAGGATGGAGAAAGAGAGAGAGGAGACTTGGCGAGAAGAGCGAGGGTGCCGTGTGGAAAAGGAAGTATCGGGACCGCCGCCGGACTTTGGACGCGGCCGTGAACTTTGGACCGAGAGAGAAGGTGCCACATCTCGGCAAAGGAGCGGCACACAAGGAGCGGCACACAAGTACGGGAATCAGCGGGACGACAGCATCAGTCTGGACATCGGAGTGAAGCAGCGCATGAAGGACAAGAGGGTCAAAGTGGAGCCGTGGACTTTGGACCCGGTGTGGAGAGTTCCGGCGGGCTTGCGCAAAAGGGGAATAACGGTTCCCGGAGGCCCCATATAAGACCGCAGGGCGCTGGCAGGGAGATCAGTCAGTCGATTACGGTTCGTCGAGCCCGATCAGTCGATCACGAAAAGAAGAGTCGGAGGGAGCCACAACAAGGTGAGTCGTCGAAAGCAGCGCCATGGGAGCCTACAAGGAGCAAGATTGCCACATCGAGACGTTCGGGATCAGGACTACAAGGAATCTCCGGACTGAGACACAGGTGGCTGAGGTCTAAAGGGGCACCACATGGCTAAGTCAAGGCGGTCTGCTTATCGGGGGTAAGCCTGTCGAACCCCAGTGTACCTCGCCCCGTGCGCCAAGTGGAGTTGAGCAGGTCCTGAAGCGATCAGCCAGAAGGAAGAGAAGTCCCGAAGCGGCGCGACCGAGCCCCGAGAATAACGAGCCAGAAGGGAGAGAAGTCCCGGAGCGGTGCGACAGAACCCCCAGATAACGAGGCGTTATCTACTGTAATGACCTTAGATACATAGACGAAGAAACAATCCTCCGAGAACTAAAACCACAGAAAGTAATTGAAGTCAAAGAAATAATGAAGAGGCAAAACACCAACAATAACACCAACAGCTACAGCAACACCACCAACAACAACAACACCAAGAACAACCTAACAGAAACCGGACTCATAATAATTACACTTAAAACCCATCAACTCCCTGAAATACTGCGAGTCGGCTAGGAAACAGTTTGCGTACGCAACAACATCCATCTCCCACTGCGTTGCATAAAGTGCCTCCGCCTCGGACACCCTGCACCCATATGCAAGAGCAACGAAAAATGTTTAAGCTGCTACGATGAAAACCACACCAGCGAAGAAGAAACGAAAAAAAATGCCTAAATAGCGTAAACAATCCTGAAATTGACCCCCAACACAGCCCTTTGGACCGCAAATGCTCCACATTCCTTAAACAACAAGAACTCACTGCCATATAAATCACCGAAAAAGTCGATCATAGAACTGCTCTGGGTATGTACTTTGAGCGACACGGATACAAAACAAGAAACTCTTATGCAAACACACTTAAAAGCACCACAACCACAATAAGAACCCGATCTCCAAATACGCTCACATCAACATCTTCAAATGTACAAACTACAACCACATCCTGCGATCACAACCAAACAAACACACCTTCAACCTCATCTGCATCAATCAAAACAACACCGGCACAGGAAAAAAATCTCCAAAACCACAACCAACACGACCAGGATGACACCGAAGCCATGGAAACGGACAACATGAACCCCAGCAGAATATCAACCGCATACGGATCTCAACGCACAAAGGACCTTAAACTAAAAATTTTCCCTAAAGATAAGTCAAACCCTCTGGGTACTAACTTCAAACCAACTAAATCAAAATCCTTTAAAAAAAGAACAAACATACCACTAACAGCGACAGCAAATCGGTTTAAAAGTCACAGATCTCCCTTACTTTAAAGTTCAACCTTAGAACTTCTTACACTACCAGAATGTCACTAATTTTAATCCAATGGAATATTCAAGGATATACAAATAACTATAATAATCTCTTTATCCTGATTAAAAACAACTCTCCGCTATCATTACACTTAAAGAAACACACATACAATACAATAACAATAGTAGCGCTATTAGTACACAAATCAATTCAATATTCTATGGTAAACCAAACGACCTTGAAGCTCTAGCAATACACATAAAATCCAAGAAGAACATGCACATAAAGACAACATACATTGCCTCAAAACAGAACATTCACAAACCAAATGCTTGAAGACACTTTGTACAATAACCAAACAACATCAATAATTCTAGGAGATTTCAACGGATGGCACCCTGCCTGGGATTCCCCGAAAACGAATTCTCGAGAAAAGAAACAATGCAACAATTTATTGACAACACACAGCTAATCTTACTAAATGACAAATCCCCCACAAATTTCTCAACACACAACACATACACGTATATCGCCCTTTCACTTTGCTCAGCAACACTTGCCCCACACGCCAAGTGGGAAATACTTAATGATCTCCACGGCAGTGACCATTTTCCGATAGTTATCAGTCTATTCCCTCCAAACACGATAAACAAATTTTCAAAACCATTTTTTATATTAAAAAAGCCAACTGGGAGCAATACGAGACTCTCACACACAAAAATAACGAAATATTTCCCACGTCACTAAACGTCAACAAAGAAGCCGCACAACTTAACAAAATTATATTACATTACGCAAACATTTCCATCCCACAAACCACAGTAAATACAAAGCCCTATAAACTACAGACGCTTAAACGTCAAATACAAGTTCGAAAAAAAAAAAAAAAAAACGAAGCTTCCAGCTCCTTTACATCGACCATACAACCAGAAACTCCTTCATCTAAAATATGGCGCAACAAAAGGCGCTTCTGCGGACTTAACCCAAGCTAAAAAATTCACGCCATACTTAATCCAAAAAACAACACAACAACAACAGATACTCTCAAAATAGCCAACTCTCTCGCAACAGAGCTCTCAAGCGACCTAAACTTCTTAGACGAATTCCGAAATAACAAATATAAAATCAACACAAACAATAATACACCGACCTCAACAGCCAAAACTATCGAGGAAAACATAACTCACCTTCAACTAATTGCAGCACTATAAACACTTAAAGGATCCTCTCCAGGATTAAATAGAATTTTATACGAAATGATACGCAACAGCTCCCTTACCACAAAAAGGACATAATAAAAAACCTCTTTAACCAAATATTTTAGAGCCACATACCGATACTTAAACCAAAAAATGACAAAACAAACATCTCTTCGTAGATTTCCCTCAACTGCTGTCTAACAAAAACACTAGACAAAATCATAGCGAAAAGACTATGGTGGTTTGTGACCTACAACAAACTTTTAAATACAAACCAATTCGGCTTTAAAAAAGGCAAATCGACTTCGGATAGTCTCCTATACGTAGACCATCTCATAACGAAGTCGAAGAGGCACACCTCCCTCGTCACTCTTGACTTTTCAAGAGCCAGCAGCAGATGGCGAATTTGCGTTGTGACAGTGCGGCGAAGAGGGGTTGGAGAACGTGAGGTTTGAAGATCAAGATCGGAGAACGTGAGAGTTTGGAGATCAAGGACGGAGAACGTGAGAGTTTGGAGATCAAGGACGGAGAACGTGGGAGTTTGGAGATTAAGGACGGAGATCGTGAGAGTTTGGAGAGCAAGAGAGTTAAGAGAGCAAGAGTGTTCGGAGACCAACAGAGTTTGAATACCAAGGATGGAGAAAGAGAGAGAGGAGACTTGGCGAGAAGAGCGAGGATGCCGTATGCAAAAGGAAGCAACGGGACGCCGCCGGACTTTGGACACGGCCGTGAACTTTGGACCGAGAGAGAAGGTGCCACATCTCGGCAGAGGAGCGGCACACAAGCAAGCTATATGCGTCACGGGAATCAGCGGGAAGACAGCATCAGGCTGGACATCGGCGTGAAGCAGCGCGTGAAGGACTAGAGGGTCAAACTGGAGCCATGGACTTTGGACCCGGTGTGGAGAGTTTCGGCGGGCCGTGCGCAAAAGGGGAATAACGATTCCTGGAGGCCCTATATAAGCCCGCAGGGCGCTGGCAGGGAGATCAGTCAGTCGATTACGGTCCGTCGAGCCCGATCAGGCGATCACGAAATGAAGAGTCGGAGAGTTGAGACAAGCAGTCGATCAAATACCAACCAAACAAACTACGAGGGAGCCACAACAAGGCGAGTCGTCGAAAGGAGCGCCGTGGGAGCCTACAAGGAGCAAGATTGCCACATCGAGACGTTCGGGATCAGGACTACAAGGAATCTCCGGACTGAGACACAGGTGGCTGAGGTCTAAAGGGGCACCACACGGCTAAGTCAAGGCGGTCTGCTTATTCCTGCCAACGAAGTCCTGGCGTTACGCCCGGAGGATCTACCAGCCTTCGAGCAGTGAAGGCTGGCGACAAGAAATCGTGAGCTCGGGGGTAAGCCTGTCGAACCCCAGTGTACCTCGCCCCAAGCACTACTTTAGCGTATCCCGGAGTGAGCCCCGTACGCCAAGTGGAGTTGAGCAGATCCTGGCGCGAACAGACAGAAGGAAGAGAAGTCCTGTAGCGGCGCGACCGAACCCCGAGAATAACAACACCAACAACAACCTAACAGAAACCGGACTCATAATAATTACATTTAAAACCCATCAAATCCGTGAAATACTACGAGACCTTTGTACCGCAAATGTTCCACATTCCTTAAACAACAAGAACTCACTGCCATATAAATCACCGAAAAAGTGGATCACAGAACTGCTCTGGGTATATACTTTGAGCGACACGGATACAAAACAAGAAACTCTTATGCAAACACACTTAAAAGCACCACAACCATAATAAGAACCCGATCTCAAAATACGCTCAGACCAACATCTTTAAATGCACAAACTACAACCACATCCTGCGATAACAACCAAACAAACACACCTTGAACATCATCTGCATCAATCAAAACAACACCGGCACCGGTAAAAATTCTCCAAAGCCACAAACAACACGACCAGGATGACACCGAAGCCATGGAAACGGACAACATGAACCCCAGCAGAATATCAACCGCATACGGATCTGAACGCACAAAGGACCTTAAACTAAAAATTTTCCCTAAAGATAAGTCAAACCCTCTGGGTACTAACTTCAAACCAACTAAATCAAAATCCTTTAAAAAAAAGAACAAACATACCACTAACAGCGACAGCAAATCGGTTTAAAAGTCACAGATCTCCCTTACTTTAAAGTTCAACCTTAGAACTTCTTACACTACCAGAATGTCACTAATTTTAATCCAATGGAATATTCAAGGATATACAAATAACTATAATAATCTCTTTATCCTGATTAAAAACAACTCTCCGCTATCATTACACTTAAAGAAACACACATACAACACAATAACAATAGTAGCGCTATTAGTAAACAAGTCAATTCAATATTCTATGGTAAACCAAACGACTTTGAAGCTCTAGCAATACACATAAAATCCAAGAAGAACATGCACATAAAGGCAACATACATTGCCCCAAAACAGAACATTCACAAACCAAATGCTTGAAGACACTTTGTACAATAACCAAACACCATCAATAATTCTAGAAGACTTCAACGGATGGCACCCTGCCTGGGATTCCCCGAAAACGAATTCTCGAGAAAAGAAACAATACAACGATTTATTGATAACACACAGCTAATCTTACTAAATGACAAATCCCCCACATATTTCTCAACACACAACACATACACGCATATCGCCCTTTCACTTTGCTCAACAACACTTGCCCCACACGCCAAGTGGAAAATACCATATGATCTCCACGGCAGTGACCATTTTCCGGTAGTTATCAGTCTATTCCCTCCAAACACGATAAACAAATTTTCAAAACCATTTTTTATATTAAAAAAGCCATCTGGGAGCAATACGACACTCTCACACACAAAAATAACGAAATATTCCCCACGTCACTAAACGTCAACAAATAAGCCGCACAACTTAACAAAATTATATTACATAGAGCAAACATTTCCATCCCACAAACCTCAGTAAATACAAAGCCCTACAAGGTTCCCTAGTGGAACAAACAACTAGCACAGTTAAAAAAAGAAAAACAATTAGCATGGAAAGCACTTAATCGCAACATCAACCTACCAATGTTATAAACTACAGACGCTTAAACGCCAAATACAAGTTCGAAACAAAAAAAGAAAAAGCGAAGCTTCCAGCTCCCTTACAATACCATACAACCAAAAACGCCTTCATCTAAAATATGGAGCAACAAAAGGCGCTTCTGCCGACTTAACCCAAGCTAAAAAATTCACGCTAAACTTAATCCCAAAAACAACACAACAACAACAGATACTCTCAAAATAGCCAACTCTCTCGAAACAGAGCTCTCAAGCGACGAATTCCGAAATAACAAATATAAAATCAACACAAACAATAATACACCGACCTCAACAGCTAAAACTTCAGGATTAAATAGAATTTCTTACGAAATGGTACGCAACAGCTCCCTTACCACAAAAAAAAAACAAAATAAAAAACCTCTTTAACCAAATTTTTGAAAGCCACATACCTCAATCCTACAAAATAAGCTTAGTCATACCGATACTTAAACCAAAAACTGACAAAAGCGGTTGGAGAACGTGAGGTTTCAAGATCAAGAACGGAGAACGTGAGAGTTTGGAGATCAAGGACGGAGAACGTGAGAGTTTGGAGATCAAGGATGGAGATCGTGAGAGTTTGGAGAGCAAGAAAGTTAAGAGAGCAAGAGGGTTTGGAGACCAATAGAGTTTGGATACCAAGGATGGAGAAAGAGAGAGAGGAGACTTGGCGAGAAGAGCGAGGGTGCCGTATGCAAATGGAAGTAACGGGACGCCGCTGGACTCTGGACGCGGCCGAGAACTTTGGACCGAGAGAGAAGGTGCCACATCTCGGCAGAGGAGCGGCAAACAAGTATGCTATATGCGTCACGGGAATCAGCGGGACGACAGCTTCAGGCTGGACATCAGCGTGAAGCAGCGCATGAAGGACAAGAGGGTCAAACTGGAGCCGTGGACTTTGGACCCGGTGTGAAGAGTTTCGACGGGCCGTGCGCAAAAGGGGAATAACGGTTCCCGGAGGCCAAGGGAGATCAGTCAGTAGATAACGGTCCGCCGAGCCCGATCAGTCGATCACGAAAAGAAGAGTCGGGGAGTTGAGACAAGCAGTCGATCAAATACCAACCAAGCAAACTACGAGGGAGCCACAACAAGGCGAGTCGTCGAAAGCAGCGCCGTGGGAGCCTACAAAGAGCAAGATTGCCACATCGAGACGTTCGGGATCAGGACTACAAGGAATCTCCTAACTGAGACACAGGTGGCTGAGGTCTAAAGCGGCACCACATGGCTAAGTCAAGGCGGTGAAGACCGGCGACAAGAAATCGTGAGCTCGAGGGTAAGCCTGTCGAACCCCAGTGTACCTCGCCCCACGCACTACTTTAGCGTGTGCCAGAGTGAGCCCCGTGCGCCAAGTGGAGTTGAGCAGATCCTGGCGCGATCAGCCAGAAGGAAGAGAAGTCCCGGAGCGGTGCGACCGAACTCCGAAGATAACGAGCCAGAAGGGAGAGAAGTCCCGGAGCGGTGCGACAGGCGTTATCTACTGTAATGACCTTAGATGCATAGACGAAGAAACAATCCTCCGAGAACCAAAACCACAGAAAGTAATTGAAGTCAAAAAAATAATGAGGAGACAAAACACCAACAATAACACCAACAGCTACAGCAACACCACCAACAACAAACAACACCAACAACAACCTAACAGAAACCGGACTCATAATAATTACATTTAAAACCCATCAACTCCCTGAAATACTGCGAGTCGGCTAGGAAGCAGTTTGCGTACGCAACAACATCCATATCCCACTGCGTTGCATAAAGTGCCTCCGCTTCGGACACCCTGCACCCATATGCAAGAGCAACGAAAAATGTTTAAACTGCTCAGATGAAAACCACACCAGCGAAGGAGAACTCTGCAAAAACGACAAAAAATGCCTAAATAGCGTAAACAATACTAAAATTGACCCCCAACACAGCCCTTTGGTCCGCAAATGCTCCACATTCCTTAAACAACAAGAACTCACTGCCATATAAATCACCGAAAAAGTCGATCATAGAACTGCTCTGGGTATATACTTTGAGCGACACGGTTACAAAACAAGAAACTCTTATGCAAACACACTTCAAAGCACCACAACCACAATAAGAACCCGATCTCCAAATACGCTCACATCAACATCTTCAAATGCACAAACTTCAACCTCATCCTAAGAGCACAAGCAAACAAACCTTGAACCTCATCTGCATCAATCAAAACAACACCGGCACCGGAAAAAATTCTCCAAAACCACAACCAACACGACCAGGATGACGCCGAAGCCATGGAAACGGACAACATGAACCCCAGCAGAATATCAACCGCATACGGATCTCAACGCACAAAGGACCATAAACTAAAAATTTTCACTAAAGATAAGTCAAACCCTCTGGGTACTAACTTGAAACCAACTAAATCAAAATCAGAAACACACATACAATACAATAACAATATACCAACTCCAATAAATTACACACTACTAACAGACATAGCCACCAATAGATTTAGCGGCGTAGCGCTATTAGTACACAAGTCAATTCAATATTCTATAGTAAACCAAACGACCTTGAAGCTCTAGCAATACACATAAAATCCAAGAAGAACATGCACATAAAGACAACATACATTGCCCCAAACAGAATCATCACAAACCAAATGCTTGAATACTTTATACAATAACCAAACACCATCAATAATTCTAGGAGACTTCAACGGATGGCACCCTGCCTGGGATTTTCGAAAACGAATTCTCGAGGAAAAACAATACAACGATTTACTTAATGTCAAATCCTCCACACATTTCTCAACACACAACACATACACGCATATCGACCTTTCACTTTGCTCAGCAACACTTGCCCCACACGCCAAATGGGAAATGCTTAATGATCTCCACGGCAGTGACCATTGTGAGGAGTTGAATAACTCCCCACAAATCCCAGCAGTAGATGGCCGGCCGCTCACCAGGTACGCGGCAAATTCGCGTAGTGGCGGTGCGGCGAAGAGCGAGGACGGAGAACGTGAGAGTTTGGAGAACGTGAGAGTTTGGAGAGGAAGAGAGTTTGGAGACAAGGGAGTTTGGAGAGCGAGAGAGTTTGGAGATCGTGAGAGTTTGGAGAAGAAGAGCGTTTGGATACGAAGGAATTTGGAGAGCGAGAGAGTTTGGAGAGCAAGAGGGTTCGGAGACCAAGAGAGTTTGGAGGCCAACAATGGAGAAGGAGAGAGCGGAGACTTGGCGGGCGGAGCGAGAGTGCCGTGTGCAAAAAGGAGTAACGGGACGCCACCGGACTTTGGACTTTGGAAAGAAGGTGCCACATCTCATCAGCGGTGTGGCACACAAACACGCCGCATGCGTCTCCGGGATAAGCGGGACGGCAGCATCAGGCTGGACGGCGGCGGGAGGCAGTGCGTCAAGGACAAGAGGGTCAAACAGAAACCATGGACTTTGGACCCGATGTGGAGAGTTTTGGCGAGACGTGTGCAAAAGGGAAATAACGGTTCCCAGAGGCCCTATATAAACCCGCAGGGCGCTGGCAGCGGGAGATCAGTCATTCAGCATCAGTCATTCAGTATCAGTCATTCAGTCGAGAGCAATCAGTCATCCAGTGGAGAGCATTCAGTCGAGAGCAGTCAGTCGAGATCAGTCAGTCAAGAGCGAGCAGTCAGTCGAGAGCAAGGAGTCGTCGTAAGCAGCGCCGTGGGAGCCTACGAGGAGCAAGATCGTCACGTCGAGACTTTCGGGATTAGGAATACTAGGAATCTCCGAACTGAGACACAGGTGGCTGAGGTCTAAGGAGGCGCCACACGGCTAAGTTCTGTTCTGTCCTGCCGACGAAGTCTTGGCGGTACGCCTGGAGGGTATACTAGACTGAGATTTGAAATCGAGAGTAGCAAGCCAGAAGGGAGAGAAGCCCCGGAGCGGCGTAACAGAACCCCTAGAGTAGCAAGCCAGAAGGGAGAGAAGTCCCGGAGTAGCGGGCCAGAGTAGCGGGCCAGAAGGGAGAGAAGTCCCGGAACGGCGCAACAGAACCCCTAGAGTAGCGAGCCAGAAGGGAGAGAAGTCCCGGAGCGGCGCAACAGAACCCTGAGAGTCACGAGCCAGAAGGGAAAGAAGTCCCGGATCGGCGTATACCCTCGAACCCAGCACAAAAGTCAAGACCTACAGCCACCGGTCAGGAGTAGTTCGCAGGATATCGCCACCAGCAAGCAGGACACCACACCGCAACGGCCACGCAAGGAGGATCGAGCCCGCAGGAACGGCACGGACAGTACGCGGAAGGGTGAGGCTAGGGTGGAACGTTCGTTTACACGAGGCACAGAAGCGAAGTGAAAAGCGAGGCTGCTTCCTGGCGTTCTGCCTTGACTGTCCGCACGATTTGAGCGGAAGCCCGTGGGACCATCCGGGACAGAGCAAGGGACAGGCGGTCGGGTATCGAGAGGAGTGATCCTGGAGTGCTCGTCAGTCTGTTCACCCTAGTCTGAGAACGGTGACGCTTCCCTAAGCCCTCACGGCTGACCCCATAGCGAGTCTGAATCGTGGCCGAGCAGTCACCGAGCCAGTCACGTCAGGAGCAATCAGCGGTTAAGGATCTTCGAGGAGCGACAAGACGACCCACACCGTCAGAGACAGCGAGACGAGCAAGTTATACAACCGACTGCAGTCATACCCGCAATAAACCAACTCCGAACCCGAGAATTCTGTGCTTTTTCACTGAACTACTGGGCGGTCACGTTTATATAAATTTGGTGGGACGAACACACACAATCTACTGAGCTAGCCGCACAAATACCGTAGCGAGCAGAAACCGAAGAAAACAGTTCGTTACACCATTTTCCGATAGTTATCTGTCTATTCCCTCCAAACACGATAAACAAATTTTCAACACCATTTTTTATAATAAAAAAGCCAACTTGGAGCAATACGAGACTCTCACACACAAAAATAACGAAATATTTCCCACGTCACTAAACGTCAGCAAAGAAGCCGCACAACTTAACTAAATTACATTACATAGAGCAAACATTTCCATCCCACAAACCTCAGTAAATACATAGCCCTACAAGGTTCCCCAGGGGAACAAAAAACTAGCACAGTTAAAAAAGAAAAACAATTAGCATGGAAAGCACTTAATCGCAACATCAACCTACCAATGTGATAAACTACAGACGCTTAAACGCCAAATACAAGTTCGAAACAAAAAAAGAAAAAGCGAAGCTTCCAGCTCCTTTACATCAACCATACAGCCAAAAACGACTTCATCTAAAATATGGAGCAACAAAAGGCGCTTCTGCCGACTTAACCCAAGCTAAAAAATTCACGCCATACTTATTTCCCAAAAACAACACAACAACAACAGATACTCTCAAAATAGAGCTCTCAAGCGACCTAAGCTTCTAAGACGAATTCCGAAATAACAAATATAAAATCAACACAAACAATAATACACCGACCTCAACAGCTAAAACTTCAGGATTAAATAGAATTTCTTACGAAATGATATGCGACAGCTCCCTTACCACAAAAAAAAAACAAAATTAAAAACCTCTTTAACGAAATCTTCGAGAGCCACATACCTCAATCCTAAAAAATAAGCTTAGTCATACCGATACTTAAACCAAAAACTGACAAAACAAACATCTCTTCGTACAGACCCATTTCCCTCAACTGCAAACTGCAAAAACACTAGACAATATCATAGCGAAAAGACTATGGTGTTTTGTGACCCACAACAAACTCTTAAATACAAACCAATTGGGCTTTAAAAAAGGCAAATCGACTTTGGATAGTCTCCTATACATAGACCATCTCAACAGCCAGCAGCAGATGGACGGCCGCTCACCAGGTACGCGGCGAATTCGCGTAGTGACGGCTCGGCGAAGAGCGGTTGGAGAACGTGAGGTTTGGAGATCAAGGACGGAGAACGTGAGAGTTTGGAGATCAAGGACGGAGATCGTGAGAGTTTGGAGAGCAAGAGGGTTTGGAGACCAACAGAGTTTGGATACCAAGGATGGAGAAAGAGAGAGAGGAGACTTGGCGAGAAGAGCGAGGGTGCCGTGTGCAAAAGGAAGTAACGGGACCGCCGCCGGACTTTGGACGCGGCCGTGAACTTTGGACCGAGAAAGAAGGTGCCACATCTCGGCAGAGGAGCGGCACACAAGCAAGCTATATGCACCACGGGAATCAGTGGGACGACAGCATCAGGCTGGACATCGGCGTGAAGCAGCGCATGAAGGACAAGAGGGTCAAACCGGAGCTATGGACTTCGGACCCGGTGTGGAGAGTTTCGGCGAGCCGTGCGGAAAAGGGGAATAACGGTTCCTGGAGGCCCTATATAAGCCCGCAGGGCGCTGGCAGGGAGATCAGTCAGTCGATTACTGTCCGAAAAGAAGAAGTCGGAGAGTTGAGGCAAGCAGTCGATCAAATACCAACCAAGCAAACTACGAGGGAGCCACAACTAGGTGAGTCGTCGAAAGCAGCGCCGTGGGAGCCTACAAGGAGCAAGATTGCCACATCGAGACGTTCGGGATCAGGACTACAAGGAATCTCCGGACTGAGACACAGGTGGCTGAGGTCTAAAGCGGCACCACATGGCTAAGTCAAGGCGGTCTGCTTATCGGGGGTTAGTCTGTCGAACCCCAGTGTACCTCGCCCCAAGCACTACTTTAGTGTGTCCCGGCGTGAGCCCCGTGCGCCAAGTGGAGTTGAACAGGTCCTGAAGCGATCAGCCAGAAGGAAGAGAAGTCCCGAAGCGGCGCGACCGAACCCCGAGAATAACGAGCCAGATGGGAGAGAAGTCCCGGAGCGGTGCGACAGAACCCCGAGATAACGAGGCGTTATCTACTGTAATGACCTTAGATACATAGACGAAGAAACAATCCTCCGAGAACTAAAACCACAGAAAGTAATTGAAGTCAAAGAAATAATGAAGAGACAAAACACCAACAATAACACCAACAGCTACAGCAACACCACCAACAACAACCTAACAGAAACCGGACTCATAATAATTACATTTAAAACCCATCAACTCCCTGAAATACTGCGAGTCGGCTAGGAAGCAGTTTGCGTACGCTAAAACATCCATCTCCCACTGCGTTGCATAAAGTGCCTCCGCTTCAAACACCCTGCACCCATATGCAAGAGCAACAAAAAATGTTTAATCTGCTCAGATGAAAACCACACCAGCGAAGAAGGAACGACAAAAAATGCCTAAATAGCGTAAACAATCTTGTAATTGACCCCCAACACAGCCATTTGGACCGCAAATGCTCCACATTCCTTAAACAACAAGAACTCACTGCCATATAAATCACCGAAAAAATCGATCATAGAACTGCTCTGGGTATATACTTTGAGCGACACGGATACAAAACAAGAAACTCTTATGCAAACACACTTAAAAGCACCACAACCACAATAAGAACCCGATCTCCAAATACGCTCACATCAACATCTTCAAATGCACAAACTACAACCACATCCTGCGATAACAACCAAACAAACACACCTTGAACCTCATCTGCATCAATCAAAACAACACCGGCACCGGTAAAAATTCTCCAAAACCACAACCAACACGACTAGGATGACACCGAAGCCATGGAAACGGACAAAATGAACCCCAGCAGAATATCAACCGCATACGGATCTGAACGCACAAAGGACCTTAAACTAAAAATTTTCAAAGATAAGTCAAACCCTCTGGGTACTAACTTCAAACCAACTAAATCAAAATCCTTTAAAAAAGAACAACACTAACAGCGACAGCAAATCGGTTTAAAAGTCACAGATCTCCCTTACTTTAAAGTTCAACCTTAGAACTTCTTACACTACCAGAATGTCACTAATTTTAATCCAATGGAATATTCAAGGATATACAAATAACTATAAAAATCTCCTTATCCTGATTAAAAACAACTCTCCGCTATCATTACACTTAAAGTAACACACATACAATACAATAACAATAGTAGCGCTATCAGTACACAAATCAATTCAATATTCTATGGTAAACCAAACGACCTTGAAGCTCTAGCAATACACATAAAATCCAAGAAGAACATGCACATAAAGACAACATACTTTGCCCCAAACAAAACCGTCACAAACCAAATGCTCGAAGACACTTTGTACAATAACCAAACACCATCAATAATTCTAGGAGACTTCAACGGATAGCACCCTGCCTGGGATTTCCCGAAAACGAATTCTCGAGGAAAAACAATACAACGATTTATTGACAACACACAGCTAATCATACTTAATGACAAATCCCCCACACATTTCTCAACACACAACACATACACGCATATCGACCTTTCACTTTGCTCAGCAAAGGAAATGCTTAATGATCTCCACGGCAGTGACCATTTTCCGATAGTTATCTGTCTATTCCCTCCAAACACGATAAACAAATTTTCAAAACCATTTTTTATATTAAAAAAGCCAACTGGGAGCAATACGAGACTCTCACACACAAAAATAACGAAATATTCCCCACGTCACTAAACGTCAACAAAGAAGCCGCACAACTTAACAAAATGATATTACATTACGCAAACATTTCCATCCCACAAACCACAGTAAATACCAAGCCCTACAAGGTTCCCTAGTGGAACAAAAAACTAGCACAGTTAAAAAACGAAAAACAATTAGCATGGAAAGCACTTAATCGCAACATCAACCTACCAATGTGATAAACTACAGACGCTTAAACGTCAAATACAAGTTCGAAATAAAAAAAAAAACGAAGCTTCCAGCTCCTTTACATCAACCATACAACCAGAAACTCCTTCATCTAAAATATGGCGCTTCAGCGGACTTAACCCAAGCTAAAAAATTCACGCCATACTTAATCCCAAAAACAACACAACAACAACAGATACTCTCAAAATAGCCAACTCCAACTAACAAATATAAAATCAACACAAACAATAATACACCGACCTCAACAGCCAAAACTATCGAGGAAAACATAACTCACCTTGAATAAATTGCAGCACTACAAACACTTAAAGGATCCACTCCAGGATTAAATAGAATTTCTTACGAAATGATACGCAACAGCTCCCTTACCAGAAAAAAACAGAATAAAAAACCTCTTTAACCAAATTTTCGAGAGCCACATACCTCAATCCTATAAAATAAGCTTAGTCATACCGATACTTAAACCAAAAACCGACAAAACAAACACCTCTTCGTACAGACACAAACACTAGACAAAATCATAGCGAAAAGACTATGGTGGCTTGTGACCCACAACAAACTTTTAAATACAAACCAATTAGGCTTTAAAAAAGGCAAATCGACTTCGGATAGTCTCCTATACGGAGACCATCTTATATCGAAGTCGTCACTCTTGACTTTTCAAGAGCAAGCAGCAGATGGCGAATTCGCGTAGTGACAGCGCGGCGAAGAGCGGTTGGAGAACGTGAGAGTTTGGAGATCAAGAACGGAGAACGTGAGAGTTTGGAGATCAAGGACGGAGAACGTGAGAGTTTGGAGATCAAGGATGGAGATCGTGAGAGTTTGGAGAGCAAGAGAGTTTGGAGAGCAAGGGAGTTTAGAGAGCAAGAGAGGGTAGAGAGATAGAGGGTTTTGGAGACCAACAGTGTTTGGATACCAAGGATGGAGAAAGAGAGAGAGGAGACTTGGCGAGAAGAGCGAGGGTGCTGTGTGCAAAAGGAAATAACGGTACCGCCGCCGTACTTTGGACGCGGCCGTGAACTTTGGACCGAGAGAGAAGGTGCCACATCTCGGCAGAGGAGCGGCACACAAGTATGCTATATGCGTCACGGGAATCAGCGGGACGACAGCTTCAGGCTGGACATCAGCGTGAAGCAGCGCATGAAGGACATGGCATGAAGGGTCAAACTGGAGCCGTGGACTTTGGACCCGGTGTGGAGAGTTTCGACGGACCGTGCGCAAAAGGGGAATAACGGAGGCCAAAGGAGATCAGTCAGTCGATAACGGTCCGCCGAGCCCGATCAGTCGATCACGAAAAGAAGAGTCGGAGAGTTGAGACAAGCAGTCGATGAAATACCAACCAAGCAAACTACGAGGGAGCCACAACAAGGCGAGTCGTCGAAAGCAGCGCCGTGGGAGCCTACAAGGAGCAAGATTGCCACATCGAGGCGTTCGGGATCAGGACTAAAGGAATCTCCGGACTGAGACACAGGTGGCTGAGGTCTAAAGCGGCACCACACGGCTAAGTCAAGGCGGTCTGCTTATTCCTGCCAACGAAGTCCTGGCGTTACCCCTGGAGGGTCTACCACAATTCGAGCAGTGAAGGCCGGCGACAAGAAATCGTGAGCTCGGGGGTAAGCCTGTCGAACCCCAGTGTACCTCGCTCCAAGCACTACTTTATCGTGTCCCGTTGTGAGCCCCGGGCGCCAAGTGGAGTTGAGCAGATCCTGAAGTGATCAGCCAGAAGGAAGAGAAGTCCGGGAGCGGCGCGACCGAACCCCGAGAATAACGAGCCAGAAGGGAGAGAAGTCCCGGAGCGGTGCGACAGGCGTTATCTACTGTAATGACCTTAGATGTATAGGCGAAGAAACAATCCTCCGAGAACCAAAACCACAGAAAGTAATTGAAGTCAAAAAAATAATGAAGAGACAAAACACCAACAATAACACCAACAGCTACAGCAACACCACCAACAACAACAACACCAACAACAACCAAACAGAAACCGGACTCATAATAATTACATTTAAAGCCCATCAACTCCCTGAAATACTACGAGTCGGCTAGGAAACAGTTTGCGTACGCAACAAAATCCATCTCCCACTGCGTTGCATAAAGTGCCTCCGCTTCGGACACCCTGCACCCATATGCAAGAGCAACGAAAAATGTTTAAACTGCTCAGATGAAAACCACACCAGCGAAGAAGAAACGACAAAAAATGCCTAAATAGCGTAAACAATCCTGTAATTGACCCCCAACACAGTCATTTGGACCGCAAATGCTCCACATTCCTTAAACAACAAGAACTCACTGCCATATAAATCACCGAAAAAGTCGATCATAGAACTGCTCTGGGTATATACTTTGAGCGACACGGATACAAAACAAGAAACTCTTATGCAAACACACTTAAAAGCACCACAAGCACAATAAGAACCCGATCTCCAAATACGCTCACATCAACATCTTCAAATGCACAAACTACAACCACATCCTGCGATAACAACCAAACAAACACACCTTGAACCTCATCTGCATCAATCAAAACAACACCGGCACCGGTAAAAATTCTCCAAAACCACAACCAACACGACTAGGATGACAGCGAAGCCATGGAAACGGACAACATGAACCCCAGCAGAATATCAACCGCATACGGATCTGAACGCACAAAGGACCTTAAACTAAAAATTTTCCCTAAAGATAAGTCAAACCCTCTGGGTACTAACTTCAAACCAACTAAATCAAAATCCTTTAAAAAAAGAACAAACATACCACTAACAGCGACAGCAAATCGTTTTAAAAGTCACAGATCTCCCTTACTTTAAAGTTCAACCTTAGAACTTCTTACACTACCAGAATGTCACTAATTTTAATCCAATGGAATATTCAACGATATATAAATAACTATAATAATCTCCTTATCCTGAATAAAAACTACTCTCCGCTATCATTACACTTAAAGAAACACACATACAATACAATAACAATAGTAGCGCTATTAGTAAACAAGTCAATTCAATATTCTATGGTAAACCAAACGACTTTGAAGCTCTAGCAATACACATAAAATCCAAGAAGAACATGCACATAAAGACAACATACTTTGCCCCAAAACAGAACATTCACAAACCAAATGCTTGAAGACACTTTGTACAATAACCAAACACCATTAATAATTCTAGGAGACTTCAACGGATGGCACCCTGCCTGGGATTCCCCGAAAACGAATTCTCAAGGAAAAACAATACAACGATTTATTGACAACACACAGCTAATCTTACTAAATGACAAATCCCCCACACATTTCTCAACACACAACACATACACGCATATCGCCCTTTCACTTTGCTCAGCAACACTTGCCCCACACGCCAAGTGGGAAATACTTAATGATCTCCACGGCAGTGACCATTTTCCGATAGTTATCTGTCTATTCCCTCCAAACACGATAAACAAATTTTCAAAACCATTTTTTATATTAAAAAAGCCAACTGGGAGCAATACAAGACTCTCACACACAAAAATAACGAAATATTCACCACGTCACTAACCGTCAACAAAGAAGCCGCACAACTTAACAAAATTATATTACATTACGCAAACATTTCCATCCCACAAACCTCAGTAAATACAAAGCCCTACAAGGTTCCCTAGTGGAACAAAAAACTAGCACAGTTAAAAAAGAAAAACAATTAGCATGGAAAGCACTTAATCGCAACATCAACCTACCAATGTTATAAACTACAGACGCTTAAACGCCAAATACAAGTTCGAAACAAAAAAAGAAAAAGCGAAGCTTCCAGCTCCTTTACATCAACCATACAACCAAAAACGCCTTCATCTAAAATATGGAGCAACAAAAGGCGCTTCTGCGGACTTAACCCAAGCTAAAAATTCACGCCATACTAAATCCCAAAAACAACACAACAACAACAGATACTCTCAAAATAGCCAACTCCAACTAACAAATATAAAATCAACACAAACAATAATACACCAACCTCAACAGCCAAAACTATCGAGGAAAACATAACTCACCTTGAATTAATTGCAGCACTACAAACACTTAAAGGATCCACTCCAGGATTAAATAGAATTTCTTACGAAATGATACGCAACAGCTCCCTTACAGAATAAAAAACCTCTTTAACCAAAAACCGACAAAACAAACACCTCTTCGTACAGACACAAACACTAGACAAAATCATAGCGAAAAGACTATGGTGGCTTGTGACCCACAACAAACCAATTCGGCTTTAAAAAAGGCAAATCGACTTCGGATAGTCTCCTATACGTAGACCGTCTTATAACGAAGTCGTCACTCTTGACTTTTCAAGAGCAAGCAGCACATGGCGAATTCGCGTAGTGACAGCGCGGCGAAGAGCGGTTGGAGAACGTGAGAGTTTGGAGATCAAGAACGGAGAGCGTGAGAGTTTGGAGATCAAGGACAGAGAACGTGAGAGTTTGGAGATCAAGGATGGAGATCGTGAGAGTTTGGAGAGCAAGAGAGTTTGAAGAGCAAGGGAGTTTAGAGAGCAAGAGAGGGTAGAGAGATAGAGGGTTTGGAGACTAACAGTGTTTGGATACCAAGGATGGAGAAAGAGAGAGAGGAGACTTGGCGAAAAGAGCGAGTGTGCCGTGTGCAAAAGAAAGTAACGGGACCGCCGCCGGACTTTGGACGCGGCCGTGAACTTTGGACCGAGAGAGAAGGTGCCACATCTTGGCAGAGGAGCGGCACACAAGTATGCTATATGCGTCACGGGAATCAGCGGGACGACAGCTTCAGGCTGGACATCAGCGTGAAGCAGCGCATAAAGGACAAGAGGGTCAAGCCGTGGACTTTGGACCCGGTGTGGAGAGTTTCGACGGGCCGTGCGCAAAAGGGGAATAACGGTTCCCGGAGGCCAAGGGAGATCAGTCAGTCGATAACGGTCCGCCGAGCCCGATCAGTCGATCACGAAAAGAAGAGTCGGAGAGTTGAGACAAGCAGTCGATCAAATACCAACCAAGCAAACTACGAGCCACAACAAGGCGTGTCGTCGAAAGCAGCGCCGAGGAAGCCTACAAGGAGCAAGATTGCCACATCGAGGCGTTCGGGATCAGGACTAAAGGAATTTTCGGACTGAGACACAGGTGGCTGAGGTCTAAAGGGGCACCACACGGCTAAGTCAAGGCGGTCTGCTTATTCCTGCCAACGAAGTCCTGGCGTTACCTCTGGAGGGTCTACCACAATTCGAGCAGTGAAGGCCGGCGACAAGAAATCGTGAGCTCGGGGGTAAGCCTGTCGAACCCCAGTGTACCTCGCTCCAAGCACTACTTTATCGTGTCCCGTTGTGAGCCCCGGGCGCCAAGTAGAGTTGAGCAGATCCTGGCGCGATCAGCCAGAAGGAAGAGAAGTCCGGGAGCGGCGCGACCGAACCCCGAGATAACGAGGCGTTATCTACTGTAATGACCTTAGATACATAGACGAAGAAACCATCCTCAGAGAACTAAAACCACAGAAAGTAATTGAAGTCAAAAAAATAATGAAGAGACCAAACACCAACAATAATACCAACAGCTACAGCAACACCACCAACAACAACAACACCAACAACAACCTAACAGAAACCGGACTCATAATAATTACATTTAAAACCCATCAACTCCGTGAAATACTGCGAGACCTTTGTACCGCAAATGCTCCACATTCCTTAAACAACAAGAACTCACTGCCATATAAATCACCGAAAAAGTCGATCATAGAAGTGCTCTGGGTATATACTTTGAGCGACACGGATACAAAATAAGAAACTCTTATGCAAACACACTTAAAAGCACCACAACCACAATAAGAGCCCGATCTCCAAATACGCCCACATCAACATCTTCAAATGCACAAACTACAACCACATCCTGCGATCACAACCAAACAAACACACCTTCAACCTCATCTGCATCAATCAAAACAACACCGGCACCGGAAAAAATTCTCCAAAACCACGACCAACACGACCAGGATGACACCGAAGCCATGGAAACGGACAACATGAACCCCAGCAGAATATCAACCGCATACGGATCTCAACGCGCAAAGGACCTTAAACTAAATTTTCCCTAAAGATAAGTCAAACCCTCTGGGTACTAACTTGAAACCAACTAAATCAAAATCCTTTAAAAAAAAAATAAACATACCACTAACAGCGACAGCGAATCGGTTTAAAAGTCACAGATCTCCCCTACTTTAAAGTTCAACCTTAGAACTTCTTACACTACGAGAATGTCACTAATTTTAATTCAATGGAATATTCAAGGATATACAAATAACTACAATAATCTCCTTATCCTGATTAAAAACAACTCTCCGCTATCATTACACTTAAAAAAACACACATACAATACAATAACAATAGTAGCGCTATTAGTAAACAAGTCAATTCAATATTCTATGGTAAACCAAACGACTTTGAAGCTCTAGCAATACACATAAAATCCAAGAAGAACATGCACATAAAGACAACATACTTTGCCCCAAAACAGAACATTCACAAACCAAATGCTTGAAGACACTTTGTACAATAACCAAACACCATTAATAATTATAGGAGACTTCAACGGATGGCACCCTGCCTGGGATTCCCCGAAAACGAATTCTCAAGGAAAAACAATACAACGATTTATTGACAACACACAGATAATCTTACTAAATGACAAATCCCCCATACATTTCTCAACACACAACACATACACGCATATCGCCCTTTCACTTTGCTCGGCAACACTTACCCCACACGCCAAGTGGGAAATACTTAATGATCTCCACGGCAGTGACCATTTTCCGATAGTTATCTGTCTATTCCCTCCAAACACGATAAACAAATTTTCAAAACCATTTTTTATATTAAAAAAGCCAACTGGGAGCAATACAAGACTCTCACACACAAAAATAACGAAATATTCCCCACCTCACTAAACGTCAACAAAGAAGCCGCACAACTTAACAAAATTATATTACATTACGCAAACATTTCCATCCCACAAACCTCAGTAAATACAAAGCCCTACAAGGTTCCCTAGTGGAACAAAAAACTAGCACAGTTAAAAAAGAAAAACAATTAGCATGGAAAGCACTTAATCGCAACATCAACCTACCAATGTTATAAACTAAAGACGCTTAAACGCCAAATACAAGTTCGAAACAAAAAAAGAAAAAGCGAAGCTTCCAGCTCCTTTACATCAACCATACAACCAAAAACGCCTTCATTTAAAATATGGAGCAACAAAAGGCGCTTCTGCGGACTTAACCCAAGCTAAAAAATTCACTCCATACTTAATCCCAAAAACAACACAACAACAACAGATACTCTCAAAATAGCCAACTCCAACTAACAAATATAAAATCAACACAAACAATAATACACCGACCTCAACAGCCAAAACTATCGAGGAAAACATAACTCACCTTAAATAAATTGGAGCACTACAAACACTTAAAGGATCCACTCCAGGATTAAATAGAATTTCTTACGAAATGATACGCAACAGCTCCCTTACCAGGAAAAAACAGAATAAAAAACCTCTTTAACCAAATTTTCGAGAGTCACATACCTCAATCCTATAAAATAAGCTTAGTAATACCGATACCAAAAACCGACAAAACAAACACCTCTTCGTACAGACACAAACACTAGACAAAATCATAGCGAAAAGACTATGGTGGCTTGTGACCCACAACAAACCAATTCGGCTTTAAAAAAGGCAAATCGACTTCGGATAGTCTCCTATACGTAGACCGTCTTATAACGAAGTCGTCACTCTTGACTTTTCAAGAACAAGCAGCACATGGCGAATTCGCGTAGTGACAGCGCGGCGAAGAGCGGTTGGAGAACGTGAGAGTTTGGAGATCAAGAACGGAGAACGTGAGAGTTTGGAGATCAAGGACGGAGAACGTGAGAGTTTGGAGATCAAGGATGGAGATCGTGAGAGTTTGGAGAGCAAGAGAGTTTGAAGAGCAAGGGAGTTTAGAGAGCAAGAGAGGGTAGAGAGATAGAGGGTTTGGAGACCAACAGTGTTTGGATACCAAGGATGGAGAAAGAGAGAGAGGAGACTTGGCGAAAAGAGCGAGTGTGCCGTGTGCAAAAGAAAGTAACGGGACCGCCGCCGGACTTTGGACGCGGCCGTGAACTTTGGACCGAGAGAGAAGGTGCCACATCTTGGCAGAGGAGCGGCACACAAGTATGCTATATGGGTCACGGGAATCAGCGGGACGACAGCTTCAGGCTGGACATCAGCGTGAAGCAGCGCATAAAGGACAAGAGGGTCAAGCCGTGGACTTTCGACCCGGTGTGGAGAGTTTCGACGGGCCGTGCGCAAAAGGGGAATAACGGTTCCCGGAGGCCAAGGGAGATCAGTCAGTCGATAACGGTCCGCCGAGCCCGATCAGTCGATCACGAAAAGAAGAGTCGGAGAGTTGAGACAAGCAGTCGATCAAATACCAACCAAGCAAACTACGAGCCACAACAAGGCGAGTCGTCGAAAGCAGCGCCGAGGAAGCCTACAAGGAGCAAGATTGCCACATCGAGGCGTTCGGGATCAGGACTAAAGGAATTTTCGGACTGAGACACAGGTGGCTGAGGTCTAAAGGGGCACCACACGGCTAAGTCAAGGCGGTCTGCTTATTCCTGCCAACGAAGTCCTGGCGTTACCCCTGGAGGGTCTACCACAATTCGAGCAGTGAAGGCCGGCGACAAGAAATCATGAGCTCGGGGGTAAGCCTGTCGAACCCCAGTGTACCTCGCTCCAAGCACTACTTTATCGTGTCCCGTTGTGAGCCCCGGACGCCAAGTAGAGTTGAGCAGATCCTGGCGCGATCAGCCAGAAGGAAGAGAAGTCCGGGAGCGGCGCGACCGAACCCCGAGATAACGAGGCGTTATCTACTGTAATGACCTTAGATACATAGACGAAGAAACCATCCTCAGAGAACTAAAACCACAGAAAGTAATTGAAGTCAAAAAAATAATGAAGAGACCAAACACCAACAATAATACCAACAGCTACAGCAACACCACCAACAACAACAACACCAACAACAACCTAACAGAAACCGGACTCATAATAATTACATTTAAAACCCATCAACTCCCTGAAATACTGCGAGTCGGCTAGGAAGCAGTTTGCGTACGCAACAACATCCATCTCCCACTGCGTTGCATAAAGTGCCTCCGCTTCGGACACCCTGCACCCATATGCAAGAGCAACGAAAAATGTTTAAACTGCTCAGATGAAAACCACACCAGCGAAGGAGAACTCTGCAAAAACGACAAAAAATGCCTAAATAGCGTAAACAATACTGAAATTGACCCCCAACACAGCCCTTTGGACCGCAAATTCTCCACATTCCTTAAACAACAAGAACTCACTGCCATATAAATCACCGAAAAAGTCGATCATAGAACTGCTCTGGGTATATACTTTGAGCGACACGGATACAAAACAAGAAACTCTTATGCAAACACACTTAAAAGCACCACAACCACAAAAGAACCCGATCTCCAAATAAGCTCACATCAACATCTTCAAATGCACAAACTATAACCACATCCTGCGATCACAACCAAACAAACACACCTTCAACATCATCTGCATCAATCAAAACATCACCGGCACAGGAAAAAAATCTCCAAAACCACAACCAACACGACCAGGATGACACCGAAGCCATGGAAACGGACAACATGAACCCCAGCAGAATATCAACCGCATACGGATCTCAACGCACAAAGGACCTTAAACTAAAAATTTTCCCTAAAGACAAGTCAAACCCTCTGGGTATTAACTTCAAACCAACTAAATCAAAATCCTTTACAAAAAAAAAACAAACATACCACTAATCGCGGCAGCAAATCGATTTAAAAGTCACAGATCTCCCTTACTTTAAAGTTCAACCTTAGAACTTCTTACACTACGAGAATGTCACTAATTTTAATCCAATGGAATATTCAACGATATATAAATAACTATAATAATCTCCTTATCCTGAATAAAAACTACTCTCCGCTATCATTACACTTAAAGAAACACACATACAATACAATAACAATAGTAGCGCTATTAGTAAACAAGTCAATTCAATATTCTATGGTAAACCAAACGACTTTGAAGCTCTAGCAATACACATAAAATCCAAGAAGAACATGCACATAAAGACAACATACTTTGCCCCAAAACAGAACATTCACAAACCAAATGCTTGAAGACACTTTGTACAATAACCAAACACCATTAATAATTCTAGGAGACTTCAACGGATGGCACCCTGCCTGGGATTCCCCGAAAACGAATTCTCAAGGAAAAACAATACAACGATTTATTGACAACACACAGCTAATCTTACTAAATGACAAATCCCCCACACATTTCTCAACACACAACACATACACGCATATCGCCCTTTCACTTTGCTCAGCAACACTTGCCCCACACGCCAAGTGGGAAATACTTAATGATCTCCACGGCAGTGACCATTTTCCGATAGTTATCTGTCTATTCCCTCCAAACACGATAAACAAATTTTCAAAACCATTTTTTATATTAAAAAAGCCAACTGGGAGCAATACAAGACTCTCACACACAAAAATAACGAAATATTCACCACGTCACTAACCGTCAACAAAGAAGCCGCACAACTTAACAAAATTATATTACATTACGCAAACATTTCCATCCCACAAACCTCAGTAAATACAAAGCCCTACAAGGTTCCCTAGTGGAACAAAAAACTAGCACAGTTAAAAAAGAAAAACAATTAGCATGGAAAGCACTTAATCGCAACATCAACCTACCAATGTTATAAACTACAGACGCTTAAACGCCAAATACAAGTTCGAAACAAAAAAAGAAAAAGCGAAGCTTCCAGCTCCTTTACATCAACCATACAACCAAAAACGCCTTCATCTAAAATATGGAGCAACAAAAGGCGCTTCTGCGGACTTAACCCAAGCTAAAAATTCACGCCATACTAAATCCCAAAAACAACACAACAACAACAGATACTCTCAAAATAGCCAACTCCAACTAACAAATATAAAATCAACACAAACAATAATACACCAACCTCAACAGCCAAAACTATCGAGGAAAACATAACTCACCTTGAATTAATTGCAGCACTACAAACACTTAAAGGATCCACTCCAGGATTAAATAGAATTTCTTACGAAATGATACGCAACAGCTCCCTTACAGAATAAAAAACCTCTTTAACCAAAAACCGACAAAACAAACACCTCTTCGTACAGACACAAACACTAGACAAAATCATAGCGAAAAGACTATGGTGGCTTGTGACCCACAACAAACCAATTCGGCTTTAAAAAAGGCAAATCGACTTCGGATAGTCTCCTATACGTAGACCGTCTTATAACGAAGTCGTCACTCTTGACTTTTCAAGAGCAAGCAGCACATGGCGAATTCGCGTAGTGACAGCGCGGCGAAGAGCGGTTGGAGAACGTGAGAGTTTGGAGATCAAGAACGGAGAGCGTGAGAGTTTGGAGATCAAGGACAGAGAACGTGAGAGTTTGGAGATCAAGGATGGAGATCGTGAGAGTTTGGAGAGCAAGAGAGTTTGAAGAGCAAGGGAGTTTAGAGAGCAAGAGAGGGTAGAGAGATAGAGGGTTTGGAGACTAACAGTGTTTGGATACCAAGGATGGAGAAAGAGAGAGAGGAGACTTGGCGAAAAGAGCGAGTGTGCCGTGTGCAAAAGAAAGTAACGGGACCGCCGCCGGACTTTGGACGCGGCCGTGAACTTTGGACCGAGAGAGAAGGTGCCACATCTTGGCAGAGGAGCGGCACACAAGTATGCTATATGCGTCACGGGAATCAGCGGGACGACAGCTTCAGGCTGGACATCAGCGTGAAGCAGCGCATAAAGGACAAGAGGGTCAAGCCGTGGACTTTGGACCCGGTGTGGAGAGTTTCGACGGGCCGTGCGCAAAAGGGGAATAACGGTTCCCGGAGGCCAAGGGAGATCAGTCAGTCGATAACGGTCCGCCGAGCCCGATCAGTCGATCACGAAAAGAAGAGTCGGAGAGTTGAGACAAGCAGTCGATCAAATACCAACCAAGCAAACTACGAGCCACAACAAGGCGTGTCGTCGAAAGCAGCGCCGAGGAAGCCTACAAGGAGCAAGATTGCCACATCGAGGCGTTCGGGATCAGGACTAAAGGAATTTTCGGACTGAGACACAGGTGGCTGAGGTCTAAAGGGGCACCACACGGCTAAGTCAAGGCGGTCTGCTTATTCCTGCCAACGAAGTCCTGGCGTTACCTCTGGAGGGTCTACCACAATTCGAGCAGTGAAGGCCGGCGACAAGAAATCGTGAGCTCGGGGGTAAGCCTGTCGAACCCCAGTGTACCTCGCTCCAAGCACTACTTTATCGTGTCCCGTTGTGAGCCCCGGGCGCCAAGTAGAGTTGAGCAGATCCTGGCGCGATCAGCCAGAAGGAAGAGAAGTCCGGGAGCGGCGCGACCGAACCCCGAGATAACGAGGCGTTATCTACTGTAATGACCTTAGATACATAGACGAAGAAACCATCCTCAGAGAACTAAAACCACAGAAAGTAATTGAAGTCAAAAAAATAATGAAGAGACCAAACACCAACAATAATACCAACAGCTACAGCAACACCACCAACAACAACAACACCAACAACAACCTAACAGAAACCGGACTCATAATAATTACATTTAAAACCCATCAACTCCGTGAAATACTGCGAGACCTTTGTACCGCAAATGCTCCACATTCCTTAAACAACAAGAACTCACTGCCATATAAATCACCGAAAAAGTCGATCATAGAAGTGCTCTGGGTATATACTTTGAGCGACACGGATACAAAATAAGAAACTCTTATGCAAACACACTTAAAAGCACCACAACCACAATAAGAGCCCGATCTCCAAATACGCCCACATCAACATCTTCAAATGCACAAACTACAACCACATCCTGCGATCACAACCAAACAAACACACCTTCAACCTCATCTGCATCAATCAAAACAACACCGGCACCGGAAAAAATTCTCCAAAACCACGACCAACACGACCAGGATGACACCGAAGCCATGGAAACGGACAACATGAACCCCAGCAGAATATCAACCGCATACGGATCTCAACGCGCAAAGGACCTTAAACTAAATTTTCCCTAAAGATAAGTCAAACCCTCTGGGTACTAACTTGAAACCAACTAAATCAAAATCCTTTAAAAAAAAAATAAACATACCACTAACAGCGACAGCGAATCGGTTTAAAAGTCACAGATCTCCCCTACTTTAAAGTTCAACCTTAGAACTTCTTACACTACGAGAATGTCACTAATTTTAATTCAATGGAATATTCAAGGATATACAAATAACTACAATAATCTCCTTATCCTGATTAAAAACAACTCTCCGCTATCATTACACTTAAAAAAACACACATACAATACAATAACAATAGTAGCGCTATTAGTAAACAAGTCAATTCAATATTCTATGGTAAACCAAACGACTTTGAAGCTCTAGCAATACACATAAAATCCAAGAAGAACATGCACATAAAGACAACATACTTTGCCCCAAAACAGAACATTCACAAACCAAATGCTTGAAGACACTTTGTACAATAACCAAACACCATTAATAATTATAGGAGACTTCAACGGATGGCACCCTGCCTGGGATTCCCCGAAAACGAATTCTCAAGGAAAAACAATACAACGATTTATTGACAACACACAGATAATCTTACTAAATGACAAATCCCCCATACATTTCTCAACACACAACACATACACGCATATCGCCCTTTCACTTTGCTCGGCAACACTTACCCCACACGCCAAGTGGGAAATACTTAATGATCTCCACGGCAGTGACCATTTTCCGATAGTTATCTGTCTATTCCCTCCAAACACGATAAACAAATTTTCAAAACCATTTTTTATATTAAAAAAGCCAACTGGGAGCAATACAAGACTCTCACACACAAAAATAACGAAATATTCCCCACCTCACTAAACGTCAACAAAGAAGCCGCACAACTTAACAAAATTATATTACATTACGCAAACATTTCCATCCCACAAACCTCAGTAAATACAAAGCCCTACAAGGTTCCCTAGTGGAACAAAAAACTAGCACAGTTAAAAAAGAAAAACAATTAGCATGGAAAGCACTTAATCGCAACATCAACCTACCAATGTTATAAACTAAAGACGCTTAAACGCCAAATACAAGTTCGAAACAAAAAAAGAAAAAGCGAAGCTTCCAGCTCCTTTACATCAACCATACAACCAAAAACGCCTTCATTTAAAATATGGAGCAACAAAAGGCGCTTCTGCGGACTTAACCCAAGCTAAAAAATTCACTCCATACTTAATCCCAAAAACAACACAACAACAACAGATACTCTCAAAATAGCCAACTCCAACTAACAAATATAAAATCAACACAAACAATAATACACCGACCTCAACAGCCAAAACTATCGAGGAAAACATAACTCACCTTAAATAAATTGGAGCACTACAAACACTTAAAGGATCCACTCCAGGATTAAATAGAATTTCTTACGAAATGATACGCAACAGCTCCCTTACCAGAAAAAAACAGAATAAAAAACCTCTTTAACCAAATTTTCGAGAGTCACATACCTCAATCCTATAAAATAAGCTTAGTAATACCGATACCAAAAACCGACAAAACAAACACCTCTTCGTACAGACACAAACACTAGACAAAATCATAGCGAAAAGACTATGGTGGCTTGTGACCCACAACAAACCAATTCGGCTTTAAAAAAGGCAAATCGACTTCGGATAGTCTCCTATACGTAGACCGTCTTATAACGAAGTCGTCACTCTTGACTTTTCAAGAACAAGCAGCACATGGCGAATTCGCGTAGTGACAGCGCGGCGAAGAGCGGTTGGAGAACGTGAGAGTTTGGAGATCAAGAACGGAGAACGTGAGAGTTTGGAGATCAAGGACGGAGAACGTGAGAGTTTGGAGATCAAGGATGGAGATCGTGAGAGTTTGGAGAGCAAGAGAGTTTGAAGAGCAAGGGAGTTTAGAGAGCAAGAGAGGGTAGAGAGATAGAGGGTTTGGAGACCAACAGTGTTTGGATACCAAGGATGGAGAAAGAGAGAGAGGAGACTTGGCGAAAAGAGCGAGTGTGCCGTGTGCAAAAGAAAGTAACGGGACCGCCGCCGGACTTTGGACGCGGCCGTGAACTTTGGACCGAGAGAGAAGGTGCCACATCTTGGCAGAGGAGCGGCACACAAGTATGCTATATGGGTCACGGGAATCAGCGGGACGACAGCTTCAGGCTGGACATCAGCGTGAAGCAGCGCATAAAGGACAAGAGGGTCAAGCCGTGGACTTTCGACCCGGTGTGGAGAGTTTCGACGGGCCGTGCGCAAAAGGGGAATAACGGTTCCCGGAGGCCAAGGGAGATCAGTCAGTCGATAACGGTCCGCCGAGCCCGATCAGTCGATCACGAAAAGAAGAGTCGGAGAGTTGAGACAAGCAGTCGATCAAATACCAACCAAGCAAACTACGAGCCACAACAAGGCGAGTCGTCGAAAGCAGCGCCGAGGAAGCCTACAAGGAGCAAGATTGCCACATCGAGGCGTTCGGGATCAGGACTAAAGGAATTTTCGGACTGAGACACAGGTGGCTGAGGTCTAAAGGGGCACCACACGGCTAAGTCAAGGCGGTCTGCTTATTCCTGCCAACGAAGTCCTGGCGTTACCCCTGGAGGGTCTACCACAATTCGAGCAGTGAAGGCCGGCGACAAGAAATCATGAGCTCGGGGGTAAGCCTGTCGAACCCCAGTGTACCTCGCTCCAAGCACTACTTTATCGTGTCCCGTTGTGAGCCCCGGACGCCAAGTAGAGTTGAGCAGATCCTGGCGCGATCAGCCAGAAGGAAGAGAAGTCCGGGAGCGGCGCGACCGAACCCCGAGATAACGAGGCGTTATCTACTGTAATGACCTTAGATACATAGACGAAGAAACCATCCTCAGAGAACTAAAACCACAGAAAGTAATTGAAGTCAAAAAAATAATGAAGAGACCAAACACCAACAATAATACCAACAGCTACAGCAACACCACCAACAACAACAACACCAACAACAACCTAACAGAAACCGGACTCATAATAATTACATTTAAAACCCATCAACTCCCTGAAATACTGCGAGTCGGCTAGGAAGCAGTTTGCGTACGCAACAACATCCATCTCCCACTGCGTTGCATAAAGTGCCTCCGCTTCGGACACCCTGCACCCATATGCAAGAGCAACGAAAAATGTTTAAACTGCTCAGATGAAAACCACACCAGCGAAGGAGAACTCTGCAAAAACGACAAAAAATGCCTAAATAGCGTAAACAATACTGAAATTGACCCCCAACACAGCCCTTTGGACCGCAAATTCTCCACATTCCTTAAACAACAAGAACTCACTGCCATATAAATCACCGAAAAAGTCGATCATAGAACTGCTCTGGGTATATACTTTGAGCGACACGGATACAAAACAAGAAACTCTTATGCAAACACACTTAAAAGCACCACAACCACAAAAGAACCCGATCTCCAAATAAGCTCACATCAACATCTTCAAATGCACAAACTATAACCACATCCTGCGATCACAACCAAACAAACACACCTTCAACATCATCTGCATCAATCAAAACATCACCGGCACAGGAAAAAAATCTCCAAAACCACAACCAACACGACCAGGATGACACCGAAGCCATGGAAACGGACAACATGAACCCCAGCAGAATATCAACCGCATACGGATCTCAACGCACAAAGGACCTTAAACTAAAAATTTTCCCTAAAGACAAGTCAAACCCTCTGGGTATTAACTTCAAACCAACTAAATCAAAATCCTTTACAAAAAAAAAACAAACATACCACTAATCGCGGCAGCAAATCGATTTAAAAGTCACAGATCTCCCTTACTTTAAAGTTCAACCTTAGAACTTCTTACACTACGAGAATGTCACTAATTTTAATCCAATGGAATATTCAACGATATATAAATAACTATAATAATCTCCTTATCCTGAATAAAAACTACTCTCCGCTATCATTACACTTAAAGAAACACACATACAATACAATAACAATAGTAGCGCTATTAGTAAACAAGTCAATTCAATATTCTATGGTAAACCAAACGACTTTGAAGCTCTAGCAATACACATAAAATCCAAGAAGAACATGCACATAAAGACAACATACTTTGCCCCAAAACAGAACATTCACAAACCAAATGCTTGAAGACACTTTGTACAATAACCAAACACCATTAATAATTCTAGGAGACTTCAACGGATGGCACCCTGCCTGGGATTCCCCGAAAACGAATTCTCAAGGAAAAACAATACAACGATTTATTGACAACACACAGCTAATCTTACTAAATGACAAATCCCCCACACATTTCTCAACACACAACACATACACGCATATCGCCCTTTCACTTTGCTCAGCAACACTTGCCCCACACGCCAAGTGGGAAATACTTAATGATCTCCACGGCAGTGACCATTTTCCGATAGTTATCTGTCTATTCCCTCCAAACACGATAAACAAATTTTCAAAACCATTTTTTATATTAAAAAAGCCAACTGGGAGCAATACAAGACTCTCACACACAAAAATAACGAAATATTCACCACGTCACTAACCGTCAACAAAGAAGCCGCACAACTTAACAAAATTATATTACATTACGCAAACATTTCCATCCCACAAACCTCAGTAAATACAAAGCCCTACAAGGTTCCCTAGTGGAACAAAAAACTAGCACAGTTAAAAAAGAAAAACAATTAGCATGGAAAGCACTTAATCGCAACATCAACCTACCAATGTTATAAACTACAGACGCTTAAACGCCAAATACAAGTTCGAAACAAAAAAAGAAAAAGCGAAGCTTCCAGCTCCTTTACATCAACCATACAACCAAAAACGCCTTCATCTAAAATATGGAGCAACAAAAGGCGCTTCTGCCGACTTAACCCAAGCTAAAAAACTCACGCCATACTTAATCCCAAAAACAACACAACAACAACAGATACTCTCAAAATAGCCAACTCTCTCGAAACAGAGCTCTCAAGCGACCTAAACTTTTTAGACGAATTCCGAAATAACAAATATAAAATCAACGCAAACAATAATATACCGCCCTCAACAGCTAAAACTTCAGGATTTAATAGAATTTCTTACGAAATGATACGCAACAGCTCCCTTACCACAAAAAAAAACAAAATAAAAAACCTCTTTAACCAAATTTTTGAAAGCCACATACCTCAATCCTAAAAAATAAGCTTAGTCATACCGATACTTAACCCAAAAACTGACAAAACAAACATCTCTTCGTACAGACCCATTTCCGTCAACTGCTGTCTAACAAAAACACTAGACAAAATCATAGCGAAAAGACTATGGTGGTTTGTAACCCACAACAAACTCTTAAATACAAACCAATTCGGCTTTAAAAAAGGCAAATCGATTTCGGATAGTCTCCTATACGTAGACCATCTCAACAGCCAGCAGCATAAGGTCGGCCGCTCACCAGCTACGCGGCGAATTCGCGTAGTGACGCCGCGGCGAAGAGCGGTTGGAGAACGTGAGGTTTGAAGATCAAGAACGGAGAACGTGAGAGTTTGGAGATCAAAGACGGTGATCGTGAGAGTTTGGAGAGCAAGGACGGAGAACGTGAGAGCAAGAGAGTTAAGAGAGCAAGAAGGTTTGGAGACCAACAGAGTTTTGGTACCAAGGATGGAGAAAGAGAGAGAGGAGACTTGGCGAGAAGAGTTAGGGTGCCGTATGCATATGGAAGTAACGGGACGCCGCTGGACTCTGGACGCGGCCGAGAACTTTGGACCGAGAGAGAAGGTGCCACATCCGCCGAGCCCAGTCGATCTAATACCAACCAAGCAAACTACGAGGGAGCCACAACAAGGCGACTCGTCGAGAGCAGCGCCGTGGGAGCCTACAAAGAGCAAGATTGCCACATCGAGACGTTCGGGGTCAGGACTACAAGTCTGGCTAAGTCAAGGCGGTGAAGGCCGGCGACAAGAAATCGTGAGCTCGAGGTAAGCCTGTCGAACCCCACTGTACCTCGCCCCACGCACTACTTTAGCGTGTGCCGGCGTGAGCCCCGTGCGCCAAGTGCAGTTGAGCAGATCCTGGCGCGATCAGCCAGAAAGAAGAGAAGTCCCGGAACGGCGCGACCGAACCCCGAAGATAACGAGCCAGAAGGGAGAGAAGTCCCGGAGCGGTGCGACAGGCGTTATCTACTGTAATGACCTTAGATGCATAGACGAAGAAACAATCCTCCGAGAACTAAAACCACAGAAAGTAATTGAAGTCAAAAAAATAATGAAGAGACAAAACACCAACAATAACACCAACAGCTACAGCAACACCACCAACAAGAACACCAACAACAACCTAACAGAAACCGGACTCATAATAATTACATTTAAAACCCATCAACTCCCTGAAATACTGCGAGTCGGCTAGGAAGCGTTTGCGTACGCAACAACATCCATCTCCCACTGCGTTGCATAAAGTGCCTCCGCTTCGGACACCCTGCACCCATATGCAAGAGCAACGAAAAATGTTTAAACTGCTCAGATGAAAACCACACCAGCGAAGGAGAACTCTGCAAAAACGACAAAAAATGCCTAAATAGCATAAACAATACTGAAATTGACCCCCAACACAGCCCTTTGGACCGCAAATTCTCCACATTCCTTAAACAACAAGAACTCACTGCCATATAAATCACCGAAAAAGTCGATCATAGAACTGCTCTGGGTATTTACTTTGAGCGACACGGATACAAAACAAGAAACTCTTATGCAAACACACTTAAAAGCACCACAACTACAAAAGAACCCGATCTCCAAATACGCTCACATCAACATCTTCAAATGCACAAACTACAACCACATCCTGCGATCAAACCAAACAAACACACCTTCAACCTCATCTGCATCAATCAAAACAACACCGGCACCGGAAAAAATTCTCCAAAACCACAACCAACACGACCAGGATGACACCGAAGCCATGCAAACGGACAACATGAACCCCAGCAGAATATCAACCGCATACGGATCTCAACGCACAAAGGACCTTAAACTAAAAATGTTCCCTAAAGATAAGTCAAACCCTCTGGGTACTAACTTGAAACCAACTAAATCAAAATCCTTAAAAAAAAAAAAAACAAACATACCACTAACAGCGACAGCGAATCGTTTTAAAAGTCACAGACCTCCCCTACTTTAAAGTTCAACCTTAGAACTTCTTACACTACGAGAGTGTCACTAATTATAATCCTATGGAATATTCAAGGATATACAAATAACTATAATAATCTCCTTATCCTGATTAAAAAATACTATCCGCATATCATTACACTTATAGAAACACACATACAGTACAATAACAATATACCAACTCCAATAAATTACACAGTACTAACAGACATAGCCACCAATAGATTTAGCGGCGTAGCGCTATTAGTACACAAGTCAATTCAATATTCTATAGTAAACCAAACGACCTTGAAGCTCTAGCAATACACATAAAATCCAAGAAGAACATGCACATAAAGACAACATACATTGCCCCAAACAAAACCGTCACAAACCAAATGCTTGAAGACACTTTATACAATAACCAAACACCAGCAATAATTCTAGGAGACTTCAACGGATGGCACCCTGCCTGGGATTTCCCGAAAACGAATTCTCGAGGAAAAACAATACAAAGATTTATTGACAACACACAGCTAATCTTACTAAATGACAAATCCCCCACACATTTCTCAACACACAACACATACACGCATATCGCCCTTTCACTTTGCTCAGCAACACTTGCCCCACACGCCAAGTGGGAAATACTTAATGATCTCCACGGCAGTGACCATTTTCCGATAGTTATCAGTCTATTCCCTCCAAACACGATAAACAAATTTTCAAAACCATTTTTTATAATAAAAAATCCAACTGGGAGCAATACGAGACTCTCACACACAAAAATAACGAAATATTCCCCACGTCACTAAACGTCAACAAAGAAGCCGCACAACTTAACAAAATTGTATTACAGGGTTGCCCATATTCGACGGACCCATGTTTTTTTTTTTTAAATCAAAGAAAAAAATAAAAATTTGGCGGTTGGCAATCTTAATCATTTAATTTGTTCCAAGTAGATTTGTTTACATCAATTTTTGAATATGATATCTTTCAAATGGCCGCCTCTGGCGTTGATGGCGTATTGTGCCCTTTTTGAAGCATTTTCCATCATTTTCGCCAACATTTCGGCCGGAATAGCGGCTATTTCTTCACGAATGTTGTCCTTGAGCTCTTCTAGGGTGCTTGGCTTGTTAACGTAAGCCTTTGACTTCAAATATCCCCACAAGAAGAAGTCAGGCGGCGTCAAATCGGGCGAACGCGGTGGCCTGTCCAAATAGCCACTTTTCGACATCAAACGGCCCGGAAACAATTTCTTCCGAAAATCGATTGTTATGCGACTTGTGTGCGGTGGAGCGCCGTCTTGTTGAAACCAGAACTGCCTCATACGCTTTCGACGAATAATTGGCATCACAAAATTGGTCATCATGTCGCGATAACGCTCCTGGTTGATGGTAACAGCATGGCCATTTTCATTTTGGAAGAAAAACGGCCCAATGACCGTTTTCGAACTAACGCCGCACCAAACTGTGACTTTTTCGTCGTGAAGAGGCACTTCTTGAATCTTCTCAGGATTTTCAGTGGCGTAAATACGGCAATTTTGCTTATTTACGGTCCCATTCAATGTGAAATGGGCTTCATCGGACATGATAATTTTGTTCCAAAATTGATCGTCATCTTCGGCCATTTCGATGACTCTTTGGGCCGATTCCAATCGACGAGGCTTGTTCGTAAGCAACAATCTTTGCGTCAATTGAATTTTGTACGGGAACAAATGCAAATCAACGCGAAAAATCCGTTGTAAAGTGGACCGAGCCATGCCCAACTGCTGAGAACGGCGTTTTTGGGATGTTCTTGGGGACATCTCAACACTGGCTCCTACGGCAGCGATATTCTCGTCCGATCGCCTTGGTCGACTTTTATTTGGCCTCTTCGGATTAGAAAGAGCCTCACCAGTCGTAAATTTTTCGTATAAACGCTTAATGGTGTTCTTAGAAGGCGCACTTTTCACATTTTTTTAATTTTTTAAAAGCACGTTGAGTTTTCACAATTGACTTGTTCTGTTGAATGTAAATTTCAACTATTTAAGGGCGCTCGCGTGGCGTGTATTGTTCCATGGTAAAAATCTGCTTGGACTGACGCTTCAAAAGCGGTATGTCATTAAGCGATCTGACATCTCTGTCAAAAGTTATGGCGTCGTCAGATGGGTCCGTCGAATATGGGCAGCCCTGTACATAGAGCAAACATTTCCATCCCACAAACCTCAGAAACTCTTTCATCTAAAATATGGAGCAACAAAAAACGCTTCTGCGGACTTAAGCCAAGCTAACAAATTCACGCCATACTTAATCCCAAAAACAACACAACAACAACAGAAACTCTCAAAATAGCCAACTCCAACTAAAAAATATAAAATCAACACAAACAATAATACACCGACCTCAACAGCCAAAACTATCGAGGAAAACATAACTCACCTTGAATAAATTGGAGCACTACAAACACTTAAAGGATCCACTCCAGGATTAAATAGAATTTCTTACGAAATGATACGCAACAGCTCCCTTACCAGAAAAAAACAGAATAAAAAACCTCTTTAACCAAATTTTCGAGAGTCACATACCTCAATCCTATAAAATAAGCTTAGTCATACCGATACCAAAAACCGACAAAACAAACACCTCTTCGTACAGACACAAGCACTAGACAAAATCATAGCGAGAAGACTATGGTGGCTTGTGACCCACAACAAACTTTTAAATACAAACCAATTCGGCTTTAAAAAAGGCAAATCGACTTCGGATAGTCTCCTATACGGAGACCATCTTATAACGAAGTCGTCGCTCTTGACTTTTCAAGAGCAAGCAGCACATGGCGAATTCGCGTAGTGACAGCGCGGGGAAGAGCGGTTGGAGAACGTGAGAGTTTGGAGATCAAGAACGGAGAACGTGAGAGTTTGGAGATCAAGGACGGAGAACGTGAGAGTTTGGAGATCAAGGACGGAGATCGTGAGAGTTTGGAGAGCAAGAGAGTTTGGAGAGCAAGGGAGTTTAGAGAGCAAGAGAGGGTAGAGAGATAGAGGGTTTGGAGACCAACAGTGTTTGGATACCAAGGATGGAGAAAGAGAGAGAGAGGAGACTTGGCGAGAAGAGCGAGGGTGCCGTGTGCAAAAGGAAATAACGGTACCGCCGCCGTACTTTGACGCGGCCGTGAACTTAGGACCGAGAGAGAAGGTGCCACATCTCGGCAGAGGAGCGGCACACAAGTATGCTATATGCGTCACGGGAATCAGCGGGACGACAGCTTCAGGCTGGACATCAGCGTGAAGCAGCGCATGAAGGACAAGAGGGTCAAACTGGAGCCGTGCACTTTGGACCCGGAGTGGAGAGATTCGACGGGCCGTCCGCAAAAGGGGAATAACGGTTCCCGGAGGTCAAGGGAGATCAGTCAGTCGATAACGGTCCGCAGAGCCCGATCAGTCGATCACGAAAAGAAGAGTCGGAGAGACAAGCAGTCGATCAAATACCAACCAAGCAAACTACGAGCCACAACAAGGCGAGTCATCGAAAGCAGCGCCGTGGGAGCCTACAAGGAGCAAGATTGCCACATCGAGGCGTTCGGGATCAGGACTAAAGGAATCTCCGGACTGAGACACAGGTGGCTGAGGTCTAAAGCGGCCCCACACGGCTAAGTCAAGGCGGTCTGCTTATTCCTGCCAACGAAGTCCGGCCGTTACGCCTGGAGGGTCTACCAGACTTCGAGCAGTGAAGGCCGGCGACAAGAAATCGTGAGCTCGGGGGTAAGCCTGTCGAACCCCAGTGTACCTCGCTCCAAGCACTACTTTATCGTGTTTCGTTGTGAGCCCCGTGCGCCAAGTGGAGTTGAGCAGATCCAGGCGCGATCAGCCAGAAGGAAGAGAAGTCCGGGAGCGGCGCGACCGAACCCCGAGAATAACGAGCCAGAAGGGAGAGAAGTCCCGGAGCCATGCGACAGAACCCCGAGATAACGAGGCGTTATCTACTGTAATGACCTTAGATACATGGACGAAGAAACCATCCTCAGAGAACTAAAACCACAGAAAGTAATTGAAGTCAAAGAAATAATGAAGAGACCAAACACCAACAATAACACCAACAGCTACAGCAACACCACCAACAACAACCTAACAGAAACCGGACTCATAATAATTACATTTAAAACCCATCAACTCCGTGAAATACTGCGAGACCTTTGTACCGCAAATGCTCCACATTCCTTAAACAACAAGAACTCACTGCCATATAAATCACCGAAAAAGTCGATCATAGAAGTGCTATGGGTATATACTTTGAGCGACACGGATACAAAACAAGAAACTCTTATGCAAACACACTTAAAAGCACCACAACCACAATAAGAGCCCGATCTCCAAATACGCCCACATCAACATCTTCAAATGCACAAACTACAACCACATCCTGCGATCACAACCAAACAAACACACCTTCAACCTCATCTGCATCAATCAAAACAACACCGGCACCGGAAAAAATTCTCCAAAACCACGACCAACACGACCAGGATGACACCGAAGCCATGGAAACGGACAACATGAACCCCAGCAGAATATCAACCGCATACGGATCTCAACGCGCAAAGGACCTTAAACTAAATTTTCCCTAAAGATAAGTCAAACCCTCTGGGTACTAACTTGAAACCAACTAAATCAAAATCCTTTAAAAAAAAAATAAACATACCACTAACAGCGACAGCGAATCGGTTTAAAAGTCACAGATCTCCCCTACTTTAAAGTTCAACCTTAGAACTTCTTACACTACGAGAATGTCACTAATTTTAATTCAATGGAATATTCAAGGATATACAAATAACTACAATAATCTCCTTATCCTGATTAAAAACAACTCTCCGCTATCATTACACTTAAAGAAACACACATACAATACAATAACAATAGTAGCGCTATTAGTACACAAATCAATTCAATATTCTATGGTAAACCAAACGACCTTGAAGCTCTAGCAATACACATAAAATCCAAGAAGAACATGCACATAAAGACAACATACTTTGCCCCAAAACAGAACATTCACAAACCAAATGCTTGAAGACACTTTGTACAATAACCAAACACCATTAATAATTATAGGAGACTTCAACGGATGGCACCCTGCCTGGGATTCCCCGAAAACGAATTCTCAAGGAAAAACAATACAACGATTTATTGACAACACACAGCTAATCTTACTAAATGACAAATCCCCCACACATTTCTCAACACACAACACATACACGCATATCGCCCTTTCACTTTGCTCAGCAACACTTGCCCCACACGCCAAGTGGGAAATACTTAATGATCTCCACGGCAGTGACCATTTTCCGATAGTTATCAGTCTATTCCCTCCAAACACGATAAACAAATTTTCAAAACCATTTTTTATATTAAAAAAGCCAACTGGGAGCAATACGAGACTCTCACACACAAAAATAACGAAATATTCCCCACGTCACTAAACGTCAACAAAGAAGCCGCACAACTTAACAAAATTATATTACATAGAGCAAACATTTCCATCCCACAAACCTCAGTAAATACAAAGCCCTACAAGGTTCCCTAGTGGAACAAAAAACTAGCACAGTTAAAAAAGAAAAACAATTAGCTTGGAAAGCACTTAATCGCAACATCAACCTACCAATGTTATAAACTACAGACGCTTAAACGCCAAATACAAGTTCGAAATAAAAAAGAAAAAGCGAAGCTTCCAGCTCCTTTACATCGACCATACAACCAGAAACTCCTTCATCTAAAATATGGCGCAACAAAAGGCGCTTCTGCGGACTTAACCCAAGCTAAAAAATTCACGCCATACTTAATCCTAAAAACAACACAACAACAACAGAAACTCTCAAAATAGCCAACTCCAACTAACAAATATAAAATCAACACAAACAATAATACATCGACCTCAATAGCCAAAACTATCGAGGAAAACATAACTCACCTTGAATAAATTGCAGCACTATAAACACTTAAAGGATCCTCTCCAGGATTTAATAGAATTTCATACGAAATGATACGAAACAGCTTCCTTACCACAAAAAGGACATAATAAAAAACCTCTTTAACCAAATATTCGAGAGCCACATACCGATACCTAAACCAAAAAATGACAAAACAAACATCTCTTCGTACATTTCCCTCAACTGCTGTCTAACAAAAACACTAGACAAAATCATAGCGAAAAGACTATGGTGGTTTGTGACCTACAACAAACTTTTAAATAAAACCAATTCGGCTTTAAAAAAGGCAAATCGACTTCGGATAGTCTCCTATACGTAGACCATCTCATAACGAAGTCGAAGAGGCACACCTCCCTCGTCACTCTTGACTTTTCAAGAGCCAGCAGCAGATGGCGAATTTGCGTAGTGACAGCGCGGCGAAGAGTGGTTGGAGAACGTGAGGTTTGAAGATCAAGAACGGAGAACGTGAGAGTTTGGAGATCAAGGACGGAGAACGTGAGAGTTTGGAGATCAAGGACGGAGAACGTGAGAGTTTGGAGATTAAGGACGGAGATCGTGAGAGTTTGGAGAGCAAGAGAGTAAAGAGAGCAAGAGTGTTCGGAGACCAACAGAGTTTGGATACCAAGGATGGAGAAAGAGAGAGAGGAGACTTGACGAGAAGAGCGAGGGTGCCGTGTGCAAAAGGAAGTAACGGGACCGCCGCCGGACTTTGGACGCGGCCGTGAACTTCGGACCGAGAGAGAAGGTGCCACATCTCGGCAGAGGAGCGGCACACAAGCAAGCTATATGCGCCACGGGAATCAGCGGGACGACAGCATCAGGCTGGAAATCGGCGTGAAGCAGCGCGTGAAGGACTAGAGGGTCAAACTGGAGCCATGGACTTTGGACCCGGTGTGGAGAGTTTCGGCGGGCCGTGCGCAAAAGGGGAATAACGATTCCTGGAGGCCCTATATAAGCCCGCAAGGCGCTGGCAGGGAGATCAGTCAGTCGATTACGGTCCGTCGAGCCCGATCAGGCGATCACGAAATGAAGAGTCGGAGAGTTGAGACAAGCAGTCGATCAAATACCAACCAAGCAAACTACGAGGGAGCCACAACAAGGCGAGTCGTCGAAAGCAGCGCCGTGGGAGCCTACAAGGAGCAAGATCAGGACTACAAGGAATCTCCGGACTGAGACACAGGTGGCTGAGGTCTAAAGGGGCACCACACGGCTAAGTCAAGGCGGTCTGCTTATTCCTGCCAACGAAGTCCTGGCGTTACGCCCGGAGGATCTACCAGACTTCGAGCAGTGAAGGCTGGCGACAAAAAATCGTGAGCTCGGGGGTAACCCTGTCGAACCCCAGTGTACCTCGCCCCAAGCACTACTTTAGCGAAACCCGCAGTGAGCCCCGTACGCCAAGTGGAGTTGAGCAGGTCCTGGCGCGAACAGCCAGAAGGAAGAGAAGTCCTGTAGCGGCGTGACAGAACCCCGAGAATAACAACACCAACAACAACCTAACAGAAACCGGACTGTTAATAATTACATTTAAAACCCATCAACTCCGTGAAATACTGCGAGACCTTTGGACCGCTAATGCTCCACATTCCTTAAACAACAAGAACTCACTGCCATATAAATCACCGAAAAAGTCGATCATAGAACTGCTATGGGTATATACTTTGAGCGACACGGATACAAAACAAGAAACTCTTATGCAAACACACTTAAAAGCAACACAACCACAAAAGAACCCGATCTCCTAATACGCTCACATCAACATCTTCAAATGCACAAACTACAACCACATCCTGCGACCACAACCAAACAAACACACCTTCAACATCATCTGCATCAATCAAAACAACACCGGCACCGGTAAAAATTCTCCAAAACCACAACCAACACGACCAGGATGACACCGAAGCCATGGAAACGGGCAACATGAACCCCAGCAGAATATCAACCGCATACGGATCTGAACGCACAAAGGACCTTAAACTAAAAATTTTCCCTAAAGATAAGTCAAACCCTCTGGGTACTAACTTCAAATCAACTAAATCAAAATCCTTAAAAAAAAAACAAACATACCACTAACAGCGACAGCGAATCGGTTTAAAAGTCACAGATCTCCCTTACTTTAGAGTTCAACCTTAGAACTTCTTACACTACGAGAATGTCACTAATTATAATCCTATGGAATATTCAAGGATATACAAATAACTATAATAATCTCCTTATCCCGAATAAAAACTACTCTCCGCTATCATTACACTTAAAGAAACACACATACAATACAATAACAATAGTAGCGCTATTAGTACACAAGTCAATTCAACATTCTATGGTAAACCAAACGACCTTGAAGCTCTAGCAATACACATAAAATTCAAGAAGAACATGCACATAAAGACAACATACATTGCCCCAAAACAGAAAATTCACAAACCAAATGCTTGAAGACACTTTGTACAATAACTAAACACCATCAATAATTCTAGGAGACTTCAACGGATGGCACCCTGCCTGGGATTCCCCCAAAACGAATTCTCGAGGAGCTAATCTTACTTAATGACATATCCCCCATACATTTCTCAACACACAACACATACACGCATATCGACCTTTCACTTTGCTCAGCAACACTTGCCTCACACGCCAAGTGGGAAATGCTTCATGATCTCCACGGCAGTGACCATTTTCCGATAGTTATCTGTCTATTCCCTCCAAACACGATAAACAAATTTTCAAAACCATTTTTTATATTAAAAAAGCCAACTGGGAGCAATACGAGACTCTCACACACAAAAATAACGAAATATTCCCCACGTCACTAAACGTCAACAAAGAAGCCGCACAACTTAACAAAATTATATTACATTACGCAAACATTTCCATCCCACAAACCTCAGTAAATACAAAGCCCTACAAGGTTCCCTAGTGGAACAAAAAATTAGCACAGTTAAAAAAGAAAAACAATTAGCATGGAAAGCACTTAATTGCAACATCAACCTACCAATGTTATAAACTACAGACGCTTAAACGTCAAATACAAGCTCGAAATAAAAAAAAAAAAACGAAGAACCAGCTCCTTTACATCAACCATACAACCAGAAACTCCTTCATCTAAACAACAAAAGGCGCTTCTGCGGACTTAACCCAAGCTAATAAATTAATCCCAAAAACAACACAACAACAACAGATACTCTCAAAATAGCCAACTCCAACTAACAAATATAAAATCAACACAAACAATAATACACCGACCTCAACAGCCAAAACTATCGAGGGAAACATAACTCACCTTGAATAAATTGCAGCACTACAATAAAATTTAAATAGAATTTCTTACGAAATAATACGCAACAGCTCCCTTACCAGAAAAAAAAAAACAGAATAAAAAACCTCTTTAACCAAATTTTCGAGAGCCACATACCTCAATCCTATAAAACAAGCTTAGTCATACCGATACTTAAACCAAAAACCGACAAAACAAACACCTCTTCGTACAGACACAAACACTAGACAAAATCATAGCGAAAAGACTATGGTGGCTTGTGACCCACAACAAACTTTTAAATACAAACCAATTCGGCTTTAAAAAAGGCAAATCGACTTCGGATAGTCTCCTATACGTAGACCATCTTATAACGAAGTCGTCACTCTTGACTTTTCAAGAGCAAGCAGCACATGGCGAATTCGCGTAGTGACAGCGCGGCGAAGAGCGGTTGGAGAACGTGAGAGTTTGGAGATCAAGAACGGAGAACGTGAGAGTTTGGAGATCAAGGACGGAGAACGTGAGAGTTTGGAGATCAAGGATGGAGATCGTGAGAGTTTGGAGAGCAAGAGAGTTTGGAGAGCAAGGGAGTTTAGAGAGCAAGAGAGGGTAGAGAGATAGAGGGTTTGGAGACCAACAGTGTTTGGATACCAAGGATGGAGAAAGAGAGAGAGGAGACTTGGCGAGAAGAGCGAGGTTGCCGTATGCAAAAGGAAGCAACGGGACGCCGCCTGACTTTGGACGCGGCCGTGAACTTTGGACCGAGAGAGAAGGTGCCACATCTCGGCAGAGGAGCGGCACACAAGTATGCTATATGCGTCACGGGAATCAGCGGGACGACAGTATCAGGCTGGACATCAGCGTGAAGCAGCGTATGAAGGACAAGAGATTCAAACTGGAGCCGTGGACTTTGGACCCGGTGTGGAGAGTTTTGACGGGGAATAACGGTTCCCGGAGGCCAAGGGAGATCAGTCAGTCGATAACGGTCCGCCGATCCCGATCATTCGATCACGAAAAGAAGAGTCGGAGAGTTGAAACAAGCAGTCGATCAAATACCAATCAAGCAAACTACGAGGGAGCCACAACTAGGCGAGTCGTCGAAAGCAGCGCAGTGGGAGCCTACAAGGAGCAAGATTGCCACATCGAAGCGTTCGGGATCAGGACTAAAGAAATCTCCGGACTGAGACACAGGTGGCTGAGGTCTAAAGCGGCACCACACGGCTAAGTCAAGGCGGTCTGCTTATTCCTGCCAACGAAGTCCGGCCGTTACGCCTGTAGGGTCTACCAGACTTCGAGCAGTGAAGGCCGGCGACAAGAAATCGTGAGCTCGGGGGTAAGCCTGTCGAACCCCAGTGTACCTCGCTCCAAGCACTACTTTATCGTGTTTCGTTGTGAGCCCCGTGCGCCAAGTGGAGTTGAGCAGATCCAGGCGCGATCAGCCAGAAGGAAGAGAAGTCCGGGAGCGGCGCGACCGAACCCCGAGAATAACGAGCCAGAAGGGAGAGAAGTCCCGGAGCCATGCGACAGAACACCGAGATAATGAGGCGTTATCTTCTGTAATGACCTTAGATACATAGACGAAGAAACAATCCTCCGAGAACTAAAACCACAGAAAGTAATTGAAGTCAAAGAAATAATGAAGAGACCAAACACCAACAATAACACCAACAGCTACAGCAACACCACCAACAACAACCTAACAGAAACCGGACTCATAATAATTACATTTAAAACCTATCAACTCCGTGAAATACTGCGAGACCTTTGGACCGCAAATGCTCCACATTCCTTAAACACAAGAACTCACTGCCATATAAATCACCGAAAAAGTCGATCATAGAAGTGCTATGGGTATATACTTTGAGCGACACGGATACAAAACAAGAAACTCTTATGCAAACACACTTAAAAGCAACACAACCACAAAAGAACCCGATCTCCAAATACGCTCACATCAACATCTTCAAATGCACAAACTACAACCACATCCTGCGACCACAACCAAACAAACACACCTTCAACATCATCTGCATCAATCAAAACAACACCGGCACCGGAAAAAATTCTCCAAAACCACGACCAACACGACCAGGATGACACCGAAGCCACGGACAACATGAACCCCAGCAGAATATCAACCGCATACGGATACGGAACGCACAAAGGACCTTAAACTAAAAATTTTCCCTAAAGATAAGTCAAACCCTCTGGGTACTAACTTGAAACCAACTAAATCAAAATCTATTAAAAAAAAACAAACATACCACTAACAGCGACAGCGAATCGGTTTAAAAGTCACAGATCTCCCCTACTTTAAAGTTCAACCTTAGAACTTCTTACACTACGAGAATGTCACTAATTATAATCCTATGGAATATTCAAGGATATACAAATAACTATAATAATCTCCTTATCCTGATTAAAAAATACTATCCGCATATCATTACACTTATAGAAACACACATACAATACAATAACTATATACCAACTCCAATAAATTACACACTACTAACAGACATAGCCACCAATAGATTTAGCGGCGTAGCGCTATTAGTACACAAGTCAATTGAATATTCTATAGTAAACCAAACGACCTTGAAGCTCTAGCAATACACATAAAATCCAAGAAGAACATGCACATAAAGACAACTTACATTGCCCCAAACAAAACCGTCACAAACCAAATGCTTAAAGACACTTTATACAATAACCAAACATCATCAATAATTCTAGGAGACTTTAACGGATGGCACCCTGCCTGGGATTTCCCGAAAACGAATTCTCGAGGAAAAACAATACAACGATTTATTGACAACACACAGCTAATCTTACTTAATGACAAATCCTCCACACATTTCTCAACACACAACACATACACGCATATCGACCTTTCACTTTGCTCAGCAACACTTGCCCCACACGCCAAGTGGGAAATGCTTAATGATCTCCACGGCAGTGACCATTGTGAGGAGTTGAATAACTCCCCACAAATCCCAGCAGCAGATGGCCGGCCGCTCACCAGGTACGCGGCTAATTCGCGTAGTGGCGGCGCGGCGAAGAGCGAGGACGGAGAACGAGAGAGTTTGGAGATCGAGGACGGAGAACGAGAGAGATTGGAGATCGAGGAAGGAGAACGAGAGAGTTTGGAGATCGAGGACGGAGAACGTGAGAGTTTGGAGATGAAGAGAGTTTGGAGAGAAAGAGAGTTTGGAGACAAGGGAATTTGGAGAGCGAGATAGTTTGGAGAACGTGAGAGTTTGGAGAACGTGAGAGTTTGGAGAGGAAGAGAGTTTGGAGACAAGGAAATTTGGAGAGCGAGAGAGTTTGGAGAACGTGAGAGTTTGGAGAGGAAGAGAGTTTGGATACGAAGGAATTTGGAGAGCGAGAGAGTTTGGAGAGCAAGAGGGTTCGGAGACCAAGAGTTTGGAGACCAACAATGGAGAAGGAGAGAGCGGAGACTTGGCGGGCGGAGCGAGAGTGCCGTGTGCAAAAAGGAGTAACGGGACGCCACTGGATTTTGGACTTTGGAAAGAAGGTGCTACATCTCAGCAGCGGTGCGACACACAAACATGCCGCATGCGTCTCCGGGATCAGCGGGACGGCAGCATCAGGCTGAACGGCAGCGGGAGGCAGTGCGTCAAGGACAAGAGGGTCAAACATTAACCATAGACTTTCGACCCGATGTGGAGAGTTTTGGCGGGACGCGTGCAAAAGGGAAATAACGGTTCCCAGAGGCCCTATATAAACCCGCAGGGCGCTGGCAGCGGGAGATCAGTCATTCAGCATCAGTCATTCAGTATCAGTCATTCAGTCGAGAGCAATCAGTCATCCAGTGGAGAGCATTCAGTCGAGAGCAGTCAGTCGAGATCAGTCAGTCAAGAGCGAGCAGTCAGTCGAGAGCAAGGAGTCGTCGGAAGCAGCGCCGTGGGAGCCTACGAGGAGCAAGATCGTCACGTCGAGACGTTCGGGATTGGGATTACTAGGAATCTCCGAACTGAGACACAGGTGGCTGAGGTCTAAGGAGGAGCCACACGGCTAAGTTCTGTTCTGTCCTGCCGACGAAGTCTTGGCGGTACGCCTGGAGGGTCTACTAGACTGAGATTTGAAATCGAGAGTAGCAAGCCAGAAGGGAGAGAAGTCCCGGAGCGGCGTAACAGAACCCCTAGAGTAGCAAGCCAGAAGGGAGAGAAGTCCCGGAGTAGCGGGCCAGAAGGGAGAGAAGTCCCGGAACGGCGCAACAGAACCCTGAGAGTCACGAGCCAGAAGGGAGAGAAGTCCCGGATCGGCGTATACCCTCGAACCCAGCACAGAAGTCAAGACCTACAGCCACCTGTCAGGAGTAGTTCGCAGCATATCGCCACCAGCAAGCAGGACACCACACCGCAACGGCCACGCAAGGAGGATCGAGCCCGCAGGAACGGCACGGACAGTACGCGGAAGGGTAATGCTAGGGTGGAACGTTCGTTTACACGAGGCACAGAAGCGAAGTGAAAAGCGAGGCTGCTTCCTGGCGTTCTGCCTTGACTGTCCGCACGATCTGAGCGGAAGCCCGTGGGACCATCCGGGACAGAGCAAGGGACAGGCGGTCGGGTATCGAGAGGAGTGATCCTGGAGAGCTGGTCAGTCTGTTCACCCTAGTCTGAGAACGGTGACGCTTCCCTAAGCCCTCACGGCTGACCCCATAGCGAGTCTGAATCGTGGCCGAGCAGTCACCGAGCCAGTCACGTCAGGAGCAATCAGAGGTCAAGGATCTTCGAGGAGCGACAAAACGACCCACACCGTCGGAGACAGCGAGACAAGCAAGTTATACAACCGACTGCAGTCATACCCGCAATAAACCAACTCCGAACCCGAGAATTCTGTGCTTTTTCACTGAACTACTGGGCGGTCACGTTTATATAAATTTGGTGGGACGAACACACACAATCTACTGAGCTAGCCGCACAAATACCGTAGCGAGCAGAAACCGAAGAAAACAGTTCGTTACACCATTTTCCGATAGTTATCTGTCTATTCCCTCCAAACACAATAAACAAATTTTCAACACCATTTTTTAATAAAAAAGCCAACTTGGAGCAATACGAGACTCTCACACACAAAAATAACGAAATATTTCCCACGTCACTAAACGTCAGCAAAGAAGCCGCACAACTTAACAAAATTATATTACATAGAGCAAACATTTCCATCCCACAAACCTCAGTAAATACAAAGCCCTACAAGGTTCCATAGTGGAACAAAAAACTGGCACAGTTAAAAAAAGAAAAACAATTAGCTTGGAAAGCACTTAATCGCAACATCAACCTACCAATGTTATAAACTACAGACGCTTAAACGCCAAATACAAGTTCGAAACAAAAAAAGAAAAAGCGAAGCTTCCAGCTCCTTTACATCAACCATACAGCCAAAAACGCCTTCATTTAAAATATGGAGCAACAAAAGGCGCTTCTGCGGACTTAACCCAAGCTAAAAAATTCACGCCATACTTAATCCCAAAAACAACACAACAACAACAGATACTCTCAAAATAGAGCTCTCAAGCGACCTAAGCTTCTTAGACGAATTCCGAAATTAAAAATATAAAATCAACACAAACAATAATACACCGACCTCAACAGCTAAAACTTCAGGATTAAATAGAATGATACCGATACTTAAACCAAAAACTGACAAAACAAACATCTCTTCGTACAGACCCATTTCCCTCAACTGCAAACTGCAAAAACACTAGACAATATCATATCGAAAAGACTATGGTGTTTTGTGACCCACAACAAACTCTTAAATACAAACCAATTCGGCTTTAAAAAAGGCAAATCGATTTCGGATAGTCTCCTATACGTAGACCATCTCAACAGCCAGCAGCAGATGGCCGGCCGCTCACCAGGTACGCGGCGAATTCGCGTAGTGACGGCGCGGCGAAGAGCGGTTGGAGAACGTGAGGTTTGGAGATCAAGGACGGAGAACGTGAGAGTTTAGAGATCAAGGACGGAGATCGTGAGAGTTTGGAGAGCAAGAGGGTTTGGAGACCAACAGAGTTTGGATACCAAGGATGGAGAAAGAGAGAGAGGAGACTTGGCGAGAAGAGCGAGGGTGCCGTGTGCAAAAGGAAGTAACGGGACCGCCGCCGGACTTTGGACGCGGCCGTGAACTTTGGACCGAGAGAGAAGGTGCCACATCTCGGCAGAGGAGCGGCACACAAGCAAGCTATATGCGCCACGGGAATCAGCGGGACGACAGTATCAGGCTGGACATCGGCGTGAAGCAGCGCATGAAGGACAAGAGGGTCAAACTGGAGCCATGGACTTCGGACCCGGTGTGGAGAGTTTTGGCGAGCCGTGCGCAAAAGGGGAATAACGGTTCCTGGAGGCCCCATATAAGACCGCAGGGCGCAGGGGAGATCAGTCAGTCGATTACGGTTCGTCGAGCCCGATTAGTCGATCACGAAAAGAAGAGTCGGAGAGTTGAGGCAAGCAGTCGATCAAATACCAACCAAGCAAACTACGAGGGAGCCACAACAAGGTGAGTCGTCGAAAGCAGCGCCGTGGGAGCCTACAAGGAGCAAGACTGCCACATCGAGACGTTCGGGATCAGGACTACAAGGAATCTCCGGACTGAGACACAGGTGGCTGAGGTCTAAAGCGGCACCACACGGCTAAGTCAAGGCGGTCTGCTTATCGGGGGTAAGTCTGTCGAACCCCAGTGTACCTCGCCCCAAGCACTACTTTAGCGTGTCCCGGCGTGAGCCCCGTGCGCCAAGTGGAGTTGAGCAGGTCCTGAAGCGATCAGCCAGAAGGAAGAGAAGTCCCGAAGCGGCGCGACCGAACCCCGAGAATAACGAGCCAGAAGGGAGTGAAGTCCGGGAGCGGTGCGACAGAACCCCGAAGATAACGAGGCGTTATCAACTGTAATGACCTTAGATACATGGACGAAGAAACAATCCTCCGAGAACTAAAACCACAGAAAGTAATTGAAGTCAAAGAAATAATGAAGAGACAAAACACCAACAATAACACCAACAGCTACAGCAACACCACCAAGAACAACAACACCAACAACAACCTAATAGAAACCGGACTCATAATAATTACATTTAAAACCCATCAACTCCCTGAAATACTGCGAGTCGGCTAGGAAGCAGTTTGCGTACGCAACAACATCCATCTTCCACTGCGTTGCATAAAGTGCCTCCGCTTCGGACACCCTGCACCCATATGCAAGAGCAACGAAAAATGTTTAAACTGATCAGATGAAAACCACACCAGCGAAGAAGAAACGACAAAAAATGCCTAAATAGCGTAAACAATCCTGTAATTGACCCCCAACACAGCCATTTGGACCGCAAATGCTCCACATTCCTTAAACAACAAGAACTCACTGCCATATAAATCACCGAAAAAGTCGATCATAGAACTGCTCTGGGTATATACTTTGAGCGACACGGATACAAAACAAGAAACTCTTATGCAATCACACTTAAAAGCACCACAACCACAATAAGAACCCGATCTCCAAATACGCTCACATCAACATCTTCAAATGCACAAACTACAACCAGATCCTGCGATAACAACCAAACAAACACACCTTGAACCTCATCTGCATCAATCAAAACAAAACCGGCACCGGTAAAAATTCTCCAAAACCACAACCAACACGACCAGGATGACACCGAAGCCATTGAAACAGACAACATGAACCCCAGCAGAATATCAACCGCATACGGATCTGAACGCACAAAGGACCTTAAACTAAAAATTTTCCCTAAAGATAAGTCAAACCCTCTGGGTACTAATTTCAAACCAACTAAATCAAAATCCTTTAAAAAAAAAACAAACATACCACTAACAGCGACAGCGAATCGGTTTAAAAGTCACAGATCTCCCTTACTTTAAAGTTCAACCTTAGAACTTCTTACACTACGAGAATGTCACTAATTATAATCCTATGGAATATTCAAGGATATACAAATAACTATAATAATCTCCTTATCCTGATTAAAAAAAACTATCCGCATATCATTACACTTATAGAAACACACATACAATACAATAACAATATACCAACTCCAATAAATTACACACTACTAACAGACATAGCCAATTCAATATTCTATAGTAAACCCAACGACCTTGAAGCTCTAGCAATACACATAAAATCCAAGAAGAACATGCACATAAAGACAACATATATTGCCCCAAACAAAACCGTCACAAACCAAATGCTTGAAGACACTTTATACAATAACCAAACACCATCAATAATTCTAGGAGACTTCAACGGATGGCACCCTGCCTGGGATTTCCCGAAAACGAATTCTCGAGGAAAAACAATACAACGATTTATTGACAACACACAGCTAATCTTACTTAATGACAAATCCCCCACACATTTCTCAACACACAACACATACACGCATATCGACCTTTCACTTTGCTCAGCAACACTTGCGCCACACGCCAAGTGGGAAATGCTTAATGATCTCCACGGCAGTGACCATTTTCCGATAGTTATCTGTCTATTCCCTCCAAACACGATAAACAAATTTTCAACACCATTTTTTATATTTAAAAAGCCAACTGGGAGCAATAAACACTCTCACACACAAAAATAACGAAATATTCTCCACGTCACTAAACGTCAACAAAGAAGCCGCACAACTTAACAAAATTATATTACATAGAGCAAACATTTCCATCCCACAAACCTCAGTAAATAGAAAGCCCTACAAGGTTCCCTAGTGGAACAAAAAACTAGCACAGTTAAAAAAAGAAAAACAATTAGCTTGGAAAGCACTTAATCGCAACATCAACCTACCAATGTTATAAACTACAGACGCTTAAACGCCAAATACAAGTTCGATACAAAAAAAGAAAAAGCGAAGCTTCCAGCTCCTTTACATCAACCATACAACCAGAAACTCTTTCATCTAAAATATGGAGCAACAAAAAACGCTTCTGCGGACTTAACCCAAGCTAATAAATTCACGCCATACTTAATCCCAAAAACAACACAACAACAACAGATACTCTCAAAATAGCCAACTTCAACTAACACATATAAAATCAACACAAGCAATAATACATCGACCTTAACAGCCAAAACTATCGAGAAAAACTCACCTTGAATAAATTGCAGCACTACAAACACTTAAAGGATGCACTCCAGGATTAAATAGAATTTCTTACGAAATGATACGCAACAGCTCCCTTACCACAAAAAAACAGAATAAAAAACCTCTTTAACCAAATTTTCGAGAGCCACATACCTCAATCCTATAAAATAAGCTTAGTCATACCGATACTTAAACCAAAAACCGACAAAACAAACACCTCTTCGTACAGACACAAACACTAGACAAAATCATAGCGAAAAGACTATGGTGGCTTGTGACCCACAACAAACTTTTAAATACAAACCAATTCGGCTTTAAAAAAGGCAAATCGACTTCGGATAGTCTCCTATACGTAGACCATCTTATAACAAAGTCGTCACTCTTGACTTTTCAAGAGCAAGCAGCACATGGCGAATTCGCGTAGTGACAGCGCAGCGAAGAGCGGTTGGAGAACGTGAGAGTTTGGAGATCAAGAACGGAGAACGTGAGAGTTTGGAGATCAAGGACGGAGAACGTGAGAGTTTGGAGATCAAGAATGGAGATCGTGAGAGTTTGGAGAGCAAGAGAGTTTGGAGAGCAAGGGAGTTTAGAGAGCAAGAGAGGGTAGAGAGATAGAGGGTTTGGAGACCAACAGTGCTTGGATACCAAGGATGGAGAAAGAGAGAGAGGAGACTTGGCGAGAAGAGCAAGGGTGCCGTGTGCAAAAGGAAATAACAGGATCGCCGCCGGACTTTGGACGCGGCCGTGAACTTTGGACCGAGAGAGAAGGTGCCACATCTCGGCAGAGGAGCGGCACACAAGTATGCTATATGCGTCACGGGAATCAGCGGGACGACAGCTTCAGGCTGGACATCAGCGTGAAGCAGCGCATGAAGGACAAGAGGGTCAAACTGGAGCCGTGGACTTTGGACCCGGTGTGAAGAGTTTCGACGGGCCGTGCGCAAAAGGGGAATAACGGTTCCCGGAGGCCAAGGGAGATCAGTCAGTAGATAACGGTCCGCCGAGCCCGATCAGTCGATCACGAAAAGAAGAGTCGGAGAGTTGAGACAAGCAGTCGATCAAATACCAACCAAGCAAACTACGAGGGAGCCACAACAAGGCGAGTCGTCGAAAGCAGCGCCGTGGGAGCCTACAAGGAGCAAGATTGCCACATCGAGGCGTTCGGCTGAGGTCTAAAGGGGCACCACACGGCTAAGTCAAGGCGGTCTGCTTATTCCTGCCAACGAAGTCCTGGCGTTACCCCTGGAGGGTCTACCACAATTTGAGCAGTGAAGGCCGGCGACAAGAAATCGTGAGCTCGGGGGTAAGCCTGTCGAACCCCAGTGTACCTCGCTCCAAGCACTACTTTATCGTGTCCCGGCGTGAGCCCCGTGCGCCAAGTGGAGTTGAGCAGGTCCTGAAGCGATCAGCCAGAAGGAAGAGAAGTCCCGAAGCGGCGCGACCGAACCCCGAGAATAACGAGCCAGAAGGGAGAGAAGTCCCGGAGCCATGCGACAGAACCCCGAGATAACGAGGCGTTATCTACTGTAATGACCTTAGATACATAGACGAAGAAACAATCCTCCGAGAACTAAAACCACAGAAAGTAATTGAAGTCAAAGAAATATTGAAGAGACAAAACACCAACAATAACACCAACAGCTACAGCAACACCACCAACAACAACAACACCAACAACAACCTAACAGAAACCGGACTCATAATAATTACATTTAAAACCCATCAACTCCCTGAAATACTGCGAGTCGGCTAGGAAGCAGTTTGCGTACGCAACAACATCCATCTTCCACTGCGTTGCATAAAGTGCCTCCGCTTCGGACACCCTGCACCCATATGCAAGAGCAACGAAAAATGTTTAAACTGATCAGATGAAAACCACACCAGCGGAGAAGAAACGACAAAAAATGCCTAAATAGCGTAAACAATCCTGTAATTGACCCCCAACACAGCCATTTGGACCGCAAATGCTCCACATTCCTTAAACAGCAAGAACTCACTGCCATATAAATCACCGAAAAAGTCGATCATAGAACTGCTCTGGGTATATACTTTGAGCGACACGGATACAAAACAAGAAACTCTTATGCAATCACACTTAAAAGCACCACAACCACAATAAGAACCCGATCTCCAAATACGCTCACATCAACATCTTCAAATGCACAAACTACAACCACATCCTGCGACCACAACCAAACCAACACACCTTCAACATCATCTGCATCAATCAAAACAACACCGGCACCGGAAAAAATTCTCCAAAACCACGACCAACACGACCAGGATGACACCGAAGCCATGGAAACGGACAACATGAACCCCAGCAGAATATCAACCGCATACGGATCTGAACGCACAAAGGACCTTAAACTAAAAATTTTCCCTAAAGATAAGTCAAACCCTCTGGGTACTAACTTGAAACCAACTAAATCAAAATCCTTAAAAAAAAAACAAACGTACCACTAACAGCGACAGCGAATCGGTTTAAAAGTCACAGATCTCCCTTACTTTAAAGTTCAACCTTAGAACTTCTTACACTACGAGAATGTCACTAATTATAATCCTATGGAATATTCAAGGATATACAAATAACTATAATAATCTCCTTATCCTGATTAAAAAATACTATCCGCATATCATTACACTTATAGAAACACACATACAATACAATAACAATATACCAACTCCAATAAATTACACACTACTAACAGACATAGCCACCAATATATTTAGCGGCGTAGCGCTATTAGTACACAAGTCAATTCAATATTCTATAGTAAACCAAACGACCTTGAAGCTCTAGCAATACACATAAAATCCAAGAAGAACATGCACATAAAGACAACATACATTGCCCCAAACAAAACCGTCACAAACCAAATGCTTGAAGACACTTTATACAATAACCAAACACCATCAATAATTCTAGGAGACTTCAACGGATGGCACCCTGCCTGGGATTTCCCGAAAACGAATTCTCGAGGAAAAACAATACAACGATTTATTGACAACACACAGCTAATCTTACTTAATGACAAATCCCCCACACATTTCTCAACACACAACACATACACGCATATCAACCTTTCACTTTGCTCAGCAACACTTGCCCCACACGCCAAGTGGGAAATGCTTAATGATCTCCACGGCAGTGACCATTGTGAGGAGTTGAATAACTCCCACAAATCCCAGCAGCAGATGGCCGGCCGCTCACCAGGTACGCGGCAAATTCGCGTAGTGGCGGCGCGGCGAAGAGCGAGGACGGAGAACGAGAGAGTTTGGAGATAGAGAACGGAGAACGAGAGAGTTTGGAGATCGAGGAAGGAGAACGAGAGAGTTTGGAGATCGAGGACGGAGAACGTGAGAGTTTGGAGAACGTGAGAGTTTGGAGAGAAAGAGAGTTTGGAGACAAGGGAATTTGGAGAGCGAGATAGTTTGGAGAACGTGAGAGTTTGGAGAACGTGAGAGTTTGGAGAGGAAGAGAGTTTGGAGACAAGTAAATTTGGAGAGCGAGAGAGTTTGGAGAACGTGAGAGTTTGGAGAAGAAGAGAGTTTGGATACGAAGGAATTTGGAGAGCGAGAGAGTTTGGAGAGCAAGAGGGTTCGGAGACCAAGAGTTTGGAGACCAACAATCGAGACGGAGAGAGCGGAGACTTGGCGGGCGGAGCGAGAGTGCCGTGTGCAAAAAGGAGTAACGGGACGCCACTGGACTTTGGACTTTGGAAAGAAGGTGCTACATCTCAGCAGCGGTGCGACACACAAACATGCCGCATGCGTCTCCGGGATCAGCGGGACGGCAGCATCAGGCTGAACGGCAGCGGGAGGCAGTGCGTCAAGGACAAGAGGGTCAAACATTAACCATAGACTTTCGACCCGATGTGGAGAGTTTTGGCGGGACGCGTGCAAAAGGGAAATAACGGTTCCCAGAGGCCCTATATAAACCCGCAGGGCGCTGGCAGCGGGAGATCAGTCATTCAGCATCAGTCATTCAGTATCAGTCATTCAGTCGAGAGCAATCAGTCATCCAGTGGAGAGCATTCAGTCGAGAGCAGTCAGTCGAGATCAGTCAGTCAAGAGCGAGCAGTCAGTCGAGAGCAAGGAGTCGTCGGAAGCAGCGCCGTGGGAGCCTACGAGGAGCAAGATCGTCACGTCGAGACGTTCGGGATTGGGATTACTAGGAATCTCCGAACTGAGACACAGGTGGCTGAGGTCTAAGGAGGAGCCACACGGCTAAGTTCTGTTCTGTCCTGCCGACGAAGTCTTGGCGGTACGCCTGGAGGGTCTACTAGACTGAGATTTGAAATCGAGAGTAGCAAGCCAGAAGGGAGAGAAGTCCCGGAGCGGCGTAACAGAACCCCTAGAGTAGCAAGCCAGAAGGGAGAGAAGTCCCGGAGTAGCGGGCCAGAAGGGAGAGAAGTCCCGGAACGGCGCAACAGAACCCTGAGAGTCACGAGCCAGAAGGGAGAGAAGTCCCGGATCGGCGTATACCCTCGAACCCAGCACAGAAGTCAAGACCTACAGCCACCTGTCAGGAGTAGTTCGCAGCATATCGCCACCAGCAAGCAGGACACCACACCGCAACGGCCACGCAAGGAGGATCGAGCCCGCAGGAACGGCACGGACAGTACGCGGAAGGGTAATGCTAGGGTGGAACGTTCGTTTACACGAGGCACAGAAGCGAAGTGAAAAGCGAGGCAGCTTCCTGGCGTTCTGCCTTGACTGTCCGCACGATCTGAGCGGAAGCCCGTGGGACCATCCGGGACAGAGCAAGGGACAGGCGGTCGGGTATCGAGAGGAGTGATCCTGGAGAGCTGGTCAGTCTGTTCACCCTAGTCTGAGAACGGTGACGCTTCCCTAAGCCCTCACGGCTGACCCCATAGCGAGTCTGAATCGTGGCCGAGCAGTCACCGAGCCAGTCACGTCAGGAGCAATCAGCGGTCAAGGATCTTCGAGGAGCGACAAAACGACCCACACCGTCGGAGACAGCGAAACGAGCAAGTTATACAACCGACTGCAGTCATACCCGCAATAAACCAACTCCGAACCCGAGAATTCTGTGCTTTTTCACTGAACTACTGGGCGGTCACGTTTATATAAATTTGGTGGGACGAACACACACAATCTACTGAGCTAGCCGCACAAATACCGTAGCGAGCAGAAACCGAAGAAAACAGTTCGTTTTTTTTTTTTCATTTTCCGATAGTTATCTGTCTATTCCCTCCAAACACGATAAACAAATTTTCAACACCATTTTTTATAATAAAAAAGCCAACTTGGAGCAATACGAGACTCTCACACACAAAAATAACGAAATATTCCCCACGTCACTAAACGTCAGCAAAGAAGCCGCACAACTTAACAAAATTATATTACATAGAGCAAACATTTCCATCCCACAAATACAAGGTTCCATAGTGGAACAAAAAACTGGCACAGTTAAAAAAAGAAAAACAATTAGCTTGGAAAGCACTTAATCGCAACATCAACCTACCAATGTTATAAACTACAGACGCTTAAACGCCAAATACAAGTTCGAAACAAAAAAAGAAAAAGCGAAGCTTCCAGCTCCTTTACATCAACCATACAGCCAAAAACGCCTTCATTTAAAATATGGAGCAACAAAAGGCGCTTCTGCGGACTTAACCCAAGCTAAAAAATTCACGCCATACTTAATCCCAAAAACAACACAACAACAACAGATACTCTCAAAATAGAGCTCTCAAGCGACCTAAGCTTCTTAGACGAATTCCGAAATAACAAATATAAAATCAACACAAACAATAATACACCAACCTCAACAGCCAAAACTATCGAGGAAAACATAACTCACCTTGAATAAATTGCAGCACTACAAACATTTAAAGGATCCTCTCCAGGATTAAATAGAATTTCTTACGAAATGATACGCAACAGCTCCCTTACCACAAAAAAAACAGAATAAAAAACCTCTTTAACCAAATTTTTGAGAGCCACATACCTCAATCCTATAAAATAAGCTTAGTCATACCGATACTTAAACCAAAAACCGACAAAACAAACACCTCTTCGTACAGACACAAACACTAGACAAAATCATAGCGAAAAGACTATGGTGGCTTGTGACCCACAACAAACTTTTAAATACAAACCAATTCGGCTTTAAAAAAGGCAAATCGACTTCGAATAGTCTCCTATACGTAGACCATCTTACAACGAAGTCGTCACTCTTGACTTTTCAAGAGCAAGCAGCACATGGCGAATTCGCGTAGTGACAGCGCGGCGAAGAGCGGTTGGAGAACGTGAGAGTTTGGAGATCAAGAACGGAGAACGTGAGAGTTTGGAGATCAAGGACGGAGATCGTGAGAGTTTGGAGAGCAAGAGGGTTTGGAGACCAACAGAGTTTGGATACCAAGGATGGAGAAAGAGAGAGAGGAGACTTGGCGAGAAGAGCGAGGGTGCCGTGTGCATAAGGAAGTAACGGGACCGCCGCCGGACTTTGGACGCGGCCGTGAACTTTGGACCGAGAGAGAAGGTGCCACATCTCGGCAGAGGAGCGGCACACAAGCAAGCTATATGCGCCACGGGAATCAGCGGAACGACAGCTTCAGGCTGGACATCGGCGTGAAGCAGCGCATGAAGGACAAGAGGGTCAAACTGGAGCCATGGACTTCGGACCCGGTGTGGAGAGTTTTGGCGAGCCGTGCGCAAAAGGGGAATAACGGTTCCTGGAGGCCCCATATAAGACCGCAGGGCGCAGGGGAGATCAGTCAGTCGATTACGGTTCGTCGAGCCCGATCAGTCGATCACGAAAAGAAGAGTCGGAGAGTTGAGGCAAGCAGTCGATCAAATACCAACCAAGCAAACTACGAGGGAGCCACAACAAGGTGAGTCGTCGAAAGCAGCGCCGTGGGAGCCTACAAGGAGCAAGACTGCCACATCGAGACGTTCGGGATCAGGACTACAAGGAATCTCCGGACTGAGACACAGGTGGCTGAGGTCTAAAGCGGCACCACACGGCTAAGTCAAGGCGGTCTGCTTATCGGGGGTAAGTCTGTCGAACCCCAGTGTACCTCGCCCCAAGCACTACTTTAGCGTGTCCCGGCGTGAGCCCCGTGCGCCAAGTGGAGTTGAGCAGGTCCTGAAGCGATCAGCCAGAAGGAAGAGAAGTCCCGAAGCGGCGCGACCGAACCCCGAGAATAACGAGCCAGAAGGGAGTGAAGTCCGGGAGCGGTGCGACAGAACCCCGAAGATAACGAGGCGTTATCAACTGTAATGACCTTAGATACATGGACGAAGAAACAATCCTCCGAGAACTAAAACCACAGAAAGTAATTGAAGTCAAAGAAATAATGAAGAGACAAAACACCAACAATAACACCAACAGCTACAGCAACACCACCAAGAACAACAACACCAACAACAACCTAATAGAAACCGGACTCATAATAATTACATTTAAAACCCATCAACTCCCTGAAATACTGCGAGTCGGCTAGGAAGCAGTTTGCGTACGCAACAACATCCATCTTCCACTGCGTTGCATAAAGTGCCTCCGCTTCGGACACCCTGCACCCATATGCAAGAGCAACGAAAAATGTTTAAACTGATCAGATGAAAACCACACCAGCGGAGAAGAAACGACAAAAAATGCCTAAATAGCGTAAACAATCCTGTAATTGACCCCCAACACAGCCATTTGGACCGCAAATGCTCCACATTCCTTAAACAGCAAGAACTCACTGCCATATAAATCACCGAAAAAGTCGATCATAGAACTGCTCTGGGTATATACTTTGAGCGACACGGATACAAAACAAGAAACTCTTATGCAATCACACTTAAAAGCACCACAACCACAATAAGAACCCGATCTCCAAATACGCTCACATCAACATCTTCAAATGCACAAACTACAACCACACAATCAAAACAACACCGGCACCGGTAAAAATTCTCCAAAACCACAACCAACACGACTAGGATGACAGCGAAGCCATGGAAACGGACAACATGAACCCCAGCAGAATATCAACCGCATACGGATCTGAACGCACAAAGGACCTTAAACTAAAAATTTTCCCTAAAGATAAGTCAAACCCTCTGGGTACTAACTTCAAACCAACTAAATCAAAATCATTTAAAAAAAGAACAAACATACCACTAACAGCGACAGCAAATCGGTTTAAAAGTCACAGATCTCTCTTACTTTAAAGTTCAACCTTAGAACTTCTTACACTACCAGAATGTCACTAATTTTAATCCAATGGAATATTCAAGGATATACAAATAACTATAATAATCTCCTTATCCTGATTAAAAACAACTCTCCGCTATCATTACACTTAAAGAAACACACATACAATACAATAACAATAGTAGCGCTATTAGTACACAAATCAATTCAATATTCTATGGTAAACCAAACGACCTTGAAGCTCTAGCAATACACATAAAATCCAAGAAGAACATGCACATAAAGACAACATACATTGCCCCAAACAAAACCGTCACAAACCAAATGCTTGAAGACACTTTATACAATAACCAAACACCATCAATAATTCTAGGAGACTTCAACGGATGGCACCCTGCCTGGGATTTCCCGAAAACGAATTCTCGAGGAAAAACAATACAACGATTTATTGACAACACACAGCTAATCTTACTTAATGACAAATCCCCCACACATTTCTCAATACACAACACATACACGCATATCGACCTTTCACTTTGCTCAGCAACACTTGCGCTACACGCCAAGTGGGAAATGCTTAATGATCTCCACGGCAGTGACCATTTTCCGATAGTTATCTGTCTATTCCCAAACACGATAAAAAAATTTTCAAAACCATTTTTTATATTAAAAAAGCCAACTGGGAGCAATACGAGACTCTCACACACAAAGAAAACGAAATATTCCCCACGTCACTAAACGTCAACAAAGAAGCCGCACAACTTAACAAAATTATATTACATAGAGCAAACATTTCCATCCCACAAACCTCAGTAAATACAAAGCCCTACAAGGTTCCCTAGTGGAACAAAAAAATAGCACAGTTAAAAAAGAAAAACAATTAGCATGGAAAGCACTTAATCGCAACATCAACCTACCAATGTGATAAACTACAGACGCTTAAACGTCAAATACAAGTTCGAAATAAAAAAAAACGAAGCTTTCAGCTCCTTTACATCAACCATACAACCAGAAGCTCCTTCATCTAAAATATGGCGCAACAAAAGGCGCTTCTGCGGACTTAACCCAAGCTAACAAATTCACGCTATACTTAATCCCAAAAACAACACAACAACAACAGATACTCTCAAAATAGCCAACTCCAACTAACAAATATAAAATCAACACAAACAATAATACACCAACCTCAACAGCCAAAACTATCGAGGAAAACATAACTCACCTTGAATAAATTGCAGCACTACAAACATTTAAAGGATCCACTCCAGGATTAAATAGAATTTCTTACGAAATGATACGCAACAGCTCCCTTACCACAAAAAAAACAGAATAAAAAACCTCTTTAACCAAATTTTCGAGAGCCACATACCTCAATCCTATAAAATAATCTTAGTCATACCGATACTTAAACCAAAAACCGACAAAACAAACACCTCTTCGTACAGACACAAACACTAGACAAAATCATAGCGAAAAGACTATGGTGGCTTGTGACACACAACAAACTTTTAAATACAAACCAATTCGGCTTTGAAAAAGGCAAATCGACTTCGGATAGTCTCCTATACGTAGACCATCTTATAACGAAGTCGTCACTCTTGACTTTTCAAGAGCAAGCAGCAGATGGCGAATTCGCGTAGTGACAGCGCGGCGAAGAGCGGTTGGAAACCGTGAGAGTTTGGAGATCAAGAACGGAGAACGTGAGAGTTTGGAGATCAAGGACGGAGAACGTGAGAGTTTGGAGATCAAGGATGGAGATCGTGAGAGTTTGGAGAGCAAGAGAGTTTGGAGAGCAAGGGAGTTTAGAGAGCAAGAGAGGGTAGAGAGATAGAGGGTTTGGAGACCAACAGTGTTTGGATACCAAAAATGGAGAAAGAGAGAGAGGAGACTTGGCGAGAAGAGCGAGGGTGCCGTGTGCAAAAGGAAATAACGGTAACGCCGCCGTACTTTGGACGCGGCCGTGAACTTTGGACCGAGAGAGAAGGTGCCACATCTCGGCAGAGGAGCGGCACACAAGTATGCTATATGCGTCACGGGAATCAGCGGGACGACAGCTTCAGGCTGGACATCAGCGTAAAGCAGCGCATGAAGGACAAGAGGGTCAAACTGGAGCGGTGGACTTTGGACTCGGTGTGAAGAGTTTCGACGGGCCGTGCGCAAAAGGGGAATAACGGTTCCCGGAGGCCAAGGGAGATCAGTCAGTCGATAACGGTGCGCCGAGCCCGATCAGTCGATCACGAAAAGAAGAGTCGGAGAGTTGAGACAAGCAGTCGATCAAATACCAACCAAGCAAACTACGAGGGAGCCACAACAAGACGAGTCGTCGAAAGCAGCGCCGTGGGAGCCTACAAGGAGCAAGATTGCCACATCGAGGCGTTCGGGATCAGGACTAAAGGAATCTCCGGACTGAGACACAGGTGGCTGAGGTCTAAAGGGGCACCACACGGCTAAGTCAAGGCGATCTGCTTATTCCTGCCAACGAAGTCCTGGCGTTACCCCTGGAGGGTCTACCACAATTCGAGCAGTGAAGGCCGGCGACAAGAAATCGTGAGCTCGGGGGTAAGCCTGTCGAACCCCAGTGTACCTCGCTCCAAGCACTACTTTATCGTGTCCCGGCGTGAGCCCCGTGCGCCAAGTGGAGTTGAGCAGGTCCTGAAGCGATCAGCCAGAAGGAAGTCCCGAAGCGGCGCGACCGAACCCCGAGAATAACGAGCCAGAAGGGAGAGAAGTCCCGGAGCGGTGCGACAGAACCCCGAGATAACGAGGCGTTATCTACTGTAATGACCTTAGATACATAGACGAAGAAACAATCCTCCGAGAACTAAAACCACAGAAAGTAATTGAAGTCAAAGAAATAATGAAGAGACAAAACACCAACAATAACACCAACAGCTACAGCAACACCACCAAGAACAACAACACCAACAACAACCTAATAGAAACCGGACTCATAATAATTACATTTAAAACCCATCAACTCCCTGAAATACTGCGAGTCGGCTAGGAAGCAGTTTGCGTACGCAACAACATCCATCTCCCACTGCGTTGCATAAAGTGCCTCCGCTTCGGACACCCTGCACCCATATGCAAGAGCAACGAAAAATGTTTAAACTGATCAGATGAAAACCACACCAGCGGAGAAGAAACGAAAAAAAATGCCTAAATAGCGTAAACAATCCTATAATTGACCCCCAACACAGCCATTTGGACCGCAAATGCTCCACATTCCTTAAACAGCAAGAACTCACTGCCATATAAATCACCGAAAAAGTCGATCATAGAACTGCTCTGGGTATATACTTTGAGCGACACGGATACAAAACAAGAAACTCTTATGCAAACACACTTAAAAGCACCACAACCACAATAAGAACCCGATCTCCAAATACGCTCACATCAACATCTTCAAATGCACAAACTACAACCACATCCTGCGATAACAACCAAACAAACACACCTTGAACCTCATCTGCATCAATCAAAACAACACCGGCACCGGTAAAATTCTCCAAAACCACAACCAACACGACTAGGATGACAGCGAAGCCATGGAAACGGACAACATGAACCCCAGCAGAATATCAACCGCATACGGATCTGAACGCACAAAGGACCTTAAACTAAAAATTTTCCCTAAAGATAAGTCAAACCGTCTGGGTACTAACTTCAAACCAACTAAATCAAAATCCTTTAAAAAAAGAACAAACATACCACTAACAGCGACAGCAAATCGTTTTAAAAGTCACAGATCTCCCTTACTTTAAAGTTCAACCTTAGAACTTCTTACACTACCAGAATGTCACTAATTTTAATCCAATGGAATATTCAAGGATATACAAATAACTATAATAATCTCCTTATCCTGATTAAAAACAACTCTCCGCTATCATTACACTTAAAGAAACACACATACAATACAATAACAATAGTAGCGCTATTAGTACACAAATCAATTCAATATTCTATGGTAAACCAAACGACCTTGAAGCTCTAGCAATACACATAAAATCCAAGAAGAACATGCACATAAAGACAACATACATTGCCCCAAACAAAACCGTCACAAACCAAATGCTTGAAGACACTTTATACAATAACCAAACACCATCAATAATTCTAGGAGACTTCAACGGATGGCACCCTGCCTGGGATTTCCCGAAAACGAATTCTCGAGGAAAAACAATACAACGATTTATTGACAACACACAGCTAATCTTACTTAATGACAAATCCCCCACACATTTCTCAACACACAACACATACACGCATATCGACCTTTCACTTTGCTCAGCAACACTTGCGCCACACGCCAAGTGGGAAATGCTTAATGATCTCCACGGCAGTGACCATTTTCCGATAGTTATCTGTCTATTCCCAAACACGATAAAAAAATTTTCAAAACCATTTTTTATATTAAAAAAGCCAACTGGGAGCAATACGAGACTCTCACACACAAAAAAAACGAAATATTCCCCACGTCACTAAACGTCAACAAAGAAGCCGCACAACTTAACAAAATTATATTACATAGAGCAAACATTTCCATCCCACAAACCTCAGTAAATACAAAGCCCTACAAGGTTCCCTAGTGGAACAAAAAAATAGCACAGTTAAAAAAGAAAAACAATTAGCATGGAAAGCACTTAATCGCAACATCAACCTACCAATGTGATAAACTACAGACGCTTAAACGTCAAATACAAGTTCGAAATAAAAAAAAAACGAAGCTTTCAGCTCCTTTACATCAACCATACAACCAGAAACTCTTTCATCTAAAATATGGCGCAACAAAAGGCGCTTCTGCGGGCTTAACCCAAGCTAACAAATTCACCCCATACTTAATCCCAAAAATAACACAACAACAACAGATACTCTCAAAATAGCCAACTCCAACTAACAAATATAAAATCAACACAAACAATAATACACCAACCTCAACAGCCAAAACTATCGAGGAAAACATAACTCACCTTGAATAAATTGCAGCACTACAAACATTTAAAGGATCCACTCCAAGATTAAATAGAATTTCTTACGAAATGATACGCAACAGCTCCCTTACCACAAAAAAAAACAGAATAAAAAACCTCTTTAACCAAATTTTCGAGAGCCACATACCTCAATCCTATAAAATAAGCTTAGTCATACCGATACTTAAACCAAAAACCGACAAAACAAACACCTCTTCGTACAGACACAAACACTAGACAAAATCATAGCGAAAAGACTATGGTGGCTTGTGACCCACAACAAACTTTTAAATACAAACCAATTCGGCTTTAAAAAAGGCAAATCGACTTCGGATAGTCTCCTATACGTAGACCATCTTACAACGAAGTCGTCACTCTTGACTTTTCAAGAGCAAGCAGCACATGGCGAATTCGCGTAGTGACAGCGCGGCGAAGAGCGGTTGGAGAACGTGAGAGTTTGGAGATCAAGAACGGAGAACGTGAGAGTTTGGAGATCAAGGACGGAGATCGTGAGAGTTTGGAGAGCAAGAGGGTTTGGAGACCAACAGAGTTTGGATACCAAGGATGGAGAAAGAGAGAGAGGAGACTTGGCGAGAAGAGCGAGGGTGCCGTGTGCAAAAGGAAGTAACGGGACCGCCGCCGGACTTTGGACGCGGCCGTGAACTTTGGACCGAGAGAGAAGGTGCCACATCTCGGCAGAGGAGCGGCACACAAGCAAGCTATATGCGCCACGGGAATCAGCGGGACGACAGCATCAGGCTGGACATCGGCGTGAAGCAGCGCATGAAGGACAAGAGGGTCAAACTGGAGCCATGGACTTCGGACCCGGTGTGGAGAGTTTCGGCGAGCCGTGCGCAAAACGGGAATAACGGTTCCTGGAGGCCCCATATAAGACCGCAGGGCGCAGGGGAGATCAGTCAGTCGATTACGGTTCGTCGAGCCCGATCAGTCGATCACGAAAAGAAGAGTCAGAGAGTTGAGGCAAGCAGTCGATCAAATACCAACCAAGCAAACTACGAGGGAGCCACAACAAGGTGAGTCGTCGAAAGCAGCGCCGTGGGAGCCTACAAGGAGCAAGATTGCCACATCGAGACGTTCGGGATCAGGACTACAAGGAATCTCCGGACTGAGACACAGGTGGCTGAGGTCTAAAGCGGCACCACACGGCTAAGTCAAGGCGGTCTGCTTATCGGGGGTAAGTCTGTCGAACCCCAGTGTACCTCGCCCCAAGCACTACTTTAGCGTGTCCCGGCGTGAGCCCCGTGCGCCAAGTGGAGTTGAGCAGGTCCTGAAGCGATCAGCCAGAAGGAAGAGAAGTCCCGAAGCGGCGCGACCGAACCCCGAGAATAACGAGCCAGAAGGGAGTGAAGTCCGGGAGCGGTGCGACAGAACCCCGAAGATAACGAGGCGTTATCAACTGTAATGACCTTAGATACATGGACGAAGAAACAATCCTCCGAGAACTAAAACCACAGAAAGTAATTGAAGTCAAAGAAATAATGAAGAGACAAAACACCAACAATAACACCAACAGCTACAGCAACACCACCAAGAACAACAACACCAACAACAACCTAATAGAAACCGGACTCATAATAATTACATCAACTCCCTGAAATACTGCGAGTCGGCTAGGAAGCAGTTTGCGTACGCAACAACATCCATCTTCCACTGCGTTGCATAAAGTGCCTCCGCTTCGGACACCCTCCACCCATATGCAAGAGCAACGAAAAATGTTTAAACTGATCAGATGAAAACCACACCAGCGGAGAAGAAACGACAAAAAATGCCTAAATAGCGTAAACAATCCTGTAATTGACCCCCAACACAGCCATTTGGACCGCAAATGCTCCACATTCCTTAAACAGCAAGAACTCACTGCCATATAAATCACCGAAAAAGTCGATCATAGAACTGCTCTGGGTATATACTTTGAGCGACACGGATACAAAACAAGAAACTCTTATGCAATCACACTTAAAAGCATCACAACCACAATAAGAACCCGATCTTCAAATACGCTCACATCAACATCTTCAAATGCACAAACTACAACCACATCCTGCGATAACAACCAAACAAACACACCTTGAACCTCATCTGCATCAATCAAAACAACACCGGCACCGGTAAAAATTCTCCAAAACCACAACCAACACGACTAGGATGACAGCGAAGCCATGGAAACGGACAACATGAACCCCAGCAGAATATCAACCGCATACGGATCTGAACGCACAAAGGACCTTAAACTAAAAATTTTCCCTAAAGATAAGTCAAACCCTCTGGGTACTAACTTCAAACCAACTAAATCAAAATCATTTAAAAAAAGAACAAACATACCACTAACAGCGACAGCAAATCGGTTTAAAAGTCACAGATCTCTCTTACTTTAAAGTTCAACCTTAGAACTTCTTACACTACCAGAATGTCACTAATTTTAATCCAATGGAATATTCAAGGATATACAAATAACTATAATAATCTCCTTATCCTGATTAAAAACAACTCTCCGCTATCATTACACTTAAAGAAACACACATACAATACAATAACAATAGTAGCGCTATTAGTACACAAATCAATTCAATATTCTATGGTAAACCAAACGACCTTGAAGCTCTAGCAATACACATAAAATCCAAGAAGAACATGCACATAAAGACAACATACATTGCCCCAAACAAAACCGTCACAAACCAAATGCTTGAAGACACTTTATACAATAACCAAACACCATCAATAATTCTAGGAGACTTCAACGGATGGCACCCTGCCTGGGATTTCCCGAAAACGAATTCTCGAGGAAAAACAATACAACGATTTATTGACAACACACAGCTAATCTTACTTAATGACAAATCCCCCACACATTTCTCAATACACAACACATACACGCATATCGACCTTTCACTTTGCTCAGCAACACTTGCGCCACACGCCAAGTGGGAAATGCTTAATGATCTCCACGGCAGTGACCATTTTCCGATAGTTATCTGTCTATTCCCAAACACGATAAAAAAATTTTCAAAACCATTTTTTATATTAAAAAAGCCAACTGGGAGCAATACGAGACTCTCACACACAAAAAAAACGAAATATTCCCCACGTCACTAAACGTCAACAAAGAAGCCGCACAACTTAACAAAATTATATTACATAGAGCAAACATTTCTATCCCACAAACCTCAGTAAATACAAAGCCCTACAAGGTTCCCTAGTGGAACAAAAAAATAGCACAGTTAAAAAGAAAAACAATTAGCATGGAAAGCACTTAATCGCAACATCAACCTACCAATGTGATAAACTACAGACGCTTAAACGTCAAATACAAGTTCGAAATAAAAAAAAAACGAAGCTTTCAGCTCCTTTACATCAACCATACAACCAGAAACTCCTTCATCTAAAATATGGCGCAACAAAAGGCGCTTCTGCGGACTTAACCCAAGCTAACAAATTCACCCCATACTTAATCCCAAAAACAACACAACAACAACAGATACTCTCAAAATAGCCAACTCCAACTAACAAATATAAAATCAACACAAACAATAATACACCAACCTCAACAGCCAAAACTATCGAGGAAAACATAACTCACCTTGAATAAATTGCAGCACTACAAACATTTAAAGGATCCACTCCAGGATTAAATAGAATTTCTTACGAAATGATACGCAACAGCTCCCTTACCACAAAAAAAAACAGAATAAAAAACCTCTTTAACCAAATTTTCGAGAGCCACATACCTCAATCCTATAAAATAAGCTTAGTCATACCGATACTTAAACCAAAAACCGACAAAACAAACACCTCTTCGTACAGACACAAACACTAGACAAAATCATAGCGAAAAGAATATGGTGGCTTGTGACACACAACAAACTTTTAAATACAAACCAATTCGGCTTTAAAAAAGGCAAATCGACTTCGGATAGTCTCCTATACGTAGACCATCTTATAACGAAGTCGTCACTCTTGACTTTTCAAGAGCAAGCAGCAGATGGCGAATTCGCGTAGTGACAGCGCGGCGAAGAGCGGTTGGAAACCGTGAGAGTTTGGAGATCAAGAACGGAGAACGTGAGAGTTTGGAGATCAAGGACGGAGAACGTGAGAGTTTGGAGATCAAGGATGGAGATCGTGAGAGTTTGGAGAGCAAGAGAGTTTGGAGAGCAAGGGAGTTTAGAGAGCAAGAGAGGGTAGAGAGATAGAGGGTTTGGAGACCAACAGTGTTTGGATACCAAGGATGGAGAAAGAGAGAGAAGAGACTTGGCGAGAAGAGCGAGGGTGCCGTGTGCAAAAGGAAATAACGGTACCGCCGCCGTACTTTGGACGCGGCCGTGAACTTTGGACCGAGAGAGAAGGTGCCACATCTCGGCAGAGGAGCGGCACACAAGTATGCTATATGCGCCACGGGAATCAGCGGGACGACAGCATCAGGCTGGACATCGGCGTGAAGCAGCGCATGAAGGACAAGAGGGTCAAACTGGAGCCATGGAGCGCAAAACGGGAATAACGGTTCCTGGAGGCCCCATATAAGACCGCAGGGCGCAGGGGAGATCAGTCAGTCGATTACGGTTCGTCGAGCCCGATCAGTCGATCACGAAAAGAAGAGTCAGAGAGTTGAGGCAAGCAGTCGATCAAATACCAACCAAGCAAACTACGAGGGAGCCACAACAAGGTGAGTCGTCGAAAGCAGCGCCGTGGGAGCCTACAAGGAGCAAGATTGCCACATCGAGACGTTCGGGATCAGGACTACAAGGAATCTCCGGACTGAGACACAGGTGGCTGAGGTCTAAAGCGGCACCACACGGCTAAGTCAAGGCGGTCTGCTTATCGGGGGTAAGTCTGTCGAACCCCAGTGTACCTCGCCCCAAGCACTACTTTAGCGTGTCCCGGCGTGAGCCCCGTGCGCCAAGTGGAGTTGAGCAGGTCCTGAAGCGATCAGCCAGAAGGAAGAGAAGTCCCGAAGCGGCGCGACCGAACCCCGAGAATAACGAGCCAGAAGGGAGAGAAGTCCCGGAGCGGTGCGACAGAACCCCGAGATAACGAGGCGTTATCTACTGTAATGACCTTAGATACATAGACGAAGAAACAATCCTCCGAGAACTAAAACCACAGAAAGTAATTGAAGTCAAAGAAATAATGAAGAGACAAAACACCAACAATAACACCAACAGCTACAGCAACACCACCAAGAACAACAACACCAACAACAACCTAATAGAAACCGGACTCATAATAATTACATTTAAAACCCATCAACTCCCTGAAATACTGCGAGTCGGCTAGGAAGCAGTTTGCGTACGCAACAACATCCATCTCCCACTGCGTTGCATAAAGTGCCTCCGCTTCGGACACCCTGCACCCATATGCAAGAGCAACGAAAAATGTTTAAACTGATCAGATGAAAACCACACCAGCGGAGAAGAAACGAAAAAAAATGCCTAAATAGCGTAAACAATCCTATAATTGACCCCCAACACAGCCATTTGGACCGCAAATGCTCCACATTCCTTAAACAGCAAGAACTCACTGCCATATAAATCACCGAAAAAGTCGATCATAGAACTGCTCTGGGTATATACTTTGAGCGACACGGATACAAAACAAGAAACTCTTATGCAAACACACTTAAAAGCACCACAACCACAATAAGAACCCGATCTCCAAATACGCTCACATCAACATCTTTAAATGCACAAACTACAACCACATCCTGCGATCACAACCAAACAAACACACCTTCAACCTCATCTGCATCAATCAAAACAACACCGGCACCGGTAAAAATTCTCCAAAACCACAACCAACACGACTAGGATGACAGCGAAGCCATGGAAACGGACAACATGAACCCCAGCAGAATATCAACCGCATACGGATCTGAACGCACAAAGGACCTTAAACTAAAAATTTTCCCTAAAGATAAGTCAAACCATCTGGGTACTAACTTCAAACCAACTAAATCAAAATCCTTTAAAAAAAGAACAAACATACCACTAACAGCGACAGCAAATCGTTTCAAAAGTCACAGATCTCCCTTACTTTAAAGTTCAACCTTAGAACTTCTTACACTACCAGAATGTCACTAATTTTAATCCAATGGAATATTCAAGGATATACAAATAACTATAATAATCTCCTTATCCTGATTAAAAACAACTCTCCGCTATCATTACACTTAAAGAAACACACATACAATACAATAACAATAGTAGCGCTATTAGTACACAAATCAATTCAATATTCTATGGTAAACCAAACGACCTTGAAGCTCTAGCAATACACATAAAATCCAAGAAGAACATGCACATAAAGGCAACATACATTGCCCCAAACAAAACCGTCACAAACCAAATGCTTAAAGACACTTTATACAATAACCAAACACCATCAATAATTCTAGGAGACTTCAACGGATGGCACCCTGCCTGGGATTTCCCGAAAACGAATTCTCGAGGAAAAACAATACAACGATTTATTGACAACACACAGCTAATCTTACTTAATGACAAATCCCCCACACATTTCTCAACACACAACACATACACGCATATCGACCTTTCACTTTGCTCAGCAACATTGCCCCACACGCCAAGTGGGAAATACTTAATGATCTCCACGGCAGTGACCATTTTCCGATAGTTATCAGTCTATTCCCTCCAAACACGATAAACAAATTTTCAAAACCATTTTTTATATTAAAAAAGCGAACTGGGAGCAATACGAGACTCTCACATACAAAAATAACGAAATATTCCCCACGTCACTAAACGTCAACAAAGAAGCCGCACAACTTAAGAAAATTATATTACATAGTGCAAACATTTCCATCCCACAAACCTCAGTAAATACAAAGCCCTACAAGGTTCCGTAGTGGAACAAAAAATTAGCACAGTTATCTTGGAAAGCACTTAATCGCAACATCAACCTACCAATGTTATAAACTACAGACGCTTAAACGCCAAATACAAGTTCGAAACAAAAAAAGAAAAAGCGAAGCTTCCAGCTCCCTTACAATACCATAAAACCAGAAACTCCTTCATCAAAATATATGGAGCAACAAAAGGCGCTTCTGCGGACTTAACCCAAGCTAACAAATTCACGCCACACTTAATCCCAAAAACAACACAACAACAACAGATACTCTCAAAATAGCCAACTCCCTCTTGCAACAGAGCTTTTAAGCGACCTAGACTTCTTAGACGAATTCCGAAATAACAAATATAAAATCAACACAAATAATAATAAACCGACCTCAACAGCCAAAACTCCAGGATTAAATAGAATTTCTTACGAAATGATACGCAACAGCTCCCTTTCCACAAAAAAAAAAACAGAATAAAAAACCTCTTTAACCAAATTTTCGAGAGCCACATACCTCAATCCTATAAAATAAGCTTAGTCATACCGATACTTAAACCAAAAACCGACAAAACAAACACCTCTTCGTACAGACACAAACACTAGACAAAATCATAGCGAAAAGACTATGGTGGCTTGTGACCCACAACAAACTTTTAAATACAAACCAATTCGGCTTTAAAAAAGGCAAATCGACTTCGGATAGTCTCCTATACGTAGACCATCTTATAACGAAGTCGTCACTCTTGACTTTTCAAGAGCAAGCAGCACATGGCGAATTCGCGTAGTGACAGCGCGGCGAAGAGCGGTTGGAGAACGTGAGAGTTTGGAGATCAAGAACGGAGAACGTGAGAGTTTGGAGATCAAGGACGGAGAACGTGAGAGTTTGGAGATCAAGGATCGTGAGAGTTTGGAGAGCAAGAGAGTTTGGAGAGCAAGGGAGTTTAGAGAGCAAGAGAGGGTAGAGAGATAGAGGGTTTGGAGACCAACAGTGTTTGGATACCAAGGATGGAAAAAGAGAGAGAGGAGACTTGGCCAAAAGAGCGAGGGTGCCGTGTGCAAAAAGGAAATAACGGTACCGCCGCCGGACTTTGGACGCGGCCGTGAACTTTGGACCGAGAGAGAAGGTGCCACATCTCGGCAGAGGAGCGGCACACAAGTATGCTATATGCGTCACGGGAATCAGCGGAACGACAGCTTCAGGCTGGACATCAGCGTGAAGAAGCGCATGAAGGACAAGAGGGTCAAACTGGAGCCATGGACTTTGGACCCGGTGTGGAGAGATTCGACGGGCCGTGCGCAAAAGGGGAATAACGGTTCCCGGAGGCCAAGGGAGATCAGTCAGTCGATAACGGTGCGCCGAGCCCGATCAGTCGATCACGAAAAGAAGAGTCGGAGAGTTGAGATAAGCAGTCGATCAAATACCAACCAAGCAAACTACGAGGGAGCCACAACAAGACGAGTCGTCGAAAGCAGCGCCGTGGGAGCCTACAAGGAGCAAGATTGCCACATCGAGGCGTTCGGGATCAGGACTAAAGGAATCTCCGGACTGAGACACAGGTGGCTGAGGTCTAAAGGGGCACCACACGGCTAAGTCAAGGCGGTCTGCTTATTCCTGCCAACGAAGTCCTGGCGTTACCCCTGGAGGGTCTACCACAATTCGAGCAGTGAAGGCCGGCGACAAGAAATCGTGAGCTCGGGTGTAAGCCTGTCGAACCCCAGTGTACCTCGGTCCAAGCACTACTTTATCGTGTCCCGGCGTGAGCCCCGTGCGCCAAGTGGAGTTGAGCAGGTCCTGAAGCGATCAGCCAGAAGGAAGAGAAGTCCCGAAGCGGCGCGACCGAACCCCGAGAATAACGAGCCAGAAGGGAGAGAAGTCCCGGAGCGGTGCGACAGAACCCCGAGATAACGAGGCGTTATCTACTGTAATGACCTTAGATACATAGACGAAGAAACAATCCTCCGAGAACTAAAACCACAGAAAGTAATTGAAGTCAAAGAAATAATGAAGAGACAAAACACCAACAATAACACCAACAGCTACAGCAACACCACCAAGAACAACAACACCAACAACAACCTAATAGAAACCGGACTCATAATAATTACATTTAAAACCCATCAACTCCCTGAAATACTGCGAGTCGGCTAGGAAGCAGTTTGCGTACGCAACAACATCCATCTCCCACTGCGTTGCATAAAGTGCCTCCGCTTCGGACACCCTGCACCCATATGCAAGAGCAACGAAAAATTTTTAAACTGATCAGATGAAAACCACACCAGCGGAGAAGAAACGACAAAAAATGCCTAAATAGCGTAAACAATCCTGTAATTGACCCCCAACACAGCCATTTGGACTGCAAATGCTCCACATTCCTTAAACAGCAAGAACTCACTGCCATATAAATCACCGAAAAAGTCGATCATAGAACTGCTCTGGGTATATACTTTGAGCGACACGGATACAAAACAAGAAACTCTTATGCAAACACACTTAAAAGCACCACAACCACAATAAGAACCCGATCTCCAAATACGCTCACATCAACATCTTCAAATGCACAAACTACAACCACATCCTGCGATAACAACCAAACAAACACACCTTGAACCTCATCTGCATCAATCAAAACAACACCGGCACCGGTAAAAATTCTCCAAAACCACAACCAACACCACTAGGATGACAGCGAAGCCATGGAAACGGACAACATGAACCCCAGCAGAATATCAACCGCATACGGATCTGAACGCACAAAGGACCTTAAACTAAAAATTTTCCCTAAAGATAAGTCAAACCGTCTGGGTACTAACTTCAAACCAACTAAATCAAAATCCTTTAAAAAAAGAACAAACATACCACTAACAGCGACAGCAAATCGTTTTAAAAGTCACAGATCTCCCTTACTTTAAAGTTCAACCTTAGAACTTCTTACACTACCAGAATGTCACTAATTTTAATCCAATGGAATATTCAAGGATATACAAATAACTATAATAATCTCCTTATCCTGATTAAAAACAACTCTCCGCTATCATTACACTTAAAGAAACACACATACAATACAATAACAATAGTAGCGCTATTAGTACACAAATCAATTCAATATTCTATGGTAAACCAAACGACCTTGAAGCTCTAGCAATACACATAAAATCCAAGAAGAACATACACATAAAGACAACATACATTAATCAAACAAAACCGTCACAAACCAAATGCTTGAAGACACTTTGTACAATAACCAAACACCATCAATAATTCTAGGAGACCTCAACGGATGGCACCCTGCCTGGGATTTCCCGAAAACGAATTCTCGAGGAAAAACAATACAACGATTTATTGACAACACACAGCTAATCTTACTTAATGACAAATCCCCCACACATTTCTCAATACACAACACATACACGCATATCGACCTTTCACTTTGCTCAGCAACACTTGCGCCACACGCCAAGTGGGAAATGCTTAATGATCTCCACGGCAGTGACCATTTTCCGATAGTTATCTGTCTATTCCCAAACACGATAAAAAAATTTTCAAAACCATTTTTTATATTAAAAAAGCCAACTGGGAGCAATACGAGACTCTCACACACAAAAAAAAAACGAAATATTCCCCACGTCACTAAACGTCAACAAAGAAGCCGCACAACTTAACAAAATTATATTATATAGAGCAAACATTTCCATCCCACAAACCTCAGTAAATACAAAGCCCTACAAGGTTCCCTAGTGGAACAAAAAAATAGCACAGTTAAAAAAGAAAAACAATTAGCATGGAAAGCACTTAATCGCAACATCAACCTACCCATGTGATAAACTACAGACGCTTAAACGTCAAATACAAGTTCGAAATAAAAAAAAAAACGAAGCTTTCAGCTCCTTTACATCAACCATACAACCAGAAACTCCTTCATCTAAAATATGGCGCAACAAAAGGCGCTTCTGCGGACTTAACCCAAGCTAACAAATTCACGCCATACTTAATCCCAAAAACAACACAACAACAACAGATACTCTCAAAATAGCCAACTCCAACTAACAAATATAAAATCAACACAAACAATAATACACCAACCTCAACAGCCAAAACTATCGAGGAAAACATAACTCACCTTGAATAAATTGCAGCACTACAAACATTTAAAGGATCCACTCCAGGATTAAATAGAATTTCTTACGAAATGATACGCAACAGCTCCCTTACCACAAAAAAAACAGAATAAAAAACCTCTTTAACCAAATTTTCGAGAGCCACATACCTCAATCCTATAAAATAAGCTTAGTCATACCGATACTTAAACCAAAAACCGACAAAACAAACACCTCTTCGTACAGACACAAACACTAGACAAAATCATAGCGAAAAGACTATGGTGGCTTGTGACACACAACAAACTTTTAAATACAAACCAATTCGGCTTTAAAAAAGGCAAATCGACTTCGGATAGTCTCCTATACGTAGACCATCTTATAACGAAGTCGTCACTCTTGACTTTTCAAGAGCAAGCAGCAGATGGCGAATTCGCGTAGTGACAGCGCGGCGAAGAGCGGTTGGAAACCGTGAGAGTTTGGAGATCAAGAACGGAGAACGTGAGAGTTTGGAGATCAAGGACGGAGAACGTGAGAGTTTGGAGATCAAGGATGGAGATCGTGAGAGTTTGGAGAGCAAGAGAGTTTGGAGAGCAAGGGAGTTTAGAGAGCAAGAGAGGGTAGAGAGATAGAGGGTTTGGAGACCAACAGTGTTTGGATACCAAGGATGGAGAAAGAGAGAGAAGAGACTTGGCGAGAAGAGCGAGGGTGCCGTGTGCAAAAGGAAATAACGGTACCGCCGCCGTACTTTGGACGCGGCCGGGAACTTTGGACCGAGAGAGAAGGTGCCACATCTCGGCAGAGGAGCGGCACACAAGTATGCTATATGCGTCACGGGAATCAGCGGAATGACAGCTTCAGGCTGGACATCAGCGTGAAGAAGCGCATGAAGGACAAGAGGGTCAAACTGGAGCCGTGGACTTTGGACCCGGTGTGGAGAGATTCGACGGGCCGTGCGCAAAAGGGGAATAACGGTTCCCGGAGGCCAAGGGAGATCAGTCAGTCGATAACGGTGCGCCGAGCCCGATCAGTCGATCACGAAAAGAAGAGTCGGAGAGTTGAGACAAGCAGTCGATCAAATACCAACCAAGCAAACTACGAGGGACGAGTCGTCGAAAGCAGCGCCGTGGGAGCCTACAAGGAGCAAGATTGCCACATCGAGGCGTTCGGGATCAGGACTAAAGGAATCTCCGGACTGAGACACAGGTGGCTGAGGTCTAAAGGGGCACCACACGGCTAAGTCAAGGCGGTCTGCTTATTCCTGCCAACGAAGTCCTGGCGTTACCCCTGGAGGGTCTACCACAATTCGAGCAGTGAAGGCCGGCGACAAGAAATCGTGAGCTCGGGGGTAAGCCTGTCGAACCCCAGTGTACCTCGCTCCAAGCACTACTTTATCGTGTCCCGGCGTGAGCCCCGTGCGCCAAGTGGAGTTGAGCAGGTCCTGAAGCGATCAGCCAGAAGGAAGAGAAGTCCCGAAGCGGCGCGACCGAACCCCGAGAATAACGAGCCAGAAGGGAGAGAAGTTCCGGAGCGGTGCGACAGAACCCCGAGATAACGAGGCGTTATCTACTGTAATGACCTTAGATACATAGACGAAGAAACAATCCTCCGAGAACTAAAACCACAGAAAGTAATTGAAGTCAAAGAAATAATGAAGAGACAAAACACCAACAATAACACCAACAGCTACAGCAACACCACCAAGAACAACAACACCAACAACAACCTAATAGAAACCGGACTCATAATAATTACATTTAAAACCCATCAACTCCCTGAAATACTGCGAGTCGGCTAGGAAGCAGTTTGCGTAAGCAACAACATCCATCTCCCACTGCGTTGCATAAAGTGCCTCCGCTTCGGACACCCTGCACCCATATGCAAGAGCAACGAAAAATGTTTAAACTGATCAGATGAAAACCACACCAGCGGAGAAGAAACGACAAAAAATGCCTAAATAGCGTAAACAATCCTGTAATTGACCCCCAACACAGCCATTTGGACCGCAAATGCTCCACATTCCTTAAACAGCAAGAACTCACTGCCATATAAATCACCGAAAAAGTCGATCATAGAACTGCTCTGGGTATATACTTTGAGCGACACGGATACAAAACAAGAAACTCTTATGCAAACACACTTAAAAGCACCACAACCACAATAAGAACCCGATCTCCAAATACGCTCACATCAACATCTTCAAATGCACAAACTACAACCACATCCTGCGATAACAACCAAACAAACACACCTTGAACCTCATCTGCATCAATCAAAACAACACCGGCACCGGTAAAAATTCTCCAAAACCACAACCAACACGACTAGGATGACAGCGAAGCCATGGAAACGGACAACATGAACCCCAGCAGAATATCAACCGCATACGGATCTCAACGCACAAAGGACCTTAAACTAAAAATTTTCCCTAAAGATAAGTCAAACCCTCTGGGTACTAACTTCAAACCAACTAAATCAAAATCCTTTAAAAAAAGAACAAACATACCACTAACAGCGACAGCAAATCGTTTTAAAAGTCACAGATCTCCCTTACTTTAAAGTTCAACCTTAGAACTTCTTACACTACCAGAATGTCACTAATTTTAATCCAATGGAATATTCAAGGATATACAAATAACTATAATAATCTCCTTATCCTGATTAAAAACAACTCTCCGCTATCATTACACTTAAAGAAACACACATACAATACAATAACAATAGTAGCGCTATTAGTACACAAATCAATTCAATATTCTATGGTAAACCAAACGACCTTGAAGCTCTAGCAATACACATAAAATCCAAGAAGAACATACACATAAAGACAACATACATTAATCAAACAAAACCGTCACAAACCAAATGCTTGAAGACACTTTGTACAATAACCAAACACCATCAATAATTCTAGGAGACCTCAACGGATGGCACCCTGCCTGGGATTTCCCTAAAACGAATTCTCGAGGAAAAACAATACAACGATTTATTGACAACACACAGCTAATCTTACTTAATGACAAATCCCCCACACATTTCTCAATACACAACACATACACGCATATCGACCTTTCACTTTGCTCAGCAACACTTGCGCCACACGCCAAGTGGGAAATGCTTAATGATCTCCACGGCAGTGACCATTTTCCGATAGTTATCTGTCTATTCCCAAACACGATAAAAAAATTTTCAAAACCATTTTTTATATTAAAAAAGCCAACTGGGAGCAATACGAGACTCTCACACATAAAAAAAACGAAATATTCCCCACGTCACTAAACGTCAACAAAGAAGCCGCACAACTTAACAAAATTATATTACATAGAGCAAACATTTCCATCCCACAAACCTCAGTAAATACAAAGCCCTACAAGGTTCCCTAGTGGAACAAAAAAATAGCACAGTTAAAAAAGAAAAACAATTAGCATGGAAAGCACTTAATCGCAACATCAACCTACCCATGTGATAAACTACAGACGCTTAAACGTCAAATACAAGTTCGAAATAAAAAAAAAAACGAAGCTTTCAGCTCCTTTACATCAACCATACAACCAGAAACTCCTTCATCTAAAATATGGCGCAACAAAAGGCGCTTCTGCGGACTTAACCCAAGCTAACAAATTCACGCCATACTTAATCCCAAAAACAACACAACAACAACAGATACTCTCAAAATAGCCAACTCCAACTAACAAATATAAAATCAACACAAACAATAATACACCAACCTCAACAGCCAAAACTATCGAGGAAAACATAACTCACCTTGAATAAATTGCAGCACTACAAACATTTAAAGGATCCACTCCAGGATTAAATAGAATTTCTTACGAAATGATACGCAACAGCTCCCTTACCACAAAAAAAAACAGAATAAAAAACCTCTTTAACCAAATTTTCGAGAGCCACATACCTCAATCCTATAAAATAAGCTTAGTCATACCGATACTTAAACCAAAAACCGACAAAACAAACACCTCTTCGTACAGACACAAACACTAGACAAAATCATAGCGAAAAGACTATGGTGGCTTGTGACACACAACAAACTTTTAAATACAAACCAATTCGGCTTTAAAAAAGGCAAATCGACTTCGGATAGTCTCCTATACGTAGACCATCTTATAACGAAGTCGTCACTCTTGACTTTTCAAGAGCAAGCAGCAGATGGCGAATTCGCGTAGTGACAGCGCGGCGAAGAGCGGTTGGAAACCGTGAGAGTTTGGAGATCAAGAACGGAGAACGTGAGAGTTTGGAGATCAAGGACGGAGAACGTGAGAGTTTGGAGATCAAGGATGGAGATCGTGAGAGTTTGGAGAGCAAGAGAGTTTGGAGAGCAAGGGAGTTTAGAGAGCAAGAGAGGGTAGAGAGATAGAGGGTTTGGAGACCAACAGTGTTTGGATACCAAGGATGGAGAAAGAGAGAGAGGAGACTTGGCGAGAAGAGCGAGGGTGCCGTGTGCAAAAGGAAATAACGGTACCGCCGCCGTACTTTGGACGCGGCCGTGAACTTTGGACCGAGAGAGAGAGAGGTGCCACATCTCGGCAGAGGAGCGGCACACATGTATGCTATATGCGTCACGGGAATCAGCGGGACGACAGCTTCAGGCTGGACATCAGCGTAAAGCAGCGCATGAAGGACAAGAGGGTCAAACTGGAGCCGTGGACTTTGGACCCGGTGTGAAGAGTTTCGACGGGCCGTGCGCAAAAGGGGAATAACGGTTCCCGGAGGCCAAGGGAGATCAGTCAGTCGATAACGGTGCGCCGAGCCCGATCAGTCGATCACGAAAAGAAGAGTCGGAGAGTTGAGACAAGCAGTCGATCAAATACCAACCAAGCAAACTACGAGGGAGCCACAACAAGACGAGTCGTCGAAAGCAGCGCCGTGGGAGCCTACAAGGAGCAAGATTGCCACATCGAGGCGTTCGGGATCAGGACTAAAGGAATCTCCGGACTGAGACACAGGTGGCTGAGGTCTAAAGGGGCACCACACGGCTAAGTCAAGGCGATCTGCTTATTCCTGCCAACGAAGTCCTGGCGTTACCCCTGGAGGGTCTACCACAATTCGAGCAGTGAAGGCCGGCGACAAGAAATCGTGAGCTCGGGGGTAAGCCTGTCGAACCCCAAAGTACCTCGCCCCAAGCACTACTTTAGCGTGTCCCGGCGTGAGCCCCGTGCGCCAAGTGGAGTTGAGCAGGTCCTGAAGCGATCAGCCAGAAGGAAGAGAAGTCCCGAAGCGGCGCGACCGAACCCCGAGAATAACGAGCCAGAAGGGAGTGAAGTCCGGGAGCGGTGCGACAGAACCCCGAAGATAACGAGGCGTTATCAACTGTAATGACCTTAGATACATGGACGAAGAAACAATCCTCCGAGAACTAAAACCACAGAAAGTAATTGAAGTCAAAGAAATAATGAAGAGACAAAACACCAACAATAACACCAACAGCTACAGCAACACCACCAAGAACAACAACACCAACAACAACCTAATAGAAACCGGACTCATAATAATTACATTTAAAACCCATCAACTCCCTGAAATACTGCGAGTCGGCTAGGAAGCAGTTTGCGTACGCAACAACATCCATCTCCCACTGCGTTGCATAAAGTGCCTCCGCTTCGGACACCCTGCACCCATATGCAAGAGCAACGAAAAATGTTTAAACTGATCAGATGAAAACCACACCAGCGGAGAAGAAACGACAAAAAATGCCTAAATAGCGTAAACAATCCTGTAATTGACCCCCAACACAGCCATTTGGACCGCAAATGCTCCACATTCCTTAAACAGCAAGAACTCACTGCCATATAAATCACCGAAAAAGTCGATCATAGAACTGCTCTGGGAATATACTTTGAGCGACACGGATACAAAACAAGAAACTCTTATGCAAACACACTTAAAAGCACCACAACCACAATAAGAACCCGATCTCCAAATACGCTCACATCAACATCTTCAAATGCACAAACTACAACCACATCCTGCGATAACAACCAAACAAACACACCTTGAACCTCATCTGCATCAATCAAAACAACACCGGCACCGGTAAAAATTCTCCAAAACCACAACCAACACGACTAGGATGACAGCGAAGCCATGGAAACGGACAACATGAACCCCAGCAGAATATCAACCGCATACGGATCTGAACGCACAAAGGACCTTAAACTAAAAATTTTCCCTAAAGATAAGTCAAACCATCTGGGTACTAACTTCAAACCAACTAAATCAAAATCCTTTAAAAAAAGAACAAACATACCACTAACAGCGACAGCAAATCGTTTTAAAAGTCACAGATCTCCCTTACTTTAAAGTTCAACCTTAGAACTTCTTACACTACCAGAATGTCACTAATTTTAATCCAATGGAATATTCAAGGATATACAAATAACTATAATAATCTCCTTATCCTGATTAAAAACAACTCTCCGCTATCATTACACTTAAAGAAACACACATACAATACAATAACAATAGTAGCGCTATTAGTACACAAATCAATTCAATATTCTATGGTAAACCAAACGACCTTGAAGCTCTAGCAATACACATAAAATCCAAGAAGAACATACACATAAAGACAACATACATTAATCAAACAAAACCGTCACAAACCAAATGCTTGAAGACACTTTGTACAATAACCAAACACCATCAATAATTCTAGGAGACCTCAACGGATGGCACCCTGCCTGGGATTTCCCTAAAACGAATTCTCGAGGAAAAACAATACAACGATTTATTGACAACACACAGCTAATCTTACTTAATGACAAATCCCCCACACATTTCTCAATACACAACACATACACGCATATCGACCTTTCACTTTGCTCAGCAACACTTGCGCCACACGCCAAGTGGGAAATGCTTAATGATCTCCACGGCAGTGACCATTTTCCGATAGTTATCTGTCTATTCCCAAACACGATAAAAAAATTTTCAAAACCATTTTTTATATTAAAAAAGCCAACTGGGAGCAATACGAGACTCTCACACACAAAAAAAACGAAATATTCCCCACGTCACTAAACGTCAACAAAGAAGCCGCACAACTTAACAAAATTATATTACATAGAGCAAACATTTCCATCCCACAAACCTCAGTAAATACAAAGCCCTACAAGGTTCCCTAGTGGAACAAAAAAATAGCACAGTTAAAAAAGAAAAACAATTAGCATGGAAAGCACTTAATCGCAACATCAACCTACCCATGTGATAAACTACAGACGCTTAAACGTCAAATACAAGTTCGAAATAAAAAAAAAAACGAAGCTTTCAGCTCCTTTACATCAACCATACAACCAGAAACTCCTTCATCTAAAATATGGCGCAACAAAAGGCGCTTCTGCGGACTTAACCCAAGCTAACAAATTCACGCCATACTTAATCCCAAAAACAACACAACAACAACAGATACTCTCAAAATAGCCAACTCCAACTAACAAATATAAAATCAACACAAACAATAATACACCAACCTCAACAGCCAAAACTATCGAGGAAAACATAACTCACCTTGAATAAATTGCAGCACTACAAACATTTAAAGGATCCACTCCAGGATTAAATAGAATTTCTTACGAAATGATACGCAACAGCTCCCTTACCACAAAAAAAACAGAATAAAAAACCTCTTTAACCAAATTTTCGAGAGCCACATACCTCAATCCTATAAAATAAGCTTAGACATACCGATACTTAAACCAAAAACCGACAAAACAAACACCTCTTCGTACAGACACAAACACTAGAAAAAATCATAGCGAAAAGAATATGGTGGCTTGTGACACACAACAAACTTTTAAATACAAACCAATTCGGCTTTAAAAAAGGCAAATCGACTTCGGATAGTCTCCTATACGTAGACCATCTTATAACGAAGTCGTCACTCTTGACTTTTCAAGAGCAAGCAGCAGATGGCGAATTCGCGTAGTGACAGCGCGGCGAAGAGCGGTTGGAAACCGTGAGAGTTTGGAGATCAAGAACGGAGAACGTGAGAGTTTGGAGATCAAGGACGGAGAACGTGAGAGTTTGGAGATCAAGGATGGAGATCGTGAGAGTTTGGAGAGCAAGAGAGTTTGGAGAGCAAGGGAGTTTAGAGAGCAAGAGAGGGTAGAGAGATAGAGGGTTTGGAGACCAACAGTGTTTGGATACCAAGGATGGAGAAAGAGAGAGAGGAGACTTGGCGAGAAGAGCGAGGGTGCCGTGTGCAAAAGGAAATAACGGTACCGCCGCCGTACTTTGGACGCGGCCGTGAACTTTGGACCGAGAGAGAGAGAGGTGCCACATCTCGGCAGAGGAGCGGCACACAAGTATGCTATATGCGTCACGGGAATCAGCGGGACGACAGCTTCAGGCTGGACATCAGCGTAAAGCAGCGCATGAAGGACAAGAGGGTCAAACTGGAGCCGTGGACTTTGGACCCGGTGTGAAGAGTTTCGACGGGCCGTGCGCAAAAGGGGAATAACGGTTCCCGGAGGCCAAGGGAGATCAGTCAGTCGATAACGGTGCGCCGAGCCCGATCAGTCGATCACGAAAAGAAGAGTCGGAGAGTTGAGAGCAAACTACGAGGGAGCCACAACAAGACGAGTCGTCGAAAGCAGCGCCGTGGGAGCCTACAAGGAGCAAGATTGCCACATCGAGGCGTTCGGGATCAGGACTAAAGGAATCTCCGGACTGAGACACAGGTGGCTGAGGTCTAAAGGGGCACCACACGGCTAAGTCAAGGCGATCTGCTTATTCCTGCCAACGAAGTCCTGGCGTTACCCCTGGAGGGTCTACCACAATTCGAGCAGTGAAGGCCGGCGACAAGAAATCGTGAGCTCGGGGGTAAGCCTGTCGAACCCCAGTGTACCTCGCTCCAAGCACTACTTTATCGTGTCCCGGCGTGAGCCCCGTGCGCCAAGTGGAGTTGAGCAGGTCCTGAAGCGATCAGCCAGAAGGAAGAGAAGTCCCGAAGCGGCGCGACCGAACCCCGAGAATAACGAGCCAGAAGGGAGAGAAGTCCCGGAGCGGTGCGACAGAACCCCGAGATAACGAGGCGTTATCTACTGTAATGACCTTAGATACATAGACGAAGAAACAATCCTCCGAGAACTAAAACCACAGAAAGTAATTGAAGTCAAAGAAATAATGAAGAGACAAAACACCAACAATAACACCAACAGCTACAGCAACACCACCAAGAACAACAACACCAACAACAACCTAATAGAAACCGGACTCATAATAATTACATTTAAAACCCATCAACTCCCTGAAATACTGCGAGTCGGCTAGGAAGCAGTTTGCGTACGCAACAACATCCATCTCCCACTGCGTTGCATAAAGTGCCTCCGCCTCGGACACCCTGCACCCATATGCAAGAGCAACGAAAAATGTTTAAACTGATCAGATGAAAACCACACCAGCGAAGAAGAAACGACAAAAAATGCCTAAATAGCGTAAACAATCCTATAATTGACCCCCAACACAGCCATTTGGACCGCAAATGCTCCACATTCCTTAAACAGCAAGAACTCACTGCCATATAAATCACCGAAAAAGTCGATCATAGAACTGCTCTGGGTATATACTTTGAGCGACACGGATACAAAACAAGAAACTCTTATGCAAACACACTTAAAAGCACCACAACCACAATAAGAACCCGATCTCCAAATACGCTCACATCAACATCTTTAAATGCACAAACTACAACCACATCCTGCGATAACAACCAAACAAACACACCTTGAACCTCATCTGCATCAATCAAAACAACACCGGCACCGGTAAAAATTCTCCAAAACCACAACCAACACGACTAGGATGACAGCGAAGCCATGGAAACGGACAACATGAACCCCAGCAGAATATCAACCGCATACGGATCTGAACGCACAAAGGACCTTAAGCTAAAAATTTTCCCTAAAGATAAGTCAAACCATCTGGGTACTAACTTCAAACCAACTAAATCAAAATCCTTTAAAAAAAGAACAAACATACCACTAACAGCGACAGCAAATCGTTTTAAAAGTCACAGATCTCCCTTACTTTAAAGTTCAACCTTAGAACTTCTTACACTACCAGAATGTCACTAATTTTAATCCAATGGAATATTCAAGGATATACAAATAACTATAATAATCTCCTTATCCTGATTAAAAACAACTCTCCGCTATCATTACACTTAAAGAAACACACATACAATACAATAACAATAGTAGCGCTATTAGTACACAAATCAATTCAATATTCTATGGTAAACCAAACGACCTTGAAGCTCTAGCAATACACATAAAATCCAAGTAGAACATGCACATAAAGACAACATACATTGCCCCAAACAAAACCGTCACAAACCAAATGCTTGAAGACACTTTATACAATAACCAAACACCATCAATAATTCTAGGAGACTTCAACGGATGGCACCCTGCCTGGGATTTCCCGAAAACGAATTCTCGAGGAAAAACAATACAACGATTTATTGACAACACACAGCTAATCTTACTTAATGACAAATCCCCCACACATTTCTCAACACACAACACATACACGCATATCGACCTTTCACTTTGCTCAGCAACACTTGCGCCACACGCCAAGTGGGAAATGCTTAATGATCTCCACGGCAGTGACCATTTTCCGATAGTTATCTGTCTATTCCCAAACACGATAAAAAAATTTTCAAAACCATTTTTTATATTAAAAAAGCCAACTGGGAGCAATACGAGACTCTCACACACAAAAAAAACGAAATATTCCCCACGTCACTAAACGTCAACAAAGAAGCCGCACAACTTAACAAAATTATATTACATAGAGCAAACATTTCCATCCCACAAACCTCAGTAAATACAAAGCCCTACAAGGTTCCCTAGTGGAACAAAAAAATAGCACAGTTAAAAAAGAAAAACAATTAGCATGAAAAGCACTTAATCGCAACATCAACCTACCCATGTAATAAACTACAGACGCTTAAACGTCAAATACAAGTTCGAAATAAAAAAAAAAACGAAGCTTTCAGCTCCTTTACATCAACCATACAACCAGAAACTCCTTCATCTAAAATATGACGCAACAAAAGGCGCTTCTGCGGGCTTAACCCAAGCTAAAAAATTCACGCCATATTTAATCCCAAAAACAACACAACAACAACAGATACTCTCAAAATAGCCAACTCCAACTAACAAATATAAAATCAACACAAACAATAATACACCAACCTCAACAGCCAAAACTATCGAGGAAAACATAACTCACCTTGAATAAATTGCAGCACTACAAACATTTAAAGGATCCACTCCAGGATTAAATAGAATTTCTTACGAAATGATACGCAACAGCTCCCTTACCACAAAAAAAAAAACAGAATAAAAAACCTCTTTAACCAAATTTTCGAGAGCCACATACCTCAATCCTATAAAATAAGCTTAGTCATACCGATACTTAAACCAAAAACCGACAAAACAAACACCTCTTCGTACAGACACAAACACTAGACAAAATCATAGCGAAAAGACTATGGTGGCTTGTGACCCACAACAAACTTTTAAATACAAACCAATTCGGCTTTAAAAAAGGCAAATCGACTTCGGATAGTCTCCTATACGTAGACCATCTTATAACGAAGTCGTCACTCTTGACTTTTCAAGAGCAAGCAGCACATGGCGAATTCGCGTAGTGACAGCGCGGCGAAGAGCGGTTGGAGAACGTGAGAGTTTGGAGATCAAGAACGGAGAACGTGAGAGTTTGGAGATCAAGGACGGAGAACGTGAGAGTTTGGAGATCAAGGATGGAGATCGTGAGAGTTTGGAGAGCAAGAGAGTTTGGAGAGCAAGGGAGTTTAGAGAGCAAGAGAGGGTAGAGAGATAGAGGGTTTGGAGACCAACAGTGTTTGGATACCAAGGATGGAGAAAGAGAGAGAAGAGACTTGGCGAGAAGAGCGAGGGTGCCGTGTGCAAAAGGAAATAACGGTACCGCCGCCGTACTTTGGACGCGGCCGGGAACTTTGGACCGAGAGAGAAGGTGCCACATCTCGGCAGAGGAGCGGCACACAAGTATGCTATATGCGTCACGGGAATCAGCGGAACGACAGCTTCAGGCTGGACATCAGCGTGAAGAAGCGCATGAAGGACAAGAGGGTCAAACTGGAGCCGTGGACTTTGGACCCGGTGTGGAGAGATTCGACGGGCCGTGCGCAAAAGGGGAATAACGGTTCCCGGAGGCCAAGGGAGATCAGTCAGTCGATAACGGTGCGCCGAGCCCGATCAGTCGATCACGAAAAGAAGAGTCGGAGAGTTGAGACAAGCAGTCGATCAAATACCAACCAAGCAAACTACGAGGGAGCCACAACAAGACGAGTCGTCGAAAGCAGCGCCGTGGGAGCCTACAAGGAGCAAGATTGCCACATCGAGGCGTTCGGGATCAGGACTAAAGGAATCTCCGGACTGAGACACAGGTGGCTGAGGTCTAAAGGGGCACCACACGGCTAAGTCAAGGCGGTCTGCTTATTCCTGCCAACGAAGTCCTGGCGTTACCCCTGGAGGGTCTACCACAATTCGAGCAGTGAAGGCCGGCGACAAGAAATCGTGAGCTCGGGGGTAAGCCTGTCGAACCCCAGTGTACCTCGCTCCAAGCACTACTTTATCGTGTCCCGGCGTGAGCCCCGTGCGCCAAGTGGAGTTGAGCAGGTCCTGAAGCGATCAGCCAGAAGGAAGAGAAGTCCCGAAGCGGCGCGACCGAACCCCGAGAATAACGAGCCAGAAGGGAGAGAAGTTCCGGAGCGGTGCGACAGAACCCCGAGATAACGAGGCGTTATCTACTGTAATGACCTTAGATACATAGACGAAGAAACAATCCTCCGAGAACTAAAACCACAGAAAGTAATTGAAGTCAAAGAAATAATGAAGAGACAAAACACCAACAATAACACCAACAGCTACAGCAACACCACCAAGAACAACAACACCAACAACAACCTAATAGAAACCGGACTCATAATAATTACATTTAAAACCCATCAACTCCCTGAAATACTGCGAGTCGGCTAGGAAGCAGTTTGCGTACGCAACAACATCCATCTCCCACTGCGTTGCATAAAGTGCCTCCGCTTCGGACACCCTGCACCCATATGCAAGAGCAACGAAAAATGTTTAAACTGATCAGATGAAAACCACACCAGCGGAGAAGAAACGACAAAAAATGCCTAAATAGCGTAAACAATCCTGTAATTGACCCCCAACACAGCCATTTGGACCGCAAATGCTCCACATTCCTAAAAACAGCAAGAACTCACTGCCATATAAATCACCGAAAAAGTCGATCATAGAACTGCTCTGGGTATATACTTTGAGCGACACGGATACAAAACAAGAAACTCTTATGCAAACACACTTAAAAGCACCACAACCACAATAAGAACCCGATCTCCAAATACGCTCACATCAACATCTTCAAATGCACAAACTACAACCACATCCTGCGATAACAACCAAACAAACACACCTTGAACCTCATCTGCATCAATCAAAACAACACCGGCACCGGTAAAAATTCTCCAAAACCACAACCAACACGACTAGGATGACAGCGAAGCCATGGAAACGGACAACATGAACCCCAGCAGAATATCAACCGCATACGGATCTGAACGCACAAAGGACCTTAAACTAAAAATTTTCCCTAAAGATAAGTCAAACCCTCTGGGTACTAACTTCAAACCAACTAAATCAAAATCCTTTAAAAAAAGAACAAACATACCACTAACAGCGACAGCAAATCGTTTTAAAAGTCACAGATCTCCCTTACTTTAAAGTTCAACCTTAGAACTTCTTACACTACCAGAATGTCACTAATTTTAATCCAATGGAATATTCAAGGATATACAAATAACTATAATAATCTCCTTATCCTGATTAAAAACAACTCTCCGCTATCATTACACTTAAAGAAACACACATACAATACAATAACAATAGTAGCGCTATTAGTACACAAATCAATTCAATATTCTATGGTAAACCAAACGACCTTGAAGCTCTAGCAATACACATAAAATCCAAGAAGAACATACACATAAAGACAACATACATTAATCAAACAAAACCGTGACAAACCAAATGCTTGAAGACACTTTGTACAATAACCAAACACCATCAATAATTCTAGGAGACCTCAACGGATGGCACCCTGCCTGGGATTTCCCGAAAACGAATTCTCGAGGAAAAACAATACAACGATTTATTGACAACACACAGCTAATCTTACTTAATGACAAATCCCCCACACATTTCTCAACACACAACACATACACGCATATCGACCTTTCACTTTGCTCAGCAACACTTGCCCCACACGCCAAGTGGGAAATGCTTAATGATCTCCACGGCAGTGACCATTTTCCGATAGTTATCTGTCTATTTCCTCCAAACACGATAAAAAATTTTCAAAACCATTTTTTATATTAAGAAAGCCAACTGGGAGCAATACGAGACTCTCACACACAAAAAAAACCGAAATATTCCCCACGTCACTAAACGTCAACAAAGAAGCCGCACAACTTAACAAAATTATATTACATTACGCAAACATTTCCATCCCACAAACCACAGTAAATACAAAGCCCTACAAGGTTCCCTAGCACAGTTAAAAAAAGAAAAACAATTAGCATGGAAAGCACTTAATCGCAACATCAACCTACCAATGTTATAAACTACAGACGCTTAAACGTCATGTACAAGTTCGAAATAAAAAAAAAAAACGAAGCTTCCAGCTTCATTACATCAACCATACAACCAGAAACTCCTTCATCTAAAATATGGCGCAACAAAAGGCGCTTCAGCGGACTTAACCCAAGCTAAAAAATTCACGCCATATTTAATCCCAAAAACAACACAACAACAACAGATACTCTTAAAATAGCCAACTCCAACTAACAAATATAAAATCAACACAAACAATAATACACCGACCTCAACAGCCAAACCTATCGAGGAAAACATAACTCACCTTGAATAAATTGCAGCACTACAAACACTTAAAGGATCCACTCCAGGATTAAATAGAATTTCTTACGAAATGATACGCAACAGCTCCCATACCACAAAAAAACAGAATAAAAAACCTCTTTAACCAAATTTTCGAGAGCCACGTACCTCAATCCTATAAAATAAGCTTAGTCATACCGATACTTAAACCAAAAACCGACAAAACAAACACCTCTTCGTACAGACACAAACACTAGACAAAATCATAGCGAAAAGACTATGGTGGCTTGTGACCCACAACAAACTTTTAAATACAAACCAATTCGGCTTTAAAAAAGGCAAATCGACTTCGGATAGTCTCTTATACGGAGACCATCTTATAACGAAGTCGTCACTCTTGACTTTTCAAGAGCAAGCAGCACATGGCGAATTCGCGTAGTGACAGCGCGGCGAAGAGCGGTTGGAGAACGTGAGAGTTTGGAGATCAAGAACGGAGAACGTGAGAGTTTGGAGATCAAGGACGGAGAACGTGAGAGTTTGGAGATCAAGGATGGAGATCGTGAGAGTTTGGAGAGCAAGAGAGTTTGGAGAGCAAGGGAGTTTAGAGAGCAAGAGAGGGTAGAGAGATAGAGGGTTTGGAGACCAACAGTGTTTGGATACCAAGGATGGAAAAAGAGAGAGAGGAGACTTGGCCAAAAGAGCGAGGGTGCCGTGTGCAAAAAGGAAATAACGGTACCGCCGCCGGACTTTGGACGCGGCCGTGAACTTTGGACCGAGAGAGAAGGTGCCACATCTCGGCAGAGGAGCGGCACACAAGTATGCTATATGCGCCACGGGAATCAGCGGGACGACAGCATCAGGCGTGAGGCAGCGCATAAAGGACAAGAGGGTCAAACTGGAGCCGTGGACTTTGGACCCGGTGTGGAGAGTTTCGACGGGCCGTGCGCAAAAGGGGAATAACGGTTCCCGGAGGCCAAGGGAGATCAGTCAGTCGATAACGGTCCGCCGAGCCCGATCAGTCGATCACGAAAAGAAGAGTCGGAGAGTTGAGACAAGCAGTCGATCAAATACCAACCAAGCAAACTACGAGGGAGCCACAACAAGGCGAGTCGTCGAAAGCAGCGCCATGGGAGCCTACAAGGAGCAAGATTGCCACATCGCAAGCACTACTTTATCGTGTCCCGGCGTGAGCCCCGTGCGCCAAGTGGAGTTGAGCAGGTCCTGAAGCGATCTGCCAGAAGGAAGAGAAGTCCCGAAGCGGCGCGACCGAACCCCGAGAATAACGAGGTAGAAGGGAGAGAAGTCCCGGAGCGGTGCGACAGAACCCCGAGATAACGAGGCGTTATCTACTGTAATGACCTTAGATACATAGACGAAAAAACAATCCTCCGAGAACTAAAATCACAGAAAGTAATTGAAGTCAAAGAAATAATGAAGAGACAAAACACCAACAATAACACCAGCAGCTACAGCAACACCACCAACAACAACAACACCAACAACAACATAAAAGAAACCGGACTCATAATAATTACATTTAAAACCCATCAACTCCCTGAAATACTGCGAGTCGGCTAGGAAGCAGTTTGCGTACGCAACAACATCCATCTCCCACTGCGTTGCATAAAGTGCCTCCGCTTCGGACACCCTGCACCCATATGCAAGAGCAACGAAAAATGTTTAAACTGCTCAGATGAAAACCACACCAGCGAAGAAGAAACGACAAAAAATGCCTAAATAGCGTAAACAATCCTGTAATTGACCCCCAACACAGCCATTTGGACCGCAAATGCTCCACATTCCTTAAACAACAAGAACTCACTGCCATATAAATCACCGAAAAAGTCGATCATAGAACTGCTCTGGGTATATACTTTGAGCGACACGGATACAAAACAAGAAACTCTTTTGCAATCACACTTAAAAGCACCACAACCACAATAAAACCCCCGACCTCCAAATACGCTCACATCAACATCTTCAAATGCACAAACTACAACCAGATCCTGCGATAACAACCAAACAAACACACCTTGAACCTCATCTGCATCAATCAAAACAACACCGGCACCGGTAAAAATTCTCCAAAACCACAACCAACACGACCAGGATGACACCGAAGCCATGGAAACGGACAACATGAACCCCAGCAGAATATCAACCGCATACGGATCTCAACGCACAAAGGACCTTAAACTAAAAATTTTCCCTAAAGATAAGTCAAACCCTCTGGGTACTAACTTCAAACCAACTAAATCAAAATCCTTTAAAAAAAGAACAAACATACCACTAACAGCGACAGCAAATCGTTTTAAAAGTCACAGATCTCCCTTACTTTAAAGTTCAACCTTAGAACTTCTTACACTACCAGAATGTCACTAATTTTAATCCAATGGAATATTCAAGGATATACAAATAACTATAATAATCTCCTTATCCTGATTAAAAACAACTCTCCGCTATCATTACACTTAAAGAAACACACATACAATACAATAACAATAGTAGCGCTATTAGTACACAAATCAATTCAATATTCTATGGTAAACCAAACGACCTTGAAGCTCTAGCAATACACATAAAATCCAAGAAGAACATACACATAAAGACAACATACATTAATCAAACAAAACCGTGACAAACCAAATGCTTGAAGACACTTTGTACAATAACCAAACACCATCAATAATTCTAGGAGACCTCAACGGATGGCACCCTGCCTGGGATTTCCCGAAAACGAATTCTCGAGGAAAAACAATACAACGATTTATTGACAACACACAGCTAATCTTACTTAATGACAAATCCCCCACACATTTCTCAACACACAACACATACACGCATATCGACCTTTCACTTTGCTCAGCAACACTTGCCCCACACGCCAAGTGGGAAATGCTTAATGATCTCCACGGCAGTGACCATTTTCCGATAGTTATTTGTCTATTCCCAAACACGATAAAACAATTTTCAAAACCATTTTTTATATTAAAAAAGCCAACTGGGAGCAATACGAGACTCTCACACACAAAAAAAACGAAATATTCCCCACCTCACTAAACGTCAACAAAGAAGCCGCACAACTTAACAAAATTATATTACACAGAGCAAAAATTTCCATCCCACAAACCTCAGTAAATAGAAAGCCCTACAAGGTTCCATAGTGGAACAAACAAAAATAGCACAGTTAAAAAAGAAAAACAATTAGCATGAAAAGCACTTAATCGCAACATCAACCTACCCATGTAATAAACTACAGACGCTTAAACGTCAAATACAAGTTCGAAATAAAAAAAAAAACGAAGCTTTCAGCTCCTTTACATCAACCATACAACCAGAAACTCCTTCATCTAAAATATGGCGCAACAAAAGGCGCTTCTGCGGGCTTAACCCAAGCTAAAAAATTCACGCCATACTTAATCCCAAAAACAACACAACAACAACAGATACTCTCAAACAACAGATACTCTCCCCACGTCACTAAACGTCAACAAAGAAGCCGCACAACTTAACTAAATTATATTACATAGAGCAAACATTTCCATCCCACAAACCTCAGTAAATAGAAAGCCCTACAAGGTTCCATAGTGGAACAAAAAACTAGCACAGTTAAAAAAAGAAAAACAATTAGCTTGGAAAGCACTAATCGCAACATCAACCTACCAATGTTATAACCTACCAGAAACTCTTTCATCTAAAATATGGCGCAACAAAAGGCGCTTCTGCGGGCTTAACCCAAGCTAAAAAATTCACGCCATATTTAATCCCAAAAACAACACAACAACAACAGATACTCTCAAAATAGCCAACTCCAACTAACAAATATAAAATCAACACAAACAATAATACACCAACCTCAACAGCCAAAACTATCGAGGAAAACATAACTCACCTTGAATAAATTGCAGCACTACAAACATTTAAAGGATCCACTCCAGGATTAAATAGAATTTCTTACGAAATGATACGCAACAGCTCCCTTACCACAAAAAAAAAAAAAACAGAATAAAAAACCTCTTTAACCAAATTTTCGAGAGCCACATACCTCAATCCTAAAAAATAAGCTTAGTCATACCGATACTTAAACCAAAAACTGACAAAACAAACATCTCTTCGTACAGACCCATTTCCGTCAACTGTTGTCTAACAAAAACACTAGACAAAATCATAGCGAAATGACTATGGTGGTTTGTAACCAACAACAAACTCTTACATACAAACCAATTCGGCTTTAAAAAAGGCAAATCGACTTCGGATAGTCTCCTATACGTAGACCATCTCAACAGCCAGCAGCATATGGTCGGCCGCTCACCAGCTACGCGGCGAATTCGCGTAGTGACGGCGCGGCGAAGAGCGGTTGGAGAACGTGAGGTTTGAAGATCAAGAACGGAGAACGTGAGAGTTTGGAGATCAAGGACGGTGATCGTGAGAGTTTGGAGAGCAAGGACGGAGAACGTGAGAGCAAGAGAGTTAAGAGAGCAAGAGGGTTTGGAGACCAACAGAGTTTGGATACCAAGGATGGAGAAAGAGAGAGAGGAGACTTGGCGAGAAGAGCTAGAGAGAAGGTGCCACATCTTGGCAGAGGAGCGGCAAACAAGCAAGCTATATGTGCCACGGGAATCAGCGGGACGACAGCATCAGGCTGGACATCGGCGTGAAGCAGCGCATGAAGGACAAGAGGGTCAAACTGGAGCCATGGACTTTGGACCCGGTGTGGAGAGTTTCGACGGGCCGTGCGCAAAAGGGGAATAACGGTTCCCGGAGGCCAAGGGAGATCAGTCAGTCGATAACGGTCCGCCGAGCCCGATCAGTCGATCAAATACCAACCAAGCTAACTACGAGGGAGCCACAACAAGGCGAGTCGTCGAAAGCAGCGCCGTGGGAGCCTACAAAGAGCAAGATTGCCACATCGAGACGTTCGGGGTCAGGACTACAAGGAATCTTCTAACTGAGACACAGGTGGCTGAGGTCTAAAGGGGCACCACATGGCTAAGTCAAGGCGGTGAAGGCCGGCAACAAGAAATCGTGAGCTCGAGGTAAGCCTGTCGAACCCCACTGTACCTCGCCCCACGCACTACTTTAGCGTGTGCCGGCGTGAGCCCCGTGCGCCAAGTGCAGTTGAGCAGATCCTGGCGCGATCAGCCAGAAAGAAGAGAAGTCCCGGAACGGCGCGACCGAACCCCGAAGATAACGAGCCAGAAGGGAGAGAAGTCCCGGAGCGGTGCGACAGAACCCCGAGATAACGAGGCGTTATCTACTGTAATGACCTTAGATACATAGACGAAGAAACAATCCTCCGAGAACTAAAACCACAGAAAGTAATTGAAGTCAAAAAAATAATGAAGAGACAAAACACCAACAATAACACCAACAGCTACAGCAACACCACCAACAAGAACACCAACAACAACCTAACAGAAACCGGACTCATAATAATTACATTTAAAACCCATCAACTCCGTGAAATACTGCGAGTCGGCTAGGAAGCAGTTTGCGTACGCAACAACATCCATCTCCCACTGCGTTGCATAAAGTGCCTCCGCTTCGGACACCCTGCACCCATATGCAAGAGCAACGAAAAATGTTTAAACTGATCAGATGAAAACCACACCAGCGGAGAAGAAACGACAAAAAATGCCTAAATAGCGTAAACAATCCTGTAATTGACCCCCAACACAGCCATTTGGACCGCAAATGCTCCACATTCCTAAAAACAGCAAGAACTCACTGCCATATAAATCACCGAAAAAGTCGATCATAGAACTGCTCTGGGTATATACTTTGAGCGACACGGATACAAAACAAGAAACTCTTATGCAAACACACTTAAAAGCACCACAACCACAATAAGAACCCGATCTCCAAATACGCTCACATCAACATCTTCAAATGCACAAACTACAACCACACCCTGCGATCACAACCAAACAAACACACCTTCTACCTCATCTGCATCAATCAAAACAACACCGGCACCGGAAAAAATTCTCCAAAACCACAACCAACACGACCAGGATGACACCGAAGCCATGGAAACGGACAACATGAACCCCAGCAGAATATCAACCGCATACGGATCTCAACGCACAAAGGACCTTAAACTAAAAATTTTCCCTAAAGATAAGTCAAACCCTCTGGGTACTAACTTCAAACCAACTAAATCAAAATCCTTTAAAAAAAAACAAACATACCACTAACAGCGACAGCAAATCAGTTTAAAAGTCACAGATCTCCCTTACTTTAAAGTTCAACCTTAGAACTTCTTACACTACCAGAATGTCACTAATTTTAATTCAATGGAATATTCAAGGATATACAAATACCTAGATAATAATCTCCTTATCCTGATTAAAAACTACTCTCCGCTATCATTACACTTAAAGAAACACACATACAATACAATAACAATAGTAGCGCTATTAGTACACAAATCAATTCAATATTCTATGGTAAACCAAACAACTTTGAAGCTCTAGCAATACACATAAAATCCAAGAAGAACATGCACATAAAGACAACATACTTTGTCCCAAAACAGAACATTCACAAACCAAATGCTTGAAGACACTTTGTACAATAACCAAACACCATCAATAATTCTAGGAGACTTCAACGGATGGCACCCTGCCTGGGATTTCCCGAAAACGAATTCTCGAGGAAAAACAATACAACGATTTATTGACAACACACAACTAATCTTACTTAATGACAAATCCCCCACACATTTCTCAACACACAACACATACACGCATATCGACCTTTCACTTTGCTCAGCAACACTTGCGCCACACGCCAAGTGGGAAATGCTTAATGATCTCCACGGCAGTGACCATTTTCCGATAGTTATCTGTCTATTCCCAAACACGATAAAACAATTTTCAAAACCATTTTTTATATTAAAAAAGCCAACTGGGAGCAATACGAGACTCTCACACACAAAAAAAACGAAATATTCCCCACCTCACTAAACGTCAACAAAGAAGCCGCACAACTTAACAAAATTATATTACATAGAGCAAACATTTCCATCCCACAAACCTCAGTAAATACAAAGCCCTACAAGGTTCCCTAGTGGAACAAAAAAATAGCACAGTTAAAAAAGAAAAACAATTAGCATGAAAAGCACTTAATCGCAACATCAACCTACCCATGTAATAAACTACAGACGCTTAAACGTCAAATACAAGTTCGAAATAAAAAAAAAAACGAAGCTTTCAGCTCCTTTACATCAACCATACAACCAGAAACTCCTTCATCTAAAATATGGCGCAACAAAAGGCGCTTCTGCGGGCTTAACCCAAGCTAAAAAATTCACGCCATACTTAATCCCAAAAACAACACAACAACAACAGATACTCTCAAACAACAGATACTCTCCCCACGTCACTAAACGTCAACAAAGAAGCCGCACAACTTAACTAAATTATATTACATAGAGCAAACATTTCCATCCCACAAACCTCAGTAAATAGAAAGCCCTACAAGGTTCCATAGTGGAACAAAAAACTAGCACAGTTAAAAAAGAAAAACAATTAGCTTGGAAAGCACTAATCGCAACATCAACCTACCCATGTGATAAACTACAGACGCTTAAACGTCAAATACAAGTTCGAAATAAAAAAAAAAACGAAGCTTTCAGCTCCTTTACATCAACCATACAACCAGAAACTCCTTCATCTAAAATATGGCGCAACAAAAGGCGCTTCTGCGGGCTTAACCCAAGCTAAAAAATTCACGCCATATTTAATCCCAAAAACAACACAACAACAACAGATACTCTCAAAATTGCCAACTCCAACTAACAAATATAAAATCAACACAAACAATAATACACCAACCTCAACAGCCAAAACTATCGAGGAAAACATAACTCACCTTGAATAAATTGCAGCACTACAAACATTTAAAGGATCCACTCCAGGATTAAATAGAATTTCTTACGAAATGATACGCAACAGCTCCCTTACCACAAAAAAAAAAACAGAATAAAAAACCTCTTTAACCAAATTTTCGAGAGCCACATACCTCAATCCTAAAAAATAAGCTTAGTCATACCGATACTTAAACCAAAAACTGACAAAACAAACATCTCTTCGTACAGACCCATTTCCGTCAACTGTTGTCTAACAAAAACACTAGACAAAATCATAGCGAAATGACTATGGTGGTTTGTAACCAACAACAAACTCTTACATACAAACCAATTCGGCTTTAAAAAAGGCAAATCGACTTCGGATAGTCTCCTATACGTAGACCATCTCAACAGCCAGCAGCATATGGTCGGCCGCTCACCAGCTACGCGGCGAATTCGCGTAGTGACGGCGCGGCGAAGAGCGGTTGGAGAACGTGAGGTTTGAAGATCAAGAACGGAGAACGTGAGAGTTTGGAGATCAAGGACGGTGATCGTGAGAGTTTGGAGAGCAAGGACGGAGAACGTGAGAGCAAGAGAGTTAAGAGAGCAAGAGGGTTTGGAGACCAACAGAGTTTGGATACCAAGGATGGAGAAAGAGAGAGAGGAGACTTGGCGAGAAGAGCTAGAGAGAAGGTGCCACATCTTGGCAGAGGAGCGGCAAACAAGCAAGCTATATGCGCCACGGGAATCAGCGGGACGACAGCATCAGGCTGGACATCGGCGTGAAGCAGCGCATGAAGGACAAGAGGGTCAAACTGGAGCCATGGACTTTGGACCCGGTGTGGAGAGTTTCGACGGGCCGTGCGCAAAAGGGGAATAACGGTTCCCGGAGGCCAAGGGAGATCAGTCAGTCGATAACGGTCCGCCGAGCCCGATCAGTCGATCAAATACCAACCAAGCTAACTACGAGGGAGCCACAACAAGGCGAGTCGTCGAAAGCAGCGCCGTGGGAGCCTACAAAGAGCAAGATTGCCACATCGAGACGTTCGGGGTCAGGACTACAAGGAATCTTCTAACTGAGACACAGATGGCTGAGGTCTAAAGGGGCACCACATGGCTAAGTCAAGGCGGTGAAGGCCGGCAACAAGAAATCGTGAGCTCGAGGTAAGCCTGTCGAACCCCACTGTACCTCGCCCCACGCACTACTTTAGCGTGTGCCGGCGTGAGCCCCGTGCGCCAAGTGCAGTTGAGCAGATCCTGGCGCGATCAGCCAGAAAGAAGAGAAGTCCCGGAACGGCGCGACCGAACCCCGAAGATAACGAGCCAGAAGGGAGAGAAGTCCCGGAGCGGTGCGACAGGCGTTATCTACTGTAATGACCTTAGATGCATAGACGAAGAAACAATCCTCCGAGAACTAAAACCACAGAAAGTAATTGAAGTCAAAAAAATAATGAAGAGACAAAACACCAACAATAACACCAACAGCTACAGCAACACCACCAACAACAACAACACCAACAACAACCAAACAGAAACCGGACTCATAATAATTACATTTAAAGCCCATCAACTCCCTGAAATACTACGAGTCGGCTAGGAAACAGTTTGCGTACGCAACAAAATCCATCTCCCACTGCGTTGCATAAAGTGCCTCCGCTTCGGACACCCTGCACCCATATGCAAGAGCAACGAAAAATGTTTAAACTGCTCAGATGAAAACCACACCAGCGGAGGAGAACTCTGCAAAAACGACAAAAAATGCCTAAATAGCGTAAACAATCCTGAATATGACCCCCAACACAGCCCTTTGGCCCGCAAATGCTCCACATTTCTTAAACAACAAGAACTCACTGCCATATAAATCACCGAAAAAGTCGATCATTGAACTGCTATGGGTATATACTTTGAGCGACACGGATACAAAACAAGAAACTCTTATGCAAACACACTTAAAAGCACCACAACCACAAAAGAATCCGATCTCCTAATACGCTCACATCAACATCTTCAAATGCACAAACTACAACCACAGGATGACACCGAAGCCATGCAAACGGACAACATGAACCCCAGCAGAATATCAACCGCATACGGATCTCAACGCACAAAGGACCTTAAACTAAAAATTTTCCCTAAAGATAAGTCAAACCCTCTGGGTACTAACTTGAAGCCAACTAAATCAAAATCCTTTAAAAAAAAAAAAACAAACATACCACTAACAGCGACAGCGAATCGGTTTAAAAGTCACAGATCTCCCCTTCTCTAAAGTTCAACCTTAGAACTTCTTACACTACGAGAATGTCACTAATTATAATCCTATGGAATATTCAAGGATATACAAATAACTATAATAATCTCCTTATCCTGATTAATAAATACTATCCGCATATCATTACACTTATAGAAACACACATACAATACAATAACAATATACCAACTCCAATAAATTACACACTACTAACAGACATAGCCACCAATAGATTTAGCGGCGTAGCGCTATTAGTACACAAGTCAATTCAATATTCTATAGTAAACCAAACGACCTTGAAGCTCTAGCAATACACATAAAATCGAAGAAGAACATGCACATAAAGACAGCATACATTGCCCCAAACAAAACCGTCACAAACCAAATGCTTGAAGACACTTTATACAATAACCAAACACCATCAATAATTTTAGAAGACTTCAACGGATGGCACCCTGTCTGGGATTCCCCGAAAACGAATTCTCGAGGAAAAACAATACAACGATTTATTGACAACACACAGCTAATCTTACTAAATGACAAATCCCCCACACATTTCTCAACACACATACACGCATATCGCCCTTTCATTTTGCTCAGCAACACTTGTCCCACACGCCAAGTGGGAAATACTTAATGATCTCCACGGCAGTGACCATTTTCCGATAGTTATCAGTCTATTCCCTCCAAACACGATAAACAAATTTTCAAAACCATTTTTTATAATAAAAAAGCCAACTGGGAGCAACACGAGACTCTCACACACAAAAATAACGAAATATTCCCCACGTCACTAAACGTCAACAAAGAAGCCGCACAACTTAACAAAATTATATTACACAGAGCAAAAATTTCCATCCCACAAACCTCAGTAAATAGAAAGCCCTACAAGGTTCCATAGTGGAACAAAAAACTAGCACAGTTAAAAAAAGAAAAACAATTAGCTTGGAAAGCACTTAATCGCAACATCAACCTACCAATGTTATAACCTACAGACGCTTAAACGCCAAATACAAGTTCGAAACAAAAAAGAAAAAGCGAAGCTTCCAGCTCCTTTACATCAACCATACAACCAGAAACTCTTTCATCTAAAATATGGAGCAACAAAAAACGCTTCTGCGGACTTAACCCAAGCTAACAAATTCACGCCATACTTAATCCCAAACACAACACAACAACAACAGATACTCTCAAAATAGCCAACCCTCTCGAAACAGAGCTCTCAAGCGACCTAAACTTCTTAGACGAATTCCGAAATAACAAATATGAAATCAACACAAACAATAATATACCGACCTCAACAGCTAAAACTTCAGGATTAAATAGAATTTCTTACGAAATGATACGCAACAGCTCCCTTACCACAAAAAAAAAAAAAAAAACAAAATAAAAAACATCTTTAACCAAATTTTTGAAAGCCACATACCTCAATCCTAAAAAATAAGCTTAGTCATACCGATACTTAAACAAAAAACTGACAAAACAAACATCTCTTCGTACAGACCCATTTCCGTCAACTGCTTTCTAACAAAAACACTAGACAAAATCATAGCGAAAAGACTATGGTGAATTGTAACCAACAACAAACTCTTACATACAAACCAATTCGGCTTTAAAAAAGGCAAATCGACTTCGGATAGTCTCCTATACGTAGACCATCTCAACAGCCAGCAGCATATGGTCGGCCGCTCACCAGCTACGCGGCGAATTCGCGTAGTGACGGCGCGGCGAAGAGCGGTTGGAGAACGTGAGGTTTGAAGATCAAGAACGGAGAACGTGAGAGTTTGGAGATCAAGGACGGTGATCGTGAGAGTTTGGAGAGCAAGGACGGAGAACGTGAGAGCAAGAGAGTTAAGAGAGCAAGAGGGTTTGGAGACCAACAGAGTTTGGATACCAAGGATGGAGAAAGAGAGAGAGGAGACTTGGCGAGAAGAGCTAGAGAGAAGGTGCCACATCTTGGCAGAGGAGCGGCAAACAAGCAAGCTATATGCGCCACGGGAATCAGCGGGACGACAGCATCAGGCTGGACATCGGCGTGAAGCAGCGCATGAAGGACAAGAGGGTCAAACTGGAGCCATGGACTTTGGACCCGGTGTGGAGAGTTTCGACGGGCCGTGCGCAAAAGGGGAATAACGGTTCCCGGAGGCCAAGGGAGATCAGTCAGTCGATAACGGTCCGCCGAGCCCGATCAGTCGATCAAATACCAACCAAGCTAACTACGAGGGAGCCACAACAAGGCGAGCCGTCGAAAGCAGCGCCGTGGGAGCCTACAAAGAGCAAGATTGCCACATCGAGACGTTCGGGGTCAGGACTACAAGGAATCTTCTAACTGAGACACAGGTGGCTGAGGTCTAAAGGGGCACCACATGGCTAAGTCAAGGCGGTGAAGGCCGGCAACAAGAAATCGTGAGCTCGAGGTAAGCCTGTCGAACCCCACTGTACCTCGCCCCACGCACTACTTTAGCGTGTGCCGGCGTGAGCCCCGTGCGCCAAGTGCAGTTGAGCAGATCCTGGCGCGATCAGCCAGAAAGAAGAGAAGTCCCGGAACGGCGCGACCGAACCCCGAAGATAACGAGCCAGAAGGGAGAGAAGTCCCGGAGCGGTGCGACAGGCGTTATCTACTGTAATGACCTTAGATGCATAGACGAAGAAACAATCCTCCGAGAACTAAAACCACAGAAAGTAATTGAAGTCAAAAAAATAATGAAGAGACAAAACACCAACAATAACACCAACAGCTACAGCAACACCACCAACAACAACAACACCAACAACAACCAAACAGAAACCGGACTCATAATAATTACATTTAAAGCCCATCAACTCCCTGAAATACTACGAGTCGGCTAGGAAACAGTTTGCGTACGCAACAAAATCCATCTCCCACTGCGTTGCATAAAGTGCCTCCGCTTCGGACACCCTGCACCCATATGCAAGAGCAACGAAAAATGTTTAAACTGCTCAGATGAAAACCACACCAGCGGAGGAGAACTCTGCAAAAACGACAAAAAATGCCTAAAGAGCGTAAACAATCCTGAATATGACCCCCAACACAGCCCTTTGGACCGCAAATGCTCCACATTTCTTAAACAACAAGAACTCACTGCCATATAAATCACCGAAAAAGTCGATCATAGAACTGCTATGGGTATATACTTTGAGCGACACGGATACAAAACAAGAAACTCTTATGCAAATACACTTAAAAGCACCACAACCACAAAAGAATCCGATCTCCTAATACGCTCACATCAACATCTTCAAATGCACAAACTACAACCACAGGATGACACCGAAGCCATGCAAACGGACAACATGAACCCCAGCAGAATATCAACCGCATACGGATCTCAACGCACAAAGGACCTTAAACTAAAAATTTTCCCTAAAGATAAGTCAAACCCTCTGGGTACTAACTTGAAGCCAACTAAATCAAAATCCTTTAAAAAAAAAAAACAAACATACCACTAACAGCGACAGCGAATCGGTTTAAAAGTCACAGATCTCCCCTTCTCTAAAGTTCAACCTTAGAACTTCTTACACTACGAGAATGTCACTAATTATAATCCTATGGAATATTCAAGGATATACAAATAACTATAATAATCTCCTTATCCTGATTAATAAATACTATCCGCATATCATTACACTTATAGAAACACACATACAATACAATAACAATATACCAACTCCAATAAATTACACACTACTAACAGACATAGCCACCAATAGATTTAGCGGCGTAGCGCTATTAGTACACAAGTCAATTCAATATTCTATAGTAAACCAAACGACCTTGAAGCTCTAGCAATACACATAAAATCGAAGAAGAACATGCACATAAAGACAGCATACATTGCCCCAAACAAAACCGTCACAAACCAAATGCTTGAAGACACTTTATACAATAACCAAACACCATCAATAATTCTAGAAGACTTCAACGGATGGCACCCTGTCTGGGATTCCCCGAAAACGAATTCTCGAGGAAAAACAATACAACGATTTATTGACAACACACAGCTAATCTTACTAAATGACAAATCCCCCACACATTTCTCAACACACATACACGCATATCGCCCTTTCATTTTGCTCAGCAACACTTGTCCCACACGCCAAGTGGGAAATACTTAATGATCTCCACGGCAGTGACCATTTTCCGATAGTTATCAGTCTATTCCCTCCAAACACGATAAACAAATTTTCAAAACCATTTTTTATAATAAAAAAGCCAACTGGGAGCAACACGAGACTCTCACACACAAAAATAACGAAATATTCCCCACGTCACTAAACGTCAACAAAGAAGCCGCACAACTTAACAAAATTATATTACACAGAGCAAAAATTTCCATCCCACAAACCTCAGTAAATAGAAAGCCCTACAAGGTTCCATAGTGGAACAAAAAACTAGCACAGTTAAAAAAAGAAAAACAATTAGCTTGGAAAGCACTTAATCGCAACATCAACCTACCAATGTTATAACCTACAGACGCTTAAACGCCAAATACAAGTTCGAAACAAAAAAGAAAAAGCGAAGCTTCCAGCTTCTTTACATCAACCATACAACCAGAAACTCTTTCATCTAAAATATGGAGCAACAAAAAACGCTTCTGCGGACTTAACCCAAGCTAACAAATTCACGCCATACTTAATCCCAAACACAACACAACAACAACAGATACTCTCAAAATAGCCAACCCTCTCGAAACAGAGCTCTCAAGCGACCTAAACTTCTTAGACGAATTCCGAAATAACAAATATGAAATCAACACAAACAATAATATACCGACCTCAACAGCTAAAACTTCAGGATTAAATAGAATTTCTTACGAAATGATACGCAACAGCTCCCTTACCACAAAAAAAAAAAAAAACAAAATAAAAAACATCTTTAACTAAATTTTTGAAAGCCACATACCTCAATCCTAAAAAATAAGCTTAGTCATACCGATACTTAAACCAAAAACTGACAAAACAAACATCTCTTCGTACAGACCCATTTCCGTCAACTGCTTTCTAACAAAAACACTAGACAAAATCATAGCGAAAAGACTATGGTGAATTGTAACCAACAACAAACTCTTACATACAAACCAATTCGGCTTTAAAAAAGGCAAATCGACTTCGGATAGTCTCCTATACGTAGACCATCTCAACAGCCAGCAGCATATGGTCGGCCGCTCACCAGCTACACGGCGAATTCGCGTAGTGACGGCGCGGCGAAGAGCGGTTGGAGAACGTGAGGTTTGAAGATCAAGAACGGAGAACGTGAGAGTTTGGAGATCAAGGACGGTGATCGTGAGAGTTTGGAGAGCAAGGACGGAGAACGTGAGAGCAAGAGAGTTAAGAGAGCAAGAGGGTTTGGAGACCAACAGAGTTTGGATACCAAGGATGGAGAAAGAGAGAGAGGAGACTTGGCGAGAAGAGCTAGAGAGAAGGTGCCACATCTTGGCAGAGGAGCGGCAAACAAGCAAGCTATATGCGCCACGGGAATCAGCGGGACGACAGCATCAGGCTGGACATCGGCGTGAAGCAGCGCATGAAGGACAAGAGGGTCAAACTGGAGCCATGGACTTTGGACCCGGTGTGGAGAGTTTCGACGGGCCGTGCGCAAAAGGGGAATAACGGTTCCCGGAGGCCAAGGGAGATCAGTCAGTCGATAACGGTCCGCCGAGCCCGATCAGTCGATCAAATACCAACCAAGCTAACTACGAGGGAGCCACAACAAGGCGAGCCGTCGAAAGCAGCGCCGTGGGAGCCTACAAAGAGCAAGATTGCCACATCGAGACGTTCGGGGTCAGGACTACAAGGAATCTTCTAACTGAGACACAGGTGGCTGAGGTCTAAAGGGGCACCACATGGCTAAGTCAAGGCGGTGAAGGCCGGCAACAAGAAATCGTGAGCTCGAGGTAAGCCTGTCGAACCCCACTGTACCTCGCCCCACGCACTACTTTAGCGTGTGCCGGCGTGAGCCCCGTGCGCCAAGTGCAGTTGAGCAGATCCTGGCGCGATCAGCCAGAAAGAAGAGAAGTCCCGGAACGGCGCGACCGAACCCCGAAGATAACGAGCCAGAAGGGAGAGAAGTCCCGGAGCGGTGCGACAGGCGTTATCTACTGTAATGACCTTAGATGCATAGACGAAGAAACAATCCTCCGAGAACTAAAACCACAGAAAGTAATTGAAGTCAAAAAAATAATGAAGAGACAAAACACCAACAATAACACCAACAGCTACAGCAACACCACCAACAACAACAACACCAACAACAACCAAACAGAAACCGGACTCATAATAATTACATTTAAAGCCCATCAACTCCCTGAAATACTACGAGTCGGCTAGGAAACAGTTTGCGTACGCAACAAAATCCATCTCCCACTGCGTTGCATAAAGTGCCTCCGCTTCGGACACCCTGCACCCATATGCAAGAGCAACGAAAAATGTTTAAACTGCTCAGATGAAAACCACACCAGCGGAGGAGAACTCTGCAAAAACGACAAAAAATGCCTAAAGAGCGTAAACAATCCTGAATATGACCCCCAACACAGCCCTTTGGACCGCAAATGCTCCACATTTCTTAAACAACAAGAACTCACTGCCATATAAATCACCGAAAAAGTCGATCATAGAACTGCTATGGGTATATACTTTGAGCGACACGGATACAAAACAAGAAACTCTTATGCAAATACACTTAAAAGCACCACAACCACAAAAGAATCCGATCTCCTAATACGCTCACATCAACATCTTCAAATGCACAAACTACAACCACAGGATGACACCGAAGCCATGCAAACGGACAACATGAACCCCAGCAGAATATCAACCGCATACGGATCTCAACGCACAAAGGACCTTAAACTAAAAATTTTCCCTAAAGATAAGTCAAACCCTCTGGGTACTAACTTGAAGCCAACTAAATCAAAATCCTTTAAAAAAAAAAAACAAACATACCACTAACAGCGACAGCGAATCGGTTTAAAAGTCACAGATCTCCCCTTCTCTAAAGTTCAACCTTAGAACTTCTTACACTACGAGAATGTCACTAATTATAATCCTATGGAATATTCAAGGATATACAAATAACTATAATAATCTCCTTATCCTGATTAATAAATACTATCCGCATATCATTACACTTATAGAAACACACATACAATACAATAACAATATACCAACTCCAATAAATTACACACTACTAACAGACATAGCCACCAATAGATTTAGCGGCGTAGCGCTATTAGTACACAAGTCAATTCAATATTCTATAGTAAACCAAACGACCTTGAAGCTCTAGCAATACACATAAAATCGAAGAAGAACATGCACATAAAGACAGCATACATTGCCCCAAACAAAACCGTCACAAACCAAATGCTTGAAGACACTTTATACAATAACCAAACACCATCAATAATTCTAGAAGACTTCAACGGATGGCACCCTGTCTGGGATTCCCCGAAAACGAATTCTCGAGGAAAAACAATACAACGATTTATTGACAACACACAGCTAATCTTACTAAATGACAAATCCCCCACACATTTCTCAACACACATACACGCATATCGCCCTTTCATTTTGCTCAGCAACACTTGTCCCACACGCCAAGTGGGAAATACTTAATGATCTCCACGGCAGTGACCATTTTCCGATAGTTATCAGTCTATTCCCTCCAAACACGATAAACAAATTTTCAAAACCATTTTTTATAATAAAAAAGCCAACTGGGAGCAACACGAGACTCTCACACACAAAAATAACGAAATATTCCCCACGTCACTAAACGTCAACAAAGAAGCCGCACAACTTAACAAAATTATATTACACAGAGCAAAAATTTCCATCCCACAAACCTCAGTAAATAGAAAGCCCTACAAGGTTCCATAGTGGAACAAAAAACTAGCACAGTTAAAAAAAGAAAAACAATTAGCTTGGAAAGCACTTAATCGCAACATCAACCTACCAATGTTATAACCTACAGACGCTTAAACGCCAAATACAAGTTCGAAACAAAAAAGAAAAAGCGAAGCTTCCAGCTCCTTTACATCAACCATACAACCAGAAACTCTTTCATCTAAAATATGGAGCAACAAAAAACGCTTCTGCGGACTTAACCCAAGCTAACAAATTCACGCCATACTTAATCCCAAACACAACACAACAACAACAGATACTCTCAAAATAGCCAACCCTCTCGAAACAGAGCTCTCAAGCGACCTAAACTTCTTAGACGAATTCCGAAATAACAAATATGAAATCAACACAAACAATAATATACCGACCTCAACAGCTAAAACTTCAGGATTAAATAGAATTTCTTACGAAATGATACGCAACAGCTCCCTTACCACAAAAAAAAAAAAAACAAAATAAAAAACATCTTTAACTAAATTTTTGAAAGCCACATACCTCAATCCTAAAAAATAAGCTTAGTCATACCGATACTTAAACCAAAAACTGACAAAACAAACATCTCTTCGTACAGACCCATTTCCGTCAACTGCTTTCTAACAAAAACACTAGACAAAATCATAGCGAAAAGACTATGGTGAATTGTAACCAACAACAAACTCTTACATACAAACCAATTCGGCTTTAAAAAAGGCAAATCGACTTCGGATAGTCTCCTATACGTAGACCATCTCAACAGCCAGCAGCATATGGTCGGCCGCTCACCAGCTACACGGCGAATTCGCGTAGTGACGGCGCGGCGAAGAGCGGTTGGAGAACGTGAGGTTTGAAGATCAAGAACGGAGAACGTGAGAGTTTGGAGATCAAGGACGGTGATCGTGAGAGTTTGGAGAGCAAGGACGGAGAACGTGAGAGCAAGAGAGTTAAGAGAGCAAGAGGGTTTGGAGACCAACAGAGTTTGGATACCAAGGATGGAGAAAGAGAGAGAGGAGACTTGGCGAGAAGAGCTAGAGAGAAGGTGCCACATCTTGGCAGAGGAGCGGCAAACAAGCAAGCTATATGCGCCACGGGAATCAGCGGGACGACAGCATCAGGCTGGACATCGGCGTGAAGCAGCGCATGAAGGACAAGAGGGTCAAACTGGAGCCATGGACTTTGGACCCGGTGTGGAGAGTTTCGACGGGCCGTGCGCAAAAGGGGAATAACGGTTCCCGGAGGCCAAGGGAGATCAGTCAGTCGATAACGGTCCGCCGAGCCCGATCAGTCGATCAAATACCAACCAAGCTAACTACGAGGGAGCCACAACAAGGCGAGTCGTCGAAAGCAGCGCCGTGGGAGCCTACAAAGAGCAAGATTGCCACATCGAGACGTTCGGGGTCAGGACTACAAGGAATCTTCTAACTGAGACACAGGTGGCTGAGGTCTGAAGGGGCACCACATGGCTAAGTCAAGGCGGTGAAGGCCGGCAACAAGAAATCGTGAGCTCGAGGTAAGCCTGTCGAACCCCACTGTACCTCGCCCCACGCACTACTTTAGCGTGTGCCGGCGTGAGCCCCGTGCGCCAAGTGCAGTTGAGCAGATCCTGGCGCGATCAGCCAGAAAGAAGAGAAGTCCCGGAACGGCGCGACCGAACCCCGAAGATAACGAGCCAGAAGGGAGAGAAGTCCCGGAGCGGTGCGACAGGCGTTATCTACTGTAATGACCTTAGATGCATAGACGAAGAAACAATCCTCCGAGAACTAAAACCACAGAAAGTAATTGAAGTCAAAAAAATAATGAAGAGACAAAACACCAACAATAACACCAACAGCTACAGCAACACCACCAACAACAACAACACCAACAACAACCAAACAGAAACCGGACTCATAATAATTACATTTAAAGCCCATCAACTCCCTGAAATACTACGAGTCGGCTAGGAAACAGTTTGCGTACGCAACAAAATCCATCTCCCACTGCGTTGCATAAAGTGCCTCCGCTTCGGACACCCTGCACCCATATGCAAGAGCAACGAAAAATGTTTAAACTGCTCAGATGAAAACCACACCAGCGGAGGAGAACTCTGCAAAAACGACAAAAAATGCCTAAAGAGCGTAAACAATCCTGAATATGACCCCCAACACAGCCCTTTGGACCGCAAATGCTCCACATTTCTTAAACAACAAGAACTCACTGCCATATAAATCACCGAAAAAGTCGATCATAGAACTGCTATGGGTATATACTTTGAGCGACACGGATACAAAACAAGAAACTCTTATGCAAACACACTTAAAAGCACCACAACCACAAAAGAATCCGATCTCCTAATACGCTCACATCAACATCTTCAAATGCACAAACTACAACCACAGGATGACACCGAAGCCATGCAAACGGACAACATGAACCCCAGCAGAATATCAACCGCATACGGATCTCAACGCACAAAGGACCTTAAACTAAAAATTTTCCCTAAAGATAAGTCAAACCCTCTGGGTACTAACTTGAAGCCAACTAAATCAAAATCCTTTAAAAAAAAAAAACAAACATACCACTAACAGCGACAGCGAATCGGTTTAAAAGTCACAGATCTCCCCTTCTCTAAAGTTCAACCTTAGAACTTCTTACACTACGAGAATGTCACTAATTATAATCCTATGGAATATTCAAGGATATACAAATAACTATAATAATCTCCTTATCCTGATTAATAAATACTATCCGCATATCATTACACTTATAGAAACACACATACAATACAATAACAATATACCAACTCCAATAAATTACACACTACTAACAGACATAGCCACCAATAGATTTAGCGGCGTAGCGCTATTAGTACACAAGTCAATTCAATATTCTATAGTAAACCAAACGACCTTGAAGCTCTAGCAATACACATAAAATCGAAGAAGAACATGCACATAAAGACAGCATACATTGCCCCAAACAAAACCGTCACAAACCAAATGCTTGAAGACACTTTATACAATAACCAAACACCATCAATAATTCTAGAAGACTTCAACGGATGGCACCCTGTCTGGGATTCCCCGAAAACGAATTCTCGAGGAAAAACAATACAACGATTTATTGACAACACACAGCTAATCTTACTAAATGACAAATCCCCCACACATTTCTCAACACACATACACGCATATCGCCCTTTCATTTTGCTCAGCAACACTTGTCCCACACGCCAAGTGGGAAATACTTAATGATCTCCACGGCAGTGACCATTTTCCGATAGTTATCAGTCTATTCCCTCCAAACACGATAAACAAATTTTCAAAACCATTTTTTATAATAAAAAAGCCAACTGGGAGCAACACGAGACTCTCACACACAAAAATAACGAAATATTCCCCACGTCACTAAACGTCAACAAAGAAGCCGCACAACTTAACAAAATTATATTACACAGAGCAAAAATTTCCATCCCACAAACCTCAGTAAATAGAAAGCCCTACAAGGTTCCATAGTGGAACAAAAAACTAGCACAGTTAAAAAAAGAAAAACAATTAGCTTGGAAAGCACTTAATCGCAACATCAACCTACCAATGTTATAACCTACAGACGCTTAAACGCCAAATACAAGTTCGAAACAAAAAAGAAAAAGCGAAGCTTCCAGCTCCTTTACATCAACCATACAACCAGAAACTCTTTCATCTAAAATATGGAGCAACAAAAAACGCTTCTGCGGACTTAACCCAAGCTAACAAATTCACGCCATACTTAATCCCAAACACAACACAACAACAACAGATACTCTCAAAATAGCCAACCCTCTCGAAACAGAGCTCTCAAGCGACCTAAACTTCTTAGACGAATTCCGAAATAACAAATATGAAATCAACACAAACAATAATATACCGACCTCAACAGCTAAAACTTCAGGATTAAATAGAATTTCTTACGAAATGATACGCAACAGCTCCCTTACCACAAAAAAAAAAAAACAAAATAAAAAACATCTTTAACTAAATTTTTGAAAGCCACATACCTCAATCCTAAAAAATAAGCTTAGTCATACCGATACTTAAACCAAAAACTGACAAAACAAACATCTCTTCGTACAGACCCATTTCCGTCAACTGCTTTCTAACAAAAACACTAGACAAAATCATAGCGAAAAGACTATGGTGAATTGTAACCAACAACAAACTCTTACATACAAACCAATTCGGCTTTAAAAAAGGCAAATCGACTTCGGATAGTCTCCTATACGTAGACCATCTCAACAGCCAGCAGCATATGGTCGGCCGCTCACCAGCTACACGGCGAATTCGCGTAGTGACGGCGCGGCGAAGAGCGGTTGGAGAACGTGAGGTTTGAAGATCAAGAACGGAGAACGTGAGAGTTTGGAGATCAAGGACGGTGATCGTGAGAGTTTGGAGAGCAAGGACGGAGAACGTGAGAGCAAGAGAGTTAAGAGAGCAAGAGGGTTTGGAGACCAACAGAGTTTGGATACCAAGGATGGAGAAAGAGAGAGAGGAGACTTGGCGAGAAGAGCTAGAGAGAAGGTGCCACATCTTGGCAGAGGAGCGGCAAACAAGCAAGCTATATGCGCCACGGGAATCAGCGGGACGACAGCATCAGGCTGGACATCGGCGTGAAGCAGCGCATGAAGGACAAGAGGGTCAAACTGGAGCCATGGACTTTGGACCCGGTGTGGAGAGTTTCGACGGGCCGTGCGCAAAAGGGGAATAACGGTTCCCGGAGGCCAAGGGAGATCAGTCAGTCGATAACGGTCCGCCGAGCCCGATCAGTCGATCAAATACCAACCAAGCTAACTACGAGGGAGCCACAACAAGGCGAGTCGTCGAAAGCAGCGCCGTGGGAGCCTACAAAGAGCAAGATTGCCACATCGAGACGTTCGGGGTCAGGACTACAAGGAATCTTCTAACTGAGACACAGGTGGCTGAGGTCTGAAGGGGCACCACATGGCTAAGTCAAGGCGGTGAAGGCCGGCAACAAGAAATCGTGAGCTCGAGGTAAGCCTGTCGAACCCCACTGTACCTCGCCCCACGCACTACTTTAGCGTGTGCCGGCGTGAGCCCCGTGCGCCAAGTGCAGTTGAGCAGATCCTGGCGCGATCAGCCAGAAAGAAGAGAAGTCCCGGAACGGCGCGACCGAACCCCGAAGATAACGAGCCAGAAGGGAGAGAAGTCCCGGAGCGGTGCGACAGGCGTTATCTACTGTAATGACCTTAGATGCATAGACGAAGAAACAATCCTCCGAGAACTAAAACCACAGAAAGTAATTGAAGTCAAAAAAATAATGAAGAGACAAAACACCAACAATAACACCAACAGCTACAGCAACACCACCAACAACAACAACACCAACAACAACCAAACAGAAACCGGACTCATAATAATTACATTTAAAGCCCATCAACTCCCTGAAATACTACGAGTCGGCTAGGAAACAGTTTGCGTACGCAACAAAATCCATCTCCCACTGCGTTGCATAAAGTGCCTCCGCTTCGGACACCCTGCACCCATATGCAAGAGCAACGAAAAATGTTTAAACTGCTCAGATGAAAACCACACCAGCGGAGGAGAACTCTGCAAAAACGACAAAAAATGCCTAAAGAGCGTAAACAATCCTGAATATGACCCCCAACACAGCCCTTTGGACCGCAAATGCTCCACATTTCTTAAACAACAAGAACTCACTGCCATATAAATCACCGAAAAAGTCGATCATAGAACTGCTATGGGTATATACTTTGAGCGACACGGATACAAAACAAGAAACTCTTATGCAAACACACTTAAAAGCACCACAACCACAAAAGAATCCGATCTCCTAATACGCTCACATCAACATCTTCAAATGCACAAACTACAACCACAGGATGACACCGAAGCCATGCAAACGGACAACATGAACCCCAGCAGAATATCAACCGCATACGGATCTCAACGCACAAAGGACCTTAAACTAAAAATTTTCCCTAAAGATAAGTCAAACCCTCTGGGTACTAACTTGAAGCCAACTAAATCAAAATCCTTTAAAAAAAAAAAACAAACATACCACTAACAGCGACAGCGAATCGGTTTAAAAGTCACAGATCTCCCCTTCTCTAAAGTTCAACCTTAGAACTTCTTACACTACGAGAATGTCACTAATTATAATCCTATGGAATATTCAAGGATATACAAATAACTATAATAATCTCCTTATCCTGATTAATAAATACTATCCGCATATCATTACACTTATAGAAACACACATACAATACAATAACAATATACCAACTCCAATAAATTACACACTACTAACAGACATAGCCACCAATAGATTTAGCGGCGTAGCGCTATTAGTACACAAGTCAATTCAATATTCTATAGTAAACCAAACGACCTTGAAGCTCTAGCAATACACATAAAATCGAAGAAGAACATGCACATAAAGACAGCATACATTGCCCCAAACAAAACCGTCACAAACCAAATGCTTGAAGACACTTTATACAATAACCAAACACCATCAATAATTCTAGAAGACTTCAACGGATGGCACCCTGTCTGGGATTCCCCGAAAACGAATTCTCGAGGAAAAACAATACAACGATTTATTGACAACACACAGCTAATCTTACTAAATGACAAATCCCCCACACATTTCTCAACACACATACACGCATATCGCCCTTTCATTTTGCTCAGCAACACTTGTCCCACACGCCAAGTGGGAAATACTTAATGATCTCCACGGCAGTGACCATTTTCCGATAGTTATCAGTCTATTCCCTCCAAACACGATAAACAAATTTTCAAAACCATTTTTTATAATAAAAAAGCCAACTGGGAGCAACACGAGACTCTCACACACAAAAATAACGAAATATTCCCCACGTCACTAAACGTCAACAAAGAAGCCGCACAACTTAACAAAATTATATTACACAGAGCAAAAATTTCCATCCCACAAACCTCAGTAAATAGAAAGCCCTACAAGGTTCCATAGTGGAACAAAAAACTAGCACAGTTAAAAAAAGAAAAACAATTAGCTTGGAAAGCACTTAATCGCAACATCAACCTACCAATGTTATAACCTACAGACGCTTAAACGCCAAATACAAGTTCGAAACAAAAAAGAAAAAGCGAAGCTTCCAGCTCCTTTACATCAACCATACAACCAGAAACTCTTTCATCAAAAATAGGGAGCAACAAAAAACGCTTCTGCGGACTTAACCCAAGCTAACAAATTCACGCCATACTTAATCCCAAACACAACACAACAACAACAGATACTCTCAAAATAGCCAACCCTCTCGAAACAGAGCTCTCAAGCGACCTAAACTTCTTAGATGAATTCCGAAATAACAAATATGAAATCAACACAAACAATAATATACCGACCTCAACAGCTAAAACTTCAGGATTAAATAGAATTTCTTACGAAATGATACGCAACAGCTCCCTTACCACAAAAAAAAAAAAAAACAAAATAAAAAACATCTTTAACCAAATTTTTGAAAGCCACATACCCTAATCCTAAAAAATAAGCTTAGTCATACCGATACTTAAACCAAAAACTGACAAAACAAACATCTCTTCGTACAGACCCATTTCCCTCAACTGCAAACTGCAAAAACACTAGACAATATCATAGCGAAAAGACTATGGTGTTTTGTGACCCACAACAAACTCTTAAATACAAACCAATTGGGCTTTAAAAAAGGCAAATCGACTTTGGATAGTCTCCTATACATAGACCATCTCAACAGCCAGCAGCATATGGTCGGCCGCTCACCAGCTACACGGCGAATTCGCGTAGTGACGGCGCGGCGAAGAGCGGTTGGAGAACGTGAGGTTTGAAGATCAAGAACGGAGAACGTGAGAGTATGGAGATCAAGGACGGTGATCGTGAGAGTTTGGAGAGCAAGGACGGAGAACGTGAGAGCAAGAGAGTTAAGAGAGCAAGAGGGTTTGGAGACCAACAGAGTTTGGATACCAAGGATGGAGAAAGAGAGAGAGGAGACTTGGCGAGAAGAGCTAGAGAGAAGGTGCCACATCTTGGCAGAGGAGCGGCAAACAAGCAAGCTATATGCGCCACGGGAATCAGCGGGACGACAGCATCAGGCTGGACATCGGCGTGAAGCAGCGCATGAAGGACAAGAGGGTCAAACTGGAGCCATGGACTTTGGACCCGGTGTGGAGAGTTTCGACGGGCCGTGCGCAAAAGGGGAATAACGGTTTCCGGAGGCCAAGGGAGATCAGTCAGTCGAGCCCGATCAGTCGATCAAATACCAACCAAGCTAACTACGAGGGAGCCACAACAAGGCGAGTCGTCGAAAGCAGCGCCGTGGGAGCCTACAAAGAGCAAGATTGCCACATCGAGACGTTCGGGGTCAGGACTACAAGGAATCTTATAACTGAGACACAGGTGGCTGAGGTCTAAAGGGGCACCACATGGCTAAGTCAAGGCGGTGAAGGCCGGCAACAAGAAATCGTGAGCTCGAGGTAAGCCTGTCGAACCCCACTGTACCTCGCCCCACGCACTACTTTAGCGTGTGCCGGCGTGAGCCCCGTGCGCCAAGTGCAGTTGAGCAGATCCTGGCACGATCAGCCAGAAAGAAGAGAAGTCCCGGAACGGCGCGACCGAACCCCGAAGATAACGAGCCAGAAGGGAGAGAAGTCCCGGAGCGGTGCGACAGGCGTTATCTACTGTAATGACCTTAGATGCATAGACGAAGAAACAATCCTCCGAGAACTAAAACCACAGAAAGTAATTGAAGTCAAAAAAATAATGAAGAGACAAAACACCAACAATAACACCAACAGCTACAGCAACACCACCAACAACAACAACACCAACAACAACCAAACAGAAACCGGACTCATAATAATTACATTTAAAGCCCATCAACTCCCTGAAATACTACGAGTCGGCTAGGAAACAGTTTGCGTACACAACAAAATCCATCTCCCACTGCGTTGCATAAAGTGCCTCCGCTTCGGACACCCTGCACCCATATGCAAGAGCAACGAAAAATGTTTAAACTGCTCAGATGAAAACCACACCAGCGGAGGAGAACTCTGCAAAAACGACAAAAAATGCCTAAAGAGCGTAAACAATCCTGAATATGACCCCCAACACAGCCCTTTGGACCGCAAATGCTCCACATTTCTTAAACAACAAGAACTCACTGCCATATAAATCACCGAAAAAGTCGATCATAGAACTGCTATGGGTATATACTTTGAGCGACACGGATACAAAACAAGAAACTCTTATGCAAACACACTTAAAAGCACCACAACCACAAAAGAATCCGATCTCCTAATACGCTCACATCAACATCTTCAAATGCACAAACTACAACCACAGGATGACACCGAAGCCATGCAAACGGACAACATGAACCCCAGCAGAATATCAACCGCATACGGATCTCAACGCACAAAGGACCTTAAACTAAAAATTTTCCCTAAAGATAAGTCAAACCCTCTGGGTACTAACTTGAAGCCAACTAAATCAAAATCCTTTAAAAACAAAAAACAAACATACCACTAACAGCGACAGCGAATCGGTTTAAAAGTCACAGATCTCCCCTTCTCTAAAGTTCAACCTTAGAACTTCTTACACTACGAGAATGTCACTAATTATAATCCTATGGAATATTCAAGGATATACAAATAACTATAATAATCTCCTTATCCTGATTAATAAATACTATCCGCATATCATTACACTTATAGAAACACACATACAATACAATAACAATATACCAACTCCAATAAATTACACACTACTAACAGACATAGCCACCAATAGATTTAGCGGCGTAGCGCTATTAGTACACAAGTCAATTCAATATTCTATAGTAAACCAAACGACCTTGAAGCTCTAGCAATACACATAAAATCGAAGAAGAACATGCACATAAAGACAGCATACATTGCCCCAAACAAAACCGTCACAAACCAAATGCTTGAAGACACTTTATACAATAACCAAACACCATCAATAATTCTAGAAGACTTCAACGGATGGCACCCTGTCTGGGATTCCCCGAAAACGAATTCTCGAGGAAAAACAATACAACGATTTATTGACAACACACAGCTAATCTTACTAAATGACAAATCCCCCACACATTTCTCAACACACATACACGCATATCGCCCTTTCATTTTGCTCAGCAACACTTGTCCCACACGCCAAGTGGGAAATACTTAATGATCTCCACGGCAGTGACCATTTTCCGATAGTTATCAGTCTATTCCCTCCAAACACGATAAACAAATTTTCAAAACCATTTTTTATAATAAAAAAGCCAACTGGGAGCAACACGAGACTCTCACACACAAAAATAACGAAATATTCCCCACGTCACTAAACGTCAACAAAGAAGCCGCACAACTTAACAAAATTATATTACACAGAGCAAAAATTTCCATCCCACAAACCTCAGTAAATAGAAAGCCCTACAAGGTTCCATAGTGGAACAAAAAACTAGCACAGTTAAAAAAAGAAAAACAATTAGCTTGGAAAGCACTTAATCGCAACATCAACCTACCAATGTTATAAACTACAGACGCTTAAACGCCAAATACAAGTTCGAAACAAAAAAGAAAAAGCGAAGCTTCCAGCTCCTTTACATCAACCATACAACCAGAAACTCTTTCATCTAAAATATGGAGCAACAAAAAACGCTTGAGCGGACTTAACCCAAGCTAACAAATTCACGCCATACTTAATCCCAAACACAACACAACAACAACAGATACTCTCAAAATAGCCAACTCCAACTAACAAATATAAAATCAACACAAACAATAATACACCAACCTCAACAGCCAAAACTATCGAGGAAAACATAGCTCACCTTGAATAAATTGCAGCACTACAAACACTTAAAAGATCCACTCCAGGATTAAATAGAATTTCTTACGAAATGATACGCAACAGCTCCCTTACCAGAAAAAAACAGAATAATAAACCTCTTTAACCAAATTTTCGAGAGCTACATACCTCAATCCTATAAAATAAGCTTAGTCACACCGATACTTAAACCAAAAACCGACAAAACAAACACCTCTTCGTACAGAGACAAACACTAGACAAAATCATAGCGAAAAGACTATGGTGGCTTGTGACCCACAACAAACTTTTAAATACAAACCAATTCGGCTTTAAAAAAGGCAAATCGACTTCGGATAGTCTCCTATACGTAGACCATCTTATAACGAAGTCGTCACTCTTGACTTTTCAAGAGCAAGCGGTTGGAGAGCGTGAGAGTTTGGAGATCAAGGACGGAGAACGTGAGAGTTTGGAGATCAAGGACGGAGATCGTGAGAGTTTGGAGAGCAAGAGAGTTTGGAGATCAAGGGAGTTTAGAGAGCAAGAGAGGGTAGAGAGATAGAGGGTTTGGAGACCAACAGAATTTGGATACCAAGGATGGAGAAAGAGAGAGAGGAGACTTGGCGAGAAGAGCGAGGGTGCCGTGTGCAAAAGGAAGTAACGGGACCGCCGCCGGACTTTGGACGCGGCCGTGAACTTTGGACCGAGAGAGAAGGTGCCACATCTCGGCACAGCAGCGGCACACAAGTATGCTATATGCGTCACGGGAGCGGGACGACAGCTTCAGGCTGGACATCAGCGTGAAGCAGCGCATGAAGGACAAGAGGGTCAAACTGGAGCCGTGGACTTTGGACCCGGTGTGGAGAGATTCGACGGGCCGTGCTCAAAAGGGGAATAACGGTTCCCGGAGGCCAAGGGAGATCAGTCAGTTGATAACGGTCCGCCGAGCCCGATCAGTCGATCACGAAAAGAAGAGTCGGAGAATTGAGACAAGCAGTCGATCAAATACCAACCAAGCAAACTACGAGGGAGCCACAACAAGGCGAGTCGTCGAAAGCAGCGCCGTGGGAGCCTACAAGGAGCAAGATTGCTACAGAGAGGCGTTCGGGATCAGGACTAAAGGAATCTCCGGACTGAGACACAGGTGGCTGAGGTCTAAAGGGGCACCACACGGCTAAGTCAAGGCGGTCTGCTTATTCCTGCCAACGAAGTCCTGGCGTTACCCCTGGAGGGTCTACCACAATTCGAGCAGTGAAGGCCGGCGACAAGAAATCGTGAGCTCGGGGGTAAGCCTGTCGAACCCCAGTGTACCTCGCTCCAAGCACTACTTTATCGTGTCCCGTTGTGAGCCCCGTGCGCCAAGTGGAGTTGAGCAGATCCTGGCGCGATCAGCCAGAAGGAAGAGAAGTCCGGGAGCGGCACGACCGAACCCCGAGAATAACGAGCCAGAAGGGAGAGAAGTCCCGGAGCCATGCGACAGAACCCCGAGATAACGAGGCGTTATCTACTGTAATGACCTTAGATACATAGACGAAGAAACCATCCTCAGAGAACTAAAACCACAGAAAGTAATTGAAGTCAAAGAAATAATGAAGAGACCAACCACCAACAATAACACCAACAGCTACAGCAACACCACCAACAACAAGAACACCAACAACAACCTAACAGAAACCGGACTCATAATAATTACATTTAAAACCCATTAACTCCGTGAAATACTCCGAGACCTTTGGACCGCAAATGCTCCACATTCCTTAAACAACAAGAACTCACTGCCATATAAATCACCGAAAAAGTCGATCATAGAACTGCTCTGGGTATATACTTTGAGCGACACGGATACAAAACAAGAAACTCTTATGCAAACACACTTAAAAGCACCACAACCACAATAAGAACCCGATCTCCAAATACGCTCACATCAACATCTTCAAATGCACAAACTACAACCACATCCTGCGATCACAACCAAACAAACACACCTTCAACCTCATCTGCATCAATCAAAACAACACCGGCACCGGAAAAAATTCTCCAAAACCACAACCAACACGACCAGGATGACACCGAAACCATGGAAACGGACAACATGAACCCCAGAATATCAACCGCATACGGATCTCAACGCACAAAGGACCTTAAACTAAAAATTTTCCCTAAAGATAAGTCAAACCCTCTGGGTACTAACTTCAAAAAAATTAAATCAAAATCCTTTAAAAAAAAAACAAACATACCACTAACAGCGACAGCAAATCGGTTTAAAAGTCACAGATCTCCCTTACTTTAAAGTTCAACCTTAGAACTTCTTACAGAATGTCACTAATTTTAATTCAATGGAATATTCAAGGATATACAAATACCTAGATAATAATCTCCTTATCCTGATTAAAAACTACTCTCCGCTATCATTACGCTTAAAGAAACACACATACAATACAATAACAATAGTAGCGCTATTAGTACACAAGTCAATTCAATATTCTATGGTAAACCAAACGACTTTGAAGCTCTAGCAATACACATAAAATCCAAGAAGAACATGCACATAAAGACAACATACTTTGCCCCAAAACAGAACATTCACAAACCAAATGCTTGAAGACACTTTGTACAATAACCAAACTTCAACGGATGGCACCCTGCCTGGGATTCCCCGAAAACGAATTCTCGAGGAAAAACAATACAACGATTTATTGACAACACACAGCTAATCCTACTAAATGACAAATCCCCCACACATTTCTCAACACATAACACATACACGCATATCGCCCTTTCACTTTGGTCAGCAACACTTGCCCCACACGCCAAGTGGGAAATACTTAATGATCTCCACGGCAGTGACCATTTTCCGATAGCTATCTGTCTATTCCCTCCAAACACGATAAACAAATTTTCAAAACCATTTTTTATAATAAAAAAGCCAACTGGGAGCAATACGAGACTCTCACACACAAAAATAACGAAATATTCCCCACGTCACTAAACGTCAACAAAGAAGCCGCACAACTTAACAAAATTATATTACATAGAGCAAACATTTCCATCCCACAAACCTCAGTAAATAGAAAGCCCTACAAGGTTCCATAGTGGAACAAAAAACTAGCACAGTTAAAAAAAGAAAAACAATTAGCTTGGAAAGCACTTAATCGCAACATCAACCTACCAATGTTATAAACTACAGACGCTTAAACGTCAAATACAAGTTCGAAATAAAAAAAGAAAAAGCGAAGCTTCCAGCGCCCTGACAATACCATACAACCAAAAACGCCCTCATCTAAAATATGGAGCAAAAAAAGGCGCTTCTGCGGACTTAATCCAAGCTAAAAAATTCACGCCATACTTAATCCCAAAAACAACACAACAACAAAAGATACTCTCAAAATAGCCAACTCTCTCGAAACAGAGCTCTCAAGCGACCTAAACTTCTTAGACGAATTCCGAAATAACAAATATAAAATCAACACAAACAATAATACACCGACCTCAACAGCTAAAACTTCAGGATTAAATAGAATTTCTTACGAAATTATACGCAACAGCTCCCTTACCACAAAAAAAAAACAAAATAAAAAACCTCTTTAACCAAATTTTTGAAAGCCACATACCTCAATCCTAAAAAATAAGCTTAGTCCTACCGATACTTAAACTAAAAACTGACAAAACAAACATCTCTTCGTACAGACCCATTTCCGTCAACTGTTGCCTAACAAAAACACTAGACAAAATCATAGCGAAATGACTATGGTGGTTTGTAACCCACAACAAACTCCTAAATACAAACCAATTCGGCTTTAAAAAAGGCAAATCGACTTCGGATAGTCTCCTATACGTAGACCATCTCAACAGCCAGCAGCATATGGCCGGCCGTTCACCAGGTACGCGGCGAATTCGCGTAGTGACGGCGCGGCGAAGAGCGGTTGGAGAACGTGGGAGTTTAGAGATCAAGAACGGAGAACGTGAGAGTTTGGAGATCAAGGACGGGGAACGTGAGAGTTTGGAGATCAAGGACGGAGATCCTGAGAGTTTGGAGAGCAAGAGAGTTTGGAGAGCAAGGGAGCTTAGAGAGCAAGAGAGGGTAGAGAGATAGAGGGTTTGGAGACCAACAAAATTTGGATACCAAGGATGGAGAAAGAGAGAGAGGAGACTTGGCGAGAAGAGCGAGGGTGCCGTGTGCAAAAGGAAGTAACGGGACCGCCGCCGGACTTTGGACGCGGCCGTGAACTTTGGACCGAGAGAGAAGGTGCCACATCTCGGCAGAGGAGCGGCACACAAGTATGCTATATGCGTCACGGGAATCAGCGGGACGACAGCATCAGGCTGGACATCAGCGTGAAGCAGCGCATGAAGGACAAGAGGGTCAAACTGGAGCCATGGACTTTGGACCCGGTGTGGAGAGTTTCGACGGGCCGTGCGCAAAAGGGGAATAACGGTTCCCGGAGGCCAAGGGAGATCAGTCAGTCGATAACGGTCCGCCGAGCCCGATCAGTCGATCAAATACCAACCAAGCTAACTACGAGGGAGCCACAACAAGGCGAGTCGTCGAAAGCAGCGCCGTGGGAGCCTACAAAGAGCAAGATTGCCACATCGAGACGTTCGGGGTCAGGACTACAAGGAATCTTCTAACTGAGACACAGGTGGCTGAGGTCTAAAGGGGCACCACATGGCTAAGTCAAGGCGGTGAAGGCCGGCGACAAGAAATCGTGAGCTCGAGGTAAGCCTGTCGAACCCCAGTGTACCTCGCCCCACGCACTACTTTAGCGTGTGCCGGCGTGAGCCCCGTGCGCCAAGTGGAGTTGAGCAGATCCTGGCGCGATCAGCCAGAAGGAAGAGAAGTCCCGGAGCGGCGCGACCGAACCCCGAAGATAACGAGCCAGAAGGGAGAGAAGTCCCGGAGCGGTGCGACAGGCGTTATCTACTGTAATGACCTTAGATGCATAGACGAAGAAACAATCCTCCGAGAACTAAAACCACAGAAAGTAATTGAAGTCAAAAAAATAATGAAGAGACAAAACACCAACAATAACACCAACAGCTACAGCAACACCACCAACAACAACAACACCAACAACAACCTAACAGAAACCGGACTCATAATAATTACATTTAAAACCCATTAACTTCGTGAAATACTGCGAGACCTTTGGACCGCAAATGCTCCACATTTCTTAAACAACAAGAACTCACTACCATATAAATCACCGAAAAAGTCGATCATAGAACTGCTCTGGGTATATACTTTGAGCGACACGGATACAAAACAAGAAACTCTTATGCAAACACACTTAAAAGCACCACAACCACAATAAGAACCCGATCTCCAAATACGCTCACATCAACATCTTCAAATGCACAAACTACAACCACACCCTGCGATCACAACCAAACAAACACACCTTCTACCTCATCTGCATCAATCAAAACAACACCGGCACCGGAAAAAATTCTCCAAAACCACAACCAACACGACCAGGATGACACCGAAGCCATGGAAACGGACAACATGAACCCCAGCAGAATATCAACCGCATACGGATCTCAACGCACAAAGGACCTTAAACTAAAAATTTTCCCTAAAGATAAGTCAAACCCTCTGGGTACTAACTTGAAACCAACTAAATCAAAATCCTTAAAAAAAACAAACATACCACTAACAGCGACAGCGATTCGGTTTAAAAGTCACAGATCTCCCCTACTTTTAAGTTCAACCTTAGAACTTCTTACACTACGAGAATTTCACTGATTATAATCCTATGGAATATTCAAGGATATACAAATAACTATAATAATCTCCTTATCCTGATTAAAAAATACTATCCGCATATCATTACACTTATAGAAACACACATACAATACAATAACAATATACCAACTCCAATAAATTACACACTGCTAACAGACATAGCCACCAATAGATTTAGCGGCGTAGCGCTATTAGTACACAAGTCAATTCAATATTCTATAGTAAACCAAACGACCTTGAAGCTCTAGCAATACACATAAAATCCAAGAAGAACATGCACATAAAGACAACATACATTACCCAAACAAAACCGTCACAAACCAAATGCTTGAAGACACTTTATACAATAACCAAACACCAGCAATAATTCTAGGAGACTTCAACGGATGGCACCCTGCCTGGGATTTCCCGAAAACGAATTCTCAAGAAAAAACAATACAACGTTTTATTGACAACACACAGCTAATCTTACTTAATGACAAATCCCCCACACATTTCTCAACACACAACACATACACGCATATCGACCTTTCACTTTGCTCAGCAACACTTGCCCCACACGCCAAATGGGAAATGCTTAATGATCTCCAAGGCAGTGACTATTTTCCGATAGTTATCTGTCTATTCCCTCCAAACACGATAAACAAATTTTCAAAACCATTTTTTATAATAAAAAAGCCAACTGGGAGCAATACGAGACTCTCACACACAAAAATAACGAAATATTCCCCACGTCACTAAACGTCAACAAAGAAGCCGCACAACTTAACAAAATTATATTACATAGAGCAAACATTTCCATCCCACAAACCTCAGTAAATAGAAAGCCCTACAAGGTTCCCTAGTGGAACAAAAAACTAGCACAGTTAAAAAAAGAAAAACAATTAGCTTGGAAAGCACTTAATCGCAACATCAACCTACCAATGTTATAAACTAGAGACGCTTAAACGCCAAATACAAGTTCGAAACAAAAAAAGAAAAAGCAAAGCTTCCAGCTCCTTTACATCTACCATACAACCAGAAACTCTTTCATCTAAAATATGGAGCAACAAAAAACGCTTCTGCGGACTTAACCCAAGCTAACAAATTCACGCCATACTTAATCCCAAAAACAACACAACAAAAACAGATACTCTTAAAATAGCCAACTCCAACTAACAAATATAAAATCAACACAAACAATAATACACCGACCTCAACAGCCAAAACTATCGAGGAAAACATAACTCACCTTGAATAAATTGCAGCACTACAAACACTTAAAGGATCCACTCCAGGATTAAATAGAATTTCTTACGAAATGATACGCAACAGCTCCCTTACCACAAAAAAACAGAATAAAAAACCTCTTTAACCAAATTTTCGAGAGCCACATACCTCAATCCTATAAAATAAGCTTAGTCATACCGATACTTAAACCAAAAACCGACAAAACAAACACCTCTTCGTACAGACACAAACACTAGACAAAATCATAGCGAAAAGACTATGGTGGCTTGTGACCCACAACAAACTTTTAAATACAAACCAATTCGGCTTTAAAAAAGGCAAATCGACTTCGGATAGTCTCCTATACGTAGACCATCTTATAACGAAGTCGTCACTCTTGACTTTTCAAGAGCAAGCAGCACATGGCGAATTCGCGTAGTGACAGCGCGGGGAAGAGCGGTTGGAGAACGTTAGAGTTTGGAGATCAAGAACGGAGAACGTGAGAGTTTGGAGATCAAGGACGGAGAACGTGAGAGTTTGGAGATCAAGGATGGAGATCGTGAGAGTTTGGAGAGCAAGAGAGTTTAGAGAGCAAGGGAGTTTAGAGAGCAAGAGAGGGTAGAGAGATAGAGGGTTTGGAGACCAACAGTGTTTGGATACCAAGGATGGAGAAAGAGAGAGAGGAGACTTGGCGAGAAGAGCGAGGGTGCCGTGTGCAAAAAGGAAATAACGGGACCGCCGCCGGACTTTGGACGCGGCCGTGAACTTTGGACCGAGAGAGAAGGTGCCACATCTCGGCAGAGGAGCGGCACACAAGTATGCTATATGCGTCACGGGGATCAGCGGGACGACAGCATCAGGCTGGACATCAACATGAAGCAGCGCATGAAGGACAAGAGGGTCAAACTGGAGCCATGGACTTTGGACCCGGTGTGGAGAGTTTCGACGGGCCGTGCGCAAAAGGGGAATAACGGTTCCCGGAGGCCAAGGGAGATCAGTCAGTCGATAACGGTCCGCCGAGCCCGATCAGTCGATCAAATACCAACCAAGCTAACTACGAGGGAGCCACAACAAGGCGAGTCGTCGAAAGCAGCGCCGTGGGAGCCTACAAAGAGCAAGATTGCCACATCGAGACGTTCGGGGTCAGGACTACAAGGAATCTTCTAACTGAGACACAGGTGGCTGAGGTCTAAAGGGGCACCACATGGCTAAGTCAAGGCGGTGAAGGCCGGCAACAAGAAATCGTGAGCTCGAGGTAAGCCTGTCGAACCCCACTGTACCTCGCCCCACGCACTACTTTAGCGTGTGCCGGCGTGAGCCCCGTGCGCCAAGTGCAGTTGAGCAGATCCTGGCGCGATCAGCCAGAAAGAAGAGAAGTCCCGGAACGGCGCGACCGAACCCCGAAGATAACGAGCCAGAAGGGAGAGAAGTCCCGGAGCGGTGCGACAGAACCCCGAGATAACGAGGCGTTATCTACTGTAATGACCTTAGATACATAGACGAAGAAACAATCCTCCGAGAACTAAAACCACAGAAAGTAATTGAAGTCAAAAAAATAATGAAGAGACAAAACACCAACAATAACACCAACAGCTACAGCAACACCACCAACAAGAACACCAACAACAACCTAACAGAAACCGGACTCATAATAATTACATTTAAAACCCATCAACTCCGTGAAATACTGCGAGTCGGCTAGGAAGCAGTTTGCGTACGCAACAACATCCATCTCCCACTGCGTTGCATAAAGTGCCTCCGCTTCGGACACCCTGCACCCATATGCAAGAGCAACGAAAAATGTTTAAACTGATCAGATGAAAACCACACCAGCGGAGAAGAAACGACAAAAAATGCCTAAATAGCGTAAACAATCCTGTAATTGACCCCCAACACAGCCATTTGGACCGCAAATGCTCCACATTCCTAAAAACAGCAAGAACTCACTGCCATATAAATCACCGAAAAAGTCGATCATAGAACTGCTCTGGGTATATACTTTGAGCGACACGGATACAAAACAAGAAACTCTTATGCAAACACACTTAAAAGCACCACAACCACAAAAGAATCCGATCTCCTAATACGCTCACATCAACATCTTCAAATGCACAAACTACAACCACAGGATGACACCGAAGCCATGCAAACGGACAACATGAACCCCAGCAGAATATCAACCGCATACGGATCTTAACGCACAAAGGACCTTAAACTAAAAATTTTCCCTAAAGATAAGTCAAACCCTCTGGGTACTAACTTGAAACCAACTAAATCAAAATCATTAAAAAAAAAACAAACATACCACTAACAGCGACAGCGAATCGGTTTAAAAGTCACAGATCTCCCCTACTTTTAAGTTCAACCATAGAACTTCTTACACTACGAGAATTTCACTGATTATAATCCTATGGAATATTCAAGGATATACAAATAACTATAATAATCTCCTTTTCCTGATTAAAAAATACTATCCGCATATCATTACACTTATAGAAACACACATACAATACAATAACAATATACCAACTCCAATAAATTACACACTACTAACAGACATAGCCACCAATAGATTTAGCGGCGTAGCGCTATTAGTACACAAGTCAATTCAATATTCTATAGTAAACCAAAGGATCTTGAAGCTCTAGCAATACACATAAAATCCAAGAAGAACATGCACATAAAGACAACATACATTGCCCCAAACAAAACCGTCACAAACCAAATGCTTGAAGACACTTTATACAATAACCAAATACCATCAATAATTCTAGGAGACTTCAACGGATGGCACCCTGCCTGGGATTTCCCGAAAACGAATTCTCGAGGAAAAACAATACAACGATTTATTGACAACACACAGCTAATCTTACTAAATGACAAATCCCCCACACATTTGTCAACACACAACACATACACACATATCAACCTTTCACTTTGCTCAGCAACACTTGCCCCACACGCCAAGTGGAAAATGCTTAATGATCTCCACGGCAGTGACCATTTTCCGATAGTTATCTGTCTATTCCCTCCAAACACGATAAACAAATTTTCAAAACCATTTTTTATAATAAAAAAGCCAACTGGGAGCAATACGAGACTCTCTCACACAAAAATAACGAAATATTCCCCACGTCACTAAACGTCAACAAAGAAGCCGCACAACTTAACAAAATTATATTACATAGAGCAAACATTTCCATCCCACAAACCTCAGTAAATACAAAGCCCTACAAGGTTCCCTAGTGGAACAAAAAACTAGCACAGTTAAAAAAGAAAAACAATTAGCTTGGAAAGCACTTAATCGCAACATCAACCTACCAATGTTATAAACTACAGACGCTTAAGGGCCAAATACAAGTTCGAAACAAAAAAAGAAAAAGCGAAGCTTCCAGCTCCTTTACATCAACCATACAACCAGAAACTCCTTCACCGCAACAAAAGGCGCTTCTGCGGACTTAACCCAAGCTAACAAATTCACGCCATACTTAATCCCAAAAACAACACAACAACAACAGATACTCTCAAAATAGCCAACTCTCTCGCAACAGAGCTCTCAAGCGACCTAAGCTTCTTAGACGAATTCCGAAATAACAAATATAAAATCAACATAAACAATAATACACCGACCTCAACAGCTAAAACTTCAGGATTAAATAGAATTTCTTACGAAATGATACGCAACAGCTCCCTGACCACAAAAAAAAAAAAACAAAATAAAAATCCTCTTTAACCAAATTTTTGAGAGCCACATACCTCAATCCTACAAAATAAGCTTAGTGATACCGATACTTAAACCAAAAACTGACAAAACAAACATCTCTTCGTACAGACCCATTTCCCTCAACTGATGTCTAACAAAAACACTAGACAAAATCATAGCGGAAAGACTATATTGTAACCCACAACAAACTCTTAAATACCAACCAGTTCGGCTTTAAAAAAGGCAAATCGACTTCGGATAGTCTCCTATACGTAGACCATCTCATAACGAGGTCGAAGAGGCACACCTCCCTCGTCACTCTTGACTTTTCAAGAGCCAGCAGTAGATGGCCGGCCGCTCACCATGTAAGCGGCAAATTCGGTTGGAGATCAAGGACGGAGAACGTGAGAGTTTGGAGATCAAGGACGGAGATGGTGAGAGTTTGGAGAGCAAGAGAGTTAAGAGAGCAAGAGGGTTTGGAGACCAACAAAGTTAGGATACCAAGGAGGGAGAAAGAGAGAGAGGAGACTTGGCGAGAAGAGCGAGGGTGCCGTATGCAAAAGGAAGTAACGGGACGCCGCCGGACTTTGAACGCGGCCGTGAACTTTGGACCGAGAGAGAAGGTGCCACATCTCGGTAGAGGAGCGGCACACAAGCAAGCTTTATGCGCCACGGGAATCAGCGGGACGACAGCATCAGGCTGGACATCGGCGTGAAGCAGCGCGTGAAGGACAAGAGGGTCAAACTGGAGCCATGGACTTTGGACCCGGTGTGGAGAGTTTCGGGGGGCCGCAGGGCGCAGGCAGGGAGATCAGTCAGTCAATTACGATCCGTCGCGCCCTATCAGGCGATCACGAAAAGAAGAGTCGGAGAGTTGAGACAAGTAGTCGATCAAATACCAACCAAGCAAACTACGAGGGAGCCACAACAAGGCGAGTCGTCGAAAGCAGCGCCGTGGGAGCCTACAAGGAGCAAGATTGCCACATCGAGGCGTTCGGGATCAGGACTAAAGGAATCTCCGGACTGAGACACAGGTGGCTGAGGTCTAAAGGGAAACCACACGGCTAAGTCAAGGCGGTCTGCTTATTCCTGCCAACGAAGTCCTGGCGTTACGCCTGGAGGGTCTACCACACTTCGAGCAGTAAAGGCCGGCGACAAGAAATCGTGAGCTCGGGGGTAAGCCTGTCGAACCCCAGTGTACCTCGCTCCAAGCACTACTTTATCGTGTCCCGGCGTGAGCCCCGTGCGCCAAGTGGAGTTGAGCAGGTTCTGGCGCGATCAGAAAAAAGGAAGAGAAGTCCCGGAGCGGCACGACCGAACCCCGAGAATAACGAGCCAGAAGGGAGAGAAGTCCCGGAGCCATGCGACAGAACCCCGAGATAACGAGGCGTTATCTACTGTAATGACCTTAGATACATAGATGAAGAAACCATCCTCAGAGAACTAAAACCACAGAAAGTAATTGAAGTCAAAGAAATAATGAAGAGACAAAACATCAACAATAACACCAACAGCTACAGCAACACCACCAACAAAAACAACACAAACAACAACCTAACAGAAACCGGACTCATAATAATTACATTTAAAACCCATCAACTCCGTGAAATACTGCGAGTCGGCTATGATACTGTTTGCGTACGCAACTACATTACTCTCCCACTGCGTTGCATAAAGTGCCTCCGCTTCGGACACCCTGCACCCATATGCAAGAGCAAGGAAAAATGTTTAAACTTCTCAGATGAAAACCACACCAGCGAAGGAGAACTCTGCAAAAACGACAAAAAATGCCTAAATAGCGTAAACAATCCTGAATATGACCCCCAACACAGCCCTTTGGACCGCAAATGCTCCACATTTCTTAAACAACAAGAACTCACTGCCATATAAATCACCGAAAAAGTCGATCATAGAACTGCTCTGGGTATATACTTTGAGCGACACGGATATAAAACAAGAAACTTTTATGCAAACACACTTAAAAGCACCACAACCACAAAAGAACCCGATCTCCTAATACGCTCACATCAACATCTTCAAATGCACAAACTACAACCACATCCTGCGATCACAACCAAACAAACACACCTTCAACCTCATCTGCATCAATCAAAACAACACCGGCACCGGAAAAAATTCTCCAAAACCACAACCAACACGACCAGGATGACACCGAAGCCATGGAAACGGACAACATGAACCCCAGCAGAAAATCAACCGCATACGGATCTCAACGCACAAAGGACCTTAAACTAAAAATTTTCCCTAAAGATGAGTCAAACCCTCTGGGTACTAACTTGAAACCAACTAAATCAAAATCCTTTAAAAAAAAAAACAAACATACCACTAACAGCGACAGCGAATCGGTTTAAAAGTCACAGATCTCCCCTACTTTAAAGTTCAACCTTAGAACTTCTTACACTACGAGAATGTCACTAATTATAATCCTATGGAATATTCAAGGATATACAAATAACTATAATAATCTCCTTATCCTGATTAAAAAATACTATCCGCATATCATTACACTTATAGAAACACACATACAATACAATAACAATATACCAACTCCAATAAATTACACACTACTAACAGACATAGCCACCAATAGATTTAGCGGCGTAGCGCTATTAGTACACAAGTCAATTCAATATTCTATAGTAAACCAAACGACCTTGAAGCTCTAGCAATACACATAAAATCCAAGAAGAACATGCACATAAACACAACATACATTGCCCCAAACAAAACCGTCACAAACCAAATGCTTGAAGACACTTTATACAATTACCAAACACCATTAATAATTCTAGGAGACTTCAACGGATGGCACCCTGGGATTTCCCGAAAACGAATTCTCGAGGAAAAACAATACAACGATTTATTGACAACACACAGCTAATCTTACTAAATGACAAATCCCCCACACATTTGTCAACACACAACACATACACACATATCAACCTTTCACTTTGCTCAGCAACACTTGCCCCACACGCCAAGTGGAAAATGCTTAATGATCTCCACGGCAGTGACCATTTTCCGATAGTTATCTGTCTATTCCCTCCAAACACGATAAACAAATTTTCAAAACCATTTTTTATAATAAAAAAGCCAACTGGGAGCAATACGAGACTCTCTCACACAAAAATAACGAAATATTCCCCACGTCACTAAACGTCAACAAAGAAGCCGCACAACTTAACAAAATTATATTACATAGAGCAAACATTTCCATCCCACAAACCTCAGTAAATACAAAGCCCTACAAGGTTCCCTAGTGGAACAAAAAACTAGCACAGTTAAAAAAAGAAAAACAATTAGCTTGGAAAGCACTTAATCGCAACATCAACCTACCAATTTATAAACTACAGACGCTGAAGGGCCAAATACAAGTTCGAAACAAAAAAAGAAAAAGCGAAGCTTCCAGCTCCTTTACATCAACCATACAACCAAAAACGCCTTCATTCAAAATATGGAGCAACAAAAGGCGCTTCTGCCGACCTAACCCAAGCTAACAAATTCACGCCATACTTAATCCCAAAAACAACACAACAACAACAGATACTCTCAAAATAGCCAACTCTCTCGCAACAGAGCTCTCAAGCGACCTAAGCTTCTTAGACGAATTCCGAAATAACAAATATAAAATCAACACAAACAATAATACACCGACCTCAACAGCTAAAACTTCAGGATTAAATAGAATTTCTTACGAAATGATACGCGACAGCTCCCTTACCACAAAACAAAAAACAAAATAAAAAACCTCTTTAACCAAATTTTTGAGAGCCACATACCTCAATCCTAAAAAATAAGCTTAGTCATACAGATACTTAAACCAAAAACTGACAAAGCAAACATCTCTTCGTACAGACCCATTTCCCTCAACTGCAAACTGCAAAAACACTAGACAATATCATAGCGAAAAGACTATGGTGTTTTGTGACCCACAACAAACTCTTAAATACAAACCAATTCGGCTTTAAAAAAGGCAAATCGACTTCGGATAGTCTCCTGTACGTAGACCATCTCAACAGCCAGCAGCAGATGGCCGGCCGCTCACCAGGTACGCGGCGAATTCGCGTAGTGACGGCGCGGCGAAGAGCGGTTGGAGAACGTGAGGTTTGGAGATCAAGGACGGAGAACGTGAGAGTTTGGAGATCAAGAACGGAGATCGTGACAGTTTGGAGAGCAAGAGGGTTTGGAGACCAACAGAGTTTGGATACCAAGGATGGAGAGAGAGAGAGAGGAGACTTGGCGAGAAGAGCGAGGGTGCCGTGTGCAAAAGGAAGTACGCGGCCGTGAACTTTGGACCGAGAGAGAAGGTGCCACATCTCGGCAGAGGAGCGGCACACAAGTATGCTATATGCGTCACGGGAATCAGCGGGACGACAGCTTCAGGCTGGACATCAGCGTGAAGCAGCGCGTGAAAGACAAGAGGGTCAAACTGGAGCCATGGACTTTGGACTCGGTGTGGAGAGTTTCGGCGGGCCGCAGGGCGCAGGCAGGGAGATCAGTCAGTCGATTACGGTCCGTCGAGCCCGATCAGGCGATCACGAAAAGAAGAGTCGGAGAGTTGAGACAAGCAGTCGATCAAATACCAACCAAGCAAGCTACGAGGGAGCCACAACAAGGCGAGTCGTCGAAAGCAGCGCAGTGGGAGCCTACAAGGAGCAAAATTGCCACATCGAGGCGTTCGGGATCAGGACTAAAGGAATCTCCGGACTGAGACACAGGTGGCTGAGGTCTAAAGGGGCACCACACGGCTAAGTCAAGGCGGTCTGCTTATTCCTGCCAACGAAGTCCTGGCGTTACCCCTGGAGGGTCTACCACACTTCGAGCAGTGAAGGCCGGCGACAAGAAATCGTGAGCTCGGGGGTAAGCCTGTCGAACCCCAGTGTACCTCGCTCCAAGCACAAGTGGAGTTGAGCAGGTTCTGGCGCGATCAGAAAGAAGGAAGAGAAGTCCCGGAGCGGCGCGACCGAACCCCGAGAATAACGAGCCAGAAGGGAGAGAAGTCCCGGAGCCATGCGACAGAGCCCCGAGATAACGAGGCGTTATCTACTGTAATGACCTTAGATACATAGATGAAGAAACCATCCTCAGAGAACTAAAACCACAGAAAGTAATTGAAGTCAAAGAAATAATGAAGAGACAAAACATCAACAATAACACCAACAGCTACAGCAACACCACCAACAACAACAACACAAACAATAACCTAACAGAAACCGGACTCATAATAATTACATTAAAAACCCATCAACTCCGTGAAATACTGCGAGTCGGCTATGAAACTGTTTGCGTACGCAACTACATTACTCTCCCACTGCGTTGCATAAAGTGCCTCCGCTTCGGACACCCTGCACCCATATGCAAGAGCAACGAAAAATGTTTAAACTTCTCAGATGAAAACCACACCAGCGAAGGAGAACTCTGCAAAAACGACAAAAAATGCCTAAAGAGCGTAAACAATCCTGAATATGACCCCCAACACAGCCCTTTGGACCGCAAATGCTCCACATTTCTTAAACAACAAGAACTCACTGCCATATAAATCACCGAAAAAGTCGATCATAGAACTGCTCTGGGTATATACTTTGAGCGACACGGATAGAAAACAAGAAACTCTTATGCAAACACACTTAAAAGCACCACAACCACAAAAGAACCCGATCTCCTAATACGCTCACATCAACATCTTCAAATGCACAAACTACAACCACATCCTGCGATCACAACCAAACAAACATACCTTCAACCTCATCTGCATCAATCAAAACAACACCGGCACCGGAAAAAATTCTCCAAAACCACAACCAACACGACCAGGATGACACCGAAGCCATGGAAACGGACAACATGAACCCCAGCAGAATATCAACCGCTTACGGATCTCAACGCACAAAGGACCTTAAACTAAAAATTTTCCCTAAAGATAAGTCAAACCCTCTGGGTACTAACTTGAAGCCAACTAAATCAAAATCCTTAAAAAAAAAACAAACATACCACTAACAGCGACAGCGAATCGGTTTAAAAGTCACAGATCTCCCCTACTTTAAAGTTCAACCTTAGAACTTCTTACACTACGAGAATGTCACTAATTATAATCCTATGGAATATTCACGGATATACAAATAACTATAATAATCTCCTTATCCTGATTAATAAATACTATCCGCATATCATTACACTTATAGAAACACACATACAATACAATAACAATATACCAACTCCAATAAATTACACACTACTAACAGACATAGCCACCAATAGATTTAGCGGCGTAGCGCTATTAGTACACAAGTCAATTCAATATTCTATAGTAAACCAAACGACCTTGAAGCTCTAGCAATACACATAAAATCCAAGAAGAACATGCACATAAAGACAACATACATTGCTCCAAACAAAACCGTCACAAACCAAATGCTTGAAGACACTTTATACAATTACCAAACACCATTAATAATTCTAGGAGACTTCAACGGATGGCACCCTGGGATTTCCCGAAAACGAATTCTCGAGGAAAAACAATACAACGATTTATTGACAACACACAGCTAATCTTACTAAATGACAAATCCCCCACACATTTGTCAACACACAACACATACACACATATCAACCTTTCACTTTGCTCAGCAACACTTGCCCCACACGCCAAGTGGAAAATGCTTAATGATCTCCACGGCAGTGACCATTTTCCGATAGTTATCTGTCTATTCCCTCCAAACACGATAAACAAATTTTCAAAACCATTTTTTATAATAAAAAAGCCAACTGGGAGCAATACGAGACTCTCTCACACAAAAATAACGAAATATTCCCCACGTCACTAAACGTCAACAAAGAAGCCGCACAACTTAACAAAATTATATTACATAGAGCAAACATTTCCATCCCACAAACCTCAGTAAATACAAAGCCCTACAAGGTTCCCTAGTGGAACAAAAAACTAGCACAGTTAAAAAAAGAAAAACAATTAGCTTGGAAAGCACTTAATCGCAACATCAACCTACCAATTTATAAACTACAGACGCTGAAGGGCCAAATACAAGTTCGAAACAAAAAAAGAAAAAGCGAAGCTTCCAGCTCCTTTACATCAACCATACAACCAAAAACGCCTTAATTCAAAATATGGAGCAACAAAAGGCGCTTCTGCCGACCTAACCCAAGCTAACAAATTCACGCCATACTTAATCCCAAAAACAACACAACAACAACAGATACTCTCAAAATAGCCAACTCTCTCGCAACAGAGCTCTCAAGCGACCTAAGCTTCTTAGACGAATTCCGAAATAACAAATATAAAATCAACACAAACAATAATACACCGACCTCAACAGCTAAAACTTCAGGATTAAATAGAATTTCTTACGAAATGATACGCGACAGCTCCCTTACCACAAAACAAAAAACAAAATAAAAAACCTCTTTAACCAAATTTTTGAGAGCCACATACCTCAATCCTAAAAAATAAGCTTAGTCATACAGATACTTAAACCAAAAACTGACAAAGCAAACATCTCTTCGTACAGACCCATTTCCCTCAACTGCTGTCTAACAAAAACACTAGACAATATCATAACGAACAAATATAAAATCAACACAAACAATAATACACCGACCTCAACAGCTAAAACTTCAGGATTAAATAGAATTTCTTACGAAATGATACGCAACAGCTCCCTTACCACAAAAAACAAACAAAATAAAAAACCTCTTTAACCAAATTTTCGAGAGCCACATACCTCAATCCTACAAAATAAGCTTAGTCATACCGATACTTACACCAAAAACTGACAAAAGAAACATCTCTTCGTACAGACCCATTTCCCTCAACTGCAAACTGCAAAAACACTAGACAATATCATAGCGAAAAGACTATGGTGTTTTGTGACCCACAACAAACTCTTAAATACAAACCAATTCGGCTTTAAAAAAGGCAAATCGACTTCGGATAGTCTCCTGTACGTAGACCATCTCAACAGCCAGCAGCAGATGGCCGGCCGCTCACCAGGTACGCGGCGAATTCGCGTAGTGACGGCGCGGCGAAGAGCGGTTGGAGAACGTGAGGTTTGGAGATCAAGGACGGAGAACGTGAGAGTTTGGAGATCAAGAACGGAGATCGTGACAGTTTGGAGAGCAAGAGGGTTTGGAGACCAACAGAGTTTGGATACCAAGGATGGAGAGAGAGAGAGAGGAGACTTGGCGAGAAGAGCGAGGGTGCCGTGTGCAAAAGGAAGTACGCGGCCGTGAACTTTGGACCGAGAGAGAAGGTGCCACATCTCGGCAGAGGAGCGGCACACAAGTATGCTATATGCGTCACGGGAATCAGCGGGACGACAGCTTCAGGCTGGACATCAGCGTGAAGCAGCGCGTGAAAGACAAGAGGGTCAAACTGGAGCCATGGACTTTGGACTCGGTGTGGAGAGTTTCGGCGGGCCGCAGGGCGCAGGCAGGGAGATCAGTCAGTCGATTACGGTCCGTCGAGCCCGATCAGGCGATCACGAAAAGAAGAGTCGGAGAGTTGAGACAAGCAGTCGATCAAATACCAACCAAGCAAGCTACGAGGGAGCCACAACAAGGCGAGTCGTCGAAAGCAGCGCAGTGGGAGCCTACAAGGAGCAAAATTGCCACATCGAGGCGTTCGGGATCAGGACTAAAGGAATCTCCGGACTGAGACACAGGTGGCTGAGGTCTAAAGGGGCACCACACGGCTAAGTCAAGGCGGTCTGCTTATTCCTGCCAACGAAGTCCTGGCGTTACCCCTGGAGGGTCTACCACACTTCGAGCAGTGAAGGCCGGCGACAAGAAATCGTGAGCTCGGGGGTAAGCCTGTCGAACCCCAGTGTACCTCGCTCCAAGCACAAGTGGAGTTGAGCAGGTTCTGGCGCGATCAGAAAGAAGGAAGAGAAGTCCCGGAGCGGCGCGACCGAACCCCGAGAATAACGAGCCAGAAGGGAGAGAAGTCCCGGAGCCATGCGACAGAGCCCCGAGATAACGAGGCGTTATCTACTGTAATGACCTTAGATACATAGATGAAGAAACCATCCTCAGAGAACTAAAACCACAGAAAGTAATTGAAGTCAAAGAAATAATGAAGAGACAAAACATCAACAATAACACCAACAGCTACAGCAACACCACCAACAACAACAACACAAACAATAACCTAACAGAAACCGGACTCATAATAATTACATTAAAAACCCATCAACTCCGTGAAATACTGCGAGTCGGCTATGAAACTGTTTGCGTACGCAACTACATTACTCTCCCACTGCGTTGCATAAAGTGCCTCCGCTTCGGACACCCTGCACCCATATGCAAGAGCAACGAAAAATGTTTAAACTTCTCAGATGAAAACCACACCAGCGAAGGAGAACTCTGCAAAAACGACAAAAAATGCCTAAAGAGCGTAAACAATCCTGAATATGACCCCCAACACAGCCCTTTGGACCGCAAATGCTCCACATTTCTTAAACAACAAGAACTCACTGCCATATAAATCACCGAAAAAGTCGATCATAGAACTGCTCTGGGTATATACTTTGAGCGACACGGATAGAAAACAAGAAACTCTTATGCAAACACACTTAAAAGCACCACAACCACAAAAGAACCCGATCTCCTAATACGCTCACATCAACATCTTCAAATGCACAAACTACAACCACATCCTGCGATCACAACCAAACAAACATACCTTCAACCTCATCTGCATCAATCAAAACAACACCGGCACCGGAAAAAATTCTCCAAATACACAACCAACACGACCAGGATGACACCGAAGCCATGGAAACGGACAACATGAACCCCAGCAGAATATCAACCGCTTACGGATCTCAACGCACAAAGGACCTTAAACTAAAAATTTTCCCTAAAGATAAGTCAAACCCTCTGGGTACTAACTTGAAGCCAACTAAATCAAAATCCTTAAAAAAAAAACAAACATACCACTAACAGCGACAGCGAATCGGTTTAAAAGTCACAGATCTCCCCTACTTTAAAGTTCAACCTTAGAACTTCTTACACTACGAGAATGTCACTAATTATAATCCTATGGAATATTCACGGATATACAAATAACTATAATAATCTCCTTATCCTGATTAATAAATACTATCCGCATATCATTACACTTATAGAAACACACATACAATACAATAACAATATACCAACTCCAATAAATTACACACTACTAACAGACATAGCCACCAATAGATTTAGCGGCGTAGCGCTATTAGTACACAAGTCAATTCAATATTCTATAGTAAACCAAACGACCTTGAAGCTCTAGCAATACACATAAAATCCAAGAAGAACATGCACATAAAGACAACATACATTGCTCCAAACAAAACCGTCACAAACCAAATGCTTGAAGACACTTTATACAATTACCAAACACCATTAATAATTCTAGGAGACTTCAACGGATGGCACCCTGGGATTTCCCGAAAACGAATTCTCGAGGAAAAACAATACAACGATTTATTGACAACACACAGCTAATCTTACTAAATGACAAATCCCCCACACATTTGTCAACACACAACACATACACACATATCAACCTTTCACTTTGCTCAGCAACACTTGCCCCACACGCCAAGTGGAAAATGCTTAATGATCTCCACGGCAGTGACCATTTTCCGATAGTTATCTGTCTATTCCCTCCAAACACGATAAACAAATTTTCAAAACCATTTTTTATAACAAAAAAGTCAACTGGGAGCAATTCACACAAAAATAACGAAATATTCCCCACGTCACTAAACGTCAACAAAGAAGCCGCACAACTTAACAAAATTATATTACATAGAGCAAACAATTCCATCCCACAAACCTCAGTAAATACAAAGCCCTACAAGAATCCCTAGTGGAACAAAAAACTAGCACAGTTAAAAACAGAAAAACAATTAGCTTGGAAAGCACTTAATCGCAACATCAACCTACCAATGTTATAAACTACAGACGCTTAAACGCCAAATACAAGTTCGAAACAAAAGAATAAAAAGCGAAGCTTCTAGCTCCTTTACATCAACCATACAACCAGAAACTCCTTCATCTAAAATATGGAGCAAAAAAAGGCGCTTCTGCCGACCTAGCCCAAGCTAACAAATTCACGCCATACTTAATCCCAAAAACAACACAACAACAACAGATACTCTCAAAATAGCCAACTCTCTCGCAACAGAGGTCTCAAGCGACCTAAACTTCTTGGACGAATTCCGAAATAACAAATATAAAATCAACACAAACAATAATACACCGACCTCAACAGCTAAAACTTCAGGAATAATTAGAATTTCTTACGAAATGATACGCAACAGTTCCTTTACCACAAAAAAAAATACAAAATAAAAAACCTCTTTAACCAAATTTTCGAGAGCCACATACCTCAATCCTAAAAAATAAGCTTAGTCATACAGATACTTAAACCAAAAACTGACAAAACAAACATCTCTTCGTACAGACCCATTTCCCTCAACTGCTGTCTAACAAAAACACTAGACAATATCATAACGAACAAATATAAAATCAACACAAACAATAATACACCGACCTCAACAGCTAAAACTTCATGATTAAATAGAATTTCTTACGAAGTGATACGCAACAGCTCCCTTACCACAAAAAAAAAAACAAAATAAAAAACCTCTTTAACCAAATTTTCGAGATCCAAATACCTCAATCCTACAAAATAAGCTTAGTCATACCGATACTTACACCAAAAACTGACAAAACAAACATCTCTTCGTACAGACCCATTTCCCTCAACTGCTGTCTAACAAAAGACTAGACAAAATCATAGCGAAAAGACTTTGGTGGTTTGTAACCCACAACAAACTCTTAAATACAAACCAATTGGGCTTTAAAAAAGGCAAATCGACTTCGGATAGTCTCCTATACGTAGACCATCTCATAACGAAGTCGAAGAGGCACACCTCCCTCGTCACTCTTGACTTTTCAAGAGCCAACAGCAGATGGCCGGCGGCTCACCAGGTACGCGGCGAATTCGGTTGGAGATCAAGGACGGAGAACGTAGTTTGGAGAGCAAGAGAGTTAAGAGAGCAAGAGGGTTTGGAGACCAACAGAGTTTGGATACCAAGGAGGGAGAAAGAGAGAGAGGAGACTTGGCGAAAAGAGCGAGGATGCCGTATGCAAAAGGAAGTAACGGGACGCCGCCGGACTTTGAACGCGGCCGTGAACTTTGGACCGAGAGAGAAGGTGCCACATTTCGGCAGAGAAGTGGCACACAAGCAAGCTATATGCGCCACGGGAATCAGCGGGACGACAGCATCAGGCTGGACAAGAGGGTCAAACTGGAGCCATGGACTTTGGACCCGGTGTGGAGAGTTTCGGCGGGCCGCAGGGCGCAGGCAGGGAGATCAGTCAGTCAATTACGGTCCGTCGAGCCCGATCAGATGATCACGAAAAGAAGAGTCGGAGAGTTGAGACAAGCAGTCGATCAAATACCAACCAAGCAAGCTACGAGGGAGCCACAACAAGGCGAGTCGTCGAAAGCAGCGCAGTGGGAGCCTACAAGGAGCAAAATTGCCACATCGAGGCGTTCGGGATCAGGACTAAAGGAATCTCCGGACTGAGACACAGGTGGCTGAGGTCTAAAGGGGCACCACACGGCTAAGTCAAGGCGGTCTGCTTATTTCTACCACACTTCGAGCAGTGAAGGCCGGCGACAAGAAATCGTGAGCTCCGGGGTAAGCCTGTCGAACCCCAGTGTACCTCGCTCCAATCACTACTTTATCGTGTCCCGACATGAGCCCCGTACGCCAAGTGGAGTTGAGCAGGTCCTGGCGCGAACAGGCAGAAGGAAGAGAAGTCCTGGAGCGGCGTGACTGAACCCCGAGAATAACGAGCCAAAAGGGAGAGAAGTCCCGGAGCCATGCGACAGAAACCCCAAAAATAACGAGGCGTTATCTACTGTAATGACCTTAGATACATAGATGAAGAAACCATCCTCAGAGAACTAAAACCACAGAAAGTAATTGAAGTCAAAGAAATAATGAAGAGACAAAACATCAACAATAACACCAACAGCTACAGCAACACCACCAACAACAACAACACAAACAATAACCTAACAGAAACCGGACTCATAATAATTACATTTAAAACCCATCAACTCCGTGAAATACTGCGAGTCGGCTATGAAACTGTTTGCGTACGCAACTACATTACTCTCCCACTGCGTTGCATAAAGTGCCTCCGCTTCGGACACCCTGCACCCATATGCAAGAGCAACGAAAAATGTTTAAACTTCTCAGATGAAAACCACACCAGCGAAGGAGAACTCTGCAAAAACGACAAAAAATGCCTAAAGAGCGTAAACAATCCTGAATATGACCCCCAACACAGCCCTTTGGACCGCAAATGCTCCACTCCTTAAACAACAAGAACTCACTGCCATATAAATCACCGAAAAAGTCGATCATAAAACTGCTCTGGGTATATACTTTAAGCGACACGGATACAAAACAAGAAACTCTTATGCAAACACACTTAAAAGCACCACAACCACAATATGAACCCGATCTCCAAATACGCTCACATCAACATCTTCAAATGCACAAACTGCAACCACATCCTGTGATCACAACCAAACAAACACACCTTCAACCTCATCTGCATCAATCAAAACAACACCGGCACCGGGAAAAATTCTCCAAAACCACAACCAACACGACCAGGATGACACCGAAGCCATGCAAACGGACAACATGAACCCCAGCAGAATATCAACCGCATTCGGATCTCAACGCACAAAGGACCTTAAACTAAAAATTTTCCCTAAAGATGAGTCAAACCCTCTGGGTACTAACTTGAAACCAACTAAATCAAAATCCTTTAAAAAAAACAAACATACCACTAACAGCGACAGCGAATCGGTTTAAAAGTCACAGATCTCCCCTACTTTAAAGTTCAACCTTAGAACTTCTTACACTACGAGAATTTCACTGATTATAATCCTATGGAATATTCAAGGATATACAAATAACTATAATAATCTCCTTATCCTGATTAAAAAATACTATCCGCATATCATTACACTTATAGAAACACACATACAATACAATAACAATATACCAACTCCAATAAATTACACACTACTAACAGACATAGCCACCAATAGATTTAGCGGCGTAGCGCTATTAGTACACAAGTCAATTCAATATTCTATAGTGAACCAAATGACCTTGAAGCTCTAGGAATACACATAAAATCCAAGAAGAACATGCACATAAAGACAACATACATTGCCCCAAACAAAACCGTCACAAACCAAATGCTTGAAGACACTTTATACAATTACCAAACACCATTAATAATTCTAGGAGACTTCAACGGATGGCACCCTGGGATTTCCCGAAAACGAATTCTCGAGGAAAAACAATACAACGATTTATTGACAACACACAGCTAATCTTACTAAATGACAAATCCCCCACACATTTGTCAACACACAACACATACACACATATCAACCTTTCACTTTGCTCAGCAACACTTGCCCCACACGCCAAGTGGAAAATGCTTAATGATCTCCACGGCAGTGACCATTTTCCGATAGTTATCTGTCTATTCCCTCCAAACACGATAAACAAATTTTCAAAACCATTTTTTATAATAAAAAAGCCAACTGGGAGCAATACGAGACTCTCTCACACAAAAATAACGAAATATTCCCCACGTCACTAAACGTCAACAAAGAAGCCGCACAACTTAACAAAATTATATTACATAGAGCAAACATTTCCATCCCACAAACCTCAGTAAATACAAAGCCCTACAAGAATCCCTAGTGGAACAAAAAACTAGCACAGTTAAAAACAGAAAAACAATTAGCTTGGAAAGCACTTAATCGCAACATCAACCTACCAATGTTATAAACTACAGACGCTTAAACGCCAAATACAAGTTCGAAACAAAAGAATAAAAAGCGAAGCTTCTAGCTCCTTTACATCAACCATACAACCAGAAACTCCTTCATCTAAAATATGGAGCAAAAAAAGGCGCTTCTGCCGACCTAGCCCAAGCTAACAAATTCACGCCATACTTAATCCCAAAAACAACACAACAACAACAGATACTCTCAAAATAGCCAACTCTCTCGCAACAGAGGTCTCAAGCGACCTAAACTTCTTGGACGAATTCCGAAATAACAAATATAAAATCAACACAAACAATAATACACCGACCTCAACAGCTAAAACTTCAGGAATAATTAGAATTTCTTACGAAATGATACGCAACAGCTCCCTTACCACAAAAAAAATACAAAATAAAAAACCTCTTTAACCAAATTTTCGAGAGCCACATACCTCAATCCTAAAAAATAAGCTTAGTCATACAGATACTTAAACCAAAAACTGACAAAACAAACATCTCTTCGTACAGACCCATTTCCCTCAACTGCTGTCTAACAAAAACACTAGACAATATCATAACGAACAAATATAAAATCAACACAAACAATAATACACCGACCTCAACAGCTAAAACTTCATGATTAAATAGAATTTCTTACGAAATGATACGCAACAGCTCCCTTACCACAAAAAAAAAACAAAATAAAAAACCTCTTTAACCAAATTTTCGAGATCCAAATACCTCAATCCTACAAAATAAGCTTAGTCATACCGATACTTAAACCAAAAACTGACAAAACAAACATCTCTTCGTACAGACCCATTTCCCTCAACTGATGTCTAACAAAAGACTAGACAAAATCATAGCGAAAAGACTTTGGTGGTTTGTAACCCACAACAAACTCTTAAATACAAACCAATTGGGCTTTAAAAAAGGCAAATCGACTTCGGATAGTCTCCTATACGTAGACCATCTCATAACGAAGTCGAAGAGGCACACCTCCCTCGTCACTCTTGACTTTTCAAGAGCCAACAGCAGATGGCCGGCGGCTCACCAGGTACGCGGCGAATTCGGTTGGAGATCAAGGACGGAGAACGTAGTTTGGAGAGCAAGAGAGTTAAGAGAGCAAGAGGGTTTGGAGACCAACAGAGTTTGGATACCAAGGAGGGAGAAAGAGAGAGAGGAGACTTGGCGAAAAGAGCGAGGATGCCGTATGCAAAAGGAAGTAACGGGACGCCGCCGGACTTTGAACGCGGCCGTGAACTTTGGACCGAGAGAGAAGGTGCCACATTTCGGCAGAGAAGTGGCACACAAGCAAGCTATATGCGCCACGGGAATCAGCGGGACGACAGCATCAGGCTGGACATCGGCGTGAAGCAGCGCGTGAAAGACAAGAGGGTCAAACTGGAGCCATGGACTTTGGACCCGGTGTGGAGAGTTTCGGCGGGCCGCAGGGCGCAGGCAGGGAGATCAGTCAGTCGATTACGGTCCGTCGAGCCCGATCAGATGATCACGAAAAGAAGAGTCGGAGAGTTGAGACAAGCAGTCGATCAAATACCAACCAAGCAAGCTACGAGGGAGCTACAACAAGGCGAGTCGTCGAAAGCAGCGCAGTGGGAGCCTACAAGGAGCAAAATTGCCACATCGAGGCGTTCGGGATCAGGACTAAAGGAATCTCCGGACTGAGACACAGATGGCTGAGGTCTAAAGGGGCACCAAACGGCTAAGTCAAGGCGGTCTGCTTATTTCTGCCAACGAAGCCCTGGCGTTACGCCTGGAGGGTCTACCACACTTCGAGCAGTGAAGGCCGGCGACAAGAAATCGTGAGCTCCGGGGTAAGCCTGTCGAACCCCAGTGTACCTCGCTCCAAGCACTACTTTATCGTGTCCCGACATGAGCCCCGTACGCCAAGTGGAGTTGAGCAGGTCCTGGCGCGAACAGGCAGAAGGAAGAGAAGTCCTGGAGCGGCGTGACTGAACCCCGAGAATAACGAGCCAAAAGGGAGAGAAGTCCCGGAGCCATGCGACAGAAACCCCAAAAATAACGAGGCGTTATCTACTGTAATGACCTTAGATACATAGATGAAGAAACCATCCTCAGAGAACTAAAACCACAGAAAGTAATTGAAGTCAAAGAAATAATGAAGAGACAAAACATCAACAATAACACCAACAGCTACAGCAACACCGCCAACAACAACAACACAAACAACAACCTAACAGAAACCGGACTCATAATAATTACATTTAAAACCCATCAACTCCGTGAAATACTGCGAGTCGGCTATGAAACTGTTTGCGTACGCAACTACATTACTCTCCCACTGCGTTGCATAAAGTGCCTCCGCTTCGGACACCCTGCACCCATATGCAAGAGCAACGAAAAATGTTTAAACTTCTCAGATGAAAACCACACCAGCGAAGGAGAACTCTGCAAAAACGACAAAAAATGCCTAAAGAGCGTAAACAATCCTGAATATGACCCCCAACACAGCCCTTTGGACCGCAAATGCTCCACTCCTTAAACAACAAGAACTCACTGCCATATAAATCACCGAAAAAGTCGATCATAAATCTGCTCTGGGTATATACTTCAAGCGACACGGATACAAAACAAGAAACTCTTATGCAAACATACTTAAAAGCACCACAACCACAATATGAACCCGATCTCCAAATACGCTCACATCAACATCTTCAAATGCACAAACTGCAACCACATCCTGTGATCACAACCAAACAAACACACCTTCAACCTCATCTGCATCAATCAAAACAACACCGGCACCGGGAAAAATTCTCCAAAACCACAACCAACACGACCAGGATGACACCGAAGCCATGCAAACGGACAACATGAACCCCAGCAGAATATCAACCGCATTCGGATCTCAACGCACAAAGGACCTTAAACTAAAAATTTTCCCTAAAGATGAGTCAAACCCTCTGGGTACTAACTTGAAACCAACTAAATCAAAATCCTTTAAAAAAAAACAAACATACCACTAACAGCGACAGCGAATCGGTTTAAAAGTCACAGATCTCCCCTACTTTAAAGTTCAACCTTAGAACTTTTTACACTACGAGAATTTCACTGATTATAATCCTATGGAATATTCAAGGATATACAAATAACTATAATAATCTCCTTATCCTGATTAAAAAATACTATCCGCATATCATTACACTTATAGAAACACACATACAATACAATAACAATATACCAACTCCAATAAATTACACACTACTAACAGACATAGCCACCAATAGATTTAGCGGCGTAGCGCTATTAGTACACAAGTCAATTCAATATTCTATAGTGAACCAAATGACCTTGAAGCTCTAGGAATACACATAAAATCCAAGAAGAACATGCACATAAAGACAACATACATTGCCCCAAACAAAACCGTCACAAACCAAATGCTTGAAGACACTTTATACAATTACCAAACACCATTAATAATTCTAGGAGACTTCAACGGATGGCACCCTGCCTGGGATTTCCCGAAAACGAATTCTCGAGGAAAAACAATACAACGATTTATTGACAACACACAGCTAATCTTACTAAATGACAAATCCCCCACACATTTGTCAACACACAACACATACACACATATCAACCTTTCACTTTGCTCAGCAACACTTGCCCCACACGCCAAGTGGAAAATGCTTAATGATCTCCACGGCAGTGACCATTTTCCGATAGTTATCTGTCTATTCCCTCCAAACACGATAAACAAATTTTCAAAACCATTTTTTATAATAAAAAAGCCAACTGGGAGCAATACGAGACTCTCTCACACAAAAATAACGAAATATTCCCCACGTCACTAAACGTCAACAAAGAAGCCGCACAACTTAACAAAATTATATTACATAGAGCAAACATTTCCATCCCACAAACCTCAGTAAATACAAAGCCCTACAAGAATCCCTAGTGGAACAAAAAACTAGCACAGTTAAAAACAGAAAAACAATTAGCTTGGAAAGCACTTAATCGCAACATCAACCTACCAATGTTATAAACTACAGACGCTTAAACGCCAAATACAAGTTCGAAACAAAAGAATAAAAAGCGAAGCTTCTAGCTCCTTTACATCAACCATACAACCAGAAACTCCTTCATCTAAAATATGGAGCAAAAAAAGGCGCTTCTGCCGACCTAGCCCAAGCTAACAAATTCACGCCATACTTAATCCCAAAAACAACACAACAACAACAGATACTCTCAAAATAGCCAACTCTCTCGCAACAGAGGTCTCAAGCGACCTAAACTTCTTGGACGAATTCCGAAATAACAAATATAAAATCAACACAAACAATAATACACCGACCTCAACAGCTAAAACTTCAGGAATAATTAGAATTTCTTACGAAATGATACGCAACAGCTCCCTTACCACAAAAAAAAATACAAAATAAAAAACCTCTTTAACCAAATTTTCGAGAGCCACATACCTCAATCCTAAAAAATAAGCTTAGTCATACAGATACTTAAACCAAAAACTGACAAAACAAACATCTCTTCGTACAGACCCATTTCCCTCAACTGCTGTCTAACAAAAACACTAGACAATATCATAACGAACAAATATAAAATCAACACAAACAATAATACACCGACCTCAACAGCTAAAACTTCATGATTAAATAGAATTTCTTACGAAATGATACGCAACAGCTCCCTTACCACAAAAAAAACAAAATAAAGAACCTCTTTAACCAAATTTTTGAAAGCCGCATACCTCAATCCTAAAAAATAAGCTTAGTCATACAGATACTTAAACCAAAAACTGACAAAACAAACATCTCTTCGTACAGACCCATTTCCCTCAACTGCTGTCTAACAAAAACACTAGACAATATCATAACGAACAAATATAAAATCAACACAAACAATAATACACCGACCTCAACAGCTAAAACTTCATGATTAAATAGAATTTCTTACGAAATAATACGCAACAGCTCCCTTACCACAAAAAAAACAAAATAAAGAACCTCTTTAACCAAATTTTTGAAAGCCACATACCTCAATCCTAAAAAATAAGCTTAGTCATACCGATACTTAAACCAAAAACTGACAAAACAAACATCTCTTCGTACAGACCCATTTCCCTCAACTGCTGTCTAACAAAAACACTAGACCATATCATAACGAACAAATATAAAATCAACACAAACAATAATACACCGACCTCAACAGCTAAAACTTCAGGATTAAATAGAATTTCTTACGAAATGATACGCAACAGCTCCCTTACCACAAAAAAAAAACAAAATAAAAAACCTCTTTAACCAAATTTTCGAGAGCCACATACCACAATCATACAAAATAAGCTTAGTCATACCGATACTTAAACCAAAAACTGACAAAACAAACATCTCTTCGTACAGAACCATTTCCCTCAACTGCAAACTGCAAAAACACTAGAAAATATCGTAGCGAAAAGACTATGGTGTTTTGTGACCCACAACAAACTCTTAAATACAAACCAATTCGGCTTTAAAAAAGGCAAATCGACTTCGGATAGTCTCCTGTACGTAGACCATCTCAACAGCCAGCAGCAGATGGCCGGCCGCTCACCAGGTACGCGGCGAATTCGCGTAGTGACGGCGCGGCGAAGAGCGGTTGGAGAACGTGAGGTTTGGAGATCAAGGACGGAGAACGTGAGAGTTTGGAGATCAAGGACGGAGATCGTGAGAGTTTGGAGAGCAAGAGGGTTTGGAGACCAACAGAGTTTGGATACCAAGGATGGAGAAAGAGAGAGAGGAGACTTGGCGAGAAGAGCGAGGGTGCCGTGTGCAAAAGGAAGTAACGGGACCGCCGCCGGACTTTGGACGCGGCCGTGAACTTTGGACCGAGAGAGAAGGTGCCACATCTCGGCAGAGGAGCGGCACACAAGTGTGCTATATGCGTCACGGGAATCAGCGGGACGACAGCTTCAGGCTGGACATCAGCGATGCCATGGACTTTGGACCCGGTGTGGAGAGTTTCGGCGGGCCGCAGGGCGCAGGCAGGGAGATCAGTCAGTCGATTACGGTCCGTCGAGCCCGATCAGGCGATCACGAAAAGAAGAGTCGGAGAGTTGAGACAAGCAGTCGATCAAATACCAACCAAGCAAGCTACGAGGGAGCCACAACAAGGCGAGTCGTCGAAAGCAGCGCAGTGGGAGCCTACAAGGAGCAAAATTGCCACATCGAGGCGTTCGGGATCAGGACTAAAGGAATCTCCGGACTGAGACACAGGTGGCTGAGGTCTAAAGGGGCACCACACGGCTAAGTCAAGGCGGTCTGCTTATTTCTGCCAACGAAGCCCTGGCGTTACGCCTGGAGGGTCTACCACACTTCGAGCAGTGAAGGCCGGCGACAAGAAATCGTGAGCTCCGGGGTAAGCCTGTCGAACCCCAGTGTACCTCGCTCCAAGCACTACTTTATCGTGTCCCGACATGAGCCCCGTACGCCAAGTGGAGTTGAGCAGGTCCTGGCGCGAACAGGCAGAAGGAAAAGAAGTCCTGGAGCGGCGTGACTGAACCCCGAGAATAACGAGCCAAAACGGAGAGAAGTCCCGGAGCCATGCGACAGAAACCCCAAAAATAACGAGGCGTTATCTACTGTAATGACCTTAGATACATAGATGAAGAAACCATCCTCAAAGAACTAAAACCACAGAAAGTAATTGAAGTCAAAGAAATAATGAAGAGACAAAACATCAACAATAACACCAACAGCTACAGCAACACCACCAACAACAACAACACAAACAACAACCTAACAGAAACCGGACTCATAATAATTACATTTAAAACCCATCAACTCCGTGAAATACTGCGAGTCGGCTATGAAACTGTTTGCGTACGCAACTACATTACTCTCCCACTGCGTTGCATAAAGTGCCTCCGCTTCGGACACCCTGCACCCATATGCAAGAGCAACGAAAAATGTTTAAACTTCTCAGATGAAAACCACACCAGCGAAGGAGAACTCTGCAAAAACGACAAAAAATGCCTAAAGAGCGTAAACAATCCTGAATATGACCCCCAACACAGCCCTTTGGACCGCAAATGCTCCACATTCCTTAAACAACAAGAACTCACTGCCATATAAATCACCGAAAAAGTCGATCATAGAACTGCTCTGGGTATATACTTTGAGCGACACGGATACAAAACAAGAAACTCTTATGCAAACACACTTAAAAGCACCACAACCACAATATGAACCCGATCTCCAAATACGCTCACATCAACATCTTCAAATGCACAAACTGCAACCACATCCTGTGATTACAACCAAACAAACACACCTTCAACCTCATCTGCATCAATCAAAACAACACCGGCACCGGGAAAAATTCTCCAAAACCACAACCAACACGACCAGGATGACACCGAAGCCATGCAAACGGACAACATGAACCCCAGCAGAATATCAACCGCATTCGGATCTCAACGCACAAAGGACCTTAAACTAAAAATTTTCCCTAAAGATGAGTCAAACCCTCTGGGTACTAACTTGAAACCAACTAAATCAAAATCCTTTAAAAAAAAACAAACATACCACTAACAGCGACAGCGAATCGGTTTAAAAGTCACAGATCTCCCCTACTTTAAAGTTCAACCTTAGAACTTCTTACACTACGAGAATTTCACTGATTATAATCCTATGGAATATTCAAGGATATACAAATAACTATAATAATCTCCTTATCCTGATTAATAAATACTATCCGCATATCATTACACTTATAGAAACACACATACAATACAATAACAATATACCAACTCCAATAAATTACACACTACTAACAGACATAGCCACCAATAGATTTAGCGGCGTAGCGCTATTAGTACACAAGTCAATTCAATATTCTATAGTAAACCAAATGACCTTGAAGCTCTAGGAATACACATAAAATCCAAGAAGAACATGCACATAAAGACAACATACATTGCCCCAAACAAAACCGTCACAAACCAAATGCTTGAAGACACTTTATACAATTACCAAACACCATTAATAATTCTAGGAGACTTCAACGGATGGCACCCTGGGATTTCGAAAACGAATTCTCGAGGAAAAACAATACAACGATTTATTGACAACACACAGCTAATCTTACTAAATGACAAATCCCCCACACATTTGTCAACACACAACACATACACACATATCAACCTTTCACTTTGCTCAGCAACACTTGCCCCACACGCCAAGTGGAAAATGCTTAATGATCTCCACGGCAGTGACCATTTTCCGATAGTTATCTGTCTATTCCCTCCAAACACGATAAACAAATTTTCAAAACCATTTTTTATAACAAAAAAGTCAACTGGGAGCAATTCACACAAAAATAACGAAATATTCCCCACGTCACTAAACGTCAACAAAGAAGCCGCGCAACTTAACAAAATTATATTACATAGAGCAAACATTTCCATCCCACAAACCTCAGTAAATACAAAGCCCTACAAGGTTCCCTAGTGGAACAAAAAACTAGCACAGTTAAAAAAAGAAAAACAATTAGCTTGGAAAGCACTTAATCGCAACATCAACCTACCAATTTATAAACTACAGACGCTGAAGGGCCAAATACAAGTTCAAAACAAAAACAGAAAAAGCGAAGCTTCTAGCTGCTTTACATCAACCATACAACCAAAAACGCCTTCAGCTAAAATATGGAGCAACAAAAGGCGCTTCTGCCGACCTAACCCAAGCTAACAAATTCACGCCATACTTAATCCCAAAAACAACACAACAACAACAGATACTCTCAAAATAGCCAACTCTCTCGCAACAGAGCTCTCAAGCGACCTAAGCTTCTTAGACGAATTCCGAAATAACAAATATAAAATCAACACAAACAATAATACACCGACCTCAACAGCTAAAACTTCAGGATTAAATAGAATTTCTTACGAAATGATACGCGACAGCTCCCTTACCACAAAACAAAAAAAAAACAAAATAAAAAACCTCTTTAACCAAATTTTTGAGAGCCACATACCTCAATCCTAAAAAATAAGCTTAGTCATACAGATACTTAAACCAAAAACTGACAAAACAAACATCTCTTCGTACAGACCCATTTCCCTCAACTGCTGTCTAACAAAAACACTAGACCATATCATAACGAACAAATATAAAATCAACACAAACAATAATACACCGACCTCAACAGCTAAAACTTCAGGATTAAATAGAATTTCTTACGAAATGATACGCAACAGCTCCCTTACCACAAAAAAAAAAAAACAAAATAAAAAACCTCTTTAACCAAATTTTCGAGAGCCACATACCACAATCATACAAAATAAGCTTAGTCATACCGATACTTAAACCAAAAACTGACAAAACAAACATCTCTTCGTATAGACCCATTTCCCTCAACTGCAAACTGCAAAAACACTAGACAATATCATAGCGAAAAGACTATGGTGTTTTGTGACCCACAACAAACTCTTAAATACAAACCAATTCGGCTTTAAAAAAGGCAAATCGACTTCGGATAGTCTCCTGTACGTAGACCATCTCAACAGCCAGCAGCAGATGGCCGGCCGCTCACCAGGTACGCGGCGAATTCGCGTAGTGACGGCGCGGCGAAGAGCGGTTGGAGAACGTGAGGTTTGGAGATCAAGGACGGAGAACGTGAGAGTTTGGAGATCAAGGACGGAGATCGTGAGAGTTTGGAGAGCAAGAGGGTTTGGAGACCAACAGAGTTTGGATACCAAGGATGGAGAAAGAGAGAGAGGAGACTTGGCGAGAAGAGCGAGGGTGCCGTGTGCAAAAGGAAGTAACGGGACCGCCGCCGGACTTTGGACGCGGCCGTGAACTTTGGACCGAGAGAGAAGGTGCCACATCTCGGCAGAGGAGCGGCACACAAGTGTGCTATATGCGTCACGGGAATCAGCGGGACGACAGCTTCAGGCTGGACATCAGCGTGAAGCAGCGCGTGAAAGACAAGAGGGTCAAACTGGAGCCATGGACTTTGGACCCGGTGTGGAGAGTTTCGGCGGGCCGCAGGGCGCAGGCAGGGAGATCAGTCAGTCGATTACGGTCCGTCGAGCCCGATCAGGCGATCACGAAAAGAAGAGTCGGAGAGTTGAGACAAGCAGTCGATCAAATACCAACCAAGCAAGCTACGAGGGAGCCACAACAAGGCGAGTCGTCGAAAGCAGCGCAGTGGGAGCCTACAAGGAGCAAAATTGCCACATCGAGCAGTGAAGGCCGGCGACAAGAAATCGTGAGCTCGGGGGTAAGCCTGTCGAACCCCAGTGTACCTCGCTCCAAGCACAAGTGGAGTTGAGCAGGTTCTGGCGCGATCAGAAAGAAGGAAGAGAAGTCCCGGAGCGGCGCGACCGAGCCCCGAGAATAACGAGCCAGAAGGGAGAGGAGTCCCGGAGCCATGCGACAGAACCCCGAGATAACGAGGCGTTATCTACTGTAATGACCTTAGATACATAGATGAAGATACATAGATGAAGATCCTCAGAGAACTAAAACCACAGAAAGTAATTGAAGTCAAAAAAATAATGAAGAGACAAAACATCAACAATAACACCAACAGCTACAGCAACACCACCAATAACAACAACACAAACAATAACCTAACAGAAACCGGACTCATAATAATTACATTTAAAACCCATCAACTCCGTGAAATACTGCGAGTCGGCTATGAAACTGTTTGCGTACGCAACTACATTACTCTCCCACTGCGTTGCATAAAGTGCCTCCGCTTCGGACACCCTGCACCCATATGCAAGAGCAACGAAAAATGTTTAAACTTCTCAGATGAAAACCACACCAGCGAAGGAGAACTCTGCAAAAACGACAAAAAATGCCTAAAGAGCGTAAACAATCCTGAATATGACCCCCAACACAGCCCTTTGGACCGCAAATGCTCCACTCCTTAAACAACAAGAACTCACTGCCATATAAATCACCGAAAAAGTCGATCATAAAACTGCTCTGGGAATATACTTCAAGCGACACGGATACAAAACAAGAAACTCTTATGCAAACACACTTAAAAGCACCACAACCACAATATGAACCCGATCTCCAAATACGCTCACATCAACATCTTCAAATGCACAAACTGCAACCACATCCTGTGATCACAACCAAACAAACATACCTTCAACCTCATCTGCATCAATCAAAACAACACCGGCACCGGAAAAAATTCTCCAAAACCACAACCAACACGACCAGGATGACACCGAAGCCATGGAAACGGACAACATGAACCCCAGCAGAATATCAACCGCTTACGGATCTCAACGCACAAAGGACCTTAAACTAAAAATTTTCCCTAAAGATAAGTCAAACCCTCTGGGTACTAACTTGAAGCCAACTAAATCAAAATCCTTAAAAAAAAAAACAAACATACCACTAACAGCGACAGCGAATCGGTTTAAAAGTCACAGATCTCCCCTACTTTAAAGTTCTACCTTAGAACTTCTTACACTACGAGAATGTCACTAATTATAATCCTATGGAATATTCAAGGATATACAAATAACTATAATAATCTCCTTATCCTGATTAATAAATACTATCCGCATATCATTACACTTATAGAAACACACATACAATACAATAACAATATACCAACTCCAATAAATTACACACTACTAACAGACATAGCCACCAATAGATTTAGCGGCGTAGCGCTATTAGTACACAAGTCAATTCAATATTCTATAGTAAACCAAACGACCTTGAAGCTCTAGCAATACACATAAAATCGAAGAAGAACATGCACATAAAGACAACATACATTACCCAAACAAAACCGTCACAAACCAAATGCTTGAAGACACTTTATACAATAACCAAACACCATCAATAATTCTAGAAGACTTCAACGGATGGCACCCTGTCTGGGATTCCCCGAAAACGAATTCTCGAGGAAAAACAATACAACGATTTATTGACAACACACAGCTAATCTTACTAAATGACAAATCCCCCACACATTTGTCAACACACAACACATACACACATATCAACCTTTCACTTTGCTCAGCAACACTTGCCCCACACGCCAAGTGGAAAATGCTTAATGATCTCCACGGCAGTGACCATTTTCCGATAGTTATCTGTCTATTCCCTCCAAACACGATAAACAAATTTTCAAAACCATTTTTTATAACAAAAAAGTCAACTGGGAGCAATTCACACAAAAATAACGAAATATTCCCCACGTCACTAAACGTCAACAAAGAAGCCGCGCAACTTAACAAAATTATATTACATAGAGCAAACATTTCCATCCCACAAACCTCAGTAAATACAAAGCCCTACAAGAATCCCTAGTGGAACAAAAAACTAGCACAGTTAAAAACAGAAAAACAATTAGCTTGGAAAGCACTTAATCGCAACATCAACCTACCAATGTTATAAACTACAGACGCTTAAACGCCAAATACAAGTTCGAAACAAAAGAATAAAAAGCGAAGCTTCCAGCTCCTTTACATCAACCATACAACCAGAAACTCCTTCATCTAAAATATGGAGCAACAAAAGGCGCTTCTGCCGACCTAACCCAAGCTAACAAATTCACGCCATACTTAATCCCAAAAACAACACAACAACAACAGATACTCTCAAAATAGCCAACTCTCTCGCAACAGAGGTCTCAAGCGACCTAAACTTCTTGGACGAATTCCGAAATAACAAATATAAAATCAACACAAACAATAATACACCGACCTCAACAGCTAAAACTTCAGGAATAATTAGAATTTCTTACGAAATGATACGCAACAGCTCCCTTACCACAAAAAAAATACAAAATAAAAAACCTCTTTAACCAAATTTTCGAGAGCCACATACCTCAATCCTAAAAAATAAGCTTAGTCATACCGATACTTAAACCAAAAACTGACAAAACAAACATCTCTTCGTACAGACCCATTTCCCTCAACTGCTGTCTAACAAAAACACTAGACAATATCATAACGAACAAATATAAAATCAACACAAACAATAATACACCGACCTCAACAGCTAAAACTTCAGGATTAAATAGAATTTCTTACGAAATGATACGCAACAGCTCCCTTACCACAAAAAAAAAACAAAATAAAAAACCTCTTTAACCAAATTTTTGAGAGCCACATACCTCAATCCTACAAAATAAGCTTAGTCATACCGATACTTAAACCAAAAACTGACAAAACAAACATCTCTTCGTACAGACCCATTTCCCTCAACTGATGTCTAACAAAAGACTAGACAAAATCATAGCGAAAAGACTTTGGTGGTTTGTAACCCACAACAAACTCTTAAATTCAAACCAATTGGGCTTTAAAAAAGGCAAATCGACTTCGGATAGTCTCCTATACGTAGACCATCTCATAACGAAGTCGAAGAGGCACACCTCCCTCGTCACTCTTGACTTTTCAAGAGCCAGCAGCAGATGGCCGGCCGCTCACCAGGTACGCGGCGAATTCGGTTGGAGATCAAGGACGGAGAACGTAGTTTGGAGAGCAAGAGAGTTAAGAGAGCAAGAGGGTTTGGAGACCAACAGAGTTTGGATACCAAGGAGGGAGAAAGAGAGAGAGGAGACTTGGCGAAAAGAGCGAGGGTGCCGTATGCAAAAGGAAGTAACGGGACGCCGCCGGACTTTGAACGCGGCCGTGAACTTTGGACCGAGAGAGAAGGTGCCACATCTCGGCAGAGAAGTGGCACACAAGCAAGATACATGCGCCACGGGAATCAGCGGGACGACAGCATCAGGCTGGACATCGGCGTGAAGCAGCGCGTGAAAGACAAGAGGGTCAAACTGGAGCCATGGACTTTGGACCCGGTGTTGAGAGTTTCGGCGGGCCGCAGGGCGCAGGCAGGGAGATCAGTCAGTCGATTACGGTCCGTCGAGCCCGATCAGGCGATCACGAAAAGAAGAGTCGGAGAGTTAAGACAAGCAGACGATCAAATACCAACCAAGCAAACTACGAGGGAGCCACAACAAGGCGAGTCGTCGAAAGCAGCGCAGTGGGAGCCTACAAGGAGCAAAATTGCCACATCGAGGCGTTCGGGATCAGGACTAAAGGAATCTCCGGACTGAGACACAGGTGGCTGAGGTCTAAAGGGGCACCACACGGCTAAGTCAAGGCGGTCTGCTTATTTCTGCCAACGAAGCCCTGGCGTTACGCCTGGAGGGTCTACCACACTTCGAGAAGTGAAGGCCGGCGACAAGAAATCGTGAGCTCCGGGGTAAGCCTGTCGAACCCCAGTGTACCTCGCTCCAAGCACAAGTGGAGTTGAGCAGGTTCTGGCGCGATCAGAAAGAAGGAAGAGAAGTCCCGGAGCGGCGCGACCGAGCCCCGAGAATAACGAGCCAGAAGGGAGAGGAGTCCCGGAGCCATGCGACAGAACCCCGAGATAACGGAGCGTTATCTACTGTAATGACCTTAGATACATAGATGAAGAAACCATCCTCAGAGAACTAAAACCACAGAAAGTAATTGAAGTCAAAAAAATAATGAAGAGACAAAACATCAACAATAACACCAACAGCTACAGCAACACCACCAACAACAACAACACAAACAATAACCTAACAGAAACCGGACTCATAATAATTACATTTAAAACCCATCAACTCCGTGAAATACTGCGAGTCGGCTATGAAACTGTTTGCGTACGCAACTACATTACTCTTCCACTGCGTTGCATAAAGTGCCTCCGCTTCGGACACCCTGCACCCATATGCAAGAGCAACGAAAAATGTTTAAACTTCTCAGATGAAAACCACACCAGAGAAGGAGAACTCTGCAAAAACGACAAAAAATGCCTAAAGAGCGTAAACAATCCTGAATATGACCCCCAACACAGCCCTTTGGACCGCAAATGCTCCACTCCTTAAACAACAAGAACTCACTGCCATATAAATCACCGAAAAAGTCGATCATAAAACTGCTCTGGGTATATACTTCAAGCGACACGGATACAAAACAAGAAACTCTTATGCAAACACACTTAAAAGCACCACAACCACAATATGAACCCGATCTCCAAATACGCTCACATCAACATCTTCAAATGCACAAACTGCAACCACATCCTGTGATCACAACCAAACAAACATACCTTCAACCTCATCTGCATCAATCAAAACAACACCGGCACCGGAAAAAATTCTCCAAAACCACAACCAACACGACCAGGATGACACCGAAGCCATGGAAACGGACAACATGAACCCCAGCAGAATATCAACCGCTTACGGATCTCAACGCACAAAGGACCTTAAACTAAAAATTTTCCCTAAAGATAAGTCAAACCCTCTGGGTACTAACTTGAAGCCAACTAAATCAAAATCCTTAAAAAAAAAAAACAAACATACCACTAACAGCGACAGCGAATCGGTTTAAAAGTCACAGATCTCCCCTACTTTAAAGTTCTACCTTAGAACTTCTTACACTACGAGAATGTCACTAATTATAATCCTATGGAATATTCAAGGATATACAAATAACTATAATAATCTCCTTATCCTGATTAATAAATACTATCCGCATATCATTACACTTATAGAAACACACATACAATACAATAACAATATACCAACTCCAATAAATTACACACTACTAACAGACATAGCCACCAATAGATTTAGCGGCGTAGCGCTATTAGTACACAAGTCAATTCAATATTCTATAGTAAACCAAACGACCTTGAAGCTCTAGCAATACACATAAAATCCAAGAAGAACATGCACATAAAGACAACATACATTGCCCCAAACAAAACCGTCACAAACCAAATGCTTGAAGACACTTTATACAATTACCAAACACCATTAATAATTCTAGGAGACTTCAACGGATGGCACCCTGGGATTTCGAAAACGAATTCTCGAGGAAAAACAATACAACGATTTATTGACAACACACAGCTAATCTTACTAAATGACAAATCCCCCACACATTTGTCAACACACAACACATACACACATATCAACCTTTCACTTTGCTCAGCAACACTTGCCCCACACGCCAAGTGGAAAATGCTTAATGATCTCCACGGCAGTGACCATTTTCCGATAGTTATCTGTCTATTCCCTCCAAACACGATAAACAAATTTTCAAAACCATTTTTTATAACAAAAAAGTCAACTGGGAGCAATTCACACAAAAATAACGAAATATTCCCCACGTCACTAAACGTCAACAAAGAAGCCGCGCAACTTAACAAAATTATATTACATAGAGCAAACATTTCCATCCCACAAACCTCAGTAAATACAAAGCCCTACAAGAATCCCTAGTGGAACAAAAAACTAGCACAGTTAAAAACAGAAAAACAATTAGCTTGGAAAGCACTTAATCGCAACATCAACCTACCAATGTTATAAACTACAGACGCTGAAGGGCCAAATACAAGTTCAAAACAAAAACAGAAAAAGCGAATCTTCCAGCTGCTTTACATCAACCATACAACCAAAAACGCCTTCAGCTAAAATATGGAGCAACAAAAGGCGCTTCTGCCGACCTAACCCAAGCTAACAAATTCACGCCATACTTAATCCCAAAAACAACATAACAACAACAGATACTCTCAAAATAGCCAACTCTCTCGCAACAGAGCTCTCAAGCGACCTAAGCTTCTTAGACGAATTCCGAAATAACAAATATAAAATAAACACAAACAATAATACACCGACCTCAACAGCTAAAACTTCAGGATTAAATAGAATTTCTTACGAAATGATACGCGACAGCTCCCTTACCACAAAACAAAAAAAAAACAAAATAAAAAACCTCTTTAACCAAATTTTTGAGAGCCACATACCTCAATCCTAAAAAATAAGCTTAGTCATACAGATACTTAAACCAAAAACTGACAAAACAAACATCTCTTCGTACAGACCCATTTCCCTCAACTGCTGTCTAACAAAAACACTAGACCATATCATAACGAACAAATATAAAATCAACACAAACAATAATACACCGACCTCAACAGCTAAAACTTCAGGATTAAATAGAATTTCTTACGAAATGATACGCAACAGCTCCCTTACCACAAAAAAAAAAAAACAAAATAAAAAACCTCTTTAACCAAATTTTCGAGAGCCACATACCACAATCATACAAAATAAGCTTAGTCATACCGATACTTAAACCAAAAACTGACAAAACAAACATCTCTTCGTACAGACCCATTTCCCTCAACTGCAAACTGCAAAAACACTAGACAATATCATAGCGAAAAGACTATGGTGTTTTGTGACCCACAACAAACTCTTAAATACAAACCAATTCGGCTTTAAAAAAGGCAAATCGACTTCGGATAGTCTCCTGTACGTAGACCATCTCAACAGCCAGCAGCAGATGGCCGGCCGCTCACCAGGTACGCGGCGAATTCGCGTAGTGACGGCGCGGCGAAGAGCGGTTGGAGAACGTGAGGTTTGGAGATCAAGGACGGAGAACGTGAGAGTTTGGAGATCAAGGACGGAGATCGTGAGAGTTTGGAGAGCAAGAGGGTTTGGAGACCAACAGAGTTTGGATACCAAGGATGGAGAAAGAGAGAGAGGAGACTTGGCGAGAAGAGCGAGGGTGCCGTGTGCAAAAGGAAGTAACGGGACCGCCGCCGGACTTTGGACGCGGCCGTGAACTTTGGACCGAGAGAGAAGGTGCCACATCTCGGCAGAGGAGCGGCACACAAGTGTGCTATATGCGTCACGGGAATCAGCGGGACGACAGCTTCAGGCTGGACATCAGCGTGAAGCAGCGCGTGAAAGACAAGAGGGTCAAACTGGAGCCATGGACTTTGGACCCGGTGTGGAGAGTTTCGGCGGGCCGCAGGGCGCAGGCAGGGAGATCAGTCAGTCGATTACGGTCCGTCGAGCCCGATCAGGCGATCACGAAAAGAAGAGTCGGAGAGTTGAGACAAGCAGTCGATCAAATACCAACCAAGCAAGCTACGAGGGAGCCACAACAAGGCGAGTCGTCGAAAGCAGCGCAGTGGGAGCCTACAAGGAGCAAAATTGCCACATCGAGGCGTTCGGGATCAGGACTAAAGGAATCTCCGGACTGAGACACAGGTGGCTGAGGTCTAAAGGGGCACCACACGGCTAAGTCAAGGCGGTCTGCTTATTCCTGCCAACGAAGTCCTGGCGTTACCCCTGGAGGGTCTACCACACTTCGAGCAGTGAAGGCCGGCGACAAGAAATCGTGAGCTCGGGGGTAAGCCTGTCGAACCCCAGTGTACCTCGCTCCAAGCACAAGTGGAGTTGAGCAGGTTCTGGCGCGATCAGAAAGAAGGAAGAGAAGTCCCGGAGCGGCGCGACCGACCCCCGAGAATAACGAGCCAGAAGGGAGAGGAGTCCCGGAGCCATGCGACAGAACCCCGAGATAACGAGGCGTTATCTACTGTAATGACCTTAGATACATAGATGAAGATACATAGATGAAGATCCTCAGAGAACTAAAACCACAGAAAGTAATTGAAGTCAAAAAAATAATGAAGAGACAAAACATCAACAATAACACCAACAGCTACAGCAACACCACCAACAACAACAACACAAACAATAACCTAACAGAAACCGGACTCATAATAATTACATTTAAAACCCATCAACTCCGTGAAATACTGCGAGTCGGCTATGAAACTGTTTGCGTACGCAACTACATTACTCTCCCACTGCGTTGCATAAAGTGCCTCCGCTTCGGACACCCTGCACCCATATGCAAGAGCAACGAAAAATGTTTAAACTTCTCAGATGAAAACCACACCAGCGAAGGAGAACTCTGCAAAAACGACAAAAAATGCCTAAAGAGCGTAAACAATCCTGAATATGACCCCCAACACAGCCCTTTGGACCGCAAATGCTCCACTCCTTAAACAACAAGAACTCACTGCCATATAAATCACCGAAAAAGTCGATCATAAAACTGCTCTGGGAATATACTTCAAGCGACACGGATACAAAACAAGAAACTCTTATGCAAACACACTTAAAAGCACCACAACCACAATATGAACCCGATCTCCAAATACGCTCACATCAACATCTTCAAATGCACAAACTGCAACCACATCCTGTGATCACAACCAAACAAACATACCTTCAACCTCATCTGCATCAATCAAAACAACACCGGCACCGGAAAAAATTCTCCAAAACCACAACCAACACGACCAGGATGACACCGAAGCCATGGAAACGGACAACATGAACCCCAGCAGAATATCAACCGCTTACGGATCTCAACGCACAAAGGACCTTAAACTAAAACTTTTCCCTAAAGATAAGTCAAACCCTCTGGGTACTAACTTGAAGCCAACTAAATCAAAATCCTTAAAAAAAAAAACAAACATACCACTAACAGCGACAGCGAATCGGTTTAAAAGTCACAGATCTCCCCTACTTTAAAGTTCTACCTTAGAACTTCTTACACTACGAGAATGTCACTAATTATAATCCTATGGAATATTCAAGGATATACAAATAACTATAATAATCTCCTTATCCTGATTAATAAATACTATCCGCATATCATTACACTTATAGAAACACACATACAATACAATAACAATATACCAACTCCAATAAATTACACACTACTAACAGACATAGCCACCAATAGATTTAGCGGCGTAGCGCTATTAGTACACAAGTCAATTCAATATTCTATAGTAAACCAAACGACCTTGAAGCTCTAGCAATACACATAAAATCGAAGAAGAACATGCACATAAAGACAGCATACATTGCCCCAAACAAAACCGTCACAAACCAAATGCTTGAAGACACTTTATACAATAACCAAACACCATCAATAATTCTAGAAGACTTCAACGGATGGCACCCTGTCTGGGATTCCCCGAAAACGAATTCTCGAGGAAAAACAATACAACGATTTATTGACAACACACAGCTAATCTTACTAAATGACAAATCCCCCACACATTTGTCAACACACAACACATACACACATATCAACCTTTCACTTTGCTCAGCAACACTTGCCCCACACGCCAAGTGGAAAATGCTTAATGATCTCCACGGCAGTGACCATTTTCCGATAGTTATCTGTCTATTCCCTCCAAACACGATAAACAAATTTTCAAAACCATTTTTTATAACAAAAAAGTCAACTGGGAGCAATTCACACAAAAATAACGAAATATTCCCCACGTCACTAAACGTCAACAAAGAAGCCGCGCAACTTAACAAAATTATATTACATAGAGCAAACATTTCCATCCCACAAACCTCAGTAAATACAAAGCCCTACAAGAATCCCTAGTGGAACAAAAAACTAGCACAGTTAAAAACAGAAAAACAATTAGCTTGGAAAGCACTTAATCGCAACATCAACCTACCAATGTTATAAACTACAGACGCTTAAACGCCAAATACAAGTTCGAAACAAAAGAATTAAAAGCGAAGCTTCCAGCTCCTTTACATCAACCATACAACCAGAAACTCCTTCATCTAAAATATGGAGCAACAAAAGGCGCTTCTGCCGACCTAACCCAAGCTAACAAATTCACGCCATACTTAATCCCAAAAACAACACAACAACAACAGATACTCTCAAAATAGCCAACTCTCTCGCAACAGAGGTCTCAAGCGACCTAAACTTCTTGGACGAATTCCGAAATAACAAATATAAAATCAACACAAACAATAATACACCGACCTCAACAGCTAAAACTTCAGGAATAATTAGAATTTCTTACGAAATGATACGCAACAGCTCCCTTACCACAAAAAAAATACAAAATAAAAAACCTCTTTAACCAAATTTTCGAGAGCCACATACCTCAATCCTAAAAAATAAGCTTAGTCATACCGATACTTAAACCAAAAACTGACAAAATAAACATCTCTTCGTACAGACCCATTTCCCTCAACTGCTGTCTAACAAAAACACTAGACAATATCATAACGAACAAATATAAAATCAACACAAACAATAATACACCGACCTCAACAGCTAAAACTTCAGGATTAAATAGAATTTCTTACGAAATGATACGCAACAGCTCCCTTACCACAAAAAAAAAACAAAATAAAAAACCTCTTTAACCAAATTTTTGAGAGCCACATACCTCAATCCTACAAAATAAGCTTAGTCATACCGATACTTAAACCAAAAACTGACAAAACAAACATCTCTTCGTACAGACCCATTTCCCTCAACTGATGTCTAACAAAAGACTAGACAAAATCATAGCGAAAAGACTTTGGTGGTTTGTAACCCACAACAAACTCTTAAATTCAAACCAATTGGGCTTTAAAAAAGGCAAATCGACTTCGGATAGTCTCCTATACGTAGACCATCTCATAACGAAGTCGAAGAGGCACACCTCCCTCGTCACTCTTGACTTTTCAAGAGCCAGCAGCAGATGGCCGGCCGCTCACCAGGTACGCGGCGAATTCGGTTGGAGATCAAGGACGGAGAACGTAGTTTGGAGAGCAAGAGAGTTAAGAGAGCAAGAGGGTTTGGAGACCAACAGAGTTTGGATACCAAGGAGGGAGAAAGAGAGAGAGGAGACTTGGCGAAAAGAGCGAGGGTGCCGTATGCAAAAGGAAGTAACGGGACGCCGCCGGACTTTGAACGCGGCCGTGAACTTTGGACCGAGAGAGAAGGTGCCACATCTCGGCAGAGAAGTGGCACACAAGCAAGATACATGCGCCACGGGAATCAGCGGGACGACAGCATCAGGCTGGACATCGGCGTGAAGCAGCGCGTGAAAGACAAGAGGGTCAAACTGGAGCCATGGACTTTGGACCCGGTGTGGAGAGTTTCGGCGGGCCGCAGGGCGCAGGCAGGGAGATCAGTCAGTCGATTACGGTCCGTCGAGCCCGATCAGGCGATCACGAAAAGAAGAGTCGGAGAGTTAAGACAAGCAGACGATCAAATACCAACCAAGCAAACTACGAGGGAGCCACAACAAGGCGAGTCGTCGAAAGCAGCGCAGTGGGAGCCTACAAGGAGCAAAATTGCCACATCGAGGCGTTCGGGATCAGGACTAAAGGAATCTCCGGACTGAGACACAGGTGGCTGAGGTCTAAAGGGGCACCACACGGCTAAGTCAAGGCGGTCTGCTTATTTCTGCCAACGAAGCCCTGGCGTTACGCCTGGAGGGTCTACCACACTTCGAGAAGTGAAGGCCGGCGACAAGAAATCGTGAGCTCCGGGGTAAGCCTGTCGAACCCCAGTGTACCTCGCTCCAAGCACAAGTGGAGTTGAGCAGGTTCTGGCGCGATCAGAAAGAAGGAAGAGAAGTCCCGGAGCGGCGCGACCGAGCCCCGAGAATAACGAGCCAGAAGGGAGAGGAGTCCCGGAGCCATGCGACAGAACCCCGAGATAACGAGGCGTTATCTACTGTAATGACCTTAGATACATAGATGAAGAAACCATCCTCAGAGAACTAAAACCACAGAAAGTAATTGAAGTCAAAAAAATAATGAAGAGACAAAACATCAACAATAACACCAACAGCTACAGCAACACCACCAACAACAACAACACAAACAATAACCTAACAGAAACCGGACTCATAATAATTACATTTAAAACCCATCAACTCCGTGAAATACTGCGAGTCGGCTATGAAACTGTTTGCGTACGCAACTACATTACTCTCCCACTGCGTTGCATAAAGTGCCTCCGCTTCGGACACCCTGCACCCATATGCAAGAGCAACGAAAAATGTTTAAACTTCTCAGATGAAAACCACACCAGCGAAGGAGAACTCTGCAAAAACGACAAAAAATGCCTAAAGAGCGTAAACAATCCTGAATATGACCCCCAACACAGCCCTTTGGATCGCAAATGCTCCACTCCTTAAACAACAAGAACTCACTGCCATATAAATCACCGAAAAAGTCGATCATAAAACTGCTCTGGGTATATACTTCAAGCGACACGGATACAAAACAAGAAACTCTTATGCAAACACACTTAAAAGCACCACAACCACAATATGAACCCGATCTCCAAATACGCTCACATCAACATCTTCAAATGCACAAACTGCAACCACATCCTGTGATCACAACCAAACAAACATACCTTCAACCTCATCTGCATCAATCAAAACAACACCGGCACCGGAAAAAATTCTCCAAAACCACAACCAACACGACCAGGATGACACCGAAGCCATGGAAACGGACAACATGAACCCCAGCAGAATATCAACCGCTTACGGATCTTAACGCACAAAGGACCTTAAACTAAAAATTTTCCCTAAAGATAAGTCAAACCCTCTGGGTACTAACTTGAAGCCAACTAAATCAAAATCCTTAAAAAAAAAAACAAACATACCACTAACAGCGACAGCGAATCGGTTTAAAAGTCACAGATCTCCCCTACTTTAAAGTTCTACCTTAGAACTTCTTACACTACGAGAATGTCACTAATTATAATCCTATGGAATATTCAAGGATATACAAATAACTATAATAATCTCCTTATCCTGATTAATAAATACTATCCGCATATCATTACACTTATAGAAACACACATACAATACAATAACAATATACCAACTCCAATAAATTACACACTACTAACAGACATAGCCACCAATAGATTTAGCGGCGTAGCGCTATTAGTACACAAGTCAATTCAATATTCTATAGTAAACCAAACGACCTTGAAGCTCTAGCAATACACATAAAATCCAAGAAGAACATGCACATAAAGACAACATACATTGCCCCAAACAAAACCGTCACAAACCAAATGCTTGAAGACACTTTATACAATTACCAAACACCATTAATAATTCTAGGAGACTTCAACGGATGGCACCCTGGGATTTCGAAAACGAATTCTCGAGGAAAAACAATACAACGATTTATTGACAACACACAGCTAATCTTACTAAATGACAAATCCCCCACACATTTGTCAACACACAACACATACACACATATCAACCTTTCACTTTGCTCAGCAACACTTGCCCCACACGCCAAGTGGAAAATGCTTAATGATCTCCACGGCAGTGACCATTTTCCGATAGTTATCTGTCTATTCCCTCCAAACACGATAAACAAATTTTCAAAACCATTTTTTATAACAAAAAAGTCAACTGGGAGCAATTCACACAAAAATAACGAAATATTCCCCACGTCACTAAACGTCAACAAAGAAGCCGCGCAACTTAACAAAATTATATTACATAGAGCAAACATTTCCATCCCACAAACCTCAGTAAATACAAAGCCCTACAAGAATCCCTAGTGGAACAAAAAACTAGCACAGTTAAAAACAGAAAAACAATTAGCTTGGAAAGCACTTAATCGCAACATCAACCTACCAATGTTATAAACTACAGACGCTTAAACGCCAAATACAAGTTCGAAACAAAAGAATAAAAAGCGAAGCTTCCAGCTCCTTTACATCAACCATACAACCAGAAACTCCTTCATCTAAAATATGGAGCAACAAAAGGCGCTTCTGCCGACCTAACCCAAGCTAACAAATTCACGCCATACTTAATCCCAAAAACAACACAACAACAACAGATACTCTCAAAATAGCCAACTCTCTCGCAACAGAGGTCTCAAGCGACCTAAACTTCTTGGACGAATTCCGAAATAACAAATATAAAATCAACACAAACAATAATACACCGACCTCAACAGCTAAAACTTCAGGAATAATTAGAATTTCTTACGAAATGATACGCAACAGCTCCCTTACCACAAAAAAAATACAAAATAAAAAACCTCTTTAACCAAATTTTCGAGAGCCACATACCTCAATCCTAAAAAATAAGCTTAGTCATACCGATACTTAAACCAAAAACTGACAAAACAAACATCTCTTCGTACAGACCCATTTCCCTCAACTGCTGTCTAACAAAAACACTAGACAATATCATAACGAACAAATATAAAATCAACACAAACAATAATACACCGACCTCAACAGCTAAAACTTCAGGATTAAATAGAATTTCTTACGAAATGATACGCAACAGCTCCCTTACCACAAAAAAAAAACAAAATAAAAAACCTCTTTAACCAAATTTTTGAGAGCCACATACCTCAATCCTACAAAATAAGCTTAGTCATACCGATACTTAAACCAAAAACTGACAAAACAAACATCTCTTCGTACAGACCCATTTCCCTCAACTGATGTCTAACAAAAGACTAGACAAAATCATAGCGAAAAGACTTTGGTGGTTTGTAACCCACAACAAACTCTTAAATACAAACCAATTGGGCTTTAAAAAAGGCAAATCGACTTCGGATAGTCTCCTATACGTAGACCATCTCATAACGAAGTCGAAGAGGCACACCTCCCTCGTCACTCTTGACTTTTCAAGAGCCAGCAGCAGATGGCCGGCCGCTCACCAGGTACGCGGCGAATTCGGTTGGAGATCAAGGACGGAGAACGTAGTTTGGAGAGCAAGAGAGTTAAGAGAGCAAGAGGGTTTGGAGACCAACAGAGTTTGGATACCAAGGAGGGAGAAAGAGAGAGAGGAGACTTGGCGAAAAGAGCGAGGGTGCCGTATGCAAAAGGAAGTAACGGGACGCCGCCGGACTTTGAACGCGGCCGTGAACTTTGGACCGAGAGAGAAGGTGCCACATCTCGGCAGAGAAGTGGCACACAAGCAAGCTATATGCGCCACGGGAATCAGCGGGACGACAGCATCAGGCTGGACATCGGCGTGAAGCAGCGCGTGAAAGACAAGAGGGTCAAACTGGAGCCATGGACTTTGGACCCGGTGTGGAGAGTTTCGGCGGGCCGCAGGGCGCAGGCAAGGAGATCAGTCAGTCGATTACGGTCCGTCGAGCCCGATCAGATGATCACGAAAAGAAGAGTCGGAGAGTTGAGACAAGCAGTCGATCAAATACCAACCAAGCAAGCTACGAGGGAGCAAAATTGGCGTTCGGGATCAGGACTAAAGGAATCTCCGGACTGAGACACAGGTGGCTGAGGTCTAAAGGGGCACCACACGGCTAAGTCAAGGCGGTCTGCTTATTTCTGCCAACGAAGCCCTGGCGTTACGCCTGGAGGGTCTACCACACTTCGAGAAGTGAAGGCCGGCGACAAGAAATCGTGAGCTCCGGGGTAAGCCTGTCGAACACCAGTGTACCTCGCTCCAAGCACAAGTGGAGTTGAGCAGGTTCTGGCGCGATCAGAAAGAAGGAAGAGAAGTCCCGGAGCGGCGCGACCGAGCCCCGAGAATAACGAGCCAGAAGGGAGAGGAGTCCCGGAGCCATGCGACAGAACCCCGAGATAACGAGGCGTTATCTACTGTAATGACCTTAGATACATAGATGAAGAAACCATCCTCAGAGAACTAAAACCACAGAAAGTAATTGAAGTCAAAAAAATAATGAAGAGACAAAACATCAACAATAACACCAACAGCTACAGCAACACCACCAACAACAACAACACAAACAATAACCTAACAGAAACCGGACTCATAATAATTACATTTAAAACCCATCAACTCCGTGAAATACTGCGAGTCGGCTATGAAACTGTTTGCGTACGCAACTACATTACTCTCCCACTGCGTTGCATAAAGTGCCTCCGCTTCGGACACCCTGCACCCATATGCAAAAGCAACGAAAAATGTTTAAACTTCTCAGATGAAAACCACACCAGCGAAGGAGAACTCTGCAAAAACGACAAAAAATGCCTAAAGAGCGTAAACAATCCTGAATATGACCCCCAACACAGCCCTTTGGACCGCAAATGCTCCACTCCTTAAACAACAAGAACTCACTGCCATATAAATCACCGAAAAAGTCGATCATAAAACTGCTCTGGGTATATACTTTAAGCGACACGGATACAAAACAAGAAACTCTTATGCAAACACACTTAAAAGCACCACAACCACAATATGAACCCGATCTCCAAATACGCTCACATCAACATCTTCAAATGCACAAACTGCAACCACATCCTGTGATCACAACCAAACAAACATACCTTCAACCTCATCTGCATCAATCAAAACAACACCGGCACCGGAAAAAATTCTCCAAAACCACAACCAACACGACCAGGATGACACCGAAGCCATGGAAACGGACAACATGAACCCCAGCAGAATATCAACCGCTTACGGATCTCAACGCACAAAGGACCTTAAACTAAAAATTTTCCCTAAAGATAAGTCAAACCCTCTGGGTACTAACTTGAAGCCAACTAAATCAAAATCCTTAAAAAAAAAAACAAACATACCACTAACAGCGACAGCGAATCGGTTTAAAAGTCACAGATCTCCCCTACTTTAAAGTTCTACCTTAGAACTTCTTACACTACGAGAATGTCACTAATTATAATCCTATGGAATATTCAAGGATATACAAAAAACTATAATAATCTCCTTATCCTGATTAATAAATACTATCCGCATATCATTACACTTATAGAAACACACATACAATACAATAACAATATACCAACTCCAATAAATTACACACTACTAACAGACATAGCCACCAATAGATTTAGCGGCGTAGCGCTATTAGTACACAAGTCAATTCAATATTCTATAGTAAACCAAACGACCTTGAAGCTCTAGCAATACACATAAAATCCAAGAAGAACATGCACATAAAGACAACATACATTGCCCCAAACAAAACCGTCACAAACCAAATGCTTGAAGACACTTTATACAATTACCAAACACCATTAATAATTCTAGGAGACTTCAACGGATGGCACCCTGGGATTTCGAAAACGAATTCTCGAGGAAAAACAATACAACGATTTATTGACAACACACAGCTAATCTTACTAAATGACAAATCCCCCACACATTTGTCAACACACAACACATACACACATATCAACCTTTCACTTTGCTCAGCAACACTTGCCCCACACGCCAAGTGGAAAATGCTTAATGATCTCCACGGCAGTGACCATTTTCCGATAGTTATCTGTCTATTCCCTCCAAACACGATAAACAAATTTTCAAAACCATTTTTTATAACAAAAAAGTCAACTGGGAGCAATTCACACAAAAATAACGAAATATTCCCCACGTCACTAAACGTCAACAAAGAAGCCGCGCAACTTAACAAAATTATATTACATAGAGCAAACATTTCCATCCCACAAACCTCAGTAAATACAAAGCCCTACAAGAATCCCTAGTGGAACAAAAAACTAGCACAGTTAAAAACAGAAAAACAATTAGCTTGGAAAGCACTTAATCGCAACATCAACCTACCAATGTTATAAACTACAGACGCTTAAACGCCAAATACAAGTTCGAAACAAAAGAATAAAAAGCGAAGCTTCCAGCTCCTTTACATCAACCATACAACCAGAAACTCCTTCATCTAAAATATGGAGCAACAAAAGGCGCTTCTGCCGACCTAACCCAAGCTAACAAATTCACGCCATACTTAATCCCAAAAACAACACAACAACAACAGATACTCTCAAAATAGCCAACTCTCTCGCAACAGAGGTCTCAAGCGACCTAAACTTCTTGGACGAATTCCGAAATAACAAATATAAAATCAACACAAACAATAATACACCGACCTCAACAGCTAAAACTTCAGGAATAATTAGAATTTCTTACGAAATGATACGCAACAGCTCCCTTACCACAAAAAAAATACAAAATAAAAAACCTCTTTAACCAAATTTTCGAGAGCCACATACCTCAATCCTAAAAAATAAGCTTAGTCATACCGATACTTAAACCAAAAACTGACAAAACAAACATCTCTTCGTACAGACCCATTTCCCTCAACTGCTGTCTAACAAAAACACTAGACAATATCATAACGAACAAATATAAAATCAACACAAACAATAATACACCGACCTCAACAGCTAAAACTTCAGGATTAAATAGAATTTCTTACGAAATGATACGCAACAGCTCCCTTACCACAAAAAAAAAACAAAATAAAAAACCTCTTTAACCAAATTTTTGAGAGCCACATACCTCAATCCTACAAAATAAGCTTAGTCATACCGATACTTAAACCAAAAACTGACAAAACAAACATCTCTTCGTACAGACCCATTTCCCTCAACTGATGTCTAACAAAAGACTAGACAAAATCATAGCGAAAAGACTTTGGTGGTTTGTAACCCACAACAAACTCTTAAATACAAACCAATTGGGCTTTAAAAAAGGCAAATCGACTTCGGATAGTCTCCTATACGTAGACCATCTCATAACGAAGTCGAAGAGGCACACCTCCCTCGTCACTCTTGACTTTTCAAGAGCCAGCAGCAGATGGCCGGCCGCTCACCAGGTACGCGGCGAATTCGGTTGGAGATCAAGGACGGAGAACGTAGTTTGGAGAGCAAGAGAGTTAAGAGAGCAAGAGGGTTTGGAGACCAACAGAGTTTGGATACCAAGGAGGGAGAAAGAGAGAGAGGAGACTTGGCGAAAAGAGCGAGGGTGCCGTATGCAAAAGGAAGTAACGGGACGCCGCCGGACTTTGAACGCGGCCGTGAACTTTGGACCAAGAGAGAAGGTGCCACATCTCGGCAGAGAAGTGGCACACAAGCAAGCTATATGCGCCACGGGAATCAGCGGGATGACAGCATCAGGCTGGACATCGGCGTGAAGCAGCGCGTGAAAGACAAGAGGGTCAAACTGGAGCCATGGACTTTGGACCCGGTGTGGAGAGTTTCGGCGGGCCGCAGGGCGCAGGCAAGGAGATCAGTCAGTCGATTACGGTCCGTCGAGCCCGATCAGATGATCACGAAAAGAAGAGTCGGAGAGTTAAGACAAGCAGTCGATCAAATACCAACCAAGCAAACTACGAGGGAGCCACAACAAGGCGAGTCGTCGAAAGCAGCGCAGTGGGAGCCTACAAGGAGCAAAATTGCCACATCGAGGCGTTCGGGATCAGGACTAAAGGAATCTCCGGAATGAGACACAGGTGGCTGAGGTCTAAAGGGGCACCACACGGCTAAGTCAAGGCGGTCTGCTTATTTCTGCCAACGAAGCCCTGGCGTTACGCCTGGAGGGTCTACCACACTTCGAGAAGTGAAGGCCGGCGACAAGAAATCGTGAGCTCCGGGGTAAGCCTGTCGAACCCCAGTGTACCTCGCTCCAAGCACAAGTGGAGTTGAGCAGGTTCTGGCGCGATCAGAAAGAAGGAAGAGAAGTCCCGGAGCGGCGCGACCGAGCCCCGAGAATAACGAGCCAGAAGGGAGAGGAGTCCCGGAGCCATGCGACAGAACCCCGAGATAACGAGGCGTTATCTACTGTAATGACCTTAGATACATAGATGAAGAAACCATCCTCAGAGAACTAAAACCACAGAAAGTAATTGAAGTCAAAAAAATAATGAAGAGACAAAACATCAACAATAACACCAACAGCTACAGCAACACCACCAACAACAACAACACAAACAATAACCTAACAGAAACCGGACTCATAATAATTACATTTAAAACCCATCAACTCCGTGAAATACTGCGAGTCGGCTATGAAACTGTTTGCGTACGCAACTACATTACTCTCCCACTGCGTTGCATAAAGTGCCTCCGCTTCGGACACCCTGCACCCATATGCAAGAGCAACGAAAAATGTTTAAACTTCTCAGATGAAAACCACACCAGCGAAGGAGAACTCTGCAAAAACGACAAAAAATGCCTAAAGAGCGTAAACAATCCTGAATATGACCCCCAACACAGCCCTTTGGACCGCAAATGCTCCACTCCTTAAACAACAAGAACTCACTGCCATATAAATCACCGAAAAAGTCGATCATAAAACTGCTCTGGGTATATACTTTAAGCGACACGGATACAAAACAAGAAACTCTTATGCAAACACACTTAAAAGCACCACAACCACAATATGAACCCGATCTCCAAATACGCTCACATCAACATCTTCAAATGCACAAACTGCAACCACATCCTGTGATCACAACCAAACAAACATACCTTCAACCTCATCTGCATCAATCAAAACAACACCGGCACCGGAAAAAATTCTCCAAAACCACAACCAACACGACCAGGATGACACCGAAGCCATGGAAACGGACAACATGAACCCCAGCAGAATATCAACCGCTTACGGATCTCAACGCACAAAGAACCTTAAACTAAAAATTTTCCCTAAAGATAAGTCAAACCCTCTGGGTACTAACTTGAAGCCAACTAAATCAAAATCCTTAAAAAAAAAAACAAACATACCACTAACAGCGACAGCGAATCGGTTTAAAAGTCACAGATCTCCCCTACTTTAAAGTTCTACCTTAGAACTTCTTACACTACGAGAATGTCACTAATTATAATCCTATGGAATATTCAAGGATATACAAAAAACTATAATAATCTCCTTATCCTGATTAATAAATACTATCCGCATATCATTACACTTATAGAAACACACATACAATACAATAACAATATACCAACTCCAATAAATTACACACTACTAACAGACATAGCCACCAATAGATTTAGCGGCGTAGCGCTATTAGTACACAAGTCAATTCAATATTCTATAGTAAACCAAACGACCTTGAAGCTCTAGCAATACACATAAAATCCAAGAAGAACATGCACATAAAGACAACATACATTGCCCCAAACAAAACCGTCACAAACCAAATGCTTGAAGACACTTTATACAATTACCAAACACCATTAATAATTCTAGGAGACTTCAACGGATGGCACCCTGGGATTTCGAAAACGAATTCTCGAGGAAAAACAATACAACGATTTATTGACAACACACAGCTAATCTTACTAAATGACAAATCCCCCACACATTTGTCAACACACAACACATACACACATATCAACCTTTCACTTTGCTCAGCAACACTTGCCCCACACGCCAAGTGGAAAATGCTTAATGATCTCCACGGCAGTGACCATTTTCCGATAGTTATCTGTCTATTCCCTCCAAACACGATAAACAAATTTTCAAAACCATTTTTTATAACAAAAAAGTCAACTGGGAGCAATTCACACAAAAATAACGAAATATTCCCCACGTCACTAAACGTCAACAAAGAAGCCGCGCAACTTAACAAAATTATATTACATAGAGCAAACATTTCCATCCCACAAACCTCAGTAAATACAAAGCCCTACAAGAATCCCTAGTGGAACAAAAAACTAGCACAGTTAAAAACAGAAAAACAATTAGCTTGGAAAGCACTTAATCGCAACATCAACCTACCAATGTTATAAACTACAGACGCTTAAACGCCAAATACAAGTTCGAAACAAAAGAATAAAAAGCGAAGCTTCCAGCTCCTTTACATCAACCATACAACCAGAAACTCCTTCATCTAAAATATGGAGCAACAAAAGGCGCTTCTGCCGACCTAACCCAAGCTAACAAATTCACGCCATACTTAATCCCAAAAACAACACAACAACAACAGATACTCTCAAAATAGCCAACTCTCTCGCAACAGAGGTCTCAAGCGACCTAAACTTCTTGGACGAATTCCGAAATAACAAATATAAAATCAACACAAACAATAATACACCGACCTCAACAGCTAAAACTTCAGGAATAATTAGAATTTCTTACGAAATGATACGCAACAGCTCCCTTACCACAAAAAAAATACAAAATAAAAAACCTCTTTAACCAAATTTTCGAGAGCCACATACCTCAATCCTAAAAAATAAGCTTAGTCATACCGATACTTAAACCAAAAACTGACAAAACAAACATCTCTTCGTACAGACCCATTTCCCTCAACTGCTGTCTAACAAAAACACTAGACAATATCATAACGAACAAATATAAAATCAACACAAACAATAATACACCGACCTCAACAGCTAAAACTTCAGGATTAAATAGAATTTCTTACGAAATGATACGCAACAGCTCCCTTACCACAAAAAAAAAACAAAATAAAAAACCTCTTTAACCAAATTTTTGAGAGCCACATACCTCAATCCTACAAAATAAGCTTAGTCATACCGATACTTAAACCAAAAACTGACAAAACAAACATCTCTTCGTACAGACCCATTTCCCTCAACTGATGTCTAACAAAAGACTAGACAAAATCATAGCGAAAAGACTTTGGTGGTTTGTAACCCACAACAAACTCTTAAATACAAACCAATTGGGCTTTAAAAAAGGCAAATCGACTTCGGATAGTCTCCTATACGTAGACCATCTCATAACGAAGTCGAAGAGGCACACCTCCCTCGTCACTCTTGACTTTTCAAGAGCCAGCAGCAGATGGCCGGCCGCTCACCAGGTACGCGGCGAATTCGGTTGGAGATCAAGGACGGAGAACGTAGTTTGGAGAGCAAGAGAGTTAAGAGAGCAAGAGGGTTTGGAGACCAACAGAGTTTGGATACCAAGGAGGGAGAAAGAGAGAGAGGAGACTTGGCGAAAAGAGCGAGGGTGCCGTATGCAAAAGGAAGTAACGGGACGCCGCCGGACTTTGAACGCGGCCGTGAACTTTGGACCAAGAGAGAAGGTGCCACATCTCGGCAGAGAAGTGGCACACAAGCAAGCTATATGCGCCACGGGAATCAGCGGGATGACAGCATCAGGCTGGACATCGGCGTGAAGCAGCGCGTGAAAGACAAGAGGGTCAAACTGGAGCCATGGACTTTGGACCCGGTGTGGAGAGTTTCGGCGGGCCGCAGGGCGCAGGCAAGGAGATCAGTCAGTCGATTACGGTCCGTCGAGCCCGATCAGATGATCACGAAAAGAAGAGTCGGAGAGTTAAGACAAGCAGTCGATCAAATACCAACCAAGCAAACTACGAGGGAGCCACAACAAGGCGAGTCGTCGAAAGCAGCGCAGTGGGAGCCTACAAGGAGCAAAATTGCCACATCGAGGCGTTCGGGATCAGGACTAAAGGAATCTCCGGAATGAGACACAGGTGGCTGAGGTCTAAAGGGGCACCACACGGCTAAGTCAAGGCGGTCTGCTTATTTCTGCCAACGAAGCCCTGGCGTTACGCCTGGAGGGTCTACCACACTTCGAGAAGTGAAGGCCGGCGACAAGAAATCGTGAGCTCCGGGGTAAGCCTGTCGAACCCCAGTGTACCTCGCTCCAAGCACAAGTGGAGTTGAGCAGGTTCTGGCGCGATCAGAAAGAAGGAAGAGAAGTCCCGGAGCGGCGCGACCGAGCCCCGAGAATAACGAGCCAGAAGGGAGAGGAGTCCCGGAGCCATGCGACAGAACCCCGAGATAACGAGGCGTTATCTACTGTAATGACCTTAGATACATAGATGAAGAAACCATCCTCAGAGAACTAAAACCACAGAAAGTAATTGAAGTCAAAAAAATAATGAAGAGACAAAACATCAACAATAACACCAACAGCTACAGCAACACCACCAACAACAACAACACAAACAATAACCTAACAGAAACCGGACTCATAATAATTACATTTAAAACCCATCAACTCCGTGAAATACTGCGAGTCGGCTATGAAACTGTTTGCGTACGCAACTACATTACTCTCCCACTGCGTTGCATAAAGTGCCTCCGCTTCGGACACCCTGCACCCATATGCAAGAGCAACGAAAAATGTTTAAACTTCTCAGATGAAAACCACACCAGCGAAGGAGAACTCTGCAAAAACGACAAAAAATGCCTAAAGAGCGTAAACAATCCTGATCTCAACGCACAAAGGACCTTAAACTAAAAATTTTCCCTAAAGATAAGTCAAACCCTCTGGGTACTAACTTGAAGCCAACTAAATCAAAATCCTTAAAAAAAAAAAACAAACATACCACTAACAGCGACAGCGAATCGGTTTAAAAGTCACAGATCTCCCCTACTTTAAAGTTCTACCTTAGAACTTCTTACACTACGAGAATGTCACTAATTATAATCCTATGGAATATTCAAGGATATACAAAAAACTATAATAATCTCCTTATCCTGATTAATAAATACTATCCGCATATCATTACACTTATAGAAACACACATACAATACAATAACAATATACCAACTCCAATAAATTACACACTACTAACAGACATAGCCACCAATAGATTTAGCGGCGTAGCGCTATTAGTACACAAGTCAATTCAATATTCTATAGTAAACCAAACGACCTTGAAGCTCTAGCAATACACATAAAATCCAAGAAGAACATGCACATAAAGACAACATACATTGCCCCAAACAAAACCGTCACAAACCAAATGCTTGAAGACACTTTATACAATTACCAAACACCATTAATAATTCTAGGAGACTTCAACGGATGGCACCCTGGGATTTCGAAAACGAATTCTCGAGGAAAAACAATACAACGATTTATTGACAACACACAGCTAATCTTACTAAATGACAAATCCCCCACACATTTGTCAACACACAACACATACACACATATCAACCTTTCACTTTGCTCAGCAACACTTGCCCCACACGCCAAGTGGAAAATGCTTAATGATCTCCACGGCAGTGACCATTTTCCGATAGTTATCTGTCTATTCCCTCCAAACACGATAAACAAATTTTCAAAACCATTTTTTATAACAAAAAAGTCAACTGGGAGCAATTCACACAAAAATAACGAAATATTCCCCACGTCACTAAACGTCAACAAAGAAGCCGCGCAACTTAACAAAATTATATTACATAGAGCAAACATTTCCATCCCACAAACCTCAGTAAATACAAAGCCCTACAAGAATCCCTAGTGGAACAAAAAACTAGCACAGTTAAAAACAGAAAAACAATTAGCTTGGAAAGCACTTAATCGCAACATCAACCTACCAATGTTGTAAACTACAGACGCTTAAACGCCAAATACAAGTTCGAAACAAAAGAATAAAAAGCGAAGCTTCCAGCTCCTTTACATCAACCATACAACCAGAAACTCCTTCATCTAAAATATGGAGCAACAAAAGGCGCTTCTGCCGACCTAACCCAAGCTAACAAATTCACGCCATACTTAATCCCAAAAACAACACAACAACAACAGATACTCTCAAAATAGCCAACTCTCTCGCAACAGAGGTCTCAAGCGACCTAAACTTCTTGGACGAATTCCGAAATAACAAATATAAAATCAACACAAACAATAATACACCGACCTCAACAGCTAAAACTTCAGGAATAATTAGAATTTCTTACGAAATGATACGCAACAGCTCCCTTACCACAAAAAAAATACAAAATAAAAAACCTCTTTAACCAAATTTTCGAGAGCCACATACCTCAATCCTAAAAAATAAGCTTAGTCATACCGATACTTAAACCAAAAACTGACAAAACAAACATCTCTTCGTACAGACCCATTTCCCTCAACTGCTGTCTAACAAAAACACTAGACAATATCATAACGAACAAATATAAAATCAACACAAACAATAATACACCGACCTCAACAGCTAAAACTTCAGGATTAAATAGAATTTCTTACGAAATGATACGCAACAGCTCCCTTACCACAAAAAAAAAAAACAAAATAAAAAACCTCTTTAACCAAATTTTTGAGAGCCACATACCTCAATCCTACAAAATAAGCTTAGTCATACCGATACTTAAACCAAAAACTGACAAAACAAACATCTCTTCGTACAGACCCATTTCCCTCAACTGATGTCTAACAAAAGACTAGACAAAATCATAGCGAATAGACTTTGGTGGTTTGTAACCCACAACAAACTCTTAAATACAAACCAATTGGGCTTTAAAAAAGGCAAATCGACTTCGGATAGTCTCCTATACGTAGACCATCTCATAACGAAGTCGAAGAGGCACACCTCCCTCGTCACTCTTGACTTTTCAAGAGCCAGCAGCAGATGGCCGGCCGCTCACCAGGTACGCGGCGAATTCGGTTGGAGATCAAGGACGGAGAACGTAGTTTGGAGAGCAAGAGAGTTAAGAGAGCAAGAGGGTTTGGAGACCAACAGAGTTTGGATACCAAGGAGGGAGAAAGAGAGAGAGGAGACTTGGCGAAAAGAGCGAGGGTGCCGTATGCAAAAGGAAGTAACGGGACGCCGCCGGACTTTGAACGCGGCCGTGAACTTTGGACCAAGAGAGAAGGTGCCACATCTCGGCAGAGAAGTGGCACACAAGCAAGCTATATGCGCCACGGGAATCAGCGGGATGACAGCATCAGGCTGGACATCGGCGTGAAGCAGCGCGTGAAAGACAAGAGGGTCAAACTGGAGCCATGGACTTTGGACCCGGTGTGGAGAGTTTCGGCGGGCCGCAGGGCGCAGGCAAGGAGATCAGTCAGTCGATTACGGTCCGTCGAGCCCGATCAGATGATCACGAAAAGAAGAGTCGGAGAGTTAAGACAAGCAGTCGATCAAATACCAACCAAGCAAACTACGAGGGAGCCACAACAAGGCGAGTCGTCGAAAGCAGCGCAGTGGGAGCCTACAAGGAGCAAAATTGCCACATCGAGGCGTTCGGGATCAGGACTAAAGGAATCTCCGGAATGAGACACAGGTGGCTGAGGTCTAAAGGGGCACCACACGGCTAAGTCAAGGCGGTCTGCTTATTTCTGCCAACGAAGCCCTGGCGTTACGCCTGGAGGGTCTACCACACTTCGAGAAGTGAAGGCCGGCGACAAGAAATCGTGAGCTCCGGGGTAAGCCTGTCGAACCCCAGTGTACCTCGCTCCAAGCACAAGTGGAGTTGAGCAGGTTCTGGCGCGATCAGAAAGAAGGAAGAGAAGTCCCGGAGCGGCGCGACCGAGCCCCGAGAATAACGAGCCAGAAGGGAGAGGAGTCCCGGAGCCATGCGACAGAACCCCGAGATAACGAGGCGTTATCTACTGTAATGACCTTAGATACATAGATGAAGAAACCATCCTCAGAGAACTAAAACCACAGAAAGTAATTGAAGTCAAAAAAATAATGAAGAGACAAAACATCAACAATAACACCAACAGCTACAGCAACACCACCAACAACAACAACACAAACAATAACCTAACAGAAACCGGACTCATAATAATTACATTTAAAACCCATCAACTCCGTGAAATACTGCGAGTCGGCTATGAAACTGTTTGCGTACGCAACTACATTACTCTCCCACTGCGTTGCATAAAGTGCCTCCGCTTCGGACACCCTGCACCCATATGCAAGAGCAACGAAAAATGTTTAAACTTCTCAGATGAAAACCACACCAGCGAAGGAGAACTCTGCAAAAACGACAAAAAATGCCTAAAGAGCGTAAACAATCCTGAATATGACCCCCAACACAGCCCTTTGGACCGCAAATGCTCCACATTTCTTAAACAACAAGAACTCACTGCCATATAAATCACCGAAAAAGTCGATCATAGAACTGCTATGGGTATATACTTTGAGGGACACGGATACAAAACAAGAAACTCTTATGCAAACACACTTAAAAGCACCACAACCACAAAAGAATCCGATCTCCTAATACGCTCACATCAACATCTTCAAATGCACAAACTACAACCACAGGATGACACCGAAGCCATGCAAACGGACAACATGAACCCCAGCAGAATATCAACCGCATACGGATCTCAACGCACAAAGAACCTTAAACTAAAAATTTTCCCTAAAGATAAGTCAAACCCTCTGGGTACTAACTTGAAGCCAACTAAATCAAAATCCTTTAAAAAAAAAACAAACATACCACTAACAGCGACAGCGAATCGTTTTAAAAGTCACAGACCTCCCCTACTTTAAAGTTCAACCTTAGAACTTCTTACACTACGAGAGTGTCACTAATTATAATCCTATGGAATATTCAAGGATATACAAATAACTATAATAATCTCCTTATCCTGATTAATAAATACTATCCGCATATCATTACACTTATAGAAACACATATACAATACAATAACAATATACCAACTCCAATAAATTACACACTACTAACAGACATAGCCACCAATAGATTTAGCGGCGTAGCGCTATTAGTACACAAGTCAATTCAATATTCTATAGTAAACCAAACGACCTTGAAGCTCTAGCAATACACATAAAATCGAAGAAGAACATGCACATAAAGACAGCATACATTGCCCCAAACAAAACCGTCACAAACCAAATGCTTGAAGACACTTTATACAATAACCAAACACCATCAATAATTCTAGAAGACTTCAACGGATGGCACCCTGTCTGGGATTCCCCGAAAACGAATTCTCGAGGAAAAACAATACAACGATTTATTGACAACACACAGCTAATCTTACTAAATGACAAATCCCCCACACATTTCTCAACACACATCACATACACACATATCAACCTTTCACTTTGCTCAGCAACACTTGCCCCACACGCCAAGTGGAAAATGCTTAATGATCTCCACGGCAGTGACCATTTTCCGATAGTTATCTGTCTATTCCCTCCAAACACGATAAACAAATTTTCAAAACCATTTTTTATAACAAAAAAGTCAACTGGGAGCAATTCACACAAAAATAACGAAATATTCCCCACGTCACTAAACGTCAACAAAGAAGCCGCGCAACTTAACAAAATTATATTACATAGAGCAAACATTTCCATCCCACAAACCTCAGTAAATACAAAGCCCTACAAGAATCCCTAGTGGAACAAAAAACTAGCACAGTTAAAAACAGAAAAACAATTAGCTTGGAAAGCACTTAATCGCAACATCAACCTACCAATGTTATAAACTACAGACGCTAAAACGCCAAATACAAGTTCGAAACAAAAAAAGAAAAAGCGAAGCTTCCAGCCTTCATCAAAAATATGGAGCAACAAAAGGCGCTTCTGCGGACTTAACCCAAGCTAAAAAATTCACGCCATACTTAATCCCAAAAACAACACAACAACAACAGATACTCTCAAAATAGCCAACTCTCTCGCAACAGAGCTCTCAAGCGACCTAAGCTTCTTAGACGAATTCCAAAATAACAAATATAAAATCAACACAAACACATTTCCCTCAACTGATGTCTAACAAAAACACTAGACAAAATCATAGCGAAAAGACTATGGTGGTTTGTAACCCACAACAAACTCTTAAATACAAACCAATTCGGCTTTAAAAAAGGCAAATCGACTTCGGATAGTCTCCTATACGTAGACCATCTCATAACGAAGTCGAAGAGGCACACCTCCCTCGTCACTCTTGACTTTTCAAGAGCCAGCAGCAGATGGCCGGCCGCTCACCAGGTACGCGGAGAATTCGGTTGGAGATCAAGGACGGAGAACGTGAGAGTTTGGAGATCAAGGACGGAGATCGTGAGAGTTTGGAGAGCAAGAGAGTTAAGAGAGCAAGAGGGTTTGGAGACCAAGCCCGCAGGGCGCTGGCAGGGAGATCAGTCAGTCGATTACGGTCCGTCGTGCCCGATCAGGCGATCACGAAAAGAAGAGTCGGAGAGTTGAGACAAGCAGTCGATCAAATACCAACCAAGCAAACTACGAGGGAGCCACAACAAGGCGAGTCGTCGAAAGCAGCGCAGTGGGAGCCTACAAGGAGCATAATTGCCACATCGAGGCGTTCGGGATCAGGACTAAAGGAATCTCCGGACTGAGACACAGGTGGCTGAGGTCTAAAGGGGCACCACACGGCTAAGTCAAGGCGGTCTGCTTATTTCTGCCAACGAAGCCCTGGCGTTACGCCTGGAGGGTCTACCACACTTCGAGAAGTGAAGGCCGGCGACAAGAAATCGTGAGCTCCGGGGTAAGCCTGTCGAACCCCAGTGTACCTCGCTCCAAGCACAAGTGGAGTTGAGCAGGTTCTGGCGCGATCAGCCAGAAGGAAGAGAAGTCCGGGAGCGGCACGACCGAACCCCGAGAATAACGAGCCAGAAGGGAGAGAAGTCCCGGAGCCATGCGACAGAACCCCGAGATAACGAGGCGTTATCTACTGTAATGACCTTAGATACATAGACGAAGAAACCATCCTCAGAGAACTAAAACCACAGAAAGTAATTGAAGTCAAAAAAATAATGAAGAGACAAAACACCAACAATAACACCAACAGCTACAGCAACACCACCAAGAACAACAAAACCAACAACAACCTAATAGAAACCGGACTCATAATAATTACATTTAAAACCCATCAACTCCCTGAAATACTGCGAGTCGGCTAGGAAGCAGTTTGCGTACGCAACAACATCCATCTCCCACTGCGTTGCATAAAGTGCCTCCGCTTCGGACACCCTGCACCCATATGCAAGAGCAACGAAAAATGTTTAAACTGATCAGATGAAAACCACACCAGCGGAGAAGAAACGACAAAAAATGCCTAAATAGCGTAAACAATCCTGTAATTGACCCCCAACACAGCCATTTGGACCGCAAATGCTCCACATTCCTAAAAACAGCAAGAACTCACTGCCATATAAATCACCGAAAAAGTCGATCATAGAACTGCTCTGGGTATATACTTTGAGCGACACGGATACAAAACAAGAAACTCTTATGCAAACACACTTAAAAGCACCACAACCACAATATGAACCCGATCTCCAAATACGCTCACATCAACATCTTCAAATGCACAAACTGCAACCACATCCTGTGATCACAACCAAACAAACATACCTTCAACCTCATCTGCATCAATCAATACAACACCGGCACCGGAAAAAATTCTCCAAAACCACAACCAACACGACCAGGATGACACCGAAGCCATGGAAACGGACAACATGAACCCCAGCAGAATATCAACCGCTACGGATCTCAACGCACAAAGGACCTTAAACTAAAAATTTTCCCTAAAGATAAGTCAAACCCTCTGGGTACTAACTTGAAGCCAACTAAAGCAAAATCCTTAAAAAAAAAAACAAACATACCACTAACAGCGACAGCGAATCGGTTTAAAAGTCACAGATCTCCCCTACTTTAAAGTTCTACCTTAGAACTTCTTACACTACGAGAATGTCACTAATTATAATCCTATGGAATATTCAAGGATATACAAATAACTATAATAATCTCCTTATCCTGATTAATAAATACTATCCGCATATCATTACACTTATAGAAACACACATACAATACAATAACAATATACCAACTCCAATAAATTACACACTACTAACAGACATAGCCACCAATAGATTTAGCGGCGTAGCGCTATTAGTACACAAGTCAATTCAATATTCTATAGTAAACCAAACGACCTTGAAGCTCTAGCAATACACATAAAATCCAAGAAGAACATGCACATAAAGACAACATACATTGCCCCAAACAAAACCGTCACAAACCAAATGCTTGAAGACACTTTATACAATTACCAAACACCATTAATAATTCTAGGAGACTTCAACGGATGGCACCCTGGGATTTCGAAAACGAATTCTCGAGGAAAAACAATACAACGATTTATTGACAACACACAGCTAATCTTACTAAATGACAAATCCCCCACACATTTGTCAACACACAACACATACACACATATCAACCTTTCACTTTGCTCAGCAACACTTTCCCCACACGCCAAGTGGAAAATGCTTAATGATCTCCACGGCAGTGACCATTTTCCGATAGTTATCTGTCTATTCCCTCCAAACACGATAAACAAATTTTCAAAACCATTTTTTATAACAAAAAAGTCAACTGGGAGCAATTCACACAAAAATAACGAAATATTCCCCACGTCACTAAACGTCAACAAAGAAGCCGCGCAACTTAACAAAATTATATTACATAGAGCAAACATTTCCATCCCACAAACCTCAGTAAATACAAAGCCCTACAAGAATCCCTAGTGGAACAAAAAACTAGCACAGTTAAAAACAGAAAAACAATTAGCTTGGAAAGCACTTAATCGCAACATCAACCTACCAATGTTATAAACTACAGACGCTAAAACGCCAAATACAAGTTCGAAACAAAAAAAGAAAAAGCGAAGCTTCCAGCCTTCATCAAAAATATGGAGCAACAAAAGGCGCTTCTGCGGACTTAACCCAAGCTAAAAAATTCACGCCATACTTAATCCCAAAAACAACACAACAACAACAGATACTCTCAAAATAGCCAACTCTCTCGCAACAGAGCTCTCAAGCGACCTAAGCTTCTTAGACGAATTCCAAAATAACAAATATAAAATCAACACAAACACATTTCCCTCAACTGATGTCTAACAAAAACACTATACAAAATCATAGCGAAAAGACTATGGTGGTTTGTAACCCACAACAAACTCTTAAATACAAACCAATTCGGCTTTAAAAAAGGCAAATCGACTTCGGATAGTCTCCTATACGTAGACCATCTCATAACGAAGTCGAAGAGGCACACCTCCCTCGTCACTCTTGACTTTTCAAGAGCCAGCAGCAGATGGCCGGCCGCTCACCAGGTACGCGGCGAATTCGGTTGGAGATCAAGGACGGAGAACGTGAGAGTTTGGAGATCAAGGACGGAGATCGTGAGAGTTTGGAGAGCAAGAGAGTTAAGAGAGCAAGAGGGTTTGGAGACCAACAGAGTTTGGATACCAAGGAGGGAGAAAGAGAGAGAGGAGACTTGGCGAGAAGAGCGAGGGTGCCGTATGCAAAAGGAAGTAACGGGTCGCCGCCGGACTTTGAACGCGGCCGTGAACTTTGGACCGAGAGAGAAGGTGCCACATCTCGGCAGAGGAGCGGCACACAAGCAAGCTATATGCGCCACGGGAATCAGCGGGACGACAGCATCAGGCTGGACATCGGCGTGAAGCAGCCCGTGAAGGACAAGAGGGACAAACTGGAGCCATGGACTTTGGACCCGGTGTGGAGAGTTTCGGCGGGCCGTGCGCAAAAGGGGAATAACGGTTCCCGGAGGCCCTATATAAGCCCGCAGGGCGCTGGCAGGGAGATCAGTCAGTCGATTACGGTCCGTCGTGCCCGATCAGGCGATCACGAAAAGAAGAGTCGGAGAGTTGAGACAAGCAGTCGATCAAATACCAACCAAGCAAACTACGAGGGAGCCACAACAAGGCGAGTCGTCGAAAGCAGCGCAGTGGGAGCCTACAAGGAGCATAATTGCCACATCGAGGCGTTCGGGATCAGGACTAAAGGAATCTCCGGACTGAGACACAGGTGGCTGAGGTCTAAAGGGGCACCACACGGCTAAGTCAAGGCGGTCTGCTTATTTCTGCCAACGAAGCCCTGGCGTTACGCCTGGAGGGTCTACCACACTTCGAGCAGTGAAGGCCGGCGACAAGAAATCGTGAGCTCCGGGGTAAGCCTGTCGAACCCCAGTGTACCTCGCTCCAAGCACTACTTTATCGTGTCCCGACATGAGCCCCGTACGCCAAGTGGAGTTGAGCAGGTCCTGGCGCGAACAGGCAGAAGGAAGAGAAGTCCTGGAGCGGCGTGACTGAACCCCGAGAATAACGAGCCAAAACGGAGAGAAGTCCCGGAGCCATGCGACAGAAACCCCAAAAATAACGAGGCGTTATCTACTGTAATGACCTTAGATACATAGATGAAGAAACCATCCTCAGAGAACTAAAACCACAGAAAGTAATTGAAGTCAAAGAAATAATGAAGAGACAAAACATCAACAATAACACCAACAGCTACAGCAAAACCACCAACAACAACAACACAAACAACAACCTAACAGAAACCGGACTCATAATAATTACATTTAAAACCCATCAACTCCGTGAAATACTGCGAGTCGGCTATGAAACTGTTTGCGTACGCAACTACATTACTCTCCCACTGCGTTGCATAAAGTGCCTCCGCTTCGGACACCCTGCACCCATATGCAAGAGCAACGAAAAATGTTTAAACTTCTCAGATGAAAACCACACCAGCGAAGGAGAACTCTGCAAAAACGACAAAAAATGCCTAAAGAGCGTAAACAATCCTGAATATGACCCCCAACACAGCCCTTTGGACCGCAAATGCTCCACTCCTTAAACAACAAGAACTCACTGCCATATAAATCACCGAAAAAGTCGATCATAAAACTGCTCTGGGTATATACTTTAAGCGACACGGATACAAAACAAGAAACTCTTATGCAAACACACTTAAAAGCACCACAACCACAATATGAACCCGATCTCCAAATACGCTCACATCAACATCTTCAAATGCACAAACTGCAACCACATCTTGTGATCACAACCAAACAAACACACCTTCAACCTCATCTGCATCAATCAAAACAACACCGGCACCGGGAAAAATTCTCCAAAACCACAACCAACACGACCAGGATGACACCGAAGCCATGCAAACGGACAACATGAACCCCAGCAGAATATCAACCGCATTCGGATCTCAACGCACAAAGGACCTTAAACTAAAAATTTTCCCTAAAGATGAGTCAAACCCTCTGGGTACTAACTTGAAACCAACTAAATCAAAATCCTTTAAAAAAAAACAAACATACCACTAACAGCGACAGCGAATCGGTTTAAAAGTCACAGATCTCCCCTACTTTAAAGTTCAACCTTAGAACTTCTTACACTACGAGAATTTCACTGATTATAATCCTATGGAATATTCAAGGATATACAAATAACTATAATAATCTCCTTATCCTGATTAAAAAATACTATCCGCATATCATTACACTTATAGAAACACACATACAATACAATAACAATATACCAACTCCAATAAATTACACACTACTAACAGACATAGCCACCAATAGATTTAGCGGCGTAGCGCTATTAGTACACAAGTCAATTCAATATTCTATAGTGAACCAAATGACCTTGAAGCTCTAGGAATACACATAAAATCCAAGAAGAACATGCACATAAAGACAACATACATTGCCCCAAACAAAACCGTCACAAACCAAATGCTTGAAGACACTTTATACAATTACCAAACACCATTAATAATTCTAGGAGACTTCAACGGATGGCACCCTGGGATTTCCCGAAAACGAATTCTCGAGGAAAAACAATACAACGATTTATTGACAACACACAGCTAATCTTACTAAATGACAAATCCCCCACACATTTGTCAACACACAACACATACACACATATCAACCTTTCACTTTGCTCAGCAACACTTGCCCCACACGCCAAGTGGAAAATGCTTAATGATCTCCACGGCAGTGACCATTTTCCGATAGTTATCTGTCTATTCCCTCCAAACACGATAAACAAATTTTCAAAACCATTTTTTATAACAAAAAAGTCAACTGGGAGCAATTCACACAAAAATAACGAAATATTCCCCACGTCACTAAACGTCAACAAAGAAGCCGCGCAACTTAACAAAATTATATTACATAGAGCAAACATTTCCATCCCACAAACCTCAGTAAATACAAAGCCCTACAAGAATCCCTAGTGGAACAAAAAACTAGCACAGTTAAAAACAGAAAAACAATTAGCTTGGAAAGCACTTAATCGCAACATCAACCTACCAATGTTATAAACTACAGACGCTTAAACGCCAAATACAAGTTCGAAACAAAAAAAGAAAAAGCGAAGCTTCCAGCCTTCATCAAAAATATGGAGCAACAAAAGGCGCTTCTGCGGACTTAACCCAAGCTAAAAAATTCACGCCATACTTAATCCCAAAAACAACACAACAACAACAGATACTCTCAAAATAGCCAACTCTCTCGCAACAGAGCTCTCAAGCGACCTAAGCTTCTTAGACGAATTCCAAAATAACAAATATAAAATCAACACAAACACATTTCCCTCAACTGATGTCTAACAAAAACACTAGACAAATCATAGCGAAAAGACTATGGTGGTTTGTAACCCACAACAAACTCTTAAATACAAACCAATTCGGCTTTAAAAAAGGCAAATCGACTTCGGATAGTCTCCTATACGTAGACCATCTCATAACGAAGTCGAAGAGGCACACCTCCCTCGTCACTCTTGACTTTTCAAGAGCCAGCAGCAGATGGCCGGCCGCTCACCAGGTACGCGGAGAATTCGGTTGGAGATCAAGGACGGAGAACGTGAGAGTTTGGAGATCAAGGACGGAGATCGTGAGAGTTTGGAGAGCAAGAGAGTTAAGAGAGCAAGAGGGTTTGGAGACCAAGCCCGCAGGGCGCTGGCAGGGAGATCAGTCAGTCGATTACGGTCCGTCGTGCCCGATCAGGCGATCACGAAAAGAAGAGTCGGAGAGTTGAGACAAGCAGTCGATCAAATACCAACCAAGCAAACTACGAGGGAGCCACAACAAGGCGAGTCGTCGAAAGCAGCGCAGTGGGAGCCTACAAGGAGCATAATTGCCACATCGAGGCGTTCGGGATCAGGACTAAAGGAATCTCCGGACTGAGACACAGGTGGCTGAGGTCTAAAGGGGCACCACACGGCTAAGTCAAGGCGGTCTGCTTATTTCTGCCAACGAAGCCCTGGCGTTACGCCTGGAGGGTCTACCACACTTCGAGCAGTGAAGGCCGGCGACAAGAAATCGTGAGCTCCGGGGTAAGCCTGTCGAACCCCAGTGTACCTCGCTCCAAGCACTACTTTATCGTGTCCCGACATGAGCCCCGTACGCCAAGTGGAGTTGAGCAGGTCCTGGCGCGAACAGGCAGAAGGAAGAGAAGTCCTGGAGCGGCGTGACTGAACCCCGAGAATAACGAGCTAAAACGGAGAGAAGTCCCGGAGCCATGCGACAGAAACCCCAAAAATAACGAGGCGTTATCTACTGTAATGACCTTAGATACATAGATGAAGAAACCATCCTCAGAGAACTAAAACCACAGAAAGTAATTGAAGTCAAAGAAATAATGAAGAGACAAAACATCAACAATAACACCAACAGCTACAGCAACACCACCAACAACAACAACACAAACAACAACCTAACAGAAACCGGACTCATAATAATTACATTTAAAACCCATCAACTCCGTGAAATACTGCGAGTCGGCTATGAAACTGTTTGCGTGCGCAACTACATTACTCTCCCACTGCGTTGCATAAAGTGCCTCCGCTTCGGACACCCTGCACCCATATGCAAGAGCAACGAAAAATGTTTAAACTTCTCAGATGAAAACCACACCAGCGAAGGAGAACTCTGCAAAAACGACAAAAAATGCCTAAAGAGCGTAAACAATCCTGAATATGACCCCCAACACAGCCCTTTGGACCGCAAATGCTCCACTCCTTAAACAACAAGAACTCACTGCCATATAAATCACCGAAAAAGTCGATCATAAAACTGCTCTGGGTATATACTTTAAGCGACACGGATACAAAACAAGAAACTCTTATGCAAACACACTTAAAAGCACCACAACCACAATATGAACCCGATCTCCAAATACGCTCACATCAACATCTTCAAATGCACAAACTGCAACCACATCCTGTGATCACAACCAAACAAACACACCTTCAACCTCATCTGCATCAATCAAAACAACACCGGCACCGGGAAAAATTCTCCAAAACCACAACCAACACGACACCGAAGCCATGCAAACGGACAACATGAACCCCAGCAGAATATCAACCGCATTCGGATCTCAACGCACAAAGGACCTTAAACTAAAAATTTTCCCTAAAGATGAGTCAAACCCTCTGGGTACTAACTTGAAACCAACTAAATCAAAATCCTTTAAAAAAAAACAAACATACCACTAACAGCGACAGCGAATCGGTTTAAAAGTCACAGATCTCCCCTACTTTAAAGTTCAACCTTAGAACTCCTTACACTACGAGAATTTCACTGATTATAATCCTATGAATATTCCATTCAAGGATATACAAATAACTATAATAATCTCCTTATCCTGATTAAAAAATACTATCCGCATATCATTACACTTATAGAAACACACATACAATACAATAACAATATACCAACTCCAATAAATTACACACTACTAACAGACATAGCCACCAATAGATTTAGCGGCGTAGCGCTATTAGTACACAAGTCAATTCAATATTCTATAGTAAACCAAATGACCTTGAAGCTCTAGGAATACACATAAAATCCAAGAAGAACATGCACATAAAGACAACATACATTACCCAAACAAAACCGTCACAAACCAAATGCTTGAAGACACTTTATACAATTACCAAACACCATTAATAATTCTAGAAGACATCAACGGATGGCACCCTGCCTGGGATTTCCCGAAAACGAATTCTCGAGGAAAAACAATACAACGATTTATTGACAACACACAGCTAATCCTACTAAATGACAAATCCCCCACACATTTGTCAACACACAACACATACACACATATCAACCTTTCACTTTGCTCAGCAACACTTGCCCCACACGCCAAGTGGGAAATGCTTAATGATCTCCACGGCAGTGACCATTTTCCGATAGTTATCTGTCTATTCCCTCCAAACACGATAAACAAATTTTCAAAACCATTTTTTATAATAAAAAAGCCAACTGGGAGCAATACGAGACTCTCACACACAAAAATAACGAAATATTCCCCACGTCACTAAACGTCAACAAAGAAGCCGCACAACTTAACAAAATTATATTACAAAGAGCAAACATTTCCATCCCACAAACCTCAGTAAATACAAAGCACAGTTAAAAAAGAAAAACAATTAGCTTGGAAAGCACTTAATCGCAACATCAACCTACCAATGTTATAAACTACAGACGCTTAAACGCCAAATACAAGTTCGAAACAAAAAAAGAAAAAGCGAAGCTTCCAGCTCCTTTACATCAACCATACAACCAAAAACGCCTTCATCTAAAATATGGAGCAACAAAAGGCTCTTCTGCCGACTTAACCCAAGCTAAAAAATTCACGCCATACTTAATCCCAAAAACAACACAACAACAACAGATACTCTCAAACAACAGATACTCTCCCCACGTCACTAAACGTCAACAAAGAAGCCGCACAACTTAACAAAATTATATTACATAGAGCAAATATTTCCATCCCACAAACCTCAGTAAATACAAAGCCCTACAAGGTTCCCTAGTGGAACAAAAAACTAGCACAGTTAAAAAAGAAAAACAATTAGCTTGGAAAGCACTTAATCGCAACATCAACCTACCAATGTTATAAACTACAGACGCTTAAACGCCAAATACAAGTTCGAAACAAAAAAAGAAAAAGCGAAGCTTCTAGCTCCTTTACATCAACCATACAACCAAAAACGCCTTCATCTAAAATATGGAGCAACAAAAGGCGCTTCTGCCGACTTACAACCAAAAACGCTAAAAAATTCACGCCATACTTAATCCCAAAAACAACACAACAACAACAGATACTCTCAAACAACAGATACTCTCCCCACGTCACTAAACGTTAACAAAGAAGCCGCACAACTTAACAAAATTATATTACATAGAGCAAACATTTCCATCCCACAAACCTCAGTAAATACAAAGCCCTACAAGGTTCCCTAGTGGAACAAAAAACTAGCACAGTTAAAAAAGAAAAACAATTAGCTTGGAAAGCACTTAATCGCAACATCAACCTACCAATGTTATAAACTACAGACGCTTAAACGCCAAATACAAGTTCGAAACAAAAAAGAAAAAGCGAAGCTTCCAGCTCCTTTACATCAACCATACAACCAAAAACGCCTTCATCTAAAATATGGAGCAACAAAAGGCTCTTCTGCCGACTTAACCCAAGCTAAAAAATTCACGCCATACTTAATCCCAAAAACAACACAACAACAACAGATACTCTCAAACAACAGATACTCTCCCCACGTCACTAAACGTCAACAAAGAAGCCGCACAACTTAACAAAATTATATTACATAGAGCAAACATTTCCATCCCACAAACCTCAGTAAATACAAAGCCCTACAAGGTTCCCCAGTGGAACAAAAAACTAGCACAGTTAAAAAAGAAAAACAATTAGCATGGAAAGCACTTAATCGCAACATCAACCTATCAATGTTATAAACTACAGACGCTTAAACGCCAAATACAAGTTCGAAACAAAAAAAGAAAAAGCGAAGCTTCCAGCTCCTTTACATCAACCATACAACCAAAAGAGCCTTCATCTAAAATATGGAGCAACAAAAGGCGCTTATGCCGACTTAACCCAAGCTAAAAAATTCACGCCATACTTATTCCCAAAAACAACACAACAACAACAGATACTCTCAAACAACAGATACTCTCCCCACGTCACTAAACGTCTACAAAGAAGCCGCACAACTTAACAAAATTATATTACATAGAGCAAACATTTCCATCCCACAAACCTCAGTAAATACAAAGCCCTACAAGGTTCCCTAGTGGAACAAAAAACTAGCACAGTTAAAAAAGAAAAACAATTAGCTTGGAAAGCACTTAATCGCAACATCAACCTACCAATGTTATAAACTACAAACGCTTAAACGCCAAATACAAGTTCGAAACAAAAAAAGAAAAAGCGAAGCTTCCAGCTCCTTTACATCAACCATACAACCAAAAACGCCTTCATCTAAAATATGGAGCAACAAAAGGCGCTTCTGCCGACTTAACCCAAGCTAAAAAATTCACGCCATACTTAATCCCAGAAACAACACAACAACAACAGATACTCTCAAAATAGCCAACTCTCTCGCAACAGAGGTCTCAAGCGACCTAAGCTTCTTAGACGAATTCCGAAATAACAAATATAAAATCAACACAAACAATAATACACCGACCTCAACAGCTAAAACTTCAAGATTAAATAGAATTAAATGATACGCAACAGCTCCCTTACCACAAAAAAAAAAAAACAAAATGAAAAACCTCTTTAACCAAATTTTTGAGAGCCACATACCTCAATCCTAAAAAATAAGCTTAGTCATACAGATACTTAAACCAAAAACTGACAAAACAAACATCTCTTCGTACAGACCCATTGTGAGGAGTTGAATAACTCCCCACAAATCCCAGCAGCAGATGGCCGGCCGCTCACCAGATACGCGGCGAATTCGCGTAGTGGCGGCGCGGCGAAGAGCGAGGACGTAGAACGAGAGAGTTTGGAGATCGAGGACGGAGAACGAGAGAGGTTGGAGATCGAGGACGGAGAACAAGAGAGTTTGGAGACAAGAGTTTGGAGAGCGAGAGAGTTTGGAGAGGAAGAGAGGTTGGAGACAAGAGTTTGGAGAGCGAGAGAGTTTGGAGAGCAAGAGGGTTCGGAGACCAAGTGAGTTTGGAGACCAACAATGGAGACGGAGAGAGCGGAGACTTGGCGGGTGGAGCGAGAGTGCCGTGTGCAAAAAGGAGTAACGGGACGCCGCCGGACTTTGTACTTTGGAAAGAGGGTGCCACATCTCAGCAGCGGTGCGGCACAAAAACATGTCGCATGCGTCCCCGGGATCAGCGGGACGGCAGCATCAGGCTGGACGGCGGGAAGCAGTGCGTCAAGGACAAGAGGGTCAAACAGGGACCATGGACTTTGGACCCGATGTGGAGCGTTTTGGCGTGCCGTGTGCAAAAGGGAAATAACGGTTCCCAGAGGCCCTATATAAACCCGCAGGGCGCTGGCAGCGAGATCAGTCTGTCAAGATCAGTCGTTGAGAAGAGTCAGTCAAGTGAAGAGCATTCAGTCGAGATCAGTCAGTCAAGATCAGTCATTCAGCGTCAGTCATCCAGTGGAGAGCATACAGTCAAGAGCGAGCAGTCAGTCGAGAGCAAGGAGTCGTCGGCGGCAGCGCCGTGGGAGCCTACGAGGAGCAAGATCGTCACGTCGAGACGTTTGGGATTAGGATTACTAGGAATCTCCGAAATGAGACACAGGTGGCTGAGGTCTAAGGAGGCGCCACACGGCCAAGTTCTGTTCTGTCCTGCCGACGAAGTCCTGGCGGTACGCCTGGAGGGTCTACTAGACTGAGATTTGAAATCGAGAGTAGCAAGCCAGAAGGGAGAGAAGTCCCGGAGCGGCGTAACAGCATCCCTAGAGTAGCGAGCCAGAAGGGAGAGAAGTCCCGGAGCGGCGCAACGGAACCCCTAGAGTAGCGAGCCAGAAGGGAGAGAAGTCCCGGAGCGGTGCAACGGAGCCCCTAGAGTAGCGAGCCAGAAGGGAGAGAAGTCCCGGATCGGCGTATACCCTCGAACCCAGCACAGAAGTCAAGACCTACAGCCACCTGTCAGGAGTAGTTCGCAGGACATCGCCACCAGCAAGCAGGACACCACACCGCAACGGCTACGCAAGGAGGATGGAGCCCGCAGGAACGGCACGGACAGTACGCGGAAGGGTGAGGCTAGGGTGGAACGTTCGTTTACACGAGGCACAGAAGCGAAGTGAAAAGCGAGGCAGCTTCCTGGCGTTCTGCCTTGACTGTCCGCACGATCTGAGCGGAAGCCCGTGGGACCATCCGGGACAGAGCAAGGGACAGGCGGTCGGGTATCGAGAGGAGTGATCCTGGAGAGCTCGTCAGTCTGTTCACCCTAGTCTGAGAACGGTGACGCTTCCCTAAGCCCGCACGGCTGACCCCATAGCGAGTCTGAACCGTGGCCGAGCAGTCACCGAGCCAGCGACGTCAGGAGCAATCAGCGGTCGAGGATCTTCGAGGAGCGACAAGACAACCAGCCACGTCAGGAGCAATCAGCGGTCAAGGATCTTCGAGGAGCGACGAGACGACCCACACCGTCGGAGACAGCGAGACGAGCAAGTTATAAAGCCGACTGCAGTTATTCCCGCAATAAACCCACTCCGAACCCGAGAATTCTGTGCTTTTTCACTGAACTACTGGGCGGTCACGTTCATATAAATTTGGTGGGACGAACACACACAATCTACTGAGCTAGCCGCACAAATACCGTAGCGAGCAGAAACCAAACAAATAAGTTCGTTACATCTGGCGCCCAAAACGTGATTGTCCCAGCGGTGAAAGCAAAATAAACAGAATGGGAAAGAAGTGGATTTACCGCCTTAAGAAGGAGGACTTCGTCCATGTCGCACAAAGGCTTAATGTCGTCCTGGACGGCAGGTTAGAGGACATGAGGAGGACATTGTCGGAGTATTACTCCGAAACAGAGAACGACCCACAACTTGCCGACATCTGGGCTGAGCTGGAAGCCATGTATTACGACAGAACCGGCCCGAGTGTCACGCTAACTAACGCTGAAGGGGATAACCTAGTAGCAAGCCTGAGCGTCGACAACATGCAAAGGGAGGCCCACAGGAGAGAGTCAAGCCAGGACAGGAAGACAACGGTGCTGACCACTAGACACAGCCAGGAGGATTATGCAAGGGTCGCAAAACAAGTCCGCGAGTGGTCATTCAGGTTCGACGGGGCGGAGAAACCGTTCGAGTTCCTGGAACAAGTCGAAAGGTCCGCCAACACCTACGGCTTAGACCTAGACATGATCCCCCGAGCAATGCCGGAGTTGCTGAAAGGAAGGGCATTGAAGTGGTTTATCGCCAACAATAAACAATGGAAAACCTGGGCCGAGTTCATTGAGAGCTTCCATCTCTATTTTCTGCCGAGAGATTTCTTTACAAGGCTGTCGGATCAGGTCAGGCAACGGAAGCAGGGTTTCAGTGAGTCATTTAAAGACTACATGATCGACATGCAAACAATGTCGAGGCCACTAAACTATTCTGCGAAAGACACCTTAAAGATCATAAAGGAAAACTGCACCCCAAGCCTAAGGATCTTCTTAAGGGCGTACAAAGTGCCGGACCTGGACACGTTGATGCTATTAGCCGATGAATACGAAGAACTGGAAAAGGAGCGGGAAGCGTTCGCCCAAGAAAACAAGTTCTCAAAGGCAAAGTCATCACCACCAAGACAGGTCACGTGCAGAAGATGCGAGGAGACAGATAGCCAGGAGGCACGGAGAGATGACCAGTTTTCACCGCCGCAACGAGTCCCACGACAGCAGGCAACAGGAGCACCACGAGGAGGCCAATGGACGCCACCACAGCAGCAACAGATACAACCAGCGAACACGGTGTGGAGACCGCCAAACACAACACAGAGGCCGCGGGGCACGACACACATTGCAGATCCCCATGAGGCCTGCCGAAGGTGCGGCGGCCACGGACACTGGGCACGAGGATGTCGACTCCTACGCCTGCTGTTCTGCTGGGTGTGCGGGAGCAGGCGGGAAATGCCCAGCGACCTCAGCCGCAGAGAGGCGAGCGGGGGTCGCAAGATGCTACCTCTCCAAACTAACGGGCAAGCTAATCGAGGAGGAGCAGCAGTTGTCCGCAGCGGTGACGATTGGGGGAGGCACGTACATGGCCACGATCGACACCGGGGCAACAGCGAGCTTTATAAGCAAGGAACTGGCGGACAACCTGGCTGCCCTCGGGAGGATTACGAGGACACGGCGGCAAGTTAGGTTGGCAGACGGAAGGTGCGGCGGAATCGATGAACAGCTGGAGGTGGAGATCGCATTCGCATTAGTCGCTTGACTAACCATGAACCTGTTGATACTACCAGGGGTAGTGGATTCATTGGTGTTAGGATGGGACTTTCTAACCCAAGTCGGAACCGAGATAAGGTGCGCTGGACACGAGGTGAGAATACCGGCCAGGAACCGACACAATGGGTGGTTTGAGGAGAGGCTATCGGTAGCAGTCATACAGCAGGAAGCAGAGTATGACGACACAGCGAAGTTCCTGGAGGCAGAGCTAGCCAGTTTTAAAACCATGACAGGAACGTCGAACATGGCAGAGCATCAAATAACGATGAAGGACGACAAGCCAATAAAACAGCGATACTACCCGAAGAATCCGAAAGTTCAAGGGGAGATCAATGCGAAGGTGGACGAGCTACTCCAAATGGGATGCATAGAGCACTCAACCAGCCCATACAGTTCTCCCATCGTGATGGTTAGGAAGAAGACGGGAAAGTGGAGACTGTGCGTCGACTTCAGGCAGATCAACGCCAAATCGATAAAGGATGCCTACCCGATGCCTCGAATAAATTATATCCTCGACCAGCTGAGAGAGGCACGGTACATAAGCAGCTTGGACCTGAAGGATGGCTACTGGCAAATCCCGCTAAAAGAAAGCAGCAGGCAGTACACCGAGGATACTTCCAAGGGTGCTCAGGAATAAAGAACATCTCGAAGGGAAAAAAGGAATTTTTCCAACTGGAGGGCAGGAAGACACAAACAGTAGACCGGAACGTCCGATCGTTCGATGATGACTGAAAGGAAAATGTCCAGGCAGGTCCGTTTGCGACAGGCCGAGGAGGAGGAGCAGCAGTTGTGGGAGGAACCGGTATGCCCACCTTCCAAGAGGTATGTCGCCGAACCGTGGGTGCCGCCCAGGAGGTGGCCGACGTTCGGGCTGCCTCTCCGCCGGGCTGGCTGCCGGAGGTGCCGCTTACGCCGCGGTACGAAAGGTCGCCGACGCGACCACTCTCACCGAAGGGCGAGGCGCTCCCTGCCCGGTCGCCACCACCGCCGCAACCGGATACGCCACCTTCACCGGCGAGGCACGGCGGGGAATCTCCCCGGTGGAAACCCGCGCGACCACCCACGCCGAGGTTCGAACGGCCGCCGGCGGTAGGATCGCACCCGCGGCCGGACACGCCGCAATGCCAACCCGGAGACCCGGTGGGACACCACGTCCGAACGGACATCCCGGCGGCGCACGTGACCCATAGCGTGCGGTCGTTCGTTGCCGAAGGCGTGAGGTGGCGGCAACAGACGGTCGTCTGGACATGGCCGGAGGGCCCCGCGGAGAAGACGACGGTGGAGGAGCCTCGGATTTGGGAGGAGACGGGACCTCGGGTGAGCCCGATGGATCCCAGGACCTGTGGACGGCCGGACCGCATCGGCGGCGCGTCCAAAGTTGGCGGGGACGATGTCGGCGCCGGAAGGCCAGCGATGGCTGGGAGTCCCAGAGCAGGAGTGGCCCGCAGGAATCGCGGAGGAACCGGCGGTACGCGAGGCTCGCAACCTGGGCGGCAGGCGCAGCGTGCGGATCAGGAGTGGCGGACGCACGTATCGCGTGAGGCTGGGGCTCGCGGGCATAAGGGTTTTCATGGAGCAGTAAAAAAAAAAAAATAAAAAAAAATAATAAATCGTGAAAATCTAACACGCAAAGCTAATGACCGGAGAGGGCGGGCGCGCGGCTGAAAGCGTGAAGAAGGGGGCATACATGGCAGCAACCTGAAAGCGAAGGGGAAGGGTTAGGGCGGAGGCAAAGACCAAAAAAAACTCCAGCTTACTTACCCGCTGCGAAGCGAATTCCGAGTCCTCTCCGCTCCCGCTCACGAAGAAGTCCGCGTGGAGCCGGGTCAGCCAGCTGAGGGCGAATGAAGGAGGAAAGTGAAGGAAAGTCGCCGAAAGGATAGGAGAGAAATTGGAAAAAGGAAATGGAAACTCACCTTGAGAAGTCGCCAATTTTGCAGACTCACCAGATAACAGGGAAGGGGGCGCCTCGATAGGCGGTCTATTGGCGCTGGACGATAGTGCGATCGATGGGCACAAGAAAATGGAAATATCGGTGATGATGAACATCGCGGCTCGCAAGTGGCAACGCCGCACCTGCGATATCGATATCGTGAGCAGGCCCTCTGGGTATCGATAGCTGATTAATATCGGTGCCCAGTGGGAACAGATGGAGGATCGGCGCGGGAGATTCGAAATTGCTATACGGAGGACGACCGGCGCTGTGGAAAGGAAATAAGATGGAAAGCGTCGAGGGAACGTCGAGGGAGCAACGAGGGAGCACCGAGGGAACCGGAACGAGATGCGCCCTGACTCAATGGCTAGGATATACAAGGGAACGCCGGAGAGTGGGAGCGCTGAGTTTTCTTAATCTTTCCCGCAGTAAGGGGGGAATGTGAGGAGTTGAATAACTCCCCACAAATCCCAGCAGCAGATGGCCGGCCGCTCACCAGATACGCGGCGAATTCGCGTAGTGGCGGCGCGGCGAAGAGCGAGGACGTAGAACGAGAGAGTTTGGAGATCGAGGACGGAGAACGAGAGAGGTTGGAGATCGAGGACGGAGAACAAGAGAGTTTGGAAACAAGAGTTTGGAGAGCGAGAGAGTTTGGAGAGGAAGAGAGGTTGGAGACAAGAGTTTGGAGAGCGAGAGAGTTTGGAGAGCAAGAGGGTTCGGAGACCAAGTGAGTTTGGAGACCAACAATGGAGACGGAGAGAGCGGAGACTTGGCGGGCGGAGCGAGAGTGCCGTGTGCAAAAAGGAGTAACGGGACGCCACCGGACTTTGGACTTTGGAAAGAGGGTGCCACATCTCAGCAGCGGTGCGGCACACAAACATGTCGCATGCGTCCCCGGGATCAGCGGGACGGCAGCATCAGGCTGGACGGCGGCGGGAAGCAGTGCGTCAAGGACAAGAGGGTCAAACAGGGACCATGGACTTTGGACCCGATGTGGAGAGTTTTGGCGTGCCGTGTGCAAAAGGGAAATAACGGTTCCCAGAGACCCTATATAAACCCGCAGGGCGCTGGCAGCGAGTCAGTCATTCAGTATCAGTCATTCGGTCGAGAGCGTTGAGATCAGTCATTCGGCATCAGTCATTCAGTCGAGAGCATTCAGTCGAGAGCAGTCAGTCGAGATCAGTCAGTCAAGAGCGAGCAGTCAGACGAGGAGCAAGATCGTCACGTCGAGACGTTCGGGATTGGGATTACTAGGAATCTCCGAACTGAGACACAGGTGGCTGAGGTCTAAGGAGGCGCCACACGGCTAAGTTCTGTTCTGTCCTGCCGACGAAGTCCTGACGGTACGCCTGGAGGGTCTACTAGACTGAGATTTGAAATCGAGAGTAGCAAGCCAGAAGGGAGAGAAGTCCCGGAACGGGCGGAACAGGCGGTCGGGTATCGAGAGGAGTGATCCTGGAGAGCTCGTCAGTCTGTTCACCCTAGTCTGAGAACGGTGACGCTTCCCTAAGCCCGCACGGCTGACCCCATAGCGAGTCTGAACCGTGGCCGAGCAGTCACCGAGCCAGCGACGTCAGGAGCAATCAACGGTCGAGGATCTTCGAGGAGCGACAAGACAACCAGCCACGTCAGGAGCAATCAGCGGTCAAGGATCTTCGAGGAGCGACGAGACGACCCACACCGTCGGAGACAGCGAGACGAGCAAGTTATAAAGCCGACTGCAGTTATTCCCGCAATAAACCCACTCCGAACCCGAGAATTCTGTGCTTTTTCACTGAACTACTGGGCGGTCACGTTTATATAAATTTGGTGGGACGAACACACACAATCTACTGAGCTAGCCGCACAAATACCGTAGCGAGCAGAAACCAAACAAATCAGTTCGTTACACCATTTCCCTCAACTGCTGTCTAACAAAAACACTAGGCAATATCATAGCGAACAAATATAAAATCAACACAAACAATAATACACCGACCTCAACAGCTAAAACTTCAGGATTAAATAGAATTTCTTACGAAATGATACGCAACAGCTCCCTTACCACAAAAAAAAAAACAAAATAAAAAACCTCCTTAACCAAATTTTCGAGAGCCACATACCTCAATCCTACAAAATAAGCTTAGTCATACCAATACTTAAATCAAACTTAAACTGACAAAACAAGCATCTCTTCGTACAGACCCATTTCCCTCAACTAATGTCTAACAAAAACACTAGACAAAATCATAGCGAAAAGACTATGGTGCTTTGTAACCCACAACAAACTCTTAAATACAAACCAATTCGGCTTTAAAAAAGGCAAATCGACTTCGGATAGTCTCCTATACGTAGACCATCTCATAACGAAGTCGAAGAGGCACACCTCCCTCGTCACTCTTGACTTTTCAACAGCCAGCAGCAGATGGCCGGCCGCTCACCAGGTACGCGTCGAATTCGGTTGGAGATCAAGGACGGAGAACGTAGTTTGGAGAGCAAAAGAGTTAAGAGAGCAAGAGGGTTTGGAGACCAACAGAGTTTGGATACCAAAGAGGGAGAAAGAGAGAGAGGAGACTTGGCGAAAAGGGCGAGGGTGCCGTATGCAAAAGGAAGTAACGGGACGCCGCCGGACTTTGAACGCGGCCGTGAACTTTGGACCGAGAGAGAAGGTGCCACATCTCAGCAGAGGAGCGGCACACAAGCAAGCTATATGCGCCACGGGAATCAGCGGGACGACAGCATCAGGCTGGACATCGGCGTGAAGCAGCGCGTGAAGGACAAGAGGGTCAAACTGGAGCCATGGACTTTGGACCCGGTGTGGAGAGTTTCGGCGGGCCGCAGGGCGCAGGCTGGGAGATCAGTCAGTCGATTACGGTCCGTCGAGCCCGATCAGGCGATCACGAAAAACAGAGTCGGAGAGTTGAGACAAGCAGACGATCAAATTCCAACCAAGCAAACTACGAGGGAGCCACAACAAGGCGAGTCGTCGAAAGCAGCGCAGTGGGAGCCTACAAGGAGCAAAATTGCCACATCGAGGCGTTCGGGATCAGGACTAAAGGAATCTCCGGACTAAGACACAGGTGGCTGAGGTCTAAAGGGGCACCACACGGCTAAGTCAAGGCGGTCTGCTTATTCCTGCCAACGAAGCTCTGGCGTTACGCCTGGAGGGTCTACCACACTTCGAGCAGTGAAGGCCGGCGACAAGAAATCGTGAGCTCGGGGATAAGCCTGTCGAACCCCAGTGTACCTCGCTCCAAGCACTACTTTATCGTGTCCCGGCATGAGCCCCGTGAGCCAAGTGGAGTTGAGCAGGTTCTGGCGCGATCAGAAAGAAGGAAGAGAAGTCCCGGAGGGGCGCGACCGAACCCCGAGAATAACGAGCCAGAAGGGAGAGAAGTCCCGGAGCCATGCGACAGAACCCCGAGATAACGAGGCGTTATCTACTGTAATGACCTTAGATACATAGATGAAGAAACCATCCTCAGAGAACTAAAACCACAGAAAGTAATTGAAGTCAAAGAAATAATGAAGAGACAAAACATCGACAATAACACCAACAGCTACAGCAACACCACCAACAACAACAACACAAACAACAACCTAACAGAAACCGGACTCATAATAATTACATTTAAAACGAAAAATGTTTAAACTTCTCAGATGAAAACCACACCAGCGAAGGAGAACTCTGCAAAAACGACAAAAAATGCCTAAAGAGCGTAAACAATCCTGAATATGACCCCCAACACAGCCCTTTGGACCGCAAATGCTCCACATTTCTTAAACAACAAGAACTCACTGCCATATAAATCACCGAAAAAGTCGATCATAGAACTGCTCTGGGTATATACTTTGAGCGACACGGATACAAAACAAGAAACTCTTATGCAAACACACTTAAAAGCACCACAACCACAATAAGAACCCGATCTCCAAATACGCTCACATCAACATCTTCAAATGCACAAACTACAACCACACCCTGCGATCACAACCAAACAAACACACCTTCAACCTCATCTGCATCAATCAAAACAACACCGGCACCGGAAAAAATTCTCCAAAACCACAACCAACAAGACCAGGATGACACCGAAGCCATGCAAACGGACAACATGAACCCCAGCAGAATATCAACTGCATACGGATCTCAACGCACAAAGGACCTTAAACTAAAAATTTTCCCTAAAGATAAGTCAAACCCTCTGGGTACTAACTTGAAACCAACTAAATCAAAATCCTTTAAAAAAAAAACAAACATACCACTAACAGCGACAGCGAATCGGTTTAAAAGTCACAGATCTCCCCTACTTTAAAGTTCAACCTTAGAACTTCTTACACTACGAGAATGTCACTAATTATAATCCTATGGAATATTCAAGGATATACAAATAACTATAGTAATCTCCTTATCCTGATTAAAAAATACTATCCGCATATCATTACACTTATAGAAACACACATACAATACAATAACAATATACCAACTCCAATAAATTACACACTACTAACAGACATAGCCACCAATAGATTTAGCGGCGTAGTGCTATTAGTACACAAGTCAATTCAATATTCTATAGTAAACCAAACGACCTTGAAGCTCTAGGAATACACATAAAATCCAAAAAGAACATGCACATAAAGACAACATACATTGCCCCAAACAAAACCGTCACAAACCAAATGCTTCAAGACACTTTATACAATAACCAAACACCATCAATAATTCTAGGAGACTTCAACGGATGGCACCCTGCCTGGGATTTTCCGAAAACGAATTCTCGAGGAACACACAGCTAATCTTACTAAATGACAAATCCCCCACACATTTGTCAACACACAACACATACACACATATCAACCTTTCACTTTGCTCAGCAACACTTGCCCCACACGCCAAGTGGGAAATGCTTAATGATCTCCACGGCAGTGACCATTTTCCGATAGTTATCTGTCTATTCCCTCCAAACACGATAAACAAATTTTCAAAACCATTTTTTATAATAAAAAAGCCAACTGGGAGCAATACGAGACTCTCACACACAAAAATAACGAAATATTCCCCACGTCACTAAACGTCAACAAAGAAGCCGCACAACTTAACAAAATTATATTACATAGAGCAAACATTTCCATCCCACAAACCTCAGGAAATACAAAGCCCTACAAGGTTCCCTAGTGGAACAACAAACTAGCACAGTTAAAAAAAGAAAAACAATTAGCTTGGAAAGCACTTAATCGCAACATCATCCTACCAATGTTATAAACTACAGACGCTTAAGGGCCAAATACAAGTTCGAAACAAAAGAATAAAAAGCGAAGCTTCCAGCTCCTTTACATCATCCATACAACCAAAAACGCCTTCATCTAAAATATGGAGCAACAAAAGGCGCTTCTGCGGACTTAACCCAAGCTAAAAAATTCACGCCATACTTAATCCCAAAAACAACACAACAACAACAGATACTCTCAAAATAGCCAACTCTCTCGCAACAGAGTTCTCAAGCGACCTAAGCTTCTTAGATGAATTCCGATATAACAAATATAAAATCAACACAAACAATAATACACCGACCTCAACAGCTAAAACTTCAGGATTAAATAGAATTTCTTCCGAAATGATACGCAACAGCTCCCTTACCACAAAAAAAAAAAACAAAATAAAAAACCTCTTTAACCAAATTTTTGAGAGCCACATACCTCAATCCTACAAAATAAGCATAGTCATACAGATACTTAAACCAAAAACTGACAAAACAAACATCTCTTCGTACAGACCCATTTCCTTCAACTGCTGTCTAACAAAAACACTAGACAATATCATAACGAACAAATATAAAATCAACACAAACAATAATACACCGACCTCAACAGCTAAAACTTTAGAATTAAATAGAATTTCTTACGAAATGATACGCAACAGCTCCCTTACCACAAAAAAAAAAAAAAACAAAATAAAAAACTTCCTTAACCAAATTTTCGAGAGCCACATACCTCAATCCTACAAAATAAGCTTAGTCATACCGATACTTAAACCAAAAACTGACAAAAAAAACATCTCTTCGTACAGACCCATTTCCCTCAACTAATGTCTAACAAAAACACTAGACAAAATCATAGCGAAAAGACTTTGGTGGTTTGTAACCCACAACAAACTCTTAAATACAAACCAATTCGGCTTTAAAAAGGCAAATCGACTTCGGATAGTCTCCTATACGTAGACCATCTCATAACGAAGTCGAAGAGGCACACCTCCCTCGTCACTCTTGACTTTTCAAGAGCCAGCAGCAGATGGCCGGCCGCCCACCAGGTACGCGGCGAATTCGGTTGGAGATCAAGGACGGAGAACGTAGTTTGGAGAGCAAGAGAGTTAAGAGAGCAAGAGGGTTTGGAGACCAACAGAGTTTGGATACCAAGGAGGGAGAAAGAGAGAGAGGAGACTTGGCGAAAAGAGCGAGGGTGCCGTATGCAAAAGGAAGTAACGGGACGCCGCCGGACTTTGAACGCGGCCGTGAACTTTGGACCGAGAGAGAAGGTGCCACATCTTGGCAGAGGAGCGGCACACAAGCAAGATACATGCGCCACGGGAATCAGCGGGACGACAGCATCAGGCTGGACATCGGCGTGAAGCAGCGCGTGAAAGACAAGAGGGTCAAACTGGAGCCATGGACTTTGGACCCGGTGTGGAGAGTTTCGGCGGGCCGCAGGGCGCAGGCAGGGAGATCAGTCAGTCGATTACGGTCCGTCGAGCCCGATCAGGCGATCACGAAAAGAAGAGTCGGAGAGTTAAGACAAGCAGTCGATCAAATACCAACCAAGCAAACTACGAGGGAGCCACAACAAGGCGAGTCGTCGAAAGAAGCGCAGTGGGAGCCTACAAGGAGCAAAATTGCCACATCGAGGCGTTCGGGATCAGGACTAAAGGAATCTCCGGACTGAGACACAGGTGGCTGAGGTATAACGGGGCACCACACGGCTAAGTCAAGGCGGTCTGCTTATTCCTGCCAACGAAGTCCTGGCGTTACCCCTGGAGGGTCTACCACACTTCAAGCAGTGAAGGCCGGCGACAAGAAATCGTGAGCTCGGGGGTAAGCCTGTCGAACCCCAGTGTACCTCGCTCCAAGCACAAGTGGAGTTGAGCAGGTTCTAGCGCGATCAGAAAGAAGGAAGAGAAGTCCCGGAGCGGCGCGACCGAACCCCGAGAATAACGAGCCAGAAGGGAGAGAAGTCCCGGAGCCATGCGACAGAACCCCGAGATAACGAGGCGTTATCTACTGTAATGACCTTAGATACATAGATGAAGAAACCATCCTCAGAGAACTAAAACCACAGAAAGTAATTGAAGTCAAAGAAATAATGAAGAGACAAAACATCGACAATAACACCAACAGCTACAGCAACACCACCAACAACAACAACACAAACAACAACCTAACAGAAACCGGACTCATAATAATTACATTTAAAACGAAAAATGTTTAAACTTCTCAGATGAAAACCACATTAGCGAAGGAGAACTCTGCAAAAACGATAAAAAATGCCTAAAGAGCGTAAACAATCCTGAATATGACCCCCAACACAGCCCTTTGGACCGCAAATGCTCCACATTTCTTAAACAACAAGAACTCACTGCCATATAAATCACCGAAAAAGTCGATCATAGAACTGCTCTGGGTATATACTTTGAGCGACACGGATACAAAACAAGAAACTCTTATGCAATCACACTTAAAAGCACCACAACCACAATAAGAACCTGATCTCCAAATACGCTCACATCAACATCTTCAAATGCACAAACTACAACCACATCCTGCGATCACAACCAAACAAACACACCTTCAACCCCATCTGCATCAATCAAAACAACACCGGCACCGGAAAAAATTCTCCAAAACCACAACCAACACGACCAGGATGACACCGAAGCCATGGAAACGGACAACATGAACCCCAGAATATCAACCGCATACGGATCTCAACGCACAAAGGACCTTAAACTAAAAATTTTCCCTAAAGATAAGTCAAACCCTCTGGGTACTAACTTGAAACCAACTAAATCAAAATCCTTTAAAAAAAAAACAAACATACCACTAACAGCGACAGCGAATCGGTTTAAAAGTCACAGATCTCCCCTACTTTAAAGTTCAACCTTAGAACTTCTTACACTACGAGAATGTCACTAATTATAATCCTATGGAATATTCAAGGATATACAAATAACTATAATAATCTCCTTATCCTGATTATAAAATACTATCCGCATATCATTACACTTATAGAAACACACATACAATACAATAACAATATACCAACTCCAATAAATTATACACCACTAACAGACATAGCCACCAATAGATTTAGCGGCGTAGCGCTATTAGTACACAAGTCAATTCAATATTCTATAGTAAACCAAACGACCTTGAAGCTCTAGCAATACACATAAAATCCAAGAAGAACATGCACATAAAGACAACATACATTGCCCCAAAACAGAACCGTAACAAACCAAATGCTTGAAGACACTTTATACAATTACCAAACACCATCAATAATTCTAGGAGACTTCAACGGATGGCACCCTGCCTGGGATTTCCCGAAAACGAATTCTCGAGGAAAAACAATACAACGATTTATTGACAACACACAGCTAATCTTACTTAATGACAAATCCCCCACACATTTCTCAACACACAACACATACACGCATATCGACCTTTCATTTTGCTCAGCAACACTTGCCCCACACGCCAAGTGGGAAATGCTTAATGATCTCCACGGCAGTGACCATTTTCCGATAGTTATCTGTCTATTCCCTCCAAACACGATAAACAAATTTTCAACACCATTTTTTATACTTAAAAAGCCAACTGGGAGCAATACGACACTCTCACACACAAAAATAACGAAATATTCCCTAGTGGAACAAAAAACTAGCACAGTTAAAAAAAGAAAAACAATTAGCTTGGAAAGCACTTAATCGCAACATCAACCTACCAATGTTATAAACTACAGACGCTTAAACGCCAAATACAAGTTCGAAACAAAAAAAGAAAAAGCGAAGCTTCCAGCCTTCATCAAAAATATGGAGCAACAAAAGGCGCTTCTGCGGACTTAACCCAAGCTAAAAAATTCACGCCATACTTAATCCCAAAAACAACACAACAACAACAGATACTCTCAAAATAGCCAACTCTCTCGCAACAGAGCTCTCAAGCGACCTAAGCTTCTTAGACGAATTCCAAAATAACAAATATAAAATCAACACAAACACATTTCCCTCAACTGATGTCTAACAAAAACACTAGACAAAATCATAGCGAAAAGACTATGGTGGTTTGTAACCCACAACAAACTCTTAAATACAAACCAATTCGGCTTTAAAAAAGGCAAATCGACTTCGGATAGTCTCCTATACGTAGACCATCTCATAACGAAGTCGAAGAGGCACACCTCCCTCGTCACTCTTGACTTTTCAAGAGCCAGCAGCAGATGGCCGGCCGCTCACCAGGTACGCGGCGAATTCGGTTGGAGATCAAGGACGGAGAACGCGAGAGAAAACAACACAACAACAACAGATACTCTCAAAATAGCCAACTCTCTCGCAACAGAGCTCTCAAGCGACCTAAGCTTCTTAGACGAATTCCAAAATAACAAATATAAAATCAACACAAACACATTTCCCTCAACTGATGTCTAACAAAAACACTAGACAAAATCATAGCGAAAAGACTATGGTGGTTTGTAACCCACAACAAACTCTTAAATACAAACCAATTCGGCTTTAAAAAAGGCAAATCGACTTCGGATAGTCTCCTATACGTAGACCATCTCATAACGAAGTCGAAGAGGCACACCTCCCTCGTCACTCTTGACTTTTCAAGAGCCAGCAGCAGATGGCCGGCCGCTCACCAGGTACGCGGCGAATTCGGTTGGAGATCAAGGACGGAGAACGCGAGAGTTTGGAGATCAAGGACGGAGATCGTGAGAGTTTGGAGAGCAAGAGAGTTAAGAGAGCAAGAGGGTTTGGAGACCAACAGAGTTTGGATACCAAGGAGGGAGAAAGAGAGAGAGGAGACTTGGCGAGAAGAGCGAGGGTGCCGTATGCAAAAGGAAGTAACGGGTCGCCGCCGGACTTTGAACGCGTCCGTGAACTTTGGACCGAGAGAGAAGGTGCCACATCTCGGCAGAGGAGCGGCACACAAGCAAGCTATATGCGCCACGGGAATCAGCGGGACGACAGCATCAGGCTGGACATCGGCGTGAAGCAGCCCGTGAAGGACAAGAGGGACAAACTGGAGCCATGGACTTTGGACCCGGTGTGGAGAGTTTCGGCGGGCCGTGCGCAAAAGAGGAATAACGGTTCCTGGAGGCCCTATATAAGCCCGCAGGGCGCTGGCAGGGAGATCAGTCAGTCGATTACGGTCCGTCGTGCCCGATCAGGCGATCACGAAAAGAAGAGTCGGAGAGTTGAGACAAGCAGTCGATCAAATACCAACCAAGCAAACTACGAGGGAGCCACAACAAGGCGAGTCGTCGAAAGCAGCGCCGTGGGAGCCTACAAGGAGCAAGATTGCCACATCGAGACGTTCGGGATCAGGACTACAAGGACTGAGACACAGGTGGCTGAGGTCTAAAGGGGCACCACACGGCTAAGTCAAGGCGGTCTGCTTATTCCTGCCAACGAAGTCCTGGCGTTACGCCTGGAGGGTCTACCACACTTCGAGCAGTGAAGGCCGGCGACAAGAAATCGTGAGCTCCGGGGTAAGCCTGTCGAACCCCAGTGTACCTCGCTCCAAGCACTACTTTATCGTGCCCCGACATGAGCCCCGTACGCCAAGTGGAGTTGAGCAGGTCCTGGCGCGAACAGCCAGAAGGAAGAGAAGTCCTGGAGCGGCGTGACTGAACCCCAAGAATAACGAGCCAAAAGGGAGAGAAGTCCCGGAGCCATGCGACAGAAACCCCAAAAATAACGAGGCGTTATCTACTGTAATGACCTTAGATACATAGATGAAGAAACCATCCTCAGATAACTAAAACCACAGAAAGTAATTGAAGTCAAAGAAATAATGAAGAGACAAAACATCGACAATAACACCAACAGCTACAGCAACACCACCAACAACAACAACACAAACAACAACCTAACAGAAACCGGACTCATAATAATTACATTTAAAACGAAAAATGTTTAAACTTCTCAGATGAAAACCACACCAGCGAAGGAGAACTCTGCAAAAACGATAAAAAATGCCTAAAGAGCGTAAACAATCCTGAATATGACCCCCAACACAGCCCTTTGGACCGCAAATGCTCCACATTTCTTAAACAACAAGAACTCACTGCCATATAAATCACCGAAAAAGTCGATCATAGAACTGCTCTGGGTATATACTTTGAGCGACACGGATACAAAACAAGAAACTCTTATGCAATCACACTTAAAAGCACCACAACCACAATAAGAACCCGATCTCCAAATACGCTCACATCAACATCTTCAAATGCACAAACTACAACCACATCCTGCGATCACAACCAAACAAACACACCTTCAACCCCATCTGCATCAATCAAAACAACACCGGCACCGGAAAAAATTCTCCAAAACCACAACCAACACGACCAGGATGACACCGAAGCCATGGAAACGGACAACATGAACCCCAGAATATCAACCGCATACGGATCTCAACGCACAAAGGACCTTAAACTAAAAATTTTCCCTAAAGATAAGTCAAACCCTCTGGGTACTAACTTGAAACCAACTAAATCAAAATCCTTTAAAAAAAAAACAAACATACCACTAACAGCGACAGCGAATCGGTTTAAAAGTCACAGATCTCCCCTACTTTAAAGTTCAACCTTAGAACTTCTTACACTACGAGAATGTCACTAATTAAATTCCTATGGAATATTCAAGGATATACAAATAACTATAATAATCTCCTTATCCTGATTAAAAAATACTATCCGCATATCATTACACTTATAGAAACACACATACAATACAATAACAATATACCAACTCCAATAAATTACACACTACTAACAGACATAGCCACCAATAGATTTAGCGGCGTAGTGCTATTAGTACACAAGTCAATTCAATATTCTATAGTAAACCAAACGACCTTGAAGCTCTAGGAATACACATAAAATCCAAAAAGAACATGCACATAAAGACAACATACATTGCCCCAAACAAAACCGTCACAAACCAAATGCTTCAAGACACTTTATACAATAACCAAACACCATCAATAATTCTAGGAGACTTCAACGGATGGCACCCTGCCTGGGATTTTCCGAAAACGAATTCTCGAGGAACACACAGCTAATCTTACTAAATGACAAATCCCCCACACATTTGTCAACACACAACACATACACACATATCAACCTTTCACTTTGCTCAGCAACACTTGCCCCACACGCCAAGTGGGAAATGCTTAATGATCTCCACGGCAGTGACCATTTTCCGATAGTTATCTGTCTATTCCCTCCAAACACGATAAACAAATTTTCAAAACCATTTTTTATAATAAAAAAGCCAACTGGGAGCAATACGAGACTCTCACACACAAAAATAACGAAATATTCCCCACGTCACTAAACGTCAACAAAGAAGCCGCACAACTTAACAAAATTATATTACATAGAGCAAACATTTCCATCCCACAAACCTCAGGAAATACAAAGCCCTACAAGGTTCCCTAGTGGAACAACAAACTAGCACAGTTAAAAAAAGAAAAACAATTAGCTTGGAAAGCACTTAATCGCAACATCATCCTACCAATGTTATAAACTACAGACGCTTAAGGGCCAAATACAAGTTCGAAACAAAAGAATAAAAAGCGAAGCTTCCAGCTCCTTTACATCATCCATACAACCAAAAACGCCTTCATCTAAAATATGGAGCAACAAAAGGCGCTTCTGCGGACTTAACCCAAGCTAAAAAATTCACGCCATACTTAATCCCAAAAACAACACAACAACAACAGATACTCTCAAAATAGCCAACTCTCTCGCAACAGAGTTCTCAAGCGACCTAAGCTTCTTAGATGAATTCCGATATAACAAATATAAAATCAACACAAACAATAATACACCGACCTCAACAGCTAAAACTTCAGGATTAAATAGAATTTCTTCCGAAATGATACGCAACAGCTCCCTTACCACAAAAAAAAAAACAAAATAAAAAACCTCTTTAACCAAATTTTTGAGAGCCACATACCTCAATCCTACAAAATAAGCATAGTCATACAGATACTTAAACCAAAAACTGACAAAACAAACATCTCTTCGTACAGACCCATTTCCTTCAACTGCTGTCTAACAAAAACACTAGACAATATCATAACGAACAAATATAAAATCAACACAAACAATAATACACCGACCTCAACAGCTAAAACTTTAGAATTAAATAGAATTTCTTACGAAATGATACGCAACAGCTCCCTTACCACAAAAAAAAAAAAAAACAAAATAAAAAACTTCCTTAACCAAATTTTCGAGAGCCACATACCTCAATCCTACAAAATAAGCTTAGTCATACCGATACTTAAACCAAAAACTGACAAAAAAAACATCTCTTCGTACAGACCCATTTCCCTCAACTAATGTCTAACAAAAACACTAGACAAAATCATAGCGAAAAGACTTTGGTGGTTTGTAACCCACAACAAACTCTTAAATACAAACCAATTCGGCTTTAAAAAGGCAAATCGACTTCGGATAGTCTCCTATACGTAGACCATCTCATAACGAAGTCGAAGAGGCACACCTCCCTCGTCACTCTTGACTTTTCAAGAGCCAGCAGCAGATGGCCGGCCGCCCACCAGGTACGCGGCGAATTCGGTTGGAGATCAAGGACGGAGAACGTAGTTTGGAGAGCAAGAGAGTTAAGAGAGCAAGAGGGTTTGGAGACCAACAGAGTTTGGATACCAAGGAGGGAGAAAGAGAGAGAGGAGACTTGGCGAAAAGAGCGAGGGTGCCGTATGCAAAAGGAAGTAACGGGACGCCGCCGGACTTTGAACGCGGCCGTGAACTTTGGACCGAGAGAGAAGGTGCCACATCTTGGCAGAGGAGCGGCACACAAGCAAGATACATGCGCCACGGGAATCAGCGGGACGACAGCATCAGGCTGGACATCGGCGTGAAGCAGCGCGTGAAAGACAAGAGGGTCAAACTGGAGCCATGGACTTTGGACCCGGTGTGGAGAGTTTCGGCGGGCCGCAGGGCGCAGGCAGGGAGATCAGTCAGTCGATTACGGTCCGTCGAGCCCGATCAGGCGATCACGAAAAGAAGAGTCGGAGAGTTAAGACAAGCAGTCGATCAAATACCAACCAAGCAAACTACGAGGGAGCCACAACAAGGCGAGTCGTCGAAAGAAGCGCAGTGGGAGCCTACAAGGAGCAAAATTGCCACATCGAGGCGTTCGGGATCAGGACTAAAGGAATCTCCGGACTGAGACACAGGTGGCTGAGGTATAACGGGGCACCACACGGCTAAGTCAAGGCGGTCTGCTTATTCCTGCCAACGAAGTCCTGGCGTTACCCCTGGAGGGTCTACCACACTTCAAGCAGTGAAGGCCGGCGACAAGAAATCGTGAGCTCGGGGGTAAGCCTGTCGAACCCCAGTGTACCTCGCTCCAAGCACAAGTGGAGTTGAGCAGGTTCTAGCGCGATCAGAAAGAAGGAAGAGAAGTCCCGGAGCGGCGCGACCGAACCCCGAGAATAACGAGCCAGAAGGGAGAGAAGTCCCGGAGCCATGCGACAGAACCCCGAGATAACGAGGCGTTATCTACTGTAATGACCTTAGATACATAGATGAAGAAACCATCCTCAGAGAACTAAAACCACAGAAAGTAATTGAAGTCAAAGAAATAATGAAGAGACAAAACATCGACAATAACACCAACAGCTACAGCAACACCACCAACAACAACAACACAAACAACAACCTAACAGAAACCGGACTCATAATAATTACATTTAAAACGAAAAATGTTTAAACTTCTCAGATGAAAACCACATTAGCGAAGGAGAACTCTGCAAAAACGATAAAAAATGCCTAAAGAGCGTAAACAATCCTGAATATGACCCCCAACACAGCCCTTTGGACCGCAAATGCTCCACATTTCTTAAACAACAAGAACTCACTGCCATATAAATCACCGAAAAAGTCGATCATAGAACTGCTCTGGGTATATACTTTGAGCGACACGGATACAAAACAAGAAACTCTTATGCAATCACACTTAAAAGCACCACAACCACAATAAGAACCTGATCTCCAAATACGCTCACATCAACATCTTCAAATGCACAAACTACAACCACATCCTGCGATCACAACCAAACAAACACACCTTCAACCCCATCTGCATCAATCAAAACAACACCGGCACCGGAAAAAATTCTCCAAAACCACAACCAACACGACCAGGATGACACCGAAGCCATGGAAACGGACAACATGAACCCCAGAATATCAACCGCATACGGATCTCAACGCACAAAGGACCTTAAACTAAAAATTTTCCCTAAAGATAAGTCAAACCCTCTGGGTACTAACTTGAAACCAACTAAATCAAAATCCTTTAAAAAAAAAACAAACATACCACTAACAGCGACAGCGAATCGGTTTAAAAGTCACAGATCTCCCCTACTTTAAAGTTCAACCTTAGAACTTCTTACACTACGAGAATGTCACTAATTATAATCCTATGGAATATTCAAGGATATACAAATAACTATAATAATCTCCTTATCCTGATTATAAAATACTATCCGCATATCATTACACTTATAGAAACACACATACAATACAATAACAATATACCAACTCCAATAAATTATACACCACTAACAGACATAGCCACCAATAGATTTAGCGGCGTAGCGCTATTAGTACACAAGTCAATTCAATATTCTATAGTAAACCAAACGACCTTGAAGCTCTAGCAATACACATAAAATCCAAGAAGAACATGCACATAAAGACAACATACATTGCCCCAAAACAGAACCGTAACAAACCAAATGCTTGAAGACACTTTATACAATTACCAAACACCATCAATAATTCTAGGAGACTTCAACGGATGGCACCCTGCCTGGGATTTCCCGAAAACGAATTCTCGAGGAAAAACAATACAACGATTTATTGACAACACACAGCTAATCTTACTTAATGACAAATCCCCCACACATTTCTCAACACACAACACATACACGCATATCGACCTTTCATTTTGCTCAGCAACACTTGCCCCACACGCCAAGTGGGAAATGCTTAATGATCTCCACGGCAGTGACCATTTTCCGATAGTTATCTGTCTATTCCCTCCAAACACGATAAACAAATTTTCAACACCATTTTTTATACTTAAAAAGCCAACTGGGAGCAATACGACACTCTCACACACAAAAATAACGAAATATTCCCTAGTGGAACAAAAAACTAGCACAGTTAAAAAAAGAAAAACAATTAGCTTGGAAAGCACTTAATCGCAACATCAACCTACCAATGTTATAAACTACAGACGCTTAAACGCCAAATACAAGTTCGAAACAAAAAAAGAAAAAGCGAAGCTTCCAGCCTTCATCAAAAATATGGAGCAACAAAAGGCGCTTCTGCGGACTTAACCCAAGCTAAAAAATTCACGCCATACTTAATCCCAAAAACAACACAACAACAACAGATACTCTCAAAATAGCCAACTCTCTCGCAACAGAGCTCTCAAGCGACCTAAGCTTCTTAGACGAATTCCAAAATAACAAATATAAAATCAACACAAACACATTTCCCTCAACTGATGTCTAACAAAAACACTAGACAAAATCATAGCGAAAAGACTATGGTGGTTTGTAACCCACAACAAACTCTTAAATACAAACCAATTCGGCTTTAAAAAAGGCAAATCGACTTCGGATAGTCTCCTATACGTAGACCATCTCATAACGAAGTCGAAGAGGCACACCTCCCTCGTCACTCTTGACTTTTCAAGAGCCAGCAGCAGATGGCCGGCCGCTCACCAGGTACGCGGCGAATTCGGTTGGAGATCAAGGACGGAGAACGCGAGAGAAAACAACACAACAACAACAGATACTCTCAAAATAGCCAACTCTCTCGCAACAGAGCTCTCAAGCGACCTAAGCTTCTTAGACGAATTCCAAAATAACAAATATAAAATCAACACAAACACATTTCCCTCAACTGATGTCTAACAAAAACACTAGACAAAATCATAGCGAAAAGACTATGGTGGTTTGTAACCCACAACAAACTCTTAAATACAAACCAATTCGGCTTTAAAAAAGGCAAATCGACTTCGGATAGTCTCCTATACGTAGACCATCTCATAACGAAGTCGAAGAGGCACACCTCCCTCGTCACTCTTGACTTTTCAAGAGCCAGCAGCAGATGGCCGGCCGCTCACCAGGTACGCGGCGAATTCGGTTGGAGATCAAGGACGGAGAACGCGAGAGTTTGGAGATCAAGGACGGAGATCGTGAGAGTTTGGAGAGCAAGAGAGTTAAGAGAGCAAGAGGGTTTGGAGACCAACAGAGTTTGGATACCAAGGAGGGAGAAAGAGAGAGAGGAGACTTGGCGAGAAGAGCGAGGGTGCCGTATGCAAAAGGAAGTAACGGGTCGCCGCCGGACTTTGAACGCGTCCGTGAACTTTGGACCGAGAGAGAAGGTGCCACATCTCGGCAGAGGAGCGGCACACAAGCAAGCTATATGCGCCACGGGAATCAGCGGGACGACAGCATCAGGCTGGACATCGGCGTGAAGCAGCCCGTGAAGGACAAGAGGGACAAACTGGAGCCATGGACTTTGGACCCGGTGTGGAGAGTTTCGGCGGGCCGTGCGCAAAAGAGGAATAACGGTTCCTGGAGGCCCTATATAAGCCCGCAGGGCGCTGGCAGGGAGATCAGTCAGTCGATTACGGTCCGTCGTGCCCGATCAGGCGATCACGAAAAGAAGAGTCGGAGAGTTGAGACAAGCAGTCGATCAAATACCAACCAAGCAAACTACGAGGGAGCCACAACAAGGCGAGTCGTCGAAAGCAGCGCCGTGGGAGCCTACAAGGAGCAAGATTGCCACATCGAGACGTTCGGGATCAGGACTACAAGGACTGAGACACAGGTGGCTGAGGTCTAAAGGGGCACCACACGGCTAAGTCAAGGCGGTCTGCTTATTCCTGCCAACGAAGTCCTGGCGTTACGCCTGGAGGGTCTACCACACTTCGAGCAGTGAAGGCCGGCGACAAGAAATCGTGAGCTCCGGGGTAAGCCTGTCGAACCCCAGTGTACCTCGCTCCAAGCACTACTTTATCGTGCCCCGACATGAGCCCCGTACGCCAAGTGGAGTTGAGCAGGTCCTGGCGCGAACAGCCAGAAGGAAGAGAAGTCCTGGAGCGGCGTGACTGAACCCCAAGAATAACGAGCCAAAAGGGAGAGAAGTCCCGGAGCCATGCGACAGAAACCCCAAAAATAACGAGGCGTTATCTACTGTAATGACCTTAGATACATAGATGAAGAAACCATCCTCAGATAACTAAAACCACAGAAAGTAATTGAAGTCAAAGAAATAATGAAGAGACAAAACATCGACAATAACACCAACAGCTACAGCAACACCACCAACAACAACAACACAAACAACAACCTAACAGAAACCGGACTCATAATAATTACATTTAAAACGAAAAATGTTTAAACTTCTCAGATGAAAACCACACCAGCGAAGGAGAACTCTGCAAAAACGATAAAAAATGCCTAAAGAGCGTAAACAATCCTGAATATGACCCCCAACACAGCCCTTTGGACCGCAAATGCTCCACATTTCTTAAACAACAAGAACTCACTGCCATATAAATCACCGAAAAAGTCGATCATAGAACTGCTCTGGGTATATACTTTGAGCGACACTGATACAAAACAAGAAACTCTTATGCAATCACACTTAAAAGCACCACAACCACAATAAGAACCCGATCTCCAAATACGCTCACATCAACATCTTCAAATGCACAAACTACAACCACATCCTGCGATCACAACCAAACAAACACACCTTCAACCCCATCTGCATCAATCAAAACAACACCGGCACCGGAAAAAATTCTCCAAAACCACAACCAACACGACCAGGATGACACCGAAGCCATGGAAACGGACAACATGAACCCCAGAATATCAACCGCATACGGATCTCAACGCACAAAGGACCTTAAACTAAAAATTTTCCCTAAAGATAAGTCAAACCCTCTGGGTACTAACTTGAAACCAACTAAATCAAAATCCTTTAAAAAAAAAACAAACATACCACTAACAGCGACAGCGAATCGGTTTAAAAGTCACAGATCTCCCCTACTTTAAAGTTCAACCTTAGAACTTCTTACACTACGAGAATGTCACTAATTAAATTCCTATGGAATATTCAAGGATATACAAATAACTATAATAATCTCCTTATCCTGATTAAAAAATACTATCCGCATATCATTACACTTATAGAAACACACATACAATACAATAACAATATACCAACTCCAATAAATTACACACCACTAACAGACATAGCCACCAATAGATTTAGCGGCGTAGCGCTATTAGTACACAAGTCAATTCAATATTCTATACTAAACCAAACGACCTTGAAGCTCTAGCAATACACATAAAATCCAAGAAGAACATGCACATAAAGACAACATACATTGCCCCAAAACAGAACCGTAACAAACCAAATGCTTGAAGACACTTTATACAATAACCAAACACCATCAATAATTCTAGGAGACTTCAACGGATGGCACCCTGCCTGGGATTTCCCGAAAACGAATTCTCGAGGAAAAACAATACAACGATTTATTGACAACACACAGCTAATCTTACTTAATGACAAATCCCCCACACATTTCTCAACACACAACACATACACGCATATCGACCTTTCATTTTGCTCAGCAACACTTGCCCCACACGCCAAGTGGGAAATGCTTAATGATCTCCACGGCAGTGACCATTTTCCGATAGTTATCTGTCTATTCCCTCCAAACACGATAAACAAATTTTCAACACCATTTTTTATACTTAAAAAGCCAACTGGGAGCAATACGACACTCTCACACACAAAAATAACGAAATATTCCCTAGTGGAACAAAAAACTAGCACAGTTAAAAAAAGAAAAACAATTAGCTTGGAAAGCACTTAATCGCAACATCAACCTACCAATGTTATAAACTACAGACGCTTAAACGCCAAATACAAGTTCGAAACAAAAAAAGAAAAAGCGAAGCTTCCAGCCTTCATCTAAAATATGGAGCAACAAAAGGCGCTTCTGCGGACTTAACCCAAGCTAAAAAATTCACGCCATACTTAATCCCAAAAACAACACAACAACAACAGATACTCTCAAAATAGCCAACTCTCTCGCAACAGAGCTCTTAAGCGACCTAAGCTTCTTAGACGAATTCCGAAATAACAAATATAAAATCAACACAAACACATTTCCCTCAACTGATGTCTAACAAAAACACTAGACAAAATCATAGCGAAAAGACTATGGTGGTTTGTAACCCACAACAAACTCTTAAATACAAACCAATTCGGCTTTAAAAAAGGCAAATCGACTTCGGATAGTCTCCTATACGTAGACCATCTCATAACGAAGTCGAAGAGGCACACCTCCCTCGTCACTCTTGACTTTTCAAGAGCCAGCAGCAGATGGCCTGCCGCTCACCAGGTACGCGGCAAATTCGGTTGGAGATCAAGGACGGAGATCGTGAGAGTTTGGAGAGCAAGAGAGTTAAGAGAGCAAGAGGGTTTGGAGACCAACAGAGTTTGGATACCAAGGAGGGAGAAAGAGAGAGAGGAGACTTGGCGAGAAGAGCGAGGGTGCCGTATGCAAAAGGAAGTAACGGGTCGCCGCCGGACTTTGAACGCGGCCGTGAACTTTGGACCGAGAGAGAAGGTGCCACATCTCGGCAGAGGAGCGGCACACAAGCAAGCTATATGCGCCACGGGAATCAGCGGGACGACAGCATCAGGCTGGACATCGGCGTGAAGCAGCCCGTGAAGGACAAGAGGGACAAACTGGAGCCATGGACTTTGGACCCGGTGTGGAGAGTTTCGGCGGGCCGTGCGCAAAAGGGGAATAACGGTTCCTGGAGGCCCTATATAAGCCCGCAGGGCGCTGGCAGGGAGATCAGTCAGTCGATTACGGTCCGTCGTGCCCGATCAGGCGATCACGAAAAGAAGAGTCGGAGAGTTGAGACAAGCAGTCGATCAAATACCAACCAAGCAAACTACGAGGGAGCCACAACAAGGCGAGTCGTCGAAAGCAGCGCCGTGGGAGCCTACAAGGAGCAAGATTGTCACATCGAGACGTTCGGGATCAGGACTACAAGGACTGAGACACAGGTGGCTGAGGTCTAAAGGGGCACCACACGGCTAAGTCAAGGCGGTCTGCTTATTCCTGCCAACGAAGTCCTGGCGTTACGCCTGGAGGGTCTACCACACTTCGAGCAGTGAAGGCCGGCGACAAGAAATCGTGAGCTCCGGGGTAAGCCTGTCGAACCCCAGTGTACCTCGCTCCAAGCACTAATTTATCGTGTCCCGACATGAGCCCCGTACGCCAAGTGGAGTTGATCAGGTCCTGGCGCGAACAGCCAACGGAAGAGAAGTCCTGGAGCGGCGTGACTGAACCCCAAGAATAACGAGCCAAAAGGGAGAGAAGTCCCGGAGCCATGCGACAGAAACCCCAAAAATAACGAGGCGTTATCTACTGTAATGACCTTAGATACATAGATGAAGAAACCATCCTCAGATAACTAAAACCACAGAAAGTAATTGAAGTCAAAGAAATAATGAAGAGACAAAACATCGACAATAACACCAACAGCTACAGCAACACCACCAACAACAACAACACAAACAACAACCTAACAGAAACCGGACTCATAATAATTACATTTAAAACGAAAAATGTTTAAACTTCTCAGATGAAAACCACACCAGCGAAGGAGAACTCTGCAAAAACGATAAAAAATGCCTAAAGAGCGTAAACAATCCTGAATATGACCCCCAACACAGCCCTTTGGACCGCAAATGCTCCACATTTCTTAAACAACAAGAACTCACTGCCATATAAATCACCGAAAAAGTCGATCATAGAACTGCTCTGGGTATATACTTTGAGCGACACGGATACAAAACAAGAAACTCTTATGCAATCACACTTAAAAGCACCACAACCACAATAAGAACCCGATCTCCAAATACGCTCACATCAACATATTCAAATGCACAAACTACAACCACATCCTGCGATCACAACCAAACAAACACACCTTCAACCCCATCTGCATCAATCAAAACAACACCGGCACCGGAAAAAATTCTCCAAAACCACAACCAACACGACCAGGATGACACCGAAGTCATGGAAACGGACAACATGAACCCCAGCAGAATGTCAACCGCTTACGGATCTCAACGCACAAAGGACCTTAAACTAAAAATTTTCCCTAAAGATAAGTCAAACCCTCTGGGTACTAACTTGAAGCCAACTAAATCAAAATCCTTAAAAAAAAAAAAAACATACCACTAACAGCGACAGCGAATCGGTTTAAAAGTCACAGATCTCCCCTACTTTAAAGTTCAACCTTAGAACTTCTTACACTACGAGAATGTCACTAATTATAATCCTATGGAATATTCAAGGATATACAAATAACTATAATAATCTCCTTATCCTGATTAAAAAATACTATCCGCATATCATTACACTTATAAAAACACACATACAATACAATAACAATATACCAACTCCAATAAATTACACACTACTAACAGACCACCAATAGATTTAGCGGCGTAGCGCTATTAGTACACAAGTCAATTCAATATTCTATAGTAAACCAAACGACCTTGAAGCTCTAGCAATACACATAAAATCCAAGAAGAACATGCACATAAAGACAACATACATTGCCCCAAAACAGAACCGTAACAAACCAAATGCTTGAAGACACTTTATACAATAACCAAACACCATCAATAATTCTAGGAGACTTCAACGGATTGCACCCTGCCTGGGATTTCCCGAAAACGAATTCTCGAGGAAAAACAATACAACGATTTATTGACAACACACAGCTAATCTTACTTAATGACAAATCCCCCACACATTTCTCAACACACAACACATACACGCATATCGACCTTTCACTTTGCTCAGCAACACTTGCCCCACACGCCAAGTGGGAAATGCTTAATGATCTCCACGGCAGTGACCATTTTCCGATAGTTATCTGTCTATTCCCTCCAAACACGATAAACAAATTTTCAACACCATTTTTTATACTTAAAAAGCCAACTGGGAGCAATACGACACTCTCACACACAAAAATAACGAAATATTCCCCACGTCACTAAACGTCAACTTAACAAAATTATATTACATAGAGCAAACATGTCCATCCCACAAACCTCAGTAAATACAAAGCCCTACAAGGTTCCCTAGTGGAACAAAAAACTAGCACAGTTAAAAAAAGAAAAACAATTAGCTTGGAAAGCACTTAATCGCAACATCAACCTACCAATGTTATAAACTACAGACGCTTAAACGCCAAATACAAGTTCGAAACAAAAAAAGAAAAAGCGAAGCTTCCAGCCTTCATCTAAAATATGGAGCAACAAAAGGCGCTTCTGCGGACTTAACCCAAGCTAAAAAATTCATGCCATACTTAATCCCAAAAACAACAACAACAGATACTCTCAAAATAGCCAACTCTCTCGCAACAGAGCTCTCAAGCGACCTAAGCTTCTTAGACGAACTCCGAAATAACAAATATAAAATCAACACAAACACATTTCCCTCAACTGATGTCTAACAAAAACACTAGACAAAATCATAGCGAAAAGACTATGGTGGTTTGTAACCCACAACAAACTCTTAAATACAAACCAATTCGGCTTTAAAAAAGGCAAATCGACTTCGGATAGTCTCCTATACGTAGACCATCTCATAACGAAGTCGAAGAGGCACACCTCCCTCGTCACTCTTGACTTTTCAAGAGCCAGCAGCAGATGGCCGGCCGCTCACCAGGTACGCGGCGAATTCGGTTGGAGATCAAGGACGGAGAACGTGAGAGTTTGGAGATCAAGGACGGAGATCGTGAGAGTTTGGAGAGCAAGAGAGTTAAGAGAGCAAGAGGGTTTGGAGACCAACAGAGTTTGGATACCAAGGAGGGAGAAAGAGAGAGAGGAGACTTGGCGAGAAGAGCGAGGGTGCCGTATGCAAAAGGAAGTAACGGGTCGCCGCCGGACTTTGAACGCGGCCGTGAACTTTGGACCGAGAGAGAAGGTGCCACATCTCGGCAGAGGAGCGGCACACAAGCAAGCTATATGCGCCACGGGAATCAGCGGGACGACAGCATCAGGCTGGACATCGGCGTGAAGCAGCCCGTGAAGGACAAGAGGGACAAACTGGAGCCATGGACTTTGGACCCGGTGTGGAGAGTTTCGGCGGGCCGTGCGCAAAAGGGGAATAACGGTTCCTGGAGGCCCTATATAAGCCCGCAGGGCGCTGGCAGGGAGATCAGTCAGTCGATTACGGTCCGTCGTGCCCGATCAGGCGATCACGAAAAGAAGAGTCGGAGAGTTGAGACAAGCAGTCGATCAAATACCAACCAAGCAAACTACGAGGGAGCCACAACAAGGCGAGTCGTCGAAAGCAGCGCCGTGGGAGCCTACAAGGAGCAAGATTGCCACATCGAGACGTTCGGGATCAGGACTACAAGGACTGAGACACAGGTGGCTGAGGTCTAAAGGGGCACCACACGGCTAAGTCAAGGCGGTCTGCTTATTCCTGCCAACGAAGTCCTGGCGTTACGCCTGGAGGGTCTACCACACTTCGAGCAGTGAAGGCCGGCGACAAGAAATCGTGAGCTCGGGGGTAAGCCTGTCGAACCCCAATGTACCTCGCCCCAAGCACTACTTTAGCGTGTCCCGGTGTGAGCCCCGTACGCCAAGTGGAGTTGAGCAGGTCCTGGCGCGATCAGAAAGAAGGAAGAGAAGTCCTGGAGCGGCGCGACCGAACCCCGAGAATAACAACACCTACAACAACCTAACAGAAACCGGACTCATAATAATTACATTTAAAACCCATCAACTCCGTGAAATACTGCGAGACCTTTGGACCGCAAATGCTCCACATTTCTTAAACAACAAGAACTCACTGCCATATAAATCACCGAAAAAGTCGATCAGAGAACTGCTCTGGGTATATACTTTGAGCGACACGGATACAAAACAAGAAACTTTTATGCAAACACACTTAAAAGAACCACAACCACAATAAGAACCCGATCTCCAAATACGCTCACATCAACATCTTCAAAGGCACAAACTACAACCACACCCTGCGATCACAACCAAACAAACACACCTTCAACCTCATCTGCATCAATCAAAACAACACCGGCACCGGAAAAAATTCTCCAAAACCACAACCAACACGACCAGGATGACACCGAAGCCATGGAAACGGACAACATGAACCCCAGCAGAATATCAACCGCATACGGATCTCAACGCGCAAAGGACCTTAAACTAAATTTTCCCTAAAGATAAGTCAAACCCTCTGGGTACTAACTTGAAACCAACTAAATCAAAATCCTTAAAAAAAAAACAAACATACCACTAACAGCGACAGCGAATCGGTTTAAAAGTCACAGATCTCCCTTACTTTAAAGTTCAACCTTAGAACTTCTTACACTACGAGAATAACACTAATTTTAATTCAATGGAATATTCAAGGATATACAAATAACTACAATAATCTCCTTATCCTGATTAAAAACTACTCTCCGCTATCATTACACTTAGAGAAACACACATACAATACAATAACAATATACCAACTCCAATAAATTAACACTACTAACAAACATAGCCACCAATAGATTTAGCGGCGTAGCGCTATTAGTACACAAGTCAATTCAATATATATATAAAATCCAAGAAGAACATGCACATAAAGACAACATACATTGCCCCAAACAGAACATTCACAAACCAAATGCTTGAAGACACTTTGTATGATAACCAAACACCATCAATAATTCTAGGCGACTTCAACGGATGGGACCCTGCCTGGGATTCCCCGAAAACGAATTCTCGAGGAAAAACAATACAACGATTTATTGACAACACACAGCTAATCTTACTTAATGACAAATCCCCCACACATTTCTCAACACACAACACATACAAGCATATCGACCTTTCACTTTGCTCAGTAACACTTGCCCCACACGCCAAGTGGGAAATACTAATGATCTCCACGGCAGTGACCATTTTCCGATAGTTATCTGTCTACTCCCTCCAAACACGATAAACAAATTTTCAACACCATTTTTTATACTTAAAAAGCCAACTGGGAGCAATACGACACTCTCACACACAAAAAAAACGAAATATTCCCCACGTCACTAAACGTCAACAAAGAAGCCGCACAACTTAACAAAATTATATTACATAGAGCAAACATTTCCATCCCACAAACCTCAGGAAATACAAAGCCCTACTAGGTTCCCTAGTGGAACAAAAAACTAGCACAGTTAAAAAAAGAAAAACAATTAGCTTGGAAAGCACTTAATCGCAACATCAACCTACCAATGTTATAAACTACAGACGCTTAAACGCCAAATACAAGTACGAAACAAAAAAAGAAAAAGCGAAGCTTCCAGCTCATTTATATCAACCATACAACCAAAAACGCCTGCGGACTTAACCCAAGCTAAAAAATTCACGCCATACTTAATCCCAAAAACAACACAACTACAACAGATACTCTCAAAATAGCCAACTCTCTCGCAACAGAGCTCTCAAGCGACGTAAGCTTCTTAGACGAATTCCGAAATAACAAATATAAAATCAACACAAACAATAATACACCGACCTCAACAGCTAAAACTTCAGGATTAAATAGAATTTATTACGAAATTATACGCAACAGCTCCCTTACCATAAAAAAAAAAACAAAATAAAAAACCTCTTTACCCAAATTTTTGAGAGCCACATACCTCAATCCTAAAAAATAAGCTTAGTCATACAGATACTTAAACCAAAAACTGACAAAACAAACATCTCTTCGTACAGACCCATTTCCCTCAACTGATGTCTAACAAAAACACTAGACAAAATCATAGCGAAAAGACTATGGTGGTTTGTAACCCACAACAAACTCTTAAATACAAACCAATTCGGCTTTAAAAAAGGCAAATCGACTTCGGATAGTCTCCTATACATAGACCATCTCATAACGAAGTCGAAGAGGCACACCTCCCTCGTCACTCTTGACTTTTCAAGAGCCAGCAGCAGATGGCCGGCCGCTCACCAGGTACGCGGCGAATTCGGTTGGAGATCAAGGACGGAGAACGTGAGAGTTTGGGGATCAAGGACGGAGATCGTGAGAGTTTGGAGAGCAAGAGAGCAAGAGAGTTTGGAGACCAATAGAGTTTGGATACCAAGGAGGGAGAAAGAGAGAGAGGAGACTTGGCGAGAAGAGCGAGGGTGCCGTATGCAAAAGGAAGTAACGGGACGCCGACGGACTTTGAACGCGGCCGTGAACTTTGGACCAAGAGAGAAGGTGCCACATCTCGGCAGAGGAGCGGCACACAAGCAAGCTATATGCGCCACGGGAATCAGCGGGACGGAAGCATCAGGCTGGACATCGGCGTGAAGCAGGGCGTGAAGGACAAGAGGGTCAAACTGGAGCCATGGACTTTGGACCCGGTGTGGAGAGTTTCGGCGGGCCGCAGGGCGCAGGCAGGGAGATCAGTCAGTCGATTACGGTCCGTCGTGCCCGATCAGGCGATCACGAAAAGAAAAGTCGGAGAGTTGAGACAAGCAGTCGATCAAATACCAACCAAGCAAACTACGAGGGAGCCACAACAAGGCGAGTCGTCGAAAGCAGCGCCGTGGGAGCCTACAAGGAGCAAGATTGCCACATCGAGACGTTCGGGATCAGGACTACAAGGACTGAGACACAGGTGGCTGAGGTCTAAAGGGGCACCACACGGCTAAGTCAAGGCGGTCTGCTTATTCCTGCCAACGAAGTCCTGGCGTTACGCCTGGAGGGTCTACCAGACTTCGAGCAGTGAAGGCCGGCGACAAGAAATCGTGAGCTCGGGGGTAAGCCTGTCGAACCCCAATGTACCTCGCCCCAAGCACTACTTTAGCGTGTCCCGGTGTGAGCCCCGTACGCCAAGAGGAATTGATCAGGTCCTGGCGCGATCAGAAAGAAGGAAGAGAAGTCCTGGAGCGGCGCGACCGAACCCCGAGAATAACGAGCCAGAAGGGAGAGAAGTCCCGGAGCCATGCGACAGAACCCCGAGATAACGAGGCGCTATCTACTGTAATGACCTTAGATACATAGATGAGGAAACCATCCTCAGAGAACAAAAACCACAGAAAGTAATTGAAGTCAAAGAAATAATGAAGAGACAAAACATCAACAATAACACCAACAGCTACAGCAACACCACCAACAACAACAACACAAACAACAACCTAACAGAAACCGGACTCATAATAATTACATTTAAAACCTATCACCTCCGTGAAATACTGCGAGACCTTTGGACCGCAAATGCTCCACATTTCTTAAACAACAAGAACTCACTGCCATATAAATCACCGAAAAAGTCGATCATAGAACTGCTCTGGGTATATACTTTGAGCGACACGGATACAAAACAAGAAACTTTTATGCAAACACACTTAAAAGCACCACAACCACAATAAGAACCCGATCTCCAAATACGCTCACATCAACATCTTCAAATGCACAAACTACAACCACACCCTGCGATCACAACCAAACAAACACACCTTCAACCTCATCTGCATCAATCAAAACAACACCGGCACCGGAAAAAATTCTCCAAAACCACAACCAACACGACCAGGATGACACCGAAGCCATGGAAACGGACAACATGAACCCCAGCAGAAAATCAACCGCATACGGATCTCAACGCACAAAGGACCTTAAACTAAAAATTTTCCCTAAAGATAAGTCAAACCCTCTGGGTACTAACTTGAAGCCAACTAAATCAAAATCCTTAAAAAAAAAAACAAACATACCACTAACAGCGACAGCGAATCGGTTTAAAAGTCACAGATCTCCCCTACTTTAAAGTTCTACCTTAGAACTTCTTACACTACGAGAATGTCACTAATTAAATTCCTATGGAATATTCAAGGATATACAAATAACTATAATAATCTCCTTATCCTGATTAAAAAATACTATCCGCATATCATTACACTTATAGAAACACACATACAATACAATAACAATATACCAACTCCAATAAATTACACACTACTAACAGACATAGCCACCAATAGATTTAGCGGCGTAGCGCTATTAGTACACAAGTCAATTCAATATTCTATAGTAAACCAAACGACCTTGAAGCTCTAGCAATACACATAAAATCCAAGAAGAACATGCACATAAAGACATAATAACCAAACACCATCAATAATTATAGGAGACTTCAACGGATGGCACCCTGCCTGGGATTCCCCGAAAACGAATTTTTAGCTAATCTTACTAAATGACAAATCCCCCACACATTTCTCAACACACAACACATACACGCATATCGACCTTTCACTTTGCTCAGCAACACTTGCCCCACACGCCAAGTGGGAAATACTTAATGATCTCCACATTTTCCGATAGTTATCTGTCTACTCCCTCCAAACACGATAAACAAATTTTCAAAAGCATTTTTTATAATAAAAAGTCAACTGGGAGCAATACGAGACTCTCACACACAAAAATAACGAAATATTCTCCACGTCACTAAACGTCAACAAAGAAGCCGCACAACTTAACAAAATTATATTACATAGAGCAAACATTTCCATTCCACAAACCTCAGTAAATACAAAGCCCTAAAAAGTTCCCTTGTGGAACAAAAAACTAGCACAGTTAAAAACAGAAAAACAATTAGCAACATCAACCTACCAATGTTATAAACTACCGACGCTTAAACGCCAAATACAAGTTCGAAACAAAAGAATAACCATACAACCAGAAACTCCTTCATCTAAAATATGGAGCAACAAAAGGAGCTTCTGCCGACTTAACCCAAGCTAACAAATTCACGCCATACTTAATCCCAAAAACAACACAACAACAACAGATACTCTCAAAATAGCAAACTCCCTCTCGCAACAGAGCTCTTTAGCGACGTACACTTCTTAGACGAATTCCGAAATAACAAATATAAAATCAACACAAACAATAATACATCGACCTCAACAGCCAAAACTCCAGGACTAAATAGAATTTCTTACGAAATGATACGCAACTGCTCCCTTACCACAAAAAAAAAAAACAAAATAAAAAACCTCTTTAACCAAATTTTCGAGAGCCACATACCTCAATCCTAAAAAAAAAGCTTAGTCATACCGATACTTAAACCAAAAACTGACAAAACAAACATCTCTTCGTACAGAACCATTTCCCTCAACTGCTGTCTAACAAAAACACTAGACAAAATCATAGCGAAAAGACTATGGTGGTTTGTGACCCACAACAAACTCTTAAATTCAAACCAATTCGGCTTTTAAAAAGGCAAATCGACTTCGGATAGTCTCCTATACGTAGACCATCTTATAACGAAGTCGAAGAGGCACACCTCCCTCGTCACTCTTGACTTTTCAACAGCCAGCAGCAGATGGCCGGCCGCTCACCAGGTACGCGGCGAATTCGGTTGGAGATCAAGGACGGAGAACGTGAGAGTTTGGGGATCAAGGACGGAGATCGTGAGAGTTTGGAGAGCAAGAGAGCAAGAGAGTTTGGAGACCAACAGAGTTTGGATACCAAGGATGGAGAAAGAGAGAGAGGAGACTTGGCGAGAAGAGCGAGGGTGCCGTATGCAAATGGAAGTAACGGGACGCCGCTGGACTCTGGACGCGGCCGAGAACTTTGGACCGAGAGAGAAGGTGCCACATCTCGGCAGAGGAGCGGCACACAAGCAAGCTATATGCGCCACGGGAATCAGCGGGACGACAGCATCAGGCTGGACATCGGCGTGAAGCAGCGCGTGAAGGACAAGAGGGACAAACTGGAGCCATGAACTTTGAACCCGGTGTGGAGAGTTTCGGCGGGCCGTGCGCAAAAGGGGAATAACGGTTCCTGGAGGCCCTATATAAGCCCGCAGGGCGCTGGCAGGGAGATCAGTCAGTCGATTACGGTCCGTCGTGCCCGATCAGGCGATCACGAAAAGAAGAGTCGGAGAGTTGAGACAAGCAGTCGATCAAATACCAACCAAGCAAACTACGAGGGAGCCACAACAAGGCGAGTCGTCGAAAGCAGCGCCGTGGGAGCCTACAAGGAGCAAGATTGCCACATCGAGACGTTCGGGATCAGGACTACAAGGACTGAGACACAGGTGGCTGAGGTCTAAAGGGGCACCACACGGCTAAGTCAAGGCGGTCTGCTTATTCCTGCCAACGAAGTCCTGGCGTTACGCCTGGAGGGTCTACCAGACTTCGAGCAGTGAAGGCCGGCGACAAGAAATCGTGAGCTCCGGGGTAAGCCTGTCGAACCCCAATGTACCTCGCCCCAAGCACTACTTTAGCGTGTCCCGGTGTGAGCCCCGTACGCCAAAAGGAATTGATCAGGTCCTGGCGCGATCAGAAAGAAGGAAGAGAAGTCCTGGAGCGGCGCGACCGAACCCCGAGAATAACGAGCCAGAAGGGAGAGAAGTCCCGGAGCCATGCGACAGAACCCCGAGATAACGAGGCGTTATCTACTGTAATGACCTTAGATACATAGATGAGGAAACCATCCTCAGAGAACAAAAACCACAGAAAGTAATTGAAGTCAAAGAAATAATGAAGAGACAAAACATCAACAATAACACCAACAGCTACAGCAACACCACCAACAACAACAACACAAACAACAACCTAACAGAAACCGGACTCATAATAATTACATTTAAAACCTATCACCTCCGTGAAATACTGCGAGACCTTTGGACCGCAAATGCTCCACATTTCTTAAACAACAAGAACTCACTGCCATATAAATCACCGAAAAAGTCGATCATAGAACTGCTCTGGGTATATACTTTGAGCGACACGGATACAAAACAAGAAACTTTTATGCAAACACACTTAAAAGCACCACAACCACAATAAGAACCCGATCTCCAAATACGCTCACATCAACATCTTCAAATGCACAAACTACAACCACACCCTGCGATCACAACCAAACAAACACACCTTCAACCTCATCTGCATCAATCAAAACAACACCGGCACCGGAAAAAATTCTCCAAAACCACAACCACAACCACAACCATAACCAGGATGACGCCGAAGCCATGGAAACGGACAACATGAACCCCAGCAGAATCTCAACTGCATACGGATCTCAACGCACAAAGGACCTTAAACTAAAAATTTTCCCTAAAGATAAGTCAAACCCTCTGGGTACTAACTTGAAACCAACTAAATCGAAATCCTTTAAAAAAAAAAACAAACATACCACTAACAGCGACAGCGAATCGGTTTAAAAGTCACAGATCTCCCCTACTTTAAAGTTCAACCTTAGAACTTATTACACTACGAGAATGTCACTAATGTCACTACTAACAGACATAGCCACCAATAGATTTAGCGGCGTAGCGCTATTAGTACACAAGTCAATTCAATATTCTATAGTGAACCAAATGACCTTGAAGCTCTAGGAATACACATAAAATCCAAGAAGAACATGCACATAAAGACAACATACATTACCCAAACAAAACCGTCACAAACCAAATGCTTGAAGACACTTTATACATTACCAAACACCATTAATAATTCTAGGAGACAACGGATGGCACCCTGGGATTTCCCGAAAACGAATTCTCGAGGAAAAACAATACAACGATTTATTGACAACTCATAGCTAATCTTACTAAATGACAAATCCCCCACACATTTGTCAACACACAACACATACACACATATCAACCTTTCACTTTGCTCAGCAACACTTGCCCCACACGCCAAGTGGAAAATGCCTAATGATCTCCACGGCAGTGACCATTTTCCGATAGTTATCTGTCTATTCCCTCCAAACACGATAAACAAATTTTCAACACCATTTTTTATACTTAAAAAGCCAACTGGGAGCAATACGAGACTCTCTCACACAAAAATAACGAAATATTCCCACGTCACTAAACGTCAACAAAGAAGCCGCACAACTTAACAAAATTATATTACATAGAGCAAACATTTCCATCCCACAAACCTCAGTAAATACAAAGCCCTACAAGAATCCCTAGTGGAACAAAAAACTAGCACAGTTAAAAACAGAAAAACAATTAGCTTGGAAAGCACTTAATCGCAACATCAACCTACCAATGTTATAAACTACAGACGCTTTAACGCCAAATACAAGTTCGAAACAAAAGAATAAAAAGCGAAGCTTCCAGCTCCTTTACATCAACCATACAACCAGAAACTCCTTCATCTAAAATATGGCGCAACAAAAGGCGCTTCAGCGGACTTAACCCAAGCTAAAAAATTCACGCCATACTTAATCCCAAAAACAACACAACAAAAACAGATACTCTTAAAATAGCCAACTCCAACTAACAAATATAAAATCAACACAAACAATAATACACCGACCTCAACAGCCAAAACTATCGAGGAAAACATAACTCACCTTGAATAAATTGCAGCTCTACAAACACTTAAAGGATCCACTCCAGGATTAAATAGAATTTCTTACGAAATGATACGCAACAGCTCCCTTACCACAAAAAAACAGAATAAAAAACCTCTTTAACCAAATTTTCGAGAGCCACATACCTCAATCCTATAAAATAAGCTTAGTCATACCGATACTTAAACCAAAAACCGACAAAACAAACACCCCTTCGTACAGACACAAACACTAGACAAAATCATAGCGAAAAGACTATGGTGGCTTGTGACCAACAAACTTTTAAATACAAACCAATTCGGCTTTAAAAAAGGCAAATCGACTTCGGATAGTCTCCTATACGTAGACCATCTTATAACGAAGTCGTCACTTTTGACTTTTCAAGAGCAAGCAGCACATGGCGAATTCGCGTAGTGACAGCGCGGCGAAGAGCGGTTGGAGAACGTGAGAGTTTGGAGATCAAGAACGGAGAACGTGAGAGTTTGGAGATCAAGGACGGAGAACGTGAGAGTTTGGAGATCAAGGACGGAGAACGTGAGAGTTTTGAGATCAAGGACGGAGAACGTGAGAGTTTGGAGATCAAGGGCGGAGATCGTGAGAGTTTGGAGACCAACAGAGTTTGGATACCAAGGATGGAAAAAGAGATAGAGGAGACTTGGCGAGAAGAGCGACGGTGCCGTATGCAAAAGGAAGTAACGGGACGCCGCCGGACTTTGGACGCGGCCGTGAACTTTGGACCGAGAGAGAAGGTGCCACATCTCGGCAGAGGAGCGGCACGCAAGCAAGCTATATGCGTCACGGGAATCAGCGGGACGACAGCATCAGGCTGGACATCAACATGAAGCAGAGCGTGAAGGACAAGAGGGTCAAACTGGAGCCATGGACTTTGGACCCTGTGTAGAGAGATTCGGCGGGCCGTGCGCAAAAGGGGAATAACAGTTCCCGGAGGCCCTATATAAGTCCGCAGGGCGCTGGCTGGGAGATCAGTCAGTCGATGACGGTCCGTCGAGCACGATCAGTCGATCACGAAAAGAAGAGTGGGAGAGTTGAGACAAGCAGTCGATCAAATACCAACCAAGCAAACTACGAGGGAGCCACAACAAGGCGAGTCGTCGAAAGCAGCGCCGTGGGAGCCTACAAGGAGCAAGATTGCCACATCGAGACGTTCGGGATCAGGACTACAAGGACTGAGACACAGGTGGCTGAGGTCTAAAGGGGCACCACACGGCTAAGTCAAGGCGGTCTGCTTATTCCTGCCAACGAAGTCCTGGCGTTACGCCTGGAGGGTCTACCAGACTTCGAGCAGTGAAATCCGGCGACAAGAAATCGTGAGCTCGGGGGTAAGCCTGTCGAACCCCAATGTACCTCGCCCCAAGCACTACTTTAGCGTGTCCCAGTGTGAGCCCCGTACGCCAAGTGGAGTTCAGCAGGTCCTGGCGCGATCAGAAAGAAGGAAGAGAAGTCCTGGAGCGGCGCGACCGAACCCCGAGAATAACAACACCAACAACAACCTAACAGAAACTGGACTCATAATAATTACATTTAAAACCCATCAACTCCGTGAAATACTACGAGACCTTTGGACCGCAAATGCTCCACATTTCTTAAACAACAAGAACTCACTGCCATATAAATCACCGAAAAAGTCGATCATAGAACTGCTCTGGGTATATACTTTGAGCGACACGGATACAAAACAAGAAACTTTTATGCAAACACACTTAAAAGCACCACAACCACAATAAGAACCCGATCTCCAAATACGCTCACATCAACATCTTCAAATGCACAAACTACAACCACACCCTGCGATCACAACCAAACAAACACACCTTCAACCTCATCTGCATCAATCAAAACAACACCGGCACCGGAAAAAATTCTCCAAAACCACAACCAACACGACCAGGATGACGCCGAAGCCATGGAAACGGACAACATGAACCCCAGCAGAATCTCAACTGCATACGGATCTCAACGCACAAAGGACCTTAAACTAAAAATTTTCCCTAAAGATAAGTCAAACCCTCTGGGTACTAACTTGAAACCAACTAAATCGAAATCCTTTAAAAAAAAAAACAAACATACCACTAACAGCGACAGCGAATCGGTTTAAAAGTCACAGATCTCCCCTACTTTAAAGTTCAACCTTAGAACTTATTACACTACGAGAATGTCACTAATGTCACTACTAACAGACATAGCCACCAATAGATTTAGCGGCGTAGCGCTATTAGTACACAAGTCAATTCAATATTCTATAGTGAACCAAATGACCTTGAAGCTCTAGGAATACACATAAAATCCAAGAAGAACATGCACATAAAGACAACATACATTACCCAAACAAAACCGTCACAAACCAAATGCTTGAAGACACTTTATACAATTACCAAACACCATTAATAATTCTAGGAGACAACGGATGGCACCCTGGGATTTCCCGAAAACGAATTCTCGAGGAAAAACAATACAACGATTTATTGACAACTCATAGCTAATCTTACTAAATGACAAATCCCCCACACATTTGTCAACACACAACACATACACACATATCAACCTTTCACTTTGCTCAGCAACACTTGCCCCACACGCCAAGTGGAAAATGCTTAATGATCTCCACGGCAGTGTCCATTTTCCGATAGTTATCTGTCTATTCCCTCCAAACACGATAAACAAATTTTCAACACCATTTTTTATACTTAAAAAGCCAACTGGGAGCAATACGAGACTCTCTCACACAAAAATAACGAAATATTCCCACGTCACTAAACGTCAACAAAGAAGCCGCACAACTTAACAAAATTATATTACATAGAGCAAACATTTCCATCCCACAAACCTCAGTAAATACAAAGCCCTACAAGAATCCCTAGTGGAACAAAAAACTAGCACAGTTAAAAACAGAAAAACAATTAGCTTGGAAAGCACTTAATCGCAACATCAACCTACCAATGTTATAAACTACAGACGCTTAAACGCCAAATACAAGTTCGAAACAAAAGAATAAAAAGCGAAGCTTCCAGCTCCTTTACATCAACCATACAACCAGAAACTCCTTCATCTAAAATATGGAGCAACAAAAGGCGCTTCTGCCGACCTAACCCAAGCTAACAAATTCACGCCATACTTAATCCCAAAAACAACACAACAACAACAGATACTCTCAAAATAGCCAACTCTCTCGCAACAGAGGTCTCAAGCGACCTAAACTTCTTGGACGAATTCCGAAATAACAAATATAAAATCAACACAAACAATAATACACCGACCTCAACAGCTAAAACTTCAGGAATAATTAGAATTTCTTACGAAATGATACGCAACAGCTCCCTTACCACAAAAAAAAATACAAAATAAAAAACCTCTTTAACCAAATTTTCGAGAGCCACATACCTCAATCCTAAAAAATAAGCTTAGTCATACCGATACTTAAACCAAAAACTGACAAAACAAACATCTCTTCGTACAGACCCATTTCCCTCAACTGCTGTCTAACAAAAACACTAGACAATATCATAACGAACAAATATAAAATCAACACAAACAATAATACACCGACCTCAACAGCTAAAACTTCAGGATTAAATAGAATTTCTTACGAAATGATACGCAACAGCTCCCTTACCACAAAAAAAAAACAAAATAAAAAACCTCTTTAACCAAATTTTTGAGAGCCACATACCTCAATCCTACAAAATAAGCTTAGTCATACCGATACTTAAACCAAAAACTGACAAAACAAACATCTCTTCGTACAGACCCATTTCCCTCAACTGATGTCTAACAAAAGACTAGACAAAATCATAGCGAAAAGACTTTGGTGGTTTGTAACCCACAACAAACTCTTAAATACAAACCAATTGGGCTTTAAAAAAGGCAAATCGACTTCGGATAGTCTCCTATACGTAGACCATCTCATAACGAAGTCGAAGAGGCACACCTCCCTCGTCACTCTTGACTTTTCAAGAGCCAGCAGCAGATGGCCGGCCGCTCACCAGGTACGCGGCGAATTCGGTTGGAGATCAAGGACGGAGAACGAAGTTTGGAGAGCAAGAGAGTTAAGAGAGCAAGAGGGTTTGGAGACCAACAGAGTTTGGATACCAAGGAGGGAGAAAGAGAGAGAGGAGACTTGGCGAAAAGAGCGAGGGTGCCGTATGCAAAAGGAAGTAACGGGACGCCGCCGGACTTTGAACGCGGCCGTGAACTTTGGACCGAGAGAGAAGGTGCCACATCTCGGCAGAGAAGTGGCACACAAGCAAGCTATATGCGCCACGGGAATCAGCGGGACGACAGCATCAGGCTGGACATCGGCGTGAAGCAGCGCGTGAAAGACAAGAGGGTCAAACTGGAGCCATGGACTTTGGACCCGGTGTGGAGAGTTTCGGCGGGCCGCAGGGCGCAGGCAAGGAGATCAGTCAGTCGATTACGGTCCGTCGAGCCCGATCAGATGATCACGAAAAGAAGAGTCGGAGAGTTAAGACAAGCAGTCGATCAAATACCAACCAAGCAAACTACGAGGGAGCCACAACAAGGCGAGTCGTCGAAAGCAGCGCAGTGGGAGCCTACAAGGAGCAAAATTGCCACATCGAGGCGTTCGGGATCAGGACTAAAGGAATCTCCGGAATGAGACACAGGTGGCTGAGGTCTAAAGGGGCACCACACGGCTAAGTCAAGGCGGTCTGCTTATTTCTGCCAACGAAGCCCTGGCGTTACGCCTGGAGGGTCTACCACACTTCGAGAAGTGAAGGCCGGCGACAAGAAATCGTGAGCTCCGGGGTAAGCCTGTCGAACCCCAGTGTACCTCGCTCCAAGCACAAGTGGAGTTGAGCAGGTTCTGGCGCGATCAGAAAGAAGGAAGAGAAGTCCCGGAGCGGCGCGACCGAGCCCCGAGAATAACGAGCCAGAAGGGAGAGGAGTCCCGGAGCCATGCGACAGAACCCCGAGATAACGAGGCGCTATCTACTGTAATGACCTTAGATACATAGATGAGGAAACCATCCTCAGAGAACAAAAACCACAGAAAGTAATTGAAGTCAAAGAAATAATGAAGAGACAAAACATCAACAATAACACCAACAGCTACAGCAACACCACCAACAACAACAACACAAACAACAACCTAACAGAAACCGGACTCATAATAATTACATTTAAAACCCATCAACTCCGTGAAATACTGCGAGACCTTTGGACCGCAAATGCTCCACATTTCTTAAACAACAAGAACTCACTGCCATATAAATCACCGAAAAAGTCGATCATAAAACTGCTCTGGGTATATACTTTGAGCGACACGGATACAAAACAAGAAACTCTTATGCAAACACACTTAAAAGCAACACAACCACAATAAGAACCCGATCTCCAAATACGCTCACATCAACATCTTCAAATGCACAAACTACAACCACACCCTGCGATCACAACCAAACAAACACACCTTCAACCTCATCTGCATCAATCAAAACAACACCGGCACCGGTAAAAATTCTCACAAAACCACAACCAACACGACCAGGATGACACCGAAGCCATGGAAACGGACAACATGAACCCCAGCAGAATATCAACCGCATACGGATCTCAACGCACAAAGGACCTTAAACTAAAAATTTTCGCTAAAGATAAGTCAAACCCTCTGGGTACTAACTTCAAACCAACTAAATCAAAATCCTTTAAAAAAAGAACAAACATACCACTAACAGCGACAGCAAATCGGTTTAAAAGTCACAGATCTCCCTTACTTTAAAGTTCAACCTTAGAACTTCTTACACTACCAGAATGTCACTAATTTTAATCCAATGGAATATTCAAGGATATACAAATATATTCAAGGATATATAAATATATATATACGATATACGACCTAAAGAAACACACATACAATACAATTACAATAGTAGCGCTATTGGTACACAAATCAATTCAATATTCTATGGTAAACCAAACGACCTTGAAGCTCTAGCAATACACATAAAATCCAAGAAGAACATGCACATAAAGACAACATACATTGCCCCAAACAAAACCGTCACAAACCAAATGCTTGAAGACACTTTATACAATTACCAAACACCATTAATAATTCTAGGAGACTTCAACGGATGGCACCCTGGGATTTTGAAAACGAATTCTCGAGGAAAAACAATACAACGATTTATTGACAACACACAGCTAATCTTACTAAATGACAAATCCCCCACACATTTGTCAACACACAACACATACACACATATCAACCTTTCACTTTGCTCAGCAACACTTGCCCCACAAGCCAAGTGGAAAAGGCCTAATGATCTCCACGGCAGTGAACATTTTCCGATAGTTATCTGTCTATTCCCTCAAACACGATAAACAAATTTTCAAAGCCATTTTTTATAACAAAAAAGTCAACTGGGAGCAATTCGCACAAAAATAACGAAATATTCCCCACGTCACTAAACGTCAACAAAGAAGCCGCACAACTTAACAAAATTATATTACATAGAGCAAACATTTTCATCCCACAAACCTCAGTAAATACAAAGCCCTACAAGGTTCCCCAGTGGAACAAAAAACTAGCACAGTTAAAAAAGAAAAACAATTAGCATGGAAAGCACTTAATCGCAAAATCAACCTATCAATGTTATAAACTACAGACGCTTAAACGCCAAATACAAGTTCGAAACAAAAAAAGAAAAAGCGAAGCTTCCAGCTCCTTTACATCAACCATACAACCAAAAACGCCTTCATTTAAAATATGGAGCAACAAAAGGCGCTTCTGCCGACTTAACCCAAGCTAAAAAATTCACGCCATACTTAATCCCAAAAACAACACAACAACAACAGATACTCTCAAAATAGCCAACCCTCTCGAAACAGAGCTCTCAAGCGACCTAAACTTCTTAGACGAATTCCGAAATAACAAATATAAAATCAACACAAACAATAATATACCGACCTCAACAGCTAAAACTTCAGGATTAAATAGAATTTCTTACGAAATGATACGCAACAGCTCCCTTACCACAAAAAAAAAAAACAAAATAAAAAACCTCCTTAACCAAATTTTCGAGAGCCACATACCTCAATCCTACAAAATAAGCTTAGTCATACCGATACTTAAACCAAAAACCGACAAAACAAACACCTCTTCGTAAAGACACAAACACTAGACAAAATCATAGCGAAAAGACTATGGTGGCTTGTGACCAACAAACTTTTAAATACAAACCAATTCGGCTTTAAAAAAGGCAAATCGACTTCGGATAGTCTCCTATACGTAGACCATCTTATAACGAAGTCGTCACTTTTGACTTTTCAAGAGCAAGCAGCACATGGCGAATTCGCGTAGTGACAGCGCGGCGAAGAGCGGTTGGAGAACGTGAGAGTTTGGAGATCAAGAACGGAGAACGTGAGAGTTTGGAGATCAAGGACGGAGAACGTGAGAGTTTGGAGATCAAGGACGGAGAACGTGAGAGTTTTGAGATCAAGGACGGAGAACGTGAGAGTTTGGAGATCAAGGGCGGAGATCGTGAGAGTTTGGAGACCAACAGAGTTTGGATACCAAGGATGGAAAAAGAGAGAGAGGAGACTTGGCGAGAAGAGCGACGGTGCCGTATTCAAAAGGAAGTAACGGGACGCCGCCGGACTTTGGACGCGGCCGTGAACTTTGGACCGAGAGAGAAGGTGCCACATCTCGGCAGAGGAGCGGCACGCAAGCAAGCTATATGCGTCACGGGAATCAGCGGGACGACAGCATCAGGCTGGACATCAACATGAAGCAGAGCGTGAAGGACAAGAGGGTCAAACTGGAGCCATGGACTTTGGACCCTGTGTAGAGAGATTCGGCGGGCCGTGCGCAAAAGGGGAATAACAGTTCCCGGAGGCCCTATATAAGCCCGCAGGGCGCTGGCTGGGAGATCAGTCAGTCGATGACGGTCCGTCGAGCACGATCAGTCGATCACGAAAAGAAGAGTGGGAGAGTTGAGACAAGCAGTCGATCAAATACCAACCAAGCAAACTACGAGGGAGCCACAACAAGGCGAGTCGTCGAAAGCAGCGCCGTGGGAGCCTACAAGGAGCAAGATTGCCACATCGAGACGTTCGGGATCAGGACTACAAGGACTGAGACACAGGTGGCTGAGGTCTAAAGGGGCACCACACGGCTAAGTCAAGGCGGTCTGCTTATTCCTGCCAACGAAGTCCTGGCGTTACGCCTGGAGGGTCTACCAGACTTCGAGCAGTGAAGGCCGGCGACAAGAAATCGTGAGCTCGGGGGTAAGCTTGTCGAACCCCAATGTACCTCGCCCCAAGCACTACTTTAGCGTGTCCCAGTGTGAGCCCCGTACGCCAAGTGGAGTTGAGCAGGTCCTGGCGCGATCAGAAAGAAGGAAGAGAAGTCCTGGAGCGGCGCGACCGAACCCCGAGAATAACAACACCAACAACAACCTAACAGAAACTGGTCTCATAATAATTACATTTAAAACCCATCAACTCCGTGAAATACTACGAGACCTTTGGACCGCAAATGCTCCACATTTCTTAAACAACAAGAACTCACTGCCATATAAATCACCGAAAAAGTCGATCATAGAACTGCTCTGGGTATACACTTTGAGCGACACGGATACAAAACAAGAAACTCTTATGCAAACACACTTAAAAGCAACACAACCACAATAAGAACCCGATCTCCAAATACGCTCACATCAACATCTTCAAATGCACAAACTACAACCACACCCTGCGATCACAACCAAACAAACACACCTTCAACCTCATCTGCATCAATCAAAACAACACCGGCACCGGTAAAAATTCTCACAAAACCACAACCAACACGACCAGGATGACACCGAAGCCATGGAAACGGACAACATGAACCCCAGCAGAATATCAACCGCATACGGATCTCAACGCACAAAGGACCTTAACTAAAAATTTTCCCTAAAGATAAGTCAAACCCTCTGGGTACTAACTTCAAACCAACTAAATCAAAATCCTTTAAAAAAAGAACAAACATACCACTAACAGCGACAGCAAATCGGTTTAAAAGTCACAGATCTCCCTTACTTTAAAGTTCAACCTTAGAACTTCTTACACTACCAGAATGTCACTAATTTTAATCCAATGGAATATTCAAGGATATACAAATAACTATAATAATCTCCTTATCCTGATTAAAAAATACTATCCGCATATCATTACACTTAAAGAAACACACATACAATACAATTACAATAGTAGCGCTATTGGTACACAAATCAATTCAATATTCTATGGTAAACCAAACGACCTTGAAGCTCTAGCAATACACATAAAATCCAAGAAGAACATGCACATAAAGACAACATACATTGCCCCAAACAAAACCGTCACAAACCAAATGCTTGAAGACACTTTATACAATTACCAAACACCATTAATAATTCTAGGAGACTTCAACGGATGGCACCCTGGGATTTCGAAAACGAATTCTCGAGGAAAAACAATACAACGATTTATTGACAACACACAGCTAATCTTACTAAATGACAAATCCCCCACACATTTGTCAACACACAACACATACACACATATCAACCTTTCACTTTGCTCAGCAACACTTGCCCCACACGCCAAGTGGAAAATGCCTAATGATCTCCACGGCAGTGACCATTTTCCGATAGTTATCTGTCTATTCCCTCAAACACGATAAACAAATTTTCAAAACCATTTTTTATAACAAAAAAGTCAACTGGGAGCAATTCGCACAAAAATAACGAAATATTCCCCACGTCACTAAACGTCAACAAAGAAGCCGCACAACTTAACAAAATTATATTACATAGAGCAAACATTTTCATCCCACAAACCTCAGTAAATACAAAGCCCTACAAGGTTCCCCAGTGGAACAAAAAACTAGCACAGTTAAAAAAGAAAAACAATTAGCATGGAAAGCACTTAATCGCAAAATCAACCTATCAATGTTATAAACTACAGACGCTTAAACGCCAAATACAAGTTCGAAACAAAAAAAGAAAAAGCGAAGCTTCCAGCTCCTTTACATCAACCATACAACCAAAAACGCCTTCATCTAAAATATGGAGCAACAAAAGGCGCTTCTGCCGACTTAACCCAAGCTAACAAATTCACGCCATACTTAATCCCAAAAACAACACAACAACAACAGATACTCTCAAAATAGCCAACCCTCTCGAAACAGAGCTCTCAAGCGACCTAAACTTCTTAGACGAATTCCGAAATAACAAATATAAAATCAACACAAACAATAATATACCGACCTCAACAGCTAAAACTTCAGGATTAAATAGAATTTCTTACGAAATGATACGCAACAGCTCCCTTACCACAAAAAAAAAAAACAAAATAAAAAACCTCCTTAACCGCCACCAGCAAGCAGGACGCCACACCGCAACAGCCACGCAAGGAGAATAGAGCCCGCAGGAACGGTACGGAGAGTACGCGAAAGGGTGAGCTGGAACGTACGAGGCGTAGAAGCGAAGTGAAGAGCTTCCTGGCCTTTCGGGAGTGATCCTGAAGAACTTGTCAGTCTGTTCACCCTAGTCTGAATACAGTGACGCTTCCCTAAGCCCGCACGGCTGACCCCATAGCGAGTCTGAATCGTGGTCGAGCTGTCACCAAGCCGAAGCGTTAGAAACAAGCAGCGGACAAGGATCTTCAGGGAGCTACAAAACTGGAACCGTGTCAACGAAGCGAGAGTGCATCGAGACAACCCGTTACGTCGGAGACAGCGAGACAAGCAAATTATAAAGCCAACTGCAGTTATACCCGCAATAAACCCACCACGAACCCGTGAATTCTGTCCTTTCTCACTGAACTACTGTTGTTGGGACGAACACACACAATCTACTGAGCTAGCCGCACAGATACTTTATACTATATTACACGAGCAGAAAGCAAACAAATCAGTTCGCTACAACATGTCAAATTCACTCCCATTATCCAATGGTATCCCACAAGGATCCCCTATATCGGTATTCCGATTTCTCATCGCATACAATAAACTCTCAAACGTAATATCTTTACACAGAGAAATTAAGTTTAACACATACGCCGATGATTTTTCCTAATAAATTTCAGAAACAACAAAAACCTTAATTTTAACCTAGACAACTTATTACATGACATAAGCAACTGGTCCTCATACTCAGGGGCATCTCTATCCTTAGCTAAATGCCAACACCTCTATTTCCCAAAAACACAATTGCACTAGCACCATTAGCTGTAGCACTACACCAATACAACAAGTAACAGCACTCAAAATCTTAGGCATAACCATAAACAGTAAATACAAATGGGACACACACATAATATCGCTTCTTCCATCACTACATCAAAAATTGAATATCATAAAATGCCTCTCCAACCTCAAATTCAATTGTAACACACAAACACTACTCCACGTCGCGAAAGCACAGTCATAGCAAAAATTGATTATGGCCTGTTTCTATACGGACAGGCTCCGAAAAGCTTACTAGACAAATTAAAAACACCCTTTAACACTGCAATCCGTATAGCCCTTGGCGCCTACCGAACCACACCCATAAATAAATTGCTTTACGAAGCCAATGTCCTCCCATTAGAGCAAAAACTATACCTTCAAAAAGCCAAACTCACAAAAAACCTTATATTTTCCAATGATACACCAATACACAAACTTGTTAAACTAAAAAAATCAAAAAAGAACCTATCAACCATAGACCGCACAATAGACCTTTGTCAAGCAATAAACCTACCCTACGAACCAATTAAACTACACAAATTCCAGCCACCTTGGGATCTCCCAAACCTCATAGACACAACATTTAGAGCGCACAAGAAACAAACCACACAACCAGATACATACAGGAAACTATACGAACATACCAAAGACAGCCTTAAAACACATAAATTCATATTTACGAACGGATCAAAAATGAGCTCCATGCAATGCAATCACAAAAATTTTTTTGATCCCTGGTCATGTGGGCATAGCAGGCAACAAACTAGCCGACCAAACAGCAAAATCAACATGCAATATGACCCTTATTTATACCCCAAACTTTAATTTAACTAGAATTCCTAACAAGAAATAAACTAAACATAGAACACTGCAATCAATGGTTTTAAAACATTAACAAAGACAATTCAAACATCAACAGTTATTGCAGATCCTTCCATCCAAAATCGAGCAGACTCGATCAAATTAAAATAACACGCCTTAGACTAGGCCACACAAAACTTACACACGAGCACTACTTTAATCAAAACCAAACCTCACCCTGCCCCTTCTGCCAAGGCGACAATACCATACCCCACCTATTAAAGTCATCCCATCACTCCTTCCTACTAAACTATCTATCTTCAAAAATACAAACCCATTAAATCTCCTTAACGAACTCAACCTTGATAATTTAGAAAATCTTAACTTTCTTAAAAATTTCAAACCTATACCACAAATTTAAAAATACCCAAAATATACATAAATAAAATTTACCAACTGTGTAGCCTAAATAAAAAGAACAATATGTAATTAAACTAATAGACTTCATATCATTAACCTTAAAAGCACTTTACCAACTAAGTTAGTCTAGTTTTCTAAACTTCTCTATCTTTAAAAATCCTTTTTTTTGGTACGTTATTAACGATGTTATCTGCCCTATAACTGCACATTTAATTCCGTCAGCGGTTTTTATACAACCGGAACTCTTTTGCATCTCTTGAGTAACTTAATTTCTCACGCAGAGAAAGCTAGTAGTGCCGTATAAGTCTTTCTCTCTATCCATATTTTCGTATACAATCTGCTAGTTTCGTTTTGAAAAGCTGAAGAAATTATTCTTTTGCGTGTCTCACAAATCTTATTTCCCAAAAACTTAGAACATTGGAGAGTCGACCGTTTCGAACGCATTGCGGCTTGGATGCTTTTAATATCACCAAAAATGCTCTGACTATAGTTTTCTAATTATTCATGGAGTGGTTTTAGTTTGAATTCATGAAGGTCTTCTGGTTGACTTAAAATTACATTGCTAGGCTTATCATCTAAAGTCTGAGAATGGCTATCAATTTTTAAAACGGTTCTGTTACCGAATGCACTTACTCGGTAGTGGTCTGTGCATCCACTCTTCCGTTTCCCGAAGGGATATATTTCTTGCAAATGGGTCTGACTATCTCCTTAGCACTACATCCGTAACAAAAAATATTACGCTAAGCAAAGCAATCCACGAATTTGTGATATTTCTTATTGCAAATCCAACAAACTATTTTGTTGCGAATCTCATCAATTTGGAATTCGATTTTCAATTTATCTCTAGATTGAGGCTCTGAGATATTGCGACGTGCAATAAATTGGGACTTGAACGAGGAATTCCTAGAATCACTGTTAAATAGTTCATGGTGCCGGACTTTATCAAGGAGCTGTGAAACTGACCGTAATTCAAGGTGCATCAGTTCGTGTCAAAGTGCTGGTGTTCAATTAATACACAAAAGCTCTCGTTTTCAATATTTATTAAGCTTTTAAATTTTGTGCTTTCTTAGCGCGTTTTCTCTTCACCACTATCTTCTTCATATTGCCAGTATGACCAGCTCATTACAAATCTTCTTTCCTTTTCATGGCGAATCAAAATAGCGAAAATTATATATATTTTTCTTAAATTAATACATCTTTTTCTTGAATTAAATACCAAATCCTTCCATCCTGCCTCCCCGTGAATCGTCCTAGGATTCACCATTTTGACGTCAGCAGAACGAACTTTTTGATCCTTCCCGACAAACACCTTTATGACTCTTCCTTTTTCCAAGTACTTCTTGGTGCAGAGCGTCCATTACAAGTACTAAGTCGAAATGGAGTTGTCTTCTGATGCTATTTAGTTCTACACATGAGTTGAGGGAGATACTCGACAATCCACTCTCTCTCTAGCTCTACATAAGTGATCCTCCACTGCTTCCTTAGGCAAATAGCTTCATCCGGTGGGTGTGGGGCTTGCATTGAATTTGTGCATCCCATTAGAAAGTGGTTCGGTGTCAAAGGCCTCATGTGTTAAGGGTATTTCAGTTAAAGGGGACTCATTTAGAATGTTTTCCGCTTCTATTAATACTGACTGTAGGGTCTCCACGCGTAGGTAAATATCGCGTTAAGTTTTCTTCAACAATCCCTTTATGATTCGAATCAACCTTTTCTAACATCAACCGGCGTTAGGTTAAAGTGGGCAGTTGAAGATCCACTTAATACCCCTTTGAGCCACTTCGTCCGCTATGGCACCGAAATCCAACAAACTCTCATGGTTCTTGAGCTCCTTATTAGCACCGATGAAGTTTGTGCCGTTATCGCTTCGAATAATTATAGGTGTGCCCCTACGGTTGACAAAAGTTCAGAGACATATTATAAATGCATATGTGGAAAGGTCTGAAGCTAGTTCAAGATGAGTTGCTGTACATGTCATGCAAGTAAAGATAACTGCCCAGCGCTTTTCGTGGCGGCGACCGACTGATACGGTTAGTGGACCAAACAAATCCACCCCTGTATGTGTAAATGGCTTGACGTAGGAAGTCCGCCGATCAGGTGGCAATTGACCCATCTGTGGGGTTTTCGGTAATCCTCGGTCTATGATACATCTAGAACATTCGAGCGTTACTTTGTTGAGCAATTTCCTGGCCTGCAGAATCCAAAAATTTTGTCCACTTTCGTTGATTATAACCGACTGAAAGTCCATTGCACTATCCAATCAATCATTTGTGGCCAGTCTGAACGTGGCGATTTCGAGAAGCTTGAACCAAGTATCCAAGGACTGTCGTTACATATTTTTGGTAAATTACTTAAAGGAGTGGCAGCGTCCGCGGTGTTCAAGGATGACGTTATCCAGTTCCATTGCGTTGACGTAGTACTGGCTAAGATCTCAGCAATTCGGTGGACTACAAATAATAATAGGAATAAAAAGGAGTTTCTTCGGAGCTTGACGCGTTTTTCCCATAATAAAGGCAATATCAACTTTGGTTGAAACAAGAGCACGTAAATAGGCAACAGCTGCAAAGGCGGCCTGTCTTGCATCAACAAAAAGATGTATTTCCAATTTTTCATAACAACTTAAGTTGGGAGAGTATACTCGCGGAATTTTGAAATGGTGCATATGACACAATTCTTATAGCCAGTAGCTCCAATTTTGATGTAACTGTTGGTATAGCCTCATCCCAAGTTATACCATAGCTTCACGTATTCTGTACAAGAATTTTAGCAGATAAATTATAATCCGCAATCAAGCCAAATGGGTCATATATTGTCATCACTATGCCTAGTAGCTCTCTCTTAGTTGGAACTCGATATCCATCCAATACTTCTTTCGGTATTCCATGAAAACTTTGTTTCGAATTGAAAGACATCCTGCTGCGTATTATAATACATGCCCAAGACCTTTTCACTGCTCAAGTGGTTCTGTAGATATCTTAACTGCTTTTGGATTTTTTTACCATTCATAACGCTCTGCAATGTGTCGGAATTTTAACAAAAATTTCGTAGACATTTCGTATTTTACAGATTTCGATGCCTTCCTCTTCTGAAGTAAAGCTTATGACAAGATCATCCGCGTAATGATGTTCAGTAATAGCATCTGCTGCCCTTGGAAATTGTTCTGAACTCTTCAGCATTGCGAATCTTGACATAATAGGCGCAAAATGGTGAGCATATGTCGCCAAATATTAAGGAAGTCATAGCATAATGTTGAATTGGCTGAGTTGCGTTGTGCGTGTTGATCAGCCTTGTGCACATTTATTTCGGAAAACATTTCCCGTATACCGTCACACCGATTTTGTTTTGTCTGAACTGCATAAGCATGCCCACCGAAGACTTTAAGTTGTCAGGTCCTTTAAGTAACTCTTTGTACCTTCGGCCTCAGCTGCAGCGTCGAAGACAATTCGCATTTTATCTGGTTCATGTACTGTTTGTACCGCGAAATGGGGTATGTACCATACAGGATTGGAAGAGTCCCTAATTTCAGAAGTACTAAGTTCTCGAGCGTAGCCCTTTTAGAGATATTTGGCCATTTCCGTTTTGTATTTTTTAGCAAACTCTGAGTTAGCGTTAATTTTCCTCTCCATCCCATGTAACCTTTTTTCCGCCATCTTGTAACTGTTAGTCATAATTACGTCTTCCTGCCTTGGTAATCCTAATTCAAAACATTTTCAATCGAATTGTTTTTTCGGTCAACAGCTTCTATGCTCTGATATCATCAACGGATTCCATTGGAGGCAAATTATTCAACCCAAAATTTTCAGATTCCACGAACTCGGTAACTATATCCTGCCATTTGGTCTCAGTTTCCACGAAATGTACGTGATATGTCTCTGCATTGCTGTCTTTTGACATTTGCTGGCCTGGGCCATAAGCTTACCATCCCAGCTTTGTGTTAGTTGCTACTGGCTGTGTAGTTTCCTTTTTCACTATTTCTATTTTAAGTCTGACTCTTTGACTGACTGTAGGGTTAATGGAAATTGTTTACCTTTTAAGCCCAATTGTTCTGCGATAACTTCCTCCAACAAGGTTACTGCACTTCCGTCGTGAAACATGGCGAATGTTTCCATTTTTCCATTTGGTATGGACCAAATTAACTGGGATGTTTTTAAATAGGTATGGAAGTGCGTCTGCAGATTTTGGATAGCAATTGAGTAAGGGCCTCGAATCCGTGGGTAGAGGAAGCACCGAGTGTGTAGAATTGTGCAGACTAACATGATGTGAATGATGACATGAATGAATGATGATACTGCAAGTCCGCTTGTTTCTGCAAATCTGCATGTTATGCCCATATTTAAGGCAAGCGAATCACAAACGGTTCTCTTTCACAAGACCCATCGTGATTTGACATCAGTTTGATCATTCGAAATTTTGCATGAGTCCAAATTATGTTCTTCTTTGCACAAAATGCAGCCTGAGACTGTGTGTGTCTTCACGATGAACACTGGCTGTGAGTGTCCACCACTCCTGGTTATTGGCCAACAATCCTTGCAGTAGAGCTCAACCAACAGGAAAAGTCGGTGATTGAGGGAGACACGGCTTTAATCTCTGCGCTTTTGAGCCATTGCATCTGTAAATGAGTTGGCAGTTTTGCTAGAAGTTCTTCTAATAGGATTGGGTTATGTAAGTGCTCGTTGTGATTGAACGCTGATAAAAAGTTAACCACTCCACGAACATTCGTTGAGAAAGTTACAATCTGTTCAGGCTTGTTATATGGCACCTTTGGGAATTCTCGAATTCTTGTTAGTTGGGTGCGAATTAGTAATTCCGGCCGACCGAAACTGAGCTGGAGCTCTTCCATGACATTTTGTACGTTGTCGGGGTATATAAGTATAGATGCCATTGCTTCTTTGGCTTCCCCAACCAAGCATTTTCGTAAACGCTTCAGATTCTGCAAGTTATTTTACTGAAAAGGAGTTGGAGAGTCATCAAAACTTTTTTAAACAGCGGCCATTCCTTAGTACTTCCAGAAAACTTGGGTAGATCATGAAGGACTTCGGTGGATCCCTGAGGATGATTACTCTGATTTCATAAGTGTGCTTATTTGATATCATGTTTAATACTTTGCATGTCCGTTCGGAGCTCTGAGTTGTCGCTCTTACCTCTCTTCTGTTGTGCGATGTCATACACATTCTCCTACATTTTGATGTGTATTTTCGAGTATACTCTCGTCCAAAGTATTCTGATCAGGCTTCCTGATTTCCTGATTTTGGCTTCTTAAATTGTATTTTCTCATTTAGCGGATTACGACCTTTTAGCGACACGTTGGGGGTGTTTTATTTGCCCTGGCGGCTAGCTATGCCCCTGTTCATAGCTGTCTTTAGTCACCAAAATACGATCACCGCTTCCTGAGACAATTTTCGAACGGACTTGCAAAGTTGTGATTGAGTACGGTAAATTTAATGTACCAACACTAATGCGCAACGGGTTCTGTGCCTACACGTACTTGTACATACATAAACTTGGTGTTGAATTTCACAATGAACAAATTGCCTACAGACAATAACGGCGTAGGGTCTGTGACAGCAATTGCTCTAGAAATGGTTCAAAGTATGCCTACAGACAATAACGGCGTCGGGTTCGTGACAGCTATACTCCGAACTTCCAGTTTACACAAATTTCAGATCGCGCCAAAAAATTGAGAACGCTTCACAATATACAAGACAAAATTGAAAGATGTTCAGTTAATACACAAAAGTTCTTGTATTCAATATATACTTAGCGTTTAAATTTTGTGCTTTTTAAGAGCGTCTACTTTCACCATAATTTTCTTCACATTGCCAGTATGACCAGCTCATTACAAATCAAATTTCTTTTCTTTTCATGGCGAATTAAAATACCGAAAATAATACATAGTTTTCTTAAAATAATACATTTTCTTCTTGAATTAAACACCAAATCCTCACAGCTGGTTTAGAGTTTTCTACCAAACGCTTGACGAGTTCTTGTTTCGAAATTATTTTTATTAATTGACTAACAAGATTTTCCAAGGATACTTGATACACATCAAATTTTTTCATGGTCACCTTGTCTATGCTTTGCTCAATCAAACGTCTACGTCGCTATATAGTTCATCGTATTTGCCGTGAAAATGCCAATACCAGTCGCCTGATTGGGTTTGAACTGTTAATAAACGGATTCGTTATATAAATTCAGAGGCTATCATTCCTTCTTTGGATCCGTCGAACGTCAGACGCCAGTTTTGAATAATGCTTCCAATGATGAAACATTAGTACGGGAGATATACCTATTGAACTCCTCAGTGACCGTGAGTTTGTATTACCCTCTGGACGGCTCGGAAGTGCGCTTCTACTTACATTCGAAAACACGCTTCGTTTGCGACTTGCATTGTTTATGAAATACAAGTTTACATCTAGTTTTTATTGTTTCCTGTTCGTTTGTCAAAGCCTGCACGCATATGTTGCAAATTCTTGGGAAGTCTGGGTTACAATTTGATGGGCTGTGATCTACCGGCAACTGGTTTTCAGTTTTTTTTTTCTTTTTAATCTTAAAACATCAAAATAAAATCTTTTCAAAGCTCATTCACTAACAATATAACAAATCAATAGCGATGTGACCTGTCTACTTTCTATTGATAATCTTGAACTATTTTAAAACCACAATTCAATCAATTCTAAATGGTCAGGACTTCAACCAACAAGTTAAACCCTGTAATTCCTATCCAGGATAAGACTTAATCTGCTTTTGTTGTAATCGACATGACTACAAAACCCATCTGATTTCGAAAGATAGAGTTCTGTGCACTATACTTCGATCTGTGTTTCGCACGTTGGATTTGACGGGGTTTGTTCCTATCTCTACATTGTCTTAGCACGCTTGCATAATAAGGTAAGTGCACATTTGGAAGCTATACCATTGGTGGACTACGCAAAAAAAATTAGGATGATCTCTAGAGAATGCTATGCAAAACAGACCGTTAACTATGTGAATTAAATGTTGCATTCACATTTTCCTCTAAACCCTCCCGACCATGGCAACATGGAGTATATTCGTAGTGCCCCAAAGGAATTCCCTTTCCGACTATTGGATGTGATGTTCCTGTTTTTGGCATGATGTACTTTTGATTGTATGGTAATTCATTATAAGTCACTTAAATCCTTCTAGAAGCACATTGTTGGTGTTGTAAATTTAAATTCTCCTTCTAGCTACTTTTATTGGGCCCAGTGAACTAGCTGAATGTGAAGGGTGTACTTAATCATTTTATCCATAGTTTTTACATTCTAAATGAAATAATATTAATTAAATTAGCATAATGTGTGCGGATCAATTATCCGACTGGTGTCTTCATTGACGATTTTGTGAGTAAAAATAAGGAAAATAAAGCGCGGATAGTGGCCGGTTTGCTTAGGCGATTGAAAATAAATATAAAACTAGGTGGTAATCATCCGTTTTTTTTTAGAACTTATCCTGATCCTCTTTTTTTTGGGTCCCTTCCGACGAACGGTGAAAATTTCCTGGGGGTGCCGATTTACAAAACAACTTCCTCGTTGGTATAAGTCTCTCGTTGGGGGGTTAAAAGCGCAACCGAGGGGCGCGCTAGACCGATCTGCAGCAGGCAGTGAGGACTCGCCAGTGGCCGTTATGTTAGTACCAAAGGCGCCAGGAATTAAATGGCTAGGACTTGGTTTATATCTCCCAATGAACGCGGTACCACATAAACTATACTACTTATTAGCTTCTTAAATCCTGTCATTTTGTTGAAACTTTCTCACAAGAATCTTGAATTACTGCTTAATAGCCTGGCTGATCGTGCATATTGGCGCATTCTCTGTTAGGGTAGCCGTTAACAAAATTAAGGTGACTCGATTTTTCAAATGCATTGAATTTTTCCCAAACCCACATGGATATGGTCCCCAAATAGCAAGAAAATTTAAAAATAAATGCTGTCTACCGCCTTCTGTATAATTTTATGTAAATTAAAAAATAAGACTTTGATCTTGTTAACAATACTCAATTACATGACAGAAATAATTTACGTCGGGTAATTAATTTAAAAGTTATAATCAAATAAAGTGTGCAGTCTTGGGAGTTACGATTGAATATAGCGTTAATTCTAGTTCGGGGAAAATTATGTACTATAAAACGTGAATAAGCGTAACCACCAATATGATGACTATGCTAAAAAATCTAAGTTTAGAGTAGAACAAGAAAGAATACTTAAATCTTTCAATTAAAAAAAGGAGATCAGATTTTATTGAAAAATAAAACTTACGATTGACTTGAAATATACTGGACCATGTAAGGTTAAAAGTGTAGAAGGAAAAGATAACAAAATGATTTCAAGTAATAAAAATAAGAAACACACAGTATATAAAGATGGGTCATAAATGTTTATTTATTATTATAGGGCCATACATGAAATAAGAAACATAATCATAATGGACAAAATATACAAAAAATATTTAAATATTAGTTTTTGATTTAAAATAAAATTTTCTTATTCGAACAATATAAAATAAAATAAATAGAAAAAAAATATAAAAATAAAATAACATGTTAATTTATATTTATATACATATACTAAGAAAATAACTCAATATAATCACATTAATTTTCAAAAGGAGGGAGATGTAGCATGTTTACATATCGAAAGCACACTGTTGTTTTTGTAGTTTAAGTAATAGCACAAGAAGTAGTTTAGTCTGATTTTATGTTATTTTATTGATTTATATTTACTCGCAACACCACACCAAACACGCAGCTCAAGAACCAAGAACAAAACGAGCAATAAGTGTGACCATAGCTAGATATTCAATTAAGCCAAAGTGCTAATGATTATGGTATTTCTGCATGTGGAATAGGGGTATTCGAACGCACACCGTGCTCAGTGTTATGCATTCATATAAGTACAAACACATTGTAGCACTTGGCCACAATACTCTCATACAAATCTACGACCCACTGGACTGGACATTGCAGAGTCAGCATAATTGTCATGCGCGGCATACTACCTCTCTCTTCCGCCGCGACCCTCCGTCAGCCTTAAGCACATAAGCGCCTTTGCCGGCATAGCTTAGCTATCATAACCGATATGAAGGAAGGCAGCAGAATCAAAGAAAATTTAAATCTAAGGCCTCAGCTGTCATCTAAAGCTGGCTGCATTCAAATGGAAAAGAATAAATTACAATATACGCATTCGCAGAATGGTAACAATCACGGAGATAATTGAATCAAGAAGACCTTTAAAAGGAGCATGACACTAGACATTACCATCACCAGCTACATACTTGTCAGCTAATGTGAAAAAGAAGGACGGGCCGAGTTCTTTAGCGAGGAGGAATTAAGGCCACCCGCTAAGGGACAGCTAGGAAGCCATTGCCAGGATGTTGGGAGCCTGCCTGCAGTATCAACGGTGCAACTCAGTTCCCATTTTTCAACTCCCTCAAGGTTCAATTTGGCATATTGGGAATAGGCACTGCATTGCAGATGACACGGAAAAGATGGGGAATGATCCGCGACACTATTTGCAAAATGTCCTAATAGCTTTCTGTCCCAAAAACTTATTGACCAGATAAAGCGGTCGTAAAGCCAAATCGGTTTTCTAGACTCCTTTAATTTATCTGAACGAGAAACTTCTAAAGTGCCTAACTATCGCATAAAAGAGTCCGTTAAAATTGGAGGGGGAACTAACTGCGACATTTTCAGAATGGTTGGTGTTGATTGATGACACGGGTTCATACTCTCCCTCAATGTGGGGAAAAAGCAATCATTGAAAAGACTTGAAATATCTAGAAAACTGACGGCTTTTCTCTTGCCGTACCCCATAAGTTAATTAGTAAGTCTAATTTCGTTTTCCAAGAGGTACCGTGCATGTAAGTACAACATCTGTGAAAAAATAGCGGCAAAACATAATTTTCTACCGAATGGTTATTGTCCTGAATACATTTTTACTTAATGGTTTATGTCTTGGATCTTTCTGGTTCAAAGATGAATATGGCGGCACTTCTTTTAACTAATTTTCTTCCACTTCTGTAACGCGATTTTCTCACTTTATCTGTATGATTTTTTTACTCAACTTGCTTTCAATATACCGTTGGTACAACGTCTGAGATTGGAGCCCTGTGCAATTTATTATTTACCCCCTTTTTGTATGGGAAAAATCCATGATGCATTCTTGTTAAGGGATTTTCTCAAAAACTGTCTTAGCTCAATGATATTTTCTGACAACAAGCTTGAAATTACGTCCCATGTTCCATATTCCACTGTTCCCAAATCGCCGCTAAGTCTCCGACGCTAATTTGACGAAATTTTTTCCAAAATCTGGACTATGTAGAAAAATGTTATTACCTGCGTTCATCTTAAGTCATTTCATTTCTAAGAGAAAATAATTTATTACATAAAAACGCATGGTATTAAAGAATCGTATCAATAAAATATATTAATTAAACTACACTAACACTGAATAGTAATGGAAGAATACGCTAGAGAACCTTGTCCATATAGGATCGTAGATGATTGCGGAGGTGCTTTCGCCATGGGATGCATTGGAGGCGGTGTATTTCAAACAATTAAGGGATTTCGTAATGCACCTTCTGGCTTAAACAGAAGATTGGTATGACATTTTTCGTAAATAATTGTGAAATATCAGGCATACTGTTCAAAATATAAATCAACAGGGTCGGCCAATGCGACCAATGCATATTTTCATGTTTAAATATTTAACATATTTCAAATTACATGTTTATAGATTGGAAGTATAATTGCTATAAAAACTCGTTCACCCGTTATAGCAGGAAATTTCGCTGTTTGGGGTGGTATGTTCAGTACTATTGACTGTACACTCGTACATTTCCGAAAAAAAGAAGATCCCTGGAACTCTATAATAAGCGGTGCTGCAACTGGAGGAATCTTAGCTGCAAGAAATGGTATGGTTTGAAAATTTATTTCATATAATTGCAATTACAAAATTAGTTTTAGCGCTCGTTTGTTACTACGATAACAGTGCCAAACTTAACTTTTGGCATAATGAGAAATGGGTCGTTTATATTTTTTTTTAAATACTGAGTAGTAGCCAAGATAATAAAGGTGCACAGTTTGCAGCGGCGTTTGCCTCGTTGTCGCGTCGCAACGCATAATTATTCGGAAAACGAGTCAAGCGAAGCTGAACGTTTCCCTGTGGAGTATCATTCATTAATATTGTGGAGTAACGTATTTCTGTGTCATTTGGCTTATCCGCTTTTTGGGGACATATCGATTTCAGCCCGAAGTAAAAACCACTCGTCCACACCCTTAGCAGGGATACCATGGAAAAACAAGAAGGGAATTAAGCTTTGGCAAGCCGAAGTTTGTATAATACCCGCAGTTATAAAAAATATATATAGCTCCCATAGGAACTATCGGGAGAAAAAAAATTTTAAAAAAATTCGGTGTTTTTTTTTTAGCATATAACCTTTAAAGCTTGGAAATAACATTTTTTAATTAGTGCTTAATTTCGAATTAGCTGCCATATCCGATCATCATCCGATCGTTCGGAAAATTAGTAGTCAAATAATATGAAAAAATTATATCTTCGGTGTTTTTTAACATACAACCTAAGCTTGGAAATAGCATTCTTAAATTATTTCTGAATTTCGAATTAAATTTTATCAAAATCGGACGACTATATCATATAGCTGTCATAGAAACAACCGGGAAATTAGTGAAAAAATAATATGAACAAATTATTTACTAAAGTTGTTTATTTCTATAACTGCAAGGGTATACAAACTTCGGCTTAACTTATAGTATAGTAAGTATATATATTCTTGATCAACGTCACTAGACGAGTCGATCTAGCCATGTCCGTCTGTTTCTACGCAAACTAGTCTCTCAGTTCTAAAGCTATCGGGCTAAAACTTTCCCAAAAGTCTTCTTTTTATTGCAGGTAGTATATAATTCGGAACCAGCCGGATCGGACAACTATATCTTATTGCTCCCATAGGGACCATCGGGAAAAAAATTTTAAAAAAATAATATCTTTGGTGTTTTTTAGCATATAACCTTCTAAGCTTGAAAGTAACATTTTTTAATTAGTTCTGCATTTCGAATTAAATTTTTCAAAATCGGACGACTATATCATATAGCTGCCATAGTAACAATCGGAAAATTAGTTGTAAAATAATATGAAAAAATTATATCTTCGGTGTTTTTTAACATATAACCTAAGCTTGGAAATATTATTTTTAAATTATTTCTGAATTTCGAATTAAATTTTATTAAATGTCATAGGAACAATCGGGAAATTGGTCGAAAAATAATATGAAAAAAAATTTACTGAAGTTGTTTATTTCTATAACTGCAAGGGTATACAAACTTCGGCTTGCCGAAGTTAACTTCCTTGTTTTTCAATATTTTCACTTAACTTAATTATACCCTTGCAGAGGGTATAATGATTTCAGTCAGAAGTTTGCAACGCAGTGAAGGAAACGTTTCCGACCCCATAAAGTACATATGTATATTCTTGAGCAGCGTCACTAGACGAGTCGATCTAGTCATGTCCGTCTGTTTCTACGCAAACTGGTCTCTCAGTTCTAAAGCTATCGGGCTGAAACTTTCACAAAAGTCTTCTTTCTATTGCAGGTAGTATATAAGTCGGAACCAACCAGATCGGTCAACTATATCTTATAGCTCCCATAGGGACCAACGGGGAAAAAATTAAAAAAAATTATATCTTTCGTGTTTTTTAATATATCCTTTTCTAAGCTTGGATATAACATTTTTAAATTAGTTTTGAATTATACTATATAATCTAGCTCTCATAGAAAAGATCCGAAAATGGGTGGGAAAATAATATAATAACGAATTATAGCTTCGTCGTTTTTTGACATAATATATTATCTTATAATATTGGGAATATAATTATTGATATTTTAAACAATTTCGAATTAAATTTAATAAAAATGGGACTACTTTAACATATAGCTATCAGGAAAATGGTCACAGAAATAAAAAAAAAAGATTTTTTATTTTTTATTTATTATTATTACTAAGACTACCAACAATCCTTAAAACTAACGTTGATTATTTCTTATAAATGCAATGGTATACTTACTTCGGTTGGCCAAAGTTAACTTTAATTCTTGTTTAACAATTTTGTGAACAATTGCATTTTAGGGTTTTAAAATTATATACTTTATATTTTCTACGTTGTTAAAATTCTAAAGAATGGACAAAGGAGGACTAATCGTATTCAATTTATGAATATTTATTAATTCCCCCTTTTCAAGTTGGGGCGTCGACAACTAAAACTTAAAATATCTAAAAATAATGTATTAATGAATTTAAACATTATTGATTATTATAAAAGTGCACGGACCAGTTACGAATTTTTTATTCTAAGATTAAAATACATAACCCAATTTTTAGAATATTAAGTGTTGAAAAATTATTTTATGTAAATAATGGTACACGATTGTCACAGCCTAAATCTTACTTTAGCCTTACTTATAATTCTTGAATTAAAACCGTGTCCCAAAATGAATCACTTTTCTGTTATCGATATCATTCATTTAATTTGTGATTATTAAAATCATAAAATTCTAGAAACTAGTTTTATTAACATCGTCAAATTTAATTTTCTCATAGTATCGCACTTATTAAATCCAATTTAAAATTTATTGTAGGTGTTCCAGCTATGGCAGGCAGTGCAATAATAGGAGGAGTGCTCTTGGCTCTCATCGAAGGTGTGGGAATATTATTTACGAGAATATCTGCAGAACAGTTCAGAAATCCTGTTCCACCGTCGGATGACCCTTCGGCTCTTGGAGATCCTGGAAGTAATTTTTCATTTGGGTCTACCTCTAATCAAAAACAATATCAATAGAATGATAAATATTTAAGAGCGATAAAAAATATTTTTAATATAAAAATATATAAAAATTGCTTAGATATAAGTAGATGTTCTGGTCAAACCTTAAAAAATCGTGCACCGCCTGACCCATTTAAGGTATCTATTTTGCCTAGATCAGTGCCTCTTTTGATGAGATGCTTTCACAAGGTGGTAAAAAACAACTGGGTGACGTCATTCGTGCCACAGATAAACGGTTAAGTCGAAAAACCTTTGGCCTAAATAAATACATCGCGAAACAGCCTGAAAGCTAAACCGTTTGTTGTTATTTTTGATTTCTAAATTGACTTGTGACCTATGAATTTTTCACGTCCCAGCCTGGCTGGAAAGTGTTAATTTATGTTCTTAAAAAAAATAATTTTATTTTTGGTTAACGAACAGGACAGTGAAAACCAAACATTTTACCGTTTGTAAAAACATCCACCCAAAAATATATGGGTGGTCAAAAGTATTTCCACAAAACATAAGTTAAATATGTCAAATAAGTAAGTCCAATAAAAATTTGAACATACTTCAATGAAATGGGTAATTTAAATTCGGTTTAAATGTGACATTTTTTTAATCCAATCAGTACTTATTTTGTTTACCTATTTTTCCGCGTCATCAAAACTTTTTCGATGCTACAAATACGCGCGTCTTGGAGGCGATTAGTGAACACCACAGCAGCAGACGCGTTAAGACTAGCGTCAACGGAGGTCTGTAGCTGACTTTGTAGTCAGCCGCTTTTCCTTGGGATGCTTCGGGGTATCCTGACTTCCTTCAGTGGAGGCAATTGGTCCAGCCAGTGCCTTTATTGTGTTAAATCGTCTTGCCGCGGATCGTCGTATCCTACACCGGATCGAACTTTTCTCTATGACTACTTTTATGTTGATCTTAGCGCTGTCATTTCCGGCTTCACCACATACGTGAGAAGGCCAGGATCTGACATCCACCACTATCCCAGCACCTTTTCTTGATTTTTGTTCGTTGCGGGGAGACTCCTGGCAGTGATGTTGGCGCCGTACCTTAGCTCGTGCATGACTTCCAACGATTTTGAAGTACATCGCCGCACCAACTAAATCGCGGGTTTTTTTCACTGCGCTTGCGAGTCATATGATACCGCTCTCCGCTTCGGCGGGTATGAGCCAATCGTTGACAAAGGTGCTCCTGGTGCTGCTACAGCTTCCGGCGACTTTTTGGAGAAGCGCTCCGCGCTTTGGTTCGATTTCGAGAACACAAGGCTGCGAACGTCTTGACTTGTATCGCATAAATATCCGGTTCACGTGACGCATCTCCGCGTTTCCACAAAAACATTTGGGTCTTGAGGGCGCACTTTTACTTTCTTGAACATCTCACGAATGCTGGGTACAGGTACTTTACCTTCACGAAAACCCAGCGGCACGCCCATTTGCGACACCAGTATGTCCTATCCTGGTTTATCTATTGCATTTCTCCTATAAGCTCTTCCTGCTCTCGTTTAAGAAGTGTCCTTTGCCATCTTAACCTGGAGACATCGTAGACATCCAAAGCCCTGGGATATGAGCGAGGAAATCCAATTTCATGGTACCTATGGAGCAGCCCCGCTTGCCACCGCCTAGCAAAGATCAGTCTTAAGTCCAGCCTGACCCCAATGTACTTTATTGATTTCTGTGACCGAATAATTGTCTCGGTGAGCCTTAATTATACCCGTTACTCGTCGAGTCAATGCAGCCATGCTCGTCTTTCCATATGTCCGTATGAACGCTGAGATCTCGGATCTCAAACAGTCAAACTTGGCATGCAGATTCCTGCGCAGTGCAAATTTGTTTCGGCAAGGTGCCACACCTTTTCTAACGCCCACAATTTGCTGAAGATTGAGCGCCAGCAGCTTTAATGCTGGAACCAAAATTTAAATGAAACTGAAATGCATTGGTCTCGTCATTACCTATCGTTTGAGCATAACAACATTTTGGCACGCTTTATAAAAATTGTACAGCTAAACACAAGCATATTGAATAGCAGTCTGCGAAATGTAAAAAATTTAGATTTATATTTCGTCATAAATGTTGATATCAGAACTTTTGTTTGCTGTAGGTAAGATCGTCACTAGATTTTTACCTTGTTCAGAGGTGTTTTTGTTTGATATACGTTTTTGTGTTAAAAATCAATCATTTAATTCTAACTAGTACAAATAGCCACTTTGGTTGAAACACATTTTAAAACTTGAGGAAATGTCAATGGGTATACACTTTAAGGATTAGCCCGGAATAGTAAACCCGCTTTTGAGAAATAGAAAATATGGTTAAAAAATATCGGAACAAAAAAACCTATGGTCATAATCATTAAAGTATTTCGACACATCAAGTTAGAAAATCTATCAAAGTATTTTAAAATACCTATCTATTTCGACACATCATGTTAGAAAATCTATCAAAGTATTTTAAAATACCTATGTCACTACATGTAGCACAAGCCTGTAGATTTAGTACACAGAAAAAAAAATTGATATGATATGATGGTCAATTTGATGAAATCAATTCGGCCCTGATATGTCACATATCAATTTGATATGATCGAAATGTTAAAAACGACATTTCGGTAATATCATTTTTACATTAGCGGTATCACTTTTTTCTAGAAAAAAGCGTTCGTTTTTGATACACAGGCCTGAGGGTTAGTGGTTTGAGTCCTCCCCGCGACAAATTTAATTTTTTTATTGAAATCTAAAAATCATTTAAATTCAGTTTTTTATAACAATTATAAGGACATTTCAGATATTATTCTTAAACACTTAAAGCATACTCTGCCTTGGGGCGTACTTGAACCTGGGACCTTCAGCATCAGAGACAGACACCTTAGCAGATGGTCTATCGAACAACGTTTTCTGCGGGCGTTAAGTTATAAAGCAATGAAAACCATGTTAGTGCAAGCGAGACAACATGTTTGAAGTAATACAAGTCGAATTTCGAATCGTTCCGTTTCGCTTTCACTCATGTAATTAACGCCGCCATATTGCTCTATCCTCTCTTTTTTGATGACAAGAAATATTCGAAAAGAGAGAATTCGAGAAAATTAAATTTTTTGGTATCAATTTGACATTATTTCATGGTAAAAATGATATTTGTCGAAAAAATGATCCATTTGATATGCGCATGGTAAGTTTGTGTTTTTTCGACAACTATTATTTTTATACCCTTGCAGAGAGTATAATGATTTCAGTCAGAAGTTTGCAACGCAGTGAAGGAAACGTTTCCGACCCCATAAAGTATATATGTATATTCTTGAGCAGCGTCACTAGATGAGTCGATCTAGTCATGTCCGTCTGTTTCTACGCAAACTGGTCTCTCAGTTCTAAAGCTATCGGGCTGAAACTTTCACGAAAGTCTTCTTTCTATTGCAGGTATTATATAAGTCGGAACCGGATCGGACAACTATATCTTATAGCTAGGGACCATCAGGGAAAAAATTAAAAAAAACTATATCTTCGGTGTTTTTTAGCATATAACCTTCTAAGCTTGGAAATAACATTTTTTAATTAGTTCTGAATTTCGAATAAAATTTTATCAAAATCGGACGACTATATAATATAGCTGTCATAGGAACAATCGGAAAATTGGTGGGAAAATAATATGAAACAAATTATAGCTTTGCTGCTTTTTGACATATAACCTTCCAAACTATTATCTTATAATATTGGGAATATAATTTTTTATATTTTTAAGAATTTTGAATTCAATTTAATAAAAATCGGACTACTCTAACATATAGCTGTCAATAAATTGTCTGAAACTATGAATGAAATAATTTTTTTTTAATATCACTGAAGTCAGTAACAATCCTTAACAATTTCACATGGTGTTACTAAAGTTGATTATTTCTTATAACTGCAAGTTTGTATACAAACTTCGGCTTGCCGAAGTTAACTTCCTTTCTTGTTTTTGATTTCAGTCAACAATAAAGATTTTTTCATGAAGAACAGCTGTTTTTTAATTTATAAAAAAATTAATTACATTTTTTGATTAAGTGAAGTTTGTATTCCCGTTACTCGGGTAAAAGTATACATAAGGATTGTCGGAAAGTAGCTCACAGGTAGAAGAAAGACATATCGAAGTTTGTTTATTAAAAAACTTTAGTGTTCCAATTTAAAATCACTCTCACATTTAATTTACTTATTATTATTTGATAAAACTAATAGAAACAAATGAAATTCACTAGAAAGATATAATTTTTAAACTTTAGTCTTTCCTTTAGCTTAACTGATTGTTTATTTTTTGCACGAAAACAAGGAAGAGCGCTATAGTGGAGTACAGTAGTAGGATAGTAGTACTCGACTATCAGATACCCGTTACTCAGCTTAAGGGAGCAAAAGGGAAATGGATGGATGGTATGCGTGGCAAACATTAGGTTAATCCATAAATATCGATTGATTTTATTTAAAAATGGAACACGAAAGGAAGTTTACTTCGGCAAGCCGTTGTTTGTATACCCTTGACGTTGTAACAATTATCCCGCTCCGCCAATGAAGAAGATAGGTTAATTTTTGTTCATTTAAATGTATTTATGTTTTCGGAGCAGCCGTTGTTGCCGCTACGAGCTCGAAGGAGGTTCTTGTTGATCTCCACTTTGCCTAGGAGCTAAAAGATCTTAGTCTCGTATCGGCGCTGCCAACAACGGCATCGTAGAGACGGCCTATGTATTCTTAAGTATATATCTATGCTCACTTAGTCTGGAGCGCGGAGGTATATGTACATACATGAGGTCCGCTCTTGTTGCAATTATGCTGACACTTGCACTTTCAGCCTGCGGGCCAAGGCACAGCGAGTGGTTCATATTCCGGGCACTTAGGCTCATGACCGAGACTCTGAATTGTATAAACACTGCGACAAATTGTTACAGTGCGTTCCCCTTTTAGTACTCTTGGTACAGTGGGTGGTCGATACATATATTTTATATGTGTGCATACTACATCGTTTTAAGAAATACTCAACGTTAGTAACACCATGTGAAATTTTTAAGAATTGTTGCCAGCTTTAGAGATATTTAAGAAAAATTCTCTGACCGATTTTTATTAATTTTAATTCAAAATTCTTAAAAGTAGAAAAAAATGATATTCCCAATATTATATGATAATATGTCAAAAAAAACCGAAGCTATAATTGGTTTCATATTACTTTTTTAGCCATTTTCCGATCTTTTCTATAGCAGCTATATGATATAGTCGTCCGATTTTGATAAAATTTTATGAGAAATTCAAAACTAATTAAAAAATGTTATTTCCAAGCGTAGGAGTTTATATGTTTAAAAACACAAAAAAAAAATGTTTTCCAATAGTTCCTATGGTAGCTATAAGATATAGTTGCCCGTTCCGACTGGTTCCGAGTTATATAGCGATTCATTATTCAGCGAGGTGCCTTGCCCACAATCCGCAAAAATCTGTAGCGCTTACAGTTTTTATGATAGACAAAAAATTGATGAGACAAATACATTTTAGTAGTCGCAGTCATGGTGGTTTGCTAATCTCTGTTCTGCACAAAAACAACTGATTCTACTGACTCATCTCCCCGATTGTCGACTTCTCTTCAAAACACTTGACTGCCGTCGAGTGCTAGAATTGCTCGGTGACATGCTGTTCGGAACGCCACATCCGAAAGGAAATACCTTTTGCTTTATCCGACATTCTTTGCAACAACTCCACCATCTGAGCGCCAGTGCTATGGCGCTACTTTCGCCTTCGCCTTTGGAAACCAACTTGGTGTCTTGATTGCAGATGGGCCTTACCTTCTGATTTCTGACGACGCCAGACACGTGTTGCTAGTCCAAACACAAGAATAACAAATGCGGCTTTCCGAAAGCGGTTAGGTAATTGCGATTTGATGCTTAGGCCTATCGTCCAAGCTTCGTATACTGCAATTACAATTTCGTTCGTTAATTCGTTCCTAGTTTTATACCCTTGCAGAGGGTATAATAATTTCGGTCAGAAGTTTGCAACGCAGTGAAGGAGACGTTTCCGACCCCATATAGGATATATATTCTTTATCAGCGTCACTAGACGAGTCGATCTAACCATGTCCGTCTGTCCGTCAGTTTCTACGCAAACTAGTATCTCAGTTTTAAAGCTATCGGGCTGAAACTTTCCCAAAAGTCTTCTTTCTATTGCAGGTAGTATTCCGACTTGTGTTCCGACTTATAGGAACAAGCCGGATCGGACAACTATATTTTATAGCTCCCATAGGAACTATCGGGGAAAAAATTTAAAAATAATTATATCTTTGGTGTTTTTTAACATATACCTTTCTAAGCTTGGATATAACATTTTTAAATTAGAATTTCGAATTAAATTTTATCAAAATCGGACGACTATATCATATAGCCCCCATAGGAACAATTCGAAAATTAGTGGTAAAATAATATTGAAAAATTATATCTTCGGTGTTTTTTATCTTATAGCCTCCTACGCTTGGAAATACGATTTTTTATTTAGTTTTGAATTTCAAATTAAATTCTATCAAAATCGGACGACTACATAATATAGCTGCCATAGGAACTATCGGAAAATTAGTCGGAAATCATGAAATAAAAATTTTATCTTTGGTGTTTTTTATTATATAACCTTATAAGCTTGAAAATAACATTTTTAAATTAGTTCTGAATTTCAAATTAAATTTTATTTACGACTATATCATATAGCTGTCATAGGAACGATCGAATAATTGGTCGGAAATAATTTGAAACAAATTATAGCTTTTGGGGTTTTTTGACATATTATCTTATAATATTGGGAAAATACATTTTTTTAAAGAATTTCAAATTTAATTTAATAAAACTATTGATTATTTTTTATAATTACAAGGGTATACAAACTTCGGCTAGCCGAAGTTAACTTCCTTTCTTGTTTTTGTCTGATGTTGAAAAAAAAGTCCATGTCCTCGATAAATATATAGGGTATCTATGGTACTAATTGTTGTGCGACCAAAATTGTTTGAATTCAGTCTCTTCCTTTCCTATTTGGCTGACCGAACTACGAACGAGCTTGAAGGTGGCTTAAAATCAAACCAAAGTCGTGACTTTTTTATACCCTTGCAGAGGGTATTAGGATTTCATTCAGATGTTTGCCTCGCAGTGAAGGAGACGTTTCCGACCCCACAAAGTACATATATTCTTGATCAGCATCACTAGACGAATCGATTTAGCCATGGCCGTTTCTACGCAACCTAGTCTCTCAGTCTTGAAGCTATCAAAAGTTTTTTTTTTTTTGGGTAGTATATATGTAAAACGGAACCAGCCGAATCGCACAACCTTTTACGCTTGAAAAAAACTTTTTTTAATTAGTTCTGAGTTTTTAATTTCATTTTATGAAAATCGGATGTGTATATTATATATATGCCATAGGAACGAGCGAAAATCACTTTTGACTTTAAACTTAATAAAATTAAAAAAAAAATTGTAGTTACCTTTGGAAACATATTAACTAATTAACACTTTTTGTTTTTCTTATGATCCAGCAAAAACCTCTTTTCTTAGAGGCGCTTACAGAGATTGGCTGCAAACCGCTAATTTTTTTCGACAAAAATTTATGCGAAAGAATAGTTTAAGTATTTTACTATAGTACGCTTATAAAATAATTGATCTGACATTATCCTATTGTGTGAAGAAAATTCATGAAAATAGCCATTTTTGCCGAATTACCCATACCCACTTGACATTTAATACAAATAATGTTCCGACTCCCACTGGCTAGCAATTAGGATGGCGTTCTTGCCAGGCCCGCCAGGTGCTTTGGTCAAAACGGGTTCTTTTAAGAACATTATAATAACATTTATTCAAATATGGTAAAGATTAAAACCTTACCTAACAACATGTAAACTAAAAATTATCTTAATTAAATAAAAATAATTACCTAATTCTTGGAAATACATAAACAAAAAAAAAAATCGAAGAAAATACAATTATTGAATAAGAGTCAAAGTCAAATTTTATAGGTACATTAAATGCAGGTGTGTGATTTACGGCTACCATTTAATAAGGTTGTTAAGGATTTGATGGTAACATAAGTGTTTACCTAAATACGAAGTTTTCAATATATGATTATTCCTAGTGTTTTCGTTCTCAAGCAGACTTCACTCTTTAATCGCCAGTATTTGCAATAGGCTGTCATTCAGGTCTCTGACAACGGGGTCCAATGGTTTCCCAAAGACCGCACAGTATCTTGCCAAACTTCTTGGTTGCCGATTCGTTTCAAGATTGGAGATGTTGCCATGATTAAAATCTACGGTAGTGCTTCTACCTTGATGCACATAGTTTATTATTATTTATATTATCAGACGTTTTCGTGTTAAAAATCAATCATATAGTTCATCTACTTTTATAAAATAAATAGTATTTTGGAACAAACTGCGTATTGCTTTTGAACCGAGCATTCGATTTGACAGTTGAGATGTCATTCGACGTGTTGTAATTCTGCCCACTGGCCCCAACAGATCAAATTGTCCAAGTTTTAACTTTTACACTATCACAACTTTTTTCCCCACATTAATTTATTTTTTAAAGTCTCGGTATGCAATTCTTTTAGTTTGTGCAATACCTTTAAATTGATGTATCTCTCTATATATAGTAGTGGCCTTCGCACAACCTCCTGGTGCGCTTTATCACTACGTCGACTACCGTCTACAGTGATTATAATTATTACTATTAAGGAAAAAGAAGAATAATAAGAAAAGAAAAGCCATATGAAGACAGAAAAGCATTCCAGAAGAGTAGTAAAATTACGATGTCGCCAGAATAACGCCTTTAAAAATAAGGATATACAGCGCATGTGGCTAATCCCTAGGACCAATACATCATAAGAATTATCAAATGCTCCATCTAGATGTCAAGCCTATGGTTGACTGCCCAAGACTAAAGCTTATTTGTAAGATGAGAGCCATAAAAGAGGAAACGAGCGAGAAGTGTAGACCAGTGCTTTAAAAAATAAAGCATGCGATGCCAAGGCAGCGAAACATCACTATTGATGTTGATGTTGAGAGAATTTTGGGAAAGTTTCAGCCCGATAGCTTTAAAACTGAGAGACTAGTTTGCGTAGATACGGACAGACAGACGGACGTCTCCTTTACTGCTTTGCAAACTTCTGACTAAAATCATTATACCCTCTGCAAGGGTTTAAAAACTTATTTAGCACTGTGTAGAATAGTTCAGAGGCACTTTCGATGTCTGTACAATTGTACAAGTCTGTCCAATTATAATGAGGAATCGTAACGTTTATTATAGTCACAATTACTCACTTACTTACTTACTTTCTATAACGATAATTGTAAAAGGCAATCCAGAAAATCATGGGCGGATAAGGGCATAGCGACAAATGAGTCAGTAGGAGGAGAGCAACAAATATCAGGTAGATTAAAGTTACTTAAAACTATCAAAAGGTCCACTAAAAAGAGAGCATGGGACAGATTTTATTGCTGACAAATGATGCTCATATAAGAACACTTATGCACTTAGAAATTAAATTCATTTGTGATATGAATGAGAATTCATTCAGATATTAGGCTAGAGGTAACAACAATCAGCCACATCAAGCTCCGCTTGTATTGTAAAAGACGATCCTACGAGCGTATGAAAAAAGAAATTCTTCAACTGCAATATCTTTGGATGGGAATTTTTCACGTAAAAATTCCAAAACAGCCCCAGATGTGGTATGAATCTAGAAACAAATAATTCCTTCCTTTGTGGAACAACTGAAAGTTTCTTACGCCCCCCAGCAGCAGTCTGAACCACTCTGGTCTTAGATCCAAGAACTGTGCCCACTGTTCCTATAGGTACGCTCGGCACCGATTTCTTTGACTTAGCCAGTACAAAAGCTTTTATTCCGGAAACATGGGCTTGACTTGAACTAGCTGTATCCATAGGCACAGTTGGTTCGTTTACCCATGTGTCAACAGGAACTGCTGCTACCAAGTTCGTATTTTGGGTGGATTCCATAATCGTATTAACGACTCTGTTAATAATTGTTTATTATTAAACTTGGCACAGACGGTATGGAACCCCTTTGAGTTGCTTAAAAGATGCTAAGATACATATAACAAATTATAGCTTTGGTGCTTTTTGACATATAACTTTCTTAGCCTGGAAATAACATTTTTTAATAGTTCTGAATTTCGAATTCATTTAAATTTTATCAAAATAGGACGTCTATATTTTATAGCTGTCATGACAACAATCGGGAAATTAGTGGGAAAATATTATGAAAAAATTATTTACTAAGGTTGCTTATTTCTTATGTCTGCAAGGGTATACAAACTTCAGCTTGCCGAAGTTAACTTCCTTTCTTGTTTCACCATGAAATAATGTCAAATTGATACCAAAAAATTCAATTTTCTCATAACATCAAAAAAGAGAGGATAGAGCAATATGGCGGCGTTAATTACATGAGTGTAAGCGAAATAGACCTATTCGAAATTCGACTTAGCTTACTTCAAACATGTTGTGTCGCTTGCACTAACATGGTTTTCATGGCATTTAAACTTAACGCCTGCGGAAAACGTTGTACGATAGACCAGCTGATAGAGTGTCTGTCTCTGATGCTAAAGGTTCAGGTTAAAGTACGCCCCAAGGCAGAGTATACTTTAAGTATTTAAGAAAAATATCTAAAATGTCCTTACAGTTGTTATAAAAAAGCTGCATTTAAATAATTTCAGATTTCAATCAAAAAAATAAATTTGTCACGAGGAGGACTAAGGACGGACTAAGGACGGGGACCACTAAGGTTCCAGGACTCAGGCCTGTGTATTAAAAACGAAGCGCCAGCCCTCTGAGCCAATGCTTGATTGTGACAAGAAAGGTTTGTCAAAGCTTTTTTTAGAAAAAAGTGATACCGCTAATGTAAAAATGATATTACCGAAATATCGTTTTTAACATTTTCGACCATATCAAATGATATGATATGTGACATATTAGGGCCGAATTGATAGTGGATTTCATCAAATTGAACATCTATCTTACCAATTTTTTTTCTGTGTAGGATTTGCTCACTTACTCGTCACAGGGAATTATTGAGATCCGTTCGGTTTTTATATGCACACAGGCAACATTTCGGTGTCTTCTTGCAACTTCTCATCTTGTGACCCGGCTCTCAACATCATCATCAATTGAGATGTTTCGCTGCCTTGGCATCGCATGCTTTATTTTTTAAAGCACTGGTCTACACTTTTCGCTCGTTTCCTCTTTTATGGCTCTCATCTTACAAATAAGCTTTAGTCTTGGGCAGTCAACCATACGCTTGACATCTAGATGGAGCATTTGATAATTCTTATGATGTATTGGTCCTAGGGATTAGCCACATGCGCTGTATATCCTTATTTTTAAAGGCGTTATTCTGGCGACATCGTAATTTTACTACTCTTCTGGAATGCTTTTCTGTCTTCATATGGCTTTTCTTTTCTTATTATTCTTCTTTTTCCTTAATAGTAATAATTATAATCACTGTAGACGGTAGTCGACGTAGTGATGAAGCGCACCAGGAGGTTGTGCGAAGGCCACTACTATATATAGAGAGATACATCAATTTAAAGGTATTGCACAAACTAAAAGAATTGCATACCGAGACTTTAAAAAATAAATTAATGTGGGGAAAAAAGTTGTGATAGTGTAAAAGTTAAAACTTGGACAATTTGATCTGTTGGGGCCAGTGGGCAGAATTACAACACGTCGAATGACATCTCAACTGTCAAATCGAATGCTCGGTTCAAAAGCAATACGCAGTTTGTTCCAAAATACTATTTATTTTATAAAAGTAGATGAACTATATGATTGATTTTTAACACGAAAACGTCTGATAATATAAATAATAATAAACTATGTGCATCAAGCTAGAAGCACTACCGTAGATTTTAATCATGGCAACATCTCCAATCTTGAAACGAATCGGCAACCAAGAAGCAAGATACTGTGCGGTCTTTGGGAAACCATTGGACCCCGTTGTCAGAGACCTGAATGACAGCCTATTGCAAATACTGGCCAAATACTTTTATGGCTCTCATCTTACAAATAAGCTTTAGTCTTGGGCAGTCAACCATAGGCTTGACATCTAGATGGAGCATTTGATAATTCTTATGATGTATTGGTCCTAGGGATTAGCCACATGCGCTGTATATCCTTATTTTTAAAGGCGTTATTCTGGCGACATCGTAATTTTACTACTCTTCTGGAATGCTTTTCTGTCTTCATATGGCTTTTCTTTTCTTATTATTCTTCTTTTTCCTTAATAGTAATAATTATAATCACTGTAGACGGTAGTCGACGTAGTGATAAAGCGCACCAGGAGGTTGTGCGAAGGCCACTACTATATATAGAGAGATACATCAATTTAAAGGTATTGCACAAACTAAAAGAATTGCATACCGAGACTTTAAAAAATAAATTAATGTGGGGAAAAAAGTTGTGATAGTGTAAAAGTTAAAACTTGGACAATTTGATCTGTTGGGGCCAGTGGGCAGAATTACAACACGTCGAATGACATCTCAACTGTCAAATCGAATGCTCGGTTCAAAAGCAATACGCAGTTTGTTCCAAAATACTATTTATTTTATAAAAGTAGATGAACTATATGATTGATTTTTAACACGAAAACGTCTGATAATATAAATAATAATAAACTATGTGCATCAAGGTAGAAGCACTACCGTAGATTTTAATCATGGCAACATCTCCAATCTTGAAACGAATCGGCAACCAAGAAGTTTGGCAAGATACTGTGCGGTCTTTGGGAAACCATTGGACCCCGTTGTCAGAGACCTGAATGACAGCCTATTGCAAATACTGGCGATTAAAGAGTGAAGTCTGCTTGAGAACGAAAACACTAGGAATAATCATATATTGAAAACTTCGTATTTAGGTAAATACTTATGTTACCATCAAATCCTTAACAACCTTATTAAATGGTAGCCGTAAATCACACACCTGCATTTAATGTACCTATAAAATTTGACTTTGACTCTTATTCAATAATTGTATTTTCTTCGATTTTTTTTTTGTTTATGTATTTCCAAGAATTAGGTAATTATTTTTATTTAATTAAGATAATTTTTAGTTTACATGTTGTTAGGTAAGGTTTTAATCTTTACCATATTTGAATAAATGTTATTATAATGTTCTTAAAAGAACCCGTTTTGACCAAAGCACCTGGCGGGCCTGGCAAGAACGCCATCCTAATTGCTAGCCAGTGGGAGTCGGAACATTATTTGTATTAAATGTCAAGTGGGTATGGGTAATTCGGCCACAAAAATGGCTATTTTCATGAATTTTCTTCACACAATAGGATAATGTCAGATCAATTATTTTATAAGCGTACTAAAGTAAAATACTTAAACTATTCTTTCGCATAAATTTTTGTCGAAAAAAATTAGCGGTTTGCAGCCAATCTCTGTAAGCGCCTCTAAGAAAAGAGGTTTTTTCTGGATCATAAGAAAAACAAAAAGTGTTAATTAGTTAATATGTTTCCAAAGGTAACTACAATTTTTTTTTTAATTTTATTAAGTTTAAAGTCAAAAGTGATTTTCGCTCGTTCCTATGGCATATATATAATATACACATCCGATTTTCATAAAATGAAATTAAAAACTCAGAACTAATTAAAAAAAGTTTTTTTCAAGCGTAAAAGGTTGTGCGATTTGGCTGGTTCCGTTTTACATATATACTACCCAAAAAAAAAAAACTTTTGATAGCTTCAAGACTGAGAGACTAGGTTGCGTAGAAACGGCCATGGCTAAATCGATTCGTCTAGTGATGCTGATCAAGAATATATGTACTTTGTGGGGTCGGAAACGTCTCCTTCACTGCGAGGCAAACATCTGAATGAAATCCTAATACCCTCTGCAAGGGTATAAAAAAGTCACGACTTTGGTTTGATTTTAAGCCACCTTCAAGCTCGTTCGTAGTTCGGTCAGCCAAATAGGAAAGGAAGAGACTGAATTCAAACAATTTTGGTCGAACAACAATTAGTACTAGTATCTATACCCTATATATTTATCGAGGACATGGACTTTTTTTCAACATCAGACAAAAACAAGAAAGGAAGTTAACTTCGGCTAGCCGAAGTTTGTATACCCTTGTAATTATAAAAAAATATAAATAGTTTTATTAAATTAAATTTGAAATTCTTTAAAAAAATGTATTTTCCCAATATTATAATATTTTAATAATAATAATATTTATTATTATATTCGATCGTTCCTATGACAGCTATATGATATAGTCGTAAATAAAATTTAATTTGAAATTCAGAACTAATTTAAAAATGTTATTTTCAAGCTTATAAGGTTATATAATAAAAAACTCCAAAGATAAAATTTTTATTTCATGATTTCCGACTAATTTTCCGATAGTTCCTATGGCAGCTATATGATATAGTCGTCCGATTTTGATAAAATTTAATTCGAAATTCAAAACTAAATAAAAAATATAATTTCCAAGCGTATAGCTGCTATAGAAAAGATCGGAAAATGGCTAAAAAAGTAATATGAAACAAATTATAGCTTCGGTGTTTTTTGACATATTATCATATAATATTGGGAATATCATTTTTTTCTACTTTTAAGAATTTTGAATTAAAATTAATAAAAAGCGGTCAGAGAATTTTTCTTAAATATCTCTAAAGCTGGCAACAATTCTTAAAAATTTAACATGGTGTTACCAACGTTCTTAAAACGGTGTAGTATGCACACATATGAAATATATTTATCGACCACCCACTGTACCAAGAGTACTAAAAGGGGAACGCAATGTAACAATTTATCGCAGTGTTTATACAATTCAGAGTCTCGGTCATGAGCCTAAATGCCCGGAATAAGAACCACTTGCTGTGCCTTGGCCCGCAGGCCGAAAGTGCAAGTGTCAGCATAACTGCAACACGAGCGGTCCTCATGTATGTACATATACCTCCGCGCTCCAGACTAAGTGAGCATAGCTATATACTTAAGAATACATAGGCCGTCTCTACGCTGCCGTTGTTGGCAGCGCCGATACGAGACTAAGATCTTTTAGCTCCTAGGCAAAGTGGGGATCAAAAAGAACCTCCTTCGAGCTCGTAGCGGCAACAACGGCTTGCCGAAGTAAACTTCCTTTCATGTTCCATTTTTAAATAAAATCAATCGATATTTATGGATTAACCTAATGTTTGCCACGCACACCATCCATCCATTTCCCTTTTGTTCCCTTAAGCTGAGTAACGGGTATCTGATAGTCGAGTACTACTATCCTACTACTGTACTCCACTATAGCGCTCTTCCTTGTTTTCGTGCCAAAAATAAACAATCAGTTAAGCTAAAGGAAAGACTAAAGTTTAAGAATTATATTTTTCTAGTGAATTTCATTTGTTTCTATTAGTTTTATCAAATAATAATAAGTAAATTAAATGTGAGAGTGATTTTAAAATGGAACACTAAAGTTTTTTAATAAACAAACTTCGATATGTCTTTCTTCTACCTGTGAGCTACTTTCCGACAATCCTTATGTATACTTTTACCCGAGTAACGGGAATACAAACTTCACTTAATCAAAAAATGTAATTAATTTTTTTATAAATTAAAAAACAGCTGTTCTTCATGAAAAAATCTTTATTGTTGACTGAAATCAAAAACAAGAAAGGAAGTTAACTTCGGCAAGCCGAAGTTTGTATACAAACTTGCAGTTATAAGAAATAATCAACTTTAGTAACACCATGTGAAATTGTTAAGGATTGTTACTGACTTCAGTGATATATTAAAAAAATTATTTCATTCATAGTTTCAGACAATTTTATTGACAGCTATATGTTAGAGTAGTCCGATTTTTATTAAATTGAATTCAAAATTCTTAAAAATATAAAAAATCATATTCCCAATATTATAAGATAATAGTTTGGAAGGTTATATGTCAAAAAGCAGCAAAGCTATAATTTGTTTCATATTATTTTCCCACCAATTTTCCGATTGTTCCTATGACAGCTATATGATATAGTCGTCCGATTTTAATAAAATTTAATTTAAAACACACAACAAATAAAAAAAATGTTATTTCCAAGCGTCGGAGGTTATTTGTTAAAAAACATCAAAGATATAATTTTTTAATGTTTTCATATTATATTACCACTAATTTTCCAATTTTCATATGGCAGCTATATGATATAGTCGTCCAATTTTGAAATTTAGAACTAATTAAAAAATGTTATTTCCAAGCGTATAAGGTTTTATGTTAAAAACACTGAAGATATAATTTTTTAAAAATTTGTCCTTGATTGTTCCTGTGGGAGCTATAAGATATAGTTGTCCGATCCGGCTGGTGTCGACTTTTTACTACCTGCAATAGAAAGAAGACTTTTGGGAAAGTTTCAGCCCGATAGCTTTAAAACTGAGATACTAGTTTGCGTAGAAACTGACGGACAGACGGACATGGTTAGATCGACTCGTCTAGTGACGCTGATAAAGAATATATATCCTATATGGGGTCGGAAACGTCTCCTTCACTGCGTTGCAAACTTCTGACCGAAATTATTATACCCTCTGCAAGGGTATAAAACTAGGAACGAATTAACGAACGAAATTGTAATTGCAGTATACGAAGCTTGGACGATAGGCCTAAGCATCAAATCGCAATTACCTAACCGCTTTCGGAAAGCCGCATTTGTTATTCTTGTGTTTGGACTAGCAACACGTGTCTGGCGTCGTCAGAAATCAGAAGGTAAGGCCCATCTGCAATCAAGACACCAAGTTGGTTTCCAAAGGCGAAGGCGAAAGTAGCGCCATAGCACTGGCGCTCAGATGGTGGAGTTGTTGCAAAGAATGTCGGATAAAGCAAAAGGTATTTCCTTTCGGATGTGGCGTTCCGAACAGCATGTCACCGAGCAATTCTAGCACTCGACGGCAGTCAAGTGTTTTGAAGAGAAGTCGACAATCGGGGAGATGAGTCAGGAGAATCAGTTGTTTTTGTGCAGAACAGAGATTAGCAAACCACCATGACTGCGACTACTAAAATGTATTTGTCTCATCAATTTTTTGTCTATCATAAAAACTGTAAGCGCTACAGATTTTTGCGGATTGTGGGCAAGGCACCTCGCTGAATAATGAATCGCTATATAACTCGGAACCAGTCGGAACGGGCAACTATATCTTATAGCTACCATAGGAACTATTGGAAAACATTTTTTTTTTTGTGTTTTTAAACATATAAACTCCTACGCTTGGAAATAACATTTTTTAATTAGTTTTGAATTTCTCATAAAATTTTATCAAAATCGGACGACTATATCATATAGCTGCTATAGAAAAGATCGGAAAATGGCTAAAAAAGTAATATGAAACCAATTATAGCTTCGGTTTTTTTTGACATATTATCATATAATATTGGGAATATCATTTTTTTCTACTTTTAAGAATTTTGAATTAAAATTAATAAAAATCGGTCAGAGAATTTTTCTTAAATATCTCTAAAGCTGGCAACAATTCTTAAAAATTTCACATGGTGTTACTAACGTTGAGTATTTCTTAAAACGATGTAGTATGCACACATATAAAATATATGTATCGACCACCCACTGTACCAAGAGTACTAAAAGGGGAACGCACTGTAACAATTTGTCGCAGTGTTTATACAATTCAGAGTCTCGGTCATGAGCCTAAGTGCCCGGAATATGAACCACTCGCTGTGCCTTGGCCCGCAGGCTGAAAGTGCAAGTGTCAGCATAATTGCAACAAGAGCGGACCTCATGTATGTACATATACCTCCGCGCTCCAGACTAAGTGAGCATAGATATATACTTAAGAATACATAGGCCGTCTCTACGATGCCGTTGTTGGCAGCGCCGATACGAGACTAAGATCTTTTAGCTCCTAGGCAAAGTGGAGATCAACAAGAACCTCCTTCGAGCTCGTAGCGGCAACAACGGCTGCTCCGAAAACATAAATACATTTAAATGAACAAAAATTAACCTATCTTCTTCATTGGCGGAGCGAGATAATTGTTACAACGTCAAGGGTATACAAACAACGGCTTGCCGAAGTAAACTTCCTTTCGTGTTCCATTTTTAAATAAAATCAATCGATATTTATGGATTAACCTAATGTTTGCCACGCATACCATCCATCCATTTCCCTTTTGCTCCCTTAAGCTGAGTAACGGGTATCTGATAGTCGAGTACTACTATCCTACTACTGTACTCCACTATAGCGCTCTTCCTTGTTTTCGTGCAAAAAATAAACAATCAGTTAAGCTAAAGGAAAGACTAAAGTTTAAAAATTATATCTTTCTAGTGAATTTCATTTGTTTCTATTAGTTTTATCAAATAATAATAAGTAAATTAAATGTGAGAGTGATTTTAAAATGGAACACTAAAGTTTTTTAATAAACAAACTTCGATATGTCTTTCTTCTACCTGTGAGCTACTTTCCGACAATCCTTATGTATACTTTTACCCGAGTAACGGGAATACAAACTTCACTTAATCAAAAAATGTAATTAATTTTTTTATAAATTAAAAAACAGCTGTTCTTCATGAAATAATCTTTATTGTTGACTGAAATCAAAAACAAGAAAGGAAGTTAACTTCGGCAAGCCGAATTATTATAAGAAATAATCAACTTTAGTAACACCATGTGAAATTGTTAAGGATTGTTACTGACTTCAGTGATATATTAAAAAAATTATTTCATTCATAGTTTCAGACAATTTTATTGACAGCTATATGTTAGAGTAGTCCGATTTTTATTAAATTGAATTCAAAATTCTTAAAAATATAAAAAATCATATTCCCAATATTATAAGATAATAGTTTGGAAGGTTATATGTCAAAAAGCAGCAAAGCTATAATTTGTTTCATATTATTTTCCCACCAATTTTCCGATTGTTCCTATGACAGCTATATGATATAGTCGTCCGATTTTAATAAAATTTAATTTAAAACACAGAACAAATAAAAAAAATGTTATTTCCAAGCGTCGGAGGTTATTTGTTAAAAAACATCAAAGATATAATTTTTTAATGTTTTCATATTATATTACCACTAATTTTCCAATTTTCATATGGCAGCTATATGATATAGTCGTCCAATTTTGAAATTTAGAACTAATTAAAAAATGTTATTTCCAAGCGTATAAGGTTTTATGTTAAAAACACTGAAGATATAATTTTTTAAAAATTTGTCCTTGATTGTTCCTGTGGGAGCTATAAGATATAGTTGTCCGATCCGGCTGGTGTCGACTTTTTACTACCTGCAATAGAAAGAAGACTTTTGGAAAAGTTTTAGCCTGATAGCCTTAAAGCTGAGAGATCAGTTTGCGTAGAAACGGACGGACAGACAGACAGACGGACGGAATGATGATCAAGAATATATATACTTTATGGGGTCGGAAACGTCTTCACTACATTGCAAACTTCTGACTGAAATCATTATACCCTCTGCAAGGGTATAACACGAAAGGAAGTTAGTTTCGGCAAGCCGAAGTTTTTTTGCCCTTGCTATTATGAAAAATAATAAACGTTGTTGCTTTAGTGATATACAAATTTTTTAATTATTTCTCTGGCCGTTTTTTTGACAGCTATATGTTTGAGTACTTCGATTTTTATAAAATTTAAATTGAAATTCTTAAAAATACAAATATTGACATTCACAATAGTATAAGATGATATGTCAAAAAACACAGAAGATAATAATTTTTTTCATATTATTTTCCCACCATATACCAGCTATATTATGTAAGCTAAAATAGGATAAAATTTAATTCCAAATCCAGAACTAATTAAAAAATTTTATTTCCAAGCGTAGGAGGTTATGTGTTAGTAATATATAGATATTGTGCATACATTAAAAACCACAAAACGACGTTTTCTTATCGAATTATTGTTTGGATTTCTCTGAAAATCTGAGAAAAGGTTCTCTATACTTTAGGGTCCAGCAATAAAAAGAATTTCTATTTTTTTTTTTAAAAATTATACCGAACCCCTTGAATTCAGTACTTATTAACATTGCCGATTTTTTGTAAATTTCCAACCAAAAAAAATATAAGCAAACAAAAATTCTTTTTGCTGTTACTATTTATTTTTTATAGAGAAACCTTTAGATTAGAAAAATTTTAGTTTTAAAAATGTGACAAATGATAAAAATGTAGATTTTAAGATTTAGATTTAACAATTCTGCGTTTTCGATAAGTACTGAGGGGGTTAAGAAAAGTCTTGCATCATTCAAACGGAATTTAAATGACCTATCCATTAATGACAAAATGTACATAAAGTAAATTGAAAAAATTATTATATTTAACTTTTGTTTTTTGTCTAAATACTTTTGACCACCCCTGTATAGCAGTCGCCATCGCACACCCCCTGGTACGCGTTGTCGCTAGTTGGACTGCCGTCCACAGTGATTCTGGCCCCCTATATAAATTTTAGCATAATGGACGTTGGAGCGGGCGTGGCAAATAATATAGAAAATCAACATGTAATAATGTGTAACATTAAATTAAAAAAAAAAAAGAAAAACTGTATTATTATAGTTTTATCCTTACTTTCTAAAGAATTTATTCAATTGAAAAGATTTTTATTATTTTATTGTTCGACTTCGGAAAAGGGGATGAAAATGGATTGCTCTTTCTGCCAAGTTAAGTTTGCCAATATCTTCAAGAACGTAATTTATTTAAAAATTATGATCCTACTTACGTAATCGTTCAACTGAAAATAAAGTCCTGCTGAGAACATGAGCTCAATTTCTTACATCTGACTGGGTGAGAAAGTCTTAAATCGCCTCCTGAGGATTGTTCAAATACACCAGCTTACAAAATACTTCAAAGACTTTCAGATACCCGTTACTCAGAATGGGAAATAAGGATATACAGGAAAGCGTCTTTTCCCAAGATTGCACACTCTATTCGCTAATAACTTTTGAATGAATGGTCCAAACTAAACAATTTTTGGCATGGAAAAGGACATTAATAACATTGTGTAACATAATTTTAGCTTTAATTATTTACTTAAATGGTTGTTAAAAAATCTTATTTGCTTTGAATCCCTATTTGGAAATGTGTTTTTCCAAAAACTCCCCTAACCATGAGGTTACCTTAAATAAATTAAATATATTTTCAGTAACATTACTTTATACTATAATAAGACGCGAAATGCAATACCATTTTTTTGCACAAGGTTCTAGAGCCAGAGAGAGACCGTTCATGAGCCAGCCGCTCTCTTGTACACACACAGCGACAACCAACCAATGTATGTGCACACGCATTCTCAAGCATTAATATGCGAAGACTACGATTATTTTTGATTAATTTAATTATTAAGTATTTTTATAATGATATAATGATTTCAGTCAGAAGTTTGCAACGCAGTAAGGAGACGTTTTTGACCCTGTATCATTTTGATGAGCATCACTACAGTAGTCGGCATAAGTATTTGGACGAAACAAAAGTTAAATATACTCGCAACTTAAACTTGCTTCGTTTAACTTTTGGCATCAATGGAAAGGTAATTAATTTAAATACCGTTTGAATGATGTACTACTTTCAGAATTTGTGTCAAAATATACTTTTTTAATTTTTTTCCTTGTCTTGAAAACTTAAATTTCTTGATTCAAAAAGAAAAATTTGTATGAAAAAGGGCAAATATGGCTCAAATGTGTATTCCCAAACATTTTCAAAAAATTATAAAAACAATAAAGGGAGTTAGCTTCAGCAAGCCGAAGTATGTATACCTTTGCAACGCAGTAAGGAGACGTTTTTGACCCTGTATCATTTTGATGAGCATCACTACAGTAGTCGGCATAAGTATTTTGACGAAACAAAAGTTAAATATACTCGCAACTTAAACTTGCTTCGTTTAACTTTTGGCATCAATGGAAAGGTAATTTAAATACCGTTTGAATAATGTACTACTTTCAGAATTTGTGTCAAAATATACTTTTTTAATTTTTTTCCTTGTCTTGAAAACTTAAATTTCTTGATTCAAAAAGAAAAATTTGTATGAAAAAGGGCAAATATGGCTCAAATGTGTATCCCCAAACATTTTCAAAAAATTATAAAAACAATAAAGGGAGTTAGCTTCAGCAAGCCGAAGTATGTATACCTTTGCAACGCAGTAAGGAGACGTTTTTGACCCTGTATCATTTTGATGAGCATCACTACAGTAGTCGGCATAAGTATTTTGACGAAACAAAAGTTAAATATACTCGCAACTTAAACTTGCTTCGTTTAACTTTTGGCATCAATGGAAAGGTAATTTAAATACCATTTGAATAATGTACTACTTTCAGAATTTGTGTCAAAATATACTTTTTTAATTTTTTTCCTTGTCTTGAAAACTTAAATTTCTTGATTCAAAAAGAAAAATTTGTATGAAAAAGGGCAAATATGGCTCAAATGTGTATCCCCAAACATTTTCAAAAAATTATAAAAACAATAAAGGGAGTTAGCTTCAGCAAGCCGAAGTATGTATACCCTTGCATTTATAAGAAATAATCAACTTTAGTAACACCATGTAAAATTTTTAAGGATTGTTGCTGACTTCAGTGATATTAAAAAAAAAATTTTTTTTAGACCATTTTTATTACATATATTTTTTTTAGAGTAGACCGACTTTTATTAAATTGAATTCAAAATTCTTAAAAATATAAAAAATGATATTCCCAATATTATAAGATAATATAAGATAAGATTGATCCTATGACAGCTATGTATATAATATATAGTTAAAAACTGAGAGACTAGTTTGCGTAGATACGGACAGACAGACGGACGTCTCCTTTACTGCTTTGCAAACTTCTGACTAAAATCATTATACCCTCTGCAAGGGTTTAAAAACTTATTTAACACTGTGTAGAATAGTTCAGAGGCACTTTCGATGTCTGTACAATTGTACAAGTCTGTCCAATTATAATGAGGAATCATAACGTTTATTATAGTCACAATTACTCACTTACTTACTTACTTTCTATAACGATAATTGTAAAAGGCCATCCAGAAAATCATGGGAGTCAGTAGGAGGAGAGCAACAAATATCAGGTAGATTAAAGTTACTTAAAACTATCAAAAGGTCTCCATTAAAAAGAAGGCATGGGACAGATTTTATTGCAGACAAATGATGCTCATATAAGAACATGTATAAAAAACAGGTAAAGATTGCAAAGAAACTTATACACTTAGAAATTAAATTCATTTGGGATATGAATGAGAATTCATTCAGATATTAGGCTAGAGGTAACAGCAAGCAGCCACATCAAGCGGAGCAAGTATTTTAAAAGACGATATCCTACGAGCGTATGAAAAAAGAAATTCTTCAACTGCAATATCTTTGGATGGGAATTTTTCACGTAAAAATTCCAAAACAGCCCCAGATGTGGTATGAATCTAGAAACAAATAATTCCTTCCTTTGTGGAACAACTGAAAGTTTCTTACGCCCCCCAGCAGCAGTCTGAACCACTCTGGTCTTAGATCTAAGAACTGTGCCCACTGTTCCTATAGGTACGCTCGGCACCGATTTCTTTGACTTAGCCAGTACAAAAGCTTTTATTCCGGAAACATGGGCTTGACTCGAACTAGCTGTATCCATAGGCACAGTTGGTTCGTTTACCCCTGTGTCAACAGGAACTGCTGCTACCAAGTTCGGATTTTGGGTGGATTCCATAATCGTATTAACGGCGGTTAAGCTGGCTTTTTTGCGTTTGGGCGACTCTGTTAATAATTTTTTATTATTAATCTTGGCACAGACGGTATGGAACCCCTTTGAGTTGCTTAAAAGATGCTGAAATATTCAATAGGCTGTCTCATCACCATTTCCTTGCAAGGCCCACGTGATTATATAAGAGCAGTATTAAGATAAATTAAGTCTTTAACTCTGCCGGTGAATCCTGCACACTTAACGTGCAACATCGAATCGCAGAGCCAGCAAAAAATAAAGGTGTCTTTAGTTGAAGAGGCAAGAGTACAATTTTTGTTAGAACAGACAAGAGCCAGCCAATTAAATGAAACAATATATGACAAATACGTCAAAGTAAATTGGGCACTGGGACCAAATTCAAAAATCACAAAGGCACAAAACACAAGAAAAATAAAAGAGCAAGATCGCGAGATTAAAATCTTCTATCGACTGAACGTGGCTTGTGCGACACTTACAAGCACGAACAAATAACGTAAAGCAAGGCAATGAGCGAGAGAGAGAGACCGAGTTTCAGAAATAGCACCGAAAATGTCTACGAGAAATTCAGCAGGTTCATAGAGAGGGTAAATTACAGTTATAAAATAGAACGGGAGATTAAGAGGGAATAAAAGAGTTCTAGCTAGCTTAGAGAGCGCAAATTACACTAACAAAGCTAAGAGATAAAACAAATCTAATATCTATTCTTTAGATCTATAGATTTAAATATTAAAATTTCGAACACAATTGTTAGGCTAACCTTTGTAAATAAATGAACACAAAACACACGCACAAAATCACTGAAAAGGACAAAAACTGAGATCACAAAAGTAAACACAGCTTTTCACAAGAGACGCTAAAGCGATGATTGTTACCTGAAAAGAATTAAAGGTTGTAGTGGATATAGTTTTGAAGTTCGTTTTCTCGATACATACAGATTTATACCATCAAATTTGGATACCCTTGGACGTAATTTAATTGGTGATAAAAAAAATTGACTAATGCGTAAAAAGAGTACATTTCCCTATGAATATTTAGATTCCGATAATGGACATGAGGAAACTTCCCTTCCACCAAGGGAAGCATTCTATATAAAAATTTAACAGAAAGGGAAAAGTTATCTTAAAGTTTGGCCAGAATTGAAGACCCCGAGCGCAGAGTCTATATAAAAACTGGTTGGTACGTGGGAAGCTCCGGATAGCAACTTTAATTTAAAAATCGAATTTTCATAGGACAAATAAAAATAATAATAATAACTATGCAATTCCGTTATTTTTTGATATGTCTGCTGGTCGCTGTTTAACAGATTTTTTACAAGCTCAAATATGTGAGTGCCAGCCCACGATAGAAAATACGATTTTTTCCCATCTGCTGCTTGCACCGAGTAACCTGAGAAGTGCTGTGTTAATTGTTGGAGGTACGTTTTCCAATTTTGATTTTCTTTATTTAAGTTTGGAAACGGCGGGCACACGGATAATTCCCTCGATATGGCTATGGTCCCACCACTGCTTTCCGATCACTATTTCTTTAGTCTACCGACACGAATTACACTAAATTAAATTAATCGGCAAGTTTTTTTTTCCTTTTTTTACTCCCCAAAAAATATTGCAGTCCGTTTGAAAAAAGACGACAGATTGGGTTGAAATTAAATGTCCAACTGACTTTATTCGGCTGTGTACAGCTGTGGTATCTTTGGTATGGTAGAGTGTACATAATAACAGAGAATATCGATAAGTAAACAGCAAATGGCCAAGATTTCGTGATTAAAATACATATCAATAATTCTCTCTCTCTCCCCGTTTTACATATGGTTACTTTACTTATATATATAATATATATAATACGGCTGCTCTGCAGCCGAATAAAGGCGATCAAAGCAACTACAACGAATGGTCTAGTTAACTTAAATTGCGATGGAACTAAAACGTGGAGGTCAGGTTCGTGGAGGTCAGAAAAATAAATTAATAAAAGAACAGCGCACATCAAATGGCTGCTATTTGCACAGTCAACACCGCCCGCATAAACGACGGCTCAAAAACTTTATAATGAGCTTAAATATTAAAGGTAAACCCTCAAAAATAGAGTAACTTAAGGCACAACTCACTCAGCAAATATAATAAAAGTTATAAATCAAAAACTCAAAACAATAACTCAAAACTCCCAAGCCACTGCCGAAACGACCAGAAGTCTGCTCGACCGACTGCCCCGGACCTCTCCACTCTGCGGCATGCAATTACGCATGCATGAAGCCGAAGACCAGTGCGAAGACCGGCACCGGACCCGCCTAAGCAAATAGGCCCCGGACATTAGCAGCTTTAGTAGACGTTAAGTCAGTGGAACCCACTGATAACGTAATAAATAAAGTTGAACAAACTAATATTGATTTGGAATTTGTAAATATAATGCTAGTAATAATTGTTGTCATAATGTGCGCCAATTGTTTTCATAAATTGTACAAGCTTCATAATAAATGTTTGAAAAAAGATATATAAGCCAAGCGAATGTCTTGGACAAAATTAAAAAAAAAAAGAGAACAAAGCGCACATACAATAAATATTAATGATGAAAAAATATAATTAAGTTGTATTTAATTATTATTATTTATGTATAGATACATTTAACTGTCATGCCTCACCCTTGTTTCACTGCACTGCAAGTTGCAGGTTAGTGCAAGCTGAGCAAGTTAGATCAAGAATACACGAGCATCCAATCTTAGGTAGAGAAATTGTTATGATGGTATCTAAAAAATAATTCATATTCATAGTATAATGGAATGGAATTAATTATCAAATTATCAATTATCATTAAAGCAGAATTTGACAAATCGCATAAGTCATTAACCCAGAATAGACCGACACAGAAAACCACTGTTAGAAAACACGTAAAAATATTATTTAAATGCTTTTATGAAGCACGAATACTAATATATGAAAACAGAGATAAGTTTAACCAAGATCATTGGTCTCAAGTATTAAAGTTTTTGATCAGACTAAGATCCAATTTGACAACCATTAGAGAAAAGTTCAAACTCAATACATCAATACCTAATATTCTAAATACTTCACTAATAATTGGAACTGGTGAACAAACAGAATCAAAAGAAGTTATTAATACTAACCAAAGGATTTGGAAGAGGAAGATATAAATAATCTCACTATCCCAGCTATATTAATGTCTGATTTAGACAATTCCATAGATCCCAATTCTTACTATCCCAGCTATATTAATGTCTGATTTGTACAATTCTACTGATTCAGACACTAGCTCGAGCACAGTTAAAAAAAATTTATTGCAGCCAGTACTGATTTTATCAACACTGCATCAAAGCTTATACCAGAATTTGATGGTAAAGCAGAAAACTTAGCAAGTTTTCTCGATGCTTTGCAAATTATAGAATCAATAAAAGGCAAACACGAACAATTAGCTATTTTGATAATAAAAACAAAGCTAAAAGGTGGCGCCAGGAACCAAGTTAAAAATGAAAAAACTATATCAGAAGTCATTTCCGGACTAAAAAGCAATGTCAAAGGCGAAACTGTAGAATTACTATCAGCCAAACTGATGAATCTACTGCAACGAAACAAAACTGCTAGCCAATACACGTCAAAGGTTGAGCAGATGACGAAAGCTCAAGAAAGTGCGTACATAACGGACGGCGTAACCCTTGAGGTAGCCGGAAGTTATTCTACACAGTATGCAGTTAAGGCAATGACAAAGAATTGCGCAATTGATAAGGTAAAACTTATCATGCAGGCTGTCACCTTCAACACCATGAACGAGGCCATATTCAAGTTCGTAAATAGTTGCACGGAAGCAACTGTACAACCAAATACAGTACTTTATTTTAAAAATTATCCTCAGCGTGGTGGAAACCGCGGACAAGAAAATTTCAGAGGTAAATTTTATGGTCGGAATTACAACAACTACAACAGTTGAACAACAGTGAACTTTTGTTACTTTTACTAATGTATCCACAGGAAAATAACTGGTGTTTATAGTAGACACGAGTGCAGACATTTCAATAATCAAAGAAAATTCTGATGTCTATCATGACAAACGTTAACTATATAATATATATAATTGGAATAGTTGAGGAGGTTACAAAATCAAATTCTATTCTATCATCTATTGAGATACAGACAACTAAAGATATAATGTCGATTAGTGATTGACTATTGTCAAATAAACAAAAAATTATTGTCAGATAAATTTCCACTCCCTAGAATAGATGACATTTTAGATCAACTAGGGCGAGCAAAATATTTTTCGTGTCTTGACCTTATGTCAGGACTCCACCAAATTGAACTCGAAAAAAGTTTACGATATATAACGTTATTTTCAACAAGCAATGGCTCGTATCGTTTCACGCGATTACCTTTCGGTTTTAAAATAGCGCCTAATTCTTTTCAGAGGATGATGACTATTGCATTCTCTGGACTTGAGCCTTTGTATGGATGATTTAATAGTTATAGATTGTTCCGAAAAACATATGCCTAAAAACTTAACAGATGTTTTTGAGAAATACAGGGAATACAACCTAAAGTTACATCCAGAAAAATTTTCATTTTTTATGCATGAGGTAACTTTTCTTGGTCATAAATGCACAGATAAAGGAATACTTCCAGATGACAAGAAATATGACTTGATCTTGAATTACCCAGTGCCGCACAATGCGGACAGCGCTAGTCGTTTTGTATCTTTTTGCAATTATGTAAGACGATTGTAACGAACTGTTTTCTTCGGTTTCTGCTCGCTACGGTATTTGTGCGGCTAGCTCAGTAAATTGTGTGTGTTCGTCCCACCAAATTTATATAAAACGTGACCGCCCAGTAGTTCAGTGAAAAAGCACAGAATTCTCGGGTTCGGAGTGGGTTTATTGCGGGTATAACTGCAGTCGGCTTTATAACTTGCTCGTCTCGCTGTCTTCGACGGTGTGGGTTGTCTTGTCGCTCCTCGAAGATCCTTGACCGCTGATTGCTCCTGACGTGGCTGGCTCGGTGACTGCTCGGCCACGGTTCAGACTCGCTATGGGGTCAGCCGTGCGGGCTTAGGGAAGCGTCACCGTTCTCAGACTAGGGTGAACAGACCGACGAGCTCTCCAGGATCACTCCTCTTGATACCCGACCGCCTGTTCCGCCCGTTCCGGGACTTCTCTCCCTTCTGGCTACTCTAGGGGTTCTGTTACGCCGCTCCGGGACTTCTCTCCCTTCTGGCTTGCTACTCTCGATTTCAAATCTCAGTCTAGTAGACCCTCCAGGCGTACCGTCAGGACTTCGTCGGCAGGACAGAACAGAACTTAGCCGTGTGGCGCCTCCTTAGACCTCAGCCACCTGTGTCTCAGTTCGGAGATTCCTAGTAATCCCAATCCCGAACGTCTCGACTTGACGATCTTGCTCCTCGTAGGCTCCCACGGCGCTGCTTCCGACGACTCCTTGCTCTCGACTGACTGCTCGCTCTTGACTGACTGATCTTGACTGACTGCTCTCGACTGAATGCTCTCGACCGAATGACTGATACTGAATGACTGACTCGCTGCCAGCGCCCTGCGGGTTTATATAGGGCATCTGGGAACCGTTATTTCACTTTTGCACACGGCCCGCCAAAACTATCCACATCGGGTCCACAGTCCATGGTTTCAGTTTGACCCTCTTGTCCTTGACGCACTGCCTCCCGCCGTCCCGCTGATCACGGAGACGCATGCGGCATGTTTGTGTGCCGCACCGCTGCTGAGATGTGGCACCTTCTTTCCAAAGTCCAAAGTCCGGTGGCGTCCCGTTACTCCTTTTTGCACACGGCACTCTCGCTTCACCTGCCAAGTCTCCGCTCTCTCCTTCTCCATTGTTGGTCTCCAAACTCTCTTGGTCTCCGAACACTCTTGCTCTCCAAACTCTCTCGCTCTCCAAACTCTTGTCTCCAACCTCTCTTCCTCTCCAAACTCTCTCGCTCTCCAAACTCTTGTCTCCAAACTCTCTTCCTCTTCAAACTCTCCCGTTCTCCGTCCTCGATCTCCAAACTCTCTCGTTCTACGTCCTCGCTCTTCGCCGCGCCGCTACTACGCGAATTCGCCGCGTACCTGGTGAGCGGCCGGCCATCTGCTGCGATTCATTGAAAACATCGCCGAATATTCCCAGCACATAACAAGACTATGCAAAAAGAATGTTCCCTTTAAATGGACAGTTGAATGCCAAGACGCATTCCAAAATTTAAAATACAAACTAATAGAGCCAAAATTGTTACAATACCCCTATTTTAATAAAGAATTCTGTATAATTACAGATGCAAGCAAACAAGCAGTGGAGCGGTTTTAACTCAAAACCAACTTCCAATTGTTTATTCATCTAGATCATTAACTAAAGGAGAAAGTAATAAGTATAGCTTACAAAATATAACTGGCAATATCAAAAAAGTCACTACAAGATATCAGAATAGACAGAAAATCCACGCGGATAATAAAGAAAAAGAATTGCCTACGCAATCTTTAGATACAGTTTCTAGGCCCAACGTATTTGAATTACGACTTACGAAAAGTAGTTGCATGTAAAAAAAATGGTATGTTTATTTAAACATGACAGAAAAATTACAGCAAGATACGAAGTTAGAGATTTATATACCAATGAAATCCTAGACTTAGGTCCATTTTTCCAAAGGCTTGAACTGCAAGCCGGTATACATAAAATCAGCCAACTTAAAGTGGCACCGTTGGAAAATATCTTTGAATATACTTCAATAGATAATTTCATATTAATGGGCAATAAAATATTGAAAACATAAAGAGTAGCGCTTCTCAACCCGGGGACCCTAAAGGATAAGCAAAAAGATAAAGAAGCCATTCTGTATACTTGCCATACTGACATTTCAAAAACTTTAGCAAAAATCAAAAGACATTATTTTTGGAAGAATATAACTCGTGACCTCACTGAGTTCATACGAAAATGTCAAAAATGCTAGAAAGCTAAAATAAGTAAACATAGTAAGACCCCACTAACAATTACAGACACACCCATAAATGTTCTCGACAAAGTGATAGTGGACACTATTGGTCCACTACCAAAATCAGAAAGTGGCAGCGAGTATGCAGTCACTTTAATATGTGACTTAACTAAGTATTTAGTTGCCATATCTGTTCCAAATAAGAATGCTAATACTGCTGCTAAAGCAATATTTGAATCTTTTATCCAATAAAGACATTCATTACGGACATGGGAACAAACACAATAATTAAATTTTAAATAATAAAAATAAGGTACTATATGATCAAAAAGTAAACATTATAGACATATCAGAAGGAGATAAAGTATTATTGAGAAACGAAACAGGTCATAAGTTAGATTTTAAATATACTGGTCCGTATAAAGTAACGGAAATAGGAGAAAGAAATAATGTTATAATCGTTAATCACAAAAACAAAAAACAGATAGTTCATAAGGATAGACTTTTTATTTCATAATCATACATACATAGATCCATACAGAGATAATAACATATATATATGAATATTTTTGAAAAATAAATATTTTTGATCATTCCATTTTCTTTATCGTTATTAAGTACAATCTCAAATACAAAAAAAATAAGATAATAAGAATTCAAATAACTTTATGAAATCACGTTATTTTAAAAAAGGAGGGATATGTAATACATGCCCATACGCGTTCTTATCACATAACATCAGTATTGAGCGGCAACACTTTGTTAGCCGAAGTCACACACTTTGTTGTTATGCCAATAATATGAATAGGGTATTGCCTTTGTCACTCAGTGACAGTGTGTCAAGTGCCCACAACCATTTCAAGTGCAAACGTAATACATATTGTTAATTTACTTATATTTAAAATATATAAAACGACTGCTCTGCTGCTGCGCCGACAGCAAGCAAGCCTTTTTCGAATAAAGACGATCAAAGCAACTACAACCAATGGTCTAGTTAATTTAAAATGCGATGGAACTAAAGCTTACAATATTCTTGTAGAATAGATGAAGTTGAATCTTCGCACAATTGAACCCTATAAAAACATTTTATTATCTGGCACTTCTTTGTGGCAAAGATAACGAAAGCAAACGTTATGTTAACGAAACACAATTTTTACAGTTAAGTATCGAAGACCGTGGTACGTCATCAATAAAACATCAGGAACTAATTGAAAAAGATATTTTAGAAAATTTTGAATGGTTAGAATTTAATTTATTTTGATGATATATAACAATTATGTAAGAGATAGAGAAGCATTTAATAGCCTTACACTGCAAAAATAACATATTGAGAAGAAATTGTTATATAAATCAGTTGAATTGAAGATGTTTTGTTATGATCGAGACAAATAAAAATTATTTTGAGTTTGTAAAAAATGTACTTCTTACTTTACACTTTATTTAAGTCAACATTTTACAAAATTATATTATTAACGTAAACCCCAGCCACTTAACTAAAACTTTATTTCCTTTTCGCTTCTCAACTTTTTCAACTAAATATGTGTGGGGGAATCGTATTTTTTTTAATTCTTCTTTATGGAATCCGCCCTAAATCGGCTTAGCATCTAAATCTTTAAGTAAGTATGTTTTAGGGTATGTATTGTTCACCTTTCATATTTTAAAGATTTCAGTTTTATAGTTTGGTGTAAACCCTTTCTTAAAAACATATTTATATTTACTAAAGCGGACATGGTCCCCCTAACGGAATTAACTTGCAACAAATATTTTTAGGTTATTATAAAACTTTTGAAATATTTGTTTTTCATTAGAAAAATTGAAAATTTGACTCATTTCTATTGTTCTATTATTATTCATTGCTTATACACGTCTATCCACTTGGCTTTTCCATTGAAACTAAATTCGCGCCACATTAGTTCTCTAAGAGTTCTATTGGAACGTTCAACTATAGATGCCTTTAGAGTACTGGTGTTCCATGACCCGACTTAAATAAGCTTTGCGAAACATCATTAACACTTTTTGACTTTAATGCCTCATCTCAACCAAGTTTCGAAAATGTGTCTATAATAGTTAAGATGTATCGGTACCCATAGATTCGATTTTGAAAAGGCTTCCATTTCAACCATATATTCCTGCCACAGATCATGCCTGCCACAGATCCCATTCCTTCGTTGAAAGTTTTTACGAGATGGTGTGTGCAAATCATTTACAATTTCTTAAATATGTTATCCTCAATGCTTTTAATCTTCTCTATAATTTAGGTATAATTTACATTTGGTCAGCACTGTTTGACCATTTTTTATTCAATTCAATTTTATTTTCTATGCTTGAAATTTTCTTGAGTCGATCAATATTTTGGGGGTATAATTTTTCTTAAATCTTCTCCTAACTTTCCGGTGTTCTTATCAGAATATTGTTTCGTTGCTAGATCATCGTTATATAAAGATTTTGTTCCGTTTTTGATAAGTTTATTTTGAGCATTTACCGTCCTCAATGGTCCATCAGTACACTCTAAAGTTTTTGTTCCGTTTTTCATACGTTTATTTTAGCATTTAGATTACCGTCCTTATGGATGAATAGTCCCTCAGTAAACTTAACACGTCTTTTTAAATTTTCTTACCTTTCCTTATCAACAAAAATTATCACAGCATGTTAACAGACATAATGTTTATAAATGTACAACATATTTGCATTTGCTTCTTATACCCATTAAAATATAATCCTTTCCTCATGCAACTCCTCTATTATGGAAAAAAAGTTCATTATTGTGGCTGGTGTTACCCGCTTTTGATGCCACCAAAATTTCCAATCGTTCGTCAAACTCATTAACATCATTCATACATACTATACATACTTTGCATTTGGCTTCAGAAGGGTCATGTAACAAAAACCTGTTTTTGAGCGAAGTGGAGAAGACATTGTACGATTGAAATTATTGTCCATCAGCTTCTTATTAATATGGCTATATATGTAAGCCTACTCAATGTATATTCGTGTCTAATATAATTTGTATACCCTTGCAGAGGGTATAATGATTTCAGTGAGAAGCTTGCCACGCAGTGAAGGAGACGTTTTCGACCCCATAAAGTATATATATTCTTGATCAGCGACAAGATGAGTCGATCTAGCCATGCCCGTCTGTCCGTCCTTCTGTGCGCTCCTACGCAAACTAGTCTCTCAGTTTTAAAGCTATCGGGCTGAAACTTTCCCAAAAGTCTTCTTTTTATTGCAGGTAGTATATAAGTTGGAACCAGCCGGATCGGACAACTATATCTTATAGCTCCCATAGGAACCATGGAGGAAATTTTTTTTCTAATTTCGTTGTTTTTTCGTTGCTTTTTAACCTTTTTAGCTTGGAAATAACATTTTGTAATTAGTTCCGAATTTTGAATTAAGTTTTATCAAAATCGAACGAATCGGGAACGATCGGAAAATTTGTGGTACAATAATTTGAAAAAATTATAGCTTCAGTGTTTTTAAACATATAACCTCCTACGCTTGGATATAAAATTTTCTAATTGGTATTGAATTCTGAATAAAATTTTATTCAAATCGGGCGACTATATCATATAGCTGCCATGGAAACTATTTGAAAATTAGTCGGAAAATATGAAAAAGTGTTTTTTAACACTTATTTACTATTAAAGATAGAGAAGTTTACAAAACTAGACTAACTTAGTTGGTAAAGCGCTGGCGGCAAGGCCTTCGGCTTTTAAGGTTAATGATATGAAGTCTGTTAGTTTAATTACATATTGTTCGTTGTATTTAGGCTACACAGTTGGTAAATTTTATTAATGTACATTTTGGGTATTTTTAAATTTTGTGGTATAGGTTTGAAATTTGTAAGAAAGTTAAGATTTTCTAAATTATCAGGGTTGAGTTCGTTAAGGAGATTTAATGGGTTTGTATTTTTAAAGATAGATGTTTAGTAGGGAGGAGTGCTGGACATGACTTTAATAGGTGGGGTATGGTATTGTCGCCTTGGCAGAAGGGGAAGGGTGAGGTTTGGTTTTGATTTAAGTAGTGCTCGCGTGTAAGTTTTGTGTGGCCTAGTCTAAGGCGTGTTATTTTAATTTGATCGAGTCTGCTCGATTTTGGATGGAAGGATCTGCAATAACTGTTGATGTTTGAATTGTCTTTGTTAATGTTTTTATACCATTGATTGCAGTGTTCCATGTTTAGTTTATTTCTTGTTAGGGATTCTAGTTAAATTAAAGTTTGCGGTATAAATAAGGGTCATATTGCATGTTGATTTTGCTGTTTGGTCGGCTAGCTTGTTGCCTGCTATGCCCACATGACCAGGGATCAACAATATTTTTGTGATTGCATATGATATAGTGGAGTTCATTTTTGATCCGTTCGTAAATATGAATTTATGTGTTTTATGGCTGTCTTTGGTATGTTCGTATAGTTTCCTCTATGTGTCTGGTGGTGTTGGAGATCTATGAGATTTGGGAGATCCCAAGGTGGCTGGTATGTGTGTAGTTTAACTGGTTCGTAGGGTAGGTTTATTGCTTGACAAAGGTTTATTGTGCGATCTATGGTTGATGGTTTTTTTTTTTGATTTTCTTTGTTTTACAATTTTGTGTATTGGTGTATCTTTGGAAAATATAAGGTTTTTTTGTGATTTTGGCTGTTTGAAGGTATCGTTTTTGCTCTAGTGGTTATTTATGGGTGTGTGCATATTTGAGGCAGAGCAACGAAATGCAGCGTGGTATGAGCGCTCAGATAGAAGCATTGAAAGCGCAAGTAGCCGAGATGCAGTCTACAACACCCAGGGGGCCCGAACCGAAGGGACTGCCCTCACTAACCCTAACTGTTTCGAATCCCACTGACAGATCCTTGAGATACCAAGAGACTCCGCCTCTGGAACCGGTGACGCAGGACATGCTCAATAGTCAGATGCACCGTTTAAGAACACCAAGGCAAGCGGATACTCCGTTCCACAGACAATTCCGACCAGACGAGAGGGAGACGAGCCACCAATTGCATCCAGAGATCGATAGGAACGCATCATGTCAGGGACCGAGATCAAGAGATGTCAGACTAGATAGATGGAACCTAAAGTTCGACGGCAGCGGACGCGGCATGACAGTTGAGAGCTTCCTATTCCGCATGGACCGACTGCAAGATTTGTATGACCTCAGTCCCCAACAAGTATTTCGTGAGTTCTATCTTCTTTTGACCGGTGCGGCCAATAAATGGTATTGGCAACTGATGGAGGACAAGGCGGAAGATTACGATTTCGACTACTACTCATTAACCCAGGAAATGAGACGGGCGATTTCCACTACCGCGAGCGACCTCATGAAAGTCAAGGAACTAATGGATCGTAGACAAGGGCCGCACGAAACTTTTAGCGATTATGCTTCGGATATGCACAACTTGCATTTCAAACTGAAGCGTAAAATTGCTGAAGATGAGTTCGTCGCCGAAGTCACTCCTGGAAGTGTCGCCGAAGTGACTTCGAGAAGTGCCGCCGAAATGGCACATTTCTTCCCGACGGGAGTGACTTCCGCTGGTGATTGAAAACATAATTAAGATATCTTTAACCTTTTCAAAGATATTAAATAATGACTGAGTGCAAATTTTTCAAAAAGTATCAAAAATACCATATTGTAAATGGAGGTAACACTCAAAATTTTGCAAAACCGTTCAAATGAAGAATATATTTGGTTGTTTTGAACTGGAAAAGTAAACCAGTTCGAGGAATGGCACATTAGGCAGATTTTGACTATGCATAAATACGCAGAAAGGAATTAGTAGACGATAAGAAGCCTTTTTTTAGTGAGCCCAATTCAACCGTTGTTAGTCTTAGAAAAACAAGTTAAAACTTACATCAAAAAATTTAATAAAAAAATATAAATTACTTATCTGCTCAACACAAAGATTGGTGGTCATTATTTGATTTTTTAAGTTCTGTAAAGAAAAATTAAGCAATATAGCTTATAGGAATATATATATATATACATATATATTTTAATATTTAAATTATTTCTAGTACATTTTGTATTGCTAAAAAACCGACAAACCCTTTTCAGTCAATTCGGTGGCTATTTACTTTTGTAAAACAATATAACAATTAGAACCTAAGATCTCATGAAGTCAAACATGCGCTTTTGTAATAAAAAACCATTTCGCTCCCTCGCACTCGCAAGAACCACCATTGTAACTATACTCATTAAATGAGAATGGATTACTCTCAATTCGAAAACGAAGGTGTGCACAAGATTTGTTCGAATTTTTATTATAATATAATTATCAGTAATTAATATAATCATTAGTTGGATATAAATTGCCGTAGTTGCCTTCGTGATTTGCACGAACATTTTGGCGCCCCCAAGTGGACATTTTGTGCCATAAAATTTTATCTTTGTACATTTTCGTCGGACCCATTTCGTTGAAGACGTTGGACATTTCGTTGGAGCCAGATCATTGAAGGCATTTTGGAAAATTTGGTTGGAGCCGATTTCTGGATGCCGGGCAATTAAATTTGGATTAAAAGCCCTTATTGAATGGCCTATTACAAAAATAGTTGGCATCAAACAAATAAGGTAAAAACCTAATAAAATATATTTTATATAAGAGCATATGCACATTCCATAAGGCCACATATATATTACCGCTAATTCGCAAGTACCAGTAAAAAGGGTCACAGTTGTGGGTGCAAATTAAATTATTGCTTAGTGAATTTTTAAAAAAAATATTTTTTTTTTGATAATTTTTATTCACTAGTTTACAAAATTTTTATTAGTACAGAACTTAATTTTCACTGCTCGCGATATTCAAGTTGTCGACTGATCAAATTAGGATTCAAAAACGGACTGACTTACTTTCAATAATCCATAATCAAACCTTGGCTTAAGAGATTTATCACAAAAATCTGATTAAGAGAATCATCCAAGAGAGTCAAAAAATAGGATGATTCCCGTCTGTCCGTCCTTCTGTGCGCTCCTACGCAAAGTAGTCTCTCAGTTTTAAAGCTATCGGGCTGAAACTTTCCCAAAAGTCTTCTTTTTATTGCAGGTAGTATATAAGTTGGAACCAGCCGGATCGGACAACTATATCTTATAGCTCCCATAGGAACCATGGAGGAAATTTTTTTTCTAATTTCGTTGTTTTTTCTTTGCTTTTTAACATTTTTAGCTTGGAAATAACATTTTGTAATTAGTTCCGAATTTTGAATTAAGTTTTATCAAAATCGAACGAATCGGGAACGATCGGAAAATTTGTGGTACAATAATGTGAAAAAATTATAGCTTCAGTGTTTTTAAACATATAACCTCCTACGCTTGGATATAAAATTTTCTAATTGGTATTGAATTCTGAATAAAATTTTATTAAAATCGGGCGACTATATCATATAGCTGCCATGGAAACTATTTGAAAATTAGTCGGAAAATATGAAAAAGTGTTTTTTAACACTTATTTACTATTAAAGATAGAGAAGTTTACAAAACTAGACTAACTTAGTTGGTAAAGCGCTGGCGGCAAGGCCTTCGGCTTTTAAGGTTAATGATATGAAGTCTGTTAGTTTAATTACATATTGTTCGTTGTATTTAGGCTACACAGTTGGTAAATTTTATTAATGTACATTTTGGGTATTTTTAAATTTTGTGGTATAGGTTTGAAATTTGTAAGAAAGTTAAGATTTTCTAAATTATCAGGGTTGAGTTCGTTAAGGAGATTTAATGGGTTTGTATTTTTAAAGATAGATGTTTAGTAGGGAGGAGTGCTGGACATGACTTTAATAGGTGGGGTATGGTATTGTCGCCTTGGCAGAAGGGGAAGGGTGAGGTTTGGTTTTGATTTAAGTAGTGCTCGCGTGTAAGTTTTGTGTGACCTAGTCTAAGGCGTGTTATTTTAATTTGATCGAGTCTGCTCGATTTTGGATGGAAGGATCTGCAATAACTGTTGATGTTTGAATTGTCTTTGTTAATGTTTTTATACCATTGATTGCAGTGTTCCATGTTTAGTTTATTTCTTGTTAAGGATTCTAGTTAAATTAAAGTTTGCGGTATAAATAAGGGTCATATTGCATGTTGATTTTGCTGTTTGGTCGGCTAGCTTGTTGCCTGCTATGCCCACATGACCAGGGATCAACAATATTTTTGTGATTGCATATGATATAGTGGAGTTCATTTTTGATCCGTTCGTAAATATGAATTTATGTGTTTTATGGCTGTCTTTGGTATGTTCGTATAGTTTCCTCTATGTGTCTGGTGGTGTTGGAGATCTATGAGATTTGGGAGATCCCAAGGTGGCTGGTATGTGTGTAGTTTAACTGGTTCGTAGGGTAGGTTTATTGCTTGACAAAGGTTTATTGTGCGATCTATGGTTGATGGTTTTTTTTTGATTTTCTTTGTTTTACAATTTTGTGTATTGGTGTATCTTTGGAAAATATAAGGTTTTTTTGTGATTTTGGCTGTTTGAAGGTATCGTTTTTGCTCTAATGGTTATTTATGGGTGTGTGCATATTTGAGGCAGAGCAACGAAATGCAGCGTGGTATGAGCGCTCAGATAGAAGCATTGAAAGCGCAAGTAGCCGAGATGCAGTCTACAACACCCAGGGGGCCCGAACCGAAGGGACTGCCCTCACTAACCCTAACTGTTTCGAATCCCACTGACAGATCCTTGAGATACCAAGAGACTCCGCCTCTGGAACCGGTGACGCAGGACATGCTCAATAGTCAGATGCACCGTTTAAGAACACCAAGGCAAGCGGATACTCCGTTCCACAGACAATTCCGACCAGACGAGAGGGAGACGAGCCACCAATTGCATCCAGAGATCGATAGGAACGCATCATGTCAGGGACCGAGATCAAGAGATGTCAGACTAGATAGATGGAACCTAAAGTTCGACGACAGCGGACGCGGCATGACAGTTGAGAGCTTCCTATTCCGCGTGGACCGACTGCAAGATTTGTATGACCTCAGTCCCCAACAAGTATTTCGTGAGTTCTATCTTCTTTTGACCGGTGCGGCCAATAACTGGTATTGGCAACTGATGGAGGACAAGGCGGAAGATTACGATTTCGACTACTACTCATTAACCCAGGAAATGAGACGGGCGATTTCCACTACCGCGAGCGACCTCATGAAAGTCAAGGAACTAATGGATCGTAGACAAGGGCCGCACGAAACTTTTAGCGATTATGCTTCGGATATGCACAACTTGCATTTCAAACTGAAGCGTAAAATTGCTGAAGATGAGTTCGTCGCCGAAGTCACTCCTGGAAGTGTCGCCGAAGTGACTTCGAGAAGTGCCGCCGAAATGGCACATTTCTTCCCGACGTGATTGAAAACATAATTAAGATATCTTTAACCTTTTCAAAGATATTAAATAATGACTGAGTGCAAATTTTTCAAAAAGTGTCAAAAATACCATATTGTAAATGGAGGTAACACTCAAAATTTTGCAAAACCGTTCAAATGAAGAATATATTTGGTTGTTTTGAACTGGAGGAATGTTCGAGTTCGAGGAATGGCACATTAGGCAGATTTTGACTATGCATAATTACGCAGAAAGGAATTAGTAGACGATAAGAAGCCTTTTTTTAGTGAGCCCAATTCAACCGTTGTTAGTCTTAGAAAAACAAGTTAAAACTTACATCAAAAATTTTAATAAAAAAATATAAATTACTTATCTGCTCAACACAAAGATTGGTGGTCATTATTTGATTTTTTAAGTTCTGTAAAGAAAAATTAAGCAATATAGCTTATAGGAATATATATATATATACATATATATTTTAATATTTAAATTATTTCTAGTACATTTTGTATTGCTAAAAAAACGATAAACCCTTTTCAGTCAATTCGGTGGCTATTTACTTTTGTAAAACAATATAACAATTAGAACCTAAGATCTCATGAAGTCAAACATGCGCTTTTGTAATAAAAAAACATTTCGCTCCCTCGCACTCGCAAGAACCACCATTGTAACTATACTCATTAAATGAGAATGGATTACTCTCAATTCGAAAACGAAGGTGTGCACAAGATTTGTTCGAATTTTTATTATAATATAATTATCAGTAATTAATATAATCATTAGTTGGATATAAATTGCCGTAGTTGCCTTCGTGATTTGCACGAACATTTTGGCGCCCCCAAGTGGACATTTTGTGCCATAAAATTTTATCTTTGTACATTTTCGTCGGACCCATTTCGTTGAAGACGTTGGACATTTCGTTGGAGCCAGATCATTGAAGGCATTTTGGAAAATTTGGTTGGAGCCGATTTCTGGATGCCGGGCAATTAAATTTGGATTAAAAGCCCTTATTGAATGCCCTATTACAAAAATAGTTGGCATCAAACAAATAAGGTAAAAACCTAATAAAATATATTTTATATAAGAGCATATGCACATTCCATAAGGCCACATATATATTACCGCTAATTCGCAAGTACCAGTAAAAAGGGTCACAGTTGTGGGTGCAAATTAAATTATTGCTTAGTGAATTTTTAAAAAAAATATTTTTTTTTGATAATTTTTATTCACTAGTTTACACAATTTTTATTAGTACCGAACTTAATTTTCACTGCTCGCGATATTCAAGTTGTCGACTGATCAAATTAGGATTCAAAAACGGACTGACTTACTTTCAATAATCCATAATCAAACCTTGGCTTAAGAGATTTATCACAAAAATCTGATTAAGAGAATCATCCAAGAGAGTCAAAAAATAGGATGATGAAAATTGTCAATCAAATTTGAAAATCCAATTTTGCAGAATTGAAATTCTGGCGGAAATCGATGTTTACGTTAGCGGACTGGGGGCTCCCTTTTTGGGGCTCTGGTGTTTACCATATCGGTTTGGATGTTTACAGAATCCGTTTGAAGCGGAGAGTGTGAACCTGATCTGGGTGGGAATCGATTAGAGGCTTTATTTAAAGAATGGAAAAAGCTCTTGGCTCAAAGTTGTTTATAAATTGGGCATGGACCCCAAAGTAATGAGTCATATAACTTGTATACATACATACAGTTATTTAAGCCCCTCGACCGCAGCTAAGCCCAGTTTATATACATAAAAAAAGTCAGTTATTTGCACGGTAGCTTTTCACTCATTGTTTGCACTGCGATCGTCTAATTGAGCCATTTTTAAGTGATTTGGTTTGGGGTGACAGGGGAAAATTGTCGATATGTAATAACAGCTCTGCGCAATAATTAAAAATTATTTTGGATAACACTGCGCCTAGTTAATTGGAGATCACTCATACAGATTTCGATTGAAAGATTCGGAATTACAATGGAACATTTTCCAGAACTCAAACCTTGTAACGTAATTAAAATTTTTTTTTTAATTTTCTTAATAATGCCTAAACGTTGTGAAGCTTTTAAAAACAATACCTCTGAACTTACTATAAAAAAAAAAAAATGAAAAAGGATATTTGAATTAAGTTACGAAATTACGATTACATTGTATAGTCGATTAATTAATAATCTTCATCCAATACAAAGGCACTTGAGCTGGTTACGATTAAATATTCAAAGGCAAACGATTCGTATTTAACACTCCGATATATAACAAAAATTAATTGATTGTAGGTGTGAGGTGAGACCTCACGCGGGTATGCACTGGCGATTCTGTTGCAAATTACGAAGTAGATCCCAATATCTTAGCTATTACTTAGGCAAAAATATACTGACTCTCACAACGATTTTAGTCCCTGCGACTAACAAAAGAAACTGAAAAAGGAGTCAGGAGGGATTACCAAATGTCCTTGGCATGGAATTTACCAAGCTCCTTTCCGTGCATATCTTCCAGGACATACATTGACTGGCCGAGTTTCTCCGTAACTCGAGCTTTTCGTTGAAATTGTTGGCAGCGTTGCTTAATGCAAAGTTACGTTTTATCACTTCTTGACCTACCTCAAAAGATCGGGTTCTTGTGCGAAGGTTATAGGTACGCTAGTTCGTCTCATAAGCTTTGGTCAGATGTTTGTGGATGCTTGCTCGAATTTTCTGACACTCATCAGTCCTTGAAAGGTTGATATCACCCTTGGCGAGTATGCCTAACTTTCGCAACAACTTATAGTCCTGTCCGTGTGAGATCATGTGTTGGCCGAATACAACCTGGTACGGTGATATACCGATGGACTGATGGATAAAGTTACGAAGTGAGCAATTGATGCTGCTGAGAAAGACATCCCATTCGCGCTGGTCCGAACGGATGTAAGCTCTTAAAGCCGCATTGATTGAGCGGTTGAATTAGTCGGAAAATATGAAAAAAGTGTTTTTTAACACTTATTTACTATTAAAGATAGAGAAGTTTACAAAACTAGACTAACTTAGTTGGTAAAGCGCTGGCGGCAAGGCCTTCGGCTTTTAAGGTTAATAATATGAAGTCTGTTAGTTTAATTACATATTGTTCGTTGTATTTAGGCTACACAGTTGGTAAATTTTATTAATGTACATTTTGGGTATTTTTAAATTTTGTGGTATAGGTTTGAAATTTGTAAGAAAGTTAAGATTTTCTAAATTATCAGGGTTGAGTTCGTTAAGGAGATTTAATGGGTTTGTATTTTTAAAGATAGATGTTTAGTAGGGAGGAGTGCTGGACATGACTTTAATAGGTGGGGTATGGTATTGTCGCCTTGGCAGAAGGGGAAGGGGGTTTTGAGGTTTGGTTTTGATTTAAGTAGTGCTCGCATGTAAGTTTTGTGTGGCCTAGTCTAAGGCGTGTTATTTTAATTTGATCGAGTCTGCTCGATTTTGGATGGAAGGATCTGCAATAACTGTTGATGTTTGAATTGTCTTTGTTAATGTTTTTATACCATTGATTGCAGTGTTCCATGTTTAGTTTATTTCTTGTTAAGGATTCTAGTTAAATTAAAGTTTGCGGTATAAATAAGGGTCATATTGCATGTTGATTTTGCTGTTTGGTCGGCTAGCTTGTTGCCTGCTATGCCCACATGACCAGGGATCAACAATATTTTTGTGATTGCATATGATATAGTGGAGTTCATTTTTGATCCGTTCGTAAATATGAATTTATGTGTTTTATGGCTGTCTTTGGTATGTTCGTATAGTTTCCTCTATGTGTCTGGTGGTGTTGGAGATCTATGAGATTTGGGAGATCCCAAGGTGGCTGGTATGTGTGTAGTTTAACTGGTTCGTAGGGTAGGTTTATTGCTTGACAAAGGTTTATTGTGCGATCTATGGTTGATGGTTTTTTTTTGATTTTCTTTGTTTTACAATTTTGTGTATTGGTGTATCTTTGGAAAATATAAGGTTTTTTTGTGATTTTGGCTGTTTGAAGGTATCGTTTTTGCTCTAATGGTTATTTATGGGTGTGTGCATATTTGAGGCAGAGCAACGAAATGCAGCGTGGTATGAGCGCTCAGATAGAAGCATTGAAAGCGCAAGTAGCCGAGATGCAGTCTACAACACCCAGGGGGCCCGAACCGAAGGGACTGCCCTCACTAACCCTAACTGTTTCGAATCCCACTGACAGATCCTTGAGATACCAAGAGACTCCGCCTCTGGAACCGGTGACGCAGGACATGCTCAATAGTCAGATGCACCGTTTAAGAACACCAAGGCAAGCGGATACTCCGTTCCACAGACAATTCCGACCAGACGAGAGGGAGACGAGCCACCAATTGCATCCAGAGATCGATAGGAACGCATCATGTCAGGGACCGAGATCAAGAGATGTCAGACTAGATAGATGGAACCTAAAGTTCGACGACAGCGGACGCGGCATGACAGTTGAGAGCTTCCTATTCCGCGTGGACCGACTGCAAGATTTGTATGACCTCAGTCCCCAACAAGTATTTCGTGAGTTCTATCTTCTTTTGACCGGTGCGGCCAATAACTGGTATTGGCAACTGATGGAGGACAAGGCGGAAGATTACGATTTCGACTACTACTCATTAACCCAGGAAATGAGACGGGCGATTTCCACTACCGCGAGCGACCTCATGAAAGTCAAGGAACTAATGGATCGTAGACAAGGGCCGCACGAAACTTTTAGCGATTATGCTTCGGATATGCACAACTTGCATTTCAAACTGAAGCGTAAAATTGCTGAAGATGAGTTCGTCGCCGAAGTCACTCCTGGAAGTGTCGCCGAAGTGACTTCGAGAAGTGCCGCCGAAATGGCACATTTCTTCCCGACGTGATTGAAAACATAATTAAGATATCTTTAACCTTTTCAAAGATATTAAATAATGACTGAGTGCAAATTTTTCAAAAAGTGTCAAAAATACCATATTGTAAATGGAGGTAACACTCAAAATTTTGCAAAACCGTTCAAATGAAGAATATATTTGGTTGTTTTGAACTGGAGGAATGTTCGAGTTCGAGGAATGGCACATTAGGCAGATTTTGACTATGCATAATTACGCAGAAAGGAATTAGTAGACGATAAGAAGCCTTTTTTTAGTGAGCCCAATTCAACCGTTGTTAGTCTTAGAAAAACAAGTTAAAACTTACATCAAAAATTTTAATAAAAAAATATAAATTACTTATCTGCTCAACACAAAGATTGGTGGTCATTATTTGATTTTTTAAGTTCTGTAAAGAAAAATTAAGCAATATAGCTTATAGGAATATATATATATATACATATATATTTTAATATTTAAATTATTTCTAGTACATTTTGTATTGCTAAAAAAACGATAAACCCTTTTCAGTCAATTCGGTGGCTATTTACTTTTGTAAAACAATATAACAATTAGAACCTAAGATCTCATGAAGTCAAACATGCGCTTTTGTAATAAAAAAACATTTCGCTCCCTCGCACTCGCAAGAACCACCATTGTAACTATACTCATTAAATGAGAATGGATTACTCTCAATTCGAAAACGAAGGTGTGCACAAGATTTGTTCGAATTTTTATTATAATATAATTATCAGTAATTAATATAATCATTAGTTGGATATAAATTGCCGTAGTTGCCTTCGTGATTTGCACGAACATTTTGGCGCCCCCAAGTGGACATTTTGTGCCATAAAATTTTATCTTTGTACATTTTCGTCGGACCCATTTCGTTGAAGACGTTGGACATTTCGTTGGAGCCAGATCATTGAAGGCATTTTGGAAAATTTGGTTGGAGCCGATTTCTGGATGCCGGGCAATTAAATTTGGATTAAAAGCCCTTATTGAATGCCCCATTACAAAAATAGTTGGCATCAAACAAATAAGGTAAAAACCTAATAAAATATATTTTATATAAGAGCATATGCACATTCCATAAGGCCACATATATATTACCGCTGATTCGCAAGTACCAGTAAAAAGGGTCACAGTTGTGGGTGCAAATTAAATTATTGCTTAGTGAATTTTTAAAAAAAATATTTTTTTTTTGATAATTTTTATTCACTAGTTTACACAATTTTTATTAGTACCGAACTTAATTTTCACTGCTCGCGATATTCAAGTTGTCGACTGATCAAATTAGGATTCAAAAACGGACTGACTTACTTTCAATAATCCATAATCAAACCTTGGCTTAAGAGATTTATCACAAAAATCTGATTAAGAGAATCATCCAAGAGAGTCAAAAAATAGGATGATGAAAATTGTCAATCAAATTTGAAAATCCAATTTTGCAGAATTGAAATTCTGGCGGAAATCGATGTTTACGTTAGCGGACTGGGGGCTCCCTTTTTGGGGCTCTGGTGTTTACCATATCGGTTTGGATGTTTACAGAATCCGTTTGAAGCGGAGAGTGTGAACCTGATCTGGGTGGGAATCGATTAGAGGCTTTATTTAAAGAATGGAAAAAAGCTCTTGGCTCAAAGTTGTTTATAAATTGGGCATGGACCCCAAAGTAATGAGTCATATAACTTGTATACATACATACAGTTATTTAAGCCCCTCGACCGCAGCTAAGCCCAGTTTATATACATAAAAAAATTCAGTTATTTGCACGGTAGCTTTTCACTCATTGTTTGCACTGCGATCGTCTAATTGAGCCATTTTTAAGTGATTTGGGGTGACAGGGGAAAATTGTCGATATGTAATAACAGCTCTGCGCAATAATTAAAAATTATTTTGGATAACACTGCGCCTAGTTAATTGGAGATCACTCATACAGATTTCGATTGAAAGATTCGGAATTACAATGGAACATTTTCCAGAACTCAAACCTTGTAACGTAATTAAAATTTTTTTTTTAATTTTCTTAATAATGCCTAAACGTTGTGAAGCTTTTAAAAACAATACCTCTGAACTTACTATAAAAAAAAAAATGAAAAAGGATATTTGAATTAAGTTACGAAATTACGATTACATTGTATAGTCGATTAATTAATAATCTTCATCCAATACAAAGGCAAACGATTCGTATTTAACACTCCGATATATAACAAAAATTAATTGATTGTAGGTGTGAGGTGAGACCTCACGCGGGTATGCACTGGCGATTCTGTTGCAAATTACGAAGTAGATCCCAATATCTTAGCTATTACTTAGGCAAAAATATACTGACTCTCACAACGATTTTAGTCCCTGCGACTAACAAAAGAAACTGAAAAAGGAGTCAGGAGGGATTACCAAATGTCCTTGGCATGGAATTTACCAAGCTCCTTTCCGTGCATATCTTCCAGGACATACATTGACTGGCCGAGTTTTTCCGTAACTCGAGCTTTTCGTTGAAATTGTTGGCAGCGTTGCTTAATGCAAAGTTACGTTTTATCACTTCTTGACCTACCTCAAAAGATCGGGTTCTTGTGCGAAGGTTATAGGTACGCTAGTTCGTCTCATAAGCTTTGGTCAGATGTTTGTGGATGCTTGCTCGAATTTTCTGACACTCATCAGTCCTTGAAAGGTTGATATCACCCTTGGCGAGTATGCCTAACTTTCGCAACAACTTATAGTCCTGTCCGTGTGAGATCATGTGTTGGCCGAATACAACCTGGTACGGTGATATACCGATGGACTGATGGATAAAGTTACGAAGTGAGCAATTGATGCTGCTGAGGAAGACATCCCATTCGCGCTGGTCCGAACGGATGTAAGCTCTTAAAGCCGCATTGATTGAGCGGTTGATTCTCTCCGCTGCGTTGGACTGCGGAGCATACGCACCTGTGAACATGTGTCGAACGCCATATTTTGAAAGGAAGTCGGAGAAGTCACGGCTTTTAAACTGAGTGCCGTTGTCACTCACGACTGTTTCAGGCACTCCAAAACAAGGGAAAATTTCATCGCGCAGTATATTGATTATCACTTTCGTTGTGAACTTTTTCACTGGCTTAAGAAAAGTGAATTTCGAGAAGTGATCAAGGATAATCAATATGCCAATGTTGCCAGATTTGGAACGCGGAAATGGGCCAATGAAATCCATGTACAGTCGTTGGAATATCCTTTCGGTATGGACTTGAGTGCCCATGGGTGGTTTCAGAGAGCGTGTGGGATACTTTGTGATTACCATGTTTGGCCAGTTGAAACTACGTCGGATACGCTCTGAGGATGAAAATTTATTCCGGAGTGTCGAATATTCTTCCGATTGAAAGGCATCTGATGCGAGATCGATTTCAGGGTGAACTTCAAGAGTTATCGCAGCCACTTCATCAGCATCCTCGAAGGAACGGGATAGGGCATCCTTTACGATGCTCGATTTCAAAGCAGTAACCCTGCAGCTTGATAGCCCATCTGGCCAGCCTACCGCTTAGATCCGATTGGTTCATAAGCCAACGGAGACTGAAGTGGTCAGTGACTACTTTGAAGAATTTTCTATCTATATACATCCTGAACTTTTTTATTGCCAAAACTACAGCCATGCACTCGAGTTCTGTAACTGTATAGTTACGTTGGGCTTTGTTAAGCTTTTTGGACATGAACGCTATTGGTCGTTCGCAACCAGACTCGTCACATTGGGCTAGAACTGCACCAACACAGTGTAGTGACGCATCGCACTGTAGAATGAACGGTTTCTCGTAGTTGGGGTGAACAAGGCATGGGGCGGAACATAACTTGGCTTTGATGTTTTCGAAGGCTACTTGAGAAAGTTCATTCCATTCAAAGGACTTTCCCCGTAGCAACTCTGTTTGATGGAATATGACTGAAGAGTAGTTAGATATGAAGCGCTGGTACCAACCAGTCATACCAAGAAATCTTCTCAGCTGTTTCTGAGTTTTGGGAACCGGGAATTTACTGACAGCGCTGATCTTATTGGGATTCACTTGGAGTGTTCCTTCGTCTACCAGATAAACTAAGTAATCGACCTGTTTCAAACAGAACTGACTCTTCTGGACGTTTATTGTTAAGCCTGCTTTTCTTAGTTGTGTGGCTACCTCAGAGAGATGTAAAAGATGATCTTCGAAACTGTTGGACAACACCAAAAGGTCATCAAGGTAGACTAGCACGTGCGACTTCAACTTATACGGAATGACAAGGTCCATCAAATGGCACATGGTTTGTGGAGCATTGGTTAAGCCAAATGACATCCTTTTGAACTGGTACAGTGGGCGGTTCGGTACTGTAAATGCTGTTTTCGCACGGGATTCTTGATCCAGGCAGATTTGCCAAAATGCATCCTTGAGATCTATTTTGGAAATGCAATAGACTGGCGGTGGACGACTAAGCAGACCATCCATTATAGGAATCGGATAAGCATTCTTCACGGTAACTGCATTAAGTTTCCGCGCGTCGAGACAAAAGCGAACCTTACCAGGTTTCACGTTCAAGGTAACCGGTGAAGACCAAGGCGATGATGGAGCCTCTTCTATGACGTCCATTTCAATCATGCGATCGATTTCAACACACAAAAGTTTTTCCTTAGCTGTCGATAAAGGATAAAACCTTTGCTTAATTGGCTTTGCGGTAGATGTGTCAATGTTGTGTTCTATCAATCTAGTGAAACCTAAGCCCTCACTCTCGAATGATGGAAAGAAATCTATCACCTTCTGCAATTTAGCTTTTTGTAAGTCTGACAAGCAGATGTGAGAGGAGTCGTCATCGGGATTGCAATCGTTTTCATTGGCTGAAAAGGAATGTTGGATGGAAATGCCAAATGTTTTCCAGAAATCCATACCGCATATCACGCTCTGCTGTATTGAAGGTACTATTAAGAACTCGAAATTTGATTCCATAGATTTGTACGTCAAAGGGATATAGATTGTACCAGTCACGGATTGTATTTGGCCGAACTATACTTTTGAATTTGTTATACGGTTTGTGGGATATTATTTGTTTGGCCAGTTGTCCGCTAATAACACTTCTATAAGCACCGCTGTCTAGTAGAGCTGAATATTCGAGGCCAAACATCTCTACGATTGTGAAAGGTCAAATGTCATCCTTTTTGTGGATGATAGATGAAACAATACAACGAATAAAAGCTCTTTTGCGCATCAAGAATTTGTGAGTACGCACGGCGGATCGACGTTTGTAAGCGACCATGGAATTTACATTAAAAAGTTGAAGCTTTCGCTTAAGATATTCTTGTAATCGCAAATGATATGGCTTGAAGGTTTGTTTAGTTGGTAAGCCTGGTTTTGTATTTGGCACATTGGGTAAATTATCCGTTGCCATAGCTTTCGGAGTACTTAACTTATCCGAGGCTAGCGGCGGACATCCGTTTTCTGTAGTTTGTGAATGTCCTGCTTTGAGTTTCCCGATACCGGATTACATTTTTCGCAACTGGGCTTATACACATCGGGTGTGCCACAGCCGTAACAGAAAATACGGCGAGGCTTAAGACAATCGTGGTACCTATGATCTTTTCCGTCACAGTTCTAGCATACCAATTTTTCTGCAGCCTTGATTGCGCAGAGCTTCTTCTTCTGACTGATCTTCAGAATCGTATTCGTGAAGAAAAGTGTTGACAAAGCGTTTGCTGGAACTGGGTCGTTGAACTGCCTTGAAACGTGTGCTACGATAGAATTCTTCGTTAACTCGCTATCAGGCATAGGCTCTCGAAGGGAATTGGCTATGATAAGCATTGCGTCGAGGAACTCATCAAAAGTTTCGTTTGAACCCTGCTTACGACGACGCATAACGCTTTTAATCTCGCGATCTGATCTCTGATCCGAGTATCTTTCCTTTAAACGCCTACACAAAACATTCCAGCTCATAACATCCTCGGCTCTACGGACACGCCAGTAAAAAGATAAGGCTGGTCCTGCAAAGAGCAAGTTAGCAAACTGCGACAGCAACTCGAAATTTCCATTCAGGCTTTGAGTGGTCAGACAGTTAACTTGGTATATGAAATCCTCAACTGCGATGTCGTTAACTGAGCCACTGAAATTGATTCGCCAATTTGAAATGACGTTTGAAATCCTGTCAGGACGATCTAAAGAAAGATCGGAAAGATCGCTTCGAGGAGAGTTCCTCACTCGCTGACTGTTTTGACCCTGACTGTTTTGGAAGTTCACATGCCCTGAATTGTTCCGAAATGTTGAGCTGTGTTGTTATCAACAAATGTGGACCTATTTAATTGGGTAAACATCTGGGTCATTTTGTTCATTATAGTTACTTCCGATTCCTGTATTTTATTTGCAATACTTTGCTGAACCATGTCATCGGCTGTATTCGAACTATTGATTTGTCTATTCTCTTGCTGGAGATTGGGGTTACGAATCTGTGTGATGATTGCATTGTTCTGGTTATCCACGTTGCGAGACATAGATCTGGTCATCATACGATTTTCCGGAGCAGAATTTGGAATAATCCAGACGACTGAGAATATGGTTGAGAACAAGTTGGACAAGTGTCGTTGTCTTGCAACCACTGTTGTAGACAATCCTTGTGAAAGCAATGCTTACACGGAGTTTCAATTAAATCCGAATCGAAAACTACTCCACTGCAGAGGGTGCACGTCACTGTATTATCTTCACCTAGAGAGACTAGGTTCTCGTTGCTGTGCCTAACCGACATCCTTACACGATTTAAAACTTACCTATACACTAACTAAACTTTGAGAAGAATACCTTTGATCGAATGATTCGAAGGGATTCGAAATAGAGACTTTATACTACTGAATATTAAATGTGATTATAAAAAGCGAAAAGTTAGATCTACGGTTTGCGATTGAAAAATACGATAGTCATTCAACAATGACAAGCGAATAAATGTTTGAGAACTGTAATTGTTGGCTGAATTAATAATAACAAAATTGCGTTTTGTAGCCAAACCAAATAAAAGAGGAACTAGCCGAATCTATCCAGCTAGAGCAAATCTCGATTTTATTTTGGAAAGGAGGTATTGTTTGAAAACTGAAAACCTGGTATAGAGCCGACTTTAAATCAGAACTATAAATCCTAAGTATCATATAATCAAAGTGGAATGTTTTGAACTATAATGTTCGAGTATAACCGAACTGATAGGAAACATGTAACAAAGCATAACATTTCTGCTGGTATGGCTCCGAAACTATCCAGAATACCATAAATCCGAGTCAAAAATTATATACCGACTGAAACTAACACAACAAAAATGGATGGATTGAACTATTTTCGGGAAGCTCGGCTGTCAAAATGACAGATGCTTGAACAGGCATCGGGCTTGCCCCATTGTTGGGCGCCATTTAATTCTGTAACGAACACACTCGATGAGCGTAGTCCACCCTAACACCTCTGTCTACGTTTTGACCGGTTTGCTCAGGGAGATGGGTGTGGGATTGTGCTAAGATAGACAAATAGTGTCACAGAACTAAAAGTAGTAAACAGAGAGACGATAACGATAAGAATTTCAACCCAAAGGTTAAGATTCGGACGAGAAAATGTACCTATCGAAGATGGAGGCATAGATGGTAATGGCCTCCTTCTATACCCACCCTTCCTGTGAAGTCACATCAGACTCCACTCTTAAACAACCGCTGCGCTACATTCTCAAAACGTGCCCTCAAAAGATGACAACTTAATTCATATTAAACCGCATATTTAATTCAACGATAAATTGGTTCATGGTTCTTAATACTAATAATCCTAGCCCTAGGTCTTAAGACTAAACGTTATTTACGTTCAACAACTCTCTATACGATTTTTTTTGAATGTACGATAAAAAAAAAATGAAAAAGGATATTTGAATTACGTTACGAAATTACGATTACATTACATAGTTGATTAATTAATACTCTTCATCCAATAAAAAGGCACTTGGGCTGGTTACCATTAAATATTCAAAGGCAAACGATTCTTATTTAACACTCCGATATATAACAAAAATTAATTGATTGTAGATAGGTAAATATATATATAAGAAAATTGTGTGGGCTTAGACAAGTATGAATATATGAGTGAATTTAAATGGTTTAACGGCTATGCCGAACTTACGAAATTTCGAACGAAGAAGCAGGCTTGATGACGATCGATGTGCGCTGTAGAACTTTAAATCTATGTATGGGATATATATGTCGTATTATATCATAAGCACACACGAAATATTGAAGGCTAAATAGGAATCGGAAAGTGAATTAGAAACTTGTCTCAAAACGAGTTGGCAGCTCCGGCCAACGATGAACTGGAACAGTTGGAATTGGAACTACAATTCCATTTAAACTACGTCGACCTGCTGCCGCTGTTTTGCCGACGATCGTGCCGAACAGGCGCCGCTGTGGGAACACCTTCAGGCGTGTGGATTCTGCTGCCGATTTGGGGGTGGAGTGAGGTGAGACCTCACGCGGGTATGCACCGGCGATCCTGTTGCAAATTACGAAGTAGATCCCAGCGTGGCTGGAAATATGATCCACCTCACGGCTTACGGGTAGACTTGGCGCTGAAGTGGGAATCCTTTAGGCCGATCGGCGTACCGTTGACGCGGATTGCAGTGCCGCTTGCGGGTTGGCGCTCTGATGATGCGGGTTCTGGGCGTCGGGATGGCGCGGGTTTTGGGCGTCGGGATGGCGCGGGTTCTGGGCGTCGCGCTGATCCAGACGTGGCACCGATACAAAATCACTCCGCTGAAAGCGGCACCTGCTCCTTGCTGTACGCAGAGGGAGGGTTCGCAAAACTGTCGCAATTGGAAATCGGTTGGATGGTTTTCTGTTTTGTGGGGAATTCCAGTCAGATAATGACAATACTTCGGGGAAATTATCTTACCACCAAGATTGTGACTGATTTCGGATAGAATAAGCACAGACTAGCAAGATTACCACACGCGGGAATATGGATGCAATCGGATGACACAATTTTTTTCCAGGAGAAAACGAACCGATCTCGATAGAAGCTTGTGTCAAAGAGGCGGAAATGATGGCGTCTAGAGTGGACGGATGCATAAAATCCCTAAATATGGTATTTTCTGGTATTTTGTGTAAGAATCGGGTCCTTGCTAATAGCAAGGTTGCATTTTGGGGCGAATGACTTAGCTAAAATATCTTAGCTAACACTTAGGCAAAAATATACTGACTCTCACAAACTTGAGGGTGGCGGCTTTCCTGGTGTCCGTGATCGTCTGGTTCCCGATTCGAATTAAGAAATCACTTTTTAAACTTTCAAAGAATTCTTTACTTTATTGGCCACTGCGTAAGCTCTGTTTCACTTGTACATTAGAACTGCTAGCTTCTACTTAACTCTAATGTTAGAGAGCGGGGGTGCAGACTGTTAACAGCCCGTGAGCGAGATGAGAGACCATCCGGATGTAACTGCTGTCTGTTATTCCACTTCCACGGCACGGATGTCGAACTTGCGCGAGCATCGTCGGCTAGGGCACGGATTGGTGGCGGGTGCAGAAATTGGGTTTCACCTTCAGCACCACGTCGGTTTTGAAGGCGCCCGTCCGTGACCTTATGGTCGCCGAACAGACCGTCTCGTTTCCGACGCTCGTTCTGGGAAGCCGGAACGCCGCGGCCAGCGACCGGTCGATGGTATTCACTGGGGTACACGGGTCGATTAGGGCTCTGCGAGGACGTGGAGCCACGATTTTAATGCTTTAATAAAAAAAAGCGTATTAAGTATCAATTGTGAACAGATTTTGAAGCATGAGGACAGAAGGCACTACTTAGGAAGAGTAGAGGTTGCAAGAAAGGACCCGCAGAGCCTTGTCCAACTTGGCAAACCGTTCCAGAAAATCTTCGGATGGGGCCCGGCGAAATTGACCTTCACAGCACGCTGCTCTAAGTCTGTGACTGGAGGTGTAAGCCCCAGTGTTGTCCACTTGTCATTTGGCTGTTGTAACCAATCCAGTCCTTCCCAACAGAGTTGGCTGTCAACCAGCACCCGCAGCGAAACGCCTCGACTGGCTAGGTCCGCGGAATTATGCTCAGATCGCACATGCGCCCAATGCTCAGCGCTTGTCACCTGAGTAGTCTTGGTCACTCGGTTTGCTACAACCATGCGAGGACGACGGTGAATTCAGTCCAGCAGAAAATGTCGGAATTGAAAATCGGTATATTCGGAAGAATAGCTGTGGTAATTTCTGAAAACAACAACGCCCCACAAAGCTCGAACCTTGGAAGGGACACCGTTTTAACAAGGACGACTCGGGTTTTAACTGTAAGCATAAGTGTCATAATGTGATGGCCTACTTCAGCCCGCAAGAATATTGCGGCCCCATATGCCTTCTGCGACGCATCACAATAACCCTTTTTCTCTTTCACTTTCACCACTGGCTGGAAACTAACCCACCTTGAAATACGGGTCTATTCAAGCTCGGAATAGCTGCGCAAAAATTCATTTCGGTTGGAATATTTTCATCCCAGTCCAACTCTTAGTATATGTAGATTCAATCGAAACTGGCGGTGGTACAAAATAAAACTCATCCGAGGCCGCATTCCACCGAAGACCTGTTATTTGTTCTCGGTTTATTTGAAACAAATTCTTTAATTACTAAATCATCATTAAGCCAAAAGCTTTCAAAAAGTAAAACATTAAAAACATCAGGAGGAGCAAATATTTTAAGATATCCTACGAGCGTATGAAAATCGAAATTGTTCAACTGCAATATTTTGGGATGCGAATTTTACGTATAAATTCCAGAACATCCTCAGATGTGGTATCTGGGGTAAATCTAGAAACAAATAATTGATTTCTTTTGTGGAACAACTGAATGTTTCTTACGCCCCCCAGCAGCAGTCTGAACCTCTTTGGGCTAAGATCCAAGAACGGTGCCTTCTGTACCTATAGGTATGGTCGGCACTGATTTCTTTGACTTAGCCAGTACAGAAGCTTTTATTCCGAAAACATGGGCTTCACACGAGCTAGCTGTATCCATACGCATAGTTTGTTCGTTTACCCCTGTGTCAACAGGAACTGCTGCTACCAAGTTCGGATTTGGGTTGGATTTTAAACGTATTAAACGTATTTTAGACGTAATAACGGCGGTTACGCTGGATTTCTTACGTTTAGGCGACTCTGTTAATAATTTTTTATTATTAAACTAGGCACAGACGGTATTGAACCCCTCATTGAGTTGCCTAAAAACACCTGTGATATTCAATAGGCTGTCTCGAATGTGCTTCATAAAGCCGCTCATCTCAACCACCATTTCTTTGCAGGACCCACATGACCACATAAGACCAGAGTTAAGATCACTAAAATCTTTTACTCTGCCGGTGAATCCTGCACATTTGACGTGCATCATCGAATCACAGAGCCAGGAAAAAATAAAAGGGTCTTTCGTTGAAGACGCAAGTGTGCAGTTTTTCTTGGAACAGACAAGGGCCATTATAGGACAAACAAAAAGCAAAAATGAAAGGAAATAAAATATCAAAAATACTCTATTGACTGAGCGTGGCTTGTGCGATACTAACAACTTTCAGCACGAACAAATACAAAATCAAGTAAGAGAGGGAGAGTTGCAGATATAGCACCGAAAAAGTCTTCCAGAAATTCAGCGGGTTCATAGAGAGCAAATTACAGTTATAAAATAGAGCAAGGGAGATTGAGAGGGAGTAAAAGAGTTTTAGCAAGTTTAGGCGTAAGTTACAAAAACAAAGTTATGACATTAAACAAATCTAATAGAAATGTTAAAATAACTATTAACACGTACCAGCTAAAAAAAAAATTACAAGCGCAATTGTAAGGCTAATCTTTGTAAATAAATACACACAGCACACTCGCACAAAATCACTGAAAAAGACTAAAACTCGGAGCACAAAAGTAAACACAGCTGTTCACAAGCGACGCTTAATCGAATATGAGAGTGGAAGCTCGGTCCAACATCGATCTATGTATGGCACTCGGTACATGGATAGAAACTATCAAGATTTTAAACATTCTCTGACCATTTCCCGCTGGAAATTACAATCATTCTCTACACAACTTCGATCGCAGTCACAGTTCCGCTTGGACTTCTACCAAGTTTAATTTGGCAAAGTCAGGAGAACGAAACAACGGACAGGAAGCAGGCAGCAAACTGTTTTTCGATCACACGGCCCACGTTGGGTTCCAATTCAATTTGCCAATTAAATTTAATCCGTTTGATGCTGACTGCGTGAAATTGATCTGGGTGGGAATGACTTGGAGGCCTGGTTGACAGAAATAGCTGACCACGGACTTACCTCGGGCCTGTCAAAGTTATCTGGAAATTAGCTCTCGGCTCAAAGTTTATAAATTTGGTAAGAGCCCCTAAATAATGTGTTATATAACTTGCACGGGGATTTTTTCGGATTCAGTTGATTTTTTGATGATGCTAACGATTTCGTTGGGGGAAAATTCCGTAAGTCTTTGTTGCAAACTGCATATCATACCTTTAAAGTTGCTTTTTGGCTTCTCCGGCGATTGCTACTGCTAGGCCATGTTCGCTTCTTGTTATGCTGATTGCAGAACTGAAATTTTTGAGGCAAGGTTTGCCAGTCCTGATTTTGAAGCGCTTGCGTGTGTTACATTTTTGTGTGTGGGTCCTAGTAAGAATCTGGCTGCAGTCGAGAATAAGACTTAAGGGCTTGCGTGCAGTAATTATTATTCTTATTATTACTATTGTTATTATTATTTTTATAATCATTATAAGGCGGACAAGCCGGTGGAGGCTTTATTGTATAGGCCACTCTGAATTCTGGATACGGTGGTTAAAATTCTTGAAAGAATAATCCACTGCCCTTGTCGGAATTCGCAGTATCAACGTAGACAGAAATTGGATGCCCGAAAAATACTATAAAGGTGCTTATGTGGCAAGGAAAACACGCTGAAACAAAATTAGAGCAATATATGTAAACAGTTTGGAAATGTGTCACATTAATTATGCCTTCAAAAGCCAAAAGTATAAGTCATAAAACCAAAAAGAATCAAAAACAAGAAAGGAAGTTAACTTCGGCAAGCCGAAGTGTTTATACCCTTGCAGTTATAAAAATAATCAATAATTTTATTAAATTGAATTCGAAATTCTTAAAAATATAAAAATTTATATTCCCAATATAATAAGATATTATGTCAAAAAGCCCCAAAGCTATAATTTGTTTCACATTATTTTCCACCAATTATCCGATCGTTCCTATGACAGCTATATGATATAGTCGTCCGATTTTAATAAAATTTAATTCGAAATTCAGAACTAATTTAAAAATGTTATTTTCAAGCTTAGAAAAGTAAATGTTAAAAAACAAGAAAAATATAATTTTTTAAAAAATTTTTCCCCGATTGTTCCTATAGAGCTATAAGATATAGTTGGTCGATCCGGCTGGTTCTGACTTGTATACTACCTGCAATAGAAAGAAGACATTTGGGAAAGTTTCAGCCCAATAGCTTTAAAACTGAAAGACTAGTTTGCGTTGAAACGGACGGACAGACGGACGGGCAGACGGACATGGCTTGATCGACTCGTGTTGTGACGCTGATCAAGAATATATAAAATTTATGGGGTCTGAAACGTCTCCTTCACTGCGTTGAAAACTCTGACTGAATGTAGTAGATGTAGTCCTTTGTTAGAATACCATAAAGAGACTGGACATCAGAATATTGTCCTATAAGGGGGCAAGACTAAAAAATAAGCTTATATATAATGATTTCTTTTAGTACATTACGTCGATTCAAATTCTGTCTGAAACATTACATGAAGCAAAATTGGATGCTGCCGAAGTCAAACTTAAAGACTTTGTGCTTAGATGCGTACCTGCCATCCGAAACAGTGCCAAAGGACGAGCAAGTGGTGAAATGCTATTTGGAATAAATTAAGAACTTCACGACCGGAATATAATCAGATAGATGTATGTGAGACTTCTTCGTCCAACAGTTTGTGGCTAGCTCCCTCAATGAAGCCCGCAATGCCAATGACAAAGTAACAAACGCCAATGTCCAGCACCTAAAGAACTTGATCGAGCTGTTTGGCTTCACGGTGGTCAATGGAAGGTCGTCAGCCGATCCTTTGGGCGATTACACTTTTATGAGAGGTGCAGCCCGGTCCTCCATCGACCTATGTATGACATGCGGTACATGAATATAGAAATTTTTAAAGACTTCCAAGTGAGCAGTAAAATATTTTTTGACCATCTCCCGTTGGAAGTTACGGTTTTTCTCTCCACAATATCGAACGCAATCAGAACGGCGCTTGGACTTATACCAAGTTTGATTCGGCGAAATCAAGGGAGTGAAATCTATAGGACAAAGTCGGACCGAAACCCGGCAACAAATTGTATGGCAGATTTGATAACCCCTGACAAAATTGAAGGATTTCTTAAAAAGTTCATTACCAAAGCCGTTGATAATCGAGACCGAAGAAGGTTCAGAGACTTTAAGCAAGAGTGGTAGGCGGAGCAGTATAAGGCATCTAAAAATACGAGCTGCCTTATACTGCGCCGCGTACCACTCTTGCTTAAAGTCTCTGGACCTTTAACATGGACAAGGCAGGTTAAATCAACAAACTCAGCACGTGCTTTGGTAATGTATCATGAAGCAAACTGACCCCAATTTAACATTAACCTAGCGAGATCAATGGGTTCCCGAACAGATAGCATTGCATAATGGAATACTAATAGAAAACTCTTTCGGAATTTATTTGTTAAATTAATGGATGTTATTGCGGATAATATAGAAAACCATTTACATGATCTTCTAGCGCCTTCAGATTGGATGCTATTGCTGCAATGCCTTGGGGAAAAAACAGTCTTTTAGTGGCTGTATAAAAGGCCAAAAATTTGAAATAGTACTTGTATGTTAAAAAAATAAGCTCACCAGGGCTTAACAGGATACCACAATTCAAAATCAGCTTTGTCACTGCATTCAACACGTTCTTGGAATTAGAATCATTCCCAAAAGAGTTTTTAAGAAGCTATATTTTTTCTATCTTTAAAAGACCCGAAAGTGACGTCTAACTACAAAGGAATCTCTTTTCAAAACTCGTTAGCTATAGTCTTTCCTGCGCTACTACTCGATCGGCTTAGAAACTGGTTAAAAGACAGCAATATTCTTACTGAATTTCAAACCAGGCTTAGTAAAGAAATTTCACATAAGACACTATACCGACAGCGGCAAACAAGTTTTGTGCGTTCCTTGTAGATTTCAGAAGTGCCTTTAACTTTATAGTCAGAAGAACCCTAATCTACAAGCTTGACAATATCAGCACATAACCAAATATCTCCAAGTTTGCAGAAGTAGAGAATTTGTAGACCAAGGATGGAGTATGAGAGTTTGGAGACCTGGCGGGCAGAGCTAGAGTGCCAGGTGCAAAAGGAATAACCAAACCCCGCCGCACTTTGGACTTTTCCGTGAACTTTGACCCAGGAGATTAACTGCCACATCTTGGCAGCGGAGCAGCACACAGGCGTGTGACATGCATCACGGGAACCAGCGGGACGGCAGCATTATGCAGGACTTCGGTTGCAAGCTGTTCATAAAAGACAAATGCTCCAAACAATAAACATGGACTTTGGACCCGAGTGAAGAGATTCCGGGGCCGTGCGGTAAATAACGTGCTCCTATATAAAGCTGGTGGGCGCTGACAGCTGGATTATCAGTCGATCACAAGGAGTCAAACCATCAAGATTAGTCAAGATATCAAAGTGAATAGCCACAACCAAATTAAGTACAAGGAAGCCACAACAAGTCAAGTTAATCGGGATTGGGATACCAGGAAACCCCGGATCAAGACAGAGATAGCTGGGGTTCAGAGGGCATCACACGGCTAGGTCAAGGCGATCTGTTAATTCCTATCAACTAAATCCTGTCGTTACCTCCTGGACAGTCTAACAGAATTTAAGCAATGAAGGTCTGCGATAATCCCAGTGTACCCCGCCGCAAGCACTACTTTGACGCGTCACGGCGAGAGTCCAGTAAGTCAAGTGGAAACTGAGCAGGTCCTAGTGCGATCAACCAGACGTAAACCAGCCAGAAATAAACGTTCGTTTACACTGTGCATGGAAGCGAAGTAAAGAGCGAGGCAGCTTCCTGGCGTTTAACCTTGACTGTCCGCGCGATCTTAGCAGAAACCCCAGTGGGTCCATCCGGAAGGGCGGTTGTATGTCAAGGGGAGTAATTCTGAAAAGCACAGCATCTTTTTAATTTAGTCTGAGAACGGTGATGCTTCCCTAAACCCGCGCGGCTGACACCCTCGCGAGTCAGAGTTGTGATTAACAGTCGCCGAGCTATCTCGGCTTCTTTAGGAAGCTACATCCCTGGAACACCGAGTCAACGTAGCGAAAGTTCATCGAGGCAACCATCAGAGATGCCGAATACAACAAGTGGCGATATATCCGCAATAAACTTACTACGAACCCGTGAAATCTGTGCTTTCCCACTCACCGTTCAGTATCTCGAACGGTCGCGATTATATAAATTTGATGGGCCGCACGAATCTCGTAGTGAGCAAGCCACAAAAATCAGTTCGTTGCATCTGGCGCTTAAAACGTGATTGTCCCAGCAATGAAAGCAACTAAAACAGAATAGGAATGAAGTGAATCTACCGCCTTAAAAATAAGGACTTTGTCCATGTCGCACAGAGGCTTAATGTCACCCTGGACGATTTCCAAACTCTCACGTTTTTCATTCTTGATCACCAAACTGTCACGTTCCCCAAACTCTCACGTTCTCTATTCTCTCTTCGCAGCGCCGTTACAACGCGAATTTGCCGCGTACCTGGTAAGCGGCCATCTGCTGTAACTGCTGCCGGGATTTGTTTGGAGTTATTCAACTCCTTGCTAAACATATGGCGCCGTCAACCAAACGTGGGCGTAGCCGATTTGTACCTGACTTCGCAAAAATAGTCAAACCTCTCAAAGATTACAATCGCAAGTGCAATAAGTGGGTGTGCACAACAAAACATCTGACGGCATTCGAAGAGGTAAAGGCGAGACTCATTGCAGACACCTTACTGGCGTGTCTGGATTTCGACAAACCAATTACCCTGCGATAATCTACAGGGATCTTCAGAAAGACACAAGACTGAAGCACCGGGTCAACAAAGCGAGGGTTCATCAGGGCAACCAGGATCGTCAGAGATGCCGAAGAATACAAGTGGTGAAATATCCTCATATCGCGTATTTATAAATTTGGTGTTCGTCACACACAATCTAAAGAGTTAGTCACACGAATTTCGTAGCGAGCAGACCACAAAAATCAGTTCGTTGCATTCGGCGCCCAAAACGTGATTGTCCCAATAATGAAAGCAACTAAATAAGAATGGGAAAGAAGTGAATCTACCGTCTTAGGAAGGAGGAATCCGACATGTCGCAAAGAGGCTTTATGTCAGCCTGGACGGAAGATTAGAAGACATGAGAAGGACATGTGGCCCATAATTCTCCGATGCCGGAATTGCTTCGCCAACAATAAGCAATGGAAAACATGGGCAGGGCCGCGTTCGAATTTCAAAATGCTGCTGGTGCTGATAGATCAAGTTGGTCGAATCCCTAGAAAGCTTTCAAAGAACGCATAATTGCGAGGTATAGGTTGCCGAAAGTAGTCAGTATTTCTAGAGTTTCCAAGCAACAGTTCACACCCAGCAGGAGAACCCGACTGAGGGAGCAATTAGTACGTTGAAGACACTGATAGCGAAATTCACCGGGCAGGACCAAATAAACTGGGAAGAAAAATGACGTGAAATCATAAGAGCAGTTGACACGAGCGTTTCGGAATCCACACACCGTCGTTCATTACCCAAGGTAGAGAACCATCATTACCGAGGGCCCTATACGACAGAGAGACGACTGACTGAGACCTCGGAGAAGGCCAACAAACTCAGGAAAATTTTCGAGATTGTAAGGCGTGATATAGAGTCTCTCAGAATCAGGTTAGGCATTATAACCTAAGGAAGCCAGCGGAGGGTGTCGTCGTATGCACCGAGGAACGCCACTTATTAAAAGCGCCCGAGGGGTTCGAATCAAAATTGGCCCCAAGATACGACGGACCTTACCAAGTCGCCTTACCTTCGCGTCAGCAGTAATCTGCAAAGTACGCCACGTAAACACGTAAGCGAGCTGAACCAGCACCCAACGCAAAACACAAGCAAGCAGCTACAACAAGCAGATACAACAGACGCAAAGCAACATTGCATCTTCAAAGATTCTTAAAGAACACAACGAAAAGACTACCGATAGTCCATTGCGCCAGATCCAGCTTTGTAGTTCAAGGCACACTGGGTTCTTAATAACTTTCCCAGCGATACCCTGGTTTCTCGTCGCAGGTCTCTATTGCTCGACGATTTGACTTGTTGCTGTTGTTAGTCAATCGGTTCTTTGGGATTGATAACTCACTGATCTTGATGTACTGAATCCTCGTGATCAATTGCTCCAGCTGCCAGCGGTTTGGCATTATCTTATACTGTTATTTCCCTTTTACACTCGGCACTCTAGTACTCTCCAGTAAAGGTCGAAAGTCCATGGATACTGTTTGACCCCTTTGACCTTGACCCAAGCCTTCAACCTGGAGTCCTTTTTCTTGGAGCTGTCTTGTACATTCCCCTACTTCTCTTCTCTAAACTAGTCCAGATGGAGTAGCCGATGCACTTGGTTCATATTGGTTCCCTAGGAAAATCGGGTCGTCAACGAATCAGGTATTATCCGAACCTCATTTAAATTTCTATTGGTGGTACCCATATTAAGATTCCGTAGGGGAACCAACACTACGGAAAATATATTCGCCGCTCAAATTGGCTGTTAGACAGTAAAGAAAGCTTAATAACATTACCGGGGAACACACGAGTCGACTTGAGTCTAAGTATGACTTATGAATTACAAAATATCATTCCCCTTCTGTATATCCGAGGACATGACTTACGAATTACAGAAAAGAAACACTTCTGGATTAGAGGAAGAATATTAACAAAGAATGTAAAACAAACGCGCCCCAAGAATCCTAAATTAGATCGGATTAGGGATGAGAAAGTAAAAACAAGAGCGCCCGCTATAGTCGAGAGCCTCGATTATTGGATACGCGTTACTCAGCTTAAAAAAGCAAAACGGAAAAGGAAATATATAAGCAGCAAAATGATATTTTAGGGCGCCACCAACTGACTATTTCTTGTTTAGGTCACTCGACAGATATTGATGATACAACTGTAATCCATACAGATTTTGCGGATTGTGGTTGTTAGTGTGGGCGTGGCAACCCTCTGGAATAAACTTTCGCTTCGCATGAAGCCCAGGAATCTGCATACCTAGTCAGATTGCTCTAGCTTTTATAATTTTTGATATCTCAGCGTTCATACGATCATCAAGAAAATAAATACTTTATGGGGTCGGAAAAGCTTCCTCTTTGTTGTTACATACTATATATAATATATATAATTCTTTGCGACCCGTTTTCCAAATAACTTAAGGGCGTATAGTACGTAAATTATTTTGTTTTTATACCCTTCCAGAGGAAATATTGATTTCAGTCAGAAGTTTGCAACGCAGTAAAGGAAACGTTTCCGACCCCATAAAGTATATATATTCTTAATCAGCGTTACTAGACGAGTCGATCTACGCAAACTAGTCTCTCAGTTTTTAAGCTATCGGGCTGAAACTTTCGCAAAAGTCTTCTTTCTATGGCAGGTAGTATATACTCGTAGAATACCTGCCGTGACCGCTACTCGTTTAAATAGTGATATCTTTCCAATTTTTCTCCGACTGACAGTAAATGTTAATACAATATTCGTCAAACGTTGTACGTCAAAAAAAATTTTAAAAAACAAGAAAGAAAGTTAACTTTGGCAAGCCGAAGTTTGTATACCCTTGCAGTTATAAGAAATAATCAACTTTAGTAAATAATTTGTTTCATATTATTTTCGCACTAATTTTCCGATCGTTCCCATGACAGCTATATGATATAGTCGTCCGATTTGGATAAATTTTAAATCGAATTTCAGAACTAATTAAAAAATGTTATTTCCAAGCTTAGAAGGTTCTCTGTTAAGAAACACCAAATATATAATGTTAATAAAAATTTAAAAAAATTATATAAAATTTAAATCGAATTTCAGAACTAATTAAAAAATGTTATTTCCAAGCTTAGAAGGTTATCTGTTAAGAAACACCGAATATATAATGTTTTCATATTATATTACCACTACATATTTTCATATACTCCGCAGCTGGCGCTGACACTGGGCGAATATAGATCAGATGTTTGTGTCCTTCGTACCGAACAGTTACACATCGTTACGCTGCAGTATCTGTTAATTGAAGTTTTCTGTGTGTGCATCAGCGACTCTATGTAAATATAAAAGAATTTTTTACTGACCGCGCAGAAAACTTCTAATCGTACTCATGAACAGTATCTTGGCGGTCGGCCATGCATATCTTTTAATTTTTCTATACAAAACCAGGGTTCTTTTCTCATAATTAAACAAAAGAACTTGGAATAAACGCAAAACAAAAGGCAGCTAAACAATGTTAAATTTATTAAATGGGTCTCGCGTGGTTCCATATTCACTCGATTTTCCATGAGCAAACACCCATCATTCTCCTAACTTCGTGAGGGGAGCACCATAAGCGATCCCTATCCCACATCGACGATAAATACATGCACATTTTTTCACTTTCAATTGTGCACACAAAAATCATATTTCCACTTGAATTTTAGTAATCACACGCATATACATCCAAACTCAACACGTACAACATTGCACAGATTGGGTCTTACCACATTTTTCGCGCGCACTTTGGCTGTACCGGACTCTTAGCACCTCTTGTCTTGATTGCATACCACGCGTTTTCTGGTATTTCTTCAGTACAGTGAGAAAGTGCAAATTTTCGACATTTAATAGCAGCATTGCATAGGCATTTACATATTAGGAATAACCTGTAAAAGGGGAAAGTGCTGATAACAATGGGTTGAATGTGAAACCGTTGGTAGAACTACCTCAGCAAAGGATGATGCAAACGAAATTCTGGTAAATTTCAGAAGAATCGCACAAAAATGAGGCCACGTTCTTAGTCAAGAACCACTCCCAAAATAATTCAAAATGGAAAACCGCTCAGATATTTTAAATGAGTTAGATGATCTATGTGTATCAGCAAAGGCATTGCAATCGTTCTGAAAAAGAAATAAATCATTCTCTCTTCGCAAGCAATCAAAGTTTAAATTCTTCGACAAGCCACAGTAGAATACTACCACATATTAAAATCCCAAAATTTTACGGTAACTACGCCGAGTTTACAAATTGAATAGGTTTGTTCATAGCTTGGTTTAGCATGTCGAAAAGTTTAACCATCTGCTACCCTGTTTGGAAATGGAAGCGTTAGGAACAATAAAGGCTTACCAGATCAAAAAAGCAAGTCATGCCAAAGCCCATGCGGCCCTGATCAGGGGTTATGATAATCCGTGTCTAATATTATTAAGAAGTATACCTGGCTTGTTTTGTAAGGATGAGAGGAACAACTAAGTAACGGCCTAATTCCGTTATGGAAAAAAATAAAACCCAAAAAAGGTATTAAATTTACTTTTTATAAAAATAAATTTAAAATTTTTTTTATAAAAAGCCATAATAATTCTTGGTCAATTAGTAAAAACGTCATAAAGATATCATAAAACAGTCAGAAGTAATAGGACAATGACCACATTGTGACCCCTAAACCTCCGGTAAAACTCAAAATTTCGGAAAACCGTTCAAACAAAGTTCTTATTTTGTTTTTTTTTTTTCCTTGAAGGTATCTAGATGAGTACTTCTGGCGTATTTGTCCTTTCCCAAACATGTCGCTAAGCAAGGGTCGACCAACATGTCGACGCGCTTAGGTTTCTGGACGATAACCTGAGATCGATGCCAGATATATTAATGCCTAAAGGGAGTCGTTTTGATAAATTAAACATTGAGTACCTGCACTACGTAAACGCCCACGTAGGACCGCGTGCGCTAGTAGGCATGCTTCGGCGGGCAATCTGGTCGATCAGTCGACCCCTTGGAATTGGCGGAGTCGATCTGTTCACATTAAACTCGACGAGCCCAATCGGTGTGAGGCTTGCAGTTATTTCTCAATCCTCTGGCATAAGCTGGATCTGATTATAAGTGCAGATCAGACCGTTTCTAAAGAATACGGATTTGCTGACGAAAACCTGGTTAATGTCGTGACATTTGGCAACAAGTACCGGTCGGGAACAGTGTTAGCGTTCAACGGACGATAACATTCACTAGCCGAAATATCCTTATTTTTCTTCACCATATGTAATGGCGATGCACAGACTCTGCTGCTTGGGTGACATATTACAGCATTAAGCATCAACAGGATACAGAGATTGGTATTTATATTGCGTAACGATATCAATATAATTTTTATTTGGTGTGTACGGTTAAGATGGGTAGACACTAACACGTTTCTCGTCCCGTATGTTTTTATTGGTATTTCATTGGCGGCAAACAGGAGATGGTTGGCATCGGGCGAAGGAAGTAACTGCGTTGACCATGGGCCCCCTGTACTCCCAAGTCCAAACAGCCAATAATCAAAGATTATCATGATCGCCTTGAGTAATCGACACTACGAGTCGCAATCCTTTGCTCCTTCTCCTTGTCGCTATTTATAAACATTACATGGCTAGATCATCTTGTCTAGTTTGCTGATCCAGAATATACATTCTTTGTGGTTGCAGACACGTCGCCTTTAGAAATCAAGAAAGGCTACAAATATGAATTCATACGGGAGCGGCAGCCGAAAAAATATATTTGTGGTAAAAGTCATAGCAAATAACAGTGAAAGCTGCTCTTTATGTTTGAATTTCCATATCATATATCTTTCAATAATATTTATTTATTAAATACATTGTCCTAGTTATATACACTTATATAAATATTTTTGAGCAGTTATTTTATAATTATATATGTATATTTTATTAAATTTGTTTACTATTAAACTTAAAGTAAGGTTATATTATAATTGTATATTTAATGAAACTGATATCCGATATAACATTTTAGTTTGTATTTAGGTAATATCTCCTACATACATAGCCGAATAGAGTACACTTAGAAAAAAATAAACGAACCTCAATCATACAGTTTTACCATGCTCGCCCCTGTAAAGGTAAATATCCACCACATTGCTGCTGATGTCCATTGGAAATGAAATTATTTTGGTTTCTGTATGCCATTGCTAAGCTATTTGACATCAAAGTATTATTGCAGGGCTGTTGCAGCATAGCAACGTTGGAACCTCCAACAGTCCCATAACCAGCGAGTAAAGAAGTAGATGTATCTGGCGAGTGAGAATTTGGAGCATCTCCTGTAATTAGATTGAGACCGCTCGACACATTAGCAGTTCCAGAAACTCCTCCGCTATTGGTATTTCCACTATTTGTAGAACCGTTATTATTTCCTGCCGACGTGGTACTATTTCCATGTGATTGCGATTGAGTCGAATTGTTATTTCCGGAACAGGGCTTACCATCCTTTACAAGTACAGGAACGGCAACACGTCTCGGTGAGCTTGCAGACTAGAATCAAAGATAAAAATAATTACTTTAAAAAAATCTATTATATTAAAAATAATTAAAAGTTTATAAAAGCGTATTGTAAAATACTATAATTAAATAGCTCGAATTTATCAGTAAGTCTCTTAAAATATTATTAAGTAGTAAACCACTATTTTTAAACAAGAAAGAACGCTAAAGTAGAGTGTACCGACTAACTAACCGTGTTAAAAAAATACTTTTTACATGTTACGTACGTCCTCCAAATAGAAAGAGTCATATAGAAACACAACGGTAAATCTTAAGTCGAGGGGAGAGGTGCATTTAACTAACCACACTCAAACTGGTGAAGGAAGAAGAAAATGCCATTTAGAAACTCGAGGATTATGATCGACCTTCTGGTAACCATACTTGGTGCAACAGTCAGCGTGAAAAGTAATCGTAGTCTGTTCGATCCATACTGGCAACAAAGTTAAAGCTCTAGTCTGGTATAGGGACCTAAAGCGATTAGAAAAGGGGGAGGAATCCATTCTGGTGTCTTGCTGACGGATGACGCTAGCTCCGAAGCAAGGCGACTTTTCAGGCGCGTTCACGTTGTCTACTGCCACCAAGACAAGCCACTTTACCCAACAGAATTTGAGGAGGATACAAATAGCAGAATATTGTGTGACGGACAACCGCCGCCAATATAATCAAAGAACGAAAGGACTATCAACCATAAGAGCGACTTCGTTTGTCTGTGTCGACGAGAGAAGTGGAGTAGGTAAGAAATAAAGATCGTATTGCTCGCGACGACCTATGTGTGAAGGGAAGGGAACGTGGTCGAAATACATACCGATCGTATTGCGAAAAAGCGATAGTTTTGCTATGTTATTTCCAAGCTGAGAAGGTTATATGCTAAAAACACCAAAGATATATATTTTTTTAATTTTTCCGATAGTCCCTATGAGAGCTATAAGATATAGTTGTCAGATCCGACTGGTTCCGACTTATATACTACCTGCAATAGAAAAAAGACTTTTAAAAAAGTTTCATCCCGATAGCTTCAAAAGTGAGAGACTAGTTTGCGTAGAAACGGACAGACAGACGGACATGACTAGATCGACCCGTCAAGTGACGCTGATCAAGAATATATATACTTATATGGTGTCGGAAACGTCTCCTTCACTGCGTTGCGAACTTCTGACTGAAATTATTATACCCTCTGCAAGGGTATTAAAAAAAGGGTATACAAATATAAACAAAATGATATTTGACAAATTCTTTTTGCAGTTACTACTATTTTAAACGTTATTTTAGTGTTCTTGAATCATTCTAATGATGTGACACAGCTCTTAAATATATCTCTATTAAACTGGTATTTAAAAATCCTACGCAGCCTACAAAACTTAATTTGTAACCCGTGACATGAAGCTTACTGCCAGAATTTATTATCAACATAATGCGAAAATGTTTCGGTTTTTAACGAACCAATCTAAAGAAAGAAAATAAATTTGGGGTAAAAATTTAATCAAGCCACTATTTTAAATAACATAAAACAAATGGGAACATATTGATTTTGTCAATAAAATTTGCAAAGTCCAATCTAACACCGCTGCTAGCTGTATCTCGATTTACTTGTAGAACACAGATCAATAGAGCTACCGATTCTGATCAAGAATAAAAGTACTTCTCTTAGTTACTTTAAATTTTCTTTAAACTAAAAAAAAAAAAAAACAAGACTATGAATAAAATAGCAAAGCCTCTATTTTCAAGACGTAACACAGATCCAAAGAGCCGGACGTACAGGCGAACATTGCTAGATCGACTTCCTAGGGATCCTGATGAAGAATATATATTATGTTAGAAACGTTTTCTAACCGAAATCATAATACATCGACAAGGATATAAAAATGTGTAAAGTGGTACAAACTCTTCCAAGATGGACAAAAAGATGCCAACCACGAGCCTCGCTCCCCCAACAAATACTGAAAATGTTCAGGAAGTGAAGAAAGTTGTTTTGGAAAATCGTCGCATCACTATCAGAGAAGTTAATAAGGATGTCGGTATATCGCTGGGCTCATTCCATGAAATTTTCTCAAATTAATTTTTAGAGAACGGACCGTTAAATGACGTCAACGACGATGCAGATTTACTCAGAAGGGTCGAAACTGGTGCCAAACCATGGGAATATATTTATGATATCGAAACCAAAGCCCCATCGTCCCAATGAAAGAGCCCAGATTAGCCAAGACCGAAAAAATTAAAATCGAAGAGCACGCAATACACTTATAACTTATAATACTGTGTTTTTGCAATGTCAAATTCCCATTAATGATATATAATACTGGTATGAATACACTTTTTTTTATACAAGTAAGTTTATTAGATACAAATGGTCACACCTTTTTCCATCAGTCCATTATCTCTGCATTTTACTCATGGTTTAAAGAAATCGTGAAAACCATAGCGTAAACATATTAAAAAAGAGATATCATTTAGGTATATCGACACTGACCATCTTAAATACCCCTTTGACAAGGAGAGCAAAAACCAACAGAACCACTCCCTAGAATTGATGATATATTAGATCAACTAAGTAGATATGGACTTTTGTTAGTCGCATAATAAGAACGCAATTATTTTCTGCTTGACGTATTTGACAGTGTTTAAGCTTAGGCGTGCGTTTTATTATCTATTTTTTTGGCTTAAATAAAATGCTCATGCGGAGACTACGTATCAATAGTGTCGGCAAAAGTAGAAAAGTGGCCACCCTTTCAGTGAAGTTCGAACTAGGTGTATATGGGTGACGCTTTAGGTGTGCTTTTGAAAAATGACTTCCTGGAAGTATATTTTCATCCCTCTCGCACTATAAAAAAAAACACTGTGGTCGGCACTCCACGTAGTGACAAAGCGCGCCAGGTGGGTGTGCGAAGGCGACTACTATATATGCACGAAGATGTGAAAATCTACTGTAATCTACAGTAAAACATCAATCGAAAGGGTATTGCAAAAACTAAAAGACTTTTAGAAAATCATCTGGTTTGGGGGAAAGAGTGGTGAAAGGGTGTAAGTGAAAATTGGAAAATTTTTATCTTTTGGGATCGGTGGGAATAATTAATATTCACCTTATTGTACTTTTACTTAAAATACGCGACAAATTACACCTCAAATGTCAAAATCGGTTGTTCCATTCAAAAGAATTACTCAAAACCAGATTTTGGGGGACTTCTCAAAATGAAACTAGGAAGAACGCTATAGTCGAGTGCCTCGATGGAGATATATAGGTAGGTATAGGTCTATAGGTATTGATGAGATTAATACATTGCAGTTAACATTTTTTTTCTATTAAAAACGGATTGTGGGCGTGGCACCCTGCTGAAAGAAAGTTGCAATGCGTAGGAATATTCTAGCTCTTAAAGTTTCCGATATCTCAGCGTTCATACCAGCGTTTATATGGACGGACGGTCGGACAGACGGACATGGCTAAATCGACTCGGCTAGTGATCCTGACCAAGAATATATATACTTTATGGACGAATTTAGTATACCCTTGTACTCTGCGAGTAACGGGTAAAAAAAATAATTCTGTTTGTCAGCTTGTCCTAAAATTATGTTTTAAAATGCTAGAAATTTAAGGCGATGCTAAACAGCTCAATATAAAAACATTAGTTTTACCACTTTTGGAAAAACTCGCCAGCTAGAATTGGCTCAAACACTTACACCCCCAACTTCCAAACTAATAATATGGTGATCAGCAATTCTCAAAACCAATGGGTGATACTGAGCGCTTAGTACTGTTACCAATTGGGCTACGATTGGTTTGTTGGGTGCTGGTCATGTTAAGCACCCTTGTGTTATTCTTTTTTTCTGTGTTCCACTTGCGTGTTGTTATATACATATACTCGTATTCTAATACAGTCCACCTCAACAACAACTTCTAATACAGTCCACTCCAAGTAATTTTTTCCTAAAATTACTGCTTAGTATTTCTTAGCCTTAAAAATCAATCCTAATTTAAGCAGATTTACTTCAGCAAAAACGTCTACAATTAAATTGTGCAGGTGAAAAACAAACGCACCGACAAACAAACATAAGTCTTCACAATTCTCGCTATGTTATTCCGCTATTCGCACCCACATAGTACATATACTCGAACATCTTCGTTTTACCAGTGCACAGTGGGTCAAGGGATCTCAATAATAGTTTGTAGCAAACTTGAAAAATTAAAGTCCGTATATTTTTACAAAAATCCATGCGGCAAGCGGTAAAGGCTGCATATGCTCCGATTGCGTTATGGCTGCATGCGAGAACGCCGCAAACATCAAATCAATACTCAAGGCGAAATATAACGAAACGTATTCCGCATACGAAACGTTTGCAGCTCAGATCCTCGATCAAATACAGCAGGATTCCTCCCAAATACCTCCAACTCCAGTAACTCCGTCCCAAAATTCCACGTAATTTGGCTGCCGGCTCCCTCTTATAGACCCTTTCACGGCGATATACATAGACAATCCGAGTCTAACATCAGTTGAAAAATTATTGCACTTAAATTAAAAAACAAGTGGCGAAGATCATTCTATGGTTACGAGATACCCACTCACCAATGATGACTCTGCCTGAAAACTTTAAGTGAGCGCTTCGAATACAAGCGATTGCAGGTGAACAGTTACCTGAAATCCCTGTTCCATAGTACAGGAGTCTGGAGCTGCCTTAAAGAAACGCTTAGCAATCTATCCAAAAGGAGTCTGTCGATAGTTTCCGATCAGTCAATTCCTTTCTTGTCAGTCCAAAGACACAAATCGAGTGGCAGAATTTCAAAAAATAAATTCATCGTTCAATAATTCAAATGTTCACGGCAGAAGGGCGTTTAATTTGTGGAGCAAGTATACATACAGCAGCAGTTTATCCAGAAGTCTCCATATATAACACACCATATACTGGAAACTATAACAGTTAGACTGTTACGATTTAAGTTTTTGATTCTTTAACTTCTTACGCAGGGCAAGTTTGTTTGTCCTACGCCCATAGATAATAATAAATTTATTAAAACATGTGTGTGTCCATAAGATGGAGAGCAGTGCGTGGTTAACTTATTTGATTGAAAACATACAAATTTAAACCCTCTCTCTCTTTCTCTCTCACCAAATACCAATTTCAATTATCTAGTTCCAATTAATGTTATATTTAAATATCGATGAAAAAATTAAAAAAAAAAAAATTATCTTAGGTGTTTTTAACATATAACCTTCTAAGCTTGGAAATAACATTTTTTAATGAGTTGTGAATTTCGAATTAAATTTTATCCAAATCGGACGACTATATCATATAGCTGCCATACGAACAACCGGAACATTGGTGGGAAAATAATATGAAAATATGCTATTTTAAAATTTGAATTCTTTTGTTTATTACAATATTGTGTGTACACAACCGGACTGTAAACATTATTAAACAAACAAACAGGGCACCATCGATTAAAATTTTTAAATAACAAGTTCTCAAGTTAAAGACACTGTTTGTTCTCTTTTTTAAATATAGTGACATATCCATAGTTCAACGTACTCCAATGCACATGTTTACACAGCCACACATACACACAGTCACCCTCGAGACACCCTTTAAGAAATAATAATCAAGTCACCCTCTAAGAAATAAGAATTAAAATCCAAAAATTATCATGAAACAAAAACCTCAGCTTGTAGAATAAACAATTAGAACGGGCCGCTGTTCAGACTATCGGCATGTTCCCACAATTCAGGATACTCCGATTTCGGGACCCAAGTCTGGAGTCTAAAGTCCAAAGTTAGAGAGTCACTCAATAGCAACAAAACCCACTCACAAAAAGCTCTAAAGCTCAAAACCGACGTATGATCGTAAATGAAGTAGGAGTTAGAGAGTGAGTTCAGTTTGAGATTTGTCAATAGCAAGTCGGTTTTCTTCTAATATAAAAATTATAACCAGTTTAAGAATAAGAAATCAAATAAAGTTTTTTCTTTAAACTTAAACTTATGGTGCAAGAATTAAATTGTCGCAGTCGGTAGGATCTCAAAAAATCCTTTAAAAGTCGCCGGTACTGATCAAAAAGAAGGATAATACTATACGATGAAGGATAATACTATATATACTGTATCCTGATCAGCGTAAATTCCGTGAACAAAAAAGGACAATAATAAGAGATCCGCAAAAGAATCTATGTGTAAATCATTCGCACGCAGAATTTGAATAAAATCCAAATCGGTCAATACGCGCTTAATCTAAAAAATTATAAGTGCCTATATTGAAAACAAAAATAAATTAAATTAAACAAGAAAACGACAAAATGGCTAAACCATCAGCGCTACCACAGCTGTCCCAGATTCATTTGAATCAATTGATCGAACAAATAAAGGAATTACAATACTTTGATGGAAATCCAGCGGTATATCGCCAGGGTTGAGTACCTCCTACAACTAATCCCCTTCTCAAGATGCCAGACAAACTGGAGCCATCGAAAGGACCATTGTTGACTCAGCGCAAGCAGTCATCGAGGAAGAAAAATCTAATCACAGGCCTTATGAAGACATCATCCAGCACATCCGGGACACCCCTTACCAAGGAAGCATCAGTAAGTTCGTAAATGAACTTAAGCTTCAAAAGTACACAATAAATTAGAATTAGAGCAAGACCCAACAGAAAGATTACTTTATACAAGTAAATTAAATAAAACTATAAGGGATTGTATCGAGAGAAAACTTCCTGACAGATTGTATAATTGTTTATCCAAAAAAGATATTACCACTCTTGCCAACCTAAAAGAAGCAGCAATGATTCTAGGCCATTGGGGTGCAGACCCATTCCATAACTATAAACCTAGACGTCATGATAATCGAAGGTATTCGTGAGGTTCACATCAAAATTATTATTATCAAAAGTTTAATTCTCAAAATTATCCAAAGTATAACAATAACAATTCAAGGGATAATAATAATTCATCAAACCCTCAAAATTCACAAAGTAAAAATCACTAGGAAACAAGGTAATTATCAAGAGTTTAGGAGAAACCTAGATCAAGGCAGGGCACAAAATCCTTTAAATTTCCAGGCATCTACTTCAAACAATTCTCCCAATGCACCTGTTGAAAGACAAAGGGAAACTGACAGTGCACAGAACAGGATGGACATAAATTTTCAGCAAACTGCCTCAGATACAGAAAGTGTTGCCCTTATGTCAGAGTAATGATTAAGGGAAAACAGTTTAGAGCTATGATAGATACAGGGTCATCTAAACTTAAAGTGTATACAATAAATAGATCAATAGAATTGAATAAAAGTGTAACATTAGATAAAATCTGTCCTACTAAACAGAAATTTTATTTACATAAATTTTCTGATAATTATGATATTTTGATAGGCAGAGATTATTTAAAAGAAAGTAAAGAAAAAATAAATTATGAGGAAGAAACAGTGATGTTAGGAGACACGTTACTTTATATAAAGTATGGAGAATATGATATGGACAAGGATAAGACCGCAGTAAAATGCCTTAATCCACCATCGTTTGAAAAGAAAATAAATTGAAAAGGATAAGACCGCATTAGAATGACTTAATCCACCTTTGTCAAATGACCAGTCATTTAATTTTGCCATAAGTAATCAATTAAAAGAATGTAATGAATACGGTTAGGACACTTGAATGAGGAAGGAACAAAGAAAAAGAAAGTTTAAAAAAGGGTTTATTTCAATTTAATGACATCCAGTACAAGGAAGGTGAAAATTTGACTTTTACAAGTGCTATTAAACATTCAATTCAAACCAAGCATGAAGATCCAGTATATAGGAAACCATAAAAATACCCTCAAACTTTTGACGAAGAAGTCAATAAGCAAATAAATGAAATGATTGAACAGGAATAATTCGTAAATCAAAATCTCCCTGTTGTTCACCAATCTGGATAGTTCCAAAAAAGCGAAGCTCTTCAAATGGAACCATAATCAATAGACAAAACGGCATTCTCAACAAAACATGGTTATTACGAATATACTCGAATTTCGCAAATTGCTAATATTGTAAAGCCAATGACTATGAAATTAAAAAGGGTGCAACAATTAATATTAAAGACAAACCATACGTAAAAGCATTCGAAAAAATGAAAGTCTTAATTACATCCAACCCTATTTTAATTTATCCCGACTTTAACAAACCATTTTTTTAACAACAGACGTAGCATGGCGATAGGAGCAGTACTATCACAGAATCATAAACCAGTTTTTTATGCCAGCAGAACCCTTAACGAACACGAGATAATTTATGTTGCGATAGAAAAAGAACTTTTAGCAATCGTATGGGCTACTAAATACTTTAGATCATATTTATTCGGCAGGTCTTTCGAAATATTAAGTTACCACACACCCTTAGTTTTGTTAAATAATATCAAGGAACCAAATATAAAATTAAAGATGGAAAATAAAATTAAATGAACTCCACTATCAGATAAAATATTCACCAGGAAAAGAGAATTACGTAGCCGACGCATTATCTAGAACCAAGATAGAAGAAACCATGTTTACGGACAATGTTGAACAGGAAACCAAGATAGAAGAAACCATGTTTACGGACAATGTTGAACAGGACATACAAGATGAAACAGATAGTAACGCAGACGCAACAGTGCACAGTGCACAAGAAGACAATCAAAACTATATTTCTATTACCGAGAAACCATTCAATTATTTCTCTCGACAGATTGAATTGATTAAAGGAAACGAAAATACGACAGAAGTGACACACTATTTTCATAAATTAAAAATTAAAACTATTTATAAAGAAATGAGAGAAACTTCAGCGAAAGAAATAATTAAAGAGTATTTATGAACCAAAAAGAGTGACATTTATTTCCATGATGACTCAGATTTTATTATATTCCAAAAAGCTTATGTAGAAATTATAAGTGCAAGTTCTGACGTACACAGACTTTAAAGAAAAAATTCTAAAAAGACACAAAGAACTTATACACCCAGGAATTGAGAAAACTGCAAATGGTCCAGAGAAAAATATTGTTTCCCTGACTATCAAAAATTAATTCAAATATAATAAATGAATGTGAAATTTGTAATATTGCCAAAACAGAACATAGAAATACTAAAATGATATATACCCCAGAAATTCAGAATATATTTAAAATAAATAATAAATTTCTTATGGATTTTTATATGGTATGCAACCAACAGTTTATCATGCTAGACGTATATTCCAAATTTGCTACTTTAGTGGAAGTAACAGGTCGAGATTGGTTAGAAGCCAAAAGAGCAATTATGAAATTATTCAATGAAATGGGAAAACCTCAAGAAATTAAAGCAGATAAAGATTCAGCATTTATGTGCGTAGCTTTACATAGTTGGTTAAACTCAGAAGGAGTTTAAAGAACGGCATTTCAGATATAGAAAGATTCCAAAAAACAGTAAATAAAAAGTTAAGAATCATGGGAAGTGAATCAAATATTAAGAATAGATATGCAAAATTCGAACTAATCCTTTATATTTACAATCATAAAACCAAACATAATGCTACAAATCAGACACCAGCTGATATTTTCATGTATGCAGGAACACCAGATTTCGACACACAAATGAAGAAAAGTAACAGAATTAAAAAATTAAATCAAAAACGCCCTGACTATGAAATAGACCTAAAATATAAACAAGCACCATTAGTGAAGTCTAAGACTATAAACCCATTTAAAAAACAGGTACTTTAAAGAAAGTAGACGAAAAACATTTTGAAGAAACTAAATGTGGAAGAAAAATATTACATTATAAAACAACATTTAAAAAGAAAAAGAAAATAAATAAAAGCAAATATGATAATAATTCCAGGATAACAAAAGGAAACGAACGGACCAATGAAGCCGAAGACTTCAATGATGTTATTCAAATCCGATATTTAGTAGAGAAATTTAGAAGAGAAATTTATGGAATTACAATAGCTAAATGCAGTAAAAGAGGTTTATTTAACATTGTAGGGTCTGTTTACAAATATCTGTTCGGAACTTTAGATCAAGATGATAAGGATGAAATGGAACAGAAAATTAATAATTTAATAGACACTAGTGCCAAGAATACTGATTTAAATATGATAATAGATGTTATAAACAATGGAATTGAAATAATTAACAACCTTAAAGAAAAATGAGAAATTTAAGACATTTTACCGAATATGTAGAAGACATAGAACTAAGAATGCAAATGACAAGGTTAGGGTTATTCAATCCAAAATCGCTAAAACATGATTATTTGAAAAATATTAACCCTGAAAAATTGTTAAAAATCAAAACTTCTACTTGGCTCAAAACTGACACAAACAAAATTTTGAATAATTCCCATATCTCTTCAGAGATAATCAAATCTCCTGTTTTTGAAATTATTCCTTATCCTGACGATAATAATAATATTCTAACAGAAAATATATTTAAAAAATATTTCCTTTTTGAAGACAAAGTATTTAATAAAGAAACAGAGAAAATAGTAACTAATTAGACAAGAAAATACCAAATGTAAATTCACTAAAACTTATACAAATTTCCAAATTATTTATGTTGAACCCAATATTTTATTGAAATGGAACATCCCTAAAACATTGCTAAATCAAAATTGCATTAATAAAGAAATTTCTATTGTCGGAAGTAATATAGTTAAAATCCTTAATTATTCAATACAATTAGATGAATACACTCTTTCAAACTCACTGTTAGATTACACACAGAGCGTTTATATAAGTAATAATATAACAAAATTGGAACCATTGTCATATATCGAAACAAAAGAAATAATTGAATCACATTCAAGATATTATAATGTATTTCAAATAATAACTTTAACAACTTTTGTAATTATTAGTAATTAGTAAGTAATTATTAGTATAAGTATTTAATTGTATTTATGGTATAAATTTAAGAACATACCAAGAAAATCTATTGTAAAACATGTAAAATCAAAAGAAGAAACACCACAGAATACAGAATTGGTAAACGCTGTGCAGACTATCGGCACGTTCCCACAATTCAGGATACTCAGATTTCGGGACCCAAGTCTGGAGTCTAAAGCCCAAATTTAGAGAGTCACTCAATAGCAACAAAACACACTCACAAAAAGCTCTAAAGCTCAAAACCGCCGTATGATCGTAAATGAAGTAGGAGTTAGAGAGTGAGTTCAGTTTGAGATTTGTCAATAGCAAGTCGGTTTTCTTCTAATATAAAAATTGTAACCAGTTTAAGAATAAGAAATCAAATAAAGTTTTTTTTTTAGCTTAAATTTATGGTGCAAGAATTCAATTATATAGATATTTTTTAGAAAGTGCACTGTAGAAATTTATGCGTTTTGTTTACCTGATTATGTTGGTTTTGTTCAGCCATTGCCTTTTCTTTCGCTTGCCTTTTACATTTATATCTATGGTTCTGAAACCAAATCTTAACCTGAAAATAAAGAAAAATATTAAAAGCATTGGGAAGTTTTAAGTTATAAATAGATAAAAGTTATTACAGTAGAAAATATTTCGTACATTGCATCTACGTTTTACCAAAGAGGTGCAAATAGTAATAGATGGCCGATTTCAAAGAAAATGAACCTTACGCTTCTTATTCTTTAACGATACGAAAATTTAAAATTTCCCTGAATATTTTTTGGTTTAATACTTTTATATAAATTTCATATTTATACCCTTGCTGAGGGTATTATGATTTCAGTCAGAAGTCTGGAACGCAGTGAAGGAGACGTTTCTGATCCCATGAAGTATATATATTCTTGATCATCGTCACTAGACGAGTCCGTCCGTCTTTCTGTCCGTTTCTACGCAAACTAGTCCCTCAGTTTCTTTTTTAAGACCATTTTTTTTACATCCGTATGTTAGAGTGGTCCTATTTTTATTAAATTGAATTCGAAATTCTTAAAAACTGCATCAGAAGCTTACGAAACGTTCTAATGCTTTTTGTTTTTTGTTTGATCAGTTCCTTGATTCGGTATTTTCGCTAGCTGTCTCGCATAGTTGTAGTTTTGTTCGTCACATCGGGTCATGCTATATTTTTTGAAAAGGTCATTCGCAGGTCGTTGTTTTTTAGTCATTCGTGAGTTATAGCGTGGCAAACATGGAGCAAAATAACGAAAAGATATTTTACAGTACAATCACGATTAGCCAAAATTGCAAGCCGCCAATAACATTTGTGCAGTTTATGGACCCGATACAGTTTCCATTTCCACCGCACAACTATAGTCTCAACGTTTACGTTTTGGTATAGAGATGGCCCAAGATGCGCCACGCTCCGGAACGCATGGCGCCGGAAAATGGGAATGAGACCGGCATAGTAGCAGCCCTAGCATCGGTCAAAAGCTGGGCATGAATCGTCAAACCGTTATAAGCCAATTAAAGAAAAATTTAAAATAAATGTCAATAAAATTGCCGCAGAATTTTTTTGACAACCTATTACTTGCGCAGAGCAAATTTGTTTAATTGTTTTTATACTAGGAAATGCATTGGTCATCAATGCGAGTGTTTCTTCATAGCTGTCTAAATTGATAGTGTAGAAGATTTTGAATGCTCCGTTGAGCATTCGAGGAAGTATTCGAGGATTTTGGTTATCTTCTCATGTTGGTAAGAATACCCTAAGCAACAAATTGAGCTAGCTACGGAAAGCCATAGTTTCTATATCCTTACAGGTCGTTCCCATGGGAGCACTGTATTTCAAGATAAGTCGAGATAAGAAAGATACCATCCCATTTTTATTTACTTCTGTATATATTACCTGATTACTAAATTTAACAGTCTTTGTATTATTTTTACGTTAATTAAATATTCTTTCAAAGTTAAAAATTGTATTATAAATCCATTGTTTGTTTTTCCTATTTTCTATTTCTTTTTTTACTGTCTTTTATTGAACTGGGGATTGTGAATCTAAACAAGAAAAAGAGCTATAGTCAAGGGTCTCAACTAAAAAAAAATTAATAAAAATTAAGTTTAAATGTTAAGATTACCGCCGCTTCATGGACTGAAGGTGTTGTCTTAAAATAACATTTTATTAGCTTTTTAAAAAATAAATTTTTCAGCAGATATTCCCATATTCCGAATGACTTCTGGAAGATTTTCTTGTAAAATGCTCAGCCAGATTATTACATTACTTGGTGACTGCATTATTGGAAATCTAGTCAAATACCACGAACGACCTGCTGACTCAAATCGATTAATTTTTGTTTTATCCAACCTATAAACTAACCTATAAAAATCAAAAATTTTGAAACATTTCACATTTTTAGGTGCTTCTTGCACTTTAGTATCCCAATCCACTATAGTCCAATTTTTTTGAGTTGTAGCAAAGTTTCGACGAAAATAATGTATTTCTGTTGGGAATGGCTTGTCTGGCGTTATGTCGCGGTTGCTCGTTACCAAGTTGGATACGTGGCGTGAGTTTCTTTTGCTTAAAATTTTTGGTCGACCAAACGTATTAACTGGAATGATTTCGTGATTGTGCTTTTGCTGAACAGTAATATGGCTAACGTCGAATATATTACCGGTTTCAATAATTTTCTTCTGACTGTCTATGAACATTGCATTGAATATGCGACTTTAAAATATCAAAGCCACATCAACGCAAACGAACTTTGACGCTTATAAAACTCGGAAACTAAGATAAAAATTTTCGAATAGAGTGCAAAACTGTAACATTTGACTTTTTTACAGATTGCTCTAAAATGTTTTACTTCTACTATCAAAAACAGACAAAACAAGACTAGGATTTGAAGCGTGTGTAAATTAGAATAGACAAGAAAGGAAGTTAACCTCGGCAAGACAAAGTTTGTATACCCTTGCAGTTATAAAAAATAATCAATAATTTTATTGAATTGAATTCGAAATTCTTAAAAATATAAAATTGTATATTCCCAATATTATAAGATAATATGTCAAAAAGTCTCAAAGCTATAATTTGTTTCACATTATTTCCGACTAATTATCCGATCGGTCCTACAGCTATATGATATAGTCGTCCGATTTTGATAACATTTAATTCGAAATTCAGAACTAATTAAAAAAATGTTATTTTCAAGCTTATAAGGTTATATGTTAAAAACCACCAAAGATATAATTTTTATTTCATATTTTCCGACTAATTTTCCGGTCGTTCATATGGCAGCTATATGATATAGTCGTCCGATTTTGATAAAATTTAATTCGAAATTCAAAACCAAATAAAAAATTATATTTCCAAGCGTAAGAGGTTATAAGTAAAAAAACACCGAGAATATAATTTTTCAATATAATTTTACCACTAATTTTCCGACCGTTCCTATGGGAGCTATATGCTATAGTCGTCCGATTTTGATAAAATTTAATTCGAAATTCAAAACTAATTTAAAAATGTTATATCCAAGCTTAAAAAGGTATATGTTAAAAAACACCAAAGATATAATTTTTTTTTCTTTTTTTTTCCCCAAAGTCCCTATGGGAGCTATAAGATATAGTTGCCCGATCCGGCTGGTTTAAACTTATATACTACCTGCAATAGAAAGAAGACTTTTGAGAAAGTTTCAGCCCGATAGCTTCAAAACAGACGGACAGACAGACGGACATGGCTAGATCGACTCGTTTAGCGACGCTGATCAAGAATATATATACTTAATGGGGTCGGAAACGTCTCCTTCACTACGTTGCAAGCTTTTGACTGAAATTATTATACCCTCTGTAAGGGTTTTGAAATAATATAAAACAAATTATATATTTGGTGTTTTTTAACATAAAGCTACTACCCATGGAAATAACATTTTTTAGTTAGTTTTGAATTTCGAATTAAATTTTATAAAATCGGATCAAAACATTAAATAGCAGCTTAAGAGTAATCGGAAAATTGTTGGGAAAATAATATGAAAAAAATTATGGCTTGTTTTTTTTTTGCATATAATTCCCAATAGGGAATATACATTTTTTTATTTTCAAGATTTTCAATTAACTAATTAATTTAAACTGTTAAAAAACGGTCAGAGAAATAATGAAATAATTATTTTTATTAAATTTTTAAATTTATTTGTTTATTTCGTATTGTTTTTAAGCTATCGAATTTAATGTAATATGCCCTCTGATATTTTTAGCAGCCTTTTCGCTCGGTCTCATCAGAACCTTAAGGCTTTTGTATTTCTGAGTTACTTAAACATCTATTGATAATTTCTAAACAAAATAAGAAAATATATTTAATTAATATAGAAAAAGAGAGAGAGTGCGAGCAAGAAAGCTGCTGAAAATATCAAAGGGGATTATAACATTAAATTCGATATCTTCAAAACGAAAAATGGCTCCTAAATTGTGAGGCAATAGATAAATTTTTTTTTTTAGGAAATTAAAAATTTTGTGTGCTTAAAAAAAATTGATTTCAAAAATAGAGGTTTGAGAGGATTTTTTGCAAAAGATATAAAATCAATCGGATAACTAAAGTTGGGATATAGTCTTGCAAACAGTGGGTACTTTTTGAAAACTAGCTTTTTTTTATTTAACTTAACTTAAACCTAAACAAAATTTTAGCTAAAAAATATTTATATTTATACTTACTTACCGAAAAGTATAAGTAAGAAAAAGTTTCAAGTAAATCAACGTGAGAAAGCTGTTCGGTTTCTAAAAGAATGGCCATATATGTATATGTACTTAATGGGCTCGGAAACGCTTTCTTCTACCTGGTAAACCCTTTCCGAAGAATCTTGTTTACCGTCTTACTCTACGAATAACGGGTATTTCTATAAGTTTTAAGTGTTTTTTTGTTACGGAATGGATCAATTTTTTATTTCCTGAACGGCTTTGAAGAATTAGACCTCAAAATACATACTTCCAGTGTCCTTTTTAAGATTTCGGATAGCGTTGAGTAAAACCTCTTTATTTGTACGATACTTGTTAATCCGTACGGGGTATTGCTGTGCACTGAAATTTAAGTAGATCCTCTAACATTAAGAGATTCCTGATAAGTCTATGCTCGTTTATATACAGTATTATACATTTCGGCATACCGAAAGTGATTAACACTTCCTTTAAAATGTTCAGAATTCGTAGTCTTAAAAAATTAAAATTTTAGCATATTTTGAAAATGTGTTGTTGATTAAGACAACTATGATTCTTTCTTTTGAGTAAGATTTTTGACACAGTGGTATGCTTGAAATGGGATTTCAAAACTATAAAAATCTATGTCTGCTGTCAGTAAAGAAAGTTTGTTTTTCCACAGGCTTGTATCAAACCTCGCCAATGAAATTTTTCCAACTTTTTGAAAAACTCACGGTCGTATATAAAACTTCTTTTGAGTACCCTTAAAAACAATGTCATAACACTTTAAAGGCCCACACGACAGAAAGCATCTATCTTTCGTTCCTTGAGTAGTTCTCCTCAGTTTTTAAAAGGACGCGTGATATTAACGTTATTGCGGAACTCAAAGCATCGATAGTCAGCTGAAATTCGTTTCCGATATCATGATAGGTAAAGGTTGAATCCATAGAGTCGACGAAGAGAAGAGTTAAGAATAAGAATTAGATCCTTTAGATCTTTAAAAAAAAAAGAATGTTGTATTTGTTTTGAAATATATTTAGAAGTAAAATTTAAAGTGCGGCCTGCAAATATTTAGTTATAAACAAAATATAACGCCTAGGCGTTTTTCGTAAGCCACAAACTTTGCGTTTTGAAAAATAATACGAAAGAAAACTTAAAAGCATATCATTAATTTGTTTGCCTACCTCTTCTTCAAATGATCTTAAGTATGGGTAATGTTTTCCTTATATCAAGGTACCTGACAAAGTTCTCACTTAATTTTCTAAGCTATGTTTGTATCGAGATCTGCAAATAGGATTTTATGTCTTTGTAGTAGGGTATTTAAAATAAATATTTTCAAATCCAATTGTATTCACTGCATGTGTCTCTTAGTGATGAATATTAACTTTGGTCTCATTACACTGGTTTATATCAACAAAAACTATTTAAGGGATTAAATATAAAATAACTAAATTAATAATAGTATTGTGTGCACCAAAAATGGTATAAAAAATGATTACTTGCAATAAATATATGTTTATTTCTTTTACCAGAATTTCCGATATTTCGTTTATAAAAAGAATTTCCATAGCCAATTTATTTTGAAAATCACGTTGACCCTTCGCATTTGCAAAAGCAAATAAGTGCACCGATTATCAGATCGATGACAACGCGATTGGCCGAGATTACAAAAAATGTATTAAATATAAATTGATAATTTAAAGAAATTCCGCATCATTCTACCTTATTACGGTACTTATCAATTAGATATTCTCGAAAATTAATAAAACGATATGGCGGTATTCTTTTATACCCTATAAAAGGTATACCCCTTTAAAAGATTCGATTTTACATATCATGTGTCGCTAACTTTCGATTCTACGGTATGTGTGGCCTTCGGTTTGTCTGTCCATATGAACGCTGTGATCTTGTAAATTATAAAAGCTGCATTGCTGGGAATATAAGTGAAGGTTCTGGAGATTCCTGTGCTAAAAATGTGGCTTCAAAAGTGGAATACAAATTTTAACAATTTATTGACCATTTGCTTCAAAAAGTTTCTATATAAACGATGATATTTCGGAAACTATTGAAGCTAGAGAGTTGGGATTTTAGATTAAGATTTCCAAATTATGCATACACACTGCGCAGAGCTTTGGATCTCATATTTTTATGTTACTATAGCGTTATCTTTTGCTATCTCTCGCCATTGTCTACAGAGATTTTGGCTTATACCATGCGCTCGGCTTAGAAAATCGAGGTTCAGATAGGTGACGTCAGGTACGTCCACTGAGTTAATTGTAGACACATTGAGAAAGTGAGCAGACGTTAGAAGATCGTTATCATCTGGGTTTAGGGAAATGGGACAACGTGGACTTGAATTTGACATTGCGAAAATTTCACAAACTAAAGTGCGCAGCTCATGAAATGATAGAATCGACTTTCCGACAACGCGGACAATTACTTGTCGTAGTTCCAGATTTTGAATTTCTCTTGACTTCCATACAAGGGAACTGAAAAACTTAATTATTTAAAAAAAAATGACTGAGTTGCCCCACCAAATATTTTAAGGCTTTCCATTCAGGGTTATAAATCTTCGACTACTTCGAAGCGTAGCCTTAGTGACGAAACAAACGAAAAAAAACTAAAAACCAAAAATAAACTTGGCGTAGAGCGGCCTTCAAGCTCTGCGATCCTGCTTTAAGGAACTTGCGATGGAAATTATAAAAAATGGCTAAGGTTAAGCGATGAAGCTTTGGGGGAATCGTTGGGTGCTTGGCATCGAAATCCTGCTGAGAATTACGACCCGACGCACAAAGTTGCTCTTTCTTCCAGGAATGGAAGTTAGTGCCTTGAGCTGCTCGGCGAAGTGCACACGCTGAATTTAATAAGCAAATGAGTATCACCTTTAATTTTCTCACCGGTAAACGGTCCTTTATGACTTACTCGAACCTCCGCATTTCCCCCAAAAAATTTCGAACTACCCGTTTCCTTTGACAGCACCACTGCGACGCTCAGATAGCATTACGACAGGAGGTGTGCTGTCTGGTCGTGTGGAAGATTCTGAATTTCGGTTCTTGGCTTCAAAGTCTTGATCCAAATATCTAAAGAGGTGTAGATTTACCGGATAACATATCTGACGGACTCTGGCGTGACGGATTGTGACGAAAATGTAAAGTCTGACGGATGTTGAGGGAGCCATGCCAAAACGATAGTAGAATCTGACCAAAAATGAAAGGTGCACGCTGCAGGCACTACACCTTTAGCACCGTACGTAGCCACGCTTGCATCACAAAATTCATGGGCCACTTATCTCCCGAAATGATTTTAGTACACCAAAAATCGCCTCTAGCTCCCACTGAGTGCTGGCTTCCTGAAGAAACAAAAGATAAAGCGCGTAGAGGCTCCCACCTTTAGACACCCTGAAATGATCCCGCCAAGTTTGGTTTTCTGCAGGCTGCGTAAATGCTTTCTGAACGAATTTTACCAATGCAAAGCAGCTTCATAAGCAATTTTAGCAATGCAAAGCAGCTTCATAAGCAAGACGATGCACTGACATTTATAGAAGAGAGGTTCGGCGAGGCAGAGATATTCCGGTAATTGCAGTACCAAGTACAATGGGATTCGATTCCATACGAAAATAAAATAATGCTTCTGGCGGCAGTTCCTTTGGTAAGCATTATAAACAAAGATGCAGGGTTTTTGAGTGGGAGTCAATCCGAAGAGCTATGGGCATTTTGACAAATAATGTTTTTTGGACTCGCATAGGCAATGTTGATGATGAAGAAATATGGGTGGTACAATGAATTTTGCTAGCAACTTTTCCACCTGTTCGCTAGGTGTCTGAGTTATCATAGCACATTCCAAGTTTAACATCATTCCATTATGTATTTATTATTTATAGGTTTGTTACCATGCCTGACTATAGAGGGCTGCGAGCAGCGGCATAACACAGGTGACATCGTTAATAGTTTACCCACAACAAGTCGGCTAGCAACGTTTAACACCTTTAGAAAATACTGGATACTAAAACTGGATTACGCCCTCAGCCCGTCAACTATTTCCTTCACCTTTCTTTCTTCACAGCGGGAGCGCCCTTACCCATCTAGTCGTTGGAGCCCCACATAGCGGCTCGGAGAGAGCTCCGAATTTTTATCTTGGATTAAGAGCGCACAGTCGGTGCGCCCTAACCTTTATCTCGTCGGCACCATTTTTCGCTGCTGAAGCACTCGGATAGTGGTTACCCCTTCTTACATTTCGTCGTTGATTCGGACAATCACTGCGCCAAACTCGTTAATGGAACCCAAATCGTCGCAGGAGAGTATCAGCCGTAGCCAAACTAAGCTCGTCGTCGAAACACCGTTCGGTACATCCCCAGTTTTTCTTATTGTGGGAGCGCCTGTACAGCGATACGCATTTTACATCGATGGTAAAGTTGCCTACGTAAGTACATGTAAGCTTTATAACTCTTACTTGTACTCGTACATATTATAATTTCACTTGGTTTTTAGTTTTTAACCACAACAAGGCCCATACCCAATATAAACCGCCACATTCGGTCTTACCTTAGTTGCCTTGCCTCGTCCCTCGGGGACTTGGACTTTTCGGTTTCTTCAGTAAGGAGGGACAGTGCATGCATACTATCGCTAAGGGCAGTATTGTATTGGCATTTATTTGTTAGAAATAGTATAAAAAATATAAATGCAGGTCACACTGGGTGTAAGTCGAAAAAGTATTGGTAGAACACCCTCAGCGAAGAGGACACACAGCAATTATTTAAATAGCTTGAGCGGAATAAGAATCACACAATAAAAATTGAGGCCACAGTTCGTGGCCATTTTAAATGGAAACACTGAAAATTCGTTCGATTTGCAACAATAATTAGAAGCAATTAATATGGAATTGTCATATAGAAAGGAGTAAGAAGAATTATGTGTATCAACAAAGGACTTATTAATATCAATCTATTAGCGATCAGAACAAGAAGGATGTCGTTCAACCTTCGCAAATAAAAGTAAAAGTAAAATTTTACGGTAATTACACCGAGTTTAAAAATTGTAAAGGTTTGTTTAATAGCTTAGTTCACAACGACGATTCCTTTTCCAATATTAAAAAAGTTAAACCGTTTGATATACTGGTTAAAGCAGGAAAGGCCACAGCGGGGTGCTACGCCCACTCTAACTCCCACAATCCGCGAAAATCTGTAGCGCATACAAATTTATGATAGAAACAAAATTTTATCTGAAATGTGTTTGTCTCATCAATATCTTTTAATTGACCTAAAAAATGTTCCGCGCCCACTCTAACGCCCTCAAACGGTTAAAACTCTTAAATCTATCTGCCGCACACATAACATCTACTGAAATAATCGGCATGTGGCGCCCTAAAATATCGCTTTGCTTCATACAGATGAGTAACGGGTGTCTGATAGTCGAGGCACTCGACTTTAGCGTTCTTCCTTGTTCTATCCTAAACGCGTAGTTATGCTGTTCAGCGCTGACTTGTTTTTCGGCTTGTTAGGAAACCACATTTATGTCACAAGCATTCAGGTCCAACACTACAAAATGCTGTTTGTGGCATGGTAGCATCGGGAAATTAAAAGAAAATTGCATGGAACCACTAAGCAAATCACGATAAAACAAGTTTACTTGGTACGACCAACTATGCAGTCTAGCCTGTACAGAATTTTGCCAAAATGCAGACTCCATAAACTCGAAAAGTCGGCAATCTTCACCATAATGTGAAGACATGAAGTATTAAAAAGATCACGTGGAAAGTTTCAATTGATTATATGATCAGACTCTACAAATTTATCATCTTATCACCGTTACTTTAAGATCTTTACTTAAAGATCTCAATTTGTCTTGGTTCGAAGGCCCTTCGCTTTGTTTATTGACTCGACCAATGGACTATTTAACTTATTAGGCACTTGGCTGCAATGTTCCTCGAAATTCAACTTAGAATGAAGTGCTTAGATGGTTGCTGCGGTTTCTTATCATCCATTCCTACAATTAGTCAAAAACTCTCTCTTTGGAACGATATTATTATATCATCTACAGAACTCAGGCTTTTCTTTTCGATATTCGCGAAAGCTGTTCGGCATCGCTCGTATTCGAATTTATCAAACTAAACAAAAATATGTCAATACCCATTAGCAATAAGCAATAAGAATTTCGAAAATCGCAAATAACCCTTGGTGCGAGTGGTCGGTCGACTAGCTAAGTCGGATCCAAAACCCAGTTTCCGAAATTAATTCCTAAAGAGAATCGTTTTGTTAAATTATACATTGCTTTGGCAGCCAATTTGGTTGATCATTGCACTACACCAGTGCAGTGCTGTTGTTCGCCGATGCGTGCACTGTTTCTAATGTAAGCCGTAACTAATGTTCCAAATAATGGAAGCCCAAAAGTATGAATGAAAAAATTATATCTTCGGTGTTTTTTAACATATAACCTCCTACGCTTGGAAATAACATTTTTTAAATTTCGAATTAAATTGTATCAAAATCGGACGACTATATTATACAGCTGTCATAGGAACGGTCGGAAAACTAGTGCGAATATAATATAAAACAAATTAAAGCTTGGGCCTCTATGACATATTATCTTATAATAGTTATTTTTTTTTATTTTTAAGAATTTCGAATTAAATTAATAAAAATCGGAATGGTCTGAAAAAAGAATGAAATAATTTTTTTTTAATATCACTGAAGTCAGCAACAATACCTAAAAATTTTACATGGTGTTACTAAAGTTGATTATTTCTTATAACTGCAAGGGTATACAAACTTCGGCTTGCCGAAGTTAACTTCCTTTCTTGTTTTTTTTTTATGAAATTTGCTTCTTTTTTTATTGAATCTTCTCTTAATTTAAACTTAAAATAAGTTTAAGAATCTTAACATTAAAATTACTAACTAACAGTATAAGACTCCAGACTAAGACTGCATTCTGGTTGCGCGTCCCTCAAGTCGATCGCTGGGAGGGTAAGTCATTGCGACGAAGACGAACCTACTACTGTGCCCCGGTGATTTTTCTCAAGATCTTCGACTGACATTCCCCCCTAACTGTGAGCCGTACATCCATATAGGTTTTAGTACCGAGTTATACAGCAGGGCATTATTTTCAAGGCTAAGGGGAACCTGAGCGTTGATCAATGATCAATCAACTCAATGATCATTTTCGGAGTTATGTGTTCGCGGCATGGGGTTTTTTCGGATTCAGTTAATTTTTGATGATGCTAACGATTTCGTTTGCCCGAAATTCATTTCGCTCATATTGAAGCTGAGGTTCATATGGTAAAGACGGCAAAGTAAACGCACTACTGACTGTTTTGTACTAGAAGTTGACAATTGCTCTATGTAGTGGCGGTGGACATATGCATCTTTTTGCTTTAGTAAGTTGACATGACCGTTATTTTGATGGTAACGTGTTTTAAGACAGTACAATATAATTAAGTCTGTATGTAGATGTCCCTTTGCAAGTATTACATATAAGCTGGTGAGTACTTACAGCCAATATCCCATGGTTCGCTCTTGGCGCATAGAGTTTGAAAAACGACCACTGTCTATTAATAGATCTTTTGCCATAGTCAGGACAATCATGACAATGAGCCTTTCTTTTTTGTTATCCAGAACTTCTGCTATACAATATGCCAGAAACTGTATTCTTAATCGAGTTCCTAGAAAAAAAGTTTCAATATTGTCGCCAATAAGCCACTGTGCCAAATGCCTGCTCACTTGCGTCAGCGAATATGTGATTTATTTCGTTAACAAGCCTGTTCATTTTAAAATAGAACAAGAATAAATCATTTTTATTAACCCTAAACACACCAGGATCTTACTGTAGGATCTGAAATCGAGATTTACCGAAGAAGGAATAGTTATGTATGGCGATCTCTTATATGCAAAATCCAAAATCCCTTTCGAAAAGTTGTTGTTAAATTTTCTACTCAAATTAAAATACTTGGCTGAGCATCTTTGTTCCCTTTAATTGGCGAGCTCCTTAATTTCGTATGTTTGTCATTATGGGACTCCATATCAAATGTTTGTTCAGAGAGTTCCAAAGACGGAACTGTGTTTTCTGTTAAGGACAATGGAATTACTTTTTTGCTTTAGTTTTTACTTTACTTTTTTTACTTTACTTTCTACTTAACTGAGTGTAATCTTTGTGCACGTTTATTTAAACCAATCTGCATATATTAATGACGCAGAGGATCCTTCGTCTACTAAGAATTTATTTGGTCTAATTGCCTCAATTGCGAGCACGTTAAATAAAAGCATCTATGTGCTGTTTCGGACTATGAGAATATTTTTTTACTGCTTTCTTGTTGATCTTGAACTGGTTTTGTCCAACTATTTAGAGCGACGAGCTTCCTATCCTGATGTAAAATGTAAATCTGAACCGCGTTTGAACACGTACGTCCCTGTCGAAGACATCAAAAACACATATTAAGTTATTTGACCTTTCACTAGCTCTTAATTACGTCACTTTTCATACATTTTTCTCAGTACTTAAAAATATGCTGGTCCTTTCATTCATAGCATTTAATTTACACCCATCTCCTTCTTTGAGTTTAGCTTTTTTAATTTCTGTCTTGAAGCAGTTGCAAGAAAAGCTTATATTACATCCATTGCAATTTTATCTATAAACGAACTGAAAGTCATAGATCAGCGTAGGGGTGAAAAAATATGTTGTCAGTTCTATAAAAGTAGTAGTTTACATATAAGGTCACTTAATTGGACTTGGGTTTTCAGATGTTGCAAAGCGTTAGACGATTTAAGAAATAAAATCAGGTTTATACCTTTGCTGCAAATTATATCATTTTGACCAGATTGTTTTCTGCAAACTAATAAGCTGATTGTCCATACATAGAATAAAGGCGTTATGATTTGACATACTACAAACATTGGCCAATCTTCTGGCAGTCCAAGAAAAGTATGCAGATCTATTATTCTCTTCGATCATGGCATTAAATTTTTGTACAATTCGATCCGTCTGCAATTGCTGTTCGACCAACACCTTCTCCATGAAGTCCTGTTTATTCATTTTTGCAGTTCCCTTGGACTTTCCAAATAAAGTAGCATCCTCATTTTTACTAAGGGCATCGCTACCTCATCAGTATCTGGATTACCAGCTGGTCCTGGCGCCGATTTGTGGGCCTTATCCATTTCTGAATATTAAGATTGCCACTATCGGTGGTGTCACAGAAATCCCTTTAAACAACATTTATCCAGAAAAGCAAATCTCGGTTTCAAAAAATGCACCGTATTTTAAATTTATTTAAATTTGTAGTTATTAAGAAAAACAAGAAAAAACGCTATAGTCGAGTGCCTCGACTATCAGATACCCTTTACCCACCTTAAGGGTAATGTTTTGTCGGCGGCAGACAGATTTTAGCGTTTAAGCAGCAAAGCTATATTAGGGCGGCACCTACCGGCTTTTTTAGTAGATGTTATGTGGACGGCAGACAGATTTAAGAGTTTTGGCCATTTGTGGGCGTTAGAGTGGGCGTGACACCCTTTTTTTGGTGAGTCAGTAGGTAGGTGGTGAGTCGATAGGTATTGATGAGACAAATACAATAATATTTTGTTTCTATCATAAAATCTGTTGGCGCTACAGATTTTCGCGTATTGTGGGCGTGGAACCCCGCTGAAACAAACTTGCGCTGCGTAGGAAGCCCAGGAATCTGCATGCAGCGTTCATACGGACGGACGGACAAACGGACATGGCTAGATCGACTCGGCTAGTGATCCTGATCAGGAATATATATACGTTATATTTTTCAGGGGTAAACAAAGGTCAGCAGCACAAAGCGCTTTATGCTTGCGATTCATATTCGAAAATATCGACATTACCAAAGGATTTACTCGGGGGACAGCGTTCTGCTTAGTGGGACCTGCTGGAACATGGGCGGGATGACGATTTTGGTATGTGCTCCTCAAATACATAAGACACCCATTTTTGGTATTGATAAACATACATTTATGAGTATGTTTATCAAGACCAAAATTTTACCAAAACCTGTAATTTTTTAATTTCTATCGAAAAATAAAACTTTAAATTTGCCTCTCAATGTTTTTGTCTTCGCAAATACTCTAGAGCAAGAATTCGTGCAGACGAAATTTTAGTTTGCTTCTTGACAATTTACAAATGTAAATAAACCAATATGTAGCCTTGCGGATAATTCTCATTTAAAATTTTTTCTTATATTTTGTGCAAAATGCGCTTTTAACAAGTATTCTTTTTGTAAAAAAAATGTATTAAATTGTCAAAATAAGTCAAATACATTTTGATAATTATTCAATATTCGATATTTTATGTTGTATGTATATTGTATGTATTCAGCCCTGGTAATTTTTTGGTAATAGCAAGATTTAGTCTCATATTAGGCCGCACTATTCAATTTTGACTAATCTGTGAACCAGAGTAAGTCCTTTGGCAATGTCGATATTTTCGCGAATGAATAGCAAGAAGTCCACGTTTTTGTGACCACTGCTTGGGAGGACCTGGCCAGCGAGTTAAATGCCGATGGACCACCATGTAAAACCGCTGACGGCAACGTTTTTGTATTCGCAAGTACTCTAGAGCAAGAATTCGTGCAGATCAAAATGTTTTAAAAAAATAGATTTTAGCAAAAAACATAAAAATTGTTGCGGTTTGTGGGCGTTAGTTGGGCGAATCTAGTATACCCTGATCACATACCATAAAATGATATAGGCAAATAAAGGAATCGACTATAAATGGCGCAGTTTCGGCCTTCGCAGTCTGAAGAGCAGTCGTTTTCCTTTTTTGCATTCGTCACCGCTTTCTCTGCTAACCTGTTGCAAAGGTTTAAAGGATTTATTATATATTTAAGTTTTTAATTCTTAAGTGAATTAGGAATATGGGCCGTAATTTTACTATACGGTTAAAAAGTAAACATGAGTATCTGCTTTTTATACAAACGGACGGACAGGTATGGCTAGATCTCTTGTGCTAGTGAATCTGATCAAGAATGTACATATGTACTCTATGGGGTTGGAAACGTCTCCTTTACTGCTGCAAACTTCTGACTGAAATCAGAATATCCTCTGCGAGGTTATAAATATTTACATACGTTATGGGCGCTTCCTTCTACCTGTTGCAACCTTTCCGACGAAACTGGATTTATAGGCACAAAAAAGAAAAGTGAAGCAAACGCAGTTTACAGTTCGCTTTCCACGCTCAACACAACAATTTGTTCATAAGAAAATTCCGATCTTTTTGTATAGGCCATGTGACACCAAAGATGCATTTTTGAAAACAAAGTTGAATTTATATACCAATATTGCCACACAAAGGGGCATGTCACTATCGATAACTTTGAAGTTTTTTTTAAAACAAAGATACATCGATATATTTTCTTCATCGATGTTTTCACTAAGAACAATACACGCTTAGCAACGCAGGTAAACACATGTCATAAAATAAATAAGTCTTTAAATAATATTAATAATAGTTACACACTGGTACATGAAAGCCTTTCCGACCTTATTAAGTGTATAGATTCTTGATTAGGATGACTAGATGAGTCGATCTAGCCACGGAAATCTCCGAACACAACCCTTTTCGTCGACAGTCTTTTGCTGCGCCGACTTCTTTGCTGAAGTCGCCAGCGACACAGTGTTTTAAGCACAAAAAAAAAAACAAAAGTATTCGCTATATAAACTTGTAAGCACTGACAAAGACATCGCTTGCTAAGAATTTATCGCAATCGCGTTGTCCTTTTTTAAACCAGGAAGAACGCTATCAAGTGTATCGACTATCAGATACACATATGTTATTAGACTGAGTTCTAAGGAAGCAAAAGGGAAATGGAGATATACAAGCATGAATGCGATATTGTGAAGTGCCACCTATCTGCTATTTCAACATATGAAATGTGGGCGGCGGAAATCTACTATATCTGACAATCTACAGAAATCGATTGTTTCGAGTGACACATCAATTGAAAGGTAATGCAATAACTAAAAAATTGCATACCAAGACTTTTAAAAAATCAATTGGTTTGGGAGAAAAAGTTGTGAAAGTGTAACAGTTAAAATTTAGAACATTTGATCTTTTGGAGCCGGTGGGGATAATTACCCCCCGCTATCAATAATAAGCAAAACAAGATTTTCGGGATCCTCTTAATATAAAAATTTTATTTTGTTTGTCAGTTTTTCTTAAAACGTTATTTAGGAGTCTTGAAAATTCTAAATAATGTTAAACAGCTCAATATAAGAAACATTAGTTCTACCACTTTTGGAAAAAAACTCGCTAGTTTATTCCAATATTCCATTGCTTGCTTAGTTGTTTGATTTTAAAGAAGCGTATTTTATTTTCGTCACAGACGTTGATATCAGAACTTTTCTTTGTTGAAGGTGCGATCGTCGCTATATTTTTACCTCGTTAAGAGGTTTTTTGCTTAATACACATTTCAATCGAAACGAAATTAAAAAATTAAAAAAATTACATTTGGCTTGGGAGAAAATCAGTGAACGTGTAAAAGAAAAATTTTTAACATGTACGCAGTTATTGCCATTAGTTATACATATCCGTTACTCGTAGGGTAACAGGCTATACGACGTTCGTCGGAAAATATGTAACAGTTAGAAAGAAGCGTTTCTGACCCCATAAAGTATATATATTCTTGCTCAGGTTCACTAGCCGAGTCGATCTAGCCATCTCCGGTGAGATCTCGGAAATTATAAAACAAGCCAAACTTGGCATGCAGATTTCTTTGCTTCCCTTTCCTTTGCTCCCACTTTAACGCCCACAATCCGCGAAAATCTGTAGTGCCTAAGGTTTTAGTGATAAAAAAAAATTTTAACTGAAATGGCCACGCTGAACTGAAAAGGCAACTTTTTTGGGAAATAAATAAAAAAAACAGGTTTGAAAGGATTGTACTTTTAAAGCAACTTATTCTATAGTGTCTTTCTTTATACAATAGGTAATTTAATATGATATTCATGCTGCCTTCAATGAAATTGCTAAACAAAACAAATTTTAAGATATAGCAAAAAAAACAATTTTTTAATTATTTTTAACATTTGTTCCAATGATTCCGTTGTTTGTTTTTAAATTCCGTGTTATATATGTATTATTTTTTTAATATATAACACGGATTAAAAGTGTAACCTGTTTCAATTCAGTATAAAAAACATTTCATGCTTTCTTGAATTCCAAAAACATGTTTTACTATTTTGGTGAAAAAACATTATTTAATCGAAGATGTTAGAGGTGTTTTTGCTTAATTCATAGGATCAGAAACGCTTTTTTGCTATCTGTTGTTTAGTTTCAATACCCACGTTAGCGGGTATAATTAGAGCTGCTGCGCTTTAGGTGAACTGGAAAGTATGCTTTGTGGTGGAAATGCCCATATAAAGGTCTTTCATATTTGTAAGGGTGTGATATTAACAAAGCCCACCACTTAACACATAATTGTCATTAGGTTAAGCAATTATTTTTGCGGTTTGCACAAGAGGTTCAAGATGCGACGTGTTATAACAATAAAAACATTCGAATTGTGTTGTCACCCTTCTAAAGAATTGTTCGGGAATTTTCTTTAATGGATACCCTCATAAACAGAGATGTTGATTATCCCTGAATAAAGCAAACAAAATATATGTATTCACAACAGTCTCTGTTTTTGAAAGATAAAAGTGCATTAAAGAACAATGAAAAGTATAATACATTTAAACACACCCCTAAACTGTAATGAAAAGTGGTCATTGTTTGATCATGCTCTTCGCTCTTAAAGGGCATGAGCATTGTGCTGGCGTAAAGGCAGTAGGGAACCTAAATAATAAAAAAATATATATATATGTATATAAGCGTAAGCGATTTTTTCATAGGTACTATTTAATTATAAGGTTTTTAAAAGAAACTGAGCGTATTTTTCCAGATTTTTATACCCGTTACTCGTAAAGTAAATTCTTGTTCCCACGATTTTTAAATGTTAATTAAATTTTATTATAATTATTAATAATATATGCCGAAGTTTGTATACCCTTGCAGATATAAGAAATAATCAACGTTAATACCACCAAATTTGTAAGGATTGTTGTTAGCTTCAGTGATATTAAAAAAAAAATTATTTCATCCGATTCTTTGAAAGCTATAAAGTCGTCCGATTTTTATTACATTTAATTCAACATTTTTAAAAATATAAAAAATATTGGCTAGTGATGCTGATGAAAAATATATATACTTTATGGGGTCGGAAACGTACTCCTTTACTGCGTTGCAAACTTCTGACTGATATCAATATACCCTCTGCAAGGGTATAAAAACAGACATGTGAAGAATAGGTACATATGGCAGAAGCGAACTAGAATAATAGAGGTAATTTTTGTTAAATTTTGGTGATATGTTCATCAGCTGTTCGACACCAGCCCAGATATGGAGTTGACATTTGCCTCTCTGAAAAATGGGGAAACTTTTTGGGAGCCAATTTATAAATTTTTTTTTAAAACGAAACTTTTAAGTTTTATTTTTTTATATTTCAACAGACTTCCAATTATTTTTTGTAATTAAATATATGTAATATTATGCCTGGTACAAGCATTTTGCCGAGGTGCCTTAAGGGTGCACATGTTCTGCGGCGAGAAAGGTGCAGGTCACATCTACAATCAGAGACAAACAAAACCAAAATGTTTTATATTTTAAACCTAAAAAATTGAACAAAAAATAAGAAATTCAAAAAATGTATTTCAAATTAAAAAAAATACTTTTTTTTCAAAAATTTTTCTTTATATTGTGTAAAAAGTGGTTTAATTATAACTTTCGAAACTTTGTTTAGGTTCAACTAGAAGATAAATTTATCACGAATATAATAAATATTGTCATGTTCCGATAGGACGAATGCTTTTTTCACGCCAATTAGGTAAAATTGTAAAAATAAAAAACTGCAAAGTTTTCCAGTCGCTTGCTCACTATTACTTTCGTAACATTAAAAGTACTTAAAATTTTCTCCTGTATTTTTGGAGACACATTCGGAGCTATATAAGTTACTTTAAGTTTAAATAATTTTTAATGAAAATAAAAAGCACTTTCAGTAAATTTATGTTTAATTTGCTCTCAACAATTTCGAAAAGTATGTTAAAATACCTTCCTAGTGGTTATTGTTAAAATTTTGTGCTCTGTTCATCAGCTGATCCATACAATCCTTGCTTTGAAAGAAACATATGTCTGTCAATACTGCAAAAAATTTCCCCCCACCACAACCTGTAAAATTTGGTAAACTTTTTGGGAGAGCTGCTACTTTGAAAAAATTGATTGTAAAAACAGAGCAAATTTACTTTGAAATACAAACAAAACATTGTAGATTAAATGGCAGGAAATTATGTAAAGCAAAGGTCTGTATAACACAGAATATGCTGTTAATAAAAATCAGAACTAAATTAAAAATGTTCTAAAAACAAAGAAAATCTAAAATATTTTCATATTTTCATGTCCCTAATAACTTTGGTGGTTTCTTCAACGCTTTAAGACGTCTGCCTTAAATTAGAAAATTATCTGTGACTTACCTGTGTTGGGGTTAAATGAATAAGACTAGCCAAGTGTTCTCGTTCCGGGGCGGAGAGATACCTCTGCTGCTTAAATCTCCTTTCAAGTTCATAGACCTAAAATAAGTTGTACATTTATTAAGTAAGCCAAAGAAATTCAAGGAAGCAAGAAATAAGGCTAAAGTCGATACAGGAGATGGTAATATTCATACAGCAAATCGGATGTTTCAGTGATTACATACTTTATATGCTAATAATTTTTTTTTTAACTTTTCAAGAATGTAGGCGCTAGACAGGTTTTAGTATGGTATAGTATTATGAGATCTTTGTGGATCTTAATATTTGCGCTGCAGCCTGATAAAGTAAATTTGCTTTGCGCAAGATTCTACAAAATCTACATCAAAAGTGCCACCATATAGTGATTCTGATCAAGAATAAATATATTTTATTAGAGCGGAAACGTAATCTTCTACCCGTTACATACTTCTACTCAAGTTTGGCATACAGTTTTACTTTACGAGTGATAGGTTTAAATGGTGGTAATACACTATGGGTGTTACCAGAAAATTAGCGAAAACATGAAAAAGCATTGTAATCGAGTGCCTCGAACTAAAAGGAGACGGTGTAATATGAGCAACAATTCAAGCTTAAAAATCGGCAGACACATATCAATAAGAGTTTTCAACGTTTTGGGGGCGTGGCAAAGTGTTTTTAGGTCATTCGAGACCAAGGTATTGACGAGACATACACTAAAACTGTAGGAGCCGCTGTGCCAGTTTGTGCGTAAGAGTGTAAATAGATCAGGAAGCAGTTAGAGATCAGGAATATACTCGTAAATCGTAAGTCCCAATTCTCTAGCACTTATAGTACGAGATCACAGCGAACCGACGAACAAGGATAAGTCGACTTGGATCGTTATCCTACATAAGTCGGAAACGCTTCCTTCCAACTGTTGCGTACTTTCCGCCGAATGAAACAGTGTACTGTGCGAAGGAAACTACTATATAATGAAAGTATACTGGGATCGTCCGATTGTAACAACTTATACATCAATCAAAAGATATTAAAATTCTAAAAATTCTAGACGTTGTTAAACAGCTTACATTTTAGTTATACAACTCTCTTTGGAGGGAAAATGGCTATAAATAGCTACATTTTGTTTACTCGAATACCGAAGATACCGGCATGTGCTATTTGTCGTTAGAAAGGTTTTATGAAATACTTACGATTTTGTGTTATCATTTGTCGTAATACCATCATTTAAAAATAATGGTCAAAACTTTTTTATAACGATTTATTTTAGTTTTTTTTTTATTTTCTTAACAATAACGCTTTTACGTTTTTTTGCACTATTTTAGTAACTTGGAATTGTTATTATCAGTTCCGCATATGAAATTTAAATTCTATGACTTCTGGGAGTGTAGGTAAATTATAGAACGATGATAAAACAAAAACTTTTAATATTAATCAAAAAATCGTCTTAACAAGGCAAAAATGCTGTATGTCATTAGAAAGGTATTTTGAAATAATTTGTACTCTTTACTAAGATGATTTGTCTTATTAGTATCGTTTAAAGATTATGACCAATAGTGTTTTTGTTCCGATTTTTGTTCAACTTTGTGCCAATTTTTTAAAAGTGGTAATAACGATTTGGGGGTAAGCCCCATTTTAAAAACAAAAACTTCTGATACCAATCAAAAACACCTTTTAACGAGGTAAAGATCTAATGACGATCGCACCTACACCAAACAAAAGTTCTGAAATCAACTTTTGTGACGAAAATGTATTTTACGATCTACTAAATTAATACATTTTCTTATTATTTTTACATTCAGCACGCTGCTACTCAATTTGCTTGGGCTTAGCTGTAAAATTTTTATAAAGCGTGGCGAATTTAAATCGTTTCGCAATCTTCACTAGATTTTTACCTCGTTAATAGGTGATTTTGTTAGGTTGTACTTATCTTAATATTTTTGATGAAACCTGTTACATGACGGCATTATTAAAAAATAATCTCCATCCGCTATTAAAAAAAAATTATGCTGACCTAATTTGTATCTTTAATTCAAGACTCATAAAACATTCTCGATCAGGATCACTAGGCGAGTTTAACTAGCAACGGCCATCAACTATTTCAGTCTGTATGAACGCAGAGATCTTGGACACTGCCGTAACGCTGAAATCTGTGTACCGTCCACATTTACTACCTATATTTATCAAAATCAAGGGCAGGTGTATATGGTTTTTTCCGTTATGCTCCCTTTTGTGGGTAACGGGTATCTGGCACTTGACTATAGCGTTCTTCTTTTATAATATATAAAAGTATATATTATATATATATATATATACAGTGTTTCTAATTAAACATTTTTTTATTGTTATATTTTGAAACAAACGCAAAGTGAATACGTTTTGTGTATCATTATGGAAATTGTGTTTTCTGTTTACCGTACACTTAACGTCGATGATGAGTAAATAAATGGATTTTGTATTTACATTGTGCAAAAGCTTGTTTGCCCATTCAATACGTTCCTTTTAACCGTTTGGTAAGCAAGGCACATGCACAAATGCAAGTATACACAGGCGGAATCATACATTTCACGGGTATGTTGCCTTATTTTATTAAAAAAGGAAAAACCTTGGCGACCCAAACACTCCATCATGGGGTATAATGATTTCAGTCAAAAGTATGCAACGAATTCAAGTAGACTTCTACGACTCCATAAAGTAGTGTACAGACGAGTCATCTTGCCTCGTCCGAGTGTTCCTTTGCCTGTTTGGTTCTTTGTTTTTACGCGAAAGGTCTCTCAGTTTTAATGCTATCGTATGTAAAAAAATTAAGAATGTAAAAAAAATTAGGAAAATGCATTTATTTAGTAGATCGCATAACACATTTTCGTCACAAAAGTTGATATCAGAACTTTTGTTTGGTGTAGGTGCGATCGTCATTAGATCTTTAACTCGTTATAAGGTGTTTTTGATTGACATCAGAAGTTTTTGTTTTTAAAATGGAGCTTACCCCCAAATCGTATTACCACTTTTAAGAAATTGGCACAATGTTGAACAAAAATCGGAACAAAACACTATTGGTCATAATCTTTAAACGATACTATAAGACAAATCATGTCAGTAAAGCGTACAAATTATTTCAAAATACCTTTCTAATGACATACAGCACAAACCTGCAGCTCTAGTGGTTTGGTAGCCAATATAATGATTTTTTACAATAGTAGTAGAACTAAAGTTCCTTATATTAAGCTGTTTAACATTATTTTCAATTTGCAGGACTGTCAAAAAGAGTCTGGTTATGCACAAAAAGTAATAATTTTTTTACTTTGGTATTTAGACAAATCATGTTTAAAAGACTAAATAGTATTTCGAAATGCCTTTCTATAGACATATAACTCAAGGGTCATTATTTTATTGTTGACATTTAAACGAGACTTTTTACAGCAATGTTTCATACGCCAAAACTTGAGGAAACTCAAGAACTATACAGCTTTAAATTTAATTTGAAATCATTAGAGCCGGTTTTGAGCAATCAGAAAAATAGCTTATAAATAATAATAAATAACAAAAATCGGAATGAAAGAAAACTTTGCCAAGCCATTTTCATAATCTAAGAATATTGTATACCAAGACTCAAAAATATCAATTTGTTTGGGAGAAAAAGAGTATAAAGTGTAAAAGTGAAAATTCTGGAGAGGAGGAGAAGGCCATTTGCGGAATTGAGCGTGGCACCCTGCTATAAACATGCGCAGTCCGAGAAGCTCAAGAACCTGCATGCTAGTTTAACACGGGTAGTGGTAGCGGAAACGCTTCTTTCGACCTTTTACATAATTTTCCACAAATCGTGTGCAGCGCAAGTTTGTTGCGCGAACTTGCCACTTACACTATAACGCTAAAAACTACCTGAAACTGTAGGTTACAATATCTAAAAAATGTCAAATAAAATATATTCGTCTCGTTAATACCTATCGATTGACCCGAAAAAAGTTTGAATATCTTCATCTCTCTTTTGTTCGAGGCACTTAAATATTTTCTTCCTTGTTTTATAAGTGGATTTAAATTACATTGGACAAAGAATAAATAATTGTAGTACCAACCTGGGCTTGCGTAAATAAAACTCTTCGTTTTCTCCTTTGCGCTAAAGGAAACTGTAGTGGTTTTGTATCACTTACGCTGCATGCTGCTAGTCCACTCATATTTCCCATGTGGCTCATTGTCCCACTGGCTGACGAGCTCATAAGGCGAGAAACTGAAATAATTATTTAAAAATTAATTCTCATATATTCATTATAACATTCTGGGTATTCTCTAAAAAAAAATTTCTGGAAGTTTGACCGAAAAGGTCAGCAATAAAGATAAAAATCTTCTATGGTCTAGACAATTAAAAAAACACCATAAAGTCTATATATTCATAATCAGGATCACCAGCCTAATCGTTCTAGCCATGTCTGCCTGTCCGTCCGTATGGACACTGAGATATTGGAAACTATAAAAGATAGAAAGTTGGAACTTGGCAAGTAGATTTTTGAGCTTCTTTTGCAGCGCCACGCCGGTGTGTATGTAAATAGTTGCAGGACGAAATGCGCGGCAAAGCGAAAAGCGCTACCGGCGATTAGGGAGGGCAAAGTGCGCGGTTTACTTATTCTATTTAATATTTAACTCTTTTATCTCCAATAATTCTCGATACCAATTTCACTAAACTAATTCTGATAAGTTAAATCGTTTTCCCATTATTGAAAACCACTAGAAAAGTATGATAGTTTGTACCCGTAATGTTAACGGTATATCATTCAGTGTTCCCATTAGTCTGGGACCGTGTGCCTAATGCTATTTTTGCGTTTTTCAAGCGATTTCCAATTTAAAAACGGTTATCCTAACATTTTAACTTAACTTATTATGAATTGTTTATATAAGAGTTGAGTAACGGATATATAATAGGCGAGACACTCGAAGAGAGTTCCGTATTGTTTTTACATTTATTTTCTTATTATTTTTAAGAATTAAAAAAATTAGTGCTTAGTATTAGAGGTCTCAAAGGATTTAATACAAAAGAAATTAAATCAATCTGGTGAGCTGGAGACATCGATTTTCAACTTTTTGAAGTTTTCAGTTTTTTTTTATAAAATATGCAAATAAAAAAAATTAAAAATATATTCCTTTTGTTTAAATCCTGTTTTGTTCTGTAAATAGTTTTTAAATCACCAAAAAGTGGGAACGACGTAAAAGAAGTTTCAGGTAAATCAAACATTTTAACCTTGTAAAGCTGTATGTCTTTTAGAAGAACGGCCCATATGAATAAAAAATTGTTATTTTATTCCGTACCCCCTGTGGCTTCAATATCAAAAAAAAAATGTTGGCGCTCACAATTTTTATATCTTGTTATACCTCTGGAATGACATTAAAAAAGTTTGCACCCCTCTTTAACGTCACTCAGAGAAAATTGTGACGTTTCCAAATTGAGTATTTGTATTCAATCTCAATCTGAGAATGCACTGATTTTAATAACAAAATTTGGCGAAGAAACTCATTTTGAGAAAGTTTGAACTCATTTTGAGAACAAGAATTGGCATCGATCACAAAATTCAGAATTTGAAAAATGACTAACTCGAGAATTAATATTCTCATAATGAGTAACCGAAAAATTCAACAAGAATGTGCGAATTGTCATTTTGAATTATGGACCGACTTAACTTCGTTGCGTCTATGGTTGTCTCTCTCTAACTATTATGTGTGTAAAGTAGTATGCGCTGCATTTCTTTGTCTGTTGTCAGTTGCCGTATGATTTAGTAAGTTCAAGACGTTAGCGATGACTGCAGAGCTATGAAACAATTTTAATTTCTTTCGGACATTCCGAAACTCGAAGATAAGTTTAATTTTAAATGTATTTATAAAGTGCCTAAGCATGTAAATCAATATGTATGTGGTTTTCTACGCTATTGTTTACATACATAAGTACAATGTACTCTTATGTTTATATGTATTTTTCTAATGCACATTAAAATATTTGATATCAATGGTTTCTTCCCAGCATTTTAGCTCTTTGAAAGACTGGACAGCTAAGGGATAATATATCGTAAGTATGCTGCTATGTATTAAATTTCAGAATAAAATTTTACAAAATATTTTTTCCTGGGAATGGGTGGAATGGGTTAAAGTACAAAAGTTCTTCATTTGAGAATTTAGAATTTAATATCATGAACTTAATTATCAATTTGAACTTTGATTGGAACTTCTTAGTCTGAGAAAAGGGGATACTCGATTCGAAAATTCTAGCTAAATTATTTTGTAAAATGAGTAAAGTTTATACTATTATTAGGCATGTTCAGAAAAGAGCAAAAATGTACTCAATTTAAGCTATTTTTTTTTAGAAAATTGTATTAAAAGGAAGTATTTTCCACCCAAAGGGAGAACTTTTGTTCATACTGAATTTGTGAGTAAAAAACTACTCCATTGGAGTGCAAATTACTTGAATAATTCTCTCTGTGCAGGAACGCTTAAATCTGTCTGCCGGCCACATATTGAAAAGTCGCGAGGGTTTTGTTTTACAATATCGCTTTGCTGCTGAATATATCTATTTAAGGCTACTATGTATCCATAAAACTGTTACACGTCAATTACTCTAGGTTAAGTTCAGAAAGCAATAAACAGATTCCAGTGAATAAATTTAAAAAAAAAATATATATCTATTGTTCTTTTACTCCTTCACTTTTTTTTATTATTTAAATAAGTACCAACATTTTTATTATATCATTTTTTTAGACAAATATAAAAAAAAATGTCCTGGATACCTGTACTTTGCTATTTACAATTTTGGTCGTGTTTGTGGTGGAAAGGAGGTTGGTGGGGAAAGGGTGTGAATAGCCATTTATGAACACACTTGTCGTCTTGTATAGACTTTAGTCCATACAAATTCTACTTGATGTTCCTTTCCTTCTTTTTTACACTTGGGAGCACGCCTTGAGGCTTAATGCTGCAGGTAAAAGGGAATAGACAATAAGCAATCGTCGGTGCAAAATGAGTGCCAATACTTAGTGTATCATGTAAACATTATTTTTTTCTCTTTTGCGACGGTTTTTCAGAATTAACCAAACGTAAAATTCTCCTTTAATTAAAGTTTTTAACATATTTTTAAAACTAAAGGCCAAATGGCATTCAGACCCAGACATATTAAATCACAAGAGGTCGCTATATCAATGAAATGCAGATCTTATAATTAATATGTATAATATAAATAAATACTTTACATAAATATATATATATATTTTAGAAAAATTATATATATAAATATGTCTCTTCTTAGAACTCTGTTAACACACATAAGTTCTTACCAGAACATTGGCATTGGAAAAAATAATTGATTTTGAATTTATTTAGCTGTCATTGTTTACTTTAGAAATGGAAAGATGATTGTTGTTTCTTGCTTTTATGACCCTACCGCTTCAAGAGGATATTGTTGTTGTATAGTATGAAAACAATAACAACCTTAAATATATGTGAGTATGTACATATGTATATATTTTGTTTCATGCAGACCCATATATATAACATATAGCTGCAGTTGTACCCTTTTTAACATATCCCAGGTAATAATAAATTCACTTCATTGGTTGTAAGCTGATTCAGGCTTCTTTATGTACATATATACAATGACTTTTAAATTATCCTCTTTTAGGTATAATATTTTTCAGTTTGGAATGCATTGAGACGGTTTTATTATGTTTGTAATATCTGTTTCAAAGGTGAACCCAAAATAGTAAAATGGAATACAGTATTTAGAGCTCGTAAATAAGTGTAAATTCTTATTTCTGAACCAATTTGTATTCGTCAGATTGCTACAAGTAGAAAAAAAAAGTTGGTCGTAGGCGTGGTAAACATATTTTGTGTATTAATAAAACCATTTGATTCTGTTGAAGAATATCTATACTTTCTAGGGTCGGAAACGCTTTCTTCTTTTGATACATACAGATTTTTCGACAAATCTAATTACCATCTTAACCTAAAAATAACGGGTATAAAATGTTTTCATTCGTCATAAGAGTAAGCTTTCGCCTTAATGAGATGGTGAGAGCAAATCACTTGTATTTAAGCTTGTTAAGAGGTGTTTTTCTTTGGTATCACAAAGTTCTGTTTATAATTTTGGGGTACATACAGCATTTTTTGGTAATCAAGCGACTACATATATTAGCTTTCTCTTGGTTTTACAAATTACTTTGACCTGACCTCTAACGCCCACAAATAGCTTCTGGAATTTAAGTACTAGATAAAAATTGTACCTGATACATATGTACATACATCCTTAGCCAGAAAAGGTAGACAAATTTCCCTTAATGTTATGGATTTTTAAAAAAATGGCTGCCCCGCCGACACAAACGCCCATAACGCTTAGATCTGTCTACCAAAGATTCAAATCATAAATCATATCAATTAAAATAAAAAAAGTTTCTTACGCCTACGCCCACAAATTGCAATAACGCTTAAATCTGTCTGCCGCCCACATTATTATATTTCGAAACAGCGCTTTACTTTATTGCTTTACTGCCTATATATCTTCATTTCTCCTTTTCCCCCTTAAGCTGAATAACGAATATTCCAGACTTTCCGTTTTTTATACCCTTGCAGAGGGTATAATGATTTCAGTCAGAAGCTTGCAACGCAGTAAAGGAGACGTTTCCGACCCCATAAAGTATATATATTCTTGATCAGCGTCACAAGACGAGTCGATCTAGCCATGTCCGTCTGTCCGTCCGTCCGTTTCTACGCAAACTAGTCTCTCAGTTTTAAAGCTACCTTTCTAAGCTTGGATATAACATTTTTAAAATAGTTCTGAATTTCGAATTAAATTTTATCAAAATCGGACGACTGTATCATAGCTCCCATAGAAACAATTAGTGCTTAAATAATTTTGAAAAATTATATCTTCGGTGTTTTTTAACTTTTAACTTTCTACGCTTGGAAATAACATTTTTTATTTGGTTTTGAATTTCGAATTAAATTTTATCAAAATCGGAGGACTAGGTCATATAGCTGCCATAGGAACGATCGAAAAATTAGTAGGAAAACATGAAATAAAAATTATATCCTTTGTGTTTTTTAACATATAACCCTATAAGCTTGAAAATACAATTTTTTAATTAGTTCTGAATTTCGAATTAAATTTTATTAAAATCGGACGACTATATCATATAGCTGTCATAGGAACCTAGGAACATAGGAATCGTATAATTGGTGGGAAGTAATGTGAAACAAATTATAGCTTTTAGGTTTTTTGACATATTATCTTATAATATTGGGAATATACATTTTATATTTTTAAGAATTTCGAATTCAATTTAATAAAATCATCAATTATTTTTTATAATTGCAAGGGTATACAAACTTTGGCTTTCCGAAGTTCACTTCCATTCTTGTTTTTAGAAAACTTTAAACTAATTACAGAACTATGGGGACAATATTTCAATTTACTACGGTAAAGTTTTGCTGAAAATAAAATATAACGGTCGTTGTATTATATTAACTATTCTTATCCGATCGTTCCATCGTCCATACGATAAAGTCGTTTTCAATAAAAATTTATTCAAAGTTTGAAATTCGTATGATATTTCAAAAAGAAGAAGTTATGTTTAAAAATCCGAAATTATAATTTTTTACATTTCTTAAAAGAATTTTAAAAACCGTTATTCGTAAAGTAAAAGGTTTTACTAGATTCGCGGGAAAGTATGTAACAGGTAGTATGTAACAAGTTCTTAAACAGGATCACTAGCCGAGTCGATATAGCCATGTCCATCTGTCCCTCCGTCCGTATGAACGCTAAGATCTTGGAAACAGCTAAACTTAGCATGCAGATGACTGGGCTTCCTTCGCAGCCTAGGTTTATTTTAGTTGGGTGCCACGCCCACTCTAACCCTAACAATCTGTAGAGCCTACAGTTTTTATGATAGAAATAAAATTTTATCCGAAATGTGTTTGTCACATCAATACCTATCGACTGACCTAAAAAAAATGTGCCACGCCAACTCTAACGCCCACAAACGGTTAAAACGCTTAATTCTGTCTGCCGCCCACACAACCTTTACTGAAATAGCCGGTAGATGGCGTCCTAAAATATCGTGCCACGCCCACTCTAACGCCCACAAATGGCCAATACTCTTAAATCTGTCTGCCGCCCACACAACATCTACTGATAGTAGGTGGCGCCCTAAAATATAGTTTTGTTGCTTATATATCTTCATTTCCCCTTTGTTTCTTTAAGCTGAGTAACGAGTATCTGATATTCGAGGCACTCGACTATAGCGTTATTTCTTGTTTTTACTATTCCTTTGGGAGCTACTCAATAGCTACAAAACATGGACATGGCTAGATCGACACGTGATGCTGATCAAAAATATGTATACTTTCTGGGATCGAAAACGTCACCTCAATATTTTTTTTTAAATGTTTAAAAAATACAATTTTTGTTTTTTTTTTCATATAAAATTATTCTCTTTCTTTCGGTCTTTAACTTAAACGAATCAGCGCATGTACGCAAGTTCAACAACGACCAAAAACAAAGCCACCTAAGACAGTAAACTTATCTGACATATTTATTTGCTTACTTAAATGTGGTTTTATATCTTTAACATTTAAACAGGATAATAACCTAGCTTAAATTTAGACACTTAATTCATTTGTAAGTAAATAACTTACTTGCAAATCTGGGATCGTTCGCCGTTGATCCGTACCATGATGCAGAGCTTCTCATGTCGGTATAATGACCAGCAAGTGATAAGTTGTCGGTAGGTCCGCAGTAGCTTTGAACTCCTGGGCTATGATATAAAGATCCCATAGCGTAGGGATTGGCCATAGTTGAAGTAGTTAATGTTCCAGGGGAGTTAATGCTACTACCACTTGAGTTCGACCTGAAAATATATGTTTTTGATAATTTCACATTCCGGCTTGTCCTACACAGAGTCCTGTAAAGAGCCAAAATCTTCCAAGCGTGCCACTCCTGTTCCTTTGTTCCGATTTTCATCGAACTTTTTTGCTTTTCCAGTTCACAACAACAAAACAAAATCTTCATTTGGTAACGGTTTTGTGAAAATTTGAGTTTTACCGGAGTGATAGGAGTCACAGTTGCACTGTGTCATTATTCTATAGTTAAATCTATCTTTATGATGTTCCACTAATAACCTCCTCTGCTTGGAAATAACTTTACAATCGGAAAATTGGTGGCAAAAATTATATGACAAAAAAAATATCTTCGGTGTTTTATACCCTTGCAGAGGGTATAATGATTTCAATGAAAGATCCACATAAAGTATATATATTCTTGATCAGCATCACTAGACGAGTCGATCTCGCCATGTCCGCCTGTCCGTCAGTCTGTCCGTCGGTCCGACCATCTGTCCGTCTGTCCGTCCGTCCGTCTGTCCGTCCATTCCTACGCAAACTAGTCTCTTAGTTTTAAAGCTATTGGGCTGAAACTTTCCAAAAAGTCTTCTTCCTATTGCAGGTAGTATATAAGTCGGAACCAGCCGGATCGGTCAACTATATCTTATAATTATATATAAATAATAAATGCTTAAAATGTATATCTGTGGTGTTTTTTACCCCTGCAGAGGAAATAATGATTTCAGTCAGAAGTTTGCAACGCAGTGAAGGAGACGTTTCCGTCTTGATCAGCGTCAGTAGACGAGTCGATCTAGCCACGTCCGTCTGTCCGTCCGTCTGTCCGTCTCTCTGTCCGTTTCTACGCAAACTAGTCTCTCACTTTTAAAGCTATCGGGCTGAAACTTTTCTAAACGTCTTGTATCTATTGTAGGTAATATATAAGTCGGAACCAGTCAGATCGGACAACTATATCTTAAAGCTCCCATAGGAACTATCGGGGAAAAAATTAAGGGTATAATGATTTCAGTCAGAAGTTTGCAAGGCAGTTAAGGAAACGTTTCCGACCCCATAGGGTATATATACTCTTGATCAGCGTCACTATACGAGTCGATCGAGCCATGTCCGTTTGTCTGTCCGCCTGTCTCTCTGTCCGTTTCTACGCAAACTAGTCTCTCAGTTTTGAAGCTATTGGGCTGCAACTTTCTCAAAAGTCTTCTTTCAATAGCTCCCAAAGGCACTATCGGGGAAAAAATTAAAAAAGAATTATATCTTCGATGTTTTCTAAGCTAGGAAATAACATTTTTTAATTAGTTCTAAATTTCAAATTAAATTTTATCAAAATCGGAGGACTATATCATATAGCTGCCATATGAACGATCGGAAAATTAGTGGTAAAGTAATATGAAAAAATTATATCTTCGGTGTTTTTTAACATATAACCTTCTAGGCTTGGAAATAATATTTTTTAATTAGTTCTGAATTTTGACTTAAATTTTATTAAGATCGGACGACCCTCTCAGTTTTGAAACTATCGGGCTGAAGCTTTCCCAAAAGTCTTCTTTGTATTGCAGGTAGTATATAAGTTTGAACCAGCCGGATCGGACAACTATATCTTATAGCTCCCATAGGAACTACCGGGGAAAAAAGTTAAAAAATATATATCTTTGGTGTTTTTTAACATATAACCTCCTGCGCTTGGAAATAACATTTTTTCATTGGCTTAGAATTTCGAATTAAATTTTATCAAAATCGTACGACTATATCATAAAGCTGCCATAGAAACAATCGGGAAATTAGTCGGAAATTATGAAAAAATTTTATCCTCGGTGTTTTTTAACATATAACCTTCTAGGCTTGGAAATAATATTTTTTAATTAGTTCTCAATTTTGAATTAAATCTTATTAGATCGGACGACTATATCATATAGCAGTCATACAAACGATCGGAAAATTGGTGGAAATTAACATGCAAAAAATTATAGCTTTGGTGCTTTTTGACATATAACCTTCAATGCTTGGAAATAACATTTTTTAATTAGTTCTGAATTTCGAATTAAATTTTATCAAAATCGATCTTTAGTAACACAATGTGAAATTATTGAGGATTGTTGCTGACTTCAGTGACATTAAAAAAAATTATTTCATTCTTTTTTTTAGACCATTTTTTTGACATCCGATTTTTATTAAATTGAATTCGAAATTCTTAAAAATATAAGAAATTATATTCCCAATATAATATGTCAAAAAGCTCACCAATTTTTGGACCGTTTCTATGGCAGCTTTATGATATAGTCGTCCTATTTTGATAAAATTTAATTCGAAATTCAAAATCAATTAAAAAATGTAATTTCCAAGCGTAGGAAGTTATATGTTAAAAAACAAACAAGATATAATTTTTTTTAAAATTTTTTCCCCGATAGTTCCTTTGGGAGCTATAAGATATAGTTGTCCGATCCGGTTGGTTCCGACTTATATACTGAGGGACTAGTTTGCGTAGAGACGGACAGACAGACGGACATCAATTCCTATCGACTGACCTAAAAAAAAATGTGGCACGCCCACAAACCGCTCAAAACTGTGGTGACCACAGTTGCCATTATAGAAAAATGTGTTTTTGATAAAGTATATTTGTCTAAAAAAATGTTTCCACGCCCACTCTATCGCTAGTCCAGGCACTCGACTATAGCGCTTTTTCTTGTTTTTGTTTATTCGTCAGAAAGTATGTAACAGGTAAAAGGAAGCGTTTCCGACCCCATAAAGTATATATATTCTTGATCAGGATCACTAGCCGAGTCGATCTAGCAATGTCCGTCTGTCCCTCCGTCCGTATGAACGCTGAGATCTCGGAAACTATAAGAGCTAGAATATTCATACCTGGCATGCAGATTCCTGGACTTCCTACGCAGCGCAAGTTTGTTTCACCCGGGTGCCACGCCCACACTAAAGCCCACAAATGGCCAAAAGGCTTAATTTGTCTGCCGCCCATATGACATCTACTGAAAAAGCCGGTAGGTGGCGATCTAAAATATAGCTTTTCTGCTTATAAATCTTATAAAACTTCATTATCCGTTTGCTCCCTTGAGCTGAGTAACGGGTATCTGACAGTCGAGGCAGTCGACTATAGCGTTCTTCCTTGTTTTTAAAACTTTTTCATTGTTTTTTTTTAGTAAAACAAAATCACCTTTAAAGGAGATAAACAAATAGTGACGATCGCCCCTTCATCAAACAAAAGTTCTGATATCAACCTTTTACGAAAATGTAATATACGATTTACTAAGTAAAAACGAGTTTTATATTTTTTACATTTGGAACGCTTCATTAAAATCAAACAACTAAGCTATGGCATATTGAATTGCCGGTCAATGCTCAGGCAGTGTAATATGTTCTGAACTTGTAAATGTGGCCATTTATGATGATTAATAACTTGGGTATTTTTAAAAATATGCCATGAGTTAAGGAATCTCAAGAGCTAAACACCTTAAAATTTAACTTGAAATTGTTAGAGCCGTTTTTTAAAAATAACAAAAAACAAGAAAGGAAGTTAACTTCGGCAAGTCGAAGTTTGTATACCCTTGCAGTTATAAAAAATAATTATTAATTTTATTAAATTGAATTCGAAATTCTTAAAAATATAAAAATGTATATTCCCAATATTATAAGATAATATGTCAAAAAGCCCCAAAGCTATAATTTGTTTCACATTATTTCCCACCAATTATCCGATCGTTCCTATGACAGCTATATGATTTAGTGGTCCGATTTTAATAAAATTTAATTCGAAATTCAGAACCAAATAAAAAATGTTATTTCCAAGCGTAGAAGGTTAAAAGTTTTTTAACTTTTAACACCGAAGATATAATTTTTCAATATTATTTTACCACTAATTTTCCGATTGTTCCTATGGGAGCTATATGATATAGTCGATCGATTTTGATAAAATTTAATTCGAAATGAAGACTTTTGGGAAAGTTTCAGCCCGATAGCTTTAAAACTAGGAGACTAGTTTGCGTAGAAACGGACGGACAGACGGACGGACAGACGGACATGGCGATATCGACTCGTCTTGTGACGCTGATCATATGATCATATGTATACTTCATAGAGTCGGAAACGTCTCCTTCACTGGGTTGCAAACTTCTGACTGAAATCATTATACCCTCTGCAAGGATATAAAAACTTTGAACCATATTTAGACAAATCGTGTTTAAAAGGCGTAGCATTTTGAAATACCTTTCTACCACAAGCCTGAAGCTTTAGTTCTTCACAAGTTACGGGTGTACAAAATTAGTTAGTAAAATTTATTAGGTTTTTCTAAAAGTGGTAGAACTAATGTTTCTTATTTTGAGCTGTTAAACATCGTCCAGAATTTTGAGGACAAAAAAAAAAACTGACAAACGAAATACCATTTTTATTTTAAGAGGACAAAAACCTTTTTTTTTGTGCGTATTACTTTTGAACGGTGCATCCAATTTTGACAGTTGAGGTGTCATTCGCATTTTACTGAGAATACAAATGGTTGATGAGAATACAAATAGATTGATAGCTGGGGAAATTATACCCACCGGCCCCAAAAGATCAAATATTTCAAATTTTGACTGTTTTTTTTTGTTTTAAACGGTATGGTCGACTGCATCGACTATCAGATACCCGTAACTCAGTTTAAGGGAAAATGGATATTAAGATATGAGTATATAGCAGCAAAGAGATATTGGAAAGCCATTTTAATTCGAAAATGAAAAATTTAATTGATTAAATTGAAAAAATAAACAAATGTACCATATACACTGCTCGGCATAAGTATTTTAGCGTAACAAAAGTTATGTACTTATAATTTTAACTTACTTCTTGCAAATTTTGAAATTAATGGAATGAATAATACAATCATTTTCTTAACCCATTCAGTACTTATTCAAAAAGACGAATTTTTGTCAAAATCTACTTTTTTAACTTGTTCCCTCGTCCTGAAAACCTAAATTTTTCTATTCATCTATTTATATATTACATTTTTCTACGGCGATCAGCCAAGCGAACTAGACGCCATCGCCTTTGGATACTTCTTCAGCATCCTCACGCTGCCCAACATGGGGCTTGCACCGTCGGTGCAAAAGGTATAAAGGTATATGTGCAGACGCAATTGTTCTCTTTATAAATTAAAACTTTTATATCAAATATAATATATACTTTATAAAAAATAATTAAGCTGCCTTTAATGACAATTTCTACATGTTGCACTAGCTATTTAATATGCAATACGGTGCTTACCCAAAATTGATATTTACAATGTAATAATAATAAGTAATCAATATGTTAAGATTATCCTGTATCCAGATTTTTTAGATTAAGATGCCCGTGTTCTTCGTTTGCTCTTTAGTTTATGATATTTCAATAAAGCCGAGTCGATCTAGCCATGTCCTCCCGTATGAACCCTGAGACCTTGGAAACTAAAAAAGTTAGAAAGTTTACGTTGTGGGACAAAAGCTTATTTTGCACTCCCCTTAGCTAATATTATGGCCACTGGCTCCGACAAAAAGTCCACCTGAAGTTTGATTGAAGACATTGCAGTGTCACCCCGAATATAATTTTATTTCTTTTTCATTAAAGTAGTTGAAGTAAAATGTAAAGCTACAGTTATATTTACCGAAACGGAGAGGGTGGGTTTCCGTTCAGTTCCAGTTTGCGATATGATTCTTCAATAGGACTTAAGATATCGGTTACGCTAAATGGTGTTGAATGATTACTATTAAATAAAGTATTCTGATGTTGATTTTGCAGGTTTTGGAGGTGGTGAATACTGGAAAGATTGTGGTGGTGATGTGCAACCGCTGCCGCGGCTGCTGTAGATACGGTATTTTGTGTCGATGATTCGTTTGAATTTAATTTGGTTGATGTATCCGCTTGATGATGCTGGGAAATGGCGGTAGGTATCAGTATTTCCTTTGGAGATAAACTCATAACCAGATCTACTTCATTTAATGCCGTTAAAAATTGTTTATCTCCAATAATTTTTAAATCTTTATAAGATTTGTTTTCAATTATTGATGTAAGGCCGTGGGATGACATGCGAAGTTATTATTAATAAGTCCGTAGAAGCATTTTAGCGCTAAAAAAATTGATTTATATATTAAAGCAAAATTTTTATATATTTGGTAAAATATTAATTAATTTAATTAATATTAATATTAATTAATTTAATTTGCAGAAAAGTCAGGGTTATTTAATAATAATTAATATTTAATATTACTCTTTTCAGAAAATACATTTGTAGTTTTGAAGAATTAGGTGTTAGTAAATACCTAACCTTTAATTTATTTAATTTAATGCACACAAGAATGCAGTTTTTGGGGTCGGAAACGCTTTTTTTTACCTTTTTTAAGTAAAGTAAAGTAAAGGTATAAAAAAAGGTAAAAAAAAAAGCGTTTCCGACCCCAAAAAGTGCATTCTTGATCAGGATCAATGCCAAGTCGTACTAGCCATGTCCAACTGTCCGTCCATATGAACGCTAAGATATTGGAAAATAAAGAAGCTAGAATGTTATGATTTGGCATGTAGATTCTTAAAATTTTTCAACGGCGCAAGTTTATTTCAACAGGGTATTAGGGCCGTTTTAATGCTCGCAGTCAGCCATGATCAGATTCAATGTTAGTAACACCATGTTAAATATTTAAGGATGGTTCCTAGCTTCAGTGATAACTTCATTTTATTTTATTTTATTTTAACAAACTAATGCTATTATATAATACATGATATATATACATGGTATATAATACATGTCCGATTGTTATAACCGTTACTCGTAGAGTAAAAGGGTTTACTAGATTCCTCGGGTAGAAGGAAGCGTATCCGACCCCAAAAAGTAACTATATTTCTGATCAGGATCACAAGCCGTCTGCCCGATTGTCCGTTTGTCCCTCTGTCCGCCTGTCGCTGAGTTCTTAGAAATTATAAGAGCTAGAACGGTCAGATTTGACATGCAGATTCCGGGAACCAGCTGGATCGGGCAACAATTTCTTATAGCTCCCATAGAAACTATCGGAACTATTATAGAAAAAGTTATATCTTCGGTGTTTTTTAACATATAACCTTCTAAGCTTGGAAATAACATTTTTTATTTAGTTCTGAATTTCGAATTAAATTTTATCAAAATCGGACGACTATATCATATAGCTGTCAAAGGAACGATCGGAAAATTGGTGGGAAAATAATTTGAAACAAATTATAGCTCTTGGGGCTTTTTGATATACATATTATCTTATAATATTGGGAATATAATTATTTATTTTTTTAAGAATGTCGAAATCAATTTAATAAAAATCGGACTACTCTACCATATAGCTGTCAAAATAATGGTCTATCACTGAAGTCAGCCACAATCCTTAAAAATTGCACATGGTTTTACTTAAGTTGATTATTTCTTATAACTGCAAGGGTATAAAAACTTCGGCTTGCCGAAGATATCTTCCTTTCTTGTTTTTTCTTTTTGCTATATTTGCCTTATCAATACATTTCGATTGAACTAAAAAAATGTTTCCCGGCCACTGCTTACCACCCGGTAGGCAGTAGGTAGCGATTTACAAAATCGCTTTGCTTTTCATATAGCTCAATTTTCTTATTACTCTCTTAAGCTGAGTGACGGAATCTGATAGTCAAGGCAGTCGACTATAGCGTTCTTCATTGTTATTCAATTTAATTCGAAATTAAAAAAATTATTATATTCCTAATAGTAAAATATAATAAGTCAAAATCACCGAAGCTATAATTTGTTTCATATTTTTTTCCCACCAATTTTCCGATTGTTCCTATGGCAGCTATAGCTTTGCGATAGCTTTAACACTGAAAAACTAGTAAGCGTAGAAACGACGAAAGGGCGGACATGGATTGATCGACAGCCACCTACCGGCTGTTTTGGTATTTGTTTTGAGGGCGGCAGGCAGTTTGAAGCGTTTTAGACCTTTGGGGCGTGGCAAGCATTTTTTTTAGGTCAATCGAAAGGTTTTAATGAGACAAATAAATTTTGCCAAACAAAAATGTTTATGACAACTGTGGCCACTACAGTTTTGGTTGGTTTGCGGGCGTTGAAATTTTTATTGGATCAGTAGTTAGGTATTGATGAGAAAAATATGTTTAAAAAATTTAGAAAGGAAGTTAACTTCGGCTAGCCGAAGTTTGTATACCCTTGCAGTTATATGAAATAATCACCTTTAGTAAATAAATTGTTTCCCGATCGTTCCTTTGACAGCTAAATGACATAGTCGCCCGATCTTATTAAAATGTAATTCGAAGATCTAATTAAAAAATTTGATTTCCAAGCTAAGAAAGTTATATTTTCAAAAAGCACCAAAGCTATAATTTGTTATATATTATTTTCCCACCAATTTTCCGATCGTTCCTATGACAGTTATATGATATAGTCTTCCGATTTTAATAAATTTTAATTCGAAATTCAGAACTAATTAAAAAATGTTATTTCAAAGCTTAGAAGGTTATATGTTAAAAAACACGAAAGTATATTATTATTTTATATTTTTCGACTAATTTTCCGATCATTTTTATGGCAGCTATATGATATAGTCGTCCGATTTTGATCAAATTTAATACGAAATTTAAAACCAATAAAAAAATGTTATTTTTAAGCGAAGGAGGTTATATGTTAAAAAACACGGAAGATATAATTTTTGTATAGTTTTTTCCCCGACAGTTCCTATGGGAGCTATAAGATATAGTTGCCCGATCCGGCTGGTTCCGACGTATATACTACCTGCAATAGAAAAGACTTTTGGGAAAGTTTCAGCTCGATAGCTTTAAAACTGAGAGACTAGTTTGCGTAGAAACGGACGGACAGACAGACATGGCTAGATCGACTTGTCTAGTGACTCCGATCAAGAATATATATTTAAATTTAAAATTTTTTTTATTAAAAAGCAGGGTAAATTTAAAGGGTAAATAAAAGGATATATTAAATTCGTCGGAAGGTATGTTACAGGTAGAAGAAATCGTTTTCGTAGAAAGTTGGCTACTACAATAATTTAAATAATTGGGAAAAATTAAAAAGTTTCTCAATTATTAACTAAATATAACAGAAGTTGTAGCTTTAGTAGTTCATAAATAAACAAACGCCCAGATTTTCACATGTTCTTTATCCCAAGCCAATTAATTTTTTCAATGTCTTGTTATGCAATCCTTTTAGGTTTTTATGACAGTCCCCTCTGAACGCTCTCCTGGACAGCTGTCCAGTGATATATAACGACAGGCATAAAATATTATGTCTAGAAAAGATTTATGTTTTCTGGGCGTAGGTAGTATCAGATACCCGTTACTCAGCTTAAGGGAGCAAATGGGAAATGGAGATATAAAGCCAGCAACGCTATATTTTAGGGCGCCACCTACCGGCTATTTCAGTATATGTTATGTGGGCGGCAGATAGATTTTAGCCTTTTAACCGTTTGTGGGCGTTAGAGTGGGCTTGGCACTTTTGGGTCAATCGATATGTATTGACAAACACTATTCAGTTAAAATTTAGATCCTATAAAAATAACTGTTAGCGCTACAGATTGCGGATTATTGACGTGGGCGTGGCGCCCCCCTGAAAAAAACTTGCGTTGCGCAGGAAGCCAAGGAATCTGCATGCCAAGTCTGCCTGTCCTGGCTCTTATAGTTTTCGAGATCTCAGCGTTTATAAGGACAGACAAACAGGCGGACAGACAGACATGCCGCGACTATCAGATACCCGTTAGCTCAGCTCAAGGGAGCAAACGGATAATGAAGTTTTATAAGATTTATAAGCAGAAAAGCTATATTTTAGATCGCCAACTACCGGCTTTTTCAGTAGATGTCATATGGGCGGCAGACAGATTAAGCCTTTTGGCCATTTGTGGGCGTGGCACCCCGCTGAAACAAACAGACGGACATGGCTAGATCGACTCGGCTAGTGATCCTGATCAAGAATATATATACTTTATGGGGTCGGAAACGCATCCTTTTATCTGTTACATACCTTCTGACGAATAAATAAAAACAAGAAGGAGCGCTATAGTTGAGTGCCTTGACTATCAGATACCAGTTAATCAGCTTAAACCGTTTGTAAGCGTTAGAGTGGGCGTGGAACCATTTTTTTAGACAAATATATTTTATGAAAAACACATTTTTCTAGAATGACAACTGTAGCCACCACAGTTTTAAGCGGTTTGTGGGTGAGGCACATTTTTTTTAGGTCAGTCGAGACGAGACAAATACACTTCAGTTAAAACTTGTTATACCCTTAAAGACGGTATAATAATTTGAGTCAGAAGTTTGCAACGCAGTGAAGGAGACGTTTCCGACCCCATAAAGTATATATATTCTTGATCAGCATCACTAGACGATTGGATCTAGCCATGTCCGTCTGTTTGACTGTCCGTCCGAATGTCGATATGTCTGTCGATCCGTCTGTCCGTCCTATTCTACGTAAACTAGTCTATCAGTTTTAAAGCTATAGGTCTGAAACTTTCCCAAAAGACTATTTTTATTTGGCATAGTATATAAGTAAGAACCAGCCGGTTTGGAAAACCATATCTTATAGTATAGCTCCCATATGAATAATCGAAACACCATTTTTTTTTTAATTATATCTTTGGTGTTTTTTCACACTTTAGCACTTTCGACCTAGTTCTTAATTTCGAATTAAATTTTATTAAAATCGGACGTCTATATCATATAGCTGCCATAGAAACAATCGGAAACAATCCTTCCCTTACATTTTTAATTGATTCTGAGTTTCGAATTTAATTTTATCAAAATCGGACGACTATATTTTATTGCTGCCATAGGAACGACCGGAAAATTGGTGGGTAAAAGCAAAGTCCGCTATTTCAGTAGATGTTATGTGGGCAGCAGACAGACTTTAGCGTTTAAACCGTTTATGGGCGTTAGGGTGGGCGTGATACATTTTTATACCCGTTACTCGTAGAGTAAAAGAGTATACTAGTTTCGTCAGAAAGTATGTAACAGGTAAAAGGATTGATCACTGCCAAGTCGTACTAACCATGTCTATCTGTCCGTCTGTATGAACGTTGAGATCTTGAAAACTAGAGAGGCCATACCGTTATGATTAGGCATGTATGTAGATTTTTGAGTTTTTTTGGAGGCGCAAGTTTTTTGAACAAGGTACTACGGCCAATTTAACGACCACAAGTGGGCATGACAAAAACTTGCCTAGAACCTAATTTTTGAAAAAGTTGAAAAAAAGTAAATGGGATTTCGTCTACAGCTACATTATCTACAATGTATTCTATATAGGCACGCAAGTTTTTGTTATCTTTTCGTCATTAAGTCAAATTAAAGGATTCTAAGCACCATTTCAGAACCAACTTATGGTCGGGATACATTAGAATAGAATAGAATGCTTAGACTTTTCTTTAAAACAAATAACCCTTCTAAAACTTAAAAATATTAGCTGGTGTTTTGGGTTTATGTTCCGAAGTATTTTAATACGACATATTTTGGTTCTGAAAACAAAAAAACTTCACGACCTTTTACCAACAAAAATAGGGGGTACTAAGTTCTATGATATTTATGCCCAAAAAAGCTGTATTTTTCTTTTGCGTTTGGAGGTCAAACACCGTCTTAGATCATATGTTTTTTCTTTAATATTGCTTAGAAGCCTTTGAAGATTAAGATATCCCTGTACAATTTATAGGCATTATTAGCATTTATTGTTTTCTAGATCACAGCTCTCAAAAGGACATATAGGGCTAAAGCCATTAGTGCTCCAGATCAAGAATATATATCACAATGGTCGTCAGTACACGAAGTTGCACGTAACGAGTGATACCGCAATCGAAAGGTATTACAAAAACTAAGAAGATTGCATACCAAAACTTTAGAAATATTTATTTGTTTTTGAGAAAAAGCGGTGAGAGTGTAAAAGTGAAAATTTAGAAAATTGGATCTGCTAGAGTTGTGGCGACAAACCTAGTTTTATTTTAACTATTTATTTTTATTCGAGTAAATAAGCATTGTTCGTTATAAAAGTACGTTGATGGTGCGCGATCGTCACGACCCCTTACCTAGTTAATAGATTTTTTTGTTTGATACTTTATAGGGTCGAAAAATCTTTAATCTACGAGTAACAGGTATAGTCAGATGGTTGTAATACAGACGACGCTTCAAATGAAGTTAATATTAAAACATGAAAGAACGATATAGTCGAGTGTCTCTACTAACATATACCCTCAGCTTAAGAGACCAAAATTAAAATGGAGATATATAAGCAGCAAAGGAATAGTGTAAAGCGCCACCTACCGACTATTTCGGTATATGTGATGATGTGATATGTGATTTAAGCGTTTTTTTTACGTCAATCGATAGGTATTGATCAGACAAATACATTAAGGCAAAAAAAATTTTCTAGCCATTACAATTTTGGGCGGCTTGTGGTCTACATTTGAGCTAAGATTTTGTTTCCATCATAAAAACTGTAGGCACTACAGATTTTCGCAGATTGTGGGCGTTAGAGTGGACGCGGCACCCCGCTGAAATAAACTTGCGCTCTGCAGACGAACATGGCTAGATCGACTCGGCTAGTGATTCTGATTAGGAATATATATACTTTATGGGGTGAGAAACGCTTCCTTCTACCTTTTACTCTTCGAGTAACTGGTATAAATATTGGTGTTCATTCACTTTTGCTGTAATATTTATTTTAATGTAATATCATTAAAGTCAATATATATATATATCTCCCTTGGCAAAGCCAAGTCAACTTGGTTAAATTTTTTTAGTTTTAGTAATAAATTAATTATAAAAACTTTGTGGTCTTTAATTTTCAATGAGAAACTGTCAAATAAAACGGGTCGCAGTTTTTATCTCTCAACACCCTCCAAAATGCAATTTTTATAACAAGGAGAGTTGTAATCGCGAGTTGACAATTTAAGCAATACATTACAAGATTGGAAAATTTAATGTATCTGTAGTATTAGTTGTTTAGAAAATATTAGCTTGAGCTGTCGTTTTTAATTTCCCGCCAAACTAGTCCAAAAGTGTTAGAACAAAAGTTTTCTTTCTCGAGCTTCTTAATACATCCACAAAGTTATTTAAGGCCTCAAAAACAAAAAGGGATAAATACAAACCCACAAACAAAGAGAAAACTATCCCATTAAAAAAAACACCAAAATGTAGTTTTAAAATACCTTTTAAACGGAGAATAGGATTTTAGCAAATGAACTAATAACTTAAGGTATAATTTCCCACCGGTCCCAACAGCTTTAATTTTCTAAATTTTCACTTTGACACTTTCACCTCTCTTTCTCCCAACCCAATTAAAGTTTTAAATATACAATCCTTTTTGTTTTTGCGATACCTTTCACTCATTATGGTCACATCATAATAGTAGATTTTAATTTCTTCGTGTATATATACATAGTCGCTTTCGTACACTCGTGGTGCGTCTTCGTAATAGAAGGATTTTAAAAATTTGATTTTGGCATATTTGGATTAAAAATATTGACATTTTAAAAACTAAGTAGCATGTAGTAATGCAATGAAAAGTTTATCATATATTCAGAAGGGTTTAAAATAAACGGAACAGCCTTAAAACATTATAGTTCGTCAATTCAGTGCTTATCATACCAGATGTATTATAATATGACTTTATTTAATTCCACTCACTTTAACTTGTATATTTGTTGATGTATGTACAAAAAATAAAAATGTTTAATAAATCTCAATAAAAATGAATTTTTTTTGGGAGTAATTATTTGAAGATTTAAATAACAAATTTTATTGTCAGTTTATTTAGAATATGTAACATCTGATTATTGTTCCTTTAGCACAATATAAGTATGTATGTAATTTTCAACACATATAAGCCCACGTCAGTGAATTTATTATGAATATCCACTCGACACGATTCCGTCAAATGAAATAAGAGGTCTGAACAGTACTGACGAGTACTCCTCAGATGGCTTCTGGATAGCCCTCGAATAAGTTTTTCCTATTAACGATGACTTTGTGCTGTGTTTGGATGGTACTGGCTACATACTTAAATGAACAAAACAAACATGAAATATTGCTTATTCATTTTAGTTCAGCCAGCCAATACCAGCTACAGAAATAAAGTGGGCTGTTCCAAAAGCCAGCTCTCGGTAAGGTCATTGCAGCTTGATGTAAACTCTGCTCCTATCTTCGTTTCACGATGTGTATTTCGTTTCTTTCGCACCCCACGGCTGAGGGAATCGAAATGAGCCGGACAGGGACGGCTATAGCTTTACTTTTGTCGTGAAAATTCCATGTATGTGCTAGGGTTTTTAGCCGAATCGGTAGGCAACCAATAGGAATGACTTTGGTAATCCAACCCCCGATAGAAACGTTTTATGATGGGAGAAGATTGAATTAATTTTACTGTCGATGCAAACAAGGAAAATGCTAGCTAAGTAAAATTTGACAAAACAGACTTTAACTCATTAAAACCGATCAAATTCAATAGTGTACATTTTTTTTATTGAATTAAAGTAAGCTTTAAAAATTATGAAAATAAAACCACTTATATTGCTTGATAATATCAGCTTATCGGAGTAATACATTTCTGGGTATTAATAGGTCATGATTTTGTTGCATCCGAATAAGCAAGTGCAGAGTTCTGTAACGAAGTTAAGTTATGGTCTAGAGCCTCTGCCTGTCCCCCAAACAGTTGAGAAAAAAATTATTTTTAATGTAGTGCGGTTTCTTAAAAATTAAAGATATCTTGTCTTGACAGATCGCCTTGCAATTTATAGAATATATTCAGCACATTTGTGGCTATGACCAGTAGTATCATAATCGCTTTTTCCACAACAAAGAGCAAAGAAAATAGTTTTCTTACAATCATAAATTCAATGTCTTCTAAAAACATTATTTTTCCATATTTTTTAATATCCCGGCCATAGCTACAGACTCACCAATTAAAAACCTTTATGATTTTTTGATGTTTAGATCATCCGTTAAGCCGGTATCCTGATAGACACACAAATTTTTTTTCATCGCCTCCTTAATTATGCTCTAAAATTCTAAATTTGAATTAGGTTTGGCCAAAAAAAAACCTTAATGTACAGAAACATACTCCCAATACATGGTAACTATTTTAAGTTGTATCTTTTAGTTGATCGTTTAAATAAAATAATAATAACTATAATAAAACAGTTAGAAAAACGTCTTAAACACGGGATTATTAAATAAATTTAGCCCAGTTTTTCCTTAAGAAAAAAGTATCCTTCTCTGTATGATATAACCATTTGAACGAGGGGCGGTCCAGGTCTGTTTTTTAGCGTCCAAACTTTAAATCGTTCTCCTGAAAAGTGTTTTTTTTAAGTCGGTGTCCATTCTCCTTTGAAAACTAATATACCGATCGTTCTGAAATTTGGCACACTATTTGTTTACCTTAATCCGCACATGCTGACGTCGAGTTCTTTTGTGATTATTATTAATATATTATGATTAATATCAAAATGTTACTAAAAATGCAAAAATAAAAAAAACTCGACGTAGTTACCTTTGGATACATTTTTTTTTTATATATCGAATTCTTTAAACGGCTTTCAAAAAGGTTTCGATTAGAATAAACTTTATTGATATGCTACAAGATTGTACCATAGCCTACTTTAGTACCATGGCAACAAAAACGGGTGGCCGAATGGTTAAGATGTCTGGCTAATGACTAACCATAATTTCAAGAAAAATATTTACTTAAAATATAGACTCCGATGAAAATCATAGGCGATTTTATTGAATTAACGGTGAATTTCTGATTGTAGTAGATTTTTTTACAAATTAATGAGATGCTATTGTTTCATATCATAAGTTTTTGTTTTAATCCAGGGATCGGCACACACATACCATCAAAAAGGTGTCCCGGAAGTGATGATTTTGTTCATTTCTTTTATACAAGGGACAAAAAATATGTATGTTGCACGTTTCTAGAAGCATATAATTGGAATTCACCTGGAAGTTATAAACTTAAAACATTCTGGGTACTGTCCTTTAATGCACCTGTTACATGTACTCACCAAATAAACGCGCCTAAGAGCATTAAAAAACAAAATACCTTATTTTTAGCCGGAATTGCTCTCCTTCTGTACGGTGGTTTGCTTGATGTTCTGGTGCTTTCATTTTTTCTTCCCTTTATAACATTTACTTCTTGACCTTTTGTCCTTTACGCAGTCTAGTCCTTGGTGAGCCCACCCCTTCTTGCGATTCTGAAAAGTAAAGTGAATACTATATATATAATATATATATATATATATACTATATTTTATCTTATTATCTAATAAAATTAAATCATAATTATAACAATTATCTTGCGATTCTGAAAGATATAAAGTAGTGTGAATACTACATATATATACTATATACTTTTTACAAGTAACAAGAAAGGAAGTTAACTTCCGCAAGCCGAAGTTTGTACCTTTGCAGTTATAAAAAATAATTGATAATTTTATTAAATTGAATTCGAAATTCTTAAAAATATAAAAATGTATATTCCCAATATTATAAGATAATATGTCAAAAAGCCCCAAAGCTATAATTTGTTTCACATTATTTCCCACCAATTATTCGATCGTTTCTATGACAGCTATATGATATAGTCGTCCGATTTTAATAAAATTTAATTCGAAATTCAGAACTAATTTAAAAATGTTATTTTCAACCTTATAAGGTTATATGTTAAAAAACACAAAGGATATAATTTTTATTTCATGTTTTCCTACTAATTTTTCGATCGTTCCTATGACAGCTATATGATATAGTCCTCCGATTTTGATTCGAAATTCGAAATTCAAAACCAATTAAAAAATGTTATTTCCAAGCGTAGAAGGTTAAAAGTTAAAAAACACCGAAGATATAATTTTTCATAATTATTTTACCACTAATTTTCCGATCGTTCTTATGGGAGCTATATGATATAGTCGTCCGATTTTGATAAAATCTAATTCGAAATTCAGAACTAATTTAAAAATGTTATATCCAAGCTTAGAAAGGTATATATTAAAAAAACACGAAAGATATAATTTTTTTTAAATTTTTTCCCCGATTGTAAGATATAATTGTCTGATCCGCATGGTTCCGACTTATATACTACCTGCAATAAAAAGAAGACTTTTGGCAAAGTTTCAGCCCGATAGCTTTAAAACTGAGAGACTAGTTTGCGTAGAAACGGACGGACATGGCTAGATCGACTCGTCTTCATTTATTTTACATTCCCAGTAAAATACTCCTAGATGCACCGTATGGAAACACATCTAGAAGGCACCGCAACTAATTGCACCTAGCACTCACATTTAAATTGGTGAGTTTGCCTGCGTGTCGTTCTGCGTTAAAAAAATAAGACCCAGAACTATTTGTGTCGGAATACGTTCCTGAATTCCCGTTTGGGCATGCATCTAGCTAGTTTTTCCGAAAGTTGTAAAATTAATGTATCTTATATTAAGCTGTTTAACATCGTCTAGAATTTTCAGGACTATAAAATAACGTTTCGGGACAAACTGAAAAACTAACAAAGAAAATGAAATTTTTATTTTGAGAAGTCCCCAAAATCTGGTTTTGCAAATTACTTTTTTACGGAACATTTGATTATGCGTTCGATGCGTTTTTAATGCTAGGTGAATAGCGGAGGGTGTATATCCTCACCGGCCCTTATAGAATAAATCTTCCAGATTATTACTTTTAGACTTTCACCTACTCTTACTCCCAAACCAATTTATTTTCTTAAAGTCTTGGTATGCACTGCTTTTAGTTGTTGCAAAACCTTTCGATTAATGTATCCATGGGACGATTAGTCGCCTTCGCACACCCTTCTGGTGCGCTTTGTCACTACGTAGACTGCTGTCCACTGTGCTACAACAAAAATTCCTGGTTAATATTTTTAATATCAAATTTTGTTTTACTGCGTAACAGAAAACATTTACAATAATGTAAAGATTGCTGAAGTTCGTGCCTACTGCTTTAAACATTTGATTGCTCTCTGCCACCAATCTATAGTGAAAATATGCATATGCACATGTGTACAATGAACGAAAAACAAATTAATAAAATTAAATAATATATCTTTCAGAATCGCAAAAAATTTATGGGCACACCAAGAACTGCACTGCGTAAAGGATAAAAGGACAAGAAGTAAATGTTCTAAAGTTATGTGAAAAAGCAAGCACCAAAGTGGAATGCAGCCCCCGTACAGAAGGAGAGCGATTCCGATTAAAAATAAATAAATAAATATATAAAAATAAAAGTTATGAAATTGAAATCCAGCTTTATGTATTCTTTGGGAAAGCTTTCAGGTATTTGAATTTTGAATGCTTCTAAGTTCATTTTTTCATTAAAACAGAGTGCATCAAAAATGTGTTTAGTTTGCTTACAGGTGAACGCATGCTAAAATGCTATCATTTACTACTGGGTATGCTCACTTAATAGGCGCTGCTTCAGGTAACAATTTTGGTTTGAAATAAAACAGGCGCTACTGTTTTTTGCGGTTTGTGGGTGCTAATCTGCAGTGCGTCGAAGGAATTTAAATCTAAAGTGAAATTAGTGTTCAAATTTTCGTTTGGTTTTAGGTTCGTAGGGGGCTTCTGGCCGTTAGACTGGGCGTGGCAATATATTTTTTTAACATTCGATAATTTTTTTCTAGTGTGAGAATTGTAGGCAAGGCGGAGCACCATGCTGAAACAAATTTGCGATGCGCAGGAGGCCCAGAAATCTGCATCTGTCCAAGTCGGACCCTTCTAATTTTCCAAGATCTCAGCTTTCATACAGACAAACGGACATGGCTAAATCGACACGGCTAGTGACCCTGATCTCATTAAAGGCTAGTACTCACGTCGACGAAAACCGCGAGATAACCAAAGGAGTGAGAGAGAAGTAAATAGGCGGCTAATTATAAATATTAAGAAAATTTAAACACAAAAGAAAAATGCATTCAAGAGGCCAGTGCAGATTTAAAAAGGCGCCAAGATGTTGCTCATTATTGTGGAACTTGACCCACATGAAGCAATTCTATAACAGTGCGAATCCGCAGATTAGAGGAACTGCTGGAGATAATCCAATCGAGAAGCCTATTGAGCAGGAGTACCCCCACTGCGACTTTATTCCCTAAGTGGACATCCTACCGGGCGTGTTCACGCAAAAAAAGGAAGATTTGACCAAATAAATTTGGTTATAAGTTTTCTTTAGCGGAATACGGTCTTGGACGAGCTTTCCATTGGGGAATCGCTGGACTACACCGCCACCAGATGTTTGACAACTAATGCAGAGCTAAAGGACTAGCTAGCTTCTATAGGGAATGGAAAAAAAGGCCGCCCACTCGCTAAAGGACAGCTGGAGGATCCATCAGTAAACATTGCCAGGACGGTGGACGCCTTCCTGCAGTATCGGCGATACAACTTCGTTCCCGGCTCCAACTTTTCCATGTCCCATTTCATATTGGTAATTGGAACTGTGCAAATGGCACAGAGAAGCTGTTATCTACTTATTAAAAAAATTTTAAAAATCCGTTGAACAATCGATTTATCTTTTCTTTGTGCACAAGCAGATTAGTCTTTTTTTAATTGGTCAATTACTTCGCAATTTGATAGTAAATCTACACACAGCAGTACAAGGTTGCCATTTATAGCTGGAGCGAGTGACTTTATACTATAATGTGTTGCATGTAAAACTTTAAAGAATATCAATGGGCATACACTTAGTTAATTATATTGGGACCAATGGAAAGATAATTTGAATGCCGTTTGAATAATCCAATACTTTTTTTAACCCATTCAGTACTTATTAAAAAGTTAGAATTTTTGTGAAAATCTACTTTTTGAACTTTTTTTCTTTTTATTTTTTAGATAGATTCTTTTTAGAAGATTCTTTTAATTTTTAGATACATAAAGTTTCTGCAGCAAAAATAAAAATGATAGCAAAAAGAATTTTTCAAAAAACGTTTTGCTTATATTCTTACGATCGATCAATCGAAAAGTATTTCAAAAACTAAATGAATTTTATACCAATACTTAATCAATTGATTAAAAGAGAAAATTTAGAAAATTTGATATTTTGGGGCCGGGAGGTATAAATACCCCCGCTATTACCCTAGTTTTACTCTCTTTCAAAATACTTGACAGCTCAACCGCCAAAATAATGATTATAAGAAGAAGAAAGTAAAGTTTGGCTTCTTAAGAAACCCGCGTCATAAAAAAATACGAAGTCAAGGCGCTGTGCTTACAGACCGCAGAAAACACGGAGGATTCGCAGTGAACCAGCGTACCTCACGAGAACCAGCATTTAGTTTTGCAGAAAACTGAGTTCAGTTTTCAATTATTTTTTCGGAGAAAGTTGTGGAAAACCGGGAAAAGTCAAGAAAGCGCGGACGAGATGAACCGCCGTGGGAAGAAGTAAACAAGACTAGAGGTGGTAACCATCAGCTGGTCGCAGCCGCAGAGAGTTTCCTAACACTCAATGAGAAAATTCAACCTTTCTGGTAGCCGTCACCACTGAAGGGCGCTTAAAATAGACCATAATAGTAGACGGGTATATAAGTTGTATTAGTCATGTCGAGCTCGGATAAAAAAGATAACTATTTATCACCGGTACCGGCATCTTAAAAGAGGAAGTTGAAAAATATGTCCCAAAATATTACAGGAGTGGCATCCTTGAAGGATCTGAAATCAGCCATGTCGAATCAGCTCGATATCAAGTTAAAAAATCTGCCAACTAAATCGGATGTCGAAGGGCTTAAACAAGATCGATATTGGGGCTATTTCTCTGCAGGTCAAACAGCTAACCGACGACAACGCGCGTCTCAAAGAAGAGGTTATAAGCCTTCGCTCAGATAGAGAAGCTGATAAGGGAACCATAAATATGCGACTAGAACAGCAAAAGAATAAAAAATGTAGTCTAAAAAATCTAAAGGTGGATAAAAAATGCAAATTGGCAGTCAAAACTCTGATTAAAGAGAAACTACAATTAAAAGGTTCAAGGGTTTCCGATGTGCGAAAGCTTAATGAGCGAAATGGCAAAATGTTGGATATAGTGGAATGTGAATCCCAAGGAGAAGTGGATAATATTTTGTAGAATGGCAATCTATTGCGTGGAAGTTAGGTGTTTCTTGACACGGATTTGAATGTGTAAAAACAGGCGAATAAAATGGCTCTTCTAGAGATAAACAAGGAAAAACTTTTTTAAAGAGACAAATACATTTTAGCAAAAAAAATTTCTAGCATGCCAACTGTGGCTACCACAGTTTTGGACGTTTTGTGGGCGTTAGAGTGGGCGTGGCATAATTATTTTTTTTGGTCAATCGATAGGTATTGATAAGACAAATACGGTTTAGCACAGTTTTGGGCGGTTTGTTGGTGTTAGAGTAGCCGTGGAAAATATTTTTTTAGCTCAATCGAAAGGTTTTAATGAGACAAATTCATTTTAGCAAAAAAATTATCTAGAATGACAATTGTGGCCACCATAGTTTTGGGCGGTTAGTGGGCGTTAGAGTGGGCGTGGCACCCCGCTGAAACAAACTTGCGCTGCGCAGGAACCCCAGGAATCAGCATGCCAAGTCCTAAGGTTCTAGCCTTTATAGTTTCCGAGTCATCTGCGTTCATACGGACAGGCGGGCAGACGGACATAGCTAAATCGACTCGGCTAGTAATCCTGATCAAGAATATATATACTTTAAAGGGAAACGCTTCCTTCTACCTGTTACATACTTTCCGACGAATCTAGTATATACTTTTACTCTACGAGTAACGGGTGTAAAAAGGTGCTTATGTGGCAAGGAAAACCAGCTGAAACAAAATTAAAGGAAATATATGGAAACAGTTTGGAAATGCATCACGTCCTAAGTCAAAAGTATTAGTCATCATCACTCTCAAGGACTTCCAATTGAGCAGTCAAGTATTCTCTGACCATCTCCATCTGGAAGTTAAGGTCTTTCTCTCCACAACATCGAACGCAATCACAACGCCGCTTGGTCTTCTGCCAATCAAGAGAGTGAAAACTATAGGACAAAGTTTGACCGAAACCTGGCAACAAATTGTGTGGCAGATTTGATAACTCCTGACGAAATTGAATGTTAAAAATCGAGGACGAAGGACGGCCAGAGACTTTAAGCAAGAGTGTGCACAGTGTGAGGTAGCTGGAATACTTACTTTCAAATTGCTAAGGCAGGCCAAATCAGTAAACGCAGCAAGTGCAGTGGCAATGTATCATAAAGCTAACGCCGCATACAAGTTTACTTGCCGAAACGCTCGGACGCAATTTTACATTATACTAGCGAGATCATTGGATTCCATAAGAGATAGCAGGACATACTACTAGGAAACTCATTTAAAAACTCATTTGTAAAAGCAATGGAAGCCAGTGCAAATAACCTAGGAAACTTTTAGCGCCACCAGACTGGTCGCTATTGCTGTGGAAAATGTACGAGTACTTTCAATGTTAAAAGAAAGAAAAGCACCCGCGCCTGATAAGATACCATCGAAATTCTTAAAGTACGCTACTCTTCAATTTATAGCCAGCCTTGTCACTGCATTCAACAAGTTCGTGGGATTGGACACAGTCCCAAAGTGCTTTCAAAAAGCTTAAATTTTTCACATCTTTAAGGAAGGCGACCCAAAAGTGACATCTAACTACAGAGTAATTTATTTTTAAAATGTTTTAGCTAAACTCTTCTCTGCGTTGCTACTCGAGCGGCCTTAAAACTGGGTACAGAACTACAATATTCTTACTGAATGCCAAGCCAGTTTCAGAAAAGACTATTCGACAGTAGGCAACATTTTCAGTCTTACAAGTATAGCAAGGTCATATACCGACAGCGGGAAAAAGTTATACGCAAGGGCTTCCTTTGACTCTATAGACTGATGAACCCTAACCTAGAAGCTCAGAAATATCGGCATATCAACAATATTTTTAAACGTCCTACAAAGCTTGTATACGGATAGTCTAGTGACAGTATGGGATGGAGAACAACTATCCAAGTGGTTTACCACGGAAGCTGGAGTAAAGTAAGGATATCTACTCAGCCCTTCCTGTTTTTCCCTTTTTTAAACGACATCGCGACATAGCCTGCCTTGCGGTATTCAAATATGCGGATGGACGATCAAGGCTCTGCTGTATGCATTTAACATTGTGATCCTCCCCGAATCCCCCGTTTAACTGCAAACAATGATGCACATATACTGTTTGTTATGGGGATTGTTAGTAAACACCGAGAAGTCAAAAGTTTTGACTTTCAAGAGCCATTGGAGATGGCTAGCACAAAAAGAAAAGTGGAATTTAGTGTCTAATCAGCTAGAAATTGTCAAGTCGTAAATGTATCTGGGAGTCTGTATTTACCACAACGGTCGATTCAACAACCATTTACAGAAGAAATTTCGAGATGCAAAACTACCCATAAACTGTACATGAAAATCGCTGCTAGGCAAAACGGATGTTCCAAAGAGTAGCAAGAACAAGCTGTTTAGTGCAGCAATGCGGTCAGTCCTGTGTTACGGCGCGCAGGTCTGGGGCATCTCACCTTATGTATATGTTGAAAGCCTTCTAAGTCAGTTTTTATAGAAAATATTTCGTCTACCCAGATTTACTCTTGAAGCACGACTGTCGCCGCTGCATATCCTTACAGCTGAAATGTATTTAAGGTATATCCACAATGTGGTAACTATGCCCGAACATTTGCTGCCAAGATTTTTAGCGACCTATTTGGTGCAGAAGCCTAAGAAATGGGTCATAGAGTGGGAGACTCTTGGGCGAAAAGTGTTTTGGTACATATGGACGAATACGACTCAGTTCAAACCGGAATCAAGGAGAAGCTCAACTCGGATGACTTATAGTTCCCTTATTATGATTTGGGACTAAACAACTATTTTACTGACACTTTCACCCGTTGAGAAAATCCGTACCATTTTCATGGCCAGGGGTTAAATCCTCCCACAAAGTTATATCCCTAACGTGACAGCCAGCTACACTCTGTGCTCGATCTGGAATATAAGGGAGCAGGAAAACGTCTTGCACTTTATAGGGCGCTGTCCCATTCTACGGAAAATCCGCCTACTGCATTTTGGTACAGCTGCAACCGCGTGATATTCTAAATTCGCTGGATGGGCAATGCTGGTCAACTCTCTACACCTACAGCAACCAGGCCGATCTGATATCTGATGAGCCGGAAAGTCAGGTGTAGAACACCAGTTTTGACACTGGGAAAGCGGAGATCGACAGACATTTAAAATAAAAAGTCGATATATGTTATTTCTTTTCTAAATCAATTCTTGTTTTTTATAAAGTTTTGTGAACCTTTTTAATTGTACCTTTGAAATGCCGTATTGTACAATGCTTTTTATAAATAAATAACACTACTACTACTTGTCGGATCCAACGACCTCTCTAAGATGCAGTATGGTATTCAAAAGGGTCTTTCTATCATCGACGCCGTGGGTAAAATGTGCGAAAAAGGTGGTTTTACGGCACAAGCAGTATTGCATAGCGGCAACATTGGATGTTAAAAACGCATTCAATTGAAATGCATTGAACAAACTAAATGTTCCAGTGTATATATAACTTGTAATAGCGAGATACTTCGAAGGCCGCCTGTACGAAACTGTACGAATCCGGGCAATCGACTCACAGGGTTACCGGGGGGAATCCCCAAGGACCAGTCCTAGGCCCTATGTTGTGAAATGTCATGAACGACGAGATTCCTTGGATCATAATGCCCGAAGGGGCATGACTCATTGGTTTCGAGGATGACGTAGCCATAGTAGTTACGAAGCTGTCCGGACGGCTACTATCAAAAGTAGATAAGCCACACTTAAATCTCGCCCAAGCTTAAAATACTTGGGTGCTATGATCAACCACAGCCACTCTTTCAAAAAACATCTAGCGTACGCTAGTGGCAAGGCCCGAGCCACAAAAAATTAAAGTTATTTGCAGAATCGCGATTCCGTACAGAGAATGAGTGAGGATTTGCTGTGCGATCCGCCCGGTATCCCATGACGCGGCGCTGGTAATATCGGAAGTCATACCGATAGACCTGTTAGCAGTGGAGTCAGCGGATATCTGCGCAGAGGTCGCAACTGCCGAATCCTTACGGAAAAGGCGTAGACAACAACAACTCAGCTTTCCAAAGTGGCAAGAGGAAGTGGCCCATGTGGAATTTTTCTTATCGCAACTGCTGACAGGATGGAGCTTTAAATACTGTCTGAATAGGTTTAAGCATGCACGATACCCGCATTGCCCACTTTGAGAGTATTTTCTGTCCCAGATTTGAAAATGAGCCAATCTGATTTTCACTCGTTGTGTATGCATTGGATTTTCCAAGACGACGTGTACCCACGTATAAACCCCAAATGCGAAAGTTTTGCTTATTAACGCAAGCACCGAGGTGGAAATGAGCCTCATCAGAAAACACGATTTTTCGGTAGAAATAGTCATCTTCGAATCATCGAATTGGATGGTCATGCGGTTTAAGCTGCTCAACCAACTGAATCTTATATGGCCTTACATGGAGGTCTTTGGTTAAAATCCGTTTCAGGGAAGTGCGCGAAATGAATAACTCTTGAGCACGGTGCCGTGTTGACGTCGATGGATTGTCATTGACACTTTCGGCCACCGCAGCGATATTTTCGACAGACCGAACTGGACGAGCACGTAAAAGGCGCTTTAATCTCCTAATTTTGACCACAATTTTCTTGCAGATTTGGAAAAAAGTTTTAAATATTTCCAATTTTTCTTCGAGCGAAAACTTAACCATTTCGTAAGCCACAAGTCTTCTACTAAATATCTGTCACATTGACAATGACATTCGAAATATCAAAGTCAAAATTATCGATAGGTCAAAAAGCAAACGCTAGATGAGCCACCGTGTATTTTTGTAAATACATTGTCAACGCGATAATAGGATACGACTATATTTATTTGGAATTTTTGTCGTGACGTCAAAGATAATATTCGACGAGTTCGTCATTTTACTCTAACCTCGCCTACTATTTTAGCTTTATCCATTTTTTTATGGCTTAATAAAGGTTCTTGATCTTTTTTAAAGAAATTAGATAAATATCTCCATTTTTTCCTGTACTCATACCTGCGGAATTGGGAATAGTTTTGTGGCTGATGGATTGAACTTTTTAACTCCTCCCTTTACTTCATTTTTGTCTTATGGGCAACATCCATTAAATAAAAAAAGTTGTGTTGCTGTTGTAGGAAATATCAGTATATTTTCAGTAGTTCACAGGATAAATGCCATATAGCGATGGTTTAAGAATATTTGAATGGGTAAGGTATCACATGAAAAATACGATTGTATATTAAGATATAACCTACGTACCTATATTTGAATTCCCTTAAAGATTGACATATTCGTGAAAGCGTTTTTAAAAATAATTTAAATTTACAATTCACACTGGACAGTTTCCGTTATTTGGTACAATTTTATTTTGCCTTTGTACACAAAATGGTTTAGGAATTCAATTCTCGTAAGTTGCAACAAAAATAATAATAAGAAAAAAGCGATATAGTCGATGGCATCGACTATTAAAAACCCATTAGCTAAGCTTAAAGGGTCAATCAGTTTTTTCAGTAGCGGCAGACATTTCTAAGTGACTTCTAGAAGATGAAAACTATCGTCCGTCACTCGCGACGGGAAGAAATGTGCCACTTCGGCGGCACTTCTTGGAGTCACTGGAAGTGTCGTTGTAGTAACTTCTGGAAGTTACTTAGAAGTGACATAACAGATGCTTGCAAAAGATACCAGAAGGGCCTTTCCTCATTGAAAATCTTGAATAAAAAACTTGTTTTTACATGTTCGGCAATGTTTTGTATTTATTTTTTCTATAAGGTCTTTGAGCGCTTGTAGACACGGTCCTTGGCGTGTCGGAAATTCTGCTTAATAATTTTATTTTTAAAATAAAAATAAATTTGAAGGAATTACCTTTTATAATTGGGTGGAGTAATGTAAAAATATCTTGAAGTAATCGTACAGCTTTACGCACTCTTCGCTGAGTTGGACATTTTAATGTGTTCCCGTTGAGAAGAAATGTGCCACCGAAGTGACTCCGGGAAGTGCCGCCTAAGTGGCACATTTCTTCCCGATGGGAGTGACTTCCGTGACCCGAACCCGATATCGCGGACGACAGTTTTCATCTTCTAGAAGTCACTTAGAAGTGTCTTCCGCGAAAAAGCTTGCAGCCATATACAATTTTTTCTTGTAGCTATTTTTTGTTTATTGATGGCGAACCTTTCTTGAAATAGGAAAACTTTTCTTAGTTAAAGGTAATAGTAAGTAATAGTAAAATTCTAGTATTTAGAAAAGCGTAGCTCTTATATTTTCTAAGATCATAATATCGATACAAGAACTGAGCTGGAGGAGAAAGTGTATTACGATCCCTAGTTCTAGAGGTAAGAAGTAGAACCTCAAAGTTTGGAGTTGCGTTGATAACGGATTTACGTTTAAGTTGGTATTACTAGTGTGGTCCGATAAGTACTTAGCCTTAAAAAAAAAACGAAAATTTTGGAAAAGGGGCGGTTTTTTTTTCAACATAATCTCCTTGCGACCACGTTGAAACTCGTTAAACCAATTTTTGACGGTCGCCACCGAAGGAGAAGAGTCACCGTACCGCATCCAAACGCTCTTGAAATTTCTGCGCGACTTCCTTTCCAAAAACAAGAATCGAATCACAGACCGATATTGCTGTTTGTCCTTTTTTTTAAATCTGCGGACACATCCGATTCCACATGCAGTGGAATTAGATTCGGCTGAAATTTCGCCGTTTACGAGAATGTATTACATAATAGTAAATTTGTCTTGCGATAGTGACGCCATCGGGCGGTGATTTTAAGTACTTTTCGGACTGCCCTCGTAGCTCAAATACTTCTTGGAACACCGAAGTTTATTCTAGAGTAGGTCATTGATTTATGATGATGGTAGCAGTTAGCCTAGTTGGCTCTGTTGACACTGTGCTGACCACTTTGGCGATCCATTGAGCCGTCGAGTTAGAGTAGCTTTAAGCCCATTTTTACCATAACTATTGGGCGATAGTATTTCCTGTTCCCCCGCCTGGCACAATCAATGCTACGTTTGTTAAATGAATCTCTTCTACATCGAGAGAAATCAAATTCTGCCAATTGCTATATTTTTATCAAACTGGTTATCATTCACTGTAATACGATTTTCTTGTATTTGAAGAGGGCGGACGTGTGTCCGGCCAAACAGACCGGATTAGATCGCTACATTCAAGTCACGCGTTAGCCCGCAGAACACCGAGGTAAGTAACAAGAAAAATATAAACCGTGTCCAAATATGCAATAAATTACACAGCCGAAAATAAACCAGAACAGGCTCAATAGACCCAAGCCCTCACCAATGTACGAGTATACTGTATTAGGTAGAAAATCTCGAATGCCCTGGTCAACAAAATTGTAGACCGGGGACTGAAACTATAACTATATATATTGCTAGCAGTGTATAAACTAAGTGGTTATAAGATATGTACGCTGATAACTATTTAGTAAAAACAGCATTTACTAACTTCCGCGCTTGTGTACCAATTCCGATTTAATATAGAAATAAGTGAGAGCTAGGGATTACGCTAAGATCAGAACACGCTAACACTTTGGTCAAGCGGAAAGAGAGGAACGCACGTTGTGAAAATAAGCTTATAGACTACGTCAACAATATGAAACCAAGCTTCAGACCAAATCTTAAGCGCATTAAACCTGGAGGATGCTAGAAAAGACTACTACTATCGATGCTTTCAAAGAACACGGGGTTTCTGCAAAGAACTTTAGTAAAATCATCAGGAAAAAAGAGCCGCAACCACTCTTCATGGTCGAGCTGGAGCCAGATAGCAGAGTCTTGAAGACAAATAAAGTATACCCCCGTTACAATTTACAATACATTTTATACCAAAGAATTAATGTGGGAAAAGTCATATAAAAGAAACGTCCCGGTGCATTCCACAAATTGTCAGGAGTGCAGACTCCGCCAATTCGGCAAACTGTTTTGTCAATAAGGAATATTTAAGGAATCAAAGGACCGCATCCGATGTAGAAAGTATTTTTCGGCTCGGCTGCAAGATCCTCATTTGGTCAATTAAATATCCAGAAGGGCTTCTCCTACGCCGGTGCCTCTCGATCAGGGACGAAAAAGCAGTCTAATCTATGAAATGTTCAGCATATCCAAGTACAGTCACAAAGCACTTTAAAGCTATGATGGTTACCATGCAACTAAGTGTGATGAAATTCATGTCATTTGTGAAAACGACCATGCGGTCACTGGTTTTAACCCAGAACATGGTGTTATAGCTGCTTGCATTGAAGCGGACATTAAATGCTCTACTGATGCTCTTGAAGACTTATTTGTGGAGGCACCTATTATCTCAACGTCACAAGGAAGGAACGTGCAATCCAATCACTTAAAAGTTCAACGCCTTGTCCTAGAAAAAAGATGCTTGCGACAAGCCTTTCATATAAACAAATCGCCGCGAATTAAGCAATGACTCCGATAAACAGTCAATCCGATAAGAAATTCAACAGGCAGCTGGGTCTGCTGCGAGAGCCGAAACTTTTGCTTTCCTAGCAACATTGTTTCAACCAAAGGAGATCACTAAAGTCATCGGGGAACTGAAACCGAAAAAGCTTCGTGCCCTAATAACCCCAAAAAGAATAATTCATTAAACTCTGCCATTAGGGTTATTTTTAAGCTCTTCAATGAGATTATAGTTCTTGGAAGTCTTTGAAAAAATTTATTTTCGTTATTATACTGCAGCTCGGAAAATGCCACAAAATTCCTTCATTCTACAGACCAATAAGATTATTATCTTGTCTGTCTAAGTTGTTCGAAAAACGTATTCTAACCAAGAAAAATCGAACACCTTAATAAATTTATATTATAAAAAGCACCTTTAAGCATCGGAAATACTGCAGCAAGCCAAAAAGTCAGTAGCATCCTTTACAGCCTTAAAGCTCGTTCGCCCCTGCCTCTAAACTACACTCCACTCTACAACTCCACTCTCAAGCCCATCTGAATATAACAATCCGAGCTATGGGGTAACGCGATTAGCAGCAACATAGACGACATACTGCGCGCTTTTCAGTCCTGTGACCGAGGGAGTATGAATAAAAATGAGAAATAAATAAATATGTACGTGTATATGTTTTTGTTAGAGTTCTTGCATATTGGCGGTCTTTTTAGTTGTCCATCAGCGCTAGGCCTGCAGTTACCGAGTCTGCGATGTTCTCCTTAACCGGGGAGGCGGCATGTTAACATCCACCCCAGTCCGAAAATAAGGCCGTAGAGGAGGAATAACCGAACTCCGAGGATATTTCAAGTTTAACTATTTCGTATCAAAAATGGGTATGTGAAACATGAGTGTTCATCTAGTGCTATCGTTCCATTTCGTTTACCTGTTATCTCTCTTATGTTGTATTTGTTCACAATTAAATAATTATTATCTCGTTTATGTTGTACTTTTTTCTTATTAAATAAAAATTTAAAAAAAAGAAATGTTTTTTTTTGTGCATTTTCAAACAATTTTATTCATCTTAGATAGTTTCTAGTTATTTAATTATATCTTTGTTGAACAGTGATTGTCTACCTTGTCATTTTTCCTGATCCTTGCAATACGTTTGCAAATTTTTCAGTTCTACTAAAAAGTTTTGTCCGTCGTTGTTGGATTCTGGAACTACGGATCTAAGTCCGTTGAGAATTATATTTCGGTGTTACTATTTGTTGCACATGCTGATAATCTGGTGATTTTTTAACTGTTTTATAATTTTCTGTTTGTGTAACGTTTGAGCTTTAGTTGTCACGAAGGTTACTTCTTTGCCTCTACCTACTTTCTCGGTGTCATCTTGTTTCTACGTGATTATCCTGTAAAGTTTGGTAAAGGTGAAATGCAGTCTTTCGACCGAAGCGGTGCCCGTTGATTGTAGGAATGAAGTTGTACGAGCTGTTATTTGAAATTTTAATTTGGTGCGCCTTAGTGACTTATGATTTTTATTAGGGCATCGGAGAATTTTATGGAATTCCTATTCCTAAGGGGGCAGGCTTCCGCTAGCTTGGTGAATTGGTTGATGATGGTAAGGTTACAAGTATTGTTAATTAAATATATGTCTATGTGCAGGACCGGCAATGGCTCTGGCTGTTGGGGCTTTCATCAATGGTCTATGGGGATGTCTAACAAACTTGGTTAGGCAGGTATTGCAATTTTTTCCTCTATTATTTTGAAAATATTGTCTTGTCTTTTTTATCCAGATTAATGGCTTACGGTCCAAGACTATTTGAATTTACGCCCGAAGAGGTATAGTCTGAAATAAGCTACAGACCAAATGGAAGTCTAGCATTTCTTTCTGTATCGTAGAATAGCGGATTTCACGATAGTCCTGCTTGCGAAAGATATTGGTCTGTCATTAGTGTCTGGGCCTTTTGACAACACATAGCCGATCGCGTCTGTGAACGGTTTGTTGACATCAGAGTATTTGAGTATAATATCATTCGGATTTTGAAGTTTTAGGATTTTTAGATTTACATTTTGGAGTTTTGTGAATTCATTTTAATATCTGTTTTCGGAGTGAGGGTTATTATATCGTCGAGATAGACGAGACAGACGTTAGCGACTAAGTCACCTAAGACGTTGTCCATAACGTGTTGGATCGTTGCATTCTCTTTCGGCGGTGAATGCCGTCTTGTTGCGTCGCGCGGGTTCATTTGAATTTGGTGAAAGCCACTTGTTAAGTCTATTGTTGTAAATATATGTTCCTTTCTATGCTAGTCTAGTATATCTTCAATTTTCGGGATGGGCTATCGATCAGAAACAGTTTTCTCGTTTGATTTCCAAAAATCGATTTTTCTACATGTTTTTTTTTTTTGGTTGATGAGGTGTTCATTTGAATGTTTAATTGTTGGTCGTCCAGTCCTTCCGTATCTGTTGCAGCGGACATGCAGTTTAAGTATTGGTGGGTTCGTGTAGGAATCTCTTCTGCCTTTAACGGTTTTTCGAGGTAAAGTGTTTGGATCTGATCTGAGTTATTGCAGGCTTCGAAATAGGCGGATCCTGCGATTTCGGTGCAAAAGGCGCCTCTTGTGGCTATTTGAAATTCCTTATTTGTGGTTTCATATAAAATGTCTCCCTGCATGAAGTTTAATGGGAGTGGTAATCGCATTTTCGTATTTTGTGGTTGGGAATATAAGGCGTCTACAGGGCTTGCCCTTGTGAGGATTGGCAGTTTCTGGTAATTCTAGTTTGGAAGTAGTATGGAAATTCGGATTCTGACACAATTACCATATGACTGGCCACCGACCCTCCGCTCCGCTCTAATTAGCAAGTTATTATTATGTATCAACCTTCTAAAACTTGTTGAACAGTATGTTTTCTACTCGGTGATCGTTGGTGATTCCTAAGTGATTCAGTCTGCATAGGGCTTGGAAGAAGCAGAGAAGTTGTTCTACCGTTTTATCTTCTTCTTCATCCCTGCAACTTCTATAGAAGTCATTTTGTGGGGCTTTAAGCCTGCCGGTATGTGCGCCAACGAGCTAGTGGCCTGAAAAACTCTAACTTTGAGTAGCTCCGAATTTTTTTGGAATTAGTCACAGGCAATGTCTCGTGAGATATACGGCGCTGTGGTGCGTTTTGCCAGTGAGTGTTGGCTAATTTGTTAAAGTAGTTTCTAATGTTTAACTTGCAAGTTTCCAAGGGCATGCCACCATTCTCCTTTTCCGGAAAGAGTGGCATGATGGGGTCCTGTCTGGTCTGCAGTTACCTACCATGTCCCGGTGACCCGGAACCCATATTAGGCTGATGAATCCTGGAGAGCTCTGCGACAGTCTGCTATTGTTCGAGAGTTGGTCTTTGTCAAATAGATTTATTTAATAGCCGCTTGATTGTCTCTATATATATTTAGGTGTCATCCCTGAAGGCTTTTGTTCCCTAAAAAACTAAGTACATCCCTTATAACGTGAACCTTCCCTTGGAAGACGTTACAGTGGACCGGAAGTTTTAATGACTTCGGAGTATACGCCTCTGCCAACGTGTCCTACTATTTTGGAGTCATCAAAAAAAAGGACGCTCTATCAGTGAACGGTCGTGTCTTTGTCGTGCGCTCCGATTTTTATTCTTTTTGGTCCATATACCATAGGGGTTTAATTTATATTTTCGTATATTTATATTGTTTTTTATGTCCCTAACAATATCCGTTCGCTTCCCGAGTGCATAGTGATTGTTTTGTGTTTAAATTAACAAAATTAGTTTGCGTGTCTAATTTCTGTGCAGTGTTTGTTGTTATTGTTCTAACTTATTGCCTTCTCCTTTTCTTTCAAACGTTGTCTGGCTGATCGGCAAGACTTTAAGACCTTGTGATGAATGCGTTGCGTATGAAACCCGGGCAACCTCTATAAAAGGGCTTACAAAAGCACTGTTACGGAATTAATGATGTCTTTAGTTATCCCGCTTCATAAGAATAGGAGTAAATTGAACGCATGTAAATCCAGAGGTATTTCAAAGCTTAACATTATTACGCCCCATTTGCAGCACAGGTATAGGTCACTTATTTCCTCTTGTCAACATGGACTTATTAAACGTAGATCAACGAAAACTAACCTTTTGGATTTACTTCATTTGTGATAAGTGTTTTTAGAACAGCCGTCAGATTGATGTAATTTACACTGATTTCAGTAAGGCTTTTGATTATGTAAATCATCTGATCCTAGTCCGGATATTGGACATTTTAAGATTTCCAGCTGAACTTCTTATGTAGATCTTAAGTTATTTGAATGGCAGGACTCAAAAGATTATTTTTTAAAACTATTTTTATCCATAAAACGAGTTACGGCATTTGTACCACTAGCCCTCATTATTCATCTTATACTTTGAGTGGTTGTGAGTTAGATAGGATAACGCATGCTGTTGACCTTGCAGTCCACATGAAACTTAAATTTTCTGATCACAATACCACCATGGTGAATAAATCCAGGAGCGTGCTTGTATTTATCAATAGGTGGTCGAAGAAATTTTATGAACCCAATGTCACAAAAAACTTTGTTTATTTCAGTAGTCCGAACTATTCTTGGGTAATGCGTTCCTGTTTGGGGTCCTAAATATGGTGTTCATATAGACCTGATTGAGTCTGTGCAAAAAAGCTTCACTACCGCTGTGTATATCCAAAAGACTTTTCTAGGGGACATGTCCCATCTTAGTCCAATTGCCTTTTTACAGGAGTAAAGACGAATTGTCGCTTACAAATAATGTGTTTTCCGATTGTAATTATTTCTACATACTTTCAAGTTTGCAGAAACATGTTTTTAAACATCCTTCCAAAAAATGTGGTGATGTTTACTGGTTAAAAAAATTGCAGTCTTTCGAAATATTGTATTTAACAAAGTAAAAGCAAATGGTGGTTCTTATAAAAAATTATTATTAAGACTAGGATCTTTTTTGAATAAAATTCCAATTTTATTTAGAATAAAATTATTTTATTGTAAAAGAAACCTTGAAAATCAATCGAAACCGTATATTTTATAATTTTCTTAACTTTAAACAAGTCGTTGTATTAGCCCGTTTAGTTTTCACTGATTCCTTTTGAAAAGAAAGATTAATTAAAATAATTTAAATTATTTGGGGTCATGGTTGTGATTCTCGATTATAGTAACTAGATTGAAATCTTGTATACATATTATATAGGTGGGCATACCGATTACTATTAAAATTACTTACTTACTAAATCGACATTCAGATTATCATTTGGATATAAGTCAAATCTCAAGTGAAGTTTTTAGTTTAATAAATTATTTTTGATAAGTTTTAGTGTAAATCCAAATAGGCAAAACGGGGTTGTTCGCGGTTAACCGACAGTTTAACATTCCAGGTGTGTTGGCTGGCATGCCCTAATTTGGGGTTAAAATGAATTATGAATCCACTTTTAATAATATCTTCAATCTTAATTTTTGCGAAACCACTCGGAGTTACATGAGGAATTTTTCAGATTATATTCGTAATTTCCAGTTTAAAAGTAAATTTCTGGTTTATTCAATCACATCGCCAAGATTCTTAGTCAACATCAACACTAATATGTGTTAAAAATTTAACAAAACTTTTTAATAATTATCAGCAAATCCCAACAAATTTTCTGTACTATTAAAAGTTAAAGTGGGGCCCCGTAGAAATTTCGACTCCATTGCTCCATCCAGAATTTCATAGAATTTGACTTTGAAGATTATCCAGAGATATAACATTTTTTAGGCTGGAAGTCACACCGACAAATCGTGTTCTACCAATGTCAGATCCATTTATTTCACACTTAATTTCATCCAAAAAGTAAGCCATAAAATTATTAAAAAAAAAATTATTTCTAATAATTCCTTGAAAATAAAGATAACTTTCGAACAAGTCTTGATTTTGGATAGTAATTCAAATATCATCGTTTCGTTTAAGTTTTCGGTAAGAAAATTAGATTATGTGGTGTTATTGTCATTTTATACCCAGGTGTAACATTAATGCCAAGAGAGATTATTTTTCGTCGATATATGGTATTTTTCGTCGATATTGGTATTGGCCCATTCAATTCGATAGGTGGAAAAAAGTTTGTTATTTTAATATAAGTGATCTGGACATATTCAAATCTAATGATAAACGATGGGATTGTAGGTATCTAACCCACCTTTTATTGATATAACTTCCCCAATCATAATAAATTGATCAACTCCTTTTCTGTACCTTCCGTTATTTATTTCATCATCCCTGCTTATTAAAAAGGAATCCGTGCTTATCCCAACACTTTTGAAAATTTTTCATAAAGTTTTAATAGGGCCATATCAGTGTTAATATAATGCCGATATATATGCCGCATTTTTAAATCATCTTTTCAAACAAGGTATTCTCAAAACAAGGCCTTGAGTAAACTACACAGAGCCGACAACGTATTAAATGAAAAAGCATGGTCGCGTGTCGAGGCACCATATAGCACTCTTTTGGTAAAAAAGCAGTAGCGTACTACGTTAAAAATATAGTGAAAGACAATAAAAAATTTGGGATGGGATTGAATAAAACGGAAAAAAGAAAAGTATAACGATAAGGAAGAATAATATGAAAAAAAAAACAATCTTTCGACTGTTATTAATGCTGCTACTAAGACATTAAAAAACAAAAACCATTAGACATCATAAATGTAAATCATTTCATTAATCAATGAGTTCCAAGAAAAATTTTAAAATACTTCTTCTAATTAATGTACCCAAAATCTGAAGTTTTCTATTAATCGTTCTTGATAGTTTAGCAAGTGAAAGTGCAGCAATTACAAACACAATTAATAATGCAAGAATGGCTAGAAAAGATATGAAGGAGAAGAAACGTCACAGCAGGATAATTGAAGGCGTTGCTGTGGGAGAAGGATTATATCTCAAACTCTAAAGAAAGGGTTATGGTTTCTTTCTTAAGCCCTATAGTAGGAAAAGGAAGTAAAAAGCGAAAACACTTTTTTCTCTGCTATCCATTAGACCACTATTAAATATCGACAATTTACTTTTTGCTATGAATTATATCCCATATTTTTAAGGTGTATTTATGACAGATCTACTCCATGAAACACCAAATGTCAGGAGTGTGATATAGTAAATCTAGATAAATCACAATCAAGTGGTAAACATTGTGTTGCATATAATAAAAATAACATACATTATTTCAATAGCTTTAGAAATCTACAGCCACCTGATAAGTTGTGAAATATTTGGGATATAAAACAAAATACAATTATTATATAGTTCAAGCCTTTGAAATGTACAGCTGTGGATATATCACATTTCAACTTTCTTTCGTAGAATACGTGGAGTCATAACAGGTAGATTTAAATGGTTTCAATGTATGGTCTCGTTACAGTACATCGAACGTCGTCTAGTTTGATCAATCTTAGGAATAGACTAGAATAGCTGGTAACAACTAGTTACCATCTCTAACAAATATTGTACAAAACTGTACAATTCTATACAGATTGGATAGTTACCATACAAAACAAACCATTAGGGTAACGGCTAAATACAACTTGTTACAACTGTACCATGTTCAAAAAGCTCATCCATCATCACGAATCAGGAAAAAAAGATGAACATTGTAATCGAAATAAACTTAAATAAAAAACGCTGATATCGAAGATAAGGAGGCCTGAAAATATAAGAAATCCGATCATCAAGGAATCTTGTCAAGGATCCTCAAAACAACAAAGTATGTAAAATGTATTGCTCTCGAGTTGGAGAAGCACATCCTGCACATGCCAGAAAAGTACACCTCTCTTCAGGGAGATATCATATATCAGATGGTTGATGGAAAATGTATTATTCGTAAAAGTGACTGAAATTTGTATTTAGAAATAGGCCAATAATCTTTAAATATAAAATTATAAATCGGATTTTAAGAATATAACTATAAATACACTTGTTTAAATATAATGAAAAAATATATCGAATCTTTTCTTTGGGCAATAAATTATTACAGATAATACCGTTTCCTAAACAGTATTTGTTTATTAACTGGGGAGTTACTGCATAGAATGCGAACATTTTAAATTCTTTTCCTATAAAGCTTGCAAAATATACTACGATGAATATTTTGTCTCAGTTAACCAAAGCTAGGTTCGCATTGAAGCAAAAATTCGATGACCTCAAACAATTTAAATATCAGACGAATTTACAATTGGGAAAAATTTTCAAGCCCATTACTATACCCTTGAATGAACTTTTTAAGAAAAATAAAAAGCAAAAGACATTTAATATAAAAAACAGTATAAAAGTAAAACGTGAATTGAATAAAATTATAAAATACAACGATGATGAGAAAGTGTTGGACGATTTATACTTAACAACTAATGAGAAAGACCTCCAATCTAATCGAGATATAATTTCACGAAGGTCTTCCGGTGAAAGTAATTTCTATAACGAATTCTTTGCACAGACGAATATAGAGGAGGATGTAGAATAAGAGAAAAAGAAGACGGAAAAGAGTCAAGATGAAAGGGTGACACCTTTACCAATGTATACAGAAGACGTCGATTAGAAACGAATATACGTGGAGAAGGCTTTATCCTAATAACCGAAGCAAGTGTACACGAGCATGCAAATACAGCCATATTATTAAGAAGTTGATAGACAATAATTTCAGTCCTGCCAATATATGCTCTGAAAAAAATATTTATATTAAAACGGAACTAAGCCTTTAGATAACGATCATCTAGCAACGACAAAATATACTGATGAGAACATCAAAAAGTTGGGAGAAAATTTAAGAAAAATTAAACGTCATAATATTAATCGTCAACTCAAAAAGATTTTAAGCTTAGAATAAAATTGAATTGCATAACAAACAGCGCTTACCAAATTTTTGCAAAAATGTTGGAAAAGATGAAAACCATTGGTGATTACATTTTTAAATATGTAACAAAACCGATATTATTACCATAATACACAATTATATAAAAAGAATAATAGGAAATTGTTATTGAGTTTCACCGACCATCTCGAAAAAACTTTCATCAAAGACGAGTGATTAGGAGGGGACTAAATGATCTTCGACATCCAGATTTGGTTGAACTGGAAGCTTTTTTTAAAATCTGATAATGGGTAGCAATACTTGTTGACTGTTAAGGAAAAATTTCGATTTTTGGTTGGTGAAAAGGGCCATGGAAAGAATATTTAAATTCTTTAATTGGAAATTTAAACTGTTAATTAAAAGTTATTATTCAACTTTCAATACCCTAAAGGCATTGCTTCAATTGAACTCTTAAAGATTAAGACGCAAGACACTGATAAGATATTATATCCCAGGACCATCCGTTCTTTGCTTTGTTTCAATTGCAGCAAGCGACATATTTTGTAGGAATCTTTAATATTTTTTTATTCGTAGTAAAAAAAATATATATGTATGCATATAATACATTTTCTGACTGCAGCATCTGTAAGAAATAAACCGGTCCTTCGTTTCGCATGCAGATTTTTGCTTGATTCCCATATGTAGAAGTAATATATTTCTCACAAAATAATATTTATCATACGTTGAATTTTTTAAAACATTGATTTGATCCATCCAATACGTATCGAAAACATCATAGGTCTGATATAGGAACACATTTACATTTAATTTCTCATTTAACTTTATGGTATAAGTGTTGGGGCCTGATTATATCGGTTTCTAGTCGCTTACTGTTTTTATACCCGTTACTCGTAGAGTAAAAGAGTATACTAGATCTATCGATTGACCTAAAAAAAAAGTGTGCTAAGAATCCCTTTCCAACGCACCTGAAAAAAAATTAAGGCGTGTGCTTAAAAAATGTGTTTTACTTGTATATTTACCTTTTCAAACTGTTTAAAACCCTTTGAGTGATTTCATCACGCCACTTTCGGGTAACGGAACCTGATTTTTTTGGGTTATGTTATAAAACCTATAAAAAATCTCAAAAAGGGACGTTTTTAAAACGTGGATCAACGCACAACATCTTCAACTTAAGAAAACACTTACCTGACTTGATTTTTCTCAAAAAATATTACTTTTATAAATAAATTAAAATAAGTCGCAACGCAATATTCAAACAGTCGCTGCTTCTCCTTTCATAGCTCAAACAGAATGCAGCAGGTCTTCTTCTTCTTTTGGTTTCTTTCTGAACATAACGGAGACGAAAAAAAGGTACCGCCCGAAGGTTACTCTCTGAGATCCGCGGGCAGGACGATTATAAGACACAGAAAGAGAGGGTAATCTCCGAAAATCTGCCTCTCTTTTGCCGGACCGCTTTCGTCGGAAGTCTTCTACGCTGTTACGAATTTCCTGCTGACGTCGACAGCAGCATACAGTTTTAGGCAGAAAAAAAAACATAAAAGCTTTTTGCGATCGGACATGTCTCGGGGACTGGGACCGGAAATGTAGTTGCAAGCAAAGCTGCGCGGCAAAGAGAAAAACGCTGCCGGCACTAAAGGACGGCAAAGTTTAACTTTAAATAAACAATTTGTCCTTTTTTCTTTAATGAACTCAACACCAATTTCAGTAATGCTTCGAATTACGATTAGGTCAATTTAACCTTTAAATTAAACAATGGTATTGGCGCAGGAGGGGCTTCTCGCATTTTCCCTCTTCTCTTATTCCGACCTGTAGTGCATTTACATCTCACAAACGATTTGTAAATATTTATTTATCTCTTTCAACTAATATGAATTAGAGTATGTGACACCTATAGATTGTCCTAAAGAACAACTTAGTCAGTCAATCGTTAGTTAAAAAATATACATACATATATGTGTTGTCAGTCTATTTTATCTTTTGATCTCTCATTCTTGGCGTTGGCGAAAAACGAGAGCAAGGGCGCTGCCGGAGCTTAGAGAGAACTTATTGCGCGGCTAGCTTGTTATATTAGTATTAAGTATGCTGTAGTAAGTAAAATAAGTATTATATATTTTAATTTATTTCGTAATATAAATAATTATTCCTTCCGTATGATACTGATAAACAAAATGTTTGACTCGTAGTTTCCCAAATTGTATTTTGGTTTGAAAGACCCCGTTGCAAAGCAACGGCCTCCTCGTGGTGTTCCCTTAGTACCGATTTTAATATAACAATCGGGAGCTAATTCGAGCTGCAAAAAACATACATGAAGGCATATTTTTTAAAATTTTGTTTTTGAGTAACGGGTATCTAATAGTCGAGACCCTCGACTATAGCGATCTCTATTGTTTTATTTCTAGTTTTCGACTTCTATTCTGTAAATGTGTAGCTCTTAAACAAAGTAACTGACCTGCAAGGTCCTGATAAAAATTTCTATTTATGCTAACAGGCTTTGAAATAACTTGAAAAACTCCCTCTCTAAGTGAAGTGTTTTGTAAAAGATTTCTTTCTCATTATTTTATCGACAGCGAGCCTTACACACCAAAAGGTGATTTTTTTAATTTGGAGAGAGAGAAAATTGTAACTTTCACAGTTGAAAATATTTAAATCAAGAAGGGAAGTTAACTTCGGCAGGCCGAAGTTTATATACCCTTTCAGTTATAAGAAATAATTAACGCTAACTTAAGTGATATTAAAAAAATTTCATTTTTTCTCTGACTGTTTCTTTGACAGCTATATGTTAGAGTCGTCCGATTTCTATTTATTTTATTTCAAAATTTTTAAAAAATTAAAAAAATTATATTTTATACTTTTTCTTGCTCTATAATAAAAATAACAAATTTTTAATAAAACTCACAAAATTCAAAATTAACACTTTTGCGCACAAACAGTCTTGAGTAAGGAATCGAGAGTAGTGGGTGAGATTGTCGTGCTCATTCTCAGAAGGTAAGGAGGGTCACAATGTTTTAAATGCAATTAAATGGGTGAATTCCGTTGAATCCCAAAAACACAAAATAAATTTAAAACCACCGAAAAAAAAGCTCCGCAACCGCTTTTTATAGCAACTCTTAGCTTAAGGCTTGAGTTGCATTGCGACGTCTTATGCCAATGTTGGCCCGACCTCAACTGACCATTTATTTGTATCTTGCTTACACAGAGATTATATACCTTCGATATTTACCTATATCCTAACCCCTCCTACACAACTTCACCCTATCAATCCTTGTGTTCGTTTTTCTTCTAATAACTACTCGACTGGCGTATTGGGCTGCTCCTTATATTCGAGTACAACATGCCTGTATGCACTCCCTGTAGATGTCAACCTGTTAAGTGAACATTCTAGACTATAGACTCAAATTCCTCAGTATCAGTTCTTTAAATGCCGCAGCGGTCCTTGTAATCGCGCCTTACAATTTGAGTCGCTCTTTCTACTTTTTTAACGTGTTCGTGAAAATTTCTAACATATTTAAATAAATTTTTAAATAAAAAATTAAAACTTCAGTCATTTATTGCTTGTGATTTGTGCACCAAAAATGTGAAGATGAGTGAGTTTAAAGCTCATTATGATCAGTGCTCAAGACCTCGAATTGCGAAAAATAAAGTGTGACTCATTATCTACCTTATTTCACAATTATGAATTTGACGAGCATTATCAAACTGTGATGGACCTAAAAATGCAGAAGCATACTGCATGTGCCGTAAATTTGTATAGAGTATATGTATAATCTTGATCTAAACGATTTGTGAGCTCATTAAGGTTTTTAAAAAACAAACAAATGAATATTTTGCTATTTGAAGAACTAATTCTAATTCTGTATATTTAAATAGTCGCTGACTGTATACAAAAATTCCGTAAATAACTCAAGGAAAAAACTATGAGTTTTTGCAGTACAGTACCAGTACTGGTCGACCCCCAAAAACCTAAGTGCTAGCACAATCCACGCCCATGAACAGGGACAACTGCTGTGCCAGTGAAAAGGAAATCAACGCTTACGGCCAACGAAAAAATATTTTGATCAATTTTGTGGAAAACAGACCCTTGTATTTTATTCCAATCCATTCATAAAAATGTTACGCCATAGTATAAATTAAGCGATCCGTTTTTGCCTATAGAATTTAACTTATCTAAATGTGACATACATTTATTCATTACTGAATTAGATAGTTAAGCCCATACCCCCTAATAAAGAGCTTTATACAGCGCTGGAGAAAGCAATTAAAAGAAATGCCTCAAATATATGCAAAATAAGATACATCGATTCAATTAAATTTTTAAAATCGAGCTTAGAGAAACTATCCAGCTACATGGAGGACCAAGATTTTAAAATTCTTATTTCTTAATTTCAGGGAGAAAAATTTGAGCAAATGCATAGGAAAGGTGTTTTTCCTTACGAATATTTAGACAGTTTTGAAAAATTTGAGTATATCCAGCTTCTTGACATTGATAGTTTTTATATATCTCTCAGTGAAGAAAATTGTGGTATAAATGATTACAATTTTGCCAAAAAGATTTGGGAATCGTTTAATTGTAATATCATAAAAGATTATATTAAACTTTAATTAGAAAGTGATTTATTAATTTTGACCAACAATGAGTCAACCCCTACCGCATTCAGGATTTAAATTTTTATGTAATGCTCAATTAGAACCGTTCGATTATAAAAATATTTTTGTTGAGGAAAATGTAGGATATATATTAGAAGTTGATTTATAATACCCTACTGATCGGCATGACTTACATAACTACTTGCCTTTCTGTCCAGAAAACAAAGTTACTTCTGGAGGTAAACAGAAAAAACTTATAGCTGACTCAACGTTTAAAATAGCTTCAACTTTGAATATTGATTTTATTGATTATATTGATTTAAATACGGATCAAAGAAAAGTAGCTTTAAATGATTTTGAAAAAAGTTTATTTAAGTTGATGAATAACGCAGTATACGGCTGGTTAGAAATATATACGATTTTGTTGTGTGGACTGTATTAATTTTTATTCTTGCCAGTTTCGATGCCTATTTGATACTAAGTTGAATTTCACCAAGAGACGCTATAGCAGCATTTCCAGAGGCGAAAAAAGATATATGTATATAGATATATGGCGGTTTTATTTTACATAGATTGAATATATAGGATAGTGATGGCATTATGCGCCTAAGTTGATAAGTTATTAGAGACTGCAATCATTCACGAATATCCCGGCCCGCCCTGAAACACAGTTTCTGAATTGGGCAAAACTGCAACCTTCGTGATGGGTTTGATCATCTCTCTTGTTGGTGTCTTCAATTTGACTACTCGAACGAGGTTGTCCTTTCTGGATTGGTTTTCATAACCCATGCGATGTGCCAAGATGCTGGTGGAGTATTGAACTCCTTAACGAGAACGACATCATCGATCGAGAGGATGGGTGTAGAAGCGGTCCATTTCGGACTTTGTTGCAGAGTAGTCAGATACTCCTAAAGCCATTTCTTGCAGAATCCTTGGAGCACGGGGATGTGGCTTAAGTCGAGGTGGTTAACGGTGACCCAATTTAGACGGGGGCGGGTGATAAGTAGTTGGTTTCGGTATCCGGTGCATAGCATTAGGGGCGTCAATTATCACAGCGCTGATTTGAGCAAGCAGGGTGCGGATCTGTTCGAAGGTGAGCGTTGAATTGCCGGTCATCCTGCGGAGATGCAGTTTTACACAACGAACTGCCGACTCCCATTTCCCTCCCCAGGAGGAGCTCGAGGAGGTATGAGTACCCATTGAATTCTATTATCTGCCAGGGTGAATGTTACGATGTCCTGATGTTGTTGTGATGAAAGCAGTTCTTGCATTCCGTCGAGAGATCGTTTGGCTCCAATTCGGATTCTGAAATTTGGCATCCTTTAGAAGATTTGGGCCTGGATAATCGCAACCAGTGAAAGCGCTTGAGTGACACGAATGCTGGGCAAATTAGCCAACTGCTGTTGGGATGTGGTAGCGTTGACAAAAGCAGGACAAACAGTCGTGTGTTATTTTGCAAATCAGATTACGTGCTCCAATTATCCAGAATTTTTGCCGAACGATTACAAACAGGGAGGAAACGCCAGGGTGAAGGTTTACTCAATGCTCGTGTTCCAGGATCAGCTTCCATATTCGATGCGTTTTTGGTAGCAAAACTGGGTGTTTTGCCTCTCGTGTCAGTTGCGATTTTTGCAGTCATCCGCCTACCCTCAGTAAATAGTTTTTGTCGATCATTGGCGCAAGCTTGACCAGCTGCGATCGGATCTTTAGAGGTTTCTTGGCAAGGAGTAGCTGATAGTTATATTGAAAACAGCCTTGTGCGTGTTTTATACAAATAACTTTTGCTGCCTTAAGTTCGTCGAATGTAAGAGCTGTTGAGGCCTTTTTGCAAGATGGATTTCGTGTCCGTTGAATGAAGCGTTTCACATATGCGACAATGTGAACGAGCTTGAGCCACGAGGAAACCCGTGCGATCAGCTTATCGAGGGGATGAGCCTGATTTGCATCAGCCATTGTAGCAAAACAGTTGGTCTTGACTTCTCCTTGAATGCGTTTGTCTAAAAGAGATAAGCCAAATCGTGAGTCGCTTAACTTTTCCATGTACTGATCTTTGACCCATAGCTATTAAGGTCCATTCCACCACAAGTTAGTTACTCTGCTGTACACGACGGCAGCATACGCCTTGGTTGAAGCATCCGAAAATCCATGGAGCTCGATGTTGTCTGCGTCGTTAGCAACGAAGCGTAGTAGTTCGAACTTTTGTAGAGTGTCTGGATCTTTTCTCCACTTCAGCCAGATGTCCGCTAGTTTGGTTGGGAGTGGGTCATCCCAATCCAAGTTCAAGAGTCAACGTTTTTGGAAAATAATGTAAAGTGGATCTTTGAGACGTCGGACAAGACTTACCTCTTGGTGCAATCAGGATTTGCCACTAGGCCTACGTTGTAAGTTAGAATGTCTTTGCCAGGATTCCAGTATAGTCAAAGAACCTTAACTGGCGACAATTGTGCGTCGGTATCATCCGTGTCTATGAAAGGACTATTGGATACCCATTTCCCGAGTTCAAGATTTGCGCACATCAGCTGAATCAATTCGTTTCGGTTTCGAAGTAGCTCAACCTCACTGTTTGACTCAGTAAAAACGTCATCGACATAAAAATCCTCCAGGAGGATTTTTGAAGCGTTAGGGTATTCATCCCGATGATCCAGCGAGTTGTTCCAGCACTCGTGCCGCCAGGAATGGTGCACATGATGTTACGTAAGTTACAGTGCACAGTGGAAATGCTTGATCGGATGGATCTTCTCTCCAAACGATTTTCTGGTAATTTCTGTGCCTTTTGTTGACCCATATTTGGCGGAACATTTTAACGATATCCGCTGAGAATGCGTACTTGTACATACAAAAGCGTAGGCACACATCAAAGAGATCATGCTGAATACTAAAAAGAGTGTCATGTAACGCCTTACCATTAGCGTCACGAAAGGATCCATCAAAAACCACTCGCAGCTTTCGGCCAAGCAACGGGTGGTGGGGAAGAAAGAATTGATTTCCAGCAGCAATGTCCTCTGGCGGCACCCTATGCATGTGCCCCAGGTTGATGTACTCCCGCATGAAGTATACGTACTGTGTCCGCAAGCTGCTCGTTTTGCTGTAGACGTCGCTCTACCGATTTGAATCGCTTAAGAGCTCCATGCAGAGTGTCTCCGAATTCAGGATTTTCTACGTTGAATGGAAGTTCCATGACATACTTCCCATTTTCATCGCGACTGTGGGTGGCGAGAAACTGTTTCTCGACCTTTTCATCTTCCGGTTCTGTTTTTGTGCTGCTTTGAACATCCTCCAGTTCCCAAAACTTTTGAGGAGTGTAGTCAATCTTTATTGTTGTAGTTAGTGCTACAGCGTTGCTTGCGTTCTATGTGATGAGTGAGCTAATAACTCATCCGAATACCTACGAAATGGCGTTGTTGTCGTACATCTTTCGCCCTGTGAACACTAACCAAACGTGCTTGCTTCCTAATAGTATATCAACTGGCGTGTTTGTGTTGAATTGTGTATCCGCCCACTGCAGATCCCTAAATACCTAGAGTGTTGATGCGCCGATGTTTTGCCGTTCCAGAGAAGAGGTGATTCTGCCTATCATGTGAGCATAGACAAAAAAAAAACAATCATCGGATATGCAAGACTTGTTATGCAGCGTGGTGCATCCCCTTCTTGTGTCTGCTTTTACTGAAGAGATTTCCGTAACCAAGATGCGTGATGCCGATCGTGTCAGTCCAAGAGCTTGGATGCAACGCTCGGATACGTAAGACAGCTCTGATCCTGAGTCCAATAGAAGACGGCATGTTACGAGGTCACCTTTTGCGTTTTTAACATAAACCATTGCAGTTGGTAATATTCTCCGTTTTAATTCAGTTAAATGTGTTGATTTTGCAGTGCCTTGCGTGCATACAACCTTTTGTGTGTCCTGTCCTTGGGCAAGATGACTGAGTGTCCCTGTGTTGCTGCTAGGCGCGCTTATGTTCTGCTCGTCTTTGCTCTGCTCTTTAGGCAAGATTTCCAATAACATGTGGATTTGGTTGGAGATGAGGAAGGGTATGATGATTACCTTTGCATTGTCTGCATTTGAATGTTGACTTGCTCTTGTTGACCCCATGACCAAGTCTTAAGCAATTGTAGCACAGTGATTTCACCTTCACAAATGATCGTCTCTGCACCCCAGACATATCCAGAAACAGCTGACAGCCATACAGAGTGTGTTCTGTAGAATTACATTAGGTGCAGCCACTGCTTTCAACCGCAACCATCGATTGTGTGACCCTTTTATGCTTTTCAGGATATGTTGTTGTCTTGCTTCCAGTCGCAAGCTCCCACTTGCTCAGCTCCATTTCTTCGCAGCGAGAATCAAGGAATTTGAAGAACTCCTCTAGGGTGGATAAATCTGGCTCTATACTACGATCAATTTAAGTTGTTGGCAGGCTCATAAACTGCGCCAAAAATGAGTTTACAATGTGCCGAGGACGATTGTACCTTGTACGTTCCCAAGTAGTATTGTACGCCGTGTCAGTGATGGCCAAGTGTAGTACTAAGTTGGCAGCCTTATCAACGAGAAGTGTTTTCAAGTGATGGTGTTCGACAAATGCTGTTTGTTATGAATTGTGCTTTCATATATGTTTTGAAGGAAAGGCCACTCTGTGTAGTTTCCAGAGAACCGCTTGATTTGAATTTTCGGCAATTCGCTCAGAGTTGAATTCGCCGTGTGTACCGAGCTAGAATTCGGCAATGTGACGTCACCAACATGATCAGGCGTGTTCGGTGCACTTACTGCAAGTCGCTCAAATAGTTGTTGGTTTCGCTGCAACAAGTTCAGGATTGCGTCATTGTTTGAATGAAGCCCGTTGCTGCCATTCCCACTGCCTTGAGATATCCCCGGTTGTAGATCATTGCTAGATCATAGCGTTCGCTCTTAGGTATTTTGTCTCGTAGACCGCGTTGTCATATGTCAAGAGATATGTAGACTTGACTTTTAAAACTTCTATGGTCTAATTAAGTTCGTATCCCTTAATTAATACTCCCTTGTATTTATTTACTTTAACAAAATCACCTACTTAAAATTATGTTTTGGAAATATTTTCGGTATATTATACGAGTATACAGATTTTTAAATAAACTCTTCATTTTTAGAGCAGACATCTATAATTTTAATTGTTTGGTGATAAGAATTAATGTATTGATTTACGAGTTAAATTTAATTTAATTTAAATTTAGTAAAATTTACCCTGCATACTAAACATTTTCCACATACGATTTTATAATGTTCGATTAAAGCGGTGACATATAGAAGCCTCGAGATGCGTATAAGTATGAAAATGCATTATCCGTAATAATAATAAGAATTTATGGCTTAATTTATTAAAAGTAGAATTAACAAATTCTTGCCCTTTATCTAACTGAATATTCTTAGGTGTACTTTTACTCTTTTTGAAAACAGATTTCATTGCATCTGCTATATCCAGGGCAGACTTTTTTTGAGAACTTTGAGAACGTGTCAATAACGGTCAGTAAATATCCAAAACGCTTATTTTTTTTCCAAAACGGTATCATTTCAACTAAATCAATTGGACTCGTGTCATTTATCCCTATCTGAACGAACTTTCTCCGAATGAAGTTTTTTCGCGCTGCCTTATGAATTTCAACGACAACTTGTTGTTTGCTCATCCTAATGTGATGATTTATTAGTGTTATTTTTTATTTGATGGGGATGGTTGATTACTAAATAATGCTTTGCTTATATAGAAAAACTTTTCTTTTTATTTCTGTACACATCTTTTTTTAAAATTCAAAACATAATCTTTTTAAATCAGATAGTTGAATATCACATTTTTTGTAAAGATACACACTTAGGAATAATATGATTATTGTAAAGATTACTTGCAGACGTAATATGGAGGAAAGTTTTTATGAAACAAATACATTTTAGAAAAAGAATTTCTAACATGACAACTGTAGCCACCACAGTATTGGGCGGTTTGTGGGCGTGGAAAATTTGTTTTTGGGTCAATCGAAATGTATTGATGAGACGAATGCGTTTGGGAAAAAAAATGTTTCTAGCTTGACAACTGTGCCCACCACAGTTTTGGGCGGTTAGTGGGCATTACATTTTTGGTACATTTTTTTTAGTCAATCGATAGGTATTGATGAGACAAATACATTTCATAGATTTTCGTGGATTGTGGTCGGTAAAGTGGGCGTGGCACCTCGCTTAAACAAACTTGCGCTGCGCAGGAACACCAGGAATCAGCATGCGAAGTCTGACGGTTCTAGCTTTTTAAGATCTCAGCGTTCATACGGACAGACGGACATGGCTAGATCGACTCGGCTAGTGATCCTGTTCAAAAATATAAATACTTTATGGGATCGGAAATGATTCCTTCTATATGTTACATACTTTCCGACGAATCTAGTATACCTTTTTACTCTACGAGTAACCGGTATAAATATGCGTAATTTTAGTATTGATCTCCAGGACTCAGAATCAAACTCAGTTTGGTTTTTAATACTGATTAATTACCAAAACGTACCGATTATCTGATTTTCTAAATCTAAAGTTATATTTTATTGATTGCAAGCACGGACGATCAATAATTGCTTCAGGCATCAAGAAGTCATACTGGTCCAGTTTCAACTAAGTAAATTCCTTATACGTGAGCAGTTGCATCTATTCGTCTTTGTCAAATCCAACGAAATAATTTTTTGCTACATCCAAACCATGACAAAAATTTTCGAGTAGTTGACAGACCGCATTTCAATTTTAGGTTATAAACTACATAATACTCGAATCTAAAAATGACTTCGTGGACCTGTTTCTTTCGTTTCTTTTGTTTTATTTCTTCTAGATACAGACATGTCCATCAGGTAAGACTATTTTAAAATAATCTGTAAATATGTTCTGGCCTTGGTGGTATATAAAAAATCTCAACCAATTATGAACACAGTCGATCGTAATTCAAGCACTATAGTAGATGGTCAGATAGAGTTATTCCATACACAAGTCTTGAAGAAATACTATCACCATTCAATGAGTATCAGACAGTTCTTGTTCATGGTGAAAAAAAAATTTGTAATCAAGTATTTATCAACATATATTATGTATATATATAGTGGAAGAAGTTTCACTCAACTACCCATTTTCTTTTACCTATTGTAGAATACGCAAGAAAAAACTTCAACTTCGATGTTCATTAAATAATTTATTTAAACTGTTTGTATTCTTACACAAAAAAAACGTAAAGATCAATTTCATATGCGCATGGTAAGTTTGTGTTTTTTCGACAAATATCATTTTTACCATTTTACCAAATTGATAACAAAAAATTTAATTTTCTCGAATTCTCTCTTTTCGAATATTTCTTGACATCGAAAAAGAGAGGATAGAGCAATATGGCGGCGTTATTTACGTGAGTGGAAGCGAAATAGACCTATTCTAAATTCGACTTGGCTTACTTCAAACATGTTGTCTCGCTTGCACTAACATGGTTTCCATTTCTTTTGAACTTAACGACCGCGGAAAACGTTGTGCGATAGACCAGCTGGTAAGGTGTCTGTCTCTTAGCTGAAGGTCCCAGGTTCAAGTACGCTCCTGTTTAAGAATAATATCTAAAATGTCCTTATAATTGTTATAACAAAGCTGCATTTAAATGATTTCAGATTTCAATAAAAAAAATAAAAATAAATTGTCACGGGGAGGACTCGAACCACTAACCCTCAGGCCTTTATATCAAAACGAAGCGCTAGCCCTCTGAGCCAACGCTTGATTGTGACAAAAAAGCTTTGTCAAAGCTTTTTTCTAGAAAAAAGTGATACCGCTAATGTAAAAATGATATTACCGAAATATCGTTTTTAACATTTCGATCATATCAAATTGATATGTGACATATCAGGGCCGAATTGATATTGGATTTCATCAAATTGACCATCATATATACATTTTTTTCTTTGAACCTATGCACCCTCGGGGTTAGTTCTGCTTTTGTGCGAGAGATTTTGAGCGAATTGCAGTCAGTAAACACGACGAAATGTCGACCGTGTAGGTAATGGAGAAAATGCGTAATAGCATTGTAAAATGCAAGTGTTTCCAGTTCGTATAAATGATAATGCGATCCCGCTGGCGAGGTTCGTTTACTAAATTATTCGATAACTCTTGGCTTGTGTTCGATTTTATGCAACAAAGTTGCGCCATATCCATCAGCACTCGCATCTCTATGAAGTTCAATAGGGAATAGGGGATCGAAAATAGTCAGAACGGGTTCACTAGTCAGGATACGAATCACTTCCTGTCACATCTGCTCATGCTCTAATTTCCATAAAAATGTTATACTTTTTGAAGTAAGAACATAGAGGGGTTTAATCAACTGTGAAAACTTAGGTACAAACTGACGAAAATACGAGACCAGTCCAATAAATTGTCTCAGTTGAGTGACGGATTGCGAGGGCGCTAGGTCTACTAGAGCTCGTATTTCCCCAGGATTCGGTCGAATCTCAACTGAACTTCAAAACATAAGTATTCGACACAAGTTTTTAGAAAGGAACATTTCTTTATGTTGAAAGAAAATCCTGCTTCGGCTAGTGTTTGCAGGGTGATTTGTAATCTCTCAAAAGCTTCTTCATTTGTACGTGCGACTATCATTACATCGTCCATATAAACAATGGCATATTTATAAGCCAGATCACCTAAGGCACGATCAATAGCGCTTTGGAATACCGAAGGCGCATTTTTAAAGCCCAAAAGCCATAGCCAAGTACTCGTACTGTCCTTCTGGAGTTACAAAAGCTGTCCGGTCGATAGAGTTTGCATGTATTGGGATCTGATGAAAACCACTAGCCATATCAATGCACGTGAAAAACCTAGCCCCTCAACCTAGCTATCTGGTCCGATATAATTGGCAACGGATACTTTTCGGAAACAGTATTGGCATTAAGCTCCCTATAGTCAACACAGATACGATCTGTACCATTTTTCTTTCGGACAAGTAATATCGGACTCGCAAAAGGAGAGGAACTTGGTCTTACAATGTTCGCATCCAACTGCTCTTGAATAGAATGTCTAACCTTTTCTTTTTCCTCTACACTCAAAGGATAAGGGCGCCCCTGAACCGTCTTGCTTTGATCAATCAAGCGAATTTCTAGCTGTCCCGTAATCACGCGGCTCTGTGGAATACCGTTTATGAAAGAATTTGAGAATTTATGTAATATTGATAGCATTCTATCTTTATCTGGTCCATGTAAATCGGTGTCAACATCGGTCAGGTCAGGAGTACGTTCGGAGACTGCGACAGGTAATAAGACTTTTCACTAAATAAAGTAAGCGCGCTTGATGTAATTGTCACGCCGATGCCCTGGATCAAAATTTCACGACCAATCAAAACTTCGTATTTAATATGATTATCTAAAACTACGTGAAATAAGATTTCAAGTTAACGCTCACAAACCAAAAAATTTGCCATAATCTGTAAAGTGCTACAAATGGAGATACCACCTATACCCCTTAATGTCACTACGTTGTTTATTCTAATGCCTGATAATCTCAGCGATGCAGTCTCTTTGATGAGTGAGCATTCGGCTCCGGAGTCGAAATAAAATTGAAACGACTCAGCAGACTGCAGTAAAGTTCCTAAGTACGGTGCCTATGTTCACATCTTTGATGGTGTTGCTTTTGACTGGCGGACGATCTGGGCAGACAGTAGATACATGTCCAGCTTTTCCACATTTGTAACAGATGACGGATGATCGATCTCTTCCTCCAGTATATACAGATTGTTGATTACGGGGTTGCTGACGTTGGGTTGTCTCTTTGTTAAAGCGACCTTCCGCCTCCTTGTAGCCGGGTTTGCCACAGTTGTAACACGTGATGTGAAGCATAGCGCTGATTCTTTTTCCTTGTAGTTCTGGTACGTTGTCTCTCTGTTGGCTCTGTCTGGCGTCAAACGAAAAGGCTTTGAGTTCCTGATGCAGCTCGTTTCTGGTTTGGATATCCGTTGTAAAAGCCAAACGGCGCAATCTTTTATCTATCCCAGCTGCGTGTGCCAACGGATACTGCAATTTGCTCGACGCTGAGCGACTTCCAGGGAAGTGACCATTCTGATCCCATACAACGATAAGCACTCTCCTTCATTTGGGCGTCCATTTAGCAAATTCATAACGGTGGCGTCTTCGTTCCAGAAAAATTTTGCAAAAATAATTCTCGGAACTGCGTCCATGTAATGCCGGGAAAACATGTCTGCGAGAGTCAGTGTGATGCGGTGCCTTCCAGTGATTTGCTGAGCGCCATTACAAGAGCGCTACCCACGAGCTGATTTTCAGTCAAAATGTAGTCGTTGAACACCAGGACAGCGCGTCTGATCCTGCATGATCGGGGTTGAACTTTGGCAGTGCAATGGTTTTGATATCTTTTGGCTCATTTTGAGATCACTGCACTTGTTTTATCAGTTCGGCGAAATTATGATTTTGCAATTCCAGGATAGCTAGGAGATTTGCATAATTCGATGGAGGCGGAGGTAATCCCACTTCTTATGACGAAGATCCAGTATCAAAGTCCTCGACTGGACTTTCGGCGAAGCGTTTTCTGGCGCGTGGTATGATCTCCAGCTTCACTTTTTAGTCTGCCGCTCGAACTCACGTTCGTTCCTTCTCATTTCCTTTACCCTCGAATACACACGCATAGTGTGGTGAGTTATGACGAACACTATTTGTCTCATTCACGCCCACGCCCAGACTACGCTGACGGAATTCCGTATCCGTCTCGCAGGAAAGAACCGAGAAGCAATAAGAAGTAAAACAAGAGTGTACCAACAAATAATCTTTATAATTTGAAATTCCAAAACAATATGCGACATATATATGTATATAATAAATTTTCTGACTGCAACATCCGTAAGAAATATACCGGCTCTTCGTTTCATATGCAAATTTTTCCTGGATTCCCATATATAGATGTAAAATCAAAATTTAATATTTATCATATGTTGCATTTTTTAAAACATTGATTTAATCCATACAACACGTTTCGAAAACATCATAGGTCTAATACAGGAACGTTTAATATTTATCATATGTTACATTTTTTAAAACATTGATTTTATCCATCCAACATGTTTCGAAAACATCATAGGTCTAATACAGGAACTTTTAATATTTATCATATGTTGCATTTTTTAAAACATTGATTTTATCCATCCAACATGTTTCCAAAACATCATAGGTCTAATACAGGAACGTATTTAAATTAAATTTTTGATTCATCTTTATGGTATATTTGTTTTTAGTTGCTTATTTTTTTATTTCTAGTTTTCTACTTCGGATCTGTAAGGATGTTGGTACATGTAGTTTTATTCTACTGATTTCGATTCATCTTCATTTAAAAATATCATGAAAAATATCTTCACTAAGTCAAGTTTTTTAAAAACATTTTTTTGCCATTCTTTTGTTTAATACAGGAACGGGATCGACAGCTAGGTAATCTTTTTAATTTGGTAAAAACACAGAGATTAAATTGTAACTTTCACAGTTGTACATATTTTAAACAAGAAAGGAAGTTAACTTCGGAAATCCGAAGTTTGTATACCCTTGCAGTTATTAGAAATAATCATAACGTTGATTATGACTGAAAATAAAAGTTCATAAAAAATGTTAAAAAATAACAGACACAAACAAAACTCATACAAAGAGTTAGCCATAAATAAAACCCGAACGAGGATTGGGCGCTACAATACGATGCAGAGCATATGTATTGAGAGGAAATTTCCTTTTAAGATGCGCTGAGGACCACTGCGTTGCAGGTCCAGTGGGTTCTTACGGATCCTCCACTGAACATGGATAGGCCTTTCGTGCTGGTAAGGCGCCAGGAGCAAAACATGCTTAATTATGAAGCATGGATGGCGACCCACCAGATGATAAAGGAAGAGGCGGACTGGTATATCACCGTGTACATTTACATTTACATTTTAAATTTTCGATGATTTCGATTTTTTTTTGAATATTTAGAGACTCCAGGTAACCTTACCAATTCTTTACACCTCCACGATTTGTGTTGTAGATAATCAACTTAATTCTATGAATATGGGACTTAAATTATCGGTGGCAAATTTACAAGTGAAAGTAAGAGTCATAACGTTGATTATTTTTTAAAACTGCAAGGGCATAATTATAACGTTCAAGATAAGATTCGGTTATGACCAGATCATTCAATTCACCGCGAGGATTTAGCGTTGGGACGTTGCTGAAATTCGGTGGGCGCACCTTGTGTCTATGCTTGTAAGATTTGAATCGACGTGCGTGTATGCAGCGAATTCTGGAATGAGCCGAACAACAAAGAGGATAGGCCAAAAAGAGGAAGATAAATAAAAATGTTCTCTTAAGAGGGAACACTGCTTGCTAAAGAAAAACGCCGAAGATCGCGCTCTCCCGGGAAAAATGGCCGTCGTCCGCTTGCTGTCTCCGCTCCTCTGTCGGGAATAAGGCCATACATGGACGGATACTTTTCCGCCTGGTGGCAGAAAGACCCGGAACATTGGGTCACGAAGTGTGTTTCAACCGGCTGCATCATCGACCCAAAATAGGGACACAGAATGGGAGTCTCTTGAGTGGAGCCAGTTTCCATCGGAAGCTACTTCGCAGGATGTTTTTTGGAATCCGTTATCATACACGAAGAAAGCGAAGATGAATATCAGGGTGCATTGGAATTTCAATTGTACGACGAACCAGACACGCCAGAGGTGAGGTTTTTTCTAACTATCATCATATCTTTAAAAAAAAATCTTTCTTTAACCAACTATTCTAGATGATGGAGATGACAACGCATTACTAGATGTTTTATTTGATATAGAGTCTTAACTTTTTAATGATTAATACGCGATACATAATATAGGACAAAAATAACAATTATAAAAGAAAGAGCTAGATTCCTGATAGGTGAAGTTGTTTATCTTCAAGGTATGCGCTTTAAGGCCGTTGCGAGTAGTAAAGGATTTTGTTTCTGAACACAACTTGCAACGTCACTACGTTGAAGTTTTTAAAAATAAAATGACTTTTCATACATGAATACATGTTTTCTCATTAACTCTTTGTGAATTGATAGAAATATATAGTTTTTAACAAATATAAAAGACCATGTAATCTAGGGTTTAAGAATTAGTATACGACAGTTAGGTACTTTAGCACAACGAAAACAATCTTACTCTGATCAAAAATGGTATGCATATAATTTTAATGTTAATATTTTGACAACTAATTTTGTTGTTTGTGAATTTAATAGGACTTTTTAGGGACCTTAAATGACGTGAAACCTGTGATTGGCTATACAACAATTTTATGTATTGGATTTGAGTATAAGAGTACAGGATGTAAGCTGAAAAAGGTACCATATGGAACTAAAATAGCTCTATATTTAACTGATAAGGACGACAAAGATGTTTGGACATTTCTAACTAAAAGTTATGTAAACAAATTTTCTACAAAGACACCATTAAAAATTAAACGAAAATGGAATAACTCATATGGTATAAAACGGAAAAAAACTGAACAGATATAGTTGCGCTCCATTTGAATTTTAATCCGTAAATAAGTAAAGTAAATAACATTTTTTAATATAAAGGGCTGAGTTTTAAAATCTTACAACAGTATTAAATCTATGTTTTTTTTACATTTTTTAAATGTTTATTTTTTGCTATTAATTTATTATTAAATGAATAGTATCTTTTTTATATGCAGCATACAATAATGTCCGCAAGTATTAGAAAAGTATCCCTGTAGTTGTTGCTTATTAAAAAAAAAGAATTATAAGCGTTAGATTAAAAACAACTTTTTTTCTGTGGATATTGTCCATATGAATTGAAAAATTCTGCTGACCTACGACTATGAAAATAAAATTCAATCCATTGATTTCCAGGTTGATCTGAAGTGTCAGTAATCGCAATTATTAGTGCTGGATACTTCAAAGTAATCTGTGGTACTCTATCTGCTGGGAACACTCCATTAAAAATAGATTTTGTCTTTGAATGCTTAGAAAGCAAATGTTCAATTTGTAAAGTGTTCATTTTAAAAGAGCATACGAATACTTCTATGCTTAACAATATCAATCATTGAATTGTATTTAGAGTATACCAAGAAAGTAACTGCTTCAGCAAGTGCTTCAGATAATTTATTCGATTCTTATAAAACCTTGAGAGATTAAATTTGAACATATAGTTGAACTTGAGTGATCAGCAGTTAAGTCAAAGGCTAATATTAAACTGTTTGAATTAAACATTTCCTTGGTAATTTGTAGTCCACGATTGTAATGTTTAACTCCACGTGATCTAAAAAGCATATTATATCCTCTTGAACTTTGGACCTTTTCAGCGTTCGAGTAATCGAAATCCAGAGCCTGAGAAGGAACTTGAACTCCATTAACCAATAGGTAAAAACTTTGAATTTTAAAATGCCAAAATTGAAATGGCTCGAAGGCTCGGTTTCTTGAGTATAAGCGGTTCTTAGCCATAGAAAAAGCCAGAAAATTTGTTATTTGTCCAATAACTTCGATGCCTATCGATAGTGTATTGTTGCCTAGATATGTAGTTAGATCGCGGCTTGGCCCATAATACTCGACTCCGTCACTTTGTGTTTTCGAGAGTATCGACTTGGGTAGAATGGCATTTTTAGCCAATTAGATTTGCCGGTTTCGATCGATTCGTTCTTACAAGTCTAATTGCTAGTTAGGTCCCGCAAAGATTAAGTTCCAATAATGAAATCGCATTTAATTCAATTCAAAGAGATGTGTTTCTTAAAGCGAGCTGTTGCTTGTGCGGTCTGTACACGACTGCCATATCCGAGCTTTTATTGCAACGTCTTTCTTTTTTATCTTTATTCTTAGACTAAGCTTATACATGTGGGTTAAAATTAAAGGCATACAATTAGTGACACTTGTATATGTATGTGACTGCCCCAGGACAAGTTTCAGCAATCTTAATTGTGAAATTTTATAAATTGTAATAATATGTATAACTTTTATAAACTTATTTTAAATTTTTTTCATCTATATGATAGTTTTGAACTTGCTTATACTTATGATTTAATTACCAATTGTATAATTTTTAACATAATCATTTTCAAAATTTTCCATATTAATATTATTATTTTTTGAAATTTAGAAGTTTTTTATTATGTTTAAGTTTTTCTGCGATGTTTTGTTGTTATTCTGCGCTTAGGATGTTGTTTAGGAAATCTATTGGCTTTATCTTTGCTTTAAATACCGTGTTTTGGATCGTATCATTGTTTTTCTCGTCTGCAATAAAAAGTCGGATGTGCTCATTTAATGTCAAGTGTAGTCTCTCAACATCGGAGTTCCCTGTCTTTTTATTTGATGTCGTCAAATGGATCTATATTATTATCTGAAGAAACTGTTTTCTAAATCTAAATGCAATCTATAATAAATTCATTATCCGTTATAATAAGCTTGGGCTTGCCTAGGTACTGGATTCTCTCGTTTATTGCATTTAGCAATGAAACATATGATCTATCTTTAATATAGTAAAACAAGCGGCAGCGTATTTTGTGGAATATCTCGTTATGTTGCGAAGGGGTATCGGGCTTATACTCGTATTTTAAGGGGTTTCGATCGCATTTGGCCAACTTACAAATTTGACAATAATTAACATATTTCTGAATTATCTTCTGAAGATTCGGGTAGTAATAATTTTTTTTATTCCGCAAAGATTTCGTTAATACCTCTATGGTTGCTTTTAAAATGTTTTTCACTTATTATTTTTAAAATTTGATCTTTATCTGTTACATATTTTGCCAAAATAAACGATGTTATTAGTTTTAAGTTTTTGTTGCATGCAAAGTATTGTCTGTAACATTCCTGGAATCTCACGTACAAATTAACGTTTTCGCAATAATTGGCTACTAGGCCTTTATCTGGTAAGATTTCTTGCATTAATTCTAAAATGGTAAAATTATTTCCTTTTGCTTGTATAATGTGTCTTATTTTTTGTGATTCCCTTTGCGATTATTTTAGTACTACTTGCAACTTATATATGTTTAACGCGTTATCTGAATTTTTTATATTGTTAAAATTATCGGATTGAGCATTGTGAATGGTTTCGCAATTAGTAGATTGACTTGAATAAAGGTTTATTAGGTCTAACGAAAAGTCATTGTTTAGTTTGTCATTTGTTTCGACGGTTTGCACTGTATAATCGAGTTCGGCTAGTAATATACTAGCTTCATTCAGCTGGATTGCTTCTATTTACTTTGGGACAACCTAACAAATTATTATCAATGCATATCCTACTAAGTCCGTCCGCTAGAGCATTATCTTTTCCTTCAATGACGGCTATATCGAAATCATATTCGTTTCGTTGAATTTTCCATCTCTATAGCTTTAAATTGGGTTCTTTTAAGTTGTTTAGCAATACGAGTGGGCGGTGGTCGGTTTTTATTAAAAACTTTCTCTCGTATAAATAATAATGAAAATGAGTTTTTAAAGTACGGCTCGTATAACATATTACTTTGGTATCCTGCATTAAGACCGCTCCCAAGGCATGGTTGCTAGCGTCTTTAATTATTATAAACAGTTTTTGAACGTCAGGGTAGGCTACAATAGTTTCGCTTTTAATTAAAACTTTTAGCTTTTCGAAAGAATCTATATATTTGAAATCATTTGTATTAATTTTAGAATTTTTTCAGGTATTTTATTAAATGTTTAGCTATTTTAGAGTAATATTTTATGTATCGTCTTAAGTAGTATGTCTTTATGCTCAAAATATTTTTTATTTATTTTTGCGTTGTTGGCAATTTAATCCTATCGATTGCCTCAATTTTTTTTGATAGGTTTCAGACCGTCTGAATTCTAAACGTGCCCTCAGAACTCTATTTCGCAAACTCGCACTTGTCATTCTTCAAGCATTTTAATATTTTTAATGCTCAATATGCTCTTCAATAGTTTTCGAAAAGTTAAGAATATCTTCCACGTACACAATACAAAAATGGTCTGTATAGTTTCTGAGTAGGTGGTTCATAAGCTGTTGAATTGTTGCGGGAGCATTTCGTAGGCCGAATGGCATACGCAAGAATTCGTAGTGCCCGCTAGCAGTTGGAAATGCCGTCTTTTGGATATCGCCCTCGCTCATTTCAATTTGATAGAAACCCTTTACTAAGTCTAAGGAAGGAAATATTTTACATCCGCCCAGCTTATGAAATATCTCATCTATATTAGGAATAGGATAACGATTGCGAGTTTAACTTTGTGTAGTCGACAACGAGTCGTCATTTCGGTTGATTTGATTTATCCAATTTTTTTTAGACAACCCACGAGGTCTGTTGTACGGGCTATTCAAATGTTATATTATTCCTTGTTTCACTTCGTTTGTTTGTTTGTTTACTTCGTTGATATGGGCCTCGGGATACCTATAAGCTTTCGAATAAATAGGAATATCATAAAAAGGTTACATTATCTCCTTCTTTACACAATATACCTTCATATCATCTTTAAACTGCAGTGAGTAGTTTTCGAGAAATCGCATTGAAATATTCTAACGACACGCTATGGCTAGTATTCACTTCCGGGCTGTTTATGATAGAAGTTTAGTTTAACACTATTCATAGAAATCATCTGTTCTGAATAGTTTATTATTGCGTTTAAATGATTTAATAGGTTGTCTCCTATTATGCCATCGAATATATTGTGGAAGTTGTATTCCAAGAACTCCCACAAATAATTATATGCTCCAAATTCTTTAAATTAAAGAAAGCTACATAGTTTATCTGAATAATGTTTCCCATTGCTTTTACTTGAACTTCGACGTTTGATTTCCATTCGTAATTTTATATACGGTAATCTTGCTGCTCCCCTAATTGAAAATATGTATTAATATGACCTACGTCCATTTGACCTACTGAATTATTATGTTGAGGGTTACGGCAAGCTACCTATTAAGGCTGGATAGTGTTATAATTATAACAGAATTACTAAAACTTTTATAATTACTGGTTCTATTTTCATTCTTATTTGTATTTTACCTGTTGGAACTGCCAGGATTTTTCACTATTTGTGTTTGATTATGGTATCCATTTGGAGTTCTTTCAACCCGATTGTTACTATCGTTACTGAAATATTTTTTTAAAAAGAGGATTGTTGCTAAATTGTTTTCGAATTGGTCCCTACAAGGTATAACTTTGCTGACGGGCATCTTCAATAATTTTGTATGCGTCGACCAATGACGGATGACTTCTCGTCAGAGTGTGTTAATAACCGATTGTGCAGTATACTGTTTATTATTAGTTTATTTGGTCGCAATATTGCTCTATTGTGGATTCTATTCCTATATTTTCCCAAAAATGTTTTAATAGCATTTCTTCAAGTCTTTCCCAGTTTGTAACGTTTTCGTACCTATGCAAAACGGGTCTCACTAATCCACACTTTTTATTTAGGATGACGTATGTGTAGCTAGGTGTAATATTTTCAAGCCGCTTGTCTAAGACCATTACGCAATATAATGTGTCCTTAAATACACGTGGTAATTTCGAAAAATTGTAATTCAAAAATCGGTTGCCCATTATACCCTACTCCGTCACTTTGCGCTTTTGAGAGTTTCGACTTGGGTAGAATGACATTCTTAGCCAATTCGATGTGCCGGTTTCGATCGAGACGTTGTTACAAGTCTACTTGCTAGTTAGGTTCCGCAAAGATTAAGTTCCAATAATGAAATCTAATTTAATTCAATTCAAAGAGATGTGTTTCTTAAAGCAAGCTCTTGCTTGTGCGGTCTTTCTTTTTATCTTTATTCTTAGATTAAGCTTATACATGTAGATTACAGTTAAAGGCATACAATTAGTGACACTTGTATATGTGACTATATTGTAAATGATTTGACTTCAACCTTGCTGAATGGGTAAAGAGCATTTTTAGTTTGTAAGACATGATGATGAGCCAAATGTTATTTGTTCATGAAAAGTTGTGCTTCTAGTATCTATACATTTGATTCAGTACCAGTTTCCATTAAATAAAACGCTGTTTTTTCAATATTGAAATCACTTTTTACAAACAGTTTAAGTTGCACTACAAATCGTAAATAAACACTTGATAAATCTTGATACGTTTCACCATTTCCCAAGCAAACAAATACGATTTAAGAGGCGCCGTCCAAGGAAGCAATTGGATTGTATGAGACTTCTTGAGTACTTAGAATAGAACTCTGTGGGGGTTGGCCGCAAACAAATATAATTCGCCTTTCATACATTCTATATGAGTACTCAATTTGCATTAGAAAAAATATCTTTAATATTTTATTTCCTTCTCGATTTTTTTATACCCTTGCAGAGGGTATAATAATTTCAGTCAGAAGTTTGCAACGCAGTGAAGGAGACGTTTCCGACCCCATAAAGTATAAATATTCTTGATCAGCGCCACAAGACGAGTCGATCTAGCCATGTCCGTCTGTCCGTCCGTTTCTACGCAAACTAGTCTCTCAGTTTTAAAGCTATTGGGCTGAAACTTTCCCAAAAGTCTTTTTTCTATTGCAGGTAGTATATAAGTCAGAACCAGCCGGATCGGACAACAATATCTTAGGAACTATCCATAGGAACTATCGGAGAAATAATTAAAAAATAATTATATCTTTGGTGTTTTTTAACATACGAGTATACCTTTCTAAGCTTGGGTATAACATTTTTAAATTAGTTCTGAATTTCGAATTAAATTTTAGAATAATTTTAAAAGCAAAATTAGTGATAAAATTAATTTAGTGGTAAAATAATATTGAAAAATTATATCTTCGGAGTTTTTTAACTTATAACCTCCTACGCTTGGAAATACCATTTTTTATTTGGTTTTGAATTTCATTTAAATGCAATTTTATCAAAATCGGACGACTATATCATAAAGCTGCCATAGGAACGATCGGAAAATTAGTGGGAAAACATGAAATAAAAATTTTATCTTTAGTGTTTTTTAACTTATAACCTTATAAGCTTGAAAATAACACTTTTTAATTACTTCTGAATTTCGAATTAAATGTTATTAAAATCGGACGACTATAACATAAAGCTGTCATAGGAACGATCGGATAATTGGTCGGAAATAATTTGAAACAAATTATAACTTTGGAGCTTTTGACATATTATCTTATAATATTGGGAATATACATTTTTATATTTTTAAGAATTTCGATTTAATAAAATTATTGATTATTTTTTATAACTACAAGGGTATAAACTTCGGCTTGCCGAAGTTAACTTCCTTTCTTGTTTTTGGGATGCGTTTGGGTATGTTTACGTTGTCGTTTAGATTTATAATGATGTAATTTTTTCCAATTACATAGCTTCTTATTTCTTTTTCACGTTTATTTTGAAAACGGGTAATTTTATCAATTGCTTTATTTGAATGATTTTGAAATTTAATTTATTAATAGTCCTGAATTTCTCCTTCTTCTAAAGAGAATAACGAAAATCTCAACAACTGAAGTTTCAAAAGGTATCTTTTATATTTATTGGAATCAGTAATATGTATAGAGATTCATTTGGTAACCATATGTCTAAAAGGCAATATTCAATATTTTTAAATTGAATGTTTTTTACGTTTCCATTATAATGCAATACACGATGGCATCATGTCTTTTACTACCTACTGACCTTGGTTTTATTATGTCAGTGTAAATAAAAATCAATCAGGTATTTTCGTTTTGAACGCATTCATTTTTATACCTAAATTTTTCAGCATTTACAAGACTAACAAATTCGGTTTCTTCTAAGACATTTTTATCTTGGTTAGGTGTATATTTAATGTAATTATTCAAATATACATCTGTAATGCTGACTTAACAATCATCGTTCATGTCTTCTGAAATGCTTACAATGTTTGGTATCACTCACTTTTCGATTATCGGATACTACATTTTCTTTTTTATTTGAACTAAAATCCTCATCATCACTTTCAGGTGGTAAGTCAGGGAACTAAAATTTTTCCGGATATGAATGATTGTTTTTTAATGTTGACTTTCATGTGCGGGTTTTTATATCGATCCAATTAGTGGTTTGGAATTCACTTGTTCTGGTTGTTAAAGGATTCCCTTTTGGTTCATTTTGGAGACTCCAGAATTTATTACATTTTTTCTTTTTATAGTAACTTAATTCATGACTAATTTGGACCCATTTATCGAAATCACTTATTTTGGTTTTATTCAAAATTAAAAAAAAAAATTTTTATATGTATATATAATAATCCATTTCCTCTATCATTGTTTATCAATTGCTGATAGGTGTTAGGATGCATTAAAATTACTTTGATTTAAATATTTTTACTTATAATCATTTTTTTAAATCATTCCAAAATATCTCTTAAAAAGAATCCATAATAAGAAACAACCTGATAGGTCCGTAAATTAATTTTTAATAAATTTTATACACTTTGGTCACCATTACTATATATTTCATATCTGGTGTTTTCTACACAGTCAATTTGATGAAATCCAGTATAAAAATTTATTTTTATTTTTTTGATTGAAATCTGAAATCATTTAAATGCAGCTTTGTTATAACAATTATAAGGACATTTTAGATATTATTCTTAAACACTTAAAGCATACTCTGCCTTGGAGCGTACTTGAACCTGGGACCTTCAGCTAAGAGACAGACACCTTACCAGCTGGTCTATCGCACAACGTTTTCCGCGGGCGTTAAGTTCAAAAGAAATGGAAACCATGTTAGTGCAAGCGAGACAACATGTTTGAAGTAAGCCAAGTCGAATTTAGAATAGGTCTATTTCGCTTCCACTCACGTAAATAACGCCGCCATATTGCTCTATCCTCTCTTTTTCGATGTCAAGAAATTTTCAAAAAGAGAGAATTCGTGAAAATTACATTTTTTGATATCAATTTGACATTATTTCATGGTAAAATTGATATTTGTTGAAAAAACACAAACTTACCATGCGCATATCAAGTTGATCTTGACGCATTTTTTTTCTGTATGGTGGTCATACATGCAATCTTTTGAGTTTGATATTTAGTATAGGCCAGGTGAAAGAATGGCTCACGTAGATTTTCTGTCCCGAAATCCTATATTAAAAGATAGCGTCATGTCCAAAGGTACAATGGAAAAACATATAGGTTTGACAGAGATCACTGACAATTGGTTGTTAGCTGAGCAGCAACGCGACGAGGAAACGTCCTCTATTGTTTCTAAATTGCGTGGCAATGATCTTGCTGAGGATTTGGCCAAAACGTATGAATTAAGGGCAGGAGGAACACTATATTGAAAAATTCAAAGGAATGGGAAAACTCGTTGCCTCCCTATTATCCCAAAGCCGTTTAGGTGGTCTGCCGTTAATAATGTGCACGAGTCCATTATGCACCTTGGGTGGGAGAAAACCCTTGAGAAAATGTATGAGTATTATTGGTTCGAAAGGATATCCAAGTACGTTCGCAAATTTGTTGACAACTGTATTACATGCATACTATCAAAATCTCCATCTGGCAGGGTACAAGCCGAATTGCATCCTATACGTGGAATACAGTCCACATGGACCTTACAGGGAAGCTTTGTGGTAAAAATGATCAGAAGGAGTATATAATCGTATCAATAGACGCGTTCACAAAGTTTGTCTCTTTGTCGCATACAGTGAGGCTGGATACAGAAAGTTGTATTAAGGCTTTAAAGTACCTAATACCATTGTTTGGTGTCCCTTCTCGTCTGATTGCAGCTCAGGGACGGAATTGTTCTAGTACATCATTCCGTGATTTCTGCTCTGTTCAAAAAATAGATTTACATTTGATCGCCACAGGCGCTAGTCGGGCCAATGGCCAAGTAGAGCGAGTTATGAGTACTCTAAAATCTATGCTAACGGCGGTTGAGACAGGTCAGGGGTCATGGTAAGATGCTCTTTGCGAGATTCCACTGGCTCTTAATTGTACTCCAAATAGAGTGAATGTTATTTGGCCGGCTTATGAATCAAACTGCGAGCTATTTATGGATGACTGTGTGTTAGCTGATGACATGGTTTTTGTAAACTAATAAAGAACACGATCGCTATATGGAAGAAAAATATGAATACTTGAAATTTTTGTTTGTGGCAATCCGGATCTCATGGCAAGAGTAGTATGAAGATAAGACATAAACGAATAAGAGAAACTTTAAAATAATTTTGTTGATTTTGATTTAATAAGAAAAAAAATGTGAAACCATCTTGAACTTTATTTTGTGTAGAACATAAGAGAATATATTTTGTAAACCTTTATATTGTACACTCACGAGGACGTGAGATAGGTCAGGAAGGCCGTGTCGCATATTGTTTTGGAAATTCAAATTATAACGATTATTTGTTGGTACACTCTTGTTTTACTTCTTATTGCTTCTCGGTTCTTTCGTGCGAGACGGACAAATAGTGTTCGTCATAACTCACTACACTATGCGTGTGTATTCGAGGGTAAGGGAAATGAGAAGAAACGAACGTGAGTTCGAGGGGCAGACTAAAAAGTGAAGGTGGAGATCAGCCACGCGCCAGAAAACGCTTCGCCAAAAGTCCAGTCGAGGAATTTGATACTGGATCTTCGTCATATATATATATTTTACTATGAATTTAATAAAAAAATATTAAAGATTCCTAAATAATATTTCACTGACTGCAGTGGCAGTGCCTCGACTATCAGATACCCGTTACTCAGCTTAAGGGAGCAAAAGGATAATGAAGATATATAAGCAGAAAAGCGATATTTTAGGGTGCCACCTACCGGCTTTTTCAGTAGATGTTATGTTGGCGGCAGACAGATTTAAGCGTAAAACCGTTTGTGGGCGATAAAATGGGCGTGGCACATTTTTATTAGCAGCAAAGCGATATTTTAGAAGATGCATTCACTCAACATAAATAACATTCTGAACGAATTTGACAGAATTCTGTTCAATGCACACTACGAGTATTAACGTCCTTAGTATATACAAACAAAACTCTTTGAATGTAATGGAGATAACATGAGAACATCTATTCATGGAAATCATATAACATCTTGGTGTGGAGCAATAATGCAGCCACCGAGGGAGTAGATACTTGTTTATATATAATTGGACGTTGATGCACTTCAATTAGAACAAACAAGTGACCCAACGACAATAAGCACGTGCCTGTTACGCGCGGGGCCCTTTTATCAATTTGTGCAAAATACATAAAACAAATAGAGACGGGACACAAATGAAAACAAAAGCCACAACTAAGAATGAAGCATATGAGTTAAAATATTAGTTTTTAATACCGGGATAAAGGTTGAAATGCAAGTTAAATGATAAAGGTTGTTATAGTTATTACATTAAATAACCCTCTGAAGTCCTACCATTCAAGTAAGATACAATGCCTATAATATAATACCTATTTAATGGCACTTTCAATGTCTGTACAATCGTACAAGTCTGTCCAGTTATAATGAGAAATCATATCGTTAAGTTTATTATAGTCACATTTATGAAAACATCTCATTTTAGTTCCAGAAACTAGGGGAGGCAAATTATCAGTTCCATAGTTGGATGATATCGGTCTTCAGGTACAACAAAAGCGTCAATTCTACATACTGTGAGTTCAAACGGGTCTGAAACAAACACAAGATCTAATTGTCTACTTAAGGAATTTTTGATAAAGCTTATTTGCTGTAACGATAATTCTAAAAGGCCATCCACAAAATCATGGGCGGATAACGGCATAGCGACAAATAAATCAGTAGGAGGAGACCAAGAAATATCAGGAAGATTAAAGTCATCTAAAACAATCAAAGGGTCTCTGTTAGAAAGAAGGGATAAAACAGATATTATTGCAGACAGATGGTGCTCATAAATTACTAGGTCAGAGCCAGGTGGAATATAAGAACATGTAAAAAAAACAGATAAAGATTGCAAAGAAACTTTCACACTTAGAAATTCAATTTCGTTGGGAATATGAATGAGAATTCTTTCGCCCCTACGTGAGTGCTGATCGGTCCTATAAGTATTAAAGTTATTAGACAGAACTTGAGTGTCGGATATCTCTGGTTTCAGCCAAATTGCCGTAAAAGCTAAAATATCTTCAGTAACTGCAGAGGTGTCAGCATAAAGCTTGGGTAGCTTCTTATTTAGTCCCCTAACATTTTGATACGCCAAAATTAAACTTTTTAGTTTTTTGGCACAGTGGAACCTTTTAATTTGTTCTCGGATTATTTGGAACAAATTCTTTAATTACTAAGTCATCATTAAGCCAAAAGCTTTCAGAAGCAAATATTTTAAAAGACGATATTCTACGAGCGTATAAAAATCGAAATTGTTCAACTATAATTTTCAAAACATCCTCAGATGTGGTATCTGGGGTGAATCTAGACAAATGATTGCTTCTTTGTGGAACAACTTAATGTTTCTTACGCCCCCCAGCAGCAGTCTGAACCTCTCTGACCTGAAATCCAAGCACGGTGCCTACTGTACCTATAGGTATGGTCGGCACCGATTTCTTTGACTTAGCCAGTACAGAAGCTTTTATACCGGAAAAATGGGCTTCACACGAGTTAGCTGTAATTATACGCACAGTTGGTTCGTTTACCCCTGTGTCAACAGGAACTGCTGCTACCAAATTCGGATTTGGGTTGGATTCCATAGTCGTATTAACGGCGGTTAAGCTGGGTTTTTTGCGTTTAGGCGAATCAATTCATAATTTTTTATTATTAAACTGGGCACAGACGGTATTGAACCCCTCATTGAGTTGCCTAAAAACACCTGTGATATTTAATAGGCTGTCTCGAATCTGCTTCATAAACCCGCTCATCTCAACCACCATATCCTTGCAGGACCCATATGACCACATAACCCCAGAGTTAAGATCACACGGACGGAAAGACAGACGGTCAGACGGACAGGACAGACTTTTGATTTCTAAACTATTCTTGCAATCATAGAAAACATTTTTCCCAAGCGAGATTGGACATGTTTCTCTGAGATAACAATCCTTCGATACTTTGATTGTCCGACTTTTCTCAAGTCCATAGCAACACCTGTGATAATGAGGTAAAATGGTACGTGAAAAAAAACTTTCTGGTACTTTTGGTGTGCGACCTTTTTCAAGTGTACCTTTCTCACGTGTCTATTAATTGCTCATAATGAGGAGGAGGATACATGATCAATATTTATGGATTATGGTATTTTCTCAAAACGCAAGTATGCAAGTTTGAGTGGGACGGGGAGGACAGGGTCCATTAATATGCAAATTGTACCAGAACCCGTGTTTCCTAAATACTGAAATCTTTGAAATTAGAAAGGTTAGCCATACATACCAAAGAGAATATAAACATTAAGAGGTGTAACGTCCATACAACAGAATGTACGGCGAAATTTTTGTTGTGGTCTCAGAAAGTGGATTTACAATCTTCCAAGTGTGCGCTGTCCGTGTTAGATTTTTTGGTTGTGTTAGTGTATAACAAGGCGCTGTGGGCTGTGTTGCATGATTGGCAAAACCTATGTTGGCTATTCATTTTATATTTTACTTCATTATTTTTCACAGTCATTATCAGATTAAAGATTAAAGATTATTCAAAACTATTATTGGAAAACTTACTATGGTCCTCAATCTTTTATAGTGTTTAAAGTGGGCGTGTATGATAATATAGAAGATGAAAGGTACATATTTAAGATTTTGTAAATTTGAAAACAATATAGGTAATTGTAGCAGGTTACAACGACTATTCATTGGTTAGATGAAATGTATTGATTGGAAAAATATTTAATACAAGTGTAACCATTGGAAACAATCAAATCGATAAAAAAAAAACAAAGAACAAAAGTTCGTTTAAGAGTTTGTAAATTCGAAAACAATACAGATAGTTCTAACAGGTTACATCGACTATTCACAAGAATGAGAAGCTTAATTTTAAAAAGTATGTGGTAAAGTATGTGCTTTGCTTGCAGGTGAGAAAAGAGTCCGTTTTTTTTATACACACCATCATACTCAGGTAGCCAATAGGGGACATTTTGACTTTGGGAAAAATCAAAAAATTTAATTTTCGTTTTGGTTGAATTTCGAATACAGCTTCGAGCAATACATGGCACGTCGAGAAAGACTTTATATATGATATATAAGACATATTCACAAAGTCTTGGGATCCAATTTTGTGTTTCATTATTAGAAGAAAACTAGACTAGCCTAGCCTCACTGGGAAGTTCAGCGGATGCACCAACAGAAATTCCAACATTAGGGAGTGTACTGTCGTTTATTGACCGGCGCTCTTGCATGGTGGGAACGAAAAGTACACAACCTACAACACCGCTCCGCCATCAACCAGTCTGCAACAAAGAGAGCTGCAAGATTTGTCACACAGGACCACAATAAATGGACCCCAAAACGCGACGCCAGGCCGCGCACAGTGTGGATCACTGTCGACTTGTCAAGACTATCATCATAAAACATATCGCGCTTTCAAGTAACATACAATGCCTATAATATAATACCTATTTAATGGCACTTTCAATGTCTGTACAATCGTACAAGTCTGTCCAGTTATAATGAGAAATCATATCGTTAAGTTTATTATAGTCACATTTATGAAAACATCTCATTTTAGTTCCAGAAACTAGGGGAGGCAAATTATCAGTTCCATAGTTGGATGATATCGGTCTTCAGGTACAACAAAAGCGTCAATTCTACATACTGTGAGTTCAAACGGGTCTGAAACAAACACAAGATCTAATTGTCTACTTAAGGAATTTTTGATAAAGCTTATTTGCTGTAACGATAATTCTAAAAGGCCATCCACAAAATCATGGGCGGATAACGGCATAGCGAAAAATAAATCAGTAGGAGGAGACCAAGAAATATCAGGAAGATTAAAGTCATCTAAAACAATCAAAGGGTCTCTGTTAGAAAGAAGGGATAAAACAGATATTATTGCAGACAGATGGTGCTCATAAATTACTAGGTCAGAGCCAGGTGGAATATAAGAACATGTAACAAAAACAGATAAAGATTGCAAAGAAACTTTCACACTTAGAAATTCAATTTCGTTGGGAATATGAATGAGAATTCTTTCGCCCCTACGTGAGTGCTGATCGGTCCTATAAGTATTAAAGTTATTAGACAGAACTTGAGTGTCGGATATCTCTGGTTTCAGCCAAATTGCCGTAAAAGCTAAAATATCTTCAGTAACTGCAGAGGAGTCAGCATAAAGCTTGGGTAGCTTCATATTTAGTCCCCTAACATTTTGATACGCCAAAATTAAACTTTTTAGTTTTTTGGCACAGTGGAACCTTTTAATTTGTGATTATTTGGAACAAATTCTTTAATTACTAAGTCATCATTAAGCCAAAAGCTTTCAGAAGCAAATATTTTAAAAGACGATATTCTACGAGCGTATAAAAATCGAAATTGTATAACTATAATTTTCAAAACATCCTCAGATGTGGTATCTGGGGTGAATCTAGACAAATTATTGCTTCTTTGTGGAACAACTTAATGTTTCTTACGCCCCCCATCAGCAGTCTGAACCTCTCTGGCCTGAAATCCAAGAACGGTGCCTACTGTACCTATAGATATGGTCGGCACCTATTTCTTTGACTTAGCCAGTACAGAAGCTTTTATACCGGAAACATGGGCTTCACACGAGTTAGCTGTAATTATACGCACAGTTGGTTCGTTTACCCCTGTGTCAACAGGAACTGCTGCTACCAAATTCGGATTTGGGTTGGATTCCATAGTCGTATTAACGGCGGTTAAGCTGGGTTTTTTGCGTTTAGGCGAATCAATTCATAATTTTTTATTATTAAACTGGGCACAGACGGTATTGAACCCCTCATTGAGTTGCCTAAAAACACCTGTGATATTTAATAGGCTGTCTCGAATCTGCTTCATAAACCCGCTCATCTCAACCACCATATCCTTGCAGGACCCATATGACCACATAACCCCAGAGTTAAGATCACACGGACGGAAAGACAGACGGTCAGACGGACAGGACAGACTTTTGATTTCTAAACTATTCTTGCAATCATAGAAAACATTTTTCCCAAGCGAGATTGGACATGTTCCTCTGAGATAACAATCCTTCGATACTTTGATTGTCCGACTTTTCTCAAGTCCATAGCAACACCTGTGATAATGAGGTAAAATGGTACGTGAAAAAAAACTTTCTGGTACTTTTGGTGTGCGACCTTTTTCAAGTGTACCTTTCTCACGTGTCTATTAATTGCGGAGGAGGATACATGATCAATATTTATGGATTATGGTATTTTCTCAAAACGCAAGTATGCAAGTTTGAGTGGGACGGGGAGGACAGGGTCCATTAATATGCAAATTGTACCAGAACCCGTGTTTCCTAAATACTGAAATCTTTGAAATTAGAAAGGTTAGCCATACATACCAAAGAGAATATAAACATTAAGAGGTGTAACGTCCATACAACAGAATGTACGGCGAAATTTTTGTTGTGGTCTCAGAAAGTGGATTTACAATCTTCCAAGTGTGCGCTGTCCGTGTTAGATTTTTTGGTTGGGTTAGTGTATAACAAGGCGCTGTGGGCTTGGGGTGTAGTCGCTCAACTGCGGATCTTGCCGGAAAACTGACTGAAAACAACTTTTTTTTGAGATTTTTTTTTAAGAAAATGTTTTATACATTTTATTTTAAAGGGGAATGTCAACCTTGTGATATCTAATTTTATTTTATCGCTTAAACACATTAATACCAGCGATATGTCAATTTTATATGTGGAGCATCCTTGGGAAGAATCAAGGCACATTTAAAACCATATTGATTATTTTTGTTGCATACGTTGACTATATAATTTTTCGTTAAAAGGAAACGAGGAAGTGGTATGAATGATTTTTATAACAGACCATCCACTACCTCTGTTTTGAAATTCTTGAGTTTTTGAAATTATTTCCCGGGTATGTTCATTAATCAGAAGGGGTTATGCGACCTTTACGCAACATATATTCTGTTGCACAGAACACTTGCATGATTGGCAAAACCTATGTTGGCTATTCATTTTATATTTTACTTCATTATTTTTCACAGTCATTATCAGATTAAAGATTAAAGATTATTCAAAACTATTATTGGAAAACTTACTATGGTCCTCAATCTTTTATAGTGTTTAAAGTGGGCGTGTATGATAATATAGAAGATGAAAGGTACATATTTAAGATTTTGTAAATTTGAAAACAATATAGGTAATTGTAGCAGGTTACAACGACTATTCATTGGTTAGATGAAATGTATTGATTGGAAAAATATTTAATACAAGTGTAACCATTGGAAACAATCAAATCGATAAAAAAAAAACAAAGAACAAAAGTTCGTTTAAGAGTTTGTAAATTCGAAAACAATACAGATAGTTCTAACAGGTTACATCGACTATTCACAAGAATGAGAAGCTTAATTTTAAAAAGTATGTGGTAAAGTATGTGCTTTGCTTGCAGGTGAGAAAAGAGTCCGTTTTTTTTATACACACCATCATACTCAGGTAGCCAATAGGGGACATTTTGACTTTGGGAAAAATCAAAAAATTTAATTTTCGTTTTGGTTGAATTTCGAATACAGCTTCGAGCAATACATGGCACGTCGAGAAAGACTTTATATATGATATATAAGACATATTCACAAAGTCTTGGGATCCAATTTTGTGTTTCATTATTAGAAGAAAACTAGACTAGCCTAGCCTCACTGGGAAGTTCAGCGGATGCACCAACAGAAATTCCAACATTAGGGAGTGTACTGTCGTTTATTGACCGGCGCTCTTGCATGGTGGGAACGAAAAGTACACAACCTACAACACCGCTCCGCCATCAACCAGTCTGCAACAAAGAGAGCTGCAAGATTTGTCACACAGGACCACAATAAATGGACCCCAAAACGCGACGCCAGGCCGCGCACAGTGTGGATCACTGTCGACTTGTCAAGACTATCATCATAAAACATATCGCGCTTTCAAGTAACATACAATGCCTATAATATAATACCTATTTAATGGCACTTTCAATGTCTGTACAATCGTACAAGTCTGTCCAGTTATAATGAGAAATCATATCGTTAAGTTTATTATAGTCACATTTATGAAAACATCTCATTTTAGTTCCAGAAACTAGGGGAGGCAAATTATCAGTTCCATAGTTGGATGATATCGGTCTTCAGGTACAACAAAAGCGTCAATTCTACATACTGTGAGTTCAAACGGGTCTGAAACAAACACAAGATCTAATTGTCTACTTAAGGAATTTTTGATAAAGCTTATTTGCTGTAACGATAATTCTAAAAGGCCATCCACAAAATCATGGGCGGATAACGGCATAGCGAAAAATAAATCAGTAGGAGGAGACCAAGAAATATCAGGAAGATTAAAGTCATCTAAAACAATCAAAGGGTCTCTGTTAGAAAGAAGGGATAAAACAGATATTATTGCAGACAGATGGTGCTCATAAATTACTAGGTCAGAGCCAGGTGGAATATAAGAACATGTAACAAAAACAGATAAAGATTGCAAAGAAACTTTCACACTTAGAAATTCAATTTCGTTGGGAATATGAATGAGAATTCTTTCGCCCCTACGTGAGTGCTGATCGGTCCTATAAGTATTAAAGTTATTAGACAGAACTTGAGTGTCGGATATCTCTGGTTTCAGCCAAATTGCCGTAAAAGCTAAAATATCTTCAGTAACTGCAGAGGAGTCAGCATAAAGCTTGGGTAGCTTCATATTTAGTCCCCTAACATTTTGATACGCCAAAATTAAACTTTTTAGTTTTTTGGCACAGTGGAACCTTTTAATTTGTGATTATTTGGAACAAATTCTTTAATTACTAAGTCATCATTAAGCCAAAAGCTTTCAGAAGCAAATATTTTAAAAGACGATATTCTACGAGCGTATAAAAATCGAAATTGTATAACTATAATTTTCAAAACATCCTCAGATGTGGTATCTGGGGTGAATCTAGACAAATTATTGCTTCTTTGTGGAACAACTTAATGTTTCTTACGCCCCCCATCAGCAGTCTGAACCTCTCTGGCCTGAAATCCAAGAACGGTGCCTACTGTACCTATAGATATGGTCGGCACCTATTTCTTTGACTTAGCCAGTACAGAAGCTTTTATACCGGAAACATGGGCTTCACACGAGTTAGCTGTAATTATACGCACAGTTGGTTCGTTTACCCCTGTGTCAACAGGAACTGCTGCTACCAAATTCGGATTTGGGTTGGATTCCATAGTCGTATTAACGGCGGTTAAGCTGGGTTTTTTGCGTTTAGGCGAATCAATTCATAATTTTTTATTATTAAACTGGGCACAGACGGTATTGAACCCCTCATTGAGTTGCCTAAAAACACCTGTGATATTTAATAGGCTGTCTCGAATCTGCTTCATAAACCCGCTCATCTCAACCACCATATCCTTGCAGGACCCATATGACCACATAACCCCAGAGTTAAGATCACACGGACGGAAAGACAGACGGTCAGACGGACAGGACAGACTTTTGATTTCTAAACTATTCTTGCAATCATAGAAAACATTTTTCCCAAGCGAGATTGGACATGTTCCTCTGAGATAACAATCCTTCGATACTTTGATTGTCCGACTTTTCTCAAGTCCATAGCAACACCTGTGATAATGAGGTAAAATGGTACGTGAAAAAAAACTTTCTGGTACTTTTGGTGTGCGACCTTTTTCAAGTGTACCTTTCTCACGTGTCTATTAATTGCGGAGGAGGATACATGATCAATATTTATGGATTATGGTATTTTCTCAAAACGCAAGTATGCAAGTTTGAGTGGGACGGGGAGGACAGGGTCCATTAATATGCAAATTGTACCAGAACCCGTGTTTCCTAAATACTGAAATCTTTGAAATTAGAAAGGTTAGCCATACATACCAAAGAGAATATAAACATTAAGAGGTGTAACGTCCATACAACAGAATGTACGGCGAAATTTTTGTTGTGGTCTCAGAAAGTGGATTTACAATCTTCCAAGTGTGCGCTGTCCGTGTTAGATTTTTTGGTTGGGTTAGTGTATAACAAGGCGCTGTGGGCTTGGGGTGTAGTCGCTCAACTGCGGATCTTGCCGGAAAACTGACTGAAAACAACTTTTTTTTGAGATTTTTTTTTAAGAAAATGTTTTATACATTTTATTTTAAAGGGGAATGTCAACCTTGTGATATCTAATTTTATTTTATCGCTTAAACACATTAATACCAGCGATATGTCAATTTTATATGTGGAGCATCCTTGGGAAGAATCAAGGCACATTTAAAACCATATTGATTATTTTTGTTGCATACGTTGACTATATAATTTTTCGTTAAAAGGAAACGAGGAAGTGGTATGAATGATTTTTATAACAGACCATCCACTACCTCTGTTTTGAAATTCTTGAGTTTTTGAAATTATTTCCCGGGTATGTTCATTAATCAGAAGGGGTTATGCGACCTTTACGCAACATATATTCTGTTGCACAGAACACTTGCATGATTGGCAAAACCTATGTTGGCTATTCATTTTATATTTTACTTCATTATTTTTCACAGTCATTATCAGATTAAAGATTAAAGATTATTCAAAACTATTATTGGAAAACTTACTATGGTCCTCAATCTTTTATAGTGTTTAAAGTGGGCGTGTATGATAATATAGAAGATGAAAGGTACATATTTAAGATTTTGTAAATTTGAAAACAATATAGGTAATTGTAGCAGGTTACAACGACTATTCATTGGTTAGATGAAATGTATTGATTGGAAAAATATTTAATACAAGTGTAACCATTGGAAACAATCAAATCGATAAAAAAAAACAAAGAACAAAAGTTCGTTTAAGAGTTTGTAAATTCGAAAACAATACAGATAGTTCTAACAGGTTACATCGACTATTCACAAGAATGAGAAGCTTAATTTTAAAAAGTATGTGGTAAAGTATGTGCTTTGCTTGCAGGTGAGAAAAGAGTCCGTTTTTTTTATACACACCATCATACTCAGGTAGCCAATAGGGGACATTTTGACTTTGGGAAAAATCAAAAAATTTAATTTTCGTTTTGGTTGAATTTCGAATACAGCTTCGAGCAATACATGGCACGTCGAGAAAGACTTTATATATGATATATAAGACATATTCACAAAGTCTTGGGATCCAATTTTGTGTTTCATTATTAGAAGAAAACTAGACTAGCCTAGCCTCACTGGGAAGTTCAGCGGATGCACCAACAGAAATTTCAACATTAGGGAGTGTACTGTCGTTTATTGACCGGCGCTCTTGCATGGTGGGAACGAAAAGTACACAACCTACAACACCGCTCCGCCATCAACCAGTCTGCAACAAAGAGAGCTGCAAGATTTGTCACACAGGACCACAATAAATGGACCCCAAAACGCGACGCCAGGCCGCGCACAGTGTGGATCACTGTCGACTTGTCAAGACTATCATCATAAAACATATCGCGCTTTCAAGTAACATACAATGCCTATAATATAATACCTATTTAATGGCACTTTCAATGTCTGTACAATCGTACAAGTCTGTCCAGTTATAATGAGAAATCATATCGTTAAGTTTATTATAGTCACATTTATGAAAACATCTCATTTTAGTTCCAGAAACTAGGGGAGGCAAATTATCAGTTCCATAGTTGGATGATATCGGTCTTCAGGTACAACAAAAGCGTCAATTCTACATACTGTGAGTTCAAACGGGTCTGAAACAAACACAAGATCTAATTGTCTACTTAAGGAATTTTTGATAAAGCTTATTTGCTGTAACGATAATTCTAAAAGGCCATCCACAAAATCATGGGCGGATAACGGCATAGCGAAAAATAAATCAGTAGGAGGAGACCAAGAAATATCAGGAAGATTAAAGTCATCTAAAACAATCAAAGGGTCTCTGTTAGAAAGAAGGGATAAAACAGATATTATTGCAGACAGATGGTGCTCATAAATTACTAGGTCAGAGCCAGGTGGAATATAAGAACATGTAACAAAAACAGATAAAGATTGCAAAGAAACTTTCACACTTAGAAATTCAATTTCGTTGGGAATATGAATGAGAATTCTTTCGCCCCTACGTGAGTGCTGATCGGTCCTATAAGTATTAAAGTTATTAGACAGAACTTGAGTGTCGGATATCTCTGGTTTCAGCCAAATTGCCGTAAAAGCTAAAATATCTTCAGTAACTGCAGAGGAGTCAGCATAAAGCTTGGGTAGCTTCATATTTAGTCCCCTAACATTTTGATACGCCAAAATTAAACTTTTTAGTTTTTTGGCACAGTGGAACCTTTTAATTTGTGATTATTTGGAACAAATTCTTTAATTACTAAGTCATCATTAAGCCAAAAGCTTTCAGAAGCAAATATTTTAAAAGACGATATTCTACGAGCGTATAAAAATCGAAATTGTATAACTATAATTTTCAAAACATCCTCAGATGTGGTATCTGGGGTGAATCTAGACAAATTATTGCTTCTTTGTGGAACAACTTAATGTTTCTTACGCCCCCCATCAGCAGTCTGAACCTCTCTGGCCTGAAATCCAAGAACGGTGCCTACTGTACCTATAGATATGGTCGGCACCTATTTCTTTGACTTAGCCAGTACAGAAGCTTTTATACCGGAAACATGGGCTTCACACGAGTTAGCTGTAATTATACGCACAGTTGGTTCGTTTACCCCTGTGTCAACAGGAACTGCTGCTACCAAATTCGGATTTGGGTTGGATTCCATAGTCGTATTAACGGCGGTTAAGCTGGGTTTTTTGCGTTTAGGCGAATCAATTCATAATTTTTTATTATTAAACTGGGCACAGACGGTATTGAACCCCTCATTGAGTTGCCTAAAAACACCTGTGATATTTAATAGGCTGTCTCGAATCTGCTTCATAAACCCGCTCATCTCAACCACCATATCCTTGCAGGACCCATATGACCACATAACCCCAGAGTTAAGATCACACGGACGGAAAGACAGACGGTCAGACGGACAGGACAGACTTTTGATTTCTAAACTATTCTTGCAATCATAGAAAACATTTTTCCCAAGCGAGATTGGACATGTTCCTCTGAGATAACAATCCTTCGATACTTTGATTGTCCGACTTTTCTCAAGTCCATAGCAACACCTGTGATAATGAGGTAAAATGGTACGTGAAAAAAAACTTTCTGGTACTTTTGGTGTGCGACCTTTTTCAAGTGTACCTTTCTCACGTGTCTATTAATTGCGGAGGAGGATACATGATCAATATTTATGGATTATGGTATTTTCTCAAAACGCAAGTATGCAAGTTTGAGTGGGACGGGGAGGACAGGGTCCATTAATATGCAAATTGTACCAGAACCCGTGTTTCCTAAATACTGAAATCTTTGTAATTAGAAAGGTTAGCCATACATACCAAAGAGAATATAAACATTAAGAGGTGTAACGTCCATACAACAGAATGTACGGCGAAATTTTTGTTGTGGTCTCAGAAAGTGGATTTACAATCTTCCAAGTGTGCGCTGTCCGTGTTAGATTTTTTGGTTGGGTTAGTGTATAACAAGGCGCTGTGGGCTTGGGGTGTAGTCGCTCAACTGCGGATCTTGCCGGAAAACTGACTGAAAACAACTTTTTTTTGAGATTTTTTTTTAAGAAAATGTTTTATACATTTTATTTTAAAGGGGAATGTCAACCTTGTGATATCTAATTTTATTTTATCGCTTAAACACATTAATACCAGCGATATGTCAATTTTATATGTGGAGCATCCTTGGGAAGAATCAAGGCACATTTAAAACCATATTGATTATTTTTGTTGCATACGTTGACTATATAATTTTTCGTTAAAAGGAAACGAGGAAGTGGTATGAATGATTTTTATAACAGACCATCCACTACCTCTGTTTTGAAATTCTTGAGTTTTTGAAATTATTTCCCGGGTATGTTCATTAATCAGAAGGGGTTATGCGACCTTTACGCAACATATATTCTGTTGCACAGAACACTTGCATGATTGGCAAAACCTATGTTGGCTATTCATTTTATATTTTACTTCATTATTTTTCACAGTCATTATCAGATTAAAGATTAAAGATTATTCAAAACTATTATTGGAAAACTTACTATGGTCCTCAATCTTTTATAGTGTTTAAAGTGGGCGTGTATGATAATATAGAAGATGAAAGGTACATATTTAAGATTTTTTAAATTTGAAAACAATATAGGTAATTGTAGCAGGTTACAACGACTATTCATTGGTTAGATGAAATGTATTGATTGGAAAAATATTTAATACAAGTGTAACCACTGGAAACAATCAAATCGATAAAAAAAAAACAAAGAACAAAAGTTCGTTTAAGAGTTTGTAAATTCGAAAACAATACAGATAGTTCTAACACGTTACATCGACTATTCACAAGAATGAGAAGCTTAATTTTAAAAAGTATGTGGTAAAGTATGTGCTTTGCTTGCAGGTGAGAAAAGAGTCAGTTTTTTTTATACACACCATCATACTCAGGTAGCCAATAGGGGACATTTTGACTTTGGGAAAAATCAAAAAATTTAATTTTCGTTTTGGTTGAATTTCGAATACAGCTTCGAGCAATACATGGCACGTCGAGAAAGACTTTATATATGATATATAAGACATATTCACAAAGTCTTGGGATCCAATTTTGTGTTTCATTATTAGAAGAAAACTAGACTAGCCTAGCCTCACTGGGAAATTCAGCGGATGCACCAACAGAAATTCCAACATTAGGGAGTGTACTGTCGTTTATTGACCGGCGCTCTTGCATGGTGGGAACGAAAAGTACACAACCTACAACACCGCTCCGCCATCAACCAGTCTGCAACAAAGAGAGCTGCAAGATTTGTCACACAGGACCACAATAAATGGACCCCAAAACGCGGCGCCAGGCCGCGCACAGGGTGGATCACTGTCGACTTGTCAAGACTATCATCATAAAACATATCGCGCTGTAATAGAGTCCGGGTCACAGGTGAATCTTATCTCAAGGAGGATGGCAGATCTGCCATCTCTTAAAGAAATGTCCTTACCGATTGAAATATCTGGAATCGTAAGAAAAATAACAACAGCGACCATTTCAATACTAAAGCTGTCGTCATGTACCTCCGATTTTGAAACCCCAGTCGAGGTATTTATTATTTCCACAGTCATTTCAGAATAAACATTATTACCGATTTCACATGATCCTAACATTCTTGAGAGTCTGCCCTTAGCAGATCCTGACTTTCGGCAATTTGGACCCATTGACTTCACCTTATGGGTTGACCTAAGATAACAAATGGTGAATTTCTAAGACTAGGACCTAATAAACCTTTAGCGCAAGGCACAAGGCACGCAATTCAGTTATATGTTGGAAGAAGACAAAGGCGATTTTGGATGCTTTCCATGCAATTCTGTCAAGGACTGACAGACATCGCGCCTTAATTAAGGGTACCCCTCAATGGGGGGAGAGTGTTCGCAACCGAGGGTGCTCAACATGACCAGCACCCAACAAACCAGTACCAGGCGCTCAGCACCACCCACTGGTGACGAGAATTGTTGATCAGCATATAGTACTTTATATCAACGGAGCATAAGCTCGACGTTGCACGGACCCGCCAAAGCGATCAGCCGAGCCAACTAAGCTAACTGCTACTATCATCGAAAACAACTGACGTACTTTAGAATACAACTCATGTCAATAAACTTCCGTGTTCCAAGTAGTATATAGACAAGTACCATCTTAAGAATAAATCAGTTATCGACGCACTTGACTCCGCGGTTCTACTTCCTACTTGTGGGAATAGGCCTCGTAACACATCTGAAACTAGCAGCTAACCTCCGGTAGCTCAAACCTCATCGTCGTGACGCGATCTTCCTGTCATCTAAGCGTCCCCGTGCCAGCGACAAAGCGCTCAATTTAACCCCCTTGCCCTATGGCGTGGCTAGAAGTGGCTACTTTGGTTAGGCACAAAGAGGGGTTTGTCAATGGTATGTATATAGAGTATATAAAATAGTAATAATATGTAAAACATTAATTGTAAATATTAGTATATTAATATTTGGTATATGCTTTTTCAAAGTCATATTCTGAGTATGTATATTTACTAAACGGGTTCGTTTGTATATTAGTATGGTAATATAGAGTATTGTAAAATATGATACTATGTGTATATGTGTTTATGTTTGACTGCGGCCTGTATTTTTATTTAAGTGTGGCAATATACTACGTATTATGTCTATGTAGAAAGTAATCTGAAAAGTAAACTCTATATGAATTTGAACATTTAAAGTACATAAATCATGTTATCAATTTCGAACCACTATGTACCCATAATGCTTAACATATCAATATTATTAGGATAATACACCCATGTTAGCAATAAGCATATTCAGTAATAAAAGAACATAAGCAGCATGCATTATTCCCTCCCGTGAATTAATTATTCTGTCTAATTTAATATATATTTTTTACATGGTGCCGAAACCCGGGAAAGTATCAATTGTCGATATTTCAGATCTGAATATCTAATCGGGCGTGTTAAGGAATTACCCAAAACGGTTTAAAAGAAAAGAAAATGGTGAGCGGTTTGAAGTTATATTTGAATAAAAGGAAACTGGGTATTTCGTGCCGATCCCAACTTAAAAAGTTGTGCAAAAGTACTTAGCGAGTCCTGATAAGTTAGCATCAGAGGAATTTTCCGTGTTCCTATAAGGGTTAATAAACGTGCATAGGAATTTAAAAAAGGCTGATAAACAGACATTGAATACATCATCACAAGAAGTGGATACGGCGGAGGAGTACGAAACAATAGCGGATTATGAGGACAAGGTGACAAGTACAGCCACGCGTATCGAATATGTAATGAAGTGGTTAAAACCAACATTTAATAAGAATAGCGAGATTAATGAAAATCGAGATAATAACGGACATTTTAAAGCGAATGGAGGAAATTATGTACCGCACACGAAACTTAATCACATTAAGCTTAAAAAGTTTGACGTAGCTTTCGAGTTTTGGTTGCCATTCTGTACTCAATCCAGTTTGGCAATACATAACAACAAACTATTGGATGCGTCTACAAAATATAATTATTAAAACCAGTGCCTAACAGAATCAGCGGTGGCAACAATAGCTGTTTTTATTCCAACAGAAGCATGTTAAAACGAAGCCATTATTTTACTGCTGAAAGAGAAAATAATCGAAAAATATGTCCATGTTCCACTCACATGCGAATAGTAACACAAGGTGCGAAAGAGGGATAAGATAAGCCACAAAGCCCTTAGTTCAATAATTATGGATAACGTCGATCATAGCAGATCTTTATTGGAGTACATAAAAAAGAGCGAAAAAAAGTAGCGAAGAGAGAAAGAGAAGGATAAGAGCGAGCACCAAAAACAGGAACAGCAGTTGGATTATATGCGGAGAAGCAAGTTGTGAGAGTCAGTATATTTTTGCCTAAGTATTAGCTAAGATATTTTAGCTAAGTCATTCGCCCCAAAATGCAACCTTGCTATTAGCAAGGACCCGATTCTTACACAAAATACCAGAAAATACCATATTTAGGGATTTTATGCATCCGTCCACTCTAGACGCCATCATTTCCGCCTCTTTGACTCAAGCTTCTATCGAGATCGGTTCGTTTTCTCCTGGAAAAAAATGGTGTCATCCGATTGCATCCATATTCCCGCGTGTGGTAATCTTGCTAGTCTGTGCTTATTCTATCCGAAATCAGTCACAATCTTGGTGGTAAGATAATTTCCCCTAAGTATTGTCATTATCTGACTGGAATTCCCCAGAAAACAGAAAACCATCCAACCGATTTCCAAGAATTGCGACAGTTGTGCGAACCCTCCTTCTGCGCACAGCAAGGAGCAGGTGCCGCTTTCAGCGGATTCATTTTGTATCCGTGCCACGTCTTGATCAGCGCGACACCTAGAACCCGCGCCATCATGACGCCATTACCCCCATCAACAGAGCGCCAACCCTCAAGCACTGCAATCCGCGTCAACGGTACGCCGATCGGCCTAAAGGATTCCCACTTAAGCGCCAAGTCTACCCGTAAGCCGTGAGGTGGATCATATTTCCTTGCCACGCTGGGATCTACTTCGTTATTTGCAACAGGATCGCAGAACATTATAGTTCAGAACATTCCACTTTGATTATTTGATACTTGGGATTTATAGTTCTGATTTAAAGTTGGCTCTATACCAGGTTTTCAGTTTTCAAACAATACCTCCTTTCCAAAATAAAATCGAGATTTGCTCTAGCTGGATAGATTCGGCTAGTTCCTCTTTTATTTGGTTTGGCTACAAAACACAATTTTATTATAATTAATTCCGCCAACAATTAGACTTCATAATTCGTACCTATCGAACATAACACAACCTGCTGCTGCATTTCTTATCAGGTTAAGCCCCTCATATTTTTATGATATTATCGCATTCCGTATTTCTCAAAGATTTTTCTCGCCTTGTCATTGTTGAATGACTATCGTATTTTTCTATCGCATACCGTACATCTAACTTTTCGCTTTTTATATTCACATTTAATATTCAGTAGTATACAGTCTCTATTTCGAATCCTAGTTTTAAATCGTGTAAGGATGTCGGTTAGGCACAGCAACGAGAACCCAGTCTCTCTAGGGGAAGATAATACAGTGACGTGCACTGGAGTAGTTTTCAATTAGGATTTGATTGAAACTCCGTGTAAGCATTGCTTTCACAAGGATTGTCTACAACAGTGGTTGCAAGACAACGACACTTGTCCAACTTATTCTCAACCATATTCTTAGCCGTCTGGATTATTCCAAATTCCGCTCCGGAAAATCGTATGATGACCAGATCTATGTCTCGCAACGTGGATAACCAGAACAATGCAATCATCACACAGATTCGTAACCCCAATCTCCAGCAAGAGAATAGACAAATCAATAGTTCGAATACAGCCGAAGACATGGTTCAGCAAAGTATTGCAAATAAAATACAGGAATTGGAAGTAACTATAATGAACAAGATGACCCAGATGTTTAGCCAATTAAATAGGTCCACATTTGTTGATAACAACACAGCTCAACAGCAACACGAATTTCGGAACAATTCAGGGCATGTGAACTTCCAAAACAGTCAGGGTCAAAACAGTCAGCGAGTGAGGAACTCTCCTCGAAGCGATCTTTCCGATCTTTCTTTAGATCGTCCTGACAGGATTTCAAACGTCATTTCAAATTGGCGAATCAAGTTCAGTGGCTCAGCAAACGACAGTTTGCTCAGTTGCCCAGTTCTAGCAAACGGCAGAAAAATTCGAATGCTGGAACTGTGACGGAAAAGGTCATAGGTACCACGATTGTCTTAAGCCTCGCCGTATTTTCTGTTACGGCTGTGGCACACCCGATGTGTATAAGCCCAGTTGCGAAAAACTACAGTTCGCAAACTACAGAAAACGGATGTCCGCCGCTAGCCTCGGATAAGTTAAGTACTCCGGATGCTACGGCAACGGATAATTTACCCAATGTGCCAAATACAAATCCAGACTTACAAACCAAACAAACCTTCAAGCCATATCATTTGCGATTACAAGAATATCTTAAGCGAAGGCTTCAACTTTTTAATGTAAATTCCATGGTCGCGTTCAAATGTCGATCCGCATTGCGTATTCACAAATTCTGGATGCGCAAAAGATTAATCGTTGTATTGTTTCATCTATCATACAGAAAAAGGATGACATTCAACCTTTCAAGGACAGATGAGTGTCAGAAAATTCGAGCGAGCATCCACAAACATCTGAACAAAGCTTATGAGTCAAACCAGCGTACCTATAACCTTCGCACAAGACCCCGATCTGCTGCTGCTACCAAGTTCGGATTTGGGTTGGATTCCATAGTCGTATTAACGGCGGTTAAGCTGGGTTTTTTGCGTTTAGGCGAATCAATTAATAATTTTTTATTATTAAACTCATTGAGTTGCCTAAAAACACCTGTGATATTTAATAGGCTAACTAACTATTCTTGCAATCATAGAAAACAACTTTTTTTTTGAGAATTTTTTTTTAGAAAATGTTTTATACATTTTATTTTAAAGGGGAATGTCAACCTTGTGATATCTAATTTTATTTTACCGCTTAAACACATTAATACCTGCGATATGTCAATTTTATACGTCGAGCATCCTTGCGGTCTATTTACAATTTTTAAGGCAGAAATCAAGGCACATTTAAAACCATATTAATTATTTTTGTTGCATACGTTGACTACATAATTTTTCGTTAAAAGGAAACGAGGAAGTGGTGTGAATGATTTTTATAAGAGACCATCCACTACCTCTGTTTTGAAATTCTTGAGTTTTTGAAATTATTTCATTTATATATTTATATTTATATGTTCATTAATCATACATTATTAATCAGAATCTTTATTCATAATCGACTTTTGCTTTGAAAGCTTTTAATTTCAATCTGTTCTGATTCGTCTTTAAAACGAATATACTCTGCAAACAGTTGAAGGTTTACTTTTGCTGAAGTACTTCTTACTACTAATTAAATGCTAAGATGAGATAGCAACGATAATCCAGCTTTCCTGAAAAAATTTTCAGCTAAGATAAAGACCGATCCTTTATTTAAATACAACATTTTTCCACTGAACTCTTCATAAATTTTCTTAACTCTTTCGACAAGGGGTTATGCGACCTTTACGCAACATATATTCTGTTGCACAGAACACTTGCATGATTGGCAAAACCTATGTTGGCTATTCATTTTATATTTTACTTCATTATTTTTCACAGTCATTATCAGATTAAAGATTAAAGATTATTCAAAACTATTATTGGAAAACTTACTATGGTCCTCAATCTTTTATAGTGTTTAAAGTGGGCGTGTATGATAATATAGAAGATGAAAGGTACATATTTAAGATTTTGTAAATTTGAAAACAATATAGGTAATTGTAGCAGGTTACAACGACTATTCATTGGTTAGATGAAATGTATTGATTGGAAAAATATTTAATACAAGTGTAACCATTGGAAACAATCAAATCGATAAAAAAAAAACAAAGAACAAAAGTTCGTTTAAGAGTTTGTAAATTCGAAAACAATACAGATAGTTCTAACAGGTTACATCGACTATTCACAAGAATGAGAAGCCTAATTTTAAAAAGTATGTGGTAAAGTATGTGCTTTGTTTTTTTTATACACACCATCTTACTCAGGTAACCAAAAGGGGACATTTTGACTTTGGGAAAAATCAAAAAATTTAATTTTCTTTTAAGTTGAATTTCGAATACAGCTTCGAGCAATACATGGCATGACGAGAAAGACTTTATATATGATATATAAGACATATTCACAAAGTCTTGGGATCCAATTTTGTGTTTCATTATTAGAAGAAAACTAGACTAGCCTAGCCTCACTGGGAAATTCAGCGGATGCACCAACAGAAATTCCAACATTAGGGAGTGTACTGTCGTTTATTGACCGGCGCTCTTGCATGGTGGGAACGATAAGTACACAACCTACAACACCGCTCCGGCTTCAACCAGTCCGCAACAAAGAAAGCTGCAAGATTTGTCACACAGGACCACAATAAATGGACCCCAAAACGCGACGCCAGGCCGCGCACAGTGTGGATCACTGTCGACTTGTCAAGACTATCATCATAAAACATATCGCGCTTTCAAGTAACATACAATGCCTATAATATAATACCTATTTAATGGCACTTTCAATGTCTGTACAATCGTACAAGTCTGTCCAGTTATAATGAGAAATCATATCGTTAAGTTTATTATAGTCACATTTATGAAAACATCTCATTTTAGTTCCAGAAACTAGGGGAGGCAAATTATCAGTTCCATAGTTGGATGATATCGGTCTTCAGGTACAACAAAAGCGTCAATTCTACATACTGTGAGTTCAAACGGGTCTGAAACAAACACAAGATCTAATTGTCTACTTAAGGAATTTTTGATAAAGCTTATTTGCTGTAACGATAATTCTAAAAGGCCATCCACAAAATCATGGGCGGATAACGGCATAGCGAAAAATAAATCAGTAGGAGGAGACCAAGAAATATCAGGAAGATTAAAGTCATCTAAAACAATCAAAGGGTCTCTGTTAGAAAGAAGGGATAAAACAGATATTATTGCAGACAGATGGTGCTCATAAATTACTAGGTCAGAGCCAGGTGGAATATAAGAACATGTAACAAAAACAGATAAAGATTGCAAAGAAACTTTCACACTTAGAAATTCAATTTCGTTGGGAATATGAATGAGAATTCTTTCGCCCCTACGTGAGTGCTGATCGGTCCTATAAGTATTAAAGTTATTAGACAGAACTTGAGTGTCGGATATCTCTGGTTTCAGCCAAATTGCCGTAAAAGCTAAAATATCTTCAGTAACTGCAGAGGAGTCAGCATAAAGCTTGGGTAGCTTCATATTTAGTCCCCTAACATTTTGATACGCCAAAATTAAACTTTTTAGTTTTTTGGCACAGTGGAACCTTTTAATTTGTGATTATTTGGAACAAATTCTTTAATTACTAAGTCATCATTAAGCCAAAAGCTTTCAGAAGCAAATATTTTAAAAGACGATATTCTACGAGCGTATAAAAATCGAAATTGTATAACTATAATTTTCAAAACATCCTCAGATGTGGTATCTGGGGTGAATCTAGACAAATTATTGCTTCTTTGTGGAACAACTTAATGTTTCTTACGCCCCCCATCAGCAGTCTGAACCTCTCTGGCCTGAAATCCAAGAACGGTGCCTACTGTACCTATAGATATGGTCGGCACCTATTTCTTTGACTTAGCCAGTACAGAAGCTTTTATACCGGAAACATGGGCTTCACACGAGTTAGCTGTAATTATACGCACAGTTGGTTCGTTTACCCCTGTGTCAACAGGAACTGCTGCTACCAAATTCGGATTTGGGTTGGATTCCATAGTCGTATTAACGGCGGTTAAGCTGGGTTTTTTGCGTTTAGGCGAATCAATTCATAATTTTTTATTATTAAACTGGGCACAGACGGTATTGAACCCCTCATTGAGTTGCCTAAAAACACCTGTGATATTTAATAGGCTGTCTCGAATCTGCTTCATAAACCCGCTCATCTCAACCACCATATCCTTGCAGGACCCATATGACCACATAACCCCAGAGTTAAGATCACACGGACGGAAAGACAGACGGTCAGACGGACAGGACAGACTTTTGATTTCTAAACTATTCTTGCAATCATAGAAAACATTTTTCCCAAGCGAGATTGGACATGTTCCTCTGAGATAACAATCCTTCGATACTTTGATTGTCCGACTTTTCTCAAGTCCATAGCAACACCTGTGATAATGAGGTAAAATGGTACGTGAAAAAAAACTTTCTGGTACTTTTGGTGTGCGACCTTTTTCAAGTGTACCTTTCTCACGTGTCTATTAATTGCGGAGGAGGATACATGATCAATATTTATGGATTATGGTATTTTCTCAAAACGCAAGTATGCAAGTTTGAGTGGGACGGGGAGGACAGGGTCCATTAATATGCAAATTGTACCAGAACCCGTGTTTCCTAAATACTGAAATCTTTGTAATTAGAAAGGTTAGCCATACATACCAAAGAGAATATAAACATTAAGAGGTGTAACGTCCATACAACAGAATGTACGGCGAAATTTTTGTTGTGGTCTCAGAAAGTGGATTTACAATCTTCCAAGTGTGCGCTGTCCGTGTTAGATTTTTTGGTTGGGTTAGTGTATAACAAGGCGCTGTGGGCTTGGGGTGTAGTCGCTCAACTGCGGATCTTGCCGGAAAACTGACTGAAAACAACTTTTTTTTGAGATTTTTTTTTAAGAAAATGTTTTATACATTTTATTTTAAAGGGGAATGTCAACCTTGTGATATCTAATTTTATTTTATCGCTTAAACACATTAATACCAGCGATATGTCAATTTTATATGTGGAGCATCCTTGGGAAGAATCAAGGCACATTTAAAACCATATTGATTATTTTTGTTGCATACGTTGACTATATAATTTTTCGTTAAAAGGAAACGAGGAAGTGGTATGAATGATTTTTATAACAGACCATCCACTACCTCTGTTTTGAAATTCTTGAGTTTTTGAAATTATTTCCCGGGTATGTTCATTAATCAGAAGGGGTTATGCGACCTTTACGCAACATATATTCTGTTGCACAGAACACTTGCATGATTGGCAAAACCTATGTTGGCTATTCATTTTATATTTTACTTCATTATTTTTCACAGTCATTATCAGATTAAAGATTAAAGATTATTCAAAACTATTATTGGAAAACTTACTATGGTCCTCAATCTTTTATAGTGTTTAAAGTGGGCGTGTATGATAATATAGAAGATGAAAGGTACATATTTAAGATTTTTTAAATTTGAAAACAATATAGGTAATTGTAGCAGGTTACAACGACTATTCATTGGTTAGATGAAATGTATTGATTGGAAAAATATTTAATACAAGTGTAACCACTGGAAACAATCAAATCGATAAAAAAAAAACAAAGAACAAAAGTTCGTTTAAGAGTTTGTAAATTCGAAAACAATACAGATAGTTCTAACACGTTACATCGACTATTCACAAGAATGAGAAGCTTAATTTTAAAAAGTATGTGGTAAAGTATGTGCTTTGCTTGCAGGTGAGAAAAGAGTCAGTTTTTTTTATACACACCATCATACTCAGGTAGCCAATAGGGGACATTTTGACTTTGGGAAAAATCAAAAAATTTAATTTTCGTTTTGGTTGAATTTCGAATACAGCTTCGAGCAATACATGGCACGTCGAGAAAGACTTTATATATGATATATAAGACATATTCACAAAGTCTTGGGATCCAATTTTGTGTTTCATTATTAGAAGAAAACTAGACTAGCCTAGCCTCACTGGGAAATTCAGCGGATGCACCAACAGAAATTCCAACATTAGGGAGTGTACTGTCGTTTATTGACCGGCGCTCTTGCATGGTGGGAACGAAAAGTACACAACCTACAACACCGCTCCGCCATCAACCAGTCTGCAACAAAGAGAGCTGCAAGATTTGTCACACAGGACCACAATAAATGGACCCCAAAACGCGGCGCCAGGCCGCGCACAGGGTGGATCACTGTCGACTTGTCAAGACTATCATCATAAAACATATCGCGCTGTAATAGAGTCCGGGTCACAGGTGAATCTTATCTCAAGGAGGATGGCAGATCTGCCATCTCTTAAAGAAATGTCCTTACCGATTGAAATATCTGGAATCGTAAGAAAAATAACAACAGCGACCATTTCAATACTAAAGCTGTCGTCATGTACCTCCGATTTTGAAACCCCAGTCGAGGTATTTATTATTTCCACAGTCATTTCAGAATAAACATTATTACCGATTTCACATGATCCTAACATTCTTGAGAGTCTGCCCTTAGCAGATCCTGACTTTCGGCAACATGGACCCATTGACTTCACCTTAGGGGTTGACCTAAGATAACAAATGGTGAATTTCTAAGACTAGGACCTAATAAACCTCTAGCGTAAGGCACAAGGCACGCAATTCAGTTATATGTTGGAAGAAGACAAAGGCGATTTTGGATGCTTTCTATGCAATTCTGTCAAGGGCTGACAGACATCACGCCTTAATTAAGGGTACCCCTCAATGGGGGGAGAGTGTTCGCAACCGAGGGTGCTCAACATGACCAGCACCCAACAAACCAGTACCAGGCGCTCAGCACCACCCACTGGTGACGAGAATTGTTGATCAGCATATAGTACTTTATATCAACGGAGCATAAGCTCGACGTTGCACTCACCCGCCAAAGCGATCAGCCGAGCCAACTAACCTAACTGCTACTATCATCGAAAACAACTGACGTACTTTAGAATACAACTCATGTCAATAAACTTCCGTGTACCAAGTAGTATATAGACAAGTACCATCTTAAGAATAAATCAGTTATCGACGCACTTGACTCCGCGGTTCTACTTCCTACTTGTGGGAATAGGCCTCGTAACACATCTGAAACTAGCAGCTAACCTCCGGTAGCTCAAACCTCATCGTCGTGACGCGATCTTCCTGTCATCTAAGCGTCCCCGTGCCAGCGACAAAGCGCTCAATTTAACCCCCTTGCCCTATGGCGTGGCTAGAAGTGGCTACTTTGGTTAGGCACAAAGAGGGGTTTGTCAATGGTATGTATATAGAGTATATAAAATAGTAATAATATGTAAAACATTAATTGTAAATATTAGTATATTAATATTTGGTATATGCTTTTTCAAAGTCATATTCTGAGTATGTATATTTACTAAACGGGTTCGTTTGTATATTAGTATGGTAATATAGAGTATTGTAAAATATGATACTATGTGTATATGTGTTTATGTTTGACTGCGGCCTGTATTTTTATTTAAGTGTGGCAATATACTACGTATTATGTCTATGTAGAAAGTAATCTGAAAAGTAAACTCTATATGAATTTGAACATTTAAAGTACATAAATCATGTTATCAATTTCGAACCACTATGTACCCATAATGCTTAACATATCAATATTATTAGGATAATACACCCATGTTAGCAATAAGCATATTCAGTAATAAAAGAACATAAGCAGCATGCATTATTCCCTCCCGTGAATTAATTATTCTGTCTAATTTAATATATATTTTTTACATGGTGCCGAAACCCGGGAAAGTATCAATTGTCGATATTTCAGATCTGAATATCTAATCGGGCGTGTTAAGGAATTACCCAAAACGGTTTAAAAGAAAAGAAAATGGTGAGCGGTTTGAAGTTATATTTGAATAAAAGGAAACTGGGTATTTCGTGCCGATCCCAACTTAAAAAGTTGTGCAAAAGTACTTAGCGAGTCCTGATAAGTTAGCATCAGAGGAATTTTCCGTGTTCCTATAAGGGTTAATAAACGTGCATAGGAATTTAAAAAAGGCTGATAAACAGACATTGAATACATCATCACAAGAAGTGGATACGGCGGAGGAGTACGAAACAATAGCGGATTATGAGGACAAGGTGACAAGTACAGCCACGCGTATCGAATATGTAATGAAGTGGTTAAAACCAACATTTAATAAGAATAGCGAGATTAATGAAAATCGAGATAATAACGGACATTTTAAAGCGAATGGAGGAAATTATGTACCGCAAACGAAACTTAATCACATTAAGCCTTAAAAGTTTGACGTAGCTTTCGAGTTTTGGTTGCCATTCTGTACTCAATCCAGTTTGGCAATACATAACAACAAACTATTGGATGCGGCTACAAAATATAATTATTAAAACCAGTGCCTAACAGAATCAGCGGTGGCAACAATAGCTGTTTTTATTCCAACAGAAGCATGTTACAACGAGGCCATTATTTTACTGCTGAAAGAGAAAATAATCGAAAAATATGTCCAGAATTTTCTCAAGCTTAAGGGTTAGTTAGAATGGCTATTAAAGGCCATTCCACTCACATGTGAATAGTAAGATAAGATAAGATAAGCCACAAAGCCCTTAGTTCAATAATTATGGATAACGTCGATCATAGCAGATCTTTATTGGAGTACATAAAAAAGAGCGAAAAAAAGTAGCGAAGAGAGAAAGAGAAGGAAAAGAGCGAGCACCAACAACAGGAACAGCAGTTGGATTATATGCGGAGAAGCAAGTTGTGAGAGTCAGTATATTTTTGCCTAAGTATTAGCTAAGATATTTTAGCTAAGTCATTCTCCCCAAAATGCAACCTTGCTATTAGCAAGGACCCGATTCTTACACAAAATACCAGAAAATACCATATTTAGGGATTTTATGCATCCGTCCACTCTAGACGCCATCATTTCCGCCTCTTTGACACAAGCTTCTATCGAGATCGGTTCGTTTACTCCTGGAAAAAAATTGTGTCATCCGATTGCATCCATATTCCCGCGTGTGGTAATCTTGCTAGTCTGTGCTTATTCTATCCGAAATCAGTCACAATCTTGGTGGTAAGATAATTTCCCCTAAGTATTGTCATTATCTGACTGGAATTCCCCAGAAAACAGAAAACCATCCAACCGATTTCCAAGAATTGCGACAGTTGTGCGAACCCTCCTTCTGCGCACAGCAAGGAGCAGGTGCCGCTTTCAGCGGATTCATTTTGTATCCGTGCCACGTCTTGATCAGCGCGACACCTAGAACCCGCGCCATCATGACGCCATTACCCCCATCAACAGAGCGCCAACCCTCAAGCACTGCAATCCGCGTCAACGGTACGCCGATCGGCCTAAAGGATTCCCACTTAAGCGCCAAGTCTACCCGTAAGGTGTGTGACGTGAGGTGGATCATATTTCCTTGCCACGCTGTGATCTACTTCGTAATTTGCAACAGGATCGCAGAACATTATAGTTCAGAACATTCCACTTTGATTATTTGATACTTAGGATTTATAGTTCTGATTTAAAGTTGGCTCTATACCAGGTTTTCAGTTTTCAAACAATACCTCCTTTCCAAAATAAAATCGAGATTTGCTCTAGCTGGATAGATTCGGCTAGTTCCTCTTTTATTTGGTTTGGCTACAAAACACAATTTTATTATAATTAATTCCGCCAACAATTAGACTTCATAATTCGTACCTATCGAACATAACACAACCTGCTGCTGCATTTCTTCTCAGGTTAAGCCCCTCATATTTTTATGATATTATCGCATTCCGTATTTCTCAAAGATTTTTCTCGCCTTGTCATTGTTGAATGACTATCGTATTCTTCTATCGCATACCGTACATCTAACTTTTCGCTTTTTATATTCACATTTAATATTCAGTAGTATACAGTCTCTATTTTGAATCCTAGTTTTAAATCGTATAAGGATGTCGGTTAGGCACAGCAACGAGAACACAGTCTCTCTAGGGGAAGATAATACAGTGACGTGCACTGGAGTAGTTTTCAATTAGGATTTAATTGAAACTCCGTGTAAGCATTGCTTTCACAAGGATTGTCTACAACAGTGGTTGCAAGACAACGACACTTGTCCAACTTGTTCTCAACCATATTCTTAGTCGTCTGGATTATTCCAAATTCCGCTCCGGAAAATCGTATGATGACCAGATCTATGTCTCGCAACGTGGATAACCAGAACAATGCAATCATCACACAGATTCGTAACCCCAATCTCCAGCAAGAGAATAGACAAATCAATAGTTCGAATACAGCCGAAGACATGGTTCAGCAAAGTATTGCAAATAAAATACAGGAATTGGAAGTAACTATAATGAACAAAATGACCCAGATGTTTAGCCAATTAAATAGGTCCACATTTGTTGATAGCAACACAGCTCAACAGCAACACGAATTTCGGAACAATTCAGGGCATGTGAACTGCCAAAAAAGTCAGGGTCAAAACAGTCAGCGAGTGAGGAACTCTCCTCGAAGCGATCTTTCCGATCTTTCTTTAGATTGTCCTGACAGGATTTCAAACGTCATTTCAAATTGGCGAATCAAGTTCAGTGGCTCAGCAAACGACAGTTTGCTCAGTTGCCCAGTTCCAGCAAACGGCAGAAAAATTCGAATACTGGAACTGTGACGGAAAAGGTCATAGGTACCACGATTGTCTTAAGCCTCGCCGTATTTTCTGTTACGGCTGTGGCACACCCGATGTGTTTAAGCCCAGTTGCGAAAAATGTAATCCGGTATCGGAAAACTCAAAGCAGGACGTTCGCAAACTACAGAAAACGGATGTCCGCCGCTAGCCTCGGATAAGTTAAGTACTCCGGATGCTACGGCAACGGATAATTTCCACTCACATGCGAATAGTAAGATAAGATAAGATAAGCCACAAAGCCCTTAGTTCAATAATTATGGATAACGTCGATCATAGCAGATCTTTATTGGAGTACATAAAAAAGAGCGAAAAAAAGTAGCGAAGAGAGAAAGAGAAGGAAAAGAGCGAGCACCAAAAACAGGAACAGCAGTTGGATTATATGCGGAGAAGCAAGTTGTGAGAGTCAGTATATTTTTGCCTAAGTATTAGCTAAGATATTTTAGCTAAGTCATTCTCCCCAAAATGCAACCTTGCTATTAGCAAGGACCCGATTCTTACACAAAATACCAGAAAATACCATATTTAGGGATTTTATGCATCCGTCCACTCTAGACGCCATCATTTCCGCCTCTTTGACACAAGCTTCTATCGAGATCGGTTCGTTTTCTCCTGGAAAAAAATTGTGTCTCCGATTGCATCCATATTCCCGCGTGTGGTAATCTTGCTAGTCTGTGCTTATTCTATCCGAAATCAGTCACAATCTTGGTGGTAAGATAATTTCCCCTAAGTATTGTCATTATCTGACTGGAATTCCCCAGAAAACAGAAAACCATTCAACCGATTTCCAAGAATTGCGACAGTTGTGCGAACCCTCCTTCTGCGCACAGCAAGGAGCAGGTGCCGCTTTCAGCGGATTCATTTTGTATCCGTGCCACGTCTGGATCAGCGCGACACCTAGAACCCGCGCCATCATGACGCCATTACCCCCATCAACAGAGCGCCAACCCTCAAGCACTGCAATCCGCGTCAACGGTACGCCGATCGTCCTAAAGGATTCCCACTTAAGCGCCAAGTCTACCCGTAAGCCGTGAGGTGGCTCATATTTCCTTGCCACTCTGGGATCTACTTCGTTATTTGCAACAGGATCGCCGAACATTATAGTTCAGAACATTCCACTTTGATTATTTCATACTAAGGATTTATAGTTCTGATTTAAAGTTGGCTCTATACCAGGTTTTCAGTTTTCAAACAATACCTCCTTTCCAAAATAAAATCGAGATTTGCTCTAGCTGGATAGATTCGGCTAGTTCCTCTTTTATTTGGTTTGGCTACAAAACACAATTTAATTATAATTAATTCCGCCAACAATTAGACTTCATAATTCGTACCTATCGAACATAACACAACCTGCTGCTGCATTTCTTATCAGGTTAAGCCCCTCATATTTTTATGATATTATCGCATTCCGTATTTCTCAAAGATTTTTCTCGCCTTGTCATTGTTGAATGACTATCGTATTTTTCTATCGCATACCGTACATCTAACTTTTCGCTTTTTATATTCACATTTAATATTCAGTAGTATACAGTCTCTATTTCGAATCCTAGTTTTAAATCGTGTAAGGATGTCGGTTAGGCACAGCAACGAGAACCCAGTCTCTCTAGGGGAAGATAATACAGTGACGTGCACTGGAGTAGTTTTCAATTAGGATTTGATTGAAACTCCGTGTAAGCATTGCTTTCACAAGGATTGTCTACAACAGTGGTTGCAAGACAACGACACTTGTCCAACTTGTTCTCAACCATATTCTTAGTCGTCTGGATTATTCCAAATTCCGCTCCGGAAAATCGTATGATGACCAGATCTATGTCTCGCAACGTGGATAACCAGAACAATGCAATCATCACACAGATTCGTAACTCCAATCTCCAGCAAGAGAATAGACAAATCAATAGTTCGAATACAGCCGAAGACATGGTTCAGCAAAGTATTGCAAATAAAATACAGGAATTGGAAGTAACTATAATGAACAAAATGACCCAGATGTTTAGCCAATTAAATAGGTCCACATTTGTTGATAACAACACAGCTCAACAGCAACACGAATTTCGGAACAATTCAGGGCATGTGAACTTCCAAAACAGTCAGGGTCAAAACAGTCAGCGAGTGAGGAACTCTCCTCGCAGCGATCTTTACGATCTTTCTTTAGATCGTCCTGACAGGATTTCAAACGTCATTTCAAATTGGCGAATCAAGTTCAGTGGCTCAGCAAACGACAGTTTGCTCAGTTGCCCAGTTCCAGCAAACGGCAGAAAAATTCGAATACTGGAACTGTGACGGAAAAGGTCATAGGTACCACGATTGTCTTAAGCCTCGCCGTATTTTCTGTTACGGCTGTGGCACACCCGATGTGTATAAGCCCAGTTGCGAAAAACTACAGTTCGCAAACTACAGAAAACGGATGTCCGCCGCTAGCCTCGGATAAGTTAAGTACTCCGGATGCTACGGCAACGGATAATTTACCCAATGTGCCAAATACAAATCCAGACTTACAAACCAAACAAACCTTCAAGCCATATCATTTGCGATTACAAGAATATCTTAAGCGAAGGCTTCAACTTTTTAATGTAAATTCCATGGTCGCGTTCAAATGTCGATCCGCATTGCGTATTCACAAATTCTGGATGCGCAAAAGATTAATCGTTGTATTGTTTCATCTATCATCCACAAAAAGGATGACATTCAACCTTTCAAGGACTGATGAGTGTCAGAAAATTCGAGCGAGCATCCTGAACATCTGAACAAAGCTTATGAGACAAACCAGCGTACCTATAACCTTCGCACAAGACCCCGATCTGCTGCTGCTACCAAGTTCGGATTTGGGTGGTCGTATTAACGGCGGTTAAGCTGGGTTTTTTGCGTTTAGGCGAATCAATTAATAATTTTTTATTATTAAACTGGGCACAGACGGTATTGAACCCCTCATTGAGTTGCCTAAAAACACCTGTGATATTTAATAGGCTGTCTCGAATCTGCTTCATAAGCCCGCTCATCTCAACTACCATATCCTTGCAGGACCCATATGACCACATAACCCCAGAGTTAAGATCACACGGACGGAAAGACAGACGGTCAGACGGACAGGAAAGACTTTTGATTTCTAAACTATTCTTGCAATCATAGAAAACAACTTTTTTTTTGAGAATTTTTTTTTAGAAAATGTTTTATACATTTTATTTTAAAGGGGGATGTCAACCTTGTGATATCTCATTTTATTTTATCGCTTAAACACATTAATACCAGCGATATGTCAATTTTATACGTCGAGCATCCTTGCGGTCTATTTACAATTTTTAAGGCAGAAATCAAAGCACATTTAAAACCATATTGATTATTTTTGTTGCATACGTTGACTACATAATTTTTCGTTAAAAGGAAACGAGGAAGTGGTGTGAATGATTTTTATAAGAGACTTCCACTACCTCTGTTTTAAAATTCTTGAGTTTTTGAAATTAGTTCATTTATATATTTATATTTATATGTTCATTAATCATACATTATTAATCAGAATCTTTATTCATAATCGACTTTTGCTTTGAAAGCTTTTAATTGCAATCTGTTCTGATTCGTCTTTGAAACGAATATACTCTGCAAACAGTTGAAGGTTTACTTTTGCTGAAGTACTTCTCACTACTAATTAAATGCTAAGATGAGATAGCAACGATAATCCAGCTTTCCTGAAGAAATTTTCAGCTAAGATAAAGACCGATCCTTTATTTAAATACAACATTTTTCCACTGAACTCTTCAGAAATTTTCTTAACCCTTTCGACAAAGGGTTATGCGACAATTACGCAACATGTATTCTGTTGCACAGAACACTTGCATGATTGGCAAAACCTATGTTGGCTATTCATTTTATATTTTACTTCATTATTTTTCACAGTCATTATCAGATTAAAGATTAAAGATTATTCAAAACTATTATTGGAAAACTTACTATGGTCCTCAATCTTTTATAGTGTTTAAAATGGGCGTGTATGATAAAATAGAAGATGAAAGGTACATATTTAAGATTTTGTAAATTTGAAAACAATATAGGTAATTGTAGCAGGTTACAACGACTATTCATTGGTTAGATGAAATGTATTGATGTGTTTAAGCCCAGTTGCGAAAAATGTAATCCGGTATCGGAAAACTCAAAGCAGGACATTCGCAAACTACAGAAAACGGATGTCCGCCGCTAGCCTCGGATAAGTTAAGTACTCCGGATGCTACGGCAACGGATAATTTCCACTCACATGCGAATAGTAAGATAAGATAAGATAAGCCACAAAATAATTATGGATAACGTCGATCATAGCAGATCTTTATTGGAGTACATAAAAAAGAGCGAAAAAAAGTAGCGAAGAGAGAAAGAGAAGGAAAAGAGCGAGCACCAAAAACAGGAACAGCAGTTGGATTATATGCGGAGAAGCAAGTTGTGAGAGTCAGTATATTTTTGCCTAAGTATTAGCTAAGATATTTTAGCTAAGTCATTCTCCCCAAAATGCAACCTTGCTATTAGCAAGGACCCGATTATTACACAAAATACCAGAAAATACCATATTTAGGGATTTTATGCATCCGTCCACTCTAGACGCCATCATTTCCGCCTCTTTGACACAAGCTTCTATCGAGATCGGTTCGTTTTCTCCTGGAAAAAAATTGTGTCATCCGATTGCATCCATATTCCCGCGTGTGGTAATCTTGCTAGTCTGTGCTTATTCTATCCGAAATCAGTCACAATCTTGGTGGTAAGATAATTTCCCCTAAGTATTGTCATTATCTGACTGGAATTCCCCAGAAAACAGAAAACCATTCAACCGATTTCCAAGAATTGCGACAGTTTTGCGAACCCTCCTTCTGCGCACAGCAAGGAGCAGGTGCCGCTTTCAGCGGATTCATTTTGTATCCGTGCCACGTCTGGATCAGCGCGACACCTAGAACCCGCGCCATCATGACGCCATTACCCCCATCAACAGAGCGCCAACCCTCAAGCACTGCAATCCGCGTCAACGGTACGCCGATCGGCCTAAAGGATTCCCACTTAAGCGCCAAGTCTACCCGTAAGCCGTGAGGTGGCTCATATTTCCTTGCCACTCTGGGATCTACTTCGTTATTTGCAACAGGATCGCCGAACATTATAGTTCAGAACATTCCACTTTGATTATTTGATACTTAGGATTTATAGTTCTGATTTAAAGTTGGCTCTATACCAGGTTTTCAGTTTTCAAACAATACCTCCTTTCCAAAATAAAATCGAGATTTGCTCTAGCTGGATAGATTCGGCTAGTTCCTCTTTTATTTGGTTTGTCTACAAAACACAATTTAATTATAATTAATTCCGCCAACAATTAGACTTCATAATCGTACCTATCGAACATAACACAACCTGCTGCTGCATTTCTTATCAGGTTAAGCCCCTCATATTTTTATGATATTATCGCATTCCGTATTTCTCAAAGATTTTTCTCGCCTTGTCATTGTTGAATGACTATCGTATTTTTCTATCGCATACCGTACATCTAACTTTTCGCTTTTTATATTCACATTTAATATTCCGTAGTATACAGTCTCTATTTCGAATCCTAGTTTTAAATCGTGTAAGGATGTCGGTTAGGCACAGCAACGAGAACCCAGTCTCTCTAGGGGAAGATAATACAGTGACGTGCACTGGAGTAGTTTTCAATTAGGATTTGATTGAAACTCCGTGTAAGCATTGCTTTCACAAGGATTGTCTACAACAGTGGTTGCAAGACAACGACACTTGTCCAACTTGTTCTCAACCATATTCTTAGTCGTCTGGATTATTCCAAATTCCGCTCCGGAAAATCGTATGATGACCAGATCTATGTCTCGCAACGTGGATAACCAGAACAATGCAATCATCACACAGATTCGTAACTCCAATCTCCAGCAAGAGAATAGACAAATCAATAGTTCGAATACAGCCGAAGACATGGTTCAGCAAAGTATTGCAAATAAAATACAGGAATTGGAAGTAACTATAATGAACAAAATGACCCAGATGTTTAGCCAATTAAATAGGTCCACATTTGTTGATAACAACACAGCTCAACAGCAACACGAATTTCGGAACAATTCAGGGCATGTGAACTTCCAAAACAGTCAGGGTCAAAACAGTCAGCGAGTGAGGAACTATCCTCGCAGCGATCTTTCCGATCTTTCTTTAGATCGTCCTGACAGGATTTCAAACGTCATTTCAAATTGGCGAATCAAGTTCAGTGGCTCAGCAAACGACAGTTTGCTCAGTTGCCCAGTTCCAGCAAACGGCTGAAAAATTCGAATGCTGGAACTGTGACGGAAAAGGTCATAGGTACCACGATTGTCTTAAGCCTCGCCGTATTTTCTGTTACGGCTGTGGCACACCCGATGTGTATAAGCCCAGTTCCAAAAAACTACAGTTCGCAAACTACAGAAAACGGATGTCCGCCGCTAGCCTCGGATAAGTTAAGTACTCCGGATGCTACGGCAACGGATAATTTACCCAATGTGCCAAATACAAATCCAGACTTACAAACCTTCAAGACATATCATTTGCGATTACAAGAATATCTTAAGCGAAGGCTTCAACTTTTTAATGTAAATTCCATGGTCGCGTACAAACGTCGATCCGCAGTGCGTATTCACAAATTCTGGATGCGCAAAAGAGCTTTTAATCGTTGTATTGTTTCATCTATCATCCACAAAAAGGATGACATTCAACCTTTCAAGGACTGATGAGTGTCAGAAAATTCGAGCGAGCATCCTGAACATCTGAACAAAGCTTATGAGACAAACCAGCGTACCTATAACCTTCCCACAAGACCCCGATCTGCTGCTGCTACCAAGTTCGGATTTGGGTTGGATTCCATAGTCGTATTAACGGCGGTTAAGCTGGGTTTTTTGCGTTTAGGCGAATCAATTAATAATTTTTTATTATTAAACTGGGCACAGACGGTATTGAACCCCTCATTGAGTTGCCTAAAAACACCTGTGATATTTAATAGGCTGTCTCGAATCTGCTTCATAAGCCCGCTCATCTCAACTACCATATCCTTGCAGGACCCATATGACCACATAACCCCAGAGTTAAGATCACACGGACGGAAAGACAGACGGTCAGACGGACAGGAAAGACTTTTGATTTCTAAACTATTCTTGCAATCATAGAAAACAACTTTTTTTTTTGAGAATTTTTTTTTAGAAAATGTTTTATACATTTTATTTTAAAGGGGGATGTCAACCTTGTGATATCTCATTTTATTTTATCGCTTAAACACATTAATACCAGCGATATGTCAATTTTATACGTCGAGCATCCTTGCGGTCTATTTACAATTTTTAAGGCAGAAATCAAGGCACATTTAAAACCATATTGATTATTTTTGTTGCATACGTTGACTTCATAATTTTTCGTTAAAAGGAAACGAGGAAGTGGTGTGAATGATTTTTATAAGAGACCATCCACTACCTCTGTTTTAAAATTCTTGAGTTTTTGAAATTAGTTCATTTATATATTTATATTTATATGTTCATTAATCATACATTATTAATCAGAATCTTTATTCATAATCGACTTTTGCTTTGAAAGCTTTTAATTGCAATCTGTTCTGATTCGTCTTTGAAACGAATATACTCTGCAAACAGTTGAAGGTTTACTTTTGCTGAAGTACTTCTTACTACTAATTAAATGCTAAGATGAGATAGCAACGATAATCCAGCTTTCCTGAAGAAATTTTCAGCTAAGATAAAGACCGATCCTTTATTTAAATACAACATTTTTTCACTGAACTCTTCAGAAATTTTCTTAACCCTTTCGACAAAGGGTTATGCGACAATTACGCAACATATATTCTGTTGCACAGAACACTTGCATGATTGGCAAAACCTATGTTGGCTATTCATTTTATATTTTACTTCATTATTTTTCACAGTCATTATCAGATTAAAGATTAAAGATTATTCAAAACTATTATTGGAAAACTTACTATGGTCCTCAATCTTTTATAGTGTTTAAAATGGGCGTGTATGATAATATAGAAGATGAAAGGTACATATTTAAGATTTTGTAAATTTGAAAACAATATAGGTAATTGTAGCAGGTTACAACGACTATTCATTGGTTAGATGAAATGTATTGATTGGAAAAATATTTAATACAAGTGTAACCATTGGAAACAATCAAATCAATAAAAAAAAAACAAAGAACAAAAGTTTGCTTAAGAGTATGTAAATTCGAAAACAATACAGATAGTTCTAACAGGTTACATCAACTATTCACAAGAATGAGAAGCTTAATTTTAAAAAGTATGTGGTAAAGTATGTGCTTTGCTTGCAGGTGAGAAAAGAGTCCGTTTTTTTTTACACACCATCATACTCAGGTAGCCAATAGGGGACATTTTGACTTTGGGAAAAATCAAAAAATTTAATTTTCTTTTTGGTTGAATTTCGAATACAGCTTCGAGCAATACATGGCATGACGAGAGAGACTTTATATATGATATATAAGACATATTCACAAAGTCTTGGGATCCAATTTTGTGTTTCATTATTAGAAGAAAACTAGACTAGCCTAGCCTCACTGGGAAATTCAGCGGATGCACCAACAGAAATTCCAACATTAGGGAGTGTACTGTCGTTTATTGACCGGCGCTCTTGCATGGTGGGAACGATAAGTACACAACCTACAACACCGCTCCGGCTTCAACCAGTCCGCAACAAAGAAAGCTGCAAGATTTGTCACACAGGACCACAATAAATGGACCCCAAAACGCGGCGCCAGGCCGCACACAGTGTGGGTCACTGTCGACTTGTCAAGACTATCATCAACGGCATCATTCAATGTTTCACAAAGGACTAACTAGTAATCCAGTGCCCGGCGCAGTAACTATCGCAGGCTACGACAACCTAAGAGGACAGGTGCTGCTCGCGACCGCTAAGGTACCATTAGAAGGACTGGTCAACTTAAAACATATCGCGCTGTAATAGATTCCGGGTCACAGGTGAATCTTATCTCAAGGAGGATGGCAGATCTGCCATCTCTTAAAGAAATGTCCTTACCGATTGAAATATCTGGAATCGTAAGAAAAATAACAACAGCGACCATGTCAATACTAAAGCTGTCGTCGTGTACCTCCGATTTTGAAACCCCATTCGAGGTATTTATTATTTCCACAGTCATTTCAGAATAAACATTATTACCGATTTCACATGATCCTAACATTCTTGAGAGTCTGCCCTTAGCAGATCCTGACTTTCGGCAACATGGACCCATTGACTTCACCTTAGGGGTTGACCTAAGATAACAAATGGTGAATTTCTAAGACTAGGACCTAATAAACCTCTAGCGCAAGGCACAAGGCACGCAATTTAGTTATATGTTGGAAGAAGACAAAGGCGATCCTGCAAAACATAAGCCTGCTTGTAATTTCTACGATGACACAATTTCGGTCCCCACTGTTGTTAGTATAACCGGGAGCGTGAAGCAACATAAAAAGGTATGGAGGACGTTAATTATGCTCAGAAGCTTTCACAGTTTAAGAAAGACTCATGGAGAATATTGTTGGATGCTTTCTATGCAATTCTGTCAAGGACTGACAGACATCACGCCTTAATTAAGGGTACCGCTCAATGGGGGGAGAGTGTTCGCAACCGAGGGTGCTCAACATGACCAGCAACCAACAAACCAGTACCAGGCGCTCAGCACCACCCACTGGTGACGAGAATTGTTGATCAGCATATAGTACTTTATATCAACGGAGCATAAGCTCGACGTTGCACTCACCCGCCAAAGCGATCAGCCGAGCCAACTAACCTAACTGCTACTATCATCGAAAACAACTGACGTACTTTAGAATACAACTCATGTCAATAAACTTCCGTGTACCAAGTAGTATATAGACAAGTACCATCTTAAGAATAAATCAGTTATCGACGCACTTGACTCCGCGGTTCTACTTCCTACTTGTGGGAATAGGCCTCGTAACACATCTCCTGTCATCTAAGCGTCCCCGTGCCAGCGACAAAGCGCTCAATTTAACCCCCTTGCCCTATGGCGTGGCTAGAAGTGTCTACTTTGGTTAGGCACAAAGAGGGGTTTGTCAATGGTATGTATATAGCGTATATAAAATAGTAATCATATGTAAAACATTAATTGTAAATATTAGTATATTAATATTTGGTATATGCTTTTTCAAACTAATATTCTGAGTATGTATATTTACTAAACGGGTTCGTTTGTATATTAGTATGGTAATATAGAGTATTGTAAAATATGATACTATGTATATGTGTTTATGTTTGACTGGGGCCTGTATTTTTATTTAAGTGTGGCAATATAGTACGTATTATGTCTATGTAGAAAGTAAACTGAAGTCTATATGAATTTGAACATTTAAAGTACATAAATCATCATAAATCATAAATCAATTTCGAACCACTATGTACCCTTAATGCTTAACATATCAATGTTATTAGGATAATACACCCATGTTAGCAATAAGCATATTCAGTAATAAAAGAACATAAGCAGCATGCATTATTCCCTCCCGTGAATTAATTATTCTGTCTAATTTAATATATATTTTTTACATGGTGCCGAAACCCGGGAAAGTATCAATTGTCGATATTTCAGATCTGAATATCTAATCGGGAGTGTTAAGGAATTACCCAAAACGGTTTAAAATGAAATAGTGAGCGGTTTGAAGTTATATTTGAATAAAAGGAAACTGGGTATTTCGTGCCGATCCCAACTTAAAAAGTTGTGCAAAAGTACTTAGCGAGTCCTGATAAGTTAGCATCCTATAAGGGTTAATAAACGTGCATAGGAATTTAAAAAAAGCCTGATAAACAGACATTGAATACATAATCACAAGAAGTGGATACGGCGAAGGAGTACGAAACAATAGCGGATTATGAGGACAAGGCGACAAGTACAGCCACGCGTATCGAATATGTAATGAAGTGGTTAAAACCAACATTTAATAAGAATAGCGAGATTAATGGAAATCGAGATAATAACGGACATTTTAAAGCGAATGGAGGAAATTATGTACCGCACACGAAACTTAATCACATTAAGCTTAAAAAGTTTGACGTAGCTTTCGAGTTTTGGTTGCCATTCTGTACTCAATCCAGTTTGGCAATACATAACAACAAACTATTGGATGCGGCTACAAAATATAATTATTAAAACCAGTGCCTAACAGAATCAGCGGTGGCAACAATAGCTGTTTTTATTCCAACAGAAGCATGTTACAACGAGGCCATTATTTTACTGCTGAAAGAGAAAATAATCGAAAAATATGTCCAGAATTTTCACAAGCTTAAGGGTTAGGGTCACATGCGAATAGTAACACAAGGTGCGAAAGAGGGATAAGATAAGCCACAAAGCCCTTAGTTTAATAATTATGGATAACGTCGATCATAGCAGATCTTTATTGGAGTACATAAAAAATAGTGAAAAAAAAGTAGCGAAGAGAGAAAAAGAAGGAAAAGAGCGAGCACCAAAAACAGGAACAGCAGTTGGATTATATGCGGAGAAGCAAGTTGTGAGAGTCAGTATATTTTTGCCTAAGTATTAGCTAAGATATTTTAGCTAAGTCATTCGCCCCAAAATGCATCCTTGCTATTAGCAAGGACCCGATTCTTACACAAAATATCAGAAAATACCATATTTAGGGATTTTATGCATACGTCCACTCTAGACGCCACAATTTCCGCCTCTTTGACTCAAGCTTCTATCGAGATCGGTTCGTTTTCTCCTGGAAAAAAATTGTGTCATCCGATTGCATTCATATTCCCGCGTGTGGTAATCTTGCTAGTCTGTGCTTATTCTATCCAAAATCAGTCACAATCTTGGTGGTAAGATAATTTCCCCTAAGTATTGTCATTATCTGACTGGAATTCCCCAGAAAACAGAAAACCATCCAACCGATTTCTAAGAATTGCGACAGTTTTGCGAACCCTCCCTCTGCGCACAGCAAAGAGCAGGTGCCTCTTTCAGCGTATTCATTTTGTATCCGTGCCACGTCTGGATCAGCGCGACACCTAGAACCCGCGCCATCACGACGCCATTACCCCCATCAGCAGAGCGCCAACCCACAAGCACTGCAATCCGCGTCAACGGTACGCCGATCGGCCTAAAGGATTCCCACTTAAGCGCCAAGTCTACCCGTAAGCCGTGAGGTGGATCATATTTCCTTGTCACTCTGGGATCTACTTCGTTATTTGCAACAGGATCGCCGGTGCATACCCGAGTGAGGTTTCCCGTGTGTGCTTATGATATGATATGACAAATATATCCCATACATTGATTTAAAGTTCCACAGCGCACATCGATCGTCATCAGGCCTGCTGACTTCGTTGGAAATGTCGTAAGTACGGCATAGCCGTTAAACCATTTAAATTCACTCATATATTCATACTTGTCTAAGCCCACACAATTTTTATATATATATATATATTTACCTATCTACAATCAAATAATTTTTGTTATATATCGGAGTGTTAAATAAGAATCGTTTGCCTTTGAATAATTAATCGTAACCAGCCCAAGTGCCTTTGTATTGGATGAAGAGTATTAATTAATCGACTTTACAATGTAATCGTAATTTCGTAACTTAATTCAAATATCGTTTTTCATTTTCTTTTTTTTATCGTACATTCAAAAACAATCGTATAGAAGGTTGTTGAACGTAAATAACGTTTAGTCCTAGGACCTAATGTTAGGATTATTAGCATTAAGAACCATGAACCAATTTATCGTTTTTGCGGAATTAAATATGAGGTTTAATATGAATTAAGTTGTCATCTTTTGAGGGCACCTTTTGAGAATGTAGCGCAGCGGTTGTTTAAGGGTGGAGTCTGATGTGACTTCACAGGTAGGGTGGGTATAGAAGGAGGCCATTACCATCTGGGCCTCCATCTTAGATAGTTACACTCTCTCGTCCGAATCTTAACCGTTGGGTTGAAATTCTTATCGTTATCGTCTCTCTGTCTGCTACTTTTAGTTCTGTGACACTATTTGTCTATCTTAGCACAATCCCACACCCATCTCCCTGAGCAAACCGGTCAAAACGTAGACAGAGGTGTTAGGGTGGACTACGCTCATCGAGTGTGTTCGTTACAAAGTGAACAAACGACAGTGCAAGCGAGAAAACCACGAATTTAAGGATTGCAAAGATGAAAACATAGCGATCAGCGAACGCAAAACATATTAGAGAGTCAGAGAGCGATAGCTGCAGAAGAATGGGCACAGAATTAAACCAAAAAAATATGCATTCTGAGAATAAAAACAAAACAATCGATTAAAGCAACTGAAGCAGATTTAAATGTAAATAAAAAGCCAATAATAATGTGGACGGCAGTCCACGTAGGGACGAAGCGCACCAGGAGCGTGTGCGAAGGCGACTACAATAAATACACGAAAAAATAAAATTTAGTAATACATCAATCCAAAGGTATTGCAAAAAGCGCATACCAAGACTTTAAGAAAATCAATTGGTATGGGAGAAATGTTAACATTTGGAACATTTGACCTATTAAGTATGGTGGGGATAATTACATCCTCTATTAACCTAGTTTTATTCCCACCTCAACTGTCAAAATCGAGTGCTCCGTTCAAAATTAATATGCAAAACAAGATTTTCTGGGTCCTCTCAAAATAAAAATGTTATTTTATTTGTCAGTTTTTCTGGAATTTTAAGATGATGTAAACAGTTTAATAGAAGAAACTTTACTTCTACCGCTTTTGGAAAAACCTTGTTAGAATGTAAAAGTTAAGAAATTGTGTATATATTTAGTTGATATCAAAACTTTTGTTTGCTGTAGGTGCGATCGTCATTATATTTGTACCACGTTAAGAGGTATTTTTGTTTGATTCTAATGAAATTGTTTTGTCATTTATTTATGAAGATATCTCTCTTGAGCCACGCAAGTCAAAAAAAAAAAAAACGAACGAAAACATTGAGGTTTTAAGGTATACATATGCTTATTAGAATAGAGAATAACAAAAGATGATTTGTGTGCGTAGCGATGTCACGACTGAGTAACCTAGCCAACAAGCTAATGCGAAATTACGACAAAATGATGGAGTACGACAAAGGTATGAGGGAGCTATTGCGCAATGCAATAGCTTCAGAAATATCCAGCAACGGTAAGCCACACAACGTGCCTCCTCTCACGGTTTATTGAGATGACAAAGCCACAAAAAAAATGCATATTGTCTTCGATGCTTCTTCGGACGAAAAGAACAACACAGCGTCCCTAAATCACCCTCTTGATGAAATCACCCTGGTGATGCTATTCTAATAGGATTTTGTTGCCGGAAAGATGCGATCGTGGCTGATATTGAAAAGGCGTTTCTTTAAATAGCGATAAACGAGGCTGATCGAGACACTCATAGATTCCAGTGGTACCGATCCACCCCAGAAGATGGATAGCGTTACTTCAGGGTTAAAGAATTTCGTAACGTCGATCCCGTTTCTACCAGCGTCAATTCAACAGCATTTGCACGGACAGGCACAAAAAGCGCATCAGTATGCAAGATCCTTCGGAAATCATTTTATGTCGACAATCTGGTGACCAGCGTAGCAAGCCATAAGGAAGCGGTAATTTAGCGAAAATTATAATGCAACAAGAAAAGAAGTTAACTTTGGCAAAATGATGTTTGTATACCCTTGCTTAAATTTTAAAGATTGTTTCTAGCTTCAGTGATATTAAAAACAAAATGATTGTATTATTTAAAAAGTCTTATTTCCAAACGCATGAAGTTATATGTTTAAAAACACCAAAGAAATGATTTTTTCATATTATTTTCTAACCAATTTTCGATCATTCGTATGGATATATGATATAGTCGTCCAATTTTTTAAAATTTATATCGAATTTAAAATCATATCATATATCATATCATATTTTCATATGAAATCATAATACATTCCTCAAGGGTATGCAAATATAGCTCATACGCAAATTTTAAACAATTTTCAAAAAAATAATAAACAAGAAAGGAAGTTAATTTCCGCAAGACAAAGTTTGTATACCCTTGCAGTTATAAAAAATAATCAACTTCAGTGATATAAAAAAAAAATTTCACCTTTTTTTAAGACCATTTTTTGACATCTATAAAAAAATCATCTTTTAAAAATGTTATTTCCAAGCTTAGAGATTTTATGTAAAAAAACACGAAAGATATAATTTTGTTCATATTTTCCGAATAATTTTCCTATCGTTACCATGGCATCTGTATGATATAGTCTTCCGATTTTGCTAAAATTTACTTAAAAATTCGGAACTAATTAAAAAATGTTATTTCCAAGCTAGAAGGTTATATGTTTAAAAAAAGCACCAATGATATAATTTGTTTATATTTTTCGACTAATTTTCCGATAGTTTCTATGGCAGCTATATGATATAGTCGTCCGATTTTAATACAATTTAATTAGGAATTCAATACCAATTAAAAAATGTTGTTTTCAAGCGTAGGAGGTTATACGTTAAAAAACACCGAAGATATAATTTTTTCATATTATTTTACCATTAATTTTCCTATGGCAGCTATATGATGTAGCCTTCCGATTTTGATAAAATGTAAATCGAAATTCAGAACTAATTAAAAAATGTTCTTTCCAAGCTTAGAAGGTTATATGTTAAAAAACACCGAAGATACAATTTTTTTTTCAAATTTTAGCAAAATTTAGAAGCTATTAAAGTGCTGCTCTTAGAGCAAAAGGAGCTTCGAGTAAAGTGAAACATTATCACCGATAAACTTAGCGTGGATCTGAAGTCGACGGTAAAGTACATTTTTAAAGAGAGATTACGGTGCTTCAAGACTTCAAATATATTTCAGTTTTTAGGAAATCAATCCAAAGGTTTTGACGAGAACAATGCATTTATTGGGTCAAAGACGCTTTTTTATACCTGATATATACATTTTCCGAATACAATATAGCCTCTTCCTCAACGAGTAACGGGTTTTAGAAGGTGAATAATAATCCAAGGATTACGCCTGCATTACAATGTAATTATCACCAAAAGGGTACAAAGTCTATAAAAGTTTTTTCGTAATACATATAAGCTTTAGTTTTTAGGTAGTATAACGCAATAAATTCGTAATACCCGGCCATAGTGCATCCTATATTTGTACCATTGCAGAGCGTATTATGCTTTAAACGCTGTGAAGAAGACGTTTCCGACCTCATAAAGTATATATCCTGGATCAGCATTACTAGACTAGTCGATCTAGAAATGTGCGTCCGTCTGTCCGTCCGTTTCTATGCAAACTATTCTCTTAGTTTTAAAGCAATCGAGCTGAAACTTTTTCAAAAGTCTTCTTTCTTGTGCAGGGTGTATAAAAGTCGAAACCAGCCGGGTCGGAGAACTATATCATTGGTGTTTTTTAACGTTATATGTTTGAAAATAACATTTTTTAATTAGTTCAGAATTTCGAGTTTAATTTTGTCAAAATTCGGATGACTATATAATATAGCTGCCATAGCAACGATAGGAAAATTTGTGGGAAAATAATGTGAAACAAATTATAGTTTCGTTGTTTTTTGACATACCATCTTATAAAATCGGAAATATCATTTATCATTCGAATTAAATTTAATAATAATCGGAGGACTTTAACATATAGCTGTCAAAGACAAGATCTGAAAGGTGTAACTAATATTGATTTTTCTTGTAACTACAAGGATATACAAACATCGGCTTGCCGATGTTAACTTCCTTTCTTCTTTTCTATTACTTAATTTACGTATACGTGTTGTAGGCTGTAGGGAAACAATCGGTTAGGAGCTAACATTCGATATTATTAGGGTAAAAAGCAAGAGATTTAAAATTTTTTTAATAAAATAAATATTTTACAAGCCATAAAAGCATAGTATGGTTTTCGACGGTTTGCTGCTGCATATTCCTCTTGCGCTCCCTTTAGCTGTGTTTTCGTCCTCCTGATAAGGAGGTATATTGAAATGGCGCCTTATCTTCACAGGAAGCTGCATACAATGCATCCAACGTATTATTAATGTTGAAAATAGGAGACAAAATTGACGTTCGGCACAAAGCGAATTATCATGAGGTGCGGATGCCAATCTGAAATTTGTTTTTATGCGTTTAATTAACACATAATTCAGTAGTCCGAAAGTTCGTATCTGTAATATCGACGGGCAATAACTTTACAGTTTTTTTTTCATTGCCTGCGGAATATATGAGGTAGACTTATGTTTAAAATGCTTATTTAGGTAATTTGGAAATGGAAATGGATTTTGAAAGTGGAAAAACCAGATATAAATGTAAAGTCAACTCTTTGTATATTTGCTTTTATGAAAACATTAAGATTAATTTTTCTTATTTGTTTCAAATGTTCTATATTGGTTTTTTAATCACATTAATACGGTACATACTTTCAAAGCTTTTTTGCAAATTTCTCTATGGAATTGCCAAGTTAATTTGTTTATTTCTATGTTCTATGTTCTATCATTGTCCGATCCGCATGACTTCCAAACGGGGGTAAAGAAGCCTAAAAAAAGTTGACGACTCCGAACTTTTATGGGAAAAGTCTTCTGTAAATTAATAAAGAACAGGATCCTGCTTTAGTTATAAATTACTTACATTTACTACATTATGTTTTCGGAATACAAAATATAACGGTCGTTGTATTATTTATACACACATTTGCCGTATAAGTATTTCGACGAAGCAAAGGTATTATATACTCATAGTTTGAACTTACTTCTGAAAAATGTTGGTCTTAAATGACTTAAATTCCGTTTGAATAACACAACTTATTCATGCAAAATGCCGAGTGTTTGTAAAAATATACTTTTTTAACTTTTTTCTCTTATTCAAAAGTTTTTGAAGAGTTTTTGTAATATCACTGAAGCTAGCAACAATCCTTAAAATTGAACATGGTGTTATTAACGTTGATTATTTCCTATAACTGCAAGGGTATAGAAATTTCGACTTGCCAAAGTTAACTTCCTTTCTTCTTCTCTTTTTCAAACTACTTTTTTCTGACATTGTCACATTCAAAAAACAAATAAAATTAAATTGTTTAACCATATACCATTTACAGTTGACACTATGCTACATTTCTCTCCTTTGTTGAATTTACTTTAAAATAATGTAGGAAGAAATTATAACAAAAAGAACAGGCTTAATAATAATAAGATTGTATTTATACAAAACCACGTAGATTAGCGACGACAGTAAGAATACTGTCCTGTTCCCACTTTTACGTATATTGCACGCGTACGCCACGCCTTACAGATTAAAAGCTAACAAAAAAAATTGTAACTGGAATGCCCTTTTCTATAGTTGGCTCACACTCTCTAACAGCCACAAACGCTGATACTTTGTAAACTACCGAATATAGAAAATTAAGATTTCCTACCCCATAAAGCATATATACTCGTATTCTTGATCAGCGCCACTAGACGAGTCGATCTAGCCATGTCCGTCTGTCCGTCCGTCTGTCTGTCCGTTTCTACGCAAACTAGTCTCTCAGTTTTAAAGCTATCGGGCTGAAAATTCCCCAAAAGTCTTCATTCTATTGCAGATAGTATATAAGTCGGATATATATCTTATAGCTCCCATAGGAACTATCAGTGAAAAAATTTTTAAAAAATCTATTTTGGGTGCTTTTTATAACATATTTTATTTTTTTAATTGGTATTGAATTCCTAAGTAAATTTCATTAAAATCGGACGACTATATCATATAGCTGCAATGAAAACTATCGGAAAATTAGCCGGAAAATATGCAAACTTCCTACTTAAAATTATTATACCCTCCGCAAAGGGATGAAAATGATATCTTTGGTGTTTATTAACATAAAAAAAATTCTTTTTAATTATATCTTTGGTGTTCTTAAAAATATAACATCCTACGCTTGGAAATAACATTTTTTAGTTAGTTATGAATTTCGAATTAAATTTATCAAAACCGAATGACTATATCATATAGCTGCCATAGGAACAATCAAAAAATTTATGGGAATTTAATATGAAAAAATGATATCTTTGGTGTTTTTAACATACAACCTCCCACGCTTGGAAATAACATTTTTTAATTAGTTAAAAATATGAAATTTAATTTTATCAAAATCATTGTCGTCCGATCATCTAGCTGGGTGGGAAAATATATGAAACAAATTATTTAAAATCACTGAAGCTAGCAACAATCCTTTAAAATTTTATATGGTGTTACTAAGGTTGATTATGTCTTATAACTGCAAGGGTATAAAAAATTCGGCTTGCCGATGTTAACTTCCTTTCTTATTAAATTTTATTGCCTTTGAAACTACTCAACTAAAAATAGCGACAAATAGAGCAACCCATTACTCTTCTGTATGAAAAGCATTTTACTCCTTAGTTACCCAAAACTATACAAAGGTAATTTGATAAGAACCATTTCTTATTATTTATTTTATAAGTAGATAGATATTATAATTTTATTAGATATTTTAAAATTAATATGTAATGTTATTACCAAACTTCATATGAGTATTTCAGCGAAAGAGAATGGAAGTCCCGAAAACCAAATATAAGTGGCTAAAACGGGCAGAATGAAAACATTTTAGAAAGTATAAAAAAATATAATAAGAAATCACAAGAAATACAATTTCAAATTGTTTTCTTTCTTGTTTAATTTTATAGCCTTTGAGACTACTCAACTAAAAATAACGACAAATAGAGCAACCCATTACTCTACTGTATGAAAAACATTTTACTCCTTAGTTACTTACCCAAAACTATACAACGGTAATTTGATAAGAACAATTGTTAAAGTTTTAAATTTAAGCTCCACAGCTACTAAAGAACAATAAAAAATAAAACTTAAAAAATAATTAAAGTTTGATTGATGATAAAGATTTTTAGAAAAATACATTTTAAAAAAATTGTTTTAAAGGAATAATAGTTCTTGGTCGATTAGTGAAAACATCATAAAGATATATTTAATCATCCGAAATATGTAGAATAATGACTAAGTACAACATTTTCGAAGAAGTGCAAAAATTCCATATACCTCTAAACCTCCGGTAAAACTCAAAATATCGCAAAACCGTTCAAATTATATTGTGGTTGTAAACTGGAAAAGCAATATGTAGAATAATGACTAAGTACAATTTTTTCGAAGAAGTTCAAAAATTCCATATACCTCTAAACCTCCGGTAAAACTCAAAATATCGCAAAACCGTTCAAATTATATTGTGGTTGTAAACTGTAAGAAAGAAAAATAGCAACAATCCTTAAAAATTTAATAAAGTGTTACTAACATTGATTATTTCATATAACTGCAAGGTTATAACTTCTTTCGTGTTTTAAACGAATAACTATTTTTCTTTCTTACTCACTAAAATTGATTTTGATTGGTGATAATGATTTTTATAACCTTTTTTTTGCTTTTAACCGTATACACTTAAACATTGGTCGCTTTAAACGGAGCTCTGATTTTAGTTAGAATCTTGTCCATTTTTCTTCTTACTGTTTAGTGTCACAGCTAAAAAATGTAAGATGCACATTGTAAAATTGTTAATGATTTAAAAAAGTAAAAATACACTTTTATTAAGTTTATTTTTAAATTGGTTTAAAGAATAACGAGTAATCCATGGTCAGGGCATTTACCTACAGCGTTGCTTCTTGTTTTACTAGTAAAATTGTAATGCCTTCTGAAATCAACTGTTTGTTTATTATATTGAGCATTTTATTCATCCTTTGTAATATTGTCCTTAACTAATCAGCGATTAATTTAATCGTGAGCTAAACCTGAATTGTGCGCACGTGTCTATCGCCACGTGCATCAATTTGGGGGTAAGTATATTTATTTAAGCAGAGCGTTGTCAAGGTTTTTGCTTTTAATACATACGTCGTTGTTGCTGCCCAATCATTTTCTTGCTGCTTAACGACACCACCAGACACAAGGAATGCATTTTTCCAGAAGGGATGATTATGTGTGAAAAAATATTTGCTTAATACTTTGAATTAAAGTTTAAACTGGATGTACTGCAAATAATAGAAGAACGCACGTGTATAAAAGGTAAAGTGTTTAAGGGTTCAATAAATTCAATTACTAACGCTTTTTATTTTATTGACCTTTTACTTTGAATTATATAAAAAGTTGAATATTTTCAAGCTATGCCCGTTTCTCACTTATAGGAATCTCAATTTTTCAATTCCGCAGTTCGGTCGCCGGGACATGTCCGAGCGCAAAAGCTTTTTTCGGGAAAAAAGAGAGGCAGATCCTCGGATATTACCCTCTTTTTCTGTGTCTTATAATCTGCCTGCTAGAGGCTTTCCACAGAGCAACCTGCGGCCGTTCCTTTTCTTGCGTCTCTCCGTTATGTTCGGGAAGAAATCCAATAAAGACCTGGTGTCTTCTGTTTGAGTTATGAAAAGAGAAGTAGCGGCTGTTTAAATGTGCGCTGGGACTCATTTTATTTAACTAATAAAAGTGATATTTAAAAAAAAAGTCAGGTAAGTGCTTCTTTACTGTTGTGCGTCGATCCACGTTTAAAGAATTAGATTTTATAACATAACCCATTAGGTTCTGGTTCCGTTACCTGAAAGTTGCGTGATGAAATCCCTCAACCGGTTTTACACAGTTTGAAAGAGTAAATATACAGACAAACAAGTAAAACACATTTTTTTAAACATACATTTTTTTCAGGATCGTTGGCAGGGACTCTGAGGACCCGGACAAATGTTTAAGAAAAGCTATAAAAAACATAAAAACAAAATATCTCAAAAAACATAGATTTAAATGTTACAATTTAAATAAAATATTGTGAAAAGTAAAAGTATTGTAAAAGTAATCTATGTATTTTAAATTCAATATTTGAAAAGTTGAAAGTCCATGGAAAAATCGAGAATTTCAGAAGGGACTTTCCTGGGACGAGTCCACTGCAGGTGAAAGTCCATGAAAAAATCGCGAATGCCCGATGGGATTTCCCTAGGACGTTTCACTTACAGCGGACAGGCCATAAAGCAAATGAGAATAAGGAGCAGGAAAATTGTGAAAGGGCTTTGCATTTTCCCCGCGGAAAATCGGACATCCCATACAAAATTCCCCCGTGCGCAAGGACATGTTCCTTCGGAATCCCGGGAGGATTCATCTGGGAATCTTTTATTTTGGAATTGAAGGGTATAGATTATATAATTTGTTGAGCATCGCATGTATTACGACCCCTATAACGCCCATACACCGACCAAAGCTGTGCTGTTTTCAATAGTTGCAAAATGGGCTAAGAATTGTCTTCTACCATGAAATAAGAAAGGAAGTTAAGTTCGGAAAGCCGAAGTTTGTATTTGTTAAATTTTTAAGGTTTGTAGCTAGCTTAAGTGTTATGAAACATTTTTTTAATATTTCTTATCGTTTTTTTAACGTTGTTATATGGACAGCTACATTTTACAGTCGTCCTATTCTTATTAAATTTATTTCGAAATTCTTAAAAAATACAAATAATGATATTCCCAATAGTATAAGATAATATGTCAGAAAAAAAAACATGTCAAATTTTTAAGTATTATTGCTAACTTCAGTGATATTAAAAAAAATTTTTTTTCATTTTTTTTAGACCATATTTTTGAAATCTATATGTTACAGTAGTCCAATTTTTATAAAATTGAATTCCAAATTCTTAAAAATATAAAAAGTTATATTCCCAATATTATAAGATATGTCAAAAAGCCCCAAAGCTATAAATTGTTTCATATTATTTTCCCACCAATTTTCCGATCGTTCCTATGACAGCTATATGATATAGTCGTCCGATTTTGATAACATTTTAATTTGATGGCACCTATATGATAAAGTCGTCCGATTTTGGTAAAATTTAATTCAAAATTCAAAACCAATAAAAAAATGATATTTCCAAGCATAGGAGGTTATATGTTAACAAAACACCAAAGATATAATTTTTTTTTTTAACTTTTTCCCCGTTAGTTCCTATTGGAGCTATAAGATATAGTTGTCCGATCCGGCCGGTTCCGACTTATATACTACCTGCAATAGAAAGAAGACTTTTGGGAAATTTTCAGCCCGATAGCTTTAAAACTGAGAGACTAGTTTGCGTAGAAACGGACGGAGAGACGGCCAGACGGACAGACGGATATGGTCTCGTCTAGTGGTGCTGATCAAGAATATATATCATTTATGGAGTTGGAAACTTCTCCTTCACTGCTTTGCAAACTTCTGACTGAAATCATTATACCCTCTGCAAGGGTATAAAAACAAAGTAGTCTTTTCTACTTATTATTTTTAAATATTGTTGTAGCTTAATGATATTTGTTGTTTTAGTTGAACTACTATGAATAGAAATACTTAAGAATTAAGGGGTTGGCACCACGTGAACTTTATTTAGGGGTTTCAGTGGGAATTTTTTCGACGAAGCGTTCGCTGCTCGTGTACATAGGAAATTCCATAGGAGAAGTTCACAGAAAAATGTTCCCTTAGAACAAACTTATACATATATATATAAATTTGTTCTGCCCGAGCATTTTAAACCTAATCAAGGCGTAAAAGCTTAGTAAACGTTGTCAGTGAAACATAATACAATAACTATACTTAAAATTGAAAAGCATAAAAGCATTAGCAAATTGTAACTCTTAAATTGTCCAAGTAATAATGATTAAAGTAATTAATTATGTGTAACGTACAATGATCTTTTTTATATCTTGGACATTGATGCACTATGGTCAGTACAAACAATTGGCCCTTACGACACCAAGCAATACTTCTAACGCGCGGTGCACATTCACCGTTTAGGGCGAGTATCGAAAACTCGGTTAAATAAGAAGAAAATATAACAAAAGACAATTAAAAATACGGGGCAAATTACGCATAGACAAGATACATAAGTAAAACTAGTTAGTTGCTAAATAGGATAGTATTATTGATTTAAGGATAGGCAGTGAGTCGGTAGTAGATATTAGGTGATATAGTCTATTATAATCATTGCAAAGTACTCTAAAAGGTTCATGCATTGCATAATTGGAAATACAATGATTTAATATTAGCGGAATATAGTTTATAGTGAATCTATTTGGCACGTTAAAATGCAGACGACTCAGTAACTCGGGACTACCCACATTACCATAAATAAGATTTCTAAAAACCGTAATACCAAGCATAGTTTTACGGTTAGCAATGATGGTAAGTTAATAAGAAGTAGTCTACTAGAGTACGATGTTAGTAACAGGCTTGTATTGCAGTTAAGTCCCCGTAAGGCAAATATTAAAAAGCTTTTTTGCACAGACTCAATCCAAAATATGTGCACCCCATATTGGGGACTCCAAACATGAGCGCAATCCTCAAGAATTGGTCGTACTAATGAATAATAATAAAGTTTTTGTGACATAGGAATCGTCAAATTTCTTCGACCACCTTTTGATAAATGCAAGCACGCTCCTGGCTTTATTCACCATGGTAGTAATGTGATCAGAAAATTTAAGTTTAGGATTCATATGGAATACAAGGTCATCAGCATGCGTTATCCTATCTAACTCACAACCACTCAAAGTATAAGTCGAATAGTGAGGGCTGACACGAAAAAATAATTAGTTTATACTTGAACCATTTAATTTCAATTCATTATCCATGCATCATGTTTAAAAAGCACTGAGAACATATTGTCAAGCTAAACTTTGTGCAGGATCATTATATTTCAGACACAACTTAACGTCATCTGCGTACATAAGTACACGTGACTTCGTTAAGACTATAGGAAGATCATTTATAAATAATGAAAACATGATTGGGCCAATATGACTTCCTTGTGGTAAACCGGCCGTATTACGTATTATGGATAAAAAAGATTTTTTAAAAATAACCCTTTGAGTCCTGTCATTCAATTTTCAAATTAAGTGATGATGGAAAACTTGCAGATCTACGCTAAATAGTTTTTGTAACACTGGGCGTTAAGAATGATTAAATTAGACCAAGCACTTAAGTAACAGGAAAAGTCAGCTTGCAAACCGGAAGGTCTAAACTTTTTGTAGAGTCTAGACTTAAAATTTTTAAGACTTGCCCATTCTTTACTAAACCACAGAGGTTGGTTTGAAATTTTAGCACAATACTTAGCAACGCATGTATCAAAATCTGTGGTTAACACAATATAAAATATGCTAACAGCTTCAGTAACGTTACAGTAAGTACAGATTAGACCATATATATATATATATTTCTGAGTTCAAAGTTTGCAGGGAATGCCTTTAGCTGACTTTTTCGATAGTGCATGCACTTTTGTACCCGTGTCAATAATCAGCTCCAGTGTTGGGTGACACGGGTCTTCTGGTCAGGTAATTGCAGACGTTCTAATTATGCAAACACAATCTGGACTGGAAACAAAGCATAGATCCAGTAATCGTTCTAAAAACTTGGAACGTGATTTACTTGAGACAATGAAATATCAAGCAAACCGTCAAGAAAATCACGCTGCATTGAAGGTAACAATATATTCTATGTATCTACGGTGGACCATTTCGACCTAGGTATTTTAAAGTCACCTAAAACTATTACCTGATCCCTAAGATTTCGAATCTAAGAATTTCCGGTTTTAACCAGGTTTCTGTAAGCACAATAACATGGGAAGAAAAGGAAAAACTATCAGAAAACAATTTGGTCGGCTTACTTTGTAAACCTCTTGTATTCTGAAAGAATGGCATGAGTAAAAAAGATTTTTTTCGAAGTCTCTAGTTTTTTGAAATAGTTGAAGATGTAGATGTGGATGGCATGAGATTTCCAACTTCCTTTGAACGAATTTTTTTTTTTAACTTCGTACTCTTTAATAAAAATGCCTTTAGGCCAAAAATTGGCTGAGCATATAGTTGCAAAATGAGCACAAAGAACACCGATCTTAAATGATAATACATCCCTGGCATATGGAAAATTAAATTGTTAAACCTTTAGATCATCCATCTAAAATTTTTTACGAATATAGGCCGTAATGTACAGGAATGAAATGTCAAAACTTAGCCGGGAAGCAAAAATTTGTTTTCGCTGTGGTACACAGGTTTTGGTACTACAGGATCTACGGGCGTTAGGCCAACATGCGGCTTTAGAATGATTATTGTATTGTTTAAAATCGATTTTTCGGGCGTCTCATGGGGCAAAATCTCGTGCTTTGTATTCAGTAACCGAATCTTTTTTAGCTTTCGACCTCAGTACATTTTGTGCGGCAACTGAGAATGACTGTTGATCGGACCACGTGGCTTGTCTATCGACCGCCATCTTTTTACGCTTCGGAGAATCGGGCTCAGAGAATCGGACGACCAAGCGCCACAAGCAGATCCGTATTTCAACGTCTGTTTCGGATTAATTCCGTAACAGCGCATTATGTAAGCAGCCTTATAGAGGTTGACTAGGTTTCATATGGAATGCGTTCATCACATAAAATCATTTAAAAAACAAAACAAACACTCTGCACTCCCGAAGCGACGGATGTTGTTAGGAACAGAAAAAACTATATAAATATACGAAAATATAAATTAAACCCCGATGGTTTATCGACAAAAAGAATACACATCGGAGCGCAAGACAAAAACATGACCGTTCACTGAAAAAGCTAATATATAAAAAAACAGTAAAATAAATGTATTTTATGCAAAAAGTAAGAAAAAAAAGTAATTGCAAAAAATTCGATAGCTAAAATATATATCAAAATCGAAATTAAAAAAAGGAGATTTATTACGTACCGTAATAAATTAACGGTAAGTATATTGATTGATATTGATAGATTTACAAGAAGTAATTCAAAACAAATTTAAGTTTATAAAAATCAAAAAGGAACACTAAATTGCAACTCAGGGATGCAACAATGCTATCGAATGCACTTGCCATTCTTCCCACCCCTTGAACTTGGAGTACGGTGACGGATCAAAAAAAAGTACGTTTTTAACCATTTTTAATTTTTTTTTTTATAACAAAAATATATAATTTAATATAGTGGCAGTATAATAAAACTAGATTTAAACGTATTATTGTGTTATCGGCGGAGCCTGCCACAGCTGTGGCACTGTGCTGCGAGTGTGTCCGTTGTTTTTGTATATGTATATCTGTACTTAAATGTGAATTTGTTTAGTTTACAAGCATTTTGGTTTGGGGTTGGATTAGTTTATTACAAAGTAAGTAAAGTAATGAGCATTAAAGCTAGTTTATTATCATCACACGGCATATTTTCACTACATTTTTATACCCTTGCTGAGGGTATATTTATTTCAATCAGAAGTTTGCAACGCAGTGAAGGAGAAGTTTCCGACCCCATAAAGTATATATATATATTCTTGATCAGCGTCACTAGACGAGTCGATCTAGCCATGTCCGTCTGGCCGTCTGTCCGTTTGTCTGTCCATCCGTTTCTACGCAAACTAGTTTCTCAGTTCTAAAGCTATCGGGCTGAAACTTTCCCAAAGGTCTTCTTTCTATTGCAGGTAGTATATAATTCGGAATCAGCCGGGTGGGACAACTATATCTTATAGCTCCCATAAGAACTATCGGGGAAAAAATTAAAAAAAAAATCTTCAGTGTTTCTTAACATATAACCTCCTAAGCTTGGAAAGAACATTTTTTAATTAGTTCTTAATTTCGAATTAAATTTTATCAAAATCGGAAGGCTATATCATATAGCTGCCATAGGAACAATCGGAAAATTAGTTGGAAATATGAAAAAATTATATTTTCGGTGTTTTTTAGCATATAACCTCATACGCTTGGCAATAACATTTTTTAATTGGTTTTGAATTTCGAATTAAATTTTATCAAAATCGGAAGACTAAATCATATAGCTGCCATAGAAACGATCGCAAAATTAGTTGGAAATATGAAAAAATTATATCTATGGTGTTTTTGAAAATATAACCTTCTAGCTTGGAAATAAGAATTTAAAAATTTTTAAGAATTTTGTCTTTAATTTAATAAAAATCGGACTACTCTAACACATAGATGTAAAAAAATGGTCTAAAAAAAAGAATAAAATAATTTATTTTTAATATCACTGAAGTCAGCAACAATCCTGAAAAACTTCACATGTTGTTACTAAAGTTGATTATTTCTTATAAGTGCAAGGGTATACAAACTTCGGCTTGTCGAAGTTAACTTCCTTTCTTGTGTATTTATTATATTTACAGAAGCCACCAAGTCTGACGGTTCAAGTTTTCGAGACAACACAAAAAATATCAGAGAGAGGCTTCAAAAATCGAAGAAAAGGGCCTACAAAGAATCCGCTAGGAACAAACAAATACCCAAAAAGAATTATTTTTAGTTGCCAAAAGTTCCTTAATATTTTAAAATTAATAATTAATATTTAAGCTAAATAAAATATATTTTGAAGAACTAAAGTGCTGAAAATTTTAGACAGCCTTAATATAAGCGAAGGGACTTTTTCCAGCACATGCTGACATTTTCAGGCCTTTTGGAGGTGCTGAAAATTTTGAACAGCCTTAATAAAAGCGAATGGACTTTTTCCATAATGGGGATGTGTAATTATCAGCACATCTTTCCTATGGACAGGTCTGTCTGGGAAGGTCTGCCTGCCTGTTTCATTCGAAATTCATCAAAAATGTAATCAGAGAGGTTTTTAAACAATTAATTTTGCTGCTGTTGATATAAGTTCCCTCTTGGGAAACTTTTGCATCAAAAATGTATTGGTTCAAGGTTTCATCTTAATATGTCTAAATCGATTCGTCTAGTGATATTGATTAAGAACATATGTATACACTATATTGGGTACAAAGCGTCTGCGTTGCAAACTTCTGCCCGAAATCATAAAACCCTTTGCAAGGTGTAAAACTTATTTTAAAAAAGGTCTTTTTTTTGTGATCTAATGGTCTTTCTCTACCAAAAACTACCATCATCCTACTTGAAACATTTTCGCTGTAAGCTAGTGTCATTCTTAATAGTATATATTCTAAAATCAAAATCCTAAGAAACAATCTTTTTGTGATCTGGGAGTTCAACTCTTCAAGAAAAAATCATCATAAAAACAGATTTTTTAAATACATCAAAAGCTTTTTTACTGAGTATTCGGAGAATTAAAAAAGTACCCACCAGCGAAAATGCGAAAAATGAAATTGTAAAGTGTATTTCAATCTAGTTCTTGGACAAAGTCAATGAAAATATTAATTTTTCTCGTAGATTAAAAAAAAATTTTTTTTTGATTAAGATTTTCTCAGTTCTTTATTATAATTGTTACTCGTACAGTAAAAGAGCATACTAGATTCTTCGGCCCGATCAAGTCATGTCGGTCTTTCCATCTGTCCATATAAACGCTGGGATCTGAGAAAGTGACATTTTGGTCCAGTCCAAGGGGACTTCGAATTTTTCCCAGCAGCAACTGTGGCTTAAACCGCTTCGGATGAGCAATACGGGCCGTTATTTTACAAACTAAAGAACACCAGATTACATTTTTGATTAAAAAAAATCTGGATCACGAGCCGAGTCGATATAGCCATGTCTGTCTGTCCATATCTCCGCCCGTCTGTCCGTAAAAACGCTTAGATCTTGAATATTAAAGAGATATAGGGGGACTTGGCGTGCAGTTTCTTGCGCTTCTTCCGCAGCGCAAGTTAGTTTTAGTAGAATGCCACGCCCACTCTAACAAGCACAATACGGGAAAAACTGTAGCGCCTAACTGAATTGTATTTATCTCATGAATACCTATCGATTAAACTAAAAGGTGACTAACAATCGCACCGACTAACAAACATAAGCGAAGTCTTCTTAATTCCTTTTCTTAATTTTAACACTATCCCGCTATTCGCACACCATACACTTGTAGTATGTAAAAAAATAAATTTTCTCAATGCTGAATTTTTTAAATTTATTTTATGACTTATTCACTATTACAATTTTTTTTAGGTTGAACTTATATTTTATCACTGCTCTTTTCTTTCCCTTGACTGACTCGATTCTTAACAAGAGAGGAAGTTTGTATACCCTTGCAGTAATAAGGAATAATCAACGTTAGTAACACCATGGTACATATTAAGGATTGTTGCTGGCTTCTGTGATATTAAAAAAAAGAAAGTATATCATTTACCCGTTCCTTAGCTTAAGAGAGCAAAACTATATTTTAGGGTGCCACGTAGCGGCTATTTCAGTAGATGTTATGTGGGCGGCAGACAGATTTAAGCGTTTACACCTTCTGTGGGCGTTAGGTCAGTCGATAGATATTGATGAGATAAACACATTTAAGTTAAAATTTTGTTTCTATCATACAAAATGTAGGCGCTATAGATTTTCGCACCCCGCTGAAACAAACTTGCGTTGCGCAGGAAGTCCAGGATCTGCATGCCAGGTCTGATTGTTCTAACTCCTACAGACAGGTAGACAGACAGACGGACATGGCTAGATCAAAGACATTAGAATATATTTTCAAATCAAATTTAAATGGCACAAAATCATTCAACCAAATTTTATTTTCAAAGAAAAACAAGAATGGGTTATTTCCATTGTACATATGTACATAATTTGCAAATTTGTATGTATATTACACATTTTTGGAATTTCGTTAAAAATAAAATTTGGTTAAATGATTTTGTGCCATTAAAATTTGATTTAAAAATCGAGCGCTTTTGGGCGGAAATAAAAGCGCGCCAATTTTTCTTTCTTTTTTGTTACCCCTTTGGGTTTCTCTTCTTACGTTTGCTTAAAGCCTACAAGTACATAAAGCATTTAAACGTTATCCCGTCAATTTAAATTTGATTCGCTGCAACAAAGCCATTTAAAAATAAAAGTGCTTATATTAATTGTGCAAAATAAAGTAAGAAACGAAAAAAATACAATTGTTCACGAAGTTATGTAATTTTGCGCGCTAATTTAACGTGGTGCTGGTGCTGCTGCATATTGACACAGGTTTGAGTAGCAAAAGATTATTAATAAACATAAGTTTTAATGGCTATGGACGAGAAAAAAAGAGCACAGATCAGTGGCAACAGGTGCAGCCTGTTCCACTGCCAGAAATCTAGCCTCGATTTCCCCCACCTTAAGTTGCGTAGGTTTCCAGAAAAAGATCCAGCAATCTTAATGAAATGGGCGGAAATGTGAAAATTTCTGAAGACTTTGTGGCGACCACTTCACTGTTTTTATGCCATGATCATTTCTTTCCAGATGATAATGGGATAAAATTTCTAAGGAAAGGATCAGTTCCCGATCGCAACCTAATTAAAGATTGCAGTTCAGATAATGATATTGATTTTAATGTTCTTAGATCGCCCACAAGAAAAAGACCTCGCTTACAGACCCGGCTGATGTTTGTCGTCAGTGCCATAAAAGCACAAAAACATTAAAAGAGTTTCAATAAAATATTTAACTTATCAAAAATTGTCTGATGAAAGACAAGCACGGACTAAGACGTTGAGAAAAGAAAATTTGAATTTAAAACTAAAGGTGATCAGATTGAAAGCAAAGTCTGAAAAAAAACATACTTTCGGAAATTTATAAAAAAAATTAACAGGATATGAAAAAATACTATCAAAAATGCTTCTTAAGGAAAAAAGGGAACAAATATGAGATGGAAAGATTCTGAAAAATTGTTCGCTCAGAGCATTTATTACAGGTCGACATCGACATATATGTTTTTAAGAGACTCGTTACAATTAAATCTTCCCAGTCCATCGTCGTTGCAAAAGTGAAACAGTTTAAAAATATTACAGCCGGGAGACAACGAATGTCTGTGCTCAGCCCTTAAAGATACTGAATCTGATAAAGAATGCATACTGACTTGTGATGAAGTTGCGATAAAGAAAAACTTAACTTATAACATGTCTGTTGATATAATTGATGGCTTAGAGCATTTACATGAACGCTCAAATAAAATGGGAAGCCACATTTGCGTATTGGTTATACGGGGCATTTAAAAAAAATAGAAATTTACATTAAATTATTTCGTACCCAAAACAAATATAAAAGGGAAATGCTTAAAAAGCCTTATTTGTAGAAACATTAATATAGCAAAAAATATTGGGTTTAAAGTAAGGGGTGTAGTGTATGATCAAGGAGGTAACAACAGAAAATGTACCTCATTACTTGAAGTCACTAATGAAAAACCTTACTTTACTTACTTACCTTACCAAATGTCGAATTTCGAAGCAGATGATTATGTTATTTCACCAGTAGAGTTTTATTCAATTATATATCAACCGTGCATTGAAAACAAAGAAATACAGCAACAAGAATATTCTGTGTCGTTTTCAAAAATTGTACAAGGCAATGAAAGGTACTTTGACAAAAATATTGATACTTTTTGGACAAAGATGTACCTATTGAATTAACATCTAATAGATATTTTGTTGGATACATTGCAAAAGGATCAAGTTGCGATAAATGTATAAAGATCCTTCTAAAAGAGACAGAGGAGACTTAACAGCACTATCAGAGCTTTTATACATGAGAAAAACTACTCGAGCGACACTGACTTCGGGAAATTAAAAGCACCATCAGATCTTTTTTAATGTCTGCAAATACACATACAAGTTTTTTTAAAATAATTTTTAAAAATAATAAAAAACAACTATCCATCAGACAATTTATTGTGGAGCAATGCATTAAGTGCACAAATGGAAGTAATGATTACTCATTTTGGTTCGATCAAAATAATGAATGCTATGCGCATAAAGTAGATCTTTTAAACAAACCTATTTAAGTTTTACTATTTAAACATTGCAAATGGACTGTGAAGCTTAACTCAGTATTCTCTTCTACATACGAGTATCTCATAAGTAAGAAAGATCGAGCAATTAAATCAAATTTATTTATAGCCATATTTAATCATAATCATTTTTATCTATAAGTCACGAATGAAAATAAATACATATGTACATATATAACTCATACACAAAAATAATACAAGCAATTAAAAATGAAAAAATAAAATCAAAAAGCGAAAGTTTGAAAAAAAGCTTTAATGGGGAACGTGGAAATGTTTTCATGTGTAAAATTAAAGCATTTCAAGTCGACTCGTAGGTCATATAAAATATATGACCCCATTACAATTGTAATGGACTCCCCGTGGTGTTCCCCGGGTACCGATTATATACAATTATATTAGATAATATTAAATATGAATATACATACAAAGATGTAAACGGTAGTAAATTCGAGCAGCGATTTTAACTAATTTTTATTCGGCAAATTTTAAATAAAAGTGAAATAATAGTAACCGTCACAAAAAAAAAATAAAAAATATTTTATTGGATATTTAAAAAACAATTATACGTTCAAAAAACTATCTAAAATAATATGCTCTCTTTAACTTAAGAAAAAAGTTGTTGATTATATTATGAAAATATGATGTTGTTTATCTTAGTTTATTAATTAAGTAATAAATAATTATATATATATATATTTTATATATATATATATTTTATATATATATATATATTTTATATATATATATTTTATATATATATATTTTATATATATATATATTTATACATTTTATATATATATATATATTTTTTATTTTTATATTTAAATATTTTTTATATAGTTTAATAATAAATATAAAAGGAAATATTTTTTAATTATGTACTTTACTCAACATGTGCATTTCCTGTGCCTGTTCTTTTATTCATATCTCTCTCCCAACCTCTTTTTATTGCTTTGAATAAATTCGTTTTATAGTTCAGAATTGATTTCGGGCCGAAAATCGTTTGTCATTTAAGTACGCAAACATACGCACTTGCTCACACAAGCTTGTGCACTCTCTTCCTTGATTTTTACGCTCTCAACTTTGTGCGAGCGGAGAGAGCGAGATTTTCGTCACCACAAAATATATTGGTCTTTGGCTAGATCGACTCGGCTATTGATCCTGATCAAGAATATATGTACTTTATGGGGTCGGAAACGCTTAATTCTATTGCATGCTTTCCGACGAATATAGTATATCGTTTTACTCTACGATTAACTTTTATAAAAAGTTATTTTATTATTTCGTCGTCGGTGGTTTTTAACATATAACGGACGACTATATCATATAGGTGCCATAGAAACTATCGAAAAATATGAAAAAATTATATATTTAATGTTTTTTTAACATATAACCTTCTAAGCTTGGAAATAACATTTTTTTATTGATTCTGAATTTTGAATTAAATTTTATTAATACTATATCATACAGTATACGATCGGGAAATTAATCGGAAAATATGAAACAAATTTATAAAAAAAAATATATTTGGTGTTTTTTTTAAATTTACATTTTCGAAATTCGAAATCAATTTAATAAAAAAATGGTCTCAAAAAATGAAAAAAAAAAAACTTGCCGAAGTTAACTTTCTTTCTTGTTAATAGAGAGTAAGGTTTTGTTAATATTTGTTTCGTTTTCGAAAAAAGTATTAGGCTTTTCCAAGATTTGACAAAATCAACGAAGAGTCTTGTATTGGACACCCATCATTTAGTAATTTCGTTAAATTTTTAATAATCTATTACGAGTAAGAGTTTTTGGCATTTTGAAGATGGAACGCCTTAAAACCTTTTTTTGATACCACTAGTACAGAAAAATTATAATATTTGGCCTTTACAAAATCTGTAGCTAAAAGAGCATATGGGTAGTATTTTTTAATTTTTACTTTTGATTGATCGTCATTATTCAATATTTCATACTCCAAATCATTTCTTGATCTGCAGATATTTTAAATTGTTTATTTTTTGGTTGCCGGATAATTTAACGATGGTGTGTCCACTGTTTCTGATAGTCGAGGTTCTTCCTTGTTATTCTTATAATATTGGCAATTAATATGTCTAACTTTTTATACCCTTGCAGAGGGTATAATGATTTCAGTCAAAAGTTTGCAACGCAGTGAAGGAAACGTTTCCGACCCCATAAAGTATATATATTCTTGATCAGCATCACTAGACGGGACGTTCTAGCCATGTCCGACTGTCCGTCCGATTCTACGCAAACTAGTCTCTCAGTTTTAAAGCTATCGGTCTGAAACGTTACTAAAAGTCTTCTTTTCATTGCAGGTAGTTTATATATGTCGGAACCAGCCTATCGGACAACTATATCTTATAGCTCCCATAGGATCTATTGGGAAAACTAATTTTAAAAAATTTTATCTGTGGTTTTTTTTACCCTTGCAGAGGGTATAATGATTTCAGTCAGAAGTTTGCAACGGAGTAAACGAAACGTTTCCGACCCCATAAAATATGTATATTTTTGATCAGCGTCACTAGTCGAGTCGATAAAGCCATGTCCGTCTGTCCGTCCCTCTGTCCGTCCCTCTGTCCGTCAGTCTGTCCGTTTCTAGGCAAACTAGTCTCTCAGTTTTAAAGCTATCGGGCTGAAACTTTCCCAAAAATTCTTCTGTACATTGCAGGTAGTATATAAGTCGGAACCAGCAGAATCGGACTATATCTTATAGGTCCCATAAGAAGCTTGGAAATAACATTTTTAATTAGATCTGAATTTCGAATTAAATTTTTTTAAAATCGGACGACTGTTGGATTGTGGTTGAAATGTATTTGACCATTCCGTCCGGGCTTGGTTCACAATATTTTCTTTGAGTACTCGAGAAACTATTATATACATACTTTAACCATTGCATTTGGTAACTCAGGTGGATTCATTAAATACTGTCTGGAATTGTCCGATATTGTAAACTTAAGGAACTGACTTCCTGTGTTTTTCATTCATTTCCGCTGTTATTGGTTTATTTCTGCCATAAGAATAAATAGTTTTATTAATTAGCAAGTTAATTTTTTATTAACTGTACCATAATAATCCATTGTGGATAATTTTTCTTGGCTCAATACACTTAGTTCATGTTCGATATGAATTTGACGTTTGTCGCTAAGCCAAATCAAGTCTGGCGATTATGGGATCGAAATAAAATACCGTAACTTTTGGGTTAATTAATAAGGCAGAATAAAGCCTTTCACTCCGCCTGACACATTTATCCTCTTCACTCTTATATTCCCTAACCGATTTGATGATCTCATAACCCGTGTCGTATTTAGATTTTGAATTTATAATCTCTATCGGAAATTCTACAACCTTTTTTTTTAAATATAACTGTGATTTTAAGTTTATGATCTTCTGTTTTGATTGTTATAATGCAAAATGTACCACTTGTTTTTTTTAATTTTCTACATTTAACCTGATGGTTTTTATGTTCTGGAGTTAGATTTAAGTCGGGTCTGGCTGGTTGCATTTTCTGACATCTTGAAAATAATTTTAAAATCAGAAATTATTTCTTCATATTTTTTAAATGTATTCCAATTTCAAAGCGGCAGTAGTCGAGACACACGACTTAAGCGTTCTCTCTGGTTTTTATTTGTATAATTAATTTGAGCAGTAATTTGATTTCTATTTGGTAATTTTGAGATTTAAGAGGTTTATTTACTTAATAATTTTCAATCTTAGATTTTTGCGATTGACACAAAGTTATTTACCTATTGTTTTAGGTTTAAGGGGATTATTGCATTCTTCCTTAATTTTGATCAACACAATCTTTTTGTTTTTGTCAGTTGCTTGAGGTTTTTGGGCGCACTTCTTTATTAACCTTACAACTTCTTGGTTTTTTTTTTAAAGTCTTGTTTCAGAAAAAAAAACATAAAAAATATTAAATATTAAAATTATATTTTTTGTTTTAGGTAAGCGTTAAATATTAATAAAGAAATCAGTTTTAAATAGTTTTACCTATTAAAGAAGTGAATATAGATAAGACGAAATGGCAAAATTATTAATTAGCTGACCCGGTCTTTAATAAGCCAGGCCGAGTTGATGTAATCAATGGAGCAGATCTATATACACAGATTTTAAAAAAGGGTATAGCCAGAATACACATTTCGGTTGGATCATATCTGGGTGCACTAAATCGAAGCGCAATCATTCGATAGTGGCAAATACTATTGAAGTACAAGAATTAGAACGTTTCTGTGAATTAGAAAATGAAAATAAGAATGACATTGAATTCCAAGTTTGTGAAAACAATTTTGTGGGAAACTAAGCACAAGCAATGGCTGAGCTGTTAAGCATGGAAAAAAAATTTCAGCGAAATGAAAAACTATGAAAAAAACTTTTATGAAAAAATATATTGATCGTGGACATATGGTTGAGTCGAATAGAGAAGGAAAATACTATTTACCCCACCAAGCCGTACTTAGGGATTCAAGCCTAAATACAAAATTAAGAGTAGTGTGTGATGGCTCGGCCAAGGCGACTAACAGGAAACGCCTTAATGATATCATGTGGCTTGGGCCTAGAGTCCAGAAAGAAATTTTGTATATCATTTTGAATTGGCGTAAATGGGATAACGTATTCTCATTTTATTGTATATATATAATTATATATTTTATGATATTAAACCTAAATAAGACTGATTTTTTCCATCTTAAATAAAAGCCAACGAACCTCGGCCAGAAGCTTATCTTTGTGAAGAAGAACTTCAATTAATGTTTAGATTAAAATCTTAAGATGAAACTGTCGCATCTCATTGTGAAATTCAATTAAGTTGACCGATGCAATTTGGCGGACGCTTGGAACGCAAAAGGCGCAATTGATTGGGTTTCGAACGTTTACTTTAATTTTGATTTGTTTAACTTAGCTGGGGAACCAAAATCGGACCTCGGACCACAAAGCTAAAGGCAAAGCCAAAGACTATGACAAAGGCGAATGCAGAGATTGCACTTATTGTTTATAAAAGCCATAAACCGCCTGGTTTCACGGATGGGATAAATAATTAAATTTTGATTTGCTTAACTTAGCTGGGGAACCAAGATCGGACCTCGGATCTCAAACCAAAGGCAAAGTCAATGGCGAATGCAGAGATTGAAATTATTGTTTATAAAAGACATAAGCGGCCTGGGTTCACGGGTTGGATAACTCCCTCCTTCCAAAATACATCGTCCCGATTCAATATGTAATTTATTTAATTAATCTTTTAATTCTGTTAAAAAATTTCTTGGTTAATGGATTTTTCTGTTCCTTGGCGTTTTTTTTGGTTACAAATAATATCGCATTTTTTCTATTTTATAATAAGTAGAAAAATCAAATATATAATGATTAAACTTAATAATATAAAGTTAAGTGATATTTTAGTATTATTAATTTTAATAAAGGGATTAAAAATTTTTATATTATCTAAAGAGAGTTCCGAGTTATTTGATAAAATGTAATCGGATATTTCATAATTTTTGAAGTGGTGTGGCTATACTACCTGCACAGAAATTTGGTGCTGAGCCTCCAATTCACCAAAGCTATTTATTAAAACTTCCAGATTGTTTCTCGATGATATTTTTTAGTTCGCGAATCTAGCACTCGTTTCTATATTATCCTTAGAAAATGTACATAAATTTAAATGTTCTCCAAATGTTGTTTTTATAAACTTCTTCATAAACATGTCCCTTGACTCCAGCAGTAATTTCAAGTCTTCTTTTGATATAAATATAAATTTATTTATAAATAAATAAATTGGTTTTATTTATCAACGAAGAATAATTCGGTATATTAAGATTGTTATTAAAATCAGACATTTCTTAAACTTCTTTGGTTGGAAAAGTGGTCAGAAGTTTTCTTCTGTCAAAAAGTTTAAGATTTATGAGCATTGTTGAGTGAGCAGACACCATCTCGAGCATGTAATGAACAATATGGGAAGTGGTTTCCATTCATTATTTTTAGAGAGGGACATCCAATTTCATCAATGTTAATTACATCATCATTTTTAAAAAAATTATTTGTTTTTTTCTATTTATTTCTCTTAAATACATTTGTGTTTCTTTAAAAAAGTATACACCATCGTTCCAATAAATTGTATGATTTTTTTGTTAGCCAAGTAGCTGTTTTTCTACATTTTTTATTCAATTCAATAAAATCATGTGGAGAGTTTATGATAAAATTAGAGTTCAAGATTGTTTCGTTTTTGAATACGACTCAAATTTCTTTTAGAATACATTTAATATTATTTCCTTGAAATCCTTGAACATCAATTGCAACAATGTCTTCACTCATGACTGATTAATTGATTGTTAGACAATCCGCTGTACTAGACCATTCAACGGGTTATATTCAACTAAACGATCATGTATCAGTAGGCTATACTTGAACATTTTCGATAGCGGGCTTGCTAAGTTCAACTGAAATCCTAACATCAATGGGTCCCGATTTAACCATTTCATTTTGATATGATAAGTCTATTACGATTATTGCAGGTGATAGTAAAGGAGTTTCACTTCGATTATAGTAACTACTTTGAAACTTGCAATACATTTCATATAGGTGAGCAAATGGATCTTTCTCAAAGTCCAAATTCAAGTCATCGTAGAGATATTTTTCAGAGTTTAAGTAGGCCTTTAGATTTCTTAAATTGTTTGTAATCAGATGGTCATTATCTTTAAATGCAATTAAGGCAAATCGTGTGCATTCACTATTAGCAGCTAATTTAACATTCCAAATATGATGTGTTCTGTTACTTAGTTTAGGATTAATGTGTGTATCCCAATTGCGGAATGCAATCGGTAGATTGGATCCACTTTTTATAATATCATACATTTTAATTTTCGTTGAATCGCTGGGTGTTATGTGAGGAATTTTCCATGTAATATTAGTCATATTGAGATGATATTTTTCGACTCTTTGTGCATTCTCAATTTTATCTTCCTCAAGTACATCATTTAAATTTTTTACTATTAATAATACTAGTTCATGTTTACAATTTAATAATACTTTATTTGAAATCTTTAGCAAATCCAAGTAGATTTCTAAGGGGTATTGAAAAGTTAAAGTGGGGGGCTAAATTGAAATCGGGTCCTCCACTCCATCCAAAATTGTAAAGTCTCTTGCTTTCAAATTGAAACAAAGTTCTTTTTGTAGAAGTCATACCACTAAACCTGGTTCTATCTATCTCAACACCAATTATTTCATAGCGTATTTCATCTAAAAAGTATGCCATGCAATTATTTCTCATCCTCCCAATAAAATTTTTGAGTTTCTACCGCTCCCCCTTCCTTAATTATGGCAATATATCCTCGAAAATTTAGAAGACTCTCATGGGGGAGTAAATATAAATCTTGAATTTGAATTAATGTTGTTATCATTAATTGTAATTTTTATCTCATCATTTGGTTTAAATGATTGTTGATACGGTGAATAACTGTTAAATTATTTTTTCGATGTACTATCATCAGAGAAAGGTTTTGCTCGTACTGCCAATATTTCATTCAATCCCATAACTTTAGTTAAACTCTTACTTTGAAGCCCAGTGATTGAAGAATTAACTGGTTTTTTAATGTTAATGTGTGTCTTTTTACTTTCGATCCTCTTCCTATAACTTTATGTTTTAAAGTGTGCTGATGATGGTAAGTATCGCTTCTTTAATTATATATAATCATTGTTTTAGCCTTAAATGTAAACGAATTCACGGTTCTGATCAGTTTTGTGTATAAAGAGTGTACTTATTTCTCTAGTGTTGACTGGTAAGTAAATGAGTGGTGTGATATTCATATATAGCCCGGTGAAACATTAATTCCGAACTCCTATAATGAATGATCTTGTCTACTATCAATGTATGGTCCGCTTCATACTAGGCGTATTGTATTTATTTTTAAAATATTGACAGCTTGATCCGATATATATGTTTTTTTCAGGTCGGGGTAGATTATTTTTTGATGGAAACCAAGCAATTGTCCAATTGAGTTGTTTCTATTAAAATAAATAGGTTCCTTGGTAGTTGTAATATAAACTTGACGTGTGTTATTATTACTTTCCATTGAAATTTTTTCTCAAGATCATAATCTTTTAGATTATTTTTTAGAAAATCGTAAATATCATTGAGTTCATATGATCCTATGGGTAGTTGAATAACTTTATCACCTGTATGAAATAGATTATTATTTATATCAACATTGGGTATAGAGTTGTACATATGAAAGTCAATGAGTGCACACTCTTAGTCACCAGTCAATGGGTGGCAAATAAGTAATGTTTATGGGTTCATTACCATTTAATGTAAGAGTGAATTATGTACTCTTTTTGGAATCTAATTATGAACTGTGAAAATATAGCTTACAGAACGAAACTTATATACTCAAATAATTATAAATTCATTAAAACCCTTCCTATATCTTCCTTTTTCCATATCGTTATCTTTACTGATTATGAGTAGTCCGTATTTATCGCTCCAGCACTTTTGACAAATTTTCATAAATGAATCGTAGGACATATCCGTGTTTACATGATCACGATATATATGTCGCATATTTAAATCATCTTGCTTAAACATTATAATCATATTCGCGTTATCACGTATTAGATGTTTTGGAATATGAGTATATGTTTGACATAGGTAAAAAAATCTATATATTTGTGACGTCCCATACAAAAATATGAACGAATGTTGTTTGGTTTTTCACAAGCAACGTCATCAAAAATCATAATAGAGTTTTCTTCAGCCTTAGCGGGCGGTAAAACTTCAGCATTTTGTGAGAATATATAATATGCCATACCTTTTATCGGTTTAAATAGTTTCTCTAAATACTCATACTTTGGTTGATATAAACTCTTTGAGAATACATATATATTCTCAAATTTAAGTCCGTTTGCACTTTCAATAAGACAGATCATAACATTTGTTTTTCCACAGTTTGACGGACAGACAATCAATGCTCTTATTGTATTAGGTAATAAAGAACTATGTCGTGACACTGAATTTTTAAATGATTGATCACCAATGCTCCTTGATTAAATATTATATAAAATGGGTAAAAGTTTTAGTTTTTTAGTGTTGCAGTCAGAGTTCAAACTTTAAACGAGGTAGTGGTATTATCAGCAAAATAATTAACACACTTCCATTTGAAGCACATATTCCTGGCTATAGTTTTTGTGGACCTGGAACAAAGCTTAAACAAAGGTTGGAGCGCGGTGATCGTGGGGTAAATCAATTGGATGAAGCTTGTAGATTATATGATATTGCATATTCACAAAATAAGGATCTAGCTGAACGACATAAGTCTGATGCAGTAATAATAAATAAAGCGTGGGAACGTGTTAGATCAAAAGATAGTAGTATTGCAGAGAAAATAGCAGCATACTTAGTTACAAATATTATGAAAACAAAAAGGAAATTCGGGATGGGTGTGAAGAAGGGAACAAAAAGAAAGTGTAGGAAGAGGAGATCAAAGGTAAAAAGATTTTCAAATGTTTCAAGACAGGAAGACGAGCCTTGAAAACTCAGAAACCACTAGATCTAGATCTAGATCTAATGAGTGCAATCAAGGTTACGCCTAAAGCAGTCAGTAATCAATTGGTAGAAATAAAAAAAAAAATAAAGATTCCTCGTGTCATTAATGTACCGAAAATTGGTGGTGTTGTACCCATTTTGACTGCACTAAGTGCATTAGGTAGTCTTGCCTCTGGTAGTGCAGCCATTGCTAAAACCATTAATAATGCAAATATTTATAATAACAATTAGAAGAGAGTAAACGACATAATAAAAAAAAAAAATGGAAAGTATTAAGGTGGGTGAAGGTATGTTTCTATAACCTTATAGAAAAGGTTATGGATTATATCTGGATCCATTTAGAGGAAATCCAAAAAACTGATTTCTATCAAATTTTTCAATTTTGAATTTTGACAAAAGTATGTTTCACATTTACGAGGTGTTTTTAATAGTACCAACTGTGGACACCTGTCCCTCCAATTCTTATCTCTCTTTCCCTCCCTAACTTTTTCGTTATGGTCAAGTAATTTCTCAATTCTAAATCAAGAATGAGATAGAAAAAGGAGGGTTAGTTTTCCTAAGGTATAAAAACTCGATCAAAAGTTATTTTAACTCACAATTAAAAACCACCTGTAAACAGTCTCAAGTCAAAAGTTTCAAGTTAAAAGTATAAACAAAACAATAAAACAACAAAAACAAGAACAAACTGCTTAAAAACAAGAACAAATGGTCAATCCGGAAATGATGAAGGTGCTCAAGGAAAACCTCTTGTGAAGCAGTTGAAGAACTGTAGGAATTCATTAAAAAGAAAATTGAAGCAAATAAAAACTGAAAACGTATCAAATTCGCAGGAAACTTTTAAATCTATAACAGAACTTTTACATGAATTACTCACTGAAAATAAAAAACTAAATGTCACCGCTTGGCCGATCACGGGAATGCCTTATAACACTCAGGACAGTTGTTGAAGTGATGTGGTGTGTAACGAGCGTTTTATTCTAAAGACAATTGTTCTTAACCTGATACATAATTACTTATCCTCCATACCGCAGTTTCTCTTCCCCTTTCTGTGATGGGGCAAATCGATGTGTTTTATCCGCCAAATATTGTGTTCCTTTTTACCCGATTTTAGTGCGACCAAATAACCTAAACTAAATACTAGACTTCATAAAAATCCTGACTATCGATAGCCTAATCCGTTCCGCGACATCCCCACCCCCGTGAAGCAGCCGCATTCATCACGTCCAGGATAGCTAGCTTCAAAGCGGGACGCATAGTCTTGGCTCGATCGGTAGTCCGCACCGCTGCTCGACGAGGTACTCCATCCTTCCCGGTGAACACCTCTTCCACGACGCCTCGTTTCCATTCCCTTCGTGGTATGGCTGGATCGCAGATGAATACCAGGTCTCCTCGACGGATGGGTTCGACGCGCTTGCACCATTTCTCCCTGCGCACAAGAGTTGGCAGGTACTCATGCACCCAACGCTTCCAGAAACGATCGCGCATCATCCTTGCTATGCGCCACTGCTTCCTAGTAGCGGACCTCACGGGCTCCTGTCCATCATCCTTGGGGAGATCTGGGATATCCGATGCTCCTTTCAGCAAATCGTTAGGCGTCAGTGGAGCCTCCTGGTCCACCGTCACCGGTAGATGAGTGAGCGGACGAGAGTTTACGATGCTCTCCGCCTCAATCAGCAGGTTCTCCAGTACATGCTCCTTGGGGGCGAGCTCCTTCATTGTGTGCGCCAGCACCTTCTTCACGCACTGCACCATCCTCTCCCAGGCACCGGCTTCAGCTGGGTTCGCCGGGCAGTTGAAGATCCATTCGACTCCCTTAGAAGACAGCTCGCCATGGATCTGTGCAGGCTCGAACACTTCGCTGAACCTCTTGGCCTCGCGGTCGGCTTCCCATTGTCGCTCCTTATCCTGATCACTGGTCCACGGCGGCTCTTGAAGTTCCTCATGGCGATTATGCAGGAGTCGGTGGACAAATCGTGAGCCATCTTCAAGTGGATAGCCCTCGTGGTCAGGCACGTAAACAGTGCCACCCACCTCTTCTCTGTGCGACGTCCTATTGTCACAAAGAGCGGCCCAAAGTAGTCCAGGCCAGTAGACTTAAATGGCCATCCGTTGGCCTCTAGTCGATCCGCAGGCAGGGGGCCCATCTCGGGCCGTGTGGGTCGTGCCGCAGCTTGCAAACGTTGCATTTGCTCACCACCCTCCGTAGCAGTCTCCGCAAGTTCGTTATCCAGAACTTGCTCCGAATCGATCCGATCGTCGCCTCCGTGTTTTGGTGGCACATCTTTTCGTGGTTTTGCTGCTCGATCATTTCCGCCAGCGCCTCCTCGTAAGACAGTATGATCGGCCGATGTGCGTTGTATGGCACACACGTCGCGTCGTCGATCCTTCCACTGGCTCCCAATACTCCGTCCTCGTCAAGGTATGGGGACAGTCCGTGCAGTCGGCTGTCCTTGGCGACGTTTCCTTGGCTGTCCTCAGCAAACGCTTCTCGCTGCGACTGCCGTATCAATGCGCGCTCTGCTTCAGCGCACTCCATCGCGGTCAATCCGTAGACCTCTTCATCGCGACGTATTCCACGGCATCGTCGAACAAATCTGAGCGCCCACGCAGTCGTCCTCACCAGTCGATTATAGCTGGAGAACCTCTGCAGGGATATAAAGTTTACCGTGCCCAAGGCAAACTCACATTTCATTTCCTCGTCGTCGGTCGTCGAAGGAATCCAGACCTCGCTCGATCTCGGCCAGCTCTCCTCTGGTTCTCGTAGAAACGGCGGTCCGCTTAGCCATCGCGAACCGATGCTCAGGTCCACGGCCTTGCGCGGCCTTGTCGCGTCATCCGCCACGTTTTCGGCGGACGGGATCCATCTCCACTGGGACGCCTCTGTCGATTCCAAAATCTCCGCCACCCGGTTTCCGACGAACTGTTTGTATCTCCGGTGGGTGTTGCTTATCCAGTGCAACACAGTCTTGGAGTCCGTCCATAGCGCACAGCTGCTGATCGCCACACCGTGCTCCTGCTTGACGATGACCATCAATCTCGTGCCAAATACCGCTGCTTGGAGTTCCAGTCGCGGGAATGACATGGTCCTCATCGGGGCGCATTTCGTTTTGGAGCTTATGAAGTGCGCCTGCACGTCTCCGTTCTCGTACATGGCCCGCCAGTAGGCCGCTGCTGCGAACGCCGATTGACTGGAGTCCACGAAGATGTGCAGCTGTAGCGTCCGCACGCGTCCGCCGCCAAAGTAGTGGCGCGGGCATCGGAACTCCTGGATCCGACTCATCCCTTGCCGCCAATCCTCGAAGGCTGCGGCCAATTCATCCGGTAGCGGCTCGTCCCAGTTGACTCCTCTCTATTCGGGTCAAACGCAGACATTACCAGGCTTAGGAACTCCCTCTTGGTAGGGACTCGTTCCCCCGTCATCACGTTCCTCGGGACTCGATGGTACTTGACGCCGAACTTGAACTCATCGGTAGCCGGCTGCCAGTACATCCCAAGCACCTTCTCCTCAGCTTCGGTCCATCCGACGCTGGCGATGGGCTCAAGTGGGTTCAGCGCTCTGACCACACTTGCCGAACTGGAGGTAAATCGACACAAATCAAAACCTGCTTCAGCGTGAATTTCTCTCACCCGTGTCGAGATGGCGATAGCTTCGTCCTCGCTGGCGAAACTTTCGACGTAGTCATCCACGTAGTGGTATTCGTTGATGGACAGGCAGCCCTGGACCCTCGCGGGTCCGTGCTGCTGTACCGCAAGGCATTCACGGTCTTCACGTAGTCCGCCGAACATGGTGAGCAGGCCGCTCCGAACGTCATTACTGCCATCTCGTCTTCGTCTCTCCACAGAAACCTCTGGGGGCATATGTCCTTCGGCTCCATCAGTACCTGATGAAACATCTCCTTGATGTCTGCACAAACTCCAACCGCTCCTTCCCGAAAATGGAAGAGCACTGCTGGGAGGGGCATGTAGCGCTGTGGGCCTTTCAGTAGCGTTGAATTTAAAGACACACCGTCCACCTTGGCAGCCGCATCGAAAACCAGCCGGATTTTCCCAGGCTTGTTCGGGTTTTCCACTCCGAAGTGCGGCAGTCGTCGTGCGTATCCCTTCTTGACATAATCGTCCATTATCCGGATATAAGCCGACGCGAAGTCCACATCGCGCTTCATTTTACGCTCTATGTTGACGAACCTCCTGAGGGCCATGCTGTAGCTCTCCGGCAATCTCACTTCGTCGTCCTTCCATAGCAGCACGGTCTCGTATCTCTGGCCTACACGTTTGGTGGTCTTCTCCAGGGTGCTCAGGGCCCGTGCGTCGCCGCTATCTCCGACTGACGGCTCCAGGTCCACTCTGCCAGCTGCGACTGTCTGCACCGGCTTCGCTCCGATATTCTCGGTCTCGAAGTAGTCGCTGACCATCTTCTCCAGAAGATCATCCTGGGGCACAGCTAGGAGGCACGAACTCAGAAGCGGCGAGCTCGGCTTTCCGTTCACCGGTCCATATACTACCCATCCAAGTGCGGTGTCTGCTGCAAACGGCCCTCCAGATCCATAACTTTTGGTTCTGAAGGGTACTCCTAAATGCGCATGATCCAGTCCAATTAGGATCCTCGGCGTCGCATTGTTGTACGGCATCACCGGCAGACGCGTGTTCGCCTTCACTGCTTGTACATCCTCCTGACGCAGGCTCTGCATCGGAAGGTTCAGATTGGCCACTCCGTACACATTTTTCAGCCCATGGCGCTTTGGTTTGCCCGCTGCGCTGATCTGCAGGCTGACCACCTTCGTGTGCTCTTTGGCGGATTTTCCACCAAACCATTGCACATTCAGCTGTCGGCTCTCGCCTTTCAGGTTCAGGGTGCGGATGAGTTCGTCGTCGATGAGTGACAGATGATCCTTCATCCAGCAGTGCGTACGTGTCGACCTTCGTATTCTCGCCGTACAGCGTCACGGGTAGAATCCTGAACAGCAGGTAGCATCCAATTGAGTCGATGTTGAGGTTTCGGTGCGGCAACTCCTGGCGATCGTACGCCGACCGCCCTTCATCCCGCTCACGTCGCGCGTCTACAACTGCGGCCGACGTAGGATGGTTCCTTTCGCTGGAATCCACTGACCGTGGCACTCCCCTCCGATTGTTGCCGTCTCTGTACGGCTGTCGGTCCTGATCCCTCCTGAGGCCCCCATCTGCGACTGGCGGCCGTTTGGATCGTTCAGGTACTTCGTGGAGCAGGTGGTGATGCCTCTTCTGGCATCTGAGGACGTTGCATCCGCGGCTCTTCCTGCAGAACCGGGACATGTGTCCGGGCTCCAGGCACGAGTAGCACAGTCGTCGCTTCCTCGAGGACTCGATTCGTGTCGTTTTAGAGGTGCTGATGAAGTCCTTGCAGTCCCTGACCTGGTGCTGTCCCTCGCATATAGGGCAGCATCGACATATCGCTCCTCCTCGCGAACACTATTCGCGTGCAGAATCCTTCGCTTCGGTTGTTGCTCCGGGCGTCCATACCGGAATCGTAGCTGCTCCATAACAGCTTGTACGTTGCTGGGATGGATGAGCATCGACTTCACTGTTTCTCCCTTTAGGGCTTTCACTAGCCTCTGGTTGTTCTCCAACTCGGTGCACTGGTAGGCTGCAGTTGTCTCCGTTAACGCACACAGGAATATTGGCCATTCCTCTGGCTGACCCTCGAATTCGGGAAGATCAGGTAGTCTGCGTGGCGTCCATTCTTGTATGCTTGTCGTCGGCGCTCCATATGATATGGGCGATGGCGCAGGTACCTCTGGGTGAACATAACCTAGCACCGGCTGTGCTGCGGCGGTCACACAAGAATAGCGCAGTATTGTTGTTGTTGAGACAGGTTGTCCGTTTGCCCAATGGCCGCCAAGCGTCGGCACCAAATTCGCACTCCATTGTGGCGGCAAATTTGCACTCACTTGTGCCGGCAACTGCAGCGATGGCGTCACTCCGAGATCCGTTTCCAGATTGTCCCTCATCTGCCTGGGCAGTTTTCGCTCAAACTCTGCCGTGGCGCTGCTCCATGATGTGGCAGCGTTCCACTCGAACATGGCGGTGTATTCGCTGCACCGCTCACTCCAACGCCGCGTGCCCCGGTTCCATCGGGATCTCTGGCGGCCTCTGCCTGTCCTCCACTTGCTCTTGCCTTCGCCAGCTTCGACTCCAGACGTGTGATCCTTTCCATTAAGGCCGCCACTACAGTTGTGGAATCCGTAGTCTGCCCCGTCGCTTCGGGCTGCAGGTTACTTGCCGCTTTCCTGGCGGCTGTTCCACTTTCCTTCGGAGTCTGTGCCCTCTGCCGATCACCAGCCACACTCGCAGAGCTGGTCGCGGTGCCAGTTGCTGTGGCCTTGGTGGTCGCAGTTGCGGGAACGCCCGAGGCTTCCAGCCTGGGGCTCCGCTTGGGTGAGTGCTTCGTGGGCATCATCTTGCAGAGTGCGAATAAAAGAATTTTTCACCGCTTGGCCGATCACGGGAATGCCTTATAACACTCAGGACAGTTGTTGAAGTGATGTGGTGTGTAACGAGCGTTTTATTCTAAAGAGAATTGTTCTTAACCTGATACATAATTACTTATCCTCCATACCGCAGTTTCTCTTCCCCTTTCTGTGATGGGGCAAATCGATGTGTTTTATCCGCCAAATATTGTGTTCCTTTTTACCCGATTTTAGTGCGACCAAATAACCTAAACTAAATACTAGACTTCATAAAAATCCTGACTATCGATAGCCTAATCCGTTCCGCGACACTAAATAAGACAAAAAGTATATTAAGGATACACGCAATGTTAAGACTAAGTTCAAAAAAGAGAAAACAAGAGTACCTAAAATTACTAAAAAGGTACAGGAGAGAGTAATTAAAAGTGAAAGTGATAGTGATGCTTAAGTTGATGCTTACTTACAACACTCTCATATAGATGAATCTGTTATTTCTCATCAATCTCTTATAGATGAATCCGATGTTTAATATATCTTATCTGTCTTATATATCTGGTTTAAATGAAAGTGTATATGAAGAAACCGGGGTGAAGTATAATATCAACATTAATCAGTTAAAAAAAGAAAAGATTTTAGATAATAGCTATGGACCAAGAGAAGAAAATAATATTTTAATGTCGGGTAATAGTTAGTTTAATTTTTCATAACAGTCCTAAGGATTATACTAAGAATGATTTAAAATTAGATAGAAACATTTTAATTGAAACAATTGCTCACAAAAGAAACTATCAAGCAGATGGTCAAATAAAAAGAAATCGGTCAAAAAAATATTCTTCAATTATTAAACCATTAATATCGTCGTTTTCAGTAAATGAAGAATGTACTGGTTCTGGGTATATGAGACAAAAATTACCACCAAATTATGTATATTGGGATAATGTTAATGAACTTGTTGAAAGATTGCAACTCTTAATGGCATCAATAGCTGCTGATAATAAAAACCATACTAATGAAATTCTTTCAATATTAGAAGAATTGCGTGAAGCAAAAGTAATATACTAATAAAATGGAAAACATTTTCTCATTTTGTTTAATAGCAAAATGTCTATTGACAAGTTTGGTCACTTTTCAAATGTCAGAGATTTTTCCTCACTTTTCAAAAGGGATGTTTACAGTCTTACAGGTATAAATCTATATACTGATGGTCACATAAATGTTCAGAAAAGAGAATTAAAAACTCTTCAAAACTAATAAATGGAAATGATTTGGCTATTAATTTGTATGTAGATGAAAAAATTAATGAAGTGAAATCACATCAATTGGAAACTATATCTAAATCATTTCAACTACGAAGTAAAAGAGTATCTGAGTTGGAAAGTAAAGAAATAAAAATGATAACTCAAATGGAGTATATACATAAAACATTAAAAGAGCTTCTTGATAAATTGGAAAATCTTAACAATATCATAAACCTAAATTTAAAAAAAAAACCGCACCAATCATTCGTTCTGATCAGATACAAATAGATGGAACGATACTTCGAAGTAGTCCATTTTCACGTCGTAAAAACGAAGAAGAGGTCTTAACAATTAATTTGGATCATACATAAATAGTCAGTTGATAAGTTTGGTTGTTTTTTAAATAAGAAAGAGTACTCAAGAGATATAACAAAAAGTGTAGAAAAATTCCAAAGTATACTCAATGATTATGATGGACATTGATAAGTTTGGTTGTTTTTTAAATGAAGAAGAGTACTCAAGAGATATAACAGAAGGTGTAGAAAAATTCCAAACAAAATTGCAACAAAATTGGAAAACAAAATGGAAAATTAATAAAAATTAAATTGAAATAAAATCAATCATTACCCAGCATTTAGTACTCTTAAAGCATCTATTGTGGAACGTTTTAATAGAACACTAATAGAACGTATGTGGCGTGAGTTCAGTTTTAATGGAAAATACACATGGCTTCAAATATACAAAGAACTAATTAATGTAATAATTATAACAGTAGGAAGTATAGAACAATTAAAATGAAACCCATTGATGTGAATGTTAAAAATGAAAAACAGAGTTTGATGAGATCCTACAATCATCAAAAAATATTCACAAATGGAGTGTTTAAAGAGGGGGATCATGTACGAATAAGTAAATACAAGCATGTATTTGAAAAAGGTTATTCTCCAAGCTGGACAACGGAAATTTTTCGAATTTGGAAAGTAAAAAATACATCCCCCACCACATATTTACTTGAAGACTTGAATAGTGATCCAATTCATGGTGGCTTCTATAAACAAAAAATTGAAAAAACAAAATTTCCTAATAAAGGGGAAAAGATTCTGAAACACAAAGGTAATTATGTGCTTGAGCGTTGGCTAGGCTTTTCAAAATCAGAAGATAGTTGAATTCACAAAAAAAGACATTCTGTAAAAAACAATGAACGCATTGACGTCAATGCGTGAAATCAAAAAATGGTTTTTCACACCCACAATTTCTATTTATAAAGAGTGAAAAACATGTAAAGATAAGAATTCGAATGGAATTGATTATATGCTTGTGTGTTGAGTAGGTTAAGAGAGCGTGCGTGTACAGATAAGAATTTTGTATGGAACGTTAACTCTAAAGATTCTAAAACGAAAAGAGGATTTTATAGTTACGCACTGTGTAGACTTTTTTAAAATCAGGAGAAAGTTGTATTCACAAAAACAACAACAACAACTTGAAGCATAGATCAATTAAAATGTACGCATTGACGTCAATGCGTGAAAAAGACTCATGTATATATTTATATATAAACATATACAAATCTGGAGGTTATAAAGGGAAAGAATTTCAAAAAATATACAGTTTTCGTCTATTCGTTCACGTAAGGCAATTTCAGGATCGTTTATTCGTTCGTGCGTGCGTGCGTTCGTTTGTTAAAAAAAATGTCGTTTTTGATAATATTTTTTATAATTATTTCATAGCGTATTTCATCTAAAAAGTATGCCATGCAATTATTTCTCTTCCTCCCAATAACATTTTGAGTTTCTACTGCTTCCCCTTCCTTAATTATGGTAATATCTCCTTGCAAATATAGAAGACTCTCATGGGGAAGTACATATAAATCTTGATTTTGAATTGTAATTCTTATCTCATCATTTGGTTTATGGTAATATCTCCTTGCAAATATAGAAGACTCTCATGGGGGAGTACATATAAATCTTTATTTTGAATTGTAATTCTTATATCATAATTTGGTTTAAATGATTGTTGATACGATGAATCACTTTTATATTTTTTCTTCGATATACTATCATCAGATAAAGGTTTTTCACGTACTGCCAATATTTCATTCAATCCCATAACTTTAGTTGAACTCTTACTTTGAAGCCCAGTGATTTAAGAATTAACTTTTTTTTAATGTAAATGTGTCTCTAGTGTTGACTGGTAAGTAAATGAGATTGTGCGGTGTGATATTCATTTTATAGCCCGATGGACAATTAATTCCGAACTCCTTGTCTTGATGGAAACCAAACAATTGTCCAATGGAGTTGTTTCTATTAAAATAAATAGGTAAAATAATAGGTTGTAATATAAACATGAAGTGTGTTATTATTACTTTCCTTTTGAAATGTTTTATACAGTATTAAAATTAAATTTACTAAATTGTGAAAAGAATAAATGTAATCTATAATTATAAATAAAATAATGAAATTTTAAATTTAAAGAACAAACATCGCTTTTTTTATTTAAAGGTTAATTTAAGGTAATGTATAAACCAAATATTACAAATCAAAACACATTAAAAAAATTTTTTATAAAATTTTAAAGAACAAACAGCGCTTATTAGAGGTTAATGTTAAAATTTCCCAGAACAATATTATACAATTTTTAGTTTAAAGAAAACATTAAAATGTTTTCTTAGAATTACACTTAATTGGCTTACTTTCTTCTATATTTATAGATTGCACGTAACTATTTATACGACCCTCTAATATATAGATTTTATCATCGTCATTAGGAATTGATTTTATATATTCATCACTATCCTTATCTAAGATTAAAGGAAAAGTTTGCACATAGTTATTTATTCCACCTTCAACAAGAATAGTTTCGTCCTCACTAGGTGATCTTATGATGTATGGCTTTGGATTATCCTCATCGTAAATGATCACATCGTGGTCATCATCATCATCGTCATCATCATCATCGTCATCATGGTCATCATACAAAACCAGAGTGCTGTCTTTACCCTCTTTTTTCTTAAGGTTTTGAAATTCTGAAAATAAAAATATTAGTATATATAAATATTATTTTATATATGTATATATTATTTAACTTACCTTTTTGTACTCCACTTGAAACAGTTTAGCAACATCTTTATTTAAATTTTGTAAAAAAAAATATATTTCTCTAGTCAATCAAATTATATTGTCCCTATGAGTTATTTTGAAGTCATTAATGTCGGTATTTGGAATTTTATCCGTACTTATCTCACTTTCTTTTTTATTTAAATATTCAATTAGCATTTGAGATGCTACATTTTTCTTTCTCAAATATATTCCATTATTTTTTCTGCTGCTTCGATACCTATTTCATTTATTTGTGGAGCATCGCTAAGATATCCTGGTTCTACATCTCCAATCTTTTCCCGTTTACTCTCTTGTATAGAAAGAAGATCAGCATCTTTCGATATTCTTTCATATACTTTCCTATTTTTCTGTCTCTCTACATGTATTACTGAATGTGTTAAAACGTCAGCAAAGCAATTTATTCTTAATGTTGCTAGGGGGGTATTAATATTTTGTTTAGATTTTCGATGGTTAGTTAAATATTTTGCATTCCTACTTTTAGATTTATTCACACTACGTTTAGCATGCGATATTCTTCATATATTATTGTAGTGACATTTAACACCTACCGTAGCATTTTTATATGTTACGGTGAAGAATCTATTTAACTCCCTTCTTCCTAAATCCAGGTGTCTCCCTATTTTCCTTTCATTCTCAATTAATTGGTTTTTAAAATTCTCTATTATTCCTCTCTTTGTAAATTCTATTTGAGAGTTATGCATGTTTTCAGTACTTTTTAATTTTTGACCTGCACTTCTTTTTATAGAAACTCGTGTTGCACTTTCAAATTCGGTATCACTATCATTGATTTCCTGAGATGAATTACTAATTTTAGGTGGTCGACTTACGTTTTGAAATTCTGCCTCACTACCCACAACAATTTTTTGTGTTTTTTTAGCTCCTATGTTTTTATTCTCTATTTTCGCAACATTTGTATCTTTACTTTTAAAATCAAAAAGATTGGGTGGGTTTGATGTTTTTGTTGCAGATATTGTTGTTGTTGTAGATGTTGCTGTAGTTGCAGATGTAGTTGATGTTGTTGGTGTAGTTGTTGTTATTGGTTCTTCAACTGTGCTTGCAGTTGATGAGTACTTTTATTATTATTTTTAATTATTTTTATGTCGAGTAAACTTTTTAAATTTTTATATTACTTTCTTCACTTGTTTTATTTATAATATCTATAAAAAGAGGGCTCTCCTCCAAAATCTCAAAATTCAAATCAATTTTAATAATTTTTTTCAACTTCGGCATATTGATGAAAAATCCAATTATTTGAATAATCGAATTATTTGAAGTCGATGATGGGTTTTCAAAAATCGTCATTTAACTGGGCTTAATAGTGAAATTATAAAAAATATTATCAAAAACGACATTTTTTTTAACAAACCAACGCACGCACGAATGAATAAACGATCCTGAAATTGACTTGCATGAACGAATAGACGAAAACTAAATACTTTTTGAAATTCTTTCCCTTTATAACCTCCAGATTTGTATATGTTTACATATAAATATATACATGAGTCTTTTTCACGCATTGACGTCAATGCGTACATTTTAATTGATCTATGCTTCAAGTTGTTGTTGTTGTTTTTGTGAATACAACTTTCTCCTGATTTTAAAAAAGTCTACACAGTGCGTAACTATAAAATCCTCTTTTCGTTTTAGAATCTTTAGAGTTAACGTTCCATACAAAATTCTTATCTGTACACGCACGCTCTCTTAACCTACTCAACACATTGCATTTGTAATTTGTTCCGCATTTTTTGATTTTATTGCTTCACCCTATCCATATTTAGAAAAGGTATCTATTACTGTTAATAACTACCATAAGCCTTTATTGGTGATGCATATGCATTAATATCCTTAATGATGGTCGACGTAACTCATTTACAATATCTCGTTTACTCACAAATTTATTTTATTTGCTACAAATGATTTTTTCTCTAAAGATTCAGTTTTACTTTTTAAAACTGCGGTTTGTGCAATGATATAATTGAAAATTTTATTTTCTATTTTATTTATATCCTCTACTATCTTATTAATAGTTTGCAAGAGAAATATCAAATTTTTAGAAATATTACTCACTTTTCCCTCAATATTATTGATCCGATGTCTTAATCTAAAGATTTCTTGTTTCTGTGTTGTTTTAGTTTACTCATGTTTTCATCAACATAAAATTTTGTTGCAATTTTGTTTGGAATTTTTCTACACCTTTTGTTATATCTCTTGAGTACTCTTCTTCATTTAAAAAACAACCAAACTTATCAACTGACATTATAAAATAAATAATCAAAGAACGGTTTATTTATGTATGATCCAAACTAATTGTTAAGACCTCTTCTTCGTTTTTACGACGTGAAAATGGACTACTTCGAAGTATCGTTCCATCTATTTGTATCTGATCAGAACGAATGATTGGTGCGGTTTTTTTTTTTAAATTTAGGTTTATGATATTGTTAAGATTTTCCAATTTATCAAGAAGCTCTTTTAATGTTTTATGTATATACTCCATTTGAGTTATCATTTTTATTTCTTTACTTTCCAACTCAGATACTCTTTTACTTCGTAGTTGAAATGATTTAGATATAGTTTCCATTTGACGTGATTTCACTTCATTAATTTTTTAATCTACATACAAATTAATAGCTAAATCATTTCCATTTATTAGTTTTGAAGAGTTTTTAATTCTCTTTTCTGAACATTTTTGTGACCATCAGTATATAGATTTATACCTGTAAGACTGTAAACATCCCTTTTGAAAAGTGAGGAAAAATCTCTGACATTTGAAAAGTGACCAAACTTGTCAATAGACATTTTGCTATTAAACAAAATGAGAAAATGTTTTCCATTTTATTAGTATATTACTTTTGCTTCACGCAATTCTTCTAATATTGAAAGAATTTCATTAGTATGGTTTTTATTATCAGCAGCTATTGATGCCATTAAGAGTTGCAATCTTTCAACAAGTTCATAACATTATCCCAATATACATAATTTGGTCGTAATTTTTGTCTCATATACCCAGAACCAGTACATTCTTCATTTACTGAAAACGACGATATTAATGGTTTAATAATTGAAGAATATTTTTTTGACCGATTTCTTTTTATTTGACCATCTGCTTGATAGTTTCTTTTGTGAGCAATTGTTTCAATTAAAATGTTTCTATCTAATTCTAAATCATTCTTAGTATAATCCTTAGGACTGTTATGAAAAATTAAACTAACTATTACCCGACATTCAAATATTATTTTCTTCTCTTGGTCCATAGCTATTATCTAAAATCTTTTCTTTTTTAACTGATTAATGTTGATATTATACTTCACCCCGGTTTCTTCATATACACTTTCATTTAAACCAGATATATAAGACAGATAAGATATATGAAACATCGGATTCATCTATAAGAGATTGATGAGAAATAACAGATTCATCTATATGAGAGTGTTGTAAGTAAGCATCAACTTAAGCATCACTATCACTTTCACTTTTAATTACTCTCTCCTGTACCTTTTTAATAATTTTAGGTACTCTTGTTTTCTCTTTTTTGAACTTAGTCTTAACATTGCGTGTATCCTTAATATACTTTTTGTCTTATTTAGTGTCGCGGAACGGATTAGGCTATCGATAGTCAGGATTTTTATGAAGTCTAGTATTTAGTTTAGGTTATTTGGTCGCACTAAAATCGGGTAAAAAGGAACACAATATTTGGCGGATAAAACACATCGATTTGCCCCATCACAGAAAGGGGAAGAGAAACTGCGGTATGGAGGATAAGTAATTATGTATCAGGTTAAGAACAATTGTCTTTAGAATAAAACGCTCGTTACACACCACATCACTTCAACAACTGTCCTGAGTGTTATAAGGCATTCCCGTGATCGGCCAAGCGGTGAAAAATTCTTTTATTCGCACTCTGCAAGATGATGCCCACGAAGCACTCACCCAAGCGGAGCCCCAGGCTGGAAGCCTCGGGCGTTCCCGCAACTCCGACCACCAAGGCCACAGCAACTGGCACCGCGACCAGCTCTGCGAGTGTGGCTGGTGATCGGCAGAGGCCACAGACTCCGAAGGAAAGTGGAACAGCCGCCAGGAAAGCGGCAAGTAACCTGCAGCCCGAAGCGACGGGGCAGACTACGGATTCCACAACTGTAGTGGCGGCCTTAATGGAAAGGATCGCACGTCTGGAGTCGGAGCTGGCGAAGGCAAGAGCAAGTGGAGGACAGGCAGAGGCCGCCAGAGATCCCGTTGGAACCGGGGCACGCGGCGTTGGAGTGAGCGGTGCAGCGAATACACCGCCATGTTCGAGTGGAACGCTGCCACATCATGGAGCAGCGCCACGGCAGAGTTTGAGCGAAAACTGCCCAGGCAGATGAGGGACAATCTGGAAACGGATCTCGGAGTGACGCCATCGCTGCAGTTGCCGGCACAAGTGAGTGCAAATTTGCCGCCACAATGGAGTGCGAATTTGGTGCCGACGCTTGGCGGCCATTGGGCAAACGGACAACCTGTGTCAACAACAACAATACTGCGCTATTCTCCGTCATCTTGTGTGACCGCCGCAGCACAGCCGGTGCTAGGTTATGTTCACCCAGAGGTACCTGCGCCATCGCCCATATCATATGGAGCGCCGACGACAAGCATACAAGAATGGACGCCACGCAGACTACCTGATCTTCCCGAATTCGAGGGTCAGCCAGAGGAATGGCCAATATTCCTGTGTGCGTTAACGGAGACAACTGCAGCCTACCAGTGCACCGAGTTGGAGAACAACCAGAGGCTAGTGAAAGCCCTAAAGGGAGAAACAGTGAAGTCGATGCTCATCCATCCCAGCAACGTACAAGCTGTTATGGAGCAGCTACGATTCCGGTATGGACGCCCGGAGCAACTGATCCGCAGCCAATTGGAGAGCGTGCGCGAAGTGCAGCCGATTCAGGAGGCCAACATCGCGAGGATCGTGCCGTTCACGACGAAGGTTAGCAACCTGTCAGCGTTCCTGCTGTCGACCGCGACCGGCAGCCAGCATCTAGCCAACCCAACCCTAATGGAGGAGCTGATAGCCAAGTTGCCGCTAAGCAAGAGGTTGGACTGGGCAAGGCACGCGGCCACGATACAGCCGTATCCGACGGTGGCGCACCTGAGCGAGTGGCTCCATGAATTCGCCAAACTGGTGTGCACTGTCACGGACGCCGGAGCCAGGGAACAACCGAAGCGAAGGATTCTGCACGCGAATAGTGTTCGCGAGGAGGAGCGATATGTCGATGCTGCCCTATATGCGAGGGACAGCACCAGGTCAGGGACTGCAAGGACTTCATCAGCACCTCTAAAACGACACGGATCGAGTCCTCGAGGAAGCGACGACTGTGCTTCTCGTGCCTGGAGCCCGGACACATGTCTCGGTTCTGCAGGAAGAGCCGCGGATGCAACGTCCTCAGATGCCAGAAGAGGCATCACCACCTGCTCCACGAAGTACCTGAACGATCCAAACGGCCGCCAGTCGCAGATGGGGGCCTCAGGAGGGATCAGGACCGACAGCCGTACAGAGACGGCAACAATCGGAGGGGAGTGCCACGGTCAGTGGATTCCAGCGAAAGGAACCATCCTACGTCGGCCGCAGTTGTAGACGCGCGACGTGAGCGGGATGAAGGGCGGTCGGCGTACGATCGCCAGGAGTTGCCGCACCGAAACCTCAACATCGACTCAATTGGATGCTACCTGCTGTTCAGGATTCTACCCGTGACGCTGTACGGCGAGAATACGAAGGTCGACACGTACGCACTGCTGGATGAAGGATCATCTGTCACTCATCGACGACGAACTCATCCGCACCCTGAACCTGAAAGGCGAGAGCCGACAGCTGAATGTGCAATGGTTTGGTGGAAAATCCGCCAAAGAGCACACGAAGGTGGTCAGCCTGCAGATCAGCGCAGCGGGCAAACCAAAGCGCCATGGGCTGAAAAATGTGTACGGAGTGGCCAATCTGAACCTTCCGATGCAGAGCCTGCGTCAGGAGGATGTACAAGCAGTGAAGGCGAACACGCGTCTGCCGGTGATGCCGTACAACAATGCGACGCCGAGGATCCTAATTGGACTGGATCATGCGCATTTAGGAGTACCCTTCAGAACCAAAAGTTATGGATCTGGAGGGCCGTTTGCAGCAGACACCGCACTTGGATGGGTGGTATATGGACCGGTGAACGGAAAGCCGAGCTCGCCGCTTCTGAGTTCGTGCCTCCTAGCTGTGCCCCAGGATGATCTTCTGGAGAAGATGGTCAGCGACTACTTCGAGACCGAGAATATCGGAGCGAAGCCGGTGCAGACAGTCGCAGCTGGCAGAGTGGACCTGGAGCCGTCAGTCGGAGATAGCGGCGACGCACGGGCCCTGAGCACCCTGGAGAAGACCACCAAACGTGTAGGCCAGAGATACGAGACCGTGCTGCTATGGAAGGACGACGAAGTGAGATTGCCGGAGAGCTACAGCATGGCCCTCAGGAGGTTCGTCAACATAGAGCGTAAAATGAAGCGCGATGTGGACTTCGCGTCGGCTTATATCCGGATAATGGACGATTATGTCAAGAAGGGATACGCACGACGACTGCCGCACTTCGGAGTGGAAAACCCGAACAAGCCTGGGAAAATCCGGCTGGTTTTCGATGCGGCTGCCAAGGTGGACGGTGTGTCTTTAAATTCAACGCTACTGAAAGGCCCACAGCGCTACATGCCCCTCCCAGCAGTGCTCTTCCATTTTCGGGAAGGAGCGGTTGGAGTTTGTGCAGACATCAAGGAGATGTTTCATCAGGTACTGATGGAGCCGAAGGACATATGCCCCCAGAGGTTTCTGTGGAGAGACGAAGACGAGATGGCAGTAATGACGTTCGGAGCGGCCTGCTCACCATGTTCGGCGGACTACGTGAAGACCGTGAATGCCTTGCGGTACAGCAGCACGGACCCGCGAGGGTCCAGGGCTGCCTGTCCATCAACGAATACCACTACGTGGATGACTACGTCGAAAGTTTCGCCAGCGAGGACGAAGCTATCGCCATCTCGACACGGGTGAGAGAAATTCACGCTGAAGCAGGTTTTGATTTGTGTCGATTTACCTCCAGTTCGGCAAGTGTGGTCAGAGCGCTGAACCCACTTGAGCCCATCGCCAGCGTCGGATGGACCGAAGCTGAGGAGAAGGTGCTTGGGATGTACTGGCAGCCGGCTACCGATGAGTTCAAGTTCGGCGTCAAGTACCATCGAGTCCCGAGGAACGTGATGACGGGGGAACGAGTCCCTACCAAGAGGGAGTTCCTAAGCCTGGTAATGTCTGCGTTTGACCCGAATAGAGAGGAGTCAACTGGGACGAGCCGCTACCGGATGAATTGGCCGCAGCCTTCGAGGATTGGCGGCAAGGGATGAGTCGGATCCAGGAGTTCCGATGCCCGCGCCACTACTTTGGCGGCGGACGCGTGCGGACGCTACAGCTGCACATCTTCGTGGACTCCAGTCAATCGGCGTTCGCAGCAGCGGCCTACTGGCGGGCCATGTACGAGAACGGAGACGTGCAGGCGCACTTCATAAGCTCCAAAACGAAATGCGCCCCGATGAGGACCATGTCATTCCCGCGACTGGAACTCCAAGCAGCGGTATTGGGCACGAGATTGATGGTCATCGTCAAGCAGGAGCACGGTGTGGCGATCAGCAGCTGTGCGCTATGGACGGACTCCAAGACTGTGTTGCACTGGATAAGCAACACCCACCGGAGATACAAACAGTTCGTCGGAAACCGGGTGGCGGAGATTTTGGAATCGACAGAGGCGTCCCAGTGGAGATGGATCCCGTCCGCCGAAAACGTGGCGGATGACGCGACAAGGCCGCGCAAGGCCGTGGACCTGAGCATCGGTTCGCGATGGCTAAGCGGACCGCCGTTTCTACGAGAACCAGAGGAGAGCTGGCCGAGATCGAGCGAGGTCTGGATTCCTTCGACGACCGACGACGAGGAAATGAAATGTGAGTTTGCCTTGGGCACGGTAAACTTTATATCCCTGCAGAGGTTCTCCAGCTATAATCGACTGGTGAGGACGACTGCGTGGGCGCTCAGATTTGTTCGACGATGCCGTGGAATACGTCGCGATGAAGAGGTCTACGGATTGACCGCGATGGAGTGCGCTGAAGCAGAGCGCGCATTGATACGGCAGTCGCAGCGAGAAGCGTTTGCTGAGGACAGCCAAGGAAACGTCGCCAAGGACAGCCGACTGCACGGACTGTCCCCATACCTTGACGAGGACGGAGTATTGGGAGCCAGTGGAAGGATCGACGACGCGACGTGTGTGCCATACAACGCACATCGGCCGATCATACTGTCTTACGAGGAGGCGCTGGCGGAAATGATCGAGCAGCAAAACCACGAAAAGATGTGCCACCAAAACACGGAGGCGACGATCGGATCGATTCGGAGCAAGTTCTGGATAACGAACTTGCGGAGACTGCTACGGAGGGTGGTGAGCAAATGCAACGTTTGCAAGCTGCGGCACGACCCACACGGCCCGAGATGGGCCCCCTGCCTGCGGATCGACTAGAGGCCAACGGATGGCCATTTAAGTCTACTGGCCTGGACTACTTTGGGCCGCTCTTTGTGACAATAGGACGTCGCACAGAGAAGAGGTGGGTGGCACTGTTTACGTGCCTGACCACGAGGGCTATCCACTTGAAGATGGCTCACGATTTGTCCACCGACTCCTGCATAATCGCCATGAGGAACTTCAAGAGCCGCCGTGGACCAGTGATCAGGATAAGGAGCGACAATGGGAAGCCGACCGCGAGGCCAAGAGGTTCAGCGAAGTGTTCGAGCCTGCACAGATCCAGGGCGAGCTGTCTTCTAAGGGAGTCGAATGGATCTTCAACTGCCCGGCGAACCCAGCTGAAGCCGGTGCCTGGGAGAGGATGGTGCAGTGCGTGAAGAAGGTGCTGGCGCACACAATGAAGGAGCTCGCCCCCAAGGAGCATGTACTGGAGAACCTGCTGATTGAGGCGGAGAGCATCGTAAACTCTCGTCCGCTCACTCATCTACCGGTGACGGTGGACCAGGAGGCTCCACTGACGCCTAACGATTTGCTGAAAGGAGCATCGGATATCCCAGATCTCCCCAAGGATGATGGACAGGAGCCCGTGAGGTCCGCTACTAGGAAGCAGTGGCGCATAGCAAGGATGATGCGCGATCGTTTCTGGAAGCGTTGGGTGCATGAGTACCTGCCAACTCTTGTGCGCAGGGAGAAATGGTGCAAGCGCGTCGAACCCATCCGTCGAGGAGACCTGGTATTCATCTGCGATCCAGCCATACCACGAAGGGAATGGAAACGAGGCGTCGTGGAAGAGGTGTTCACCGGGAAGGATCGAGTACCTCGTCGAGCAGCGGTGCGGACTACCGATCGAGCCAAGACTATGCGTCCCGCTTCGAAGCTAGCTATCCTGGACGTGGTGAATGCGGCTGCTTCACGGGGGTGGGGATGTCGCGGAACGGATTAGGCTATCGATAGTCAGGATTTTTATGAAGTCTAGTATTTAGTTTAGGTTATTTGGTCGCACTAAAATCGGGTAAAAAGGAACACATACTTGGCGGATAAAACACATCGATTTGCCCCATCACAGAAAGGGGAAGAGAAACTGCGGTATGGAGGATAAGTAATTATGTATCAGGTTAAGAACAATTCTCTTTAGAATAAAACGCTCGTTACACACCACATCACTTCAACAACTGTCCTGAGTGTTATAAGGCATTCCCGTGATCGGCCAAGCGGTGAAAAATTCTTTTATTCGCACTCTGCAAGATGATGCCCACGAAGCACTCACCCAAGCGGAGCCCCAGGCTGGAAGCCTCGGGCGTTCCCGCAACTGCGACCGCCAAGGCCACAGCAACTGGCACCGCGACCAGCTCTGCGAGTGTGGCTGGTGATCGGCAGAGGGCACAGACTCCGAAGGAAAGTGGAACAGCCGCCAGGAAAGCGGCAAGTAACCTGCAGCCCGAAGCGACGGGGCAGACTACGGATTCCACAACTGTAGTGGCGGCCTTAATGGAAAGGATCACACGTCTGGAGTCGAAGCTGGCGAAGGCAAGAGCAAGTGGAGGACAGGCAGAGGCCGCCAGAGATCCCGATGGAACCGGGGCACGCGGCGTTGGAGTGAGCGGTGCAGCGAATACACCGCCATGTTCGAGTGGAACGCTGCCACATCATGGAGCAGCGCCACGGCAGAGTTTGAGCGAAAACTGCCCAGGCAGATGAGGGACAATCTGGAAACGGATCTCGGAGTGACGCCATCGCTGCAGTTGCCGGCACAAGTGAGTGCAAATTTGCCGCCACAATGGAGTGCGAATTTGGTGCCGACGCTTGGCGGCCATTGGGCAAACGGACAACCTGTCTCAACAACAACAATACTGCGCTATTCTTGTGTGACCGCCGCAGCACAGCCGGTGCTAGGTTATGTTCACCCAGAGGTACCTGCGCCATCGCCCATATCATATGGAGCGCCGACGACAAGCATACAAGAATGGACGCCACGCAGACTACCTGATCTTCCCGAATTCGAGGGTCAGCCAGAGGAATGGCCAATATTCCTGTGTGCGTTAACGGAGACAACTGCAGCCTACCAGTGCACCGAGTTGGAGAACAACCAGAGGCTAGTGAAAGCCCTAAAGGGAGAAACAGTGAAGTCGATGCTCATCCATCCCAGCAACGTACAAGCTGTTATGGAGCAGCTACGATTCCGGTATGGACGCCCGGAGCAACTGATCCGCAGCCAATTGGAGAGCGTGCGCGAAGTGCAGCCGATTCAGGAGGCCAACATCGCGAGGATCGTGCCGTTCACGACGAAGGTTAGCAAGCTGTCAGCGTTCCTGCAGTCGACCGCGACCGGCAGCACCTAGCCAACCCAACCCTAATGGAGGAGCTGATAGCCAAGTTGCCGCTAAGCAAGAGGTTGGACTGGGCAAGGCACGCGGCCACGATACAGCCGTATCCGACGGTGGCGCACCTGAGCGAGTGGCTCCATGAATTCGCCAAACTGGTGTGCACTGTCACGGACGCCGGAGCCAGGGAACAACCGAAGCGAAGGATTCTGCACGCGAATAGTGTTCGCGAGGAGGAGCGATATGTCGATGCTGCCCTATATGCGAGGGACAGCACCAGGTCAGGGACTGCAAGGACTTCATCAGCACCTCTAAAACGACACGAATCGAGTCCTCGAGGAAGCGACGACTGTGCTACTCGTGCCTGGAGCCCGGACACATGTCCCGGTTCTGCAGGAAGAGCCGCGGATGCAACGTCCTCAGATGCCAGAAGAGGCATCACCACCTGCTCCACGAAGTACCTGAACGATCCAAACGGCCGCCAGTCGCAGATGGGGGCCTCAGGAGGGATCAGGACCGACAGCCGTACAGAGACGGCAACAATCGGAGGGGAGTGCCACGGTCAGTGGATTCCAGCGAAAGGAACCATCCTACGTCGGCCGCAGTTGTAGACGCGCGACGTGAGCGGGATGAAGGGCGGTCGGCGTACGATCGCCAGGAGTTGCCGCACCGAAACCTCAACATCGACTCAATTGGATGCTACCTGCTGTTCAGGATTCTACCCGTGACGCTGTACGGCGAGAATACGAAGGTCGACACGTACGCACTGCTGGATGAAGGATCATCTGTCACTCATCGACGACGAACTCATCCGCACCCTGAACCTGAAAGGCGAGAGCCGACAGCTGAATGTGCAATGGTTTGGTGGAAAATCCGCCAAAGAGCACACGAAGGTGGTCAGCCTGCAGATCAGCGCAGCGGGCAAACCAAAGCGCCATGGGCTGAAAAATGTGTACGGAGTGGCCAATCTGAACCTTCCGATGCAGAGCCTGCGTCAGGAGGATGTACAAGCAGTGAAGGCGAACACGCGTCTGCCGGTGATGCCGTACAACAATGCGACGCCGAGGATCCTAATTGGACTGGATCATGCGCATTTAGGAGTACCCTTCAGAACCAAAAGTTATGGATCTGGAGGGCCGTTTGCAGCAGACACCGCACTTGGATGGGTGGTATATGGACCGGTGAACGGAAAGCCGAGCTCGCCGCTTCTGAGTTCGTGCCTCCTAGCTGTGCCCCAGGATGATCTTCTGGAGAAGATGGTCAGCGACTACTTCGAGACCGAGAATATCGGAGCGAAGCCGGTGCAGACAGTCGCAGCTGGCAGAGTGGACCTGGAGCCGTCAGTCGGAGATAGCGGCGACGCACGGGCCCTGAGCACCCTGGAGAAGACCACCAAACGTGTAGGCCAGAGATACGAGACCGTGCTGCTATGGAAGGACGACGAAGTGAGATTGCCGGAGAGCTACAGCATGGCCCTCAGGAGGTTCGTCAACATAGAGCGTAAAATGAAGCGCGATGTGGACTTCGCGTCGGCTTATATCCGGATAATGGACGATTATGTCAAGAAGGGATACGCACGACGACTGCCGCACTTCGGAGTGGAAAACCCGAACAAGCCTGGGAAAATCCGGCTGGTTTTCGATGCGGCTGCCAAGGTGGACGGTGTGTCTTTAAATTCAACGCTACTGAAAGGCCCACAGCGCTACATGCCCCTCCCAGCAGTGCTCTTCCATTTTCGGGAAGGAGCGGTTGGAGTTTGTGCAGACATCAAGGAGATGTTTCATCAGGTACTGATGGAGCCGAAGGACATATGCCCCCAGAGGTTTCTGTGGAGAGACGAAGACGAGATGGCAGTAATGACGTTCGGAGCGGCCTGCTCACCATGTTCGGCGGACTACGTGAAGACCGTGAATGCCTTGCGGTACAGCAGCACGGACCCGCGAGGGTCCAGGGCTGCCTGTCCATCAACGAATACCACTACGTGGATGACTACGTCGAAAGTTTCGCCAGCGAGGACGAAGCTATCGCCATCTCGACACGGGTGAGAGAAATTCACGCTGAAGCAGGTTTTGATTTGTGTCGATTTACCTCCAGTTCGGCAAGTGTGGTCAGAGCGCTGAACCCACTTGAGCCCATCGCCAGCGTCGGATGGACCGAAGCTGAGGAGAAGGTGCTTGGGATGTACTGGCAGCCGGCTACCGATGAGTTCAAGTTCGGCGTCAAGTACCATCGAGTCCCGAGGAACGTGATGACGGGGGAACGAGTCCCTACCAAGAGGGAGTTCCTAAGCCTGGTAATGTCTGCGTTTGACCCGAATAGAGAGGAGTCAACTGGGACGAGCCGCTACCGGATGAATTGGCCGCAGCCTTCGAGGATTGGCGGCAAGGGATGAGTCGGATCCAGGAGTTCCGATGCCCGCGCCACTACTTTGGCGGCGGACGCGTGCGGACGCTACAGCTGCACATCTTCGTGGACTCCAGTCAATCGGCGTTCGCAGCAGCGGCCTACTGGCGGGCCATGTACGAGAACGGAGACGTGCAGGCGCACTTCATAAGCTCCAAAACGAAATGCGCCCCGATGAGGACCATGTCATTCCCGCGACTGGAACTCCAAGCAGCGGTATTGGGCACGAGATTGATGGTCATCGTCAAGCAGGAGCACGGTGTGGCGATCAGCAGCTGTGCGCTATGGACGGACTCCAAGACTGTGTTGCACTGGATAAGCAACACCCACCGGAGATACAAACAGTTCGTCGGAAACCGGGTGGCGGAGATTTTGGAATCGACAGAGGCGTCCCAGTGGAGATGGATCCCGTCCGCCGAAAACGTGGCGGATGACGCGACAAGGCCGCGCAAGGCCGTGGACCTGAGCATCGGTTCGCGATGGCTAAGCGGACCGCCGTTTCTACGAGAACCAGAGGAGAGCTGGCCGAGATCGAGCGAGGTCTGGATTCCTTCGACGACCGACGACGAGGAAATGAAATGTGAGTTTGCCTTGGGCACGGTAAACTTTATATCCCTGCAGAGGTTCTCCAGCTATAATCGACTGGTGAGGACGACTGCGTGGGCGCTCAGATTTGTTCGACGATGCCGTGGAATACGTCGCGATGAAGAGGTCTACGGATTGACCGCGATGGAGTGCGCTGAAGCAGAGCGCGCATTGATACGGCAGTCGCAGCGAGAAGCGTTTGCTGAGGACAGCCAAGGAAACGTCGCCAAGGACAGCCGACTGCACGGACTGTCCCCATACCTTGACGAGGACGGAGTATTGGGAGCCAGTGGAAGGATCGACGACGCGACGTGTGTGCCATACAACGCACATCGGCCGATCATACTGTCTTACGAGGAGGCGCTGGCGGAAATGATCGAGCAGCAAAACCACGAAAAGATGTGCCACCAAAACACGGAGGCGACGATCGGATCGATTCGGAGCAAGTTCTGGATAACGAACTTGCGGAGACTGCTACGGAGGGTGGTGAGCAAATGCAACGTTTGCAAGCTGCGGCACGACCCACACGGCCCGAGATGGGCCCCCTGCCTGCGGATCGACTAGAGGCCAACGGATGGCCATTTAAGTCTACTGGCCTGGACTACTTTGGGCCGCTCTTTGTGACAATAGGACGTCGCACAGAGAAGAGGTGGGTGGCACTGTTTACGTGCCTGACCACGAGGGCTATCCACTTGAAGATGGCTCACGATTTGTCCACCGACTCCTGCATAATCGCCATGAGGAACTTCAAGAGCCGCCGTGGACCAGTGATCAGGATAAGGAGCGACAATGGGAAGCCGACCGCGAGGCCAAGAGGTTCAGCGAAGTGTTCGAGCCTGCACAGATCCAGGGCGAGCTGTCTTCTAAGGGAGTCGAATGGATCTTCAACTGCCCGGCGAACCCAGCTGAAGCCGGTGCCTGGGAGAGGATGGTGCAGTGCGTGAAGAAGGTGCTGGCGCACACAATGAAGGAGCTCGCCCCCAAGGAGCATGTACTGGAGAACCTGCTGATTGAGGCGGAGAGCATCGTAAACTCTCGTCCGCTCACTCATCTACCGGTGACGGTGGACCAGGAGGCTCCACTGACGCCTAACGATTTGCTGAAAGGAGCATCGGATATCCCAGATCTCCCCAAGGATGATGGACAGGAGCCCGTGAGGTCCGCTACTAGGAAGCAGTGGCGCATAGCAAGGATGATGCGCGATCGTTTCTGGAAGCGTTGGGTGCATGAGTACCTGCCAACTCTTGTGCGCAGGGAGAAATGGTGCAAGCGCGTCGAACCCATCCGTCGAGGAGACCTGGTATTCATCTGCGATCCAGCCATACCACGAAGGGAATGGAAACGAGGCGTCGTGGAAGAGGTGTTCACCGGGAAGGATCGAGTACCTCGTCGAGCAGCGGTGCGGACTACCGATCGAGCCAAGACTATGCGTCCCGCTTCGAAGCTAGCTATCCTGGACGTGGTGAATGCGGCTGCTTCACGGGGGTGGGGATGTCGCGGAACGGATTAGGCTATCGATAGTCAGGATTTTTATGAAGTCTAGTATTTAGTTTAGGTTATTTGGTCGCACTAAAATCGGGTAAAAAGGAACACATACTTGGCGGATAAAACACATCGATTTGCCCCATCACAGAAAGGGGAAGAGAAACTGCGGTATGGAGGATAAGTAATTATGTATCAGGTTAAGAACAATTCTCTTTAGAATAAAACGCTCGTTACACACCACATCACTTCAACAACTGTCCTGAGTGTTATAAGGCATTCCCGTGATCGGCCAAGCGGTGAAAAATTCTTTTATTCGCACTCTGCAAGATGATGCCCACGAAGCACTCACCCAAGCGGAGCCCCAGGCTGGAAGCCTCGGGCGTTCCCGCAACTGCGACCGCCAAGGCCACAGCAACTGGCACCGCGACCAGCTCTGCGAGTGTGGCTGGTGATCGGCAGAGGGCACAGACTCCGAAGGAAAGTGGAACAGCCGCCAGGAAAGCGGCAAGTAACCTGCAGCCCGAAGCGACGGGGCAGACTACGGATTCCACAACTGTAGTGGCGGCCTTAATGGAAAGGATCACACGTCTGGAGTCGAAGCTGGCGAAGGCAAGAGCAAGTGGAGGACAGGCAGAGGCCGCCAGAGATCCCGATGGAACCGGGGCACGCGGCGTTGGAGTGAGCGGTGCAGCGAATACACCGCCATGTTCGAGTGGAACGCTGCCACATCATGGAGCAGCGCCACGGCAGAGTTTGAGCGAAAACTGCCCAGGCAGATGAGGGACAATCTGGAAACGGATCTCGGAGTGACGCCATCGCTGCAGTTGCCGGCACAAGTGAGTGCAAATTTGCCGCCACAATGGAGTGCGAATTTGGTGCCGACGCTTGGCGGCCATTGGGCAAACGGACAACCTGTCTCAACAACAACAATACTGCGCTATTCTTGTGTGACCGCCGCAGCACAGCCGGTGCTAGGTTATGTTCACCCAGAGGTACCTGCGCCATCGCCCATATCATATGGAGCGCCGACGACAAGCATACAAGAATGGACGCCACGCAGACTACCTGATCTTCCCGAATTCGAGGGTCAGCCAGAGGAATGGCCAATATTCCTGTGTGCGTTAACGGAGACAACTGCAGCCTACCAGTGCACCGAGTTGGAGAACAACCAGAGGCTAGTGAAAGCCCTAAAGGGAGAAACAGTGAAGTCGATGCTCATCCATCCCAGCAACGTACAAGCTGTTATGGAGCAGCTACGATTCCGGTATGGACGCCCGGAGCAACTGATCCGCAGCCAATTGGAGAGCGTGCGCGAAGTGCAGCCGATTCAGGAGGCCAACATCGCGAGGATCGTGCCGTTCACGACGAAGGTTAGCAAGCTGTCAGCGTTCCTGCAGTCGACCGCGACCGGCAGCACCTAGCCAACCCAACCCTAATGGAGGAGCTGATAGCCAAGTTGCCGCTAAGCAAGAGGTTGGACTGGGCAAGGCACGCGGCCACGATACAGCCGTATCCGACGGTGGCGCACCTGAGCGAGTGGCTCCATGAATTCGCCAAACTGGTGTGCACTGTCACGGACGCCGGAGCCAGGGAACAACCGAAGCGAAGGATTCTGCACGCGAATAGTGTTCGCGAGGAGGAGCGATATGTCGATGCTGCCCTATATGCGAGGGACAGCACCAGGTCAGGGACTGCAAGGACTTCATCAGCACCTCTAAAACGACACGGATCGAGTCCTCGAGGAAGCGACGACTGTGCTTCTCGTGCCTGGAGCCCGGACACATGTCCCGGTTCTGCAGGAAGAGCCGCGGATGCAACGTCCTCAGATGCCAGAAGAGGCATCACCACCTGCTCCACGAAGTACCTGAACGATCCAAACGGCCGCCAGTCGCAGATGGGGGCCTCAGGAGGGATCAGGACCGACAGCCGTACAGAGACGGCAACAATCGGAGGGGAGTGCCACGGTCAGTGGATTCCAGCGAAAGGAACCATCCTACGTCGGCCGCAGTTGTAGACGCGCGACGTGAGCGGGATGAAGGGCGGTCGGCGTACGATCGCCAGGAGTTGCCGCACCGAAACCTCAACATCGACTCAATTGGATGCTACCTGCTGTTCAGGATTCTACCCGTGACGCTGTACGGCGAGAATACGAAGGTCGACACGTACGCACTGCTGGATGAAGGATCATCTGTCACTCATCGACGACGAACTCATCCGCACCCTGAACCTGAAAGGCGAGAGCCGACAGCTGAATGTGCAATGGTTTGGTGGAAAATCCGCCAAAGAGCACACGAAGGTGGTCAGCCTGCAGATCAGCGCAGCGGGCAAACCAAAGCGCCATGGGCTGAAAAATGTGTACGGAGTGGCCAATCTGAACCTTCCGATGCAGAGCCTGCGTCAGGAGGATGTACAAGCAGTGAAGGCGAACACGCGTCTGCCGGTGATGCCGTACAACAATGCGACGCCGAGGATCCTAATTGGACTGGATCATGCGCATTTAGGAGTACCCTTCAGAACCAAAAGTTATGGATCTGGAGGGCCGTTTGCAGCAGACACCGCACTTGGATGGGTGGTATATGGACCGGTGAACGGAAAGCCGAGCTCGCCGCTTCTGAGTTCGTGCCTCCTAGCTGTGCCCCAGGATGATCTTCTCTGGCAGAGTGGACCTGGAGCCGTCAGTCGGAGATAGCGGCGACGCACGGGCCCTGAGCACCCTGGAGAAGACCACCAAACGTGTAGGCCAGAGATACGAGACCGTGCTGCTATGGAAGGACGACGAAGTGAGATTGCCGGAGAGCTACAGCATGGCCCTCAGGAGGCTCGTCAACATAGAGCGTAAGATGAAGCGCGATGTGGACTTCACGTCGGCTTATATCCGGATAATGGACGATTATGTCAAGAAGGGATACGCACGACGACTGCCGCACTTCGGAGTGGAAAACCCGAACAAGCCTGGGAAAATCCGGCTGGTTTTCGATGCGGCTGCCAAGGTGGACGGTGTGTCTTTAAATTCAACGCTACTGAAAGGCCCACAGCGCTACAAGCCCCTCCCAGCAGTGCTCTTCCACTTTCGGGAAGGAGCGGTTGGAGTTTGTGCAGACATCAAGGAGATGTTTCATCAGGTAATGATGGAGCCGAAGGACATATGCGCCCAGAGGTTTCTGTGGAGAGACGAAGACGAGATGGCAGTAATGACGTTCGGAGCGGCCTGCTCACCATGTTCGGTGGACTACGTGAAGACCGTGAATGCCTTGCGGTACAGCAGCACGGACCCGCGAGCAGCCCTGGCCATCAACGAATACCACTACGTGGATGACTACGTCGAAAGTTTCGCCAGCGAGGACGAAGCTATCGCCATCTCGACACGGGTGAGAGAAATTCACGCTGAAGCAGGTTTTGATTTGTGTCGATTTACCTCCAGTTCGGCAAATGGGGTCAGAGCGCTGAACCCACTTGAGCCCATCGCCAGCGTCGGATGGACCGAAGCTGAGGAGAAGGTGCTTGGGATGTACTGGCAGCCGGCTACCGATGAGTTCAAGTTCGGCGTCAAGTACCATCGAGTCCCGAGGAACGTGATGACGGGGGAACGAGTCCCTACCAAGAGGGAGTTCTTAAGCCTGGTAATGTCTGCGTTTGACCCGAATGGAGAGGAGTCAACTGGGACGAGCCGCTACCGGATGAATTGGCCGCAGCCTTCGAGGATTGGCGGCAAGGGATGAGTCGGATCCAGGAGTTCCGATGCCCGCGCCACTACTTTGGCGGCGGACGCGTGCGGACGCTACAGCTGCACATCTTCGTGGACTCCAGTCAATCGGCGTTCGCAGCAGCGGCCTACTGGCGGGCCACGTACGAGAACGGAGACGTGCAGGCGCACTTCATAAGCTCCAAAACGAAATGCGCCCCGATGAGGACCATGTCGATCCCGCGACTGGTACTCCAAGCAGCGGTATTGGGCACGAGATTGATGAACATCGTCAAGCAGGAGCACGGTGTGGCGATCAGCAGCTGTGCGCTATGGACGGACTCCAAGACTGTGTTGCACTGGATAAGCAACACCCACCGGAGATACAAACAGTTCGTCGGAAACCGGGTGGCGGAGATTTTGGAATCGACAGAGGCGTCCCAGTGGAGATGGATCCCGTCCGCCGAAAACGTGGCGGATGACGCGACAAGGCCGCGCAAGGCCGTGGACCTGAGCATCGGTTCGCGATGGCTAAGCGGACCGCCGTTTCTACGAGAACCAGAGGAGAGCTGGCCGAGATCGAGCGAGGTCTGGATTCCTTCGACGACCGACGACGAGGAAATGAAATGTGAGTTTGCCTTGGGCACGGTAAACTTTATATCCCTGCAGAGGTTCTCCAGCTATAATCGACTGGTGAGGACGACTGCGTGGGCGCTCAGATTTGTTCGACGATGCCGTGGAATACGTCGCGATGAAGAGGTCTACGGATTGACCGCGATGGAGTGCGCTGAAGCAGAGCGCGCATTGATACGGCAGTCGCAGCGAGAAGCGTTTGCTGAGGACAGCCAAGGAAACGTCGCCAAGGACAGCCGACTGCACGGACTGTCCCCATACCTTGACGAGGACGGAGTATTGGGAGCCAGTGGAAGGATCGACGACGCGACGTGTGTGCCATACAACGCACATCGGCCGATCATACTGTCTCACGAGGAGGCGCTGGCGGAAATGATCGAGCAGCAAAACCACGAAAAGATGTGCCACCAAAACACGGAGGCGACGATCGGATCGATTCGGAGCAAGTTCTGGATAACGAACTTGCGGAGACTGCTACGGAGGGTGGTGAGCAAATGCAACGTTTGCAAGCTGCGGAAGGCACGACCCACACGGCCCGAGATGGGCCCCCTGCCTGCGGATCGACTAGAGGCCAACGGATGGCCATTTAAGTCTACTGGCCTGGACTACTTTGGGCCGCTCTTTGTGACAATAGGACGTCGCCCAGAGAAGAGGTGGGTGGCACTGTTTACGTGCCTGACCACGAGGGCTATCCACTTGAAGATGGCTCACGATTTGTCCACCGACTCCTGCATAATCGCCATGGGGAACTTCAAGAGCCGCCGTGGACCAGTGATCAGGATAAGGAGCGACAATGGGAAGCCGACCGCGAGGCCAAGAGGTTCAGCGAAGTGTTCGAGCCTGCACAGATCCAGGGCGAGCTGTCTTCTAAGGGAGTCGAATGGATCTTCAACTGCCCGGCGAACCCAGCTGAAGCCGGTGCCTGGGAGAGGATGGTGCAGTGCGTGAAGAAGGTGCTGGCGCACACAATGAAGGAGCTCGCCCCCAAGGAGCATGTACTGGAGAACCTGCTGATTGAGGCGGAGAGCATCGTAAACTCTCGTCCGCTCACTCATCTACCGGTGACGGTGGACCAGGAGGCTCCACTGACGCCTAACGATTTGCTGAAAGGAGCATCGGATATCCCAGATCTCCCCAAGGATGATGGACAGGAGCCCGTGAGGTCCGCTACTAGGAAGCAGTGGCGCATAGCAAGGATGATGCGCGATCGTTTCTGGAAGCGTTGGGTGCATGAGTACCTGCCAACTCTTGTGCGCAGGGAGAAATGGTGCAAGCGCGTCGAACCCATCCGTCGAGGAGACCTGGTATTCATCTGCGATCCAGCCATACCACGAAGGGAATGGAAACGAGGCGTCGTGGAAGAGGTGTTCACCGGGAAGGATGGAGTACCTCGTCGAGCAGCGGTGCGGACTACCGATCGAGCCAAGACTATGCGTCCCGCTTCGAAGCTAGCTATCCTGGACGTGATGAATGCGGCTGCTTCACGGGGGTGGGGATGTCGCGGAACGGATTAGGCTATCGATGGTCAGGATTTTTATGAAGTCTAGTATTTAGTTTAGGTTATTTGGTCGCACTAAAATCGGGTAAAAAGGAACACAATATTTGGCGGATAAAACACATCGATTTGCCCCATCACAGAAAGGGGAAGAGAAACTGCGGTATGGAGGATAAGTAATTATGTATCAGGTTAAGAACAATTGTCTTTAGAATGAAACGCTCGTTACACACCACATCACTTCAACAACTGTCCTGAGTGTTATAAGGCATTCCCGTGATCGGCCAAGCGGTGACATTTAGTTTTTTATTTTCAGTGAGTTTTCAGTTTTTATTTGCTTCAATTCATCAAATTTTCTTTTTAATGAATTCCTACAGTTCTTCAACTGCTTCACAAGAGGTTTTCCTTGAGCACCTTCATCATTTCCGGATTGACCATTTGTTCTTGTTTTTAAGCAGTTTGTTCTTGTTTTTGTTGTTTTATTGTTTTGTTGTTTGTGAGATGATCTAGGTTTATACTTTTAACTTGAAACTTTTGACTTGAGACTGTTTACAGGTGGTTTTTATTTGTGAGTTAAAATAACTGTTGATCGAGTTTTTATACCTTAGGTAAACTAACCCTCCTTTTTCTATCTCATTCTTGATTTAGAATTGAGAAATTACTTGACCATAACGAAAAAGTTAGGGAGGGAAAGAGAGATAAGAATTGGAGGGACAGGTGTCCACAGTTGGTACTATTAAAAACACCTCGTAAATGTGGAACATACTTTTGTCAAAATTCAAAATTGAAAAATTTGATAGAAATCAGTTTTTTGGATTTCCTCTAAATGGATCCAGATATAATCCATAACCTTTTCTATAAGGTTATAGAAACATACCTTCACCCACCTTAATACTTTCCATTTTTTTTTTTTTTTATGTCGTTTACTCTCTTCTAATTGTTATTATAAATATTTGCATTATTAATGGTTTTAGCAATGGCTGCACTACCAGAGGCAAGACTACCTAATGCACTTAGTGCAGTCAAAATGGGTACAGCACCACCAATTTTCGGTACATTAATGACACGAGGAATCTTTATTTTTTTTTATTTCTACCAATTGATTACTGACTGCTTTAGACGTAACCTTGATTGCACTCATTAGATCTAGATCTAGATCTAGTGGTTTCTGAGTTTTCAAGGCTCGTCTTCCTGTCTTGATAACATTTGAAAAACTTTTTACCTTTGATCTCCTCTTCCTACACTTTCTTTTTGTTCCCTTCTTCACACCCATCCCGAATTTCCTTTTTGTTTTCATAATATTTGTAACTAAGTATGCTGCTATTTTCTCTGCAATACTACTATCTTTTGATCTAACACGTTCCCACGCTTTATTTATTATTACTGCATCAGCCTTATGTCGTTCAGCTAGATCCTTATTTTGTGAATATGCAATATCATATAATCTACAAGCTTCATCCAATTGATTTACCCCACGATCACCGCGCTCCAACCTTTGTTTAAGCTTTGTTCCAGGTCCACAAAAACTATAGCCAGGAATATGTGCTTCAAATGGAAGTGTGTTAATTATTTTGCTGATAATACCACTACCTCGTTTAAAGTTTGAACTCTGACTGCAACACTAAAAAACTAAAACTTTTACCCATTTTATATAATGTTTAATCAAGGAGCATTTCTCATCAAATGAACTGCATTACACACGTGAATATGCGTTTAATACGTCAAAAACAAGAAATCTGTATTAGAAATATCGAGGGTTGTGATCAATCATTTAAAAATTCAGTGTCACGACATAGTTCTTTATTACCTAATACAATAAGAGCATTGATTGTCTGTCCGTCAAACTGTGGAAAAACAAATGTTATGATCTGTCTTATTGAATGTGCAAACGGACTTAAATTTGAGAATATATATGTATTCTCAAAGAGTTTATATCAACCAAAGTATGAGTATTTAGAGAAACTATTTAAACCGATAAAAGGTATGGCATATTATATATTCTCACAAAATGCTGAAGTTTTACCGCCCGCTAAGGCTGAAGAAAACTCTATTATGATTTTTGATGACGTTGCTTGTGAAAAACCAAACAACATTCGTTCATATTTATGTATGGGACGTCACAAATATATAGATTTTTTTACCTATGTCAAACATATACTCATATTCCAAAACATCTAATACGTGATAACGCGAATATGATTATAATGTTTAAGCAAGATGATTTAAATATGCGACATATATATCGTGATCATGTAAACACGGATATGTCCTACGATTCATTTATGAAAATTTGTCAAAAGTGCTGGAGCGATAAATACGGACTACTCATAATCAGTAAAGATAACGATATGGAAAAAGGAAGATATAGGAAGGGTTTTAATGAATTTATAATTATTTGAGTATATAAGTTTCGTTCTGTAAGCTATATTTTCACAGTTCATAATTAGATTCCAAAAAGAGTACATAATTCACTCTTACATTAAATGGTAATGAACCCATAAACATTACTTATTTGCCACCCATTGACTGGTGACTAAGAGTGTGCACTCATTGACTTTCATATGTACAACTCTATACCCAATGTTGATATAAATAATAATCTATTTCATACAGGTGATAAAGTTATTCAACTACCCATAGGATCATATGAACTCAATGATATTTACGATTTTCTAAAAAATAATCTAAAAGATTATGATCTTGAGAAAAAATTTCAATGGAAAGTAATAATAACACACGTCAAGTTTATATTACAACTACCAAGGAACCTATTTATTTTAATAGAAACAACTCAATTGGACAATTGCTTGGTTTCCATCAAAAAATAATCTACCCCGACCTGAAAAAAACATATATATCGGATCAAGCTGTCAATATTTTAAAAATAAATACAATACGCCTAGTATGAAGCGGACCATACATTGATAGTAGACAAGATCATTCATTATAGGAGTTCGGAATTAATGTTTCACCGGGCTATATATGAATATCACACCACATAATCTCATTTACTTACCAGTCAACACTAGAGAAATAAGTACACTCTTTATACACAAAACTGATCAGAACCGTGAATTCGTTTACATTTAAGGCTAAAACAATGATTATATATAATTAAAGAAGCGATACTTACCATCATCAGCACACTTTAAAACATAAAGTTATAGGAAGAGGATCGAAAGTAAAAAGACACACATTAACATTAAAAAACCAGTTAATTCTTCAATCACTGGGCTTCAAAGTAAGAGTTTAACTAAAGTTATGGGATTGAATGAAATATTGGCAGTACGAGCAAAACCTTTCTCTGATGATAGTACATCGAAAAAATAATTTAACAGTTATTCACCGTATCAACAATCATTTAAACCAAATGATGAGATAAAAATTACAATTAATGATAACAACATTAATTCAAATTCAAGATTTATATTTACTCCCCCATGAGAATCTTCTAAATTTTCGAGGATATATTGCCTTAATTAAGGAATGAGAAATAATTGCATGGCATACTTTTTAGATGAAATACGCTATGAAATAATTGGTGTTGAGATAGATAGAATCAGGTTTAGTGGTATGACTTCTACAAAAAGAACTTTGTTTCAATTTGAAAGCAAGAGACTTTACAATTTTGGATGGAGTGGAGGACCCGATTTCAATTTAGCCCCCCACTTTAACTTTTCAATACCCCTTAGAAATCTACTTGGATTTGCTAAAGATTTCAAATAAAGTATTATTAAATTGTAAACATGAACTAGTATTATTAATAGTAAAAAATTTAAATGATGTACTTGAGGAAGATAAAATTGAGAATGCACAAAGAGTCGAAAAATATCATCTCAATATGACTAATATTACATGGAAAATTCCTCACATAACACCCAGCGATTCAACGAAAATTAAAATGTATGATATTATAAAAAGTGGATCCAATCTACCGATTGCATTCCGCAGTTGGGATACACACATTAATCCTTAACTAAGTAACGGAACACATCATATTTGGAATGTTAAATTAGCTGCTAACAGTGAATGCACACGATTTGCCTTAATTGCATTTAAAGATAATCCCCATCTGATTACAAACAATTTAAGAAATCTAAAGGTCTACTTAAACTCTGAAAAATATCTGTACGATGACTTGAATTTGGACTTTGAGAAATATCGATTTGCTCACCTATATGAAATGTATGGCATGTTTCAAAGTAGTTGCTATAATCGAAGTGAAACTCCTTTACTATCACCTGCAATAATCGTAATAGACTTATCATATCAAAATGAAATGGTTAAATCGGGACCCATTGATGTTAGGATTTCAGTTGAACTTAGCAAGTCCGCTATCGAAAATGTTCAAGTATAGCCTACTGATACATGATCGTTTAGTTGAATATAACCCGTTGAATGGTCTAGTACAGCGGATTGTCTAACAATCAATTAATCAGTCATGAGTGAAGACATTGTTGCAATTGATGTTCAAGGATTTCAAGGAAATAATATTAAATGTATTCTAAAAGAAATTTGAGTCGTATTCAAAAACGAAACAATCTTGAACTCTAATTTTATCATAAACTCTCCACATGATTTTATTGAATTGAATAAAAAATGTAGAAAAACAGCTACTTGGCTAACAAAAAAATCATACAATTTATTGGAACGATGGTGTATACTTTTTTAAAGAAACACAAAGGTATTTAAGAGAAATAAATAGAAAAAAACAAATAATTTGTAAGGGATATCAAAAATGGGTTTTCCTAAAAAAATTTTTTAAAAATGATGATGTAATTAACATTGATGAAATTGGATGTCCCTCTCTAAAAATAATGAATGGAAACCACTTCCCATATTGTTCATTACATGCTCGAGATGGTGTCTGCTCCCTCAACAATGCTCATAAATCTTAAACTTTTACACAGAAGAAAACTTCTGACCACTTTTCCAACCAAAGAAGTTTAAGAAATGTCTGATTTTAATAACAATCTTAATATACCGAATTATTCTTCATTGATAAATAAAACTAATTTATTTATTATAACATTTGGAAATATGATTTCAAAAGAAGACTTGAAATTACTGCTGGAGTCAAGGGACATGTTCATGAGTATTAACGTGAAGAAGTTTATAAAAACAACATTTGGAGAACATTTAAATTTATGTACATTTTCAAATGATAATACAGAAACGAGTGCTTGTTTTCATTTTGTAATTCAACAATATAAAGTAAGAAAATTAAATTCCTCATATATTGAAATTCTAAAATATATAGAAAACCGATAAAAAAACTATTGTTTTGAATTTGTTTTCGAGAGTGGGTCTATCAACAGCTGATGCATTTTTAACATCTGTTTTCTAAGTATAATACAAGGATTTTTATCGACCAGACTTTAGTTTAAGATAAACATTCAGCCCATTACGTTAAAAAAAAGAAATGATTTTCTCGAAAATTGAAGAGTTCTTAAGCAGCATGGCAGTGAGATCTTTAAGGAACATGTTTCGAAGTTGAAATGTAATTCATTCCAAGTATGGGGAACACCTATCATCCTGTGCTTGGGTATATGATGATTGTTAAGTCGGACCTGACACCTGCAGGTGTATGCGTGTTGAAAAGAAAGAAGAAGATGCCTTAAATTGATGGAACAATACATGTATTTGTTTAAAAAACTCAATGGAAACTAATGTAATACGAATATGATTAAATAAAAACGTATTTGACTAAATAAATGATCTCATTTGTTTTTGTGTATATTCTGTTAGAAACACCACCACTACCATATATAGAATTTAAACATTTAAGATAACCCTCCCCTTAACTTAATACAAGTTAGAAGAAACATACTTTAGAAATTCACACTCCCTCCCCAATCTAATGCTCACAATTGGGGGAGGTTCTCGAACTTACGCTTGTTTTACACCACACAAATATGCGGTCTAATATCCCTCAAACAAACACCTGCTGACCACAAGACAGAAGAAATAATTTGAGGGGAATTAAAACTAGTGTAACTTGTATTTGTCTAAATAAACTGTCTAACTTGTGTAAATTCTAATAGAAGCCACCCCCTATATAGTTGAAACATTTAAAGCACGCTTGTTTCACACTCCCTCCCACATCTAATGCTCACACTTGGGGGAGGTTCTCGAACTATGCACGCTAAAGATCGAGGGAGGTTCTCGAACACCTCGAACAAGCGCTTGTTTCACACTACATCTACCATCTAATGCGGTCTAATATCCCTCAAACCAACATCTGCTGACCACAAGACTGAAGACAGGTTACGTGAACGAATATCACCCTAATTGAATAGACAGAAAAAGATCACTCTAAACAACCACAAATTGTACGCAAAACACCCCTCACACACACCTTTGGGATGAAAAATACAAGACAAGACATGAAAAAACACTCCACCCTAATTAGGTCATTATAACACCTGTGCTAAGTAACGGTCAACCCCACCCCCTTTTTCCCACACTTTTATTACTTAATTATGCTAATTAGGTCATTGAGGCACCTTTTTGCAACCATGCGTGACTAATGACGGTCACCCCCTTTTTTGACATGATTTATTACCTAGTGAACCAGGACCCCTAATCTTCTACTACTAAGCTGGTTTCTGGTCACTTATCATTCTTACACCTCTTTTTTTGAGAATCATGATCAATCATTTTATCATTTTACCAATCATTCTTCCATCAACTATAGTAGAAATCAATCAATGAAAGCATTGCACCTAAAATTTCTTATGTTAACTTTTAATACATTTTTGTCATTAACCAATTAAAACGGTACGACTTTAATTTGTATATTATAGTAACTAGTTTAAAGTTGATACTAATAATCTAACTTTAAAGTTGAATCTCGCTAAAATAAAAATAGTTTACTCAAGTATCTTCAAGTGAACTACTGCGTTTACTAGTTTCGAAAATATTAAAGTGTTCCGATCAACGTCTGCATCTAAATTTGTTAAGTCTCTTGTGAAAACTACAAATTAACTACATTACAAACTGTTACAAAAATAAAAATAAAAATCTTTTTTTTTTAATTTGTGAAGTGACTTTGTGAAAACAAAAATATATAAAAACAATCTATAAATTAATTACAGTACAAACTCTTTCAAAAATAAAAACAAAAGGTGAATAGCCAAGCCTAAGAATATTGCGAGTCAAGCAAGCAGAGGCTTTAAAAACCTATTTATATAATGTGCGATAATTGGAAAAAGAGACCAAACAGTTCCAAAGCAAAATGGAAGTTGTTACAAGTCACTCGGATTTAGACCACAAATTCTCAAAACACTCTGACCAACTGAAAATAAAAAATGGAGAGTTTCAGGAAAGGGATATCGAGTGCACATATATACAAATAATTACTAATCTTAACAAATACAAATTGAAAATATACTTGAATATAATCAGTTTCACTATTACTATTATTATTATTGTTATTTTTTTAATTATTATTTTAAAAAATTTCTAGTTTTTAAATTTTAATTTTATTTGTTCTTTTTTAAATTTTAAATTTCCTAATTTTAGCTTGAAAATTTAAATTCTTTATGTTTAATTTCCATTTTTATTAGTTCTTACTTTCTCGCTCAATTTAAATTCCAAAACGCCAAATTGTTTTGTTTAATAGTCGTGCGTTTTTAAATTGAGTTTCGTTACTGATTGCCTTAAGAATTTGTGGCAGTTGGTTCCAAGTGCGAACAGCATTTACAAGAAACTGCCTCCTTGTGCATAGGTATTTATACTTAAGGCTTATTATATTTCTGGTTCTTCTTGACGAACTAAAAGTGAGTTTTTCATAAAGATACGACGGCTCTTGTCTGCTTCTAACTTTATGGAGTAGTAATAGGACCATTTGTCCAGGATTTTAGTGGCATGTTAAAGATTTTAATTGTAACGTCACTTATATGGTCAGCTCTTTGTATATTATAAATATATCTTGGCACATTATTGAACGCTACCTGTAGCTTGCGCTGACCTAAGGAGCTGCAGTCACTGCATACCTCTACTCCGTAGAAAAATACATTTTTGCAATTGTCTTTTTTATTTTGGTCGGTAAGAAGTCTTCTATTAATGTAATCATCACGTCAATGTTTGATTAAACGTAAATCCTAGATTAATTGCACTTTTTACATACTCAATAGCCTTAATTTTTGCAATGCATTGGTAGCTATACCTCTTTTACCTACAACAAGACATTTACACTTTTTTGGGTTTAAACCATTTACTTTCGCCCACTAGCTAACAATTTGCAGTTCAGTTTGACAAACACTTATACATTCCTTAATTCTACGAATACGATGGCTTACATACAATTGAACATCATCAGCATACATGCGTACTTCACAGCTCGACATATTACTAGGTAAATCATTTACATACACTGAGAACAGTAATAAACCTAAGGCGGATCCTTAAGGCACACCACGCTTCAGACATAGAAAAGACGAATACACATTATTTACGAAAACCGGCGAGAAATTACATAGACATTTTAACTAAAGATAAAGAGATTTTTATGATTTACCGTGTCAAATGATTTGCTATAATCTAAAGAGTCAAAATGTTATGTTGTTAGTATCTATTTTTACCATGATGTCTTCAATTATTTTAATTATAGCTTTTGTACAGCTTCTGCAGATTATTTGATTGGTATTATATTAGATAATTTCCAACAGTCGGGAAATATTGATTGTGTCAAGGCAGAATTATTTATAAAAGTTATGAATGGTAATATTTTTGGGAATATTATCATTATAAATTTTAGGTTTATGTCGTCGACTCCAGTTGCATTTACCCTAATTAGTAACATTGATTTAAGGACATCAGACTCAATTACACACGCGAAACTAAAACTACGTTACAGGTACCATTCCCACAGCCGCAATTTATATTATCACAATTTCGATATGTATTTTGAGGTAGGTGGTCAAGATAGTCATCTTTTGTTACATCAGGTATTTTACAGCCTGAAAATTGTTTATTAAGTTCATCAGGATTGGCATCACATCGGGTGGTGTTGGATATACCAATTCCTGGTTTCTTAATATCAGCCCATTTCTGTTGACTTGTTATTATTATAAATCTGTTAAAGAAAATTTACATTTCTCTTGATTAATTAAATGTGAAAGTATCACGTTTGTCAATAAGTACCTTAATTGGGTGCACTAAATCAAAGGGTAATCATTCGATAGTGGCAAATGTACAAGACCTAGAATGTACAAGACCTAGAACGCTTCTGGGAATTAGAAAATTAAAATAAGTATGACATTGAAACCGAAGTTTGTGAAAACAATTTTAATAAAAATACCACCATCAATGTACAAGACCTAAAACGTTTCTGGGAATTAGAAAATGAAAATAAGAATGACATTGAAACCGAAGTTTGTGAAAACAATTTTAATAAAAATACCACCATTTCAAAAATTATACATATTGTTCGGATTCCATTTAAGGACGATACATCCTTAGGGGAATCAAAGCCACAAGCAATGGCTCGGCTTTTAAGCAGGGAAACAAAATTTCAGCGAAATGAAAAACCAAAAGATGCATATAAAATTTGTGTGAAAGAATCTTGGGCTCTTAGGCATATGGTTGAGTACTATTTACCACATCAAGCCGTACTTAGGGATTCAAGTTTAACTACAAAATTAAGAGAAGTGTGTGATGCCTCGGCCAAGACGACTAACAACAAAAGCCTTAACGATATCATGTGGGTTGGGCTTGGAGTCCAGAAAGAAATTTTTGATATCATTTTAAATTGGCGTAAGAGGGAATACGTTGTATCAGCCAACATAGAAAAAACATAAAGTCGTATAAATTAAAAACAGTAACAGACGGGAATACACGGGTATATATATAGCTACTACAGTTCTATTAGATATAGCAGATAATTTTAAAAAAGATAAAATTGGAAAAATAGTTAGGAATGACTTCTACATGGATGATCTCATGACAGAAGCCGATTCAGTGGAAAGTGCCATAAAAATTGTATAGCATATTTCTAGCGAATTTATGAAAGTAGATCTGAATTTAAGGAAATGGATTTCGAACAAGTAAGAAATATTAAAAGTAGTAGGAGATACTGGCGACAACAAGATAATAATTATCAATGAAAATCAGTTCGTAAAAACATTGGGACTTCACTGAGAACCACAAAAAGATGAATTTAAATTTAACGTTAGCTTAGGAAATACTAAAAAGGAAAATAGAAGAACAGTATTTTCCAATTTATCCAAAATGTATGATTTCTTAGGATGGTTAGCGCCAGTAACAGGAAAGCCAAGCTGGTTAAAAGATATAATAGAGAATTGGCCGTCCCAGTCAAAAGCTGAAAAACAGATAGGGATATTATTTAGAAAAACATTCGTTCAAACAAAAATTGAAATGAGTGATATATAAAAACAAAAAATATATCTTATCCGTGTTATTTATCGGTTAAGGTAGGGAGATGTGGAGAACAGATAATTATAAAAAGGAACAGGCATATCAATTTGGTCCAGAACTAAACAGTTTAAATAATAATAAAGAGCTTAGAATTTCTCTAAAAATTGTATGTTTGCATCCATTTATTGATCAGAATAAAATTGTGAGAGTATGCGGTAGATTACAGAATTACAATACTAGATAAAGCATCCTTGACAAAGGGAATGTCTTCATTGATTATAGAGGAGGACCTTACATAGTGGAATAAATTTAATGAGAACATGCATTAAAAGAATGGATGGAAAAATTAAAAAAAAAAACTAAATGAATGTACGAAATGTGCAAGACATCGACAAGTTACGGCACAACAAGCTATCGTAAATCTACCAAAATATAGGCTAACAATGTCGTACCTCTTTCTAAATACAGGTATAGATTATGCAGGGCCCTATTATTTTAGATGCTTTAAGTATAGAGGTCAGAAAACATACAAAGGGTATATAGTTGTTTTCGAATGTATGGCAACAAAGGCAATACATCTAGAAGTAGTAAGCGATTTAACTTCTAACCCGTTTCTAGCTGCGCTTAGAAGGTTTATCGCAAGAAGAGGAAAGTGTGCGACCATTTACTCCAGTAACGAAACAAATTTTGTAGGGGCAGCAAGAAATTAGACGAAAAATTGTCGAAAGCAATTAAAAAAATTCTGCGATTGCAAATCAACTCGGAAATGAAGGCATTTTATTCCCCCGGCAGGACCTCACATTAAAGGTATCTGGGAGGCGTCGTTAAATTTATGAAATACCATCCAAAACGTGTTACTGGTGACGGTAGTTTGGCATACTAAGAGATGTCAACACTGTTATGCCAAATAGAAGGAGTGTTAACTTCGCGACTATTATATTTTTCAGATTATGTAATAGGCGATCACCGTTGCATGTGATTGAGCCTATATATAAAAATAAAAAAATAGGGGTTGTTCCACCTATACGGAAATTAATCCAAAAAATGAATACAGATTTTTGAATTAAATGGAAGGTTTATTACTGACTTACCTTACAACAGATGTATAAATGGAAAAGATGAAAATTGTCATTCATCAAGATGGCCGTTACAAAAAATTCAAAAAGTGCATAAGGGTAATGACGAGAATGTTCGGGTAGTAAAAGTCAAGATGTAAGACGCATGCATTTCTCGACCGATTACCAAAGTTTGCCATCTTGAAGGAATCAAGGCTGTAGAAGATAACGAAGAAAAATCCCAGCCCAAAAGGATAACTAGGGGTAAATCTGGGATATCCAAACTGTGGTTGGTAATGAGTATGCTGATGTTGATGTTGTTTTGTCAAGTATCAAAAGCATCAACCACCAACGAAAAGATGCCTAAGTATAAAATTGAAAAAATTAATAAAACGTCAGCAGTAGCTAGGAAACGCGGATTCTTGCACAATTAGCATATTAATGGACCCCATGGAAATAATTTCAAAAACTGAAGATTTTTAAGAGAGATATAGTGGATGGTCTCTTAGAAAATTAATTCTCTTGGAAATAAATTTGAATCATTATATACCGATGGCTGCTTAATCATTCATACCACTACCTCTTTCCTTTTAACGAAAAAGGCGATAGTCAACGTATGTAATGAAAATAATCACTATTGTTTTAAATGGGCCTTAAGTGATGAAATAATATTATATTTCACATTCCCCTTCGAAATAGAATGTATAAAACATTTTCTAACCATACTCAATGAGATTAAACATTTTCGGATATAATGAAGATGCCAAGGAAATAATTGGACCCCTTTTCAATCGGAAGTGGAAAGACCTCTTCACATCAATATGTTGTTTTTGGAAGACGGGGGAAATGGACATTATATGTGCATTAAAAATATTTCAAGGTAAATTCCTCATTGACTTTGTTTGTCTCTAAACAATTAAATAATTTATTCATTTTTCCTTTCAAAAGACTAATGACTGCACAAAAAGGAAATCAGAAGAAAGCGAAAAGGTCTCAAAGATGCCGCAGCCCCAAAATAATACTGTGGAATTTACACAATTTCAACGTCAGCTTCAAGTTCCATTAGTTGTCTCCGCGGATTTTGAATGCATTCTGGAACCAAAGAATCTTGAAGTGATATATATTATATTATTATTATATAAAGTGTACTTTTGATTCTAGACTAGATAAATTTGTTTTGGAAGCAGGAATAAGTTCAGGAACCAGTTTTGTAAATTCATTAATCGAAAATCTTACAAAATTGAGTATGGAATACACTAAATAAAATAGTTCCTATTAGAATGACTTTAGGAGAGATTACTGTCATTTCACAGGTAATTTTGGGGGTGCAGCTCACTCTAAATGTAACTTGAAATTTAAAGTAAACAAATTCATACTAGTATTTTTTTTATAATTTTTCTATATACGACTGTCATTTATTTATTCAAGTACTAGAAATGATTCGCGGTGAAATTTTCGTAATACCAATTAACAAGGAAAACTATTTTTCTATTTCGAAAAAAATAACAAGTTTTGGTGGAAATAGTTTTGAAATTCGTTTTCTCTATACCTATAGGTTCATGCCCTCAAGTTTGGATACCTTAGCATCTAATTTAATTGACGATCAAATGAATACTGTGAAGACATGTTAAAGAATTTCAACTTATGCACAAGAAGGGCATATTTCCGAATGAAAATTTGGATTCCGTTAATAGACTCGAAGAATCTTCCCTTCCACCAAGGAAGCATTCTAAAGTAATTTAAAGGAAAGGGAAAACCTCATAAATTCAACTTGAATTGCTGACAGATATATTTATGCATAGATTTATTCAAAAAAGCATTCGAGGTGGTTTAGTCCAATGTTGTCATAGCAAAAGCAAATGATAAATATTTGTCAGATTACGATTCCTCGAAGGAGTCTTCATTTTTAATGCATGTGGATGCGAATAACATGTATGGTTGGGCAATGTCACAAACTTTACCATATAAAAACTTTAAGTGGATGTCTACCACAAACATAGAAAACCTGGATATTCATAATATTCCAATTGATGGTAAATATGGTTATTTTTTGGAAGTAGACCTAATACATCCGTACCGTTTACAAGATCTTCATAATGATCTTCCATTTTGCCCATCTTTTGTCCACGAAAGGGGATAAGGTAAAAAATTAATTGCTGACCTGGAAAAAGAAAAATTATGTAATACATTATCGGATTTTGCAACAATGTATAAAAAATGGGTTAGTACTGAAAAATATTCATAGAGTAGTTCAATTATTGCAAAAGCATTGGTTGAAAAATTATATGAATCATAATACTTTCCATAGGCAAAATGTAAAATATTTTTTTAAGTTGATGATAAACTCTGTTTACGGAAATACGATGGAGGATCCCGAGCACAGAGTCGATATAAAGCTCGTTAGTACTTGGGAAGCTCCTAATAGCAACAAGACTGGACAAAAACCACATTGTGCCAAAACTTTAATTTCAAAATCCAATTTTCATAGAGCAACTTAAATTAATGAAAATTTCTAATTTCAAATGAAATTTCAATTCAAATAAATAGATTGTCCGTTCTATTTAATAAGTCCATGAATTTAGGATTTCCAGTAATGGACTTATCGAAATGGAAAGTTTCAGGAAAAGTTACTCTTGAATTATAGGGATACTGATTCATTCATACAATAAAAACTGAGGATTTTCGTTATGATCTTGAAGCCAAATTTGATACCACGGACTATTCAGACGAAAGGATTAAACTCTATAATTTTAAAAGAGTAAATAAAAATGTTTAGGTGTCTTTAAAGATGAGTTTAACGGTAAGCTAATGACAGAATTTGTAGGTCTATGTTCAAAGGTTTATTCTTATAGAACAGATCAAGTTGAATCTTCACACAATAAAACAAAGAGACAGAGTTCACGAAATCTTACAATTGAACACTATAAAAACGTTTTATTAACTGGCACCCCACTTTAGAGTTAAGTAATGAAGATCATGGTTCGATATCAATAAAACATCAGAAACTAATTGAAAAGACATTTTAGAAAATTTTGAATGGGTAGAAACTAATTAATTTTTCTTGGGTGAGATGATACATAACAATTATGTTAATGATGGAAAATCACTATGATTCAGACTTTGGAAAATATAAAAAAAAAACAATATTTTGAGTTTGTAAAAATTTTATTTATTCCAAATTATTTTTAAATAAAGATAGTACAAAAATATTATTAAACTAAGCATAAGATAAGCTGAATATATAAAAAACTTAAATTAAATAAATCACTTGTTATACTACAAAATGGCTTTCTTATTTCCATTTAGCTAGTTTCCGAAAACCTCAGCCACTTAACTAGAACTTTATTTCTTTTCGCCTTACAACTTTTTCGATTGGGAATCGTGTTTTTTTGAGTTCTTCTTTATAGAATCCGTCCTGATTCGGACTACCATCTAAATCTTTAAGTAAGTATGTTTTAGGGTAGGTATTGTTCACCTTTTTAATTTTAAAGATTTCAGTTGTGTAGTTTGGTGTATACCCTTTCTCAAAATCATGTTTATATTTACTAATACGAACGTGGTTCCCTTTACGGAATTTACTTGGAACAAATATTTTCAAGTGATTATAGGACGTTTGTAATATTTGTTTTTCATTGGAAGAATTGACTCATTTTAATTGTTCTATGCATTCGATTATTATATTTATTAATTAATTGCTTATACATATCTATTCACTTATATTTTTCATTGAAACTAAATTCTCGCCACATTAGTTCTTTAAGAGTTCTATTAAAACGTTCAATTCTAGATGCCTTTAGAATACTGAAGGTTGAATACTGATTTATCTTATAACTTTTCATTAATACTTCTAATTTCAAATTAAAGAATTTAATACCATCATCACTTTGCAGGTTTTTTGGTGTTCCATGACCCGATTTAAATATTCTTTCCATGGCTTGAGAAACATCATTAGCACTCTTTGACTATAATGCCTCACCCCAACCAATTTTCGAAAATGTGTCTATAACAGTGTACCCATCGTTTGATTTTGAAAAGGCTCCCATATTGACCAAATCTGCTTGCCACATCATTTATAACCCTTGTAATCACTCGCCTTCGTTGAAAGTTTTTTCAATATGGTCCATAATCATATCTTTCTTATAACGCTTAATCATATTTTTCTAATCGGCTGAAAAGCGACACCTTCTATCTCAATTGTGGTTTTTTTCTGACATGATATTGGCTTTATTACATATTTAAAAATGTAATCCTCAATGCTTTTAATCTTTTCTAGAATTTTGGCAAACGTTTGTTCAGCGCTGTCTGCTCTCTTATTATGGAATTCAATTTTCTTTTCAAAGCTTGAAATTTTTGTTAGTCGGCTATTAATATTTTGAGTTATAATTTTTTTTAAATCTTCTCCCAATTTTCCGATGTTCTTATCAGTATATTGTTTTGTTGCTATCGTCGCTTGCTATATCGTCGTTATCTAAAAGTTTTGTTCCATTCTTGATACGTTAATTTTGAGCATTTAAGTTACCGTCCTCATCGATGAATAATCCTTCAGTAGACTTAAAACGTCTTTTCAATTTTTGTGATCTTTCTTTATCAGCAAAAATAATGTCCAAGCTTGTCGACAGACATTTATACCCGTTAAAATACCCATTTATACCCATTAAAATATAATCCTTTCCTCATGCGACTCCTCTTGTATGGAAAAAATTTCATTATTGTGACTAGTGCTACACGCTGCTTTCGATGCCACCAAAATTTTCAATCGCTCAGCTAACTCAATAACATCATTCCAGTATACATAGTTTGGAGTTGATTTCTAAAGGGTCATGTAACCAAACCTGTTTTTGAGCGAAGTGGAGTAGACGTTGTTGGATTGAAAGTGTTGTCTATCGACTTCTTAATAATATGGCTATATTTGTATGCTCGTGTACTCTTAATTCGGTTATTAAGACAAAGCCTACTCAATGTATATTCGTTTCTTATATAATTTTTTTTTATACATCTTTCGATCATAATCATCATAGTTTTCAAATTTACTAGGAAAAATTAGAGAGTACAGACCAATTATCTTTAATTTCTTTATTCCCCATTGCTAATGAATTATTTGCAGTTTTTTAGGTCCATAACCTTTATCCAATACATTTCCTCTGGTCAAATTACTGATATTAAAATCATAATTATAACTAGTGTTTTTATCTTCTAGATCTGCGTCTAGACCCATATCGACCTCTTCTCTATACATTGCTGAAGGTGTTGCCCCTTCTTTTTCAATCTTTTCCGTCTCCTTTTTCTGTTTTCCTACATCTTCCTCTATATTCGTCTGTTAAAAGAATTCATTATAGGAATGACTTTCATCTGAAGACCTTCGTGAAATTATATTTCGATTAGATTGGAGGTTTTTCTCATTAGTTTTAATGTATAAATCGTCCAACTCTTTCTCATCATCTTCGTATTTTGTATATTTATTCAATTCCCGTTTTACTTTTATACTGTCTTTTACATTAAATGTCTTTGGTTTTTTTTTCCTTAACAAGTTCATGTAAGGGTTCGGTAATGGGTTTAAAAGTTTCCTTCAATTGTAAATTCGTCTGATTTCTAACTTGTTTGAGATCATCGAATTTTCGCTTCAATGCTTACCTAGCTTTGGTTAACTGATACAAAATATTCATCGTAGTATATTTGACAAACTTTCTAGAGCAAAAATTTAAATTTTTTCGAAATTCATGTAGACACTCCTGAGTTACCAAACAATTACTGTTTAGGAAACGCCATTATCTGTAATATTTATATACCATTTGGCGGTGTCCTGATTGCCGTTACCTCTAGCCTAACATCTGAAAGAATTCTCATTCATATACCCAATGAAATTGAATTTCTAAACGTAAAAGTTTCTTTGCAATCTTTATCTGTTTTTGTTCCATGTACCTGGCTCTGACCTAGTAATTTATGAGCACCATCTGTCTGCAATAAAATCTGTTTTATCCCTTCTTTCTAACAGAGACCTTTTTGATTGTTTTAGGTGACTTTAACCTACCTGATATTTCTTGGTCTCCTCCTACTGACTCATTTGTCGCTATGCCGTTATCCGCCCATGATTTTGTAGATAGCCTTTTAGAATTATCGTTACAGCAAGTAAGCTTTAAAAAAAATTCCTTAAGAAGACAATTAGATCTTGTTTCAGACCCGTCTGAAATCACAGTATGTAGAATTGACGCTCTTGTTGTACCTGAAGACCCGTATCATCCAACTATGGAACTGACAATTTGCCTCCCCTGCTGTGATACCCTCTCTCCTTTAGTTTCTCCAACTAAAATGAGATGTTTTCGTAAATGTAACTATAATAAACTTAACGATATGATTTCTCATTATAATTGGACAGACTTGTACAATTGTACAGACATTGAAAGTGCCACTGAACTATTCTATACAGTCTTAAATACGTTTTTTAATGAATGCGTACCTGATCGGTTTCTTTCAAACCTAAACAGACATCCTTGGTTTACCAATGCGCTTCAAAGACTTAAAAACCTTAAATCTAACACTTATAAAAAGTATACAAAATCGGGTAGACCAGCAGACTTTTCGAAATATGTTGTGGCTCGAACAGATTTTAATGTTCTCAACAGTCATTGCTACTCTATGTATCTAAGTCGATGTAAATTAGAATTTTCAAACGATCCGAAACAGTTTTACAATTTTGTTAATGCCAAGCGTAAGGCATCGGTATTGCCTTCATCGGTACATCTAAACTCAATGGAGGCATCGACGGATTCTGAAATTGCTGATTTATTTGCTGAGTTTTTCTAAACTACTTATAGCTCGACAGCTTGGTCAAATTCTAACTACCCTAATCTCTTAAATAGGGGAAATTGTATTTTCTCCCTGTAATCACCGAAAGCTCTCTCGTAAGAGATTTACCAACAACAACGTCAACATGTTCTCCCGGTCCAGACGGACTTCCTGGATGTGTGCTTAAGTTTTGTGCGTCAACCATTTGTAAACCGATTCTTAAACTTTCTAATTTGTCTATTTCATCATCAGTTTTTCCTTCTATCTGGAAGGACTCTTTTATTATTCCACTCCATAAAAAAGATGCGAAGGAAGATGCCCAAAATTATAGAGGAATTTCTAAATTGTCGGCAATTCCTAAAGCATTTGAACGTATTATCACTTCTCATTTGCAACATTTATGTTCCTCGCTTATATCACCGTGTCAACATGGTTTTGTTAAGCGAAGATCGACCACCACCAACCTTCTTGAATTTTCATCTATTGTAATAAATGGGTTTAAGAAAAAAATGCACACTGACATTGTATATACAGATTTTAGTAAGGCCTTTGACTCCGTTAACCACTCACTTCTTTTATTTAAATTAGATCAGCTTGGGTTTCGTGGTAATCTATTATCTTGGATTTCATGTTACTTGAATTAGAGGACTCAGAGGGTTATATTCAAGAATGCTGTTTCAAAATTGATCTACGTGACATCTGGAGTGCCTCAGGGTAGTCATTTGGGCCCTTTGCTGTTTACTTTGTTTATTAACGATCTTCCCTCAATCATAACACATTCTCGTGTACTAATGTATGCTGATGATGTTAAGCTTTGTTTATCATATAATGATATAGCGTCTGGATTTAACTTACAGTCAGATATTGATTGTTTTCATGGATGGTGTGAGTACAACCTTTTAAATTTGAACTGCCTAAAATGCAACGTTATGACTTTTTATAGGGGTACTCATACGTTTATCAGTTACTTTCTTAAAAATACGCCACTTGACCGTATAAATTCAGTTAACAATTTAGGTGTTCTTCTTGACCCTAAACTTAAATTTCACTGCCACATTATGTCCACTGCTAACAAAGCCATGAGTGTTCTTGGGTTTATAAAGCGTTGGTCAAAAGAATTTGATGACCCTTATACGACTAAATTATTATTTGAACTGGGATCAAAACGTAAGGCTTCCATCCTACGAGAGTAGATTACAATTGCTTAATTTACCTACACTTGTAAAACGTAGAACAATGCTTGGTACTATTTTTATACAAAATCTTATAAGAGGTGACATTGATTCTGCAGAACTTTTAAACCGCCTATGCACGAGCCATTTAATTTGTATTTCAACATCTATCCCGGTATTAAAATCTAATATTTTAACACATTTGCTTAATTCTTAGTTATGCCTTATATTTTCTTTTGTGTCCCGTCTCTATTTGTTTTATGTAAGTATCTTCCTCGCGAATTCGCATTTTTTGCCCAAATTGATAAAAGGGCCCCGCGCGTAACAAGCACGTGCTTGGTGTCGTTGGGCCACTTGTTTGTACTGTTCGAAGTGCATCAACGTCCATATATATAAATTGTCATTACTTTTATGAATATTAAATTTTTCATCAGCCATCTGATTGATGAAATTATCCTAAAGAGATGTGTACCTTTCCCGCATGTAGAGGATGTGTTCCTCCAACTCGAGAGCAATAGATTCTCCAACCTTTGTTGCTTTGTGCTCCGCCTTAAGGATCGGGAGTCTTACATTTTCATCCATGTCTTCGATATCAGCGTCTTTTTTAAATTTATTGAATTCATTCATCTTATTTTCATAGTTTATGATACTGATTGAGGATAGTTACCAGCTGTTCTAGTCTATTGTTAAGGAAAATCAAAGTTCTTGTTCACTAGACGACGATCAATGTGAAATAAAGACTTAGACTGTGAATTTCAACGCGTGCGGGCTGACACATACACGTACCCACACATTGATTTTCTATCCCCAAATGATATACCGCTTATGACTTCACATCTTCTACGAAAGCAAGTAGAAAATCGAGGCACAGGTGTCCACAGTTGTACGTATCAAAGTCTTGAACTCTATCGTAGTTGTATTGTATTCTATAACCCAAGTATTTCACAATTTTTCTATGTATCTGAAGATTCCCAAAGCTATCGAAATAATGTGTATTATTTTTATTATATGCAACCCAATGTGTCCCACTTGATTGTGATTTATCTCGGTTTACTATATCACATTCCCGACTCTCATTAATACACCTCTAAAATGAGGGATATGTTTGTAACCAAAACATATAATGTCGATATTTTATAGTGGTCTATTGCGTAGCAGAGAAATTGTTTTTTTCCCTTCTAAATTCCTTTCCCCTGAATATAGGTAATAAGCAAGCTCCAATTTTGAGTACATTAATTACACGAGGTATTTCAACATTTTTCTGAGAACCCATTGATTGATCTTAAATTGCACTCAAAATGTCTAATGATTTTTGTTTTTTTAATGTCTTAGTAGCGGCATTAATAACAGTCGAAAGGTTTGAAGAAAACTTCATTGTGTTCTTCTATATCGTTTTCCTCCCCTTCTATTCCCTCTTATTCAATCCCATCAAAAATTTTTCTTTCACTTTCATAATATTTGTAACAAAGTATGCTGCTGCCTTTTCACCAAGGGTGCTATCCGTAACGCGACCACGCTTTGTCAATCAATATGGAGTCGGCTCTATATCGTTCACTCAATGCCTCGTTTGTAGAATATGCAATATCGTGCTCTTTCAGGCTTCATCCAATGGGTTTATTCCTTGATCATCGTGTTCCAAACGTGTATATAACTTTGTACGCGGTCCACAAAAATTATATCCCGGAATATGGGCTTCAAACGGTAAAGTATTGATAAGCTTATCGACAACCCTACCACCGTGTTTACAAATAAAAATACGATTGAAGCGAATATAAAAACTTTTCCGCATTTTATTGATGTTTAATCATCAAAGATTTCTAATTGAATGAAGTACATTAGATTGAAAAAAGCAAAAAACAAACAAAATTTAGTTAGAAATATTAACGGTGAAAACGAGAAAAATCTACCACCACGACACCGAACACAATAAGAGCTCTAATTGTCGGGCCTTCCAATTGTGGTAAAACTAATAGAAAGTCCCAATGGACTAAAATTCGATAATGTTCATATATTTTTAAAAAGTTTATATCAACCTAATTATGATTACTTGGAGAAACTAATCTAACCGATAAAAGGAATGGGATATCATACATTCTCCCATAATGACGGTGTATTAGACCCCAGTGAAGCCAAAAATAATTCCATTATTATATTTGATGACGTAGCTTGTGAAAAACAAGACAACATAAGATCCTATTTTTGTATTGGTCGACATAAAAATATCGACTTTTTTATTTATGTCAGGCATATAGTCATATACCGAAACATTTGATTCGTGAAAATGCCAACTTTATTATAATGTTTAAACAAGATGATTCAAATATGCGGCATTTATATCAGGATTATATTAACTCTGATATGAACTTTGAAACACATTTGTAAAAATTTGTCAAAAATGTTGGAAGGATAAGCACGGATTCCTCTTGATTAGCAAGGATGATGAAATGGATAATGGAAGGTTCAGAAAAGGATTTGATCAATTTATTATGATTTAAGGAGTGATATCAATAAAAGGTTAGATACCTACAATCACACAGTTTATCTATATATTTCAATATGTCTAGATCACTTACATTATCTTTGAATGGAAATAGTTCCATTATAAATACAAACTTTTTTACACTTCTCGAATCGAATGGGCAATATGAATGCGCTCTTATTGACTTCAATATGTATAATTCGATTCCAAATATTGACGAAAGAAATCATTTATTTCACATTACTAGTACTGGAACCACATCATACAAATTACCTATCGTTCAGATCAGACTGTGAACATATTAAAAATTAATACATTTCGTTTGGAATAATAATATAATTTAGCATTAATGTTCCACCTGGGTATAAAATGACAGTGACAGTGATGAAATAAGCACACTGTCTATACGCATTGTTGACCAAAACGGTGATTTAGTAAATTTATGTGATGAAAACGTTTTGATTCGCATGCACATTCGGCTGATAGAGTGATTATTTATAATAAAAAACATAGCCTAAGTCGACAGCCAAGCATAACTAATTGCAAAGCTTTAGAAAGAGGACCATGAGTAAAAAAACTCACTTTGAAAAATAAAAAAAGTTGAGGCTAGATGTGTAAAGAACTACAAGAAAACAAGATTGATAAAATGAAATTTCATGAAGAAATTTACCAATTTATCGAGCAATTTAAAGGATGAAATGGGTCAGCACATTCAATACTTTCTAAAAACAAAAACTATGTTTATGAATCAAGGTGGACATGATCTAAAAACTACAAACTATGGTTAACACTTTACATTTTGTAATACTTATTTAACATCGGCAACGTGCGCATGCGTCTTCTATGCACCTCGCCAGGACGGAGACAGAAAATGAATTTCAATGTATAACAAATCATGATCGAAAAATCAAAGTAATTGAATAAATATATTTATTATGCTAGAAAATAAACTTGTGACTTTTTATTTCGAGTTTAAATTACTGGTATACTTGTGCATTGCATTCTTTTGGGAACGTGTCAGACATACATAGGTAGTCGATGACCGTGCCCCTCGCACTTGTGTGCGGCATAAGATCATTGGCGCGAGACCAGTGTGTGAAAAACTTCATAGTTTCGAAGATCAATGTAACCGTGTTCTAATTAATACCTTAAAACAACTAACTGAATTAGAAGAAAATTATAAATTATTAATCGCACATAGTAAACGACGAATGAAACGCGCTCCTTTTCAGTTCATAGGGTCCTTATACTGTTTTGAATTATGGATGAGGATGATAGGGTACAATTAGAGCAAAATATGAAAAACTTGTTGGATAACCAACACAGCCTAAATGATCTAGGCAAAAAGCAGCTGTTTATCGTGGATTCGACGGCTAATATCCTTAATAAGACAAATGAGTAAATTAATAACAAATTCAAATACATGAATATGCGTATAGAGAATATGACGGCGATACTACAGGAAAGCTATTTCGTTTATAAGCGAACGATAAGATATTAGCAGCGCAATATGATATACAGTAAATTCAGAGAGGCAAAATACATTATCATCAGCTTATGTAGGTGATAATACGGATGTTCCAAAAACTGTTTGGAACCAAACTAACAAAGGAATTAGAACATTTAAAAGGAATACGTATAGAATTAAAGGGGTTGAATGCGCATTAAATAACATTACTTAACTTAAGCAGGAAATTGCAAGGCATAACATTTGGCCTGTAAAGGGTCCGATACACAAGCGATAGCAGATGTGCACTTGAAACCCCCAAGGATAAGCAGGTGTGTCTGCGTGGGTCATAAGATAAGAGTAAAATGAGATTCTCATGCTAGGTACGTAAGCGTTGAATATTAATAAAGAAATCAGTTTGAAATAGTAACTCAACAAATGAAGACGTCCTTATTTCTGGTCGCTCTATTAAAAAATATAACCCCCTATCCATGGACAAATTATTTATTAATAAGTTCTGATGTTCGAATTAAATTTTATCAAAAATTATAGCTACCATACGAAGAATCGGAAAATTTGTGGGAAAATAATATGAAAAAATTATATATTTGCTGTTTTTTAACATTTAACCCTCTAACCTTGAAAATAGCATTTTTTAAATAGTTCTGAATGTCGAATTAAATTTTATCAAAATCGGAAGTATTTATCATATAGCTGCCATAAGATCGACCGTAAAGTTTGTGGCAAATTAATATGAAAATATAACCTCCTACCTTTGGAAATAACATTTTTAATAAATTCTGAAAATCGGACGTCTATATCATATAGCTCCTAAGCTTAAAACGGTCAGAGAAGTTATGAAATAATTTTTATTCCCGTTACTCGCTAACCTTCCCACACAATCATCCCTGTTTGACAAGTTTTAGTTAGACAAATGCTAGCTTTAAACGTTACAATTTTAATTTGTAAATTAAGTAACTAGTTTAAAGTTTATACTAATAATCTAACCTTAAAGTTGATCAACGTCTCCAACAACATTTTTTAAGTCTCTTTGAAAAACTATTAAATTACATATACAAACTAACTAAATTACAAACTGTTACAAAAATAAAAACAAAAATCTTTTTTTAATTTGTGAAGTGACTTTGTGAAAACATAAATATTTAAAAACATTCTATAAATTTATTACACTACAAACTCTTTCAAAAAAAAAACAAAAGGTGAATAGCCAAGCCTAAAAATATTTCGAGTCCTGCCGGTGGTCATACAAGATACCCCGAAAAGTTTATTTTTGAAGAAGGTTAGGCTTGAAAAACTCATTTATATAATGTGCTTCAATGCTTTTTTCCGGTAGGGTTAATTTTCAGCTATTTGCGGAATATATGCTCGTCAAAAAGGATGATTTGAAAACGGAGACCAATTCCAAAGCAAAATGGAATTTGTTACAAGTCACTCGGATTTAGACCACAAATTCTCCAAGCACTCAGAAAATAAAAATTGGAGAGTTCCAGGAAAGGGATAACGGGTTGACCCTAGTCCGAATGAATTTCAATCATTATAAACCGCTTTCTGGCTCCTCATATATCCCAACACCACGCAAGCTTGCTTTGTAAAAAAGCAATAATAAAAATCAAAAAAAACAGTTACTCATACTGTTTTAAATGGACTTTGATTTCATCACTTACAAAGACAACAGGCAAGCCTAGTATGTGCTGCACGTATAAGGTTGATATAAGAGCTGAAAGAATCGTACTAACTGGAATAAATTTGGATTTCAGTGGGTTAACATTTTTTTTTGTATTTATTTTATTTTATTGCTTATCCCAGCGCTACAAGCATGTCGCATACTTATAAATTAAGGCGCTAGTCACAGTTGTAAAATTTGATTTGAGCATATATGCAAATACTTACTAATCTTAACAAATACAATTTGAATATACTCGTATAATCAGTACTATTATTATTATTATTATTATTATTTATATTATTATTATTATTATTTATATTATTATTATTATTATTTATATTATTATTATTATTTATATTATTATTATTATTATTATTTATATTATTATTATTATTATTTTTACAAATTTTTAGTTTTTAATATTTAATTTTATTTATTCGTATTTTGATTTTAATTTTTAATTTGCTAATTTTAGCTTTAAAATTTTAATTTTTAATATCCATTTTTATTAGTTCTTACTGTCTCTCTCAATTTAAATTTCAATACGCTAAATTTGCAGTTTAATCTTTTAATATTCAGGTGGCTTAAATAGTTTTTCAGTGCGTTTTTAAATTGAGTTTCGTTACTGATTGCCTTGATAATGTGTGGCAGATGGTTCCAAGTGCAAACAGCATATACAAGGAACTGCCTCCTTGTGCATTAGTACTTATATTTAAGGCTTATTATATTTCTGGTTCTTCTGACGAACTAAAAGTGAGTTTTTCATAAAGATACGACGGCTCTTGTCTGCTTATAATTTTTTGGAGTAGTAATAGGGCCCTAAGGTTTGTCCAGGATTTTAGTGGCATGTTAAAGATTTTCATTGTAACGTGTAAATATATCTTAACACATTATTGAACGCTACCTGTAGCTTGCGCTGACCTACCGAGCTGCAGTCACTGCATACCTCTATTCCGTAGAAAAGTACCGGTATGAGGTACATTTTTGCAATTGTCTTTTTTATTTTGGTCGCTAAGAAGTCCTTGGTCAAGTATAAGCTTCTAACTCCTGCATAAATTTATTAATGTGATCATCCCACGTCAATGTTTGATTAAACGTAAATACTAGATTAATTGCAGTATTACATACTCAATATGAGCCTTATTAATGGTTAATTTTTGCAATACATCGGTAGCTATCACTCTCTTACCAACAACAAGACATTTACACTTTTTGGATTTAAGCCATTCACTTTCACCCACTAGCTTACAATTTGCAGTTCAGTTTGACAAACACTTATACATTCATTTATTCTACAAATAGGACGGCTTACGTACATTTGAACATCAAACATTACAACATGAACATCTGCATACATGTGTACTTCACAGCTCGACATATTACTAAGTAAATCATTTACATACACTAAGAACATTAATGGACCTAAGACGGATCCTTGAGGCACACGACGCTTCAGACATAGAAAAGACAAATACACATTACACGAAAACCGAAAAAAAAAATAAGAAGAAATTATGTTGTTAGTATCCATTTTTACCGTTTTGTATAGCTTCTGCCAGTGAAGCCAAAAATAATTCCATTATTATATTTGATGACGTAGCTTGTGAAAAACAAGACAACATAAGATCCTATTTTTGTATTGGTCGACATAAAAATATCGACTTTTTTATTTATGTCAGGCATATATCGAAACATTTGATTCGTGAAAATGCCAACTTTATTATAATGTTTAAACAAGATGATTCAAATATGCGGCATTTATATCAGGATTATATTAACTCTGATATGAACTTTGAAACACATTTGTAAAAATTTGTCAAAAATGTTGGAAGGATAAGCACGGATTCCTCTTGATTAGCAAGGATGATGAAATGGATAATGGAAGGTTCAGAAAAGGATTTGATCAATTTATTATGATTTAAGGAGTGATATCAATAAAAGGTTAGATACCTACAATCACACAGTTTATCTATATATTTCAATATGTCTAGATCACTTACATTATCTTTGAATGGAAATAGTTCCATTATAAATACAAACTTTTTTACACTTCTCGAATCGAATGGGCAATATGAATGCGCTCTTATTGACTTCAATATGTATAATTCGATTCCAAATATTGACGAAAGAAATCATTTATTTCACATTACTAGTACTGGAACCACATCATACAAAATACCTATCGTTCAGATCAGACTGTGAACATATTAAAAATTAATACATTTCGTTTGGAATAATAATATAATTTGGCATTAATGTTCCACCTGGGTATAAAATGACAGTGACAGTGATGAAATAAGCACACTGTCTATACGCATTGTTGACCAAAACGGTGATTTAGTAAATTTATGTGATGAAAACGTTTTGATTCGCATGCACATTCGGCTGATAGAGTAATTATTTATAATAAAAAACATAGCCTAAGTCGACAGCCAAGCATAACTAATTGCAAAGCTTTAGAAAGAGGACCATGAGTAAAAAAACTCACTTTGAAAAATAAAAAAAGTTGAGGCTAGATGTGTAAAGAACTACAAGAAAACAAGATTGATAAAATGAAATTTCATGAAGAAATTTACCAATTTATCGAGCAATTTAAAGGATGAAATGGGTCAGCACATTCAATACTTTCTAAAAACAAAAACTATGTTTATGAATCAAGGTGGACATGATCTAAAAACTACAAACTATGGTTAACACTTTACATTTTGTAATACTTATTTAACATCGGCAACGTGCGCATGCGTCTTCTATGCACCTCGCCAGGACGGAGACAGAAAATGAATTTCAATGTATAACAAATCATGATCGAAAAATCAAAGTAATTGAATAAATATATTTATTATGCTAGAAAATAAACTTGTGACTTTTTATTTCGAGTTTAAATTACTGGTATACTTGTGCATTGCATTCTTTTGGGAACGTGTCAGACATACATAGGTAGTCGATGACCGTGCCCCTCGCACTTGTGTGCGGCATAAGATCATTGGCGCGAGACCAGTGTGTGAAAAACTTCATAGTTTCGAAGATCAATGTAACCGTGTTCTAATTAATACCTTAAAACAACTAACTGAATTAGAAGAAAATTATAAATTATTAATCGCACATAGTAAACGACGAATGAAACGCGCTCCTTTTCAGTTCATAGGGTCCTTATACTGTTTTGAATTATGGATGAGGATGATAGGGTACAATTAGAGCAAAATATGAAAAACTTGTTGGATAACCAACACAGCCTAAATGATCTAGGCAAAAAGCAGCTGTTTATCGTGGATTCGACGGCTAATATCCTTAATAAGACAAATGAGTAAATTAATAACAAATTCAAATACATGAATATGCGTATAGAGAATATGACGGCGATACTACAGGAAAGCTATTTCGTTTATAAGCGAACGATAAGATATTAGCAGCGCAATATGATATACAGTAAATTCAGAGAGGCAAAATACATTATCATCAGCTTATGTAGGTGATAATACGGATGTTCCAAAAACTGTTTGGAACCAAACTAACAAAGGAATTAGAACATTTAAAAGGAATACGTATAGAATTAAAGGGGTTGAATGCGCATTAAATAACATTACTTAACTTAAGCAGGAAATTGCAAGGCATAACATTTGGCCTGTAAAGGGTCCGATACACAAGCGATAGCAGATGTGCACTTGAAACCCCCAAGGATAAGCAGGTGTGTCTGCGTGGGTCATAAGATAAGAGTAAAATGAGATTCTCATGCTAGGTACGTAAGCGTTGAATATTAATAAAGAAATCAGTTTGAAATAGTAACTCAACAAATGAAGACGTCCTTATTTCTGGTCGCTCTATTAAAAAATATAACCCCCTATCCATGGACAAATTATTTATTAATAAGTTCTGATGTTCGAATTAAATTTTATCAAAAATTATAGCTGCCATACGAAGAATCGGAAAATTTGTGGGAAAATAATATGAAAAAATTATATATTTGCTGTTTTTTAACATTTAACCCTCTAACCTTGAAAATAGCATTTTTTAAATAGTTCTGAATGTCGAATTAAATTTTATCAAAATCGGAAGTATTTATCATATAGCTGCCATAAGATCGACCGTAAAGTTTGTGGCAAATTAATATGAAAATATAACCTCCTACCTTTGGAAATAACATTTTTAATAAATTCTGAAAATCGGACGTCTATATCATATAGCTCCTAAGCTTAAAACGGTCAGAGAAGTTATGAAATAATTTTTATTCCCGTTACTCGCTAACCTTCCCACACAATCATCCCTGTTTGACAAGTTTTAGTTAGACAAATGCTAGCTTTAAACGTTACAATTTTAATTTGTAAATTAAGTAACTAGTTTAAAGTTTATACTAATAATCTAACCTTAAAGTTGATCAACGTCTGCAACAACATTTTTTAAGTCTCTTTGAAAAACTATTAAATTACATATACAAACTAACTAAATTACAAACTGTTACAAAAATAAAAACAAAAATCTTTTTTTAATTTGTGAAGTGACTTTGTGAAAACATAAATATTTAAAAACATTCTATAAATTTATTACACTACAAACTCTTTCAAAAAAAAAAACAAAAGGTGAATAGCCAAGCCTAAAAATATTTCGAGTCCTTCCGGTGGTCATTGAAAAACTCATTTATATAATGTGCTTCAATGCTTTTTTCCGGTAGGGTTAATTTTCAGCTATTTGCGGAATATATGCTCGTCAAAAAGGATGATTTGAAAACGGAGACCAATTCCAAAGCAAAATGGAATTTGTTACAAGTCACTTGGATTTAGACCACAAATTCTCCAAGCACTCAGAAAATAAAAATTGGAGAGTTCCAGGAAAGGGATAACGGGTTGACCCTAGTCCGAATGAATTTCAATCATTATAAACCGCTTTCTGGCTCCTTATATATCCCAACACCACGCAAGCTTGCTTTGTAAAAAAGCAATAATAAAAATAAAAAAAAACAGTTACTCATACTGTTTTAAATGGACTTTGATTTCATCACTTACAAAGACAACAGGCAAGCCTAGTATGTGCTGCACGTATAAGGTTGATATAAGAGCTGAAAGAATCGTACTAACTGGAATAAATTTGGATTTCAGTGGGTTAACATTTTTTTTTGTATTTATTTTATTTTATTGCTTATCCCAGCGCTACAAGCATGTCGCATACTTATAAATTAAGGCGCTAGTCACAGTTGTAAAATTTGATTTGAGCATATATGCAAATACTTACTAATCTTAACAAATACAATTTGAATATACTCGTATAATCAGTACTATTATTATTATTATTATTATTATTTATATTATTATTATTATTATTTATATTATTATTATTATTATTTATATTATTATTATTATTATTTATATTATTATTATTATTATTTATATTATTATTATTATTATTTTTACAAATTTTTAGTTTTTAATATTTAATTTTATTTATTCGTATTTTGATTTTAATTTTTAATTTGCTAATTTTAGCTTTAAAATTTTAATTTTTAATATCCATTTTTATTAGTTCTTACTGTCTCTCTCAATTTAAATTTCAATACGCTAAATTTGCAGTTTAATCTTTTAATATTCAGGTGGCTTAAATAGTTTTTCAGTGCGTTTTTAAATTGAGTTTCGTTACTGATTGCCTTGATAATGTGTGGCAGATGGTTCCAAGTGCAAACAGCATATACAAGGAACTGCCTCCTTGTGCATAGGTACTTTTATTTAAGGCTTATTATATTTCTGGTTCTTCTGACGAACTAAAAGTGAGTTTTTCATAAAGATACGACGGCTCTTGTCTGCTTATAATTTTTTGGAGTAGTAATAGGGCCCTAAGGTTTGTCCAGGATTTTAGTGGCATGTTAAAGATTTTCATTGTAACGTGTAAATATATCTTAACACATTATTGAACGCTACCTGTAGCTTGCGCTGACCTACGGAGCTGCAGTCACTGCATACCTCTATTCCGTAGAAAAGTACCGGTATGAGGTACATTTTTGCAATTGTCTTTTTTATTTTGGTCGCTAAGAAGTCTTTGGTCAAGTATAAGCTTCTAACTCCTGCATAAATTTATTAATGTGATCATCCCACGTCAATGTTTGATTAAACGTAAATACTAGATTAATTGCAGTATTACATACTCAATATGAGCCTTATTAATGGTTAATTTTTGCAATACATCGGTAGCTATCACTCTTTTACCAACAACAAGACATTTACACTTTTTGGATTTAAGCCATTCACTTTCACCCACTAGCTTACAATTTGCAGTTCAGTTTGACAAACACTTATACATTCATTTATTCTACAAATAGGACGGCTTACGTACATTTGAACATCAATCATTACAACATGAACATCTGCATACATGTGTACTTCACAGCTCGACATATTACTAAGTAAATCATTTACATACACTAAGAACATTAATGGACCTAAGACGGATCCTTGAGGCACACGACGCTTCAGACATAGAAAAGACAAATACACATTACACGAAAACCGAAGAAAATAGGAAGAAATTATGTTGTTAGTATCCATTTTTACCGTTTTGTATAGCTTCTGCCATCACGGAAACCTGATTGCTTATCAGTTAGAATGTTGTTAGCTTTTAAATAATTCGTCATCTGATCAGCCAGAGGTCGTTCGAAGACTTTTGACAGATATGGTAGGACTGAAATTGGCCTATACTCATTTGCAGATTTTTTGATTGGTATTATTTTAGCTAATTTCCAAGAGTCGGGAAATATTGATTGTGTCAAGGCAGAATTATTTATAAAAGTTATGAATGGTAACATTTTTGGGAATATTATCTTTATAAATTTTAGGTTTATGTCGTCGACTCCAGTTGCATTTACCCTAATTAGTAACATTGATTTAAGGACATCAGACTCAGTTACAAATGCAAAACTAAAACTACTTTCACAGGTACCATTATCACAGCCGCAATTTATATTATCACAATTTCGATAGGTATTTTGAGGAAGGTGGTCAAGTTAGTCATCTTTTGTCAAATCAGGTACTTTACAGTCTTAAAATTGCTTATTAAGTTCATCAGGATTGGCATCACATCGAGTGGTGTTGGATTTGCCAAAGCCTAGTTTCTTTATATCAGCCCATTTTTGCTGACTTGTTTTTGGCCTAGTAAATCTGTTAAAGAAATATTTACGTTTCTCTTGATCAATTAATTGCGAAACTTTTTTCTTAGAGTTTTTTATTGCGCTGCGGTCTGGCTTGTCTTGTAACGCTTCCATTTTTTAAGTGCACTATCCCGTTTGTCAATAAGTACCTTAATTGCATAACCAAACTATGGATTTTCAGGACGCTTGGTCATTTTCGTCCCTAATGGTACCGTTCAGTTGTGCAAGTACATTAAATTATCTTGTAGGACAGTCAATTGAGAATTAATATTTGTATAGCCGTAAATAGAGTCCCAGTCACATAAATTACAGTCGGTACTTAGCAAGGTGTAGTCAATATTTTTAAAGTCCCAAAAAACCATATGGTTTTCGTTTAAGTCTGTATTAATATTATAAATTAAATAAATTAGATCGTTTTGAAAACATTGGCTTTATAAGTTGATTATACATGGAAATTTAAGCACAGTCAATTTAAAAAAATGGTTTGAAAAATGTGTGGGTACTAATGAGTTTACTAAATTTAAGACGACAGATTCGATGTCGTCTGATAATTTATTTTCCCTTAGGATATTGCTGTTAAAATCCCCAGCAAGCATAATATTCGAATAATAAGTCAAATAAATGTTGGTAGTCAATAAATCGGTGTGGTCGATAAATGCAGCCTATCAAAGTTTTCGTTGACTATAAAGTATTTGTGACCTGAACAAATATCCATTCAACGGAGCTGAACTTTGCATTGAGACGTTTACTTATATAAATGGCTAGTCCCCAGCGTGGCTACCTAGGTCTGAACAAAAGAGATCGTAGCTACTACACTCTACTAACGAATCAATTACATAAGACGAAAATTACGTTTCGGACAAACATATAACATCGATATTTGAATTAACAAATAAATACCTAAATTCTTAAATTTTATTTACCAAGCTTTGATGGCATACACGAAGGCCAGTTCACTGATTACCAAGTACTCTAAACAACTTATAGCTGATCGCGCTCGGCGTGCATAAATTATCATCTACCATAAACAAACCAGACAATCAGTAACTCAAACGCACCTATTGCTTTGCACGAGTTTTGTAAACGAGTAAATAACATTACTTAACTTAAGCAGGAAATTGCAAGGCATAACATTTGGCCTGTAAAGGGTCCGATACACAAGCGATAGCAGATGTGCACTTGAAACCCCCAAGGATAAGCAGGTGTGTCTGCGTGGGTCATAAGATAAGAGTAAAATGAGATTCTCATGCTAGGTACGTAAGCGTTGAATATTAATAAAGAAATCAGTTTGAAATAGTAACTCAACAAATGAAGACGTCCTTATTTCTGGTCGCTCTATTAAAAAATATAACCCCCTATCCATGGACAAATTATTTATTAATAAGTTCTGATGTTCGAATTAAATTTTATCAAAAATTATAGCTGCCATACGAAGAATCGGAAAATTTGTGGGAAAATAATATGAAAAAATTATATATTTGCTGTTTTTTAACATTTAACCCTCTAACCTTGAAAATAGCATTTTTTAAATAGTTCTGAATGTCGAATTAAATTTTATCAAAATCGGAAGTATTTATCATATAGCTGCCATAAGATCGACCGTAAAGTTTGTGGCAAATTAATATGAATATATAACCTCCTACCTTTGGAAATAACATTTTTAATAAATTCTGAAAATCGGACGTCTATATCATATAGCTCCTAAGCTTAAAACGGTCAGAGAAGTTATGAAATAATTTTTATTCCCGTTACTCGCTAACCTTCCCACACAATCATCCCTGTTTGACAAGTTTTAGTTAGACAAATGCTAGCTTTAAACGTTACAATTTTAATTTGTAAATTAAGTAACTAGTTTAAAGTTTATACTAATAATCTAACCTTAAAGTTGATCAACGTCTCCAACAACATTTTTTAAGTCTCTTTGAAAAACTATTAAATTACATATACAAACTAACTAAATTACAAACTGTTACAAAAATAAAAACAAAAATCTTTTTTTAATTTGTGAAGTGACTTTGTGAAAACATAAATATTTAAAAACATTCTATAAATTTATTACACTACAAACTCTTTCAAAAAAAAAACAAAAGGTGAATAGCCAAGCCTAAAAATATTTCGAGTCCTGCCGGTGGTCATACAAGATACCCCGAAAAGTTTATTTTTGAAGAAGGTTAGGCTTGAAAAACTCATTTATATAATGTGCTTCAATGCTTTTTTCCGGTAGGGTTAATTTTCAGCTATTTGCGGAATATATGCTCGTCAAAAAGGATGATTTGAAAACGGAGACCAATTCCAAAGCAAAATGGAATTTGTTACAAGTCACTTGGATTTAGACCACAAATTCTCCAAGCACTCAGAAAATAAAAATTGGAGAGTTCCAGGAAAGGGATAACGGGTTGACCCTAGTCCGAATGAATTTCAATCATTATAAACCGCTTTCTGGCTCCTCATATATCCCAACACCACGCAAGCTTGCTTTGTAAAAAAGCAATAATAAAAATCAAAAAAAACAGTTACTCATACTGTTTTAAATGGACTTTGATTTCATCACTTACAAAGACAACAGGCAAGCCTAGTATGTGCTGCACGTATAAGGTTGATATAAGAGCTGAAAGAATCGTACTAACTGGAATAAATTTGGATTTCAGTGGGTTAACATTTTTTTTTGTATTTATTTTATTTTATTGCTTATCCCAGCGCTACAAGCATGTCGCATACTTATAAATTAAGGCGCTAGTCACAGTTGTAAAATTTGATTTGAACATATATGCAAATACTTACTAATCTTAACAAATACAATTTGAATATACTCGTATAATCAGTACTATTATTATTATTATTATTATTATTTATATTATTATTATTATTATTTATATTATTATTATTATTATTTATATTATTATTATTATTATTTATATTATTATTATTATTATTTTTACAAATTTTTAGTTTTTAATATTTAATTTTATTTATTCGTATTTTGATTTTAATTTTTAATTTGCTAATTTTAGCTTTAAAATTTTAATTTTTAATATCCATTTTTATTAGTTCTTACTGTCTCTCTCAATTTAAATTTCAATACGCTAAATTTGCAGTTTAATCTTTTAATATTCAGGTGGCTTAAATAGTTTTTCAGTGCGTTTTTAAATTGAGTTTCGTTACTGATTGCCTTGATAATGTGTGGCAGATGGTTCCAAGTGCAAACAGCATATACAAGGAACTGCCTCCTTGTGCATAGGTACTTATATTTAAGGCTTATTATATTTCTGGTTCTTCTGACGAACTAAAAGTGAGTTTTTCATAAAGATACGACGGCTCTTGTCTGCTTATAATTTTTTGGAGTAGTAATAGGGCCCTAAGGTTTGTCCAGGATTTTAGTGGCATGTTAAAGATTTTCATTGTAACGTGTAAATATATCTTAACACATTATTGAACGCTACCTGTAGCTTGCGCTGACCTACGGAGCTGCAGTCACTGCATACCTCTATTCCGTAGAAAAGTACCGGTATGAGGTACATTTTTGCAATTGTCTTTTTTATTTTGGTCGCTAAGAAGTCTTTGGTCAAGTATAAGCTTCTAACTCCTGCATAAATTTATTAATGTGATCATCCCACGTCAATGTTTGATTAAACGTAAATACTAGATTAATTGCAGTATTACATACTCAATATGAGCCTTATTAATGGTTAATTTTTGCAATACATCGGTAGCTATCACTCTTTTACCAACAACAAGACATTTACACTTTTTGGATTTAAGCCATTCACTTTCACCCACTAGCTTACAATTTGCAGTTCAGTTTGACAAACACTTATACATTCATTTATTCTACAAATAGGACGGCTTACGTACATTTGAACATCAATCATTACAACATGAACATCTGCATACATGTGTACTTCACAGCTCGACATATTACTAAGTAAATCATTTACATACACTAAGAACATTAATGGACCTAAGACGGATCCTTGAGGCACACGACGCTTCAGACATAGAAAAGACAAATACACATTACACGAAAACCGAAGAAAATAGGAAGAAATTATGTTGTTAGTATCCATTTTTACCGTTTTGTATAGCTTCTGCCAACACGGAAACCTGATTGCTTATCAGTTAGAATGTTGTTAGCTTTTAAATAATTCGTCATCTGATCAGCCAGAGGTCGTTCGAAGACTTTTGACAGATATGGTAGGACTGAAATTGGCCTATACTCATTTGCAGATTTTTTGATTGGTATTATTTTAGCTAATTTCCAAGAGTCGGGAAATATTGATTGTGTCAAGGCAGAATTATTTATAAAAGTTATGAATGGTAACATTTTTGGGAATATTATCTTTATAAATTTTAGGTTTATGTCGTCGACTCCAGTTGCATTTACCCTAATTAGTAACATTGATTTAAGGACATCAGACTCAGTTACAAATGCAAAACTAAAACTACTTTCACAGGTACCATTATCACAGCCGCAATTTATATTATCACAATTTCGATAGGTATTTTGAGGAAGGTGGTCAAGTTAGTCATCTTTTGTCAAATCAGGTACTTTACAGTCTTAAAATTGCTTATTAAGTTCATCAGGATTGGCATCACATCGAGTGGTGTTGGATTTGCCAAAGCCTAGTTTCTTTATATCAGCCCATTTTTGCTGACTTGTTTTTGGCCTAGTAAATCTGTTAAAGAAATATTTACGTTTCTCTTGATCAATTAATTGCGAAACTTTTTTCTTAGAGTTTTTTATTGCGCTGCGGTCTGGCTTGTCTTGTAACGCTTCCATTTTTTAAGTGCACTATCCCGTTTGTCAATAAGTACCTTAATTGCATAACCAAACTATGGATTTTCAGGACGCTTGGTCATTTTCGTCCCTAATGGTACCGTTCAGTTGTGCAAGTACATTAAATTATCTTGTAGGACAGTCAATTGAGAATTAATATTTGTATAGCCGTAAATAGAGTCCCAGTCACATAAATTACAGTCGGTACTTAGCAAGGTGTAGTCAATATTTTTAAAGTCCCAAAAAACCATATGGTTTTCGGTTAAGTCTGTATTAATATTATAAATTAAATAAATTAGATCGTTTTGAAAACATAGGCTTTATAAGTTGATTATACATGGAAATTTAAGCACAGTCAATTTAAAAAAATGGTTTGAAAAATGTGTGGGTACTAATGAGTTTACTAAATTTAAGACGACAGATTCGATGTCGTCTGATAATTTATTTTCCCTTAGGATATTGCTGTTAAAATCCCCAGCAAGCATAATATTCGAATAATAAGTCAAATAAATGTTGGTAGTCAATAAATCGGTGTGGTCGATAAATGCAGCCTATCAAAGTTTTCGTTGACTATAAAGTATTTGTGACCTGAACAAATATCCATTCAACGGAGCTGAACTTTGCATTGAGACGTTTACTTATATAAATGGCTAGTCCCCAGCGTGGCTACCTAGGTCTGAACAAAAGAGATCGTAGCTACTACACTCTACTAACGAATCAATTACATAAGACGAAAATTACGTTTCGGACAAACATATAACATCGATATTTGAATTAACAAATAAATACCTAAATTCTTAAATTTTATTTACCAAGCTTTGATGGCATACACGAAGGCCAGTTCACTGATTACCAAGTACTCTAAACAACTTATAGCTGATCGCGCTCGGCGTGCATAAATTGTCATCTACCATAAACAAACCAGACAATCAGTAACTCAAACGCACCTATTGCTTTGCACGAGTTTTGAGAGAGAGTGAGATAACTAATTTTAAGAGTTAGAAAAATATTAAGTAAATAGAGAATATACGAATTTTAAGTACCTAGTTATAAATAGATTAGGATACAGGAACATATCAGCGGCGAAATCCATCACAATTCGCGTAGATTCCATCCATCGCAGATTACGAAGATGCAGAGCGCGTCTTGCGACAGCGCCAAAAGCTGATCCATACTCTCGACGCAGAAGATTTTGTCACTACATCGGAATTGGGGGTAAACACTGCAGAGAGCAGTCTGCGCTTTTTAAGCTTCACTGCCTCTCTTCGCTGTACTGCTAATTTTGCCTCGATCTTCCCCACTCTCTCACTCAGGGTGGTCGGCTCGCCAGCCTCCCGATCCAGTGCGTAGCTGTGCCACCTCGCCCTCCACAATAGTGACACGGTTTCCAAACTGCTTCATCTCGGCTGCAATGCATTCCAAGCGACTCGAAAGCCAATTTAGAATACGCTCCTCTGCGACCCGCACATAGGATGCTATTTGCTCAATTTCTTCTTTGAAGCGCGAGTTGAGCATCTCTAGTAGCCACGGCGGCGGTCCATCAGACATGCGCTCGGTGAGACTCAGCAAGTTGTTGCGGAATCGTTTGTATTTAAAGCCGAATTTAAAGACATAGCGACGCGAAGAGTGTGAAGAGCGTGGACAGATAAGTTCGACGGCTGTAGGTTCAATGTTCGTACACAAATACACATATATAGATGGACTTTAATTGTTTGTTTATTTACTTAAATCATATGGCAAACTTGGGGGTTCTAAAGAAGATTTGCAATATTCACAGTGAAAGGAAGATCTTATTACACTTTTAACTGGTGTCTACGCTTTTTTTAGCCATAAGTTCAGAGTAAAAACTATTTTTATTTCGAGCTTAAGAAAAAACACGTCCGTTCGCTTGGATTGGCGCTATATTTCCTAATGCGATGATGAAACGTTATGGAATCATTAAGATTCAATTGTGGAACGCTTCAACAAAAGTTTGAAAGAACTTATGTGGGGTGAACATACAAACGGGTTGATATCTATAAAAATTAATTGATATATACAACATAAGACCTCATAAAACGATTAAGTTAAGATCTCGAAAGTAATCCCATTCAAGGTGTTTTCTGAAAAGAAGAACTAAAAAAAAACTCGTTTCACAGAAAATTATTTAATATAAAAAATATTAAAGAGAGACAAAAAATATGACAGCTGGGAATCTAAGATAATATTTTATAGAGAAATTCTTATTCGGATTGAAAATAAAAAAATATTATATTATATATATATAAAAATGAAAAAAATTAAGATGAAAAATCAGATGAAGAAGAAGATGAACATGTTACAATCCACATGAATTAGAACTGTGGAAGTCCGGTAAGTACTTAGCCTCACCTCACTATCGCAAGAGAAATTTACTAGCGTGTAGTACATTCTCATAGACGACTACTGTCGAAATCTCAGCCGAATCGGAATCGTAGTTTTGTTTTGACTGCGTGTGGAATCGGGCGTGTCCGCGAATTTAAGAAAAATGGAGTAAGAGCAATATCGGTCTTTGATTCTATTCTTGTTTTCGGAAGGGAAATCGCGCAGCGAAATCAAGGAGCGCTTTGATGCTGTTTACGGTGACTCTTCTCCTTCGATAGCGACCGTCATAAATTGGCTTAACGAGTTTCAACGTGGTCGCACGTCGGTTTTTGATGAGCCACGCCGAGGTGCCCCGAAAACGGCTACCACGGAGGATAACGTAAAAAAATCTACGATCTCGTATTGGCAAACCGCCGATTGAAGATACGCGCGATAGCTGAGACAGTAAGCATGTAAAAAGACCGGGCCATATCCTGCATGAAATTTTGGGCATGAGAAAGCTGTCGGCGCAACCGTGAGACCACTTCAGAGCAGTGTTTGACGCTGAAATCCGAAGGAGTTTTTGCATCGTTTTGTGACCGTCGACGAAGCATGGATCCACTGGTACACACCAGAGACCAAAGAACAGTCGAACCTGCTGTTTTTTGGGATTTATAAGGTGTGGTCTACATCGACTATCTGGAGAAGGGCATAACGGTCATAGGGGTGCCGAATTATTGGCCCAAATCGCCAAAAAATTGCAGACCATCATGACAACGCACTGGTTCAGACTTCCGCCCCCGCCAAGTCCAAATTAGTCAAATTGGGCTATGAAATCCTAACCCATACACCATATTTTCCAGATTTTAGCCCGTGTAGCTTTTTTTGTTTCCAAACTTAAAAAAGTTACTCGCTTGACAGAAATTTGCGTCGAATGAGGTGGTCGTCAATCAACGTTATAACAATAAACCTTAAGACCGAGACCAACAAACTCTGACAATGGTCTACCATTAACTTCATTTTTAAAAACACCTAATACCGTCTTATTACATATTTTAAAATCATATAATTTAGCTCATTCTTCGAAATATCCAGATGTATCAAATTTGAATTGTATATCATCCCGAATATCTCTATAAAAGTTTTAATTGTATACATCAAGGAATCTGTATCCATGTAATTTAATCTTATATTATCTTGAAATTTTGGTTTCATATACTAATAATGGAGATTATACATATTCCACCTTGTTAAATTTAATACTGTAAACCCAAGATATATGGATTTATCGTATACATATGACATTATTCTCACTTGAATTGTATAAAAACCATGATGTAGATTTTTTACGACCACTTTTATAAACCTATCCTGTAGTGGTTCCCAATTACTAACTATCTCCATGTCAACCCGTTTCCCGATACTTTCGAGGGATTTACCTTAGACTGCATTATTTAAAATTAAAAAAATTTCGTTTCCAAAGAATGTTAGCTTTTTGGCGATATTGGGTGTTAAGGGAGTGCACGTTTTGAGCCAAGGTTTTTGCTCAAAACGTATCTCTTTCTACGTTTTTTTAAGCTGCAACCCGTTTAGTAAACATTGCTGTAAATTTTTATAATGAACTATATAATTTTTTTTATTTCCGAGGTGGGCAACTATTTTTTTTACTTTTTTGCTATTAGTGGCTAAATTAGTGGTAGAAGAAAACGGTAAGTCACTATGTTAATCATGGATACTGTTTGGATAGTCCAAGCCCACTTCTAAAATATAACCATAATCACCATCGCTTGGAATATTTTCTACTTCTAAATTTTCTATGTCTATGGGAGACAAGCACTCAAACCCTTGATAAGGTGAAGGTAGACCCATTGCCCAACCAAACAAATTATTTACATCTAAAAACATTAAAAAGTATGATATTTTACTACCATCATAGTCTTTTAAATATTTATTATTTGCTTTTGTGTATCTGTACATTGCACCAAACCCCTCCGAATTCCACTTTGTATAAGTTTCAATATTAGTTAATAACTGTAACTCAACTTGTGTGGTTTTCAGCATTGCCTGCCAAGATAAACCTAGTGTTGTATAAAAGGAGCTGGGTCAAGAGAATATATTTCCATGAAAATTAAAAGGAAATCAGTTTTTAAATAAATCTCCAGATATTCCTTTAGAGATTTAAAGGAAAATTGTGTCTAAACTTGAACAGCATGATTAAAATCCTCTTGAGAGCATTGGTTTTCAGTAAACTGATTATAAATTTGGTCTGTCTTACTGATTTAAGTTGATCATCATCTGAAAAAATTTTAAAAATTGTGGAAGAAAACGGTGGTAAAATTAGACTTTTCAATTCTTAATTACATTTAGAATGGGATGCACCACTAAATCTACCTGTATAATGACAATGATCTCGAAGCCTATCAAACGTTAAACCTTTTTGCAAATATGACAATTGACGGCATACTTAAAATCATATTCGTTCTCTGGATTCATTACTATAAGAACAACTTTACTCAAATATTTTGTGTGTTTAGTTTTTAAGTTATTTACAAGTGAAAAAAAATGTATACCTAAATTACCCCCCGTTTCCATTACAAATTTATCCAAACTAGATATTGGTACATGTTCATTTAAATTAAATAGCTTAGGACTTACACTAATATTTTTACAAAGAAGTATGCGTTCGATATCTGCATACACAGCGAACGGAACTTTTAGTTGATAACGCGGAGCTGTATTCTTCAAAGTCGTTTAATAGGGGTTTGAGAGGGTGGCAATTTTTCTACTGAAAACTCCTTGTGATGAACTGCGCGTCTTGCACTTGCGAGAATTTTGAGACTTAAGACTATAGACTTTTTTGTAAAAACATTAGCCTATAAAATAAAAAATAAAAACAAATGTAGCATAATAAGTTTATGTATGTCTATAAGTAGAAAAATGCATACCTCGAAATATTTTTTAACCATGTGCAGTGACCGAATACGTTTAGAGTATATTTAAGTGCGTCGGCTTTTCAACTCCAGATTGATAAAGAGGACCAATTATACTTTTACTTTCCTCGTCATATCCAAAAACGTTAATGCTCAATGCATCGTTTTTTCGCATGAAAAAATATCCAGCGGTAATCTAAGCAAACGGTCGTGTTTTTCTTAAGCTCCAAATAAAAATAGTTTTTACTCTGAATTTCTAGCTAAAATAACCGTAGACACCAGTAAAAAGTGTAATGAGATCTCGCTATCACTGTGAGTACTGTAAATCTTCTTTAAACAAACAATTTAAGTCCAACGCCGCATCTATATTTGTGTATTTGTGTACGAACATTAAACCTACAGCCGTCGAACTTATCTGTCCCCACTCTTCACACTCTTCGCGTCGCTATATCTTTTATTCGGCTCCAGCAAACAAACGATTTCGCAGGAACACCAACAACATGCTGAGTCCCACCGAGCGCATGTCTGATGCTCCGTCGCAGTGGTTACTAGAGATGCTCAACTCGCGCTTCAAAGAACAAACTGAGCAAATAGCATCCTATGTGCGGGAAGCAGAGGAGCATATTCTAGATTGGCCGAGATGAAGCAGTTTGGAAGCCGTGTCACTATTGGCGAGGTGGCACAGCTACGCGCTGGATGGGATCAGCTGAGTGAACGCGTCAAGCTTCTAGATCTGGAGGCTGGCTAGCTGACCACCCTGAGAGAGAGAGCGTGAGATCGAGGCAAAATTGGCAGTACAGCAAATGGCACATCAGGCGTGTGACTTACGAGTGCATAGAATTCCATTTATTGAGGGGGAAAACTTGAAGGTGTTGTATAAACCGCTCTGTTTCTCACCTAAGCTAACACCCCCACCAAAAATCAAGGAGATATTCCGGGCCAGAAAAGCACAAAACTCTTCTGTAGACCCGGTAATCATAATTCGCATGGAAAATCAGCTCAAAAAAATCACTCTGCTGCACTGTATTGGAGCTTATTGCCGCACAGCAAACATCAACTTAGCTCGCATATGATGGGCTTCGACTTTCAAGCCGCTCTCTATGTTAATGAGCAGCTCTTGACAGAGCACTTTGTGATTTTTAAAGAGGCAGTGAAGCATAAAAAGCGCAGACTGCTCTCTGCTGTGTTTACCCGCAGAGGCCTGGACCAATTCCGGTGTGAGAAAATCTTCTGCGTCGAGAGTATGGATCAGCTTTTGGCGCTGTCGCAAGACCTTGGCGCTGATAGGCCAGCTTCTCCTCTCCCATCGCGCTCTGCATCTTCGTAATCTGCGGTGGATGGAATCTACGCGAATTGTGATGGATTTCGCCGCTGATATGTTCCTGTATCCTAATCTATTTATAACTAGGTACTTAAAATTCGTATATTCTCTATTTACTTAATATTTTTCTAACTCTTAAAATTAGTTATCTCACTCTCTCTCAAAACTCGTACTTCTGTTAAATAGTGGTGTGTAGACTAATTATTATAGCAAAAGCTATAGGTGCGTTTGAGTTACTGATTGTCTGGTTTGTTTATGGTGGATGACAATGTATGCACGCCGAGTGCGAGCAGCTATATGTTGTTTACAGTACTTGGTAATCAGTGAACTGGCCTTCGTGTATGTATTAAGAATCTAGGTATTTATTTGTTAATTCAAATATCGATGTTATATGTTTGTCCGAAACGTAGTTTTCGTCTTATGTAATTAATTCGTTAGTAGAGTGTTGTGGCTACTATATCTTTTGTTCAGACCTAGGTAGCCACGCTGGGGACTAGCCACTTATATAAGTAAACGTCTCAATGCAAAGTTCGTCTGTAAACATCCGAGTGATACCTCCGTTGAATGGATATTTGTTCAGGTCACAAATACTTTATAGTCAACGAAAACTTTGATAGGCTGCATTTATAGACCACACCGATTTATTGACTACCAAAATTTAATTTACTTATTATCCTCTATGTCTATCTCTTATTCGAATGTTATCCTTTCTGACGATTTCAACAGCAATATCCTACGGGAAAATAAATTATCGAACGACATCGAATCTGTTGTCTTAAATTTAGTAAACTCATTCAACTAATAATGTTTTTTATAATGATGTTTTCAAAACGATCTAATTTATTTAATTTATAATATTAATACAGACTTTTATATTCTGTTCCCATGTCCGTAATGGACGTCTTCATTGGACCGTACTTTAGAATAAAATCTTCAAATATAGCTTTTGCTACTGTATTTGCATTTATTTTGTATAGGTATAGCTACTAGGTAAGTGGGGTCTTAGTATGTTTAGTCGTTTTCGACTTTTGGCATTTGGGACATTTCTTTATGTACTCTTTTATGTCTTTGGACATATTTTTCCAGTGTCTCTGGTCTCGGCCAAGGCTTTTGTAATGCCTGTATGACCACCTTGTATTGGATCAACATGGAATGTAGACAAAATAGCTTCTTTTTCTTTATTATTTTTTATTACGGTCACCGAGTTGAGTAGCGCTACTCTCAATGATTTCAATACATTATTGCCATTATTTTAAAATTATCAATGGAAATATGTTCAAAAACATTTTTCCACGAGCTTTTTTCCATTCTTTAAACAAAGCCTCCAATCGATTCCCACCCGCTCCAAACGGATTCTCTAAACATTCAAGCCGCTATTGTAAACACCAGAGCCCCAAAAAGGAGCCCGAAGTCCGCTAACGTAAACATCGGTTTCCGGCAGAATTTCATTTCTGCAAAATTGCAATTTCAAATTTAATTGACATCATCATCCTATTTTTCGTCTCTCTTGAATGATTCTCTTAATCAGATTTTTGTGATAAATCTTTTAAGCCGAGGTTTGATTATGGATTATTGAACCAAAGTCAGGCAGTCCGATTTTGAATCCAAATTGATCGGTCGACAATTAAGTTCGGCACTAAGGAAAATTATGTAAACTAGTAAATAAGAATTACCAATAAAAAAAATATTTTTTTTTTAAAATTCGGTAAGCAATAATTAAATTGGCGCCCAACGTGGGGCGGTGCTATTTAAAAAACGAAATCCTGAAATAAGTTTTAAAATAAAACAGTTTTTGAAAAGAAAAAGGAATTCGCGCCGCTCAAAAGCCTATCTGGTGACATGATAAAAAAAAGTTTACATCGTGAAAACAGCTAAAGGATGAAAACATTAAATGCAATAATTACCCTTTGTTTACAACAATCCTAAAATTAGTGACCGTAACGAAAAACACACTGCTCAAAAAAAAACTATTACGCTCAAACTTACTTACTTACAGATATTTAAAAATCAAACGGATAAATACAATTTTTTTATTTAAAAATCAAATACAATTTTAACAAAAGAAAGAAGAGCTGAGGACCATCCGTCGCTACACGGAAATTAATTGAAGGAAAAGCTGAGGGCCATCCCTCGCATTAAGAAGACCCCAAACAGGATCATCAGGTAAAAAGAAGACATCCCATATCCAAGGAAACTAAGAAGAACAATTAGTGAGCTGTTTAATTATAGTTTTATATATATAAGAATTTAGTTCAAAAAAATTTTTTAAATAAAAACAAACAATATGGAAGAGTTAATCAATGACTTTGAAAAAATTCTAACCATGACTTCACCCCTTACCTGCAGTGGCTTCTAGCAGCCAGATTGTTAATGTAAGCGATTTAATAGCACAAATAGTTAATAATGAATTGAGCACTTTATGGAATGAAATCGCGAGTTTAAAGACACAATTAAATCACAATGTAAAGAAGGTTGAGGAATTCAAGTTGGAAGCTGTTGATCCAAACGTAAGGTGCGATACTTCTTATGAAATCATTCGAGAATATAATATAGCTGGAGAGAATCGGCGGAAATAGCAATGGAACAATACAAAAGGGGAAGTGAAAAATACTTTTCGGCACTATCTATTCTTCGAAATAAAATTACAGGCATTGCCAATGATGCTCTAACTTATAATGGAACCGTATTGAATTTTGACGTCATAATGGCAATACTAGATTTTGTTTTTAGTGACATGCGACCTATACATGTTTTAGAAAAGGACTTAAGTGTATTTAGTCAGGGGAAATTATCGATTATGGAATTTTAAAATTTGGTAAATAAAAAACTAACTCTCTTGATTAACAATACCATTATGACACATGGGAGGAATAAGCCAATTACATCTGAACTTAATGAAAAACATAGAAAGACAGCCCTACGAGTGTTCATAAGTGGCCTTAACGGGCATATCTCAGATGTAATATTTTCAATGAATCCACCCGATTTGTAATAGTACAATAACTTGATAGCAACAATTTGAGGGCCCAATTCGCGAACAATTTTATATCATCAGAACGCAAGACTAATGAGTCAAACTTATATGGGCAACAAAACTCAAATAACCAACCCAGACAATATAACAATTATAATAATAATGAAAAATATACTAATAACTTAAGGTTTAATCAAGCAAATAATCAAAACAGAAATAATGATAACAATTTTAATCAAAATTAAAACAATACCTGGAATCAGGGAAGGTTTAATAATGACCAACAAAATCAGTGGAACAACAAAGTAAGCCAGAGCCGATGGATGTTGATAAATAAATCCAGATGCCCATTAGACCCCATAACAGTAATAATCAGGGATATAATAATTATCAAAATATATGTAATCAAACTAAAAGAATCGAAACACATAACAGGAGCAACCTCAAAATAAAAGAGTACAAACAGGAATTGTTAACCAACCGGCTAACAAGACTATGAGGTTGAACAACATTGAAGAGGACCATTTTTTAGGTCAAACTCAGGAGTAGGACTACCCTACATAATAAGACAGGATAATAAAATAAATAAAAAATTTAAGATATTAATTGATAAAGGGGCAACTTCTAGTTATATTAAACCAGGAATTTTTAAGAACAAAAATGAACTCCCAATATATAAAAGACTATCCACAGTGAATAATTAAGATTTATCATATGATTACCATTTTCGATACGCGGTATACATTTTATGAAATAGATGTGCTAGAGTCAGATTTACTTGTTGGCTACAACCTATTGAAAAAAATCGAAGCTGTAATTGTTATAGCAAAAAGGGTAATAAAGTATAATGGACAGGAAGAAAAATTAAATTATGATAACGGTAATATTTTAAACCAACATTCTTTGACAGAAGAAAACACCATTCTAACGTTAAAAGAATTCAAATTAAAAAATTATTCGATCAAAAGCCTCATATCAGATCCGAATCTGAAGAAGGAAATCAAAGTGACTCTGGTTTGGGAAACATAAATCCTAAACACGCCGTCGTTGAATTAGCCGACAAAAATAAAAGTTTGGGATTCAAAAATCCTGAACGCGTCGTCGTAGAAGTATCTGACAACCAAAAAATGAACAATATACAGAATTCATCCTCGTACAAAGAAAATATTTGGAGGATAAAATATTTAACATTATTGAAAAAGAACATTCCAAAATAAATATGCAGATTTCTTTTAGGACTGACATACGCGGTGAAATAAATACCGAAAACGATACGGCTATTTATAGTAAGCAATACCTTTATGATCTATCAGCCTCACATTTTGTAAATTCTGAAATCCTTCTGAACAAATACCGAATACTTCTGATTAATACCGAAAACGATACGGCTATTTATAGTAAGCAATACCCTTATGATCTATCAGCCTCACATTTTGTAAATTCTGAAATCGCCTAAAGAAGAAATTATAAGACCAAGCAGTAGCCCTTATAATTCCCCAGTATTAGTCGTACCAAAAAAGGGTTTTAACGAAGATAACTTAGACTAGTAATAGATTATAAGGAACTTAACGAAAACACCATACCGGATAGATATCCAATGCAGGATCCTTCCGTAATTATGTCAAACCTCGGGAAGGCTAAATACTTTTCCACAATTGATTTGGAATCAGGATTTTTTACCAAATTTTCATGAATGAAACAGACATTCAAAAAACCTCATTCTCAATAAATAATGAAAAATACGAATTCCTGAGAATGCCATTTGGGTTAACAAACACCCCTAGTACAACAACAAACTCTCTCGGTTACGTTGTTTCCCACAATCCCCAAAAAATTTCCACAATCGTAAAATATTCAATCCCTAAAAACATTCGAGAGTTTAGAAGCTTCCTAAGCCTTACAGGATACCACAAATTTGTTCAAAATTACGCGAAATTGCTAAACCAGGACACTAAAAATTTGTTCAAAATTACGCCAAAATTGCTAAGCCACTAACGAAATATTTGGAAGGCCAATATGGCAAAATATCAAAAAAGGCATCCCGCAAAACTTCTACACAGTTAGATGAGCCAGCTGTGTGCGTTTCCTTCTCAGGAAGGAAAACCAATTACTTTCATATCAAAGACTATCACAAAAACTGAAAAATTCTATGCTACTAATAAGAAGGAACTTTCAGCTATACTTTGGGCTTTTAAAAATTCACGAAATTATTTATATGGAGTTAACAACATTGATAGATCATCAACCCTTTTCGTTTTCAATTTCTCACAAGAATACTAATATCGAGATGAAAAGATGGTATTCTTTCATTGAAAGTTTTTCTCCAAAAATTATTTATAAGCCAGGAGCAACAAATGTTGTATCAGATGCATTATCTAGGATACAAATTAATAACTTAACAGATAGCATCGAGTCGGTCTCAGATCAAAACACTCAGCATTCAGCAGAGGGTAGTTTTGAGAATGTTATACAAGAAACCCGAAAACCCTTAAACCAGTTTAAGCAACCAGTTGCTAATAGCAACGGGGAGGTATACAATACGTGAGTCGATTAACGTGTTTGGAAATATTAGACTTATAATAGAGTAAGACACTTCGGAAAATTTAATAACTCTCTTAAAGGAATACATTCCACCTAATATAACAATTGGAATTCATTGTACCTTAGAAGACCTTTATATAATTCAAAAACCACTTAAGAATAATTTTATAAATAAATTTTTATTTACTAGAATATTTGTCCAAGACGTAGAAAACGCTGAAGACAGATCGCTTATAATAACAGAAACGCATTGTCGAGCACACAGAGTGCTTGATGAAAATTTTAAGCAAATTAACCGGCTATATTATTGGCCTAACTTATATCAAAAACTATAGTTTGTTAAGAATTGCATAATCTGCAATCAGAACAAATATAACAGACATCCAGTGCGAATTCCTATCGGTCAAGCACCTATTACGGATAGAGAAGGTGAACGTTTACATATTGACATTTATTACGCCCAAAATCTTATATTCATCACTTGTATAGATTCATATTTAAAATGTTTAGTCGTTAAAGGAATACCAAATAAATTAAATATAGAAAACAGAGTTTCAGAGATTCTACAACAATTCCCATTAGCCAAAACCTTGATGATAGACAACGAACCAAATTTTTCTTCATCTCAATTTAAATCTTTTATACAAAGAAATGGGATATCTTTATTTTATGCAGATCCTCGACATAGTACTTCCAACGGACTAATTGAAAGGGCACACTGTACGTTAACAGAAATTGCACGTTGCGTTAGTGAAAAACTTAACTTAGTTGATTATTCCGAAATAGTAATAGCAGCACAGGAGTTTGTTAAGAATTGCACAATCTGCAATCAGAACAAATATAACAGACATCCAGTGCAAATTCCTATCGGTCAAGCACCTATTACGGATAGAGAAGGTGAACGTTTACATATTGACATTTATTACGCCCAAAATCTTATATTCATCACTTGTATAGATTCATATTTAAAATGTTTAGTCGTTAAAGGAATTCCAAATAAATTAAATATAGAAAACAGAGTTTCAGAGATTCTACAACAATTCCCATTAGCCAAAACCTTGATGATAGACAACGAACCAAATTTCTCTTCATCCCAATTAAATCTTTTACACAAAGAAATGGGATATCTTTATTTTATGCAGATCCTCGACATAGTACTTCCAACGGACTAATTGAAAGGGCACACTCTACGTTAACAGAAATGGCACGTTGCATTAGTGAAAAACTTAACTTAGTTGATTATTCCGAAATAGTAATAGCAGCACAGGAGTTTGTTAAGAATTGCACAATCTGCAATCAGAACAAATATAACAGACATCCAGTGCATATTCCTATCGGTCAAGCACCTATTACGGATAGAGAAGGTGAACGTTTACATATTGACATTTATTACGCCCAAAATCTTATATTCATCACTTGTATAGATTCATATTTAAAATGTTTAGTCGTTAAAGGAATTCCAAATAAATTATATATAGAAAACAGAGTTTCAGAGATTCTACAACAATTCCCATTAGCCAAAACCTTGATGATAGACAACGAACCAAATTTTTCTTCATCCCAATTTAAATCTTTTACACAAAGAAATGGGATATCTTTATTTTATGCAGATCCTCGACATAGTACTTCCAACGGACTAATTGAAAGGGCACACTGTACGTTAACAGAAATTGCACGTTGCGTTAGTGAAAAACTTAACTTAGTTGATTATTCCGAAATAGTAATAGCAGCACAGGAGTTTGTTAAGAATTGCACAATCTGCAATCAGAACAAATATAACAGATATCCAGTGCAAATTCCTATCGGTCAAGCACCTATTACACATAGAGAAGGTGAACGTTTACATATTGACATTTATTACGCCCAAAATCTTATATTCATCACTTGTATAGATTCATATTTAAAATTTTTAATCGTTAAAGGAATTCCAAATAAATTAAATATAGAAAACAGAGTTTCAGAGATTTTACAACAATTCCCATTAGCCAAAACCTTCATGATAGACAATCTTCATCCCAATTTAAATCTTTTACACAAAGAAATGGGATATCTTTATTTTATGCAGATCCTCGACATAGTACTTCCAACGGACTAATTGAAAGGGCACACTCTACGTTAACAGAAATTGCACGTTGCATTAGAGAAAAACTTAACTTAGTTGATTATTCCGAAATAGTAATTAGAGCAGCACAGAAATACAACTTATTAATACACTCTATAACCATATAAGAAAATTTGTTCAAAATTACGCCAAAATTGCTAAACCACTAACGAAATATTTGGAAGGCCAAAATGGCAAAATATTAAAAAAGGCATCCCGAAAAACTTCTACACAGTTGGATGAGCCAGCTGTAAGAGCTTTCAACGAGCTCAAAAATAATTTAACCGCACACAGCCCGATTATAATAAAAAATTTACTTTAACCACCGATGCGTCAGATTTGGCTGCGTTTTGGTGCGTTTCTTTCTCAGGAAGGAAAACCAATTACTTTCATATCAAAAACTCTCACAAAAACTAAAAAATTCTATGCTACTAATAAGAAGGAACTTTCAGCTATACTTTGGGCTTTTAAAAATTCACGAAATTATTTATATGGAGTTAACAACATTGAAATCTATACAGATCATCAACCCCTTTCGTTTTCAATTTCTCACAAGAATACTAATATCGAGATGAAAAGATGGTATTCTTTCATTGAAAGTTTTTCTCCAAAAATTATTTATAAGCCAGGAGCAACAAATGTTGTATCAGATGCATTATCTAGGATACAAATTAATAACTTAACAGATAGCATCGAGTCGGTCTCAGATCAAAACACTCAGCATTCAGCAGAGGGTAGTTTTGAGAATGTTATACAAGAAACCCGAAAACCCTTAAACCAGTTTAAGCAACCAGTTGCTAATAGCAACGGGGAGGTATACAATACGTGAGTCGATTAACGTGTTTGGAAATATTAGACTTATAATAGAGTAAGGCACTTCGGAAAATTTAATAACTCTCTTAAAGGAATACATTCCACCTAATATAACAATTGGAATTCATTGTACCTTAGAAGACCTTTATATAATTCAAAAACCACTTAAGGATAATTTTATAAATAAATTTTTATTTACTAGAATATTTGTCCAAGACGTAGAAAACGCTGAAGACAGATCGCTTATAATAACAGAAACGCATTGTCGAGCACACAGAGTGCTTGATGAAAATTTTAAGCAAATTAACCGGCTATATTATTGGCCTAACTTATATCAAAAACTAAAGGAGTTTGTTAAGAATTGCATAATCTGCAGTCAGAACAAATATAACAGACATCCAGTGCGAATTCCTATCGGTCAAGCACCTATTACGGATAGAGAAGGTGAACGTTTACATATTGACATTTATTACGCCCAAAATCTTATATTCATCACTTGTATAGATTCATATTTAAAATTTTTAGTCGTTAAAGGAATTCCAAATAAATTAAATATAGAAAACAGAGTTTCAGAGTTTCATGATAGACAACGAACCAAATTTTTCTTCATCCCAATTTAAATCTTTTACACAAAGAAATGGGATATCTTTATTTTATGAAGATCCTCGACATAGTACTTTCAACAGACTAATTGAAAGGGCACACTCTACGTTAACAGAAATTGTACGTTGCATTAGAGAAAAACTTAACTTAGTTGATTATTCCGAAATAGTAATTAGAGCAGCACAGAAATACAACTTATTAATTCACTCTATAACCAATCAACGACCGTATGATAGATCGTATTATTTAATAAAATCAAACACGATAAAACTCCCCAATTCTTAAAGCAAGCACAGGATAAAATGTTACATTTGCATAATAAAGACAGAAAAGAAAAGTCATTTACGAAAAGAAACACGGGAAAGAAATAAGGTATAAAAAAAGGTAGTTAAGGAAAATCATCCTAATAAAGTTATTATTAATAACAGAAACCATACGATTCATAAAGATAATATTAAATTTTAAACAAATTTACTTATCTTAAATTCCATATAATGAATTCAACAATGTACTTATTATTGCTGGTAGCTTCAACCAAATCTGAAATTATGGTTTACCCAAACCATGATTTCTTTCTTTACAAGGATACCAAAGAAGTCCTCATTTATGAATCATACGCGGATTTATTTCATATAACTAATTTAAGTTTTTATGAAGATATTTTTACTCTTGAAACAGAATTTTTAAACAGCCATAACGTTTAGAATTCACAATGGGAAATATCAAACGATTTAAAAATTATTAAAATACTTATTTCTCAAATGATACCCACTAGGTCAAAAAGAGGCATTATTGAATTAGGCACAATCTGGAAATGGATAGCAGGAACACCAGATCATGATGATTTCATAACAGTTCAAAATAAAATTGATGATTTTGAACCAAGAGCTTTTTTTTATTCTTTAAACAAAGCCTCCATTCAATTCCTACCCAGATCAGTTTCACACTCTCCGCTCCAAACAGATTCTGTAAACATCCAAGCCGATATTGTAAACACCAGAGCCCCAAAAAGGGGGCCCCAAGTCCGCTAACGTAAACATCGGTTTCGGTCAGAATTTCAATTCTGCAAAATGGCAATTTCAAATTTAATTGAACATTTTTATGGTTTTGTATATTTTGGAACTGGGATTTACCATTGAAAATAAGTATGTAAGTGCTCTGTGGTCTGTTTTGACAGTGAAGTGTCTACTATAAATACAACCATAGTCAAAATTATTTTCACAACACACAATTATTTGCACATCCCAACTTCTTTTAGTTGTTATTCTTGTTGTTGTTGTACAATTTAACTGAAATAAATATTATAGCGTAGCTTGATCTATGCTTAAGCGACAAAAAAAGAAATGCGAAAAATAGCGGTTCATAGGACAAAGCTAAAAGAAAAAGAAAAAAAGCTTATCAGTTGTCAAAAGTATTTGCACACGTTTTCGGTGCGTCAAAATTATACTCGTATGGTCTGAAGTGTGTTATTGCCCAATAAATAGCTGCTAATTCTTGTTCTGTATTGCTCTTGTTGCTTTCACCTTTCGTAAAGGATCTTGATGCGTATGCAACTGGAAGCTGTAGTCAATTTTTGTTTTGAATTAGGACTGCTTCACAAGCGTATTTTCTAGCATCCATTCTCTGAAAAGAGTTTGGCGCTTATTTTAAACCGAATGGTAATTGCGTGAAGCGATACGAACCATTATTTGTTGAAAAGGATGTTATATCCCGTGAACTTTTTTCCAGTTCAATTTGATGAAAACCTGACTCTAAGTCGGGGCATGAGAAATATTTTGCTCTACCTATTTGATCTAAAAAATCAGCGATTCTAGGGAGGGGAAATTTATCAGACAAGAGTTTTTTATTAATTTGAAGATAGTTAATTACTAATCGCCATTTTTTATTTTCCGAATTTGGAAGTAACTTTTTTGGTACTAACAAAAGTGGGCTATTATAAGGTGATACAGAGGGTTCCACTATTTTATCATTGATGAGTTTTTGGACTTCTTTTTAAATTTCGTCTTGTTGACTATGATGATTTCTTCAATTTTTTATATATAAGGGTTCATTATCAGTTAATCTTAGCTTTTGTTTATAAAAATTATTGGTAGTGATTAATTCGGTTTCTAGTCCGAATACATCACTATACTGGGTGCATAATACTATGAGTTGTTCATTGAATTAAGGCGGGAAGTTTTTTGCAAGTTCGAATAATACAATTTTCTGTCTGGTTTCTAAGTCCGTTTTTACTACTTCGTAGTCTAGTAGTAGTCTGCTTGAAGTCTAATTGACAGCTGTATCTTTTGATAAAATTGATTCCTAGTATTCCATCACATGGAAGAGCGAACTGCATATTTACGATATGGAAATCATGTGGAATTATGTACTTAGGAGTTTGAATTTCAATAGAAGTTAAGTCTTTTGATTTGGTAACTTCATACCCTGTATGATATGATTATCTTGAATGTTTCGAAAATTATTGGAATTTTCCTTCAATATGGATATTTCCGCACCTGTATCTAGAAAAAAACGAATTCTTTTCCTGTTGCTACGTTTATAAAAGTGACGAATGTATTTTGACTGAGATTTATAGTATCAATTTTGTTGTTGTTTACTGTCGTGTATCTAAAGGGGTTTGGGAGTTTCCCGAATTTGTTTGGGCTACCCTAACGTTGTTATTGTGGTTGTTTTTGTTATCACCATTACCGTTGTTGTGTACCCCACGGCTGTTTCCGACGCGGTTGTTTCCACCACTGTTGTTGTTTCTGTAATAATTGTTATTTCTGTTAAACCATTGTTTTGATGATATCAGTTATTCTGATAATATCTGGTATTGTTATAATTACCTCGATTATTACCTCTACCGCGATAATTGTTTTTATAATTATTGCCACGATAATTCTTTCCACGTTGGGGGTACAATATGGAATTGGCAATGCCTGTCATTTCAGTACTACTTTGTATGTACTTGGCGACGGCTTCATTCATGGTTGCAAAATCGCCTGCTTCCAATATTGTTTTGAGGCAGCCATCCTCACAATTTTTGACCAGTATGGTGATGACTTCCTTGGTGCTGAATTTGTCAGCGTGTTCGGCCGATAGGCCTTCATCAATATACGCAGCTTCTAAGAGCTTTCGTAGGCTGTAAATTTCTATGGTGAATTTTTCTGCAGTTTTACCTTTTGGCTTGTTTTTGTCATTTTGGCTTTAACTACGTCGGATGCTTCTCCGACTATAGTATCTTGCAGTTTTTTAATTATGGCTTCTATTGTTGTTTCGTTTTGAACTCCGTGTAATGTCGATCCAATTATTTTGGATTAGATTACTTCTACAGCCAAAGCCTCGAATTTACCTTTCGTAAGGTTAACCAACTTCAAAGCTGTTACGAATCTCTGAAGGTGTATCCTTTGCCCGTTAAACTCCGAGGTGGCATTCGATACATGGATGCCCTTTGGGCAATTATCTCCTAAGCCATTGTGGTTGGTTTTATTTCTACAATGCTGTTGTTAGAATCCGAGTCGGTCAAGTCCTGGTCTGATAATTCAGATTGAATAAGGACTGACGGAATAGTGAGGTTGTTTATATCTTTTTCCTCTATATCGGGGTCTGCAGAGATAGGGTCGTCAGCCTCAGCTTGTACTGGTGGATCTGATGATTCTGACTCTTCTTTAACGGTGTGTTCAGGATAGTTGGTACTGAAATTGTTAAGTGTTAAGAGTTATCACGTAATTTCTTCTTTCTTTGTTGAGCCTGTCTCTCTCTGCTCGTGTATTAGTATCTGTACTTAAGTGGTTTACTAATATTTCGGCATGTTTTTTTCATTGTTTTGCTGTGCTGGACGGGGTCTTTATAATGACTTATACGATCTGTCAAAATCAATTTTTATATTATTTAGTTCTTTATATAATTCGTCCCATTCCATTCTTGAAACCATCAATGAAAGATGTCTACCAAGTATCTTGTTAATGTCAATAACTGATTTAATTTTTAATATTATATTATTATTAATACTATTGCCTTCTGGGTACTTGAGCAATGTATCAAGGGGGAAAAGCCTAAGTTGTACCTACTCATATTCGATTTCATTGATTAATACAGGCTCAGCTTCTTTTTTGATTATTGATAATACCCTGTTCTGAAAGTCCGGTTCCTTATCAAAAGTGATTTTAATACACTCTGAAGTAATCATATTTTATGTATATATATTTTTTTATTTATTTATTTTCATTGTATATTGGATAAAATAACATCTATATTCAATATATCAATGTATGGCTATACATATTTATATAAGATGGTTTGTGGGTTTTTATTATTTCTTATTTTATTTTGAACATTTTTTTTATAATTATTGCTTGCGCTTTATATGTTTTATATTTTGTCCAGATCATTAGCCTGGCTTTTATTTATGGCTCTCTTTGATACACATTTATTATAAAAGATATATGCCTTGTACAAAATAAATGCGCTCATAATGAAGACAATGATTGATAATAAAATGTTCGTTATATCCTTATTTATTTATTTTTTTGGACTCGATTTCATTTATAACGTTTGCTGTGGAGTCCACTTCTTTTACGTCTACTAAACTCATTTTTCGTGTTTTTCTACGAGCTGCTATAGCATTTATTTATGTTAAAAGTATAATTTAATTTGAAATTTATTTGCCATTTGTTTGGCTCATGTTATTAAAAGTTTGCCTTATTGGGCCGTAGGTATTGTGTAGGTATTTTTTTTAACAATGAAAAAATCTGCCTAGTTTTTGTGTGGTTTTTAGGCCACACGCTTATTATGCAACTTTAATGTCGCTCAATTTTACACTACTTTTTATTTAATATAAAAAAATATGCATCGCAGTGCAATGAAAAAAATTATGCAACGCAGTGCATGGTAAAAAAAATATGCGCTCTATGAAGAGCTGTCGGCTCACTTCTCCTTGGTCTCGCTTGATTGGCAAGATGTGGCCGGTGCTGGCTGTACAGGCTGGACTTCCTCGCTGCTCTTCTATGTTGGGGCACCGGTGCTGGCTGCACAGGTGTATTCGCAATGGGGCACAGTGGCCCCTCGCAGTTGGGTATTTCCTTCTTCTGTGGCGAAGGTAATTTCAGATAAGCTTAAGCGAGACTTTTAATTACAGGATAGGTGGATGAGTGTGTGGCTGTGGTTTGATTTTTTCTTTCACTTAATAAAATTTTTTATATGTTCAAGTTCCGCATGTAATTTTACCGAATTGTTCCAATCTAATTTACTTCCGCTATTTAGTAGCTTCAGTAACTCAGCCCTTCTGGCTTTTAATCTTTTTACCACACCACAGCGTTTAGCACACATCACACTCTACTCACTGCGATTTTTCATTTTCGTTGTCTGCTGATATAATTTTTGTTTCCGTCCTTCTTCAGGTTTTTTTCTCTGGTGGTCCTTCGATGTCCTCGATGTTCTTTAAGTTTACATCCTGAGTCCTGTCACGGTCGCCAGGTTCTTTTTGATCCCCAATTTGCTTAGGAGCTAAAAGGTCTAAGTCTCGTAGCGGCGCTGCCAAAGGCGGCAGCGGAAAAACGGCATATGTATTCTTAAGTATATAGCTATGCTCACTTAGTCTGGAACGCGGAGGTATATGCACATACATGAGGTCCGCTTGTATTGCAAATATGCTGACACTTGCAGCAGTTCGTATTCGGGCACTTAGGTTGATGACCGAGACTCTGAATTGTATAAACACTGCGACAAAGTGTTACAGTGCGTGCCCCTCTTAGTACTCTTGGTACAGTGGGTGGTCGATATATATATTTTATGTGTGTGCATACTTTAGTTCAAATGTATGTAAGCCGTCCTGTTCGTAGAATTAATGAATGTATAAGTGTTTGTCAAACTGAACTGCAAAGTCAATGGGCTTGGCTAAAACCCAAAAAAGTTAAAATGTCTTGTTGTAGGCAAAAGAGTGATAGCTACCGATGTATTGCAAAAATTAACCATTAATAAGGCTCCAATTGAGTATGTAAAAACTGCAATTAATCTAGGATTTACGTTTAATCAAACATTGACGTGGGATGATGACATTAATAAATGTATGCAATACTTAGAAACTTTTACTTGACCAAAGACTTCTTACCGACCAAAATAAAAGAGACAATTGCAAAAATGTACCTCATACCGGTACTTTTCTACGTAATAGAGGTATGCAGTGACTGCAGCTCCGTAGGTCAGCGCAAGCTACAGGTAGCGTTCAATAATGTGGCAAAATATATTTATAATAGTCAAAGAGCAGACCATAAAAGTGAGGTTACAATTAAAATCTTAAACATGCCACTAAAATCCTGGACAAACCTTAGGGCCCTATTACTACTTCATAAAATTATAAGCAGACATGAGCCGTCGTATCTTTATGAAAAACTTACTTTAGTTAACTCAATAAGAACCAGAAATATAATAAGCCTTAAGTATAAGTACCTATGCACAAGGAGTTCCTTGTATACGCTATTCGCACTTGGAACCATCTGCCACACATTATCAAGGCATCAGGCACCACCAAGCTCAAGGGCACCACCTGACTATTAAACTATTAAACTGCAAATTTAGCGTATTGGAATTTAAATTTAGAGAGAAAGTAAGAACTAATAAAAATGGAAATTAAAAAATAAAATTTTAAAGCCAAACTTAACGAATTAAAAATTAAAATAAAAATAAATAAAATTAAATATTAAGAACTAAACATTTTTTAAAATATTAAAAGTAAAAAAATAATAACAATAAAATTTAAAATAAAAATAAATAAAATTAAATATTAAGAACTAAACATTTTTTTTAAATATTAAAAGTAAAAAAAATAATAACAATAATATAATAATGAATTAATAATGAATTTAATTATATATTGAATTTGTATTTGTTAAGATTAGTAAATATTTGCATATAAGTTCAAATCAAATTTTACAATTGTGACTAGCGCCTTAAATTATAAGTATGCTACATGCTTGTAACGCTGGGATAAGCAATTAAATAAATAAATAAATAAATTTTTTATTAAAAAATGCAGTTCCATCATCGGATTGTTAATTCTTAAATTCTACGACCTGATTTGAAAATTGCATCCATTGGCATTGAGACATCTTTAGCGTATTTGACTTTGAAGTGTTTCCCCATGCAAACTTGGAGAAAGAGTCAATAATTGTAAGCATGTAGCGATATCTTAAGTTAATTTTAGAATATTTTCCCATTTCATTTACACCCTTTGTCACTACCCTTCGTCGTTTAAAATTACGTAGACACTGAGCATGAATTTCTTTGACAATACATAGCTCATCATTAATAGTGTTTGGTATTAAAACTTTCCTACTATTGGAGTTAAAATACCTTCTAACTCAAAAGTCTGTGATTTTAAAACTGATTTCGGTTTAGTAACAGAATGAAAAGCATAGGTTTCATTTTAGTAATTTTTTAGAATTTTATCAACACTATCCATCCTCCCATTATATATTTCAACTAAAGGTTCCAAAAAAGTTATTTTAGAAAGTCATCGATTAAGGGATGTATTTACTCATCGACATATTTTGTCGTTGCATCCGAATAATCTATTGGTTGCCCACAATTTTTAATTTGTTTCTATTTAGCATTCAATTTATCATAATTTTGATTATACGGTAATTTAAAGTTTGTGCACCTTTTTTTTAATTAATATATAATTTTAGCCTATCTCAGTTCTGCTATTATAGACTTATTATTGAGATTAGTGTTGCCAGCGGTCATTGAGGCTATTAAAAGCTGCAATCTTTTCACTAATTCATTGACATCATCCCAAAAAAATATAATTGGGTTTTGCTCGCTGTAGGGACATGTATCCAAAACCAGTTTTATTTGATTTTTTATATACCCGTTAATCGTAGAGTAAAAGGGTATACTAGATTCGTCGAAAAGTACGTAATAGGTAAAAGGAAGCGTTTTCGAGCCATAAAGTATACGAGTATATATTCATGTCTCCATTTACGGGTATTATTTCGATCCATAAAGTATACGAGTATATATTCATGTCTCCATTTACGGGTATTATTTAACGGGTATCTGATAGTCAAGGCACTCGACTATAGCGTTCTTCCTTGTTTTTATTGAATTGAAGTGGATAAAAATGAGGGAGGTATATTTTCATTGCTTATAAACTTTTTAATAATGTTTGTGTAATTGTATCCTCTAGTTTCTTTGATTCGCTTATTTGGATTAAAATGTTTTTATGTGCACTTGTCCCAGTAAAGATTTCCTTATAATTTTTTAAGTCTTTGTGACTTCATTGTGTGGGCTTATGAACCATAGCAGAATAAAGTCCTGGAGTCAATTCCCACAATCTCCCTCTAGATAATTGGACTTGATTAAACTTATATGTAGTTGACTATTTCCCAAATTTAAGGAATAAGGGGATGATGAACCCTTTCTAGGTCCAGAAGCATTATCCAGAATTTTTTTCCTCATAGACTGCTTCTATTTCTATGGGTGTTTCTAGCGGTGTATCTGGCTCTGAACCCAATTAAATATCTGACTGTGAAGAAAATGTATCATATGAGATATTAGAATCAACATCATAATAAATTTTTTCATCATAATCATAATTCTGACCATCATCATCATCATACCCAAATTATTGTTACATAAGCTTTTTTATTGTGGTTTCATTTTTTAATTATTCACTATTTTGCTTTAGAACCGATGATTTGTCTTCGTTTTTATACCCGTTGCTCGTAAAGTAAAAGGGTATACTACTTCGTCGGAAAGTATTTAAAAGGGAGACTTTCCGTCCCCATATTCTTGATCAGGATTACTAGCCGAGTCGATCTTGCCATGTCCGTCTCTCCGTCTGTCCATATGAACGCTGAGATCTCGGAAACTATGAAAGCTCTCCGCCCACATAACATCTACTGAAATAGCCGATAGGTGGTACCCTAAAATATCGCTTTGCTGCTTGTATATCTCAATTTTCCTTTTGCTCCCTTAAGCTGAGTAACGGGTATCTGATAGTCGAGCCACTCAAATATAGCGTTCTTCCTTGGTTTTTATAAATTTTTCGTTTTTTATTTTAACTAATTAGCTAATTTAAGGGATCTGTTATTGGCTTAAGAGTTTTACCCAACTCGTAAGCATTTTCTGATTTCATGTGCTTCATAGCATCAAATGTTTTCTTCAATGCACTTCTAGTTTTAGTTAGCTGATTTAAAATATATTAACTCATTTTGTCTACTTTTAAAACATTTACCACCTTCAGCATAAAAAATGTATACCGGCTTATGAACTTTACTTTACAGGGTTACATTTTATACTAGTAAAAGATATAGGATATATATATTATTTATATGTTTATATTTTTGTTGTTGCTAACATTTCCTCTTAAAGTAAAAGATTTTTGTGATTGTGTGTGTGTGTGAGTTTTTTTAATATAATAAATATTGAGCACAAATGTTACAAATTGATATTATATGCTATTACAAAGTAATAAGTGGATTGAACAATTCTATTTCAGTCCAGTTGTAGGACATCATTGCTTCTTTTTATAACTCGAAATTCCTTCTTCATGAGCAACTTCAGATGGGCATCTTTCATAGCGTTTTATCTCTCAGGTAGATATATCATATATTTATCAAGATCCAAGGCAATAGACTCTCAATAAACGATTTTCTTTCTATACGCATTGATAAATGGGTAGCTGACATTTTTACCCATCCTCTTTTGTTATAGCAAGGGCTTCAATGCTCGCGTGTTAAAGTCCTTTAAAATCTCCTCGCGAAAAATGTCCTCTGATATTGTTGCTGTTGTTGGTTTGATGTCGCGTCTCTTAAGTTTCCTGTAACGGTTTATTAATTTTCTCAAAGTTGAAGTTAATGTTGGAGTTAATTATTATTAGTTATTTCACAACTTCTTGGTGGTTGTACATTTCCGAAACTATCAAAATAGTATATTTTGTTTTTCTGGTAAGATATCCAATGTGTTCCCCTTGAATTCGAGCTATCTAACTTTAGGTGTTTTGGAATAATGTCTCTCATAAACAACCCCCTAAAATGCGGTATATTTCTTTGAAAAAATCTCTCATTTTATATATATTTGTTAATGCTCTTTTGGGTAGCCAACCAAGCTTTATTGTTTCTTCGTTCCTTCACCACGACTGTTGTATGGTTTTATGTATAACCCGTATTCATTTTTGTATGTACTAAATATAGACCCACGGAAACGTTTTTCCTTTTTCGGTTTCTTCCAGCTGTTGTTTAGCAATTTCTGCGTTTATCATTAATATTGCGATACTATAACTTCCTGAAGCTAAACTACCTATAGGACTTAATGCAGTTAAGATGGGTACCAGTAACAAGAAAGGAAGTTAACTTCGGCAAGCCGAAGTTTGTATACCCTTGCAGTTATAAAAAATAATCAATAATTTTATTAAATTGAATTCGAAATTCTTAAAAATATATAAATGTATATTTCTAATATTATAAGATAATATGTCAAAAAGCTCCAAAGTTATAATTTGTTTCAAATTATTTCCGACCAATTATCCGATCGTTCCAATGAAAGCTTTATGTTATAGTCGTCCGATTTTAATAAAATTTAATTCGAAATTCAGAACTAATTAAAAAATTTTATTTTCAAGCTTTTAAGGTTATATGTTAAAAAACACAAAAGATAAAATTTGTATTTCATGTTTTCCGACTAAATTTTCGGACGTTCCTATGGCAGCTTTATGATATAGTCGTCCGATTTTGATAAAATTTAATTCGAAATTCAAAACTAAATAAAAAATGTTATTTCCAAGTGTAGGAGGTTATAAGTTAAAAAACACCGAAGATATAATTTTTCAATATTATTTTATCACTAATTTTCCGATTGTTCCTATGGGGGCTATATGATATAGTCGTCCGATTTTGATAAAATTTAATTCGGAATTCAGAACTAATAAAAAATGCAATATCCAAGCTTAGAAAGGTATATGTTAAAAAACACCAAAGATTTAATTATTTTTAAATTTTATTATATATAGTTCCTATGGGAGCTATAAGATATAGTTGTCCGTTTCGGCTGGTTCCGACTTATATACTACCTGCAATAGAAAAAAGACTTTTGGGAAAGTTTCAGCACGATAGCTTTAAAACTGAGAGACTAGTTTGCGTAGAAACGAACGGACAGACGGACATGGCTAGATCGCCTCGTCTTGTGACGCTGATCAAGAATATATATAATTTATGGGGTCGGAAACGTCTCCTTCACTGCGTTGCAAACTTCTGACTGAATTTATTATACCCTCTGCAAGGGTATATTAATTATTCGACGAACTTTAACATTTTTCTTAGATCCGATTGGTATATGAATTGCTTTACGTGCAATTTGAATTGAATTAACAAGATCCAGGGGTTTTCGTTTTTTCAATACACGATCAGTTTCCGTTACAAGAGATGATAGCCTATTTATTTAAATCCTCTTACGCCCCCTTTTTTCGAATTTTTCTTTTTTCGTTTCCGGACACCCATTCCAAAAATTTTCTTTGCTTTCATAATATTAGTTACAAAATATGCTGCTGCTCGCTCGTTAAAGAAATATCCTTCGCCTTTACTCGCTCCCAAGCCCTGTTAATTAATACAGAATCTGTCTTATGGCGATTGCTTAGATCACTGAATAAACATATTTATATTAGCATACGATTAATGAAGCAAAAAAATAACATTCTTTTTCGAAATATGATTACTTGAAAAAGCTTGAAAACCAATTAAGGGTATGGAGTATCATACATTATCTCAGAACGAAACTGTTTTAGAACATACCGAAACTAAAAAAAAGTTCAATCATGATTTTCGATGACGTGGCTTGTTGGAAACAGGATAATATTCGGTCATATTTCTGTATGGACCGTCACAAAAATATTGATTATTTTTATATATGTCAAACATTTACACAGATACCACAACATCTTTTACTAGAAAATGCAAATGTAATTATTATGTTTAAGCAGGATAATTTAAACACACATATCGGGATCATATCATCACTGACAACTATGACACACTTACGAAAATTTGTCAAAAATGTTGGAAGGATAAATTATGATTTTAATTTATAAGCAATAAGGGACGATATAGAAAACGATTTGATAAATTTATTATTCTTTAATTTTATTATAAGTTTGGGGGCGAAATCGTATGTCACCCAGTTGAACAACAGATTTTAAAATGGTTATATTATTGACTCTAAAAGTGAATGGAAATAGTTCCGTTGTAGTCTTTGTTTATTTCCCACCAATTGAATTAAACGGGGAATATGAGTGTGAGCTAATTGAATTTAGCATGTACAACTCCATTCCCAATGTATATGTAAATAATAATCTCTTGTACATTGGTGATAAAATTATTATTATTAAACTGAATGATATTTCTCTATTTGTTTACAACAAGTTAAAAGATTTTAATCTGGAAAATAAAGTGAAAATAAGAAACAATAATAAAACACTTCCAGTAGAAATATTTAGCAGTTTTAAACAGTTTGAAAAGGTAAATATACAAGTATACTCGTAAAAGTGCCACATTTTTTTAAGCACATACCCTTATTTTTTCAGGAGCGTTGGACAGGGATTCCGAGGTCCAGGACCGAAAAGCGATGTTAAACATTAAAAACAAAATAATACAAAAAAAACATACCCTACAAATAATAATTGTAACTCTACAGAAAATTTAAATTGTACAATTTAAATAAAATATAGTTAAAAGTAAATTAATATGTATGTTTTTTAAATTCAATATTTAGAAAGGTGAAAACTCCCTGGAAAAATATCGAATTTCCGATGAGATTTCCCTGGGACGTGTCCCTGGCACGGGAAAGACCCCGGAAAAATGAGTATAAGAATCCGGGAAAATCAAATTCAAAAATTCAAATCAATTCAAAAAATGTCCTGTAAATTTTTCCCTCGGAAAAATACGGACATCCCATACAATTTTCCTGGAAACTTTTATTTTGAAACTGAAAAGTACCAATTAACTGCAGAGAAATAAGTACTCTCTCATACACATTGTTGATCAGAATTGAATATTAAATTCGGGTGGTGAAAACGTGTCAACTCGCATATTGGCACAATAGAATGATAATTTAAAATAAGAGCATCGACATACTTCATCAACCGCGCTCTAGCACTAGTCCCGAAAGGTACTTATTTTAAAATAAACTGTTTCTAAAATCCCTGGGGTTAAAAATTTAAATTAATAATAATAATAAGAAGCATCTCAAAATGAATACAATTTTAAAAGTTCGTGAGAGACCGTTCTCAGATGAAATTATTTTAAAATAGGAATATCACACATATTCCTCATATCATCAAACTTTTAAACCAAACGATGCAATACGCATATGTATTCAAAATCATTTTATGGCAAATTTTATTGATAAAATAAGATATGAAATAAGTGGGTACGAAAGTAGTAGTGCCATACTGCAAATGTTGTATCAGTAAATTGTCAGGATAGTATAGAAAAGTTTTATTGAATTGTAAGCAAGAACTTGTGCTTTTGCTGACAATAAATCTGGATTATGTATATGTTAAAATAAAAGCAAGGCATACAAATATTTTGGAAATCACAAATATTAGCTGTAAAATTCTTCATGTAACACCGATTGGTGCTGGAACAATTAAAATGTATCATTTAATAAAGAGTGCTGCAAATTTACCGATAGCTTTCCGAAGTTAGGATATATTAATGAACCCAGAACGGCCCGTAGGACATACATATGCTCCGATTGCGTTCTGGCGCCAGGCAAGAGCCCAGACACCAAATCTACAAGGTCAGTTTCAAAGTAAACAGACCTTTTTTAATCTAGCGCCCTCTAGTGGCGCCATCTATATGTCGACTGGTGCTTTATCGTTTATCGACTTCCAGTAAAAATTTCATGACATTTCATCTTTTGGAAGTGCGGTTATTGCGTTTTAAGTGTCAGTATGTTTTTGTGATCGGTGCGAAAATGAGCTTCGAACAAAGAGCCAACATTAAATCATCATCATCATCGATCGACGCTTGTGCCCGACTATTTGACCAAAAATCACATTTTAACCATCAACCACTCCCCGTAATCACCTGATATGACACCGTGCGACTTCGACCTTTTCGGAAAAATGCATTTGCCGATGAAAGGAAAGCGTTATGCAGACGTATGCAGGCCATTTAAAACGCTTGCACCGGAATACTGGCGGCCATACCGGGCAGCGAGCTAAAACACTCGTTCGAAATGCTTTTGAACCGTACAAAACGCTGTATTAAAGCAGAAGGAGACTATTTTGAAAAAAATAAATTAATTTTGCAGAAAAAACTATTTGTTCTGTCTTTTTTTTTAAGTCCTGTTTACTTTGGAACTCATCTTGTATCATCATGGTGAAATATGTTTCGTATGCAGTTGTGATCCTTGAGCAAATACGAGAGTGCTTATCGTAAATACCTCAAGCTCCTTTCGACACAGACGTTTCTAGTTTCTTTAAATAATATTAACGTCAAAAGTGCGATTTCTACATCTCGCTCGCTCGCACTTCCTTTCGCGCTCCCTCTCTAACTCTCTCCGCTGTAAAGCGTTTTAGTTAAGCTAGGCTTAAGTAGTTATATTTCCAAGGTATCCAAATAAACATACATGCACGTCGCGTAAAAGCCCTCAAGTATCCACGTGTTTGTACCCCCTTTTTCCGGGACATTTCTAATTTTCAGCGTATGTAATAAAATAAAATATATAAAATATAGTGACGATCGCACCTTCAACAAACAAAAGTTCTAATATCAACTTTTGTTAGGAAAATGTAGTATACGATCTACTTAATAAATACACTTTCCAAATTTTTTCCATTTTTTACATTCATTACATTACATTGGTATCAGAAGTTGTTGTTTTAAACATAAATCATATAATAGATATACCTTCCCAAAACTTGTAGAATTTAAGTTTTTTATGCAAAACTGTTTGTAGGAATTTAAATGATTCCAAAACCCTAAAATAGAGTATGGATACGCACAAAAATTCGAAGCTCAGGCAGTGTTAGATGTTCTGAACTAGTTTAAGTTGCCATTTTTGTTGATTAATAACTTTAAAGGGTAACTTTTTACAACAAATTTATTGGGCTTTTCCACTTCATCAAATCAAAAGGGTAGTCTTTTTTTTTTTAATAAATAAAAACAGAAAATTTAATAAAAAATCGTTTTAAGTGGTTGTAATAAGACAAATTATGTTAGAATGGTGTACAAAGCATTTCAAAATACCTTTCTAATAACATATACCAACTGTAACTTCAGTACTTCACAAGTTATGAGCGTAAAAATATAGCTATTTATAGCTGTTTTTTTCCCGAAACAAGCTAGTTTTTCTAAAAGTGGTAGAACTGATGTTTCTTATATTGCAATAATATCTAAATAAAAAAACATTGGCTCACAATTTTTGAACGGTGGTATTTAGACAACTTGTTTAAAAGGATAACTTAGTATTTAGCGACGTACATATATCACAAGCCTGTAAAATGTACCTATTTATAGCTGTTTTCTCGCGAAACTAGCTAGTTTTTCCAAAAGTGGTAGAACTAAGGTTTTTATATTGAAGTGTTTAACATCGTCTAAAGTTTCATGGCTCTAAAATAACGTTTTGGGACAAACTGATAAACAAAATAAAATTTTCATTTTGAGAGGACCCCGAAAATTTTGTTTTGCGCATTACCTGAACGGAGCATCCGATTTTGACAGTTGAGGTGTCATTCGACGCGTATTTTAAGTGAGAATACAATTTGCTGAATAGGTAAGGTTATTTATCCCCACCTTCTCTAACAGAGAGCGTTAGGAAATAAAAACCAAATTTCCCCTCAAATCCAGGGTAATTATCATGAATATTGGATAAATTTAGACTAAGATGGGGTCACAACCCTTTAAATTTCCAAACATTAACTTCAAATAATTTCCCGAATGCACCTCTTAAAAGTCCAAGGGAAAATGACAATGCACATAAAAGAATTGACTTAAATTTTCAGCAATTTCCTGCGAGTACAGAAAGTGTTGCCCATATGTCAAAGTAATAAATAACCGAAAACTTCTGAGGGCTATGATAGAAACAGGCTCAACTACTAATCAACTGAATAAATGTACATTTTCAGTAAATGAAGAACAAAATGAAAAAGTATATACAAAAAATGGATGCATTGGATGCATTAAAGAAGGTTTAATTTGATTTAATTCTTAGATTTTATGTTCACAAAATAATTTGAAGCGGCGCCGTCCGGTTCTCGCACGCATATATATACTTTAGCTTATTGTTGGAATAGTACGTAATTAGTTTTTAAGACCATCAGGTGTTTTTTAGTGTACAATAACTAAATAATGCTTTTTAAATATTTAAATACATCAGTGTGTTCTGACTTGTGTAACTGGGTCGCAAGGTAAATACATTAAAATACAAAGAAAAACGCTATAGTAGACTGCCCAGACTATCAGATACCTGTTACTCAGCTTAACGGAGCAAAATGAAAATGGAAATACATAAGCAGCAATGAATGTTGTAAAGCGCCACCTTCCGGCGGCAGACAGTTTAAAGCGTTTTATGCGTTTGGGTGCGTTAAAGTATGCCAAACATTTTTTAATGAAAAAAATTAATTTTACCTAAAAAAAGTGTTTTAGCATAACAACTGTGGAAACTACATCTTTAAGAGGTTTGTGCGCGTTAGAGTGGGCGTGGCATCCCGCTTGCGCTGCGCATACCAAGTATGAATAGGCTTTTAATCCTGATCAAGAATATATATACTTTCTGGGGTCGGAAATGCTTCCTTTTGCCTTTTATATAATTTCCGACGAATCTAGTATACCCTTTTACTCTGCGAGTAACGGGTATATAGTAATAATGACATTCAGTACAAGGAAGGTGAAAATTTGAGTTTTACAAGTACTGATAAACACTTAAAACAATCAAAATATGTAGACCCTGTATGAAGAAGTCAACAAAAAAATAAATGAAATGATTGAACAGAGAGTAATTAAATCAAAATGTCGTTATTATTCACCAATTTGAATAGTACCAAAAGAGAGCGATGCATCAGGAAAGCCGAGACTTAGATAAGTATACTACAGTATTTCATCACACCCAAAACAGCATTTTCAACATTACGCATAGACACGAATCACCAAACTAATCCAAATATCCCACCACACCCACTAGAATACAATTAGGACTATATCGGTTACTCGGACTACCTCAAGGGACGCAAGGGACCTATACCAACGAATCAAGAAGCTCTACCGGTCGTACAATGGGGATTACAACTACTATGCCACTGGTGGCATCATGGGCGGCGGCGCTAGATTGTTAGACAGCTTGTTAAAAAAAGTATTTCAAAAGTTACGAGATGCAAGCTTAAATTACAACTAGACAAACGTAAAAACAAATTTTGAAAAAGGACAAAAAGTTCCTTGGCCACGTACTAACTACTACAGGTATTAATCCAAACCCAAGAAACAAAATCGTAAACGAAACTGCTATGCCAGCAGAACTCTTAACAAACATGAACTAAATTAAGCTTCCACAGAAAAAAAAACTTTTAGCAATCGTATGGGTTACCAAATATTTGAGATCATATTTATTCGGAAGGTCTTTTGAAATATTAAGCAATCAGAAACCTTTAGTTTGGTTAAATAACACAAAAAAACAAATACAAAATTACAGAGATGGGAAATAAAATTAAACGAATATGATTATCATATTAAATACTTGGCAGGAAAATATATAGCCGACTTATTATCCAGAACTAAAATAAAAGAAACTATTCCTACATACGTTCCTATTCCTAACATACACTGGTCGGCATAAGTATTTTGACGAAACAAAATTCAAATATACACATAATTTGAACATACTTATTCTTTACTTTGGCATCAATGGAAAGGTAATTTTAATGCAGTTTGAATGATATAATACTTTTCTTAGTCCATTCAGTATTTATTGAAAAATTCGAAATTATGCGAAAATCTATTTTTTTAACTTTTTTCTTAGTTTAGTCAAAAGATTTGTTTAGCATGACTCGAAATTAAACTAAGTATGTCAACGCAGTATTAAAAAGACGGGATTATCATTGACTTTGCTAATGCTTTTTACATTTGATAAAATATTATATTTATATATAAATATAATAAATAAATGTAAAATTAGTAACATTGTAACAGTAACAGAAATACCAAATTGACAATTGAACATACTCAAGAAATTCAAAATATAAAAGAAAAATCTGATGTGTTTATGAAAATGCTTGGTTGGGGAAGCCAATGGCATCCCCACTTATAAATCGCGACAACGTACGAAATGTCATGGGAGAGCTGGAGTTTAGATTTGGTGGGCCAGAACTATTGATTCGCACTTAACTAATAAGAATTCGGGAATTTTCAAAAGTGCCATATAATAAGCCTGAACCATTTGCAACTTTCTAAAGGAATGTTCGTAGTGGTTAATTTTTTATCAACGTCCAACCACGAGGAGCACTTACATAGCCTTATTTTAATAAAAGAACTTTTAAGAAAATTTCCAGATAGAAAGACCAAAGAGCGCTAAGAGTAAAGCCCTGTTTTTCTCTATCACCGATTTTTCCACTTGGATGAGCTCTTCTGCAAGAATAGTTGATCGATTATTAGCAGTGGTGGATACTTCAGGAAGACAATTACTTTTAGGTAACTCCAAGACAGTATTTATCGCGAAAAAATACACAGTTTCGGGTTCATTTTGTGCGAAGAAACCATGCAATATTTGGAATGAACATACTGATGTGAAACCGCGATGGAAAATTGTGAAAGAAAACCGTTTGTACCTCGCACGCCATGTAAAAGCAAGCGAATTTGCAACATTTAAGATTGCCATCATGCATTTATACAAATTATTATAAATGTGTGCGACGTGGGAGGGGAGGTTGGCTGCTCGCGCGGTGCACTAACTTCGGAGATGCGGGGAAAGCAATATTCACAATCGTGACTATATTGCCGAATTGTAATGTTGCTGCTCAGGTTATTAACGGCCGCTGGTAAACTATATGTTAGGCAGCAGTTCTGTTGGATTAATTTACGAAAATTACGGTGGAAAGTTGACTTCCTTTCATTACCTGCTGGCCTAGAGACAGGTTTTTATAATAATAATCAAATAACGACCGATTTCCGGAGTAGTGGTCATGAGCAAGGTGCTCTTTATTGTATAATTCGTGAAACAGAACTGAATATAAAATCTTGACTTAAAGCTAACAGAACTCATAGTGACCTCGCAAAAGGGCTGTATTTGCTGGCTGTGCACGGGCATCCGATTTGGCCGGTGCATGGTCTTCGGACAGTCGGTCACTGACTCTGTCTTGTTGATTTTAGTTAACTTACACACTTCGAACATCCTGAACCCACGGCTTCGAAGCCTTAACTTAATTGCTATCCAAACTCTGCAGACGCACGCAGAAATGGAAATATTCGTCGTCGGATTTAAAAGGTCAATGTACTTTATGAAAACAACAAGAGTACCGGTATACACGCGGAAGTACATTACGACTTTAAAGGCGCCCAAACTGCAAAGAAATTAGATTTATCTGTAGTCTTTTTCAAGGTATCAATACGAATACATCACCAACCTTCCAATCCCTGATTACACCCAGCTTGCTGAAAAATATTGTAATAAAGGAAACTACAAAGTTATTAGCAATAAATACAAAACTGGATAGGTTTGCTTATGGGCCACACCGGCAATTGTCAAAACGACGCAATACAGAAACATTTCACGTATATTTAGTGGAAACAGAGACCTATTACCAGGATGTAGTTACCGAGTTCGTGGAATCTGAACACTTTGGATTTAATAATTTTCCCCCAATAGAATCCGTTGATGATATGAAAGCAAACAGAAATGAAAGCGTGAGCAAACTCAGGGAGCAGGAGTCAATATGTATCTTTTCGAAACCACTTGTTTTTACTCAAAACATTGCTTAGCCGCCATCTGTAGGAGTTGTGCGTTTATTCCAAGAGCTTTTCTATTCAAGAATGTTACCAACTCTCTCTCTCTTCAGACTTCTTCCATATTAATTTGGTATTAGATGTAGTATTTTATGGTAATCTAGTATTATTCTTAATCTAGTATTTTGTTGTTAGTTGCGATCGTTGCTTGTAGCTTAATTTATTAATAATGATCAGATGTGCTACTCTCCTGCTCGCAACTTTCGATAGTCAAATAAAAAATACAACGCGGAAATGGTCGAATATCTCTCAAGGACTTCGCTTGGGGTAAGGTTCTTGCTGATGTCTAAACTCGACACTACGAATTTTATTACATAGAGCCCCCATATTTAGGCTTAGTACGTAACCTAAAAAAAACTGGCCAAAAAAATATATTATTATCAGAGAATTATTTCTTGAGGGTCCAGTGTTGTCACACTGGCTTGAATACAAACAAACAATTGTTAAAAAAAAAAAATTTGGAAAATGCACTTCCATTAAGAATAGAAGAAGAATAATAAAAAAAGAATAATAGCTACTGTTACAACATTAGTTATCATGGACGAAGACAATAAGAAGCGCCCTAGATCTTGTTGAAATCATTAATATTTGGCCCAGCGTCTTAAGAAAGGAATTTCAACATATTAAATAAGTGCAAAAACAAAAATAGACTTCTTTAAAAATATGTTGTTGAAGGTTTCCCTTGCCCGGTGTCGCCTTTTGTTTCTAAGAATAGATTGGAGGTTAAAAAACTCAAATAATATTAGATACTAGTAATTGCTTTTCGACGATTGTGCCGAACAGCTCAAGGAATATAACAAATTAAAAATTAAAAAATGTTTTGCCGCTCTTTATACCCTTGCAGAGGGTATAATGATGACTGAAATCATTATCTGCAAGGGTATAAAAATATTATCTTTGGTGTTTTTCAACATATAGCCTTTTAAGCTTGGAAATAACATTTTTTAATTGTGAAAAAGAAATGTGAAAAAATTATATCTTTCGTGTTTTTTCACATACAACCTTCTTATCTTGGAAATAACATTTTTAAGAAGTTCGAATTCAATTTAATAGAAATCGGACTACTCTAACATAAAGATGTCAAAAAAATGTTCGAAAGAAAAGAATTAAAAAAGAAATTACTTGATAGGTACGAACTTAACCCACCCAACCATGTTTTTCTAAAAAAAAATGGAAACTCATACTCCCGTGCTCTTTTAAGCTAGGCTATTATGTAAACATATTTGCTTTATTATTTCTATGCAAGTGTTTTTCATTCCTTTTTGGATTCTGTTTTCATTTTAATTTTCTTTGCGTTTAAATAACAATAAAACTCATTTTTCTTCCCACAACAAAACCAATTGAAACAAATTAGGGTTAGCATAGAAAATTTGGCTGAATTACAAATTGCAAAATTAATAGTCGTTATCAGCAACACCCTTAGGCAACCTGGCGATCGAAGATAACATTTACTTATCTCATTTATCTTTTCACTTCACATTGAATATTATTGTTAACGTTCTTTTTTTATTCCAGTATTTAATTTTTGATTGGCTGCTTGATATGTTTCCGTTGGCTTTTATTTGTTATAACTTATTTAAAACGAAGTGTCTTGGAAAACAAATTAACCCACTGAATTTGCTAGATAAAGGTTTTCATGATGCTGCAACACTGATGTTGGAATTGGTGGGTGTTTACGAAGTTGCAAATAACATCAGTGTAGAACGTTTTAGCAAAAAGAAATTTTCCAGCATGACAATTTTGGCCACCTCAGTTTTGGGCTGTTGGTGGGCGTTAAAGCGGGCGTTGCCCATTTTTTTCAGTTAAAATTGATTTCTATCATAAAAACTGAAGGCGCTACAGATTTTTGCGGATTGTGGGCGTTAAAGTGTTCGTGGCACCCCGCTGAAGTGCACCCGTAGAAAGCCCAGGAATCTGCATGCCAGTTTGACTACCCAGACGGACTTGGGTAGATCAACTCGGCTAGTGATCCTGATCAAGGGCATATATACTTTATGGGGTCGAAAACGCTTCCTTTTACCTGATACATACTTTCTTATGAATCTAGTAAACCCTTTTTGTCTATGAGTAAGGGGTAAAATTCCTTAGCGGCTTAGATCAGTTTCAGTGCTTGGGCTGGTCAGTGGAGCTTAAATTTCTTGTCCGAGGTATTGTTTCTACTTACCTTGCATTACACATTTACAGTTTGCTTTCAACTGTAGTTGCCCATTTACTTTTGTTTGAAATTAATTTCAACTTAATTCGCATTTTTCTGCTTAAAGTCTTATTGTACTTTTGTTATGAGCACTTTGCTTTGACTGCTTTTGCTTATGTTTCGGTGTGGGTGACTACTTTCTCCAGGGCGTGATGTTGGTCGCAACGTCGTTAAACAGATCACTTGTAAATCCTAACGACCTTAAGGATCCCCAGAACCAGGAGTAGTCCAACGATGAGTTTCACGGTCTTTTTAACATCGTGCATATCATCCTTGTGGTCAACTATCTCTACGGTGTTGATTGCGTTGGCGTTGCTGCCGGCCATTTTGAACGTTTTGTTGTCCATCTTGGGGTCCTTATTGTACTCTACGTCCTTAGGAGTTAGTACGTAGACTTCCTTCAGGATGAGGTCGATTGTAGGACCGGTATGAAGTATTTTCTCCTGGATAAGGGTGGCTTTAAGGGTGATCTTCTCTTCAGGGGAGTAGTACTTGTAGATCAGCTCCAGGGAAATCAGAACCAATTCTGCTTATCTTCTTTTAGATAGAGTATTTTATACAGGACTAGAGCTTTCGCTAGCTCCCCATATTGTATGAATTAACTTGGTGTTCCCATTTAAGGATAATGTTTTCCTATTTGCCCTATCTTAGGAGTCAGTGTCCGGCTGGTCCACTTTGTCACCATAGTAGAATTTATCAATCTAAGTATGCTTAGTACTAGCGCCCCTTCCCTTCAACTTAAGAAACTTGTTTCTCTTGCGGGAATCTTTGTATATGGATGGCGTACGTAACAGGCTCGAAATTATGCGGCTAAGCATGAAATGACTTCGAAAAATAAATATTTGTACGACCACTTCCTTATTTCTTTTTTTCTCCAATTTTTTTCATATTTATTCATACTTATTCATATTTATAACTGCAAACAGAAAAAAGGGCTTTAAATAAAATATTGACCAAAAAAAAACGTTTTATTTTATTTTTTCCAATTCCCAAAAAAGTAATTTTTTTGTAGTTGTTTGTTTTATTTCTTTTTTATTTCATTTTTATTTCTAATTCAAATTATCTTAGAAATTTATTATTTCTCTCCCCAGATACGACGCCTGTTCCTCGTACCTCACTTGGAGCCTCCGAATAAGGCGGGCAGCTCGGATGGCTTGGTTGTATGTGGCTTGGGACTGCATCATGTCTGGTACCATTCTGGTCTCTGGTTGCGGCTTTTATAGCAGAATCGGGCTAGTTCTGATAACGTGTTGAGCATGATGAGTACATGTGATCGGAAGCTCCTATTTATTTGTGCAAACCTGCAGTTCTGATATTATCTTTTTTGTTGGTGTCGAATTACGCCTTGTTAACTTACAGGACTTCGGCTCTTTTAGCGCCTTGACCTTGCGTTGGAGTACAACTCAGGGAATTCGATTAGGGGTAAGCTTGGATTATAACCGTCAGCTTTGCTAATTTGCCTGTAGTTTTTTTACAGAGAACTTGTCCTATGCGTTTATATGCCTTTTCCGCGCCTTTATGAGATCGGCTTAGTCCCTGTGTCACTTTCTGTCGTATGAGTTCCAATTTTTCTGGAACACTTATCTGTGGATCCCCTGCCTGTACCATCCTCGTTCCGAACATGCCGTAATATGGTTCCATGCCTAATGACTCTAAAGGCAATTCCTAAGGGCACACTGTATTTGACTTAATTGTGTATCCCAATTTGGCTGATCGGTTTCAATTGTTGCTCGTAGCATTTGAAGTACGAATCGGTTACCCTCTCAGCCCCGTTCGCTTGCGGGGAGTTAAGTCCTGTCTTTACGTGTCGAATACCATAGCGGATTAGCTTGCCAAATATTTGAGACGCAAACTCGCTATATTTCACTACTTTCTCCTACTGTCATAATTAGGCTAGTGACTTGTGCAATCCCCCATGCCCAGCGGTTATGACATGATATGCTCTCCAGATCAAGTCGGGTCGCAACTCGGCGGGAACCCAGAGCTTGCGGGAATCCCAACCGCTTATAGACATAGCCTTCCGATGTTTAAAAGTCTGGACTTTTACTTAAATGTTGTTCCACCGCCTGCACCAGTTTGACATAATCCGATAATTGGAATGCTGATGAATCGAGGCTGATGTGTATGTTGAGTTCTTCCGCACCCGTGTTTTGAAATTTGTCCATATGAACTCGTGAGAGAGGATCTGAGACAACATTTAGTGAGCCTTTACTGTGTTTTATGTTGAAGTCAAATGCTTGTAGCTTCAGACTCCATCGCGCAGGTCTTCCTGATAAGTCTTTCTGACCCATCAGCCACCTTGTAGGGTATTGCTCTACGTAGGCACGGAAATTGGTAATGCTGAGGAATGGTAAAGGCTTTTTGAAGTTTGGATTGACGAGCAAAGGCGATGATGGTTTTTAAAAGTCCAATTACCTTAATTCCCTCTTCCGACAATTCAAATTTCTTGACGCGGTCTTTCTTTAAGCACTTGTAAAGCGGAGCCACTGTCTGGGTGTAATTTTGAATGAACCTCCAATATCAGCTATTTATCCCCAGGAACTTCTGCATCTGTTTGGCGGAGTTAGGCTTAGAAAATTCCTGTATTGATTGTATTTTTGCATCATCGGTTCGGATGCATCCTCCTCCAAACCACGTATCCTAGGTATCTTGCCTGGCTGTAAAAAAACTTGCTTTTGTCTACATTTATTGTTAGCTCTGCCCGCTGTAAGAAGGCACTGACCTGGCTCAACAAATCAAGGTTGGCTTCAAATGTAGATAAACAGACCTTTAAAACATCCGGATACACAAACACATATTCGCATAACGAAGCTGTTATAACTTTATCTGTCAGTCTGCACATTCGCTGAGCGGCATTGCACTAGCCGAACATCACGACTGTAAACTGATACAGTCGTCTGCCAGGCATTGTGAAAGCGGTTTTCTTTCTACTTTTGGACTTAAGAGGTATTTGCCAAAAGGCCTTTTTAAGCTCCTTTTGCGGAAATGAAACACGTTTCCTGTAGTCGACTTAACAGACCCTCGATATGCGGCAATAGGTATTGTCTTTACGTACATCCAGACAAAGGATATTATTCTTTCCATTTTGGACCAAAGTTACCGGAGAACTCCAGCTACTATTGCTCTCATCGGTCACGCCTAGGCCTAGCATGCGATCTAGATCGGCATATACCATCTTTTTTCTAGCAGGGGATATTCGGTAATGCCGCTGCTAGGTTGGTAAGTCCTCGTGGTTACTTTAATTATATGCCGCTCTAAGCTGGTCTTTTCCAACCACTTTTTCAGACATGAGGGATATGTGTCTATCACTTGTTGCAGCTTCGAATGTTGTTCTGAGGTAAGCTGATGTGGGGTATAGACAATCTCGTGCTTGAGCGTATCGCTCATATGTAGGTCTCCGGTCATAAAGTCGACCTCCGGTGTTGTTTTAACGGCGGCAATCTTTCGTCTACCTTTACCGAGGAATGTGAACGTATCCCGGAAATTAAATTCCGAAATTAAAACGTAGTGGTAGCTTATACGTCCCCCATTTCATACCTTGGAAAAAAGTTTGGGGACTCTAGTGCAGCAGGACAATCCCACGCTGATGAGGGCATCCAGGATGAATATTAAATCGGCTATTAGGGTCTCACACGCCTAGCGCAAAACAACGCAGCCTTTGTGAAAGCGACTGCGCAATGCCAGGTATAATACCAATGTCCGTGCTATTACAGAGGATTCTATGGTGACTACCTTCGAAATTCGAAGTGTTGACGTGCTTGACGATAGCCGGAGATGTCCCCGGATATCGCAAAACAGTATGAAGTAGACGGAAGAAAGGGAAAGGCAGCGTTCTGGGTTGCAGACGGCCATCAAGTGTAGAGAGACGGGTCACAAGGAACCTCCGTGCATCTCCTGATGCTGGTCTGATGCTGATAATGAAGGAAACCCTGTAGAAGCATTGGTGCTGGCCCAACATCGATCCCATTCAATTGAATCAGAAAAACATGAATTATGGCAAGGCGGTACAGAACCTGCTCAAGCAGACTGTGCGCGAATATGGCTCGCGGGTGCGATGAAAATCGGAAAGTCGCGGTTGGGCCATAAAAAAAAAAAGATAAAGCAGAATTTTGGCTCACCAGCGAAAAAGTGCGCGAGGGGACCGATGGGGTCGTTTCCCATGGAACAGTATGAATGCGGGCTTCCTGCGGAGGGGAAAGCATTATCCACGGGTGACCGTGTGACATGCAAAGTAGAACGACCCAGTATTATACATATTGCTTTACAAACCGAACACCTTCTTTGAATCACATTTTTGATTAGCATGAAACTTTTTTTACTCATATCATTCGGTATATAAGTACACACGTGCTGTTTGCAGTTTGCAAATCTACGTGTTGAGTTGTAGTTGTCCGATTGGCTGAATTTCTTTGTATAAACCTCAGCGCAAGTTTGTTTCAGCAAGGTGTGACGCTAGAACAGCCAGACTTGGCATGCAGATTACTGGCCTTCCTGCGCTCCCCAATTTTACTGCCACGCCCAATCTAACTTCCACAATCCGCGAAGGACAACGCCCACAGTTTTTATGATAGAAAGAAAAGTTTATCTGAAATGTGTGAAATGTGTGTCTCATTAATACCTATCGACTGACCAAAATGTGACCTAAAAACGAACACAAACGGTTTAAACGCTTAAATCTGTTTGCCGCCCTCTGAACGTATACTTAACATACTTAACATACTTAACATACTGGTTTGTATGTTGGCATTGTCCATACAAATCGAGCTGAGCTCGTTAGATTATATAACTCCTTTAGAGGTGTTAAGTGTTTTGTTTCGTTGACGAGGAAGTTGCGGAACTCAGTAAGCCTAAGCAGTCGGTGTGCTGAATAAGGTCTTTGGTTTTAACTAGTAGCTTTCCATGATTGAGTCCGGTGGTCGCATTGCTTGTTCATGTCGGCTACTGCCCGGAGGTCTTGTTTTGTAACGGTTCTCTAACGGTTTTTTTTTTGGTAAAGTAGTTTTCTTGCAATTTGGATTGAGTTATCGTTTTAAGTTGATTTGGGCAAGGTGATAATTGTAGCACTTCGGTCTATTGTGGAGCCTGGGCTGGAAAAGAAAAAATTAATCTTTAATAGACTTTATTTGCAAACCCTCCTTGAGGCTTTATTAAGCAATAAATGGATTACCTCTTAATATTTGTATACCTTTGCAGAGGGTATAATGATTTCAGTCAGAAGTTTGCAACGCAGTGAAGGAAACGTTTCCAACCCCATAAAGTATATATATTTTTGATCAGCGCCACTAAACGAGTCGATCCAGCCATGTCCGTCTGTCTGTTCATTTCTACGCAAACTAGTCTCTCAAGCTGAAGCTATCGTGCTAAAACTTTCTCAAAATTCTTCTTTCTATTGCAGGTAGTATATAAGTCGGAACCAGATCGGACAACTATATCTTATAGCTCCCATAGGAACTATCGGAGAAAAAATTAAAAAAATTGTATCTTTTTTTTTACATATAACCTTCTAAGCTTGGAAATAAGATTTTTGAATTAGTTCTGAACGCCATAGGAACAATCAGAAAATTAGTGGTAAAATAATATGACAAAATTATATCTTCGGTGTTTTTTAACATATAATCTTCTAAGCTTGGAAATAGCATTTTTTATTTAGTTCTGAGTTTTGAATTAAATTTTATCAAAATCGGACGACTATATCATATAGCTACCATAATAATAACCGGAAAATTAGTGGTACAGAAAAATTTCGTGGTCGACGATTTTATTAGCCAGAAAATGCAGTTGAATCGTTTAAAAATTATGTTGAGTCAAAAATTGGGTATAAATCAATATGCTCGCCTTTGTTGGGCCTAGATGGGCGTTGCAGCAAGTTGTTTCCCACAACGTTCGGTCATTTTGTGATTGCCTCGGTAGCTATAGAGTAGTGCAGTAGTAGCTGGGTCGTAGCTTCGCCTATTATGTTTGCAGCCAAAAATGAGAACGCTCGATTTAGAGGCAGTGCTTTTATTTTTCGGCTGGCAGCTCAAAACTGATTAACAGAGTGAGATTGTATATAATCGTAATTCTAGCTCACACAATAAAAAAAACAAGAACGGAAGTTAACTTCGGCAAGCCGAAGTTTGTATACCCTTGCAGTTATAAGAAATAATCAATTTTATTAAATAATTTTTTCATATTATTTTCCCACTAATTTTCCTATTGATTTTGATAAAATTTAATTCGAAATTCTGAACTAATTAAAAAATGTTATTTCCAAGCTAGGAAGGTTATATGTCAAAAAGCACTCTTCAAGGGCATAATAAAATTTTAATCGTAGTTTTCTGCCAATCGGCATTTTTAATTTTTGTAACAGATTAGTAAAGTGTGATGTACATTATCCATTTCATTAATTAATAATTTTTAGGTCTCAAGATGGAAAGTGTAAAAAATTAGTATAATGTTATATAAATTATCGAATAAAGACAAATAATAAACTTTTCCGATTGGTCCCAATCGAATATCTTGAATTTTCTTGGGTCGCCGGGCTGCCATGCAACACAAATTTGGTGGGTCTGACCTACAATATCATTAAGCTAATTCCATGTTTTACGTAGCGGGTGGAATGGTCGAATATAGTTCTTTACACATTATTTAAAAATAATAACAACAATAGGCTACTTTGTTTTTAACCTTAATATTAATTTATGGCAAAACTTACGGATGTCCCACAACATTTTTAGGTCTCAACATGGATAATGCATATAAAATTATATCAAAGTTATTTTTATCTGAAAGGTAGTCAAAAATTAAGTTTGCAACGCAGTGATGGAGACGTTTCCGACCCCATAAATATATTCGACCGTCTGTCCGTCCGTCTGTCCGTCCGTTTCTACGCAAACTAGTCTCTCAGTTTTAAAGCTATTGGGCTGAAACATTCCCAAAAGTCTTCTTTCTATTGCAGGTAGTATAAGTCGGAACCAGCAAGATCGGACAACTCTATCTTATAGCTCCCATAGGAACTATCGGGGAGAAAATTAAAAAAAAATTATATCTTTCTTGTTTTTTAACATATACCTTTCTAAGCTTGGATATAACATTTTTAAATTAGTTCTGTGTTTCGAATTAAATTTTATCAAAATCGGACGACTATATCATATACATAGCTCCCATAGGAACAATCGGAAAATTAGTGGTAAAATAATATTAAAAAATTATACCTTCGGTGTTTTTTAACTTTTAACCTTCTACGCTTGGAAATAACATTTTTATTTGGTTTTGAATATCGAATTAAATTTTATCAAAATCGGACGACTATATCATAAAGCTGTCATAGGAACGATCGGAACGAACGATTAGTAGGAAAACATGAAATAATTTTTTAATTAGTTCTGAATTTCGTATTAAAATTTATTATATAGCTGTCATAGGAACGATCGGATAATTGGTGGGAAATAATATGAAACAAATTATAGCCTTGGGGCTTTTTGACATATTATCCTATAATATTGGGAATATAAATTTTTATATTTTTAAGAATTTCGAATTCAATTTAATAAAATTTTTGATTATTTTTTATAACTGCAAGGGTATAGAACAACATTTTTTAATTAGTTCTGAAATAGGAATTAAATTTTATAAAAATCGGACGACTATATCATGTAGCTGTCATAGGAAAAATCGGAAAATTAGTGGGAAAATAAAATGAAAAAATTATTTACTAAAGTTGATTATTTCTTATAACTGCAAGGGTATACAAACTTCGGCTTGCCGAAGTTAACTTCCTTTCTTGTTTTAAATAATTTTTTACATTTTGTTTCTTTTAAGTTATAAAAAAAATTAACGGAAATAGTGCAACGCCAAGTGCTTCTGCCAAATTGAAATTTTTTATATTTTAAAAAATTCTTTTTTTAATGGTGTAATATTGTGATAAAAAATTCTTACTTTATGGAGACCATAAAAAAAAACTCGATACGTTCCACAAGGAAAAACTCATAAGATAAAATATTTTGGACGTGCCAAATTTTTAATTATTTTTCCTTTTCACATATTTATAAATAAGAATATATAGGAATGTGTCAACCGATTTTTAATTTGAAATACGTAACAGAATTTAAGGGTTTCCCAACAAAACCCGGTGTGGATCACAATACGATACAGAAAATTGCATTGAAGATGTTGTTAATTGATTGCCCAAGATATAGAGTTGCTTAAAACTTTTGTATCTTTCTTTTATTTTAAAGTTAAAAGAAAATATTTTTAACAACTTCCAAATTACACAACTTATCTCGATTAATTGGGTTTTAAATTGAAAGATAAAATGGATATAGTGTAAAATGATTAAATGTTGTTTCGTAAAGTTCCATGAAATGTTAGGAAGGCTAATACGAAATTTGAAAGTCTTATTACATCGAAGTCCAGACTTAACCATAATTCACTAACACTTTATTACAAAAATATGCATTCTGATTACCTAACATTATAAATGAATTGAACTGTCACCAGTAGCTGAAAGCTATCCATTTTATTAACCCATTTCCAATTTATCTACCATAAACAAAATATATCGCAAGTTCGGTACCTACTATACTGGATTGCCTGATACTGCAATGGTATTAAAATGTAAACACGTTTAAGATAATAGCCCTTATCACATTTTAAAATTAAGGAACGCAGTTTAAAATTATTAAACTAATAATAAAAATAAATTAAAAGAAATGAAATAACAGGACAGATAAAAACATTACACACATTAAACAATTCCCCGCTTAATATTATTACCATCTGGAAACAAAATGTATTGATAAAATAAGGGCGTTGCCTTTCAATGGCCAATAGCAGTCCTTAAATACATTTTCCACCCCTAAGCTCCTCCCATGTTATTTATAGTTACCGCCCCCAGAGGTCGACCTGCAAAAAAACCCTTTTTATATCCGTTACTCGTAGAGTAAAATTCGTCGGAAAGTAGGTTTCCGAGCTCATAAGTGTATATTCTTGATCAGGGTCATAGTCGAGTCGTTCTAAACATTTTCGTCTGTCCGTATGAACGTTGATATCCCAGAATTCATAAGAGCTACAATGTTGGTCCTTAGCAAGCAGATTCTTTTGTTTCCTGCGCCGCGTACTCCCACTATAATGCCCACAAATGATATTTGAACTTACTATAAATACCCATCTGAGTGGGTATAATTCATTAAAAATTAACATTCATTAAATGTAATAGGAAAATAATAATCAATAATTGCAATCCAGGTTGTATATCACATATACATATGTAGCTAAAGGCTGTAGGCTTACGGCAAGAATATCTTCATCCCTTACTCACTTTTATCTAATAGTAAACGCCATCGACTAAAGCGGGTTCGATTGTTATACCCGTTACTCGTAGATAAAAAGGGTATACTAGATTTGTCGGAACAGTTTGTAACAGGCAATATAAGCGTTTCCATCCGCATAAAGTATATATATTATTGATCAGGAACGACAGCCGAGTCGATCTAGCTATGACCGTGAGTCCGGAATTATTTTCAACAATGGTATCTTAACATAATACATGGTAGCAGCAATACAAATTAAAGACTTAAATAGAAACCGTCTGTGGAAATAGATGACATTAACGAATTAATCTTAGGAGAATGAGTTTTCGTTATATCCACAATGTTAAAAAAAATCCTGATCCTGAAAGGGATCTTTTAGCGATAGCGCTCAAGGTAAAAGTCCCTGAATATCTATTTCTCCATTCTCAAGCAACTCCTTTGCGTCCAAGACACAGCTTTGAAAAACAAAATAATTGTAGTACTCTTTACTCGTATAGTAAAAGGAAATATTGTATTTGGGGAAAAGTGTGTAACATGTAGAGGAAAGCGTTATATAAAGTTATATACTTTTGATCAAGTTCTCTATACGAGTTGATCTAGTCATGTCTGCCTATCCATGTAAACGCTCCGTTCTCGGAAACTATTAGAGCTAAAAAGTTGCGGCTTAAATTCCATAGCTTCTCATTCAGCGCAAAATGTTCATGCCAATGGGATTTTGTTTTAAGTATTTAATAGCTTACCTAATGAAAATTGTTTAAGTTCTCTATACGAGTTAATCTAGTCATGTCTGGCTATCCATGTAAACGCTCCGTTCTCGGAAACTATAAGAGCTAAAAAGTTGCGGCTTAAATTCCATAGCTTCTCATTCAGCGCAAAATGTTCATGCCAATGGGATTTTGTTTTAAGTATTTAATAGCTTACCTACTGAAAATTGTTCAAGTCCGACCATTTATTTAAAAGTTATCGCCAATAAAAGACTTTTTCGATCGATGGCGCCTATTTAAAAATCATACTTTTATCCTAAGGTAACCATATTTTTAAAGATGTGAAATTTTTAAGGATTGTTGCTGACTTCAGTAATATAAAAAAAAATTTTCATTCTTTTTTTCAGACCATTTTTTTGACATCTATATGTTAGAGAAGTCCCATTTTTATTAAATTGAATTCGAAATTCTTAAAAATATAAAAAAATTTATTTCCAATACTATAAAATAATATGTCAAAAATTTCAATTCCAATTTTCCGATTGTTTTATAACATGAATTTGATTCGCAATTCAGAACTAATTAAAAAATGTTATTTCCAAGCTAAGAAGGTTATATGTCAAAAAGCACCAAAGTCTCATATTATATTCCAACCAATTTTCCCATCGTTCTTATGGCAGCTATATGATATAGTCGTCCGATTTTGATAAAATTTAATTCGTTACTAAAAATGAGTATTTCTTATAACTACAAGGGTATACGAACTTCGGCTTGCCGAAGCTAACTTCCTTTCTTGTTTTTTCATATTTTGCGACAAATTCTCCGATCGATTCCGGTCCGATTTTGATAAAATTTAATTCGAAATTCAAAACCAACTAAAAAATGTTATTTTCAGGCGTAGGGTTATATTTTAAAAAACACCGAAGATATAATTTTTTCATATTATGATATAGTGGTCCGATTTTGATAAAATGTAACTCAAAATTCAAAACCAATTAAAAAATGTTATTTTCAGGCGTAGGGTTATATATTAAAAAACACTTAAGATATAATTTTTTCATACTATTTTACCACTAGTTTTCCGATCCTATGGCAGCTACATGATATAGTCGTCTGATTTTGATAAAATTTTACTTCGAAATTCTAACCCAATTAAAAAATGTTATTTCCAAGCGTAGGAGGTTATATGTTAAACAAAACGGGACTTAACTTCGGCAACCCTTGCAGTTATAAAAAATAATACATAATTTTATTCGAAAATCTGAAAAATATAAAAATTTATATTCCCAATATTATAAGATAATATGTCAAAAAGCCCAAAAGCTATAATTTGTTTCACTTTATTTCCCACCAATTATCCGATCGTTCCTATGACAGCTACATGATTTAGTCGTCCGTCACTTTTGTGAAAGTTTTAGCCCGATAGCTTTAAAAGTGAGAGACTAGTTGGCGTAGAAACGGACGGACAGACGGACAGAAGGACGGACGGGCGGACGACAGACAGACGACTCGTCTAGTGACGCTGATCAAGAATATATATATTTTATGGGGTCGGAAACGTCTCCTTCACTACGTTGCAAACTTCTGACTGAAATCATTATACCCTCTGCAAGGGTATAAAGATAAGTTGTAAGCTTCAGTAAACCCTGTTATTTGGTTTCATAGGATCTTTCTACGAAAAACAAGGAAGCTATTGTCGAGTGCCTCGATTATCAGAAAACCGTTACTTAGCTTAAGGGGGCAAAAGAGAAATAGAGATAAATAAGCAGCAGCGCGATATTGTTGGCGTGGCAAGATAAGACCGATTGAGTTAAAATTTTCTTTCTAGCATAGAAAAGGCGTTAGAAAAGGCGTTGCACCCTGCTGAAGCAAACATCCGCTGCGCAAAAAGCTCTGGAATCTACATGCCACGTCTGACTGTTTTAGCTTTTATAGTTTTGAGACTTCTGCGTTCATACGGACGGGCACACGGACGGACTGACGGATAGATGGACAGACAGATAGACGGACTTAGCTAGATCGATTTGGTTAGTGATCCTTATCAAGATACGCTTATTTTGCCTGTTACATACGAGTATAAAAATAAACTCTTATTATATACCGGAAAACTAAGACTAATACAACTTTATAAGATATAACTTATAACAAGGAAAAAACCTTTAATGGTCACTGTTTCTCAAACTTCGTTAAAAATGGAAAAAACATATTTTTCTTTAAAGACTGCGCTTAACAATGCAATGCTTCGACTATTTTTGTAGCTGGTAGAAGAGGTAAAACCAAAAATTAAACCCTATTATTTCACGTAATCATTTGGAATTAAAGGCCGTTATCTAAAGCACTGTACAAAATACAATGATCTACGAGTATTTATATCAAATAAAATAAATAATTTAACTTCTGCATATGTTTAATGTAAATTATTAAAAGTTGCTTTAAAAACGATATCAGTGGCAACCGCAAGTGCACATTTGCGAACAGCGCACCCAAATCGGTTTTATAAAATTAAACTTATTTTTATACCCTTGCAGAGGGGTCTTTCTATTGCAGGTAGTATATACCTCCCATAGGAAAAATCGGAAAATTGGTGGAAAAATAATATTGAAAAATTATATCTTCGGTGTTTCTTAACTTACAACATCCTACGCATGGAGATAACATTTTTTATTTGGTTTTGAATTTCGAATTAAATTTTACCAAAATCGCCCGACTTTATCATATAGCTGTCATAGGAACAATCGGATAATTGGTGGGAAATAATGTGAATCAAATTATAGCTATGGGGCTTTTTTACATATAATCTTATAATATTGGGAATATACATTTTTATATTTTTAAGAATTTCGAATTCAATTTAATAAAATTATTGATTATTTTTTTATAACTGCAAGTGTATACAAACTTCGGCTTTTTTAGTGATTCGTAATTATGTGCGTTTAGCTGAAGTTTCGTAAGGGTTCCATCAGTAATCAGTTACCATGTTGTTCTACTGAATGCAGCTTTTATTAATATTCATTCAGAAATTGTTAAAAGATTTTAATACGATCTTTATACTCTACGAGTTATGGGTATAAAAAGTACATACAAATTTATCTTAGTACCTCTGAATTCTCCACCCTTCTACAACGGACACATTTCAGCGCAAAGATATTGATAGATATATACTCTTATCCCACATAAGTCTGCATTATCCAATGGGGAAGCTATGTGGCTTTTAAAGAACATAAGTCTCCCAAATATATTACGACATATCGTCGCCGACAAAATTTAATGGGCGGAGATATGCCGTTATCCCACCTTTGACATTGAATATAATATGCTTTTGTGATACTGAAATTTGGGGTGCTAGTCATGTAAAAATCTTGCACGGGAATAGGTTACTAATTCTGCAAGCCCATGGACTCCAAGCATATGCTTGTTTCGCGTGTGCAAATACGGTTCGCTAGAAAGGAACATAAACAAAATAAGGACGGGGAAAAACAAAAAAAACTATGACTTAAGCAAATGAGATAAGATAGCAGTTTTTATTACATTGACAGAAAATGGGAAACAAATTAGATAATATAGGGTATTAAATAAATACACAGAACGCGAAAGGTCACAATTCAATTTTATTAACATCGTGGCCAACATTAAAGGTTAGGCTGCTTACCAAATCTACCGAATCAATATCATCTCAGAGAAGATAATACATTAAAATAGTACAAAGCCATTTTCTACGATTTACAAGAGTAGTCAAAAACTTCTTCCTGCAATTATATTCCTAAAAACACCTTTTACAAAAAATATCTATTCGAGCAGGTCAGAGGTGGTCGACCTCCACCTACGTTGATATCAGAGAGAAACACAAATGTTGCAAAGTAGAGGTACCTATGCGTTCAATTGCAGACAGTTTGGAGATTCCTCTATGGATGTCCTTCGCACCCTTTTCATTGAGCGGAATAGCAAAAGAATTTTTCTAGATAGTAGGAAACCTAGATGATGAGATAGACAAATGAAAAAGTTTAAGAATGGGCTTACATATGGTGTACTAAATGGTTACAGAAAGTAAATGAAAAAAAGTAGCTACACATGAAAGACTAATTGTTAGTCACATAGTGGGATGATATCGGTCTTCTGCTTCTTGATACCATGACTTCAGAGGGATCTTACACAAATATAATTTTTGTTTTGTTGGCCGTACGTTGTGAATTAGGTATAGAGTTTACTTACTGTAATGATTTATCTAACTGACCATCAATGAAATTATGTGAGTCAGAGGAAGAAGAACAACAGGTGTCAGGGACATTAAATCAAGCAAAACAATCAAAAGATCTCTGTTTAAAAGATGAGATAGACCAGTTCTTATACAAATGGTGCTAGCAAATTAATGTTGGATCCATATAGGAACATGTTAAATATATATGCGGGTTCTGACACAATTAGTGTTCGTACCCAAGGGTGTTCAACATGACCAGCACCTAAAAAATATAGCATTTGTCAAGTTTGAAACAGTAAAATGCGCTTATAGCATAGTATAGTCAATGTCACTGCCTGACTCTACGTGTCACTAGTTTGATGGTACACTGTTCTGTCAAAATGGTCAGCACCTTGTAGTAGTGGCAGCCGAGCCACCATCATTTAAAATCACTGACCTAATCTTAAATGTACTCGTATATCGTACTTCACTAAACTTCGGAGTTCCAAATAGTATATAAATTTATAAATAAAGAAAACTCAAAAAACTCATAGCTCCTCTCTGCTACCTCTGGAATAAGACTCTTAATACACTAGCTCAACTTCAGCACAGATCGGATATCGCCTGTGCTTCTGCACCGTAGTAACTACAGTTACCCTTATCGCGACTCGATCCTCCTGTCATAATAGGTGCTCGTGCCTGGTTGCTCACAACCAAAGCAAAAAATAGCATTAAATGCGCTTAGAATGAAATATTTTCCATTCTCCGTACCTGTAATCCCAGCTCAAAATAAAAAGTGAAGTTTATTTTTCAGCATAGTAATACATTTAGTTACTTCTTTTTGTATTGCGCCGTTCTGGCGATTTTAATTCAGCATTACAAAATGAAAAGTGTTTACCATAACTCGCAGTTTTTAAATAATATCCACCTTGATTTATGAACATAACAAATTATCTTCCAGAAATCTGTACAATAAATTGAATAACTTTCCCCTGAAATTACACTTTATTCAGCTGGTCGGGAAAGACAGAAAACACGCATCGCACCTACAGGGAAAAAGAGGAAAGCACGGAAGAAAAAACCAAAATCTCAAAAACCAAACTGGGAACTCGCCACAGGCAGGGGAGCCCGACTGCACATTGTAAATTGCACATTGATTAAAGCAGTCTTTAATAAGAGTTTCTTTCGTGGTGTGGTATAAACATATTCGAACTGTTAAAAAAGCTATTCGGGAGCAACAGTTTAAAGAAGTACACATACACGCAGCTTACAGAGAATCTAAATTTTTTAGGAGAAAGTTGAAGTGTTAACAAGAGTAAGCCGCGTTCAAGGAAGGTCCAATAAATGCGATCCACACCTATACCAAGAAATCCTTACTTGGTGGTGGTAAAAATAATTGCCAACCTCAACAAAAGTGCGCTTAAACCTAGCTCTGTCTGTGAACACAATTAGCATTAAATGCAAGTTTCGCGATGCCATATGTCACAAGTGCGGAAGAAAAGGACACATAGCTGTTGTCTGCATGTCGAAGACAGACAAAAACAAATGGCAACTCATGAAAGCTGAAAAAATGAAACGAATGAAATCAAACAGATTGAAGCTGTTAACTGTGTTACAGGTCAACTCAGAATCCAGCAAAACACGATCCTTAAAAACCTCGAAATCAACCACAAAGTGATCTCTTTCCAAATGGATTCCGGAGCCACAGTATTCGTAATAAATGGTCATACGTACGCGCAGTTAAATATGCCAAAAATACTGAAACATTCCACCAACACCAATACCAATGGTTTAGGGGAGATGCACACTAATGCCAAGTGCGGTGAAAAAGACAAGCCAGTTGTATTAATTGTTGCATAAGGTGATTTATGCCGCAAGTACAATGAAGTGTTTGAACCAGCCATGGGTGTCATTAAAGACTTTAAAGTAAGTCTCTTCCTAAAGTCGTCAGCAATGCCCAAATTTTGTAAGAGCCTTCAGATTCAAAGTTAAAACAGATAGGCTTACACAGGAATATGGAAGCCTATCAAGCTCAGCAATGGGGCACCCTTAATTGTACTAGCACCAAAGCCTGGTGACCCTATTCGCAAATGCGCACAGATTTACGTCGAGCAATACCCACTACTGACAAAGGAGGCGCTGTTCCACATCATACGTCACGATAAGCAGTTCAGCAAAATCGACTTAAAGGATGACTATCTTCAAATGGAATTAGATGAAGAATTGATAAGTATCATGGTCGTCAAAACACTCCTGGGCCTATTCCAATATCAACGCCTTCTCTATGGAATCGCCAGCTCCAGCGATCTTTTAACGATATTTAGAGCCACGTCTAAAGGGAGTAGACGGATGTGGTAACTACTTAGATGACGTCACCTACAAGTGAACACCATCTAAAGCGAATCGACCAAGTCCTCAGTATTCTACAGGAGAACAGTATCAGATGCAAGAAGGAAAATGGTTATTTTCTTTCTTTAAAGCAACTCTGGCTTAGAGGCTGTTAAACAGTTGCTTCCACATTCCAATTTGCAACAATTGGAAGCGCTCATGGGTAAAGCTAATTACTTTTGCAACTTTATACCCAACTATTCTCAGTTGACGCTGCTTTAAACCAACTTCGAAGGAAAAACGTAACATACTTTTTTGGTCCGCAATAACAACAAGCATTTATAGCTCTGAAGTCCCATATCATCAACGCTACACAGCTTGCTCATTTCGATGAAATCTACCACTAGTTTTGGCGACGGGTGCATCATCTTATGGCATCGGCATCGCACATCTAACCAGATGGCAAAGAAAGACCTACAGTTTTTGTATCCAAAACATCAGGTAATATATAGCCAAATCGAAAAAGAGAGACTTTATATCATATACTTTACACATACTATACACAAATACTTTTATGGCCGATTCATAAGGGATCACAAGCCGCTGGTAACGATTTTTAATTCAGGCAAGTATTTTTCTTTGATGACGTCAAACAGGTTACAACTCTGTATAACTCGAAGAATACCAAAAAACCATGGTCAGCGATAACGGTGCGCAGCTTACGACTGACATCTTGAAAGATTCTGTAAACAACGCACCATTCCATCCTGCATCCAACGGATTAGCAGAGCTTATTGTTCAGAAATTCAAATTCGCAGTCAAAAAGAACCTCAACGACGGTATACCTGTCTAAGTAGCAGTAGCGAAATATCTTTCTTCTTATAGGTGCTCTCCAAATTCCCCAGAAAGTCTCCTGCCGAGCTAATTTGTGGTCGTCCAGTCCGTACTGTGCTAAGTCAACTTTTCGAGCAGCCTGTTTAAGCCAAGCGTTCTACCGACAACAAGTACGTCCTCAATTAAATGGTCTACATTCGTAACTATTTACAGGAGAAAAGTGGATTAAAGACATAATCGACCGACATAAATAAGGACATGTTTTATATATTGTCAATTTTGTAGCTCACATCTGTTTTTGTATTCCTTTATTCGACATTTTTGCTTTGTTAACATTTAAGAAAATGTTGCAACTCTGTAGTTTGAACATTAATTAAAGCGGTCTTAATCAGTCTTTAATAAGATCTCAACATGAACACAACACACTTAATAGCTTCAAGAACACAGGATAATGGCCAGAGAAGAAAAGAAGAAACCCCAATTTCGTGGGAAAACGTCTGAGGATGGAGCTGAAAGAAAAAGACAGAGCGACAGGACTCAAAGGCTACGAAGATTCACAGGATAACAGCTTTAGATAGAGGTCGAGTTTCCTCTTGTCACCCAAAGGTGAGAAGTAAAATAGCTCCGTACAAATAAAAACGATATATCAGTTAAAGAGAGTTAAAAGAATTCAATTCAAGAAAGTTTGCAGACTTAATTTCGAGAGAGTTGGGAGAATTTAGTTCGAGAGAGTTTGAGAGAGAACGAGTAAAGACCTAAGAGCTAACGGTAAATCGCCGCGCTATGTACCCTAAAGTAGACCCTGAAATGGAGCCGTGGGCAGAAACGTAGGATTAACGGTACCAGGAGCCCTATAAAAGCGGGTCCAGCGCTAGAAGCGGAATCAGTTGATCACGAGGAGTCAATACGCCAAGATCAGTGAATGAAACCAGTCGTCGGAAGCAGCGCTGTGGGGAGCCTACAATCACGAGTCTCCGAATTGAGACACAGTTAGCTTAAGTTCGGAAGTCATTACACGGCTGAGTCAAGGCAATTTGCTTCCAACTTTGTCAACCACAGCCTGGCGTGTCGCCCGGCGGACAAGAGTCAAGCAATAGAGTCCTAAGATGAGGAACCGTGACCTCAGGGGGAATGTTACCAATCAGGAACGGGCGCAAAAAGGCGAGTGGTCAACCGTGGTGGTTTCAAAAAGCACTCTCCTGGACAGCCTTTCGGATATCGGCGAAGTCCCAGTGCAGTAACTGCCGGAAACCCCGAGGGAGTAACGTTCGTCTCCGCTAGGCGTAAAGCAATGTGTACACAGCTTGCTGGGGCTAACCTTGACTGTTAGAGCGAACTGAGCGAAAACCTAATGGTCTGGTACAGAGCAAGGGGCAAGCGTTTTTTTTTCCCTGAAACATGTTTCCCTGGAGAGCAAGGCATGTTCACCCTAGTTTAAGAACGGTAACGCTTCCCTAAGCCCGCAAGGCCGATCTTTCTGCGAGCCCAAGGTTCGACATGCGACCCCGAGGCGAGGTCTCGGCGAGCGAGCAGATGCGGGTCACGAGCAGCATTCCGAGACTCCAAAGGAGCCAGCGGTGTTTGATTCAACGCGTCGACAATAATAAAAATAGCAGTATTGGTAAACCCAGCAGCAGTATACTTTGTTAAAAATAAATTAAAGCCAAGAACAAATTTTGGATCGGATTGAATAAAACGGATAAGGAAGAAACTTTAGATTTTTTTCATGTTACTAAAAAGACATTACTTAAAATACTCGTGTTATTAATGTAGCCAAAATTTGAGTTTTTCTACCAATGTGTGTCGATCTTGACAGCCCTCAGCGTTCTTAGTAGTTTAGCAATTTGTAGTGCAGCAACCTAAACCAGTTAATACATGGAGTATAGAATAGAATCTAGGTCGCGACGCAGGAAGGCAGGACGATCGCGTCACGACGACGGAAGGAGAGACAATGCGATGCAAGCTCCGGGAAGAGGTTAAGCTTACAGAGGTTGGTTGCTAGTGGATAGAGTAAATTACGAGCCCAATTCCCAGCGGTAAGAATTTTTATTTATACCTAAATTGGTACTTGCCTTTATACTACTTGGAACACGAAAAGAAGTATTAGAGCATTGGAGTTGCACCCCCTCATTGTCATACGGTTTTTTACATAGGGTTTTAAAACTGTCTCCATCGTGTCCATAAAAAGTGTTCTTAACGGCCACCAAGCTTTTTTTTTCCCCTAGAACATTTTAGTGGAAAATTGTCAGAAATCTTGTCTTTTCCACTTAAGGTCATAAACCTGTCATTCAAGCAAGAGCTACCCGAATGACCAAAATAAAAGGGACACAAATGCAAAATGATCAAGGCACGCACGCTCGTTAACAAGATAATAGGGGCTGAGAAACCGCTAATCGCAAATAGCTGACATATCTCAGTGTAATACATCATACATTGTTACATATAAATAAAGAAACGATAAATATACGAGTTCTTTGACCAATTGGACGAAATCCGAGCCGGTTGCAAGTGTCAGCATAAACTTTCGCATGCAGACCTTAATTTTAAGAATTGAATACATAACATGGCGACCGTGACAGGACCAAACCTTAAAGGGCTTTTGGCAGGTCTAAAGAAGGCTAATAAAAAGAAAGAAGAGGACGGCACGGCAACGGGATGGAACATACAGAAAGTCTGATCTTTGCCAAGGAAGCCAGACAACTGCCCACAGGATTGCCCTGAACCAGTTGCGAGTTTACCTGCTGAAGACAGAAAAACCTGTGCGAGGACCAGCACCGGTGTCCCAAGTAGAAGCAGCCGCCTGTCAGACCAGGAAAAGTAAACCGACAGCGCTTCAAAGAGCGCAACATTTTTTTCTCTTGCAATGCGTGGCATTTTTTTCTTAAATATAAAAAGCAAATGTAAAATTGATCAAAACATTTTTTGGCCAATTATAAGTATAGCCCGTAAAGCTATGCGAAGCAATAGGTAAGAAATCTGGGAAACACATGCTTAAAAATTCAATAAACAAATTTGATGAACATTTGCAGGAAAATTATACCTTTAATTGAAATATACAAAATTACAAAATGGGACTAGCAGATTTTTAAACAGTGAATTCCACTGCTAATGTTATAAATAAAGTAGAGTCAACACAGTACACTATTAATAATGATTATTGTCACCATGGCAGACCCAGCTCCCAAGGGGCATACATAAAAGATCTTTCAAACGCAATTCCCGAGTTTGATGAACAGAAATACCATCTTCAAAGATTCATAACCGCGTTGAAACTAGTTAATATAACGAAAGGCACTTTCGAAATGCTAGCTGTCGAAGTAATAAAATTAAACATAATTGGATCAACTTATTATAAGGTCCAAAATGAGACAACCATTGAAGCAATTGTGAAGAAGCTCCAGGTGACAATTGTAGGCAAAAAATCCGATGTTGTTAAAGCTAAAATGGCTGAAACTATTCAAAAAGGAAAAAACGCTGAAAAAATGACAACCGAAATTGAAAACCTGCGAAAACTACATAAAGCTTCATATATTGATTAAAGGTTATCAGCTGAACATGCTGATAGGTTCAGCACAAAAAAAGCTATTCCACAATGGTTAAAAATTGTGAGCATGGCAGACTCAAAACTATACTATAAGCTGGTAGTTTAGCACTATGAATGAAGCCGTTACAAAGTACATTCAATGTAGTACTGAAGTAATAGGCAATGCCAATACAGTACTGTATGCCCGAAGACAACAAAACTATCTTGGCAATAATTACAGATATAATTTTCGTGGTAGAGGAAGAAGTCGTAGTAATCGAAGCAACGATAATAATCGAAATTATAACACCCAAACCAACAGTTCAAATAGAGGTCCTCCAATAGAGGACCTCCACGGTTATAGAGATAATAACCACAACAATACCAACAGTGTGAGAGTAGCCCAAAATGCGTCGGAAAACTCATGGGAACCTATTCAGCAAAGCAAAACATTAAAATTCGCAATTATTTACGCAGAATAAGGAATTAACTATTTTTTTAAAGTGCAGAAATATCCTTATTAAAAGAAAATTCTAACACTTTTAAATACATACAAACAGATAATATAATAAAATTACAGGGCATAAGCCAAGAGGTTACCAAAACAAAAGGGCTGACCTCTATCGAAATACAGACCTCTAATTTTATATAAAATGATTTTTACATACTTATGCTGACTCCTCTGCGTTTACTGAAGAAATTTTAGCTTTTACGGAAACTTGGCTGAAACCTGAGATATCCGACTCCGAAAATCAGTTTAACTAGTTTAATACTTATAGGACCGAACCCAACTTACGTAGGGGAGGCGGTGTTATTATAGCCGTTACCCCTAGCCTAACATCTGAAAGAATTCTCATTCATATCCCTAATGAAATTGAAGTTCTAAGTGTAAAAGTTTCCTTGCAACCTTTATCTGTATTAGTTAATGTTCTCATATTCCACCTGGCTCTGAACTAGTCATTTATGAGCACCATCAGTCTGCAATAAAATCAGTTTTATCCCTTCTTTCTAACAGAGACCTTGACTTTAACCTACCTGATATTTCTTGGTCTCTGCCTACTGACTCATTTGTCGCTATGCCGTTATCCGCCCATGATTTTGTAGATAGCCTTTTAGAATTATCGTTACAGCAAGTAAGCTTTATAAAAAATTCCTTAAGAAGACAATTAGATCTTGTGTTTGTTTCAGACCCGTCTGAAATCACAGTATGTAGAATTGACGCTCTTGTTGTAGCTGAAGACCCATATCATCCAACTATGGAACTGACAATTTGCCTCCCCTGCTCTGATACCCTCTCTCCTTTAGTTTCTCCAACTAAAATGAGATGTTTTCGTAAATGTAACTATAATAAACTTAACGATATGATTTCTCATTATAATTGGACAGACTTGTACAATTGTACAGACATTGAAAGTGCCACTGAACTATTCTATACAGTGTTAAATACGTTTTTTAATGAATGCGAACCTGATAGGATTCTTCCAAATCTAAACAGGCTTCCTTGGTTTACCAATGCGCTTCAAAGACTTAAAAACCTTAAATCTAGCCCTTATAAAAAGTATAAAAATTCGGGTATATCAGCAGATTTTTCGAAATATGTGATGGCTTGAACGGATTTTAATGTTCTGAACAGTCATTATTGTTCTATGTATCTAAATCGATGTAAATTTGAATTTTCAAACGAAACAGTTTTACAACTTTGTTAATGCCAAGCGTTAGTCATTGGCATTGTCTTCACCGGTACGTCGAAACTCAATGGAGGCATCGACGTATTCTGAAATTGCTCATTTATTTGGTGAGTTTTTCCAAACTACTTATAATTCGACAGCTTGTTCAAATTATAACTACCCAAATCTCTTAAATAGGGCAAATTGTATTTTTTCCTCCTGTAATCACCTTAAGCTATCTCTTAAGAGACTTAGCATTAACAACGCCAACTTATTCTCCCGGTCCAGATGGACATCCTGGATGTGTACTTAAGTTTTGTGATTCAACCATTTGTAAACCGATTCTTAACCTTTTTAATTTGTCTATTTCATCATTTGTTTTTCCTTCTATCTTTAAGGACTCTTTTATTATTCCACTCCATAAAAAGGGTGCGAAGGCGAATGCCCAATATAATAGAGGTATTTCTAAATTGTCGGCAATTCCTAAAGCATTTGAACGTATTATCACTTCTCATTTGTAACATTTATGTTCCTCACTTATATCACCGTGTCAGCATCGTTTTGTTAAACGAAGATCGACCACCACCAACCTTCTTGAATTGACATCTATTGTAAATGGATTTAAGAAAACAATGCAGACTGACATTTTGTATACAGATTTTAGTAAGGCCTTTGACTCCGATAACTACTCTCTTCTTTTATTTAAATTAAATCAGCTTGGGTTTCCTGGTAATCTATTAACTTGGATAGAGAACCATGAAACTTGAATGGTATTGTTATATTCAAGAATGCTGTTTCAAAATTGATATTTGTGACTTCTGGAATGCCTCAGAGAAGTCATTTTGGGCTTTTTGCTGTTTACTTTGTTTGTTAACGATCTTCCCTCTATCATAACACATTCTCGTATACTAATGTATGCTGATGATGTTAAGCTTTTTTTGTCATATAATGATATATCGTCGGGACTTAACTTACAGTCGGATATTGATTGTTTTCATGGATGGTATGAGTTGAACCTTTTAAGATTTAATTACCTTAAATGCAAATTTATGTCTTTTTATAGGGGTACTCCTATGTTTGTCAGTTACTTTCTTAAAAATACGCCACTTGACCATATATATTCAGTTATCGATTTAGGTGTTCTTTTAGACACTTAACTTAAATTTGACTGCCACATAATGTCTACTGTTAACTGGTGTAGAATAAAAACGTTTTTTTTTTCCCGAATTTTGAATGGACTGCATTCATTATTTTATTTTTCCTCATGTCCCATGCGATCAGTTGTAGTCTTAACACTAAGTCATAAAAAATCTCTAAGTGGTGACGCAGTACCAAAATATATCGAAAAATGGCAAAGTTAGTATTTCAGTTAGTAGCCCTTAGTTTTTCGGGGATTCCGCCCTCTTCTTTCTTTGAGTATGAATGGCCAAGCGTAATCACAGCCAAAGTGCTGTGAAGATTGGATATATGTTCGTACTCCAAAATCATTTTTGTGATGCGGTTCGACTTTGTAAGCAGTATAGGGTGTTTTGCCTCAACTGGTGATTGTGAGTTGTCCAGTCGTCCACCAACGCGAAGAAGGCCATCCTTGCAGATGACCGGTGAAAGCTTCACCAACTATGAGCGGCTGTGAAGTGGCTTGTTTTCTGTCAGTGGTTTGTGGTCCTCCATGAAACATCTCTGAGCCTCTTTCAAGCAGAGAATGCGAGCAGTTGAATCTCCTCAAAATCTGAAATCTGAAAATCCATGCAGTTCGATGTGATCTTTTTTGTTTTGGACAAACCGTGGCAGGCGAAGACCTCGCAGTATTTGTAGGTCGTTGCGGCATTTATTTCACCAGTCCGCAATTTTCAGACGAAGCTCCGTGTCCCAGCCGAGATCGAGCAGCCACAATTCTTAGAACAGAATTTTAAACTGCACTACTACTGTCGAAAGAATACCCAGCGTGTAAAAGATGCGTGCCACATCTGACAGCACTTGGCGTTTAGTGTTGTCCGGATTTGTTGTAAAGCAGACTTTGTAGGATAACATATCCTCTTCTGGATCCCAATGAATGCCCTAAACCTTTGCTGTAGCATTTGACCCTTTTCCTTGTACGTCGGTGGCCGCGAGAGCTTTGTCGGCGATATGTGATGCACATTTTATCAATTGAATCAACTCATTTTGATTGTGAATCAGATCCTCCTCGGTATGTGCTCCCGTCAGTACGTCGTCCATATAAAACTGCTCTGAGGATCCTTGCAGCGGTAGGAAACTCGTGTTTATGGTCGTGGGCTAACTGATCCAGGACCCTTAGTGCCAGAAATGGTGCGCAGGATGTGCCATAAGTTACTGTGGAAAGTACGTAATGCTTGATAGGAGTTGTTTTATCTTCTCTCCAGACAAAACGCTGATAGCCGCAATGGTTGGCAGCTACCCAGATTTTCCGATACATCTTGAATATATCTGCTGAGAAGACGAACTTGAACATTCTGAAACGCATACAAATCGAGAAAAGATTTCGCAGAATGCTGGGTCCAATGTGCAGAGCTTCATTAAGGGACCTTCCATTCTTGTCCTTGAATGAACCATCAAATACGACCCGTAACTTTTGGGTGATTACAGGGCGAATGTTGTGAGTGCTTCCTGGGGTCACGAGTTTGTGTCTTGACAAAGTGCTGTTCAACTTCATCGTCGTCTAGTGTCCCATGGAATTCCTGATTGACATCCTCGAGCTCCCAAGAGCAACGTAGAGATACGTCAATGTCAGTATTTGTGTGCATTGTTGTTGTAGATGGACAGCCTGTGGTTACGATAGATGTTATGACCCATCCTAATATTGTCGAAATGGCGATAATGTTTTCCTCATTATGGAAGATCTTTTGACCGGTGAACACGGTCCAAACGTAGTCGCTGCCTAGGAGTATGTCGACTGGCACCAACGACTGATAGTCAGAGTCCGCAAGCTCAAAGCCAGCGAATGCCTTGAGTGTTGAGGAGCCGATATCGTGTCTTGCCAATGTGGAGGTAACTTTGCTGAGTATGTAGGCACGTAACTTCATTGCGTGATCCGAGATCCTCGACTGCAAGTCCATAGTAATTCTGCCTCTAGTTGTCTCAGCCTTGATAGACGAAATCCCTGACACGAAGATTCGTGACGGTGAGCGTGCCAGTCCGAGTGTCTGAACGCACCGCTCGGAGATGTACAACAGTTCCGAACCACTGTCCAAAAGCACACGGCAGGTGGTGTGCAATCCATTTGCGTTTTTGACAAGCACTAGATCCGTTGGCAATGCACTTTTTCGTAGCTCTTGTGGCTGCATTGCGGTTGTTGATCCGTTGCACAAGGCTTCAGCTGTGGCAGCCACTTGTGCCCGTGCAATACGGCTGATGGTAACCGTAGCATCTTTGGGAGCGCTTGGGTGCCTTTCATCTCGTGGGTGTGTTGTAGAGACAGCGGCTTGCGAACCAATAACCTCTGCGTGTAGCAGAGAGTGGTGGCGATTATGGCAAAACTTAAATGTGAATTTGGACTCACACTTTCGCGACACATGCCCAGGCTTAAGGCAGTTGAAACACATGAATTTGGCCTTACCAAATATGCGTCTTTGCTCGACTGACAATTCAGCAAACTGTGAGCAGGCGTAGATCTTGGGCTCCTTGGAGTTAGACTTCTCACAAGATGTTGCTTCCATCGATACACAAGCGTGTGTCGATCGCTTTGCCTTGCCATGTTGTGGACCCACTTTTGCTGAGCTCAAATTCGTCGATCTAAAAACTTGAGAAGATCATCCACAGACGGAGATTCCAGATCCGGCCTTCCTTCGATCCATTTGCGAAGGGTTGCAGCATCGATCTTACCCAGAATAACGTGTATAATCCAGCAGTCCCTTTAAGTTTGCTGCTTGCTATGGATTTTGCTCTTAAATATGTTGTTGACGGCTGGCCACTCCTTGTAATTGCCAGTGAACAGCTTGATGTGGATTTTTAACAGTTCATTATGCATTACAGTTGCTGCCGAGTTTGCCTTTAAAATCGTGGCTTGTTGCTCAGCCAAAAGCTCATTGAGCTGCTGCAAGAAAACGAACTAGGTTTTCGTTTCCCACTCCTGACGCCATTGATGCGGCCTCATCAGGGTTGCCAAATTGTCTAAAGTTGCCTTCTCTTCCATTCTCCTGAGCTTCTTTACAGGTGCGAATGAGGTTGCGAAATACTGTGCTTGCCTGCAAGTACTTGACCTCGTACCTTTCGTTGTCGATGGCTGGATCGACGTACCCCTCCTCCTCGTCAAAAAGGGCCATTTGGTCGCTAATTGATTTGAATTCCTTCCATACGTTGTTGAGCCTATCCAATGACACATGTATTTCATCAAGATCCCATTTTGATCCCGCACGTGGATCTTGCGATGCCGTTAGCAAACACGTAAGCTTGCCTTGGCACGGCTTCTTGCTGCCTTCAAGAGTTTAAACTGATCGATGTTAATCAGTAACTTAATCTGGCGAAAAGGTCCAAAGATATGGTGTAGAATAAAAACTTTTATTTCCCGAATTTCGAGTGGACTGTATTCTTTATTTCATTTTTCCTCGTGTCCCATGCGTTCAGTTGTAGTCTAAACACTAAGTCCTAAAAAATCTCTAAGTGGTGACGCAGCACCAAAATATATCGAAAAATGGCAATGTTAGTATATCATATACCGGGGGGATAGTAAGATTAAAATATAAATAAAATTGCAAAGCGTATCATCATCAACAGTTAACAAAGCCATGAGCGTTCTTCGGTTTTTAAAGCGTTGGTCAAATGAATTTGATGACCCTTATACGACTAAATTATTATTTACCTCCCTTTTCCATCCTATTTTGGAATATTGTTCGTCGGTTTGGAGTCCACAATATCAAGTGCACCTCGACCGTATGTTCCTGTTAGACTAACACGAAACTAATATTTTAACTCATTTGCTTCATTCTTAGTTGTGCCATATACGAGGTGTGTTCAAAAAGTAAGGTGACTTTTCAAATTTCGCGGGCAACATATTTTCGCTTATCGATTTTTTTGTTTTGTTATGTTGCTACACTCTTCCCTAATATCTGTACCAAGTTTCAATTGAATCCCCTTTTTTGTTTAGTTGTGAGAGGCGTAAAGGTAACAAGTTGTTTTGCGTGCTCAGCGATTTTTTGCTATCAAAAAATATGGATCAAAGGATTTGCATCAAATTTTGTGTAAAAAATAAAATTAAGTGCTCCGAAACACTTGAAATGTTGACAGTGGCATACGGTGAAACTGTTCTGAGTAAAAAAATGTTTACAAGTGTTACAAACTCTTCCAAGATGGCAGGGAAGATGCCAATGACGAGCCTCGCTCTGGACGCCCAAGCACGTCAACAACTGATGAAAACGTTCAAGCAATGAAGAAAATTGTTTTGGAAAATCGTCGAGTCACTATCAGAGAAGTTGCTAAAGATGTCGGTATATCGCTTGGCTCGTGCCATGAAATTTTTTCATGGGTATATGGTTATGATATTGAAACCAAAGGGCAATCGTCACAATGGAAGAGCCCAGGTGAGCCAAGACCGAAAAAAGCACGCCAAGTTCGATAAAATGTCAAAGTTTTGGTCACTGTATTTTTCGATTACCAAGGCGTGGTGCTTCAGGAGTTCTTACCATACAGTATTTTCTGGGAGTTATGCGCCGTTTGCGAGAAGCAATACGAAAGAAACGTCCAGAATTGTGAAAAAACAATTCATGGCTTTTGCTGGAAGAGCTCAAGGCTATACCGAAAAGTGCTTATGGGAAGTGCTTTGAGGATTGGAAAAACCGTTGGCATAAGTGTATTGTATCTGAGGGGGATGACTTCGAAGGGGACAACATTTATATTGATAAATAAATTAATAGTTTTTCTTGAAAATACAAAGTCACCTTATTTTTTGAACAAACCTCGTATTATTATTTGTGTCCCGTCTCTATTTGTTTTATGTATCTTCCTCGCGAACTTACTGTGCATCAGCGTCCATCATATATAGTAAGCTCATAATTCGCTATCCCTTGTAATGGAATATTAGGAATTGATTTAAAGTAAAAAATTTAACTGTAATTTAGGTTTAAATCAATCTGATGACTGGCTTATAATTAGACCAAATAATTTATGTTCCAATTACATACACTTCTACTCACAGCACAGTAATTCTGCCAGCAAGACCCCAAGTCCTTCGAAAAATTGACCTATCATCAGATAAAAATAGTGTACTAATTCCAAATCAGGAAATTCAAAATGACATTTATGTCGTTAACACAGTTGCAACTACTTATTCCGAATGTAGAGTAAACTCTGTGTTATCACAACTTTCAAAAAAATTTGCCCCACATTTGCCCCAGATGAAATACTCGTGCAGGTACAAAAATTAAATGACAACAAAATAGTCGAACCGTCTGTATCACCATACAATAGCCCACTCTTGTTAGTTCCGAAGAAATCAGTTCCCGGTTCTGATAAGTAATTGACCAAATTAATAAAAAAAACTGTTGTCGGATAAATTCCTGCTACCTAGAATGGATGATATCTTAGATCAACTAGAAAGAGCAACATACTTTTATGCTTAGACTTAATGTCTTCATCAAATTAAACTCCAGAAAACTTAACGTGATATTACGTCCTTTTCAACAAGCAATGGTACATATCGCTTGACGCGATTACCATTCGGCATAAAAATAACGCCAAATGCATTCCAGAGGATGATTGTCTGGACTAGAACCTTCTCAAGCTTTCCTTTACATGGATGATCTAATAATCATTGGTTGTGCCAAAAAACATATGCTTAAAAACCTAACTGATGTTTTTGAGAAATGTATGACATACAATATAAAACTACATCCTGAAAAATGTTAATTTTTCATGCATGAAGTCACATTTTTAAGGCACAAATGCACAGATATAGGAATCTTGCCTGACGACAAAAAATACGTCGTCATCAAAAACTATCCAGACCCACATGATGCGGACAGCGCTACACGATTCGTTGCCCTTTGCAACTATTATATACATTTTATAAAAATTTCGCCAAATATTCCCGTCACATAATAAGATTATGAAAGAAAGGAAGTTAGCTTCGGCAAGCCGAAGTTACCCTATACCCTTGCAGTTATAAGAAATAATCAACTTTACTAACGCCAAATGAAATTTTTAAGGACTGTTGCTGAGTTCAGTGATATTAAAAAAAAAAATTATTTCATTCATATTTTTAGAGCAGTTTTTTACATCTATATGTTAGAGTAGTCCGATTCTTATTAAATTGAATTAAAAATTCTTAAAAATATAAAAAGTTTTATATTCTAGCTTAGAAGGTTATATGTTAAAAAACACCAAAGGTATACTTTTTTTATATTATTTTACTATAAATTTTCTGGTCGTTCCCATGGCAGATATATGATAAAGTCGTCCGATATTAATTATAAATTTAATTCGAAATTCAAGACTAATTAAAAAATGTTTTTTACCACAAATTTTCCGGTCGTTCCCATGGCAGCTATATGATATAGTCGTCCGATTTTGATAAAACTTAATTCGAAATTCAGAGCTAATTAAAAAAGATATTTCCAAGCTTAAAGTTAATATGTAAAAAACACCAAAGATATGTTTTTTCATATTTTCCGACTAATTTTCCGATCGTTTCTATGGCAGCTATATGATAAAGTAGTCCGATTTTGATAAAATTTAATTCGCAATTCAAAACCAACTAAAAATGTTATTTCCAAGCGTAAGGGTAATATGTTTAAAACAACCAAGGATATCTTTTTTTAATATTATTTTACCATCAATTTTCCGATATTGTGTATAGATATAGTCGTCCGATTTTGATAAAAATTATTTCGAAATTCAGAACTAATAAGAAAAATGTTAGTTCCAAGCTAAGTTAAAAAACAGCGAAGATATATATTTTTTTCAAATTGTTTCCCCAATAGTTCCTATGGGAGCTATAAGATATAGTTTTCTGATCCGACTGGATCTGAATTATATACTACCTGCAATAGAAAGAAGACTTTTTCGGAAAGTTTCAGCCCGACTGTATTAAAACTGAGGGACTAGTTTGTGTAGAAACGGATAGACAGACGGACATGGCTAGATCGACTCGCCAAGTGATGCTAATCAAGAATATATATTATTTATGGAGTCGGAAACCTCTCCTTTACTGCGTTGCAAACTTTTGATTGAAATCATTACACCCTCAGCAAGGGTATAAAAAGATGTTGTATTCCAATGGACAGCAAACTGTCAGAATGCATTTGAACACCTTTTATCGGTACTTATATGTCCAAACTTATTACAAAGTGATAAACGCACAGCAGAACAAGAATTGGCAGCAATTCACTGGCAATTACTTATTTCAGACCATACATTTATGGTAGACACTTCACTGTCAGACTAGATCACAGACCACTTACTTACCTATTTTCGATGATAAATCCAAGCTCAAAACTGACACGAATTAGACTTGAATTGGAGGAATATATCTTTACAGGAGAATATCTAAAGGGTAAAGACAACTACGTGGCCGATGCGTTATCAGGAATAACCATTGAGCAAATGAAAGAAATCACCAGAAATGTATTTAAAGTCACTACTAAAAATCAAAGTAAACAGAAAACTTCGCAGGAAATAAAGAAGAAAAAGTAGATTTGTATAAGCAAACTCTTAATAAAGTTTCTAAGCCCAACGTATACAAAGTCATTGTAAATGATGAGGTACGAAAAGTTGTGAACTTGCGAATAACAGATTCACTATTTTTACTAAAAGTAAATAGAAAAAGAAGCCGGTATACTTTATATCAGCCAACTCAAAGTGGCAAGATCTTTGATACTATCTCAATAGAATATTTTAAAACAATGGGCAATAAAATATTAAAATCCCTAAGAGTAGCGCTACTTAAGCCAGTGACCCTATTATCAAATAATGATAAAGAAATAGAAGCAATACTGTTTACATTCCATGATAGTCCAATACAAGGTGGTCATACAGACATAGCTAGAACACTAGCTAAAATAAAAAGACATTATCATTGGGAAAATATGACGAGAAGTATATAAAATTATATAAAAAAAATATCCTAAATGCCAAAAATCCAAAACGACAAAGAACTCAAAGACCCCAATGACTATAACCGAAACGCCACAAATGGATTTCGACAGGGTAATTGTGGATACGACAGGGTAATTGTGGATACGATCATCCACAATTACCCTGTCGAAATCCATTTGTGTCGTTTCGGTTATAGTCATTGGGGTCTTTGAGTTCTTTGTCGTTTTGGATTTTTGGCATTTAGGATATTGGGGTCTTTGGGGTCCACTACCTAAATCAGAACAAGGCAACGAGTATACCAAATAATAGCTATACCAATTAAAGACAAAAGTGCAAAAACAGTAGGTAAAGCTTTATTTGAAGTACGGTCCAATGGATACGGGCATTACCGACATGGGAACTAAATGGAAAAATTTAATAATAGATGAGCTATGTAGAAATTTGATAATAAAAAAATATAACATCTACTGCACACCACCACCAAACAGTTGGAACAGTCGAAAGAAGCCATAGAACTTTTAATGAATTCATTCGATCCTACATTTCAATAGAAAAAAACGTTTCGGACATATGGCTCCAATATTTCGTATACTGTTTCAATACAACACCTTCTATGGCAATTGTCCATATGTGTAATTATTTGGTAAAGCATAAAAATTACCAGTACATTTTAACAGCATAGATAGAATAGAACTACTATATAATGTAGATGACTATGCTAAGGAATCCAAGTACAGGCTAGAAGTGTCTTATAAAAAAGATAGAATAATGATAGAAGATAATAAAATTAAAAATAAGAAACTTTATGATAGGAAGATTAGAGATAAATCACTCAAAATAGCATATCCAGTTTTTTTTTTAAATTTAACAGGTCACAAGCTAGATTTTAAATATACAGGCCCATATACTGTAAAAGACATTGGAGAAAGGGATAATATCATAATATCAGGTGATAGGAGTAAAACACAAACAGTTCATAGGGATAGATTAAAAAAATTCATTAATTAGATTTTGACAGGAGTTCACCAACACGATGTTCTTAATAAATTGGAAATTGTAAAAGGTTTTTATTTTTATTTTGAACCAAAACTAACATCATTTTGGTGGAAACAGCCTTGTCAATTCTTTTGTTTTATTTGGTTGAATTAAAACACATAATATTGAATTCTTTTTTAATTTTACTTTATCCTATATAATATACACCAAGCATGGCCATGCAGAGAATATAAACTTTTTCTTTTTCTTTTTTTTTTCTTTTCTATAATATAAAAAAACCTTTATGTAATTACCTTATACTTCAAAAGGAGGAAGATGTATTGTGCACATATCTGAAATGCGCACTGTACCTCATACATTGTTGCATATAAATTAACAAACGATAAGTAATAAACAAATAAATTCTTTGACCAAGTGGACGAAATCCGAGCCGGTTTCAAGTGTCAGCATAAACTTTCGCATGCAGACCTTAAGTGTATGAACTCAAGTGTATATTAACATTTCCTAGAGCTCCATACTAAGCGAGCATAGATGTATACATAATAATTTCTAAAAATACAAAAGCGTCTCTGCCGCTGATGAATGATGTGATAGAATAGAGACGATCCAGAGCTGGACGCGGCACCATTGCTGCCTTCGGACTACCGAAATAAATAATATAATAAATTTATAAACTAAACCCATAATCGACTTCTAATTTCGGGATTGGATACATAAAATCAGTCAAGGAAATATTTTCCATTCTCCATACTAACAATTTTAATTTAAATCAGAACTTTGTTTTGTATTACAATAAGACATTTAATTATTTATTTTGGTATTGCAAACCTGTTTTTTTTTATATATATTGATATTCATTTTCTAGCTCCGTATCGGCGACTTACAAGAAGATGCAGGCACACGTTTCACATAGTTCGTATTTTTGTGATAATATCCACCATTTGTATTTTTCACAATAGTATTTTTGTTTAGAAGGTATTAAAAGTGCAGTTCAATTATCTCCCCTTAAAATTTTGATCAATTGGTCAATTACATCATAAAATTACAATTTATTAATGTTGTTTTCTTGAAGCTCTCTGACTCAAGTCTCAACTGAGATATAAAATTATTTCTTTATTTTTGAGCTACTTTTAAAAAATGTCAAAATATTGTATGCATTGCTTAGATCACAAGCCCAGCCCTTAAGATGTGTTTGACAATATGGAAACCGGTTTCTCTGTTGATGAGCTGGCGACTCCCAAAAACTTCTTGGAAATCGTCTATTTTTCGTGCCAACTCCACCAACTCCAATTTCCTTTAAAATAAAATTATTATTATTATCAAAGTAACCTTTAACATAAATCAGAACAATGTTTTTTAACATTTTCTTATAGTAGTTTGATTTAAATCTTGTATACATTTCACATAGGTGGGCAAATTCATTTTGATTACAATCGACTTTTAAGTCAACTATGCTAAATTATTTGCAATAAGTGTTAATCCAATAATTAGTAGTTGTGGTTTTTCGCGGTTAGCCGACTATTTCACATTCCGGCTGTGCTGGCTGTCATGCTACAATTTGGTTAGCATATGAATCCCAAAACTGGAATGCGATTTGTTGGAGTTACAAGGGAAATTTTTCAGGTTGTATTCGTCATTTCCAGTTTAAAAGTTTAATCATTGCTGGTTTGAGTAGCCTCAATTGAAAAAAACTTTTTTATAATCCTCAGCGAATCCCAATAATTTCTTTAATGATAAAGAAAAGTTGTAGTTCATCTCCAATGCTCCGTCCTGAATTTAATACGTTTTGACTTTAAGGATTGTTTAACCTTTGTTGTTTTGCGCTCCAACCTGAGGCTCGCGAATCATACATATTCAGGCATCCTTGTCTTCGATATCAGCGCACTTTTTTTTTAATTTATTGAACTCTTTAACTTAATGTTCACATTGCTTTCCTGACTAGTGATGTGTGTTTAACTTTTTGGACTTAGTACTGTTGTTACACGTTGTATTGAGCTGTTTGTTACCTTGATGGTTACTATCTGTTTATTCTTGGTACGATGTATTTAGCCCTGCACTCCGATTTTTGTTTTATTCCCATATATATATGTAAACTTGTTCCCACAATTTAATGTTTCTCAGATGTTGAAATATTTTTGAAACATAAAACATGTTTCCATTCTGTTTATACTTTTTGTGAACAAATTGGTTTGAAAGCTTTACCACAGTGTAACGGACCTTTAAGAAATTTAATATAAGTAGTTTTATTCTCCTGATATACAATTTAAATTAATTTTATTAGGTTTTAAAATAACACGTGAGATTCCTTTACTAAGACTAGTGTTTTGTAAAACAATTCTTTTCCATTCTTCTATCTTATACAAGCACAGGCTCGAAAGCTAGCTTTACATCCAGAACCCCAGTTATAACCCACAATACAATATATAAGAGGCAACGGAAATGTGACTTTTTAACTTTGGAAAAGTTCACAAAAAGAGAATTGTAACTTTCACAATTGAAAATATTTTAAAAGATGGAAAGATATTTTTGAAATTGCTTTAATCAAAATTGATTATCTCAAAATGTTAACTATAAGTCCAGTCATTAGTGTATAATAACCCAAAATTATTTTTAAAAAAACTCAGTTCAATGTTAAAACGTATAGTATAGTTAAAACTGCTCTGGTGTAAGTCCGTTAATAAACAAAAACAAATGAGTTTACCCATTTTCTATCAGCACTTCCCTGTTTTTCATTAAGCCGAAGAACAGGTACCTTATAGTTGAGGCACTCGACTATAGCGTTCTTCTTGTGCTTATTAATATTTTCCTAAGTCTCGATCATAATACAAAATCTTCCGTTGAACTAATTTATAAAATAGTTTTTTTCAATATGTTAATTTTGAAATTTTAGGTTCTACACACATAATTATTTGTCCCGCCTCACCGAAGCAAAATAAATTAGTTACTACTAAATTAGTTAATTACTACCCATTCAACATAGTCAAAAATATTTGTTTCGATTAATTTCTGATCCTTTATTGATGTTGACCATGCTCTTCCTTACGTAACTCTAACATTTCGTTAACATTACGTTTTCTTTTTTTATTTTTGCCACAAATATTCTTTTATAACTTTAAGTGTATTCGCATTGTTTCTATTACTCTAACATTGTTCTATTACCATAAAGTGGCGTCCCAGATAATGAAACTTTTTATAGTGTAAAATAGTATGTTTTCGTGAACGCACTTCCTTTTCTTTATTATGTGAAGATTCAACTAGATCTATTCTTTAATAATAAACCTTTGAGTACAGACCTGGAAATTAAGTCATTAGTTTACCTTTAAGTTCTGCTTTTTAGATTAATTCTTTCTTTTAGGTGGAACATTCATAGTGAATATGCATTAGTATATATTCTATATATTTACCGAAAAATGACTTTACAGTGTTTAATTGATCATCAACTAAATTAGAGGCTAGGGTATCTAAACTTAATTGCATAAATCTATATGTATCGCGAAAGGATTTTTAAAACTATTTCCACTTAAATATTTTTTTAAGCAGAAATATATATAAGGCATTACAAATAATAATGTTTATTTGGGGTATAGTAGAAAAAATTAAGGAAACAAAGTTTTTTGTTTAAACTCCACAACTTTCGCACTCCATGGATGACACGACTTGCTTTAACCAATATTTCATTTCGGAAGGACTTGCTTATATTTATAGGCCTAAATTGATGTGCGAATGACGGAAATGAATAGAAACTGGCTTTCGTTTTTGACTGATGAAATATGCTTTGAGGTTGTAACCAGTGCGTCCCCTCTTGAAGTTAAATAGGCTGCTGGAAATCCCTATCCTGAATCTTCATTCATCCCTGAACGAACCCACTTTTTTCATATATTTGGCTGCTGTCATTACTCTCCCTCTACGGTCCCTCTTTATTGCCTTCCTTCTTTACTTTACAGCGCGCGTGATTACGTTTTTTAGTTACTTGATATGGCCCAAAAAAATGTTGGGTTAAGTTTCATTCCAGTATTGTACTGAGTTCTTTTTATGAAAAACCAATTCTTTCTTTACTTTCTTCCACTCTTTTTCCGTTAAAATTCCTTTTTTTCTTGTCGTGCAGGGAAACAATATTTTGCTGAGCCTTTTTTCGTCCCTTAGTTCTTTTATTTCTAAGTTTTCAAAAAGTATCAGGACTTCGTAGTCCCTTTTTCTCATATTCAATCCGGCTAAGATTTGAAACAGTCAGCTCTTGGTTATTCGAGGTGGAGTGTTGTTCATTATCTTCTGAACGCAATATAGCTGACGATACCTAGAGGGTTTTCCTGCAAAATTTTACTTTTCATTTGTCCATTTTCCCTGGAATCGCCTATGGTTATGGGTTAAAAGCTAGATTTCTTCGCTGTTGCAGTACTCGTTGAAGAGTTCTGAAGTAAAAGCAATGTACTATCCGCGAGCCGCCATGAAAAAGATAGGTTGACAGTTGGTTTTAGTTTGTCTTTATTTATTTAATTTATAATTGTGGGAATGGTGCGTCAACCCAGATCAGCTGGTCTAATAACGAGGGATTGGACAAAACTAACGACGTGGCAAGACTGCCAAAATTGAGGAGAAGAAGGAATCAAGAATTTGCAACGAAGAAGAGAAGACGTGCAAAAACGACGCGAGTACAAAGGACGTGAAAAAACGTAGACGAAGAACTATGACACAGAATCATTTAGCAAAACCTAATTATAATACTAAAAACCTCACAATAAAACTATAATAAATATAATCAAACCAGTGGGATTACGTGTACGTCATTTCAATAACCTAATCACAGCCCGGTACCACATAATTTGGGGGCTCAACCAATAAAAGCCAAGAGTAAAAGTATAAAAGAAAATGCAAAAAAGATCGAAAAATCACATTATCAGAACAGCTTAACTTCGCTAAACTTAAAGCTCGTTTGAAAAACGCAGCCGGCAATCAAGCGTTTGGGAATACACATACAATTTCTGATATCCATGAGCGTCCGTGAGAGTGCAAAATGACAAAATTGAACGAGTATAAGTGCGATGCTTCGCGATAAAAAAAAGCAAAATTCTCTGCTTTTGCACAAGTTTGTTTTTGAAGAAGACGGGGACAGAAACAATAGATAACGGTTTCAGGAGCTTCAAGGTTACGAATATGACTAATAACACAGAAATTATTCGAAGAAAGTCAATTATGATGCTGGCCACTTGTCTGATATGGATCTGGCTATAAATTGTAACTTGCTCAAACTTCCCCAATTTGCAAGAACATTCCTTGTTGGTCGACGCAGAATTCAACGAGAACGATGAAGATGAAAACGAAGATGATGAATCCGAAGACGAAAGGGACGAGAATCAAGTAGTAGACGCAATAAGCATTCGAAGCATTAGCAGTGCCAAAAACAACCGCGTTACAAGCAGTTTTTCTGAAATACCTAGGTTCGCTCTAAACTTTCGTGACATAGAGGACTCAGTCCGCCCGTTCAATGGCTAAGACAATTTGTCGGTCGAAGTGTGGGTGAAGGAATTTGAGGACGCGGCGACAATTATATTCTGGAACGATTTACAAAAGTTCATTTTTGCCAAGCAATCGCTGCAAGGCCTTGCCAAAATCTTTGCCAACAGTAATCGCGAACTAACGAGTTGGATGAAACTAAAGGAAGCCTTACTGGCCGAGTTCAAGACCGCGACAAACAGTGTTCAGTTACACAATTTGATGGCGGAAAGAAAAATGAAGAAAGGTTAAGGTCTGCAAGAATATTTTTTGCGTATGAAAGAACTAGCTTCAAGGGGAAACATCGAAAGCAGTGCCTTAATCCAATACGTAATCGAAGGAATTGTCGATTCGTGTGCAAATAAGCTAGAGCTCTACAACGCAAAAAGTCTGAGCGAGCTTAAAGACAAACTGAAGTGCTACGAAGTAATCCGCGGAAAATCAAAAAGTGATTTTCCTGAACAAAAGTGAGGCAAAAAGTGAATTCAAAAACCAAGCAGTGCCCAACAGAAATACAAGCAGAGACCTAAAGTGTTACAATTGCGGCGCAAGTGTAACGAACCGCTACACTTATAAAAACTCTAGGCCAGATGTTACCTCGAGATGCCAGCGCACACGACAAGTTATTCTCCGGCTCTGGCTCTTCGGCTATGGGTGTGATGGTCTTGCCGACATCTCGGAATGCCTATTCCTAATAAAATTCCGATGTTCGCGTGCCTCACCAATCTAACCGGTATGGAGAACAACACACACATCATGTTGCTGGACCTTTCTTCTATACTTCCTATCCGACTGATCTGCCCCTCTCGCCTCCCTCGATGTTCTGGAGGTCTTGGTCATGCCCACCCTACCAATGGTTGCTCTTGCCCTCATCGCTTAACAGCCTGAGCGACCCCTTTTTCTTTTCAAGTGCACTCCTTCATTGCAGGTCAACGCCAGCCGCGGCCAACACTAACAACTTTTAGCACCTTATAAACATTTTAATTACATTACATTACATTAATTACAGTAAAATACAAACATAACTTATTCTAAGATAGACGATAAAAAATCTCATGCGAATAGACGACAATTTAAAAATTACAAGATTAAAGACTTTTGGGACTAAACTGATGAGCGATTTCGCAAATCCCCTTGGTGGACTTTGCCTAAATTATTAATGGTATGATTTTCTTGTCATTCTTGCTAATATTGGGGTTTCTTCATGGAAATTTCAAATCCAAATTTTAAGTAAAATTAGTCAGACAAATTTTGTCGACTGGCCAATTTAACAAAACTCAAAACGAACGAAGAGCTTGGAATCCACGCGATCGAGCTTTCTTTCGCTCATGTTTTCCCGGTTCGCTCAGATGTTGTCGTAAATTTTTTCTCTACTTCATGCTCATTCGGCCATCCCTTCTGATCTTTCCTTCTTAAGTCTCACCCTACAATTTATTACATTTCCTTCCTACTCCCTTTCTTTTATGTAATGAATATATGAAAATTTGGACTCACCACTGTTTCAAATCCATCGACGAAAGCGCTTTCTTCGGGATGATCCTGAGAGCTGTGAAAGGGGGAAAGAAAATGCAAAAAAAAGAAGAGGGGAAAGGGAAACACTCAAACCGACACAACAAAAAAAAACGTAAAAAAAATTACTTTCGGGGCTGGCTGAAACTTCGATCGCGGCTTCAACGCATGCTTGCTTTTTTCTTTTTTTTTTCTTAGCTAGCTGCCTAAGGCACTATTACACCCACATATTCACAAGCACCAACACAAAAAAAACTATGATTACACTTAAATTTGCTTAAACTATGTTCTAGCCGCCAACTAACTCGCGGGCAGCTACTACAGGCTTTCACCGACGCGTGCGGCGGGTGCAAAAAAAAACGTTTACTTTCGCGTAAATTGATCTTTTTCTCTAAATTCTTCTTTTCGCGACGGAGCGCAACGAAGGCGACTGGCGTGATCCGATCCGTGTAGGAGACTGAAAGCTCCCGCTTTTGCGAAGCCCCGCCTCTCTTTACCCACGCAAACGACAGCGGCTGCTTTTACGGCTCAATTTAAACTTTGCTATCGTAGGTCGGGATTTTGTAACTTCTGAAACCGGGGATATCTAAATTAGAACTCTCTTCTCCTTTTTCTTGCTCAAACACACGGCCGGTACCGCCTAGGGTTATGGGGTCAGACGCAGCTGGTATAATTTGGGTCAGGTTAGGTCGGAAATGTATATATAAAATTAATGCTTGATTGATCCAATGCTGCTGCCGCCGCCTTTTCCGCTTGGCCGCCGAATTTCTCGCTTTCGTTTGGCACCAAGATCCACATCCGTTTCTTTTCCTTTCCTTCCCCAGCGCCTTCTCGGGGACTTTCCGAATCGCCTTCCGCCGACCGCCTACAATAATTTCCCCGGCTGAACTCAATTTTCTAAACATTCCCTTTTCTATCAAAACTCACCAGTCTAGGCGCGATCCAACCGAAAATTGAACAAGTAAAAAAAATTCCCTCTTGGGTCACTCGCGAACTGACTTGAGTTGACTGCGTCTATACGCTGCCGCTGCCGAAAAGGAAAAGAAAGCATCCGCCGCTGCCGACCCGCCGGTAACCTCGCTCGTGGGGCATGGTGAATTTCTAGGGCCGCTTGACATTTGCCGCTGTTATTCTCCTAGACCCACCAGCTACCTATAAACCCTTTCTAGGCCTGTCACAGGTGGCGCCACCGCTAGGTTTTTATCGGACCTACAGATGGAGCTACCAAACCATCTAGCATTTTAGACAAGCGTTTCAAAAATACCCCCCCTCAAGATCAGATTTGGGGGTCGACGCTCCAAGGATGATACCAAGAACGCTTGTCATCCTGACTCTACTGCTTTATGTCCTTAGCATGAAAGCGCCCCACATACCGTCCCTGTAGATCCTCGAGGTCATAACAAGCTTGACCAACCTTTTTCCTCACCCGTGACTTTACGAAGGCTGGTCCCAACTTTGCGTTGTAGCCAGCTGCGAAATTACTTTGCTTGAAATTTCTACGATAAACTTCTTGACCTTCCTTGAAGAACACCTCCCTTGACCTTAAATTGTATTTTCGCTCATTTTTCTCGAACTGATTTTTCATTACCTCTAGAGCTTTGCTGCGGACCAGCTCAAGAGAGTCTTCTCTAGAAAACGCCAACGTTTTATCTTCCAGCAAATTGAGGGCTCTTAACAGCTTGTATGTGGCCCCAGACGATATGAAATGCTGTCCGAACACCATATAATATGGGGACGTCCCTAAGCTTGAGTGAACAGCTGATCTCAGGGCGCAGCATATACTACTTAGCTGCTCATCCCAATCCTTCTGATCACTTCGCACGTAGGATCGAATGGCGGCTATCACGGAGCGATTTACCCGCTCCGAGGCATTTGACTGAGGAGAGTAAACCGGCGTCAAAGTGTGAGATACCTTGTACTCTCTTAGGAATTTTTGAAATGCTTCAGACTTAAACTGCGATCCATTATCTGACATAATCGTCTCGGGAACGCCAAAAACATGAAAAAGCTCCTGCTGCATGTACTTCACAACTACCTCTGCCGAGAGTCTCTTTACTGCCTTTAAGAAAACGAACTTGCTGTAATGATCCAACACAATAAAGATCCCAATATTGCCACTTCTGGATCTTGGGTAAGGTCCTAAGAAATCTATGTAAAGTTTTTGAAACGCCCTCGCTGACTCTGAAGCCTTTCCCATTGGAGGTCGCAACGCTTGGTTTGGGGCTTTATTCATTTTACAAGTATCACATGACCTTATATATTCTTTTACATCTTTTACCAAGCCTGGCCAATAATAGTATCGCCTAAGCCTTTCCAATGTTTTGTGAACGCCTCCATGCGACGCTAACGGGTCATCATGCGCATTCTTAAGTGCTACAGGCACCAAACCCGAGGGAACCCATAACTTCCAACAAAAATTGTCGTGGATCGGCTCTCCAGATGTATGTTCAGTTCTCCGGAACACAAAACCATCGGATGATTTTACATCAGGGAGACTACTGGCATTAGCTTTAACCTTTTCGATCAGCTCTATGTAGTCCGGATCTTTGAACTGGGAAGATTCTAAATCTACAAGGAACCCATGGCTGGCCTCTAATGTAGCGACTTCTACTTTTTCTAGTTGACCCTCGATAAGGCATCAGGAACAACATTGAGCTTGCCACTGCGATGCTCTATTTTAAAATTGAAACTTTGAAGTTTCAATGCCCACCTCGCGAGTCTAGAATGCAAATCTGTCTGTGTCATCAACCATTTAAGCGACGCGTGATCGGTAATCACCGTCAATTCGTGGCCCTCAACATAGGCACGAAATCTTTTGATGCAAATAATAGCCGCTAAACACTCGTGCTCCGTGACCGAATAGTTTCTTTGTGCTTTATTGAGCTTTTTTGATACAAAGGCAATTGGACACTCTTCGCCACTCTCAGACATTTGAACTAGAACACCCCCTACTCCTACAATGGATATAAAAGGGCTTGCTAAAATCTGGGCTACGCAGAACGGGTGCAGAGCAAAGCATTTCTTTTAACTTATCAAATGCTCGCTCACCCTCTACGCTCATCACAAACTTTTGTCTAGGTTTTAGTAGATCGGTTAAGGGAGCTGACACTGCAGCGAAGTTACTTATAAATTTTCGGTACCAACCGACCATGCCAAGGAATCTCCTCAAAGCTTTCAAAGTCTTTGGCACTGGAAAATTCGTCATGGCCGAAATTTTATTAGGGTCGGTACGCACTACGCCTTCCCCTACTATATGGCCTAAATATTTGACACTTTTCATGCAAAAATTGCTCTTTTCTACGTTCAATGTCAAACCTGCTGCTCGAATGCAACTTGCCACCGAACTCAAAACCTTCAGGTGACTATTGAAACTATCTGAGACGATAAGCAAATCGTCCAAATAAACAAAGACCTCATTCCTAAGTCCAGCCGGTATTACCTTATCCATCAGCCTAGTCATCGTTTGCGAAGCATTCGTGAACCCAAATGGCATCACTTTATACAGATATAACGGTTTACCAGGTATGGTGAATGCCGTTTTGTCGCGTGACTGAGGCTCTAAGGGGATTTGCCAATAGGCAAAGGTCGAGGCTAGAAATCATGTTCGCCTTGGGTAGCCGACTGAGAATTCCGTCTATCCTTTCTGGTTACTGCATTGACTTTTCGGCTGTCCAGACAAAGACGCACCTTTCCTGGCTTCTGCACCAGCACGACCGGTGAAGACCAAGGACTATCGGACTCCTCAATTACCCCAAGTTTGAGCATACGGTCTACCTCTTCATATAACAATTTCTCGACCGCCGGTGAAATCGGAAAATGTCTCTGCTTTACGGGTTTCGCCTCTCCCACATCAATAGAATGCGACAAAAGACTGGTTTTCCCTAGACCAGAGACCGCGAAGGAAGGGAACTTGTCAATCACGGCTTGCAACTGGATTCTTTGACCATCAGTTAGAATGTGAGAATCACAAGACAATTCCTCAACCCGCATAGCCGGTGGCAATAGCTCAAAAGAGGACCAAAAATCAATGCCCAAATAGAGGTCTTGACTAAGCGAGGGAATTATAAACATCTCGAAGTCCTCTGTTTTTCCTTCGTACTGTACTGGTGTCTTTAAACGACCTATCACATTTTGCCATTGCCCATCAGCTGTGTTCACTGTACTTGCACCCCTCTTGAACGGAACTCGACCTTTGGATGCCCCCGTATCTAACAGTCCTATTACAACTCTGTCAAGCAAACGAACCTCTGCATAGGGCCGTCTGTCCAAGTTCTTATAGCGGATTGCGTATATGTCCTTCGCTGACTGCCAATACCCTTTGATCCTTTTTGCATTTCGAGAAGGTTTCTTATAAGGTCTAATTTTAGTATTTGGAAATTCTGTGTTCCTTATGAGTTGCGGCCAGAAAACTGGTGGCTTTCCCTCAACCCCTGGTCCACAATCGTTTAATGCTGATTGACAACGGAATTCGCTGGTTTGTTGCGAAGAACACACGGCTGTTGTCGAGGACGTGAGTTCAGCTCCGCGTTTTTTTGACACTTCGGACAGGTATGTTTGTAGGTGTTTGGAATACCGCATCCATAGCAGAATATTTTCCGCCTCTCCTTACAATCATGATAGCGGTGTCCCTCTTGCCTGCAATTCCAGCACACGAGACCTATAGCATCCACCTCTACTACCTGGTCAGGATCCGAAAACTCCGAAGCTTCATCTGATAGATACCCCTGCACCAACTCCGACACCTGTTTCCGAAAGGGAACTGGCTTCTGATAACCGTAGGTACGCTTCACGTCTTCAAGAAAGCCTTCCCTGCGACGGCAAATATCGCGAAGCTTTTGAACAGAATCGAAGGTAACATTCAGCAACTCATGCCTTATTTCCGGTCGCAAATTCCGTCGAAGAGTTTCAATCAGGTCCTTTTCTGCCATCGGTACTTCCAGACAGTCGGTGATCTGCACAATGGCGTCGTAGAAAGCGTTAAAGCTTTCTTTTCCTTTCTGCTTCCGGTCTCGAATCGTTTCCCTAAGTTCCACATCTGTGCGCGTATCTCGGAACTGCTTGCGTAAAGCTTCCGTCAGCAAATCCCACCTAGAGCTGTCTGAGACCTTGTGGAATCGCCAATAATATTCGCGAGCTTTTCCCTCAAAGAGCACACTGGCATTCCCACAGAGCAAGTCAAATCGCGAGTTCAGAGTTTGGCGTGTTAGCGCCTCCACACGATATAAGAATTTATCTACACTTAACCCGTCCTGATCACTATTAAAACGCAACTTCCAACTGCTTCAGTGCCACTAGTTGGCTGTTTCCCATTAGAACTGGCTGGAGCTTTCGGCTTGGCACCTTCTCCCTTGGGTTTGCAACCAGGGCAACTGCCCTTTGCCTTGATGAGATTGTCAATACAATCTTTGTGGAATTCGTGGCCGCATTTTGCCCGTCCCACTTAGTCTGCTGACAACGGCCTGTCGCAAAGCGCGCATTTGGGCGATCCTGAAGCCTTAGACTCCATTGCTGCGTAGGAAAATAATGACTACTTTTCGTTTGAACAACTCGAATATATCCAGCCTACGAGTAACAACAGACAACCAGAAACCCGCAAAAAATATATAAAAGAATTTGACACCCGATTTCGTATAAATACAATCAAAAATAAATCAAATAAAGGTAATTGTTTAAGAACTTATTCACGTTCCATCTACCTGATCGCGGAGGGCTCTTTGATCCCCCCAAGCTCGAATTAACGGACCGCTTGAATTTTAAAATGGGGCTCCAAATATTTAATAAATTAGATGGATTATAACTAGTAAATTAGATAAATTATAACTAATAATATAAGAATTATAAATTGTATACAAAAATAAATAGATAAAATCAATTCAAACAACTCAACAAAATCTCAATATCAACAGTCTGGCCAGCAAGCTTAGCTGATTGCTTGCAATAATAATGAACTTTTATACAACCAAAAGGTTTCGATCAGCACAAAAAGGGAAAATAAAAACACAGAGCTTTGTCTCGCCTATCGGCGACAACAAAAACAAACAATGTCCGCCGTGGTCAGATTGTAACGCAAAGCTTTTCGCTCTCTGTTATCCAAGCGACAGATTATTGCACTCTGAGATAAATGTCGGGCATATGCCTCTTGTCTCTATCCGTGGCCTGAGGTTTATATAAAAACATTTTTACTCAGTAATTCCTATGCGAATATTTGACAAATGGATATGTGCAACTTGTGGGATTTTTCTTCGCGAGCCTTTGGTGATGCCTGTCATTCGTGGTCAAGTGTCCCGCTTTTCGTAAGCAAGTCCACTTGCATGTCCTATGCGTCTGACTTGCACCGCCTCGAGCTGCGACGTGTAGAGTAAACATAAATAGGTTTGCTTCGGCAAAAAAAAACTGTCGGCAGTGATCGGCTTGATGATGATCATCCGTTTTCCTATGCTTCCGAAAACCTTTAAAGACGAAACTGATATCCTAACGACTGGAGCAACCTTAGCTAAGTACATATATGTAAACACACCTATATGCCAGCCCATCCCTTGGTCCTTAGTACTCGCAGCAAAACGAATGTATGTGTGTGTGTAAGACACATTAAAAATGTGGCCCCACGTTGGGCGCCAATCATAATTTTATTAATTATTCTTTTATTAATTATAACTGTAACGAACCGCTACACTTATAAAAACTCTAGGCCAGATGTTACCTCGAGATGCCAGCGCACACGACAAGTTATTCTCCAGCTCTGGCTCTTCGGCTATGGGTGTGATGGTCTTGCCGACATCTCGGAGTGCCTATTCCTAATAAAATTTCGATGTTCGCGTGCCTCATCAATCTAACCGGTATGTAGAACAACACACACATCATGTTGCTGGACCTTTCTTCTATACTTCCTATCCGACTGATCTGTCCCTCTCGCCTCCCTCGATGTTCTGGAGGTCTTGGTCATGCCCACCCTACCAATGGTTGCTCTTGCCCTCATCGCTTAACAGCCTGAGCGACCCCTTTTTCTTTTCAAGTGCACTCCTTCATTGCAGGTCAACGCCAGCCGCGGCCAACACTAACAACTTTTAGCACCTTATAAACATTTTAATTACATTACATTACATTAATTACAGTAAAATACAAACATAACTTATTCTAAGATAGACGATAAAAAATCTCATGCGAATAGACGACAATTTAAAAATTACAAGATTAAAGACTTTTGGGACTAAACTGATGAGCGATTTCGCAAATCCCCTTGGTGGACTTTGCCTAAATTATTAATGGTATGATTTTCTTGTCATTCTTGCTAATATTGGGGTTTCTTCATGGAAATTTCAAATCCAAATTTTAAGTAAAATTAGTCAGACAAATTTTGTCGACTGGCCAATTTAACAAAACTCAAAACGAACGAAGAGCTTGGAATCCACGCGATCGAGCTTTCTTTCGCTCATGTTTTCCCGGTTCGCTCAGATGTTGTCGTAAATTTTTTCTCTACTTCATGCTCATTCGGCCATCCCTTCTGATCTTTCCTTCTTAAGTCTCACCCTACAATTTATTATATTTCCTTCCTACTCCCTTTCTTTTATGTAATGAATATATGAAAATTTAGACTCACCACTGTTTCAAATCCATCGACGAAAGCGCTTTCTTCGGGATGATCCTGAGAGCTGTGAAAGGGGGAAAGAAAATGCAAAAAAAAGAAGAGGGGAAAGGGAAACACTCAAACCGACACAACAAAAAAAACGTAAAAAAAATTACTTTCGGGGCTGGCTGAAACTTCGATCGCGGCTTCAACGCATGCTTGCTTTTTTCTTTTTTTTTTCTTAGCTAGCTGCCTAAGGCACTATTACACCCACATATTCACAAGCACCAACACAAAAAAAACTATGATTACACTTAAATTTGCTTAAACTATGTTCTAGCCGCCAACTAACTCGCGGGCAGCTACTACAGGCTTTCACCGACGCGTGCGGCGGGTGCAAAAAAAAACGTTTACTTTCGCGTAAATTGATCTTTTTCTCTAAATTCTTCTTTTCGCGACGGAGCGCAACGAAGGCGACTGGCGTGATCCGATCCGTGTAGGAGACTGAAAGCTCCCGCTTTTGCGAAGCCCCGCCTCTCTTTACCCACGCAAACGACAGCGGCTGCTTTTACGGCTCAATTTAAACTTTGCTGTCGTAGGTCGGGATTTTGTAACTTCTGAAACCGGGGATATCTAAATTAGAACTCTCTTCTCCTTTTTCTTGCTCAAACACACGGCCGGTACCGCCTAGGGTTATGGGGTCAGACGCAGCTGGTATAATTTGGGTCAGGTTAGGTCGGAAATGTATATATAAAATTAATGCTTGATTGATCCAATGCTGCTGCCGCCGCCTTTTCCGCTTGGCCGCCGAATTTCTCGCTTTCGTTTGGCACCAAGATCCACATCCGTTTCTTTTCCTTTCCTTCCCCAGCGCCTTCTCGGGGACTTTCCGAATCGCCTTCCGCCGACCGCCTACAATAATTTCCCCGGCTGAACTCAATTTTCTAAACATTCCCTTTTCTATCAAAACTCACCAGTCTAGGCGCGATCCAACCGAAAATTGAACAAGTAAAAAAAATTCCCTCTTGGGTCACTCGCGAACTGACTTGAGTTGACTGCGTCTATACGCTGCCGCTGCCGAAAAGGAAAAGAAAACATCCGCCGCTGCCGACCCGCCGGTAACCTCGCTCGTGGGGCATGGTGAATTTCTAGGGCCGCTTGACATTTGCCGCTGTTATTCTCCTAGACCCACCAGCTACCTATAAACCCTTTATAGGCCTGTCACAGGTGGCGCCACCGCTGGGTTTTTATCGCACCCACAGATGGAGCTACCAAACCACCTAGCATTTTAGACAAGCGTTTCACAAGAAGGTCACACATCCGCGAATTGCGAAAACAAAAACAAGGGACGAAAATGTTTTCAGTGTAACAATTTCGGACATATCGCCAATATCGAATGCCCAGCAAAGAGTTTGAGTGACAAAATTAAATCAACCCACATGTGTAAGTAGTTCTCACGTGTTTATATGCATCACTGTAGAAGCCAATAATGTAAAATTCACCGCTCTGATCGACACCGGGAGCAAGTACAATTTGATTACCGATACCACATTTAAAAATCTAAGAAAGCCAAAGTTATATCAGATCAAAACACGATCAAACCATCTGGTTCGTTTAAACAGGAAATTACAATTGACGGTGAACAATTCGTAACGAAGTTTCTTGTGGTTAAGTCAGAGTTTTGCAAGCAAGCTCAATTGACAATTTCTAGTGAAGGCGTGAAAGTAACCAAACCACGCAGTGCCGACGAAGAGATCAGTTCAATTTTTAAATTGACACTAAAGACTGCGAAGCAGTTGTCACTGACATCGAACGATCAGAAAATGTAAAAGCTAAAGAGGTAATATACAAAGCTGTCCAGAACTATCAACCGGTAAGCACGAAATCCACAAACATTCAAATTAGTTTGATCCTTAACGACGATATGCCGATACACTCACGACCTCGAAGACTCTCGTATGTCGAGCGACCAATAGCTAAAAGACGGTGTAATTGAAATCTCCGAGTCGGAATACAGCAGCCCAGTTGTCCTAGTTAAAAAACGTGACGGATCCCATCGCCTATGCATCGATTACAGACGAATTAATAAACTCATCGTCAGAGACCATTTAACTCTCCCTTTGATCGAGGATCAACTTGACAGATTACAGGGCGCGCGTATATTTAGCTCGATTGGTTTGAAAATCGTGTTCTTCCACGTCGGTATAGAAAAAGACAGTCGCAAGTATACCTCGTCACACACAACGGACAGTTTCAGTTTCGTCGAGTTCCTTTCGGGCTCTCCAATTCGCCGAGCGTATTCCAAGGACACGTGAATGCTATCTTCAGAAACCTGACATGTAAAGGAGTGGCCATACCGTAATTCGACGACATTATAATCCCTGCAAAAACGGAAAAGAAGCTGTAGAAAACATCATCGAAGTTCTAAAGAGATGCTCAGAGTATGGACTTTTAATTAACTTCAAAAAATGTCATTTTCTGAAAACCAAAATCGAGTAATTGGGTCACATAATTGAAAATCAAAAAATAAGTCCATCGATGTCCAAAACACATGCTGTGACATCGTTTCCTGTTCCGACTAACCTGAAACAGCTACAATGTTTCCTTGGCTTAGTGGGCTAAGTTCAGGGTCTAATTACTGGGTTTGTGATTTAGACTCATAACAGACTGTAATGCTCCAGCCAAGATCATAGAAAAAACGGACTTATGCACCCGAATAGCTCGCTGGATTCTTCAATTACAAAAATTACCGAGCTGGCACACGAATTCGCCACGCAGATGCCCTAAGTCGTGACGATGATAACATGATGATGATAACAGAGACATCATTACTTAACAGAATCAAGAATATGCAGGTTCAAGACGACCAGCTTAAAGCAATCATAGACATTCTAGCAGAAAGACGACCCATAACAATTACTTCTTGAAATTGGGACTCAAACACAAAGTGGTTGACGACTGTGCACTCATTGTTGTTCCTTTCGGTATGCAACGAGAAATTATCAAGCAAGCACTCGAACACGGTCACTTCTCTGTCAAGAAGTCTAAAGAGATCATTAGTAAGGAGTTCTACATACCGAAGCTGACAGAGAAGATTCAGAAGTGTAAAAGCTGCTGTTCACCATGAATTGTCAGCAACCGTAAGAAGGATAAGTAAGAGGGCGAACTTCATCCACTTAGCAAGGACGAAAATCCGCTGCAGACGTATCACATCGATTTCCTTGGCCCTTTGGAGTCGACTCACAAGCAGTATAAGCACATACTTGCATTAATCGATAGTTTCACCAAATTTTGCTGGCTCTATCCGACCAAGACGACTTCTACCAAAGATGCTGTATCGAGACTTCAGGAACAAAGCAAAATCTTTGGCAATCCTAGTCACATAATCTCTGACAAAAGATCTGCTTTCACGTCGGAGGAATTTCAACTGTAATCGAGAGGTCGAGACTTTCTATCGAAGATCCACGACAATGGTTTAAGTTTGTTAGCAGCGTACAGTAAGTCATCAACTTAACATTTTGCAGAAGCACTAAAGCAACGCCTTTTGAGTTACTTACGGGAACCAAGATGCGTCTCAAAGCCGACATAGATATCCAGCAAATGTTAGGAGAAGAAATGATTCATATTTTTAGCAACGATCGATTTTGAAAATGCAAGAAGAAAACAACAAAAAGATACAACTTACGACGAAGGCCAGCATCAAAATACAAAGTCGGCGACTTAGTTGCTATAAGGAGAACACAGCTTGACCCAGGACTAAAGCTAAGGCCGAAGTATCTTAACCCATACCGCATTATAAGGGTGAAATTAAATGACACCTATGACGTAGATAAAGACTCAGTATTCAGCGAAGACCCAAGGCAGACGAGCACTTGCGCTGAGTATCTCAAGCCGTGGATACCTTATGACGACAATGAAGACGACGCATTCGAGGCGAGTGCAGTGTAGGATGTGGGAATGGTGTGGCAACCCAGATCAGCTGGTCTAATAACGGGAGATTGGACAAAACTAACGACGTGGCAAGCCTGCCAAAATTAAGGAGAAGAAGGAATCAAGAATTTGCAACGACGAGGAGAAGACGTGCAAAAACGACGCGAGTACAAAGGACGTGAAAAACGCAGACGAGGATCTAAGACGCATATTAATCCATTTAGCAAAACCTAATTATAATACTAAAAACCTCATAATAAAACTATAATAAATATAATCAAAACCAGTGGGATTACGTGTACGTTATTTCAATAACCTAATCACAGCCCGGTACCACATAGCTTGGGGGCTCAACCAATAAAAGCCAAGAGTAAAAGTGAAAAAGAAAGTGCAAAAAAGCTCGAGAAATCACATTATCAGAACAGCTTAACTTCGCTAAACTTAAAGCTCGCTTAAAAAACGCAGCCGGCAATCAAGCGTTTGGGACTACACGTACAATTTCTGATATCCATGAGCGTCCGTAAGAGTGCAAAATGACAAAATTGAACGAGTTTGAGAGTATAAGTGCGATGCTTCGCGATGAGAAAAATCAAAATTCTCTGCTTTTGCACAAGTTTGTTTTTGAAGAAGACGGGGACAGAAACAATAGAAAACGGTTTTAGGAGCTTGAAGGCTACGAATATGACGAATAACACAGAAATTATTCGAAGAAAGTCAATTATGATGCCGGCCACTTGTCTGATATGGATCTGGCTATAAATTGTAACTTGCTCAAACTTCCCCATAATAAAGATGACCTGACAAAACACATATTTTGCAATTTGCAAAAACATTCCTTGTTGGTCGACGCAGAATTCAACGAGAACGATGAAGATGAAAACGAAGATGATGAATCCGAAGACGAAAGGGACGAGAATCAAGTAGTAGACGCCATAAGCATTCGAAGCATTAGCAGTGCCAAAAACAACCGCGTTACAAGCAGTTTTTCTGAAATACCTAGGTTCGCTCTAAACTTTCGTGACATAGAGGACTCAGTCCGCGCGTTCAATGGCTAAGACAATTTGTCGGTCGAAGTGTGGGTGAAGGAATTTGAGGACGCGGCGACAATTATATTCTGGAACGATTTACAAAAGTTCATTTTTGCCAAGCGATCGCTGCAAGGCCTTGCCAAAATCTTTGCCAACAGTAATCGCGAACTAACGAGTTGGGTTAAACTAAAGGAAGCCTTACTGGCCGAGTTCAAGACCGCGACAAACAGTGTTCAGTTACACAATTTGATGGCGGATAGAAAAATGAAGAAAGGTTAAGGTCTGCAAGAATATTTTTTGCGTATGAAAAAACTGGCTTCAAGGGGAAACATCGAAAGCAGTGCCTTAATCCAATACGTAATCGATTCGTGTGCAAATAAGCTAGAGCTCTAAAACGCAAAATGTCTGAGCGAGCTTAAAGACAAACTGGAGTGCTACGAAGTAATCCGTGGAAAATCAAAAAGTGAGAGTAAAAGTCAATTCACGTTTTCGTGAACAAAAGTGAGGCAAAAAGTGAATTTAAAAACCAAGCAGTGCCCAACAGGAATACAAGCAGAGACCTAAAGTGTTACAATTGCGGCGCAAATAGGTCACACATCTGCGAATTGCGAAAACAAAAACAAGGGACGAAAATGTTTTCAGTGTAACAATTTCGGACATATCGCCAATATCGAATGCCCAGCAAAGAGTTTAAGTGACAAAATTAAATCAACCCACATGTGTAAGTAGTTCTCACGTGTTTATATGCATCACTGTAGAAGCCAATAATGTAAAATTCACCGCTCTGATCGACACCGGGAGCAAGTACAATTTGATTACCGATACCACATTTAAAAATCTAAGAAAGCCAAAGTTAAATCAGATCAAAACATGATCAAACCATCTGGTTCGTTTAAACAGGAAATTACAATTGACGGTGAACAATTCGTAACGAAGTTTCTTGTGGTTAAGTCAGAGTTTTGCAAGCAAGCTCAATTGACAATTTCTAGTGAAGGCGTGAAAGTAACCAAACCACGCAGTGCCGACGAAGAGATCAGTTCAATTTTTAAATTGACACTAAAGACTGCGAAGCAGTTGTCACTGACATCGAACGATCAGAAAATGTAAAAGCTAAAGAGGTAATATACAAAGCTGTCCAGAACTATCAACCGGTAAGCACGAAATCCACAAACATTCAAATTAGTTTGATCCTTAACGACGATATGCCGATACACTCACGACCTCGAAGACTCTCGTATGTCGAGCGACCAATAGCTAAAAGACGGTGTAATTGAAATCTCCAAGTCGGAATACAGCAGCCCAGTTGTCCTAGTTAAAAAACGTGACGGATCCCATCGCCTATGCATCGATTACAGACGAATTAATAAACTCATCGTCAGAGACCATTTAACTCTCCCTTTGATCGAGGATCAACTTGACAGATTACAGGGCGCGCGTATATTTAGCTCGATTGGTTTGAAAATCGTGTTCTTCCACGTCGGTATAGAAAAAGACAGTCGCAAGTATACCTCGTCACACACAACGGACAGTTTCAGTTTCGTCGAGTTCCTTTCGGGCTCTCCAATTCGCCGAGCGTATTCCAAGGACACGTGAATGCTATCTTCAGAAACCTGACATGTAAAGGAGTGGCCATACCGTAATTCGACGACATTATAATCCCTGCAAAAACGGAAAAGAAGCTGTAGAAAACATCATCGAAGTTCTAAAGAGATGCTCAGAGTATGGACTTTTAATTAACTTCAAAAAATGTCATTTTCTGAAAACCAAAATCGAGTAATTGGGTCACATAATTGAAAATCAAAAAATAAGTCCATCGATGTCCAAAACACATGCTGTGACATCGTTTCCTGTTCCGACTAACCTGAAACAGCTACAGTGTTTCCTTGGCTTAGTGGGCTAAGTTCAGGGTCTACTTACTGGGTTTGTGATTTAGACTCATAACAGACTGTAATGCTCCAGCCAAGATCATAGAAAAAAAGGACTTATGCACCCGAATAGCTCGCTGGATTCTTCAATTACAAAAGTTCGAATAAGTCGTTGAACACCGAGCTGGCACACGAATTTGCCACGCAGACGCCCTAAGTCGTGACGATGATAACATGATGATGATAACAGAGACAGCATTACTTAACAGAATCACGAATATCCAGGTTCAAAACGACCAGCTTAAAGCAATCATAGACATTCTAGCAGAAAAGTCGACCCATAACAATTACTTCTTGAACTTCATCCATTCATCACATCGATTTCCTTGGCCCTTTGGAGTCGACTCACAAGCAGTATAAGCACATACTTGCATTAATCGATAGTTTCACCAAATTTTGCTGGCTCTATCCGACCAAGACGACTTCTACCAAAGATGCTGTATCGAGACTTCAGGAACAAAGCAAAATCTTTGGCAATCCTAGTCACATAATCTCTGACAAAAGATCTGCTTTCACGTCGGAGGAATTTCAACTGTAATCGAGAGGTCGAGACTTTCTATCGAAGATCCACGACAATGGTTTAAGTTTGTTAGCAGCGTACAGTAAGTCATCAACTTAACATTTTGCAGAAGCACTAAAGCAACGCCTTTTGAGTTACTTACGGGAACCAAGATGCGTCTCAAAGCCGACATAGATATCCAGCAAATGTTAGGAGAAGAAATGATTCATATTTTTAACAACGATCGATTTTGAAAATGCAAGAAGAAAACAACAAAAAGATACAACTTACGACGAAGGCCAGCATCAAAATACAAAGTCGGCGACTTAGTTGCTATTAGGAGAACACAGCTTGACCCAGGACTAAAGCTAAGGCCGAAGTATCTTAACCCATACCGCATTATAAGGGTGAAATTAAATGACACCTATGACGTAGCTAAAGACTCAGTATTCAGCGAAGGCCCAAGGCAGACGAGCACTTGCGCTGATTATCTCAAGCCTTGGATACCTTATGACGACAATGAAGACGTCGCATTTGAGGCGAATGCAGTGTAGGATGGCCGATTTGTGGGAATGGTGTGGCAACTCAGATCCGCTGGTCTAATAAAGGGAGATTGGACAAAACTAACGACGTGGCAAGCCTGCCAAAATTGAGGAGAAAAAGGAATCAAGAATTTGCAGCTACGAGGAGAAGACGTGCAAAAACGGCGCGAGTACAAAGGACGTGAAAAAACGTAGACGAAGAACTATGACACAGAATCATTTAGCAAAACCTAATTATAATACTAAAAACCTCACAATAAAACTATAATAAATATAATCCAACCAGTGGGATTACGTGTACGTCATTTCAATAACCTAATCACAGCCCTGTACCACATAGCTTGGGGGCTTAACCAACAAAAGCCAAGAGTAAAAGTGAAAAAGAAAGTGCAAAAAAGCTCGAGAAATCACATTATCAGAACAGCTTAACTTCGCTAAACTTAAAGCTCGCTTGAAAAACGCAGCCGGCAATCAAGCGTTTGGGAATACACATACAATTTCTGATATCCATGAGCTTCCGTGAGAGTGCAAAATAACAAAATTGAACGAGTTTGAGAGTATAAGTGCGATGCTTCGCGATGAAAAAAAGCAAAATTCTCTGCTTTTGCACAAGTTTGTTTTTGAAGAAGACGGGGACAGAAACAATAGATAACGGTTTCAGGAGCTTCAAGGTTACGAATATGACGAATAACACAGAAATTATTCGAAGAAAGTCAATTATGATGCTGGCCACTTGTCTGATATGGATCTGGCTATAAATTGTAACTTGCTCAAACTTCCCCATAATAAAGATGACCTGACAAAACATATATTTTGCAATTTGCAAAAACATTCCTTGTTGGTCGACGCAGAATTCAACGAGAACGATGAAGATGAAAACGAAGATGATGAATCCGAAGACGAAAGGGACGAGAATCAAGTAGTAGACGCCATAAGCATTCGAAGCATTAGCAGTGCCAAAAACAACCGCGTTACAAGCAGTTTTTCTGAAATACCTAGGTTCGCTCTAAACTTTCGTGACATAGAGGACTCAGTCCGCCCGTTCAATGGCTAAGACAATTTGTCGGTCGAAGTGTGGGTGAAGGAATTTGAGGACGCGGCGACAATTATATTCTGGAACGATTTACAAAAGTTCATTTTTGCCAAGCGATCGCTGCAAGGCCTTGCCAAAATCTTTGCCAACAGTAATCGCGAACTAACGAGTTGGGTTAAACTAAAGGAAGCCTTACTGGCCGAGTTCAAGACCGCGACAAACAGTGTTCAGTTACACAATTTGATGGCGGATAGAAAAATGAAGAAAGGTTAAGGTCTGCAAGAATATTTTTTGCGTATGAAAAAACTGGCTTCAAGGGGAAACATCGAAAGCAGTGCCTTAATCCAATACGTAATCGATTCGTGTGCAAATAAGCTAGAGCTCTAAAACGCAAAATGTCTGAGCGAGCTTAAAGACAAACTGGAGTGCTACGAAGTAATCCGTGGAAAATCAAAAAGTGATAGTAAAAGTCAATTCACGTTTTCGTGAACAAAAGTGAGGCAAAAAGTGAAATTAAAAACCAAGCAGTGCCCAACAGGAATACAAGCAGAGACCTAAAGTGTTACAATTGCGGCGCAAAAAGGTCACACATCTGCGAATTGCGAAAACAAAAACAAGGGACGAAAATGTTTTCAGTGTAACAATTTCGGACATATCGCCAATATCGAATGCCCAGCAAAGAGTTTGAGTGACAAAATTAAATCAACCCACATGTGTAAGTAGTTCTCACGTGTTTATATGCATCACTGTAGAAGCCAATAATGTAAAATTCACCGCTCTGATCGACACCGGGAGCAAGTACAATTTGATTACCGATACCACATTTAAAAATCTAAGAAAGCCAAAGTTAAATCAGATCAAAACACGATCAAACCATCGGGTTCGTTTAAACAGGAAATTACAATTGACGGTGAACAATTCGTAACGAAGTTTCTTGTGGTCAAGTCAGAGTTTTGCAAGCAAGCTCAATTGACAATTTCTAGTGAAGGCGTGAAAGTAACCAAACCACGCAGTGCCGACGAAGAGATCAGTTCAATTTTTAAATTGACACTAAAGACTGCGAAGCAGTTGTCACTGACATCGAACCATCAGAAAATGTAAAAGCTAAAGAGGTAATATACAAAGCTGTCCAGAACTATCAACCGGTAAGCACGAAATCCACAAACATTCAAATTAGTTTGATCCTTAACGACGATATGCCGATACACTCACGACCTCGAAGACTCTCGTACGTCGAGCGACCAATGGCTAAAAGACGGTGTAATTGAAATCTCCGAGTTGGAATACAGCAGCCCTATGCATCGATTACAGACGAATCAATAAACTCATCGTCAGACACCATTTTCCTCTCCCTTTGATCGAGGATCAACTTGACAGATTACAGGGCGCGCGTATATTTAGCTCGATTGGTTTGAAAATCGTGTTATTCCACGTCGGTATAGAAAAAGACAGTCGCAAGTATACCTCGTCACACACAACGGACAGTTTCAGTTTCGTCGAGTTCCTTACGGGCTCTCCAATTCGCCGAGCGTATTCCAAGGACACGTGAATGCTATCTTCAGAAACCTGACATGTAAAGAAGTGGCCATACCGTAAGTCGACGACATTATAATCCCTGCAAAAACGGAGAAGAAGCTGTAGAAAACATCATCGAAGTTCTAAAGAGATGCTCAGAGTATGGACTTTTAATTAACTTCAAAAAATGTCATTTTCTGAAAACCAAAATCGAGTAATTGGGTCACATAATTGAAAATCAAAAAATAAGTCCATCGATGTCCAAAACACATGCTGTGACATCGTTTCCTGTTCCGACTAACCTGAAACAGCTACAGTGTTTCCTTGGCTTAGTGGGCTAAGTTCAGGGTCTACTTACTGGGTTTGTGATTTAGACTCATAACAGACTGTAATGCTCCAGCCAAGATCATAGAAAAAAAGGACTTATGCACCCGAATAGCTCGCTGGATTCTTCAATTACAAAAGTTCGAATAAGTCGTTGAACACCGAGCTGGCACACGAATTTGCCACGCAGACGCCCTAAGTCGAGACGATGATAATATGATGATGATAACAGAGACATCATTACTTAACAGAATCACAAATATCCAGGTTCAAAACGACCAGCTTAAAGCAATCATAGACATTCTAGCAGAAAAGTCGACCCATAACAATTACTTCTTGAACTTCATCCATTCATCACATCGATTTCCTTGGCCCTTTGGAGTCGACTCACAAGCAGTATAAGCACATACTTGCATTAATCGATAGTTTCACCAAATTTAGCTGGCTCTATCCGACCAAGACGACTTCTACCAAAGATGCTGTATCGAGACTTCAGGAGCAAAGCAAAATCTTTGGCAATCCTAGTCACATAATCTCTGACAAAAGATCTGCTTTCACGTCGGAGGAATTTCAACTGTACTCGAGAGGTCGAGGGGCTAAACACGACAATAGTTGGTGTCAAAACTTTCTATCGAAGATCCACGACAATGGTTTAAGTTTGTTAGCAGCGTACAGCAAGTCATCAACTTAACATTTTGCAGAAGCACTAAAGCAACGCATTTTGAGTTACTTACGGGAACCAAGATGCGTCTCAAAGCCGACATACATATCCAGCAAATGTTAGGAGAAGAAATGATTCATATTTTTAACAACGATCGATTTTGAAAATGCAGGAAGAAAACAACAAAAAGATACAACTTACGACGAAGACCAGCATCAAAATACAAAGTCGGCGACTTAGTTGCTATTAGGAGAACACAGCTTGACCCAGGACTAAAGCTAAGGCCGAAGTATCTTAACCCATACCGCATTATAAGGGTGAAATTAAATGACACCTATGACGTAGCTAAAGACTCAGTATTCAGCGAAGGCCCAAGGCAGACGAGCACTTGCGCTGATTATCTCAAGCCTTGGATACCTTATGACGACAATGAAGACGTCGCATTTGAGGCGAATGCAGTGTAGGATGGCCGATTTGTGGGAATGGTGTGGCAACCCAGATCAGCTGGTCTAATAAAGAGAGATTGGACAAAACTAACGACGTGGCAAGCCTGCCAAAATTGAGGAGAAAAAGGAATCAAGAATTTGCAGCTACGAGGAGAAGACGTGCAAAAACGGCGCGAGTACAAAGGACGTGAAAAAACGTAGACGAAGAACTATGACACAGAATCATTTAGCAAAACCTAATTATAATACTAAAAACCTCACAATAAAACTATAATAAATATAATCCAACCAGTGGGATTACGTGTACGTCATTTCAATAACCTAATCACAGCCCTGTACCACATAGCTTGGGGGCTTAACCAACAAAAGCCAAGAGTAAAAGTGAAAAAGAAAGTGCAAAAAAGCTCGAGAAATCACATTATCAGAACAGCTTAACTTCGCTAAACTTAAAGCTCGCTTGAAAAACGCAGCCGGCAATCAAGCGTTTGGGAATACACATACAATTTCTGATATCCATGAGCTTCCGTGAGAGTGCAAAATGACAAAATTGAACGAGTTTGAGAGTATAAGTGCGATGCTTCGCGATGAAAAAAAGCAAAATTCTCTGCTTTTGCACAAGTTTGTTTTTGAAGAAGACGGGGACAGAAACAATAGATAACGGTTTCAGGAGCTTCAAGGTTACGAATATGACGAATAACACAGAAATTATTCGAAGAAAGTCAATTATGATGCTGGCCACTTGTCTGATATGGATCTGGCTATAAATTGTAACTTGCTCAAACTTCCCCATAATAAAGATGACCTGACAAAACACATATTTTGCAATTTGCAAAAACATTCCTTGTTGGTCGACGCAGAATTCAACGAGAACGATGAAGATGAAAACGAAGATGATGAATCCGAAGACGAAAGGGACGAGAATCAAGTAGTAGACGCCATAAGCATTCGAAGCATTAGCAGTGCCAAAAACAACCGCGTTACAAGCAGTTTTTCTGAAATACCTAGGTTCGCTCTAAACTTTCGTGACATAGAGGACTCAGTCCGCCCGTTCAATGGCTAAGACAATTTGTCGGTCGAAGTGTGGGTGAAGGAATTTGAGGACGCGGCGACAATTATATTCTGGAACGATTTACAAAAGTTCATTTTTGCCAAGCGATCGCTGCAAGGCCTTGCCAAAATCTTTGCCAACAGTAATCGCGAACTAACGAGTTGGGTTAAACTAAAGGAAGCCTTACTGGCCGAGTTCAAGACCGCGACAAACAGTGTTCAGTTACACAATTTGATGGCGGAAAGAAAAATGAAGAAAGGTTAAGGTCTGCAAGAATATTTTTTGCGTATGAAAAAACTGGCTTCAAGGGGAAACATCGAAAGCAGTGCCTTAATCCAATACGTAATCGATTCGTGTGCAAATAAGCTAGAGCTCTAAAACGCAAAATGTCTGAGCGAGCTTAAAGACAAACTGGAGTGCTACGAAGTAATCCGTGGAAAATCAAAAAGTGAGAGTAAAAGTCAATTCACGTTTTCGTGAACAAAAGTGAGGCAAAAAGTGAAATTAAAAACCAAGCAGTGCCCAACAGGAATACAAGCAGAGACCTAAAGTGTTACAATTGCGGCGCAAAAAGGTCACACATCTGCGAATTGCGAAAACAAAAACAAGGGACGAAAATGTTTTCAGTGTAACAATTTCGGACATATCGCCAATATCGAATGCCCAGCAAAGAGTTTGAGTGACAAAATTAAATCAACCCACATGTGTAAGTAGTTCTCACGTGTTTATATGCATCACTGTAGAAGCCAATAATGTAAAATTCACCGCTCTGATCGACACCGGGAGCAATTTGATTACCGATACCACATTTAAAAATCTAAGAAAGCCAAAGTTAAATCAGATCAAAACATGATCAAACCATCTGGTTCGTTTAAACAGGAAATTACAATTGACGGTGAACAATTCGTAACGAAGTTTCTTGTGGTTAAGTCAGAGTTTTGCAAGCAAGCTCAATTGACAATTTCTAGTGAAGGCGTGAAAGTAACCAAACCACGCAGTGCCGACGAAGAGATCAGTTCAATTTTTAAATTGACACTAAAGACTGCGAAGCAGTTGTCACTGACATCGAACCATCAGAAAATGTAAAAGCTAAAGAGGTAATATACAAAGCTGTCCAGAACTATCAACCGGTAAGCACGAAATCCACAAACATTCAAATTAGTTTGATCCTTAACGACGATATGCCGATACACTCACGACCTCGAAGACTCTCGTATGTCGAGCGACCAATAGCTAAAAGACGGTGTAATTGAAATCTCCGAGTCGGAATACAGCAGCCCAGTTGTCCTAGTTAAAAAACGTGACGGATCCCATCGCCTATGCATCGATTACAGACGAATCAATAAACTCATCGTCAGAGACCATTTAACTCTCCCTTTGATCGAGGATCAACTTGACAGATTACAGGGCGCGCGTATATTTAGCTCGATTGGTTTGAAAATCGTGTTCTTCCACGTCGGTATAGAAAAAGACAGTCGCAAGTATACCTCGTCACACACAACGGACAGTTTCAGTTTCGTCGAGTTCCTTTCGGGCTCTCCAATTCGCCGAGCGTATTCCAAGGACACGTGAATGCTATCTTCAGAAACCTGTCATGTAAAGGAGTGGCCATACCGTAAGTCGACGACATTATAATCCCTGCAAAAACGGAAAAGAAGCTGTAGAAAACATCATCGAAGTTCTAAAGAGATGCTCAGAGTATGGACTTTTAATTAACTTCAAAAAATGTCATTTTCTGAAAACCAAAATCGAGTAATTGGGTCACATAATTGAAAATCAAAAAATAAGTCCATCGATGTCCAAAACACATGCTGTGACATCGTTTCCTGTTCCGACTAACCTGAAACAGCTACAGTGTTTCCTTGGCTTAGTGGGCTAAGTTCAGGGTCTACTTACTGGGTTTGTGATTTAGACTCATAACAGACTGTAATGCTCCAGCCAAGATCATAGAAAAAAAGGACTTATGCACCCGAATAGCTCGCTGGATTCTTCAATTACAAAAGTTCGAATAAGTCGTTGAACACCGAGCTGGCACACGAATTTGCCACGCAGACGCCCTAAGTCGAGACGATGATAATATGATGATGATAACAGAGACATCATTACTTAACAGAATCACGAATATCCAGGTTCAAAACGACCAGCTTAAAGCAATCATAGACATTCTAGCAGAAAAGTCGACCCATAACAATTACTTCTTGAACTTCATCCATTCATCACATCGATTTCCTTGGCCCTTTGGAGTCGACTCACAAGCAGTATAAGCACATACTTGCATTAATCGATAGTTTCACCAAATTTAGCTGGCTCTATCCGACCATGACGACTTCTACCAAAGATGCTGTATCGAGACTTCAGGAGCAAAGCAAAATCTTTGGCAATCCTAGTCACATAATCTCTGACAAAAGATCTGCTTTCACGTCGGAGGAATTTCAACTGTACTCGAGAGGTCGAGGGGCTAAACACGACAATAGTTGGTGTCAAAACTTTCTATCGAAGATCCACGACAATGGTTTAAGTTTGTTAGCAGCGTACAGCAAGTCATCAACTTAACATTTTGCAGAAGCACTAAAGCAACGCATTTTGAGTTACTTACGGGAACCAAGATGCGTCTCAAAGCCGACATACATATCCAGCAAATGTTAGGAGAAGAAATGATTCATATTTTTAACAACGATCGATTTTGAAAATGCAGGAAGAAAACAACAAAAAGATACAACTTACGACGAAGACCAGCATCAAAATACAAAGTCGGCGACTTAGTTGCTATTAGGAGAACACAGCTTGACCCAGGACTAAAGCTAAGGCCGAAGTATCTTAACCCATACCGCATTATAAGGGTGAAATTAAATGACACCTATGACGTAGCTAAAGACTCAGTATTCAGCGAAGGCCCAAGGCAGACGAGCACTTGCGCTGATTATCTCAAGACTTGGATACCTTATGACGACAATGAAGACGTCGCATTTGAGGCGAATGCAGTGTAGGATGGCCGATTTGTGGGAATGGTGTGGCAACCCAGATCAGCTGGTCTAATAAAGAGAGATTGGACAAAACTAACGACGTGGCAAGCCTGCCAAAATTGAGGAGAAAAAGGAATCAAGAATTTGCAACGACGAGGAGAAGACGTGCAAAAACGACGCGAGTACAAAGGACGTGAAAAACGCAGACGAGGATCTAAGACGCATATTAATCCATTTAGCAAAACCTAATTATAATACTAAAAACCTCATAATAAAACTATAATAAATATAATCAAAACCAGTGGGATTACGTGTACGTTATTTCAATAACCTAATCACAGCCCGGTACCACATAGCTTGGGGGCTCAACCAATAAAAGCCAAGAGTAAAAGTGAAAAAGAAAGTGCAAAAAAGCTCGAGAAATCACATTATCAGAACAGCTTAACTTCGCTAAACTTAAAGCTCGCTTAAAAAACGCAGCCGGCAATCAAGCGTTTGGGACTACACGTACAATTTCTGATATCCATGAGCGTCCGTGAGAGTGCAAAATAACAAAATTGAACGAGTTTGAGAGTATAAGTGCGATGCTTCGCGATGAAAAAAAGCAAAATTCTCTGCTTTTGCACAAGTTTGTTTTTGAAGAAGACGGGGACAGAAACAATAGAAAACGGTTTCAGGAGCTTGAAGGCTACGAATATGACGAATAACACAGAAATTATTCGAAGAAAGTCAATTATGATGCCGGCCACTTGTCTGATATGGATCTGGCTATAAATTGTAACTTGCTCAAACTTCCCCATAATAAAGATGACCTGACAAAACACATATTTTGCAATTTGCAAAAACATTCCTTGTTGGTCGACGCAGAATTCAACGAGAACGATGAAGATGAAAACGAAGATGATGAATCCGAAGACGAAAGGGACGAGAATCAAGTAGTAGACGCCATAAGCATTCGAAGCATTAGCAGTGCCAAAAACAACCGCGTTACAAGCAGTTTTTCTGAAATACCTAGGTTCGCTCTAAACTTTCGTGACATAGAGGACTCAGTCCGCCCGTTCAATGGCTAAGACAATTTGTCGGTCGAAGTGTGGGTGAAGGAATTTGAGGACGCGGCGACAATTATATTCTGGAACGATTTACAAAAGTTCATTTTTGCCAAGCGATCGCTGCAAGGCCTTGCCAAAATCTTTGCCAACAGTAATCGCGAACTAACGAGTTGGGTTAAACTAAAGGAAGCCTTACTGGCCGAGTTCAAGACCGCGACAAACAGTGTTCAGTTACACAATTTGATGGCGGAAAGAAAAATGAAGAAAGGTTAAGGTCTGCAAGAATATTTTTTGCGTATGAAAAAACTGGCTTCAAGGGGAAACATCGAAAGCAGTGCCTTAATCCAATACGTAATCGATTCGTGTGCAAATAAGCTAGAGCTCTAAAACGCAAAATGTCTGAGCGAGCTTAAAGACAAACTGGAGTGCTACGAAGTAATCCGTGGAAAATCAAAAAGTGAGAGTAAAAGTCAATTCACGTTTTCGTGAACAAAAGTGAGGCAAAAAGTGAAATTAAAAACCAAGCAGTGCCCAACAGGAATACAAGCAGAGACCTAAAGTGTTACAATTGCGGCGCAAAAAGGTCACACATCTGCGAATTGCGAAAACAAAAACAAGGGACGAAAATGTTTTCAGTGTAACAATTTCGGACATATCGCCAATATCGAATGCCCAGCAAAGAGTTTGAGTGACAAAATTAAATCAACCCACATGTGTAAGTAGTTCTCACGTGTTTATATGCATCACTGTAGAAGCCAATAATGTAAAATTCACCGCTCTGATCGACACCGGGAGCAATTTGATTACCGATACCACATTTAAAAATCTAAGAAAGCCAAAGTTAAATCAGATCAAAACATGATCAAACCATCTGGTTCGTTTAAACAGGAAATTACAATTGACGGTGAACAATTCGTAACGAAGTTTCTTGTGGTTAAGTCAGAGTTTTGCAAGCAAGCTCAATTGACAATTTCTAGTGAAGGCGTGAAAGTAACCAAACCACGCAGTGCCGACGAAGAGATCAGTTCAATTTTTAAATTGACACTAAAGACTGCGAAGCAGTTGTCACTGACATCGAACCATCAGAAAATGTAAAAGCTAAAGAGGTAATATACAAAGCTGTCCAGAACTATCAACCGGTAAGCACGAAATCCACAAACATTCAAATTAGTTTGATCCTTAACGACGATATGCCGATACACTCACGACCTCGAAGACTCTCGTATGTCGAGCGACCAATAGCTAAAAGACGGTGTAATTGAAATCTCCGAGTCGGAATACAGCAGCCCAGTTGTCCTAGTTAAAAAACGTGACGGATCCCATCGCCTATGCATCGATTACAGACGAATCAATAAACTCATCGTCAGAGACCATTTAACTCTCCCTTTGATCGAGGATCAACTTGACAGATTACAGGGCGCGCGTATATTTAGCTCGATTGGTTTGAAAATCGTGTTCTTCCACGTCGGTATAGAAAAAGACAGTCGCAAGTATACCTCGTCACACACAACGGACAGTTTCAGTTTCGTCGAGTTCCTTTCGGGCTCTCCAATTCGCCGAGCGTATTCCAAGGACACGTGAATGCTATCTTCAGAAACCTGACATGTAAAGGAGTGGCCATACCGTAAGTCGACGACATTATAATCCCTGCAAAAACGGAAAAGAAGCTGTAGAAAACATCATCGAAGTTCTAAAGAGATGCTCAGAGTATGGACTTTTAATTAACTTCAAAAAATGTCATTTTCTGAAAACCAAAATCGAGTAATTGGGTCACATAATTGAAAATCAAAAAATAAGTCCATCGATGTCCAAAACACATGCTGTGACATCGTTTCCTGTTCCGACTAACCTGAAACAGCTACAATGTTTCCTTGGCTTAGTGGGCTAAGTTCAGGGTCTAATTACTGGGTTTGTGATTTAGACTCATAATAGACTGTAATGCTCCAGCCAAGATCATAGAAAAAAAGGACTTATGCACCCGAATAGCTCGCTGGATTCTTCAATTACAAAAGTTCGAATAAGTCGTTGAACACCGAGCTGGCACACGAATTTGCCACGCAGACGCCCTAAGTCGAGACGATGATAACATGATGATGATAACAGAGACATCATTACTTAACAGAATCACGAATATCCAGGTTCAAAACGACCAGCTTAAAGCAATCATAGACATTCTAGCAGAAAAGTCGACCCATAACAATTACTTCTTGAACTTCATCCATTCATCACATCGATTTCCTTGGCCCTTTGGAGTCGACTCACAAGCAGTATAAGCACATACTTGCATTAATCGATAGTTTCACCAAATTTTGCTGGCTCTATCCGACCAAGACGACTTCTACCAAAGATGCTGTATCGAGACTTCAGGAGCAAAGCAAAATCTTTGGCAATCCTAGTCACATAATCTCTGACAAAAGATCTGCTTTCACGTCGGAGGAATTTCAACTGTAATCGAGAGGTCGAGACTTTCTATCGAAGATCCACGACAATGGTTTAAGTTTGTTAGCAGCGTACAGCAAGTCATCAACTTAACATTTTGCAGAAGCACTAAAGCAACGCATTTTGAGTTACTTACGGGAACCAAGATGCGTCTCAAAGCCAACATACATATCCATCAAATGTTAGGAGAAGAAATGATTCATATTTTTAACAACGATCGATTTTGAAAATGCAGGAAGAAAACAACAAAAAAGATACAACTTACGACGAAGACCAGACTTAGTTGCTATTAGGAGAACACAGCTTGACCCAGGACTAAAGCTAAGGCCGAAGTATCTTAACCCATACCGCATTATAAGGGTGAAATTAAATGACACCTATGACGTACCTAAAGACTCAGTATTCAGCGAAGGCCCAAGGCAGACGAGCACTTGCGCTGATTATCTCAAGCCGTGGATACCTTATGACGACGATGAAGACGACGCATTCGAGGCGAATGCAGTGTAGGATGGCCGATTTGTGAGAATGGTGTGGCAACCCAGATCAGCTGGTCTAATAACGGGAGATTATACAAAACTAATGACGTGGCAAGCCTGCCAAAATTGAGGAGAAGAAGGAATCAAGAATTTGCAGCGACGAGGAGAAGACGTGCAAAAACGACGAGAGTACAAAGAACGTGAAAACACTTCTCTACTTTTGCACAAGTTTGTTTTTGAAGAAGACGGGGACAGAAACAATAGAAAACGGTTGTACGTGCTTCAAGGTTACGAATATGACGAATAACACAGAAATTATTTGAAGAAAGTCAATTATGTTGCTGGCCACTTGTCTGATATGGATCTGGCTATAAATTGTAACTTGCTCAAACTTCCCCATAATAAAGATGACCTGACAAAACACATATTTTGCAATTTGCAAAAACATTCCTTGTTGGTCGACGCAGAATTCAACGAGAACGATGAAGATGAAAACGAATATGATGAATCCGAAGACGAAAGGGACGAGAATCAAGCAGTAGACGCCATAAGCATTCGAAGCATTAGCAGTGCCAAAAACAACCGCGAAACAAGCAGTTTTTCTTAAAATACCGAGGTTTGCTCTAAGCTTTCGTGACATAGAGGACTCAGTCCGCGCATTCAGTGGCTAAGACATTTTGTCGGTTGAAGTGTGGGTGAAGGAATTTGAGGAAGCGGCGCCAATTATGTTCTGGAACGATTTACAAAAGTTCATTTTTGCCAAGCGATCACTGCAAGGCCTTGCCAAAATCTTTGCCAACAGTAATCGCGAACTAACGAGTTGGGTGAAACTAAAGGAAGCCTTACTGGCCGAGTTCAAGACCGCGACAAACAGTGTTCAGTTACACAATTTGATGGCGGAAAGAAAAATGAAGAAAGAGTAAGGTCTGTAAGAATATTTTTTGCATATGAAAGAACTAGCTTCAAGGGGAAACATCGAAAGCAGTGCCTTAATCCAATACGTAATCGAAGGAATTGTCGATTCGTGTGCAAATAAGCTAGTGCTCTACAACGTAAAAAGTCTGAGCGAGGTTAAAGACAAACTGAAGTGCTACGAAGTAATCCGCGGAAAATCAAAAAGTGAGAGTAAAAGTCAATTCACGTTTTCCTGAACAAGAGTGAGGCAAAAAGTGAATTCAAAAACCAAGCAGTGCCCAACAGAAATACAAGCAGAGACCTAAAGTGTTAAAATTGCGGCGCAAAAAGGTCACACATCTGCGAATTGCTTCAGTGTGAATGTTTTCAGTGTAACAATTTCGGACATATCGCAAAAGAATGCCCAGCAAAGAGTTTGAGTGACAAAATTAAATCAACCCACATGTGTAAGTAGTTCTCACGTGTTTATATGCATCACTGTAGAAGCCAATAATGTAAAATTCACCGCTCTGATCGACACCGGGAGCAAGTACAATTTGATTACCGATACCACATTTAAAAATCTAAGAAAGCCAAAGTTATATCAGATCAAAACACGATCAAACCATCTGGTTCGTTTAAACAGGAAATTACAATTGACGGTGAACAATTCGTAACGAAGTTTCTTGTGGTCAAGTCAGAGTTTTGCAAGCAAGCTCAATTGACAATTTCTAGTGAAGGCGTGAAAGTAACCAAACCACGCAGTGCCGACGAAGAGATCAGTTCAATTTTTAAAATTGACACTAAAGACTGCGAAGCAGTTGTCACTGACATCGAACCATCAGAAAGTGTAAAAGCTAAAGAGGTAGTATACAAAGCTGTCCAGAACTATCAACCGGTAAGCACGAAATCCACAAACATTCAAATTAGTTTGATCCTTAACGATCTCGAAGACTTTCGTATGTCGAGCAATGCATCATAGACAAACAAATCGACCAAATCGCTAAAAGTCGGTGTAATTGAAATCTCCGAGTCGGAATACAGCAGCCCAGTTGTCCTAGTTAAAAAACGTGACGGATCTCATCGCCTATGCATCGATTACAGTCGGATCAATAAACTCATCGTCAGAGACCATTTAACTCTCCCTTTGATCGAGGATCAACTTGACAGATTTCAGGGCGCGCGTATATTTAGCTCAATTGGTTTGAAAATCGAGTTTTTCCACGTCAGTATAGAAAAAGAGAGTCGCAAGTATACGTCGTCACACACAACGGACAGTTTCAGTTTCGTCGAGTTCCTTTCGGGCTCTCTAATTCGCCGAGCGTATTCCAAGGACACGTGAATGCTATCTTCAGAAACCTGACATGTAAAGGAGTGGCCATACCGTAAGTCGACGACATTATAATCCCTGCAAAAACGGAGAAGAAGTTGTAGAAAACATCATCGAAGTTCTAAAGAGATGCTCAGAGTATGGACTTTTAATTAACTTCAAAAAATGTCATTTTCTGAAAACCAAAATCGAGTAATTGGGTCACATAATTGAAAATCAAAAAATAAGTCCATCGATGTCCAAAACACATGCTGTGACATCGTTTCCTGTTCCGACAAACCTGAAACAGCTACAATGTTTCCTTGGCTTAGTGGGCTAAGTTCAGGGTCTACTTACTGGGTTTGTGATTTAGACTCATAACAGACTGTAATGCTCCAGCCAAGATCATAGAAAAAACGGACTTATGCACCCGAATAGCTCGCTGGATTCTTCAATTACAAAAATTACCGAGCTGGCACACGAATTCGCCACGCAGATGCCCTAAGTCGTGACGATGATAACATGATGATGATAACAGAGACATCATTACTTAACAGAATCAAGAATATGCAGGTTCAAGACGACCAGCTTAAAGCAATCATAGACATTCTAGCAGAAAGACGACCCATAACAATTACTTCTTGAAATTGGGACTCAAACACAAAGTGGTTGACGACTGTGCACTCATTGTTGTTCCTTTCGGTATGCAACGAGAAATTATCAAGCAAGCACTCGAACACGGTCAGTTCTCTGTCAAGAAGTCTAAAGAGATCATTGGTAAGGAGTTCTACATACCGAAGCTGACAGAGAAGATTCAGAAGTGTAAAAGCTGCTGTTCACCATGAATTGTCAGCAACCGTAAGAAGGATAAGTAAGAGGGCGAACTTCATCCACTTAGCAAGGACGAAAATCCGCTGCAGACGTATCACATCGATTTCCTTGGCCCTTTGGAGTCGACTCACAAGCAGTATAAGCACATACTTGCATTAATCGATAGTTTCACCAAATTTTACTGGCTCTATCCGACCAAGACGACTTCTACCAAAGATGCTGTATCGAGACTTCAGGAGCAAAGCAAAATCTTTGGCAATCCTAGTCACATAATCTCTGACAAAAGATCTGCTTTCACGTCGGAGGAATTTCAACTGTACTCGAGAGGTCGAGGGGCTAAACACGACAATAGTTGGTGTCAAAACTTTCTATCGAAGATCCACGACAATGGTTTAAGTTTGTTAGCAGCGTACAGCAAGTCATCAACTTAACATTTTGCAGAAGCACTAAAGCAACGCATTTTGAGTTACTTACGGGAACCAAGATGCGTCTCAAAGCCGACATACATATCCAGCAAATGTTAGGAGAAGAAATGATTCATATTTTTAACAACGATCGATTTTGAAAATGCAGGAAGAAAACAACAAAAAGATACAACTTACGACGAAGACCAGCATCAAAATACAAAGTCGGCGACTTAGTTGCTATTAGGAGAACACAGCTTGACCCAGGACTAAAGCTAAGGCCGAAGTATCTTAACCCATACCGCATTATAAGGGTGAAATTAAATGACACCTATGACGTAGCTAAAGACTCAGTATTCAGCGAAGGCCCAAGGCAGACGAGCACTTGCGCTGATTATCTCAAGACTTGGATACCTTATGACGACAATGAAGACGTCGCATTTGAGGCGAATGCAGTGTAGGATGGCCGATTTGTGGGAATGGTGTGGCAACCCAGATCAGCTGGTCTAATAAAGAGAGATTGGACAAAACTAACGACGTGGCAAGCCTGCCAAAATTGAGGAGAAAAAGGAATCAAGAATTTGCAACGACGAGGAGAAGACGTGCAAAAACGACGCGAGTACAAAGGACGTGAAAAACGCAGACGAGGATCTAAGACGCATATTAATCCATTTAGCAAAACCTAATTATAATACTAAAAACCTCATAATAAAACTATAATAAATATAATCAAAACCAGTGGGATTACGTGTACGTTATTTCAATAACCTAATCACAGCCCGGTACCACATAGCTTGGGGGCTCAACCAATAAAAGCCAAGAGTAAAAGTGAAAAAGAAAGTGCAAAAAAGCTCGAGAAATCACATTATCAGAACAGCTTAACTTCGCTAAACTTAAAGCTCGCTTAAAAAACGCAGCCGGCAATCAAGCGTTTGGGACTACACGTACAATTTCTGATATCCATGAGCGTCCGTGAGAGTGCAAAATAACAAAATTGAACGAGTTTGAGAGTATAAGTGCGATGCTTCGCGATGAAAAAAAGCAAAATTCTCTGCTTTTGCACAAGTTTGTTTTTGAAGAAGACGGGGACAGAAACAATAGAAAACGGTTTCAGGAGCTTGAAGGCTACGAATATGACGAATAACACAGAAATTATTCGAAGAAAGTCAATTATGATGCCGGCCACTTGTCTGATATGGATCTGGCTATAAATTGTAACTTGCTCAAACTTCCCCATAATAAAGATGACCTGACAAAACACATATTTTGCAATTTGCAAAAACATTCCTTGTTGGTCGACGCAGAATTCAACGAGAACGATGAAGATGAAAACGAAGATGATGAATCCGAAGACGAAAGGGACGAGAATCAAGTAGTAGACGCCATAAGCATTCGAAGCATTAGCAGTGCCAAAAACAACCGCGTTACAAGCAGTTTTTCTGAAATACCTAGGTTCGCTCTAAACTTTCGTGACATAGAGGACTCAGTCCGCCCGTTCAATGGCTAAGACAATTTGTCGGTCGAAGTGTGGGTGAAGGAATTTGAGGACGCGGCGACAATTATATTCTGGAACGATTTACAAAAGTTCATTTTTGCCAAGCGATCGCTGCAAGGCCTTGCCAAAATCTTTGCCAACAGTAATCGCGAACTAACGAGTTGGGTTAAACTAAAGGAAGCCTTACTGGCCGAGTTCAAGACCGCGACAAACAGTGTTCAGTTACACAATTTGATGGCGGAAAGAAAAATGAAGAAAGGTTAAGGTCTGCAAGAATATTTTTTGCGTATGAAAAAACTGGCTTCAAGGGGAAACATCGAAAGCAGTGCCTTAATCCAATACGTAATCGATTCGTGTGCAAATAAGCTAGAGCTCTAAAACGCAAAATGTCTGAGCGAGCTTAAAGACAAACTGGAGTGCTACGAAGTAATCCGTGGAAAATCAAAAAGTGAGAGTAAAAGTCAATTCACGTTTTCGTGAACAAAAGTGAGGCAAAAAGTGAAATTAAAAACCAAGCAGTGCCCAACAGGAATACAAGCAGAGACCTAAAGTGTTACAATTGCGGCGCAAAAAGGTCACACATCTGCGAATTGCGAAAACAAAAACAAGGGACGAAAATGTTTTCAGTGTAACAATTTCGGACATATCGCCAATATCGAATGCCCAGCAAAGAGTTTGAGTGACAAAATTAAATCAACCCACATGTGTAAGTAGTTCTCACGTGTTTATATGCATCACTGTAGAAGCCAATAATGTAAAATTCACCGCTCTGATCGACACCGGGAGCAATTTGATTACCGATACCACATTTAAAAATCTAAGAAAGCCAAAGTTAAATCAGATCAAAACATGATCAAACCATCTGGTTCGTTTAAACAGGAAATTACAATTGACGGTGAACAATTCGTAACGAAGTTTCTTGTGGTTAAGTCAGAGTTTTGCAAGCAAGCTCAATTGACAATTTCTAGTGAAGGCGTGAAAGTAACCAAACCACGCAGTGCCGACGAAGAGATCAGTTCAATTTTTAAATTGACACTAAAGACTGCGAAGCAGTTGTCACTGACATCGAACCATCAGAAAATGTAAAAGCTAAAGAGGTAATATACAAAGCTGTCCAGAACTATCAACCGGTAAGCACGAAATCCACAAACATTCAAATTAGTTTGATCCTTAACGACGATATGCCGATACACTCACGACCTCGAAGACTCTCGTATGTCGAGCGACCAATAGCTAAAAGACGGTGTAATTGAAATCTCCGAGTCGGAATACAGCAGCCCAGTTGTCCTAGTTAAAAAACGTGACGGATCCCATCGCCTATGCATCGATTACAGACGAATCAATAAACTCATCGTCAGAGACCATTTAACTCTCCCTTTGATCGAGGATCAACTTGACAGATTACAGGGCGCGCGTATATTTAGCTCGATTGGTTTGAAAATCGTGTTCTTCCACGTCGGTATAGAAAAAGACAGTCGCAAGTATACCTCGTCACACACAACGGACAGTTTCAGTTTCGTCGAGTTCCTTTCGGGCTCTCCAATTCGCCGAGCGTATTCCAAGGACACGTGAATGCTATCTTCAGAAACCTGACATGTAAAGGAGTGGCCATACCGTAAGTCGACGACATTATAATCCCTGCAAAAACGGAAAAGAAGCTGTAGAAAACATCATCGAAGTTCTAAAGAGATGCTCAGAGTATGGACTTTTAATTAACTTCAAAAAATGTCATTTTCTGAAAACCAAAATCGAGTAATTGGGTCACATAATTGAAAATCAAAAAATAAGTCCATCGATGTCCAAAACACATGCTGTGACATCGTTTCCTGTTCCGACTAACCTGAAACAGCTACAATGTTTCCTTGGCTTAGTGGGCTAAGTTCAGGGTCTAATTACTGGGTTTGTGATTTAGACTCATAATAGACTGTAATGCTCCAGCCAAGATCATAGAAAAAAAGGACTTATGCACCCGAATAGCTCGCTGGATTCTTCAATTACAAAAGTTCGAATAAGTCGTTGAACACCGAGCTGGCACACGAATTTGCCACGCAGACGCCCTAAGTCGAGACGATGATAACATGATGATGATAACAGAGACATCATTACTTAACAGAATCACGAATATCCAGGTTCAAAACGACCAGCTTAAAGCAATCATAGACATTCTAGCAGAAAAGTCGACCCATAACAATTACTTCTTGAACTTCATCCATTCATCACATCGATTTCCTTGGCCCTTTGGAGTCGACTCACAAGCAGTATAAGCACATACTTGCATTAATCGATAGTTTCACCAAATTTTGCTGGCTCTATCCGACCAAGACGACTTCTACCAAAGATGCTGTATCGAGACTTCAGGAGCAAAGCAAAATCTTTGGCAATCCTAGTCACATAATCTCTGACAAAAGATCTGCTTTCACGTCGGAGGAATTTCAACTGTAATCGAGAGGTCGAGACATTCTATCGAAGATCCACGACAATGGTTTAAGTTTGTTAGCAGCGTACAGCAAGTCATCAACTTAACATTTTGCAGAAGCACTAAAGCAACGCATTTTGAGTTACTTACGGGAACCAAGATGCGTCTCAAAGCCAACATACATATCCATCAAATGTTAGGAGAAGAAATGATTCATATTTTTAACAACGATCGATTTTGAAAATGCAGGAAGAAAACAACAAAAAAGATACAACTTACGACGAAGACCAGACTTAGTTGCTATTAGGAGAACACAGCTTGACCCAGGACTAAAGCTAAGGCCGAAGTATCTTAACCCATACCGCATTATAAGGGTGAAATTAAATGACACCTATGACGTACCTAAAGACTCAGTATTCAGCGAAGGCCCAAGGCAGACGAGCACTTGCGCTGATTATCTCAAGCCGTGGATACCTTATGACGACGATGAAGACGACGCATTCGAGGCGAATGCAGTGTAGGATGGCCGATTTGTGAGAATGGTGTGGCAACCCAGATCAGCTGGTCTAATAACGGGAGATTATACAAAACTAATGACGTGGCAAGCCTGCCAAAATTGAGGAGAAGAAGGAATCAAGAATTTGCAGCGACGAGGAGAAGACGTGCAAAAACGACGAGAGTACAAAGAACGTGAAAACACTTCTCTACTTTTGCACAAGTTTGTTTTTGAAGAAGACGGGGACAGAAACAATAGAAAACGGTTGTACGTGCTTCAAGGTTACGAATATGACGAATAACACAGAAATTATTTGAAGAAAGTCAATTATGTTGCTGGCCACTTGTCTGATATGGATCTGGCTATAAATTGTAACTTGCTCAAACTTCCCCATAATAAAGATGACCTGACAAAACACATATTTTGCAATTTGCAAAAACATTCCTTGTTGGTCGACGCAGAATTCAACGAGAACGATGAAGATGAAAACGAATATGATGAATCCGAAGACGAAAGGGACGAGAATCAAGCAGTAGACGCCATAAGCATTCGAAGCATTAGCAGTGCCAAAAACAACCGCGAAACAAGCAGTTTTTCTTAAAATACCGAGGTTTGCTCTAAGCTTTCGTGACATAGAGGACTCAGTCCGCGCATTCAGTGGCTAAGACATTTTGTCGGTTGAAGTGTGGGTGAAGGAATTTGAGGAAGCGGCGCCAATTATGTTCTGGAACGATTTACAAAAGTTCATTTTTGCCAAGCGATCACTGCAAGGCCTTGCCAAAATCTTTGCCAACAGTAATCGCGAACTAACGAGTTGGGTGAAACTAAAGGAAGCCTTACTGGCCGAGTTCAAGACCGCGACAAACAGTGTTCAGTTACACAATTTGATGGCGGAAAGAAAAATGAAGAAAGAGTAAGGTCTGTAAGAATATTTTTTGCATATGAAAGAACTAGCTTCAAGGGGAAACATCGAAAGCAGTGCCTTAATCCAATACGTAATCGAAGGAATTGTCGATTCGTGTGCAAATAAGCTAGTGCTCTACAACGTAAAAAGTCTGAGCGAGGTTAAAGACAAACTGAAGTGCTACGAAGTAATCCGCGGAAAATCAAAAAGTGAGAGTAAAAGTCAATTCACGTTTTCCTGAACAAGAGTGAGGCAAAAAGTGAATTCAAAAACCAAGCAGTGCCCAACAGAAATACAAGCAGAGACCTAAAGTGTTAAAATTGCGGCGCAAAAAGGTCACACATCTGCGAATTGCTTCAGTGTGAATGTTTTCAGTGTAACAATTTCGGACATATCGCAAAAGAATGCCCAGCAAAGAGTTTGAGTGACAAAATTAAATCAACCCACATGTGTAAGTAGTTCTCACGTGTTTATATGCATCACTGTAGAAGCCAATAATGTAAAATTCACCGCTCTGATCGACACCGGGAGCAAGTACAATTTGATTACCGATACCACATTTAAAAATCTAAGAAAGCCAAAGTTATATCAGATCAAAACACGATCAAACCATCTGGTTCGTTTAAACAGGAAATTACAATTGACGGTGAACAATTCGTAACGAAGTTTCTTGTGGTCAAGTCAGAGTTTTGCAAGCAAGCTCAATTGACAATTTCTAGTGAAGGCGTGAAAGTAACCAAACCACGCAGTGCCGACGAAGAGATCAGTTCAATTTTTAAAATTGACACTAAAGACTGCGAAGCAGTTGTCACTGACATCGAACCATCAGAAAGTGTAAAAGCTAAAGAGGTAGTATACAAAGCTGTCCAGAACTATCAACCGGTAAGCACGAAATCCACAAACATTCAAATTAGTTTGATCCTTAACGATCTCGAAGACTTTCGTATGTCGAGCAATGCATCATAGACAAACAAATCGACCAAATCGCTAAAAGTCGGTGTAATTGAAATCTCCGAGTCGGAATACAGCAGCCCAGTTGTCCTAGTTAAAAAACGTGACGGATCTCATCGCCTATGCATCGATTACAGTCGGATCAATAAACTCATCGTCAGAGACCATTTAACTCTCCCTTTGATCGAGGATCAACTTGACAGATTTCAGGGCGCGCGTATATTTAGCTCAATTGGTTTGAAAATCGAGTTTTTCCACGTCAGTATAGAAAAAGAGAGTCGCAAGTATACGTCGTCACACACAACGGACAGTTTCAGTTTCGTCGAGTTCCTTTCCGGCTCTCTAATTCGCCGAGCGTATTCCAAGGACACGTGAATGCTATCTTCAGAAACCTGACATGTAAAGGAGTGGCCATACCGTAAGTCGACGACATTATAATCCCTGCAAAAACGGAGAAGAAGTTGTAGAAAACATCATCGAAGTTCTAAAGAGATGCTCAGAGTATGGACTTTTAATTAACTTCAAAAAATGTCATTTTCTGAAAACCAAAATCGAGTAATTGGGTCACATAATTGAAAATCAAAAAATAAGTCCATCGATGTCCAAAACACATGCTGTGACATCGTTTCCTGTTCCGACAAACCTGAAACAGCTACAATGTTTCCTTGGCTTAGTGGGCTAAGTTCAGGGTCTACTTACTGGGTTTGTGATTTAGACTCATAACAGACTGTAATGCTCCAGCCAAGATCATAGAAAAAACGGACTTATGCACCCGAATAGCTCGCTGGATTCTTCAATTACAAAAATTACCGAGCTGGCACACGAATTCGCCACGCAGATGCCCTAAGTCGTGACGATGATAACATGATGATGATAACAGAGACATCATTACTTAACAGAATCAAGAATATGCAGGTTCAAGACGACCAGCTTAAAGCAATCATAGACATTCTAGCAGAAAGACGACCCATAACAATTACTTCTTGAAATTGGGACTCAAACACAAAGTGGTTGACGACTGTGCACTCATTGTTGTTCCTTTCGGTATGCAACGAGAAATTATCAAGCAAGCACTCGAACACGGTCAGTTCTCTGTCAAGAAGTCTAAAGAGATCATTGGTAAGGAGTTCTACATACCGAAGCTGACAGAGAAGATTCAGAAGTGTAAAAGCTGCTGTTCACCATGAATTGTCAGCAACCGTAAGAAGGATAAGTAAGAGGGCGAACTTCATCCACTTAGCAAGGACGAAAATCCGCTGCAGACGTATCACATCGATTTCCTTGGCCCTTTGGAGTCGACTCACAAGCAGTATAAGCACATACTTGCATTAATCGATAGTTTCACCAAATTTTGCTGGCTCTATCCGACCAAGACGACTTCTACCAAAGATGCTGTATCGAGACTTCAGGAGCAAAGCAAAATCTTTGGCAATCCTAGTCACATATTCTCTGACAAAAGATCTGCTTTCACGTCGGAGGATTTTCAACTGTACTCGAGAGGTCGAGAGGCTAAACACGACAATAATTGCTGTCAAAACTATCTATCGAAGATCCACGACAATGGTTTAAGATTGTTAGCAGCGTACAGCAAGTCATCAACTTAACATTTTGCAGAAGCACTAAAGCAACGCCTTTTGAGTTACTTACGGGAACCAAGATGCGTCTCAAAGCCGACATACATATCCAGCAAATGTTAGGAGAAGAAATGATTCATATTTTTAATAACAATCGATTTTGAAAATGCAGGAAGAAAACAACAAAAAGATACAACTTACGACGAAGACCAGCATCAAAATACAAAGTCGGCGACTTAGTTGCTATTAGGAGAACACAGCTTGACCCAGGACTAAAGCTAAGGCCGAAGTATCTTAACCCATACCGCATTATAAGGGTGAAATTAAATGACACCTATGACGTAGCTAAAGACTTAGTATTCAGCGAAGGCCCTGAGGCGCTGAGTATCTCAAGCCGTGGATACCTTATGTCGACGATGAAGACGACGCATTCGAGGCGAGTGCAGTGTAGGATGGCCGATTTGTGGGAATGGTGTGGCAACCCAGATCAGCTGATCTAATAACAGGAGATTGGACAAAACTAACGACGTGGCAAGCCTGCCAAAATTAAGGAGAAGAAGGAATCAAGAATTTGCAACGACGAGGAGAAGACGTGCAAAAACGACGCGAGTACAAAGGACGTGAAAAACGCAGACGAGGATCTAAGACGCATATTAATCCATTTAGCAAAACCTATTTATAATACTAAAAACCTCATAATAAAACTACAATAAATGTAATCAAAACCAGTGGGATTACGTGTACGTTATTTCAATAACCTAATCACAGCCCGGTACCACATAGCTTGGGGGCTCAACCAATAAAAGCCAAGAGTAAAAGTGAAAAAGAAAGTGCAAAAAAGCTCGAGAAATCACATTATCAGAACAGCTTAACTTCGCTAAACTTAAAGCTCGCTTAAAAAACGCAGCCGGCAATCAAGCGTTTGGGACTACACATACAATTTCTGATATCCATGAGCGTCCGTAAGAGTGCAAAATGACAAAATTGAACGAGTTTGAGAGTATAAGTGCGATGCTTCGCGATGAAAAAAAGCAAAATTCTCTACTTTTGCACAAGTTTGTTTTTGAAGAAGACGGGGACAGAAACAATAGAAAACGGTTGCAGGAGTTTCAAGGTTACGAATATGACGAATAACACAGAAATTATTCGAAGAAAGTCAATTATGATGCCGGCCACTTGTCTGATATGGATCTGGCTATAAATTGTAACTTGCTCAAACTTCCACATAATAAAGATAACCTGACAAAACACATATTTTGCAATTTGCAAAAACATTCCTTGTTGGTCGACGCAGAATTCAACGAGAACGATGAAGATGAAAACGAAGATGATGAATCCGAAGACGAAAGGGACGAGAATCAAGTAGTAGACGCCATAAGCATTCGAAGCATTAGCAGTGCCAAAAACAACCGCGTTACAAGCAGTTTTTCTGAAATACCGAGGTTCGCTCTAAACTTTCGTGACATAGAGGACTCAGTCCGAGCGTTCAATGGCTAAGACAATTTGTCGGTCGAAGTGTGGGTGAAGGAATTTGAGGACGCGGCGACAATTATGTTCTGGAACGATTTACAAAAGTTCATTTTTGCCAAGCGATCGCTGCAAGGCCTTGCCAAAATCTTTGCAGAAAGATTAAGGTCTGCAAGAATATTTTTTGCATATGAAAGAACTAGCTTCAAGGGGAAACATCGAAAGCAGTGCCTTAATCCAATACGTAATCGAAGGAATTGTCGATTCGTGTGCAAATAAGCTAGTGCTCTACAACGCAAAAAGTCTGAGCGAGCTTAAAGACAAACTGAAGTGCTACGAAGTAATCCGCGGAAAATCAAAAAGTGAGAGTAAAAGTCAATTCACGTTTTCGTGAACAAAAGTGAGGCAAAAAGTGAAATTAAAAACCAAGCAGTGCCCAACAGAAATACAAGCAGAGACCTAAAGTGTTAAAATTGCGGCGCAAAAAGGTCACACATCTGCGAATTGCGAAAACAAAAACAAGGGACGAAAATGTTTTCAGTGTAACAATTAACAACATATCGCAAAAGAATGCCCAGCAAAGAGTTTGAGTGACAAAATTAAATCAACCCACATGTGTAAGTTGTTCTCACGCGTTTATATGCATCACTGTAGAGGCCAATAATGTAAAATTCACCACTCTGATCGACACCGGAAGCAAGTACAATTCGGTTACCGATACCACATTTAAAAATCTAAGAAAGCCAAAGTTAAATCAGATCAAAACACGATCAAATTTAGCGGTGCTTGTGAACAGCTGTGTTTACTTTTGTGCTCCGAGTTTTTGTCTTTTCCAGTGATTTTTGTGCGAGTGTTCTGTGTGTATTTATTTACAAAGATTAGCCTTACAATTTTGCTAGTAATTCTAAATAGATCTCCTAGTAACGCGTACGTGGTAATAGTTATTTTAACATTTCTATTAGATTTGTTTAATCACATAGCTTTGTTTTTGTAACATACGCTCCTAAACTTGCTAAAACTCTTTTACTCTCTCTTAATCTCCCTCGCTCTATTTTATAACTGTAACCTGCTCTCTATACACCCGCTGAATTTCTATTAGACTTTTTCGGTGCTATTTTCTGCAACTCTCTCTGTCTCTCTTGCTTGATTTACTTTGTATTTGTTCGTACTTAAAGTTGTTAGTGTCGCACAAGCCACGCTCAGTCGATAGAATATTTTTTTCTCTCTCTCGTGCTCTCTTACGTTTTCATAAATTTTCGCGATCTCGCGCTCTAATTTTTTTTTTGTGTTTTGTGCTTTTGTGCTTTTGTGATTTTTGAATTTGAACCCAGTGCCAAATTTACATCGAGGTATTTTTGATATTTTATTTCATTTGTTTGTCTTATTATGGCCCTTGTCTGTTCTAAGAAAAACTGCACACTTGTGTCTTCAACGAAAGACCCCTTTATTTTTTGCTGGCTCTGCGATTCGATGATGCACGTCAAATGTGCAGGATTCACCGGAAGAGTTAAAGATTTTATTGATCTTAACTCTGGTCTTATGTGGTCATGTGGTCCCTGCAAGGAAATGGTGGTTGAGATGAGCGACTTTATGAAGCAGACTCGAGACAGCCTGTTGAATATCTCGGGTGCTTTTAGGCAACTCAATGAGGGGTTCAATACCGTCTGTGTCCAGTTTAATAATAAAAAATTATTAACAGAGTCGCCTAAACGCAAAAAAGCCAGCTTAACCGCCGTTAATACCACCATGGAATCCAACCCAAATCCGAACTTGGTAGCAGCAGTTCCTGTCGACACAGGGGTAAGCGAACCAACTGTGCGTACGGATACAGCTAGCTCGAGTGTAGTGCATGTTTCCGGACTATAAGCTTCTGTACTGGCTAAGTCAAAGAAATCGGTGCCGACCGTTCCTACAGGTACTGTGGGCACCGTTCCTGGATCTCAGCCTAGTGAGGTTCAGACTGCTGCTGGGGAGCATAAGAAACTTTCAGTTGTTCCACGAAGGAAGCAATTATTTGTTTATAGATTTACCCCAGATACCACATCTGAGGATGTTCTGGAATTCATACGTGAAAAATTCCCATCCGAAGATATTGCAGTTGAACAATTTCGATATTCATATGCTCGTAGGATATCTTCTTTTAAAATATTTTCTTCGCCTGATGTTTTAAATGTTTTACTTTCTGAAAGCTTTTGGCTTAATGATGGTTTAGTAATTAAAGACTTTGTCCAAAATCTGAACATATCTGTTTTTGTTCCATGTTCTTATATTCTACCTGGCTCTGACCTAATAATTTATGAGCACCATCTGTCTGCAATAAAAACTGTTTTATCCCTTCTCTCTAACAGAGACCTTTTGACTGTTTTAGGTGACTTTAACCTACCTGATATTTCTTGGTCTCCTCCTACTGACTCATTTGTCGCTATGCCGTTATCCGCCCACGATTTTGTGGATGGCCTTTTAGAATTATCGTTACAGCAAGTAAGCTTTATAAAAAATTTCTTAAGAAGACAATTAGATATTGTGTTTGTTTCAGACCCGTCTGAAATCACAGTATGTAGAATTGACGCTTTTGTTGTACCTGAAGACCCATATCATCCTACTACATCGATTATTAGATGTTGATAATCGAGTAGTTTTACCTATAAACTCACAAATTCGAATTTTAGTAACAGCTGCAGATGTAATTCATTCTTGAACAATCCCAGCTTTAGGAGTTAAGGTTGATGGAACCCCAGGTCGATTAAATCAAACAAATTTTTTTATTAACCGACCAGGTTTATTTTATGGACAATGTTCAGAAATTTGTGGAGCTAATCATAGTTTTATACCAATTGTAATTGAAAGTGTTCCTGTAAATTATTTTATTAAATGAATTTCTAGTAATAATTCTTCATTAGATGACTGAAAGCAAGTACTGGTCTCTTAAACCATCCAATAGTAAATTAGCACTTACTTCTAATGAATAAAAAATTAGTTAAATATATAACATTAGTATGTCAAACTAAAATTATTAAAGTATTAATATTTTTTAATTCCACAAATAGCCCCAATTAGATGATTATTATTATTTATTATTTTCTCTATCACATTTATTTTATTTTGTTCTATTAACTATTATTCTTATATACCAACTTCCCCTAAATCTAACGAATTAAAAAATATTAACTTAAATTCAATGAATTGAAAATGATAACAAATTTATTTTCTGTATTTGACCCTTCAGCTATTTTTAATTTATCTTTAAATTGATTAAGAACATTCTTAGGACTTTTAATAATTCCTTCAATTTACTGACTTATGCCTTCTCGATATAATATTTTTTGAAATTCTATTTTATTAACACTTCATAAAGAATTTAAAACTTTATTAGGACCTTCAGGACATAATGGATCAACATTTATTTTTATTTCATTATTCTCATTAATTTTATTTAATAATTTTATAGGATTATTTCCTTATATTTTTACAAGAACAAGTCATTTAACTTTAACTTTATCTTTAGCATTACCTTTATGATTATGTTTTATATTATATGGATGAACTAATCATACTCAACATATATTTGCTCATTTAGTACCTCAAGGAACACCTGCAGTTCTTATACCATTTATAGTATGTATCGAAACTATTAGAAATATTATTCGACCGGGAACATTAGCTGTTCGATTAACAGCTAATATAATTGCTGGACATTTATTATTAACTTTATTAGGAAATACAGGACCTTCTATGTCTTATTTATTAGTAACATTTTTATTAGTAGCTCAAATTGCCCTATTAGTTTTAGAATCAGCTGTAGCTATAATTCAATCTTATGTATTTGCCGTATTAAGTACTTTAACTGTAGAGAAGTAAATTAATTATAATGTCTACACATTCAAACCACCCTTTTCATTTAGTTGATTATAGCCCTTGACCTTTAACAGGAGCAATTGGAGCTATAACAACTGTATCAGGTATAGTAAAATGATTTCATCAATATGATATTTCATTATTTTTATTAGGTAATATTATTACTATTTTAACAGTTTATCAATGATGACGAGATGTATCTCGAGAAGGAACATATCAAGGATTACGTACTTATGCTGTAACTATTGGATTACGATGAGGAATAATTTTATTTATTTTATCAGAAGTTTTATTTTTTGTAAGTTTTTTTTGAGCATTCTTTCATAGAAGATTATCTCCAGCAATTGAATTAGGAGCTTCATGACCTCCTTTAGGTATTATTTCATTCAATCCTTTTCAAATTCCTCTTATAAATACAGCTATTTTATTGGCTTCAGGAGTAACTGTAACTTGAGCTCATCATAGTTTAATAGAAAGAAATCATTCACAAACAACTCAAGGTTTATTTTTTACTATTTTATTAGGAATTTATTTTACAATTTTACAAGCTTATGAATATATTGAAGCCCCATTTACTATCGCCGATTCAGTTTATGGATCAACATTTTACATGGCTACTGGATTTCATGGAGTCCATGTTTTAATTGGAACAACTTTTTTATTAGTATGTTTATTACGACATTTAAATAATCATTTTTCAAAAAATCATCATTTTGGATTTGAAGCAGCTGCATGATATTGACATTTTGTAGATGTAGTATGATTATTTTTATATATTACAATTTACTGATGAGGAGGTTAAACTACTATCATTAAAATTATCTATATAGTATAAAATTATATTTGACTTCCAATCATAAGGTCTATTAATAAATAGTATAGATAATTTTCTCTATTATTATTATTGCTTCTTTAATTTTATTAATTACAACTGTCGTTATATTCTTAGCTTCAATTTTATCAAAAAAAGCATTTATTGACCGAGAAAAAAGATCTCCATTTGAATGTGGATTTGACCCAAAATCATCTTCTCGACTTCCATTTTCACTACGATTTTTTTTAATTACTATTATTTTTTTAATTTTCGATGTAGAAATTGCCTTAATTCTACCAATAATTATTATTTTAAAATATTCAAATATTATAATTTGAACAATTACTTCAATTATTTTTATTTTAATTTTATTGATTGGTCTTTATCATGAATGAAATCAAGGTATATTAAATTGATCTAATTAAAATAGGGTTGTAGTTAATTATAACATTTGATTTGCTTTCAAAAAGTATTGAATATTCAATCTACCTTAAATAGAATATGAAGCGATTAATTGCAGTTAGTTTCGACCTAACCTTAGGTAAATTTACCCTTATTCTTTAATTGAAGCCAAAAAGAGGCGTATCACTGTTAATGATATAACTGAGAATTATCTCCAATTACGGAAGTATGGTGATCAAGTAAAAGCTGCTAACTTTTTTCTTTTAATGGTTAAATTCCATTTATACTTCTATTTATATAGTTTAAATAAAAACTTTACATTTTCATTGTAATAATAAAATATATTATTTTTATAAATTACTAAAATAAATTCACTATATTCAAAGATTAATTAATCTCCATAACATCTTCAATGTCATACTCTATATATAAGCTATTTGAATATAAAAATAATAAAAAATTAAATAAAATTAAAATTCAAAATACAAATAATATTAAATAAATTTTTAAACTATTATTATGTATTAAAAATAAAGTTTTTGAATAATCAGTTAATTTTTGGTATAAATGTTGACCTCCAAAATATTCTGACCAACCTTGATCAAAACTTTTTACCACTAACTGACCATAATTTAATGGATAAGAAATTATTCCATAAGTTCTAATATATGGTATAAATCATATTGACCCTAAAAAAACAACTAAATTATAATTTAATAAAGATGTATTTAAAGTATATATATTTCTTATCGAAATTAAATAACCTGATAAACCTCCAAAGATACATACAAATAATGTTAATAATTTTAAATAAAAAGGTAAACAAATTATATAAGGAATAGGAAAAATTAACCAATTTAATATTCTCCCTCCAATAATTCTAATAATTAATAAACCTAATATCCCTCGAAGTATAACTCAACTTTCATCATTTAACATATTTAAACTTCCACAATTTAAATCACCAGTTATAGAATAATAAACTAATCGAAAAGAATAACTAACAGTTAAACCTGTGGAAAAAAAATATAAAAAAAATGAAAATATATTAATATTTCTAATTCTAACAATTTCTAAAATTATGTCCTTAGAATAAAATCCAGCTAAAAAAGGTATCCCACATAAAGCTAAATTAGAAACATTAAAACAAGCAGACGTTAAGGGTATGTGAATTCTTAATCCTCCTATTAAACGAATATCTTGAGAATTATTTATATTATGAATAATAGCTCCAGCACATATAAATAATAAAGCCTTAAATAAAGCATGAGTTAATAAATGAAACATAGCTAATTTATAAAATCCTATAGATAAAATTCTTATTATTAAACCTAATTGTCTTAAAGTAGATAAAGCAATAATTTTCTTTAAATCAAATTCAAAATTAGCCCCCAATCCAGCCATAAATATAGTTAAACCTGATAATAAAAGTAACAACTGGCCTAATCAAGAAGTTCTTAAAATAATATTAAACCGAATTAATAAATAAACTCCAGCTGTTGCTAAAGTTGATGAATGAACTAAAGCAGATACAGGAGTAGGAGCTGCTATAGCAGCTGGTAACCAAGAAGAAAAAGGAATTTGTGCTCTTTTAGTTATAGCAGCTAACATTACTAAACTTCCAATTATCAATATTTCAAATTCATTTTGTATAACTTCTAAATAAAAAATATAATTTCATCTTCCATAATTTAATATTCAAGCAATAGCTAAAAGAAGAGCTACATCCCCAATTCGATTAGATAAAGCAGAAGAAACTAATCCTAAACCGTCTCACCCTAATAAAATTCTAATTAAATTAGGACTAATAATTAATAATATTATTGATAAAACAAATATTAACACTAATATAATAAATCGATTAATATTTTCATCTCTTCTTATATACTCCTTTCTATAAAAAATTACTAATGAAGCAATTATTAAAACAAAAGATATAAATAATAAACTTATTCAATCAAATAAAAAAGTTATTACAATTCTTATAGAATTTAAAGAAACAACTTCTCATTCAATAAAATAAATTATATTATTCAGTAAAAAATATAATCTTAATAAAAAACATGATAAACTAACAGAAATTTAATTAACAAATCTAATTCTACAAATTGATAAATATTTCACGATCTAAAATGAATTATTTCATATCACTAACACCACAAATTAGTATTTTTATTAAACTATTTAAATATAATCAAAATATACATGATTCTCTTTTAAAAATTAATAAATTTAAAGGTAATCAATGTAATAATATTAACAAATATTCTCGAATTTTACCTCCTCTAAAAGAGTAAACTCCAGAAAATAATTTTCCACGTTGACTAAAAGAATATAAATATAAAGAATATATAAAATATATAAAATCTAAAAAATGATAAAAATGATAATATAATTATTGAAATTCATGATCAAGAAACAATTCTATTTAACAAAGAAATTTCTCCTAATAAATTTAATGTAGGCGGAGCAGCTATATTAGCTGATCTTAATAAAAATCATCATAAAGTTATAGCAGGTATAAAATTTAATAAGCCCTTATTAATTAATATACTACGACTTCCTAAACGTTCATAAGAAACATTAGCTAAACAAAATAATCCAGAAGAACACAGACCATGAGCAATTATTAAAGTGTATGAACCACATAACCCTCAATAAGTTATTGTTAATAAACCTGCTAAAACAATTCCTATATGAGCAACAGAAGAATAAGCAATTAATGCCTTTAAATCCATTTGACGCAAACATACTAATCTCACTAATACTCCTCCTACTAATCTAATTCTAATTCAAATAAAACTATATTTTAAATTTATTAATTGTAAAAAAGAAATAACTCGTAATATTCCATAACCTCCTAATTTTAATATAATCCCAGCCAAAATTATAGAACCAGAAACTGGTGCTTCAACATGAGCTTTGGGTAATCATAAATGAACTAAAAATATTGGTATTTTCACTAAAAAAGCGCATAATAAACAAAAATATAGTAAATCATAATTAAATATAAAATTATTTATTAAATAAAAATTTATTGAATAAATTTATTATAAATAAACTTATTCTTCTAAATGTTAAAACTAACAACAACAATAAAATTACAATATTTAATAAAAATAAATTTTTATAATTATTATATTTATTAACTCTTTCTCTAGCTAATAATATTAAAGAACAAATTCATAATCTTAATAGTATTAATCCATAAGAAAGTATATCACAACCTAAAAAATAAGAAATTTCTGATCAATAATTTATAAAATTATTTATTAATAAAAAAATAAATCTAATAAAAAATAATATAATTTGAACCATTCAATATATATTATTAATAAAACAAACAGGAGTTAAAAATAATAAAAAAAAAATAATTTTTAACATTATATAATTCTAAAAGATTGAAAATAATCATTACCATGTGTACGAATTATAGAAACTAAAACAGATAAACCTAAAGCTCCTTCACATACTCTAAAAGTTAAAAATATTATTCTAAAATAATTTTCATAATTTAACATATTTAAATAAATAAATAATATAAAAAATAATATTAAAACAATAAATTCTAAACTTAAAAGTATAGAAAGTAAATGTTTTCGATTAGAAACAAAACAAAATAAACCTAAAATAAATAAAATTATAGGTAAACTTCAACATAAAATTATAATCATTAGTTTTAATAGTTTAACAAAAACATTGGTCTTGTAAATCAAAAATAAGATTTTTTCTTTTAAAACTTCAAGAGAAAAGAAATTTCTTTTTCATTAATCCCCAAAATTAATATTTTAAATAAACTACCTCTTGAAATTATTCAATTAATTTTATACTCTTTAATTATTACTACTTCTATTATTTTTTAAAATATAATCCATCCATTAGCTTTAGGATTAACTTTATTAATTCAAACAATTTTTGTTTGTTTAATTTCAGGATTAATAACTAAAAGTTTCTGATATTCATATATTTTATTTTTAATTTTTTTAGGAGGAATACTTGTTTTATTTATTTATGTTACTTCATTAGCTTCAAATGAAATATTTAATTTATCAATTAAACTTACTTTATTTTCTGCTTTTATTTTATTTATTATACTAATTTTATCTTTTATTGTTGATAAAACTTCTATTTCATTATTTTTAATAAATAATGAAATAGAATCAATTATAAATATAAATTCATATTTAACAGAAAATTCTTTATCTTTAAATAAATTATATAATTTTCCTACTAATTTTATCACTATTTTATTAATAAACTATCTTTTAATTACTTTAATTGTAGTAGTAAAAATTACTAAATTATTTAAGGGACCTATTTGAATAATATCTTAATTAATGAATAAACCTTTACGAACTTCCCACCCTTTATTTAAAATTGCTAATAATGCATTAGTAGATTTACCAGCTCCAATTAATATTTCAAGTTGATGAAATTTTGGATCTTTACTTGGTTTATGTTTAATTATTCAAATTTTAACAGGATTGTTTTTAGCAATACATTATACTGCAGATGTTAATTTAGCATTTTATAGAGTTAATCATATTGGCCGAGATGTTAATTATGGTTGATTACTACGAACTTTACACGCTAACGGTGCATCATTTTTTTTATTTGTATTTATTTACATGTAGGTCGAGGAATTTATTACGGATCATATTTATTTACCCCAACTTGATTAGTAGGAGTGATTATTTTATTTTTAGTTATAGGAACAGCCTTTATAGGATATGTTTTACCTTGGGGACAAATATCATTTTGGGGAGCTACTGTTATTACAAATCTTTTATCAGCAATTCCTTATTTAGGAATAGACTTAGTTCAATGATTATGAGGGGGATTCGCTGTTGATAACGCTACTTTAACTCGATTTTTTACATTTCATTTTATTTTACCATTTATTGTTCTTGCTATAACAATAATTCATTTACTATTTTTACACCAAACAGGATCTAATAATCTTATTGGATTAAATTCTAATATTGATAAAATTCCTTTCCATCCTTATTTTACATTTAAGGATATTGTAGGTTTTATTGTAATAATTTTTATTTTAATTTCATTAGTATTAATTAGTCCTAATTTATTAGAAGACCCAGATAATTTTATTCCAGCTAATCCTTTAGTTACACCTGCTCATATTCAACCAGAATGATATTTTTTATTTGCTTACGCAATTTTACGTTCAATTCCTAATAAATTAGGAAGAGTTATTGCATTAGTTTTATCAATTGCAATTTTAATAATTTTACCTTTTTATAATTTAAGAAAATTCCGAGGAATTCACTTTTACCCAATTAATCAAATTTTATTTTGATCTATATTAGTTACAGTAATTTTATTAACATGAATTGGAGCACGACCAGTTGAAGAACCTTATGTATTAATTGGACAAATTTTAACTGTTATTTATTTTTTATATTATTTAATTAAACCATTAGTTACAAAATGATGAGATAATTTATTAAATTAATAGTTAATGAGCTTGAACAAGCATATGTTTTGAAAACATAAGATAGAATTTAATTTTCTATTAACTTTACTAAAATAAATTCACTATAATAAAGAAAATAATAAAATTTTAAAACCAATAAAAAATAATAAATAATTTAAAGAAAATGATAAAAAACATTTTCATGCTAAATATATTAATTTATCATAACGAAATCGGGGTAAAGTCCCACGAGCTCAAATAAAAACAAAAGAAATAAAAGTTAATTTAACATAAAATAATAAATTAAAAACATCACATCCTAAAAAAATTACACAAAATAATATTCTTATAAATAAAATTCTTGCATATTCAGCTATAAAAATTAAAGCAAATCCTCCTCTTCTATATTCTACATTAAACCCAGAAACTAATTCTGATTCTCCTTCAGCAAAATCAAAAGGTGTTCGATTAGTTTCAGCTAAAGAGAAGTTAATCAAACTAAAGCTATAGGAAATAAAATAATTAAAAACCATATATAAATTTGATAATTAAAAAAATAAATTATATTATATCTACCAATTAAAAAAATAAATGATAATAAAATTAAAGCCAATCTAACTTCATATGAAATAGTTTGAGCTACAGCTCGTAATCCTCCTAATAATGCATAATTAGAATTTGAAGATCAACCAGCTACTATAACAGTATATACACCTAATCTTGTACAACATACAAAAAATAAACCTCCTAAATTAAAAGAATACAATTTAACAAAAAATGGCATACATATTCAAACAAATAAAGATAAAAATAAAGAAAAAATTGGAGAAATATAATATCTTAAATAATTAGATAATAATGGATAAATTTGTTCTTTTGCAAATAATTTAATTGCATCACAAAAAGGTTGAGGAATTCCTATTAAACCAACTTTATTAGGACCTTTACGAATTTGAATATAACCTAAAACTTTACGTTCTAATAAAGTTAAAAAAGCTACACTTACTAATACACAAATTACTAATAATAAACTTCCAATTAATGATAAAACAAATTCTATATAAAACAAGTACTATTTGTAAAATAATTTACATAAATAAATTCTAAATTTATTGCACTAATCTGCCAAAATAGTTTTATATTAATAATATTCATATTTAAAAATATAATTATTTTAATATTTGGTCCTTTCGTACTAAAATATTATAATTTTTTAAAGATAGAAACCAACCTGGCTTACACCGGTTTGAACTCAGATCATGTAAGAATTTAAAAGTCGAACAGACTTAAAATTTGAACGGCTACACCCAAAATTATATCTTAATCCAACATCGAGGTCGCAATCTTTTTTATCGATATGAACTATCCAAAAAAAATTACGCTGTTATCCCAAAAGTAACTTAATTTTTTAATCATTATTAATGGATCAATTATTCATAAATTAATGTTTTTAAAAATTAAAAGTTTTTTAAATTTTAATATCACCCCAATAAAATATTTTAATTTATTAAAATTAAATTAATCTTTATAATTAAAATAAACAAAATATAAAGATTTATAGGGTCTTCTCGTCTTTTAAAAAAATTTTAGCTTTTTGACTAAAAAATAAAATTCTAAAAAAAATTTAAATGAAACAGTTAATATTTCGTCCAGCCATTCATTCCAGCCTTCAATTAAAAGACTAATGATTATGCTACCTTTGCACAGTCAAAATACTGCGGCCATTTAAACAATTTCAGCGGGCAGGTTAGACTTTATATATAATTCAAAAAGACATGTTTTTGTTAAACAGGCGAACATTATTTTTGCCGGATTCTTTATTTAAACTTTTCATAAAAATTTGTTTAAACAATATAATTAACTAATTCTATCATTATTACTTAATTTTAAATATTAAAATTAATATTTTAATAAATAATTAAAATTTAATAAATAATTTAATTTATAAAATAAATTATAACACACTTTTTAATAATTGCTAATTCTAAGCATATATTTATCAAATTTATTTATTATTTTTAAAAATTTATTTTATAGCTTATCCCATAAAATATTAAAATTATAAATTATTTAATTAATAAAATTAAATAAATAAATTTATAATTTCTAAATTAAATTTATTTCTTAAAAAACTAGATACCTTTAAAAACGAATAACATTTCATTTCTAATATAATATTTTAAATAATTTTATCACATTAACTTATATATTATATTAACTCTTTTAAAATCGAGAAAAATAAATATTTATTTTTTATTTAATAAACGCTGATACACAAGGTACAATAAATTAAATTTTCTTTTATAATAAAATGTTTTCAAATTATTTCAATTTTCTTTTACAATACTAATAAACTATTATTAAAATTATTTTTTCTTTAAACAATACTAAAACTTTAAAATTTATAGTTATTTCTAATATTTTCATTAAAATAATTTAAATTAATAAATAAAATATAATCAATTTATATTGATTTGCACAAAAATCTTTTCAATGTAAATGAAATGCTTTACTTAATAAGCTTTAAATTGTCATTCTAGATACACTTTCCAGTACATCTACTATGTTACGACTTATCTTACCTTAATAATAAGAGCGACGGGCGATGTGTACATATTTTAGAGCTAAAATCAAATTATTAATCTATATAATTTTACTACCAAATCCACTTTCAAAAATTTTTTCATAATTTTATCCATTTAAATAATTTTATTGTAACCCATTATTACTTAAATATAAGCTACACCTTGATCTGATATAAATTTTTATTAAAATTATTGAATATTATTATTCTTATAAAATATTCTGATAACGACGGTATATAAACTGATTACAAACTTAAGTAAGGTCCATCGTGGATTATCGATTACAAAACAGGTTCCTCTGGATAGACTAAAATACCGCCAAATTTTTTAAGTTTCAAGAACATAACTATTACTACTTTAGCAATTAATTTACATTTTAAATAATAGGGTATCTAACCCTAGTTTTTTATTAAAATTTTTTAACTTCAATTATAATTATATAAAATAATTTAAATATAAAATTTCACTTAATATATTTAATTTTATTTTTAAAATTCAATTTAATTAGTACTAAAAAAATTTATTTGTATTATTGGTATAACTGCGACTGCTGGCACCAATTTGGTCAATACTTTTTAATATTGCTATTTCTAAATTTCTTTAATTAATAATATTAATTACTCCGAATAAAATTTATATATTTATTTTTAAAATAAATATAAATACACACAAAAATTTACATATAAATCAAATTAATAATAAAACTTTTATATTATTTTTATAAAATATTTTAAAATTTTATTTTTATTTAATTATATATATATATATATATATAAATAAATAAATTATTTTGTTAATTTAAAAATTTAAAATTTATTAAATTGTTTTATAAAATTTTATTAATTAATTTATTTTAATTTTATAAATTAATTGATATATGTGTATATATATATATATATATATATATATATATATATATATATATATATTTTTTTATTTATTATTTATAGCATGTTATTTATAAATATAAACTAATTTTAATTCATTAATAATAAAAAAATTCTTTTTTTTAAAATGTAAAAAGTTTATTTTTTTTTATTTTTATTTAGTTTAAAATAATTTTTTTTTTAAATAATTTTTATTTTTTTTTCTAAAAAAAAATGTAAAAAAAAATAATTTTTGTGTAAAAAAAATAAAAATTTTCAAATTTTTTTAATTTTTTTTTGTTTATGAAGAAATTTAATTATATTATTTTTAAAAAATTAAATTTTTTGATTTTTTTTTTTTTAAAAAAATTAAAAAAAAAAATATTTTTTTTAAAACAATTAAAATTTATAAAATTTTAATTTTAAAATAAATTTACATTAAAATTTTTAAAATTTTAATTTTAATTTATTTAAAAAAAAAAAAATTTTTTCAAAAAAAAATAATTAATAAAAATTATTTAGTATAGAAATTATATATACGCATATAAATAAATTATAAATATTTAAATTATAAATTAATTAAAATTTAATTTATTATCTTTTATCTATTATCTTACTATTTTTTAGTAATTTTATAATAATTAAATAAAAATAAAATTTATATATATATATATATATATATATATATATATATATAAATTATTTATATATATATATATATACACATAAACAATTTTTTTTAATCACTAAATCTGAAAAATTAGTCCCCTATAAAATATTTTAAAATTTAAATAAATTTTAATTCAAAAAATTAACATAAAAATATATTTATTTAACATTTTTATAATTTTATTTTTTTTTAAATATTTAATACTATAATAAATTTAATAAAAAAAAATAAAATTATTTTTTGTTATTATAAAAATAATTTTTTTTAGTAATAAAAATAATATAAATAAATTATAATTTAATAAAATTAAAAATATCAATAATTTATCATTATTATAATATAGTATATATATATATATATTATACATATACATATAAAATAAGTATTTAAAATATACTAAAAAATTTAATTTTAATAATTAAATAAAATTTAAAATTTATTAAATTAATTCATTAATAATAAAAAATCTTTTTTTTTTTTTTTAAATTTTTTGTATACTAAGTTCAAGATTAATAGATAATCTATATATATATAAATATTTAATATATTATTATATAGTTAACAATTTAAACAAAAAATTTCACAATCCAAAAATGGTAATATAAATGGTAAAAAAAATCTATATTCAAATATTTATCTAAAATCTCTTGGATTTATATAAATAATATAATAATTTAATTAATTATTATTAATTTATAAATTTATATATTGTTGATAATTTATATTACATATATATATATATAGAAAAATTTAATTATTTAATTTAATTTAATATTTTTATTAAAAATATAACTAAAATGTATTATTTACTATAAAATAATAAATATTTTAAAATTGTAATTTTTAAAAATTTAATAGTAAATATATTTATTTGAAAACAAAAAAAAAAAAAAAAGGATTTTTTATTATTATTGAATTGCCTGGTAAATAAATGATAGGGTAAATTATGCAGTTTTTCTGCATTTATTGACTGATTTATTTGTTGTTAGTTACAAAGATTTTTTATATTTAATAGAATTAAACTATTTCTAAAAGTATCAAAAACTTTTGTGCGTCATACACCAAAATATATTTATATTTATTATTTATAAAAAGATAAGCTAATTAAGCTACTGGGTTCATACCCCATTTATAAAGGTTATAATCCTTTTCTTTTTAATTTTTAATAACTCCTCAAAAATTTTATTTATTACAATTATAATTATTGGAACACTAATCACAGTTACATCTAATTCTTGGTTAGGAGCTTGAATAGGTTTATAAATTAATTTGTTATCTTTTATCCCCCTATTAAGAGATAATAATAATGTAATATCAACTGAAGCCTCTTTAAAATATTTTTTAACTCAAGCTTTAGCATCAACTGTACTGTTATTTTCTTCAATTTTATTAATATTGAAAAATAATATAAATAACGAAATTAATGAATCTTTTACATCAATAATTATTATATCAGCTTTACTATTAAAAAGTGGAGCCGCTCCTTTTCATTTTTGATTCCCTAATATAATAGAAGGATTAACATGAATAAATGCTTTAATATTAATAACTTGACAAAAAATTGCCCCATTAATACTAATTTCTTATTTAAACATTAAAAATTTATTATTAATTAGAGTAATTTTATCAGTAATTATTGGAGCTCTTGGAGGATTAAATCAAACTTCTTTACGAAAATTAATAGCTTTTTCTTCTATTAATCATTTAGGATGAATATTAAGATCATTAATAATTAGTGAATCTATTTGATTTATTTATTTTTTATTTTATTCATTTTTATCTTTTATTTTAACATTTATGTTTAATATTTTTAAATTATTTCATTTAAATCACTTATTTTCTTGATTTGTTAATAGAAAAATTTTAAAATTTTCATTATTTATAAATTTTTTATCATTAGGGGGATTGCCTCCATTTTTAGGATTTTTACCTAAATGACTTGTAATTCAACAATTAACATTATGTAATCAATATTTTTTATTAACATTAATAATAATATCAACTTTAATTGCATTATTTTTTTATCTTCGAATTTGTTACTCAAAATATTAAATTATTTTGAAAATAATTGAGTCATAGAAATAAATATAAATAGTAGTAATACGAATTTATATTTAATTATAACTTTTTTTTTCAATTTTTGGGTTATTCTTAAATTCTTTATTTTTTTATATTTTAAGGCTTTAAGTTAATAAAACTAATAGCCTTCAAAGCTGTAAGTAGAGGGCATCCCTTTAAGCCTTAGTAAAATTTTACTCCTTCAAAATTGCAGTTTGATGTCATTATTGACTATAAGACCAATTTTATTGATTAAGAAGAATAACTCTTATAAATAGATTTACAATCTACCGCCTAAACTTTAGCCACTTAATCCAATCGCGACAATGATTATTTTCTACAAATCATAAGGATATTGGAACTTTATATTTTATTTTTGGAGCTTGAGCCGGAATAGTAGGAACATCTTTAAGAATTTTAATTCGAGCTGAATTAGGACATCCAGGAGCATTAATTGGGGATGATCAAATTTATAATGTAATTGTTACTGCCCATGCTTTTATTATAATTTTTTTTATGGTAATACCTATCATAATTGGAGGGTTTGGAAATTGATTAGTACCATTAATATTGGGAGCTCCTGATATAGCATTTCCACGAATAAATAATATAAGATTTTGATTACTACCTCCTGCTCTTTCTTTATTATTAGTGAGAAGAATGGTAGAAAATGGAGCTGGAACAGGGTGAACGGTTTACCCACCTCTCTCTGCTGGAATTGCTCATGGTGGAGCTTCAGTTGATTTAGCAATTTTTTCTTTACATTTGGCCGGAATTCCTTCAATTTTAGGAGCTGTAAATTTTATTACAACTGTAATTAATATACGATCAACAGGAATCACACTAGACCGAATACCTTTATTTGTTTGATCAGTTGTTATTACTGCTTTATTACTTTTATTATCATTGCCAGTATTAGCTGGAGCTATTACTATATTATTAACAGGCCGAAATTTAAATACTTCATTTTTTGACCCAGCTGGAGGAGGAGACCCAATTTTTTACCAACATTTATTTTGATTTTTTGGACATCCTGAAGTATATATTTTAATTCTACCTGGATTTGGAATAATTTCTCATATTATTAGTCAAGAATCTGGTAAAAAGGAAACTTTCGGTTCTTTAAAAATAATCTATGCTATACTTGCTATTGGATTATTAGGGTTTATTGTATGAGCTCACCATATATTTACAGTAGGAATAGATGTAGATACTCGAGCTTATTTTACTTCTGCAACTATAATTATTACCGTTCCTACTGGTATTAAAATTTTTAGATAATTAGCAACTTTACACGGAACTCAACTTTCTTACTCTCCAGCTATTTTATGAGCTTTAGGATTTGTATTTTTATTTACAGTCGGAGGATTAACAGGAGTAGTATTAGCTAATTCATCAGTTGATATTATTCTTCATGATACTTATTATGTTGTAGCTCACTTCCATTATGTATTATCAATAGGAGCTGTATTTGCTATTATAGCAGGGTTCATCCACTGATACCCTTTATTTACAGTATTAACATTAAATGCTAAATGATTAAAAAGTCAATTTATCATTATATTTATTGGAGTAAATTTAACATTTTTCCCTCAACATTTTTTAGGGTTAGCTGGTATACCTCGACGTTATTCAGAAATGTAGTATCAACTATTGGGTCTTCAATTTCATTATTAGGTATTTTATTCTTTTTTTATATTATTTGAGAAAGTTTAGTATCACAACGACAAGTAATTTACCCAATTCAATTAAATTCATCTATCGAATGATACCAAAATACACCCCCTGCTGAACATAGATATTCTGAATTACCTCTTTTAACAAATTAATTTCTAATATGGCAGATTAGTGCAATGGATTTAAGCTTCATATATAAAGTATTTCACTTTTATTAGAAAATTAATGTCTACATGAGCTAATTTAGGTTTACAAGATAGAGCTTCTCCTTTAATGGAACAATTAATTTTTTTTCACGATCACGCATTATTAATTTTAGTTATAATTACTGTATTAGTTGGATATTTAATATTCATATTATTTTTTAATAATTCCTTTTGCATGGGCAACTTATTGAAATAATTTGAACTATTCTACCAGCAATTATTTTATTATTTATTGCTCTTCCTTCTTTACGATTATTATATTTATTAGATGAAATTAATGAACCTTCAGTTACTTTAAAAAGTATTGGTCATCAATGATACTGAAGTTATGAATATTCTGATTTTAATAATATTGAATTTGATTCTTATATAATTCCTACAAATGAATTAGCAACTGATGGATTTCGATTATTAGATGTTGATAATCGAGTAGTTTTACCTATAAACTCACAAATTCGAATTTTAGTAACAGCTGCAGATGTAATTCATTCTTGAACAATCCCAGCTTTAGGAGTTAAGGTTGATGGAACCCCAGGTCGATTAAATCAAACAAATTTTTTTATTAACCGACCATGTTTATTTTATGGACAATGTTCAGAAATTTGTGGAGCTAATCATAGTTTTATACCAATTGTAATTGAAAGTGTTCCTGTAAATTATTTTATTAAATGAATTTCTAGTAATAATTCTTCATTAGATGACTGAAAGCAAGTACTGGTCTCTTAAACCATCCAATAGTAAATTAGCACTTACTTCTAATGAATAAAAAATTAGTTAAATATATAACATTAGTATGTCAAACTAAAATTATTAAAGTATTAATATTTTTTAATTCCACAAATAGCCCCAATTAGATGATTATTATTATTTATTATTTTCTCTATCACATTTATTTTATTTTGTTCTATTAACTATTATTCTTATATACCAACTTCCCCTAAATCTAACGAATTAAAAAATATTAACTTAAATTCAATGAATTGAAAATGATAACAAATTTATTTTCTGTATTTGACCCTTCAGCTATTTTTAATTTATCTTTAAATTGATTAAGAACATTCTTAGGACTTTTAATAATTCCTTCAATTTACTGACTTATGCCTTCTCGATATAATATTTTTTGAAATTCTATTTTATTAACACTTCATAAAGAATTTAAAACTTTATTAGGACCTTCAGGACATAATGGATCAACATTTATTTTTATTTCATTATTCTCATTAATTTTATTTAATAATTTTATAGGATTATTTCCTTATATTTTTACAAGAACAAGTCATTTAACTTTAACTTTATCTTTAGCATTACCTTTATGATTATGTTTTATATTATATGGATGAATTAATCATATTCAACATATATTTGCTCATTTAGTACCTCAAGGAACACCTGCAGTTCTTATACCATTTATAGTATGTATCGAAACTATTAGAAATATTATTCGACCGGGAACATTAGCTGTTCGATTAACAGCTAATATAATTGCTGGACATTTATTATTAACTTTATTAGGAAATACAGGACCTTCTATGTCTTATTTATTAGTAACATTTTTATTAGTAGCTCAAATTGCCCTATTAGTTTTAGAATCAGCTGTAGCTATAATTCAATCTTATGTATTTGCCGTATTAAGTACTTTATACTCTAGAGAAGTAAATTAATTATAATGTCTACACATTCAAACCACCCTTTTCATTTAGTTGATTATAGCCCTTGACCTTTAACAGGAGCAATTGGAGCTATAACAACTGTATCAGGTATAGTAAAATGATTTCATCAATATGATATTTCATTATTTTTATTAGGTAATATTATTACTATTTTAACAGTTTATCAATGATGACGAGATGTATCTCGAGAAGGAACATATCAAGGATTACATACTTATGCTGTAACTATTGGATTACGATGAGGAATAATTTTATTTATTTTATCAGAAGTTTTATTTTTTGTAAGTTTTTTTTGAGCATTCTTTCATAGAAGATTATCTCCAGCAATTGAATTAGAAGCTTCATGACCTCCTTTAGGTATTATTTCATTCAATCCTTTTCAAATTCCTCTTATAAATACAGCTATTTTATTGGCTTCAGGAGTAACTGTAACTTGAGCTCATCATAGTTTAATAGAAAGAAATCATTCACAAACAACTCAAGGTTTATTTTTTACTATTTTATTAGAAATTTATTTTACAATTTTACAAGCTTATGAATATATTGAAGCCCCATTTACTATCGCCGATTCAGTTTATGGATCAACATTTTACATGGCTACTGGATTTCATGGAGTCCATGTTTTAATTGGAACAACTTTTTTATTAGTATGTTTGTTACGACATTTAAATAATCATTTTTCAAAAAATCATCATTTTGGATTTGAAGCAGCTGCATGATATTGACATTTTGTAGATGTAGTATGATTATTTTTATATATTACAATTTACTGATGAGGAGGTTAAACTACTATCATTAAAATTATCTATATAGTATAAAATTATATTTGACTTCCAATCATAAGGTCTATTAATAAATAGTATAGATAATTTTCTCTATTATTATTATTGCTTCTTTAATTTTATTAATTACAACTGTCGTTATATTCTTAGCTTCAATTTTATCAAAAAAAGCATTTATTGACCGAGAAAAAAGATCTCCATTTGAATGTGGATTTGACCCAAAATCATCTTCTCGACTTCCATTTTCACTACGATTTTTTTTAATTACTATTATTTTTTTAATTTTCGATGTAGAAATTGCCTTAATTCTACCAATAATTATTATTTTAAAATATTCAAATATTATAATTTGAACAATTACTTCAATTATTTTTATTTTAATTTTATTGATTGGTCTTTATCATGAATGAAATCAAGGTATATTAAATTGATCTAATTAAAATAGGGTTGTAGTTAATTATAACATTTGATTTGCATTCAAAAAGTATTGAATATTCAATCTACCTTAAATAGAATATGAAGCGATTAATTGCAGTTAGTTTCGACCTAACCTTAGGTAAATTTACCCTTATTCTTTAATTGAAGCCAAAAAGAGGCGTATCACTGTTAATGATATAACTGAGAATTATCTCCAATTACGGAAGTATGGTGATCAAGTAAAAGCTGCTAACTTTTTTCTTTTAATGGTTAAATTCCATTTATACTTCTATTTATATAGTTTAAATAAAAACTTTACATTTTCATTGTAATAATAAAATATATTATTTTTATAAATTACTAAAATAAATTCACTATATTCAAAGATTAATTAATCTCCATAACATCTTCAATGTCATACTCTATATATAAGCTATTTGAATATAAAAATAATAAAAAATTAAATAAAATTAAAATTCAAAATACAAATAATATTAAATAAATTTTTAAACTATTATTATGTATTAAAAATAAAGTTTTTGAATAATCAGTTAATTTTTGGTATAAATGTTGACCTCCAAAATATTCTGACCAACCTTGATCAAAACTTTTTACCACTAACTGACCATAATTTAATGGATAAGAAATTATTCCATAAGTTCTAATATATGGTATAAATCATATTGACCCTAAAAAAACAACTAAATTATAATTTAATAAAGATGTATTTAAAGTATATATATTTCTTATCGAAATTAAATAACCTGATAAACCTCCAAAGATACATACAAATAATGTTAATAATTTTAAATAAAAAGGTAAACAAATTATATAAGGAATAGGAAAAATTAACCAATTTAATATTCTCCCTCCAATAATTCTTATAATTAATAAACCTAATATCCCTCGAAGTATAACTCAACTTTCATCATTTAACATATTTAAACTTCCACAATTTAAATCACCAGTTATAGAATAATAAACTAATCGAAAAGAATAACTAACAGTTAAACCTGTGGAAAAAAAATATAAAAAAAATGAAAATATATTATTATTTCTAATTCTAACAATTTCTAAAATTATGTCCTTAGAATAAAATCCAGCTAAAAAAGGTATCCCACATAAAGCTAAATTAGAAACATTAAAACAAGCAGACGTTAAGGGTATGTGAATTCTTAATCCTCCTATTAAACGAATATCTTGAGAATTATTTATATTATGAATAATAGCTCCAGCACATATAAATAATAAAGCCTTAAATAAAGCATGAGTTAATAAATGAAACATAGCTAATTTATAAAATCCTATAGATAAAATTCTTATTATTAAACCTAATTGTCTTAAAGTAGATAAAGCAATAATTTTCTTTAAATCAAATTCAAAATTAGCCCCCAATCCAGCCATAAATATAGTTAAACCTGATAATAAAAGTAACAACTGGCCTAATCAAGAAGTTCTTAAAATAATATTAAACCGAATTAATAAATAAACTCCAGCTGTTGCTAAAGTTGATGAATGAACTAAAGCAGATACAGGAGTAGGAGCTGCTATAGCAGCTGGTAACCAAGAAGAAAAAGGAATTTGTGCTCTTTTAGTTATAGCAGCTAACATTACTAAACTTCCAATTATCAATATTTCAAATTCATTTTGTATAACTTCTAAATAAAAAATATAATTTCATCTTCCATAATTTAATATTCAAGCAATAGCTAAAAGAAGAGCTACATCCCCAATTCGATTAGATAAAGCAGAAGAAACTAATCCTAAACCGTCTCACCCTAATAAAATTCTAATTAAATTAGGACTAATAATTAATAATATTATTGATAAAACAAATATTAACACTAATATAATAAATCGATTAATATTTTCATCTCTTCTTATATACTCCTTTCTATAAAAAATTACTAATGAAGCAATTATTAAAACAAAAGATATAAATAATAAACTTATTCAATCAAATAAAAAAGTTATTACAATTCTTATAGAATTTAAAGAAACAACTTCTCATTCAATAAAATAAATTATATTATTCAGTAAAAAATATAATCTTAATAAAAAACATGATAAACTAACAGAAATTTAATTAACAAATCTAATTCTACAAATTGATAAATATTTCACGATCTAAAATGAATTATTTCATATCACTAACACCACAAATTAGTATTTTTATTAAACTATTTAAATATAATCAAAATATACATGATTCTCTTTTAAAAATTAATAAATTTAAAGGTAATCAATGTAATAATATTAACAAATATTCTCGAATTTTACCTCCTCTAAAAGAGTAAACTCCAGAAAATAATTTTCCACGTTGACTAAAAGAATATAAATATAAAGAATATATAAAATATATAAAATCTAAAAAATGATAAAAATGATAATATAATTATTGAAATTCATGATCAAGAAACAATTCTATTTAACAAAGAAATTTCTCCTAATAAATTTAATGTAGGCGGAGCAGCTATATTAGCTGATCTTAATAAAAATCATCATAAAGTTATAGCAGGTATAAAATTTAATAAGCCCTTATTAATTAATATACTACGACTTCCTAAACGTTCATAAGAAACATTAGCTAAACAAAATAATCCAGAAGAACACAGACCATGAGCAATTATTAAAGTGTATGAACCACATAACCCTCAATAAGTTATTGTTAATAAACCTGCTAAAACAATTCCTATATGAGCAACAGAAGAATAAGCAATTAATGCCTTTAAATCCATTTGACGCAAACATACTAATCTCACTAATACTCCTCCTACTAATCTAATTCTAATTCAAATAAAACTATATTTTAAATTTATTAATTGTAAAAAAGAAATAACTCGTAATATTCCATAACCTCCTAATTTTAATATAATCCCAGCCAAAATTATAGAACCAGAAACTGGTGCTTCAACATGAGCTTTGGGTAATCATAAATGAACTAAAAATATTGGTATTTTCACTAAAAAAGCGCATAATAAACAAAAATATAGTAAATCATAATTAAATATAAAATTATTTATTAAATAAAAATTTATTGAATAAATTTATTATAAATAAACTTATTCTTCTAAATGTTAAAACTAACAACAACAATAAAATTACAATATTTAATAAAAATAAATTTTTATAATTATTATATTTATTAACTCTTTCTCTAGCTAATAATATTAAAGAACAAATTCATAATCTTAATAGTATTAATCCATAAGAAAGTATATCACAACCTAAAAAATAAGAAATTTCTGATCAATAATTTATAAAATTATTTATTAATAAAAAAATAAATCTAATAAAAAATAATATAATTTGAACCATTCAATATATATTATTAATAAAACAAACAGGAGTTAAAAATAATAAAAAAAAAATAATTTTTAACATTATATAATTCTAAAAGATTGAAAATAATCATTACCATGTGTACGAATTATAGAAACTAAAACAGATAAACCTAAAGCTCCTTCACATACTCTAAAAGTTAAAAATATTATTCTAAAATAATTTTCATAATTTAACATATTTAAATAAATAAATAATATAAAAAATAATATTAAAACAATAAATTCTAAACTTAAAAGTATAGAAAGTAAATGTTTTCGATTAGAAACAAAACAAAATAAACCTAAAATAAATAAAATTATAGGTAAACTTCAATATAAAATTATAATCATTAGTTTTAATAGTTTAACAAAAACATTGGTCTTGTAAATCAAAAATAAGATTTTTTCTTTTAAAACTTCAAGAGAAAAGAAATTTCTTTTTCATTAATCCCCAAAATTAATATTTTAAATAAACTACCTCTTGAAATTATTCAATTAATTTTATACTCTTTAATTATTACTACTTCTATTATTTTTTAAAATATAATCCATCCATTAGCTTTAGGATTAACTTTATTAATTCAAACAATTTTTGTTTGTTTAATTTCAGGATTAATAACTAAAAGTTTCTGATATTCATATATTTTATTTTTAATTTTTTTAGGAGGAATACTTGTTTTATTTATTTATGTTACTTCATTAGCTTCAAATGAAATATTTAATTTATCAATTAAACTTACTTTATTTTCTGCTTTTATTTTATTTATTATACTAATTTTATCTTTTATTGTTGATAAAACTTCTATTTCATTATTTTTAATAAATAATGAAATAGAATCAATTATAAATATAAATTCATATTTAACAGAAAATTCTTTATCTTTAAATAAATTATATAATTTTCCTACTAATTTTATCACTATTTTATTAATAAACTATCTTTTAATTACTTTAATTGTAGTAGTAAAATTATTTAAGGGACCTATTTGAATAATATCTTAATTAATGAATAAACCTTTACGAACTTCCCACCCTTTATTTAAAATTGCTAATAATGCATTAGTAGATTTACCAGCTCCAATTAATATTTCAAGTTGATGAAATTTTGGATCTTTACTTGGTTTATGTTTAATTATTCAAATTTTAACAGGATTGTTTTTAGCAATACATTATACTGCAGATGTTAATTTAGCATTTTATAGAGTTAATCATATTGGCCGAGATGTTAATTATGGTTGATTACTACGAACTTTACACGCTAACGGTGCATCATTTTTTTTATTTGTATTTATTTACATGTAGGTCGAGGAATTTATTACGGATCATATTTATTTACCCCAACTTGATTAGTAGGAGTGATTATTTTATTTTTAGTTATAGGAACAGCCTTTATAGGATATGTTTTACCTTGGGGACAAATATCATTTTGAGGAGCTACTGTTATTACAAATCTTTTATCAGCAATTCCTTATTTAGGAATAGACTTAGTTCAATGATTATGAGGGGGATTCGCTGTTGATAACGCTACTTTAACTCGATTTTTTACATTTCATTTTATTTTACCATTTATTGTTCTTGCTATAACAATAATTCATTTACTATTTTTACACCAAACAGGATCTAATAATCCTATTGGATTAAATTCTAATATTGATAAAATTCCTTTCCATCCTTATTTTACATTTAAGGATATTGTAGGTTTTATTGTAATAATTTTTATTTTAATTTCATTAGTATTAATTAGTCCTAATTTATTAGGAGACCCAGATAATTTTATTCCAGCTAATCCTTTAGTTACACCTGCTCATATTCAACCAGAATGATATTTTTTATTTGCTTACGCAATTTTACGTTCAATTCCTAATAAATTAGGAAGAGTTATTGCATTAGTTTTATCAATTGCAATTTTAATAATTTTACCTTTTTATAATTTAAGAAAATTCCGAGGAATTCAATTTTACCCAATTAATCAAATTTTATTTTGATCTATATTAGTTATAGTAATTTTATTAACATGAATTGGAGCACGACCAGTTGAAGAACCTTATGTATTAATTGGACAAATTTTAACTGTTATTTATTTTTTATATTATTTAATTAATCCATTAGTTACAAAATGATGAGATAATTTATTAAATTAATAGTTAATGAGCTTGAACAAGCATATGTTTTGAAAACATAAGATAGAATTTAATTTTCTATTAACTTTACTAAAATAAATTCACTATAATAAAGAAAATAATAAAATTTTAAAACCAATAAAAAATAATAAATAATTTAAAGAAAATGATAAAAAACATTTTCATGCTAAATATATTAATTTATCATAACGAAATCGGGGTAAAGTCCCACGAGCTCAAATAAAAACAAAAGAAATAAAAGTTAATTTAACATAAAATAATAAATTAAAAACATCACATCCTAAAAAAATTACACAAAATAATATTCTTATAAATAAAATTCTTGCATATTCAGCTATAAAAATTAAAGCAAATCCTCCTCTTCTATATTCTACATTAAACCCAGAAACTAATTCTGATTCTCCTTCAGCAAAATCAAAAGGTGTTCGATTAGTTTCAGCTAAAGAGAAGTTAATCAAACTAAAGCTATAGGAAATAAAATAATTAAAAACCATATATAAATTTGATAATTAAAAAAATAAATTATATTATATCTACCAATTAAAAAAATAAATGATAATAAAATTAAAGCCAATCTAACTTCATATGAAATAGTTTGAGCTACAGCTCGTAATCCTCCTAATAATGCATAATTAGAATTTGAAGATCAACCAGCTACTATAACAGTATATACACCTAATCTTGTACAACATACAAAAAATAAACCTCCTAAATTAAAAGAATACAATTTAACAAAAAATGGCATACATATTCAAACAAATAAAGATAAAAATAAAGAAAAAGTTGGAGAAATATAATATCTTAAATAATTAGATAATAATGGATAAGTTTGTTCTTTTGCAAATAATTTAATTGCATCACAAAAAGGTTGAGGAATTCCTATTAAACCAACTTTATTAGGACCTTTACGAATTTGAATATAACCTAAAACTTTACGTTCTAATAAAGTTAAAAAAGCTACACTTACTAATACACAAATTACTAATAATAAACTTCCAATTAATGATAAAACAAATTCTATATAAAACAAGTACTATTTGTAAAATAATTTACATAAATAAATTCTAAATTTATTGCACTAATCTGCCAAAATAGTTTTATATTAATAATATTCATATTTAAAAATATAATTATTTTAATATTTGGTCCTTTCGTACTAAAATATTATAATTTTTTAAAGATAGAAACCAACCTGGCTTACACCGGTTTGAACTCAGATCATGTAAGAATTTAAAAGTCGAACAGACTTAAAATTTGAACGGCTACACCCAAAATTATATCTTAATCCAACATCGAGGTCGCAATCTTTTTTATCGATATGAACTATCCAAAAAAAATTACGCTGTTATCCCAAAAGTAACTTAATTTTTTAATCATTATTAATGGATCAATTATTCATAAATTAATGTTTTTAAAAATTAAAAGTTTTTTAAATTTTAATATCACCCCAATAAAATATTTTAATTTATTAAAATTAAATTAATCTTTATAATTAAAATAAACAAAATATAAAGATTTATAGGGTCTTCTCGCCTTTTAAATAAATTTTAGCTTTTTGACTAAAAAATAAAATTCTAAGAAAAAATTTAAATGAAACAGTTAATATTTTAATATTTTTTTAATATTTTAAAAATGTATTTTATAGCTTATCCCATAAAATATTAAAATTATAAATTATTTAATTAATAAAATTAAAAAAATAAATTTATAATTTCTAAATTAAATTTATTTCTTAAAAAACTAGATACCTTTAAAAACGAATAACATTTCATTTCTAATATAATATTTTAAATAATTTTATCACATTAACTTATATATTATATTAACTCTTTTAAAATCGAGAAAAATAAATATTTATTTTTTATTTAATAAACGCTGATACACAAGGTACAAAAAATTAAATTTTCTTTTATAATAAAATGTTTTCAAATTATTTCAATTTTCTTTTACAATACTAATAAACTATTATTAAAATTATTTTTTCTTTAAACAATACTAAAACTTTAAAATTTATAGTTATTTCTAATATTTTCATTAAAATAATTTAAATTAATAAATAAAATATAATCAATTTATATTGATTTGCACAAAAATCTTTTCAATGTAAATGAAATACTTTACTTTATAAGCTTTAAATTGTCATTCTAGATACATTATAATTTAATAAAATTAAAAATATCAATAATTTATCATTATTATAATATAGTATATATATATATATATATATATATATATATATATATATATATATATATTATACATATACATATAAAATAAGTATTTAAAATATACTAAAAAATTTAATTTTAATAATTAAATAAAATTTAAAATTTATTAAATTAATTCATTAATAATAAAAAATCTTTTTTTTTTTTTTTTAAATTTTTTGTATACTAAGTTCAAGATTAATAGATAATCTATATATATATATAAATATTTAATATAATATATTATATATTATATATATATTATATTATATAGTTAACAATTTAAACAAAAAATTTCACAATCCAAAAATGGTAATATAAATGGTAAAAAAATCTATATTCAAATATTTATCTAAAATCTCTTGGATTTATATAAATAATATAATAGTTTAAATAATTATTATTAATTTATAAATTTATATATTGTTGATAATTTATATTACATATATATATATATAGAAAAATTTAATTATTTAATTTAATTTAATATTTTTATTAAAAATTTAACTAAAATGTATTATTTACTATAAAATAATAAATATTTAATAAAATTTAATAGTAAATAAATAAAAAAAAAAAAAAAGGATTTTTTATTTATAATGAATTGCCTGATAAAAAGGGTTACCTTCATAGGGTAAATTATGCAGTTTTTCTGCATTTATTGACTGATTTATTTGTTGTTAGTTACAAAGATTTTTTATATTTAATAGAATTAAACTATTTCTAAAAGTATCAAAAACTTTTGTGCGTCATACACCAAAATATATTTATATTTATTATTTATAAAAAGATAAGCTAATTAAGCTACTGGGTTCATACCCCATTTATAAAGGTTATAATCCTTTTCTTTTTAATTTTTAATAACTCCTCAAAAATTTTATTTATTACAATTATAATTATTGGAACACTAATCACAGTTACATCTAATTCTTGGTTAGGAGCTTGAATAGGTTTATAAATTAATTTGTTATCTTTTATCCCCCTATTAAGAGATAATAATAACGTAATATCAACTGAAGCCTCTTTAAAATATTTTTTAACTCAAGCTTTAGCATCAACTGTACTGTTATTTTCTTCAATTTTATTAATATTGAAAAATAATATAAATAACGAAATTAATGAATCTTTTACATCAATAATTATTATATCAGCTTTACTATTAAAAAGTGGAGCCGCTCCTTTTCATTTTTGATTCCCTAATATAATAGAAGGATTAACATGAATAAATGCTTTAATATTAATAACTTGACAAAAAATTGCCCCATTAATACTAATTTCTTATTTAAACATTAAAAATTTATTATTAATTAGAGTAATTTTATCAGTAATTATTGGAGCTCTTGGAGGATTAAATCAAACTTCTTTACGAAAATTAATAGCTTTTTCTTCTATTAATCATTTAGGATGAATATTAAGATCATTAATAATTAGTGAATCTATTTGATTTATTTATTTTTTATTTTATTCATTTTTATCTTTTATTTTAACATTTATGTTTAATATTTTTAAATTATTTCATTTAAATCACTTATTTTCTTGATTTGTTAATAGAAAAATTTTAAAATTTTCATTATTTATAAATTTTTTATCATTAGGGGGATTGCCTCCATTTTTAGGATTTTTACCTAAATGACTTGTAATTCAACAATTAACATTATGTAATCAATATTTTTTATTAACATTAATAATAATATCAACTTTAATTGCATTATTTTTTTATCTTCGAATTTGTTACTCAAAATATTAAATTATTTTGAAAATAATTGAGTCATAGAAATAAATATAAATAGTAGTAATACGAATTTATATTTAATTATAACTTTTTTTTTCAATTTTTGGGTTATTCTTAAATTCTTTATTTTTTTATATTTTAAGGCTTTAAGTTAATAAAACTAATAGCCTTCAAAGCTGTAAGTAGAGGGCATCCCTTTAAGCCTTAGTAAAATTTTACTCCTTCAAAATTGCAGTTTGATGTCATTATTGACTATAAGACCAATTTTATTGATTAAGAAGAATAACTCTTATAAATAGATTTACAATCTACCGCCTAAACTTTAGCCACTTAATCCAATCGCGACAATGATTATTTTCTACAAATCATAAGGATATTGGAACTTTATATTTTATTTTTGGAGCTTGAGCCGGAATAGTAGGAACATCTTTAAGAATTTTAATTCGAGCTGAATTAGGACATCCAGGAGCATTAATTGGGGATGATCAAATTTATAATGTAATTGTTACTGCCCATGCTTTTATTATAATTTTTTATGGTAATACCTATCATAATTGGAGGGTTTGGAAATTGATTAGTACCATTAATATTGGGAGCTCCTGATATAGCATTTCCACGAATAAATAATATAAGATTTTGATTACTACCTCCTGCTCTTTCTTTATTATTAGTGAGAAGAATGGTAGAAAATGGAGCTGGAACAGGGTGAACGGTTTACCCACCTCTCTCTGCTGGAATTGCTCATGGTGGAGCTTCAGTTGATTTAGCAATTTTTTCTTTACATTTGGCCGGAATTTCTTCAATTTTAGGAGCTGTAAATTTTATTACAACTGTAATTAATATACGATCAACAGGAATCACACTAGACCGAATACCTTTATTTGTTTGATCAGTTGTTATTACTGCTTTATTACTTTTATTATCATTGCCAGTATTAGCTGGAGCTATTACTATATTATTAACAGACCGAAATTTAAATACTTCATTTTTTGACCCAGCTGGAGGAGATCCAATTTTATACCAACATTTATTTTGATTTTTTGGACATCCTGAAGTATATATTTTAATTCTACCTGGATTTGGAATAATTTCTCATATTATTAGTCAAGAATCTGGTAAAAAGGAAACTTTCGGTTCTTTAAAAATAATCTATGCTATACTTGCTATTGGATTATTAGGGTTTATTGTATGAGCTCACCATATATTTACAGTAGGAATAGATGTAGATACTCGAGCTTATTTTACTTCTGCAACTATAATTATTGCCGTTCCTACTGGTATTAAAATTTTTAGATGATTAGCAACCTTACACGGAACTCAACTTTCTTACTCTCCAGCTATTTTATGAGCTTTAGGATTTGTATTTTTATTTACAGTCGGAGGATTAACCGGAGTAGTATTAGCTAATTCATCAGTTGATATTATTCTTCATGATACTTATTATGTTGTAGCTCACTTCCATTATGTATTATCAATAGGAGCTGTATTTGCTATTATAGCAGGGTTCATCCACTGATACCCTTTATTTACAGTATTAACATTAAATGCTAAATGATTAAAAAGTCAATTTATCATTATATTTATTGGAGTAAATTTAACATTTTTCCCTCAACATTTTTTAGGGTTAGCTGGTATACCTCGACGTTATTCAGAAATGTAGTATCAACTATTGGGTCTTCAATTTCATTATTAGGTATTTTATTCTTTTTTTATATTATTTGAGAAAGTTTAGTATCACAACGACAAGTAATTTACCCAATTCAATTAAATTCATCTATCGAATGATACCAAAATACACCCCCTGCTGAACATAGATATTCTGAATTACCTCTTTAAACAAATTAATTTCTAATATGGCAGATTAGTGCAATGGATTTAAGCTTCATATATAAAGTATTTCACTTTTATTAGAAAATTAATGTCTACATGAGCTAATTTAGGTTTACAAGATAGAGCTTCTCCTTTAATGGAACAATTAATTTTTTTTCACGATCACGCATTATTAATTGTAGTTATAATTACTGTATTAGTTGGATATTTAATATTCATATTATTTTTTAATAATTACGTAAATCGATTCCTAAAGTGTTACAATTGCGGCGCAAAAAGGTCACACATCTGCGAATTGCGAAAACAAAAACTAGGGACGAAAATGTTTTCAGTGTAAAAATTGAAAATTTCTAGTGAAGGCGTGAAAGTAACCAAACCACGCAGTGCCGACGAAGAGATCAGTTCAATTTTTAAAATTGACACTAAATACTGCGAAGCAGTTGTCACTGACATCGAACCATCAGAAAGTGTATGTGTCCGAGGTAGTATACAAAGCTGTCCAGAACTATCAACTGGTAAGCACGAAATCCACAAACATTCAAATTAGTTTGATCCTTAACGACGATATGCCGATACACTCACGACCTCGAAGACTTTCGAATGTCGAGCGACCAATGGCTAAAAGACGGTGTAATTGAAATCTCCGAGTCGGAATACAGCAGCCCAGTTGTCCTAGTTAAAAAACGTGACGGATCTCATCGCCTATGCATCGATTACAGACGAATCAATAAACTCATCGTCAGAGACCATTTTACTCTCCCTTTGATCGAGGATCAATTTGACAGATTACAGGGCGCGCGTATATTTAGCTCGATTGGTTTGAAAATCGGGTACTTCCACGTCGGTATAGAAAAAGAGTGTCGCAAGTATACGTCGTCACACACAACGGACAGTTTCAGTTTCGTCGAGTTCCTTTCGGGCTTTCCAATTCGCCGAGCGTATTCCAAGGATACGTGAATGCTATCTTCAGAAACCTGACATGTAAAGGAGTGGCCATACCGTAAGTCGATGACATTATAATCCCTGCAAAAACGGAGAAAGAAGCTGTAGAAAACATAATCGAAGTTCTAAAGAGATGCTCAGAGTATGGACTTTTAATTAACTTCAACAAATGTCATTTTCTGAAAACCAAAATCGAGTAATTGGGTCACATAATTGAAAATCAAAAAATAAGTCCATCGATGTCCAAAACACATGCTGTGACATCGTTTCCTGTTCCGACTAACCTGAAACAGTTACAGTGTTTCCTTGGCTTAGTGGGCAAAGTTCAGGGTCTACTTACTGGGTTTGCGATTTAGACTCATAACAGACTGTAATGCTCCAGCCAAGATCATAGAAAAAAGGATCTTTGCACCCGAATAGCTCGCTGGTTTCTTCAATTACAAAAGTTCGAATAAGTCGTTGAACACCGAGCTGGCACTCGAATTCGCAACGCAGATGCCCTAAGTCGTGACGATGATAACATGATGATGATAACAGAGATATCATTACTTAACAGAATCAAGAATATGCAGGTTCAAGACGACCAGCTTAAAGCAATCATAGACATTCTAGCAGAAAAGACGACCCATAACAATTACTTCTTGAAATTGGGACTCAAACACAAAGTGGTTGACGACTGTGCACTCATTGTTGTTCCTTTCGGTATGCAACGAGAAAGTATCAAGCAAGCACTCGAACACCGTCACTTCTCTGTCAAGAAGTGTAAAGAGATCATTGGTAAGGAGTTCTACATACCGAAGCTGGCAGAGAAGATTCAGAAGTGTAAAAGCTGCTGTTCACCATGAATTGTCAGCAACCGTAAGAAGGATAAGTAGGAGGGCGAACTTCATCCACTCAGCAAGGACGAAAATCCGCTGCAGACGTATCACATCGATTTCCTTGGCCCTTTGGACTCGACTCACAAGCAGTATAAGCACATACTTGCATTAATCGATAGTTTCACCAAATTTTGCTGGCTCTATCCGACCAAGACGACTTCTACCAAAGATGCTGTATCGAGACTTCAGGAGCAAAGCAAAATCTTTGGCAATCCTAGTCACATATTCTCTGACAAAAGATCTGCTTTCACGTCGGAGGAATTTCAACTGTAATAGAGAGTTCTAGACTTTCTATCGAAGATCCACGACAATGGTTTAAGTTTGTTAGCAGCGTACAGCAAGTCATCAACTTAACATTTTGCAGAAGCACTAAAGCAACGCCTTTTGAGTTACTTACGGGAACCAAGATGCGTCTCAAAGCCGACATACATATCCAGCAAATGTTAGGAGAAGAAATGATTCATATTTTTAAGAACGATCGATTTTGAAAATGCAAGAAGAAAACAACAAAAAGATACAACTTACGACGAAGGCCAGCATCAAAATACAAAGTCGGCGACTTAGTTGCTATTAGGAGAACACAGCTTGACCCAGGACTAAAGCTAAGGCCGAAGTATCTTAACCCATACCGCATTATAAGGGTGAAATTAAATGACACCTATGACGTAGCTAAAGACTCAGTATTCAGCGAAGGCCCAAGGCAGACGAGCACTTGCGCTGAGTATCTCAAGCCGTGGATACCTTATGACGACGATGAAGACGACGCATTCGAGGCGAGTGCAGTGTAGGATGGCCGATTTGTGGGAATGGTGTGGCAACCCAGATCAGCTGGTCTAAAAACGGGAGATTGGACAATACTAACGACGTGGCAAGCCTGCCAAAATTAAGGAGAAGAAGGAATCAAGAATTTGCAACGACGAAGAGAAGACGTGCAAAAACGACGCGAGTACAAAGGACGTGAAAAAACGCAGACGAAAATCTAAGATCTAGGAGTTTCTTCTTAAGCCCAATTTACTTAGAAGCTAAAGAGGTCTAAGTCTCGTAGCTGCGCTGCCAACACGGGAGCGGAGAGGCAACCTATGTATTCTTAAGTTTATAGCTATGCTCACTTAGTCTGGAGCGCGGAGTTGTATGCACATACATGAGGTCCGCTCGTGTTGCAATTATGCTGACACATGCACTTTCAGAGTGTGGGCCGAGGCACAAAGTGTTACAGTTCGTGCTCTTTAGTACTCTTGGTACAGTACATACTACATCTCCCTCCTTTTGAAAAATAACGTCATTTTCTAACGTTAATTTTACAAACTTTGAGAAAAAGAAAAATAGTATTTATAGCAATAAAATAAATTTTTTTTTTGGTTTTTAATTTGTTTTTCTATTTTTTGGCCATACGTGGTATAGGTATAGCAACCAGGTATTTAGATAAATCGAAGATGATTGTTACTGCGTATTCGTTTTCATTATTTTATTTTGTAAGTAGACCAACAGCATCTACAATTACTATATCGAAAGCTCTTTGTAGAGTTTCGGTTATAGTTAGTAGGGTCTTAGTATGTTTAGTCGTTTTGGACTTTTGGCATTTAGGACATTTCTTTATGTACTCTTTTACGTCGTTGGACATATTTTTCCAGTAATGGTGTCTCTGGACCTTGGCCAAGGGTTTTGTAATGCCTGTATGACCACCATGTTTTGGATCATCATGGAATGCAGACAATATAGCTCCTTTTTCTTTATTATTTTTTATTACGGTCACCGGGTTGAGTAGCGCTACTCTCAATAAATTACTGCCCATATTTTTCAAATTATCAATTGAAACACGTTCAACGATATTTTCCCACTTTGCCACTTTGAGTTTGCTGACTTTGTGAATACCGACCTGCTTTTCAAGCCTTTGAAAGAATTGACCTAAGTCAATGGTTGCTAACATCATCTTGCTGTAATTTTCTTTCCGTGCTTAAATAGACATATTTTATTATTTACATGCAAGGTCACTACTTTACGTACTTCATCAGTATTAATGACTTCATTTATTATTGTATTGTTATAATTACCTCGATCATTACCTCTACCGCGATAATTGTTTTTATAATTATTGCCACGATAATTCTTTCCACGTTGGGGGTACAATATGGAATTAGCAATGCCTGTCATTTCAATACTACTTTGTATGTACTTGGCGAAGGCTTCATTCATGGTTGCAAAATTGCCGGCTTCCAATATTGTTTTGAGGCAGCCATCCTCACAATTTTTGACCAGTATGGTGATGACTTCCTTGGTGCTGAATTTGTCAGCGTGTTCGGCCGATAGGCCTTCATCAATATACGCAGCTTCTAAGAGCTTTCGTAGGCTGTCATTTTCTATGGTGCATTTTTCTGCAGTTTTACCTTTTGGCTTGTTTTTGTCATTTTGGCTTTAACTACGTCGGAAGTTTCTCCGACTATAGTATCTTGCAGTTTTTTAATTATGGCTTCTATTGTTGTTTCTTTTTGTACCTTTCGTAAGGTTAACCAACTTCAAAGCTGTTACGAATATCTAAAAGTGTATCCTTTGCCCGTTAAACTCCGCGATGGCATTCGATATTTCTTTATGTATGCCGTTGGGGCAATTGTCTCATCATGAATTGTTGTTGGTTTTTTTTCTACAATGCTGTTGTTAAAATCCGAGTCGGTTAAGTCCTGGTTTGATAATTCAGATTAAATAAGGACTGCCGGAATAGTGAGGTTTTTATATATTTTTCCTCTATATAGGGATCTGTACAGGTAGGGTCGTCAGCCTCAGCTGATCTGGTGGATCTGATGTTTCTGACTCTTCTCCAGTTTCTATCTTCAACGGTGTGTTTAGGATAGTTGGTACTGGAATTTTTAAGTCGTACCTTTGCTTTATAGCTATTAGGTTATCCCGTAATTTGTTTTAATATTTTGATACCTGAAACCAATGGGCTTTGTTTAGCCTGTCTCTCTGTTCGTTTATTAGTAGACGCGCGTATTGAAACGGTTTACTAATATTTCGGCATGCTTGTTCACAGTGTTTTGCTGTGCTGGCCGGGGTCTTGATAATGACTTCTAAGATCTGTCAAAATCAATTTTTATATAATTTAGTTATTTTAATATTCATCCCATTCCATTATGTAAGCAATATTTTCTAGATTCTTAAAACCATCAATGAAAGATGTCCTCCAAGTATCTTGTTATTGATAATAGCGGACTTGATTTTTAGGGTCGGGACGGTGCCTAATACTATCGCCTTCTGGGTACTTGAGCAATATATCAAAGGAGAAAAGATTAAGTTATGCCTATACATGTACTCATATTCCTCCTTTTTCGATTATCGATAATACAATATTCTGAAAGTTTGGTTCCTTATCAAGAGTGATTCTAATACACTCTGTAGTATTCACATTTTATATTGTTTTTTTTTTATTTATTTGTTTATTTTCGTTGTACATTAGATAAGATTATTGGATAAAATATACATTTATATACAATATATCAATATATGGATATACATATTAATATTAGAAGGTTTGTGGTTCTTATTTTTTTTAACATCCTTTTATAATTATTGTTGGCGCTTTATATATTTTACATTTTGTTCAGATCATTAGCTTGGTTCTTATTTATGGCTCTCTTTATTATAAATTTATAATGAAACATATATGCCTTGTACAAAATAAATGAAGACAATGACTGATAAAAAAATGTTCCATAAATCTGTATTCCTAGTTTTGGATACGATTTTATTTATGACGTTTGCTGTGGAGTCCACTTTTTTTACGTCTACTAAATCCATTTTGGGTGTTTTTCCGTGACCTGCTATAAGATTTTTTATGTTAAACGTGTAATTTAATTTATAATTTATTTCCCTTTTAGTTTGGCTCATGTAGTTAAAAATCGCCTTATTGGGCCGTAGTTTTTTTTTAATTTGACTTCAACACTTTCTATATAATTGTGAGAAAACTACAGTGCGTGTCTTTTGTACACTTGGTACTGTGGGTAATCAATACATACATTTTATATGTGTGCATACTACAGCAAATCCCCTGTCAGTAACTATGTGGCGAGGATTGCCGAAAACTGCTGCTTGCCTTTCACGCTTTTCTAAGACTTCTTTGCTTCAAGTCGACTTCGTTGGATAACAACCGATTTTGAAAATCAATCCAGTTTTGTGAATTCTTTACACAACTTCTGGGTACGCCTGTTGTGATGTAAAGAAGCTGGAGTTCTTCACGGTTGCAGTACTGGTTAAATATTCCTGCAGTAAGAGAGGTGCACCATACAGTACCTTTGCGGCGAGGATTGCCGAAAACTGCTACTTGGTTCAGCTTTGTTAATAGGAGTAAGTAAGACTTACCCTTCTTTTGCAACTATTGGGAACAACTATAGAAAATAATACAAATATAAAACAACAAATAGAGACGGAACGCTTAAAAAACCCATGAATTGAAGAACACTGTTTCCAACATCCGTACCAGCCCGGTACAGAAGGCCGCAAGGACTGCATCCCAAACTGGGGAAGTCGAGTGGCAGAAAGCCAGCCGCCAATGCCTCCGCTTCGTGCGCACCTGCGCCTAAAGCAGCGACTATAGTATCTTTCAGTTTTTTAATTATGGCTTATATTGTTGTTTCTTTTTGTACCTTTCGTAAGGTTAAACAACTTCAAAGCTGTTACGAATATCTAAAAGTGTATCCTTTGCCCGTTAAACTCCGCGATGGCATTCGATATTTCTTTATGTATGCCGTTGGGGCAATTGTCTCATCATGAATTGTTGTTGGTTTTTTTTCTACAATGCTGTTGTTAAAATCCGAGTCGGTTAAGTCCTGGTCTGATAATTCAGATTAAATAAGGACTGCCGGAATAGTGAGGTTTTTATATATTTAAAGCAGCGGTAGGCACAGCCAAGGCGCTTGGGCCACACGCTAGCGCTAGCGGAATGGCAGACTGCTGCCCAGACTCTGCGCATGCAAGAAGCAACGTCGCCACACATTAAAATGGACAAGGACGGTGCTTCCAAACTACGGGCAAGATATACTCGCCCAAGAAGGTGCTCAGTCAAAATGGCAGCGCTCCCTAGAGCTACCAGGACCAATGGCGAAGAGATCTAAAGTCCATGTCATCGGTCTCATTCGCCGAGATTACCAAAGATCGAGTCCTACATGGTCTTGACGATAGAGGCGATCTGGAGATCAGGATCGCTAGAAATGAGTGGAGGAAATTGTCATCCCAGCTCACCCTCACTTCCCAGAGCATGATAGGGGAAAAGCCATGTTCATCGCCCTGCTGCACGGACGTCGGCTGGTATCAGGGCAGCGTCAAAGTGTTGGCTTGCGAAAGTCAGCGGTCAGCAGAGCTATATAAGCAGACGGCAAGCAAACTTGGCAAAGTCTATGAAAGGGAAACATTGTGGCACTCGACTGGTGTGACGTTCTCAGCAGGCCCCGAGCTCGGATCTGGCTCCCAGCTGCGATGAATGCAATCCGCATTTCTCTACGAAAGACTGGAAAGAGGATGTAAACAAGCAATTATAGTCCTGAACAACAAGTCTGTTGCTCCAGTCGAGGTTGCTCGAGGAGTGCTGAACTTCGGTTTCTGGGTCATTTCATTAGTCCGACTAATTCTTGATTATTGCGCTCCTATTTGGAGTCCCCAATATGGATGCATGGTGCATATATACTTAATCCGGTGAGTCTGTGCAACTACCATCCTACTCTAGTAGACTATAGTACTTCTTATTAACTTACCATCATAAGCTAACAGTAGAGCTATGCTGGGTATTACTTTTATTATAAATCTTATTTATGGTTATGTGGAGAGTCCCGACCTACTGGATTGCCTGCATTTTAACGTACCAAATAAAATCACTGGAAACTATATTGCGCTGGTATTAAATAATGGTATCTCTAATTATGCAATGCATGAACCTTTTAGAGTACTTTGCAATAGACTCAATACGGTTCCTACAGGAGTGTAGTACACAAGAAATGGTCGGACTGATGAAATAAAAAAGGTCTTTCTGACATAAAAATCATTAAATTCTTTCGGTCACCTGTTTACAATGGTAGTAATGTGATCCGAAAATTTAAGTGTAGGGTCTGTATGGACTGCAAGGTCGTCAGCATGCGTTATTCCATGTAACACACAACCACTCAAAGTATAAGTTGATTAGTTAGGGCTGACACGAAAAAAGATTATTGGTATACACTTAGAACCATTTTAATTTAATTAATTATCCATGCACCATGTTTGAGATCAGATTGGAAAACTAAACTTTGTGCGGGATTATTATATCGCAGACATAACTTAAAGTCATCTGCGTTCGAAAGTACACGTGAAGAAAGTCATTTATAAATAATGTAAGCAGGAGCGGGCCAAGATAAATTCCTTGTAATACACCGGACTTAATTCGGATTATGGATGAAAACGAGTTTTTAAAAACAACAGTTCGAGTCCTTCAAATAACTTAAGACCAATCTAAAACGATATCCGGACTTGAATTGGGTGATTTACAGATTCAAACGCCTTACTGAAATCAGTGTAAATTGCATCAGTCTGACGATATTTTCTAAAACAAAACAAATTAAATAAATTCCAAAAAGTTTGTTGTACTTGATCTACGTTATACAGTGTTGACAAGAGAATATAATGGACATACAACTGTGCTGCAAATGGGGCGTAATAATGTTCTCAAAGAGCTTTGGTGTAGCTGACTCCCTTGAAATACCTATATAATTATTTGCGTTTTATTTCCTCCCCTTTGAAGTGGGATAACAAACCACTCCTTCCATCCTATGTTTCTAAAGACAAAGTAGAAAGTTTGTGCAATGGTCTACACAAAGTCCAAGAAATCCGTCCGGACCCGGAGAGTAGACTGGTTTGATCCTTCGCATTGAAGTAAGCTTTCACTTATAACATGACGAAAATTCAAAAATTGGCTAAGCCTATAGCTGCAAAAAGAGCACAGGAAACACCGCTCTTAAATGAATATTCTTCCCTAGAATATGGAAAATTAAATTGTAGAATCGGGTCCAGATAGCATTCGGCTAGTGAGCTGCCACTCAAGCTCCACAAGAAGATATGTATTTCTTTGGATCTGGTCTATGCTGCAATGGTAGCCGGAGCCACTTCTCATATCGATTACATAGCTTACCAGGCCCGAATAGCCAAGGCATTTTGCATGAAAAATATTCTCTCGCGTTTTGCACTATGGCACGATGGTCTGTTGTCCAGTTGAAATCAACAACTTGCATTTCTTTAAATAACAGACAGTCACTATCTCAATATTCAAAACCAGAGTGCAAAGAGAGTGCTACGCAAGTAAAAGAGAGAGTTAGGGAGCGGATGAGAGTGATCGGTGGTGAGTAGCTGAGGAATGTTTCAAAAACAAAGTTTTATGCGGGAGTGCGATAGAGCGGGTAACTACCGATTGAACTATTATCACTCCACGCAGCATTTGGAAACTAATTTTATTAATCTAAACACAAAACAATCATTATGCACTGGCGAAGCGAACGAATGTTTTTTTTTTTTTTTTTTAAATTAAACCCCGATGGCTTTTGGACAAAAAGAATAAAAATCGGAGCGCAAGACAAAAACACGAATGTTCACTGAAAGAGCAAGCTAGCTTATTGCGCACGACTTGAAACAAATAATTAACAAATTATCCCCGAAACGATACGGCACCGATTTCAAAATCAAAGTATATATTTGCTGGCATTAATTCATGCACTTATTAATCGTGATTTTGAAAAACTATAGCAAAATTAATAATTTAAAGGAAGCTCCAATTTATTACTGAATTAGAAAAGAAAATTTAAAGAAAATCCAATCCAGTAATATCCTAAAAGACGCAAAGTTTCTGCGTTGCATGACATAAAAGTTTTCTATGTTATCCATACACCAATGTAACAATACTTTATTAAGCTTCTGTTGCATTACCGACATCAAAGGGAAATGCTTGGGGTGTACCTACATCCTTGGTTTGGCAATCTAGAATATACCTGTTTTCGTTTTAAGAAATATCTTCCTTTTTTAACAAAGCCTACTGAAATACAAAGTTGGGTTTAAAAGGGTAAAGAAAAAAATAGAACCAAGTTTCTTGTTTCTACCCGCATCTTTATTTCTATAATGTTAACTCCGTTGTCTCTGATGTTTCTGACTATTTGATATATTGACAAGACGACCAAGATAGAAAGATAGACGGTCAAATATAGAAAAAAAAGCCACAAGAAGAGTGATACATTTTAATACGCTACTCAAAGTGCCCACCCTCAAGATCCTTTTGTCAAGTGGTTCGTCTTAAGGATCTTTGAGAGTGACTACTGCCCCACTATGGCACTCCAACTTCCATAGTTCCCGGATATGGAAACTTTTAGTCATGCTTCAAGTTTAATTTTTATTTAAAACAAGAAAGGAAATAAACTTCGGCAAGCCGAAGTTTGTATGCCCTTTCAGTTATAAAAAATAATCAACGTTAGTAACATCATGTTAAATTTTGAAGGAATAATGCTAGCTCCTTTGATATTAAAAAAACAAATATACCATAATTTCTCTAACCATTTCTTTGACAGCTTTGTATTAGAGTCTTACGATTTTTTTAATTTATTTCTAAATTCTAAAAAATATAAGAAATTATATTCCCAATATTATAAGATAATATGTCAAAAAACGACGAAGCTATAATTTGTTTCATATTATTTATCCACCAATTTCCCGATCTTTCCTGTGACAGCTATATAATATAGACGTTCGATTTCAATACAGTTGAATTCCAAATTCAGAAAAAGGTTATAAAAGTATGTCAAAAACACCAAATATATCTATTTTTTATAGTATTTACTTACAATTTTCCGTTCGTTCCTATTATATGATACAGTCGTCAGACCTTAATGAAATTAAATTCAAAATTCTGAAATTCTGATTGAAATCATTATACCCTCTGCAAGGATATAAATATATTTTATCTCATAAGATGACCCAATTCGTTGTAATCAGTTCTTGTTTTCTTTTAAATTTATTAAACATAATTTCAGTATTATTATTAGTTTAAATTTTACTTTTATTTATTATTTAATTTTCATTTACTTATTTTTTCCTTTGATTCTCAGGTTATGTTCGCAACATTTGATTTCTTTTGCTTTGTTTGCCTTTATTTTTCATATTCTTTTAAATTTATTTGTTTACTTTTAATAACAATAGAAAAGAAGTGCGCTACAAAAAAGTGAAAGTGAAAAGTTTTGCGCGAGCTCCGGAAAAAATAGCTTAATAATGAAGAACACATAACTTAAAATACTGGAGTAGTGTAATTAAGGCAATAATACGCTAATAACAAACAATAATTAATGCTAAGCTCCGTAGACCAAAGAAAAAGTTATATCGCATATTTTTCAACCGGTGATACAGAAGAAGAAAGACCTTCTTGAAAGAGCAACTCAGCCCTACTGACCATTGACAGCGCGAAAGCACGGTCTTGTTCTCCCGCCCTACTCACACCACTTGCAATGTAGAACCCCACCCCCAGCTTCCACTCACAGCTCACCAGACACGAGCATTGCAACCTCGTTTATTTCTGCAATCGCTGCCACAACAACATCAACCAACAACGCGATTTCGAATTCGTCGTAAACTTCTGCAGCGCCGAAAAAAATTACAAAGCCAAATGTAAGTACGAGTGCCAATATCGGCAATATCGAACAACAAGAAGTGGGCTATACAGACTGGCAATGATCAAACTGAAGCTAAGTCCGCAAAATAAAATGGTTGAAAATAAACCGAAACTAAATTGCCGTAACAACAGCGAACAACCAGGGCCATCTAGTAACAACAGATTCGCCCTGTTGTCGGATATTGAAAATATACAATACGAAGCTGGACAGGCTGTACAAAAGAAGCCAAAGCCTCCACCAATTCACATAAGGGAACAGAACTTATAAGGCAATGAAAATTGTTGTGCTGGTCGGGAATGACAACTTTTATGTTACTCCTCTTGTCAAAGGAATATTCACGATACAAAGCTTCAAACTAAAACTGAAGATCAATTCAGATCTGTAACCAAATATCTAGACGAAGCTAAGAAGCTAAGAAACCACTCTTTAAGGTCGAACTGGAGCCAGAAAGCAGATTCTTAAAGAAAAATGAAGTGCACTCGATCTTCACATCAGGAATAACTGCGGGCTTCGATCAGTCTGCTTAGCTTGTGGAGGCTTCCAAAACTCCGAACCGTGCCCTGCAAGCAAAGAAGCTAACTGAGGAAAAAACCATACCGCAAACTACCGAGGCTGTCCGGTCTATAAAGAGCTGAAGAGTCGGCTTCAACAAACAAAATATGCACGCTCACTAAACACAAATGGGGGAGTTTCATACGCCATTGCCTTAAAATCAGGATTTGGCAATCAGACGGAGATGCCACAAGCTCAATGCTCTGGGCAAAATGTAATAAAAGCTCAGCAAGCAATATGACAACTACCATACAGCATCTAAACCATGATGCTGACTTTACAACAGGCTATGATGGAATTTATGTCCTTTATGAAAACAAAGATCCAAAATATTATAAAAATTAAAAAAAAAAAAAAAATTAAAAAAATTTTAAAAAATTTGCTTATATTTCAATAATCTTAATAATCGATGTCTTGAATTCGAATATCTATGTGGAATGCCAATGGAGTTAAATGGAGCAAATAACTCCATTCCTTAATGAAAACCAAATAGATATAATGCTGCTGGCAGAAAAGCACCTCACAAGTAAATACAACATCCAAATAAGAGGTTATACTTCATACTGCACAGATCATCCGGACGGTAAGGCCAGGGGAGGAACCGGAATCTTAATCAGGGAACGCATTAAACACCACTTTCATTTACAAAACTACAAGCAGGCAACGGCAGTATCACTATAGCCGCTGTCTACTGCCTACCGCGTTTTACAATAATTAAAGAGCAATTCATGAACTTCTACAAGAAGATCGATTTTTAGCAGCAGGAGACTACAACGCCAAGCATTCGCACTGGGGATTAAGACTCGTGACCCCTAAAGGGAGGAAACTGTAAAATGCAATTATAAATTTCAGCAACAAACTCTACTATGTCTCTCCTGGCAGCCCCACATTCTGGCCAACTGATCCCTGAAAACTTCCGGACCTAATTGACTACGCTGTGACCCAGAACATGCCAAGAAATTTAGTAAGCGCAAAGTACGTAAGTTCCCACATTGAGCTAACAGCACAATTAAACATTGAGAATGACATCGACTCCTGTGCTTATGCCTTAGAGTCAGATACTATTCTGTGTAGCAAATAGAACAACTAGTTTAGGAAAAACGACACCTAAGACTCGCTTTGCACTCCTGCAGATCGCCAAATTTGAATTTAAATTTAACGCGATTTCAAGCACATGAAATTGATAATGTCATTAGGAAGCAATTAAAACCGAAAAAAGCTTCAGGGGGCGATATAATAACGCCAAAAATGATTATTGAACTTCCAAACTGCGCAGTGGATGAGAGGCTGACGAAATCCACATTTGCCTCGGCGTCAATCCTGAGCCGCTCGAGATGCCCAACTAGAGCAAGAGGTGGTTATTGAGAAGTGAGAACAAAACAAAACATATTACGTTTACCCTTAATAGACAATCGTGCCCCGCTAACGTTGAATAGTGCGCAGAACCCCAAAGCCAGCTATGTAACATGTCTCGGCGTCCACCTCGACAGACGCCTAACCTGGCGGAGGGACATTGAATGTGAGAAAGTACAACTCAGACTTAAAACTAGCAGCCTACACTGGATTATAAACTCTCAATCACCCCTTTAAGGTTCTTCTCAACAACTCCACTTTTAAGCCCATTTGGACCTACGCCTCTCAACTTTGGGGGACCGCGAGCAACAGAAACTTTTACATCATACAGCGCACACAATCAAAAATCCTGCCAGCAATCACTGGGGCACCATGGTATGTTCGGAACGAACTGGGGCACCACAGGTTGTATAATTCTTTCACATCAAAACTATTATTATCAAAAATATATTTATGAATCACAAAGCCATAAAAGATATAATAATAACAATTCAAGGGATAATAATAATTCAAAAAATCCTCAAGGTTCACAAAGTAAAAATCGAATTCACCCTAAGAACCAAGGTAATTATCATGAGTTTATGAGAAATCTAGACCGTGGTAGTAATTCTCCTAATGCAACTGTTAAGAGACAAAGGGAAACTGACAGTGCACAGAATAGGATGGACGTAAATTCTCAGCAAACTGCCTCGGATACAAAAAGTGTTGCCCATATGGCAGAGTGATGATTAAGGTAAAACTCCTTATAGCCATAATAGATACAGGGTCATCTATCAGTTTAATGACAATAAATTTTGCTAAAAATAAAGAGGAGGAAGAAAAGCTAAAAGTGTATACAATAAATTGATCAATGAAAATTGAATAAAAGTGTAATATTAGATCCTTGTAAAATCTGTCCTACTAAGCAAAAAATTCTATTTACATACATTTTCTGACATCTACGATATTTTGATAGGCAGAGATTATTTAAAAAATAGTAAAGCAAAAATAAGTTGTGAAGCGGATCCGTGACACGTCACTTTATATAAAGAATGCAAAAAATAATATAGGAATGGATAAGATCGCTGTAAAATGCCTTAATCTACCATCATTTGAGAAAATTATTGAAGACAATAAGACCGCATTTGAATGCCTTTATACGCCCTTGTTAAAGGATCAATCATTTAATTTTGGCATAAATAATGAATTACAAGAATGTAATGAACAAAGGTTGGAACATTTAAATGAGAAAGAAAAAGAAAATGTACACTTCTTTTTTGACTAACTCCGCTGCGAGATTGCAGCTTTCCAACAACCCTATTCTCTTGTTCAATCCAAATCAGAGACATGTGGCCTGCTAATACCCGTATTTTGTGAAATACTTAAGCTTCAGGCTTTGCTATATGTCTTTAGGATGTATTTTTTTTAACTGACGGTATTGATGAAGCATGCCGAATGAGAAACATTTAGAATCATACTTTGGTGACCTGAGTACTAAGTTCGCTTATTTTTTAGGAGCCTACCTGGATGGATATTGGAAGGTATTGCCCACGCCTGCAAAAAGGCTGACATACTTGCAAAATAGGTATTGCATAACTTTAAACGTCAAACACTTGTCGCTATGTTGAAAACCGCTATCCGATTCCTAATATGCCAACATGGACCTTAAGGAAGTTAGAGCCGTGATAGGGACGAAGTTGTATCGCTAATACAACAGTAAGGTAACCAGCATCGTGCCAATGTCTACTGATTTCTCATCCACCTTAGCCAGCGCGTCCTCTAGCTCCGCATTAGTTGACAAAAAGGTGGTTAAGGTTGATTGGTGGCTCACCAATGCTAAGATACTTATATTAGTACTAGTTTGTACTACGGTTGTTAGGATTTCCTTATTTGCACACCCTGAGATAGAGAAATTTCTTCGTTTTTCTAACGCGGTATCTCTAAGGCTACTGGAAGTATATGTGACGTGATATTTTCCATGATATGCTAAATTTCATTTTTTGGAAGAAAGAAAACGTTTATACCTATTGTTCGTTTTTTTATTTCAATGCTCTCGCTTTCAAGTTTCGATTCAGACTGACTTCGCTGCTTGATCGCAGCTTATCAACAAACCTTTTCTCTCTGATATCATTTTCAAGAGAGTGTGATAGCTGCACTTTAACAGATCGGATAACATGTATTAGAGAGAGACAACTTTGTAATACATTCTAACGGAACTTAAAAGAAAAAACAGAAACAAAAACAACTAAATGTACCCAAAATCTCAGACATGTATATTCTGCGTAAATTGAATGCGTAATTCTTATGTAGCCTGCTTCTGACACTGAAGATCTCCTGGTCTCTCTTTTGTAATGTACATAGTTGTACTTTAATAATTTATACTGGAAACTCCACCGTACTGTCAAAACTTTTCCTTTCACCTGGCCGTTCGCCTGCACCGAACCAATTTTTATATGATTCACACCTACGTCGTTCATAAATTCTTCAAATTGTATTGATGTGAAACCACATCCACGATCTGATAAAATAAAACTCAGAGTATTCAACGAACGAAAATATTTTCTCAACGCTTTATTGCTTGTTTCGAAGTCATTGTTTTCGTCGTATATAACCTCACACACTTCGTAAGCTAATGCTTATATATATTTTTTTCGATCTTTCTGCTGTCCGTAATCGTCTATATGAATTATATCAAACGGTTTATTCCCTCTGGGTATACTTTGTAAGTCCATTCTGTTTCCCATGTTTTGGTGCAAAAGCGACGCACTTTAAACAATTTTCGATATATTAAATAATATTTTCCTTAGCATTTTTAAACCAATATGTTTTTCCAATTACATTTAGCATTTTATCTCTTCCAATGTGACCTAATCATTATGATATTTATACAAAATGTGTGCTTTCATCTCCTCAGATATTCGAACATCAACTTAACGCATCCACTTGGGCTAATCTACACCTTGTTTAATGTCAGTGTTAACGAATTACAATCAGTCATAATTTTAAAATGTTTCCCTTGTAAGTAAATCATAAATCTTCGCAATGCGTATATTATAGGTAATGTTTACGATATTTTGCTTCAGTTCGTGTGGTTCGTTTCGAAAATAAAATACTGGATGCCCTCTTTGATGATCTTTCTTCTTAAGCAATAATATTGCTCCAAAGCCCAATGCGCTTGCATCACAATTTACTTCAATTTCTTCCTTATAACTATAAATTGACAAAACCGCTGCTTCCAGTAACTTATATTTTAACATTTCAAAATATTTGTTACGTAAGCATATTAGTGCCTGAGTCCTGAAAAGGACTCGGGCCGAGGGAGAGGCGTCCGATGTTAAGGCACCATTTTTGGTGCCTTCCCTTTATAAAGTTATAGTTCACCAAGGTTTCGATTTCTTTTTCACATTAAAAGTTTACTGCCGTGTATAAGTAATATTGGAGAGTATCGAATTACCACCGGTGAGGTGCGCACATTAGCAAAACGCTAAACCGGGTTCCGACAAACTTATCCCCCTTTTAAATCCGACCGACTGCCCCTGGAAAAGTCGCATTTCCACGGGCCGGCGGCTTCCGTCAGCAAGACACCAGAAAGGATACTCCCCCTTTCTGATCTTCTAAGGTCTTTTATACCCTAGGAGAGCTTTTTAGCCGACAGTTTGGAGCGGATAAACTGTACTATTATTCAAGTTTGGTGGGGCTGCGCATATTTCTGGCAGTATTTTTTAACCAGCGGTCTACTTGGAGACCCTCCTTTTTGAATTCCGCTAACGAAGTGAATGGGGACATAAGCAGCAAGCTGCCCATCTGGGTGATCATGTTGTCTTTCAAAAGCTCGACAAACTCATCTTCAGCGATTTTACGCTTCAGTATGAAATGCAAGCCGTGCATACTCGAGACATAATCACTAAAGGTTGAGTACTGTCCTTGCTTGCGCTCCATTAACTATTGACTTTTATTAGGTCACTTCCGTTGGTGGAAAGAGCTCGTTCCATCTTCTGTGTCATCGAATAGTAGTCAGACTCGTAGTTTTTTGCTTTTTCCTCTCTTGACCTCGGTCCCTGTACGATGAATTCCGATCAATCTCTGGTTGCATTTGGTGACTCGTCTCCCTCTGGTCTGGCTGGGATTGTCTGCGAGACGGAGGATCCGTCCACCTGGGTGTTCTCGGCCGGTGTATCTGTCTACTGAGCATGGCTTGCGTTACCGTTTTCATAGGCGAAATCTCTTGGTATCATAAAAAGCTGTCAGTCGGATTCGGAACGGTTCGGGTTGGTGAAGGCAGTCCTTTCTGTTGGGGCCCTGCTACTTGCGCTTTCAATGTTTTTATCTGGACGCTCATACCACGCTGCATTTCATTGCTCTGCCTTAGGAGCTCCATCAATCTCTGTTCACGTTGCTCAGCAGCCTCTAAGATGTCCTCCACGCCTCTCTGATATTGGGGAAGCATATCTTCCTATAGAAGGTCCTAGGAGTAGATTCTCCCCACCGGAGGCTACCTCCATTTCGGGGGCTTGGTCCAGATTGTTTTCTTAGGATAGGGTGCCTACCTGTCCTGGCTGATTTTGGGCGAGCTCCCAAATATCTCTTTCAGGCGAATATCCTAGCCTTGGCCCGCTTAAACTCCGGGGTTGGTGGTTTTCTCCGCCCGTCATTGTGTGGGTCACTCTTCCGGTGCTGGGTTGGAACAGGACCTTCATTTTGGCCCCCCTTTATTTATATAGTTGGACCTTCTTTTAAGGCTTTCTTTAATAGATTGTCACTTTGTGCAGACTAATGATAGCACACACTTTTTTTTATTTTACATTGGTATAACAGGCTCACGTGATTTTTTCCAAACACCCGGTCAGCGACGTAAGCGCTGAAGTCGACAATTATAATGTGTATATACTGGGGGTGCTGCTCTCTGCTCCACAAGTCTCTCTTCGGTCAAGAACCGATATTTAAACCCAAAAATAAAACAAAACAAGTATCCCTAACCTGGGAATGTTAGCCTCTTCTACACAACTGGGTTCCGCTAAGCTAGTCAGCGCAAATGTTCCAAACGGGAACAGGCTGCATATAGACAAGGAATCTGTCCGAAGAAACGCTCTCGCTAGTCGTCAGAAATCCGGTTGTTTGACTGATCAATATCCACAACAGCCAACTCGAACCAAGCAAACGACCGAACTAATGCACAGTACATTGACGTGCGTCGGCTTTACATTTCCTGTCAGTTCCCCCACCCCATGTCTGTTCTGGATTGACAAACGAACAGTACACCCGCACCGCAAGTGCTAAATGCGTTACATTACTGTAATTGCTATTCTGTACCTATCAAACCACCTGGCCAATGCGTAAAACGTCATGGTGCGTCGGAAAGCACATCTAAGTAATATTTACGTTAACTTCAACAAATAGTCTGTCAGCACATACTTGTAAGTGTCGAATTATTAAAAAGGTAACTCAAAACTCTTGACTTAAGGAAATTCTGCTAAATTTGGCCATGCACAAACAGAGAATTTTTTTACAGTTAAAAACTTTGCAAAGTCAGACCTTTTCCCTGCGACAAAGTGCTGCTGAAGCTATGCCATACACAGGTCAGATGATTTACCCTGATGAAATTCCTTAAGGAATATGAAAATTCTGCGTTGGGTGCAAATTCTGTTACGTGGGCATATTAGTACCTGAGTCCTGAAAAGGACTCAGGCCGAGGGATAGGCGTCCGATGTTCAGACACCATTTTTGCAGGCATAAGCTACGTTTTATTCGGGTCGTGGGATCTTGGTAAACCTCTCTCCTATCCAACATATCAAGAATAAATACTTAAAAAGCCTGGAAAATAATATTAGTGTGTAAAGTTCGTCAGTCGTCAGTCCACACTGCCCCACAAGCTTAGCTGTCGCTCAATCGCAATACGATCGGGCTGTAATTTCTCCCTTCACGCATTCGTGTGCCAATGGATCGTCGCGGGCCGCACAATACGATCCCCTATTGTCAAGGTTGTCCGTCGAAAGTTGACCTACTCCACTTCTTGTATCAGCACTCCCCCCTTGTGAAAGTTCTAGTTCACCAAGGTTTCGACTTCCTTTTCACATTATAAGTTTACTGGAAATATATTTATGTCGGTGGGTACCGTATGTAAGTATCCGATTCCTGGAACTTGCAAAATATTATATTAGATATAAATATAACATACGTGCACTAATAGACTGCTGATTTTAAGGACACCAATTCACGTAACGCTGGTGGTGAGACTCGTCTTCGTTAATTGTTTATCAGGATCAGCTTCAGATTCACTTGATTTAAATGTATTTCAATGAATTTTTAAATCGGTTATGCGTAAGTTCAATTTAGCTTAGATTGATTCGATGGATACATTTACATTGCACCACCACTTTTTCGAAGTATTCTGTTGGTGAACAATCTTCGGAAGCATGAGAATTTCGAGTACTGCGGCCACAGTCATCCCAGTATATCGAGTGTCGTCCTTGTGGTTGATATTCCCTCCTTCATTGATTATAATGGCGGCGATGGTCCAACACACGAATATCTCTTAAGCTACTTGTGTCCTTCTCAAGGGCTACTGTATCCTGGTGACTGATCCTGGAGAAGAGGAGAATTTTACAATTTTATTTGCCTAAGTCTGGAAGTCAAATGCACCCCTCCCTCCGACTCAAGAATCGTCGTTGTTTCTCTATGTGAATCTTACCTATGGAGGGCGTACGCAACATATTCTTATTATTTCTCCTCAAAACTAAATGTCTGTTTATTCCTGAATAAATTATATAAAGGCTTTGCTTGCGTTAAGAAATCTTTATAGATCTACGATAATAAAAACACAGTCTTAAGAAATTTTTAACAGTCTGTGTTTTCCCCGCTACTGTAAAATTTTTACTCAAATCTTTGGAATATATGATTCTTTAGGCCGATAGGCATTCTTAAAAACTTAAACTGACCTTATGGAGTTATTGATATTTTATAGACTCTTTTTAAAGAAAACCGTGAAAATATCCGTTTTTTAAATCAAAATTTGAAAACATCGTTTTTCCAACAAGTTTATCTTATAGATCACCAATTAAGCGCAATGGATAATTAGCCTTAATGGGTAATGCACTAAGAGCTCTCTAGGATTCAATCCTATTGGAACTTCGCAGTCTTTCTGCGATGCGCAATTTTTTTAGAACTATTGTGGCCATGTTACATACAGCGCACTATGGTCCAGAACCCGTTTTTTTTTGGCATAAAGTCGAAAAATTGAGCTACAGGGTTCAAACTTTGCAGAATTTATTTCTATGGCATTAAAAATTTCTATACAAAAAATTGGGTCAGTGCGATCACGCCCACGTCTGCCGCCCCTGCAAACTGATTAAGAATAAATATATATTATTTCCTGTTCTATTCAATTACTTACTTATTTTTTAAATGCAATTTTCTTCTTCATCCTCATCATCATCATCTTCTTCATCCAATCAATTCAATATTAAAATTATCCAGATCGTCGTCAGAATCGCACTGCAGATCATTCTCATTTTCTGCTGTGAACTGAAGGTCCAAAAGACTTAATACCTCTTTTGAGAAAGGTTTCTTTTTATTTTTTTTTCTCTTTCCCTTAGAGATACACTCGATAATAATGGATCCGAGGAATCTATAGCTCTGTGAAATATATCTCTCATAGTATTGAGACGACTATTTTTCCTTGAATGCGACAATCTATCTTTTTTTGTATATTTTGTTGCAAGCTTCAGAAGCATTTTCGCCTAAGCATCCTAGTGGAACTAAGCTCGAATTATTAATCTGGTAACCATGAACCAATATTTTATGAATTGTTGGTGACATCGGATACCAAGGGTAGCTTCGCAAATATAATAAAAAAGTTGTTTCACAAAATGAGCGAAATTTTTCCGAATTTATATAATGATTGGAAGAAATGGCGATTAAAATTGCGTGAAATTTATTTAAAAGATCTTCGTTGAAGTTGGTAACAGATGCTAGTACCTTAGTAAAAAAGCTCTCCTTGCCGTATTAACATCATTGGTATTGCCGCTTCTATTCTGCTTTGGCATGCTTATCCGAAGACCCATTTCGTTCCAAAAATTTTCTTGAACAATTTTTTTCCGTTTGCTCATTTCAATCTTGTCATCACCTTTTATATGCCATTTCTTTAATTCAATTTCATATGAAATGTTTAAGACAAATTCTAAGAACCGGATCCAGGCATGCAATGGACTTACGCCAAACTGCAAAGCTCCAGGCTTTGGGACAAAATGTTTAGAATTAAAATCTTTTATTTCTAATATTTTTGTTGGAGTGACACCACAGATTGGACAACATTGAGTAGATGTAGTTCCAGTCAAAACGTTAAGCACTTTGCCATCAATAAGTGTCATATGCATTTCATAATTTACTGTTATATCACGATTTTCATTGAATTTATAAACAGATGGTTTGAGATTATTAATTTGAGAATCTAAAAAGTTCTTTTCCATCATTATGTGTGCCGTAGTTTCTTTTTCAAGTTCACTTTTCAAAGGTCTGCAAAATCGTATAGATAGCGGTGTTCTATTATTCCATATGTTGTGATCAAAAGCGTCTATAATTTTTATGGGTATAACAGAAGTCACAAAAATGGAGTGATCTGAAAGCTGTTCACCAGTTGTTTTGGTATCAAACTTCTGCTTGTATATTGAACCATCAAATCCATAGCTGCATTTTAGTTTAATTTCAGAGCTGTTTGGAAACTGGCTTAAAATATCGGCTTGCATTTTAATAATTGGTTTTGGAATGATACTTGGGCGGCAGTTTCTGTAACTTTTATATCTCAAGGACGGCATTGAAATTTAGATTCCATTATTAGACTATAGGCTGGATAAATGTCACTATGGCGACTTTTATTGATAAATCTAGTGTTCATGTACTGCTGTTTTGTAAGAGAATTATCCAGGATGTATGCCAAACCTTCATCGGGTGTAAGTGGAATGGGTTTTTGCACATCAAATTGTTTTCTCGATTCAGTTGAGTATTCGGGTGTTGTTATGGCTTTTTTTAGAACAAAAGCCGTGTCCTTCTTGCTTTGTTTCTTTGCAGAGACTGCTGCAGCCGTACCCGCATTCGTGTAAGATAAGGTTGGACGTCCCATCTGCTGTGGTGTTTTGCAGGATTCATCAATAGTAATTGATATTTTTGATTCCAACCATACAGTATGCTTAGACATGAACCGTTCAAGCATGTAGTTATATTTGGGAAGCCGTTTATGAATATAACTATTAAAATTACTAATTTTTTTTATTAATTTTTGTGTATATCCCAGATACACATTGATTTTTGCGATTGCCGCTGCGCCATATTTCAAAAAGTTCGCTGTGAGTAAACTCAAACGTGCCTATAAATTACCAAAATGCGAAAAAAGGGGGACGAACGGGGATGAGTTTTTGGTTTGTAGGTAAAGACAACACTCACAAGTACATTCTGGACCAATTAGTTGCTGTCAGCATGGAGCAGCTCATTAGTTATATTCCACGAAACACGGAGAACGCATGTTAGTTTTCTAAAAACATACACATAAATTGGACATTACACAACACTAAATACGTAGAACTACACATAAAATAACAATATACATTAAATAGTGCATACCTTGAGGATTATTTTCCATATTTTAGTTTAATTTTTCGGACTAAATTAAACCGTGTGACACCACTCAAAGCAAGTAAATATTTTGGCGCGAATTTCTATTCGGAAATCAGCTGATCGCAATCGCACTTTTAAAAGCGCACAATAAGCTTTGGTCGCACATTTAAAGCTTTTAATTAACATTTTTATAATGTATGAAGAATTTACTTTAAGATAAAAACAAGAAAACAAAGATGTATTGACATAAAAAAATCGACTTCATGCCAAAAAAAACGGGTTCTGGGCCATAGTGCAGCGGACCAATTTACTTCTGATTCAAGCATAATTTCCACCAGGTTAAGTCCTCCCAACCCTTATGCTCAGATCTCGACGTTCATTTTCAAATCTCGGACAGACAAAAAACACGTGCTCTCCGTCTTCATTATCCGACTCGCAGAGTGGGCAGTGCGGATAACGTTCATGCTTAAACCTATTAAGATAGTATCTAAAGCATCCATGTCCTGTCAGCAGTTGCGGAACGCACAGCAAACCCTCAGGGCACACAGTCTCTGTAAGGAATCACCCTCCTGCAAATAAGTCCCATTTTTGGTGGCTCGTGCGCATATGGGAGCAGCGTACATCAGCGTCGATGTGACAACGCTAGCCAGTAATCTACGTCCTATCCTACGTCCTATAATTCGCGAAATTGCGGCCGCGGTTCTGCCTGCCTTGTCACTAGCGTCCGCTAGATGATCTTTGAATTTTAAGCTTGGGCGAGATTTTATGGTGGCTTCTCCAATGTTAATAGTGGCCGTCTCTACTTTCTGCCTGCTACTTATCAGGACTGATTCGGTCCTAAGAGCTTGCAAGGCCTTAGAGTCGAGACATGCGCTTGCTTGTTTCCCAGCTTTATTGCAGATTCTTTCCGCGTAAGGGAGTTTCTTGGCCGTAACTAATATGGCTACGTCATCCGCGAAACTAATGAGTCGTGCCCCTTCGGGCATCGTGATCCTAAGGATCTTGTCGTACTTGACATTCTACAACAAAGGGCCTAGGACTGATTCTTGGGGGACTCCTCCGGTGACCCTGTGAGTCGATTGCCCGGATTCAGTTTCGTACAGGAGCAGGCGGCCTTCGAAGTAGCTCGCTATTACTCGCTGTATGTACACTGGGACATTATGTTTGCTAAATGCATTTAGTGTGTAGTGTCAGCTAGCGGAGTTGAATGCGTTTTTAACATCCAATGTTGCCGCTACGCAATACTGGTTAGTGCCGTACAACCACCTTTTTCCCTCAATGGCTTTGTATGCGACTTCGCACAGTTTACCAATGGCATCGATTGGAAATAATCCCTTTCGAAAACCATACTACATCTCAGAGAGACCGTTGGTTCCAACAAGGGCACATTCTAGCCGGGAGTGGATTATTCTTTCAAGAATTTTACCCACCGTATCCAGCATGCAGAGTGGCCTACACGAAGAAGGCTCCTCCGCCGGCTTGTCCGCTTTTTGGTTTGAATACCAACCGCTGAGTTTTCCAGCGACTAGGAAACACACCTTCTGTTAGGCATGCATTATATATGTCAACATACTTTTTTATGTTTGCTTTTATGGCTATTTTTAGTACTTTATTCGGGATTCCATCAGGTCCCGGTGCTTTGTCGTCCTTTATTGTCTTCAGAACTTCAAGGACTTCTTCAGGACTTGTTAGCTTTATGCTCCTCTTGCCTACAATCTGTGCTATACGCGCCATACTCTCTTGTTCAGGGAATAGTGTTTCAACTATCCTTTTTAGGATGACTATGCATGTCAGCGATGGTCTACTAAATGCCCGAAGCCATTTTATGACGAGTTTATATGCGAAGCCCCAAGTGTTGGAGTCTATTTCTTCGCATATATTATTAAAACACCTGCGTTTGCTTTCTTTTATGGATTTGTCCAGGGCTCGTTTTTTTCCCTGTAGTATATCTAGAGTGCACTGAATTCGAGTCTTCCTCTTGAGCGTTGGTATGCGCGTCTTGCTCTATGGCATTCTTTCCGCAATGGATTGGTTCCACCAGTATGCCGGTCTTCTCCTCGATGGGGGTTTCCCCTTCCTCTGCATAGATGTATTACAGGCTACCTTAATGTAATCTGCGATGCGGTTTTCCTTTCGTCTGCTGATTCGTATGTAGAGAGGTCCTCGAACGACATCTGCACCATCTCCACGTCTAGCGTTTCTACTTTGTACCCTACCACGGTCTTTGGAACGCGTGGTGGGCCATTTGTGGACTTAATCTTGCTGGATAATCACTATCCATATAGGCGTCACTAACCTCGCAGCTGGAGCCCGAAGCCAGTCCAGCGCTCACAAATGTGAAGTCAATGATGGAACTTGTTCCGGCTCTAGAGAAAGTCGGTTTTGTTCCAGAGTTCAGCAGTACTAGCTCAAGTGCGGCGAAGCTCTCCAGTAGCTCCCTTCCCCTCGCATTCGTTCGGGGGAGCCCCACTCCGTAGCCCAGGCGTTAAAGTCCCCGGCAATTACGGCAGGGCGATTTTTCCGGGCGTCTTCTGCACTCTCTTCGAGCACATTTATTGCCTGGGGGAGGCTAAGGCTTGGTGGCAGGTAGCAGCTATAGAAAGCTATACAATTAGCCTCTAAGCCCTTGCATAGCCCTCCTGAAGTACGGACATTTTCCACGCAGTCCTTCTCCTTTTTGCGCTTGCAGAGCATACAGCAGGCCTTTGCTTTGCAGCCTCTGTCTGCACTCCTTCGTGCCCTTCCTGTGACTTAACCGCACATATGACATCCGTTTTTTCAGTGGTCTCGTCGATGTCCTTCACCTCGATAAGCGTTGTCTCAGTCAGCGCTCTGACGTCGACATTGCTGCCCAGGACCTCTTTCATTTTCCTCTGAAGCTCTGCGTTTTTTGGGTCGGAGGCCTTTTTAAGGAGGATTAGCAGTTCCCCCTTTGCTGTTCGCCTGACGGCCTGTCCTCCAACCTAGGTCCTCCAGCTGCGGATCTGCCTTTACCTTTATCAGGATATCCGCATAAGACCCTCCAGAAGATGTTGCGATAACTATCGCGGCATTTCGTGGCGGACGTACCTTGGGCTTCCTCGCCCTCTGTTCTACTTTTTTCTACTCTTGTGGGGTTTTTTGGGGCTTACTGGTGCTCTCGGTCCCTAGCGTTTTCCCAGTTTCACGTCCCCTGGGTCGCTTGTTATTGCTGCTCGCGAGCACTTCTGCGCAGGTTTTTTCAGCAGTCACCTTGGCTCTTTCCTGTTCTTCGAGTATGACTTGCACAGCCGGCAGAACATTTCTCTGGAGATAGTCAATTTCATCGACTATGGCCCGCATATGGAGCAATTTCCTTCAATAAGCTTCTTCAGCTTCCTGGCCTTCGATCCAAGGTCAGTAAGCTGTTTCAGCACATCCCCTTGCTCTTCAACAGCAGCTTTTGGGCTGCCTTTTTCTACTATTGGGGGGTGCCAGGCTGCTTGCCACTGTTCTCCGCCCCTTTTTTCTGGCGATCTCGCCATTACGTTTTTGAATGGGTCAGCTCCCATGTTGGCCCAGTCAGGTAGACTGGACAGTGGCGTATGGAATCCGTCCGCATTAGCCGGCACCGCCAGTCCTTTGCTTGACGGCGTACTACCGCCCACCACCAGCCCATCTCCTAGGCTTGCGCCAGGGGGTTTTACCCCCGGTCCCATACACACCATATCCCCGCCTGGGGAATTCACCGGCACGAAATTTCGGCCTTAACCCGCAGTGACCTGATTCTCTTCGATCGGACTTTGCTCAATTATTTAATAGAAAAGCAATAAATCTTAGTGATAAGACTTACAAATTTTGTATTTATAATTTTCACACGAACAAAAACTCCTCAAGGTGTTCCTACGTGCTACGGCCTCCAAACCTGTTGGGGATAAATTCGCGGGTTGCTCCTAGGTGTCGTCCACGGCATCCTGGCCACCAGCTGACATTCAGGTACGTGTCCAAATGCTCCAGGCCGGATAGCCGGCTGTTCTTCTGGGATTTTGCTGAAAGCTTTCCAAAGTTTTCAGCAAAAACCCGAAGGAACAGCCGGCTATCCGGCATGAAGCATCGGGACACATACCTTGACGTCACCTGGTGGCCAGGAGGTCGTGGACGGCATCCAGGAACAACCCGGGAATTTATCCCCAACAGGTTTGGCGGCCAGGCAGGTGCCGGTCGTAGGCGAGGAAGGGGAGGCATCTTTTTCTTTTTCCTCTTCCTTATCTCCACTCGTTGTTTGTTTAGTTGTTGCCAAATTTTCCACTCGCGCTTTTTGTTCGCAAACACTAAATCAGTGGTGAAAAGCGCTTGCGCATCCAGCTGATCGTAGTGTGCGAAAGGGTCTGCGGGTGCCATAGCAGCAAGCTTCGGACAGGGTGCAGGCCAAGCACATAAGTGCGTGCCGTAGCACGTAGGAACACCTTAGGCGGTATTTTCTCGCGGGAAATTATAAATATAAAACTTCTAAACCTTATAACTAAGATTTTTTCGTTTTATATTAAATAATTGATCAAAGTCCGATCACTGAGGGCAAAGGCCCAAATTTTAGTGCAGTACCGGTGAATTCCCCAGGCGGGGATATGGTGGGTAGGGGACCGGGGGCACAACCCCCTGGAGCTATCCTAGGAGTTGGGCTGGTGGTGGGCGGTGGTACGCCGGCAAGCAAAGGACTGGCGGCGCCGGCTAATGCGAACGGATTCCATACGCCACTGTCCAGCTTACCCGACTGGGCCAACATGGGAGTTGACCCATTCAAAAAAAGCAATGTGATGGCGAGATCGCCAGAAAAAAGGGCGGAGAGCATCGGCAAGCAGCCTGCACCCCCCCAATAGTAGAGAAAGGCGGCCCAAAAGCTGCTGATGAAGAGCAAGGGGATGTGCTGAAACAGCTTACTGACCTTGGATCGAAGGCCAGGGAGCTGAAGAAGCTAATGGACGGAAAGCGCTCCATCACAAACCCTATGTGGAACATAGTCGATGAAATTGACTATCTTCAGAGAGAAGTTCTGTCGGCTGTGCAAGGCATACTCGAAGAACAGGAAAGAGCTAAAGTGACCGCTAAAAAAACCTGCGCAGAAGTGCTCGCGAGCGGCAATAGCAAGCGACCCAGGGGACATGAAACTGGGAAAACGCTAGCCATGCCAGCAAAAAAAACGATGCATAAGGCGCCGGCGAAGCTAGACAAGACGGAAATAGGGGCAAACATGCTGCGACCGAGAGCACCAGTAAGCCCCAAAAACCCCCACAGGAGTGAAAAAAAGTAGAACCGAAGGCGAGGAAGCCCAAGGTACGTCCGCCACGAAATGACGCGATAGTTATCGCAACATCTACTGGGGGGTCCTACGCGGACATCCTTAAAAAGATAAAGGCAGATCCGCAGCTGGAAGACCTAGGTCAAGCTGTAGGCCGTCAGGCGAACAGCAAAGGGGGAACTGCTAATCCTCCTAAACAAGGTCTCTGACCCAAAAACCGCAGAGCTTCAGAGCAAAATGAAATCGGTCCTGGGCAGCAATGTTGACGTCAGAGCGCTGATTGAGACAACGCTGATCGAGGTGAAGGACATCGACGAGACCACGGATAAAACGGATGTCATATGTGCGGTTAAGTCACAGTTTGACGTGGAACTGCTAGAATCTGCGGTGGTAGGACTACGGGCGGCGTACGGGGGCATCCAAACCGCCACACTAAGAGTTATGCCCGACATAGGGAGGCGTCTCGTGGAAAAGGGAAAACTCAGGTTGGGATGGACCTGGTGCAGAATCCGGTCCAAGATAACACCCAAAAGGTGTTTTAAGTGTATGGAATTCAACCATATAGCAGGAAACTGCAGATCCCAGGAAGACTGCTCTAAATGCTGCTACAACTGCGGCGCGAAGGAGCACCAAGCCAGAGGCTGCAAAGCAAAGGCCTGCTGTATGCTCTGCAAGCGCAAAAAGGAGAAGGACTGTGACCACCCAACAATGAGTGGAAAATGTCCGTACTTTAGGAGGGCTTTGCAAGGGCTAAGGGGCTAATGAAGATTCTTCAGATCAATCTAAACCACTGCGAGGCTGCCCAATCGTTGCTGGAGCAAAATGTCATCGAGCAAAACGTAGACATGGCACTCATAAGCGAGCAATATAGAAATAAAAACTCCGGTGAATGGCTAGCAATTAGTAGCAAAAAATCGGCAATATGGAGCAGCGGAAACCCAAGGCGCCAGATTAGCAGGAAAAAAAGCGGAAATTGCTTCGCCAGGGCCCACGTGAATGGTATAGCTTTCTATAGCTGCTACCTGCCGCCAAGCCTTAGCCTCCCCCAGGCAATAAATGTGCTCGAAGAGATTGCAGAAGACGCCCGGGAAAATCGCCCTTCCGTAATTGCCGGGGACTTCAACGCCTGGGCTACGGAGTGGGGCTCCCCCCGAACAAATGCGAGGGGAAGGGCGCTACTGGAGAGCTTCGCCGCACTTGAGCTACTACTGCTGAACTCTGGAACAAAACCGACCTTTTCTAGAGCCGGGACAAGTTCCATCATTGACCTTACATTTGTGAGCGCTGGACTGGCTTCGGGCTCCAGCTGGGAGGTTAGTGACGCCTATATGGGTAGTGATCATGCGGCAATAATTTGCACGATTAAGTCAACAAATGGCCCACCACGAGTTCCAAAGACCGTGGTAGGGTACAAAGTAGAAACGCTAGACGTGGAGATGGTGCAGCTGTTGTTCGAGGACCTCTCTACAAACGAATCAGCAGACGAAAGGGCAAACCGCATCGCAGATTACACAAAGGTAGCCTGTGATGCATCTATGCAGAGGAAGGGGAAACTCCCATCAAGGAAAAGACCGGCATACTGGTGGAACCAATCCATTGCGAAAGTAGTAGACCGTCGCCGACATGCCCAGTCTTCCTAAAAAGGGTAGTAGAAACACTATTCCCTGAGCAAGAGGGTATGGCGCGTATAGCACAGATCGTAGAAACGAGAAGCATTAAGCTCACAAGTCCTGAGGAAGTCCTTGAGGTTCTTAAGACAATAAAGGACGATAAGGCACCGGGATCTGATGGAATCCCGAATAAAGTATTAAAAATAGCCATAAAAGCAAACACCAAACAGTATGTTGACATGTACAATGCATGCCTAACAGAAGGTGTGTTCCCTAGTCGCTGGAAAACTCAGCGGTTGGTACTCATACCAAAGGGGGACAAGGCAGCGGAGGAGCCTTCCTCGTATAGCCCACTCTGTATGCTGGATACGGTGGGCAAAATTCTTGAAAGAATTATCCACTCCCGGCTAGAAAGTGCCCTTGTCGGAACCAACGGCCTCTCTCTTTCGAAAGGGACTATCCACAATCGATGCCTTTGGTAAACTGTGTGAGATCGCAGACAAAGCCATTGAGGGAAAAAGGTGGTTGTACGGCACTAAGCAGTATTGCATAGCGGCAACATTGGATGTTAAAAACGCATTCAACTCCGCTAGCTGGCACCGCACACTAAATGCACTAAGCAAACTTAATGTCCCAGTGTACATACAGCGAGTAATAGCGAGCTACTTCGAAGGTCGCCTGCTCCTGTACGAAACAGAATCAGGGCAATCTACTCACAGGGTCACCGGGGGAGTCCCCCAAGGATCAGTCCTAGGCCCTTTGTTGTGGAATGTCATGTACGACGAGATCCTTAGGATCAAAATGCCCGAAGGGGCACTACTCATTGGTTTCGCGGATGACGTAGCCATAGTAGTTACCGCCAAGAAACTCCCAGACGCGGAAAGAATATGCAATGAAGCTGGGAAACGAGCAAGCGCATGGCCTTGGCAGCTCATAAAACCGAAGCAGTCCTGATAAGTAGCAGGCAGAAAGTGGAAACGGCCACTATTAAAATTGGAGAAGCCACCATAAAATCTCGCCCAAGCTTAAAATACTTGGGGGTCTTGATCGACCACCAGCCAAGGCAGGCAGAACCGCGGCAGCAATTTCGCGAATTATGGCGAACACTCGTGGACCGAGGCAACCAGGACGTAGATTACTGATTAGCGTTGTCACATCGACGCTGATGTATGCTGCTCCCATATGGGCCCGAGCCACAAAAAATGGGAGTTATTTGCAGGAGGGTGATTCCGTACAGAGATCAGATTGTGTGCCCTGAGGGTTTGCTGTGCGTTCCACACGGTATCCCACGACGCGGCGCTTATTATTTCAGGAGTAATACCGATGGACTTGCTAGCAGTGGAGTCAGCGGGTATCCGCGCAGGTAGCACAGGGGTCAAAAGTGTCGAGTCCCTACGAAAAAGGTGCAGACAACTTACCATTGAAAAGTGGCAGGAGAGGTGGGCAAATAGCAGCAAAGGACGATGGACGCATAGGCTTATCCCACAACTGCAGAGATGGCTGGGAAGGAAGCATGGACATGTGGACTTTTACTTAACGCAACTGCTGACAGGACATGGATGCTTTAAATACTTTCTGAATAGGTTTAAGCATGAACGTTATCCGCACTCCCCACTCTGCGAGTCGGATAATGAAGACGCAGAGCACGTATTTTTTGTCTGTCCGAGATTTGAAAATGAACGTCGAGATCTGAGCATAAGGGTTGGAAGGACGCCAGCCGTTTGTAACCTGGTGGAAATTATGCTTGAATCAGAAGTAAATTGGTCCGCTGTATGTAACATGGCCACAATAATTCTTAAAAAACTGCGCATTGCAGAAAGGCTGCGATATTCCAATAGGATAGTATCCAAGAGAGCCCTTAGGGCATTCCCCCCGGCGAAGTAATACCTAACGGCAGTACCGCCGGGGAAGCGAGGAGGGGGTGGAGTTTTACAAGTTTACAACTCCGCTTTGCACCCCGTGGTAAGAAATTTCTGAGATGCCAGTCAATTTTTTATTAACACCACCTGGCGTTTACAAGTTAAATTTTTTGGTTAATTTGGCCTTTAATTACTTCACGTGTACACACACATGTATACTTATTGTTCATTTCGCTTCAGACTGCTTCCGCTGCCTAATCGCAGCTTCTCAACAACTCTATTCTCTCTCATCTCCTTTTCAAATGATTGAAATAGCTACATTCTAACAAATCGGATAACATTTATTAGAGAAAGACAACTTTGTAATACATTCTAACGGAACTTAAAAGAAACAACAGCAAAATCACAGACATGAGTAAACTAAATGTAACCAAAATCTCAAACATGTATATTCTGCGTAAATTGCCTGCTTTAAGCCGGCCATTCTGACTCTGAAGATCTCCTGATCTCTCTTTTGTAATGTACATAGTTCAATTATAATATTTCTATACTTACATATATTATTTAACATAGTTGTACTTTAATAATTTATACTTGTCATCAAATGCCTATTCGTATTTTTCTATCAATTTCTTTTTATTATGTTTATAATATTTTGTGAACTCCAAGCGCTTTGATAAATTTTCGTGTTAGTTGAAAATCTTCAACATCTTTCACTAAATATCTGTCATTTTTCAAAATTGTATATATTTCATATTGTCCTTTGTTTTTTTGGTATTAACTTTCTGGAAACTCCACCGTACTGTCAAAACTTTATTACCATCACATAGTCACCTACTCAGTCGGTTGTTTTGTTTTTTGATTGTTAATCCATGTTGTTCATAATCAATTTTTAACGTCTGTAAGTTTCTCTAGCATTGGACCTATGACTCTATTTATTCATTTTACCTGGCCGTTATACATTCAAACGGAACTTTAAAGTTGACAACTACAATATCACTGACATGTACGAGTTCTTACCATATGGTCGTACGGTTAATAAACAGTATTATCTGGAAGTTATGCGCCGTTTGCGAGAAGCAATACGAAATAAACTTCCAGAATTGTGGAAAAACAATTCATGACTTTTGCATCACGATAATGCCCCTGCTCACTCATCTTTGCTTGTGAGAGATTTTTTGGCCAAAAACAACACCACTATAATGCCTCAGCCACCATATTCACCGGATTTGGCCCCATGTGACTTTTTCTTGTTCCCAAAACTAAATAGACCTATGAATGGACGGAGATTTGCAACGATTGAGGAGATAAAGACTGCATCGCTGGAAGAGCTCAAGGCTATACCGAAAAGTGGATTACTTTGAAGGGGACAACATTAATATTGATAAATAAATTAATAGTTTTTCTTGAAAATACAAAGTAACCTTACTTTTTGAACACACCTCGTATATTCTAAATGCTCGATTGAAATAACGCCCGTTATAACTGTAACCAAAATCACAGACATGTGTAGTCCGTATATTCGTAATGCGTAATTCTAAATTCTTAAATTTGGTTCGGACTTCATGATTTCTTTGAAGCTTGAAATAACAATTGATCCTGTTTATTCACTATTAGCTGACAGAGTGGAAAAACAACAACATTCGCATGTAATATACTTTCTTGTATTCAAGAGAAAGTGTTGGCAATCCAGTATTACATTTTTTGTCGTCAAGATAGAACATGAAATTTGAAAGGGGAGCGGCCTTTAAAAGTTTCAAAAAATCAATTAATCCAAGGACTTTTTCGGGAAGGAAAAATATATTCGATTGTACCGAAACTCAGGTTTTATCACAGTTCGCAATTTCCAACCGAAACAAAAAACCCAAACAAATTGTAATTTTCAATACTATAAATTTTAGTTAAACCTTAAAAATTGAACAAAAAGTGAGAAATTCATTTCTTTCAAATTTAATTTACTTTAGATTGTTAAAAAAGTGGGTTAATCATAACTTTTTTTTGTTCGATCGGTTATTACGAATGCAATAAATTTTGTCTCGTTTTGATAGGACGTTTACTTGTTTCTCTATCTTTCCCGCCAATCAGGTATAAGCATACTTCCTCCTTAATTTCCTAAGCCACTGAATGAAAAATCAACTTCTTATAAGTAAGATTATTTCATGTATTTCTATTAATCTGGCAACTCCGATAATTATATGAAATTAAAAGATTAATTTGCCGTTTGATTTGCGGCGCAATAACTGAAAAATAAGCGGTTTGGGGCCTTTTGAGTCTGGAAACTGGAAACTTTTAGGCACTTAGGTTAACAATGGAATATTGTGTAAAATTATGGCTGCACTAGCTTTTACGGCTTGGGCGCATCCCCTAAAACTTCTTCTTCGTTTTTTTCATTTATAAATCTTTAGGGATAACAAAATGAAATATTATTTGGCCAGAACACGCTTTGCTATTTATTTATTGAATCTTCTCTCTTTGGATACTAACAATATGTGTATAAAATCTTAAACTAATTAATGTAACATCTGTAACATCACATATGACTTATATTGTGCTAAAGGGGGTTCAAATACTATTGTTGGCTTGGCAGGTCGTTGCGTTGCAGACGGGATCGGCTGGAAACCCAAGTCAAGCCCCTTGCGAGGCGATTGGCGTGCACAGAGAGTTTTTCATTGTTGGACGCTTTTTGTTAGTCTATTTCATGACTAGGTCCCTGTGGATGTTTTGGTTGCAAATATACCATGGTGCCCCAGTGATAGTTCACAGGATTTTCGATTGAACGCGCTGTCTATGTTGCTGCTGCTGGCGTTCCCCCAAATATAAGAGCCATATGTCCAAATGGGCTTGAGAGTGGAGTTGTAAAGCAAAACCTTGCAGTCCAAACGCAGGATCGAATGATCGTTAAGAATCCAGTGGAAACTGCTGGTTTTTAGTTTTAGATGTACTTTCTTGCGTTCGATGTGTCTTCACCAGGTTATTCGTCTGTCAAGGTGGTCGCCAAGATACATAACGTCGTTCACATGGGGAATCTGCGTATTATTAAATGATAGTGAAGGGCATGTTTGCCTGTTGAGAGTAAACGTTTTGTATTTACATTTTTGTTCATTTATTTTAATCCGACAATCAGATAGCCACCTCTTTATTATGCGGAGGTGACTTGCTAGCTGTGTTATGGCTTGGCCTGGGCACCTCAAGCAACTTAAAATTGCGGTAGCGTTAGCGAACGTAGATGTTGTTAGCTACTCGTTTGTGTGAATATCCGCTGTATATAGGAGGAGAGTAGGCCCTAGAGCGCTCCCTTGCGGGAGTCCATATTTGATAATGTAGTCGTCGGATGTTGTTGCATTGCACCTTACTGCGAAGGTTCTCTTGAACAGATACGACTCAAGAAGCTTGTGCGTGTAATAAGGCAAATGTGTTTTGATTTTGTCCATAAGGCCACTTAGCCATACTCGATCAAAGGCTTGAGATACATCAAGGAATATTGCGGTGCAGTATTCCCTATGCTCAAAGGCTGCGCGTTTTTCTGATGTTATTCTGTTAACTTGTTCGAATGTTCTATGGTTTTGACGAAAGCCAAATTGATGAGCAGGGATAACATTGTATACTCCTAGATATGGTATTATGAAAGTTAGAAGCCATTTTTCTAACAACTTAGACAGAGACTATAATAAACTATCTATAGGATGATCGAATTGTGTGGTCTTTTCCTGGCTTCGGTATCATAATGACAATACATTTTTTCCATTTTTTTGGAGAGTTATGATCCCATTGAAGAGCTTACAAATAATCTCAATGGCAGTTAATTTTACATTTTTGGCGTTATTTAATTACCGCCAGGGACCTTTTCGGTTTCAGTTCCCTAATGACTTTCTCGATTTCTTTAGGTTATAACAATGGTGATAGGAAAATGGATTCAGATTCGATTTTTGGTAGGACAAGTGAACCACTGACAGGGTTAGGCTGGAAGACGTTTCTGAGATGTGAAGCAAAAGTTTCGGTTCTATCTTCGTCTCTGCGGACCCAGCTGCCAGATGAGTTTCTTATCTGAGTGGTACCGGTTGGCGAACGTTTTTTGATGTACCGCAGCTGTGCATTTTCTGTTTCTTGCTTTTGAGCTCGATTTAGTGTGCGAGTAGCTTCCTTAAGACGTTGTTTTAGTGACGGCGATCTGTTGGTTTGCCTAGCACGTCGCCGGCGCCTCTAGTCTCTAGGTCTAGTTGTCCGGGGTCTGTTGCCCAGTATGTAGAGTGTGTTTGGCATTAAGGTCCTCTGTAGCAATAAAGCGATCTCCAAGCCAGTTGTAGAAGTCCATGAATTGTCCTTCAGAAATTGTAAAGCGAGGCGGGCAAAAGACAGCGGCTATGGTGAGGTTTCCGTTGCCTAACTGATCTTTAATAGACGTGGCTTGCCAGTAATTAGTTGCAAACCTTTGGTGAAAGTGGTGCTTGATGCGTTCCCTGATTAGGATGCCGGTTCCGCCGTGAGCTTCACCATCTGGATGATCTGTGCGGTAGAAAGTGTAGCCTCTTATTTGGAAGTTGTACTTGTTTGTGAGGTGCGTCTCTACCAGAAGCATAATGTCGGTATGATTATCGTTCAGAAACTGTGTTACTTTAAAAATTGTGTAGGGTAACGTCATTGGTGTTCCACATTTGTTATTTGAACCAGTGTTTGCATGGTCGTTTTAATGAATGACATGAATTCTATCATTTTTTGTTGCATGGTGATTCATAGATTCCAGTGTGATGGGTGATTGCACTTGGATCTGCTGAGCTTTTCTGAAGTGGGTTTTCCGTCCCTGATTGAAGGGCATCGGCGTATGAGAAGCCTTTCTGGGTATTTAGTTGACCAAATGAGGATCTTGCAGCCGTGCCGAAAAATACTTCCAGCGTCGTGCGCGAGTAAGTGCACGTACTTTGGGTATTCTGATGACGCGTTGCTGTCTCTTTTCGCATGCGGTCCTTCATCTCCTTGTAGATCGGACAGCCCCTGTAGTTTGCCTTGTGGTTACCTTGGCAGTTAGCGCATTTTTTCTTTGTGGGGTATTCTTTGTTGGCATGGCAGTAAGTCGAATTTTGGAAGTCACAAGCTACACAGACTGTTTGCAGTGAACAGTATGAACTGGTGTGTTCTTACTTTTGACAAATTATGCATTGCACTGAGCCATTCCTTTTATGTGGCCCTTCCACGTATTGCAGGTTGTACGCACTTTCAGCTCGAACCTGAAGAGTGCCAGCGGCTCTTTAGTTTCTTTGCAGAAAACCCTTTTTCTTTGAGGGCATCGATAACTTCCTTGGTGGTTACGTTGGACTCGAACTTTGGACTTTCAGGCCCTTACTACTTTTTAGTTAGAACGTTTAAGAGCTTTTCCTAGCTTCCTCCAGGTGTTCGGAAATAGCTCGGATATATTCTTCAGATTTTGTCTGATGCTTGGTTGTGACCGGAACAACATAAAAGTTTCCGTCCCCGGTCAGCGCAAATATTTTAATGACCAGGGCGTTCGAGATTTTCTCCCTAATGTAAATTGGTGGTGGTTTAGGTTTCGGTTGGTTCTCCTGAGCCTCATTTTTTTGTTAGAAGCGCAAATCTATTGCTGTTTGATCTCCCAGGTAATTTATTTGCTATTTGGACAAGGTTTATTTTAAAGTTGTTACCTACCGCGGTGTTCTGCGAGCTAAGCTTACACTTGATATGAGTGTACCGATCTAGGCCATTCAGACCGGCCGGACCCGATTGCCCAGTTTTGTTTTGGTTTTTATTTGTTGTCGTGGTTTTTATTTCCGTTGTATTTAGAGCTGCGGTTACAGTCGATTCCGAACTAATAGCGGTAACTGTGGTAATTGTTGGTTTTTTGCCAGTTGTTGTTGCTGATAAATTTAGTGCTTTTGCAAAAGTTTTACCGTTGCATGTTGTTGGTGCGCCAGGTGGGGGGGTTTTGCATTGTTGGATGGTGGAGGGGTTCTAAAGTGCTTACTCCTCACTGTCGGAGTAGGGGTAGCCTTAGGTATGCATGGTGAGCAAGATCGTGCTCTTTGGCTATCGACCGACAGTAGTGCACTTCGTTGGGGGTAAATGAAAGCGCTTGATCAGAGCTTACGTTATTTTCGGTTGCTTTATAAGAGAAGTACGCGTTGTTTCTTTGTACTGAAAGCTCTCTCACGTCTTGCTCACGTTAAAGTTGTATGCAAACGTCGTTTTGACTCATTGTAATCATGGTTAATTTAGTAAGAGTTTTACGTCTTATGTTATATATTAATTAAATAATTAATCAATATAAATATAAACGGCCGTGCCCCTTTTAAATTAAATTATCTCCAGCACACACAAAAATAATGAGCAACATCTAATCAAAATGACCTCATGAAGGCGTTTTAAGCGTGGTTTTTTTGTTTAACCTTCCATTTTTCAATTTTGATTTCCACGCGACTACTGCACGAACACAGCCAAAGATTAAACAATGCCGTTCAGCTCCGAAAAAAAGTTTTACTTGTGAATAACCTTCTGAATAACGAGTGACATGTCAGCTTGCACGAGTGATGAAAAAGTTACACTACATATAGACAATTGTACGGGATACCGCTTTTTCACTTGATTTCACTTGTTTCTAATACTAATTTTTTGTAGGGCCTTTTCCTTGCAGGTAAAATCCCTTCGAAAGTTCTGAATACTTCCAATCAGTTTTCACTTATAAAATCCTGCAAGTGAAATGTTCCATGCAAAATTACTACGTGAATTCTGAATATTTCAAAATAGTTTTCATCTATAAAAATATTGAATTTAAAATACATTCATTTTTTTTTTACTTTTTACTTCATTTAAATTTGATTGTGTTATATAGGTTTTCTGTTGAGTTACAGTTATTGTTAGTTAGAATAGTTTTTGTTTTGTTAACCTTTTTTTACGTTCGTCATCGCTTTCCTAAAGCATTTTTCCGAGTCCTATGAATCCCTGGACATCTCTCCTGAAAAAAAGGTTCCTGTGTTTAAAAATGCATTTTACTTGAATACTTTGCGGAATTTTTATTGACACAAAAAAATTCATTAAACCCCTTTTTGAATAATGTAACCAGAATTTTCTATAATATGTTGTAGGCCTATAAAACATCTTACAAATGGACGTTCTGTTTACTCATGTAAGTCAACGCACAACATCTTGCACTTAAGGTTGAACCTAGCTGACTTTTTTATTTTTCAAAAATATTATTTTATGCCTCTTCTTCAATTCTTCTTCTCCTTTTGTTTTTGCTACGCTGTTGGAGCGTGCCACTACACCATACCCTTTCTTAAGAGAAACATATTCGATTATTTAACTTGTACTCAATGAGTAAAATATACATTATATGTTTGTACAAAGTCCGTGAGAGTTGTATGAATTAATTGAAGTTTGCATGTAAAATATGAAGGTTGATGTCACAGGTTCATACCCTTTATCGCTTTTTGCTTGCCGTACCACATAAGTAAACTAGCAAAACTAATTTCCTTTCCAACGAGGTACCGTGCATGTTTGTACAACGTTTGTGCAAGTCAAATTAATTGAAAATATACATAGCGTCGAAACATAATAATTTTCCCACATGTTTATACATTTTTTACATAGTGGTTTACGTCTTGGAACTTTGTGAAGAGTTGAATAACCGGCCGCTTACCATTCCCGTTGTAACGGCGTGGCGAAGAGCTAATAGAGATCGTGAGAGTTTTGAGATCAAGGATGGCGATCTTAAGAGCTTGAGGTACCAATGATGGATGATGATGAAAGAGAGAGTGAAGACTTGGCGGGCAGAGCGAGAGTGCCGTGTACAAAGAGGAATAACGGGACTCCGCCGGACTTTGGACTGTGCCGTGAAAATGGGAGAAATTCGGTGGGCCGTGCGCAAAAAGAAAATATCGGTTCTCGGACGCCGCAGGGCGCTGAAGAGAAAATCAGTCAACCACGAGGAGTCAGATATCAAAGTGAACAGTCAAACAACTAAATAAAGAGGAAGGTCGCTTCGTGGAAACGTTTCGGATTGAGATACAAGAGATCTTCGAGTTGAGACAAAGATAGCTGAGGTCCAGAGGGCATCACACGGCAAGGTCAAGGCGATCTGTTTATTCCTGTCAACGAATTCGTGGCATTACGCCTGGAGAGTCTGTCAGAGTGAAGGCCGGCGACCAGAAATCGTGAACTTGGGGGTAATCCTGTCTAAAGCACTAATTTGGCGTGTCCCGGCGAAAGCCTAGTGCGTCAGGTGGAAAATGAGCAGGTCCTGGTGCGAACGAGCCAGAAACAAGAGTGGTCGATCAGTACGGCCTCGAGTGGAGTTTTTCATGAGAGCCCCGACTCGTGAAGTCCCGGATCGGCGTATGACCGAGACCCCGAGTACCAGAAGCCACACTGCATCCAGCCACGCAGCCTGGAGCAGTTGGCAGGACACCGCCATCAGCAAGGAAGACACCCCATCGCGACAGCCATGCAAGACAGTTCGAGACAGGAAATTCGTGGACAGTGAGCAAAGGAGTGAGGTTAAGGTGGAACGTTCGTTTACACTAGGCGCAGAGACGAGGTGAAGCTTCCTGGCGTTTGCCTTGACTGTCTTCGCGATCTAAGCAGAATCCCCAGTGGGACCATCCAGAACAGAGCAAGGGCCAGGCGGTCGTGTGTCAAAAGGAATGATCCTGGAGAGCGCGTCATTCTTTTCACCCTAGTCTGCGAACGGTGACGCTTCCCGAAGCCCGCACGACTGACTTCCTAGCGAGTCTGAGTCGTTGCTAAGCTGTCGCCGAGTCAAAACGTCAAGGACAAGCAGCGAGGACTGGAGTACCAAGTCAACGAGGCAAGAGTACCAAGTCATCGAGAGCCACAAGTGGCGAAATCAAGACCATCCGAGTTACCAAGCCGTCTGTCTTTTTACCGGCAATAAACCTACTAAGCACCCGTGAATTCTGTGCTTTCTCACTGAGCTTTTAAGCGGTCACGTTTATATAAATTTGGTGGGACGAACACACACAATCTTTTGGGCTAGCTACATGAACCTCGTAGCGAGCAGAACGTAAAAAATTAGTTAGTTACAAAAAAAAAAAAAAAATCGGCAATATGGAGCTGGGGAAACCCAAGGCACCAGATTAGCGGAAAAAAAGCGGAAATTGCTTCGCTAGGGCCCATGTGAATGGAATAGCTTTCTATAGCTACTACCTGCCGCCAAGCCTAAGCCTTCCCCAGGTAATATCTGTGCTCGAAAAGAAGGCAGAAGACGCCCGTGAAAATCGCCCTGCCATATTTACCGGGGGTACGGAGTGGGGCTTCCCCCGAACAAATGCAAAGGGAAGGGCGGTACTGGAGAGCTTTACCGCACTTGAACTAGTACTGCTGAACTCTGGAAAAAAACCGACTTTTCTACAGCCGGCACCAGTTCTATCATTAACCTCACATTTGTGAACGCTGTATTGGCCTCGGCCTCCAGCTGGTAGGTTAGTGACACCTATATGGGTAGTGACCATCCATCAATAATATGGACGCTTGAGATACAGATAGTGCAGATGATGTTCGAGGATCTCTTTACAAGCGGATCAGCTGATGAAAGGGCAAACCACATCGCAGATTACATCAAGGTAGCCTGTGATGCATCTATGCAGGAAAGGGAAAGCCCCATCAAGAAGAAGAGGAACCAATCCGTTGAGGAAGCCAGAAGAGAATGTCATTGCGCCATGACGCGCATACCAACGCTCAAGAGGAAGACATGAATTCGGGGCACTCCAAATATACTACAGGGAAAAAAGACGAGTCTTGGAAAAATGAATAAAAGAGAGAAAAAGGCAGGTGCTTCATTTAGTTCCCATCATTCATTTAGTAGACCATCGCCGACATGCCCAGTCAGCCTAAAAAGGATAGTTGAAACACAATTTCTGAAAACGACACAGAATATTCTTGTTGCTGTATTTCTTTGTTTTCAGTGCACGGTTGATATAAAATTTAATCAAACTCTACTGGTGAAATGACATCATCATCTGCTTCGCAATTCGACTTTTGGTAAGGTAAGTAAGTAAGTAAAGTAAGGTTATTCATTAGTGACTTCAAGTAATGAGGTACATTTTCTGTTGTTACCTCCTTGATCATACACTACAGCTATATTATAGCTTCTACAAATACGGCTTTTTAAGCATTCCCCTTTTATGTTTGTTTCGGGTACGAAATAATTTAATATAAATTTCTATTTTTTTAAAATGCCCCGTATAAGAAATACGCAAATGTGGCTTCCTATTTTATTCGAGCGTTCATGTAAATGCTCTAAGCCATCAATTATATCAACAGACATTTTATAGGTTAAGTTTTTCTTTATTGCAACTTCATCACAAGTCAGTATGCATTCTTTATCAGATTCAGTATCTTTAAGGGCTGAGTACAGACATTCGTTGTCTCCCGGCTGTAATTTTTGTATACTGTTTCACTTTTGCAACGACGATGGACTGGGAAGATTTATTTGTAACGAGTCTCTTAAAAACATATATGTCGATGTGGACCTGTAATAAAAGCGAAAAATTTTTCAGAATCATTCCATCTCATATTTTTTCCCTTTTTTTCCTTGATAGTATTTTTTCATTTCTTGTTAATTTTTTTTTATAAATTTCCGAAAGTATGTTTTTTTTCAGACATTGCTTTCAATCTGATCACCTTTAGTTTTAAATTCAGATTTTCTTTTCTTAACGTCTTAGTCCGTGCTTGTCTTTCATCAGACAATTTTTTATAAGTTAAATATTTTATTGAAACTCTTTTAATGTTTTTGTGCTTTTAGGGCACTGACGACCAACTTCAGCCGGGTCTGCGAGCGAGGTCTTTTTCGTGTGGGCGATCTAAGAACATTAAAATCAATATCATCATTATCGGAACTGAAATCTTTAATTAGGTTGCGATCGGGAACTGATCCTTTTCCTAGATATTTTACCCCAATATCATCTGGGGAGAAATGATCTTGGCATAAAAACAGTGAAGTGGTCGCCACAAAGTCTTCAGAAAATTTGCACATTTCCGCCCATTTCATTAAGATTGCTGGATCTTTTTCTGGAAACCTACACAATTTAAGGTGGGGGAAATCGAGCCTAGATTTCTGGCAGTGGATCAGGCTGCACCTGTTGCCACTGATCTGTGCTCTTTTTTTCTCGTCCATAGCCATTAAAACTTATGTTTATAAATAATCTTTTGCTACTCAAACCTGTGTCAATATGCAGCAGCACCAGCACCACGTTAAATTAGCGCGCAAAATTACACAACGTCGTGAGCAATTGTATTTTTTTCGTTTCTTACTTTATTTTGTACAATTAATATAAACACTTTAATTTTTAAATGGCTTTGTTGCAGCGAATCAACTTTAAATTGACGGGATAACGTTTAAATGGTCAAAATCTTTGTAAATCATAGAAATCGGGTAGCTCTATGTACTTGTAGGCTTTAAGCAATCGCAAAAAGAGAAACCCAAAGGGGTAACAAAAAAGAAAGAAAAATTGGCGCGCTTTTCTTTCCGCCCAAAAGCGCGCGATTTTCAAATCAAATTTAAATGGCACAAAATCATTTAGCCAAATTTTATTTTTAACGAAATTCCAAAAATGTGTAATATACTCGTACATACATATTTACAAATTATGTATATATGTACAGTTTATGAAAATAATTGTTTTTCTTTGAAAATAAAATTTGGTTGAATGATTTTGTGTCATTAACATTTTTTTATATTTAGGTAGTATATCTTAATTATATAATATATTTAATAGCATATTTATTATTTTAAAAATTCTAATTATTTAATGTATTTCATATTACGTATATTTAATATATTTCCATTTTTAAATATTTAAAGTATTTACTAGTATAATTAATATTATAAATGTTTTAGATATTAAAAAGCATATTAATATATTAACTATTTAAATTATTTAGTAAAGTTGAAAAATTTTATAATTTACATTTTCAGTATTTAACATAACAAACAATAAAAGTTAACAAATAACATTTCGTTAAATGATGTAATGCCATTTAATTTTGATTTAATAATGACTTTTGATACCCCATTCTCCTTTTCAGTATTGTTATTATAATTTTACTTATTCTAAAATCAAAATATGAAATAAAATAAATACAAAAATAATCAACCTGCTTAATAAGCGGGCTGCAGCGAAATACAATAACAACAGTGTTGCCAGGTATTGAGCTCGCAAATAGGCTAGATTTTGGGTAAAAATATGCTAAAATTCAGAAAAATATACTGAAAAAAAAGCTATACAATAAAATCCAATATTATCTCCCAAATTAAAGTAATTTTCATGTTTTTATTATATTAAACATAAATACAAATCTTGTACTTTAATATGCGTAAAATCTTCTTTAAAGATGTCAATGCTTATTTCCGAAGGTATGATTTTTTCTTTTAGTGAATTAATGCTTGTCATCATTTAATAAATTAGAAGATTCCGGCCGTTCACTTTAAAACAATTTGTTGAGTTTTTGCATATCATTTAAAATCGGTCGCAAAAACAATAAATACAACAAATTAGTTTTATCGTTATATAAATCATGCAAAATTTTGGCCTGAAATAAATTAAATAAACAGTGAGTCAAACGAATAATGTTAATACGTCAGGCAATACATGTATAAGCAAATATTAACAATTTATCTACTAACCAGCTTTTATCCGCCACAAGAAATTCCAAAGCCTCCGGCATACTACCTTTGCAGGCCTGATTTACAGCCAATTGTATAGAGTGACATACACACTTAATTAATATTAAAGTAGGCACATTTTTTTTTAATTCAGTGTAGACGCTCCTTTTTGATCCTGTCATCACATTGGCGTTGTCGGTTCCAAACCCAATCATATATGAAATGTTTAAATTCTTTTTCTTTTTTTTATCACACGGCAAGGTCAAGGCGATCTGTTTATTCCTGTCAACGAATTCGTGGCATTACGCCTGGAGAGTCTGTCAGAGTGAAGGCCGGCGACCAGAAATCGTGAACTTGGGGGTAATCCTGTCTAAAGCACTAATTTGGCGTGTCCCGGCGAAAGCCTAGTGCGTCAGGTGGAAAAGGAGCAGGTCCTGGTGCGAACGAGCCAGAAACAAGAGTGGTCGATCAGTACGGCCTCGAGTGGAGTTTTTCATGAGAGCCCCGACTCGTGAAGTCCCGGATCGGCGTATGACCGAGACCCCGAGTACCAGAAGCCACACTGCATCCAGCCACGCAGCCTGGAGCAGTTGGCAGGACACCGCCATCAGCAAGGAAGACACCCCATCGCGACAGCCATGCAAGACAGTTCGAGACAGGAAATTTGTGGACAGTGAGCAAAGGAGTGAGGCTAAGGTGGAACGTTCGTTTACACTAGGCGCAGAGACGAGGTGAAGCTTCCTGGCGTTTGCCTTGACTGTCTTCGCGATCTAAGCAGAATCCCCAGTGGGACCATCCAGAACAGAGCAAGGGCCAGGCGGTCGTGTGTCAAAAGGAATGATCCTGGAGAGCGCGTCATTCTTTTCACCCTAGTCTGCGAAAATATTTTTGGGTAAAAATATGCTAAGATTCAGAAAAATATGCTGAAAAAAAAGCTATACAATAAAATCCAATATTATCTACCAAATTAAAGTAATTTTCATGTTTTTATTATATTAAACATAAATTCAAATCTTGTACTGTAATATGCGTAAAATCATCTTTAAAGATGTCAATGTTTATTTCCGAAGGTATGATTTTTTCTTTTAGTGAATTAATGCTTGTCAACATTTAATAACTTAGAAGATTCCGGCCGTTCACTTTAAAACAATTTGTTGAGTTTTTGCATATCATTTAAAATCGGTCGCAAAAACAATAAATACAACAAATTAGTTTTATCGTTATATAAATCATGCAAAATTTTGGCCTGAAATAAATTAAATAAACAGTGAGTCAAACGAATAAAGTTAATACGTCAGGCAATACATGTATAAGCAAATATTAACAATTTATCTACTAACCAGCTTTTATCCGCCACAAGAAATTCCACAGCCTCCGGCATACTACCTTTGCAGGCCTGATTTACAGCCAATTGTATAGAGTGACATACACACTTAATTAATATTAAAGTAGGCACATTTTTTTTTAATTCAGTGTAGACGCTCCTTTTTGATCCTGTCATCACATTGGCGTTGTCGGTTCCAAACCCAATCATATTTGAAATGTTTAAATTTTTTTTCTGTAACTCTAGCTTCAAATGGTCTTCTATGGAAATAGCATCTCCGGACTCGATACTAACTAAACTCAAAAAAGTAGACACCATACTTTGCTTTCTTACACTAAAGTAATTTATAACGATTCCTTAAAAGTTGTAAAATGCACATATATGGAACGAAGGCAATTAATATATGAACACATACAAATATATTTTAACAAATTATAAAGCAAGATAATGTTATATTTACCAATCAATTTCGTCACACTGATGTCGGTTGACTCATCCAGAAACAAACTATATTTCGATGATCCAATATCCATTAATAAGTCTTCCATGAACTGCACTGCCAACACATAGTTTATAATCTGCGTGCACTTCGTCCGTCCAAGCTGTATTTGTGCGGCTGCACTGAACGCTTTAAATTGTTTCACACACAATTTCGACAAGTGGTCCACAGGTGATATTGCCGTGTGCTCAGCCACATACAAATATAGTGCAGCTTCCTGCTCCTCTGTCTTCCAGCATTTGGAAGGAAAACTTAGTTTTTGTGTTTGACCAATTGCGCCCATTGTCGAAATATGTTTTTTGGACACCGCATGTTGCCGTATGTCGTATACCTTAATTACTTTTGGCATTTTGGAACGTACGCTTTGATTCAATTTTATTTCACAATTAATTATTAGAGAAAACATAATATAATGCAACATCATATCGCACCATCCAAAAAATCTATCGATCAGAAAGCACGATCATATGAATAAAGTTCACGAAAAAAAAAACCAGCAAAACATTGAACACCAAAAATAAATTTTTTCGTTGGTCACAAATACATTAAAAATATATGCTAAATTATTTTTAAAAATAGGCTAGATTTATGGCTATAGGCTATTTACAAATTTTATAGGCTAGATCATTTAAAAATAGGCTAGATCTAGCCTGAAATAGGCTAAACTGACAACACTGAATAACAATACGCAAGAATACATGTGCACACATCCAATCGAGTTCTGTCGCTGTATGCGTGCATGAGAGCGGCTGGCTCTAGAGCACCGTCTGGCTTTTGAGCAACAGAGCCTGGAGCCAGCTCTGGAGCCAAAAAATCGTGTGCAAAAAAATCGTATGGCGTTATTTATCTTCATGTTCTAATGTCTTTGGTATTAACACGACATTTAATTTCTGAAATAGAAGGATTAGAATCTGATCTTCTAATAGGATTCAATTTACTAATAAAAAATGAAATTTAGCAAAGAGATTCTTGGAATATAATGGAAAAACAGAAAAGTTAAAATATCATAATAATGAGGAAAAAATAAAATAAGTTTAATTGAAGAAAAAAATAATATTCTTCCGTTAAAAGAATTTATTATAAAAAAATATTTTGAAGATAAAAGTAGTAAAGATATAGATTCAATATTTGTGAAATATAGTGAGAAAAGGTTGGAAATCTAAAATCCTGAGAGGGCCCGCCGTCATTGAGTTATCCGACAAACAACAGGTAAATAATATAGGTATAGGTCAATTAGAAGGACTAAAGGTAAAAATAGTTTACTATATTGAAAAGGACCATTCAAATGTAAATATGCAAATTACTTTAAGAACAGACATAAAAGGGGAAATAAATCTTGTTCACGACAGGCCAATATACGGAAAACAATATCCGTATGCTTTATCTGTCACCGACTTTATGAATAGCGAAATCAGTAGAGTGTTATCAGAAGAAATTATAAGGCCTAGCCGAAGCCCTTACAATTCACCAGTTCTGGTAGTCCGAAAGACGGAAGCAGTAAATTAAGACTCGTTATTGACTATAAAAAATGAAATGAAAGTACCTTACCTGACAGGTTGCCAATGCAAGACCCATCAGTAATTCTTTCTGATTTGGAGAAAGCGAGATATTTTTCAACAATAGATTTAGAATCAGGTTTTCATCAGATATCAATGAAAAATCTGATGTCAAAAAAACATATTTTTCAACAAATAATGAAAAATAAAAATATTTTAGTATGCCATTCGGATTAACAATTGCACCAAGAATTTTTAAGCAAGCAATGAACGACATTCTAAGAGAACAAATAAGGAAAATATGTCATGTCTACATGGTCGATATTTTTAAATTCGATTGAACAACATAATAAAGACTAAAAATATTATTAAGGGCAAATATAAAAATCTCTTTGGAAAAATCAGGATACATCGTATCTAGGATACATCGTATTTATAACGTCATTAAGACAGACCCAGAAAAATTGACACAATTTTTAATATCCGCTTCCAAAAAATATACGGGAACTAATAAGTTTCCTAGGCCGAACGGGCTTTTATAGAAAAATTATTTTAAACTACGCCTCTATAGCCAAACCTCTAAGAAAATATCTTGGAGGTTATAATGGCAAAATTTCAAAAAGAATGTCAACGAAAATGTTAATTCAGGCGGATGACGCAGCTATTAAAGATTTTAACGAGCTGAAAGAAAATCTCATTGCTAAAGTAGAACTAGTTTAACCGGACTATAATGTAAAATTTACCCTACCCACCGAAGCTTTGGACGTCGCAATTGGTGCAGTTTTAAGAAGGTAAAGCAATTACTTTTATTTCAAAAACCTTATCTAAAACAGAACAAGTTTATGCAACTAATAAGAAAGAACTTTTAGCTTTAGTATGGGCTCTTAAAAATCTAAGAAATTACTTATACGGAGTGATTGGAATTAAAATTCAAACCGATCACCATCCATTATCTTTCGAAATCTCTGATCAAAATACTAATATAGAAATTAAACGCTGGTATTCCTTCAAATAAAGTTTCACTCCAAAAGTCATTTATAAACCAAGTACAACTAATGTAGTTGCAGACGCCTTTTCAAGGATTCAGATTAACAACTTAACTGTCAGTAACGGATCGGTCTCAGATCAAAGCAGTCAGCATTCAACAGAGATCGGTTTTCAGAATGTTATATAAGAAACCCGTAAACCTTTAAACCAGTTTAAGCACCAATTGCTATAAGCAACGGGGAGGTATACAATACATTAGTCGGTTAATATACTCGTATACTCGAAAATACCAGACATGTAGTAGAATTTAACGTATTCTCTTAAGAGAATACATTCCCCCTAATATAGCAGTAGGTATTTATTGCACTTTAGAGTACTTTTATAGAATTCAAAAACCACTTAAAGAAAATTTTATCAATAAATTTTTGTATACAAGAATATTTGTCCAAGATGTGCACACAGGGGACTTGACGAAAATTACAAACAAATCAATAGATTGTATTATTGGCCAAATTCAATCATTAAATTAAAAGAATATAACAAAAATTGTGCAATATGCAATGAAAACAAAAAATATCAGACATCCAATGTTACTTCAACTATTTCAACAAGCTAGAGTAATAATAACCGATAATGAACAGAGCTTCACGTCGGCCCAATTTGAATCTTTGCACAAAGGTGCGGATTAACTTTACATTACGCAGACCCGAGGCACAGTACCTCAAACGGACAAGTTGAAAGGGCACATTCAACATTAACAGAATAATAAAATAAAGCACGATAATATTCCTCACATCTTAAAAAATACGCAAGGACAGTGTTAGAAACACATAATGATAACACAAAAGGAAAACAATATCATGTAGAACAAGTAGTTTATGAAAAGAAATACGGGGTAAGGAATAAACATAAAACTAGATATAAAAAGCAAGTAGTTAAGAAAAATTTACCTAACAAAATAATAATCAACAGTATAAATAGAATTGTTCACAAAGATAAGATAAAATTCTAAATATTTATATATTATTTTTTCCCCCTTTTCCAGAAAATGTTTTATCAGGTGCTCATACTACACCTTATTTTATTAACAAAATAAGAAATAATTGACTATACAAGTCACGAGTATCTGTGATTCAAGGACAATGTAGACGTTTTTAATAATTATTGCACTTTAAGTAAGTAAAAACCTTGCTTTACCCGAGTATACAGTAGTCAAAAATCAACTTGTAAAAAAGTAAGAAAAAAAAATAAAAAAATTGACATTATACACGATTCTTATAAATGGTAACAATATTGTTAACAACTCCCATTTAAACGAGTCATATTTAATAACATTTAATAGTACAACCAAAATTTATAATATCTCATATACCAATTTGGAAAACAAAATTCTAATCATCATTTATTTAATTTTTCTACTTATTATAAAATACAAAAATGCTATTTTATTTGTAACCAAAAACCAACGGCCAGAACCCGAAAAATCCATAAACAAAAAATTTTGTTTAACAGAATAATCCATTTTAGAAGGGGGAGAGTTATTCAACACGTGAAACCAGGCCGCTTATGGGTTTTATAAACAATAATTTCAATCTCTGCATTCGCCTTTGTCTTAGTTTTTTGCTTTGACGTCCGAGGTATGATCTTGGTTCCCCAGTTAATGTGTAAGTAAAACCAATGAAATGTTTTGTGTTAATAATATTTTCAATAAAGATTTAACATCATAAAATATCTTAAAATAGAAATTATATTTTTTTCTTAAAAATTTTCGGAAGAAAATTAATTTGCATGTTGGTACAACGTCTAAGAGTGGAGTCCTGTGCAATTTAATAGCATTAAAAAAAATTGTGTCGACCCGATTTTTAGGTGGTTTTTTAATATAATTATAGAAGTCGAATACGCATCTAGATTGATCGACATTGGTATTGTAAACAACTTTGCATTTATAATTTTCCGATTCCGCAGAAGAAGCCCAGAAAATGAAAAAATAACAAGAAAGAACGCTATAGTCGAGTGCCCGTTACTCAGCTTAAGGGAGCAAAAGGGAAATGGAGATATCAAAGCAGCAAAGCGATATTTAAGGGCGCCACCTACCGGCTATTTTGGTAGATGTTATGTGGGCGGCAGACAGATTTAAGCGTTTAAACCGTTTGTGGCAACCCGCTAAAAGAAACTTGCACTGCGCAAGAAGCACAGAAATCTGCAAGACATGTTTGGTCCTAGCTTTTATAGTTTCCAAGATCTGAGCGTTCATACGGACAGACAGACAGACGGACATGGCTAGATCGACTCGACTAGTGATCCTGAGCAAGAATATATACACTTTATGGGGTAGGAAACGCTTCCTTCTACCTGTTATATACTTTCCGACGAATCTAGTATACTCTTTTACTTTATTAGTAACGGGTATAAAAATGGGCCCCGTGTTCTAGGTATAACTGTTCCCCAATCGCCGCTCAATTACCGACGCTCATTACAACATTTTTTTCTTCTTCTTTTTTTTAACTTGGAATTTTTTCGATTTTATATAAGTGTAGTTATGTACGAATGTACGCCAAATGCAATTAAAAAAAGGAGCTCGAAAAATCGTGAGACTAGACCATCTTAAGAAGGAATATCTTACATGCTATTTAATACATCTAATCATTGTAATTAGATATGGAGTTCCTCAACATCCCGGCCCAGCCCGGCCCACACAGTTTCTTAATTAGACAGAATGATAATTTTGGAAATGGGTCTGACCAATTCTCCTGATGAAGTTAGCAGCTTTAGGGCGCGTACCAGGCCGTCCTTGCCTGGATATACTTCAATTACGCGCGCTAAAGTCCAAGCGGCGGGGGTGTTTTTGTGCTTGGTATAAAACTCAATTTGATACCTTCGCTGGCCAACGATCCGTTGAAAGTTGCGGTGCTTAGGGGCAACCCAGATCTGGCGAAAAATTTTTACTATGTCCGCTGAAAACACAAAGTTGTGCATTCGAAAGCGAAGGTTACGTTGAATGCTGGGCCCTATGTGTAAGGCGTTATTTAAAGCGTGGCCGTTTACGTCCCGTCAAATACCGCGCACAGCGTCTTTCCTAGAACTAGGTCCATATCACGCTGAAGGCGACGTTCCACAGCATAGATGCATGAGACAGCACCCTGCACGTTTGTTTCTAAACTATTGGCATTCGTGTTGGAAAGGCAATTCAACGATGTACTTGCCGTTTGGGTCTTTGGAACGCGTGGTCAGAAAGTGTTGCCCCACTATTTCGTGTGAAGGGTCTCGTTGTGTTTGCTCCCAAAAGCGTTGAAGAGAGGCGTTCATGTCAACAGTAGTCATGAGCGTTTTGGGGGTTAATGAATGCGGCATTGCAACGAAAGTGATTATCAACATAAAGATCAAGCTGATGGCAATAATATGGGCAATATGCTTCTTTTGAGTCCGGTGATTGTGTTAATGAGCTGCTGTTTTGCGTCCAGGCGACCAAAGTTGAGCTACATCCAGAAGTTTGAAGACTGGCCTGTGCAGTATCTGCAGGAGTAATTGCCATGAATCCATGTTTTTAGGATGTAAAGAGAATGATGACGGCCATTGCAGTGCTTGCACGAATGTTTCGACGGGAAGATCGGTGGCCAGGGCGTAGGCAATCGAAGCAAAGCGACTTTCCTTTCACAAAGGCGCGCCGATGTTCGGAGTTCAGATTTTGAAATTGAGAGCATCTATACAGCTGATGGTCAGCACACAATTGCCACGGTTTACTGCAATAAGTGCTCGTTTCGCTTTGGCAGGCTTGTCCGTGTGGCTGCCGGGATCGAGTTTGATTACCGATGAAGCTTTGCTTAATTCAAAATCCTCACAACGATCATCCAGGAATTTGAACAAGTCTGTAACGGTTAGTGTCGCAGCACCTCTGGTGTCCTCTATCCACTTCCTTCTAGAGTAGGGATCAATTTTAGCCATTACAAGATAAATCAGCCAGCAGTCACGGCTGGTCTCCCCAACTGCATCTAGTCCACGAATGATTTCATTGGCGCCATCAATAAGTTTGCGTAGATTATATACCTCGATACTGCCAGTAAGGAGTTCACGATATGTCTCGTGCGGTCATAGCGTTAATTGAGGCGTTCCCATACTGAATCATACGCTGATTCCGTAATGGACATGTGACTGAGAAGATGGGCCGCTTCAAAAACTATGAAAGACTTCTCCTCATACGCTTCTCCTCATACGCTTGGAAATCTTCAGTAGGATCCTCGAAATCCTCAACGTTATCGTACAAGTGCATTTCGTTAGTGATCTCCTCAAGGCTCCCGAATGCTTGATTTAGCCGTGCCACCATGGCATCGACTCCGGCGTAAGTGCTCTGAGGAGGTGAATTCTCGATGTAATTGGCCAAGCGAGTTACGGTCGCATTAAGCCGACCACGTGCTTGGGTAAGACGTTTAAGAGTTTGCAGATCCGTGGTGTGCAGATTCACTTATACAGATGCGAAAGTATTCCGGCTCTCGAAGGACCAGAGAATGATGGTGAATAGATCACGCTAAATCGTTTGTAAGACCACTTTCGAATTGGGTTGGTAGAATAATACTCAATTATTTCACAATAAGAGTTGACAACTCGTGTTCAGGAGGAAGAAAGAGAGAGCTCGAAAAATCGTGAGACCAGACCATCTCAAAATGGAATAACTTACATGCTATTTAGTATACCAAATAATTGTAATTAGTTTGGGGTTCCTCAACACGATGTTTTTCAAAAAACATCGATTATTTTGTATTTTTAAATATAAATAAAATTTTTATTAAAAGTAAAAAAAAAAACAATTTTTAATTCAAGTAACATGCTAGGATATAAAAATTAAAAACTAAAAACAAAAATTCAGTCCATTAAGATCGTCTTAGATTCTGAATAGTTCACTTATTGAAGCTATTATAGTTCTTATTAACAAACATAAGCTGGTCAACGTTAACGGACTTCAACCGGGTACGGTCATCTGAAATAATTTTCGCCTCGCATGACGTGGCTGGAATACACAACGTTTTTTTTGTAATCCTTGGAACGATGCATGTTTCGGTCGTTAAAAGCTATTTTGTATGACAAGACCTGTATTTGCTTTTCGCAAGCCATCGGAAAAACGAGGGACACAGTAGGATACTTTCGGCTCGATATTAACTTTTTCGCTTCCTCGATCGAACGAAGCAATGAACAACGTTTTTTCAGTGCATAGATTTCATCGGCAGAGAAAAGAGCCGGAGCTTTGCAGTTCCTAGCAATACAATAAGAGTGCCTCATTAGTCCGCATAATCCGTTTGATCATTGGTCATTCACCTTATTGGTACCTCCTAAGTTAGTCTGTCACCATTTGAACACCCCTAAATTTTGCCATAGCAGTTGAACTACGCGTTCATTAAACTCCGACAATAATAATCCATTGAAATCCATTTTTAGAATTTCTTGAACCAGCAAAATAATGCAAAACATGTAAAATGTTTGATTTGCAGATAGTCGCAAGCCGTCTTCATAGTAGCGTCGTTACCAGCAACTAGAGTTACAACTTTATTATTATTTAAAAAATGCATTCAGTTAAAAAAATGAATTCACTTCGGTCGCGTGTAGACGTGTTTTCTTAACGCTTCGGAAAAACAATTATTAACTCAGTCGAAAACGTTTGAAAAATTTATAAACGTGAGGTTTTGCGTTTCGCGGTGCTAATCGCAAATCGTAAACTAAAGTTACGATAGAGCTACAACACAACCAAGTGCAAAAATCGGGTCAAACGGCAAAAACAAAGCTACGGTAGAAGAATTGACCATTCCGCAAGCGGGTTCGGGCATGCAGACAGGCATGGATCGCTGCATTAATATTAGCGCAAGCTAACACCCCCAAAAAAATTTGACAGCAATAAGCCCAAAGTAAACCGTACAGGAAAGGACCTGAAAATCTCGGCCCATTAAATGAAAGTAGATTTTCCATTCTGGCGGAGCCCGAAACAGAGTCTGAATTAGCCCCAAGGGAACTTATTCGGGAGAAGATCTCGAATGCCCTATTCAACAATATAGTTTAGCTAGTCGGAAAAAAAACCTGCCTGCTAACAGGGAAGACTCTCTCACTAAAGTGTACATTTCAAAGGAAACCAAAAAGCAAACTACAGAGGCTGTCCAGTCTACAAGGAAACGAAAAGTCGGATGCAATGAGCGACAACGGCACGCTCATACGGCACGAACATACACATGGGATCCCAAACGACACAGGAAGTCTTCTTCGCAAAAGCAGCCAGGTCATTATTTGGCCCTTCAATCACCACCAACTGCATTTCCTAGAGCCGAAAATTGATAGCATCCAGAAGGCGATAGCACAACCACAAAGTAACATGGAAACTATGATAATCACTTTGAAACAAAATATAATGGAATATATGTCCTTCATGAAAACGACCATGCAAACCCTTTGCAAAACCAAAATATATTGTTACAAATGCTTGCAGCTCAGCAGTCCAAATAAACTATGCCTTGTTTTCGAATAACTCTGTGGAACGCCAACGGTGTTTCACGGCATAAACCTGAAATAACTCAATTTCTGAACGAAAACCACATCCCCGTTATGTTCCTGGCAGAAAGATGCGTTTCACCAGCAAATATAACTTTCAAATACGGCGATACACGTTCTTTACACGATACACGATCATCCAGATGGTAAAGCACATGGCGGAACCGGCATCTTAATAAGAGACCGCATCAAACATCACTTTCACGAAAGGTTTGCAAAGAATTATTTGCAAGCTACATTGATAAAAATACAGAGCAACAGCAACCTTGCCATTGCCGTTGTTTACTGCCCACTCCGTTTTACAGTCTCCGAATATCAATTCATGGAATTCTACAAATCACTTGGAGAGCGATTCATAGCAGCAGGAGATTACAACGCCAACAACACACACTGGGGAATCCGCCTTGTTACCCCCAAAAGAAGGCAACTTATAATGCACTCATCAAATTATGCAACAAACTGGACTACGGTTTTCCAGGCAGTCCTACATAATGGCCTACAGATCCTAGAAAAAAATAAAATTAATCGAGTGCCCTTGCAGGCTGACGTCGCATCGAACCAAAAAAGTACGTAAGTTCCCACATTGAACTAACTCGACAGCTCAAAAGTAAGGAGGACATCGACTGATATGCCGATGCATTGGAGTCTGTTCTCGCCGCAGCAGTTAAAGTCTCTACACCGCAAGGGAGGGATGGGCACACACACCAAAGCAAACCTAACCTTGAAATCGAACAGCTTGTTTTGGTGAAAAGACGTTTTAGGCGTGCTTGGCAAACCAGCAGATCGCCATCCTCAAAACAAAGTCTTAAGGACGCTGGTCGCAGACTTACCAGGGCCCTAGGGCACGAAGTAAAAGCACAACGCCAGTACATTGAAAAACTTTCACCCACCAGCACGAATCATCCCTTATGGAGGGCCCACCCAATTCAAAATTCACCGGCCGAAACAGTAATTCCCATAAGAGACTCTTCAGGGAGCTGGGCCAGAAGCGACAAAGACAGAGCTTGTACATTTGCTTTACACCTTCGAAGTGTCTTTCAGCCAAACCCTACAACAAATTCATTCGCACTGCCGTCGCCGTCAATTCAAATTGAAACTGAGACGGAGTCAATTCTGTTTCAACCAACCGAAGGTGAAAAAGTCATCAGCGAGCAATTGAATCCAAAAAAGGCTTCAGACGGTGATCTAATAACTCCCAAAATGCTAATTGAACTCCCAAACAATAAGCCCAAAGTAAACCGTACCAACAAAGTCCCTGCCTGAGCATAATCCCATATCTGAAAGAGCACAACGTTATTCCGGCACATAAATTTGGCTTTCGAGAAAGCCATAGAACAATAGAATGATTAATAAGTGTCAAAAGACTCGCCGTCGACAAGGCCACTGCAACTAGTTCGAACTTTATGTTTACAAAGTAGCAAGTTACTGTAATATAGGCTTCATTTGCGGGAAGTCCTTTCATCCGTGGTAATTGTAACATACTGGACATCTTCGAGCTCACATTTAAGATCCTTTTTCAATTTATTGTATAGCTTAGAGTGCATTACATCTCTAAAATAGGTTGTGCTCGGCATTTTATATTTAGGGTCCATGCGCTTCATCAAATCACGGAATCCATCGTCATCAACCATGCTAAACTGTGGAAAGTCCCGTGCTATCACTAGAATTATATACTTATCCAATGTTTTCTCTGTTGGGACTCTGGCGGATATTCTGCGTTGCATGGAACTATCCAACGTAGGTGACTCATTGCAGCTATTTTAGCAACATCCGTTTTTATGTGGTTCATTAGGTAAGTTGTGATTCCTGCCGTTTTTAACGTTTTCCCACAATGAATGCAGGTGGCCTTTGCCTTATCCTTGACTTTCTTAAAGTGCTGCCACACACATGATGTTTATATAAACAAGAAAGGAAGTTAACTTCGGCAAGCCGAAGTTTGTAAGCCGTTGCAGTTATAAGAAATAATCAACTTTAGTAAAACCATGTCAAATTTTATTCTTTGCTTCAGACCATTTTTTTTTACATCTATATGTTAGAGTAGTCCGATATTTATTAAATTGAACTCGAAATTCTTAAAAATATAAAAAATTATATTCTCAACTATAAGATAATATTTCCTATGAGAGCTATATGATATAGTTGTCCGATCTACTTGCAATACAAAGAAGACTTTTGGTAAATTTTCAGCACCATAGCTTTAGACTAGTTTGCGTAGAAACGGACGGACAGACGGACATGGCTAGATCGACTCGTCTAGTGACGCTGATCAAGAATATATATACTTTATGGGGTCGGAAACGTCTCCTTCACTGCGTTGCAAACCTCTGACTGAAATTATTAAACCCTCTGCAAGGGTATAAAAATGTACAGATGAAAATAGGCGGCTACAAGTGAGACATGAACAATCCACTATTTTTATTGAAATTGTCCATGTACTGCGCAGTTTTTAAAGCTTAAGCACCGTCGCGCCTACACCACCAATATCATTGCCTATAATTGAAGGTAAATAAGTAAACATTACTCTTAACAATATAGGTAAAATGTCACAAAATATAACCCTTTAAAGTGCATTTCATCTTCTTTATTGATCAGTTTTGCTGACAAAAATTGAACTTCTTAAGCCTAAGAAGTGTTCCGCTCTCCAATCCTCCGTGGAGATTCCGCGGAGGAGAGATGGTAACAGAGCGTGAGAGCGGAGGAGGGATGCTCTAAGAGAGCGGTGCAATAGGAAAGCGGTCCCGCCCTCCAGATTCGCCGGACAGTGGACCTGAACATAATTGATGTAGACTAATTTATGTTTTTCTTTACTTTTGCGATGCCAGTAACACATGTAGGAGCAGAAAATTAAAATCGATGCCAGTGCTAGGGAAGAACATAGTACACGGATAACTTATTCAATTTAATAATAATGTGCGTAAAATAAGCGGCGGTGACTAGCGGCGATTGAGGAACGGTGGAAACTGGAACATTGGGCCACTTTTTATTTTTCGTTTTTCTCGGCTTCTTACTGAAACTTTCAAAATAGGAAACTACGGACCCGACTTTAATGAATAATACATCAAATACAACGCTTTTATTTTGCGGGAAAGTTAAGTATATAATTGTTTAGATTAGGCGGCCAAAAGTTGTCGATTGGCTTATCAGTGTTGAAGGTTGTAACGTTTCCGACCCCATAAAGTATATATATTCTTGATCAGCGTCACATGACGAGTCGATCCAGCCATGTCCGTCCGTCCGTCCGTTTCTACGCAAACTAGTCTCTCAGTTTTAAATCTATCGGGATGAAACTTTCGCAAAAGTCTTCTTTCTTTTGCAGGTAATATATAAGTCGGAACCAGCCGGATCGGACAAATATATCTTATAGCTCCCATTGGAACTATAAGGGAAAAAATTTTAAAAAAATTATATCTATCGTGTTTTTTAACATATACCTCTCTAAGCTATATCATATAGCTCCCATAGGAACCATCGGAAAATTAAAAATAACATTTTTATTTGGTTTTGAATTTCGAATTAAATGTTATCAAAATCGGAAGACTATATCATATAGCTGTCATAGAACCGATCGGAAAATTAGTCGGAAAACATGAAATGAAACTTATATCTTTTGTGTTTTTTATCATATAACCTTATAAGCTTGAAAATAACATTTTTTTAATAGTTCTGAATTTCGAATTAAATTTTATTAAAATTGGACGACTATATCATATAGCTGTCATAGAAACGATCGGATAATTTGTGAGAAAGTATGTGAAACAAATTAAAGCTTTGGGGCTTTTTGACATATTATCTTATTATATTGGGAATATACCCTTTTAAATTTTTAAAAATTTTGAATTCAATTTAATAAAATTATTGATTATTTTTTATAAATGCAAGGGTATACAAACTTCGGCTTGCCGAAGCTAACTTCCTTTCTTGTTGTTGTAAATGTCTTGGCTGAATTTACTTTCTCGCTGGCCTGAAAGCCATAATTGGAAAGACTGAATTTCCCGTAAACTGACTGCGCTTCTTTCGCCGAACTTCATTAGTTAATTAGTAAAATGAATTTCCTTCCCAACGAGGTACCGTGCATGTTAGTACAACGTCTGTGAAAGTCAAATTAATAAAAAATATAGATAGTGCCGAAACATAATATTTTTCACACATGTTTTATTCCTGAATACATTTTTTACATAGTGGTTCAAGTATTGTAACTTTCGGTATAAAATTGAATATGGCGGCACTTCTTTTAACTAATTTTCTTCTCCCGATTTCTCAAAAATATATGTATTTGTTCAACAGACTTGCTTTAGGCGATCCGCAATCTGCCAATTTACCGTGCATGTTGGTACAACGTCTGAGAGTGGAGCCCTGTGAAATTTAACATTTGCCCCTTTTTTAATGGGGAAAATCCGAGGAGCATTCACTATTAAGCGATTTTCTCAAAAACTGACGGCTTTAGCTTAATGATAATTTCTGATCAGAAGCTTGAATTAACGCCCAATAACCAGGTTTCCATTTCGGTACATGCAGTTACAACCTCGTTGAGGGGTGCAAAAAAAACAAAATTGTGGGACCCCATTTTTTAAACAGATTTTGAATATATTTTTTGAAGTGGGATATGCTTGCAAACAAAACTACAAGCTATGTAGACCGAAAGGTATTCTCATTGCAAACAATTTTGCATTTGAAATTTTCCGATTCAGCCCCATGAAGACAAGAAAATCCAAAAACAAAAATTTGACCCTTGCACATTTAAAATTGAGTAATGTAAACTATTGGTTCTTTTTGTCGTATGTATATTGTTTCAATATTGATAAATGTTCAATTTACACTGAATAACAATGGTTTTATCACGAGTGGTAGAGCTGGGAAAAATCCATGTGAACTTCGATTACATTAATTACGTCGATGCACCGATTCCGTTTTGAAAAAAAATGACCAATAAGACCAATTTTTCTAGAAAAAACGTTGAAAACCTGATTTTTTTTTTGGAAACAAAATTTTTTATTGCTCAGTTATATTATTCATAGAAATTTTTTTATTCTATTGAGAATGATTAAAATAAATAAAAAAAATATGTAATCTTTTTAGATTTTGTGACGTATGGGGAGGGCCCATACAAAGATTCCGACACGTGGCAAAGTGCACCAGACGTCCAGAGACTCCTAAGATAGGGGTAATATAGGAACATTATCCCTAAATGGGGCTAGCGATAGCTCTAGTCCGGTAAAAAAAGACCTCACCTAATTGAGAAGAGAGAAAGAAGTTTTACTGATCTCCCTGGCACTGGTCTAGAAGTACAACTGCAAGTGCATGCATTTCCAATGCCTCGCGAAGAAATTTGAGCTGCACTGACCAGCCCAAGCTCGAGCATTGAAACTGATGTGTCCCGCTGAAGAACTACCGTACGATGCATACATATCTATACAGCGAGATGCGAGAAGTGGAGTAGGTCAAGAACAATGAAGATCCACGGACAACCTTGCCAATAGGGCATCGTATTGCGCGGCCCGCGACGATCTATTGGCACACGAATGTGTGAAGGGAGGAAATACAGCCGAAACACAGCCCGATCGTATTGCGATTGAGCGACAGCTAAGCTTGTAGGGCAGTGTGGACTGACGACTGACGAACTTTACACACTAATATTATTTTCCAGGCACTTTAAATATTTATTCTTGTAACGTTGGATAGGAGAGAGGCTTACCAAGATCCCACGACCTGAATAAGACGTTGTCTGAACATCGGACGCCTATCCCTCGGCCCGAGTCCTTTTCAGGACTCAGGTACTAATATGCCCACGTAACAGAATTTGTGCCCAACACAGAATTTTCATATTCCTTAAGGAATTTTATCAGGGTCAATCATCTGACCTATTTGTTTTTAATTTCAAACCTTTAACGCCCCCAACTTCTGTGACTGTCAGTATTAAGAGGCCTTCCACCAGCACTTTGTCGCAGAGTAGAGGTCTGACTTTGAAAAGTTTTTAGCTGTAAAAAAAATGCCCTGTTTGTGTATGGCCAAATTTATCAGAATTTCCTTAAGTCAAGAGTTATGAGCTATCTTTTAATAACTCGACACTTACAAGTATGTGCTGACAGACCATTTGTTGAAATTAACGTAAATATAACTTAGATGTGCTTTCTGGCCGACGCACCATGACGTTTTAGGCATTGGCCAGTCGTTTGATAGGTTCGAGTCCAGAATAGCAGGACATTACGGTACGCATTTAGCACTTGCGGGCGGATGTACTGTTCGTTTGTCAATCCAGGACAGTCGTCGTTTGCTTGGTTCGAGTCTTTCCAGTTTCTCTTAACATAAATGAGCGGGGGACGATCTTTAGTTTCTCTGGCCGACGCCCTACAACGTATTAGGCTAGTTTGTCAGGTCTTTTGCTTGGTTCGAGTCCAGAGAAATAGGAAGGCGGTTGTGGAGCCTTAGAATGATCGGTCAAACAATTGGATTTCCAACGACTAGCGGGAGGGGGTTTTTGGACAGATTCCTTGTCTATATGCAGCCTTTTTTCGTTTGGAACATTTGCGCTTAGCTTAGCGGAACCCAGTTGTGCAGAAGCGGCTAACACCCCCAGGTTAGGGATACTTGTTTTGTTTTGCTTTTGGGGCTTAAATATCGGATGGTTCTTGACTGAAGAGAGACTTGCGGAGCAGAGAGCAGCACCCCCAGTATATACACATTATTATTGTCGACTTATTCATCGTTTAAGTCGCTGACCGCTTGTTTGGAAAAGAGGCACGTGATCCGGTTATACCAACCGCAGAGTGAAATATGCGTGCTTGCATTAGCCAGCACAAGTGAAAATCTATAAAAAAAAAGAAAGTGATGAGCAGCGTTCAATTGAGGAGAAGACGTCGTTTGCGGTATTCAAGGATTCGCGAGTTCGCAACTGTTACTCTAAGGGGCATTGGGCCAAGGATTGCTGAAAGCCAAAGCGTGTACCAGTATCATACTACGCGTGCGGAGAAATGTAGAAAAGTGAAGACAGCAACAAATATGTAAGATTATTTTGAATATATTTTCAAACTCAGAATGTAAAATACATTATTACAGAAAGCGTAGACAGGAAGTCGTTCGTTCATTAAATCTAAAGAAGTTCCCAATGAAGTAAAGTTAGAACCAATGAACAAGGCGTATTGTGGTTTAAGCAAGAGTTTATTAAATTGTTTTGGAAAAACTTTAGTGTATCTTAAAAATAACTCAATATATGTTTATTTTTATTTAAGTGTGGTGGATAATAAGTCTATGGGCTTTGATGTTGTGTTAGGACGACACATAATGGATTCATGTAATTAAAATATTGATTAAAAAGCTTTAAAAATGGGAACAGTGGAAAGAGTAGAAAAAATAAATAAAGGTGCTAGGAAGAAGAAATAGTTAGAAATGAAGAAAATAAGAAAACAGTTAGAAAGGAAAATGCAATAAAACAGTTAGCAAAAAAAAAGCAATGAAAAAAATCGAAAGAAAAATAGCAATGAAATAGTTAGAAAGGAAATCATCTTCAGAAGAAAATTTTGAAACAGAAATGTTAGAGATATCGTGTAGAAATAGGAGAATCGGAACACAATATATGTGGCAAAGTAGGGTACAATATAAAAAAAAAAACTGTTTATTGAATTACTGGAAGACAATTCTGATTATGTAAATAAGCCGGACGAGCCGGACGGTTACATATTGATTACCGGAAGTTGAAAAAAATTACCATTAAGGTTAATTATCCATTTCGCTTAATTGATGAAAAATTATGTTTTCAAAACTTGATTTAAAAAACGGATATTTTCATGTTTTCGTTTAAAAGAGTCTATCTATATTGCTTTAGGCGATCCACAATCTGCCAATTTACCGTGCATGTTGGTACAACGTCTGAGAGTGGAGCCCTGTGAAATTTAACATTTGCCCCTTTTTTAATAGGGAAAATCCGAGGAGCATTCACTGTTAAGCGATTTTCTCAGAAACTGAGGGCTTTAGCTTAATGATAATTTCTGATCAGAAGCTTGAATTAACGCCCAATAACAAGGTTTGCATTTCGGTACATGTAGGTACAACCTCGGTGAGGGGTGCAAAAAAAACAAAATTGTGGGAGCCCATTTTTTAAACAGATTTTGAATATATTTTTTGAAGTGGGATATGCTTGCAAACAGAACTACAAACTATGTAGACCGAAAGATATTCTCATTGCAAACAATTTTGCATTTAAAATTTTCCGATTCAGCCCCGTGAAGACAAGAAAATCCAAAAACAAAAATTGGACCCTTGCACATTTAAAATTGAGTAATGTAAACTATTGGTTCTTTTTGTCGTATGTATATTGTTTCAATATTGATAAATGTTCAATTTACACTGAATAACAATGGTTTTATCGCGAGTGGTAGAGTTGGGAAAAATCCATGTGAACTTCGATTACATTAATTACGGTCGATGCACCGATTTCGTTTTGAAAAAAAATGACCAATAAGACCAATTTTTCTAGAAAAAACGGTGAAAACCTGATTTTTTTTTTTGTAAACAAAATTTTTTATTGCTCAGTTATATTCTTTATAGAAATTTTTTTATTCTATTGAGAATGATTAAAATAAATAAAAAAAATATGTAATCTTTTTAGATTTTGTGACGTATGGGGAGGGCCCATACAAAGATTCATGCCATTCATTACTGTCTCAAGTTAAGGGTAGGGGCCACTAATGCCTAAGTATTCCGACATGTGGCAAAGTGCACCAGACGTCCAGTGACTCCTAAGATAGGGGTAATATAGGAACATTATCCCTAAATGGGGCTAGCGATAGCTCTAGTCCGGTAAAAAAAGACCTCACCTAATTGAGAAGAGAGAAAGAAGTTTTACTGATCTCCCTGGCACTGGTCTAGAAGTACAACTGCAAGTGCATGCATTTCCAATGCAAGTGAAGTAGAACCAATGCCTCGCGAAGAAATTTGAGCTGCACTGACCAGCCCAAGCTCGAGCATTGAAACTGATGTGTCCCGCTGAAGAACTACCGTACGATGCATACATATCTATACAGCGAGATGCGAGAAGTGGAGTAGGTCAAGAACAATGAAGATCCACGGACAACCTTGCCAATATGGCATCGTATTGTGCGGCCCGCGACGATCTATTGGCACACGAATGTGTGAAGGGAGGAAATACAGCCGAAACACAGCCCGATCGTATTGCGATTGAGCGACAGCTAAGCTTGTAGGGCAGTGTGGACTGACGACTGACGAACTTTACACACTAATATTACTTTCCAAGCATTTTAAATATTTAGTCTTGCTACGTTGGATAGGAGAGAGGCTTACCAAGATCCCACGACCCGAATAAGACGTAGTATATGCCGGCAAAAATGGTGTCTGAACATCGGACGCCTATCCCTCGGCCCGAGTCCTTTTCAGGACTCAGGTACTAATATGCCCACGTAACAGAATTTGCGCCCAACACAGAATTTTCATATTCCTTAAGGAATTTTATCAGGGTCAAACATCAGCTTCCATCTTTATTTGCCATGAGTAATTTGAGTGTTTTAAAGAGCAGGGTGAATTAAGTGTTTTTTATATGCACGTGCTTACCTATTTGTTTTTAATTTCAAACCAGTATTAAATTTCAAACAAGTATTAAGAGGCCTTCCACCAGCACTTTGTCACAGAGTAGAGGTCTGACTTTGAAAAGTTTTTAACTGTAAAAAAAAATGCCCTGTTTGTGCATGGCCAAATTTACCAGAATTTCCTTAAGTCAAGAGTTATGAGCTATCTTTTAATAACTCGACACTTACAAGTATGTGCTGACAGACCATTTGTTGAAATTAACGTAAATATAACTTAGATGTGCTTTCTGGCCGACGCACCATGACGTTTTAGGCATTGGCCAGGTCGTTTGATAGGTTCGAGTCCAGAATAGCAGGACATTACGGTAACGCATTTAGCACTTGCGGGGCGGATGTACTGTTCGTTTGTCAATCCAGGACAGTCGTCGTTTGCTTGGTTCGAGTCTTTTCAGTTTCTCTTAACATAAATGAGCGGGGGACGATCTTTAGTTTCTCTGGCCGACGCCCTACAACGTATTAGGCTAGTTTGTCAGGTCTTTTGCTTGGTTCGAGTCCAGAGAAATAGGAAGGCGGTTGTGGAGCCCTAGAATGATCGGTCAAGCAATCGGATTTCCAACGACTAGCGGGAGGGGGTTTTTGGACAGATTCCTTGTCTATATGCAGCCTGTTTCCGTTTGGAACATTTGCGCTTAGCTTAGCGGAACCCAGTTGTGCAGTAGCGGCTAACACCCCCAGGTTAGGGATACTTGTTTTGTTTTGCTTTTGGGGCTTAAATATCGGATGGTTCTTGACTGAAGAGAGACTTGCGGAGCAGAGAGCAGCACCCCCAGGATATACACATTATTATTGTCGACTTATTCATCGCTTACGTCGCTGACCGCTTGTTTGGAAAAGAGGCACGTGATCCGGTTATACCAAACGTAGAGTGAAATATGCGTGCTTGCATTAGCCAGCACAAGTGACAATCTATAAAAAAAAAAGAAAGTGATGAGCAGCGTTCAATTGGAAAAGGAGAAGACGTCGTGTGCGGTATTCAAGGATTCGCTAGTTCACAACTGTTACTCTAAGGGGCATTGGGCCAAGGATTGCTGAAAGCCAAAGCGTGTACCAGTATCATTCTACGCGTGCGGAGAAATGTAGAAAAGTGAAGACAACAACAAATATGTAAGATTATTTTGAATATATTTTCAAACTCAGAATGTAAAATACATTATTACAGAAAGCGTAGACAGGAAGTCGTTCGTTCATTAAATCTAAAGAAGTTCCCAATGAAGTAAAGTTAGAACCAATGAACAAGGCGTATTGTGGTTTAAGCAAGAGTTTATTAAATTGTTATGGAAAAACTTTAGTGTATCTTAAAAATAACTCAATATATGTTTATTTTTATTTAAGTGTGGTGGATAATAAGTCTATGGGCTTTGATGTTGTGTTAGGACGACACATAATGGATTCATGTAATTAAAATATTGATTAAAAAGCTTTAAAAATGGGAACAGTGGAAAGAGTAGAAAAAATAAATAAAGGTGCTAGGAAGAAGAAATAGTTAGGAATGAAGAAAATAAGAAAACAGTTAGAAAGGAAAATGCAATAAAACAGTTAGCAAAAAAAAAGCAATGAGAAAAATCGAAAGAAAAATAGCAATGAAATAGTTAGAAAGGAAATCATCTTCAGAAGAAAATTTTGAAACAGAAATGTTTGAGATATATTGTGTAGAAATAGGAGAATCGGAACACAATATATGTGGCAAAGTAGGGTACAATATAAAAAAAACTGTTCATTGAATTACTGGAAGACAATTCTGATTATGTAAATAAGCCGGACGAGCCGGACGGTTACATATTGATTACCGGAAGTTGAAAACAATTACCATTAAGGTTAATTATCCATTGCGCTTAATTGATAAAAAATTATGTTTTCAAAAATTGATTTAAAAAACGGATATTTTCATGTTTTCGTTTAAAAGAGTCTATCTATATTGCTTAAGGCGATCCCCAATCTGCCAATTTACCGTGCATGTTGGTACAACGTCTGAGAGTGAAATTTAACATTTGCCCCTTTTTTAATAGGGAAAATCCGAGGAGCATTCACTATTAAGCGATTTTCAAAAACTGACGGCTTTAGCTTAATGATAATTTCTGATCAGAAGCTTGAATTAACGCCCAATAACCAGGTTTGCATTTCGGTACATGTAGTTACAACCTCGGTGAGGGGTGCAAAAAAACAAAATTGTGGGACCCCATTTTTTAAACAGATTTTGAATATATTTTTTGAAGTGGGATATGCTTGCAAACAAAACTACAAGCTATGTAGACCGAAAGGTATTCTCATTGCAAACAATTTTGCATTTAAAATTTTCCGATTCAGCCCCATGAAGACAAGAAAATCCAAAAACAAAAATTTGACCCTTGCACATTTAAAATTGAGTAATGTAAACTATTGGTTCTTTTTGTCGTATGTATATTGTTTCAATATTGATAAATGTTCAATTTACACTGAATAACAATGGTTTTATCGCGAGTGGTAGAGCTGGGAAAAATCCATGTGAACTTCGATTACATTAATTACGGTCGATGCACCGATTCCGTTTTGAAAAAAAATGACCAATAAGACCAATTTTTCTAGAAAAAACGGTGAACAACTGTTTTTTTTTTTTTGTAAACAAAATTTTTTATTGTTCAGTTATATTATTCATAGAAATTTTTTTATTCTATTGAGAATGATTAAAATAAATAAAAAAAATATGTAATCTTTTTAGATTTTGTGACGTATGGGGAGGGCCCATACAAAGATTCCGACACGTGGCAAAGTGCACCAGACGTCCAGTGACTCCTAAGATAGGGGTAATATAGGAACATTATCCCTAAATGGGGCTAGCGATAGCTCTAGTCCGGTAAAAAAAAGACCTCACCTAATTGAGAAGAGAGAAAGAAGTTTTACTGATCTCCCTGGCACTGGTCTAGCAGTACAACTGCAAGTGCATGCATTTCCAATGCAAGGGAAGTAGAACCAATGCCTCGCGAAGAAATTTGAGCTGCATTGACCAGCCCAAGCTCGAGCATTGAAACTGATGTGTCCCGCTGAAGAATTACCGTACGATGCATACATATCTATACAGCGAGATGCGAGAAGTGGAGTAGGTCAAGAACAATGAAGATCCACGGACAACCTTGCCAATATGGCATCGTATTGCGCGGCCCGCGACGATCTATTGGCACACGAATGTGTGAAGGGAGGAAATACAGCCGAAACACAGACCGATCGTATTGCGATTGAGCGACAGCTAAGCTTGTAAGGCAGTGTGGACTGACGACTGACGAACTTTACACACTAATATTATTTTCCAGGCACTTTAAATATTTATTCTTGTTACGTTGGATAGGAGAGAGGCTTACCAAGATCCCACGACCCGAATAAGACGTTGTCTGAACATCGGACGCCTATCCCTCGGCCCGAGTCCTTTTCAGGACTCAGGTACTAATATGCCCACGTAACAGAATTTGTGCCCAACACAGAATTTTCATATTCCTTAAGGAATTTTATCAGGGTCAATCATCTGACCTATTTGTTTTTAATTTCAAACCTTTAACGCCCCCAACTTCAGTGACTGTCAGTATTAAGAGGCCTTCCACCAGCACTTTGTCGCAGAGTAGAGGTCTGACTTTGAAAAGTTTTTAGCTGTAAAAAAAATGCCCTGTTTGTGTATGGCCAAATTTATCAGAATTTCCTTAAGTCAAGAGTTATGAGCTATCTTTTAATAACTCGACACTTACAAGTATGTGCTGACAGACCATTTGTTGAAATTAACGTAAATATAACTTAGATGTGCTTTCTGGCCGACGCACCATGACGTTTTAGGCATTGGCCAGGTCGTTTGATAGGTTCGAGTCCAGAATAGCAGGACATTACGGTAACGCATTTAGCACTTGCGGGGCGGATGTACTGTTCGTTTGTCAATCCAGGACAGTCGTCGTTTGCTTGGTTCGAGTCTTTCCAGTTTCTCTTAACATAAATGAGCGGGGGACGATCTTTAGTTTCTCTGGCCGACGCCCTACAATGTATTAGGCTAGTTTGTCAGGTCTTTTGCTTGGTTCGAGTCCAGAGAAATAGGAAAGCGGTTGTGGAGCCCTAGAATGATCGGTCAAGCAATCGGATTTCCAACGACTAGCGGGAGGGGGTTTTTGGACAGATTCCTTGTCTATATGCAGCCTGTTTCCGTTTGGAACATTTGCGCTTAGCTTAGCGGAACCCAGTTGTGCAGTAGCGGCTAACACCCCCAGGTTGGGGATACTTGTTTTGTTTTGCTTTTGGGGCTTAAATATCGGATGGTTCTTGACTGAAGAGAGACTTGCGGAGCGGAGAGCAGCACCCCCAGGATATACACATTATTATTGTCGACTTATTCATCGTTTACGTCGCTGACCGCTTGTTTGGAAAAGAGGCACGTGATCCGGTTATACCAAACGTAGAGTGAAATATGCGTGCTTGCATTAGCCAGCACAAGTGACAATCTATAAAAAAAAAGAAAGTGATGACCAGCGTTCAATTGGAAAAGGAGAAGACGTCGTTTGCGGTATTCAAGGATTCGCGAGTTCAGAACTGTTACTCTAAGGGGCATTGGGCCAAGGATGGCTGAAAGCCAAAGCGTGTACCAGTATCATTACCAGTATCAGAAAAATAGCAATGAAATAGTTAGAAAGGAAATCATCTTCAGAAGAAAATTTTGAAACAGAAATGTTTGAGATATATTGTGTAGAAATAGGAGAATCGGAACACAATATATGTGGCAAAGTAGGGTACAATATAAAAAAAACTGTTCATTGAATTACTGGAAGACAATTCTGATTATGTAAATAAGCCGGACGAGCCGGACGGTTACATATTGATTACCGGAAGTTGAAAAAAATTACCATTAATTATCCATTTCGCTTACTTGATGAAAAATTATGTTTTCAAAACTTGATTTAAAAAACGGATATTTTCATGTTTTCGTTTATTGCTTTAGGCGATCCACAATCTGCCAATTTACCGTGCATGTTGGTACAACGTCTGAGAGTGGAGCCCTGTGAAATTTAACATTTGCCCCTTTTTTAATAGGGAAAATCCGAGGAGCATTCACTATTAAGCGATTTTCAAAAACTGACGGCTTTAGCTTAATGATAATTTCTGATCAGAAGCTTGAATTAACGCCCAATAACCAGGTTTGCATTTCGGTACATGTAGTTACAACCTCGGTGAGGGGTGCAAAAAAAAAAAATTGTGGGACCCCATTTTTTAAACAGATTTTGAATATATTTTTTGAAGTGGGATATGCTTGCAAACAAAACTACAAGCTATGTAGACCGAAAGGTATTCTCATTGCAAACAATTTTGCATTTAAAATTTTCCGATTCAGCCCCATGAAGACAAGAAAATCCAAAAACAAAAATTTGACCCTTGCACATTTAAAATTGAGTAATGTAAACTATTGGTTCTTTTTGTCGTATGTATATTGTTTCAATATTGATAAATGTTCAATTTACACTGAATAACAATGGTTTTATCGCGAGTGGTAGAGCTGGGAAAAATCCATGTGAACTTCGATTACATTAATTACGGTCGATGCACCGATTTCGTTTTGAAAAAAAATGACCAATAAGACCAATTTTTCTAGAAAAAACGGTGAAAACCTGATTTTTTTTTTTGTAAACAAAATTTTTTATTGCTCAGTTATATTCTTTATAGAAATTTTTTTATTCTATTGAGAATGATTAAAATAAATAAAAAAAATATGTAATCTTTTTAGATTTTGTGACGTATGGGGAGGGCCCATACAAAGATTCATGCCATTCATTACTGTCTCAAGTTAAGGGTAGGGGCCACTAATGCCTAAGTATTCCGACATGTGGCAAAGTGCACCAGACGTCCAGTGACTCCTAAGATAGGGGTAATATAGGAACATTATCCCTAAATGGGGCTAGCGATAGCTCTAGTCCGGTAAAAAAAAAAGACCTCACCTAATTGAGAAGAGAGAAAGAAGTTTTACTGATCGCCCTGGCACTGGTCTAGAAGTACAACTGCAAGTGCATGCTTTTCCAATGCAAGTGAAGTAGAACCAATGCCTCGCGAAGAAATTTGAGCTGCACTAACCAGCCCAAGCTCGAGCATTGAAACTGATGTGTCCCGCTGAAGAACTACCGTACGATGCATACATATCTATACAGCGAGATGCGAGAAGTGGAGTAGGTCAAGAACAATGAAGATCCACGGACAACCTTGCCAATAGGGCATCGTATTGCGCGGCCCGCGACGATCTATTGGCACACGAATGTGTGAAGGGAGGAAATACAGCCGAAACACAGCCCGATCGTATTGCGATTGAGCGACAGCTAAGCTTGTAGGGCAGTGTGGACTGACGACTGACGAACTTTACACACTAATATTATTTTCCAGGCACTTTAAATATTTATTCTTGTTACGTTGGATAGGAGAGAGGCTTACCAAGATCCCACGACCCGAATAAGACGTTGTCTGAACATCGGACGCCTATCCCTCGGCCCGAGTCCTTTTCAGGACTCAGGTACTAATATGCCCACGTAACAGAATTTGCGCCCAACACAGAATTTTCATATTCCTTAAGGAATTTTATCAGGGTTAATCATCTGACCTGAGTACGGCATAGCTTCCATCTTTATTTGCCATGAGTAATTTGAGTGTTTTAAAGAGCAGGGTGAATTAAGTGTTTTTTATATGCACGTGTTTTTAACTGTAAAAATGCCCTGTTTGTGCATGGCCAAATTTACCAGAATTTCCTTAAGTCAAGAGTTATGAGCTATCTTTTAATAACTCGACACTTACAAGTATGTGCTGACAGACCATTTGTTGAAATTAACGTAAATATAACTTAGATGTGCTTTCTGGCCGACGCACCATGACGTTTTAGGCATTGGCCAGGTCGTTTGATAGGTTCGAGTCCAGAATAGCAGGACATTACGGTAACGCATTTAGCACTTGCGGGGCGGATGTACTGTTCGTTTGTCAATCCAGGACAGTCGTCGTTTGCTTGGTTCGAGTCTTTCCAGTTTCTCTTAACATAAATGAGCGGGGGACGATCTTTAGTTTCTCTGGCCGACGCCCTACAACGTATTAGGCTAGTTTGTCAGGTCTTTTGCTTGGTTCGAGTCCAGAGAAATAGGAAGGCGGTTGTGGAGCCCTAGAATGATCGGTCAAGCAATCGGATTTCCAACGACTAGCGGGAGGGGGTTTTTGGACAGATTCCTTGTCTATATGCAGCCTGTTTCCGTTTGGAACATTTGCGCTTAGCTTAGCGGAACCCAGTTGTGCAGTAGCGGCTAACACCCCCAGGTTAGGGATACTTGTTTTGTTTTGCTTTTGGGGCTTAAATATCGGATGGTTCTTGACTGAAGAGAGACTTGCGGAGCAGAGAGCAGCACCCCCAGGATATACACATTATTATTGTCGACTTATTCATCGTTTACGTCGCTGACCGCTTGTTTGGAAAAGAGGCACGTGATCCGGTTATACCAAACGTAGAGTGAAATATGCATGGTTGCATTAGCCAGCACAAGTGACAATCTATAAAAAAAAAAGAAAGTGATGAGCAGCGTTCAATTGGAAAAGGAGAAGACGTCGTGTGCGGTATTCAAGGATTCGCTAGTTCACAACTGTTACTCTAAGGGGCATTGGGCCAAGGATTGCTGAAAGCCAAAGCGTGTACCAGTATCATTCTACGCGTGCGGAGAAATGTAGAAAAGTGAAGACAACAACAAATATGTAAGATTATTTTGAATATATTTTCAAACTCAGAATGTAAAATGCATTATTACAGAAAGCATAGACAGGAAGTCGTTCGTTCATTAAATCTAAAGAAGTTCCCAATGAAGTAAAGTTAGAACCAATGAACAAGGCGTATTGTGGTTTAAGCAAGAGTTTATTAAATTGTTTTGGAAAAACTTTAGTGTATCTTAAAAATAACTCAATATATGTTTATTTTTATTTAAGTGTGGTGGATAATAAGTCTATGAGCTTTGATGTTGTGTTAGGACGACACATAATGGATTCATGTAATTAAAATAAAAAAAGCTTTAAAATGGGAACAGTGGAAAGAGTAGAAAAAATAAATAAAGGTGCTAGGAAGAAGAAATAGTTAGAAATGAAGAAAATAAGAAAACAGTTAGAAAGGAAAATGCAATAAAACAGTTAGCAAAAAAAAAGCAATGAAAAAAATCGAAAGAAAAATAGCAATGAAATAGTTAGAAAGGAAATCATCTTCAGAAGAAAATTTTGAAACAGAAATGTTTGAGATATATTGTGTAGAAATAGGAGAATCGGAACACAATATATGTGGCAAAGTAGGGTACAATATAAAAAAAAACTGTTCATTGAATTACTGGAAGACAATTCTGATTATGTAAATAAGCCGGACGAGCCGGACGGTTACATATTGATTACCGGAAGTTGAAAAAAATTACCATTAATTATCCATTTCGCTTACTTGATGAAAAATTATGTTTTCAAAACTTGATTTAAAAAACGGATATTTTCATGTTTTCGTTTAAAAGAGTCTATCTATATTGCTTTAGGCGATCCACAATCTGCCAATTTACCGTGCATGTTGGTACAACGTCTGAGAGTGGAGCCCTGTGATATTTAACATTTGCCCCTTTTTTAATAGGGAAAATCCGAGGAGCATTCACTATTAAGCGATTTTCAAAAACTGACGGCTTTAGCTTAATGATAATTTCTGATCAGAAGCTTGAATTAACGCCCAATAACCAGGTTTGCATTTCGGTACATGTAGTTACAACCTCGGTGAGGGGTGCAAAAAAACAAAATTGTGGGACCCCATTTTTTAAACAGATTTTGAATATATTTTTTGAAGTGGGATATGCTTGCAAACAAAACTACAAGCTATGTAGACCGAAAGGTATTCTCATTGCAAACAATTTTGCATTTTAAATTTTCCGATTCAGCCCCATGAAGACAAGAAAATCCAAAAACAAAAATTTGATCCTTGCACATTTAAAATTGAGTAATGTAAACTATTGGTTCTTTTTGTCGTATGTATATTGTTTCAATATTGATAAATGTTCAATTTACACTGAATAACAATGGTTTTATCGCGAGTGGTAGAGCTGGGAAAAATCCATGTGAACTTCGATTACATTAATTACGGTCGATGCACCGATTCCGTTTTGAAAAAAAAATGACCAATAAGACCAATTTTTCTAGAAAAAACGGTGAACAACTGTTTTTTTTTTTTTGTAAACAAAATTTTTTATTGCTCAGTTATATTATTCATAGAAATTTTTTTATTCTATTGAGAATGATTAAAATAAATAAAAAAAATATGTAATCTTTTTAGATTTTGTGACGTATGGGGAGGGCCCATACAAAGATTCCGACACATGGCAAAGTGCACCAGACGTCCAGAGACTCCTAAGATAGGGGTAATATAGGAACATTATCCCTAAATGGGGCTAGCGATAGCTCTAGTCCGGTAAAAAAAGACCTCACCTAATTGAGAAGAGAGAAAGAAGTTTTACTGATCTCCCTGGCACTGGTCTAGAAGTACAACTGCAAGTGCATGCATTTCCAATGCAAGGGAAGTAGAACCAATGCCTCGCGATGAAATTTGAGCTGCATTGACCAGCCCAAGCTCGAGCATTGAAACTGATGTGTCCCGCTGAAGAATTACCGTACGATGCATACATATCTATACAGCGAGATGCGAGAAGTGGAGTAGGTCAAGAACAATGAAGATCCACGGACAACCTTGCCAATATGGCATCGTATTGCGCGGCCCGCGACGATCTATTGGCACACGAATGTGTGAAGGGAGGAAATACAGCCGAAACACAGCCCGATCGTATTGCGATTGAGCGACAGCTAAGCTTGTAGGGCAGTGTGGACTGACGACTGACGAACTTTACACACTAATATTATTTTCCAGGCACTTTAAATATTTATTCTTGTTACGTTGGATAGGAGAGAGGCTTACCAAGATCCCACGACCCGAATAAGACGTAGTATATGCCGGCAAAAATGGTGTCTGAACATCGGACGCCTATCCCTCGGCCCGAGTCCTTTTCAGGACTCAGGTACTAATATGCCCACGTAACAGAATTTGCGCCCAACACAGAATTTTCATATTCCTTAAGGAATTTTATCAGGGTCAAACATCAGCTTCCATCTTTATTTGCCATGAGTAATTTGAGTGTTTTAAAGAGCAGGGTGAATTAAGTGTTTTTTATATGCACGTGCTTACCTATTTGTTTTTAATTTCAAACCTTTAACGCCCCCAACTTCTGTGACTGTCAGTATTAAGAGGCCTTCGACCAGCACTTTGTCGCAGAGTATGTAGAGGTCTGACTTTGAAAAGTTTTTAACTGTAAAAATGCCCTGTTTGTTTACCAGAATTTCCTTAAGTCAAGAGTAATGAGCTATCTTTTAATAACTCGACACTTACAAGTATGTGCTGACAGACCATTTGTTGAAATTAACGTAAATATAACTTAGATGTGCTTTCTGGCCGACGCACCATGACGTTTTAGGCATTGGCCAGGTCGTTTGATAGGTTCGAGTCCAGAATAGCAGGACATTACGGTAACGCATTTAGCACTTGAGGGGCGGATGTACTGTTCGTTTGTCAATCCAGGACAGTCGTCGTTTGCTTGGTTCGAGTCTTTTCAGTTTCTCTTAACATAAATGAGCGGGGGACGATCTTTAGTTTCTCTGGCCGACGCCCTACAACGTATTAGGCTAGTTTGTCAGGTCTTTTGCTTGGTTCGAGTCCAGAGAAATAGAAAGGCGGTTGTGGAGCCTTAGAATGATCGGTCAAACAATTGCATTTCCAACGACTAGCGGAAGGCGGTTTTTGGACAGATTCCTTGTCTATATGCAGCCTTTTTCCGTTTGGAACATTTGCGCTTAGCTTAGCGGAACCCAGTTGTGCAGAAGCGGCTAACACCCCCAGGTTAGGAATACTTGTTTTGTTTTGCTTTTGGGGCTTAAATATCGGATGGTTCTTGACTGAAGAGAGACTTGCGGAGCAGAGAGCAGCACCCCCAGGATATACACATTATTATTGTCGACTTATTTATCGTTTACATCGCTGACCGCTTGTTTGGAAAAGAGGCACGTGATCCGGTTATACCAAACGTAGAGTGAAATATGCATGCTTGCATTAGCCAGCACAAGTGACAATCTATAAAAAAAAGAAAGTGATGAGCAGCGTTCAATTGGAAAAGGAGAAGACGTCGTTTGCGGTATTCAAGGATTCGCGAGTTCAGAACTGTTACTCTAAGGGGCATTTGGCCAAGGATTGCTGAAAGCCAAAGCGTGTACCAGTATCATTACCAGTATCAGAAAAATAGCAATGAAATAGTTAGAAAGGAAATCATCTTCAGAAGAAAATTTTGAAACAGAAATGTTTGAGATATATTGTGTAGAAATAGGAGAATCGGAACACAATATATGTGGCAAAGTAGGGTACAATATAAAAAAAACTGTTCATTGAATTACTGGAAGACAATTCTGATTATGTAAATAAGCCGGACGAGCCGGACGGTTACATATTGATTACCGGAAGTTGAAAAAAATTACCATTAATTATCCATTTCGCTTACTTGATGAAAAATTATGTTTTCAAAACTTGATTTAAAAAACGGATATTTTTAGTTTTCGTTTAAAAGAGTCTATCTATATTGCTTTAGGTGATCCACAATCTGCCAATTTACCGTGCATGTTGGTACAACGTCTGAGAGTGGAGCCCTGTGAAATTTAACATTTGCCCCTTTTTTAATGGGGAAAATCCGAGGAGCATTCACTGTTAAGCGATTTTCTCAAAAACTGAGGGCTTTATCTTAATGATAATTTCTGATCAGAAGCTTGAATTAACGCCCAATAACAAGGTTTGCATTTCGGTACATGTAGGTACAACCTCGGTGAGGGGTGCAAAAAAAACAAAATTGTGGGACCCCATTTTTTAAACAGATTTTGAATATATTTTTTGAAGTGGGATATGCTTGCAAACAAAACTTCAAACTATGTAGACCGAAAAATATTCTCATTGCAAACCATTTTGCATTTAAAATTTTCCGATTCAGCCCCGTGAAGACAAGAAAATCCAAAAACAAAAGTTGGACCCTTGCACATTTAAAATTGAGTAATGTAAACTATTGGTTCTTTTTGTCGTATGTATATTGTTTCAATATTGATAAATGTTCAATTTACACTGAATAACAATGGTTTTATCGCGAGTGGTAGAGCTGGGTAAAATCCATGTGAACTTCGATTACATTAATTACGGTCGATGCACCGATTTCGTTTTGAAAAAAAATGACCAATAAGACCAATTTTTCTAGAAAAAACGGTGAAAACCTGATTTTTTTTTTTGTAAACAAAATTTTTTATTGCTCAGTTATATTCTTTATAGAAATTTTTTTATTCTATTGAGAATGATTAAAATAAATAAAAAAAATATGTAATCTTTTTAGATTTTGTGACGTATGGGGAGGGCCCATACAAAGATTCATGCCATTCATTACTGTCTCAAGTTAAGGGTAGGGGCCACTAATGCCTAAGTATTCCGACATGTGGCAAAGTGCACCAGACGTCCAGTGACTCCTAAGATAGGGGTAATATAGGAACATTATCCCTAAATGGGGCTAGCGATAGCTCTAGTCCATACATATCTATACATACATATCTATACAGCGAGATGCGAGAAGTGGAGTAGGTCAAGAACAATGAAGATCCACGGACAACCTTGCCAATAGGGCATCGTATTGCGCGGCCCGCGACGATCTATTGGCACACGAATGTGTGAAGGGAGGAAATACAGCCGAAACACAGCCCGATCGTATTGCGATTGAGCGACAGCTAAGCTTGTAGGGCAGTGTGGACTGACGACTGACGAACTTTACACACTAATATTATTTTCCAGGCACTTTAAATATTTAGTCTTGTTACGTTGGATAGGAGAGAGGCTTACCAAGATACCACGACCCGAATAAGACGTTGTCTGAACATCGGACGCCTATCCCTCGGCCCGAGTCCTTTTCAGGACTCAGGTACTAATATGCCCACGTAACAGAATTTGCGCCCAACACAGAATTTTCATATTCCTTAAGGAATTTTATCAGGGTTAATCATCTGACCTGAGTACGGCATAGCTTCCATCTTTATTTGCCATGAGTAATTTGAGTGTTTTAAAGAGCAGGGTGAATTAAGTGTTTTTTATATGCACGTGTTTTTAACTGTAAAAATGCATGGCCAAATTTACCAGAATTTCCTTAAGTCAAGAGTTATGAGCTATCTTTTAATAACTCGACACTTACAAGTATGTGCTGACAGACCATTTGTTGAAATTAACGTAAATATAACTTAGATGTGCTTTCTGGCCGACGCACCATGACGTTTTAGGCATTGGCCAGGTCGTTTGATAGGTTCGAGTCCAGAATAGCAGGACATTACGGTAACGCATTTAGCACTTGCGGGGCGGATGTACTGTTCGTTTGTCAATCCAGGACAGTCGTCGTTTGCTTGGTTCGAGTCTTTCCAGTTTCTCTTAACATAAATGAGCGGGGGACGATCTTTAGTTTCTCTGGCCGACGCCCTACAACGTATTAGGCTAGTTTGTCAGGTCTTTTGCTTGGTTCGAGTCCAGAGAAATAGGAAGGCGGTTGTGGAGCCCTAGAATGATCGGTCAAGCAATCGGATTTCCAACGACTAGCGGGAGGGGGTTTTTGGACAGATTCCTTGTCTATATGCCGCCTGTTTCCGTTTGGAACATTTGCGCTTAGCTTAGCGGAACCCAGTTGTGCAGTAGCGGCTAACACCCCCAGGTTAGGGATACTTGTTTTGTTTTGCTTTTGGGGCTTAAATATCGGATGGTTCTTGACTGAAGAGAGACTTGCGGAGCAGAGAGCAGCACCCCCAGGATATACACATTATTATTGTCGACTTATTCATCGTTTACGTCGCTGACCGCTTGTTTGGAAAAGAGGCACGTGATCCGGTTATACCAAACGTAGAGTGAAATATGCGTGCTTGCATTAGCCAGCACAAGTGACAATCTATAAAAAAAAGAAAGTGATGACCAGCGTTCAATTGGAAAAGGAGAAGACGTCGTTTGCGGTATTCAAGGATTCGCGAGTTCACAACTGTTACTCTAAGGGGCATTGGGCCAAGGATTGCTGAAAGCCAAAGCGTGTACCAGTATCATTCTACGCGTGCGGAGAAATGTAGAAAAGTGAAGACAACAACAAATATGTAAGATTATTTTGAATATATTTTCAAACTCAGAATGTAAAATGCATTATTACAGAAAGCGTAGACAGGAAGTCGTTCGTTCATTAAATCTAAAGAAGTTCCCAATGAAGTAAAGTTAGAACCAATGAACAAGGCGTATTGTGGTTTAAGCAAGAGTTTATTAAATTGTTTTGGAAAAACTTTAGTGTATCTTAAAAATAACTCAATATATGTTTATTTTTATTTAAGTGCGGTGGATAATAAGTCTATGAGCTTTGATGTTGTGTTAGGACGACACATAATGGATTCATGTAATTAAAATAAAAAAGCTTTAAAATGGGAACAGTGGAAAGAGTAGAAAAAATAAATAAAGGTGCTAGGAAGAAGAAATAGTTAGAAATGAAGAAAATAAGAAAACAGTTAGAAAGGAAAATGCAATAAAACAGTTAGCAAAAAAAAAGCAATGAAAAAAATCGAAAGAAAAATAGCAATGAAATAGTTAGAAAGGAAATCATCTTCAGAAGAAAATTTTGAAACAGAAATGTTTGAGAAATATTGTGTAGAAATAGGAGAATCGGAACACAATATATGTGGCAAAGTAGGGTACAATATAAAAAAAACTGTTCATTGAATTACTGGAAGACAATTCTGATTATGTAAATAAGCCGGACGAGCCGGACGGTTACATATTGATTACCGGAAGTTGAAAAAAATTACCATTAATTATCCATTTCGCTTAATTGATGAAAAATTATGTTTTCAAAACTTGATTTAAAAAACGGATATTTTCATGTTTTCGTTTAAAAGAGTCTATCTATATTGCTTTAGGCGATCCACAATCTGCCAATTTACCGTGCATGTTGGTACAACGTCTGAGAGTGGAGCCCTGTGAAATTTAACATTTGCCCCTTTTTTAATGGTGAAAATCCGAGGAGCATTCACTGTTAAGCGATTTTCTCAAAAACTGAGGACTTTATCTTAATGATAATTTCTGATCAGAAGCTTGAATTAACGCCCAATAACAAGGTTTGCATTTCGGTACATGTAGGTACAACCTCGGTGAGGGGTGCAAAAAAAACAAAATTGTGAGACCCCATTTTTTAAACAGATTTTGAATATATTTTTTGAAGTGGGATATGCTTGCAAACAAAACTACAAACTATGTAGACCGAAAAATATTCTCATTGCAAACAATTTTGCATTTAAAATTTTCCGATTCAGCCCCGTGAAGACAAGAAAATCCAAAAACAAAAATTGGACCCTTGCACATTTAAAATTGAGTAATGTAAACTATTGGTTCTTTTTGTCGTATGTATATTGTTTCAATATTGATAAATGTTCAATTTACACTGAATAACAATGGTTTTATCGCGAGTGGTAGAGCTGGGAAAAATCCATGTGAACTTCGATTACATTAATTACGGTCGATGCACCGATTTCGTTTTGAAAAAAAATGACCAATAAGACCAATTTTTCTAGAAAAAACGGTGAAAACCTGATTTTTTTTTTTTGTAAACAAAATTTTTTATTGCTCAGTTATATTCTTTATAGAAATTTTTTTATTCTATTGAGAATGATTAAAATAAATAAAAAAAATATGTAATCTTTTTAGATTTTGTGACGTATGGGGAGGGCCCATACAAAGATTCATGCCATTCATTACTGTCTCAAGTTAAGGGTAGGGGCCACTAATGCCTAAGTATTCCGACATGTGGCAAAGTGCACCAGACGTCCAGTGACTCCTAAGATAGGGGTAATATAGGAACATTCTCCCTAAATGGGGCTAGCGATAGCTCTAGTCCATACATATCTATACATACATATCTATACAGCGAGATGCGAGAAGTGGAGTAGGTCAAGAACAATGAAGATCCACGGACAACCTTGCCAATAGGGCATCGTATTGCGCGGCCCGCGACGATCTATTGGCACACGAATGTGTGAAGGGAGGAAATACAGCCGAAACACAGCCCGATCGTATTGCGATTGAGCGACAGCTAAGCTTGTAGGGCAGTGTGGACTGACGACTGACGAACTTTACACACTAATATTATTTTCCAGGCACTTTAAATATTTATTCTTGTTACGTTGGATAGGAGAGAGGCTTACCAAGATCCCACGACCCGAATAAGACGTTGTCTGAACATCGGACGCCTATCCCTCGGCCCGAGTCCTTTTCAGGACTCAGGTACTAATATGCCCACGTAACAGAATTTGCGCCCAACACAGAATTTTCATATTCCTTAAGGAATTTTATCAGGGTTAATCATCTGACCTGAGTACGGCATAGCTTCCATCTTTATTTGCCATGAGTAATTTGAGTGTTTTAAAGAGCAGGGTGAATTAAGTGTTTTTTATATGCACGTGTTTTTAACTGTAAAAATGCATGGCCAAATTTACCAGAATTTCCTTAAGTCAAGAGTTATGAGCTATCTTTTAATAACTCGACACTTACAAGTATGTGCTGACAGACCATTTGTTGAAATTAACGTAAATATAACTTAGATGTGCTTTCTGGCCGACGCACCATGACGTTTTAGGCATTGGCCAGGTCGTTTGATAGGTTCGAGTCCAGAATAGCAGGACATTACGGTAACGCATTTAGCACTTGCGGGGCGGATGTACTGTTCGTTTGTCAATCCAGGACAGTCGTCGTTTGCTTGGTTCGAGTCTTTCCAGTTTCTCTTAACATAAATGAGCGGGGGACGATCTTTAGTTTCTCTGGCCGACGCCCTACAACGTATTAGGCTAGTTTGTCAGGTCTTTTGCTTGGTTCGAGTCCAGAGAAATAGGAAGGCGGTTGTGGAGCCCTAGAATGATCGGTCAAGCAATCGGATTTCCAACGACTAGCGGGAGGGGGTTTTTGGACAGATTCCTTGTCTATATGCCGCCTGTTTCCGTTTGGAACATTTGCGCTTAGCTTAGCGGAACCCAGTTGTGCAGTAGCGGCTAACACCCCCAGGTTAGGGATACTTGTTTTGTTTTGCTTTTGGGGCTTAAATATCGGATGGTTCTTGACTGAAGAGAGACTTGCGGAGCAGAGAGCAGCACCCCCAGGATATACACATTATTATTGTCGACTTATTCATCGTTTACGTCGCTGACCGCTTGTTTGGAAAAGAGGCACGTGATCCGGTTATACCAAACGTAGAGTGAAATATGCGTGCTTGCATTAGCCAGCACAAGTGACAATCTATAAAAAAAAGAAAGTGATGACCAGCGTTCAATTGGAAAAGGAGAAGACGTCGTTTGCGGTATTCAAGGATTCGCGAGTTCACAACTGTTACTCTAAGGGGCATTGGGCCAAGGATTGCTGAAAGCCAAAGCGTGTACCAGTATCATTCTACGCGTGCGGAGAAATGTAGAAAAGTGAAGACAACAACAAATATGTAAGATTATTTTGAATATATTTTCAAACTCAGAATGTAAAATGCATTATTACAGAAAGCGTAGACAGGAAGTCGTTCGTTCATTAAATCTAAAGAAGTTCCCAATGAAGTAAAGTTAGAACCAATGAACAAGGCGTATTGTGGTTTAAGCAAGAGTTTATTAAATTGTTTTGGAAAAACTTTAGTGTATCTTAAAAATAACTCAATATATGTTTATTTTTATTTAAGTGTGGTGGATAATAAGTCTATGAGCTTTGATGTTGTGTTAGGACGACACATAATGGATTCATGTAATTAAAATAAAAAAAGCTTTAAAATGGGAACAGTGGAAAGAGTAGAAAAAATAAATAAAGGTGCTAGGAAGAAGAAATAGTTAGAAATGAAGAAAATAAGAAAACAGTTAGAAAGGAAAATGCAATAAAACAGTTAGCAAAAAAAAAGCAATGAAAAAAATCGAAAGAAAAATAGCAATGAAATAGTTAGAAAGGAAATCATCTTCAGAAGAAAATTTTAAAACAGAAATGTTTGAGATATATTGTGTAGAAATAGGAGAATCGGAACACAATATATGTGGCAAAGTAGGGTACAATATAAAAAAAAACTGTTCATTGAATTACTGGAAGACAATTCTGATTATGTAAATAAGCCGGACGAGCCGGACGGTTACATATTGATTACCGGAAGTTGAAAAAAATTACCATTAATTATCCATTTCGCTTAATTGATGAAAAATTATGTTTTCAAAACTTGATTTAAAAAACGTATATTTTCATGTTTTCGTTTAAAAGAGTCTATCTATATTGCTTTAGGCGATCCACAATCTGCCAATTTACCGTGCATGTTGGTACAACGTCTGAGAGTGGAGCCCTGTGAAATTTAACATTTGCCCCTTTTTTAATAGGGAAAATCCGAGGAGTATTCACTATTAAGCGATTTTCAAAAACTGACGGCTTTAGCTTAATGATAATTTCTGATCAGAAGCTTGAATTAACGCCCAATAACCAGGTTTGCATTTCGGTACATGTAGTTACAACCTCGGTGAGGGGTGCAAAAAAACAAAATTGTGGGACCCCATTTTTTAAACAGATTTTGAATATATTTTTTGAAGTGGGATATGCTTGCAAACAAAACTACAAGCTATGTAGACCGAAAGGTATTCTCATTGCAAACAATTTTGCATTTAAAATTTTCCGATTCAGCCCCATGAAGACAAGAAAATCCAAAAACAAAAATTTGACCCTTGCACATTTAAAATTGAGTAATGTAAACTATTGGTTCTTTTTGTCGTATGTATATTGTTTCAATATTGATAAATGTTCAATTTACACTGAATAACAATGGTTTTATCGCGAGTGGTAGAGCTGGGAAAAATCCATGTGAACTTCGATTACATTAATTACGTCGATGCACCGATTCCGTTTTGAAAAAAAATGACCAATAAGACCAATTTTTCTAGAAAAAACGGTGAATACCTGTTTTTTTTTTTTGTAAACAAAATTTTTTATTGTTCAGTTATATTATTCATAGAAATTTTTTTATTCTATTGAGAATGATTAAAATAAATAAAAAAAATATGTAATCTTTTTAGATTTTGTGACGTATGGGGAGGGCCCATACAAAGATTCCGACACGTGGCAAAGTGCACCAGACGTCCAGTGACTCCTAAGATAGGGGTAATATAGGAACATTATCCCTAAATGGGGCTAGCGATAGCTCTAGTCCGGTAAAAAAAGACCTCACCTAATTGAGAAGAGAGAAAGACGTTTTACTGATCTCCCTGGCACTGGTCTAGCAGTACAACTGCAAGTGCATGCATTTCCAATGCAAGGGAAGTAGAACCAATGCCTCGCGAAGAAATTTGAGCTGCATTGACCAGCCCAAGCTCGAGCATTGAAACTGATGTGTCCCGCTGAAGAATTACCGTACGATGCATACATATCTATACAGCGAGATGCGAGAAGTGGAGTAGGTCAAGAACAATGAAGATCCACGGACAACCTTGCCAATAGGGCATCGTATTGCGCGGCCCGCGACGATCTATTGGCACACGAATGTGTGAAGGGAGGAAATACAGCCGAAACACAGCCCGATCGTATTGCGATTGAGCGACAGCTAAGCTTGTAGGGCAGTGTGGACTGACGACTGACGAACTTTACACACTAATATTATTTTCCAGGCACTTTAAATATTTAGTCTTGTTACGTTGGATAGGAGAGAGGCTTACCAAGATCCCACGACCCGAATAAGACGTAGTATATGCCGGCAAAAATGGTGTCTGAACATCGGACGCCTATCCCTCGGCCCGAGTCCTTTTCAGGACTCAGGTACTAATATGCCCACGTAACAGAATTTGCGCCCAACACAGAATTTTCATATTCCTTAAGGAATTTTATCAGGGTTAATCATCTGACCTGAGTACGGCATAGCTTCTATATTTATTTGCCATGAGTAATTTGAGTGTTTTAAAGAGCAGGGTGAATTAAGTGTTTTTTATATGCACGTGTTTTTAACTGTAAAAATGCATGGCCAAATTTACCAGAATTTCCTTAAGTCAAGAGTTATGAGCTATCTTTTAATAACTCGACACTTACAAGTATGTGCTGACAGACCATTTGTTGAAATTAACGTAAATATAACTTAGATGTGCTTTCTGGCCGACGCACCATGACGTTTTAGGCATTGGCCAGGTCGTTTGATAGGTTCGAGTCCAGAATAGCAGGACATTACGGTAACGCATTTAGCACTTGCGGGGCGGATGTACTGTTCGTTTGTCAATCCAGGACAGTCGTCGTTTGCTTGGTTCGAGTCTTTCCAGTTTCTCTTAACATAAATGAGCGGGGGACGATCTTTAGTTTCTCTGGCCGACGCCCTACAACGTATTAGGCTAGTTTGTCAGGTCTTTTGCTTGGTTCGAGTCCAGAGAAATAGAAAGGCGGTTGTGGAGCCTTAGAATGATCGGTCAAACAATTGGATTTCCAACGACTAGCGGAAGGGGGTTTTTGGACAGATTCCTTGTCTATATGCAGCCTTTTTCCGTTTGGAACATTTGCGCTTAGCTTAGCGGAACCCAGTTGTGCAGAAGCGGCTAACACCCCCAGGTTAGGAATACTTGTTTTGTTTTGCTTTTGGGGCTTAAATATCGGATGGTTCTTGACTGAAGAGAGACTTGCGGAGCAGAGAGCAGCACCCCCAGGATATACACATTATTATTGTCGACTTATTTATCGTTTACGTCGCTGACCGCTTGTTTGGAAAAGAGGCACGTGATCCGGTTATACCAAACGTAGAGTGAAATATGCATGCTTGCATTAGCCAGCACAAGTGACAATCTATAAAAAAAAGAAAGTGATGAGCAGCGTTCAATTGGAAAAAGGAGAAGACGTTGTTTGCGGTATTCAAGGATTCGCGAGTTCAGAACTGTTACTCTAAGGGGCATTGGGCCAAGGATTGCTGAAAGCCAAAGCGTGTACCAGTATCATTACCAGTATCAGAAAAATAGCAATGAAATAGTTAGAAAGGAAATCATCTTCAGAAGAAAATTTTGAAACAGAAATGTTTGAGATATATTGTGTAGAAATAGGAGAATCGGAACACAATATATGTGGCAAAGTAGGGTACAATATAAAAAAAACTGTTCATTGAATTACTGGAAGACAATTCTGATTATGTAAATAAGCCGGACGAGCCGGACGGTTACATATTGATTACCGGAAGTTGAAAAAAATTACCATTAATTATCCATTTCGCTTAATTGATGAAAAATTATGTTTTCAAAACTTGATTTAAAAAACGGATATTTTCATGTTTTCGTTTAAAAGAGTCTATCTATATTGCTTTAGGCGATCCACAATCTGCCAATTTACCGTGCATGTTGGTACAACGTCTGAGAGTGGAGCCCTGTGAAATTTAACATTTGCCCCTTTTTTAATGGGGAAAATCCGAGGAGCATTCACTGTTAAGCGATTTTCTCAAAAACTGAGGGCTTTATCTTAATGATAATTTCTGATCAGAAGCTTGAATTAACGCCCAATAACAAGGTTTGCATTTCGGTACATGTAGGTACAACCTCGGTGAGGGGTGCAAAAAAAACAAAATTGTGGGACCCCATTTTTTAAACAGATTTTGAATATATTTTGTGAAGTGGGATATGCTTGCAAACAAAACTACAAACTATGTAGACCGAAAAATATTCTCATTGCAAACAATTTTGCATTTAAAATTTTCCGATTCAGCCCCGTGAAGACAAGAAAATCCAAAAACAAAAATTGGACCCTTGCACATTTAAAATTGAGTAATGTAAACTATTGGTTCTTTTTGTCGTATGTATATTGTTTCAATATTGATAAATGTTCAATTTACACTGAATAACAATGGTTTTATCGCGAGTGGTAGAGCTGAAAAAAATCCATGTGAACTTCGATTACATTAATTACGGTCGATGCACCGATTTCGTTTTGAAAAAAAATGACCAATAAGACCAATTTTTCTAGAAAAAACGGTGAAAACCTGATTTTTTTTTTGTAAACAAAATTTTTTATTGCTCAGTTATATTCTTTATAGAAATTTTTTTATTCTATTGAGAATGATTAAAATAAATAAAAAAAATATGTAATCTTTTTAGATTTTGTGACGTATGGGGAGGGCCCATACAAAGATTCATGCCATTCATTACTGTCTCAAGTTAAGGGTAGGGGCCACTAATGCCTAAGTATTCCGACATGTGGCAAAGTGCACCAGACGTCCAGTGACTCCTAAGATAGGGGTAATATAGGAACATTATCCCTAAATGGGGCTAGCGATAGCTCTAGTCCGGTAAAAAAAAAAGACCTCACCTAATTGAGAAGAGAGAAAGAAGTTTTACTGATCGCCCTGGCACTGGTCTAGAAGTACAACTGCAAGTGCATGATTTTCCAATGCAAGTGAAGTAGAACCAATGCCTCGCGAAGAAATTTGAGCTGCACTGACCAGCCCAAGCTCGAGCATTGAAACTGATGTGTCCCGCTAAAGAACTACCGTACGATGCATACATATCTATACAGCGAGATGCGAGAAGTGGAGTAGGTCAAGAACAATGAAGATCCACGGACAACCTTGCCAATAGGGCATCGTATTGCGCGGCCCGCGACGATCTATTGGCACACGAATGTGTGAAGGGAGGAAATACAGCCGAAACACAGCCCGATCGTATTGCGATTGAGCGACAGCTAAGCTTGTAGGGCAGTGTGGACTGACGACTGACGAACTTTACACACTAATATTATTTTCCAGGCACTTTAAATATTTATTCTTGTTACGTTGGATAGGAGAGAGGCTTACCAAGATCCCACGACCCGAATAAGACGTTGTCTGAACATCGGACGCCTATCCCTCGGCCTGAGTCCTTTTCAGGACTCAGGTACTAATATGCCCACGTAACAGAATTTGCGCCCAACACAGAATTTTCATATTCCTTAAGGAATTTTATCAGGGTCAATCATCTGACCTATTTGTTTTTAATTTCAAACCTTTAACGCCCCCAACTAAAAAAAATGCCCTGTTTGTGTATGGCCAAATTTACCAGAATTTCCTTAAGTCAAGAGTTATGAGTTATCTTTTAATAACTCGACACTTACAAGTATGTGCTGACAGACCATTTGTTGAAATTAACGTAAATATAACTTAGATGTGCTTTCTGGCCGACGCACCATGACGTTTTAGGCATTGGCCAGGTCGTTTGATAGGTTCGAGTCCAGAATAGCGGACATTACGGTAACGCATTTAGCACTTGCGGGGCGGATTTACTGTTCGTTTGTCAATCCAGGACAGTCGTCGTTTGCTTGGTTCGAGTCTTTTCAGTTTCTCTTAACATAAATGAGCGGGGGACGATCTTTAGTTTCTCTGGCCGACGCCCTACAACGTATTAGGCTAGTTTGTCAGGTCAGCACCCCCAGGATATACACATTATTATTGTCGACTTATTCATCGTTTACGTCGCTGACCGCTTGTTTGGAAAAGAGGCACGTGATCCGGTTATACCAAACGTAGAGTGAAATATGCGTGCTTGCATTAGCCAGCACAAGTGACAATCTATAAAAAAAAAGAAAGTGATGAGCAGCGTTCAATTGAAAAGGAGAAGACGTCGTTTGCGGTATTCAAGGATTCGCGAGTTCACAACTGTTACTCTAAGGGGCATTGGGCCAAGGATTGCTGAAAGCCAAAGCGTGTACCAGTATCATTCTACGCGTGCGGAGAAATGTAGAAAAGTGAAGACAACAACAAATATGTAAGATTATTTTGAATATATTTTCAAACTCAGAATGTAAAATGCATTATTACAGAAAGCGTAGACAGGAAGTCGTTCGTTCATTAAATCTAAAGAAGTTCCCAATGAAGTAAAGTTAGAACCAATGAACAAGGCGTATTGTGGTTTAAGCAAGAGTTTATTAAATTGTTTTGGAAAAACTTTAGTGTATCTTGAAAATAACTCAATATATGTTTATTTTTATTTAAGTGTGGTGGATAATAAGTCTATGGGCTTTGATGTTGTGTTAGGACGACACATAATGGATTAATGTAATTAAAATATTGATTTAAAAGCTTTAAAAATGGGAACAGTGGAAAGAGTAGAAAAAATAAATAAAGGTGCTAGAAAGAAGAAATAGTTAGAAATGAAGAAAACAAGAAAACAGTTAGAAAGGAAAATGCAATAAAACAGTTAGCAAAAAAAAAGCAATGAAAAAAATCGAAAGAAAAATAGCAATGAAATAGTTAGAAAGGAAATCATCTTCAGAAGAAAATTTTGAAACAGAAATGTTTGAGATATATTGTGTAGAAATAGGAGAATCGGAACACAATATATGTGGCAAAGTAGGGTACAATATAAAAAAAACTGTTCATTGAATTACTGGAAGACAATTCTGATTATGTAAATAAGCCGGACGAGCCGGACGGTTACATATTGATTACCGGAAGTTGAAAAAATTACCATTAAGGTTAATTATCCATTGCGCTTAATTGATGAAAAATTATGTTTTCAAAACTTGATTTAAAAAACGGATATTTTCATGTTTTCGTTTAAAAGAATCTTTCAAATATCCAACATTTGTAACCCCATTAGGTCAGTTTAAGTTTTTAATATTGCCTAGCGGCCTAAAGAATCATGTATTCCAAAGATTTGTGAACTATGTTTTTGATAATACAGTAATCATTTATATGGATAAAATCCTGATTGCAAGCAAATGCTGAGAGAAACATTTTTAGACTTTAAAAATAGTACTGGTAAGGATTAAAGAAAAAAAAAAGATTACCTCTGGTAAGACTGAAGAAGTTTGAAATTTCGCAATCAAACGTTAAATATTTAGGGTTTTTAATCTCAAAAGATGGTGTTAGAGCAGACGATTAGGGATTTAAGGCGGCAAAAAATTTTCAGCTAGCGGGAAAAACACAGACTGTTATAAAATTCTTATTTTCGTAGATCTATAAATGATTTCTTAACGCAAGCAAAGCCTTTATATGATTTATTAAGGAATAAAAAGACAACAAGTATTAAATTATAAATTAATTTTAAATATGAATGTATATTGTTTGAAAAAATAATCAAAAAAATATACAAAGCTCCCGGAAACGTTGGAAAATAATTGATAATTTAAAACATTTTAATACCGTTTCTTTGTTTTTCAGTACATTAGCTAATGTTCATAGCGTCTTCCCACAGAGATCCGTCTTCCATCAGTAAAAGGGATGGTCCACGATTGGCTTGGCAAGTTTGGCCGTTCCAAAAATTTCCCAGTTAGTTGCACATCCAAATTTGATGTTAGGCGATCTTTTTTCTATAAGTTAAACATTCTAAAGTATGCAACACTCACTATGAAAACGTAAACAATTAAAACAGAAAATGGAAGGCACAGATGTCACAGGTTTGAATAAATTATCCACATTACATTACATTACATTGGTACATTATATAATTTCATGCAAATTGATCACGGATGGGATTTTTATCTCGGCAAGTGATGTGAACGCTACAGTACATTTTATGCTGCTGCGAGCTGTTTTTCTGACGCCTTCTACCGTCACCGTAACTGAATCGGATTCTGGTCGCTGAAGCAAAACATCCCTGTGTGAATAGCATTTTTGTGACCTTTCGCAACGTATTTTTTACTCGGTTCGACCCTTTTAACACATTCTTCCATTTGGTTATTGTGGAAAATATTTTAATTCTAATAGACCATGCACACAGAGGTGAAATAAGAAATAAAAAAATGTTCTGGAAGAAGACGGCAAATTGTAACAACTAGCCTCTCTTTGTTTTTGAGTTTTGCGTTTTCAGAATAACTTTTTGTTTTCCTTTTTACGAACTCTTGTTTTCTCTTTTTCACTTTCGAACGGCTTCTTCCTAATTTGGAAAAACTAAAATTGTTGTTCCTTTGCAGTATAATTTTGAGTTTAACATTTAAGGTAGCGCCACAGAGTTTTTATTTGTAAGAAACATATACCATAGGCGATTGTAATGGTAGCACATTCATTTTATTAACCAATATATATTCCCTATTTTGTTCTTGATCAACTAAGAACGATTTTACGTAAAAAATAGTTTTTAAACATTTTTGGAACAATTTATATTATAGATATATTTATATTATAAATTATTCATATGGTATACAGAACTACAAAAAGGAGGCCTTGTCTGAAAAAATTAAGCTATGCTACAATTAAACAAATGAACTTTGCACAGTATGCAGGAGAAATATCTTTGAAAATTAGTAAGGACATCGACCCAGAAACAACCTAAACTCGTGTTAGTACTGATTAAAATTTTTGAAATACTGCATATGTATATGATATTACTTTCCGATGAAAGCCGCTATTCAATAGTCGAAAAATCGTATTCTTTGTATGACCAACGATTTTAATGTTCATTCGCTAAAAATTAGGCAATTTAAAAATAATTTTTGATAGTAAAAAAAATAGGAATTATTAAAGAAATCTTTTTATTTGTTACTATGTTTATGCTATTGACTTTATGATATCTTGAATTCAAATTTGAATTCATGCTTTTATTCCATCTCAGCTTGCAGAGATTGCGGACCGATTAAAAAAGGTGTGTCCCATTAAACCAATATTACATACAATTTCCTTGCAACTATATGAAAAATAAAGTTCCTAATAATACGACTCTTTCGTTCACTACTACCCGATAATTATATTGAGTTACCAGAGTTTGACCGTCACCTTATCACTCTTTGAGGTCGAAATCTTAGTCAACTTTCGTGTGTTGCCGAAATGGCGTTTATGTATATGTTAATAAGTAGAAAAAGACTTCCTTCTACTGATGCGGATGCTTTACCATCTTCTCTATGCCATCTGCAGTGCAATTCCGATTCCCAATATGCCAACATGGGCCTTGGGGAAGTTGGCTCACGCATTGGAACGAAAATGTTCCGTTAATAACACAGGAAGTCGCGCAACCTCCTGGAAATGGCTTTAAAATGGTTCCCCAAGCTGGCGGCCTCGTTTTCTTTCCATTCTATCTCCATTTATATATTTTGGTACAAGTTGAATTTTTTTTTGTGGGTGCGAGTAACGGCTTCTATCGAAGTTCACTAGCTAAATCTGTTTAATTTTTCTGGTATTTCATTAGCTCATCTCAATAAACAGATCTCAAAAACAGACCCGACAAAATGCGTTAGCCTCGCGGTATTTGTCGATGTGAGATTAGATTGAAGCGAAGTTGTAGCGGAATTCACCATGATAGAACGTTGTCTGAATACTCTATTACTAAAAATTCTCAGGACCTATGCTGGTGGGATTTGGTTATAACAATGTATTGCTAAAAATGTTCCTTTTTTTACTGTTCCACATTCGAGGCTATGTATTTTTGGCTTTTGCTCTCTTTTGTTAGGCCAGTTCAATTCGTACAAATAATAATTTAAATAAATTTCGTAAAATGAATCGAACATCAATCGGACGAGTGTTTTTCCAAGCCTGGAGATCAAAAATGTTTAATTGCAGTCCAAGCAGTTTATTTTCTGAACAAATTATTATACCAAGTTACCTTAGCTTACGTAATACAAGTTTTTTTAACAAACGTAAGTAGAATACATGTTTAAGAGTAACTGGTACATAACGTAATTTAAAATTTATGGGTTCCTAATTTCATTTCTCTGACAGATAAATTTCATGCTGAGGTTTGGTTGGTATATAAGACCTTAAGGTGAACACACATTGTAGTGGTGCGGCGGGGGGCGGCGTGTTCTTTAGTGGGACATTTGCTATTTTCAAGATGTTTTTGCTGCTATCAACAATTGCCAGTGCCGAAATCGGACTGACCTGCGTTTGCTTCCATTTTTCGACCGTACGACTTCGGTTGAATGTGCTTTTTTCATGCCGCGCGGCGCCGCGTCAGTGTATGCGCACCTTAACTGCCTGTTAGTTATTTGGCTCAATAAAATGGCAGCTGATTTTGAATAGCCTATTAAGATTAATTTGGAAATTGCAAACAACTCAATTTAGAACACTCTGTAATTGTTTCATACTCAGATTATTTAAAGGGTTTAGAAAAACTGTTAGTTTATACAACTTTATTTTGTTAAACTTTATCTCTCAGAAAGCTATCACAAACCTTGTCAAGTGCTCGAGAATTTGACCCTTAGATGGCCATAACACTAAATCCATCTAGCCGCTTCATTATACTCCTGCAGAGAGTATAATGATTGTAGTCAGAAGTTTGAAACGCAGTGATGGAGGCCTTTCCAACCCCATATATATGTATATTCTTGATCAGCATCACTAGACGAGTCGATCTAGCCGTGTTCGTCTGTCCGTCCGCTTATACGCAAACTCTTAGTTTTAAAGTTCTCGGGCTTTGAACAAATCTTTCTGTTGCAGGTAGTACATATATAAGTCGGAACCAGCCGGATCGGACTACTTCCATAGGAATAAAATGTAGAAAAAATATATTTTTGGTGTTTTTTTTAACATATAACGCTTGGAAACATTTTTTATTTAGTTCTGAATTTCAAATTTAATTTAATCAAAATCGGATTACTATATCATATAGGTGCTATAAGGAAACGATCGGAAAATTGGTGGGAAAATAATATGAAACAAATTAAATCTTTCGTGAAAATTGGTGGGAAAATAATATGAAACAAATTAAATCTTTCGTGTTTTTAAGCATATTACTTTTTACGCTTGGAAATAACATTTTTTTATTAGTTCTGAATTTTAAATTAATTTTATCAAAATCGGACGATCGTATTAAATAGGTGACATATAGAGGTGGAGAAACATCGATGTTCGGGGATGTTTCATCGATATTTAAAAGAAAACACGTTTTTTTAATCACTTAAATTTTATTTAGATGTTGGTTTTTGTTTAAAAACAAAAGTTTGTCAACAACGAAAGATGAAAGTCTAGTGCGACGGTCGGATATAAGTTGTCCAGCTCTACTAAACACTCGTTCTGATTCGCACGATGAAGCGGGAACGCAAAAAAACTTTGTGGATAACTTTTTGAAAGTTTCTTCGGTAGACATCTGAAATAAGATAAATTTTTGTTATATTTGAAGAAAAAAAAAGGTCTTAATTAATACATTCTTACTTCCCAATATGCAAGTGGATCGCACTTTTCGGGATGGGTTTCCTTTTCCATATGTTGACGCAAGAGGACAATTCCATCGGCCCGGAATGATTGTACTTTTGCATCCAATTTTGATTTCATAAAGGAAAATCGTGTAGGTTCTTCTGTTGGTGGTGCTGGCTGCTCTCGAGGAATGGACACAAGGAGTTTAGCTCTTCCTGCAATGCTTTGGCCGCTTCTTCGGAGTTGGTTTGGCTAAGAAAACCGTGTTTTTTAAAACGAGGGTCAAGAATGGTAGCTATACGTGGAATTGTTCGACCCTATACAGAATGAATACAGAAACCAGGATGAGCTTTAAACGGTCATATTGATTTGGAAGAACTGTGTCACGCAAGTGGGTCCTGCTTGGCAGCTTGTAGCGCGGGTCCATTTCTCTTAAAAGATTAATGAGACCTTCATCCTCAACACAGCTGAATGGTTGAACGTCTACAGCTATCATGTTTATCACCATTTCGTCGAGTTTCCGTTTCCTGGCAGAATCGTTACTATAAAACGTTGTCCTTCCCACGAACACATCCAAAGCAGTTGTATTGTCATTTTGGCCTTTTCCAACTTTAAGGCGATCTGGGTGCATGTGCTTTAGATGGTTCGTTTTTATAGTTTTGCCACAGTATATGCAAACTCCGTGTGCCTTTCCAACGCCTTTTTTAAAGTGATCCCAGGCAACAGAAGCTTCCCGTTTTGTTTTTGGGGCTGGCGCTTGTTCCTCCACATTCTCATCTGATTTTAATGTTCCTTAAAAGTAAAATTTTAATTCAAAAACCATGTAAACGTACAAGTGTACAAGTAAATATAAATTGATTGGTAGTTAATGTAATGGTGGTTAGTTATCCCTCGCTGCAGTCGATGATGCTGCAGACGCCGGAGGTATTTGTGAGATGATTTCCCCTTGCGGTTGCAGGGGGGGTGTTGCCACTCCTTATAGGCAGTGGTTGAGTTCCCTGGCGGTTGCCGGGGGGGATCCTTCCTGTAACAGGAGTTATGATGGGAGCACTTGCCCCGTTGTCACGGCCCTTGAGGCGCGGTGACCAATTCAACAAATGAATTTACAAATTAACGGCAGTGCCGGAGATTGGTTTTATGCTCTTTATTGTATGAGACTCTGACACAAACTGAAACTTAAAGCTAACAAAAAGTATTTCATAGCGGCCACGCAAATGTGCAGTGCTTGCCGCTATGCATGGGCTTCCGGCCAGACGCTATGTCAGCAGTTTGGCCAGAGCGAACTCTTAAATAATCGGACATTGCCGCTGCTTGGTTAACTTCAGTTAACTACTCCCCCCTCAGGAATGAGGCCGCCCTCGGCCGACCCTATTTGGGCAATCATCTCCTTCAGCTGGGCCGCGGTTTTTCGGGCCTGAGTGACTCGCCGATAGGTCAAGCCGATGCAAATTAGAGCGCAGCATATTGCTCCCGCTATGAACACCAACTGATGTAGTCGCTGGTGATTAATTTCCTTCCCGAACTCTTTGATGTGCTCCAGATTACGTTCACTCAGTCGGTGAAGGTATGGAAGGCTAAGAACGTTACGTTCCATGGTGATGTTCAGGGAAGGAGAGCTGGCCACTCCTGGAGCCCTCTTTTGGGCCGTGTCATGATTGACCAATCGGGTTTCATTGACCATGGCACTCTTTTCAAACGTGATGAGATATGTGCCTTTTATATGGGCACAGGTGCCATTGTCCACACACACGTGAGCCGAGCGATCATTCACAATTACTATTCCTTCATCAACATAAGTGATGGGATGTAAATCGCTTTGCTGGGTCTCGCAATGCGCCGTGCCTCCAGCGTGAAGCTCTTGGGCGCATGATCTTCTGCGAGCCAATCGGCAAAATGTAGCTCCTGATGTCGGGGAGCACTTTTCCACGGTGTGGATCTCACTGTTGCATTCGGCAATGACGTTATCCTCCAGCCTGAGCATGGTGTCGTGATGTGACACTGGGAAAACGGTAATCTTGCTGCAGGCCGACTTTATCTTTGGAAACTTAATAATAAAATGTAATATGTTATCGGACTGTAAGATCTTAACGGACGATACGGACAAAACATCCCTAATCGCGGTCTCGGTGGGCTCTTCCATCCACACACCTTCCAAGTCTGCATGATCTAGGATGCTGGGGCTAACAATATTAACTTTGGCAAGTGCCACTGCTAGCATCAAACCCTGTAGCTCCATTGCTATCATCCTATTTCGAGTTAAAAGCATCTCGAATAGGTGCCCAGTATCAATTTGGGACTTTTTTGCCGACCTCAGAAGTTGGTTGACGGTAGCGGAAATTTTATTAATTTGAATTTGTACTTTGTTGTTAATATTAATCTGCCTATTGTTTGCATTTGTTAATTGGAATTGATTAAATTTAATTTTTTCAAAATCTTCTGCGTCCGGCGTTCCTGCCACCACCTTTAGCGCAGTCCCTAAGAAGTCTAAACTTCTTGCCACTCTATGATGGACGCTCAAAGAGTCGAGCATGTCGCGTAAGTGGGCGACGTCAACAACCAAGAGTTTCTGCATGTGGGATTGCGGGAACATGACGGTCATCCCATTAGTTTCTTCGATGACGCGCCTATATTCCGAGAGATTTGCCGAGTGCTTTATAAAGGCAAATTCCTCCCATATCAGGATTCGCCCATCAACGATGGGGATATATTTGGCTTTGGAATAGTCCGTGACGCGTGCCGAAGTTGTGGCCAAAAGGAGAATCAGGGATATGGTTGAAAACCTGTAATTTTGATGTGTTATGAATTTTGTTGAAGTTGGGTAGCCCACCATCAAAGCATGATTAAAATAATAAAGGGTGCAAACTTATGCCTAGTGGCTAGAAAAAAGATAAAGAAAAGTTTGATTATCAGGCGGGAGATAACATGGTCGCGCTCGGCCTACCTAAGGTTGTCTTTGTGGACCACCCTCCCTTTCGTTGGTAGCGTAGTTAATTTCTCTGTCCTTTAAGGTCCTAGAGATCATAGTGATGGGGCGTCCCTCTTGTGAAAGCACCGCGCCAATGCCATATGCTGAGGCATCTGTCGTTAGATCAAACGCCTTTTTATAGTCGGGGTATCTGAGGATGACATCCTCAGAGGCCAGGATGCTACGTAGCTTTTCAAAAGCTTGCCGTTGCTGCTCGGTAAATTGTACCTGGATGCTTCTGGATCTGTGTCTGCTGACATTTCCGAGCTCCCCTTTTATAATGCTCGAAATGGGCTTAGCTATTGATGCAAAATCTTTAATAAAGCATCTATAATAGCCAGCCAAGCCCATGAACGATCTTACTTCGAAAACGTTTTTGGGCTCAGGGAATTCTTTAATGGCCCTGACCTTTTCTGGGTCTGTCGTGGTCCCCTCGTTGGTGACTACAAACCCCAAAAATTTTACGCTTTTTTTGAAGAAGACCGATTTTTCCGCCGACACTCTCATGTTAGCGTCGTGTAGGCTCTTTAGAACCCAGTCCACGTGTTGTATGTGGGCGTTTTCGTCCTCTGAGAAGACGATGACATCATCGACATAGACGCAGCAAAATTTGCCAATCTGTTCTCGCAGTACGTCGTCGATGGTTCTTTGGAAGATGCTGGCAGCATTTCTTAACCCGAATGGCAGTCGACGGAACTCGTATTTTCCCCCGTTTACGGAAAAGGAAGTTTTCTCACGGTCACGTTCTGCCAGAATAATTTGGTGGTAGCCGGCCTTTAAATCGAGCGTTGTAAAGTATTTGGCTTTGCCTAAATTCCCTAGTATCATAGGGATAATTGGCATAGGGTAGCGATCCGGTATTGTCCTCTCGTTCAATTTTCGAAAGTCTAATACTAGCCGCATTTTACGGTTTCCAGCCTCGTCGGTGCCCTTTTTGTCTACTACCCATATTGGGTTATTGTAGGGGGATCTCGACTTCTGGATTATGCCGTTTTTTAGAAGGTCTTGGATTTCGCCATTGACGAAATCTGCCGCTCCCATCGGATACGGATAGGGTCTGGCATAAATGGGCTCCTCATCAACCGTCCTGATGGTGGCTACCACAGATGTGTTGTAAGGTAACGCCTCATTTGGGCTTGCGAAGGCGTTTTTCCTGTCGCTTAGCATTTTTGAAAATGCTTTTCTGACCAAAGGTGGTGCGCTAGAGCAGTCCACCTCAGTGAAATTTACGTTGGGACATGATTGGAACTCTAGCTTTTCCGTCTCGGTGCCCCATCTGAGGTGCCCGGAAGCTAGGTTAAGTGATGCCCCTGCTTGTTTTAGCAGGTCAAGTCCGATGATGGCATCAAAGGAGGACAAATCTGGTAGAATGAAGAACGTAGCCTTCAAGTTAAACATGGAAACAAAGCATTTTTTCGTTATTGTGGTGACGCCATGGATGGAATGTACTGAGAATGGCGAATCTACTGGGCGGACGCCTTTCAACCCCTCGTATGGACGGATGAAATTTTTTGACGCGCCCGTGTCTATTAAAAGCTTCATTTCTACACCTGCTACTCTTCGTCTGATGACGGGTAGCAGGGACTTTCCTCTAAAAAATTTATGACGTCCGAATCGTAATCATTAATAGCGTCGTCGTCAATTTCCTGGGCCGCGCTTGAAGCTGCGGCGGAATATTTGTTCCCAGCATCGCTCGCGCTCTGCGCGACGTGATTAACCCTCTGCCTTTTGTGTGGGGCAGATCGATCGGACTCAGCCGGCTTCCTGTTTTGGTACGCCGGGGCCTGGGATGGCCGAAGCATTTTGGACAGCGATGGGTCGATGTCCATGGGTTCAGGAGCGCCTCCACTGTATGGGGCGGAGTGTACTTGCGCCTTGTGTTGTTTGACGTAGTACGGATTTTTTCCAGCATTTGTTTGTGCATTTGTCTGCGCAGAGGCCTGTCGGTACTCTTGCGCTTTCGGGTGCTGTTTCCTATCTTTATCCTCTTGGCTTTTGGCGAAAGAAGCCGCGAAGGAGTATCTTTCGTGGTTGGATTCCACTTCTTGTGCCAAAGCGAGAGCTGAAGGCATATCTTTCGGTTTTGCCGAGAAAAGGACATCCGTGAGGCTGCGCTTAAGACCCGAGATAAATACTCGGAGTGCGTCATCCCGGAATTTGTCACACAAAACTTTTGCCGCCGAGGCTTCGTACGACATGGTAGCTTTGTTGGTGAGCAAGATGAGTTTTCTCTCGACCTCGTCGTAGTATTGGAGAAGGGTCATATTTCCCTGCCTAAGAGTACCCATTTCCTGCTCGATAACGTGCATCTGCCGCTTATCATTGTACGTAAAATCGAGTCGATTTATAATCGCGTCGAAATTTAGTACAGTGCCAAACGAAGACAGTACGGCATCGGCAGGGCCCCTTATTTTATTCCTAATAATAATAACCGCCTGATAATGGCGCGAGCTATGTTCGTAATTTCTGAAAATGTAATATGCGGCTACTGCCGCTTGTCTCCAGGAGACGTATGCTTCCTGTGCTCCCGAAAATTCGGGGAGGGACTTGACGGCGTCTAGGGGCTCGTCACACTTGATGTCGTTCCTAATTTCTATAGGCTCATATTTTTTTATTTGGGGAGCCTCCGCTTGGGCGGGAGCGATTTGTCTTTCGTTGACCAGTTCGGTCAGACGGTGTATAGCCAGGCGCATTTCGTTTTCTCTGCGCTGGTGTTCGATATTGGCTTCTTGAACAGCATGTTGAACGGCCGCCTGTATGGTGGCCGTCATCTGTTCCATGCTGAAAGCCATGTTCGCGAGTATGGGAGCGCTAGCGTTAACGCTTTTAGGGGTGGAAGATCTGGCCGGCCCTTCGGTCTCCGACTCAGAATCGCTAGAGAGTTGTCTTATGTTTCTATATTGTTGAAACGGATTGCTCATGTGGAGCTGCGGCTATAAAGTCGCCCGAAAGAAAAAATATTTATGTATGAATTATGTGCCGATGGAGGCGATTGGAATGGTTAAGGGGCCGCGGGGGCTGAGCTACCGCTTCAGTTATGTGAGCGGGCTCGTCAAGTCGCGCTACTGCTGTGTCAAGTAGCGGTAAGGCGAGGGGTGCGCGGGGACTGAGCCGCCGCTTATGCAAACAGAGAAAAAAAAAAACAAAAACAACAAAGTGCCACACTGCATGCGCGGCCGTATCGTGTTCTCGAAAGTGGAGTGGGGAAACAAAACGGAAAAGAAAAATAAATAACCAAAACTGCGCGGCTAATACCAAGAATTCTTGTGTAACAAAAAAGACATATGAAAGCTGAATTAAATACACGCGATTATATGAATTATTTCCGATTGAAATTTAAAATTTTTTGCCAGCGATTTTTTGGTTTTGGTTAGGAATTTTTATTCCGCACTTTTTGTGTTATGTAGAAATATTCATTTATTTATTCACAAAAATAGAAATGCAAACAATATTGGGACAATAATTGGTTTAGATATTTTATAATAGGTAAACAATGTTAATGCCAAACCGTCAGCCAACTAACAAAGATTATTTAAAAAAATTTTTTTTTTTTTTAAAATTTTATGGGGCTGCAGTTTTTTTGTTAGCGTAAGGCACAATATTTTACTATTCTTGCCCTTCTTTCTTTTTTTTTATACACACAAAAAAAAATTCATGCAGACATAGAAAAATGGTGTAAATAAAAGTGCTCACTTACATGGTTCTTTTACGATGGGCGCCAGTAAATATAAATTGATTGGTAGTTAATGTAATGGTGGTTAGTTATCCCTCGCTGCAGTCGATGATGCTGCAGACGCCGGAGGTATTTGTGAGATGATTTCCCCTTGCGGTTGCAGGGGGGGTGTTGCCACTCCTTATAGGCAGTGGTTGAGTTCCCTGGCGGTTGCCGGGGGGGATCCTTCCTGTAACAGGAGTTATGATGGGAGCACTTGCCCCGTTGTCACGGCCCTTGAGGCGCGGTGACCAATTCAACAAATGAATTTACAAATTAACGGCAGTGCCGGAGATTGGTTTTATGCTCTTTATTGTATGAGACTCTGACACAAACTGAAACTTAAAGCTAACAAAAAGTATTTCATAGCGGCCACGCAAATGTGCAGTGCTTGCCGCTATGCATGGGCTTCCGGCCAGACGCTATGTCAGCAGTTTGGCCAGAGCGAACTCTTAAATAATCGGACATTGCCGCTGCTTGGTTAACTTCAGTTAACTTACATATGCACACACACATGCCATGCGCGCAAATGCAAAGATTTGTCAGCTTTTATGTTAATAATACTTACGTTTCAGATATCTCTCCATGCCTCCACTCCACTACCTCAGCCAACACCACCAACAGAACACTAGTTTGCAACATAACATAAGTAATTTATCAGAAATAACTTAATTTAAATCTACTTACAATTTTCACGTCTTCCCTTCTTGATGCGCGTTAGAGATGGAAAAACATCGATGTTGCCTGGTAAAACATCGATGTCACCGATGTTTCGAAGACATCGATGACATCGATGTTTCTCCACCTCTACTAACATAGAAACGATCGAAAATTTTTTATGAAAATGATATGAAACAAGGTAAAAGGGAGCAATAGGGAAATGGAAATATCTAAGCAGCAAAGCGATATTTAGGGTGCCACCTACAGGCTATTTCAGTAGATGATATGTGGCCGCAGACAATTTTAAGCGTTTAAACCGTTTGTGGGCGTTAGAGTGGGGGTGGCACATTTTTTTTAGGTCAATAGGTACTGATGAGACAAGCTCATTTTAGCTACAATTTGTTTTCTATCATAAAAACTGTGGACGTGGTACCAAGTCTGACTCTTTTAGCTTTATACTTTCCGAGATCTCAGCGTTCATACGGACGGACGGACAGACGGACATGGCTAAGTCGACTCGGCTTCTGATCCTGATAAAGAATATTACCCCTTTTACTCTACGGGTATTGAGAATATTATTTCTTTTTGTATTTTTTAAATTTTCAAAATAAACTTCTGTCAAAGAAATGACAGTGAAGGAAATGGCGGGTCCATAAACAGCACAATTTTTGTTGGCGGCTTGAGATCCATTATTGTCTTTATCATAGTAGTACTTTTAAATATGCCGTATTTACTTTTTATTTTATCCATGTTTCTTACGCTATATCTCACGAACGACTTAAAAAAACAACATTCAATCAAGTACGTGTTAGTGCTTGAAAAGAGCTTTTCAAAACTAAAACTATTTGCTTGCAGCGACAAATAGAGAAAATCTAGCACGATTTTTTTGGCGGCCTTATTTATTATTCTATGTAAATAAGATTATGTTTTCATTATCAATAACTTTTTTTATGTCAAAAATTTTTAAAATCTGACCATTTATAAAAAAGTTATAAAAAAAATTAATCATTATTAATTTATATTTTCCTAATTTTAATTAAGATTTAGGCTATATGGGAAGTTTGTGTTTGTGATACCGTTTTTGCTGCAAGCATATCTCAATCGCTCTAGCACTACTTTTACCTGTGTGACGTGTATTAAATAGTCTTTTATTTGATTGTTTTGTAAGTTTTTGTTTTTAGGTTATATTGATTTAAAAAGTAAACAAGAGAGAACGCTTTTCTCAATGGATTTTTACTATCAAAAGTGGAAAGTTAAGGTCGACAAATTTAAGTTTGTGAGAGATGAAACTTTTATCACCGGAATTGTTGAATTAATAAAAAAGTGACTGTTTTTAATTAATGTCGTATAATAGTTTTTTTTTTACTCAAAACGAGATGCACACGCAAGTGCGCGTGCTACGTTTATTTTTCTGGTCAATTTTTCTGGGAATGTACGAGGTGTGTTCAAAAAGTAAGGTGACTTTGTATTTTTAAGAAAAACTATTAATTTATTTATCAATATTAATGTTGTCCCTTTCAAAGTAATCCCCCTCAGATACAAAACACAATACACAATACAAAGCACTTCCCATTAGCACTTTTCGGTATAGCCTTGAGCTCTTCCAGCGATGCAGTCTTTATCTCTTCAATCGTTGCAAATCTCCGTCATTTCATAGGTCTCTTTAGTTTTGGGAACAAGAAAAAGTCACATGGGGCCAAATCCGGTGAATATGGTGGCTGAGGCATTATTGTGGTGTTGTTTTTGGTCAAAAAATCTCTCACAAGCAAAGATGAGTGAGCAGGGGCATTATCGTGATGCAAAAGCCATGAATTGTTTTTCCACAAATCTGGACGTTTCTTTCGTATAATACTGTTTAATACTGTTCCAGATAATACTGTTTATTGACCGTATGACCATATGGTAAGAACTACTGATGCACCACGCCATGGTAATCGAAGAATACAGTGATCAAAACTTTGACATATGATCGAACTTGGCGTGCTTTTTTCGGTCTTGGCTCACCTGGGCTCTTCCATTGTGACGATTGGGCTTTGGTTTCGATATCATAACCATATACCCATGATTCGTCACCAATTATAACCCTTTTGAGTAAATCTGGGTCGTCGTTGGCACAAGCCAAGCGATATACCGACATTTTTAGCAACTTCTCTGATAGTGATTCGACGATTTTTCAAAACCATTTTCTTCACTGCTTGAACGTTTTCATCAGTTGTTGACGTGCTTGGGCGTCCAGAGCGATCCTACCTTGATCTTCATATAAATGTTAAAAGAAAGTGGCATTCAATTTGTATTTTTAACTCGTATAGTACAAGTTAAAGAGTGAAACTGTTTGTCATTTTTCTTATTTTGTAAAAAAAAGGTTTTTTAAGTTTTGGCATTGCCAAAGAAAAACACCTAATACGTATTTTTACCATTTCTTTTTCCTTTATTGGTCTCAATTTTTTTAAACTCACCACCTTTTTGCAGTCCCTGTTTAATATTATAAAACAGTCATAGCGTATTGCCAATCTAATGCCCACCAACTTCTCCAAACTGTTGTTTATACAGTTAAAGTTATAGAAAAAAGTTTACCTGAATTGTATTCCTCTTGTTAATACATAGCGATTGACCTAAAAATGTTGCCACGCCAATAACGCTTAAATCCGTACCGCTCACAATACCATATATTAAAGTCGAGGGTAGTAAATTTGTATTTCTATTTGTATATCTTCATCGTCCTTTTGCTCCGTTTAGCTGAAAAATGGATGTCTGATAGTCGAGGCACGTCTATCTACCAGTTCTTTAAATTAATTATTTTTTCTTTCCTTTTAGTTCCTGCTGAAGACATTTGGCGTGGAGTTACGGCGGTTAGCAATGCTGGAAAAAAAAGAGGTCGTGGGAAAGGAAGTGGAAAAAAAGTTGCGAAGGATCTCAACAAAGGGCAAACTATTGGATTTGGAAAAAACTGTCGGATATGGCCTGGATTAAATTCACCTATAATGCGTGGAAATGATCTCATTCATCAGCAGAAACTTGTCGAAAACTTAGATAGAGAAAACGGAATAATGAAATTACGTGATTCAATGGGAAATTTTAGGTTGACAAAGTTAAATCCGATAGATCGAGGTTGGTCTGGAAGTAAAATGCCTGGACGAAGTATTGGACAGCCTGATTCAGTTGGAGAGGAAGAGTTTAAATCATTTGATACTCGAGTCTTAGAAAACAAAATTGTGTTTATTATGAAAGGAAATATGGGAAGGAAACGTAGATATTCTGTCTTATCGGTCACAGGAAATGGTAATGGCTTAGCCGGATTTGCTACTGCTAAAGCTCCAGAAGCTCGAACGGCTCTTCGAAAGTCGAAAAATCGGGCAGGACAAAAACTAATCAATGTAAGCCTTTGTGAAAATAGGACTATTTATCATGATTTTCGTTCTGATTTTGGAAAAACGAAAATTTATTGTTTTCAAAAGCCTGATGGATATGGCTTAGTTTGCCATCGGGCCATACAAACAATTTGTAAAGTTATAGGTATAAAAGACTTGTATGCCAAAATTGAGGGTTCCACAAACCTACAGCATATTGTAAAAGCATTTTTTATTGGTTTAATGACTCAAAGGTCTTATCAAAATATTGCTAATGAAACCAATTTCAACATTGTTCAACAGCAAAATGCAAGAAATAGATTCACTGAAGTTAAAGGAATGCCGTTCTTAAATTCAATTCACACGCAAAATAATCAAGAAATTGACTATATGCATTTTACGTTAGGAAATAAAATAGTTCTAAAGAAAAGTGGGGTTGTACCATTTTATGTTAATTCGAAGGGATACGAGCTGCGTCGAATTAAGGCTGAGCGATTTCGAAACCAGCCCAAGGTTCGACTACACAAGTTAATAAATTCATATACATGAATAAATAAATATAATAATAAATGTATATGTTTTATTTCTAGTTTCACAATTTTAAAGGGTTTGCAGATATACTATATATGATAATATAGGAAACAAAATGCTTAAAAAAATTATTGTTACTTATATGATGGTCCGATTTAAAACAATTTTGCGAAGTTTATATACGTATTAAAGCTTATCCACTGCAGCGAACATGAGCTTTATAGCCACTGTTAACCTTGCAAGGAAGGTAATGTTTAGTAATGCGATATCGCGAAACTTCTTGAACTTTGGTGTCAAGATGAAATGAGCCACTGCGACATTTACAGAAATGACTAGGCGCTGGCGATGGTTTTCATCCTTTTTTTAGAAGTAATTAAATAATACCTTAGAGCCGAGATAGAAAATGGTGGTAGGGTGTGCGAAATCGATGATAGGAGTTGTTAAATCCGTACCGTTATTTTTCCAAGTTAATTTAAATTTTTAAGGTAAAATATTATTTAATACATTAATAGTCGTGTTTCTATTTTTACTTATTTTATTTAATTAATTTTTATTATTTTAATTGTTTCTTCTGTCTTTGCTTAGTTAATGTTTATATAATGATAAAATCCAACTTTTTATACCCTTGCAGAGGGTATAATGATTTCAGTCAGAAGTTTGCAATGCAGAGAAGAAAACTTTTCCAAACACATAAAGTATATATATTCTTGATCAGCGTCACAAGACGAGTCGATCTAGCCATGTCCGTCCGTTTCTACGCAAACTAGACTCTCAGTTTTAAAGCTATCGTTCTGAAACTTTCCCAAAAGTCTTCTTTCTATTGCAGGTAGTATATAAGTCGAAACCAGCCGGATCGGACAACTATATTTTATAGCTCCCATAGGTACTATCGGGGAAAAAACTAAAAAAAAATATTTCTTTCGTGTTTTTTAACATAAACATTTCTAAGCTTGGATATAACATTTTTAAATTAGTTCTGGATTTCGAATTAAATTTTATCAAAATCGGACGAATATATCATATAGCTCCCTTTGGAACAATCGGAAAATTGGTGGTAAAAAATATTGAAAAATTATATCTTCGGTGTTTTTTAACATATAACCTCATTCGCTTGGAAATAACATTTTTATATTGACATATTATTTTATAATATTGGGAATATAAATTTTTATATATTTTTAAGAATTTCGAATTCAATTTAATAAAATTATTGAATTTTTTTTTAACTGCAAGGGTATACAAACCTCTGCTTGCCGAAGATAACTTCCTTTCTTGTTTTTAATGTCTTTGGATCTGCAATTATATACGAAGTATCATTTTAAGCCTCCTAGAATTGCTCACATATCGATTGCATACTGTACTCAGTGCTATGTTTTAATATTATTACAAATCCAGTGTACCACTTCGACACAATAAAGAAATCCAAGTTCCAAGTAGGTCTTCAAGGGACTGGTTATTAAACCACCGCAAGAGAACTGGAAAGTGCTGAGTCGGCATATCTGATATGCTCTGTCACCAGGTGATCATTTTACCTGTTCACAGCTTCATAAGCGCAGCCTGCGGCGTCCTTGGCGGTGCAGCTGCGCGGTCTCTAGCTATAGAAAGAATTATACAAGAATATTGAATGATTCAATAAAAAAAAAAACTAAACAAAAAGTTGGGTAGTGTATTTATTTTAAATGCTTCCATGTTATTTTAGACTACACACTTATACATGGCGACAGTGACATGACACGAGGAATCAGGATCATGAGATCCACAACAAGAAAAAGCTAAACAAATTTAAAAGCAAGTGGAGGCTACTGAACGGCAACTGACACTGGACAAATTGAGTGAGTGAGATGAAATTATGGCTAATCGTGCAACAAATAAAACAAGGAAGAACGCTATAGTGGAGTGCCTCGACTATCAGATCCCCGTTACTCAGCTTAAATGGAGATATTTAGCCATCAAAGCTATATTTTAGGGCGCCACCTACCGGATATTTCAGTAGATGTTATGAGGGCGGCAGACAGATTTTAGCATTTAAACCGTTTGTGGGCGTTAGAGTGCGCGTGTCACATTTTTTTTGGGTCAATCGATATTTATTGATGAGATAAACATAATTCATTTAAAATTTGGATCCTATCATAATAACTGTAGGCGCTACAACCCGCTGAAACAAACTTGCGCTGCGAGTCTGCCTGCCCTAGCTCTTATAGTTTCCGAGATCTCAGCGTTCATAAAAAAACGTACATAAAAATCCCCCCGGGGGATACTTGAATAATACATTTTGAAAACTGGTCAGAATCATCAATGTTATTGATCCAGAAAATAAAATGCGTTGCTAGAAGTCTGTCAATGTTGGCATGTACTATAGTGCCATCTCGCCCTTACGAAGATGGAGCAACGACAATTTATGATAATTGTATTCTCCTTTTAATTTAGTTGCAACTAACATCTTCATGTGAGCGTACGCACGGCGGCTTTGATTATAAGATTTGGCATTATTTAATAGGCGTAAAAGAGAAATATAATTTAGATATATCGATACCGACAATCTGAAATACCCCTTTGGCAAAAGATCAAAAATCAACAGAACAGGCAGAAATAGACTTAACGGAAGATGAAGAATTCGAATTAAGCGACAATTCCTGCTGTGATACATTACCGGAACAGTCCAGCTGCCCTATACAGATTCGTCCTTAAATATTTAATACGGCTTAAATCTTTAAACTTAACTTAATTGTTGAGGTAATAAACTATAAAAATATTATAAGTAAAATTCAAAAAATTGTCCTCGATGGAGCGCGATTTCTTAAGAGTTTATGTCCAATAATAACTTGGCGGTCAGCCATGGTTCTGTTGTAATTTCAAATTGCCTTGTTTTTTATAGCTAAACTATGAACTCTAGAATTAAATTACTAGAGAACCATGGTTGACCACCGAGGATAATTTTTTCGCGAATTTCGGTGGTGAGAACCCTAATACAAAGTATTACCTCAACAAATCAAGCACTCAGCATAAACAACTTAAAATATGTCCCACATTCAACATGCGATATTATTAAGTTAAGTTAAAAATTAAAACAGATCTCAAACAATTTTCTCAAAATTACGCGCCATTATTTCTTACACAACTAACAACATTATGAAGACAATAAAGCGATATATCCGGATATAAACCGAGTCGATAACTACAAATATTTTTTATAAACAAAAACTGAGATTGAAGGATAATGTACCAAAGCAATGATTCATACCGCTTCACGTGAGGTAAGAGAATGATGAAAGCAGAGAGTGCGGTCTCGTTTTAAAATCGATCCGTCTATTTGCTCAATATTTAGCAAAAAATCAACAGTGCAGCCGGCCATCCGGCGTGGAGAAGCTGGACACGCACCTGGATATCAGCTGCTGGTCAGAACGCCGTGGACTACATCTGGGAACAACCCTGGAATCCAGGCCAAGCACATAAGAGCGTGCCGTAGCATGTAGGGAAACCTTATCACTAAGTTTTATTCTTTTTATATTATATAATTGAGCAAAAATAGCAGTCTGATCACAGAACAGCAGGATATTGCGGGTAAAGGCCCAAACTTCCTGCAGTACCGGTGAATTTCCCAGTCGGACGTATTTTCCGCAGAAAAAAGGGCGGGATATAGTCGATGAAATTGACTATCTCCAGAGAGAAGTCCTAACGGCTGTGCAAGGCATAATCGAAGAACAGGTGTTACGTACGCCCTCCATATAGAATGAGGGGTACATTTGACTAACCACACTTAGGCTAATAATGTCAAATGAAATTACAATTCGGCAAGTTACTGGTGTCTCGTGGCCACGATCGACCTACTGGTAACAATACCCCGGTAGCTGGCAAAATGCAAAAGCCGGCCGTTGACTCCAAAGATATCGCATACCGAGATATAGTAACCCTAGGTGGGAACACCTAGTTTATCCGCTTCAAACTGGAAGCTAAGTATAAGCTCTACTAGGGTATAAAAGACCTTAGACGATTAGAAAAGGGGGGCAGAATCCATTCTGCTGTCTTGCTAACGGAAGCCGCCGGCTCCGAAGAAAGGCGACTTTTCCAGAATCCAGCAGCCCTTGATGAGGACACCAATAGCTCAAAAGATGTTTCATGTGTCGGACCATCGCCGCCATTATAATCAAAGAAGGAGGAAATATTAACCACAAGAACGACATTCAACATTGTGCCCGCAGTACTCGAAATCCTAATACTTCCGAAGATTGTTCAGCTGGAGGAGCCAAGCGACCAACAGCATACATCGAAAAAAAGCTAAAGTAAATTTATGCATATCGAAAGGCAAATAGCCTCATATAATACAACCAAAACACAAGTGAAAATAAAAAACATTGAAAGCATTGAAGAATGCATATTTTAATCAAGTGAATCGATAGTGCTGATCCTGATAAACAATTAGCGAAGACGAATCTCACCACCAGCGTTACGGACGACGCATGCCTCAGGATATATATATTTTGTGTTTAAGTAAATTAATATTCTTAAGAGCAGCAGTCGTTTAGCGCACCTCTATTTCTATATTATATACAATATAATATTTTGAAAGTCCCAGGATCCGGAGCGTCGAGATCTCATCGCACAGGATTTAAAAGGTAATTAGTTTGTGGGAACCCGGTTCCTTTCTTAAAGCATACATATATAAATATTCGTGCAGTCCAAACAGTTCTTTTATAGACTGTTATTAACTATTTGGCGACGAGTATCAGCCTTATAGTCGTATGTACAACTCCAAGAGCCCTCTGAGCGACGTTTGTAGTCGTTAATGGTCAGCGTTTTGCTGATGTGTGCACCTCACCGGTGGTAAATTCGATACTCTCCGCTAATAAAAATAATTGTCAAGTAAAATTATTACATCTGCCTTAGCCAACTTTATATTGCTTATCGACGGCATGTGCCGACATACCTATTTATTAATCAATAAATTCATAATGTGAAAACGAATTCAAAACAATGATGTGCTAGAATTGTAACATGAGGGTGTGCTGATGTAAGATGTGGAGTAGGTCAAGAACAATGACATAACTTTCAACGGACAACCATAATAATAGGGGATCGTATTGCGCGGCCCTCGACGATCCATTGGCACAAGAAAGTGTGAAGGGAAGGGAATAAGGCCAAAACACAGCCCGACCGTATTGCGATTGAGCGACAGCTAAGCTTGTAGGGCATTGTGGACTGACGACTGACGAACTTTACACATAAATATTTATTCTTGTTACGTTGGATAGGAGAGAGGCTTACCAAGATCCCACGACCCGAATAAGACGTAGTATATGCCGGCAAAAATGGTGTCTGAACATCGGACGCCTATCCCTCGGCCCGAGTCCTTTTCAGGACTCAGGTACTAATATGCCCACGTAACAGAATTTGCGCCCAACACAGAATTTTCATATTCCTTAAAGAATTTTATCAGGGTCAATCATCTGACCTATTTGTTTTTAATTTAAAACCTTTAACGCCCCCAACTTCTGTGACTGTCAGTATTAAGAGGCCTTTGACCAGCACTTTGTCGCAGAGTAGAGGTCTGACTTTGAAAAGTTTTTAACTGTAAAAATGCCCTGTTTGTGCATGGCCAAATTTACCAGAATTTCCTTAAGTCAAGAGTTATGAGCTATCTTTTAATAGCTCGACACTTACAAGTATGTGCTGACAGACCATTTGTTGAGATTAACGTAAATATAACTTAGATGTGCTTTCTGGCCGACGCACCATGACGTTTTAGGCATTGGCCAGGTCGTTTGATAGGTTCGAGTCCAGAATAGCAGGACATTACGGTAACGCATTTAGCACTTGCGGGGCGGATTTACTGTTCGTTTGTCAATCCAGGACAGTCGTCGTTTGCTTGGTTCGAGTCTTTTCAGTTTCTCTTAACATAAATGAGCGTGGGACGATCTTTAGTTTCTCTGGCCGACGCCCTACAACGTATTAGGCTAGTTTGTCAGGTCTTTTGCTTGGTTTGAGTCCAGAGAAATAGGAAGGAGGTTGTGGAGCCCTAGAATGATCGGTCAAACAACCGGATTTCCAACGACTAGCGGGAGGGGGTTTAATATCATAACAGGGACTGCTATTTTTGCTCAATTATATAATATAAAAAGAATAAAACTTAGTGATAAGGTTTCCCTACATGCTACGGCACGCTCTTATGTGCTTGGCCTGGATTCCAGGGTTGTTCCCAGATGTAGTCCACGGCGTTCTGACCAGCAGCTGATATCCAGGTGCGTGTCCAGCTTCTCCACGCCGGATGGCCGGCTGCACTGTTGATTTTTTGCTAAATATTGAGCAAATAGACGGATCGATTTTAAAACGAGACCGCACTCTCTGCTTTCATCATTCTCTTACCTCACGTGAAGCGGTATGAATCATTGCTTTGGTACATTATCCTTCAATCTCAGTTTTTGTTTATAAAAAATATTTGTAGTTATCGACTCGGTTTATAATCTGGATATATCGCTTTATTGTCTTCATAATGTTGTTAGTTGTGTAAGAAATGATGGCGCGTAATTTTGAGAAAATTGTTTGATATCTGTTTTAATTATTAACTTAACTTAATAATATAGCATGTTGAATGTGGGACATATTTTAAGTTGTTTATGCTGAGTGCTTGATTTGTTGAGGTAATACTTTGTATTAGGGGTCTCACCACCGAAATTCGCGAAAAAATTATCCTCGGTGGTCAACCATGGTTCTCTAGTAATTTAATTCTAAAGTTCATAGTTTAGCTATAAAAAACAAGGAAATTTGAAATTATAACAGAACCATGGCTGACCGCCAATTTATTATAAGAAATCGCGCTCCATCGAGGACAATTTTTTGAATTTTACTTTTAATATTTTTATAGTTTATTACCTCAACAATAAAGTTAAGTTTAAAGATTTAAGCCGTATTAAATATTTAAAGACGAATCTGTATAGGGCAGCTGGACTGTTCCGGTAATGTATCACAGCAGGAATTGTCGCTTAATTCAAATTCTTCATCTTCCGTTAAGTCTATTTCTGCCTGTTCTGTTGATTTTTGATCTTTTGCCAAAGGGGTATTTCAGATTGTCGGTATCGATATATCTAAATTATATTTCTCTTTTACGCCTATTAAATAATGCCAAATCTTATAATTAAAGCCGCCGTGCGTACGCTCACATGAAGATGTTAGTTGCAACTAAATTAAGAGGAGAATACAATTATCATAAATTGTCGTTGCTCCATCTTCGTAAGGGCGAGATGGCACTAAAGTACATGCCAACATTGATAGACTTCTACCAACGCATTTTATTTTCTGGATCAATAACATTGATGATTCTGACCAGTTTTCAAAATGTATTATTCAAGTATCCCCCGGGGGGATTATTATGTACTTTTTTTTATACCCGTTAATCGTAAGTATATATTATATACTAGATTCGTCTGAAAGTATGTAACAAGTAGATGAAGGAAGTGATACCGACCCCATAAGTAAGTATATATTCTTAATCAGGATCACTGTCGATTTGGCCCGTCTGTCTGTCCGTATGAACGCTGAGATCTTGGAAACTATAAGAGCTAGGGCAGGCAGACTCGCAGCGCAAGTTTGTTTCAGCGGGTTGTAGCGCCTACAGTTATTATGATAGGATCCAAATTTTAAATGAATTATGTTTATCTCATCAATAAATATCGATTGACCCAAAAAAAATGTGACACGCGCACTCTAACGCCCACAAACGGTTTAAATGCTAAAATCTGTCTGCCGCCCACATAACATCTACTGAAATATCCGGTAGGTGGCGCCCTAAAATATAGCTTTGATGGCTAAATATCTCCATTTAAGCTGAGTAACGGGGATCTGATAGTCGAGGCACTCTACTATAGCGTTCTTCCTTGTTTTATTTGTTGCACGATTAGCCATAATTTCATCTCACTCACTCAATTTGTCCAGTGTCAGTTGCCGTTCAGCAGCCTCCACTTGCTTTTAAATTTGTTTAGCTTTTTCTTGTTGTGGATCTCATGATCCTGATTCCTCGTGTCATGTCACTGTCGCCATGTATAAGTGTGTAGTCTAAAATAACATGGAAGCCTTTAAATACACTACCCAACTTTTTGTTTATTTTTTTTTTTTATTGAATCATTCAATATTCTTGTATAATTCTTTCTACAGCTAGAGACCGCGCAGCTGCCAAGGACGCCGCAGGCTGCGCTTATGAAGCTGTGAACAGGTAAAATGATCACCTGGTGACAGAGCATATCAGATATGCCGACTCAGCATTTTCCAGTTCTCTTGCGGTGGTTTAATAACCAGTCCCTTGAAGACCTACTTGGAACTTGGATTTCTTTATTGTGTCGAATTGGTACACTGGATTTGTAATAATATTAAAACATAGCACTGAGTACAGTATGCAATCGATATGTGAGCAATTCTAGGAGGCTTAAAATGATACTTCGTATATAATGGCAGATCCAAAGACATTAAAAACAAGAAAGGAAGTTATCTTCGGCAAGCAGAGGTTTGTATACCCTTGCAGTTTAAAAAAAAATCAATAATTTTATTAAATTGAATTCGAAATTCTTAAAAATATAAAAATTTATATTCCCAATATTATAAAATAATATGTCAAAAAGCCCCAAAGCTATAATTTGTTTTAAATTTCCTACCAATTATCGGATCGTTCCTATGACAGCTATATGATATAGTCGCCCGATTTTGATCAAATTTAATTTAAATTCAAAACCAAATAAAAAATGTTATTTCCAAGCGAATGAGTTATGTTATGAGAATATGTTAAAAAACACCGAAGATATAATTTTTCAATATTTTTTACCACCAATTTTCCGATTGTTCCAATGGGAGCTATATGATATATTCGTCCGATTTTGATAAAATTTAATTCGAAATTCAGAACTAATTTAAAAATGTTATATCCAAGCTTAGAAAGGGTTATGTTAAAAAACACGAAAGAAATATTTTTTTTTAGTTTTTTCCCCGATAGTACCTATGGGAGCTATAAAATATAGTTGTCCGATCCGGCTGGTTTCGACTTATATACTACCTGCAATAGAAAGAAGACTTTTGGAAAAGTTTCAGAACGATAGCTTTAAAACTGAGAGACTTTAAAACTGAGACGGACATGGCTAGATCGACTCGTCTTGTGACGCTGATCAAGAATATATATACTTTATGTGGTCGGAAAAGTTTCCTTCTCTGCATTGCAAACTTCTGACTGAAATCATTATACCCTCTGCAAGGGTATAAAAAGTTGGATTTTATCATTATATAAACATTAACTAAGCAAAGACAGAAGAAACAATTAAAATAATAAAAATTAATTAAATAAAATAAGTAAAAATAGAAACACGACTATTAATGTATTAAATAATATTTTACCTTAAAAATTTAAATTAACTTGGAAAAATAACGGTACGGATTTAACAACTCCTATCATCGATTTCGCACACCCTACCACCATTTTCTATCTCGGATCTAAGGTATTATTTAATTACTTCTAAAAAAAGGATGAAAACCATCGCCAGCGCCTAGTCATTTCTGTAAATGTCGCAGTAGCTCATTTCATCTTGACACCAAAGTTCAAGAAGTTTCGCGATATCGCATTACTAAACATTACCTTCCTTGCAAGGTTAACAGTGGCTATAAAGCTGTTCGCTGCAGTGGATAAGCTTTAATACGTATATAAACTTGGCAAAATTGTTTTAAATCGGACCATCATATAAGTAACAATAATTTTTTTAAGCATTTTGTTTTCTATATTATCATATATAGTATATCTGCAAACCCTTTAAAATTGTGAAACTAGAAATAAAACATATACATTTATTATTATATTTATTTATTCATGTATATGAATTTATTAACTTGTGTAGTCGAACCTTGGGCTGGTTTCGAAATCGCTCAGCCTTAATTCGACGCAGCTCGTATCTCTTCGAATTAACATAAAATGGTACAACCCCACTTTTCTTTAGAACTATTTTATTTCCTAACGTAAAATGCATATAGTCAATTTCTTGATTATTTTGCGTTTAAATTGAATTTAAGAACGGCATTCCTTTAACTTCAGTGAATCTATTTCTTGCATTTTGCTGTTGAACAATGTTGAAATTGGTTTCATTAGCAATATTTTGATAAGGCCTTTGTGTCATTAAACCAATAAAAAATGCTTTTACAATAATTCTGTAGGTTTGTGGAACCCTCAATTTTGGCATACAAATCTTTTATACCTATAACTTTACAAATTGTTTGTATGGCCCGATGGCAAACTAAGCCATATCCATCAGGCTTTTAAAAACAATAAATTTTCGTTTTTCCAAAATCAGAACGAAAATCATGATAAATAGTCCTATTTTCACAAAGGCTTACATTGATTAGTTTTTGTCCTGCCCGATTTTTCGACTTTCGAAGAGCCGTTCGAGCTTCTGGAGCTTTAGCAGTAGCAAATCCGGCTAAGCCATTACCATTTCCTGTGACCGATAAGACAGAATATCTACGTTTCCTTCCCATATTTCCTTTCATAATAAACACAATTTTGTTTTCTAAGACTCGAGTATCAAATGATTTAAACTCTTCCTCTCCAACTGAATCAGGCTGTCCAATACTTCGTCCAGGCATTTTACTTCCAGACCAACCTCGATCTATCGGATTTAACTTTGTCAACCTAAAATTTCCCATTGAATCACGTAATTTCATTATTCCGTTTTCTCTATCTAAGTTTTCGACAGGTTTCTGCTGATGAATGAGATCATTTCCACGCATTATAGGTGAATTTAATCCAGGCCATATCCGACAGTTTTTTCCAAATCCAATAGTTTGCCCTTTGTTGAGATCCTTCGCAACTTTTTTTCCACTTCCTTTCCCACGACCTCTTTTTTTTTCCAGCATTGCTAACCGCCGTATCTCCACGCCAAATGTCTTCAGCAGGAACTAAAAGGAAAGAAAAAATAATTAATTTAAAGAACTGGTAGATAGACGTGCCTCGACTATCAGACATCCATTTTTCAGCTAAACGGAGCAAAAGGACGATGAAGATATACAAATAGAAATACAAATTTACTACCCTCGACTTTAATATATGGTATTGTGAGCGGTACGGATTTAAGCGTTATTGGCGTGGCAACATTTTTAGGTCAATCGCTATGTATTAAGAAGAGGAATACAATTCAGGTAAACTTTTTCCTATAACTTTAACTGTATGAACAACAGTTTGGAGAAGCTGGTGGGCATTAGATTGGCAATACGCTATGACTGTTTTATAATATTAAACAGGGACTGCAAATAGGTGGTGAGTTTAAAAAAATTGAGACCAATAAAGGAAAAAGAAATGGTAAAAATACGTATTAGGTGTTTTTCTTTGGCAATGCCAAAGCTTAAAAAACCTTTTTTTTACAAAATAAGAAAAATGACAAACAGTTTCACTCTTTAACTTGTACTATACGAGTTAAAAATACAAATTGAATGCCACTTTCTTTTAACATTTATATGAAGATCAAGGTAGGATCGCTCTGGACGCCCAAGCACGTCAACAACTGATGAAAACGTTCAAGCAGTGAAGAAAATTGTTTTGAAAAATCGTCGAATCACTATCAGAGAAGTTGCTAAAAATGTCGGTATATCGCTTGGCTTGTGCCGTAAAATTTTTTCAAACGTTTTGGCCATGAGTAGTGTCAGCGAAGTTTGTTCCAAAATTGCTGAATTTTGACCAAATGAACCGTCGCATGAGCATCGCTCAAGAGCTGTTGGATGACGTCAACGACGACCCAGATTTTTTCAAAAGGGTTATAATTGGTGACGAATTATGGGTATATGGTTATAATATCGAAACCAAAGCCCAATCGTCACAATGGAAGAGCCCAGGTGAGCCAAGACCGAAAAAAGCACGCCAAGTTCGATCATATGTCAAAGTTTTGATCACTGTATTCTTCGATTACCATGGCGTGGTGCATCAGGAGTTCTTACCATATGGTCGTACGGTCAATAAACAGTATTATCTGGAAGTTATGCGCCGTTTGCGAGAAGCAATACGAAAGAAACGTCCAGATTTGTGGAATAACAATTCATGGCTTTTGCATCACGATAATGCCCCTGCTCACTCATCTTTGCTTGTGAGAGATTTTTTGACCAAAAACAACACCACAATAATGCCTCAGCCACCATATTCACCGGATTTGGCCCCATGTGACTTTTTCTTGTTCCCAATGACTGGTGATCCCTGTTAAATATTATAAAACAGACATAGCGTATTGCCAATCTAATGCCCACCAGCTTCTCCAAACTGTTGTTCATACAGTTAAAGTTATAGAAAAAAGTTTACCTGAATTGTATTCCTCTTGTTAATACATAGCGATTGACCTAAAAATGTTGCCACGCCAATAACGCTTAAATCCGTACCGCTCACAATACCATATATTAAAGTCGAGGGTAGTAAATTTGTATTTCTATTTGTATATCTTCATCGTCCTTTTGCTCCGTTTAGCTGAAAAATGGATGTCTGATAGTCGAGGCACGTCTATCTACCAGTTCTTTAAATTAATTATTTTTTCTTTCATTTTAGTTCCTGCTGAAGACATTTGGCGTGGAGTTACTGCGGTTAGCAATGCTGGAAAAAAAGAGGTCGTGGGAAAGGAAGTGGAAAAAAAGTTGCGAAGGATCTCAACAAAGGGCAAACTATTGGACTTGGAAAAAACTGTCGGATATGGCCTGGATTAAATTCACCTATAATGCGTGGAAATGATCTCATTCATCAGCAGAAACTTGTCGAAAACTTAGATAGAGAAAACGGAATAATGAAATTACGTGATTCAATGGGAAATTTTAGGTTGACAAAGTTAAATCCGATAGATCGAGGTTGGTCTGGAAGTAAAATGCCTGGACGAAGTATTGGACAGCCTGATTCAGTTGGAGAGGAAGAGTTTAAATCATTTGATACTCGAGTCTTAGAAAACAAAATTGTGTTTATTATGAAAGGAAATATGGGAGGAAACGTAGATATTCTGTCTTATCGGTCACAGGAAATGGTAATGGCTTAGCCGGATTTGCTACTGCTAAAGCTCCAGAAGCTCGAACGGCTCTTCGAAAGTCGAAAAATCGGGCAGGACAAAAACTAATCAATGTAAGCCTTTGTGAAAATAGGACTATTTATCATGATTTTCGTTCTGATTTTGGAAAAACGAAAATTTATTGTTTTCAAAAGCCTGATGGATATGGCTTAGTTTGCCATCGGGCCATACAAACAATTTGTAAAGTTATAGGTATAAAAGATTTGTATGCCAAAATTGATGGTTCCACAAACCTACAGCATATTGTAAAAGCATTTTTTATTGGTTTAATGACACAAAGGTCTTATCAAAATATTGCTAATGAAACCAATTTCAACATTGTTCAACAGCAAAATGCAAGAAATAGATTCACTGAAGGTAAAGGAATGCCGTTCTTAAATTCAATTTAAACGCAAAATAATCAAGAAATTGACTATATGCATTTTACGTTAGGAAATAAAATAGTTCTAAAGAAAAGTGGGGTTGTACCATTTTATGTTAATTCGAAGAGATACGAGCTGCGTCGAATTAAGGCTGAGCGATTTCGAAACCAGCCCAAGGTTCGACTAAACAAGTTAATAAATTCATATACATGAATAAATAAATATAATAATAAATGTATATGTTTTTTTTCTAGTTTCACAATTTTAAAGGGTTTGCAGATATACTATATATGATAATATAGAAAACAAAATGCTTAAAAAAATTATTGTTACTTATATGATGGTCCGATTTAAAACAATTTTGCGAAGTTTATATACGTATTAAAGCTTATCCACTGCAGCGAACATGAGCTTTATAGCCACTGTTAACCTTGCAAGGAAGGTAATGTTTAGTAATGCGATATCGCGAAACTTCTTGAACTTTGGTGTCAAGATGAAATGAGCCACTGCGACATTTACAGAAATGACTAGGCGCTGGCGATGGTTTTCATCCTTTTTTTAGAAGTAATTAAATAATACCTTAGAGCCGAGATAGAAAATGGTGGTAGGGTGTGCGAAATCGATGATAGGAGTTGTTAAATCCGTACCGTTATTTTTCCAAGTTAATTTAAATTTTTAAGGTAAAATATTATTTAATACATTAATAGTCGTGTTTCTATTTTTACTTATTTTATTTAATTAATTTTTATTATTTTAATTGTTTCTTCTGTCTTTGCTTAGTTAATGTTTATATAATGATAAAATCCAACTTTTTATACCCTTGCAGAGGGTATAATGATTTCAGTCAGAAGTTTGCAATGCAGAGAAGGAAACTTTTCCGACCACATAAAGTATATATATTCTTGATCAGCGTCACAAGACGAGTCGATCTAGCCATGTCCGTCCGTTTCTACCCAAACTAGTCTCTCAGTTTTAAAGCTATCGTTCTGAAACTTTTCCAAAAGTCTTCTTTCTATTGCAGGTAGTATATAAGTCGAAACCAGCCGGATCGGACAACTATATTTTATAGCTCCCATAGGTACTATCGGGGAAAAAACTAAAAAAAAATATTTCTTTCGTGTTTTTTAACATAACCCTTTCTAAGCTTGGATATAACATTTTTAAATTAGTTCTGAATTTCGAATTAAATTTTATCAAAATCGGACGAATATATCATATAGCTCGCATTGGAACAATCGGAAAATTGGTGGTAAAAAATATTGAAAAATTATATCTTCGGTGTTTTTTAACATATTCTCATAACATAACTCATTCGCTTGGAAATAACATTTTTTATTTGGTTTTGAATTTAAATTAAATTTGATCAAAATCGGACGACTATATCATATAGCTGTCATAGGAACGATCCGATAATTGGTAGGAAATTTAAAACAAATTATAGCTTTGGGGCTTTTTGACATATTATTTTATAATATTGGGAATATAAATTTTTATATTTTTAAGAATTTCGAATTCAATTTAATAAAATTATTGATTTTTTTTTAAACTGCAAGGGTATACAAACCTCTGCTTTTCGAAGATAACTTCCTTTCTTGTTTTTAATGTCTTTGGATCTGCCATTATATACGAAGTATCATTTTAAGCCTCCTAGAATTGCTCACATATCGATTGCATACTGTACTCAGTGCTATGTTTTAATATTATTACAAATCCAGTGTACCAATTCGACACAATAAAGAAATCCAAGTTCCAAGTAGGTCTTCAAGGGACTGGTTATTAAACCACCGCAAGAGAACTGGAAAGTGCTGAGTCGGCATATCTGATATGCTCTGTCACCAGGTGATCATTTTACCTGTTCACAGCTTCATAAGCGCAGCCTGCGGCGTCCTTGGCAGCTGCGCGGTCTCTAGCTGTAGAAAGAATTATACAAGAATATTGAATGATTCAATAAAAAAAAAACTAAACAAAAAGTTGGGTAGTGTATTTAAAGGCTTCCATGTTATTTTAGACTACACACTTATACATGGCGACAGTGACATGACACGAGGAATCAGGATCATGAGATCCACAACAAGAAAAAGCTAAACAAATTTAAAAGCAAGTGGAGGCTGCTGAACGGCAACTGACACTGGACAAATTGAGTGAGTGAGATAAAATTATGGCTAATCGTGCAACAAATAAAACAAGGAAGAACGCTATAGTAGAGTGCCTCGACTATCAGATCCCCGTTACTCAGCTTAAATGGAGATATTTAGCCATCAAAGCTATATTTTAGGGCGCCACCTACCGGATATTTCAGTAGATGTTATGTGGGCGGCAGACAGATTTTAGCATTTAAACCGTTTGTGGGCGTTAGAGTGCACGTGTCACATTTTTTTGGGTCAATCGATATTTATTGATGAGATAAACATAATTCATTTAAAATTTGGATCCTATCATAATAACTGTAGGCGCTACAACCCGCTGAAACAAACTTGCGCTGCGAGTCTGCCTGCCCTAGCTCTTATAGTTTCCAAGATCTCAGCGTTCATACGGACAGACAGACGGGCCAAATCGACAGTGATCCTGATTAAGAATATATACTTACTTATGGGGTCGGTATCACTTCCTTCATCTACTTGTTACATACTTTCAGACGAATCTAGTATATAATATATACTTACGATTAACGGGTATAAAAAAAAGTACATAATAATCCCCCCGGGGGAAACTTGAATAATACATTTTGAAAACTGGTCAGAATCATCAATGTTATTGATCCAGAAAATAAAATGCGTTGGTAGAAGTCTATCAATGTTGGCATGTACTTTAGTGCCATCTCGCCCTTACGAAGATGGAGCAACGACAATTTATGATAATTGTATTCTCCTTTTAATTTAGTTGCAACTAACATCTTCATGTGAGCGTACGCACGGCGGCTTTAATTATAAGATTTGGCATTATTTAATAGGCGTAAAAGAGAAATATAATTTAGATATATCGATACCGACAATCTGAAATACCCCTTTGGCAAAAGATCAAAAATCAACAGAACAGGCAGAAATAGACTTAACGGAAGATGAAGAATTTGAATTAAGCGACAATTCCTGCTGTGATACATTACCGGAACAGTCCAGCTGCCCTATACAGATTCGTCTTTAAATATTTAATACGGCTTAAATCTTTAAACTTAACTTTATTGTTGAGGTAATAAACTATAAAAATATTAAAAGTAAAATTCAAAAAATTGTCCTCGATGGAGCGCGATTTCTTATAATAACTTGGCGGTCAGCCATGGTTCTGTTATAATTTCAAATTTCCTTGTTTTTTATAGCTAAACTATGAACTTTAGAATTAAATTACTAGAGAACCATGGTTGACCACCGAGGATAATTTTTTCGCGAATTTCGGTGGTGAGACCCCTAATACAAAGTATTACCTCAACAAATCAAGCACTCAGCATAAACAACTTAAAATATGTCCCACATTCAACATGCGATATTATTAAGTTAAGTTAATAATTAAAACAGATATCAAACAATTTTCTCAAAATTACGCGCCATCATTTCTTACACAACTAACAACATTATGAAGACAATAAAGCGATATATCCAGATTATAAACCGAGTCGATAACTACAAATATTTTTTATAAACAAAAACTGAGATTGAAGGATAATGTACCAAAGCAATGATTCATACCGCTTCACGTGAGGTAAGAGAATGATGAAAGCAGAGAGTGCGGTCTCGTTTTAAAATCGATCCGTCTATTTGCTCAATAGTGCAGCCGGCCATCCGGCGTGGAGAAGCTGGACACGCACCTGGATATCAGCTGCTGGTCAGGAGGCCGTGGACGACATCTGGGAACAACCCTGGAATCCAGGCCAAGCACATAAGAGCGTGCCGTAGCATGTAGGGAAACCTTATCACTAAGTTTTATTCTTTTTATATTATATAATTGAGCAAAAATAGCAGTCTGATCACAGAACAGCAGGATATTGCGGGTAAAGGCCCAAACTTCCTGCAGTACCGGTGAATTTCCCAGTCGGGGGAATAGCGGTCATGAGACTAAAGACGTATTTTCCGCAGAAAAAAGGGCGGGATATAGTCGATGAAATTGACTATCTCCAGAGAGAAGTCCTAACGGCTGTGCAAGGCATAATCGAAGAACAGGTGTTACGTACGCCCTCCATATAGAATGAGGGGTACATTTGACTAACCACACTTAGGCTAATAATGTCAAATGAAATTACAATTCGGCAAGTTACTGGTGTCTCGTGGCCACGATCGACCTACTGGTAACAATACCCCGGTAGCTGGCAAAATGCAAAAGCCGGCCGTTGACTCCAAAGATATCGCATACCGAGATATAGTAACCCTAGGTGGGAACACCTAGTTTATCCGCTTCAAACTGGAAGCTAAGTATAAGCTCTACTAGGGTATAAAAGACCTTAGACGATTAGAAAAGGGGGGCAGAATCCATTCTGCTGTCTTGCTAACGGAAGCCGCCGGCTCCGAAGAAAGGCGACTTTTCCAGGGGCTCTCGTCCACGGAGTCCTCTCCTCCAGGATCAGCCCCCAGAATCCAGCAGCCCTTGATGAGGACACCAATAGCTCAAAAGATGTTTCATGTGTCGGACCATCGCCGCCATTATAATCAAAGAAGGAGGAAATATTAACCACAAGAACGACATTCAACATTGTGCCCGCAGTACTCGAAATCCTAATACTTCCGAAGATTGTTCAGCTGGAGGAGCCAAGCGACCAACAGCATACATCGAAAAAAAGCTAAAGTAAAATTATGCATATCGAAAGGCAAATAGCCTCATATAATACAACCAAAACACAAGTGAAAATAAAAAACATTGAAAGCATTCAAGAATGCATTACAATATATTTTAATCAAGTGAATCGATAGTGCTGATCCTGATAAACAATTAGCGAAGACGAATCTCACCACCAGCGTTACGGACGACGCATGCCTCAGGCATATATATATTTTGTGTTTAAGTAAATTAATATTCTTAAGAGCAGCAGTATAATATTTTGAAAGTCCCAGGATCCGGAGCGTCGAGATCTCATCGCACAGGATTTAAAAGGTGATAAGTTTGTGGGAACCCGGTTCCTTTCTTAAAGCATACATATATAAATATTTGTGCAGTCCAAACAGTTCTTTTATAGACTGTTATTAACTATTTGGCGACGAGTATCAGCCTTATAGTCGTATGTACAACTCCAAGAGCCCTGTGAGCGACGTTTGTAGTCGTGAATGGTCAGCGTGCTGATGTGTGCACCTCACCGGTCGTAAATTCGATACTCTCCGCTAATAAAAATAATTGTCAAGTAAAATTATTACATCTGCCTTAGCCGACTTTATATTGCTTATCGACGGCATGTGCCGACATACCTATTTATTAATCAATAAATTCATAATGTGAAAACGAATTCAAAACAATGATGTGCTAGAATTGTAACATGAGGGTGTGCTGATGTAAGATGTGGAGTAGGTCAAGAACAATGACATAACTTTCAACGGACAACCATAATAATAGGGGATCGTATTGCGCGGCCCGCGACGATCCATTGGCACAAGAATGTGTGAAGGGAAGGGAATAAGGCCGAAACACAGCCCGACCGTAGCGACAGCTAAGCTTGTAGGGCATTGTGGACTGACGACTGACGAACTTTACACACCATAATTATTTTCCGGGCACTTTAAATATTTATTCTTGTTACGTTGGATAGGAGAGAGGCTTACCAAGATCCCACGACCCGAATAAGACGTAGTATATGCCGGCAAAAATGGTGTCTGAACATCGGACGCCTATCCCTCGGCCCGAGTCCTTTTCAGGACTCAGGTACTAATATGCCCACGTAACAGAATTTGCGCCCAACACAGAATTTTCATAAGGAATTTTCCTTAAGGAATTTTATCAGGGTCAATCATCTGACCTATTTGTTTTTAATTTCAAACCTTTAACGCCCCCAACTTCTGTGACTGTCAGTATTAAGAGGCCTTCGACCAGCACTTTGTCGCAGAGTAGAGGTCTGACTTTGAAAAGTTTTTAACTGTAAAAAAAATGCCCTGTTTGTGCATGGCCAAATTTACCAGAATTTCCTTAAGTCAAGAGTTATGAGCTATCTTTTAATAGCTCGACACTTACAAGTATGTGCTGACAGACCATTTGTTGAAATTAACGTAAATATAACTTAGATGTGCTTTCTGGCCGACGCACCATGACGTTTTAGGCATTGGCCAGGTCGTTTGATAGGTTCGAGTCCAGAATAGCAGGACATTACGGTAACGCATTTAGCACTTGCGGGGCGGATGTACTGTTCGTTTGTCAATCCAGGACAGTCGTCGTTTGCTTGGTTCGAGTCTTTCCAGTTTCTCTTAACATAAATGAGCGGGGGACGATCTTTAGTTTCTCTGGCCGACGCCCTACAAGGTATTAGGCTAGTTTGTCAGGTCTTTTGCTTGGTTTGAGTCCAGAGAAATAGGAAGGCGGTTGTGGAGCCCTAGAATGATCGGTCAATCAATCGGATTTCCAACGACTAGCGGGAGGGGGTTTTTGGACAGATTCCTTGTCTATATGCAGCCTGTTTCCGTTTGGAACATTTGCGCTTAGCTTAGCGGAACCCAGTTGTGCAGAAGCGGCTAACACCCCCAGGTTAGGGATACTTGTTTTGTTTTGCTTTTGGGGCTTAAATATCGGATGGTTCTTGACTGAAGAGAGACTTGCGGAATAGAGTGCAGCACCCCTCGTATATACACATTATTATTGTCGACTTATTTATCGTTTACGTCGCTGACCGCTTGTTTGGAAAAGAGGCACGTGAAACGGTTATACCAAACGTAGAGTGAAATATGCATGCTTGCATTAGCCAGCACAAGTGACAATCTATAAAAAAAAGAAAGTGATGAGCAGCGTTCAATTGGAAAAGGAGAAGACGTCGTTTGCGGTATTCAAGGATTCGCGAGTTCAGAACTGTTACTCTAAGGGGCATTGGGCCAAGGATTGCTGAAAGCCAAAGCGTGTACCAGTATCATTACCAGTATCAGAAAAATAGCAATGAAATAGTTAGAAAGGAAATCATCTTCAGAAGAAAATTTTGAAACAGAAATGTTTGAGAAATATTGTGTAGAAATAGGAGAATCGGAACGCAATATATGTGGCAAAGTAGGGTACAATATAAAAAAACTGTTCATTGAATTACTGGAAGACAATTCTAATTATGTAAATAAGCCGGAATAGCCGGACGGTTACATATTGATTACCGGAAGTTGAAAAAAATTACCATTAAGGTTAATTATCCATTGCGCTTAATTGATGAAAAATTATGTTTTCAAAACTTGATTTAAAAAACGGATATTTTCATGTTTTCGTTTAAAAGAGTCTATCTATATTGCTTTAGGGGATCCCCAATCTGCCAATTTTCCGTGCATGCTGGTACAACGTCTGAGAGTGGAGCCCTGTGAAATTTAACATTTGCCCCTTTTTTAATGGGGAAAATCCGAGGAGCATTCACCGTTAAGCGATTTTCTCAAAAACTGACGGCTTTAGCTTAATGATAATTTCTGATCAGAAGCTTGAATTAACGCCCAATAACCAGGTTTGCATTTCGGTACATGTAGGTACAACCTCGGTTAGGAGTGCAAAAAAAAAAACAAAATTGTGGGACCCCATTTTTTAAACAGATTTTGAATATATTTTTTGAAGTGGGATATGCTTGCAAACAAAACTACAAACTATGTAGACCGAAAGATATTCTCATTGCAAACAATTTTGCATTTAACATTTTCCGATTCAGCCCCATGAAGCCAAGAAAATCCAAAAACAAAAATTGGACCCTTGCACATTTAAAACTGAGTAATGTAAACTATTGGTTCTTTTTGTCGTATGTATATTGTTTCAATATTGATAAATGTTCAATTTACACTGAATAACAATGGTTTTATCGCGAGTGGTAGAACTGGGAAAAAATCCATGTGAACTTCGATCACATTAATTACGGTCGATGCACCGATTCCGTTTTGAAAAAAAATGACCAATAAGACCAATTTTTCTAGAAAAAACGGTGAATAACTGATTTTTTTTTGTAAACAAAATTTTTTTATTGTTCAGTTATATTATTCATAGAAATGCGATTCAATTTTTTTATTCTATTGAAAATAATTAAAATAAATAAAAAAAATATGTAATCTTTTTCGATTTTGTGACGTATGGGGAGGGCCCATACAAAGATTCATGCCATTCATTACTGTCTCAAGTTAAGGGTAGGGGCCACTAATGCCTAAGTATTCCGACACGTGGCAAAGTGCACCAGACGTCCAGTGACTCCTAAGATAGGGGTAATATAGGAACATTATCCCTAAATGGGGCTAGCGATAGCTCTAGTCCGGTAAAGAAAAGAACTCGCCTAATTGAGAAGAGAGAAAGAAGCTTTACTAATCTCCCTGGCACTGGTCTAGAAGTACAACTGCAAGTGCATGCATTTCCAATGCAAGTGAAGTAGAACCAATGCCTCGCGAAGAAATTTGAGCTGCACTGACCAGCCGATATTTATTGATGAGATAAACATAATTCATTTAAAATTTGGAACCTATCATAATAACTGTAGGCGCTACAACCCGCTGAAACAAACTTGCGCTGCGAGTCTGCCTGCCCTAGCTCTTATAGTTTCCGAGATCTCAGCGTTCATACGGACAGACAGACGGGCCAGATCGACAGTGATCCTGATTAAGAATATATACTTACTTATGGGGTCGGTATCACTAGACGAATCTAGTATATAATATATACTCTACGATTAACGGGTATAAAAAAACGTACATAATAATCCCCCCGGGGGATACTTGAATAATACATTTTGAAAACTGGTCAGAATCATCAATGTTATTGATCCAGAAAATAAAATGCGTTTGTAGAAGTCTGTCAATGTTGGCATGTACTTTAGTGCCATCTCGCCCCTACGAAGATGGAGCAACGACAATTTATGATAATTGTATTCTCCTTTTAATTTAGTTGCAACTAAAATCTTCATGTGAGCGTACGCACGGCGGCTTTAATTATAAGATTTGGCATTATTTAATAGGCGTAAAAGAGAAGTATAATTTAGATATATCGATACCGACAATCTGAAATACCCCTTTGGCAAAAGATCAAAAATCAACAGAACAGGCAGAAATAGGCTTAACGGAAGATGAAGAATTTGAATTAAGCGACAATTCCTGCTGTGATACATTACCGGAACAGTCCAGCTGCCCTATACAGATTCGTCTTTAAATATTTAATAGGGCTTAAATCTTTAAACTTAACTTAATTGTTGAGGTAATAAACTATAAAAATATTATAAGTAAAATTCAAAAAATTGTCCTCGATGGAGCGCGATTTCTTAAGAGTTTACGTCCAATAATAACTTGGCGGTCAGCCATGGTTCTGTTGTAATTTCAAATTGCCTTGTTTTTTATAGCTAAACTATGAACTCTAGAATTAAATTACTAGAGAACCATGGTTGACCACCGAGGATAATTTTTTCGCGAATTTCGGTGGTGAGAACCCTAATACAAAGTATTACCTCAACAAATCAAGCACTCAGCATAAACAACTTAAAATATGTCCCACATTCAACATGCGATATTATTAAGTTAAGTTAAAAATTAAAACAAATCTCAAACAATTTTCTCAAAATTACGCGCCATTATTTCTTACACAACTAACAACATTATGAAGACAATAAAGCGATATATCCAGATTATAAGCCGAGTCGATAACTACAAATATTTTTTATAAACAAAAACTGAGATTGAAGGATAATGTACCAAAGCAATGATTCATACCGCTTGACGTGAGGTAAGAGAATGATGAAAGCAGAGAGTGCGGTCACGTTTTAAAATCGATCCGTCTATTTGCTCAATATTTAGCAAAAAATCAACAGTGCAGCCGGCCATCCGGCGTGGAGAAGCTGGACACGCACCTGGATATCAGCTGCTGGTCAGGAGGCCGTGGACGACATCTGGGAACAACCCTGGAATCCAGGCCAAGCACATAAGAGCGTGCCGTAGCATGTAGGGAAACCTTATCACTAAGTTTTATTCTTTTTATATTATATAATTGAGCAAAAATAGCAGTCTGATCACAGAACAGCAGGATATTGCGGGTAAAGGCCCAAACTTCCTGCAGTACCGGTGAATTTCCCAGTCGGGGGAATAGCGGTCATGAGACTAAAGACGTATTTTCCGCAGAAAAAAGGGCGGGATATAGTCGATGAAATTGACTATCTCCAGAGAGAAGTCCTAACGGCTGTGCAAGGCATAATCGAAGAACAGGTGTTACGTACGCCCTCCATATAGAATGATTCAACGACGAATATTAAGTCGGAGGGGTGCATTTGACTAACCACACTTAGGCTAATAATGTCAAATGAAATTGCAATTCGGCAAGTTACTGGTGTCTCGTGGCCACGATCGACCTACTGGTAACAATACCCCGGTAGCTGGCAAAATGCAAAAGCCGGCCGTTGACTCCAAAGATATCGCATACCGAGATATAGTAACCCTAGGTGGGAACACCTAGTTTATCCGCTTCAAACTGGAAGCTAAGTATAAGTTCTACTAGGGTATAAAAGACCTTAGACGATTAGAAAAGGGGGGCAGAATCCATTCTGCTGTCTTGCTAACGGAAGCCGCCGGCTCCGAAGAAAGGCGACTTTTCCAGGGGCTCTCGTCCACGGAGTCCTCTCCTCCAGGATCAGCCCCCATAATCCAGCAGCCCTTGATGAGGACACCAATAGCTCAAAAGATGTTTCATGTGTCGGACCATCGCCGCCATTATAATCAAAGAAGGAGGAAATATTAACCACAAGAACGACATTCAACATTGTGCCCGCGACCAACAGCATACATCGAAAAAAAGCTAAAGTAAATTTATGCATATCGAAAGGCAAATAGCCTCATATAATACAACCAAAACACAAGTGATAATAAAAAACATTGAAAGCATTCAAGAATGCATTACAATATATTTTAATCAAGTGAATCGATAGTGCTGATCCTGATAAACAATTAGCGAAGACGAATCTCACCACCAGCGTTACGGACGACGCATGCCTCAGGCATATATATATTTTGTGTTTAAGTAAATTAATATTCTTAAGAGCAGCAGTCGTTTAGCGCACGTCTATTTCTATATTATATAAAATATAATATTTTGAAAGTCCCAGGATCCGGAGCGTCGAGATCTCATCGCACAGGATTTAAAAGGTGATAAGTTTGTGGGAACCCGGTTCCTTTCTTAAAGCATACATATATAAATATTCGTGCAGTCCAAACAGTTCTTTTATAGACTGTTATTAACTATTTGGCGACGAGTATCAGCCTTATAGTCGTATGTACAACTGTAGTCGTGAATGGTCAGCGTTTTGCTGATGTGTGCACCTCACCGGTGGTAAATTCGATACTCTCCGCTAATAAAAATAATTGTCAAGTAAAATTATTACATCTGCCTTAGCCAACTTTATATTGCTTATCGAAGGCATGTGCCGACATACCTATTTATTAATCAATAAATTCATAATGTGAAAACGAATTCAAAACAATGATGTGCTAGAATTGTAACATGAGGGTGTGCTGATGTAAGATGTGGAGTAGGTCAAGAACAATGACATAACTTTCAACGGACAACCATAATAATAGGGGATCGTATTGCGCGGCCCTCGACGATCCATTGGCACAAGAATGTGTGAATGGAAGGGAATAAGGCCAAAACTCAGCCCGACCGTATTGCGATTGAGCGTCAGCTAAGCTTGTAGGGCATTGTGGACTGATGACTGACGAACTTTACACATAAATATTTATTCTTGTTACGTTGGATAGGAGAGAGGCTTACCAAGATCCCACGACCCGAATAAGACGTAGTATATGCCGGCAAAAATGGTGTCTGAACATCGGACGCCTATCCCTCGGCCCGAGTCCTTTTCAGGACTCAGGTACTAATATGCCCACGTAACAGAATTTGCGCCCAACACAGAATTTTCATATTCCTTAAGGAATTTTATCAGGGTCAATCATCTGACCTGAGTATGGCATAGCTTCCATCTTTATTTGCCATGAGTAATTTGAGTGTTTTAAAGAGCAGGGTGAATTAAGTGTTTTTAATATGCACGTGCTTACCTATTTGTTTTTAATTTCAAACCTTTAACGCCCCCAACTTCTGTGACTGTCAGTATTAAGAGGCCTTCGACCAGCACTTTGTCGCAGAGTATGTAGAGGTCTGACTTTGAAAAGTTTTTAACTGTAAAAATGCCCTGTTTGTGCATGGCCAAATTTACCAGAATTTCCTTAAGTCAAGAGTTATGAGCTATCTTTTAATAACTCGACACTTACAAGTATGTGCTGACAGACCATTTGTTGAAATTAACTTAAATATAACTTAGATGTGCTTTCTGGCCGACGCACCATGACGTTTTAGGCATTGGCCAGGTCGTTTGATAGGTTCGAGTCCAGAATGGCGGACATTACGGTAACGCATTTAGCACTTGCGGGGCGGATTTACTGTTCGTTTGTCAATCCAGGACAGTCGTCATTTGCTTGGTTCGAGTCTTTTCAGTCTTAACATAAATGAGCGGGGGACGATCTTTAGTTTCTCTGCCCGACGCCCTACAAGGTATTAGGCTAGTTTGTCAGGTCTTTTACTTGGTTCGAGTCCAGAGAAATAGGAAGGCGGTTGTGGAGCCCTAGAATGATCGGTCAATCAATCGGATTTCCAACGACTAGCGGGAGTGGGTTTTTGGACAGATTCCTTGTCTATATGCAGCCTGTTTCCGTTTGGAACATTTGCGCTTAGCTTAGCGGAACCCAGTTGTGCAGAAGCGGCTAACACCCCCAGGTTAGGGATACTTGTTTTGTTTTGCTTTTGGGGCTTAAATATCGGATGGTTCTTGACTGAAGAGAGACTTGCGGAGCAGAGAGCAGCACCCCCAGTATATACACATTATTATTGTCGACTTATTCATCGTTTACGTCGCTGACCGCTTGTTTGGAAAAGAGGCACGTGATCCGGTTATACAAAACGTAGAGTGAAATTTGCGTGCTTGCATAAGCCAGCACAAGTGACAATGTATAAAAAAAAAAGAAAGTGATGAGCAGCTTTCAATTGAAAAGGAGAAGACGTCGTTTACGTCGCTGACCGCTTGTTTGGAAAAGGGGCACGTGATCCGGTTATACCAACCGTAGAGTGAAATATGCGTGCTTGCAATAGCCAGCACAAGTGAAAATCTATAAAAATAAGAAAGTGATGAGCAGCGTTCAATTGAAAAGGAGAAGACGTCGTTTGCGGTATTCAAGGATTCGCGAGTTCACAACTGTTACTCTAAGGGGCATTGGGCCAAGGATTGCTGAAAGCCAAAGCGTGTACCAGTATCATACTACGCGTGCGGAGAAATGTAGAAAAGTGAAGACAACAACAAATATGTAAGATTATTTTGAATATATTTTCAAACTCAGAATGTAAAATACATTATTACAGAAAGCGTAGACAGGAAGTCGTTCGTTCATTAAATCAAAAGAAGTTCACAATGAAGTAAAGTTAGAACCAATGAACAAGGGGTATTGTGGTTTAAGCAAGAGTTTATTAAATTGTTTTGGAAAAACTTTAGTGTATCTTAAAAATAACTCAATAAATGTTTATTTTTATTTAAGTGTGGTGGATAATAAGTCTATGGGCTTTGATGTTGTGTTAGGACGACACATAATGGATTCATGTAATTAAAATATTGATTTAAAAGCTTTAATAATGGGAAGAGTGGAAAGAGTTGAAAAAATAAATAAAGGTGTTAGGAAGCAGAAATTTAGAAGCAGAAAGTTAGAAATGAAGAAAATAAGAAAACAGTTAGAAAGGAAAATACAATAAAACAGTTAACAAAAAAAAAAGCAATTAAAAAAATCGAAAGAAAAATAGCAATGAAATAGTTAGAAAGGAAATCATCTTCAGAAGAAAATTTTGAAACGGAAATGTTTGAGATATATTGTGTAGAAATAGGAGAATCGGAACACAATATATGTGGCAAAGTAGGGTACAATATAAAAAAAACTGTTCATTGAATTACTGGAAGACAATTCTGATTATGTAAATAAGCCGGACGAGCCGGACGGTTACATATTGATTACCGGAAGTTGAAAAAAATTACCATTAAGGTTAATTATCCATTGCGCTTAATTGATGAAAAATTATGTTTTCAAAACTTGATTTAAAAAACGGATATTTTCATGTTTTCGTTTAAAAGAGTCTATCTATATTGCTTTAGGCGATTTCCAATCTGCCAATTTACCGTGCATGTTGGTACAACGTCTGAGAGTGGAGCCCTGTGAAATTTAATATTTGCCCCTTTTTTAATGGGGAAAATCCGAGGAGCATTCACTGTTAAGCGATTTTCTCAAAAACTGAGGGCTTTAGCTTAATGATAATTTCTGATCAGAAGCTTGAATTAACGCCCAATAACAAGGTTTGCATTTCGGTACATGTAGGTACAACCTCGGTGAGGGGTGCAAAAAAAACAAAATTGTGGGACCCCATTTTTTAAACAGATTTTGAATATATTTTTTGAAGTGGGATATGCTTGCAAACAAAACTACAAACTATGTAGACCGAAAGATATTCTCATTGCAAACAATTTTGCATTTAACATTTTCCGATTCAGCCCCATGAAGCGAAGAAAATCCAAAAACAAAAATTGGACCCTTGCACATTTAAAACTGAGTAATGTAAACTATTGGTTCTTTTTGTCGTATGTATATTGTTTCAATATTGGTAAATGTTCAATTTACACTGAATAACAATGGTTGTATCGCGAGTGGTAGAGCTGGGAAAAAATCCATGTGAACTTCGATCACATTAATTACGGCCGATGCACCGATTCCGTTTTGAAAAAAAATGACCAATAAGACCAATTTTTCTAGAAAAAACGGTGAATAACTGATTTTTTTTTTTAAACAAAATTTATTATTGTTCAGTTATATTATTCATAGAAATGCGATTCAATTTTTTTATTCTATTGAGAATGATTAGAATAAATAAAAAAAATATGTAATCTTTTTAGATTTTGTGACGTATGGGGAGGGCTCATACAAAGATTCATGCCATTCATTACTGTCTCAAGTTAAGGGTAGGGGCCACTAATGCCTAAGTATTCCGACACGTGGCAAAGTGCACCAGACGTCCAGTGACTCCTAAGATAGGGGTAATATAGGAACATTATCCCTAAATGGGGCTAGCGATAGCTCTAGTCCGGTAAAAAAAGACCTCACCTAATTGAGAAGAGAGAAAGAAGTTTTACTGATCTCCCTGGCACTGGTCTAGAAGTACAACTGCAAGTGCATGCATTTCCAATGCAAGTGAAGTAGAACCAATGCCTCGCGAAGAAATTTGAGCTGCACTGACCAGCCCAAGCTCGAGCATTGAAACTGATGTGTCCCGCTGAAGAACTACAGTACGATGCATACATATCTATACAGCGAGATGCGAGAAGTGGAGTAGGTCAAGAACAATGAAGATCCACGGACAACCTTGCCAATAGGGCATCGTATTTCGCGGCCCGCGACGATCTATTGGCACACGAATGTGTGAAGGGAAGGGAATAAGGCCAAAACACAGCCCGACCGTATTGCGATTGAGCGACAGCTAAGCTTGTAGGGCATTGTGGACTGACGACTGACGAACTTTACACACCATTATTATTTTCCGGGCACTTTAAATATTTATTCTTGTTACGTTGGATAGGAGAGAGGCTTACCAAGATCCCACGACCCGAATAAGACGTAGTATATGCCGGCAAAAATGGTGTCTGAACATCGGACGCCTATCCCTCGGCCCGAGTCCTTTTCAGGACTCAGGTACTAATATGCCCACGTAACAGAATTTGCGCACAACACAGAATTTTCATATTCCTTAAGGAATTTTATCAGGGTCAATCATCTGACCTATTTGTTTTTAATTTAAAACCTTTAACGCCCCCAACTTCTGTGACTGTCAGTATTAAGAGGCCTTTGACCAGCACTTTGTCGCAGAGTAGAGGTCTGACTTTGAAAAGTTTTTAACTGTAAAAATGCCCTGTTTGTGCATGGCCAAATTTACCAGAATTTCCTTAAGTCAAGAGTTATGAGCTATCTTTTAATAACTCGACACTTACAAGTATGTGCTGACAGACCATTTGTTGAAATTAACGTAAATATAACTTAGATGTTCTTTCTGGCCGACGCACCATGACGTTTTAGGCATTGGCCAGGTCGTTTGATTGGTTCGAGTCCAGAATAGCAGGACATTACGGTAACGCATTTAGCACTTGCGGGGCGGATTTACTGTTCGTTTGTCAATCCAGGACAGTCGTCGTTTGCTTGGTTCGAGTCTTTTCAGTTTCTTTTAACATAAATGAGCGGGGGACGATCTTTAGTTTCTCTGGCCGACGCCCTACAACGTATTAGGCTAGTTAGTCAGGTCTTTTGCTTGGTTCGAGTCCAGAGAAATAGGAAGGCGGTTGTGGAGCCTTAGAATGATCGGTCAAACAATTGGATTTCCAACGACTAGCGGGAGGGGGTTTTTGGACAGATTCCTTGTCTATATGCAGCCTTTTTCCGTTTGGAACATTTGCGCTTAGCTTAGCGGAACCCAGTTGTGCAGAAGCGGCTAACACCCCCAGGTTAGGGATACTTGTTTTGTTTTGCTTTTGGGGCTTAAATATCGGATGGTTCTTGACTGAAGAGAGACTTGCGGAGCAGAGAGCAGCACCCCCAGTATATACACATTATTATTGTCGACTTATTCATCGTTTAAGTCGCTGACCGCTTGTTTGGAAAAGAGGCACGTGATCCGGTTATACCAACCGCAGAGTGAAATATGCGTGCTTGCATTAGCCAGCACAAGTGAAAATCTATAAAAAAAAAGAAAGTGATGAGCAGCGTTCAATTGAGGAGAAGACGTCGTTTGCGGTATTCAAGGATTCGCGAGTTCGCAACTGTTACTCTAAGGGGCATTGGGCCAAGGATTGCTGAAAGCCAAAGCGTGTACCAGTATCATACTACGCGTGCGGAGAAATGTAGAAAAGTGAAGACAGCAACAAATATGTAAGATTATTTTGAATATATTTTCAAACTCAGAATGTAAAATACATTATTACAGAAAGCGTAGACAGGAAGTCGTTCGTTCATTAAATCTAAAGAAGTTCACAATGAAGTAAAGTTAGAACCAATGAACAAGGGGTATTGTGGTTTAAGCAAGAGTTTATTAAATTGTTTTGGAAAAACTTTAGTGTATCTTAAAAATAACTCAATAAATGTTTATTTTTATTTAAGTGTGGTGGATAATAAGTCTATGGGCTTTGATGTTGTGTTAGGACGACACATAATGGATTCATGTAATTAAAATATTGATTTAAAAGCTTTAATAATGGGAACAGTGGAAAGAGTTGAAAAAATAAATAAAGGTGTTAGGAAGCAGAAATTTAGAAGCAGAAAGTTAGAAATGAAGAAAATAAGAAAACAGTTAGAAAGGAAAATACAATAAAACAGTTAACAAAAAAAAAAAGCAATTAAAAAAATCGAAAGAAAAATAGCAATGAAATAGTTAGAAAGGAAATCATCTTCAGAAGAAAATTTTGAAATGTTTGAGATATATTGTGTAGAAATAGGAGAATCGGAACACAATATATGTGGCAAAGTAGGGTACAATATAAAAAAAACTGTTCATTGAATACTGGAAGACAATTCTGATTATGTAAATAAGCCGGACGAGCCGGACGGTTACATATTGATTACCGGAAGTTTGAAAAAAATTACCATTAAGGTTAATTATCCATTGCGCTTAATTGATGAAAAATTATGTTTTCAAAACTTGATTTAAAAAACGGATATTTTCATGTTTTCGTTTAAAAGAGTCTATCTATATTGCTTTAGGCGATTTACAATCTGCCAATTTACCGTGCATGTTGGTACAACGTCTGAGAGTGGAGCCCTGTGAAATTTAATATTTGCCCCTTTTTTAATGGGGAAAATCCGAGGAGCATTCACTGTTAAGCGATTTTCTCAAAAACTGAGGGCTTTAGCTTAATGATAATTTCTGATCAGAAGCTTGAATTAACGCCCAATAACAAGGTTTGCATTTCGGTACATGTAGGTACAACCTCGGTGAGGGGTGAAAAAAAAACAAAATTGTGGGACCCCATTTTTTAAACAGATTTTGAATATATTTTTTGAAGTGGGATATGCTTGCAAACAAAACTACAAACTATGTAGACCGAAAGATATTCTCATTGCAAACAATTTTGCATTTAACATTTTCCGATTCAGCCCCATGAAGCCAAGAAAATCCAAAAACAAAAATTGGACCCTTGCACATTTAAAACTGAGTAATGTAAACTATTGGTTCTTTTTGTCGTATGTATATTGTTTCAATATTGGTAAATGTTCAATTTACACTGAATAACAATGGTTGTATCGCAAGTGGTAGAGCTGGGAAAAAATCCATGTGAACTTCGATCACATTAATTACGGCCGATGCACCGATTCTGTTTTGAAAAAAAATGACCAATAAGACCAATTTTTCTAGAAAAAAACGGTGAATAACTGATTTTTTTTTTTAAACAAAATTTATTATTGTTCAGTTATATTATTCATAGAAATGCGATTCAATTTTTTTATTCTATTGAGAATGATTAGAATAAATAAAAAAAATATGTAATCTTTTTAGATTTTGTGACGTATGGGGAGGGCTCATACAAAGATTCATGCCATTCATTACTGTCTCAAGTTAAGGGTAGGGGCCACTAATGCCTAAGTATTCCGACACGTGGCAAAGTGCACCAGACGTCCAGTGACTCCTAAGATAGGGGTAATATAGGAACATTATCCCTAAATGGGGCTAGCGATAGCTCTAGTCCGGTAAAAAAAGACCTCACCTAATTGAGAAGAGAGAAAGAAGTTTTACTGATCTCCCTGGCACTGGTCTAGAAGTACAACTGCAAGTGCATGCATTTCCAATGCAAGTGAAGTAGAACCAATGCCTCGCGAAGAAATTTGAGCTGCACTGACCAGCCCAAGCTCGAGCATTGAAACTGATGTGTCCCGCTGAAGAACTACAGTACGATGCATACATATCTATACAGCGAGATGCGAGAAGTGGAGTAGGTCAAGAACAATGAAGATCCACGGACAACCTTGCCAATAGGGCATCGTATTTCGCGGCCCGCGACGATCTATTGGCACACGAATGTGTGAAGGGAAGGGAATAAGGCCAAAACACAGCCCGACCGTATTGCGATTGAGCGACAGCTAAGCTTGTAGGGCATTGTGGACTGACGACTGACGAACTTTACACACCATTATTATTTTCCGGGCACTTTAAATATTTATTCTTGTTACGTTGGATAGGAGAGAGGCTTACCAAGATCCCACGACCCGAATAAGACGTAGTATATGCCGGCAAAAATGGTGTCTGAACATCGGACGCCTATCCCTCGGCCCGAGTCCTTTTCAGGACTCAGGTACTAATATGCCCACGTAACAGAATTTGCGCACAACACAGAATTTTCATATTCCTTAAGGAATTTTATCAGGGTCAATCATCTGACCTATTTGTTTTTAATTTAAAACCTTTAACGCCCCCAACTTCTGTGACTGTCAGTACTAAGAGGCCTTTGACCAGCACTTTGTCGCAGAGTAGAGGTCTGACTTTGAAAAGTTTTTAACTGTAAAAATGCCCTGTTTGTGCATGGCCAAATTTACCAGAATTTCCTTAAGTCAAGAGTTATGAGCTATCTTTTAATAACTCGACACTTACAAGTATGTGCTGACAGACCATTTGTTGAAATTAACGTAAATATAACTTAGATGTTCTTTCTGGCCGACGCACCATGACGTTTTAGGCATTGGCCAGGTCGTTTGATAGGTTCGAGTCCAGAATAGCAGGACATTACGGTAACGCATTTAGCACTTGCGGGGCGGATTTACTGTTCGTTTGTCAATCCAGGACAGTCGTCGTTTGCTTGGTTCGAGTCTTTTCAGTCTTAACATAAATGAGCGGGGGACGATCTTTAGTTTCTCTGCCCGACGCCCTACAAGGTATTAAGCTAGTTTGTCAGGTCTTTTACTTGGTTCGAGTCCAGAGAAATAGGAAGGCGGTTGTGGAGCCCTAGAATGATCGGTCAATCAATCGGATTTCCAACGACTAGCGGGAGTGGGTTTTTGGACAGATTCCTTGTCTATATGCAGCCTGTTTCCGTTTGGAACATTTGCGCTTAGCTTAGCGGAACCCAGTTGTGCAGAAGCGGCTAACACCCCCAGGTTAGGGATACTTGTTTTGTTTTGCTTTTGGGGCTTAAATATCGGATGGTTCTTGACTGAAGAGAGACTTGCGGAGCAGAGAGCAGCACCCCCAGTATATACACATTATTATTGTCGACTTATTCATCGTTTACGTCGCTGACCGCTTGTTTGGAAAAGAGGCACGTGATCCGGTTATACAAAACGTAGAGTGAAATTTGCGTGCTTGCATAAGCCAGCACAAGTGACAATGTATAAAAAAAAAAGAAAGTGATGAGCAGCTTTCAATTGAAAAGGAGAAGACGTCGTTTACGTCGCTGACCGCTTGTTTGGAAAAGGGGCACGTGATCCGGTTATACCAACCGTAGAGTGAAATATGCGTGCTTGGCCAAGGGCATTGGGCCAAGGATTGCTGAAAGCCAAAGCGTGTACCAGTATCATACTACGCGTGCGGAGAAATGTAGAAAAGTGAAGACAACAACAAATATGTAAGATTATTTTGAATATATTTTCAAACTCAGAATGTAAAATACATTATTACAGAAAGCGTAGACAGGAAGTCGTTCGTTCATTAAATCAAAAGAAGTTCACAATGAAGTAAAGTTAGAACCAATGAACAAGGGGTATTGTGGTTTAAGCAAGAGTTTATTAAATTGTTTTGGAAAAACTTTAGTGTATCTTAAAAATAACTCAATAAATGTTTATTTTTATTTAAGTGTGGTGGATAATAAGTCTATGGGCTTTGATGTTGTGTTAGGACGACACATAATGGATTCATGTAATTAAAATATTGATTAAAAAGCTTTAAAAATGGGAACAGTGGAAAGAGTAGAAAAAATAAATAAAGGTGCTAGGAAGAAGAAATAGTTAGAAATGAAGAAAATAAGAAAACAGTTAGAAAGGAAAATGCAATAAAACAGTTAGCAAAAAAAAAGCAATGAAAAAAATCGAAAGAAAAATAGCAATGAAATAGTTAGAAAGGAAATCATCTTCAGAAGAAAATTTTGAAACAGAAATGTTTGAGATATATTGTGTAGAAATAGGAGAATCGGAACACAATATATGTGGCAAAGTAGGGTACAATATAAAAAAAACTGTTCATTGAATTACTGGAAGACAATTCTGATTATGTAAATAAGCCGGACGAGCCGGACGGTTACATATTGATTACCGGAAGTTGAAAACAATTACCATTAAGGTTAATTATCCATTGCGCTTAATTGATGAAAAATTATGTTTTCAAAAATTGATTTAAAAAACGGATATTTTCATGTTTTCGTTTAAAAGAGTCTATCTATATTGCTTAAGGCGATCCCCAATCTGCCAATTTACCGTGCATGTTGGTACAACGTCTGAGAGTGAAATTTAACATTTGCCCCTTTTTTAATAGGGAAAATCCGAGGAGCATTCACTATTAAGCGATTTTCAAAAACTGACGGCTTTAGCTTAATGATAATTTCTGATCAGAAGCTTGAATTAACGCCCAATAACCAGGTTTGCATTTCGGTACATGTAGGTACAACCTCGGTTAGGAGTGCAAAAAAAAAAACAAAATTGTGGGACCCCATTTTTTAAACAGATTTTGAATATATTTTTTGAAGTGGGATATGCTTGCAAACAAAACTACAAACTATGTAGACCGAAAGATATTCTCATTGCAAACAATTTTGCATTTAACATTTTCCGATTCAGCCCCATGAAGCCAAGAAAATCCAAAAACAAAAATTGGACCCTTGCACATTTAAAACTGAGTAATGTAAACTATTGGTTCTTTTTGTCGTATGTATATTGTTTCAATATTGATAAATGTTCAATTTACACTGAATAACAATGGTTTTATCGCGAGTGGTAGAACTGGGAAAAAATCCATGTGAACTTCGATCACATTAATTACGGTCGATGCACCGATTCCGTTTTGAAAAAAAATGACCAATAAGACCAATTTTTCTAGAAAAAACGGTGAATAACTGATTTTTTTTTGTAAACAAAATTTTTTTATTGTTCAGTTATATTATTCATAGAAATGCGATTCAATTTTTTTATTCTATTGAAAATAATTAAAATAAATAAAAAAAATATGTAATCTTTTTCGATTTTGTGACGTATGGGGAGGGCCCATACAAAGATTCATGCCATTCATTACTGTCTCAAATTAAGGGTAGGGGCCACTAATGCCTAAGTATTCCGACACGTGGCAAAGTGCACCAGACGTCCAGTGACTCCTAAGATAGGGGTAATATAGGAACATTATCCCTAAATGGGGCTAGCGATAGCTCTAGTCCGGTAAAGAAAAGAACTCACCTAATTGAGAAGAGAGAAAGAAGCTTTACTAATCTCCCTGGCACTGGTCTAGAAGTACAACTGCAAGTGCATGCATTTCCAATGCAAGTGAAGTAGAACCAATGCCTCGCGAAGAAATTTGAGCTGCACTGACCAGCCGATATTTATTGATGAGATAAACATAATTCATTTAAAATTTGGAACCTATCATAATAACTGTAGGCGCTACAACCCGCTGAAACAAACTTGCGCTGCGAGTCTGCCTGCCCTAGCTCTTATAGTTTCCGAGATCTCAGCGTTCATACGGACAGACAGACGGGCCAGATCGACAGTGATCCTGATTAAGAATATATACTTACTTATGGGGTCGGTATCACTAGACGAATCTAGTATATAATATATACTCTACGATTAACGGGTATAAAAAAACGTACATAATAATCCCCCCGGGGGATACTTGAATAATACATTTTGAAAACTGGTCAGAATCATCAATGTTATTGATCCAGAAAATAAAATGCGTTTGTAGAAGTCTGTCAATGTTGGCATGTACTTTAGTGCCATCTCGCCCCTACGAAGATGGAGCAACGACAATTTATGATAATTGTATTCTCCTTTTAATTTAGTTGCAACTAAAATCTTCATGTGAGCGTACGCACGGCGGCTTTAATTATAAGATTTGGCATTATTTAATAGGCGTAAAAGAGAAGTATAATTTAGATATATCGATACCGACAATCTGAAATACCCCTTTGGCAAAAGATCAAAAATCAACAGAACAGGCAGAAATAGGCTTAACGGAAGATGAAGAATTTGAATTAAGCGACAATTCCTGCTGTGATACATTACCGGAACAGTCCAGCTGCCCTATACAGATTCGTCTTTAAATATTTAATAGGGCTTAAATCTTTAAACTTAACTTAATTGTTGAGGTAATAAACTATAAAAATATTATAAGTAAAATTCAAAAAATTGTCCTCGATGGAGCGCGATTTCTTAAGAGTTTACGTCCAATAATAACTTGGCGGTCAGCCATGGTTCTGTTGTAATTTCAAATTGCCTTGTTTTTTATAGCTAAACTATGAACTCTAGAATTAAATTACTAGAGAACCATGGTTGACCACCGAGGATAATTTTTTCGCGAATTTCGGTGGTGAGAACCCTAATACAAAGTATTACCTCAACAAATCAAGCACTCAGCATAAACAACTTAAAATATGTCCCACATTCAACATGCGATATTATTAAGTTAAGTTAAAAATTAAAACAAATCTCAAACAATTTTCTCAAAATTACGCGCCATTATTTCTTACACAACTAACAACATTATGAAGACAATAAAGCGATATATCCAGATTATAAGCCGAGTCGATAACTACAAATATTTTTTATAAACAAAAACTGAGATTGAAGGATAATGTACCAAAGCAATGATTCATACCGCTTCACGTGAGGTAAGAGAATGATGAAAGCAGAGAGTGCGGTCACGTTTTAAAATCGATCCGTCTATTTGCTCAATATTTAGCAAAAAATCAACAGTGCAGCCGGCCATCCGGCGTGGAGAAGCTGGACACGCACCTGGATATCAGCTGCTGGTCAGGAGGCCGTGGACGACATCTGGGAACAACCCTGGAATCCAGGCCAAGCACATAAGAGCGTGCCGTAGCATGTAAGGAAACCTTATCACTAAGTTTTATTCTTTTTATATTATATAATTGAGCAAAAATAGCAGTCTGATCACAGAACAGCAGGATATTGCGGGTAAAGGCCCAAACTTCCTGCAGTACCGGTGAATTTCCCAGTCGGGGGAATAGCGGTCATGAGACTAAAGACGTATTTTCCGCAGAAAAAAGGGCGGGATATAGTCGATGAAATTGACTATCTCCAGAGAGAAGTCCTAACGGCTGTGCAAGGCATAATCGAAGAACAGGTGTTACGTACGCCCTCCATATAGAATGATTCAACGACGAATATTAAGTCGGAGGGGTGCATTTGACTAACCACACTTAGGCTAATAATGTCAAATGAAATTGCAATTCGGCAAGTTACTGGTGTCTCGTGGCCACGATCGACCTACTGGTAACAATACCCCGGTAGCTGGCAAAATGCAAAAGCCGGCCGTTGACTCCAAAGATATCGCATACCGAGATATAGTAACCCTAGGTGGGAACACCTAGTTTATCCGCTTCAAACTGGAAGCTAAGTATAAGTTCTACTAGGGTATAAAAGACCTTAGACGATTAGAAAAGGGGGGCAGAATCCATTCTGCTGTCTTGCTAACGGAAGCCGCCGGCTCCGAAGAAAGGCGACTTTTCCAGGGGCTCTCGTCCACGGAGTCCTCTCCTCCAGGATCAGCCCCCATAATCCAGCAGCCCTTGATGAGGACACCAATAGCTCAAAAGATGTTTCATGTGTCGGACCATCGCCGCCATTATAATCAAAGAAGGAGGAAATATTAACCACAAGAACGACATTCAACATTGTGCCCGCGACCAACAGCATACATCGAAAAAAAGCTAAAGTAAATTTATGCATATCGAAAGGCAAATAGCCTCATATAATACAACCAAAACACAAGTGATAATAAAAAACATTGAAAGCATTCAAGAATGCATTACAATATATTTTAATCAAGTGAATCGATAGTGCTGATCCTGATAAACAATTAGCGAAGACGAATCTCACCACCAGCGTTACGGACGACGCATGCCTCAGGCATATATATATTTTGTGTTTAAGTAAATTAATATTCTTAAGAGCAGCAGTCGTTTAGCGCACGTCTATTTCTATATTATATAAAATATAATATTTTGAAAGTCCCAGGATCCGGAGCGTCGAGATCTCATCGCACAGGATTTAAAAGGTGATAAGTTTGTGGGAACCCGGTTCCTTTCTTAAAGCATACATATATAAATATTCGTGCAGTCCAAACAGTTCTTTTATAGACTGTTATTAACTATTTGGCGACGAGTATCAGCCTTATAGTCGTATGTACAACTGTAGTCGTGAATGGTCAGCGTTTTGCTGATGTGTGCACCTCACCGGTGGTAAATTCGATACTCTCCGCTAATAAAAATAATTGTCAAGTAAAATTATTACATCTGCCTTAGCCAACTTTATATTGCTTATCGAAGGCATGTGCCGACATACCTATTTATTAATCAATAAATTCATAATGTGAAAACGAATTCAAAACAATGATGTGCTAGAATTGTAACATGAGGGTGTGCTGATGTAAGATGTGGAGTAGGTCAAGAACAATGACATAACTTTCAACGGACAACCATAATAATAGGGGATCGTATTGCGCGGCCCTCGACGATCCATTGGCACAAGAATGTGTGAATGGAAGGGAATAAGGCCAAAACTCAGCCCGACCGTATTGCGATTGAGCGTCAGCTAAGCTTGTAGGGCATTGTGGACTGATGACTGACGAACTTTACACATAAATATTTATTCTTGTTACGTTGGATAGGAGAGAGGCTTACCAAGATCCCACGACCCGAATAAGACGTAGTATATGCCGGCAAAAATGGTGTCTGAACATCGGACGCCTATCCCTCGGCCCGAGTCCTTTTCAGGACTCAGGTACTAATATGCCCACGTAACAGAATTTGCGCCCAACACAGAATTTTCATATTCCTTAAGGAATTTTATCAGGGTCAATCATCTGACCTGAGTATGGCATAGCTTCCATCTTTATTTGCCATGAGTAATTTGAGTGTTTTAAAGAGCAGGGTGAATTAAGTGTTTTTAATATGCACGTGCTTACCTATTTGTTTTTAATTTCAAACCTTTAACGCCCCCAACTTCTGTGACTGTCAGTATTAAGAGGCCTTCGACCAGCACTTTGTCGCAGAGTATGTAGAGGTCTGACTTTGAAAAGTTTTTAACTGTAAAAATGCCCTGTTTGTGCATGGCCAAATTTACCAGAATTTCCTTAAGTCAAGAGTTATGAGCTATCTTTTAATAACTCGACACTTACAAGTATGTGCTGACAGACCATTTGTTGAAATTAACTTAAATATAACTTAGATGTGCTTTCTGGCCGACGCACCATGACGTTTTAGGCATTGGCCAGGTCGTTTGATAGGTTCGAGTCCAGAATGGCGGACATTACGGTAACGCATTTAGCACTTGCGGGGCGGATTTACTGTTCGTTTGTCAATCCAGGACAGTCGTCGTTTGCTTGGTTCGAGTCTTTTCAGTCTTAACATAAATGAGCGGGGGACGATCTTTAGTTTCTCTGCCCGACGCCCTACAAGGTATTAGGCTAGTTTGTCAGGTCTTTTACTTGGTTCGAGTCCAGAGAAATAGGAAGGCGGTTGTGGAGCCCTAGAATGATCGGTCAATCAATCGGATTTCCAACGACTAGCGGGAGGGGGTTTTTGGACAGATTCCTTGTCTATATGCAGCCTTTTTCCGTTTGGAACATTTGCGCTTAGCTTAGCGGAACCCAGTTGTGCAGAAGCGGCTAACACCCCCAGGTTAGGGATACTTGTTTTGTTTTGCTTTTGGGGCTTAAATATCGGATGGTTCTTGACTGAAGAGAGACTTGCGGAGCAGAGAGCAGCACCCCCAGTATATACACATTATTATTGTCGACTTATTCATCGTTTAAGTCGCTGACCGCTTGTTTGGAAAAGAGGCACGTGATCCGGTTATACCAACCGCAGAGTGAAATATGCGTGCTTGCATTAGCCAGCACAAGTGAAAATCTATAAAAAAAAAGAAAGTGATGAGCAGCGTTCAATTGAGGAGAAGACGTCGTTTGCGGTATTCAAGGATTCGCGAGTTCGCAACTGTTACTCTAAGGGGCATTGGGCCAAGGATTGCTGAAAGCCAAAGCGTGTACCAGTATCATACTACGCGTGCGGAGAAATGTAGAAAAGTGAAGACAGCAACAAATATGTAAGATTATTTTGAATATATTTTCAAACTCAGAATGTAAAATACATTATTACAGAAAGCGTAGACAGGAAGTCGTTCGTTCATTAAATCTAAAGAAGTTCACAATGAAGTAAAGTTAGAACCAATGAACAAGGGGTATTGTGGTTTAAGCAAGAGTTTATTAAATTGTTTTGGAAAAACTTTAGTGTATCTTAAAAATAACTCAATAAATGTTTATTTTTATTTAAGTGTGGTGGATAATAAGTCTATGGGCTTTGATGTTGTGTTAGGACGACACATAATGGATTCATGTAATTAAAATATTGATTTAAAAGCTTTAATAATGGGAACAGTGGAAAGAGTTGAAAAAATAAATAAAGGTGTTAGGAAGCAGAAATTTAGAAGCAGAAAGTTAGAAATGAAGAAAATAAGAAAACAGTTAGAAAGGAAAATACAATAAAACAGTTAACAAAAAAAAAAGCAATTAAAAAAATCGAAAGAAAAATAGCAATGAAATAGTTAGAAAGGAAATCATCTTCAGAAGAAAATTTTGAAATGTTTGAGATATATTGTGTAGAAATAGGAGAATCGGAACACAATATATGTGGCAAAGTAGGGTACAATATAAAAAAAACTGTTCATTGAATACTGGAAGACAATTCTGATTATGTAAATAAGCCGGACGAGCCGGACGGTTACATATTGATTACCGGAAGTTTGAAAAAAATTACCATTAAGGTTAATTATCCATTGCGCTTAATTGATGAAAAATTATGTTTTCAAAACTTGATTTAAAAAACGGATATTTTCATGTTTTCGTTTAAAAGAGTCTATCTATATTGCTTTAGGCGATTTACAATCTGCCAATTTACCGTGCATGTTGGTACAACGTCTGAGAGTGGAGCCCTGTGAAATTTAATATTTGCCCCTTTTTTAATGGGGAAAATCCGAGGAGCATTCACTGTTAAGCGATTTTCTCAAAAACTGACGGCTTTAGCTTAATGATAATTTCTGATCAGAAGCTTGAATTAACGCCCAATAACCAGGTTTGCATTTCGGTACATGTAGTTACAACCTCGGTGAGGAGTGCAAAAAAAAAAACAAAATTGTGGGACCCCATTTTTTAAACAGATTTTGAATATATTTTTTGAAGTGGGAAAGGCTTGCAAACAAAACTACAAACTATGTTGACCGAAAGATATTCTCATTGCAAACAATTTTGCATTTAAAATTTTCCGATTCAGCCCCATGAAGCCAAGAAAATCCAAAAACAAAAATTGGACCCTTGCACATTTAAAACTTAGTAATGTAAACTATTGGTTCTTTTTGTCGTATGTATATTCTTTCAATATTGATAAATGTTCAATTTACACTGAATAACAATGGTTTTATCGCGAGTGGTAGAACTGGGAAAAAATCCATGTGAACTTCGATCACATTAATTACGGTCGATGCACCGAATCCGTTTTGAAAAAAATTACCAATAAGACCAATTTTTCTAGAAAAAACGGTGAATAACTGATTTTTTTTTTGTAAACAACATTTTTTATTGTTCAGTTATATTATTCATAGAAATGCGATTCAATTTTTTTATTCTATTGAGAATAATTAAAATAAATAAAAAAAATATGTAATCTTTTTCGATTTTGTGACGTATGGGGAGGGCCCATACAAAGATTCATGCCATTCATTACTGTCTCAAGTTAAGGGTAGGGGCCACTAATGCCTAAGTATTCCGACACGTGGCAAAGTGCACCAGACGTCCAGTGACTCCTAAGATAGGGGTAATATAGGAACATTATCCCTAAATGGGGCTAGCGATAGCTCTAGTCCGGTAAAGAAAAGAACTCACCTAATTGAGAAGAGAGAAAGAAGCTTTACTAATCTCCCTGGCACTGGTCTAGAAGTACAACTGCAAGTGCATGCATTTCCAATGCAAGTGAAGTAGAACCAATGCCTCGCGAAGAAATTTGAGCTGCACTGACCAGCCGATATTTATTGATGAGATAAACATAATTCATTTAAAATTTGGCTCCTATCATAATAACTGTAGGCGCTTGCGAGTCTGCCTGCCCTAGCTCTTATAGTTTCCGAGATCTCAGCGTTCATACGGACAGACAGACGGACCAGATCGACAGTGATCCTGATTAGAATATATACTTACTTATGGGGTCGGTATCACTAGACGAATCTAGTATATATTATATACTCTACGATTAACGGGTATAAAAAAACGTACATAATAATCCCCCCGGGGGATACTTGAATAATACATTTTAAAAACTGGTCAGAATCATCAATGTTATTGATCCAGAAAATAAAATGCGTTTGTAGAAGTCTGTCAATGTTGGCATGTACTTTAGTGCCATCTCGCCTCTACGAAGATGGAGCAACGACAATTTATGATAATTGTATTCTCCTTTTAATTTAGTTGCAACTAACATCTTCATGTGAGCGTACGCACGGCGGCTTTAATTATAAGATTTGGCATTATTTAATAGGCGTAAAAGAGAAATATAATTTAGATATATCGATACCGACAATCTGAAATACCCCTTTGTCAAAAGATCAAAAATCAACAGAACGGGCAGAAATAGGCTTAACGGAAGATGAAGAATTTGAATTAAGCGACAAGCTTGCTGTGATACATTACCGGAACAGTCCAGCTGCCCTATACAGATTCGTCTTTAAATATTTAATACGGCTTAAGTCTTTAAACTTAACGTTATTGTTGAGGTAATAAACTATAAAAATATTATAAGTAAAATTCAAAAAATTGTCCTCGATGGAGCGCGATTTCTTATGAGTTTACGTCCAATAATAACTTGGCGGTCAGCCATGGTTCTGTTGTAATTTCAAATTGCCTTGTTTTTTATAGCTAAACTATGAACTCTAGAATTAAATTACTAGAGAACCATGGTTGACCACCGAGGATAATTTTTTCGCGAATTTCGGTGGTGAGACCCCTAATACAAAGTATTACCTCAACAAATCAAGCACTCAGCATAAACATGCATGAATGTCCCACATTCAACATGCGATATTATTAAGTTAAGTCAATAATTAAAACAGATCTCAAACAATTTTCTCAAAATTACGCGCCATTATTTCTTACACAACTAACAACATTATGAAGACAATAAAGCGATATATCCAGATTATAAGCCGAGTCGATAACTACAAATATTTTTTATAAACAAAAACTGAGATTGAAGGATAATGTACCAAAGCAATGATTCATACCGCTTCACGTAAGGTAAGAGAATGATGAAAGCAGAGAGTGCGGTCACGTTTTAAAATCGATCCGTCTATTTGCTCAATATTTAGCAAAAAATCAACAGTGCAGCCGGCCATCCGGCGTGGAGAAGCTGGACACGCACCTGGTTATCAGCTGCTGGTCAGGAGGCCGTGGACGACATCTGGGAACAACCCTGGAATCCAGGCCAAGCACATAAGAGCGTGCCGTAGCATGTAAGGAAACCTTATCACTAAGTTTTATTCTTTTTATATTATATAATTGAGCAAAAATAGCAGTCTGATCACAGAACAGCAGGATATTGCGGGTAAAGGCCCAAACTTCCTGCAGTACCGGTGAATTTCCCAGTCGGGGGAATAGCGGTCATGAGACTAAAGACGTATTTTCCGCAGAAAAAAGGGCGGGATATAGTCGATGAAATTGACTATCTCCAGAGAGAAGTCCTAACGGCTGTGCAAGGCATAATCGAAGAACAGGTGTTACGTACGCCCTCCATATAGAATGAGGGGTACATTTGACTAACCACACTTAGGCTAATAATGTCAAATGAAATTACAATTCGGCAAGTTACTGGTGTCTCGTGGCCACGATCGACCTACTGGTAACAATACCCCGGTAGCTGGCAAAATGCAAAAGCCGGCCGTTGACTCCAAAGATATCGCATACCGAGATATAGTAACCATAGGTGGGAACACCTAGTTTATCCGCTTCAAACTGGAAGCTAAGTATAAGCTCTACTAGGGTATGAAAGACCTTAGACGATTAGAAAAGGGGGGCAGAATCCATTCTGCTGTCTTGCTAACGGAAGCCGCCGGCTCCGAGGAAAGGGGACTTTTCCAGGGTCTCTCGTCCACGGAGTCCTCGATAGTGCTGATCCTGATAAACAATTAGCGAAGACGAGTCTCACCACCAGCGTTACGGACGACGCATGCCTCAGGCATATATATATTTTGTGTTTAAGTAAATTAATATTCTTAAGAGCAGCAGTCGTTTAGCGCACGTCTATTTCTATATTATATACAATATAATATTTTGAAAGCCCCAGGATCCGGAGCGTCGAGATCTCATCGCACAGGATTTAAAAGGTTTCTTTCTTAAAGCATACATATATTAATATTCGTGCAGTCCAAACAGTTCTTTTATAGACTGTTATTAACTATTTGGCGACGAGTATCAGCCTTATAGTCGCATGTACAACTCCAAGAGCCCTCTGAGCGACGTTTGTAGTCGTGAATGGTCAGCGTTTTGCTGATGTGTGCACCTCACCGGTGGTAAATTCAATACTCTCCGCTAATAAAAATAATTGTCAAGTAAAATTATTACATCTGCCTTAGCCAACTTTATATTGCTTATCGACGGCATGTACCGACATACCTATTTATTAATCAATAAATTCATAATGTGAAAACGAGAACAATGACATAACTTTCAACGCACAACCATAATAATAGGGGATCGTATTGCGCGGCCCTCGACGATCCATTGGCACAAGAATGTGTGAATGGAAGGGAATAAGGCCAAAACTCAGCCCGACCGTATTGCGATTGAGCGTCAGCTAAGCTTGTAGGGCATTGTGGACTGATGACTGACGAACTTTACACATAAATATTTATTCTTGTTACGTTGGATAGGAGAGAGGCTTACCAAGATCCCACGACCCGAATAAGACGTAGTATATGCCGGCAAAAATGGTGTCTGAACATCGGACGCCTATCCCTCGGCCCGAGTCCTTTTCAGGACTCAGGTACTAATATGCCCACGTAACAGAATTTGCGCCCAACACAGAATTTTCATATTCCTTAAGGAATTTTATCAGGGTCAATCATCTGACCTGAGTATGGCATAGCTTCCATCTTTATTTGCCATGAGTAATTTGAGTGTTTTAAAGAGCAGGGTGAATTAAGTGTTTTTAATATGCACGTGCTTACCTATTTGTTTTTAATTTCAAACCTTTAACGCCCCCAACTTCTGTGACTGTCAGTATTAAGAGGCCTTCGACCAGCACTTTGTCGCAGAGTATGTAGAGGTCTGACTTTGAAAAGTTTTTAACTGTAAAAATGCCCTGTTTGTGCATGGCCAAATTTACCAGAATTTCCTTAAGTCAAGAGTTATGAGCTATCTTTTAATAACTCGACACTTACAAGTATGTGCTGACAGACCATTTGTTGAAATTAACTTAAATATAACTTAGATGTGCTTTCTGGCCGACGCACCATGACGTTTTAGGCATTGGCCAGGTCGTTTGATAGGTTCGAGTCCAGAATAGCGGACATTACGGTAACGCATTTAGCACTTGCGGGGCGGATTTACTGTTCGTTTGTCAATCCAGGACAGTCGTCGTTTGCTTGGTTCGAGTCTTTTCAGTTTCTCTTAACATAAATGAGCGTGGGACGATCTTTAGTTTCTCTGGCCGACGCCCTACAACGTATTAGGCTAGTTTGTCAGGTCTTTTGCTTGGTTTGAGTCCAGAGAAATAGGAAGGCGGTTGTGGAGCCCTTGAATGATCGGTCAATCAATCGGATTTCCAACGACTAGCGGGAGGGGGTTTTTGGACAGATTCCTTGTCTATATGCAGCCTGTTTCCGTTTGGAACATTTGCGCTTAGCTTAGCGGAACCCAGTTGTGCAGAAGCGGCTAACACCCCCAGGTTAGGGATACTTGTTTTGTTTTGCTTTTGGGGCTTAAATATCGGATGGTTCTTGACTGAAGAGAGACTTGCGGAGCAGAGAGCAGCACCCCCAGTATATACACATTATTATTGTCGACTTATTCATCGTTTACGTCGCTGACCGCTTGTTTGGAAAAGAGGCACGTGATCCGGTTATACAAAACGTAGAGTGAAATTTGCGAGCTTGCATAAGCCAGCACAAGTGACAATGTATAAAAAAAAAGAAAGTGATGAGCAGCGTTCAAAATCTTAAAAATAACTGAATAAATGTTTATTTTTATTTAAGTGTGGTGGATAATAAGTCTATGGGCTTTGATGTTGTGTTAGGACGACACATAATGGATTCATGTAATTAAAATATTGATTTAAAAGCTTTAATAATGGGAACAGTGGAAAGAGTTGAAAAAATAAATAAAGGTGTTAGGAAGCAGAAATTTAGAAAATTTAGAAAGTTAGAAATGAAGAAAATAAGAAAACAGTTAGAAAGGAAAATACAATAAAACAGTTAACAAAAAACAAAAGCAATTAAAAAAATCGAAAGAAAAATAGCAATAAAATAGTTAGAAAGGAAATCATCTTCAGAAGAAAATTTTGAAATGTTTGAGATATATTGTGTAGAAATAGGAGAATCGGAACACAATATATGTGGCAAAGTAGGGTACAATATAAAAAAACTGTTCATTGAATTACTGGAAGACAATTCTGATTATGTAAATAAGCCGGACGAGCCGGACGGTTACATATTGATTACCGGAAGTTGAAAAAAATTACCATTAAGGTTAATTATCCATTGCGCTTAATTGATGAAAAATTATGTTTTCAAAACTTGATTTAAAAAACGGATATTTTCATGTTTTCGTTTAAAAGAGTCTATCTATATTGCTTTAGGCGATTTCCAATCTGCCAATTTACCGTGCATGTTGGTACAACGTCTGAGAGTGGAGCCCTGTGAAATTTAATATTTGCCCCTTTTTTAATGGGGAAAATCCGAGGAGCATTCACTGTTAAGCGATTTTCTCAAAAACTGAGGGCTTTAGCTTAATGATAATTTCTGATCAGAAGCTTGAATTAACGCCCAATAACAAGGTTTGCATTTCGGTACATGTAGGTACAACCTCGGTGGGGGGTGCAAAAAAAAACAAAATTGTGGGACCCCATTTTTTAAACAGATTTTGAATATATTTTTTGAAGTGGGTTATGCTTGCAAACAAAACTACAAACTATGTAGACCGAAAGATATTCTCATTGCAAACAATTTTGCATTTAACATTTTCCGATTCAGCCCCATGAAGCCAAGAAAATCCAAAAACAAAAATTGGACCCTTGCACATTTAAAACTGAGTAATGTAAACTATTGGTTCTTTTTGTCGTATGTATATTGTTTCAATATTGGTAAATGTTCAATTTACACTGAATAACAATGGTTGTATCGCGAGTGGTAGAGCTGGGAAAAAATCCATGTGAACTTCGATCACATTAATTACGGCCGATGCACCGATTCCGTTTTGAAAAAAAATGACCAATAAGACCAATTTTTCTAGAAAAAACGGTGAATAACTGATTTTTTTTTTTAAACAAAATTTATTATTGTTCAGTTATATTATTCATAGAAATGCGATTCAATTTTTTTATTCTATTGAGAATGATTAGAATAAATAAAAAAAATATGTAATCTTTTTAGATTTTGTGACGTATGGGGAGGGCTCATACAAAGATTCATGCCATTCATTACTGTCTCAAGTTAAGGGTAGGGGCCACTAATGCCTAAGTATTCCGACACGTGGCAAAGTGCACCAGACGTCCAGTGACTCCTAAGATAGGGGTAATATAGGAACATTATCCCTAAATGGGGCTAGCGATAGCTCTAGTCCGGTAAAAAAAGACCTCACCTAATTGAGAAGAGAGAAAGAAGTTTTACTGATCTTCCTGGCACTGGTCTAGAAGTACAACTGCAAGTGCATGCATTTCCAATGCAAGTGAAGGAGAACCAATGCCTCGCGAAGAAATTTGAGCTGCACTGACCAGCCCAAGCTCGAGCATTGAAACTGATGTGTCCCGCTGAAGAACTACAGTACGATGCATACATATCTATACAGCGAGATGCGAGAAGTAGAGTAGGTCAAGAATAGCAGGAGCGCAAACATTACGGTAACACATTTAGAACTTGCGGGGCGGATGTACTGTTCGTTTGTCGATCCAGGACAGATTGGGGGTGGGGGAACTGAAAGGAAACTTAAAGGCAACAAGTACTAGGTAGTTGTCCGGTCTTTTGCTTGGTTCGAGCCTTTCTGTTTCTCTTGACATTTTTGGGCGGGGGACGACTTTAGTATTGGGCTAGTTTGTCAGGTCATTTGCTTGGTTCGAGTCCATAGAAATAGGAAGGCAGTTGTGGAACCCGAGAACGATCGGACAAACAACCGGATTTCCGACGACTGGCGGGAGGGGGTTTTTGGACACATTCCTGGTCTAGATGCAGCCTGTTTCCGTTTGGGACATTTGCGCTGCCTAGAAAAGAAAAGTAAGGACATGTTAGTTTAGCGAAACACAGTTGTGTTGAAGCGGCTGACACACTAGTTAGGGATACTTGTTTTATTTTGTTTTTGGGGCTTAAATGTCGGACAGTTCTTGACCAAAGAGACACATGAGGAGCAGAGAGCAGCACGCCCCCAGTATATACACCTTTTTATTGTCGACTTATTCGGTGTTTACGTCAATGACCGGGTGCTTGGAAAAGTATCACGTGATCCTGTTATACCAAACATAAAGTAAAAAGTGAGTGCTTGCATTAGTCAGCACAAGTCAGAATCTATTAAAGAAAGCGAAGGCCTTAAAAAAGGTCCAGCTATATAAATAAAGGGAGCCAAAAAGAAAATCTGTAGCATATCACGAAGGATTCTAGGAGCAGCGAAAGATGGTGGGTGTAGCTTCAAGTGGGGCACGCGCTTGTTCCGGCTCATTTTTTTGTCGGTAAGGGGAGTGAGTTTCCAATTTGATCCACAGTGCTACTTGCTCGCATATGTATATATAATATCCCATTTTAATTCGCGTGCGAACTGACTTTGAGGTAAAAGTGTAGGAGGACAGAATTAATAGTGGGATAAAGAGGGAGGGAATACCTGAAAAGAAAAGTGTTGCCTAGATGGAATGGCAACAGCTGATGTATGTGTGTCGATGTCAGCAGCGATGATGTTATTTGCCGCTGACATTGCCCATCCTACCATGATCACCGCAGCCGCATAACCTGACAGAGGTTGGTGATCCCTTTGACACACGCCTAACTCCTAACCATCCTCATTGATGTTTATAATAGGTTTAATATATATAAAAAGATAATAATGATCATTAAAGTAACAAAGTTGGGTATCATATAAAGTTGAATGCTAAAGTCATATCGAATCAAATAAAGGCTATCCAAATTTAAACATTAATTTTTATTATTAAATTTAACTGAGCAAATTTGAATGAGCAAAATCGAAAGGGAATTTCTTTTATAATATTAAGAACATTGGAATATTATTATAAACAGTCAATCAAAATATGTATCATGACGACCGGAGCCGATCACTTACTCACCATATCCAACGTTGAAAGCGCTTTCAATTTGTTTTATTATTGGCTGTAATTTTGTTTATAAATTGTAAAACTGCATTTCAATTGACTGTAGAAAGAATTGGGAAAAACACTTCCAGGGGATCAAACACTTGTTCTCATTTCGAGATTTCTTACTGCATTACAAATTATTTGTATACGGGATATTTTAAATTACTTTACTTCTTTAACTTTACTTTAAATTTACTTGTACTTTAAATTTAGTTGTTTAATTTAATTTTAAGTTTATATGAATTTAAAGATTTTAAATTTAAATGTTGGCTTAACTAGAATTAATAACAGGCGTGGGGCTGCCCACTTGTGCACTTTCAGCAGAGGGCTGCACTGTTGGGTGTATGTATTTGTGATATTTTGGCTTTGGTAGAAATCTGGGTTTGGTTCAAACACTGATGAAAATATGTTTAAGCGAGAACGATCCTCACACGGCCAAAGTTCAAAACGGAAAAGAGCGAAAATTTGAGATGCGCCAGTCAGCAAGGCTTGGCTATCGAAAATTGTGGGACCAGAGTTGCTTAGGAATACCTATCGAACGCGTCTTTTTAGTGTTGGAAATTGGGAAAAGTTAGGAACTATGCTCTGCCATTTTAATATTTGACGGCAACTTCAAATATTGGCGGAATTTCTAAATGGTGGTGGAAAATTTAAAAGTTGACAATATAAACGACAAGCGCCCTACAAATCCTGTTCCAACCCAACACCGGAAGAGTGACCCGCGCAACAACGCGCGGAGAAAACCACCAGCCCCGGAACTTAAGCGCGCCAAGGCTAGGATATTAGCCTGAAAGAGAGCCGTGGGAGCTCGCCCACAATCAGCCACCGAAATGGAGGGAGCCGCCGGTGGGGAGAATCTACTCCACGGACCCCCTAGAGGAAGATAAAGTATGCTACCCCAATATCAGAGAAACGTGGAGGACATCTTAGAAGCTGCCGAGGGACGTAAACAGAGATTGATGGAGCTCCTAAGGCAGAGCAATGAAATGCAGCGTGAAGCAAGCAGAGATGCAGTCTCAAACATTCATAGGGCCCAAACAGAATGGACTGCCCTCACCAACCAGAATTTTTCCAAATCCGACTGAAAGCTTCTTGAGATATCAAAAGACTCCGCCTATGTAACCGGTGACGCAAGACATGCTCAATAGCCAGATACACCGGTTAAGAACATCCGTTCCGCAGACAATCCCAACCAGACGAGAGGGAGACGAGTCACCAATGTCATGCAGAGATCGATCAGAACTCATCGTTTCAGGGATCGCGTGGACCGATTGCAAGAGTTGTATGACGTAAGCCGACAACAAGTCTTTCTTGAATTTCATATTCTACTGGCAGGTGCGGCCACAAAATGGTATTTGCAAGTAATGGAGGAAATAGCAGAAGACTACGAATTTGATTACTATTCGTTGACACAGGAGATGGAACGAGCGTTTTCCACCACCGTAAAGTGGTGGAAATGCTTTCCAAGAAAGCATTGAAATACATTTAAATCAAGTGAATCGATAGTGCTGATCCTGATAAAGAAATAGCGAAGACGAGTCTCACCATCAGCGTTACGACGATGCATGCCTCAGGCATATATATATTTTGTGTTTAAGTGAATTGGTATTCTTTAGAGCAGCAGTCTTTTAGTGCACGTATATTTCTTTATATATATACAATATAATATTTTGAAAGTCCCAGGATACGGAGAGTCAAGATCTCATCGTACAGGGTTTAAAAGGTGATAAGTTTGTGGGAACCCGTTTTCTTTCTTAAAGCATACATATACGTGTATTCCAAACAGTTTTTGTTATAGACTCTTATTAATATTTCAGCGGCGAGTATCAGTCTTGTAGTTTTATGTACAATTTCAAGAGCCCTCTAAGCGACGTTTGTAGTCGTGAATGGTCAGCGATTTGCTGATGTGTGCACCTCACCGGTGGTAAATTCGATACTCTCCGCTAATAAAAATAATTGTCAAGTAAAATTATTACATCTGCCTTAGCCAACTTTATATTGCTTATGCACGGCATATGCCGACATACCTATAAATTAATAAATAAATTTATAATGTGAAAACGAATTCGAAACATTGATGTGCTAGAGGTTTAACATGGGGGGTGTGCTGATGTAAGAAGTGGAGTAGGTCAACAACAATGACATAACTTTCGACGGACAACCATGACAATAGGGGATCGTATTGCGCATTGGTCCTACTTCTAATCCCTCCAAATAAGATATCGGGTCCTAAAACCGCAGACCTTCAGACCACAATGAAAGCAGTCCTGGGCAGCAATGTCGACGTCAGAGCGCTGACTGAGACAATGCTGATCGAGGTAAAAAACATCGACAAGACCACCACAGTTTGATGCGGAACTGCCAAAATTTTCGGTGGTAGGACAAAGGGAGGCGTACGGGCTCACCCAAATTGCCACACTAAGAGTCATGGCCGACATAGGGAGACGGCTCATGGAGAGGTAAACAATTTGGCTGGGATGGACTTGGTGCAGAGTCCACCCAAAGATAACACCCAAAAGGTGTTTTAAGTGTATGGAGTTAAACCATATAAAAGGGAACTGCTAACTAACTAATGAAGTTCCTTCGGATAAACTTAAACCATTGCGAGGTTGCCCAATCTTTGCTGGAGCAAAATGTCATCGAGCGTTACAGGAATACCGCTATAGTCGAGTGCCTCGACTATCAGATACCCGTTACTCAGCTTAAGGATCAAAAGGGATATGGAGATAAACTCGTATAAGCAGCAAAGCGATATTTTAGGGCGCCACCTACCAGCTATTTCAGTAGTCAAAAGACCTTCAACTTAGCGAAGGCTTTCATGATCAACCATTCAATCCGAGTAAGAGTAAACATCACTCTACCTAAATTCTTTACTCTGCACAATGGCATCCCACAAGGATCGCCCCTCTCTGTGGTGTTGCTCATGATTGCCTTCCAATTCTTAAATAACATCATTTTAAGATAAAGGCAAATTAACCTTTATTTTAACAAATATAAAAATACCAACTCACTCAACAACAAATTCACAGATGTTCTTACTGAAATCCAAATTTTGAGAAACACTTCCGGTGCTACCCATCATTATTTTTCAATAACATAGACATAGAACTCGTACCATTTCTTAAAATTCTCGGCCTGACTATCAATAAACGACTTACATTTAAACAACCTTGTATAGAACTTGGGATAAAACTTAACAATAGGCTTAACATTATAAAATTCGTAACAACTATGCGCTCATTAATTCACCCCACAACAGTTAAACAAGCGACGAGAGCCTTGAGCTGTCTAAAGTCGTGTATTGTCTCCCTATCTACCGATGGTACGCGCCATCTAACTTAAATAAGATCTTACCTCCTTAATGGCGCCTTTCCAATGACCCCAACGAAATGCTTCCTGGCCGAAGCCGGATTACCGGATATTAAAACCAGAGTAGCGCAAACCACTTTTAAGCTGATACCAAAACACATGTGCTCAACGAACTCCCTAAAGCATCGAATGCAATTCAAAGTTCAATCGACGATACGTAGATGTATATAGTTTGTAAAGAGATACAATATTGGAAAGCCTTACCGATGGAATAAAGTCATCCCGTCTCCCCCATGGAAATTACGCTCCACGGCCTTTGACACTTCACTCCATGTTCTGCAAAAATCTAGGACACCAGTCACAACGTTTAAGCAGCTATTCCAAGAAGTTACCGATAACTACTCTGATCGGAAATAGTTCTTTATGGACGGATCTAAGTCCGAGACCACAACATCATTCGCAGCGGCAGACGAACGCGGAATAGTTAATTCGTGGGGCTAACTACCGCACCACTTCTCGGTCTTTGCTGCAGAAGCAGTAGCAATAAAAGTTGCCCTCGGACTAAAACGAAGATATATTATTTGCAGTGACAGTCTTTCCACCCTGGAAGGTGTCCAAAACTTCTGCAATAACAGAAACCTTCTATGTAAAATTAGTCTCCTCTGCATACAAAATAGTGTCAAAATTAGGCTACTATGTGTACCATCGCATATCGGAATATCTGGAAACAAGTTAGCCGACAAGGCAGCAAAGATAGCCGTGCCATACTATTATACCTGGAGTACAGCATGACATCTGGAAAAATATCAAACAGATACTACTCATACTGCTTAACATTGAAAAAAAAGGCAACGATATCGCCTGCGTCCTGCGACAGAAGGGAATGCGCCATTTTCACTCGATTGAAAACTTGACACACAAAACTCACACACAAGCACACACTAAACGGCGAGAGACGGCAAAACTGTCCTAACTGTGATGTGGAACTATCATACAAACATATACTGATTCATGCAGACACTATCATAAACTTAGGACCAACCTATTCGGGCTTAACCCGCCTTCAAACTTATTGGCTACCCTAACAACTACTAATTTAAACCTAATAACATCTTAATAAGCGAAAAGTAAAATCATACGCCTAATTTTAACAGCACGACATGTTATAACTCGTATTAATTGTTTAGACATAAGCCCTCATTGAAACAAATTGTTATATTAATTATCGAGTCGATGACCTTAGTAGCTAGTTACTCTCTATAATGAGATATTATATTATAAATACTTTTATGTATAATAGCTAATGGTAAATAAATAAAATTAATAGTTCTGAATTTTGCATTTAGATTTATCAAAATCGGACGACTATATCATATAGCTGTTATAAGAAATATCGAAAAATTGGTAGGAAAATAATACGAAAGAATTTATAGCTACGGTGTCTTTTAACATATTATCTTAGAATATCGGGAATATAATTTTTTATATTTTTAAGTTCCTTACAGTACTTTTATTGTTTCGCTTGGCATTGAAGTGGCATTGCACGAATTTCTGGTCTTTGCGCTTTGTGCATCTGTGAGTTTTGTTGACAGTCTTTGTAAAGACTTGAAAAAACTTTCATGATTAACTTGTTGTTTTATTTAGTTTTACTATTAATTAACCCAGAATTTCATGCCGTGTCATAATGATTGCTGCATAGTCTTTTTAAAGACTTGCAATTTTTCAGATTTGATTTAAAATTTACTAATGCTTAGACTTCTTCAAAATTTTAAAGGGTGGACAAACGTTCAATATTTAATCTCTAAGCTTTTGAAATGTGGTGTGAATTTTAAAATTATCATATTTTCTAAAGTTTTCAGTTTCTTAAAACTCTAAAGGGTAGACAAACGTGGAATAACGATAGACAAAACACTCCATAAAAAAATTTGACAAATTCAACTTTTTAAATTTTTTTGAAATGTGGTGACAGGTTTTAAATTGTCATATCTTTTAAAGTTTTTTTAAAAATCTGAAAAAAATTGAAATATTCAACCTTTAAATTTTTGAAATAAGGTTAAAAATTTTAAATTGTAATATTTTCTAAAGTTTACAGTTATTTAAAATTTTAAGGGTAGTCAAACTATAGACAAAGTTTTTAAAGAAATAAATTTTGAAAAATAAAACTGTTTTATTTTCCAAAATTTTTAAAATTTTATATAAAAGGTGGACAAAAGATTCCAGTTTTCAAATTTCAAAAGTTTCATTTTATCGAACGCAGCTTCATTAAGCTAAAAGGCGCGCCTGATTAAGACAGACCCAGTGACGTGTGCTAGATATATTGATTATAGTTAAAAGGAATTTCTTAAATTGATACCAATTATTAGCGAGTTGAGTTTCAACAGAGAGGGGTGATCACCCCATATTCACGGTATGTTTTGGTTAAATAGCGCCCTGTAAGTGGATTTCAACAAGGAATAATATATTTCTAGTGTAATAACTGTAGTTGTTACAAACACAGATTGGCTCCGTATGTTGAAAACTTAAAAAAAATCGTAGTTTTTTGCTTTGCGATCAATCAGATGATTTGACTAGCCAAAGGTTACGCTCAGGTTACGAAAACTACATAAGAGAACATTTGCAGAAATTCAACTAAATGTTTATATTAAGCACATTCTCTCTTTGCATAGGGCAAATATGTCCAACCAGTTAATTGAGCAGCCTTTTGCTTGCTGTAGCTACATAATTAATTATATTAAGAAATCCCAAAGGGGTATTTCGAAGTAAATGCGAGAAGCAGCTAATGACATTCGAAGAGGCAATCCAAGCATTCGTCAAAAGCTACATTATCTTGGTCACAAATTTATTTTGGGCACTGAGATCTCTGCCAGGAAGACGTTTGTTTTTGTCTGGGATTAACGTTGTGAGAAACTATCAATAAATGCGTTCACGTAAACACCTTCCCTCCAGAGCAAGGGGTAGAATTAATACAGAGAAACCGTGGAGAGTTCTACCAGGGGAATGAGTAATCTATTTAAACCAATTTTAATAGATATTGTACCATAGATAGTTTGGAAGACGCGCTAGGAAGGGCCATGGAGGTAGAGAGGACACTAATCAGGAAAATATAAATGAGGAGGCCGAAGTTAATGAGGAGTTTGGGGCCCTAGACCCGGAAATAAATCCTATTTTTTATGAGGCGAGCAGGTGTCGAGAAGAGTAGACTAATTTGCACGCTTTTTCAATCCCATTCCAAGGAGTATAATGGTAGAGCAGTATGCGACCCATCCTCGACCCAATATCGTCTCATGATCAAAGCTTACTTAAGAATTCGGGTTTCTCGTTGAAAGTCAAGTACCAACTGACGCAATTCACACTTTCTCAAGCAATAATAGCATAGATGGATACAAAAGGAGACTCTTAACTCGTTTCCCATTGATCGGTTTATCTCGCAAGCTGTATACTCAGTTAAATGTGCCCAACTTACACAAACTAACTTAACACAAAATTTGAATTCCACATCGATTTTAAAATTAAGGCGAACTGAATGTTAGTTTGTGTTTTTTTATTGCTAATTCTACATATTTACCCTTTCCAGTACTCGAGTTTGCCTTTTAGTACCATTCTTTAGGGCTTATTCTTAACCGTTGACAAAGATTGAAACAGAGTTTAAGGAGTTTAGTAATTGTTTAGTGCTAGGAGATTTTATCTTATGCCTTCACTGCACCTCTGGCTGCTGTATGAGAATTTTCGATTTTTTGGGAGATTCAAAAGGTTCTAGTTCATTGCTAGATTTGGATTCGTCTACAACGAACTGCAATACGCATATTAAATGGACGTTTTCAAATATTTTCTATAATGGGGTAACTACGCGCACATTTCATACCACGTATAGGTACCACAGTGGTATATTAGTTAGCATATGGGAGGTAGAGTAGGTAGTTTGAATATGTATATATTTATAATACCAAATAATAATATATAAAAATAAATACTTAGTAATAGAATTTAAATTAATTGTTTATTTTTAAACAAATTATCATTAATTTTTATGTATTAAAGAATTCATATTTATTAACAAAAAAACAAGATAAATAATACTAATCAAAACAATTATTAAAAAAATATTCGAAAAATAAAATAGTTAACTTACTGTTAATTATTTAGTTCTTTGTGTTTTCTTATTACCAAAAATTAAAAACCCCAAAAAAATATTTCATAATTAAATAAATTCTAAATAGGTAGCATTACCCAAAACTATTTCCTTATTTAAAAAAATTAATAAAACTTTAAGTAGGCTGTAGTTACGTAAATCTGGCATGTGCGACCACTCCGATATAGTGTGAGAATAATACACACTTTCTCATAAAGCGGGAAAACTACTTAAATTTCTTGATGCTTCCGATTGTGGTGCCATAATCGCCAGATGTCCTCGGTTTTGCTGATTATATTGGTTGTTACAGCCCCAATTTTATCAACGATTCTGGTTAGCGTTGTTTATTCTGAAAGGGTCCTCTTCCGTAACCTGAGATGTTGCTCTCCCTCTTATAGAATTTCCTTCCCATTTGTCGGTATTCTTAAACGGATTTCTACCAATTGGATATGCGAATCCAAAAACTAGGCCATGCACTTATATCCCCGACCGGGAACGGTATTCCAATTGGTAGCTGTCCGTTGCCACCCCAGGTGGCAGGTTCTCTCCGCGTCTGAAAGTTTCTTGGTCGTAACTACTGTGACTTCGTAATACTCCTAAGGATCCTGTCGTACATGACATTCCACATTCAGCTGATCCTTGGGTGATTCCCTCAGTGACCCTGTGAGTAAATTGCCCGGATTCAGTTTCTGTATGAAACAGGAGCAGGCGGCCTTCGAAGTACCTCGCTATTACCCGCTGTATAAACACTGGGTCGGAGTAGCAACCAAATGGTTATATTATTAAAGCACTTGCAGTTGCTCTCTTTTATGGTTTCTTCCAAGGCGCGTCTTTTTCCCCTGTTATACTCGTATTCACTGGCATTTGCAATGGGTTGGTTGCACCAGCATCCAGGTCTTCTTGATGGGATTTTCCCCCTTCTCTGCATAGATAAATACCGCATAAATTATATTTATTCTTGATCAGGATTACTAGCCTAGTCGATCTAGCCATGTCCGTCTGCCCACCTGTCCGTATGAACGCTAAAATCTCAGAAACTATAAAAGCTAAAACAGTCAAACTTGGCATGCAGATTCCTGAGCGTCCTGCGCAAGTTTATTTCAGCGGCATGCCACGCCCGAAATTTTGACTGAAATGTGTTATTTAATAATGAGTTTCTTTAACAGCTATGTGAGAGTCGCCCGATTTTTATTAAATTTAATTCAAAATTCTTAAAAGTATAAAAAATAATATCCCCAATATTATATGTCAAAAACACCAAAGCTATAATAGTGATATAGTCTTCCCGTTTTGATAAAATTAAATTCGAAATTCAGAACTAATTAAAAAATGGTTTATCCAAACGTATAAGGTTATATGTTAAAAAACACCAAAGATATAATTTTTCATATTATTTTCCCACCAATTTTCCGATTGTTATATGTTAAGAAACACCAAAGATATAACTTTTTCATATTATTTTCCCCCAATTTTCCGATTGTTTCTTTACATTCGTCCGATATTTATAAAATTGGATTTAAATTCAGAACTTATTAAAACATGTTATTTTTAAGCTTAGGAGGTTGTATGTTAAAAAAACACAAGATATTATTTATTTATATATATTTTATTTATTATTTATTATTTTGACATCAATTTTCCAATTGTCCGATTTTAATAAAATTTAATTCGAAATTCAGAACTAATTAAAAAATGTTATTTCCAAGCGTAGGAGGTTAGATGTTGAAAAACGCCAAAGATATTATTTTCTTATATTTTTTTCCCCGATGATTCCTATACTATACGAAATTGTTGTCAGATCCGGCTTACTACTACCTGCAAAATAAATAATACTCTTCGGAAAGTTTTAGGCCGATAGCTTTAAAACTGAGAAATTAGTTTGCGTAGAAACGGACGGACAGATGGACAGGCGAAAGGACAGGCAGATCAAAAATGTGTATACTTTATGGGGTCTGAAACGTTTGTGGGCGTTAGAGTGGGCGTGGCAAACTTTTCTTAGGTCAATCGAAAGGTATTAATAACACTAATACCTTTCAGGAAAAAAATGTTCTAGCATGAAAACTGTGACCAGTTTCGGGCGGCTTGTGGGCGTGGCAAAACGTTTTTTAGATAAAACGATAGGTATTGACGGGACCAATACATTTCAGTTAAAGTTTAGTTATTAGCCTTCTAGATGCTGGCGCTACAGTCTTTTGCAAAATATAAGCTTAAGAGTAAGCGTGGTACCCCGATAAAACAAACTTACGCTGTGGCAAGGAATCTGCATGCCAAGTCTGACTCTTTTAGCTTTTATAGTATTCTAGGTCTCAGAATTCATACGGACAGAAGGTCGGCCGGACAGATCGACAAACGAGCAGAGGCATATGGCTTGTAATCTTGATCAAGAATATATCTACTTTAAAGGGACAGAAATGCTTACTTATGCCTGTTACTTACTTTCCGAGGAATCTAGTATACCCTGCCTACCTACCCTGATTTTACCTTTCTAATGTAAATTTTTTAATGTGTATTTTTGAGGTTTTGTTAGTCATATTCAAGCACTTGCTTCGAATTTGATTTCATCATGCTCAGCCAAGTCACTCGTTTATGACAATTTTAAACATTTGGCCACAGAAATAGTGACGAAAAATGTCTAATTTATCTCTATTGTTGAATAATTTATCTCGGTATCCGACAGTGTCCTACTCCCATTCGCTAACGGCCTGTCTCCTCCCTAGGGAGACTACCTCTCCGATACCGTATCAGCATCAGCATCTGTCAAGATAATAAAAAATCTTAAGATATCTGGAAATTGCAGAACAGGGTCATTGCAAGTTTAAACTTCTTTAAGGGTACATATTTGCACTGCTATTTTACCTTTCAACTGTTCAGTCAGCGGTTTGGTTATGGCTGCGAAATCTTTTTGACCATCGAAGAATGTAATGGGCAGCCTGAGTCGGCATGTCTGGTATGAGCGATCACTCCGATAATGTGTGATAATACAAACCTGTTGTCGCAGCGATTTATATACTTTGACATGCAGAAGTGTTGAATTCGCCTCTCCCAGCACCGACGACGGTGTAGCTGCGTAGACGACGGCTTGACCATTTATGTTTTAGAAAAGTAAGAGCATTGAATAAAATAAAAGAAAAAAAGAAGAAAGATGTGTGTCTTTTATTTTAAACCAAATATTCTTACAAGTTGCAGAGCGGTTCTTTAATATTACATGGCGACTTTCGCATGTGCAGCACAAAATTAACGAAAATGGTTATGATACTTGAATGTACAAACAAACTAAAAAAATGTTGAACGCAAAAGTTGTGAAAAACCACTGAAAAAGAAACCGCTTACGGTAGACGGGGTTTCGTAACCGGCAACGAAATAATGCCAGAGCCGAAATGCTGTCGCATTGGATAATTAAACGAACCAATTTTAGATAAATATAATACAAGTTTTAATGTCTGTGCGAGGACCACCACCGGCAACGACCGAGTCAATAGGGCAACGTACATCTGCAGCAGCCTATGTAGTGTGGAAAGCACAGGCGGCAAATGCTGCTCCTGCCGAGCAAAGGAACAGGTGTTTCAAACAATGGACCCCGCCCTCTCACATTTGCTGAGTACAGGGCCCGCCAAAAAGAGGAAGAAAATCTCAAAAAAGAATAAAAGGAGTGGACAACATTTCAAACTACTCCAACAAAAAAGACTAGAAGAAAGCGCCATCAACTCAGAAAGAGATAAGAGCACACGAGAAAAACCTAGCCGTCGTTAGAAAAGATCTTTGCGGACGAGCAAAGTACTGTTAAGTGGGCATATCCTGAAAGGCACTTGGGCCAAGGTACAGGCGTCCGATGTTAAGGAACCATTTATGCCTGTGATACGTCGTATTCTTGTCGTGCTTGAAAAATAAGGCAGTCGTCAATCCATACTGCCCCACAATGTTAGCTCACACATTCGGGTGAATGTCAATGTCAAGGTTGTCTATCGAAAGTTATGTCATTGTTTTTTGTGACCTACTCCACTTCTCGAATCAGCACACCCCTTGTTAAAGTTCTAGCACATCATGCCCTGCAATCATTTTCTATCGCGGAAAACAACAGCGTAGGTAAAAAGGGAGAGGAATTTTCAGAAATAAAGGGTAACGGCACTTATCGTTTCCTCCTTTTCACAGTAACTTTGGTTTTTATATCAACTATCTATCGTCCAGAAGTGTCTCAGAAGATACTTCTTCGAGATCGCGACCTTTATTGTTTTTGTAAAATGTGTGCTATCGTCTAACTATCGTCCAGAAGTGTCTCAGAAGGCACTTCTTCGCGATCGAATTGTGCGCTATCGCCTTTCTATCTTCCAGAAGTGACTTAGAAGTTACTTCTACGCGAGTTTTTCACATTATAAATGTATTGGGTAATATATATGTTGGCGTATTCCGTAGATAAACGATATAGAATCGGTTAAAGCACGTGTAATCTACCTGAGAATTATATGTGAATATTTTTATATTAATTTTAAAACTCTAACTCAACTCTTACTTAAAATCTCTAACTCAAGCCCATGTGTGAAAGCGCTGCTTGAAACATACTAAAAACCGTCAGACTATTACTAAAATTAATTGTAAATCAGTTGCATGTAAACTAATATTATTTTTTATTTTTCAAATACCCTGCGATTATTCAGAATCATATTAAAAACAAAAAACAAGGAAGGAAGTTAACTTCGGCAAGCCGAAGTTTGTATACTCTTGCAGTTATAAAAAATAATAAATAATTTTATTAAATTGAATTCGAAATTCTTAAAAATATAAAAATGTATATTCCCACCATTATAAGATAATATGTCAAAAAGCCCCAAAGCTATAATTTGTTTTAACTTATATCCGACAAATTATCCGATCGTTCCTTTGACAGCTTTATGTTATAGTCGTCCGGTTTTAATAAAATTTAATTCGAAATTCAGAACTAATTAAAAAATGTTATTTTCAAGCTTATAAGGTTATATGTTAAAAAACACCGAAAATAACATTTTTATTTCATTTTTTCCGACTAATTTTCCGATCGTTCCTATGGCAGCTACATCATATAGTCGTCCGATTTTGATAAAATTTAATTCAAAATTCAGAACTAATTTAAAAATGTTATATCCAAGCTTAGAAACGTATATGTTGAAAAACACCAAAGATATACTTTTTTTAAATTTTTTTCCCGATAGTTCCTATGGGAGCTATAAGACATAGTTGTCCGATCCGGCTGGTTCCGACCCTCTGCAAGGTATAATAATAATAACATATTTATATTGCTGAATTTTATTTTATGTTTTAAAAATTCCAAAAACAATTCGTTTTTTTTTTAAATTTTGGGTTGGTTTGACTCATATGACATATCCAAACAAAAGGCAATTTCCCTTAACCTTGTATGTGAGACCAAAAAAATTAAATATTATAACATTATTATATATATGTATATATGTGGCCTCATGCCTACCTAAGAAGTAGTTCGACGGGCTTAGTCTTAACGAGTCCAATTACTATCAGTGAGTTAGAATACAAATATAGGGACAATTAAAACGTAGATAATTCACCCTTAATTGCTCATCAACACAAAAAAACAATTCTATTAAGCAGTCGCTAGAACTCTAGTAATCGCAGTCTTTAGAAAATTTTTCATGGCCATTAAAATAAGGAAAGGAATGAGTTATATAAAGAGCTGAATAGTTTAAAAAGGGATTTTGACAAATTTTAAAAGTCGTTAACACAAAATTCTGCGAAAATCTGTAGCGCCTACACTTTTTATGATAGAACAAAATTTTAATTTACATTCACAGTTTTTATGCCAGAAAAACACTTTTAGCTGAAATGTATTTGTCTCATTAATACCTGTTGATTAACCTAAAAAAATTGCTACGCCCACTCTAACGCCCATAAACGATTAAAACGCTTAAATCCGTTTGCCGCCTAATTCTGAAGTAGTGAGTAGGTGGCGCTTTACAATATTGCATTGCTGCATATATATCTCCATTTTCCTTTTGCTCGCTCGAACGCAATTGCGTTCTTCCTTGTTCATTTTTAGAAAACCCTTATAATCTAGTTCTATTACTTTTGGACGGAGCATCAGATTTTGACGGTTGAGGTGTCATTCGCGTATTTTAATACTTTTCTTTACTTTTTTTGTAATACTTTTCGATTGATGTCTTACTCGTAACTATCGGACGATTAGTGTAGATTTTCATTTTTTTCGTGTAAATATTATAGTCGCCTTCGCACATCCTCTTGATGAAATTTTACCACCTTTTTTGACCAAAATCCAATTTTTTAAATGTGGTTTGAAATTGATTTTGACTTTCAGAATGGATTAAGATAACATGAATCTACAATGTTGCCAACAGAAAAGATTAATCTGTTAAGTTATCAGCTGTTAAAGTCTGTTTTTATTTCAACGAGGTGGCAGCTCTAGTAAATCACCAATTATTCTTAAAAGTTAAAATGGTTAAAAAGTGTATGATTAAGCAAAGGAATGCCGTTTTTGAAAACCAATTTAATCAGAGAGGCTTGTAACTTGTGTATTTGACCTTGATATTGTATTTATCGATTGTGGTACTCGTATAATCGTGTGTAAGTTCTAACCTAAAAAAACGAAATCTTTAAATTTTATATACATACTTAATTCAAAAAAACAATACTTTTAAATATTGCTTTGTTTTTAAGTTATTAATTAATGATAATAAAGTGGTCAAATTTCCCATAGTTCACTGCGAGGTTGCCCAATCGATGCAATACAGTAACCAAAACTTCGGAGAATGGCTAGCAAATTGTGAGCAGTTAAATAAGTCCACACAAAACCCAGCAGTAGACCGGCCGCTTACTAGGTACGCCGCAAATTCGCGTTGTAACGGCGTGGCGAAGAGCTGATGGAGAACGTGGGAGTTTGGAGATCAAGGATGGAGAACGTGAAAGTTTGGAGACCAATGATGGAGAACAAGATAGTTTGGCGACCATTGATGGAGAACAAGAGAGTTTGGAGATCGAGGGTGGAGACAAAGAGGGTCGAGACAAAGAGGGTCGAGACAAAGAGGGTGGAGACTTGCGGGCAGCGCGAGAGCGCAGTGTGCAAAAGGTAATAACAGACCTCCGCCGGACTTTGGACTCTTTCGTTAACTTTGGACCCGAAGAGGGAGTGCCACATCACAGCAGCGGATAAGCACACAGGCGTCCCACATGCACGCTTCCCTATGCTCGCATGGCTGACCCCCTAGCGAGTCTGAGTCGTTGCCAAGCTGTTGCCGAGCCAACGCGTCAGGCACAAGCTGCCAGCAAGGATCTTCAGGAACTAGAGGACTGGTGCACCAAGTCACCTAGGCAAAAGGACATCTAGGCAACCAGAACCGTCGAAGACATCGATGGCCACAAGTGGCGATATCAAGGCCATCCGAGTTACCAAGCCTTCTGTAATTTTATCCGCAATAAACCCACTACGAACCCGTGAATTCTGTGCTTTCCCATTGAGCTATTATGCGGTCACGTCTATATAAATTTATTGGGGCGAACACACACAATCTACTAAGCTAGCCGCAAGAATCTCGTAGCGAGCAGAACGTAAAAAATTAGTCCGTTACATCTAGCTGATTGTCCTAGCAGTGAAAGCAACATAAACAGAATGGGACTTCGTCAAAGTCGCACAGAGACTTAATGTCGCCCTGGACGGTAGATTAGAAGACATGAGAAAGGCATCGTCGGAGTATAACTCAGAGTCAGAGAACGACCCACAACTAGCCGACATCTGGGCCGAGCTATATACCACGATAGAGCCGGCCAAAGCATCACGCTAACGAACGCTGAAGGGGACAACCTAGTGGCAATCATGAGCGTCGCCAACTTGCAAAGGGAGGCCCATAGGAGAGAGACCAGCCAAGACAGGAAAACAACAGTGCTGACCTCGAGACCTAGCCAGTCGGATTATGCAAGGGTCGCTAAACCAGTCCGCGAATGGTCATTCAGGTTCGACAAGGCGGAAAAACCGTTCGAGTTCCTGGAACAAGTGGAATGGTCCGCCAGCACATACTGTTTGGATTTAGATATGATCCTCCGAGCAATGCGAGAATTGCTTAAAGGAAGGGCGTAAAAATGGTTAATTGCTAACAACAGACAATGGAAAACCTAGGCACAGTTCATTGAGAGCATCCACTTGTACTTTGTGCCTTTCACAAGGCTGGCTGATCAGGTCAGGCAACGGAAGCAACATGATCAACATGCAGACGGTGGCGATGCCATTAAAGTATTCATAAAGGCACACCTTAAAGATCATCAAAGAAAACTGCGCCCCAAGTTTAAGGATCTTCCTAAGGGCGTACAAAGTGCCGGACCTGGATACGCTGTTGCCATAAGCCGATGTGTAAGAAGAACTAAAAAAGGAGCGGGAAGCGTTCGCACAAGAAAAAAAGTTTTCGAAGACCAAGTCATCATCACCAACGCCGGTCACGTGCAGAAGGGGACACGGGAAAATAACCAATGGTCATCGCCACAACGTATCCCACGGCAGCAGACAACAGGAGCACCACGAGGAGGCCAATGGACACCACCCCAACAGAAACAGATGCAGCCAAAGAACACTGCGTGGAGGCCGCCAAGCACAACACAAAGGCCGCAGGGAACGAAACACGTCACAGACCCCCATGAGGCATGCCGAAGGTGCGGCGGTCAGGGACACTGGCCGATGGACACTTTGGATGTCGACTCCAACGCCTGTTGTTTCGCTCGGTGTTGGGAAGAGTAGGTGTCAAGAGCGTCGAATGCTACCAGCAGGTGGGAAATGCCCAGCCCAAGAAGCTACCTCTCCAAACTAAGGGGTGATCTAATCAAGGAGGAGCAGCAGTTGTCCGAAGCGGTGACGATTGGTAGAGGCACGTACAAAGCCACGATCGACACCGGGGCAACAGCAAGCTTTATAAGCAGGGAACCTGGCTGGCTTCGGAAAGATTAGGAGGACACGACGGCAAGTTAGGTTGGCAGATGGAAGGCGCAGCGGGATCGACGAACAGTTGGAGGTGGAAATTGCATTCGGGAAAAAGCGACTTGCCATGAGCCTGCTGATACTACCAGGGGTAGTGGATTCATTGGTGTTAGGATGGGACTTTCTAACTCAGATCGGAACCGAGATAAGGTGTGCTGGACACGAGGTGATAATACCGTCCAGGAACCGACTCAATGGATGGCTCGAGGCGAGGCTATCGGTAGCAGTCGTACAACAGGAAACCAAAGATAATGACACGGCGAAGATCCTGGAGGCAGAGCTATCCAGTTTCAAACCATAACAAGGACGTTGAACATGGCAGGGCATCAAATCACGATGAAGGACGATAAACTAATAAAGCAGCGATACTACCCCAAGAACCCGAAAATTCAAGGGGAGATCAATGCGAAGGTGGACGGGCTACTTCAAATGGAATTCATAGAGCACTCAACTAGCCTAGCTCTCCCATTGTGATTGGTAAGAAGAAGTCCGGCAAGTGGGGACTGTCCGTCGCTCCAGGAAAATCAACGCGAAATCGATAAAAGATGCACACCCGATATCCTCGGTCAACTGAGAGAGGCACGGTGCATAAGCAGTTCCGATGGATACTGGCAAATCCCGCTGAAAAAAGCAGCAGGCAGTAGACTGGCTTATTCCAGTGGTGGGTAATGCCATTCGGACTTCATTCGGCACCTGCGACATTCCAGCGGGTGCTGGGCCGTGTGACCGATCACGAAAAATTACTGCACCCATTTGCTTACCAGGACGATAGAAGAACACAAGTCGAACCTGAAAGAGGTAATCCGGCGGTTGGAAGAACGAAGTCTTAGGTTGAACCCGGAAAATGCTAATATTTCAAGAAGGATGTGTCGTATTGTGGTCATCGAGTGATTAGCGACGGAATAGGCATGGATCCGGAAAAGGTAGCGGCCATCGCCGAATTGGAACCACCATCACCGGTTAGAGAGCTCCGACAGTACCTGGGCGTAGCATCACGGTTCCGCCGAATTGTACCTGACTTACTAAAAACAGTGGAACCGGCATTCGAAGAGGTAAAGGCAAGGCTCGTGGCAGACCCCGTGCCGCATTTCAAAAAACCATTTATCTTGCAAACGGACGCGAGCGATTGCGGCATCGGGGCAATTTTGATCCAGGTGATCTCTTATTCAAGCCGAACGCTCAACGGCGCTGAGAACAACTACTCCACGACTAAGAAGAAGTGCTTGGCAATCGTCTGGGCGATTCGGAAACTTAAGCCATATCTGGAAGGGTACCACTTCAAGGTGATACCCGACAACATGGCACTGAAGTGGTTAAACAGCATCGAGAGCCCTTCAGAAAGGATCGCCAGATGGGACCTGGAGTTGCAGCAGTATGACTTCGAAATAGCGTACAGGAAGGGATAACTCAATGTGGTGGTAGACGCATTGTCAAGGCAGCCACAACCAGAAACGCTTCGAGGGATCAAGGAGACATCAGCGGCGGAAGCCTCCGCAATATGCAGCTGAATTCAGGATATGCGCGTAAAGATTAGGACCCAGCCACAAAAGTACTCGTCGGGCGAGCAGCTACTACAAGCAGATACAATAGACGATAATCAAGAGTATAACCCCAAGGAGTCTCAAAGAATACTACGGAATCCAAGGATATCTGCAAGGATTCTAGAGGGATACTACAAAAAGAATCCTAGGATATCTACAAGGTTCCTTAAAGAACATGGCTGAAAATTCTCAAGGCATACTACGAAAATAATCTAAGGATAACTTCAAGGATGCTCAAAGGTTGCTAAGGGAAGAGCTCAAGGATAACTCCAAGGATGCTCCAAGAATACTAAGAGAAGAGCCCAAGGATAGATCTAAGGATACTTAATGTATACTGAAGAAATTGCCCAAGGATAACTCCAAGGCTACGCAAAGGAGTGTCATGTAAAGAGTCCAAGGATAACTCCAGACTTCTCACAGGGTACTAGAAACTTCGTTACTCCAAGGATCATCAAAAGATTTTATTTAATAAGAATTCTATCTCCAAGGATACTACAAAACACAACGTGGTAACAAGAATGCCGCACCTGCGATATAGGGTGTCGATAGCCGATTAGTATCGGCGCTTAGTGGGAAAAGACCGAGGATCGGCGCGGGAGATTTAAAGTCGTAACAGAAGATGGCTGGCCGCATACCTGGTACGCGGCAAATTTGAGTAGTTACGGCGCGGTGAAGAGCGTTTGAAGAGGAAGAGACTTGGGGATCAAGCATGGAAAACGTGCGAGTTTGGAGATCAAGAATGAAGAACGTGAGAGTTTGGAGATCAATGATGGAGAACAAGAGAGTTTGGAGACCGAGAGTGGAGTAAGAGAGAGTGGAGACTTGGCAGGAAGAGCGAGAGTGGCGTGTGTAAAGTGGAATAACGGGACTCCGTCGGACTTTGGACTCTCACATGAACTTCGGGCCAGGAGTTTACGGTTCCGACTCCGCACCGCAATCAGCAAGCAAGACACCACATCGTGACAGCCACGCAAGACAGCTCGAGGACCGCAGGAAGGTCATGGACAGTAAGCAAAAGGCTATTATGGAACGTTCGGTTGCATTAGGCGTAGAAGCAAAGTGAAGCGCAAGGCAGCGTCTTGGCGTTTGCCTTGACTGTCCGCGCGATCTGAGCCAAGACACCAGTGGGACAATCTCGGACAGAGCAAGGGACAGGCGGTGGTGTGTCAAAAGAATGATCCTGGAGAGCGCGTTATTCTGTTCACCCTAGTCTGAAAACGGTGACGCTTCACTCAGCCCGCATGGCTGACCCCTAGCGAGTCTGAGTCGTTGCTAAGCTGTCGCCGAGTCAACACGTCAAGAACAAGCAGCGAGGACTGGAGTATCAAGTCAACGAGGCAAGAGTACGAAGTCATCGAGAACCACAAGTGGCGATATCAAGACCATCCGAGTTACCAAGCCGTCTGTCATTTTACCGGCAATAAACCTACGAAGTACCCGTGAATTCTGTGCTTTCTCACTGAACTACTGGGCGGTCATATTTATATAAATTTGGTGGGACGAACACACACAATCTTTTGGGATAGTTACATGAACCTCGTAGCGAGCATAACGTAAAAAATTAGTTAGTTACAAAAAAAAAAAACAAAAAATCGGCAATATGGAGCTGGGGAAACCCAAGGCACCAGATTAGCGGAAAAAAAAGCGGAAATTGCTTCGCTAGGGCCCATGTGAATGGTATAACTTTCTATAGCTACTACCTGCCGCCAAGCCTACGCTTTCCCCAGGTAATATCTCGAAAAGAAGGCAGAAGACGCCGGGGGTACGGAGTGGGGCTCCCCCCGAACAAATGCAAAGGGAAGGGCGGTACTGGAGAGTTTTACCGTGTGGTGCCTCCTTAGACCTCAGCCACCTGTGTCTCAGTTCGGAGATTCCTAGTAATCCCAATCCCGAACGTCTCGACGTGACGATCTTGCTCCTCGTAGGCTCCCACGGCGCTGCTTCCAACGACTCGCCCTGGTGTAGCTCCCTCGTAGCTTGATTGGTTGGATTTCGTTCGACTGTTTGCTCTCGACTGATTCTCTTGACGGACTGCTCGCTCTTGACTGACTGTTCTTCACTGAATGATCTCGACTGAATGCTCTCGACTGAATGATCTCGACTGAATGATTTCGACTGAATGCTCCCTGCGGGTTTATATAGGGCCTCTGGGAACCGTTATTTCCCTTTTGCACACGGCCCGCCAAAACTCTCCACACCGGGTCCAAAGTCCATGGCTCCTGTTTGACCCTCTTGTCCTTGACGCACTGCTCCCCGCCGCCGTCCAGCCTGGGGCTGCCGTCCCGCTGATCCCAGAGATGCATGCGGCATGTTTGTGTGCCGCACCGCTACCGAGATGTGGCACCTTCTTTCTCGGTCCAAAGTTCACGGCCGCGTCCAAAGTCCGATGGCGTCCCGTTACTCCTTTTTGCACACGGCACTCTCGCTCCGCCCGCCAAGTCTCCGCTCTCTCCTTCTCCATTGTTGGTCTCCAAACTCTCTTGGTCTCCGAACCCTCTTGCTCTCCAAACTCTCTCTCAGCCTAAAAATGATAGTTGAAACACTATTTCCTGACCAAGAGTGTATGGCGTGAACCTCACAGATCGTGAACTCAAGGAGCATAAAGCTTAAATGCCTGAAGTTCTGACGACAATAAAGGACGACAAGGCAATGGGACCAGATGGAATCCCGAATAAAGTACTAAAATTGCCATAAAAGCAAACACAATAGAGTATGTTGACATGTATACAGCATGCCTAACAGCACGTGTTCCTGGAAAACACAGCGGTTGGTACTCATGCCATAGAGGGAGAAGCCAACAGAGGAGCCTTCTTCGTATAAGCCACTCCGCACGGTTTTTTTTTGGACGGTTTTCGAAAGGGGCTACTAACCAGTATTGCACAGCGGCAACATTGGATGAAAACGCATTCAACTCCGCTAGCTGGCACTACACACTAAATGCATTTAGCAAACTAAATGCCCCAGTGTACTTACAGCGAGTAATAGCGACCTACTTCGAAGGCCGCCTGCTCCTGTACGAAACTGAATCCGGGCAATCGACTCACAGGGTCGACGGGGAAGTCACCCAAAGATCAGTCCTAGGCTTTTTGTTGCGGAATGTCATGTATGGTGAGATCCTTAGGGCCATGATGCACGTCGGGGCATGACTCATTGGATGACGTAGCCATAGTAGTTACGACCAAGAAACGCTCACAAGCGGATAGAATCTGCAATGAAGCTAGGAAATCAGCAAAAACATGGCTCGACACAGTCCTGATAAGTAGCAGGCAGAAAGTGGAGACGGCTACTACTAAAATTGGAGAAGCCACAATTAAATCTCACCCAAGCCTAAAATACTTGGGTGTCATGATCGACCACCGGCTTTCTTTCAAAGAAAATCTAGCGTACGATAGTGGCAATAGGATAGAACCGCGGGAGCTGTTTCGGGAAGAGGCAACCAGGACGTAGATTACTGGTGAGCGTTGTCACACCGACGCTTATGTCTGTCCGAGATTTGAAAATAATCGACGAGATCTGAGCACTAACCCTTATGCCAGAATTCCAGCCGCTTTTAACCTGATAGGAATTATGCTAGATTTATTGCATTTTGTAACGGTTTATGGCAATTTGGCAAACTATTCTAGTCACATAACAAAGTTATGATGTAAAATGGGATGAAGTAAAATTCGAAAGATCAACTGAATGCCGAAACTCCAGTGATCTTAATCAATAATTTATATGCTATATGCTACATATATTCTGATAAATCTAGTATACCCTTTGAATCTACCAATAAGGGATATAAATACGACGTACATCACAAGCCTGTAGCTTTAGTCCTAGTACTTTAGTACAAAAAGTCTTAGAAAAATTTTTTCTTCTATTAGTGCATTTAAAGCCGCTGGAATATTTCCAGTCGGTAAGGCATATCCCGTTAGATTGGTCGGCAGCATTTCAAACCAGGAGAACTTTTCCCGGCTTGTTCGGGTTGATAGTTGCGAATGTAGGTAGATACCCGTGCCTTTTTTCATTCTGACAAATCTAGTATACCCTTTCAAACTATCAATAAGGGATATAAATACGACATACATCACAAGCCTGTAGCTTTAGTCCTAGTACTTTAGTACAAAAAGTCTTAGAAACAATGTTTCTTCTATTAGTACATTTAAAGCCGCTGGACTATTTCCAGCAACAGTGTTGTTGAGTTGACTGGCTGCAAATACGTTTTCAACCGCGCCCAAAGAAATACACAGGTCTAATGATTCAGTAATTTACTTTATTTTCATCATTTGGTGGGCTTTCAAAACGTCCTCTCCGAATAACAGTAGCAAACAGTCGCTCGCTTTGCATGGCTGCATATCGCGGCATATCATACGCCAAAGCTTCGCAAGTAATGGTTCTGATATACAGTTTATTTGGAGAAGCAGTACCCTTCAATCGGGCTTATTGCGAAATTTCCGCGGCAGAATTCTTTCCCCGTAAGCTCCTCTCTTTGTTGGGGTGCTTTCTTTCATCCATCATGCCCAGCACAGTGATCTTGGCTAGGGGCCTTCGAAACATTCCCTTGGTAGTCCTTACGGATGCCTGCCTAGCCTGGTCCACCTTTGCTAAAGTTGTCTCCTCGATAATGCATTTAGGCATCAAGTACATCAACTACTTGATATGCGAAGAAATACCGAAAATTCGGAAAAAAATGTTCGGCAAGATGTTTGCAGTTGTTTGCTGTGCTGCAGAAATGAGCGCTAAGAATAGGAAAATAAATATACAGTTCGCATCGTCTCGGCTTGCACAAAAAAAAGTGTATTTATTTATTTTCATTTAATGGATGTGAGCCGCTGGTGTGTTCGAATTAGCGCTGCTGAGTAAATATCATGCAAATTATTTGTGATTTGATATGATTTGAGTGCTTGTGTGAACTCTGAAATATATGTGCGTAAATTGTAATTTCAATTTGTAATAATTTTAGAAATTGGAAATAATGTGGACTGCATTGTAGTATGTATATCGTTGTGGAAATGTTCGCTGGGTACAACCCGAATTGAAGAATGTGTATATGACTACGAATATGTAAGGAAATGGAAATGGAAAAATAAGCCGGAATATGGCAAACAGATATCAGAAAATTGGGTTCTTGGGAAATATATGGCTGGGTGGCAATGGAAATATGGAATATTCGTACTTATCTGGGATTTTGAAGTACTTGGTAACTTTGCCGCTGAACGCTGGATCTTGTCAACTCCTGGAAATATCCTGGAAATACGGATGCCTGCCTAGCCTGGTCCACCTTTGCTAAAGTTGTCTCCTCGATAATGCATTTAGGCATCAAGTACATCAACTACTTGATATGCGAAGAAATACCGAAAATTCGGAAAAAAATGTTCGGCAAGATGTTTGCAGTTGTTTGCTGTGCTGCAGAAATGAGCGCTAAGAATAGGAAAATAAATATACAGTTCGCATCGTCTCGGCTTGCACAAAAAAAAGTGTATTTATTTATTTTCATTTAATGGATGTGAGCCGCTGGTGTGTTCGAATTAGCGCTGCTGAGCAAATATCATGCAAATTATTTGTGATTTGATATGATTTGAGTGCTTGTGTGAACTCTGAAATATATGTGCGTAAATTGTAATTTCAATTTGTAATAATTTTAGAAATTGGAAATAATGTGGACTGCATTGTAGTATGTATATCGTTGTGGAAATGTTCGCTGGGTACAACCCGAATTGAAGAATGTGTATATGACTACGAATATGTAAGGAAATGGAAATGGAAAAATAAGCCGGAATATGGCAAACAGATATCAGAAAATTGGGTTCTTGGGAAATATATGGCTGGGTGGCAATGGAAATATGGAATATTCGTACTTATCTGGGATTTTGAAGTACTTGGTAACTTTGCCGCTGAACGCTGGATCTTGTCAACTCCTGGAAATATCCGGTCGATGGATCATGAAATGGACAGTGGCGGCTTTCCTTGGTGGTGGCTGTCGTCTGGTTCCCGTACCGAAATTCAAAATCACTTTCAAAACTCTAAAGAATACTTCAATTTATTGCTTTCTTTCGGTTTTAAATTAGAACTAACAGCTTCTACTTAACTCTAATGTTAGGAGAGCGGGGGAGGAGACTGTTAACAGTCAAAAAGCGAGATGAGAGACCACCTGGGCGTAGCTGTACTCTAATTAGCCACTAATATTCACGGTAGCACCTCCTTGGCACGGACAAAAAGTTTTCCACAAACTCGAAAGTATCTTAAGACAATTGCAAAACCGATTACTTGTAAGGGTGTGGAAAAAGAACGATTTCTAGAGTTGAAGAATGTGTATATGACTACGAATATGTAAGGAAATGGCAAATACGAAAAATAAGCAGGATAATTGGGTTTTTGGGAAGGCAATTGCAAACCCGATTACTTGTAAGGGTGTGGGAAAAGAACGATTTCTAGAGAAATGGGCTGTCCGTCAATAAGTAGGTTTAAAGGAAACAGGTAATTTTAAATACATAATTTTAAAGTTGAGACTTGATCTGTAAGAAGCTACAAGAAAACATCATGAATAAAGTGAAATTTCAGGAGGAAATTGAACAATTTAAATATGATGATATGATATGATATGATATGAAAACTATGAACTATGGTGTACACTTTACATTTTGTAATCCGGAATCAACATCGAAACGTGCGCCTTCCTCTTCTGTGTTAAGAGCCGGAACGGAGCCAGAGAATTAATTTCATTATATAATTTCACTACAAAAATAAGTGAATAAATGTATCATTATGCTACAAAATAAACTTCTGACTTTTGATTTCGAGTTTATATAACAGGTATACTTGTGAGTTGCCGCGCGGTGTTTTCAGCCCCTCTATGGGTTGTCCAAGGATAGGCAGTCTGAGATCTTCTTAATGGGCGTGTTTTTCGGACTTGTGCGAGCAGTAAGTTCGTGTGTTTCTTTTATTGCGGTCAGGCAATTGACCTTTTGGGTAGCTCTGGCTCATATCTGAATGACCGTTTTGTGGAAAGAAAAGAGAGAGAAAATCATTAATATGCAAATTGTCCCAGAACCCGCGTTTCCATTCTACCAACCATGAGAATTTGTTTAATTATTCGAATTATTTTTATTTTCGGTATATTTTTGATAACTGTGCGAATAAGAATTATATTTTTTTTATTTTCTTTTTAATAATAAATTGATTGTATTATCTTGACGTCTAGGTATATAGTTGTCGAAAGGGTCTGCATCCCAATGACCTCGAACAATTGCTGCTTCTCAAGTGTTGTGATATTTCTTTTGGACAAAGAGTTATAAAATATATTATTTCAAGCTTTTAAGTGCGTATTGACAAATTTTATTTTAATTTCTGCTTACATATAGCATTTTTGTTTTATTTTCAATATTGCCAATTTTTATTTTTAAATTTAAGGCGCGTTTTGATCGAAATTGATTTTTTTATACCTTTCAAATGAAATGAGTGAGTTTTGTGTAAAGAAAGGAACAACTTATCATTTGACGGTGCCACAAACGACCCAGTTAAATGGAGTTTTTGTCACGTGCTATGGTCAGTGGTGTAAAATTAGATAAAAGCTTCTGGGTTGAAGCCGTGTTAGCTGCAACATGTTAAATTAACAAAATACCAAGTCGAGCACTTGAAACTATAATAAAGATCCCTTACAAGATGTGGCATAATCGAAAACCTAAATAAAAAAAGTCTGAAATATTTAAAAGTGCTTCAACTGTATATGTACACAGTAAAATTAAGAAAGAAAAATTCGATGATAAATCGTACAAATTTATTTAAAGTGGTTATGAACCAAATGATTATAAATTATGGAATGCTGCTACTGAAAAATTTATTGTAGCTAGCGACAAGATGAAACCAATATGGTTTATTCTCGAGTTGTCAAAAATGAAACTACGTTCCTGAATGAAAGTAAGGAACCAAATGATCCAAAAGTCCTGAATGATAATAAGGAAAATGACAATATAAAACTTCTGAATGAAAGAAAGGGATATAACAACCGGAATGAGAGTACGGAAGATGGAAAATCTGAGCAATAAGGTGCAGTTGCAAAAGATAAAAATCCCATTATAAATGATATTAGTGACATTGAAAATAAAAGTGTCAATGTAATAAATAGGAGGAGCGAAAGATTAAAGTTTAAGCTTAAGGTATCCCATGATGAAGACGATGATAATTTAAAAAGATTTATATGCCCACACAATTTTCAATGATATGTTAAATACATTTGATGAAATACAGAATAAAAGTGATAAATTGATTTGGAGTTAATTGCCCATGACGTAAATAATAGTTAAATAGCTATAGAGAGGCATGAAAACGAAAACATCGTAGGCAGTAGATGAATATTTTGTGTTAAATATTAAGAAGTAGAAAATCCGATTAAAAATAAAGCTAGACTAGTGGCACAAGGGTGTACTCAAAACTATCAAGTCGATTATGAGGGAACTTTTTGCTCCTGTAGCTAAAAACGCAAGTTTTAGATCTATACTGTCATTGTCACTACAATATAATTTGAAAGGATATGTATGGATGTAAGAACAGCTTTCTTAAATGGTACATCTAAAGAGGAGATATATATTCAACTACCTCCAGGCGTATCAGAAAATTCTAAAAAGGTATGTAAATTGACTAGGGCCATTTACGGGCTCAAGCAAGCAGCTAGATGCTGGTTCGAAGTGTTGAGCACGTGTCAAAAGAATGTGACTTTGTAAACTCTCCGGTAGATCGCTATATATATATACTTAACAGAGATGATATCAAAGAAAATATAAACAGTTATAGGGGATATGATTAGAATGAATAATTTCAAATAATACTTAAACAATAAGTTTAGAATGACCGACCTAATGGAAATACGACAATTTTAAAACCCCTATAAAATTTCTGAACACAACCAAGGTTGTATTAGCATATAAAAAATAACCCCTCATGTCATAAACGAACCAAACACATTGATATTAAATATCACTTTGCCAGAAAACAAGTACAGAATAATGTGATTTTTATTGAGTATATTTATACAGACAATCAAAATGCTGACATTTTTACCAAGCCTGCTCCAAGAGTTTTAAAGTTGCGAGATGAGTTGTGTTTACTGCAAGATGACTAAGCTACTGTTCGATGATGTTGAATAATAACAATACTTTTAATACCTTAAATTATTATTAGCCCAAAAGCAGGCTAACAACATGCCCACAAGAATATGCACATATATTGAATACCCACTGTACCGAAAGTACTTAAAGGGTGCGCACTTTGTTGCAGTGTTTACATATTTCAAAGTCCCGGTCATAAGCCCTAAGTAGCCGAAATATGAACCGATCGCTATGGCTTAGCCCGCACACACAAAGTGCTCCCGTCGGCACAATTGTAACGAACGGACAGCATACGCATACCCCTCGCGCCTATATAAGTACACTCCTTTATACATAAGTATATAGGTACATAACTGTCTCTGTGCCGCCGCCTGCGAGCAGCGCAGCTACGAGACTTAGCCTTACTTAGACTTATAAATATAGAAAAATATCAGAGACACTTCGATCGTTGGAGCGGCACCATTGCTGCTCCAACTAAATAAAAATATACCCGAAATAAAAACGACTAAATTATCATACAACATGGCGACCGTGACCTGCAACGCAATTTTCGGATAAAGGGCACTCAGAAATGGAAGACAGGAAGGAAAACTACAACAACTAAAACTGGAAACCGGATACACGGACGAAAAAAATCTGAGTGAGTAGAGTAAAAGCAATGGGCAAGCGCGGAGGAGTTGCGGAAAAGATAAAAAAAGGCTAGCACACCTGAAGTGGCTACTCTACGTAAATACTCCACCTCCCGCGTGGGCTATGGCCCAAAAACTACAAACAGAACTTGATTTTCTGCAAGAAAAATTAATAAATAATAAACGCCCAAAAATTGCCTATACTCACTCAGTGCCAAAAAAAGAATTAATGAAACACTAACAACAAAAAAACCCCCATCCCCAAAGCTATTACCAAAACTCCAAAAGACGTGCCCGAAGGATTGCCCTGGACCACTAGACAGCCCCCACTGCAACCACACCTGTGCGGGGACCGGCACCGGTAACGCCTGAGCCCAAAAGGCCCGGACAGCAGCAGCAGCAAATAGAGTGCGGGAATACGCCACCTCCTGCGCCACCGCGGGAGCGTCAGCGTAGCCAAACCGGCGACGACCAGTTGACGTAGAAGGAAAGAAGAGAAACCAACCAAGCTGGAAACAAAATTTTTATACCCATGCACTGCGCTGCATAATTTTTTTGATTGCACTACGATGCATATTTTTTTATTTTATTTTATTTAATTAAATTCAATAAAAAATATTCAATTAAATTTTTTTCTTACCCTTTTCTAATGAGAAGTAATAGCATAAGTAAAACAGATCAAATAAATGATTCTGACTATTACTTCCTAAAAACATTACATGACACAAAGGAAAGTAAGATAGAAATTGGAAAAAGGAAAATCGATACAATATACAAAATGTGTTTGGTAGATACAAAAATTGTAGATTCCACGGCAAATGTCGTTCATAAAATTGAATCTGAAAAAATTGAACTTCGAACAATCACAATATTGTTAATGGTAATCGTTATTATAATGTTGGCAAGCGTATTACTAAAATTGTATAAATTACACAACAAATGTTTGAAGAAAAGATTCCAGAGTCAAGCAAATTACCTGGACAAAATATAAAAAAAAAAAAACAGAGCAAACAAAAGTGATTACACATAAATGTCAACACCTAAAATCTAAGAAAATGAGATAACAAAAAATAAATATAAAAATATTTCCTGTAACCCTTCTTACAAAGTATGGCTAAAGGCATGGAATTAAAAACATTAAACATTAAAACTAATTTTGACAGATCATACAAGTCACTAACCCAAAAAAGACCTATCCAAAAGAACACGGTTAAGAAGCATGTTGAAATATTAGTAGAGTGCTTTAATGAAGCGCGAACGCTAATACATGATCACAGGGAAATAAAACAAGATAATTGGTCACAGGTATTGAAACTTTTGATACGACTACGATCTAATTTAATATTTGTTAAACAAAAGTTCAGCTAAGAAAATATCGGTAGTATACCGTTCTAAACACTCCAATAGCAATTGACATTGCACCTGACCCGGAATCAACAGAAACGAACGTATCGGAGTCAGAAGAGCTTCCCAAAGTAAACCTCAAAATAGAAGATGAAGATTTGAATAGTCTTACTATTCCGGCGGTATACACTGATCTGGACAATTCAACAGATTCAGATACTTCGAGTGTAATAGAAAACAAAGTAAGTAACTCTATCACAATGGCACAATCAAATTTTGATTTTATTAATACAGCATCCAAGCCTATACCAGTTTTTGACGGTAAGGCTGAAAATTAAACAAGTTTCATTGATGCTTTACAAATTGTAACGAACTGATTTCTTTGGTTTCTGCTCGCTACGGTATTTGTGCGGCTAGCTCAGTAGATTGTGTGTGTTCGTCCCACCAAATTTATATAAACGTGACCGCCCAGTAGTTCAGTGAAAAAGCACAGAATTCTCGGGTTCGGAGTGGGTTTATTGCGGGTATAACTGCAGTCGGCTTTATAACTTGCTCGTCTCGTTGTCTCCGACGGTGTGGGTTGTCTTGTCGTTCCTCGAAGATCCTTGCCCGCTGATTGCTCCTGACGTGGCTGGCTCGGTGACTGCTCGGCCACGGTTCAGACTCGATATGGGGTCAGCCGTGCGGGCTTAGGGAAGCGTCACCGTTCTCAGACTAGGGTGAACAGACTGACGAGCTCTCCAGGATCACTCCTCTCGATACCCGACCGCCTGTCCCTTGCTCTGTCCCGGATGGTCCCACGGGCCTCCGCTAAGATCGTGCGGACAGTCAAGGCAGAACGCCAGGAAGCTGCCTCGCTTTTCACTTCGCTTCTGTGCCCCGTGTAAACGAACGTTCCACCCTAGCCTCACCCTTCCGCGTACTGCCCGTGCCGTTCCTGCGGGCTCGATCCTCCTTGCGTGGCCGTTGCGGTGTGGTGTCCTGCTTGCTGGTGGCGATGTCCTGCGAACTACTCCTGACAGGTGGCTGTAGGTCTTGACTTCTGTGCTGGGTTCGAGGGTATACGCCGATCCGGGCCTTCTCTCCCTTCTGGCTCGCTACTCTAGGGGTTCTGTTGCGCCGCTCCGGGACTTCTCTCCCTTCTGGCCCGCTACTCTAGGGGTTCCGTTGCGCCGCTCCGGGACTTCTCTCCCTTCTGGCTCGCTACTCTAGGGGTTCTGTTACGCCGCTCCGGGACTTCTCTCCCTTCTGGCTTGCTACTCTCGATTTCAAATCTCAGTCTAGCAGACCCTCCAGGCGTACCGCCAGGACTTCGTCGGCAGGACAGAACAGAACTTAGCCGTGTGGCGCCTCCTTAGACCTCAGCCACCTGTGTCTCAGTTCGGAGATTCCTAGTAATCCCAATCCCGAACGTCTCGACGTGACGATCTTGTTCCTCGTAGGCTCCCACGGCGCTGCTTTCGACGACTCCTCGCTCTCGACTGACTGCTCGCTCTTGACTGACTGATCTCGACTGAATGCTCTTCACTTGACTGACTCTTCTTAATGACTGCTCTTGACCGACTGATCAACGACTCATCTCGCTGCCAGCGCCCTGCGGGTTTATATAGGGCCTCTGGGAACCGTTATATTCCTTTTGCACACGGCCCGCCAAAACTCTCCACATCGGGTCCAAAGTCCATGGTCCCTGTTTGACCCTCTTGTCCTTGACTCACTGCTTCCCGCCGCCGTCCAGCCTGATGCTGCCGTCCCGCTGATCCCGGAGACGCATGCGACACGTTTGTGTGCCGCACCGCTGCTCAGATGTGGCACCTTCTTTCCAAAGTCCAAAGTCCGGCGGCGTCCCGCTACTCCTTTTTGCACACGGCACTCTCGCTCCGCCCGCCAAGTCTCCGCTCTCTCCGTCTCCATTGTTGGTCTCCAAACTCTCTTGGTCTCCGAACCCTCTTGCTCTCCAAACTCTCTGGCTCTCCAAATTCCCTTGTGTCCAAACTCTCTTTCTCTCCAAACTCTCTTCCTCTCCAAACTCTCACGTTCTCCAAACTCTCATGTTCTCCGTCCTCGATCTCCAAACTCTCTCGTTCTCCGTCCTCGATCTCCAAACTCTCTCGTTCTCCGTCCTCGCTCTTCGCCGCGCCGCCACTACGCGAATTCGCCGCGTACCTGGTAAGCGGCCGGCCATCTGCTGCTGGGATTTGTGGGGAGTTATTCAACTCCTCACATTCCCCCCTTACTTCGGGAAAGATTAAGAAAACTCAGCGCTCCCACTCTCCGGCGTTCCCTTGTATATTCTAGCCATTGAGTCAGGGCGCATCTCGTTCCGGTTTCCTCGGTGCTCCCTCGTTGCTCCCTCGTTGCTCCCTCGACGTTCCCTCGACGCCTTCCATCTTATTTCCTTTCCACAGCGCCGGTCGTCCTCCGTATAGCAATTTCGAATCTCCCGCGCCGATCCTCCATCTGTTCCCACTGGGCACTGATATCAATCTGCTATCGATACCCAGAGGGCCTGCTCACGATATCGATATCGCAGGTGCGGCGTTGCCACTTGCGAGCCGCGATGTTCATCATCACCGATATTTCCATTTTCTTGTGCCCATCGATCGCACTATCGTCCAGTGCCAATCGACCGCCTATCGAGGCGCCCCCTTCCCTGTTGAATGGTGATTCTGCAAATTGTTTATGCCCGTGCACCGGTCGGCAGAAGTTTAGTTTTTTTCTACCCCTCAGCCCGGCGTTTCCACTTGTCCTTGCCACTACGTAAGTATTCTGATCACACACCCGACTCCTTGTATGTGCTCATCAGCTTCCTCTCTTTTGGCAGGTTGCCTTTGTTGACCACGAGTGCCCTTTCAGACTCCAGCAGCTGTGCTTCCTGGTTTGGACCCCGATCCGGCCCGCGATCCCGTCTCCTCGTCTGGGCATGATGCCCTTCTCCGTGATGCTTGGCCACTTTCGGTACAGCTCTCTCAGCTGTGCCGACTTCCCCCTTCCTTCAGCAGACTGCTGCTGCCAGTCCTAATCAGATCCTTGTAGACCTTCTCCTCGCGTCCTTGGAGCTATCCTTGGACCCCTTTCCTCGCGTCCTTTGGGTATCCGCTGGCGTGTATCCTGTGGATTCCGAAACACTCGTATTTACTGCCAGCATAATCTCAGGCCATTTCTCGTCCCAGTTTCTCTGATCCTGCCCTGTGAACTGCGCTATCATCGTTTTCACGGTCCTGTTTGCTCTTTCTGTCGGGTTCTCTTGCGGGGTATATGGGGCCGTGAACTGTTGCTTGGCTCCCATCTCGGCCAGGAAACTCTTGAAGATTTTGCTGTTAAACTGCACTCCGTTGTCCGTTATGACTACCTTAGGGACCCCAAACCTTGCGATGATGCGCTCCCTGAACGCTTTCTTTAGGGACTCGGCTGTCGCGCTCCGCAGCGGCACCAGTCCACTTGGAGAACCTGTCTATCAGCACCAGCAGCATTTGGTTGCCGTGTTTTGAACTCGGCAGGGGTCCGACGAAGTCTGCGCACACTGTAGCCCACGGTTCCTCTGGCACCTGCGTTAGCATTTTCCCAGCTGCCTGCATCTGATTTGGCTTGAACCTGATACATGTCTCGCATCCTCTTACGTGGGCTCGAGCGTCTCGGTGCATGCCTGGCCAGTAGTACCGGGCTGCCAGACGCGCTATTGTCCTTCTGCTTCCTACATGGCCAGCTGCCGGTGAGTCGTGGTTCTCTCTCAGCACCGCTTCTCGCAGAGCTTTCGGGACGCACATCTTCCACGTCGCGACATCCTCACTGCCTGCTCTGTGTGGAATGTTCCTGTACAAAGTGTCTCCCACTATTACGTAGTCCGGGTACTTTTGTGGCTGCGTCCTTATCTTCTCGCGCATGTCCTGAATCCAGCTGCATGCTGCGGAGGCTTCCGTCGCCGATGTCTCCTTGATCCCTCGCAGTGTTACTGGTAGTGGCTGCCTTTATAATGCATCTGCCACCACATTGAGTTGTTCCTTCCTGTACGCTATTTCGAAGTCATACTGCTGCAACTCCAGGGCCCATCTGGCGATCCTTCCTGAAGGGCTCTCGATGCTGTTGAGCCACTTCAGCGCCATGTGGTCGGTTACCACCTTGAAGTGGTACCCTTCCAAATACGGCTTCAGTTTCCGGATCGCCCAGACTATTGCCAAACACTCCTTCTCGGTCGTGGTGTAGTTTTTCTCAGCCCCGTTAAGCGTTCGGCTTGAGTAAGAGATCACCTTTTCGCCACGTTCGGTTTCCTGGGTCAAAATAGCCCCAATACCGTAATCACTTGCGTCCGTCTGCAGGACAAATGGTTTTTCAAAATCCGGGCACGCCAGTACAGGGTCTGCCACCAGCCTTGCCTTTACCTCTTCGAATGCCGACTGATGTTCCTGTGTCCACACCCACTTGTTGCCCTTGCGCAGCAGATCGTTGAGTGGTTTGACTATTTTTGCGAAGTCAGGTACAAATCGCCGATACCATGAAGCTACTCCCAGTTACTGTCGGAGCTCTCTTACTGTTGACGGCGGCTCTAATTCGGCAATGGCTGCTACCTTTTCCGGATCCGTGCCTATCCCGTCGCTAGTCACTCTATGACCCAAATACAGCAGCTCCTTCTTGAAAAACTGGCATTTTTCCGGGTTTAATCTCAGATTAGCCTCTTTCAGTCGCCGGAATACCTCTTTCAAGTTTGCCTTGTGCTCTTCTAGTGTGCGTCCGATCACTATGATATCGTCCTGGTACGCAAATGCGTACGGCGACATCTCGGGACCAATTACCCGATCCAACACCCGCTGGAAGGTCGCAGATGCCGAATGGAGTCCGAACGGCATTACTCTCCACTGAAATAAGCCCTTTCCCGGCACTGTAAATGCAGTGTACTGCCTGCTGCTTTCTTTCAGCGGGATTTGCCAGTAGCCATCCTTCAGGTCCAAGCTGCTTATGTACCGTGCCTCTCTCAGCTGGTCGAGGATATAATTTATTCGAGGCATCGGGTGGGCATCCTTTATCGATTTGGCGTTGATCTGCCTGAAGTCGACGCACAGTCTCCACTTGCCCGTCTCTTCCTAACCATCACGATGGGAGAACTGTATGGGCTGGTTGAGTGCTCTATGCATCCCATTTGGAGTAGCTCGTCCACCTTCGCATTGATCTTCCCTTGAACTTTCGGATTCTTCGGGTAGTATCGCTGTTTTATTGGCTTGTCGTCCTTCATCGTTATTTGATGCTCTGCCATGTTCGACGTTCCTGTCATGGTTTTAAAACTGGCTAGCTCTGCCTCCAGGAACTTCGCTGTGTCGTCATACTCTGCTTCCTGCTGTACGACTGCTACCGATAGCCTCTCCTCAAACCACCCATTGTGTCGGTTCCTGGCCGGTATTCTCACCTCGTGTCCAGCGCACCTTATCTCGGTTCCGACTTGGGTTAGAAAGTCCCATCCTAACACCAATGAATCCACTACCCCTGGTAGTATCAACAGGTTCATGGTTAGTCGCTTGTTCCCGAATGCGATCTCCACCTCCAACTGTTCATCGATTCCGCCGCACCTTCCGTCTGCCAACCTAACTTGCCGCCGTGTCCTCGTAATCCTCCCGAGGGCAGCCAAGTTGTCCGCCAGTTCCATGCTTATAAAGCTCGCTGTTGCCCCGGTGTCGATCGTGGCCATGTACGTGCCTCCTCCAATCGTCACCGCTGCGGACAACTGCTGCTCCTCCTCGATTAGCTTGCCTGTTAGTTTGGAGAGGTAGCATCTTGCGACCCCGGCTCGCCTCTCTGCGGCTGAGGTCGCTGGGCATTTCCCGCCTGCTGGCAGCACTCGACGCTCCTGACACCTATTCTCCCGCACACCCAGCAGAACAGCAGGCGTTGGAGTCGACATCCTCGTGCCCAGTGTCCGTGGCCGCCGCACCTTCGGCAGGCCTCATGGGGATCAGCAATGTGTGTCGTGCCCCGCGGCCACTGTGTTGTGTTTGGCGGTCTCCACACCGTGTTCGCTGGTTGTATCTGTTGCTGCTGTGGTGGCGTCCATTGGCCTCCTCGTGGTGCTCCTGTTGCCTGCTGTCGTGGGACTCGTTGCGGCGGTGAAAATTGGTCATTTCTCCGTGTCTCCTGGCTATCTGTCTCCTCGCATCTTCTGCACGTGACCTGCGCTGGTGGTGACGACTTTGCCTTTGAGAACTTGTTTTCTTGGGCGAACGCTTCCCGCTCCTTTTCCAGTTCTTCGTATTCATCGGCTAATAGCATCAACGTGTCCAAGTCCGGCACTTTGTACGCCCTTAAGAAGATCCTTAGGCTTGGGATGCAGTTTTCCTTTATGATCTTTAAGGTGTCTTTCGCAGAATAGTTTAGTGGCCTCGACATCGTTTGCATGTCGATCATGTAGTCTTTAAATGACTCACTGAAACCCTGCTTCCGTTGCCTGACCTGATCCGACAGCCTTGTAAAGAAATCTCTCGGCAGAAAATAGAGATGGAAGCTCTCAATGAACTCGGCCCAGGTTTTCCATTGTTTATTGTTGGCGATAAACCACTTCAACGCCCTTCCTTTCAGCAACTCCGGCATTGCTCGGGGGATCATGTCTAGGTCTAAACCGTAGGTGTTGGCGGACCATTCGACTTGTTCCAGGAACTCGAACGGTTTCTCCGCCCCGTCGAACCTGAATGACCACTCGCGGACTTGTTTTGCGACCCTTGCATAATCCTCCTGGCTGTGTCTAGAGGTCAGCACCGTTGTCTTCCTGTCCTGGCTTGACTCTCTCCTGTGGGCCTCCCTTTGCATGTTGTCGACGCTCAGGCTTGCTACTAGGTTATCCCCTTCAGCGTTAGTTAGCGTGATACTCGGGCCGGTTCTGTTGTAATACATGGCTTCCAGCTCAGCCCAGATGTCGGCAAGTTGTGGGTCGTTCTCTGTTTCGGAGTAATACTCCGACAATGTCCTCCTCATGTCCTCTAATCTGCCGTCCAGGACGACATTAAGCCTTTGTGCGACATGGGCGAAGTCCTCCTTCTTAAGGCGGTAAATCCACTTCTTTCCCATTCTGTTTATTTTGCTTTCACCGCTGGGACAATCACGTTTTGGGCGCCAGATGTAACGAACTGATTTCTTTGGTTTCTGCTCGCTACGGTATTTGTGCGGCTAGCTCAGTAGATTGTGTGTGTTCGTCCCACCAAATTTATATAAACGTGACCGCCCAGTAGTTCAGTGAAAAAGCACAGAATTCTCGGGTTCGGAGTGGGTTTATTGCGGGTATAACTGCAGTCGGCTTTATAACTTGCTCGTCTCGTTGTCTCCGACGGTGTGGGTTGTCTTGTCGTTCCTCGAAGATCCTTGCCCGCTGATTGCTCCTGACGTGGCTGGCTCGGTGACTGCTCGGCCACGGTTCAGACTCGCTATGGGGTCAGCCGTGCGGGCTTAGGGAAGCGTCACCGTTCTCAGACTAGGGTGAACAGACTGACGAGCTCTCCAGGATCACTCCTCTCGATACCCGACCGCCTGTCCATTGCTCTGTCCCGGATGGTCCCACGGGCCTCCGCTAAGATCGTGCGGACAGTCAAGGCAGAACGCCAGGAAGCTGCCTCGCTTTTCACTTCGCTTCTGTGCCCCGTGTATACGAACGCTCACCCTTCCGCGTACTGCCCGTGCCGTTCCTGCGGGCTCGATCCTCCTTGCGTGGCCGTTGCGGTGTGGTGTCCTGCTTGCTGGTGGCGATGTCCTGCGAACTACTCCTGACAGGTGGCTGTAGGTCTTGACTTCTGTGCTGGGTTCGAGGGTATACGCCGATCCGGGACTTCTCTCCCTTCTGGCTCGTGATTCTCAGGGTTCTGTTGCGCCGCTCCGGGACTTCTCTCCCTTCTGGCCCGCTACTCTAGGGGTTCCGTTGCGCCGCTCCGGGACTTCTCTCCCTTCTGGCTCGCTACTCTAGGGGTTCTGTTACGCCGCTCCGGGACTTCTCTCCCTTCTGGCTTGCTACTCTCGATTTCAAATCTCAGTCTAGCAGACCCTCCAGGCGTACCGCCAGGACTTCGTCGGCAGGACAGAACAGAACTTAGCCGTGTGGCGCCTCCTTAGACCTCAGCCACCTGTGTCTCAGTTCGGAGATTCCTAGTAATCCCAATCCCGAACGTCTCGACGTGACGATCTTGTTCCTCGTAGGCTCCCACGGCGCTGCTTTCGACGACTCCTCGCTCTCGACTGACTGCTCGCTCTTGACTGACTGATCTCGACTGACTGCTCTCGACTGAATGCTCTTCACTTGACTGACTCTTCTCAATGACTGCTCTTGACCGACTGATCAACGACTCATCTCGCTGCCAGCGCCCTGCGGGTTTATATAGGGCCTCTGGGAACCGTTATTTCCCTTTTGCACACGGCCCGCCAAAACTCTCCACATCGGGTCCAAAGTCCATGGTCCCTGTTTGACCCTCTTGTCCTTGACTCACTGCTTCCCGCCGCCGTCCAGCCTGATGCTGCCGTCCCGCTGATCCCGGAGACGCATGCGACACGTTTGTGTGCCGCACCGCTGCTCAGATGTGGCACCTTCTTTCCAAAGTCCAAAGTCCGGCGGCGTCCCGCTACTCCTTTTTGCACACGGCACTCTCGCTCCGCCCGCCAAGTCTCCGCTCTCTCCGTCTCCATTGTTGGTCTCCAAATTCCCTTGTCTCCAAGCTCTCTTTCTCTCCAAACTCTCTTCCTCTCCAAACTCTCACGTTCTCCAAACTCTCACGTTCTCCGTCCTCGATCTTCAAACTCTCTCGTTCTCCGTCCTCGATCTCCAAACTCTCTCGTTCTCCGTCCTCGCTCTTCGCCGCGCCGCCACTACGCGAGTTCGCCGCGTACCTGGTGAGCGGCCGGCCATCTGCTGCTGGGATTTGTGGGGAGTTATTCAACTCCTCACTAAATAATAGAATCAATAAAAGGCGAGCACGAAGAATAAGCTGTCTCCATAATTAAAACAAAGCTAAAAGGTGTCGCCAGAAATCTAATCGGTAATGAAACAACAATTACTGAAGTGATTTCCAGACTAAGACGCAACGTCAAAGGCGAAACTGTAGAAGTATTATCAGCGAAGCTGATAAACCTACAGCAGCGCAATAAAACTGCTAACCAATATACACAAGAAATTGAGCAGATGACGAAAGCCTTAGAAGGTGCATATATAACAGATGGTTTACCTTTGGAGCTAGCCAGAAGTTATTCTACGCAATGACTAAAAATTGCACAATCCATAAGGTAAAACTTATCATGCAAGCTGGGACATTTAGTACTATGAACGAAGCCGTTTCCAAATTTGTCAATAGTTGCACTGAAGCAACTGGACAGTCGGCTCAAACCGCGGACGTGGAAATTATAGAGGTAATTTTCGTGGTAATCACAATAACTACAGCTTAAATAACTATAACAACAATTACCAAAATAACAATAGAGGACGAGGCCAATATAGATGAAACTATGGAGGCGGTAGTAACTCGAACCGAGGCCAATATGGCAATAACCAAAGCAATGTAAGAATAACCCAAAATAATGACCAAAACACATCGGAAAACTCCCAAAGCCCTTTAAATACTCAACAATAAAAGAAGTCAGAGTTCACACCATTAATCTCAGCCAAAATATATTCGTTTCATTTTTCAATGTAGCTACTGGGAAAGAACTTATCTTCTGAATAGACACGGGTGCAGTAATTTCCATTTTAAAAGAAACTTCGAATAACTTTCAATACATCCAAGATGATTACGCCTTAGACATAAAAGGCATAAGTCAAGAAATAATCAAATCCAAAGGTTTAGTTTTTATAGATACGGACAACTAAATACATAATTCCTCACGATTTTCATATCCTAAATTCACATTTCCCAGTTCCATGCGACGGAATAATAGGCATCGACTTTATTAAAAAATACAACTGTCAATTAGACTTTAAGCCATCTGAAGATTGGCTTATAATTAGAACGAATAATTTAAAATTTCCAATTAATATACCAATAGCTCATAGTTCTGGCAATAATTCAATACTTCTGCCAGCAAGATCCCAAGTTATTCGGAAAATTGAACTTAATTCAAAAGAAGACAGTGTATTAATTCCAAATCAGGAAATTCAGCATGGTATTTACATTGCAAATACCATATCAACATACAATAATGCCTTCATAAGACTATTAAACACAACAAATCCCGACCAAGTAGTCAGTACAGAAAACCTAACATATGAATCACTTTCGAACTACGAAGTAGTCAACACGAATACACAGCTTTCTAGCTTATGCACCCAGTATAGCGATATATTCGGATTGGAAACCAAATCAATAACTACAAATAATTTTTATAAACAGAAACTGAGATTAAGCCGGGTATATAAATAACTATCGAAGCCCACATAGTCAGGTGAACGAATTACAAAAGCAAGTAGAAAAATTAATCTCTGACGAGATTGTCGAACCGTCAATACCCGAATATAATAGCCCATTGTTACTTGTTCCTAAGAAATCATCCCCCGGGTCAAATGTCAAGAAAAGGCGATTAGTAATTGACTACCGCCAGATTTATAAAAAATTACTATCTGATAAATTCCCATTACCTAAAATTAATGATATTAAAGATCAACTAGGTCAAGCAAAATGCTTTTCATGTCTTGACTTAATGTCAGGATTCCATCAAATTGAACTGGAAAAAGGTTCAAGAGATATAACGTCTTTTTCAACGAGCAACGGCTTCACGCGATTACCCTTCGGATTAAAAATAGCTCCTAATTCGTTTCAGAGAATGATGACTATTGCGTTCTCTGGTCTAGAACCTTCTCAAGCATTTCTTTATTTGGATGACTTAATAGTAATCAGTTGTTCCGAAAAACATATGCTTAAGAACTTAACAGACGTTTTTGAGAAATGCAGGAAAAACAAAAAGTTACATCCAGAAAAATGTTCATCTTTTATGCATGAAGTGACCCTTCTAGTCTGTGCTAGACGTTTCATAGCATTCTGTAACTATTATAGACGTTTTATAAAAAATTATGTAAAAAGAATGTTCCTTTTAAATGGACGGATGAGTGGGAGAATGCATTTCAATACTTAAAAACAAAACTTATGGAGACTACCTTGCTACAATATCCAGATTTCACTAAAGAATTCTGTATAATAACAGATGTAAGTAAGCAAGCATGTGGAGCGGTTTTAACTCAAAACCATAATGGTCTCCAACTTCCCATTGCATACGCATCAAAAGCATTTACAAAAGGTGAAAGTAACAAATTTACTACTGAGCACAAATTAGCTGCTACCATATATATATGGAAAACATTTCTTAATAAGAACAGACCATAGGGCTTTAATATACCTTTTCTCAATGACCAATCCCAGTTCTAAACTGACACGTATGAGGCTCGAACTAGAAGAATACGACTTTAGTCGAATATTTAAAGGGAAAAGATAATCATGTAGCTGATGCGTTATTAAGGATAACCATCAAAGATCTACAAAATATAACTAGAAATATATTAAAAGCCACTACTAGATATCAAAGTAGACAAAAATTCCGGAAAATCAAGAATAAGAATTGCCAATGCAATCCTTAAATAAAGCTTCTAAGCCCAACGTATACGACGTCATAAACAATGATGAAGTACGTAAAGTAGTGACCTTGAAAGATACGTTATGTTTATTTAAACAAGGCAGAAAAACTAATGCAAGATATGATGTTAGCGACTTATATACTAATGGAGTTATTGACTTAGATCAATTTTTCCAAAGGCTTGCAAGCCGGTATACATGAAATCAGCCAACTCAAATATAAGATATAACTGAGAAAATGTCAAAAATGCCAGAAAGCCAAAATAACTAAACACACAAAGACCCCTTTAACAATTACAGACACACCAATAAGTGCTTTCGACAGAGTGATAGTGGACACTATTGGTCCACTGCCAAAATCAGAAAATAGCAATGAGTCAATGCAGTCACTTTAATATGTGATTTAACTAAGTATTTAGTTGCCATACCTGTTCCGAATAAAAATGCTAATACTGATGCTAAAGCAATATTTGAATCTTTTATCCTGAGGAACAGAATATAAGAATTCAATTATAGGCGATTTGTGCAAATATTTAAATATTGCAAATATTACATCCACAGCACACCAACACCAGACAGTTGGAACCATAGGAAGAATAATAGAACTTTCAATGAGTACATACGATCTTACATATCGGTTGATAAAACTGATTAGGACGTATGGCTTCAATATTTTGTCTTCTGTTTCAACACGACCCCTTCTACGGCACATACTTATTGTCCATATGAGCTAGTATTCGGTAAAACCAGTATTTTACCAAAAAATGTTAGTAGCATAGATTGTGTAGAAGCACTTTATAATATAAATGACTATTCTAAGGAGAGTAAGTATGGATTAGAAGTAGCCTATAAAAGAGCTAGAGTTATGTTAGAAGCAAATAAGATTAGAAATAAACTACTATACGATCATAAAGTAAGGGGTATAGATATATCAGTAGGTGAAAAAGTTTTGTTAAAAAACGAGACAGCTTATAAATTAGATCCTAAATATACAGGTCCGTATATAGTAACGGAAATAGGAGATAGAGATAACATAGTAATAACAAATAATAAACATAAGAAACAAACAGTTCATAAGGATAGATTAAAAATCTTTATTTCATAAATTGCACTTAGTATGGCCATACAAAGACACACATCTGTAGATAAATAAATACTCATATTCTTTCAATTATTTCATTTTCTTTGATTCTAATAACATAATACACAAAAAAAAAAAATAAAAAAGGAATGTATAAATTATAAATTTTTATTATAAAAATAACTTCATTATATTACGTTATTTTTCAAAAGGAGGGAGATGTAGTTTGCACATATATTGAATACCCACTGTACCGAAAGTACTTAAAGGGTGCGCACTGTAACCCTTTGTTCCAGTGTTTAGTTTTAGTTTAGTTTTAGTAGCCGAAATATGAACCGATCGCTATGGTTTAGCCCGCACACAGAGAGTGCTACCGTTGGCATAATTGTGACGAACGGACAGCATACGCATAGCTCTCGCGCCTTCACTTAAGAGCGCATAGCAACGTATATAAGTACACTCCTTTATACATAAGTATATAGGTACATAGCCGTCTCTGTGCCGCCGCCTGCGAGCAGCGCCTTACTTAGACTTAAAGAATATGGAAAAAGATCAGAGACACTTCGATCGTTGGAGCGGCACCATTGCTGCTCCAACTAAATAAAAATAAACCCGAAATAAAAACTAAAAAGAACGACTAAATTTTCATACAACATTATGAATTTTGTTTTGTTTATTGTTATTTAATTTTTGAAATGTTAATTTTGTTTTACTTTTAAGTAACAGTAATTTGATTAGGTTTTTCTGGGTTTTCCTTGTATTCTAGTAGCAAATGCTGAAACACTTCCCAGAATTCACACCAGCTATATAAGGGAATTACTAATGAATATGTAATAAGTTTTGTTTTATGATTAGCAATGTTATTTTTGCGTGGCGCATAAATAAAATACTAAATTAGGTTTTATTAAAATAAACGGTCATATAAGAGGAGGCGATAAGTTTGGGTATTTTCATGACTTGATGTCTTCAGCTCTATGAAAATTCTAACATCAATATAACCAGTTTATAGTTTTAATATAAAAGATCAACCACAATAATGGAGGCCTTTATTTTTAGTTCATTTGGGGTCAAAAAATGGTTGTGATTCATGATTATAGTAACAAGTTAGAGATCTTGTACACATTTCATATAGGTGGACATACTGATTCTTACATAACCCGACATTCAGATTATCATATGGATCTCAGAATTCAAACAAAATTTTAAGTTTGATTAATTAGTTGTTATAAGTTCTCCATTTAGTGTAAATCCAATTATTGCAAGTCGTGTTTTTTTTTCAGTTAGCCGACAATATAGCATTCCAGCTGTGTTGGCTGCCATACTCCTATTTCTGGTTAACAACGGGATTGGTAAGCGTACACCACTTTTAATAATATCGTTCATCTTCATTAATTCTAGTTTATGGTTGAGATTTTGGAAACTGGTAATACTCTTTCTAGTTGCTATCTATTTCTAGATTTGTAGTCCCGTTCTATTTGTGCACTATTTTTATTTATTTTAGTTGTATACACAGTTTTTTTAAAAGCTGTAGATAAATATAACGGCCCTGAAATTAATTTGGGAAAAATAGTTTTATTGTAGCGAAGCGATTTTGGTTTATGTAATCAGGTTTTACAACAGCACGAAAAATTCTTTCACTAAGACAAGTGTACTGTAAAACTTTTTTTTAAGGAAAAAGCTATAGTCGAGTGCCACGACTATAAGATTCCCGTGCTCAGCCACCTAGCAGCTATTTAAAATTGTGGTTATAAGGGTGGCGTCAGATTTAGGTATTTTGGTCATTTGTGGGCTTCAGAGTGGGCGTGGCACACTTTTTTGAAGTCAATCGATAAGGTTAATACATTTTAGTTAAAATTATTTTACTAGCATGAAATCTGTGAAGCCCAGAGTTTTGGTAGGTTTTAGGCATGTAGTGTGGAAAGAAAATCATTTGAAAAATGATTTATAAATTCTGTCTTACGATAAAAATATGTATTAAGACACATAAAGGTTTCCACTTTTTATATTCTTGGGAATACGAAGTGTGTTCAAAAAGTAAGGTGACTTTTCAAATTTTGCGGGCAACATATTTTTGATTATCTATTTTTTTGTTTTGTTATGTTGGTACACTCTTCCCTAACATCTGTACCAAGTTTCAATTGAATCCCCTTTTTTGTTTAGTTGTGAGAGGTGTAAAAATAACAAGTTGTTTTGCGTGCTCAGCGATTTTTTGCTCTCGAAAAGTATGGATCAAAGGATTTGCATCAAATTTTGTGTAAAAAATAAAATTAAGTGCTCCGAAACACTTGAAATGTTGACAGTGGCATACGGTGAAACTGTTCTGAGTAAAAAAATGTTTACAAGTGGTACAAACTCTTCCAAGATGGCCGGGAAGATGCCAATGACGAGCCTCGCTCTGGACGCCCAAGCACGTCAACAACTGATGAAAATGTTCAAGCAGTGAAGAAAATTGTTTTGGAAAATCGTCGAATCACTATCAGAGAAGTTGCTGAAAATGTCGGTATATCGCTGGGCTCGTGCCATGAAATTTTTTCAAACGTTTTGGGCATGAGTCGTGTGTCAGCGAAGTTTGTTCAAAAATTGCTGAATTTTGACCAAAAGAACCGTCGCATGAGCATCGCTCAAGAGCTGTTGGATGACGTCAACGACGACCCAGATTTACTCAAAAGGGTTATAACTGGTGACGAATCATGGGTATATGGTTATGATATCGAAACCAAAGCCCAATCGTCACAATGGAAGAGCCCAGGTGAGCCAAGACCGAAAAAAGCACGCCAAGTTCGATCATATGTCAATGTTTTGATCACTGTATTCTTCGATTACCATGGCGTGGTGCATCAGGAGTTCTTACCATATGGTCGTACGGTCAATAAACAGTATTATCTGGAAGTTATGCGCCGTTTGCGAGAAGCAATACGAAAGAAACCTCCAGAATTGTTGAAAAACAATTCATGGCTTTTGCATCACGATAATGCCCCTGCTCACTCATCTTTGCTGGTGAGAGATTTTTTGGCCAAAAACAACACCACAATAATGCCTAAGCTACCATATTCAAGAGCTCAAGGCTATACCGAAAAGTACTTATGGAAAGTGCTTTGAGGATTGGAAAAACCGTTGGCATAAGTGTATTGTATCTGAGGGGGATTACTTTGAAGGGGACAACATTAATATTAATAAATAAATTAATAGTTTTTCTTGAAAATACAAAGTCTCCTTACTTTTTAAACACACCTCGTATTTTAGAAATAATTTGTACTTTAATTTTTAGATAAATAAATCAAAAGAAAATAAACTAATACAGATCGTTAAAACAAATTACCTCTTATAATATATATACTTTTAATATTACATAGTACTAATTATTTCCTACGTTTTCTTCCATTTAGATAATAAAAAAGAGAGAACGCGCCGTTACTCAAATAACAAACTTTTAGAAAATATCGAACTTTAACAACATTTTTAAACTCCATGTTCCCCAAAAATTTTGTTTATCCGTACCATACGGAAGGCATTATTATTTACATTACGATATTAATTAAAATATATATTTTATATTTTACTTACTACAGAATACTTAATAATAATATAACAAGCTATGTTAAATTGGGCGTGGCACATTTTTACGACTACGACTAACAGGTATAGAAATATGTATTTAACACTTTGATTTTCCATCAAAAAACTTTATAAAACTAATTTTTAATTGTTGCCAACTAAGTTAGTAATATAGGTTTCACATAACTATTTATTTTATCAATAACCATTCCTGTTTTCTGTCAAAAAGTTAATTAAATAAAATTGTATTTTTGAAACTATTTAATTCTCAGCCAGTAAAGTAGTAGTATTAAAAGTGGGTAACTACTTTTAATACTAATGGCTGCTAACCCCCAAAACAGATTTATATTTTTTTAATATGGATTACAAGAACATCCATTTTTAAGATATTTCCATTCTTCTCTATCTAATATCCTTCTTTATTTAAATTGATTTAAAAATGTTTTGCATATTTCGGCCCCTAGCCACACCCACATTGTAACAGATTTGACTTTTTAAGTGACTCTCCCTGATTATGACCTCCCGCTTTTAAAACTTCCTCTTTTTTATTTTCAATATACTTCAAAAAGTCCTTACTGTAATGTTTTTTTTTTGTTTTTAAATTTAGGGTTTTTACTTATTAATTCATTCATCTAAAATACTGATTTGATTAAAATTCCAAACACTGAGTAGAAGACATCAAGATGCACATATAATATTTGTAGTTACATTTTCTATTCACAAATTTTCGCTGGTGATTATTATTTTTTATCAAGAATGGAATGAATTTTCTCCTGCATTGAAAACTGGTTTACAATGTAATAGAACTAACTTTAAAGGTATCTGTACTGCACAAATATTTACATCTCTTCTAATCACTTTTTACAAAAAAATTCAGAAAGCTCATCATTATCATTTTCTTTTGTATTGCAACATGATTGTAGATATAAAACTCTAAAAATATAGTTTTACGTGTATTTTAAACAACTATCAATTTCCATCTCCGTTAGCACACTAAAAAAATGTTAGTTTTAGACAACTTTAGGTTTTTCTAATCTCATTAACAAAGGGATTGCTTTAACTAGAACAATTTCAGACGTCAGTTATATGGCACATTACATTGGGGCTCTTACCCAAACAACATAGAGCCGAGAGCTAATTTCCAAATAACTCTTACAGACCAGAGATATATGCGTAATCAGCTACTTCTGTCAAGTACTCCTCCAAATTATTCCCACTCAAATCAGTATCACTCAATCTTTTTTGAACGGAAGCTGAATACATACAAGCCGATATTGTAAACATAGGATATTGTGAACATAAAAAAAGCTCCCAAGAGCTAAGAGATCATGAAGATCCCTAAAGTCCACTTATGTTAACACCAATATGCGGATGAATTTAGATTTCAGATTTAATTTACAAATTGCATCATTCTTATTTGGGACTCTTTTGAGTCGAGCAGAGCAATCCGTTTTTGAGTACCGAATCGAGCAGTTGAATAAATCGAGTTAAAGTAAAAGAAAAGTAAATAAAATAAGTTTGATCTATTAAAAATTTTTACTAGGGAATAAATATTTATAAAAATAAAAAAATAAAATTTTTATCAAATAAATTGGCGGTCAACGTGGGGCCGAGTGATTAAAATATTGGAAAACAAAGCTTTAAAATATTTGCTAAACTAGTTTTAAAGTGAAAAAGGAATTTAGCGCGGCAAAAAACTAGATACAATCGACTAAAATATAAAGCTTTTTTGATAAAAATAAGGAGGAATACCCTTAAAATTGAAAGAACAGACAAATAATAAAATAGTTTGTGTTGATCAATAAAAGCTAAATAATCCCAAATGACAAAATAGTGATCGTAAGAAGAAAATCACTGCTCGGACCATATATAAAATAAAAATAAACAAAAACCATCAAAACATATAAGAATCAGTAAAAAACCATTTGATTCAACAACATAAACAAAAACCATCAAAACATATAAGAATCAGTAAAAAACCATTTGATTCAGAAAAACCATCGGCAAACAAAATATTTAAAGAAAACAGGCTGAAGCGCAAACTCTCACGAAAAATAAAGATTGAAAAAGAAGGAAGATCCCAAGTAAAAAATCTGTAAGCCAAAAAAGATGGACGACCACATGTAGAATCATCAACCAAAGAGGGATGATCCCAACAGGATCAGCTAACAACAAGAAGAAAAATCAGCAGGACAATTCGTATGTGATAATATTTATACCCTTGCACAGGGTATAATGATTTCAGTCAGAAGTTTGCAACGCACGTTTCCGACACCATAAAGTATATATATTCTTGATCAGCGTCACAAGACGAGTCGATCTAGCCATGTCCGTCTGTCCGTCCGTTTCTACGCAAACTAGTCCCTCAGTTTTAAAGCTATCGGGCTGAAACTTTCCCAAAAGTCTTCTTTCTATTGCAGGTAGTATAAAAGTCGGAACCGGATCGGACAGCTATATCTTACAGCTCCCATAGAAACTATCGGGGAAAAATTAAAAAAAAAATTATATCTTTCGTGTTTTTTAACATATACCTTTCTATGCTTGGATATAACATTTTTAAATTAGTTCTTAATTTCGAATTAAATTGTATCAAAATCGGACGACTATATCATATAGCTCCCATAGGAACAATCGGAAAATTTGTGGTAAAATAATATTGAAAAATTATATCTTCGGTGTTTTTTAACATATATACTCCTACGCTTGGAAATAACATTTTTTATTTGGTTTTGAACTTTGAATTAAATTTTATCAATATCGGACGACTATATCAAATAGCTGCCATAGGAACGATCGGAAAATTAGTAGGAAAACGTGAAATAAAAATTATTTCTTTTGTGTTTTTTAACATATAACCTTATAAGCTTGAAAATAACATTTTTTAATTAGTTCTGTCATAGGAACGATCGGATAATTGGTGGGAAATTATGTGAAACAAATTATATCTTTGGGGCTTTTTGACATATTATCTTATTATATTGGGAATATAAATTTTTATATTTTTAAGAATTTCGAATTCAATTTAATAAAATTATTGATTATTTTTTATAACTGCAAGGGTATACAAACCTAAGCTTGGCAAAGTTAATTTCCTTTCTTGTTTTTTTTATTATAGTTGAAATTTTCATGTTTAAATATGCAAAAGTCACATATATAATTATGCAAGCATACATACATATATATTTTCTTAAATGGATGTGTATAACTAGTAGACGCATATTCCAATGTGCTCTAAGTGTGCATTTTCATTTGTTCATTGCGGGTTGTCTGGTTAATACTTAAATGTATTACTTATTTATTAACAAAAACCATGGGTTATTGGCCCAGACTTGAATAAATAGTAATGCTTTGACTGTTACCATGTAAAAGTGTATAACAGTGAACTAGTGATATGTGTGTGTGTGCATACAAATATGCAATTCTACATATGTATGTACATATATGTACATGCGGAGCAGTCCATAAACAAAAAGAAACGATTACTGACCAATAGAAAAAATTAAAAATTGAATTGTTTTTGTTTAATTTTTGATAACGCTGCGACAAATTCGCTGAAAAACATTTTTTTCTACTTACACAGAAGAAGCACGCATACATTTAACCATTCCGCCGGGATCTTTCTAGAGGCGCTTCGACAAATTTGCCGCGAATTTCCGCTTTGCGGTGGGACGGTGTTACCAGACAGTGCTGCTGCTGAAAGACATTGTTGCTGGACAGTGTTAAGAAATATTATTGCTATTGGTAGAAATTGTTCCAGTGAAAAGTTGTTGGAAATTATTGCTTTAAAAAGTTGCTTGAAATTGTTGCTGAGGAAAGTTGCCAGGTAGTTGTTGCGTTATAAAGGGAAAATAAATATCAAACCGTTTGACGGTGACAAATATTCAATATTTTAGAGTAAGAGCGCTGTTAAAAGAGCATAGATGAAACGCATTAAGAAGTGACTGATGAGATAAAAAAAGCAGAACGAAAAGCAAAAAGTTTAATAATTGAATACTTAAGTGATAAGAGGTGCAAAAAACATCGATGAAAACATCGATGCATCGATGTTTTTTGAATTTTCCAAAACATCGATGTTTTTTTGACCATCGATGTTTTTGTGCTGTCACTATCAAGAAAACAAGCAAAGAAGACGTACGTAAATGAGCAGATTTTGTTATTTTTGAAATATATTATTAAAGTTATTCTTTTGCAGGAATAAAACAATCGATTAGTGGTGCAGGCGACGGCAGAAAGATGGACAAATTCCTGATGCGTAAGTATTGTTTAAAGTAACTTACAATTTGTGCAAATGCAGTCACATGTCGTACATATTTGCGTTTATATGTATGTGAGGCAACTGCGCCTACATTTTACATGTGACTGCTCTTATGTTCTTGTTTGGTTAAGAACTGAACCGAAGTGCTACATATATGTATATATAAGCTATTACTGAAATACATTTTGTATGTTTTAGAATCAACAAAGGAAAACTGTGACGCTCCTTCTCATTAATTATTCCCATGAAATGCGAAATGCAAATGCAAATTTCAAGTCTAAAGAACACTTTTAAAACACCGGAAGTGATACTAGCTTTTGATGCCATAGATGGACGTTTTACAGAGCGTTTTGCCCACTATGAAACCCGCACCGTGCCACAGATTGCCACTATAATTGACCTTAGGTTCAAGAAACTTGGTCTGCACCGGAAAACCCTGCACCAACAAATCCGGCCGAATCTTCTGCTTTTTTCCGAAACTTGCAACCGAAATTGCATCCCAAAACAGGTACAGCTCGTTCTGAAGCCATTGTGATGCTCAGGCAGCATATGGAAACTGCGAACGAACCTGAAGTCTGCGAGCCTTTGCAGTATTGGAATGTAAGTTTCAAAATTGTGTTGCCATTATTTTTTTATTAATTATTTATACTTTCAGGAGTCTTCGAACAGTATGGCGGCCTTCAAAGAGAGAGTAAAAAAAATTTATGTGTGTGCCTGCCACGTCCTGCGAGTCTGAAAAAGCCTTTAGCAAAGCTGGACAAATTATTTCCGACCGCAGGACCAGCCTTAACCCAGATATTGTTGATAAATTAATGTTTATCAACAAAAATTACCAATATCTGAATAACCAATGATCTCATTTGTTGTTATTAATTAAAGGCAAAAGAAATAAATATTTGTTTTTTAACCGTATGTCTATTTATCTATTTAACTTATTTAAAAAATATTTTTTTAATTTTTAATAACATCGATGTTTTATCGATGTTTTGGGAAAAACATCGAAAAACATCGATGTCACCATACATCGATGTTTTTGCACCTCTATAAGTGATGCCTTCTTATCTTTTGGTAACAATGAGAGCACTGCTAAGCAGATTTTTGCAAATTCAAATGCAATTTACGAGAAAAGAAGCTTGGCTTTGCAACTATATCTGCGAAAGAAACTTTAAGCCATGAAATTAAAAGGTGGCTCTTCACCCCTCAATCATTTTAACTTCTTCGATGTCCTCATTACTGAACTTATCGCATCATGAGCTAAATGATATGAATAAAATTTCCAGTTATGATGCACTTATAACGGCAATAGAGACTCTATCTGAAGATAACTTTACATTAGCTTTTGTAAAAACTCGACTTCTTGCCCAAGAGATAAAGCTTAGAAGTATTAGTAATGATACGAGTGTTAAAGTCTTGCAAGCAGTATGTAAAAAAGAGTTCAAAGATATAAAATTTAAAAATAATCCAACGCAGAAGTTCAAGAAAAAACTGTTCAAGCCAAGTTTCAACCCGAAACCAAAATGTTTTGCATTGCGGTAAGCCAGGTCATTTAAAGAAGGATTGTTTCTTTTTAAAAAGGCAGCCAAATCAGAATTTTTATGAAAACAAAAGAAAGGAAGGGCAGTCTCAGATGGCAACAGCAGCAACAACCCAACCAGATAGTAGTTTTGTCTTCATGTTGAGAAATGCAACTTCCAATACAAGGACAAACGAGCCTGCGTTTATACTAGACTCAGGAGCATCAGACCGCCTAATAAATGACACAGCATTGTTCTCCGAATATGCCATCAAATGTGAAAATCGAGATTGCCAAACGCAGAGAGTTTATCTACGCTGCAGCCAAGGAAGTTGTCAATATTACCAGCTGCGGAAACCAATTCACCTTGCAAAACGTTTTGTATTGCAAGGATATCCCACACAACCTACTACCGGTAGAGAAAATGCAGGATACAGGCATGACCATTGAATTTAAACCTGGAGGTGTAAATATATCTTAATCTAAATTGGCCTTTAATGGAATCTTTGAGTACAATGTACCTATTATACAATTTCAATTGAACAGTAAAATATTTACGTCTTAAATTTCAAATAGTGCTGAGTATCGATTATGGCATGAAAGATTAGGTCACATTAGGTCAAATTTTTAGAAATACAACGAAATAGTCTTTTTAAAGATACTAATATTTTAAGCAATATTAATTTAAACCATGAATTATGCCATTTATATGGCAAGCAATCAAAGCGAAGAGCGAGGCTCAGTTCGGAAAGTTTGTAACAGGTAGAAGAAAGCGTTTTCGACCTTATAAAGTATATTGATTCTTGATCAGGATCACTAGGCGAGTTGATCTAGCCATGTCCGTCTGTCTGTCTGTACAAAAATTTTAACTGAAATGTATTTGTCTCATCAATACCTATCGATTAACCCAACAAATTGTGCCACGTTCACTGTAACGCCTACCAACCGCCCAAAACTGTGGTGGCTACAATTGTCGCGATAGAAAATTTTTTTTTGCTAAAACGTATTTGTCTTATCAATACTACCGATTGACCCAAAAAAAAATTGGCCACGCCACTCTAACGCCGACAAACCGCCACAGTTGCCATTCTAGAATTCTTTTTTTTGACGAAATTTATTTGTTTCATTAAAATCTTTCGATTGACTTAAAAAAATATTTGGCACGCCCACTCTAACGCCCCAAACTGCTAAAAACGCTTGAAGCTGTCTGCCGCCATAACATATACCAAAATAGCCGGTAGATGGCGATTTAGATTATTTCTTTGCTGCTTATATATCTCCATTTTAATTTTTCTCCCTCAAGCTCAGTGACGGGTATCTGATAGTCGAGGCACTCGGCTATATCATTCTTCTGACGAAGCCATTGCCAACTGCACGGTTTATTTCCCTAAGAAGCCAGCTGTGACTTTCTGAATAAAATAATTACTAACTATGTGAACTATTGCTGAAAATGCATCACCTTTTGTTGTTAATTTCAATTTTCATACTTACTATGTCTTAAGTAATTGAATCGAATTCGTATACTTGGTAATTTTTTTAAGTTGATGTCATGAAGTTCTTGTCATTAATTTCAATTTTCATATTTGCTAATAATCTCAAGTAATTGAACTGAGTTTATATCCTGTTTAATTCCATTTATCCAAACCTTTACTTATGTTAACTTTTTTGGCGAATGAAATAAAGAAACAAATTAAAACTAAAGTACAAACTCGTGTCAAGAATCGAAGTGATAATCAATGTAACTTTTGATTCGGCGTGTTGAAATTTGCGTGCTCAAATATGCAAAAGTCACATAGATAATTATGCAAGCATACATATATATTTGCCTAAATGTATGTGTAAAACAAGTAGACGCACATTCCAATGTGCTCCTTCTTTCTCGCCTGTTCGTTGTTTTTTTGCCCTCTCGATATTCTTACTCACTTCTTTTCTGGCGTTGAGAGCGTGCAGTTCAAAAAACCTAAGTGTGCATTATTATTTGTTCATTGCGGGTTGTGTGGTTAATACTTAATTGTATTACTTATTTATTATCAAAAACCATAATTATTATATAGAAAATTTGTAAAAAAAAAGAAAATAAAAAACGAAGTGGAAGAATTAATTTATTATTTAAAAAAAATTCTGAAGATGTCACAATCTTTAAACAGTTGGTCTGAAACAACTACAAGACTCCACATGAATCCGCCTCAAGAACTAACCAATTATTTAACGGTAATAGGATAATATGCCAGAGGGAGTGAAATATTTCGTTTGTGCCCAATCGGAGGGGGTAGGCGACTGCTGAATGTCTCCTTGATACAAGGGGGTGTAATGAGCACCTTGTCGCTGGCACGGGGTTGCGCGATAGGTTTGTTAAACGGGGTATATGATAGTTAGAACATTTCGCGGTACAAGGGCTTATCGTGATCGCCTTGTCGCTGTCACGGGGATGCAAAGGATGATCCGGGATTTGGACGCGGGTTAAATCGCTCCGCTAGACATGGGGGGTAGTGAGCACTTTATCGCTGGCACGGGAATCGGATATACGGACAATCTCGTCGATGCCTTTATTGTTCTGTTGATTAGGGCTTAAATATGATTTGACCTAACGTTAGTATATAAGATATCTGCTGTGTACGTCGTTCACGTTGAGGGCAACTTTGGTCTACTTTGGTTGACCGACCGAGGTGACCCCATTTCTTTTTGATGACTGTGTAAGCGGTGCTAAATGTTACCACCTGCTGCTGTGTCAACAATACCCGGGCTGGTGATGTCTGCGCTTTGTTGTGGCTGGTCGTTGTTCCGTGTAAGCAGTGCAGTGATGACGATCTGAGTCAAATGATATACGTCGTATTCTTCCTCGTCAACTAGTGGTACCTTTCTATAGAATATCAGAGTTTCGTCTAACTCCTGGACTTCGGAGACCATCACCTGACATTTCATCCGTAGTGGTTTTCATCACATTTATTGTACTATCTAAGATTGACGTCTAATTTTTCAGTAAATGTGTATTGTATCTTGAGAATGACATCCTCCATATTTTGTGCATACTTAGAGTCCAGCACCCCAAATAGTCCATTGGCGAGATTCTCCACCTGATTTAGAGCTCCTCTCCGTTGCCGATGATGATCGAACAGTTGTTGGTCATCATATAACTCGCTTGCCTCTTGTTTGACTAAATTAACTACTGTTGGGCGGGATACGCTACAGCCTTACTAGAGTCTGCCATAATTGCCACAGCACGGGTGGTGTTGGCCAGGCATTATGAGTCGGCACATAACCTTGGGCATCTTCGAACAACTTCTTTAAATATTCAGCTGCCTACCTGATCGTCCAGTGGTAGTATTGCCAGTCGATGAATTGCTTTCGTGAATTCTTCTGCTGACATCCGGAGGTTGACGACTCTGACTTTCCCGTTCTTTCCAGTGTGTACCGTTACCACTCTTACTAGTGGCCATTGCAATGGTGGTATATCATCTTTAAGTCTCCTACGGTCACTGCCTTTCGTTTCCTTGTCCATTTTGATCGATTTCAAAAATCCTGCCTGACCTTGTCTATCTGTTTCCATCTGGTTATCTTATTTCCTTTATATGAATATCGGAAGATGCAGTCAGAGTACCTTGTCGCTGGCACGGGGTTGCGCGATAGGTTTGTTAAACGGGGTATATGATAGTTAGAACATTTCGCGGTACAAGGGCTTATCGTGATCGCCTTGTCGCTGTCACGGGGATGCAAAGGATGATCCGGGATTTGGACGCGGGTTAAATCGCTCCGCTAGACATGGGGGGTAGTGAGCACTTTATCGCTGGCACGGGAATCGGATATACGGACAATCTCGTCGATGCCTTTATTGTTCTGTTGATTAGGGCTTAAATATGATTTGACCTAACGTTAGTATATAAGATATCTGCTGTGTACGTCGTTCACGTTGAGGGCAACTTTGGTCTACTTTGGTTGACCGACCGAGGTGACCCCATTTCTTTTTGATGACTGTGTAAGCGGTGCTAAATGTTACCACCTGCTGCTGTGTCAACAATACCCGGGCTGGTGATGTCTGCGCTTTGTTGTGGCTGGTCGTTGTTCCGTGTAAGCAGTGCAGTGATGACGATCGGAGTCAAATGATATACGTCGTATTCTTCCTCGTCAACTAGTGGTACCTTTCTATAGAATATCAGAGTTTCGTCTAACTCCTGGACTTCGGAGACCATCACCTGATATAAGGCATGCAGGGTGTCCTGAGTCACAGCTAGCCGTCTTCCTTTTGGCAGTTCAGCCTGAATCTTTATAAGCTCTTCTCGCAGTTGCGTTACGGAGATTAGAGCTGTGCTAACTACACCTCTTGTTAGCTCAGTTACGATATTAATCTCGGCTGTATGCGCCCTCTTGATGTGGCCTGCTATTAGTGTTAGCTCTGATGTTATTTGGGCTATGATTCCAGTCCTTATAGTATTCTCTAGATTAGTGACTTGTGCTTTCATGTGTCTAATCCTATGTTACATTTCATCCGTAGTGGTTTTCATCACATTTATTGTACTATCTAAGATTGACGTCTAATTTTTCAGTAAATGTGTATTGTATCCTCCATGTTTTGTGCATACTTAGAGTCCAGCACCCCAAATAGTCCATTGGCGAGATTCTCCACCTGATTTAGAGCTCCTCTCCGTTGCCGATGATGATCGAACAGTTGTTGGTCATCATATAACTCGCTTGCCTCTTGTTTGACTAAATTAACTACTGTTGGGCGGGATACGCTACAGCCTTACTAGAGTCTGCCATAATTGCCACAGCACGGGTGGTGTTGGCCAGGCATTATGAGTCGGCACATAACCTTGGGCATCTTCGAACAACTTCTTTAAATATTCAGCTGCCTACCTGATCGTCCAGTGGTAGTATTGCCAGTCGATGAATTGCTTTCGTGAATTCTTCTGCTGACATCCGGAGGTTGACGACTCTGACTTTCCCGTTCTTTCCAGTGTATACCGTTACCACTCTTACTAGTGGCCATTGCAATGGTGGTATATCATCTTTAGGTCTCCTACGGCCACTGCCTTTCGTTTCCTTGTCCATTTTGATCGATTTCAAAAATCCTGCCTGACCTTGTCTATCTGTTTCCATCTGGTTATCTTATTTCCTTTATATGAATATCGGAAGATGCAGTCAGAGTACCTTGTCGCTGGCACGGGGTTGCGCGATAGGTTTGTTAAACGGGGTATATGATAGTTAGAACATTTCGCGGTACAAGGGCTTATCGTGATCGCCTTGTCGCTGTCACGGGGATGCAAAGGATGATCCGGGATTTGGACGCGGGTTAAATCGCTCCGCTAGACATGGGGGGTAGTGAGCACTTTATCGCTGGCACGGGAATCGGATATACGGACAATCTCGTCGATGCCTTTATTGTTCTGTTGATTAGGGCTTAAATATGATTTGACCTAACGTTAGTATATAAGATATCTGCTGTGTACGTCGTTCACGTTGAGGGCAACTTTGGTCTACTTTGGTTGACCGACCGAGGTGACCCCATTTCTTTTTGATGACTGTGTAAGCGGTGCTAAATGTTACCACCTGCTGCTGTGTCAACAATACCCGGGCTGGTGATGTCTGCGCTTTGTTGTGGCTGGTCGTTGTTCCGTGTAAGCAGTGCAGTGATGACGATCGGAGTCAAATGATATACGTCGTATTCTTCCTCGTCAACTAGTGGTACCTTTCTATAGAATATCAGAGTTTCGTCTAACTCCTGGACTTCGGAGACCATCACCTGATATAAGGCATGCAGGGTGTCCTGAGTCACAGCTAGCCGTCTTCCTTTTGGCAGTTCAGCCTGAATCTTTATAAGCTCTTCTCGCAGTTGCGTTACGGAGATTAGAGCTGTGCTAACTACACCTCTTGTTAGCTCAGTTACGATATTAATCTCGGCTGTATGCGCCCTCTTGATGTGGCCTGCTATTAGTGTTAGCTCTGATGTTATTTGGGCTATGATTCCAGTCCTTATAGTATTCTCTAGATTAGTGACTTGTGCTTTCATGTGTCTAATCCTATGTTACATTTCATCCGTAGTGGTTTTCATCACATTTATTGTACTATCTAAGATTGACGTCTAATTTTTCAGTAAATGTGTATTGTATCCTCCATGTTTTGTGCATACTTAGAGTCCAGCACCCCAAATAGTCCATTGGCGAGATTCTCCACCTGATTTAGAGCTCCTCTCCGTTGCCGATGATGATCGAACAGTTGTTGGTCATCATATAACTCGCTTGCCTCTTGTTTGACTAAATTAACTACTGTTGGGCGGGATACGCTACAGCCTTACTAGAGTCTGCCATAATTGCCACAGCACGGGTGGTGTTGGCCAGGCATTATGAGTCGGCACATAACCTTGGGCATCTTCGAACAACTTCTTTAAATATTCAGCTGCCTGCCTGATCGTCCAGTGGTAGTATTGCCAGTCGATGAATTGCTTTCGTGAATTCTTCTGCTGACATCAGGAGGTTGACGACTCTGACTTTCCCGTTCTTTCCAGTGTGTACCGTTACCACTCTTACTAGTGGCCATTGCAATGGTGGTATATCATCTTTAAGTCTTCTACGGCCACTGCCTTTCGTTTCCTTGTGCATTTTGACCGATTTCAAAAATCCTGCCTGACCTTGTCTATATGTTTCCATCTGGTTATCTTACTTCCTTTATATGAATATAGGAAGATGCAGTCAGAGTACCTTGTCGCTGGCACGGGGTTGCGCGATAGGTTTGTTAAACGGGGTATATGATAGTTAGAACATTTCGCGGTACAAGGGCTTATCGTGATCGCCTTGTCGCTGTCACGGGGATGCAAAGGATGATCCGGGATTTGGACGCGGGTTAAATCGCTCCGCTAGACATGGGGGGTAGTGAGCACTTTATCGCTGGCACGGGAATCGGATATACGGACAATCTCGTCGATGCCTTTATTGTTCTGTTGATTAGGGCTTAAATATGATTTGACCTAACGTTAGTATATAAGATATCTGCTGTGTACGTCGTTCACGTTGAGGGCAACTTTGGTCTACTTTGGTTGACCGACCGAGGTGACCCCATTTCTTTTTGATGACTGTGTAAGCGGTGCTAAATGTTACCACCTGCTGCTGTGTCAACAATACCCGGGCTGGTGATGTCTGCGCTTTGTTGTGGCTGGTCGTTGTTCCGTGTAAGCAGTGCAGTGATGACGATCTGAGTCAAATGATATACGTCGTATTCTTCCTCGTCAACTAGTGGTACCTTTCTATAGAATATCAGAGTTTCGTCTAACTCCTGGACTTCGGAGACCATCACCTGACATTTCATCCGTAGTGGTTTTCATCACATTTATTGTACTATCTAAGATTGACGTCTAATTTTTCAGTAAATGTGTATTGTATCTTGAGAATGACATCCTCCATGTTTTGTGCATACTTAGAGTCCAGCACCCCAAATAGTCCATTGGCGAGATTCTCCACCTGATTTAGAGCTCCTCTCCGTTGCCGATGATGATCGAACAGTTGTTGGTCATCATATAACTCGCTTGCCTCTTGTTTGAGTAAATTAGCTACTGTTGGGCGGGATACGCTACAGCCTTACTAGAGTCTGCCATAATTGCCACAGCACGGGTGGTGTTGGCCAGGCATTATGAGTCGGCACATAACCTTGGGCATCTTCGAACAACTTCTTTAAATATTCAGCTGCCTGCCTGATCGTCCAGTGGTAGTATTGCCAGTCGATGAATTGCTTTCGTGAATTCTTCTGCTGACATCCGGAGGTTGACGACTCTGACTTTCCCGTTCTTTCCAGTGTGTACCGTTACCACTCTTACTAGTGGCCATTGCAATGGTGGTATATCATCTTTAAGTCTTCTACGGCCACTGCCTTTCGTTTCCTTGTGCATTTTGACCGATTTCAAAAATCCTGCCTGACCTTGTCTATATGTTTCCATCTGGTTATCTTACTTCCTTTATATGAATATAGGAAGATGCAGTCAGAGTACCTTGTCGCTGGCACGGGGTTGCGCGATAGGTTTGTTAAACGGGGTATATGATAGTTAGAACATTTCGCGGTACAAGGGCTTATCGTGATCGCCTTGTCGCTGTCACGGGGATGCAAAGGATGATCCGGGATTTGGACGCGGGTTAAATCGCTCCGCTAGACATGGGGGGTAGTGAGCACTTATCGCTGGCACGGGAATCGGATATACGGACAATCTCGTCGATGCCTTTATTGTTCTGTTGATTAGGGCTTAAATATGATTTGACCTAACGTTAGTATATAAGATATCTGCTGTGTACGTCGTTCACGTTGAGGGCAACTTTGGTCTACTTTGGTTGACCGACCGAGGTGACCCCATTTCTTTTTGATGACTGTGTAAGCGGTGCTAAATGTTACCACCTGCTGCTGTGTCAACAATACCCGGGCTGGTGATGTCTGCGCTTTGTTGTGGCTGGTCGTTGTTCCGTGTAAGCAGTGCAGTGATGACGATCTGAGTCAAATGATATACGTCGTATTCTTCCTCGTCAACTAGTGGTACCTTTCTATAGAATATCAGAGTTTCGTCTAACTCCTGGACTTCGGAGACCATCACCTGACATTTCATCCGTAGTGGTTTTCATCACATTTATTGTACTATCTAAGATTGACGTCTAATTTTTCAGTAAATGTGTATTGTATCTTGAGAATGACATCCTCCATGTTTTGTGCATACTTAGAGTCCAGCACCCCAAATAGTCCATTGGCGAGATTCTCCACCTGATTTAGAGCTCCTCTCCGTTGCCGATGATGATCGAACAGTTGTTGGTCATCATATAACTCGCTTGCCTCTTGTTTGAGTAAATTAGCTACTGTTGGGCGGGATACGCTACAGCCTTACTAGAGTCTGCCATAATTGCCACAGCACGGGTGGTGTTGGCCAGGCATTATGAGTCGGCACATAACCTTGGGCATCTTCGAACAACTTCTTTAAATATTCAGCTGCCTGCCTGATCGTCCAGTGGTAGTATTGCCAGTCGATGAATTGCTTTCGTGAATTCTTCTGCTGACATCCGGAGGTTGACGACTCTGACTTTCCCGTTCTTTCCAGTGTGTACCGTTACCACTCTTACTAGTGGCCATTGCAATGGTGGTATATCATCTTTAAGTCTTCTACGGCCACTGCCTTTCGTTTCCTTGTGCATTTTGACCGATTTCAAAAATCCTGCCTGACCTTGTCTATATGTTTCCATCTGGTTATCTTACTTCCTTTATATGAATATAGGAAGATGCAGTCAGAGTACCTTGTCGCTGGCACGGGGTTGCGCGATAGGTTTGTTAAACGGGGTATATGATAGTTAGAACATTTCGCGGTACAAGGGCTTATCGTGATCGCCTTGTCGCTGTCACGGGGATGCAAAGGATGATCCAGGATTTGGACGCGGGTTAAATCGCTTCGCTAGACATGTGGGGTAGTGAGCACCTTATCGCTGGCACGGGAATCGGATATACGGACAATCTCGTCGATGCCTTTATTGTTCTGTTGATTAGGGCTTAAGTATGATTTGACCTAACGTTAGTATATAAGATATCTGCTGTGTACGTCGTTCACGTTGAGGGCAACTTTGGTCCACTTTGGTTGACCGACCGAGGTGACCCCATTTCTTTTTGATGACTGTGTAAGCGGTGCTAAATGTTACCACCTGCTGCTGTGTCAACAATACCAGGGCTGGTGATGTCTGCGCTTTGTTGTGGCTGGTCGTTGTTCGGTGTAAGCAGTGCACTGAACAACTGGTCGTGTAAAAAAACGAGAATAAGCTTTAATTTTTTGCCAGTTGTTGATATGTTGCTCGTTCCGTATACTTATCTACTGTTTCAGTTTGCATACGGGAGGACGACCCGTCTGCCACAAGGATTTTATCGCATTTATCCTGGTCCAAGCTGCTTCGTCGGGGACATGTACTGTGCACCCGTAGTCCGATTGACTTCAGTGCCTCCTTTTACTGGATGATGGGTCCGTTTTGGTTTTAGGACGTGATGTCGTGTCCCTTCACCGTAGTATCAGCTCTATCTTGCGTGCCGACGTGTCCTGGGATGATGATTCAGATTCTGGTTTTGAATGAATCCGATCCATATGTACTTAAACTTAATAAAGTTGCTGAGTTTTCCTACTCATTTATGTCTTCTTTCCCTCTTTTTTTCTGAGGTTTCATATATCATCTAAAATGCCCGTGTTATGCCCGTTGCGTTTTATGGAACTTGAACTCTACCTGTATCTCCAATTCTTGCTCTTTACTGACTAACACTCCTGGGTTTTATATATGCTACCACCATCTTACGGTCTTGATTAGTTCTTCATGTGGACCTGTTATAGATGGCCTGCGTGGCCAGTGACGGTGGAACCTGGCTCGGTTATCTTTCTTCCTCAAGGCCGTTTTGCTGTTGTCCGGTTGGCCGTGCTTGCTGTTACCCTGCGTGATCGTCCAGTGCCTGTTGCTGATCCGCTGGCTATGTACTACGATTTGTTCAGTGACTCGGGTCATGAGCTATGTTCCTCCTTTTTTTTTTAATAAATATATAAATAATAAATATATATTTTGTTCTATTCTGTATTCACTTATGTGTGTACATGATGATCTGTTTCGTGGTGATCTTTTGAAGGATCCTTTTTGTTTCCCTAGACTTGTTGATGAGGACAACAACTGCTGCTTGGTATCTCAATTGAATGGGTGACCATTGTTGCCGTGCTTTTTTCTATTGTCTATTGGATGGACGGGTAACGTAATCACAGGACTCGTCGCAATGCAGTCGGCCTTGATTGTCAAGATTCCACCATTTCGGACCTGTATTTTTCTTCATTCTTAACTACAAACATAGGCTAGCGTTGTTTTCTTTGTGTTACCAAAAATCCATGCGTTTGGAACATCGAGAGGATACTATATGCATGTTGTGTTGATTTTTTAGGGACCACAAACCATTTTTTGTCCACCGTGAATTGCCGCCAGCGTTCATTTTAATTATTCGTGTGATGTCCCTTACGTTGTTTTCCTTACATTGCACAATACCGGTCCTCTTGAAATTTTTGTGCATTGATTCAAGTCATTCATGGTTAATGCAAATTGATGGTCCCTATCACCAATCGCGAGATACTTAGTGTCTGTCTTTCTTTCAAGTATCTGACCTTGGATGACGATCGGAGTCAAATGATATACGTCGTATTCTTCCTCGTCAACTAGTGGTACCTTTCTATAGAATATCAGAGTTTCGTCTAACTCCTGGACTTCGGAGACCATCACCTGATATAAGGCATGCAGGGTGTCCTGAGTCACAGCTAGCCGTCTTCCTTTTGGCAGTTCAGCCTGAATCTTTATAAGCTCTTCTCGCAGTTGCGTTACGGAGATTAGAGCTGTGCTAACTACACCTCTTGTTAGCTCAGTTACGATATTAATCTCGGCTGTATGCGCCCTCTTGATGTGGCCTGCTATTAGTGTTAGCTCTGATGTTATTTGGGCTATGATTCCAGTCCTTATAGTATTCTCTAGATTAGTGACTTGTGCTTTCATGTGTCTAATCCTATGTTACATTTCATCCGTAGTGGTTTTCATCACATTTATTGTACTATCTAAGATTGACGTCTAATTTTTCAGTAAATGTGTATTGTATCCTCCATGTTTTGTGCATACTTAGAGTCCAGCACCCCAAATAGTCCATTGGCGAGATTCTCCACCTGATTTAGAGCTCCTCTCCGTTGCCGATGATGATCGAACAGTTGTTGGTCATCATATAACTCGCTTGCCTCTTGTTTGACTAAATTAACTACTGTTGGGCGGGATACGCTACAGCCTTACTAGAGTCTGCCATAATTGCCACAGCACGGGTGGTGTTGGCCAGGCATTATGAGTCGGCACATAACCTTGGGCATCTTCGAACAACTTCTTTAAATATTCAGCTGCCTACCTGATCGTCCAGTGGTAGTATTGCCAGTCGATGAATTGCTTTCGTGAATTCTTCTGCTGACATCCGGAGGTTGACGACTCTGACTTTCCCGTTCTTTCCAGTGTATACCGTTACCACTCTTACTAGTGGCCATTGCAATGGTGGTATATCATCTTTAGGTCTCCTACGGCCACTGCCTTTCGTTTCCTTGTCCATTTTGATCGATTTCAAAAATCCTGCCTGACCTTGTCTATCTGTTTCCATCTGGTTATCTTATTTCCTTTATATGAATATCGGAAGATGCAGTCAGAGTACCTTGTCGCTGGCACGGGGTTGCGCGATAGGTTTGTTAAACGGGGTATATGATAGTTAGAACATTTCGCGGTACAAGGGCTTATCGTGATCGCCTTGTCGCTGTCACGGGGATGCAAAGGATGATCCGGGATTTGGACGCGGGTTAAATCGCTCCGCTAGACATGGGGGGTAGTGAGCACTTTATCGCTGGCACGGGAATCGGATATACGGACAATCTCGTCGATGCCTTTATTGTTCTGTTGATTAGGGCTTAAATATGATTTGACCTAACGTTAGTATATAAGATATCTGCTGTGTACGTCGTTCACGTTGAGGGCAACTTTGGTCTACTTTGGTTGACCGACCGAGGTGACCCCATTTCTTTTTGATGACTGTGTAAGCGGTGCTAAATGTTACCACCTGCTGCTGTGTCAACAATACCCGGGCTGGTGATGTCTGCGCTTTGTTGTGGCTGGTCGTTGTTCCGTGTAAGCAGTGCAGTGATGACGATCTGAGTCAAATGATATACGTCGTATTCTTCCTCGTCAACTAGTGGTACCTTTCTATAGAATATCAGAGTTTCGTCTAACTCCTGGACTTCGGAGACCATCACCTGACATTTCATCCGTAGTGGTTTTTATCACATTTATTGTACTATCTAAGATTGACGTCTAATTTTTCAGTAAATGTGTATTGTATCTTGAGAATGACATCCTCCATATTTTGTGCATACTTAGAGTCCAGCACCCCAAATAGTCCATTGGCGAGATTCTCCACCTGATTTAGAGCTCCTCTCCGTTGCCGATGATGATCGAACAGTTGTTGGTCATCATATAACTCGCTTGCCTCTTGTTTGACTAAATTAACTACTGTTGGGCGGGATACGCTACAGCCTTACTAGAGTCTGCCATAATTGCCACAGCACGGGTGGTGTTGGCCAGGCATTATGAGTCGGCACATAACCTTGGGCATCTTCGAACAACTTCTTTAAATATTCAGCTGCCTGCCTGATCGTCCAGTGGTAGTATTGCCAGTCGATGAATTGCTTTCGTGAATTCTTCTGCTGACATCCGGAGGTTGACGACTCTGACTTTCCCGTTCTTTCCAGTGTGTACCGTTACCACTCTTACTAGTGGCCATTGCAATGGTGGTATATCATCTTTAAGTCTCCTACGGCCACTGCCTTTCGTTTCCTTGTGCATTTTGACCGATTTCAAAAATCCTGCCTGACCTTGTCTATCTGTTTCCATCTGGTTATCTTACTTCCTTTATATGAATATAGGAAGATGCAGTCAGAGTACCTTGTCGCTGGCACGGGGTTGCGCGATAGGTTTGTTAAACGGGGTATATGATAGTTAGAACATTTCGCGGTACAAGGGCTTATCGTGATCGCCTTGTCGCTGTCACGGGGATGCAAAGGATGATCCAGGATTTGGACGCGGGTTAAATCGCTCCGCTAGACATGGGGGGTAGTGAGCACCTTATCGCTGGCACGGGAATCGGATATACGGACAATCTCGTCGATGCCTTTATTGTTCTGTTGATTAGGGCTTAAATATGATTTGACCTAACGTTAGTATATAAGATATCTGCTGTGTACGTCGTTCACGTTGAGGGCAACTTTGGTCCACTTTGGTTGACCGACCGAGGTGACCCCATTTCTTTTTGATGACTGTGTAAGCGGTGCTAAATGTTACCACCTGCTGCTGTGTCAACAATACCAGGGCTGGTGATGTCTGCGCTTTGTTGTGGCTGGTCGTTGTTCGGTGTAAGCAGTGCACTGAACAACTGGTCGTGTAAAAAAACGAGAATAAGATTTAATTTTTTGCCAGTTGTTGATATGTTGCTCGTTCCGTATACTTATCTACTGTTTCAGTTTGCATACGGGAGGACGACCCGTCTGCCACAAGGATTTTATCGCATTTATCCTGGTCCAAGCTGCTTCGTCGGGGACATGTACTGTGCACCCGTAGTCCGATTGACTTCAGTGCCTCCTTTTACTGGATGATGGGTCCGTTTTGGTTTTAGGACGTGATGTCGTGTCCCTTCACTGTAGTATCAGCTCTATCTTGCGTGCCGACGTGTCCTGGGATGATGATTCAGATTCTGGTTTTGAATGAATCCGATCCATATGTACTTAAACTTAATAAAGTTTCTGAGTTTTCCTACTCATTTATGTCTTCTTTCCCTCTTTTTTTCTGAGGTTTCATATATCATCTAAAATGCCCGTGTTATGCCCGTTGCGTTTTATGGAACTTGAACTCTACCTGTATCTCCAATTCTTGCTCTTTACTGACTAACACTCCTGGGTTTTATATATGCTACCACCATCTTACGGTCTTGATTAGTTCTTCATGTGGACCTGTTATAGATGGCCTGCGTGGCCAGTGACGGTGGAACCTGGCTCGGTTATCTTTCTTCCTCAAGGCCGTTTTGCTGTTGTCCGGTTGGCCGTGCTTGCTGTTACCCTGCGTGATCGTCCAGTGCCTGTTGCTGATCCGCTGGCTATGTACTACGATTTGTTCAGTGACTCGGGTCATGAGCTATGTTCCTCCTTTTTTTTTTAATAAATATATAAATAATAAATATATATTTTGTTCTATTCTGTATTCACTTATGTGTGTACATGATGATCTGTTTCGTGGTGATCTTTTGAAGGATCCTTTTTGTTCCCCTAGACTTGTTGATGAGGACAACAACTGCTGCTTGGTATCTCAATTGAATGGGTGACCATTGTTGCCGTGCTTTTTTCTATTGTCTATTGGATGGACGGGTAACGTAATCACAGGACTCGTCGCAATGCAGTCGGCCTTGATTGTCAAGATTCCACCATTTCGGACCTGTATTTTTCTTCATTCTTAACTACAAACATAGGCTAGCGTTGTTTTCTTTGTGTTACCAAAAATCCATGCGTTTGGAACATCGAGAGGATACTATATGCATGTTGTGTTGATTTTTTAGGGACCACAAACCATTTTTTGTCCACCGTGAATTGCCGCCAGCGTTCATTTTAATTATTCGTGTGATGTCCCTTACGTTGTTTTCCTTACATTGCACAATACCGGTCCTCTTGAAATTTTTGTGCATTGATTCAAGTCATTCATGGTTAATGCAAATTGATGGTCCCTATCACCAATCGCGAGATACTTAGTGTCTGTCTTTCTTTCAAGTATCTGACCTTGGATGACGATCGGAGTCAAATGATATACGTCGTATTCTTCCTCGTCAACTAGTGGTACCTTTCTATAGAATATCAGAGTTTCGTCTAACTCCTGGACTTCGGAGACCATCACCTGATATAAGGCATGCAGGGTGTCCTGAGTCACAGCTAGCCGTCTTCCTTTTGGCAGTTCAGCCTGAATCTTTATAAGCTCTTCTCGCAGTTGCGTTACGGAGATTAGAGCTGTGCTAACTACACCTCTTGTTAGCTCAGTTACGATATTAATCTCGGCTGTATGCGCCCTCTTGATGTGGCCTGCTATTAGTGTTAGCTCTGATGTTATTTGGGCTATGATTCCAGTCCTTATAGAATTCTCTAGATTAGTGACTTGTGCTTTCATGTGTCTAATCCTATGTTACATTTCATCCGTAGTGGTTTTCATCACATTTATTGTACTATCTAAGATTGACGTCTAATTTTTCAGTAAATGTGTATTGTATCCTCCATGTTTTGTGCATACTTAGAGTCCAGCACCCCAAATAGTCCATTGGCGAGATTCTCCACCTGATTTAGAGCTCCTCTCCGTTGCCGATGATGATCGAACAGTTGTTGGTCATCATATAACTCGCTTGCCTCTTGTTTGACTAAATTAACTACTGTTGGGCGGGATACGCTACAGCCTTACTAGAGTCTGCCATAATTGCCACAGCACGGGTGGTGTTGGCCAGGCATTATGAGTCGGCACATAACCTTGGGCATCTTCGAACAACTTCTTTAAATATTCAGCTGCCTGCCTGATCGTCCAGTGGTAGTATTGCCAGTCGATGAATTGCTTTCGTGAATTCTTCTGCTGACATCCGGAGGTTGACGACTCTGACTTTCCCGTTCTTTCCAGTGTGTACCGTTACCACTCTTACTAGTGGCCATTGCAATGGTGGTATATCATCTTTAAGTCTCCTACGGCCACTGCCTTTCGTTTCCTTGTGCATTTTGACCGATTTCAAAAATCCTGCCTGACCTTGTCTATCTGTTTCCATCTGGTTATCTTACTTCCTTTATATGAATATCGGAAGATGCAGTCAGAGTCCCTCCGATCAAGAAATGTTCAGGAGTTAAGACAGCCAAATCGCATGGGCTGGAATAGATGGGAGTGAGAGGCCGTGAGTTTATGTCGATAACAACTTTTTTTAGTTCTTCATGTGCCAAATCTGCCGTTGATACCAAGCGAATTAATATATGTTTTGCAGACTTCACTTCCGCCTCCCACAGACCCCAACAATGAGGAGAGATGTTAAAGGGTCGTGAAATTTGTACTCTATCTGTAGGTAATCGACTCAAAGCCTGTCCTAACAACCTTGGCCGTGCCTGACAACAGGTATAACAGATGAGAGTTGTTTTCCCTTTATCGTTCAGAATTACTGTCAAATTAAGCTGCCGATGTTTGTTCTCAAATATAAGGCGTGTTTTTTCGTGGGAAGCTGAAAGTTTTTCATCAAAACATAGATTGCAGTTTTGTAACCGTCCTCCAACTCGCACAACCTTGGTGTCCAGAAATGGGTCTAACGAACGGTACGTATCTGAAACTGCCACACAGTCGTTCTTTTGCAGTTGAGCATAGTAGGCTGGAATGCTATTAATTGTATGGGTTGCATTATTCGTTGTGATGCCCGTGCTCGTTGTTTTTGCGTTAATGGTCCTGTCTCTTTTAGGGAGTCTGGCCGGCAATTGTTGCAAAAACGTAAAATCCAAGATGTTATTCCTACCAAGGTGTCAAACTATCCGCGGTGATTGATTTCCGTGGTCCAATCTGTGACCTTGAATTGACACAGAAATTTATAAGATATGTTCATTTGTTCTGGATTCCTTTTGCTCAGTATGTGCCTATGTTGTGATATCCAAGACTCTTACCGTTTTGTTAAAGAAGCCGGGCCATGGAACCACAAGTCATTCTGTTTAAGCTGAGTTGCTGAGCATCCACTGGAAACAAGGTCTGGTGGGTTGTCCTCTGACGCTACATGTGCCTATTGCTCAGGACTTTTTCGTTCGTGGATTCGAGAAATTCGGTTTGCCACAAACGTGTGAAACGACGATGCTGTTGCGTTTATCCATGCTAAAACTATAGTTGAGTCAGTCCAGTATTGCATGCTATGGATCCATATCCTTAGATCCTTTTGGATTCGTTTAGATTATTTAGCTCCTATCACAGCTGCACACAGTTTCAGTCTGGGCAGCGTTTGTTTTGCTAAGGGCGCCACGTAAGACTTTGCACACAGCAGGCTACTCTCCATTTTCCCCGGTAATTGTGACTATGCAAAGATGCGCAGTCGCAATAGGCGACTTCTGACGCATCAGAAAATACATGAAGTTGAACTGATGTTGGGTTTTCATGAGACAGGGGACATCTTAGAAATTCAATGGTAGCCATTATATGACTATTGTTTCGAAAGATCTGCAAGTGGGCTGTGTCTTCCTTGTCGAATCCAGTATCCCAATATAACAACTTTTGCCATAGTTTTTGCATGAATATTTTTGCTATTGTACTTATGGGGAAGAGTAGGCCTAGTGGATCAAATATTTTGGCCAGCTCGGAACAGACAATCCGTTTTGTGACCGTTCCTTGTTCATAAGGTGTCGCGCGCCCTTGGAGTTTATCCTCCTTAGGATTCCAAATTATTTCTATTTTTATAGCTTCATCCGAAATCGAGATCCAAGGCCTGGTCACTTCTTGGAATATTCTCAAGTAACTCTGGATGGTTTGAACACCATTTCCTTTGCCTGAGGTTTGCTGACTCTAGGATAGTGCAGATCTGTTCTCGTTGCCTTATCGCCTCCTCCAATGAGTCGGCTGCGGATAAACAATCATAATCATAAACGTTTTGTAGAATTTCTGACTTGTGGGTGCTACCTGTGCTAAGTGTTGTAAGCATTTTGTTGATAAGGGGGTCCTGTACTTGAACGTGATTAACTAAAAACAACGCTTTTTACCCAGTGGGGCCTTTCGCCATAGTATGAGTTGGTTTTGCTTGTCTTCAGGATGGACCCAAATCTGTCGATACATTTTTTCAATGTCCGCTGTAAACACGAACTGGTGAGTTCGGAATCGTAACAGAATTGGCAGCAGCTCACTCTGAACTGTCGAGCCAACCCTTAGGATGTTTTATAAACTTTTCCCTGTTAAAGCATCAAAGACCACTCTCAATTTTGTGGTGGAGCTGTCTGGTTTTAGCACACAACGGTGAGGAATGAAATAATGATTCCTTGGTACACCAAATAATGGTATCTCAGTCATGTGATTCATGCGTTCATATTCATCCATAAAGGTCACGTAACCTTCTAGAAGTACCAAATTTAGTTGGAGTCGACGTTCTAGATTGGCGAACCTTCGTTGAGCCAGAGCCATAGCTGATGCCAGCAATCAGATTCAGATGGATGGTTTTCCATTTAATCTGGTAAAATACAGCATTCGATTTTCATTTGAAAACTTGTCGTCAGGGATGACAACACTGCACACTGCTTGTGATGACTGCGTACGCAGTTGATTCTGGAAGTTTTATGCAACATGGAATGGTTTCGTTAATGACAAAACCAGCAGGCTAGTGAGGATTGGCAGCTGCTTGTCTTCTGGTAAGTATACAAGCAGTTGATACACCCAGCAATCCTTGTTATTGCCTGACGACGGTTGTCAGTATCCATTCATCGCAACATGTTGCACGATACCAGGCGGTGTAAACCTGTGTTGCACATTTTACAGCTGCTGTCTCCTGACACTGCTGCCTTGAGCGTCGTTCCAAAAAGGGTAAAACACCTTTCAGCAATGGGACCTCTGTCAGTAAGTTGGCTAAATCTTCGAGTGCCACTAGAGTATACTAGTCCAGTTTTCGACGCACAAGAAAACCTATGATTGGATCCCAGGTTTTTGTACAGATGTCCAAGTTTTTTAAGGTACTCATCGAGTTTTCAAATGACACTTTTAATGCTCTTAGTTGACGTGAAGACCCATATATAGCGGAAAATACTAATATTTTTCCATTTTGATACCGGGCCTTCAAACGTGACCAGGTGTCATCATAACCACCTTGTGAGAAGGCCATATCTGTAAAAACGTTTCTTGCCTCACTACGAAGTGAGCTCTGTAGAATATGTAGCTTTTGACCGGCCGGAATACGGTTTATTATGGACCAAATCCATAAATAAATTATGGAATCGCGGCCAGATTCTGCTTTGATTTGTTTGCTCTATGAACGAGGTCGACATTGCTGTTTCTGTGGCTCCAAAGCTAGACTTGACCGATAAATTTGTAAGGACTTCTTACCTGTTCAATGCGGCCGAGTGTTGGAAGGCTTGGGTTGCTGAGGTGTGATCCTTTGTTGGCGTACTTTTTTGTTACATACTTTTCGACGAAAATAGTATACTTTTTTACTCTACGAATAACGGATATAATAAAAGGGTATTAACTGGAACTGTTAACTTACCGGCTAACAAAACTATAAGATTAAATAAAATAGAGCAAAGTTATTTTTAAGGCTAACGTCAGGACCTTACCCTACTTAATCATAAATGACACAAAAATAAATAAAAAGTTAATAATATTTATTGCCACTGGGGCATCAAAGTTTGAGAATTAAAAATCCTGAACACACCGTTGTCGAATTATACAACCAAAACAATGTTTCTTCTCAACCGCAGTATGCACTTCTAGTCACGCCGCGGTAGAATGCGTTATAGTGAGCGCCTTGTCGCTGGCACGGTGACGCTTTGATGGCGTCACGACGATGGACGAAGAGGCGATGCGGGCACTGCGCTGAGGTTTGAGCTGCCGGAGTTTAGCCGCTACTTGAGATGTGTTACGAGGCCTATTCCCAGAAGTAGAAAGTAGAACCGAGGAGCTATGAGAGCGTTGATAACTGAAGTTGGTAATTGCTTATATACTACTTTGAACACGGAAGTTTAATGACATGAGTTATATTCTAGAGTAGGTCAGTGGTTTTCGATGAATATAACATGTTGATCAGCAATTCTCAGTGGGTGACGCTGAGCGCCTGGTACTGATTTGTTGGGTGCTGGTCATGTTGAGCTCCCTTGGGTGCGAACATTCTCCCCCCATAGAGCTCTTCGCCCAATTAAGGCGTGATGTCTGTTAGCCCTTGACAGAATTGCATTGAAAGCAGCCAACAAATTATTGATCGCCAATAAGCCCTACTTAGACTGCGGAAGTTCCTGAGTATGATTAACATCCTCCATATCTTCTCGATGCTGCTTCACGCTCCCTTTTATGCAAAAAACTGCCTTGTTGTGGCAGCTGTGCCCATGCAGAATTTGATCTTCTTTCTTTAGAAAACCGTTGTGTACATAGTCAAGCTTAGTGCCTTTCGCCAGAGGTTTATTAGGTACTAAACATAGAAATTCAGCAGTTATTAACTTGGCGTACAGGATAACCCCTAAGTTGAGGTCAATGGCTCCAGCTTATTGTTGTTATTTTTCTTACGATTCCAGAGATTTCAATCGGTAAGGACATTTCTTTAAGAAATGGCAGATCTGCCATCCTCCTTGAGATAAGATTCATGTGTGACCCGGAATCTATTACAGCGCGTTGACCGGTAGGTCCTTTTAATAATACACTTGCGGTCGCGAGCAGAACGTGTACTTTATTGCTAGTTAGTCCTTTGTTAAACATTGAACGACGCCGTTGATGGCAGTCTCGACAAGTCGACAGTGTCCCATAGTTTTCAACCTTATGAGCTGCAGTCAAACAATTTGTGTATGTTCTTACTTGGTCCATTTCTTTAAACGGCTACTCGACCTAAGGTGATGTGGTCCTAGTTAAGAAATCTTGCAGCTCTCGTCGCTGCGGAATGGCTGATAGCGGAACGTTCACCAATGTTTTTTCCCAACCGATGTAGTCACGCCGCGGGACAAGGGGGTTATAGTGAGCGCATTGTCGCTGGTACGGTAACGCTTTTATGGCAGGATGATCGCGTCACGACGATGGACGGAGAGGAGATGCGGGCACTGCGCTGAGGTTTGAGCTACCGGAAGTTAGCTGCTTGTTAAGATGTGTTATGAGGCCTATTCCCAGAACCGCGAAGCTATGAGTGTCTTGATAACTAATTTATTCTTATGTTGGTACTTTTTTATATACTATTTGGAATACGGAAGTGTACTAACATGAGTTATACTCTAGAGTATACTTAATAAAAATACTATACCTCATAGATATTTAATGCAGGACCTATTAGTCATCTTGTCAAATGTAGGAAAAGTCAAATACTTTTTAACAATAGACTTTGAATGTGGATTTTATCAGATTTTTATGAATTAAATAAACATTCAGAAAACCTTATTTTTAATAAACCATGAAAAATATAAATTAGTAAGAATGCCTTTCGGTTTAACAAACGCTTCTAGAATATTCCAACGAGTGATGGATGATTTTTTAAGAGAACAAGTGAGTAAAAATGTCATGTTTATATGGCTGACAATATTATATTTTCAAAAACAATTGAACAACATTTCATTAATTAAAATTTTGCTAAAGGCAAACATGAAAATTTCGATTTAGAAATCAAAGTTCTTTAAATAATAAACTAACTTTCTCGGTTACGATGTTTTTGACAATGTGATCAAACCCGATACCGCAAAAATTTATAGAGTTGCAAAATATCCAATCCTTAGTCCTCGTGCAAAAATTACGCAAGATAGCTAAACCCTTAACAAAATATTTAGAAGTCCAAAATGGCAAAGTATCAAAAAAAGCAACTCGTAAAACTTTAAAGTTTGCCGATTCGGCTGAAGGAGCTTTTAATGAGCTTAGTGAAATTTTAATTGCACAAGTAAAACTATACAGCCAGACTACAACAAATTTACCCTAACAACTGATGTGTCTGACTTAGCTATTGGTGCTGTTCTTTCTCAGGAAGGAAAACTAATTATATATTTTAAAAACCCTAACCAACCCTGACAAATATGCATAGCAAATAAAAAGAAACTTTTATCGATAATATGGGCTTTTAAAAATCATCAAATTACTTATATCAATCACGAACCTCTTTCATATTCTATTATTTTATTACTATGTTAAATAATTATTGCACCCAAAATATTCTTGTTTTATCTGATTACTGAAAAGAGAAAATTCTTTCTTATACAGAATTTTTAGTATCCGAATATATTATATCAAATGATTCGGAACTCTCATTCGATACTATTAACATACTAAATTTTTTTATTGAAACAAACAAACTTAAATACAATCCATGGCAAGAAATTGAACCAGAAAGCAATATTTCCGATAATGAAATAAATAATATTCCCGACGATAAAAATACCCTAGCAGAAAATATCATTGGAAAAATCAATTACATTCAATATACCCATTAGTTCCAATGAATCCCAACAATAAAAATACCATAGCATAAAATATCATTGGAAAAATCAATTAAATTTAATATACCCATCAATTCTAATGAATCGTGACGATTCAATTTAGAACGGGGGAGTTATATTACACATTTTTATGGAATCTTACCAAATAATAACCAACTTTTATCGGAGAGCTAATTTCCAAGTAACTCTGACAGACCCGAGATAAATCAGTGGTCAGCTAATTCTGTGAACTATTCAAATTATTCCGCATCGAACGGATGCTGTAAACATCCAAGCGGAAACAAAAAGGTCCCCGGAGCGATTCCTAAAGTCCTTTAATGTAAATACCAATTTCCGGTCGAGATTACTACTATACTATTTTTCGACTCTTTTATCAATAGTTGGGATAAATCCCTTAAGACGAGGTTTGATTATTGATTATTGTACTCGAGGCAGGGCAGTCTGTTTTAAAGTACCGAGTCGAGCACTGGAATAAAGTTTGTGGAGATTAAGTAAAAGAAAATGAATAAAACAAGTTCGACCTATTGAAAAATTTCAATAGTGAATTAGTGTTTATAAAAATAAAAATAAATTTTTTACACTGTCTCAAAATGAGAAAAGGAAAATACAAAAGAAAACAGAAATCAAAGGAAAAGCAAGATTTTTAGCCAATACAAAAATAATATTCAGTGTGTATAAGTGTATGTGTATTTATGCTTAAGGCTACTATATAATCTAAGCGTAAATACTAATAGGATTGCTTAGGGGTGTTACCACTCCATCATCCTGACCGACTAGGATCCCCTGATCCTGGTTTAGTTATTCTTTTATTTTGATCTTGCTTCTAGATGACCGTAAATAGTTGCACACAGATGTCATAATGACCTAATTAGCATAATTAAGTAATAAAAGTGTGGGAAAAAGGGGGAAAAATAGGGGTGGGGGTGACCGTTAGGATGCACACAGGTGTCATAATGACCTAATTAACATAAAAAGGTCACTTAATTAAGTTAGAAAGGGTGTGAGGTGTGAGCATCACCACAAAGAAATGGCGAAAGTGGGTGGGATGTTTTGTCATGTCTTGTCTTGTCTTGTTTTTTTCTCACCCCAAAGGTGTGTGTGAGGAGTGTTTTCTCATGCGTAAAAATGTGTGGTTGTTTAGAGTGATCTTTAGCCTATTAGGTTGTGTAGGAGTGTGTGAGAGGGGTGTTTTGTCATGCGTTTGAACTTGTGATTGCTTGTGTGTGAGAGGGGTGTTTTGTCATGCGTAGAATTTGTGGTTGTTTAGAGTGATCTTTACCCGAAAATGGTGTGTAGGAGTGTGAGAGAGGGGTGTTTTGTGATGCGTACGAATTTGTAAAACGATATTTAGGTTGAGTAGTAGGAGGAGTAGGAGGAGGAGAAGGGAGAAGGAGGAGGGGGAAGTATGTTATATTATGCGTGTCCGTTTTGATGATTCAATTAGGTTTGTTGATGATATCTGTTAGTGTAACCTGTCTTCAGTGGTCTTGTGGTCAAAAGGTGTTAGTTTGAGGGATAATAGACCGCATACTTTTGTGGTGTGAAACAAGCGTGAGTTCGAGAACTTCCCCATCTTTAGCGAGCATTAGCGAGCAATAGATGGGAAAGTGAGCATTAGCGAGCAATAGATGGGAAAGTGAGCGTGAATATCTTCTTACTTGTATCAAGTTAAGGGGAGGGCAATCATAAATGTTTCAATTCTATAGTGGAGGTGGTGGTGGTGGTTCCTATCAGAATATACACAAAAACAAATAAGATCGTTTATTTAATCAAATACGTGTTTATTTAATCATACTCTTCATACTCTTCATACCCAATCATTAATTTCCATTGAGTTTTTCAAACAATACATGTATCGTTACATCAATTTTAAGGCAGATTCTTTTTTCTTTTTAACATGCATACACCTGCAGCTGTAAGGTACGACTTTACAATCATCATATGCCCATGCACAGGAGGATAGGTGTTCCCCATACTTGGAATGAATTACCGGGGTGGCTTCAACATCTTTAAAAAATGTATGAAATGATTTCAACTTCGAAACATGTTCCTTGAAGATCTCACTCCCATGCTTCTTTAAAAACTCTTCAATTTTTGAGGAAATAATTTTTTTTTCTTTCAACGTAATAGGCTAAATATTTATCTTAACCTAAAGTGTGGTGGATATAAATCTTTGTATTATACTTAGAAAAAAGATGTTAAATAATGCAACAGCTGTTGATAGACCCACCGTCGAAAACAAATTCAAAGCAATAGATTTATTTTTTTTTTTGGAATTTCAATGTATGATGAAATTAATTTTCTAACTTTATATTGTTGAATTACAAAATGAAAACAAGCACACGTTTCTATATTATCATTAGAAAATGTACATAAATTTAAATGTTCTCCAAATGTTGTTTTTATAAACTCCTTTACGTCAATACTCATGAACATGTCTCTTGACTCCAGCAGTAATTTTAAGTCCTCTTTTGATATCAAATTTCCAAATGTATTAATAAATTAATTAATTTTATTTATCAAGGAAGAATAATTCGGTATATTAAGATTGTTATTGGAATCCGACATATCGTAATCTTCTTTTCTCGACTCTCAAATTGTGAATGTAAGAATGAATGGTGAAAAGTTGTTGTTGTTAGCAGTTTTCCTTTATGTAAAAGTTTAAGATTTTATGAGCATTGTTGAGTGAGCAGACACCATCTCGAGCATGTAATGAACAATATGGGAAGTGGTTTCCATCCATTATTTTTAGAGAGGGACATCCAATTTCATCAATGTTAATTACATCATCATTTTTAAAAAATTTTTGTAGGAAAACCCATTTTTGATATCCCTTATAAATTATTTGTTTATTTCTATTTATTTCTCTTAAATGCATTTGTGTTTCTTTAAAAAAGTATACACCATCGTTCCAATAAATTGTATGATTTTTTTGTTAGCCAAGTAGCTGTTTTTCTACATTTTTTATTCAATTCAATAAAATTATGTGGAGAGTGTATGAGAAAATTGGAGTTCAAGATTACATTAGATCAAGAACTAGACCATTCAACGCGTTATATTCAACTAAACGATCATGTATCAGCACGCAATATACTTGAACATTTTCGATAGCGGGCTTGCTAAGTTAAATTAAAATCCAAACATCAATGGGTCCCGATTTAACCATTTCATTTTGATATGATAAGTCTATTACGATAATAGCAGCTTTAGTTTAAAATTCTACAGGTGATAGTAAAGGAGATTCAATTCGATTATAGTAACTACTTTGAAACTTGCAATACATTTCATATAGGTGAGCAAATCGGTTTTTCTCATAGTCCAAATTCAAGTCATCGTAGGGATATGTTTCAGAGTTTATGTAGACCTTTAGATTCTTAAATTTTTTGTAATCAGATGGTGATTATCTTTAAATACAATTAAAGCAAATCGTGGACGTTCAGGGTTAGCAGCTAATTTAACATTCCAAACATGATGTGTTCCGTTACTCAGTTTAGGATTAATGTATGTATCCCAACTGCGGAATGCAATCGGTAGATTGGACATTTTATAAAATCATACATTTTAATTTTCGTTGAATCGCTGGGTGTTATATGAGGAATTTTCCAGGTAATATTAGTCATTTTGAGATGATGTTTTCCGACTCTTTGTGCATTCTCAGTTTTATCTTCCTCAAGTACATCATTTAAATTTTTTTATATCAATAGTACTAGTTCACGTTTACAATTTAATACAACTTTTTTGAAATCTTCAGCAAATCCAAGTAGATTTTTGAGGGGTTAAAAAAAGTTACAGTTAGGGCTTAAATTAAAATCGGATCCTCCACTCCATCCAGAATTGTAAAGTCTCTTGCTTTCAAATTGATTTAAGAAAACAAAGTTTTTTATTGTAGAAGTAATACCACTAAACCTTGTTCCGTCTATCTCAACACCATTTATTTCGTAGCGTACTTCATCTAAAAAGTATGTCATGCAATTATTTCTTATCCTCCCAATAACATTTTGTGTTTCTCCCAATAACATTTTGTGTTTCTACCCTTAATTAGGGTAATATCTCCTTGAAAATTTAGAAGACTCTCATGGGGGAGTACATATAAATCTTGATTTTGAATTGTAATACTTATCTCATTATTCGGTTTAAATGATTGTTGATACGGTGAATAACTGTGATATTCTTTCTTCGATATACTATCATCAGAGAAAGCTTTTTCTTTCATTCCACCCCATAATTTTGCCAATATTTCATTCAACCCCATAACTTTAGTTAAACTCGTACTTTGAAGCCCAGTGATTTAAGAATTAACTTGTTTTTTAATGTAAGTGTGTGTCTTTTTACTTTTGATCCTCTCCTTATAATTTATGTTTTAAAGTGTGCTGATGATGGTAGGTGTCACCCCTTTTATTATATATAATCACTGTATTAGTCTTAAATGTAAACGAATTGTATAATTTTCACCGCATCAATTAATAAGTTCACCGTTCTGATCAGTTATGTGTATAGAGAGTGTACTTATTTCTCTAGTGTTGACTGTTTTTTTCTTTTTTTTAGTGGTGGTTTAGTAGTGGTCGGAGCTGTGTTAGCTTACCGAAGTCTGGGACTCTAACCCAGTAAAAACTCCACCCCCTCCCCGCTTCACCGGCGGTATTGCCGTTAGGTATAGGCCATGTTACGAGGTGTGTTCAAAAAGTAAGGTGACTTTTCAAACTTCGCGGGCAACATATTTTCGATTATCGATTTTTTTGTTTTGTTATGTTGGTACACTCTTCCCTAACATCTGTACCAATTTTCAATTGAATCCCCTTTTTTGTTTAGTTGTGAGAGGCGTAAAGGTAACAAGTTGTTTTGCGTGCTCAGCGATTTTTTGCTATCAAAAATATGGATCAAAGGATTTGCATCAAATTTTGTGTAAAAAATAAAATTAAGTGCTCCGAAACACTTGAAATGTTGACAGTGGCATACGGTGAAACTGTTCTGAGTAAAAAAAATGTTTACAAGTGGTACAAACTCTTCCAAGATAGCTGGGAAGATGCCAATGACGAGCCTCGCTCTGGACGCCCAAGCACGTCAACAACTGATGAAAACGTTCAAGCAGTGAAGAAAATTGTTTTGGAAAATCGTCGAAGCACTATCAGAGAAGTTGCTGAAAATGTCGGTATATCGCTTGGCTCGTGCCGTGAAATTTTTTCAAACGTTTTGGGCATGAGTCGTGTGTCAGCGAAGTTTGTTCCAAAATTGATGAATTTTGACTAAATGAACCGTCGCATGAGCATCGCTCAAGAGCTGTTGGATGACGTCAACGACGACCCAGATTTACTCAAAAGGGTTATAACTGGTGACGAATCATGGGTATATGGTTATGATATCGAAACCAAAGCCCAATCGTAACAATGGAAGAGCCCAGGTGAGCCAAGACCGAAAAAAGCACGCCAAGTTCGATCATATGTCAATGTTTTGATCACTGTATTCTTCGATCACCATGGCGTGGTGCATTAGGAGTTCTTACCATATGGTCGTACGGTCAATAAACAGTATTATCTGGAAGTTATGCGCCGTTTGCGAGAAGCAATACGAAAGAAACGTCCAGATTTGTGGAAAAACAATTCATGGCTTTTGCATCACAATAATGCCCCTGCTCACTCATCTTTGCTTGTGAGAGATTTTTTGGCCAAAAACAACACCATAATAATGCCTCAGCCACCTATTCACCGGATTTGGCCCCATGTGACTTTTTCTTATTCCCAAAACTAAAGAGACCTATGAAAGGACGGAGATTTGCAACGATTGAAGAGATAAAGACTGCATCGCTGGAAGAGCTAAAGGCTATACCGAAAAGTGCTTATGGGAAGTGCTTTGAGGATTGGAAAAACCGTTGGCATAAGTGTATTGTATCTGAGAGGGATTACTTTGAAGGGGACAACATTAATATTGACAAATAAATTAATAGTTTTTCTTGAAAATACAAAGTCACCTTACTTTTTGAACACACCTCGTACATACAGCGGGATGGCTACCGATGCATTGCAAACATAAACCATTAATAAGGCTCCTATTGAGTATGTAAAAACTGCAATTAATCTAGGATTCACGGTTTATTCAAACATTGACGTGGGATGATCACATTAATATATCTGTGGGAAAAATGTAGACCTTACTTGACCAACGACTTCTTACCGACCAAAATAATAGGGACAATTACGAAAGTGTACACCTCATAAAATTATAAGAAGACAAGAGCCGTCGAATGTTTATGAAAAACTTATTTTTAGTTCGTCAAGAAGAACCAAAAACATAATGAACTTTAAGTATAAGTACCTATGCACAAGGAGGCAGTTCCTTGTAAATGCTGTTCGCGCTTGAAACCAACTGCCAAACACTATCAAGGCTATTAGTAACGAAACTCAATTTATAAACGCACTGCAAGACAATTTAAGGGCACATCTGACTATTAAACTGCATAATTTAGCATGTTGGATTTTAAATATAGAGAATATAGAAAATAGAGAGAATTGAAAAGTAAAAATTAAAATTTTAAAGCTTAAATTAGCAAATTAAAATAAAAATAAATAAAATTAAAACCTAAAAATTAAAAAAAAAAAAATAATAAAATTAAAATTATAATAACAATGAAACTGATTATATATCTAAATTGTATTCAGTAAGATTAGTAATTATTTGTCCTCTGATGATTTGGGCAGATGCCCAAAATTATAGAGGTGTTTCTAAATTGTCGGCAATTCCTAAAGCATTTGAACGTATTATCACTTTTCATTTGCAACATTTATGTTCCTCGCTTATATCACCGTGTCAGCATGGTTTTGTTAAGCGAAGATCGACCACCACCAACCTTCCGTTAACCACTCTCTTCTTTTGTTAGTGGTGGTTTAAAGCATCGAAAGCCAACTCGGAGCTGTGCTAGCTTACCGAAGTCTGGGACTCTAACCCAGTTAAAACTTCACCTCCTCCCCGCTTCCCAGGCGGCACTGCCGTTAGGTATTACTCCGCCGGGGGGGAATGCCCTAAGGGCTCTCTAGGATTCTATCCTAATGGAATTTCGCAGTCTTTCTGCGATGCGTAGTTTTTTTTTTAGAATTATTGGCCATGTTACATACAGTGGACCAATTTACTTCTGATTCAAGCATAATTTCCACCAGGTTACAAACGGCTGGCGTCCTTCCAACCCTTATGCTCAGATCTCGACGTTCATTTTCAAATCTCGGACAGACAAAAAATACGTGCTCTGCGTCTTCATTATCCGACTCGCAGAGTGGGGAGTGCGGATAACGTTCATGCTTAAACCTATTCAGAAAGTATTTAAAGCATCCATGTCCTGTCAGCAGTTGCGTTAAGTAAAAGTCCACATGTCCATGCTTCCTTCCCAGCCATCTCTGCAGTTGTGGGATAAGCCTATGCGTTCATCGTCCCTTGCTGCTATTTGCCCACCTCTCCTGCCACTTTTCAATGGTAAGTTGTCTGCACCTTTTTCGTAGGGACTCGACACTTTTGACCCCTATGCTACCTGCGAGGATACCCGCTGACTCCACTGCTAGCAAGTCCATCGGTATTACTCCTGAAATAATAAGCGCCGCGTCGTGGGATACCGTGCGGAACGCACAGCAAACCCTCAGGGCACACAATCTGATCTCTGTACGGAATCACCCTCCTGCAAATAACTCCCATTTTTTGTGGCTCGGGCCCATATGGGAGCAGCATACATCAGCGTCGATGTGACAACGCTAACCAGTAATCTACGTCCTGGTTGCCTCGGTCCACGAGTGTTCGCCATAATTCGCAAAATTGCGGTTCTTCCTGCGTTGCCACTAGCGTACGCTAGACGCTCTTTGAAAGAATGCCGGTGGTCGATCATGACACCCAAGTATTTTAAGCTCGCGCGAGATTTTATGGTGGCTTCTCCAATTTTAATAGTGGCCGATTCCACTTTCTGCCTGCTACTTATCAGGACTGCTTCGGTCTTATGAGCTGCCAAGGCGAGACCCTTAGAGTCGAACCATGCGCTTCCCAGCTTCATTGCAGATTCTTTCCGCGTCTGGGAGTTTCTTGGCCGTAACTAATATGGCTACGTCATCCGCGAAACCAATGAGTAGTGCCCCTTCGGGCATCGTGATCCTAAGGATCTCGTCGTACATGACATTCCACAACAAAAGGCCTAGGACTGATCCTTGGGGGACTCCCCCGGTGTCCCTGTGAGTCGATTGCCCGGATTCAGTTTCGTACAGGAGCAGGCGGCCTTCGAAGTAGCTCGCTATTACTCGCATTTAGTGTGTGGTGCCAGCTGGCGGAGTTGAATGCGTTTTTAACATCCAATGTTGCCGCTATGCAATACTGCTTAGTGCCGTAAAACCACCTTTTTCCCTCAATGGATTTGTCTGCGATCTCGCACAGTTTACTAATGGCATCGATTGTAGATAGTCCCTTTCGAAAACCATACTGCATCTCAGAAAGGCCGTTGGTTCCGACAAGGGCACCTTCGGGACCAGGAGTGGATTATTCTTTCAAGAATTTTACCCACCGTATCCAGCATGCAGAGTGACCTATACGAAGAAGGCTCCTCCGCTGGCTTGTCCCCCTTTGGTATGAGTACCAACCGCTGAGTTTTCCAGCGACTAGGGAACACACCTTCTGTTAGGCATACATTATACATGTCAACATACTGTTTTATGTTTGCTTTTATGGCTATTTTTAGTACTTTATTCGGGATTCCATTAGGTCCCGGTGCCTTGTCGTCCTTTATTGTCTTCAGAACCTCAAGGACTTCTTCAGGACTTGTGAGCTTTATGCATCTCGTGTCTACGATCTGTGCTATACGCGCCATACCCTCTTGCTCAAGGAATAGTGTTTAGACTACCCTTCTAGGATGACTGGGCATGTCGGCGACGGTCTACTAAATGCCCGAAGCCGTTTTGTGACGAGTTTATATGCGAAGCCCCAAGGGTTGGAGTCTATTTCTTCGCATATATTATTAAAGCACCTGCGTTTGCTTTCTTTTATGAGTTTTTCTAGGGCTCGTTTTTTTGTCATGTAGTATATCTGTAGTGCCCTGAATTCGAATCTTCCTCTTGCTCGTTGGTATGCGCGTCTTGCTTTATGACATTCTTTCCTGGGTTCCGCAATGGATTGGTTCCACCAGTATGCCGGTCTTTTCCTTGATGGGAGTTTCCCCTTCCTCTGCATAGATGCATCACAGGCTACCTTTGTGTAATCTGCGATGCGGTTTGCCCTTTCGTCTGCTGATTCGTTTGTAGAGAGGTCCTCGAACAACAGCTGCACCATCTCCACGTCTAGCGTTTCTACTTTGTACCCTGCCACGGTCTTTGGAACGCGTGGTGGGCCATTTGTGGACTTAATCGTGCAAATTATTGCCGCATGATCACTACCCATATAGGCGTCATTAACCTCCCAGCTGGAGCCCGAAGCCAGTCCAGCGCTCACAAATGTGAGGTCAATGATGGAACTTGTTCCGACTCTAGAGAAAGTCGGTTTTGTTCCAGAGTTCAGCAGTACTAGCTCAAGTGCGGCGAAGCTCTCCAATAGCGCCCTTCCCCTAGCAATTGTTAGGGGGAGCCCCACGTAGCCCAGGCGTTAAGGTCCCCGATTTTCCCGGGCGTCTTCTGCAATCTCTTCGAGCACAGTTATTGCCTGGGGGAGGCATAGGCTTGGCGGCAGGTAGCAGCTATAGAAAGCTATACTATTCACATGGGCCCTGGCGAAGCAATTTCCGCTTTTTTTCCTGCTAATCTGGCGCCTTGGGTTTCCGCAGCTCCATATTGCCGATTTTTTTGCTACTATTTGCTGGCCATACACCGGAGTTTTTATTTCTGTATTGCTCGCTTATGAGTGCCATGTTTACGTTTTGCTTGATGACATTTTGCTTCAGCAATGATTGGGCAACCTCGCAGTGGTTTAGGTTGATCTGAAGAATCTTCATTAGCCCCTAAGCCCATGCAAAGCCCTCCTACGGACATTTTCCACTCATTGTTGGGTGGTCATAGTCCTTCTCCTTTTTGCGCTTGCAGAGCATACAGCAAGCCTTTGCTTTGCAGCCTCTGGCTTGGTGCTCCTTCGTGCCGCAGTTGTAGCAACATTTAGAGCAGTCCTCCTGGGATCTGCAGTTTTCTGCTATATGGTTGAACTCCATACACTTAAAGCACCTTTTGCGTGTTATCTTTGACCGGATTCTGCACCAGGTCCATCCCAACCTGAGTTTTCCCTTTTCCATGAGACGCCTCCTTATGTCGGACATAACTCTAACTCTGTGGCGGTTTGGGTGCCCCCGTACGCCGCCCGTAGTCCTACCACCGCAGATTCTGGCAGTTCCACATCAAACTTTGACTTAACCGCTTTTGCTCTGAAGCTTTGCGGTTTTTGGGTCAAAGACCTTGTTTAGGACCTTGTTAACAGGTTGATCCGATATACTCGTATATGTTTTTTTTTCAGGTCGGGGTAGATTATTTTTTTATTGAAACCAAGCAATTGTCCAATAGAGTTGTTTCTATTAAAATAAATAGGTTCCTTGGTAGTTGTAATATGAACTTGAAGTGTGTTATTATTACTTTCCATTTGAAATGTTTTCTCAAGATCATAATCTTTTAGTTTATTTTTTAGAAAATCATAAATATCATTGAGTAAATATGATCCTATGGGGAGTTGAATAACTTTATAACCAATATGAAATAGATTATAATTTATATCAACATTGGGTATAGAGTTGTACATATGAAAGTCAATGAGTGCACACTCATAGTCACCATTCGTCAGTTCAATGGGTGGGAAATAAGTTATGTTTGTAATGGGTTCATTACCATTTAATGTAAGAGTGAATGACCTACTCATTTTGGAATCTAATCATGAACTGTAAAAATATATATTCAGCACTTTTGACAAATTTTCATAAATGTATCATAGGACATATCAGAATTTACATTATCACGATATATATGTCGCATATTTAAATCATCTTGTTTAAACATTGTTATCATATTCGCGTTATCACGTATTAGATGTTTTGGAGTATGAGTATATGTTTGACATATGTAAAAAGAATTTATATTTTTGTGACGTCCCATACAAAAATATTCTTTCATATTTGTTGTTTTGTTTTTCACAAGCAACATCATCAAAAATCATAACAGAGTTTTCTATAGCCTTAGCGGGCGGTAAAACTTCTTCATTTTGTGAGAATATATAATATGCCATACCTTTTATCGGTTTAAATAGTTTCTCTAAATACTCATACTTTGGTTGATATAAACTCTTTGAGAATACATATATATTCTCAAATTTAAGTCCGTTTGCACTTTCAATAAGAAAGAGCATAACATTTGTTTTTCCACAGTTTGACGGACGGACAATCAATGCTCCTATTGTATTAGGTAATAAAGAACTATGTCGTGACACTGAATTTTTAAATGATTGATCACCACCCTCGATATTTCTAACACAGATATCTTGTTTTTGACGTATTAAACGCATATTCACGTGTGTAATGCAGTTCATTTGATAAGAAATGCTCCTTGATTAAACATTGTATAAAATGGGTAAAAGTTTTAGTTTTTTAGTGTTGCAGTCAGAGTTCAAACTTTAAACGAGGTAGTGGTATTATCAGCAAAATAATTAACACACTTCCATTTGAAGCACATATTCCTGGCTATAGTTTTTGTGGACCTGGAACAAAGCTTAAACAAAGGTTGGAGCGCGGTGATCGTGGGGTAAATCAATTGGATGAAGCTTGTAGATTATATGATATTGCATATTCACAAAATAAGGATCTAGCTGAACGACATAAGGCTGATGCAGTATTAATTAATAAAGCGTGGGAACGTGTTGGATCAAAAGATAGTAGTATTGCAGAGAAAACAGCAGCATACTTAGTTACAAATATTATGAAAACAAAAAGGAAATTCGGGATGGGTGTGAAGAAGGGAACAAAAAGAAAGTGTAGGAAGACGAGATCAAAGGTAAAAAGTTTTTCAAATGTTATCAAGACAGGAAGACGAGCAATCAAGGTTGCGCCTAAAGCAGTCAGTAATCAATTGGTAGAAATAAAAAAAAATTAAGATTCCTCCTGTCATTAATGTACCGAAAATTGGTGGTGTTGTACCCATTTTGACTGCACTAAGTGCATTAGGTAGTCTTGCCTCTGGTAGTGCAGCCATTGCTAAAACTATTAATAATGCAAATATTAATAATAACAATTAGAAGAGAGTAAACGACATAATAAAAAAAAAATTGAAAGTATTAAGGTGGGTGAAGGTATGTTTCTATAACCTTATAGAAAAGGTTATGGATTATATCTTGATCCATTTAGAGGAAATCCAAAAAACTGATTTCTATCAAATTTTTTAATTTTGAATTTTGACAAAAGTATATTCCACATTTACGAGGTGTTTTTAATACTACCAACTGTGGACACCTGTCCCTCCAATTCTTATCTCTCTATCCCTCCCTAACTTTTTCGTTATGGTCAAGTAATTTCTCAATTCTAAATCAAGAATAAGATAGAAAAAGGAGGGTTAGTTTACCTTAAGGTATAAAAACTCGATCAACAGTTATTTTAACTCACAATTAAAAACCACCTGTAAACAGTCTCAAGTCAAAAGTTTCAAGTTAAAAGTATAAACCTAGATCATCTCACAAACAACAAAACAATAAAACAACAAAAACAAAAACAAACTGCTTAAAAACAAGTACAAATGGTCAATCCGGAAATGATGAAGGTGCTCAAGGAAAACCTCTTGTGAAGCAGTTGAAGAACTGTAGGAATTCATTAAAAAGATGAATTAAAGCAAATAAAAACTGAAAACGTATCAAATTCGCAGGAAACTTTTAAATCTATAACAGAACTTTTACATGAATTACTCACTGAAAATAAAAATCTAAATAAGACAAAAAGTATATTAATGATACACGCAATGTTAAGACTAAGTTCAAGAAAGAGAAAACAAGAGTACCTAAAATTATTAAAAGGGTACAGGAGAGAGTAATTAAAAGTGAAAGTGATAGTGATGCTTAAGTTGATGCTTACTTACAACACTCTCATATAGATGAATCTGTTATTTCTCATCAATCTCTTATAGATGAATCCGATGTTCTGTCTTATATATCTGGTTAAAATGAAAGTGTATATGAAGAAACCGTGGTGAAATATAATATCAACATTAATCAGTTAAAAAAAGAAAAGATTTTAGTTAATAGCTATGGACCAAGAGAATAAAATAATATTTTAATGTCGGGTAATAGTTAGTTTAATTTTTCATAACAGTCCTAATGATTATACTAAGAATGATTTAGAATTATAAAAAAACATTTTAATTAAAACAAGTGCTCACAAAAGAAACTATCAACCAGATGGTCAAATAAAAAGAAATCGTTCAAAAAAATATTCTTCAATTATTAAGCCATTAATATCGTCGTCTTCAGTAAATGAAGAATGTACTGGTTCTGGTTATATGAGACAAAAATTACCACCAAATTATGTATATTGGGATAAACTATATCTAAATCATTTCAACTACGAAGTAAAAGAGTATCTGAGTTGGAAAGTAAAGAAATAAAAATGATAACTCAAATGGAGTATATACATAAAACATTAAAAGAGCTTTTTGATAAATTGGAAAATCTTAACAATATCATAAACGTAAATTTAAAAAAAAACCGCACCAATCATTCGTTCTGATCAGATACAAAGAGATGGAACGATACTTCGAAGTAGTCCATTTTCGCGTCGTAAAAACGAAGAAGAGGTCTTAACAATTAATTTGGATCATACATAAATATACCGTTCTTTCATTATTTATTTTATAATGTCAGTTGATAAGTTTGGTTATTTTTTAAATAAGAAAGAGTACTCAAGAGATATAACAAAAAGTGTAGAAAAATTCCAAAGTATACTCAATGATTATGATGGACATTGATAAGTTTGGTTGTTTTTTAAATGAAGAAGAGTACTCAAGAGATATAACAAAAGGTGAAAAATTCCAAACAAAATTGCAACCAAATTTTATGTTGATGAAAACATGAGTAAACTAAAAACAAAACAGAAACAAGAAATCTTTAGATTAAGACATCGGATCAATAATATTGAGGGAAAAGTTAGTAATATTTCTAAAAAATTGATATTTCTCTTGCAAACTATTAATAAGATAGTAGATAGTAAAAAGTTTGTGAGTAAACGAGATATTGTAAATGAGTTACATCGACCATCATTAAGGGTATTAATGCATATGCATCACGAATAAAGGCTTAAGGTATTTATTAAAAGTAATAGATACCTTTTCTAAATATCGATAGGGTGAAGCAATAAAATCAAAAAATGCGGGAAAATGCAATGGAAAATTATTAAAAATTAAATTGAAATTAAAATTAATCATTACCCAGCATTTAGTACTCTTAAAGTATCTATTGTGGAACGTTTTAATAGAACACTAATACAACTTATGTGGCGTGAGTTCAGTTTTAATGGAAAATACACATGGCTTCAAATATACAAAGAACTGATTAATATAATAATTATAACAGTAGGAAGCATAGAACAATTAAAATGAAACCCATTGATGTGAATGTTAAAAATGAAAAACAGATTTTGATGAGATCCTACAATCATCTAAAAATATTCACAAATGGAGTGTTTAAAGAGGGGGATCATGTACGAATAAGTAAATATAAGCATGTATTTGAAAAAGGTTATTCTCCAAGCTGGACAACGGAAATTTTTCGAATTCGGAAAGTAAAAAAATACATCCCCCACCACATATTTACTTGAAGACCTAAAGGGTGATCCAACTCATGGTGGCTTCTATTAACAAAAAATTAAAAAAACAAAATTCCCTAATAAAAGGGAAAAGATTCTGAAACATAAAGGTGATTATGTGCTTGTACGTTGTCTAGGCTTTTCAAAATCAGAAGATAGTTGAATTCACAAAAAAGACATTCTGTAAAAAACAAGCGAAGGCATAGAAAAATTAAAATGAACGCATTGACGTCTATGCGTGAAATCAAAAAATAGTTCTTCACACCCACAATTTCTATTTATAAAGTGTGAAAAACAAGTTAAGATAAGAATTCGAATGGAATTGATTATATGCCTGTGTGTTGAGTAGGTTAAGAGAGCGTGCGTGTACAGATAAGAATTTTGTATGGAACGTGAACTCTAAAGATTCTAAAACGAAAAGATGATTGTATAGTTACGCACTGTGTATGCTTTTTTAAAATCAGGAGATAGTTGTATTCACAAAAACAACAACAACAACTTGAAGCATAGATCAATTAAAATGTACGCATTAACGTCAATGCGTTAAAAATACTCATGTATATATTTATATATAAACATATACAAATCTGGAGGTTATAAAGGGAAAGAATTTCAAAAAGGTATTCAGTTTTCGTCTATTCGTTCACGCAAGTCAATTTCAGGATCGTTTATTCGTCCGTGCGTGCGTGCGTTGGTTTGTTAAAAAAAATGTCGTTTTTGATAATATTTTTTATAATTTCACTATTCAAAAATAAATCCGCTTTCGAAAATGATACTGGTGCCCAGTGAAATGACGATTTTTGAAAACCCATCATCGACTTCAAATAATTCGATAGGATTATTCATCAATATGCCGAAGTTGAAAAATATTATTAAAATTGATTTGAAATTTGAGATCTTGGATGATAGCCATATTTTTATGGATCTTATAAATAAAACAAGTGAAGAAAGTAATGAAACAAATTTAAAAAGTTTACTCGACATAAAAATAATTAATAATAATAATAAAAGTACTCATCAACTGCAAGCACAACTACACCAACAACATCAACTACATCTGCACCTACAGCAACATCTACAACAACAACAATATCTGCAACAAAAACATCAAACTCACCCAATCTTTTTGATTTTAAAAGTAAAGACACAAGTGTTGAGAAAATAGAAAATAAAAACATAGGAGCTGAAAAATCACAAAAAATTGTTGTGGGTATCAATGATAGTGAGGCAGAATTTCAAAACGTAAGTCGACCACCTAAAATTAGTAATTCATCTCAAGAAATCAATGATAGTGATACCGAATTTGAAAGTGCAACACGAGTTCCTATAAAAAGAAATGCAGGTAAAAAATTAAAAAGTACTGAAAACCTCTCAAATAGAATTTACAAAGAGAGGAATAATAGAGAATTTTAAAAACCAATTTTTTAAACCAATTACAGGTTTAAATCTAGATACTGTTGGTCACATAAATGTTTAGAAGAAAAGAATTAAAAACTCTTCAAAACCAATAAATAAAAATGATTTGGCTATTACATTTTATGTAGATGAGAAAATTAACGAAGCAAAATCACAACAAATGGAAACTATAACTAAATCATTTCATCTACGAAATAAAAGAGTATCGGAGTTGAAAAGTAAAGTAATAAAAACTCAAATGGAGTATATATATAATACATTAAAAAAGCTTCTTGATAAATTGGAAACTCTTAACAACTTTATAAAACCAAATTAAAAAAAGCCCGCACCAGTCATTCGTTCTGATCAGATACAAATAGATGGAACGAACCTTCGAAGTAGTCCATTTTCACGTCGTAAGAACGAAGAAGAGGTCTTAACAATCAATGTGAATGATACATAAATTCGAGTATACCGTTCTTTAATTATTTATTTTATAATTAAAATTTCAGTTGATAAGTTTGGTTGTTTTTTAAATGAGAAACAGTACTCAAGAGATATAACAAAAGATGTAGAAAAATACCAAAGTATACACAATGATTATGATGGACATTTAAATATTTAGAGGAAACGATTTAAAAATTCCCTACCCCCCATTCATGAAAATGATATTGCAATGAAAAAGGTAAACTAGTACAGAATACATCTAATGAAATTTCTAAACGAAATCTTTAGATTAAGAGCTTGAATCAATAATATGAGGGAAAAGTAAGTGTAATCTCTAAAGAATTGGAATTTCTCTTGAAAACTATTAATAAGATAGTAGAGGAAATAAATGAAATAGAAAGTAACATTTTCAATTATATCATTGCACCGACCGCAGTTTTAAAAAGTGAAAAAAGTCTTTAGAGAAGAAACCATTTGTACCAAATAAAATAAAGTAATGAGTAAACGAGATATTGTAAATGAGTTACATGGACCATCATTCAAGAAATTTCGAAGACGTAGAGTTATAGTAATTTGATTTGGTTGAATGGGGGGCATAAGCGTCATCGAATAAAGGCTTTAGGTATCTATTAGCAGTAATAGATACCTTTTCTAAATATGCATGGGGTGAAGCAATAAAATCAAAAAATGCAGAAGAAGTTACAAGAGCAATGGAAATAATAATAAAATCTGGTCGTAAGGTACCAAAGAGTTTACAAAAAGATAATGGAAATGAATTCTATAATAAACAATTAAGAGAATTGATGAAACGGTATGAAATTAATCATTACCCAACCCTTAGTACACTTAAAGCATCTATTGTGGAACGTTTTATTAGAACACTAAAAGAACTTATGTGGCGTGAGTTCAGTTTTAATGGAAAATATACATTGCTTCAAATATACAAAGAACTGATTAATAATTATAACAATAGGAAGCATAGAACAATTAAAATGAAACCTATTGGTGTTAATGTTAAAAATAAAAAACCGATTTTGATGAGCTCATACAATCATCTAAAAATATTCACAAATGAAGAGTTTTAAGAGGGGGATCATGTACGAATAAGTACAACAATGCAGCGAAATCTTTTAGAATAGTTGAAAAAGTTTGAATTAATTATAAAGAAAATTTGATGAATTGAAGCAAATAAAAATTAAAACGTATCAAATTTGCAGGAAACTTTTAAATCTATTACAGAACCTTTACATGAATTACTAAGTGAAAATAAAAAATTAAAAAAGAACAGAAAGTATATTAATGATACACACAGAATAAGTTCAAGAAAGAGAAAATAAGAGTACCTAAATGTAATAAAAGGGTAAAGGAGAGAGTAATTGAAATTACTCAAAACACTCTCATATAGATGAATCTGACATTTCTCATCAATCTCTTATAGATGAATGTGATGTTTCACAACAGTCTCATATAGATGATTTAAATGAAAGTGTATATGAAGAAACCGGGGTGATGTATGTAAACATAAATCAGTTAAAAGAAGAAAATATTTTAAATAATATTTATGGACCAAGAGAAGAAAATATTATTTTAATTATTATTAGAATTAGGAAGTTGAAATTTATGGACTCTTCCCTGGTTTATACTCTTTAATTTTTCATAACAGTCCTAAGGATTATACCAAGAAGAATTTAGAATTATATAGAAACATTTTAATTGAAACAAGTGCTCACAAAAGAAACTATCAACCAGATGGTCAAATAAAAAGAAATCGTTCAAAAAAATATTCTTCAATTATTAAGCCATTAATATCGTCGTCTTCAGTAAATGAAGAATGTACTGGTTCTGGGTATATGAGACAAAAATTACCACCAAATTATGTATATTGGGATAATGTTAATGAACTTGTTGAAAGATTGCAACTCTTAATGGCATCAAAAGCTGCTGATAATAAAAACCATACTAATGAAATTCTTTCAATATTAGAAGAATTGCGTGAAGCAAAAGTAATATATTAATAAAACGGAAAACATTTTCTCATTTTGTTTAATAGCAAAATGTCTATTGACAAGTTTGGTCACTTTTCAAATGTCAGAGATTTTTCCTCACTTTTCAAAAGGGAAGTTGAGAGTCTTACAGGTATAAATCTATGTACTGATGGTCACATAAATGTTCAGAAAAGAGAATTAAAAACTCTTCAAAACTAATAAATGGAAATGATTTGGCTATTAATTTGTATGTAGATGAAAAAATTAATGAAGTGAAATCACATCAAATGGAAACTATATCTAAATCATTTCAACTACGAAGTAAAAGAGTATCTGAGTTGGAAAGTAAAGAAATAAAAATGATAACTCAAATGGAGTACATACATAAAACATTAAAAGAGCTTCTTGGTAAATTGGAAAATCTTAACAATATCATAAACGTAAATTTAAAAAAAAACCGCACCAATCATTCGTTCTGATCAGATACAAAGAGATGGAACGATACTTCGAAGTAGTCCATTTTCGCGTCGTAAAAACGAAGAAGAGGTCTTAACAATTAATTTGGATCATACATAAATATACCGTTCTTTCATTATTTATTTTATAATGTCAGTTGATAAGTTTGGTTGTTTTTTAAATAAGAAAGAGTACTCAAGAGATATAACAAAAAGTGTAGAAAAATTCCAAAGTATACTCAATGATTATGATGGACATTGATAAGTTTGGTTGTTTTTTAAATGAAGAAGAGTACTCAAGAGATATAACAAAAGGTGTAGAAAAATTCCAAACAAAATTGCAACCAAATTTTATGTTGATGAAAACATGAGTAAACTAAAAACAAAACAGAAACAAGAAATCTTTAGATTAAGACATCGGATCAATAATATTGAGGGAAAAGTGAGTAATATTTCTAGTAAATTGATATTTCTCTTGCAAACTATTAATAAGATAGTAGATAGTAGTAAGTTTGTGAGTAAACGAGATATTGTAAATGAGTTACATCGACCATCATTAAGGGTATTAATGCATATGCATCACGAATAAAGGCTTAAGGTATTTATTAAAAGTAATAGATACCTTTTCTAAATATGGATAGGGCGAAGCAATAAAATCAAAAAATGCGGAAAAAGTTACAAATGCAATGGAAAATTATTAAAAATTAAATTGAAATTAAAATTAATCATTACCCAGCATTTAGTACTCTTAAAGCATCTATTGTGGAACGTTTTAATAGAACACTAATACAACTTATGTGGCGTGAGTTCAGTTTTAATGGAAAATACACATGGCTTCAAATATACAAAGAACTGATTAATATAATAATTATAACAGTAGGAAGCATAGAACAATTAAAATGAAACCCATTGATGTGAATGTTAAAAATGAAAAACAGATTTTGAAAAGGTTATTCTCCAAGCTGGACAACGGAAATTTTTCGAATTCGGAAAGTAAAAAAATACATCCCCCACCACATATTTACTTGAAGACCTAAAGGGTGATCCAACTCATGGTGGCTTCTATTAACAAAAAATTAAAAAAACAAAATTCCCTAATAAAAGGGAAAAGATTCTGAAACATAAAGGTGATTATGTGCTTGTACGTTGTCTAGGCTTTTCAAAATCAGAAGATAGTTGAATTCACAAAAAAGACATTCTGTAAAAAACAAGCGAAGGCATAGAAAAATTAAAATGAACGCATTGACGTCTATGCGTGAAATCAAAAAATAGTTCTTCACACCCACAATTTCTATTTATAAAGTGTGAAAAACAAGTTAAGATAAGAATTCGAATGGAATTGATTATATGCCTGTGTGTTGAGTAGGTTAAGAGAGCGTGCGTGTACAGATAAGAATTTTGTATGGAACGTGAACTCTAAAGATTCTAAAACGAAAAGATGATTGTATAGTTACGCACTGTGTATGCTTTTTTAAAATCAGGAGATAGTTGTATTCACAAAAACAACAACAACAACTTGAAGCATAGATCAATTAAAATGTACGCATTAACGTCAATGCGTTAAAAATACTCATGTATATATTTATATATAAACATATACAAATCTGGAGGTTATAAAGGGAAAGAATTTCAAAAAGGTATTCAGTTTTCGTCTATTCGTTCACGCAAGTCAATTTCAGGATCGTTTATTCGTCCGTGCGTGCGTGCGTTGGTTTGTTAAAAAAAATGTCGTTTTTGATAATATTTTTTATAATTTCACTATTCAAAAATAAATCCGCTTTCGAAAATGATACTGGTGCCCAGTGAAATGACGATTTTTGAAAACCCATCATCGACTTCAAATAATTCGATAGGATTATTCATCAATATGCCGAAGTTGAAAAATATTATTAAAATTGATTTGAAATTTGAGATCTTGGATGATAGCCATATTTTTATGGATCTTATAAATAAAACAAGTGAAGAAAGTAATGAAACAAATTTAAAAAGTTTACTCGACATAAAAATAATTAATAATAATAATAAAAGTACTCATCAACTGCAAGCACAACTACACCAACAACATCAACTACATCTGCACCTACAGCAACATCTACAACAACAACAATATCTGCAACAAAAACATCAAACTCACGCAATCTTTTTGATTTTAAAAGTAAAGACACAAGTGTTGAGAAAATAGAAAATAAAAACATAGGAGCTGAAAAATCACAAAAAATTGTTGTGGGTATCAATGATAGTGAGGCAGAATTTCAAAACGTAAGTCGACCACCTAAAATTAGTAATTCATCTCAAGAAATCAATGATAGTGATACCGAATTTGAAAGTGCAACACGAGTTCCTATAAAAAGAAATGCAGGTAAAAAATTAAAAAGTACTGAAAACCTCTCAAATAGAATTTACAAAGAGAGGAATAATAGAGAATTTTAAAAACCAATTTTTTAAACCAATTACAGGTTTAAATCTAGATACTGTTGGTCACATAAATGTTTAGAAGAAAAGAATTAAAAACTCTTCAAAACCAATAAATAAAAATGATTTGGCTATTACATTTTATGTAGATGAGAAAATTAACGAAGCAAAATCACAACAAATGGAAACTATAACTAAATCATTTCATCTACGAAATAAAAGAGTATCGGAGTTGAAAAGTAAAGTAATAAAAACTCAAATGGAGTATATATATAATACATTAAAAAAGCTTCTTGATAAATTGGAAACTCTTAACAACTTTATAAAACCAAATTAAAAAAAGCCCGCACCAGTCATTCGTTCTGATCAGATACAAATAGATGGAACGAACCTTCGAAGTAGTCCATTTTCACGTCGTAAGAACGAAGAAGAGGTCTTAACAATCAATGTGAATGATACATAAATTCGAGTATTAAATATTTAGAGGAAACGATTTAAAAATTCCCTACCCCCCATTCATGAAAATGATATTGCAATGAAAAAAGTAAACTAGTACAGAATACATCTAATGAAATTTCTAAACACTCACTGAAACAAGAAATCTTTAGATTAAGAGCTTGAATCAATAATATGAGGGAAAAGTAAGTGTAATCTCTAAAGAATTGGAATTTCTCTTGAAAACTATTAATAAGATAGTAGAGGAAATAAATGAAATAGAAAGTAACATTTTCAATTATATCATTGCACCGACCGCAGTTTTAAAAAGTGAAAAAAGTCTTTAGAGAAGAAACCATTTGTACCAAATAAAATAAAGTAATGAGTAAACGAGATATTGTAAATGAGTTACATGGACCATCATTCAAGAAATTTCGAAGACGTAGAGTTATAGTAAAGGGTATTAATGATTTATGGCAGGCTGATTTGCTTGAAATGGGGGCATATGCATCATCGAATAAAGGCTTTCGGTATCTATTAACAGTAATAGATACCTTTTTCTAAATATGCATGCGGTGAAGCAATAAAATCAAAAAATGCAGAAGAAGTTACAAGGGCAATGGAAATAATAATAAAATCTGGTCGTAAGGTACCAAAGAGTTTACAAAAAGATAATGGAAATGAATTCTATAATAAACAATTAAGAGAATTGATGAAACGATATGAAATTAATCATTACCCAACCCTTAGTACACTTAAAGCATCTATTGTGGAACGTTTTATTAGAACACTAAAAGAACTTATGTGGCGTGAGTTCAGTTTTAATGGAAAATATATATTGCTTCAAATATACAAAGAACTGATTAATAATTTTAACAATAGGACGCATAGAACAATTAAAATGAAACCTATTGGTGTTAATGTTAAAAATAAAAAAAATTTTGATGAGATCATACAATCATCTAAAAATATTCACAAATGAAGAGTTTTAAGAGGGGGATCATGTACGAATAAGTAAATATAAGCATGTCTTGGAAAAAGGTTATACTTCAAACTGGGCAACGGACATTTTTCGAATTCGGAAAGTACAAAATACAATACCCTCCACTTATTTACTTGAAGACTTGAAGGGTGATCCAATTCAAAGGGGCTTCTATAAACAAGAAATTGTGTAGACTTTTTTAAAATTAGCAGATAGTTGGATTCACAAAAACAACAACTTGAAGCATAGAACAATTAAAATGTACGCATTGACGTCAATGCGTGAATAGACTCATGTATATATTTATATATACATATATAAATCCAGAGGTTATAAAGGGAAAACATTTCAAAAAGTTTTCAGTTATCGTCTATTCGTTCACGCAAGTCAATTTCGGATCGTTTATTCGTTTGAGCGTGCATTCGTTAATTTATTCAAAAAAAAAATTAAGTTTTTGATAATATTTTTTATAATTTCACTAATGAATGCACTTGTGAAAATGTTTCCGGTGTCCAGTGAAATGACGATTATTGAAAACCCCTTTAATTCGAATAATTCAATTGGACTATTTATCAATATGCCGAAGTTGAAAAAAAAAAATAAAAATTGATTTGAAAGTCGAGATCATGGAAGAAAAATAAAATTAATACTAATAATAGTATTAATGAAAACTACAAGCACAGTTGAAGAAAAAATAAAAACAGCTACACCTACAACATTAATATCAAACCAACCTACTTTGATAAGTAGTCTGGAGAAGAAAGAAGAATCAAGTACCCCAACATCTACAACAACAACTACATCTGCAACAACAACTACATACGTAACTATAGCAACATCTGGGGGTTAAATAGATTCTTCACCGTAACATATAAAAGTGCTACGGTAGGTGTTAAATGTCGCTAGAATAATATATATAGAAGATCGCATGTTAAACGTAGTGTAAGTAAATCTAAACTTAGGATTACAAAACATATAACTACTCCTCACCACCAACGAAAATCTAAACGAAATATTAATACCCCCTAGCAACATTAAGAATAAATTGCTTTGATGTTGCTGAAGTTTTAACACATTACCTAATACATGCAGAGAGACAGAAAGATAGGAAAGTATATGAAAGAATTTCGAAAGATGCTGATCTTCTTTCTATACAAGAGAGTAAACGGGAAGAGATAGGAGATGTAGAACCAGGATATCTTAGCGATGGCCCACAAATAAATGAAATAGGTATCGAAACAGCAGAAAAAATTAATGGAATACATTTGAGAAAGTAAAATTTTAGAATCTCAAATGCTAATTGAGTATTTAAATAAACAAGAAAGTGAGATTAGTACAGACAAAATTCTAATTAATGACATTAATGACTTCAAAATAATTAACAGTGATAATATAATATGATTGAGTAGGGAAATATGTTTGTTTTTCAGAATTTAAATAAAGAAGTTGCCAATACTATTTCAAGTGGAGTACAAAAAGGTGAGTTGAAAAATATATATAAAATAATATTTATATATACTAATAATGTTTATATTTTCAGAATTTTATAATATTAATAAAAACGTTAGTAATACCTATTCGAGTGGAGTACAAAAAGGTGAGTTGAATATAATATATAAAAAAAAATATTTATATATACTAATAATATTTATATTTTCAGAATTTCAAAATATTAATAAAGAAGTTACTAATACTATTTCGAGTGGAGTACAAAAAGGTGATTTGAATTATATATACATATATAAAATAATATATATATATATATATATATATATATATATATATATATATAATATATATATATATATATTACTCTACACTAATAATATTTTTATTTTCACAATTTCAAAACCTTAACAAAAGAGAGGTTAAAGACGACACTCTGGTTTTGTATGGTGAGCATGATGATGATGATGTGATGATGACCACGATGTGAAAATTTTCGATTAGGATAATCCAGATAAGATCACCTAGTGAGGACGAAACTATTCTTGTTGAAGGTGGAATAAATAACTACGTACAAACTATTCCTTTAAATTTAGATAAGGATAACGATGAATACATAAAATCAATTCCTTTAAGTAATGACGATGATAAAATCTATATATTAGAGGGTGGTATAAATAGTTATGTACAAACTATACCACTAAATATAGAAGAAAGTAAGCAAATTGAATGTAATTCGAAGAAAACATTTTAATTGTTCTTTAAAATAAAAATTTTATATTATATAAATTTTAACATTTACCTCTAATAAGCAATGTATGTTCTTTAACTTAAAAAAAAATTGTATAATCTTGTTTTTAATTGTAATATTAACCTCTAAATAAAGCAATGTTTGTTCTTTAAAATAAAAATTGTATAATGCTGTTTTGATTTATAATATTTCGTTAATATATTACCTTAAATTAACTTTTAAATAAGAAAGCGATGTTTGTTCTTTAAATTTAAAATTTCATTGCTTTATTTATAATTATAGATTACATTTATTCTTTTTCACAATTTAGTTAATTTAATTATAATTCTGTATAAAACATTTAAATGTACAATCATAAATATTTTTCTTAAATATTTCTATTTTAATGTCTTGATTATTATTTCTATTAGGACAATTCTCTATTTCTTTTATTCCTTGTTCGTAAACATAAACATTTGCATTTATTTCATCATGTTTATTTTCTAATTTGTTTTCTTCTATTTTATAATGTCCATATTGTAATGTATCAATTTTATTTTTTTGTATAACGAGCTTTGTATCCTTCCTCCAGTAGCAACATATTTATGGAATTCTTCCTCACTTCAGGGGAATAGAATATGGGTCCAAAAATAGCTCCATCGTCGAATCCGAACAGTGTTATATTAATTTCTTTATTTATTTCATCACTCAGGTTTTTAACATTTATTGTCGCTTTTTTATTTTCTAAGCAAGAGGGTAGTTTAATATACGATGTTCCTCTTAAATGTGAATATTGATTAATATTCATTGCCAATCGAATGAGATGAATCAATGTACATCCACTATCACTTTCTTGGAATTCCTCCATCCTCACCAAAATTTTTGTGCTCCTTGTATTCGGTTTCTATATTGGAATAGGCAGTGATTATTATCATTCTACTTTGAAATGACTTTATTTCCTTACATTTTTTTTCTTCCTTCAGGAGTGCGTATTTTCCAAAAAGTTAAAGGTAATTTTTATTGATGCATAAATCTCCAACAATGGAAACAAGTAAGGGAGAAAAACTTCTCCTGATACCTCCATAAATCGTGCTGGATAAATCTCATCATTGTTGGTATTTTCATATAGATACTGAATAATCCTTCCTTGGAATCCCGATCTGAATTTTTTTAAATTTTTAAATCCACTGGCTAGATGACATTTCTTTTATGCTGCTCCGTCCGCAGATGATGACTCCATGAAATGTTACCCGACAGGGTAATTCATTTTGATTTGTTATGTTTTTTTTTGTTTTTTAAGTATATTTTGTAATTTTATTTTTTTTACTTCTTCTTTTCACTTTATTATACTTTACTTTAACTGTAAAGTATTTTAACTTAGTTTTTAGTTAGTTTACACAAATTGATTTCAGTTTGCTCACACACACACACAACTCCAATTTGGGAATTTCACAAGTTAGTACATTTTTAGTTAATGTTTTAATTTTTATAGCTAAGATAAGTTTTCTTTAACTTGAAATTTCCGGAGGGTTCGCACGACGATTTAATATGATTCGCTCAACTCGGATAGTTTTCTTAAACTGAACTACTTTCCACATTTCTCCTTAACACATGACTTTTTTGAAAACTTGGAGAGTAACCGTTTTTCTTTTATAATATAAATTTATGAGAAAAAAATGACGTTTTTGACTAAATAAACGACCTCATTTGTTTTTGTGTATATTCTGTTAGGAACCACCACCTCCACTATAGAATTGAAACCTTTAAGATTACCCTCCCCCTTAACTTAATACAAGATAGAAGCAACATACTTTAGATATTCACGCTCACTTTCCCGTCTAATGCTCGCTAAAGATGGGGAAGTTCTCGAACTCACGCTTGTTTCACACCACAAAAGTTTGCGGTCTATTATCCCTCAAACTAACACCTTTTGACCACAAGACCACTGAAGACAGGTTACACTAACAGATATCATCAACAAACCTAATTGAATCATCAAAACGGACACACATAATATAACAACTTCCCCCTCCCCCTCCTCCCTTCTCCTCCTCCTACTCCTCCTCCTCCTACTCCTCCTCCTCCTACTCCTCCTCCTCCTACTACTCAACCTAAATATCGTTTTACAAATTCGTACGCATAACAAAACACCCCTCTCTCACACTCCTACGCACCATTTTCGGGTAAAGATCACTATAAACAACCACAAATTCTACGCATGACAAAACACCCCTCTCACACACAAGCAATCACAAATTCAAACGCATGACAAAACACCCCTTGTGAGGAGTTGAATAACTCCCCACAAATCCCAGCAGCAGATGGCCGGCCGCTCACCAGGTACGCGGCGAATTCGCGTAGTGGCGGCGCGGCGAAGAGCGAGGACGTAGAACGAGAGAGTTTGGAGATCGAGGACGGAGAACGAGAGAGTTTGGAGATCGAGGACGGAGAACGGGAGTTTGGAGAGGAAGAGAGTTTGGAGACAAGAGTTTGGAGAGCGAGAGAGTTTGGAGAGGAAGAGAGGTTGGAGACAAGATTTTGGAGAGCGAGAGAGTTTGGAGAGCAAGAGGGTTCGGAGACCAAGAGAGTTTGGAGACCAACAATGGAGACGGAGAGAGCGGAGACTTGCCGTGTGCAAAAAGGAGTAGCGGGACGCCGCCGGACTTTGGACTTTGGAAAGAAGGTGCCACATCTCAGCAGCGGTGCGGCACACAAACATGTCGCATGCGTCTCCGGGATCAGCGGGACGGCGGCATCAGGCTGGACGGAGGCGGGAGGCAGTGCGTCAAGGACAAGAGGGTCAAACAGAAACCATGGACTTTGGACCCGATGTGGAGAGTTTTGGCGGGCCGTGTGCAAAAGGGAAATACCGGTTCCCAGAGGCCCAATATAAGCCCGCAGGGCGCTGGCAGCGAGATCAGTCAGTCAAGATCAGTCGTTGAGATCAGTCAGTCAAGATCAGTCAGTCAAGATCAGTCATTGAGAAGAGTCAGTCAAGATCAGTCATTCAGCATCAGTCATCCAGTGGAGAGCATACAGTCAAGAGCGAGCAGTCAGTCGAGAGCAAGGAGTCGTCGGAGGCAGCGCCGTGGGAGCCTACGAGGAGCAAGATCGTCACGTCGAGACGTTCGGGATTGGGAATACTAGGAATCTCCGAACTGAGACACAGGTGGCTGAGGTCTAAGGAGGCGCCACACGGCCAAGTTCTGTTCTGCCCTGCCGACGAAGTCCTGGCGGTACGCCTGGAGGGTCTACTAGACTGAGATTTGAAATCGAGAGTAGCAAGCCAGAAGGGAGAGAAGTCCCGGAGCGGCGTAACAGAACCCCTAGAGTAGCGAGCCAGAAGGGAGAGAAGTCCCGGAGCGGCACAACAGAACCCTGAGAATCACGAGCCAGAAGGGAGAGAAGTCCCGGATCGGCGTATACCCTCGAACCCAGCACAGAAGTCAAGACCTACAGCCACCTGTCAGGAGTAGTTCGCAGGACATCGCCACCAGCAAGCAGGACACCACACCGCAACGGCCACGCAAGGAGGATCGAGCCCGCAGGAACGGCACGGACAGTACGCGGAAGGGTGAGGCTAGGGTGGAACGTTCGTTTACACGAGGCACAGAAGCGAAGTGAAAAGCGAGACAGCTTCCTGGCGTTTTGCCTTGACTGTCCGCACGATCTGAGCGGAAGCCCGTGGGACCATCCGGGACAGAGCAAGGGACAGGCGGTCGGGTATCGAGAGGAGTGATCCTGGAGAGCTCGTCAGTCTGTTCACCCTAGTCTGAGAACGGTGACGCTTCCCTAAGCCCGCACGGCTGACCCCATAGCGAGTCTGCGTCGTGGCCTAGCAGTCACCGAGCCAGCCACGTCAGGAGCAATCAGCGGTCAAGGATCTTCGAGGAGCGACAAGACAACCAGCCACGTCAGGAGCAATCAGCGGTCAAGGATCTTCGAGGAGCGACAAGACGACCCACACCGTCGGAGACAGCGAGACGAGCAAGTTTTCAAGCCGACTGCAGTTATACCCGCAATAAACCCACTCCGAACCCGAGAATTATGTGCTTTTTCACTGAACTACTGGGCGGTCACGCTTATATAAATTTGGTGGGACGAACACACACAATCTACTGAGCTAGCCGCACAAATACCGTAGCGAGCAGAAACCGAAGAAATCAGTTCGTTACATCTGGCGCCCAAAACGTGATTATCCCAGCGGTGAAAGCAAAATAAACAGAATGGGAAAGAAGTGGATTTACCGCCTTAAGAAGGAGGACTTCGCCCATGTCGCACAAAGGCTTAATGTCGTCCTGGACGGCAGATTAGAGGACATGAGGAGGACATTGTCGGAGTATTACTCCGAAACAGAGAACGACCCACAACTTGCCGACATCTGGGCTGAGCTGGAAGCCATGTATTACAACAGAACCGGCCCGAGTATCACGCTAACTAACGCTGAAGGGGATAACCTAGTAGCAAGCCTGAGCGTCGACAACATGCAAAGGGAGGCCCACAGGAGAGAGTCAAGCCAGGACAGGAAGACAACGGTGCTGACCTCTAGACACAGCCAGGAGGATTATGCAAGGGTCGCAAAACAAGTCCGCGAGTGGTCATTCAGGTTCGACGGGGCGGAAAACCGTTCGACTTCCTGGAACAAGTCGAATGGTCCACCAACACCTACGGTTTAGACCTAGACATGATCCCCCGAGCAATGCCGGAGTTGCTGAAAGGAAGGGCGTTGAAGTGGTTTATCGCCAACAATAAACAATGGAAAACCTGGGCCGAGTTCATTGAGAGCTTCCATCTCTACTTTCTGCCGAGAGATTTCTTTACAAGGCTGTCGGATCAGGTCAGACAACGAAAGCAGGGTTTCAGTGAGTCATTTAAAGACTACATGATCGACATGCAGACGATGTCGACGCCACTAAACTATTCTGCGAAAGACACCTTAAAGATCATAAAGAAAAACTGCACCCCAAGCCTAAGGATCTTCTTAAGGGCGTACAAAGGGCCGGACATGGACACGTTGATGCTATTAGCCGATGAATACGAAGAACTGGAAAAGGAGCGGGAAGCGTTCGCCCAAGAAAACAAGTTCTCAAAGGCAAAGTCGTCACCACCAACACAGGTCACGTGCAGAAGATGCGAGGAGACAGATAGCCAGGAGACACGGAGAGATGACCAATTTTCACCGCCGCAACGAGTCCCACGACAGCAGGCAACAGGAGCACCACGAGGAGGCCAATGGACGCCACCACAGCAGCAACAGATACAACCATCGAACACGGTGTGGAGACCGCCAAACACAACACAGTGGCCGCGGGGCACGACACACATTGCAGATCCCCATGAGGCCTGCCGAAGGTGCGGCGGCCACGGACACTGGGCACGAGGATGTCGACTCCAACGCCTGCTGTTCTGCTGGGTGTGCGGGAGAATAGGTGTCAGGAGCGTCGAGTGCTGCCAGCAGGCGGGAAATGCCCAGCGACCTCAGCCGCAGAGAGGCGAGCCGGGGTCGCAAGATGCTACCTCTCCAAACTAACAGGCAAGCTAATCGAGGAGGAGCAGCAGTTGTCCGCAGCGGTGACGATTGGAGGAGGCACGTACATGGCCACGATCGACACCGGGGCAACAGCGAGCTTTATAAGCAAGGAACTGGCGGACAACTTGGCTGCCCTCGGGAGGATTACGAGGACACGGCGGCAAGTTAGGTTGGCAGACGGAAGGTGCGGCGGAATCGATGAACAGCTGGAGGTGGAGATCGCATTCGGGAACAAGCGACTAACCATGAACCTGTTGATACTACCAGGGGTAGTGGATTCATTGGTGTTAGGATGGGACTTTCTAACCCAAGTCGGAACCGAGATAAGGTGCGCTGGACACGAGGTGAGAATACCGGCCAGGAACCGACACAATGGGTGGTTTGAGGAGAGGCTATCGGTAGCAGTCGTACAGCAGGAAGCAGAGTATGACGACACAACGAAGTTCCTGGAGGCAGAGATAGCCAGTTTTAAAACCATGACAGGAACGTCGAACATGGCAGAGCATCAAATAACGATGAAGGACGACAAGCCAATAAAACAGCGATACTACCCGGAGAATCCGAAAGTTCAAGGGGAGATCAATGCGAAGGAAGATAGAGCACTCAACCAGCCCATACAGTTCTCCCATCGTGATGGTTAGGAAGAAGACGGGCAAGTGGAGACTGTGCGTCGACTTCTGGCAGACCAAATCGATAAAGGATGCCTACCCGATGCCTCGAATAAATTATATCCTCGACCAGCTGAGAGAGGCACGGTACATAAGCAGCTTGGACCTGAAGGATGGCTACTGGCAAATCCCGCTGAAAGAAAGCAGCAGGCAGTACACTGCATTTACAGTGCCGGGAAAGGGCTTATACCAGTGGAGAGTAATGCCGTTCGGACTCCATTCGGCATCTGCGACCTTCCAGCGGGTGTTGGATCGGGTAATTGGTCCCGAGATGTCGCCGCACGCATTTGCGTACCAGGATGATATCATAGTGATCGGACGCACACTAGAAGAGCACAAGGCAAACTTGAAAGAGGTATTCCGGCAACTGAACATCTGAGATTAAACCCCGAAAAATGCCAGTTTTTCAAGAAGGAGCTGCTGTATTTGGGTCATAGAGTGACTAGCGACGGCATGGTATCGGCGATTTGTACCTGACTTCGCAAAAATAGTCAAACCACTCAACGATCTGCTGCGCAAGGGCAACAAGTGGGTGTGGACACAGGAACATCAGTCGGCATTCGAAGAGGTAAAGGCACGGCTGGTGGCAGACCCTGTACTGGCGTGGCCGGATTTTGAAAAACCATTTGTCCTGCAGACGGTCGCAAGTGATTACGGTATTGGGGCTATTTTGACCCAGGAAACCGAACGTGGCGAAAAGGTGATCTCTTACTCAAGCCGAACGCTTAACGGGGCTGAGAAAAACTACACCACGACCGAGAAGGAGTGTTTGGAAATAGTCTGGGCGATCCGGAAACTGAAGCCGTATTTGGAAGGGTACCACTTCAAGGTGGTAACCGACCACATGGCGCTGAAGTGGCTCAACAGCATCGAGAGCCCTTCAGGAAGGATCGCCAGATGGGCCCTGGAGTTGCAGCAGTATGACTTCGAAATAGCGTACAGGAAGGACGCAGCCACAAAAGTACCCGGACTACGTAATGGAGGGAGACACTTTGTACAGGAACATTCCACACAGAGCAGGCATTGAGGATGTCGCGACTTGGAAGATGTGCGTCCCGAAAGCTCTCCGAGAAGCGGTGCTGAAAGAGAACCAGGACTCACCGGCAGCTGGCCATGTAGGAAGCAGAAGGACAATATCACGTCTGGCAGCCCGGTACTACTGGCCAGGCATGCACCGAGACGCTCGAGCCCACGTAAGAGGATGCGAGACTCAAGCAAATTAAATGCAGGCAGCTGGGAAAATGCTAACGCAGGTGGGCTACAGTGTGCGCAGACTTCGTCGGACCTCTGCCGCGTTCAAAACACGGCAACCAAATGCTGCTGGTGCTGATAGACAGGTTCTCCAAGTGGACTGAATTGGTGCCGCTGCGGAGCGCGACAGCCGAGTCCCTAAAGAAAGCGTTTAGGAGGCGCATCATCGCAAGGTTTGGGGTCCCTAAGGTAGTCATAACGGACAACGGAGTGCAGTTTAACAGCAAAATCTTCAAGAGTTTCCTGGCAGAGATGGGAGACAAGCAACAGTTCACGGCTCCATATACCCCGCAAGAGAACCCGACAGAAAGAGCAAACAGGACCGTGAAAACGATGATAGCGCAGTTCACAGGGCAGGATCAGAGGAACTGGGACGAGAAAAGGCCTGAGATCATGCTGGCAGTAAATACGAGTGTTTCGGAATCCACAGGATACACGCCAGCGTTTGTTACTCAATGCAGAGAACCGAGACTGCCGAGCGCCCTATACGACAGAGAGACCTTGGGAACAGGACGACCCACTGAGACCCCAGGGGAGAAGGCAAACAAACTCGGGGAAATCTTCGAGATTGTAAGGCGGAATCTGGAAAGAGCCTCCCAGGATCAGGCTAGGCATTACAACCTGAGGAGGAGACAATGGACACCAGCGGTGGGAGACGTCGTGTGGGCCAAGGAACATCATTTGTCGAAGGCGGCCGAGGGGTTCGCAGCAAAGTTGCCCCCAAGATACGACGAACCTTACCAGGTCACGGATTTTGCGTCACCAGTAATCTGCAAAATACGGCACGTGAACACAAAAAAAGAGAGGACCATCCACGTGAGCGAGCTGAAACAACAACAAACACAGAACACCAGCGAGCAGCTACAAACAGATACGGTAGACAAAAGGCAAGGATAGCTCCAAGGATACCCGGAGGACACAAGGAAAGGGGTCCAAGGATAGCTCCAAGGATACCCAAAGAACACGAGGAAAGGGGTCCAAGGATAGCTCCAAGGACGCGAGGAGAAGGTCTACAAGGATCTGATTAGGACTGGCAGCAGCAGTCTGCCGAAGGAAGGGGGAGGTCGGCACAGCTGAGAGAGCTGTACCGAAAGTGGCCAACCATCACGGAGAACAGAATACTTACGTAGTGGCAAGGACAAGTGGAAACGCCGGGCTGAGGGGTAGAAAAAAACTAAACTTCTGCCGACAGGTGCACGGGCATAAACAATTTGCAAAATCACCATTCAACAGGGAAGGGGGCGCCTCGATAGGCGGTCGATTGGCACTAGACGATAGTGCGATCGATGGGCACAAGAAAATGGAAATATCGGTGATGATGAACATCGCGGCTCGCAAGTGGCAACGCCGCACCTGCGATATCGATATCGTGAGCAGGCCCTCTGGGTATCGATAGCTGATTAATATCGGTGCCCAGTGGGAACAGATGGAGGATCGGCGCGGGAGATTCGAAATTGCGATACGGAGGACGACCGGCGCTGTGGAAAGGAAACAAGATGGAAAGCGTCGAGGGAGCAACGAGGGAGCACCGAGGGAACCGGAGCGAGATGCGCCCTGACTCAATGGCTAGGATATACAAGGGAACGCCGGAGAGTGGGAGCGCTGAGTTTTCTTAATCTTTCCCGAAGTAAGGGGGGAATGTGAGGAGTTGAATAACTCCCCACAAATCCCAGCAGCAGATGGCCGGCCGCTCACCAGGTACGCGGCGAATTCGCGTAATGGCGGCGCGGCGAAGAGCGAGGACGTAGAACGAGAGAGTTTGGAGATCGAGGACGGAGAACGGGAGTTTGGAGAGGAAGAGAGTTTGGAGACAAGAGTTTGGAGAGCGAGAGAGTTTGGAGAGGAAGAGAGGTTGGAGACAAGAGTTTGGAGAGCGAGAGAGTTTGGAGAGCAAGAGGGTTCGGAGACCAAGAGAGTTTGGAGACCAACAATGGAGACGGAGAGAGCGGAGACTTGCCGTGTGCAAAAAGGAGTAGCGGGACGCCGCCGGACTTTGGACTTTGGAAAGAAGGTGCCACATCTCAGCAGCGGTGCGGCACACAAACATGTCGCATGCGTCTCCGGGATCAGCGGGACGGCGGCATCAGGCTGGACGGAGGCGGGAGGCAGTGCGTCAAGGACAAGAGGGTCAAACAGAAACCATGGACTTTGGACCCGATGTGGAGAGTTTTGGCGGGCCGTGTGCAAAAGGGAAATAACGGTTCCCAGAGGCCCTATATAAACCCGCAGGGCGCTGGCAGCGAGATCAGTCAGTCAAGATCAGTCGTTGAGATCAGTCAGTCAAGATCAGTCAGTCAAGATCAGTCATTGAGAAGAGTCAGTCAAGATCAGTCATTCAGCATCAGTCATCCAGTGGAGAGCATACAGTCAAGAGCGAGCAGTCAGTCGAGAGCAAGGAGTCGTCGGAGGCAGCGCCGTGGGAGCCTACGAGGAGCAAGATTGTCACGTCGAGACGTTCGGGATTGGGATTACTAGGAATCTCCGAACTGAGACACAGGTGGCTGAGGTCTAAGGAGGCGCCACACGGCCAAGTTCTGTTTTGCCCTGCCGACGAAGTCCTGGCGGTACGCCTGGAGGGTCTACTAGACTGAGATTTGAAATCGAGAGTAGCAAGCCAGAAGGGAGAGAAGTCCCGGAGCGGCGTAACAGAACCCCTAGAGTAGCGAGCCAGAAGGGAGAGAAGTCCCGGAACGGCGCAACAGAACCCCTAGAGTAGCGAGCCAGAAGGGAGAGAAGTCCCGGAGCGGCGCAACAGAACCCTGAGAATCACGAGCCAGAAGGGAGAGAAGTCCCGGATCGGCGTATACCCTCGAACCCAGCACAGAAGTCAAGACCTACAGCCACCTGTCAGGAGTAGTTCGCAGGACAGCGCCACCAGCAAGCAGGACACCACTCCGCAACGGCCACGCAAGGAGGATCGAGCCCGCAGGAACGGCACGGACAGTACGCGGAAGGGTGAGGCTAGGGTGGAACGTTCGTTTACACGAGGCACAGAAGCGAAGTGAAAAGCGAGACAGCTTCCTGGCGTTTTGCCTTGACTGTCCGCACGATCTGAGCGGAAGCCCGTGGGACCATCCGGGACAGAGCAAGGGACAGGCGGTCGGGTATCGAGAGGAGTGATCCTGGAGAGCTCGTCAGTCTGTTCACCCTAGTCTGAGAACGGTGACGCTTCCCTAAGCCCGCACGGCTGACCCCATAGCGAGTCTGCGTCGTGGCCTAGCAGTCACCGAGCCAGCCACGTCAGGAGCAATCAGCGGTCAAGGATCTTCGAGGAGCGACAAGACAACCAGCCACGTCAGGAGCAATCAGCGGTCAAGGATCTTCGAGGAGCGACAAGACGACCCACACCGTCGGAGACAGCGAGACGAGCAAGTTTTCAAGCCGACTGCAGTTATACCCGCAATAAACCCACTCCGAACCCGAGAATTCTGTGCTTTTTCACTGAACTACTGGGCGGTCACGCTTATATAAATTTGGTGGGACGAACACACACAATCTACTGAGCTAGCCGCACAAATACCGTAGCGAGCAGAAACCGAAGAAATCAGTTCGTTACACCCTCTCACACACTCCTACACACCCTAATCGGCTAAAGATCACTCTAAACAACCACACATTTTTACGCATGAGAAAACACTCCTCACACCAACCATGCGTGACTAATTAGGGCCATCCCCTTTTTCGACATTATCTATTATCTAGTGAGCCAGGACCCGTAATATCCTACTACTCCTGTGTGACAATCGAAAATCTTTACTAAAATATAATCTCCTTGCTCATATGGTGTTGCCTTTAACCGTTTGCTATTTTTCGTTGCCTCATTAATGTTTTGCAAGTGAGATTCCTTTTTGTGAAGACTCTCTTATAATTTTAATTTTTTTGCTTTTCCTTTGTCTCATTTGTTAATTTTCTTTAGAACTCCGAATATCGTTATACCTCTATGTTAGTTAATCATTCTATGAACTGTGTTTTTTTTTTGCATAATCAATTTCGCCCAGTTCTTTTTCAAAACTCCAACTCGGCTCTAGAGCATCGGACTAGTGCTTCTCTCTATTACTGTTTATCTATTACATTGTAGAGTAGAGTCTTACAAATTTTGTAGTTATCTACAGTAACTAAAATATGTAGCTCTTCAAAAGGTTTGATTGGCTTCTTTTTCAAAACTTCAACTCGGCTCTAGAGCCTCGGACTAGTGCTTCTCTCTATTACTGTTTATCTATTATATTGTAGAGTAGAGTCTTACAAAATTTTGTAGTTATCTACAGTAACTAAAATATGTAGCTCTTCAAAAGGTTTGATTGGCTTCTAAATGTTATGAAAATAGCCTTCGTGCTTGCCCTTCGTTGTTTATACAATACATTCTAAACAATTTCTAATACGTGGTCCTTTCTTTTTAAAGAGTTCATTCGTTTCCATATCTTTAGGAACATAAAATAATAAGGAGTGAGATTGTGTTCAGTATCATATATGTAGAACAGTTTTTGATAAGCCTGCGAAAGTATGAGCAAAGTTCTAGAATGTGGTGTACCTATCTGATTTTTTAGGAACAAGAAAGTATTTTACAGCGACTATACCCTTCCCATCAGATACTTTCCGTTTGAAAAAACTCACACTAGCTAGGCCTCAGTTCTAAATAGTTTCTTGTTAGTTTATTGAATATCTCTTTCATTGTCTACGTTACTTTCTATACCCTTTGTCGTTACGATTATGTGGTCTAAGTACACAATATCCTTCCCTTCTTATATTAGACTATTTAATTTTCTGAAATCAATACATATTCTAACTTCACCTGACGCCCTCTTTACTATTGGTGACACGAATTCAGACTCTCTTGGTCTAATTTATAATTAAACAATGTACTCATCCAAAATCTTTTAAAACTAATTTTTTTCACCATAAGAACGTCGTCAAAGGCTTATGCTAAATGGCTAGCATTAATGCACACCACGGAGCAACAGACACTTAAAGGCCTTACCCAATCACGTGGTCGTCTAAAGGAGATGATGCTATGGTGGCACGGCTAAATCAAGCATTCAAGAGCCTTGAGGAAATAACTGACGAAATGCACTTGTACGATAACGTTGAGGGTTTCAAGGATCCTACCGAAGACTTCCAAGCGTATGAGGAGAAGTACCTGCGCGCGCTTAAATTATTCGCGTCGTTAAAGAGCGACCTTCAGCCAAGCGCCATATCTCAAACGGATCACAACATAGCCACATTGCTGCAACAGCAATGTGAGTTCTTTCAGCGACTGTTGGAGAACGGAGCTCCTACCTTGGCCACTCCGCCGCCTACTGCAGTTTTTTAACTGAAAACCCATTGCCGAAAATCCACATCAAACCCTTGGAGCACCGTCCATAACTAGACCCGCCTGGCAAAGATTCAAAAGTTTCACTACCTTAAGTCTTTCATAATTGGTGATGCGGCCAATCTTCTCAGCCACATGTCCATTACGGAATCAGCGTATGATTCAGCATGGGAACGCCTCAATGAACGCTATGACCGCCCGAGACATATTGTGAACTCCTTACTGGACACATTTATGGGACTGGCTGCTGCCCCCAATGGCGGCAATGAAATCATTCGTGGGCTAGACGCAGTTGGGGAGACCAGCCGTGACTGCCGTGTGATTCATCTTGTGCTGGCTAAAATTAATCCCGACTCTAGAAGGAAATGGATAGAGGACACCATAGCTGCTGCGACACCAACCGTTACAGACTTGTTCAAATTCCTTGATGATCGTTGCGAGGATTTTGCCCACAGTTTTGGTGCATGTCCAAAATTATAATGGAACTTACACAATTTGCCTTTTGCTATAGGATAGCGGCTCTGAGCTATCCTACGTTTTTGAACGCACTTGGGCTCGCACGTTCACCATCAAGGATACTAGTTTCCGGAATATCTTCCGTCAAGGCCGAAACTACCAGAGTGTCACTGCATACGATTGTTGTCGCAACTCATGTGCTCGGCAAAATCACATCATCACTTCAACGGGACGACATTGACGAAGCAGCTTTAAGGATCTACGATGGACTCCAGTTAGCCGATACTTCGTTAAACACATCTCCACCTGTAGACATTTTACTGGGAAATTAACAGTTTTGGTCCGTCCTGTCAGGTGATAAAAAATATGAAACCGATGGAAATATTATTGCCATCAGCTCGATCTTTGGATGGATAATCACTTCTGTTGCAATGCCGCATCCATTAAACGCCAACAAGCTCATGGCTACTGTTGACATAAACGCCTCTCTTCAACGCTTTTGGAGATCGAGGATAACACTGAGCATACACAATGAGACCCTTCGCACGAGAAGGTGGAGCAGCACTTTCTGACCACACATTTCCGAGATCCAGACGGCAAATACATCGTTGAATTACCTTTCAAACTCGAATGCCAAGAGTTCGGAGACAGCCTGCAGGGCTCAGTCTCCCGCTTCTATGGTGTGGAACATCGCCTACAGCGTGATATGGAGCTACGCAAGCAATATTCAAAATTTATGAACGAATATCTAAGCCCAGGTCATATGCGTAAGCTGGCCCCAGAAGAATGCAATACATCAGCCAAAACGTTTTAAATGCCACACATCCAGTTCTAGGAAAGAAGCTGCGCGAGGTATTTGACGGCTCATTTGAAGACGTAAACGGCCACGCTCTAAATGTATGCTTTTCGGCGGATATAGTAAAAACGTTTCGCCATATCTGGATCATATGAAGAGATACTCCGAATGATCCTCTTCAACACTTTCAACTCTGTACACTCACCTATGGAACAAGCTGTGCACCGTTTCTTGCTGTCAGAGTACTGGAACAACTAGCGCGAGACCACCATGTTGAGTGTTCCATAGCGACAAAAATTGTGATTGAGGACTTTTACGTAGACGATGTCCTCACCGGCGCTGAAACTAAAGACGAATTACTTCGCCGCCGCGACGTACTCATCCAGCTGATGTACAAGGCTAAGCTTGAGCTTGGCAAATGAGTGTCTAACAGCGACATCATCCACACCCGGCAAGACGAGTTCCACATAACCAGTGCGGTTAAGGCTTTAGGAATGCAATGGAATCCCCAAGAAGACTTCCTGTCCTACAAAGCTTCACTTTCTACGGAGCCAGATGCTACTAAACAGCCAGTATTGTCAGATGTCTTACGAATTTTTGATCCTTTAGGTATTCTGGCGCCTGTGGTAGTACAGTTCAAAATCCTTTTTCAAGAACTCTGGCTACTTGACCTGGACTGGGATTCAAAACTTCAACCGAAGCTGGCTGAGTGGTGGCAGACCTGTCGCGACGATATCAATTACATAACAAACCTGAGGATTCCACGTTACACACAACGAATCGCGACAAATCTAATTACATGGATTTTCAGATGCATCTATAAAGGCATATGCCGCTATCGTATACAGCCGTGTAAGCAACGCAGACGGCTCCTGTTTGATGCATGGTGCATAATTGTGGATGCTTGGTGCTATTCCATGATTGTCCTTTCGTGGCTGTAGCATACCCCATCAAAGCTGAAGACCTTTATAGCCAACCGTACTTCGGAGATCCTGGATGTCATACCACGCAACGCATGGCATCACGTTAGCTCAAAGGAAAACCATGCCGATTGTGCATCGGGGGGAATGCTAGCAGCCGATCTCATGAGCTTTAAGCTCTGGTGGAAAGGTCCACATTGGCTACACCTCAACGATCTGCTTGCTTCAAAGCTCCGTAGTGGCAACAATCCCAACACAATTTTGGACACGCCCATAATGGATGGGCTAAAATCCTTTTCACTAATCCAGCCGTATAGAATCTGAACGTCCCCGATTGAGTGTTTATTGCTTCGAGTTTCCTTCTGGACCAAGCACTACTTATGTTATACGCATTATAAATCGAAGCATGGTGAAGAAGCGGAACCCGTCAAACCACACACTCACGTTTGAAGAAATCAGCGAGGCCCGCATTTATTGTCTAAGGCAGGTTCAAGGAAGCTTCTCATCCGATCTATACCTGTAGCAAATGAAGGAGGTTAAGCATCCTATTATTCTTTCGAAACATCATCGCAATTCTCTGCTTATTTGGGAACTCCAGCAGGATAAATCTTCATCCAGGTGTGACAGCACTTAATATTGGATAGTTGGCCCACGGAATAAGATTCGCAAGCTTACACATGATATTCACAAATGTTTTCGCCACCGCCACAAAACAACTGATCAATACATGGCGGACTTGCCAGCTGATCGGGTACGTCAAGCATACCCATTCGAAAATACTGAGTGCAACTATGCCGTACCGCTTCTGCTCAAGGTGCACAAGAGGCGGAATCCACGAAAGGAAAAGGGATACATTAGTCTACTTGTCTGCCCAGTGACCTCCGCAATTCACTTGGAGTTGGCTACAGATCTCAGCACGGAGACATTTCTCGTCGTTTTATCTCCCGTCGAGGCAAGTGCATCCACATCTTCAGCGACAACCGTCGCAAGTTTGTAGGAGCAAAGAAGGTGTTAGACGATATGCATAAGCTCGTCCTGACGCAGCAGCATAACACTCAAGTAACCCAAGCGCTCCGTAAAGCTTCATATGCGTCGTGTCATCGGAAAGGTCACACGCACACCTGCTGATTGGACGCCCTTATACATCAGTTCCAGAAGGTGATCTTGGCCACATAGCAGTTAACCGACTGGATTACTGGCAAAATGTACAGGCAATGCTACAAGGCTTTTGGAAAAGATGGCATCAAGAGTACATCACTCCCCACTCCCTAAGTGGAATAACGTTACTACTGGGAATATGGCGATCTTAAAAGATTCAAACACACCCCCCGCCGCTTGGAATTCGGCGCGCGCAATTGAAGTATATCCAGCAAGGACGGGCTGGTACGTGCCGTAAAGCTGCGAACTTCATTAGGAGAACTTGTCAGACCCATTTCCAAAATTGCCATTCTGCCTAATTCAGAAACTTAATATCAGGGTGGGCCGGGATGTTGAGGAACCTCATAACTAATTACAATGATTTGGTATATTAAATAGCATTTAAAATATTCCTTCTTGAGATGGTCTGGTCTATTTCTCTCTCTCTCTCCCTCCTGAACACGAGTGGTCAACATGAATAAAGCGTAACTTATTGTGAAATAATTGAGTATTAGCAACCCAATTCAAAAGTGGTCTTACAAACCATTTAGCGTGATCTATTCACCATCACCGCTAAAGAATAATTAATTTTATATTATTATATATTATAATCGGTAAGACTTTATAAGCAATATTTTAGTATTATCGGGACTTTTCAATCCCAATGTATTGTTAGATACAAAAGGCGACACCGGGCAAGGAAAACCAAAACAATATATTTATAATGTAGTATATTTTTATTTCTACATATACTCGTATTTCATTTGCTTAAATTTGTCCTCTCTTAAGGCGTTGAGCTAAATACGGATGAACCCATTAAGATCGATGTCGCTTTTTATTCTCTTCGTTATAACTAATGCTCTTAGAACAGTAGCTATTACAACATTTATTTTTATTCTATATACAGGTATTAGTTAATATATTTTAGATATAATAGAAGCTATAATATTACTTATATAATGATACTGATATATATTGGATTTTTATTTCCAATACGACGATTACAAAGATTTAAGAAAAACTTTTTTTTTTTTGAGACTTAAAGGCCGTCCAAAAGCTTCATCCAAAATGTTGCCACTCAAAATGTTGGGACTATTTTTTATATAATGTTTTTGATTTTGGACGACTTTTTGGTGGGTTGAATGCTAAGCCTTACTCTGCAACTTTAAAAACTTAAAAAAGTTTACTATTGACAAGATGACATTGGATTGCTTTAATGTTGGTTTCAGTATATTTAATTTTAACTAGCTGCTTTAAGATATTTGATAGTTGATCACAATATGATTGTGGGTGAATTGTTATGGAATTTTATTTGTCAACAACTTTTCGATTTTTGGGAGTTTAGTATTGACAAGATATCATTGGTTTGCTTTAATGTTGGTTTTGGTATATTTAATTTTAACTAGCTGCTTTAAGATATTTGATAGTTGATCAATATATGATTGTGGGTGAATTGTTATGGTTTCTATGATCGATATGAGTCTGGTTTGCTAATATATATTATAGACTTGGTTTAGGGTGATATGTATGTGTTGTTTTAATAAAAAGGATTTTTTTTTTCGTTTTAGGAAATAGTTAAAGTCAAGCTAGACTTGATATAGGGGTTGTTTTGAAGTAATACAGAAGTTGGTTTAAGATGATATTAACTTTTGGTATGGTGATATTGTGTTTATTTGTATTTGTGATGTAATACGTTGGTTCTTTTGAGGTTATATGGAGTTTATCAAGGTGTTATGGACCTTAATTTCCGAATATACATATATAAACATTTACTTTCATTTGGCTTTGATGCATTATGGTGAGTAGAAACAAGTGGCCGCTACGACACCAAGCAATGCTTGTTACGCGCAGAGCCCTAAACGAAATCGCGAACAAAGAAAAAGACAATTTCACAATTGACAATTAAAAAATACATGCAGGTCAAAATACGAACAGTCATGATACATAAAGTAAAACTAATTAGTTGCTAAGTAGAATAGTATTATCCCAAGTTAAGTCCTCGTAAGGCAAATATTAAAAAGTTATTTTGCACAGACTCAATCCAGTCTATATGCACCCCATATTGGGGATTCCAAACTGGAGCGCAGAACTCAAGAAATGGTTTTGAAATAAACAAGGTTTTGTGACATAGGGATCATCGAATTCCTTCGACCTCCTTTTGATAAATGCAAGCACGCCCCTGGCTTTATTTACCATGGTAGTAATGTGATCAGAAAATTTAAGTTTAGGATCCAAGTAGACTCCAAGGTCAGCTTGCCTTATTCTATCTAACATACAACCGCTAAAAGAATAAGTTGAATAGAATTAAATTTAATTCCTTATTCATGCACCATCTTTGAAATGCATTGAGATATGATAAAGAGTTTTTAAAAATGACCCTTTGAGTCCTGCCATTCAAATAACTTAAGATCCACCTAAGAAGATCATCAGGAAACCCTTAAAGGTCAAATTTCCGAACTAAAATCGGATGGTTAACAGAATCAAGGGCCTTACTGAAATCAGTATAGACCACATCAGTCTGACTATTTTTCCTAAAACCATTTAACACAAATGAAGTAAACTCCAAAAAGTTGTTTGTCGTCGACCTACGTTTTATAAAACCTTGTTGACAAGAGGAAATAAGAGGCCTACAAATGTGTTGCAAATGGGGAGTAATAATGTTCGCAAAGAGCTTCGGAATACAATTAAGAAGCGGGATAACAAACGATTCCTTCTATCTATGCGAGAAATCTGACCTTTCTAAAGACAAAGTAACAAGTTTGTGCAATGGTCTACAAAAAGTCTCAGTGCAATACTTGAGCACACATCCAGGGCCTCCATCAGGACCGAGAGAGTAGACTGGTTTGACCCTTTGCAAATATAAAAGAAGTGAACTTTCACTTATAACAAGAACCAAAATAATATTTGATTTACGAATGTAATATGGGTAAGACTGATCTGACGGACTTAATGTTGAATAGGTGGTTTGGAATAACTGTGCAAATAGATCGGCTATGGTCTGATCAATGTTTGCGGCAGAATTTTCAAATTGAAGTGTTAATGGGTTACCTGCAGAATTACGCTTTGTTATAAAAAAAATTATAAAAATGTTTAGGATTCATTGTAAACTATGTCTTGCAACGAGCTAAAATTTTTTTGAAATACGGTAAAATCCGGCCGAGCACTTAAGTATCGGGAAAAGGCAACTTGTGATCCAGAAGCTCTAAACTTTTTGTAGAGTCTAGACTTCACATTTTTAAGTCGGAGGTTGGTTAGAAATTTTATGATAATGCATAGAAAGATGTAGTATAATTCGTTTAATGCAATTTAAAATATGTTAACAGCTTCAGTCATATTAGTACATAATTACGGATTAGACCAATCCGAGCAAGCAATAAGTCTATTGATAAGTGCAAAGCTTGCTCTACGAAAGCAGGGGATGCGTTTAGCTGACTTTTCAGATATTTCATTTAATTTTGTACCCGTGTCAATATTCAGTTCCAGCGTTGGGTGATATGGTTATTCGGTTTAAGTAATTGCAGAGGTTCTAACTATGCAGACACAATCTGGACTTGAACATAGCATTGATCCAGTGATCGTCCTAGCAAATTTCAAACATGGTTTACTAAATCAACTGCAATTAAAACTCCACCCCCACGATGAAGTCTGTAAGTTGTGAACTTACTTGGAAAGACAAGTTTCTGTAAACACAATAACATGGGAAGACAAGAAAAAACTATCAGTACCAAATTGTAGGTCAGCTTACTTTGTAAACCTGTCGTATTCTGATAGGCAAGCAGAAGGAAACAATCTAGTTTTTTGAGACAGATAAAGATGAAGACCTTGATGGCTCTTTAAATAGATTTTCAACTTCCTTTGAACGAACTTTCTTTGTTCTAGCTTCGTACTCTTTAACAAAAATGTCTGCAGACCAAAGATTGGCTGGGCACATCGTTGCAAAATGAGCACAGGGAAAACTGATCTTAAGTGATGAGAGTTTCCTAGCATATGGAAAATTAAGTTGTTCGACCTTTAGATCATCAATCTGAACTTTGTTACTGATATAGGCCGTAATGTTCAGGGATGAAAGGTCAGGATTCAGCCGAAAAACAAAAATTTGTTTCCGCTGCGGTACACAGGTAACTGTACCACACATGTGACAGGTTTTGGTACTACAGCATTTACGGCTGCACTAACAGTTCCAGTCGGTACTCCAGACGTTAAGTCAATATGCGGCGTTGGAATCATTTCTGAATTATTTTCAACAGGTGTCTCATGCTGCAAAATCTTACGTCCTTTACATTCAGAAACCGAATCTTTTTTAGCTTTCTTTAGCTACCATTTGTGCGGGCGCTGAGATCGACTGCTGTGCTGCAGACCCCGGATCGCCAGAGAGATTTCTTTTTACGCTTAGGAGAATCGGGATAGGACAACATACGGCTAGTGAGCTGCGACTTAAGCGCCACAAGCAGATCTACGGCTGTTTCGAATTAATTCCGTTACAGTGCTTTTTGTGAGCCATTTAATAGAGATTGCCTGGGTTTTATAAACAATACATTCTTCACAATAGTAACGCTAGCCACTTCTCATGTCGATTGCATCGCGAACCAAGCCCGAAAACACTAATACTACGCGCAAATAACAAGGAATGCTTTGTTGTCCAGCCAAAATCAACAACTTGCATTTCTTTGAAGAACAGACAGCCATTATCGCGATATTCCGAACAATAGTGCAAAGAGAAGAAAGCTACGAAAGTAAGGGAGCGGGAGAGAGTGAGCAGCAGTGAGTAAGCGGGGGAGCGTTAGTTTTAGTGAAACAACAACGTTTTATGTGGGAGTGCGGGAGATCGGGTAACTACCGAATAGATTCTTACCGCTCCGAATAGCGTTTGGTAGAAAAGGCGAATGCAATTAGATAAAACAATAGCAACAAACATTGCACAGAGACTAGGGGTGCAACCTAATTTTGTTAGTTTAAACACAAAACACTCACTGTGCATTCGCGATGCGATCAAATGTTGTTAGGGACATACAAAAAACTATATAAATGTAAGAAAATTTTAATTAAATTCCGATGGTTTAAGGAAAAAAAAAACAAAAATACGGAGCACAAGCCAAAAACACGACCGTTCACTGAAAGAGCGAAAGCTTGTTTGGCTTAAAGTGATATGGAGTTTTTTTAAGGTGATATATCATATCGATATATGGTTCGATATGGATCTGTTAAATGTGATATAAAAGTATTTTTTGTTGAAAAAATGTTTTTATTATAGCAAATTTAGCTCGTTAATGAGATTATAAAAAAAAAAACAAAAGCCCTTTAAAATTCGAATAGAAAGTCTAACGATGTTTTAAATCAATATTTTTCTGGTGTGGTAAGGAAGATGAAGAGGGGTGTTTGTAAAGCTATTTTTTAGAGTTTGAAAACTGCAATCATTTTCGGCTACCTGCAAAACAATACAAAATGATAAGGTGTAAAAAGAACTAAAATCATTTTTTGAATTTTGTTAAAAGTGATTGGAAGAGATGTAAATATATTGTGCTTTACTGTACTAGGTTCTATAAATTCTGCACTTGGGTATTTATTTTATTGATTTTTATTTGCTTATAATGTGGACTGATAAATGTGCATTCAGTCGGGGTTCATTTTATCAATGTTCCCGCTTGACTTAAGAATAAGTTGGCTTAGCCTAAAATTCACATAGCTGCGCGAGCAGCGCCGCGGCCAACGCTTATATATTTAAATATGTATATTAATATTTGTGTGTCGCTGCTGAGCAGCGGTCAATGCTTATGCATCAGTGTATATAAGCGGCGCAAGTAGCGGCCGCGCAAGAGAGAGAGAGTGTTATGTTCACATGGTAACCGAATGGTCGGCCGCGCATGCAGACATGCTGGATCAGCATTTAAGATGTTTATAACATTGTTGTGTGGGTCGAATTACTCCGCACTTGAAGTGCTGGGAATATTAGGACATAAGCAATTGCCACAATGTTATAGTGATATAAGTGGTACAGTGTGTACCCGATATGTGAGCATACTACATCTCCCTCCCTTTTAAAAATAACGTAATCTATGGAGTTATTTTGAATGAATAATATATATATATATATGTTTATACAAATTAGAAAAATAGATAATATTAATAAATTTTTTTGGTAGGTAATATAGTAGAAAAGTAAGTAAAATCAAAACTTAAAAAAATTTATGCGACTATTTCTTATTATTTATTATTATATATATGTTTTTTTTTGTAATTGCATTCATTATTATAGTTAAAATATTAAAATTTTTTGAAAATAAAAATTTGATGTAATTTTATTTTTTTCTTATGAATGGCCATCCTACAAAATATATTCTATAAACTTTTTTAATCTATCCTTGTGAACTGTCTGAGTTTTGTTTTTTGTATTTAAAATTGTTATATTATTATTAGGTTCTATCTTCTTTACCGTATAGGGTCCCGTTCATTTCAAGTCTAGCCTATGGTTAGTTTCTAGCATTATTCTAGCTCTTTTATATGCCTGATCTAATCTAAATTTAAATTCCTTAGCATAATCTTCTATATTATATAACGGTTCTATTCTATCTATGCTATGGAAATGGTTTGGTAAGTTTGAAGTTTTCCCAAATACTAATTCGTATGGACAATAATCATATGCCATAAAGGGAGTTGTTCTAAAGCAGTATACGAAGTATTGTAGCAATACATCCCAATCCGTTTTATCAACTGAGATGTAGGAGCGTATGAATTCGTTAAGTGTTATGTGGCTTCGCTCCGCTGTTCCGACAGTCTGGTGATGGTGTGCAGTAGAATTTATGTTATTGATATTTAAATTTTACATAAATCTTCAATTATTGAATTCTTATATTCTGTTCCCATGACCGTAATGAACGTCTTCATTGGATCGTACTTCAGAATAAAATCTTCAAATATAGCTTTGGCTATTGTTTTTGCACTTTTATTTGGAATTGGGATTGCTACAAGGTATTTTGTTAATTCGCAGATTAAAGTAACTTCCCTTGTTCAGACTTAGGCAGTGGACCGATCGTGTCCACGATTATCCTGTCGAAAGCTGTTCGTGGTGTTTTCGCTTTCTGGCATTTTAGACATTTTTGTATGTACTCTTTAATATATCTAGTCATACCTTTCCAAAAGTAATGTCTTTTGACCTTGGCCAAGGTTTTGGTAATGCCAGTATGATCTCCTTGAGTTGGTTCATCATGGTATGTAGACATAATAGCTTCTTTTTCTTTTCGGAAAATGCTACTCTCAATGATTTTAACGTTTTATTACCCATTTTCTTGAAATTATGCCACTTTGAGTTGGCTGATTTTATGTATACCGGCTTGCGTCTCAAGCCTTTGGAAAACCTCAGCTAAGTCAAGGACTCCATTGGTATATAAATCGCTAACATCATATCTTGCAATCATTTTTTGTCCCTGTTTAAATAGACATAGCATATTTTTTACGTACAAGGTCACTAATTTGCGTGCTTTATCATTGTTTAGGACTCCGTATACGTTGGGCTTTATTTCTTTTTCTCCTCCGCAGGTTTTCTGTCTACTTCGGTATCTTGTAGTGACTTTATTTATATTTCTGGTTATATTTTGTAGTTCTTTGATGGTTATTCTTGATAACGCATCAGCTACGAAATTTTCTTTCCCCTTCGAATACTCATTCGTGAAGTTGTGTTCTTCTAATTCTAGCCTCATACGTGTCAGTTTGAGACTTGGGTTAGTCATTGAGAACAAGTATGTTAAAGGTCTGTGATCCGTTTTGATGGTGAAATGTTTGCCATAAATGTATAGTCGAAAATGTAATATTGCCCAGTGTATTGCAGCTACTTCCTGTTCGGTAGGACACTTATTACTTTTTCCCTTGGTAAAGGCTCTTGATGCATATGCAATGGGAAATTGGAGGCCGTTATGGCTTTGAGTTAAAACCGCTCCACACGCTTGCTTACTTGCATCAGTAATTATACAAAATTCTTTACTGAAATCAGGATATTGTAGCAAGGCAGGTTCCATAAGTTTTTTTTTTAAGTATTCGAATGCGTTTTGGCTTTCAGCCATCCATTCAAAAGAAATAATCTTTTTACATAATCGTGTTATGTGCCGTAAATAGTCGGCGAAATTTTTTATGAATCATCTATAGTAATTGCAGAATGCTACAAAACGTCTTGCGCTGTTTGCATCAATCAATGTTTGCGGCAGAATTTTCAAATTGAAGTGTTAATGGGTTACCTGTAGAATTACGCTTTGTTATAAAAAAAATTATAAAAATGTTTAGATTCATTGTAAAATGTGTCTTGCAACGAGCTAAAAATTTTTTGAAATACGGTGAAATCCGACCGAGCACTTAAGTATCGGGAAAAGGCAACTTGTGATCCGGAAGCTCTAAACTTTTTGTAGAGTCTAGACTTCACATTTTTAAGTCAGAGGTTGGTTAGAAATTTTATGATAATGCATAGAAAGATGTAGTATAATTCGTTTAATACATTATAAAATATGTTAACAGCTTCAGTCATATTAGTACATAATTACAGATTAGACCAATCCGAGCAAGCGATAAGTCTATTGATAAGTGCAAAGCTTGCTCTACGAAAGCAGGGGATATTTCATTTAATTTTGTACCCGTGTCAATATTCGGTTCCAGCGTTGGGTGATATGGTTATTCGGTTTAAGTAATTGCAGAGGTTCTAACTATGCAGACACAATCTGGACTTGAACATAGCATTGATCCAGTGATCGTCCTAGCAAATTTCAAACATGGTTTACTTGAGACAGAGAAATATCAAGCAAACGAACAAGAAAGTCATGCTGCTGCTGGTAACAATATATTCGATGTTCAACGGTGGACCATGTCGCCCTAGGTATGTTAAAGTCACCTAAAACAATGAACTGATCTCTATCTGATAGTTTACTTGAAATAAACTGGATAGCAGACAGATGATTTGCATATATTGGGAATTCAGATGACGGCGGAATAAAAGAACAAGTTATGTATATAGAAATACCCGGAAGGGATAAGTTTACACACAGAAATTCAATGTTAATTATTTCGGCGGACGTTATTTTCTCAGACGTTAATTCTGAATCAACTGCAATTAAAACTCCACCCCCACGATGAAGTCTGTACGTTGTGAACTTACTTGGAAAGACAAGTTTCTGTGAACACAATAACATGGGAAGACAAGAAAAAACTATCAGTACCAAATTGTAAGTCAGCAGAAGGAAACAATATAGTTTTTTGAGACAGATAAAGATGAAGACCTTGATGGCTCTTTAAATAGATTTTCATCTTCCTTTGAACGAACTTTCTTTGTTCTAGCTTCGTACTCTTTAACAAAAATGCCTGCAGACCAAAGATTGGCTGGGCACATCGTTGCAAAATGAGCACAGGGAAAACTGATCTTAAGTGATGATAGTTTCCTAGCATATGGAAAATTAAGTTGTTCAACCTTTAGATCATCAATCTGAACTTTGTTACGGATATAGGCCGTAATGTCCAAGGATGAAAGGTCAGGATTCAGCCGAAAAACAAAAATTTGTTTCCGCTGCGGTACACAGGTAACTGTACGACGCATGTGACAGGTTTTGGTACTACAGCATTTACGGCTGCCCTAACAGTTCCAGTCGGTACTCCAGACGTTAAGTCAATATGCGGCGTTGGAATCATTTCTGAATTATTTTCAACAGGTGTCTCATGCTGCAAAATCTTACGTCCTTTACATTCAGAAACCGAATCTTTTTTAGCTTTCTTTAGCTACCATTTGTGCGGGCGCTGAGATCAACTGCTGTGCTGCAGACCCCGGATCACCAGAGAGATTTCTTTTTAAGCTTAGGAGAATCGGGATAAGACAACATACGGCTAGTGAGCTGCGACTTAAGCGCCACAAGTAGATCTACGGCTGTTTCGAATTAATTCCGTTACAGTGCTTTTTGTGAGCCATTTTATAGAAATTGCCTGGGTTTTATAAACAATACATTCTTCACAATAGTAACGCTAGCCACTTCTCATGTCGATTGCATCGCGAACCAAGCCCGAATAGCCAAGGCATTTAGCATGAAAAACACTAATACTACGCACAAATAACAAGGAATGCTCTGTTGTCCAGCCAAAATCAACAACTTGCATTTCTTTGAAGAACAGACAGCCATTATCGCGATAGCGATAGTTTTAGTGAAACAACAACGTTTTATGCGGAATAGATTCTTACCGCTCCGAACAGCGTTTGGTAGAAAAGGCGAATGCAATTAGATAAAACAATAGCAACAAACATTGCACAGAGACTAGGGGTGCAACCTAATTTTGTTAATTTAAACACAAAACACTCACTGTGCATTCGCGATGCGATCAAATGTTGTTAGGGACATACAAAAAACTATATAAATGTAAGAAAATTTTAATTAAATTCCGATGGTTTAAGGAAAAAAAGAACAAAAATACGGAGCACAAGCCAAAAACACGACCGTTCACTGAAAGAGCGAAAGCTTGTTTGGCTTAAAGTGATATGGAGTTTTTTTAAGGTGATATATCATATCGATATATGGTTCGATATGGATCTGTTAAATGTGATATAAAAGTATTTTTTTGTTGAAAAAATGTTTTTATTATAGCAAATTTAGCTCGTTAATGAGATTATAAAAAAAAACAAAAGCCCTTTAAAATTCGAATAGAAAGTCTAACGATGTTTTAAATCAATATTTTTCTGGTGTGGTAAGGAAGATGAAGAGGGGTGTTTGTAAAACTATTCTTTAGAGTTTGAAAACTGCAATCATTTTCGGCTACCTGCAAAACAATACAAAATGATAGGGTGTAAAAAGAACTAGAATCATTTTTTGAATTTTGTTAAAAGTGATTGGAAGAGATGTAAATATATTGTGCTTTACTGTACTAGGTTCAATAAATTCTGCACTTGGGTATTTATTTTACTGATTTTTATTTGCTTATAATGTGCACTGATAAATGTGCATTCAGTCGGGGTTCATTTAATCAATGTTCCCGCTTGACTTAAGAATAAGTTGGCTTAGCCTAAAATTCACATAGCTGCGCGAGCAGCGCCGCGGCCAACGCTTATATATTTAAATATGTATATTAATATTTGTGTGTCGCTGCTGAGCAGCGGTCAATGCTTATGCATCAGTGTATATAAGCGGCGCAAGAGAGAGAGTGTTATGTTCACATGGTAACCGAATGGTCGGCCGCGCATGCAGACATGCCGGATCAGCATTTAAGATGTTTATAACATTGTTGTGTGGGTCGAATTACTCCGCACTTGAAGTGCTGGGAATATTAGGACATAAGCAATTGCCACAATGTTATAGTGATATAAGTGGTACAGTGTGTACCCGATATGTGAGCATACTACATCTCCCTCCCTTTTAAAAATAACGTAATCTATGGAGTTATTTTGAATGAATAATATATATGTATATATGTTTATAAAAATTAGAAAAATAGAAAATATTAATAATTATTTTTATATAGTAGAAAAGTAAGTAAAATCAAAACTTAAAAAAATTTATGTGACTATTTCTTATTATTTATTATGTTTTTTTTGTATTTATTTATTTGTATTAGTTTTTTGAAAATAAAAATTTGATGTAATTTTATTTTTTTCTTATGAATGGCCATCCTACAAAATATATTCTATAAACTTTTTTTAATCTATCCTTGTGAACTGTCTGAGTTTTGTTTTTTGTATTTAAAATTATTATATTATTATTAGGTTCTATCTTCTTTACCGTATAGGGTCCCGTTCATTTCAAGTCTAGCCTATGGTTAGTTTCTAGCATTATTCTAGCTCTTTTATATGCCTGATCTAATCTAAATTTAAATTCCTTAGCATAATCTTCTATATTATATAACGGTTCTATTCTATCTATGCTATGGAAATGGTTTGGTAAGTTTGAAGTTTTCCCAAATACTAATTCGTATGGACAATAATCATATGCCATAAAGGGAGTTGTTCTAAAGCAGTATACGAAGTATTGTAGCAATACATCCCAATCCGTTTTATCAACTGAGATGTAGGAGCGTATGAATTCGTTAAGTGTTATGTGGCTTCGCTCCGCTGTTCCGACAGTCTGGTGATGGTGTGCAGTAGAATTTATGTTATTGATATTTAAATTTTACATAAATCTTCAATTATTGAATTCTTATATTCTGTTCCCATGACCGTAATGAACGTCTTTATTGGATCGTACTTCAGAATAAAATCTTCAAATATAGCTTTGGCTATTGTTTTTGCACTTTTATTTGGAATTGGGATTGCTACAAGGTATTTTGTTAATTCGCAGATTAAAGTAACTTCCCTTGTTCAGACTTAGGCAGTGGACCGATCGTGTCCACGATTATCCTGTCGAAAGCTGTTCGTGGTGTTTTCGCTTTCTGGCATTTTAGACATTTTTGTATGTACTCTTTAATATATCGAGTCATACCTTTCCAAAAGTAATGTCTTTTGACCTTGGCCAAGGTTTTGGTAATGCCAGTATGATCTCCTTGAGTTGGTTCATCATGGTATGTAGACATAATAGCTTCTTTTTCTTTTCGGAAAATGCTACTCTCAATGATTTTAACGTTTTATTACCCATTTTCTTGAAATTATGCCACTTTGAGTTGGCTGATTTTATGTATACCGGCTTGCGTCTCAAGCCTTTGGAAAACCTCAGCTAAGTCAAGGACTCCATTGGTATATAAATCGCTAACATCATATCTTGCAATCATTTTTTGTCCCTGTTTAAATAGACATAGCATGTTTTTTACGTACAAGGTCACTACTTTGCGTGCTTCATCATTGTTTAGGACTCCGTATACGTTGGGCTTTATTTCTTTTTCTCCTCCGCAGGTTTTCTGTCTACTTCGGTATCTTGTAGTGACTTTATTTATATTTCTGGTTATATTTTGTAATTCTTTGATGGTTATTCTTGATAACGCATCAGCTACGAAATTTTCTTTCCCCTTCGAATACTCATTCGTGAAGTTGTGTTCTTCTAATTCTAGCCTCATACGTGTCAGTTTGAGACTTGGGTTAGTCATTGAGAACAAGTATGTTAAAGGTCTGTGATCCGTTTTGATGGTGAAATGTTTGCCATAAATGTATAGTCGAAAATGTAATATTGCCCAGTGTATTGCAGCTAGTTCCTGTTCGGTAGGACACTTATTACTTTTTCCCTTGGTAAAGGCTCTTGATGCATATGCAATGGGAAATTGGAGGCCGTTATGGTTTTTAGTTAAAACCGCTCCACACGCTTGCTTACTTGCATCAGTAATTATACAAAATTCTTTACTGAAATCGGGATATTGTAGCAAGGTAGGTTCCATAAGTTTTTTTTTTAAATATTCGAATGCGTTTTGGCTTTCAGCCATCCATTCAAAAGAAATAATCTTTTTACATAATCGTGATTTGTGCCGTAAATAGTCGGCGAAATTTTTTATGAATCATCTTTAGTAATTGCAGAATGCTACAAAACGTCTTGCGCTGTCTGCATCAATCAATGTTTGCGGCAGAATTTTCAAATTGAAGTGTTAATGGGTTACCTGTAGAATTACGCTTTGTTATTAAAAAAATTTTAAAAATGTTTAGGATTCATTGTAAAATGTGTCTTGCAACGAGCTAAAAATTTTTTGAAATACGGTGAAATCCGACCGAGCACTTAAGTATCGGGAAAAGGCAACTTGTGATCCGGAAGCTCTAAACTTTTTGTAGAGTCTAGACTTCACATTTTTAAGTCAGAGGTTGGTTAGAAATTTTATGATAATGCATAGAAAGATGTAGTATAATTCGTTTAATACATTATAAAATATGTTAACAGCTTCAGTCATATTAGTACATAATTACAGATTAGACCAATCCGAGCAAGCGATAAGTCTATTGATAAGTGCAAAGCTTGCTCTACGAAAGCAGGGGATGCGTTTAGCTGACTTTTCAGATATTTCATTTAATTTTGTACCCGTGTCAATATTCGGTTCCAGCGTTGGGTGATATGGTTATTCGGTTTAAGTAATTGCAGAGGTTCTAACTATGCAGACACAATCTGGACTTGAACATAGCATTGATCCAGTGATCGTCCTAGCAAATTTCAAACATGGTTTACTTGAGACAGAGAAATATCAAGCAAACGAACAAGAAAGTCATGCTGCTGCTGGTAACAATATATTCGATGTTCAACGGTGGACCATGTCGCCCTAGGTATGTTAAAGTCACCTAAAACAATGAACTGATCTCTATCTGATAGTTTACTTGAAATAAACTGGATAGCAGACAGATGATTTGCATATATTGGGAATTCAGATGACGGCGGAATAAAAGAACAAGTTATGTATATAGAAATACCCGGAAGGGATAAGTTTACACACAGAAATTCAATGTTAATTATTTCGGCGGACGTTATTTTCTCAGACGTTAATTCTGAATCAACTGCAATTAAAACTCCACCCCCACGATGAAGTCTGTACGTTGTGAACTTACTTGGAAAGACAAGTTTCTGTGAACACAATAACATGGGAAGACAAGAAAAAACTATCAGTACCAAATTGTAAGTCAGCAGAAGGAAACAATATAGTTTTTTGAGACAGATAAAGATGAAGACCTTGATGGCTCTTTAAATAGATTTTCATCTTCCTTTGAACGAACTTTCTTTGTTCTAGCTTCGTACTCTTTAACAAAAATGCCTGCAGACCAAAGATTGGCTGGGCACATCGTTGCAAAATGAGCACAGGGAAAACTGATCTTAAGTGATGATAGTTTCCTAGCATATGGAAAATTAAGTTGTTCAACCTTTAGATCATCAATCTGAACTTTGTTACGGATATAGGCCGTAATGTCCAAGGATGAATGGTCAGGATTCAGCCGAAAAACAAAAATTTGTTTCCGCTGCGGTACACAGGTAACTGTACGACGCATGTGACAGGTTTTGGTACTACAGCATTTACGGCTGCCCTAACAGTTCCAGTCGGTACTCCAGACGTTAAGTCAATATGCGGCGTTGGAATCATTTCTGAATTATTTTCAACAGGTGTCTCATGCTGCAAAATCTTACGTCCTTTACATTCAGAAACCGAATCTTTTTTAGCTTTCTTTAGCTACCATTTGTGCGGGCGCTGAGATCAACTGCTGTGCTGCAGACCCCGGATCACCAGAGAGATTTCTTTTTATGCTTAGGAGAATCGGGATAAGACAACATACGGCTAGTGAGCTGCGACTTAAGCGCCACAAGTAGATCTACGGCTGTTTCGAATTAATTCCGTTACAGTGCTTTTTGTGAGCCATTTTATAGAAATTGCCTGGGTTTTATAAACAATACATTCTTCACAATAGTAACGCTAGCCACTTCTCATGTCGATTGCATCGCGAACCAAGCCCGAATAGCCAAGGCATTTAGCATGAAAAACACTAATACTACGCACAAATAACAAGGAATGCTCTGTTGTCCAGCCAAAATCAACAACTTGCATTTCTTTGAAGAACAGACAGCCATTATCGCGATAGCGATAGTTTTAGTGAAACAACAACGTTTTATGCGGAAGTGCGGGAGAGCGGGTAACTACCGAATAGATTCTTACCGCTCCGAACAGCGTTTGGTAGAAAAGGCGAATGCAATTAGATAAAACAATAGCAACAAACATTGCACAGAGACTAGGGGTGCAACCTAATTTTGTTAATTTAAACACAAAACACTCACTGTGCATTCGCGATGCGATCAAATGTTGTTAGGGACATACAAAAAACTATATAAATGTAAGAAAATTTTAATTAAATTCCGATGGTTTAAGGAAAAAAAGAACAAAAATACGGAGCACAAGCCAAAAACACGACCGTTCACTGAAAGAGCGAAAGCTTGTTTGGCTTAAAGTGATATGGAGTTTTTTTAAGGTGATATATCATATCGATATATGGTTCGATATGGATCTGTTAAATGTGATATAAAAGTATTTTTTTGTTGAAAAAATGTTTTTATTATAGCAAATTTAGCTCGTTAATGAGATTATAAAAAAAAAAAACAAAAGCCCTTTAAAAATCGAATAGAAAGTCTAACGATGTTTTAAATCAATAATTTTCTGGTGTGGTAAGGAAGATGAAGAGGGGTGTTTGTAAAACTATTTTTTAGAGTTTGAAAACTGCAATCATTTTCGGCTACCTGCAAAACAATACAAAATGATAGGATGTAAAAAGAACTAGAATCATTTTTTGAATTTTGTTAAAAGTGATTGGAAGAGATGTAAATATATTGTGCTTTACTGTACTAGGTTCAATAAATTCTGCACATGGGTATTTATTTTATTGATTTTTATTTGCTTATAATGTGCACTGATAAATGTGCATTCAGTCGGGGTTCATTTTATCAATGTTCCCGCTTGACTTAAGAATAAGTTGGCTTAGCCTAAAATTCAGATAGCTGCGCGAGCAGCGCCGCAGCCAACGCTTATATATTTAAATATGTATATTAATAGCGGCCGCGCAAGAGAGAGAGAGTGTTATGTTCACATGGTAACCGAATGGTTTATAACATTCTACAAATTAGAAAAATAGATAATATTAATAAATTTTTTTGGTAGGTAATATAGTAGAAAAGTAAGTAAAATCAAAACTTAAAAAAATTTATGTGACTATTTCTTATTATTTATTATTATATATATGTTTTTTTTTTGTAATTGCATTCATTAATATAGTTAAAAAATTAAAATTTTTTGAAAATAAAAATTTGATGTAATTTTATTTTTTTCTTATGAATGGCCATCCTACAAAATATATTCTATAAACTTTTATTAATCTATCTTTGTGAACTGTCTGAGTTTTGTTTTTTGTATTTAAAATTGTTATATTATTATTAGGTTCTATCTTCTTTACCGTATAGGGTCCCGTTCATTTCAAGTCTAGCCTATGGTTAGTTTCTAGCATTATTCTAGCTCTTTTATATGCCTGATCTAATCTAAATTTAAATGCCTTAGCATAATCTTCTATATTATATAACGGTTCTATTCTATCTATGCTATGGAAATGGTTTGGTAAGTTTGAAGTTTTCCCAAATACTAATTCGTATGGACAATAATCATATGCCATAAAGGGAGTTGTTCTAAAGCAGTATACGAAGTATTGTAGCAATACATCCCAATCCGTTTTATCAACTGAGATGTATGAGCGTATGAATTCGTTAAGTGTTATGTGGCTTCGCTCCGCTGTTCCGACAGTCTGGTGATGGTGTGCAGTAGAATTTATGTTATTGATATTTAAATTTTACATAAATCTTCAATTATTGAATTCTTATATTCTGTTCCCATGACCGTAATGAACGTCTTTATTGGATCGTACTTCAGAATAAAATCTTCAAATATAGCTTTGGCTATTGTTTTTGCACTTTTATTTGGAATTGGGATTGCTACAAGGTATTTTGTTAATTCGCAGATTAAAGTAACTTCCCTTGTTCAGACTTAGGCAGTGGACCGATCGTGTCCACGATTATCCTGTCGAAAGCTGTTCGTGGTGTTTTCGCTTTCTGGCATTTTAGACATTTTTGTATGTACTCTTTAATATATCGAGTCATACCTTTCCAAAAGTAATGTCTTTTGACCTTGGCCAAGGTTTTGGTAATGCCAGTATGATCTCCTTGAGTTGGTTCATCATGGTATGTAGACATAATAGCTTCTTTTTCTTTTCGGAAAATGCTACTCTCAATGATTTTAACGTTTTATTACCCATTTTCTTGAAATTATGCCACTTTGAGTTGGCTGATTTTATGTATACCGGCTTGCGTCTCAAGCCTTTGGAAAACCTCAGCTAAGTCAAGGACTCCATTGGTATATAAATCGCTAACATCATATCTTGCAATCATTTTTTGTCCCTGTTTAAATAGACATAGCATGTTTTTTACGTACAAGGTCACTACTTTGCGTGCTTCATCATTGTTTAGGACTCCGTATACGTTGGGCTTTATTTCTTTTTCTCCTCCGCAGGTTTTCTGTCTACTTCGGTATCTTGTAGTGACTTTATTTATATTTCTGGTTATATTTTGTAATTCTTTGATGGTTATTCTTGATAACGCATCAGCTACGAAATTTTCTTTCCCCTTCGAATACTCATTCGTGAAGTTGTGTTCTTCTAATTCTAGCCTCATACGTGTCAGTTTGAGACTTGGGTTAGTCATTGAGAACAAGTATGTTAAAGGTCTGTGATCCGTTTTGATGGTGAAATGTTTGCCATAAATGTATAGTCGAAAATGTAATATTGCCCAGTGTATTGCAGCTAGTTCCTGTTCGGTAGGACACTTATTACTTTTTCCCTTGGTAAAGGCTCTTGATGCATATGCAATGGGAAATTGGAGGCCGTTATGGTTTTGAGTTAAAACCGCTCCACACGCTTGCTTACTTGCATCAGTAATTATACAAAATTCTTTACTGAAATCGGGATATTGTAGCAAGGTAGGTTCCATAAGTTTTTTTTTTAAATATTCGAATGCGTTTTGGCTTTCAGCCATCCATTCAAAAGAAATAATCTTTTTACATAATCGTGATTTGTGCCGTAAATAGTCGGCGAAATTTTTTATGAATCATCTTTAGTAATTGCAGAATGCTACAAAACGTCTTGCGCTGTCTGCATCGTGTGGGTCTGGATAATTCAGTATGAACTTATATTTCTTGTCATCTGGAAGTATTCCATTATCTGTGCATTTATGACCAAGAACATTTTTTAACTATTTTTAAACCAAAAGGTTTGAGCTTTTTTCAAGTTCTATTTGGTGAAATCCTGACATTAAATCAAGACATGAAAAGTATTTTTTGTACTCCACCTAGTTGACCTAAAATAGGGAGTGGAAATTTATCGGAAAGTAGTTTTGTATTAATCTTACGATAGTCAACTACTAATCGCCACTTCTTTTCTTTGGAACCTGGAGCTGATTTTTTAGGGACAAGTAATAATGGGCTATTGTATTCGGATACAGAGGGTTCGACAATCCCGTCGGTGATTAATTTTCCGACTTGCTTCTGAATTTCGTTCGCCTGACTATGTGGGCTTCTTTAGATTTTTATGTATACGGGTTCATCATCTTTTAACCTCAGTTTTTGTTTGTAGAAATTATTCGTGCTAATTGGGATTAGAAACAATCCGAATATGTCATTATATTATTTACATAAGTTTGAGAGTTGTGATTAGAATTGTGGGGGAATTTTTTTGACAATTGGGATAATACAGACTTTTTACTAATTTCTTTGTTTCCTTCGACTACTTCCTAATTCAAAAGTGATTCACATGCTAAATTATTCGCACTGACCACTTTATCTTTGTCTGTTGTATTCAGTAGTCTTATGAAAGCATTTTGTGTTGGAACTATAGAACTTGCTGTATATATTTTGAATTTAATTTTATTTTTCTAATGACCCGTGATCTTGCTGGCAAAAGAATAGAGTTATTGCCAGAACTGTTTGCTATTGGAACATAAATTGGACATATGAAATTTTTTGGTCTTATTATAAGCCAATCTTCAGGTGGCTGAAAGCCTAGTTTGCAGTTGTATTTTTTAATGAAATCAATTCCTAAAATGACATCACAAGGGACAGCTAAGTGTAAGTCTACGATATGAAAATCATGTGGAATTATTTTCTTGGTAGTCTGTATTTCAATTGATGTTAAGCCTTTGGATTTAGTAATTTTTTGGCTAGATAGATATTATGATATTATCTTGTCGGAATTTTTTTTTACTAAAGAGATTTCGGTACCTGTGTCTAACAAAAATACAAGTTCTTTTTCGGTAGCCACATGGGTGAATGAGACGAATATATTCTGGCTGAGATTAATAGTATGAACTCTTACGCTCTCTACTGTTGAGTATTTCAAGGGGTTTGGGAGTTTTCCGAAGTGTCATTGGCTACTCTTACATTATTTGTATTATTGTTATTGTAGCCTCTGTTCGAGTTGCCACGGCCTCTTGAGTTTGCTCTGTAGTTGCCGCGGTTGGTATTGTTGTAGTAACTATAATTGTTACTATGACCACTGAAATATAAATATATATAACTTCCACGTCCGCGGTTTCCGCCACGCTGTGTATAGTTATTGTAGTAAAGAACCGAGTTTGGTTGTCTTGTTGTTTTTGTGCAACTGTTTAAGAATTTTAAAACCGCGTCATTCATTATCAATCGTGCAGTTTTTAGTCATTGCTTTTACTGCATGCTGTGTACAATAACTTCTTGCTAGTTCTAGTGTTAAACCGTCTGTTATGTACGCACTTTCTAAGGCCTTTGTCATCTGCTTAATCTCTGATGTGTATTGATTGGCAGTTTTATTGCGTTTCTGTAGATTCATCAATCAGCTTTGCTGACAATACTTCTACATTCTCGCCTTTGACGTTACTTTTTAATTTAGTAATTACTTCAGCTACCGTTATTTCATTTCCAATCAGATTTTTTGCTACACCCTTTAGTTTTGCCTTTATTATAGAGACAGCTGGTTTTTTATGCTCGCTTTTATTGACTCTATTATATGTATTGCATCAATGAGGCTGGTTAAGTTTTCTGCTTTACCATCGAAAACCATTTTGAAGTTGTTGTTCTCAGTTATGCTTGCGATTGGGTCTGAGTCTGAGTCTGTTGTATTATCTACGTTTGATAATAAAATGGCTGGGATAGTACGATTATTTAAATTCGCGTTGAACTCTTCTGACTTTGTCTGACCAACGCCAGTTTACTCTTCTTCTTCATCGGTTTCAACTGTTATTGCAGTATAAAGAGTGGTTGGTACAGAGATGTCTAAGTTAAATTTTTTTATCAATATCAGATTTTCTCTGAGCCTTTTTAAAAATTTTGATACTTCTGACCAATTATCATCATTTAGTTTTTCTCGTCGCCCATATATAAATATATGCGCACCTCGTTAAAGTAGTTTACTATTATTTCTGCATGTTTCTTGGTCTATTTTGATTAAGAGATTTGTAGGATTTATCGAATTAAATTCAATATTCAATTTCGCAGAAAAATCATTCCATTCCATGGTAATCTTATCTATGTAGTTTTACCATAAGAATCCTGGTTTCACTGAGTATAAGAAGGTATTCCAAGACCTCCTTTACTGAGACCTAGGGCAAAGTATTTAAGATTAAACCCTTTATTTTTTTATTGCAAGCAAACAAATGGCTGAAATCCAAATTGTACTTTTCCATATAGTCATATTCAAATTCAGTAATGGGAATGAAGTTTTTATGACCATGAAGAATGGTTAATGCCCGCATTCTGAATTCTGGTTCTTTAATTATTATTTCATCAAGACAGCTATCTAATTCTATAGTATTAAATGCCATGAGTTTATTTTTAAAAATATTTTCTTTTTGTTTTTATGTTTTATTTGACGATTATTCTGATTTAAATCTTGCTAAAATCATTGGCCACATAATTAAGGCAAATTTAACTCTCTAACCTATATTTTTTTTAGATCTTATCTAAATCGTTTGATCTGTTTAAATACTTCTTCTTTAAACATTTATTGTGCAACTTGTATATTTTGTAAAAAATATTTTCGCTCATTATTACAACGATTATTATTAATATATGCACCCAATATAGGTCAATATTGTTCTATGGTCTTTGGTTCTACTTTGTTAATAACGTTAGCAGTGGAGTCCACTGACTTAACGTCTACAATTCCCATTTTGGGTAGATATATTCCTAATATAAAAGTATTATTATAATTACTTTGATTTTATATAGATAATTTATTTATTTTATTGTTATTCATTCATTTAAAGAAATTTTAAATAGATATATGTAAATATTCCTGTTTTTGTATATTTTCCTGCCTATCTTTCTTTTTGATTTTAGGGCCACTGAGAAACACTCAGCAAAAATAAAATCAACAAAAAAAATTTTGCATTTATAACAGGAATTTAGGAATTCAAATTTGGTTAATTAAATAAATATATTACAATTTTTGCTGCCATATCCCATAAATTTCCTTTCGATAATCAGAGTAAAAACAAAAAAAAAGGTTTTTTTTAGTTTTCATATAACTGATTTACAATATTTTGGTCTATATAAACCAATATCAGTTATAAGTTGTTAGTATATGGTTAGTATTTTTCGAGCAGCGTTTTGCCGCATCGACTCGGGTTAGAAGTTTAAAATTAAAGGCAACTTAGGCATTGGCATAATGCACCCCTTGTTGCGTTACTTTTCTCGTTTGCAATATATTTTATCCAATTCTTTAATGTTCCGTGAATGTGCTTCCTTCTCCTGCGAGGTCGTTTCAATATTCCTATAGTCCTTTAGTAGTCTTCTTTGCTGAAGGTGTTTTACCCTTTTTCCACTTCTTTTCCGTTTGTGGATGGGTTTGCTGGACCCCCGTCGTGCCCTGTACTCAGCTATTGTGAGGGGGCGAGGTCCATTGTTGGGACACAACTCTAGGACCTCTTGTAGGCTTGGTGCGTCTCTTTGCTCGACAGGAGCAGGCGCCTTCCATGATGGTGCAGAGGGTGTATTACCTTCCGCACTCATATGCCTCCTGCGTTGGTGTGGTCGGCGGTTTGCCTACCACACTTTATTTTCCTGCGTTGGCGTAGAAGGATTTGCCTTTCCTTCCACACTTTTTCTGGTTCTGCTGCTTTTTGATTCAGGCGGTGCCGGTCATTTTGCAGGCTGATGATTTTTATTTTTGTATGGAAATATTTTAGTTATTTTTGTTGTCCGGGCCTTTTGGACTCAGGCGAAGCCGGTGCTGGTCATTGCACAGGCTGAATACAATTTTTTTTTTAATTTTTCCTTAATTCACATTTTTTTTTTTTAATAATCCAATTTCCAATACTTTATGATTTTTCTTTATATTTGCAGTTTGGATTTCAATCCGATGATCGCACTATTCAGGGTCACGCCATGTACTAGGTTCAATCAATTCTGCACTTTGGTATTTATTTTATTGATTTTTATTTGCTTATAATGTGCACTGATAAATGTGCATTCAGTTCGGGGTTCATTTTATCAATGTTCCCGCTTGACTTAAGAATAAGTTGGCTTAGCCTAAAATTCACATAGCTGCGCAAGCAGCGCCGCGGCCAACGCTTATATATTTAAATATGTATATTAATATTTGTGTGTCGCTGCTGTTTTCGGAAATCTGTGATGTCTCTTCTACTCAGTATGTGGAATTTATGGTGCTCAATAATCCCAATAAATATTAATAGTTTTATAACCTTAATTAGTTTTTAAGATAATAAGTAAAAACAAGAATCTACAAACAAGAAGAAAGAGATCGAAGTATAAAAATAAATAAGAGCAAGTCAATAAAGTGAGAGGTCAGAATCAGTTTTATAATTGTGTTCCTTGCTCAAAAAAGAAAAGAAATTTTAAATGGACATTTCAGGTAGCTGAGAATGTCATTTCAAAAGTCGAATCTGTTACAGTGTGGGTGTGGTTAGGAGCCGAAGTATGGAATACATAATGAATAAATAATAAATAATTAATACAAATTTAAGCGAAAAGGGATATTAGCTAGAGAAGGATGGAAATATCTTAAATATGGTGTTGGCAAACATCATTATTAAAAATGGGCATTTTCTACTTCATCATCATAAACAATTTTAAAAATAATCAGCTTGAGGGAGCAAAATAAAAATGAAGTCATATAAGCAGCAAAGCGATATGGAAAAGCGCCACCTAGCCGATATTTCAGTATATGTTGTGTGGGTGGCATATATATTTAAGCGTGGCAAACTTGTTTTAGGTCAATCGATAGGTAGTGATGAGACAAATACATTAAAGCAAAAAATATTTCTAGGATGCAAACTGTGGCCACCACAGTTTTGGGCGGTTTGTGGGCGTTAGATTGGGGGTCGTCACAATACTTTACAATGGAACAACTATATAGCCAAAGCGGCGGAACGTACAACTTTCATTCTTTATATCGTCCCTAGCTGAGGAAGTTATATTATTAATCGCCAAAGTAATGAACATGACCACTCTTTTTTATGGCATAGAAATTATTGTCCGTTATATGTTTAACTTAAGTAGATTTACACATGTACTTTACCTTAATTTCTAATCACCCATCTCAAAGAACCAAAAGTTACATATGCCCCCAAACACTGTGTTCGAAAAGGCAATTTTTCATTATCTATTTAACAGTCTACCTTACCAATACAAAACAATTAGAAGCGCAACTCAATTTTATAAGAAAGTTAAAACTCTCTTAAAAATTAATATTACTTAAAATAAGTTAGAAAAATTGTTTTAATAAAAGAATAATAATATAATTGTAAGTAGCTCTGTAATAAAAATAAATATAATTAATTTAAAAATTTATACTTTTTTTCATGTTGGTATAATATGTCAAGAATTTTTCATTTACATCGATCTTTGCGCCTGTGTTGAGTCATAATAGCATTCCTTAACACCTCCACGTTTTGTATTGTAGGTAACCAGCTAGACTCTGGGATTGTGGTACGGTTAGCAACGGGTGGGTTGTTTAATGGGATTTAAATTATCGGTGAAAAATTTATAAGTGAAAGTCACAGACATTTTGGTAAAATTGATTATTCAGGTATAGGTACACATTTGTTATGGTGATAGAAATGGGATAATTACGGAGTTACACAAAAGCAATACAGAAAGAAATACTTAAGTACATTGTTTTTGAGTTTAGAACATTCATTCCTAAAAATGTGTAAAAATTACATTCTTATATCAATGCTATGTGTAAAAGAAATGGTAAATGAAACACAAAATTCAACTGAGTTTATTTAACAACTTTTTGATAACTATACACTACTGGCAGAAGTCATAGTTTAATGGTTGAGATAAACAATGTAAACACAATCCTGACAAGTTAAATTTTAATAAATATTAAATATTTTTTACTTCTAAAATATCCTTCTATTTTTTTAAACTTTTTTTACTGTTGATTTTTTTAACCAAAGTTAAAAAATAAACTTATTGTTTCTTATTATATATTATATTGTAGGTAATAACTCAGGTTTCGTATGTAAGGCTACCTTTCGAACCTGAATAGAATTATAGAATGAGAAAAAAATAAAGGTTATATACCCGTTAGTCGCTGACTATACTAGATTCGTTGAAAAGTATGTAACAGGCAGAAAGAGGCGTCTCCGACCCCATAAAGTATATATTCCTGTTCAGTATCGCTAGCCGAGTCAATCTAGCCATTTCCGTGGAGCTTAACGTTATCTTTTTGCAGCGTATATATCTCCATTTGTCTTTTGCTACTTACGGGTATCTGATTATCGAGGCACTCGACAATAGCGTTCTTCATTGATTTTTATTATCTTACTTTAGTGTAAGAATTTGCTGTGCTATTGTTAAACCTGATAACATGAACAGAAATTGCTTATCACTACAATAAAACTACTTATACCAATGTAACGTACCTGAACGTTACATATTCTACAGCTTTCAAACCATTTTGTATACAAAGTTTACAAATAGAACAGAACTTATAACTTCAATAGATGTGAAGACATTAAGTCAAGAAAATACTTTTTATCCTTAGGCATTTATTACCAGAACTCGGCATTTGGTTCTATATCGGAGTGCGTCAGTCGACCGCCCTTTTGCGCACTTGAAGAAAAGGATGATTAGAAACTGCAGCAACAATCTGGGTGCTTACTTCGTTTCGAGTGGACTTTCGAGGGACATTGCAGTCAAGTGTTTGTTTACTGGCGAATGGGTCGGTAGACGGCCTTCAAACCAAAGCGACGATATGGGATCATTGACCATAAGCAATAGTGCTCAGACGATAAATTTAAAGGGGGTCTTGTGGTGTTACACTCCAGTTTATAAACGTAACCTATCTAAGTGTCCTATTTAATACTACATAATGCATACTACATAATACATATCTACATATTTTAGTGAATTTTTATGTAGCTTTGTGGTCGGAGAGCGGCGAAATATTGCTGGACCGCTTTGCCGCTTTGCTATTTAATTTTTAACATCTGAATTATTTGCAGGTCATAGCATTGCAAATATAAACATTCCTAGATATCGCACGCGTTACGGGTAGTTTCTTGACTTAACTCTAGTTATATAATTTTTATTCCGATCTGTTCTAACAATTCGTTTGTGTCTTGCTTCAACTTCCAAACAGTGTGACCACAAACTTTCCTTTCTTAGGTATCTTAAGTGTTTAGTAATAGGTATTGCAATGCTGCTACTGCCAATCGAATGTCTTCACTTCCCTTACGTACTGGAAAGAACCTGCCGAACTATACATACTATAAAAAGTCAAGTCGAGGCAAGGCAGCTTAAGTAAGACCGAATCACCGCAACATGGTAAATGTGTATGTATTCGGTATGGTCCTTAATGCGATTGATTACTGAGAGCCTAATGAAATCATGATGTGTACGTACAAGTTATAGTAATAAAGTTTGGAAATACTTAAGAGTTAATTTAACCGTCGGTGTGGGATGTGGATCGCTGTGCGGGCTCTCCTGCGACGGGAAGATAAGGAATAAACCGAATAATTTTTCCTCGTCGTGGGTCACAGTTTGGCCAGGCATAGGTTTTGCAGTGGCCTTGTACTTAGGAATATCTATGATTATACATACGTCTGATAATAACGAGAGTGTTTGTGCGGCTTGGCCATAAGAATATTATGACACTTGCATTTTTCATAAGTTAGAGCCCAATATATGGCGCTTTTTAGGTGATCGTGATTAAGGTGGAGTTAAATGATCGGACATTTATGTTTAAGGAGGTGCAATTCAATACAATGTTGGCATTGGCACAGGGAGTACTCGTTAGAACGATAAATGCTAGATTCGTCTGAGTATGTAACAGCTAAAAGAAAGCGACTCCATAAAGTATATATATTCTTGATCAGGATCACTAGCCGAGTCAATCTAGCCATGTCCGTCTGTCCGCGCGTCCTTAGGACCGTAAAGACCACAATCAGTTTTTAAGATAGAAAAAAAATTGTACTGAAATGTGTTTGTCTCATTAATTCCTAACTGATCAAAAAAAGGAGCTACGCCTATTTAAACGCCCACAAATAGTGCAAACGCTTTAATCTTTTTGCCGCTCTCATAATTTAGTGAGGGTATTTTCATATATTTCAGATTCGGATGCGCTGCCTAATGGGTGCTCTGACGCCGAATTGTAGTCTAGCTTGCCGCTATATGATGCACCGATGTCGAAAGAGAAGACGGGGCTAAAGATGCACGCGATGTGCAAGCCAATGGACTTGAAATTTTGGCATTGTGTAAAGGCTCATTGCTTAGCCGTTATCAGCCGTTTGCGTTTAATTCTAAAATTTTTAGTTCAAAGAAGGAGAATTCAGTTGGAGGGAGTTGGAGAGAGAATGGAAAGAATGTTTGGAGAGAAGGAACGGAATGAGGCGAGAAAGCGCCGCCGTGCCTTGACCGAACGACTTTGGTGTGGTGGTCTGAAAAGGAGGGTCCAAGGTCCAGCGCAGGAATCTGGATCAGTCGTCGTTCGGAACTGGGACTTAGGGAACATCCGAATTGAGGCACAGGTTGCTGAGGTCTGGAAGGCAGCTCACGGCTATGTCAACGTGTTTTGTTTCTCAGACTAGGGTGAATAGACTGACGAGTTCTCCAGGATCACTCCTCTCGACACACGACCGCGTGTCCCTTGCTCTGTCCTGGATGGCCCCACTGGGGCTTCCGTTCAGATCGTGCGGACAGTCAAGCCGGAGCGCCAGGAAGCTGCCTCGTTCTTCTACGCCTTGTGTAAACAAATGTTCCACCCTAGCCTCACCCTTTCGCGTACTGTCCGTGCCGATCCTGCGGGCTCGATTCTCCTTGAGTGGCTGGTTGCGGTGTCCTGTGAACTGCTCCTGACTGGGTGGCTTTACGTCGCGTGACTTCTGTGTTGTGTTCGTGGGCATACGCCGATCCGGGATTCCTCTCTCTTCTGGCTCGTTACTCTCGAGGTTCTGTCGCGCCGCTCCGGGACTTCTCTCCCTTCTGGCTCGTTACTCTCGGGGTTCTGTCGAGCCGCTCCGGGACTTCTTTCCCTTCTGGCACGTTACTCTCGGGGTTCGGTTGCGCCGCTCCGGGACTTCTCAAGTCGGAACCGTGGGCTCTCCTGGAAAATTCCACTCGAGACCCTACCGGTCGACCGCTCTCCCTTCTGGCTGATCGCGCCAGGACCTGCTCAACTTCACTGGGCGCACGGGGCTCATGCCGGGACACACCAAAGTAGTGCTTGGAGCGAGGTACACTGGGGTTCGACGGGCTTACCCCCGAGCTCACGATTTCATGTCGCCGGCCTTCACTACTCCAAGTCTGGTAGACTCTCCAGGCTTAACGCCAGGACTTCGTTGCCAGGAATAAGCAGACCGCCTTGACTTAGCCGTGTGGCGCCCCTTTAGACCTCAGCCACCTGGGTCTCCATATAGTCCCGTTCCCGAACGTCTCGACTTGGCAATCTTGCTCCTTGTAGGCTCCCACGGCACTGCTTTCGATGACTCGCCTTGTTGTGGCTACTCTTAGTTTACTTGGTTGGTTTTCTGTTCACTCGGTATTTGATCGACTGCTTGTCTTAACTCTTCGACTCTTCTCCTCGACTGACCGTAATCGACTGATCGTGTTCGACTGACCGTAGTCGACTGCCGTGCTGCCAGCTCCCTGCGGGTTTATATAGGGCCTCTGGGAACCGTTATTTCCCTTTTTCGCACGGCCCGCCGAAACTCTCCACACCGGGTCCAAAGTCCATGGCTTCTGTTTGACCCTCTTGTCTTTCATGCGCTGCTTCCCGCCGATGTCCAGCCTGATGCTGCTGTCCCGCTGATTCCCGTGACGTATATGGCATGCTTGTGTGCCGCTCCGCTGCCGAGATGTGGCACCTTCTGTCTCGGCCCAAAGTTCACGGTCGCGTACAAAGTCCGGCGGCGTCCCGTTACTTCCTTTTCCTTGGTCTCCAAACTCTGTTGATCTCCAAACCCTCTTGCTATCCAAACTCTCTTGCTCTCCAAACTCCCTTGATCTTCAAACTCTCACGTTCTCCAAACTCTCTCGTTTTCCGTTCTTGATCTCCAAACTCTCACGTTCTCCAACCGCTCCTTGCCGCACCGTCACTATGCGAATTCGCCGCATACCTGGTTAGCGGCCGGCCATCTGCTGCTGGGATTTTTGTAGAGTTATTCAACTCCTCACATCAGATAGCCACCTCTCTACTACGAGGAGGTGATTGGCTAGCTGTGACGTTTCTTGGCCTGGGCATCTCGAGCGAACGTGGATGTTCGCTTCCTTGCGAGATCCCAGCTTCGATAATGTAGTCTGATGTAGTTGGGTTGCACCTTACTGTGAAGGTTCAGTTGTAGATATATGACTCAAAAAGCTTGTGAATGTAATCAAGCTAGTGTGGTTTGATTTTAGGCTTGAGGTAATTGAGCCATACTCGATCGAAGGCGTGAGATACATTGAATATGGTAAGCAAGTTTCGGAGGTGTGAAGCAAAAGTTTTGGCTCAATCTTCGACACTGTCCGAACTTATTAGAGTAACTGTTTCGATTGGTTCAGCTCAGACTCGGGTGAGAGGATGATTGATACTAGTTGGTGAAAACTTCTCAATGGGGAACATAGCCTAAATTGTTGCTTGGTTCTATGATTCCATAATATAATTGCCTTCCTTTGGGAGTCACAAGTAGTGATCCCAAGTGCATGTGTTCGGTATTATGTTCCCCTGCAGCTATAAAGCGATCCCCAAATAAGTTTTAAGAGTCCATGAATTGTCCTTCAGAAATTATAATGGAGAGGTTTGATTTATCTGCCTGCACTTTGATAGAAATGGTCTGCAAGAAATTCGTTGTAAACCTTTGGTGAAAGTGCTGATTGATGCGTTTTCTGATAAAGATGCCGGTTCCGCCGTAGGCCTTATCATATGAATGATCTGTTCCGTAGAAGGTGTGGCCTCTTATTTGGGATTATAATTGTTTTTGAGGTTCGTCTCTCGAGTAGCAAAATGTCGATATGGTTTTCATTCAGGAACTGCGTTACTTTATGCCGTGAAACGCAATCTGCGTTCTCTATTGTTATTCTCAGATTTGCCATCCATTATTTGGACTGCAAAACTGGAAGCAGCTGTAAGACCGTATTCTGGTTCTGAACCAGAATTTCTAAGGATGACATGAATTAGATCATATTTTGTTGGTGACCATCATAGCTTCCAGGGTGCTATGTGACTGTACTTGGATTTGCTGATCGTTTTTAGATACGGTTTGAGTTGGTTTTTGCCGCCCTGATCGAAGGGCATCGGCGTATGAGAAGCCCTTCTCGGTATTTATTTGACCAACTGAGGATCTTGCAGCCGAGCCGAGTGTACCCCGAGTAGCTGAGTATACGCATTTTAGGTATTCTGATGGCGCGTTGCTATCACTCTTTGCATGCAGTCCTTCATCTTCTTGTATATTGGACTGCCCCTGTAGTTTGTTTACAAATTTTGTCCTTGTTGGCAGGGCAATTGGCCGAATTGTGAAAGTCTCCACAAGTTACAGAGACTGTGAGCTGTAGAGCCTTGTGCTACCATACTCTTTTCAATTTGTGCATTGCACTGGGACTTTACTTCTTTGAGACTCTTCCACCTTAATTCTTTGGTGCAATAGGTATTGCAGGTTATAAATGAGGTGAAATTCATGTTTCTTTAAGACTCTGCTGTGTGGCTCCAACTTAACCCTGAAGTTTTTACGGCTGCTTTTGAAAATGTTTCTGACGTTCTTTTTAGAAAATTCGTTGAGAGCTTCGATAACTTTCTTGGGAGTTACATCGGTCTCGATTCCTTTTAGTACCACATGCAAGACCTTGAAGCGTAAATCTGATACTGTTGGATCTCCCAGTTAATTTATTATGTATTTGGACACAGCTTATTTTAAATTGGTTTTATTGCCGTAGCTGTAGTTATTGCTAATAAATTTAAATTTGGGTAAAAGGTGAGCCTTGGCAATGTTGACTCCATGCACTTCGCTTTCACGCGTTGAGACATACGACAAGTAACCGTCTATTCGGTTCGCAGAGCATTACCGTGATTTAGAGATTTTAAAACTAAGTTTCTTTGTGTTTAAGTATCTTTTCCTTTTTCCATTGAAACTATCATCACCTTGGGATTTTTAGGTCTTCCAAGACCTGACGTAAGTATTCTTTCCATGGTTTGATAAACATAAAAACACAGTCAACAAGTATGGGTACCCATCATTAGATTTTAAAAAACCTCACATTTCAGTCAAATCTGTTTGCCACATATCATTTATCCCCTTGTAAACACTTATCTTCATTAACAATTTTTTCGAGATAGTTTGTGCAATTTATTTACAATTTCTTGCTTAATCCTCTTAATTCCTCTTATAGGCTGAAAAGCGAGACTTTCTAACTTGATTGTGTTTATTTGGTAATGATATAAGTTTTGTTTCAAACTTAAATATATAATCCTCAGTGGTTTTAATGTTTGCCAAAATTTGGGTAACAATTTGGTCGTCGCTTATTATACAATTCAATTTTATTTTCTAAGTTAGAAGTTTTCTTGACTCAAACTATTAATAGAGCTAGAATTTTGCTAAATCTTCTCCCGACTTTCCGATGTTCTCATCTGTATAAATAATAATAATAATTAATATAATAATAAATATTAAAATATAATTCTTTCCTGACGCAACTCTCTAATTTTGAAAATATTCCATTATTGTGAATGGTGTTACCCGCTGCTTTTGATCCAACCAAAATTTTCGATTGCTTGAATAACTCATTAACACCATTCGAGTATACAAAGTTTGCATTTGATTTCTGAAGAGTCATGTAACCAAAACCTGTTTTAAGCGAAGTGGAGTATACGTTATAGGACTTAGATCATTGTCGATCACCTACATAATAATATGGCTACACTTGATCCCTTTATTTGGTTATTAGGAAAAGCCAAACTCTATGTATATTCGTTTCTAATATAATTATACCCGTTACTCGTAGAGTAAAAGGGTATACTAGATTCGTCGGAAATGTATGTAACAGGTACACCATAAAGTATATATATTCTTGATCAGGATCACTTACCGAGTCGATCAAGCCATGTTCGCCGAGATCTCGGAAACTATAACCGTCAGACTTGGCATGCAGATTGGGGTTCCTGCGCAGCGCAAGTTTGTTTCAGCGAGGTGCCAATATAACGCCCCCAAACGGATATAACGCTTAAAGCTATCTGCCGCCCACATAATATATACCAAAACAGCCGGTAGGATGCGCTTTGGAATTATTCTCTGCTGCTTATACATCTCTATTTTTATTTTTCTAAGTAACGGGAATCTGATAGTCGAGGCGTTCTTTCTTGTTTTTTTTTTTAATTTTCAAATCTTGACCATCATAGCTTTTAGGTTTACTAAGAACAATTAGAGAGTACATATCAGAAGTCAGATCACAACTTATTCTCCTAGAAAATGTTATTTTATTGTCTTTAAATTTTAGTTTTTTACTTGCCAATGTTATTTTTTTGCAATTTTTAATGTCCATGAGCTCTTACCCATTTCCTCTTGACATAAGTTATATCATAATTATTATCATCCACACCCATCCACACCCAAATCGGTCTCTTTTGTATTCTTAACTTTTTTCCGTACCCTTTTCCCCTATTTTTATACCTTTCTCTACATTCATCTATGAAAAGAGTTCGTTTTAGGAATTACTATAATCAGAAGACCTTCTGAAGCTTAAATTTTTATTATATTTTTGAGATCTTTCTCTTTAGTTATAAAGTATAAATCATCCAATTTTATTCAATTCACGTTTTACTTTTTGTTTTTATTTTCTTTAACAAGTTCATGTAAGGGTATGGTAATTTTTTACTTGTTTGATATAATTGAATTTGCGCTTCAATGGGAATCCAGCTATTGTTAAGTAAGACAAAATATTCATCATGCCTTTCTTGCGAGTACGGGATGTGCTCCTCCAATTAGCTATGAGGTTGTGAAAATATGAACAGTGTGTCCCCATATGAAATTAAATAGGCTGCTGTAAGAGCCATAAATTTTTATTCGCTCGCAAAAGACCACCATTTTTTCATATATTCCGCTGCTGTCGTAATAATATTTTATCCCTCCTGATTGGTTAAGTTTTTATTTACTTTATATGGGGCGAAAAAATTTGACTGAGTTTTATTCTAGTTCTTTTTATTGTAACCAATTCACCTACACCACATTGAGATTCTAACTTCCTTTTTTCGTTTCAAGAGGTTAAACGAAAGACTTCCTGGCTCTGTTGCTTTTTACCCAAAGAAGGTCGCTTAAAGGTTTTGCTGTGGCGTTGTCTTTAATGAAGCGCCGCATATATGACGTCAGACCTAAGTACCGCTGCAAAGCTTGTCTGCTTTGAGGAATAGGAAAATTGTCGATTGCTTTAATCTTCTCGTTAGTGGGTGCTAAAGTTCCGTTCTCAATAGTGTAGCCTAAAAAATTAAACTTGACCTTGAGAAATTCATCTTTTTCCCACTTGGTTCGTAATCCAGCTTTCGAAGCTACGCCCAGTACGTTCTCCACCGCCTTCAGTCTTTTATATTCGTTCTTACTTGGCATGATTATGTCGTCTACATAAACAACGATCGTTTCCGTATGAATGAGCTCCCTCAACGAAGCAGGACAATGTGTGATATCAAACGGTACATGAGGAAATTCGTACTGCCCGTTATGCGTCACCAACTCTATGAACTTCCTGAATTCTTTCCCAATCGGCCCATGAAATATTTTGTGAATATTTTTGACTTGTCGAGAACATCGTCAATTAGACTCAACGGAAAATTGTTCTTTTTGATTTTTTGATTGAATCGACGACAATCGCAGCAAAATCGTCTGGATCCGTCCTTTTTAACTACCAGGACCACTGGCGAAGCATGATCTGACGAGCTGGATACAATAATTCCCTTTTCCTGAACTTGCTTCTCTATGAAACACTTGTTTTCGTATGTCGTGTATTGTAACAAGCTGCTGTACTTTTTGGCTGATTGAGATAAATTAATTTCATTAAGGACAGAACTTTCCTCGATTATCTCCGTGACACACATTCTATTAAACTTCGTACAAAGCCTCCCTCCTTTACAATGAACTCGACGCCGTTTTAACTGAAAATAAGGTCGACCGATTGTAGCACATCGTTTCCCACAATCGCAGTATACTCGAATTCATACTGTTTAGCGACATGGAAAGTTACTGAGAAGCATACGCCATCTGCTTCAAGGTCGACGTCAAATCATCCTAACGTCACAAGATCGCCCTTACCCATACCTCCCAGGTGCTTAACTTTTGGCTTACCCATACCTCTCAGGTGCTTAACTTTTGGCTTACCCATACCTCTCAGGTGCTTAACTTTTGGCTTAATAAACACAATTCACATCCCTCAGAAGTTTTCACTTCCAGCACTTTTGTAACCTGTTTGTATATAGTTGATTTATTCTCATCTCAGTTTTTCCTGTTCGTTTCCTGTTGCACTTGTACATATTACTTCGCCCTTGCAGTCCTTAGCAATATGGCATTCGCTGTTAAACTTAAAGCATTTTCTTACAAAAATTATCTGATTCTGTATACCTGCATATTCCTATTAAAATTGTCTTTAGAACTGTCTTTAGGATTTCGCTCGATACAACCCTACCTTCTTTACCTTGCTATCTGGGATGCCACCTACGAAGTACGATCCTAGACCTCCTCTTCTTGTTCGGAGCCTCAAAATCATGAAGCACTGTCCTGAATATCGCATAGGGTTAACATTAAGCAAATATATATATATATATATATATATATACGTGGATCGTTCTAGCATCCATGGTAATGCATGGTAAGCCGTTTACAAACAGTGGTACAATTCAATATTTAAATATTTTAATACAGATTAACATTATCATTAACGTTAAAAAAATCGTGTGATCAAAAAAAGTTCAAAACAGATAAAATATGTGAAATCACCTCAGTCACTATCTACTCCCAATTGGATATTTTTGTCTTCTACGACTTCTTGAATTTTGCCAATTTCAGTCCACTCAGCTTCTCCACCTCTTACTCTTCTCCAATGTCGTAACACCGCACTGCTTGCAAGTTGGGTCGTTTCCCTTTTTACCATAGTGAACTTTTTGTTGTAGCAAAATTAGAAAGTGGCCACTCCATAGCTTTATATCGTCCGTCTCTTCTCTCGTCAACAACACCCCCTGGTCTTCGTCGCAAGAATCACCTCATCGTTTTCACCTGTGACCGTGTTGTTGAAATTCAATCACAGGCACTGCATTTCTACATTTTTTACATTCGTCACGCTGCAATTCTATATGTCAGTGCTTAGTTGTTTAATGTATTTATTTAGTAAATCGTATATTAAATTTTCTTCAAAAAAGTTGATATCAGAACTTTTGTTTTTTTAAGGTGCAGCTCGTCAAAAGCTGTTTTTGTTTGAAAAATACACACATACAAAAAATACTCAGAGAAATTAAATTGTTCGCTTTTTAATCTCATTCGTTCAACTTTAATTACACTCATAATGTCTATTGGTTTTTGTTTTTTTTTTTTTTGTTTAATGTCTTAATAGCAGCATTAATAAGAGCTGAAAGGTTTGTTTTCTTCATTGTATTACTCCTTATCGTTTTCCTCCCCTTCTTTTGCGTTTTATTCAATCCTATACCATATTTATTTGTCTTTAGTATATTTGTTACAATAATACTACTGTTTTTTTTTTGCTTTCTAGTTCCTTAACACGCGACCAGCACTTGTAAATCAATATCGAGTGGGCTCTCGAGTGCGCTTACTAAATGAATTGCGTTGATTATAAGAGTATTTCCCCATTTTATTGAAATAAATCAAACGGATAAAGGAATGAATTCTCCCATAATGACAGTGAAGCTAAACACAATTACATTATGCTGCTCTAGCTTTTATAGATCTCAGCGAGATCTCGGCGTTCATATGGACAGACGGACGGACAGACGAAAAGACGGACAGACGTACATGGTTCGATCGACTCGGCTTGTGATCTTGATTAAAAATATATATCCTTTATGGGGTGGGCAACACTTCCTTTTGCCTGTTACATACTTTCCGACTAATCTAATATACCCTTTTACTCTATAAGAAACGTGTATAATAATATCCACTCTTTTTATTTACATCAAACATATAGTCATATACCGAAACATTTGATTCGTGACAATGACAACTTTATGTTAATGTTTAAACAAGATGATTAAAATATGCGGCATATACATTGGGACCATATTAACACTGATGAAACCTTTCTGAAATTCGGTAAAAAATATTGGTAGGATTTATATGTATTTGATGGAAGTTGATACACTTCGAGGGGCCCTATTATAAAATCTGCCAAAAAATGGGAGTTCGCGAGGAAGATACATAAAACAAATAGACAAACTTAAATGCTCAATGTAGAATGAAGCATATGAGTTAAAATATTATATTTTTTAATACCAGGATGGAAGTTAAAGTGCAATTTAAATGATAATGGTCGTTAAAATTTGGCAAATCGTGCCAAACTTACAGGTTAATAAATTCGTGTTAGCCTAAGAGAAACGTTAAAAGTTAGATGGTTTAGATTTCTACAAAATAAATATCACCTCTTATAAGATTTTGCATAAATATAATACCAAGCATTGTCCTACGAATTACAAGTGTAGATATACTAAACAATAGTTATCTACTCTAGTAGGAAGGTGGCCTTACGTGTTGATCCCAGTTCAAACTACAAAAGGCAAATGAATAGATTTTTGGTTCCGACTCAATACGGTCAATATCCACTTGTTATTGTGGACTCCAAATCGAAGAAGAATATTCCAAAATAGGACGGACAAGGGAGGTAAATAATTATTTGGTTGCATAAGGGTCATCAAATTATTTTAACCAACGCTTTTTAACACAAGAACACTCATAGCTTTGTTGAGTCAGTCAAATTTAAGTTTTGGGTTCAGAAGAACACCTTAATCATTAGCTGAATGGTGGAATGGGGTATTTTGAAGAATGTAACTAATAAACGTATGAGTACCCCTTAAAAAAGTGATAACGTTGCATCAATGTTACTCACACCATCCATGAAAACAATCAATATCTGACTGTAAATTGAAACCCGACTCTATATCATTATATGATAAGCAAAGCTTAACATCATCAGCATATATTAGTACACGAGAATGTCTTATGATAGAGGAAAGATATAGTATAGATATAGTACAGCTTCTGTGATATTTAAAAAATATATAGTTCCTTATTTATTTGACCGTTTCTTTGACAATTACAGTCATTCGATTTTTATTAAATTTAATTCGAAATTTTAAAAAAATATATATAGGATAATATGTCATAAAATCGAAACTTTAATAAGTTTTGTTTTATTTTCCCAGCAATTTTCCAATCGTTCCTATGACGGCTAAATAATATAGTCGTCCGATTTTGAAAAAATTAAATTCGAAATTCAGAACTAATTAAAAAATGTTATTTTTAAGCGTAGGAGGTAATATGTTAAAAACACCAAACTCCGACTTATATACTAGCTGCAAATGAAAGAAGACTTGTGGGAAAGTTTCAACCAAAATCGTTTTGAATTTAACCCTCTGAGTCCTACCATTCAAATAATTTGAAATCCAAGTTGATAGATTACTTGGAAACCGAAGCTAATCTAATTTGAATAAAAGAACTACAATAAAATAGAAAATTCAAGAAGGTTGGTGGTGGTCAATCTTCGCTTAACAAAATCATGCTGATACGGTGATATTAGCGAGTAACATGAATGTTGTAAATGAGAAGTGATAATACGTTCAAATGCTTTAGAAATTGTCACAATTAAAGAAATACCTCTATAATTCTGGGCATTCGCCTTCGCATAATTTTTGTGAAGTGGAATAATAAAAGAGTCCTTCCAGATATAAGGAAACACTTATGATGAAATAGACAAATTTAATGAATCGGTTTACAAACGGTCCATGGATTCTTATTAATTAACATGGAAAACGAAATGGATAGCTGGTGATAAAGAAAATAATTTAATAATTTTATTATGATCTAAGGAGTGATATCAATGAAAGCTGGGTAAGATACTTACAACCCCACATTTTCTGATGATTTTTATATGTCTAGATCTCTCTCATTATCTTTGAATGAAAGAAGTTCCACTAAAGGTACAATCTTTTTCCCACCTATCGAATTGAATGGTCAAAATGAATGCGCACTTGTCGACTTTAATATGTACAGTTCATACGAATTTCATATCAAAAAAAAACATTTCAATTTCAAAGGAACAATACACACTTAAAAATATACACTTAAAGTTAATATAATTACTCGTATAGTAATATTACTTTAATACGGAAAGATCGGTTGGTCTTCATCAATAAGTACTAGAACCACATTTTACAAAAACCTATCAATCAGATCAGACTGCGAACATATTAAAAATTACTACAAGTCGTTTGGAATTTAATATAATCAGAAGTTCTCTTCTAAATAATTCACCCAATCACAAGTCTTATATGTTTTTTCCGCTGGGTATAAAACGACAGTAACACCACTTAACTGAGCGGTCGCATTTATTGCGGTATTAAACAATTGCGTATGTTCGGAAAGCTCTTGCTAAAATCTTTGTTATAACCCATTTGTGGAAAGGAGAGAATTTTTAAATTTGCCAGTGAAACGTTTTATTCGGTGACAGTGGGCCCAATCCCACTAGTCTAACTCGTATAGTTTCCGAGATCTCAGCGTTCATATGTACCGTAAATGGCTAGATCGACACTACTGTCGCCGTCAGACTACTGATGAAAATAGAAGTCTTGTCTTTGAGAACCACCAAGCAAGTCTGCTTTTGTGAGAAACGAGTCTGTAGAGGGAGGGAGAGTGTGAGAAAGAATTTGTAGCAAGTGGTAGTCTTAGTTATCTTGTGCATCAATAACTCAGACAGGCTTAGTTTTAAGATCTCAAAAAATGTTAGCGTTTCTTGTATAGTATGGTGTATGTTCTATAATTTTATTTTGGCAGAATTTATTTCTCATGTGATTGACAATCCACTGCCTAGGGCTAAAAAGCCATCTCATTTTCTCGACTTTTACCTTGTGGAATTTTACTGAGTCGGATTTTAAGTGAAGTCTAAACAAAAGATAATGCGATAAGTGTTCAGCCTGTTCAAGAAAAAGAATGCGCACTAAATAGACTTAATTCCTCGAACATCCACCGAAAATATTCTGCTAAAAATAAATAAGCGGACGAGATAATAGAATATTGGACAAAATGGGGTTCAGCTAAAAGATTAAGCCGCAGTGTCAGTCTCGATCGAAGGCTGTCCTAACATATAAAAATACTCCGCAACAATACTTTTATGATCCCTCGGCCTATTTTCTCCGCAGTATTTGCGACTCTATAAAGTATACATACTCTTGATCATGATCGGACAACTAAATTATATAGATCTGAGAGGAATAATTGGTAAAAAAAAAATTTTAACAAAAAAGGAAGTTGTCTTCGACAAGCCGAAAATTGTATACCCCTGCAGTATAAGAAATAATCCACGTTAGTAGCACCATGTTACCATTTTTAATTTTTAAGCATTGTTCCTAGCTTCAATGATACCAAAAAAAAAATTATCTCAATATTTCACTGACACTGACATTTCTTTGACAGATGCCTGGGCTTTCCGCGCAGTGCAAATTTGTTTGCTTTCACTTTTCACACTTTTAAAAAAAATTTTTTTTAAAAATTCTAAAAATAAATTGAATTATTTTTTTAAGTTTTAGATTTTTAGTGTTCTTTTCTAGCTATAAAATTTGAAAGCATTTGAAAGTAAAGTTTCATTCATTACTAAAAAGATCGATTTTACGGAGCGTATACAGCGGTTTTTCACATAAAAACCGAAAAGGCCGCGCATCATCCATTACTCGCTTAAGTCTGTATGTCACCCACATGATACACACTGAAATAGCGGGTAGGTAACGCTTTTCTACATCGCTTTGCTGCTTTCAATTTTTCTTCTGCTTCCTTAAGCTGAGTAACGGGTATCTGATAGTCAAGGCACTCGATTTTAGTTTTCTTCCTTGATTATTCTTAAGACACACGTAATACAAAATTATAAAATTTAAATTAGCTTCGAGAAATTTGCAGGTATTTCCAAAGTGTTAGAGCCTACATTTTTTATCGAGCAGTTTAACATAATTTTATTAAGAAAGGAAGTTGACATCGGAAAGCCCAAGTTTCTATACTCTTGCACGGCAACCGACCAATAATACCAACAATTGTTAATAGTTTTATACATATATTTTTGCACGCTGGTCTGTTTACTGCGGCTCAAAGAATTAGATTAGAAAACAAAAATAGATGAGAATCAAAGAATAGTCTTATTAAGAGTCATAATGATTCGATCTCTCGCTCTCAGGAGCAGGTTTCCACATCCCTCCCTTATTGATGAGCTTCAGCTTCAATCCTTAACGGGGTGCCGGTGCCATCTCAGTAGTCGATTCCATCTGTTCTGATTTATGCAGTGTCCTAAAATTGGAAGGCTGCAGAACGTCACCTGTGCTTTGGGTGTGTGAAGAGTGATCACCGGTCTCAGCTGAAAACTGTGTTTGTGGAATCTTTTTCGCATGGTTCACATTTCTTGTCAAAGTTTTTCCTCCACCTTTTATTTTTTTAATATCTTCCCCTCTTTCTTCTACGACGTATGGTGTGGTGTTAAAACTTGGGGTAAGTTTGTGGCGATGTTACTTGCTCAATTTCGCATTGCTTACAGTATTACTTAGATTCTGCACTAACATATTGTCTTCGGTTGTCAGTCTTTAGCTTTTTAGGATAGCCTATTCTGGTGAAAATTTCTTTCATGGTAATGATTAACGACATTGATGAGATCTATTTTAGAAACTTGTATTCCATATACCTCGAATAATATTCGATAAAAACTAGGATGTGTTCTTTGTTTTGTCTGTAGCTACAAAAACCCATGGTCCTTCTGGGAATATGAGTCGTTTCATAGCAGTGGCGTTTAATGCTTGCGATACCATTATGCAATCTTTGCATGATTTGACGAATTTCTCCGCGTCTCGATCTATCTGTGGCCACCATACCTTGGACCGTAATCTTCGCTTCATAGCTTAGTTAGAATCGCCTGTCTTAACGCCGATGGAATATTTATGCGGGTTCCTCGCATCATAACAGATCCAATAAGTGAAAGTTTATGTCTGAACGGAAACAGGCTGTTTAACGATGATGAGTTTCACGATTCGTTCTGCAAGCACGACATTGCATCTACGATCTCCTCGTGGTGAATGCTTTTCTCTGCAAGAAGAATGCTAATTAAGTTTCTCACTAGTGATTTAATTTAAAAAATTTATTTTTATTTATTAATCACTTAATCACTACTACAATTTTTTAATAGGTCGAACTTAGTTAATTTTACTGCTCGTTTACTTTTACTCGATTTGTACTACTGCTTTATTCGGATCTCAAAAACGGACTGCCTGATCTCTAGTTCAATGATCAATAATCAAACATCGGCTTAAGAGATTTTATCCCAAAAAATTGATAAAGAGAATGGCTCAAGAGAGTCGGAAAATAGGATGATGCAATTTGCCAATTAAATTTGAAGTCCAATCTTGGCCGGAAATTGGTGTTTACATTAGCGGAGTTTTAGGGACCGCTTTGGGGATCTTTTTGTTTACGTTAGCGGACTGGATGTTTACAGCATCCGTTTGATTTTGGCTGCGTGAAATTGATCTGGGTGGGAATGATTCGGAGGCCTGCTTGAAAGAAATAGCTGACCACGGGTTTATCTCGGGTCTGTCAGAGTTATTTGGAAATTGGCTCTCGGCTGAAAGTTGTTTATAAATTGGGTAAGAGCCCCTAAATAATGTGTCATATAACTCCCCCCATTCTAAATTGAATCGTCCCGATTTATTGGAACTGATGGGTATATTGAATGTAATTGTTGGGTTAATTCGACAATGATATTTTCTTCTAGGGTATTTTCATTGTCGGTATATTATTTATTTCATTATCGGAAATATTATTTTCTGGTTCAATTTCTATATGATTTTGCCATGGTTTGAATATTAAAAATTTTCTGAATTTGATAATAATCATAATAGTTAAATTTATAAATGTGAATATGATTAATATTAACGAAACTGGTATTTGAGTTTGTTTAATTTGAATAAATGGATTTAGTATGTTAATATTATCGAATGTGAGTTCCGAATCATTAGATATAATATATTCGGATACTAAAAAATCTGTATATTTTCGAGCTGTGATGTATTCCAATATCTTATTGTCTACATTGGTGTAGGAAATATTATTAATTTTAGTGGTGCCATTAAAAGTTATAAAATATGACCCATTTAAATAAGTGTCATTAACTGTATTTTCTCCATTTACAAAAATGGCTCCATCTAGGATTACATCTACATTTTTATTTTTTTCTCGGATTTTGATACAAAAGGATTTTTCTCCATTTAGTAATCTAGTGAAACAAGAGCCTTCTGGGTTAAGTGTGCAATAATTATTAAATATTTCTGTCTTAAAATTAGACATTACATGGTACTTATTTCTACATTTTGCGACGTGATTATCAATTAATAATTTTTCATCATTATGTGAAATGGATCTTGAATTGTAAACGTCACAACGATCGGTAATAATAGAGTATTTTATGTAAATTATAATAAGATCTTGATGCGAAGCGATTTTAAATTCAGATATATCTAAAAGGTCTGTTATAACTACAGGTCTATCTTCGTGTTTATAAATTTCTAGTATATAATCATTGTTTAGAATTTTAGTATTAAATACATCAATTTTGGCAAGTGTAATTGTGTCCATTAAATTCAAAAGATCGTAAGTAAGCAAACGCAGACGATATTTTCTAAGTGGAATTTCTTGATTTTTAAAGGATGTTTTGAATTGTTCAGACAAAGATTTTATCTCTTTAAATATTTTAGAATTAATAACGAATTGATCGTTATTATTTTGTATTAAATCATCGATTTTATTTTGGGCTGTTATGAAATCATCATGATCTGGTGTTCCCGCTATCCATTTCCAAATGGTGCCTATTTCATTAATGCCTCTTTTTGATCTACTGGGTATAACTTGAGAGATAAGTATTTTGATAATTTCTAAATCGTGGGATATTTCCCAAAGAAAATTGTCGTGACCCTTTAGAAATTCTGTTTCAAGATTAATTATTTCTCTATAAAAACTTATATTAGTTATATGAAATAAATCTGCGTGTGATTCATAAATAAGAACATCTTTGGTATCCTTGTAAAGAAGGAAATCATGGTTCGTGTAATCCATAATTTCGGATTTGGTTGTTGCTACCAGCAATAATAAGTACATTATTGAAATCATTATCTGTAATTTGAAACAAGTTATTTAATATTATCTTTATGAATCGTACGGTTTTTGTTATTTATAATAACTTTATTTGGGAGGTTTTCCTTAACTACTTGTTTTTTATATCTAGAATTCAGCTTGTTCCTTTCCCCATATTTCTTTTCGTAAATTACCTCTCCTACGAGATAATGTAACATTTTTTCTTGGGCTTGCTGCAATAATTTAGGAATATCATCGTGTTTGATTTTATTAAATAATATATCAAAAGGTCGATGATTAGTTATTGAATGAATTGTTAAATTATATTTTTGTGCTGCTCTAATTATAATTTCGGAATAATCAATTAAATTAAGCTCATCTTTAATGCAGCGAGCAATTTCTGTTAAGGTAGAGTGTGCTCTTTCTATTTGTCCGTTAGACGTACTATGTCGAGGATCTGCAAAGAATAAAGATATCCCATTTCTTTGTGCAAAAGATTTAAATTGGGATGAAGAAAAACTTGGTTCGTTATCTATCATCAAAGATTTGGCTAATGGAAATTGTTGTAAAATTTCTGAAACTTTATTTTCTATATTCAGTTTATTAGGGATTTCTTTTACCACTAAGTATTTTGAATACGAATCTATACAAGTAATGAATACAAGATTTTGGGCGTAAAATATGTCAAGATGCAAATTCTCATCTTCTCTTTCTGGAATTGGTGCTTGACCGATAGGAATCTGTACTGGGTGCCTGTTGTATTTGTTTTGATTGCAGATAGTGCAATTCTTTATAAACTCCTTAAGCTTTTTGTATAAATTTGGCCAATAATAGAGTCTAGTTATTTGTTTATAATTTTCATCTAGCCCTCTATGAGCTCTAAAATCAGTTTCTGTGATAAAAAGATATCTATCTTCAGCGTTCTCGACATCCTGGACAAATGTCCTTGTGTATAAAAATTTTTTTATAAAATTGTCCTTAAGTGGTTTTTGAATTCTGTAAAAATCTTCTAGAGTACAGTGAACTCCTATTGTTATATTGGTTGGAATATATTCCCTTAAGATTGATACTAAATTTTCTGGAGTGTCATACTCTATTATATGTCTAATATTTCCGAATACATTAATCGACTCATGTATTGTATACCTCCCCGTTGCTATTAGCAATTGTTGCTTAAACTGGTTTAAGGGTTTTCGGGTTTCTTGTATTACATTCTCAAAACTACTCTCTGCAGAATGCTGAGTATTTTGATCTGAGACCGATTCATTACTTTCCGTTAAATTATTTATTTGAATCCTAGATAAAGCGTCCGCAACAACATTTGTTGCTCCTGGCTTGTAAATAATTTTGGGTGAATAGCTTTCAATAAAAGAATACCACCTTCTCATCTCAATATTTGGATTTTTTTAAGAAATGGAAAATGAAAGAGGCTGATGATCAGTATAGATCTCGATGTTGTTAACCCCATATAAGTAATTTCGAAGATTTTAAAAGCCCATACAATGGCTAAAAGTTCCTTTTTATTGGTTGCGTATAATTGTTCGGTTTTTGTCAGAGTTTTTGAAATAAATGTAATTGGTTTTCCTTCCTGAGAAAGAAGAGCACCAATTGCTAAGTCTGAAGCGTCCGTTGTTAGAGTAAATTTTTTATTATAGTCTGGTTGTACTAGTTCTACTTGTGCAATTAAATTTTCTTTGAGCTCGTTAAAATCTCTTACAGCTGAATCATCAAACTGTTCTAAAGTTTTACGTGATGCCTTTTTTGATACTTTGCCGTTTTGGCCTTCTAAATATTTTGTTAGAGGTTTAGCTATCTTTGCGTAATTTTGCACAAATTTTCAGTAATATCCTGTAAGGCCTAGGAAGCTTCTAAGCTCTCGAATATTTTTAGGTATCGGATATTTTACGATAGTAGAAAATTTTTCGGGATCGGTTTTTATCACATTGTGGGAAACAACGTAACCGAGAAAATTGGTTTCTAATTTAAAGAATTTTGATTTTTCAATTGAAATTTTCATGTTTGCGTTCAGCAAAATTTTAATAATGAGAATTACATCTTTGTAATGTTGTTCAATTGTTTTTGAAAATATAATTATGTCATCCATATAAACGTGACATGTTTTACCCACTTGTTCTTTTAAAATATCATCCATCGCTCGTTGGAATATTCTTGGAGCGTTGGTCAAACCGAAAGGCATTCTTAGGAATTCGTATTTCCCGTTGTTTATTGAAAATGAGGTTTTCTGAATGTCTGGTTCATTCATGAGAATCTGATGAAATCCAGATTCCAAGTCAATTGTTGAAAAGTATTTGGCTTTTCCAAGATTTGACAAAATCACTGAAGGGTCCTGCATTGGATATCTATCTGGTATTGTATTTTCATTAAGTTTTTTATAATCAATTACGAGTCTGAGTTTTGGAGTTCCATCTTCATTGAAACCCGTTTTTGGTACTACTAGTACTGGTGAATTATAAGGACTTCTACTTGGTCTTATAATTTCTTCATTTAACATTCGATTTATTTCAGAATTCACAAAATCTGAAGCTGATTGAGCATAAGGGTATTGTTTGCTGTAAATGGCCCTATCATTTACGGTGTTTATTTCACCGCGGATATCTGTCCTAAATGGGATCTCCATATTTATTTTTGAATGCTCTTCATTAATAATATTTAATATTTCTTTCTCCAGATCTTTTCTTTGATCTGCAGATGATATGTTTATGTTATTTATTTTTTGATTGTCGGATAGTACAACGACGGCGTGTTCAGAATTTTTATATTCCAAACTTTTATTTTTGTCGGATTTCTCAACGACGGCGCGTTCAGGAGTTTTAATTCCCAAACTTTTATTTTTGTCGGATATTTCAACGACGGCGTGTTCGGAATTTTTGAATTCCAAACTTTTGTTTTTGTCGGATTTTTCAACGACGGCGTGTTCAGGATTTGTATATCCCAAACTAGATTCGCTTTGATTACCCATTTCAGATTCGGATCTGATTTGAGCTTTGTCATCAAAGTATTTTTTTAATATAAATTCTTTTAATGGAAGAATGGTGTTTTCTTCTGTTAAAGAATGTTGGTTTAATATGTTTCCGTTATCATAATTTAATTTTTCTTCTATTCCATTATATTTAATTACTCCCCTAGCTCTATCAATTACCGCTCCTATTTTTTTTAATAGGTTATAGCCGACCAGTAAATCTAAGTCTAGCCCATCTATTTCATAAAAAGTATATCGCGTATCAAAAATAGTTATTATATGATAATTTTTAATTATTGAATATCCATTCACTGTAGATACTCTTTTGTAAATTGGAAGCTCGTTCTGATTTTTATAAATTCCTGTTCTTATATAACACGAGGCTGCCCCAGTGTCAATTAATATTTTTAATTTTTTATTTATTTTTGGATCTTTTCTAATTAAGTAGGGTAAGCCTACTCCTGACTTTTGTCTAAAAAATGGTTCTCCTGAATGTTATTTAATCTCATCGTCTTGTTAGCCGGTTGGTTAACAGTTCCAGTTGGTACCCTTTTATTTTGGGCTTGGCCTTGCTGAGTGTTCTGGGTCTCAAATTTTTTTGTTTGATCCCACTTGTTCTGACTATAATTATTATTTTGATATTTATTATAGCCGTGATTATAGCCGTTGTAAGCCTTATTCTGAACCTGGATAGACTCGTCTACCTCCATTGGTTCCGGATTATTTTGTGGCTGCCTATAGTTGTTCCACTGTTTTTGTTGGTTATTATTAAATCTACCCTGGTTCCAAGAATTATTTTTATTCTGATTATAATAACCGTAAGTATTTTTGTTCTGGTAGTTGTCATGGTTAAACCTTAAATTATTATTGTTTCGCTGGTTACTATAACTATTGTTTTGCTGTCTAGTCGTGTGGTTGAAATGTGTTTGTCCATTTCCACCAGAGTTTGGCTCGCTATGTTTTCTCTGAGTAGTAGAGAAGCTATTTGCGAAATGAGCCCTCATGTTGTTGCTTTCCAGTTCCTGAACTATGACCATTGCATTTGGTAGGTCAGGTGGATTCATTGAGAAAATAGTATCTGAAATTTGGCCGTTGAGGCCGGTAATGAAAACTCTAAGAGCTGTCTTCCTATGTTTCTCATTCATTTCCGCTGTTATAGGTTTGTTTCTACCGTAGGCCATAATAGTTTTATTAATTAGCAGAGTTAATTTTCTATTAACTGTACCATAATAATCCATTATGGATAATTTTCCCTGACTCAATACACTTAATTCCTGTTCAATAATGTGAATTGGTCGTTTGTCGCTAAAGACGAAGTCAAGTCTGGCCATTATGGCATCGAAATTTAATACCGTACCGTTATGGGTTAAGGAGTCGTTTGCCATTCCTGTTACTTTGTTTCGTAATATAGATAAGGCAGAATAAAATCTTTCACTCCCTCTGGCATATTGCCCCATGGCTACTTCTGCCGATTCTCTCCAGCTTACATATTTATCCTCTTCACCTTTATATTCCCTAACAGATTTGATAATCTCATAAGATGTGTCGCATTTTATATTCGGATCTACAACCTCTGTCTGATAATCCTCAACCGTTTTAATTTTGTGAGAAAGCTGCGATCTTAAGTTAACGATCTCCTCCTTTAATGGATTTAATTCAAGATTTACAATTTGCTTAATTAAATCTCCTACATTTAACATTGTGTTGTTTGTTATTGCCTGATGGCTTGTATTTTCTTGTGGATTCATGTGGAGTCTTTTATTTGCTGCAGTCTGGCTTGTTGAAGGTTCTGGCATTTTGAGAACTCTTTCAAAATTTGAAATTAACTCTTCCACTTTGTATATTTCCTTTCTTACAAATTTTTTTTAAAATAATAATAATAAAAAATTGTATGATAAAAATAGTATCGCTCACGAATCGTCCTTATTTTTTTCTCTTCTCGTTGTTATTTTTCCTGTTGGGGTCGTCCTTATCCTGAATGATGATCCTGATTGGGGTCGTCCTTCTTTTTTCTATTTTTAAATTGTCTCGGGGTCTTCCTTCTTTAATTAGGTCTTCCTTCTTTTCCAATATTTGGCGAGGGATTGCCCTTCAGCCTGTTTTCTTAGAATGTCTTTGTTGCTGATTTTGAAGATTTTTTTTTTAAATTGTTTTTCACAATGTTTATTTTTTTTGCATGTAAAATTTTTTGTCGCTTTTTGATTTTTATGTTGTCCGAGCAGTGAATTTATGTTACGATCACTATTTTGTAGTTTGAGATTTTAAGGGGATTATTTCATTAATTAATTTCCACCTTAGTTTTTTGATCAACACAAACTTTTTATTTATTCGTCGGTTTTATCAGGTTTTATTGGCCGCGCTAAATTCCTTTTTTCACTTTAAAACTTTTTTGTTTTTATTTTAAAGCTTGTTTTTGTAGAATTTTTTAATCGCACGGCCCCACGTTGGGCGCCAATTAAGTTTCTCACTAGTGATTTAATTAAAAAAAATTATTTTTATTTATTAATCACTTAATCACTACTATAATTTTTTAATAGGTCGAACTTAGTTAATTTTACTGCTCGTTTACTTTTACTCGATGTGTACTACTGCTTTATTCGGATCTCAAAAACGGACTGCCTGATCTCTAGTTCAATGATCAATAATCAAACCTCGGCTTAAGAGATTTTATCCCAAAAAATTGATAAAGAGAATGGCTCAAGAGAGTCGGAAATTAGGATGATGCAATTTGCCAATTAAATTTGAAGTCCAATCTTGGCCGGAAATTGGTGTTTACATTAGCGGAGTTTTAGGGACCGCTTTGGGGATCTTTTTGTTTACGTTAGCGGACTGGATGTTTACAGCATCCGTTTGATACGGGCTGCGTGAAATTGATCTGGGTGGGAATGATTCGGAGGACCGTGTTGTTGAAATTCAATCACAGGCACTGCATTTCTACATTTTTTACATTCGTCACGCTGCAATTCTATATGTCAGTGCTTAGTTGTTTAATGTATTTATTTAGTAAATCGTATATTAAATTTTCTTTAAAAAAGTTGATATCAGAACTTTTGTTTTTTTAAGGTGCAGCTCGTCAAAAGCTGTTTTTGTTTGAAAAATACACACATACAAAAAATACTCAGAGAAATTAAATTGTTCGCTTTTTAATCTCATTCGTTCAACTTTAATTACACTCATAATGTCTATTGGTTTTTGTTTTTTTTTTTTTTTGTTTAATGTCTTAATAGCAGCATTAATAAGAGCTGAAAGGTTTGTTTTCTTCATTGTATTACTTCTTATCGTTTTCCTCCTCTTCTTTTGCGTTTTATTCAATCCTATACCATATTTATTTGTCTTTAGTATATTTGTTACAATAATACTACTGTTTTTTTTTTGCTTTCTAGTTCCTTAACACGCGACCAGCACTTGTAAATCAATATCGAGTGGGCTCTCGAGTGCGCTTACTAAATGAATTGCGTTGATTATAAGAGTATTTCCCCATTTTATTGAAATAAATCAAACGGATAAAGGAATGAATTCTCCCATAATGACAGTGAAGCTAAACACAATTACATTATGCTGCTCTAGCTTTTATAGATCTCAGCGAGATCTCGGCGTTCATATGGACAGACGGACGGACAGACGAAAAGACGGACAGACGTACATGGTTCGATCGACTCGGCTTGTGATCTTGATTAAAAATATATATCCTTTATGGGGTGGGCAACACTTCCTTTTGCCTGTTACATACTTTCCGACTAATCTAATATACCCTTTTACTCTATAAGAAACGTGTATAATAATATCCACTCTTTTTATTTACATCAAACATATAGTCATATACCGAAACATTTGATTCGTGACAATGACAACTTTATGTTAATGTTTAATCAAGATGATTAAAATATGCGGCATATACATTGGGACCATATTAACACTGATGAAACCTTTCTGAAATTCGGTAAAAAATATTGGTAGGATTTATATGTATTTGATGGAAGTTGATACACTTCGAGGGGCCCTATTATACAATCTGCCAAAAAATGGGAGTTCGCGAGGAAGATACATAAAACAAATAGACAAACTTAAATGCTCAATGTAGAATGAAGCATATGAGTTAAAATATTATATTTTTTAATACCAGGATGGAAGTTAAAGTGCAATTTAAATGATAATGGTCGTTATAATTTGGCAAATCGTGCCAAACTTACAGGTTAATAAATTCGTGTTAGCCTAAGAGAAACGTTAAAAGTTAGATGGTTTAGATTTCTACAAAATAAATATCACCTCTTATAAGATTTTGCATAAATATAATACCAAGCATTGTCCTACGAATTACAAGTGTAGATATACTAAACAATAGTTATCTACTCTGGTAGGAAGGTGGCCTTACGTGTTGATCCCAGTTCAAACTACAAAAGGCAAATGAATAGATTTTTGGTTCCGACTCAATACGGTCAATATCCACTTGTTATTGTGGACTCCAAATCGAAGAAGAATATTCCAAAACAGGACGGACAAGGGAGGTAAATAATTATTTGGTTGCATAAGGGTCATCAAATTATTTTAACCAACGCTTTTTAACACAAGAACACTCATAGCTTTGTTGAGTCAGTCAAATTTAAGTTTTGGGTTCAGAAGAACACCTTAATCATTAGCTGAATGGTGGAATGGGGTATTTTGAAGAATGTAACTAATAAACGTATGAGTACCCCTTAAAAAAGTGATAACGTTGCATCAATGTTACTCACACCATCCATGAAAACAATCAATATCTGACTGTAAATTGAAACCCGACTCTATATCATTATATGATAAGCAAAGCTTAACATCATCAGCATATATTAGTACACGAGAATGTCTTATGATAGAGGAAAGATATAGTATAGTTATAGTACAGCTTCTGTGATATTTAAAAAATATATAGTTCCTTATTTATTTGACCGTTTCTTTGACAATTACAGTCATTCGATTTTTATTAAATTTAATTCGAAATTTTAAAAAAATATATATAGGATAATATGTCATAAAATCGAAACTATAATAAGTTTTGTTTTATTTTCCCAGCAATTTTCCAATCGTTCCTATGACGGCTAAATAATATAGTCGTCCGATTTTGAAAAAATTAAATTCGAAATTCAGAACTAATTAAAAAATGTTATTTTTAAGCGTAGGAGGTAATATGTTAAAAACACCAAACTCCGACTTATATACTAGCTGCAAATGAAAGAAGACTTGTGGGAAAGTTTCAACCAAAATCGTTTTGAATTTAACCCTCTGAGTCCTACCATTCAAATAATTTGAAATCCAAGTTGATAGATTACTTGGAAACCGAAGCTAATCTAATTTGAATAAAAGAACTACAATAAAATAGAAAATTCAAGAAGGTTGGTGGTGGTCAATCTTCGCTTAACAAAATCATGCTGATACGGTGATATTAGCGAGTAACATGAATGTTGTAAATGAGAAGTGATAATACGTTCAAATGCTTTAGAAATTGTCACAATTAAAGAAATACCTCTATAATTCTGGGCATTCGCCTTCGCATAATTTTTGTGAAGTGGAATAATAAAGGAGTCCTTCCAGATATAAGGAAACACTTATGATGAAATAGACAAATTTAATGAATCGGTTTACAAACGGTCCATGGATTCTTATTAATTAACATGGAAAACGAAATGGATAGCTGGTGATAAAGAAAATAATTTAATAATTTTATTATGATCTAAGGAGTGATATCAATGAAAGCTGGGTAAGATACTTGCAACCCCACATTTTCTGATGATTTTAATATGTCTAGATCTCTCTCATTATCTTTGAATGAAAGAAGTTCCACTAAAGGTACAATCTTTTTCCCACCTATCGAATTGAATGGTCAAAATGAATGCGCACTTGTCGACTTTAATATGTACAGTTCATACGAATTTCATATCAAAAAAAAACATTTCAATTTCAAAGGAACAATACACACTTAAAAATATACACTTAAAGTTAATATAATTACTCGTATAGTAATATTACTTTAATACGGAAAGATCGGTTGGTCTTCATCAATAAGTACTAGAACCACATTTTACAAAAACCTATCAATCAGATCAGACTGCGAACATATTAAAAATTACTACAAGTCGTTTGGAATTTAATATAATCAGAAGTTCTCTTCTAAATAATTCACCCAATCACAAGTCTTATATGTTTTTTCCGCTGGGTATAAAACGACAGTAACACCACTTAACTGAGCGGTCGCATTTATTGCGGTATTAAACAATTGCGTATGTTCGGAAAGCTCTTGCTAAAATCTTTGTTATAACCCATTTGTGGAAAGGAGAGAATCTTTAAATTTGCCAGTGAAACGTTTTATTCGGTGACAGTGGGCCCAATCCCACTAGTCTAACTCGTATAGTTTCCGAGATCTCAGCGTTCATATGTACCGTAAATGGCTAGATCGACACTACTGTCGCCGTCAGACTACTGATGAAAATAGAAGTCTTGTCTTTGAGAACCACCAAGCAAGTCTGCTTTTGTGAGAAACGAGTCTGTAGAGGGAGGGAGAGTGTGAGAAAGAATTTGTAGCAAGTGGTAGTCTTAGTTATCTTGTGCATCAATAACTCAGACATGCTTAGTTTTAAGATCTCAAAAAATGTTAGCGTTTCTTGTATAGTATGGTGTATGTTCTATAATTTTATTTTGGCAGAATTTATTTCTCATGTGATTGACAATCCACTGCCTAGGGCTAAAAAGCCATCTCATTTTCTCGACTTTTACCTTGTGGAATTTTACTGAGTCGGATTTTAAGTGAAGTCTAAACAAAAGATAATGCGATAAGTGTTCAGCCTGTTCAAGAAAAAGAATGCGCACTAAATAGACTTAATTCCTCGAACATCCACCGAAAATATTCTGCTAAAAATAAATAAGCGGACGAGATAATAGAATATTGGACAAAATGGGGTTCAGCTAAAAGATTAAGCCGCAGTGTCAGTCTCGATCGAAGGCTGTCCTAACATATAAAAATACTCCGCAACAATACTTTTATGACCCCTCGGCCTATTTTCTCTGCAGTATTTGCGACTCTATAAAGTATACATACTCTTGATCATGATCGGACAACTAAATTATATAGATCTGAGAGGAATAATTGGTAAAAAAAAAATTTTAACAAAAAAGGAAGTTGTCTTCGACAAGCCGAAAATTGTATACCCCTGCAGTATAAGAAATAATCCACGTTAGTAGCACCATGTTACCATTTTTAATTTTTAAGCATTGTTCCTAGCTTCAATGATACCAAAAAAAAAATTATCTCAATATTTCACTGACACTGACATTTCTTTGACAGATGCCTGGGCTTTCCGCGCAGTGCAAATTTGTTTGCTTTCACTTTTCACACTTTTAAAAAAAATTTTTTTTTTAAATTCTAAAAATAAATTGAATTATTTTTTTAAGTTTTAGATTTTTAGTGTTCTTTTCTAGCTATAAAATTTGAAAGCATTTGAAAGTAAAGTTTCATTCATTACTAAAAAGATCGATTTTACGGAGCGTATACAGCGGTTTTTCACATAAAAACCGAAAAGGCCGCGCATCATCCATTACTCGCTTAAGTCTGTATGTCACCCACATGATACATACTGAAATAGCGGGTAGGTAACGCTTTTCTACATCGCTTTGCTGCTTTCAATTTTTCTTCTGCTTTCTTAAGCTGAGTAACGGGTATCTGATAGTCAAGGCACTCGATTTTAGTTTTCTTCCTTGATTATTCTTAAGACACACGTAATACAAAATTATAAAATTTAAATTAGCTTCGAGAAATTTGCAGGTATTTCCAAAGTGTTAGAGCCTACATTTTTTATCGAGCAGTTTAACATAATTTTATTAAGAAAGGAAGTTGACATCGGAAAGCCCAAGTTTCTATACTCTTGCACGGCAACCGACCAATAATACCAACAATTGTTAATAGTTTTATACATATATTTTTGCACGCTGGTCTGTTTACTGCGGCTCAAAGAATTAGATTAGAAAACAAAAATAGATGAGAATCAAAGAATAGTCTTATTAAGAGTCATAATGATTCGATCTCTCGCTCTCAGGAGCAGGTTTCCACATCCCTCCCTTATTGATGAGCTTCAGCTTCAATCCTTAACGGGGTGCCGGTGCCATCTCAGTAGTCGATTCCATCTGTTCTGATTTATGCAGTGTCCTAAAATTGGAAGGCTGCAGAACGTCACCTGTGCTTTGGGTGTGTGAAGAGTGATCACCGGTCTCAGCTGAAAACTGTGTTTGTGGAATCTTTTTCGCATGGTTCACATTTCTTGTCAAAGTTTTTCCTCCACCTTTTATTTTTTTAATATCTTCCCCTCTTTCTTCTACGACGTATGGTGTGGTGTTAAAACTTGGGGTAAGTTTGTGGCGATGTTACTTGCTCAATTTCGCATTGCTTACAGTATTACTTAGATTCTGCACTAACATATTGTCTTCGGTTGTCAGTCTTTAGCTTTTTAGGATAGCCTATTCTGGTGAAAATTTCTTTCATGGTAATGATTAACGACATTGATGAGATCTATTTTAGAAACTTGTATTCCATATACCTCGAATAATATTCGATAAAAACTAGGATGTGTTCTTTGTTTTGTCTGTAGCTACAAAAACCCATGGTCCTTCTGGGAATATGAGTCGTTTCATAGCAGTGGCGTTTAATGCTTGCGATACCATTATGCAATCTTTGCATGATTTGACGAATTTCTCCGCGTCTCGATCTATCTGTGGCCACCATACCTTGGACCGTAATCTTCGCTTCATAGCTTAGTTAGAATCGCCTGTCTTAACGCCGATGGAATATTTATGCGGGTTCCTCGCATCATAACAGATCCAATAAGTGAAAGTTTATGTCTGAACGGAAACAGGCTGTTTAACGATGATGAGTTTCACGATTCGTTCTGCAAGCACGACATTGCATCTACGATCTCCTCGTGGTGAATGCTTTTCTCTGCAAGAAGAATGCTAATTAAGTTTCTCACTAGTGATTTAATTTAAAAAATTTATTTTTATTTATTAATCACTTAATCACTACTACAATTTTTTAATAGGTCGAACTTAGTTAATTTTACTGCTCGTTTACTTTTACTCGATGTGTACTACTGCTTTATTCGGATCTCAAAAACGGACTGCCTGATCTCTAGTTCAATGATCAATAATCAAACCTCGGCTTAAGAGATTTTATCCCAAAAAATTGATAAAGAGAATGGCTCAAGAGAGTCGGAAAATAGGATGATGCAATTTGCCAATTAAATTTGAAGTCCAATCTTGGCCGGAAATTGGTGTTTACATTAGCGGAGTTTTAGGGACCGCTTTGGGGATCTTTTTGTTTACGTTAGCGGACTGGATGTTTACAGCATCCGTTTGATTTTGGCTGCGTGAAATTGATCTGGGTGGGAATGATTCGGAGGCCTGCTTGAAAGAAATAGCTGACCACGGGTTTATCTCGGGTCTGTCAGAGTTATTTGGAAATTGGCTCTCGGCTCAAAGTTGTTTATAAATTGGGTAAGAGCCCCTAAATAATGTGTCATATAACTCCCCCCATTCTAAATTGAATCGTCCCGATTTATTGGAACTGATGGGTATATTGAATGTAATTGTTGGGTTAATTCGACAATGATATTTTCTTCTAGGGTATTTTCATTGTCGGTATATTATTTATTTCATTATCGGAAATATTATTTTCTGGTTCAATTTCTATATGATTTTGCCATGGTTTGAATATTAAAAATTTTCTGAATTTGATAATAATCATAATAGTTAAATTTATAAATGTGAATATGATTAATATTAACGAAACTGGTATTTGAGTTTGTTTAATTTGAATAAATGGATTTAGTATGTTAATATTATCGAATGTGAGTTCCGAATCATTAGATATAATATATTCGGATACTAAAAAATCTGTATATTTTCGAGCTGTGATGTATTCCAATATCTTATTGTCTACATTGGTGTAGGAAATATTATTAATTTTAGTGGTGCCATTAAAAGTTATAAAATATGACCCATTTAAATAAGTGTCATTAACTGTATTTTCTCCATTTACAAAAATGGCTCCATCTAGGATTACATCTACATTTTTATTTTTTTCTCGGATTTTGATACAAAAGGATTTTTCTCCATTTAGTAATCTAGTGAAACAAGAGCCTTCTGGGTTAAGTGTGCAATAATTATTAAATATTTCTGTCTTAAAATTAGACATTACATGGTACTTATTTCTACATTTTGCGACGTGATTATCAATTAATAATTTTTCATCATTATGTGAAATGGATCTTGAATTGTAAACGTCACAACGATCGGTAATAATAGAGTATTTTATGTAAATTATAATAAGATCTTGATGCGAAGCGATTTTAAATTCAGATATATCTAAAAGGTCTGTTATAACTACAGGTCTATCTTCGTGTTTATAAATTTCTAGTATATAATCATTGTTTAGAATTTTAGTATTAAATACATCAATTTTGGCAAGTGTAATTGTGTCCATTAAATTCAAAAGATCGTAAGTAAGCAAACGCAGACGATATTTTCTAAGTGGAATTTCTTGATTTTTAAAGGATGTTTTGAATTGTTCAGACAAAGATTTTATCTCTTTAAATAGTTTAGAATTAATAACGAATGGATCGTTTTTATTTTGTATTAAATCATCGATTTTATTTTGGGCTGTTATGAAATCATCATGATCTGGTGTTCCCGCTATCCATTTCCAAATGGTGCCTATTTCATTAATGCCTCTTTTTGATCTACTGGGTATAACTTGAGAGATAAGTATTTTGATAATTTCTAAATCGTGGGATATTTCCCAAAGAAAATTCTTGTTGTCGTGACCCTTTAGAAATTCTGTTTCAAGATTAATTATTTCTCTATAAAAACTTATATTAGTTATATGAAATAAATCTGCGTGTGATTCATAAATAAGAACATCTTTTGTATCCTTGTAAAGAAGGAAATCATGGTTCGTGTAATCCATAATTTCGGATTTGGTTGTTGCTACCAGCAATAATAAGTACATTATTGAAATCATTATCTGTAATTTGAAACAAGTTATTTAATATTATCTTTATGAATCGTACGGTTTCTGTTATTTATAATAACTTTATTTGGGAGGTTTTCCTTAACTACTTGTTTTTTATATCTAGAATTCAGCTTGTTCCTTTCCCCATATTTCTTTTCGTAAATTACCTCTCCTACGAGATAATGTAACATTTTTTCTTGGGCTTGCTGCAATAATTTAGGAATATCATCGTGTTTGATTTTATTAAATAATATATCAAAAGGTCGATGATTAGTTATTGAATGAATTGTTAAATTATATTTTTGTGCTGCTCTAATTATAATTTCGGAATAATCAATTAAATTAAGCTCATCTTTAATGCAGCGAGCAATTTCTGTTAAGGTAGAGTGTGCTCTTTCTATTTGTCCGTTAGACGTACTATGTCGAGGATCTGCAAAGAATAAAGATATCCCATTTCTTTGTGCAAAAGATTTAAATTGGGATGAAGAAAAACTTGGTTCGTTATCTATCATTAAAGATTTGGCTAATGGAAATTGTTGTAAAATTTCTGAAACTTTATTTTCTATATTCAGTTTATTAGGGATTTCTTTTACCACTAAGTATTTTGAATACGAATCTATACAAGTAATGAATACAAGATTTTGGGCGTAAAATATGTCAAGATGCAAATTCTCATCTTCTCTTTCTGGAATTGGTGCTTGACCGATAGGAATCTGTACTGGGTGCCTGTTGTATTTGTTTTGATTGCAGATAGTGCAATTCTTTATAAACTCCTTAAGCTTTTTGTATAAATTTGGCCAATAATAGAGTCTAGTTATTTGTTTATAATTTTCATCTAGCCCTCTATGAGCTCTAAAATCAGTTTCTGTGATAAAAAGATATCTATCTTCAGCGTTCTCGACATCCTGGACAAATGTCCTTGTGTATAAAAATTTTTTTATAAAATTGTCCTTAAGTGGTTTTTGAATTCTGTAAAAATCTTCTAGAGTACAGTGAACTCCTATTGTTATATTGGTTGGAATATATTCCCTTAAGATTGATACTAAATTTTCTGGAGTGTCATACTCTATTATATGTCTAATATTTCCGAATACATTAATCGACTCATGTAATCGACCCATTCTAAATTGAATCGTCCCGATTTATTGGAACTGATGGGTATATTGAATGTAATTGTTGGGTTAATTCGACAATGATATTTTCTTCTAGGGTATTTTCATTGTCGGTATATTATTTATTTCATTATCGGAAATATTATTTTCTGGTTCAATTTCTATATGATTTTGCCATGGTTTGAATATTAAAAATTTTCTGAATTTGATAATAATCATAATAGTTAAATTTATAAATGTGAATATGATTAATATTAACGAAACTGGTATTTGAGTTTGTTTAATTTGAATAAATGGATTTAGTATGTTAATATTATCGAATGTGAGTTCCGAATCATTAGATATAATATATTCGGATACTAAAAAATCTGTATATTTTCGAGCTGTGATGTATTCCAATATCTTATTGTCTACATTGGTGTAGGAAATATTATTAATTTTAGTGGTGCCATTAAAAGTTATAAAATATGACCCATTTAAATAAGTGTCATTAACTGTATTTTCTCCATTTACAAAAATGGCTCCATCTAGGATTACATCTACATTTTTATTTTTTTCTCGGATTTTGATACAAAAGGATTTTTCTCCATTTAGTAATCTAGTGAAACAAGAGCCTTCTGGGTTAAGTGTGCAATAATTATTAAATATTTCTGTCTTAAAATTAGACATTACATGGTACTTATTTCTACATTTTGCGACGTGATTATCAATTAATAATTTTTCATCATTATGTGAAATGGATCTTGAATTGTAAACGTCACAACGATCGGTAATAATAGAGTATTTTATGTAAATTATAATAAGATCTTGATGCGAAGCGATTTTAAATTCAGATATATCTAAAAGGTCTGTTATAACTACAGGTCTATCTTCGTGTTTATAAATTTCTAGTATATAATCATTGTTTAGAATTTTAGTATTAAATACATCAATTTTGGCAAGTGTAATTGTGTCCATTAAATTCAAAAGATCGTAAGTAAGCAAACGCAGACGATATTTTCTAAGTGGAATTTCTTGATTTTTAAAGGATGTTTTGAATTGTTCAGACAAAGATTTTATCTCTTTAAATAGTTTAGAATTAATAACGAATGGATCGTTTTTATTTTGTATTAAATCATCGATTTTATTTTGGGCTGTTATGAAATCATCATGATCTGGTGTTCCCGCTATCCATTTCCAAATGGTGCCTATTTCATTAATGCCTCTTTTTGATCTACTGGGTATAACTTGAGAGATAAGTATTTTGATAATTTCTAAATCGTGGGATATTTCCCAAAGAAAATTCTTGTTGTCGTGACCCTTTAGAAATTCTGTTTCAAGATTAATTATTTCTCTATAAAAACTTATATTAGTTATATGAAATAAATCTGCGTGTGATTCATAAATAAGAACATCTTTTGTATCCTTGTAAAGAAGGAAATCATGGTTCGTGTAATCCATAATTTCGGATTTGGTTGTTGCTACCAGCAATAATAAGTACATTATTGAAATCATTATCTGTAATTTGAAACAAGTTATTTAATATTATCTTTATGAATCGTACGGTTTCTGTTATTTATAATAACTTTATTTGGGAGGTTTTCCTTAACTACTTGTTTTTTATATCTAGAATTCAGCTTGTTCCTTTCCCCATATTTCTTTTCGTAAATTACCTCTCCTACGAGATAATGTAACATTTTTTCTTGGGCTTGCTGCAATAATTTAGGAATATCATCGTGTTTGATTTTATTAAATAATATATCAAAAGGTCGATGATTAGTTATTGAATGAATTGTTAAATTATATTTTTGTGCTGCTCTAATTATAATTTCGGAATAATCAATTAAATTAAGCTCATCTTTAATGCAGCGAGCAATTTCTGTTAAGGTAGAGTGTGCTCTTTCTATTTGTCCGTTAGACGTACTATGTCGAGGATCTGCAAAGAATAAAGATATCCCATTTCTTTGTGCAAAAGATTTAAATTGGGATGAAGAAAAACTTGGTTCGTTATCTATCATTAAAGATTTGGCTAATGGAAATTGTTGTAAAATTTCTGAAACTTTATTTTCTATATTCAGTTTATTAGGGATTTCTTTTACCACTAAGTATTTTGAATACGAATCTATACAAGTAATGAATACAAGATTTTGGGCGTAAAATATGTCAAGATGCAAATTCTCATCTTCTCTTTCTGGAATTGGTGCTTGACCGATAGGAATCTGTACTGGGTGCCTGTTGTATTTGTTTTGATTGCAGATAGTGCAATTCTTTATAAACTCCTTAAGCTTTTTGTATAAATTTGGCCAATAATAGAGTCTAGTTATTTGTTTATAATTTTCATCTAGCCCTCTATGAGCTCTAAAATCAGTTTCTGTGATAAAAAGATATCTATCTTCAGCGTTCTCGACATCCTGGACAAATGTCCTTGTGTATAAAAATTTTTTTATAAAATTGTCCTTAAGTGGTTTTTGAATTCTGTAAAAATCTTCTAGAGTACAGTGAACTCCTATTGTTATATTGGTTGGAATATATTCCCTTAAGATTGATACTAAATTTTCTGGAGTGTCATACTCTATTATATGTCTAATATTTCCGAATACATTAATCGACTCATGTATTGTATACCTCCCCGTTGCTATTAGCAATTGTTGCTTAAACTGGTTTAAGGGTTTTCGGGTTTCTTGTATTACATTCTCAAAACTACTCTCTGCAGAATGCTGAGTATTTTGATCTGAGACCGATTCATTACTTTCCGTTAAATTATTTATTTGAATCCTAGATAAAGCGTCCGCAACAACATTTGTTGCTCCTGGCTTGTAAATAATTTTGGGTGAATAGCTTTCAATAAAGGAATACCACCTTTTCATCTCAATATTTGGATTTTTTTGAGAAATGGAAAATGAAAGAGGTTGATGATCAGTATAGATCTCGATGTTGTTAACCCCATATAAATAATTTCGAAGATTTTTAAAGGCCCATACAATGGCTAAAAGTTGCGTATAATTGTTCGGTTTTTGTCAGAGTTTTTGAAATAAATGTAATTGGTTTTCCTTCCTGAGAAAGAACAGCACCAATTGCTAAGTCTGATGCGTCCGTTGTTAGAGTAAATTTTTTATTATAGTCTGGTTGTACTAGTTCTACTTGTGCAATAAAATTTTTTTTGAGCTCGTTAAAAGCTCTTACAGCTGAATCATCAAACTGTATTAAAGTTTTACGTGATGCCTTTTTTGATACTTTGGCTTTGGCTTTTGGCCTTCTAAATATTTTGTTAAAGGTTTAGCTATCTTTGCGTAATTTTGCACAAATTTTCAGTAATATCCTGTAAGGCCTAGGAAGCTTCTAAGCTCTCGAATATTTTTAGGTATCGGATATTTTACGATAGTAGAAATTTTTTCGGGATCGGTTTTTATCACATTGTGGGAAACAACGTAACCGAGAAAATTGGTTTCTAATTTAAATTAAATTTTTCAATTGAAATTTTCATGTTTGCGTTCAGCAAAATTTTAATAATGAGAATTAAATCTTTGTAATGTTGTTCAATTGTTTTTGAAAATATAATTATGTCATCCATATAAACGTGACATGTTTTACCCACTAGTTCTCTTAAAATATCATCCATCGCTTGTTGGAATATTCTTGGAGCGTTGGTCAAACCGAAAGGCATTCTTAGGAATTCGTATTTCCCGTTGTTTATTGAAAATGAGCTTTTCTGAATGTCTGGTTCATTCATGAGAATCTGATGAAATCCAGATTCCAAGTCAATTGTTGAAAAGTATTTGGCTTTCCCAAGATTTGACAAAATCACTGAAAGGTCCTGCATTGGATATCTATCTGGTATTGTGTTTTCATTAAGTTTTTTATAATCAATTACGAGTCTGAGTTTTGGAGTTCCATCTTCATTGAAACCCTTTTTCGGTACTACTAGTACTGGTGAATTATAAGGACTTCTTTTTGGCCTTATAATTTCTTCATTTAACATTCGATTTATTTCAGAATTCACAAAATCTGAAGCTGATTGAGCATAAGGGTATTGTTTGCTGTAAATGGCCCTATCATTTACGGTGTTTATTTCACCGCGGATATCTGTCCTAAATGGGATCTGCATATTTATTTTTGAATGCTCTTCATTAATAATATTTAATATTTCTTTCTCCAGATCTTTTCTTTGATCTGCAGATGATATGTTTATGTTATTTATTTTTTGATTGCCGGATAGTACAACGACGGCGTGTTCAGAATTTTTATATTCCAAACTTTTATTTTTGTCGGATTTCTCAACGACGGCGCGTTCAGGATTTTTAATTCCCAAACTTTTATTTTTGTCGGATATTTCAACGACGGCGTGTTCGGAATTTTTGAATTCCAAACTTTTGTTTTTGTCGGATTTTTCAACGACGGCGTGTTCAGGATTTGTATATCCCAAACTAGATTCGTTTTGATTACCCATTTCAGATTCGGATCTGATTTGAGCTTTTTCATCAAAGTATTTTTTTAATATAAATTCTTTTAATGGAAGAATGGTGTTTTCTTCTGTTAAAGAATGTTGGTTTAATATGTTTCCGTTATCATAATTTAATTTTTCTTCTATTCCATTATATTTAATTACTCCCTTAGCTGTATCAATTACCGCTCCTATTTTTTTTAATAGGTTATAGCCGACCAGTAAATCTAAGTCTAGCCCATCTATTTCATAAAAAGTATATCGCGTATCAAAAATAGTTATTATATGATAATTTTTAATTATTGAATATCCATTCACTGTAGATACTCTTTTGTAAATTGGAAGCTCGTTCTGATTTTTATAAATTCCTGTTCTTATATAACACGAGGTTGCCCCAGTGTCAATTAATATTTTTAATTTTTTATTTATTTTTGGATCTTTTCTAATTAAGTAGGGTAAGCCTACTCCTGACTTTTGTCTAAAAAAATGGTTCTCCTGAATGTTATTTAATCTCATCGTCTTGTTAGCCGGTTGGTTAACAGTTCCAGTTGGTACCCTTTTATTTTGGGCTTGGCCTTGCTGAGTGTTCTGGGTCTCAAATTTTTTTGTTTGATCCCACTTGTTCTGACTATAATTATTATTTTGATATTTATTATAGCCTTGGATAGACTCGTCTACCTCCATTGGTTCCGGATTATTTTGTGGCTGCCTATAGTTGTTCCACTGTTTTTGTTGGTTATTATTAAATCTACCCTGGTTCCAAGAATTATTTTTATTCTGATTATAATAACCGTAAGTATTTTTGTTCTGGTAGTTGTCATGGTTAAACCTTAAATTATTATTGTTTCGCTGGTTACTATAACTATTGTTTTGCTGTCTAGTCTTGTGGTTGAAATGTGTTTGTCCATTTCCACCAGAGTTTGGCTCGCTATGTTTTCTCTGAGTAGTAGAGAAGCTATTTGCGAAATGAGCCCTCATGTTGTTGCTTTCCAGTTCCTGAACTATGACCATTGCATTTGGTAGGTCAGGTGGATTCATTGAGAAAATAGTATCTGAAATTTGGCCGTTGAGGCCGGTAATGAAAACTCTAAGAGCTGTCTTCCTATGTTTCTCATTCATTTCCGCTGTTATAGGTTTGTTTCTACCGTAGGCCATAATAGTTTTATTAATTAGCAGAGTTAATTTTCTATTAACTGTACCATAATAATCCATTATGGATAATTTTCCATGACTCAATACACTTAATTCCTGTTCAATAATGTGAATTGGTCGTTTGTCGCTAAAGACGAAGTCAAGTCTGGCCATTATGGCATCGAAATTTAATACCGTACCGTTATGGGTTAAGGAGTCGTTTGCCATTCCTGTTATTTTGTTTCGTAATATAGATAAGGCAGAATAAAATCTTTCACTCCCTCTGGCATATTGCCCCATGGCTACTTCTGCCGATTCTCTCCAGCTTACATATTTATCCTCTTCACCTTTATATTCCCTAACAGATTTGATAATCTCATAAGATGTGTCGCATTTTATATTCGGATCTACAACCTCTGTCTGATAATCCTCAACCGTTTTAATTTTGTGAGAAAGCTGCGATCTTAAGTTAACGATCTCCTCCTTTAATGGATTTAATTCAAGATTTACAATTTGCTTAATTAAATCTCCTACATTTAACATTGTGTTGTTTGTTATTGCCTGATGGCTTGTATTTTCTTGTGGATTCATGTGGAGTCTTTTATTTGCTGCAGTCTGGCTTGTTGAAGGTTCTGGCATTTTGAGAACTCTTTCAAAATTTGAAATTAACTCTTCCACTTTGTATATTTCCTTTCTTACAAATTTTTTTTAAAATAATAATAATAAAAAATTGTATGATAAAAATAGTATCGCTCACGAATCGTCCTTATTTTTTTCTCTTCTCGTTGTTATTTTTCCTGTTGGGGTCGTCCTTATCCTGAATGATGATCCTGATTGGGGTCGTCCTTCTTTTTTCTATTTTTAAATTGTCTCGGGGTCTTCCTTCTTTAATTAGGTCTTCCTTCTTTTCCAATATTTGGCGAGGGATTGCCCTTCAGCCTGTTTTCTTAGAATGTCTTTGTTGCTGATTTTGAAGATTTTTTTTTTAAATTGTTTTTCACAATGTTTATTTTTTTTGCATGAAAAATTTTTTGTCGCTTTTTGATTTTTATGTTGTCCGAGCAGTGAATTTATGTTACGATCACTATTTTGTAGTTTGAGATTTTAAGGGGATTATTTCATTAATTAATTTCCACCTTAGTTTTTTGATCAACACAAACTTTTTATTTATTCGTCGGTCTTATCAGGTTTTATTGGCCGCGCTAAATTCCTTTTTTCACTTTAAAACTTTTTTGTTTTTATTTTAAAGCTTGTTTTTGTAGAATTTTTTAATCGCACGGCCCCACGTTGGGCGCCAATTAAGTTTCTCACTAGTGATTTAATTAAAAAAAATTATTTTTATTTATTAATCACTTAATCACTACTATAATTTTTTAATAGGTCGAACTTAGTTAATTTTACTGCTCGTTTACTTTTACTCGATGTGTACTACTGCTTTATTCGGATCTCAAAAACGGACTGCCTGATCTCTAGTTCAATAATCAATAATCAAACCTCGGCTTAAGAGATTTTATCCCAAAAAATTGATAAAGAGAATGGCTCAAGAGAGTCGGAAAATAGGATGATGCAATTTGCCAATTAAATTTGAAGTCCAATCTTGGCCGGAAATTGGTGTTTACATTAGCGGAGTTTTAGGGACCGCTTTGGGGATCTTTTTGTTTACGTTAGCGGACTGGATGTTTACAGCATCCGTTTGATTTGGGCTGCGTGAAATTGATCTGGGTGGGAATGATTCGGAGGCCTGCTTGAAAGAAATAGCTGACCACGGGTTTATCTCGGGTCTGTCAGAGTTATTTGGAAATTGGCTCTCGGCTCAAAGTTGTTTATAAATTGGGTAAGAGCCCCTAAATAATGTGTCATATAACTTGCATAGAGAATGCTATGTTCGCTTTTCATGACGTAGTAATATCCTGTATTTAATTTACACAGCCGAGAAAAGGAATCCGCAATGTTCTCCTTTCCGGTTATATATTTTACTATGAGTTCTACAGCTTTGAGGCGGAGAAGCCATCTTTCGATTCTCTAAATAATTCTAAAAATAGTCTCTAGTGGCTTATAATCGGTTATTAGTTCGAACTCTAATCCAGATAGATAGTAGAAGAATTTTTCCTTTCTGTCTGTGAATAGCGCTTTTCGACATCTGTCAGGCTTCGACTAGCAAAAAATATTATTTTCGGTTCATTGTCTCCATAAAATTTTACCAATACGGCTCCTAATGCAACCGGACTGGCGCCTGCAATTAGGCTGCTCAAGCCTCCTTTGGAATATCTCTGGTGCCGAGTTGACTCCAAACATCAATCGCTTATAACGAAATAATCCTAACGGAGTTATAAATGTTGTTATTTCTCGGCTTTGCTCATGTAGCTCTAGTTGATGCTATGCATCCTTCAGGTCTAGCCTGGAAAAATATCTAGCACCTCTGAGTTGAGTTATGAACGCTTCAAATGTTGGTAAGGGGTGATTTTTGCTCAAAATGGCTTGATTTGCACGTCGTCGTGTCCAGGCATAATCGAATGTCTCCATTTTTTTTTTTTTTTTTGAAAATCAGAACCATTGGTGAAATCAAGGTACTTGGTCCATTTACAGGTTAATTAATATCTCGCCTTAGAGCATCCTGAATCTTTTTTCTTCTAATGCGATTGTTATCCTTCGCATGGGCTGTTGTACTGGTTTTATGTCTTGATTTATTGCCAATTTGACACTGTCCTCCTTCCACTTCAGAAAAACTGATACCTCCTCAATATGATTGGGTTGGGGCGAACATTAAATATTGTGACCTTATTCCTTTTTAGAGTAGACCAGTCGTCTTGACAGATGAGATTATAGCGAGACCCCGAATCAATGATAAAAAAAATGTCTGCTCCCCCGATTTTGCATTTAATCCATCCTTCTTGGTCTAGCAATTAATTTTGAAACAATCCTCCGTTTTTGGCTTTTTAGTGTAGTAGCACGCTTCATCTTGGTGGATCTCAAGTGGAAAAGTTGTCTTCTTAAATTCGTCCTACATTTTCGTCCAAAATGGCCAAGGCGACCGCACAGATTACACTTCTACTGTCGAGATAGACAAAAAGGACAGTCATCTTTGTGGCCAGAACGTCCACATCTCCCGCATTCGAAATTTCGAGTATTTCCTTGTCGTGACTCCATTTACCGGTTCCTCTGTATTCTTTGTCATCATCACTGATTCTTTTCTTATTTCCTCGTCAACTTAACAAGCTTCGAGTATTTCCTCCAGTGAATGTTCTTTTTCTAATAGTTTCCTTTTTAAATCTCCGGACGCCCATACGTCGATTACTTTATTTTTTAGACAAATCTCTTCAATACAGCTTTCGTTGATCCAAAATCGCACCTCTTAATTTGTTGCCTTAGGCGCAGAACAAATTTATCAAAACTTTCATCGCCAGATGGAATCAAGCTCCTGAACATATGTCTTTCGAATGACGAGTTAACGATGTTAACTTGTCCATGAATAGCTTAAATTCATCATTTTGTTTAACTTCGTCAAAGTGAAGTGAATACGCTACTTTTTGCAGCAGTGTTCCACCTAGATGGAGTAATTTAGTTATCTTTCGCATGCACGCAGTGATTTCCTCTGATTCAGCATAGATCTGAAATGCTCTCAGCCGTTTCTCCCACTCACAACGAATCAGTGCTTTGTCAATGTTTTCACACAAGAATGGTTCAATGGGTAATATGTAATTTATTTAATGAAACTTCAGTCAGTTCGTATCATACATACATAATTTGCTAAACGTATGTACATACGTATGTTTTTTTTCTCTCTCTCTCTTAACTGCGCTTTTTTATTGTTACTGTGTTTGACCTCTGTCAGCTTATTATATTTATTATTATATATAAATTATATGACAAGGTATTTCCCCCGTGGGTGTGCGCATCCCGCGCAACCGTCCAGTAGAAGGGGATATCCATATGCTGCCTTTAGGCTTGTGGGCGCGGTGCGACCCCGAGCGGTGACTGCAACTATAAAGCGGTCGGGTTGCTGGCCGCTGGCAATTTTGTAGGCGCGAGGCCACATAGCGGCCACGCAAATATGCTGTGCTTGCAGGCTATGCATCCGGCCAGACGCTGTGTCAACAGTTCTTGGGCGTTCGGTCTTCGCCGTCGCCATGTTGACTTAGTCAACTTAGACGTATATTGCTAACCACTTCTGAAAACTTTTTTTCAGATTACTTCTTATTTTTCCTATTATTATTATTACTGTCTCTGACTTTTGTTAGCTTTATTTGTGGCTAACTGCCTCTGAACTTTGTCAGATAGTCTTTCACTTCCGCACATTTTTATTTTAATTTGCACACATATGTAAATACATATATGTGTATGGCGGTGTGGCAACGCCAGTAATATGCCTACGTGACGAACGGTGCAATTGAAAATTGTATGTGCTTGTCATGCGTATATTTTTTTCGTCCTTGTTCTGCGACCGTACCAATAATACCAATAACACAATAATAATAACAATTTTTAATCGTTTTATACATATATTTATGTGCGCTGCTCTGTTCACTCCGGTTTCTTTGAGACTAGAAAACAAGAATAGATTAGAATCAAAGAATAGCCTATTAAGAGTCATAATGATTCGCTCTCTTGCTTTCAGGGATCATCGCAGGTGCAGGTTCCCACACTTATTAACACCATGTTAAATTTTTAAGGATTGTTGCTAGCTTCAGTGTTATTAAAAAATATAAATTTTTCATTATTTCTCTGACCTTTTCTTTGGCAGACATAAGTTATAGTCGTCCGATTTTTATTAAATTTCATTCTAAATTCTTAGAAGTATAGCTATAATTTGTTTCAAATTATTTTATTAGCAATTTTCCGGCGGTTTCTGTAAAAGCTATATCGTTCGATTTTGTTAATATTAAATTCGAAATTCAGAACTAATTAATAAATGTTTTTTCCAAGCGTAGGAGGTTGTATTTTAAAAAACGCCAAAACATAATTTGTTTTATAATCGTAGGAGGTTATATGTTATAAAAACAACAAAGTGTTTAATTTAATCTCAGTAATTAAAAAATACCAAGTACCTTTGTTTAAGCTATAGCTTCTGCGACCCTAAGCTATAATGTCAAAATAATATAACATATATGATAGTAAATTGAAATGGGACGTTACCTTAATATTTCTGTAAGTGGTTTATAGTTTTCTAAAATTCGAAAAGCTCCAACGGAAACAACCTGCAAGGTTAGGCTTCGCCTTCCCGAAATAAGCTTCCTCTCTTGTCAAACCCGTTAGTCGTAGAGTAAAGTACTAGATTTGTCAGAAGGTATAAAACACATTGAAGGAAGCGTTTCCGACATATATGTAGATAGTTCTTAAGATAGGGAAAAATAATTCGCTCTAAGCTAGCGTTTGCTTCCAATGTGCTAGAACCAAAATTTTTAATGTACATGTCGCATATTGTTTTGGAAATACAAATTATAACGATTATTTGTTGGTACACTCTTGTTTTACTTCTTATTGTTTCTCGGTTCTTTCGTGCGAGACGGATACTCAATTCCGTCAGCGTAGTCTGGGCGTGGGCGTGAGTGAGACAAATAGTGTTCGCCATAACTCACCACACTATGCGTGTGTATTCGAGGGTAAAGGAAATGAGAGGGGAACGAACGTGAGTTCGAGCGGCAGACTAAAAAGTGAAGCTGGAGATCATGCCACGCGCCAGAAAACGCTTCGCCGAAAGTCCAGTCGAGGACTTTGATACTGGATCTTCGTCATCAGAAGTGGGTTTACCTCCGCCTCCATCCAATGACGCAAATCTCCTAGCAATCCTGGAATTGCAAAATCGTAATTTCGCCGAACTGATAAAACAAGTGCAGTGCTCTCAAAATGAGCCAAAAGATATCAAAACTATTGCACTGCCAAAGTTCAACCCCGATCGTGCAGGATAAGACGCGCTGTCCTGGTGTTCAACAGTCGACTACATTGCATCAGGCATCAGGAACTCAAAGCCTTTTCGTTTGACGCCAGACAGAGCCAACATAGAGACAACGTACCAGTACTACAAGGAAAAAGAATCAGCGCTATGCCTCACATCACGTGTTACAACTGTGGCAAACCCGGCCACAAGAAGACGGAATGTCGCTTTAACAAAGACACAACCCAGCGCCAGCAGCCCCGTAATCAACAATCTGGATATACTGGAGGAAGAGATCGATCATGCGTCATCTGTTACAAATGTGGAAAAGCTGGACATGTATCTACTGTCTGCCCGGATCGTCCGCCAGTCAAAAGCAACACCATCAAAGATGTGAATATATGCACCGTACTTGAGCCCTTAGGAACTTTACTGCAGTCTGGTGAGTCGTTACGATTTTACTTCGACTCCGGAGCCGAATGCTCACTCATCAAAGAGACTGCATCGCTGAGATTCTCAGGCACTAGAATAAACAACGTAGTGACATTAAGGGGTATAGGTGGTAACTCCGTTTGTAGCACTTTACAGATTATGGCAAATGTTTTGATTTGTGAGCGTTCACCTGAAATCTTATTTCACGTAGTTTTAGATAATCATATTAAATACGAAGCTTTGATTGGTCGTGAATTTTGAGCCAGGGCATCGGCGTGACAATTACATCAAGCGCGCTTACTTTATTTAGTGAAAAGTCTATATTACCTGTCGCAGTCTTCGAATGTACTCCTGACCTGGCCGATGTTGACACCGATTTGCATGGACCAGATAAAGATAGACTGCTATCAATATTACAAAAATTCTCAAATTCGTTCATAAACGGTATTCCACAGAGCCGCGTGATAACGGGACAGCTAGAAATTCGCTTGATTGATAGACATTTTATTCAAGAGCTGTTGGATGCGAACATTATAAGACCAAGTTCCTCTCCTTTTGCGAGTCCAATGTTACTTGTCCGAAAGAAAAATGGAACAGATCGTCTCTGACTATCGGGAGCTTAATGCCAATACTGTTTCCGACAAGTATCCGTTGCCACTTATATCGGACCAGATAGCTAGGTTGAGTGGGGCTAGGTTTTTCACGTGCATTGATATGGTTTTCATCAGATTCCAATACATGCTAACTCTATCGAACGGCTTTTGTAACTCCAGAAGGACAGTACGAGTACTTGGCTATGCCTTTTGGTCTTAAAAGTGCGCCTTCGATATTCCAAAGGGCTATTAATCGTGCCTTAGGTGATCTGGCTTACAAATATGCCATTGTTTATATGGACGATGTAATGATAGTCGCACGTACAAATGAAGAAGCTTTTGAGCGATTACAAATCACCCTGCAAACACTAGCCCAAGCAGGATTTTCTTTCAACATAAAGAAATGTTCCTTTCTAAAAACTTGTGTCGAATATTTAGGTTTTGAAGTTAGAGCAGGTGAGATTCGACCGAATCCTGGGAAAATACGATCTCTAGTAGACTTACCGCCCCCGCAATCCGTCACTCAACTGAGACAATTTTTGGACTGGTCTCGTATTTTCGTCAGTTTGTACCTAAGTTTTCACAGTTGCTAAAACCCCTCTATGTTCTTTCTTCAAAAAGTATAACATTTGTATCGAAATTAGAGCATCAGCAGATACGACAGGAAGTGATTCGTATCCTGACTATTGAACCCCTTCTGACTATTTTCGATCCCCTATTCCCTATTGAACTTCATACAGATGCGAGTGCTGATGGCTATGGCGCAATTTTTTTTACATAAAATCGAACCCAAGCCTAGAGTTATCGAATACTTTAGTAAACGGACCTCGCCAGCGGAATCGCGTTATCATTCATACGAACTGGAAACACTTGCAATTTACAATGCTATTAAGCATTTTCGCCATTACCTACAGGGTCGAAATTTCGTCGTGTTTACTGACTGCAATTCGCTCAAAGCCTCTCGCACAAAAGTAGAACTAACCCCTAGAGTTCATAGGGGGTGGTCATACATGCAATCTTTTGAGTTTGATATTCAGTATAGGCCAGGTGAAAGAATGGCTCACGTAGATTTTCTGTACAGAAATCCTATATCAAAAGATTGCGTCAAGTCAAAAGGTACAATGGAAAAACATATAGATTTGACAGAGATCACTGACAATTGCTTGTTAGCTGAGCAGCAACGCGACGAGGAAACGTCGTCTATTGTTTCTGAATTGCGTAGCGATGATCTTGCTGAGGATTTGGCCGAAACATATGAATTAAGGGCAGAAACACTATATAGAAAAATTCAAAGGAATTGGAAAACTCGTTGCCTCCCTATTATCTCATAGCCGTTTAGGTGGTCTGCCGTTAATAATGTGCACGAGTCCAATATGCACCTTGGGTGGGAGAAAACCCTTGAGAAAATGTATGAGTATTATTGGTTCGAAAGGATGTCCAAGTATGTTCGCAAATTTGTCGACAACTGTATTACATGCAGACTGTCAAAATCTCCATCTGGCAGGGTACAAGCTGAATTGCATCCTATACCGAAAATAGACATCCCGTGGCATACAGTCCACATGGACCTTACAGGGAAGCTTAGTGGTAAAAATGATCAGAAGGAGTATATAATCGTATCAATAGACGCGTTCACGAAGTTTGTTTCTTTGTCCCATACAGTGAGGCTGGATACAGAAAGTTGTATTAAGGCTTTAAAGTCCCTAATATCATTGTTTGGTTTCCCTTCTCGTCTGATTGCAGATCAGGGACGGAGTTTTTGTTGTACAGCATTCCGTGATTTCTGCTGTTAAAAATTGATTTACATTTGATCGCCATAGGCGCTAGTCGGGCCAATGGCCAAGTAGAGCGAGTTATGAGTACTCTTAAATCTATGCTAACGGCGTACCTATTGTCGAAAATAAAAATGTTGTTGATATTGACCAAGTTATAGAAATGGCAAAGCAAAACATGGAAAAGAATGCCTGTTATGATAAAGCTAGATTTGATAAATCTAAGGCTACTATTATAAGACACAAGGTCGGTGACTACATATTGCTTAATAACGAAGAGAGTCATCACACAAAACTAGACCCTAAGTTTAGAGGACCATTCTTAGTGACCGAAATATTAGAAGGAGATCGGTATAGACTTAAGGCGTTAAATAATAATAGGACATATAAATATTCTCACGAATTTTTGAGACGTATGACAGAGAAGGGGATTGCCACAGAATTGGATGATGAGTGTGATGACGAAGAAGCCATGGAGCTTAATGATGAAGGTGGTGATGGAGATACCTCAGATCAAGCTTGTGAGGGCTGTGATTTTGAAAAAGAATGAAATTTTTAAAATGATCGGTGCATTGTTATTTGGCAGGCTTATGAATCAAACTGCGAGCTGTTTATGATGGCCGGCTTGCCCAGATATAAGCTGTGGGCTAAATGAACACACCTATTGACTGGCCAGTTTATCTTATGGATGACTGTGTGCAACTTGATGACATGGTTGAAGAACATGATCACTATATGGAAAAAATATGAAGATAAGATATAAACGAATAAGAGAAACTTTAAAATAATTTTGTTTGATTTTTATTTAATAAGAAAAAAAATGTGAAACCATCTTGAACTTTATTTTTGTGTAGAACATAAGAGAATAAATTTTGTAAACCTACACTCCCGAGGATGTATAGGTGGTAACTCCATTTGTAGCACTTTACAGATTATGGCAAATGTTTTGATTTGTGAGCGTTCACCTGAAATCTTATTTCACGTAGTTTTAGATAATCATATTAAATACGAAGCTTTGATTGGTCGTGAATTTTGAGCCAGGGCATCGTCGTGACAATTACATCAAGCGCTCTTACTTTATTTAGTGAAAAGTCTATATTACCTGTCGCAGTCTCCGAATGTACTCCTGACCTGGCCGATGTTGACACCGATTTGCATGGACCAGATAAAGATAGACTGCTATCAATATTACAAAAATTTTCAAATTCATTCATAAACGGTATTCCACAGAGCCGCGTGATAACGGGACAGCTAGAAATTCGCTTGATTGATAGACATTTTATTCAAGAGCTGTTGGATGCGAACATTATAAGACCAAGTTCCTCTCCTTTTGCGAGTCCAATGTTACTTGTCCGAAAGAAAAATGGGACAGATCGTCTCTGACTATCGGGAGCTTAATGCCAATACTGTTTCCGACAAGTATCCGTTGCCACTTATATCGGACCAGATAGCTAGGTTGAGTGGGGCTAGGTTTTTCACGTGCATTGATATGGTTTTCATCAGATTCCAGTACATGCTAACTCTATCGAACGGCTTTTGTAACTCCAGAAGGACAGTACGAGTACTTGGCTATGCCTTTTGGTCTTAAAAGTGCGCCTTCGATATTCCAAAGGGCTATTAATCGTGCCTTAGGTGATCTGGCTTACAAATATGCCATTGTTTATATGGACGATGTAATGATAGTCGCACGTACAAATGAAGAAGCTTTTGAGCGATTACAAATCACCCTGCAAACACTAGCCCAAGCAGGATTTTCTTTCAACATAAAGAAATGTTCCTTTCTAAAAACTTGTGTCGAATATTTAGGTTTTGAAGTTAGAGCAGGTGAGATTCGACCGAATCCTGGGAAAATACGATCTCTAGTAGACTTACCGCCCCCGCAATCCGTCACTCAACTGAGACAATTTTTGGACTGGTCTCGTATTTTTGTCAGTTTGTACCTAAGTTTTCACAGTTGCTAAAACCCCTCTATGTTCTTTCTTCAAAAAGTATAACATTTGTATGGAAATTAGAGCATCAGCAGATACGACAGGAAGTGATTCGTATCCTGACTATTGAACCCCTTCTGACTATTTTCGATCCCCTATTCCCTATTGAACTTCATACAGATGCGAGTGCTGATGGCTATGGCGCAATTTTTTTTACATAAAATCGAACCCAAGCCTAGAGTTATCGAATACTTTAGTAAACGGACCTCGCCAGCGGAATCGCGTTATCATTCATACGAACTGGAAACACTTGCAATTTACAATGCTATTAAGCATTTTCGCCATTACCTACAGGGTCGAAATTTCGTCGTGTTTACTGACTGCAATTCGCTCAAAGCCTCCCGCACAAAAGTAGAACTAACCCCTAGAGTTCATAGGGGGTGGTCATACATGCAATCTTTTGAGTTTGATATTCAGTATAGGCCAGGTGAAAGAATGGCTCACGTAGATTTTCTGTACAGAAATCCTATATCAAAAGATTGCGTCAAGTCAAAAGGTACAATGGAAAAACATATAGATTTGACAGAGATCACTGACAATTGCTTGTTAGCTGAGCAGCAACGCGACGAGGAAACGTCGTCTATTGTTTTTGAATTGCGTAGCGATGATCTTGCTGAGGATTTGGCCGAAACATATGAATTAAGGGCAGAAACATTGTATAGAAAAATTCAATGGAATGGGAAAGCTCGTTGCCTGCCTATTATCCCAAAGCCGTTTAGGTGGTCTGCCGTTAATAATGTGCACGAGTCCAATATGCACCTTGGGTGGGAGAAAACCCTTGAGAAAATGTATGAGTATTATTGGTTCGAAAGGATGTCCAAGTATGTTCGCAAATTTGTCGACAACTGTATTACATGCAGACTGTCAAAATCTCTATCTGGCATTGTACCCTGCCAGATAGAGATTTTGACAGTCTGCTGAATTGCATCCTATACCGAAAATAGACATCCCGTGGCATACAGTCCACATGGACCTTACAGGGAAGCTTAGTGGTAAAAATGATCAGAAGGAGTATATAATCGTATCAATAGACGCGTTCACGAAGTTTGTTTCTTTGTCCCATACAGTGAGGCTGGATACAGAAAGTTGTATTAAGGCTTTAAAGTCCCTAATAGCATTGTTTGGTTTCCCTTCTCGTCTGATTGCAGATCAGGGGCGGAGTTTTTGTTGTACAGCATTCCGTGATTTCTGCTGTTAAAAATTGATTTACATTTGATCGCCATAGGCGCTAGTCGGGCCAATGGCCAAGTAGAGCGAGTTATGAGTACTCTAAAATCTATGCTAACGGCGTACCTATTGTCGAAAATAAAAATGTTGTTGATATTGACCAAGTTATAGAAATGGCAAAGCAAAACATGGAAAAGAATGCCTGTTATGATAAAGCTAGATTTGATAAATCTAAGGCAACTATTATAAGACATGAGGTCGGTGACTACATATTGCTTAATAACGAAGAGAGTCATCACACAAAACTAGACCCTAAGTTTAGAGGACCATTCTTAGTGACCGAAATATTAGAAGGAGATCGGTATAGACTTAAGGCGTTAAATAATAATAGGACATATAAATATTCTCACGAATTTTTGAGACGTATGACAGAGAAGGGGATTGCCACAGAATTGGATGATGAGTGTGATGACGAAGAAGCCATGGAGCTTAATGATGAAGGTGGTGATGGAGATACCTCAGATCAAGCTTGTGAGGGCTGTGATTTTGAAAAAGAATGAAATTTTTAAAATGATCGGTGCATTGTTATTTGGCAGGCTTATGAATCAAACTGCGAGCTGTTTATGATGGCCGGCTTGCCCAGATATAAGCTGAGGGCTAAATGAACACACCTATTGACTGGCCAGTTTATCTTATGGATGACTGTGTGCAACTTGATGACATGGTTGAAGAACATGATCACTATATGGAAAAAATATGAAGATAAGATATAAACGAATAAGAGAAACTTTAAAATAATTTTGTTTGATTTTTATTTAATAAGAAAAAAAAATGTGAAACCATCTTGAACTTTATTTTTGTGTAGAACATAAGAGAATAAATTTTGTAAACCTACACTCCCGAGGACGTGAGATAGGTCAGGAAGGACGTGTCGCATATTGTTTTGGAAATTCAAATTATAACGATTATTTGTTGGTACACTCTTGTTTTACTTCTTATTGTTTCTCGGTTCTTTCGTGCGAGACGGATACGCAATTCCATGAGCGTAGTCTGAGCGTGGGCGTGAGTGAGACAAATAGTGTTCGTCATAACTCACCACACTATGCGTGTGTATTTGAGGGTAAAGGAAATGAGAAGGAACGAACGTGAGTTCGAGCGGCAGACTAAAAAGTGAAGCTAGAGATCATGCCACGCGCCAGAAAACGCTTCGCCGAAAGTCCAGTCGAGGACTTTGATACTGGATCTTCGTCATCAGAAGTGGGATTACCTCCGCCTCCATCCAATGACGCAAATCTCCTAGCAATCCTGGAATTGCAAAATCGTAATTTCGCCGAACTGATAAAACAAGTGCAGTGCTCTCAAAATGAGCCAAAAGATTTCAAAACCATTGCACTGCCAAAGTTCAACCCCGATCGTGCAGGATCAGACGCGCTGTCCTGGTGTTCAACAGTCGACTACATTGTGTCTGAAAATCAGCTCGTGGGTAGCGCTCTTGTAATGGCGCTCAGCAAATCACTGGAAGGCACCCCATCACACTGGCTCTCCCAGACATGTTTTTCCGGCATTACATGGACGCAGTTCCGAGAATTCTTTTGGCAACATTTTTCTGGAACGGAGACTTTGGCCGCCACCGTTATGAATTTGCTAAATGGACGACCAAATGAAGGAGAGTGCTTGTCGTTGTATGGGAGTAGAATGGTCACATCCCTTATGGCCCGCTGGAATTCGCTCAGCGTCGAGCAAATTGTAGTATCCGTTACGTTGGCACACGCAGCTGGGGTAGATAAAAGATTGCGCCGTTTGTTCTTTACCACGGATATCCAAACCAGAAACGAGCTGCATCAGGAACTCAAAGCCTTTTCGTTTGACGCCAGACAGAGCCACGTAGAGACAACGTACCAGTACTACAAGGAAAAAGAATCAGCGCTATGCCTCACATCACGTGTTACAACTGTGGCAAACCCGGCCACAAGAAGACGGAATGTCGCTTTAATAAAGAGATAACCCAGCGTCAGCAGCCCCCTAATCAACAATCTGGATATACTGGAGGAAGAGATCGATCATCCGTCATCTGTTACAAATGTGGAAAAGCTGGACATGTATCTACTGTCTGCCCGGATCGTCCGCCAGTCAAAAGCAACACCATCAAAGGTGTGATTATATGCACCGTACTTGAGCCCTTAGGAACTTTGCTGCAGTCTGGTCAGTCGTTCCAATTTTACTTCGACTCCGGAGCCGAATGCTCACTCATCAAAGAAACTGCATCGCTGAGATTATCAGGCACTAGAATAAACAACGTAGTGACATTAAGGGGTATAGGTGGTAACTCCGTTTGTAGCACTTTACAGATTATGGCAAATGTTTTGATTTGTGAGCGTTCACCTGAAATCTTATTTCACGTAGCTTTAGATATTCATATTAAATACGAAGCTTTGATTGGTCATGAAATTTTGAGCCAGGGCATCGCCGTGACAATTACATCAAGCGCGCTTACTTTATTTTGTGAAAAGTCTATATTACCTGTCGCAGTCTCCGAATGTACTCCTGACCTGGCCGATGTTGACACCGATTTGCATGGACCAGATGAAGATAGACTGCTATCAATATTACAAAAATTCTTAAATTCGTTCATAAACGGTATTCCACAGAGCCGCGTGATAACGGGACAGCTAGAAATTCGCTTGATTGATCAAAATAAGACGGTTCAGAGGCGGCCTTATAGTTTGAGTGTAGAGGAAAAAGAAAAGGTTAGACATTCTATTCAAGAGCTGTTGGATGCGAACATTATAAGACCAAGTTCCTCTCCTTTTGCGAGTCCAATGTTACTTGTCCGAAAGAAAAATGGAACAGATCGTCTCTGTGTTGACTATCGGGAGCTTAATGCCAATACTGTTTCCGACAAGTATCCGTTGCCACTTATATCGCACCAGATAGCTAGGTTGAGTGGGGCTAGGTTTTTTCACGTGCATTGATATAGCCAGTGGTTTTCATCAGATCCCAATACATGCTAACTCTATCGAACGGCTAACGGACGGCTTTTGTAACTCCAGAAGGACAGTACGAGTACTTGGCTATGCCTTTTGGGCTTAAAAATGCGCCTTCGATATTCCAAAGGGCTATTAATCGTGCCTTAGGTGATCTGGATTATAAATATGCCATTGTTTATATGGACGATGTAATGATAGTCGCACGTACATATGAAGAAGCTTTTGAGCGATTACAAATCACCCTGCAAACACTAGCCCAAGCAGGATTTTCTTTCAATATAAAAAAAAATTCCTTTCTAAAAACTTGTGTCGAATATTTAGGTTTTGAAGTTAGAGCAGGTGAGATTCGACCGAATCCTGGGAAAATACGATCTCTAGTAGACTTACCGCCCCCGCAATCCGACACTCAACTGAGACAATTTTTGGACTGGTCTCGTATTTTCGTCAGTTTGTACCTAAGTTTTCACAGTTGCTAAAACCCCTCTATGTTCTTTCTTCAAAAAGTATAACATTTCTATGGAAATTAGAGCATCAGCAGATACGACAGGAAGTGATTCGTATCCTGACTATTGAACCCCTTCTGACTATTTTCGATCCCCTATTCCCTATTGAACTTCATACAGATGCGAGTGCTGATGGCTATGGCGCAATTTTGTTACATAAAATCGAACCCAAGCCTAGAGTTATCGAAAACTTTAGTAAACGGACCTCGCCAGAGGAATCGCGTTATCATTCATACGAACTGGAAACACTTGCAATTTACAATGCTATTAAGCATTTTCGCCATTACCTACAGGGTCGAAATTTCGTCGTGTTTACTGACTGCAATTCGCTCAAAGCCTCTCGCACAAAAGTAGAACTAACCCCTAGAGTTCATAGGGGGTGGTCATACATGCAATCTTTTGAGTTTGATATTCAGTATAGGCCAGGTGAAAGAATGGCTCACGTAGATTTTCTGTACAGAAATCCTATATCAAAAGATTGCGTCAAGTCAAAAGGTACAATGGAAAAACATATAGATTTGACAGAGATCACTGACAATTGGTTGTTAGCTGAGCAGCAACGCGACGAGGAAACGTCGTCTATTGTTTCTGAATTGCGTAGCGATGATCTTGCTGAGGATTTGGCCGAAACATATGAATTAAGGGCAGAAACATTGTATAGAAAAATTCAATGGAATGGGAAAGCTCGTTGCCTGCCTATTATCCCAAAGCCGTTTAGGTGGTCTGCCGTTAATAATGTGCACGAGTCCAATATGCACCTTGGGTGGGAGAAAACCCTTGAGAAAATGTATGAGTATTATTGGTTCGAAAGGATGTCCAAGTATGTTCGCAAATTTGTCGACAACTGTATTACATGCAGACTGTCAAAATCTCTATCTGGCATTGTACCCTGCCAGATAGAGATTTTGACAGTCTGCTGAATTGCATCCTATACCGAAAATAGACATCCCGTGGCATACAGTCCACATGGACCTTACAGGGAAGCTTAGTGGTAAAAATGATCAGAAGGAGTATATAATCGTATCAATAGACGCGTTCACGAAGTTTGTTTCTTTGTCCCATACAGTGAGGCTGGATACAGAAAGTTGTATTAAGGCTTTAAAGTCCCTAATATCATTGTTTGGTTTCCCTTCTCGTCTGATTGCAGATCAGGGACGGAGTTTTTGTTGTACAGCATTCCGTGATTTCTGCTGTTAAAAATTGATTTACATTTGATCGCCATAGGCGCTAGTCGGGCCAATGGCCAAGTAGAGCGAGTTATAAGTACTCTTAAATCTATGCTAACGGCGTACCTATTGTCGAAAATAAAAATGTTGTTGATATTGACCAAGTTATAGAAATGGCAAAGCAAAACATGGAAAAGAATGCCTGTTATGATAAAGCTAGATTTGATAAATCTGAGGCTACTATTATAAGACACAAGGTCGGTGACTACATATTGCTTAATAACGAAGAGAGTCATCACACAAAACTAGACCCTAAGTTTAGAGGACCATTCTTAGTGACCGAAATATTAGAAGGAGATCGGTATAGACTTAAGGCGTTAAATAATAATAGGACATATAAATATTCTCACGAATTTTTGAGACGTATGACAGAGAAGGGGATTGCCACAGAATTGGATGATGAGTGTGATGACGAAGAAGCCATGGAGCTTAATGATGAAGGTGGTGATGGAGATACCTCAGATCAAGCTTGTGAGGGCTGTGATTTTGAAAAAGAATGAAATTTTTAAAATGATCGGTGCATTGTTATTTGGCAGGCTTATGAATCAAACTGCGAGCTGTTTATGATGGCCGGCTTGCCCAGATATAAGCTGAGGGCTAAATGAACACACCTATTGACTGGCCAGTTTATCTTATGGATGACTGTGTGCAACTTGATGACATGGTTGAAGAACATGATCACTATATGGAAAAAATATGAAGATAAGATATAAACGAATAAGAGAAACTTTAAAATAATTTTGTTTGATTTTTATTTAATAAGAAAAAAAAATGTGAAACCATCTTGAACTTAATTTTTGTGTAGAACATAAGAGAATAAATTTTGTAAACCTACACTCCCGAGGACGTGAGATAGGTCAGGAAGGACGTGTCGCATATTGTTTTGGAAATTCAAATTATAACGATTATTTGTTGGTACACTCTTGTTTTACTTCTTATTGTTTCTCGGTTCTTTCGTGCGAGACGGATACGCAATTCCATGAGCGTAGTCTGAGCGTGGGCGTGAGTGAGACAAATAGTGTTCGTCATAACTCACCACACTATGCGTGTGTATTTGAGGGTAAAGGAAATGAGAAGGAACGAACGTGAGTTCGAGCGGCAGACTAAAAAGTGAAGCTAGAGATCATGCCACGCGCCAGAAAACGCTTCGCCGAAAGTCCAGTCGAGGACTTTGATACTGGATCTTCGTCATCAGAAGTGGGATTACCTCCGCCTCCATCCAATGACGCAAATCTCCTAGCAATCCTGGAATTGCAAAATCGTAATTTCGCCGAACTGATAAAACAAGTGCAGTGCTCTCAAAATGAGCCAAAAGATTTCAAAACCATTGCACTGCCAAAGTTCAACCCCGATCGTGCAGGATCAGACGAGCTGTCCTGGTGTTCAACAGTCGACTACATTGTGTCTGAAAATCAGCTCGTGGGTAGCGCTCTTGTAATGGCGCTCAGCAAATCACTGGAAGGCACCCCATCACACTGGCTCTCCCAGACATGTTTTTCCGGCATTACATGGACGCAGTTCCGAGAATTCTTTTGGCAACATTTTTCTGGAACGGAGACTTTGGCCGCCACCGTTATGAATTTGCTAAATGGACGACCAAATGAAGGAGAGTGCTTGTCGTTGTATGGGAGTAGAATGGTCACATCCCTTATGGCCCGCTGGAATTCGCTCAGCGTCGAGCAAATTGTAGTATCCGTTACGTTGGCACACGCAGCTGGGGTAGATAAAAGATTGCGCCGTTTGTTCTTTACCACGGATATCCAAACCAGAAACGAGCTGCATCAGGAACTCAAAGCCTTTTCGTTTGACGCCAGACAGAGCCACGTAGAGACAACGTACCAGTACTACAAGGAAAAAGAATCAGCGCTATGCCTCACATCACGTGTTACAACTGTGGCAAACCCGGCCACAAGAAGACGGAATGTCGCTTTAATAAAGAGATAACCCAGCGTCAGCAGCCCCCTAATCAACAATCTGGATATACTGGAGGAAGAGATCGATCATCCGTCATCTGTTACAAATGTGGAAAAGCTGGACATGTATCTACTGTCTGCCCGGATCGTCCGCCAGTCAAAAGCAACACCATCAAAGGTGTGATTATATGCACCGTACTTGAGCCCTTAGGAACTTTGCTGCAGTCTGGTCAGTCGTTCCAATTTTACTTCGACTCCGGAGCCGAATGCTCACTCATCAAAGAAACTGCATCGCTGAGATTATCAGGCACTAGAATAAACAACGTAGTGACATTAAGGGGTATAGGTGGTAACTCCGTTTGTAGCACTTTACAGATTATGGCAAATGTTTTGATTTGTGAGCGTTCACCTGAAATCTTATTTCACGTAGCTTTAGATATTCATATTAAATACGAAGCTTTGATTGGTCATGAAATTTTGAGCCAGGGCATCGCCGTGACAATTACATCAAGCGCGCTTACTTTATTTTGTGAAAAGTCTATATTACCTGTCGCAGTCTCCGAATGTACTCCTGACCTGGCCGATGTTGACACCGATTTGCATGGACCAGATGAAGATAGACTGCTATCAATATTACAAAAATTCTTAAATTCGTTCATAAACGGTATTCCACAGAGCCGCGTGATAACGGGACAGCTAGAAATTCGCTTGATTGATCAAAATAAGACGGTTCAGAGGCGGCCTTATAGTTTGAGTGTAGAGGAAAAAGAAAAGGTTAGACATTCTATTCAAGAGCTGTTGGATGCGAACATTATAAGACCAAGTTCCTCTCCTTTTGCGAGTCCAATGTTACTTGTCCGAAAGAAAAATGGAACAGATCGTCTCTGTGTTGACTATCGGGAGCTTAATGCCAATACTGTTTCCGACAAGTATCCGTTGCCACTTATATCGCACCAGATAGCTAGGTTGAGTGGGGCTAGGTTTTTTCACGTGCATTGATATAGCCAGTGGTTTTCATCAGATCCCAATACATGCTAACTCTATCGAACAGCTAACGGACGGCTTTTGTAACTCCAGAAGGACAGTACGAGTACTTGGCTATGCCTTTTGGGCTTAAAAATGCGCCTTCGATATTCCAAAGGGCTATTAATCGTGCCTTAGGTGATCTGGATTATAAATATGCCATTGTTTATATGGACGATGTAATGATAGTCGCACGTACATATGAAGAAGCTTTTGAGCGATTACAAATCACCCTGCAAACACTAGCCCAAGCAGGATTTTCTTTCAATATAAAAAAAAATTCCTTTCTAAAAACTTGTGTCGAATATTTAGGTTTTGAAGTTAGAGCAGGTGAGATTCGACCGAATCCTGGGAAAATACGATCTCTAGTAGACTTACCGCCCCCGCAATCCGACACTCAACTGAGACAATTTTTGGACTGGTCTCGTATTTTCGTCAGTTTGTACCTAAGTTTTCACAGTTGCTAAAACCCCTCTATGTTCTTTCTTCAAAAAGTATAACATTTCTATGGAAATTAGAGCATCAGCAGATACGACAGGAAGTGATTCGTATCCTGACTATTGAACCCCTTCTGACTATTTTCGATCCCCTATTCCCTATTGAACTTCATACAGATGCGAGTGCTGATGGCTATGGCGCAATTTTGTTACATAAAATCGAACCCAAGCCTAGAGTTATCGAAAACTTTAGTAAACGGACCTCGCCAGAGGAATCGCGTTATCATTCATACGAACTGGAAACACTTGCAATTTACAATGCTATTAAGCATTTTCGCCATTACCTACAGGGTCGAAATTTCGTCGTGTTTACTGACTGCAATTCGCTCAAAGCCTCTCGCACAAAAGTAGAACTAACCCCTAGAGTTCATAGGGGGTGGTCATACATGCAATCTTTTGAGTTTGATATTCAGTATAGGCCAGGTGAAAGAATGGCTCACGTAGATTTTCTGTACAGAAATCCTATATCAAAAGATTGCGTCAAGTCAAAAGGTACAATGGAAAAACATATAGATTTGACAGAGATCACTGACAATTGGTTGTTAGCTGAGCAGCAACGCGACGAGGAAACGTCGTCTATTGTTTCTGAATTGCGTAGCGATGATCTTGCTGAGGATTTGGCCGAAACATATGAATTAAGGGCAGAAACATTGTATAGAAAAATTCAATGGAATGGGAAAGCTCGTTGCCTGCCTATTATCCCAAAGCCGTTTAGGTGGTCTGCCGTTAATAATGTGCACGAGTCCAATATGCACCTTGGGTGGGAGAAAACCCTTGAGAAAATGTATGAGTATTATTGGTTCGAAAGGATGTCCAAGTTTGTTCGCAAATTTGTCGACAACTGTATTACATGCAGACTGTCAAAATCTCTATCTGGCAGGGTACAAGCTCAATTGCATCCTATACCGTCCCGTGGCATACAGTCCACATGGACCTTACAGGGAAGCTTAGTGGTAAAAATGATCAGAAGGAGTATATAATCGTATCAATAGACGCGTTCACGAAGTTTGTTTCTTTGTCCCATACAGTGAGGCTGGATACAGAAAGTTGAAATGAAATGTTGTTGATATTGACCAAGTTAGAGAAATGGCAAAGCAAAACATGGAAAAGAATGCCTGTTATGATAAAGGTAGATTTGATAAATCTAAGGCTACTATTATAAGACACAAGGTCGGTGACTACGTATTGCTTAATAACAAAGAGAGTCATCACACAAAACTAGACCCTAAGTTTAGAGGACCATTCTTAGTGACCGAAATATTAGAAGGAGATCGGTATAGACTTAAGGTGTTAAATAATAATAGGACATATAAATATTCTCACGAATTTTTGAGACGTATGCCAGAGAAGGGGATTGCCACAGAATTGGATGATGAGTGTGATGACGAAGAAGCCATGGAGCTTAATGATGAAGGTGGTGATGGAGATACCTCAGATCAAGCTTGTGAGGGCTGTGATTTTGAAAAAGAATGAAATTTTTAAAATGATCGGTGCATTGTTATTTGGCAGGCTTATGAATCAAACTGCGAGCTGTTTATGATGGCCGGCTTGCCCAGATATAAGCTGTGGGCTAAATGAACACACCTATTGACTGGCCAGTTTATCTTATGGATGACTGTGTGCAACTTGATGACATGGTTGAAGAACATGATCACTATATGGAAAAAATATGCAGATAAGATATAAACGAATAAGAGAAACTTTAAAATAATTTTGTTTGATTTTTATTTAATAAGAAAAAAAATGTGAAACCATCTTGAACTTTATTTTTGTGTAGAACATAAGAGAATAAATTTTGTAAACCTACACTCCCGAGGACGTGAGATAGGTCAGGAAGGACGTGTCGCATATTGTTTTGGAAATTCAAATTATAACGATTATTTGTTGGTACACTCTTGTTTTACTTCTTATTGTTTCTCGGTTCTTTCGTGCGAGACGGATACGCAATTCCATGAGCGTAGTCTGAGCGTGGGCGTGAGTGAGACAAATAGTGTTCGTCATAACTCACCACACTATGCGTGTGTATTCGAGGGTAAAGGAAATGAGAAGAAACGAAAGTGAGTTCGAGCGGCAGACTAAAAAGTGAAGCTGGAGATCATGCCACGCGCCAAAAAACGCTTCGCCGAAAGTCCAGTCGAGGACTTTGATACTGGATCTTCGTCATACATATATCGAGCTGCTTGACACCATTCAAAGGTTTCCAGGACCTTAAAATAGAGGTTGTAAAATAAAAATAACATTTTAAATTTGAGAATTCCCACATAGTCTAGTTTCGAACATAACCTTTGAACGGAACAGAAGATTTTAAAAAATAAGGTGTTATTTGACGCTTATAGGGGCATAATCTGCCAAATTTATTCCTCTCAAAAAACAATACTTTCTTATAGTTGTTTTCAATTTCCATTGTTTTTACCAAAGCAATTACTATTGACATTAAATTCCTTTTTGATTTTACGATACATTTTGGTGGTGTATCATCAGACATGGAGAAACATCGTTGTTCAAGGACATTGATGTTGTTTTTGATGTTTTTTGCGAAAAACATCGATTTTTCATCGATTTGATGTTTTACATACAAAATAAGCAGTTTTTGTGTAGTATACTTTTATTTTATTTTAATTTGTAATCTTTAAAAATAAAAATGTAATAATTAATAATTTTTAATTCACTTTTTAAAAAAAGAATAAAAGAAAACCAAATTAAAATAAAATTGTTCATTATATACATGGTCCACTTCGGTAGTATATTGAAATATCATTACTTTGTAAATAAAATTTAAACAAAAAAAACAAATTTAATATCATTGTTCAGTATATACATGATCCAAAAAAATAACTCTTATCAGGGATATTGAATTATCCCTACTATGCTGTCACAAACAAAAGTAACTAAGATAACAATATTCTGTTAATAATTTATAATTATATTATATGAAGTACATATGTACTTATGGGCAAACATCGATGTTGCACCGGTAAATACGATGTTGGCGATGTTTCGAAAACATCGATGTGATCGATGCTGGCAGCTTAGCACAAAGAAAATCAATGTTATAAACACTTTATTGAAAACATTAAGCTTAACTTATTTACTTCAGCCATAGTTTAAGATGTTTTGCTGTATGTTGTGTCCCGTTTCCATTTGTTCCCTGTAACTTTCTCAAAAACTGTGTTTGCGCCAATAGGAAAATTGTATGGTATGTCCGTTTTTTTCCACGGGAAAATGTACAGGAAATTTTTTCGAAGTCCCCCTGAATTTTCCCTATACCTTATACTTATTTTTCATGGAACTTTCTCGTTTCCCATCGGAAATTCGGAAATTTTTCCAGGGACTTTCCCGTGCAAAGGAAACGTCCCAGGGAAATCGCGTCGGATATTCGCGATTTTTCCAGGGACTTTCAACTTTTCAAATATTGAATTTAAAATACATACATATTAATTTACTTTTAACTTTATTTTATTTAAATTGTATTATTAAAATGTTCTGTTGAATAACAACTATTATTTGCAAGTCTATGTTTTTTTTAATAATTTGCCTTTAATGTTTAACATCGCTTTTTGGTCCGGGTCCTCGGAATCCCTTTCCAACGCTCCTGAAAAAAAATAAAGGCATGTGCTTAAAAATATGTGTTTTACTTGTATATTTACCTTTTCAAATTGTTTAATACCCTTTCTGGGATTTCATCACGCCACTTTCGGGTAACCGAACCATCATTTTTTGGGTTATGTTATAAAACCCATAAAAAATCTCAAAAAAGGGACGATCTTTAAACGCGAATCAACGCACAACATATTCAACTTAAGAAAGCCCTTACCTGACTTGATTTTTTTCAAAAAATATTACTTTTATAAATAAATCTTTCTGCTTCTCTTTTCATAACTCAAAAAGGGTAATATCCGAAGATCTGCCTCTCATTTTTTGCCGAACGCGCGTTCGTCGGAAGTCTTTCTCTGCTGACTTCGACAGCAGCATACAGTTTTAGGCAGAAAAAAAACAAAACAGCTTTTTGCGCTTGGCGGCGGGACTGCAGAACTGAAGAGTTTAAAGAATTTTCCTACATCACTCTAAACAGCAGTCTTAATAGTTACGAAATTACTCTTTAATTTCAGAAATCATACATCACGCGTGAATTCTCAGTGGCAGGTCACACCACAGCATTCCATTCCATATAAACCCTACTCGAGAAGTTCGCATTTTCACGGGTGACAGCTTCAAATGACAATCGTGATTTAACGCATGCCTTCTACTTATTTGGCAAGGCATGACTCAGGACACGGACACTGATATGTTTTCTATTCTTATTTGAGTATATTGTCAAGTAATAACACTGAAATCAAATATACTAGTAAGTCTTAAACATATTTTAGTTATGTATTGTTGAAGTGAGAGTTATTTTGCCTGCTGAAATGTCACTCAGAGTTGACTCCAAAGGGTATATACAGAATTACAAATTTTTAGTGACGGCCCGATCATAGCAAATCATAAAAGAATTGCATTCCAAGACTTTACAAATTTTAACTGATTTTGGAAGAAAAGGCAGTGGCAGTGAACATTTAGAAAATTAGAGCTGTTGGTAAAGGTGGGGAGTCTTATAAGTTTATTTTTATGTTTATTCTCACAGAAACAATAAATAAATAAATAAACGAGACCTCTTTTTTACTAAAGTACTAGGACCAAAGCTAATGGCTTGAGATTATCATTACTCATAGAGTAAAAGAGTACACTTTATTTGTCAGAAAGTATATAACACGTAGAAGTATGATAATTTTTCAAATCAAACCCATTAGGTATATATATTCTTGATCAAGATCACTAGCCGATTCGACCTAGCCATGTCCCTCTGTCCGTCCGTTTGTATGAAAGATTACTAACTACGCAGCGCACTTTTGTTACGCAAATATAACGCCTACAAACCGCGCAAAACTGTGACGCTAGGAAAACAAATTTGAATGAAACGTATTAGTATCGTCAGTACCTATCGACTGCAATAAAAAAAGTTTTCCACGATCGCCACATCCTCTATCTGTCCAATTTTATTAAATTAATTTCGATTAGGTTAATGTAAACTTTAAATTATGAAAAACATTGGTGGGAGCGCTGAACGGAGATTCTCGCTCTTTGCTTTACAAGTCTCTCCATTGTGACCAGCTGTCCATTGACATGAGAAAGAAAGATGAGGAATACCGTTTACCCAGTGGCACACAGTTAATAACTATTTTTTTTATCGTAGCCCTTACCCTAACTGATCACGTAATAGAAACTATATAATAGGTCAAATCACCAATTGGATGGGTTAGGCCAAGTTCAATATAACATTGATAAATTTATCATATGTTATTTTTTTTTTTGTGTACCTTTTGTAAACTAGATTAGCTAAGAAAAAATGGCTAGTGAAAAAAATAATTCGAATATTGCTTATCCTTAAGTAATTTTTCAAATATCATAGGTACAATATAATTTTAAATATTAGGCAACCCTAGTGTATTTACAGTGTAGATGATATAGCCATTTTTACCATTTGTTAAAATACTTCCTGTGCTATTTATAGAGTATTTGGCGTTAACAACAACTATTTTCATCTCAGACCAAATTAATTTATATTTTTAGTCATTGTTCAACGCATCGCGGGCATTACATTAACTATCGCAATGAATTGGACAATACTTATTGCTACATTTATAAACTTTTTGACATTGTCCACCCAAATTCAACAATTTAAAGTCAGCGGTGTTCGAGCAGAACTAATACCGGACCACTTTTATAAAGCCATCGAAAAGTCAGATAGCAGTAAACAAAATCTGCAAATCACGTTACAACACTTCTTGGAAAGAATACACAAAAATTTGACAGTGACGACATTGTTTAGTGATTCCGAAAATAATGTTACAAGCGTAGAAAACATTATCCTTCGCTTGCAAGAATTATCAACATTTTTTTACAAATCTTCAATAAGTACAAAATCATTTTCTACTGATAGTTTTTTGTTTTTTGAAATGTCAAAAAATTCAAGTCGCGAACTATTATTAAGACTAAGGCAAATTCCAACAGCTCAACCATCATTAGTAAAAATTTATCTTACAAACTACTTTGCTGAAATGGAATTCTTTCACACTATACTTTCAGAAATCATTGACGAAGCAATGGAATATAGTTTAGAAACCCTAAGAGCTATTGAAAAAATATTTTCCTACTACGCTGATACTCAAAATATTATTTTAGAAAATTGGAAATTGAAGCTCAATTTGGATTGCTACAAGCTCTATGTTGAGTTTTTACAACATTATTCAGCCAAGGTATTTAAATGTGCCGCTGGGGATAATCTTCAAGTGGTTTATGATGTGTATTCTGTGACAAAGCTTAATGTCAAATATATTATGGCACAGCTTGAGTTCCGCATCCAACGTCTTTTCAATTGCTTTATGAATAGAAGTTTTACTACACGATGTAAATTTGTCTTCAGCGCGGAACGAGATTTTAGAATTTTATTTAGCAAACTTGCCGACTTAGAAATATATTTACATGTAAAAACTAAAAAAGACAGCTTTTTGGCATTACGATTTCGTCGAAAGGCTACAATGCAAGATAATACATTAAAATCGACAATTAACAATTGTATCCCAATTGGGTTTCCACATAGTCAAATGTCATTTGATCTAAATAAATGCTTTTATTTAAACAAAAAATAAGTAATGTACATAATAATGTAATTATAATAATAAATACACTTGACCAATATTTTTTTTACGTTTATACAAATTTATATTATTTAGAAAAAAAGAATAGCTGAAATGGAAACACCTTTTATATACTCATATTATTTTAAAATGACAAAGAGTAGAATCTAATAATAATTTTTTGTGCGCACCTGACAGCATTTTATTTCAATAAATAAGACTTCTGCATATGTAAATCCAACAACTCTGATACTTGCTTTAAAGGGATATTGTGTATAATAGATAAGCGAATACGTTTCCAATTCAATTAAATATGTGGAACAAAAACACCTATAAAAAGATTAAAAAAAAATATCGCACCTTAAAGAAACCAAAGTTCTGAACCCAAATTTTGTGACCAAAAACAATTTTACATTCGAAAAAATAAATAACCAATTTATAAAGATTTGTAAGGTTTTATTCCTACGAACATTTTATGTTCTACGCTCTATATATCTATTTTTCATTGACACAGTCGTCTGTCTGTCCGTGTGCTATAAAGCTATAAGACAAGTTTTTCACGTCAATGCGCCTTGTCAATTCTAACGCCCACAGCCGCTCTTAAAAAAGTGTCCATATGAAAGCTGATATTTCAGTAACTATAAAAGCTAATATTGACATTTAATATACTAGTTTAGAAGGCGGTCATGTCTGATCGTTTTTATCAGCAGTCTTTAACACTGCGCCGACTTTTCTGCTTACGTCGACAAAGGCACAGTGTTTTTGCCTGCTTATATGTATGTCAAACACTGCTTACTCCATTTCCGCAGAATTGAAATTTCTTAGTGACCCTTTAGTTCCAAGGGGACAAGTCCTCGCGCACGGGGGAATTCCCCGGGACGCCCCATTGGAAAATTGTACAGGATGTCCGTTTATTCCGAGGGAAAAATGCAAAGGGGATTTTTTCGAAGTCCCTTCGGTTTCCCCTGTTCCTTATACTCATTTGTTGTATGGCCTGTTTCCTGCAAAGGAAACGTTCCAGGAAAATCCCTTCGGAAATTCGCGATTCCTGTGAAATCCCTTACAAGGGACACGTTCCATGGAAAACCCATCGGAATTTCACGATTTTTCCACGGACTTTCACCTGCAAGGAAACTCCCCAGGGAAATCCTAGCGATTTTTCCATCACCTTCCACCTTTCCAAAAATTGAATTTAAAATACATACATATTAATTTACTTTTCATTATGTTTTTGTTAAATTATATAATTTAAATCTATGTTTTTTGAGCTAATTTGTTTTTAATGTTTTTCATAGCTTTGCTTAAACATTTGTCCAGATGCAGGGAATCCCTTTCCAACGCTCCTGGGAAAAATAAATTCATGTGCTTAAAAATATGTGTTTTACTTGTATATTTACCATTTCATACTGTTTAAAGACCTTTGAGGGATTTCATTTTTGGGTTATGTTATAAAACCTATAAAAATTTAAAAAAGGCACTTTTTTAAACGTGGATCAACGCACAACATTTTTAACTTAAGGAATCACTTACCTTACTTGATTTATTTCAAAAAATATTACTTATATAAATAAATTAAAATAACTCGCAGTGAAACATTTCTCTCTCTTTTCATAGCTCATACAGAATACACCAGGTCTTTTTCTTCTTTTGGTTTCTTTCTGAACATAACGGAGACGAAACATAACGGAGAGACGCAAAAAAGAGCACCGAAGCAGATTATAAGACACAAAAAGAGAGGGTAATATCCGAAGATCTGCTGCTCCGAATTCTCTGCTGACTTCGACAGAAGCATACAGTTTTAGGCAGAAAAAAAAAATAAAACAGCTCTTTGTGCTCGGCGGCGGGACTGCAGAACTGAAAGGTTTATGAATTTTCCTACATCACTCCGGACAGCAGTTAGGAAATTACCCTTTAGTTTCAAAAATACATCACGCGTGAATTTCCAGTGGCAGGTCAACTGTCACGCCATAGCATTCCATTCCATACAAACCCTACTTCGGGTTGTTCGCATTTTCACAGGTGACAGCTTCAAATGACAATCGTGGTTTAACGCATGCCTTCTATTTATTTGGCAAGGCATGACTCAGGACACGGACATTGATTTGTTTTCTATACTTTTTTTAATTTATGTTTTTACTTTGTCGGATTTTTAACCTACTTATTTAAGTATTTTGTCTGTTCACTATTTGTTAGGGTAGTTCAGGATGTCAAGTAATAACACTGAAATAAAATATAAGTCTTAAACATATTTTAGTTATGTATTGTTGAAGTGAGAGTTATTTTGCCTGCTGAAATGTCACTCAGAGTTGACTCCAAAGGGTATATACAGAATTACAAATTTTCAGTGACGGCCCGATCATAGCAAATCATAAAAGTATTGCATTCCAAGACTTTACAAATTTTAACTGATTTTGGAAGAAAAGGCAGTGGCAGTGAACATTTAGAAAATTAGAGCTGTTGGTAAAGGTGGAAAGTCGTATCAGTTTATTTTTATGTTTATTCTCACAGAAAAAACAAATGGAACGATACCTCTTTTTTCCATACTTTGTTTACTAAAGTACTAGGACTAAAGCTAATGGCTTGGTTGTTCATCACTCATACAGTAAAAGAGTATACTTTATTTGTCAGAAAGTATATAACACGTAGAAGTATGATAATTTTTCAAATCAAACCCATAAAACCCAAACCCCAAAACCCAAACGCCTACAAACCGCGCTAAACTGTGACGCTAGGAAAACAAATTTGAATGAATTAGTATCGTCAGTACCTATCGATTGCAATAAAAAAAGTTTTCCACGACCGCCACATCCTCTATCTGTCCAATGCTATCTGCTGTTCATTGACATGAGAAAGAAAGATGAGGAATACCGTTTACCCAGTGGCACACAGTTACATTACTATTTTTTTTATCGTAGCCCTTACCTTAACTGATCACGAAATAGAAACTATATTATATCAAATCACCAATTGGATGGGTTAGGCCAAGTTCAATATAAAATTGATAAATTTATCAAATGTTATTTTTTTTTTGTGTACCTTTTGTAAACTAGTTTAGCTAAGAAAAAATGGCTAGTGAAAAAAATAATTCAAATATTGCTTGTCCTTAAGTAATTTTTCAAATATCATTATACTTTTTTCATATCCTAGGTACAATATAATTTTAAATATTAGGCAATCCTAGTGTATTTACAGTGTAGATGATATAGCCATTTTTACCATTTGTTAAAATACTTCCTGTGCTATTTATAGATTTAACAACAACTATTTTCATATCAGACCAAATTAATTTATATTTTTAGTCATCGTTGAACGCATCGCGGGCATTACATTAACTTTCACAATAAATTCGACAATACTTATTTCTACATTTATAAACTTTTTGACATTGTCCACCCAAATTCAACAATTTAAAGTCGGCGGTGTTCGAGCAGAACTAATACCGGACCACTCTTATAAAGCCATCGAAAAGTCAGATAGCAGTAAACAAAAAAAAAAAAAATTTTGACAGTGACGGCATTGTTTAGTGATTTCGAAGGTAATGTTACAAGCGTAGAAAACATTATCCTTCGCTTGCAAGAATTATCAACATTTTTTTACAAATCTTCAATAAGTACAAAATCATTTTCTACTGATAGTTTTTTGTTTTTTGAAATGTCAAAAAATTCAAGTCGCGAACTTTCACACTATACTTTTAGAAATCATTGACGAAGCAATGAAATATAGTTTAGAAACCCTTAGAGCTATTGAAAAAATATTTTCCTACTACGCTGATACTCAAAATAATATTTTAGAAAATTGGAAATTGAAGCTCAATTTGGATTGCTACAAGCTCTATGTTGAGTTTTTACAACATTATTCAGCCAAGGTATTTAAATGTGCCGCTGGGGATAATCTTCAAGTGGTTTATGATGTGTATTCTGTGACAAAGCTTAATGTCAAATATATTATGGCACAGCTTGAGTTCCGCATCCAACGTCTTTTCAATTGCTTTATGAATAGAAGTTTTACTACACGATGTAAATTTGTCTTCAGCGCGGAACCAGATTTTAGAATTTTATTTAGCAAACTTGCCGACTTAGAAATATATTTACATGTAAAAACTAAAAAAGACAGCTTTTCGGAATTACGATTTCGTCGAAAGGCTACAATGCAAGATAATACATTAAAATCGACAATTAACAATTGTATCCCCATTCGGTTTCCACATAGTCAAATGTCATTTGATCTAAATAAATGCTTTAATTTCCTATAAACAAAAAATAAATAATGTACATAATAATGTAATTATAAAAATAAATACACTTGACCAATATTTTTTTTACGTTTATACAAATTTATATTATTTAGAAAAAAAGAATAGCTGAAATGGAAACACTTTTTATATACTCATATTATTTTAAAATGACAAAGAGTAGAATCTAATAATAATTTTTTGTGCGCACCTGACAGCATTTTATTTCAATAAATAAGACTTCTGAATATGTAAATCCAACAACTCTGATACTTGCTTTAAAGGGATATTGTGTATAATAGATAAGCGAATACGTTTCCAACTCAATTAAATATGTGAAACAAAACACCTATAAAAAGATTTAAAAAAAATATCGCACCTTAAAGAAACCAAAGTTCTGACACCAAATTTTGTGACCAAAAACAATTTTACATTCGAAAAAATAAATAACCAATTTATAAAGATTTGTAAGGTTTTATTCCTACGAAAATTTTATGTTCTACGCTCTATATATCTATTTTTCATTGACACAGTCGTCCGTCTGTCCGTGTGCTATAAAGCTATCAGACAAGTTTTTCACGTCAATGCGCCTTGTCAATTCTAACGCCCACAGCCGCTCTTAAAAAAGTGTCCATATGAAAGCTGATATTTCAGTAACTATAAAAGCTAATATTGACATTTAATATACTAGTTTAGAAGGCGGTCATGTCTGATCGTTTTTATCAGCAGTCTTTAACACTGCGCCGACTTTTCTGCTTACGTCGACAAAGGCACAGTGTTTTTGCCTGCTTATATGTATGTCAAACACTCCGCAGAATTGAAATTTCTTAGTGACCCTTTAGTTCCAAGGGGACAAGTCCTCGCGCACGGGGGAATTCCCCGGGACGCCCCATTGGAAAATTGTATAGGATGTCCGTTTATTCCGAGGGAAAAATGCAAAGGGGATTTTTTCGAAGTCCCTTCGGTTTCCCCTGTTCCTTATACTCATTTGTTGTATGGCCTGTTTCCTGCAAAGGAAACGTTCCAGGAAAATCCCTTCGGAAATTCGCGATTCCTGTGAAATCCCTTACAAGGGACACGTTCCATGGAAAACCCATCGGAATTTCACGATTTTTCCACGGACTTTCACCTGCAAGGAAACTCCCCAGGGAAATCCTAGCGATTTTTCCATCACCTTCCACCTTTCCAAAAATTGAATTTAAAATACATACATATTAATTTACTTTTCATTATGTTTTTGTTAAATTATATAATTTAAATCTATGTTTTTTGAGCTAATTTGTTTTTAATGTTTTTCATAGCTTTGCTTAAACATTTGTCCAGGTGCAGGGAATCCCTTTCCAACGCTCCTGGGAAAAATAAATTCATGTGCTTAAAAATATGTGTTTTACTTGTATATTTACCATTTCATACTGTTTAAAGACCTTTGAGGGATTTCATTTTTGGGTTATGTTATAAAACCTATAAAAATTTAAAAAAGGCACTTTTTTAAACGTGGATCAACGCACAACATTTTCAACTTAAGGAATCGCTTACCTTACTTGATTTATTTCAAAAAATATTACTTATATAATTAAATTAAAATAACTCGCAATGAAACATTTAAACAGTCGCTGCTTCTCTTTTCATAGCTCAAACAGAATACACCAGGTCTTTTTCTTCTTTTGGTTTCTTTCTGAACATAACAGAGACGAAACATAACGGAGAGACGCAAAAAAGAGCACCGAAGCAGATTATAAGACACAAAAAGAGAGGGTAATATCCGAAGATCTGCTGCTCCGAATTCTCTGCTGACTTCGACAGCAGCATACAGTTTTAGGCAGAAAAAAAAATAAAACAGCTCTTTGTGCTCGGCGGCGGGACTGCAGAACTGAAAGGTTTATGAATTTTCCTACATCACTCCGGACAGCAGTTAGGAAATTACCCTTTAGTTTCAAAAATACATCACGCGTGAATTTCCAGTGTCAGGTCAACTGTCACGCCATAGCATTCCATTCCATACAAACCCTACTTCGGGTTGTTCGCATTTTCACAGGTGACAGCTTCAAATGACAATCGTGGTTTAACGCATGCCTTCTATTTATTTGGCAAGGCATGACTCAGGACACGGACATTGATTTGTTTTCTATACTTTTTTTTAATTTATGTTTTTACTTTGTCGGATTTTTAACCTACTTATTTAAGTATATTGTCTGTTCACTATTTGTTAGGGTAGTTCAGGATGTCAAGTAATAACACTGAAATAAAATATAAGTCTTAAACATATTTTAGTTATGTATTGTTGAAGTGAGAGTTATTTTGCCTGCTGAAATGTCACTCAGAGTTGACTCCAAAGGGTATATACAGAATTACAAATTTTCAGTGACGGCCCGATCATAGCAAATCATAAAAGTATTGCATTCCAAGACTTTACAAATTTTAAATGATTTTGGAAGAAAAGGCAGTGGCAGTGAACATTTAGAAAATTAGAGCTGTTGGTAAAGGTGGAAAGTCGTATCAGTTTATTTTTATGTTTATTCTCACAGAAAAAATAAATGAACCGAGACCTCTTTTTTACTAAAGTACTAGGACCAAAGCTAATGGCTTGAGATGTTCATTACTCATAGAGTAAAAGAGTACACTTTATTTGTCAGAAAGTATATAACACGTAGAAGTATGATAATTTTTCAAATCAAACCCATAAGGTATATATATTCTTGAGCAAGATTCGATCTAGCCATGTCCCTCTGTCCGTCCGTTCGTATGAAAGATGACTAACTACGCAGCGCACTTTTGTTACGCAAATATGTCTAACGCCTACAAACCGCGCAAAACTGTGACGCTAGGAAAACAAATTTGAATGAAACTTATTAGTATCGTCAGTACCTATCGATTGCAATAAAAAAAGTTTTTCACGATCGCCACATCCTCTATCTGTCCAATTTTATTAAATTAATTTCTATTAGGTTAATGTAAACTTTAAATTATGAAAAACATTGGTGGGAGCGCTGAACGGAGATTCTCGCTCTTTGCTTTACAAGTCTCTCCATTGTGACCATCTGTTCATTGACATGTGAAAGAAAGAAAGATGAGGAATACCGTTTACCCAGTGGCACACAGTTACATAACTATTTTTTTATCGTAGCCCTTACCTTAACTACACAAGAAGGCGGAATGTCGCTTTAAAAAATAGGCAACCCAGCGTCAGCAGCCCCGTAATCAACAATCTGGATATATAGTGGAGGAAGAGATCGATCATGCGTCATCTGTTACAAATGTGGAAAAGCTGGACATGTATCTACTGTCTGCCCGGATCGTCCACCAGTCAAAAGCAACACCATCAAAGATGTGAATATATGCACCGTACTTGAGCCCTTAGGAACTTTACTGCAGTCTGGTGAGTCGTTCCAATTTTACTTCGACTCCGGAGCCGAATGCACACTCATCAAAGAGACTGCATCGCTGAGATTCTCAGGCACTAGAATAAACAACGTAGTGACATTAAGGGGTATAGGTGGTAACTCCGTTTGTAGCACTTTACAGATTATTGCAAATGTTTTGATTTGTGAGCGTTCACCTGAAATCTTATTTCACGTAGCTTTAGATATTCATATTAAATACGAAGCTTTGATTGGTCGTGAAATTTTGAGCCAGGGCATCGTCGTGACAATTACATCAAGCGCTCTTACTTTATTTAGTGAAAAGTCTATATTACCTGTCGCAGTCTTCGAATGTACTCCTGACCTGGCCGATGTTGACACCGATTTGCATGGACCAGATAAAGATAGACTGCTATCAATATTACAAAAATTCTCAAATTCGTTCATAAACGGTATTCCACAGAGCCGCGTGATAACGGGACAGCTAGAAATTCGCTTGATTGATAGACATTCTATTCAAGAGCTGTTGGATGCGAACATTATAAGACCAAGTTCCTCTCCTTTTGCGAGTCCAATGTTAAATGTCCGAAAGAAAAATGGAACAGATCGTCTCTGACTATCGGGAGCTTAATGCCAATACTGTTTCCGACAAGTATCCGTTGCCACTTATATCGGACCAGATAGCTAGGTTGAGTGGGGCTAGGTTTTTCACGTGCATTGATATGGCCAGTGGTTTTCATCAGATTCCAATACATGCTAACTCTATTGAACGGCTTTTGTAAATCCAGAAGGACAGTACGAGTACTTGGCTATGCCTTTTGGTCTTAAAAGTGCGCCTTCGATATTCCAAAGGACTATTAATCGTGCCTTAGGTGATCTGGCTTATAAATATGCCATTGTTTATATGGACGATGTAATGATAGTCGCACGTACAAATGAAGAAGCTTTTGAGCGATTACAAATCACCCTGCAAACACTAGCCCAAGCAGGATTTTCTTTCAACATAAAGAAATGTTCCTTTCTAAAAACTTGTGTCGAATATTTAGGTTTTGAAGTTAGAGCAGATGAGATTCGACCGAATCCTGGGAAAATACGATCTCTAGTAGACTTACCGCCCCCGCAATCCGTCACTCAACGGAGACAATTTATTGGACTGGTCTCGTATTTTCGTCAGTTTGTACCTAAGTTTTCACAGTTTTTGTTACATAAAATCGAACCCAAGCCTAGAGTTATCGAATACTTTAGTAAACGGACCTCGCCAGCGGAATCGCGTTATCATTCATACGAACTGGAAACACTTGCAATTTACAATGCTATTAAGCATTTTCGCCATTACCTACAGGGTCGAAATTTCGTCGTGTTTACTGACTGCAATTCGCTCAAAGCCTCTCGCACAAAAGTAGAACTAACCCCTAGAGTTCATAGGGGGTGGTCATACATGCAATCTTTTGAGTTTGATATTCAGTATAGGCCAGGTGAAAGAATGGCTCACGTAGATTTTCTGTACAGAAATCCTATATCAAAAGATTGCGTCAAGTCAAAAGGTACAATGGAAAAACATATAGATTTGACAGAGATCACTGACAATTGCTTGTTAGCTGAGCAGCAACGCGACGAGGAAACGTCGTCTATTGTTTCTGAATTGCGTAGCGATGATCTTGCTGAGGATTTGGCCGAAACATATGAATTAAGGGCAGAAACACTATATAGAAAAATTCAAAGGAATGGGAAAACTCGTTGCCTCCCTATTATCCCATAGCCGTTTAGGTGGTCTGCCGTTAATAATGTGCACGAGTCCAATATGCACCTTGGGAGGGAGAAAACCCTTGAGAAAATGTATGAGTATTATTGGTTCGAAAGGATGTCCAAGTATGTTCGCAAATTTGTCGACAACTGTATTACATGCAGACTGTCAAAATCTCTATCTGGCAGGGTACAAGCTCAATTGCATCCTATACCGTCCCGTGGCATACAGTCCACATGGACCTTACAGGGAAGCTTAGTGGTAAAAATGATCAGAAGGAGTATATAATCGTATCAATAGACGCGTTCACGAAGTTTGTTTCTTTGTCCAATACAGTGAGGCTGGATACAGAAAGTTGTATTAAGGCTTTAAAGTCCCTAATATCATTGTTTGGTTTCCCTTCTCGTCTGATTGCAGATCAGGGACGGAGTTTTTGTTGTACAGCATTCCGTGATTTCTGCTGTTAAAAATTGATTTACATTTGATCGCCACAGGCGCTAGTCGGGCCAATGGCCAAGTAGAGCGAGTTATGAGTACTCTAAAATCTGTGCTAACGGCGTACCTATTGTCGAAAATAAAAATGTTGTTGATATTGACCAAGTTAGAGAAATGGCAAAGCAAAACATGGAAAAGAATGCCTGTTATGATAAAGCTAGATTTGATAAATCTAAGGCTACTATTATAAGACACAAGGTCGGTGACTACGTATTGCTTAATAACGAAGAGAATTTTTGAGACGTATGCCAGAGAAGGGGATTGCCACAGAATTGGATGATGAGTGTGATGACGAAGAAGCCATGGAGCTTAATGATGAAGGTGGTGATGGAGATACCTCAGATCAAGCCGGTGAGGGCTGTGATTTTGAAAAAGAATGAAATTTTTAAAATGATCGCTGAATTGTTATTTGGCAGGCTTATGAATCAAACTGCGAGTTTATGATGGCCGGTTTGCCAGATATAAGCTGTGGGCTAAATGAACACACCTATTGACTGGCCAGTTTATCTTATGGATGACTGTGAGCAAGTTGATGACATGGTTAAAGAACATGATCGCTATATGGAAAAAAATATGAAGATAAGATATCAAAGATTAAGAGAAACTTTGAAATAATTTTGTTTGATTTTTATTTAATAAGAAAAAAAAATGTGAAACCATCTTGAACTTTATTTTTGTGTAGAACATAAGAGAATAAATTTTGTAAACCTACACTCCCGAGGACGTGAGATAGGTCAGGAAGGACGTGTCGCATATTGTTTTGGAAATTCAAATTACAACGATTATTTGTTGGTACACTCTTGTTTTACTTCTTATTGTTTCTCGGTTCTTTCGTGCGAGACGGATAGGCAATTCCATGAGCGCAGTCTGAGCGTGGGCGTGAGTGAGACAAATAGTGTTCGTCATAACTCACCACACTATGCGTGTGTATTCGAGGGTAAAGGAAATGAGAAGAAACGAACGTGAGTTCGAGCGGCAGACTAAAAAGTGAAGCTAGAGATCATGCCACGCGCCAGAAAACGCTTCGCCGAAAGTCCAGTCGAGGACTTTGATACTGGATCTTCGTCATCAGAAGTGGGATTACCTCCGCCTCCATCCAATGACGCAAATCTCCTAGCTATCCTGGAATTGCAAAATCGTAATTTCGCCGAACTGATAAAACAAGTGCAGTGCTCTCAAAATGAGCCAAAAGATATCAAAACCATTGCACTGCCAAAGTTCAACCCCGATCGTGCAGGATCAGACGCGCTGTCCTGGTGTTCAACAGTCGACTACATTTTGTCTGAAAATCAGCTCGTGGGTAGCGCTCTTGTAATGGCGCTCAGCAAATCACTGGAAGGCACCGCATCACACTGGCTCTCGCAGACATGTTTTTCCGGCATTACATGGACGCAGTTCCGAGAATTCTTTTGGCAACATTTTTCTGGAACGGAGACTTTGGCCGCCACCGTTATGAATTTGCTAAATGGACGCCCAAATGAAGGAGAGTGCTTGTCGTTGTATGGGAGTAGAATGGTCACATCCCTTATGGCCCGCTGGAATTCGCTCAGCGTCGAGCAAATTGTAGTATCCGTTACGTTGGCACACGCAGCTGGGGTAGATAAAAGATTGCGCCGTTTGTTCTTTACCACGGATATCCAAACCAGAAACGAGCTGCATCAGGAACTCAAAGCCTTTTCGTTTGACGCCAGACAGAGCCACGTAGAGACAACGTACCAGTACTACAAGGAAAAAGAATCAGCGCTATGCCTCACATCACGTGTTACAACTGTGGCAAACCCGGCCACAAGAAGACGGAATGTCGATTTAATAAGATATCAACGATTAAGAGAAACTTTGAAATAATTTTGTTTGATTTTTATTTAATAAGAAAAAAAAATGTGAAACCATCTTGAACTTTATTTTTGTGTAGAACATAAGAGAACAAATTTTGTAAACCTACACTCCCGAGGACGTGAGATAGGTCAGGAAGGACGTGTCGCATATTGTTTTGGAAATTCAAATTACAACGATTATTTGTTGGTACACTCTTGTTTTACTTCTTATTGTTTCTCGGTTCTTTCGTGCGAGACGGATACGCAATTCCATGAGCGCAGTCTGAGCGTGGGCGTGAGTGAGACAAATATTGTTAGTCATAACTCACCACACTATGTGTGTGTATTCGAGGGTAAAGGAAATGAAAAGGAAGGAACGTGAGTTCGAGCGGCAGAATAAAAAGTGAAGCTAGAGATCATGCCACGCGCCAGAAAACGCTTCGCCGAAAGTCCAGTCGAGGACTTTGATACTGGATCTTCGTCATCAGAAGTGGGATTACCTCCGCCTCCATCCAATGACGCAAATCTCCTAGCTATCCTGGAATTGCAAAATCGTAATTTCGCCGAACTGATAAAACAAGTGCAGTGCTCTCAAAATGAGCCAAAAGATATCAAAACCATTGCACTGCCAAAGTTCAACCCCGATCGTGCAGGATCAGACGCGCTGTCCTGGTGTTCAACAGTCGACTACATTTTGTCTGAAAATCAGCTCGTGGGTAGCGCTCTTGTAATGGCGCTCAGCAAATCACTGGAAGGCACCGCATCACACTGGCTCTCGCAGACATGTTTTTCCGGCATTACATGGACGCAGTTCCGAGAATTCTTTTGGCAACATTTTTCTGGAACGGAGACTTTGGCCGCCACCGTTATGAATTTGCTAAATGGACGCCCAAATGAAGGAGAGTGCTTGTCGTTGTATGGGAGTAGAATGGTCACATCCCTTATGGCCCGCTGGAATTCGCTCAGCGTCGAGCAAATTGTAGTATCCGTTACGTTGGCACACGCAGCTGGGGTAGATAAAAGATTGCGCCGTTTGTTCTTTACCACGGATATCCAAACCAGAAACGAGCTGCATCAGGAACTCAAAGCCTTTTCGTTTGACGCCAGACAGAGCCACGTAGAGACAACGTACCAGTACTACAAGGAAAAAAAATCAGCGCTATGCCTCACATCACGTGTTACAACTGTGGCAAACCCGGCCACAAGAAGACGGAATGTCGATTTAATAAAGAGACAACCCAGCGTCAGCAGCCCCGTAATCAACAATCTGGATATACTGGAGGAAGAGATCGATCATCCGTCATCTGTTACAAATGTGGAAAAGCTGGACATGTATCTACTGTCTGCCCGGATCGTCCGCCAGTCAAAAGCAACACCATCAAAGGTGTGATTATATGCACCGTACTTGAGCCCTTAGGAACTTTACTGCAGTCTGGTGAGTCGTTCCAATTTTACTTCGACTCCGGAGCCGAATGCACACTCAGGCACTAGAATAAACAACGTAGTGACATTAAGGGGTATAGGTGGTAACTCCGTTTGTAGCACTTTACAGATTATGGCAAATGTTTTGATTTGTGAGCGTTCATCTGAAATCTTATTTCACGTAGTTTTAGATATTCATATTAAATACGAAGCTTTGATTGGTCGTGAAATTTTGAGCCAGGGCATCGTCGTGACAATTACATCAAGCGCGCTTACTTTATTTTGTGAAAAGTCTATATTACCTGTCGCAGTCTCCAAATTTACTCCTGATCTGGCCGATGTTGACACCGATTTGCATGGACCAGATGAAGATAGACTGCTATCAATATTACAAAAATTCTCAAATTCATTCATTAACGGTATTCCACAGAGCCGCGTGATAACGGGACAGCTAGAAATTCGCTTGATTGATAGACATTTTATTCAAGAGCTGTTGGATGCGAACATTATAAGACCAAGTTCCTCTCCTTTTGCGAGTCCAATGTTAAATGTCCGAAAGAAAAATGGAACAGATCGTCTCTGACTATCGGGAGCTTAATGCCAATACTGTTTCCGACAAGTATCCGTTGCCACTTATATCGGACCAGATAGCTAGGTTGAGTGGGGCTAGGTTTTTCACGTGCATTGATATGGTTTTCATCAGATTCCAATACATGCTAACTCTATCGAACGGCTTTTGTAACTCCAGAAGGACAGTACGAGTACTTGGCTATGCCTTTTGGTCTTAAAAGTGCGCCTTCGATATTCCAAAGGGCTATTAATCGTGCCTTAGGTGATCTGGATTATAAATATGCCATTGTTTATATGGACGATGTAATGATAGTCGCACGTACAAATGAAGAAGCTTTTGAGCGATTACAAATCACCCTGCAAACACTAGCCCAAGCAGGATTTTCTTTCAACATAAAGAAATGTTCCTTTCTAAAAACTTGTGTCGAATATTTAGGTTTTGAAGTTAGAGCAGGTGAGATCCGACCGAATCCTGGGCAAATACGATCTCTAGTAGACTTACCGCCCCCGCAATCCGTCACTCAACTGAGACAATTTATTGGACTGGTCTCGTATTTTCGTCAGTTTATACCTAAGTTTTCACAGTTGCTAAAACCCCTCTATGTTCTTTCTTCAAAAAGTATAACATTTTTATGGAAATTAGAGCATCAGCAGATACGACAGGAAGTGATTCGTATCCTGACTATTGAACCCCTTCTGACTATTTTCGATCCCCTATTCCCTATTGAACTTCATATAGATGCGAGTGCTGATGGCTATGGCGCAATTTTGTTACATAAAATCGAACCCAAGCCTAGAGTTATCGACTACTTTAGTAAACGGACCTCGCCAGCGGAATCGCGTTATCATTCATACGAACTGGAAACACTTGCAATTTACAATGCTATTAAGCATTTTCGCCATTACCTACAGGGTCGAAATTTCGTCGTGTTTACTGACTGCAATTCGCTCAAAGCCTCTCGCACAAAAGTAGAACTAACCCCTAGAGTTCATAGGGGGTGGTCATACATGCAATCTTTTGAGTTTGATATTCAGTATAGGCCAGGTGAAAGAATGGCTCACGTAGATTTTCTGTACAGAAATCCTATATCAAAAGATTGCGTCAAGTCAAAAGGTACAATGGAAAAACATATAGATTTGACAGAGATCACTGACAATTGCTTGTTATCTGAGCAGCAACGCGACGAGGAAACGTCGTCTATTGTTTCTGAATTGCGTAGCGATGATCTTGCTGAGGATTTGGCCGAAACATATGAATTAAGGGCAGAAACACTATATAGAAAAATTCAAAGGAATGGGAAAACTCGTTGCCTCCCTATTATCCCATAGCCGTTTAGGTGGTCTGCCGTTAATAATGTGCACGAGTCCAATATGCACCTTGGGTGGGAGAAAACCCTTGAGAAAATGTATGAGTATTATTGGTTCGAAAGGATGTCCAAGTTTGTTCGCAAATTTGTCGACAACTGTATTACATGCAGACTGTCAAAATCTCTATCTGGCAGGGTACAAGCTCAATTGCATCCTATACCGTCCCGTGGCATACAGTCCACATGGACCTTACAGGGAAGCTTAGTGGTAAAAATGATCAGAAGGAGTATATAATCGTATCAATAGACGCGTTCACGAAGTTTGTTTCTTTGTCCCATACAGTGAGGCTGGATACAGAAAGTTGAAATGAAATGTTGTTGATATTGACCAAGTTAGAGAAATGGCAAAGCAAAACATGGAAAAGAATGCCTGTTATGATAAAGGTAGATTTGATAAATCTAAGGCTACTATTATAAGACACAAGGTCGGTGACTACGTATTGCTTAATAACGAAGAGAGTCATCACACAAAACTAGACCCTAAGTTTAGAGGACCATTCTTAGTGACCGAAATATTAGAAGGAGATCGGTATAGACTTAAGGTGTTAAATAATAATAGGACATATAAATATTCTCACGAATTTTTGAGACGTATGACAGAGAAGGGGATTGCCACAGAATTGGATGATGAGTGTGATGACGAAGAAGCCATGGAGCTTAATGATGAAGGTGGTGATGGAGATACCTCAGATCAAGCTTGTGAGGGCTGTGATTTTGAAAAAGAATGAAATTTTTAAAATGATCGGTGCATTGTTATTTGGCAGGCTTATGAATCAAACTGCGAGCTGTTTATGATGGCCGATTTGCCCAGATATAAGCTGTGGGCTAAATGAACACACCTATTGACTGGCCAGTTTATCTAATGGATGACTGTGTGCAAGTTGATGACATGGTTGAAGAACATGATCGCTATATGGAAAAAAATGAAGATAAAATATAAACGAATAAGAGAAACTTTGAAATAATTTTGTTTGATTTTTATTTAATAAGAAAAAAAAAGTGAAACCATCTTGAACTTTAATTTTGTGTAAAACATATTCTCTTAAGTTTTGTAAACCTACACTCCCGAGGACGTGAGATAGGTCAGGAAGGCCGTGTCGCATATTGTTTTGGAAATTCAAATTATAACGATTATTTGTTGGTACACTCTTGTTTTACTTCTTATTGTTTCTCGGTTCTTTCGTGCGAGACGGATAAGCAATTCCATGAGCGTAGTCTGAGCGTGGGCGTGAGTGAGACAAATAGTGTTCGTCATAACTCACCACACTATGCGTGTGTATTCGAGGGTAAAGGAAATGAGAAGGAACGAACGTGAGTTCGAGCGGCAGACTAAAAAGTGAAGCTAGAGATCATGCCACGCGCCAGAAAACGCTTCGCCGAAAGTCCAGTCGAGGACTTTGATACTGGATCTTCGTCATACATATATCGAGCTGCTTGACACCATTCAAAGGTTTCCAGGACCTTAAAATAGAGATTGTAAAATAAAAATAACATTTTAAGTTTTAGAATTCCCACATAGTCTAGTTTCGAACATAACCTTTGAACGGAACATAAGATTTTAAAAAATAAGGTGTTATTTGACGCTTATAGGGGCATAATCTGCGAAATTTATTCCTTAAGGTCTGAAAAAACAATACTTTCTTAAAGTTCTTTTCAATTTCCATTGTTTTTACCAAAGCAATTACTATTGACATTAAATTCCTTTTTGATTTTACGATACATTTTGGTGGTGTATCATCAGACATGGAGAAACATCGTTGTTCAAGGACATTGATGTTGTTTTTGATGTTTTTTGCGAAAAACATCGATTTTTCATCGATTCGATGTTTTACATACAAAATAAGCAGTTTTTGTGTAGTATACTTTTATTTTATTTTAATTTGTAATCTTTAAAAATAAAAATGTAATAATTAATAATTTTTAATTCACTTTTTAAAAAAAGAATAAAAGAAAACCAAATTAAAATAAAATTGTTCATTATATACATGGTCCACTTCGGTAGTATATTGAAATATCATTACTTTGTAAATAAAATTTAAACAAAAAAAACAAATTTAATATCATTGTTCAGTATATACATGATCCAAAAAAATAACTCTTATCAGGGATATTGAATTATCCCTACTATGCTGTCACAAACAAAAGTAACTAAGATAACAATATTCTGTTAATAATTTATAATTATATTATATGAAGTACATATGTACTTATGGGCAAACATCGATGTTGCACCGGTAAATACGATGTTGGCGATGTTTCGAAAACATCGATGTGATCGATGCTGGCACCTCTAATATATAGTTCGCATTCGGAGACAGCTTAGCACAAAGAAAATCAATGTTATAAACACTTTATTGAAAACATTAAGCTTAACTTATTTACTTCAGCCATAGTTTAAGATGTTTTGCTGTATGTTGTGTCCCGTTTCCATTTGTTCCCTGTAACTTTCTCAAAAACTGTGTTTGCGCCAATAGGAAAATTGTATGGTATGTCCGTTTTTTTCGAGGGGAAAATGTACAGGAAATTTTTTCGAAGTCCCCCTGAATTTTCCCTACACCTTATACTTATTTTTCATGGAACTTTCTCGTTTCCCATCGGAAATTCGCGATTTTTCCAGGGACTTTCCCGTGCAAAGGAAACGTCCCAGGGAAATCGCGTCGGATATTCGCGATTTTTCCAGGGACTTTCAACTTTTCAAATATTGAATTTAAAATACATACATATTAATTTACTTTTAACTTTATTTTATTTAAATTGTATTATTAAAATGTTCTGTTGAATAACAACTATTATTTGCAAGTCTATGTTTTTTTTAATAATTTGCCTTTAATGTTTAACATCGCTTTTTGGTCCGGGTCCTCGGAATCCCTTTCCAACGCTCCTGAAAAAAAATAAAGGCATGTGCTTAAAAATATGTGTTTTACTTGTATATTTACCTTTTCAAATTGTTTAATACCCTTTCTGGGATTTCATCACGCCACTTTCGGGTAACCGAACCATCATTTTTTGGGTTATGTTATAAAACCCATAAAAAATCTCAAAAAAGGGACGATCTTTAAACGCGAATCAACGCACAACATATTCAACTTAAGAAAGCCCTTACCTGACTTGATTTTTTTCAAAAAATATTACTTTTATAAATAAATCTTTCTGCTTCTCTTTTCATAACTCAAAAAGGGTAATATCCGAAGATCTGCCTCTCATTTTTTGCCGAACGCGCGTTCGTCGGAAGTCTTTCTCTGCTGACTTCGACAGCAGCATACAGTTTTAGGCAGAAAAAAAACAAAACAGCTTTTTGCGCTTGGCAGCGGGACTGCAGAACTGAAGAGTTTAAAGAATTTTCCTACATCACTCTAAACAGCAGTCTTAATAGTTACGAAATTACTCTTTAATTTCAGAAATCATACATCACGCGTGAATTCTCAGTGGCAGGTCACACCATAGCATTCCATTCCATATAAACCCTACTTCGAGAAGTTCGCATTTTCACGGGTGATAGCTTCAAATGACAATCATGATTTAACGCATGCCTTCTACTTATTTGGCAAGGCATGACTCAGGACACGAACACTGATATGTTTTCTATTCTTATTTGAGTATATTGTCAAGTAATAACACTGAAATCAAATATACTCGTAAGTCTTAAACATATTTTAGTTATGTATTGTTGAAGTAAGAGTTATTTTGCCTGCTGAAATGTCACTCAGAGTTGACTCCAAAGGGTATATACAGAATTACAAATTTTTAGTGACGGCCCGATCATAGCAAATCATAAAAGAATTGCATTCCAAGACTTTACAAATTTTAACTGATTTTGGAAGAAAAGGCAGTGGCAGTGAACATTTAGAAAATTAGAGCTGTTGGTAAAGGTGGGGAGTCTTATAAGTTTATTTTTATGTTTATTCTCACAGAAACAATAAATAAATAAATAAACGAGACCTCTTTTTTACTAAAGTACTAGGACCAAAGCTAATGGCTTGAGATGTTCATTACTCATAGAGTAAAAGAGTACACTTTATTTGTCAGAAAGTATATAACAAGTAGAAGTATGATAATTTTTCAAATCAAACCCATTAGGTATATATATTCTTGATCAAGATCACTAGCCGATTCGACCTAGCCATGTCCCTCTGTCCGTCCGTTCGTATGAAAGATGACTAACTACGCACCGCACTTTTGTTACGCAAATATAACGCAAATACAAACCGCGCAAAACTGTGACGCTAGGAAAACAAATTTGAATGAAACGTATTAGTATCGTCAGTACCTATCGACTGCCATAAAAAAAAGTTTTCCACGATCGCCACATCCTCTATCTGTCCAATTTTATTAAATTAATTTCGATTAGGTTAATGTAAACTTTAAATTATGAAAAACATTGGTGGGAGCGCTGAACGGAGATTCTCGCTCTTTGCTTTACAAGTCTCTCCATTGTGACCAGCTGTTCATTGACATGAGAAAGAAAGATGAGGAATACCGTTTACCCAGTGGCACACAGTTACATAACTATTTTTTTTATCGTAGCCCTTACCCTAACTGATCACGTAATAGAAACTATATAATAGGTCGAATCACCAATTGGATGGGTTAGGTCAAGTTCAATATAACATTGATAAATTTATCATATGTTTTTTTTTTTTGTGTACCTTTTGTAAACTAGTTTAGCTAAGCACAAATGGCTAGTGAAAAAAATAATTCAAATATTGCTTGTCCTTAAGTATTTTTTCAAATATCATTATACTTTTTTCATATCCAAGGTACAATATAATTTTAAATATTAGGCAACCCTAGTGTATTTACAGTGTAGATGACATAGCCATTTTTACCATTTGTTAAAATACTTCCTGTGCTATTTATAGAGTATTTGGCGTTAACAACAACTATTTTCATCTCAGACCAAATTAATTTATATTTTTAGTCATTGTTCAACGCATCGCGGGCATTACATTAACTATCGCAATGAATTGGACAATACTTATTGCTACATTTATAAACTTTTTGACATTGTCCACCCAAATTCAACAATTTGAAGTCAGCGGTGTTCGAGCAGAACTAATACCGGACCACTTTTATAAAGCCATCGAAAAGTCAGATAGCAGTAAACAAAATCTCCAAATCAAGTTACAACACTTCTTGGAAAGAATACACAAAAATTTGACAGTGACGACTTTGTTTAGTGATTCCGAAAATAATGTTACAAGCGTAGAAAACATTATCCTTCGCTTGCAAGAATTATCAACATTTTTTTTACAAATCTTCAATAAGTACATAATCATTTTCTACTGATAGTTTTTTGTTTTTTGAAATGTCAAAAAATTCAAGTCGCGAACTATTATTAAGACTAAGGCAAATTCCAACAGCTTAACCATCATTAGTAAAAATTTATCTTACAAACTACTTTGCTGAAATGGAATTCTTTCACACTATACTTTCAGAAATCATTGACGAAGCAATGGAATATAGTTTAGAAACCCTTAGAGCTATTGAAAAAATATTTTCCTACTACGCTGATACTCAAAATAATATTTTAGAAATTTGGAAATTGAAGCTCAATTTGGATTGCTACAATATATTTACATGTAAAAACTAAAAAAGACGGCTTTTCGGAATTACGATTTCGTCGAAAGGCTACAATGCAAGATAATACATTAAAATCGACAACCAATATTTTTTTTTACGTTTATACAAATTTATATTATTTAGAGAAAAAGTATAGCTGAAATGGAAACACCTTTTATATACTCATATTTTTTTATAATGACAAAGAGTAGAATCTAAAAATAATTTTTTGTGCGCACCTGACAGCATTTTATTTCAATAAATAAGACTTCTGCATATGTAAATCCAACAACTCTGATACTTGCTTTATAGGGATATTGTGTATAATAGATAAGCGAATACGTTTCCAATTCAATTAAATATGTGAAACAAAAACCCCTATAAAAAGATTTAAAAAAAATATCGCACCTTAAAGAAACCAAAGTTCTGACACCAACTTTTGTGACCAAAAACAATTTTACATTCGAAAAAATAAATAACCAATTTATAAAGATTTGTAAGGTTTTATTCCTACGAACATTTTATGTTCTACGCTCTATATATCTATTTTTCATTGACACAGTCGTCTGTCTGTCCGTGTGCTATAAAGCTATAAGACAAGTTTTTCACGTCAATGCGCCTTGTCAATTCTAACGCCCACAGCCGCTCTTGAAAAATTGTCCGTATGAAAGCTGATATTTCAGTAATTATAAAAGCTAATATTGACATTTAATATACTAGTTTAGAAGGCGGTCATGTCTGATCGTTTTTATCAGCAGTCTTTAACACTGCGCCGACTTTTCTGCTTACGTCGACAAAAGCACAGAGTTTTTTTTTTTTGTCTGCTTATATGTATGTCAAACACTGCTTACTCCATTTCCGCAGAATTGAAATTTCTTAGTGACCCTTTAGTTCCAAGGAAAATTGTATAGGATGTCCGTTTATTCCGAAGGGAAAATGCAAAGGGGATTTTTTCGAAGTCCCTTCGGTTTCCCCTGTTCCTTATACTCATTTGTTGTATGGCCTGTTTCCTGCAAAGGAAACGTCCCAGGAAAATCCCTTCGGAAATTCGCGATTCCTGTGAAATCCCTTACAAGGGACACGTTCCATGGAAAACCCATCGGAATTTCACGATTTTTCCAAGGACTTTCACCTGCAAGGAAACTCCCCAGGGAAATCCTAGCGATTTTTTCATCACTTTCCACCTTTCCAAAAATTCAATTTAAAATACATACATATTAATTTACTTTTCATTATGTTTTTGTTAAATTATATAATTTAAATCTATGTTTTTTGAGCTAATTTGTTTTTAATGTTTTTCATAGCTTTGCTTAAACATTTGTCCAGGTGCAGGGAATCCCTTTCCAACGCTCCTGGGAAAAATAAATTCATGTGCTTAAAAATATACTGTTTAAAGACCTTTGAGGGATTTCATTTTTGGGTTATGTTATAAAACCTATAAAAATTTTAAAAAGGCACTTTTTTAAACGTGGATCAATGCACAACATTTTCAACTTAAGGAATCACTTACCTGACTTGATTTATTTCAAAAAATATTACTTATATAAATAAATTAAAATAAGTCGCAGTGAAACATTTAAACAGTCGCTGCTTCTCTTTTCATAGCTCAAACAGAATACACCAGGTCTTTTTCTTCTTTCTGAACATATCGGAGACGAAACATAACGGAGAGACGCAAAAAAGAGCACCGACCGAAGGTTGCTCTTTGAGAGCAGAGGGCAAGCAGATTATAAGACACAAAAAGAGAGGGTAATATCCGAAGATCTGCCTCTCTTTTTTTGGCGAACGCGCGTTCGCCGGAAGACTTTAACGCTGCTCCGAATTCTCTGCTGACTTCGACAGCAGCATACAGTTTTAGGCAGAAAAAAAATAAAACAGCTCTTTGCGCTCGGCGGCGGGACTGCAGAACTGAAAGGTTTAAAGAATTTTCCTACATCACTCCGGACAGCAGTCTTAATAGTTACGAAATTACCCTTTAGTTTCAAAAATACATCACGCGTGAATTCCCAGTGGCAGGTCAACTGTCACGCCATAGCATTCCATTCCATACAAACCCTAATTCGGGTTGTTCGCATTTTCACAGGTGACAGCTTCAAATGACAATCGTGGTTTAACGCATGCCTTCTATTTGTTTGGCAAGGCATGACTCAGGACACGGACATTGATTTGTTTTCTATCCTTTTCTGTTTCTACTTTGTCGGATTTTTAACCAACTTATTTGAGTATATTGTCTGTTCACTATTTGTTAGGGTAGTTCAGGATGTCAAGTAATAACACTGAAATAAAATATAAGTCTTAAACATATTTTAGTTATGTATTGTTGAAGTGAGAGTTGTTTTGCCTGCTGAAATGTCACTCAGAGTTGCCTCCAAAGGGTATATACAGAATTACAAATTTTTAGTGACGGCCCGATCATAGCAAATCATAAAAGAATTGCATTCCAAGACTTTACAAATTTTAACTGATTTTGGGAGAAAAGGCAGTGGCAGTGAACATTTAGAAAATTAGAGCTGTTGATAAAGGTGAGGAGTCTTATAAGTTTATTTTTATGTTTATTCTCACAGAAAAAATAAATGAACCGAGACCTCTTTTTTACTAAAGTACTAGGACCAAAGCTAATGGCTTGAGATGTTCATTACTCATAGAGTAAAAGAGTACACTTTATTTGTCAGAAAGTATATAACACGTAGAAGTATGATAATTTTTCAAATCAAACCCATTAGGTATATATATTCTTGATCAAGATCACTAGCCGATTCGACCTAGCCATGTCCCTCTGTCCGTCCGTTCGTATGAAAGATGACTAACTACGCAGCGCACTTTTGTTACGCAAATATAACGCAAATACAAACCGCGCAAAACTGTGACGCTAGGAAAACAAATTTGAATGAAACGTATTAGTATCGTCAGTACCTATCGACTGCCATAAAAAAAGTTTTCCACGATCGCCACATCCTCTATCTGTCCAATTTTATTAAATTAATTTCGATTAGGTTAATGTAAACTTTAAATTATGAAAAACATTGGTGGGAGCGCTGAACGGAGATTCTCGCTCTTTGCTTTACAAGTCTCTCCATTGTGACCAGCTGTTCATTGACATGAGAAAGAAAGATGAGGAATACCGTTTACCCAGTGGCACACAGTTACATAACTATTTTTTTTATCGTAGCCCTTACCCTAACTGATCACGTAATAGAAACTATATAATAGGTCGAATCACCAATTGGATGGGTTAGGTCAAGTTCAATATAACATTGATAAATATATCATATGTTATTTTTTTTTGTGTACCTTTTGTAAACTAGTTTAGCTAAGAAAAAATGGCTAGTGAAAAAAATAATTCAAATATTGCTTGTCCTTAAGTAATTTTTCAAATGTCATTATACTTTTTTCATATCCTAGGTACAATATAATTTTAAATATTAGGCAACCCTAGTGTATTTACAGTGTAGATGATATAGCCATTTTTACCATTTGTTAAAATACTTCCTGTGCTATTTATAGAGTATTTGGCGTTAAAAACAACTATTTTCATCTCAGACCAAAGTAATTTATATTTTTAGTCATTGTTCAACGCATCGCGGGCATTACATTAACTATCGCAATGAATTGGACAATACTTATTGCTACATTTATAAACTTTTTGACATTGTCCACCCAAATTCAACAATTTAAAGTCAGCGGTGTTCGAGCATAACTAATACCGGACCACTTTTTTAAAGCCATCGAAAAGTCAGATAGCAGTAAACAAAATCTGCAAATCACGTTACAACACTTCTTGGAAAGAATACACAAAAATTTGACAGTGACGACATTATTTAGTGATTTCGAAAGTAATGTTACAAGCGTAGAAAACATTATCCTTCGCTTGCAAGAATTATCAACATTTTTTTACAAATCTTCAATAAGTACAAAATCATTTTCTACTGATAGTTTTTTGTTTTTTGAAATGTCAAAAAATTCAAGTCGCGAACTTTCACACTATACTTTCAGAAATCATTGACGAAGCAATGGAATATAGTTAAGAAACCCTTGAAGCTATTGAAAAAATATTTTCCTACTACGCTGATACTCAAAATATTATTTTAGAAAATTGGAAATTGAAGCTCAATTTGGATTGCTACAAGCTCTATGTTGAGTTTTTACAACATTATTCAGCCAAGGTATTTAAATGTGCCGCTGGGGATAATCTTCAAGTGGTTTATGATGTGTATTCTGTGACAAAGCTTAATGTCAAATATATTATGGCACAGCTTGAGTTCCGCATCCAACGTCTTTTCAAATTGCTTTATGAATAGAGTTTTACTACACGATGTAAATTTGTCTTCAGCGCGGAACGAGATTTTAGAATTTTATTTAGCAAACTTGCCGACTTAGAAATATATTTACATGTAAAAACTAAAAAAGACAGCTTTTCGGCATTACGATTTCGTCGAAAGGCTACAATGCAAGATAAAACATTAAAATCGACAATTAACAATTGTATCCCCATTGGGTTTCCACATAGTCAAATGTCATTTGATCTAAATAAATGCTTTTATTTCCTATAAACAAAAAATAAATAATGTACATAATAATGTAATTATAATAATAAATACACTTGACCAATATTTTTTTTTACGTTTATACAAATTTATATTATTTAGAGAAAAAGTATAGCTGAAATGGAAACACCTTTTATATACTCATATTTTTTTTTAATGACAAAGAGTAGAATCTAATAATAATTTTTTGTGCGCACCTGACAGCATTTTATTTCAATAAATAAGACTTCTGCATATGTAAATCCAACAACTCTGATACTTGCTTTAAAGGGATATTGTGTAGATAAGCGAATACGTTTCCAATTCAATTAAATATGTGAAACAAAAACCCCTATGAAAAGATTTAAAAAAAATATCGCACCTTAAAGAAACCATAGTTCTGACACCAACTTTTGTGACCAAAAACAATTTTACATTCGAAAAAATAAATAACCAATTTATAAAGATTTGTAAGGTTTTATTCCTACGAACATTTTATGTTCTACGCTCTATATATCTATTTTTCATTGACACAGTCGTCTGTCTGTCCGTGTGCTATAAAGCTATAAGACAAGTTTTTCACGTCAATGCGCCTTGTCAATTCTAACGCCCACAGCCGCTCTTGAAAAATTGTGACATTTAATATACTAGTTTAGAAGGCGGTCATGTCTGATCGTTTTTATCAGCAGTCTTTAACACTGCGCCGACTTTTCTGCTTACGTCGACAAAGGCACAGTGTTTTTGTCTGCTTATATGTATGTCAAACACTGCTTACTCCATTTCCGCAGAATTGAAATTTCTTAGTGACCCTTTAGTTCCAAGGAAAATTGTATAGGATGTCCGTTTATTCCGAAGGGAAAATGCAAAGGGGATTTTTTCGAAGTCCCTTCGGTTTCCCCTGTTCCTTATACTCATTTGTTGTATGGCCTGTTTCCTGCAAAGGAAACGTCCCAGGAAAATCCCTTCGGAAATTCGCGATTCCTGTGAAATCCCTTACAAGGGACACGTTCCATGGAAAACCCATCGGAATTTCACGATTTTTCCAAGGACTTTCACCTGCAAGGAAACTCCCCAGGGAAATCCTAGCGATTTTTTCATCACTTTCCACCTTTCCAAAAATTCAATTTAAAATACATACATATTAATTTACTTTTCATTATGTTTTTGTTAAATTATATAATTTAAATCTATGTTTTTTGAGCTAATTTGTTTTTAATGTTTTTCATAGCTTTGCTTAAACATTTGTCCAGGTGCAGGGAATCCTTTTCCAACGCTCCTGGGAAAAATAAATTCATGTGCTTAAAAATATGTGTTTTACTTGTATATTTACCATTTCATACTGTTTAAAGACTTTTGAGGGATTTCATTTTTGGGTTATGTTATAAAACCTATAAAAATTTAAAAAAGGCACTTTTTTAAACGTGGATCAACGCACAACATTTTCAACTTAAGGAATCACTTACCTGACTTGATTTATTTCAAAAAATATTACTTATATAAATAAACTAAAATAAGTCGCAGTGAAACATTTAAACAGTCGCTGCTTCTCTTTTCATAGCTCAAACAGAATACACCAGGTCTTTTTCTTCTTTCTGAACATAACGGAGACGAAACATAACGGAGAGACGCAAAAAAGAGCACCGACCGAAGGTTGCTCTCTGAGAGCAGAGGGCAAGCAGATTATAAGACACAAAAAGAGAGGGTAATATCCGAAGATCTGCCTCTCTTTTTTTGGCGAGCGCGCGTTCGCCGGAAGACTTTTACGCTGCTCCGAATTCTCTGCTGACTTCGACAGCAGCATACAGTTTTAGGCAGAAAAAAAAATAAAACAGTTTTTTGCGCTCGGCGGCGGGACTGCAGAACTGAAAGGTTTAAAGAATTTTCCTACATCACTCCGGACAGCAGTCTTAATAGTAACGAAATTACCCTTTAGTTTCAAAAATACATCACGCGTGAATACCCTACTTCGGGTTGTTCGCATTTTCACAGGTTACAGCTTCAAATGACAATCGTGGTTTAACGCATGCCTTCTATTTATTTGGCAAGGCATGACTCAGGACACGGACATTGATTTGTTTTCTATACTTTTTTTAATTTATGTTTTTACTTTGTCGGATTTTTAACCTACTTATTTAAGTATATTGTCTGTTCACTATTTGTTGGGGTAGTTCAGGATGTCAAGTAATAACACTGAAATAAAATATAAGTCTTAAACATATTTTAGTTATGTATTGTTGAAGTGAGAGTTATTTTGCCTGCTGAAATGTCACTCAGAGTTGCCTCCAAAGGGTATATACAGAATTACAAATTTTTAGTGACGGCCCGATCATAGCAAATCATAAAAGTATTGCATTCCAAGACTTTACAAATTTTAAATGATTTTGGAAGAAAAGGCAGTGGCAGTGAACATTTAGAAAATTAGAGCTGTTGGTAAAGGTGGAAAGTCTTATCAGTTTATTTTTATGTTTATTCTCACAGAAAAAACAAATGGAACGATACCTCTTTTTTCCATACTTTGTTTACTAAAGTACTAGGACTAAAGCTAATGGCTTGGTTGTTCATCACTCATACAGTAAAAGAGTATACTTTATTTGTCAGAAAGTATAAAACACGTAGAAGTATGATAATTTCTCAAATCAAACCCATAAAACCCAAACCCCAAAACCCAAACGCCTACAAACCGCGCTAAACTGTGACGCTAGGAAAACAAATTTGAATGAAACGTATTAGTATCGTCAGTACCTGTCGATTGCAATAAAAAAAAGTTTTCCACGATCGCCACATCCTCTATCTGTCCAATGCTATCTGCTGTTCATTGACATGAGAAAGAAAGATGAGGAATACCGTTTACCCAGTGGCACACAGTTACATTACTATTTTTTTATCGTAGACCTTACCTTAACTGATCACGTAATAGAAACTATATTATAGGTCAAACCACCAATTGGATGGGTTAGGCCAAGTTCAATATAACATTGATAAATTTATCATATCTTTTTTTTTTGTGTACCTTTTGTAAACTAGTTTAGCTAAGAAAAAATGGCTAGTGAAAAAAATAATTCAAATATTGCTTGTCCTTAAGTAATTTTTCAAATATCATTATACTTTTTTCATATCCTAGGTACAATATAATTTTAAATATTAGGCAACCCTAGTGTATTTACAGTGTAGATGACATAGCCATTTTTACCATTTGTTAAAATACTTCCTGTGCTATTTATAGAGTATTTGGCGTTAACAACAACTATTTTCATCTCAGACCAAATTAATTTATATTTTTAGTCATTGTTCAACGCATCGCGGGCATTACATTAACTATCGCAATGAATTGGACAATACTTATTGATACATTTATAAACTTTTTGACATTGTCCACCCAAATTCAACAATTTAAAGTCAGCGGTGTTCGAGCATAACTAATACCGGACCACTTTTTTAAAGCCATCGAAAAGTCAGATAGCAGTAAACAAAATCTGCAAATCACGTTACAACACTTCTTGGAAGGAATACACAAAAATGATTGAAAAATTGACAGTGACGACATTGTTTAGTGATTCCGAAAATAATGTTACAAGCGTAGAAAACATTATCCTCCGCTTGCAAGAATTATCAACATTTTTTTACAAATCTTCAATAAGTACAAAATCATTTTCTACTGATAGTTTTTTGTTTTTTGAAATGTCAAAAAATTCAAGTCGCGAACTATTATTAAGACTAAGGCAAATTCCAACAGCTCAACCATCATTAGTAAAAATTTATCTTAAAAACTACTTTGCTGAAATGGAATTCTTTCACACTATACTTTCAGAAATCATTGACGAAGCAATGGAATATAGTTTAGAAACCCTTAGAGCTATTGAAAAAATATTTTCCTACTACGCTGATACTCAAAATATTATTTTAGAAAATTGGAAATTGAAGCTCAATTTGGATTGCTACAAGCTCTATGTTGAGTTTTTACAACATTATTCAGCCAAGGTATTTAAATGTGCCGCTGGGGATAATCTTCAAGTGGTTTATGATGTGTATTCTGTGACAAAGCTTAATGTCAAATATATTATGGCACAGCTTGAGTTCCGCATCCAACGTCTTTTCAAATTGCTTTATGAATAGAGTTTTACTACACGATGTAAATTTGTCTTCAGCGCGGAACGAGATTTTAGAATTTTATTTAGCAAACTTGCCGACTTAGAAATATATTTACATGTAAAAACTAAAAAAGACAGCTTTTCGGCATTACGATTTCGTCGAAAGGCTACAATGCAAGATAAAACATTAAAATCGACAATTAACAATTGTATCCCCATTGGGTTTCCACATAGTCAAATGTCATTTGATCTAAATAAATGCTTTTATTTCCTATAAACAAAAAATAAATAATGTACATAATAATGTAATTATAATAATAAATACACTTGACCAATATTTTTTTTTACGTTTATACAAATTTATATTATTTAGAGAAAAAGTATAGCTGAAATGGAAACACCTTTTATATACTCATATTTTTTTTTAATGACAAAGAGTAGAATCTAATAATAATTTTTTGTGCGCACCTGACAGCATTTTATTTCAATAAATAAGACTTCTGCATATGTAAATCCAACAACTCTGATACTTGCTTTAAAGGGATATTGTGTAGATAAGCGAATACGTTTCCAATTCAATTAAATATGTGAAACAAAAACCCCTATGAAAAGATTTAAAAAAAATATCGCACCTTAAAGAAACCATAGTTCTGACACCAACTTTTGTTACCAAAAACAATTTTACATTCGAAAAAATAAATAACCAATTTATAAAGATTTGTAAGGTTTTATTCCTACGAACATTTTATGTTCTACGCTCTATATATCTATTTTTCATTGACACAGTCGTCTGTCTGTCCGTGTGCTATAAAGCTATAAGACAAGTTTTTCACGTCAATGCGCCTTGTCAATTCTAACGCCCACAGCCGCTCTTGAAAAATTGTGACATTTAATATACTAGTTTAGAAGGCGGTCATGTCTGATCGTTTTTATCAGCGCCGACTTTTCTGCTTACGTCGACAAAGGCACAGTGTTTTTGTCTGCTTATATGTATGTCAAACACTGCTTACTCCATTTCCGCAGAATTGAAATTTCTTAGTGACCCTTTAGTTCCAAGGGGACAAGTCCTCGCGTACGGGGGAATTCCCCGGGACGCCCCATTGGAAAATTGTATAGGATGTCCGTTTATTCCGAAGGGAAAATGCAAAGGGGATTTTTTCGAAGTCCCTTCGGTTTCCCCTGTTCCTTATACTCATTTGTTGTATGGCCTGTTTCCTGCAAAGGAAACGTCCCAGGAAAATCACTTCGGAAATTCGCGATTCCTGTGAAATCCCTTACAAGGGACACGTTCCATGGAAAACCCATCGGAATTTCACGATTTTTCCAAGGACTTTCACCTGCAAGGAAACTCCCCAGGGAAATCCTAGCGATTTTTTCATCACTTTCCACCTTTCCAAAAATTCAATTTAAAATACATACATATTAATTTACTTTTCATTATGTTTTTGTTAAATTATATAATTTAAATCTATGTTTTTTGAGCTAATTTGTTTTTAATGTTTTTCATAGCTTTGCTTAAACATTTGTCCAGGTGCAGGGAATCCTTTTCCAACGCTCCTGGGAAAAATAAATTCATGTGCTTAAAAATATGTGTTTTACTTGTATATTTACCATTTCATACTGTTTAAAGACTTTTGAGGGATTTCATTTTTGGCTTATGTTATAAAACCTATAAAAATTTAAAAATGGCACTTTTTTAAACGTGGATCAACGCACAACATTTTCAACTTAAGGAATCACTTACCTGACTTGATTTATTTCAAAAAATATTACTTATATAAATAAACTAAAATAAGTCGCAGTGAAACATTTAAACAGTCGCTGCTTCTCTTTTCATAGCTCAAACAGAATACACCAGGTCTTTTTCTTCTTTCTGAACATAACGGAGACGAAACATAACGGAGAGACGCAAAAAAGAGCACCGACCGAAGGTTGCTCTCTGAGAGCAGAGGGCAAGCAGATTATAAGACACAAAAAGAGAGGGTAATATCCGAAGATCTGCCTCTCTTTTTTTGGCGAGCGCGCGTTCGCCGGAAGACTTTTACGCTGCTCCGAATTCTCTGCTGACTTCGACAGCAGCATACAGTTTTAGGCAGAAAAAAAAATAAAACAGTTTTTTGCGCTCGGCGGCGGGACTGCAGAACTGAAAGGTTTAAAGAATTTTCCTACATCACTCCGGACAGCAGTCTTAATAGTAACGAAATTACCCTTTAGTTTCAAAAATACATCACGCGTGAATACCCTACTTCGGGTTGTTCGCATTTTCACAGGTTACAGCTTCAAATGACAATCGTGGTTTAACGCATGCCTTCTATTTATTTGGCAAGGCATGACTCAGGACACGGACATTGATTTGTTTTCTATACTTTTTTTAATTTATGTTTTTACTTTGTCGGATTTTTAACCTACTTATTTAAGTATATTGTCTGTTCACTATTTGTTGGGGTAGTTCAGGATGTCAAGTAATAACACTGAAATAAAATATAAGTCTTAAACATATTTTAGTTATGTATTGTTGAAGTGAGAGTTATTTTGCCTGCTGAAATGTCACTCAGAGTTGCCTCCAAAGGGTATATACAGAATTACAAATTTTTAGTGACGGCCCGATCATAGCAAATCATAAAAGTATTGCATTCCAAGACTTTACAAATTTTAACTGATTTCGGAAGAAAAGGCAGTGGCAGTGAACATTTAGAAAATTAGAGCTGTTGGTAAAGGTGGAAAGTCTTATCAGTTTATTTTTATGTTTATTCTCACAGAAAAAACAAATGGAACGATACCTCTTTTTTCCATACTTCGTTTACTAAAGTACTAGGACTAAAGCTAATGGCTTGGTTGTTCATCACTCATACAGTAAAAGAGTATACTTTATTTGTCAGAAAGTATAAAACACGTAGAAGTATGATAATTTCTCAAATCAAACCCATAAAACCCAAACCCCAAAACCCAAACGCCTACAAACCGCGCTAAACTGTGACGCTAGGAAAACAAATTTGAATGAAACGTATTAGTATCGTCAGTACCTGTCGATTGCAATAAAAAAAAGTTTTCCACGATCGCCACATCCTCTATCTGTCCAATGCTATCTGCTGTTCATTGACATGAGAAAGAAAGATGAGGAATACCGTTTACCCAGTGGCACACAGTTACATTACTATTTTTTTATCGTAGACCTTACCTTAACTGATCACGTAATAGAAACTATATTATAGGTCAAACCACCAATTGGATGGGTTAGGCCAAGTTCAATATAACATTGATAAATTTATCATATCTTTTTTTTTTGTGTACCTTTTGTAAACTAGTTTAGCTAAGAAAAAATGGCTAGTGAAAAAAATAATTCAAATATTGCTTGTCCTTAAGTAATTTTTCAAATATCATTATACTTTTTTCATATCCTAGGTACAATATAATTTTAAATATTAGGCAACCCTAGTGTATTTACAGTGTAGATGACATAGCCATTTTTACCATTTGTTAAAATACTTCCTGTGCTATTTATAGAGTATTTGGCGTTAACAACAACTATTTTCATCTCAGACCAAATTAATTTATATTTTTAGTCATTGTTCAACGCATCGCGGGCATTACATTAACTATCGCAATGAATTGGACAATACTTATTGATACATTTATAAACTTTTTGACATTGTCCACCCAAATTCAACAATTTAAAGTCAGCGGTGTTCGAGCATAACTAATACCGGACCACTTTTTTAAAGCCATCGAAAAGTCAGATAGCAGTAAACAAAATCTGCAAATCACGTTACAACACTTCTTGGAAGGAATACACAAAAATGATTGAAAAATTGACAGTGACGACATTGTTTAGTGATTCCGAAAATAATGTTACAAGCGTAGAAAACATTATCCTCCGCTTGCAAGAATTATCAACATTTTTTTACAAATCTTCAATAAGTACAAAATCATTTTCTACTGATAGTTTTTTGTTTTTTGAAATGTCAAAAAATTCAAGTCGCGAACTATTATTAAGACTAAGGCAAATTCCAACAGCTCAACCATCATTAGTAAAAATTTATCTTAAAAACTACTTTGCTGAAATGGAATTCTTTCACACTATACTTTCAGAAATCATTGACGAAGCAATGGAATATAGTTTAGAAACCCTTAGAGCTATTGAAAAAATATTTTCCTACTACGCTGATACTCAAAATATTATTTTAGAAAATTGGAAATTGAAGCTCAATTTGTATTGCTAGAAGCTCTATGTTGAGTTTTTACATTATTCAGCCAAGGTATTTAAATGTGCCGCTGGGGATAATCTTCAAGTGGTTTATGATGTGTATTCTGTGACAAAGCTTAATGTCAAATATATTATGGCACAGCTTGAGTTCCGCATCCAACGTCTTTTCAATTGCTTTATGAATAGAAGTCTTACTACACGATGTAAATTTGTATTCAGCGCGGAACGAGATTTTAGAATTTTATTTAGGAAACTTGCCGACTTACAAATATATTTACATGTAAAAACTAAAAAAGACAACTTTTCGGCATTACGATTTCGTCGAAAGGCTACAATGCAAGATAATACATTAAAATCGACAATTAACAATTGTATCCCAATTGGGTTTCCACATAGTCAAATGTCATTTGATCAAAATAAATGCTTTATTTTAATTTTATTATTTATAAACAAAAAATAAATAATGTACATAATAATGTAATTATAATAATAAATACACTTGACCAATATTTTTTTTTACGTTTATACAAATTTATATTATTTAGAGAAAAAGAATAGCTGAAATGGAACCACCTTTTATATACTCATATTTTTTTTTAATGACAAAGAGTAGAATCTAATAATAATTTTTTGTGCGCACCTGACAGCATTTTATTTCAATAAATAAGACTTCTGCATATGTAAATCCAACAATTCTGATACTTGCTTTAAAGGGATATTGTGTAGATAAGCGAATACGTTTCCAATTCAATTAAATATGTGAAACAAAAACCCCTATGAAAAGATTTAAAAAAAATATCGCACCTTAAAGAAACCATAGTTCTGACACCAACTTTTGTGACCAAAAACAATTTTACATTCGAAAAAATAAATAACCAATTTATAAAGATTTGTAAGGTTTTATTCCTACGAACATTTTATGTTCTACGCTCTATATATCTATTTTCATTGACACAGTCGTCCGCCTTGTCAATTCTAACGCCCGCACGGGGGAATTACCCGGGTCGCCCCATTGGAAAATTGTATGGGATGTCCGTTTATTCCGAGGGGAAAATGCAGAGCGAATTTTTTCGAAGTCCCTTCGGTTTGCCCTGTTCCTTATACTCATTTGTTGTATGGCCTGTTCCCTGCAAAAGAAACGTCCCAGGGAAATCCCTTCGGAAATTCGCGATTTTTCCACTGCGTTTTACCTGTGATATCCCTTACAAGGGACACGTTCCATGGAAAACCCATCGGAATTTCACGATTTTTCCAAGAACTTTCACCTGCAAGGAAACTCCCCAGGGAAATCCTAGCGATTTTTCCATCACCTTAATTTACTTTTCATTATATTTTTGTTAAATTATATAATTTAAATATATGTTTTTTGAGCTAATTTGTTTTTAATGTTTTTCATAGCTTTGCTTTAACATTTGTCGGGGTGCAGGGAATCCCTTTCCAAGGCTCCTGGAAAAAATAAATTCATGTGCTTTAAAATATTTGTTTTACTTGTATATTTACCATACTGTTTAAAACCTTTGAGGGATTTCATCACGCCACTTTCGTGTAACAGAACCATCATTTTTTGGGTTATGTTATAAAACCTATAAAAAAAATCTCAAAAAGGGACGTTCTTTAAACGTGGATCAACGCACAACATATTCAGTTCAAGAAAGCACTTACCTGACTTGATTTTTTTTTCAAAAAATATTACTTTTATAAATAAATTAAAATGAGTAGCAGCGCACAATTTAAATAGTAGACCAGGGTTCTTCTTTCACCAGCCGAAGGTTGCTCTCTGAGAACCGAGGGCAGGCAAATTATAAGACACAGAAAGAGAGGGTAATATCCGAAGATCTGCCTTTCTCTTTTGCCGGAATGCTGATGTCGACAGCAGCATACAGTTTTAGGCAGAAAAAAAGACAAAAACGACGGTGCTGCAGACCTGAAGGGTAGTCACAAACCCAACATTTATTTGATCAAACATTTTATTGAACAACTAAAGCAATAATATTAACCAAAGAATACAGTTTTGGCTTTAAGACTGTTCCTGTTAAGCAAACTTACATAAATATTAATGTTTTTGGTATATTTTATGTGTTGATCTCTCTTTCTTGGAGCTTGCTGTAACAAGAGCGGAAAGAGTACGAAAAGCGCTGGCACCACTAAGAAGGAGGAAAGTGCGCTGCTAACTTTATTCTTTGAATTATTGCTTATCGTCTCTGACTCACCTTTTCTCTACCCTAATACTAATTCAATGGTCTACCTAATCCCGGGTAGATAAATTTAAGATTTTCATTTTTCACTCTTTGCATTGGTTCTCTCACAGTGCATTTACATGCGCCAAAATGGCGTAAAAGGACTGAAAATCCGTGCACGTAAAATTAACGCGAAAAAACTTTACAGCGCTGTAAATCTTCGGTTACGTCTTTAGTTTACGACTAATCATCTTAAGCGAATGCCATTTTTGCGAATTTTCCAATTGATTTCCAATTTTAATGCGATAAACTTAACGTAATTAACCTTTTCAAAAAATTTGACGTAAAATCATAAAGTTAATTTTTCTTCGATCAGAAATTACCGTTAATTTTTGTTTTTCCTTTGCTGACAAATAACGTAAAGTTGCTACGTTGCTGCCGCAGTTTGCTGCTGACTGCTTGCTGCACACTTTGCTAATTACTCTTTTTAAAGTAATTTTATTTAAAATAATAAAGATTTTTATTTTCATATTTTAAATTTTTTCCTGTAAAATTTTCGAATTTCAGTTTTTTTATACCCGTTACTCGTAAAGTAAAAGGGTACACTTGATTCGTCGGAAAGTATGTAACAGGTTAAAGGAAGCGTTTCCGACCCCATGAAGTATATATATTCAGGATCACTAGCGGAGTCGATCTAGTCTATCTATGAACGGCGAGATTTCGGAAACTATACGAGCTAGAATATTCAAACTTGGCATGCAGATTCCTGGGCTTCCTACACAGCGGAAGTGCCACGCCCACTTTAACGCCCACAATCCTCGAAAATCTGTAGCGCCTAAAGTTTTTCTAATAGAAACACCGATAGATGGTGCCCTAAAATGCTCCCTTAAGCTGAGTAACTCTGATAGTCGAGGTACTCGACAATAGCGTTCTTACTTGTCCGCTTTGCTACACCAGCTATCCATAGTCAAGCTTCGCCCACGTTGAAACTTAGTAGAGGTGCCAGATGATTTACTGATCGTTTGTATACGCCTTCTTGGCTTCTGCTTGAGCGTCGAGCACCTTGCCATCCGATCCTTTCTTTACATCTGTTACCCTTTGGTGCCGTCCTGCGATGTAAATACGGGACTAGTCAAGTCAAAAACATTGTTTACTTGAGGATATGAGATGCGGAAAGTCGTCCTTCGGATGAGAAGACACCGACTTTGGCAGTAAAGCAGTGAGCGTATTGCCTATCCACTCCATAATGACCTTTGAACAGGCCACTATGCCAACAAAAGTGATGAGACAGAGAATAATCGAATCAGATTTTAGATACTGTAAAAGTTCTAAAGGAACCGCTTTCTTTGAAAAATATGTCAATTCTGCGACATGACTTGGACACGTTCAAATGGCAGACATGAACAGTGGCTTATATTGGAAACAGTGCGTTCATCGTCGCACAACTGCAGTGCGTTCGCGTGGTGCATTGATCAACCAAATTGTCTGCCGAAGCAAGTTGACTAACGCGCGGCTTTCTGCGTGGCAATTAGCGAGATAAAGGTGCTGTTCAGTGTAAAATTAAATAATTAGAAACAGCAACAACCATCAGGACGATAACAATGTGTCGAGTCCATAGACAAACACGAAGGCAAAGTATTCCTATTTTAGAGCGTAACATGGGAGGTGTTTAGACAATAAATTTTTGGTAAACTCTGCCGACGTTGTGAATTTTTTGTTGCTGAATTTTTGTAACGCGCCTTACAGGCAAGGCAGTATTAACATTTAGAATCCAACTATGAGGGATTCCACTTGGTTCTGATCGATACCCTTAGACCAGCAATAAAATTATTTATTCAACAGATGCTTCTAAGCAGTTTATTCGAGACCCAACAGTAACCGGAGTTGGTGAAAAACACCGAATTTTCAGTGTCAATTTCGGCACATGCTGCGTCGCCACAACCTCAGTAATAAGGGCAGCCTGTGAACCCGATTTCAGCAAAATTAGAGCACATAGCCGAGATTGGATCATGACTAATTTCGAACATCGTCGAGAGCCGTTGTAAATAAATAAGTATATTATGAGCTTACAAATTCGATGAAGAAAATTTGCTCTAAGTAGAAAGTTAGGAAAAAAGGTGTTTTGCAAGTTTGAACCGAATTAAATGGTCATCTAACTTGTTAAAATGGCTTTTCAATATTGGTTCTTCGGCAGGTCAAGAGACTGACTAGGGTTGTTTGGCTGACCATGTTATGTTTGTGGTCTAGAGAATTAGCCGCTTTTGAGTAATCTTTCCATAACGGATTGGAATTGTAACGCAACCGCGTTTGGAATTCTGCTTTAGACACGACGATTAGAATCGTTATTGCGTTGGATATAATTTTCTCGTTCCTAGGTGAGAGAAGGGGATCGTAAATATCAGTTGCGGTGTCGATGACACATCGTGTCGCAGTTGCAAATTGCGCTTACAATGTGGCGACACTTTTCTTGGATTATCCTTAAATTAAATTAGGGCCGCATGTGCCTTTGCGTAATTTGCATCTATGATCTGGTGCAGATCGAATGTCTGGACTGTCCCACCATACTAAGGAAATCTACACCACCAAAGAGCGAGTTACTGCCTTAGCAATTAACCTGGGCGGTCCCCCACTAAAACCCCCACACCAAATGCTCTGTTGGCAATAAATATGCCAACCAAACACAAACATCGGGACCACCTCAGATGCCAACCCCACATATGCATGCGCTCCAATTTTAATTCCATCCCGCTAGGTTAGCATAATTGCATGTATACACTAAAGCATTAAAAGATGAATTAAAAACAAAGAAGTCAGTTCGAAAGATATTGTCAAAGAAATCAGAATTATTGGGATACTCCAAACCAATTGAAAATACTTAATGAATAAGTTAACTGACGCAGTCGGTAGCTCTTTGCCCAAGAACATATTCTACCGTGAGACGAAAGGAAGGATCTGAGACGACGAAGGATGACAAGAATATACAACATTATCTGGAGAGTGAAGTGGGTGCAATGGAGTGGAAAAAATAAGTTGAAAATGAAGAAATAATAATAATCTTTACGATTACGATTACGGGAAGATAGCTGCGCACATTATCTAGCGTGACTCCCTTCGGGAAGAAATGTGCCACTTCGGCGGCACTTCTGGGAGTCACTTCGGTGACTCTTCCAGAAGTTACTTTGGCGACACTTCTTGAAGTGACTTCGGCGACACTTCTGCAAAAGTGATACATTTCTTTCTGAAAGGAATCCCTTCAGCGATCCGAATGCGATAGCGCGGAAGATAGTTTTCATCTTCTATAAGTCATTTAGAATGTCTTGTAGGTCTTGTACGTCTTGGAACAACAGGAAACGTTTTATTAATAATGAATGTGAACGAATTTAAAGTCTGTATACTCACTGCAAGCATTTTCTACCGGGTGCCCTTCGCGGTAGAAAATGCTTGCAGTGAGTATACAGACTTTAAATTCGTTCACATTCATTAATAATAAAACGCTTCCTGTTGTTCCAAGACGTACAAGACCTACTGAGATAAAGGCCAGCTAAGTATTTTCAATTCTTCAATTGTCGTTTGAACTTTAAAATTTTTTAAAATTGCAGGGGTTCCGCAGCCTTATTGGCCAGCTAAATATTTTCAATTTTATGTTGATATTGCCGTTTAAATTTTTAAAATTTTTTTTTTTCCGCAGCTTAATCGGTGTCTTAAGTTTGATGTTATTGCGAAATTTAACTCCCCCAAGGGACACGATTATAAATAAAAGCTATCCGTATATGGAGAAATTAAAGCAACAGTATTTACAGGTTGCGCAAAGGTGAAAACCGTGTTCATAAACACCGTTAGGTCTGCTGTTTCACTGCCTGCTTGCGCACTTTAAAGCTGGCTGGTCTAGATCTTAGAGAATAAACTTCTATCATGGACCATTTTATGTCTCTCTCAGTGGGAGCACCCATTGAGCGGAGCTCCGAATCTGCATCCTAAATCTCATCATAGAGGGACAGCACATCGGGTTCGCACATCGGTTGCGTCGTTGGAGCACCTGGAAAGCTGGGTAAGCTTATGTCTCCTGTTTCTCCTGTACCTCCTGCACATACTGCACTTGGTTCTTTTCTATCTGAATTAGGGAAGAATTTCGCTTGCAACGCATTGTTTTTTTGCAAATAATCGTAAGTTAACAAAGCAAGAAACGGGGCTTTTTACCTAAATATCACAATATAAAACAAACCTTAATAAAGAAAAGATAATAATGTTATAGAAATATAAATTAATGTAAAAGGATTTGGCCAAAAAAAAAAAAATTATATTTTATGTAATTTTTAAAGCTTTAATTTAATTTACAATATTATATCTCCATATATATTATATATATGTTTTGTATAAAATCCTCTAAATCTTCTCCTTTTTGGATAATAAAAAAAGCAAAATTTTTAATTTTTTAAATAAAAAGAAAATTGATATTGCCTTGCGTACAAATGTTATTATAAACTATGTCTTTGTTTGTTTTTAAGATATTGAATTAATTATTAAAAGACTAATTTCTATTACGAACGCACGATGTAGCAAGTAGTGCAACCTACTTACCAAAACCGTGACCAAAAAAATTTAAGAACACATTTTTGTTATTTTTTTTTTAAATAATATGAAATAATTTGATTTCATGCGTAATTTCACAGCGGACGTGTCACCTGCAGGTAACAGGCCATTGGGCATAGGTGGGTGAAAAAGCGAACTTCCCATAACATTTTTTGTATAGTGTGACCCTTGTTCTTCACGCGTGCAAGCTGCGTTATTCACGAGTGAAACTTTACTTATGGAACTAAAGAGTATTTGCATTGTACATATATTAGTTAAAATATTATCAGTTCGATTCAAATTTCAGTACAAATAATCAGTTTTTGTATAATTTGTATTCTCTTGTCGAGGATATAATGACGTTTCCGTCCTGATAAAGTATATACAATCTTGATCACTAAATGAGTCGATCTAGCCATGTTCGCCTGTGCGTCCGGGTGTCCGTCAGCCGTCCGTCCGTCCTTCTGTCCGTCCGTCCTTTTGTCCGTCTGTCTGTCCGTTTCTACGCAAACTAGTCTCTTAGTTTCAAAGTCCAAAGTATTTTTTCCAAAAGTATTTTTTTTTGTTTGCAAGTAGTATATAAGTCGGAACCAGCCGGATCGGGCAACCATAACTTACAGCTCCCATAGGAAATTTTGAAAAAAAAAAATATTTTTTATTATACCCTTCCTAAGCTTGGAAACAACATTTTTAAAAAAGTTCTGATTTTTGAATTATATTTTATCAAAATCGGACGTCTGTATTATGTAGCTGCAATAGGAACAATCGGAAAATTGGTGGATAATTAAAAAAAAAGTATATCTTCGGTGTTTTTTTCGGACTTCCATAACATGCCATAGGAATAATCGGAAAATTGTTGGGAAAATGGTGTTTTTTTTTTAAATATAACCTCCGACGCTTGGAAATATCATTTTTTATTCGATTATTCATTCGATCTACAAAGACTCATTTGTTCCTCCTTATACAGCTACACAACTTAACAAAATGGGGCATGACAAAATCAGCGAAGCTGGCTTGCAGCTGTGTGTCATGCCACACTTTTGTAGCCCCGCATAAGCAACGGGTCGCCATCGCCCTGTGTTAACGTTACCTTGCAGGGCCAGCAGAGAGAAAAATTCAAATTGAAAAAATGGGCAAGCCTAGGAATCGCGTATTCTGGCACAATGCATATGCGGGTTCTGGCACAATTACCATATTCCATAAATTAACTGATTTTAATGGTGGGTTTCGAGGTCAAAAAATTTCACGATCATGTCCATAAAGAGTATACTGATTCCCCCTTCGCCCCCACATCCCCACGTGACAATATTGATCATGTATCCTCCTCCTCATTATAAGCACTTAATAGTCAAGTGAGAAAGGTGCACGTGAAAAAGGTCGCACACCTATAGTATCCGAAGGTCGTTATCACGTACCCTTTTACCTCATTATCCCAGGTGTTGCTATGCACTTGAGAAAGGTCGCAGGCCTATGGTAACCGAAGGTCGTTATCACGTACCCTTTTACCTCATTATCCCAGGTGTTGCTTTGCATTTGAGAAAGGTCGCACACCCAAAGTATCCAAAAGTTGTCATCTTAGCATGACCGACCATGTTTAGAAATAATGTTTTCTATGATTGCAAGACAAGTTTAGAAATCAAAAGAAGCCCAATAAAATAAATCTCACAAGTTAATGATTTTCAGATGTGGGAAATATTTTGGAACCCATATTTTCGTTCCGCCCCAGAACGTTTTACTGGTAAATTGTCAAAGATTCTCTCCTTTCCACAAAGGGTCATAAAGATATCAGCCAGAGTCAGAGACCCGAACATGGGCCCTTGTCTATTACCTGACCGCAATAAAAGGGACACACGCACAAGTCCGAGGGGCACGCTTATTAAGAAGATCACTGGGCCGCAATGAAAGGGACACGCGCCAATGACCTTAATTTAAACTCGAAATAAAAAGTCACAAGTTTATTTTCTAGCATAATAATAAATTTATTCAATTATTTTGGTATTGCGAACATGATTTGTTATTTTTCATTCTTTTTTCCGGGTTATAGTATATTTTCATAATATTGAGCGCCTCATTTTTGTAATCCGAAATTCGATTGCATACACAAGTATCGATTCCTTCGGTGGCCGCATCACTGCTTCACGCACAGTTGTCTATATGATTTCCATGAATAGATGTTTTCATATTATCTCCATTACATTCAAAGAGTTTTGATTTGATTTTTAGAAAGTTATTTATTTTAAGTGAATGCATGATGTCTCTCTAACTCAACAATCTTGACTTGCCCTTTAAAATATTCTTACACAACTTATAAATAAAATTGTATATAGGTTCCCGTATTCTTCTTTTACCTCAAGCTGTACATATGTATATCTTTGATTTTCCCAAAGTCGAAATGTTTTTTTTTGTCAAACTGTCCTTTATTAGGTACCTGAGTATGACGGTATGTATAAAAAATGATCTTTCTTTTCCTTCAAGCTAAGTATGCTCGCTCTCTTCTAACCAACCTACTCTTTTGTTCTACAATTTCTCCTTTATCTCCTTGATCGATTGATGGTATACTATTGGTTACACTTGTATCAAACATGTTTCAAAACTTATACTTCTCATCTCTTGTAACCAATGAATAGTCGATGTACCAGTTAGAACTTCCTGTTTTGTTTTCGAATTTACAAAATCTCAATCGAACCTTCTCCTTTGCTCTATGTTTCTCTGTCTGATCTCTAATCGATTCGAGGGTGTCCTATTGGTTACACTTGTATCAAATTTTTTCAAAATCAATACTTCTTATGTCTTCTAACCAAGGAATAGTCAATGTGCCCTGCTGGAACTATCTATATTGTTTTTAAATTTACAAAATTCTAAATACTCGTATGCACCTCTCATTTTCAATATTATTGTACACGCCCACTTCAAACACTATAAATGACCGAGGACAATAGTTAGTCTTCTAAAAAGAGTATTGAAGTGGGTTAGTCTGCTGCGTCAAGCACAAGTGAAAAAGTGATCGTGAAAAATAATTAAATAAAAGCAAAAAATGAATTCCCAAAATCAGTTTTGTCAATTCTGCAAGTGTGATGTGCAAAAAAATCGCTGGTCAAACCATGTCCGCTCCGAGTTCCATAAGCGAAATGCAAGTCAACCCCTTGATGGAAGAGTCAAGAAAATTTCTGATAGATTCAGGGGAAGAATATTGCATTACATGTATGTAAACGATGGATCAGACTTGATCCTACCTGAAAATTTCTTGAGTGAAGCTCAGTATTTTATTGGAAAGTTATACTTCAGCAAAAGTAAACTTTGAACTGTTTGCAGAGTATATTCTTTTTAAAGACGAATCTGAACAGATTGAAATGAAAAGCTTTCAAAGTAAAATATCGATCATGAATAAAGATTCTGATTTAGAATGTATCTTTCATGAACATACCATGGAAATAATTTCAAGAACTCAATAATTTTTCAAGAGAGATAGTGGATGGTCTCTTATAAAATTGATTCGCTTGGAAATGAATGACTTTTGATTCTAGACTAGATAAATTTGTTTAAGAAACATGAATGATGATAATTCAGGAACCAGTTTTGTAAATTCAATATTCGAAAATCTTACGAAATTGAGTATGGAATACTTACATAAAATAGTTCCTATTAGAATGACTTTAGACGACCAAAAGATATTTGACAATTCGGTGAACTGTTTTATTTGCCATAAAGTTTTAGGGACTGATAGGGTTAGAGATCACTGTCATTTCACAGGTAACTTTGGGGGTGCAGCTCACTCTAAATGTAACTTGGATTATAAAGAAAACAAAATCATACCAGTGTTTTTTCATAATAATGAAATTTCCGTAATACCAATTAATAAGGAAAATTATATTTTTGTTTCGCAAAAAATAACAAGTTTTGGTGGAAATAGTTTTGAAATTCGTTTTCTCGATACCTATAGGTTCATGCCCTCAAGCTTGGTTACCTTAGCATCTAATTTAATTGACGATCAAATGAATACTGTGAAGTCATTTTTCACTAATGATAAAGAATTTTAACTAATGCGCAAGAAGAGTATATTTCCGTATGAATATTAGGATTTCGTTAATAGATTTTAAGAAACTTCCCTTCCACCAAGGGAAGCATTCTCAATTTAACGGAAACGGAATGCTCTCAGGAAGATTATGATCATGCTCTTAACGTTTGGTCACATTTTCATGTTAAACTTTAAAAGACTGCTTGAAATTATATTTGAAAACTGATGTATTCTCTTTAACAAATATTTTTGAAAATTTCCGAAAAATTTGTATGCAAATTTATTCCCTTGACCCAGCTCAGTATTTTACGACACCAGGTCTTTCTTGGGAGGCAATGTTGAAAACCACATATATTCAACTTGAATTGCTGACAGATATATTTATGTATAGATTTATTCAAAAAAGCATTCGAGGTGGTTTAGCAATGTTGTCAGAGATACACATGAGCAAATAATAAATATTTGTCAGATTACGAAAAACAAAATTTTTAATTTTGTTTAGAAGAAAATTAATACTGCTTTACATTCAACTGTTATTATAAAATATGTCTTTGTTTGTTTGTTTTTAAGATATTGAATTAATTAATAATTATTGAATTACTTGTGAAAAATAATAGGAAATAATTTGAGTTTCACACGTAATTCACAGGGGATGCGTGAGAAAGCGAACTTCCCATAACCTTTTTTTGTATAGAGTGTCCCTTGTTCTTCACGCGTGCAAGCTGCGTTATTCACTAGTGAAACTTTACTTATGGAACTAAAGAGTATTTGCATCGTTCATATGTTAGTTAAAATATTATCAGTTCGATTCAAATTTCAGTACAAATAATCAGTTTTTGTATAATTTGTATTCCCTTGTAGAGGATATAATGATTTCAGTCAAAATTTTACAACGCAGTGAAGGAGACGTAATATCATAATACAATCTTGATCACTAGATGAGTCGATCTAGCCATGTTCGCCTGTGCGTCCGGGTGTCCGTCAGCCGTCCGTCTGTCCGTCCGTCCTTTTGTCCGTCTCTCTGTCCGTTTCTACGCAAACTAGTCTCTTAGTTTCAAAGTCCAAAGTATTTTTTCCAAAAGTATTTTTTTTTGTTTGCAGGTAGTTGCATAAGTCGGAACCAGCTGGATCGGGCAACTATAATTTACAGCTCCCATAGGAAAATTTGAACAAAATTTTTTTTTTTATATCTTTGGTGTTATTAAGCTTCCTAAGCTTGAAAACAAGTTCTGATTTTTGAATTATATTCTATCAAAATCGGACGTCTGTATTATGTAGCTGCCATAGGAACAATCAGAAAATTGGTGCATAATTAAAAAAAGTATATCTTGGGTGTTTTTTTTTTAATAACCTCCAACGCTTGAAAATAACATTTTTTAATTAGCTCTAAATGTCGAATTTAATTTATCAAAATAGGCCGACCATAAAATGCCATAGGAATAATCGGAAAATTGTTGGGAAAATGGTGCTTTTCTTAAATATAACCTCCGACGCTTGGAAATATCATTTTTTAATTGACAGTAGTCAATTATTTCGACACAGGTTTCGATCTACAAAGACTCATTTGTTCCTCCTTATACAGCTACACAACTTAACAAAATGGGGCATGACAAAATCAGCGAAGCTGGCTTGCAGCTGTGTGTCATGCCACACTTTTGTAGCCCCGCATAAGCAACGGGTCGCCATCGTACTGTGTTAACGTTACCTTGCAGGGCCAGCAGAGAGAAAAATTCAAATTGAAAAAATGGGCAAGCCTAGGACTCGCGTATTCTGGCACAATGCATATGCGGGTTCTGGCACAATTACCATAATCCATAAATTAACTGATTTTAATAATGGGTTTCGAGGTCAAAAAATTTCACGATCATGTCCATAAAGAGTATACTGATTCCCCCTTCGCCCCCACATCCCCACGTGACAATATTGATCATGTATCCTCCTCCTCATTATAAGCACTTAATAGTCAAGTGAGAAAGGTGCACGTGAAAAAGGTCGCACACCTATAGTATCCGAAGGTCGTTATCACGTACCCTTTTACCTCATTATCCCAGGTGTTGCTATGCACTTGAGAAAGGTCGCAGGCCTATAGTAACCGAAGGTCGTTATCACGTACCCTTTTACCTCATTATCCCAGGTGTTGCTTTGCATTTGAGAAAGGTCGCGCACCCAAAGTATCCAAAAGTTGTCATCTCAGAGAAACATGACCGACCATGTTTAGAAATAATGTTTTCTATGATTGCAAGACAAGTTTAGAAATCAAAAGAAGCCCAATAAAATAAATCTCACAAGTTAATGATTTTCAGATGTGGGAAATTTTTTGGAACCCATATTTTCGTTCCGCCCCAGAACGTTTTATTGGTAAATTGTCAAAGATTCTCTCCTTTCCACAAAGGGTCATAAACATATCAGCCAGAGTCAGAGACCCAAACATGGGCCCTTGTCTATTACCTGACCGCAATAAAAGGGACACACGCACAAGTCCGAGGGGCACGCTCATTAAGAAAATCACTGGGCCGCAATGAAAGGGACAAGCGCCAATGACCTTAATTTAAACTCGAAATAAACAGTCACAAGTTTATTTTCTAGTTATTTGTTATTTTTCATTCTTTTTTCCGGGTTATAGTATATTTTCATAATATTGACACCGCTCGACACTTTTGACCCCTGTGCTACCTGCGCGGATACCCGCTGACTCCACTGCTAGCAAGTCCATCGGTATTACTCCTGAAATAATAAGCGCCGCGTCGTGGGATACCGTGCGGAACGCACAGCAAACCCTCAGGGCACACAATCTGATCTCTGTACGGAATCACCCTCCTGCAAATAACTCCCATTTTTTGTGGCTCGGGCCCATATGGGAGCAGCATACATCAGCGTCGATGTGACAACGCTAACCAGTAATCTACGTCCTGGTTGCCTCGGTCCACGAGTGTTCGCCATAATTCGCAAAATTGCGGTTCTTCCTGCGTTGCCACTAGCGTACGCTAGACGCTCTTTGAAAGAATGCCGGTGGTCGATCATGACACCCAAGTATTTTAAGCTCGCGCGAGATTTTATGGTGGCTTCTCCAATTTTAATAGTGGCCGATTCCACTTTCTGCCTGCTACTTATCAGGACTGCTTCGGTCTTATGAGCTGCCAAGGCGAGACCCTTAGAGTCGAACCATGCGCTTCCCAGCTTCATTGCAGATTCTTTCCGCGTCTGGGAGTTTCTTGGCCGTAACTAATATGGCTACGTCATCCGCGAAACCAATGAGTAGTGCCCCTTCGGGCATCGTGATCCTAAGGATCTCGTCGTACATGACATTCCACAACAAAAGGCCTAGGACTGATCCTTGGGGGATTCCCCCGGTGTCCCTGTGAGTCGATTGCCCGGATTCAGTTTCGTAGAGGAGCAGGCGGCCTTCGAAGTAGCTCGCTATTACTCGCATTTAGTGTGTGGTGCCAGCTGGCGGAGTTGAATGCGTTTTTAACATCCAATGTTGCCGCTATGCAATACTGCTTAGTGCCGTAAAACCGCCTCATTTTTGTAATCCGAAATTCGATTGCATACACAAGTATCGATTCCTTCGGTGGCCGCAGCACTGCTCCACGCACAGTTGTCTATATGATTTCCATGAATAGATGTTTTCATATTATCTCCATTACATTCAAAGAGTTTTGATTTGATTTTTAGAAAGTTATTTATTTTAAGTGAATGCATGATGTCTCTCTAACTCAACAATCTTGACTTGCCCTTTAAAATATTCTTACACAACTTATAAATAAAATTGTATATAGGTTCCCGTATTCTTCTTTTACCTCAAGCTGTACATATGTATATCTTTGATTTTCCCAAAGTCAAAATGTTTTTTTTGTCAAACTGTCCTTTATTAGGTACCTGAGTATGACGGTATGTATGAAAAATGATCTTTCCTTTCCTTCAAGCTAAGTATGCGCGCTCTCTTCTAACCAACCTACTCTTTTGTTCTACAATTTCTCCTTTATCTCCTTGATCGATTGATGGTATACTATTGGTTACACTTGTATCAAACATGTTTCAAAACTTATACTTCTCATCTCTTGTAACCAATGAATAGTCGATGTACCAGTTAGAACTTCCTGTTTTGTTTTCGAATTTACAAAATCTCAATCGAACCTTCTCCTTTGCTCTATGTTTCTCTGTCTGATCTCTGATCGATTCGAGGGTGTCCTATTGGTTACACTTGTATCAAATATTTTCAAAATCAATACTTCTTATGTCTTCTAACCAAGGAATAGTCAATGTGCCCTGCTGGAACTATCTATATTGTTTTTAAATTTACAAAATTCTAAATACTCGTATGCACCTCTCATTTTCAATATTATTGTACACGCCAACTTCAAACACTATAAATGACCGAGGACAATAGTTAGTCTTCTAAAAAGAGTATTGAAGTGGGTTAGTCTGCTGCGTCAAGCACAAGTGAAAAAGTGATCGTGAAAAATAATTAAATAAAAGCAAAAAATGAATTCCCAAAATCAGTTTTGTCAATTCTGCAAGTGTGATGTGCAAAAAAATCGCTGATCAAACCATGTCCGCTCCGAGTTCCATAAGCGAAATGCAAGTCAACCCCTTGATGGAAGAGTCAAGAAAATTTCTGATAGATTAAGGGGAAGAATATTGCATTACATGTATGTAAACGATGGATCAGACTTGATCCTACCTGAAAATTTCTTGAGTGAAGCTCAGTATTTTATTGGAAAGTTATACTTCAGCAAAAGTAAACTTTGAACTGTTTGCAGAGTATATTCTTTTTAAAGACGAATCTGAACAGATTGAAATGAAAAGCTTTCAAAGTAAAATATCGATCATGAATAAAAATTCTGATTTAGAATGTATCTTTCATGAACATACCATGGAAATAATTTCAAGAACTCAATAATTTCTCAAGAGAGATAGTGGATGGTCTCTTATAAAATTGATTCGCTTGGAAATGAATGACTTTTGATTCTAGACTAGATAAATTTGTTTAAGAAACATGAATAAATTCAGGAACCAGTTTTGTAAATTCAATATTCGAAAATCTTACGAAATTGAGTATGGAATACTTACATAAAATAGTTCCTATTAGAATGACTTTAGACGACCAAAAGATATTTGACAATTCGGTGAACTGTTTTATTTGCCATAAAGTTTTAGGGACTGATAGGGTTAGAGATCACTGTCATTTCACAGGTAACTTTGGGGGTGCAGCTCACTCTAAATGTAACTTGGATTATAAAGAAAACAAAATCATACCAGTGTTTTTTCATAATAATGAAATTTCCGTAATACCAATTAATAAGGAAAATTATATTTTTGTTTCGCAAAAAATAACAAGTTTTGGTGGAAATAGTTTTGAAATTCGTTTTCTCGATACCTATAGGTTCATGCCCTCAAGCTTGGTTACCTTAGCATCTAATTTAATTGACGTTCAAATGAATACTGTGAAGTCATTTTTCACTAATGATAAAGAATTTCAACTAATGCGCACGAAGAGTATATTTCCGTATGAATATTAGGATTTCGTTAATAGATTTTAAGAAACTTCCCTTCCACCAAGGGAAGCATTCTCAATTTAACGGAAACGGAATGCTCTCAGGAAGATTATGATCATGCTCTTAAAGTTTGGACACATTTTCATGTTAAACTTTAAAAGACTGCTTGAAATTATATTTGAAAACTGATGTATTCTCTTTAACAGATATTTTTGAAAATTTCCACAAAATTTGTATGCAAATTTATTCCCTTGACCCAGCTCAGTATTTTACGACATCAGGTCTTTCTTGGGAGGCAATGTTGAAAACCACATATATTCAACTTGAATTGCTGACAGATATATTTATGTATAGATTTATTCAAGAAAGCATTCGAGGTGGTTTAGCAATGTTGTCAGAGATACACATGAGCAAATAATAAATATTTGTCAGATTAGGAAAAACAAAATTTTTAATTTTGTTTAGAAGAAAATTAATATTGCTTTGCATTCAACTGTTATTATAAAATATGTCTTTGTTTGTTTGTTTTTAAGATATTGAATTAATTAATAATTATTGAATTACTTGTGAAAAATAATAGGAAATAATTTGAGTTTCACACGTAATTCACAGGGGATGCGTGAGAAAGCGAACTTCCCATAACCTTTTTTTGTATAGAGTGTCCCTTGTTCTTCACGCGTGCAAGCTGCGTTATTCACTAGTGAAACTTTACTTATGGAACTAAAGAGTATTTGCATCGTTCATATGTTAGTTAAAATATTATCAGTTCGATTCAAATTTCAGTACAAATAATCAGTTTTTGTATAATTTGTATTCCCTTGTAGAGGATATAATGATTTCAGTCAAAATTTTACAACGCAGTGAAGGAGACGTAATATCATAATACAATCTTGATCACTAGATGAGTCGATCTAGCCATGTTCGCCTGTGCGTCCGGGTGTCCGTCAGCCGTCCGTCTGTCCGTCCGTCCTTTTGTCCGTCTATCTGTCCGTTTCTACGCAAACTAGTCTCTTAGTTTCAAAGTCCAAAGTATTTTTTCCAAAAGTATTTTTTTTGTTTGCAGGTAGTTGCATAAGTCGGAACCAGCTGGATCGGGCAACTATAACTTACAGCTCCCATAGGAAAATTTGAAAAAAAATTTTTTTTTTATATCTTTGGTGTTATTAAGCTTCCTAAGCTTGAAAACAAGTTCTGATTTTTGAATTATATTTTATCAAAATCGGACGTCTGTATTATGTAGCTGCCATAGGAACAATCAGAAAATTGGTGGATAATTAAAAAAAAAAGTATATCTTGGGTGTTTTTTTTAATAACCTCCAACGCTTGAAAATAAAATTTTTTAATTTTCAGATGTGGGAAATTTTTTGGAACCCATATTTTCGTTCCGCCCCAGAACGTTTTATTGGTAAATTGTCAAAGATTCTCTCCTTTCCACAAAGGGTCATAAACATATCAGCCAGAGTCAGAGACCCAAACATGGGCCCTTGTCTATTACCTGACCGCAATAAAAGGGACACACGCACAAGTCCGAGGGGCACGCTCATTAAGAAAATCACTGGGCCGCAATGAAAGGGACAAGCGCCAATGACCTTAATTTAAACTCGAAATAAACAGTCACAAGTTTATTTTCTAGTTATTTGTTATTTTTCATTCTTTTTTCCGGGTTATAGTATATTTTCATAATATTGACACCGCTCGACACTTTTGACCCCTGTGCTACCTGCGCGGATACCCGCTGACTCCACTGCTAGCAAGTCCATCGGTATTACTCCTGAAATAATAAGCGCCGCGTCGTGGGATACCGTGCGGAACGCACAGCAAACCCTCAGGGCACACAATCTGATCTCTGTACGGAATCACCCTCCTGCAAATAACTCCCATTTTTTGTGGCTCGGGCCCATATGGGAGCAGCATACATCAGCGTCGATGTGACAACGCTAACCAGTAATCTACGTCCTGGTTGCCTCGGTCCACGAGTGTTCGCCATAATTCGCAAAATTGCGGTTCTTCCTGCGTTGCCACTAGCGTACGCTAGACGCTCTTTGAAAGAATGCCGGTGGTCGATCATGACACCCAAGTATTTTAAGCTCGCGCGAGATTTTATGGTGGCTTCTCCAATTTTAATAGTGGCCGATTCCACTTTCTGCCTGCTACTTATCAGGACTGCTTCGGTCTTATGAGCTGCCAAGGCGAGACCCTTAGAGTCGAACCATGCGCTTCCCAGCTTCATTGCAGATTCTTTCCGCGTCTGGGAGTTTCTTGGCCGTAACTAATATGGCTACGTCATCCGCGAAACCAATGAGTAGTGCCCCTTCGGGCATCGTGATCCTAAGGATCTCGTCGTACATGACATTCCACAACAAAAGGCCTAGGACTGATCCTTGGGGGATTCCCCCGGTGTCCCTGTGAGTCGATTGCCCGGATTCAGTTTCGTAGAGGAGCAGGCGGCCTTCGAAGTAGCTCGCTATTACTCGCATTTAGTGTGTGGTGCCAGCTGGCGGAGTTGAATGCGTTTTTAACATCCAATGTTGCCGCTATGCAATACTGCTTAGTGCCGTAAAACCGCCTCATTTTTGTAATCCGAAATTCGATTGCATACACAAGTATCGATTCCTTCGGTGGCCGCAGCACTGCTCCACGCACAGTTGTCTATATGATTTCCATGAATAGATGTTTTCATATTATCTCCATTACATTCAAAGAGTTTTGATTTGATTTTTAGAAAGTTATTTATTTTAAGTGAATGCATGATGTCTCTCTAACTCAACAATCTTGACTTGCCCTTTAAAATATTCTTACACAACTTATAAATAAAATTGTATATAGGTTCCCGTATTCTTCTTTTACCTCAAGCTGTACATATGTATATCTTTGATTTTCCCAAAGTCAAAATGTTTTTTTTGTCAAACTGTCCTTTATTAGGTACCTGAGTATGACGGTATGTATGAAAAATGATCTTTCCTTTCCTTCAAGCTAAGTATGCGCGCTCTCTTCTAACCAACCTACTCTTTTGTTCTACAATTTCTCCTTTATCTCCTTGATCGATTGATGGTATACTATTGGTTACACTTGTATCAAACATGTTTCAAAACTTATACTTCTCATCTCTTGTAACCAATGAATAGTCGATGTACCAGTTAGAACTTCCTGTTTTGTTTTCGAATTTACAAAATCTCAATCGAACCTTCTCCTTTGCTCTATGTTTCTCTGTCTGATCTCTGATCGATTCGAGGGTGTCCTATTGGTTACACTTGTATCAAATATTTTCAAAATCAATACTTCTTATGTCTTCTAACCAAGGAATAGTCAATGTGCCCTGCTGGAACTATCTATATTGTTTTTAAATTTACAAAATTCTAAATACTCGTATGCACCTCTCATTTTCAATATTATTGTACACGCCAACTTCAAACACTATAAATGACCGAGGACAATAGTTAGTCTTCTAAAAAGAGTATTGAAGTGGGTTAGTCTGCTGCGTCAAGCACAAGTGAAAAAGTGATCGTGAAAAATAATTAAATAAAAGCAAAAAATGAATTCCCAAAATCAGTTTTGTCAATTCTGCAAGTGTGATGTGCAAAAAAATCGCTGATCAAACCATGTCCGCTCCGAGTTCCATAAGCGAAATGCAAGTCAACCCCTTGATGGAAGAGTCAAGAAAATTTCTGATAGATTAAGGGGAAGAATATTGCATTACATGTATGTAAACGATGGATCAGACTTGATCCTACCTGAAAATTTCTTGAGTGAAGCTCAGTATTTTATTGGAAAGTTATACTTCAGCAAAAGTAAACTTTGAACTGTTTGCAGAGTATATTCTTTTTAAAGACGAATCTGAACAGATTGAAATGAAAAGCTTTCAAAGTAAAATATCGATCATGAATAAAAATTCTGATTTAGAATGTATCTTTCATGAACATACCATGGAAATAATTTCAAGAACTCAATAATTTCTCAAGAGAGATAGTGGATGGTCTCTTATAAAATTGATTCGCTTGGAAATGAATGACTTTTGATTCTAGACTAGATAAATTTGTTTAAGAAACATGAATAAATTCAGGAACCAGTTTTGTAAATTCAATATTCGAAAATCTTACGAAATTGAGTATGGAATACTTACATAAAATAGTTCCTATTAGAATGACTTTAGACGACCAAAAGATATTTGACAATTCGGTGAACTGTTTTATTTGCCATAAAGTTTTAGGGACTGATAGGGTTAGAGATCACTGTCATTTCACAGGTAACTTTGGGGGTGCAGCTCACTCTAAATGTAACTTGGATTATAAAGAAAACAAAATCATACCAGTGTTTTTTCATAATAATGAAATTTCCGTAATACCAATTAATAAGGAAAATTATATTTTTGTTTCGCAAAAAATAACAAGTTTTGGTGGAAATAGTTTTGAAATTCGTTTTCTCGATACCTATAGGTTCATGCCCTCAAGCTTGGTTACCTTAGCATCTAATTTAATTGACGTTCAAATGAATACTGTGAAGTCATTTTTCACTAATGATAAAGAATTTCAACTAATGCGCACGAAGAGTATATTTCCGTATGAATATTAGGATTTCGTTAATAGATTTTAAGAAACTTCCCTTCCACCAAGGGAAGCATTCTCAATTTAACGGAAACGGAATGCTCTCAGGAAGATTATGATCATGCTCTTAAAGTTTGGACACATTTTCATGTTAAACTTTAAAAGACTGCTTGAAATTATATTTGAAAACTGATGTATTCTCTTTAACAGATATTTTTGAAAATTTCCACAAAATTTGTATGCAAATTTATTCCCTTGACCCAGCTCAGTATTTTACGACATCAGGTCTTTCTTGGGAGGCAATGTTGAAAACCACATATATTCAACTTGAATTGCTGACAGATATATTTATGTATAGATTTATTCAAGAAAGAATTCGAGGTGGTTTAGCAATGTTGTCAGAGATACACATGAGCAAATAATAAATATTTGTCAGATTAGGAAAAACAAAATTTTTAATTTTGTTTAGAAGAAAATTAATATTGCTTTGCATTCAACTGTTATTATAAAATATGTCTTTGTTTGTTTGTTTTTAAGATATTGAATTAATTAATAATTATTGAATTACTTGTGAAAAATAATAGGAAATAATTTGAGTTTCACACGTAATTCACAGGGGATGCGTGAGAAAGCGAACTTCCCATAACCTTTTTTTGTATAGAGTGTCCCTTGTTCTTCACGCGTGCAAGCTGCGTTATTCACTAGTGAAACTTTACTTATGGAACTAAAGAGTATTTGCATCGTTCATATGTTAGTTAAAATATTATCAGTTCGATTCAAATTTCAGTACAAATAATCAGTTTTTGTATAATTTGTATTCCCTTGTAGAGGATATAATGATTTCAGTCAAAATTTTACAACGCAGTGAAGGAGACGTAATATCATAATACAATCTTGATCACTAGATGAGTCGATCTAGCCATGTTCGCCTGTGCGTCCGGGTGTCCGTCAGCCGTCCGTCTGTCCGTCCGTCCTTTTGTCCGTCTATCTGTCCGTTTCTACGCAAACTAGTCTCTTAGTTTCAAAGTCCAAAGTATTTTTTCCAAAAGTATTTTTTTTGTTTGCAGGTAGTTGCATAAGTCGGAACCAGCTGGATCGGGCAACTATAACTTACAGCTCCCATAGGAAAATTTGAAAAAAAATTTTTTTTTTATATCTTTGGTGTTATTAAGCTTCCTAAGCTTGAAAACAAGTTCTGATTTTTGAATTATATTTTATCAAAATCGGACGTCTGTATTATGTAGCTGCCATAGGAACAATCAGAAAATTGGTGGATAATTAAAAAAAAAAGTATATCTTGGGTGTTTTTTTTAATAACCTCCAACGCTTGAAAATAAAATTTTTTAATTAGCTCTAAATGTCGAATTTAATTTATCAAAATAGGCCGACCATAAAATGCCATAGGAATAATCGGAAAATTGTTGGGAAAATGGTGCTTTTCTTAAATATAACCTCCGACGCTTGGAAATATCATTTTTTAATTGACAGTAGTCAATTATTTCGACACAGGTTTCGATCTACAAAGACTCATTTGTTCCTCCTTATACAGCTACACAACTTAACAAAATGGGGCATGACAAAATCAGCGAAGCTGGCTTGCAGCTGTGTGTCATGCCACACTTTTGTAGCCCCGCATAAGCAACGGGTCGCCATCGTACTGTGTTAACGTTACCTTGCAGGGCCAGCAGAGAGAAAAATTCAAATTGAAAAAATGGGCAAGCCTAGGAATCGCGTATTCTGGCACAATGCATATGCGGGTTCTGGCACAATTACCATAATCCATAAATTAACTGATTTTAATGGTGGGTTTCGAGGTCAAAAAATTTCACGATCATGTCCATAAAGAGTATACTGATTCCCCCTTCGCCCCCACATCCCCACGTGACAATATTGATCATGTATCCTCCTCCTCATTATAAGCACTTAATAGTCAAGTGAGAAAGGTGCACGTGAAAAAGGTCGCACACCTATAGTATCCGAAGGTCGTTATCACGTACCCTTTTACCTCATTATCCCAGGTGTTGCTATGCACTTGAGAAAGGTCGCAGGCCTATAGTAACCGAAGGTCGTTATCACGTACCCTTTTACCTCATTATCCCAGGTGTTGCTTTGCATTTGAGAAAGGTCGCGCACCCAAAGTATCCAAAAGTTGTCATCTCAGAGAAACATGACCGACCATGTTTAGAAATAATGTTTTCTATGATTGCAAGACAAGTTTAGAAATCAAAAGAAGCCCAATAAAATAAATCTCACAAGTTAATGATTTTCAGATGTGGGAAATTTTTTGGAACCCATATTTTCGTTCCGCCCCAGAACGTTTTATTGGTAAATTGTCAAAGATTCTCTCCTTTCCACAAAGGGTCATAAACATATCAGCCAGAGTCAGAGACCCAAACATGGGCCCTTGTCTATTACCTGACCGCAATAAAAGGGACACACGCACAAGTCCGAGGGGCACGCTCATTAAGAAAATCACTGGGCCGCAATGAAAGGGACAAGCGCCAACGACCTTAATTTAAACTCGAAATAAACAGTCACAAGTTTATTTTCTAGTTATTTGTTATTTTTCATTCTTTTTTCCGGGTTATAGTATATTTTCATAATATTGAGCGCCTCATTTTTGTAATCCGAAATTCGATTGCATACACAAGTATCGATTCCTTCGGTGGCTGCATCACTGCTCCACGCACAGTTGTCTATATGATTTCCATGAATATATGTTTTCATATTATCTCCATTACATTCAAAGAGTTTTGATTTGATTTTTAGAAAGTTATTTATTTTAAGTGAATGCATGATGTCTCTCTAACTTAACAATCTTGACTTGTCCTTTAAAATATTCTTACTTAACTTATAAAGAAAATTGAATATAGGTTCCCGTATTCTTCTTTTACCTCAAGCTGTACATATGTATATCTTTGATTTTCCCAAAGTCAAAATGTTTTTTTTTCAAACTGTCCTTTATTAGGTACCTGAGTATGACGATATTTATAAAAAATGATCTTTCCTTTCCTTCAAGCTAAGTATGCGCGCTCTCTTCTAACCAACCTACTCTTTTGTTCTACAATTTCTCCTTTATCTCCTTGATCGATTGATGGTATACTATTGGTTACACTTGTATCAAACATGTTTCAAAACTTATACTTCTCATCTCTTGTAACCAATGAATAGTCGATGTACCAGTTAGAACTTCCTGTTTTGTTTTCGAATTTACAAAATCTCAATCGAACCTTCTCCTTTGCTCTATGTTTCTCTGTCTGATCTCTGATCGATTCGATGGTGTCCTATTGGTTACACTTGTATCAAATATTTTCAAAATCAACACTTCTTATCTCTTCTAACCAAGGAATAGTCAATGTGCCCTGCTGGAACTATCTATATTGTTTTTAAATTTACAAAATTCTAAATACTCGTATGCACCTCTCATTTTCAATATTATTGTACACGCCCACTTCAAACACTATAAATGACCGAGGACAATAGTTAGTCTTCTAAAAAGAGTATTGAAGTGGGTTAGTCTGCTGCGTCAAGCACAAGTGAAAAAGTGATCGTGAAAAATAATTAAATAAAAGCAAAAAATGAATTCCCAAAATCAGTTTTGTCAATTCTGCAAGTGTGATGTGCAAAAAAATCGCTGGTCAAACCATGTCCGCTCCGAGTTTCATAAGCGAAATGCAAGTCAACCCCTTGATGGAAGAGTCAAGAAAATTTCTGATAGATTCAGGGGAAGAATATTGCATTACATGTATGTAAACGATGGATCAGACTTGATCCTACCTGAACATTTCTTGAGTGAAGCTCAGTATATTATTGGAAAGTTATACTTCAGCAAAAGTAAACTTTGAACTGTTTGCAGAGTATATTCTTTAAAAAGACGAATCTGAACAGATTGAAATGAAAAGCTTTCAAAGTAAAATATCGATCATGAATAAAGATTCTGGCTTAGAATGTATCTTTCATAAGCATACCATGGAAATAATTGCAAGAACTCAATAATTTGTGAGGTGTTGAATAACTCCCCACAAATCCCAGCAGCAGATGGCCGGCCGCTCACCAGGTACGCGGCAAATTTGCGTAGTGGCGGCGCGGCGAAGAGCGAGGACGGAGAACGAGAGAGTTTGGAGATCGAGGACGGAGAACGAGAGAGTTTGGAGATCGAGGACGGAGAACGTGAGAGTTTGGAGAACGTGAGAGTTTGGAGAGGAAGAGAGTTTGGAGAGGAAGAGAGTTTGGAGAGGAAGAGAGTTTGGAGACAAGGGAATTTGGAGAGCGAGAGAGTTTGAAGAGCAATAGGGTTCGGAGACCAAGAGAGTTTGGAGACCAACAATGGAGAAGGAGAGAGCGGAGACTTGGCGGGCGGAGCGAGAGTGCCGTGTGCAAAAAGGAGTAACGAGACGCCACCGGACTTTGGACTTTGGAAAGAAGGTGCCACATCTCAGCAGCGGTGCGGCACACAAACATGCCGCATGCGTCTCCGGGATCAGCGGGACGGCAGCATCAGGCTGGACGGCGGCGGGAGGCAGTGCGTCAAGGACAAGAGGGTCAAACAGAAACCATGGACTTTGAACCCGATGTGGAGAGTTTTGGCGGGCCGTGTGCAAAAGGGAAATAACGGTTCCCAGAGGCCCTATATAAACCCGCAGGGCGCTGGCAGCGGGAGCAATCATTCAGTCGAGAGCATTCAGTCGAAATCAGTCAGTCAAGAGCGAGCAGTCAGTCGAGAGCAAGGAGTCGAACGAAATCCAACCAAGCAAGCTACGAGGGAGCCACACCAGGGCGAGTCGTCGGAAGCAGCGCCGTGGGAGCCTACGAGGAGCAAGATCGTCACGTCGAGACGTTCGGGATTGGGATTACTAGGAATCTCCGAACTGTGACACAGGTGGCTGAGGTCTAAGGCGGCACCACACGGCTAAGTTCTGTTCTGTCCTGCCGACGAAGTCCTGGCGTTACGCCTGGAGGGTCTACTAGACTTAGATTTGAAATCGAGAGTAGCAAGCCAGAAGGGAGAGAAGTCCCGGAGCGGCGTAACAGAACCCCTAGAGTAGCGAGCCAGAAGGGAGAGAAGTCCCGGAGCGGCGCAACGGAACCCCTAGAGTAGCGAGCCAGAAGGGAGAGAAGTCCCGGAACGGCGCAACGGAACCCCTAGAGTAGCGAGCCAGAAGGGAGAGAAGTCCCGGAGCGGCGCAACAGAACCCTGAGAGTCACGAGCCAGAAGAGAGAGAAGTCCCGGATCGGCGTATGCCCTTGAACCCAGCACAGAAGTCAAGACCTACAGCCACCTGTCAGGAGCAGATCGCAGGACATCGCCACCAGCAAGCAGGACACCACACCGCAACGGCCACGCAAGGAGGATCGAGCCCGCAGGAACGGCACGGACAGTACGCGGAAGGGTGAGGCTAGGGTGGAACGTTCGTTTACACGAGGCACAGAAGCGAAGTGAAAAGCGAGGCAGCTTCCTGGCGTTCTGCCTTGACTGTCCGCACGATCTGAGCGGAAGCCCGTGGGACCATCCGGGACAGAGCAAGAAACAGGAGGTCGGGTATCGAGAGAAGTGATCCTGGAGAGCTCGTCAGTCTGTTCACCCTAGTCTGAGAACGGTGACGCTTCCCTAAGCCCGCACGGCTGACCCCATAGCGAGTCTGAATCGTGGCCGAGCAGTCACCGAGCCAGCCACGTCACGAGCAATCAGCGGTCAAGGATCTTCGAGGAGCGACAAGACAACCCACACCGTCGGAGACAGCGAGACGAGCAAGTTATAAAGCCGACTGCAGTTATACCCGCAATAAACCCACTCCGAACCCGAGAATTCAGTGCTTTTTCACTGAACTACTGGGCGGTCACGTTTATATAAATTTGGTGGGACGAACACACACAATCTACTGAGCTAGCCGCACAAATACCGTAGCGAGCAGAAACCAAAGAAATCAGTTCGTTACATCTGGCGCCCAAAACGTGATTGTCCCAGCAGTGAAAGCAAATAAAAACAGAATGGGAAAAAAATGGATTTACCGCCTTAAGAAGGAAGACTTCGCCCATGTCGCACAAAGGCTTAATGTCCTGGACGGCAGATTAGAGGACACGAGGAGGACATTGTCGGAGTATTACTCCGAATCAGAGAACGACCCACAACTTGCCGACATCTGGGCTGAGCTGGAAGCCATGTATTACGACATAACCGGCCCGAGTATCACGCTAACTAACGCTGAAGGGGATAACCTAGTAGCAAGCTTGAGCGTCGACAACATGCAAAGGGAGGCTCACAGGAGAGAGTCAAGCCAGGACAGGAAGACAACGGTGCTGACCTCTAGACACAGCCAGGAGGATTATGCAAGGGTCGCTAAATAAGTCCGCGAGTGGTCATTTAGGTTCGACGGGGCGGAGAAACCGTTCGAGTTCCTGGAACAAGTCGAATGGTCCGCCAACACCTACGGTTTAGACCTAGACATGATCCCCCGAGCAATGCCGGAGTTGCTGAAAGGAAGGGCGTTGAAGTGGTTTATCGCCAACAATAAACAATGGAAAACCTGGGCCGAGTTCATTGAGAGCTTCCATCTCTACTTTCTGCCGAGAGATTTCTTTACAAGGCTGTCGGATCAGGTCAGACAACGAAAGCAGGGTTTCAGTGAGTCATTTAAAGACTACATGATCGACATGCAGACGATGTCGACGCCACTAAACTATTCTGCGAAAGACACCTTAAAGATCATAAAGAAAAACTGCACCCCAAGCCTAAGGATCTTCTTAAGGGCGTACAAAGGGCCGAACCTGGACACGTTGATGCTATTAGCCGATGAATACGAAGAACTGGAAAAGGAGCGGGAAGCGTTCGCCCAAGAAAACAAGTTCTCAAAGGCAAAGTCGTCACCACCAACACAGGTCACGTGCAGAAGATGCGAGGAGACAGATAGCCAGGAGACACGGAGAGATGGCCAATTTTCACCGCCGCAACGAGTCCCACGACAGCAGGCAACAGGAGCACCACGAGGAGGCCAATGGACGCCACCACAGCAGCAACAGATACAACCAGCGAACACGGTGTGGAGACCGCCAAACACAACACAGAGGCCGCGGGGCACGACACACATTGCAGATCCCCACGAGGCCTGCCGAAGGTGCGGCGGCCACGGACACTGGGCACGAGGATGTCGACTCCAACTCCTGCTGTTCTGCTGGGTGTGCGGGAGAGTAGGTGTCAGGAGCGTCGAGTGCTGCCAGCAGGCGGGAAATGCCCAGCGACCTCAGCCGCAGAGAGGCGAGCGGGGGTCGCAAGATGCTACCTCTCCAAACTAACGGGCAAGCTAATCGAGGAGGAGCAGCAGTTGTCCGCAGCGGTGACGATTGGGGGAGGCACGTACATGGCCACGATCGACACCGGGGCAACAGCGAGCTTTATAAGCAAGGAACTGGCGGACAACCTGGCTGCCCTCGGGAGGATTACGAGGACACGGCGGCAAGTTAGGTTGGCAGACGGAAGGTGCGGCGGAATCGATGAACAGCTGGAGGTGGAGATCGCATTCGGGAACAAGCGACTAACCATGAACCTGTTGATACTACCAGGGGTAGTGGATTCATTGGTGTTAGGATGGGACTTTCTAACTCAAGTCGGAACCGAGATAAGGTGCGCTGGTACGAGGTGAGAATACCGGCCAGGAACCGACACAGTGGGTGGTTTGAGGAGAGGCTATCGGTAGCAGTCGTACAGCAGGAAGCAGAGTATGACGACACAGCGAAGTTCCTGGAGGCAGAGCTAGCCAGTTTTAAAACCATGACAGGAACATCGAACATGGCAGAAGGACGACAAGCCAATAAAACAGCGATACTACCCGAAGAATCCGAAAGATCAAGGGGAGATCAATGCGAAGGTGGGCGAGCTACTCCAAATGGGATGCATAGAGCACTCAACCAGCCCATACAGTTCTCCCATCGTGATGGTTAGGAAGAAGACGGGCAAGTGGAGACTGTGCGTCGACTTCAGGCAGATCAACGCCAAATCGATAAAGGACGCCTACCCGATGCCTCGAATAAATTATATCCTTGACCAGCTGAGAGAGGCACGGTACATAAGCAGCTTGGACCTAAAGGATGGCTACTGGCAAATTCCGCTGAAAGAAAGCAGCAGGCAGTACACTGCATTTATTCCAGTGGAGAGTAATGCCATTCGGACTCCATTCGGCATCTGCGACCTTCCAGCGGGTGTTGGATCGGGTAATTGGTCCCGAGATGTCGCCGCACGCATTTGCGTACCAGGACGATATCATAGTGATCGGACGCACACTAGAAGAGCAGAAGGCAAACTTGAAAGAGGTATTCCGGCGACTGAAAGAGGCTAATCTGAGATTAAACCCGGAAAAATGTCAATTTTTCAAGAAGGAGCTGCTGTATTTGGGTCATAGAGTGACTAGCGACGGGATAGGCACGGATCCGGAAAAGGTAGCAGCCATTGCCGAATTAGAGCCGCCGTCAACAGTAAGAGAGCTCCGACAGTACCTGGGAGTATCTTCATGGTATCGGCGATTTGTACCTGACTTCGCAAAAATAGTCAAACCGATCAACGATCTGCTGCGCAAGGGCAACAAGTGGGTGTGAACACAGGAACATCAGTCGGCATTCGAAGAGGTAAAGGCACGGCTGGTGGCAGACCCTGTACTGGCGTGCCCGGATTTTGAAAAACCATTTGTCCTGCAGACGGACGCAAGTGATTACGGTATTGGGGCCATTTTGACCCAGGAAACCGAACGTGGCGAAAAGTTGATCTCTTACTCAAGCCGAACGCTTAACGGGGCTGAGAAAAACTACTCCACGACCGAGAAGGAGTGTTTGGCAATAGTCTGGGCGATACGGAAACTGAAGGAAGGGTACCACTTCAAGGTGGTAACCGACCACATGGCGCTGAAGTGGCTCAACAGCATCGAGAGCCCTTCAGGAAGGATCGCCAGATGGGCCTTGGAGTTGCAGCAGTATGACTTCGAAATAGCGTACAGGAAAGGACAACTCAATGTGGTGGCAGACGCATTATCAAGGCAGCCACAACCAGTAACACTTCGAGGGATTAAGGAGACATCGGCGACGGAAGCCTCCGCAGCATGCAGCTGGATTCAGGACATGCGCGAAAAGATTAGGACGCAGTCACAAAAGTACCCGGACTACGTAATGGAGGGAGACACCTTGTACAGGAACATTCCACACAGACCAGGCAGTGAGGATGTCGCGACGTGGAAGATGTGCGTCCCGAAAGCTCTGCGAGAAGCGGTGCTGAAAAAGAACCACGACTCACCGGCAGCTGGCCATGTAGGAAGCAGAAGGACAATAGCACGTCTGGCAGCCCGGTACTACTGGCCAGGCATGCACCGAGACGCTCGAGCCCACGTAAGAGGATGCGAGACATGTATCAGATTCAAGCCAAATCAGAGTCAGGCAGCTGGGAAAATGCTAACGCAGGTGCCAGAGGGTCGTCGGACCCCTGCCGCGTTCAAAACACGGCAACCAAATGCTGCTGGTGCTGATAGACAGGTTCTCCAAGTGGACTGAATTGGTGCCGCTGCGGAGCACGACAGCCGAGTCCCTAAAGAAAGCGTTCAGGGAGCGCATCATCGCAAGGTTTGGGGTCCCTAAGGTAGTCATAACGGACATCGGAGTACAGTTCAACAGCAAAATCTTCAAGAGTTTCCTGGCCGAGATGGGAGCCAAGCAACAGTTCACGGCTCCATATACCACGCAAGAGAACCGGACAGAAAGAGCAAACAGGACCGTGAAGACGATGATAGCGCAGTTCACAGGGCAGGATCAGAGAAACTGGGACCAGAAATGGCCTGAGATCATGCTGGCAGTAAATACGAGTGTTTTGGAATCCACAGGATACACGCCAGCGTTTATTACTCAAGGCAGAGAACCGAGATTGCCGAGCGCCCTATACGACAGAGAGACCTTGGGAACAGGACGACCCACTGAGACCCCAGGGGAGAAGGCAAACAAACTCGGGGAAATCTTCGAGATTGTAAGGCGGAATCTGGAGAGAGCCTCCCAGGATCAGGCATTACAACCTGAGGAGGAGACAATGGACACCAGCGGTGGGAGACGTCGTGTGGGCCAAGGAACATCATTTGTCGAAGGCGGCCGAGGGGTTCGCAGCAAAGTTGGCCCCAAGATACGACGGACCTTACCAGGTCACGGATTTTGCGTCACCAGTAATCTGCAAAATACGGCACGTGAACACAAAAAAAGAGAGGACCATCCACGTGAGCGAGCTGAAACAACAACAAACACAGAACACCAGCGAGCAGCTACAAGCAGATACGGTAGACAAAAGGCAACAGTAAAGTTTCAAAGAGTCTCGAAGGATACGAGGAAAGGGGTCCAAGGATAGCTCCAAGGATACCCGAAGGACACGAGGGAAGTGGTCCAAGGATAGCTCCAAGGATACCCGGAGGACACAAGGAAAGGGGTCCAAGGATAGCTCCAAGGATACCCGAGGACACAAGGAAAGGGGTCCAAGGATAGCTCCAAGGATACCCGAAGGACATGAGGAAAGGGGTTCAAGGGTAGCTCCAAGGATACCCAAAGGACGCGAGGAAAGGGGTCCAAGGATAGCTCCAAGGATACCCAAAGGACGCGAGGAGAAGGGTCCAAGGATAGCTCCAAGGATGCCCAAAGGATACAAAGAAAAGAGCCCGAGGATAATTCCAAGGATGCTCAGGAATGAGGAGAGACTCCGAGGATCACTCCTAGGATTCTTAAAGGATACTCATCGCGGGCCGGAACATCGCGGCTCGCAAGTGGCAACGCCGCACCTGCGATATCGATACCGTGAGCAGGCCCTCTGGGTATCGATAGCTGATTAATATCGGTGCCCAGTGGGAACAGATGGAGGATCGAGGACGGAGAACGTGAGAGTTTGGAGAGGAAGAGAGTTTGGAGGCAAGGGAATTTGGAGACAATAGGCAATAGGGTTCGGAGAATGGAGAAGGAGAGAGCGGAGACTTGGCGGGCGGAGCGAGAGTGCCGTGTGCAAAAAGGAGTAACGAGACGCCACCGGACTTTGGACTTTGGAAAGAAGGTGCCACATCTCAGCAGCGGTGCGGCACACAAACATGCCGCATGCGTCTCCGGGATAAGCGGGACGGCAGCATCAGGCTGGACGGCGGCTGGAGGCAGTGCGTCAAGGACAAGAGGGTCAAACAGAAACCATGGACTTTGGACCCGCTGTGGAGAGTTTTGGCGGGCCGTGTGCAAAAGGGAAATAACGGTTCCCAGAGGCCCTATATAAACCCGCAGGGCGCTGGCAGCGGGAGCAATCATTCAGTCGAGAGCATTCAGTCGAAATCAGTCAGTCAAGAGCGAGCAGTCAGTCGAGAGCAAGGAGTCGAACGAAATCCAACCAAGCAAGCTACGAGGAAGCCACACCAGGGCGAGTCGTCGGAAGCAGCGCCGTGGGAGCCTACGAGGAGCAAGATCGTCACGTCGAGACGTTCGGGATTGGGATTACTAGGAATCTCCGAACTGTGACACAGGTGGCTGAGGTCTAAGGCGGCACCACACGGCTAAGTTCTGTTCTGTCCTGCCGACGAAGTCCTGGCGTTACGCCTGGAGGATCTACTAGACTTAGATTTGAAATCGAGAGTAGCAAGCCAGAAGGGAGAGAAGTCCCGGAGCGGCGCAACGGAACCCCTAGAGTAGCGAGTCAGAAGGGAGAGAAGTCCCGGAGCGGCGCAACAGAACCCTGAGAGTCACGAGCCAGAAGGGAGAGAAGTCCCGGATCGGCGTATGCCCTTGAACCCAGCACAGAAGTCAAGACCTACAGCCACCTATCAGGAGCAGATCGCAGGACATCGCCACCAGCAAGCAGGACACCACACCGCAACGGCCACGCAAGGAGGATCGAGCCCGCAGGAACGGCACGGACAGTACGCGGAAGGGTGAGGCTAGGGTGGAACGTTCGTTTACACGAGGCACAGAAGCGAAGTGAAAAGCGAGGCAGCTTCCTGGCGTTCTGCCTTGACTGTCCGCACGATCTGAGCGGAAGCCCGTGGGACCATCCGGGACAGAGTAAGAAACAGGAGGTCGGGTATCGAGAGAAGTGATCCTGGAGAGCTCGTCAGTCTGTTCACCCTAGTCTGAGAACGGTGACGCTTCCCTAAGCCCGCACGGCTGACCCCATAGCGAGTCTGAATCGTGGCCGAGCAGTCACCGAGCCAGCCACGTCACGAGCAATCAGCGGTCAAGGATCTTCGAGGAGCGACAAGACAACCCACACTGTCGGAGACAGCGAGACGAGCAAGTTATAAAGCCGACTGCAGTTATACCCGCAATAAACCCACTCCGAACCCGAGAATTCAGTGCTTTTTCACTGAACTACTGGGCGGTCACGTTTATATAAATTTGGTGGGACGAACACACACAATCTACTGAGCTAGCCGCACAAATACCGTAGCGAGCAGAAACCAAAGAAATCAGTTCGTTACATCTGGCGCCCAAAACGTGATTGTCCCAGCAGTGAAAGCAAATAAAAACAGAATGGGAAAAAAATGGATTTACCGCCTTAAGAAGGAAGACTTCGCCCATGTCGCACAAAGGCTTAATGTCGTCCTGGACGGTAGATTGTTAGTTGGAAGGGCGTTGAAAGGAAGGGCGTTGAAGTGGTTTATCGCCAACAATAAACAATGGAAAACCTGGGCCGAGTTCATTGAGAGCTTCCATCTCTACTTTCTGCCGAGAGATTTCTTCACAAGGCTGTCGGATCAGGTCAGACAACGAAAGCAGGGTTTCAGTGAGTCATTTAAAGACTACATTATCGACATGCAGATGATGTCGACGCCACTAATCTATTCTGCGAAAGACACCTTAAAGATCATAATGGAAAACTGCACCCCAAGCCTAAGGATCTTCTTAAGGGCGTACAAAGTGCCGAACCTGGACACGTTGATGCTATTAGCCGATGAATACGAAGAACTGGAAAAGGAGCGGGAAGCGTTCGCCCAAGAAAAATAGTTCTCAAAGGCAAAGTCGTCACCACCAACACAGGTCACGTGCAGAAGATGCGAGGAGACAGATAGCCAGGAGACACGGAGAGATGACCAATTTTCACCGCCGCAACGAGTCCCACGACAGCAGGCAACAGGAGCACCGCGAGGAGGCCAATGGACGCCACCACAGCAGCAACACATACAACCAGCGAACACGGTGTGGAGACCGCCAATCACAACACAGAGGCCGCGGGGCACGACACACATTGCAGATCCCCATGAGGCCTGCCGAAGGTGAGGCGGCCACGGACACTGGGCACGAGGATGTCGACTCCAACTCCTGCTGTTCTGCTGGGTGTGCGGGAGAGTAGGTGTCAGGAGCGTCGAGTGCTGCCAGCAGGCGGGAAATGCCCAGCGACCTCAGCCTCAGCAAGTTAGGTTGGCAGACGGAAGGTGCGGCGGAATCGATGAACAGCTGGAGGTGGAGATCGCATTCGGGAACAAGCGACTAACCATGAACCTGTTGATACTAGCAGGGGTAGTGGATTCATTGGTGTTAGGATGGGACTTTCTAACTCAAGTCGGAACCGAGATAAGGTGCGCTGGACACGAGGTGAGAATACCGGCCAGGAACCGACACAGTGGGTGGTTTGAGGAGAGGCTATCGGTAGCAGTCGTACAGCAGGAAGCAGAGTATAACGACACAGCGAAATTCCTGGAGGCAGAGCTAGCCAGTTTTAAAACCATGACAGGAACATCGAACATGGCAGAGCATCAAATAACGATGAAGGACGACAAGCCAATAAAACAGAGATACTACCCGAAGAATCCGAAAGTTCAAGGGGAGATCAATGCGAAGGTGGGCGAGCTACTACAAATGGGATGCATAGAGCACTCAACCAGCCCATACAGTTCTCCCATCGTGATGGTTAGGAAGAAGACGGGCAAGTGGAGACTGTGCGTCGACTTCAGGCAGATCAACGCCAAATCGATAAAGGACGCCTACCCGATGCCTCGAATAAATGATATCCTCGACCAGCTGAGAGAGGCACGGTACATAAGCAGCTTGGACCTAAAGGATAGCTACTGGCAAATCCCGCTGAAAGAAAGCAGCAGGCAGTACACTGCATTTACATTGCCGGGAAAGGGCTTATTCCAGTGGAGAGTAATGCCATTCGGACTCCATTCGGCATCTGCGACCTTCCAGCGGGTGTTGGATCGGGTAATTGGTCCCGAGATGTCGCCGCACGCATTTGCGTACCAGGACGATATCATAGTGATCGGACGCACACTAGAAGAGCACAAGGCAAACTTGAAAGACGTATTCCGGCGACTGAAAGAGGCTAATCTGAGATGTCAGTTTTTCAAGAAGGAGCTGCTGTATTTGGGTCATAGAGTGACTAGCGACGGGATAGGCACGGATCCGAAAAAGGTAGCAGCCATTGCCGAATTAGAGCCGCCGTCAACAGTAAGAGAGCTTCGACAGTACCTGGGAGTATCTTCATGGTATCGGCGATTTGTACCTGACTTCGCAAAAATAGTCAAACCACTCAACGATCTGCTGCGCAAGGGCAACAAGTGGGTGTGGACACAGGAACATCAGTCGGCATTTGAAGAGGTAAAGGCACGGCTGGTGGCAGACCCTGTACTGGCGTGCCCGGATTTTGAAAAACCATTTGTCCTGCAGACGGACGCAAGTGATTACGGTATTGGGGCCATTTTGACCCAGGAAACCGAACGTGGCGAAAAGGTGATCTCTTACTCAAGCCGAACGCTTAACGGGGCTGAGAAAAACTACTCCACGACCGAGAAGGAGTGTTTGGCAATAGTCTGGGCGATCCGGAAACTGAAGCCGTATTTGGAAGGGTACCACTTCAAGGTGGTAACCGACCACATGGCGCTGAAGTGGCTCAACAGCATCGAGAGCCCTTCAGGAAGGATCGCCAGATGGGCCTTGGAGTTGCAGCAGTATGACTTCGAAATAGCGTACAGGAAAGGACAACTCAATGTGGTGGCAGACGCATTATCAAGGCAGCCACAACCAGTAACACTTCGAGGGATTAAGGAGACATCGGCGACGGAAGCCTCCGCAGCATGCAGCTGGATTCAGGACATGCGCGAAAAGATTAGGACGCAGTCACAAAAGTACCCGGACTACGTAATGGAGGGAGACACCTTGTACAGGAACATTCCACACAGACCAGGCAGTGAGGATGTCGCGACGTGGAAGATGTGCGTCCCGAAAGCTCTGCGAGAAGCGGTGCTGAAAAAGAACCACGACTCACCGGCAGCTGGCCATGTAGGAAGCAGAAGGACAATAGCACGTCTGGCAGCCCGGTACTACTGGCCAGGCATGCACCGAGACGCTCGAGCCCACGTAAGAGGATGCGAGACATGTATCAGATTCAAGCCAAATCAGAGTCAGGCAGCTGGGAAAATGCTAACGCAGGTGCCAGAGGGTCGTCGGACCCCTGCCGCGTTCAAAACACGGCAACCAAATGCTGCTGGTGCTGATAGACAGGTTCTCCAAGTGGACTGAATTGGTGCCGCTGCGGAGCACGACAGCCGAGTCCCTAAAGAAAGCGTTCAGGGAGCGCATCATCGCAAGGTTTGGGGTCCCTAAGGTAGTCATAACGGACATCGGAGTACAGTTCAACAGCAAAATCTTCAAGAGTTTCCTGGCCGAGATGGGAGCCAAGCAACAGTTCACGGCTCCATATACCCCGCAAGAGAACCCGACAGAAAGAGCAAACAGGACCGTGAAGACGATGATAGCGCAGTTCACAGGGCAGGATCAGAGAAACTGGGACGAGAAATGGCCTGAGATCATGCTGGCAGTAAATACGAGTGTTTCGGAATCCACAGGATACACGCCAGCGTTTATTACTCAAGGCAGAGAACCGAGATTGCCGAGCGCCCTATACGACAGAGAGACCTTGGGAACAGGACGACCCACTGAGACCCCAGGGGAGAAGGCAAACAAACTCGGGGAAATCTTCGAGATTGTAAGGCGGAATCTGGAGAGAGCCTCCCAGGATCAGGCTAGGCATTACAACCTGAGGAGGAGACAATGGACACCAGCGGTGGGAGACGTCGTGTGGGCCAAGGAACATCATTTGTCGAAGGCGGCCGAGGGGTTCGCAGCAAAGTTGGCCCCAAGATACGACGGACCTTACCAGGTCACGGATTTTGCGTCACCAGTAATCTGCAAAATACGGCACGTGAACACAAAAAAAGAGAGGACCATCCACGTGAGCGAGCTGAAACAACAACAAACACAGTAAAGTTTCAAAGAGTCTCGAAGGATACGAGGAAAGGGGTCCAAGGATAGCTCCAAGGATACCCGAGGACACAAGGGAAGGGGTCCAAGGATAGCTCCAAGGATACCCGAAGGACACAAGGAAAGGGGTCCAAGGATAGCTCCAAGGATACCCAAAGGACGCGAGGAAAGGGGTCCAAGGATAGCTCCAAGGATACCCAAAGGACGCGAGGAAAGGGGTCCAAGGATAGCTCCAAGGATACCCAAAGGATGCGAGGAAAGGGGTCCAAGGATAGCTCCACGGATACCCAAAGGACGCGAGGAGAAGGGTTCAAGGATAGCTCCAAGGATGCCCAAAGGATACAAAGAAAAGAGCCCGAGGATAATTCCAAGGATGCTCAGGAATGAGGAGAGACTCAGAGGATCACTCCTAGGATTCTTAAAGGATACTCATCGCGGGCCGGATCGGGGTCCAAACCAGGAAGCACAGCTGCTGGAGTCTGAAAGGGCACTCGTGGTCAACAAAGGCAAACTGCCAAAAGAAAAGAAGCTGATGAGCACATACAAAGAGTCGGGTGTGTGATCAGAATACTTACGTAGTGGCAAGGACAAGTGGAAACGCCGGGCTGAGGGGTACGAAAAAACTAAACTTTTGCCGACCGGTGCACGGGCATAAACAATTTGCAAAATCACCATTCAACAGGGAAGGGGGCGCCTCGATAGGCGGTCGATTGGCACTGCACGATAGTGCGATCGATGGGCACAAGAAAAAGGAAATATCGGTGATGATGAACATCGCGGCTCGCAAGTGGCAACGCCGCACCTGCGATATCGATACCGTGAGCAGGCCCTCTGGGTATCGATAGCTGATTAATATCGGTGCCCAGTGGGAACAGATGGAGGATCGGCGCGGGAGATTTGAAATTGTCCATACGGAGGACAACCGGCGCTGTGGAAAGGAACGTCGAGGGAGCAACGAGGGAACACCGACGAAACCGAAACGAGATGCGCCCTGACGCAATGGCTAGGATATACAAGTGAACGCCGGAGAGTGGGAGCGCTGAGTTTTCTTAATCCTTCCCGAAGTAAGGGGGGAATGTGAGGAGTTGAATAACTCCCCACAAATCCCAGCAGCAGATGGACGGCCGCTCACCAGGTACGCGGCAAATTTGCGTAGTGGCGGCGCGGCGAAGAGCGAGGACGGAGAACGAGAGAGTTTGGAGATCGAGGACGGAGAACGAGAGAGTTTGGAGATCGAGGACGGAGAACGAGAGAGTTTGGAGATCGAGGACGGAGAACGAGAGAGTTTGGAGATCGAGGACGGAGAACGTGAGAGTTTGGAGAACGTGAGAGTTTGGAGAGGAAGAGAGTTTGGAGACAAGGGAATTTGGAGAGCGAGAGAGTTTGAAGAGCAATAGGGTTCGGAGACCAAGAGAGTTTGGAGACCAACAATGGAGAAGGAGAGAGCGGAGACTTGGCGGGCGGAGCGAGAGTGCCGTGTGCAAAAAGGAGTAACGAGACGCCACCGGACTTTGGACTTTGGAAAGAAGGTGCCACATCTCAGCAGCGGTGCGGCACACAAACATGCCGCATGCGTCTCCGGGATCAGCGGGACGGCAGCATCAGGCTGGACGGCGGCGGGAGGCAGTGCGTCAAGGACAAGAGGGTCAAACAGAAACCATGGACTTTGAACCCGATGTGGAGAGTTTTGGCGGGCCGTGTGCAAAAGGGAAATAACGGTTCCCAGAGGCCCTATATAAACCCGCAGGGCGCTGGCAGCGGGAGCAATCATTCAGTCGAGAGCATTCAGTCGAAATCAGTCAGTCAAGAGCGAGCAGTCAGTCGAGAGCAAGGAGTCGAACGAAATCCAACCAAGCAAGCTACGAGGGAGCCACACCAGGGCGAGTCGTCGGAGCCTACGAGGAGCAAGATCGTCACGTCGAGACGTTCGGGATTGGGATTACTAGGAATCTCCGAACTGTGACACAGGTGGCTGAGGTCTAAGGCGGCACCACACGGCTAAGTTCTGTTCTGTCCTGCCGACGAAGTCCTGGCGTTACGCCTGGAGGGTCTACTAGACTTAGATTTGAAATCGAGAGTAGCAAGCCAGAAGGGAGAGAAGTCCCGGAGCGGCGTAACAGAACCCCTAGAGTAGCGAGCCAGAAGGGAGAGAAGTCCCGGAGCGGCGCAACGGAACCCCTAGAGTAGCGAGCCAGAAGGGAGAGAAGTCCCGGAACGGCGCAACAGAACCCCTAGAGTAGCAGGTCAGAAGGGAGAGAAGTCCCGGAGCGGCGCAACAGAACCCTGAGAGTCACGAGCCAGAAGGGAGAGAAGTCCCGGATCGGCGTATGCCCTTGAACCCAGCACAGAAGTCAAGACCTACAGCCGCCTGTCAGGAGCAGATCGCAGGACATCGCCACCAGCAAGCAGGACACCACACCGCAACGGCCACGCAAGGAGGATCGAGCCCGCAGGAACGGCACGGACAGTACGCGAAAGGGTGAGGCTAGGGTGGAACGTTCGTTTACACGAGGCACAGAAGCGAAGTGAAAAGCGAGGCAGCTTCCTGGCGTTCTGCCTTGACTGTCCGCACGATCTGAGTGGAAGCCCGTGGGACCATCCGGGACAGAGCAAGGAACAGATGGTCGGGTATCGAGAGGAGTGATCCTGGAGAGCTCGTCAGTCTGTTCACCCTAGTCTGAGAACGGTGACGCTTCCCTAAGCCCGCACGGCTGACCCCATAGCGAGTCTGAATCGTGGCCGAGCAGTCACCGAGCCAGCCACGTCAGGAGCAATCAGCGGTCAAGGATCTTCGAGGAGCGACAAGACAACCCACACCGTCGGAGACAGCGAGACGAGCAAGTTATAAAGCCGACTGCAGTTATACCCGCAATAAACCAACTCCGAACCCGAGAATTCTGTGCTTTTTCACTGAACTACTGGGCACGTTTATATAAATTTCGTGGGACGAACACACACAATCTACTGAGCTAGCCGCACAAATACCGTAGCGAGCAGAAACCAAAGAAATCAGTTCGTTACAAATTTCTCAAGAGAGATAGTGGATGGTCTCTTATAAAATTGATTCGCTTGGAAATGAATGTGAATCATTATACACCGATGGCTGGTTCATCATTCATACCACTACCTCGTTTCCTTTTAACGAAAAAGACGATAGCCAACGTGTGTAATGAAAATGGTCACTATTGTTTTAAATGGGCCTTGATTTCTGCCTTTAAAATTGTAAGAAATATAACATATAACATTGACATATCGCTGGAAATAATTCGTTTAAGTGATGAAATAAGATTAGATTTCACAGGGTTGACTTTTAACCTCAAAATAAAATGTATAAAACATTTTCTAAAAAAGAATACTCAAATGAGCTTAAACGTTTTCGGATATAATGAAGATACGACGGAAATAATTGGACTTTTAATCGGAAGTGGAAAAACCTCTTCACATCAATATGTTGTTTTTGGAAGACGGCGGAAATGGATATTCAAAATATTTCAAGGTAAATCCCTTTATAATTTCTTTGCCTCTTTTAAACTATTAAATAATTGATTCATACTTCGTTTCAAAGCCCAATGACTGCACAAAAAGGAAATCAAAAGAGGGCACATTTTTCTGCAATGTTTGTCTAAATTTCTCCGGAACTGAGGAAGCTGCATTGAAACACAAGACGCTATGCAGTAGGAAGGTCTTAAGATGTCACAGACCCAAAATAATATTCTGGAATTTACACAAGTTCCACATCAGCTTCAAATTCCATTCGTTGTTTACGCGGATTTTGAATGCATTCCAATATCATACGCCTATTATATAAAGTGTACTTTTGATTCTAGACTAGATAAATTTGTTTAAGAAACATGAATAAATTCAGGAACAAGTTTTGTAAATTCATTATTCGAAAATCTTACGAAATTGAGTATGGAATACTTACATAAAATAGTTCTTATTAGAATGACTTTAGACGACCAAAAGATATTTGACAATTCGGTGAACTGTTTTATTTGCCATAAAGTTTTAGGGACTGATAGGGTTAGAGATCATTGTCATTTCACAGGTATCTTTGGGGGTGCAGCTCACTCTAAATGTAACTTGGATTATAAAGTAAACAAAATCATACAAAAAAATACAAAATCATAGAAAAAAATAACAAGTTTTGGTGGAAATAGTTTTGAAATTCGTTTTCTCGGTACCTATAGGTTCATGCCCTCAAGCTTGGTTACCTTAGCATCTAATTTAATTGACGATCAAATGAATACTGTGAAGTCATTTTTCACTAATGATAAAGAATTTCAACTAATGCGCAAGAAGAGTATATTTCCGTATGAATATTAGGATTTCGTTAATAGATTTTAAGAAACTTCCCTTCCACCAAGGGAAGCATTCTCAATTTAACGGAAAGGGAATTCTCTCAGGAAGATTATGATCATGCTCTTAACGTTTGGTCACATTTTCATGTTAAACTTTAAAAGACTACTTGAAATTATATTTGAAAACTGATGTATTCTCTTTAACAGATATTTTTGAAAATTTCCGAAAAATTTGTATGCAAATTTATTCACTTGACCCAGCTCAGTATTTTACGACACCAGGTCTTTCTTGGGAGGCAATGTTGAAAACCACATATATTCAACTTGAATTGCTGACAGATATAGATATGTATAGATTTATTCAAAAAAGCATTCGAGGTGGTTTAGCAATGTTGTCAGAGATACACAAAAGCAAATAATAAATATTTGTCAGATTACGATTCCTCGAAGGAGTCTTAATTTTTAATGTATGTGGATGCGAAAAACTCGTATGGTTGGGCAATGTCACAACCTTTACCATATAAAGACTTTAAGTGGATGTCTACCACAGAGATGGAGGACCCTAAGCGCAGGGTCGATATAAAGCTTGTTAGGACTTGGGATTTTGTAATTTTAAAAATTTAAATTTAATTTACAAAATTATATCTCCATATATATTATATCTTTATATGTTTTGTATAAAATCCTCTGAATCTTCTCCTTTTTGGATAATAAAAAAAAGCAAAATTTTTAATTTTTTAAATAAAAAGAAAATCAATATTGCCTTGCATTCAACTGTTATTATAAAATATGTCTTTATTTGTTTGTTTTTAAGATATTGAATTAATAATTAATTATTGAATTACTTGTGAAAAATAATAGGAAATAATTTGAGTTTCACACGTAATTCACAGGGGACGCGTGAGAAAGCGAACTTCCCATAACCTTTTTTTGTATAGAGTGTCCCTTGTTCTTCACGCGTGCTAGCTGCGTTATTCACGAGTGAAACTTTACTTATGGAACTAAAGAGTATTTGCATCGTTCATATGTTAGTTAAAATATTATCAGTTCGATTCAAATTTCAGTACAAATAATCAGTTTTTGTATAATTTGTATTCCCTTGTAGAGGATATAATGATTTCAGTCAAAATTTTACAACGCAGTGAAGGAGACGTAATATCATAATACAATCTTGATCACTAGATGAGTCGATCTAGCCATGTTCGCCTGTGCGTCCGGGTGTCCGTCAGCCGTCCGTCTGTCCGTCCGTCCTTTTGTCCGTCTGTCTGTCCGTTTCTACGCAAACTAGTCTCTTAGTTTCAAAGTCCAAAGTATTTTTTCCAAAAGTATTTTTTTTTGTTTGCAGGTAGTATATATAAGTCGGAACCAGCTGGATCGGGCAACTATAACTTACAGCTCCCATAGGAAAATTTGAAAAAAATTTTTTTTATATCTTTGGTGTTATTAAGCTTCCTAAGCTTGAAAACAAGTTCTGATTTTTGAATTATATTTTATCAAAATCGGACGTCTGTATTATGTAGCTGCCATAGAAACAATCAGAAAATTGGTGGATAATTAAAAAAAAGTATATCTTGGGTGTTTTTTTTAATAACCTCCAACGCTTGAAAATAACATTTTTTATTTAGCTCTAAATGTCGAATTTAATTTATCAAAATAGGCCGACCATAAAATGCCATAGGAATAATCGCAAAATTGTTGGGAAAATGGTGCTTTTCTTAAATATAACCTCCGTCGCTTGGAAATATCATTTTTTAATTGACAGTAGTCAATTATTTCGACACAGGTTTCGATCTACAAAGACTCATTTGTTCCTCCTTATACAGCTACACAACTTAACAAAATGGGGCATGACAAAATCAGCGAAGCTGGCTTGCAGCTGTGTGTCATGCCACACTTTTGTAGCCCCGCATAAGCAACGGGTCGCCATCGTACTGTGTTAACGTTACCTTGCAGGGCCAGCAGAGAGAAAAATTCAAATTGAAAAAATGGGCAAGCCTAGGAATCGCGTATTCTGGCACAATGCATATGCGGGTTCTGGCACAATTACCATAATCCATAAATTAACTGATTTTAATGGTGGGTTTCGAGGTCAAAAAATTTCACGATCATGTCCATAAAGAGTATACTGATTCCCCCTTCGCCCCCACATCCCCACGTGACAATATTGATCATGTATCCTCCTCCTCATTATAAGCACTTAATAGTCAAGTGAGAAAGGTGCACGTGAAAAAGGTCGCACACCTATAGTATCCGAAGGTCGTTATCACGTACCCTTTTACCTCATTATCCCAGGTGTTGCTATGCACTTGAGAAAGGTCGCAGGCCTATAGTAACCGAAGGTCGTTATCACGTACCCTTTTACCTCATTATCCCAGGTGTTGCTTTGCATTTGAGAAAGGTCGCACACCCAAAGTATCCAAAAGTTGTCATCTCAGAGAAACATGACCGACCATGTTTAGAAATAATGTTTTCTATGATTGCAAGACAAGTTTAGAAATCAAAAGAAGCCCAATAAAATAAATCTCACAAGTTAATGATTTTCAGATGTGGGAAATTTTTTGGAACCCATATTTTCGTTCCGCCCCAGAACGTTTTATTGGTAGATTGTCAAAGATTCTCTCCTTTCCACAAAGGGCCATAAACATATCAGCCAGAGTCAGAGACCCAAACATGGGACCTGACCGCAATAAAAGGGACACACGCACAAGTCCGAGGGGCACGCTCATTAAGAAGATCACTGGGCCGCAATGAAAGGGACACGCGCCAATGACCTTAATTTAAACTCGAAATAAAAAGTCACAAGTTTATTTTCTAGCATAATAATAAATTTATTCAATTATTTTGGTATTGCGAACATGATTTGTTATTTTTCATTCTTTTTTCCGGGTTATAGTATATTTTCATAATATTGAGCGCCTCATTTTTGTAATCCGAAATTCGATTGCATACACAAGTATCGATTCCTTCGGTGGCCGCATCACTGCTTCACGCACAGTTGTCTATATGATTTCCATGAATAGATGTTTTCATATTATCTCCATTACATTCAAAGAGTTTTGATTTGATTTTTAGAAAGTTATTTATTTTAAGTGAATGCATGATGTCTCTCTAACTCAACAATCTTGACTTGCCCTTTAAAATATTCTTACACAACTTATAAATAAAATTGTATATAGGTTCCCGTATTCTTCTTTTACATCAAGCTGTACATATGTATATCTTTGATTTTCCCAAAGTCAAAATGTTTTTTTTTGTCAAACTGTCCTTTGTTAGGTACCTGAGTATGACGGTATGTATAAAAAATGATCTTTCCTTTCCTTCAAGCTAAGTATGCGCGCTCTCTTCTAACCAACCTACTCTTTTGTTCTACAATTTCTCCTTTATCTCCTTGATCGATTGATGGTATACTATTGGTTACACTTGTATCAAACATGTTTCAAAACTTATACTTCTCATCTCTTGTAACCAATGAATAGTCGATGTACCATTTAGAACTTCCTGTTTTGTTTTCGAATTTACAAAATCTCAATCGAACCTTCTCCTTTGCTCTATGTTTCTCTGTCTGATCTCTGATCGATTCGAGGGTGTCCTATTGGTTACACTTGTATCAAATATTTTCAAAATCAATACTTCTTATCTCTTCTAACCAAGGAATAGTCAATGTGCCCTGCTAGAACTATCTATATTGTTTTTAAATTTACAAAATTCTAAATACTCGTATGCACCTCTCATTTTCAATATTATTGTACACGCCCACTTCAAACACTATAAATGACCGAGGACAATAGTTAGTCTTCTAAAAAGAGTATTGAAGTGGGTTAGTCTGCTGCGTCAAGCACAAGTGAAAAAGTGATCGTGAAAAATAATTAAATAAAAGCAAAAAATGAATTCCCAAAATCAGTTTTGTCAATTCTGCAAGTGTGATGTGCAAAAAAATCGCTGATCAAACCATGTCCGCTCCGAGTTCCATAAGCGAAATGCAAGTCAACCCCTTGATGGAAGAGTCAAGAAAATTTCTGATAGATTAAGGGGAAGAATATTGCATTACATGTATGTAAACGATGGATCAGACTTGATCCTACCTGAAAATTTCTTGAGTGAAGCTCAGTATTTTATTGGAAAGTTATACTTCAGCAAAAGTAAACTTTGAACTGTTTGCAGAGTATATTCTTTTTAAAGACGAATCTGAACAGATTGAAATGAAAAGCTTTCAAAGTAAAATATCGATCATGAATAAAAATTCTGATTTAGAATGTATCTTTCATGAACATACCATGGAAATAATTTCAAGAACTCAATAATTTCTCAAGAGAGATAGTGGATGGTCTCTTATAAAATTGATTCGCTTGGAAATGAATGACTTTTGATTCTAGACTAGATAAATTTGTTTAAGAAACATGAATGATGATAATTCAGGAACCAGTTTTGTAAATTCAATATTCGAAAATCTTACGAAATTGAGTATGGAATACTTACATAAAATAGTTCCTATTAGAATGACTTTAGACGACCAAAAGATATTTGACAATTCGGTGAACTGTTTTATTTGCCATAAAGTTTTAGGGACTGATAGGGTTAGAGATCACTGTCATTTCACAGGTAACTTTGGGGGTGCAGCTCACTCTAAATGTAACTTGGATTATAAAGAAAACAAAATCATACCAGCGTTTTTTCATAATAATGAAATTTCCGTAATACCAATTAATAAGGAAAATTATATTTTTGTTTCGCAAAAAATAACAAGTTTTGGTGGAAATAGTTTTGAAATTCGTTTTCTCGATACCTATAGGTTCATGCCCTCAAGCTTGGTTACCTTAGCATCTAATTTAATTGACGATCAAATGAATACTGTGAAGTCATTTTTCACTAATGATAAAGAATTTCAACTAATGCGCAAGAAGAGTATATTTCCGTATGAATATTAGGATTTCGTTAATAGATTTTAAGAAACTTCCCTTCCACCAAGGGAAGCATTCTCAATTTAACGGAAAGGGAATGCTCTCAGGAAGATTATGATCATGCTCTTAACGTTTGGTCACATTTTCATGTTAAACTTTAAAAGACTACTTGAAATTATATTTGAAAACTGATGTATTCTCTTTAACAGATATTTTTGAAAACTTCCGAAAAATTTGTATGCAAATTTATTCACATGACCCAGCTCAGTATTTTACGACACCAGGTCTTTCTTGGGACGCAATGTTGAAAACCACATATATTCAAATTGAATTGTTGACAGATATATTTATGTATAGATTTATTCAAAAAAGCATTCGAGGTGGTTTAGCAATGTTGTCAGAGATACACAAAAGCAAATAATAAATATTTGGCAGATTACGATTCCTCGAAGGAGTCTTAATTTTTAATGTATGTGGATGCGAAAAACTCGTATGGTTGGGCAATGTCACAACCTTTACCATATAAAGACTTTAAGTGGATGTCTACCACAGAGATGGAGGACCCTAAGCGCAGGGTCGATATAAAGCTTGTTAGTACTTGGGATTTTGTAATTTTAAAAATTTAAATTTAATTTACAAAATTATATCTCCATATATATTATATCTTTATATGTTTTGTATAAAATCCTCTGAATCTTCTCCTTTTTGGATAATAAAAAAAAGCAAAATTTTTAATTTTTTAAATAAAAAGAAAATTAATATTGCCTTGCATTCAACTGTTATTATAAAATATGTCTTTATTTGTTTGTTTTTAAGATATTGAATTAATTAATAATTATTGAATTATTTGTGAAAAATAATAGGAAATAATTTGAGTTTCACACGTAATTCACAGGGGACGCGTGAAAAAGCGAACTTCCCATAACCTTTTTTTGTATAGAGTGTCCCTTGTTCTTCACGCGTGCTAGCTGCGTTATTCACGAGTGAAACTTTACTTATGGAACTAAAGAGTATTTGCATCGTTCATATGTTAGTTAAAATATTATCAGTTCGATTCAAATTTCAGTACAAATAATCAGTTTTTGTATAATTTGTATTCCCTTGTAGAGGATATAATGATTTCAGTCAAAATTTTACAACGCAGTGAAGGAGACGTAATATCATAATACAATCTTGATCACTAGATGAGTCGATCTAGCCATGTTCGCCTGTGCGTCCGGGTGTCCGTCAGCCGTCCGTCTGTCCGTCCGTCCTTTTGTCCGTCTCTCTCCGTTTCTACGCAAACTAGTCTCTTAGTTTCAAAGTCCAAAGTATTTTTTCCAAAAGTATTTTTTTTTGTTTGCAGGTAGTTGCATAAGTCGGAACCAGCTGGATCGGGCAACTATAATTTACAGCTCCCATAGGAAAATTTGAAAAAAAATTTTTTTTTTATATCTTTGGTGTTATTAAGCTTCCTAAGCTTGAAAACAAGTTCTGATTTTTGAATTATATTCTATCAAAATCGGACGTCTGTATTATGTAGCTGCCATAGGAACAATCAGAAAATTTGTGGATAATTAAAAAAAGTATATCTTGGGTGTTTTTTTTAAATAACCTCCAACGCTTGAAAATAACATTTTTTAATTAGCTCTAAATGTCGAATTTAATTTATCAAAATAGGACGACCATAAAATGCCATAGGAATAATCGGAAAATTGTTGGGTAAATGGTGCTTTTCTTAAATATAACCTCCGACGCTTGGAAATATCATTTTTTAATTGACAGTAGTCAATTATTTCGACACAGGTTTCGATCTACAAAGACTCATTTGTTCCTCCTTATACAGCTACACAACTTAACAAAATGGAGCATGACAAAATCAGCGAAGCTGGCTTGCAGCTGTGTGTCATGCCACACTTTTGTAGCCCCGCATAAGCAACGGGTCGCCATCGCCCTGTGTTAACGTTACCTTGCAGGGCCAGCAGAGAGAAAAATTCAAATTGAAAAAATTGGCAAGCCTAGGAATCGCGTATTCTGGCATAATGCATATGCGGGTTCTGGCACAATTACCATAATCCATAAATTAACTGATTTTAATAATGGGTTTCGAGGTCAAAAAATTTCACGATCATGTCCATAAAGAGTATACTGATTCCCTCTTCGCCCCCACATCCCCACGTGACAATATTGATCATGTATCCTCCTCCTCATTATAAGCACTTAATAGTCAAGTGAGAAAGGTGCACGTGAAAAAGGTCGCACACCTATAGTATCCGAAGGTCGTTATCACGTACCCTTTTACCTCATTATCCCAGGTGTTGAGAAAGGTCGCACACCCAAAGTATCCAAAAGTTGTCATCTCAGAGAAACATGACCGACCATGTTTAGAAATAATGTTTTCTATGATTGCAAGACAAGTTTAGAAATCAGAAGAAGCCCAATAAAATAAATCTCACAAGTTAATGATTTTCAGATGTGGGAAATATTTTGGAACCCATATTTTCGTTCCGCCCCAGAACGTTTTACTGGTAAATTGTCAAAGATTCTCTCCTTTCCACAAAGGGTCATAAAGATATCAGCCAGAGTCAGAGACCCGAACATGGGCCCTTGTCTATTACCTGACCGCAATAAAAGGGACACACGCACAAGTCCGAGGGGCACGCTCATTAAGAAGATCACTGGGCCGCAATGAAAGGGACACGCGCCAATGACCTTAATTTAAACTCGAAATAAAAAGTCACAAGTTTATTTTCTAGCATAATAATAAATTTATTCAATTATTTTGGTATTGCGAACATGATTTGTTATTTTTCATTCTTTTTTCCGGGTTATAGTATATTTTCATAATATTGAGCGCCTCATTTTTGTAATCCGAAATTCGATTGCATACACAAGTATCGATTCCTTCGGTGGCCGCATCACTGCTTCACGCACAGTTGTCTATATGATTTCCATGAATAGATGTTTTCATATTATCTCCATTACATTCAAAGAGTTTTGATTTGATTTTTAGAAAGTTATTTATTTTAAGTGAATGCATGATGTCTCTCTAACTCAACAATCTTGACTTGCCCTTTAAAATATTCTTACACAACTTATAAATAAAATTGTATATAGGTTCCCGTATTCTTCTTTTACCTCAAGCTGTACATATGTATATCTTTGATTTTCCCAAAGTCGAAATGTTTTTTTTTGTCAAACTGTCCTTTATTAGGTACCTGAGTATGACGGTATGTATAAAAAATGATCTTTCTTTTCCTTCAAGCTAAGTATGCTCGCTCTCTTCTAACCAACCTACTCTTTTGTTCTACAATTTCTCCTTTATCTCCTTGATCGATTGATGGTATACTATTGGTTACACTTGTATCAAACATGTTTCAAAACTTATACTTCTCATCTCTTGTAACCAATGAATAGTCGATGTACCAGTTAGAACTTCCTGTTTTGTTTTCGAATTTACAAAATCTCAATCGAACCTTCTCCTTTGCTCTATGTTTCTCTGTCTGATCTCTGATCGATTCGAGGGTGTCCTATTGGTTACACTTGTATCAAATATTTTCAAAATCAATACTTCTTATGTCTTCTAACCAAGGAATAGTCAATGTGCCCTGCTGGAACTATCTATATTGTTTTTAAATTTACAAAATTCTAAATACTCGTATGCACCTCTCATTTTCAATATTATTGTACACGCCCACTTCAAACACTATAAATGACCGAGGACAATAGTTAGTCTTCTAAAAAGAGTATTGAAGTGGGTTAGTCTGCTGCGTCAAGCACAAGTGAAAAAGTGATCGTGAAAAATAATTAAATAAAAGCAAAAAATGAATTCCCAAAATCAGTTTTGTCAATTCTGCAAGTGTGATGTGCAAAAAAATCGCTGGTCAAACCATGTCCGCTCCGAGTTCCATAAGCGAAATGCAAGTCAACCCCTTGATGGAAGAGTCAAGAAAATTTCTGATAGATTCAGGGGAAGAATATTGCATTACATGTATGTAAACGATGGATCAGACTTGATCCTACCTGAAAATTTCTTGAGTGAAGCTCAGTATTTTATTGGAAAGTTATACTTCAGCAAAAGTAAACTTTGAACTGTTTGCAGAGTATATTCTTTTTAAAGACGAATCTGAACAGATTGAAATGAAAAGCTTTCAAAGTAAAATATCGATCATGAATAAAGATTCTGATTTAGAATGTATCTTTCATGAACATACCATGGAAATAATTTCAAGAACTCAATAATTTTTCAAGAGAGATAGTGGATGGTCTCTTATAAAATTGATTCGCTTGGAAATGAATGACTTTTGATTCTAGACTAGATAAATTTGTTTAAGAAACATGAATGATGATAATTCAGGAACCAGTTTTGTAAATTCAATATTCGAAAATCTTACGAAATTGAGTATGGAATACTTACATAAAATAGTTCCTATTAGAATGACTTTAGACGACCAAAAGATATTTGACAATTCGGTGAACTGTTTTATTTGCCATAAAGTTTTAGGGACTGATAGGGTTAGAGATCACTGTCATTTCACAGGTAACTTTGGGGGTGCAGCTCACTCTAAATGTAACTTGGATTATAAAGAAAACAAAATCATACCAGCGTTTTTTCATAATAATGAAATTTCCGTAATACCAATTAATAAGGAAAATTATATTTTTGTTTCGCAAAAAATAACAAGTTTTGGTGGAAATAGTTTTGAAATTCGTTTTCTCGATACCTATAGGTTCATGCCCTCAAGCTTGGTTACCTTAGCATCTAATTTAATTGACGATCAAATGAATACTGTGAAGTCATTTTTCACTAATGATAAAGAATTTCAACTAATGCGCAAGAAGAGTATATTTCCGTATGAATATTAGGATTTCGTTAATAGATTTTAAGAAACTTCCCTTCCACCAAGGGAAGCATTCTCAATTTAACGGAAAGGGAATGCTCTCAGGAAGATTATGATCATGCTCTTAACGTTTGGTCACATTTTCATGTTAAACTTTAAAAGACTACTTGAAATTATAATTGAAAACTGATGTATTCTCTTTAACAGATATTTTTGAAAATTTCCGAAAAATTTGTATGCAAATTTATTCACTTGACCCAGTTCAAGATTTTACGACACCAGGTCTTTCTTGGGAGGCAATGTTGAAAACCACATATATTCAAATTGAATTGTTGACAGATATAGATATGTATAGATTTATTCAAAAAAGCATTCGAGGTGGTTTAGCAATGTTGTCAGAGATACACAAAAGCAAATAATAAATATTTGTCAGATTACGATTTCTCGAATGAGTCTTCAGTTTTAATGTATGTGGATGCGAATAACTCGTATGGTTGGGCAATGTCACAACCTTTACCATATAAAGACTTTCAGTGGATGTCTACCACAACGATGGAGGACCCTAAGCGCAGGGTCGATACAAAGCTTGTTAGTACTTGGGAATCTCCGGATAGCAATAAGACTGGACGAAAAGCATATTGTGCCAAACTTTAATTTCAAAATCAGATTTTCATAGTGCAATTAAAATTAATGAAAATGAAGATTGCCCGTTCTATTTAATAAGCCCATATATTTAGGATTTGCAGTATTAGACTTATCGAAATGGAAAATGTATGATTTTCATTATAAATATATGAAGCCAAAGATTCAGGAAGAGTTAGTATTGAATTATATGGATACTGATTCATTTATCTATACAATAAAAACTAAGGATTTTTATGATGATATTCGTAATGATCTTGAAGCCAAATTTGATACATCGGACTATTCAGACAAATAGATTCAACTCTATAACTTTAATAAAAAAAGTTTAGGTTCTTTAAAGATGAGCTTAACGGTATCACAAAATAAATACAGTTAAAGTTAATAAGATAACAAAAAAAAAACGTAACTTTAACGAAACACTATTTTTAGAGTTAAGTAATGAAGATAATGGTACGACATCAATAAAACATCAGAAACTAATTGAAAAAGATATTTTAAAAAATGTTGAATGGTTAGAAACTAATTCATTTTGCTTAGGTGAGATGATACATAACAATTATGTTAACGATGGAGAATCACTAGATAATCTTAAGTTGCAAAAAGAACACATTGAAAAGGAAATATTTTATAAATCAATTGAATTGGAGATGTTTTATTATGATCAAGACTTTGGAAAATATAAAAAAAAACATTTTAAGTTTGTAAAAAGTTTTTTAAATATTTTAAATTTTATTCAATTACAAATTGTACAAAAATATTATTAAACTAATTATAAGATAAGCTAAGATAAGATAAGAATATATAAAAAATGAGATTAAATAAATCACTTGTTATACTAAAAATGTCTTCCTTATTTAATCAGCTAGTCTTTGAAAACCCCATATATTAAACTAAAACTTTATTTCCTTTTCGCCTTACAACTAGGTATGAGGGAATCGTGGTTTTTGAGTTCTTTATAGAATCCGCCCTGAATCGGACTACCATCTAAATCTTCAAGTAAGTATGTTTTAGGGTAGGTATTGTTCACTTTTCTAATATTAAAGATTTCAGTTGTATAGTTTGGTGTATACCCTTTCTCAAAAACATGTTTATATTTACTAATACGAACGTGGTCGCCCTTACTTAGAACAAATATTTTCAAGTGATTATAGGACTTTTCTAACATTTATTTTTCATTGGAACAATTGACATTACTTGGACTCATTTTAACTGTTCTGTGCACCCGATTATTATATTTATCAATTAATTGCTTAGAAATATCTATCCACTTATATTTTCCATTGAAACTAAATTTTCGCCACATTAGTTCTTTAAGAGTTCTATTAAAACGTTCAACTATAGATGCCTTTAGAGTACTGAAGGTTGAATAATGATTTATCCTATAACTTTTCATTAATACTTTAAATTTCGAATTAAAGAATTCAGTACTATCATCAGTTTGCAGGGTGTTTGGTGTGCCATGAACCGATTTTAATGTTCTTTCATGGATTGAGAAACATCATTAGCACTCTTTGACTTTATTGCCTCACCCCAACCAAATTTCGAAAATGTGTCTATAACAGTCAACAAGTATCTGTACCTATCATTTGATTTTGAAAAGGCTCCAAATTCAACCAAATTTGCTTGGCACAAATTACTTATACTCCTTGCAATCACTCGCCTTGTTGAAAGTTTTTTCGAGATGGTCCATGCAACTTATTTACAATTTCTCGCTTAATCATATTTTTCTAATAGGCTGAAAACCGACACCGTCTATCTCGATTGTGGTTTTTTTTTGGCAATGATATTAGGTTTGTTACAAATTTAAAAATGTAATCCTCAATGCTTTTAATTTTTTCTAGAATTTTGGCAAAAATTTGGTCAGCGCTGTCTGCCCTCTTATTTTACAATTCAGTTTTATTTTCTAAGCGTGACATTTTTTGTGAGTCGATGTTTAAAAATTTGAGTTATAAATTCTCTTAAATCTTCTCCCACTTTTTCGATGTTCTCATCAGTATATTGTTTCGTGATACGTTTGATACGTTAATTTTGAGCATTTAGGTTACCGTCCTCATCGATGAATAATCCTTCAGTAGACTGAACACGTCTTTTCAAATTTTCTGATCTTTCCTTATCAACAGAAAAATGTCAGAACTTGTCGACAGACATGTTGTTTATAATTGTAAAACATTTGTGCTTTTGCTATTTATACCCATTAAAATATAATCCTTTCCTCACGCAACTCCTGTAGTATGGAAAAAATTTAATTATTGTAACTATTGTTACCCGCTATTTTCGATGCCACCAAAATTTCCAATCTTTCAACTAACTCATTAACATCATTCCAGTATACATAGTTTGGATTTGACTTCTGAAGGGTCATGTAACTAAAACCTGTTTTTGAGCGAAGTAAAGTAGACGTTGTAGGATTGAAAGTATTGTCTATCAACTTATTAATGCCCTTGATTCGGTTCTTAGGATTAAAGCCTACTCTATGTATATTCGTTTCTAATATAATTTTTTTTATACACCTGTGATAATAATCCCGCTCCGCCAATAAAGAAGATAGGTTCATCGTTTTAATTGTTCTCATTCTTTATTTAATTGTTGTTCATTCAAATGTATTGCTGTTTTTGGAGCAGCCGTTGTTGTCGCTCCGAGCTCGAAGGAGGTTCATGTTGATACCCAATTTGCTTAGAAGCTAAAAGGTCTAAGTCTCGTAGAGGTGCAGGCAACAGCGGCAGCGGAGAGACGGCCTATGTATTCTTAAGTATATAGCTATGCTCACTTAGTCTGGAGCGCGGAGGTATATGCACATACATGAGGTCCGCTCGTGTTGCAATTATACTGACACTTGCACTTTCAGCCTGCGGGCCAAGGCACAGCGAGCGGATCGTATTTCGGGCGCTTAGGTTTGACCGAGACTCTGAATTGTACAAACACTGCGACAAAGTGTTACAGTGCGTGCCCATTTTAGTACTCTTGGTACAGTGGGTAGTCGATACATGTATTTTATATGTGTGCGTACTACATCTTCCTCCTTTTGAAAAATAACGTAATATAATGGATACAAAAAATGATATTACTTATAGCAATAATATTTAATTTTTGTTGTTGTTTTTTTTTAAATTTGTTTTTCTATTTTTATACCCTTGCAGAGGGTATAATTATTTCAGTCAGAAGTTTGCAACGCAGTGAAGGAGACGTTTCCGACTCCATAAAGTATATATATTCTTGATCAGCGTCACAAGGCGAGTCGATCTAGCCATGTCCGTCTGTTTCTACGCAAACTAGTTTTAAAGCTATCGGGCTTCCCAAAAGACTTCTTTCTACTGCAGGTAGTATATAAGTCGGAACCAGCCGGATCGGACAACTATATCTTATAGCTCCCATAGGAACAATCGGAAAAGAAATTTAAAAAACATTAAATCTTTCGTGTTTTTTAACATATACCTTTGTTAGCTTGTATATAACATTTTTAAATTAGTTCTGAATTTCGAATTAAATTTTATCAAAATCGGGCGACTATATCATATAGCTGTCATAGGAACGATCGGAAAATTAGTCGGAAAACTTTATCTTTGGTGTTTTGTAACATCCCTGAAAGCATTTTCTATCGCGGATGACACTTCTAAGTGACTTCTAGAAGATGAAAACTATCGTCCGCGATATCGCATTCGGATCGCGTATGTCACACTCCCGTCGGGAAGAAATGTGCCACTTCGGCGGCACTTCTTGGAGTCACTTCGGCGACACTTCGGGAAGTCACTTTGGCGACTCTTCTTAAAGCGTCTTCGGCGTCACTTCCAGGGTGACTTCGGCGATACTTCTGGAAGTGACTTCAAGAAGTGCCGCCGAAGTGGCACATTTCTTCCCGACAGGAGTGACTTCCGCGATCCGAATGCGATATCGCCAAAGTGACTTCTGGAAGTGTCGCCAAGGTAACTTCTGGAAGTGTCGCCGAAGTGACTTCGAGAAGTGCCGCCGAAGTGGCACATTTCTTCCCGACAGGAGTGACTTCCGCGATCCGAATGCGATATCGCCAAAGTGACTTCTGGAAGTGTCGCCAAGGTAACTTCTGAAAGTGTCGCCGAAGTGACTTCGAGAAGTGCCGCCGAAGTGGCACATTTCTTCCCGACAGGAGTGACTTCCGCGATCCGAATGCGATATCGCCAAAGTGACTTCTGGAAGTGTCGCCAAGTTAACTTCTGGAAGTGTCGCCGAAGTGACTCCGAGAAGTGCCGCCGAAGTGGCACACTTCTTCCCGACAGGAGTGACTTCCGCGATCCGAATGCGATATCGCCGAAGTCACTTCTGGAGGTTACTTAGAAGTGACTTAACAGACGCTTGTAGAAGATACCAGAAGGGCCTTTCCCCATTGGAAATCTTAAATAAAAAAACTTGTTTTTACATGTTAGGCAATATTTTGCATTTATTTTTTCCATAAGGTCTTTGAGCGCTTGTAGACACGGTCCTTGGCATATCGGAAACGCTGCTTAATAATACTATTTATGCTCAGCTCCGTTCACATGAGAAATTTAATAATAACCATTTCTTAAATAAACAAAAGCAACATTTTTTTTATATTTAAAATAAAAATAAATTTGGAGGAATTACATTTTATAACTAGGTAAAGAATGTTGGAATGCGTATTTCACTGCAATCGCGCCAGGTAATGTAAAAATATACAGCTACACGCTCTTCCTTGAGTTGGTCATTTTAATGTGTAATACAATTTTAAAAATTCCGATTAACAAAGCAACACACAAATTTTATACAAAACTGAACAGATCACAAGCAAAGTGCGAAATAAACTGACGCTCCGTCGAAAAAGAACAGCGTAGGTAAAAAGGGAGTGGAATTTTCAGAAATAAAGGGTAACGTTTCTTCCTTTTCCCTGTAACTTTGGTTTTTGTATCAGAAGTGTCTCAGAAGATACTTCTTCGAGATCGCGACCTTTATTGTTTTTGTAAAATGTGTGCTATCGTCTAACTATCGTCCAGAAGTGTCTCAGAAGTTACTTCTTCGCGATCGCGACCGTTTTTGTTTTTGTAAAATGTGTGCTATCGTCTAACTATTTATCGTCCAGAAGTGTCTTAGACGTTACCTCTTGCGATCGAAATACGTGCTACCGCCTTTCTATCTCCCAGAAGTGACTTAGAAGTTACTTCTACGCGATATATGTATATTTTGTTTCTGTAAAATGTGTACTATCGTCTTTCTATCTTCCAGACTTAAAAGTGACTTTTGGACGATAGGCGATAGAATTATCGCCTTTTTGCTTGCAGGGATAAAACCTTATAAGCTCGAAAATAACATTTTTTATTTAGATCTGAATTTCGAATTAAATTTTATTAAAATCGGACGACTATAACATAAAGCTGTCATAGGAACGATCGGATAATAGGTCGGAAATAATTTGAAATAAATTATAGCTTTGGGGCTTTTTGACATATTATCTTATAATATTGGGAAAATACATTTTTATATTTTTAAGAATTTCGAATTCAATTCAATAAAATTATTGACTATTTTTTTTAACTGCAAGGGTATACAAACTTCGGTTTGCCTAAGTTAACTTCCTTTCTTGTTTTTCTAAGCTGTTTACTACCGTTAAGCTTTCTAGCTAAAATCCAAATGAGCTAGCTAATTCTAACTACAGCTTCGCGTTCTATAGCCTTCTAGTATGCCCGTAGCTTCGAATTGTTACGCTATTTTTGCGACATTTTATTTAGTTCTGAATTTCGAATTAAATTTTATAAAAATCGGACGACTATAACATAAAGCTGTCATAGGAATGATCGGATAATTGGTCGGAAATAATTTGAAACAAATTATAGCTTTGGGGCTTTTTGACATATTATCTTATAATATTGGGAATATACATTTTTATATTTTTAAGAATTTCGAATTCAATTTAATAAAATTATTGACTATTTTTTTTAACTGCAAGGGTATACAAACTTCGGCTTGCCGAAGTTAACTTTCTTTCTTGTTTTATTTTTTTTTGTTGTTTTTAATTTGTTTTTTTTTTTTGTATATTCTTATTTTAGGTATGGTTATCCTATGTGCTCTTATATTATGTATGGCCATACGTGACATATTTATGAAATAAAAATTGATTATGAAATCTATCTTTATGTGCTACTTGCTTTTATGTTATGTTATCTCTATCTCCAATTTGTTCTACCTTATAAAAACGTGTATATTTAAAATCTAACTTATGTCCTGTTTCATTTTTCAATAAAACATGATCTCCCTTTTTTTTTAATCGAAATCTAAACTAGTTTTGTCGTAACTGATTTTTTGTTTTAGCTTATGAGATTCTAGCATTAGTCTAGCTCTTGAAATTTTACCAAAAACTACATACATCCCAATCAACTGAGATGCATGAACGAATGAACTCATTGAGTGTTCTGTGGCTTCGCTCCACGGTACCTACTGTCTGGTGGTGGTGTGCAGTTGAAGTTATGTTTTCAATATGTAAATATTTACATTATTGAATTCATTTCAGAATTGTATTTTTTGTTTGTATATTTTTTAATCTGTGATGGTTATTCTAGAGAGCGCATTGGCTACATAGTTATCATTACCCTTTAGATACTCTGCCGTAAAATTATATTCCTCCAATTCAAGTCTCATTCGTGTTAGTTTGGAACTGGGATTTACCATTGAAAATAGGTATGTAAGTGCTCTGTGGTCTGTTTTGACAGTGAAGTATCTACCATAAATATATGGTCTGAAGTGTGTTATTGCCCAATGAATAGCTGCTGATTCTTGTTCTGTAGTGCTCTTGTTCCTTTCACCTTTCGTAAAGGATCTTGAAGCGTATGCAACTGGAAGCTGTAGTCGATTTTTGTTTTGAGTTAGCACTGCTCCACAAGCGTATTTGCTAGCATCTGTTACATTGAAAAGGAAATATTTTATAAATCAATTGAATTGGAGATGTTTTATTATGATCAAGACTTTGGAAAATATAAAAAAAAATATTTTAAGTTTGTAAAAAGTTTTTTAAATATTTTAAATTTTATTCAATTACAAATTGTACAAAAATATTATTAAACTAATTATAAGATAAGCTAAGATAAGATAAGAATATATAAAAAATGAGATTAAATAAATCACTTGTTATACTAAAAATGTCTTCCTTATTTAATCAGCTAGTCTTTGAAAACCCCATATATTAAACTAAAACTTTATTTCCTTTTCGCCTTACAACTAGATATGAGGGAATCGTGGTTTTTGAGTTCTTTATAGAATCCGCCCTGAATCGGACTACCATCTAAATCTTCAAGTAAGTATGTTATAGGGTAGGTATTGTTCACTTTTCTAATATTAAAGATTTCAGTTGTATAGTTTGGTGTATACCCTTTCTCAAAAACATGTTTATATTTACTAATACAAACGTGGTCGCCCTTACTTAGAACAAATATTTTCAAGTGATTATAGGACTTTTCTAATATTTATTTTTCATTGGAACAATTGACATTACTTGGACTCATTTTAACTGTTCTGTGCACCCGATTATTATATTTATCAATTAATTGCTTAGAAATATCTATCCACTTATATTTTCCATTGAAACTAAATTTTCGCCACATTAGTTCTTTAAGAGTTCTATTAAAACGTTCAACTATAGATGCCTTTAGAGTACTGGAGGTTGAATAATGATTTATCCTATAACTTTTCATTAATACTTTAAATTTCGAATTAAAGAATTCAGTACTATCATCAGTTTGCAGGGTGTTTGGTGTGCCATGAACCGATTTTAATGTTCTTTCATTGATTGAGAAACATCATTAGCACTCTTTGACTTTATTGCCTCACCCCAACCAAATTTCGAAAATGTGTCTATAACAGTCAACAAGTATCTGTACCTATCGTTTGATTTTGAAAAGGCTCCAAATTCAACCAAATTTGCTTGGCACAAATCATTCATACCCCTTGCAATCACTCGCCTTGTTGAAAGTTTTTTCGAGATGGTCCATGCAACTCATTTACAATTTCTCGCTTAATCATATTTTTCTAATAGGCTGAAAACCGACACCGTCTATCTCGATTGTGGTTTTTTTTTGGCAATGATATTAGGTTTGTTACAAATTTAAAAATGTAATCCTCAATGCTTTTAATTTTTTCTAGAATTTTGGCAAAAATTTGGTCAGCGCTGTCTGCCCTCTTATTTTACAATTCAGTTTTATTTTCTAAGCGTGACATTTTTTGTGAGTCGATGTTTAAAAATTTGAGTTATAAATTCTCTTAAATCTTCTCCCACTTTTTCGATGTTCTCATCAGTATATTGTTTCGTGATACGTTTGATACGTTAATTTTGAGCATTTAGGTTACCGTCCTCATCGATGAATAATCCTTCAGTAGACTGAACACGTCTTTTCAAATTTTCTGATCTTTCCTTATCAACAGAAAAATGTCAGAACTTGTCGACAGACATGTTGTTTATAATTGTAAAACATTTGTGCTTTTGCTATTTATACCCATTAAAATATAATCCTTTCCTCACGCAACTCCTCTAGTATGGAAAAAATTTAATTATTGTAACTATTGTTACCCGCTATTTTCGATGCCACCAAAATTTCCAATCTTTCAACTAACTCATTAACATCATTCCAGTATACATAGTTTGGATTTGACTTCTGAAGGGTCATGTAACTAAAACCTGTTTTTGAGCGAAGTAAAGTAGACGTTGTAGGATTGAAAGTATTGTCTATCAACTTCTTAATGCCCTTGATTCGGTTCTTAGGATTAAAGCCTACTCTATGTATATTCGTTTCTAATATAATTTTTTTTATACACCTGTGATAATAATCCCGCTCCGCCAATGAAGAAGATAGGTTCATCGTTTTAATTGTTCTCATTCTTTATTTAATTGTTGTTCATTCAAATGTATTGCTGTTTTTGGAGCAGCCGTTGTTGTCGCTCCGAGCTCGAAGGAGGTTCTTGTTGTTACCCAATTTGCTTAGAAGCTAAAAGGTCTAAGTCTCGTAGAGGTGCAGGCAACAGCGGCAGCGGAGAGACGGCCTATGTATTCTTAAGTATATAGCTATGCTCACTTAGTCTGGAGCGCGGAGGTATATGCACATACATGAGGTCCGCTCGTGTTGCAATTATACTGACACTTGCACTTTCAGCCTGCGGGCCAAGGCACAGCGAGCGGATCGTATTTCGGGCGCTTAGGTTTGACCGAGACTCTGAATTGTACAAACACTGCGACAAAGTGTTACAGTGCGTGCCCATTTTAGTACTTTTGGTACAGTGGGTAGTCGATACATGTATTCTATATGTGTGCGTACTACATCTTCCTCCTTTTGAAAAATAACGTAATATAATGGATACAAAAAATGATATTACTTATAGCAATAATATTTAATTTTTGTTGTTGTTTTTTTCTAATTTGTTTTTCTATTTTTATACCCTTGCAGAGGGTATAATTATTTCAGTCAGAAGTTTGCAACGCAGTGAAGGAGACGTTTCCGACTCCATAAAGTATATATATTCTTGATCAGCGTCACAAGGCGAGTCGATCTAGCCATGTCCGTCTGTTTCTACGCAAACTAGTTTTAAAGCTATCGGGCTTCCCAAAAGTCTTCTTTCTACTGCAGGTAGTATATAAGTCGGAACCAGCCGGATCGGACAACTATATCTTATAGCTCCCATAGGAACAATCGGAAAAGAAATTTAAAAAACATTAAATCTTTCGTGTTTTTTAACATATACCTTTATAAGCTTGTATATAACATTTTTAAATTAGTTCTGAATTTCGAATTAAATTTTATCAAAATCGGGCGACTATATCATATAGCTGTCATAGGAACGATCGGAAAATTAGTCGGAAAACTTTATCTTTGGTGTTTTGTAACATCCCTGAAAGCATTTTCTATCGCGGATGACACTTCTAAGTGACTTCTAGAAGATGAAAACTATCGTCCGCGATATCGCATTCGGATCGCGTATGTCACACTCCCGTCGGGAAGAAATGTGCCACTTCGGCGGCACTTCTTGGAGTCACTTCGGCGACACTTCGGGAAGTCACTTTGACGACTCTTCTTGAAGCGTCTTCGGCGTCACTTCCAGGGTGACTTCGGCGATACTTCTGGAAGTGACTTCGAGAAGTGCCGCCGAAGTGGCACATTTCTTCCCGACAGGAGTGACTTCCGCGATCCGAATGCGATATCGCCAAAGTGACTTCTGGAAGTGTCGCCAAGGTAACTTCTGGAAGTGTCGCCGAAGTGACTTCGAGAAGTGCCGCCGAAGTGGCACATTTCATCCCGACAGGAGTGACTTCCGCGATCCGAATGCGATATCGCCAAAGTGACTTCTGGAAGTGTCGCCAAGGTAACTTCTGGAAGTGTCGCCGAAGTGACTCCGAGAAGTGCCGCCGAAGTGGCACACTTCTTCCCGACAGGAGTGACTTCCGCGATCCGAATGCGATATCGCCGAAGTCACTTCTGGAGGTTACTTAGAAGTGACTTAACAGACGCTTGTAGAAGATACCAGAAGGGCCTTTCCCCATTGGAAATCTTAAATAAAAAAACTTGTTTTTACATGTTAGGCAATATTTTGCATTTATTTTTTCCATAAGGTCTTTGAGCGCTTGTAGACACGGTCCTTGGCATATCGGAAACGCTGCTTAATAATACTATTTATGCTCAGCTCCGTTCACATGAGAAATTTAATAATAACCATTTCTTAAATAAACAAAAGCAACATTTTTTTTATATTTAAAATAAAAATAAATTTGGAGGAATTACATTTTATAACTAGGTAAAGAATGTTGGAATGCGTATTTCACTGCAATCGCGCCAGGTAATGTAAAAATATACAGCTACACGCTCTTCCTTGAGTTGGTCATTTTAATGTGTAATACAATTTTAAAAATTCCGAAAAACAAAGCAACACACAAATTTTATACAAAACTGAACAGATCACAAGCAAAGTGCGAAATAAACTGACGCTCCGTCGAAAAAGAACAGCGTAGGTAAAAAGGGAGTGGAATTTTCAGAAATAAAGGGTAACGTTTCTTCCTTTTCCCTGTAACTTTGGTTTTTGTATCATCTATCTATCGTCCAGAAGTGTCTCAGAAGATACTTCTTCGAGATCGCGACCTTTATTGTTTTTGTAAAATGTGTGCTATCGTCTAACTATCGTCCAGAAGTGTCTCAGAAGTTACTTCTTCGCGATCGCGACCGTTTTTGTTTTTGTAAAATGTGTGCTATCGTCTAACTATTTATCGTCCAGAAGTGTCTTAGACGTTACCTCTTGCGATCGAAATACGTGCTACCGCCTTTCTATCTCCCAGAAGTGACTTAGAAGTTACTTCTACGCGATATATGTATATTTTGTTTCTGTAAAATGTGTACTATCGTCTTTCTATCTTCCAGACTTAAAAGTGACTTTTGGACGATAGGCGATAGAATTATCGCCTTTTTGCTTGCAGGGATAAAACCTTATAAGCTCGAAAATAACATTTTTTATTTAGATCTGAATTTCGAATTAAATTTTATTAAAATCGGACGACTATAACATAAAGCTGTCATAGGAACGATCGGATAATAGGTCGGAAATAATTTGAAACAAATTATAGCTTTGGGGCTTTTTGACATATTATCTTATAATATTGGGAAAATACATTTTTATATTTTTAAGAATTTCGAATTCAATTCAATAAAATTATTGACTATTTTTTTTAACTGCAAGGGTATACAAACTTCGGTTTGCCTAAGTTAACTTCCTTTCTTGTTTTTCTAAGCTGTTTACTACCGTTAAGCTTTCTAGCTAAAATCCAAATGAGCTAGCTAATTCTAACTACAGCTTCGCGTTCTATAGCCTTCTAGTATGCCCGTAGCTTCGAATTGTTACGCTATTTTTGCGACATTTTATTTAGTTCTGAATTTCGAATTAAATTTTATAAAAATCGGACGACTATAACATAAAGCTGTCATAGGAATGATCGGATAATTGGTCGGAAATAATTTGAAACAAATTATAGCTTTGGGGCTTTTTGACATATTATCTTATAATATTGGGAATATACATTTTTATATTTTTAAGAATTTCGAATTCAATTTAATAAAATTATTGACTATTTTTTTTAACTGCAAGGGTATACAAACTTCGGCTTGCCGAAGTTAACTTTCTTTCTTGTTTTATTTTTTTTTGTTGTTTTTAATTTGTTTTTTTTTTTTGTATATTCTTATTTTAGGTATGGTTATCCTATGTGCTCTTATATTATGTATGGCCATACGTGACATATTTATGAAATAAAAATTGATTATGAAATCTATCTTTATGTGCTACTTGCTTTTATGTTATGTTATCTCTATCTCCAATTTGTTCTACCTTATAAAAACGTGTATATTTAAAATCTAACTTATGTCCTGTTTCATTTTTCAATAAAACATGATCTCCCTTTTTTTTTAATCGAAATCTAAACTAGTTTTGTCGTAACTGATTTTTTGTTTTAGCTTATGAGATTCTAGCATTAGTCTAGCTCTTGAAATTTTACCAAAAACTACATACATCCCAATCAACTGAGATGCATGAACGAATGAACTCATTGAGTGTTCTGTGGCTTCGCTCCACGGTACCTACTGTCTGGTGGTGGTGTGCAGTTGAAGTTATGTTTTCAATATGTAAATATTTACATTATTGAATTCATTTCAGAATTGTATTTTTTGTTTGTATATTTTTTAATCTGTGATGGTTATTCTAGAGAGCGCATTGGCTACATAGTTATCATTACCCTTTAGATACTCTGCCGTAAAATTATATTCCTCCAATTCAAGTCTCATTCGTGTTAGTTTGGAACTGGGATTTACCATTGAAAATAGGTATGTAAGTGCTCTGTGGTCTGTTTTGACAGTGAAGTATCTACCATAAATATATGGTCTGAAGTGTGTTATTGCCCAATGAATAGCTGCTGATTCTTGTTCTGTAGTGCTCTTGTTCCTTTCACCTTTCGTAAAGGATCTTGAAGCGTATGCAACTGGAAGCTGTAGTCGATTTTTGTTTTGAGTTAGCACTGCTCCACAAGCGTATTTGCTAGCATCTGTTACATTGAAAAGGAAATATTTTATAAATCAATTGAATTGGAGATGTTTTATTATGATCAAGACTTTGGAAAATATAAAAAAAAATATTTTAAGTTTGTAAAAAGTTTTTTAAATATTTTAAATTTTATTCAATTACAAATTGTACAAAAATATTATTAAACTAATTATAAGATAAGCTAAGATAAGATAAGAATATATAAAAAATGAGATTAAATAAATCACTTGTTATACTAAAAATGTCTTCCTTATTTAATCAGCTAGTCTTTGAAAACCCCATATATTAAACTAAAACTTTATTTCCTTTTCGCCTTACAACTAGATATGAGGGAATCGTGGTTTTTGAGTTCTTTATAGAATCCGCCCTGAATCGGACTACCATCTAAATCTTCAAGTAAGTATGTTATAGGGTAGGTATTGTTCACTTTTCTAATATTAAAGATTTCAGTTGTATAGTTTGGTGTATACCCTTTCTCAAAAACATGTTTATATTTACTAATACGAACGTGGTCGCCCTTACTTAGAACAAATATTTTCAAGTGATTATAGGACTTTTCTAATATTTATTTTTCATTGGAACAATTGACATTACTTGGACTCATTTTAACTGTTCTGTGCACCCGATTATTATATTTATCAATTAATTGCTTAGAAATATCTATCCACTTATATTTTCCATTGAAACTAAATTTTCGCCACATTAGTTCTTTAAGAGTTCTATTAAAACGTTCAACTATAGATGCCTTTAGAGTACTGGAGGTTGAATAATGATTTATCCTATAACTTTTCATTAATACTTTAAATTTCGAATTAAAGAATTCAGTACTATCATCAGTTTGCAGGGTGTTTGGTGTGCCATGAACCGATTTTAATGTTCTTTCATTGATTGAGAAACATCATTAGCACTCTTTGACTTTATTGCCTCACCCCAACCAAATTTCGAAAATGTGTCTATAACAGTCAACAAGTATCTGTACCTATCGTTTGATTTTGAAAAGGCTCCAAATTCAACCAAATTTGCTTGGCACAAATCATTCATACCCCTTGCAATCACTCGCCTTGTTGAAAGTTTTTTCGAGATGGTCCATGCAACTCATTTACAATTTCTCGCTTAATCATATTTTTCTAATAGGCTGAAAACCGACACCGTCTATCTCGATTGTGGTTTTTTTTTTGGCAATGATATTAGGTTTGTTACAAATTTAAAAATGTAATCCTCAATGCTTTAAATTTTTTCTAGAATTTTGTCAAAAATTTGGTCAGCGCTGTCTGCCCTCTTATTTTACAATTCAGTTTTATTTTCTAAGCGTGACATTTTTTGTGAGTCGATGTTTAAAAATTTGAGTTATAAATTCTCTTAAATCTTCTCCCACTTTTTCGATGTTCTCATCAGTATATTGTTTCGTGATACGTTTGATACGTTAATTTTGAGCATTTAGGTTACCGTCCTCATCGATGAATAATCCTTCAGTAGACTGAACACGTCTTTTCAAATTTTCTGATCTTTCCTTATCAACAGAAAAATGTCAGAACTTGTCGACAGACATGTTGTTTATAATTGTAAAACATTTGTGCTTTTGCTATTTATACCCATTAAAATATAATCCTTTCCTCACGCAACTCCTCTAGTATGGAAAAAATTTAATTATTGTAACTATTGTTACCCGCTATTTTCGATGCCACCAAAATTTCCAATCTTTCAACTAACTCATTAACATCATTCCAGTATACATAGTTTGGATTTGACTTCTGAAGGGTCATGTAACTAAAACCTGTTTTTGAGCGAAGTAAAGTAGACGTTGTAGGATTGAAAGTATTGTCTATCAACTTATTAATGCCCTTGATTCGGTTCTTAGGATTAAAGCCTACTCTATGTATATTCGTTTCTAATATAATTTTTTTTATACACCTGTGATAATAATCCCGCTCCGCCAATGAAGAAGATAGGTTCATCGTTTTAATTGTTCTCATTCTTTATTTAATTGTTGTTCATTCAAATGTATTGCTGTTTTTGGAGCAGCCGTTGTTGTCGCTCCGAGCTCGAAGGAGGTTCTTGTTGATACCCAATTTGCTTAGAAGCTAAAAGGTCTAAGTCTCGTAGAGGTGCAGGCAACAGCGGCAGCGGAGAGACGGCCTATGTATTCTTAAGTATATAGCTATGCTCACTTAGTCTGGAGCGCGGAGGTATATGCACATACATGAGGTCCGCTCGTGTTGCAATTATACTGACACTTGCACTTTCAGCCTGCGGGCCAAGGCACAGCGAGCGGATCGTATTTCGGGCGCTTAGGTTTGACCGAGACTCTGAATTGTACAAACACTGCGACAAAGTGTTACAGTGCGTGCCCATTTTAGTACTTTTGGTACATTGGGTAGTCGATACATGTATTCTATATGTGTGCGTACTACATCTTCCTCCTTTTGAAAAATAACGTAATATAATGGATACAAAAAATGATATTACTTATAGCAATAATATTTAATTTTTGTTGTTGTTTTTTTCTAATTTGTTTTTCTATTTTTATACCCTTGCAGAGGGTATAATTATTTCAGTCAGAAGTTTGCAACGCAGTGAAGGAGACGTTTCCGACTCCATAAAGTATATATATTCTTGATCAGCGTCACAAGGCGAGTCGATCTAGCCATGTCCGTCTGTTTCTACGCAAACTAGTTTTAAAGCTATCGGGCTTCCCAAAAGTCTTCTTTCTACTGCAGGTAGTATATAAGTCGGAACCAGCCGGATCGGACAACTATATCTTATAGCTCCCATAGGAACAATCGGAAAAGAAATTTAAAAAACATTAAATCTTTCGTGTTTTTTAACATATACCTTTATAAGCTTGTATATAACATTTTTAAATTAGTTCTGAATTTCGAATTAAATTTTATCAAAATCGGGCGACTATATCATATAGCTGTCATAGGAACGATCGGAAAATTAGTCGGAAAACTTTATCTTTGGTGTTTTGTAACATCCCTGAAAGCATTTTCTATCGCGGATGACACTTCTAAGTGACTTCTAGAAGATGAAAACTATCGTCCGCGATATCGCATTCGGATCGCGTATGTCACACTCCCGTCGGGAAGAAATGTGCCACTTCGGCGGCACTTCTTGGAGTCACTTCGGCGACACTTCGGGAAGTCACTTTGACGACTCTTCTTGAAGCGTCTTCGGCGTCACTTCCAGGGTGACTTCGGCGATACTTCTGGAAGTGACTTCGAGAAGTGCCGCCGAAGTGGCACATTTCTTCCCGACAGGAGTGACTTCCGCGATCCGAATGCGATATCGCCAAAGTGACTTCTGGAAGTGTCGCCAAGGTAACTTCTGGAAGTGTCGCCGAAGTGACTTCGAGAAGTGCCGCCGAAGTGGCACATTTCATCCCGACAGGAGTGACTTCCGCGATCCGAATGCGATATCGCCAAAGTGACTTCTGGAAGTGTCGCCAAGGTAACTTCTGGAAGTGTCGCCGAAGTGACTCCGAGAAGTGCCGCCGAAGTGGCACACTTCTTCCCGACAGGAGTGACTTCCGCGATCCGAATGCGATATCGCCGAAGTCACTTCTGGAGGTTACTTAAAAGTGACTTAACAGACGCTTGTAGAAGATACCAGAAGGGCCTTTCCCCATTGGAAATCTTAAATAAAAAAACTTGTTTTTACATGTTAGGCAATATTTTGCATTTATTTTTTCCATAAGGTCTTTGAGCGCTTGTAGACACGGTCCTTGGCATATCGGAAACGCTGCTTAATAATACTATTTATGCTCAGCTCCGTTCACATGAGAAATTTAATAATAACCATTTCTTAAATAAACAAAAGCAACATTTTTTTTATATTTAAAATAAAAATAAATTTGGAGGAATTACATTTTATAACTAGGTAAAGAATGTTGGAATGCGTATTTCACTGCAATCGCGCCAGGTAATGTAAAAATATACAGCTACACGCTCTTCCTTGAGTTGGACATTTTAATGTGTAATACAATTTTAAAAATTCCGAAAAACAAAGCAACACACAAATTTTATACAAAACTGAACAGATCACAAGCAAAGTGCGAAATAAACTGACGCTCCGTCGAAAAAGAACAGCGTAGGTAAAAAGGGAGTGGAATTTTCAGAAATAAAGGGTAACGTTTCTTCCTTTTCCCTGTAACTTTGGTTTTTGTATCATCTATCTATCGTCCAGAAGTGTCTCAGAAGATACTTCTTCGAGATCGCGACCTTTATTGTTTTTGTAAAATGTGTGCTATCGTCTAACTATCGTCCAGAAGTGTCTCAGAAGTTACTTCTTCGCGATCGCGACCGTTTTTGTTTTTGTAAAATGTGTGCTATCGTCTAACTATTTATCGTCCAGAAGTGTCTTAGACGTTACCTCTTGCGATCGAAATACGTGCTACCGCCTTTCTATCTCCCAGAAGTGACTTAGAAGTTACTTCTACGCGATATATGTATATTTTGTTTCTGTAAAATGTGTACTATCGTCTTTCTATCTTCCAGACTTAAAAGTGACTTTTGGACGATAGGCGATAGAATTATCGCCTTTTTGCTTGCAGGGATAAAACCTTATAAGCTCGAAAATAACATTTTTTATTTAGATCTGAATTTCGAATTAAATTTTATTAAAATCGGACGACTATAACATAAAGCTGTCATAGGAACGATCGGATAATAGGTCGGAAATAATTTGAAACAAATTATAGCTTTGGGGCTTTTTGACATATTATGTTATAATATTGGGAAAATACATTTTTATATTTTTAAGAATTTCGAATTCAATTCAATAAAATTATTGACTATTTTTTTTAACTGCAAGGGTATATAAACTTCGGTTTGCCCAAGTTAACTTCCTTTCTTGTTTTATTTTTTTATCTGTGATGGTTATTCTAAAGAGCGCATTGGCTACATAGTTATCATTACCCTTTAGATACTCTGCCGTAAAATTATATTCCTCCAATTCAAGTCTCATTCGTGTTAGTTTGGAACTGGGATTTATCTACCAGTAGAAGTATCTACCATAAATATATGGTCTGAAGTGTGTTATTGCCCAATGAATAGCTGTTGATTCTTGTTCTGTAGTGCTCTTGTTCCTTTCACCTTTCGTAAAGGATCTTGAAGCGTATGCAACTGGAAGCTGTAGTCGATTTTTGTTTTGAGTTAGCACTGCTCCACAAGCGTATTTGCTAGCATATGTTATTATGCAAAATTCGATGCTAAAATATCGGTATTGCAACAGAGTAGGGTTTATTAATGGTGATTTAAGATGTTCGAAGGCGTTTTGACGTTGTGTTGTCCATTCGAATTTTACATATTTCTTACATAATCTTGTTATGTGACGGGAGTATTCAGCAAAATTCTTTATAATGCATCTGTAATAATTGAAAAATGCTAATGGTATTTGCGATATAGATACCATGCTGAATTTCTGGATTCGGAATTAATACACTGTCTTCTTCTGAATTTATTTCGATTTTTCGGACGACTTGGGATCTTGCTGGCAGAATTAGGGAGTTGTTGCCAAAACTGTATGCTATTGGATAAAATTGGATATTGGATTAATCGGATATTTGAGGTTATTTGGTCTTAGCCAGTCCTCAGACTGCTTGGAGTCTAATTGACAGTTGTATCTTTTAATAAAATCGATTCCTAGTATTCCATCGCATGGAATATGGAAATCATGTGGAATTATGTACTTAGAAGTTTGAATTTCAATAGAAGTTAAGCATTTTGATTTGGTAATTTCATGACTTATAGCCTGTATGTTTATGAAATGATTATCTTGAATGCTTGAAAATGATGCTTTGATGTTGTTTATTGTCGTGTATCTAAAGGTGTTTGGGAGTTTCCCGAATTTGATTGGGCTACCCTAACGTTGTTATTGTGGTTGTTGTTGTTACTACCATTACCGTTGTTGTGTTCCCCATGGATGTTTCCGCCGTGGCTGTTTCCACCACGGTTGTTGTTTCTGTAATAATCGTTATTTTGGTTATTGTTATTTCTGTTATAACCATTGTTTTGATTAAATCCGTTATTCTGATAATATCTGGTATTGTTATAATTACCTCTATCGCGATAATTGTTTTTAAAATTATTGCCGCGATAATTATTCCCTCGTTGGGTGTACAATATGGAATTGGCATTGCCTGTCATTTCAGTACTACTTTGTATGTACTTGGCGACGGCTTCATTTATGGTTGCAAAATTGCCTGCTTCCAATATTGTTTTGAGCTCACAATGGCCATGCTCACAAAATTGTAAATTTCTGTGGTGAATTTGTCCGCAGTTTTACCTTTTTGGCTTATTTTTGCCATTTTGGCCTTAACTACGTCGTATGTTTCTCCGACTATAGTATCTTGCAGTTTTTTAATTATTGCTTCTATTGTTGTTTCGTTTTGGACTCTATATAATGTCGATCCAATTATTTTGGATTTGATGACTTCTACAGCCAAAACCTCGAATGTACCTTAAGCAACTTCAAAGCTGTTATGAATCTTTGAAGGTGTATCCTTTGCCCGTTAAACTCGGGGATGGCATTCGATATTTATTTAATGTATGCCCTTTGGGCAATTATCTCCTCAGCCATTGTGGTTGGTTTTATTTCTACAATGCTGTTGTTAGAATCCGAGTCGGTCAAGTCTAGGTCTGATAATTCAGATTGAATAAGGACTGCCGCAATAGTTAGGTTGTTTATATCTTTTTCCTCTATATCGGGGTCTGCAGAGATAGGGTCGTCAGCCTCAGCTTGTACTGGTAGATCTGATGATTCTAACTCTTCTCTAGTTTCTATCTTCAACGGTGTGTTTAGGATAGTTGGTACTGAAATTGTTAAGTCGTACCTTTGCTTTATAGCTATTAGGTTATCCCGTAATTTCTTTAAATATTTTGATAATTGAGAGCAATGGGCTTTGTTTAGTCTGTCTCTCTAATCGTGTATTAGTATCCGTCCTGTATTGAAGCGGTTTACTAATATTTCGGCATGCTTGTTTACAGTGTTTTGCTGTGCTGGACGGGGTCTTGATAATGACTTCTAAGATCTGTCAAAAACAATTTTTATATTATTTTATTCTTTATATAATTCGTCCCATTTCATTATTTAATGGAATATTTTCTAGATTCTTGAAACCATCAATGAAAGTTGTCATCCAAGTATCTTGTTATTGTTAATAACTGATTTAATTTTTAGGGTCGGGACGGTGCTCAATACTATCGCCCTCTGGGTACTTGAGCAATGTATCAATGGGGAAAAGCTTAAGTTGCACCTATTCATGTACTCATATTCGATTTCATTGATTAGTAGAAGCTCAGCTCCTTTTTCGATCATTGATAATACCCTGTTCTGAAAGTCCGGTTCCTTATCAAGAGTGATTCTAACACACTCTGTAGTAATCATATTTTATATATATTTTTTTTTATTTATTTATTTTTATTGTACATTGCATAAAATAACATCTATTTTTTCTATTACTATTATTATTTATTACTTTATTTATTTTATTATTTCTTCTTTTATATTGAACATTTTTTTTTATAATTATTGTTTGCGCTTTATATATTTTATTTGTTTGTCCAGATCATCAGTCTGGCTTTTATTTATGGCTCTCTTTGATATAAATTTATTATGAAAGATATATGCGCTCATAATAAAGACAATGATTGATAATGAAATGTTTGTTAGATCTGAATTGTTGTTTTGGACTCGATTTTATTTATAAAGTTTGCTGTGGAGTCCACTTCTTTTACGTCTACTAAACCCATTATTCGTGTTTTTCTATGAGCTGCTATAGGATTTTTTAATTTAAAAGTGTAATTTAATTTTTAATTTATTTGCCATTTAGCTTGGATCATGTAATTAAAAATTTTCCTTATTGGGACGTAGGTATTGTGAGAACATTTTTTTTAACAATGGAAAACCCTGCCTTGTTTTTGTATGGTTTTCAGGCCACACGCCAATTGGGCAACTTTAATTTCGCTCAGTGTTACATTAGTTTTTATATGATAAAAAAACAATATGCATCGCAGTGCAATGAAAAAAATTATGCAACGCAGTGCATGTTGAAAAAATATGCGCTCTATGAAGCTCTGTCGGCTCACTTCTCCTTGGTCTCGCTTGATTGGCAAGACGTGGCCGGTGCTGGCTGCAGAGGTGTACTCGCAATGGGGCGAGCACAGTGGTCCCTCGCAGCCATTTGGGCACTTCTTCATTAACTTGGGTATTCCCTTCTTCTGTGGCGGAGGTAATTTTAGATTAGCTTTAGCGAGACTTTTAATTGCAGGGTAGGTAGATGTGTTTGTGACTGTGGTTTGATTTTTTCTTTCACTTTATAAATTTTTTATACGTTCAAGTTCGGCATGTAGCTTTACCGAATTGTTCCAATCTAATTTACTTCCGCTATTTAGTAGCTTCAGTAATTCAGCCCTTCTGGCTTTTAATCTTTTTACCACACCACAGCGTTTAGCACACATCACACTCTACTCACTGCGATTTTTATTTTTCGTTGTCTGCTGACAATCGACCTCTTCTGTATACATTGGTGTTGCCCCTTCTTCTTCAATCTTTTCCGTCTCCTTTTTCTCTTTTTCAACATCTTCCTCTTTATTCGTCTGTGAAAAGAAATCGTTTTAGATTACTTTCATCGGAAGACCTTCGTGAAATTATATTTCGATTAGATTGGAGGTCTTTCTCATTAGTTGTAAAGTATAAATCGTCCAACCCCTTCTCATCATCATCGTATTTTGAATATTTATTCAATTCATTTTTTTCTTTTATACTGTCTTTTACATTAGATGTCTTTTGTTTTTTATTTTCCTTAACAAGTGCATGTAAGGGCTCGATAATGGTTTTAGAAGTTTCCTCCAATTGTAAATTCGTCTGTTTTCAGACTTGTTTGAGATTATCGAATTTTCGCTTCAATGCGAACCTAGCTTTGGTTAACTGAGACAAAATATTCATCGTAGTATATTTTACAAACTTTATAGTAACTTTAGTTACTAAACAAATACTGTTTGGGAAACGCCATTATCTGTAATATTTATATACCATTTCCCAATAACAAAGATTCGATATATTTTCTTCATAATATTTAAAAAAAGTGCATTTATTGTTTTATTTTTAAAATATCACCTTTTTAATTATTATTGGCTTATTTCTAAATATAAATGGTCATTACTTTTATGAATATTAAATTTTCCATCAACCATCTGATTGATGATATTTTCCTGAAGAGAGGTGTACCTTTCCGTCTTGTAGAGGATGTGTTCCTCCAACTCGAGAGCAATAGATTTTCCAACCTTTGTTGTTTTGCGCTCCGCCTTGAGGATCGGGAATCTTACATTTCCAGGCATCCTTGTCTTTAAAATCAGCGTCCTTTTATTAAATTTATTGAACTCTTTGATTACAATATTCATCTGGTTTTCATGGTTCATGATGGTGATTGAGCTTTTTGAACGTGCTACGGTTGTTACCTTGATGGTTTAGACTTGGTCTTGGATGGTAATTACTTGAGCAGAGGTGTACTGTAGCTGTACTATAGCTGTACTACAGCTGTACTATAGCTGTACTGTAGCTGTATTGTATCTGTACTGTAAAAATACTGTATCTGTTTATTTCTCAACCTTTACCAGCTTTTCTAGTCTATTGTTAAGAATAATCAAAGTTCTTGTTCACTAGATGACGATCGATGTAAAGTAAGGACTTAGACTGTGATTTTCAACGCGTGCGAGTCCACTTTTTATACCATACAAAGCTCACACGTACACGTACCCACACATTGATTTTCAACCCCCCAAATGTAAATCAACTAACCAAAAATACCTGTTATGACTCCACATCTTCTACGAAAGAAAGTAGAAAAGCGAGGCACAGGTGTCCACAGTTGTACGTATCAAAGTCTTGAACTATATCGTAATTGTATTGTATTCTATAACCCAAGTATTTCACAAAGCTTGTTTCTTAGCAAAACATGTAATGTCGATATTTGATAGTGGTCTCTTGGGTAGCAGACAAATTAGTTTTTTCGCTTCTTAACTCCTTTCCCCTTACTAATAGGATTTAAGATATAGTCCTTCCCCTACAGCAACACCTTCAATTTTCCTGTTGTGACGTTTCTTCTCCTTCATATCTTATTTAGCCATTCTTGTATTGTTAATTGTCTTTGCAATTGCGGCACTACCGCTTGCTAAGCTACCAAGAGCGCTGAAGGCCGTCAAGATGGGCATGATTGGTAGTAAACCTTAAATTTTGAGTTCATTAATTACATGAGGTAATTAAACATTTTTTCTTGGAACCCATTGATTGATTAATTGATTTACGTGCTACTTTAATTGCACTCATAATGTCTAATGGTTTTTGTTTTTGTAATGTCATTGTATTTTTCTATATCATTTTCCTCCCCTTCTTTTCCGTCTTATAAAATCCCATTCCAATTTTTTTTTTCGCTTTCATTATATTTTTAACAAAGTAACAAAGTATGCTGCTGCCTTTTCACCAAGAGTGCTGGCTTCATCCAATGGGTTTATTCCTTGATCACCACATTCCAAACGTTTCTGTAACTTTGTACCCGGTCCACAAAAATTATATCCTGGAATATGGGCTTCAAACTTATTGATTAGGCTATCGACAAGACCACCACCGTGTTTACAATTAAAAATTACGACTGAAGCGATTATAAAAACGTTTTCCCATTTATTGATGCTTAATCATCAAAGATTTCTCATTGAATGAAGTACATTAGATTGAAAGATGCGTTTAATAAGCCAACAACAAAGTATTGTAGTTAGAAATATTAACGATGAAAACGAGAAAAATTTACCGCCACGACATAGTATCCTCTTACCGAATGCAATCAGAGCTCTAATTGTCGGTACTTCCTAATAATAATACTAATATTATGCTAAGTTTAATAGAAAGTCCCAATGGACTAAAATTCCAAAAGTTGATATAAACCTAAATATGAGTACTTGGAGAAGTTTATCAAACCGATAAAAGGAATGGGGTATCATACATTCTCCCATAATGACGGTGTACTATACCCCAGTTAAGCCAAAAATAATTCCATTACGGCATATATATCGGAATCATATTAACACTGATATAAATTATGAAACATTTGTAAAAATGTGTCAAAAGTGTTGGGAGGATAACCACGGATTCCTCTTGATTATTAAGGATGATGAAATTGATAATGGAAGGTACAGAAAAGGATTTGATCAATTTATTATGATTTAAGGAGTGATATCAATAAAAGCTAGTTACCAACAGTCCCACAATTTATCAAAAGATTTCAATATGTCTAGATCACTTATATTATCTTTGATTGGAAATAGTTCCATTATAAGTACATAAGTACAAACTTTTTTCCACCTATCGAATTGAATGGGCAATATGAATGCGCTCTTATTGACTTTAATATGTATAATTCGATTCCAAATATTGACGAAAAAATAATTGGTGACAATGTTATTACGATTCCTACTGGATCATACGAATTAAATGACATCACCGATTTCATTTACAATAAACTAAAAGACTATAACCTTGAAATGAGTTTGGCATTAAAGTTCCACCTGGGTATAAAATGACAGTGACACCACATAATCTAATTTATTTACCAATCAACTGTGATGAAATAAGCACACTATCTATACGCATTGTTGACCAAAACGGTGATTTTGTGGTGAAAACGTTTCGATTCGGAAGCACATTCGGCTGATAGAATAATTAATTATAATAAAAGACGTAACCTTAGTCCTCAGCTAAGCATTACTAATTGTAAAGCTATAGAAAGAGGACCATCAGAAAAAAGAAGATCTATCACTTTGAAAAATAAATTATTTTTAAAGTCGTTAGGATTGAAGCTTCGAGTATAATATTAAAAGTTAAAAGGAAAACAATGAACGAAATTTTAAATGCTCGAGAAAAGTTTTACTCAGATGAGAGTATTTCGAAGAGTTTCATACTTATTCATCGTATAATCAAACATATAAGCCAAACGATGAAATTCGAATTACTATCCAAAATCAAAACTTGTACGTGCTTCCTCACGAAAGTTACCTTTATTTTCAAGGAATTTTTTTTTTTTAATAATTGTATGGTTTACTTTTTGGATAAAATTAGGTACGAAATAAATGGATGTGAGATTGATAGAACACGATTTGTTGGCATGACTACCACCCTAACGAAATTTATATCTCTGGATAATCTTCAAAGTCAAATGTAATGAAATGAAATGTATACAAGATTTAAATCTAGAACTTAAATAGAAGGCCCCCATTGTTGTAGTTGATCTTTCATATCAAAACAAATCAGTGAAAACTTTTGATGTGAGAATTTCAATAGAACTCAGGACACCAAGTCATGAAAATACCCAAGCTTATTGTCTCTTTATACATGATCGTTTAGTTGAAGTACAACGAGTTGTATAAAGTTAAGAAAATGAAGAAAGAAACGGTTTCGGTTTATGTTCAAGGATTGTTCGATAATAATAATAAATTTTTTCTAAAGGAAATTGGAATTGTATTCAAAGAAAATCCTAGCTTGAATAATAGTTTTTAATAGAACCACCATATGATTTTACTTTGCTAAATACAAAATCTAGAAAAACTGCAATTTGGTTAACCAATAAACATCACAACATTTTTTGGAACGATGGAGAAAATAGTTTTCCAAAATCTCGAAGATTTTTGAGGACAATTACAAACGGAAAACTGATTATTTGTAAGGGTACTCAAAAGAAGCGATTTCTAGAGAATTTTTTTTGGGAAACGTCAGCTTGTCAATATCGAGGAAGTGGGCTGTACCTCATTAAACAGGTTTAAAGGAACCTGGTTTCCATATTGTAGGCGGGGTTTGTGCTCTAAACAATGCATACAATATTTTTTAAGTGTAGCGTCAAAACAAGAAAATAATTTTATATACATCATTTTTAAGTTGAGGCTAGATGTGTAAAGAACTACAAGAAAACAAGATTGATATAATGAAATTTCATGAAGAAATTTACCAATTTATCGAGCAATTTAAAGGATGAAATGGGTCAGCACATTCAATACCTTCTAAAAACAAAAACTATGTTTATGAATCAAGGTGGGCATGATCTAAAAACTACAAACTATGGTTAACACTTTACATTTTGTAATCCTCATTTAACATCGGCAACGTGCGCATGCGTCTTCTATGCAACTCGCCAGAACGGAGCCAGAAAATTAATATCAATAACAATAACAAATCATGTTCGCAATACCAAAATAATTGAATAAATGTATTTATTATGCTAGAAAATAAACTTGTGACTTTTTATTTCGAGTTTAAATTACAGGTATACTTGTGCATTGCATCCTTTTGGGAACGTGTCAGAGATACATAGGTAGTCGATGACAGTGCCCCTCGCACGCGCGTGTCCCTTTTATTGCGACCCAGTGAGTCCCTTTTATTGCGCTCAGGTAATAGACAAGGGCCCATGTTCGGGTCTATGACTCTGGCTGATATCTTTATGACCCTTTGTGGATAGGAGAGAATCTTTGACAATTTACCAGTAAAACGTTCTGGGGCGGAAACGAAAATATGGGTTCCAAAATATTTTCCACATCTGAAAAAAATTAACTTCTGAGATTTATTTTATTGGGGTTCTTTTGATTTCTAAACTTGTCTTGCAATCATAGAAACATGATCGGTGATGTTTCTCTAAGATAACAACCTTTGGATACTTTTGGTGTGCGACTTTTCTCAAGTGCATAGCAACACCTGGGATAATGAGGGAAAAGGTAATGAGGTACGTGATAACAACCTTCGGATATTATAGGTGTGCGACCTTTTTCACGTGCACCTTTCCCACGTGACTATTAATGCTTATAATGAGGAGGAGGATACATGATCAATATTGTTACGTGGGGATGAGGGGGTAAAGGGGGGATCAGTACACTCTTTATGGACATGATCGTGACATTTTTATGACCTCAAAACCCTTTAAAATCAGTTAATTTATGGATTATGGTAATTGTGCCAGAACCCGCATATGCAAATGAACGTTTATACTGAGATATCCCAGGCGTAAGTTTGGGAACCTATTCAAACAAAACATGTAAGAACGCTATAGTCGAGTGCCTCGACTAAGCTTATGGGACCAAAGGGGAAATGGAGATATATATGCCAAGTCTGACAGTGCTAGGTCTCAGCGTTCATACGGAAAGATGGAAGGAAGGACGGACGGTCAGACAAAAGGAATAACGGACAGACGTAGATGGCTAGATCGACACGGCTAGTGATTCTGATAAAAAATGATCGGTAACGCTTTCTTCTACCTATTACATACTTTGTGACGAATCTAGTATACCATTTTACTCTACGAGTAACGAGTATAAAAATATTTCTGACATTTTTGCTGGCATTTCATCATGGAAAAACATATGCTGGAATGCAGACATTTACGACTGGAATAACCAAACAAATATACATTGCCGAAAAGAGATTGTTTTTGTTTGCTTAAAATACTTGGTCAAAAAGCTAATCTTAAGATTTATTAATAAAATAAAAACGAAGTAACAAAATTAAACGTCAAAAAATCACCTTGAACAGCGGCCTTCGTCTTCAAAATGAAAATGTATATTTTAAACTTGTATCCAAATTATGGGAAATTTTAAAATTCCTTTCGGTTTATAATTTGACCATTTTAAATACAATTTATCAACTTAATCTGCCCCACCCTTTCATACCAGTTCTTTCGCCCATGCTCTCTCGGCCTTTGCTTCTGCAACATAATGCGGCGAACATACTCTCAGAAACCAACAAAAAATTTAAACTGTTTAAAAAAATTGTTAAAAAATAAAAACAATAAAGGAAGTTACCCTTGCCGTTATGTTACTGTCGTAACACTTTATCATAAATTGTTTCCTGTTTCTAAATCAAATTTATCTAGTCTAGAATCAAATTCACCTTTTATATAATATGCATTTGATAATAAATAAAGCTGTGAACCAATTAATTCTACCTAGGAATTGAAGATACAGTAGTTCCTGAACTTACTCGTCGAAACATTCAGTGGCATTTCAATCCTCCAACGTTAAAGCTGTTAAACCCATCTTCATCGATCGTTGAAGGGTAACCCAAGCCGTGAAACCAGACCGCTTATGGCTTTTATAAACAATAATTTCAATCTCTGCATTTGCCTTCGTCTTTGCCTTTGGCCTTGAGGTCCGATCTTGTTTCCCCAGCTAAGTTAAACAAATCAAAATTAAAGTAAACATCAGCTTCCGTTCGAAGCCCAATCAATTGAGCCTTTTGCATCATAAAATATTTGAAAATAAAAAATATATTTTTTTCTTAAAAATTTCCGGAAGAAAATAATTCGGGCAGCGTTATATATATATTATGTATATTAAGAAATAATAAATAACAAAGTTCACCGGGGAACAAGTACAATATAGGTTGTAGGGAAGCTGCAGAAACTTTTATAAGTCTTTATAAAATTCAAAGTGAACACTACTTTATCGCTTTAACAATTTTACGAAATAAAATTATGGGAGCTTCCCATGATGCTCTTACCAATCATGGCACCGTTTTAAACTTTCAAGCAATCTTATCTAGATTGGATTTTATATAGAACTAAGAATTCTCAAGCAGGGACGAATGACAGTTACTGAATACTATAACAAAGTTATACTATACTATAATGAAACACGGAAAGGACAGCGTAATTACCCAGGAAATTCGAATATTTATATCCGGATTAAATTGATCTATCTCAGAAACTCTTTTCTTATTAAATTCCCCAGATTTGCCCAATGCTTTGGCAAAGGTCAGGGAATTAGAATCAATTTCCGTGCTTAATTTGCAAACCGGTTTAATGGATTTTAAAATGAAAATAAGTATCAGGGAAACAACTTACGATTTGTTAAAGTACGACAAATTAATAATAATAAAACGGGCAATCATTGGAGTAATAACCGAAATTATAACTGGCCACAAAAGGGAAATTTTTTGGCAAAACAATAACCAAAATAACATTCAAAAGCAACAAGCTGTCGAGCCAATGGATGTTGATCCATCTATTCAACTCCAGAATAAACCTAATAACAATCGGCAGTCGAATAGTAATTGGCAGGCAAATAATAATCGAGGGAGATATAGAAATATTTATTATCCAAATAATAATTGTTCAAAGCACTATCGCCCAAATTAAAATAGAGATCAAACTCAAGCTCAAAAAAGGGAACCAGATGGAACTGTAAATCAGCCAGGAAATAAAGTATTGGAGTATTGGAATATAATGGAGAAAAATTAAAATATTATAATAATGAGGAAAAAGAGCTTTTAAGTTTAATTGAAGAAAAAATATTCCTCCGTTAAAAGAATTTATTATTAAAAAAAAATTTTGAAGATAAAAGTTGTAACGATACAGATTCATTATTTGTGAATAATAAAAATAAAAATATCTTAGGACTTAAAAATACAAATATATTGGGCATTAAAAATCCTGAGAGTGCCGACGAAGAAAATACCGTAAAAAAATAAAAAACGTTTGAAATGTAAAAATTTTAAGCCCGCCGTCATTGAGTTATCCGACAAACAACAGATAAATAATATAGGTATAGATAAATTAGAAGGACTAAAGGAAAAAATAGTTCACTATATTGAAAAAACCATTCAAAGATTGATTTAGAGTTTCCTAGGCCTTGCGGGCTATTATGGAATATTTGTTTTAAAGTACGCCTTTATAGCCATTCCTCTAACAAAATATATTGGAGGTCATAATGGCAAAATATTAAAAAGAATGTCGACGAAAATGTTAATTCAGCTGGATGACCCAGGTATTAAAGCTTTTAACGATCTGAAAGAAAATCTCATTACTTAAGTAAAACTAGTTCAACCGGACTATAATAAAAAATTTACCCTGACCACCGACGCTTCGGACGTCGCAATTAGTATAGTTTTATCTCAAGAAGGTACACCAATTACTTTTATTTCAAAACTAATAAGAAAGAACTTTGAGCTATAGTATGGGCTCTTAAAAATGTAAGAAATTACTTATACGGAGTGATTGGAATGAAATTCAAACCGATCATCAACCATTATCTTTCGCAGTCTCTGATAAAAAAGAAATGAAACGCTGGTATTTCTTCACAGAAAGTTTCCAAAAGTCATTTATAAACAAGGTACAACTAATGTAGTTGGAGACGCCTTATCAAGGATTCAGATTAACAACCTAACTGACAATAACAAATCGGTCTCAGATCAAAACACTCAGAAATCAGCAGAGAATTGTTTTAAGAATATTATACAAGAAACCCGTAAACCTTTAAACCAGTTTAAGCACCAATTGATATTAGCAACGGGGAGGTATACAATACATGAGTCGATTAATACATTCCAGAATACTAGTTATGTAGTAGAATTTGACACTCCCGAAAATTTGATATCAATCTTAAGAGAATACATTCCCCCTAATATAACAGAATTTATTCATTCCACTGAGAGTACTTTTATAGAATTCAAAAAACTTACTCACAAAATTAAAAGAATATATAAAAAATTGTACAATTTGCAATGAAAGCAAATATAACAGACATCCAATTAAAATTCCAATTGGAGAAGCCCCAACCCCAAGTAAAAAAGAAAAATTTACACATTGACATATATTACGGGCACAGTCTCAATTTCATAACTTGCATTGACGTTTTTTCAAATTTCTAGTAGTAAAAGAATTCCAAAATAAATTAAATAACGAAAACAAAGTAATGGAGTTACTTCAACAACTTCCACAAGCCAAAATAATAGACCCGAGGCACAGTACCTTAAACGGAAAAGTTGAAAGGGCACATTCAACATTAACAGAATTAGCAGAATTATTATGCATTGAGCATTAAAGAAGAATTTAATTTACCCGAATATTCCGAAATAGTAATTAGAGCCGCTCAAGAATATAATCAGAGCATTCATTCATCAACGAACCAAAAACCGTTTGACACACTATTATATATTATATAATAGAGCACGATAATATTCGTCACATTTTGAAAAATACACAAGGGAAAATGTTAGAAATACATAATTACAACAAAAAAGAAAAACAATATCATGTAGGACATGTGGCTTATGAAAAGAAAGACGGGGATATAAACTTAAAACTAGATATAAAAAGCAATTAGTTAAGGGAAATTTACTTAACAAAATAATAATCAACAGTAGAAATATAATTATTCACAAAGATAATATAAAATTCTAAATAATTTTATATAACTTTTTTCCCCTTTTCCAGAAAATGTTTTATCAGGTGCTTATACTACACCTTATTTTAAAAAATAATAGAGAAACTACAGAGAGACAACATACAAGATGGTGCCATTCATATAAATGGTAACAATATTTTTAAGAGTTTCCATTTAAACGGGTCATATTTAATGACATTTAATGGTACAACCAAAATTAATAAAATGTCATATACCAATTTGGAAAACAAAATACATAACTACGAACCACTTAAAAAATTATGAAATATGCATTTTATCAAAAACTCGGAACTCTCTAATAAAAAAATTTAATATCCTTTCATTAAAATAAATAATACCAATATATCACTTACATTGATATAATTTTAGTCATTATATATTGGAGTATTCTACTTATTATAAAATACAAAAATGCTATATTATTTGTAACTAAAAACAAAGTCCAGAACCAGAAATGTATTACATATTGAATCGGAACAATTCATTTTAGAAGGAGGAGAGTTATCCAAGCTGGAATGCAGACATTTACGACTGGAATAACCAAACAAATATACATTGCCGAAAAGAGATTGTTTTGTTTGCTTAAAATACTTGGTCAAAAAGCTAAAATTGAGATTTATTAATAAAATAAAAACGAAGTAACAAAATTAAACGTCAAAAAATCACCTCGAGCATCGGCCTTCGTCTTCAAAATCAAAATGTATATTTTAAACTTGTATCCAAAATTATGGGAAATTTTAAAATTCCTTTCGGTTTATAATTTGACCATTTTAAATACAATTTATCAATTTAATCTTTCCCACCCTTTCATACCAGTTCTTTCGCCCATGCTCTCTCGGCCTTTGCTTCTGCAACATAATGCGGCGAACATACTCTCGGAAACCAACAAAAGATTTAAACTGTTTAAAAAAATTGTTAAAAAATAAAAACAATAAAGGAAGTTAACCCTTGCCGTTATAAAAATTAATGAATGTTAGTAACACTTTGTTAAATTTTTATAAATTTTGCTAGCTTTATTGATATAAAAAATGTTTATTAATTATTTCATTATTTCTCTGACTGTTTCTTTGACACCTATATGTTAGTGAACGGGTGTTTCTGTCGATGTCGGTCAGTACTTATAACTTTCTGACAAATAGAATGTTTTTTATGAATTATCAAATATTATTTGGTCTCCTAGAGTCATACAAATTGTAAATTTGTTGATATTTGTAAATTTATTGAAAGAAAACCCCTAGTTTCCATTTAAATGACTGTCGTAACACTTTATCATAAATTGTTTCCTGTTTCTAAATCAAATTTATCTAGTCTAGAATCAAATGCACCTTTTATATAATATGCATTTGATAATAAATAAAGCTGTGAACCAATTAATTCTACCTAGGAATTGAAGATACAGTAGTTCCTGAACTTACTCGTCGAAACATTCAGTGGCATTTCAATCCTCCACGTAGTCCAAACTTTGGAGAACTCTGGGAATCCAACGTTAAAGCTGTTAAACCCATCTTCATCGATCGTTGAAGGGTAACCCAAGCCGTGAAACCAGACCGCTTATGGCTTTTATAAACAATAATTTCAATCTCTGCATTTGCCTTCGTCTTTGCCTTTGGCCTTGAGGTCCGATCTTGTTTCCCCAGCTAAGTTAAACAAATCAAAATTAAAGTAAACATCAGCTTCCGTTCGAAGCCCAATCAATTGAGCCTTTTGCATCATAAAATATTTGAAAATAAAAAATATATTTTTTTCTTAAAAATTTCCGGAAGAAAATAATTCGGGCAGCGTTATATATATATATTATGTATATTAAGAAATAATAAATAACAAAGTTCACCGGGGAACAAGTACAATATAGGTTGTAGGGAAGCTGCAGAAACTTTTATAAGTCTTTATAAAATTCAAAGTGAACACTACTTTATCGCTTTAACAATTTTACGAAATAAAATTATGGGAGCTTCCCATGATGCTCTTACCAATCATGGCACCGTTTTAAACTTTCAAGCAATCTTATCTAGATTGGATTTTATATAGAACTAAGAATTCTCAAGCAGGGACGAATGACAGTTACTGAATACTATAACAAAGTTATACTATACTATAATGAAACACGGAAAGGACAGCGTAATTACCCAGGAAATTCGAATATTTATATCCGGATTAAATTGATCTATCTCAGAAACTCTTTTCTTATTAAATTCCCCAGATTTGCCCAATGCTTTGGCAAAGGTCAGGGAATTAGAATCAATTTCCGTGCTTAATTTGCAAACCGGTTTAATGGATTTTAAAATGAAAATAAGTATCAGGGAAACAACTTACGATTTGTTAAAGTACGACAAATTAATAATAATAAAACGGGCAATCATTGGAGTAATAACCGAAATTATAACTGGCCACAAAAGGGAAATTTTTTGGCAAAACAATAACCAAAATAACATTCAAAAGCAACAAGCTGTCGAGCCAATGGATGTTGATCCATCTATTCAACTCCAGAATAAACCTAATAACAATCGGCAGTCGAATAGTAATTGGCAGGCAAATAATAATCGAGGGAGATATAGAAATATTTATTATCCAAATAATAATTGTTCAAAGCACTATCGCCCAAATTAAAATAGAGATCAAACTCAAGCTCAAAAAAGGGAACCAGATGGAACTGTAAATCAGCCAGGAAATAAAGTATTGGAGTATTGGAATATAATGGAGAAAAATTAAAATATTATAATAATGAGGAAAAAGAGCTTTTAAGTTTAATTGAAGAAAAAATATTCCTCCGTTAAAAGAATTTATTATTAAAAAAAAATTTTGAAGATAAAAGTTGTAACGATACAGATTCATTATTTGTGAATAATAAAAATAAAAATATCTCAGGACTTAAAAATACAAATATATTGGGCATTAAAAATCCTGAGAGTGCCGACGAAGAAAATACCGTAAAAAAAATAAAAAACGTTTGAAATGTAAAAATTTTAAGCCCGCCGTCATTGAGTTACCCGACAAACAACAGATAAATAGTATAGGTATAGATAAATTAGAAGGACTAAAGGAAAAAATAGTTCACTATATTGAAAAAACCATTCAAAGATTGATTTAGAGTTTCCTAGGCCTTGCGGGCTATTATGGAATATTTGTTTTAAAGTACGCCTTTATAGCCATTCCTCTAACAAAATATATTGGAGGTCATAATGGCAAAATATTAAAAAAAATGTCGACGAAAATGTTAATTCAGCTGGATGACCCAGGTATTAAAGCTTTTAACGATCTGAAAGAAAATCTCATTACTTAAGTAAAACTAGTTCAACCGGACTATAATAAAAAATTTACCCTGACCACCGACGGTTCGGACGTCGCAATTAGTATAGTTTTATCTCAAGAAGGTACACCAATTACTTTTATTTCAAAACTAATAAGAAAGAACTTTGAGCTATAGTATGGGCTCTTAAAAATCTAAGAAATTACTTCTACGGAGTGATTGGAATGAAATTCAAACCGATCATCAACCATTATCTTTCGCAGTCTCTGATAAAAAAGAAATGAAACGCTGGTATTTCTTCACAGAAAGTTTCCAAAAGTCATTTATAAACAAGGTACAAATAATGTAGTTGGAGACGCCTTATCAAGAATTCAGATTAACAACCTAACTGACAATAACGAATCGGTCTCAGATCAAAACACTCAGAATTCAGCAGAGAATTGTTTTAAGAATATTATACAAGAAACCCGTAAACCTTTAAACCAGTTTAAGCACCAATTGATATTAGCAACGGGGAGGTATACAATACATGAGTCGATTAATACATTCCAGAATACTAGTTATGTAGTAGAATTTGACACTCCCGAAAATTTGATATCAATCTTAAGAGAATACATTCCCCCTAATATAACAGAATTTATTCATTCCACTGAGAGTACTTTTATAGAATTCAAAAAACTTACTCACAAAATTAAAAGAATATATAAAAAATTGTACAATTTGCAATGAAAGCAAATATAACAGACATCCAATTAAAATTCCAATTGGAGAAGCCCCAACCCCAAGTAAAAAAGAAAAATTTACACATTGACATATATTACGGGCACAGTCTCAATTTCATAACTTGCATTGACGTTTTTTCAAATTTCTAGTAGTAAAAGAATTCCAAAATAAATTAAATAACGAAAACAAAGTAATGGAGTTACTTCAACAACTTCCACAAGCCAAAATAATAGACCCGAGGCACAGTACCTTAAACGGAAAAGTTGAAAGGGCACATTCAACATTAACAGAATTAGCAGAATTATTATGCATTGAGCATTAAAGAAGAATTTAATTTACCCGAATATTCCGAAATAGTAATTAGAGCCGCTCAAGAATATAATCAGAGCATTCATTCATCAACGAACCAAAAACCGTTTGACACACTATTATATATTATATAATAGAGCACGATAATATTCGTCACATTTTGAAAAATACACAAGGGAAAATGTTAGAAATACATAATTACAACAAAAAAGAAAAACAATATCATGTAGGACATGTGGCTTATGAAAAGAAAGACGGGGATATAAACTTAAAACTAGATATAAAAAGCAATTAGTTAAGGGAAATTTACTTAACAAAATAATAATCAACAGTAGAAATATAATTATTCACAAAGATAATACAAAATTCTAAATAATTTTATATAACTTTTTTCCCCTTTTCCAGAAAATGTTTTATCAGGTGCTTATACTACACCTTATTTAAAAAAATAATAGAGAAACTACAGAGAGACAACATACAAGATGGTGCCATTCATATAAATGGTAACAATATTTTTAAGAGTTTCCATTTAAACGGGTCATATTTAATGCCATTTAATGGTACAACCAAAATTAATAAAATGTCATATACCAATTTGGAAAACAAAATACATAACTACGAACCACTTAAAAAATTATGAAATATGCATTTTATCAAAAACTCGGAACTCTCTAATAAAAAAATTTAATATCCTTTCATTAAAATAAATAATACCAATATATCACTTACATTGATATAATTTTAGTCATTATATATTGGAGTATTCTACTTATTATAAAATACAAAAATGCTATATTATTTGTAACTAAAAACAAAGTCCAGAACCAGAAATGTATTACATATTGAATCGGAACAATTCATTTTAGAAGGAGGAGAGTTATCCAAGCTGGAATGCAGACATTTACGACTGGAATAACCAAACAAATATACATTGCCGAAAAGAGATTGTTTTGTTTGCTTAAAATACTTGGTCAAAAAGCTAAAATTGAGATTTATTAATAAAATAAAAACGAAGTAACAAAATTAAACGTCAAAAAATCACCTCGAGCATCGGCCTTCGTCTTAAAAATCAAAATGTATATTTTAAACTTGTATCCAAAATTATGGGAAATTTTAAAATTCCTTTCGGTTTATAATTTGACCATTTTAAATACAATTTATCAATTTAATCTTTCCCACCCTTTCATACCAGTTCTTTCGCCCATGCTCTCTCGGCCTTTGCTTCTGCAACATAATGCGGCGAACATACTCTCGGAAACCAACAAAAGATTTAAACTGTTTAAAAAAATTGTTAAAAAATAAAAACAATAAAGGAAGTTAACCCTTGCCGTTATAAAAATTAATGAATGTTAGTAACACTTTGTTAAATTTTTATAAATTTTGCTAGCTTTATTGATATAAAAAATGTTTATTAATTATTTCATTATTTCTCTGACTGTTTCTTTGACACCTATATGTTAGTGAACGGGTGTTTCTGTCGATGTCGGTCAGTACTTATAACTTTCTGACAAATAGAATGTTTTTTATGAATTATCAAATATTATTTGGTCTCCTAGAGTCATACAAATTGTAAATTTGTTGATATTTGTAAATTTATTGAAAGAAAACCCCTAGTTTCCATTTAAATGACTGTCGTAACACTTTATCATAAATTGTTTCCTGTTTCTAAATCAAATTTATCTAGTCTAGAATCAAATGCACCTTTTATATAATATGCATTTGATAATAAATAAAGCTGTGAACCAATTAATTCTACCTAGGAATTGAAGATACAGTAGTTCCTGAACTTACTCGTCGAAACATTCAGTGGCATTTCAATCCTCCACGTAGTCCAAACTTTGGAGAACTCTGGGAATCCAACGTTAAAGCTGTTAAACCCATCTTCATCGATCGTTGAAGGGTAACCCAAGCCGTGAAACCAGACCGCTTATGGCTTTTATAAACAATAATTTCAATCTCTGCATTTGCCTTCGTCTTTGCCTTTGGCCTTGAGGTCCGATCTTGTTTCCCCAGCTAAGTTAAACAAATCAAAATTAAAGTAAACATCAGCTTCCGTTCGAAGCCCAATCAATTGAGCCTTTTGCATCATAAAATATTTGAAAATAAAAAATATATTTTTTTCTTAAAAATTTCCGGAAGAAAATAATTCGGGCAGCGTTATATATATATATTATGTATATTAAGAAATAATAAATAACAAAGTTCACCGGGGAACAAGTACAATATAGGTTGTAGGGAAGCTGCAAAAACTTTTATAAGTCTTTATAAAATTCAAAGTGAACACTACTTTATCGCTTTAACAATTTTACGAAATAAAATTATGGGAGCTTCCCATGATGCTCTTACCAATCATGGCACCGTTTTAAACTTTCAAGCAATCTTATCTAGATTGGATTTTATATAGAACTAAGAATTCTCAAGCAGGGACGAATGACAGTTACTGAATACTATAACAAAGTTATACTATACTATAATGAAACACGGAAAGGACAGCGTAATTACCCAGGAAATTCGAATATTTATATCCGGATTAAATTGATCTATCTCAGAAACTCTTTTCTTATTAAATTCCCCAGATTTGCCCAATGCTTTGGCAAAGGTCAGGGAATTAGAATCAATTTCCGTGCTTAATTTGCAAACCGGTTTAATGGATTTTAAAATGAAAATAAGTATCAGGGAAACAACTTACGATTTGTTAAAGTACGACAAATTAATAATAATAAAACGGGCAATCATTGGAGTAATAACCGAAATTATAACTGGCCACAAAAGGGAAATTTTTTGGCAAAACAATAACCAAAATAACATTCAAAAGCAACAAGCTGTCGAGCCAATGGATGTTGATCCATCTATTCAACTCCAGAATAAACCTAATAACAATCGGCAGTCGAATAGTAATTGGCAGGCAAATAATAATCGAGGGAGATATAGAAATATTTATTATCCAAATAATAATTGTTCAAAGCACTATCGCCCAAATTAAAATAGAGATCAAACTCAAGCTCAAAAAAGGGAACCAGATGGAACTGTAAATCAGCCAGGAAATAAAGTATTGGAGTATTGGAATATAATGGAGAAAAATTAAAATATTATAATAATGAGGAAAAAGAGCTTTTAAGTTTAATTGAAGAAAAAATATTCCTCCGTTAAAAGAATTTATTATTAAAAAAAAATTTTGAAGATAAAAGTTGTAACGATACAGATTCATTATTTGTGAATAATAAAAATAAAAATATCTCAGGACTTAAAAATACAAATATATTGGGCATTAAAAATCCTGAGAGTGCCGACGAAGAAAATACCGTAAAAAAAATAAAAAACGTTTGAAATGTAAAAATTTTAAGCCCGCCGTCATTGAGTTACCCGACAAACAACAGATAAATAGTATAGGTATAGATAAATTAGAAGGACTAAAGGAAAAAATAGTTCACTATATTGAAAAAACCATTCAAAGATTGATTTAGAGTTTCCTAGGCCTTGCGGGCTATTATGGAATATTTGTTTTAAAGTACGCCTTTATAGCCATTCCTCTAACAAAATATATTGGAGGTCATAATGGCAAAATATTAAAAAAAATGTCGACGAAAATGTTAATTCAGCTGGATGACCCAGGTATTAAAGCTTTTAACGATCTGAAAGAAAATCTCATTACTTAAGTAAAACTAGTTCAACCGGATTATAATAAAAAATTTACCCTGACCACCGACGGTTCGGACGTCGCAATTAGTATAGTTTTATCTCAAGAAGGTACACCAATTACTTTTATTTCAAAACTAATAAGAAAGAACTTTGAGCTATAGTATGGGCTCTTAAAAATCTAAGAAATTACTTCTACGGAGTGATTGGAATGAAATTCAAACCGATCATCAACCATTATCTTTCGCAGTCTCTGATAAAAAAGAAATGAAACGCTGGTATTTCTTCACAGAAAGTTTCCAAAAGTCATTTATAAACAAGGTACAAATAATGTAGTTGGAGACGCCTTATCAAGAATTCAGATTAACAACCTAACTGACAATAACGAATCGGTCTCAGATCAAAACACTCAGAATTCAGCAGAGAATTGTTTTAAGAATATTATACAAGAAACCCGTAAACCTTTAAACCAGTTTAAGCACCAATTGATATTAGCAACGGGGAGGTATACAATACATGAGTCGATTAATACATTCCAGAATACTAGTTATGTAGTAGAATTTGACACTCCCGAAAATTTGATATCAATCTTAAGAGAATACATTCCCCCTAATATAACAGAATTTATTCATTCCACTGAGAGTACTTTTATAGAATTCAAAAAACTTACTCACAAAATTAAAAGAATATATAAAAAATTGTACAATTTGCAATGAAAGCAAATATAACAGACATCCAATTAAAATTCCAATTGGAGAAGCCCCAACCCCAAGTAAAAAAGAAAAATTTACACATTGACATATATTACGGGCACAGTCTCAATTTCATAACTTGCATTGACGTTTTTTCAAATTTCTAGTAGTAAAAGAATTCCAAAATAAATTAAATAACGAAAACAAAGTAATGGAGTTACTTCAACAACTTCCACAAGCCAAAATAATAGACCCGAGGCACAGTACCTTAAACGGAAAAGTTGAAAGGGCACATTCAACATTAACAGAATTAGCAGAATTATTATGCATTGAGCATTAAAGAAGAATTTAATTTACCCGAATATTCCGAAATAGTAATTAGAGCCGCTCAAGAATATAATCAGAGCATTCATTCATCAACGAACCAAAAACCGTTTGACACACTATTATATATTATATAATAGAGCACGATAATATTCGTCACATTTTGAAAAATACACAAGGGAAAATGTTAGAAATACATAATTACAACAAAAAAGAAAAACAATATCATGTAGGACATGTGGCTTATGAAAAGAAAGACGGGGATATAAACTTAAAACTAGATATAAAAAGCAATTAGTTAAGGGAAATTTACTTAACAAAATAATAATCAACAGTAGAAATATAATTATTCACAAAGATAATACAAAATTCTAAATAATTTTATATAACTTTTTTCCCCTTTTCCAGAAAATGTTTTATCAGGTGCTTATACTACACCTTATTTAAAAAAATAATAGAGAAACTACAGAGAGACAACATACAAGATGGTGCCATTCATATAAATGGTAACAATATTTTTAAGAGTTTCCATTTAAACGGGTCATATTTAATGCCATTTAATGGTACAACCAAAATTAATAAAATCTCATATACCAATTTGGAAAACAAAATACATAACTACGAACCACTTAAAAAATTATGAAATATGCATTTTATCAAAAAACTCGGAACTCTCTAATAAAAAAATGGAATATCCTTTCATTAAAATAAATAATACCAATATATCACTTACATTGATATTATTAATTTTAGTCATTATATATTGGAGTATTCTACTTGTTATAAAATACAAAAATGCTATATTATTTGTAACCAAAAACAAAGTCCAGAACCAGAAAAAAACATTAACCAATACATTTTTTTAACAGAATTAAGAGATTAATTAAATGTATTACATATTGAATCGGAACAATTCATTTTAGAAGGAGGAGAGTTATCCAAGCCGTGGAACCAGGCCCCTTATGGCTTTTGTAAACAATAGTTTCAATCTCTGCATTCGCTTTTGTCTTTGCCTTTGGCTTTGAGGTCCGATCTTGGTTCCCCAACTACTACAGTACTCGTTAAGTAAATGGATATAGTAAATTCGTGGAAAAGTATTTAACAGGTAGAAGGAAGCGTTTTCGACCTCTTCTTGACGTGTTCGTCTTTATGGAAAACTGTATTATGGAAGCTTTAAAGTCTAGACAGGTAAAATTCTACAGACCAAACTATGGCAGCCACATTTTTAAATTGAAATGTTTAAATACATTTAAACGAGAGAGGAAGTTAACTTTGGCAAGCCGAAGTTTGCATACCCTTGCAGTTAAAAGAAATAATCAACTTTAGTAAATAATTTTTTCATATTATGTTCCCACTAGTTTCCCGATTGTTCCTATGACAGCTATTTGATATGGTCGTCTGATTTTAATAAAATTTTATTCGAAGCTTAGTAGGTTATATGTCAAAAACCACCAAAGCTATAATTTGTTATATATTATTTTCCCACCAATTTTCCGATCGATCCTATGACAGCTATATGATATAGTCGTCCGATTTTGATAAAATTTAATTTGAAATTCAGAGTTAATTGAAAAATGTTATTTTCAAGCGTAGAAGGTTATACTCATATGTTAAAAAACACCGAAGATATAATTGTTTTTAAATTTTTTCCGCGATAGTTCCTATGGGAGCTATAAGATATAGTTGTCCGATCCGGCTGGTTCCGACTTATATACTACCTGCAATAGAAAGAAGACTTTTGAGAAAGTTTCAGCCCGATAGCTTCAAATCTGAGAGGCTAGATCGACTCGTATATACTTTATGGGGTCGGAAACGTTTCCTTCACTGCGTTGCAAACTTCTGACTGAAATCATTATACCCTCTGCAAGGGTATAAAAACGCACACAGAACACAACGAGAGTTTAAATTTCTTTTAGTGTTTGGGACGGCGGCTAATAAGCGCTTGTCGTTTTTCACTCCGGAAATCTAATATTTTTCCGGTAATTTTTTAGCTTATTTGATTATTTTATTACTGTACTAGACGCTGGACACCTTCTAGCCTCTCGCTCGCTTTTACAGTTGGTAGTTGGTAGTAGTTTTTCGTCAAAGTGTATACTAGAAATGGTTTCGTTCTTGGATATTGAACAAAGTTTATTCCTATAAATAAAAACCAAAAGCGGTCCAAAATTTAAATTAGCTTTTTATTATGTTTAACAGAAAATTAGCTTTTAATATTGTGTTAAACAGAAAACCGACTATTCATTACATGTTATGGGTAGTTTACTTTCGACTAAAAACTGGAACAGGCCGGAAGCAAATAATATTTTAACTCATACCAAATAAGTTTGCTTTGCTTCGTTCTATTTTTTTAATCAATAAAAAGGTCTGGACAATATATTATACAAATCCAATAACGCTTTTTTTAACAATACAACTACTGCTACTTCGCATAGGAAAGATGTGGTGCTTATTCAATTACTAGGTGTTCCTAAGTATGACTTAAAAGTTTCCACGCTGTCAACTTCCTCCGTTTTTCTGCGATTTATATTAAGAGTACTTTTAAAAATGCTGCAATCCAAGATAGTTGGATATTGTCAACCAGGATACATGCATCCACAGTGTGGACCAGCATGCAAAAATATGCTTTCTCAAATTACATCTAGGCTTGTTGGTATGAAAATAAATCTTAATGATAAGGCATGGACGATAATTTTATTATTATTATAGCCAAGACTGTCATACTAGAGGAGAATATCTTCTTCGCGATAGGAACACGTAACCACTTCACCTGGTTAAGGTAAAAGTTATACAACTAGAAGCTCACTCGCCAATCAGAAAAAGAGAACGCGCATGCAATAAAAGCTGACAATCCGCGTAACCATCTTGACAAAAAAAAATATATATGAAACAAGGGTCCATAATAACTATTATACTATTATACCTACCACACGTAAGCACTGCTGAAGTCGAACAGACACTATAAGATAAAGGTTTTAACCTTAAAACCGTTTCAAGTATACGTAAGCAAACAACCGCAACCTCTCTTTAAAGTAGAACTTGTACCTGACTTTAAGGATAAACGAAGTTATGCGAGTACTGCGTACAATGTCCAATCACCACCTAAAGTCTCTTACCAACCTGTAGAACACACAGAAAATAAAATGGAAACGATGATACTCACATTGCAGCACAGTGTGGATGGATTCATTTCTTTTATGCGAAAGACCATGAAAAATATGTTGACAGATCAGAATATTTTGATTCAGATGCTCCAGACCACCTTATTTAAATAAGCAGTGGCTCCCTGCGCATTGCACTGTAGAGTGCCAACGGCGTTTCACGGCATAAACTAGAGCTAGTACAATTTATGAATGACAATAAAATCGACGAAATGTTTCTCGCAGAAACCCAACGAACCAACAAATACAATTTCCAAGCGAGTATATGTATATGTATATGTATATGTATATATAAAGTAAACACAGCTGTTCACAAGCGACGCTAAATCGTAATACAAATTTTTTTTTTCCACGATATTTCCTATGGGAGCTATAAGGTATAATTGTCCGATTCGGCTGGTTCCGACTTAAATACTAAATACTACTAAAACTGAGAGACTAGTTTGCGTAGAAACGGACGGACAGACAAACATGGCTAGATCGACTCGTCTATCTGACAAAGAATATGCATACTTTATGGAGTCGGAAACGTCTTCTTCTTCTGCGTTGCAAACTTCTGACTGAAATCATAATACCCTCTGCAAGGGTAAAATAAGGTCATGGAACAACAAAAAACATGCAGCTGATGATGGTACTGAATTCGTTAATTCAAAATTTAAAGTATTAGTGAAAAGTTATTGGATAAATATCGGGTGTTTTTTTCTTCAAAACATGATGTCCAGAACGTTACAGTCAATGGTGATTACTAATTTTTTCATTCCTAAATTGAACAGCCATGATGACCAGGAGCTCTGGTTCCAACAAGACGGCGCAACATGTCACCAAATAGTCAAGCGTGCCACAATCGATTTATTGAAAGACACGTTTGGTGACAACCTAATTTCACGTTTTGGACCTGTAAATTGGCATCCAAGATCTTGTGATTTAACACCGCTAGACTACTTTCTGTGGGGCTATGTATGGTCACTGGTGTATGCGGATAAGCCACAAACGCTTGACTATTTGGAGGACAACATTCGCCGTGTTATTGACGACATACGGCCGCAAATGTTGGGAAAAGTCATCGAAAATTGGACGTCCAGATTGGACTGCATCCGGGCCAGCCGTGGCGGTCATATGCCAGAAATCATAAATAAAATGTAATGCCACAAGATTATCTTTCGAATAAAAAAAATGCACGTCAAATCGAATAATCCATCGTTGTTTTATTGCAACTTAAAGATCTATACTTCTAAAAAAAAACAGCCGTTAGTTATTCAACCTTCGGTATTCTAAGTTTTAGTAGAACTCTTAAAGAATTAATGTGAATTAAATTTATTTTCAATGGAAAATATAAGTTGTATAAGTAATTAATTAATTAATTCAACTGAATTATAATTGTATTATGTATTATCTCACCCAAGCAAAATGAATTACATTCTAACCATACAACATTTTCTAAAAAATATTTTCAATTAGTCTTTGATGTTTTATTGATGTCGTGCCATGGTCTTTAGTACCTAACTCTAAAAATTGCGTTTCGTTAACATCTCCTTTTCTTTGTCACAAAGAATTTTTTTGTTAAGAACTGTATTTTTTGTGAGCATTTGATCTAAACATTGTCCTATTCAAGTTGATCTATTCTTTAGCAATAAGCCTTTGAGCACAGACCTACAAAGATTTTTCTTCAATATTATAACAAATACCTATATAAAAATCCTCAATTTTTACTGTGTAGATAAATGAATCACTATCCATATAGTTTTATAGGAACTTTTCCTAAAACTTTAGCTTCATATATTGATAGTGAAAGAACACACTTTCCATTTCGATAAGTTTTGTACAACAAGTCCAAAGTACATCGGCTTATTAAACAGGACGGACAATATTTCCATTTGAATTGCATGGAAATTATCATTGCTTTAAGTTGCAATATGAAAATCCGATTTTGAATGAAAAGTTTTTGCACTATGTGCTTTTCGTCCAGTCTTGGTGCTATCCGGATCTTCACATGTTCTAACAAACTTTATATCGCCTCTGCCTTCGGTGTCCTCCATTCTTTTTTTATAAACTAAATTATTCATTTTGCCTACGTAAAGTATTTAGATCAATGTAATTCTTAAAAAAAGCTTTTGTAAGAATTGAACTCTTTTGTGGATCTTTTTTAGTAATAAGCCATTCTGTAAATTCCGATGTAATATATATATGTATATGTTTTACAATTCCAATCATCCTGATAAAAAGACCCTGGAATCACTGGAATCCGATTAAAAACCGCAACAAGCAACACTTCCACTTCTGATATTCCCACGAGTTAACAACTGACTTTGTCTACGTTTGGCGACGACACCCCGATCCTCATTCAAGTTACATGTCCACAACAAGCTTCATCGCAACTTGCCGCCCATCTAGATGTTTTAGAGAAATGGCTCTCAGACTGGCGTATACAAGTAAATGAGCGAATATGTAAGTAAGACCCCTTCACCATAAATAGACGAAATTGCCCAAAACCTTACACAAACAACACCGTGCTTCCTCAGTCAGATGAAGTAACACATGGAAAATTACTATAGAAAGCTGTCCACCCATCCAAACCACTTTGCTAGAGCATTAACGTTGGTATGTAGACCGCCTTCGTCGTAACGTCCCACAGAACGGCAGTTATTAGGATACTCTAACATAAATACAGTTTAACAGACTGTTAGAATAATCTAGTACTTTAAGATTTTAACACATTTTGTTAGTCTCGTAAGCGAATATTCAAAATAAACAACTAACTCTAACTCAACTCTAACATAAATACAGTTCAACAGACTTTTAGAATAATCTAGTACTTTAAGATTTTAACACATTTTGTTAGTCTCGTAAGCGAATATTCAAAATAAACAACTAAGGTAGAAAAAAAAATATATGCACACAGACAATCAAGCTCTGATCTGAAGATCAAGTGTGAGCGAATCGGGCATCAAGCTGCTGATTGCTTATGAAGCAATCGTTAAAATTTGTGTATATTAAAAAAAATCCTGCATGAATCAACAGCCAGTTTTATGAAAACTGTATATTGCTTTTGAAACCTATCGGCGTATCGATAAGATGAGCTGGGTAAGGCCTGGTCCGATGACGACATATTGCAACAACAAAAGTTCGCACCATATTGGTCGAAACTCTATCAAGCATCTAGATTTCAAATACCACTATGAAAAAGAGAAAGTTGAAAGTAATAAAATTGACTTAAATAGGTTCCCTCTGGGGATGATGTTACCGACGTACCAACCAAAATCTTAAGTAAGCAAAGCCACGAAAATTTTGTAATGATGTAAGGATGATGACCCAAGCGATCTTTTGACATATGTATCTACTGTATCCTCAGCTATCTTGCCTATCTTCAATCGGCAGTCGAGATCGCGGGTTTTTGTCACGTTATCCTCCGTGGTAGCCGGGGCACCTGGGCGTGGCTTTACGTTGAAACGTGATCTAGGTGTGTTACCAGGAACTATGTTGTAATTGGTGTCGAAAATGAGAGCTGCTCTATCGATAAGTTAGGACGATAGTGCTGATGGTTGCAGCTGGAGGAATCTGGATTTGGATTGATACCGTTTCGCTCAGGGATCACCTTAAATGACATTCATGTGTCTAATGACACAATTTCTGGATGATGATAGCTGGAGTTTGCAAAATAAGAAGTTTCGACTAACACTACAAAGAAGTGAGTTGTAAAAAATGTTGCATTTTATGTTTAATAGCATATTCTTTTATTTAAAAATCATCCGTAGGAATTTCGAGCCTGTTAGAGCTTGGACCAGCTAACATCGCCTTTCTCAGACTTCGCCAACAACAATTAACATTCCCCGGAGAGTCCGGTCCGGACTATTATGTCCAATTCACTTTGGAAATATCAGGCCATTAAATCGGTCAGCGTTGAGGGGTACCGGCCTAATTAGAAGTTCTAAAAATATGAATGTTTATAGAGCAATACATTCATATTTTTAGAAGTTCTTATTTATCCGGAATTAGACCCGAGAGCCTTAATGTCCTCATCGTTTGTTTAAAGGAAAGGTATAGATTGTTAGTGGGATTCAGTGGGATAGTTTACTTGTTTTTTAGTGTGCGGTGTTTCCTTGCTTGCTTTATCAATACATGACAGGTAGATCTTTTCGCGGCACCTGATCTCGTAAAATGAAGACGGCGGCCAAGTGTTGGTCTTGAAGGCTGAGGAAAGATCAGTAGATGGGAAGGCAAGATTTAATGCTTATACTTACTGCTATTACAAAATGTTTGAAGAAAAGAGAGGAGTGCGTGTGAGTTCTCAATTCGGGTGAGACGGAGCTCCACCCTGGGGTAAAATGAGTTAACGGCAGTTCTTAACATCTACCATTTCCTTTCCCACAGCATTTTGACTGAAGTATAGTGTAAGCTGAGGCTAACGCCGGTGGAAAAATTGTTCCACCGTTTCTTTTCAACCCTTACAAACGATGGCTTTCGCTTAGCTTCTGAAAACTTCAAAGCATCATCCGGAGTTCCCCGCTACCCTAAAAATGTTGGAAATCAAATTTAAAATATCTGATTACCTCTTTGCTTAACAAAACTCCCAAAGCTAACGCTTTCATTACTTGGAAATAGCTGAATGCATTCACCGGAGACTAGAAGGCGTAGATGTCGTGACATCGTCTCAAAGAATAAATTATTATCTATATACACAAGAAGAAAATAACTTTTGCCCTCGCAATAACAATTGATCCGCCGCGGTCACTTATACACCTGTTATCGCGGCTACCAATGGCTCTGGTTTCACTGAGCAACTTTTTTTTGCGATGTGATCTAAATTTGTCTTGTTGGGTACATCCATATTCAAAATTTCTCAACTTTTATTACTTAAGCCCTTTAAGTGACAGCGTCTTGCTCTAGTTAAAGAACCTACCGCCCGTGGATAAACTTCCTTAAAATGATTAAACCAAAACACCTAACGAGGGCATTAATTCCTTATAATATATCCAAAACTTAGCCTGCGTTACTCCTTTGGCCACAAACACGCAGGCAATATAAATTTACCGGGACGTAACTGAAAATTATCGGACAGCGGACAGCTAGTCCGAATTTTTAGTTAACGGGCAAAACATTTCAAAATTGTAATATTTAAATACATTTTTATTTTGAAAAACAAGGTTTGTGATTGCAGACAATTATGTGCCAATTTTTTCAATGTCATCGGCACTATCCGTATTCAAAATTTCTATTTTTTTTTAAAGTGTTTTTCGATATCCGAGCATACTTTCATAGATTTCTCATCCGTTACAAGATTTATGGCAATACCAGACTTTCCTGAAAGAAAATAAAAATATAAAAAAGGTTAGAATTTTTATTGGATTTAGGGAAGAAGAGGGCAATGGGGCGTATGTTTGGGACGTAGATACGTAGCCGTTTTTTATTGAAACCAAATACTAGCTTATACCGATGTATAAGATTTTTCTTCAATATTATAACAAATACCTATATAAAAATCCTCAATTTTTACTGTGTAGATAAATGAATCACTATCCATATAGTTTTATAGGAACTTTTCCTAAAACTTTAGCTTCATATATTGATAGTGAAAGAACACACTTTCCATTTCGATAAGTTTTGTACAACAAGTCCAAAGTACATCGGCTTATTAAACAGGACGGACAATATTTCCATTTGAATTGCATGGAAATTATCATTGCTTTAAGTTGCAATATGAAAATCCGATTTTGAATGAAAAGTTTTTGCACTATGTGCTTTTCGTCCAGTCTTGGTGCTATCCGGATCTTCACATGTTCTAACAAACTTTATATCGCCTCTGCCTTCGGTGTCCTCCATTCTTTTTTTATAAACTAAATTATTCATTTTGCCTACGTAAAGTATTTAGATCAATGTAATTCTTAAAAAAAGCTTTTGTAAGAATTGAACTCTTTTGTGGATCTTTTTTAGTAATAAGCCATTCTGTAAATTCCGATGTAATATATATATGTATATGTTTTACAATTCCAATCATCCTGATAAAAAGACCCTGGAATCACTGGAATCCGATTAAAAACCGCAACAAGCAACACTTCCACTTCTGATATTCCCACGAGTTAACAACTGACTTTGTCTACGTTTGGCGACGACACCCCGATCCTCATTCAAGTTACATGTCCACAACAAGCTTCATCGCAACTTGCCGCCCATCTAGATGTTTTAGAGAAATGGCTCTCAGACTGGCGTATACAAGTAAATGAGCGAATATGTAAACAAGACCCCTTCACCATAAATAGACGAAATTGCCCAAAACCTTACACAAACAACACCGTGCTTCCTCAGTCAAATGAAGTAACATATCTTGGCGGACATCTCAACAGACGGCTTACCTGGCGCACGCTTATTGAATCACCTAAGGCTGAAGGCAAACAGTCTGCATACAGTATAAACTCCTGATCCCACCTCAGTCTGGACTACAAGGTCCTTTTCTTTAACTCCATTTTGAAGCCAATCTGCACTTATGAGTATATCTCCCAATTGTGGAGGAGCGCAAGCAACAGCAACGTAGAAATCCTACAGAGAGCCCAAGAAAAGATCCTGAGAACTATGACCGGTGAATATTCAGAGAAACTTGAATATACTATGCGTCCGAGATTTAATAGCGCGACACATGGAAAATTACTATAGAAAGCTGTCCACCCATCCAAACCACTTTGCTAGAGCATTAACGTTGGTATGTAGACCGCCTTCGTCGTAACGTCCCACAGAGCGGCAGTTATTAGGATACTCTAACATAAATACAGTTTAACAGACTGTTAGAATAATCTAGTACTTTAAGATTTTAACACATTTTGTTAGTCTCGTAAGCGAATATTCAAAATAAACAACTAACTCTAACTCAACTCTAACATAAATACAGTTCAACAGACTTTTAGAATAATCTAGTACTTTAAGATTTTAACACATTTTGTTAGTCTCGTAAGCGAATATTCAAAATAAACAACTAAGGTAGAAAAAAAAATATATGCACACAGACAATCAAGCTCTGATCTGAAGATCAAGTGTGAGCGAATCGGGCATCAAGCTGCTGATTGCTTATGAAGCAATCGTTAAAATTTGTGTATATTAAAAAAAATCCTGCATGAATCAACAGCCAGTTCTATGAAAACTGTATATTTCTTTCGAAACCTATCGGCGTATCGATAAGATGAGCTGGGTAAGGCCTGGTCCGATGACGACATATTGCAACAACAAAAGTTCGCACCATATTGGTCGAAACTCTATCAAGCATCTAGATTTCAAATACCACTATGAAAAAGAGAAAGTTGAAAGTAATAAAATTGACTTAAATAGGTTCCCTCTGGGGATGATGTTACCGACGTACCAACCAAAATCTTAAGTAAGCAAAGCCACGAAAATTTTGTAATGATGTAAGGATGATGACCCAAGCGATCTTTTGACATATGTATCTACTGTATCCTCAGCTATCTTGCCTATCTTCAATCGGCAGTCGAGATCGCGGGTTTTTGTCACGTTATCCTCCGTGGTAGCCGGGGCACCTGGGCGTGGCTTAACGTTGAAACGTGATCTAGGTGTGTTACCAGGAACTATGTTGTAATTGGTGTCGAAAATGAGAGCTGCTCTATCGATAAGTTAGGACGATAGTGCAATGGTTGCAGCTGGAGGAATCTGGATTTGGATTGATACCGTTTCGCTCAGGGATCACCTTAAATGACATTCATGTGTCTAATGACACAATTTCTGGATGATGATAGCTGGAGTTTACAAAATAAGAAGTTTCGACTAAAACTACAAAGAAGTGAGTTGTAAAAAATGTTGCATTTTATGTTTAATAGCATATTCTTTTATTTAAAAATCATCCGTAGGAATTTCGAGCCTGTTAGAGCTTGGACCAGCTAAAATCGCCTTTCTCAGACTTCGCCAACAACAATTAACATTCCCCGGAGAGTCCGGTCCGGACTATTATGTCCAATTCACTTTGGAAATATCAGGCCATTAAATCGGTCAGCGTTTAGGGGTACCGGCCTAATTAGAAGTTCTAAAAATATGAATGTTTATAAAGCAATACATTCATATTTTTAGAAGTTCTTATTTATCCGGAATTAGACCCGAGAGCCTTAATGTCCTCATCGTTTGTTTAAAGGAAAGGTATAGATTGTTAGTGGGATTCAGTGGGATAGTTTACTTGTTTTTTAGTGTGCGGTGTTTCCTTGCTTGCTTTATCAATACATGACAGGTAGATCTTTTCGCGGCACCTGATCTCGTAAAATGAAGACGGCGGCCAAGTGTTGGTCTTGAAGGCTGAGGAAAGATCAGTAGATGGGAAGGCAAGATTTAATGCTTATACTTACTGCTATTACAAAATGCATCATCCGGAGTTCCCCGCTACGCTAAAAATGTTGGAAATCAAATTTAAAATATCTGATTACCTCTTTGCCTAACAAAACTCCCAAAGCTAACGCTTTCATTACTTGGAAATAGCTGAATGCACCGGAGACTAGAAGGCGTAGATGTCGTGACATCGTCTCAAAGAATAAATTATTATCTATATACACAAGAAGAAAACAACTTTTGCCCTCGCAATAACAATTGATCCGCCGCGGTCACTTATACACCTGTTATCGCGGCTACCAATGGCTCTGGTTTCACTGAGCAACTTTTTTTTGCGATGTGATCTAAATTTGTCTTGTTGGGTACATCCATATTCAAAATTTCTCAACTTTTATTACTTAAGCCCTTTAAGTGACAGCGTCTTGCTCTAGTTAAAGAACCTACCGCCCGTGGATAAACTTCCTTAAAATAATTAAGCCAAAACACCTAACGAGGGCATTAATTCCTTATAATATATCCAAAACTTAGCCTGCGTTACTCCTTTGGCCACAAACACGCAGGCAATATAAATTTACTGAAAATTATCGGACAGCGGAAAGCTAGTCCGAATTTTTAGTTAACGGGCAAAACATTTCAAAATTGTAATATTTAAATACATTTTTATTTTGAAAAACAAGGTTTGTGATTGCAGACAATTATGTGCCAATTTTTTCAATGTCATCGGCACTATCCGTATTCAAAATTTCTATTTTTTTTTTAAAGTGTTTTTCGATATCCGAGCATACTTTCATAGATTTCTCATCCGTTATAAGATTTATGGCAATACCAGACTTTCCTGAAAGAAAATATAAATATAAAAAAGGTTAGAATTTTTATTGGATTTAGGGAAGAAGAGGGCAATGGGGCGTATGTTTGGGACGTTGATACGTAGCCGTTTTTTATTGAAACCAAATACTAGCTACAGAATGAATAAATGGCATAAAGTCTATGTGAAACTTTTTCTTCAAAGGTAAAAATGTTTATTATACTCCTTTATCAAAAATACTAATAAAGGGACATGATAGAATCGACGTAAGCAATGCTCCATATCAATCAGGCCACCCTCATTTTTTATTTTTAAAGTGCCCAGTTACACATTGAGATCAAAGCACATCGTGTTCAAGATTTATCTTCATACCCATTTTGCCAGTATTACGATTCTTTCCACGAGAATACACGTAAGATAATTTATACTTAAATTATAAAATCTGGCGAACGGAAGACATGATTTTTATGAACGCTGAGATGTAGGAAACAATAAAAGCTAGAATATTTAGACTTGGAATGCAGAAATTTTTGTATTTATCTCATAAATACCTATCGATTGACCCAAAAAATTTGCCACGCACACTCTAACGCCCACAAACCGACCAAAACTGTGGTGGCCACAGTTGTCATGCTAGAAAGATTTTTTTTTGATAATATTAATTTGATCTTGATCTTGATCTAAAAAGATGTTTGCCACGCCCACTCTAACCGCCCCAAACGGCTGAAACGCTCAAAACTGTCTGACAACCAAATAAAATATACCGAAATAGCCGGAAGATGGCGCTTTACAATATTTCTTGGCTGCGTGTATATCTCCATTTTCATTTTGCTCCCTCAAGCTGAGTAATGGGTATCTGATAGTCGAGGAACTAGACTTTAGCGTTCTTCCTTGTTTTTATATATTGTCCTAGGCTTCCTAACGCTAGAAAATGTTCATTTCATGTTATATTCTGATTTAAAAAGAACGTCTTATTCGAATTCAAATGATATTCTTTTACTTAGTAGATCTATAGAATTGTAGTTTCACAAAATATGAATGCTAGTGCTGATAACTTTGGCTAAAAATATTATTGTTCTACTATTTTTCAAATACACAAGGTGAAGTTAAATATTATGTAAGCAAAATGAGTTACATGCAAATATCGAAAATGAAATACATATTTGGCGCTACACTATTGTAATCTACTTTTAGTTTATGTTGCTTTAATGCAAGACAATTTGCATAAATTTTCAGTATATAGAAGAGTGTCTTATTAGATTCCTGATGATCCAGCACCGAGTTATAACAACTGTGTTGTCAGGAAAAAAATCTCAATAACATTGAATTGTTCGTATGGTTTGACCTAACGCCCCCATTTGTTTACTAACTGCATTAAAAAAAACTTTTGGCTTAGCTATAAAACTGAGAGACGTATATGGCTAGATGGAATTGCTTAGTAATGGAATTCAATTATATACGGTAAATTCGGAAAAAAATGTGCCACTGAAAGTGGCTTAGCTTCCCATTTCTAGGAAGCGCTTACGGTGTCACTTATTCTCTGGGTGGTTAAGTGTAAGACGTTGGTGTTTATATGGATTCTACGCTTATTTGCTGACCACTTTACTTGAGCTACTACTGCACTTTATTGTGCCAAATATATTAACTCTATTTCACTAGTTGTAAATCAGTATAGGGCTAATTACGCCATGCATGAACCTTTTTATGTTATTTTTAACCTGTCAGTTGCAGCATCATTGATCTATTGTCTATCGTCTATTGTTTCACCTTGTCAACATGGCTTCACTAAATTGAATTTTCGTCTTAATTTAACAGAGGTTTTCTGATTTCTTAAAAGCTTTTGGCTTAGTGAACCATAGGCTTCTTATTTATAAAGTGTCCCTCCTAGGTTTGCTTCCCAACCTACTAGAGTGGATATATCTATTTAGTAGAATTCAAATGGTCTGTATTAATATTAAAATTTCCAAAATAATTAATGTTGCTTCTGGAGTGAACGTAATTTTCCAGTTCAGTATCTTGACTTTTTTTTTATCATAAACTTAGTTTTAAATACCATATACATAGTATATCTAACAGAGCCAGAAGTCTCCTTGAGTTTATGAAGTGTTGGGTCGAGGTTTGATGATACGTTTTCTCTTTTTTTATACGTTTCTCTTGTTTGTCCGTCTATGGAATATTGCTCGTGTATATAGTGTCCTCAAATTAGCTGTTACCAAAATAAGCTAGAGTCCGTTAAAAAACAATTCTTTTTATTTGCTTTGAGAGCATTAAACTAGTTTACAAGAAGTCGATTGCCCTTTTATCAATGCGAGATTGCGCCTGCTGGACTTATCAACCCTGAACCATTGAATAAAGTGTCATGAAGGTATGTTTTTGCATAAACAAATTAATGGGCTGCACTATTGTGGTGTAAGGTCCGAATCCACACCAAGAGTAATATTGGCTGGCGGTACGAACATAACAAGACGGCAACGCTGAACAATAGTGCCAGGGCCAGCACCATCACGAGAATCCAGAAGGGGCCCCAGGGGATGTCAGGTGGAACAAAGCCAGCAGCCAACGTTTCCACTTCGTGGGCGACAAAGCCAGGCATAACTAAGGCGATCGTACCTCCCACCGCCGAATGTGAACTCGCATACCGCGTATGCGAACTGTCAAATAAACTCCAGAAGCTGCATAGACATTTTCAGCTGAATGGCTTAAGGTAAAGTGGGCAAGGTTCGTGTTCCCAAGCTACGACGTAAAGTGATGGTCTGTGATAGTCAGAGACGGGCTGACCTTTGTTAGGTTGTTATTGATATTTTTATTGAAGTTTCAATTATTCGTAAAATAGGTTACAATAATGCGATTCATGTCAGTTTTGTTCGAAGACGTGTTCCCAACGAGATGTCAAGTTCATTAAGTTCACTCTCTGGTGCGCTTCGACACTACATGTACTGCCGTCCACAGTGATTGACTGCATTTGTGGTCTTCCCCTTACAAATTTATATATATATTTTTTGTTTTTAAGATATTAAATTGTTTCTATAAATTCCTTTGATTAGTGCTTCTTGCTCGCTCGGGTGAGATGCGTTAGTGTTGCTGCATCATTTAACATTCTTTCTCGCTCACTTTTTTTAGATGCTTAGCTTGAAGACATTCGGACAACTACAGCTGCAGAATTAGACTTTAAATAAGATAAACTTTTTGAAACTTGGCCATTTTTTTTAATTTAAAAAAAGTATGAGACACAAATATTAAATAATTAAAAAATAAATACTTATATAAAGACATTACAGAACAAAAACCATTTTTTAAGTTACATTATACGATCTACTAAATAAACAAATTTTATTAATTTTTTTACATTCGGTACGCTCAGCCAGTGTTATAGGTTCTAAACTAGTACATGAAACCACTTTTTTAAACAAAAATTTTAAAAGATTTTACTTTAAAACCAATGTGTTGCATGTAAAACATAAGAAAATGTCAATAAATATAACCCATCTAAGGCTAAGCCCTAGAAAACAGTTTTACAAATATTAGAACAAAAAAACTGTTGGTCATGATCTTTAAACGATAGTATTTTGATAAATCATGTTAGGAAATCGAACAAAGTATTTTAAAATACATTTCTAGCTCAAGCCTGTAGCTTTAGTAGTTCACAAGTTAGGGTGTATAAAATTTTGCTATTTTGTTTTCTCACTAAACTATATGGTTTTTCAAAAAGTGGTAGACGTAACGTTTCTCCTATTAAGCTGTTTAACATCATCTTAAATTTTCAGGATCTTCAAATACAGTTTGAATACGCACAAAAAAAGATCAATGCAAGGTTAGATGCCCTGAACTGATAAATGTGGTCATTTTTGTTGCTCATAAACTTTGACACGGATATTTTTACATGAACGTGTCGTATGCCGAAAATTTAGGAATCTCAATGACAATACACAATAAAATTGTATTTTAAATCGTTAGAGCCCTTTTTGAGCAACCAGAAAAAAACCCAAGAAAAATCGAAAAACAGAGAAATCTTTCAACCATATTTTTAAAACGGTGGTACTAAGGCAAATAGCCTTTAAACAGCGTACATAGAAATATTTCAAAATACCATTCTAAAGACGTAAAGCACAAGCCTGTAGCTCGTGTACAAAATGTACCTATTTATAACTGTTTTCTCTCCAAACTAGCTAGTTTTTGGTGCGCTTCGTCACTACATGGACTGCTGTACACAGTGATATCTATCAAGTGATAGTCGAGACACTCAACTATAGCTTTCTTCCTTGTTTTAGCTTAGTTTTATTAAATCTATTATATTTACCAAACCTTCCGGTGCGGCCAATTCTATGTAAGTAAGTTTCACAGTCAGCGTTGCCTCTAACGTCCACTGGCAAATCAAAATTAACGACAATTGTAACTTGCTCAATGTCAATGCCTAAAAAGAAATAGAAATTCTAATATTTACATCTGAGAAATGTCAAACAAATACCTCTTGATAAAACATTTGTAGTTATTAGTACTTTTTCAAGTCCAGAACGAAAACGATCTAAAACAGCAAGTCTCTGCTCAACTGTCAAATCACCAGAAAGTACAGCAACAGAATGCCCGTCCGATGTCATTTTCCCTGCAAGCCATGCTGCAGTTCTACGTGTCTAAAATATATTCGAAAATTGGTTATTGAATTATTAACATTATTAACAAAAAAATTATTAACAAAATTAAAAACTTTACTTAAAATTTTGTTAATAAAAAAGAATAGGATGTTTTCTTAATATGGTCATATTTGACAATCTCAAAAAATAAATACCAATCAATGTCAATGAAAAGGTATTTTCGCACGAAATCAGTTTTATATACTCAAACGAAAAAAATTGTTCTATAACCCAATAAAATGGTTTGTCCAATTGCATTTAGGACAAAAAAACACAGAAAAAACACACAGTCTTGACCAAATTGTTTTTTATATACTAATTTTTTGGCGACATGGCCGTGAATAAAAAATAATCTATGAAAGTTTCTTATCACTCAAAAGTGCCTTATTGTAGATCATTAAAGGTTGAAAAGGAAGAAAAAGGCCTTATAGTGCAAGAAAGACAGGTATATACAAGCAGAGCAGCAACAACTCTCATGATTGCCCCTAAGCTACTTAGAATCGATTTTTATACCCTTGCGGAGGATTTAATGATTTCAATCAGAAGTTTGCAACGCAGTGAGGGAGACGTTTCCGACCCCATAAAGTATATGTATTCTTAATCAGCGTCACTAGACGAGTCGATCTAGCCATGTCCGTCTGTCTGTCCGTTTCTACGCAAACTAGTCTCTCCGTTCTAAAGCTGTCAGGCTGAAACTTTACCAAAAGTCTTCTCTCTATTGCAGGTAGTAACGGGTGTTTTTTTTAAAGCTATAGAACTTTAAGTTTCAATAAAACAACGATGGATTATTCGATTGACATGAATTTTTTTTATTCGAAAGATAATCTTGTGGCATTTCATTTTATATATGATTTCTGGCATATGACTGCCACGGCTGGGTCGGATGTAGTCCAATCTGGACGTCCAATTTTCGATGACTTTTCCCAACATTTGCGGCCGTATGTCGTCAATAACACGGCGAATGTTGTCCTTCAAATAGTCAAGCGTTTGTGGCTAATCCGCATACACCAGTGACCATACATAGCCCCACAGAAAGTAGTCTAGCGGTGTTAAATCACAAGATCTTGGATGCCAATTTACACGTCCAAAACGTGAAATTAGGTTGTCACCAAACATGTTTTTCAATAAATCGATTGTCGCACGAGCTGTGTGACATGTTGCGCCGTCTTGTTGGACCAATATTTCCACCAGACCATAAAGCGCACCAAACAGTCAGTTTTTCTGGATGTAACGGTGTTTCGACATACACAAAATTCGACTATGAAAATCGGGAACAACGGCAATCTCGTTTTGGGCCCATTCGACGAATCTACGCCTTGCTTGATGATCGTTTGGCTTCAATTCTTGCACGAGTTGGATTTTGTAAGCACGCAAGCGAAGATCCTTTCGCAAAATCTTCCATAAAGGGGATGGACACAGATCCAATTCCTGTGCACGATAGCGGATGGACTCATTCGGGTCTTCCTCAATGCTACGCTCTACAGTAGCAATAGCTTCTTCTGTAAACGTGGTGCGAAAACGTTCCATGGTTAATCGAATTAACTGCTCTGATGGACGATTTTGTCGACGATAAAATGGACGTAGTGCGCGATACGTATTCCGCACTGAACCATTACTTTATATTATATTATATTACATTACAAGCGAAGATCCTTTCGCAAAATCTTCCATAAAGGGGATGGACACAGATCCAATTCCTGTGCACGATAGCGGATGGACTCATTCGGGTCTTCCTCAATGCTACGCTCTACAGTAGCAATAGCTTCTTCTGTAAACGTGGTGCGAAAACGTTCCATGGTTAATCGAATTAACTGCTCTGCAATACGTACTCCGCACTGAACCATTACTTTCGAAATAAAATTGCACTATTTGCAAGCGTTGTTCAGACGTGAGTCTATTCATGATGAATTGCCAAACCAAACTGAGAATAAATCACTTGACAGCTGTTAAATCGGTCGCCATCTTGAACAGTGATGCCAACTTAAAGTTCTATACCTCTAAAAAAACATCCGATATATAAGTCGGAACCAGCCGGATCGGACAACTATATCTTATAGCACCCATAGGAACTATCGCGGAAAAAATTGCAAAACAATTATATCTTCGGTTTTTGCTGCTAAGTTTGGAAATAACATTTTTTAATTAGTTCGGAATTTCGAATTAAATTTTATTAAAATCGGACGACTCTATCATAAGCTATCATAGAAACTATCTCACAATTGATCGGCAAACTTGAAAAATTTTTTTAACAACCCCAAAATTAGTCGCAAAATATAAAAAATTATATCTGTTGTTTTTTTCACATATAACCTTCTAAGGTTGGAAATAACATTTTTTAAATTTTTAAGAAAAAAAAAATGGTCTAAAAAAATAATTAAATCATTTTTTTTTTTAATATCACTGCAGTCAGCAAGATGGTGTTACTAAAGTTGATTATTTGGTATAACTGCAAGGGTATAAAAACTTGGGCTTGCCGAAGTTAAATTCCTTTCTTGCTTTCATTAGCTTTTAATTTTTAAATTCATTGTCTGATTTAACATTACATGGATATTACTTTTTCAACATCTTTGAAAATATTGGAAATAGACGGGATTTAGCGTAATTTTCAATATTTTACCTAATTGGCGGGATAAATATGAAAAAAGTATAAAAATCTCTTCTAGTTAAACTTTAAAAAATTTAGAAAGTAGTTAGTAATTGAATTCGAACCTCTTAAAAATATAAAAATTTATATTCCCAATACTATAAGATAATATATTAAAAAGCCCCAAAGCTATAATTTGTTTCATATTATTTCCCATCAATTATCCGATCGTTTCTATGATAGCTATCAGCTATAGTCGATATAGTCGTCCGATTTTAATAAAATTTAATTCGAAAATCAGAACTAATTATAAAATGTTATTTTTAAGCTAATAAAGTTATATGTTGAAAAACACAAAAAATATAATTTTTATTTCATGTTTTCCGAATAGTTTTCCGATCGTTCCTATGGCAACTAAATAATATAGTCATCCGATTTTGATAATATCTGATATCTTTTTTTTTTAATTTGTTCCCCGATAGTTCCTATGGGAGCTATAAGATATAGTTGTCCGATCCGGCTGGTTCCGACTTATACACTACCTGCAATAGAAAGAATACTTTTGGGAAAGTTTCAGCCCGATAGCTTTAAAACTGAGAGACTAGTTTGCGTAGAAACGGACGGACAGACGGAAAGACGGACGGACAGACGGACATGGCTAGATCGACTCGTCTTGTGACGCTGATCAAGAATATATATTTATGGGGTCGGAAACGTCTCCTTCACTGCGTTGCAAACTTCTGAATGAAATTATTATACCCTCTGCAAGGGTATAAAAATATAACTTTTTTTTGTGTTGTTTGTCTCGGATGGAAATTGCGATCTGCCTCTTACCCGCCGCAGGACAAGTGCTCCCTTGGCGAAATGCTTGTACCAGGCATAATACAACTTCATAAATTTCTTCGAAAGTTTCTAATGATTGAACTGCTTCTAAAAGACCACGATCGTTGCGGCGTTGAAGTGCTTTGGGCCGAGCAGGTTTACCTGCGTCTACCCTGTACTGACTTTTAAAAGCCGGCTGTGCTTTCCCAACTTCGGTCGGACGTAACGGTAAGCGCAACTACCGACCAAATCCCTCGTTAAAATGCTTTGCCTTCGATACTGCCCTCAAAATCACGTCAGGATCCACAGGATATGTCGGTACAATATTCTGTCGAGTAACGAGTGTAGTAGTTTGTTGCGTACGTCCTCACCATACAAAAAGGCCGCTAATGACTAACCAGACTCAGACTGATACGGACAGACAAGCAATAAAAATTCGAAAAATCGCGGGTGTCGCATGGCCAGAACAACGGCAACGATCGCTCTACTGGTAAACATACCACGGCAAGTGGCAATGTGCATCAGCCGGAGTCAGTGCCATTGATGGGGAAAATAGTAATAGGTGGGAACACTGTATGGGGGACTAGCAAAAGCTCTAGTTCGGTAAAAAAAAAAGACCTCAGCCAAATAACGCAGATAGACAGACGGCCATTGACTCCTAAGATATGGGAAATAGAGAAATTGATACAAAATGAGAGGCTAGCGAAAGCTCTAGTTCGGTATAAAAGACCCCAGCAAAAACGAGAAGATAGACAGAATTCTTATCTACCTGACACTGGTCTAAAACTGCATCTTCCGCCCTGGAGTAAGTAGTAAGCCACATCGGAGCTTAAACAGAGCAACAAAGTGCCCACAAAAGACAAAAAAAAGGTGAATAAAAACAAAACATTTAAAAACATATTGCTGGTGCACTCATTTCTAAATGCAATTGAACCGACCAGCCGAAGTCGATAATTGAAACTAAAACTCCCGTAAAATGCGTTCAACGTAATTGTTTGTGTTTTTGTGTATATATAAACCAATTGTAAAGTACCCAAAACCCAGAATATTAATCGTATCCGTTATGAAACGTCACTCTTACTCTTAAACAAATTATCATAATAAATACCCAGTTGGAATCGATGCTAACTACCTTGGCTCCCAAGCAGCACACTTGAAACTTTAAACGCGACAAGCTTATAAAGTTATAAAAGTAACTCGTTATGATATGATGGTCAATTTGATGAAATCCAGTAGCAATTCGGCCCTGATATGTCACATATCAATTTGATATGATCGAAATGTTAAAAACGATATTTCGGTAATATCATTTTTACATTAACGGTATCACTTTTTTCTAGAAAAAAGCTTTGACAAAGCATTTTAGTCACTATCAAGCGTTGGCTCAGAGGGCTAGCGCTTCGTTTTTGATACACAAGCCAGAGGGTTAGTGGTTCGAGTCCTCCCCGAGACAAATTTATTTTTATTTTTTTTATTAAAATCTGAAATTATTTAAATGCAACTTTGTTATAACAATAATAAGGCATTTCAGATATTATTCTGAAACACTTAAAGCATACTCTGCCTTGGGGAGTATTTAAACCTGGTACCTTCAGCATCAGAGACAGACACCTTAGCATCTGGTCTATCGCAGGGCGTTAAGTTTAAAAGCCATGAAAACCATGTTAGTGCAAGCGAGACAACATGTTTGAAGTAAACCAAGTCGAATTTCGAATAGGTCTATTTCGCTTCCACTCACGTAATTAACGCCGCCATATTGCTTTATCCCCTCTTTTTCGATGTCAAGAAATTTTCGAAAAGAGAGAATTCGTGAAATTTACATTTTTGGTATCAATTTGACATTATTTAATGGTAAAATTGATATTTGTCTAAAAAACACAAACTTACTATGCGCATATCAAATTGATCTTGACGCATTTTTTCTAGCTCTTAAGTAGTTCCTAAAATTGAAACATTTTAGGTTTACCATGATAATCTAACTCAAAATAAAATATACTTACTTTTTCTTTTTATTTTTTTAGCAAACATTGCCCTTATTTTAAAAAAATTTTAAATATGAGTGCTTTTTTAAATCAAAGTTGACCATAAGTTAATAAACTTAAATTTAATTAGCCAAAAAATGTTCACGCCAAATTACAGTTTAATTTTTTGTGGCAGTGTATAGCAGCAGTTTAAAAACGGGGTTCACTATATTTCAGTTCAGTTCGTTTAGTCAAAGTCTTACAAAATTAATCAAAAATAATTTTTCGAAATTCTAATTTTTTTTAAACAGGTAAGGTAATAAAGGTTTCTAAGTGCGGAAAGCGAGAGTTTTTGAAAATTGTGAAAATATTTTAATGCTCTAGTAATTGTTGGGTTACTTAATTCTACGCCGTGTAATTTAAGAAGGAACACCATATAAGTATGTAGGAGTTAGGTGCCTGGCTGAGAATGACAACTGTGATTCTTTCTAAATATAAATTGCTTACCGTTTGTATTTTTAGGCGATTTTGCTTCACGTGATACATTTGTTCAGTTGAATGGTGTTTTTATGAATTTAATAAAAAATACATTATGAAAGTATCTATGAAAAATTTAGGTAATATAACGAATGAAAAAGGTCACGAAGTATATAAGTATCCCATTACTAACATGATAACGTTTTGACGATGGCATCGACTATTAAATACCCGTTACTTTGCTAAGTCATGTGCAAGGGAGATAGAGACATGCAAGTACCAAATCATCTGTTTCGTAATGAATGCTCAGAATTGAACTATTTTTGTCTTGATAATCAACAAATTATGATAATAAAAAAAATCATTTAACTTTAACATTTTTTTAAACGTGTCTTTGCCTTATGGACGTCTGTGAGCGTGCTGACCTAACCTTGCACTGCGTACTAAATCTTTTTAGCTTTTATAGACTCCGAGATCTCAGCGTTCCTACGGACGGGCATGACTTATCAAAAATATATTACATTTATATTTTCCGACAAATCTATTTTACCCTTTTAATTTAAAACTCTTTCGCGGCCTTGGCAACTCTTTAGTGTAGTAATTTATAATACTTTATATAAGTTTTCCAAGTGTTATACTCCCTATTTTAAGTCAGAAGCAGAAAAAACATACAAATTCTATTGTGGGAGTGGAATCTTGCTTAAATGAACTCGGGCTACTCAAGACAATTCAGATTAGTCCTGCTTAATCATAAAATTCGAAGATATCCGTAGATCTTCATATAATGTTTTCTTCGACTTTTATTTTCTATTTTATTAATTTATATTTTGTCTCTTGGTAATGCGTCAGCTACATCAACGGATACTTAAAGGTACTTATAAGGCTTGGATCCTCATCATTAATTTGGATTGAAGTAGATTGATAGTAGTTGTAGAATTTATTTATTTTACTTCTTTATTTATTCTTTATTTGAATATGGCAATTTATGGCCGTTTTCATTCATTATATTATTTATCGACCCTGCATTCGACGTGGCTTTGACAAGTTTTCCTTTTATCATTACTCTGACATAAGACGTGTGTTAAAAAAGTATGGTGACTTTTCTTGGCTCATCTTGGTTCATCCATTGTAAAGATAGAGCTTTGGTTTTGACATCATAATACAATCTATATATATAATCATATGTATATAATCATACCAGTCACCAGTTACGGCCCTTTTGAGGAAATCTGGATCGACTATTCAACAATTGTTGAGCGGTGCCTATGCGACGGCCCTTTTGGTCAAAATTGAGCAATTTCACAGCGTTGGCATCTTTCGACCATCTTGGAAGAGTGTAACACTGGTACACTTTTTTTTACATAGAAGAGTTTTACCATATGCCACTGTCAACATTTAAAGTATATCGCAGCACTTACTTTCATTTTTACTTTAATTTTATAATTGTAACGCTTCTAACAAGCAAACAAAGAATGATATCCACTTGCAACTTGGTATCGATAATCGAACAAACGTAGACCCCGAAATTAAAAGAGTCACTTTACTTTTGAACACACCTCGTATGGGAATCCTTTTCCGAGTGATTTCTGGCACTTTCTGTGCATTCCGAGAATTGTTAGAGGCTGACACCTGGCACTTTAATCGATTGGGTCCTAACTTGCACTAAAAAATTGTTAATTAATTATAGTTTTACTGATTTTTTTTTTTAATTACGATTTTGATACTTTTAACTCTGAGAAATTACTGAGTTGCTTATATTTAAATTAAAAATTTTATTATGAGGCGGGATCCGGTTTTTATTTCACTTTTGCGTTTTGCATTTTTGTTTTTACGTCCGTCACTATTTGGAAAAGAATGCTTTATCCTTTGACGAAAATGTTTGTTGCTAAGGACTATATTATATTTATGGGTAAAATTTGAAGTAGGGTCAGAAAATATTTAGTTATAAACCAAATATAGCAACAATTGCTTCTGTGATGGTGGCAAATTATTGTTACATTTTTCTTAAGCAACTAAAACCGATTTTAAGTTAAAACAAGGTAGACTAGTCGACTATGATATACCCGTTACTCAGATTTAGATAGCAAATGGGAAATGGAGATATACTATATAGCCAGAAAAGCCATATTTTAGGGCGCCACCTACTGGCTATTTCAGTAGATGTTATGTGGGCGGCAGACAGATTTAAGCGTTTAATCTGTTTGTGGGCGTTAGAGGGGCGTGGCCCATTTTTTTGGGTCAGTCGATAAGTATTGATGAGACAAACGCATTTCAGTTAAAACAGACGGCCATGGCTAAATCGACTCGGCTAGTGATCCTAATCAAGAATATATGTATATATTGTATGGAATCGGAAACGTACGTGTACTAGAGAAAATAGTATAGTTATGTGATTCTATGATTAAAATGATAATTCATTTTATTTTTACATTAGTCAGTAGAGTATCGGGGTAGTCGATTAAATTTTAAATCTTTTTTACTCAAGCATCAAGTTTATTACTACATACATACATGGCAAAATATAATGGCTTGGCCAATGCTTATGCATCCGTAGATATTTTGGATTGCATTATATTTGTTATCCTCATTCTTGCATTTTACATAATATTGTTTTATATTATCCAGGGATTCTTCCTCTCTCATTAACCTGCAAAATACGTAAATATTTAATGGTTAAATTTGTACATAAGTAAATAAATCTAAATATAATTTACTAATATTTCCGACGCGGAAGAACTCTAAATCAGACTCACTTAACCCAGCTAAAAGAAGCAAAAGGGAAACGGAGACATACAAACAGCGATTTCCATATAAGGTTATTTGTGCGAAAAATGAAAAATTATAAAACAATACTTATATACTCGTATATATAAATTAACCGATCGTTTCTATGGCAGCAATTTGATAAGTCGTCAGATTTTACGAAAAAATCTGTGAATAGAAATAGAATTAATACAAACCGCCTTCACAGTCTTACGTTGGTCAAGCGAAACATTCCCCAAATGACCAGTTTCCCTAAGAAACAGCACTTTTAAGTGCTTCTTCCACAAACACAACCCGTCCTCAAAGAATCAAACGGTCAAATGTTCATAATCATAGATCCACAATTTGTCCCCTGTGACGATCTTAAAAATGTCTTTTGAAACACCATTGTTATATATATTATTTAAAATTTATTTGTAACAATCCTTACTAGCCCCCTTTTTTACAGATTGTCAAATTGTGTGGCCAGGTGTTCATGCAATATCAACTGTATGGTGATGAAATGATATATCACAACGAATCTGTAAGGAAGAATTTAACAACCTTCGTCTTCGAGCAAGCGTCGGTTTAGTTATTACCAGTTTTCCATTACTATAGGATGGTGCCAAATCGCCTTATGAATATTTAAGTTCAGTTCGTAACAGTTCACGTCGTTTTTATTAATAAATGTTCAAAATTTTTCGGAAAAAGCAAAAAGGTTTTAATAACTTAAATAGTTTTAATAACTTAACGGCGAAAGAGCGCGTATAGTGATCGAAAGAATAATGGAACCCCCACGCAATCTTGACCCTGGTGAGGTGCCGAAAAAAGAAGAAACTGAGGTCCCAGCGCATAAAGCGGGATCAGTCATCGAAAATCAAAACACGAGTGAAGAACGTCAATCAAATCAAATTAAATATACAGCCGTAAAAGTCAGAAAGGATACTTTGAGTGCGGTATGGAAAGCACATACAGAATATCGCCGAGCAGCGCAGGCAGATTCACAAGGAACAACAGCCCTGAGGGAACACTGTCAATAGGCGTTCGCTTTAGGGACTCCTGCCAAACAGCTTTACCCTAAGCAGCGGGGACCATCAAAAACGGAAGACTGCTGGAGGCAAGAATCGACATCGCAAGAACTTGGCGGGAAAAATTAACTGAAAAATTAGCTAGAAAACATAGAAAAAAAGTTCGTAACAGCTTGAAATATTCTTGCGCAGCGCATGAAGAAAATTTTACACAAGCACATTTAAAAAAAAACAAGAAAGGAATTTAACTTCGGCAAGCCACAAATTTTTAATTTAAAATTTAAATTAATTTAAAATTTTGAAGGATCCTTTTTTGACCATTTTTTTTACTTCTATATGTAAGAGTAGTCCAATTTGTATTAAATTGAATTTGAAACTCTTAAAAATTTAAGAAATGTTATTTCCAAGCTTAGAAGGTTATATGTGAAAAAATACGAAAGATATATTTTTTCTCATATTTTGCGACTAATATTGCGGTTTTTTCAATGGCAGCTATATGATATAGACGTCCGATTTTTATAAAATTTAGTTCGAAATTCAAAACTAATTAAAAAATGTTATTTCCAAGCGTAGGAGGTTATATGTTAAAAAACACCAAAGATATAATTTTTTCATATTTACCGGCTAATTTTCAATCGTTTCTATGCCAGCAATATGATATAGTCATCCTTTTATGATAAAATTTAATTTGAAATTCCGAACTAATTAAAAAATGTTATTTCCAATGTTATATGTTAAAAAACAACGAATATAGTTCCTATGAGAGGTATAAGATATAGTTGTCTGATACAGCTGGTTCCGACTGATAACTAGCTGCAATAGAAAGACGACTTTTGGGAATGTTTTAGTCCGATAGCTTCAAAACTGAGAGGCTAGATCGACTCGCGACTAGTGACGCTGATCAAGAATATACATACTTTATGGGGTCGGAAACGTCTCCTTCACTGCGTTGCAAACTTCTGACTAAAATCAATATACCCTCTGCAAGGCACAACAAAATAAAGCAAAAAAACGTTATTTTAGAATTTATAAATTGAAACACGTAAAAAATCTTTATTTTTCAGTTTATTACAAAATCTTTTCTACGGACCATATCCGCGCACTCACACATTAAAATGATTTTTTGAGTTATGTAGTTTATAACATTCTTTTTGCTGGAATCCTGATAGCCAGGGAAAACTTTTTTTAAAACTAATCGTATAAATTGAAAAAAAATAGTAAGACACGTCCCCGTTATTCCACAAAAGGCTGTGAAAGCGACTGTCCAGAATTTTAAAGGTATTTCTAAATTGTGATCAATTCCTTAAACATACGAGGTGTGTTCAAAAAGTGAGGTGAATATGGTGGCTGAGGCATTATTGTGTTGTTTTTAGCCAAAAAATCTCTCACAAGCAAAGATGAATGGGCAGGGGCATTATCGTTTCTGTATTGCTTCTCGCAAACGGCGCATAACTTCCACATAATACTGGAATACCATATGGTAAGAACTCCTGATGCACCACGCCATGGTAATCGAAGAATACAGTGATCAAAACTTTGACATTTGATCGAACTTGGCGTGCTTTTTTCGGTCTTGGCTCACCTGGGCTCTTTCATTGTGACGATTGGGCTTTGGTTTCGATATCATAACCATATACCCATGATTCGTCACCAGTTATGACCCTTTTGAGTAAATCTGAGTCGTCGTTGACGTTATCCAACAGCTCTTGAGCGATGCTCATGCGACGGTTCTTTTGGCCAAAACTCCGCAATTTTTAAACAAACTTCGCTGACACACGACTCATGCCCAAAACGTTTGAAAAAATTTCATGGCACGAGCCAAGCGATATACCGACATCTTCAGCAACCTCTCTGATAGTGATTCGACGATTTTCCAAAACAATTTTCTTCACTGCTTGAACGTTTTCATCAGTTGTTGAGTGCTTGGGCGTCCAGAGCGAGGCTCGTCATTGGCATCTTCCCGGCCATCTTGGAAGAGTTTATAACACTGGTAAACATTTTTTTACTCAGAACAGTTTCACCGTATGCTACTGTCAACATTTCAAGTGTTTCGGAGCACTTTTATTTTTTACACAAAATTTGATGCAAATCCTTTGATCCATATTTTTCGATAGCAAAAAATCGCTGAGCACGCAAAACAACTTGTTACCTTTACGCCTCTCACAACTAAACAAAAAAGGGGATTCAATTGAAACTTGGTACAGATGTTAGGGAAGAGTGTACCAACATAACAAAACAAAAAAATCGATAATCGAAAATATGTTGCCCGCGAAGTTTGAAAAGTCACCTTACTTTTTGAACACACCTCGTATGAATGCTTTATTGCATTTCATTTTCACATTTGTGCTCCTTGGTTATATCACCGTGTCAACAGGGTTTTGTTCAGCGAAGGTTGACTAGACTAAACTGCTAAAATTGACTAATAGTGACATAAATAAATTTAGCAAACAGACTTTATATATATACCAATATTCTTTAATTCGAATTATATCAGCTTTGGTTTTTATGGTAAAGCTTAGGTACTATACACCATGTCAAAGCCATGGCACATATCGGATATGTTAAACCTTTTATATAATTTAGTTAGTCACAGCGTGCCAAACAACAAGTTGATTGGAACAATTCTCAGCACTCAGATAGGTATTAATCAATAAAATCAATTTCAACTTTTACTTTTATAAATTATCCACATCTGTAGACCCTTTACAGGTTTAAGTGTTAGGGAAGTTGTGGGTGTTAAAGTGGGCGTGTAACTCTTCTGCGAAAGATCTAAAATCTACATGCCCAATCCCAACTCCACATCTCGGACTATTTTTAAACTTATATATTAAAAGGTATGCTTATAGCTGTAAATACAAGTACCCTTTACCTGTACCCTTTACCTGTTTACCCTTTACTCTGTATGTGTTTCTATAATTTCTTTTGTTTGATAACACAGGTACACAGTCGAGATTTTCCAGGAATCAATTCTAGTTTTCCATAATATCTTCATAATTTTTCTGACTAAAAGTTCCGTACAAACTTTTGTTCCATCAGCCAGAGGATCCGTTAAAAACCGATGTTTCCCCACATGTTAAATTATGTTGCCCACGTTAGTGGACTTATCTTTAATATTTTCAATGAAACACACACTCAATACATGATGGCATTGCTAATAACCAGTCCCTGTCTTAAACCATTGTCCTCGTATTTGGTATTTGACGTCGAAGTTGTTATTGTTTTATACAAATATGTTTGTTGTGTGATGAGTTGTAAAACTGCTCTCACAAGACCCATATTAAACATATTTGTAGCGATGTAAGAAACATATTTCTAGCCACGTAAGATAATGAAAATATTAGCCCTATAAACCCCAGCCACGAAGACCAAAGTATTTGAAAAGAAAACGCAGCGCCGCAGCCTGGAAATGATCACCTGCATCCCACGCCCGAGGGCTCTACTGCTGCCAACGTCACCTGAACGCCCGAGAGCATGCCATAGCATCGAACGCCCGAGAGCGAGCCATGCCATCGGACGCAATTGAAACGGGAGGGCCCAGCATAGGGCAACTCCTTTCCCACCGCTGTTAGATTTTCCACCCGAGCAGTGGAGGTAACTATTTTCGCCTTCGGTTTTGGCTGGGATTTCTGGACAGTGGGGTCAGCGTAGTTTGGCAGGGGTCCCGTGTATATATATAGTTTGGAGCCAATAAAATTTAGACTTTATATTTTTGAATCATGTTTTTCTGTGCTTCATGTTGGTCGCCTTCGGTGTGTTGGTCGGGGGTTTTATCTCTCTTTTCTCCTTTTGGCCTAGTACTCTGAATATAAGTATATTTGTGAGTGATCCTGGGAGACTGAGTCCTACCCCAGCCTAGAAAACATCCTTACAGTTGCTATGTCTACAGGTGATCATCGCAAATAAATTATTTTAAATAGTACTAGATTACATAAAAATAGTTAATACCAATGCCATATGGAAGAAGATCTAAAGAGAGTTGGTAACATAGAATAAATCTAATGTTTTCGGGAAGTGGCATATTAACTCCAGCTCCCTAAGCAACCATTGTCGCCCCGAGTGGACCCACTGGTTCAAAGCCGCCATCTAAACTTCGGATTTGCAGATTGTTACAAGTTCGCAAATCACAAACAGTTACATTAATCAATTGTATACGCACGGGACATGGAGTCTTAATATAATTTGTTGTAGATTTTGGACATACAGTTATACATCGCTATACCTCGACCTCCCAAGCATCCCTTATAAATTTATCACCGTCGACTTCTGACAATCAGGTAACCCAACAGTAAACTAGTGCCTCGCTCAGTCAACCTTTATTTCAAAGAATCGATCACGTCTTACTCGCAAGGGCCCTCGTCGAGATTCAGATTTACAGAGCGATGAGTGAACATAAAAATTGAGAACATATAGTGCGAAATGATTCACGTAATTCTAAAATAGTTTTACAAATATTTAGGGCAACACCTATTGTGACAAGTTGAGCTTACAGGGATGAAGAACTGTATTTGACCAAGAAGTTAGATCTAATTTACAAGTCCAGTAATTAGTGTGTTAAGAAACATAACAATGTGGCAGGTCCGACGATCTTTGAGGGAGGGCAGGTTCTGGAGACCCATTCTATCCGCGTAAGATTGTAAGTTACGATTGGTTTCACAGTTTAAACCACGACCGATACGCTTAGGTCCTGATACTTGGCATATCGAGGTAATCAAATACACGAACAGTATTCCAGGATTGAACGAACCAAGGATATGTACGGGTATAACCCATGTTGTTTTACTAAATATAATGTCATTGTGATCCGTGAAGCTTAATTTGTGGTTGAATGAGACTCCGAGGTCTGTAGCAAATTGTTCAGACCGGCTTGCAAAAGGGCATGGAGATCGGGACTCGTTAACGGAAAGTAAAGTTTTACATCGTTAGCGTAAGTCAGAACATGAGAGGAGAGAAGTAAGAATTCATTAATAAAAATACCAAAAAGAAGAGGCCCTAGGTGGCGGAACACCAGAACATTATGTTGAATTTGACCCGCTTCCGTGACAAAAACTAATTTTTTGCGAGTATGCAAAGTGCCGTTTTTTTCAATGTTACAATGTTGAGAAATGATTAAAATACTATGTTACGTACCTAAAATGTTAACCTAACAGTTTAGTTCTAAAATACCATCTGTTGAAGTCAGCTGTTGCAAGCGAACAACACATGCTGCCTTAAAGGTTAACTCTCTGAGAAAAAATTATTAAATAATCAAATTCAAAAATAATATAATTCTTCAGGTTAGTACTATATTAATATTAATATGTTGGGTGTTTCGTTCGTATTTTTCTAATAATTTGTATATTTAGCAAGTAGTGTCCCCTTGACACTTTTGGAATGAAAGTTGAAGTTCCAAAGGGTTTAAAAACCAATTTCAAATTATTTCAGTGAGTGTCTATATACATGTTGTAGAGTTATCAATTCTAAATTCAGAACTAGTAAGCACATTGCGCGCTTTTTGCGCCTTTTTACATTATTCGATTTACTAGGAAGCAACATCTTAATCAGAAATGCAGATCTACCAAAGCTTGGAAATAACATTTTTAAATAGTTCTGAATTTCGAATTAAATTTTATCAAAAAAATATTATGAATCAAATTATAGCTTTGGGGCTTTTTAACATATTATCTTAATATTCCCATATAATTTTTTATATTTTTAGGAACTTCGAATTCAATTTAATAAAAATCGGACAACTCTAACATATAGATGTCAAAAAAATGGTCTAAAAAAATAATGAAATATTTTTTTTTATATCACTGAAGTCAGCAACAATTCTAAAAATTTTACATGTTGTTACTAAAGTTAATTATTTCTTATAACTGCAAACTTCCTTGTTTTTCATAATAATAATGAAATTGATGACATTGATGAAGTTGAAAATGAATACAAAATCTAATACAAACAAAAAACAAAGTTTTATTTTATAACTTCTATTATTTTTTTGCGATCTGTACCAAATTTGCAGGACACATTTGAAATAGGACATTCATCCTGTTTTCCAATGTTTTTTCCGATTTTTTTTGGGCGGACACACCCACATTTCTAAAATGCCTTCCAATAGTCATAACCATCATTATAAAAAAACCTGCATTAAAATAACTTGTTAATTTTAAAAATATTATTTTGGCCACGGAAACGGGTCAAATCCAACATAGTGCAGAGGTCGCATGGACAAGGTTAGAGATTGAGCTTTTAAAAGCTTCTCTCTGATTCCGGTTCGATAAATATGTTGAAAACCGTGATGGGGAATCCAAGCAAGTTTTTTTTATTAATAACCGATGGTTCACGAAATCAAAAGTCTTTCTGAAGTCTGTACTAATTTCATTGGTTTGATAATTATTTTTAAAAGAGTTTCTGATGATTGAAAAAAATTCCAGAAGATTCGTAGTCGTTGACTTTCGTTTCATAAAGCAATGCTGAGACGGGGACATTGTTGAGTTGCGTGGGTGCTGTAACTGAGCGCTAATTAACTGTTCAATCGTTTTTAGTTTTGCATTACTACCGTTGTGGTATTTAATAACCGTTTTGAAAAAGTTTAGCTAACGGTTTTAACAAGGCATCAGCACATTTTTGTATAACACAGATCGGTACAAGATCAGGTGCCGAAGAGAAAGACAACTTGACTGTTTAAAGGGTTTGAAAAACGTCATCCTCACTAATAAATGGGATAAAAATACAATTGGAGTGAGGAAGAGGGTATGGATAGATGAATGAATATCGGAATCATAAGAGGCGGATGAAGTGTCAAAGTGAAAACAAGAAATTCTTGTGATTTTCGTTTCGAACTAACAAAAGCATAGAGCTGTTTGGGGTTATCTTGTAATTCGGTTCTACAATGGTTTAGGTAACTACTGTAGCATTCGGAATTACGGAATGAGAGAAAAGAGAATTGATGAGGGAACCAGGGCGGCTTAGAAAATTCGTATGCAGAAGGAACTGACGGGACAAACATAACGAAACCTGAATATAGTGTTTAAGGTATTCAATATAAAAGGGATCGTCAATGAAATTTCTGAAGGACCAATCGATTTCGGATAAATGCCTATTCATTTCAGTGAACTTAGCTCTACGAAATCAACGAAAGGAAGCTGGTTCTGTTTCGGGACATGGCAGTACTAAAACTGATGCTTCTAAGGTTACCTTAAGTGTAAGATGGTACCCTTCTTTAGTTTTCGAGAAAGGACTAGTTTATTTTAGATTATCAGAAGAGGAAACCGCCGCCAAGGCGAACGAGCGGTCACATCTAAAGATGTGCAAATATTTTGCAATCAGACACACAGGAATTAACACACGTTTCAGTAAAAGCAATTACATTAGCATCAATTGACACCGTTGACGTGCATTTTATTAAATTTTCCCAATAAACTGCATACATTTTGGAAGTGTAGGGAAAAATTATTGCTTATCATGTTTGATTCGTAGGGCCAACTATAAAGCCAAATTTGCCGAAGTAAATAGTGCACATGGAAAATTTCAGTTGACTATATGGCGAGAAAACCCTCAACCCCGACTACAAATTTATCGTCTAACCACAGTCAAAGGTATCAATTCGTCCGTTGGTTTGAAGGCCCTAAGTCTATGTCAATGAATCGACCAATAGTCTATTGAATCACCACTGCAATATTCTTCGAAAGTCAACTAAAAATGATACCGACAGTATGCGCTCAGATGGTTGCAGTGGTTTCTTATCATCCATTCCTACAGCGACTCGTGCCAATCGAGAGTCATGCTTTTTCGATTATAATTTATCAATAAGTGAATTTTCAAAATTGTATATTTATATAACGATTGGCATAGCGAACATGTCGATAAATACACTGCTTTCATGTGCAACGGACGACAACCGGGACATGCCAATAAAACAGAACAAAAACGTTATTGTTGTCTTTCTGAAAGGTAAGCGCCTTTTTTCGTCTTTTTCAATTGAAGGAATTAGACAGAAACTTGCCAAACAAATGTTTTTTAAATTGATGAAACAAAAAAACAAATACAGGTAAGTCTCTCACACCATTTATTAAAAAAGTGGAACTAACATCAAGTTAGTTTATACTAACATTATCAAAAATAAATAAATAAATTATCAAAAAATCAAAAGTTTCTCAAGAAACACAGAACCGGAAAAAAAGCAGTAAAATCTGTGAAAGAATATTCAAAATTTTGTTGACTGCAAATTTGCTAGTGATCAAAAATAAGAAAAGTTTGTTCATAAAATTTTATGACTTTTATATAAAAGTATCAAACCTATTTAATATTCAGTACCTGGGAAGAAGCTAAGGCCCTACCTAAATTTTGTCGCGATCTTACTTAGTATTGTTTTATTGATAAAAAATTAAATTATTTATTATTTGTAAGATTCGTTTTAAAATGACGTATAAGATTTTGTACTAAAATGTCAAAAATTAAATTTCCTTTACTAAAAAATAAAACTTACAAATTTATTCGTGTCTCATTCTATTTAAAAAATTGTTTCCCTAATTATAGGTGCAATCTCTCAGATAGAGCCATCCGAGCGTCCGGAGAAAGCGCTGCATAAGGCAATGAGGTGTATTAAGAACTTGAGCTGCCTTAAGCTGAAGGTACCCAGGACCTCAACGACCCCAAAAGGGAATGGAGATACATAAGCAGCAAAGCGATATTGTATAAACCGTTTGTGGGCGTTAGAGTGAGCGTCGATAGGTATTGATGAGACAAACACATTTCAGTTAAAATTTGGTTTCTATCATAAAAACACACAATTTTTGCGAATTGTGAGCGTTAGAGTGGGCGTGGCACCCCGCTGAAACAAACTTGCGCTAAACAGGAAGCCCAGGAATCTGCATGCCAAGTCTTAATGTTCTAGCTCTTAAAGTTTCTGAGATCTCAGCGTACATACAGACAGACAGACGGACATGGCTAGTGATCCTGATCAAGAGTATATATACTTATTGGGTCGAACACGCTTCCTTCTATCTGTTACACATTTTCCGACGAATCTAGTATACCCATTTACTCTACGAGTATTTCATTTTATGTATCTGCTAAGTGCTCAACCTGTGCTGAATCGGTGATTTTTTTCTGCTTAATTAAGCGCAAAAAAAGGGTGCTTTAAGAAGCACTAAATCTGTGCTCATTTTGACCACTGCACTATGGTCCAAAAGCCCAAATTTTTGGCATAAATGATATTTTTTTTTTGTGAAATAATTTATTTTTGTTTTGGTTTCTATAATACTGAAATGATATAAAAAAATTTTGGAAAGATTTTTTCGGAATGCCCCTAATTTTCTGCGCGCTTTTAAAGTCAGCTGTTCAGTGTCGTTATGTTTTGGCTAAAAAGCGCGGGAAAATTTTCATAACTTGCAGCTAGTGAATCAATTAAAGCGAACATTCAAAGCTAAAAGTTTCTTAATGGAAAATAAAGGTCAAGGTATGTAAATTTATAATTTCTAAACTTTTTACTATATTTATACATGTTTGTGTTGTTTTGTCCAATGTGTTGCAAGTGTGTTGTTCTAGGTTATTCTAACAAAAGTACACGTGTTCTGTTAAAGTTTTTTTTTAAGTGCCTCCAAGTGCCTTGAAAGTAATATATTAATGTTTTTAACAAATTACTATAAAATCAATTTTAAGTAATGGTTTTTGCCCGTTTTTGCCCCTTTTCGAAAAAACAATACATGTTGCAGGTGTTTATGAGTTTTCTCATGCAGCGCTCCTCGAAGTTTGGGAGGAGAGCAACCGGAAAGACGATGCTGTTAGAGGTTTTTTATAAAACGAATAACAGAAAGCGACAGGATTGACCTTTCTGAAGAGCATATGGGGGAAATACTAAATAAAGTTAAGTATTTCATTAACTATGTTAAGAGAAACTTACCGAAATGCAATCGTATGTTAGGGCGTTTTAAATCAGTTCACTCACGATGGCTTGGTTCAAAAATGGTTATACGCATTGACAAGCAACCAGTCACTTTGAAAACTGGGAGAAAAAAGTCGAATTATGAAGATGCAGGACCTCGCCTTAAAAGAAAATTAGCATCTGAGCTGGCTTCAGAAGAAGCTCATTCAACTTCTCTCCTTTTACACGCTGCCTCAGTTTCAGCAGAAAAGTCTAAGGAACCAGAAATCGCCTTTTTATTAAAGAAAGCTAAAAGCAGTGAAGACATAAATGATTTTTAAAAAAAACTTAATATGAATGAGCCGATTCCAATAAGTCCTGATAGTGCACTGGTATTTTTTATTGAAAATGGATTTACAAAGCAGCAATATTTGAATATAAGAGCACTAAATAAGCAACAAGGATGTGATATTTTCCCTTCATGTAATCAAATCGCCGAATCCAAATTGAAATGCAGACCACTGGAAATTAAAAATGTGAAACGAAAGCGGAAGTCTCATTCCAAAATTTGCTAGATCATACAGCTCACCGCATACTTGAAATGCAACAGGAAGTTTTTGATATTTTTTTTTTGTCACCACTGTTATACCGTTAAAGCTAATAGAACAGCATCATCGGGTTATTTGGATTAATAGGACTCCACAGTCAGTGAGATTTTGTCGACCTTTGAAAATTGAGTTCGTGAAGGAAAGTACTGCACTGATTTTAAAAGAGAAAAAAAATCTGGACGTGGAAATAGAAAACCTAAACGTATTATCTTATAGCTACAAAAGCAATATAATAACTGTAAAATACCAAACTCATATGACTTTAATCGATGGTAAGGTCTTAAACATTGTAACCGGAACCAATTCGTGCCAATCATATCCGTTATGTGGAGCAAAGCCTACTCAATTGCTTAAAACAACTGATCTAACTCGCAGATTTTTAATGTGAAATCAGAAATATGGAGTGAGTCCGCTACATGCATGGATACCGTTTATGGAGTTTGCTCTGCGAATTTCCTATAGAATTGAAGTAAAGAAATGGCACGTCAAAGGAGATGGAGAGCTTAAAGTATCCTTGCGTAAAAAAAGTATTCAAAAGAAGTTGTGGGTTGAGCTTGGCCTTAATGTAGATACACCAAAACAAAATGGAAGCGGTAAAGCAATGACGGAAATACCGCAAGACGGGCATTCTCAAATAGTCTAAAATTTTCGGCTATCTTGGATTTGGATTATAAACTCATCTATAATTTTTATATTATTTTAAAAGCTATTTCTTCTGAGCATATTATTGACTCCGAAAAATTTAAATATTTGTATATACTTTTAATTTATATATGAAACTGTATTCTTGGTATCCAATGTCCCCAACCGTACATAAAATATTGGTACATGGACACCAAATTATAACCCATTTTATTGTTCCAGTTGGTGTGCTTGGAGAAAATGCATCTGAAGCGCGAAACAAATTATACAAGAGCGATCGAAAGTCTCATGCCAGAAAATGCAGCCGATTAGCAAATATTGAAGACGTCTTTCATCGAGCACTGGACTCTTCCGACCCATTTCTCTCTACAATTTGTTTGAAAGAAAGGGGAAAAAAAAATCCAAAAAGGTCCTTCCCAAAGAAGTCATTGATCTACTCGATGTTCCTGATCCAGAGCTATATATGACCGGAAAGTCGGATGGAGAAACAGACGAAGATTTTTTTGTTTAGATAATATTATTTTGGATTCAGAAATTGAAAATGAAAATTAGTTTAATAATATAATGATAAAAATATATTTTATAAATGTATTACCGTTTTCATTTGTGTTGATTTTGGGGTTGTATTTATACCAATAAATACGACATATGTGTAATTTTGTTTATATCGGTTGTATGGGGGCGGGGGAAGGCGTGGTCAGAATAACACAAAATTTTTTTCGAAATTCTATTTTATCCTCCCTGATATTCGTGCAAATTTTCAGAATCTTACGATCATTTTTAGAGTTTATGCCATAGTGCACTGCTGAATGTTAGAACATGCCTATGTTAATTTAAGCAGTAAATTTAAAAAAATTGAGCACTGAATGAGTGCTCAGTGATGATTGCGCGACGACGGGACCAATACATTTCCATTACCTTTTTTTGTCTAGCACTTATGTAAATTGTAGAATTCACATTTTGGGTGGTTTGTGGGAGTGGGCCGCGTATATTAATGTTTTTATTCTGGTGCTATTTTTGAAATCCAGAAATCCAGCCATATCGTATATGTCGATAGAAGTAATAATAGTAGTAATTGATGTTAAATAAAACCAATGTAACTGAGAGAAATCTGTCATTTCAAATAAAGAGTTGAGAGAAAGAAGTATGACTTTCTGAGACCGTTTAAGGGTTTTGAGAGCGTGGCTAGGTGGGAACTGACCTTAGCCGAGTCTGGCGCAATTGTTTTGCAATGAGGAGAGTGAGATTAAAGGTATTTGAGAATAAATCAAAAATGATAACTGGCTTCAAAATGACAAGAGCACGATAGAGTTGTGCAAAGTGGTAGACTTTTCAGGATGGATTCTTTCGAAAACCTTCGAACTGGCAACACGAACAATTGCGACTCGCTGCGCTGAAAACCTAAGTGAAAATAAAGTCATGACGGACAAACGGACTCGCGAAGCGGCTAAAATACCCCTATCTCCGACATATACAATTAGAGAAAACAGCAGAAATACTTTGAGAAGTAAGTTTCAACGTCTTGCGCTGGAAAAGCGCACATAAGTTTCGCGAGGATACAGGGATTGACGTCACAAGTGCGAAATGAGTTATGCAATAAGACGGGAATTTGGTGAACAGTATTCCCAAAACATGGAAATCAGAGCAGGTTCAGTTAAAAGCACAGGATGCAGTTGCTCTGGGCCAATTAGAGGTTTTGAAGACGAAAATTCTTCCGGACAAACCGTGATACATTCAAAACAGTTTGTGTTGCTTGCAAATGCGATCTCTCCAACCAATTTGAAAAATGCCGATTAGCACACTCCGCAACAAGTGAACACAGGCAACATGAATTTGTACCGAACTCTTTATCACATGCTAGTCTCAAGGGAAACATCGCAGGTCAGTTTATACCGACAAATATCGCATTGCGCCAAGTACCGCTCTAAAACACTGTCGGATTCATGCCATCAAACAATACACCAATATTTGTAAAGCAAAAAAGAGCGCAGCCGTGTTCGTTTTGTCAGTCCATGACCAGGAGGACATGCTCCACAGTTTGCCAGCACACAGCTCATCGGGACCCACCAGCTCCAAGAACATCGCGATGGGTCAAGATGCCATTCGGGGAAAGCTTATGATCCCAGCCATGGTACCTTTTGCAATTGGAACGTTAAGGATGTTATATGGGCGTTCAGAAATAGTGCACGTCGAGGTTTTCACCGCCTAGAGTAGTTTATATGTAATTAAATGCAAGCCCGCACACCGACGCTGCACGTCTCGGTGCGACGTAACGCTTCACTCTGTGAATACTTGAAAAAGCATTTAAGCGGTACCTTTATAAAAAAAGAAACCACTAAAAACTACTTAGTCTGATGAGCTGAATATTTTTCAAATGTAGAGCTTGCACAGTAGAATGGAATTGACAATTAGTGTTTAACGAATCAAATAAAACACTTAAAACAAAAATTAATTCCAAGAAAAATTCCAGCTGCCTCATAAGCCTCAGCGATATCTAAATGGTCGTTAACCTACACACTAAGATTGGAAACCTACGGAAGTGAGCAGAGCCAGCAGCTTCAGCAGAACAGAGTCAGCCGCCTCAGCAGAAAACGGAGTCAGCAGCCTCAGCAGTAAACGAAGCAAGCTACACAAAATCTGCCGACTATAGAGATTTTCATTCCCCACTCTAATTTGCCAGCAATGCAGTTCCCCCATCCCAATCCATTTCATTCTCTTACATTCCACTTGGTTCCATAAGTAAGATCTTAATTTACATAAGAATAAATGGACATTATAATTTTTTACGTTCAACAAAGAAGTTTTCCTTCTCTTTATTCAAAACGGAAATTATTCACTTTTAATCAAAAACCACATTCTGGACTCTGAGTCTTTTTACTTGGATACTGGAATCGCACATTGGACCCTCCAACAGTATACCCACCTTGATTCTTGAATTGATTCTTCTCTGTTAAATGATTTGGTTACTAAGTTTGAATGGGAACATCACTTAGCAGCTGGTGACGCCTATTTGTCCACCTTTGATGATAATTGATAATTGACTTTTTGGTATAACCATGTGTGGACCAATGGTTACGCCTTATGAATTTCACTCATTAGAGAAAGATGAAATTGGAAGGTATTAAAAAAAACGCTTGCTAGTACACGACATGCTAGGAAACAAGGACATCAGCGAACCGAAGCCACACGCCCCAAAAGACTTCCGACCATATGAAGATATGAATATATTAGCATAGATGATTGTGCTACTCGACAAAGGTGCCTACTGCACGCTTATAGAACGATCATAAGCTAATTACCTAGGACTTGACCGACCTAAAGTGCATCTTTGCCTAAAGTGGTCCAGCGTCGTGACCCAGAGAGAGTCAAAATTGGAAGTCGCATCGATGAACAGACTCCCAAACTCTTTCGGCATGAGCATTCCTATAAAAACTACCTACTACTCCTATAAAACTACATATCCAACGATAGTCGCTGGGAGACTGCGTAGTTATGGATGTACGACAAAGCAAACATTCGCGATTAGTACTCCACGGCTCAAGTCCCTTCAGGCAAAAATGATAAAAGATCCAATGCTAAAAACGTTTTTGAATTATTTCATGCACCACTACGAGGAGGAGAGACACATTCGTAATCAATTTGCCAAAAATCTTTCGTTGATGATTATTTTAAAATTAAAAATTGGCTATGAAACTCCAGGCGCGTTATACACTCTCTGAATGACATTTATGAAACACCACCTAAGTATCTTGTATCAAAGGACGAAATGCAGTAGAAAGTTTTAGGAATGTGGCGTCTCGCTAGTAGGTTGTCACCACCGGTAGTACCATTATCTGCATGTAAAACGAAATACGACAAAACTATTGGATACGAGGCCTACGAGCCCTTATAAAGGAAATTATCAAAAACTGCCCCGTGAAGGGCGCAACTTATGCCACGGACGATGGGAGATTTACCAAAGGATCGTCTGTGCCACATACCCCCATTTACGATTACTGGAGTAGGCTATTTTTAACAATTTAAAGTTGCTGGAGAAAGGCGTTGCGAAAAAAGATGGGATGTTTTATTTACCTGCTGGCTCTTCTACTCCTTACTGCTCGCAGAGGTGTACCTCTTAAGTTTGTAACGAACAGATTTCTTTGGTTTCTGCTCGCTACGGTATTTGTGCGGCTAGCTCAGTAGATTGTGTGTGTTCGTCCCACCAAATTTATATAAACGTGACCGTCCAGTAGTTTAGTGAAAAAGCACAGAATTCTCGGGTTCGGAGTGGGTTTATTGCGGGTATAACTGCAGTCGGCTTTCTAACTTGCTCGTCTCGCTGTCTCCGACGGTGTGGGTTGTCTTGTCGCTCCTCGAAGATCCTTGACCGCTGATTGCTCCTGACGTGGCTGGCTCGGTGACTGCTTGGCCACGATTCAGACTCGCTATGGGGTCAGCCGTGCGGGCTTAAGGAAGCGTCACCGTTCTCAGACTAGGGTGAACAGACTGACGAGCTCTCCAGGATCACTCCTCTCGATACCCGACCTCCTGTTCCTTGCTCTGTTCCGGATGGTCCCACGGGCATCCGCTCAGATCGTGCGGACAGTCAAGGCAGAACGCCAGGAAGCTGCCTCGCTTTTCACTTCGCTTCTGTGCCTCGTGTAAACGAACGTTCCACCCTAGCCTCACCCTTCCGCGTACTGTCCGTGCCGTTCCTGCGGGCTCGATCCTCCTTGCGTGGCCGTTGCGGTGGCGTCCTGCTTGCTGGTGGCGATATCCTGCGAACTACTCCTGACAGGTGGCTGTAGGTCTTGACTTCTGTGCTGGGTTCGAGGGTATACGCCGATCCGGGATTTCTCTCCCTTCTGGCTCGTGACTCTCAGGGTCCTGTTGCGCCGCTCCGGGACTTCTCTCCTTTCTGGCTCGCTACTCTAGGGGTTCTGTTGCGCCGTTCCGGGACTTCTCTCCCTTCCGGCCCGCTACTCTAGGGGTTCTGTTACGCCGCTCCGAGACTTCTCTCCCTTCTGGCTTGCTACTCTCGATTTCAAATCTCAGTCTAGTAGACCCTCCAGGCGTACCGCCAGGACTTCGTCGGCAGGACAGAAACAGAACTTAGCCGTGTGGCGCCTCCTTAGACCTCAGCCACCTGTGTCTCAGTTCGGAGATTCCTAGTAATCCCAATCCCGAACGTCTCGACGTGACGATCTTGCTCCTCGTAGGCTCCCACGGCGCTGCTTCCGACGACTCCTTGCTCTCGACTGACTGCTCGCTCTTGACTGAATGCTCTCCGCTGGATCACTGATCTCAATGCTCTCGACCGAATGACTGATGCTGAATGACTGATCTTGACTGACTCTTCTCAATGACTGATCTCGACTGAAAGCTCTCGACTGAATGCTCTCCACTCGATGACTGATCTCAATGCTCTCGACCGAATGACTGATCTCGACTGATACTGAATGACTGATGCCGAATGACTCCTCTCGCTGCCAGCGCCCTGCGGGTTTATATAGGGCCTCTGGGACCCGTTATTTCCCTTTTGCACACGGCCCGCCAAAACTCTCCACACCGGGTCCAAAGTCCATGGTTTCTGTTTGACCCTCTTGTCCTTGACGCACTGCCTCCCGCCGCCGTCCAGCCTGATGCCGCCGTCCCGCTGATCCCGGAGACGCATGCGACATGTTTGTGTGCCGCACCGCTGCTGAGATGTGGCACCTTCTTTCCAAAGTCCAAAGTCCGGCGGCGTCCCGCTACTCCTTTTTGCACACTCTCGCTCCGCCCGCCAAGTCTCCGCTCTCTCCGTCTCCATTGTTGGTCTCCAAACTCTCTTGGTCTCCGAACCTTCTTGCTCTCCAAACTCTCTCGCTCTCCAAACTCTTGTCTCCAACCTCTCTTCCTCTCCAAACTCTCTCGCTCTCCAAACTCTTGTCCCCAAACTCTCTTCCTCTCCAAACTCTCCCGTTCTCCGTCCTCGATCTCCAAACTCTCTCGTTTTCCGTCCTCGATCTCCAAACTCTCTCGTTCTACGTCCTCGCTCTTCGACGTCAACTGGTCACTCCACAAAATGGTTTCGGCCGAACCCAACTACAATTTCCGTGTATGACGTGGTTCTTATTGTTGATGAAAGAAGCAAGCGAAACTCCTGACTAAAAGAAATCGTTGTGGGCGTCCATCGGTCGGTGTTGTGCGTACACCGGGTGGACACGTTACTAGCAGTGAAACTGGCCAAATTGAACATCATAGGGGTTCGTAATACTCAGCGTAGTCACGCAGAAGAATTACTAGGAATTTTTCATGGCTAATAAGAATGCTTGGGCGCGCGCTAACTGTCCAAATTAAATAGTCAAACTACTGGAATTTAAAAATGTAATGTTGTTCAACACTGTTCGTCAATGTCATCCCTAGTTTATAATATTGAAAACCTTGATAATGTCAGAAAAAGAAAATCCAAAATTATGAGTTAAAAAGCGGCAAACCCAAAGTGTAAGAATTTTTTTTATGTATTCTAATCTATGTAACTCATAAAGATTGCAGCTATCTTTATTTTAAACTGCTCGAAGTGGAAAATATTTTTTGAACATGAATGCCCCAACACTATCATGACTCACCTCTGTTTTTGAGAAAATTGTGTCTGGGCTCGCGTGTGTTGCCAGTGAAGTTATATAAGTTATATCTTATAGCTCCCTTAGGAACTATCGGCGAAAAAATTAAAAAAATTATATCTTTGGTGTTTTTTAACATATTCCTTTCTAAGCTTGGGTATAACATTTTTAAACTAATTCTGAATTTCGAATTAAATTTTATCAAAATCGGAAGACTATATCATATAACTCCCATAGGAACAATCGGAAAATTATTGGTACAATAGTGTTTTTTAACATATAACCTGCTACGCTTGGCAATACCGTTTTTTATTTGGTTTTGAATTTCGAATAAAATTTTGTCAAAATCGGATGACTATATCACATAGTTGCCATAGGAACGATCGGAAAATTAGTCAACATATAGCCTTCTAAGCTTGGAGATAACATTTTTAAATTATTTCTGATTTAAATTTCGAATTAAATTTTATAAAAATCGGACGACTATATCATATTGCTGTCATAGGAACGATTGGATAATTGATGGGAAATAATATAAAAAAAATAATAGCTTTAGGGCTTTTTAACATATTATCTTATAATATTGGGAATATACATTTTTATATTTTTAAGAATATCGAATTCAATTAAATAAAATGATTGATTATTTTGTACAACTGCAAGGGTATATAAGCTTCGGCTTACCGAAGTTAAGTTCTTTTTTTTGTTTTTCAAAGCTGTTTACTACCGTTCTAGCTAAAATCCAAATGAGCTTCTAACTACAGCTTCGCGTTCTATAGCCTTCTAGTATGCACATAGCTTCCAATTGTTACGCTATTCTTGATATAAATATAAAGATCAATTTTAATATTTAATATTTAAATAAGTAAAAACAAAAAAAAACGTAGTGGTGTTTGAAATAGCGATAATATGATCGTCAAAGACGACGAGACAACACACCAATCGACGTGTGGTCTTGGAAAATAAGTGAAATCCAACAAAAGTTTTTTGGATGAAGTTTTTCGAAGAAAATCTCCAGCTGTTTCTTCGTCAAAAGTGGTCATGTGGTGACTTTTTCTCTTGAGCAACAAAGGACTATCAATTATGAGTGGTATACCTAAGAAATAAGAAAAACGAGGCAGAGAACATTATACACATCGGTTAAAGTCCTCGTCTTTTCGAACGGCCATCAATTCAGATGGCACCCTATGACTTTTTTTTGTTCCCGAGTTTCAAGAGAAAAATACGTAGTCAACGACTTTCGTTACCAGAAGCTTCTGTTCAGAAACTATGTTTTAAGGGGACTCAATCAAAGTGAAAAATGATTTGACAATTGGTTTAAGCGCATACAAAATCTACGAAGCTGTCCCTATTGAAATTTTTAAAAGGTGTAAGAATCAAAAGAATTTTAAAAATCGAAAAATGATTTGTATAAAAATTTCCATCGGAGTCCAGCTTTATATAATAAATTAAATTAAATCTGTTTTATCGGATTTATGTTTTTCATTTAAGGATTTACTTTAGTATGCGCCAAAATTAAAGGGTGGCATTATATTTGGAATGGTTTTCACATTCACGCTTTATTCGTTTTACACTAAAACAAGAAAAGAAGTTAAAGAAGTTCGGCAAGTTTGTTTTATACTCTTGCCGTTATAAGAAATAATCAACTTTAGTAAAACATTGTGAAATTTGTAAGGATTGTTGCTGACTTCAGTGATATTAAAAAAAATTATGTCAAAAAGCACCAAAGCTATAATTTGTTTCATATTATTTTTTTCGTTCTTATGACAGCTATATGATATAGTCGTCCGATTTAAAAAAAAAAAAATTAATTTGAAATTCAAAACCAATTAAAAAATGTTATTTCCAAGCTTGGAAGGTAATATGTTAAAAAACACCAAAGATATAATTTTTTCATATTATTTTCCCACCAATTTTTCCTATGGCAGCTGTATTATACAGTCGCCCGATTTTGATAAAATTTAATTCGAAATTCAGAACTAATGAAAAATTGTTATTTCCATGCGAATGAGGTTATTTGTTAAAAAACACCAAAGATATAGTATAATCACATTATTTTCCCATGGCTAGATCGACTCTTCTAGTGACGCTGATCAAGAATACATACACTATATGGGGTCGGAAACGTCTCCTTCACTGCGTTGCAAACTTTCGACTGAAATCATTATACCCTCTGCAAAGGTATAATAATGAATGATTTGGTGTACACAAATCGCATTTTTTTCGTTTTTAAAACTACAAATAATGCATTGTTTTATGAAAAGTTAACGATTTTTTCTACCTAAAATCGTTCTTAGTTGACCAAGAAAAATTTATTACCATTATTTGACACCATCATAGTAGTTTGTTATATAATTATTGTTTTCTGATCCTATCTCAAATTGTACCCCTTTATATATTCATAAGCAACAAACCTTTTCGTTTGTTAAAGGTGTACTATCTAAGTAGGGAGAAACGTTAAGAAACTTTACTTTCCGAAAATCAGAGAACGTAAAAACGGGAACGAAAAGTTTTTTGATAACGCAGTGAAATTAAAACCAGAGCCAGCCTATATAAATGGTAAACCGATACATACCTTATTATTGTAGGATCTGCAACTATTAGTCGAGCAAAGTCCATAACTTCTTTGTCATAAGTTGCAGAAAAAAACAACATTTGGCACTCTGGCCTCAACATTCTGAAACAGATAGATATATAAAAATATATATTAAATAACTTTTAAGTAACTAAATTTATAATCTGCACTTTTATATATAATTTTAATAATTTTATTTTTAATAAATTTTAATTTCTTTGGGTCTTACTATCGGCATGTTAACAATCGATTGACAATTTTTAAAAACAACAAATATACCTATTTTTATTCAGAAAAAGTCAACACACTGTTTAACGAAGCAGAAGCTCATTTGGCATATCTTATTAACGGGATGCACTAAAAACCGATCAAAGATTGAAAATTGGTGCATTTAATAATGCACAATAGCGTAGGAGAAAAGATATACCATATTCTTCAAAAGCTATTTAAAATGTAGAAAAAAGCGTTTCCCCATAAAGTATATATATTCTTGATCGGGATCCCTAGACTCTTTGTCAGTCTATCCGTCCGTATGGACGCTAATATTACGGAAACTGTTAATGCTACAAATTTAAGCAAGTAGATTCTAGAGACTTTTTCGTAGCGTTAGTTTATTTCAGTAAGGGGCCACGACCACATTTTTTAAGATCGAAGTTTAAATAAATTGCTCCTTATTCCGCTTATTAATTGATTCAAGTTTTTAATTGGCTTTACATCCAGTAGATAAAATTCCTAAATAAAATACTTTCTAGCGCAGACGCAGTTAAAGTTGTTTGTAAAAAATAAGGAATAAATTTAAAAATATGTATATATTTATACCCGTTAGTCTTAGAGTAAAAGAGTATACTAGATTCGTCGGAAAGAATGTAACAGGTAGAAGGAAGCCTTTCCGTTTCCCCATAAAGTATATATATTATTGATCAGGATCACTTGCCGAGTCAATCTAGCCATGACCCTCTGTCCGTCCGCCTGTCTGTTCGTATGAACGCTATTTCGGGAACTATAGCCACATAGCATTTACTGAAATAACCGGTAGATGGCGCCGCAAAATATCGCTTTGCTGGCTATATATCTCCATTTCCCATTTGCTCCCTTAAGCTGAGTAACGGGTATCTGATAGTCGAGGCACTCGACTATAGCGTTCTTCCTTGTTTCATATAAAAAACATAGCAATCCAATATAAAAATGGGGCGATGTTAAATTAAACTAACGCTCTTATAGAATTTTAATAATATTAAATTTTTAAGCTTGAATAGTTTCCGATATCTTAGCGTTCATACGGACGGACATGGCTAGATCGACTTGGCTAGTGGCCCTTATCTGAAATCATAACTCTCTAGCTTTGATAGTTTCTAGAACTATAAGTTTTTTATCATTAATCCTACCCAAAATAATATAGAATTAACAGGATTATTTGATATTTTCTACGAACTCTGCTAATATGCAAGAATTTGTCAACGCCGCTGCCAACAACGCCAGTACCGAAGTCGCCCAACCTATAGCTTAGATAAGGGTATCGATAAGTAGAGTAGAATCAGTTCAGATTTGGATCTCGAATAAATAAGACATCCTAATTTTAAATTTTAAGTTTTAGTTATTTTCAAATTAACTGGAGCCCGTACAGGGACCAGCTCAAGTAAATCAGAATAAGTTTGATCATTGTTAATAAAGTATTCCGTGAAACTTCGTTGACTTTTCCTTAATGTTAAACGCAGAGACATCTGGTTAAGTTCGATTCGTGCAAAAAGTTGGCAAAAGCAACTCCGCTGGGCCAACACAGGTTAGACTCAGATGAACTCCTTCATAATAAAATTATAGCTGAAAACGACAACTGGTCGGCAAAATAATTGCTGATCCATCGGTGGACTACAAGTACTGTCAAGGGCATCGAAGGATCGAATCAAAGTAAAAATTTGTTGCAAAAATTACAACTTCGAGAGCCAAAAAATAATATTTCCGAAGCGTAAAGTTTAATTTTAAAATTTAAATCTAAAAAGTTAGTCTATCAAACTAAAATTATGAACTAATTTTACAATTTAATATACAATAAAATAAAAAATAAATATTATCGATATTATTATACGATTAAAATTTCATTTTTTTTCAATGCTTTGCTATTTTTAAATTGTATTTTCTCTCTATGGATAACAATAGGTGTATCAAAACTATATTTAATCTTACTAACAGTCAAATGACTGGTATTGGATAAATGAGGCCGAAAGTTATTGCTGGCTTGGCGGGTCGTTGCGTTGTAGGCGGGTTCGGCTGGAAACCCAAGTCAAGTCTCCCAGGAGGCGAGAGTTTTTCATTGAAGGAGGCTCTTTGTTTTTCTATATCATCTTTTACGGTAAAAATGTTTGGACCCTGTGGAAGTTTTGGTTTGGAAGTTGGTGGCCCAGTGATAGTTCGCCAGATTTTCGATTCAGCGCGCTATTTAATATCTATGTTCCTGCTGCTTACGTTCCATAATAATTGGGAGCCATATGTCCAGATGGGCTTGAGAGTGGAGTTGTACAGAAAAACCTTGTAGTCGAGACGCAGTGGCGAACGAGCGTTAAGAATCCAGTGGAAGCTGATGGTGTTTAATTGTAGGTCTTCTCTAGGTTAGTCGTCTGTCAAGGTGGACGCCGAGATACGTTACTTCGTTGTCTTGGGGAATCTGTGTACAATTCAGTGATAGCGGAGGGCGTGTTTGCCTGTTGAAAGTAAACGTTGCGTTTACATTTTTTTCATTTATTTTAATTAACCAGTCAGCTGTGTTGTGGCTCGGCCTGGCACCTCGAGCGACTTAAAATTGCAGTGTCGTCAGCGAATGTAAATGTTGTTAGCTGCTCGTTCGTAGAAATATCCGCTGTGTATAGGAGGAATTGGAGCGGAGGATTTTGTGTATAAGGCCATCTAGCCAAACTCGATTGATGGCTTGATTACATCGAGGAATCTTGCGTTGCAGTATTCCCGGTGCTAAAAGACTGTGCGTATTTTTGATGTTACTCTGTTGACTTGTTTGTTGGTTTTTACCTTGGTTTTTACGAAAATCAAATTGATCAGCCGGCATAATATGGTGTTCTCTTAGATATGGTATTATGCGGGTTAGATGTCATTTTCGAAAAAATTTTGATAATAGATTTTTTCCATGTGTCGGACAGTAGCCGAGTCTTATGATCCCATTGAATAGCTTGTAAACAACCTCAATGACAAATTTTAAAAGATCAATTAACATTTTTTGGGTTATTTGGCCACAGTCAGGGGTCTTTTTCGGTTTCAGTTCCCCAATGACTTTCGCGATCTCCTTTGGCTAAAACAATGTTGGTATGAAAAAAATTTCAGATTGGATTTGTGGTAGGACAAATGAACCAATTGCAGGGTTCGGCTGAAGGCTGATTCGAAGACGTAAACAAAAGTTTTGGCTATATCTTCGTCGCTGCGAACCCAGCTGCCTGATGAATTTCTTATCGGAGTGACTGTTTCGATTAGAGAGATTTGTACTGGTTAGCGAAAGTTTTTTAATGTAACGCAGTTGTGCATTTTCTGCTTCTTGCTTTAGAGCTTGGTTTACTATGCTCCTCCTTTCTAGGGCTAGCCGTTGAATTTGGATATTAGTTTTGAAGTGGTTGGTTTGCGCGTCCCTGCCTTTTGGTGTCCATCGTGAGGTTTCCGTAACCCGGCTGTTCGGCTGCAAGTAGCTGTAACTCCATGTTCTGGTTTTGAACCAGTGTTTGCACAGTCGCTTTCATGAATGACATGAATTCCATCATACTTTGTTGCATGGTGACCATCATAGATTCCAGAGTGCTTTGTGACTGCTGAGCGTTTCCTGGTTTATATTATTATATTAATTAATAATTAATTAATTATTAATTAATTAATTATTAATTAATTAATTTTAATAATTAATTAATTAATTAATTAATTATTAATTAATTAATTAATATAATAATATAAACCAGGAAACGCTCAGCAGTCACAAAGCACTCTGGAATCTATGATGGTCACCATGCAACAAAGTATGATGGAATCAATTAATAATTAATTAATTAATAATTAATTAATTAAAATTAATTAATTAATAATTAATTAATTAATAATTAATTAATTATTAATTAATATAATAATATAAACCAGGAAACGCTCAGCAATCACAAAGCACTCTGGAATCTATGATGGTCACCATGCAACAAAGTATGATGGAATTCATGTCATTCATGAAAGCGACTGTGCAAACACTGGTTCAAAACCAGAACATGGAGTTACAGCTACTTGCAGCCGAACAGCCGGGTTACGGAAACCTCACGATGGACACCAAAAGGCAGGGACGCGCAAACCAACCACTTCAAAACTAATATCCAAATTCAACGGCTAGCCCTAGAAAGGAGGAGCATAGTAAACCAAGCTCTAAAGCAAGAAGCAGAAAATGCACAACTGCGTTACATTAAAAAACTTTCGCTAACCAGTACAAATCTCTCTAATCGAAACAGTCACTCCGATAAGAAATTCATCAGGCAGCTGGGTTCGCAGCGACGAAGATATAGCCAAAACTTTTGTTTACGTCTTCGAATCAGCCTTCAGCCGAACCCTGCAATTGGTTCATTTGTCCTACCACAAATCCAATCTGAAATTTTTTTCATACCAACATTGTTTTAGCCAAAGGAGATCGCGAAAGTCATTGGGGAACTGAAACCGAAAAAGACCCCTGACTGTGGCCAAATAACCCAAAAAATGTTAATTGATCTTTTAAAATTTGTCATTGAGGTTGTTTACAAGCTATTCAATGGGATCATAAGACTCGGCTACTGTCCGACACATGGAAAAAATCTATTATCAAAATTTTTTCGAAAATGACATCTAACCCGCATAATACCATATCTAAGAGAACACCATATTATGCCGGCTGATCAATTTGATTTTCGTAAAAACCAAGGTAAAAACCAACAAACAAGTCAACAGAGTAACATCAAAAATACGCACAGTCTTTTAGCACCGGGAATACTGCAACGCAAGATTCCTCGATGTAATCAAGCCATCAATCGAGTTTGGCTAGATGGCCTTATACACAAAATCCTCCGCTCCAATTCCTCCTATACACAGCGGATATTTCTACGAACGAGCAGCTAACAACATTTACATTCGCTGACGACACTGCAATTTTAAGTCGCTCGAGGTGCCAGGCCGAGCCACAACACAGCTGACTGGTTAATTAAAATAAATGAAAAAAATGTAAACGCAACGTTTACTTTCAACAGGCAAACACGCCCTCCGCTATCACTGAATTGTACACAGATTCCCCAAGACAACGAAGTAACGTATCTCGGCGTCCACCTTGACAGACGACTAACCTAGAGAAGACCTACAATTAAACACCATCAGCTTCCACTGGATTCTTAACGCTCGTTCGCCACTGCGTCTCGACTACAAGGTTTTTCTGTACAACTCCACTCTCAAGCCCATCTGGACATATGGCTCCCAATTATTATGGAACGTAAGCAGCAGGAACATAGATATTAAATAGCGCGCTGAATCGAAAATCTGGCGAACTATCACTGGGCCACCAACTTCCAAACCAAAACTTCCACAGGGTCCAAACATTTTTACCGTAAAAGATGATATAGAAAAACAAAGAGCCTCCTTCAATGAAAAACTCTCGCCTCCTGGGAGACTTGACTTGGGTTTCCAGCCGAACCCGCCTACAACGCAACGACCCGCCAAGCCAGCAATAACTTTCGGCCTCATTTATCCAATACCAGTCATTTGACTGTTAGTAAGATTAAATATAGTTTTGATACACCTATTGTTATCCATAGAGAGAAAATACAATTTAAAAATAGCAAAGCATTGAAAAAAAATGAAATTTTAATCGTATAATAATATCGATAATATTTATTTTTTATTTTATTGTATATTAAATTGTAAAATTAGTTCATAATTTTAGTTTGATAGACTAACTTTTTAGATTTAAATTTTAAAATTAAACTTTACGCTTCGGAAATATTATTTTTTGGCTCTCGAAGTTGTATCGATCCTTCGATGCCCTTGACAGTACTTGTAGTCCACCGATGGATCAGCAATTATTTTGCCGACCAGTTGTCGTTTTCAGCTATAATTTTATTATGAAGGAGTTCATCTGAGTCTAACCTGTGTTGGCCCAGCGGAGTTGCTTTTGCCAACTTTTTGCACGAATCGAACTTAACCAGATGTCTCTGCGTTTAACATTAAGGAAAAGTCAACGAAGTTTCACGGAATACTTTATTAACAATGATCAAACTTATTCTGATTTACTTGAGCTGGTCCCTGTACGGGCTCCAGTTAATTTGAAAATAACTAAAACTTAAAATTTAAAATTAGGATGTCTTATTTATTCGAGATCCAAATCTGAACTGATTCTACTCTACTTATCGATACCCTTATCTAAGCTATAGGTTGGGCGACTTCGGTACTGGCGTTGTTGGCAGCGGCGTTGACAAATTCTTGCATATTAGCAGAGTTCGTAGAAAATATCAAATAATCCTGTTAATTCTATATTATTTTGGGTAGGATTAATGATAAAAAACTTATAGTTCTAGAAACTATCAAAGCTAGAGAGTTATGATTTCAGATAAGGGCCACTAGCCAAGTCGATCTAGCCATGTCCGTCCGTATGAACGCTAAGATATCGGAAACTATTCAAGCTTAAAAATTTAATATTATTAAAATTCTATAAGAGCGTTAGTTTAATTTAACATCGCCCCATTTTTATATTGGATTGCTATGTTTTTTATATGAAACAAGGAAGAACGCTATAGTCGAGTGCCTCGACTATCAGATACCCGTTACTCAGCTTAAGGGAGCAAATGGGAAATGGAGATATATAGCCAGCAAAGCGATATTTTGCGGCGCCATCTACCGGTTATTTCAGTAAATGCTATGTGGCTATAGTTCCCGAAATAGCGTTCATACGAACAGACAGGCGGACGGACAGAGGGTCATGGCTAGATTGACTCGGCAAGTGATCCTGATCAATAATATATATACTTTATGGGGAAACGGAAAGGCTTCCTTCTACCTGTTACATTCTTTCCGACGAATCTAGTATACTCTTTTACTCTAAGACTAACGGGTATAAATATATACATATTTTTAAATTTATTCCTTATTTTTTACAAACAACTTTAATAATTAATTAATTAAAATTAATTAATTAATAATTAATTAATTAATAATTAATTAATTAAAATTAATTAATTAATAATTAATTAATTAATAATATTATTGTATTAATTAATAATTAATTAATTAATAATTAATTAATTAATAATTAATTAATTAATAATTAATTAATTAATAATTAATTAATTAATAATTAATTAATTAATAATTAATTAATTAATAATTAATTAATTAATAATTAATTAATAATTTAATGAGTATTGCAGGTTATAAAAGCGGTGTATTTAATTTTTCTTTAAGACTCTGCTGTTTGGATCCAGCTCGACCGTGAAGGGAGGTTTGCGGACATTTTTCTTGTTGAGGATGTTACTGACGTTCTTTACAGAAAACCCTTTTTCCTTGAGAGCATCATTAACTTCCGTGGCGGTTACATCGGGCTCGATTCCTTTTAGTACCATCTGCAGGGCCATGCTGCTTTTTAGTTGGCACGTGTAGTAGCTTTTCCTGGCTTCCGCCTTGGCTTTCAAAATTTTCTGCGTAATGTAGGCTTACAGTTTGATCTCCCGGGTAATTTATTTTCTATTTGGACACGGTTTATTTTTGACTTTCTAGTTCTGCAGGCTAAGCGTAACCATCTTATGGATGTACCAATCTAATCCGGTCTGTATACCCGACCCACTTGCTGCATTTTATTTTGGTTTTAATACGTTGGAATGGTTTATGTTGCAGTTGTATTTAGCGCTGTAGTAGCATTTGATTCCAAAGTAGTACCCTTCGCTGGGTTTATTGTTGGTTTTATTGCCGTAGCTGTATTGGTTGGTAAAAGATTTACTAGTAGTAGTAAATAGAATATTAGTGCGGATGCAGAGGTTTTACCGTTGCATGTTGTTGGTCCGCCAGGGGTCAAAACTAATGTTGGGTGGTTTTTGCATTGTTATCTCCACGCCGTTGGAGTAGGGGTAGCCGTATGTAAGCATGTTGGGCAAGATCGTGCTCTTTGGCTATCGACTGTCAGTAGGGTCGTTTAACGAGTTGAGACATACGATAAGTAACCTTCTTTTCGGCTCGCGGAGCTTAGTCGCTCTTTATTTTGTTCGTAGCTCATTGAGCTTATATTACCGTGGCACATACAAGGGTGGTCAAAAGTATCTTCACAAAATAAAAGTGAAATATACTCGAAACTTAAACTTTCTTCGTTTAACTTTTGGCATCAATGGAAAGATAATTTAAATGCCGTTTGACTGTAACCTGATCTCTATGCACCCGCTGAATTTCTAGTAGACTTTTTTCGGTGCTATTTTCTGCAACTCTCTCTCTCTCTCTCTCTCTCTCTCTCTCTCTCTCTCTCTCTCTCTCTCTCTTGCTTGATTTACTTTGTATTTGTTCGTACTGAAAGTGGTTAGTGTCGCACAATAGATAGAATATTTTTTTTCTCTTGTGCTCTCTTACGTTTTGATAAATTTTCGCGATCTCGCGAGTGCCTTTGTGGTTTTTGAATTCGATTTGTGGTGATTGAATTTACTTTGAGGTATTTTTGATATTTTATTTTATTTGTTTGTCTTATATTGGCCCTTTATTTTTTGCTGGCTCTCCGTTTCGAAGATGCACGTCAAATGCGCAGGATTCACCGGCAGAGTTAAAGATTTTATTGATCTTATCTCTGGTCTTATGTGGTCATGTGGTTCCTGCAAGGAAATGGTGGTTGAGATGAGCGGCTTTATGAAGCAACTCAATGAGGGGTTTAATACCGTCTGTGCCCAGTTTAATAATAAAAAATTATTAACAGAGTCGCCTAAACGCAAAAAGGCCAGCTAAACCGCCGTTAATACCACCAATCCAAATCCGAACTTGGTAACAGCAGTTCCTGTCGACACAGGATTAAGCGAACCAACTGTGCGTATGGATACAGCTAGCTCGAGTGTAGTCCATGTTTCCGGAGTAAAAGCTTCTGTACTGGCTAAGTCAAAGAAATCGGTGCCGACCGTTCCTTTAAGTACTTAGGCACCGTTCCTAGATCTCAGCCTAGTGAGGTTCAGACTGCTGCTGGGGAGCGTAAGAGACTTTCAGTTGTTCCACAAAGGAAGCAATTATTTGTTTCTAGATTCACCCCAGATACCACATCTGAGGATGTTCTGGAATTTATACGTGAAAAATTCCGACCCGAAGATATTGCCGTTGAACAATTTCGATTTTCATATGCTCGTAGGATATCTTCTTTTAAAATATTTGCCCCGCCTGACTTTTTTAATGTTTTACTTTCTGAAAGCTTTTGGCTTAATGATGGTTTAGTAATTAAAGAATTTGTCCCAAACAAACCGAGAACAAATAACAGGCCCTCCACTGTGTCAAAAAACTAAAAAGTTTAATGTTGGCAGATCAAAATGTTAGGGGATTAAATATGAAGCTAACTCAAGCTTTATGCTGACTCCTCTGCATTTACAGAAGATATTTTAGCTTTTACGGAAACTTGGCTGAAACCAGGGATATCCGACTCTGAAGTACTGGCTCATAACTTTAATACTTATAGGACCGATCGCCACTCACGTAGGGGGGGCGGTGTCCTGATTGCCGTTACCTCTAGCCTAACATCTGAAAGAATTCTCATTCATATACCCAATGAAATTGAATTTCTAAGTGTAAAAATTTCTTTGCAATCGTTATCTGTTTTTGTTACATGTTCTTATATTCCACCTGGCTCTGACCTAATAACTAATGAGCACCATCTGTCTGCAATAAAATCTGTTTTATACCTTCTTTCTAACAGAGACCTTTTGATTGTTTTAGGCGACTTTAACCTACCTTGGTCTTGGTCTTATCCTACTGACTCATTTGTCGCTATGCCGTTATCCATCCATGATTTTGTAGATGGTCTTTTAGAATTATTGTTACAGCAAGTAAGCTTTATAAAAAATTCCTTAAAAAAACAATTAGATCTTGTGTTTGTTTCAGACCCGTCTGAAATCACAGTATGTAGAATTGACGCTCTTGTTTTACCTGAAGACCCATATCATCCAACTATGGAACTGACAATTTGCCTCCCCTACTCTGATACCCTCTCTCCTTTAGTTTCTCCAACTAAAATGAGATGTTTTCGTCAATGTAACTATAATAAACTTAACGATATGATTCCTCAATATAATTGGATAGACATTGGTAAACCAAGGAGGTCTGTTTAGGTTTGAAAGAAACCCATCAGGTACGCATTCATTAAAAAACCTATTTAAGACTGTATAGAATAGTTCAGTGGCACTTTCAATGTCTGTACAATTGTACATTAAGAAACCTACTTAAGACTGTATAGAATAGGTTTTTAATGAATGCGTACCTGATGGGTTTCTTTCAAACATAAACAGACCCTAAAGACCCTAAATCTAACACTTATAAAAAGTATAAAAAATCGGGTAGACCAGCAGATTTTTCGAAATATGTTGTGGCTGGCACAGATTTTAATGTTCTCAACAGTCATTGCTACTCTATGTATCTAAGTCGATGTAAATTTGAATTTTCAAACGATCCGAAACAGTTTTACAACTTTGTTAATGCCAAGCGTAAGGCATCGGCATTGCCTTCATCGGTACGTCTAAACTCAATGAAGGCCTCGACGGATTCTGAAATTGCTGATTTATTTGCTGAGTTTTTCCAAATTACTTATTGTTCGACAGCTTGGTCAAATTCTAACTACTCTATTCCCTTAAATAGGGAAAATTGTATTTTCTACCCTGTAATCACCGAAAGCTCTCTCGTAAGAGATTTAGCAACAACAACGCCAACATGTTCTCCCGGCCCAGATGGACTTCCTGGATGTGTGTCATCTATTGTAATAAATGGATTTAAGAAAAAAATGCAGACTGACATTGTATTTACAGATTTTAATAAGACCTTTGACTTCGTTAACCACTCACTTCTTTTATTTAAATTATATCTGCTTGGGTTTCCTGGTTATCTATTATCTTGGACTTCATGTTACTTATTGGTAGGGTTATATTCAAGAATGTTGTTTCAAAATTGATCTACGTGACATCTGGAGTGCCTCAGGGTAGTCAATTGTGCCTTCTGTTTACTTTGCTTATTAACGATCTTCCCTTAATTATAACACATTATCGTATACTAATGTATGCTGATGATGTTAAGCTAAGCGGGATTGAACTTACAGTCAGATATTGATTATTTTCATGCAATATTTTGACTTTTTATAGGGGTACTCCTACGTTTATCAGTTACTTTCTTAAAAATACGCCACTTGACCGTATATATTCAGTTAACGATTTAGGTGTTCTTCCTTACCCTAAACTTAAATTTGACTGCCACATTATGTCCACTGTTAACAAAGCCATGAGTGTTCTTGGGTTTATAAAGCGTTGGTCAAAAGAACTTGATGACCCTTATACGACCAAATTATTATTTACCTCCCTTGTCCGTCCTATTTTGGAATATTGTTCGTCGGTTTGGAGTCCACAATATCAAGTGCACATCGACCGTATTGAGTCGGTACAAAAAAAATTTCTCTTTTTTGCCCTGCGTACTTTGAACTGGGATCAAAACGTAAGGCTTCCTTCCTACGAGAGTAGATTACAATTGCTTAATTTACCTACACTTGTAAATCGTAGAACAATGCTTGGTACTATTTTTATACAAAATCTTATAAGAGGTGACATTGATTCTGCAGAACTTTTAAACCGCCTAACATTCAACGTTCCCGTTAGACTAACACGAAATTATTATCCTCTAAATTTGCCACGATGTACATCAAATTTTAGTCTGCACGAGCCCTTTCGCGTTCTATGTAATAACTATAATAAACTTTATCATTTAATTTGCATTTCAACATCTATCCCGGTATTAAAAACTAATATTCTAACGCATTTGCTTAATTCTTAGTTATGCCTTTTATTTTCATTTGTGTCCCGTCTCTATTTGTTTTATGTATGTATCTTCCTCGCGAACTCGCATTTTTTGCCCAAATTGATAAAAGGGCCCCGCGCGTACCAAGCACGTGCTTGATGTCGTTGGGCCACTTGTTTGTACTGTTCGAAGTGCATCAACGTCCATATATATATATTTAGTACTCATTAAAAATTTTGAATTTGTGTGAAAATCTACTCTTTGGGTTAGGAAAAGTAGTGCATCATTCAAACGGCATTGAAATGACCTTTCTATTGATGCCAAAAGTTAAACGTAGCAAGTTCAATTTATGAGTATACTTAACTTTTGCTTTGTCAAAATACTTATGCCGACTAGTGTACAACGATTTCTGGCAAATTTCGAAAGAAGAGTGAAGAAAATCACCCATCAACAGTGCGCACGTCTTGTGGAGTCAATGCCAAACCAATGCTCTGCTATTCTTAAGCAGAAAGGTCATGCCACTCAATATTATAGAAAAATTATTAAAAGTATAAGGAATATTGGGCAAGTTTTAACTTTTTCAAACATTTTTTTGTCAGGTGGCTTAAGTATGTGAGTAGGACATATTGCAGATGGTCTCCGATTTTTTTAGTTTTTCCTTGAATATATATATTTATAACTTCGTTATTCTTATATTAGAACACTGATAAATAGAACTTATGTGACACACAAAATTGGAGCTGTGAAATGAAAACGTTTTTTAATATTCGTTAAAAATTTTTGGTTGAAGTCTTGTGGCTTAAGTCTACGAGCACTGCATATAGATACTTCCACACGCACCACACATCCACAAAACAGTCAAAACCATCAAAAAATTCCATGTTTTTGTGTTTTTTTTTCAACGAACGGTAAAAGAAATTTTAAAAAATATGGCAATGGTAGCAATTGTTCGAAATTGTCTCGAAAACAAGTTGAACTGCGGTGCCTCTTATAACTCAGCGTTGGATCATCAGAAATCAAAAAATCCAATTTCATTCGTTAGATTATAGTTATCCTCGAATAACGCTGTCGAGATTTTTCTTTTTTTGAAATTACAATTTTTGAGTTTTTTTTTAAAGTTTGAAGTAAAAATACAATTTTTTGGGGGAAAAATCGGCATATTTTTAATTGTAAAATTAAAATTATGAACAAAAAAACTCAACAGCGTTATCTTGCAGTTGTTTTGAAATTATGATGGGTACCGACTTTGAAAACGTGAGTTGTGGAAAAGTTTAAAGTTTTTAACACAAAAAAATCCAGTATAACACGAAAATCCGGCAGGTGTAAAATACTCAAAACTTCTGCAATTTTGATTAAATTGGATTTAAATTTTGACACAATATTCTTTAAGTTATGCACTCAATTTAAAAAATAAAAAAATTGTTGTTGGAAATATTCACTGTGGACGCCCCTGTCCTTCAATATGCTTGGCGTGCCGAAACAAAATTAAGAAGATGTATTTATTTAGTAGATTGTATACACTTTTGTCACAAAAGTTGATATCACCGCTTTTGTTTGCTATAGTTGCGATTGTCACTAGATTTTTACCTCGTTAAGGTGTTTTTGTTTGATTTAATAAATTCGACATTCAAAAGCTAAATCAATATAGTTGTAAAATAAAACACATATCACCTTATTGGTTAATCACAGCAAACTTGGCATAGTGTAACACTTGGAAAAAATTTGTCTTATCACACGCAGCAATTTGCTTTATCCCCACAAAAAAAGAAAAGGAAACGACACAGTGGACTGCCTCAACATTGCTCGGCATTGTTCGGCTAGGTTATAAGAGCGTTCGTATATCGTTTTTTCTTGATTATTACTTAATGAGTAAGAATTATGTTATCGGTTATGTTTTGCTTTAGAAAGAGTATTGTGCTGCCAACAGTGAAGAGTATTATTAGTTCAAGGTGCTACTATAAGTTTAAGATTTTGTGCGTTAATCTTGATTTAAAGTACGTTTATTTTTTTCATAGGTTTTACAAAATTACATTGAAAATTCTGGTTTTGTTACCAAAAGGTGGCATGATTAAATGTTTTGTGTCAATAAACACACCGCAAAGAACGTTAAAAAGGTAAATATACAAATCAGACAAAATTTTTGTACACACATGCCCTCGTGTTTTTTCAGGAGCGTTGACTCAGAAATGGTTTTGGTTCAAGCGATAGTTACCCTACAGTTCCGCAATAGGCTCGCCCTGACATATCAGACGACAATAAGCTTTCTGTTTTTTTTGTGCCTAAAACTCTGGCCGCTGTCGACGTTAGCAGAGAAACCGGCGTAGCGTAGAAAAGTGGCGAAAAAACGGTCGTGCAGATCTTTGTAAATCCCTCTCTTTCTGTGACTTATAATCTGCCTGCCCGCGGCTCTCAGGGAGACAACCTTTGAATGGTCCTTTTGTTTTGAGCCTCTCCGTTATGTTCAGAAAGAAACCAAACGAAAAAGAGCTGATGCAATTTGTTGAGTAATTTTTATTTTTAATAAATTTTATTAATAAGTGATATTTATTGAAACAAAAATTAAGTCAGGTAGGTGCTACCATAAGTACAAGATGTTGTGCGTTGATCCACGTTTTAAGTAGGTCCCTTTTTTATATTTTTTATAGGTTTTACAACATAACCTAGAAAATTCTGGTTGCGTTACCCGAAGATGGCGTGATAAAATGTTTAAAAAGGTTAATATAAAAGTAAACAAGTAAAAAACATTTTTTTAAAAGCACGCCTTTATTTTGGCAGGCGCGTTGGACAGGGATTTCGAGGACCCGGACAAATGTTTACGAAAGACGATGACAAACATTAAAAACAAATTGACAAAACAAACAACTAGATTTACTGTAATTCAACAGAATAATTAAGTAATGCAATTTAAATAAAATGAATCACAATATAAATAAATATATATGTATTTTATATGTATTATTATAATAGGGAAAATTCATTCGAGAAATTAGGAATTTCCGAAGTGATTTCACTTGGAACGATTCACTTACAATGGATTTCACAATTAAAAACTTGTTGAAAAAATTCAGAATTTCCAAAGTGATTACAGCTGGGACGTTTCCCTTGCAGGGGACAAGGCCATACAGCAAGTGCATATAGGAAATACAAAGTGACTTCGAAAAAATGTCCTTACAGTCTTTTGCGAGTTGTGGGCATGGCACCCTCTGTATTTATTAGTAGTCATTACTAGTCATTTTACCGATTTTGTGAGTTTAAACGAAAACTTCTTTATGGTTTATTGTCTATTTGCTTATTTAAAATTCACCAATTCAACTTTCTTGCAATTTTCCCGGAGCTCGCACGAGACACGTACGCTCTCTTTAGCTATTGGTTCTCTGTCATATTTTAAACAAAATTAAAATTAAAACAATGTACTATATAAAAAAATTTCCAATCTAATTTCACCTATATAAACTTTATTTATATATATTCATAATTATTTTAAATTATTATATAAATAAATTATATTCTTATTATTTTATTTTGAAATGAAAATGGTTTTTATTTGTAAGACATACGCATGAATAATTTCCCTTCTTAGATACTTTCGTACGCGGACTTCGTGGCGACTAAGCTGGCTTACTGGTATCAAGGAACCAACTGACCTTTCTTCGGCATTCCACCTATGTTTAAAGTTGGAGAACCAAGCATTCTGCGCCAACCACGCTACCAACAGGGAGCAACAATCGTCTTTTAAGAATGTACTTTCACGGCAACCAGACGTACCAACTTGGCCACAATGATCATTCTCAATAGGGAACTCCCAGTTTCAGACTTCCTTCGCACAGCCCAACCTAAATAGATAACCCAATAAACCAAATCGACAACCATTTAATAGCAACTAGAATGTAAAGGCCCGGCATTCCTAGACCTTTGGTCGCAAAGGCCCAACCGCGACCTGAACCAATGGACATAGACAGGACTCTACAAAATAATCAGATTAATTATATGAATAAACGGACGCTTTGACGCTACAAGAGGCCATCAATGCCAATTAACGAGACTGCTAAAAAATCTAGAAACTTTAACATCCAGCCAGCTACAAGTACTTTTACGGAAGTAAAAGAACAATCACCATCATTCACAGATTACGATCAAATTTAAAATCATACGAAACCCCAACTGAATACCATGAAACTGTTTCCGATTATTTCAGAACGGAAAACCCATATGACTACACTTACCTTAATTTTTTAGAATAACAAACTCCTCATTATCATATTTTGAAAGTAGATTGAGGAGTCGAGAAACACGTAAATTCGTATTTACAAATTCATTTAAATATTAATTACCTACCTAAATTAATAAAAAAAACCCAGTAAAACCTATTTGACGACACCGATACAATAATTAAATTCTTTTTGTTACCAACATTAAATACATTCGATGCCGTATTGGGAAACGACAGTTTAAAAGAGTAAGGATCATATTCAATACTTACTTACTTACTTCAATAGTTATAGCTATAAAAGAAGAAAGAATAGAAACAGTCAACCTTTTTATTCCTCGGACTGACCAACTTAAAAAGACGCAAGAAATAGAACTAAACAAACTTTTCGGAGTGTATTTATCTCCGACGCTGAAACCCTTTCCAAAAACTTAGGGAAAATATTTGAGACCTTTGTAGTATGCACAGTGTACTTAAATAACTACAAAAGTCTCTGCCGCTAAACTCGTCCGGCCAACCGAAATATGAATGCGCCTCACAGCCCAACTTATGGGAAGTGCTAGTGTCAGCATATTCCCATGTCCTGTGTGCAGACACATACAAGGAATGCATATACAACTTCTCTCGCGCTCTCGCGGCTATCAGCCAAATACATTTGTGAGCATATACTTTGATATAGACATAACGGCCGCTGCCAATGTTTGCCGGCAGCGTAGCCGCGAATATCTTAGTTGTAAGTGATTCCGAAATTGACCAGCAAAGAATAAAGAACTTGTCGCTGGCCGATGGCTAACTTAAAAACACACATTCCTGTTTCATTCAATAACCACATAGAACAACTATACATAACATCGAGAAGATGGAGACCGTGACAGTGAAAAAAATAACAACAAGAAAAGTTAACTTCGGCAACCCGAAGTTTGTATACCCTTGCAGTTATAAAAAATAATCAATAATTTTATTAAATTGAATTCGAAATTCTTAAAAATATACAAATTTATATTCCCAATATTATAAGATAATATATATAAAAGCCCCAAAGCTATAATTTTTTTCATATTATTTCCCATCAATTATCCGATCGTTCCTATGACTGCTAGTTGATATAGTCGTCCGATTTTAATAAAATTTAATTCGAAATTCAAAACTCAATAAAAAATGTTATCTCCAAGAGTAGGAGGTTATATGTTAAAAAATACCGAAAATATAATTTTTCCATATTATTTTAGCACTAATATTCCGATTGTTCCTATGGGAGCTATATGATATGTTAATATATTAAAAAACACCGAAGATATAATTTTTTTAAATTTTTTCCAGATAGTTCCTATGGGAGCTATAAGATATAGTTGTCCGATCCGGATGGTTCCGACTTATATACTACTTGCAATAGAAAGAAGACTCTTGGGAAAGTTTCAGCCCGATAGCTTTTTAACTGAGAGACTAGTTTGCGTAGAAACGGACGGACAGACGAACATGGCTAGATCGACTCGTCTAGTGACGCTGATCAAGAATATATATACTTTATGGGATCCTTCACTGCCTTGCAAACTTCTGACTTATATCATTATACCCTCTGCAAGGGTATAAAAAGTAGACGCGATAATATAGAACAACTAAAAAAAAGCAAAAAAATTGACCTTGAAAAACAAAACATAAAAAATTATTTAAAGAAAGCAAATTTTTGTTAAACGAAGTACAAGTAATTACTGAAGCACAAAACAAGTTTTAAAGGAGATAAGGTCCATAGTGAAATTTTTTTCTACCTTTATCTGAATAAAAAAAATAAAATACCATAGCCCATAACTTTAAAGATGTATTCCGTTCGGGGTTATCAGTCCGTACGTTAGGGATCGGCCCATAACCTTAAAATATCAATGTTTAATGGCCAATTTTTTATTACAGGATGCTGTTCCAAAAATTATATTGTTACCATTGGTATCCGCCACCCCCGACATAACAAACTATAGCGACGTACATACCGTAACAATCCACAAAGGAATAGGGAAACTGCAGATATCATCAATAAAACGTATATATTTAATTAATCTAAGCCACCTCGAAAATAAATTACTTTGAATAAGGTGAAAAAAAATGTCTATCATTACCATACACCATAACACAGTAACATAATACAATCACTCAAAGCGTTAGTACACTTACAATAGAACCAAGACAACGCCAAATAAGATTCATAAATATGATCGGCTTAGCCTGAAAAAACATCGCAGGTAGCCTAGATCATAGCAATGAGCAAATGATAATTATAAACCAACTTCAGGACAGAATTAATAATTTAACTACAATTTCAAAAATGTTAGCGAATACCATCCAAAATGAAAATCGTTTTAGTAATGAAATTGCATCAAATATACAAACTAAAGTTAAACTTGTAAAAGAAGAATTAGGAAACATTAAATTCGGAAGTTAATATCACATTTTTTAGAAGAAATAAAAAGAATTTGTTAATGTGTCTGTCTTACAAAATAAAAAAACTATTATTTAGATGGTCAAAATTCCCGAACTTGAACCATGCAACTACGAAAACCTTATAATCAAACCTGTTATTAAGAATCAAGCAGTAATACGTTTAAATATTGATGAAATTTTTGTATCAAACATAAAATATTAGCCTTACCCAAAAATTATACATCATCTATAAAAATTATACATCATCACCTCATAAAAATCTGTAAAAAAGAAAAAACAATTGACCTGAGAGAATCGAAATGTATTTCTAAGTTAGATCAGAGAAATGAATCGCTGTATGACTATAGTAACATAGTGTGGCATTACATTTTATATATAGCCACGGCTAGCTCGGATGTAGTCTAATCTGGACGTCCAATTTTCAATGACTTTTTCCAACATTTGCGGCCGTATATCGGCAATAACACGGCGAATGTTGCCTTTCAAATGGTCAAGCGTTTGTGGATTATCCGCATAGACCAATGATTTTACATAGCCCCACAGAAAGTAGTCTAGCGGTGTTAAATCACAAGATCTTGGAGACCAATTTACAGGTCCAAAACGTGAAATTAGGCGGTCACCAAACGTGTTTTTCAATAAATCGATTGTGGCACGAGTTGTGTGACATGTTGCGCCGTCTTGTTGGAACCAGAGCTCCTGGACATCATGGCTGTTCAATTCAGGAATAAAAAAGTAAGTAATCATGGCTCTATACCGATCACCATTGACTGTAACGTTCTGGCCATCATCGTTTTTGAAGAAGTACGGACCAATGATTCCACAGGCCCATAAAGCTCACCAAACAGTCAGTTTTTCTGGATGTAACGGTGTTTCGACATACACTTGGGGATTATCTTCACTCCAAATGCGGCAGATTTGTTTATAGACGTAGCCATTCAACTAGAAGTGCGCTTCATCGCTAAACAAAATTCGCTTTTAAAAATCGGGAACAACGACAATCTCATTTTGGGCCCATTCGACGAATCTACGCCTTGCGTGATGATTGTTTGGCTTCAATTCTTGCACGAGTTTGGTTTTGTAAGTACGCAAGCCAAGATCCTTCCGCAAAATCTTCCATAAAGTGGATGGGCACAGATCCAATTCCTGTGCTCGATGGCGGATGGACTCATTCGGGTCTTCCTCAATGCTATGCTCTACAGTAGCAATAGCTTCTTCTGTAAACGTGATGCGAAAACGTTCCATGGTTAATCGAATTAACTGCTCTGCAATACGTACTCCGCACTGAACCATTACTTTCGAAATAAAATTGCACTATTTGCAAGCGTTGTTTAGGCGTAAGTCTATTCATGATGAATTGCCAATCCAAACTGAGAATAAATCACTTGACAGCTGATAAATCAGTCGCCATCTTGAACAGTGATGCCAACTTAAACCCCGATATAAAGTAAAGAAAATAACAAAACCTGAAATACCACGAATCCAGGTAGCACCAGTTTTTACTCGGCTTTGGCCGAGCGTCTACAAATTCTATTTTTAGAAGCATCAAAAGCCCTACACATCAAAAATAGGAGAAACCTTAAAACATCGGAAAATGGTACGACCTTACCTCAAACTACACAAACAAGGAAAACACAATAACAAAATCTGAAATACGACGAATCCAGAAAACACCAGTTAAAGTCGAGCGTCTACAAATTCTATTCTTAGAAGCATCAAAAGTCTTACATATCAAAAATGGGAGACACCTACGAATATTGGAAAACGATACGATCTTAAACCGAATACTATTATCACTTTAACATGTGTCATCTTTACAGGCCATGCTTCTTTATAACCCTGGACTAGTTATAATTAAAATTCGATCCCATAAAGAATTTGTACTCTATCTCTAGCTATGTCCGTCCACCCGTCTGACCGTTTCTACGCAAACAAATCTCAGTTCAAAAGCGATCGGGATGAAAGCTTCATAAAAGTCTTATTTCTATCTAACAACTTTACCCATAGGAATGAAAAAAATATATATTAATTCGGTGGTTTTGTTTTTACTAACTTCTACTCTTGGGAATGTCATTCTTTTTATCTTTCCGAGTTTCAGAAATACATTTTAAAAAAAATTTCTACTTTATCATACAGGTGCGAAGGAAAAAAAATACAAAGACCGATAAAATACTTTATCGGTATACATAGACGTTGGTAAATTAAAATCTTTTGTGCTCCTGTGTGGTCGAGGCACTTGACCATAGCGATCTTCTTTGTTCGTAATAGATTAAAGCCAATAAAGGATTGAGTATAATTTAAATAGGGTTTACCTTTGGTTTATTAATAATTTCAATTTTTACATAATTATGCCCAAGTTTTTTCTGTGCATCCGAAGTTAAATTTAAAATTAGATCTGCAAGTAAAATATAAATAATAAGCCCAACCTCCCCCGTCAATTCGCACAAACTCCACCTTAGCAGAGTGAAAAAACCATAACTTATAACTCTGCGGGTTTACGAGGGCTACCATTTAAGTTTCTGCTCGTACCCAAGGGAGCCTAAAACGACCAGAATCCAACTAATTAGGCAGCAGCTAAGTTGAGAACAGTACCAGGCGTTTAGTATCACTAATTGCTTATTGCTCATCAGCATATTATATTCAATGTCAACGGTCGACTCAACGTCTCACTTGCTTATCAGATAACTGACCCGCCAAAGCGGTCAGCACATTGTTGCATTGTCAGCAGAGCCAACTACGCTAGTGTTTTGCCATGTCCCAAGTAGTAAATAAGCATGCGATAACACGTGACCATCGCAGACAACCTCATATGGAGTTGCCCTTATAGGACATTGCACAAAAAAAATCTTTTTCGTCTCCCGCAGTTTATTGGATACACTTAGTAAATTGCACGTCAACAGCGTCTCCTTTGATGCCAATGTAATTGCTTTTACTGAAACGTGTTTTAATTCCTCTATGTCTGATTGCAAAATATTTGCGGGAAATTAGTTCAGTTCGCCTTGGCGGCGGTGTTCTTGCCGTCAATGCCGATCTTAAATCTCAACGTTTTCCGATAATCGGCACGGACAATAGATTAGAGTTTGTTGCTCTTCGGATACAGGTTTACGATTGTTATGATCTGTCTGATACTTGTCTCTACTTTCAGCATTTGGCTCAAATACAGAGTATTCATTCAACAGTTGGCTATAACGATCATCTTATCGTTGGGGACTTCAACGTGTCTGCCAACAGCCCATGAGTTTGTTTACGGTCTTATTGATCTTTCTTTAGGAAAACTGAACTCAGTTTTGAACTGATCTGTTAAAGTTTTAGACCTTTTTTTCCTCAGAGTTCGCAATTCCGAGTGTTGCATGTGTTACTTAGAATAGTCCTCTCTCGAATCCTAAAAAAGGGTACCATCTTACACTTAAGGTAAGCATCAGTTTCAGTACTGCCATGTCCCGAAACCGAACCAGCATCCTTTCGTTGATTACGTAGAGCTAAGTTCACTGAAATGAATAGGCATTTATCCGAAATCGATTGGTCCTTCATAAATTCCATTGACGACCCCTTTTATATTGAATACCTTGAACACTATATTCAGGTTTCGTTATGTTTGTCCCGTCAGTTCCTTCTGCATACGAATTTTGTAAGCCGCCCTGGTTCCCACATCAATTCTCTTTCCTCTCATTCCGTAATTCCGAATGCTGCAGTAATTACCTAAACCATTGTAGAACCGAATTACAAGATAACCCCAAACATCTCTATGCTTTTGTTAGTTCGAAACAAAAATCACAAGAATTTGTTGTTTTCACTTTGACACTTCATCCGCCTCTTATGATTCCGATATTCATTCATCTATCCATACCCTCTTCCTCACTCCAATTGTATTTTTATCCCATTCATTAGTGAGGATGACGTTTTTCAAACCCTTTAAACAGTCAAGTTGTCTTTCTCTTGGGCACCTGATCTTGTACCGAGCTGTGCACAATACAAAAATGTGCTGATGCCTTGTTAAAACCGTTAGCTAAACTTTTTCAAAACGGTTATTAAATACCACAACGGTAGTAATGCAAAACTAAAAGCGATTGAACAGTTAATTAGCGCTCAGTTACAGCACCCACGCAACTCAACAATGTCCCCGTCTCAGCATTGCTTTATGAAACGAAAGTCAACGACTACGAATCTTCTGGAATTTTTTTCAATCATCAGAAACTCTTTTAAAAATATTTATCAAACCAATGAAATTAGTGCAGACTTCAGAAAGACTTTTGATTTCGTGAACCATCGGTTATTAATAAAAAAACTTGCTAGGACAACATATTTATCGAACCGGAATCAGAACCGGAATCGAACCGGAATCAGAGAGTAGCTTTTAAAAGCTCAATCTCTAACCTTGTCCATCCGACCTCTGCACTATATTGGATTTGAACAGTTTCCGTGACCAAAATAATATTTTTGAAATTAACAAGATATTTTAATGCAAGTTTTTTTTATAATGATGGTTATGACTATTGGAAGGTATTTTAAAAATGTGGGCGTATCAACGCCACGCTCCGCCCACAAAAAATGGGACAAAACATGAAAATTCTAAGCAGTTATAAAGTTAGAGACCCCAAATTTGGAAATCTGGATGAATGCCCTATTTCAAATGTGTCCTGCAGATTATTTTTTGTTTGTATGACATTTTGTATTCATTTTCAACTTCATTAATGTCATCAATTTTATTATTATTATTAAAAACAAGAAAGGCAATCCGAAGTTTGTATACCCTTGCAGTTATAAGAAATAAAAAACTTTAGTAACACCATATAACATTTTTAAGAATTGCTGCTGACTTCAGTGATTTAAAAAATAAATATATCATTTTTTTTCAGACCATTTATTTGACATCTGTTGACATTATGTTAAGGTAGTCCGATTTTTATTAACCTAAATTCGAAATTCTAAAAAAAAAATTATATTCCCAATATTATAAAATAATATGTCAAATATATTTTGTTTTTGATAAAATTTAATTCGAAATTCAGAACTAATGTAAAAATGTTATTCCAAGCTTAGAAGGTTATATGTCAAAAAGCACCAAAGCTATAATTTGTTTCATATTATTTTCCCACCAATTTTCCGATCGTTCCTATGACAGCTATATGATATATCCGTCCGATTTTGATAAAATTCAATTCGAAATTCAGAACTAATTAAAAGTTTTTATTTCAAATTATTATGTTAAAAAAACACCGAAGATTTAATATTTTTATTATATTTTAACACCAATTTTCCGATAAAATTTAATATTTATAAGATAGTTTTCCGACCCGGGTGGTTCCGACTTATATACTACCTGCAATAGAACTTTTGGGAAAGTTTCAGTCTAATAGCTTTTTAACTGAGAGACTAGTTTGGGTAGAAACGGACGGACAGACAGACGGACGAACAGGCGGACGGACAGACGGACATGGCTAGATTGACTCTTCTTGTGCATTGCAAACATCTGACTCAAATCATTATACCCATTGCACGGTTATAAAGACTTTATTTAAATTTCTTCTTAAACTGGTTAAAATATTTTTAGAATGGAAGAACACCGACTTGCTATTGACAAATCTCAAACTGAACTCGCTCTCTAACTCCTAATTCATTTACTATGATACCTCGGTTTTGAACTTTAGAGCTTTTTGTGAGTGGATTTTGTTGCTATTGAGTGACTCTAACTTTAGACTTAAGACTCCACATTTGGGTCCCGAAATATGAGTGACCTGAATTGTAGGAACGTGCCGATAGTCAGAACCGCGGCTCCTTTTTGTTTAGTCTATAAGATAAGGTTTTTTGTTTCATGGTAATTTTCCTCTGGCTTGATTATAGTTTGGTATTTTTCCATTGGCTTGTTTACAATTAAATTTGGATTCTTATTTCTTAGAGGATGTCTCGAAGGTGACTGTATAATGTGAGTATGTATGTGTGGACATGTGCATAGGAGTGCGGTGCTATGGATATGTGCATAGGAGTGCGTGGTGCTACGGATATGTCACTCTTCCATCCGGTGAATTTGGCCTGTCCTCAGGTGGATTATTTCAATTCCATTGTTTATAACACCTATTATCATATTTAAATCAGTATTCTGGGCACAAGTGTCTATTAAATTATTAATTTTCTGTTCCATTTCATTCTTATCAACTTGATCTAAAGTTCCGAATAGATAAACAGATCCTACAATGTTAAATAAACCTCTTTTACTGCGTTGAGCTATTGTAATTCCATTAATTTCTCTCCTAAGTTTCTCTACTAAATATCGGATTTGAATGACATCATTGAATTCTTCGGCTTGTTTCAAAAGGTTTTCAAATGTTCAAATATTTGTTCGGTTTTCGTTCTATTTACGCTTAAAAAATGGTATTCTTAATTAGTTGGGATTTCTACTGATCCTGTTTTAAATATGAGGTATCCTTTCTTTTATAGGATTTATCTCAATACTTTGTCTGATTGTCAATTGAATTACTAATTGCTAATATAATAGAGAAAATTGTTGGTTTCATTGCCCCGTTCGTTTCCTTCCGTTGGAATTATTATCATATTTGCTTTTATTAATTTTCTTTTTAAATTTTGTTTTATAATGTACTATTTTTCTACCCCTGTTAGTTTCTTTAAAATGATTTTCGTCAACTTTCTTTAAAGTACGTATTTTTTTTAATGGGTTTGTAGTCTTAGACTTCACAAATGGTGCTTGTTTATATTTTTCAATTCTGTACTTTTCTTTATTTGTGTGTCGTAATCTGGTGTTCCTGCATACAAAATATCAGCTGGTGTCTGATTTGTAGCATAATGTTTGGTTTTAGGATTGTAAATATAAAGGATTAGTTCGAATTTTGTATATCTATTCTCAATATCTGATTCACTTCCTATGATTCTTAACTTTTCATTTACTGTTTTGTGGAATCTTTTTATATATGAAATACCGTTTTTACTAGTTGTAATTTGGATTTGAACTCCTTCTGAGTTTAACCAATTATGTAAAGCTACGCTTTAATTTCTTGGGGTTTTCCCATTTCATTGAATACTTTCATAATTGCTCTTTTGGCTCCTAACCAATCTCTACCTGTTAATTCCACTAAAGTAGCAAATTTGAAATATACGTCTATGCATGATAAAAACTGTTGGTTGGAGTAATTTCAAATGTCATTTTAGCATTTCTATGTTCTTTTTTGGCAATATTTCAAATTTTACATTCATTTATTATATTTTGAATTAATTTTTGATAGTCAGGGAAATAATATTTTTTCTCTGAACCATTTGGAAGTTTTCTCAATCCCTAAGTGTAGAAGTTTTTTGTGTCGTTTTAGAATTTTTTTTAAAGTCTGTTTACGTCAGAATATCTTCGAGTCTTGTTGTACATCTCACTAGTTTCGTTAAGTAATTTGCACTTATAATTTCTACATAAGCTTTCTGGAATATGATAAAATCTGAGTCGTCATGGAAATAAAATACACTCTTTTTGGTGAATAAATACTCTTTAATTATTTCTTTCGCTGAAGTATCTGTATTTCTTTATAAATAATTTTAAATTTTAATTTATGAAAATAGTGTGTCACTTCTGTCGTACCTTCGTTTCCTTTAATCAATTCAATCTGTCGAGAGAAATAATTCAATAGTTTCTCGGTAATAGAAATATAGTTTTGATTGTCTTGTGCACTGTGCACTGTTGCGTCTGCGTTACTATCTGTTTTGTCTTGTATGTCCTGTTCAACATAGTGCGTAAACATGATTTCTTCTATCTTGGTTCTAGATAATGCGTTAAGGGTTCAGCTGGCATAACAAACTGGTTTATGAGTGTGTGATATTACTGCTCCTATCGCCATGTTACTTGCGTCTGTTGTTAAAAAAATGGTTTGTTAAAGTCGGGATAAATTAAAATAGGGTCGGATGTAATTAAGACTTTCATTTTTTCGAATGCTTCTACGTATGGTTTGTGTTTAATATTAATTGTTGCACTCTTTTTTAATTTCATAGTCATTGGCTTTACAATATTTGCGAAATTCGGTATAAATTTCCGATAAAATCCACACAGTCCTAGAAATGATTTAATTTCTTTTGGGGTTTTTGGTATGGGGAAATTTATAATGGCACTTATTTTCTTTGGGTTTGGTTTTATACCTCTATTGGTTACTACGTGACATAGATTCGGTTTCCTTTTTCATAAATTCGCATTTATCTTATTGTAATTTAAAATTGGCATCTCGTAGTTTTTTTCCTATATACTCGATCTTCATGCTTGGTTTGAATTGAACGTTCAATAAGACTTGTAAAAGTCAAATTTTCACCTTCCTTGTACTGGATGTCATTAAATTCAAATAAAACCTTTTTTAAACTAATATTCTTTTAATTCATTATTTATGGCAAAATTAAATGACTGGTCATTTGACAAAGGTGGATTAAGGCATTCTAATGCGGTTTTATCTTTTTCAATTTTCTTGTCAAACGATGGTGGATTAAGGCATTTTACTGCGGTCTTATACTTTTCCATATCATTTTCTCCATACTTTATATAAAGTAACGTGTTTCCTAACATCACTACTTCTTCCTCACAATTTATTTTTGTTTTACTTTCTTTTAAATAATCTCTGCCTATCAAAATATGGTAATTGTCAGAAAATTTATGTAAATAAATTTCTGTTTAGTGGGACAGATTTTCCAAGGATCTAATGTTACACTTTCATTAAATTCCATTGATCCATTTATTGTATACACTTTTAGTTCTTCTTTCTCTTCTTTAGTTTCTGCGAAATTCTTTGTCATTAAATTGATAGATGACCCTGTATCTATCATAGCTCTAAGGAGTTTTCCCTTAACCCTTAATCATTACTCTGACATATGGGCAACACTTTCCGTATCCGAGGCCGTTTGCTGAAAATTTACATCCATCCTATTCTGTGCACTGTCAGTTTCCCTTTGCCTTTTAACAGGTGCACTAGGAGAATTATTCGAAGTAGATGCCTGGAAATTTAAAGGATTTTGTGCCCTGCCTTGATCTAGGTTTCTCTTAAACTCCTGATAATTACCGTGGTTCGTAGTGGGAATTTGATTTTTATTTTGTGAATTTTGTGGGTTTGATGAATTATTTGAATTATTATTATCCCTTGAATTTTTATGGTTATACCTTGGATAATTTTGAGAATTAAGCTTTTGATAATAATAATTTTGGTGAGAACCTCCCGAATACCTTCGATTGTCATGACGTCTGGGTTTATAGTTATCGAATGGGTCTGCATCCCAATGGCCTAGAATCATTGCTGCTTCTTTTAAGTTAGCAAGATTTGTGATATCTTTTTTAGATAAAGAATTATACAATCTGTCTGGAGTTTTCTCTCGATACAATTCTTAATAGTCTTATTTAATGAACTTGTGTAAAGTAATTTTTATGTTGGGTCTGACTCTAATTCTAGTTAATTTTGTACTTTTGAGGATATAAATTTGAGTTCAATCACGAAACTTATTGCTTCCTTGATATGGGGTGTAATGGTTATGCTTTTTTCTTTTCGTTACCAGGTTGGGTGTAAGAGACATCAACAACAAATTTTTTGCCATTACGTCTTCAATTTTTTTTCTATTCTTTATCGAGTCGAAACGTGATAACTAACCAAAACTCGGCTACATCTGAGCCACTTTTTCGTGATGAAACTCGGTTCCTTTCTATAATTCTCAATCGCAATTCGTTAAGCGAAAAATAGACGGCTTTAGAGCGCGGTCACAGACAACTGGGCGGTAAAACCACATGTTTGGTGGTTGCTCCTTAAGTGGAACTCAACCCTGTTGAGCTTTTAGTTGTGTGTTTGGTGATTGCAATTAAACCCCAAAAAATATTGTCCCCAATCGCTGATCTTGCTGGCTAGCGCCGTGACTTCAGATTCCTCCAGAGCCGTTCTCCACAATTTTGGCCCACAAGGCTCCAAGAATCACTGCTAGGCAACGAGTCTTGCCACATCTATGAATTTTGCGAAGCAACAATCCGCCTCAACTCTTTATTTAAAATGACAGATTTCTCTCAGTTACATTACATTACATACATTACTATTATTGCTACTTCTCTCGACACGGCTATCCTGACTATCACACGTCCTCGTGTGCATGGCTTAACACTAAATTGGCATCATATTTTGCTAATCTGAAACAAATTCGAAGTTACTCATTAACTTTAATCATGACATTTCTTTTCTTTTTTTTAAACCCTCAATACACTTTTTGTGTTTTTAAATGACAGTTTGACAGGATAATTCTTTCTCATTAGTAGATTGTAATCTTCTGCGCAAACCCGACCATTTGGCATTTACAATTTACCGCAACACAGTACAGGCTCTTGCCGCCACTTGCGACGATATGCACCTTTAGTGCCGAAATCTCTCATTAGATTAAACTTAACCTCTGTGTATGATGCCCTGTGCACCCCTCTTAGTTGTCAGATCTCAACTCATCTTCTGCGTCTGTTTCAACGCCATTCCTCTCTGGTAATTTTCGCAAGCTCTCATGTGAATACTTGTATGTTCTTTTATTAGTCAATGATTTCAACAGGTAAAGATCACCTTCTAGCAATTCTAATACAACAAACGGTCCCTTGAACTTGGGATCCAACTTCGTTTGATGCAGTTCTTCACTACTTACCAAGACATGATCGCCAATCCCATGTCTCACAATTTTTGCCTTATTTTAATCTACTCTACTCTTCTCATACTTTGCATTTTTATCCATATTCTCTTTAGCTTCTGCCCTAGCTTCCTAATCTATCCAAGGTTCAGATATTATGAGTAACATGCCCAAAGGTCTTGCCTGCTTTCCTATTAATAATTCTAAGGGGCTGAAATTAGTCACTCGATTAGTAGTACAATTCATAGCTAATTGGACATCTATCAATGCCACCTGCCAAAAGCGTTCGCTTGTCTCAACTGTTGTCAACATTCCTGTCCTTTCTATTCGCTCCACTTGGCCGTTTGCCCTGCTTGCCCCGGTTGCGATTTAATGTAACTCAATTTTATTTGATGAACAGAAATCACGCAATCGACCACTGGCATAGCTCCTACCTTGATCTGCAATAATACTGCTAGGAACCCCAAAAAGTGATATACCTGACTTTACTGCGTTGATACAATTTTCGGAATCCAAATATAAATATAAATTCAGTGTGTGATATAGGTAAACATACTTGGTGAATGCGTTTACTTGTACTATGATATACTCCTTTAAGTCATTTTTTCCGCTCAGCTTCCCACTAATATCAATATGTACGGTATGCTAGGAAATTTCTATCTTGGGAATGGGTTGCAGTTCCATTTGTACTTTGCCTGTTTGGAGTGTTTGGAGAGCTTACAGGTTATACAGTTTTCCACAAACTTACTGACATACTTCGACATACTTTCAAATCAATATTGTTCATATACCTTGTTTAGAGCCTTCTGCCATCCAAGTTGCATTATAGCCTCATGTACATGATTAATGACCGACCACCTAAAGGCTCTTGGAACCACTGGTAAGTAACGAGTCCTGCCAGTTCTCTGAATTTTGTGATACAACCGGCTCTACTTTCATAAGTTGTAGGTCTGTCAACTTGCATCTCTCCTTTATTCATTTATGTGATGATATCAACTATACCTAAGTCTCTCTGCAGTTCAGCAATTAGCCACTTATCCATTATCACTGCCAAGACAACGCGAACTAAAATTACTTTGTTTATCGTTTTCGAGGCTTCTGGTGTACCATTTGAGTCCCCTTACTATGTTCACTTTAAAATCGAATAGGTAATAACGACAATCGGTGTACAAGTGGTGTAAGTTCTGCCTTGGTACGACTCACTTTTAAGGAATTGAAGTCAGCATAGACGACGAACTTTCTACTATACAGATAATGTTGAAAATCTTTTATAGCATTAAAATATATATCACTAGTTCTCTAGTTCATATGAATGATATTTTGATTCTAAAGCCGATGTTCATTATCAATCCTGTGAAGAAGCATTGCACCATAGTCATCCGCACTGGCGTCTGTATGCAATACCATCGGAAGCTCAGGGTTGAATATGGTCCACACCGGGTCACTTGTCAAGTCACAAGTCAATAATGTTATACGAAAATTTTCATGATTCTCCCTTCAAAGAAATCCATATACTTTAGAAGCTGATACAATGGTTTCATCTGTTTAGAGAATCATGGAACAAATTGTCTGACTGAAATATGAAGCCATACATAAAAGTTGTCTTAACTTCGTGGATGTATTTGGAGGACTTAATGCGGATAGAGCATTTACTTTTTCAGGATTGGGATTAATTTCACCATCTTTAACCATTCTTTCACCGCACACTCAGTAGTTGTGATGTTAATATTGTTTGTTAGTTGAAGTGTGTTTGCTTTGCTATTTATTGCCCTGTTTTGTTCAGTTATGTCAAGACTTGTGTTAGCTAATTTAATAACAAAGGAACACAAAATTGAACCTTGTAAAATTTCCACAACCTATTATTAGTAGCAAAAGTCCAAAACCATCTTTTCCCTCACGTACAGGTTCCGCGGTATAGCTACTTAAACAAAAAACGGATATCTGCCGTCATTTTAATAGAATTGGACTGGAAGACATCGCCCTGCACTATGAAATGTAAAGTTCATATAATTATAAAATTAATAGACGCATATATGACCATGAACAGCACGTGGAAGTTTTTTTTTAAATATCTATGCTCCAATCTTCACGGGATTTTTTATTGACCGACTGTCAATTTGTGCCGGATGCAACAAGCACAAACTTTTTTGAAGGCCAGATGTTTATATTGAATATATGCTGGTGGAAGAAAAGCACAATGAAGGAATCCACGTCAAAAGCTGGGAGCTAATTCCATTTTTCTGCCGATGTAAGCTGTTAATTATTCGATTATCAATATTAATATGGGTAGAAGTGACCTAGGAAACTGAAATAGCAAACAAATAATTTTGAGGCCTTGACGTCGTAGTGAAATATCGATAATTATCCAGAAAAATCTCATCATACAACCTTTTCGCTGAACAGCGCTTTAAATATATTTTAATAAAGTGTACGTGGAAGCACTGGGTGTCTGGTCATCCAGTACTCGAAGCATTTCCTCTTTTGGCCGATGAGTGCGTTTGAATTCCAATTCTTGCAGTCACAGTCACAAGCGTGCGATACCTTGCGAGTCGTCACAGCATAAAAATCAGTCACAATAGCATAGCTTGAGAAGCAACATTAATATTTCTGAATCTGCTTCAAGTAAATAGTATATATAAAGGAAAGTCAGATTTAGTTATGTTACGTAGTTTGGGGTGTTTCGGTGAAGGATAAGGATACGCCTGCTGCATACATCCGTGTGTAATACCGTGCTGGATTTTAAAGAGGTAATACAGGTGATAGTGTCCTTAAAGTTAAAGATTGCTTTGCTTCGCATAAGAAATCTTGACTTTTTCAGAAGCTCATTCAAAGTTGCTGTCATGCTAATTTTCTTGGCGAAAATAATCTTGTAATACTGAGAATTCTGCGTTCATCAGCATCGTTTTTTTTTTATTTTTTTTTTTTTATTTGAATTTATATAGACGTTTTTGAATAGATGTTCAGATGTACTACCATATTAGTGTTTCTTAACAATTTTAGACCCAAATTTTAACATAAATCGCAACGCGGCCTTCATATCCAAAACAATCAGCCCTGTTCATAAAATATCACGTGAGGAGTTATATAACTCCACACAAATGCCAGCAGCATTAACAGCAGATGGCCGTTGGCTTACCAGGTATGTGGAGAATTTGTGGGAACCAGCGGTACGGGAACCAGCGGTACGGGAACCAGCGGTACGGGAACCAGCGGTACGGAAGCATTAGGCAGGACTCCGGTTTAAAGCTGCGCATGAAGGACAAATGGTTCAAATAGGAGCCATGGACTTTGGACCCGTAATGGAGGAATTCAGCGGACTGTGCGCAAAAGGGAAATAACGGTTCCCGGAGGCCCTATATAAATCCGCAGGACACTGGCAGCTGGAGCATCAGTCGATCACGAGGAGTAAAAGCATTAAGATCAGATATCAAAGTGAATAGTCAAACAACCAAGCAAACTACAAGGGGGCCGGAACTATTAGAGTCGTGGGAGCCTACAAGGAGCAAGATCGCTACGTCAAGACGTTAGGTATTGGGAAACTAGGAATCTCCGAATTGAGTAGTTTAGGTCCAGAGGGCATCACACGGCTAGGTCAAGGCAATATATTTATTCCTGTCAAAGAAATTCTGGCGTTACGCCTGTAGAGTTTGTCGGAGTTTGAGTAGTGAAGGCCGACGACTAAAATTCGTGAGCTCGAGGGTAAGCCTGTCTAAATCCAGTGTGACTCGCCCCAAGCATTACTTGGCGTGCCCAGGCGTGAGCCCCGTGCGTCCAGTGGAATTGAGCACGTCCTGGCTCGATCATCCAGAAGGGTAAGCGGTCATCAGTACGGTCTCGAGTGGAGCTTTCTACAAGGGCTTACGGTTCCAGCTCGTGAACTTCGATAGCGGCGTGTCCGAACCCCGAATATAACGAGCCAGAAGGGAAAGCGGTCGATCAGTACGGTCTCAAGTGTATTTTTCCAGGAGAGCGTACGGTTCCAACCCGTGAAGTCCCGGATCGGCGTTTGCCATAGACGCCGATTACCAGAAGCCACACTACGTCCACACAGCCATCAGCAAGAATGACACCACATCGCGACAACCACGCAAGACAGAGCGAGCCCCGCAGGAACATCACGGACGGTAAGCTTCAGGCTTGGGTGGAACATTCGGTTAGACTAGGCGCAGAAACGAAGTGGAGCGCGAGGCAGCTTCCTGGCGTTGGCCTTGATTGTTAGCGCGATCTGAGCAGAAACCCCATCCGGGACAGAGCAAGGGACAGGCGGTCGTTCGTCTTCCCTATCAAGCGAGCAAGTATCTTCAGGGAGCTACAGGACTGGAGCACCAACGAGGCGAGAGGAAATCGAGGCAACTAGAAACGTCGAAGACATTGAGGGCCACAAGTGGCGATATCGAGGCCACCCAAGTTACCAAGCCGCCCGTAATAATACACCCGGGTTTATTGGGTTTATTACCCATTTCGAACACGTGAATTCTGTGCTTTTTCACTGAGCTACTGGGTGGTCACGTTTATATACATTTGGTGGGACGAACTCACACAATCCACTGAGCTAGCCGCACTTATCTCTTAGCGAGCAGAACGTACAAAATCAGTTCGTTACAATCCTTCACATGGAAATAATCAAAAAAAATATTTAGTATTTCGATACATTTCGAAAACACAGATAACAATAACAATAATCTGCCATACCTAAATTCATATTTTTTCTTAAAAGTGAAGTTATGCTTTCCAACCTAAATTTTTTGCATTTTAAAATTTCTTCTTACCTTTTTTGTACCTTCTACAATTTTTTAACACAATACCCAACTAGATGCCAGAAATTGTAATATTGCTTATACGACAAACACATTAACATCTAGTGTTCTAATATGAAAGTGGAAAAAAAGTCGCATGCATTTCATTAGAAAGTTTGCGAAAATTAAAATATTTGCTCAACGCCGTTTCGTGGGATCCATCGGTCTGCAGTCCTTTTTGCTTCTTTCGCCCAAAAGTTTTAAAGAAAAAGTATTACGACTAAAAAACTTTAATTTGCTTAGTTTTTTATTGTCTAGGTGTAAATAAATAATTTAAGGAACTTGTCTTGCTTAATCACTAATTATAAATAAAATGTATACATACTTGTGTATTCGAATACATTGATCATGGTGACCTTGGGTGGCTATCATAACATCTGCTTCGTCTAATACAAAAACAGTAATTTTTTTCATCTCGAAAAGGCGAAATTTTAAGCCCCAGTCTAAAAGTTTTCCCGGGGTCCCAATGAGAATGTGTTCCTCAATTTTCTTATTGCGATCAACTAAATTTTTTTTAACAAAAGAAGACGTTTATAGAAATTCATTAAATTTATAAAAGGTACATACCTTCTTCACCTCGGACGGCAAATCTCAGCTTTATTTCCGGACAGAACTGCCCCATACGTGCAGCAACTTCACCAGTTTGAATGGCCAACTCATACGTAGGGGATAAGCAAAGCACCTAAAAAACATTTATAAATTAGAAAAATCTTGAGTAATATTGAAAGTTAGAAGTATAGATAATCTAAATGTCGAAATTAGCCACATTTTCAAGATATATTTTCTGTAAACTCACATTATATTTGTATTCCTCTGGTACGCAATAAGTTAATAACAAATTATAATTATAGTACAGCCGGATCGGACAACTATATCTTATAGCTCCCATAGGAACTATCGGGGATAAAATTAAAAAAAAAAATTATATCATTGGTGTTTTTTAACATATACCTTTCTAAGCTTGGATATAACATTTTTAAATTCGTTCTGAATTTCGAATTAAATTTTATCAAAATCGGACGACTATATCATATATCTGCCATAAAAACGATCGGAAAATTAGTCGGAAAACATGAAATAAAAATTATATCTTTGGTTTTTTTTAACATATAACTTTATTAGCTTAAAAATAACATATTATAATTAGTTCTGAATTTCGAAATAAATTTTATTAAAATCGGACGACTATATCATATAGCTGCCGTAGGAACGACCGGAAAATTGGTCAGAAAACATGAAATAAAAATTATATCTTTGATTTTTTTGACATATAACTTTATAAGCTTGAAAATTACTTTTTTAATTAGTTCTGAATTTCGAATTAAATTTTATTAAGATCGGACGACTATATTATATAGCTGTCATAGGTACGATCGGATAATTGGTGGGAAATAATATGAAACAAATTATAGCTTTGGGGCTTATGACATAATTATCTTATAATATTGGGAATAAAAATGTTTATATTTTTACGAATTTCGAATTCAATTTATTATAATTATTGAATATTTTTTATAACTGGAAGGGTATACAAACTTCGGCTTGCCGAAGTTAACTTCCTTTCTTGTCTTAGAATATTGTTATTATCATTATGCTTTATATTATAAAGCACAAAAATGGGATCGCAACAGTAGTGCTATGTAAAGCTTTCGAGTATGCCTATGATTGCAGCACGAGAAGGTGGCTTGTAGTTCGGTTATTATATTAATTGCTGCAGTTTTGCTTGTAGTTGTAGTATCCCCGAATTCTTTTTTCTGAATGGGAATTACGTAAGACTCGTCTAAGGTAGGAAATCAAGAAACAAAGCATATGCGCACAGTGCAGCTTTGCACATAATTAGAACCAATAGGTGCTGTAACGTAAATAAAAAACATTCTATCTAGAATAAAGCTCCCTGTGAAAGGGGTTGAAAAAATGCTGTTTGCATGGGCTGTATAGTAGTTTCGAAAAAATCCATTCAATTGATTTTTACGGATCGGTGCGAAAAGGGATTGGTCATATCATTGACCAATTTCAATAAGGAATTATGAGCGAAACAACGAAATAATTTAATATTTGTATATTTGTTTGTTTAATTTTTTTTTTAATTCGAAATTTAAATTTAAATTCGAAAAATTTTTACAGAGTTACGCAGGTTTTAAAGGTAGGGAAAAACAACATATTGAACAAATTACTGAATTCAATCTTGGCTCACGCTCGCTCGAAGACGAAGGTCGTGAAGGATGTCAAAAATTGTCGTTGCGCCAGAGAACCCTAATGCCCTTCGTGAACTGATCATGCAAGATCGTCATGTGACTTATTGTGAGATAAAGGCATTATTGAGCATTTCTTTCACCAGCGTACATTCAATGTACCGAGCTCCAACACATCCGCTCATCAATATTTTTAACCTGAAAATATGTCGAATTGATAGGTCAGCAATGACTACAACAATGAAATGACTACCTTTCTGTTTCACACATGTACAGAAAAAATAGTGGAGTAGAAAAAGTGGTTCGACTATTAGATGCAAAAGTGTACAAATCTTGCTAGAGAGCACCGACAAAAACACTAAAAACCATTAATGATAATATTTGAATTTGGGTAGTATAAGCCATAAAAAATTTTATTGTTTGGTTTAAAAAAAATTTTCACCATGCAACAAAAAGGTAACAAAAAAACATTTTATTTACAGTTTCGACCGAGTTTTTAATGTATTAAAGTACGCCTCAATCTTTTTTGAATTTGTTGCCAAAATAATAATATCAGATGTTGCAGCACATTGTTTCATAACCTCAAATCTATTTAACATGCGAAAGAGTTACTCTCCACTTCACCACGATTTCGAATAAACATAGTATAAAGCGTAGGTTTATTAGCCAAAAGAAGTATGACGGTGCTTGAGTATGACGGTAGTATGAATTCCAGTGAGGTCCCTGTAACGTATATATCAAGACGTTTTTCGGCACACTCCGGTCTATTCCATGTGATACACCTCAGTAACACTGATTGGAGATAAAAAAAAAATTTTTAAATCCTGCCATTCAAATATCTAGGGCTTTAATAAAATCAGCCAGTCAAAAATTTCTTGAATCCATTTCTGATAAATGAAGTAAGCTCCAAAAGGTTTGTTGTCGCTGACCTACGTTTTATAAATCCGTGTTGGAAAGAAGTATGGTGGAATGTGATCCGGAAATTCTAAACTTTTTATAGAGTCTAGACATCAACTGTTTTAGTCGTGTGAACTCTAAAACCACGGGGGTTTACCTATAATAGGTAGGAACGGATTTTAGAGCATGAGTGAAAATAATACCAATTAAAGCAAGACATAATCTTGTTTGCTATACGAATTTAAATATTCCGTTGGCTGACTTCCAACTCCGTTTTTTACTCGTGTCGTTAGTCTGCTAAAGCGTTGCGTAATGCGAGAATTCGGGAAACGTAATTGCGAAGGTTTCGACTATACAACAAAAAAATTGCCTGGAAACAAAGAAAAAATCCAGTAAACGTCTTAACATATTTTGAACAATCACGCTTTAGATATTTAACCTACACAAAATTATTAACTGATCCCTATGTGACTAGCGGACTGGTGATTCGCATATATTTAGAATGGCTCCCCAATATAGAAACATGTTATGTACGAGGTGTGTTCAAAAAGTAAGGTGACTTTTCAAATTTCGCGGGCAACATATTTTCGATTATCGATTTTTTTGTTTTGTTATGTTGGTACACTCTTCCCTAACATCTGTACCAAGTTTCAATTGAATTCCCTTTTTTGTTTAGTTGTGAGAGGCGTAAAGGTAACAAGTTGTTTTGCGTGCTCAGCGATTTTTTGCTATCGAAAAATATGGATCAAAGGATTTGCATCAAATTTTGTGTAAAAAATAAAAGTGCTTCGAAACACTTGAAATGTTGACAGTGGCATACGGTGAAACTGTTCTGAGTAAAAAAATGTTTACAAGTGGTATAAACTCTTCCAAGATGGCCGGGAAGATGCCAATGACGAGCCTCGCTCTGGACGCCCAAGCACTCAACAACTGATGAAAACGTTCAAGCAGTGAAGAAAATTGTTTTGGAAAATCGTCGAATCACTATCAGAGAGGTTGCTGAAGATGTCGGTATATCGCTTGGCTCATGCCATGAAATTCTTTCAAACATTTTGGGCATGAGCCGTGTGTCAGCGAAGTTTGTTCAAAAATTGCTGAGTTTTGGCCAAAAGAACCGTCGCATGAGCATCGCTCAAGAGCTGTTGGATGACGTCAACGACGACCCAGATTTACTCAAAAGGGTCATAACTGGTGACGAATCATGGGTATATGGTTATGATATCGAAACCAAAGCCCAATCGTCACAATGAAAGAGCCCAGGTGAGCCAAGACCGAAAAAAGCACGCCAAGTTCGATCAAATGTCAAAGTTTTGATCACTGTATTCTTTGATTACCATGGCGTGGTGCATCAGGAGTTCTTACCATATGGTCGTACGGTCAATAAACAGTATTATCTGGAAGTTATGCGCCGTTTGCGAGAAGCAATACGAAAGAAACGTCCAGAATTGTGGAAAAACAATTCATGGCTTTTGCATCAGATAATGCCCCTGCTCACTCATCTTTGCTTGTGGGAGATTTTTTGGCCAAAAACAACACCACAATAATGCCTCAGCCACCATATTCACCGGATTTGGACCCATGTGACTTTTTCTTGTTCCCAAGACTAAAGAGACCTATGAAAGGACGGAGATTTGCAACGATTGAAGAGATAAAGACTGCATCGCTGGAGGAGCTCAAGGCTATACCTAAAAGTGCTTATGGGAAGTGCTTTGAGGATTGGAAAAACCGTTGGCATAAGTGTATTGTATCTGAGGGGGATTACTTTGAAGGGGACAACATTAATATTGATAAATAAATTAATAGTTTTTCTTGAAAATACAAAGTCACCTTACTTTTTGAAAACACATCGTATATGTAAGATAGTTTACTTCCTTCCTCGAGAATTAGTACTTGAGTCGAACTTTCTTGGAAAGTATACTAAAGTCATCAACATGCGTTATCCTGTAATACTTTGCACTCAAAGCTATTTAAGTTTAATTTAATATCAGTAATGACTCTTCGTGTCGTCAATCAACTTTGGATCCACTTAAAAAGATCACATAGAAAACCTAAAAGGTCAAATTTCCGGACAAGAATCAGGTGCTTTACAGAATCAAACGAATTACTGAAATCAGTGTTAGTTATATAGGTCTGATGATTTTTTCTAAAACCACTTATTACAAATGAAGTAAATACCAAGAGGATGGTTATCGTTGATCTATGTTTTATAAATCCGTGTTAACAAGAGGTAATAAGGGACCTACAACTGCGTTGCAAATGGGGCGTAATAATGTTTTTCGGTATAACAAACGACTCCTTCCATCTGTAAAATCTGACGTTTTTCAAGAAAAAGTAAAAAGTTTGTGCAATGGTATACACAAAGTTTTAGCGTAATACCTGAGCACACCTCCAGGACCCAGAAAGTAGACTTTGCAAAACTAAAGTGAGCTTTCACTTATAACACGACAAGCAATAATGTTAGATTTAGGCACGTCATATGGGTAAGACAGATCTGGAGGACTTGATGTTAAATAGGTGGTTTGGAAAAACTGTGCAAAAAGATCGGCTATGGCCTGATCAGTGTTTGCGTCCGAATTGTCAAATTTAAGTGATAATGTACTTGTAGATTTACGCTTTGTGTTAACAAAATCATACAACTTTTTTGGATCCTTTGTAAAATGGATTTTGTAACGAGCTAAAAAGTTTTTAAAACACTGAGCGCTAGGCACGGCAAAATCAGACCGAACACTTGAGTTTCGGGAAAAGGCAGCCTGTGAACCGGAAGCTCTAAACTTTTTGTAGTCTTGACTTTACATTTATAAGGCGTGTCAACTCTTTATTAAACCACGGAGGTTGGTTTAAAGTGTTAGGAAAATACATAGGAACGCATGTATAAAAATTGCGTTTACATTTATAAGGCGTGTCAACTCTTTATTAAGCCACGGAGGTTGGTATAAAGTATTAGGAAAATTCATAGGAACGCATGTATCTAAAATTGCGTTTAACACCTTCAGTTATTTCAATACATAGGTACAGATTTGACCAATCCGAGCAACCTATAAGGTTATTAATGAGTGTAAAGTTTGCTCTACGAAAGCAGGGGATACGTTTAGATGCCTTTATCGATAGTTCATGCATTTTTTTAACCGTGTCAATAGTCAGCATTGGGTGATAAGGCTTTTCTGGTTAAGTAGTAACACAGATTATAACTAAGCAAAAACAATCCGTAGTGGAAACTAAGCACAGTCCAGTTATTATCATAATAAATTTAGAAAATGGAAAAACTTTTGAACTAAGACCATCCGGTTTTAACCAGGTTTTTGTTAATACAATAACATGGGAAGACAAAAAAAAACTATCAATTAGAAGAGCTTATTATCTCATAATTTCCGATTGTTTTTATGGCAGATTTATGATATAAAGTCGTCTGATTTTGATAAAATATAATTTGAAATTCAAAACCAATTAAAAAATGTTATTTCCAAGCGTAGGAGGTTATATGTTAAAAAACAATGAAGATATCATTTTTTCATATTATTTTACTACTAATTTTCCGATCGTTCCTATGTTAGCTACATGATAATACTCTGGGCAAAAAGTAAGGTGAATTTTTAATTTGAAATTCGCGGGCTTAGGATGGCAGACTAGTTTTTCTTTTCTTGAGTTGGTAGGACTGTTGATGACATCTGGCGGTAATATCATGTAAATGTCAGCATCAGTACTATATTTGCGCTTGTGTTTACCAAACTATCAAGAGTGCATTTGTCGATTTTTACAATGTCTGATTTAATTGAGCAGAGAAGTGCCATTAAATTTTGTTTGCGGAATGAAACGTTGCTGCGGAAACGTTGAGGATGTAGCGAAAGGCAGTGGTAAGTGGTACAAAGACTTCAATGAGGGTCGGGAACGTGTTGATGACTTGAAGCGCTCCGGACGACCATTGACGTCAACAGATGACCAACACGTCAATGATGTGAAATGGTTTTCACAGATCCTTCTGATTTTCCGAACATATAATGTAAGGTTCCTAACAGTCAACCACTGACATAGTGCTCAAAATTTCAAGCAAAAAAGTCATAGCGTTGATGTGTGTGAAACAATGCTTTCTGCTGATAGTCAGAAATGCATAATCTTGAGCGATGAGACTTAGACCTATGCTTACGAGCCTGAAACAACAACAGACCAATCAAGAGAATATTGTGCTAAAGGCGAGGCCAGACCGAAAAGAGCACGTCAAAGTAGTTCAAAAATCAAGGTTATGATTTTTTTTTAAATTCTCGTGCTGTGGTGTACTATGAATTCGTTTCACCTTGAGCGTTATGCGTCGTTTGCATAAAGCAATTTGGCGAAAAAGACCAGAGTTATGGGCCAACAACTCTTGCTTTTTGCATCACGTTCTTCGTGACCATTTCGCCAAGAAACCGACGCATATAGTTCCGCAACCACCGTATTCTGGCAATTCCCAAAACTCAAAAGACCACTCCGGGGAACGCGTTTCGAGTCGATTGAAGAGATAAAAGCGGAATCGACAAGGGCTTTACCGGAAAGGGACTATTTGAACTGTTTCGATGATTTGAAAAAACGTTAGCTAAGTGTATTTTATCGGGAGGGGATTACTTTAAAGGGGATGAAATTGATTCAAGAGAATAAATAAAGAATTTTCACTTTACAAACAAATTCACCTTACTTTTTGCCCACAGTAGTATAGTCGTCCCATTTTCATAAAATTTGATTCGAAATTTTAACCAATATGTTAAAAAACACCAAAGATATAATTTTTTTTTAATTTTTTCTTCGATAGTTCCTATATTATATAGTTGTCCGATCCGGCTGGTTCCGACATATATACTACCTACAATAGAAAGAGGACTTAGGAAAGTTTCAGCCCGGTAGCTTTAAAACTGAGAGACTAGTTTACGTAGAAACGGACGGACATACGGCTATGGCTAGATCGACTCGTCTAGTAACGCTGATAAAGAATATATGTACTATTTGGGGTCGGAAACGTCTCCTTCACTGCGATGCAAACTTCTGAATGAAATCATTGTACCCTCTCCAAGGGTATAAAAATCAGACCACTATATCATATAGCTGCCAAAGCAAAGATCGTATAATTAATGTCAAAATAATAATTTTCAGTAAACATAACAACAAATCGTTTTTCAGTTCTGTATACAGTATCTTAACAAGGAAAGGGGCCCGCTTCAGCCAATTATTTCAGGTTCTCGCTTTCAAGAATATTTAATTGTATGTAAACTAAACTTCAGAAAGTGTTTATATTTAGTCAAATAAACAAGCATTATACGTCACAAAAGTCGATTTAAAAACTTTTGTATACCTCGTTAAGAGGTGTTTTTGATCGATAACGGAAGTTTTTTGTATACCCTTGCATAATAGCAATTAGATGTGAGGTTGGAAAAAATACCCATGTGCTTTTTCTTCTTCACCAACAGACAGAGTTATTATACCCTTGCAGAGGGTATATTGATTTCAGTCAGAAGTTTGCAACGCAGTGAAAGAGATGTTTCGGAACCCATAAAGTATATATACATATTATTGATAAGTATCGCCAGACTAGTCGATCTAGCCAAGTCCGTCTGTCCGTTTCGACGCAAACTAGGCTGTAGGTTTTGAAACTTTCTGGATGAACCTTCGTAAAGGTCATATTTATATTGCAGTTTATACGACATGTCGAAAAGAGCCAAATCAAACAACTATATCGCATTTTAAAAAATATTTAAAAAATTTTAAAAATATATAATGTTGGTGTTCCTTTAAATATTAACCTCTACTCTTATATTGTTTTAGAATGTTGAAAAAATTATTTAATAAAATGAGACAGCTGGCATAGAAACGATCGAATAATTAATGTCAAAATATTACAAATTCCTTTCTTTTCCGGCAAACATATACATAGGTAGTAAATTTTAATGAGCCTTAATATTTTTTATTTAAATTTTTAAGTTTTCTGAAAATTGGAAGGTATAGAGAATTCAGCTTGTGCAGTTAGTTTCCATCATTGATTTGATAATCAATTTAAAAGTGTGATTTCCATTTGTTCCATTAGTCGATGAAAAACTTATAAATGCTTCCTCTTTTATTAAAATTACTGTTGCACAGTTTTGGGCATTCAAGTAAGTAATGAAATGCTTTTCATATTGAGGAGAAAGGGGTTGTTTTTTCTATTGCCTAATATCTTCCAAACCGTAATTTTTATGACAAAAAGTGTTATATTATTAGTTGACTAAACACAGATATTTAAAAAGAAATCGTTTGATTCAATTTTGAGGAAATAAACAAACAATTATTAAAAAAAATTTTTTTTATAAATCTTTTAAAATCAGAAAATTGTTTTAAGAAGAGTATTTAGCAAATTCAATTATTCAAAAGTTTTTGATTTCGAGCTACTTTTGAAGCATAAGACCCTAAAACAAAACGAGATGCATACAAACCCACAAACAAAGGGACAAACTCTTGTAGTTGGGGAAAAAATCTTATATTCCCAACGATTCCAGCTCCAGTTTTCAAATTTTCACTCTCACTCCTTTACCGCGTTTTCTTCCAAATAAATTGTTATATCTAACGTCTTGTCATGGAATCTTTTTCTGCAGTTATATATAGTAGTTGTCTTCGCACACTCTCTGGTGCGCTTTGCCCCTACGTGTATTGCCGTCCACAGTGATTGTATCTACTGGAACGACTTGAAAATATAAACTTTCTTGTTATATTAGTTTTTTGATAACCATACGAGACCCTATACAACTTTATGATATAGTCCGATTTTGATCAAATTTAATTCGAAATTTAAAACCAGACAAAAAATGTTATTTCCAGCTTAGGAGGTTATATGTTAAAAAAAAACCAAAGATATAATTTTTCCATATTCTTTTAGCATTAATATTCCGACTGTTAATATATTAAAATACACCGAAAATATAATTTTTTTTAAATTTTTTCCCCGATAGTTCCTATGGCAGCTATAAGTTATAGTTGTCCGATCCGGATGTTTCCGACTTATATACTACTTGCAACAGAAAGAAGACTCTTGGGAAAGTTTCAGCCCGATAGCTTTTTAACTGAGAGACTAGTTTGCGTAGAAACGGACGGACAGACGAACATGGCTAGATCGACTCGTCTAGTGACGCTGATCAAGAATATATATTCTTTATGGGGTCGGAAACGTCTCCCTCAATGCGTTGCAAACTTCTGATTGAAATCATTAAATCCTCCGCAAGGGTATAAAAATCGATTCTAAGTAGCTTAGGGGCAATCTTGAGAGTTGTTGCTGCTCTGCTTGTATATACCTGTCTTTCTTGCACTATAAGGCCTTAAATCATTAAATCATTTTTTTTTTAATATCACTGCAGTCAGCAAGATGGTGTTACTAAAGTTGATTATTTGGTATAACTGCAAGGGTATAAAAACTTGGGCTTGCCGAAGTTAAATTCCTTTCTTGCTTTCATTAGCTTTTAATTTTTAAATTCATTGTCTGATTTAACATTACATGGATATTAATTTTTCAACATCTTTGAAAATATTGGAAATAGACGGGTTTTAGCGTAATTTTCAATATTTTACCTAATTGGCGGGATAAATATGAAAAAAGTATAAAAATCTCTTCTAGTTAAACTTTAAAAAATTTAGAAAGTAGTTATGGTCAACTAACTTTTTTCTAAAGTGATTTAACAAAATAAATTTTTTTTTAAGCTACACTATTAACAAGAAAGGAAGTTAACTTCGGTAAGCCGAAATTTATATACCCTTGCAGTTGTAAAAAATAATCAATAATTTTATTAAATTGAATTCGAACTTCTTAAAAATATAAAAATTTATATTCCCAATACTATAAGATAATATATTAAAAAGCCCCAAAGCTATAATTTGTTTCATATTATTTCCCATCAATTATACGATCGTTTCTATGATAGCTATAGTCTATATAGTCGTCCGATTTTAATAAAATTTCATTAGAAATTCAGAACTAATTAAAAAATTTTATTTTCAAGCTTTTAAGGTTATATGTTAAAAAACACAAAAGATAAAATTTGTATTTCATGTTTTTCGACTAAATTTTCGGACGTTCCTATGGCAGCTTTATGATATAGTCGTCCGATTTTGATAAAATTTAATTCGAAATTCAAAACTAATAAAAAATGCTATATCCAAGCTTAGAAAGGTATATGTTAAAAAACACCAAAGATTTAATTATTTTTAAATTTTATTATATATAGTTCCTATGGGAGCTATAAGATATAGTTGTCCGATCCGGCTGGTTCCGACTTATATACCACCGCAATAGAAAGAAGACTTTTGGGAAAGTTTCAGCCCGATAGCTTTAAAGCTGAGAGACTAGTTTGCGTAGAAACGGACGGAGAGACGGACAGACGTCTAGTGACGATGATCAAGAATATATATACTTTATGGGGTCGGAAACGTTTCCTTTACTGCGTTGCAAACTTCTGACTAAAATCTTTATACCCTATGCAAGGGTATTTTTATATACAACTTTCCAGAAATATTTTTTCACAACCTACAATAAAAATTCAAAAAATATTTTGCTTTTGCAAATAAATATTTTATCAAAATACGTTATTCCGAAGTATTCTGGAAAAAAGTTCGGATAACATTTACAGAGATCGACAAATTTTTAATTACATTTTTATAGTCAAGAGCATCCGAAAATATAAAAAGTCGATTATCGAAACATGTTGGAATGAAATTAGGCTTAGCAGCAAAAAGCTCGTGCTAGAAGATTAGCTTTAAATATCAGTACACTTCACTGCCTCGTTTGAATCAACGAGCAATTGACAAAATTTTTGTGATTTTTATCAACTCTATTTGAAATTGTATAGTGTCTTAAAAAAGACAAAAGGACATGACAATTAGGGAATAAAATAATAGCTGTGAGACTGGTTTGCGTAGATCGGACAGACAGACAGATAACGCTAACGCTAATACCCGTCACTCAGCATTATGATAAAAAATTATTAAACGTTAAGTTAAAATGTTAAGATGACTGCTTTAAAATTGGAAAAGTTAGTCGAAAACTAACGGACAAACTGAATGACATGCAGCGTTGTAAATTTATTGCCCGAGTTTCGGTCCTTTTACTAACTTTTTATGCTTTTCAACACTAGGTAGCGATCTTCCTTCTTCTTTTTTTTCACCATGTAAATAGTCTGATTGGAGAGAGTGTATATGTCTTCATAAAAAAGATTGTAACAGCTTTTTAGTTGCGAAAAAAGTTTCCCTTGAGAATCTCTTTTGGATTCCGGAGAGACATGTCAGCTTGCACGGAGAAAAACAAGGGACGCCCCATATAAAAAATTGTATAGGATGTCCGCTTTTTCCCTTGGGGAAATGCAAAGGGAACTTTTTTGAAGTGCTTTCGCATTTCCCTGCTCCTTAAACTCTTTTGCTGTATGGCCTGCTCCCTGCAAGGAAAACGTCCCAGGAAATTTCGGAATTTCGGAAATTTTCGAATAAATTTTCTCCTATTAAAATATTGAAGTAAAAATACATACATACTTGTTTGGATTTACATTTTGCTTTATTCATTTAAATTGTTTAATTTAATTTTTCTGTCGAATTACAGTTATTGTTCGCAAATCTAGTTTTTTGTTTTGTCAATTTGTTTTATACTTCCGTCATCGCCTTTCTTAAACATTGGCCCAGGTGCTTCGAATCCAACGCTTCTGAAAAAATGTGTTTTACTTGTATATTTACCTTTTCGAACTGCGCAAAGCCCTTTCCGGGATTTGTATTGGCACAAAAAATTTCATCATGACATCTCGGGTAACGTCTACAGAATTTTCTAGATTGTGTTGTAAAACCTATAAAACATCTTAAAAAGGGACGTACTTTAAAGTTTATAGGTAGCACTTACCTGACTTTAATGTTTTCAAAAAATATCACAATTATTTATAAACCAAAATGTGTCGCAGCGCACAATTTAAAGACCCTGCTGCTTCTTCTTGCATAACTCAAACAGAATACACCAGGTCTTCATCTTCTTTTGGTTTCTTTCTGAACATAATGGGGAGACGTAAGAAAAAAGGCCGGTCGAAAATCGTTTAAACACGGCTGCAAAGATTATTTTCTTATGGTGCTTTTTTGCGCCACTTCCCCTGGAAATCTTTGGCTTTAGGTGATCGCCGCTTCTCCGAGCATCTTTGCCGTCACTTCCGCCAGATGACGAAGAGTTGGTCTGTTGGATTTTGGGAAGCGCGACCGTTCTCAGATAGACTAAACAAGCCATCACTCCCTGCAGTGAACGCCCAGTTAAAGTCGAATGTTCCACCGGATCCGCTTGGCGCTGCCCTTGCTCGGTGATATCTTGCCTAACTGGGTCTTGGGATTTCAGGTTTCCGGTCCAATTCCTGTTTGATTATTGGGCAAACTGTCCGACGTAACCAGTTTAGTCCTCGCAAAAGTCACAGGGGTCTCGTCAATCGGGCACAACAACTAATCGAGACCACGTCAGGACTAGTGGGATATGCCGATACAGGACTCAAAGTATCTAATGGCTGCGCTTTCCAGACAACTGTCGGGAAATGAAAGCCACGTCAGGACCGGCAGAATACTCTTTACGATTTCTGGTGGAGATGGATCGCCTCTGATTGACCCAAGGTCAATCAGTAGTATCGGTTAACTCCACGTCAGGATCGACAGGATTCTCCTACTCAACTATTTGGCCAACCGTTCGACAAAGATAAAACGTCATTTGGCCGTAGTTCAGACTGCAAATATTTACACAAACACATGCATAAATACATTTTTCATTGTCTGGCTCCGTTGTCATTGCTTTTCTTCTAAGAAGGTTTTTGGGCGTTAGAGTAGGCGTGGCACACTAGCAATTTTTTGTCATTTAGGCGCTATGATCAGAGCAAAGAAGTGGCCCTGCGATATGAATTAATGCTTGTTGTTAATTTTAAAACAGGCAGGATCTTGTAGTAGGAGTTAGGTGATATAATCTATTATACTGTACTAAGAAACTCGGGTCTCTATACTTTACCATGAATACGATTCTGAATGAATGTCGCATCTAGCATAGTTCTACGGTTGGCTTATGAGAGTATTTTCAATTTAAAAAAGTAAGACAGTAAGACGGCAGTATTCGGATTAAATTGTTTGTTCCATTTCTATTTTAATTTTGAATAAACTAAAAATACTGGCTCTAAACGGTTAATGGGCTCCGCGCGTAACAAGCATTGCTTGGTGTCGTAAGGGCCACTTTTTGTACTGTCCTTAGTGCATTAACAATAAAAAAGGAAAAATTATACCAAACGAGCCTAACGCTTAGCAACCAGGCAAAGTACTTAGGTGTCATCCTTGATAAAAAATTCTACTGGACAGACAACATCATAGAATGCCCACGTAAAGTGGAGTTTCTCCCCCGTAAAAGTTAACTAAACACTGCATACATAGTCAGGCCCATTCTTCTCTACGGAAACATCGTGGCCTTCCCCAGAAAAGAATTGTAACCTTAAGATCCTTCACAAGGTCCATGGTCCAAGTATTGAATACAATCCTTGACCTGAAATTTTGGCCGCAAACACTGATCATAGCCATTCTTTTTGCACAGTTTTTTCAAACCATCTATTCAACATCAAGTCCTCCAGATCTGTGTTACCCATATGACATCTACATCCAACTTTATTGTTTGTCCTGTTATAAGTTAAAGCTCATTTCTTTTAGATTTGCAAAGGGTCAAACCAGTCTAAACCGGGTTCTGACGGAGTTCCTGGAAGTGTGCTAAGATATTGCGCTAAGACTTTGTGTAGACCATTGCAAAAACTTTTTACATTGTATTAAGAGGCGCTTCATAAAAAGGGGAGTCAATTGAACGCATGTAATAACAGAGTTATTTCAAAGCTTTCAGCTATACCGAAGCTCTTTGAGAACATGTTTACGCCCTTATCTCCTCTTGTCAACGCGGATTTATAAAACGTAGATCAACGCGAACCAACCTTTTAGAATTTACTTCATTTGTAATGCCTGTTTTTTAAAATCGTCAGACTTATGTAATTTACACTGATTTCAGTAAAACGTTCGATTTTGTAAAGCACCTGATTCTAGTCCGGAAATGGGACCTTTTATGTTTTCCAGGTGACATTCTTAGGTGGATCTTAAGTTATTTGAATGGCAGGACTCGAAGGTTTATTTTCAGAACCTCTTTTTCATCCATAATCCGAGCTACGTCCGGTGTACCACAACGAAGTCATATTGGCCCGCTCTAGTTTTAACGAAGTCACGTGCACTTATGTACGCAGATGACCTTGAGTTGTGTCTCCAATGTAATGATCCGCACAATGTTTAGCTTTAAAATCTGATCTCAATGCATTTCAAACATGGTGTATGGATAATGAATTAAATTTAAGTGGATCTAAGTGTAAACTAGTGACTTTATTTCGTGTCAGCCTTCACTATTCAATTTATACTTTGAGTGGATGTATGTTAGATAGGATAACGCATATTGATCCTAAACTTAAATTTTGTGATCACATTACTACCAAAGTAAATTCAACCAGAGGCGTGCTTGCATTTATCAAAAGGTGGTCGAAGGAATTCGATGATCCCTATGTCACAAAGGCCTTGTTTATTTCATTAGTCCGACCAATTCTTAAGTACTGCGCTCCTGTTTTGAGTTCCCAAAATGTGAAAAAAAAACTTAATATCTGCCTTACGAAGACTTACCTCGGAGAGAAGACGAGGACTACTATCCTACTCTAGTAGATTACTTTTTATTAACTTACCATCATTAGCTAACACTAGAACTATGCTTGTTATTTTGTTTATTAGAAATCTTATTTATGGTAATGTGGATAGTCCCGAGTTACTGGGTCGTCTGCATTTTAACGTGCCAAACAGATTCACCATAAACTATATTCCGCTAATATTAAATCATTGTATTTTCAATTATGGAATGCATGAACCTTTTAGAGTACTTTGCAATGATTATAATAATATCTTATACCGACTTACTGTCCTTAAATCAATAATACTAGCCTATTTAGCAACTAACTAGTTTTACTTTATGTATCTTGTCTATGCGTATTTTGACGCGTATTTTTAATTGTCTATTGTTATTGCCCTTTTCTTTGTCCGTGATTTCGTTTACTCGCCCTGAACTGTGAAGGGTTTCTCGCGTAACAAGCATTGCTTGGTGTCGTAAGAGCCACTTGTTTGTGCTGACCATAGTGCATTAACGTCCCATCCTTTTTCTACAAGAAACTTCAATTTTGATACTTATATTTACAAAACTTTGTACCTGAGGATGATTTAAACCAATGTTTACTCGGCTAAGCATAGCCAAGACAAACGCAGCTGTTTTGCCTGTTCCAGACTGACTCTGTGCTATCATATTTTGTGGAGGATCCGCAAGAAGAGTTGGTAAGGCAGTTTCTTGAATTTTCGATGGAGTATTAAATCCCATTGCATAAATTCCTTTTAAAAGGGAAGCTTTTCTATAAAATAATTATGGTTAAAGGGTGTAGACAAATATTTGTATTTGTACTTACAGATGAAGGGCCTCAAACGTTTTAATAGAGTGCAATGGTGAATTCGGATTTTTTTGTTGTATGTCGAGCGACAATTTGGTGTTTACCAGGCCCTTTCCTAAAATCTTTATTAAAAGACTTGTTTCAGCCGGACTAGAAAAAAGAAAGCAAATGATTTATTTCAAACGGAATCACTACAATTAAAATATAATAAATAAAACAATATCATCAATTAAAAGCATACGTATAATACGGAAACCGTACTGATAAATCCTAAATCTAAACTCAAATTTAACGATGGGTGTTGTAAACTGCAGCCTTTCGCTTTCCCGCTCTTGTTGTTTTTTTTTATACCCTAGCAGAGGGTATAATGATTTTAGTCAGAAGTTTGCAACGCAGTGAAAGCAACGTTTCCGACTTGTCTGTCCGTCTGTCTGTCCGTTTCTACGCAATCTAGTCTCGCAGTTTTTAAGCTATCGGGCAGCTGAAACTTTCCCAAAAGTCTTCTTTTTATTACAGGTGGTATACGAGGTATTTTCAAAAAGTAAGGTGACTTTGTATTTTCAAGAAAAACTATTAATTTATTTATCAATATTAATGTTGTCCCCTTCAAAGTAATCCCCCTCAGATACAATACACTTATGCCAACGGTTTTTCAAATCCTCAAAGCACTTCCCATAAGCACTTTTCGGTATAGCCTTGAGCTCTTTCAGCGATGCAGTCTTTATCTCTTCAATCGTTGCAAATCTCCGTCCTTTTATAGGTCTCTTTAGTCTTGGGAACAAAAAAAAGTCACATGGGGCCACATCCGGTGAATATGGTGGCTGAGGCATTATTGTGGTGTTGTTTTTGGCCAAAAAATCTCCCACAAGCAAAGATGAGTGAGCACGGGCATTATCTGATGCAAAAGCCATGAATTGTTTTTCCACAATTCTGGACGTTTCTTTCGTATTGCTTCTCGCAAACGGCGCATAACTTCCAGATAATACTGTTTATTGACCGTACGACCATATGGTAAGAACTCCTGATGCACCACGCCATGGTAATCGAAGAATACAGTGATCAAAACTTTGACATTTGATCGAACTTGGCGTGCTTTTTTCGGTCTTGGCTCATCTGGGCTCTTCTATTGTGACGATTGGGCTTTGGTTTCGATATCATAACCATATACCAATGATTCGTCACCAGTTATGAACCATTTGAGTAAATCTGGGTCGTCGTTGACGTCATCCAACAGCTCTTGAGCGATGCTCATGCGACGGTTCTTTTGGCCAAAATTCAGCAATTTTTGAACAAACTTCGCGATTGATGGCATGAGCCAAGCGATATACCGACATCTTCAGCAACTTCTCTGATAGTGACTCGACGATTTTCTAAAACAATTTTCTTCACTGCTTGAACTTTTCATCAGTTGTTGACGTGCTTGGGCGTCCAGAGCGAGGCTTGTCATTGGCATCTTCCCGGCCATCTTGGAAGAGTTTATACCACTTGTAAACATTTTTTTACTCAGAACAGTTTCACCGTATGCCACTGTCAACATTTCAAGTGTTTCGGAGCACTTAATTTTATTTTTTACAAAAATTTGATGCAAATCCTTTGATCTATATTTTTCGATAGCAAAAAATCGCTAAGCACGCAAAACAACTTGTTACCTTTACGCCTCTCACAACTAATCAAAAAAGGGGATTCAATTGAAACTTGGTATAGATGTTAAGGAAGAGTGTACCAACATGACAAAACAAAAAAATCGATAATCGAAAATATGTTGCCCGCGAAATTTTAAAACTCACCTTACATTTGAACACACCTCGTATAAGTCGGAACCAGACGGTTCGGACAACTATATCTTAAAGCTCCCATAGGAACTATCGGGAAAAAAATTGTTTAAAAATTATATCTTCGGTGTTTTTTAACGTATAACCTTTTAAGCTTTGAGCATAACATTTTTTAATTAGTTCTGAGTTCCGAAATAAATTTTATCAAAATCGGACGACTATATCATATAGCTGTCATAGGAACAACCGGGAAATTAGTGGGAAAATAATATGAAAAAATTATTTACTAAAGTTGATTATTTCTTATAACTGCAAGGGTATACCAACTTCGGCTTGCCGAACGTAACTTCCTTTCTTGTTTCTCTTTTTTCAGCCGACGGCAAACTTTTTTTTGGTTGCTTAATGGTCTTAATAGAGAGCTTTCACATACATTGACCGCTATCGTTATTTTCCTGCAGTGAGACAAAGATGCCCATCAATAGAAACAGCTGTACTTTGGTGCACTCTTGCATTTTATATAATCCGATGTATTTCCTAATTGATATATTTAAATATTTTTTGTTGGGTCTAAAATATTTACATTTATTAGAAAACTTGGAGTTTAATATTTTTATTTATTATTATGTGAACTTTCAAGATTATATTTTTTTGCAAAGGTTTTTTATACTTGGATATGTGTATAACTCCATAGACTCTTTTCACTTGCGTTTACTTAGTAAAGAATAAAAGAAAGTGTAATTATAAAAATAAATACATATATTCCCAGCTAAATACCTCGCAGATCAAAATTTTGTTTTCTGATTAAAAAAGAGCTCATTTAAGTGTTAAGCTACGTTTTTTTTTTTGGGCTTGTCCATATGTGGTGGTGTTAGTGCAGTGGGAAGGCGGGAAAACCCAAAAGCAAAGAGCCGAGCATGCGGTAATTCCGCGATCGGAGTTTAAACCAGTCCTTAGTTTTTTTTTTTAATTTTATTGGCTTTGTTGTGATAGTGCTTCACTTTTTTTTGCTTTTTCTTTTTGCCATTTTTTTCCACTTTTCAGCCGCAGCAGGACTCCGAGGAAGGCGCTTTCGTCTTTGGAGTTGATGCAGCAGTGAGTGGAAAATTTCTATATTACCTTAATATCCATGAAAAAATAATTAAAGTAAAAGGGAAGGTTGAGAAGAGAGTAATGAGAAAATAGAAGAAACGGCCGAGAGAGGACGAAAGAAAAAGTTACAACACAACTTATGAGCGAACCGGGAGAGCATGTTCTAAAAGCTAGATCGTGTGGATCGCAAGGTCTTGGTTATGTTCTGTATTCCATCTTGTTTAACAGTCGACGGAATTTGTCTGACTTTTATTATTGAAATTTAAATTTTAAATGTCCAACCTCAAATGTAGCCCCAATATCGGCAAGCACTTCAATTTATGAAGTATTTAGTTGTGGCAAATCCGCAAATGAGTACCGTAAAATTTATAGTTCATTTATATTTTTTTTTTTTTTTTGTTTAAATATTTTTGGATTTGTAATTTGGAGTTTGTCATCTAAATGTATGAAATTTTTTATCTTGTATCATAGGTTAAGTTTAAGTTTTGTATTTTTATTTGAGTAAAGTGTTTGTAATGTGGTAAATGAGATTTGTGTTGGCCGGGGCTAGCATCGGCATGCATAAAATAGTGCAATTGGGCAAATGAAGGGGTCGCTCACGCTATTAAACCTGGTAGGGTGGGCAAGACAAAAGGCCTCCAAACCATCGAAGGAGGTGAGAAGGGCTGATCACGTAGAAAGGGAAAAGGTCTAGCAGCGATGTTATGTGTGTGTTCTCTATACCGGTTAGTTTTCGTGAAGCACGCGAATATCGGGATTTTTATTTAAAAAAGGCACTCCGAGAGGCTGACAAGATCATCAGACCCGTAGCAGTTCGTTACATGGATTAGCGTTCGATGATGGTTGGAGTAAAGACTGCGACAGTGTGTGGGAACACTTATTTCGAGCTTTTGTTGAACTTACAGAAAGCTTAAATATTTATTTAAATTTAATGAATTACAAAGAACAAAATTAATAACCTTTTTAGTGTAAGAAAGTGGTTTGCTGCTCTTTACCTTAAAATAACTTCATTTTTCTTATTTTTACATCAAGTTCTTTAATATATACTTTATAACATACTTTTAACCTGTTACACTAACGGAGACTATACTAAGTATGTACTTCAGTATGTTTTTAACTTCAAGATTTCTGTGATCAAATAAATCAGCTTTTTAATATGGACAGTTACCGCGCAGCTTAGCATTCTTTTCTGTAATAGCGTCAGATTTTGTATGATGAAGGCGGGTCTAAACACCCTGAAGTTCCACTCAGAGCTCTTAAGGACTCAATCAGTCAATCACACCACGGGGTGGCCTTAGGCCTGTCTCGGCGCCAACGCTGAATTAGAAGGCGTTCACCCTCGCGAAAATTTCTAACTCCTCAAAATTTTCCGCGGAGGAGCGCGACGGGACCGACTAGCTCCGTTTAATTCCCGCGTATGACTGAAAGCTCCCGCCTCTCTTTGCCTTCAGCGCCGATTGCGCTGCTCTCAGGACTAAACTGAAGTTCTGTTGTCGTAGGTCGGGACTTTTACTTTTTAAAACTTAAAGTAAGAGCTACGAATATACTAATATATATATCCCGCTGCATAGGCTTTGGGGTCACCAAATTTAAGAAGATCGGTTAAGGCAGCTGACACTGCAGCGAAATTACTTATAAATTTCCGATACCAACCAACCATGCCAAGGAATCCCCTTCAGAGTCTTTGGGACTGGAAATTTGGTCATCGCCGAAAGGTCAGGAACTGTGCGCACTACGCCTACTAAGTATTCCACGTTTAAGGTCACACCTGCCGCTCGAATGCTGCTTGCCACAGATCTCATAACCTTTGACTCTCGAAACTATCTGAGACAATAAGCAGATAAACAAAAACTTAATTTCTTAGCTCAGCAGGTATTACCTTATCCATCAGCCTAGTCATCGTTTGCAAGCATTCGTAAACCCAAATGACATTATTGTGTATTGATATAACAGCTTACCAGATATGGAGAATGCAGTTTCATCGCGTGACTGAGGATCTATGGGGATTTGCCAATAGACAACTTTAAGGTCAAGGCTAGAGATCATTTTGCATCATTGGATATGCATCCTTTCTAGTTACTGCATTACCTTTTCGGCTGTCAAGACACAGACGCACCTTTCCTGGCTTCTGAACCAGCACGACCGGTGAAGACCAAGGACTTTCGGATTCCTCACTTACCTCAAGTTTAAGCATACGGTTTACCTCTTCATATAGCAATTTCTCGATCGCTGGCGAAATTTGAAAATGTGTTTGCTTTACGGGTTTCGCTTATCCCACATCGATAGAATGCGACAGAAGACTTGTTTTTCCTAGACCAGAGACCGCGAAGGAAGGGAACTTGTCAATCACGGCTTGCAACTGGATTCTTTGCCCATCAGTTAGGATGTGAGAATCACAAGACGATTCCTCAATCCGCATAGCCGGTAACAATAGCTCAAAAGAGGACCGAAATTCAATGCCCAAATATAGGTCTTGACTAAGCGAGGGAACTATGTCGTTCCGAAATCCTCTTTCTTTCCTTCGTACTGTAATGGTGTTTTTAAACGCCTTTTTGTTTGCCCATCTGCTGTGTTAACTGTACTTGCACCCATCTTGAACGGAATTTGACCTTTAAATATTTGCTCGGCCAACTTTCCGCCTATAGCGCTTATGAATGCCCCCGTACTTAACAGTCCTAATACAACTCTATGTAACAAACGAACCTCTTCATAAGGTTGTCTGTCAAAGCTCTTATGGCGGATTGCATATATGCCTTTAGGTGACTGCCAATACCCTTTAATTCTTTTCGCATTTCGAGAAAGATCCTTTTTAGGTCTAATTTTATTACTTGGTTTATTGCGAAGAACACACGGCAGTTGTTGGGGTCGGAACTCGAAAATGCTGAAATCGGACGGTCTGGAATTTCATTATCTCCCATCTCTGACGACGCTCTAAAATATTGGATGGATTCGGCTGGCCTGAGCGGTTCTTGCATGTGCGCCGCCACATTTGTTTGGATCATCGCCCCCATCCATTCAGTTAATTGGGTTAACAGGTCATTCTGCATTGCCTTTAACTGCTGTGCAACAAGATTAGCGATCACCTCAGCATACGAGGTGTGTTCAAAAAGTAAGGTGACTTTTCAAATTTCGCGGGCAACATATTTTCGATTATCGATTTTTTTGTTTTGTTATGTTGGTACACTCTTCCCTAACATCTGTACCAAGTTTCAATTGAATTCCCTTTTTTGTTTAGTTGTGAGAGGCGTAAAGGTAACAAGTTGTTTTGCGTGCTCAGCGATTTTTTGCTATCGAAAATATGAATCAAAGGATTTGCATCAAATTTTGTGTAAAAAATAAAAGTGCTTCGAAACACTTGAAATGTTGACAGTGGCATATGGTGAAACTGTTCTGAGTAAAAAAATGTTTACAAGTGGTATAAACTCTTCCAAGATGGCCGGGAAGATGCCAATGACAAGCCTCGCTCTGGACGCCCAAGCACGTCAACAACTGATGAAAAGTTCAAGCAGTGAAGAAAATTGTTTTAGAAAATCGTCGAATCACTATCAGAGAAGGTGCTGAAGATGTCGGTATATCGCTTGTCTCGTGCCATGAAATTCTTTCCAACGTTTTGGGCATGAGTCGTGTGTCAGCGAAGTTTGTTCAAAAATTGCTGAGTTTTGGCCAAAAGAACCGTCGCATGAGCATCGCTCAAGAGCTGTTGGATAACGTCAACGACGACTCAGATTACTCAAAACGGTCATAACTGGTGACGAAACATGGGTACATGGTTATGATATCGAAACCAAAGCCCAATCGTCACAATGGAAGAGCCCAGATGAGCCAAGTTCTTACCATATGGTCGTACGGTCAATAAACAGTATTATCTGGAAGTTATGCGCCGTTTGCAAGAAGCAACACGAAAGAAACGTCCAGAATTGTGGAAAAACAATTCATGGCTTTTGCATCACGATAATGCCCCTGCTCACTCATCTTTACTTGTGAGAGATTTTTCGGCCAAAAACAACACCACAATAATGCCTCAGCCACCATATTCACCGGATTTGGCCCCATGTGACTTTTTCTTGTTCCCAAAACTAAAGAGACCAATGAAAGGAAGGAGATTTGCAACGATTGAAGAGATAAAGACTGCATCGCTGGAAGAGCTCAAGGCTATACCGAAAAGTGCTAATGGGAACAGCTTTGAGGATTTGAAAAACCGTTGGCATAAGTGTATTGTATCTGAGGGGTATTACTTTGAAGGGGACAACATTAATGTTGATAAATAAATTAATAGTTTTTCTTGAAAATACAAAGTCACCTTACTTTTTAAACACACCTCGTATATACTTTATGGGGTCGGAAACGTCTCCTTCACTGCGTTGAAAAGGTTTGACTGAAATCATTATACCCTTTGCAAGAATAAAATTACAAGTAGGAATTCGGTGGAATTCGGTATTACGGTCTGCTCAAATATTTAAGCCACCTTGAGCTAAGATCGTCAAACTTGTGTTTTTGCCGGGAAAGTTGTGCTAGTTATTTTACTAAACTAAAATATTGAGTATTAAATACGTTTCCCAAAACAATTTGACCGCTATGGCCACAAATAATAATACCAATCCGGCCGAAAGAAAGCTTATATGGGAATATTACGAAAAAACACAAGTATTCTCCAAATTTTTAAGTTTTTTACGTGGCATAGTCAGAAATGCCATTATATTTTATAAGAATCATAAAACTTCGGAAAATATTTCACGTGTAAGGCTCAGAAAAACAACTTTAAACGACCAAGAACAGATTGCTAAAATCAATAAAGCCGATCCGTTCTTGACTTCGAAGCATATCAGAGGTCAAGTGGTGGCATATTATTGCGTGAATTTGTCAGCTTAGACCGTTATATAGACGCATTGTCAAAAAAAAAAAACATTTATGTCCTTTAAAAATGTAGAAAAACGCCATTAGTTCGCCAGAGATCATATTCATAATGGTTCCAATTTTTGGAACATGATTGTTTGGAGCAACGAATCTAGGTTTAATGTATTTCTGAGTGATGGTAAACCGCATGTGCGACGAAAAACTTTTTTTTTAGTTACTGCAACAGTCAAATCCATCAAAAAATTCCATCTTTTTGTGTTTCTTTTTCAACGAATGGTACATTAAAATATCAAATTTTTACTAAGAAATATTAAAAAATATTGCAATGGTAGCAATTGTCCTTAATTGTCTCGAAAACAAGTTGAACAACTCAGCGTTGCATCATCAGAAATCAAAAAATCCAATTTCATTCGTTAGATTATAGTTATCCTCGGATAACGCTGTCGAGATTTTTCTTTTTTTGAAATTACAATTTTTGAGTTTTTTTTAAGATTTTGAAGTAAAAAATACATTTTTTTGGGGGAAAAATCGGCATATTTTTAATTGTAAAATTAAAATTATGAACAAAAAAACTCAACAGCGTTATCTTGCAGTTGTTTTGAAATTATGATGGGTACCGACTTTGAAAACGTGAGTTGTGGAAAAGTTTAAAAGTTTAAAGTTTTTAACACAAAAAAATCCAGTTTAACACGAAAATCCTGCAGGTGTAAAATACTCAAAACTTCTGCAATTTTGATTAAATTGGATTTAAATTTTGACACAATATTCTTTAAGTTATGCATTCAATTTAAAAAATAAAAAAATTGTTGTTGGAAATATTCACTATGGACGCCCCTGTCCTTCAATATTGCTTGGCGTGCCGAAACAAAATTAAGAAAATGTATTTATTTAGTAGATTGTATACACTTTTGTCACAAAAGTTGATATCACCGCTTTTGTTTGCTATAGGTGCGATTGTCACTAGATTTTTACATCGTTAAGGTGTTTTGTCTTGCAGATCTTTGTAAATCCCTCTCTTTCTGTGACTTATAATCTGCCTGCCCGCGGCTCTCAGGGAGACAACCTTTGAATGGTCCTTTTGTTTTGAGCCTCTCCGTTATGTTCAGAAAGAAACCAAACGAAAAAGAGCTGATGCAATTTGTTGAGTAATTTTTATTTTTAATAAATTTTATTAATAAGTGATATTTATTGAAACAAAAATTAAGTCAGGTAGGTGCTACCATAAGTACAAGATGCTGTGCGTTGATCCACGTTTTAAGTAGGTCCCTTTTTTATATTTTTTATAGGTTTTAAAACATAACCTAGAAAATTCTGGTTGCGTTACCCGAAGATGTCGTGATAAAATGTTTGTGCCAATAAAAATTTCGCAAGGGTTTCACACAGTTTAAAAAGGTTAATATAAAAGTAAACAAGTAAAAAACATTTTTTTAAAAGCACGCCCTTATTTTGGCAGGCGCGTTGGACAGGGATTTCGAGGACCCGGACAAATGTTTACGAAAGACGATGACAAACATTAAAAACAAATTGACAAAACAAACAACTAGATTTACTGTAATTCAACAGAATAATTAAGTATTCATTCAAAATTCATTCGAGAAATTAGGAATTTCCGAAGTGATTTCACTTGGAACGATTCACTTACAATGGATTTCACAATTAAAAACTTGTTGAAAAAATTCAGAATTTCCAAAGTGATTACAGCTGGGACGTTTCCCTTGCAGGGGACAAGGCCATACAGCAAATGCGTATGAGAAATCCAAAGTGACTTCGAAAAATTTCCTTTTCGTTTTCACTTATGAAAAAGCGGACATCCCATACAATTTTCTATATGGAGCGTAACATGTCACTTCGGACTCACAAGGTGATTCACAAGTAAAACTTTTTTTTCAGAACTGAAGGGTATCAACAAGACAATACATTTTACATTTTGTTTCTAGCACAAAATATGAAGGTGCTACAGTCTTTTGCGAATTGTAGGCACGGCACCCTCTGAAACAAACTTGCGCAAAGCCCACCAATCTGCATCAGAGAACTTCAAGAGTCCACCGCACACAAGGTGATTCGGGTAACTGTAGGGTGATTCTGACACCCTGGTGTTATTTGCTACCAGACAACTGAGTATAATTGACAGCCTTGCAATAATACTTAAGTGTGTGCCCCACCAAGCATTGTTATAGAGCAGGTAGTTTTTTTTTTTGAAGAAGCGTTTGAGTTGTTATAGAGCAGGTAGTTTTTTTTAAGAAGCGTGTGAGCGGATGGCGTTGCGTTAGCGTCGCGAGGAAGGATGGGTGAAAAGAAGAACGATCGGAGTTTAAACCAGTCCTTAGTTTTTTTTTTAATTTTATTGGCTTTGTTGTGATAGTGCTTCACTTTTTTTTGCTTTTTCTTTTTGCCATTTTTTTCCACTTTTCAGCCGCAGCAGGACTCCGAGGAAGGCGCTTTCGTCTTTGGAGTTGATGCAGCAGTGAGTGGAAAATTTCTATATTACCTTAATATCCATGAAAAAATAATTAAAGTAAAAGGGAAGGTTGAGAAGAGAGTAATGAGAAAATAGAAGAAACGGCCGAGAGAGGACGAAAGAAAAAGTTACAACACAACTTATGAGCGAACCGGGAGAGCATGTTCTAAAAGCTAGATCGTGTGGATCGCAAGGTCTTGGTTATGTTCTGTATTCCATCTTGTTTAACAGTCGACGGAATTTGTCTGACTTTTATTATTGAAATTTAAATTTTAAATGTCCAACCTCAAATGTAGCCCCAATATCGGCAAGCACTTCAATTTATGAAGTATTTAGTTGTGGCAAATCCGCAAATGAGTACCGTAAAATTTATAGTTCATTTATATTTTTTTTTTTTTTGTTTAAATATTTTTGGATTTGTAATTTGGAGTTTGTCATCTAAATGTATGAAATTTTTTATCTTGTATCATAGGTTAAGTTTAAGTTTTGTATTTTTATTTGAGTAAAGTGTTTGTAATGTGGTAAATGAGATTTGTGTTGGCCGGGGCTAGCATCGGCATGCATAAAATAGTGCAATTGGGCAAATGAAGGGGTCGCTCACGCTATTAAACCTGGTAGGGTGGGCAAGACAAAAGGCCTCCAAACCATCGAAGGAGGTGAGAAGGGCTGATCACGTAGAAAGGGAAAAGGTCTAGCAGCGATGTTATGTGTGTGTTCTCTATACCGGTTAGTTTTCGTGAAGCACGCGAATATCGGGATTTTTATTTAAAAAAGGCACTCCGAGAGGCTGACAAGATCATCAGACCCGTAGCAGTTCGTTACATGGATTAGCGTTCGATGATGGTTGGAGTAAAGACTGCGACAGTGTGTGGGAACACTTATTTCGAGCTTTTGTTGAACTTACAGAAAGCTTAAATATTTATTTAAATTTAATGAATTACAAAGAACAAAATTAATAACCTTTTTAGTGTAAGAAAGTGGTTTGCTGCTCTTTACCTTAAAATAACTTCATTTTTCTTATTTTTACATCAAGTTCTTTAATATATACTTTATAACATACTTTTAACCTGTTACACTAACGGAGACTATACTAAGTATGTACTTCAGTATGTTTTTAACTTCAAGATTTCTGTGATCAAATAAATCAGCTTTTTAATATGGACAGTTACCGCGCAGCTTAGCATTCTTTTCTGTAATAGCGTCAGATTTTGTATGATGAAGGCGGGTCTAAACACCCTGAAGTTCCACTCAGAGCTCTTAAGGACTCAATCAGTCAATCACACCACGGGGTGGCCTTAGGCCTGTCTCGGCGCCAACGCTGAATTAGAAGGCGTTCACCCTCGCGAAAATTTCTAACTCCTCAAAATTTTCCGCGGAGAAGCGCGACGGGACCGACTAGCTCCGTTTAATTCCCGCGTATGACTGAAAGCTCCCGCCTCTCTTTGCCTTCAGCGCCGATTGCGCTGCTCTCAGGACTAAACTGAAGTTCTGTTGTCGTAGGTCGGGACTTTTACTTTTTAAAACTTAAAGTAAGAGCTACGAATATACTAATATATATATCCCGCTGCATAGGCTTTGGGGTCACCAAATTTAAGAAGATCGGTTAAGGCAGCTGACACTGCAGCGAAATTACTTATAAATTTCCGATACCAACCAACCATGCCAAGGAATCCCCTTCAGAGTCTTTGGGACTGGAAATTTGGTCATCGCCGAAAGGTCAGGAACTGTGCGCACTACGCCTACTAAGTATTCCACGTTTAAGGTCACACCTGCCGCTCGAATGCTGCTTGCCACAGATCTCATAACCTTTGACTCTCGAAACTATCTGAGACAATAAGCAGATAAACAAAAACTTAATTTCTTAGCTCAGCAGGTATTACCTTATCCATCAGCCTAGTCATCGTTTGCAAGCATTCGTAAACCCAAATGACATTATTGTGTATTGATATAACAGCTTACCAGATATGGAGAATGCAGTTTCATCGCGTGACTGAGGATCTATGGGGATTTGCCAATAGACAACTTTAAGGTCAAGGCTAGAGATCATTTTGCATCATTGGATATGCATCCTTTCTAGTTACTGCATTACCTTTTCGGCTGTCAAGACACAGACGCACCTTTCCTGGCTTCTGAACCAGCACGACCGGTGAAGACCAAGGACTTTCGGATTCCTCACTTACCTCAAGTTTAAGCATACGGTTTACCTCTTCATATAGCAATTTCTCGATCGCTGGCGAAATTTGAAAATGTGTTTGCTTTACGGGTTTCGCTTCTCCCACATCGATAGAATGCGACAGAAGACTTGTTTTTCCTAGACCAGAGACCGCGAAGGAAGGGAACTTGTCAATCACGGCTTGCAACTGGATTCTTTGCCCATCAGTTAGGATGTGAGAATCACAAGACGATTCCTCAATCCGCATAGCCGGTAACAATAGCTCAAAAGAGGACCGAAATTCAATGCCCAAATATAGGTCTTGACTAAGCGAGGGAACTATGTCGTTCCGAAATCCTCTTTCTTTCCTTCGTACTGTAATGGTGTTTTTAAACGCCTTTTTGTTTGCCCATCTGCTGTGTTAACTGTACTTGCACCCATCTTGAACGGAATTTGACCTTTAAATATTTGCTCGGCCAACTTTCCGCCTATAGCGCTTATGAATGCCCCCGTACTTAACAGTCCTAATACAACTCTATGTAACAAACGAACCTCTTCATAAGGTTGTCTGTCAAAGCTCTTATGGCGGATTGCATATATGCCTTTAGGTGACTGCCAATACCCTTTAATTCTTTTCGCATTTCGAGAAAGATCCTTTTTAGGTCTAATTTTATTACTTGGTTTATTGCGAAGAACACACGGCAGTTGTTGGGGTCGGAACTCGAAAATGCTGAAATCGGACGGTCTGGAATTTCATTATCTCCCATCTCTGACGACGCTCTAAAATATTGGATGGATTCGGCTGGCCTGAGCGGTTCTTGCATGTGCGCCGCCACATTTGTTTGGATCATCGCCCCCATCCATTCAGTTAATTGGGTTAACAGGTCATTCTGCATTGCCTTTAACTGCTGTGCAACAAGATTAGCGATCACCTCAGCATACGAGGTGTGTTCAAAAAGTAAGGTGACTTTTCAAATTTCGCGGGCAACATATTTTCGATTATCGATTTTTTTGTTTTGTTATGTTGGTACACTCTTCCCTAACATCTGTACCAAGTTTCAATTGAATTCCCTTTTTTGTTTAGTTGTGAGAGGCGTAAAGGTAACAAGTTGTTTTGCGTGCTCAGCGATTTTTTGCTATCGAAAATATGAATCAAAGGATTTGCATCAAATTTTGTGTAAAAAATAAAAGTGCTTCGAAACACTTGAAATGTTGACAGTGGCATATGGTGAAACTGTTCTGAGTAAAAAAATGTTTACAAGTGGTATAAACTCTTCCAAGATGGCCGGGAAGATGCCAATGACAAGCCTCGCTCTGGACGCCCAAGCACGTCAACAACTGATGAAAAGTTCAAGCAGTGAAGAAAATTGTTTTAGAAAATCGTCGAATCACTATCAGAGAAGGTGCTGAAGATGTCGGTATATCGCTTGTCTCGTGCCATGAAATTCTTTCCAACGTTTTGGGCATGAGTCGTGTGTCAGCGAAGTTTGTTCAAAAATTGCTGAGTTTTGGCCAAAAGAACCGTCGCATGAGCATCGCTCAAGAGCTGTTGGATAACGTCAACGACGACTCAGATTACTCAAAACGGTCATAACTGGTGACGAAACATGGGTACATGGTTATGATATCGAAACCAAAGCCCAATCGTCACAATGGAAGAGCCCAGATGAGCCAAGTTCTTACCATATGGTCGTACGGTCAATAAACAGTATTATCTGGAAGTTATGCGCCGTTTGCAAGAAGCAACACGAAAGAAACGTCCAGAATTGTGGAAAAACAATTCATGGCTTTTGCATCACGATAATGCCCCTGCTCACTCATCTTTACTTGTGAGAGATTTTTCGGCCAAAAACAACACCACAATAATGCCTCAGCCACCATATTCACCGGATTTGGCCCCATGTGACTTTTTCTTGTTCCCAAAACTAAAGAGACCAATGAAAGGAAGGAGATTTGCAACGATTGAAGAGATAAAGACTGCATCGCTGGAAGAGCTCAAGGCTATACCGAAAAGTGCTAATGGGAACAGCTTTGAGGATTTGAAAAACCGTTGGCATAAGTGTATTGTATCTGAGGGGTATTACTTTGAAGGGGACAACATTAATGTTGATAAATAAATTAATAGTTTTTCTTGAAAATACAAAGTCACCTTACTTTTTAAACACACCTCGTATATACTTTATGGGGTCGGAAACGTCTCCTTCACTGCGTTGAAAAGGTTTGACTGAAATCATTATACCCTTTGCAAGAATAAAATTACAAGTAGGAATTCGGTGGAATTCGGTATTACGGTCTGCTCAAATATTTAAGCCACCTTGAGCTAAGATCGTCAAACTTGTGTTTTTGCCGGGAAAGTTGTGCTAGTTATTTTACTAAACTAAAATATTGAGTATTAAATACGTTTCCCAAAACAATTTGACCGCTATGGCCACAAATAATAATACCAATCCGGCCGAAAGAAAGCTTATATGGGAATATTACGAAAAAACACAAGTATTCTCCAAATTTTTAAGTTTTTTACGTGGCATAGTCAGAAATGCCATTATATTTTATAAGAATCATAAAACTTCGGAAAATATTTCACGTGTAAGGCTCAGAAAAACAACTTTAAACGACCAAGAACAGATTGCTAAAATCAATAAAGCCGATCCGTTCTTGACTTCGAAGCATATCAGAGGTCAAGTGGTGGCATATTATTGCGTGAATTTGTCAGCTTAGACCGTTATATAGACGCATTGTCAAAAAAAAAAAACATTTATGTCCTTTAAAAATGTAGAAAAACGCCATTAGTTCGCCAGAGATCATATTCATAATGGTTCCAATTTTTGGAACATGATTGTTTGGAGCAACGAATCTAGGTTTAATGTATTTCTGAGTGATGGTAAACCGCATGTGCGACGAAAAACTTTTTTTTTAGTTACTGCAACAGTCAAATCCATCAAAAAATTCCATCTTTTTGTGTTTCTTTTTCAACGAATGGTACATTAAAATATCAAATTTTTACTAAGAAATATTAAAAAATATGGCAATGGTAGCAATTGTCCTTAATTGTCTCGAAAACAAGTTGAACAACTCAGCGTTGCATCATCAGAAATCAAAAAATCCAATTTCATTCGTTAGATTATAGTTATCCTCGGATAACGCTGTCGAGATTTTTCTTTTTTTGAAATTACAATTTTTGAGTTTTTTTAAGATTTTGAAGTAAAAAATACATTTTTTTGGGGGAAAAATCGGCATATTTTTAATTGTAAAATTAAAATTATGAACAAAAAAACTCAACAGCGTTATCTTGCAGTTGTTTTGAAATTATGATGGGTACCGACTTTGAAAACGTGAGTTGTGGAAAAGTTTAAAAGTTTAAAGTTTTTAACACAAAAAAATCCAGTTTAACACGAAAATCCTGCAGGTGTAAAATACTCAAAACTTCTGCAATTTTGATTAAATTGGATTTAAATTTTGACACAATATTCTTTAAGTTATGCATTCAATTTAAAAAATAAAAAAATTGTTGTTGGAAATATTCACTATGGACGCCCCTGTCCTTCAATATTGCTTGGCGTGCCGAAACAAAATTAAGAAGATGTATTTATTTAGTAGATTGTATACACTTTTGTCACAAAAGTTGATATCACCGCTTTTGTTTGCTATAGGTGCGATTGTCACTAGATTTTTACATCGTTAAGGTGTTTTGTCTTGCAGATCTTTGTAAATCCCTCTCTTTCTGTGACTTATAATCTGCCTGCCCGCGGCTCTCAGGGAGACAACCTTTGAATGGTCCTTTTGTTTTGAGCCTCTCCGTTATGTTCAGAAAGAAACCAAACGAAAAAGAGCTGATGCAATTTGTTGAGTAATTTTTATTTTTAATAAATTTTATTAATAAGTGATATTTATTGAAACAAAAATTAAGTCAGGTAGGTGCTACCATAAGTACAAGATGCTGTGCGTTGATCCACGTTTTAAGTAGGTCCCTTTTTTATATTTTTTATAGGTTTTAAAACATAACCTAGAAAATTCTGGTTGCGTTACCCGAAGATGTCGTGATAAAATGTTTGTGCCAATAAAAATTTCGCAAGGGTTTCACACAGTTTAAAAAGGTTAATATAAAAGTAAACAAGTAAAAAACATTTTTTTAAAAGCACGCCCTTATTTTGGCAGGCGCGTTGGACAGGGATTTCGAGGACCCGGACAAATGTTTACGAAAAACGATGACAAACATTAAAAACAAATTGACAAAACAAACAACTAGATTTACTGTAATTCAACAGAATAATTAAGTATTCATTCAAAATTCATTCGAGAAATTAGGAATTTCCGAAGTGATTTCACTTGGAACGATTCACTTACAATGGATTTCACAATTAAAAACTTGTTGAAAAAATTCAGAATTTCCAAAGTGATTACAGCTGGGACGTTTCCCTTGCAGGGGACAAGGCCATACAGCAAATGCGTATGAGAAATCCAAAGTGACTTCGAAAAATTTCCTTTTCGTTTTCACTTATGAAAAAGCGGACATCCCATACAATTTTCTATATGGAGCGTAACATGTCACTTCGGACTCACAAGGTGATTCACAAGTAAAACTTTTTTTTCAGAACTGAAGGGTATCAACAAGACAATACATTTTACATTTTGTTTCTAGCACAAAATATGAAGGTGCTACAGTCTTTTGCGAATTGTAGGCACGGCACCCTCTGAAACAAACTTGCGCAAAGCCCACCAATCTGCATCAGAGAACTTCAAGAGTCCACCGCACACAAGGTGATTCGGGTAACTGTAGGGTGATTCTGACACCCTGGTGTTATTTGCTACCAGACAACTGAGTATAATTGACAGCCTTGCAATAATACTTAAGTGTGTGCCCCACCAAGCATTGTTATAGAGCAGGTAGTTTTTTTTTTTGAAGAAGCGTTTGAGTTGTTATAGAGCAGGTAGTTTTTTTTAAGAAGCGTGTGAGCGGATGGCGTTGCGTTAGCGTCGCGAGGAAGGATGGGTGAAAAGAAGAACAAAAAAATAAAAACAAAATTTTTTTTGAGTGTGTTGAGTATTAGGGTTTCTTTTTTTGCAAGCGTTCTCTTGAGTTGTTTTTTTTTACTACATGCTGCTCCAAATACGTTGCTAAATGAAACAAATTATTTCTATTGATCTATCATTTTATTTAACATAATTTTGATTCATTGCCTATCACTTGCTTTTAATTATTAATAAAATTTATTAGTTAACATATATATTTTTTTGCTTCATTGCATATTACTTAATTTATATAAAAAAAAATAAATTTTATATTTTATACATATACGTATACATATTTATATACATACACATATACATATACATATAGTGACATATCCATAGTTCAACCTTCTCCTATGCACATGTCTACACCGCCACACATACACACAGTCACCCTCGAGACACCCTTTAAGAAATAATAATCAAGTCACTCTCTAAGAAAGAAGAATCCAAATTTAATTGTAAACAAGCCAATGGAAAATTACCAAGCTATAAACAAGCCACAGGAAAATTAACATGAAACAAAAACCTCAGCTTGTAGACTAAACAATTAGAACGAGCCGCTGTTCAGACTATCGGCACGTCCCCACAATTCAGAATACTCAGATTTCGGGACCCAAGTCTGGAGTCTAAATTCCAAAGTTAGAGAGTCACTCAATAGCAACAAAATCCACTCCCAAAAATCTCTAATGCTCAAAACAGAGGTATGTTCGTAAATTAAGTAGAAGTTAGAGAGCGAGTTCAGTTTGAGATTTGTCAAAAGCAAGTCGGTGTTCTTCAAATATAAAAATTGTAACCAGTTTAAGAATAAGAAATTAAATAAAGTTTTTTTTTAACTTAAACTTATGGTGCAAGAATTTAGTTGGCGCAGACGGTAGGATCTCAAAAAATCCTTTAAAAGTCACCGGTACTGATCAAAAAGAAGTATAATACTATACGACTAGTTTATCCTAATCAGAGTAAATTCCGTGAACAAGCAAAAACAATGAAAAGAGATCCGCAAAAGAATCTATGTGTAAATCATTCGCCCGCAGAATTTAAATAAAATCCTAATCGGTCAATACGCGCTTAATATAAAAAAATTATAAGTGACTATATAGAAAACAGAAATAAATTAAAAATCAAAAATCCAAATCGGTCAATACGCACTTAATCTAAAATTAAAAGTGCCTATAATGAAAACAAAAAGAAAACGACAAAATGGCTAATCCATCAGCGCTACCACAGCTGTCCGAGATTCATTTGAATCAACATCATCCAGCACATCCGTGACACCCCATACCAACGAAGCATCAGTAAGTTCGTAAATGAACTTAAGCTTAGATCTTCAAAAGTACATAATAAATTAGAATAAGAGTCGGACCCAACAGAAAGATTGCTTTATACAAGCTCATTAAATAAAACTATTAAGGATTGTATCGAGAGAAAACTTCCTGACAGATTGTATAATTGTTTATCCAAAAAAGATATCCCAACTCTTGCTAACTTAAAAAAATTAAAAATTAAAATTATTTATAAAGAAATACAGATACTTCAGCGAAAGAAATAATTAAAGAGTATTTATTTACCAAAAAGAGTGAATTTTATTTCCATGACGACTCAGATTTGATCATATTCCAGAAAGCTTATGTAGAAATTATAAGTGCAAATTACTTAACGAAACTAGTGAGATGTACAACAAGACTCGAAGATATTCTGACGTAAACAGAATTTAAAAAAAAATTCTAAAACGACACAAAAAACTTCTACACTTAGGGATTGAGAAAACTTCCAAATGGTTCAGAGAAAAATATTATTTCCCTGACTATCAAAAATTAATTCAAAATATAATAAATGAATGTGAAATTTGAAATATTGCCAAAACAGAACATAGAAATGCTAAAATGACATTTGAAATTACTCCAACCAACAGTTTTTATCATGCATAGACGTATATTTCAAATTTGCTACTTTAGTGGAATTAACAGGTAGAGATTGGTTAGGAGCCAAAAGAGCAATTATGAAAGTATTCAATGAAATGGGAAAACCCCAAGAAATTAAAGCGTAGCTTTACATAAACTCAGAAGGAGTTCAAATCCAAATTACAACTAGTAAAAACTGTATTTCATATATAAAAAGATTCCACAAAACAGTAAATGAAAAGTTAAGAATCATAGGAAGTGAATCAGATATTGAGAATAGATATACAAAATTCGAACTAATCCTTTATATTTACAATCCTAAAACCAAACATTATGCTACAAATCAGACACCAGCTGATATTTTGTATGCAGGAACACCAGATTACGACACACAAATAAAGAAAAGTACAGAATTGAAAAATATAAACAAGCACCATTTGTGAAGTCTAAGACTACAAACCCATTAAAAAAAATACGTACTTTAAAGAAAGTTGACGAAAAACATTTTAAAGAAACTAACAGGGGTAGAAAAATAGTACATTATAAAACAAAATTTAAAAAGAAAATTAATAAAAGCAAATATGATAATAATTCCAACGGAAGGAAACGAACGGAGCAATGAAACCAATAATTTTCTCTATTATATTAGCAATTAGTAATTCAATTGACAATCAGACAAAGTATTGAGATAAATCCTATAAAAGAATGGATACCTCATATTTAAAACAGGATCAGTAGAAATCCCAACTAATTAAGAATACCATTTTTTAAGCGTAAATAGAACGAAAACCGAACAAATATTTGAACATTTGAAAACCTTTTGAAACAAGCCGAAGAATTCAATGATGTCATTCAAATCCGATATTTAGTAGAGAAACTTAGGAGAGAAATTAATGGAATTACAATAGCTCAACGTAGTAAAAGAGGTTTATTTAACATTGTAGGATCTGTTTATCTATTCGGAACTTTAGATCAAGTTGATAAGAATGAAATGGAACAGAAAATTAATAATAAGTGTCTATTGTGCCCAGAATACTGATTTAAATATGATAATAGATGTTATAAACAATGGAATTGAAATAATTAACAACCTTAAAGAAAAAAGAGAAAGAGATCAACAGGCCAGCGTATTAATATTCAATTTACAACATTTCAGCGAAAGGGTTATTCAATCCAAAATTGCTAAAATATGATTATTTGAAAAATATTAACCTTGAAAAATTGTTAAAAATAAAAACCAAGTAAAACTTGGCTCAAAACTGACACAAATGAAATTTTAATTATTTCCCATATCCCTTCAGAGATAATCAAATCTCCTGTTTTTGAAATTATTCCTTTTTCTGACGAAAATAATAATATTCTAACAGAAAATATATTTGAAAAATATTTCCTTTATAAAGACAAAGTATTTAATAAAGAAACAGAAAAAATAGTAACTGACGAATGCATAAACGGAATAATTAGACAAGAAAATAACGAATGTAAATTCACTAAAACTTATAAAAATTTCTAAATTAATTATGTTGAACCCAATATTTTATTGACATGAAACATCCCTGAAACATTGCTAAATCAAAATTGCGTTAATAAAGAAATTTCTATTGTCGGAAGTAATATCGTTAAAATCCTTAATGGTTCAATACAATTAAATGAATACACTCTTTCAAACTCAATGTTAGATTACACACAGAGCGTTTATATAAGTAATAATATTACAAAATTGAAACCATTGTCATGTATACAAACAAAAGAAATAATTGAATCACATACAAGATATTATAATGTATTTCAAATACTTACTTTAACAACTTTTTTAATTATTATTATAAGCATTTTATTGTATTTATGGTATAAATTTAAGAACGTACCAAGAAAACTTATTGTAAAATATGTAAAATCAAAAGAAGAAACACCACAGAATACAGAAGTTGTAAACGATCTACCTAATCAAATTAACGTAGAAGAAAACATTATATTATACCCAAGATTATCCACCTGAGGACAGGCCAAATTCAACGGACGGGGGAGTGACATATCCATAGTTCAACGTACTCCTATGCACATGTCTACACACCCACACATACACACAGTTACCCTCGAGACACCCTTTAAGAAATAATAATCAAGTCACTCTCTAAGAATTAACATGAAACAAAAACCTCAGCTTGTAGACTAAACAATTAGAACGAGCCGCTGTTCAGACTATCGGCACGTCCCCACAATTCAGAATACTCAGATTTCGGGACCCAAGTCTGGAGTCAAAATTCCAAAGTTAGAGAGTCACTCAATAGCAACAAAATCCACTCACAAAAGGCTCTAATGCTCAAAACCGAGGTATGATCGTAAATGAAATAGGAGTTAGAGAGCGAGATCAGATCAAATATAAAAATTAACCAGTAACCAGTTTAAGAATAAGAAGTTAAATAAAGATTTTTTAACTTAAACTTATGGTGCAAGAATTTAATTATATACATATACTTATACATACATATACATATACTTATACAGATACATATACTTGTACATATATATATTTTATATAAATTTATTATAATACGAATGCAGAAAAAGTAAATTATCAACAGATTTAGTTCCTAATCATTATGTTTGCCTCCGCAACAAGTTGTTCAACGATGCACTGAATTTGAACCCAACGAACAGATAATGCAAAAGCACCATGGTGTGTCTTTTACCTAATTCTATTAATTCCGCATTGCCTTTTTTGTTGCTTGTGATTGTTTCTTTATTCGTTTTGAGTGCAAGAGCGACCGGCACGCGTTGTTCCAAAAATGAATGTGTACAAGCACAAAAAACTAACGGCACCTTATATGAGCGAGAGCGTAATAATGCAGGGACTCATAGGACATATGAAATTTTTAATAAGTGTATGTCTTTGCCTTTCCTAGCCGGGTGTGAGTGGTATTGATTATTAGATCTTGTAGTTCTCTAATCTACATGCCAAGTCCGACTCCTCTAGCATTTGTACAGTGGCGGACAAAAGTCTACGGACGACCCCCTTTTTTTGCAGTTTACCGACTACTATAGTTTTTACAGGAAAAGTAAGGATGTAGTTGTATTTTATATGGTATTAATATACCAAAACGAAAATGTTTTTTTTTTCATAAACAACTTTTAAAGTTAAAAACTAAAAACTTAAAAAAGGTTGTCAGTGCCTTTTTAGTGTACGTACGATTTTTTTTTGGCCGTTATATACGAAACAAAGTTAATATTTTGTTGGACCACCATAGGCATCAATAGCTGGCTGTAATCGTCTGGGGATTTAAGCAGCCAAATTTTCCAGCTCTTCACTTGTTATTTTGACCGACTCCTCTTGGAGCCTCTCCTTAAGCATTGAAGCACTACTTATCATGGTACTTTTCGAAATTTTCGTTCCAATATTTCCCATACGTGCTCTATAATATTAATATCCGGGCTTTGTGGTGGTAAATATAAATGCCGGGGAGCATAATAGAGCATCCAATCCTTTACAATCTTCGCCGTGTGCTTAGGATCATTATCCTGTTGAAAGATCCACCTCGCACCGAGGCTTAATTTGTCCACAGAGGCCTTTAAATTATTTTCTAATATGGTCTTTACTGAAAGCGATTCATAATACCCTCTACGAAGACCAAATGTGCAACTCCCGAGGCTTTCACTGCTCCCACACCATGCCACTTCTTCATGCTTTACAGTCGGAATGAAATGCATGGAATCCATGGCTGTATTGGGATTCCTCCAAACTTTAACTTTTCCATCGTATCCAAATATATTGTATATAAATAAAACCTTTTCCAGAATTCTATATCTTTGTTTACATGCCTTTTAGCGAATTCAAAACGAAGCGTACAATTTTTCTCGCTTTTGAGAGGTTTCATTGATTCTTTGAAATTTTTCCAATTTGTATGCACCGTCGATTTGCTTAAATCTAACAATTTAGCTATTTCGGCGAAAGATTTATTTTCTTTCCTGATTTCAGAAGACGTTTCCGACCCTATAAAGTATATATTCTTGATCAGTGTCACTAGACGAGTCTATCTAGCCATGTCCGTCTGGCCTCTCTCAGTTTTAAAACTATCAATAAAAGCCTTCTTCCTATTGCAGGTAGTATATAAGTCAGTACCAGCCGTATCGGAAAACTAACTCTTATAGCGCTCTTAGGAACTATCGGGGAAAAAATTAAAAAAATATATATCTTTGGTGTTTTTTAACATATAACCTCCTACGCTTGGAAATACAATTTTCTAATTGGTTTTGAATTTCGAGTTAAATTTTATCAAAATCCGACGACTATATCATATAGCTGGCATAGAAATTAGTCGGAAAATATAAAAAATTATATTTTTGTGGTTTTTTAACATATTACCTTCTAAGCTTGGAAATAACATTTTTTAATTGGTTCTGAATTTCTAATTAAATTTTATTAAGACCGGACGACTATATCATATAGCTGTCAAAGGAACGAACGGAAAATTGGTGGTAAAATAATATGAAACAAATTATAGCTTTGTGGCTTTTTGATATATTATCTTATTATATTGGGAATATAATTTTTTATATTTTTAAGAATTTCGAATTAAATTTAAAAAAAACCGGATTACTCTAACATATAGATGTCAAAAAAATGGTCTGAAAAAAGAATGAAATAGTTTTTTTTTTAATTGGGAATATAATTTTTTATATTTTTAAGAATTTTGAATTAAATTTAAAAAATCGGACTACTCTAACATATAGATGTCAAAAAAATGGTCTGAAAAAAGAATGAAATAGTTTTTTTTTAATATCACTGAAGTCAGCCACAATTCTTAAAAATTGCAATTGCAATGGTTACAAACAAATGAAATTCACTAGAAAGATATAATTTTTAAACTTTAGTCTTTCCTTTAGCTTAACTGATTGTTTATTTTTGGCACGAAATCAAGGAAGAGAGCTATAGTGGAGTACAGTAGTAGGATAGTAGTACTCGACTATCAGATACCCGTTACTCAGCTTAAGGGAGCAAAAGGGAAATGGATGGATTGTGTGCGTGGCAAACATTAGGTTAATCCATAAATATCGATTAATTTTATTTAAAAATGGAACACGAAAGGAAGTTTACTTTGGCAAGCCGTTGTTTGTATACCCTTGACGTTGTAACAATTATCCCGCTCCGCCAATGAAGAAGATAGGTTAATTTTTGTTCATTTAAATGTATTTATGTTTTTGGAGCAGCCGTTGTTGCCGCTACGAGCTCGAAGGAGGTTCTTGTTGATCCCCACTTTGCCTAGGAGCTAAAAGATCTTAGTCTCGTATCGGCGCTGCCAACAACGGCATCGTAGAGACGGCCTATGTATTCTTAAGTATATATCTATGCTCACTTAGTCTGGAGCGCGGAGGTATATGTACATACATGAGGTCCGCTCTTGTTGCAATTATGCTGACACTTGTACTTTCAGTTGCGGGCCAAGGCACAGCGAGCGGTTCTTATTCCGGGCACTTAGGCTCATGACCGAGACTCTGAATTGTATAAACACTGCGACAAATTGTTACAGTGCGTGCACCTTTTAGTACTCTTGGTACAGTGGGTGGTCGATAAATATATTTTATATGTGTGCATACTACACTACTACCGTTTTAATTTAAAAATTTTTAAAAGTAGAAAAAATGATATTCCCAATATTATATGATAATATGTCAAAAAACACCGAAGCTATAATTTGTTTCATATTACTTTTTTTAGCCATTTTCCGATCTTTTCTATAGCAGCTATACGCTTGGAAATTATATTTTTATTTAGTTTTGAATTTCGAATTAAATTTTATCAAAATCGGACGACTATATCATATAGCTGCCATAGGAACAATCGGAAAATTAGTCGGAAATCATGAAATAAAAATTTTATCTTTGGTGTTTTTTATTATATAACCTTATAAGCTTGAAAATAACATTTTTAAATTAGTTCTGAATTTCAAATTAAATTTTATTTACGACTATATCATATAGCTGTCATAGGAACGATCGAATAATTGGTCGGAAATAATTTGAAACAAATTATAGCTTTTGGGGTTTTTTGACATATTATCTTATAATATTGGGAAAATACATTTTTTTTAAAGAATTTCAAATTTAATTTAATAAAACTATTGATTATTTTTTATAACTGCAAGGGTATAAAAACTTCGGCTCGTCGAAGTTAACTTCCTTTCTTATTCATAACTTACTTTCGCACAGAAAGAGAAATTTCCTTTCGGGGAGACATTTTCGCGATTGCATTGGGCTTCAAGTGATGAAATGAAATACGACCAACGCCAAATACTAAGCAAAGCATAAAACAAAAGTAAACGCCTGCCATTAGGTTTTAGCTGGAAAAACAGAGTAACAACTGACCAACAAAGTGAAACTATTTTTCCAAATTGTAGCCGAAAGGAGCCGGATCGGACTTATGTCCCAATCCCGAACATCTCGTCCTAGCGATCTTGCTTCTTGTAAGCTTCCCACGGTTTACTGTTGGATCAGTTATCAATGCGCCCATATATATTCTACCTATGCGTACCATGACAACCGTCTCCCGTTTTGAATAAATTCGAGCGAACTTTAAAGCTGGCATAATATATTACTTCCACGTTTAGCTATCGCAAAGTATTTTTGAACAATTCATTTACGTACATGCTGGCCGATTCAAATTCGACAGTTAAATGTTCGTTTAAGTTTCAGAAGTTACCAGAGTAAGGACATACAGAAATCGAATCTGTGTAATTCTTTCGAAAGTGAGTCCTAAGAAAGGTCTAAAAAATATGAACCTGTTGAATTTTTTGTGAAGTGAAAACTGTAACATGGGTAAAAAACATGAGCGCATTTAAACAAAATGTAACAGCTTAAAAAAAAAAAATGACTATTTTTAATTTTATTTCTAAAGGAGAAAGGTAACTTATTAATATGTACATATTGAATATATATTCATAAAATAAAGGTATTTCATTTCTTACTTACTCAGCGACATCGGGTTCGCCTTCCTCACTACTGTTCGGAACCAGTAAATAACTATCTGATGGTTTGTTGTTCTGACTGTAAGAACTATCCGAATCAATATTAAGCTTGTTTACCTAAAGTATCCAAAATAAGTTTCATCTACATAAAATCCTTTAGCAAAAAACCTAATACCAGTTTGGAGACTTCCTGGTCTTCTGCTTTTTTAGCCCAATCACCCATTTTAACAAAAAGTTACCAAATATATAAACTTATTAACCGGCTTAAAGTGTGACCATTGAAATTTTTTTGTGGTTACTTGGAGTTTTTGGAATAGAGGAAAGTTATATTTGTATCGATAAATCTAAATATTGTAAGGCACAACTTCCACTGCGCGGTATTTTTCGTGTGTAGCCCTAGTATGTTATGCGTTTCCACAGGCAGCGGAAACCAGCAGAAAAATTAAAGTTCCATTATTTTTGCCGATAGAATCGCCGTCGCTTTCGTTGAGATGAGCAACTGCATTGGCGGAAACTGTAAGGAATAAAAGTTTAACAAATTTTTTTAAATTAAAAATTTTATTATTAATATAAAAGAACTTTGAGACAATAATAACTTTATATATTTTTATAAATTAATAATAAAAAAAGTAAACGGAGGTCACATCGACGCCCTCAATATCGATAAGCGCCGTTGGCTACCGCGCAAACAATAAGTATTTTAATCTTCGGCTGGGCTTTAGAAAAAGCGCTGGGAAACCCAAATTGAAAAAATGAATGAAGAAATACAAAAATACAGTGTAGATTTAAAAGAGGACTTGTATAACAGGTAGCAATATTACAAAAGATCGAATCTGCAGAATAGTGGAAATCCTTGAAATAATCCAATCCAGTAGTCAATTGGGAAGGGTAATGAACAGTAAGATTTCGCTTTCACAGAAAAAGAAAGAAAACAATTCTAACCCAACACATCCTTACATAAGCATATTTCAGCAGAACCAACACTAACAACCACTTGACAGCTAATGCGGAGCTGAAGGACTTTTGGATTCCATAGTGGTGAAGGAAATAGGATAGCTGCACTGTAGGTGGAACGGAGAAGGTGTCAAATCATCTATTTTTTTAAATGGTTTCCATTTTTTGTTTGTTTACAAATTAATGCCAGCTGTTTAAAAGTAAGACTATGCTAAATGTATTGGGGCTGAAAAGTTATTTTATTTTTATTTAAAAGATTTTCAGAATTTTTATGGTTCAATTCTGTTATCTGTTTTATAAGTCCGGTCTGTCTCGGGTTTTCGGTAACTAATTTACCCCTTTTATTGATGGCCCATCACTACAGATGTAAGTAAAGTAGTAAATATTAATTAATTACTGTGGACGAGAGATGGGCACGTGTGTAACACGTAGAAGGAAGTGTTTCCGATCCCATTAAGCTTATATACATACATATTCTTAATTTGGATCAGAGAACGGCACGCCGAGGCTCAATTTGCTCACACTGCTCAAACCATTATCTTTTTTCGGAGGCGCCACTGTCTTTTGGGGTAGGTAGCAAGCACATCGCCGCGAGTTTCCAACAACACAAACCAAGCGACCGAACATCAATTTTAAAGAGAACTGTGCGGCTGGAGTTGACTTTTGCACTAAAAAAAAACGTTTTGATTTCTTTTGCTGTCGTTTTTCTTAGGCGGACATAAATACACGCAAAAATGGCTGAAGATACTGAAAGCTCCCCACTTAAGATAAGATATTTCTTTAAAGAAATGAATAATTTGGATCTGATGCAGTGCTTGATTTGTGGAGCGACAAGTGCATAAAGAAGTTACGATATTCGTACGGCCAATAATAAAAAAATATAATTAATTCTACTCAAAAAGTTTTTTTCAGAGTATTTTCACTGCTCGCACATTCTGTGTGACGCGTCGCTGCGACGCTGGGGGTTGTTGTTGTTTTTTTTTTTTCTGGCCGAGCTGCTACCCAAACCGTTAGATCTCGTGCCCGTCTCTGCTGTGGACGGCTGGAGTTTTTAGTAACTATAATTGGGTCCGTGTCGGGTTTTCGGTATTTAAAGTAATTTCCCTCATGTATTGATGGCCCTTCACTACAGATGTAAGTAAAGTACTAAATATTAATCACTGTGGACGGCTGGAGTTATTAGCTTGTAATAAAGGACGGTGAAAATATAAAAGTGACAATGCAGAAAAGAATAGCTATTGAGGCTGGTTGATAGAAATGCCCAGGTTGTAAGCCTAGATTTATTTATACGTTAAAAATTTATTAAAAAAGAACATTTTTGTAGACTTAGCAAAATACAGTTTTTGTTTCTTTGTATGTGGATTTTTATACCCTTGCAGAGGGTATTATGATTTCAGACAGAAGTTTGCAACGCAAAGAAGACGTTTCAGTCCACATAAAGAATATATTTTCTTGATCAGCATTATTAGACGAGTCGATCTAGCCATGTCCGTCAGTCTGTCCGTCCATTTCTACGCAAAATAGTCTTTCAGTTTTAAGGTTTGCGCACACTGTGGCGGTGCGGTGTGGTGTGGCTCCTCGCTGTTTTTACCGCGTAGAGAAGTTTGCGACACAACTCCATTACCAAACTCCCAAAGCCTATGTTGGCATATTAAGAAACGGAACGTCACTGCAAATGGCACGGAAAAGATGGCAAGGCATCTGCGAAACTTAAAGGAAGCCCTAAAATACTTGTTAACATTTATAAAGACATTTATTTATACATTCCATTTATTTTAATTTTTTTATACAACATAACTATTTCGAAGGGAACACTTGAAAAATACACGTATTAGGTCCTTACATATACATATACATATATAATCGCTACATATATATATATATATATATATATATATTTCAAATTAGGAACACATATTTGCTCTCTATACAGCCGCTTAAAACCGTTGTTGTTGTTTTAGGCGGATTCTTGCTCACATGGAGAATCGCTACATAATATATATGGGTTCCAAATTTGAAAATACCGAAAAGTGGAAACTGAGTTTTGGGTGTATCCATGGGAAAAGCTTATTAATTCTTTTTAGACACTTAAGGTAGTTTGCTGGTATGTAACCGATTGGTAAATCATAATACAAGTTAATTGCCGACCATGAGTTTTGCTTTAAAATTGGGTTTCTCATTGGGATGTATAAGCCGCACGAATCTGGCACGTAAATGTATTCAAAGAGAAAGTCATGTGTAAGATTTATTTAACAATCCAACTTTTATTTTATTATGAACTTACATAAGATTTTTAGTGTGTCTTACCGTAATGCCCCTCCGCTCCATTCGATGGCAACCAAAATCGGTGCTGTGACTGTTGGTGGAGCTATGTGGTGGTGGGTAATTTGGCACCTATGGCATGAGCCCGACCATATAACGGTATGATCTTAATTTTACTGTCGCTCAATTAGTGAAAAAGTGATACACTCTAAAACAATTTAATATTGTAAAAACATATAAGGTTTATATTAAAGAAAGAAATTATTAGAAAAAATGTCTTCATCTATATATCGAAAATATTGTTTTTCATACAAATAAGTCACTTTTCCATTAATAAGCATTATTTAAACACATGGATTTAGCGTTATATTAATACCATATTTTACAGGGGGAATTCGATTATCCTAACCCAAAGCAATGGAGCAATTCTGAGTTGGGTATTCCTAAAGAAGATTCGTAAAAATTGGATATATGCAATTCAAGGCTTCCCCATAAATATTGAATACAATATATTATTTACATATATGTTGAAATCTTATCGGCATTATTTAGTTGGCCGTGATCGAAATTCGATTTTATGGGTTATAGAACTCAGCCCAACAATAAACATATTATCAAATTACTAAACTCAACAACAATAAAAAAATCTAACCATAAAGTGTACATTGGGACGGGACAAATTGGCTGCCTAAAAATCTTATCGGCATGTCTGAACTGAAAGGTAGAACTTTTTATAGCTCAATATCTTCCAAACCATAATTTTAATGACAAAAAGCATACGTATCAAAAGTTTCTCAACTTTAACTTTAAGAAAAAATTGTTACATTCGAGTTTGAGAAAATAGTCAAAAAGGGGTTAAAAAAAACTATTTGTGTTAGGTAGAATGTTTTGCGAATTGAAATTCATTTTTAAAGTCAAAGCATGATTCTGTAGTGTTCGTTGTTCAGAAAATTTAAGCCGATCTGGCTTTGTTTTGGATTTTCCGCCAAACTTTTTTCAGAAGTCGTAGAGCAAATGTTTTCTATCTCGAGCTAATTAATACACCTGTATGTTCAGTAAGACCTTAAAATCAAAAAGGGATTCATATTAACCCACAAACAAAGGGACAATTTATGCTAACCCACAAAGGGACAAACATTTTCATTTCGGGAGAAAGAAAATCTGGTTTTTAGTATTACTTTTATTAAAATTACTTTTACTTTAATAAAAAATACTGAATATGTTGACACTGACGTGGTGAACTGTTCTAAGTAAAGTACAAGTTGGTGCTAACTGTTTCAAGGTGGCCGAGAAGATGGCAACGAATGTTCATATGATGAAAACGTAAAGAAAATTCTGTTGAAAAATCGACGCATCACTATCAGAGAAGTTCCTGAGGATGTCAATATGTACATATGTATGTATATTCCCTGCAAGCATTTTCTATCGCGGAAGACACTTCTAAGTGACTTCTAGAAGATGAAAACTATCGTCCGCGATATCACATTCGGATCGCAGAAGTCACTCCCGTCGGGAAGAAATGTGCCACTTCGGAAAGTCACTTCGGCGACTCTTCTTCGCTACCGCGACCCTTTTTGTTTTTCTAAAATGTGCGCTATCGCCATTCTATCGCTCAGAAGTGACTTAGAAGTTACTTCTACACGATATATGTATATTTTGTTTTTGTAAAATGTGTACTATCGTCTTTCTATCTTCCAGAAGTGACTTAGAAGTGACTTCTGGACGATAGGCGATAGAATTATCGCCTTTTTGCTTGCAGGGTTATATCGTTTGGCCGAGCAATGAAATTTTTTTTTTTCAGGCTCCTTGGGTATTAGTCATATGATAGCGAACCCATCTAGACTTACTCAACAGGGGAATAATTGGTGACAAACCATGGGTATATAGATGAGCCAAGTCCGAAAAAAGCAATATCGCCGAGTACGCAATATAGTACACTTATAACCTTTACGCCTTTAATAACTAAACAAAGGTTGATGTATAATTTTCAGTCAGGTTGGTCTAAAATTGCATTGCCTGCCCGCGGCTCTCAGAGAGACAATCTTCGACGGTCCTTTTGTTTTGCGTCTGTGTGTTATGTTCAGCTAGCGACCGAAGTTTTTGTGGCGCAACGACAATTTAATTTAAAATCATTCGGGTATTTAAAATAAAATACAACTAATTTAATAAGAAATGAATTATTTCATTAAATTAAAATTAAGTAATCTGAATAAACATATAATGTTAAATTTAATAAAATGCATATTGTATATTTTACTCAAGAAGTACAAGTTCTATAGCCGGATATGATTCGTCTAAGAAAGTGTATAGTATAGGTACAGTTGCGCGCCAATAGCGATGATAAAATAAAAGGAGAAAGAACATGTGCATTCTGTTTGGGTTATTAAAGGAGTACTTATTAAATTGTGCGCTGCAAAACATATTTTATTTATTAATAAAAGTGATAATTTTTGCTAATAATAAAGTCATGTAAGTGAAAGATGTTGTACGTTGATATACCGTTAAATTACGCCCATTTCTAAGAAGTTTTATAAGTTATACAACATAACATTGAAAATTAAAAACTTGTATCTGAGGTTGGTTAGAATTAGCTTCAGGACGGAAAAAGAATTTTTCCAACGAGTTTCGTTTGCGAAATCCCTTGCAAAGGAAACGACCCAATGAAATCACTTCGGAAATTCTTTATTTATGGATTAAGTTTTTATCTTTCCAAATATTGAATTTAAAATACATACATATTCTTTTATATTTTACTATACTTTATTAAAATTGTATCATTTAAGTGAAATTAGATTTATTGTAAGGAAATATATGGTTTTGTATATTCATTGAATTAATTTTCTGCGATTATCAGTTTGAACCATTTTGACAGCGGTTCTTTTCCGATCGTTTTGATAATTTTTGTTGTCTGCAAGTATAAATAGAAAGAAAGGTAAAACAAGACAGGAACTTGGAAACGCAATGTTAAATTTTTAGAGATTGTTGCTGCATCAATGATGTTTAAAAATAATTTATTTATTTTTTCTCTGACCGTTTCTTTTATGTCTGTATGTTAAGGGCATGCGATTTTTATTAAATTTAATTCGGAATTCTTAAAAATTTTAAAAATGATATTATAAATACTATCTTATCTTAAAACACTGAAGCTATAATTTGTTTCATATTATTTTCTTAATAGGTCTCTGTGGCGGCGACAACCTCCTCATTCGACGCAAATTTCTGACCAGCAAGTGACTTTTTTAAGTTTGGAAACAAAAAGTAGTCACACGGTCCAAATCTGGAAATATAGTGGATGGGGTAGCAGTTCGTAGCCCAGTTTTATGGTTTTGTAGCCCAGTTCGACCAATTTGGCCGTGGCGAGGGAGGAAGTGTGGGCCAGTGCAATTCTGCAATTCGGCGACGAATCGGCCCAATAATTTGGCATAGATTAGCCCTGTGACTTTTGCTTTTCTCCAGGTAGTCGACGTAGAACACACCTTGTGAATCCCAAAAAACGGTGGTCATCACCTTTCCGGCCGATTGGACAGTGTTCGCCTTCTTCGGAGCAGGTTCGGCGGGTGAAGTCCACTGTTTTGACTGTTCCTTGGACTCTGATGTGTACCAGTGGATATGTGTTTCGTCGACGGTCATAACACGCCGATACTCCTTCGGATTGCTCTTAAACAGCGTCAAACACTGCTTTGATGTGGTCTCACGGTTGCGTTTGTTGTCCAAAGGGAGCAAACGCGGCACCCATCGCGCCGACAGCTTTCTATAGAACAAAATTTCATGCAGGTTACGAATGTCACGATAGTAAATTTCTCTTGCAATAGTGACGCCATCGGGCGGTGAAGCAAAGTACTTATCGGACTGCCCTCGTATGTATATTTCAATTTCTTTTTCTTATATCCTCATCAATTTGGACTCGGTGAATTTGTATGAGGTTGAGACAGACGGACGGTCTAGAGATGTTAATCAAGAATATATGGGGTCGGAAACGTCTCCTTCACTGCGTTGCTAAGTTAATAATAAATAAATAAATAAATAAACACTAATTTAAAATGTTTGTAAAAAAATTATAATAAATTAAATTATAAAAAATAAAAAAATAACGGTAAAAAATAAAAAGTAAACAAACAAGAATTCGCAATAAAAAAATAATAAATAAAATAATACAAATTTATTTTTTGCTTTTGTTTTCGAAGCAAGGTAGGAGAATCAATAAATATGCCCAATTCGTATACAACTCCTTCAAAAATATTTAAAAAATTGCAAACAGAAACTATTACGTCTTTTCAAAATAAGAAACCCCTTTATTGAAAATCTTTTATACCTAGGCCAAAAAAATTGCTCTTTTACGTACGCCCTCCATACAGAAAGATACGACGACGAACCTTAATTCGGAGGGAGGGGTGCATTGGCTAACCACACTCCGGCTAATAAAGTTAAAAGAAATGGCAATTCGGCAAATTACTGGTGTCGCGTGGCTAGAACAACGGCCACGATCGACCTACTGGTAACCCTACCCCGGTAACTGGCAAGGTACAACAGCCGGCCGTTGACTCGAAAGATATCGAATACCGAGATTTACTAACCCAAGGTGGGAACACCCAGTTTATCTGCTTTAAACTGGCGGCTTTGTAAAAGCTCAACTAGGGTTTAAAAGACCTTAGACAATTAGAAAAAGGGAGGAGAATCCATTCTGGTGTCTTGCTGGCGGAAGACGCCGACTCCGAGGAAAGGCGACCTTTCCAGGGGCAGTCGTTCACGTAGTCCTCTTCCAGGATCAGCCACCAGAATCCAGCAGCCCTTGAGGAGGACACCAATAGCTTAAAAGATTTTCATGTCTCGGACCATCGCCGCCATTATAATCAAAGAAGGAGGGAATATCAACCACAAGGACAACATTCGACATACTGGGATGCTAGCCGCAGTACTCGAAATCCTCATACTTCGGAAGATTGTTCAGCTTTAGGACCACCCGGTCAGAGGCTTAGTGACCAGCAGCATACTTCGAAAAAGTGGTGGTGCAATGTAAATGTGTCCATCGAATCCTTCTAAGCTAAACTGGGGGGTGTGCTGATCTAATAAGTGGAGTAGGTCAAGAACAATGACATAATTTTCGACGGACAACCTTGACGATAGGGGATCATACTGCGCGGCCCGCGACGATCCATTGGCACACTAATGCGTGAAGAGGATGGAATACAGCTGAGCCTGTGGGGCAGTGTGGACTGACGACTGACGAACTTTACACCGTAATATTATTTTTCCAGGCACTTTAAATATTTATTCTTGTTATGTTGGAGAGGAGAGAGGCTTACCAAGATTCCACGACCCGAATTCGACGTAGCTGATGCCGGCAAAAATGGTGCCTGAACATCGGACGCCTCTCCCTTGGCCCGAGACCTTTCAGGACTCAGGCACTAATATGCCCACGTAACAGCTCAATAAACTCTCACTTTGTTGCAATTTCCTTCCCTTTATAAAAATTTCCCCTTCTTCTTCTTCAAACAATTTTATTTGTATTGGAACCTCAACTCCTACAAAACAAAAATTATTTGGTTTCCTATTACTAAGTGTGCAGTCGTTCATTTTAAGACTCCGTGAACATTGTTAATCCCACTGTTTGCTCCAAAAGCAATGGGAAATTTAGTAGGAAGTTTAATAGATTTAATATTTGTTGTGCATTTTCCATATTAGTTTTCCGTTGCTTTTGAGAACAGGACAGCTATATGAGCAGTGTAATAAAAGAAATAAATAAAACTCGTCATTTAATATTGAAACTTTAAGAGCTACAAAAATGTGTATAATAAGAACTTCCAAAGCTCAGTTCTTTTTCAGTAAGGCAGCTCTAACAATGTCCGTGGCCTTCTTTCAAATTCCTTAGGTACATTAATTAGCGGAAATACTGTTTTGGTTTTGTTAGCCCCAACTCAATAAGGTTCATACAATTTAAACGAACTTGGCTTATCATACGAACACCAAGCGTTTCAAAAGCGAACGGACTATGCAAATATTTTCTGCTGTGAAGGTTTGGATAAATTCTATTCGCAAAATCTTTATCGGTAATTAATGCACCATCAAAAGTACTGTATGTTAATGTACCATCTACTTTGCGACCAACTTGAGTACATTTGGTTCAGCCGTGAGTGGATGTATGTCTTCCTGTAACAAATGCACTTGCAGGTGCATCACAAACCACCGCCCTGAGCTCTAAATTTACTTTTTGTTTGTAATTGTGAGTCCGTTTATAAAAGATAGGACAATTCACAAATAAATTTTGACATGTATTATACACAATTTGATGGTTAATTTTTAGCTGAAAAAACATCTACTGGAAACTACTAACACAAACTAAATAGGCCAAAATTGGGCACGACAGCTTTTAGTTAAGGGAAGAATAAAATATTTTATATTATATAAAATAATCAATATTTTACTTTTTTTTTCAGAATGAGTTTTATTTCGATGAAAAAATATAAATCAAAAAATAGTTTAAATAAGTTTTATTTTAATTGAAAAAAGTGAAATTAAAAAATAATGACAATTTTTAAAGGTTATTGCTAATTTTAAAGTCGTTATGAAAGTGGTTAGACATACGAAAGAGAATTATCATGGAATTGTCCTATTTCGCGTTGGTCAATCGTAACTTTTTATTTAAATAATAATAATAAGCATTATGAGTAGTCCCTTAAATACTTTAATTCCTTTAATTTATTTATTGTTCTTTAAATATTTATATCAAAAATGTGATCAAATATTTTATATTTGTTCGTGATCGGTTGCAGTCTCTAATAACTTATCATCTTAAGGAGCATAATGCTATCACTATCCTATATATTCAACCTATGTAAAAGAAAACCGCTATATATCTATATACATATATCTTTTTTCGCCTCTGGCATTGCTGCTATGGCGTCTCTTGCTGAAATTCAACTTAGTATCAAATAGGCTTCGAAACTGGCAAGAATAAAAATTAATACAGTTCACACAACAAAATCTTATATATTTCTAACCATATTGCTGGTCCATCGTTCCGGATTCTTGGACTGTTTTTGAAGTGCTTTGATTGTCAGGATAATTGTTTGCTATGGAACAATTAAAATCACTCAAGGCCAATATAACACGTGTCTTGGCACGGGCTGAACAAACGGCACATTGTAAACTCATTTTTGAAGCAGTTTATGAGCCTGCCAACAACTACAAACAAAATGGTTCGTGGTTTGGATGCAGTCAATCAAACGGGACGCGACTGTTGGATCATCTACCTAGCCTTAGAGAAACTCGATCCTGACACACGGCGCAGGTGGACCCTGACACACCGCAGATTCACCCACCCTGGAGGAGTTCTTCAAATTTCTGGATTCTCGCTGCGAAAAACTGGAGCTGAGGAAGAGGGATCTTGCGACTGGAAGCAAGACAACAACACATCCTGAAAAGCATAAAAGGGTCACACAATCGATGGTTGCGGTTGAAAGCAGTGGCTGCACCAAATGTAGTTCTACAGAACATACTCTGAGCAGAGCAGAGCAAAGACGAGCACAACATAAGCGCGTCTAACAGCAACACAGGGACACTCAATTATCTTGCCCAAGGACAGGACACACAAAAGGTTGTATGTGCGCAAGGCACTGTAAAATCAACACATTTAACTGAATTAAAACGGAGCATATTACCAACTGCAATGGTTTTTGTTAAAAATGCAAAAGGTGACCTCGTAACATGTCGTCTTCTACTGGATACAGGATCAGAGCTGTCTTACGTATCCGAGCGTTGCATTCAAGTTCTCGGATTGACACGATCGGCATTACGCATCTTGGTTACGGGAATATCTTCCGTAAAAGCAGACACAACAAGGGGATGCACCACGCTGAATATCAAGTCTTGCATATCCGATGATCGTTTGATTGTCTATGCTCACGTGCTGCATCGACGCATCAACACTCGAGGTGTTTAAGGATCTGCAGTTGGCGGATACACAATTCAACACAATAAAACGAAGATATGCGTGTGTATGTACTATGTGGGGTGCGAAAAGCGGAATAATATTTATGGACATTGATGCACTTCGAACAGTACAAACAAGTGGCCCAACGACACCAAGCACGTGCTTGTTCGCGAGGAAGATACATACATAAAACAAATAGAGACGGGACACAAATGAAAATAAAAGTCACAACTAAGAATCAAGCAAATGAGTTAAAATATTAGATTTTAATACCGGGATAGATGTTGAAATGCAAATTAAATTATAAAGTTTATTATAGTTATTACATAGAACGCGAAAGGGCTCGTACAGACAAAAAAAATTTGATGTACATCGTGGCAAATTTAGAGGATAATAATTTCGTGTTAGTCGAAGAGGAACGTTGAATGTTAGGCGGTTTAAAAGATCTTCAGAATCAATGTCACCTCTTATTAGATTTTGTATAAAAATAGTACCATGCATTGTTCTACGATTTACAAGTGTAGGTAAATTAAGCAATTGTAATCCACTCTCGTTGGAAGGTAGCCTTACGTTTTGATTCCAGTTCAAACTACGCAGGGCAAATAAAATAAATTTTTTTTTGTACCTACTCAATACGGTTGATGTGCACTTGATATTGTGGACTCCAAACCGACGAAGAATATTCCAAAGCAGGACGGACAAGGGAGGTAAATAATAATTTGGTCGTATAAGGGTCCTCAAATTCTTTTAACCAACGCTTTATAAACCCAAGAACACTCATGGCTTTGTTAACAGTGGACATAGTGTGGCAGTCAAATTTTAGGGTAAAGAAGAACACCTAAATCGTTAACTTAATATATACGGTCAAGTGGCGTATTTTTAAGAAAGTAACTGATAAACGTAGGAGTACCCCTATAGAAAGTCATATCGTTGCATCACACCATCCATGAAAACAATCAATATCCGACTGTAAGTTAAATCCAGACGCTGTTTCATTATATGATAAACAAAGCTTAACATTAGTGCATGGGAATGTGTTATGATTGAGGAAAGATCGTTAATAAACAAAGTAAACAGCAAAGGGCCCAAATGTCTACCCTGAGGCACTCCAGCTGTCACGTAGATCAATTTTGAAACAGCATTCTTGAATATAACCCTCTGAGTCCTACCATTCAAGTAACATGAAATCCAAGATAATAGATTACCAGGAAACCCAAGCTGATCTAATTTATATAAAAGAAGAGAGTGGTTAATGGAGTCAATGGCTTTACTAAAATCTGTATATACAATGTCAGTCTGCATTTTTTTCTTAAACCCATTTATTTCAATAGATGACAATTCAAGTAGGTTGGTGGTGGTCGATCTTCGCTTAACAAAACCATGCTGACACGGTGATATAAGCGAGGAACATAAATGTTGCAAATGAGAAGTGATAATACGTTGAAATGCTTTAGGAATTGCCAACAATTTAGAAATACCTTTATGGAGTGGAATAATAAAAGAGTGCTTCCAGATAGAAGGAAAAACTGATGATGAAATAGACAAATTAAAAAGTTTAAGAATCGGTTTACAAATGGTTGACGCACAAAACTTAAGCACACATCCATGAAGTCCATCTGGGCCGGGAGAACATGTTGGCGTTGTTGTTGCTAAATCTCTTACGAGAGAGCTTTCGGTGATTACAGAGGAAGAAATACAATTTTCCCTATTTAAGGGATTAGGGTAGTTCGAATTTGACCAAGCTGTCGAACTATGAGTAGTTTGGAAAAACTCAGCAAATAAATCAGCGATTTCAGAATCCGTCGATGCCTCCATTGAGTATAGACGTACCGATGAAGGCAATGCCGATGACTTACGCTTGGCATTAAGAAAGTAGTAAAACTGTTTCGGATCGTTTGAAAATTCAAATTTGCATCGACTTAAATACATAGAATAGCAATGACTGTTGAGAACATAAAATCTGTTCAAGCCACCACCGGTGGTTTCTGTCCGGATTCTGTTAGGTTGTTGTTGGTGTTGTTGTTGTTGGTGATGTTGCTGTAGCTGTTGGTGTTATTGTTGGTGTTTTGTCTCTTCATTATTTCTTTGACTTCAATTACTTTCTGTGGTTTTAGTTCTCGGAGGATTGTTTCTTCGTCTATGTATCTAAGGTCATTACAGTAGATAACACCTTTTAAAAGTATTTAAAAATTAAGTATCTTGTGTTTGGTGGCTGTTATTTCTATATCTGCGATTTTGGTAAGCTTTAGAAGTTTTGTAGCTTGTTTGTTGTGTTTTGTTTTTATCAAAAGTCCGCCGTCTTTGGTTTTTTTCACAGAATAAACTCTTTCTCCAGGCAAAGTCCACAGATTTCTCGATGATGAAAGGTAAAACGGTTTTAAATGAGGATTCATTTTTACTTTTAATAACAATAAATTTGGGTTCTTCTAGTTGATACGATCTCGTAGTGTATTTAGCTATGTCTGGCGGCTCGTGCATGGTTGCTTGTAAAGGGCTTGCACTCGAGTGGTAAGAAATGGTGTGTTTTTTGTTATTGTTTTTTTGTTTTGTTATGTGCTTAATATTTGTTTTTAATTTGCTGATAAGCTCAATGGGTTTTTTGCGAACGCGGGATCGATGCTGTTCTAATACCACTTGTCTCTCCGGAGGTTGAAGTGGTACTGAAAATCCCTAACTTAAAGAAAGAGATTAATCTTGGGATATTGCACACCATAATTAACGAATGTGATACCGGATGCAACATTTCTAGCAACAAAAACTTAAAGTTTCACGCTCTGCCTTCTGCTCAAAAGAAAAGGTTACATAGCGTGATAAAGATGTTTCCTAACTATGAACAAGACGGATTAAGAAAGACCAGGGTCATTTCGCACGCCGCACGCCCGGTTAAACAACGACATTGGCCAGTATCACCGGCAACAAAGAAAATAATATTTTCCGAAATAGATCTAGATATTATCGAAGAAACGACAAGTCTGTGCAGTATCATCGTTGATTTAGTAAGGAAAGGAGATAATTGCATAATTTGTCTGGACTCACGCGTGCTGAGCAGCGTTACTCTCAAAAACGCTTATCCCCTACCCAACATAAAGTCATGCCGTTTGGATTATGAAACGCGCTCCAAGCCCTGTGTAGATCAGAATCAGGTAAAGACTCTTTCAGAATCTGGACTGATTGGGGCCATATCCTAGATCTAATACCGGTAACATAGGCTTCTTAATTATTGTAGACCGTAATACGAAGTTCCATTTTCTCCATCCTTTAAAAAAGTTCATTGCCAATAAGATTTGCGAGTTTTTGCAGAACCAGATTTTTTTTACCTTCGGTGTTCCTGAAGTATTTAAACTGATAATGGTTCGCAGTTCGTCTTAGCCTATTCCGAGCCTTTTTGACTAGATTCGGTGTTTCCCATAAGTGCAACGCCGTGTACTCTCCGCAAGCAAACGCCAGCGAAAGCTTAAATCGCTCAGTTCCAGCAGTGACTAGAGCGTATTAAGGAGTCGATCACACAAACTGGGATACAAATCTAAACAAAATCAATGGGGCGCATCGTGCAATACACCGTGGTACAGGCTAGTGACCCTATTTTTTAGTTTTTGGCCAAAACATGTTGCTCGAGATTAAGAAATTCTGAGAAAAAAGGGTCTGCCAGGTGACGGCACGCATATTGACGATCGAGATGCTTTTGAAAATTGCCGGAATCAAAGCTAAAGAATCGGTGGCGCGGTCGCAAACTTTGTTCATAGAAACGCGGCTAAGTAGTTTAGTGCAAAACTTGCAAAAGTATTAATCAAATCAAAAGACAAACGTAAACTCGTTATCATATATCATTTAAAGAATCTGAAAATTCAAAAAGAAGATGGCTCAAGCGCTGCATTTACTGTGGTGTAGTATCCAGCCTTTTAGCAAGCAACTTTAAGCAAGCATTATTTCTTCGTAAGATAACATTTCTACTTATCTTCCTTTCCTTGGCCTATCGTCTTTGTCGTCCGGAACATTCGAGATCTCGCTGCTTACACGCATGACCCCCGCAAGCAAAAGGGCGATAATTCTATCGCTCATCGTCCATAAGTCACTTCTAAGTCACTTCCGGAAGATAGAAAGACGAATGTACACATTTTACAAAAACAAAATATGCATATATCGCGTAGAAGTAACTTCTAAGTCACTTCTGAGCGATAGAAAGGCGATAGCACACATTTCGATCGCGAAGAAGTAACTTCTGAGACGCTTCTGGACGATAGATGGACGATAGCACACATTTTACATAAACTAAAAGGGTCGCGATCGCGAAAAAGTATCTTCTGAGACACTTCTGGATGAAAGTTAGACGATAGCACACATTTTACATAATCTAAAAGGGTCGCGATCGCGAAAAAGTATCTTCTGAGACACTTCTGGACGATAGATAGATGATACAAAAACAAAGTAACTTGGAAAAATAATTGCATTTATTCTGAAAATTCCTCTTCCTTTCTACCTACGCTGTTGTTTTTCGACCGAGTGTCAGTTTATTTCGCAATTTGCTTCTGATCAGTCCAGTTTTGTTTAAAATTTGTGTGTTGCTTTGTTTTTCGGAATTTTTTTAATTGTATTACATGGCTCGATTATAGTGAAATAAGCATTCAAAGATTCTTCACCTAATTAAAAAAGGTAATTCCTTCAAATTTATTTGTATTTTAAATATAAAAAAAATTTTTTTTTTTTTTATTTTAGGAAAAGTTATTATTAAATTTCTCTTGTGAACGGAGCTGGACATAAATAAAATTTTTTAGCAGCATTTCCGACATGCCAAAGACCGTGTCTACAAGCGCTCAAAGACCTTTTAGAAAATAAATTCAAAATATTTCCGAACATGTAAAAAAAGTTTTTTATTCAAGATTTCCAAGACTTCCAATGGGCCCTTCTTGTTTCTTCTACAAGCATCTGTTATGTCACTTCTAAGTAACTTCCAGAAAGCACTTCGACGATATAGGATTCGGATCGCGGAAGTCATTCCTTCGGGAAGAAATGTGTCACTTTGGCGGCACTTCTCGGAGTCACTTCGGCGACACTTCCAGACCACATGATTAAATGGAAGGTTAATAAACTGTAATCTGTCAAAAGTACATCATGCCATAAAAATTACATCCCAACCAATAGTCGGAAAGGGAATTCCTTTGGGCCATTCCGAATATACTCCAATGTTGCGAATGCAACATCTAATTCACATACATAACGGTCTGTTCTACATAGCAATCTCTAGAGACCCACCATATTTTTTTTTGTTTAGTCCACCAATGGTACGATGGGCACTTACCCTATTATGCAATCGTGATAGGATAGCTCCTTAAACCTCATATCAAACATCGAAATGTGTTCGAAAAAAATGTATGACCTTGCTTTTGAAGTTATAATTGAAGATAATTTCAAAATTTTAATTACTTTTCGAAAATTTGAATATGACTGATTGATGACCACTTTTGGTATTTTATTTTCTCTTTGTATGTATATCGCCGTGAAGAGGTCCCGCAAAAGCTCTTTTATGATAGGAGGGAGCCGACATCCGAAGAACGTGGAATTTCGTATATTTTGCGGTGCGAAAAGCGGAATATATATATGGACGTTGATGCACTTCGAACAGTACAAACAAGTGGCCCAACGACACCAAGCACGTGCTTGTTACGCGCGGGTCCCTTTTATCAATTTGGGCAAAAAATGCGAGTTCGCGAGGAAGATACATACATAAAACAAATAGAGACGGGACAAATGAAAATAAAAGGCACAACTAAGAATCAAGCAAATGATAAATTGTAAAGTTTATTATAGTTATTACATAGAACGCGAAAGGGATCGTGCAGACAAAAAAAATTGATGTACATCGTGGCAAATTTGGAGGATAATAATTTCGTGTTAGTCGAACAGGAACGTTGAATGTTAGGCGGTTTAAAAGATTTTCAGAATCAATGTCACCTCTTATTAGATTTTGTATAAAAATAGTACAAAGCATTGTTCTACGATTTACAAGTGTAGGTAAATTAAGCAATTGTAATCTACTCTCGTAGGAAGGTAGCCTTACGTTTTGATTCCAGTTCAAACTACGCAGGGCAAATAAAAGAAATTTTTTTTTGTACCGACTCAATACGGTCGATGTGCACTTGATATTGTGGACTCCAAACCGACGAACAATATTCCAAAACAGGACGGACAAGGGGTAAATAATAATTTGTTCGTATAAGGGTCATCAAATTCTTTTAACCAACGCTTTATAAACCCAAGAACACTCATGGCTTTGTTAACAGTGGACATAGTGTGGCAGTCAAATTTAAGTTTAGGGTAAAGAAGAACACCTAAATCGTTAACTTAATATATACGGTCAAGTGGCGTATTTTTAAGAAAGTAACTGATAAACGTAGGAGTACCCCTATAGAAAGTCATATCGTTGCATCACACCATCCATGAAAACAATCAATATCCGACTGTAAGTTAAATCCAGACGCTGTTTCATTATATGATAAACAAAGCTTAACATTAGTGCATGGGAATGTGTTATGATTGAGGAAAGATCGTTAATAAACAAAGTAAACAGCAAAGGGCCCAAATGACTACCCTGAGGCACTCCAGCTGTCACGTAGATCAATTTTGAAACAGCATTCTTGAATATAACCCTCTGAGTCCTACCATTCAAGTAACATGAAATCCAAGATAATAGATTACCAGGAAACCCAAGCTGATCTAATTTATATAAAAGAAGAGAGTGGTTAATGGAGTCAATGGCTTTACTAAAATCTGTATATACAATGTCAGTCTGCATTTTTTTCTTAAACCCATTTATTTCAATAGATGACAATTCAAGTAGGTTGGTGGTGGTCGATCTTCGCTTAACAAAACCATGCTGACACGGTGATATAAGCGAGGAACATAAATGTTGCAAATGCGAAGTGATAATACGTTGAAATGCTTTAGGAATTGCCGACAATTTAGAAATACCTTTATGGAGTGGAATAATAAAAGAGTGCTTCCAGATAGAAGGAAAAACTGATGATGAAATAGACAAATTAAAAAGTTTAAGAATCGGTTTACAAATGGTTGACGCACAAAACTTAAGCACACATCCATGAAGTCCATCTGGGCCGGGAGAACATGTTGGCGTTGTTGTTGCTAAATCTCTTACGAGAGAGCTTTCGGTGATTACAGAGGAAGAAATACAATTTTCCCTATTTAAGGGATTAGGGTAGTTCGAATTTGACCAAGCTGTCGAACTATGAGTAGTTTGGAAAAACTCAGCAAATAAATCAGCGATTTCAGAATCCGTCGATGCCTCCATTGAGTATAGACGTACCGATGAAGGCAATGCCGATGACTTACGCTTGGCATTAAGAAAGTTGTAAAACTGTTTCGGATCGTTTAAAAATTCAAATTTGCATCGACTTAAATACATAGAATAGCAATGACTGTTGAGAACATTAAAATCTGTTCAAGCCACCACCGGTGGTTTCTGTCCGGATTCTGTTAGGTTGTTGTTGGTGTTGTTGTTGTTGGTGATGTTGCTGTAGCTGTTGGTGTTATTGTTGGTGTTTTGTCTCTTCATTATTTCTTTGACTTCAATTACTTTCTGTGGTTTTAGTTCTCGGAGGATTGTTTCTTCGTCTATGTATCTAAGGTCATTACAGTAGATAACACCTTTTAAAAGTATTTAAAAATTAAGTATCTTGTGTTTGGTGGCTGTTATTTCCATATCTGCGATTTTGATAAGCTTTAGAAGTTTTGTAGCTTGTTTGTTGTGTTTTGTTTTTATCAAAAGTCCGCCGTCTTTGGTTTTTTTCACAGAATAAACTCTTTCTCCAGGCAAAGTCCACAGATTTCTCGATGATGAAAGGTAAAACGGTTTTAAATGAGGATTCATTTTTACTTTTAATAACAATAAATTTGGGTTCTTCTAGTTGATACGATCTCGTAGTGTATTTAGCTATGTCTGGTGGCTCGTGCATGGTTGCTTGTAAAGGGCTTGCACTCGAGTGGTAAGAAATGATGTGTTTTTTGTTATTGTTTTTTTGTTTTGTTTTGTGCTTAATATTTGTTTATTTGCTGATAAGCTCAATGGGTTTTTTGCGAACGCGGGATCGATGCTGTTCTAATACCACTTGTCTCTTCGGAGGTTGAAAATCCCTAACTTAAAGAAAGAGATTAATCTTGGGATATTGAACCCCATAATTAACGAATGTGATACCGGATGCAACATTTCTAGCAACAAAAACTTAAAGTTTCACGCTCTGCCTTCTGCTCAAAAGAAAAGGTTACATAGCGTGATAAAGATGTTTCCTGACTATGAGCAAGACGGATTAAGAAAGACCAGGGTCATTTCGCACGCCGCACGCCCGGTTAAACAACGACATTGGCCAGTATCGCCGGCAACAAAGAAAATAATATTTTCCGAAATAGATCTAGATATTATCGAAGAAACGACAAGTCTGTGCAGTATCATCGTTGATTTAGTAAGGAAAGGAGATAATTGCATAATTTGTCTGGACTCACGCGTGGTGAGCAGCGTTACTCTCAAAGACGCTTATCCCCTACCCAACATAAATTCATGCCGTTTGGATTGTGAAACGCGCTCCAAGCCCTGTGTAGATCAGAATCAGGTAAAGACTCTTTCAGAATCTGGACTGATTGGGGCCATATCCTAGATCTAATACCGGTAACATAGGCTTCTTAATTATTGTAGACCGTAATACGAAGTTCCATTTTTTCCATCCTTTAAAAAAGTTAATCGCCAATAAGATTTGCGAGTTTTTGCAGAACCAGATTTTCTTTACCTTCGGTGTTCCTGAAGTATTTAAACTGATAATGGTTCGCAGTTCGTCTTAGCTTATTCCGAGCCTTTTTGACTAGATTCGGTGTTTCCCATAAGTGCAACGTCGTTTACTCTCCGCAAGCAAACGCCAGCGAAAGCTTAAATCGCTCAGTTCCAGCAGTGACTAGAGCGTATTAAGGAGTCGATCACACAAACTGGGATACAAATCTAAACAAAATCAATGGAGCGCATCGTGCAATACACCGTGGTACAGGCTAGTGACCCTATTTTTTAGTTTTTGGCCAAAACATGTTGCTCAAGATTACGAAATTCTGAGAAAAAAGGGTCTGTCAGGTGACGGCACACAAGCGTATTAAGGAGTCGATCACACAAACTGGGATACAAATCTAAACAAAATCAATGGAGCGCATCGTGCAATACACCGTGGTACAGGCTAGTGACCCTATTTTTTAGTTTTTGGCCAAAACATGTTGCTCAAGATTACGAAATTCTGAGAAAAAAGGGTCTGTCAGGTGACGGCACGCATATTGACGATCGAGATGCTTTTGAAAATTGCCGGAATCAAAGCTAAAGAATCGGTGGCGCGGTCGCAAACGTTGTTCATAGAAACGCGGCTAAGTAGTTTAGTGCAAAACTTGCAAAAGTATTAATCAAATCAAAAGACAAACGTAAACTCGTTATCATATATCATTTAAAGAATCTGAAAATTCAAAAAGAAGATGGCTCAAGCGCTGCATTTACTGTGGTGTAGTATCCAGCCTTTTAGCAAGCAACTTTAAGCAAGCATTATTTCTTCGTAAGATAACATTTCTACTTATCTTCCTTTCCTTGGCCTATCGTCTTTGTCGTCCGGAACATTCGAGATCTCGCTGCTTACACGCATGACCCCCGCAAGCAAAAGGGCGATAATTCTATCGCTCATCGTCCATAAGTCACTTCTAAGTCACTTCCGGAAGATAGAAAGACGAATGTACACATTTTACAAAAACAAAATATACATATATCGCGTAGAAGTAACTTCTAAGTCACTTCTGAGCGATAGAAAGGCGATTGCACACATTTCGATCGCAAAGAAGTAACTTCTGAGACACTTCTGGACGATAGATGGACGATAGCACACATTTTACATAAACTAAAAGGGTCGCGATCGCGAAAAAGTATCTTCTGAGACACTTCTGGATGATAGTTAGACGATAGCACACATTTTACATAATCTAAAAGGGTCGCGATCGCGAAAAAGTATCTTCTGAGACACTTCTGGACGATAGATAGATGATACAAAAACAAAGTAACTTGGACAAATAATTGCATTTATTCTGAAAATTCCTCTTCCTTTCTACCTACGCTGTTGTTTTTCGACCGAGTGTCAGTTTATTTCGCAATTTGCTTCTGATCAGTCCAGTTTTGTTTAAAATTTGTGTGTTGCTTTGTTTTTCGGAATTTTTTTAATTGTATTACATGGCTCGATTATAGTGAAATAAGCATTCAAAGATTCTTCACCTAATTAAAAAAGGTAATTCCTTCAAATTTATTTGTATTTTAAATATAAAAAAAATGTTGCTTCTGTTTATTTTAGAAATTGTTATTATTAAATTTCTCTTGTGAACGGAGCTGGACATAAATAAAATTTTTTAGCAGCATTTCCGACATGCCAAAGACCGTGTCTACAAGCGCTCAAAGACCTTTTAGAAAATAAATTCAAAATATTTCCGAACATGTAAAAAAAGTTTTTTATTCAAGATTTCCAAGACTTCCAATGGGCCCTTCTTGTTTCTTCTACAAGCATCTGTTATGTCACTTCTAAGTAACTTCCAGAAATCACTTCGACGATATAGGATTCGGATCGCGGAAGTCATTCCTTCGGGAAGAAATGTGTCACTTTGGCGGCACTTCTCGGAGTCACTTCGGCGACACTTCCAGAAGTTACTTCGGCGACACTTCCAGAAGTCACTTAGGCGATATCACCGAAGACACTTCAAGACTCCCACCATACTGCGAAACCTCAAATCGGAAGACCACATGATTAAATGGAAGGTTAATAAATTGTAATCTGTCAATAGTACATCATGCCATAAAAAGTGCATCCCAACCAATAGTCGGAAAGGGAATTCCTTTGGGCCATTACGAATATACTCCAATGTTGCGAATGCAACATCTAATTCACATACATAACGGTCTGTTCTACATAGCAATCTCTAGAGACCCACCATATTTTTTTTTGTTTAGTCCACCAATGGTACGATGGGCACTTACCCTATTATGCAATCGTGATAGGATAGCTCCTTAAACCTCATATCAAACATCGAAATGTGTTCGAAAAAAATGTATGACCTTGCTTTTGAAGTTATAATTGAAGATAATTTCAAAATTTTAATTACTTTTCGAAAATTTGAATATTACTGATTGATGACCACATTTGGTATTTTATTTTCTCTTTGTATGTATATCGCCGTGAAGAGGTCCCGCAAAAGCTCTTTTATGATAGGAGGGAGCCGACATCCGAAGAACGTGGAATTTCGTATATTTTGCGGTGCGAAAAGCGGAATATATATATGGACGTTGATGCACTTCGAACAGTACAAACAAGTGGCCCAACGACACGAAGCACGTGCTTGTTACGCGCGGGTCCCTTTTATCAATTTGGGCAAAAAATGCGAGTTCGCGAGGAAGATACATACATAAAACAAATAGCGACGGGACAAATGAAAATAAAAGGCACAACTAAGAATCAAGCAAATGATAAATTGTAAAGTTTATTATAGTTATTACATAGAACGCGAAAGGGATCGTGCAGACAAAAAAAATTGATGTACATCGTGGCAAATTTGGAGGATAATAATTTCGTGTTAGTCGAACAGGAACGTTGAATGTTAGGCGGTTTAAAAGATTTTCAGAATCAATGTCACCTCTTATTAGATTTTGTATAAAAATAGTACAAAGCATTGTTCTACGATTTACAAGTGTAGGTAAATTAAGCAATTGTAATCTACTCTCGTAGGAAGGTAGCCTTACGTTTTGATTCCAGTTCAAACTACGCAGGGCAAATAAAAGAAATTTTTTTTGTACCGACTCAATACGGTCGATGTGCACTTGATATTGTGGACTCCAAACCGACGAACAATATTCCAAAACAGGACGGACAAGGGGTAAATAATAATTTGGTCGTATAAGGGTCATCAAATTCTTTTGACCAACGCCTTATAAACCCAAAAACACTCATGGCTTTGTTAACAGTGGACATAATGTGGCAGTCAAAGAAGAACACCTAAATCGTAAACTGAATATATACGGTCAAGTGGCGCATTTGGCGAAAGTAACTGATAAACGTAGGAGTACCCTAATAGAAAGTCATATCGTTGCATTTAAGCCAGTTCAAATTTAAAAGGTTGTACTCACACCATCCATGAAAACAATCAATATCCGACTGTAAGTTAAATCCAGACGCTGTATCATTATATGATAAACAAAGCTTAACATCATCAGCATACATTAGTACACGGGAATATGTTATGATTGAGGGAAGATCGTTAATAAACAAAATAAACAGCAAAGGGCCCAAATGTCTACCCTGAGGCACTCCAGCTGTCACGTAGATCAATTTTGAAACAGCATTCTTGAAAATAACCCTCTGAGTGCTACTATTCAAGTAACATGAAATCCAAGATAATAGATTACCAGGAAACCCAAGCTGATCTAATTTATATAAAAGAAGAGAGTGGTTAATGGAGTCAATGGCTTTACTAAAATCTGTATATACAATGTCAGTCTGCATTTTTTTCTTAAACCCATTTATTTCAATAGATGACAATTCAAGTAGGTTGGTGGTGGTCGATCTTCGCTTAACAAAACCATGCTGACACGGTGATATAAGCGAGGAACATAAATGTAGCAAATGAGAAGTGATAATACGTTCAAATGCTTTAGGAATTGCCGACAATTTAGAAATACCTCAATAATTTTGGTCATCTGCCTTTGCACCTTTTTTATGGAGTGGAATAATAAAAGAGTCCTTCCAGATAGAAGGAAAAACTGATGATGAAATAGACAAATTAAAAAGTTTAAGAATCGGTTAACAAATGGTTGACGCACAAAACTTAAGCACACATCCAGGAAGTCCATCTGGACCGGGAGAATAAGTTAGCGTTGTTGTTGCTAAATCTCTTACGAGAGAGCTTTCGGTGATTACAGAGGAAGAAATACAATTTTACCTATTTAAGGGATTAGGGTAGTTCGAATTTTTTAGTTCTCTAAGGATTGTTTCATTGTCTATGTATCTAAGGTCATTACAGTAGATAACACCTTTTAAAAGTATTTAAAAAATTAAGTATCTTGTGTTTGTTAGCTGTTATTTCCATATCTGCGTTTTTGGTAAGTTTTTGAAGTTTTGTGGCTTGTTTGTTGTGTTTTGTTTTTATCAAAAGTCCGCCGTCTGTGGTTTTTTTTCACAAAATAAACTCTTTCTCCGCAGGCAAAGTCCACAGATTTCTCGATGATGAAAGGTAAACGGTTTTAAATGAGGATTCATTTTTACTTTTAATAACAATAAATTTGGGTCCTTCTAGTTGATACGACCTCGTAGTGTATTTAGCTATGTCTGGTGGCTCGTGCATGGTTGGTAAGAAATGGTGTGTTTTTTGTTATTGTTTTTTTGTTTTGTTTTGTGCTCAATATTTGTTTATTTGCTGATAAGCTCAATGGGTTTTTTGCGAACGCGGGATCGATGCTGTTCTAATACCACTTGTCTCTTCGGAGGTTGAAAATCCCTAACTTAAAGAAAGAGATTAATCTTGGGATATTGAACCCCATAATTAACGAATGTGATACCGGATGCAACATTTCTAGCAACAAAAACTTAAAGTTTCACGCTCTGCCTTCTGCTCAAAAGAAAAGGTTACATAGCGTGATAAAGATGTTTCCTAACTATGAGCAAGACGGATTAAGAAAGACCAGGGTCATTTCGCACGCCGCACGCCCGGTTAAACAACGACATTGGCCAGTATCGCCGGCAACAAAGAAAATAATATTTTCCGAAATAGATCTAGATATTATCGAAGAAACGACAAGTCTGTGCAGTATCATCGTTGTAAGGAAAGGAGATAATTGCATAATTTGTCTGGACTCACGCGTGGTGAGCAGCGTTACTCTCAAAGACGCTTATCCCCTACCCAACAAAAATTCATGCCGTTTGGATTGTGAAACGCGCTCCAAGCCCTGTGTAGATCAGAATCAGGTAAAGACTCTTTCAGAATCTGGACTGATTGGGGCCATATCCTAGATCTAATACCGGTAACATAGGCTTCTTAATTATTGTAGACCGTAATACGAAGTTCCATTTTTTCCATCCTTTAAAAAAGTTAATCGCCAATAAGATTTGCGAGTTTTTGCAGAACCAGATTTTCTTTACCTTCGGTGTTCCTGAAGTATTTAAACTGATAATGGTTCGCAGTTCGTCTTAGCTTATTCCGAGCCTTTTTGACTAGATTCGGTGTTTCCCATAAGTGCAACGTCGTTTACTCTCCGCAAGCAAACGCCAGCGAAAGCTTAAATCGCTCAGTTCCAGCAGTGACTAGAGCGTATTAAGGAGTCGATCACACAAACTGGGATACAAATCTAAACAAAATCAATGGAGCGCATCGTGCAATACACCGTGGTACAGGCTAGTGACCCTATTTTTTAGTTTTTGGCCAAAACATGTTGCTCAAGATTACGAAATTCTGAGAAAAAAGGGTCTGTCAGGTGACGGCACGCATATTGACGATCGAGATGCTTTTGAAAATTGCCGGAATCAAAGCTAAAGAATCGGTGGCGCGGTCGCAAACGTTGTTCATAGAAACGCGGCTAAGTAGTTTAGTGCAAAACTTGCAAAAGTATTAATCAAATCAAAAGACAAACGTAAACTCGTTATCATATATCATTTAAAGAATCTGAAAATTCAAAAAGAAGATGGCTCAAGCGCTGCATTTACTGTGGTGTAGTATCCAGCCTTTTAGCAAGCAACTTTAAGCAAGCATTATTTCTTCGTAAGATAACATTTCTACTTATCTTCCTTTCCTTGGCCTATCGTCTTTGTCGTCCGGAACATTCGAGATCTCGCTGCTTACACGCATGACCCCCGCAAGCAAAAGGGCGATAATTCTATCGCTCATCGTCCATAAGTCACTTCTAAGTCACTTCCGGAAGATAGAAAGACGAATGTACACATTTTACAAAAACAAAATATACATATATCGCGTAGAAGTAACTTCTAAGTCACTTCTGAGCGATAGAAAGGCGATAGCACACATTTCGATCGCAAAGAAGTAACTTCTGAGACGCTTCTGGACGATAGATGGACGATAGCACACATTTTACATAAACTAAAAGGGTCGCGATCGCGAAAAAGTATCTTCTGAGACACTTCTGGATGATAGTTAGACGATAGCACACATTTTACATAATCTAAAAGGGTCGCGATCGCGAAAAAGTATCTTCTGAGACACTTCTGGACGATAGATAGATGATACAAAAACAAAGTAACTTGGACAAATAATTGCATTTATTCTGAAAATTCCTCTTCCTTTCTACCTACGCTGTTGTTTTTCGACCGAGTGTCAGTTTATTTCGCAATTTGCTTCTGATCAGTCCAGTTTTGTTTAAAATTTGTGTGTTGCTTTGTTTTTCGGAATTTTTTTAATTGTATTACATGGCTCGATTATAGTGAAATAAGCATTCAAAGATTCTTCACCTAATTAAAAAAGGTAATTCCTTCAAATTTATTTGTATTTTAAATATAAAAAAAATGTTGCTTCTGTTTATTTTAGAAATTGTTATTATTAAATTTCTCTTGTGAACGGAGCTGGACATAAATAAAATTTTTTAGCAGCATTTCCGACATGCCAAAGACCGTGTCTACAAGCGCTCAAAGACCTTATGGAAAAAATAAATGCAAAATATTGCCTAACATGTAAAAACAAGTTTTTTTATTTAAGATTTCCAATGGGGAAAGGCCCTTCTGGTATCTTCTACAAGCGTCTGTTAAGTCACTTCTAAGTAACCTCCAGAAGTGACTTCGGCGATATCGCATTCGGATCGCGGAAGTCACTCCTGTCGGGAAGAAGTGTGCCACTTCGGCGGCACTTCTCGGAGTCACTTCGGCGACACTTCCAGAAGTTACTTCGGCGACACTTCCAGAAGTCACTTAGGCGATATCACCGAAGACACTTCAAGACTCCCACCATACTGCGAAACCTCAAATCGGAAGACCACATGATTAAATGGAAGGTTAATAAATTGTAATCTGTCAATAGTACATCATGCCATAAAAAGTGCATCCCAACCAATAGTCGGAAAGGGAATTCCTTTGGGCCATTACGAATATACTCCAATGTTGCGAATGCAACATCTAATTCACATACATAACGGTCTGTTCTACATAGCAATCTCTAGAGACCCACCATATTTTTATTTGTTTAGTCCACCAATGGTACGATGGGCACTTACCCTATTATGCAATCGTGATAGGATAGCTCCTTAAACCTCATATCAAACATCGAAATGTGTTCGAAAAAAATGTATGACCTTGCTTTTGAAGTTATAATTGAAGATAATTTCAAAATTTTAATTACTTTTCGAAAATTTGAATATTACTGATTGATGACCACATTTGGTATTTTATTTTCTCTTTGTATGTATATCGCCGTGAAGAGGTCCCGCAAAAGCTCTTTTATGATAGGGGGGAGCCGACATCCGAAGAACGTGGAATTTCGTATATTTTGCGGTGCGAAAAGCGGAATATATATATGGACGTTGATGCACTTCGAACAGTACATACAAGTGGCCCAACGACACGAAGCACGTGCTTGTTACGCGCGGGTCCCTTTTATCAATTTGGGCAAAAAATGCGAGTTCGCGAGGAAGATACATACATAAAACAAATAGCGACGGGACAAATGAAAATAAAAGGCACAACTAAGAATCAAGCAAATGATAAATTGTAAAGTTTATTATAGTATTACATAGAACGCGAAAGGGATCGTACAAACAAAAAAAATTGATGTACATCGTGGCAAATTTGGAGGATAATAATTTCGTGTTAGTCGAACAGGAACGTTGAATGTTAGGCGGTTTAAAAGATTTTCAGAATCAATGTCACCTCTTATTAGATTTTGTATAAAAATAGTACAAAGCATTGTTCTACGATTTACAAGTGTAGGTAAATTAAGCAATTGTAATCTACTCTCGTAGGAAGGTAGCCTTACGTTTTGATTCCAGTTCAAACTACGCAGGGCAAATAAAAGAAATTTTTTTTTGTACCGACTCAATACGGTCGATGTGCACTTGATATTGTGGACTCCAAACCGACGAACAATATTCCAAAACAGGACGGACAAGGGGTAAATAATAATTTGGTCGTATAAGGGTCATCAAATTCTTTTGACCAACGCTTTATAAACCCAAGAACACTCATGGCTTTGTTAACAGTGGACATAATGTGGCAGTCAAATTTAAGTTTAGAGTCAAGAAGAACACCTAAATCGTCAACTGAATATATACGGTCAAGTGGCGCATTTGGCGAAAGTAACTGATAAACGTAGGAGTACCCTTATAGAAAGTCATATCGTTGCATTTAAGCCAGTTCAAATTTAAAAGGTTATACTCACACCATCCATGAAAACAATCAATATCCGACTGTAAGTTAAATACAGACGCTGTATCATTATATGATAAACAAAGCTTAACATCATCAACATACATTAGTACACGGGAATATGTTATGATTGAGGGAAGATCGTTAATAAACAAAGTAAACAGCAAAGGGCCCAAATGTCTACCCTGAGGCACTCCAGCTGTCACGTAGATCAATTTTGAAACAGCATTCTTGAATATAACCCTCTGAGTGCTACTATTCAAGTAACATGAAATCCAAGTTAATAGATTACCAGGAAACCCAAGCTGATCTAATTTAAGTAAAAGAAGAGAGTGGTTAACGGAGTCAATGGCATTACTAAAATCTGTATATACAATGTCAGTCTGCATTTTTTTCTTAAACCCATTTATTTCAATAGATGACAATTCAAGTAGGTTGGTGGTGGTAGATCTTCGCTTAACAAAACCATGCTGACACGGTGATATAAGCGAGGAACATAAATGTTGCAAATGAGAAGTCATAATACGTTGAAATGCTTTAGGAATTGCCGACAATTTAGAAATACCTCAATAATTTTGGTCATCTGCCTTTGCACCTTTTTTATGGAGTGGAATAATAAAAGAGTCCTTCCAGATAGAAGGAAAAACTGATGATGAAATAGACAAATTAAAAAGTTTAAGAATCGGTTTACAAATGGTTGACGCACAAAACTTAAGCACACATCCAGGAAGTCCATCTGGACCGGGAGCATAAGTTGGCGTTGTTGTTGCTAAATCTCTTACGAGAGAACTTGCGGTGATTACAGGGTAGAAAATACAATTTTCCCTATTTAAGGGATTAGAGTAGTTAGAATTTGACCAAGCTGTCGAACTATGAGTAGTTTGGAAAAACTCAGCAAATAAATCAGCGATTTCAGAATCCGTCGATGCCTCCATTGAGTATAGACGTACCGATGAAGGCAATGCCGATGATTTACGCTTGGCATTAACAAAGTTGTAAAACTGTTTCGGATCGTTTGAAAATTCAAATTTGCATCGACTTAAATACATAGAATAGCAATGACTGTTGAGAACATTAAAATCTGTTCAAGCCACCACCGGTGGTTTCTGTCCGGATTATGTTAGGTTGTTGTTGGTGATGTTGCTGTAGCTGTTGGTGTTATTGTTGGTGTTTTGTCTCTTCATTATTTCTTTGACTTCAATTACTTTCTGTGGTTTTAGTTCTCGGAGGATTGTTTCTTCGTCTATGTATCTAAGGTCATTACAGTAGATAACGCCTTTTAAAAGTATTTAAAAAATTAAGGATCTTGTGTTTGGTAGCTGTTATTTCTATATCTGCGTTTTTGGTAAGTTATAGAAGTTTTGTGGCTTGTTTGTTCTGTTTTGTTTTTATTAAAAGTCCGCCGTCTTTGGTTTTTTTTTCACAGAATAAACTCTTTCTCCGCAGGCAAAGTCCTCAGATTTCTCGATGATGAAAGGTAAACTGTTTTAAAAGAGAATTCATTTTAACTTTTAATAACAATAAATTTGGGTCCTTCTAGTTGATACGACGTCGTAGTGTATTTAGCTATGTCTGGTGGCTCGTGCATGGTTGCTTGTAAAGGGCTTGCACTCGAGTGGTAAGAAATGATGTGTTTTTTGTTATTGTTTTTTTGTTTTGTTTTGTGCTTAATATTTGTTTATTTGCTGATAAGCTCAATGGGTTTTTTGCGAACGCGGGATCGATGCTGTTCTAATACCACTTGTCTCTTCGGAGGTTGAAAATCCCTAACTTAAAGAAAGAGATTAATCTTGGGATATTGAACCCCATAATTAACGAATGTGATACCGGATGCAACATTTCTAGCAACAAAAACTTAAAGTTTCACGCTCTGCCTTCTGCTCAAAAGAAAAGGTTACATAGCGTGATAAAGATGTTTCCTAACTATGAGCAAGACGGATTAAGAAAGACCAGGGTCATTTCGCACGCCGCACGCCCGGTTAAACAACGACATTGGCCAGTATCGCCGGCAACAAAGAAAATAATATTTTCCGAAATAGATCTAGATATTATCGAAGAAACGACAAGTCTGTGCAGTATCATCGTTGATTTAGTAAGGAAAGGAGATAATTGCATAATTTGTCTGGACTCACGCGTGGTGAGCAGCGTTACTCTCAAAGACGCTTATCCCCTACCCAACATAAATTCATGCCGTTTGGATTATGAAACGCGCTCCAAGCCCTGTGTAGATCAGAATCAGGTAAAGACTCTTTCAGAATCTGGACTGATTGGGGCCATATCCTAGATCTAATACCGGTAACATAGGCTTCTTAATTATTGTAGACCGTAATACGAAGTTCCATTTTCTCCATCCTTTAAAAAAGTTAATCGCCAATAAGATTTGCGAGTTTTTGCAGAACCAGATTTTCTTTACCTTCGGTGTTCCTGAAGTATTTAAACTGATAATGGTTCGCAGTTCGTCTTAGCTTATTCCGAGCCTTTTTGACTAGATTCGGTGTTTCCCATAAGTGCAACGTCGTTTACTCTCCGCAAGCAAACGCCAGCGAAAGCTTAAATCGCTCAGTTCCAGCAGTGACTAGAGCGTATTAAGGAGTCGATCACACAAACTGGGATACAAATCTAAACAAAATCAATGGAGCGCATCGTGCAATACACCGTGGTACAGGCTAGTGACCCTATTTTTTAGTTTTTGGCCAAAACATGTTGCTCAAGATTACGAAATTCTGAGAAAAAAGGGTCTGTTAGGTGACGGCACGCATATTGACGATCGAGATGCTTTTGAAAATTGCCGGAATCAAAGCTAAAGAATCGGTGGCGCGGTCGCAAACGTTGTTCATAGAAACGCGGCTAAGTAGTTTAGTGCAAAACTTGCAAAAGTATTAATCAAATCAAAAGACAAACGTAAACTCGTTATCATATATCATTTAAAGAATCTGAAAATTCAAAAAGAAGATGGCTCAAGCGCTGCATTTACTGTGGTGTAGTATCCAGCCTTTTAGCAAGCAACTTTAAGCAAGCATTATTTCTTCGTAAGATAACATTTCTACTTATCTTCCTTTCCTTGGCCTATCGTCTTTGTCGTCCGGAACATTCGAGATCTCGCTGCTTACACGCATGACCCCCGCAAGCAAAAGGGCGATAATTCTATCGCTCATCTTCCATAAGTCACTTCTAAGTCACTTCTGGAAGATAGAAAGACGAATGTACACATTTTACAAAAACAAAATATACATATATCGCGTAGAAGTAACTTCTAAGTCACTTCTGAGCGACAGAAAGGCGATAGCACACATTTCGATCGCGAAGAAGTAACTTCTGAGACGCTTCTGGACAATAGATGGACGATAGCACACATTTTACATAAACTAAAAGGGTCGCGATCGCGAAGAAGTATCTTCTGAGACACTTCTGGATGATAGTTAGACGATAGCACACATTTTACATAATCTAAAAGGGTCGCGATCGCGAAAAAGTATCTTCTGAGACACTTCTGGACGATAGATAGATGATACAAAAACAAAGTTACTGGGAAAAATAATTGCATTTATTCTGAAAATAACTCTTCCTTTCAACCTACGCTGTTGATTTTCGACCGAGCGTCAGTTTATTTCGCAATTTGCTTGGGATCAGTCCAGTTTTGTTTAAAATTTGTGTGTTGCTTTGTTTTTCGGAATTTTTTTAATTGTATAACACATTAAAATGTCCAACTCGACGAACAAAGCGAATTTACGTGAAGCTGTACGTTTACATCGAGATATTTTCACATTACCTGGCTCGATTAAGTGAAATAAGTATTCAAAGATTCTTCACCTAATTAAAAAAGGTAATTCCTTCAAATTTATTTGTATTTTAAATATAAAAAAATGTTGCTTCTGTTTATTTTAGAAATGGTTATTATTAAATTTATCTTGTGAACGGAGCTGGACATAAATAAAATTTTTTAGCAGCATTTCCGACATGCCAAAGACTGTGTCTACAAGCGCTCAAAGACCTTATAGAAAATAAATTCAAAATATTTCCGAACATGTAAAAAAAGTTTTTTATTCAAGATTTCCAAGGCTTCCAATGGGCCCTTCTTGTATCTTCTACAAGCATTTGTTATGTCACTTCTAAGTAACTTCCAGAAGTCACTTCGGCGATATAGGATTCGGATCGCGGAAGTCATCCCGTCGGGAAGAAATGTGTCACTTTGGCGGCACTTCTCGGAGTCACTTCGGCGACACTTCTAGAAGTTACTTCGGCGACACTTCCAGAAGTCACTTCGGCGATATCACCGAAGACACTTCAAGACTCCCACCATACTGCGGAACCTCAAATCGGAAGACCGCATGATTAAATGGAAGATTAATAAATTTTAATCTGTCAAAAGTATATCATGCCATAAAAAGTACATCCCAACCAATAGTTGGAAAGGGAATTCCTTTGGGGCATTACGAATATACTCCAATGTTGCGAATGCAACATCTAATTCACATACATAACGGTCTGTTCTACATAGCAATCTCTAGAGACCCATCATATTTTTTTTTGTTTAGTGTACGATGTGCACTTACCTTACCACTGCAATCGTGCTAAAGGCGACAGCCGAAGAACGTGGAATTTCGTATATTTTGGCTTGAAATCTATGATGTCTGCTGGACTCTCGCATGCTGCCTTAACCGTTTGCCACATGGATTCGAAATGATCGCGACGAATTTCACAAGCGGTTGGGGTGGAGCCCCTGGAGCCAGCGTTCACCTGTGGCCATAAATGTGGCTAACGCTGATTTTGCTGACGAAAAATAATTTCTAATTTTAATTTCGCGGTAAGGAAACAGAATCGGACTAGAAACTAATTGGAATTAGAAAACAATTAAAATCCGTAAAAATATACGGTCACACTTGCTTACTACTTAGATCGCATGATCGGACTATTGAGAAAAAGTACGTAGTTTAATTTTTTTCTATTTGTTACGAACATTTATTGTGCGCTGGAATAAAACATAGATATGCGTGTGTATGTACTACGTGGGGTGCGAAAAGCGGAATATATATATGGACGTTAATGCACTTTGAACAGTACAAACAAGTGGCCCAACGACACCAAGCACGTGCTTGTTACGCGCGGGGCCCTTTTATTAATTTGGGCAAAAATGCGAGTTCGCGAGGAAGATACATAGACACAAATGAAAAAAAAGGCACAACTAAGAATCAAGCAAATGATAAATTGTAAAGTTTATTATAGTTATTACATAGAACGCGAAAGGGATCGTGCAGACAAAAAAAATTGATGTACATCGTGGCAAATTTGGAGGATAATAATTTCGTGTTAGTCGAACAGGAACGTTGAATGTTAGGCGGTTTAAAAGATCTTTAGAATCAATGTCACCTCTTATTAGATTTTGTATAAAAATATTACCAAGCATTGTTCTGCGATTTACAAGTGTAGGTAAATTAAGCAATTGTAATCTACTCTCGTAGGAAGGTAGCATTACGTTTTGATTCCAGTTCAAACTACGCAGGGCAAATAAAATAAATTTTTTTGGTACCGACTCAACACAGTCGATGTGCACTTGATATTGTGGACTCCAAACCGACGAAGAATATTCCAAAATAGGACGGACAAGGGAGGTAAATAATAATTTGGTCGTATAAGGGTCATCAAATTCTTTTGACCAACGCTTTATAAACCCAAGAACACTCATGGCTTTGTTAACAGTGGACATAATGTGGCAGTCAAATTTAAGTTTAGAGTCAAGAAGAACACCTAAATCGTAAACTGAATATATACGGTCAAGTGGCGTATTTGGCGAAAGTAACTGATAAACGTAGGAGTACCCTAATAGAAAGTCATATCGTTGCATTTAAGCCAGTTCAAATTTAAAAGGTTGTACTCACACCATCCATGAAAACAATCAATATCCGACTGTAAGTTAAATCCATACGCTGTATCATTATATGATAAACAAAGCTTAACATCATCAACATACATTAGTACACGGGAATATGTTATGATTGAGGGAAGATCGTTAATAAACAAAGTAAAAAGCAAAGGGCCCAAATGTCTACCCTGAGGCACTCCAGCTGTCACGTAGATCAATTTTGAAACAGCATTCTTGAATATAACCCTCTGAGTGCTACTATTCAAGTAACATGAAATCCAAGATAATAGGTTACCAGGAAACCCAAGCTGATCTAATTTAAATAAAAGAAGAGAGTCGTTAACGGAGTCAATGGCATTACTAAAATCTGTATATACAATGTCAGTCTGCATTTTTTTCTTAAACCCATTTATTTCAATAGATGACAATTCAAGTAGGTTGGTGGTGGTCGATCTTCGCTTAACAAAACCATGCTGACACGGTGATATAAGCGAGGAACATAAATGTTGCAAATGAGAAGTGATAATACGTTGAAATGCTTTAGGAATTGCCGACAATTTAGAAATACCTCAATAATTTTGGTCATCTGCCTTTGCACCTTTTTTATGGAGTGGAATAATAAAAGAGTCCTTCCAGATAGAAGGAAAAACTGATGATGAAATAGACAAATTAAAAAGTTTAAGAATCGGTTAACAAATGGTTGACGCACAAAACTTAAGCACACATCCAGGATGTCCATCTGGGCCGGGAGAACATGTTGGCGTTGTTGTTGCTAAATCTCTTACGAGAGAGCTTTCGGTGATTACAGGGTAGAAAATACAATTTTCCCTATTTAAGGGATTAGAGTAGTTAGAATTTGACCAAGCTGTCGAACTATGAGTAGTTTGGAAAAACTCAGCAAATAAATCAGCGATTTCAGAATCCGTCGATGCCTCCATTAAGTATAGACGTACCGATGAAGGCAATGCCGATGACTTACGCTTGGCATTAACAAAGTAGTAAAACTGTTTCGGATCGTTTGAAAATTCAAATTTGCATCGACTTAAATACATAGAATAGCAATGACTGTTGAGAACATTAAAATCTGTTCAAGCCACCACCGGTGGTTTCTGTCCGGATTATGTTAGGTTGTTGTTGGTGTTGTTGTTGTTGGTGATGTTGCTGTAGCTGTTGGTGTTATTGTTGGTGTTTTGTCTCTTCATTATTTCTTTGACTTCAATTACTTTCTGTGGTTTTAGTTCTCGGAGGATTTTTTCTTCGTCTATGTATCTAAGGTCATTACAGCAGATAACGCCTTTTAAAAGTATTTAAAAAATTAGTATCTTGTGTTTGGTAGCTGTTATTTCTATATCTGCGTTTTTGGTAAGTTATAGAAGTTTTGTGGCTTGTTTGTTCTGTTTTGTTTTTATTAAAAGTCCGCCGTCTTTGGTTTTTTTTTTCACAGAATAAACTCTTTCTCCGCAGGCAAAGTCCTCAGATTTCTCGATGATGAAAGGTAAACTGTTTTAAATGAGAATTCATTTTAACTTTTAATAACAATAAATTTGGGTTCTTCTAGTTGATACGATCTCGTACTGTATTTAGCTATGTCTGGCGGCTCGTGCATGGTGGCTTGTAAAGGGCTTGCACTCGAGTGGTAAGAAATGGTGTGTTTTTTGTTATTGTTTTTTTTTGTTTTGTTATGTGCTTAATATTTGTTTTTAATTTGCTGATAAGCTCAATGGGTTTTTTGCGAACGCGGGATCGATGCTGTTCTAATACCACTTGTCTCTCCGGAGGTTGAAGTGGTACTGAAAATCCCTAACTTAAAGAAAGAGATTTATCTTGGGATATTGAACCCCATAATTAACGAATGTGAACAGGATGCAAGATTTCTAGCAACAAAAACTTAAAGTTTCACGCTCTGCCTTCTGCTGAAAAGAAAAGGTTACATAGCGTGATAAAGATGTTTCCTAACTATGAGCAAGACGGATTAAGAAAGACCAGGGTCATTTCGCACGCCGCACGCCCGGTTAAACAACGACATTGGCCAGTATCACCGGCAAAAAAGAAAATAATATTTTCCGAAATAGATCTAGATATTATCGAAGAAAGGACAAGTCTGTGCAGTATCATCGTTGATTTAGTAAGGAAAGGAGATAATTGCATAATTTGTCTGGACTCACGCGTGGTGAGCAGCGTTACTCTCAAAGACGCTTATCCCCTACCCAACATCAACGGAATCTTAAGTAGACTACCTCTAGCTCGCTTCATAACCGGATTGGATATAAAACATCCTATTTGGCAGATTCCATTAGAAGAAAAATCCCGGCGTTTATATTCCAAGTCGAACTTCATATTAGTATAAAGTCATGCCGTTTGGATTATGAAACGCGCTCCAAGCCCTGTGTAGATCAGGATCAGGTAAAGACTCTTTCAGAATCTGGACTGATTGGGGCCATATCCTAGATCCAAAACCGGTAACATAGGCTTCTTAATTATTGTAGATCATAATACAAGGTCCATTTTCTCCATCCTTTAAAAAAGTCCATCGCCAATAAGATTTGCGAGTTTTTGCAGAACCAGAATCGGTGGCGCGGTCGCACACTTTAATCAAAGAAACGCGGCTTAGTAGTTTAGTGCAAAACTTGCAAAAGTATTAATCAAATCAAAAGACAAACGTAAACTCGTCTCATCTTATTACGAGATCGCCGATGAATCAGGGAATATATTGGGTAAATATCATTTAAAGAATCTGAAAATTCAAAAAGAAGATGGCTCAAGCGCTGCATTTACTGTGGTGTAGCAAGCTAACAAAGTAAACAGCAAAGGGCCCAAATGACTACCCTGAGGCACTCCAGCTGTCACGTAGATCAATTTTGAAACAGCATTCTTGAATATAACCCTCTGAGTCCTACCATTCAAGTAACATGAAATCCAAGATAATAGATTACCAGGAAACCCAAGCTGATCTAATTTATATAAAAGAAGAGAGTGGTTAATGGAGTCAATGGCTTTACTAAAATCTGTATATACAATGTCAGTCTGCATTTTTTTTCTTAAACCCATTTATTTCAATAGATGACAATTCAAGTAGGTTGGTGGTGGTCGATCTTCGCTTAACAAAACCATGCTGACACGGTGATATAAGCGAGGAACATAAATGTTGCAAATGAGAAGTGATAATACGTTGAAATAATTTAGGAATTGCCGACAATTTAGAAATACCTCAATAATTTTGAGCATCTGCCTTCGCACCTTTTTTATGGAGTGGAATAATAAAAGAGTCCTTCCAGATAGAAGGAAAAACTGATGATGAAATAGACAAATTAAAAAGTTTAAGAATCGGTTTACAAATGGTTGACGCACAAAACTTAAGCACACATCCAGGAAGTCCATCTGGGCCGGGAGAACATGTTGGCGTTGTTGTTGCTAAATCTCTTACGAGAGAGCTTTCGGTGATTACAGGGTAGAAAATACAATTTTCCCTATTTAAGGGATTAGAGTAGTTAGAATTTGACCAAGCTGTCGAACTATGAGTAGTTTGGAAAAACTCAGCAAATAAATCAGCGATTTCAGAATCCGTCGATGCCTCCATTGAGTATAGACGTACCGATGAAGGCAATGCCGATGATTTACGCTTGGCATTAACAAAGTTGTAAAACTGTTTCGGATCGTTTGAAAATTCAAATTTGCATCGACTTAAATACATAGAATAGCAATGACTGTTGAGAACATTAAAATCTGTTCAAGCCACCACCGGTGGTTTCTGTCCGGATTATGTTAGGTTGTTGTTGGTGTTGTTGTTGTTGGTGGTGTTGCTGTAGCTGTTGGTGTTATTGTTGGTGTTTTGTCTCTTCATTATTTCTTTGACTTCAATTACTTTCTGTGGTTTTAGTTCTCGGAGGATTGTTTCTTCGTCTATGTATCTAAGGTCATTACAGTAGATAACGCCTTTTAAAAGTATTTAAAAAATTAAGGATCTTGTGTTTGGTAGCTGTTATTTCCATATCTGCGATTTTGGTAAGTTTTATAAGTTTTGTAGCTTGTTTGTTGTGTTTTGTTTTTATCAAAAGTCCGCCGTCTTTATTTTTTTCACAGAATAAACTCTTTCTCCGCAGGCAAAGTCCTCAGATTTCTCGATGATGAAAGGTAAAACGGTTTTAAATGATTAATTAATTTTTACTTTTAATAACAATAAATTTGGGTTCTTCTAGTTGATACGATCTCGTAGTGTATTTAGCTATGTCTGGTGGCTCGTGCATGGTTGCTTGTAAAGGGCTTGCACTCGAGTGGTAAGAAATGGTGTGTTTTTTGTTATTGTTTTTTTGTTTTGTTTTGTGCTTAATATTTGTTTATTTGCTGATAAGCTCAATGGGTTTTTTGCGAACGCGGGATCGATGCCGTTCTAATACCACTTGTCTCTCCGGAGGTTGAAGTGGTACTGAAAATCCCTAACATAAAGAAAAAGATTAATCTTGGGATATTGAACCCCATAATTAACGAATGTGAACCGGATGCAACATTTCTATCAACAAAAACTTAAAGTTTCACGCTCTGCCTTCTGCTCAAAAGAAAAGGTTACATAGCGTGATACAGATGTTTCCTAACTATGAGAAAGACGGATTAAGAAAGACCAGGGTCATTTCGCACGCCGCTCGCCCGGTTAAACAACGACATTGACCAGTATCACCGGCAACAAAGAAAATAATATTTTCCGAAATAGATCTAGATATTATCGAATAAACGACAAGTCTGTGCAGTATCATCGTTGTAAGGAAAGGAGATAATTGCATAATTTGTCTGGACTCACGCGTGGTAAGCAACGTTACTCAGAAAGACGCTTATCCCCTACCCAACATAAAGTCATGCCGTTTGGATTATGAAATGCGCTGCAAGCCCTGTGTAGATCAGAATCAGGTAAAGACTCTTTCAGAATCTAGACTGATTGGGGCCATATCCTAGATCTAATACCGGTAACATAGGCTTCTTAATTATTGTAGACCGTATTACGAAGTTCCATTTTCTCCATCCTTTAAAAAAGTTCATCGCCAATAAGATTTGCGAGTTTTTGCAGAACCAGATTTTCTTTACCTTCGGTGTTCCTGAAGTACTTAAACTGATAAAGGCTCGTAGTTCGTCTTAGCCTATTCCGAGCCTTTTTGACTAGATTCGGTGTTTCCCATAAGTGCAACGCCGTTTACTCTCCGTAAGCAAACGCCAGCGAAAGATTAAATCGCTCAGTTCCAGTAGCGATTAGAGCGTATTTAGGAGTCGATCACACAAACTGGGATACAAATCTAAACAAAATCAATGGGGCGCATCGTGCAATACACCGTGGTACAGGCTAGTGATCCTATTTTTTAGTTTTTGGCCAAAACATGTTGCTCGAGATTAAGAAATTCTGAGAAAAAAGGGACTGTTCGGTGACGGCACGCATATTGACGATCGAGATGTTTTTGAAAATTGCCGGAATCAAAGCTAAAGAATCGGTGGCGCGGTCGCAAACTTTGTTCATAGAAACGCGGCTAAGTAGTTTAGTGCAAAACTTGCAAAAGTATTAATCAAATCAAAAGACAAACGTAAACTCGTTATCATATATAATTTAAAGAATCTGAAAATTCAAAAAGAAGATGGCTCAAGCGCTGCATTTACTGTGGTGTAGTATCTTTTTAGCAAGCAACTTTAAGCAAGCATTATTTCTTCTTAAGATAACATTTCTACTTATCTTCCTTTCCTTGGCCTATCGTCTTTGTCGTCCGGAACATTCGAGATCTCGCTGCTTACACGCATGACCCCCGCAAGCAAAAGGGCGATAATTCTATCGCTCATCGTCCATAAGTCACTTCTAAGTCACTTCTGGAAGATAGAAAGACGAATGTACACATTTTACAAAAACAAAATATACATATATCGCGTAGAAGTAACTTCTAAGTCACTTCTGAGCGACAGAAAGGCGATAGCACACATTTCGATCGCGAAGAAGTAACTTCTGAGACGCTTCTGGACAATAGATGGACGATAGCACACATTTTACATAAACTAAAAGGGTCGCGATCGCGAAAAAGTATCTTCTGAGACACTTCTGGACGATAGTTAGACGATAGCACACATTTTACATAATCTAAAAGGGTCGCGATCGCGAAAAAGTATCTTCTGAGACACTTCTGGACGATAGATAGATGATACAAAAACAAAGTTACTGGGAAAAATAATTGCATTTATTCTGAAAATAACTCTTCCTTTCAACCTACGCTGTTGATTTTCGACCGAGCGTCAGTTTATTTTGCAATTTGCTTGGGATCAGTCCAGTTTTGTTTAAAATTTGTGTGTTGCTTTGTTTTTCGGAATTTTTTTTAAATGTATAACACATTAAAATGTGCAACTCGACGAACAAAGCGAATTTACGTGAAGCTGTACGTTTACATCGAGATATTTTCACATTACCTGGCTCGATTATAGTGAAATAAGTATTCAAAGATTCTTCACCTAATTAAAAAAGGTAATTCCTTCAAATTTATTTGTATTTTAAATATAAAAAAATGTTGCTTCTGTTTATTTTAGAAATGGTTATTATTAAATTTATCTTGTGAACGGAGCTTGACATAAATAAAATTTTTTAGCAGTATTTCCGACATGCCAAAGACTGTGTCTACAAGCGCTCAAAGACCTTATAGAAAATAAATTCAAAATATTTCCGAACATGTAAAAAAAGTTTTTTATTAAAGATTTCCAAGGCTTCCAATGGGCCCTTCTTGTATCTTCTACAAGCATTTGTTATGTCACTTCTAAGTAACTTCCAGAAGTCACTTTGGCGATATAGGATTCGGATCGCGGAAGTCATCCCGTCTGGAAGAAATGTGCCACTTTGGCGGCACTTCTCGGAGTCACTTCGGCGACACTTCCAGAAGTCACTTCGGCGATATTACCGAAGCCACTTCAAGACTCCCACCATACTGCGGAACCTCAAATCGGAAGAGCACATGATTAAATGGAAGGTTAATAAATTGTAATCTGTCAAAAGGACATCATGCCATAAAAAGTACTTCCCAACCAATATTCGGAAAGGGAATTCCTTTGGGGCTTTACGAATATACTCCAATGTTGCGAATGCAACATCTAATTCACATACATAACGGTCTGTTCTACATAGCAATCTCTAGAGACCCACCATATTTTTTTTTGTTTAGTCCACCAATGGTACGATGGGCACTTACCTTATTATGCAATCGTGCTAAGGGAATAAAGAGATAGAATAGCTCCTTAAACCTCATATCAAACATCGAAATGTGTTCGAAAAAAATGTATGACCTTGCTTTTGAAGTTATAATTGAAGATAATTTCAAAATTTTAATTACTTTTCGAAAATTTGAATATGACTGATTGATGACCACTTTTGGTATTTTATTTTCTCTTTGTATGTATATCGCCGTGAAGAGGTCCCGCAAAAGCTCTTTTATGATAGGAGGGAGCCGACATCCGAAGAACGTGGAATTTCGTATATTTTGGCTTGAAATCTATGATGTCTGCGGGACTCTCGTATGCTACCTTAACCGTTTGGATTCGAAATGATCGCGACGAATTTCACAAGCGGTTGGGGTGGAGCCCCTGGAGCCAGCGTTCACCTGTGGCCATAAATGTGGCCAACGCTGATTTTGCTGACGAAAAATAATTTCTAATTTTAATTTCGCGGAAAGGAAACGGAATCGGACTAGAAACTAATTGGAATTAGAAAACAATTAAAATCCGTAATAATATACGGATGATCGGACTATTGAGAAAAAATACGGAGTTTAATTTTTTTTTTATTTGTTACGAACATTTATTGTGCGCTGTAATAAAACATAGATATGCGTGTGTATGTCCTATGTGGGGCGCGAAAAGCGGAATATATATATGGACGTTGATGCACTTCGAACAGTACAAACAAGTGGCCCAACGACACCAAGCACGTGCTTGTTACGCGCGGGGCCCTTTTATCAATTTGGGCAAAAATGCGAGTTCGCGAGGAAGATACATACATAAAACAAATAGAGACGGGACACAAATGAAAAAAAAGGCACAACTAAGAATCAAGCAAATGATAAATTGTAAAGTTTATTATAGTTATTACATAGAACGCGAAAGGGATCGTGCAGACAAAAAAAATTGATGTACATCGTGGCAAATTTGGAGGATAATAATTTCGTGTTAGTCGAACAGGAACGTTGAATGTTAGGCGGTTTAAAAGATCTTTAGAATCAATGTCACCTCTTATTAGATTTTGTATAAAAATATTACCAAGCATTGTTCTGCGATTTACAAGTGTAGGTAAATTAAGCAATTGTAATCTACTCTCGTAGGAAGGTAGCATTACGTTTTGATTCCAGTTCAAACTACGCAGGGCAAATAATATAAATTTTTTTGGTACCGACTCAACACAGTCGATGTGCACTTGATATTGTGGCCTCCAAACCGACGAAGAATATTCCAAAATAGGACGGACAAGGGAGGTAAATAGTAATTTGGTCGTATAAGGGTCATCAAATTCTTTTGACCAACGCTTTATAAGCCCAAGAACACTCATGGCTTTGTTAACAGTGGACATAATGTGGCAGTCAAATTTAAGTTTAGAGTCAAGAAGAACACCTAAATCGTAAACTGAATATATACGGTCAAGTGGCGCATTTGGCGAAAGTAACTGATAAACGTAGGAGTACCCTAATAGAAAGTCATATCGTTGCATTTAAGCCAGTTCAAATTTAAAAGGTTGTACTCACACCATCCATGAAAACAATCAATATCCGACTGTAAGTTAAATCCAGACGCTGTATCATTATATGATAAACAAAGCTTAACATCATCAGCATACATTAGTACACGGGAATATGTTATGATTGAGGGAAGATCGTTAATAAACAAAGTAAACAGCAAAGGGCCCAAATGTCTACCCTGAGGCACTCCAGCTGTCACGTAGATCAATTTTGAAACAGCATTCTTGAATATAACCCTCTGAGTCCTACCATTCACGTAACATGAAATCCAAGATAATAGATTACCAGGAAACCCAAGCTGATCTAATTTAAATAAAAGAAGAGAGTCCTTAACGGAGTCAATGGCATTACTAAAATTTGTATATACAATGTCAGTCTGCATTTTTTTCTTAAACCCATTTATTTCAATAGATGACAATTCAAGTAGGTTGGTGGTGGTCGATCTTCGCTTAACAAAACCATGCTGACACGGTGATATAAGCGAGGAACATAAATGTTGCAAATGAGAAGTGATAATACGTTGAAATGCTTTAGGAATTGCCGACAATTTAGAAATACCTCAATAATTTTGAGCATCTGCCTTCGCAACTTTTTTATGCAGTGGAATAATAAAAGAGTCCTTCCAGATAAAAGGAAAAATTGATGATGAAATAGACAAATTAAAAAGTTTAAGAATCGGTTTACAAATGGTTGACGCACAAAACTTAAGCACACATCCAGGAAGTCCATCTGGGCCGGGAGAACATGTTGGCGTTGTTGTTGCTAAATCTCTTACGAGAGAGCTTTCGGTGATTACAGGGTAGAAAATACAATTTTCCCTATTTAAGGGATTAGAGTAGTTAGAATGTGACCAAGCTGTCGAACAATGAGTAGTTTGGAAAAACTCAGCAAATAAATCAGCGATTTCAGAATCCGTCGATGCCTCCATTGAGTATAGACGTACCGATGAAGGCAATGCCGATGACTTACGCTTGGCATTAACAAAGTTGTAAAACTGTTTCGGATCGTTTGAAAATTCAAATTTGCATCGACTTAAATACATAGAATAGCAATGACTGTTGAGAACATTAAAATCTGTTCAAGCCACCACCGGTGGTTTCTGTCCGGATTCTGTTAGGTTGTTGTTGGTGTTGTTGTTGGTGGTGTTGCTGTAGCTGTTGGTGTTATTGTTGGTGTTTTGTCTCTTCATTAATTCCTTGACTTCAATTACTTTCTGTGGTTTTAGTTCTCGGAGGATTGTTTCTTCGTCTATGTATCTAAGGTCATTACAGTAGATAACGCCTTTTAAAAGTATTTAAAAAATTAAGGATCTTGGTTTGGTAGCTGTTATTTCCATATCTGCGATTTTGGTAAGTTTTATAAGTTTTGTAGCTTGTTTGTTGTGTTTTGTTTTTATCAAAAGTCCGCCGTCTTTGGTTTTTTTCGCAGAATAAACTCTTTCTCCGCAGGCAAAGTCCACAGATTTCTCGATGATGAAAGGTAAAACGGTTTTAAATGAGGATTCATTTTTACTTTTAATAACAATATTATTTAATATTTGTTTTTAATTTGCTGATAAGCTCAATGGGTTTTTTGCGAACGCGGGATCGATGCTGTTCTAATACCACTTGTCTCTCCGGAGGTTGAAGTGGTACTGAAAATCCCTAACTTAAAGAAAGAGATTAATCTTGGGATATTGAACCCCATAATTAACGAATGTGATACCGGATGCAACATTTCTAGCAACAAAAACTTAAAGTTTTACGCTCTGCCTTCTGCTCAAAAGAAAAGGTTACATAGCGTGATAAAGATGTTTCCTAACTATGAGCAAGACGGATTAAGAAAGACCAGGGTCATTTCGCACGCCGCACGCCCGGTTAAACAACGACATTGGCCAGTATCACCGGCAACAAAGAAAATAATATATTCCGAAATAGATCTAGATATTATCGAAGAAAGGACAAGTCTGTGCAGTATCATCGTTGATTTAGTAAAGAAAGGAGATAATTGCATAATTTGTCTGGACTCACGCGTGGTGAGCAGCGTTACTCTCAAAGACGCTTATCCCCTACCCAACATCAACGGAATCTTAAGTAGACTACCTCTAGCTCGCTTCATAACCGGATTGGATATAAAACATCCTATTTGGCAGATTCCATTAGAAGAAAAATCCCGGCGTTTATATTCCAAGTCGAACTTCATATTAGTATAAAGTCATGCCGTTTGGATTATGAAACGCGCTCCAAGCCCTGTGTAGATCAGGATCAGGTAAAGACTCTTTCAGAATCTGGACTGATTGGGGCCATATCCTAGATCCAAAACCGGTAACATAGGCTTCTTAATTATTGTAGATCATAATACAAGGTCCATTTTCTCCATCCTTTAAAAAAGTCCATCGCCAATAAGATTTGCGAGTTTTTGCAGAACCAGAATCGGTGGCGCGGTCGCACACTTTAATCAAAGAAACGCGGCTTAGTAGTTTAGTGCAAAACTTGCAAAAGTATTAATCAAATCAAAAGACAAACGTAAACTCGTCTCATCTTATTACGAGATCGCCGATGAATCAGGGAATATATTGGGTAAATATCATTTAAAGAATCTGCAAATTCAAAAAGAAGATGGCTCAAGCGCTGCATTTACTGTGGTGTAGCAAGCTAACAAAGTAAACAGCAAAGGGCCCAAATGACTACCCTGAGGCACTCCAGCTGTCACGTAGATCAATTTTGAAACAGCATTCTTGAATATAACCCTCTGAGTCCTACCATTCAAGTAACATGAAATCCAAGATAATAGATTACCAGGAAACCCAAGCTGATCTAATTTATATAAAAGAAGAGAGTGATTAATGGAGTCAATGGCTTTACTAAAATCTGTATATACAATGTCAGTCTGCATTTTTTTCTTAAACCCATTTATTTCAATAGATGACAATTCAAGTAGGTTGGTGGTGGTCGATCTTCGCTTAACAAAACCATGCTGACACGGTAATATAAGCGAGGAACATAAATGTTGCAAATGAGAAGTGATAATACGTTGAAATGCTTTAGGAATTGCCGACAATTTAGAAATACTTCAATAATTTTGAGCATCTGCCTTCGCAACTTTTTTATGCAGTGGAATAATAAAAGAGTCCTTCCAGATAAAAGGAAAAATTGATGATGAAATAGACAAATTAAAAAGTTTAAGAATCGGTTTACAAATGGTTGACGCACAAAACTTAAGCACACATCCAGGAAGTCCATCTGGGCCGGGAGAACATGTTGGCGTTGTTGTTGCTAAATCTCTTACGAGAGAGCTTTCGGTGATTACAGGGTAGAAAATACAATTTTCCCTATTTAAGGGATTAGAGTAGTTAGAATGTGACCAAGCTGTCGAACAATGAGTAGTTTGGAAAAACTCAGCAAATAAATCAGCGATTTCAGAATCCGTCGATGCCTCCATTGAGTATAGACGTACCGATGAAGGCAATGCCGATGACTTACGCTTGGCATTAACAAAGTTTTAAAACTGTTTCGGATCGTTTGAAAATTCAAATTTGCATCGACTTAAATACATAGAATAGCAATGACTGTTGAGAACATTAAAATCTGTTCAAGCCACCACCGGTGGTTTCTGTCCGGATTCTGTTAGGTTGTTGTTGGTGTTGTTGTTGTTGGTGGTGTTGCTGTAGCTGTTGATGTTATTGTTGGTGTTTTGTCTCTTCATTAATTCCTTGCCTTCAATTACTTTCTGTGGTTTTAGTTCTCGGAGGATTGTTTCTTCGTCTATGTATCTAAGGTCATTACAGTAGATAACACTTTTTAAAAGTATTTAAAAAATTAAGGATCTTGTGTTTGGTAGCTGTTATTTCCATATCTGCGATTTTGGTAAGTTTTAGAAGTTTTGTAGCTTGTTTGTTGTGTTTTGTTTTTATCAAAAGTCCGCCGTCTTTGGTTTTTTTCGCAGAATGAACTCTTTCTCCGCAGGCAAAGTCCACAGATTTCCTTTTAGCAAGCAACTTTAAGCAAGCATTATTTCTTGTTAAGATAACATTTCTACTTATCTTCCTTTCCTTGGCCTATCGTCTTTGTCGTCCGGAACATTCGAGATCACGCTGCTTACACGCATGACCCCCGCAAGCAAAAGGGCGATAATTCTATCGCTCATCGTCCATAAGTCACTTCTAAGTCACTTCTGGAAGATAGAAAGACGAATGTACACATTTTACAAAAACAAAATATACATATATCGCGTAGAAGTAACTTCTAAGTCACTTCTGAGCGACAGAAAGGCGATAGCACACATTTCGATCGCGAAGAAGTAACTTTTGAGACGCTTCTGGACGATAGATGGACGATAGCACACATTTTACATAAACTTAAAGGGTTGCGATCTCAAAGAAGTATTTTCTGAGACACTTCTGGACGATAATTAGACGATAGCACACATTTTACATAATCTAAAAGGGTCGCGATCGCGAAAAAGTATCTTCTGAGACACTTCTGGACGATCGATAGATAGATGATTCAAAAACAAAGTAACTGGGAAAAATAATTGCATTTATTCTGAAAATTCCTCTTCCTTTTGCTTCTGATCAGTCCAGGAATTTTTTTAATTGTATAACACATTAAAATGTCCAACTCGACGAACAAAGCGAATTTACGTGAAGCTGTACGTTTACATCGAGATATTTTCACATTACCTGGCTCGATTATAGTGAAATAAGTATTCAAAGATTCTTCACCTAATTAAAAAAGGTAATTCCTTCAAATTTATTTGTATTTTAAATATAAAAAAATGTTGCTTCTGTTTATTTTAGAAATGGTTATTATTAAATTTCTCTTGTGAACGGAGCTGGACATAAATAACATTTTTTAGCAGCATTTCCGACATGCCAAAGACTGTGTCTACAAGCGCTCAAAGACCTTATAGAAAATAAATTCAAATTATTTCCGAACATGTAAAAAAAGTTTTTTATTCAAGATTTCCAAGGCTTCCAATGGGCCCTTCTTGTATCTTCTACAAGCATTTGTTATGTCACTTCTAAGTAACTTCCAGAAGTCACTTTGGCGATATAGGATTCGGATCGCGGAAGTCATCCCGTCGGGAAGAAATGTGCCACTTTGGCGGCACTTCTCGGAGTCACTTTGGCGGCACTTCTCGGAGTCACTTCGGCGACACTTCCAGAAGTCACTTCGGCGATATTACCGAAGCCACTTCAAGACTCCCACCATACTGCGGAACCTCAAATCGGAAGACCACATGATTAAATGGAAGGTTAATAAATTGTAATCTGTCAAAAGTACATCATGCCATAAAAAGTACTTCCCAACCAATAGTTGGAAAGGGAATTCCTTTGGGGCATTACGAATATACTCCAATGTTGCGAATGCAACATCTAATTCACATACATAACGGTCTGTTCTACATAGCAATCTCTAGAGACCCACCATATTTTTTTTTGTTTAGTCCACCAATGGTACGATGGGCACTTACCTTATTATGCAATCGTGCTAAAGCCGACAGCCGAAGAACGTGGAATTTCGTATATTTTGGTTTGAAATCTATGATGTCTGCTGGACTCTCGCATGCTGTCATAACCGTTTGCCACATGGATTCGAAATGATCGCGACGAATTTCACAAGCGGTTGGGGTGGAGCCCCTGGAGCCAGCGTTCACCTGTGGCCATAAATGTGGCTAACGCTGATTTTGCTGACGAAAAATAATTTCTAATTTTAATTTCGCGGTAAGGAAACAGAATCGGACTAGAAACTAATTGGAATTAGAAAACAATTAAAATCCGTAAAAATATACGGTCACACTTGCTTATTACCTATACCAGATGATCGGACTATTGAGAAAAAATACGGATACGATTTTTCTTTCATTTGTTACGAACATTTATTAAGCGCTGGAATAAAACGAAGATATGCGTGTGTATGTACTATGCGGAATATATTTATGGACGTTGATGCACTTCGAACAGTACAAACAAGTGGCCCAAGGACACCAAGCACGTGCTTGTTACGCGCGGGCCCCTTTTATCAATTTGGGCAAAAAATGCGAGTTCGCGAGGAAGATACATACATAAAACAAATAGCGACGGGACAAATGAAAATAAAAGGCACAACTAAGAATCAAGCAAATGATAAATTGTAAAGTTTATTATAGTTATTACATAGAACGCGAAAGGGATCGTGCAGACAAAAAAAATTGATGTACATCGTGGCAAATTTGGAGGATAATAATTTCGTGTTAGTCGAACAGGAACGTTGAATGTTAGGCGGTTTAAAAGATCTTTAGAATCAATGTCACCTCTTATTAGATTTTGTATAAAAATATTACCAAGCATTGTTCTGCGATTTACAAGTGTAGGTAAATTAAGCAATTGTAATCTACTCTCGTAGGAAGGTAGCATTACGTTTTGATTCCAGTTCAAACTACGCAGGGCAAATAATATAAATTTTTTTGGTACCGACTCAACACAGTCGATGTGCACTTGATATTGTGGCCTCCAAACCGACGAAGAATATTCCAAAATAGGACGGACAAGGGAGGTAAATAGTAATTTGGTCGTATAAGGGTCATCAAATTCTTTTGACCAACGCTTTATAAGCCCAAGAACACTCATGGCTTTGTTAACAGTGGACATAATGTGGCAGTCAAATTTAAGTTTAGAGTCAAGAAGAACACCTAAATCGTAAACTGAATATATACGGTCAAGTGGCGCATTTGGCGAAAGTAACTGATAAACGTAGGAGTACCCTAATAGAAAGTCATATCGTTGCATTTAAGCCAGTTCAAATTTAAAAGGTTGTACTCACACCATCCATACTCAAACAATCAATATCCGACTGTAAGTTAAATCCAGACGCTGTATCATTATATGATAAACAAAGCTTAACATCATCAGCATACATTAGTACACGGGAATATGTTATGATTGAGGGAAGATCGTTAATAAACAAAGTAAACAGCAAAGGGCCCAAATGTCTACCCTGAGGCACTCCAGCTGTCACGTAGATCAATTTTGAAACAGCATTCTTGAATATAACCCTCTGAGTCTTACCATTCAAGTAACATGAAATCCAAGATAATGGATTACCAGGAAACCCAAGCTGATCTAATTTAAATAAAAGAAGTGAGTGGTTAACGGAGTCAATGGCTTTACTAAAATCAGTATATACAATGTGAGTCTGCATTTTTTTCTTAAACCCATTTATTTCAATAGATGACAATTCAAGAAGATTGGTGGTGGTCGATCTTCGCTTAACAAAACCATGCTGACACGGTGATATAAGCGAGGAACATAAATGTTGCAAATGAGAAGTGATAATACGTTGAAATCCTTTAGGAATTGCCGACAATTTAGAAATACCTCAATAATTTTAGGCATCTGCCTCCGCACCTTTTTTATGAAGTGGAATAATAAAAGAGTCCTTCCAGATAGAAGGAAAAACTGATGATGAAATAGACAAATTAAAAAGTTTAAGAATCGGTTTACAAATGGTTGACGCACAAAACTTAAGCACACATCCAGGAAGTCCATCTGGGCCGGGAAAACATGTTGGCGTTGTTGTTGCTAAATCTCTTACGAGAGAGCTTTCGGTGATTACAGGGTAGAAAATACAATTTTCCCTATTTAAGGGATTAGAGTAGTTAGAATTTGACCAAGCTGTCGAACTATGAGTAGTTTGGAAAAACTCAGCAAATAAATCAGCGATTTCAGAATCCGTCGATGCCTCCATTGAGTATAGACGTACCGATGAAGGCAATGCCGATGACTTACGCTTGGCATTAACAAAGTTGTAAAACTGTTTCGGATCGTTTGAAAATTCAAATTTGCATCGACTTAAATACATAGAATAGCAATGACTGTTGAGAACATTAAAATCTGTTCAAGCCACCACCGGTGGTTTCTGTCCGGATTCTGTTAGGTTGTTGTTGGTGTTGTTGTTGGTGGTGTTGCTGTAGCTGTTGGTGTTATTGTTGGTGTTTTGTCTCTTCATTATTTTTTTGATTTCAATTACATTCTGTGGTTTTAGTTCTCGGAGGATTGTTTCTTCGTCTATGTATCTTAGGTCATTACAGTAGATAACGCATTTTAAAAGATATTTAAAAAATTAAGTATCTTGTGTTTGGTAGCTGTTATTTCCATATCTGCGTTTTTGGTAAGTTTTAGAAGTTTTGTGGCTTGTTTGTTCTGTTTTGTTTTTATCAAAAGTCCGCCGTCTGTGGTTTCTTTTCACAGAATCAACTCTTTCTCCGCAGGCAAAGTCCACAGATTTCCTTTTAGCAAGCAACTTTAAGCAAGCATTATTTCTTGTTAAGATAACATTTCTACTTATCTTCCTTTCCTTGGCCTATCGTCTTTGTCGTCCGGAACATTCGAGATCTCGCTGCTTAAAGGCATGACCCCCACAAGCAAAAGGGCGATATTTCTATCGCTCATCGTCCATAAGTCACTTCTAAGTCACTTCTTGAAGATAGAAAGACGAATGTACACATTTTACAAAAACAAAATATACATATATCGCGTAGAAGTAACTTCTAAGTCACTTCTGAGTGACAGTGGCTATAACACACATTTCGATCTCGAAGAAGTATTTTCTGAGACACTTGTGGACGATAGTTAGACGATAGCACACATTTTACATAATCTAAAAGGGTCGCGATCGCGAAAAAGTATCTTCTGAGACACTTCTGGACGATAGATAGATGATACAAGAACAAAGTAACTGGGAAAAATAATTGCATTTATTCTGAAAATTCCTCTTCCTTTTGCTTCTGATCAGTCCAGTTTTGTTTAAAATTTGTGTGTTGCTTTGTTTTTCGGAATTTTTTTAATTGTATAACACATTAAAATGTCCAACTCGACGAACAAAGCGAATTTACGTGAAGCTGTACGTTTACATCGAGATATTTTCACATTACCTGGCTCGATTATAGTGAAATAAGTATTCAAAGATTCTTCACCTAATTAAAAAAGGTAATTCCTTCAAATTTATTTGTATTTTAAATATAAAAAAATGTTGCTTCTGTTTATTTAAGAAATGGTTATTATTAAATTTCTCTTGTGAACGGAGCTGGACATAAATAAAATTTTTTAGCAGCATTTCCGACATGCCAAAGACTGTGTCTACAAGCGCTCAAAGACCTTATAGAAAATAAATTCAAAATATTTCCGAACATGTAAAAAAAGTTTTTTATTCAAGATTTCCAAGGCTTCCAATGGGCCCTTCTTGTATCTTCTACAAGCATTTGTTATGTCACTTCTAAGTAACTTCCAGAAGTCACTTTGGCGATATAGGATTCGGATCGCGGAAGTCATCCCGTCTGGAAGAAATGTGCCACTTTGGCGGCACTTCTCGGAGTCACTTCGGCGACACTTCCAGAAGTCACTTCGGCGATATTACCGAAGCCACTTCAAGACTCCCACCATACTGCGGAACCTCAAATCGGAAGACCACATGATTAAATGGAAGGTTAATAAATTGTAATCTGTCAAAAGGACATCATGCCATAAAAAGTACTTCCCAACCAATATTCGGAAAGGGAATTCCTTTGGGGCTTTACGAATATACTCCAATGTTGCGAATGCAACATCTAATTCACATACATAACGGTCTGTTCTACATAGCAATCTCTAGAGACCCACCATATTTTTTTTTGTTTAGTCCACCAATGGTACGATGGGCACTTACCCTATTATGCAATCGTGATAGGATAGCTCCTTAAACCTCATATCAAACATCGAAATGTGTTCGAAAAAAATGTATGACCTTGCTTTTGAAGTTATAATTGAAGATAATTTCAAAATTTTAATTACTTTTCGAAAATTTGAATATGACTGATTGATGACCACATTTGGTATTTTATTTTCTCTTTGTATGTATATCGCCGTGAAGAGGTCCCGCAAAAGCTCTTTTATGATAGGAGGGAGCCGACATCCGAAGAACGTGGAATTTCGTATATTTTGCGGTGCGAAAAGCGGAATATATATATGGACGTTGATGCACTTCGAACAGTACAAACAAGTGGCCCAACGACACGAAGCACGTGCTTGTTACGCGGGGGTCCCTTTTATCAATTTGGGCAAAAAATGCGAGTTCGCGAGGAAGATACATACATAAAACAAATAGCGACGGGACAAATGAAAATAAAAGGCACAACTAAGAATCAAGCAAATGATAAATTGTAAAGTTTATTATAGTTATTACATAGAACGCGAAAGGGATCGTGCAGACAAAAAAAATTGATGTACATCGTGGCAAATTTGGAGGATAATAATTTCGTGTTAGTCGAACAGGAACGTTGAATGTTAGGCGGTTTAAAAGATCTTTAGAATCAATGTCACCTCTTATTAGATTTTGTATAAAAATATTACCAAGCATTGTTCTGCGATTTACAAGTGTAGGTAAATTAAGCAATTGTAATCTACTCTCGTAGGAAGGTAGCATTATGTTTTGATTCCAGTTCAAACTACGCAGGGCAAATAATATAAATTTTTTTGGTACCGACTCAACACAGTCGATGTGCACTTGATATTGTGGCCTCCAAACCGACGAAGAATATTCCAAAATAGGACGGACAAGGGAGGTAAATAGTAATTTGGTCGTATAAGGGTCATCAAATTCTTTTGACCAACGCTTTATAAACCCAAGAACACTCATGGCTTTGTTAACAGTGGACATAATGTGGCAGTCAAATTTAAGCTTAGGGTCAAGAAGAACACCTAAATCGTTAACTTAATATATACGGTCAAGTGGCGTATTTTTAAGAAAGTAACTGATAAACGTAGGAGTACCCCTATAGAAAGTCATATCGTTGCATTTAAGCCAGTTCAAATTTAAAAGGTTGTACTCACACCATCCATACTCAAACAATCAATATCCGACTGTAAGTTAAATCCAGACGCTGTATCATTATATGATAAACAAAGCTTAACATTAGTGCACGGGAATGTGTTATGATTGAGGAAAGATCGTTAATAAGCAAAGTAAACAGCAAAGGGCCCAAATGACTACCCTGAGGCACTCCAGCTGTCAAGTAGATCACTTTTGAAACAGCATTCTTGAATATAACCCTCTGAGTCTTACCATTCAAGTAACATGAAATCCAAGATAATGGATTACAAGGAAACCCAAGCTGATCTAATTTAAATAAAAGAAGTGAGTGGTTAACAGAGTCAATGGCTTTACTAAAATCAGTATATACAATGTCAGTCTGCATTTTTTTCTTAAACCCATTTATTTCAATAGATGACAATTCAAGAAGATTGGTGGTGGTCGATCTTCGCTTAACAAAACCATGCTGACACGGTGATATAAGCGAGGAACATAAATGTTGCAAATGAGAAGTGATAATACGTTGAAATCCTTTAGGAATTGCCGACAATTTAGAAATACCTCAATAATTTTTGGCATCTGCCTCCGCACCTTTTTTATGAAGTGGAATAATAAAAGAGTCCTTCCAGATAGAAGGAAAAACTAATGATGAAATAGACAAATTAAAAAGTTTAAGAATCGGTTTACAAATGGTTGACGCACAAAACTTAAGCACACATCCAGGAAGTCCATCTGGGCCGGGAAAACATGTTAACGTTGTTGTTGCTAAATCTCTTACGAGAGAGCTTTCGGTGATTACAGGGTAGAAAATACAATTTTCCCTATTTAAGGGATTAGAGTAGTTAGAATTTGACGAAGCTGTCGAACTATGAGTAGTTTGGAAAAACTCAGCAAATAAATCAGCGATTTCAGAATCCGTCGATGCCTCCATTGAGTATAGACGTACCGATGAAGGCAATGCCGATGACTTACGCTTGGCATTAACAAAGTTGTAAAACTGTTTCGGATCGTTTGCAAATTCAAATTTGCATCGACTTAAATACATAGAATAGCAATGACTGTTGAGAACATTAAAATCTGTTCAAGCCACCACCGGTGGTTTCTGTCCGGATTCTGTTAGGTTGTTGTTGGTGTTGTTGTTGGTGGTGTTGCTGTAGCTGTTGGTGTTATTGTTGGTGTTTTGTCTCTTCATTATTTTTTTGATTTCAATTACTTTCTGTGGTTTTAGTTCTCGGAGGATTGTTTCTTCGTCTATGTATCTTAGGTCATTACAGTAGATAACGCATTTTAAAAGATATTTAAAAAATTAAGTATCTTGTGTTTGGTAGCTGTTATTTCCATATCTGCGTTTTTGGTAAGTTTTAGAAGTTTTGTGGCTTGTTTGTTCTGTTTTGTTTTTATCAAAAGTCCGCCGTCTGTGGTTTCTTTTCACAGAATCAACTCTTTCTCCGCAGGCAAAGTCCACAGATTTCCTTTTAGCAAGCAACTTTAAGCAAGCATTATTTCTTGTTAAGATAACATTTCTACTTATCTTCCTTTCCTTGGCCTATCGTCTTTGTCGTCCGGAACATTCGAGATCTCGCTGCTTAAAGGCATGACCCCCACAAGCAAAAGGGCGATATTTCTATCGCTCATCGTCCATAAGTCACTTCTAAGTCACTTCTGGAAGATAGAAAGACGAATGTACACATTTTACAAAAACAAAATATACATATATCGCGTAGAAGTAACTTCTAAGTCACTTCTGAGCGATAGAAAGGCGAAAGCACACATTTTACATAATCTAAAAGGGTCGCGATCGCGAAAAAGTATCTCTGAGACACTTCTGGACGATAGAAAGATGATACAAAAACAAAGTAACTGGGAAAAATAATTGCATTTATTCTGAAAATTCCTCTTCCTTTCTACCTACGCTGTTGTTTTTCGACCGATTGTCAGTTTATTTCGCAATTTGCTTCTGATCAGTCCAGTTTTGTTTAAAATTTGTGTGTTGCTTTGTTTTTCGGAATTTTTTTTTAATTGTATAACACATAAAAATGTCCAACTCGACGAACAAAGCGAATTTACGTGAAGCTGTACGTTTACATCGAGATATTTTCACATTACCTGGCTCGATTACAGTGAAATAAGCATTCAAAGATTCTTCACCTAATTAAAAAGGTAATTCCTTCAAATTTATTTGTATTATCAATATAAAAAAATGTTGCTTCTGTTTATTTTAGAAATGGTTATTATTAAATTTCTCTTGTGAACGGAGCTGGACATAAATAAAATTTTTTAGCAGCATTTCCGACATGCCAAAGACTGTGTCTACAAGCGCCCTTAGAAAATAAATTCAAAATATTTCCGAACATGTAAAAAAAGTTTTTTATTCAAGATTTCCAAGGCTTCCAATGGGCCCTTCTTTTATCTTCTACAAGCATTTGTTATGTCACTTCTAAGTAACTTCCAGAAGTCACTTCGGCGATATAGGATTCGGATCGCGGAAGTCATCCCGTCGGGAAGAAATGTGCCACTTTGGCGGCACTTCTCGGAGTCACTTCGGCAACACTTCCAGAAGTCACTTGGGCGATATTACCAAAGCCACTTCAAGACTCCCACCATACTGCGGAACCTCAAATCGGAAGACCACATGATTAAATGGAAGGTTAATAAATTGTAATCTGTCAATAGTACATCATGCCATAAAAAGTGCGTCCCAACCAATAGTCGGAAAGGGAATTCCTTTGGGCCATTACGAATATACTCCAATGTTGCGAGTGCAACATCTAATTCACATACATAACGGTCTGTTCTACATAGCAATCTCTAGACCCCCCACCATATTTTTTTTTGTTTAGTCCACCAATGGTACGATGGGCACTTACCTTATTATGCAATCGTGCTAAGGGAATAAAGAGATAGGATAGCTCCTTAAACCTCATATCAAACATCGAAATGTGTTCGAAAAAAATGTATGACCTTGCTTTTGAAGTTATAATTGAAGATAATTTCAAAATTTTAATTACTTTTCGAAAATTTGAATATGACTGATTGATGACCACTTTTGGTATTTTATTTTCTCTTTGTATGTATATCGCCGTGAAGAGGTTCCGCAAAAGCTCTTTTATGATAGGAGGGAGCCGACATCCGAAGAACGTGGAATTTCGTATATTTTGGCTTGAAATCTATGATGTCTGCTGGAATCTCGCATGCTGCCTTAACCGTTTGCCACATGGATTCGAAATGATCGCGACGAATTTCACAAGCGGTTGGGGTGGAGCCCCTGGAGCCAGCGTTCACCTGTGGCCATAAATGTGGCTAACGCTGATTTTGCTGACGAAAAATAATTTCTAATTTTAATTTCGCGGTATGGAAACAGAATCGGACTAGAAACTAATTGGAATTAGAAAACAATTAAAATCCGTAAAAATGTACGGTCACACTTGCTAATTACTTAGATCGGATGATCGGACTATTGAGAAAAAATACGGATACGATTTTTCTTTTATTTGTTACGAACATTTATTGTGCGCTGGAATAAAACGAAGATATGCGTGTGTATGTACTATGCGGAATATATTTATGGACGTTGATGCACTTCGAACAGTACAAACAAGTGGCCCAAGGACACCAAGCACGTGCTTGTTACGCGCGGGTCCCTTTTATCAATTTGGGCAAAAAATGCGAGTTCGCGAGGAAGATACATACATAAAACAAATAAAGACGGGACACAAATGAAAATAAAAGGCACAACTAAGAATCAAGCAAATGAGTTAAAATATTAGATTTTAATACCGGGATAGATGTTGAAATGCAAATTAAATTATAAAGTTTATTATAATTATTACATAGAACGCGAAAGGGCTCGTACAGACAAAAATTTTATGTACATCGTGGCAAATGTAGAGAATAATATTTTTGTGTTAGTCGAACAGGAACGTTTAATGTTAGGCGGTTTAAAAGATCCAAACCGACGAACAATATTCCAAAACAGGACGGACAAGGGAGGTAAATAATAATTTGGTCGTATAAGGGTAGTCACACCATCCATACTCAAATAATCAATATCCGACTGTAAGTTAAATCTAGACGCTGTATCATTATATGATAAACAAAGCTTAACATTAGTGCACGGGAATGTGTTATGATTGAGGAAAGATCGTTAATAAACAAAGTAAACATCAAAGGGCCCAAATGACTACCCTGAGGCACTCCAGCTGTCAAGTAGATCACTTTTGAAACAGCATTCTTGAATATAACCCTCTGAGTCTTACCATTCAAGTAACATGAAATCCAAGATAATGGATTACCAGGAAACCCAAGCTGATCTAATTTAAATAAAATAAGTGAGTGGTTAACGGATTCAATGGCTTTACTAAAATCTGTATATACAATGTGAGTCTGCATTTTTTTCTTAAACCCATTTATTTCAATAGATGACAATTCAAGAAGATTGGTGGTGGTCGATCTTCGCTTAACAAAACCATGCTGACACGGTGATATAAGCGAGGAACATAAATGTTGCAACTGAGAAGTGATAATACGTTGAAATGCTTTAGGAATTGCCGACAATTTAGAAATACCTCAATAATTTTGGGCATCTGCCTCCGCACCTTTTTTATGGAGTGGAATAATAAAAGAGTCCTTCCAGATAGAAGGAAAAACTGATGATGAAATAGACAAATTAAAAAGTTTAAGAATCGGTTTACAAATGGTTGACGCACAAAACTTAAGCACACATCCAGGAAGTCCATCTGGGCCGGGAAAACATGTTGGCGTTGTTGTTGCTAAATCTCTTACGAGAGAGCTTTCGGTGATTACAGGGTAGAAAATACCATTTTCCCTATTTAAGGGATTAGAGTAGTTAGAATTTGACCAAGCTGTCGAACTATGAGTAGTTTGGAAAAACTCAGCAAATAAATCAGCGATTTCAGAATCCGTCGATGCCTCCATTGAGTATAGACGTACCGATAAAGGCAATGCCGATGACTTACGCTTGGCATTAACAAAGTTGTAAAACTGTTTCGGATCGTTTGAAAATTCAAATTTGCATCGACTTAAATACATAGAATAGCAATGACTGTTGAGAACATTAAAATCTGTTCAAGCCACCACCGGTGGTTTCTGTCCGGATTCTGTTAGGTTGTTGTTGGTGTTGTTGTTGGTGGTGTTGCTGTAGCTGTTGGTGTTATTGTTGGTGTTTTGTCTCTTCATTATTTTTTTGATTTCAATTACTTTCTGTGGTTTTAGTTCTCGGAGGATTGTTTCTTCGTCTATGTATCTTAGGTCATTACAGTAGATAACGCATTTTAAAAGATATTTAAAAAATTAAGTATCTTGTGTTTGGTAGCTGTTATTTCCATATCTGCGTTTTTGGTAAGTTTTAGAAGTTTTGTGGCTTGTTTGTTCTGTTTTGTTTTTATCAAAAGTCCGCCGTCCGTGGTTTCTTTTCACAGAATCAACTCCTTCTCCGCAGGCAAAGTCCACAGATTTCCTTTTAGCAAGCAACTTTAAGCAAGCATTATTTCTTGTTAAGATAACATTTCTACTTATCTTCCTTTCCTTGGCCTATCGTCTTTGTCGTCCGGAACATTCGAGATCTCGCTGCTTAAACGCATGACCCCCACAAGCAAAAGGGCGACATTTCTATCGCTCATCGTCCATAAGTCACTTCTAAGTCACTTCTGGAAGATAGAAAGACGAATGTACACCTTTTTCAAAAACAAAATATACATATATCGCGTAGAAGTAACTTCTAAGTCACTTCTGAGTGACAGAAAGGCTATAACACACATTTCGATCTCGAAGAAGTATTTTCTGAGACACTTGTGGACGATAGTTAGACGATAGCACACATTTTACATAATCTAAAAGGGTCGCGATCGCGAAAAAGTATCTTCTGAGACACTTCTGGACGATAGATAGATGATACAAAAACAAAGTAACTGGGAAAAATAATTGCATTTATTCTGAAAATTCCTCTTCCTTTTGCTTCTGATCAGTCCAGTTTTGTTTAAAATTTGTGTGTTGCTTTGTTTTTCGGAATTTTTTTAATTGTATAACACATTAAAATGTCCAACTCGACGAACAAAGCGAATTTACGTGAAGCTGTACGTTTACATCGAGATATTTTCACATTACCTGGCTCGATTATAGTGAAATAAGTATTCAAAGATTCTTCACCTAATTAAAAAAGGTAATTCCTTCAAATTTATTTGTATTTTAAATATAAAAAAATGTTGCTTCTGTTTATTTAAGAAATGGTTATTATTAAATTTCTCTTGTGAACGGAGCTGGACATAAATAAAATTTTTTAGCAGCATTTCCGACATGCCAAAGACTGTGTCTACAAGCGCTCAAAGACCTTATAGAAAATAAATTCAAAATATTTCCGAACATGTAAAAAAAGTTTTTTATTCAAGATTTCCAAGGCTTCCAATGGGCCCTTCTTGTATCTTCTACAAGCATTTGTTATGTCACTTCTAAGTAACTTCCAGAAGTCACTTTGGCGATATAGGATTCGGATCGCGGAAGTCATCCCGTCTGGAAGAAATGTGCCACTTTGGCGGCACTTCTCGGAGTCACTTCGGCGACACTTCCAGAAGTCACTTCGGCGATATTACCGAAGCCACTTCAAGACTCCCACCATACTGCGGAACCTCAAATCGGAAGAGCACATGATTAAATGGAAGGTTAATAAATTGTAATCTGACAAAAGTACATCATGCCATAAAAAGTACATCCCAACCAATAGTTGGAAAGGGAATTTCTTTGGGGCATTACGAATATACTCCAATGTTGCGAATGCAACATCTATTTCACATACATAACGGTCTGTTCTACATAGCAATCTCTAGAGACCCACCATATTTTTTTTTGTTTAGTCCACCAATGGTACGATGGGCACTTACCTTATTATGCAATCGTGCTAAAGCCGACAGCCGAAGAACGTGGAATTTCGTATATTTTGGTTTGAAATCTATGATGTCTGCTGGACTCTCGCATGCTGCCATAACCGTTTGCCACATGGATTCGAAATGATCGCGACGAATTTCACAAGCGGTTGGGGTGGAGCCCCTGGAGCCAGCGTTCACCTGTGGCCATAAATGTGGCTAACGCTGATTTTGCTGACGAAAAATAATTTCTAATTTTAATTTCGCGGTAAGGAAACAGAATCGGACTAGAAACTAATTGGAATTAGAAAACAATTAAAATCCGTAAAAAAATACGGTCACACTTGCTTATTACTTATACCGAATGATCGGACTATTGAGAAAAAATACGGATACGATTTTTCTTTTATTTGTTACGAACATTTATTGTGCGCTGGAATAAAACGAAGATATGCGTGTGTATGTACTATGCGGAATATATTTATGGACGTTGATGCACTTCGAACAGTACAAACAAGTGGCCCAAGGACACCAAGCACGTGCTTGTTACGCGCGGGCCCCTTTTATCAATTTGGGCAAAAAATGCGAGTTCGCGAGGAAGATACATACATAAAACAAATAAAGACGGGACACAAATGAAAATAAAAGGCACAACTAAGAATCAAGCAAATGAGTTAAAATATTAGATTTTAATACCGGGATAGATGTTGAAATGCTAATTAAATTATAAAGTTTATTATAGTTATTACATAGAACGCGAAAGGGCTCGTACAGACAAAAATTTTATGTACATCGTGGCAAATGTAGAGAATAATATTTTCGTGTTAGTCGAACAGGAACGTTGAATGTTAGGCGGTTTAAAAGATCCAAACCGACGAACAATATTCCAAAACAGGACGGACAAGGGAGGTAAATAATAATTTGGTCGTATAAGGGTCATCAAATTCTTTTGACCAACGCTTTATAAACCCAAGAACACTCATGGCTTTGTTAACAGTGGACATAATGTGGCAGTCAAATTTAAGCTTAGGGTCAAGAAGAACACCTAAATCGTTAACTTAATATATACGGTCAAGTGGCGTATTTTTAAGAAAGTAACTGATAAACGTAGGAGTACCCCTATAGAAAGTCATATCGTTGCATTTAAGCCAGTTCAAATTTAAAAGGTTGTACTCACACCATCCATACTCAAACAATCAATATCCGACTGTAAGTTAAATCCAGACGCTGTATCATTATATGATAAACAAAGCTTAACATTAGTGCACGGGAATGTGTTATGATTGAGGAAAGATCGTTAATAAGCAAAGTAAACAGCAAAGGGCCCAAATGACTACCCTGAGGCACTCCAGCTGTCAAGTAGATCACTTTTGAAACAGCATTCTTGAATATAACCCTCTGAGTCTTACCATTCAAGTAACATGAAATCCAAGATAATGGATTACCAGGAAACCCAAGCTGATCTAATTTAAATAAAATAAGTGAGTGGTTAACGGAGTCAATGGCTTTACTAAAATCTGTATATACAATGTGAGTCTGCATTTTTTTCTTAAACCCATTTATTTCAATAGATGACAATTCAAGAAGATTGGTGGTGGTCGATCTTCGCTTAACAAAACCATGCTGACACGGTGATATAAGCGAGGAACATAAATGTTGCAAATGAGAAGTGATAATACGTTGAAATCCTTTAGGAATTGCCGACAATTTAGAAATACCTCAATAATTTTAGGCATCTGCCTCCGCACCTTTTTTATGAAGTGGAATAATAAAAGAGTCCTTCCAGATAGAAGGAAAAACTGATGATGAAATAGACAAATTAAAAAGTTTAAGAATCGGTTTACAAATGGTTGACGCACAAAACTTAAGCACACATCCAGGAAGTCCATCTGGGCCGGGAAAACATGTTAACGTTGTTGTTGCTAAATCTCTTACGAGAGAGCTTTCGGTGATTACAGGGTAGAAAATACAATTTTCCCTATTTAAGGGATTAGAGTAGTTAGAATTTGACCAAGCTGTCGAACTATGAGTAGTTTGGAAAAACTCAGCAAATAAATCAGCGATTTCAGAATCCGTCGATGCCTCCATTGAGTATAGACGTACCGATGAAGGCAATGCCGATGACTTACGCTTGGCATTAACAAAGTTGTAAAACTGTTTCGGATCGTTTGAAAATTCAAATTTGCATCGACTTAAATACATAGAATAGCAATGACTGTTGAGAACATTAAAATCTGTTCAAGCCACCACCGGTGGTTTCTGTCCGGATTCTGTTAGGTTGTTGTTGGTGTTGTTGTTGGTGGTGTTGCTGTAGCTGTTGGTGTTATTGTTGGTGTTTTGTCTCTTCATTATTTTTTTGATTTCAATTACATTCTGTGGTTTTAGTTCTCGGAGGATTGTTTCTTCGTCTATGTATCTTAGGTCATTACAGTAGATAACGCATTTTAAAAGATATTTAAAAAATTAAGTATCTTGTGTTTGGTAGCTGTTATTTCCATATCTGCGTTTTTGGTAAGTTTTAGAAGTTTTGTGGCTTGTTTGTTCTGTTTTGTTTTTATCAAAAGTCCGCCGTCTGTGGTTTCTTTTCACAGAATCAACTCTTTCTCCGCAGGCAAAGTCCACAGATTTCCTTTTAGCAAGCAACTTTAAGCAAGCATTATTTCTTGTTAAGATAACATTTCTACTTATCTTCCTTTCCTTGGCCTATCGTCTTTGTCGTCCGGAACATTCGAGATCTCGCTGCTTAAAGGCATGACCCCCACAAGCAAAAGGGCGATATTTCTATCGCTCATCGTCCATAAGTCACTTCTAAGTCACTTCTTGAAGATAGAAAGACGAATGTACACATTTTACAAAAACAAAATATACATATATCGCGTAGAAGTAACTTCTAAGTCACTTCTGAGTGACAGTGGCTATAACACACATTTCGATCTCGAAGAAGTATTTTCTGAGACACTTGTGGACGATAGTTAGACGATAGCACACATTTTACATAATCTAAAAGGGTCGCGATCGCGAAAAAGTATCTTCTGAGACACTTCTGGACGATAGATAGATGATACAAGAACAAAGTAACTGGGAAAAATAATTGCATTTATTCTGAAAATTCCTCTTCCTTTTGCTTCTGATCAGTCCAGTTTTGTTTAAAATTTGTGTGTTGCTTTGTTTTTCGGAATTTTTTTAATTGTATAACACATTAAAATCGACGAACAAAGCGAATTTACGTGAAGCTGTACGTTTACATCGAGATATTTTCACATTACCTGGCTCGATTATAGTGAAATAAGTATTCAAAGATTCTTCACCTAATTAAAAAAGGTAATTCCTTCAAATTTATTTGTATTTTAAATATAAAAAAATGTTGCTTCTGTTTATTTAAGAAATGGTTATTATTAAATTTCTCTTGTGAACGGAGCTGGACATAAATAAAATTTTTTAGCAGCATTTCCGACATGCCAAAGACTGTGTCTACAAGCGCTCAAAGACCTTATAGAAAATAAATTCAAAATATTTCCGAACATGTAAAAAAAGTTTTTTATTCAAGATTTCCAAGGCTTCCAATGGGCCCTTCTTGTATCTTCTACAAGCATTTGTTATGTCACTTCTAAGTAACTTCCAGAAGTCACTTTGGCGATATAGGATTCGGATCGCGGAAGTCATCCCGTCTGGAAGAAATGTGCCACTTTGGCGGCACTTCTCGGAGTCACTTCGGCGACACTTCCAGAAGTCACTTCGGCGATATTACCGAAGCCACTTCAAGACTCCCACCATACTGCGGAACCTCAAATCGGAAGAGCACATGATTAAATGGAAGGTTAATAAATTGTAATCTGACAAAAGTACATCATGCCATAAAAAGTACATCCCAACCAATAGTTGGAAAGGGAATTTCTTTGGGGCATTACGAATATACTCCAATGTTGCGAATGCAACATCTATTTCACATACATAACGGTCTGTTCTACATAGCAATCTCTAGAGACCCACCATATTTTTTTTTGTTTAGTCCACCAATGGTACGATGGGCACTTACCTTATTATGCAATCGTGCTAAAGCCGACAGCCGAAGAACGTGGAATTTCGTATATTTTGGTTTGAAATCTATGATGTCTGCTGGACTCTCGCATGCTGCCATAACCGTTTGCCACATGGATTCGAAATGATCGCGACGAATTTCACAAGCGGTTGGGGTGGAGCCCCTGGAGCCAGCGTTCACCTGTGGCCATAAATGTGGCTAACGCTGATTTTGCTGACGAAAAATAATTTCTAATTTTAATTTCGCGGTAAGGAAACAGAATCGGACTAGAAACTAATTGGAATTAGAAAACAATTAAAATCCGTAAAAATATACGGTCACACTTGCTTATTACTTATACCGAATGATCGGACTATTGAGAAAAAATACGGATACGATTTTTCTTTTATTTGTTACGAACATTTATTGTGCGCTGGAATAAAACGAAGATATGCGTGTGTATGTACTATGCGGAATATATTTATGGACGTTGATGCACTTCGAACAGTACAAACAAGTGGCCCAAGGACACCAAGCACGTGCTTGTTACGCGCGGGCCCCTTTTATCAATTTGGGCAAAAAATGCGAGTTCGCGAGGAAGATACATACATAAAACAAATAAAGACGGGACACAAATGAAAATAAAAGGCACAACTAAGAATCAAGCAAATGAGTTAAAATATTAGATTTTAATACCGGGATAGATGTTGAAATGCTAATTAAATTATAAAGTTTATTATAGTTATTACATAGAACGCGAAAGGGCTCGTACAGACAAAAATTTTATGTACATCGTGGCAAATGTAGAGAATAATATTTTCGTGTTAGTCGAACAGGAACGTTGAATGTTAGGCGGTTTAAAAGATCCAAACCGACGAACAATATTCCAAAACAGGACGGACAAGGGAGGTAAATAATAATTTGGTCGTATAAGGGTCATCAAATTCTTTTGACCAACGCTTTATAAACCCAAGAACACTCATGGCTTTGTTAACAGTGGACATAATGTGGCAGTCAAATTTAAGCTTAGGGTCAAGAAGAACACCTAAATCGTTAACTTAATATATACGGTCAAGTGGCGTATTTTTAAGAAAGTAACTGATAAACGTAGGAGTACCCCTATAGAAAGTCATATCGTTGCATTTAAGCCAGTTCAAATTTAAAAGGTTGTACTCACACCATCCATACTCAAACAATCAATATCCGACTGTAAGTTAAATCCAGACGCTGTATCATTATATGATAAACAAAGCTTAACATTAGTGCACGGGAATGTGTTATGATTGAGGAAAGATCGTTAATAAGCAAAGTAAACAGCAAAGGGCCCAAATGACTACCCTGAGGCACTCCAGCTGTCAAGTAGATCACTTTTGAAACAGCATTCTTGAATATAACCCTCTGAGTCTTACCATTCAAGTAACATGAAATCCAAGATAATGGATTACAAGGAAACCCAAGCTGATCTAATTTAAATAAAAGAAGTGAGTGGTTAACAGAGTCAATGGCTTTACTAAAATCAGTATATACAATGTCAGTCTGCATTTTTTTCTTAAACCCATTTATTTCAATAGATGACAATTCAAGAAGATTGGTGGTGGTCGATCTTCGCTTAACAAAACCATGCTGACACGGTGATATAATCGAGGAACATAAATGTTGCAAATGAGAAGTGATAATACGTTGAAATCCTTTAGGAATTGCCGACAATTTAGAAATACCTCAATAATTTTAGGCATCTGCCTCCGCACCTTTTTTATGAAGTGGAATAATAAAAGAGTCCTTCCAGATAGAAGGAAAAACTGATGATGAAATAGACAAATTAAAAAGTTTAAGAATCGGTTTACAAATGGTTGACGCACAAAACTTAAGCACACATCCAGGAAGTCCATCTGGGCCGGGAAAACATGTTAACGTTGTTGTTGCTAAATCTCTTACGAGAGAGCTTTCGGTGATTACAGGGTAGAAAATACAATTTTCCCTATTTAAGGGATTAGAGTAGTTAGAATTTGACCAAGCTGTCGAACTATGAGTAGTTTGGAAAAACTCAGCAAATAAATCAGCGATTTCAGAATCCGTCGATGCCTCCATTGAGTATAGACGTACCGATGAAGGCAATGCCGATGACTTACGCTTGGCATTAACAAAGTTGTAAAACTGTTTCGGATCGTTTGAAAATTCAAATTTGCATCGACTTAAATACATAGAATAGCAATGACTGTTGAGAACATTAAAATCTGTTCAAGCCACCACCGGTGGTTTCTGTCCGGATTCTGTTAGGTTGTTGTTGGTGTTGTTGTTGGTGGTGTTGCTGTAGCTGTTGGTGTTATTGTTGGTGTTTTGTCTCTTCATTATTTTTTTGATTTCAATTACATTCTGTGGTTTTAGTTCTCGGAGGATTGTTTCTTCGTCTATGTATCTTAGGTCATTACAGTAGATAACGCATTTTAAAAGATATTTAAAAAATTAAGTATCTTGTGTTTGGTAGCTGTTATTTCCATATCTGCGTTTTTGGTAAGTTTTAGAAGTTTTGTGGCTTGTTTGTTCTGTTTTGTTTTTATCAAAAGTCCGCCGTCTGTGGTTTCTTTTCACAGAATCAACTCTTTCTCCGCAGGCAAAGTCCACAGATTTCCTTTTAGCAAGCAACTTTAAGCAAGCATTATTTCTTGTTAAGATAACATTTCTACTTATCTTCCTTTCCTTGGCCTATCGTCTTTGTCGTCCGGAACATTCGAGATCTCGCTGCTTAAAGGCATGACCCCCACAAGCAAAAGGGCGATATTTCTATCGCTCATCGTCCATAAGTCACTTCTAAGTCACTTCTTGAAGATAGAAAGACGAATGTACACATTTTACAAAAACAAAATATACATATATCGCGTAGAAGTAACTTCTAAGTCACTTCTGAGTGACAGTGGCTATAACACACATTTCGATCTCGAAGAAGTATTTTCTGAGACACTTGTGGACGATAGTTAGACGATAGCACACATTTTACATAATCTAAAAGGGTCGCGATCGCGAAAAAGTATCTTCTGAGACACTTCTGGACGATAGATAGATGATACAAGAACAAAGTAACTGGGAAAAATAATTGCATTTATTCTGAAAATTCCTTTTCCTTTTGCTTCTGATCAGTCCAGTTTTGTTTAAAATTTGTGTGTTGCTTTGTTTTTCGGAATTTTTTTAATTGTATAACACATTAAAATGTCCAACTCGACGAACAAAGCGAATTTACGTGAAGCTGTACGTTTACATCGAGATATTTTCACATTACCTGGCTCGATTATAGTGAAATAAGTATTCAAAGATTCTTCACCTAATTAAAAAAGGTAATTCCTTCAAATTTATTTGTATTTTAAATATAAAAAAATGTTGCTTCTGTTTATTTAAGAAATGGTTATTATTAAATTTCTCTTGTGAACGGAGCTGGACATAAATAAAATTTTTTAGCAGCATTTCCGACATGCCAAAGACTGTGTCTACAAGCGCTCAAAGACCTTATAGAAAATAAATTCAAAATATTTCCGAACATGTAAAAAAAGTTTTTTATTCAAGATTTCCAAGGCTTCCAATGGGCCCTTCTTGTATCTTCTACAAGCATTTGTTATGTCACTTCTAAGTAACTTCCAGAAGTCACTTTGGCGATATAGGATTCGGATCGCGGAAGTCATCCCGTCTGGAAGAAATGTGCCACTTTGGCGGCACTTCTCGGAGTCACTTCGGCGACACTTCCAGAAGTCACTTCGGCGATATTACCGAAGCCACTTCAAGACTCCCACCATACTGCGGAACCTCAAATCGGAAGAGCACATGATTAAATGGAAGGTTAATAAATTGTAATCTGACAAAAGTACATCATGCCATAAAAAGTACATCCCAACCAATAGTTGGAAAGGGAATTTCTTTGGGGCATTACGAATATACTCCAATGTTGCGAATGCAACATCTATTTCACATACATAACGGTCTGTTCTACATAGCAATCTCTAGAGACCCACCATATTTTTTTTTGTTTAGTCCACCAATGGTACGATGGGCACTTACCTTATTATGCAATCGTGCTAAAGCCGACAGCCGAAGAACGTGGAATTTCGTATATTTTGGTTTGAAATCTATGATGTCTGCTGGACTCTCGCATGCTGCCATAACCGTTTGCCACATGGATTCGAAATGATCGCGACGAATTTCACAAGCGGTTGGGGTGGAGCCCCTGGAGCCAGCGTTCACCTGTGGCCATAAATGTGGCTAACGCTGATTTTGCTGACGAAAAATAATTTCTAATTTTAATTTCGCGGTAAGGAAACAGAATCGGACTAGAAACTAATTGGAATTAGAAAACAATTAAAATCCGTAAAAATATACGGTCACACTTGCTTATTACTTATACCGAATGATCGGACTATTGAGAAAAAATACGGATACGATTTTTCTTTTATTTGTTACGAACATTTATTGTGCGCTGGAATAAAACGAAGATATGCGTGTGTATGTACTATGCGGAATATATTTATGGACGTTGATGCACTTCGAACAGTACAAACAAGTGGCCCAAGGACACCAAGCACGTGCTTGTTACGCGCGGGCCCCTTTTATCAATTTGGGCAAAAAATGCGAGTTCGCGAGGAAGATACATACATAAAACAAATAAAGACGGGACACAAATGAAAATAAAAGGCACAACTAAGAATCAAGCAAATGAGTTAAAATATTAGATTTTAATACCGGGATAGATGTTGAAATGCTAATTAAATTATAAAGTTTATTATAGTTATTACATAGAACGCGAAAGGGCTCGTACAGACAAAAATTTTATGTACATCGTGGCAAATGTAGAGAATAATATTTTCGTGTTAGTCGAACAGGAACGTTGAATGTTAGGCGGTTTAAAAGATCCAAACCGACGAACAATATTCCAAAACAGGACGGACAAGGGAGGTAAATAATAATTTGGTCGTATAAGGGTCATCAAATTCTTTTGACCAACGCTTTATAAACCCAAGAACACTCATGGCTTTGTTAACAGTGGACATAATGTGGCAGTCAAATTTAAGCTTAGGGTCAAGAAGAACACCTAAATCGTTAACTTAATATATACGGTCAAGTGGCGTATTTTTAAGAAAGTAACTGATAAACGTAGGAGTACCCCTATAGAAAGTCATATCGTTGCATTTAAGCCAGTTCAAATTTAAAAGGTTGTACTCACACCATCCATACTCAAACAATCAATATCCGACTGTAAGTTAAATCCAGACGCTGTATCATTATATGATAAACAAAGCTTAACATTAGTGCACGGGAATGTGTTATGATTGAGGAAAGATCGTTAATAAGCAAAGTAAACAGCAAAGGGCCCAAATGACTACCCTGAGGCACTCCAGCTGTCAAGTAGATCACTTTTGAAACAGCATTCTTGAATATAACCCTCTGAGTCTTACCATTCAAGTAACATGAAATCCAAGATAATGGATTACAAGGAAACCCAAGCTGATCTAATTTAAATAAAAGAAGTGAGTGGTTAACAGAGTCAATGGCTTTACTAAAATCAGTATATACAATGTCAGTCTGCATTTTTTTCTTAAACCCATTTATTTCAATAGATGACAATTCAAGAAGATTGGTGGTGGTCGATCTTCGCTTAACAAAACCATGCTGACACGGTGATATAAGCGAGGAACATAAATGTTGCAAATGAGAAGTGATAATACGTTGAAATCCTTTAGGAATTGCCGACAATTTAGAAATACCTCAATAATTTTAGGCATCTGCCTCCGCACCTTTTTTATGAAGTGGAATAATAAAAGAGTCCTTCCAGATAGAAGGAAAAACTGATGATGAAATAGACAAATTAAAAAGTTTAAGAATCGGTTTACAAATGGTTGACGCACAAAACTTAAGCACACATCCAGGAAGTCCATCTGGGCCGGGAAAACATGTTGGCGTTGTTGTTGCTAAATCTCTTACGAGAGAGCTTTCGGTGATTACAGGGTAGAAAATACAATTTTCCCTATTTAAGGGATTAGAGTAGTTAGAATTTGACCAAGCTGTCGAACTATGAGTAGTTTGGAAAAACTCAGCAAATAAATCAGCGATTTCAGAATCCGTCGATGCCTCCATTGAGTATAGACGTACCGATGAAGGCAATGCCGATGACTTACGCTTGGCATTAACAAAGTTGTAAAACTGTTTCGGATCGTTTGAAAATTCAAATTTGCATCGACTTAAATACATAGAATAGCAATGACTGTTGAGAACATTAAAATCTGTTCAAGCCACCACCGGTGGTTTCTGTCCGGATTCTGTTAGGTTGTTGTTGGTGTTGTTGTTGGTGGTGTTGCTGTAGCTGTTGGTGTTATTGTTGGTGTTTTGTCTCTTCATTATTTTTTTGATTTCAATTACTTTCTGTGGTTTTAGTTCTCGGAGGATTGTTTCTTCGTCTATGTATCTTAGGTCATTACAGTAGATAACGCATTTTAAAAGATATTTAAAAAATTAAGTATCTTGTGTTTGGTAGCTGTTATTTCCATATCTGCGTTTTTGGTAAGTTTTAGAAGTTTTGTGGCTTGTTTGTTCTGTTTTGTTTTTATCAAAAGTCCGCCGTCTGTGGTTTCTTTTCACAGAATCAACTCTTTCTCCGCAGGCAAAGTCCACAGATTTCCTTTTAGCAAGCAACTTTAAGCAAGCATTATTTCTTGTTAAGATAACATTTCTACTTATCTTCCTTTCCTTGGCCTATCGTCTTTGTCGTCCGGAACATTCGAGATCTCGCTGCTTAAAGGCATGACCCCCACAAGCAAAAGGGCGATATTTCTATCGCTCATCGTCCATAAGTCTCTTCTAAGTCACTTCTGGAAGATAGAAAGACGAATGTACACATTTTACAAAAACAAAATATACATATATCGCGTAGAAGTAACTTCTAAGTCACTTCTGAGCGATAGAAAGGCGAAAGCACACATTTCGATCGCGAAGAAGTAACTTCTGAGACGCTGCTGGACGATAGATGGACGATAGCACACATTTTACATAATCTAAAAGGGTCGCGATCGCGAAAAAGTATCTCTGAGACACTTCTGGACGATAGAAAGTTGATACAAAAACAAAGTAACTGGGAAAAATAATTGCATTTATTCTGAAAATTCCTCTTCCTTTCTACCTACGCTGTTGTTTTTCGACCGATTGTCAGTTTATTTCGCAATTTGCTTCTGATCAGTCCAGTTTTGTTTAAAATTTGTGTGTTGCTTTGTTTTTCGGAATTTTTTTAATTGTATAACACATAAAAATGTCCAACTCGACGAACAAAGCGAATTTACGTGAAGCTGTACGTTTACATCGAGATATTTTCACATTACCTGGCTCGATTACAGTGAAATAAGCATTCAAAGATTCTTCACCTAATTAAAAAGGTAATTCCTTCAAATTTATTTGTATTATCAATATAAAAAAATGTTGCTTCTGTTTATTTTAGAAATGGTTATTATTAAATTTCTCTTGTGAACGGAGCTGGACATAAATAAAATTTTTTAGCAGCATTTCCGACATGCCAAAGACTGTGTCTACAAGCGCCCTTAGAAAATAAATTCAAAATATTTCCGAACATGTAAAAAAAGTTTTTTATTCAAGATTTCCAAGGCTTCCAATGGGCCCTTCTTGTATCTTCTACAAGCATTTGTTATGTCACTTCTAAGTAACTTCCAGAAGTCACTTCGGCGATATAGGATTCGGATCGCGGAAGTCATCCCGTCGGGAAGAAATGTGCCACTTTGGCGGCACTTCTCGGAGTCACTTCGGCGACACTTCCAGAAGTCACTTGGGCGATATTACCAAAGCCACTTCAAGACTCCCACCATACTGCGGAACCTCAAATCGGAAGACCACATGATTAAATGGAAGGTTAATAAATTGTAATCTGTCAATAGTACATCATGCCATAAAAAGTGCGTCCCAACCAATAGTCGGAAAGGGAATTCCTTTGGGCCATTACGAATATACTCCAATGTTGCGAGTGCAACATCTAATTCACATACATAACGGTCTGTTCTACATAGCAATCTCTAGACCCCCCACCATATTTTTTTTTTTGTTTAGTCCACCAATGGTACGATGGGCACTTACCTTATTATGCAATCGTGCTAAGGGAATAAAGAGATAGGATAGCTCCTTAAACCTCATATCAAACATCGAAATGTGTTCGAAAAAAATGTATGACCTTGCTTTTGAAGTTATAATTGAAGATAATTTCAAAATTTTAATTACTTTTCGAAAATTTGAATATGACTGATTGATGACCACTTTTGGTATTTTATTTTCTCTTTGTATGTATATCGCCGTGAAGAGGTTCCGCAAAAGCTCTTTTATGATAGGGGGGAGCCGACATCCGAAGAACGTGGAATTTCGTATATTTTGGCTTGAAATCTATGATGTCTGCTGGAATCTCGCATGCTGCCTTAACCGTTTGCCACATGGATTCGAAATGATCGCGACGAATTTCACAAGCGGTTGGGGTGGAGCCCCTGGAGCCAGCGTTCACCTGTGGCCATAAATGTGGCTAACGCTGATTTTGCTGACGAAAAATAATTTCTAATTTTAATTTCGCGGTATGGAAACAGAATCGGACTAGAAACTAATTGGAATTAGAAAACAATTAAAATCCGTAAAAATGTACGGTCACACTTGCTAATTACTTAGATCGGATGATCGGACTATTGAGAAAAAATACGGATACGATTTTTCTTTTATTTGTTACGAACATTTATTGTGCGCTGGAATAAAACGAAGATATGCGTGTGTATGTACTATGCGGAATATATTTATGGACGTTGATGCACTTCGAACAGTACAAACAAGTGGCCCAAGGACACCAAGCACGTGCTTGTTACGCGCGGGTCCCTTTTATCAATTTGGGCAAAAAATGCGAGTTCGCGAGGAAGATACATACATAAAACAAATAAAGACGGGACACAAATGAAAATAAAAGGCACAACTAAGAATCAAGCAAATGAGTTAAAATATTAGATTTTAATACCGGGATAGATGTTGAAATGCTAATTAAATTATAAAGTTTATTATAGTTATTACATAGAACGCGAAAGGGCTCGTACAGACAAAAATTTTATGTACATCGTGGCAAATGTAGAGAATAATATTTTCGTGTTAGTCGAACAGGAACGTTGAATGTTAGGCGGTTTAAAAGATCCAAACCGACGAACAATATTCCAAAACAGGACGGACAAGGGAGGTAAATAATAATTTGGTCGTATAAGGGTACTCACACCATCCATACTCAAACAATCAATATCCGACTGTAAGTTAAATCTAGACGCTGTATCATTATATGATAAACAAAGCTTAACATTAGAGCACGGGAATGTGTTATGATTGAGGAAAGATCGTTAATAAACAAAGTAAACAGCAAAGGGCCCAAATGACTACCCTGAGGCACTCCAGCTGTCAAGTAGATCACTTTTGAAACAGCATTCTTGAATATAACCCTCTGAGTCTTACCATTCAAGTAACATGAAATCCAAGATAATGGATTACCAGGAAACCCAAGCTGATCTAATTTAAATAAAATAAGTGAGTGGTTAACGGAGTCAATGGCTTTACTAAAATCTGTATATACAATGTGAGTCTGCATTTTTTTCTTAAACCCATTTATTTCAATAGATGACAATTCAAGAAGATTGGTGGTGGTCGATCTTCGCTTAACAAAACCATGCTGACACGGTGATATAAGCGAGGAACATAAATGTTGCAACTGAGAAGTGATAATACGTTGAAATGCTTTAGGAATTGCCGACAATTTAGAAATACCTCAATAATTTTGGGCATCTGCCTCCGCACCTTTTTTATGGAGTGGAATAATAAAAGAGTCCTTCCAGATAGAAGGAAAAACTGATGATGAAATAGACAAATTAAAAAGTTTAAGAATCGGTTTACAAATGGTTGACGCACAAAACTTAAGCACACATCCAGGAAGTCCATCTGGGCCGGGAAAACATGTTGGCGTTGTTGTTGCTAAATCTCTTACGAGAGAGCTTTCGGTGATTACAGGGTAGAAAATACCATTTTCCCTATTTAAGGGATTAGAGTAGTTAGAATTTGACCAAGCTGTCGAACTATGAGTAGTTTGGAAAAACTCAGCAAATAAATCAGCGATTTCAGAATCCGACGATGCCTCCATTGAGTATAGACGTACCGATGAAGGCAATGCCGATGACTTACGCTTGGCATTAACAAAGTTGTAAAACTGTTTCGGATCGTTTGAAAATTCAAATTTGCATCGACTTAAATACATAGAATAGCAATGACTGTTGAGAACATTAAAATCTGTTCAAGCCACCACCGGTGGTTTCTGTCCGGATTCTGTTAGGTTGTTGTTGGTGTTGTTGTTGGTGGTGTTGCTGTAGCTGTTGGTGTTATTGTTGGTGTTTTGTCTCTTCATTATTTTTTTGATTTCAATTACTTTCTGTGGTTTTAGTTCTCTGAGGATTGTTTCTTCGTCTATGTATCTTAGGTCATTACAGTAGATAACGCATTTTAAAAGATATTTAAAAAATTAAGTATCTTGTGTTTGGTAGCTGTTATTTCCATATCTGCGTTTTTGATAAGTTTTAGAAGTTTTGTGGCTTGTTTGTTCTGTTTTGTTTTTATCAAAAGTCCGCCGTCTGTGGTTTCTTTTCACAGAATCAACTCTTTCTCCGCAGGCAAAGTCCACAGATTTCCTTTTAGCAAGCAACTTTAAGCAAGCATTATTTCTTGTTAAGATAACATTTCTACTTATCTTCCTTTCCTTGGCCTATCGTCTTTGTCGTCCGGAACATTCGAGATCTCGCTGCTTAAACGCATGACCCCCACAAGCAAAAGGGCGATATTTCTATCGCTCATCGTCCATAAGTCACTTCTAAGTCACTTCTGGAAGATAGAAAGACGAATGTACACATTTTACAAAAACAAAATATACATATATCGCGTAGAAGTAACTTCTAAGTCACTTCTGAGTGACAGAAAGGCTATAACACACATTTCGATCTCGAAGAAGTATTTTCTGAGACACTTGTGGACGATAGTTAGACGATAGCACACATTTTACATAATCTAAAAGGGTCGCGATCGCGAAAAAGTATCTTCTGAGACACTGCTGGACGATAGATAGATGATATAAAAACAAAGTAACTGGGAAAAATAATTGCATTTATTCTGAAAATTCCTCTTCCTTTTGCTTCTGATCAGTCCAGTTTTGTTTAAAATTTGTGTGTTGCTTTGTTTTTCGGAATTTTTTTAATTGTATAACACATTAAAATGTCCAACTCGACGAACAAAGCGAATTTACGTGAAGCTGTACGTTTACATCGAGATATTTTCACATTACCTGGCTCGATTATAGTGAAATAAGTATTCAAAGATTCTTCACCTAATTAAAAAAGGTAATTCCTTCAAATTTATTTGTATTTTAAATATAAAAAAATGTTGCTTCTGTTTATTTTAGAAATGGTTATTATTAAATTTCTCTTGTGAACGGAGCTGGACATAAATAAAATTTTTTAGCAGCATTTCCGACATGGCAAAGACTGTGTCTACAAGCGCTCAAAGACCTTATAGAAAATAAATTCAAAATATTTCCGAACATGTAAAAAAAGTTTTTTATTCAAGATTTCCAAGGCTTCCAATGGGCCCTTCTTGTATCTTCTACAAGCATTTGTTATGTCACTTCTAAGTAACTTCCAGAAGTCACTTTGGCGATATAGGATTCGGATCGCGGAAGTCATCCCGTCTGGAAGAAATGTGCCACTTTGGCGGCACTTCTCGGAGTCACTTCGGCGACACTTCCAGAAGTCACTTCGGCGATATTACCGAAGCCACTTCAAGACTCCCACCATACTGCGGAACCTCAAATCGGAAGAGCACATGATTAAATGGAAGGTTAATAAATTGTAATCTGACAAAAGTACATCATGCCATAAAAAGTACATCCCAACCAATAGTTGGAAAGGGAATTTCTTTGGGGCATTACGAATATACTCCAATGTTGCGAATGCAACATCTATTTCACATACATAACGGTCTGTTCTACATAGCAATCTCTAGAGACCGACCATATTTTTTTTTGTTTAGTCCACCAATGGTACGATGGGCACTTACCTTATTATGCAATCGTGCTAAAGCCGACAGCCGAAGAACGTGGAATTTCGTATATTTTGGTTTGAAATCTATGATGTCTGCTGGACTCTTGCATGCTGCCATAACCGTTTGCCACATGGATTCGAAATGATCGCGACGAATTTCACAAGCGGTTGGGGTGGAGCCCCTGGAGCCAGCGTTCACCTGTGGCCATAAATGTGGCTAACGCTGATTTTGCTGACGAAAAATAATTTCTAATTTTAATTTCGCGGTAAGGAAACAGAATCGGACTAGAAACTAATTGGAATTAGAAAACAATTAAAATCCGTAAAAATATACGGTCACACTTGCTTATTACTTATACCGAATGATCGGACTATTGAGAAAAAATACGGATACGATTTTGCTTTTATTTGTTACGAACATTTATTGTGCGCTGGAATAAAACGAAGATATGCGTGTGTATGTACTATGCGGAATATATTTATGGACGTTGATACACTTCGAACAGTACAAACAAGTGGCCCAAGGACACCAAGCACGTGCTTGTTACGCGCGGGCCCCTTTTATCAATTTGGGCAAAAAATGCGAGTTCGCGAGGATGATACATACATAAAACAAATAAAGACGGGACACAAATGAAAATAAAAGGCACAACTAAGAATCAAGCAAATGAGTTAAAATATTAGATTTTAATACCGGAATAGATGTTGAAATGCTAATTAAATTATAAAGTTTATTATAGTTATTACATAGAACGCGAAAGGGCTCGTACAGACAAAAATTTTATGTACATCGTGGCAAATGTAGAGAATAATATTTTCGTGTTAGTCGAACAGGAACGTTGAATGTTAGGCGGTTTAAAAGATCCAAACCGACGAACAATATTCCAAAACAGGACGGACAAGGGAGGTAAATAATAATTTGGTCGTATAAGGGTCATCAAATTCTTTTGACCAACGCTTTATAAACCCAAGAACACTCATGGCTTTGTTAACAGTGGACATAATGTGGCAGTCAAATTTAAGCTTAGGGTCAAGAAGAACACCTAAATCGTTAACTTAATATATACGGTCAAGTGGCGTATTTTTAAGAAAGTAACTGATAAACGTAGGAGTACCCCTATAGAAAGTCATATCGTTGCATTTAAGCCAGTTCAAATTTAAAAGGTTGTACTCACACCATCCATACTCAAACAATCAATATCCGACTGTAAGTTAAATCCAGACGCTGTATCATTATATGATAAACAAAGCTTAACATTAGTGCACGGGAATGTGTTATGATTGAGGAAAGATCGTTAATAAGCAAAGTAAACAGCAAAGGGCCCAAATGACTACCCTGAGGCACTCCAGCTGTCACGTAGATCACTTTTGAAACAGCATTCTTGAATATAACCCTCTGAGTCTTACCATTCAAGTAACATGAAATCCAAGATAATGGATTACCAGGAAACCCAAGCTGATCTAATTTAAATAAAAGAAGTGAGTGGTTAACGGAGTCAATGGCTTTACTAAAATCAGTATATACAATGTCAGTCTGCATTTTTTTCTTAAACCCATTTATTTCAATAGATGACAATTCAAGAAGATTGGTGGTGGTCGATCTTCGCTTAACAAAACCATGCTGACACGGTGATATAAGCGAGGAACATAAATGTTGCAAATGAGAAGTGATAATACGTTGAAATTCTTTAGGAATTGCCGACAATTTAGAAATACCTCAATAATTTTAGGCATCTGCCTCCGCACCTTTTTTATGAAGTGGAATAATAAAAGAGTCCTTCCAGATAGAAGGAAAAACTGATGATGAAATAGACAAATTAAAAAGTTTAAGAATCGGTTTACAAATGGTTGACGCACAAAACTTAAGCACACATCCAGGAAGTCCATCTGGGCCGGGAAAACATGTTAACGTTGTTGTTGCTAAATCTCTTACGAGAGAGCTTTCGGTGATTACAGGGTAGAAAATACAATTTTCCCTATTTAAGGGATTAGAGTAGTTAGAATTTGACCAAGCTGTCGAACTATGAGTAGTTTGGAAAAACTCAGCAAATAAATCAGCGATTTCAGAATCCGTCGATGCCTCCATTGAGTATAGACGTACCGATGAAGGCAATGCCGATGACTTACGCTTGGCATTAACAAAGTTGTAAAACTGTTTCGGATCGTTTGAAAATTCAAATTTGCATCGACTTAAATACATAGAATAGCAATGACTGTTGAGAACATTAAAATCTGTTCAAGCCACCACCGGTGGTTTCTGTCCGGATTCTGTTAGGTTGTTGTTGGTGTTGTTGTTGGTGGTGTTGCTGTAGCTGTTGGTGTTATTGTTGGTGTTTTGTCTCTTCATTATTTTTTTGATTTCAATTACATTCTGTGGTTTTAGTTCTCGGAGGATTGTTTCTTCGTCTATGTATCTTTGGTCATTAAAGTAGATAACGCATTTTAAAAGATATTTAAAAAATTAAGTATCTTGTGTTTGGTAGCTGTTATTTCCATATCTGCGTTTTTGGTAAGTTTTAGAAGTTTTGTGGCTTGTTTGTTCTGTTTTGTTTTTATCAAAAGTCCGCCGTCTGTGGTTTCTTTTCACAGAATCAACTCTTTCTCCGCAGGCAAAGTCCACAGATTTCCTTTTAGCAAGCAACTTTAAGCAAGCATTATTTCTTGTTAAGATAACATTTCTACTTATCTTCCTTTCCTTGGCCTATCGTCTTTGTTGTCCGGAACATTCGAGATCTCGCTGCTTAAAGGCATGACCCCCACAAGCAAAAGGGCGATATTTCTATCGCTCATCGTCCATAAGTCACTTCTAAGTCACTTCTGGAAGATAGAAAGACGAATGTACACATTTTACAAAAACAAAATATACATATATCGCGTAGAAGTAACTTCTAAGTCACTTCTGAGCGATAGAAAGGCGAAAGCACACATTTCGATCGCGAAGAAGTAACTTCTGAGACGCTGCTGGACGATAGATGGACGATAGCACACATTTTACATAATCTAAAAGGGTCGCGATCGCGAAAAAGTATCTCTGAGACACTTCTGGACGATAGAAAGATGATACAAAAACAAAGTAACTGGGAAAAATAATTGCATTTATTCTGAAAATTCCTCTTCATTTCTACCTACGCTGTTGTTTTTCGACCGATTGTCAGTTTATTTCGCAATTTGCTTCTGATCAGTCCAGTTTTGTTTAAAATTTGTGTGTTGCTTTGTTTTTCGGAATTTTTTTTTAATTGTATAATACATAAAAATGTCCAACTCGACGAACAAAGCGAATTTACGTGAAGCTGTACGTTTACATCGAGATATTTTCACATTACCTGGCTCGATTACAGTGAAATAAGCATTCAAAGATTCTTCACCTAATTAAAAAGGTAATTCCTTCAAATTTATTTGTATTTTCAATATAAAAAAATGTTGCTTCTGTTTATTTTAGAAATGGTTATTATTAAATTTCTCTTGTGAACGGAGCTGGACATAAATAAAATTTTTTAGCAGCATTTCCGACATGCCAAAGACTGTGTCTACAAGCGCCCTTAGAAAATAAATTCAAAATATTTCCGAACATGTAAAAAAAGTTTTTTATTCAAGATTTCCAAGGCTTCCAATGGGCCCTTCTTTTATCTTCTACAAGCATTTGTTATGTCACTTCTAAGTAACTTCCAGAAGTCACTTCGGCGATATAGGATTCGGATCGCGGAAGTCATCCCGTCGGGAAGAAATGTGCCACTTTGGCGGCACTTCTCGGAGTCACTTCGGCGACACTTCCAGAAGTCACTTGGGCGATATTACCAAAGCCACTTCAAGACTCCCACCATACTGCGGAACCTCAAATCGGAAGACCATATGATTAAATGGAAGGTTAATAAATTGTAATCTGTCAATAGTACATCATGCCATAAAAAGTGCATCCCAACCAATAGTCGGAAAGGGAATTCCTTTGGGCCATTACGAATATACTCCAATGTTGCGAGTGCAACATCTAATTCACATACATAACGGTCTGTTCTACATAGCAATCTCTAGACCCCCCACCATATTTTTTTTTGTTTAGTCCACCAATGGTACGATGGGCACTTACCTTATTATGCAACTGTGCTAAGGGAATAAAGAGATAGGATAGCTCCTTAAACCTCATATCAAACATCGAAATGTGTTCGAAAAAAATGTATGACCTTGCTTTTGAAGTTATAATTGAAGATAATTTCAAAATTTTAATTACTTTTCGAAAATTTGAATATGACTGATTGATGACCACTTTTGGTATTTTATTTTCTCTTTGTATGTATATCGCCGTGAAGAGGTTCCGCAAAAGCTCTTTTATGATAGGAGGGAGCCGACATCCGAAGAACGTGGAATTTCGTATATTTTGGCTTGAAATCTATGATGTCTGCTGGACTCTCGCATGCTGCCTTAACCGTTTGCCACATGGATTCGAAATGATCGCGACGAACTTTACAAGCGGTTGGGGTGGAGCCCCTGGAGCCAGCGTTCACCTGTGGCCATAAATGTGGCTAACGCTGATTTTACTGACGAAAAATAATTTCTAATTTTAATTTCGCGGTAAGGAAACAGAATCGGACTAGAAACTAATTGGAATTAAAAAACAATTAAAATCCGTAAAAATATACGGTCACACTTGCTTATTACTTATACCAGATGATCGGACTATTGAGAAAAAATACGGATACGATTTTTCTTTTATTTGTTACGAACATTTATTAAGCGCTGGAATAAAACGAAGATATGCGTGTGTATGTACTATGTGGGGTGCGAAAAGCGGAATATATTTATGGACGTTGATGCACTTCGAACAGTACAAACAAGTGGCCCAAGGACACCAAGCACGTGCTTGTTACGCGCGGGGCCCTTTTATCAATTTGGGCAAAAAATGCGAGTTCGCGAGGAAGATACATACATAAACAAATAAAGACGGGACACAAATGAAAATAAAAGGCACAACTAAGAATCAAGCAAATGAGTTAAAATATTAGATTTTAATACCGGGATAGATGTTGAAATGCAAATTAAATTATAAAGTTTATTATAGTTATTACATAGAACGCGAAAGGGCTCGTACAGACAAAAAAAATTTTATGTACATCGTGGCAAATTTAGAGCATAATAATTTCGTGTTAGTGGAACAGGAACGTTGAATGTTAGGCGGTTTAAAAGATTTTCAAAATCAATGTCACCTCTTATTAGATTTTGTATAAAAATAGTACAAAGCATTGTTCTACGATTTACAAGTGTAGGTAAATTAAGCAATTGTAATCTACTCTCGTTGGAAGGTAGCCTTACGTTTTGATTCCAGTTCAAACTACGCAGGGCAAATAAAAGAAATTTTTTTTTTGTAACGACTCAATACGGTCGATGTGCCCTTGATATTGTGGACTCCAAACCGACGAACAATATTCCAAAACAGGACGGACAAGGGGTAAATAATAATTTGGTCGTATAAGGGTCATCAAATTCTTGTGACCAACGCTTTATAAACCCAAGAACACTCATGGCTTTGTTAACAGTGGTCATAATGTGGCAGTCAAATGTAAGTTTAGGTTCAAGAAGAACACCTAAATCGTTAACTGAATATATACGGTCGAGTGGCGTATTTGGCGAAAGTAACTGATAAACGTAGGAGTACCCCTATAGAAAGTCATATCGTTGCATTTAAGCCAGTTCAAATTTAAAAGGTTGTACTCACACCATCCATGAAAACAATCAATATCCGACTGTAAGTTAAATCCAGACGCTGTATCATTATATGATAAACAAAGCTCAACATCATCAGCATACATTAGTACACGGGAATATGTTATGATTGAGGGAAGATCGTTAATAAACAAAGTAAACAGCAAAGGGCCCAAATGTCTACCCTGAGGCACTCCAGCTGTCACGTAGATCAATTTTGAAACAGCATTCTTGAATATAACCCTCTCAGTCCTACCATTCAAGTAACATGAAATGCAAGATAATAGATTACCAGGAAACCCAAACTGATCTAATTTAAATAAAAGAAGTGAGTGGTTAACGTAGTCAATGCCTTTATTAAAATCTGTATATACAATGTCAGTCTGCTTTTATTTTATAAACCCATTTATTTCAATAGATGACAGTTCAAGAAGGTATCAGGGCAGGCGAGGCAAATTGTCAGTTCCATAGTTGGATGAAATCGGTCTTCAGGTACAACAAGAGCGTCAATTCTACATACTGTAATTTCAGACGGGTCTGAAATCCAAGATCTAATTCTCTACTTATGGAATTTTTTATAAAGCTTACTTGCTGTAACGATAATTCTAAAAGGCCATCCACAAAATCATGGGCGGATAACGGCATAGCGATAAATGAGTCAGTAGGAGGAGACCAAGAAATATCAGGTAGATTAAAGTCACCTAAATCAATCAAAAGGTCTCTGTTAGAAAGAAAGGATAAAACAGATATTATGGCAGACAGATGGTGCTCATAAATTAAGGTCAGAGCCAGGTGGAATATAAGAACATGTAACAAAAACAGATAAATATTGCAAAGAAACTTTTACACTTAGAAATTCAATTTCGTTGGGAATATGAATGAGAATTCTTTCAGATGTTAGGCTAGAGGTAACGGAAATCAGGACACCGCCCCTCCTACGTGAGTGGCGAACGCTCCTATAAGTATTAAAATTATTAGCCAGAACTTCAGACTCGGATATCTCTGGTTTCAGCCAAGTTTCCGTAAAAGCTAAAATATCTTTAGTAAATTCAGAGGAGTCAGCATAAAGCTTGGGTAGCTTCATATATAATCGCATAACATTTTGATACGCCAAAATTAAACTTTTTAGTTCTTTGGCACAGTGGAGGGCCTTTTATTTGTTCTCGGTTTATTTGGAACAATTTCTTTAATTACTAAATCATCATTAAGTTAAAAGCGTATAAATTCCAGAACATCCTCAGATGTGGTATCTGGTGTGAATCTAGAAACAAATAATTACTTCCTTTGTGGAACAACTTAAAGTTTCTTACGCTCCCCAGTAGCAGTCTGAACCTCACTAGGCTAAGATCAAGGAACGGTGCCTACTGTACCTATAGGTAAGGTCGGCACCGATTTCTTGGGCTTAGCCAGTATAGAAACTGTTATTCCGGAAACATGGACTTCACTCGAGCTAGCTTTATCAATACGCACAGTTGGACACAGTTGGACAGACAGGAACTGCTGCTACCAAGTTTGGATTTGGGTTGGATTCCATGGTGGTATTAACGGCGGCTAAGCCTTGCATTTAGGAGACTCGGTTAATAATTTTTTACTATTAAACTGGGCACAGACGGTATTGAACCCCTCATTGAGTTGCCTAAAAGCACCCGAGATATTCAACAGGCTGTCTCGAGTCTGCTTCATAAAGCCGCTCAACCACCATTTCCTTGCAGGAACCACATGACCACATAAGACCAGAGATAAGATCAATAAAATCTTTTACTCTGCCGGTGAATCCTGCACATTTGACGTGCATCATCGAATCGCAGAGCCAGCAAAAAATAAAGGGGTCTTTCGTTGAAAACGCAAGTGTGCAGTTTTTCTTGGAACAGACAAGGGCCATTATAAGACACACAAATGAAAAATGAAATAAAATATCAAAAATACTTCAAAGTAAATTTGGCACTGAGATCAAATTCAAAAATCACAAAGGCACAAAACACAAAAAAAAAATAAGAGCGCGAGATGGCGAAAATTTATCAAAACGTTTCGACTGAGCGTGTCTCAAGCAAGAGAGAGAGAGAGAGTTGCAGAAAATAGCACCGAAAAAGTCTACCAGAAATTCAGCGGGTACATAGAGAGCAGGTTACAGTTATAAAATAGAGCGAGGGAGATTGAGAGGGAGTAAAAGAGTTTTAGCAAGGTTATCAGTGTAAGTTATACAAAGAAAGCTATGGGATTAAACAAATCTAATAGAAATGCTAAAATAACTATTAACACGTACCCGTTTACTGTAAGATCTATTTAAAATTACTAGCGCAATTGTTAGGCTAATCTTTAAATAAATACACACAGAACACTCGCACAAAATCACTGAAAAAGACAAAAACTCGGAGCACAAAAGTAAACACAGAGGAGGAATTGTATTGTAACAGTATATTTTGTTTGTGTATTTAATGTAGCGAAACATATAGAAATGAAACTCAACAGTCTACACCATTTAATCCCTTGTAATCAAATAACCAACAATTTATCAGTACATTTGCCAATGCGACTGTAAAAAACGGAAACACCCGATTCCGAATCCGCCCATATAACATATAACTTCCTACGCTTGGAAATAACATTTTTTAATTAATTCTGAATTTCAAATTAAATTTTATGGAAATCGGACGACTATATCACATAGTTTCCATACGAACGATCAGAAAATTGGTGGGAAAATAATATGAAAAATTGTATCTTTGATACCCTTGCAGAGGGTATAACAATTTCAGTCAGAAGTTTGCAACGCAGTGAAGGAAACGTTTCCGACCCCATAAAGTATATATATTCTTGATCAGCATCACTAGACGAGTCGATTTAGTCATGTCCGTATGGCCGTGTGTCCGTCTGTCCGTCCGTCTGTCTCAGTTTTAAAGCTATCGGGCTGAAACTTTCCCAAAAGTCTTCTTTCTATTGCAGGTAGCATATACGTCGGAACCAGCCGAATCTGACAACCTTATACGCTTGGAATTAACATTTGTAAATTAGTTCTGAATTTCGAATTATATTTGATCAAAATCGGTGTTTTTTAACATATTATTTTTCCGCTTGGAAATAACATTTTTTATTTGGGTTTGAATTTCGCTTTAAATTTTATCAAAATCGGACGACTGTATCATATAGCTGCCATAAAAAGAATCGGAAAATAGTCGGAAAATATGAAAATATTATATCTTTAATGTTTTTTAACATTTAAGCTTCTAAGCTTGGAAATAACATTTTTTAATTAGTGCTGAATTGAATTTCAGATTTTTAGTAATTTGCAGTCCGTCACTCAAGACTAGGATCACCAATACATGAACTTCAAAGCACTATCTATTCAAATTGAAAATGGGTATTGCGATCGTACACTAGCCTAGAGGCACTGGATAATGTACGATCTTCAGGTTTAAGTCCATCTTATCCTCAATCAACCGCCTCCAATGCAGTGTCTCGAAGGACGGTTTCTTACGATACAAAGGGTACCACTCAATTGCTTCCCATGCCATGACCATTTCCATGGACTCTACAATCCAAAATTATGTTGCCATAGCTGACACCTGTCACCAGGGTTCGAATTTGAAAGCTTTTGCTTACTGAATGGTTCTTAAAACCAATAAATTGCACCACCAATTTTGTCAGGCTTAAAACAGATAGTATTAGCTGATTCCAAAAAGATCGGCCAATTTATCTTTTGTTCTCTGAATAGATTTCGTTTGCAGGTAAACATTACTACCTATGCTTTTCCGCAAAAATCTGTGGCAGCTGCCTTATCACTCGGTCCTTCTGCTCATCTTCATCTGACTTAGATTATGCAAATTCGGCGTCGTTATCTTCTATGGACCGCCAGAGCTTCATGTTGTTGCAGCTGGTGCTTTTAATGTTAAGTCTTTCCACTTGCCGCCATACTTTGCAGACGTTGTATCGCCCGTTTTGTTTAATTTTGACGACCTCGTATGGTCCCAAGATGGACTCGCCTGCGTCTTCCTGCGAAAAATTGGATCCTTTTGATAGCAACCAGATTATCCAACTTATAGATCTGCGATGCGTGCTTGTGTCGCTTGTCATAGTTGCGTTTGTATACTTGTTGAGCTGCTTCAATATTCTTTCGAGCTTTTTCTCGCATTTGTTTTCGCTCAACGTTAAACTAAGAAACAGACTCTTCGGTTTAAATCTCCTGAAAACGCTCCTTTTTGGGTGTACATTTTCTGGGAGCCAGATAACAGCTCAAACGGTGGAAGCTTTGTTGAGCTGTTCATTTATGATTTTTTTTTATATCCTTTTGCAGCTGAGGTACATATTTAAACCACTTGCTTGCTTCTTTTGTAGAGTTTTGGCGATGACAGCATGAATCGATCGGTTAATTAGCTCGACTTGACCTTTTCCACGAGCATCTCCAGTAGTTGAGCAGACGTGATCGATTTTGCTGACGCTTAGCCACTCTTCAAATGCGCCAGACTGAGACTGAGACTGTCGAATGACTTTTTTCTCCATGGACTTTTGCACAACTATAAGATCACTGTCTTCTACGGTTCGGTGGAGTTTATCTCTTTTACTATTAAGGTTTTGGTATGGGCTCTGGAGAATAACTCCAATAGCTTTAATGTAGTCATAATTTTCCAACGCCATCGTGCTACTTTTGCTGCGTCAATCCAGACCGACTGTGGATGCAGGCTCAAGTGATTCACGTGTTTCATCTTTTCCTTTCGCGTATTTTCTAGTGGTGTCTTAAACGCGGAGAAATTCGTTACAAGATTAAATTGAGATAGTCTCGAAATAAGTGTAGAACTGATTCACAGGCCTTATGTTGTAACATAAAAGAGATTTATAAAGCACAATTTTTATGAATGAGAATATTTAATATTTTTAAATAAAAAAATACGAAAAATATTAAATGAAATTAAAAATTCATATCTTCTACTTATTAAACATTTTTAATCTGTCTTCATGCACTGCCAATCTGTTTGTTCTTAATGTTTTTTATTTTAATATTGTAATTTTTAATGTTTATCTAACTAATGACCTATTTCATTTTTTAATAGAACTTTATCTGATATTTTTTATTTTAAAATCTTTTGAGTTTTTGTAATCCTACTGTGGGCAAAAAGTAAGCTGAATTTGTTTGTAAAGTGAAATTTCTTTATTTATTCTCCTGAATCAAATTCATTCCCTTAAATTTTTGGGCCATAATTCTAGTCTTTTTCGATGAATTGCTTCACGCAAAACCCTCAAATAATAATTCTTATTATAATTAGTTTGGCCAAAAAAAAATGGTCAAATGGTCTTTTAAATTGGTTTTCACAGATCCTTCTGATATTCCGATCATTGTAAGGGGTTTAACAGTCAACCGCCGATTTTTGACCACTAATTCCTTCACTTCATTGATGTGTTGGTCATCTGTTGACGTCGTTGGTCGTCCGGAGCGCTCCAAGTCATCAACACGTTCCCGCCCCTTTTTGAAGTCTTTGTACCACTTATCAACATTTTTCTGAGACATGTTAGCATCAACAAAAAACATTCCGCAAACAAAATTTGATGGCACTTCTCTGCTCAATTAAATCAGACATTGTAAAAATAGATAAATGCACTCTTTATAGTTTGGTAAGCACAAGTGTAAATATAGTACGCATACTGCCAGATGTCATTAACAGTCCTACCAACTCAAGAAAAAAAGAAACTAGTCCGCCATCTTAAGCCCGCGAATTTCAAATTCAAAAATTCACCTTACTTTTTGCCAACAGAATTATATTTCTTTTTAAAGTTTTTTATTTTGTTTTAATTCATTGTTCTTAAACCTTTATATGCATTTTCTAGTATGTACTTTGATTCTTTGGGATCTACATTTTATAAAGGTGTAATATTATCATTACTGTTAAATTAAACGTTTAATTTGGAAGATATACCAAAATTAAGCTCGTATAGTAATAGTATAGTAATCTTGTACCATCGAAGGTGTAGTGTTAAAACAATTTGTAAAGTTAAAATCCAAACATCCCAATCTGTTTTGTCGGATGAGATGTACGATCTAACATATTCTTTAAACGTTCTGTGGCTTTTTTCTATTCTACCTAAGGTCTGGTGGTGGTGTGCTGTAGATGTTATGTTTTTAATATTTAGATATTTACTGAATCTGTGATTACTGATTCTGTTTTCATGATTCTTTTCTCATGTCCGTAATGAATGTATTCATTATACAGTAGATTCGAATATAGCTTTTGATACGGTTTTTGGGATGGCAACAAGGTATTTTGTTAAGTCACAGATTAGTGTGACATCATATCGTTTTTGTAATTCCTGTATTTCAACTTTGTATTGGATCATTATGTAGTCTAGACAGTATAGCTTCTTTTTCTTTTTTATTATTTATTGTGGTCACCGGCTTGAGTAGCGCTACTCTTACATTCATTAATATTTTATTGCCCATATTTTTGAATATATCTATTGAAATAATTTCAAAGATTTTCTCGCTCGGTGCCATCTTAAGTTGTCTAATCTTATTTATACCGGCCGTTCTCTCTAGCCTTTTGGAAAATTGATCCACAAATTGATACTTATTCTTGAACATATTTTTTTTCCTTTTTTAAGAGAACAATTGGATGCTGTTAAATGCAAGGTCATTACTTTTTTAACGACCTCATTGCGAGTGACGTCAAATATTTTGGGCTTAGAAGCTGTCGGTTGCTTTTGCATATCCGAACCTAATTTTGAAACTGCGCAATTTGTATTATTCTGTCTATTTTGTAATCTTGAAGTGACTTTTAAAATTTGTTTGTTTATGTCCTTGGATTCTTCGATAATTCGGGGCATCATCCCCGAAATTATTTTTTTAGGTACTCTACAGTGAATTGACATTTTAAGTCTATATGTGAATTCGTGTATAAAAAATGAACATTTTCCTGGATGCAGCTTAAGATTGTGTTTTCGACATAGGTTATATAGGTTAATTAACTTTGTAATCGTATGATTTTCGGAACAACCTATTACTATAACTATAACTATTAGATCGTCTATGAAAAGGAAAGCTTGTGATGGTTCTAGTCCCGAAAAGCTAGTGTGATCATTCGTGAATGAATTAGGTAATACTTTTACACCGTAAGGTCATTCTTTCAAGCGGTATAAGCCAGAGCTTTTTGAAAATGATGTTATATCTCTGGATTCCTTTCCTAAAGTAATTTGGTGGAAACCAGAAAACAAATCCAAACAGGAATTTCGCTTTTATTTATTTCAGTAAATTCGGTGCATAGTTTAACGAGAGTACTTTTAAACATTTCAGAAAAATTCTTTGATCATTTAGATAGCACCTCATTGTATCTTATATTACAATCTCTACTTTGTGGGTTTTGATAGTTATCTAATGGTTCATGTTGGAAATGTTTATAATTTTATTGGTATCAGTTGTGTTAAAAGTGCGGACAAAAATATTATTAGAATTAGCTAAAGTGCTTACGCCTTCAGATATATATTGATTTTTAATAAGTAAGTTTTTCTTTGTAAAACGTGTTTACATAAATTTGTCTTACAACTTCGGACCTCGCAGGAATTATAAGGTTGTTATATGTTAAATGTAAAATCGGAATGTTGATCTCTTGATCGAAGTTTTCGGGTCCAGCTATTAACCAGACAGATGAAAGTAAATTTTTCAATTGGATTTTTAGGAAGTCCATTCCTATTATACAATCTTAGGGTTTCGGAAAGATAACATTAACAATTTGAATGTTGAAAGGGATTATACATTTTCCTGTTTGCATTTTCATACCCTTGCAGAGGGTATAATGATTTCAGTCAGAAGTTTGAAACGCAGTAAAGAAAACGTTTCCGACCCCATAAAGCATATATATTCCTGATCAGTAACACTAGACGATTCGATCTAGCCATGTCCGTCCGTCTGTCCGCCAGTCGGTCCGCTTCTACGCAAATTTGTTTGTTTTCCTGTTTAGTTCCAATAGCTCTGACTTGAGCATTCGGGCTTCCTCTATTGATGGAGTTATTTTGAGAGCTGACACTTTGACCATTTGAGTTTCCTCAATTGTTGTATTAATTTCTGTCATAACATGTATTTTGGTTTCTGTAATAATTTTGGTTTTGGTAATAATTATTATGTTGGTAATATTGGCCTCTGCGGTAATAATTTGTATACATTACACTGTGGTTATTTGCTTGTTGATTAAATTTATTATAAAATGAGCTAGCTTCCAAAATTGTTTTAGTTTTTCCGCTATCGCAATTCTTTATGAAAGTAGATAAAGCATCTTTTATGCTGAATTAGTCAGCATGTTCAGCATTTTGTCCTTAGTCGATATATAAAGCTTCTCGTAATTTACGCAAGTTGTCAAGTTCGTTTGTTAATTTATTTGTGGCTTTTCCTCTTTAGTAAATATTTACCATTTTTGCTTTGATTTCATCTGAAGTTTCGCATACAATTGTGCTTTGTAGTTTATTAATGATAGCATCAATTGTCCAATTATTTTTGATTTAATCACCTCTATGGCTATTTCTTCATATGGCCCTTGTATTGACTAATTTTATTGCCGTGATGAATCGTTGGAGATGCGTTTTCTTCCCATCGAATTCTGGCACGGCACTTGATTCGGAATATTCGTCTACCATTGAATCTATTTCTGCCTGTTCTGTTAACTACAGGGCGGCTGTGCTGAATATTTATATAGACACTATTTATATAGACTACTTCATGCCCTTTTCTTTTAAGCGAATATAATAATATTCACTATTTAACCTAAAACGGGTATGCAGTCCGCTCGACATTTTAATCGCATTCAAGTAAGTCGAGCTGTGTGGGAAACATGTTAACACAGCGACAGTTGTCTGCTGGGTGATCATATTACCAATGCACTCTGCTGGCTTTTGAACTTGTATATATTTATAATTTAATGTTAATGTACAGTGCCTACTGGATATGTGCTTATACTACATCTCCCTCTTTATCAAAAATAATATAATAAACCTGAGTTATTTTCTAGAGATTATATATATTAAAGATTATGTTTTTTTGTATATAAAATGATTTATGATTAAAAATATAAAGAAATTGGAAAATATATTGTTTTTATATATACATTTTTTTTATTTTTTATATGAATATTATTAACATTTTTTTGAGTATGGCCCTACCGTATGATATATATGTAGTAAAATAAAAGAGATTTTTAAAGAAGATTTCTTATGAATGATAATACTTAATGAAATTGTAAGGATTTTATTTAAAAAATACAAAAATTAATTAATGAAATTTAAAAATTTATATTTTCTACGTATCAAACATTTTTAATCTGTCTTTACCTTTTTTTTTATCTGTCATAGCAAGCTTTTCTCTAAGTTTTAAAGCTATCGGACTGAAACGTCCCCAAAAGTCTTCTTTCTACTGCAGGTAGTATATAAGTCGGAACCAGCCGATTCGGACAACTATATCTTACAGCTCCCAGCTATAACTATCGGTAAAAACTTAAAAAACGTATATTTTTAGTGTTTATAAGTTCTGAATTTCGAATTAAACTTTATCAAAATCGGACGAATATATCATATAGCTGCCATACGAACGATCGGAAAATTTAAATTCGTTCTAAATTTCGAATTTAATTTGATCAAAATCGGACGACATATAATCTAGCTGTCATAGGAAAGATACGAAATTGGGTGGAAAAAAAAGCATCGTTGTTATTTGGCTTATTCTATTGATAATATAATTTTATATTTTTTTAAGAATATTAAATTGAAATAAAATAGCACTGAAGCTAGCATTAATCCTTAAAAATGTAACATGGTGTTACTACCGTTGATTATACAAACTTGGAATTGCCGAAACTAACTTTATTCTTGTTTTATTTGAAAACCTTTTATGTTTTTATCATATATTTCTTTTTGCCGTTTTGTATTTTCTTTAATCCATGTTCGTGTCCCTTTATATGCATTTTTGAGTATGAACTTTGATTCTTTTTGATAATAATCTATATTATATAAAAGTGTTATATTATCATTACTGTTAATTAAATGTTTTATTTGGGAGATTTACTAAAATCAAGTACGCAAAGTACCATCGAGGGTGCAGTGTTAAAAGAACTTGTGAAGAAAAAAAGCCAAATATCTCAATCTATTTTGTCAGATCAGATGTACGATCTAACATATTCGTTAAACGTTCTGTGGCTTTTTTCTATTGTACCTAAGGTCTGGTGGTGTGCAGTAGATGTTATGTTTTCAATATTTAGATATTTATATCTCTGATTTCTGTATTCTGTTCTTGTATTCTGTTCCCATTTCCGTAATTAATGTATTCATTGGACCGCACTTTAGAATATAAGATTCGAATATAGCTTTTGCTTCGGTTTTTGTACTCTTATCTATTAAGTCATAAATTAGAGTAACTGCGTATTCATTTCCTTATCTGATTTAATAGTCACGGGAGTTTTCGTATGTTTTGTTGTTTGAGCCTGTTATTATTTAACGGTTTGCTTGCCTCTTTCACTGGAACGCAAAAAACCATTCTCCAGATTGAGCGTTGAAAAATATGTGGCTTCTTGAAACTTTTCTAATACTTCTTCCATTAACGGCACTGTCAAACGATCAAGTAATACCATGAGGTTCAGTTTTCCGTAGTCCACGCAAACTCATGGAGTACACTCAAACTCGACTACTTCGATTTTAAAAACTACAAGGCGACCGAGAATTTGGTCCAACTGGGCTTTGAATTGGCGCAGTAAGCAATGGCAACAACGTCTGCAACGCCTATAACACGAACAATAACAAGAAACGCAGTGAGTGCGATGTGTGCCAAACTTAGTGGCTTAGTGAAAACATTAAAAGCCAGAAAGGCAGAACTACTGAAGCTGCTGAACAGCGGCAATGCAATTAGTTGGAACCACTCGGTAACATTTTCTAACAGTACGTAAAAATCAAATCGCAGCCACACTCACATCCACCTAGCTAAAAATAGCTAAATTTTGTACACTTGTGAAACTACTAAAGCAACAGGCTTGCGCTACATGTCGTTAGCAGGACAGTCAAGGGCGGCAAAGGCAGAATCTTAAACAAATATAAGGGCAATATCACTAAATGCAAAGGCGTTATTCTCCAAAATTGAATTTAAGAATTGTTTTTACCCGTTGCACGGGTTGTTTAACTCTCCCTTTTTAAAATGGTGTAACGAACTGATTTGTTTGGTTTCTGCTCGCTACGGTATTTGTGCGGCTAGCTCAGTAGATTGTGTGTGTTCGTCCCACCAAATTTATATAAACGTGACCGCCCAGTAGTTCAGTGAAAGAGCACAGAATTCTCGAGTTCGGAGTGGGTTTATTGCGGGTATAACTGCAGTCGGCTTTATAACTTGCTCGTCTCGCTGTCTCCGACGGTGTGGGTCGTCTCATCGCTCCTTGAAGATCCTTGACCGCTGATTGCTCCTGACGTGGCTGGTTGTCTTGTCGCTCCTCGAAGATCCTCGACCGCTGATTGCTCCTGACGTCGCTGGCTCGGTGACTGCTCGGCCACGGTTCAGACTCGCTATGGGGTCAGCCGTGCGGGCTTAGGGAAGCGTCACCGTTCTCAGACTAGGGTGAACAGACCAACGAGCTCTCCAGGATCACTCCTCTCGATACCCGACCGCCTGTCCCTTGCTCTGTCCCGGATGGTCCCACGGGCTTCCCCTCAGATCGTGCGGACAGTCAAGGCAGAACGCCAGGAAGCTGCCTCGCCTTTCACTTCGCTTCCGTACCTCGTGTAAACGAACGTTCCACCCTAGCCTCACCCTTCCGCGTACTGTCCGTGCCGTTTCTGCGGGCTCGATCCTCCTTGCGTGGCCGTTGCGGTGTGGTGTCCTGCTTGCTGGTGGCGATGTCCTGCGAACTACTCCTGACAGGTGGCTGTAGGTCTTGACTTCTGTGCTGTGTTCGAGGGTATACGCCGATCCGGAACTTCTCTCCCTTCTGGCCCGTGACTCTCAGGGTTCTGTTGCGCCGCTCCGGGACTTCTCTCCCTTCTGGCTCGCTACTCTAGGGGTTCTGTTGCGCCGCTCCGGGATTTCTCTCCCTTCTGGCCCGCTACTCTAGGGGTTCCGTTGCGCCGCTCCGGGACTTCTCTCCCTTCTGACTCGCTACTCTAAGGGTTCTGTTACGCCGCTCCGGGACTTCTCTCCCTTCTGGTTTGCTACTCTCGATTTCAAATCTCAGTCTAGTGGACCTTCCAGGCGTACCGCCAGGACTTCGTCGGCAGGACAGAACAGAACTTGGCCGTGTGGCGCCTCCTTAGACCTCAGCCACCTGTGTCTCAGTTCGGAGATTCCTAGTAATTCCAATCCCGAACGTCTCGACGTGACGATCTTGCTCCTCGTAGGCTCCCACGGCGCTGCTTCCGACGACTCCTTGCTCTCGACTGACTGCTCGCTCTTGACTGACTGATCTCGACTGACTGCTCTCGACTGAATGCTCTTCACTTGACTGACTCTTCTCAATGAATGCTCTTGACCGACTGATCTCAACGACTGATCCCGAATGATTGATCCCGCTGCCAGCGCCCTGCGGGTTTATATAGGGCCTCTGGGAACCGTTATTTCCCTTTTGCACACGGCCCGCCAAAACTCTCCACATCGGGTCCAAAGTCCATGGTCCCTTTTTGACCCTCTTGTCCTTGACGCACTGCTTCCCGCCGCCGTCCAGCCTGATGCTGCCGTCCCGCTGATCCTGGGGACGCATGCGACATGTTTGTGTGCCGCACCGCTGCTGAGATGTGGCACCCTCTTTCCAAAGTCCAAAGTCCGGCGGCGTCCCGTTACTCCTTTTTGCACACGGCACTCTCGCTCCGCCCGTTGGTCTTTAAACTCTCTTGGTCTCCGAACCCTTTTGCTCTCCAAACTCTCTCGCTCTCCAAACTCCCTTGTCTCCAAACTCTCTTTCTCTCCAAACTCTTTCTCTCTCCAAACTCTCTTCCTCTCCAAACTCTCACGTTCTCCGTCCTCGATCTCCAAACTCTCTCGTTCTCCGTCTCCGATCTCCAAACTCTCTCGTTCTCCGTCCTCGATCTCCAAACTCTCTCGTTCTCCGTCCTCGATCTCCAAACTCTCTCGTTCTCCGTCCTCGATCTCCGCCGCGCCGCCACTACGCGAATTCGCCGCGTACCTGGTGAGCGGCCGGCCATCTGCTGCTGGGATTTGTGGGGAGTTATTCAACTCCTCACATTCCCCCCTTACTTCGGGAAAGGTTAAGAAAACTCAGCGCTCCCACTCTCCGGCGTTCCCTTGTATATCCTAGCCATTGAGTCAGGGCGCATCTCGTTCCGGTTCCTTCGGTGCTCCCTCGTTGCTCCCTCGACGTTCCCTCGACGCTTTCCATCTTATTTCCTTTCCACAGCGCCGGTCGTCCTCCGTATAGCAATTTCGAATCTCCTGCGCCGATCCTCCATCTGTTCCCACTGGGCACCGATATTAATCAGCTATCGATACCCAGAGGGCCTGCTCACGATATCGATATCGCAGGTGCGGCGTTGCCACTTGCGAGCCGCGATGTTCATCATCACCGATATTTCCATTTTCTTGTGCCCATCGATCGCACTATCGTCCAGTGCCAATCGACCGCCTATCGAGGCGCCCCCTTCCCTGTTGAATGGTGATTCTGCAAATTGTTTATGCCCGTGCACCGGTCGGCAGAAGTTTAGTTTTTTTTCTACCCCTCAGCCCGGCGTTTCCACTTGTCCTTGCCACTACGTAAGTATTCTGATCACACACCCGACTCCTTGTATGTGCTCATCAGCTTCCTTTCTTTTGGCAGGTTGCCTTTGTTGACCACGAGTGCCCTTTCAGACTCCAGCAGCTGTGCTTCCTGGTTTGGACCCCGATCCGGCCCGCGATCCCGTCTCCTCGTCTGGGCATGATGCCCTTCTCTGTGATGCTTGGCCACTCTCGGTACAGCTCTCTCAGCTGTGCCGACTTCCCCCTTCCTTCGGCAGACTGCTGCTGCCAGTCCTAATCAGATCCTTGTAGACCTTCTCCTCGCGTCCTTGGAGCTCTCCTTGGACCCCTTTTCTCGCGTCCTTTGGGTATCCTTGGAGCTATCCTTGGACCCCTTTCCTCGCGTCCTTTGGGTATCCTTGGAGCTATCCTTGGACCCCTTTCCTCGCGTCCTTTGGGTATCCTTGGAGCTATCCTTGGACCCCTTTCCTTGTGTCCTCCGGGTATCTTTGGAGCTACCCTTGGACCCCTTTCCTCGTGTCTTTCGGGTATCCTTGGAGGTATCCTTGGACCCTCTTCCTCGTGTCCTTCGGGTATCCTTGGAGCTATCCTTGGACCCTCTTCCTCGTGTCCTTCGGGTATCCTTGGAGCTATCCTTGGACCCCTTTCCTCGTGTCCTTTGGCTATCCTTGGAGCTATCCTTGCCTTTTGTCTAGCGTATCTGTTTGTAGCTGCTCGATGGTGTTCTGTGTTTGTTGTTGTTTCAGCTCGCTCACGTGGATGGTCCTCTCCTTTTTTGTGTTAACGTGCCGTATTTTGCAGATTACTGGCGACGCAAAATCCGTGACCTGGTAAGGTCCGTCGTATCTTGGGGCCAACTTTGCTGCGAACCCCTCGGCCGCCTTTGACAAATGATGTTCCTTGGCCCACACGACGTTTCCCACCGCTGGTGTCCATTGTCTCCTCCTCAGGTTGTAATGCCTAGCCTGATCCTGGGAGGCTCTCTCCAGATTCCGCCTTACAACCTCGAAGATTTCCCCGAGTTTGTTTGCCTTCTTCCCTGGGGTCTCAGTGGGTCGTCCTGTTCCAAAGGTCTCTCTGTCGTATAGGGCGCTCGGCAGTCTCGGTTCTCTGCCTTGAGTAACAAACGCTGGCGTGTATCCTGTGGATTCCGAAACACTCGTATTTACTGCCAGCATGATCTCGGGCCATTTCTCGTCCCAGTTTCTCTGATCCTGCCCTGTGAACTGCGCTATCATCGTTTTCACAGTCCTGTTTGCTCTTTCTGTCGGGTTCTCTTGCGGGGTATATGGGGCCGTGAACTGTTGCTTGGCTCCCATCTCGGCCAGGAAACTCTTGAAGATTTTGCTGTTAAACTGCACTCCGTTGTCCGTTATGACTACCTTAGGGACCCCAAACCTTGCGATGATGCGCTCCCTGAACGCTTTCTTTAGGGACTCGGCTGTCGCGCTCCGCAGCGGCACCAATTCAGTCCACTTGGAGAACCTGTCTATCAGCACCAGCAGCATTTGGTTGCCGTGTTTTGAACGCGGCAGGGGTCCGACGAAGTCTGCGCACACTGTAGCCCACGGTTCCTCTGGCACCTGCGTTAGCATTTTCCCAGCTGCCTGCATCTGATTTGGCTTGAATCTGATACATGTCTCGCATCCTCTTACGTGGGCTCGAGCGTCTCGGTGCATGCCTGGCCAGTAGTATCGGGCTGCCAGACGTGCTATTGTCTTTCTGCTTCCTACATGGCCAGCTGCCGGTGAGTCGTGGTTCTCTTTCAGCACTGCTTCTCGCAGAGCTCTCGGGACGCACATCTTCCACGTCGCGACATCCTCACTGCCTGCTCTGTGTGGAATGTTCCTGTACAAAGTGTCTCCCTCCTCATGTCCTGAATCCAGCTGCATGCTGCGGAGGCTTCCGTCGCCGATGTCTCCTTGATCCCTCGCAGTGTTACTGGTAGTGGCTGCCTTGATAATGCATCTGCCACCACATTGAGTTGTCCCTTCCTGTACGCTATTTCGAAGTCATACTGCTGCAACTCCAGGGCCCATCTGGCGATCCTTCCTGAAGGGCTCTCGATGCTGTTGAGCCACTTCAGCGCCATGTGGGCGGTTACCACCTTGAAGTGGTACGGCTTCAGTTTCCGGATCGCCCAGACTATTGCCAAACACTCCTTCTCGGTCGTGGAGTAATTTTTCTCAGCCCCGTTAAGCGTTCGGCTTGAGTAAGAGATCACCTTTTCGCCACGTTCGGTTTCCTGGGTCAAAATGGCCCCAATACCGTAATCACTTGCGTCCGTCTGCAGGACAAACGGTTTTTCGAAATCCGGGCACGCCAGTACAGGGTCTGCCACCAGCCTTCCCTTTACCTCTTCGAATGCCGACTGATGTTCCTGTGTCCACACCCACTTGTTGCCCTTGCGCAGCAGATCGTTGAGTGGTTTGACTATTTTTGCGATGTCAGGTACAAATCGCCGATACCATGAGGCTACTCCCAGGTACTGTCGGAGCTCTCTTACTGTTGACGGCGGCTCTAATTCGGCAATGGCTGCTACCTTTTCCGGATCCGTGCCTATCCCGTCGCTAGTCACTCTATGACCCAAATACAGCAGCTCCTTCTTGAAAAACTGGCATTTTTCTGGGTTTAACCTCAGATTAGCCTCTTTCAGTCGCCGGAATACCTCTTTCAAGTTTGCCTTGTGCTCTTCTAGTGTGCGTCCGATCACTATGATATCGTCCTGGTACGCAAATGCGTGCGGCGACATCTCGGGACCAATTACCCGATCCAACACCCGCTGGAAGGTCGCAGATGCCGAATGGAGTCCGAACGGCATTACTCTCCACTGGAATAAGCCCTTTCCCGGCACTGTAAATGCGGTGTACTGCCTGCTGCTTTCTTTCAGCGGGATATGTCAGTAGCCATCCTTCAGGTCCAAGCTGCTTATGTACCGTGCCTCTCTCAGCTGGTCGAGGATATAATTTATTCGAGGCATCGGGTAGGCATCCTTTATTGATTTGGCGTTGATCTGCCTGAAGTCGACGCACAGTCTCCACTTGCCCGTCTTCTTCCTAACCATCACGATGGGAGAACTGTATGGGCTGGTTGAGTGCTCTATGCATCCCATTTGGAGTAGCTCGTCCACCTTCGCATTGATCTCCCCTTGAACTTTCGGATTCTTCGGGTAGTATCGCTGTTTTATTGGCTTGTCGTCCTTCATCGTTATTTGATGCTCTGCCATGTTCGACGTTCCTGTCATGGTTTTAAAACTGGCTAGCTCTGCCTCCAGAAACATCGCTGTGTCGTCATACTCTGCTTCCTGCTGTACGACTGCTACCGATAGCCTCTCCTCAAACCACCCATTGTGTCGGTTCCTGGCCGGTATTCTCACCTCGAGTCCAGCGCACCTTATCTCGGTTCCGACTTGAGTTAGAAAGTCCCATCCTAACACTAATGAATCCACTACCCCTGGTAGTATCAACAGGTTCATGGTTAGTCGCTTGTTCCCGAATGCGATCTCCACCTCCAGCTGTTCATCGATTCCGCCGCACCTTCCGTTCGCCAACCTAATTTGCCGCCGTGTCCTCGTAATCCTCCCGAGGGCAGCTAGGCTGTCCGCTAGTTCCTTGCTTATAAAGCTCGCTGTTGCCCCGGTGTCGATCGTGGCCATGTACGTGCCTCCCCCAATCGTCACCGCTGCGGACAACTGCTGCTCCTCCTCGATTAGCTTGCCCGTTAGTTTGGAGAGGTAGCATCTTGCGACCCCCGCTCGCCTCTCTGCGGCTGAGGTCGCTGGGCATTTCCCGCCTGCTGGCAGCACTCGACGCTCCTGACACCTACTCTCCCGCACACCCAGCAAAACAGCAGGCGTTGGAGTCGACATCCTCGTGCCCAGTGTCCGTGGCCGCCGCACCTTTGGCAGGCCTCATGGGGATCTGCAATGTGTGTCGTCCCCCGCGGCCCATGTGTTGTGTTTGGCGGTCTCCACACCGTGTTCGCTGATTGTATCTGTTGCTGCTGTGGTGGCGTCCATTGGCCTCCTCGTGGTGCTCCTGTTGCCTGCTGTCGTGGGATTCGTTGCGGCGGTGAAAATTGGTCATTTCTCCGTGTCTCCTGAGTATCTGTCTCCTCGCATCTTCTGCACGTGACCTGCGTTGGTGGTGACGACTTTGCCTTTGAGAACTTGTTTTCTTGGGCGAACGCTTCCCGCTCCTTTTCCAGTTCTTCGTATTCATCGGCTAATAGCATCAACGTGTCCAGGTCCGGCACTTTGTACGCCCTTAAGAAGATCCTTAGGCTTGGGGTGCAGTTTTCCTTTATGATCTTTAAGGTGTCTTTCGCAGAATAGTTTAGTGGCCTCGACATCGTTTGCATGTCGATCATGTAGTCTTTGAATGACTCACTGAAACCCTGCTTCCGTTGCCTGACCTGGTCCGACAGCCTTGTAAAGAAATCTCTCGGCAGAAAATAGAGATGGAAGCTCTCAATGAACTCGGCCCAGGTTTTCCATTGTTTATTGTTGGCGATAAACCACTTCAACGCCCTTCCTTTCAGGAACTCCGGCATTGCTCGGGGGATCATGTCTAGGTCTAAACCGTAGGTGTTGGCGGACCATTCGACTTGTTCCAGGAACTCGAACGGTTTCTCCGCCCCGTCGAACCTGAATGACCACTCGCGGACTTGTTTTGCGACCCTTGCATAATCCTCCTGGCTGTGTCTAGAGGTCAGCACCGTTGTCTTCCTGTCCTGGCTTGACTCTCTCCTGTGGGCCTCCCTTTGCATGTTGTCGATGCTCAGGCTTGCTACTAGGTTATCCCCTTCAGCGTTAGTTAGCGTGATACTCGGGCCGGTTCTGTCGTAATACATGGCTTCCAGCTCCGCCCAGATGTCGGCAAGTTGTGGGTCGTTCTCTGTTTCGGAGTAATACTCCGACAATGTCCTTCTCATGTCCTCTAATCTGCCGTCCAGGACGACATTAAGCCTTTGTGCGACATGGGCGAAGTCCTCCTTCTTAAGGCGGTAAATCCACTTCTTTCCCATTCTGTTTATTTTGCTTTCACCGCTGGGACAATCACGTTTTGGGCGCCAGATGTAACGAACTGATTTGTTTGGTTTCTGCTCGCTACGGTATTTGTGCGGCTAGCTCAGTAGATTGTGTGTGTTCGTCCCACCAAATTTATATAAACGTGACCGCCCAGTAGTTCAGTGAAAGAGCACAGAATTCTCGGGTTCGGAGTGGGTTTATTGCGGGTATAACTGCAGTCGGCTTTATAACTTGCTCGTCTCGCTGTCTCCGACGGTGTGGGTCGTCTCATCGCTCCTTGAAGATCCTTGACCGCTGATTGCTCCTGACGTGGCTGGTTGTCTTGTCGCTCCTCGAAGATCCTCGACCGCTGATTGCTCCTGACGTCGCTGGCTCGGTGACTGCTCGGCCACGGTTCAGACTCGCTATGGGGTCAGCCGTGCGGGCTTAGGGAAGCGTCACCGTTCTCAGACTAGGGTGAACAGACCAACGAGCTCTCCAGGATCACTCCTCTCGATACCCGACCGCCTGTCCCTTGCTCTGTCCCGGATGGTCCCACGGGCTTCCGCTCAGATCGTGCGGACAGTCAAGGCAGAACGCCAGGAAGCTGCCTCGCCTTTCACTTCGCTTCCGTACCTCGTGTAAACGAACGTTCCACCCTAGCCTCACCCTTCCGCGTACTGTCCGTGCCGTTTCTGCGGGCTCGATCCTCCTTGCGTGGCCGTTGCGGTGTGATGTCCTGCTTGCTGGTGGCGATGTCCTGCGAACTACTCCTGACAGGTGGCTGTAGGTCTTGACTTCTGTGCTGTGTTCGAGGGTATACGCCGATCCGGGACTTCTCTCCCCTCTGGCCCGTGACTCTCAGGGTTCTGTTGCGCCGCTCCGGGACTTCTCTCCCTTCTGGCTCGCTACTCTAGGGGTTCTGTTGCGCCGCTCCGGGACTTCTCTCCCTTCTGGCCCGCTACTCTAGGGGTTCCGTTGCGCCGCTCCGGGACTTCTCTCCCTTCTGGCTCGCTACTCTAAGGGTTCTGTTACGCCGCTCCGGGACTTCTCTCCCTTCTGGCTTGCTACTCTCGATTTCAAATCTCAGTATAGTGGACCTTCCAGGCGTACCGCCAGGACTTCGTCGGCAGGACAGAACAGAACTTGGCCGTGTGGCGCCTCCTTAGACCTCAGCCACCTGTGTCTCAGTTCGGAGATTCCTAGTAATCCCAATCCCGAACGTCTCGACGTGACGATCTTGCTCCTCGTAGGCTCCCACGGCGCTGCTTCCGACGACTCCTTGCTCTCGACTGACTGCTCGCTCTTGACTGACTGATCTCGACTGACTGCTCTCAACTGAATGCTCTTCACTTGACTGACTCTTCTCAATGAATGCTCTTGACCGACTGATCTCAACGACTGATCCCGAATGACTGATCCCGCTGCCAGCGCCCTGCGGGTTTATATAGGGCCTCTGGGAACCGTTATTTCCCTTTTGCACACGGCCCGCCAAAACTCTCCACATCGGGTCCAAAGTCCATGGTCCCTTTTTGACCCTCTTGTCCTTGACGCACTGCTTCCCGCCGCCGTCCAGCCTGATGCTGCCGTCCCGCTGATCCCGGGGACGCATGCGACATGGTTGTGTGCCGCACCGCTGCTGAGATGTGGCACCCTCTTTCCAAAGTCCAAAGTACGGCGGCGTCCCGTTACTCCTTTTTGCACACGGCACTCTCGCTCCGCCCGCCAAGTCTCCGCTCTCTCCGTCTCCATTGTTGGTCTCCAAACTCTCTTGGTCTCCGAACCCTCTTGTTCTCCAAACTCTCTCGCTCTCCAAATTCCCTTGTCTCCAAACTCCCGTTCTCTCCAAACTCTCTTTCTCTCCAAACTCTCTTCCTCTCCAAACTCTCACGTTCTCCAAACTCTCACGTTCTCCGTCCTCGATCTCCAAACTCTCTCGTTCTCCGTCTCCGATCTCCAAACTCTCTCGTTCTCCGTCCTCGATCTCCAAACTTTCTCGTTCTCCGTCCTCGATCTCCAAACTCTCTCGTTCTCCGTCCTCGATCTCCGCCGCGCCGCCACTACGCGAATTCGCCGCGTACCTGGTGAGCGGCCGGCCATCTGCTGCTGGGATTTGTGGGGAGTTATTCAACTCCTCACAATGGATATTCTCGATTCATTATAAATTTGGGCAATCATTTTTAAAAGGTGCTTTCAAGACAAATCGTGTTTACAAGGCGTACAAAGTATTTCGAATTAACTTTCTAATGACGTGTAACACATCTTGTAACTTTACTTTTTCACAAGTTATGGGTATACAGCATTAAGCTAATTATAGCTCTTATCTCGCCAAACTAGCTAGTTTTTTTCAATCATATAATTCATCTACTTTTACAAAATAGTGTTCAAGTTTCTTATGTGGAAGTAGAGCTGCAAAAACATCGATGGTAGCCCCATCGATAGTTTTGATAGTTTGCAGATTAAACCTCGATACTATCGCGATACTATCGCTCAAATATAAACATTAGGGGTATTCATGTAAAACCAACATACTTAAAATTATTTTTAAGGGGAATACCCCTATTATATTGGTTTTACATGAATTTTAATTAAAAACGCATTCAGTTTAAATTCAAACGAGATCTTTTTTTTTCATATTTGGCAGGAGAAATTATATTACATTTCTTTGGTTAAAAACCAATTTTTGTTAACAAATAACAATTTGTGGACGGAATGTTAGGCCCGCTTTGGAAAACATCCTTCCCGATTCTGTCGAGGTTGCCGGAATGCAGAGCCCCTGCTTAGCGCTTATAGCCAGTTGGGGAATCTCTAATTAAAGTTGCTGCAATTATACAAATTTTAAAGAATAGTACTTTTAGCTTTTATTAACTTACCTTCCAGTACTCCAATGGGTCCTGATTTTCATCAATGTTCATTTTTTGAAAATACTGCCTTTTTTGAATTATCGACTCAACTTTCCTAGACCTCTGTTTAAGCTCTATGTTTTGTTGTTTGGTGGTTCCGGTGGTTGGGTGGTTAAAATGGGTTCCTTGTTGGTATGGGGTAGAGAAGAAAGTGTTTTATCTAGCAAAGATACGGCTTGCTCCGCATTAAAGGGGGACCTGAAACCCTCTATTTTAAACCGAGGGTCTAAAATTGTGGCCAACCGAGTGGAGGACCATTCTTCAAAGGGAAAAATAAGTTTTTTACACTTTTCAATCAAAAGTGCACATAGTTCCTCGCCTTCTTTGGTTCTTAAATTCTCTCTTATTTCGTGTAAACTCTGCACAAGACCATTCGATATGGGAATAACGGATGATACTGTTGCTTTTGTACTCGAAGATAATTGAGTGGTTACTTCATTTAGCACGTCTTTCAAATCTTCCAAGACCGCAACAACGTCTGCAGCCAGGGGCTGCGGCGCCTTGGACAAACTTAGAAGTACAGGCGAAATATGCTCCTTGGTCAATAGTATGCGCTCTACCATTTTAAGCGCGCTGTTCCAGCGGGTACATACCTCTTGTATCAAGCTGTACGGCTTGTCGACTCCTTGCGCTTTTTTGAACTTCTCGTATGCGAAGTGCTGCACTTAAAAAAGGTTACAATACGCTTGCACTTAGTCAAAATCGTTTGAATGGAGTTTAGAGAAAGCGAGTCTTGTACAACAAGATTTATGCAATGCGCGTAGCATGGCAGATGTCTCTTTTCCAGCAGCTCACAAGCCTTTATCATGCTGCTAGCATTATCTGTTACAATTGCGCAGACTTTTGGCAACAAATTCCAGCTAATGAGTTCTGCGCGCACTGATGATGCGATGTTTTCAGGAGAATGGTTTGTTGCACATAGGAGTGGCTACGTTGACAATACTGCCGATCTCAGCTGGAACTTTTCGTCAATAAAGTGCACAGTAATGGTCAAATATCCTGTATTTGCCTTGCTAGTCCAGCAGTCCATAGTAATTGCGGAATGATCGACTTTGACAAGGATTGTCTGCAGTTTTGCAAAGTCGTGCGTGACGGCAAAGTATAGCGCAGATCCAACACTTTCACGAAGGTTCTAAAGCCTTCGTCATCCACAATACAACCGTTCTGTATATCCTTGGCAATCATCTGCATCAACGCCGAGTCTAGGTTTGCTTTTCGCACTGACTTGTTGTCGTACTCATTGTTGTTGAACATTTTTTTGACAGTCGCTTATGCTAGCTTATGTTGATGTTGGGTCGGGTGGAATCTCCTGAGGTGATCAGCAAGGTTGCTGGTGCTTCCACTTGCTTTACACATCTTTTTACAAATGCGGCATTTGGATGTCTTTCCATCTTTGGTCTTCTCAAAAAAATCCCACACCGAACTTCCAAGTCGGTTGACCTTTTTTAGCGACTTTGCTCCTTGCACGTTGCCCACGATTTCCACATCCTGCTCCACACCCTGCGTTACTTCCTGATCCACATCCTTGTTTTCACCTATAGTTTCATGAAGAATCTATGTGAATTTAATCTCTTAATATCTTGGCCATCAACTTACTTTTTGCACCGCCATCCATTTTTAAGGAACCATAACCACACCGGAACCACCAGAACCTGAATATTTCTGTCGAAAACTAGAGAAAATTAGTAAATATTAAATTTTTTTGTGCGCAAAATATGCGTACAAGAAGTTCCTTCGAAGTCCAAGTGATGCGAATTTTTTGTAAAACTATCGTGATAGTCTGAAAAATATCGAAGTCGGTGACCGGCGGCCAACCATCGATATTATCGATGGTACCATCGATTTTTTTGCAGCTCTATGTGGAATATACACCCTAAAACGTATGGATACTCAAACTAGTGCAAAATGAACAATGTAACTGTATACAACAGTGTGTTGCACCCCCTTTTTCCGCTTTTGAGAAGTAGAAAAAAAGTTTAATAAGTATCGGAACAAAAAAACTTTTGGTCATTATTCAATAGTAAAGACAAATCATGGTATTAAACCAAAGTTTTTTTTTAAAATACCTTTCGAACGACATATAGCACAAGCTGTAGCTTTAGTAGTTCACAAGTTACGGATGTACAAAATGTATCTATTTATAGCTATTTTCGCCAAACTAGCTGGGTTTTCCAGAGTAGTAGAATCAAAGTTCCTTCTATTAATTTCCAGAACCTTCATAGAGCTTAGATACGCACAAAAAAGGTCAATGCTCAGGCAGAGTAAGATACTCTTGTTTAAAAGGCGTACATAGTATTTCAAAATACCTTTCTAACGGCATATAGAACGTAAATGTGGCTTTAGTAGTTCACAAGTTAGGGTCGCACAAAATTTAGCTATCGATAGCTGTTTTTTGGCCAAGCCAAAAGGGTCAGAACTAATGTTTCTTATATTGATGCGTTTAACACCGTGTAACGAACCGATTTTTATGACCTGGTACGAGATTCGTGCAACTATCATCCCACCAAATGTATATAAACGTGACCATCCAGTAGCTCAGTGAGAGGCTCGATCTGTCTTGTGTGGCTGTCGCTACTCGGGTTCTCGGGCATACGGCGATCCGGAACTTCACGAGTCGGAACCATAGGCTCTCCTGGATAACTCCACTCAAGTCCGTACTGATCGACCGCTTTCCCTTCTGGCTCGTTATACTAGGGGTTTGGATACGCCGCACCGGGACTTCACGAGTCGGAACCGTAGACTCTCCTGGAAAACTCCACCCGAGACCTTACTGATCGACCGCTCTTCCCTCTGGATGATCGCGCCAGGACCTGCTCAGTTCCACTTGACGTACGGAGGCTTACTCCGGGGCACGCTAATGTAGTGCTTGGGGAGAGGTACACTGGGTTTAGACAGACTTACTCCCGAGCTCACGATTTCTTGTCGCCGGCCTCCACTGCTCAAACTCTGACAACTTCTCCCGGCGTAACGCCAGGACTTCGTTGACAGGAATGAACTTAGCCGTGTGATGCCCTCTGGACCTTAGCTAACTGTGTGTTGACTTGGTTGGTTGACTGTTCACTTTGATATCTGCTCTTGCTGGTTTGTCTCCTCGTGATCGACTGATCTGTTCGAATGACCATGATCAACTGCCTGTCCAGCTGCCAGCGCCCTGCGGCCTTATATAGAGCCTCCGTGGACTCCACACCGGGTCCAAAGTCCATGGCACCAGTTTTACCCACTTTTTCTTCATGCACAGCTTCCAACCGACCAGCCGTCCCGCTGGTTCCCGTGATGCCTTTGGCATGCCTTCGTTCCGCCCCGCTACTGAGATGTGGCACCTTCTCTCTTGAACGCAAGTTTCCGGAATAGTCAAAAATATGACGAAATCCCGTTGTTCCCTTTTGCACACGGCACTCACGCTCTGCCCGCCAAGTCTTCACTCACTCTTTCGAAATATTCGTCTACTCAGATGATTTTCTAATTGTCTCAGACCCTTGAGGTTTTACGGGAGGTAGCGTTTCACATAAAGCGAGCTGGACTTGGTGGGAGATAGCGGAATCCGAATGGGTCCAGAGAAGATACCCGCCATTACTGACTCGTGCTTACCGTGCCCAAGACTCTCAGGTCTTTGAGGAGCTTCTTAAGACTATGCGGGTGGTATCGAAAGTTTATAGGCAACTTTGCCGCATTGACAGCTCCGCTAACGGATCGGTCTACTCCAAAGCGAAAATTTGCATTTAAGGAAAAAGCATCAAATGCTTTTGGGGACATGAAGAAAAAGTTAACTTAAGCCCCTATTCTTAAAAGTGCTGATATATCAAAACCATTTTTTATACATTGCGGTGCCAGCAAAACAGGAGTTGGAAAGGTCTTGGTTCAGCTATCTGATGAAGGAGATGAATGTCCTACCGCTTTCGTTCCCAAGAAACTAAGCAAGGCCCAACAAAATTACTCAGTAACGGAACAGGAGTGCTTAGCATCTATAGTTTGTTTAAAAATTGGTCAAAGGACACAATTTTACCATAATTACGGGCCACGATTCGTAGAAATGGTTAATGTCTCAGACGGATTTAAGCTCCGGGTTGGCAAGATAGGCGTAAAAGTTGCCGAGCTACTATTTTACAACGCCACAGGCGTGGAAAGTTGAAGTCCAGGGAAACGTTGAGGACCTGAGCTGGATCGGCTTCCGGATGTAAAAGTCCAGGATAGTAGGGTCTAAAGGAGAGCCGCGCACGCGGTGGGCAAACCGATCCACGACAAGTATAATTGGAAGATGTGAATTTCAAAAGAGTAAGTGGCTGAGATCCTAAAAAAAAAGCATGATGACCCTTTAGCAGCTCATGGGGGAATTTACAAAACAATTAAGCGGATTCAGCAGTTCTATACCTCACCAGGTCTAGTTCCGGACGTTATGAAATATGTGAACATATGTGAAACTAGCAGGCTTCTTAAGCTTCCAATTATCCGTTGCGATTCCTACAAGCCAAACCAAAGGAATCCAAACGATTTTTCCAGAAGCTATATATAGATTTCCTGGGACCTTGCCTTAGATCTCGAAACGAAAACATTGTAATATTTATAGTCCTTGATCATCTGTCCAAATTTGTGTTTTTTGCGTCGGTGAAGAAGATTACTGCGGACATGGTTGAAAAATATCTGGAGACAGAGTTGTTCCACGTATTTGCCGTTCCAAAGGTTATGATCTCGGACAATGGCTCTCAGTTTCGGTCACAGACATTTAAAAAGTTTTTAGATGAATATAATAACAAAATATACATAAATCGCGTAGAAGTAACTTCTGAGAAACTTCTGGACGATAGACAGACGGCAGTTCATGCTCCGCAAGGGAATCTTGCATAACGAGTAAAACGTTTGGTGATTTCGGCTATTCGCTCGTATGTTACGGGAGACCAGAAAGATTGGGACAAGTATTAGTCACATATATCCCTGCAAGCAAACGGGCGATTATTCTATAGTTTCTTTTTTTAATAAAACCTTGTCTCCTACTTTTAATTAAAAATATAAGCTATTTTTGTCGTATCTATCTTTTTGTTTTTGCTTATTAGTTTCTAGCATTATTCTTCCTCTTTAATATGCCTGTTCTATTCTAAATTTAGATTTCTTAGCATAATCATAATGGTTCTATTCTATCTATGCTATTAAAATGGTTTGGTAGTGCGAAGTTTTCCCAAATACTAATTCGTATGAACAATAATCATGTACCGCAGATAAAGTTGTGTGAAAGCAGTATACGAAGTATTGTAGCCATACATCCCAATTTGTTTTATCAACTGAGATGTATGAGCGTATGTTCTTTGGCTTCGCTCCACTGTTCTGACAGTCTGGTGATGGAGTGCAGTAGAATTTAAGTTTTTGATATTTACATTTTTACATAAATCTTCAATTATTGAATTCATATATTCTGTTCCCATGTCCGAAATGAACGTCTTCATTGGACCGTATTTCAGAATAATATTTTCAAATATAGCTTTGACAATTGTTTTTTCACTTTTATTTGGAATTAGTATTGCTACAAGGTTTTTTGTTAAATCGCAGATTAAAGTAACTGCTTATTTATTACATTGTTCAGACTTAGGCAGTGGACCGATCGTATCCACGATTATACTATCGAAAGCAGTTTGGGATGTTTCAGTAATGGTTCCCTTGTTCAGACTTAGGCAGTGGACCGATCGTATCCACGATTATACTATCGAAAGCACTTGTGGTGTTTCAGTAATGGTTAATGGAGTCTTTGTATGCGTAGTTATTTTCGCTTTTGGGCATTTTAGACATTTTGTATGTACTCTTTAATATATCGAGTCATGCCTTTCCAAAAATAGTGTCCCTTGACCTTGGCCAAGGTTTTGGTGATGCCAGTATGACCTCCTTGAATTGGTTCATCGTGATACGTAGACATAATAAATTTTTTTTAATTTTCAGAATTTATTAGGGTCACTGGGATGAGTAGCGCTACTCTCAATGATTTAAATGTTTTATTGCCCATTTCCTTTAATTAATCTATTGAAACGAGATCAAAGATATTTTCCCACGGTGCCACTTTGAGTTGGCTGATTTTGTGTATATCGGCTTGAGTCTCAAGCCTTTGGAAAAACTGACCTAAGTCAAGGACTCCATTGGTATATAAATCGCTAACATCATATCTTGCAATAATTTTTTGACCATGTTTAAATAGACATGGCATATTTTTTACTTTCAAGGGGACTACCTTACTTACTTCGTCATTGTTTATGACTTCGTATACGTTGGGCCTTGAAGCTTTTTCTATAGATTGCCTAGTCAAGGCAATTTCTTTTTCTTCTGCGCAGGATTTCTGTCTACTTTGGTATCTTGTAGTGACTTTATTTATATTTCTGCTTATATTTTGTAGTTCTTTAATGGTTATTCTTGATAATGCATCGGCTACGTAATTGTCTTATTCCTTCAAATATTCAACTGTGAAGTTGGATTCTTTTAATTCTAGCCTCATACGTGTCAGTTTGGCACTTGGGTAGTCATTGAGAACAAGTATGTTAAAGGTCTGTGATCTGTTTTGTTAAAGAAATGTTTGCCATAAATGTATGATCGAATCTGTAATATTGCCCAGTGTATTGCAGCTAGTTCCTGCTCGGTAGTACACTTATTACTTTTTCTCTTCGTAAAGGCTCTTGATACATTTGCAATGGAAAGTTGGAGTCCGTTATGGTTTTGAGTTAAAACCGCTCCACATGCTTGCTTACTTGCATCAATAATTATACAAAATTCTTTTTTGAAATCGGGATATTGTATCATGGTAGGTTCCATAAGTTTTGTTTTTAAATATTCTAATGCGTTTTGGCACTCAGCTGTCCATTCAAAAGGAACATTCTTTTTACATAATCGTGTTATGTGCCGTGAATAGTCGGCCAAACTTTTTATGGATCGTCCGTAGTAATTGCAGAATGCTACAAAAACGTTTTGCGCTGTCTGCATCGTGTGAGGCTGGATAATTCAGTATGACGTCATATTTCTTGTCGTCTGGTAGTATTCCGTTATCTGTGCACTTATGACCTAGAAAAGTCACCTCATGCGTAAAGAATGAACATTTATGTGGATGTAACTTCAGGTTGTATTTCCTACATTTCTCAAAAACTTCTGTTAAGTTTTTAAGCATCTGTTTTTTGGAGCAACCTATAACTAGGTTATAGGTATAAAGGAATGCTTGTGAAGGTTTGAGTCTGAAGAATGCAATAGTCATCATTCTCTAAAACAATTTTGTCGCTATTTTTAAATCAAAAGGTAATCGCGTGAAGCGATACGAGCCATTGCTTGTTGAAAAGGAAGTTATATCTCTTGAGCTTTTTTCAAGTTCTATTTGGTGAAATCCTGACATTAAATCAAGACATGAAAAGTATTTTGCTCGACCTAGTTTTTCTAAAATATCATCAATTTTAGGAAGTGGAAATTTATTGGACAGTAACTTTTTATTAATCAGATGATAGTCAATTACTAATCGCCACATCTTTTCTTCGTAACCTAGAGCTGATTTTTTAGGGACAAGTAATAATGGGCTATTGTATTCAGATACAGAGGGTTCGACAATCCCGTCGGTGATTAACTTTCCGACTTGCTTTTGAATTTCGTTCGCCTGACTAAGTGGGCTTCTATAGTTTTTTACGTATACGGGTTCATCATCTTTTAATCTCAGTTTTTATTTGTAAAAATTGAATAATTTTTACTAATTTACTAATTTGCTAATTTTCATTATACTCGTATTTTTTACATAACTTTGAGAGTTGTGATTTGAATTGTGGGGGACATTTTTTGACAATTGATAATACAGACTTTTCTCTAGTTTCTTTATTTCCTTCGACTACTTCGTAGTTCAAAAGTGATTCATACGCTAAATTATTCGCACTGGCCACTTTATCTTTGTCTGTTTTATTCAGTAGTCTTATGAAAGCATTTTGTGTTGTAGCTATTGTACTTGCTATATAAATTCCATGCTCAATTTCTTGAGTTGGAATTAATTAATAAATTTTATTTTTCTAATGACTTGTGATCTTGCTAACAAAAAAATAGAGTTATTGCCAGAACTGAAAGCTATTGGAACATAAATTGGAAATTTTAAATTGTTTGGTCTTATTATAAGCCAATCCTCAGATGGCTGTAAGTCTAGTTGGCAGTTGTATTTTTAATGAAATCGATTCCTAAAATGACATCACAAGGGACAGCTAAGTGTAAGTCTACGATATAAAAATCGTGTGGAATTATGTACTTGGTAGTCTGTATTTCAATTATTGTTAAGCTTTGGATTTAGTAATTTCTTGGCTTATTCCCCGTATATCTGTTATGTTATTATCTTGTACGTTTTGAAATATATCGGAATTTTCTTTTGTTAAAGAGATTTCGGCACCTGTGTCTTCCAAAAATGTATTTCCCGGTAGCCACATGGGTGAATGAGACGAATATATGTTGACTTAGATAAATAGTGTGAACTGTTACGTTCTCTACTGTTGAGTATTTAAAAGAGTTAGGCAATTTCCCGAAGTGTCATTGGCTACTCTTAGTTTCCCCTGAGTTTCCCCTGTAGTTGCCGCGACCATTGTTATGGTTGGTATAGTAGTTGTAGTCACTTCGGTGACTCCTCTTGAAGTGTCTTTAGCGACACTTCCAGAAGTTACTTCAACGATACTTCTGAAAGTCGCAAAATGCCCAATTGGGTTTTGATCCCAAATTCAGATCGAATCAATACCAAAACGTTACCATATGTTCTTATATTAAGTCCAAAATCATCTCAAAATAAAAAAAATTTGTGCTTACACGGTTTTTAAGAACGAATGTTCTCACTTCAAGCACAATGTTCTTTATTTTTTCTCTCTGTGTAAAAACTCTTTTGAAACAGTTCGCAGTCGAGCCGTCGAAATTATGCAACAACAATACAAGAATAATTTGCGGCAATATAATCTAAGGACCAGAGTAGTCGGAGTGGGAGCTCGGAGTTCCACCAAATCGATATTTCCGCCCAACACATATAGGAACTAAATGTATTTGATTAGGTTCACTTTTTCTATTTTCTTATTATTACTTTTTTACTTAAACCAACATTTAACGAACTTTAAGTAACTTAAAAGAGCAGCCGGTCATGTAAGGCAAACAAAACAAACATAGAATGTATTAAGTAACAAATGTTATGCGAGAGGCGTGTTACACAGGCGATCTTTTCTTGGTCTTTTCGCAGGTGCGACAATTTCTCTATAAGCGCTTTCTTTGGAGGATGAGACATCCAACTATTTGTGAGTAAAAATTTTTCATCAAAAACACCAAAACACGAACGGCGAAATATTCGCCATGACCATACCAGCCGGTCTCAAAATACGCCTCCTTGAAAAAAAATTCCAAATGTACACCTGTTGTTAAATGCAAAACACCGCAAATCGGCAAAGGAAGCTTCTAAATAAATTTTTCAAAATCTTTGCAAGCCTAGGGAAAGCCACTCTTGATTTAAGTTCGAGATTCCATCATATGTATAGGTTGGAATGCGATACTCCAAAAACAACATTTTCTACACTGAATGAAAAGAACAAATTTCTTAGTATTTCAAAGAACGATCGACGATATATTTAGGGATACATCGACGACATAATAGTCTTCATTAAGGACTATGATAGACACCTGCAAAACGTCCGCGCTGTCTTCAACAATCTGGAGAAAGCCAAACTGCAGATCAACTTAGAAAAATTAATTTTCTATCAACGTTGATTTTTTAGGATTTATAGTAGCTGCAGATGGCATCAAAGCAGTCAAAAAAATGGTAGAGGGTGTCACAAAAATTAAACCACCTTTGAATGTAAAGGAACTAAAGAATTTCTTTGGCATAACATTCCATTATAAAAAATTTAATTAAGATTATGCAAAAGTCGCGAAACCACTGAATAATTTAGTTTAATCTTCACAATCGAAAAAAGTTTCCATTGAACTCGATGAGGCCACGATAAAAGCCGTGATTAAAAACTATCCTTTCATCCTCAAAGGTATTGGCATATCCAACATTTTTCCAAACCCTTCAACTTAACCGTATACTTGCAAACTACAATATCGGATCAGTTCTTTCTCAAGTGGGCTCTGGCAAAGATCGGCCAATGGCGTGTACGAGTATCTCCCGATTCTTGAATCAGACAGAGAGAACTATGCCAACAACGAAAAAAAAAAGCTCGGGATAGATAACCTTCTGTCTTATTCGTATGGTGCTGAATCTTTTAAGATTTGCACCTATTACTAGCCTCTAACATTTGTACTTTGCAATTAAAACGCCAAGTTAAAACGCTGAAAGTTCCGTATTGAGAACTACAATTGCGAATTATATACATTATATACAAACCATGGGAGTCAACTATAGTGGCCTGGGCTAACCTGGGCTCTGACACTGATACCGCCTCCGAGTCGGATTCCTTAGCTTGAAGACGCTTATCATTTAATTCCCCACGTTGAAATCCCTATTAACGCCTACCGAATCAATTAATTTTTTACCAAGATCTGACCGCGTATTCGTGGGGCACATGCTGGAAACGTGCGTCACTCAATTCCAATTAATGATCACACCCGTTCAACCCTTCTAAACTCACCAAAGAAATATTTGAAACCTTCAGTAACCAATAGAATTAAAATCCCGGTCGATTATCTTAAATTCCTTCAATCCTATTGCTTTCAAAGTTTTAAATTGTACAAGATCCGTATTATACAGAGGATATTACATCGCAGGGCTCTTAGAAATTCAAAAGATGACCGTATTTAAATCATAGAAAAGTAGTACTTTTCCAGAATGGCTAGTATTATTCCCACACAACTTTCGATCTTTATTACAGCAGGCACCCAAATAAACCACCATTACATGCAATCCATTTCGCCAACTACCCATTTGAGATACTTCATATCGACGTTTTCACATTAGAGAAAAAAGTATTCCTGAGGTTGTTCCCTTACAATCAAAGTCAGCAATCCATTTTCGGGAGACTACTAGACGCACTTCATTATTTCACAGAACTTATAATCTGGCTATTTACATCACTTTTATGAGTTGGGTTATAATATAGTTAGAATCTCAGTGTTCGCAAGTAGTTTGGTTAGTTTAGAAGGCTTCTTTCGTTATTAGACACTATGATAACGAATGATGCCTTCTAAACTAAATAGCCAGATACGGTCATGGAAATATATCGAGGCTTAAAATGCGAATATCCCACCTTTTAAATTACCGAGCTTGTCTCAATTGTCATAAACAGGTACAGCAACTCTATGCACTCGGTGACGGATAAAAACCTGTGGATACATTCGGGGTATCGTTGAACACACACTAATTTTAAGAGAAAACAACGATTTAAGGCAGAACAGGTTCAGGATAACCGAAGGGTCACTATCAAAACAATGTCGGAAAAACCTTCAATTTAAAGGAAAGTAAATTAAACAATACATTTGGTTATTATTTTTTCTGTAGGAGAGGCAAGCTTTATTTTAAATCTTTACAACATAAAAATAATTCTGATCCATAAGGGCCCTAAACACAAACAAAATAAAACCGATAAATCACTACCAAATATAGTTAAGAAAAACCTAGTTTAAGCATTTATTGGAACGAAAAACCAAAGGCCCTAAAAAGAAAGGAGTAATTAATTTTTTAGTAAAAGCAATACACAAGTAATATTAATACAAAAACAAGGAAGAACGCTATAGTCGAGGTACTCGACAATAAGATACCCGTTACTCAGCTTGTGGAAGCAAAAGGAAAATGCGGATATATGATGTCACATACATTTCAGCAAAAAAAAAACACAGTTTGTGCGGTTTGTGAGGGTGCCACATTTTTCCTGTTAATCAATAAATATTGATGAGATAAATACATTTCAATTAAAATTTTGTTTCATAAGAACCGTAGGCGCTACAGATTTTCGCAAATTGTTGGCGTGGCCTCCGCTAAAACAAGCTTGCTCTGCGTAAGAAGACCAGGAATTTACATCCCAAGTCTAACTGCTCTAACTCTTATAAATTCCGAGATCTCAGCCTCCATACAGACGGACGAACAGACGGACATGGCTAGATCGACTCGGCTAGTGATCCTGATCAAGAATATATATACCTTATGGGGTCGGAAACGGTGCCTTCTATTTGCCGCATACTTTCCGACGAAAGTACACGAGTAATTTTAATAGTAATAGTAATACTTCATTGTGTAATAACTGGATAACAGGACACACAAGAAACACCAAGACAAACACTTATATTAATTGTTTTAAATAAATATCTCGATGCCAAATATTATCTATATTACAGCCATAATTAAAATTATAAATACTGTCACTCACTTTCCAATACTTCGGTGTTGTATAGGGGAATGTGTGAGTCGTTGTTGGTTTGTCAGGAAAGCGGCGAATAGATAGCGCCGCTTAATGATAAACAGCTGGATCACAAAAAATGAATAGATATATTCTGGGTTTGAAATTTGTTTGCTGCAATGCGTCGTTTTCGTGGAGCTGATGTTGCTCGTGTCGTTCTCGTTCCACAATTACTCGCCATCTGGCAACAATGCTTCTCTATCAGAACTGGATCCTGACAATACTAAATATCTGGGTTTAGGCGCAAAGGCGCCTCTGGAAAATAAATAAATTGTGTACTTATTAAATTAATTTTCCTGGCCACGGAAAATGTTCATTCAAATTATGTGCATTTAATTCAGCCCTTTTGTGTCATTGTTGCTTATACCTAGGTTTTTCATCGCTTTCCCACTCCACTCCGGTACTCAAACTCGACACCGCGACGTTTGTGTTCCGATTTTGTTTAGCTCCGCTTCATTGTATACTATAGCAGCAGCATAGCCACCACGGTCCCTTGACTGTGGCAATTTTTGTTTGTGTAACGATGCTTAGGTATGCAATTCTTTGTTAGTAGGATTAACACAGCTGCCCATGAGCTCCCCATTCCGTAGGTATAGGAACAATAAACAAGCTAGCTGCTCAGAGTCGGACGGTGAGGGGCTTCCAATTGCTTTCACACAAACACAGGCATAAGCTATAAGCGCAGAACAGCTTCAAGCTGTTGTCCACGCTGCCATTACCAACGGCTTAAAATAAAAGGCTGGCGAGGACCTGCGCAGGGAAAATTTTTTGCGCAAGACTACTATAAACGACCTGGCCAGTCAGGTGGCAGCGGTGTACGTTTCACCCGCCCCAGGAGATGCCCCTCAAATTAAAGTTTATCAACAGATATACATAAGGGCCAATGTCATCCGCGATGAACCGCTTGACGCTCACATGTTATAAAGCAGGAGATGAGTACCCTCAGGCAGGGAAATCTCTTGCTCACCAATAAGGCCACCTTGTCGTACGAAGCTTCGGCGGCAAAAGTCTTAAACGAGGGCTAATTCCCTCTGAGTATTCATCTCTGGATTAAGCATAAAAAGCAGGCTCAGCCTAATTCCCAACCAGGTGCTGGCAAAAATCCGAATTTTACGAAACAGCACAAGGCTTAGGAACACTCTGCTCCACGCAGCGAGAGGCATCAGAAAAGTACAATCAAACGCATGGATATTGACCCGTCACTATCCAAAATAATTAAACCTTCTCAGGCGGTCTTTGCGCACGGCCTCATACTAGGGTACCAACCGCGGCGATCTACCACCGCTCCTCGCTCCTTCTCTCCAAAATCTCTTTCCTCTTAATCTCCAAACTCTCTCGACCTGAATTTGACGAACTCTCTTTTCCCCCAGTGCCGTAGCAAAGCGTATTCACTATTTGGAAAGATTCATTCCTATTTAATTAACCAAAACTCCAAAATTTCAAATGAAGGGGAAATTACCATATTGAAAGTGGCTTAGAATCCCAATTAAAAATACTGGAAGCACAATGGTTCATAAACCATATTTTAGTTAAACCAAGCATTTTATTGGCACATCACCACGTTTTACAAACAAAAAAGCACTATTTCCATTCGACAAAGTTGAAAAAAATATAGCATTTTTAATTAATTAATTAATTTGTTCTTATGTTTCCTATGGGAGCTGTTGGGACAATCCCGTCGGTGATTAACTTTCCGACTTGCTTTTGAATTTCGTTGGCCTGACTAAGTGGGCTTCTATAGTTTTTTACGTATACGGGTTCATCATCTTTTAATCTCAGTTTTTATTTGTAAAAATTGAATAATTTTTACTAATTTACTAATTTGCTAATTTTCATTATACTCGTATTTTTTACATAACTTTGAGAGTTGTGATTTGAATTGTGGGGGACATTTTTTGACAATTGATAATACAGACTTTTCTCTAGTTTCTTTATTTCCTTCGACTACTTCGTAGTTCAAAAGTGATTCATACGCTAAATTATTCGCACTGGCCACTTTATCTTTGTCTGTTTTATTCAGTAGTCTTATGAAAGCATTTTGTGTTGTAGCTATTGTACTTGCTATATAAATTCCATGCTCAATTTCTTGAGTTGGAATTAATTAATAAATTTTATTTTTCTAATGACTTGTGATCTTGCTAACAAAAAAATAGAGTTATTGCCAGAACTGAAAGCTATTGGAACATAAATTGGAAATTTTAAATTGTTTGGTCTTATTATAAGCCAATCCTCAGATGGCTGTAAGTCTAGTTGGCAGTTGTATTTTTAATGAAATCGATTCCTAAAATGACATCACAAGGGACAGCTAAGTGTAAGTCTACGATATAAAAATCGTGTGGAATTATGTACTTGGTAGTCTGTATTTCAATTATTGTTAAGCTTTGGATTTAGTAATTTCTTGGCTTATTCCCCGTATATCTGTTATGTTATTATCTTGTACGTTTTGAAATATATCGGAATTTTCTTTTGTTAAAGAGATTTCGGCACCTGTGTCTTCCAAAAATGTATTTCCCGGTAGCCACATGGGTGAATGAGACGAATATATGTTGACTTAGATTAATAGTGTGAACTGTTACGTTCTCTACTGTTGAGTATTTAAAAGAGTTAGGCAATTTCCCGAAGTGTCATTGGCTACTCTTAGTTTCCCCTGAGTTTCCCCTGTAGTTGCCGCGACCATTGTTATGGTTGGTATAGTAGTTGTAGTCACTTCGGTGACTCCTCTTGAAGTGTCTTTAGCGACACTTCCAGAAGTTACTTCAACGATACTTCTGAAAGTCGCAAAATGCCCAATTGGGTTTTGATCCCAAATTCAGATCGAATCAATACCAAAACGTTACCATATGTTCTTATATTAAGTCCAAAATCATCTCAAAATAAAAAAAATTTGTGCTTACACGGTTTTTAAGAACGAATGTTCTCACTTCAAGCACAATGTTCTTTATTTTTTCTCTCTGTGTAAAAACTCTTTTGAAACAGTTCGCAGTCGAGCCGTCGAAATTATGCAACAACAATACAAGAATAATTTGCGGCAATATAATCTAAGGACCAGAGTAGTCGGAGTGGGAGCTCGGAGTTCCACCAAATCGATATTTCCGCCCAACACATATAGGAACTAAATGTATTTGATTAGGTTCACTTTTTCTATTTTCTTATTATTACTTTTTTACTTAAACCAACATTTAACGAACTTTAAGTAACTTAAAAGAGCAGCCGGTCATGTAAGGCAAACAAAACAAACATAGAATGTATTAAGTAACAAACGTTATGCGAGAGGCGTGTTACACAGGCGATCTTTTCTTGGTCTTTTCGCAGGTGCGACAATTTCTCTATAAGCGCTTTCTTTGGAGGATGAGACATCCAACTATTTGTGAGTAAAAATTTTTCATCAAAAACACCAAAACACGAACGGCGAAATATTCGCCATGACCATACCAGCCGGTCTCAAAATACGCCTCCTTGAAAAAAAATTCCAAATGTACACCTGTTGTTAAATGCAAAACACCGCAAATCGGCAAAGGAAGCTTCTAAATAAATTTTTCAAAATCTTTGCAAGCCTAGGGAAAGCCACTCTTAATTTAAGTTCGAGATTCCATCATATGTATAGGTTGGAATGCGATACTCCAAAAACAACATTTTCTACACTGAATGAAAAGAACAAATTTCTTAGTATTTCAAAGAACGATCGACGATATATTTAGGGATACATCGACGACATAATAGTCTTCATTAAGGACTATGATAGACACCTGCAAAACGTCCGCGCTGTCTTCAACAATCTGGAGAAAGCCAAACTGCAGATCAACTTAGAAAAATTAATTTTCTATCAACGTTGATTTTTTAGGATTTATAGTAGCTGCAGATGGCATCAAAGCAGTCAAAAAAATGGTATAGGGTGTCACAAAAATTAAACCACCTTTGAATGTAAAGGAACTAAAGAATTTCTTTGGCATAACATTCCATTATAAAAAATTTAATTAAGATTATGCAAAAGTCGCGAAACCACTGAATAATTTAGTTTAATCTTCACAATCGAAAAAAATTTCCATTGAACTCGATGAGGCCACGATAAAAGCCGTGATTAAAAACTATCCTTTCATCCTCAAAGGTATTGGCATATCCAACATTTTTCCAAACCCTTCAACTTAACCGTATACTTGCAAACTACAATATCGGATCAGTTCTTTCTCAAGTGGGCTCTGGCAAAGATCGGTCAATGGCGTGTACGAGTATCTCCCGATTCTTGAATCAGACAGAGAGAACTATGCCAACAACGAAAAAAAAAAAGCTCGGGATAGATAACCTTCTGTCTTATTCGTATGGTGCTGAATCTTTTAAGATTTGCACCTATTACTAGCCTCTAACATTTGTACTTTGCAATTAAAACGCCAAGTTAAAACGCTGAAAGTTCCGTATTGAGAACTACAATTGCGAATTATATACATTATATACAAACCATGGGAGTCAACTATAGTGGCCTGGGCTAACCTGGGCTCTGACACTGATACCGCCTCCGAGTCGGATTCCTTAGCTTGAAGACGCTTATCATTTAATTCCCCACGTTGAAATCCCTATTAACGCCTACCGAATCAATTAATTTTTTACCAAGATCTGACCGCGTATTCGTGGGGCACATGCTGGAAACGTGCGTCACTCAATTCCAATTAATGATCACACCCGTTCAACCCTTCTAAACTCACCAAAGAAATATTTGAAACCTTCAGTAACCAATAGAATTAAAATCCCGGTCGATTATCTTAAATTCCTTCAATCCTATTGCTTTCAAAGTTTTAAATTGTACAAGATCCGTATTATACAGAGGATATTACATCGCAGGGCTCTTAGAAATTCAAAAGATGACCGTATTTAAATCATAGAAAAGTAGTACTTTTCCAGAATGGCTAGTATTATTCCCACACAACTTTCGATCTTTATTACAGCAGGCACCCAAATAAACCACCATTACATGCAATCCATTTCGCCAACTACCCATTTGAGATACTTCATATCGACGTTTTCACATTAGAGAAAAAAGTATTCCTGAGGTTGTTCCCTTACAATCAAAGTCAGCAATCCATTTTCGGGAGACTACTAGACGCACTTCATTATTTCACAGAACTTATAATCTGGCTATTTACATCACTTTTATGAGTTGGGTTATAATATAGTTAAAATCTCAGTGTTCGCAAGTAGTTTGGTTAGTTTAGAAGGCTTCTTTCGTTATTAGACACTATGATAACGAATGATGCCTTCTAAACTAAATAGCCAGATACGGTCATGGAAATATATCGAGGCTTAAAATGCAAATATCCCACCTTTAAAATTACCGAGCTTGTCTCAATTGTCATAAACAGGTACAGCAACTCTATGCACTCGGTGACGGATAAAAACCTGTGGATACATTCGGGGTATCGTTGAACACACACTAATTTTAAGAGAAAACAACGATTTAAGGCAGAACAGGTTCAGGATAACCGAAGGGTCACTATCAAAACAATGTCGGAAAAACCTTCAATTTAAAGGAAAGTAAATTAAACAATACATTTGGTTATTATTTTTTCTGTAGGAGAGGCAAGCTTTATTTTAAATCTTTACAACATAAAAATAATTCTGATCCATAAGGGCCCTAAACACAAACAAAATAAAACCGATAAATCACTACCAAATATAGTTAAGAAAAACCTAGTTTAAGCATTTATTGGAACGAAAAACCAAAGGCCCTAAAAAGAAAGGAGTAATTAATTTTTTAGTAAAAGCAATACACAAGTAATATTAATACAAAAACAAGGAAGAACGCTATAGTCGAGGTACTCGACAATAAGATACCCGTTACTCAGCTTGAGGAAGCAAAAGGAAAATGCGGATATATGATGTCACATACATTTCAGCAAAAAAAAAACACAGTTTGTGCGGTTTGTGAGGGTGCCACATTTTTCCTGTTAATCAATAAATATTGATGAGATAAATACATTTCAATTAAAATTTTGTTTCATAAGAACCGTAGGCGCTACAGATTTTCGCAAATTGTTGGCGTGGCCTCCGCTAAAACAAGCTTGCTCTGCGTAAGAAGACCAGGAATTTACATCCCAAGTCTAACTGCTCTAACTCTTATAAATTCCGAGATCTCAGCCTCCATACAGACGGACGAACAGACGGACATGGCTAGATCGACTCGGCTAGTGATCCTGATCAAGAATATATATACCTTATGGGGTCGGAAACGGTGCCTTCTATTTGCCGCATACTTTCCGACGAAAGTACACGAGTAATTTTAATAGTAATAGTAATACTTCATTGTGTTATAACTGGATAACAGGACACACATGAAACACCAAGACAAACACTTATATTAAGACAAATAGACAATTTTATTATAAGAATCTTCAATTTCATGTACAAGTTAACTAAGTTAACAGGTGGAAGGCAATGACCGATTATCCGAAAGCTTGCTCCGGACCGTACGTAGCCGGCAAGCACTGCCCATTGGCGAGCCCGCTAAGAATTTAATTTGTGTTAGCTTAAAGTCTTAGTTCTCATTTGACATTTACTGAGTCCCTAGGCCAGCAGTTTAAGAAGGGCAGTCACCCTTCCATCCTAATCTACCTAATTCAGCATTGGTGGAGCTCCGGCCAACTGGCCACCTACACCAACTGGACTACCGTTGTCCAGACATACCAGTATAAAGACAGCTGCCGGAACCACCCAAGGCAGAGAGCGAGGCCGCGAAAACTGACGGCAATCTATTGATAGTTAAATAACATAATTGGCGCCCACGTAAATTACCTATTGTCATAAAATTGGGGAACCATGTATGTGAGCTCCTTTGTACATATATTATCCCGGCATCTGTATTTGTTTAATATTTAAAAGCACTGTCAGAATACTTCAAAGTTTAGTATTAACATTTAATAAATTAGCACAGAATTGATTGACAATCTAATTTGTGTAATTACACGTGCTATTATTAATATTTATTATTGGGTATTGCTTATGTAATTGTTTTAAATAAATATCTCGATGCCAAATATTATCTATATTACAGCCATAATTAAAATTATAAATACTGTCACTCACTTTCCAATACTTCGGTGTTGTATAGGGGAATGTGTGAGTCGTTGTTGGTTTGTCAGGAAAGCGGCGAATAGATAGCGCCGCTTAATGATAAACAGCTGGATCACAAAAAATGAATAGATATATTCTGGGTTTGAAATTTGTTTGCTGCAATGCGTCGTTTTCGTGGAGCTGATGTTGCTCGTGTCGTTCTCGTTCCACAATTACTCGCCATCTGGCAACAATGCTTCTCTATCAGAACTGGATCCTGACAATACTAAATATCTGGGTTTAGGCGCAAAGGCGCCTCTGGAAAATAAATAAATTGTGTACTTATTAAATTAATTTTCCTGGCCACGGAAAATGTTCATTCAAATTATGTGCATTTAATTCAGCCCTTTTGTGTCATTGTTGCTTATACCTAGGTTTTTCATCGCTTTCCCACTCCACTCCGGTACTCAAACTCGACACCGCGACGTTTGTGTTCCGATTTTGTTTAGCTCCGCTTCATTGTATACTATAGCAGCAGCATAGCCACCACGGTCCCTTGACTGTGGCAATTTTTGTTTGTGTAACGATGCTTAGGTATGCAATTCTTTGTTAGTAGGATTAACACAGCTGCCCATGAGCTCCCCATTCCGTAGGTATAGGAACAATAAACAAGCTAGCTGCTCAGAGTCGGACGGTGAGGGGCTTCCAATTGCTTTCACACAAACACAGGCATAAGCTATAAGCGCAGAACAGCTTCAAGCTGTTGTCCACGCTGCCATTACCAACGGCTTAAAATAAAAGGCTGGCGAGGACCTGCGCAGGGAAAATTTTTTGCGCAAGACTACTATAAACGACCTGGCCAGTCAGGTGGCAGCGGTGTACGTTTCACCCGCCCCAGGAGATGCCCCTCAAATTAAAGTTTATCAACAGATATACATAAGGGCCAATGTCATCCGCGATGAACCGCTTGACGCTCACATGTTATAAAGCAGGAGATGAGTACCCTCAGGCAGGGAAATCTCTTGCTCACCAATAAGGCCACCTTGTCGTACGAAGCTTCGGCGGCAAAAGTCTTAAACGAGGGCTAATTCCCTCTGAGTATTCATCTCTGGATTAAGCATAAAAAGCAGGCTCAGCCTAATTCCCAACCAGGTGCTGGCAAAAATCCGAATTTTACGAAACAGCACAAGGCTTAGGAACACTCTGCTCCACGCAGCGAGAGGCATCAGAAAAGTACAATCAAACGCATGGATATTGACCCGTCACTATCCAAAATAATTAAACCTTCTCAGGCGGTCTTTGCGCACGGCCTCATACTAGGGTACCAACCGCGGCGATCTACCACCGCTCCTCGCTCCTTCTCTCCAAAATCTCTTTCCTCTTAATCTCCAAACTCTCTCGACCTGAATTTGACGAACTCTCTTTTCCCCCAGTGCCGTAGCAAAGCGTATTCACTATTTGGAAAGATTCATTCCTATTTAATTAACCAAAACTCCAAAATTTCAAATGAAGGGGAAATTACCATATTGAAAGTGGCTTAGAATCCCAATTAAAAATACTGGAAGCACAATGGTTCATAAACCATATTTTAGTTAAACCAAGCATTTTATTGGCACATCACCACGTTTTACAAACAAAAAAGCACTATGGGAGCTGTTGGGACACTTATTTTAAACTCTGGTTCACAGCATAGCTGAAATCATTATTAAAATTCAAATGAGTTCACAATTTTTCATACACTTGCGGTTTGTCACTCTTAAACTTCTAATAGCATCACTTTCTTCTTCTTATATTCTTAAGTTTTCCAATACTAACAATAAAGAGGGGACAATGGCCAGCAGTGTTGAACAACTTAACACTGTTTTTAAACTAACTGAAATCAATGAATTCAAATCAAATAAATCGAGTTTTTAAATTGGACAGTTAGCCCGCGGCTTAAACTTCTTATTAGCCTCGCAACATTACCCAGCTTGTGATTCTTCTGCGTGACTACGCTGAGTATCACCAATCCTTCTGATGTCCAATTTAGCCAGTTTAACTGCCGGGCGTAGAAAATCTAAAACTCTAATTTGCGCAGCACGCACACGCTCCAGTTTGCTGAAACGTAGTGGATCCGGCATAATACATGCTAATGGCGAGATTTGTTTCTTAATTTCCTCCTTGTGGTGCAATACTTGAGATTCCCTGGATTTAAAATTTTAATTTCCGAGTGGCTACTCAGAATACACGAGGTGGCGTGCCATTTTCCCATCCTTGGCACAGCTTACCCTAATTTACATCGAACGGCAATAAGATCATTTTCAGCTTGACGTACCTCCAACGGCACACTGATCTTAATGTTGTCTAGTCCGATGATAATTTGAGCCTTAACACCTTTCTACGTCGAAACTGGAACCGTTCTCAAGTGCTGGCGTGAGTGTCTAATCTTCGGTGCTTTGCAATGGAAAATCCAAGTTGCTTACACGTAACACTATCATATTTCTCAACTTGTGACAAACAAGTAAAAGAATAGAAGAAAGTGATCACTGCCAGAACGATTTCTTGTTCTCCCGCCCTGTTCATACCAACTCCCACTTCATGCAGGTTTCAATGTAGAGCACTAGCATCAGCTTTGAGTCATAGCTCACCGGCCAATAACGCAGTGACATCGATAATTTATACAATCTTAGCAACTGCAACAACAACATCAATGGCTACCGTCACCAACATCTCGATATCGAAAGCGTTGTCAGCTTCTGCAGCTCCAATTAATGTTACAAAACCAATTGTAAGTACAGGGCCAATTAAGTCAAGTAAATGCTTAGCCCGCCAATTAAAATTGTCGAAAATATACCGAAAATAAATGGCCATAATAAAGGTGGTAAACAGCATCTAATAACAACAGATTCGTCGGAGGTAAATAAAATCAATCGGAAACCGCACAAGCCGTCCAAAAACGTCAGAGCACCCACAAATTTACATAATGGAATATAGCTTTAATATCCTGAAAAAAAATTGTTAAAATTTAAAGCCAATGATCATTACGGAGTCCTAACCAGAAACCTATATGAGACAATAAACCATACTACACGTATGAGCTAAAGAGCAGAAAGGGCTTGGAAGTAGTGTCAAAGGGCATAGAGACCGGTGTGGACACCTGAGCTGGTAGAGGCTTTGAAAAATAGATTTTTGCGCACCATTTATTATAATTATAATCAACAGAAAAAAAGCGCTACCACTTTTAAAGGTATAATTGGAGTCAGAGAGCAGAGCTTTGAAGAAAAACGAAGTGCATCCGATGCACACTGGGCCAGATAGTTAATTTTTGGCCAAACATATTTTATTTCTTTCCTAAGATAGTTAGAGGTATGCAATTTGTTGCGTTTTCCTCTTGAAGAATTCAACTTTTCAACGAACTAAAATAACTATTTGTTGGAATTTTATATAGTTTAGGTTATCCGAACCAAAATCGAAAAAAATATGTACTTTTTCGGTTTTTAATTAAAAATAAGAAAGGAAGTTAACAAGCCAAAGTTTGTATTCCCATGCAGTTAAAAATAATAAGCAATTAATAAGATTATTGATTTTTTATCATTTATTTCATGTTTTAAGTAATAACTATTAAAATAATTTTTAAATTATATAGAAGATTGGATTTTATGATCGTTATTTTTAAAAGAACATTGATATTCTTGAAGGCTCTTCTGGCAGTATTTCCAGTGTTGGTGTTGCCGTACCCACCGGGCTTTGGCTGGCATACCCTTACGCTCACCTTTTCCTAAAATTGATTTTGAATACAAGCCTTTCTGGAATTAATTTCCAGTTTGTCTTCCTCGGACCGAACGTAATGTCTTTTTATATTCAGCCTGTACAAAAATCCAAATGAGGCATGCAACTGGCTTTTTCCTTACCTTCGGATTCAGATTTCATTGTGACAAAAAGTCGACCATTAATATTGGTCTTTAAATTAAAATTCTTCGGATTTCGATGACAAATGGGGCATGTTTGCATCGATTTTTGCCGGTCAAAACGTTGAGAACCTTTCCGACTATTAATGTAATAGGTATATCGAATTCTACTGAAATATTGTGATTTTAAGTAATCGTTTGGAACAGTTATAAACTAGAAATCGACAAATTATTGTACTCCAAAAAAATTCTTAACTTTCCTTTAGGAACGGTAACTTTATCCGTCTACAAAATTTGTCGGGCGGAGCCGATTTGTTATTCCAAATTATTTCGCCAGATGGTCTTAGAAGAATTCTAAGAAGAATAAGAGTTGTTGCTAACAAATTTGCGTCCTTCCCAGGCCCATTCAAAAATATTTGGAATGTCCTCTGCTACCTCCAAACCCATAAGAAAATGAAGTCTGCAAGTCAAGTGAATCGCTGCCTAAACTTATTATTAAGTCTGAACATAAAGTGAAAAGCCGATATGTCGTGTAATTGACTAAAGCGTGTAGCTTAACTTCACCTTTGACTTCGAAAATTTTTACAGTCTCTGCGGACGGATGACATTAATGTTTAGCCTCTCTTAAAGTATAATAAGAAGTTCACATTTCGGCACCAGATTACATTCGATTTGCAGTATCTTGTGCTTTAGAAAACAAATTATTAAAAAAAAACTCCCTCTCTAATTCCGGTCTATTAGAAATATTTTTCAATGCTGCACTAAGATTTTTATTCCCAGACCTTTTTGAAACAAATGTCACAGCTTCAGAAAACTTATGTGAACCATTATTAGCCTAACATTTTTATTTGAAATTATAACTTCTCTGAATCATTATTATGCTTGGCACTTATATTTAAAATTATATGTATTTAAAAAAAAAAAACAGCTTATAAAGATATTTCATGGTTGTATTTTTAAAGAAAGTTCACAATTTCCGGTTTTTTAAGTTAGCCATGGTCTGAACATTTTTTAGAAAAGAGCCAAGCCGGTATACTTTTGGGCATAACAAAAATCATTAAAAATCAACGAAAAAATTTCTTTTATAAAACAAGTACAAAACATACAAGCTATTTAATATTTTTTACTTGTTGAAAATAATTACTTCTAAAAGTTTTGAAGAAGTCGAACAGATACATTAGCATCTTTGACTTTTAGAATTTGTTTCTTTCCATCAATATTTGATGAATTTTTCACTTTGAACATACGGTAAAAGAAAACAATATGTCCGAATTCTTTGAAACATTGGCATAAATTATAAAAATAACTCCATAATCCGTCTGGTCATTTTTGCTCAAAAAATCGGATCGGCTGGCCCAGTGTGCGATGTATAAAATTGAAGGATTTCTGTTGAAGAAGCAATAAAAGGTTTCATGCGATGTATAAGCTGCCACAAGTACGGAAAAACTAATGGAGCTGAAGAGTAGAATTTAGCAAACAAAATCTGCACGTTTCCAGAATTCAGAGGTACTAGCAATCTCCACCTTCACTTGAAGTTTTCCCTAAAATGGGGAATAAATGACATACGCCACGGTCAATCCGACGGTGATCCCACAAGCTCGATGAGTTGAGCCAAATATAATAACCTCTCAGCAATCAACAGAACTAATACCAATAATGTCAAAGTCGTGTTGTTGAACGAAGGTTTATAGAGTTTATGTCTCTTCGCACCTATAGGTGCTTTATAAAGGTGCTTAACATAACCAACGCCCTACAAATCAAGTAAGTGACCCAGAAGTGTCTACTTCGGGTAGGCACAAGCAATGTCCTTTATTAAAAAAAGAAAGCAAAACCTTATTCAAGCAAATATGCCCGCATCCCAACAATATAATTATTTAATGTCGTGCCTTCGAATATCCATGTGGAATGCCAACGGCGTTTCACGGCACAAATTTGAAATAACTTAAATCCTTATTGAAACACACATAGAGATATTGGGCAACACCAAAGCATCTTTTTGACTTGTGATAGGACCACTTGCCGGTCTTAAAAACCTTTTTTAAAGCCCATATCGATCAAAACACATACCAGGAATGACATCGACTACTGCGCCAAGCCATGGAATCCGTACTTGTGGTAGTAGCAAAAACATCATCTCCGCAAGATACGACTGTGCGTAGTAACCAATACAAAGGCAATCAGGAAAAACGACTCGCATGGCAATTTAGCATATCGCCGCACTCGAAGCAACTTCCTAACGAAGCACCCTGCAGACGCACTAAAAAACTAAAGCAAGAAAAAGAGAAGAAATTGTCGCCGAACTACAAAGCATCCCTTTTAGTACTTGGGTTCGTAGCGACAGGCAGAATCGAAACCTTTCCTTAACACCTACCGCCAAATGCCGCCAATACCTCTTAAGATCTACTGTCGCTTTGCACTGAAATTGACAAAGATTTTCTTTTAAACACTTGAAATTGTAATTTTGTCTAAGAAAGGACCTAATAACCGCAAATGCAACTGTGCAGTGGATTTCATATGTAAGATATTTAACGGCATAACATAACTTTGGAACTTCCCAAAAAAATGTGTAGCTAAAAGTCTGTTAGCATTTGAGCTAGCAGCCTTTGCAGGAAATTCTCGATCACCCATGGGACTGGACTCCAAGGTTCTGCCCTATATTTCCGCTGTTGAGCCCATTTGGATTTATTGCTCCCAGCTTTTGCGGAACGCAGGCAACAATTAATATTATTACACAGCGCTTATATTCGAAATAAGAAAAAAATCCGTACTGGATAGGATCGAGGCATAAAGTTGTAGTAATCAATTTCAGCTGGCTTGCCGTATTAAATATATTTGGCAAAACCCTTTAGGTTAATCGACCTAAAAATAAAAATAATTAAATACAAATTTTCAAAACCCATTTAGACGGATTTTAGTGTTACGGTATTGAAAGCTTGTATAGGGGTGTTTCACCGAAAATGCCATGACGTTGTTAGCCTATCTTTAAGACAATACCGGGCTATTGCAAAACTTTGCGTGTCAGGCACACAAAAAATTAAATCTTAAGCGCACCGTTAATTAAAAGAACAACATTTAATTAAACAATATTTTTGAAAGGTGTGCATTAGATTGCATTCGCAAACCGCAAGCTCAAATAAGTTTTCGCATAGCGACTGCTTTGTGCACTGCTGCAAGTGAGCCAAAGTGCTGGTGACGGTGCTAAGGGTAAAAGGAGGAAACGCTATTGGGCGACTATGTTTTTATCTCTTCTTTTCGCACTCAGTTTTTACGTCGGTAGATTTTGAAAATATCGCCAGCCTAACAAGCCTCGCGTAATTTACGTAATTTTTTTATGTTTGTTTTCGTTCGCACTACATAACTGATTGTTCTTTTGTGTATGTTTAAATAGTCTTCAGAAGTGAACGTAAGCAATCCAGATTTATGCTCTTTCTGGTTGGGAAGAGATTTTAAACGCTGCTGATGTGAGGAAAACTGCGATACGGCATTGCCGCTGCCGCTTTAAGCCAATGGTCGCATGGCTTTGAGCAAAGAAATGTGTTTGTGCTGATTCTTTTTGGGGGTGGAGCTTATAAGGGCCGAGGTTTTTCTATGGCGGCTCTTGCCAGCGCTTGCCACAATCCAGGGTCGCCGATTCCTTTTAGGGGTGGCGCTTAGAAACGCCGTGGATTTCCTGCGTCGACTTGGACAATTCATCGCGGTTCTCAGCGAGGTTGCTCTTCCGCGTCGCAGTCGCTTGCAGTTGCGCGGCAAAGCGCAAAGTTAGTTATCCAAAATGACGAAAAAATTGCGTCCTTTTTACCCCAGCTAAAAACAACTAGACCGCGTTTCCACCACTCCGCCATGCCTTACGGAGAGGCACGAAACACACGCAGATAGTTACAATGTAGTAACGACAATGTGGACGATTAAAGATCAATTGGATCCTTGGACACAGGAGATAGCGGTCAGGAATTTAGACATGCTTCGATTTTTGATAGGAGGGTGGACAGCTCTTTAAAGGCGTACTTTCGTGTAGCGGTGGAATTGTAACACAAGGTCTTGAAGCTTTTGAAACCAGCCCATGTATTGTGCCCAAAAGGAATGACCCTGCAAGTATTTTCTATCGCGGAAGACACTTCTAAGTGACTTCTAGAAGATGAAAACTATCGTCCGCGATATCGCATTCGGATCGAAGTGACTTCGAGAAGTGCCGCCGAAGTGGCACATTTCTTCCCGACGGTAGTGACTTCCGCGATCCGAATGCGATATCGCCGAAGTCACTTCTGGAAGTTACTTAGAAGTGACTTAACAGACGCTTGTAGAAGATACCAGAAGGGCCTTTTCCCATTGGAAATCTTGAATACATAAACTTGTTTTTACATGTTAGGCCATATTTTGCATTTATTTTTTTCATAAGGTCTTTGAGCACTTATAGACACGGTCCTTGGCATATCGGAAATGCTGCTTAATAATACTATTTATGCCCAGCTCCGTTCACATGAGAAATTTAAAAATAACCATTTCTAAAATAAACAAAAGCAAAATTTTTTTATATTTAAAATAAAAATAAATTTGGAGGAATTACCTTTTACAATTAGGTGGAGGTTTGAATGCTTATTTCACTGCAGACGAGCCAGTTAATGTAAAAATATCTTGAAGTAATCGTACATCTTCACGTAAATTCGCACTATTCGTTGAGTTGCACATTTTAATGTGTTATACAATTTTAAAAATTCCGAAAACCAAAGCAACACACAAATTTTATACAAAACTGGACTGATTCCAAGCAAAGTGCGAACTAAACTAACGCTCGGTCAAAAAAGAACAGCGTAGTTAAAAAGGGAGAGGAATTTTCATAAATAAATGGTAACGGCACTTATTGTGTCCTCCTTTTTCCCAATAACTTTGTTTTTGTATCGTTTAGCTATCGTCCAAAAGTGTCTCAGAAGTTACTTCTTCGAGATCGCGACCCTTTTTGTTTTTGTGAAGTGTGTGCTATCTTCTAACTATCGTCCAGAAGTATCTCAGAACTTACTTCTTTGCGATCGAAATGTGTGCTATCGCCTTTCTATCGCTCAGAAGTGACTTAAAAGTGACTTCTGGACGATAGGCGATAGAATTATCGCTCTTTTGCTTGTAGTGGAATTGCCAGGTGAGCTGCTGATGACTAAAAGCATCAGTCACAGACTTTTTAATTGAATCGATCGGGAAAGCACAGTGGAGGCGCGGTTGTCGGGCTGTACTTGGCGATACGAAACGAGCGAAGGCGGCAAGACATATTCAGCCCTTAAGTCTGATGTAGGCTCTAGATGGTTGGCCTTTTTAAGCGAAAATCAACAGATCCCTTTTGTAATGAGACAAGCTCTTGCGGAATATCAAACGGGCCGGAGTATTCCATCCCTGTGTACGTTACAGGACGGGAAAAGAACACTCGCTCTTTTGAAAAACTTCCCATAATCTGGACTTGCAATCTCTTTTTGAATATTGTGCTTGAATTGAGAACATTCGTTCTTAAAAACCGTATAGACAGAAATGTTCTTATTTTGAGATGATTTTAGATTTAATATATGATGGTGGTAACGTTTTGGTATTGATTCGATCTGAATTTGGGATCAAAACACAATCAAGCATTTTGCCCTCAGGAACAAAAATGTATGCGTGGCTCAGAGGGCTAGCGCTTCATTTTTGATACACAGGCTTGAGCCTTAGTGGTGTAGTATGCACACTTATAATATATATATATCGACCACCCATTTTACCAAGAGTACTAAAAGGGGCGCACTGTAACTCTTTGTCGCATTGTTTATACAATTCAGGGTCTCGGTCATCAACCTAAGTGCCCGAAATATGAACCGCTCTCTGTGCCTTGGCCCGCACGCTGAAAGTGAAAGTGTCAGCATAATTGCAACAAGAGCGGACTTCATGTATGTGCATTTACCTCCGTGCTCCAGACTAAGTGAGCATAGCTATATACTTAAGAATACATAGGCCGTCTCTCCACTGCTGCTGTTGGCAGCGCCACTACGAGACTTAGATCTCTTTAGCTCCTAAGCAAATTGGGGCTTAACAAGAACCTCCTTCGAGCTCGGATCGGCAACAACGGCTGCTCCTAAACAATCATTAAATTTGTACTAAACCAAATATCAAATAAATGATGAATTTAAACAAAGAACGAGAACAAGAAAACACTATGAACGCATCTTCTTCATCGGCGGAGCGGGATCATTACATAGCGACCGTGACAGGACACAGGATGTAAACTTGGAGAACATCGAGGACATCGAAGGACCTCAAGAGGAGGAAAAGGAAGTGAAGATCACAGTGAATAGAGTGTGATTTGTCCTAATCGCAGTGGTTTGGTAAAAAGATTAAAAGCCAGATGGGCTGAATTACTAAAGCTACTAAATAGCGGAAGTAAATTAGATTGGAACAATTCGATAAAACTACATGCCGAACTTGAACATATAAAAAGTGTACTAAGTGAAAGGAAAAATCAAACCACAGCCACACACACATCCACCTACCCTGCAATTAAAAGTCTCGCTAAAGCTAATATCAAATAACCTCCGCCACAGAAGAAGGAAATACTCAAGTTAATGAAGAAGTGCCTAAACGACTGCGAGGGACCACTGTGTTCGCCTCATTGCGAGTACACCTGTGCCAGCACCGATGCCCCAGTATAGAAGACCATCGAGGAAGTCCAGCCTGTGCAGCCAGCACCGGCCACGTCTTGCCAATCAAGCAAGACCAAGGAGAAGTGAGCCGACAGCGCTTCAAAGAGCGCAAATTTTTTTTTAACCATGCACTGCGATGTATATTTTTTTATATATTATATAAAAACTAATATGAAATTAAGCTACATTAAAGTTGCCCATAAAAAAACTAGGCAGGTTTTTCCATTGTTGCCAATGAGGCAAATTTTTAATACATGAGCCCAAATAAATGGCGAATAAATCATAAATTAAATTACAGCAGCTCACAGAAAAAACACCCAAAATGGGTTTAGTAGACGTAAAAGAAGTGGACTCCGTAGCAAACGTTATAAATAAAATCGAGTCCAAAACAATGAATACAGATTTATCATTATGAGCCCGTTTACTTTGTACAAGGCATATATCTTTCATAATAAATGTATATTAAAGAGAGCCATAAATAAAAGCCAGGCTAATGATCTGGGCAAAATATAAATTATATAAAGCGCCAACAATAATTATAAAAAGATGTTCAAAATGAAAGAAGAAATAATAAAAAACCCACAAACCATCTAATATAAATATTTATATACATATATTGATATATTAATTATAGATGTTTTTTAAATAAATGTAAAATAAATAAAAAAAAAATATATAAAATATGAATTCTACAGAGTGCATTAGAATCACTCTTGATAAGGAACCAAACTTTCATAACAGGAAATTATCAATAATCGAAAAAGGAGCTCAGCCTCTACTAATCAATGAATTCGAATATGAGTACATGAATAGGTACAACTTAGGCTTGTCCCCCTTGATACATTGCTCAAGTGCCCAGAAGATGTATTGAGCACCGTCCCGACCCTACAAATTAAATCAGTTATTAACAATATCAAGATTCTTGGAAGACATCTTTCATTGATGGTAGTATGCACACATATAAAATATATATATCGACCACCCACTGTACCAAGAGTACTAAAACGGGCACGCACTGTAACACTCATCTGCGATTTACCTAAATACCTAGTAGCTATACCTATATCAAATAAAATTGCAAATACAGTAGCAAACGCTATATTTGAAGATTTTATTCTAAAGTACGGTCCAATAAAGACGTTCATTGCGGACACGGTAACAGAATATAAAAATTCAATTATTGAAGATCTATGTAAATATTAAACATTATAAAACATAACTTCGACTACAAACCACCACCAGACAGTAGGTACCGTGGAGCGAAGCTCCAAGAAAAATAATAAAAAACCCACAAACCATATAATATAAATATTTATATCCATATATTGATATATTGAATATAGATTTTATTTAAATAAATGTTAAAATAAATAAAAAAAATATATATAAAATATGAATTCTACAGAGTGCATTAGAATCACTCTTGATAAGGAACCGAACTTTCAGAACAGGAAATCATCAATAATCGAAAAAGGAGCTCAGCCTCTAATAATCAATGAATTCGAATATGAGTACATGAATAGGTACAACTTAGGCTTGTCCCCCTTGATACATTGCTCAAGTGCCCAGAAGATGTATTGAGCACCGTCCCGACCCTACAAATTAAATCAGTTATTAACAATATCAAGATACTTGGAAGACATATTTCATTGATGGTAGTATGAGTACTAAAACGGGCACGCACTGTAACACTCTTCTGCGATTTACCTAAATACCTAGTAGCTATACCTATATCAAATAAAATTGCAAATACAGTAGCAAACGCTATATTTGAAGATTTTATTCTAAAGTACGGTCCAATAAAGACGTTTATCGTGGACACGGTAACAGAATATAAAAATTCAATTATTGAAGATCTATGTAAATATTTAACATTATAAAACATAACGTCGACTATAAACTACCACCAGACAGTAAGTACCAGACAGTAAATACCGCGAAGCCACAGAACACTCAATGAGTTCATTCGTTCATACATCTCAGTTGACAAAACAGATTGGAATGTATGGCTGCGATTCTTCCATATGAGCTAGTTTTTGGAAAAATTTTAAATCTACTAAAACATTTTAATAGCATAGAAATAAAACCCCTTTATAATATAGAAGATTATGCTAAGGAATCCAAATTAAGATTAGAACAGGCATTTAAGAGAGCTAAACTAATGCTAGAATCGCAAAGGTTAAAACAGAAAATTAAATAAGACAAAATTAGTTTAGATTTCGATTTAAAAATAGGAGATCAGGTTTTAGGTACTGTAACGAACTGATTTGTTTGGTTTCTGCTCGCTACGGTATTTGTGCGGCTAGCTCAGTAGATTGTGTGTGTTCGTCCCACCAAATTTATATAAACGTGACCGCCCAGTAGTTCAGTGAAAAAGCACAGAATTCTCGGGTTCGGAGTGGGTATAACTGGAGTCGGCTTTATAACTTGCTCGTCTCGCTGTCTCCGACGGTGTGGGTCGTCTCGTCGCTCCTCGAAGATCCTTGACCGCTGATTGCTCCTGACGTGGCTGGTTGTCTTGTCGCTCCTCGAAGATCCTCGACCGCTGATTGCTCCTGACGTCGCTGGCTCGGTGACTGCTCGGCCACGGTCCAGACTCGCTATGGGGTCAGACGTGCGGGCTTAGGGAAGCGTCACCGTTCTCAGACTAGGGTGAACAGACTAACGAGCTCTCCAGGATCACTCCTCTCGATACCCGACCGCCTGTCCCTTGCTCTGTCCCGGATGGTCCCACGGGCTTCCGCTCAGATCGTGCGGACAGTCAAGGCAGAACGCCAGGAAGCTGCCTCGCTTTTCACTTCGCTTCCGTACCTCGTGTAAACGAACGTTCCACCCTAGCCTCACCCTTCCGCGTAATGTCCGTGCCGTTTCTGCGGGCTCGATCCTCCTTGCGTGGCCGTTGCGGTGTGGTGTCCTGCTTGCTGGTGGCGATGTCCTGCGAACTACTCCTGACAGGTGGCTGTAGGTCTTGACTTCTGTGCTGTGTTCGACGGTATACGCCGATCCGGGACTTCTCTCCCTTCTGGCCCGTGACTCTTAGGGTTCTGTTGCGCCGCTCCGGGACTTCTCTCCCTTCTGGCTCGCTACTCTAGGGGTTCTGTTGCGCCGCTCCGGGACTTCTCTCCCTTCTGGCCCGCTACTCTAGGGGTTCCGTTGCGCCGCTCCGGGACTTCTCTCCCTTCTGGCTCGCTACTCTAAGGGTTCTGTTACGCCGCTCCGGGACTTCTCTCCCTTCTGGCTTGCCACTCTCGATTTCAAATCTCAGTCTAGTAGACCCTCCAGGCGTACCGCCAGGACTTCGTCGGCAGGACAGAACAGAACTTGGCCGTGTGGCGCCTCCTTAGACCTCAGCCACCTGTGTCTCAGTTCGGAGATTCCTAGTAATCCCAATCCCGAACGTCTCGACGTGACGATCTTGCTCCTCGTAGGCTCCCACGGCGCTGCTTCCGACGACTCCTTGCTCTCGACTGACTGCTCGATCTTGACTGACTGATCTCGACTGACTGCTCTCGACTGAATGCTCTTCACTTGACTGACTCTTCTCAATAACTGCTCTTGACCGACTGATCTCAACGACTGATCCCGAATGATTGATCTTGACTGACTGATCTTGATGACTGCTCTTGACTGACTGATCCTGCTGCCAGCGCCCTGCGGGTTTATATAGGGCCTCTGGGAAACCGTTATTTCCCTTTTGCACACGGCCCGCCAAAACTCTCCACATCGGGTCCAAAGTCCATGGTCCCTTTTTGACCCTCTTGTCCTTGACGCACTGCTTCCCGGCGCCGTCCAGCCTGATGCTGCCGTCCCGCTGATCCCGGGGACGCATGCGACATGGTTGTGTGCCGCACCGCTGCTGAGATGTGGCACCCTCTTTCCAAAGTCCAAAGTCCGGCGGCGTCCCGTTACTCCTTTTTGCACACGGCACTCTCGCTCCGCCCGCCAAGTCTCCGCTCTCTCCGTCTCCATTGTTGGTCTCCAAACTCTCTTGGTCTCCGAACCCTCTTGTTCTCCAAACTCTCTCGCTCTCCAAATTCCCTTGTCTCCAAACTCCCTTTCTCTCCAAACTCTCTTTCTCTCCAAACTCTCTTCCTCTCCAAACTCTCACGTTCTCCAAACTCTCACGTTCTCCGTCCTCGATCTCCAAACTCTCTCGTTCTCCGTCTCCGATCTCCAAACTCTCTCGTTCTCCGTCCTCGATCTCCGCCGCGCCGCCACTACGCGAATTCGCCGCGTACCTGGTGAGCGGCCGGCCATCTGCTGCTGGGATTTGTGGGGAGTTATTCAACTCCTCACATTCCCCCCTTACTTCGGGAAAGATTAAGAAAACTCAGCGCTCCCACTCTCCGGCGTTCCCTTGTATATCCTAGCCATTGAGTCAGGGCGCATCTCGTTCCGGTTCCCTCGGTGCTCCCTCGTTGCTCCCTCGACGTTCCCTCGACGCTTTCCATCTTATTTCCTTTCCACAGCGCCGGTCGTCCTCCGTATAGCAATTTCGAATCTCCCGCGCCGATCCTCCATCTGTTCCCACTGGGCACCGATATTAATCAGCTATCGATACCCAGAGGGCCTGCTCACGATATCGATATCGCAGGTGCGGCGTTGCCACTTGCGAGCCGCGATGTTCATTATCACCGATATTTCCATTTTCTTGTGCCCATCGATCGCACTATCGTCCAGTGCCAATCGACCGCCTATCGAGGCGCCCCCTTCCCTGTTGAATGGTGATTCTGCAAAATTGGCGACTTCTCAAGGTGAGTTTCCATTTCCCTTTTCCAATTTCTCTCCTATCCTTTCGGCGACTTTCCTTCACTTTCCTCCTTCATTCGCCCTCAGCTGGCTGACCCGGCTCCACGCGGACTTCTTCGTGAGCGGGAGCGGAGGGGACTCAGAATTCGCTTCGCAGCGGGTAAGTAAGCTGGAGTTTTTTTTTTTCCTCTGCCTCCGCCCTAACCCTTCCCCTTCGCTTTCAGGTTGCTGCCATGTATGCCCCCTTCTTCACGCTTTCAGCCGCGCTCCCGCCCTCTCCGGTCATTAGCTTTGCGTGTTAATTTTCACGATGTATATATTTTTTTTTCTTACTGCTCCATGATAACCCTCATGCCCGCGAGCCCCAGCCTCACGCGATACGTGCGTCCGCCACTCCTGATCCGCACGCTGCGCCTGCCGCCCAGATTGCGAGCCTCGCGTACTTAGGACGCGCCGCCGACGCTGGTTCCACGGGCGCCGAATGTTGCCGTTTGAAGCTTGGCCTTCCACCTCCCGTCGGTTCCGGCCATTTCCACGGTCCCCTCTCCTGAGGCTCCGCCGCTTCCGCCTCGTCTCGCGTCGCTGCCGTTGTCGTGGGCCCTGTCCCTGGAGTCGATGGCCGCGTACTCGGTGTCGGCGGGGTCCATAGGTCCGGCCGACCACGGGTCCTGGGATCCATCGGGCTCACCCGAGGTCCCGTCTCCTCCCAAATCCTGGGCTCCTCCACCGTCGTCTTCTCCGCGGGGCCCTCCGGCCATGTCCAGACGACCGTCTGTTGCCGCCACCTCACACCTTCGGCAACGAACGACCGCACGCTATGGGTCACGTGCGCCGCCGGGATGTCCGTTCGGACGTGGTGTCCCACCGGGTCTCCGGGTTGGCATTGCGGCGTGTCCGGCCGCGGGTGCGATCCTACCGCCGGCGGCCGTTCGAACCTCGGCGTGGGTGGTCGCGCGGGTTTCCACTGGGGAGATTCCCCGCCGTGCCTCGCCGGTGAAGGTGGCGTATCCGGTTGCGGCGGTGATGGCGACCGGGCAGGGAGCGCCTCGCCCCTCGGTGAGGGTGGTCGCGTCGGCGACCCCTCGTACCGCGGCGTAAGCGGCACCTCCGGCAACCAGCCTGGCGAAGAGGCAGCCCGAACGTCGGCCACCTCCTGGGGCGGCACCCACGGTTCGGCGACATACCTCGGGGTAGGTGGGCATTTCGGTTCCTCCCACAACTGCTGCTCCTCCTCCTCGGCCCGTCGCAAACGGGCCTGCCAGTCCGGGTCCTCCTCCATCTCTCGCAGTTGAGCCTCCTCCGTCTTCCGCCGCGCTTCCAGGCTCAGCCGAAACTCCAGCGTGGCGGCTGCCACCTGCTCCTCGTGGCTGCGGGGAGTTCGTTGCTCCGCAGGTGGCTCCTCACAGGCCCACTCGACATGGGTGGTGCCGGTTGGGATGCGGCCGTCGGTGTCGCTGGTGGCCTTCTGAAGCCGCCACCTCCTCTGCTCCAACCGCGGATCCTCGACCAGCTCGACGTCGCTGTCGGAGCTGATCACCGGATCTGGCTTCCCTCGCCTCGAGATCAGCCGCGAGGTTCGGGTAGGCCGTGTGGTGGACCCCCCTTGCCCCGGGCAAGATCTCTCGGCCGGCTGGCGGGCAGACATCGCCTTCTTCGCGTCGCTCCTTGCTACTCGGGTACTCATGGCGGTGTTCTCGCTAAATGACCGTCTGCCGCCGGCCTTTCCTTCCTCGACACCTCGGTTCTAAGCCTTACACTTTGCTCGGTACCGCTATTTCTCACAGCCTCCCTCCTTTTCCACTTCGTTTTTACGGTACAGCTTTCTGACCTGTACCGTCTTCCCTCTTCCTTCGGCGGACTATCGCTGGACATTTTCCTTTCAGTCATCATCGAGCGATCGGACGTTCCGGTCTACTGTTTGTGTCTTCCTGCCCTCCAGTTGGAAAAATTCCTTTTTTTTTTTTCGATATGTTCTCTATTCCTGAGCACCCTTGGAAGTATCCTCGGGTTTTCTGTCATGTCCTCTGGGTAACCTTGGAGGTGTCCTTGGACCCCTTTCCTCGTGTCCTTCGGGTATCCTTGGAGGTATCCTTGGACCCACTTCCTCGTGTCCTTCGGGTATCCTTGGAGCTATCCTTGGACCCCTTTCCTCGTGTCCTTCGGGTATTCTTGGAGGTATCCTTGGACCCACTTCCTCGTGTCCTTCGGGTATCCTTGGAGGTATCCTTGGACCCTCTTCCTCGTGTCCTTCGGGTATCCTTGGAGGTATCCTTGGACCCCTTTCCTCGTGTCCTTCGGGTGTCCTTGGAGGTATCCTTGGACCCTCTTCCTCGTGTCCTTCGGGTATCCTTGGAGGTATCCTTGGACCCCATTCCTCGTGTCCTTCGGGTATCCTTGGAGGTATCCTTGGACCCCTTTCTTCGTGTCCTTTGGGTATCCTTGGAGCTCTCCTTGGACCCTTTTTCTCGTGTCCTTCGGGTATCCTTGGACTTATCCTTGCATTTTGTCTAGCGTCTCTGTTTGTAGCTGCTCGATGGTGTTCTGTGTTTGTTGTTGTTTCAGCTCGCTCACGTGGATGGTCCTCTCCTTTTTTGTGTTCACGTGCCGTATTTTGCAGATTACTGGCGACGCAAAATCCATGACCTGGTAAGGTCCGTCGTATCTTGGGGCCAACTTTGCTGCGAACCGCCTTCGACAAATGATGTTCCTTGGCCCACACGACGTCTCCCACCGCTGGTGTCCATTGTCTACTCCTCAGGTTGTAATGCCTAGCCTGATCCTGGGAGGCTCTCTCCAGATTCCGCCTTACAATCTCGAAGATTTCCCCGAGTTTGTTTGCCTTCTCCCCTGGGGTCTCAGTGGGTCGTCCTGTTCCCAAGGTCTCTCTGTCGTATAGGGCGCTCGGCAGTCTCGGTTCTCTGCCTTGAGTAACAAACGCTGGCGTGTATCCTGTGGATTCCGAAACACTCGTATTTACTGCCAGCATGATCTCGGGCCATTTCTCGTCCCAGTTTCTCTGATCCTGCCCTGTGAACTGCGCTATCATCGTTTTCACGGTCCTGTTTGCTCTTTCTGTCGGGTTCTCTTGCGGGGTATATGGGGCCGTGAACTGTTGCTTGGCTCCCATCTCGGCCAGGAAACTCTTGAAGATTTTGCTGTTAAACTGCACTCCGTTGTCCGTTATGACTACCTTAGGGACCCCAAACCTTGCGATGATGCGCTCCCTGAACGCTTTCTTTAGGGACTCGGCTGTCGCGCTCCGCAGCGGCACCAATTCAGTCCACTTGGAGAACCTGTCTATCAGCACCAGCAGCATTTGGTTGCCGTGTTTTGAACGCGGCAGGGGTCCGACGAAGTCTGCGCACACTGTAGCCCACGGTTCCTCTGGCACCTGCGTTAGCATTTTCCCAGCTGCCTGCATCTGATTTGGCTTGAATCTGATACATGTCTCGCATCCTCTTACGTGGGCTCGAGCGTCTCGGTGCATGCCTGGCCAGTAGTACCGGGCTGCCAGACGTGCTATTGTCCTTCTGCTTCCTACATGGCCAGCTGCCGGTGAGTCGTGGTTCTCTTTCAGCACCGCTTCTCGCAGAGCTTTCGGGACGCACATCTTCCACGTCGCGACATCCTCACTGCCTGCTCTGTGTGGAATGTTTCTGTACAAAGTGTCTCCTTCCATTACGTAGTCCGGGTACTTTTGTGGCTGCGTCCTTATCTACTCGCGCATGTCCTGAATCCAGCTGCATGCTGCGGAGGCTTCCGTCGCCGATGTCTCCTTGATCCCTCGCAGTGTTACTGGTAGTGGCTGCCTTGATAATGCATCTGCCACCACATTGAGTTGTCCCTTCCTGTACGCTATTTTGAAGTCATACTGCTGCAACTCCAGGGCCCATCTGGCGATCCTTCCTGAAGGGCTCTCGATGCTGTTGAGCCACTTCAGCGCCATGTGGTCGGTTACCACCTTGAAGTGGTACCCTTCCAAATACGGCTTCAGTTTCCGGATCGCCCAGACTATTGCCAAACACTCTTTCTCGGTCGTGGAGTAGTTTTTCTCAGCCCCGTTAAGCGTTCGGCTTGAGTAAGAGATCACCTTTTCGCCACGTTCGGTTTCCTGGGTCAAAATAGCCCCAATACCGTAATCACTTGCGTCCGTCTGCAGGACAAACGGTTTTTCAAAATCCGGGCACGCCAGTACAGGGTCTGCCACCAGCCTTGCCTTTACCTCTTCGAATGCCGACTGATGTTCCTGTGTCCACACCCACCTGTTGCCCTTGCGCAGCAGATCGTTGAGTGGTACAAATCGCCGATACCATGAGGCTACTCCCAGGTACTGTCGGAGCTCTCTTACTGTTGACGGCGGCTCTAATTCGGCAATGGCTGCTACCTTTTCCGGATCCGTGCCTATCCCGTCGCTAGTCACTCTATGACCCAAATACAGCAGCTCCTTCTTGAAAAACTGGCATTTTTCCGGGTTTAACCTCAGATTAGCCTCTTTCAGTCGCCGGAATACCTCTTTCAAGTTTGCCTTGTGCTCTTCTAGTGTGCGTCCGATCACTATGATATCGTCCTGGTACGCAAATGCGTGCGGCGACATCTCGGGACCAATTACCCGATCCAACACCCGCTGGAAGGTCGCAGATGCCGAATGGAGTCCGAACGGCATTACTCTCCACTGGAATAAGCCCTTTCCCGGCACTGTAAATGCGGTGTACTGCCTGCTGCTTTCTTTCAGCGGGATTTGCCAGTAGCCATCCTTCAGGTCCAAGCTGCTTATGTACCGTGCCTCTCTCAGCTGGTCGAGGATATAATTTATTCGAGGCATCGGGTAGGCATCCTTTATTGATTTGGCGTTGATCTGCCTGAAGTCGACGCACAGTCTCCACTTGCCCGTCTTCTTCCTAACCATCACGATGGGAGAACTGTATGGGCTGGTTGAGTGCTCTATGCATCCCATTTGGAGTAGCTCGTCCACCTTCGCATTGATCTCCCCTTGAACTTTCGGATTCTTCGGGTAGTATCGCTGTTTTATTGGCTTGTCGTCCTTCATCGTTATTTGATGCTCTGCCATGTTCGACGTTCCTGTCATGGTTTTAAAACTGGCTAGCTCTGCCTCCAGGAACTTCGCTGTGTCGTCATACTCTGCTTCCTGCTGTACGACTGCTACCGATAGCCTCTCCTCAAACCACCCATTGTGTCGGTTCTTGGCCGGTATTCTCACCTCGTGTCCAGCGCACCTTATCTCGGTTCCGACTTGGGTTAGAAAGTCCCATCCTAACACTAATGAATCCACTACCCCTGGTAGTATCAACAGGTTCATGGTTAGTCGCTTGTTCTCGAATGCGATCTCCACCTCCAGCTGTTCATCGATTCCGCCGCACCTTCCGTCCGCCAACCTAACTTGCCGCCGTTTCCTCGTAATCCTCCCAAGGGCAGCCAGGCTGTCCGCTAGTTCCTTGCTTATAAAGCTCGCTGTTGCCCCGGTGTCGATCGTGGCCATGTACGTGCCTCCCCCAATCGTCACCGCTGCGGACAACTGCTGCTCCTCCTCGATTAGCTTGCCCGTTAGTTTGGAGAGGTAGCATCTTGCGACCCCCGCTCGCCTCTCTGCGGCTGAGGTCGCTGGGCATTTCCCGCCTGCTGGCAGCACTCGACGCTCCTGACACCTACTCTCCCGCACACCCAGCAAAACAGCAGGCGTTGGAGTCGACATCCTCGTGCCCAGTGTCCGTGGCCGCCGCACCTTTGGCAGGCCTCATGGGGATCTGCAATGTGTGTCGTCCCCCGCGGCCCATGTGTTGTGTTTGGCGGTCTCCACACCGTGTTCGCTGATTGTATCTGTTGCTGCTGTGGTGGCGTCCATTGGCCTCCTCGTGGTGCTCCTGTTGCCTGCTGTCGTGGGATTCGTTGCGGCGGTGAAAATTGGTCATTTCTCCGTGTCTCCTGAGTATCTGTCTCCTCGCATCTTCTGCACGTGACCTGCGTTGGTGGTGACGACTTTGCCTTTGAGAACTTGTTTTCTTGGGCGAACGCTTCCCGCTCCTTTTCCAGTTCTTCGTATTCATCGGCTAATAGCATCAACGTGTCCAGGTCCGGCACTTTGTACGCCCTTAAGAAGATCCTTAGGCTTGGGGTGCAGTTTTCCTTTATGATCTTTAAGGTGTCTTTCGCAGAATAGTTTAGTGGCCTCGACATCGTTTGCATGTCGATCATGTAGTCTTTGAATGACTCACTGAAACCCTGCTTCCGTTGCCTGACCTGGTCCGACAGCCTTGTAAAGAAATCTCTCGGCAGAAAATAGAGATGGAAGCTCTCAATGAACTCGGCCCAGGTTTTCCATTGTTTATTGTTGGCGATAAACCACTTCAACGCCCTTCCTTTCAGCAACTCCGGCATTGCTCGGGGGATCATGTCTAGGTCTAAACCGTAGGTGTTGGCGGACCATTCGACTTGTTCCAGGAACTCGAACGGTTTCTCCGCCCCGTCGAACCTGAATGACCACTCGCGGACTTGTTTTGCGACCCTTGCATAATCCTCCTGGCTGTGTCTAGAGGTCAGCACCGTTGTCTTCCTGTCCTGGCTTGACTCTCTCCTGTGGGCCTCCCTTTGCATGTTGTCGACGCTCAGGCTTGCTACTAGGTTATCCCCTTCAGCGTTAGTTAGCGTGATACTCGGGCCGGTTCTGTCGTAATACATGGCTTCCAGCTCCGCCCAGATGTCGGCAAGTTGTGGGTCGTTCTCTGTTTCGGAGTAATACTCCGACAATGTCCTTCTCATGTCCTCTAATCTGCCGTCCAGGACGACATTAAGCCTTTGTGCGACATGGGCGAAGTCCTCCTTCTTAAGGCGGTAAATCCACTTCTTTCCCATTCTGTTTATTTTGCTTTCACCGCTGGGACAATCACGTTTTGGGCGCCAGATGTAACGTGGATTTGTAACGAACTGATTTGTTTGGTTTCTGCTCGCTACGGTATTTGTGCGGCTAGCTCAGTAGATTGTGTGTGTTCGTCCCACCAAATTTATATAAACGTGACCACCCAGTAGTTCAGTGAAAAAGCACAGAATTCTCGGGTTCGGAGTGGGTATAACTGGAGTCGGCTTTATAACTTGCTCGTCTCGCTGTCTCCGACGGTGTGGCTCGTCTCGTCGCTCCTCGAAGATCCTTGACCGCTGATTGCTCCTGACGTGGCTGGTTGTCTTGTCGCTCCTCGAAGATCCTCGACCGCTGATTGCTCCTGACGTCGCTGGCTCGGTGACTGCTCGGCCACGGTTCAGACTCGCTATGGGGTCAGACGTGCGGGCTTAGGGAAGCGTCACCGTTCTCAGACTAGGATGAACAGACTGACGAGCTCTCCAGGATCACTCCTCTCGATACCCGACCGCCTGTCCCTTGCTCTGTCCCGGATGGTCCCACGGGCTTCCGCTCAGATCGTGCGGACAGTCAAGGCAGAACGCCAGGAAGCTGCCTCGCTTTTCACTTCGCTTCCGTACCTCGTGTAAACGAACGTTCCACCCTAGCCTCACCCTTCCGCGTACTGTCCGTGCCGTTTCTGCGGGCTCGATCCTCCTTGCGTGGCCGTTGCGGTGTGGTGTCCTGCTTGCTGGTGGCGATGTCCTGCGAACTACTCCTGACAGGTGGCTGTAGGTCTTGACTTCTGTGCTGTGTTCGAGGGTATACGCCGATCCGGGACTTCTCTCCCTTCTGGCCCGTGACTCTTAGGGTTCTGTTGCGCCGCTCCGGGACTTCTCTCCCTTCTGGCTCGCTACTCTAGGGGTTCCGTTGCGCCGCTCCGGGACTTCTCTCCCTTCTGGCTCGCTACTCTAGGGGTTCTGTTACGCCGCTCCGGGACTTCTCTCCCTTCTGGCTTGCTACTCTCGATTTCAAATCTAAGTCTAGTAGACCCTCCAGGCGTAACGCCAGGACTTCGTCGGCAGGACAGAACAGAACTTAGCCGTGTGGTGCCGCCTTAGACCTCAGCCACCTGTGTCACAGTTCGGAGATTCCTAGTAATCCCAATCCCGAACGTCTCGACGTGACGATCTTGCTCCTCGTAGGCTCCCACGGCGCTGCTTCCGACGACTCGCCCTGGTGTGGCTCCCTCGTAGCTTGCTTGGTTGGATTTCGTTCGACTCCTTGCTCTCGACTGACTGCTCGCTCTTGACTGACTGATTTCGACTGAATGCTCTCGACTGAATGATTGCTCCCGCTGCCAGCGCCCTGCGGGTTTATATAGGGCCTCTGGGAAACCGTTATTTCCCTTTTGCACACGGCCCGCCAAAACTCTCCACATCGGGTGCAAAGTCCATGGTCCCTTTTTGACCCTCTTGTCCTTGACGCACTGCTTCCCGGCGCCGTCCAGCCTGATGCTGCCGTCCCGCTGATCCCGGGGACGCATGCGACATGGTTGTGTGCCGCACCGCTGCTGAGATGTGGCACCCTCTTTCCAAAGTCCAAAGTCCGGCGGCGTCCCGTTACTCCTTTTTGCACACGGCACTCTCGCTCCGCCCGCCAAGTCTCCGCTCTCTCCGTCTCCATTGTTGGTCTCCAAACTCTCTTGGTCTCCGAACCCTCTTGTTCTCCAAACTCTCTCGCTCTCCAAATTCCCTTGTCTCCAAACTCTCTTTCTCTCCAAACTCTCTTTCTCTCCAAACTCTCTTCCTCTCCAAACTCTCACGTTCTCCGTCCTCGATCTCCAAACTCTCTCGTTCTCCGTCCTCGATCTCCAAACTCTCTCGTTCTCCGTCCTCGATCTCCGCCGCGCCGCCACTACGCGAATTCGCCGCGTACCTGGTGAGCGGCCGGCCATCTGCTGCTGGGATTTGTGGGGAGTTATTCAACTCCTCACAGTACAACAAATAGAGATAGCGTAACTATAATAAATAGTAAAAAATAAAAAGCAAATAGTACATAAAGATAGATTAAAACTATTTATTTCAATATCAAGGATAACCATAACTAACATAAAAATACACAAAAAAATAGAAAAACAAATTAAAAACAAGACAAAAAATGTAATAATATTGCCATAAATGATATAATTTTTTCTCAAAGTTTGTAAAATCAATACTAGAAAATAGTTCCATTATATAACGTTATTTTTCAAAAGGAGGGAGATGTAGTATGCACACATATAAAATATATATATCGACCACCAACTGTACCAAAAGTACTAAAAGGGGCCCGCACTGTAACACTTTGTCGCAGTGTTTACCTCACCAGCTGGTCTATTGAACAACGTTTTTCGCGGGCGTTAAGTTCTAATGCCCTTAAAACCGAAATGTCCCAAAAAATTCACAAGACACCCCTTCAAGTCGAAATGCAGCTCACTTTTTGTTATATTTTTAGTCCGTTTATTTCTATAATTGGGTTTCTGAGAACAAATTAAATTTGAACCACGTTCTTGTTTTGAGAAAATTTTCGATTTAACGAAACACAAATTGATTGAATCACCATGAGAACATTTTGAGAACATTTTCAACTCAGTAGAGAACGTCAGTATTCTCTCTGTGTACATTTTACCAGAAGCCGCGAGTGTGAACACTCTTACGGTAAGATAATGGGATGTCTTTCATCATACCGCAAACTGTCAGAGGCCATTACCCGACCTCATGCCCTGATTAGCCCTTTCTGGTCTGTAACTTACGGCGGACACAGGACGCTTCTGACTCAAACGGCGGTATTCAGGAAAATAATAAAGTAAATGCACTGAGTACAAATTGTTATGAGCTGTTCCGCCACGGAGGTGATTAGTTACGACATCGATGAATCGATGGACATACACAAGGACCCGCAAGGCTCTATCTAAATTGGAAAAGCGATCTAGAAAATATTCTGTCGGCATAGACGCCACGTGGGCTTTGACTACACGCTTTTCAATCTGGGTCACCGGCAGATCGGTTCCCTTGCAGCCAAGTGGGTCCACGCCACTAGCTCCTGAAGTGGAACACCACGACTAGCGTAATCAGCTGGATTGTCTTCGGATTAAACGTATGACCAATTGGCTGCCTCTGTGGACTCGGTGATCTTCGTCACGCTGTTGGCAATAAACGTGGTCCAGTGACACGCTGGTTTGGCTAACCTTGCTAGGGCCATGCGTGTCTGGGCCGTGAGCAAGTGCACCATAGTCGTTTTGCTCATATCTAAGCGCACATAGATCGCTGCTCCGTAAGCCTTTTGCGAGGGGACACGGAATCAGTAATGCTTTACGCGGAACTTTGGACGAAAGGAGACCCATCTTGGTACTCTAACCCTAGCTCTGGAGAAAGCTGTTCCACCTTTGGCATATCTCAGTTAGAAGTTTATCGGCCCAACCTCTGTTTTGAAGCCAAATCTTTTCCATAAAGGTTTTGGCGCAAACAAAAAATAGAGCGAGCAAGGCTGCTGGGAAAGCACTTGGCGTTTTGTGGAGGAGGTTTCCGTTGCTAGATATCTTGTACGCTGAGGTTTACGCTGGATCTCGAGGAAGTCTGTTGACAAAAAATGGTCCCTTTGGATATTATCTAATATTTCTTTGTGGTTGAAGGTTGAAAGCCCGCGGAATCTAGAGCACTTTGTAGCTTGCAAATAATGAGCTTTGCGTACTTGGCGGAGTCAGCTGCCGTAAGGACATCGTCTACATACATATGGTTTCGAATGACGCTGCTCGATTTTGGATGGCTGAGCTGCACGTCAGTTAACAGCTGTTGCAGGTCTTCAAAAGTTACCGTCTGTAATTCGAACTCTCGAATGTGCCCTTTGCTGTTGCGGAATAAGATAAGCTGCAAGAATGCTTCGGCCATATATGTAGACGTATAGACGTATCGGAAATTTACCACTTCAGGATCTGGATATTTAGCTCGGACTTTAGGACTGAGCCAGCATGAAGGGTTGCAGGCATTGAATACCACACGCAGCTTGGTGATTGTACTTTTTGGCTTGAGCACGGCATGATGCGGAAGGTAATTATGGGTATGACGGACTTCTATCATGTGATGGAGGTCAATATGCTCTTCAATCCCGGAGTCATATTTGTCTATCAGCTCTCTGTCCCTTTTTACGCATGGCTCGGTTCTTAGCAACTGCGACAATGCGGAGGATCTGGAGTGAAATGGAAGACTTATGACATACCCGCCACATACCTGCCGTTCACATCGGAACACTTTGCCACTTTTACTAACAGATCCTGAACCTCCCAAAATGATGTGAGATGCTTGTCTAGGGACGTGTCAACTGTGTAAGAAATTCGCGTAGAAATCTGATATTTCCTTGGAGCAGGAACGCGTCCATTTAGGGTCCACCCGAAAATGGTTTCTTGACCGAGAGGGCCGCAAATATTCGGCCGGGTGCCGCTTAGGAGAATAAGCCACAATATCTATCTGTGCGCTCTCGTAAAACATTGGATCCGCTAGTGGCAGTTCGGGATGATCCCGTAGAAACTGTTGCGGAATCGGACAATACAGCTAATTGAGAAAGAACATAGGCCGTCGTTTTTATTTGTAAGCCAAGCACGGTCAGAGAACAGATGGAAACCTGACAAAGCTTTTTGGATTCAGCGGTAACTGTCCTTTCAGCTTGATCCTTGTGCTCGGATTAACTGAGTACCTACTTAATTAATTTGAATAACCGCTCAGAAATAAAGGTTGACTTTGATCCTGAATCTATCAGGCCACGAGCCTTATAACTCGACCCCAGGTATTGCGTTGCCAGGCCAGACAGATCTATACCCCGTCGCGAAGAAATTTTGGACTGTCGAGTCCGAAGGCCCGGTAGCGGTCGCAAATGGTCTATTTGGTCTTTATCTGGGTCTCGGCTAAGGATTCGAAGGTGATGGGGAGGAGTTGCCTCTGTTTGTAAGGTGTGATGGCGGCCGCGGCATGTATGCTGATGCTCTTGTGCGAAGCAGTTCAGACACAGCTCTTTATATATGACAACCGCTCGTCGACCGTCATCTGGCGAAATCGTGCACATACATATACGGACCGGATGGTTTTCCTTCTTACAAATCACATCACACAAATTACATTCTTTGTGCTTAGGACTTACCCTTGTCTCGTAAGAATTTATTCTTCGAGGCGCTGCGGTGGGGGCGGATGTTTTAGACAGAGATTGACTCGAACCTGACGGCCGTACGACGTGTGTCTTTGTATTTTCAAGGAAAACTATTAATTTATTCATCAATATTAATGTTGTCCCCTTCAAAGTAATCCGCTTCAGATGCAATACACTTATGCCAACGGTTTTTCCAATCCTCAAAGCACTTCCCACAAGCACTTTTCGGTATAGCCTTGAGCTCTTCATGCGATGCAGTCTTTATCTCTTCAATCGTTCAGTCTCCATCCTTTCATAGGTCTCTTTAGTTTTGGGGACAAGAAAAAGTCACATGTGGCCAAATCCGGTGAATATTGTGGCTGAGGCATTATTGTGGTGTTGTTTTTGGCCAAAAAATCTCTCACAAGCAAAGATGAGTGAGCAGGGGCATTATCGTGATGGAAAAGCCATGAATTGTTTTTCCACAATTCTGGACGTTTCTTTCGTATTGCTTCTCGCACCACGCCATGGTAATCGAAGAATACAGTGATCAAAACTTTGACATTTGATCGAACTTGGCGTGCTTTTTTCGGTCTTGGCTCACCTGGGCTCTTCCATTGTGACGATTGGGCTTTGGTTTCGATATCATAACCATATACCCATGATTCGTCACCAGTTTTTGCCCAAAACGTTTGAAAAAATTTCATGGCACGAGCCAAGCGATATACCGACATCTTCAGCAACTTCTCTGATAGTGATTCGACGATTTTCCAAAAAAAATGTTCTTTACTGCTTGAACGTTTTCATCAGTGGTTGACGTGCTTTGGCGTCCAGAGCGAGGCTCGTCATTGGCATCTTCCCGGCCATCTTGAAAGAGTTTGTACCACTTGTAAACATTTTTTTTACTCAGAACAGTTTCACCGTATGCCACTGTCAACATTTCAAGTGTTTCGGAGCACTTAATTTAATTTTTTACACAAAATTTGATGCAAATCCTTTGATCCATATTTTTCGATAGCAAAAAATCGCTGAGCACGCAAAACAACTTGTTACCTTTACGCCTCTCACAACTAAACAAAAAAGGGGATTCAATTGAAACTTGGTACAGATGTTAGGGAAGAGTGTACCAACATAACAAAACAAAAAAATCGATAATCGAAAATATGTTGCCCGCGAAATTTAAAAAGTCACCTTACTTTTTGAACACACCTCGTACGTCGTCAATGGGCTCTAAGGTCCGGTGACGGTGCGTAAGGAATTCGTTCAGCTCCTTCCACGTTGAAATCTCGGCCTTGCTGCGCAGTTACTGTTTCCCCAAAGATTTCGCGAGCTTAGGAAGTTTGAAAAAGCACACGTACATTAAGAGGCAATCCCAATTTTCGGTTTGAATACCGGACATTTACACTTACAATTACATACAAGGGAATTAAAGAAATACCCCACGAAATATAAAATTTAATTTAAAACGGTTAAACTAACGTTTAAGTTAACTTTACAGAAGGTGTATCATCAATTTTGTGGAAAAAACTGTATTAAGTTTTTAAGTTTTTCTTAATTTTTATGTTAGCTATGAGAAAAAGTTGTTATATTAATTTTTAGTATTATTAATATTGTTGATTTGTTTATATTTTAATTAAGGAGTTTTTGTTTACTAAATTATAAATCGTCTGCTGTCATGAATTAAGTGCATATGTCGGAGAAGGCTCAATTTTTGCATGTTCAAGTTCTGTCTCGCAGCATATTCTGTTCGTCTCGGTGGCGCAACATCAACTAAGCTCGACGCGCACCATTGTAAGCTATTTAACAATTTTGGCAAATCATAATAAGTTAAGAAAAGTATTGTATCATTCAAATGGCACTTAAATTACCTTTCCATTGATGCCAAAATTTAAACGAAGCAAGTTCATGTTACGATTTTACTTAACTTTTGTTTTGTCAAAATACTTATGTATGCCGTCTAGCGTACATGCATGCACAATGGTCAAACTTAACATTCTACGACCTATGTACAAGCAAACAAACGGTCTGAGATCGCTGACCGAATACGACACTGGCCAAATAGCTGAATAAGCATTTGACCGGATGTCGTTGCATAGCCGGCAACCACGACATATTTGCGTGGCCGCTATGAAACGATCTCGTAACCATAAGTTACGGGATTGTCTTGTTTGATTTTATGTTTCAGTTCTTATTCAATTTTGAACAGAGGCACTTCGGCCCTGTTAATAAATAATCATTAAAATAAAACTCCGCCTTTTAATTATACGAAAAGTTTCTAAATTTCAGGCGTAAAAGTCATCGACTATTTTATTGATGAACCCTATCCTATATGAACTATACCCTATCCTACCCTATAAAATTCTCGTAAAAAGTCATGTAAGTGGAGTTCCTTGTAAAAAGGTTTTTTTTAGGTATGCTAAGCAAATCAAACTAATCAAAAAGTTATACTGCTTCATTAAATTTTGCAACTTGAAATTAAAAAACATTTTAAGTAAGAACTGTGTTTATTTCTTTTTGCCACATTGTGTTTACAACAAAAAGTTTTAGCTTTGCGTCACTCGTAATTCGACCCGTTGAATTTTTTGTTGTTTTTGAGCTCAGTCGCCTACTCATGAGTTTGTTTGTTTTCTTTTCCGTACCCATTTAACGTTCGGGCCGTTGAGCTCGCCGTTTTCAAGCTACAGAACCCCTCACCAACATTGCACCGATTCAGAGTCAGACTCTGATAGCCATATTAAAGTTCTTAGGAACAGAATTGTAAAGAGCAAACGTATTCTTGTTGCTTCTTCACCAAACATGGACCCAGAACAACTTAGAACAGTGGCAACGCTTTAGCTGAGCAAGCTGTCGCCCACGACCGTGAGCAGCAAGCATTAATTCAGAGAATTAATGAGTTGTCCAACCAAGTAGCTACAGTTCAAATTACGCCGCCCGTAGTTGAAGAATACAAGGCCGTTGAGATCAGAAACGACATACGCTGTGACGAGCCACTGGATACCGTCAAATGTCTGCAAGAGTTTGCAGGGGCCCAAAGTCGTATGTCTCTTTGAGACAAGCGGCGCTAGCCGCTTACGAAATTTTCAAGCCATATAATGGTAGTTCGCGCCATTATCAGGCAGTAATCATAATTAGGAGTAAAATTCGAGGCCCTGCCGATGCAGTTCTTGCCTCTTTCGCTACAGTTTTGAACGTTGAGGCAATCATAAATCGCCTTGACTTCACATACAGCGACAAGCGCCCAATGCATGTCATTGAACAGGAGCTTGGTACATTGAGGCAGGGCAACATGCCACTGCTTCAATATTATGATGACGTATAGAAAAAGCTCACACTGTTGATAAACAAAGTCAATATGAGTTACGAGTCAGCTCTAGCTGAGGACTTACGTAACAAATTCCGCGACGATGTGGTGCGAGTTTTTGTTTCGGGGCTTAAATGCAACCTCACAGATGTACTTTTTGCTGCGAAACCTAAAGACCTACCTACGGCTTTAGCCCTTGCTCAAGAAATTGAATCAAATCACGAAAGGTACGCTTTCGCGGCTAACTTCGCAAAAAGTTTAGAAAAAAAAAGCCCACAAAGCAGAACAGAAGACTCAAGGGAAAGACCCAAAATCAAACCCGAAGCAGTCCAAGTCCCCACACTTTAAGCAACCGCAGGGTAGCAAGCAAAATGACCAGGCTCAAAGCAAGACAAATAGCTCAGACACGCCGGAGCCAATGGACATAGACCCATCCTCGTCCAAATTTCGGCATCAAACGGCGTTTTCAAGGCCAAGCCCCTCGGGTAATAACTACACCCAAAACCAGAAACGTTCCGCTTCTCAGCGCGCGTCTGGACAAGGTCAGCGACAAAGAGTTGATCATATTACGCCAGACACATCACAGGCACAAACATTTCCCTCTTACAATGAGGCAGCCACGTCAGCCGTCAGCAATATAGACAGCGTCGCAGATTCAGACCAAGATGCGGTCAATTTTTTAGGGGCGAGTCCCTGCTACCGTTCATTCAACGCAAAGTAGCAGGGGTCAGCAAAAAATTTTTAATCGACTCGGGCGCTGCAAAAAGCTACATAAAGCCATTTAAGCAACTAAAATACATTACCCTTGTCGATAAGCCATTCTCAATTTATTCAATCCATGGTTCAAACGAAATAACTAAAAAATGCTTAATACAAATCCCAGCGTTAACCTCAGACAGCAGCAGATATAGATTGCCCCGTCGTGCGTCAAAGCTAAATTCGCACAGATGCTAAAGTTCAGGGTCAATGTCTTTGCTGACCCAGACGAAGCATTACCGTTCAACACTTCGGTTGTATCAACCATACGAACTGAGGACGAGGAACCTATATATTCTAAGCTATGGGTGTGGGCGATTTCGTCGATTCAGAGGTAAGAAACCTCCTTAAAGACAAAATCATACAAAAATCCAAATCACCGTATAATAACCCAATTTGGGTTGTTGACAAAAAAGGTGTAGACGAAACGGGTAACAAGAAGAAGCGTATGGTAATAGATTTCAGAAAACTGAACTCAAAAACCATTGCGGATAAATACCCAATGCCAAACATATCAATGATATTGGCAAACCTTGGACAAGCGAAATATTTCACGACACTAGTCCTGAAGTCAGGCTACCACCAGATAACTCTGCGGAACGTGATCGCGAGAAGACCTCGTTTTCTGTAAATGGAGGCAAGTACGAGTTTTGTAGGCTGCCGTTCGGTCTAAAGAACGCAGGAAGCATCTTCCAAAGAGCCATCGACGATGTGCTCCGTGAAGAAATTGGCAAGACATGCTACGTCTACGTAGATGACGTCATAATCTTCTCAAAAAACGAAAGCGATCATGTCAAACACGTTGACGTGATTTTGAAAAGGTTAAGTGAATCAAACATGAGAGAAATCTAAGTTTTTCAAAACAAGCGTAGAATACCTTGGTTTTATAGTCACCGATCAGGGAGCTAGGACTGATCCCGAGAAAGTAAGGGCCATCCAGCATTACCCTGAGCCAAAAAACCTGTACGAGGTTAGATCCTTCTTAGGTCAGCGCAACGCTTTTGAAAAACTGAGAAATATTCTGGCGTCGGAAGGGATCATGCTAATGTACCCTGATTACAAACAGCCATTCGATCTGACCACCGACGCCTCGGCATACGGTATTGGAGCAGTCCTATCACAGAATGGCCGTCCAGTCACAATGATTTCTAGAACTCTCAAAGACAGAGGCGAACTACGCTACTAAGGAGCGTGAACTCCTAGCAATTGTATGGGCCTAAGCAAAGCTTCGTCAATACATTTACGAAGCAAGAAAAAACAATATCTACACAGACCACCAACCTCTGACCTTTGCAGTTTCCGAGGGTAACCCCAATGCAAAGATAAACCGTTGGAAAGCTTGCATCGACGAGACCGGCGCCCGATTATTCTACAAACCCGGGAAAGAAAACCACGTAGCTGATGCATTGTCACGGCAAAACGTGAATTCCCTTGTAGACAACACTCCAAGCTCTGATGTCGCTACGATACATAGCGAAGCTTCCGCCACTTACACCATCGAGACCACCGATAAGCCAATAAATTGCTTTAGGAATCAGATCGTGATTGAGGAGGTAAGTTACTCTTTAACTAGGAGATTCATATTGTTTCGAGAAAAAACTCGGCATACTCTTCATTTTATTGACAGGGAATCCTTATTTAGGGAAATTAAGGTTGCAGTTAACCCCAAAGTGGTCAACGCGATCCATTGCGACCTCCACACCCTCGCCCAGATTCAAGATGAACTGGTTCGAACATTCCCAGCAACGAAATTCCAACATTGTAGGAAGATAGTCGCCGACATCTTCGACGTCAATGAGAGAAGGGAAATCTTGACGGATGAACATAATCGCGCCCACAGGGCTGCACAAGAGACTATTATTTCCCCAAAATGACAAAGCTCGCGAACGAGATAACATTGAATTGTAAGGTGTGTCGTAGAGCCAAATACGACAGACACCCAAAGAAACAGGAACTAGGCGAAACGCCAATCCCTTCACATACGGGGGAGATGTTACACATAGACATTTTTTCCCCTGATAAGAAATTCTTCCTCACTTGCGTCGACAGCCCATCCCGGCGAGAACCATTGAAGAACTGAAGCCAGCAATTCTTCAATTGATGAATTTCTTCCCAAAGGCTAAGACAATCTACTGTGACAATGAGCCCTCATTGAACTCACAGACAATCTCAACAATGCTGACCAACAGTTTTGGAGTCAACATTGCGAATGCTCCACCGTTGCACAGTGTCTCGAATGGGCCGGTAGAGCGATTTCATAGTACCTTGCTAGAGCTTACTAGGTGTCTAAAAATCGACAGGAAAATAAGTGACACAGTAGAAGTCATTTTGTTGGAGGCAACGGAGTACAATAAGTCAATACACTTTGTTACCAACAGAAGGCCGGTCGATGTAGTTCAGGCGCGTTCAGACGAACCGCAAGATCAGATCCAAAGCAAAATAAGAAACGCTCAAAACGCGCTAGGGAGAGAATGCGTCGCGGCAGAATAGAGTCTTTGAAGTTGGCGAGAAAGTATTAGTTAAGTCCAACAGAAGGCTGGGAAACAAGCTGACGCCATTGTGCGAAGAAAGAGCGGTAGAAGCGGACCTGGGGACCACGGTCCTAATTAAGGGGAGGGTGGTCCATAAAGACAACATAAAATGACCCCCTTTCTTCTCCCTTTTTTTTAGCCACTAGGCATTTATATTTGCCACTAGGCCTCTACTTTTTTGGCCACTTGGCACGCTAGTATTAGTTAGTAATAGTTTTGTCAGCCACTAGGCGCATTTATGTTTAGCCACCTTGGCATAAGTTTCTTTCAATCTTCCATTTGGGGCTGGGTAACCTCTCTTAGAAAAAAAAAAAAACTAAAGTAAAAATAAAACACACATTTCACCCTACAGGTTTGAAATCATACTTGTCTTTTCTTTGTCGCTGGCTTCGGCGCACATCACAGACTACTCGCACGCCAAGTACATCCCCATCATAGATGGGCAAGTCCTGGTTTGGGAAGAGTATGCTTATGTAAAACATTCCGCGAACCTGTCGGAGTACGAACGAGTTGTAGAAGAGACAGTCAAGCTCATGGACGTTTTTCCACAGTCTCACATGAAGAAGCTCCTGGTCGTAGATACGGTGCATCTGCAGGACTTGCTAGAGGCCTTGGGTACGCACCACACTTCGCGAGAAGCATAGACTTCCTAGGGTCCATACTAAGGGTTGTGGCAGGTACACCTGATGCAGGTGATTTAGAAAGGACTTGGTTCACAGAGATGCAACTGATAAATTCCAACAATAGACAAATACAAATAAATACTAGAGTTCAGGACAAAATTAATAAACTAACCAAATTTTAAAAGTAACTCAAAATTCACAAATCGACACAAGTCACCTGTATGAAACTTTGTTGGCTAGAAATAGAATGTTGTCAATGGAGTTGCAAAATTTAATGTTGGCTATTTCACTTGCGAAAGCTAACATAGTTAACCCTAACATTTTAGATCACGCAGACTTAAAATCAATTTGGTTAGAGGAACCCACCAACACCCCGATAGGTGACCTTATGTCTGTCTCGTCCGTAAAAGTTCTTCAGTCCCCTAACTCATTGCACCCCAAAGTCAAATTTTCCTGTAGAAAAATAACTATTTACCCTGTCGCCCTGTTAATAAATAATCATTAAAATAAAACTCCGCCTTTTAATTATACGAAAAGTTTCTAAATTTCAGGCGAAAAAGTCATCGACTATTTTATTGATATAAATCAAATTAAATAATTTACATATGTATACCTTTTCAAGTGGGACACGCTTCCTTCCGTCTGTTACATACTTTTTCCCAAATTACTCTATGAGTATGGTCTGCCCAATACATACATACGTTGCTAAATATGTAGATCAAAAAGTGTTTAAGTTTAAATTGTTAAGCATTTAAGTTTCAAGCAAAAAGTGTTTATTTAAGTTTAAATTGTTAAGCATTTAAGTTTCAAGCAAAAGTATTGATAAAGATGCCATCATTCTTAGTTACTTTAATTTAGAGAAAAGGTTGTGAGCAACGCAATGATCTAATTCAGCAACGTAGTCAAATAATTCCTCCATGCATGTTTCTGTCGTCTTGGATCGCCCATTCACTCGATCATTGCATTCTTGGTATTTATTGTACAAGGATTCAATATGGCCTTTAGATTGACATTTTTCCTGTTGTGTAAAACCATGTAATGTTTTTCGCATAAAGCAATTTATATTTCTTACTCTTAGAGCTGCTTGAGGGTCCACTAACTCTTCTCCGTCGTCGGCTCTAAGAACGGGAAGTGAGAACCAGTTTCGAAAGGCCATTATTAAAGCTGTAATCAAAACTTATTCGTATCCGTTAAATAATTAAATAACACAATATCAATAAAGGACAAAATAAAACAATTGAAGGTAAAATTATGTTTTTAAATAATTATGTATATATAACCTTTAATTATATGACTGTGATGCAATCACAATTAAATTTATTGAACGACTGATTTGCAAAGTTACCAGACTAATATTTAAATTTCCCTTGTAACACCCTATTTCCATAGAACGATGTGGAGCGTTCACAAAAATAGTTATGTAGCTAAGTTTGGCTTGCTTAAGTCTCGTGAGCTAGCCATAGCAGTGAACGAGAGGCAATAGGTGGTTAACTTTTTTCGTTGGTAGCGCAGTACACAAATGTAAGGAAATACCAGAAAAAAAGCAAGTTTAACGAGTGAATTTCAAGACACTCCGTTAGCCGCGGTCTAAAGAAAAAGAAATTTAATTTTCGGCTTTGCTCGAGCAGAAGTTTGGAAACCAAAATTTAAAAATGAAAGGACAAATACAAAACGCCGCTTGACAGTAAGGCCATCCTACATGCATTGCGTGTGAACTTTGAAAACATATGTAACACTACAAAAAATTCTGAAAGTGATGCACTGAAGATGACCTTGTCCAAGAGAATTTTGGTAACGTTGTTCTTATACAACTTATATATTTAGCAGAAGCCACAATTACAGGTTCTCCGAAAGTTTTTTAATGGAAAATCGCTGAAATCCACCACCACTAGTTATATCGCAGCCCTAGCATGCAATCCTTTAGGCAATTGTATGGGGACCATTTTGGGCATTTTTGACTATCTTTTTTTAAGCAACAATTATCTTGTATAAATAATTTCCATTTTGGTTCAAAAGACTAAAGGGCCAGTCATTTGGAAAAAAAATGTCTTCTCAAATTGAAAGCAATTGATAAGTGGCAATCCGTTCAAAGTCGTGCGTTCCCACTCTTTGGTGAGGCAAGTTGTATCCACTTTCTACCGTTTCTTTCTAGCACGCGTATTTTTATACCCTTTCAGCAAAAGGGTATACTAGATTCGTCGGAAGGTATTTAACATGCAAAAGGAAGCGTTTCCGACCCTATAAAGTATATATATTCTTGATCAGGATCACAAGCCAAGTCGATCTAGCGAAAGACTGGAGCGCCTGCATCTTTAATGCTAAAAACAAAATTTTAACTGAAATGTATTGTTCTCGTCAATATCTATTGCCTGCCACGCCCACACTGTAGCCCAAAAAACGCCCAAAACTGTGCCGGCCACAATTTTCATATTACAAAATTTTTTCCCCGAAATGTATTAGTCTTATTAATACCTATCGATTGACCTAAAAAAAATTTTGACATATATATGGCCACAATGCGTAAATCTGTCTGCCGCCTACATTACCATTAATTACGCATAGGTGGCGCTATACAATATCTCTTTGCTGCTTAAATATCTCCTTTTATCCTTCGCTCCCTTAAGCAGAGTAACGGGTATCTGAAAGTCGAGGCACTCGACTATAGGGTTCTACCTTGTTTATGGTATAAAAAAATAAATAAAAAAAGCTCCATTACCAATATGCCAACATGGGTCTTGAGGGGGTGGTGCAATTGTTCCGCTGTTGCTATAGTCGTCAAGCATGCTGGCAATGGCTCCAATGGCCTTTATTTCTCTCTATAGGAGCCAGCGAGTACTCCAGCTTCGAATTAGCTGCCAAATAGCTGTTGGTGGTCAAGAGTAGTGGTTCCCCAATGGTTCAATTGTAATATTACAACGACATGCTAGATGTCCATGTAGGGGGCGAAGTCACACTGGTTATGCTCCTTCTCAATGTGCTTTTAAATTTGGATTATTTCCATGTAGTGTAGGCGGCCTTTTTAACCTACACTGACCTCCTGAAACCGTGTTAGGCGTTGTTTTTGTGTTTCTCTTTCCATTTTTTAATTTTTATTTCCATATCGCTGCTCCACGAGCACAGCTAAATAGTGCTAATAAGCGGAATCAAAAATTGGAAAATTGAAGAAAAAATACAAAACTTGATCAACCGGAAGCAATACCACATCAGGGCGAATCCGCAGAATAGTGGCAGTCCTGGAGATAGTTCTATCGAGAATCCCATTAGAAGGAGCAATACCACAGGGATTTTCGCTACCTAAAGTAAGTTCTGGCCATAAAAGTTTTGGTTCCGTTATAATTCATAATTTTTTAGCGGAAACACCAATACTTCGATCTCCGCCGTGTTCACCATTGGTAGAACACTAGACTCCATCACCACCAGCTACCTACCAGCCAATGTGAAGCTGGAGGACTTCTTTAAAGGAATATTATTATTACACCCCCTGAGGGACACATGAATAAGCCATTACTAGCCTATGCCAGGATGCTGGTCTTTCTGCGGTATTAGCGGTACAACTCCTCCAAGGCCCAGGCTGACATATTAGAGATGGAGAAGCATTCGCGACACTAGAATAAAATACTTATTAAACAAAAAAAATTCATTTCCATTTATTGTTATTCCTCTATGCACCAACAGACTTTTTTTTCGCGGCTTGGTAGTGAGATCATGCTACTTGGTTTGCGGCTGAAATGCTTTAATGCATACCCTCTGTCTGAACAGATTACAAAAGTCCATCCATTGCAATCGGAAGGGGCTATAAGAGATGGCTGGATAATACTCTGTTGGAAAGGGCTATAAATACATTCATAAAATTATCGATGTAATTTTATGTGGTAAAAATCAACTTGTCGATATTCGTGGTAAGCTTATGCACATTTACTTTGATTTTTGCCAGAAAAAATGTACTATTGACAATTTGTTAAAAGCAATAAAGAAGTTTTTCCAGAACTCCGTTATGAAAAGCTTCATAAATAAACCACGAATGATATTTAATGTTTTTGTTACGTACATGCTTTCGTCACCAAAATTTAATAAATTTTAAAATGTCCGATAGACTTACGCAGTTACAAGACACTGTTAATCAGGTAATTCCACAAATATTTATAAGTAACTGCAATATGTCAACGTTTAAATGTTCATTGCAGCAAGCAGAGCACTTTTGCAACGCGATTGGCGTTATTCAGCAAACATCTTTTCCTAGTAAATTTACAAATTTCGACCGCACTGGATCTCAAACTCCCAACCCATCTCAGCCGCAAGAGGACTATGCCCAGCTATTTGCCCAGTTAATTGCTCGATGTGCCAAAGATATTGACACATTAATAGAGTCATTACCAAATGAAGACAGTTCCATTGAACTGCAAAATTCTAGCCTCAAGAAACTTGAGATTGAAAATCAAGAAACTGCACAAGAACTTGAAGAAGTGGTACAAAAGGGCGAGCTATTGCTTGAAAAAATGCAGTCTGCATTGGAGAACATTGCTCAAGCCCAATTAGATATGCAAATAACTCTTAAAACAAATTAAAAATTTCCGCCAAAGTTAAAAATTCCCTGCTTTTATTTAATAATCTTGCTACAAAATAAATAAGAGTACCGAAATAATATAAAAAAGAGGCATCATACGAATAACTCATTATTATTACGTCGCTTTGGTTCAGTGGTCTACTTAATGAATACACATTCTATATTTTTTACATTTGGCACGCAAAATAAAATCAAAAAAACTCAGCAATGGCATATTGAATTGCAGCGTGCCAAATGTAAAATTATAGAAAGTGTATTTATTTAGTAGATCATATATTACATTTTCGCAGAAGTTAATATCAGAACTTTTGATTGTTGAAGGTGCGGTCGTCACTTCAGGTCAGGTTAAAAACCTCGTTAAGTTGTTTTTCTTTTATATTTAAACAAATCATTTTAGATAAGTGTACACATTTACATAGTCTTTCGAAAAACCTTTCTAAAGACGTATAGCACATACTTAGCTATTTATACCGTTTTCTTGCCACTAGATAGTTTTTTGAAAAGTGGTAGAACTAATGTTTCTTATATTGAGCTGTTTAGAATTCGTCTAGAATTTTCAAGACTCTAAAATAACGTTAATAAAAAGATAAAATTTTCAATTTGAGAGTACCCCTAAAATCTTGTCTAGCGTATTTCTTTTGAACGGAGCATCCGGTTTTCACAGTTGAGGGGTTATACGACGCGTATTTGGATTGAGAATACATCTAGGTTGATAACGGGAGGTAATTATCCCCACTGGCCCCAACAGATCAAATTATCCGAATTTTAACTTTTACACTTTGACCACTTTTTCTCCCACCCCAGTTGATTTTTTAAAGTCTTCGTGTATCACTCGAAAAATCGGATGATAACTGTAAATTTTCATTTCTTCGTGTATATATAGTAGTCGCCTTGCGCGCTTCGTCACTACGTGGCCGTACACAGTGATAATATTGGGAATATCTCACTTTTTATTTTTAAGACTTTCGAAATCATTTTAATAAAAATCGAATAAAACATATAGCTGTGAAATAAACGGCCAGAGAAATAAAGAAACATTTCTTTTAATACAACTGAAGCTAGCAAAAATCTTTAAAATAGTGTTACTAATGTTGAATTTTTTTATAACTACAATGGTATATAATTTTTGGCTTGCCGAAGTTAGCTTCTTTTCTTGTTGTCCATGGACTCGACACATTGTTCAATTAATCGGCACTGCAATGACTCTCGAAAGCCAACGCGATATGAAACGGCTGGGTCGCGCCCAGATATTAGCTGCAGTTTTATTCATCCATTACTAGTCGAAATATTTCTATCAGCTATTTTTGTACTCTTTCATCACTGTTAAGCTGTTTAAGCTGTTAAAAGCAAATTGAATTGAAAAAACTAAACATTTGTCATTACGCAGTTTTTTATCAAAAGCACAGTCTACCTTTACGATACAAATTGTCACGCAGGACCGCTCGCGCTGGTCGGCTTGTACCGGCAGACAATTTTTGTTGAATGCACAACCCGAGTGCAGTAGTGTCGTCCTACGATGCACGCACTGTTTCCAAAACAAGCCAGAACGCTGGAGTCGAAAGCCTCGACCCTCAGATACCCGTTACTCTGCATAAGGGAGCAAAAGGGAAATGTAGATACATAAGCAGCAAAGCGATATTGTAAAGCGACGTCTAACTATTGTATATATTATATAGTAATTGCAATGTGGCCGCCCCAGTTTTTGGCGGTTGAAAGGTAAATGTAAACATTTTGTTGGCTCAACTATTGGTATCGACGAGACCAATACATTTCAGTTAACATTTTTTTTCTAGCATAACAGATGCCTGAACACATAAAGTTGTACTCAAACTGAATTTTTATTACTAAAGAAGTCAAATATATATATATAATTCTTTAATATAATGGGCTGATTGTTGAGACAGTATATCAGTCTATCTTAGACAAGAACGCTACAGTCTTTCGCGGATTGTGGGTGTAAGAGTGGGCGTGGCACCGTGCATAAACTTGGCCAGCGCAGGAAACCCTGGAATCTACATGCCAAGCGATACTTCCCAATCTTTTGTAGTTTCCGAGATCTCAGCGTTCATCAGCGATCATGAATATATATACTTTATTGTGTGGGAAACGCTTCCTTCTGCCTGTCACATACTTACCTACAAATCCAGTCTACCTTTTTAGTTTAATAAAAATATATGTGTTTATTTACCACCTGTGTGTGGCAGCTGTCAAATCAGGCAAACATCCTTCCTGAAGTCTATAAAAACTGCCTTGCTTAAGAAGGACTAAATACAAAACGTTTTTGGCGAGTGATTATATCGCAGTACAGCAGCAAACATTCAACCAGGAACCATTATCGTCATCAATCCGGCCCCGGAGAACCAAGAAAGACGTATACAAACGATCAGTTCATTATCTTCCATTTCTACCCTTTGATTGAAGTCGTGTAACTTTTAACGCCGGGTATGTTTGATCTTTTAATTGTATATTTTGATAAATAAGATTTGAATGTAACAGAATAAAATTGATAAAATGATAAATTGACACAGATTCCAACATGTCATTGTATGCTTCGCTTATGCTGGCTACCACTGATGTACAGTGTACAAGTCATGATACAACAATACAATAATATTCAATTTACAGTGCAGTTATATACCTTTTGACCTGCCCCTTCTTTTCCCCAGGAGCTCCTCAGAATTAGGTGACCCAACACGCACGCATCGCGTGGGTCCATTTGAGGGCCATGTTTCCATGCGAGCTCTACCAGCATAACTTTCCGCGGTCCCTCTAGCCTTTTCCTAGCAACAGATCCTCTGCTTTGACCGCGTAAATATTAAAGACAGAGGCCGAGTTTTGGTCTTGAAGGCGGAGGAAGGATAGACCGGTTAGGAGGAACATGAATATAAATTATTGTACTCACCATGTTCATTAAATGTTTGTAAATCCCACAATGTGTGGCTAAGTTGTGCCAGTGGAGGAGATGGCACCAGCATAGTCACGAGGAGGGGCGCCGTTCAACCGAGAATGGGTAGTGCCTAGCAGCATCTAAAGGGAGGGAGGGAGCGCTTGGCTAAGTCATCAATAGCTTCCAAGTAAAACCCATTTTTCTGTCAATATTTGTAAATATCTTTATCTTTGTTTACGTTTTTGTTCTTAGAGATGACCGATAATGATGTGAGACAGCGGAGTTTTCGATATTTTATGTTGCGAGCTGTGGCATTAGGGATACTCCGCCCTCGGAAAGGTTGTTGCAGTTCGGAACATCGCCCAATTTAAACCCAAAAGAACCCAAGCCAGCCGAGGTCTTTAACTGGCGGCTATCACAACGGATGATAGATAGTTCAGTTGACGAACGGCTAGGCGGTGACGGTAGAATAGGGGTTTTGGAGAAAAAACAGGACGAGTTAGGTCGGAAGCCCACCGGTGAGGGTCAGTTTCATTAGGAAAATTTAAAAGGGTGTTCGGCAAGCAAGGCGTTTGAAATTGAGGAAGATTTTTTTTATTCTTATTTATTTTCGTTACTAGTCGGCGATCACTGGGGCTCAGGAGCAACTTCAGGTTCTGGACCAGAAAAGTCCCCAAAAGCTGAACCTAGAACGGGATAAAGTGGCGGAGTCAGCGATGAAAGCAGCTTTGGCGCAAGAGGCCCAAACCTATCGCGCATCTCAGGAGATGGGAGTTGGCCAAGCTTTGAGGCAAAAAATTAAGAACGGCTTTATGGACATGATGAAGTTGCTGAATTACGTCCTTAGGCCAGAAATCAGTTGACAGCAGCCGCTCCAGGAGAGCGCAAGTAGCCAAGCATCGATTGTGCTCACTCCGTCGTGTCCAGAAGGCGGCGCAAAGATCGGCGGAATTGCCGCCCAGGCAGCGACCTCGACCGCCGGTGAATGACTCCCTGGGGATTCCAGAGCCAGGAACCAGTACCTTCCGGAGGATGGGTGAGGAGTGACCGCACGGCCGTGGCGCATCGAGAACCGAAGGACGGCCGTTTTCCGTTCGAGCCGCGGCTGTACGCGCTACACCCGAGTGGACCGCTGGAACATCTCTTTCGGCGACGTGGACGACCGCCATTCCGTAGACGATTCTGTGGAACTTCCACGTCTTCCTACCCGGCAGAGGGAAGAAGTGGTATTGGTTGCACGTACGTCGAGAGCTCGTGAAAGCGCTGGGACTTACCGTCCAACAGTAATTTTCCGTTCTCCGGACGGGTTGTGGCGAGGATCGATCCATTATCGAACGCGTGGAGCTGCCTGTGAAGTACCAAGGCGTAAGTAAGCCGGTCACCTTTTACCCTTAACGGGAAAACTGCGTTCTTCGGAGTCGACTTCTGGCGGACGTTTGAACTAGCTCCAACCGTTGTAGAGAGCCGGTGGCGAAAGACTTCAAGGAAGCTCAAATAATCCATGGAGCACTACGGCGATCAGAAAGATGAGGAGGTAAGGGAGAAACCCGAGACCTGGAGCCTTTCTGCGGAGGAAAAGCTGGCATTAGATATGATCAAGGAAGGGTTCCTTACCTTTGACAGGGATGGCCATAAAGGATGCATACATAGATCAGACCTATAGACGGAGGTGGACTGCTGCGGATGGATCCTGGGCGAGTTTTGCCAATTCAGAAGATGCCTTACCCGAAATCCATTAAGGCGGTACAAGCACAGCGGAATGGTATCGACGGTTCGTCAAGAACTTTCCTACGCTGGCCGCACCACTCTCCGAGTCCTTGAAGAAGGCTGTTAACACAAAGTTCGTCCTAAGTTTCAGCGCCACACAGGCAGTGGTTGACCTGAAGCTGGCCTTGATGAGCGCCCCAGTCCTGGTTCATGCGGATTTCAAGAAACATTTCTACATCCAGTGCGACGCATCCCACTTAGGCGTCGGAGCGGTATTGATTCAGCTCGTCGGAGACGATCAGCTTATCGCATTCTTCTCGACCAAGATGAACAAGCACCAGGTGAAATACTCGGTCACGGAGAAGGAGTGTCTGGCGGCCATTCTAGTCATTCGGAAGTTCAGGCCGTATGTGGAAGGGATGCCGTTCACTTGTAACACTGATCACGCCAGCCTAAATTGGTTGATGACGAAGAAGGATCTGTTGGGCAAAGGCAAGGCAAAGGCAGCGAGCATCATCGAGGAGATCCTGCTAGATCCAACGGATTTACTAGGATTTGAGACGACCTAATTTGCTGGGGAGGATTACACGGAATTAATGCAAGAAGTGAAGTCCAACAGGGAGCCCTTCCCGGACCTCAAGGTGGCGGACTAATCTTCATGCGCATGAGTAATTCAAAAATGGACGTGGAATTGGATGCATCCGAATGAATGCTGTGGATCTCGCGAAGCCTGATGCACTGTCTAATGGAGCGTGCTTATTCAGACCCCAATGATGGCCATGGTGGGATGACGAAGACCTTGGAGATCTTGCCAGGTGCATGAAGAGTCCAAAGCGCCGAGCTTCAGGATACAGGTCGGAGTCTGAAGAAGGTAGAGACGGAAAGGCCATTCCAGAAGCTGTACATTGGTGTTCTGGGCAAGTATCCGAGGTCCAAGAGTAGGCACTTCTTTATGTACACCTTCTTAAAGGGGATGAAGGAGGCGACGCGTCGAAAGTAGTGAATTTCATGGTAAATGAGGTATTTTACAAGTTGGGATGCACATCTGCCGGAGATTGAGGTGGCCATCCGAAACACTGTCCACTCAGCCACAGGAGAAGCGCCGTTCTTGACCGTATTTGGCATTCACATATTCCTCAACGGTTCCAGCTACAAGTTAGCCAGACGACTCAAGTCACTGGTCGACCATGAAATGGCTGGAATGCAGACCAAAGACAAGCTTCGAGTAATCCACGCCAAGGTGCAGAAACAACTGAAGGGGGCATACGAGATAAGCCGGCAACGCTACGATAAGCGTGCTTCTCGCCAAGCCAGGCCAAGAAGTTTTCCTCCGTAACTTCGTGCTGAGCGATTTCAGCAAATCCTTTAACGCCAAGTTTGCTCGCAATTTCTCAAAGGGCAGGGTGGTCAAAGCCGTCGGCGGCAATGGATACTTGCTCGAAGACCTCCAAGACCGCAGTCTGGGATATTGATAGATATTGGTATAGTCGCAGCCATGTTGGCAAACCAGGCAGATGCAGCTGTAAGTTCCAAGATAAGTTTTGTGCTTAAAATTAAAAAAAAGTGAATGAATAGGGCAACCGGGGTCCCGACACAAAAGGCCCCGGGCGTAAAGTAAATAACTGGGAGTTTCACTACATTCTTGGGAGTTCTACTACAATACTCTACTAGCCACGATTTGGATGCCAGCCACCGGTGCTACGCACAGAGGCCAGAACGCTCTTCGCACATCCACGCCGATTACGTCCAGCATTTCTCGGTGAGTCCGTTCCGGACTACAACGTCCACCACACCTTGGGATCTCCCGGTCCTCGCATCGCGACTATATACGTCCAACACGCCAGCCAGCAGTGGCTGAAAAATTAAAACAGTTAAGGCAAACGATCAGTAAATCATCTTCCATTTCTACCCTTTGATTGAAGTGCAACTTTTCAACTCCGGAGATGTTTGATCTTTTAATTATATATTTTGATAAATAAGATTTGAATGTAACAACAGAATAAAATTGATAAAATGAAGTGCGCACAGAAAAAAGGAAGCCCCAAAGCTAGAGCTTTTCAAACAGATTCCAACATGTCATTGTATGTTTCGCTTATGCTGGCTACCACTGATGTACAGTGTACAAGTCAGGATACAACAGTCGATTTTAACTTAATTTGTTAAATAATATTCAGGGAGTAGTGACGGGGGAGTCAGCTGAGTAGGAATGTCGAAAATAGAGCGGGAGGCTGTTCCGCGAACATTTCCGAGGTATTTCTCCTGATCACGGGTTTACCAGTGAACCAGTGATGGCATCTTGGCCGAATGCAAGATTTGCATCACTGGAGACACTGAAGAAAATCGTTGATAATTTCTGTGATCAAGTGGTTTTTAAGGTTGTATTTTTTTTATATAGTAATTTAAAATGATTTTTGTTAGGATGTTGGGTTCTGTGTTTTTCTTCCCGTCCTTGACTTCTAATTTTATTTCGGTATATATACTTAATTGCGTAGCTGTGGCCCGTGACAACCCCAAGGTTATCTGAACTTAAGATAAAAAGCGAGGACGGGAAAGAAAACCCAAAAGAACCCAAGCCAGCCGAGGTCTTTAACTGGCGGCTATCACAACGGATGATAGATAGTTCAGTTGACGAACGGCTAGGCGGTGACGGTAGAATAGGGGTTTTGGAGAAAAAACAGGACGAGTTAGGTCGGAAGCCCACCGGTGAGGGTCAGTTTCATTAGGAAAATTTAAAAGGGTGTTCGGCAAGCAAGGCGTTTGAAATTGAGGAAGATTTGTTTTATTCTTATTTATTTTCGTTACTAGTCGGCGATCACTGGGGCTCAGGAGCAACTTCAGGTTCTGGACCAGAAAAGTCCCCAAAAGCTGAACCTAGAACGGGATAAAGTGGCGGAGTCAGCGATGAAAGCAGCTTTGGCGCAAGAGGCCCAAACCTATCGCGCATCTCAGGAGATGGGAGTTGGCCAAGCTTTGAGGCAAAAAATTAAGAACGGCTTTATGGACATGATGAAGTAGCTGAATTACGTCCTTAGGCCAGTAATCAGTTGACAGCAGCCGCTCCAGGAGAGCGCAAGTAGCCAAGCATCGATTGTGCTCACTCCGTCGTGTCCAGAAGGCGGCGCAAAGATCGGCGGAATTGCCGCCCAGGCAGCGACCTCGACCGCCGGTGAATGACTCCCTGGGGATTCCAGAGCCAGGAACCGAAGTACCTTCCGGAGGATGGGTGAGGAGTGACCGCACGGCCGTGGCGCATCGAGAACCGACGGACGGCCGTTTTCCGTTCGAGACGCGGCTGTACGCGCTACATCCGAGTGGACCGCTGGAACATCTCTTTCGGCGACGTGGACGACCGCCATTCCGTAGACGATTCTGTGGAACTTCCACGTCTTCCTACCCGGCAGAGCGAAGAAGTGGTATTGGTTGCACGTACGTCGAGAGCTCGTGAAAGCGCTGGGACTTACCGTCCAACAGTAATTTTCCGTTCTCCGGACGGCTTGTGGCGGGGATCGATCCATTATCGGACGCGTGGAGCTGCCTGTGAAGTACCAAGGCGTAGGTAAGCCGGTCACCTTTTACCCTTAACGGGAAAACTGCGTTCTTCGGAGTCGACTTCTGGTGGACGTTTGAACTAGCTCCAATCGTTGTAGGGTAGCCGGTGGCGAGAGACTTCAAGGAAGCTTAAATAATCCATGGAGCACTACGGCGATCAGAAAGATGAGGAGGTAAGGGAGAAACCCGAGACCTGGAGCCTTTCTGCGGAGGAAAAGCTGGCATTAGATATGATCAAGGAAGGGTTCCTTACCTTTGACAGGGATGGCCATTAAGGATGCATGCATAGATCAGACTTATAGATGGAGGTGGACTGCTGCGGATGGATCCTGGGCGAGTTTTGCCAATTCAGAAGATGCCTTACCCGAAATCCATGAAGGCGGTACAAGCACAGCGGAATGGTATCGACGGTTCGTCAAGAACTTTCCTACGCTGGCCGCACCACTCTCCGAGTCCTTGAAGAAGGCTGTTAACACAAAGTTCGTCCTAAGTTTCAGCGCCACACAGGCAGTGGATGACCTGAAGCTGGCCTTGATGAGCGCGCCAGTCCTGGTTCATGCGGATTTCAAGAAACATTTCTACATCCAGTGCGACGCATCCCACTTAGGCGTCGGAGCGGTATTGATTCAGCTCGTCGGAGACGATCAGCTTATCGCATTCTTCTCGACCAAGATGAACAAGCACCAGGTGAAATACTCGGTCACGGAGAAGGAGTGTCTGGCGGCCATTCTAGTCATTCGGAAGTTCAGGCCGTATGTGGAAGGGATGCCGTTCACTTGTAACACTGATCACGCCAGCCTAAATTGGTTGATGACGAAGAAGGATCTGTTGGGCAAAGGCAAGGCAAAGGCAGCGAGCATCATCGAGGAGATCCTGCTAGATCCAACGGATTTACTAGGATTCGAGACGACCTAATTTGCTGGGGAGGATTACACGAAATTAATGCAAGAAGTGAAGTCCAACAGGGAGCCCTTCCCGGACCTCAAGGTGGCGGACTAATCTTCATGCGCATGAGTAATCCAAAAATGGACGTGGAATTGGATGCATCCGAATGAATGCCGTGGATCTCGCGAAGCCTGATGCACTGTCTAATGGAGCGTGCTTATTCAGACCCCAATGATGGCCATGGTGGGATGACGAAGACCTTGGAGATCTTGCCAGGTGCATGAAGAGTCCAAAGCGCCGAGCTTCAGGATACAGGTCGGAGTCTGAAGAAGGTAGAGACGGAAAGGCCATTCCAGAAGCTGTACATTGGTTCTCTGGGCAAGTATCCGAGGTCCAAGAGTAGGCACTTCTTTATGTACACCTTCTTAAAGGGGATGAAGGAGGCGACGCGTCGAAAGAAGTGAATTTCATGGTAAATGAGGTATTTTACAAGTTGGGATGCACATCTGCCGGAGATTGAGGTGGCCATCCGAAACACTGTCCACTCAGCCACAGGAGAAGCGCCGTTCTTGACCGTATTTGGCATTCACATATTCCTCAACGGTTCCAGCTACAAGTTAGCCAGACGACTCAAGTCACTGGTCGACCATGAAATGGCTGGAATGCAGACCAAAGACAAGCTTCGAGTAATCCACGCCAAGGTGCAGAAACAACTGAAGGGGGCATACGAGATAAGCCGGCAACGCTACGATAAGCGTGCTTCTCGCCAAGCCAGGCCAAGAAGTTTTCCTCCGTAACTTCGTGCTGAGCGATTTCAGCAAATCCTTTAACGCCAAGATTGCTCGCAATTTCTCAAAGGGCAGGGTGGTCAAAGCCGTCGGCGGCAATGGATACTTGCTCGAAGACCTCCAAGACCGCAGTCTGGGATATTGATAGATATTGGTATAGTCGCAGCCATGTTGGCAAACCAGGCAGATGCAGCTGTAAGTTCCAAGATAAGTTTTGTGCTTAAAATTAAAAAAAAGTGAATGAATAGGGCAACCGGGGTCCCGACACAAAAGGCCCCGGGCGTAAAGTAAATAACTGGGAGTTTCACTACATTCTTGGGAGTTCTACTACAATACTCTACTAGCCACGATTTGGATGCCAGCCACCGGTGCTACGCACAGAGGCCAGAACGCTCTTCCCACATCCACGCCGATTACGTCCAGCATTTCTCGGTGAATCCGTTCCGGACTACAACGTCCACCACACCTTGGGATCTCCCGGTCCTCGCATCGCGACTATATACGTCCAACACGCCAGCCAGCAGTGGCTGAAAAATTAAAACAGTTAAAGCAAACGATCAGTAAATCATCTTCCATTTCTACCCTTTGATTGAAGTGCAACTTTTCAACTCCGGAGATGTTTGATCTTTTAATTATATATTTTGATAAATAAGATTTGAATGTAACAACAGAATAAAATTGATAAAATGAAGTGCGCACAGAAAAAAGGAAGCCCCAAAGCTAGAGCTTTTCAAACAGATTCCAACATGTCATTGTATGTTTCGCTTATGCTGGCTACCACTGATGTACAGTGTACAAGTCAGGATACAACAGTCGATTTTAACTTAATTTGTTAAATAATATTCAGGGAGTAGTGACGGGGGAGTCAGCTGAGTAGGAATGTCGAAAATAGAGCGGGAGGCTGTTCCGCGAACATTTCCGAGGTATTTCTCCTGATCACGGGTTTACCAGTGAACCAGTGATGGCATCTTGGCCGAATGCAAGATTTGCATCACTGGAGACACTGAAGAAAATCGTTGATAATTTCTGTGATCAAGTGGTTTTTAAGGTTGTATTTTTTTTATATAGTAATTTAAAATGATTTTTGTTAGGATGTTGGGTTCTGTGTTTTTCTTCCCGTCCTTGACTTCTAATTTTATTTCGGTATATATACTTAATTGCGTAGCTGTGGCCCGTGACAACCCCAAGGTTATCTGAACTTAAGATAAAAAGCGAGGACGGGAAAGAAAACCCAAAAGAACCCAAGCCAGCCGAGGTCTTTAACTGGCGGCTATCACAACGGATGATAGATAGTTCAGTTGACGAACGGCTAGGCGGTGACGGTAGAATAGGGGTTTTGGAGAAAAAACAGGACGAGTTAGGTCGGAAGCCCACCGGTGAGGGTCAGTTTCATTAGGAAAATTTAAAAGGGTGTTCGGCAAGCAAGGCGTTTGAAATTGAGGAAGATTTGTTTTATTCTTATTTATTTTCGTTACTAGTCGGCGATCACTGGGGCTCAGGAGCAACTTCAGGTTCTGGACCAGAAAAGTCCCCAAAAGCTGAACCTAGAACGGGATAAAGTGGCGGAGTCAGCGATGAAAGCAGCTTTGGCGCAAGAGGCCCAAACCTATCGCGCATCTCAGGAGATGGGAGTTGGCCAAGCTTTGAGGCAAAAAATTAAGAACGGCTTTATGGACATGATGAAGTTGCTGAATTACGTCCTTAGGCCAGTAATCAGTTGACAGCAGCCGCTCCAGGAGAGCGCAAGTAGCCAAGCATCGATTGTGCTCACTCCGTCGTGTCCAGAAGGCGGCGCAAAGATCGGCGGAATTGCCGCCCAGGCAGCGACCTCGACCGCCGGTGAATGACTCCCTGGGGATTCCAGAGCCAGGAACCGAAGTACCTTCCGGAGGATGGGTGAGGAGTGACCGCACGGCCGTGGCGCATCGAGAACCGAAGGACGGCCGTTTTCCGTTCGAGCCGCGGCTGTACGCGCTACATCCGAGTGGACCGCTGGAACATCTCTTTCGGCGACGTGGACGACCGCCATTCCGTAGACGATTCTGTGGAACTTCCACGTCTTCCTACCCGGCAGAGCGAAGAAGTGGTATTGGTTGCACGTACGTCGAGAGCTCGTGAAAGCGCTGGGACTTACCGTCCAACAGTAATTTTCCGTTCTCCGGACGGCTTGTGGCGGGGATCGATCCATTATCGGACGCGTGGAGCTGCCTGTGAAGTTCCAAGGCGTAAGTAAGCCGGTCACCTTTTACCCTTAACGGGAAAACTGCGTTCTTCGGAGTATACTTCTGGTGGACGTTTGAACTAGCTCCAACCGTTGTAGGGTAGCCGGTGGCGAGAGACTTCAAGGAAGCTCAAATAATCCATGGAGCACTACGGCGATCAGAAAGATGAGGAGGTAAGGGAGAAACCCGAGACCTGGAGCCTTTCTGCGGAGGAAAAGCTGGCATTAGATATGATCAAGGAAGGGTTCCTTACCTTTGACAGGGATGGCCATTAAGGATGCATACATAGATCAGACTTATAGATGGAGGTGGACTGCTGCGGATGGATCCTGGGCGAGTTTTGCCAATTCAGAAGATGCCTTACCCGAAATCCATGAAGGCGGTACAAGCACAGCGGAATGGTATCGACGGTTCGTCAAGAACTTTCCTACGCTGGCCGCACCACTCTCCGAGTCCTTGAAGAAGGCTGTTAACACAAAGTTCGTCCTAAGTTTCAGCGCCACACAGGCAGTGGATGACCTGAAGCTGGCCTTGATGAGCGCGCCAGTCCTGGTTCATGCGGATTTCAAGAAACATTTCTACATCCAGTGCGACGCATCCCACTTACGCGTCGGAGCGGTATTGATTCAGCTCGTCGGAGACGATCAGCTTATCGCGTTCTTCTCGACCAAGATGAACAAGCACCAGGTGAAATACTCGGTCACGGAGAAGGAGTGTCTGGCGGCCATTCTAGTCATTCGGAAGTTCAGGCCGTATGTGGAAGGGATGCCGTTCACTTGTAACACTGATCACGCCAGCCTAAATTGGTTGATGACGAAGAAGGATCTGTTGGGCAAAGGCAAGGCAAAGGCAGCGAGCATCATCGAGGAGATCCTGCTAGATCCAACGGATTTACTAGGATTTGAGACGACCTAATTTGCTGGGGAGGATTACACGGAATTAATGCAAGAAGTGAAGTCCAACAGGGAGCCCTTCCCGGACCTCAAGGTGGCGGACTAATCTTCATGCGCATGAGTAATTCAAAAATGGACGTGGAATTGGATGCATCCGAATGAATGCTGTGGATCTCGCGAAGCCTGATGCACTGTCTAATGGAGCGTGCTTATTCAGACCCCAATGATGGCCATGGTGGGATGACGAAGACCTTGGAGATCTTGCCAGGTGCATGAAGAGTCCAAAGCGCCGAGCTTCAGGATACAGGTCGGAGTCTGAAGAAGGTAGAGACGGAAAGGCCATTCCAGAAGCTGTACATTGGTTCTCTGGGCAAGTATCCGAGGTCCAAGAGTAGGCACTTCTTTATGTACACCTTCTTAAAGGGGATGAAGGAGGCGACGCGTCGAAAGAAGTGAATTTCATGGTAAATGAGGTATTTTACAAGTTGGGATGCACATCTGCCGGAGATTGAGGTGGCCATCCGAAACACTGTCCACTCAGCCACAGGAGAAGCGCCGTTCTTGACCGTATTTGGCATTCACATATTCCTCAACGGTTCCAGCTACAAGTTAGCCAGACGACTCAAGTCACTGGTCGACCATGAAATGGCTGGAATGCAGACCAAAGACAAGCTTCGAGTAATCCACGCCAAGGTGCAGAAACAACTGAAGGGGGCATACGAGATAAGCCGGCAACGCTACGATAAGCGTGCTTCTCGCCAAGCCAGGCCAAGAAGTTTTCCTCCGTAACTTCGTGCTGAGCGATTTCAGCAAATCCTTTAACGCCAAGATTGCTCGCAATTTCTCAAAGGGCAGGGTGGTCAAAGCCGTCGGCGGCAATGGATACTTGCTCGAAGACCTCCAAGACCGCAGTCTGGGATATTGATAGATATTGGTATAGTCGCTGTAAGTTCCAAGATAAGTTTTGTGCTTAAAATTAAAAAAAAGTGAATGAATAGGGCAACCGGGGTCCCGACACAAAAGGCCCCGGGCGTAAAGTAAATAACTGGGAGTTTCACTACATTCTTGGGAGTTCTACTACAATACTCTACTAGCCACGATTTGGATGCCAGCCACCGGTGCTACGCACAGAGGCCAGAACGCTCTTCCCACATCCACGCCGATTACGTCCAGCATTTCTCGGTGAATCCGTTCCGGACTACAACGTCCACCACACCTTGGGATCTCCCGGTCCTCGCATCGCGACTATATACGTCCAACACGCCAGCCAGCAGTGGCTGAAAAATTAAAACAGTTAAAGCAAACGATCAGTAAATCATCTTCCATTTCTACCCTTTGATTGAAGTGCAACTTTTCAACTCCGGAGATGTTTGATCTTTTAATTATATATTTTGATAAATAAGATTTGAATGTAACAACAGAATAAAATTGATAAAATGAAGTGCGCACAGAAAAAAGGAAGCCCCAAAGCTAGAGCTTTTCAAACAGATTCCAACATGTCATTGTATGTTTCGCTTATGCTGGCTACCACTGATGTACAGTGTACAAGTCAGGATACAACAGTCGATTTTAACTTAATTTGTTAAATAATATTCAGGGAGTAGTGACGGGGGAGTCAGCTGAGTAGGAATGTCGAAAATAGAGCGGGAGGCTGTTCCGCGAACATTTCCGAGGTATTTCTCCTGATCACGGGTTTACCAGTGAACCAGTGATGGCATCTTGGCCGAATGCAAGATTTGCATCACTGGAGACACTGAAGAAAATCGTTGATAATTTCTGTGATCAAGTGGTTTTTAAGGTTGTATTTTTTTTATATAGTAATTTAAAATGATTTTTGTTAGGATGTTGGGTTCTGTGTTTTTCTTCCCGTCCTTGACTTCTAATTTTATTTCGGTATATATACTTAATTGCGTAGCTGTGGCCCGTGACAACCCCAAGGTTATCTGAACTTAAGATAAAAAGCGAGGACGGGAAAGAAAACCCAAAAGAACCCAAGCCAGCCGAGGTCTTTAACTGGCGGCTATCACAACGGATGATAGATAGTTCAGTTGACGAACGGCTAGGCGGTGACGGTAGAATAGGGGTTTTGGAGAAAAAACAGGACGAGTTAGGTCGGAAGCCCACCGGTGAGGGTCAGTTTCATTAGGAAAATTTAAAAGGGTGTTCGGCAAGCAAGGCGTTTGAAATTGAGGAAGATTTGTTTTATTCTTATTTATTTTCGTTACTAGTCGGCGATCACTGGGGCTCAGGAGCAACTTCAGGTTCTGGACCAGAAAAGTCCCCAAAAGCTGAACCTAGAACGGGATAAAGTGGCGGAGTCAGCGATGAAAGCAGCTTTGGCGCAAGAGGCCCAAACCTATCGCGCATCTCAGGAGATGGGAGTTGGCCAAGCTTTGAGGCAAAAAATTAAGAACGGCTTTATGGACATGATGAAGTTGCTGAATTACGTCCTTAGGCCAGTAATCAGTTGACAGCAGCCGCTCCAGGAGAGCGCAAGTAGCCAAGCATCGATTGTGCTCACTCCGTCGTGTCCAGAAGGCGGCGCAAAGATCGGCGGAATTGCCGCCCAGGCAGCGACCTCGACCGCCGGTGAATGACTCCCTGGGGATTCCAGAGCCAGGAACCGAAGTACCTTCCGGAGGATGGGTGAGGAGTGACCGCACGGCCGTGGCGCATCGAGAACCGAAGGACGGCCGTTTTCCGTTCGAGCCGCGGCTGTACGCGCTACATCCGAGTGGACCGCTGGAACATCTCTTTCGGCGACGTGGACGACCGCCATTCCGTAGACGATTCTGTGGAACTTCCACGTCTTCCTACCCGGCAGAGCGAAGAAGTGGTATTGGTTGCACGTACGTCGAGAGCTCGTGAAAGCGCTGGGACTTACCGTCCAACAGTAATTTTCCGTTCTCCGGACGGCTTGTGGCGGGGATCGATCCATTATCGGACGCGTGGAGCTGCCTGTAAAGTACCAAGGCGTAAGTAAGCCGGTCACCTTTTACCCTTAACGGGAAAACTGCGTTCTTCGGAGTATACTTCTGGTGGACGTTTGAACTAGCTCCAACCGTTGTAGGGTAGCCGGTGGCGAGAGACTTCAAGGAAGCTCAAATAATCCATGGAGCACTACGGCGATCAGAAAGATGAGGAGGTAAGGGAGAAACCCGAGACCTGGAGCCTTTCTGCGGAGGAAAAGCTGGCATTAGATATGATCAAGGAAGGGTTCCTTACCTTTGACAGGGATGGCCATTAAGGATGCATGCATAGATCAGACTTATAGATGGAGGTGGACTGCTGCGGATGGATCCTGGGCGAGTTTTGCCAATTCAGAAGATGCCTTACCCGAAATCCATGAAGGCGGTACAAGCACAGCGGAATGGTATCGACGGTTCGTCAAGAACTTTCCTACGCTGGCCGCACCACTCTCCGAGTCCTTGAAGAAGGCTGTTAACACAAAGTTCGTCCTAAGTTTCAGCGCCACACAGGCAGTGGATGACCTGAAGCTGGCCTTGATGAGCGCGCCAGTCCTGGCTCATGCGGATTTCAAGAAACATTTCTACATCCAGTGCGACGCATCCCACTTACGCGTCGGAGCGGTATTGATTCAGCTCGTCGGAGACGATCAGCTTATCGCGTTCTTCTCGACCAAGATGAACAAGCACCAGGTGAAATACTCGGTCACGGAGAAGGAGTGTCTGGCGGCCATTCTAGTCATTCGGAAGTTCAGGCCGTATGTGGAAGGGATGCCGTTCACTTGTAACACTGATCACGCCAGCCTAAATTGGTTGATGACGAAGAAGGATCTGTTGGGCAAAGGCAAGGCAAAGGCAGCGAGCATCATCGAGGAGATCCTGCTAGATCCAACGGATTTACTAGGATTTGAGACGACCTAATTTGCTGGGGAGGATTACACGGAATTAATGCAAGAAGTGAAGTCCAACAGGGAGCCTTTCCGGACCTCAAGGTGGCGGACTAATCTTCATGCGCATGAGTAATCCAAAAATGGACGTGGAATTGGATGCATCCGAATGAATGCTGTGGATCTCGCGAAGCCTGATGCACTGTCTAATGGAGCGTGCTTATTCAGACCCCAATGATGGCCATGGTGGGATGACGAAGACCTTGGAGATCTTGCCAGGTGCATGAAGAGTCCAAAGCGCCGAGCTTCAGGATACAGGTCGGAGTCTGAAGAAGGTAGAGACGGAAAGGCCATTCCAGAAGCTGTACATTGGTTCTCTGGGCAAGTATCCGAGGTCCAAGAGTAGGCACTTCTTTATGTACACCTTCTTAAAGGGGATGAAGGAGGCGACGCGTCGAAAGAAGTGAATTTCATGGTAAATGAGGTATTTTACAAGTTGGGATGCACATCTGCCGGAGATTGAGGTGGCCATCCGAAACACTGTCCACTCAGCCACAGGAGAAGCGCCGTTCTTGACCGTATTTGGCATTCACATATTCCTCAACGGTTCCAGCTACAAGTTAGCCAGACGACTCAAGTCACTGGTCGACCATGAAATGGCTCGAATGCAGACCAAAGACAAGCTTCGAGTAATCCACGCCAAGGTGCAGAAACAACTGAAGGGGGCATACGAGATAAGCCGGCAACGCTACGATAAGCGTGCTTCTCGCCAAGCCAGGCCAAGAAGTTTTCCTCCGTAACTTCGTGCTGAGCGATTTCAGCAAATCCTTTAACGCCAAGATTGCTCGCAATTTCTCAAAGGGCAGGGTGGTCAAAGCCGTCGGCGGCAATGGATACTTGCTCGAAGACCTCCAAGACCGCAGTCTGGGATATTGATAGATATTGGTATAGTCGCAGCCATGTTGGCAAACCAGGCAGATGCAGCTGTAAGTTCCAAGATAAGTTTTGTGCTTAAAATTAAAAAAAAGTGAATGAATAGGGCAACCGGGGTCCCGACACAAAAGGCCCCGGGCGTAAAGTAAATAACTGGGAGTTTCACTACATTCTTGGGAGTTCTACTACAATACTCTACTAGCCACGATTTGGATGCCAGCCACCGGTGCTACGCACAGAGGCCAGAACGCTCTTCGCACATCCACGCCGATTACGTCCAGCATTTCTCGGTGAGTCCGTTCCGGACTACAACGTCCACCACACCTTGGGATCTCCCGGTCCTCGCATCGCGACTATATACGTCCAACACGCCAGCCAGCAGTGGCTGAAAAATTAAAACAGTTAAAGCAAACGATCAGTAAATCATCTTCCATTTCTACCCTTTGATTGAAGTGCAACTTTTCAACTCCGGAGATGTTTGATCTTTTAATTATATATTTTGATAAATAAGATTTGAATGTAACAACAGAATAAAATTGATAAAATGAAGTGCGCACAGAAAAAAGGAAGCCCCAAAGCTAGAGCTTTTCAAACAGATTCCAACATGTCATTGTATGTTTCGCTTATGCTGGCTACCACTGATGTACAGTGTACAAGTCAGGATACAACAGTCGATTTTAACTTAATTTGTTAAATAATATTCAGGGAGTAGTGACGGGGGAGTCAGCTGAGTAGGAATGTCGAAAATAGAGCGGGAGGCTGTTCCGCGAACATTTCCGAGGTATTTCTCCTGATCACGGGTTTACCAGTGAACCAGTGATGGCATCTTGGCCGAATGCAAGATTTGCATCACTGGAGACACTAAAGAAAATCGTTGATAATTTCTGTGATCAAGTGGTTTTTAAGGTTGTATTTTTTTTATATAGTAATTTAAAATGATTTTTGTTAGGATGTTGGGTTCTGTGTTTTTCTTCCCGTCCTTGACTTCTAATTTTATTTCGGTATATATACTTAATTGCGTAGCTGTGGCCCGTGACAACCCCAAGGTTATCTGAACTTAAGATAAAAAGCGAGGACGGGAAAGAAAACCCAAAAGAACCCAAGCCAGCCGAGGTCTTTAACTGGCGGCTATCACAACGGATGATAGATAGTTCAGTTGACGAACGGCTAGGCGGTGACGGTAGAATAGGGGTTTTGGAGAAAAAACAGGACGAGTTAGGTCGGAAGCCCACCGGTGAGGGTCAGTTTCATTAGGAAAATTTAAAAGGGTGTTCGGCAAGCAAGGCGTTTGAAATTGAGGAAGATTTGTTTTATTCTTATTTATTTTCGTTACTAGTCGGCGATCACTGGGGCTCAGGAGCAACTTCAGGTTCTGGACCAGAAAAGTCCCCAAAAGCTGAACCTAGAACGGGATAAAGTGGCGGAGTCAGCGATGAAAGCAGCTTTGGCGCAAGAGGCCCAAACCTATCGCGCATCTCAGGAGATGGGAGTTGGCCAAGCTTTGAGGCAAAAAATTAAGAACGGCTTTATGGACATGATGAAGTTGCTGAATTACGTCCTTAGGCCAGTAATCAGTTGACAGCAGCCGCTCCAGGAGAGCGCAAGTAGCCAAGCATCGATTGTGCTCACTCCGTAGTGTCCAGAAGGCGGCGCAAAGATCGGCGGAATTGCCGCCCAGGCAGCGACCTCGACCGCCCGTGAATGACTCCCTGGGGATTCCAGAGCCAGGAACCGAAGTACCTTCCGGAGGATGGGTGAGGAGTGACCGCACGGCCGTGGCGCATCGAGAACCGACGGACGGCCGTTTTCCGTTCGAGCCGCGGCTGTACGCGCTACATCCGAGTGGACCGCTGGAACATCTCTTTCGGCGACGTGGACGACCGCCATTCCGTAGACGATTCTGTGGAACTTCCACGTCTTCCTACCCGGCAGAGCGAAGAAGTGGTATTGGTTGCACGTACGTCGAGAGCTCGTGAAAGCGCTGGGACTTACCGTCCAACAGTAATTTTCCGTTCTCCGGACGGCTTGTGGCGGGGATCGATCCATTATCGGACGCGTGGAGCTGCCTGTGAAGTACCAAGGCGTAAGTAAGCCGGTCACCTTTTACCCTTAACGGGAAAACTGCGTTCTTCGGAGTATACTTCTGGTGGACGTTTGAACTAGCTCCAACCGTTGTAGGGTAGCCGGTGGCGAGAGACTTCAAGGAAGCTCAAATAATCCATGGAGCACTACGGCGATCAGAAAGATGAGGAGGTAAGGGAGAAACCCGAGACCTGGAGCCTTTCTGCGGAGGAAAAGCTGGCATTAGATATGATCAAGGAAGGGTTCCTTACCTTTGACAGGGATGGCCATTAAGGATGCATGCATAGATCAGACTTATAGATGGAGGTGGACTGCTGCAGATGGATCCTGGGCGAGTTTTGCCAATTCAGAAGATGCCTTACCCGAAATCCATGAAGGCGGTACAAGCACAGCGGAATGGTATCGACGGTTCGTCAAGAACTTTCCTACGCTGGCCGCACCACTCTCCGAGTCCTTGAAGAAGGCTGTTAACACAAAGTTCGTCCTAAGTTTCAGCGCCACACAGGCAGTGGATGACCTGAAGCTGGCCTTGATGAGCGCGCCAGTCCTGGTTCATGCGGATTTCAAGAAACATTTCTACATCCAGTGCGACGCATCCCACTTAGGCGTCGGAGCGGTATTGATTCAGCTCGTCGGAGACGATCAGCTTATCGCGTTCTTCTCGACCAAGATGAACAAGCACCAGGTGAAATACTCGGTCACGGAGAAGGAGTGTCTGGCGGCCATTCTAGTCATTCGGAAGTTCAGGCCGTATGTGGAAGGGATGCCGTTCACTTGTAACACTGATCACGCCAGCCTAAATTGGTTGATGACGAAGAAGGATCTGTTGGGCAAAGGCAAGGCAAAGGCAGCGAGCATCATCGAGGAGATCCTGTTAGATCCAACGGATTTACTAGGATTCGAGACGACCTAATTTGCTGGGGAGGATTACACGGAATTAATGCAAGAAGTGAAGTCCAACAGGGAGCCCTTCCCGGACCTCAAGGTGGCGGACTAATCTTCATGCGCATGAGTAATCCAAAAATGGACGTGGAATTGGAAGCATCTCGCAAAGCCTGATGCACTGTCTAATGGAGCGTGCTTATTCAGACCCCAATGATGGCCATGGTGGGATGACGAAGACCTTGGAGATCTTGCCAGGTGCATGAAGAGTCCAAAGCGCCGAACTTCAGGATACAGGTCGGAGTCTGAAGAAGGTAGAGACGGAAAGGCCATTCCAGAAGCTGTACATTGGTTTTCTGGGCAAGTATCCGAGGTCCAAGAGTAGGCACTTCTTTATGTACACCTTCTTAAAGGGGATGAAGGAGGCGACGCGTCGAAAGTAGTGAATTTCATGGTAAATGAGGTATTTTACAAGTTGGGATGCACATCTGCCGGAGATTGAGGTGGCCATCCGAAACACTGTCCACTCAGCCACAGGAGAAGCGCCGTTCTTGACCGTATTTGGCATTCACATATTCCTCAACGGTTCCAGCTACAAGTTAGCCAGACGACTCAAGTCACTGGTCGACCATGAAATGGCTGGAATGGAAAGACAAGCTTCGAGTAATCCACGCCAAGGTGCAGAAACAACTGAAGGGGGCATACGAGATAAGCCGGCAACGCTACGATAAGCGTGCTTCTCGCCAATGGATACTTGCTCGAAGACCTCCAAGACCGCAGTCTGGGATATTGATAGATATTGGTATAGTCGCAGCCATGTTGGCAAACCAGGCAGATGCAGCTGTAAGTTCCAAGATAAGTTTTGTGCTTAAAATTAAATAAAAGTGAATGAAAGTATAGTTATCATATTTATTATTAATCATTCATAGGGCATCCGGGGTCCCGACACAAAATGCCTCTGGCGTAAAGAAAATATCTGGGAGTTTCACTACATTCTTGGGAGTTCTACTACAATACTCTACTAGCCACGATTTGGATGCCAGCCAACTAAGATTTGAATGTAACAACAGAATAAAACTGATAAAATGAAGTGCGCACAGAAAAAAGGAAGCCCCAAAGCTAGAGCTTGTCAAACAGATTCCAACATGTCATTGTATGTTTCGCTTATGCTGGCTACCACTGATGTACAGTGTACAAGTCAGGATACAACAGTCGATTTTAACTTAATTTGTTAAATAATATTCAGGAAGTAGTGACGGGGGAGTCAGCTGAGTAGAAATGACGAAAATAGAGCGGGAGGCTGTTCCGCGAACATTTCCGAGGTATTTCTCCTGATCACGGGTTTACCAGTGAACCAGTGATGGCATCTTGGCCGAATGCAAGATTTGCATCACTGGAGACACTGAAGACGATCGGTGATAATTTCTGTGATCAAGTGGTTTTAAAAGTTGTATATTTTTTTTTATATAGTAATTTAAAATGATTTTTGTTAGGATGTTGGGTTCTGAGTTTTTCTTCCCGTCCTTGACTTCTAATTTTATTTCGGTATATATACTTAATTGGGTAGCTGTGGCCCGTGACAACCCCAAGGTTATCTGATAAAAAGCGAGGACGGGAAAGAAAACCCAAAAGAACCCAAGCCAGCCGAGGTCTTTAACTGGCGGCTATCACAACGGATGATAGATAGTTCAGTTGACGAATGGCTAGGCGGTGACGGTAGAATAGGGGTTTTGGAGAAAAAACAGGACGAGTTAGGTCGGAAGCCCACCGGTGAGGGTCAGTTTCATTAGGAAAATTTAAAAGGGTGTTCGGCAAGCAAGGCGTTTGAAATTGAGGAAGATTTGTTTTATTCTTATTTATTTTCGTTACTAGTCGGCGATCACTGGGGCTCAGGAGCAACTTCAGGTTCTGGACCAGAAAAGTCCCCAAAAGCTGAACCTAGAACGGGATAAAGTGGCGGAGTCAGCGATGAAAGCAGCTTTGGCGCAAGAGGCCCAAACCTATCGCGCATCTCAGGAGATGGGAGTTGGCCAAGCTTTGAGGCAAAAAATTAAGAACGGCTTTATGGACATGATGAAGTTGCTGAATTACGTCCTTAGGCCAGTAATCAGTTGACAGCAGCCGCTCCAGGAGAGCGCAAGTAGCCAAGCATCGATTGTGCTCACTCCGTAGTGTCCAGAAGGCGGCGCAAAGATCGGCGGAATTGCCGCCCAGGCAGCGACCTCGACCGCCGGTGAATGACTCCCTGGGGATTCCAGAGCCAGGAACCGAAGTACCTTCCGGAGGATGGGTGAGGAGTGACCGCACGGCCGTGGCGCATCGAGAACCGACGGACGGCCGTTTTCCGTTCGAGCCGCGGCTGTACGCGCTACATCCGAGTGGACCGCTGGAACATCTCTTTCGGCGACGTGGAAGACCGCCATTCCGTAGACGATTCTGTGGAACTTCCACGTCTTCCTACCCGGCAGAGCGAAGAAGTGGTATTGGTTGCACGTACGTCGAGAGCTCGTGAAAGCGCTGGGACTTACCGTCCAACAGTAATTTTCCGTTCTCCGGACGGCTTGTGGCGGGGATCGATCCATTATCGGACGCGTGGAGCTGCCTGTGAAGTACCAAGGCGTAAGTAAGCCGGTCACCTTTTACCCTTAACGGGAAAACTGCGTTCTTCGGAGTATACTTCTGGTGGACGTTTGAACTAGCTCCAACCGTTGTAGGGTAGCCGGTGGCGAGAGACTTCAAGGAAGCTCAAATAATCCATGGAGCACTACGGCGATCAGAAAGATGAGGAGGTAAGGGAGAAACCCGAGACCTGGAGCCTTTCTGCGGAGGAAAAGCTGGCATTAGATATGATCAACGAAGGGTTCCTTACCTTTGACAGGGATGGCCATTAAGGATGCATGCATAGATCAGACTTATAGATGGAGGTGGACTGCTGCGGATGGATCCTGGGCGAGTTTTGCCAATTCAAAAGATGCCTTACCCGAAATCCATGAAGGCGGTACAAGCACAGCGGAATGGTATCGACGGTTCGTCAAGAACTTTCCTACGCTGGCCGCACCACTCTCCGAGTCCTTGAAGAAGGCTGTTAACACAAAGTTCGTCCTAAGTTTCAGCGCCACACAGGCAGTGGATGACCTGAAGCTGGCCTTGATGAGCGCGCCAGTCCTGGTTCATGCGGATTTCAAGAAACATTTCTACATCCAGTGCGACGCATCCCACTTAGGCGTCGGAGCGGTATTGATTCAGCTCGTCGGAGACGATCAGCTTATCGCGTTCTTCTCGACCAAGATGAACAAGCACCAGGTGAAATACTCGGTCACGGAGAAGGAGTGTCTGGCGGCCATTCTAGTCATTCGGAAGTTCAGGCCGTATGTGGAAGGGAGGCCGTTCACTTGTAACACTGATCACGCCAGCCTAAATTGGTTGATGACGAAGAAGGATCTGTTGGGCAAAGGCAAGGCAAAGGCAGCGAGCATCATCGAGGAGATCCTGTTAGATCCAACGGATTTACTAGGATTCGAGACGACCTAATTTGCTGGGGAGGATTACACGGAATTAATGCAAGAAGTGAAGTCCAACAGGGAGCCCTTCCCGGACCTCAAGGTGGCGGACTAATCTTCATGCGCATGAGTAATCCAAAAATGGACGTGGAATTGGAAGCATCTCGCAAAGCCTGATGCACTGTCTAATGGAGCGTGCTTATTCAGACCCCAATGATGGCCATGGTGGGATGACGAAGACCTTGGAGATCTTGCCAGGTGCATGAAGAGTCCAAAGCGCCGAACTTCAGGATACAGGTCGGAGTCTGAAGAAGGTAGAGACGGAAAGGCCATTCCAGAAGCTGTACATTGGTTTTCTGGGCAAGTATCCGAGGTCCAAGAGTAGGCACTTCTTTATGTACACCTTCTTAAAGGGGATGAAGGAGGCGACGCGTCGAAAGTAGTGAATTTCATGGTAAATGAGGTATTTTACAAGTTGGGATGCACATCTGCCGGAGATTGAGGTGGCCATCCGAAACACTGTCCACTCAGCCACAGGAGAAGCGCCGTTCTTGACCGTATTTGGCATTCACATATTCCTCAACGGTTCCAGCTACAAGTTAGCCAGACGACTCAAGTCACTGGTCGACCATGAAATGGCTGGAATGGAAAGACAAGCTTCGAGTAATCCACGCCAAGGTGCAGAAACAACTGAAGGGGGCATACGAGATAAGCCGGCAACGCTACGATAAGCGTGCTTCTCGCCAATGGATACTTGCTCGAAGACCTCCAAGACCGCAGTCTGGGATATTGATAGATATTGGTATAGTCGCAGCCATGTTGGCAAACCAGGCAGATGCAGCTGTAAGTTCCAAGATTAGTTTTGTGCTTAAAATTAAATAAAAGTGAATGAAAGTATAGTTATCATATTTATTATTAATCATTCATAGGGCAACCGGGGTCCCGACACAAAATGCCTCTGGCGTAAAGAAAATATCTGGGAGTTTCACTACATTCTTGGGAGTTCTACTACAATACTCTACTAGCCACGATTTGGATGCCAGCCAACTAAGATTTGAATGTAACAACAGAATAAAACTGATAAAATGAAGTGCGCACAGAAAAAAGGAAGCCCCAAAGCTAGAGCTTGTCAAACAGATTCCAACATGTCATTGTATGTTTCGCTTATGCTGGCTACCACTGATGTACAGTGTACAAGTCAGGATACAACAGTCGATTTTAACTTAATTTGTTAAATAATATTCAGGAAGTAGTGACGGGGGAGTCAGCTGAGTAGGAATGACGAAAATAGAGCGGGAGGCTGTTCCGCGAACATTTCCGAGGTATTTCTCCTGATCACGGGTTTACCAGTGAACCAGTGATGGCATCTTGGCCGAATGCAAGATTTGCATCACTGGAGACACTGAAGACGATCGGTGATAATTTCTGTGATCAAGTGGTTTTAAAAGTTGTATATTTTTTTTTATATAGTAATTTAAAATGATTTTTGTTAGGATGTTGGGTTCTGAGTTTTTCTTCCCGTCCTTGACTTCTAATTTTATTTCGGTATATATACTTAATTGGGTAGCTGTGGCCCGTGACAACCCCAAGGTTATCTGAACATAAGATAAAAAGCGAGGACGGGAAAGAAAACCCAAAAGAACCCAAGCCAGCCGAGGTCTTTAACTGGCGGCTATCACAACGGATGATAGATAGTTCAGTTGACGAACGGCTAGGCGGTGACGGTAGAATAGGGGTTTTGGAGAAAAAACAGGACGAGTTAGGTCGGAAGCCCACCGGTGAGGGTCAGTTTCATTAGGAAAATTTAAAAGGGTGTTCGGCAAGCAAGGCGTTTGAAATTGAGGAAGATTTGTTTTATTCTTATTTATTTTCGTTACTAGTCGGCGATCACTGGGGCTCAGGAGCAACTTCAGGTTCTGGACCAGAAAAGTCCCCAAAAGCTGAACCTAGAACGGGATAAAGTGGCGGAGTCAGCGATGAAAGCAGCTTTGGCGCAAGAGGCCCAAACCTATCGCGCATCTCAGGAGATGGGAGTTGGCCAAGCTTTGAGGCAAAAAATTAAGAACGGCTTTATGGACATGATGAAGTTGCTGAATTACGTCCTTAGGCCAGTAATCAGTTGACAGCAGCCGCTCCAGGAGAGCGCAAGTAGCCAAGCATCGATTGTGCTCACTCCGTAGTGTCCAGAAGGCGGCGCAAAGATCGGCGGAATTGCCGCCCAGGCAGCGACCTCGACCGCCGGTGAATGACTCCCTGGGGATTCCAGAGCCAGGAACCGAAGTACCTTCCGGAGGATGGGTGAGGAGTGACCGCACGGCCGTGGCGCATCGAGAACCGACGGACGGCCGTTTTCCGTTCGAGCCGCGGCTGTACGCGCTACATCCGAGTGGACCGCTGGAACATCTCTTTCGGCGACGTGGACGACCGCCATTCCGTAGACGATTCTGTGGAACTTCCACGTCTTCCTACCCGGCAGAGCGAAGAAGTGGTATTGGTTGCACGTACGTCGAGAGCTCGTGAAAGCGCTGGGACTTACCGTCCAACAGTAATTTTCCGTTCTCCGGACGGCTTGTGGCGGGGATCGATCCATTATCGGACGCGTGGAGCTGCCTGTGAAGTACCAAGGCGTAAGTAAGCCGGTCACCTTTTACCCTTAACGGGAAAACTGCGTTCTTCGGAGTATACTTCTGGTGGACGTTTGAACTAGCTCCAACCGTTGTAGGGTAGCCGGTGGCGAGAGACTTCAAGGAAGCTCAAATAATCCATGGAGCACTACGGCGATCAGAAAGATGAGGAGGTAAGGGAGAAACCCGAGACCTGGAGCCTTTCTGCGGAGGAAAAGCTGGCATTAGATATGATCAAGGAAGGGTTTCTTACCTTTGACAGGGATGGCCATTAAGGATGCATGCATAGATCAGACTTATAGATGGAGGTGGACTGCTGCGGATGGATCCTGGGCGAGTTTTGCCAATTCAGAAGATGCCTTACCCGAAATCCATGAAGGCGGTACAAGCACAGCGGAATGGTATCGACGGTTCGTCAAGAACTTTCCTACGCTGGCCGCACCACTCTCCGAGTCCTTGAAGAAGGCTGTTAACACAAAGTTCGTCCTAAGTTTCAGCGCCACACAGGCAGTGGATAACCTGAAGCTGGCCTTGATGAGCGCGCCAGTCCTGGTTCATGCGGATTTCAAGAAACATTTCTACATCCAGTGCGACGCATCCCACTTAGGCGTCGGAGCGGTATTGATTCAGCTCGTCGGAGACGATCAGCTTATCGCGTTCTTCTCGACCAAGATGAACAAGCACCAGGTGAAATACTCGGTCACGGAGAAGGAGTGTCTGGCGGCCATTCTAGTCATTCGGAAGTTCAGGCCGTATGTGGAACTGAGGCCGTTCACTTGTAACACTGATCACGCCAGCCTAAATTGGTTGATGACGAAGAAGGATCTGTTGGGCAAAGGCAAGGCAAAGGCAGCGAGCATCATCGAGGAGATCCTGTTAGATCCAACGGATTTACTAGGATTCGAGACGACCTAATTTGCTGGGGAGGATTACACGGAATTAATGCAAGAAGTGAAGTCCAACAGGGAGCCCTTCCCGGACCTCAAGGTGGCGGACTAATCTTCATGCGCATGAGTAATCCAAAAATGGACGTGGAATTGGAAGCATCTCGCAAAGCCTGATGCACTGTCTAATGGAGCGTGCTTATTCAGACCCCAATGATGGCCATGGTGGGATGACGAAGACCTTGGAGATCTTGCCAGGTGCATGAAGAGTCCAAAGCGCCGAACTTCAGGATACAGGTCGGAGTCTGAAGAAGGTAGAGACGGAAAGGCCATTCCAGAAGCTGTACATTGGTTTTCTGGGCAAGTATCCGAGGTCCAAGAGTAGGCACTTCTTTATGTACACCTTCTTAAAGGGGATGAAGGAGGCGACGCGTCGAAAGTAGTGAATTTCATGGTAAATGAGGTATTTTACAAGTTGGGATGCACATCTGCCGGAGATTGAGGTGGCCATCCGAAACACTGTCCACTCAGCCACAGGAGAAGCGCCGTTCTTGACCGTATTTGGCATTCACATATTCCTCAACGGTTCCAGCTACAAGTTAGCCAGACGACTCAAGTCACTGGTCGACCATGAAATGGCTGGAATGGAAAGACAAGCTTCGAGTAATCCACGCCAAGGTGCAGAAACAACTGAAGGGGGCATACGAGATAAGCCGGCAACGCTACGATAAGCGTGCTTCTCGCCAAGCCAGGCCAAGAAGTTTTCCTCCGTAACTTCGTGCTGAGTGATTTCAGCAAATCCTTTAACGCCAAGTTTGCTCGCAATTTCTCAAAGGGTAGGGTGGTCAAAGCCGTCGGCGGCAATGGATACTTGCTCGAAGACCTCCAAGACCGCAGTCTGGGATATTGATAGATATTGGTATAGTCGCAGCCATGTTGGCAAACCAGGCAGGTGCAGCTGGAGTTGCCGTCCAACAGTAATTTTCCGTTCTCCGGACGGCTTGCGGCGGGGATCGATCCATTATCGGACGCGTGGAGCTGCCTGTGAAGTACCAAGGCGTAAGTAAGCCGGTCACCTTTTACCCATAACGGGAAAACTGCGTTCTTCGGAGTCGACTTCTGGCGGACGTTTGAACTAGATCTAACCGTTGTAGGGTAGCCGGTGGCGAGAGACTTCAAGGAAGCTCAAATAATGCATGGAGCACTACGGCGATCAGAAAGATGAGGAGGTAAGGGAGAAACCCGAGACCTGGAGCCTTTCTGCGGAGAAAAAGCTGGCATTAGATATGATCAAGGAAGGGTTCCTTACCTTTGACAGGGATGGCCATTAAGGATGCATGCATAGATCAGACTTATAGACGGAGGTGGACTGCTGCAGATGGATCCTGGGCAAGTTTTGCCAATTCAGAAGATGCCTTACCCGAAATCCATGAAGGCGGTACAGGCACAGCGGAATGGTATCGACGGTTGGTCAAGAACTTTCCCACGCTGGCCGCACCACTCTCCGAGTCCTTGAAGAAGGCTGTTACCACAAAGTTCGTCCTAAGTTTCAGCGCCACACAGGCAGTGGATGACCTGAAGCTGGCCTTGATGAGCGCGCCAGTCCTGGTTCATGCGTATTTCAAGAAACATTTCAACATCCAGGGCGTCGCATCCCACGTAGGCGTCGGAGCGGTATTGATTCAGCTCGTCGGAGACGATCAGCTTATCGTGTTCTTCTCGGCCAAGATGAACAAGCACCAGGTGAAATACTCGGTCACGGAGAAGGAGTGTCTGGCGGCCATTCTAGTCATTCGGAAGTTCAGGCCGTATGTGGAAGGGATGCCGTTCACTTGTAACACTGATCACGCCAGCCTAAATTGGTTGATGACGAAGAAGGATCTGTAGGGCAAAGGCAAGGCAAAGGCGGATTCAAGACGACCTAATTTGCAAGGATTACACTAATTTGGGGAGGATTACACTGAATTAATGCAAGAAGTAAAGTCCAACAAAGAGCCCTTCCCGGACCTCAAGGTGGCGGACTAATCTTCATGCGCATGAGTAATCCGAAAATGGACGTGGAATTGGAAGGATCCGAATGAAAGCTGTGGATCTCGCAAATCCTGATGCACTGTCTGATGGAGCGTGCTTATTCAGACCCCAATGATGGCCATGGTGCGATGACGAAGACCTTGGAGATCTTGCTACGCTAGTTCTATTGGCCAGGGATGACTATCCAGGTGCATGAATATGTCCGGGATTGCGAGGTGTGCAAAGAGTCCAAAGCGCCGAACTTCAGGATACAGGTCGGAGTCTGAAGAAGGGTAGAGACGGAAAGGCCATTCCAGAAGCTGTTTTCTGGCCAAGTATCCGAGGTCCAAGAGTATGCACTTCTTTATGTACACCTTCTTAAAGGGGATGAAGGAGGCGACGCGTCGAAAGTAGTCAATTTCATGGTAAATGAGGTATTTTACAAGTTGGGATGCACATCTGCCGGAGATTGAGGTGGCCATCCGAAACACTGTCCACTCAGCCACAAGCGCCGTTCTTGACCGTATTTGGCATTCACATATTCCTCAACGGTTCCAGCGACAAGTTAGCCAGACGACTCAGGTCACTGGTCGACCATGAAATGGCTGGAACGCAGACCAAAGACAAGCTTCGAGTAATCCACGCCAAGGAGCAGAAACAACGCCAAGTTTGCTCGCAATTTCTCAAAGGGCAGGGTGGTCAAAGCCGTCGGCGGCAATTGATACTTGCTCGAAGACCTCCAAGACCGCAGTCTGGGATATTGATAGATATTGGTATAGTCGCAGCCATGTTGTCAAACCAGGCAGATGCAGCTGTAAGTTCCAAGATAAGTTTTGTGCTTAAAATTAAATATTTTTTAATAAAAATCGACTCTAACATATAGCTGTCAAATAAACGGCCAGAGAAATAAAGAAACATTTCTTTTTAATACCACTGAAGCTAGCAAAAATCTTTAAAATAGTGTTACTAATGTTGATTATTTTTTATAACTACAATGGTATATAATTTTTGGCTTGCCAAAGTTAACTTCTTTTCTTGTTGTCCATGGACTGGACACATTGTTCAATTAAGCACTGCAATGACTCTCGAAAGCCAACGCGATATGAAACGGCTAGGTCGCGCCCAGATATTAGCTGCAGTTTTATTCATCCATTACTAGTCAAAATATTTCTATCAGCTATTTTTGTACTCTTTCATCACTGTTGAGCTGTTTAAGCTGTTAAAAGCAAATTTTTTACAGTTGAATTGAAAAAATAAACATTTGCCATTACGCAGTTTTTATCAAAAGCACAGTCTACCTTCACGATACACATTGTCAGTCTAGCATGACGACTGTGGCCGCCACAGTTTTTGGCAGTTGGAAAGTAAATGTATACATTTTGTTGGCTCAACCATAGGTATCGACGAGACGAATACATTTCAGTTAACATTTTTTTTCTAGCATAACAGATGCCTGCACAGATAAAGTTGTACTCAAACTGAATTTTTATTAGTTATCAAGTCAAATATATATATATATAATTCTTTAATATAATGGGCTGATTGTTGAGACAGCATATCAGAGTAAGAGTGGGCGTGGCACCGTGCATAAACTTGGGCTGCGCAGGAAGCCCTGGAATCTGCATGCCAAGCGATACTTCCCTATCTTTTGTAGTTGCCGAGATCTCAGCGTTCATCAGCGTCATGAATATATATACTTTATTGTGTGGGAAACGCTTCCTTCTGCCTGTCACATACTTTCCTACAAATCCAGTCTACCTTTTTAGTTTTATAAAAATATATGTGTTTATTTACCACCTGTGTGTGGCAGCTGTCAAATCAGGCAAACATCCTTCCTGAAGTCTATAAAAACTGCCTTGCTTAAGAAGGCCTCAGTACAAAACGTTTTTGGCGAGTGATTATATCGCAGTATAGTAGCAAACATTCAACCAGGAACCATTATCGTCATCAATCCGCCCCCCGGAGAGCCAAGAAAGACGTATACAAACGATCAGTTCATCATCTTCCATTTCTACCCTTTGATTGAAGTCGTGTAACTTTTCAACGCCGAATATGTTTGATCTTTATATTTTGATAAATAAGATTTGAATGTAACAGAACAAAATTGATAAAATGAAGTGCGCAGAGAAAAAAGGAAGCTCCAAAGCTAGAGCTTGTCACACAGATTCCAACATGTCATTGTATGCTTCGCTTATGCTGGCTACCACTGATGTACAGTGTACAAGTCATGATACAACAATACAATAATATTCAATTTACAATGCAGTTATATACCTTTTGACCTGCCCCTTCTTTTCCCCAGGAGCTCCTCAGAATTAGGTGACCCAACACGCACGCATCGCGTGGGTCCATTTGAGGGCCATGTTTCCATGCGAGCTCTACCAGCATAACTTTCCGCGGTCCTTCTAGCCTTTTCCTAGCAACAGATCCTCTGCTTTGACCGCGTAAATGTTGAAGACAGAGGCCGAGATTTGATCTTGAAGGCTGAGGAAGGATAGATCGGTTAGGAGGAACATGAATATAAATTATTGTACTCACCATGTTCATTAAATGTTTGTAAAACCCATCTCCTCCAGTGGCACAACTTAACCACAGTTGTGCCACTGGAGGAGATGGCACCACCGTAGTCGCGAGGAGGGGCGCCATTCGAGCGAGAATGGGTGGTGCCTAGCAGCATCTAAAGGGTACCCATTGTTGTGAGGGAGCGCTTGGCTAAGTCATCAATAGCTTCCAAGTAAAACCCATTTTTCTGTCAATATTTGTAAATATCTTTATCTTTGTTTACGTTTTTGTTCTTAGAGATTACCGATAATGACGTGAGACAGCGGAGTTTTCGATATTTTATGTTGCGAGTTGTGGCATTAGGGATACTCCACCCTGGGAAAGGTTGTTGCAGTTCGGAACATAGCGGCGCCCAATTTAAACTAAATAAATTGTCAAGGCGACGACGTCTCGCCCACTTATGACCCTAACGCTCTCGTCATCCCGAACTGTGGCTTGCAAAATAAATTGCAATTGCTAGGGAGTGGTGACGGGGGAGTCAGCTAAGTAGGAATGTCGAAAATATAGCGGGAGGCTGTTCCGCGAACATTTCCGAGGTATTTCTCCTGATCACGGGTTTACCAGTGGACCAGTGATGGTATCTTGGCCGAATGCATGATTTGCATCACTGGAGACACTAAAGAAAATCGGTGATAATTTCTGTGATCAAGTGGTTTTAAAGGTTGTATTTTTTTATATATTTATTTAAAATGATTTTTGTTAGGATGTTGGGTTCTGGGTTTTTATTCCCGTCCTTGACTTTTAATTTTATTTCGGTATATATACTTAATTTCGTCGCCGTGGCCCGTGGCAACCCCACGGATATCTGAACTTAAGATAGAAAGCGAGGACGGGAAAGAAAACCCAAAAGAACCCAAGCCAGCCGAGGTCTTTAACTGGCGGCTATCACAACGGGTGATACATAGTTCAGTTGACGAACGGCTAGGCGGTGACTGTAGAATAGGGGTTTTGGAGAAAAAGCAGGGCAAGTTAGGTCGAAAGCCCACCGGTGAGGGTCAGTTTTATTTCGCCAGGTCCAGATCTGTAAGATAAGAAAACACAAGAATAGGAAAATTTGAAAGGGTGTTCGGCAAGCATGGCGTTTGAAATTCAGGAAGATTTGTTTTATTGTTATTTATTTTCGTTACTAGTTATTATCGTATTTATTTATTTATTTTGTTATTTATTATCGTATTTATTTGTTATTCCATTTATTTATCTTTGTATACATATAAATTATTAGTGGAAAATATTTCTGAGGGTAAGGACTTAAGAGATATGCATGAAGATATGAGTTCTTTTGACGATGAAAAAGGACGGAATCTGGTCCCCTGACGTAGAGGGTGCTGCTGAGTTGCCGCGAACATCCCTGGCTGGGAGCTTACCCAGAACGCCGGTAGGCGGTAATGCGGTGGATCGAATTAGGGATCAACTGGTGGATCTGGTACACCATCGGTCGCCCAGTGTCCTTGATTACAAGGCAATCATCGGGGCGCAGGAGCAACTTCAGGTTCTGGACCACAAAAGTCGTCAAAAGCTGAACCTAGAACGGGATAAAGTGGCGGAGTCAGCTATGAAAGCAGCTTTGGCCCAGCGGCCCAAACCTATCGCGCATCTCAGGAGGTGGGAGTTAGCCAAGCTTTGAGGCAAAAAATTAAGAACGGCTTTATGGACATGATGAAGTTGCTGAATTACGTCCTTAGGCCAGAAATCAGTTGACAGCAGCCGCTCCAGGAGAGCGCAAGTAGCCAAGCATCGATTGTGCTCACTCCGTCGTGTCCAGAAGGCAGCGCAAAGATCGGCGGAATTGCCGCCCAGGCAGCGACCTCGACCGCCGGTAAATGACTCCCTGGGGATTCGAGAGCCAGGAACCGAAGTTCCTTCCGGAGGATGGGTGAGGAGTGACCGCACGCCGTGGCGCATCGAGAACCGAAGGACGGCCGCGATACATCCGAGTGGACCGCTGGAACATCCTTTTCGTCGACGAGGACGACCGCCATTCCGTAGACGATTCTGTGGAACTTCCACGTCTTCCTACCCGGCAGAGCGAAGAAGTGGTATTGGTTGCACGTACGTCGAGAGCTCGTGAAAGCGCTGGGACTTACCGTCCAACAGTAATTTTCCGTTCTCCGGACGGCTTGTGGCGGGGATCGATCCATTATCGGACGCGTGGAGCTACCTGTGAAGTACCAAGGCGTAAGTAAGTCGGTCACCTTTTACCCATAACGGGAAAACTGCGTTCTTCGGGGTCGACTTCTGGCGGCCGTTTGAACTATCTCCAACCGTTGTAGGGTAGCCGGTGGCGAGAGACTTCAAGGAAGCTCAAATAATCCATGGAGCACTACGGCGATCAGAAAGATGAGGAGGTAAGGGAGAAACCCGAGACCTGGAGCCTTTCTGCAGAGGAAAAGCTGGCATTAGATATGATCAAGGAAGGGTTCCTTACCTTTGAGAGGGATGGCCATTAAGGATGCATACATAGATCAGACCTATAGACGGAGGTGGACTGCTGCGGATGGATCCTGAGCGAGTTTTGCCAATTCAGAAGATGCCTTACCCGAAATCCATTAAGGCGGTACAGGCACAGCGGAATGGTATCAACGGTTCGTCAAGAACTTTCCTACGCTGGCCGCACCACTCTCCGAGTCCTTGAAGAAGGCTGTAAACACAAAGTGCGTCCTAAGTTTCAGCGCCACACAGGCAGTGGATGACCTGAAGCTGGCCTTGATCAGCGCGCCAGTCCTAGTTCATGCTGATTTCAAGAAACATTTCTACATCCAGTGCGACGCATCCCACGTAGGCGTCGGAGCGGTATTGATTCAGCTCGTTGAAGACGATCAGTTTATCGTGTTCTTCTCGGCCAAGATGAACAAGCACCAGGTGAAATACTCGGTCACGGAGAAGGAGTGTCTGGCGGCCATTCTAGTCATTCGGAAGTTCAGGCCGTATGTGGAAGGGAGGCCGTTCACTTGTAACACTGATCACGTCAGCCTAAATTGGTTGATGACGATGAAGGATCTGTAGGGCAAAGGCAGCGAGCATCATCGAGGAGATCCGGATAGATCCAACGGATTTACTAGTATTCGAGACGACCTAATTTGCTGGGGAGGATTACAGTGTCAGATGCACTGTCTGATCGAGCGTGCTTATTCAGACCCCAATGATGGCAATGGTGCGTTGACGAAGACCTTGGAGATCTTACTACGCTAGTTCTGTTGGCCAGGGATGACTATCCAGGTGCATGAATACGTCCGGGGTTGCGAGGTGTGCAAAGAGTCCAAAGCGCCGAACTTCAGACCGCAGTCTGGGATATTGATAGATATTGGTATAGTCGCAGCCATGTTGTCAAACCAGGCAGATGCAGCTGTAAGTTCCAAGATAAGTTTTGTGCTTAAAATTAAATATTTTTTAATAAAAATCGACTCTAACATATAGCTGTCAAATAAACGGCCAGAGAAATAAAGAAACATTTCTTTTTAATACCACTGAAGCTAGCAAAAATCTTTAAAATAGTGTTACTTATGTTGATTAGCTGCAGTTTTATTCATCCATTAGTAGTCGAAATATTTCTATCAGCTATTTTTGTACTCTTTCATCACTGTTAAGCTGTTTAAACTGTTAAAAGAAAATTTTTTACAGTTGAATTGAAAAAACTAAACATTTGTCGTTACGCAGTTTTTATCAAAAGCACAGTCTACCTTCACGGTACAAATTGTCACGCAGAACCGCTCGCGCTGGTCGGCTTGTACCGGCAGACAATTTTTGTTGAATGCACAACCCGAGTGCAGTAGTGTCGTCCTACGATGCACGCACTGTTTCCAAAACAAGCCAGAATGCTGGAGTCGAAAGCCTCGACCCTCAGATACCCGTTACTCTGCAAAGCGATATTGTAAAGCGACATCTAACTATTGTATATATTATATAGTAATTGCAATGTGGCCGCCACAGTTTTTGGAGGTTGAAAGGTAAATGTAAACATTTTGTTGGCTCAACTATTGGTATCGACGAGACCAATACATTTCAGTTAACATTTTTTTTCTAGCATAACAGATGCCTGAACACATAAAGTTCAAACAGAATTTTTATTACTAAACAAGTCAAATATATATATATATAATTCATTAATATAATGGGCTGACTGTTGAGACAGTATATCAGTCTAAGAACGCTACAGTCTTTCGCGGATTGTGGGCGTAAGAGTGGGCGTGGCACCGTGCATAAACTTGGGCTGCGCAGGAAGCCCTGGAATCTGCATGCCAAGCGATACTTCCCTATCTTTTGTAGTTGCCGAGATCTCAGCGTTCATCAGCGTCATGAATATATATACTTTATTGTGTGGGAAACGCTTCCTTCTGCCTGTCACATACTTTCCTACAAATCCAGTCTACCTTTTTAGTTTTATAAAAATATATGTGTTTATTTACCACCTGTGTGTGGCAGCTGTCAAATCAGGCAAACATCCTTCCTGAAGTCTATAAAAACTGCCTTGCTTAAGAAGGACTCAGTACAAAACGTTTTTGGCGAGTGATTATATCGCAGTACAGTAGCAAACATTCAACCAGGAGCCATTATCGTCATCAATCCGCCCCCCGGAGAGCCAAGAAAGACGTATACAAACGATCAGTTTATGATCTTCCATTTCTACCCTTTGATTGAAGTCGTGTAACTTTTCAACGCCGAATATGTTTGATCTTTATATTTTGATAAATAAGATTTGAATGTAACAGAACAAAATTGATAAAATGAAGTGCGCACAGAAAAAAGGAAGCCACAAAGCTAGAGCTTGTCACACAGATTCCAACATGTCATTGTATGCTTCGCTTATGCTGGCTACCACTGATGTACAGTGTACAAGTCATGATACAACAATACAATAATATTCAATTTACAGTGCAGTTATATACCTTTTGACCTGCCCCTTCTTTTCCCCAGGAGGTCCTCAGAATTAGGTGACCCAACACGCACGCATCGCATGGGTCCATTTGAGGGCCATGTTTCTATGCGAGCTCTACCAGCATAACTTTCCGCGGTACCTTTAGCCTTTTCCTAGCAACAGATGCTCTGCTTTGACCGCGTAAATATTGAAGACAGAGGCCGAGACTTGATCTTGAAGGCTGAGGAAGGATAAATCGGTTAGGAGGAACATGAATATAAATTATTGTACTCACCATGTTCATTAAATGTTTGTAAAACCCACAATGTGTGGTTAAGTTGTGCCACTGGAGGAGATGGCACCACCGTAGTCGCGAGGAGGGGCGCCGTTCGAGCGAGAATGGGAGGTGCCTAGCAGCATCTAAAGGGTACCCATTGTTGGGAGGGAGCGCTTGGCTAAGTCATCAATAGCTTCCAAGTAAAACCCATTTTTCTGTCAATATTTGTATATATCTTTATCTTTGCTTAAGTTTTTGTTCTTAGAGATTACCGATAATGACGTGAGACAGCAGAGTTTTCGATATTTTATGTTGCGAGTTGTGGCATTAGGGATACTCCGCCCTGGGAAAGGTTGTTGCAGTTCGGATCATAGCGGCGCTCAATTTAAACTAAATAAATTGTCAAGGCGACGACGTCTCGCCCACTTATGACCCTGACGCTCCCGTCATCCCGAACTGTGGCTTGCAAAATAAATTGCAATTGAGGGAGTGGTGACGGGGGAGTCAGCTGAGTAGGAACATTTCCGAGGTATTTCTCCTGATCACGGGCTTAACAGTGAACCAGTGATGGTATCTTGGCCGAATGCAAGATTTGCATCACTGGAGACACTGATATTTGTCGGAGAATTGAAGTCTTTGCAGAGGGGTTGCACGTACGTCAATCTAGAGTGTACAGCTCGGAAGTGCTGTCGAGAGCTCGTGGAAGCGCTGGGAGTTACCGTCCAACAGTAATTTTCCGTTCTCCGGACGGCTTGTGGCGAGGATCGATCCATTATCGGACGCGTGGAGCTACCTGTGAAGTACCAAGGCGTAAGTAAGCCGGTCACCTTTTACCCATAACGGGAAAACTGCGTTCTTCGGAGTCGACTTCTGTCGGACGTTTGAACTAGCTCCAACCGTTGTAGGGTAGCCGGTGGCGAGAGACTTCAAGGAAGCTCAAATAATCCATGGAGCACTACGGCGATCAGAAAGATGAGGAGGTAAGGGAGAAACCCGAGACCTGGAGCCTTTCTGCAGAGGAAAAGCTGGCATTAGATATGATCAAGGAAGGGTTCCTTACCTTTGAGAGGGATGGCCATTAAGGATGCATACATAGATCAGACCTATAGACGGAGGTGGACTGCTGCGGATGGATCCTGAGCGAGTTTTGCCAATTCAGAAGATGCCTTATCCGAAATCCATGAAGGCGGTACAGGCACAGCGGAATGGTATCGACGGTTCGACAAGAACTTTCCTACGCTGGCCGCACCACTCTCCGAGTCCTTGAAGAAGGCTGTAAACACAAAGTGCGTCCTAAGTTTCAGCGCCACACAGGCAGTGGATGACCTGAAGCTGGCCTTGATCAGCGCGCCAGTCCTAGTTCATGCGTATTTCAAGAAACATTTCAACATCCAGGGCGTCGCATCCCACGTAGGCGTCGGAGCGGTATTGATTCAGCTCGTCGGAGACGATCAGCTTATCGTGTTCTTCTCGGCCAAGATGAACAAGCACTAGGTGAAATACTCGGTCACGGAGAAGGAGTGTCTGGCGGCCATTCTAGTCATTCGGAAGTTCAGGCCGTATGTGGAAGGGATGCCGTTCACTTGTAACACTGATCACGCCAGCCTAAATTGGTTGATGACGAAGAAGGATCTGTAGGGCAAAGGCAAGGCAAAGGCGGATTCAAGACGACCTAATTTGCAAGGATTACACTAATTTGGGGAGGATTACACTGAATTAATGCAAGAAGTAAAGTCCAACAAAGAGCCCTTCCCGGACCTCAAGGTGGCGGACTAATCTTCATGCGCATGAGTAATCCGAAAATAGACGTGGAATTGGAAGGATCCGAATGAAAGCAGTGGATCTCGCAAATCCTGATGCACTGTCTGATCGAGCGTTCTTATTCAGACCCCAATGATGGCCATGGTGCGTTGACGAAGACCTTGGAGATCTTACTACGCTAGTTCTGTTGGCCAGGGATGACTATCCAGGTGCATGAATACGTCCGGGGTTGCGAGGTGTGCAAAGAGTCCAAAGCGCCGAACTTCAGGATACAGGTCGGAGTCTGAACAAGGGTAGAGACGGAAAGGCCATTCCAGAAGCTGTACATTGGTTTTCTGGGCAAGTATCCGAGGTCCAAGAGTATGCACTTCTTTATGTACACCTTCTTAAAGGGGATGAAGGAGGCGACGCGTCGAAAGTAGTCAATTTCATGGTAAATGAGGTATTTTACAAGTTGGGATGCACATCTGCCGGAGATTGAGGTGGCCATCCGAAACACTGTCCACTCAGCCACAAGCGCCGTTCTTGACCGTATTTGGCATTCACATATTCCTCAACGGTTCCAGCGACAAGTTAGCCAGACGACTCAGGTCACTGGTCGACCATGAAATGGCTGGAACGCAGACCAAAGACAAGCTTCGAGTAATCCACGCCAAGGAGCAGAAACAACGCCAAGTTTGCTCGCAATTTCTCAAAGGGCAGGGTGGTCAAAGCCGTCGGCGGCAATTGATACTTGCTCGAAGACCTCCAAGACCGCAGTCTGGGATATTGATAGATATTGGTATAGTCGCAGCCATGTTGTCAAACCAGGCAGATGCAGCTGTAAGTTCCAAGATAAGTTTTGTGCTTAAAATTAAATATTTTTTAATAAAAATCGACTCTAACATATAGCTGTCAAATAAACGGCCAGAAAAATAAAGAAACATTTCTTTTTAATACCACTGAAGCTAGCAAAAATCTTTAAAATAGTGTTACTTATGTTGATTAGCTGCAGTTTTATTCATCCATTAGTAGTCGAAATATTTCTATCAGCTATTTTTGTACTCTTTCATCACTGTTAAGCTGTTTAAACTGTTAAAAGAAAATTTTTTACAGTTGAATTGAAAAAACTAAACATTTGTCGTTACGCAGTTTTTATCAAAAGCACAGTCTACCTTCACGATACAAATTGTCACGCAGAACCGCTCGCGCTGGTCGGCTTGTACCGGCAGACAATTTTTGTTGAATGCACAACCCGAGTGCAGTAGTGTCGTCCTACGATGCACGCACTGTTTCCAAAACAAGCCAGAATGCTGGAGTCGAAAGCCTCGACCCTCAGATACCCGTTACTCTGCAAAGCGATATTGTAAAGCGACATCTAACTATTGTATATATTATATAGTAATTGCAATGTGGCCGCCACAGTTTTTGGAGGTTGAAAGGTAAATGTAAACATTTTGTTGGCTCAACTATTGGTATCGACGAGACCAATACATTTCAGTTAACATTTTTTTTCTAGCATAACAGATGCCTGAACACATAAAGTTCAAACAGAATTTTTATTACTAAACAAGTCAAATATATATATATATAATTCATTAATATAATGGGCTGACTGTTGAGACAGTATATCAGTCTAAGAACGCTACAGTCTTTCGCGGATTGTGGGCGTAAGAGTGGGCGTGGCACCGTGCATAAACTTGGGCTGCGCAGGAAGCCCTGGAATCTGCATGCCAAGCGATACTTCCCTATCTTTTGTAGTTGCCGAGATCTCAGCGTTCATCAGCGTCATGAATATATATACTTTATCGTGTGGGAAACGCTTCCTTCTGCCTGTCACATACTTTCCTACAAATCCAGTCTACCTTTTTAGTTTTATAAAAATATATGTGTTTATTTACCACCTGTGTGTGGCAGCTGTCAAATCAGGCAAACATCCTTCCTGAAGTCTATAAAAACTGCCTTGCTTAAGAAGGACTCAGTACAAAACGTTTTTGGCGAGTGATTATATCGCAGTACAGTAGCAAACATTCAACCAGGAACCATTATCGTCATGAATTCGCCCCCGGAGAGCCAAGAAAGACGTATACAAACGATCAGTTCATCATCTTCCATTTCTACCCTTTGATTGAAGTCGTGTAACTTTTCAACGTCGGATATGTTTGATCTTTTAGTCATATATTTTGATAAATAAAATTTGAATGTAACAACAGAATAAAATTGATAAAATGAAGTGCGCACAGAAAAAAGGAAGCCACAAAGCTAGAGCTTGTCAAACAGATTCCAACATGTCATTGTATGCTTCGCTTATGCTGGCTACCACTGATGTACAGTGTACAAATCATGATACAACAATACAATAATATTCAATTTACAGTGCAGTTATATACCTTTTGACCTGCCCCTTCTTTTCCCCAGGAGCTCCTCAGAATTAGGTGACCCAACACGCACGCATCGCGTGGGTCCATTTGAGGGTCATGTTTCCATGCGAGCTCTACCAGCATAACTTCCCGCGGTGCCCCTAGCCTTCTCCTAGCAACAGATCCTCTGCTTTGACCGCGTAAATATTGAAGACAGAGGCCGAGTTTTGGTCTTGAAGGCGGAGGAAGGATAGACCGGTTAGGAGGAACATGAATATAAATTATTGTACTCACCATGTTCATTAAATGTTTGTAAATCCCACAATGTGTGGCTAAGTTGTGCCAGTGGAGGAGATGGCACCAGCATAGTCACGAGGAGGGGCGCCGTTTTTTCTTCATTTATTTTAAATGATTTTTGTTAGGATGTTGGGTTCTGGGTTTTTCTTCCCGTCCTTGACTTCTAATTTTATTTTGGTAATATACTTATTGCGTAGCCGTAGCCCGTGGCAACCCCACGGTTATCTGAACTTAAGATAGAAAGCGAGGACGGGAAAGAAAATCCAAAAGAACCCAAGCCAGCCGAGGTCTTAAACTGGCGTCTATCACAACGGGTGATAGATAGTTCAGTTGACGAACGGCTAGGCGGTGACGGTAGAATAGGGGTTTTGGAGAAAAAGCAGGGCGAGTTAGGTCGGAAGCCCACCAGTGAGGGTCAGTTTCATTTCGCCAGGTCCAGATCTGTAAGATAAGAAAACACAAGAATAGGAAAATTTGAAGGGGTGTTCGGCAAGCAAGACGTTTGAAATTGAGGAAGATTTGTTTAATTGTTATTTATTTTCGTTACTAGTCGGCCATCACTGGGGCTCAGGAGCAACTTCAGGTTCTGGACCAGAACAGTCCCCAAAAGCTGAACCTAGAACGGGATAAAGTGGCGGAGTCAGCGATGAAAGCAGCTTTGGCGAAAGAGGCCCAAACCTATCGCGCATCTCAGGAGATGGGAGTTGGCCAAGCTTTGAGGCAGGAAATTAAGAACGGCTTTATGGACATGATGAAGTTGCTGAATTACGTCCTTAGGCCAGTAATAAGTTGACAGCAGCCGCTCCAGGAGAGCGCAAGTAGCCAAGCATCGATTGTGCTCACTCCGTCGTGTCCAGAAGGCAGCGCAAAGATCGGCGGAATTGACGCCCAGGCAGCGACCTCGACCGCCGGTGAACGACACCCTGGGGACCATAGCAGCCTGAGCCAGGAACCGGAGTATCTTCCGGAGGATGGGTGAGGAGTGATCGCACGGCCGTGGCGCATCGAGGGCCGCAGGACGGAAGTTTTCCGGGACGAGCCGCGGCTGTATGCCAACGCGGGAGCCGGCAACGGGAACCTCTAACTCCCAGTGGACCGCTGGAACATCTCTTTCGGCGACGAGGACGACCGCCATTCCGTAAACGATTCTGTGGAACTTCCACGTCTTCCTACCCGGCAGAGCGAAGAATTGGTATTGGGTATACGTACGCCAATCTAGAGTGTACAACTGGGAAGTGCTGTCGAGAGCTCGTGGAAGCGCTGGGAGTTACCTTCCAACAGTAATTTTCCGTTCTCCGGACGGCTTGTGGCGGGGATCGATCCATTATCGGATGCGTGGAGCTGCCTGTGAAGTACCAAGGCGTAAGTAAGCCGGTCACCTTTTACCCATAACGGGAAAACTGCGTTCTTCGGAGTCGACTTCTGGCGGACGTTCGAACTAGCTCCATGAATCCAATCCATGAAGGCGGTACAGGCACAGCGGAATGGTATCGACGGTTCGTCAAGAACTTTCCCACGCTGGCCGCACCACTCTCCGAGTCCTTGAAGAAGGCTGTAAACACAAAGTTCGTGCTAAGTTTCAGCGCCACACAGGCAGTGGATGACCTGAAGCTGGCCTTGATGAGCGCGCCAGTCCTGGTTCATGCTGATTTCAAGAAACATTTCTACATCCAGTGCGACCCATCCCACGTAGGCGTCGGAGCGGTATTGATTCAGCTCGTTGGAGACGATCAGCTTATCGTGTTCTTCTCGGCCAAGATGAACAAGCACCAGGTGAAATACTCGGTCACGGAGAAGGAGTGTCTGGCGGCCATTCTAGTCATTCGGAAGTTCAGGCCGTATGTGGAAGGGATGCCGTTCACTTGTAACACTGATCACGCCAGCCTAAATTGGTTGATGACGAAGAAGGATCTGTCGGGACGACTCGCATGGTGGTATCTCCAGCTGCAGGGCTAGGATTCGAGAAGTCTTAATTTGCTGGGGAAGATTACACGGAATTAATGCAAGAAGTGAAGTCCGACAGGGAGCCCTTCCCGGACCTCAAGGTGGCGGACTAATCTTCATGCGCATGAGTAATCCGAAAATGGACGTGGAATTGGAAGGATCCGAATGAAAGCTGTGGATCTCGCAAAGCCTGATGCACTGTCTGATGGAGCGTGCTTATTCAGACCCCAATGTTGGCCATGGTGCGATGACGAAGACCTTGGAGATCTTGCTACGCTAGTTCTATTGGCCAGGAATGACTATCCAGGTGCATGAATACGTCCGGGGTTGCGAGGTGTGCAACGAGTCCAAAGCGCCGAACTTCAGGATACAGGTCGGAGTCTGAACAAGGGTAGAGACGGAAAGGCCATTCCAGAAGCTGTACATTGGTTTTCTTGGCAAGTATCCGAGGTCCAAGAGTAGGCACTTCTTTATGTACACCTTCTTAGAGGAGATGAAGGAGGCGACGCGTCGAAAGTTGTGAATTTCATGGTAAGTGAGGTATTTTACAAGTTGGGATGCACATCTGCCGGAGATTGAGGTGGCCATCCGAAACACTGTCCACTCAGCCACAAGCGCCGTTCTTGACCGTATTTGGCATTCACATATTCCTCAACGGTTCCAGCTACAAGTTAGCCAGACGACTCAGGTCACTGGTCGACCATGAAATGGCTGGAACGCAGACCAAAGACAAGCTTCGAGTAATCCACGCCAAGGTGCAGAAACAACGCCAAGTTTGCTCGAAATTTCTCAAAGGGCAGGGTTGTCAATGCCGTCGGCGGCAATGGATACTTGCTCGAAGACCTCCAAGACCGCAGTCTGGGATATTGATAGATATTGGTATAGTCGCAGCCATGTTGTCAAACCAGGCAGATGCAGCTGTAAGTTCCAAGATAAGTTTTGTGCTTAAAATTTAAATATTTTTTAATAAAAATCGACTCTAACATATAGCTGTCAAATAAACGGCCAGAGAAATAAAGAAACATTTCTTTTTAATACCACTGAAGCTAGCAAAAATCTTTAAAATAGTGTTACTAATGTTGATTAGCTGCAGTTTTATACATCCATTACTAGTCGAAATATTTCTATCAGCTATTTTTGTACTCTTTCATCACTGTTAAGCTGTTTAAGCTGTTAAAAGCAAATTTTTTACAGTTGAATTGAAAAAACTAAACATTTGTCATTACGCAGTTTTTATCAAAAGCACAGTCTACCTTCACGATACAAATTGTCACGCAGGACCGCTCGCGCTGGTCGGCTTGTACCGGCAGACAATTTTTGTTGAATGCACAACCCGACTGCAGGAGTATCGTCCTACGATGCACGCACTGTTTCCAAAACAAGCCAGAACGCTGGAGTCGAAAGCCTCGACCCTCAGATACCCGTTACTCTGCATAAGGGAGCAAAAGGGAAATGTAGATACATAAGCAGCAAAGCGATATTGTAAAGCGCCATCTACCTATTGTATATATTATATAGTAATTGCAATGTGGCCGCCACAGTTTTTGGCGGTTGAAAGGTAAATGTAAACATTTTGTTGGCTCAACCATAGGTATCGACGAGACCAATACATTTCAGTTAACATTTTTTTTCTAGCATAACAGATGCCTGAACACATAAAGTTCAAACAGAATTTTTATTACTAAAGAAGTCAAATATATATATATATAATTCTTTAATATAATAATAATAATTGCTTAAGAAGGACTAAGTACAAAACGTTTTTGGCGAGTGATTATATCGCAGTACAGTAGCAAACATTCAACCAGGAACCATTATCGTCATGAATTCGCCCCCGGAGAGCCAAGAAAGACGTATACAAACGATCAGTTCATCATCTTCCATTTCTACCCTTTGATTGAAGTCGTGTAACTTTTCAACGTCGGATATGTTTGATCTTTTAGTCATATATTTTGATAAATAAAATTTGAATGTAACAACAGAATAAAATTGATAAAATGAAGTGCGCACAGAAAAAAGGAAGCCACAAAGCTAGAGCTTGTCAAACAGATTCCAACATGTCATTGTATGCTTCGCTTATGCTGGCTACCACTGATGTACAGTGTACAAGTCATGATACAACAGTCGATTTTAACTTAATTTGTTAAATAATATTCAATTTACAGTGCAGTTATGTACCTCTTGGCCTGCCCCTTCCATTCCCCAGAGCTCCTCAGGATTAGGTGACCCAACACGCACTCCTCGCGTGGGTCTTTTTGAGGGCTGTGTTTCCTCTTCGGTGCCTCTGGTCTTTTCCTAGCAACAGATCCTCTGCTTTGACCGCGTAAATATTGAAGACAGAGGCCGAGTTTTGGTCTTGAAGGCTGAGGAAGGATAGACCGGTTAGGAGGAACATGAATATAAATTATTGTACTCACCATGTTCATTAAATGTTCGTAAAACCCACAATGTGTGGGTAAGTTGTGCCAGTGGAGGAGATGGCACCACCGTAGTCGCGAGGAGGGGCTCCGTTCGAGCGAGAATGGGTGGTGCCTAGCAGCATCTAAAGGGTACCCATTGTTGGGAGGGAGGGCTTGGCTAAGTCATCAATAGCTTCCAAGTAAAACCCATTTTTCTGTCAATATTTGTAAATATCTTTATCTTTGTTTACGTTTACATAATGATGTGAGACAGCGGAGTTTTCGATATTTTATGTTGCGAGTTGTGGCATTAGGGATACTCCGCCCTCGGAAAGGTTGTTGCAGTTCGGAACATCGCCCAATTTAAACCCAAAAGAACCCAAGCCAGCCGAGGTCTTTAACTGGCGGCTATCACAACGGATGATAGATAGTTCAGTTGACGAACGGCTAGGCGGTGACGGTAGAATAGGGGTTTTGGAGAAAAATCAGGACGAGTTAGGTCGGAAGCCCACCGGTGAGGGTCAGTTTCATTAGGAAAATTTAAAATGGTGTTCGGCAAGCAAGGCGTTTGAAATTGAGGAAGATTTGTTTTATTCTTATTTATTTTCGTTACTAGTCTGCGATCACTGGGGCTCAGGAGCAACTTCAGGTTCTGGACCAGAAAAGTCCCCAAAAGCTGAACCTAGAACGGGATAAAGTGGCGGAGTCAGCGATGAAAGCAGCTTTGGCGCAAGAGGCCCAAACCTATCGCGCATCTCAGGAGATGGGAGTTGGCCAAGCTTTGAGGCAGGAAATTAAGAACGGCTTTATGGACATGATAAAGTTGCTAAATTACGTCCTTAGGCCAGTAATCAGTTGACAGCAGCCGCTACAGGAGAGCGCAAGTAGCCAAGCACCGATTGTGCTCACTCCGTCGTGTCCAGAAGGCGGCGCAAAGATCGGCGGAATTGCCGCCCAGGCAGCGACCTCGACCGCCGGTAAATGACTCCCTGGGGATTCGAGAGCCAGGAACCGAAGTACCTTCCGGAGGATGGGTGAGGAGTGACCGCACGCCGTGGCGCATCGAGAACCGAAGGACGGCCGCGATACATCCGAGTGGACCGCTGGAACATCCTTTTCGTCGACGAGGACGACCGCCATTCCGTAGACGATTCTGTGGAACTTCCACGTCTTCCTACCCGGCAGAGCGAAGAAGTGGTATTGGTTGCACGTACGTCGAGAGCTCGTGAAAGCGCTGGGACTTACCGTCCAACAGTAATTTTCCGTTCTCCGGACGGCTTGTGGCGGGGATCGATCCATTATCGGACGCGTGGAGCTACCTGTGAAGTACCAAGGCGTAAGTAAGTCGGTCACCTTTTACCCATAACGGGAAAACTGCGTTCTTCGGGGTCGACTTCTGGCGGCCGTTTGAACTATCTCCAACCGTTGTAGGGTAGCCGGTGGCGAGAGACTTCAAGGAAGCTCAAATAATCCATGGAGCACTACGGCGATCAGAAAGATGAGGAGGTAAGGGAGAAACCCGAGACCTGGAGCCTTTCTGCGGAGGAAAAGCTGGCACTTTGGAGATCTTGCTACGCTAGTTCTATTGGCCAGGGATGACTATCCAGGTGCATGAATACGTCCGGGGTTGCGAGGTGTGCAAAGAGTCCAAAGCGCCGAACTTCAGGATACAGGTCGGAGTCTGAACAAGGGTAGAGACGGAAAGGCCATTCCAGAAGCTGTACATTGGTTTTCTGGGCAAGTATCCGAGGTTCAAAAGTAGGCACTTCTTTATGTACACCTTCTTAAAGGGGATGAAGGAAATGAGGTATTTTACAAGTTGGGATGCACATCTGCCGAAGATTGAGGTGGCAATCCGAAACACTGTCCACTCAGCCACAGGAGAAGCGCCGTTCTTGACCGTATTTGGCATTCACATATTCCTCAACGGTTCCAGCTACAAGTTAGCCAGACGACTCAAGTCACTGGTCGACCATGACATAGCTGGAATGCAGACCAAAGACAAGCTTCGAGTAATCCACGCCAAGGTGCAGAAACAACTGAAGGGGGCATACGAAATAAGCCGGCAACGCTATGATAAGCGTGCTTCTCGCCAAGCCAGGCCAAGAAGTTTTCCTCCGTAACTTCGTGCTGAGCGATTTCAGCAAATCCTTTAACGCCAAGTTTACTCGCAATTTCTCAAAGGGCAGGGTGGTCAAAGCCGTCGGCGGCAATGGATACTTGCTCGAAGACCTCCAAGACCGCAGTCTGGGATATTGATAGATATTGGTATAGTCGCAGCCATGTTGGCACAAAAGGCCCCGGACACAAAAGGCCCCGGGCGTTAAGTAAATAACTGTGAGTTTCACTACATTCTTGGGAGTTCTACTACAATACTCTACTAGCCACGATTTGGATGCCAGCCACCGGTGCTACGCACAGAGGCCAGAAAGCTCTTCGCACATCCACGCCGATTACGTCCAGCATTTCTCGGTGAGTCCGTTCCGGACTACAACGTCCACCCCACCTTGGGATCTCCCGGTCCTCGCATCGCGACTATATACGTCCAACACGCCGGGCCAGCAGTGGTTGAAAAATTAAAACAGTTAAAGCAAACGATCAGTAAATCATCTTCCATTTCTACCCTTTGATCTTTTAATTATATATTTTGATAAATAAGATTTGAATGTAACAACAGAATAAAATTGATAAAATGAAGTGCGCACAGAAAAAAGGAAGCCCCAAAGCTAGAGCTTGTCAAACAGATTCCAACATGTCATTGTATGTTTCGCATATGCTGGCTACCACTGATGTACAGTGTACAAGTCAGGATACAACAGTCGATTTTAACTTAATTTGTTAAATAATATTCAGGGAGTAGTGACGGGGGAGTCAGCTGAGTAGGAATGTCGAAAATAGAGCGGGAGGCTGTTCCGCGAACATTTCCGAGGTATTTCTCCTGATCACGGGTTTACCAGTAAACCAGTGATAGCATCTTGGCCGAATGCAAGATTTGCATCACTGGAGATACTGAAGACGATCGGTGATAATTTCTGTGATCAAGTGGTTTTAAAAGTTGTATTTTTTTTTTTTATATAGTAATTTAAAATGATTTTTGTTAGGATGTTGGGCTCTGAGTTTTTCTTCCCGTCCTTGACTTCTAATTTTATTTCGGTATATATACTTAATTGCGTAGCTGTGGCCCGTGACAACCCCAAGGTTATCTGAACTTAAGATAAAAAGCGAGGATGGGAAAGAAAACCCAAAAGAACCCAAGCCAGCCGAGGTCTTTAACTGGCGGCTATCACAACGGATGATAGATAGTTCAGTTGACGAACGGCTAGGCGGTGACGGTAGAATAGGTGTTTTGGAGAAAGAGCAGGGCGAGTTAGGTCGGAAGCCCACCAGTGAGGGTCAGTTTCATTTCGCCAGGTCCAGATCTGTAAGATAAGAAAACACTAGAATAGGAAAATTTAAAAGGGTGTTCGGCAAGCAAGGCGTTTAAAATTGAGGAAGATTTGTTTTATTGTTATTTATTTTCGTTACCAGTCGGCGATCACTGGGGCTCAGGAGCAACTTCAGGTTCTGGACTAGAAAAGTCCCCAAAAGCTGAACCTAGAACAGGATAAAGTGGCGGAGTCAGCGATGAAAGCAGCTTTGGCGCAAGAGGCCCAAGCCTATCGCGCATCTCAGGAGATGGGAGTTGGCCAAGCTTTGAGGCAGGAAATTAAGAACGGCTTTATGGACATGATGAAGTTGCTGAATTACGTCCTTAGGCCAGTAATAAGTTGACAGCAGCCGCTCCAGGAGAGCGCAAGTAGCCAAGCATCGATTGTGCTCACTCCGTCGTGTCCAGAAGGCGGCGCAAATATCGGCGGAATTGCCGCCCTGGCAGCGACCTCGACCTCCGGTGAATGACTCCCTGGGGATTCCAGAGCCAGGAACCGAAGTACCTTCCGGAGGATGGGTGAGGAGTGACCGCATGGCCGTGGCGCATCGAGAACCGAAGGACGGCCGTTTTCCGTTCGAGCCGCGGCTGTACGCGCTACATCCGAGTGGACCGCTGGAACATCTTTTTCGTCGACGAGGACGACCGCCATTCCGTAGACGATTCTGTGGAACTTCCACGTCTTCCTACCCGGCAGAGCGAAGAAGTGGTTGGTTGCACGTACGTCAATCTAGAGTGTTCAACTGAGAAGTGCTGTCGAGAGCTCGTGGAAGCGCTGGGAGTTACCGTTCAACAGTAATTTTCCGTTCTCCGGACGGCTTGTGGCGGGGATCGATCCATTATCGGACGCGTGGAGCTGCCTGTGAAGTACCAAGGCGTAAGTAAGCCGGTCACCTTTTACCCATAACGGGAAAACTGCGTTCTTCGGAGTCGACTTTGAACTAGCTCTAACCGTTGTAGGGTAGCCGGTGGCGAGAGACTTCAAGGAAGCTCAAATAATCCATGGAGCACTACGGCGATCAGAAAGATGAGGAGGTAAGGGAGAAACCCGAGACCTGGAGCCTTTCTGCGGAGAAAAAGCTGGCATTAGATATGATCAAGGAAGAGTTCCTTACCTTTGACAGGGATGGCCATTAAGGATGCATGCATAGATCAGACTTATAGACGGAGGTGGACTGCTGCGGATGGATCCTGGGCAAGTTTTGCCAATTCAGAAGATGCCTTACCCGAAATCCATGAAGGCGGTACAGGCACAGCGGAATGGTATAGACGGTTCGTCAAAAACTTTTCCATGCTGGCCGCACCACTCTCCGAGTCCTTGAAGAAGGCTGTTACCACAAAGTTCGTCCTAAGTTTCAGCGCCACACAGGCAGTGGATGACCTGAAGCTGGCCTTGATGAGCGCGCCAGTCCTGGTTCATGCGGATTTCAAGAAACATTTCAACATCCAGGGCGACGCATCCCACGTAGGCGTCGGAGCGGTATTGATTCAGCTCGTCGGAGACGATCAGCTTATCGTGTTCTTCTCGGCCAAGATGAACAAGCACCAGATGAAATACTCGGTCACGGAGAAGGAGTGTCTGGCGGCCATTCTAGTCATTCGGAAGTTCAGGCCGTATGTGGAAGGGATGCCGTTCACTTTTAACACTGATCACGCCAGCCTAAATTGGTTGATGACGAAGAAGGATCTGTCGGGACCACTCGCATGGTGGTCTCTCCAGCTGCAGGGCTAGGATTCGAGAAGTCTTAATTTGCTGGGGAAGATTACACGGAATTAATGCCAGAAGTGAAGTCCGACAGGGAGCCCTTCCCGGACCTCAAGGTGGCGGACTAATCTTCATGCGCATGAATAATCCGAAAATGGACGTGGAATTGGAAGGATCCGAATGAAAGCTGTGGATCTCGCAAAGCCTGATGCACTGTCTGATGGAGCGTGCTTATTCAGACCCCAATGATGGCCATGATGCGATGACGAAGACCTTGGAGATCTTGCTACGCTAGTTCTATTTGCCAGGGATGACTATCCAGGTGCATGAATACGTCCGGGGTTGCGAGGTGTGCAAAGAGTCCAAAGCGCCGAACTTCAGACCGCAGTCTGGGATATTGATAGATATTGGTATAGTCGCAGCCATGTTGTCAAACCAGGCAGATGCAGCTGTAAGTTCCAAGATAAGTTTTGTGCTTAAAATTAAATATTTTTTAATAAAAATCGACTCTAACATATAGCTGTCAAATAAACGGCCAGAGAAATAAAGAAACATTTCTTTTTAATACCACTGAAGCTAGCAAAAATCTTTAAAATAGTGTTACTTATGTTGATTAGCTGCAGTTTTATTCATCCATTAGTAGTCGAAATATTTCTATCAGCTATTTTTGTACTCTTTCATCACTGTTAAGCTGTTTAAACTGTTAAAAGAAAATTTTTTACAGTTGAATTGAAAAAACTAAACATTTGTCGTTACGCAGTTTTTATCAAAAGCACAGTCTACCTTCACGATACAAATTGTCACGCAGAACCGCTCGCGCTGGTCGGCTTGTACCGGCAGACAATTTTTGTTGAATGCACAACCCGAGTGCAGTAGTGTCGTCCTACGATGCACGCACTGTTTCCAAAACAAGCCAGAATGCTGGAGTCGAAAGCCTCGACCCTCAGATACCCGTTACTCTGCAAAGCGATATTGTAAAGCGACATCTAACTATTGTATATATTATATAGTAATTGCAATGTGGCCGCCACAGTTTTTGGAGGTTGAAAGGTAAATGTAAACATTTTGTTGGCTCAACTATTGGTATCGACGAGACCAATACATTTCAGTTAACATTTTTTTTCTAGCATAACAGATGCCTGAACACATAAAGTTCAAACAGAATTTTTATTACTAAACAAGTCAAATATATATATATATAATTCATTAATATAATGGGCTGACTGTTGAGACAGTATATCAGTCTAAGAACGCTACAGTCTTTCGCGGATTGTGGGCGTAAGAGTGGGCGTGGCACCGTGCATAAACTTGGGCGATACTTCCCTATCTTTTGTAGTTGCCGAGATCTCAGCGTTCATCAGCGTCATGAATATATATACTTTATTGTGTGGGAAACGCTTCCTTCTGCCTGTCACATACTTTCCTACAAATCCAGTCTACCTTTTTAGTTTTATAAAAATATATGTGTTTATTTACCACCTGTGTGTGGCAGCTGTCAAATCAGGCAAACATCCTTCCTGAAGTCTATAAAAACTGCCTTGCTTAAGAAGGACTCAGTACAAAACGTTTTTGGCGAGTGATTATATCGCAGTACAGTAGCAAACATTCAACCAGGAGCCATTATCGTCATCAATCCGCCCCCCGGAGAGCCAAGAAAGACGTATACAAACGATCAGTTTATGATCTTCCATTTCTACCCTTTGATTGAAGTCGTGTAACTTTTCAACGCCGAATATGTTTGATCTTTATATTTTGATAAATAAGATTTGAATGTAACAGAACAAAATTGATAAAATGAAGTGCGCACAGAAAAAAGGAAGCCACAAAGCTAGAGCTTGTCACACAGATTCCAACATGTCATTGTATGCTTCGCTTATGCTGGCTACCACTGATGTACAGTGTACAAGTCATGATACAACAATACAATAATATTCAATTTACAGTGCAGTTATATACCTTTTGACCTGCCCCTTCTTTTCCCCAGGAGGTCCTCAGAATTAGGTGACCCAACACGCACGCATCGCATGGGTCCATTTGAGGGCCATGTTTCTATGCGAGCTCTACCAGCATAACTTTCCGCGGTACCTTTAGCCTTTTCCTAGCAACAGATGCTCTGCTTTGACCGCGTAAATATTGAAGACAGAGGCCGAGACTTGATCTTGAAGGCTGAGGAAGGATAAATCGGTTAGGAGGAACATGAATATAAATTATTGTACTCACCATGTTCATTAAATGTTTGTAAAACCCACAATGTGTGGTTAAGTTGTGCCACTGGAGGAGATGGCACCACCGTAGTCGCGAGGAGGGGCGCCGTTCGAGCGAGAATGGGAGGTGCCTAGCAGCATCTAAAGGGTACCCATTGTTGGGAGGGAGCGCTTGGCTAAGTCATCAATAGCTTCCAAGTAAAACCCATTTTTCTGTCAATATTTGTATATATCTTTATCTTTGCTTAAGTTTTTGTTCTTAGAGATTACCGATAATGACGTGAGACAGCAGAGTTTTCGATATTTTATGTTGCGAGTTGTGGCATTAGGGATACTCCGCCCTGGGAAAGGTTGTTGCAGTTCGGATCATAGCGGCGCTCAATTTAAACTAAATAAATTGTCAAGGCGACGACGTCTCGCCCACTTATGACCCTGACGCTCCCGTCATCCCGAACTGTGGCTTGCAAAATAAATTGCAATTGAGGGAGTGGTGACGGGGGAGTCAGCTGAGTAGGAACATTTCCGAGGTATTTCTCCTGATCACGGGCTTAACAGTGAACCAGTGATGGTATCTTGGCCGAATGCAAGATTTGCATCACTGGAGACACTGATATTTGTCGGAGAATTGAAGTCTTTGCAGAGGGGTTGCACGTACGTCAATCTAGAGTGTACAGCTCGGAAGTGCTGTCGAGAGCTCGTGGAAGCGCTGGGAGTTACCGTCCAACAGTAATTTTCCGTTCTCCGGACGGCTTGTGGCGAGGATCGATCCATTATCGGACGCGTGGAGCTACCTGTGAAGTACCAAGGCGTAAGTAAGCCGGTCACCTTTTACCCATAACGGGAAAACTGCGTTCTTCGGAGTCGACTTCTGTCGGACGTTTGAACTAGCTCCAACCGTTGTAGGGTAGCCGGTGGCGAGAGACTTCAAGGAAGCTCAAATAATCCATGGAGCACTACGGCGATCAGAAAGATGAGGAGGTAAGGGAGAAACCCGAGACCTGGAGCCTTTCTACAGAGGAAAAACTGGCATTAGATATGATCAAGGAAGGGTTCCTTACCTTTGACAGGGATGGCCATTAAGGATGCATGCATAGATCAGACTTGTAGACGGAGGTGGACTGCTGCGGATGGATCCTGGGCGAGTTTTGCCAATTCAGAAGATGCCTTATCCGAAATCCATGAAGGCGGTACAGGCACAGCGGAATGGTATCGACGGTTCGACAAGAACTTTCCTACGCTGGCCGCACCACTCTCCGAGTCCTTGAAGAAGGCTGTAAACACAAAGTGCGTCCTAAGTTTCAGCGCCACACAGGCAGTGGATGACCTGAAGCTGGCCTTGATCAGCGCGCCAGTCCTAGTTCATGCTGATTTCAAGAAACATTTCTACATCCAGTGCGACGCATCCCACGTAGGCGTCGGAGCGGTATTGATTCAGCTCGTTGAAGACGATCAGTTTATCGTGTTCTTCTCGGCCAAGATGAACAAGCACCAGGTGAAATACTCGGTCACGGAGAAGGAGTGTCTGGCGGCCATTCTAGTCATTCGGAAGTTCAGGCCGTATGTGGAAGGGATGCCGTTCACTTGTAACACTGATCACGCCAGCCTAAATTGGTTGATGACGAAGAAGGATCTGTCGGGACCACTCGCATGGTGGTCTCTCCAGCTGCAGGGCTAGGATTCGAGAAGTCTTAATTTGCTGGGGAAGATTACACGGAATTAATGCCAGAAGTGAAGTCCGACAGGGAGCCCTTCCCGGACCTCAAGGTGGCGGACTAATCTTCATGCGCATGAGTAATCCGAAAATGGACGTGGAATTGGAAGGATCCGAATGAAAGCTGTGGATCTCGCAAAGCCTGATGCACTGTCTGATGGAGCGTGCTTATTCAGACCCCAATGATGGCCATGATGCGATGACGAAGACCTTGGAGATCTTGCTACGCTAGTTCTATTTGCCAGGGATGACTATCCAGGTGCATGAATACGTCCGGGGTTGCGAGGTGTGCAAAGAGTCCAAAGCGCCGAACTTCAGACCGCAGTCTGGGATATTGATAGATATTGGTATAGTCGCAGCCATGTTGTCAAACCAGGCAGATGCAGCTGTAAGTTCCAAGATAAGTTTTGTGCTTAAAATTAAATATTTTTTAATAAAAATCGACTCTAACATATAGCTGTCAAATAAACGGCCAGAGAAATAAAGAAACATTTCTTTTTAATACCACTGAAGCTAGCAAAAATCTTTAAAATAGTGTTACTTATGTTGATTAGCTGCAGTTTTATTCATCCATTAGTAGTCGAAATATTTCTATCAGCTATTTTTGTACTCTTTCATCACTGTTAAGCTGTTTAAACTGTTAAAAGAAAATTTTTTACAGTTGAATTGAAAAAACTAAACATTTGTGGTTACGCAGTTTTTATCAAAAGCACAGTCTACCTTCACGGTACAAATTGTCACGCAGAACCGCTCGCGCTGGTCGGCTTGTACCGGCAGACAATTTTTGTTGAATGCACAACCCGAGTGCAGTAGTGTCGTCCTACGATGCACGCACTGTTTCCAAAACAAGCCAGAATGCTGGAGTCGAAAGCCTCGACCCTCAGATACCCGTTACTCTGCAAAGCGATATTGTAAAGCGACATCTAACTATTGTATATATTATATAGTAATTGCAATGTGGCCGCCACAGTTTTTGGAGGTTGAAAGGTAAATGTAAACATTTTGTTGGCTCAACTATTGGTATCGACGAGACCAATACATTTCAGTTAACATTTTTTTTCTAGCATAACAGATGCCTGAACACATAAAGTTCAAACAGAATTTTTATTACTAAACAAGTCAAATATATATATATATAATTCATTAATATAATGGGCTGACTGTTGAGACAGTATATCAGTCTAAGAACGCTACAGTCTTTCGCGGATTGTGGGCGTAAGAGTGGGCGTGGCACCGTGCATAAACTTGGGCTGCGCAGGAAGCCCTGGAATCTGCATGCCAAGCGATACTTCCCTATCTTTTGTAGTTGCCGAGATCTCAGCGTTCATCAGCGTCATGAATATATATACTTTATTGTGTGGGAAACGCTTCCTTCTGCCTGTCACATACTTTCCTACAAATCCAGTCTACCTTTTTAGTTTTATAAAAATATATGTGTTTATTTACCACCTGTGTGTGGCAGCTGTCAAATCAGGCAAACATCCTTCCTGAAGTCTATAAAAACTGCCTTGCTTAAGAAGGACTCAGTACAAAACGTTTTTGGCGAGTGATTATATCGCAGTACAGTAGCAAACATTCAACCAGGAGCCATTATCGTCATCAATCCGCCCCCCGGAGAGCCAAGAAAGACGTATACAAACGATCAGTTCATTATCTTCCATTTCTACCCTTTGATTGAAGTCGTGTAACTTTTCAACGCCGAATATGTTTGATCTTTATATTTTGATAAATAAGATTTGAATGTAACAGAACAAAATTGATAAAATGAAGTGCGCACAGAAAAAAGGAAGCCACAAAGCTAGAGCTTGTCACACAGATTCCAACATGTCATTGTATGCTTCGCTTATGCTGGCTACCACTGATGTACAGTGTACAAGTCATGATACAACAATACAATAATATTCAATTTACAGTGCAGTTATATACCTTTTGACCTGCCCCTTCTTTTCCCCAGGAGGTCCTCAGAATTAGGTGACCCAACACGCACGCATCGCATGGGTCCATTTGAGGGCCATGTTTCTATGCGAGCTCTACCAGCATAACTTTCCGCGGTACCTCTAGCCTTTTCCTAGCAACAGATGCTCTGCTTTGACCGCGTAAATATTGAAGACAGAGGCCGAGACTTGATCTTGAAGGCTGAGGAAGGATAAATCGGTTAGGAGGAACATGAATATAAATTATTGTACTCACCATGTTCATTAAATGTTTGTAAAACCCACAATGTGTGGTTAAGTTGTGCCACTGGAGGAGATGGCACCACCGTAGTCGCGAGGAGGGGCGCCGTTCGAGCGAGAATGGGAGGTGCCTAGCAGCATCTAAAGGGTACCCATTGTTGGGAGGGAGCGCTTGGCTAAGTCATCAATAGCTTCCAAGTAAAACCCATTTTTCTGTCAATATTTGTATATATCATTATCTTTGCTTAAGTTTTTGTTCTTAGAGATTACCGATAATGACGTGAGACAGCAGAGTTTTCGATATTTTATGTTGCGAGTTGTGGCATTAGGGATACTCCGCCCTGGGAAAGGTTGTTGCAGTTCGGATCATAGCGGCGCTCAATTTAAACTAAATAAATTGTCAAGGCGACGACGTCTCGCCCACTTATGACCCTGACGCTCCCGTCATCCCGAACTGTGGCTTGCAAAATAAATTGCAATTGAGGGAGTGGTGACGGGGGAGTCAGCTGAGTAGGAACATTTCCGAGGTATTTCTCCTGATCACGGGCTTAACAGTGAACCAGTGATGGTATCTTGGCCGAATGCAAGATTTGCATCACTGGAGACACTGATATTTGTCGGAGAATTGAAGTCTTTGCAGAGGGGTTGCACGTACGTCAATCTAGAGTGTACAGCTCGGAAGTGCTGTCGAGAGCTCGTGGAAGCGCTGGGAGTTACCGTCCAACAGTAATTTTCCGTTCTCCGGACGGCTTGTGGCGAGGATCGATCCATTATCGGACGCGTGGAGCTACCTGTGAAGTACCAAGGCGTAAGTAAGCCGGTCACCTTTTACCCATAACGGGAAAACTGCGTTCTTCGGAGTCGACTTCTGTCGGACGTTTGAACTAGCTCCAACCGTTGTAGGGTAGCCGGTGGCGAGAGACTTCAAGGAAGCTCAAATAATCCATGGAGCACTACGGCGATCAGAAAGATGAGGAGGTAAGGGAGAAACCCGAGACCTGGAGCCTTTCTACAGAGGAAAAACTGGCATTAGATATGATCAAGGAAGGGTTCCTTACCTTTGACAGGGATGGCCATTAAGGATGCATGCATAGATCAGACTTGTAGACGGAGGTGGACTGCTGCGGATGGATCCTGGGCGAGTTTTGCCAATTCAGAAGATGCCTTATCCGAAATCCATGAAGGCGGTACAGGCACAGCGGAATGGTATCGACGGTTCGACAAGAACTTTCCTACGCTGGCCGCACCACTCTCCGAGTCCTTGAAGAAGGCTGTAAACACAAAGTGCGTCCTAAGTTTCAGCGCCACACAGGCAGTGGATGACCTGAAGCTGGCCTTGATCAGCGCGCCAGTCCTAGTTCATGCTGATTTCAAGAAACATTTCTACATCCAGTGCGACGCATCCCACGTAGGCGTCGGAGCGGTATTGATTCAGCTCGTTGAAGACGATCAGTTTATCGTGTTCTTCTCGGCCAAGATGAACAAGCACCAGGTGAAATACTCGGTCACGGAGAAGGAGTGTCTGGCGGCCATTCTAGTCATTCGGAAGTTCAGGCCGTATGTGGAAGGGATGCCGTTCACTTGTAACACTGATCACGCCAGCCTAAATTGGTTGATGACGAAGAAGGATCTGTCGGGACCACTCGCATGGTGGTCTCTCCAGCTGCAGGGCTAGGATTCGAGAAGTCTTAATTTGCTGGGGAAGATTACACGGAATTAATGCCAGAAGTGAAGTCCGACAGGGAGCCCTTCCCGGACCTCAAGGTGGCGGACTAATCTTCATGCGCATGAGTAATCCGAATGAAAGCTGTGGATCTCGCAAAGCCTGATGCACTGTCTGATGGAGCGTGCTTATTCAGACCCCAATGATGGCCATGATGCGATGACGAAGACCTTGGAGATCTTGCTACGCTAGTTCTATTTGCCAGGGATGACTATCCAGGTGCATGAATACGTCCGGGGTTGCGAGGTGTGCAAAGAGTCCAAAGCGCCGAACTTCAGACCGCAGTCTGGGATATTGATAGATATTGGTATAGTCGCAGCCATGTTGTCAAACCAGGCAGATGCAGCTGTAAGTTCCAAGATAAGTTTTGTGCTTAAAATTAAATATTTTTTAATAAAAATCGACTCTAACATATAGCTGTCAAATAAACGGCCAGAAAAATAAAGAAACATTTCTTTTTAATACCACTGAAGCTAGCAAAAATCTTTAAAATAGTGTTACTTATGTTGATTAGCTGCAGTTTTATTCATCCATTAGTAGTCGAAATATTTCTATCAGCTATTTTTGTACTCTTTCATCACTGTTAAGCTGTTTAAACTGTTAAAAGAAAATTTTTTACAGTTGAATTGAAAAAACTAAACATTTGTCGTTACGCAGTTTTTATCAAAAGCACAGTCTACCTTCACGATACAAATTGTCACGCAGAACCGCTCGCGCTGGTCGGCTTGTACCGGCAGACAATTTTTGTTGAATGCACAACCCGAGTGCAGTAGTGTCGTCCTACGATGCACGCACTGTTTCCAAAACAAGCCAGAATGCTGGAGTCGAAAGCCTCGACCCTCAGATACCCGTTACTCTGCAAAGCGATATTGTAAAGCGACATCTAACTATTGTATATATTATATAGTAATTGCAATGTGGCCGCCACAGTTTTTGGAGGTTGAAAGGTAAATGTAAACATTTTGTTGGCTCAACTATTGGTATCGACGAGACCAATACATTTCAGTTAACATTTTTTTTCTAGCATAACAGATGCCTGAACACATAAAGTTCAAACAGAATTTTTATTACTAAACAAGTCAAATATATATATATATAATTCATTAATATAATGGGCTGACTGTTGAGACAGTATATCAGTCTAAGAACGCTACAGTCTTTCGCGGATTGTGGGCGTAAGAGTGGGCGTGGCACCGTGCATAAACTTGGGCTGCGCAGGAAGCCCTGGAATCTGCATGCCAAGCGATACTTCCCTATCTTTTGTAGTTGCCGAGATCTCAGCGTTCATCAGCGTCATGAATATATATACTTTATCGTGTGGGAAACGCTTCCTTCTGCCTGTCACATACTTTCCTACAAATCCAGTCTACCTTTTTAGTTTTATAAAAATATATGTGTTTATTTACCACCTGTGTGTGGCAGCTGTCAAATCAGGCAAACATCCTTCCTGAAGTCTATAAAAACTGCCTTGCTTAAGAAGGACTCAGTACAAAACGTTTTTGGCGAGTGATTATATCGCAGTACAGTAGCAAACATTCAACCAGGAACCATTATCGTCATGAATTCGCCCCCGGAGAGCCAAGAAAGACGTATACAAACGATCAGTTCATCATCTTCCATTTCTACCCTTTGATTGAAGTCGTGTAACTTTTCAACGTCGGATATGTTTGATCTTTTAGTCATATATTTTGATAAATAAAATTTGAATGTAACAACAGAATAAAATTGATAAAATGAAGTGCGCACAGAAAAAAGGAAGCCACAAAGCTAGAGCTTGTCAAACAGATTCCAACATGTCATTGTATGCTTCGCTTATGCTGGCTACCACTGATGTACAGTGTACAAATCATGATACAACAATACAATAATATTCAATTTACAGTGCAGTTATATACCTTTTGACCTGCCCCTTCTTTTCCCCAGGAGCTCCTCAGAATTAGGTGACCCAACACGCACGCATCGCGTGGGTCCATTTGAGGGTCATGTTTCCATGCGAGCTCTACCAGCATAACTTCCCGCGGTGCCCCTAGCCTTCTCCTAGCAACAGATCCTCTGCTTTGACCGCGTAAATATTGAAGACAGAGGCCGAGTTTTGGTCTTGAAGGCGGAGGAAGGATAGACCGGTTAGGAGGAACATGAATATAAATTATTGTACTCACCATGTTGATTAAATGTTTGTAAATCCCACAATGTGTGGCTAAGTTGTGCCAGTGGAGGAGATGGCACCAGCATAGTCACGAGGAGGGGCGCCGTTTTTTCTTCATTTATTTTAAATGATTTTTGTTAGGATGTTGGGTTCTGGGTTTTTCTTCCCGTCCTTGACTTCTAATTTTATTTTGGTAATATACTTATTGCGTAGCCGTAGCCCGTGGCAACCCCACGGTTATCTGAACTTAAGATAGAAAGCGAGGACGGGAAAGAAAATCCAAAAGAACCCAAGCCAGCCGAGGTCTTAAACTGGCGTCTATCACAACGGGTGATAGATAGTTCAGTTGACGAACGGCTAGGCGGTGACGGTAGAATAGGGGTTTTGGAGAAAAAGCAGGGCGAGTTAGGTCGGAAGCCCACCAGTGAGGGTCAGTTTCATTTCGCCAGGTCCAGATCTGTAAGATAAGAAAACACAAGAATAGGAAAATTTGAAGGGGTGTTCGGCAAGCAAGACGTTTGAAATTGAGGAAGATTTGTTTAATTGTTATTTATTTTCGTTACTAGTCGGCGATCACTGGGGCTCAGGAGCAACTTCAGGTTCTGGACCAGAACAGTCCCCAAAAGCTGAACCTAGAACGGGATAAAGTGGCGGAGTCAGCGATGAAAGCAGCTTTGGCGAAAGAGGCCCAAACCTATCGCGCATCTCAGGAGATGGGAGTTGGCCAAGCTTTGAGGCAGGAAATTAAGAACGGCTTTATGGACATGATGAAGTTGCTGAATTACGTCCTTAGGCCAGTAATAAGTTGACAGCAGCCGCTCCAGGAGAGCGCAAGTAGCCAAGCATCGATTGTGCTCACTCCGTCGTGTCCAGAAGGCAGCGCAAAGATCGGCGGAATTGACGCCCAGGCAGCGACCTCGACCGCCGGTGAACGACACCCTGGGGACCATAGCAGCCTGAGCCAGGAACCGGAGTATCTTCCGGAGGATGGGTGAGGAGTGATCGCACGGCCGTGGCGCATCGAGGGCCGCAGGACGGAAGTTTTCCGGGACGAGCCGCGGCTGTATGCCAACGCGGGAGCCGGCAACGGGAACCTCTAACTCCCAGTGGACCGCTGGAACATCTCTTTCGGCGACGAGGACGACCGCCATTCCGTAAACGATTCTGTGGAACTTCCACGTCTTCCTACCCGGCAGAGCGAAGAATTGGTATTGGGTATACGTACGCCAATCTAGAGTGTACAACTGGGAAGTGCTGTCGAGAGCTCGTGGAAGCGCTGGGAGTTACCTTCCAACAGTAATTTTCCGTTCTCCGGACGGCTTGTGGCGGGGATCGATCCATTATCGGATGCGTGGAGCTGCCTGTGAAGTACCAAGGCGTAAGTAAGCCGGTCACCTTTTACCCATAACGGGAAAACTGCGTTCTTCGGAGTCGACTTCTGGCGGACGTTCGAACTAGCTCCATGAATCCAATCCATGAAGGCGGTACAGGCACAGCGGAATGGTATCGACGGTTCGTCAAGAACTTTCCCACGCTGGCCGCACCACTCTCCGAGTCCTTGAAGAAGGCTGTAAACACAAAGTTCGTGCTAAGTTTCAGCGCCACACAGGCAGTGGATGACCTGAAGCTGGCCTTGATGAGCGCGCCAGTCCTGGTTCATGCTGATTTCAAGAAACATTTCTACATCCAGTGCGACCCATCCCACGTAGGCGTCGGAGCGGTATTGATTCAGTTCGTTGGAGACGATCAGCTTATCGTGTTCTTCTCGGCCAAGATGAACAAGCACCAGGTGAAATACTCGGTCACGGAGAAGGAGTGTCTGGCGGCCATTCTAGTCATTCGGAAGTTCAGGCCGTATGTGGAAGGGATGCCGTTCACTTGTAACACTGATCACGCCAGCCTAAATTGGTTGATGACGAAGAAGGATCTGTCGGGACGACTCGCATGGTGGTATCTCCAGCTGCAGGGCTAGGATTCGAGAAGTCTTAATTTGCTGGGGAAGATTACACGGAATTAATGCAAGAAGTGAAGTCCGACAGGGAGCCCTTCCCGGACCTCAAGGTGGCGGACTAATCTTCATGCGCATGAGTAATCCGAAAATGGACGTGGAATTGGAAGGATCCGAATGAAAGCTGTGGATCTCGCAAAGCCTGATGCACTGTCTGATGGAGCGTGCTTATTCAGACCCCAATGTTGGCCATGGTGCGATGACGAAGACCTTGGAGATCTTGCTACGCTAGTTCTATTGGCCAGGAATGACTATCCAGGTGCATGAATACGTCCGGGGTTGCGAGGTGTGCAACGAGTCCAAAGCGCCGAACTTCAGGATACAGGTCGGAGTCTGAACAAGGGTAGAGACGGAAAGGCCATTCCAGAAGCTGTACATTGGTTTTCTTGGCAAGTATCCGAGGTCCAAGAGTAGGCACTTCTTTATGTACACCTTCTTAGAGGAGATGAAGGAGGCGACGCGTCGAAAGTTGTGAATTTCATGGTAAGTGAGGTATTTTACAAGTTGGGATGCACATCTGCCGGAGATTGAGGTGGCCATCCGAAACACTGTCCACTCAGCCACAAGCGCCGTTCTTGACCGTATTTGGCATTCACATATTCCTCAACGGTTCCAGCTACAAGTTAGCCAGACGACTCAGGTCACTGGTCGACCATGAAATGGCTGGAACGCAGACCAAAGACAAGCTTCGAGTAATCCACGCCAAGGTGCAGAAACAACGCCAAGTTTGCTCGAAATTTCTCAAAGGGCAGGGTTGTCAATGCCGTCGGCGGCAATGGATACTTGCTCGAAGACCTCCAAGACCGCAGTCTGGGATATTGATAGATATTGGTATAGTCGCAGCCATGTTGTCAAACCAGGCAGATGCAGCTGTAAGTTCCAAGATAAGTTTTGTGCTTAAAATTTAAATATTTTTTAATAAAAATCGACTCTAACATATAGCTGTCAAATAAACGGCCAGAGAAATAAAGAAACATTTCTTTTTAATACCACTGAAGCTAGCAAAAATCTTTAAAATAGTGTTACTAATGTTGATTAGCTGCAGTTTTATACATCCATTACTAGTCGAAATATTTCTATCAGCTATTTTTGTACTCTTTCATCACTGTTAAGCTGTTTAAGCTGTTAAAAGCAAATTTTTTACAGTTGAATTGAAAAAACTAAACATTTGTCATTACGCAGTTTTTATCAAAAGCACAGTCTACCTTCACGATACAAATTGTCACGCAGGACCGCTCGCGCTGGTCGGCTTGTACCGGCAGACAATTTTTGTTGAATGCACAACCCGACTGCAGGAGTATCGTCCTACGATGCACGCACTGTTTCCAAAACAAGCCAGAACGCTGGAGTCGAAAGCCTCGACCCTCAGATACCCGTTACTCTGCATAAGGGAGCAAAAGGGAAATGTAGATACATAAGCAGCAAAGCGATATTGTAAAGCGCCATCTACCTATTGTATATATTATATAGTAATTGCAATGTGGCCGCCACAGTTTTTGGCGGTTGAAAGGTAAATGTAAACATTTTGTTGGCTCAACCATAGGTATCGACGAGACCAATACATTTCAGTTAACATTTTTTTTCTAGCATAACAGATGCCTGAACACATAAAGTTCAAACAGAATTTTTATTACTAAAGAAGTCAAATATATATATATATAATTCTTTAATATAATAATAATAATTGCTTAAGAAGGACTAAGTACAAAACGTTTTTGGCGAGTGATTATATCGCAGTACAGTAGCAAACATTCAACCAGGAACCATTATCGTCATGAATTCGCCCCCGGAGAGCCAAGAAAGACGTATACAAACGATCAGTTCATCATCTTCCATTTCTACCCTTTGATTGAAGTCGTGTAACTTTTCAACGTCGGATATGTTTGATCTTTTAGTCATATATTTTGATAAATAAAATTTGAATGTAACAACAGAATAAAATTGATAAAATGAAGTGCGCACAGAAAAAAGGAAGCCACAAAGCTAGAGCTTGTCAAACAGATTCCAACATGTCATTGTATGCTTCGCTTATGCTGGCTACCACTGATGTACAGTGTACAAGTCATGATACAACAGTCGATTTTAACTTAATTTGTTAAATAATATTCAATTTACAGTGCAGTTATGTACCTCTTGGCCTGCCCCTTCCATTCCCCAGAGCTCCTCAGGATTAGGTGACCCAACACGCACTCCTCGCGTGGGTCTTTTTGAGGGCTGTGTTTCCTCTTCGGTGCCTCTGGTCTTTTCCTAGCAACAGATCCTCTGCTTTGACCGCGTAAATATTGAAGACAGAGGCCGAGTTTTGGTCTTGAAGGCTGAGGAAGGATAGACCGGTTAGGAGGAACATGAATATAAATTATTGTACTCACCATGTTCATTAAATGTTCGTAAAACCCACAATGTGTGGGTAAGTTGTGCCAGTGGAGGAGATGGCACCACCGTAGTCGCGAGGAGGGGCTCCGTTCGAGCGAGAATGGGTGGTGCCTAGCAGCATCTAAAGGGTACCCATTGTTGTGAGGGAGCGCTTGGCTAAGTCATCAATAGCTTCCAAGTAAAACCCATTTTTCTGTCAATATTTGTAAATATCTTTATCTTTGTTTACGTTTTTGTTCTTAGAGATTACCGATAATGACGTGAGACAGCGGAGTTTTCGATATTTTATGTTGCGAGTTGTGGCATTAGGGATACTCCACCCTGGGAAAGGTTGTTGCAGTTCGGAACATAGCGGCGCCCAATTTAAACTAAATAAATTGTCAAGGCGACGACGTCTCGCCCACTTATGACCCTAACGCTCTCGTCATCCCGAACTGTGGCTTGCAAAATAAATTGCAATTGCTAGGGAGTGGTGACGGGGGAGTCAGCTAAGTAGGAATGTCGAAAATATAGCGGGAGGCTGTTCCGCGAACATTTCCGAGGTATTTCTCCTGATCACGGGTTTACCAGTGGACCAGTGATGGTATCTTGGCCGAATGCATGATTTGCATCACTGGAGACACTAAAGAAAATCGGTGATAATTTCTGTGATCAAGTGGTTTTAAAGGTTGTATTTTTTTATATATTTATTTAAAATGATTTTTGTTAGGATGTTGGGTTCTGGGTTTTTATTCCCGTCCTTGACTTTTAATTTTATTTCGGTATATATACTTAATTTCGTCGCCGTGGCCCGTGGCAACCCCACGGATATCTGAACTTAAGATAGAAAGCGAGGACGGGAAAGAAAACCCAAAAGAACCCAAGCCAGCCGAGGTCTTTAACTGGCGGCTATCACAACGGGTGATACATAGTTCAGTTGACGAACGGCTAGGCGGTGACTGTAGAATAGGGGTTTTGGAGAAAAAGCAGGGCAAGTTAGGTCGAAAGCCCACCGGTGAGGGTCAGTTTTATTTCGCCAGGTCCAGATCTGTAAGATAAGAAAACACAAGAATAGGAAAATTTGAAAGGGTGTTCGGCAAGCATGGCGTTTGAAATTCAGGAAGATTTGTTTTATTGTTATTTATTTTCGTTACTAGTTATTATCGTATTTATTTATTTATTTTGTTATTTATTATCGTATTTATTTGTTATTCCATTTATTTATCTTTGTATACATATAAATTATTAGTGGAAAATATTTCTGAGGGTAAGGACTTAAGAGATATGCATGAAGATATGAGTTCTTTTGACGATGAAAAAGGACGGAATCTGGTCCCCTGACGTAGAGGGTGCTGCTGAGTTGCCGCGAACATCCCTGGCTGGGAGCTTACCCAGAACGCCGGTAGGCGGTAATGCGGTGGATCGAATTAGGGATCAACTGGTGGATCTGGTACACCATCGGTCGCCCAGTGTCCTTGATTACAAGGCAATCATCGGGGCGCAGGAGCAACTTCAGGTTCTGGACCACAAAAGTCGTCAAAAGCTGAACCTAGAACGGGATAAAGTGGCGGAGTCAGCTATGAAAGCAGCTTTGGCCCAGCGGCCCAAACCTATCGCGCATCTCAGGAGGTGGGAGTTAGCCAAGCTTTGAGAGAGGAAATTAAGAACGGCTTTATGGACATGATGAAGTTGCTGAATGACGTCCTTAGGCCAGTAATCAGTTGACAGCAGCCGCTCCAGGAGAGCGCAAGTAACCAAGCATCGATTGTGCCCACTCCGTCGTGTCCAGAAGGCAGCGCAAAGACCGGCAGAGTTGCCGCCCAGGCAGCGACCTCGACCGCCGGTGAACGACACTCTGGGGATCCATAGTAGCCTGAGCCAGGAACCGGAGTATCTTCCGGAGGATGGGTGAGGAGTGATCGCACGGCCGTGGCGCATCGAGGGCCGAAGGACGGAAGTTTTCCGGGACGAGCCGCGGCTGTACGCCAACGCGGGAGCCGGCAACTGGAACCACTACATCCGAGTGGACCGCTGGAACATCTCTTTCGGCGACGAGGACGACCGCCATTCCGTAGACGATTCTATGGAACTTCCATGTCTTCCTACCCGGCAGAGTGAAGAAGTGGTATTGGGTATACGTACGCCAATCTAGAGTGTACAACTGGGAAGTGCTGTCGAGAGCTCGTGGAAGCGCTGGGAGTTACCTTCCAACAGTAATTTTCAGTTCTCCGGACGGCTTGTGGCGGGAATCGATCCATTATCGGATGCGTGGAGCTGCCTGTGAAGTACCAAGGCGTAAGTAAGCCGGTCTCCTTTTACCCATAACGGGAAAACTGCGTTCTTCGGAGTCGACCTCTGGCGGACGTTTGAACTAGCTCCAACCGTTGTAGGGTAGCCGGTGGCGAAAGACTTCAAGGAAGCTCAAATAATCCATGGAGCACTACGGCGATCAGAAAGATGAGGAGGTAAGGGAAAAACCCGAGACCTGGAGCCTTTCTGCGGAGGAAAAGCTGGTATTAGATATGATCAAGGAAGGGATCCTTACCTTTGAGAGGGATGGCCATTAAGGATGCATACATACATCAGACCTATAGACGCAGGTGGACTGCTGCGGATGGATGCTGGGCGAGTTTTGCCAATTCAGAAGATGCCTTACCCGAAATCCATGAAGGCGGTACAAGCACAGCGGAATGGTATCGACGGTTCGTCAAGAACTTTCCTACGCTGGCCGCACCACTCTCTGAGTCCTTGAAGAAGGCTGTAAACACAAAGTTCGTGCTAAGTTTCAGCGCCACACAGGCAGTGGATGACCTGAAGCTGGCCTTGATGAGCGCGCCAGTCCTGGTTCATGCTGATTTCAAGAAACATTTCTACATCCAGTGCGACCCATCCCACGTAGGCGTCGGAGCGTTATTGATTCAGCTCGTTGGAGACGATCAGCTTATCGTGTTCTTCTCGGCCAAGATGAACAAGCACCAGGTGAAATACTCGGTCACGGAGAAGGAGTGTCTGGCGGCCATTCTAGTCATTCGGAAGTTCAGGCCGGATGTGGAAGGGATGCCGTTCACTTGTAACACTGATCACGTCAGCCTAAATTGGTTGATGACGATGAAGGATCTGTAGGGCAAAGGCAGCGAGCATCATCGAGGAGATCCGGATAGATCCAACGGATTTACTAGTATTCGAGACGACCTAATTTGCTGGGGAGGATTACAGTGTCAGATGCACTGTCTGATCGAGCGTGCTTATTCAGACCCCAATGATGGCAATGGTGCGTTGACGAAGACCTTGGAGATCTTACTACGGTAGTTCTGTTGGCCAGGGATGACTATCCAGGTGCATGAATACGTCCGGGGTTGCGAGGTGTGCAAAGAGTCCAAAGCGCCGAACTTCAGGATACAGGTCGGAGTCTGAACAAGGGTAGAGACGGAAAGGCCATTCCAGAAGCTGTACATTGGTTTTCTGGGCAAGTATCCGAGGTCCAAGAGTAGGCACTTCTTTGTGTACACCTTATTAAAGGGGATGAAGGAGGCGACGCGTCGAAAGTTGTGAATTTCATGGTAAATGAGGTATTTTACAAGTTGGGATGCACATCTGGCGGAGATTGAGGTGGCCATCCGAAACACTGTCCACTCAGCCACAGGAGAACCGCCGTTCTTGACCGTATTTGGCATTCACATATTCCTCAACGGTTCCAGCTACAAGTTAGCCAGACGACTCAGGTCAATGGTCGACCATGAAATGGCTGGAACGCAGACCAAAGACAAGCTTCGAGTAATCCACGCCAAGGTGCAGAAACAACGCCAAGTTTGCTCGAACTTTTTCAAAGGGCAGGGTGGTCAAATCCGTCGGTGGCAATGGATACTTTCTCGAAGACCTCCAAGACCGCAGTCTGGGATATTGATAGATATTGGTATAGTCGCAGCCATGTTGGCAAACCAGGCAGATGCAGCTGTAAGTTCCAAGTTAAGTTTTGTGCTTAAAATTAAATATTTTTTAATAAAAATCGACTCTAACATATAGCTGTCAAATAAACGGCCAGAGAAATAAAGAAACATTTCTTTTTAATACCACTGAAGCTAGCAAAAATCTTTAAAATAGTGTTACTAATGTTGATTAGCTGCAGTTTTATACATCCATTACTAGTCGAAATATTTCTATCAGCTATTTTTGTACTCTTTCATCACTGTTAAGCTGTTTAAGCTGTTAAAAGCAAATTTTTTACAGTTGAATTGAAAAAACTAAACATTTGTCATTATGCAGTTTTTATCAAAAGCACAGTCTACCTTCACGATACAAATTATCACGCAGGACCGCTCGCGCTGGTCGGCTTGTACCGGCAGACAATTTTTGTTGAATGCACAACTCGAGTGCAGTAATGTCGTCCTACGATGCACGCACTGTTTCCAAAACAAGCCAGAACGCTGGAGTCGAAAGCCTCGACCCTCAGATACCCGTTACTCTGCATAAGGGAGCAAAAGGGAAATGTAGATACATAAGCAGCAAAGCGATATTGTAAAGCGACATCTAACTATTGTATATATTATATAGTAATTGCAATGTGGCCGCCACAGTTTTTGGAGGTTGAAAGGTAAATGTAAACATTTTGTTGGCTCAACTATTGGTATCGACGAGACCAATACATTTCAGTTAACATTTTTTTTCTAGCATAACAGATGCCTGAACACATAAAGTTCAAACAGAATTTTTATTACTAAACAAGTCAAATATATATATATATATAATTCATTAATATAATGGGCTGATTGTTGAGACAGTATATCAGTCTAAGAACGCTACAGTCTTTCGCGGATTGTGGGCGTAAGAGTGGGCGTGGCACCGTGCATAAACTTGGGCTGCGCAGGAAGCCCTGGAATCTGCATGCCAAGCGATACTTCCCTATCTTTTGTAGTTGCCGAGATCTCAGCGTTCATCAGCGTCATGAATATATATACTTTATTGTGTGGGAAACGCTTCCTTCTGCCTGTCACATACTTTCCTACAAATCCAGTCTACCTTTTTAGTTTTATAAAAATATATGTGTTTATTTACCACCTGTGTGTGGCAGCTGTCAAATCAGGCAAACATCCTTCCTGAAGTCTATAAAAACTGCCTTGCTTAAGAAGGACTCAGTACAAAACGTTTTTGGCGAGTGATTATATCGCAGTACAGTAGCAAACATTCAACCAGGAGCCATTATCGTCATCAATCCGCCCCCCGGAGAGCCAAGAAAGACGTATACAAACGATCAGTTCATTATCTTCCATTTCTACCCTTTGATTGAAGTCGTGTAACTTTTCAACGCCGAATATGTTTGATCTTTATATTTTGATAAATAAGATTTGAATGTAACAGAACAAAATTGATAAAATGAAGTGCGCAGAGAAAAAAGGAAGCTCCAAAGCTAGAGCTTGTCACACAGATTCCAACATGTCATTGTATGCTTCGCTTATGCTGGCTACCACTGATGTACAGTGTACAAGTCATGATACAACAATACAATAATATTCAATTTACAGTGCAGTTATATACCTTTTGACCTGCCCCTTCTTTTCCCCAGGAGCTCCTCAGAATTAGGTGACCCAACACGCACGCATCGCGTGGGTCCATTTGAGGGCCATGTTTCTATGCGAGCTCTACCATCATAACTTTCCGCGGTGCCTCTAGCCTTTTCCTAGCAACAGATGCTCTGCTTTGACCGCGTAAATATTGAAGACAGAGGCCGAGACTTGATCTTGAAGGCTGAGGAAGGATAAATCGGTTAGGAGGAACATGAATATAAATTATTGTACTCACCATGTTCATTAAATGCTTGTAAAACCCACAATGTGTGGTTAAGTTGTACCACTGGAGGAGATGGCACCACCGTAGTCGCGAGGAGGGGCGCCGTTCGAGCGAGAATGGGAGGTGCCTAGCAGCATCTAAAGGGTACCCATTGTTGGGAGGGAGCGCTTGGCTAAGTCATCAATAGCTTCCAAGTAAAACCCATTTTTCTGTCAATATTTGTATATATCATTATCTTTGCTTAAGTTTTTGTTCTTAGAGATTACCGATAATGACGTGAGACAGCAGAGTTTTCGATATTTTATGTTGCGAGTTGTGGCATTAGGGATACTCCGCCCTGGGAAAGGTTGTTGCAGTTCGGATCATAGCGGCGCTCAAAATAGAGCGGGAGGCTGTTCCGTGAACATTTCCGAGGTATTTCTCCTGATCACGGGCTTAACAGTGAACCAGTGATGGTATCTTGGCCGAATGCAAGATTTGCATCACTGGAGACACTGAAGAAAATCGGTGATGACTTCTGTGATCAAGTGGTTTTAAAGGTTGCATTTTTTTATATATTTGTCGGAGAATTGAAGTCTTCTCCACGCCGGCCCTCATCCATAACATACATATTTATTTGAAATGATTTCTGTTAGGATGTTGGGTTTTGAGTTTTTCTTCCGGTCCTTGACTTCTAATTTTATTTCGGTATATATACTTATTGCGTAGCCGTAGCCCGTGGCAACCCCACGGTTATCTGAACTTAAGATAGAAAGCGAGGACGGGAAAGAAAATCCAAAAGAACCCAAGCCAGCCGAGGTCTTAAACTGGCGGCTATCACAACGGATGATAGATAGTTCAGTTGACGAACGGCTAGGCGGTGACGGCAGAATAGGGGTTTGCAGAGGGGTTGCACGTACGTCAATCTAGAGTGTACAACTGGGAAGTGCTGTCGAGAGCTCGTGGAAGCGCTGGGAGTTACCGTCCAACAGTAATTTTCCGTTCTCCGGACGGCTTGAGGCGGGGATCGATCTATTATCGGATGCGTGGAGCTGCCTGTGAAGTACCAAGGCGTAAGTAAGCCGGTCTCCTTTTACCCATAACGGGAAAACTGCGTTCTTCGGAGTCGACTTCTGGCGGACGTTTGAACTAGCTCCAACCGTTGTAGGGTAGCCGGTGGCGAAAGACTTCAAGGAAGCTCAAATAATCCATGGAGCACTACGGCGATCAGAAAGATGAGGAGGTAAGGGAAAAACCCGAGACCTGGAGCCTTTCTGCGGAGGAAAAGCTGGTATTAGATATGATCAAGGAAGGGATCCTTACCTTTGAGAGGGATGGCCATTAAGGATGCATACATACATCAGACCTATAGACGCAGGTGGACTGCTGCGGATGGATGCTGGGCGAGTTTTGCCAATTCAGAAGATGCCTTACCCGAAATCCATGAAGGCGGTACAAGCACAGCGGAATGGTATCGACGGTTCGTCAAGAACTTTCCTACGCTGGCCGCACCACTCTCTGAGTCCTTGAAGAAGGCTGTAAACACAAAGTTCGTGCTAAGTTTCAGCGCCACACAGGCAGTGGATGACCTGAAGCTGGCCTTGATGAGCGCGCCAGTCCTGGTTCATGCTGATTTCAAGAAACATTTCTACATCCAGTGCGACCCATCCCACGTAGGCGTCGGAGCGTTATTGATTCAGCTCGTTGGAGACGATCAGCTTATCGTGTTCTTCTCGGCCAAGATGAACAAGCACCAGGTGAAATACTCGGTCACGGAAAAGGAGTGTCTGGCGGCCATTCTAGTCATTCGGAAGTTCAGGCCGGATGTGGAAGGGATGCCGTTCACTTGTAACACTGATCACGTCAGCCTAAATTGGTTGATGACGATGAAGGATCTGTAGGGCAAAGGCAGCGAGCATCATCGAGGAGATCCGGATAGATCCAACGGATTTACTAGTATTCGAGACGACCTAATTTGCTGGGGAGGATTACAGTGTCAGATGCACTGTCTGATCGAGCGTGCTTATTCAGACCCCAATGATGGCAATGGTGCGTTGACGAAGACCTTGGAGATCTTACTACGGTAGTTCTGTTGGCCAGGGATGACTATCCAGGTGCATGAATACGTCCGGGGTTGCGAGGTGTGCAAAGAGTCCAAAGCGCCGAACTTCAGGATACAGGTCGGAGTCTGAACAAGGGTAGAGACGGAAAGGCCATTCCAGAAGCTGTACATTGGTTTTCTGGGCAAGTATCCGAGGTCCAAGAGTAGGCACTTCTTTGTGTACACCTTATTAAAGGGGATGAAGGAGGCGACGCGTCGAAAGTTGTGAATTTCATGGTAAATGAGGTATTTTACAAGTTGGGATGCACATCTGCCGGAGATTGAGGTGGCCATCCGAAACACTGTCCACTCAGCCACAGGAGAACCGCCGTTCTTGACCGTATTTGGCATTCACATATTCCTCAACGGTTCCAGCTACAAGTTAGCCAGACGACTCAGGTCAATGGTCGACCATGAAATGGCTGGAACGCAGACCAAAGATAAGCTTCGAGTAATCCACGCCAAGGTGCAGAAACAACGCCAAGTTTGCTCGAAATTTCTCAAAGGGCAGGGTGGTCAAATCCGTCGGTGGCAATGGATACTTTCTCGAAGACCTCCAAGACCGCAGTCTGGGATATTGATAGATATTGGTATAGTCGCAGCCATGTTGGCAAACCAGGCAGATGCAGCTGTAAGTTCCAAGTTAAGTTTTGTGCTTAAAATTAAATATTTTTTAATAAAAATCGACTCTAACATATAGCTGTCAAATAAACGGCCAGAGAAATAAAGACACATTTCTTTTTAATACCACTGAAGCTAGCAAAAATCTTTAAAATAGTGTTACTAATGTTGATTAGCTGCAGTTTTATACATCCATTACTAGTCGAAATATTTCTATCAGCTATTTTTGTACTCTTTCATCACTGTTAAGCTGTTTAAGCTGTTAAAAGCAAATTTTTTACAGTTGAATTGAAAAAACTAAACATTTGTCATTATGCAATTTTTATCAAAAGCACAGTCTACCTTCACGATACAAATTATCACGCAGGACCGCTCGCGCTGGTCGGCTTGTACCGGCAGACAATTTTTGTTGAATGCACAACCCGAGTGCAGTAATGTCGTCCTACGATGCACGCACTGTTTCCAAAACAAGCCAGAACGCTGGAGTCGAAAGCCTCGACCATCAGATACCCGATACTCTGCATAAGGGAGCAAAAGGGAAATGTAGATACATAAGCAGCAAAGCGATATTGTAAAGCGACATCTAACTATTGTATATATTATATAGTAATTGCAATGTGGCCGCCACAGTTTTTGGAGGTTGAAAGGTAAATGTAAACATTTTGTTGGCTCAACTATTGGTATCGACGAGACCAATACATTTCAGTTAACATTTTTTTTCTAGCATAACAGATGCCTGAACACATAAAGTTCAAACAGAATTTTTATTACTAAACAAGTCAAATATATATATATATATAATTCATTAATATAATGGGCTGATTGTTGAGACAGTATATCAGTCTAAGAACGCTACAGTCTTTCGCGGATTGTGGGCGTAAGAGTGGGCGTGGCACCGTGCATAAACTTGGGCTGCGCAGGAAGCCCTGGAATCTGCATGCCAAGCGATACTTCCCTATCTTTTGTAGTTGCCGAGATCTCAGCGTTCATCAGCGTCATGAATATATATACTTTATTGTGTGGGAAACGCTTCCTTCTGCCTGTCACATACTTTCCTACAAATCCAGTCTACCTTTTTAGTTTTATAAAAATATATGTGTTTATTTACCACCTGTGTGTGGCAGCTGTCAAATCAGGCAAACATCCTTCCTGAAGTCTATAAAAACTGCCTTGCTAAAGAAGGACTCAGTACAAAACGTTTTTGGCGAGTGATTATATCGTAGTACAGTAGCAAACATTCAACCAGGAACCATTATCGTCATCAATCCGCCCCCCGGAGAGCCAAGAAAGACGTATACAAACGATCAGTTCATCATCTTCCATTTCTACCCTTTGATTGAAGTCGTGTAACTTTTCAACGCCGAATATGTTTGATCTTTATATTTTGATAAATAAGATTTGAATGTAACAGAACAAAATTGATAAAATGAAGTGCGCAGAGAAAAAGGGAAGCTCCAAAGCTAGAGCTTGTCACACAGATTCCAACATGTCATTGTATGCTTCGCTTATGCTGGCTACCACTGATGTACAGTGTACAAGTCATGATACAACAATACAATAATATTCAATTTACAGTGCAGTTATATACCTTTTGACCTGCCCCTTCTTTTCCCCAGGAGTTCCTCAGAATTAGGTGACCCAACACGCACGCATCGCGTGGGTCCATTTGAGGGCCATGTTTCTATGCGAGCTCTACCATCATAACTTTCCGCGGTGCCTCTAGCCTTTTCCTAGCAACAGATGCTCTGCTTTGACCGCGTAAATATTGAAGACAGAGGCCGAGACTTGATCTTGAAGGCTGAGGAAGGATAAATCGGTTAGGAGGAACATGAATATAAATTATTGTACTCACCATGTTCATTAAATGTTTGTAAAACCCACAATGTGTGGTTAAGTTGTGCCACTGGAGGAGATGGCACCACCGTAGTCGCGAGGAGGGGCGCCGTTCGAGCGAGAATGGGAGGTGCCTAGCAGCATCTAAAGGGTACCCATTGTTGGGAGGGAGCGCTTGGCTAAGTCATCAATAGCTTCCAAGTAAAACCCATTTGTCTGTCAATATTTGTAAATATCTTTTTCTTTGTTTACGTTTTTGTTCTTAGAGATTACCGATAATGACGTGAGACAGCGGAGTTTTCGATATTTTATGTTGCAGTTCGGATCATAGCGGCGCTCAATTTAAACTAAATAAATTGTCAAGGCGACGACGTCTCGCCCACTTATGACCCTGACGCTCCCGTCATCCCGAACTGTGGCTTGCAAAATAAATTGCAATTGAGGGAGTGGTGACGGGGGAGTCAGCTGAGTAGGAATGTCGAAAATAGAGCGGGAGGCTGTTCCGCGAACCTTGACGAGGTATTTCTCCTGATCACGGGTTTACCAGTGAACCAGAGATGGCATATTGGCCGAATGCAAGATTTGCATCACTGGAGACACTGAAGACTTCTGTGATCAAGTGGTTTTAAAGGTTGCATTTTTTTATATATTTGTCGGAGAATTGAAGTCTTCTCCACGCCGGCCCTCATCCATAACATACATATTTATTTGAAATGATTTCTATTAGGATGTTGGGTTTTGAGTTTTTCTTCCCGTCCTTGACTTCTAATTTTATTTCGGTATATATACTTATTGCGTAGCCGTAGCCCGTGGCAACCCCACGGTTATCTGAACTTAAGATAGAAAGCGAGGACGGGAAAGAAAATCCAAAAGAACCCAAGCCAGCCGAGGTCTTAAACTGGCGGCTATCACAACGGATGATAGATAGTTCAGTTGACGAACGGCTAGGCGGTGACGGCAGAATAGGGGTTTGCAGAGGGGTTGCACGTACGTCAATCTAGAGTGTACAACTGGGAAGTGCTGTCGAGAGCTCGTGGAAGCGCTGGGAGTTACCGTCCAACAGTAATTTTCCGTTCTCCGGACGGCTTGAGGCGGGGATCGATCTATTATCGGACGCGTGGAGCTACCTGTGAAGTACCAAGGCGTAAGTAAGCCGGTCACCTTTTACCCATAACGGGAAAACTGCGTTCTTCGGAGTCGACTTCTGTCGGACGTTTGAACTAGCTCCAACCGTTGTAGGGTAGCCGGTGGCGAGAGACTTCAAGGAAGCTCAAATAATCCATGGAGCACTACGGCGATCAGAAAGATGAGGAGGTAAGGGAGAAACCCGAGACCTGGAGCCTTTCTGCAGAGGAAAAGCTGGCATTAGATATGATCAAGGAAGGGTTCCTTACCTTTGAGAGGGATGGCCATTAAGGATGCATACATAGATCAGACCTATAGACGGAGGTGGACTGCTGCGGATGGATCCTGAGCGAGTTTTGCCAATTCAGAAGATGCCTTACCCGAAATCCATTAAGGCGGTACAGGCACAGCGGAATGGTATCAACGGTTCGTCAAGAACTTTCTTACGCTGGCCGCACCACTCTCCGAGTCCTTGAAGAATGCTGTTAACACAAAGTTCGTCCTAAGTTTCAGCGCCACACAGGCAGTGCATGACCTGAAGCTGGCCTTGATGAGCGCGCCAGTCCTGGTTCATGCGGATTTCAAGAAACATTTCTACATCCAGTGCGACGTATCCCACTTAGGCGTCGGAGCGGTATTGATTCAACTCGTTGGAGACGATCAGCATATCGCGTTCTTCTCGACCAAGATGAACAAGCACCAGGTGAAATACTCGATCACGGAGAAGGAGTGTCTGGCTGCCATTCTAGTCATTCGGAAGTTCAGGCCGGATGTGGAAGGGATGCCGTTCACTTGTAACACTGATCACGCCAGCCTAAATTGGTTGATGACGAAGAAGGATCTGTAGGGCAAAGGCAGCGAGCATCATCGAGGAGATCCGGATAGATCCAACGGATTTACTAGTACTCGAGACGACCTAATTTGCTGGGGAGGATTACAGTGTCTGATGCACTGTCTGATCGAGCGTTCTTATTCAGACCCCAATGATGGCCATGGTGCGTTGACGAAGACCTTGGAGATCTTACTACGCTAGTTCTGTTGGCCAGGGATGACTATCCAGGTGCATGAATACGTCCGGGGTTGCGAGGTGTGCAAAGAGTCCAAAGCGCCGAACTTCAGGATACAGGTCGGAGTCTGAACAAGGGTAGAGACGGAAAGGCCATTCCAGAAGCTGTACATTGGTTTTCTGGGCAAGTATCCGAGGTCCAAGAGTAGGCACTTCTTTGTGTACACCTTATTAAAGGGGATGAATGAGGCGACGCGTCGAAAGTTGTGAATTTCATGGTAAATGAGGTATTTTACAAGTTGGGATGCACATCTGCCGGAGATTGAGGTGGCCATCCGAAACACTGTCCACTCAGCCACAGGAGAACCGCCGTTCTTGACCGTATTTGGCATTCACATATTCCTTAACGGTTCCAGCTACAAGTTAGCCAGATGACTCAAGTCACTGGTCGACCATGAAATGGCTGGAATGCAGACCAAAGACAAGCTTCGAGTAATCCACGCCAAGGTGCAGAAACAACTGGAGGCATACGAGATAAGCCGGCAACGCTATGATAAGCGTGCTTCTCGCCAAGCCAGGCCAAGAAGTTTTCCTCCGTAACTTCGTGCTGAGCGATTTCAGCAAATCCTTTAACGCCAAGTTTGCTCGCAATTTCTCAAAGGGCAGGGTGGTCAAATCCGTCGGTGGCAATGGATACTTGCTCGAAAACCTGCAAGACCGCAGTCTGGGATATTGATAGATATTGGTATAGTCGCAGCCATGTTGGCAAACCAGGCAGATGCAGCTAGAAGTTCCAAGATAAGTTTTGTGCTTAAAAGTAAATAAAAGAGAATGATAGGATAGTTAACATAGAGTGCGGTATTTATTATTGATCATTCATAGGGCAACCGGGGTCCCGACACAAAGAGCCCCGGGAGTAAAGTAAATAATCGGGAGTTTCACTACATTCTTGGGAGTTATACTACAATACTCTACATACTAGACACGGTTTGGCTGCCAGCCACCGGTGCTACGCACAGAGGCCAGAACGCCCTTCACACATCCAGCATTTACCAGTGAGTCAGTTCCGGACTACAACGTCCACCCCACCTTGGAATCTCGCGGTCCTCGCATCGCGGCGTGCAGAGTTACCGCCATTTGCCTTACGCAACTCACCCAGTGCGCCAGGTATCCATCTTGAAGACCCATATTGCCGATGAGCTCCGGCGAAAAGTTTGCAGACCGACTATATTCATCCTCCACGCCGGGTCAGCAGTGGCTGAAAATTTAAAACAGTTAAAGCAAACGATCAGTTCATCATCTTTCATTTCTACCCTTTGATTGAAGTGAAACTTTTCAACGCCGGAGATGTTTGATCTTTTAATTATATATTTTGATAAATAAGATTTGAATGTAACAACAGAATAAAATTGATAAAATGAAGTGCGCACAGAAAAAAGGAAGCTCCAAAGAGCTTGTCAAACAGATTCCAACATGGCATTGTATGCTTCGCTTATGCTGGCTACCACTGATGTACAGTATACAAGTCATGATACAACAGTCGATTTTAACTTAATCTGTTAAATAATATTCAATTCACAGTACAGTTATGTACCTTTTGGCCTGCCCCTTCCATTCCCCAGGAGCTCCTCAGGATTAGGTGAGCCAGCACGCACGCCTCGCGTGGGCCTTTTTGAGGGCTGTGTTTCCTCTTCGGTGCCTCTAGTCTTTTCCTAGCAACATATCCTCTGCTTTGACCGCATAAATATTGCATACAGAGGCCGAGTTTTGGTCTTGAAGGCTGAGGAAGGATAGACCGGTTAGGAGGAACATGAATATAAATTATTGTACTCACCATGTTCATTAAATGTTTGTAAATCCCACAATGTGTGGCTAAGTTGTGCCAGTGGAGGAGATGGCACCAGCATAGTCACGAGGAGGGGCGCCGTTCAACCGAGAATGTGTGGTGCCTAGCAGCATCTAAAGGGTACCCATTGTTAGGAGGGAGGGCTTGGCTAAGTCATCAATAGCTTCCAAGTAAAACCCATTTGTCTGTCAATATTTGTAAATATCTTTTTCTTTGTTTACGTTTTTGTTCTTAGAGATTACCGATAATGACGTGAGACAGCGGAGTTTTCGATATTTTATGTTGCGAGTTGTGGCATTAGGGATACTCCGCCCTGGGAAAGATTGTTGCAGTTGGGAACATAGCGGTGCCCAATTTAAACTAAATAAATTGTGAAGGCGACGACGTCTCGCCCATTTATGACCCTTACGCTCCCGTCATCCCGAACTGTGGCTTGCAAAATAAATTGCAATTGCTAGGGAGTAGAGACGGGGGAGTCAGCTGAGAAGGAATGTCGAAAATAGAGCGGGAGACTGTTCCGCGAACATTTCCGAGGTATTTCTCCTGATCACGGGTTTACCAGTGAACCAGTGATGGTATCTTGGCCGAATGCAAGATTTGCATCACTGGAGACACTGAAGAAAATCAGTGATAATTTCTGTGATCAAGTGGTTGTAAAAGTTGTATTTTTTTATACATTTATTTTAAATGATTTTTGTTAGGATGTTGGGTTCTGGGTTTTTCTTCCCGTCCTTGACTTCTAATTTTATTTCGGTTTATATACTTATTGCGAAGCCGTGGCCCGTGGCAACCCCACGGTTATCTGAACTTAAGATAGAAAGTGAGGACGGGAAAGAAAACCCAAAAGAACCCAAGCCAGCCGAGGTCTTTAACTGGCGGCTATCACAACGGGTGATACATAGTTCAGTTGACGAACGGCTAGGCGGTGACGGTAGAATAGGGGTTTTGGAGAAAAAGCAGGACGAGTTAAGATAAGAAAACAAAAGAATAGGAAAATTTGAAAGGGTGTTCGGCAAGCAAGGCGTTTGAAATTCAGGAAGATTTGTTTTATTGTTATTTATTTTCGTTACAAGTTATTATCGTATTTATTTATTTATTTTGTTATTTATTATCGTATTTATTTGTTATTCCATTTATTTATCTTTGTATGCATTATTAGTGGAAAATATTTCCGAGGGTAAGGACTTAAGAGATATGCATGAAGATATGCGTTCTTCTGACGATGAAAAAGGACGAGATCAGGCCCCTGAGAGGGTGCTGCCGAGTTGCCGCGAATATCCCTGGCTGGGGGCTTACCCAGAACGCCGGTAGGCGGTAATGCGGTGGATCGTATTAGGGATCAACTGGTGGATCTGGTACACCATCGATCGCCCAGTGTCCTTGATTTCAAGGCGATCATCGGGGCGGAGGAGCAACTTCAGTTTCTGGTCCACAAAAGTCGTCAAAAGCTGAACCTAGAACGGGATAAAGTGGTGGAGTCAGCTATGAAAGCAGCTTTGGCGCCAGCGGCCCAAACCTATCGCGCATCTCAGGAGATGGGAGTTAGCCAAGCTTTGAGAGAGGAAATTAAGAACGGCTTTATGGACATGATGAAGTTGCTAAATGACGTCCTTAGGCCAGTAATCAGTTGACAGCAGCCGCTCCAGGAGAGCGCAAGTAACCAAGCATCGATTGTGCCCACTCCGTAGTGTCCAGAAGGCAGCGCAAAGACCGGCAGAGTTGCCGCCCAGGCAGCGACCTCGACCGCCGGTGAACGACACTCTGGGGATCCATAGTAGCCTGAGCCAGGAACCGGAGTATCTTCCGGAGGATGGGTGAGGAGTGATCGCACGGCCGTGGCGCATCGAGGGCCGAAGGCTGTACGCCAACGCGGGAGCCGGCAACTGGAACCACCACATCCGAGTGGACCGCTGGAACATCTCTTTCGGCGACGAGGACGACCGCCATCCCGTAGACGATTCTATGGAACTTCCATGTCTTCCTACCCGGCAGAGTGAAGAAGTGGTATTGGGTATACGTACGCTAATCTAGCGTGTACAACTAGGAAGTGCTGTCGAGAGCTCGTGGAAACGCTGGGAGTTACCGTCCAACAGTAATTTTCCGTTCTCCGGACGGCTTGAGGCGGGGATCGATCCATTATCGGACGCGTGGAGCTGCCTGTGAAGTACCAAAGCGTAAGTAAGCCGGTCACCTTTACCCATAACGGGAAAACTGCGTTCTTCGGAGTCGACTTCTGGCGGACGTTTGAACTATCTCCAACCGTTGTAGGGTAGTCGGTGGCGAGAGACTTCGAGGAAGCTCAAATAATCCATGGAGCACTACGGCGATCAGAAAGATGAGGAGGTAAAGGAGAAACCCGAGACCTGGAGCCTTTCTCCGGAGGAAAAGCTGGCATTAGATATGATCAAGGAAGGGTTCCTTACCTTTGACAGGGATGGCCATTAAGGATGCATACATAGATCAGACCTATAGACGGAGGTGGACTGCTGCGGATGGATCCTGGGCGAGTTTTGCCAATTCAGAAGATGCCTTACCCGAAATCCACCAGATGTCACCACTCTCCGAGTTCTTGAAGAAGGCTGTTAACACAAAGTTCGTCCTAAGTTTCAGCGCCACACAGGCACTGCATGACCTGAAGCTGGCCTTGATGAGCGCGCCAGTCCTGGTTCATGCGGATTTCAAGAAACATTTCTAAATCTAGTGCGACGCATCCTACTTAGGCGTTGGAGCGGTATTGATTCAGCTCGTTGGAGACGATCAGCTTATCGTGTTCTTCTCGGCCAAGATGAACAAGCACCAGGTGAAATACTCGGTCACGGAGAAGGACTGTCTGGCGGCCATTCTAGTCATTCGGAAGTTCAGGCCGTATGTGGAAGGGATGCCGTTCACTTGTAACACTGATCACGCCAGCCTAAATTGGTTGATGACGAAGAAGGATCTGTCGGGACGACTTGCATGGTGGTCTCTCCAGCTGCAGGGCTAGGATTCGAGAAGACTTAATTTGATGGGGAAGATTACACGAAATTAATGCAAGAAGTGAAGTCCGACAGGGAGCCCTTCCCGGACCTCAAGGTGGCGGACTAATCTTCATGCGCATGAGTAATCCTGAAATGGACGTGGAATTGGAAGGATCCGAATAAAAGCTGTGGATCTCGCAAAGCCTGATGCACTGTCTGATAGAGCGTGCTTATTCAGACCCCAATGATGACCATGGTGCGATGACGAAGACCTTGGAGATCTGGCTATGCTAGTTCTATTGGCCAGGGATGACTATCCAGGTGCATGAATACGTCCGGGGTTGCGAGGTGTGCAAAGAGTCCAAAGCGCCGAACTTCAGGATACAGGTCGGAGTCTGAACAAGGGTAGAGACGGAAAGGCCATTCCAGAAGCTGTACATTGGTTTTCTGGCCAAGTATCCGAGGTCCAAGAGTAGGCACTTTTTTATGTACGCCTTCTTAAAGGAGATGAAGGAGGCGACGAGTCGAAAGTAGTGAATTTCATGGTAAATGAGGTATTTTACAAGTTGGGATGCACATCTGCCGGAGATTGAGGTGGCCATCCGAAACACTGTCCACTCAGCCACAGGAGAACCGCCGTTCTTGACCGTATTTGGCATTCACATATTCCTCAACGGTTCCAGCTACAAGTTAGCCAGACGACTCAGGTCAATGGTCGACCATGAAATGGCTGGAACGCAGACCAAAGACAAGCTTCGAGTAATCCACGCCAAGGTGCAGAAACAACGCCAAGTTTGCTCGAAATTTCTCGAAGGGCAGGGTGGTCAAATCCGTCGGTGGCAATGGATACTTTCTCGAAGACCTCCAAGACCGCAGTCTGGGATATTGATAGATATTGGTATAGTCGCAGCCATGTTGGCAAACCAGGCAAATGCAGCTAGAAGTTCCAAGATAAGTTTTGTGCTTAAAAGTAAATAAAAGAGAATGATAGGATAGTTAACATAGAGTGCGGTATTTATTATTGATCATTCATAGGGCAACCGGGGTCCCGACACAAAGAGCCCCGGGAGTAAAGTAAATAATCGGGAGTTTCACTACATTCCTTGGAGTTATACTACAATACTCTACATACTAGACACGGTTTGGCTGCCAGCCACCGGTGCTACGCACAGAGGCCAGAACGCCCTTCACACATCCAGCATTTACCAGTGAGTCAGTTCCGAACTACAACGTCCACCCCACCTTGGAATCTCGCGGTCCTCGCATCGCGGCGTGCAGAGTTACCGCCATTTGCCTTACGCAACTCACCCAGTGCGCCAGGTATCCATCTTGAAGACCCATATTGCCGATGAGCTCCGGCGAAAAGTTTGCAGACCGACTATATTCATCCTCCACGCCGGGTCAGCAGTGGCTGAAAATTTAAAACAGTTAAAGCAAACGATCAGTTCATCATCTTTCATTTCTACCCTTTGATTGAAGTGAAACTTTTCAACGCCGGAGATGTTTGATCTTTTAATTATATATTTTGATAAATAAGATTTGAATGTAACAACAGAATAAAATTGATAAAATGAAGTGCGCACAGAAAAAAGGAAGCTTCAAAGAGCTTGTCAAACAGATTCCAACATGTCATTGTATGCTTCGCTTATGCTGGCTACCACTGATGTACAGTATACAAGTCAGGATACAACAGTCGATTTTAACTTAATCTGTTAAATAATATTCAATTCACAGTACAGTTATGTACCTTTTGGCCTGCCCCTTCCATTCCCCAGGAGCTCCTCAGGATTAGGTGAGCCAGCACGCACGCCTCGCGTGGGCCTTTTTGAGGGCTGTGTTTCCTCTTCGGTGCCTCTAGTCTTTTCCTAGCAACATATCCTCTGCTTTGACCGCATAAATATTGCATACAGAGGCCGAGTTTTGGTCTTGAAGGCTGAGGAAGGATAGACCGGTTAGGAGGAACATGAATATAAATTATTGTACTCACCATGTTCATTAAATGTTTGTAAATCCCACAATGTGTGGCTAAGTTGTGCCAGTGGAGGAGATGGCACCAGCATAGTCACGAGGAGGGGCGCCGTTCAACCGAGAATGTGTGGTGCCTAGCAGCATCTAAAGGGTACCCATTGTTAGGAGGGAGGGCTTGGCTATGTCATCAATAGCTTCCAAGTAAAACCCATTTGTCTGTCAATATTTGTAAATATCTTTTTCTTTGTTTACGTTTTTGTTCTTAGAGATTACCGATAATGACGTGAGACAGCGGAGTTTTCGATATTTTATGTTGCGAGTTGTGGCATTAGGGATACTCCGCCCTGGGAAAGATTGTTGCAGTTGGGAACATAGCGGTGCCCAATTTAAACTAAATAAATTGTGAAGGCGACGACGTCTCGCCCATTTATGACCCTTACGCTCCCGTCATCCCGAACTGTGGCTTGCAAAATAAATTGCAATTGCTAGGGAGTAAAGACGGGGGAGTCAGCTGAGAAGGAATGTCGAAAATAGAGCGGGAGACTGTTTCGCGAACATTTCCGAGGTATTTCTCCTGATCACGGGTTTACCAGTGAACCAGTGATGGTATCTTGGCCGAATGCAAGATTTGCATCACTGGAGACACTGAAGAAAATCAGTGATAATTTCTGTGATCAAGTGGTTGTAAAGGTTGTATTTTTTTATACATTTATTTTAAATGATTTTTGTTAGGATGTTGGGTTCTGGGTTTTTCTTCCCGTCCTTGACTTCTAATTTTATTTCGGTTTATATACTTATTGCGAAGCCGTGGCCCGTGGCAACCCCACGGTTATCTGAACTTAAGATAGAAAGTGAGGACGGGAAAGAAAACCCAAAAGAACCCAAGCCAGCCGAGGTCTTTAACTGGCGGCTATCACAACGGGTGATACATAGTTCAGTTGACGAACGGCTAGGCGGTGACGGTAGAATAGGGGTTTTGGAGAAAAAGCAGGACGAGTTAAGATAAGAAAACAAAAGAATAGGAAAATTTGAAAGGGTGTTCGGCAAGCAAGGCGTTTGAAATTCAGGAAGATTTGTTTTATTGTTATTTATTTTCGTTACTAGTTATTATCGTATTTATTTATTTATTTTGTTATTTATTATCGTATTTATTTGTTATTCCATTTATTTATCTTTGTATACATATAAATTATTAGTGGAAAATATTTCCGAGGGTAAGGACTTAAGAGATATGCATGAAGATATGCGTTCTTCTGACGATGAAAAAGGACGAGATCTGGTCCCTGAGAGGGTGCTGCCGAGTTGCCGCGAATATCCCTGGCTGGGGGCTTACCCAGAACGCCGGTAGGCGGTAATGCGGTGGATCGTATTAGGGATCAACTGGTGGATCTGGTACACCATCGATCGCCCAGTGTCCTTGATTTCAAGGCGATCATCGGGGCGGAGGAGCAACTTCAGTTTCTGGTCCACAAAAGTCGTCAAAAGCTGAACCTAGAACGGGATAAAGTGGTGGAGTCAGCTATGAAAGCAGCTTTGGCGCCAGCGGCCCAAACCTATCGCGCATCTCAGGAGATGGGAGTTAGCCAAGCTTTGAGAGAGGAAATTAAGAACGGCTTTATGGACATGATGAAGTTGCTAAATGACGTCCTTAGGCCAGTAATCAGTTGACAGCAGCCGCTCCAGGAGAGCGCAAGTAACCAAGCATCGATTGTGCCCACTCCGTAGTGTCCAGAAGGCAGCGCAAAGACCGGCAGAGTTGCCGCCCAGGCAGCGACCTCGACCGCTGGTGAACGACACTCTGGGGATCCATAGTAGCCTGAGCCAGGAACCGGAGTATCTTCCGGAGGATGGGTGAGGAGTGATCGCACGGCCGTGGCGCATCGAGGGCCGAAGGCTGTACGCCAACGCGGGAGCCGGCAACTGGAACCACCACATCCGAGTGGACCGCTGGAACATCTCTTTCGGCGACGAGGACGACCGCCATCCCGTAGACGATTCTATGGAACTTCCATGTCTTCCTACCCGGCAGAGTGAAGAAGTGGTATTGGGTATACGTACGCTAATCTAGCGTGTACAACTAGGAAGTGCTGTCGAGAGCTCGTGGAAACGCTGGGAGTTACCGTCCAACAGTAATTTTCCGTTCTCCGGACGGCTTGTGGCGGGGATCGATCCATTATCGGACGCGTGGAGCTGCCTGTGAAGTACCAAAGCGTAAGTAAGCCGGTCACCTTTACCCATAACGGGAAAACTGCGTTCTTCGGAGTCGACTTCTGGCGGACGTTTGAACTATCTCCAACCGTTGTAGGGTAGTCGGTGGCGAGAGACTTCGAGGAAGCTCAAATAATCCATGGAGCACTACGGCGATCAGAAAGATGAGGAGGTAAAGGAGAAACCCGAGACCTGGAGCCTTTCTCCGGAGGAAAAGCTGGCATTAGATATGATCAAGGAAGGGTTCCTTACCTTTGACAGGGATGGCCATTAAGGATGCATACATAGATCAGACCTATAGACGGAGGTGGACTGCTGCGGATGGATCCTGGGCGAGTTTTGCCAATTCAGAAGATGCCTTACCCGAAATCCACCAGATGTCACCACTCTCCGAGTTCTTGAAGAAGGCTGTTAACACAAAGTTCGTCCTAAGTTTTAGCGCCACACAGGCACTGCATGACCTGAAGCTGGCCTTGATGAGCGCGCCAGTCCTGGTTCATGCGGATTTCAAGAAACATTTCTACATCTAGTGCGACGCATCCTACTTAGGCGTTGGAGCGGTATTGATTCAGCTCGTTGGAGACGATCAGCTTATCGTGTTCTTCTCGGCCAAGATGAACAAGCACCAGGTGAAATACTCGGTCACGGAGAAGGACTGTCTGGCGGCCATTCTAGTCATTCGGAAGTTCAGGCCGTATGTGGAAGGGATGCCGTTCACTTGTAACACTGATCACGCCAACCTAAATTGGTTGATGACGAAGAAGGATCTGTCGGGACGACTTGCATGGTGGTCTCTCCAACTGCAGGGCTAGGATTCGAGAAGACTTAATTTGATGGGGAAGATTACACGAAATTAATGCAAGAAGTGAAGTCCGACAGGGAGCCCTTCCCGGACCTCAAGGTGGCGGACTAATCTTCATGCGCATGAGTAATCCTGAAATGGACGTGGAATTGGAAGGATCCGAATGAAAGCTGTGGATCTCGCAAAGCCTGATGCACTGTCTGATAGAGCGTGCTTATTCAGACCCCAATGATGACCATGGTGCGATGACGAAGACCTTGGAGATCTGGCTATGCTAGTTCTATTGGCCAGGGATGACTATCCAGGTGCATGAATACGTCCGGGGTTGCGAGGTGTGCAAAGAGTCCAAAGCGCCGAACTTCAGGATACAGGTCGGAGTCTGAACAAGGGTAGAGACGGAAAGGCCATTCCAGAAGCTGTACATTGGTTTTCTGGCCAAGTATCCGAGGTCCAAGAGTAGGCACTTCTTTATGTACGCCTTCTTAAAGGAGATGAAGGAGGCGACGAGTCGAAAGTAGTGAATTTCATGGTAAATGAGGTATTTTACAAGTTGGGATGAACATCTGCCGGAGATTGAGGTGGCCATCCGAAACACTGTCCACTCAGCCACAGGAGAACCGCCGTTCTTGACCGTATTTGGCATTCACATATTCCTCAACGGTTCCAGCTACAAGTTAGCCAGACGACTCAGGTCAATGGTCGACCATGAAATGGCTGGAACGCAGACCAAAGACAATCTTCGAGTAATCCACGCCAAGGTGCAGAAACAACGCCAAGTTTGCTCGAAATTTCTCGAAGGGCAGGGTGGTCAATGCCGTCGGCGGCAATGGATACTTGCTCGAAGACCTCCAAGACCGCAGTCTGGGATATTGATAGATATTGGTATAGTCGCAGCCATGTTGGCAAACCAGGCAGATGCAGCTGTAAGTTCCAAGTTAAGTTTTGTGCTTAAAATTAAATATTTTTTAATAAAAATCGACTCTAACATATAGCTGTCAAATAAACGGCCAGAGAAATAAAGAAACATTTCTTTTTAATACCACTGAAGCTAGCAAAAATCTTTAAAATAGTGTTACTAATGTTGATTAGCTGCAGTTTTATACATCCATTACTAGTCGAAATATTTCTATCAGCTATTTTTGTACTCTTTCATCACTGTTAAGCTGTTTAAGCTGTTAAAAGCAAATTTTTTACAGTTGAATTGAAAAAACTAAACATTTGTCATTACGCAGTTTTTATCAAAAGCACAGTCTACCTTCACGATACAAATTATCACGCAGGACCTCTCGCGCTGGTCGGCTTGTACCGGCAGACAATTTTTGTTGAATGCACAACCCGAGTGCAGTAATGTCGTCCTAAGATGCACGCACTGTTTCCAAAACAAGCCAGAACGCTGGAGTCGAAAGCCTCGACCCTCAGATACCCGTTACTCTGCATAAGGGAGCAAAAGGGAAATGTAGATACATAAGCAGCAAAGCGATATTGTAAAGCGACATCTAACTATTGTATATATTATATAGTAATTGCAATGTGGCCGCCACAGTTTTTGGAGGTTGAAAGGTAAATGTAAACATTTTGTTGGCTCAACTATTGGTATCGACGAGACCAATACATTTCAGTTAACATTTTTTTTCTAGCATAACAGATGCCTGAACACATAAAGTTCAAACAGAATTTTTATTACTAAACAAGTCAAATATATATATATATATAATTCATTAATATAATGGGCTGATTGTTGAGACAGTATATCAGTCTAAGAACGCTACAGTCTTTCGCGGATTGTGGGCGTAAGAGTGGGCGTGGCACCGTGCATAAACTTGGGCTGCGCAGGAAGCCCTGGAATCTGCATGCCAAGCGATACTTCCCTATCTTTTGTAGTTGCCGAGATCTCAGCGTTCATCAGCGTCATGAATATATATACTTTGTGTGGGAAACGCTTCCTTCTGCCTGTCACATACTTTCCTACAAATCCAGTCTACCTTTTTAGTTTTATAAAAATATATGTGCTTATTTACCACCTGTGTGTGGCAGCTGTCAAATCAGGCAAACATCCTTCCTGAAGTCTATAAAAACTGCCTTGCTTAAGAAGGCCTCAGTACAAAACGTTTTTGGCGAGTGATTATATCGCAGTACAGTAGCAAACATTCAGCCAGGAACCATTATCGTCATCAATCCGCCCCCCGGAGAGCCAAGAAAGACGTATACAAACGATCAGTTCATCATCTTCCATTTCTACCCTTTGGTTGAAGTCGTGTAACTTTTCAACGCCGAATATGTTTGAGGAAGCTCCAAAGCTAGAGCTTGTCACACATATTCCAACATGTCATTGTATGCTTCGCTTATGCTGGCTACCACTGATGTACAGTGTACAAGTCATGATACAACAATACAATAATATTCAATTTACAGTGCAGTTATATACCTTTTGACCTGCCCCTTCTTTTCCCCAGGAGCTCCTCAGAATTAGGTGACCCAACACGCACGCATCGCGTGGGTCCATTTGAGGGCCATGTTTCTATGCGAGCTCTACCATCATAACTTTCCGCGGTGCCTCTAGCCTTTTCCTAGCAACAGATGCTCTGCTTTGACCGCGTAAATATTGAAGACAGAGGCCGAGACTTGATCTTGAAGGCTGAGGAAGGATAAATCGGTTAGGAGGAACATGAATATAAATTATTGTACTCACCATGTTCATTAAATGTTTGTAAAACCCACAATGTGTGGTTAAGTTGTGCCACTGGAGGAGATGGCACCACCGTAGTCGCGAGGAGGGGCGCCGTTCGAGCGAGAATGGGAGGTGCCTAGCAGCATCTAAAGGGTACCCATTGTTGGGAGGGAGCGCTTGGCTAAGTCATCAATAGCTTCCAAGTAAAACCCATTTGTCTGTCAATATTTGTAAATATCTTTTTCTTTGTTTACGTTTTTGTTCTTAGAGATTACCGATAATGACGTGAGACAGCGGAGTTTTCGATATTTTATGTTGCGAGTTGTGGGAAAGGTTGTTGCAGTTCAGATCATAGCGGCGCTCAATTTAAACTAAATAAATTGTCAAGGCGACGACGTCTCGCCCACTTATGACCCTGACGCTCCCGTCATCCCGAACTGTGGCTTGCAAAATAAATTGCAATTGAGGTAGTGGTAACGGGGGAGTCAGCTGAGTAGGAATGTCGAAAATAGAGCGGGAGGCTGTTCCGCGAACATTTCCGAGGTATTTCTCCTGATCACGGGCTTAACAGTGAACCAGTGATGGTATCTTGGCCGAATGCAAGATTTGCATCACTGGAGACACTGAAGAAAATCGGTGATAATTTCTGTGATCAAGTGGTTGTAAAGTTTGTATTTTTTTATACATTTATTTTAAATGATTTTTGTTAGGATGTTGGGTTCTGGGTTTTTCTTCCCGTCCTTGACTTCTAATTTTATTTCGGTTTATATACTTATTGCGTAGCCGTGGCCCGTGGCAACCCCACGGTTATCTGAACTTAAGATAGAAAGCGAGGACGGGAAAGAAAACACAAAAGAACCCAAGCCAGCCGAGGTCTTTAACTGGCGGCTATCACAACGGGTGATACATAGTTCAGTTGACGAACGGCTAGGCGGCGATGGTAGAATAGGGGTTTTGGAGAAAAAGCAGGACGAGTTAAGATAAGGAAACAAAAGAATAGGAAAATTTGAAAGGGTGTTCGGCAAGCAAGGCGTTTGAAATTCAGAAAGATTTGTTTTATTGTTATTTATTTTCGTTACTAGTTATTATCGTATTTATTTATTTATTTTGATATTTATTATCGTATTAATTTGTTATTCCATTTATTTATCTTTGTATACATATAAATTATTAGTGGAAAATATTTTCGAGGGTAAGGACTTAAGAGATATGCATGAAGATATGAGTTCTTCTGACGATGAAAAAGGACGGAATCTGGTCCCCTGACGTAGAGGGTGCTGCTGAGTTGCCGCGAACATCCCGGGCTGGGAGCTTACCCAGAGCTCCGGTAGGCGGTAATGCGGTGGATCGAATTAGGGATCAACTGGTGGATCTGGTTCACCATCGGTCGCCCAGTGTCCTTGATTTCAAGGCGATCATCGGGGCGGAGGAGCAACTTCAGTTTCTGGGCCACAAAAGTCGTCAAAAGCTGAACCTAGAACGGGATAAAGTGGCGGAGTCAGCTATGAAAGCAGCTTTGGCCCAGCGGCCCAAACCTATCGCGCATCTCAGGAGATGGGAGTCCGGGGTTGCGAGGTGTGCAAAGAGTCCAAAGCGCCGAACTTCAGGATACAGGTCGGAGTCTGAATAAGGGTAGAGACGGAAAGGCCATTCCAGAAGCTGTACATTGGTTTTCTGGGCAAGTATCCGTGGTCCAAGAGTAGGCACTTCTTTATGTACACCTTATTAAAGGGAATGAAGGAGGCGACGCGTCGAAAGTAGTGAATTTCATGGTAAAGGAGGTATTTTACATGTTGGGATGCACATCTGCCGGAGATTGAGGTGGCCATCCGAAACACTGTCCACTCAGCCACAGGAGAACCGCCGTTCTTGACCGTATTTGGCATTCACATATTCCTCAACGGTTCCAGCTACAAGTTAGCCAGAGTGGCGGAGTCAGCTATGAAAGCAGCTTTGGCGCCAGCGGCCCAAACCTATCGCGCATCTCAGGAGATGGGAGTTAGCCAAGCTTTGAGAGAGGAAATTAAGAACGGCTTTATGGACATGATGAAGTTGCTGAATGACGTCCTTAGGCCAGTAATCAGTTGACAGCAGCCGCTCCAGGAGAGCGCAAGTAACCAAGCATCGATTGTGCCCACTCCGTCGTGTCCAGAAGGCAGCGCAAAGACCGGCAGAGTTGCCGCCCAGACAGCGACCTCGACCGCCGGTGAACGACACTCTGGGGATCCATAGTAGCCTGAGCCAGGAACCGGAGTATCTTCCGGAGGATGGGTGAGGAGTGATCGCACGGCCGTGGCGCATCGAGGGCCGAAGGACGGAAGTTTTCCGGGACGAGCCGCGGCTGTACGCCAACGCGGGAGCCGGCAACTGGAACCACTACATCCGAGTGGACCGCTGGAACATCTCTTTCCGCGACGAGGACGACCGCCATCCCGTAGACGATTCTATGGAACTTCCATTTCTTCCTACCCGGCAGAGTGAAGAAGTGGTATTGGGTATACGTACGCCACTCTGGGGGCCGAAGGACGAAAGTTTTCCGGGACGAGCCGCGGCTGTATGCCAACGCGGGAGCCGGCAACTGGAACCACTACATCCGAGTGGACCGCTGGAACATCTCTTTCGGCGACGAGGACGACCGCCATCCCGTAGACGATTCTATGGAACATCCATGTCTTCCTACCCGGCAGAGTGAAGAAGTGGTATTGGTATACGTACGCCAATCTAGCGTGTACAACTGGGAAGTGCTGTCTAGAGGTCGTGGAAACGCTGGGAGTTACCGTCCTGTGAAGTACCAAGGCGTAAGTAAGCCGGTCACCTTTTCCCATAACGGGAAAACTGCGTTCTTCGGAGTCGCTGGAAGTTCCAAGATAAGTTTTGTGCTTAAAAGTAAATAAAAGAGAATGATAGGATAGTTAATATAGAGTGCGGTATTTATTATTGATCATTCATAGGGCAACCGGGGTCCCGACACAAAGAGCCCCGGGAGTAAAGTAAATAATCGGGAGTTTCACTACATTCTTGGGAGTTATACTACAATACTCTACATACTAGACACGGTTTGGCTGCCAGCCACCGGTGCTACGCACAGAGGCCAGAACGCCCTTCGCACATCCAGCATTTACCAGTGAGTCAGTTCCGGACTACAACGTCCACCCCACATTGGGATCTCGCGGTCCTCGCATCGCGGCGTGCAGAGTTACCGCCATTTGCCTTACGCAACTCACCCAGTGCGCCAGGTATCCATCTTGAAGACCCATATTGCCGATGAGCTCCGGCGAAAAGTTTGCAGACCGACTATATTCGTCCTCCACGCCGGGTCAGCAGTGGCTGAAAATTTAAAACAGTTAAAGCAAACGATCAGTTCATCATCTTCCATTTCTACCCTTTGATTGAAGTGAAACTTTTCAACGCCGGAGATGTTTGATCTTTTAATTATATATTTTGATAAATAAGATTTGAATGTAACAACAGAATAAAATTGATAAAATGAAGTGCGCACAGAAAAAAGGAAGCTCCAAAGAGCTCGTCAAACAGATTCCAACATGGCATTGTATGCTTCGCTTATGCTGGCTACCACTGATGTACAGTATACAAATCATGATACAACAGTCGATTTTAACTTAATCTGTTAAATAATATTCAATTCACAGTACAGTTATGTACCTTTTGGCCTGCCCCTTCCATTCCCCAGGAGCTCCTCAGGATTAGGTGAGCCAGCACGCACGCCTCGCGTGGGTCTTTTTGAGGTCTGCGTTTCCTCTTCGGTGCCTCTAGTCTTTTCCTAGCAACAGATCCTCTGCTTTGACCGCATAAATATTGCAGACAGAGGCCAAGTTTTGGTCTTGAAGGCTGAGGAAGGATAGACCGGTTAGGAGGAACATGAATATAAATTATTGTACTCACCATGTTCATTAAATGTTCGTAAAACCCACAATGTGTGGGTAAGTTGTGCCAGTGGAGGAGATGGCACCACCGTAGTCGCGAGGAGGGGCTCCGTTCGAGCGAGAATGGGTGGTGCCTAGCAGCATCTAAAGGGTACCCATTGTTGGGAGGGAGCGCTTGGCTAAGTCATCAATAGCTTCCAAGTAAAACCCATTTTTCTGTCAATATTTGTATATATCTTTATCTATGTTTAAGTTTTTGTTCTTAGAGATTACCGATAATGACGTGAGACAGCAGGGTTTTCGATATTTTATGTTGCGAGTTGTGGCATTAGGGATACTCCGCCCTGGGAAAGGTTGTTGCAGTTCGGATCATAGCGGAGCTCAATTTAAACTAAATAAATTGTCAAGGCGACGACGTCTCGCCCACTTATGACCCTGACGCTCCCGTCATCCCGAACTGTGGCTTGCAAAATAAATTGCAATTGAGGTAGTGGTGACGGGGGAGTCAGCTGAGTAGGAATGTCGAAAATAGAGCGGGAGGCTGTTCCGCGAACATTTCCGAGGTATTTCTCCTGATCACGGGCTTAACAGTGAACCAGTGATGGTATCTTGGCCGAATGCAAGATTTGCATCACTGGAGACACTGAAGAAAATCGGTGATAATTTCTGTGATCAAGTGGTTGTAAAGTTTGTATTTTTTTATACATTTATTTTAAATGATTTTTGTTAGGATGTTGGGTTCTGGGTTTTTCTTCCCGTCCTTGACTTCTAATTTTATTTCGGTTTATATACTTATTGCGTAGCCGTGGCCCGTGGCAACCCCACGGTTATCTGAACTTAAGATAGAAAGCGAGGACGGGAAAGAAAACCCAAAAGAACCCAAGCCGGCCGAGGTCTTTAACTGGCGGCTATCACAACGGGTGATACATAGTTCAGTTGACGAACGGCTAGGCGGCGACGGTAGAATAGGGGTTTTGGAGAAAAAGCAGGACGAGTTAAGATAAGGAAACAAAAGAATAGGAAAATTTGAAAGGGTGTTCCGCAAGCAAGGCGTTTGAAAATCAGGAAGATTTGTTTTATTGTTATTTATTTTCGTTACTAGTTATTATCGTATTTATTTATTTATTTTGATATTTATTATCGTATTAATTTGTTATTCCATTTATTTATCTTTGTATACATATAAATTATTAGTGGAAAATATTTTCGAGGGTAAGGACTTAAGAGATATGCATGAAGATATGAGTTCTTCTGACGATGAAAAAGGACGGAATCTGGTCCCCTGACGTAGAGGGTGCTGCTGAGTTGCCGCGAACATCCCGGGCTGGGAGCTTACCCAGAGCTCCGGTAGGCGGTTATGCGGTGGATCGAATTAGGGATCAACTGGTGGATCTGGTTCACCATCGGTCGCCCAGTGTCCTTGATTTCAAGGCGATCATCGGGGCGGAGGAGCAACTTCAGTTTCTGGGCCACAAAAGTCGTCAAAAGCTGAACCTAGAACGGGATAAAGTGGCGGAGTCAGCTATGAAAGCAGCTTTGGCCCAGCGGCCCAAACCTATCGCGCATCTCAGGAGATGGGAGTCCGGGGTTGCGAGGTGTGCAAAGAGTCCAAAGCGCCGAACTTCAGGATACAGGTCGGAGTCTGAACAAGGGTAGAGACGGAAAGGCCATTCCAGAAGCTGTACATTGGTTTTCTGGCCAAGTATCCGAGGTCCAAGAGTAGGCACTTCTTTATGTACGCCTTCTTAAAGGAGATGAAGGAGGCGACGAGTCGAAAGTAGTGAATTTCATGGTAAATGAGGTATTTTACAAGTTGGGATGAACATCTGCCGGAGATTGAGGTGGCCATCCGAAACACTGTCCACTCAGCCACAGGAGAACCGCCGTTCTTGACCGTATTTGGCATTCACATATTCCTCAACGGTTCCAGCTACAAGTTAGCCAGAGTGGCGGAGTCAGCTATGAAAGCAGCTTTGGCGCCAGCGGCCCAAACCTATCGCGCATCTCAGGAGATGGGAGTTAGCCAAGCTTTGAGAGAGGAAATTAAGAACGGCTTTATGGACATGATGAAGTTGCTGAATGACGTCCTTAGGCCAGTAATCAGTTGACAGCAGCCGCTCCAGGAGAGCGCAAGTAACCAAGCATCGATTGTGCCCACTCCGTCGTGTCCAGAAGGCAGCGCAAAGACCGGCAGAGTTGCCGCCCAGGCAGCGACCTCGACCGCCGGTGAACGACACTCTGGGGATCCATAGTAGCCTGAGCCAGGAACCGGAGTATCTTCCGGAGGATGGGTGAGGAGTGATCGCACGGCCGTGGCGCATCGAGGGCCGAAGGACGGAAGTTTTCCGGGACGAGCCGCGGCTGTACGCCAACGCGGGAGCCGGGAACTGGAACCACTACATCCGAGTGGACCGCTGGAACATCTCTTTCGGCGACGAGGACGACCGCCATCCCGTAGACGATTCTATGGAACTTCCATTTCTTCCTACCCGGCAGAGTGAAGAAGTGGTATTGGGTATACGTACGCCACTCTGGGGGCCGAAGGACGAAAGTTTTCCGGGACGAGCCGCGGCTGTATGCCAACGCGGGAGCCGGCAACTGGAACCACTACATCCGAGTGGACCGCTGGAACATCTCTTTCGGCGACGAGGACGACCGCCATCCCGTAGACGATTCTATGGAACATCCATGTCTTCCTACCCGGCAGAGTGAAGAAGTGGTATTGGTATACGTACGCCAATCTAGCGTGTACAACTGGGAAGTGCTGTCTAGAGGTCGTGGAAACGCTGGGAGTTACCGTCCTGTGAAGTACCAAGGCGTAAGTAAGCCGGTCACCTTTTCCCATAACGAGAAAACTGCGTTCTTCGGAGTCGCTGGAAGTTCCAAGATATGTTTTGTGCTTAAAAGTAAATAAAAGAGAATGATAGGATAGTTAATATAGAGTGCGGTATTTATTATTGATCATTCATAGGGCAACCGGGGTCCCGACACAAAGAGCCCCGGGAGTAAAGTAAATAATCGGGAGTTTCACTACATTCTTGGGAGTTATACTACAATACTCTACATACTAGACACGGTTTGGCTGCCAGCCACCGGTGCTACGCACAGAGGCCAGAACGCCCTTCGCACATCCAGCATTTACCAGTGAGTCAGTTCCGGACTACAACGTCCACCCCACATTGGGATCTCGCGGTCCTCGCATCGCGGCGTGCAGAGTTACCGCCATTTGCCTTACGCAACTCACCCAGTGCGCCAGGTATCCATCTTGAAGACCCATATTGCCGATGAGCTCCGGCGAAAAGTTTGCAGACCGACTATATTCGTCCTCCACGCCGGGTCAGCAGTGGCTGAAAATTTAAAACAGTTAAAGCAAACGATCAGTTCATCATCTTCCATTTCTACCCTTTGATTGAAGTGAAACTTTTCAACGCCGGAGATGTTTGATCTTTAAATTATATATTTTGATAAATAAGATTTGAATGTAACAACAGAATAAAATTGATAAAATGAAGTGCGCACAGAAAAAAGGAAGCTCCAAAGAGCTTGTCAAACAGATTCCAACATGTCATTGTATGCTTCGCTTATGCTGGCTACCACTGATGTACAGTATACAAGTCATGATACAACAGTCGATTTTAACTTAATCTGTTAAATAATATTCAATTTACAGTACAGTTATGTACCTTTTGGCCTGCCCCTTCCATTCCCCAGGAGCTCCTCAGGATTAGGTGAGCCAGCACGCACGCCTCGCGTGGGTCTTTTTGAGGGCTGCGTTTCCTCTTCGGTGCCTCTAGTCTTTTCCTAGCAACAGATTCTCTGCTTTGACCGCATAAATATTGCAGACAGAGGCCAAGTTTTGGTCTTGAAGGCTGAGGAAGGATAGACCGGTTAGGAGGAACATGAATATAAATTATTGTACTCACCATGTTCATTAAATGTTCGTAAAACCCACAATGTGTGGGTAAGTTGTGCCAGTAGAGGAGATGGCACCACCGTAGTCGCGAGGAGGGGCTCCGTTCGAGCGAGAATGGGTGGTGCCTAGCAGCATCTAAAGGGTACCCATTGTTGGGAGGGAGCGCTTGGCTAAGTCATCAATAGCTTCCAAGTAAAACCCATTTTTCTGTCAATATTTGTATATATCTTTATCTATGTTTAAGTTTTTGTTCTTAGAGATTACCGATAATGACGTGAGACAGCAGAGTTTTCGATATTTTATGTTGCGAGTTGTGGCATTAGGGATACTCCGCCCTGGGAAAGGTTGTTGCAGTTCGGATCATAGCGGCGCTCAATTTAAACTAAATAAATTGTCAAGGCGACGACGTCTCGCCCACTTATGACCCTGACGCTCCCGTCATCCCGAACTGTGGCTTGCAAAATAAATTGCAATTGAGGGAGTGGTGACGGGGGAGTCAGCTGAGTAGGAATGTTGAAAATAGAGCGGGAGGCTGTTCCGCGAACATTTCCGAGGTATTTCTCCTGATCACGGGCTTAACAGTGAACCAGTGATGGTATCTTGGCCGAATGCAAGATTTGCATCACTGGAGACACTGAAGACTTCTGTGATCAAGTGGTTTTAAAGGTTGCATTTTTTTATATATTTGTCGGAGAATTGAAGTCTTCTCCACGCCGGCCCTCATCCATAACATACATACTTATTTGAAATGATTTTTATTAGGATGTTGGGTTCTGGGTTTTTCTTCCCGTCCTTGACTTCTAATTTTATTTCGGTTTATATACTTATTGCGTAGCCGTGGCCCGTGGCAACCCCACGGTTATCTGAACTTAAGATAGAAAGCGAGGACGGGAAAGAAAATCCAAAAGAACCCAAGCCATCCGAGGTCTTAAACTGGCGGCTATCACAACGGATGATAGATAGTTCAGTTGACGAACGGCTAGGCGGTGACGGCAGAATAGGGGTTTGCAGAGGGATTGCACGTACGTAAAATCTAGAGTGTACAACTGGGAAGTGCTGTCAAGAGCTCGTGGAAGCGCTGGGAGTTACCGTCCAACAGTAATTTTCCGTTCTCCGGACGGCTTGTGGCGGGGATCGATCCATTATCGGACGCGTGGAGCTGCCTGTGAAGTACCAAGGCGTAAATAAGCCGGTCACCTTTTACCCATAACGGGAAAACTGCGTTCTTCGGAGTCGACTTCTGTCGGACGTTTGAACTAGCTCCAACCGTTGTAGGGTAGCCGGTGGCGAGAGACTTCAAGGAAGCTCAAATAATCCATGGAGCACTACGGCGATCAGAAAGATGAGGAGGTAAAGGAGAAACCCGAGACCTGCAGCCTTTCTGCAGAGGAAAAGCTGGCATTAGATATGATCAAGGAAGGGTTCCTTACCTTTGACAGGGATGGCCATTAAGGATGCATACATAGATCAGACCTATAGACGGAGGTGGACTGCTGCGGATGGATCCTGAGCGAGTTTTGCCAATTCAGAAGATGCCTTACCCGAAATCCATGAAGGCGGTACAGGCACAGCGGAATGGTATCAACGGTTCGTCAAGAACGTTCTTACACTGGCCGCACCACTCTCCGAGTCCTTGAAGAATGCTGTTAACACAAAGTTCGTCCTAAGTTTCAGCGCCACACAGGCAGTGCATGACCTCAAGCTGGCCTTGATGAGCGCGCCAGTCCTGGTTCATGCGGATTTCAAGAAACATTTTTACATCCAGTGCGACCCATCCCACGTAGGCGTCGGAGCGTTATTGATTCAGCTCGTTGGAGACGATCAGCTTATCGTGTTCTTCTCGGCCAAGATGAACAAGCACCAGGTGAAATACTCGGTCACGGAGAAGGAGTGTCTGGCGGCCATTCTAGTCATTCGGAAGTTCAGGCCGGATGTGGAAGGGATGCCGTTCACTTGTAACACTGATCACGCCAGCCTAAATTGGTTGATGACGAAGAAGGATCTGTAGGGCAAAGGCAGCGAGCATCATCGAGGAGATCCGGATAGATCCAACGGATTTACTAGTATTCGAGACGACCTAATTTGCTGGGGAGGATTACAGTGTCTGATGCACTGTCTGATCGAGCGTTCTTATTCAGACCCCAATGATGGCCATGGTGCGTTGACGAAGACCTTGGAGATCTTACTACGCTAGTTCTGTTGGCCAGGGATGACTATCCAGGTGCATGAATACGTCCGGGGTTGCGAGGTGTGCAAAGAGTCCAAAGCGCCGAACTTCAGGATACAGGTCGGAGTCTGAACAAGGGTAGAGACGGAAAGGCCATTCCAGAAGCTGTACATTGGTTTTCTGGGCAAGTATCCGAGGTCCAAGAGTAGGCACTTCTTTGTGTACACCTTATTAAAGGGGATGAAGGAGGCGACGCGTCGAAAGTTGTGAATTTCATGGTAAATGAGGTATTTTACAAGTTGGGATGCACATCTGCCGGAGATTGAGGTGGCCATCCGAAACACTGTCCACTCAGCCACAGGAGAACCGCCGTTCTTGACCGTATTTGGCATTCACATATTCCTCAACGGTTCCAGCTACAAGTTAGCCAGACGACTCAAGTCACTGGTCGACCATGAAATGGCTGGAATGCAGACCAAAGACAAGCTTCGAGTAATCCACGCCAAGGTGCAGAAACAACTGGAGGCATACGAGATAAGCCGGCAACGCTATGATAAGCGTGCTTCTCGCCAAGCCAGGCCAAGAAGTTTTCCTCCGTAACTTCGTACTGAGCGATTTCAGCAAATCCTTTAACGCCAAGTTTGCTCGCAATTTCTCAAAGGGCAGGGTGGTCAAATCCGTCGGTGGCAATGGATACTTGCTCGAAAACCTGCAAGACCGCAGTCTGGGATATTGATAGATATTGGTATAGTCGCAGCCATGTTGGCAAACCAGGCAGATGCAGCTGGAAGTTCCAAGATAAGTTTTTTGCTTAAAAGTAAATAAAAGAGAATGATAGGATAGTTAACATAGAGTGCGGTATTTATTATTGATCATTCATAGGGCAACCGGGGTCCCGACACAAAGAGCCCCGGGAGTAAAGTAAATAATCGGGAGTTTCACTACATTCTTGGGAGTTATACTACAATACTCTACATACAAGACACGATTTGGCTGCCAGACAGCGGTGCTACGCACAGAGGCCAGAACGCCCTTCGCACATCCAGCATTTACCAGTGAGTCAGTTCCGGACTACAACGTCCACCCCACCTTGGGATCTCGCGGTCCTCGCATCGCGGCGTGCAGAGTTACCGCCATTTGCCTTACGCAACTCACCCAGTGCGCCAGGTATCCATCTTGAAGACCCATATTGCCGATGAGCTCCGGCGAAAAGTTTGCAGACCGACTATATTCGTCCTCCACGCCGGGTCAGCAGTGGCTGAAAATTTAAAACAGTTAAAGCAAACGATCAGTTCATCATCTTCCATTTTTACCCTTTGATTGAAGTGAAACTTTTCAACGCCGGAGATGTTTGATCTTTTAATTATGTATTTTGATAAATAAGATTTGAATGTAACAACAGAATAAAATTGATAAAATGAAGTGCGCACAGAAAAAAGGAAGCTCCAAAGAGCTTGTCAAACAGATTCCAACATGTCATTGTATGCTTCGCTTATGCTGGCTACCACTGATGTACAGTATACAAGTCATGATACAACAGTCGATTTTAACTTAATCTGTTAAATAATATTCAATTTACAGTACAGTTATGTACCTTTTGGCCTGCCCCTTCCATTCCCCAGGAGCTCCTCAGGATTAGGTGAGCCAGCACGCACGCCTCGCGTGGGTCTTTTTGAGGGCTGCGTTTCCTCTTCGGTGCCTCTAGTCTTTTCCTAGCAACAGATCCTCTGCTTTGACCGCATAAATATTGCAGACAGAGGCCAAGTTTTGGTCTTGAAGGCTGAGGAAGGATAGACCGGTTAGGAGGAACATGAATATAAATTATTGTACTCACCATGTTCATTAAATGTTCGTAAAACCCACAATGTGTGGGTAAGTTGTGCCAGTGGAGGAGATGGCACCACCGTAGTCGCGAGGAGGGGCTCCGTTCGAGCGAGAATGGGTGGTGCCTAGCAGCATCTAAAGGGTACCCATTGTTGGGAGGGAGCGCTTGGCTAAGTCATCAATAGCTTCCAAGTAAAACCCATTTGTCTGTCAATATTTGTAAATATCTTTTTCTTTGTTTACGTTTTTGTTCTTAGAGATTACCGATAATGACGTGAGACAGCGGAGTTTTCGATATTTTATGTTGCGAGTTGTGGCATTAGGGATACTCCGCCCTGGGAAAGGTTGTTGCAGTTCAGATCATAGCGGCGCTCAATTTAAACTAAATAAATTGTCAAGGCGACGACGTCTCGCCCACTTATGACCCTGACGCTCCCGTCATCCCGAACTGTGGCTTGCAAAATAAATTGCAATTGAGGGAGTGGTGACGGGGGAGTCAGCTGAGTAGGAATGTCGAAAATAGAGCGGGAGGCTGTTCCGCGAACATTGACGAGGTATTTCTCCTGATCACGGGTTTACCAGTGAACCAGAGATGGCATATTGGCCAAATGCAAGATTTGCATCACTGGAGACACTGAAGAAAATCGGTGATAATTTCTGTGATCAAGTGGTTGTAAAGTTTGTATTTTTTTATACATTTATTTTAAATGATTTTTGTTAGGATGTTGGGTTCTGGGTTTTTCTTCCCGTCCTTGACTTCTAATTTTATTTCGGTTTATATACTTATTGCGTAGCCGTGGCCCGTGGCAACCCCACGGTTATCTGAACTTAAGATAGAAAGCGAGGACGGGAAAGAAAACCCAAAAGAACCCAAGCCAGCCGTGGTCTTTAACTGGCGGCTATCACAACGGGTGATACATAGTTCAGTTGACGAACGGCTAGGCGGTGACGGAAGAATAGGGGTTTTGGAGAAAAAGCAGGACGAGTTAAGATAAGGAAACAAAAGAATAGGAAAATTTGAAAGGGTGTTCGGCAAGCAAGGCGTTTGAAATTCAGGAAGATTTGTTTTATTGTTATTTATTTTCGTTACTAGTTATTATCGTATTTATTTATTTATTTTGATATTTATTATCGCATTTATTTGTTATTCCATTTATTTATCTTTGTATACATATAAATTATTAGTGGAAAATATTTTCGAGGGTAAGGACTTAAGAGATATGCATGAAGATATGAGTTCTTCTGACGATGAAAAAGGACGGAATCTGGTCCCCTGACGTAGAGGGTGCTGCTGAGTTGCCGCGAACATCCCGGGCTGGGAGCTTACCCAGAGCTCCGGTAGGCGGTTATGCGGTGGATCGAATTAGGGATCAACTGGTGGATCTGGTACACCATCGGTCGCCCAGTGTCCTTGATTTCAAGGCGATCATCGGGGCGGAGGAGCAACTTCAGTTTCTGGGCCACAAAAGTCGTCAAAAGCTGAACCTAGAACGGGATAAAGTGGCGGAGTCAGCTATGAAAGCAGCTTTGGCCCAGCGGCCCAAACCTATCGCGCATCTCAGGAGATGGGAGTCCGGGGTTGCGAGGTGTGCAAAGAGTCCAAAGCGCCGAACTTCAGGATACAGGTCGGAGTCTGAACAAGGGTAGAGACGGAAAGGCCATTCCAGAAGCTGTACATTGGTTTTCTGGGCAAGTATCCGTGGTCCAAGAGTAGGCACTTCTTTATGTACACCTTATTAAAGGGAATGAAGGAGGCGACGCGTCGAAAGTAGTGAATTTCATGGTAAATGAGGTATTTTACAAGTTGGGATGCACATCTGCCGGAGATTGAGGTGGCCATCCGAAACACTGTCCACTCAGCCACAGGAGAACCGCCGTTCTTGACCGTATTTGGCATTCACATATTCCTCAACGGTTCCAGCTACAAGTTAGCCAGAGTGGCGGAGTCAGCTATGAAAGCAGCTTTCGCGCCAGCGGCCCAAACCTATCGCGCATCTCAGGAGATGGGAGTTAGCCAAGCTTTGAGAGAGGAAATTAAGAACGGCTTTATGGACATGATGAAGTTGCTGAATGACGTCCTTAGGCCAGTAATCAGTTGACAGCAGCCGCTCCAGGAGAGCGCAAGTAACCAAGCATCGATTGTGCCCACTCCGTCGTGTCCAGAAGGCAGCGCAAAGACCGGCAGAGTTGCCGCCCAGGCAGCGACCTCGACCGCCGGTGAACGACACTCTGGGGATCCATAGTAGCCTGAGCCAGGAACCGGAGTATCTTCCGGAGGATGGGTGAGGAGTGATCGCACGGCCGTGGCGCATCGAGGGCCGAAGGACGGAAGTTTTCCGGGACGAGCCGCGGCTGTACGCCAACGCGGGAGCCGGCAACTGGAACCACTACATCCGAGTGGACCGCTGGAACATCTCTTTCGGCGACGAGGACGACCGCCATCCCGTAGACGATTCTATGGAACTTCCATTTCTTCCTACCCGGCAGAGTGAAGAAGTGGTATTGGGTATACGTACGCCACTCTGGGGATCCATAGTAGCCTGAGCCAGGAACCGGAGTATTTTCCGGAGGATGGGTGAGGAGTGATCGCACGGCCGTGGCGCATCGAGGGCCGAAGGACGAAAGTTTTCCGGGACGAGCCGCGGCTGTATGCCAACGCGGGAGCCGGCAACTGGAACCACTACATCCGAGTGGACCGCTGGAACATCTCTTTCGGCGACGAGGACGACCGCCATCCCGTAGACGATTCTATGGAACTTCCATTTCTTCCTACCCGGCAGAGTGAAGAAGTGGTATTGGGTATACGTACGCCACTCTGGGGGCCGAAGGACGAAAGTTTTCCGGGACGAGCCGCGGCTGTATGCCAACGCGGGAGCCGGCAACTGGAACCACTACATCCGAGTGGACCGCTGGAACATCTCTTTCGGCGACGAGGACGACCGCCATCCCGTAGACGATTCTATGGAACATCCATGTCTTCCTACCCGGCAGAGTGAAGAAGTGGTATTGGTTTACGTACGCCAATCTAGCGTGTACAACTGGGAAGTGCTGTCTAGAGGTCGTGGAAACGCTGGGAGTTACCGTCCTGTGAAGTACCAAGGCGTAAGTAAGCCGGTCACCTTTTCCCGTAACGGGAAAACTGCGTTCTTCGGAGTCGCTGGAAGTTCCAAGATAAGTTTTGTGCTTAAAAGTAAATAAAAGAGAATGATAGGATAGTTAATATAGAGTGCGGTATTTATTATTGATCATTCATAGGGCAACCGGGGTCCCGACACAAAGAGCCCCGGGAGTAAAGTAAATAATCGGGAGTTTCACTACATTCTTGGGAGTTATAATACAATACTCTACATACTAGACACGGTTTGGCTGCCAGCCACCGGTGCTACGCACAGAGGCCAGAACGCCCTTCGCACATCCAGCATTTACCAGTGAGTCAGTTCCGGACTACAACGTCCACCCTACCTTGGGATCTCGCGGTCCTCGCATCGCGGCGTGCAGAGTTACCGCCATTTGTCTTACGCAACTCACCCAGTGCGCCAGGTATCCATCTTGAAGACCCATATTGCCGATGAGCTCCGGCGAAAAGTTTGCAGACCGACTATATTCGTCCTCCACGCCGGGTCAGCAGTGGCTGAAAATTTAAAACAGTTAAAGCAAACGATCAGTTCATCATCTTCCATTTCTACCCTTTGATTGAAGTGAAACTTTTCAACGCCGGAGATGTTTGATCTTTAAATTATATATTTTGATAAATAAGATTTGAATGTAACAACAGAATAAAATTGATAAAATGAAGTGCGCACAGAAAAAAGGAAGCTCCAAAGAGCTTGTCAAACAGATTCCAACATGTCATTGTATGCTTCGCTTATGCTGGCTACCACTGATGTACAGTATACAAGTCATGATACAACAGTCGATTTTAACTTAATCTGTTAAATAATATTCAATTTACAGTACAGTTATGTACCTTTTGGCCTGCCCCTTCCATTCCCCAGGAGCTCCTCAGGATTAGGTGAGCCAGCACGCACGCCTCGCGTGGGTCTTTTTGAGGGCTGCGTTTCCTCTTCGGTGCCTCTAGTCTTTTCCTAGCAACAGATCCTCTGCTTTGACCGCATAAATATTGCAGACAGAGGCCAAGTTTTGGTCTTGAAGGCTGAGGAAGGATAGACCGGTTAGGAGGAACATGAATATAAATTATTGTACTCACCATGTTCATTAAATGTTCGTAAAACCCACAATGTGTGGGTAAGTTGTGCCAGTGGAGGAGATGGCACCACCGTAGTCGCGAGGAGGGGCTCCGTTCGAGCGAGAATGGGTGGTGCCTAGCAGCATCTAAAGGGTACCCATTGTTGGGAGGGAGCGCTTGGCTAAGTCATCAATAGCTTCCAAGTAAAACCCATTTTTCTGTCAATATTTGTATATATCTTTATCTATGTTTAAGTTTTTGTTCTTAGAGATTACCGATAATGACGTGAGACAGCAGAGTTTTCGATATTTTATGTTGCGAGTTGTGGCATTAGGGATACTCCGCCCTGGGAAAGGTTGTTGCAGTTCGGATCATAGCGGCGCTCAATTTAAACTAAATAAATTGTCAAGGCGACGACGTCTCGCCCACTTATGACCCTGACGCTCCCGTCATCCCGAACTGTGGCTTGCAAAATAAATTGCAATTGAGGGAGTGGTGACGGGGGAGTCAGCTGAGTAGGAATGTCGAAAATAGAGCGGGAGGCTGTTCCGCGAACATTGACGAGGTATTTCTCCTGATCACGGGTTTACCAGTAAACCAGAGATGGCATATTGGCCAAATGCAAGATTTGCATCACTGAAGAAAATCGGTGATAATTTCTGTGATCAAGTGGTTGTAAAGTTTGTATTTTTTTATACATTTATTTTAAATGATTTTTGTTAGGATGTTGGGTTCTGGGTTTTTCTTCCCGTCCTTGACTTCTAATTTTATTTCGGTTTATATACTTATTGCGTAGCCGTGGCCCGTGGCAACCCCACGGTTATCTGAACTTAAGATAGAAAGCGAGGACGGGAAAGAAAACCCAAAAGAACCCAAGCCAGCCGAGGTCTTTAACTGGCGGCTATCACAACGGGTGATACATAGTTCAATTGACGAACGGCTAGGCGGCGACGGTAGAATAGGGGTTTTGGAGAAAAAGCAGGACGAGTTAAGATAAGGAAACAAAAGAATAGGAAAATTTGAAAGGGTGTTCGGCAAGCAAGGCGTTTGAAATTCAGGAAGATTTGTTTTATTGTTATTTATTTTCGTTACTAGTTATTATCGTATTTATTTATTTATTTTGATATTTATTATCGTATTAATTTGTTATTCCATTTATTTATCTTTGTATACATATAAATTATTAGTGGAAAATATTTTCGAGGGTAAGGACTTAAGAGATATGCATGAAGATATGAGTTCTTCTGACGATGAAAAAGGACGGAATCTGGTCCCCTGACGTAGAGGGTGCTGCTGAGTTGCCGCGAACATCCCGGGCTGGGAGCTTACCCAGAGCTCCGGTAGGCGGTAATGCGGTGGATCGAATTAGGGATCAACTGGTGGATCTGGTACACCATCGGTCGCCCAGTGTCCTTGATTTCAAGGCGATCATCGGGGCGGAGGAGCAACTTCAGTTTCTGGGCCACAAAAGTCGTCAAAAGCTGAACCTAGAACGGGATAAAGTGGCGGAGTCAGCTATGAAAGCAGCTTTGGCCCAGCGGCCCAAACCTATCGCGCATCTCAGGAGATGGGAGTCCGGGGTTGCGAGGTGTGCAAAGAGTCCAAAGCGCCGAACTTCAGGATACAGGTCGGAGTCTGAACAAGGGTAGAGACGGAAAGGCCATTCCAGAAGCTGTACATTGGTTTTCTGGGCAAGTATCCGTGGTCCAAGAGTAGGCACTTCTTTATGTACACCTTATTAAAGGGAATGAAGGAGGCGACGCGTCGAAAGTAGTGAATTTCATGGTAAATGAGGTATTTTACAAGTTGGGATGCACATCTGCCGGAGATTGAGGTGGCCATCCGAAACACTGTCCACTCAGCCACAGGAGAACCGCCGTTCTTGACCGTATTTGGCATTCACATATTCCTCAACGGTTCCAGCTACAAGTTAGCCAGAGTGGCGGAGTCAGCTATGAAAGCAGCTTTGGCGCCAGCGGCCCAAACCTATCGCGCATCTCAGGAGATGGGAGTTAGCCAAGCTTTGAGAGAGGAAATTAAGAACGGCTTTATGGACATGATGAAGTTGCTGAATGACGTCCTTAGGCCAGTAATCAGTTGACAGCAGCCGCTCCAGGAGAGCGCAAGTAACCAAGCATCGATTGTGCCCACTCCGTCGTGTCCAGAAGGCAGCGCAAAGACCGGCAGAGTTGCCGCCCAGGCAGCGACCTCGACCGCCGGTGAACGACACTCTGGGGATCCATAGTAGCCTGAGCCAGGAACCGGAGTATCTTCCGGAGGATAGGTGAGGAGTGATCGCATGGCCGTGGCGCATCGAGGGCCGAAGGACGGAAGTTTTCCGGGACGAGCCGCGGCTGTACGCCAACGCGGGAGCCGGCAACTGGAACCACTACATCCGAGTGGACCGCTGGAACATCTCTTTCGGCGACGAGGACGACCGCCATCCCGTAGACGATTCTATGGAACTTCCAGTTCTTCCTACCCGGCAGAGTGAAGAAGTGGTATTGGGTATACGTACGCCACTCTGGGGATCCATAGTAGCCTGAGCCAGGAACCGGAGTATCTTCCGGAGGATGGGTGAGGAGTGATCGCACGGCCGTGGCGCATCGAGGGCCGAAGGACGAAAGTTTTCCGGGACGAGCCGCGGCTGTACGCCAACGCGGGAGCCGGCAACTGGAACCACTACATCCGAGTGGACCGCTGGAACATCTCTTTCGGCGACGAGGACGACCGCCATCCCGTAGACGATTCTATGGAACTTCCATTTCTTCCTACCCGGCAGAGTGAAGAAGTGGTATTGGGTATACGTACGCCACTCTGGGGATCCATAGTAGCCTGAGCCAGGAACCGGAGTATTTTCCGGAGGATGGGTGAGGAGTGATCGCACGGCCGTGGCGCATCGAGGGCCGAAGGACGAAAGTTTTCCGGGACGAGCCGCGGCTGTATGCCAACGCGGGAGCCGGCAACTGGAACCACTACATCCGAGTGGACCGCTGGAACATCTCTTTCGGCGACGAGGACGACCGCCATCCCGTAGACAATTCTATGGAACTTCCATTTCTTCCTACCCGGCAGAGTGAAGAAGTGGTATTGGGTATACGTACGCCACTCTGGGGGCCGAAGGACGAAAGTTTTCCGGGACGAGCCGCGGCTGTATGCCAACGCGGGAGCCGGCAACTGGAACCACTACATCCGAGTGGACCGCTGGAACATCTCTTTCGGCGACGAGGACGACCGCCATCCCGTAGACGATTCTATGGAACATCCATGTCTTCCTACCCGGCAGAGTGAAGAAGTGGTATTGGTTTACGTACGCCAATCTAGCGTGTACAACTGGGAAGTGCTGTCTAGAGGTCGTGGAAACGCTGGGAGTTACCGTCCTGTGAAGTACCAAGGCGTAAGTAAGCCGGTCACCTTTTCCCGTAACGAGAAAACTGCGTTCTTCGGAGTCGCTGGAAGTTCCAAGATAAGTTTTGTGCTTAAAAGTAAATAAAAGAGAATGATAGGATAGTTAATATAGAGTGCGGTATTTATTATTGATCATTCATAGGGCAACCGGGGTCCCGACACAAAGAGCCCCGGGAGTAAAGTAAATAATCGGGAGTTTCACTACATTCTTGGGAGTTATACTACAATACTCTACATACTAGACACGGTTTGGCTGCCAGCCACCGGTGCTACGCACAGAGGCCAGAACGCCCTTCGCACATCCAGCATTTACCAGTGAGTCAGTTCCGGACTACAACGTCCACCCCACCTTGGGATCTCGCGGTCCTCGCATCGCGGCGTGCAGAGTTACCGCCATTTGTCTTACGCAACTCACCCAGTGCGCCAGGTATCCATCTTGAAGACCCATATTGCCGATGAGCTCCGGCGACCGACTATATTCGTCCTCCACGCCGGGTCAGCAGTGGCTGAAAATTTAAAACAGTTAAAGCAAACGATCAGTTCATCATCTTCCATTTCTACCCTTTGATTGAAGTGAAACTTTTCAACGCCGGAGATGTTTGATCTTTAAATTATATATTTTGATAAATAAGATTTGAATGTAACAACAGAATAAAATTGATAAAATGAAGTGCGCACAGAAAAAAGGAAGCTCCAAAGAGCTTGTCAAACAGATTCCAACATGTCATTGTATGCTTCGCTTATGCTGGCTACCACTGATGTACAGTATACAAGTCATGATACAACAGTCGATTTTAACTTAATCTGTTAAATAATATTCAATTTACAGTACAGTTATGTACCTTTTGGCCTGCCCCTTCCATTCCCCAGGAGCTCCTCAGGATTAGGTGAGCCAGCACGCACGCCTCGCGTGGGTCTTTTTGAGGGCTGCGTTTCCTCTTCGGTGCCTCTAGTCTTTTCCTAGCAACAGATCCTCTGCTTTGACCGCATAAATATTGCAGACAGAGGCCAAGTTTTGGTCTTGAAGGCTGAGGAAGGATAGACCGGTTAGGAGGAACATGAATATAAATTATTGTACTCACCATGTTCATTAAATGTTCGTAAAACCCACAATGTGTGGGTAAGTTGTGCCAGTGGAGGAGATGGCACCACCGTAGTCGCGAGGAGGGGCTCCGTTCGAGCGAGAATGGGTGGTGCCTAGCAGCATCTAAAGGGTACCCATTGTTGGGAGGGAGCGCTTGGCTAAGTCATCAATAGCTTCCAAGTAAAACCCATTTTTCTGTCAATATTTGTATATATCTTTATCTATGTTTAAGTTTTTGTTCTTAGAGATTACCGATAATGACGTGAGACAGCAGAGTTTTCGATATTTTATGTTGCGAGTTGTGGCATTAGGGATACTCCGCCCTGGGAAAGGTTGTTGCAGTTCGGATCATAACGGCGCTCAATTTAAACTAAATAAATTGTCAAGGCGACGACGTCTCGCCCACTTATGACCCTGACGCTCCCGTCATCCCGAACTGTGGCTTGCAAAATAAATTGCAATTGAGGGAGTGGTGACGGGGGAGTCAGCTGAGTAGGAATGTCGAAAATAGAGCGGGAGGCTGTTCCGCGAACATTGACGAGGTATTTCTCCTGATCACGGGTTTACCAGTAAACCAGAGATGGCATATTGGCCAAATGCAAGATTTGCATCACTGGAGACACTGAAGAAAATCGGTGATAATTTCTGTGATCAAGTGGTTGTAAAGTTTGTATTTTTTTATACATTTATTTTAAATGATTTTTGTTAGGATGTTGGGTTCTGGGTTTTTCTTCCCGTCCTTGACTTCTAATTTTATTTCGGTTTATATACTTATTGCGTAGCCGTGGCCCGTGGCAACCCCACGGTTATCTGAACTTAAGATAGAAAGCGAGGACGGGAAAGAAAACCCAAAAGAACCCAAGCCAGCCGAGGTCTTTAACTGGCGGCTATCACAACGGGTGATACATAGTTCAATTGACGAACGGCTAGGCGGCGACGGTAGAATAGGGGTTTTGGTGAAAAAGCAGGACGAGTTAAGATAAGGAAACAAAAGAATAGGAAAATTTGAAAGGGTGTTCGGCAAGCAAGGCGTTTGAAATTCAGGAAGATTTGTTTTATTGTTATTTATTTTCGTTACTAGTTATTATCGTATTTATTTATTTATTTTGATATTTATTATCGTATTAATTTGTTATTCCATTTATTTATCTTTGTATACATATAAATTATTAGTGGAAAATATTTTCGAGGGTAAGGACTTAAGAGATATGCATGAAGATATGAGTTCTTCTGACGATGAAAAAGGACGGAATCTGGTCCCCTGACGTAGAGGGTGCTGCTGAGTTGCCGCGAACATCCCGGGCTGGGAGCTTACCCAGAGCTCCGGTAGGCGGTAATGCGGTGGATCGAATTAGGGATCAACTGGTGGATCTGGTACACCATCGGTCGCCCAGTGTCCTTGATTTCAAGGCGATCATCGGGGCGGAGGAGCAACTTCAGTTTCTGGGCCACAAAAGTCGTCAAAAGCTGAACCTAGAACGGGATAAAGTGGCGGAGTCAGCTATGAAAGCAGCTTTGGCCCAGCGGCCCAAACCTATCGCGCATCTCAGGAGATGGGAGTCCGGGGTTGCGAGGTGTGCAAAGAGTCCAAAGCGCCGAACTTCAGGATACAGGTCGGAGTCTGAACAAGGGTAGAGACGGAAAGGCCATTCCAGAAGCTGTACATTGGTTTTCTGGGCAAGTATCCGTGGTCCAAGAGTAGGCACTTCTTTATGTACACCTTATTAAAGGGAATGAAGGAGGCGACGCGTCGAAAGTAGTGAATTTCATGGTAAATGAGGTATTTTACAAGTTGGGATGCACATCTGCCGGAGATTGAGGTGGCCATCCGAAACACTGTCCACTCAGCCACAGGAGAACCGCCGTTCTTGACCGTATTTGGCATTCACATATTCCTCAACGGTTCCAGCTACAAGTTAGCCAGAGTGGCGGAGTCAGCTATGAAAGCAGCTTTGGCGCCAGCGGCCCAAACCTATCGCGCATCTCAGGAGATGGGAGTTAGCCAAGCTTTGAGAGAGGAAATTAAGAACGGCTTTATGGACATGATGAAGTTGCTGAATGACGTCCTTAGGCCAGTAATCAGTTGACAGCAGCCGCTCCAGGAGAGCGCAAGTAACCAAGCATCGATTGTGCCCACTCCGTCGTGTCCAGAAGGCAGCGCAAAGACCGGCAGAGTTGCCGCCCAGGCAGCGACCTCGACCGCCGGTGAACGACACTCTGGGGATCCATAGTAGCCTGAGCCAGGAACCGGAGTATCTTCCGGAGGATAGGTGAGGAGTGATCGCATGGCCGTGGCGCATCGAGGGCCGAAGGACGGAAGTTTTCCGGGACGAGCCGCGGCTGTACGCCAACGCGGGAGCCGGCAACTGGAACCACTACATCCGAGTGGACCGCTGGAACATCTCTTTCGGCGACGAGGACGACCGCCATCCCGTAGACGATTCTATGGAACTTCCAGTTCTTCCTACCCGGCAGAGTGAAGAAGTGGTATTGGGTATACGTACGCCACTCTGGGGATCCATAGTAGCCTGAGCCAGGAACCGGAGTATCTTCCGGAGGATGGGTGAGGAGTGATCGCACGGCCGTGGCGCATCGAGGGCCGAAGGACGAAAGTTTTCCGGGACGAGCCGCGGCTGTACGCCAACGCGGGAGCCGGCAACTGGAACCACTACATCCGAGTGGACCGCTGGAACATCTCTTTCGGCGACGAGGACGACCGCCATCCCGTAGACGATTCTATGGAACTTCCATTTCTTCCTACCCGGCAGAGTGAAGAAGTGGTATTGGGTATACGTACGCCACTCTGGGGATCCATAGTAGCCTGAGCCAGGAACCGGAGTATTTTCCGGAGGATGGGTGAGGAGTGATCGCACGGCCGTGGCGCATCGAGGGCCGAAGGACGAAAGTTTTCCGGGACGAGCCGCGGCTGTATGCCAACGCGGGAGCCGGCAACTGGAACCACTACATCCGAATGGACCGCTGGAACATCTCTTTCGGCGACGAGGACGACCGCCATCCCGTAGACGATTCTATGGAACTTCCATGTCTTCCTACCCGGCAGAGTGAAGAAGTGGTATTGGTATACGTACGCCAATCTAGCGTGTACAACTGGGAAGTGCTGTCGAGAGGTCGTGGAAACGCTGGGAGTAACCGTCTTGTGAAGTACCAAGGCGTAAGTAAGCCGGTCACCTTTTCCCATAACGGGAAAACTCGTTCTTCGGAGTCGACTTCTGGCGGACGTTTGAACTATCTCCAACCGTTGTAGGGTAGTCGGTGGCGAGAGACTTCAAGGAAGCTCAAATAATCCATGGAGCACTAGGGCGATCAGAAAGATGAGGAGGTAAGGGAGAAACCCGAGACCTGGAGCCTTTCTGCTGTGGAAAAGCTGGCATTAGATATGATCAAGGAAGGGTTCCTTACCTTTGACAGGGTGGCCATTAAGGATGCATACATAGATCAGACCTATAGACGCAGGTGGACTGCTGCGGATGGATGCTGGGCGAGTTTTGCCAATTCAGAAGATGCCTTACCCGAAATCCATGAAGGCGGTACAAGCACAGCGGAATGGTATCGACGGTTCGTCAAGAACTTTCCTACGCTGGCCGCACCACTCTCCGAGTCCTTGAAGAAGGCTGTTAACACAAAGTTCCTCCTAAGTTTCAGCGCCACACAGGCAGTGCATGACCTGAAGCTGGCCTTGATGAGCTCGCCAGTCCTGGTTCATGCGGATTTCAAGAAACATTTCTACATCCAGTGCGACGCATCCCACTTAGGCGTCGGAGCGGTATTGATTCAGCTCGTCGGAGACGATCAGCTTATCGCGTTCTTCTCGACCAAGATGAACAAGCACCAGGTGAAATACTCGGTGACGGAGAAGGAGTGTCTGGCGGCCATTCTAGTCATTCGGAAGTTCAGGCCGGATGTGGAAGGGATGCCGTTCACTTGTAACACTGATCACGCCAGCCTAAATTGGTTGATGACGAAGAAGGATCTGTAGGGCAAAGGCAAGGCAAAGGCAGCGAGAATCATCGAGGAGATCCGGATAGATCCAACGGATTTACTAGGATTCGAGACGACCTAATTTGCTGGGGAGGATTACAGTGTCTGATGCACTGTCTGATCGAGCGTGCTTATTCAGACCCCAATGATGGCCATGGTGCGTTGACGAAGACCTTGGAGATCTTACTACGCTAGTTCTGTTGGCCAGGGTTGACTATCCAGGTGCATGAATACGTCCGGGGTTGCGAGGTGTGCAAAGAGTCCAAAGCGCCGAACTTCAGGATACACGTCGGAGTCTGAACAAGGGTAGAAACGGAAAGGCCATTCCAGAAGCTGTACATTGGTTTTCTGGGCAAGTATCCGTGGTCCAAGAGTAGGTACTTCTTTATGTACACCTTATTAAAGGGGATGAAGGAGGCGACGCGTCGAAAGTAGTAAATTTCATGGTAAATGAGGTATTTTACAAGTTGGGATGCACATCTGCCGGAGATTGAGGTGGCCATCCGAAACACTGTCCACTCAGCCACAGGAGAACCGCCGTTCTTGACCGTATTTGGCATTCACATATTCCTCAACGGTTCCAGCGACAAGTTAGCCAGACGACTCAAGTCACTGGTCGACCATGAAATGGCTGGAATGCAGACCAAAGACAAGCTTCGAGTAATCCACGCCAAGGTGCAGAAACAACTGGAGGGGGCATACGAGATAAGCCGGCAACGCTATGATAAGCGTGCTTCTCGCCAAGCCAGGCCAATAAGTTTTCCTCCGTAACTTCGTGCTGAGCGATTTCAGCAAATCCTTTAACGCCAAGTTTGCTCGCAATTTCTCAAAGGGCAGGGTGGTCAAATCCGTCGGTGGCAATGGAAACTTGCTCGAAAACCTCCAAGACCGCAGTCTGGGATATTGATAGATATTGGTATAGTCGCAGCCATGTTGGCAAACCAGGCAGATGCAGCTGGAAGTTCCAAGATAAGTTTTGTGCTTAAAAGTAAATAAAAGAGAATGATAGGATAGTTAACATAGAGTGCGGTATTTATTATTGATCATTCATAGGGCAACCGGGGTCCCGACACAAAGAGCCCCGGGAGTAAAGTAAATAATCGGGAGTTTCACTACATTCTTGGGAGTTATACTACAATACTCTACATACAAGACACGATTTGGCTGCCAGACACCGGTGCTACGCACAGAGGCCAGAACGCCCTTCGCACATCCAGCATTTCCCAGTGAGTCAGTTCCGGACTACAACGTCCACCCCACCTTGGGATCTCGCGGTCCTCGCATCGCGGCGTGCAGAGTTACCGCAATTTGCCTTACGCAACTCACCGAGTGCGCCAGGTATCCATCTTGAAGACTCATATTGCCGATGAGCTCCGGCGAAAAGTTTGCAGACCGACTATATTCGTCCTCCACGCCGGGTCAGCAGTGGCTGAAAATTTAAAACAGTTAAAGCAAACGATCAGTTCATCATCTTCCATTTCTACCCTTTGAGTGAAGTGAAACTTTTCAACGCCGGAGATGTTTGATCTTTTAATTATATATTTTGATAAATAAGATTTAAATGTAACAACAGAATAAAATTGATAAAATGAAGTGCGCACAGAAAAAAGGAAGCTCCAAAGAGCTTGTCAAACAGATTCCAACATGTCATTGTATGCTTCGCTTATGCTGGCTACCACTGATGTACAGTATACAAGTCATGATACAACAGTCGATTTTAACTTAATCTGTTAAATAATATTCAATTTACAGTACAGTTATGTACCTTTTGGCCTGCCCCTTCCATTCCCCAGGAGCTCCTCAGGGTTAGGTGAGCCAGCACGCACGCCTCCCGTGGGTCTTTTTGAGGGCTGCGTTTCCTCTTCGGTGCCTCTAGTCTTTTCCTAGCAACAGATCCTCTGCTTTGACCGCATAAATATTGCAGACAGAGGCCAAGTTTTGGTCTTGAAGGCTGAGGAAGGATAGACCGGTTAGGAGGAACATGAATATAAATTATTGTACTCACCATGTTCATTAAATGTTTGTAAGTCCCACAATGTGTGGCTAAGTTGTGCCAGTGGAGGAGATGGCACCAGCATAGTCAACAGGAGGGGCGCCGTTCAACCGAGAATGTGTGGTGCCTAGCAGCATCTAAAGGGTACCCCTTGTTAGGAGGGAGGGCTTGGCTATGTCATCAATAGCTTCCAAGTAAAACCCATTTGTCTGTCAATATTTGTAAATATCTTTTTCTTTGTTTACGTTTTTGTTCTTAGAGATTACCGATAATGACGTCAGACAGCGGAGTTTTCGAGTTGTGGCATTAGGGATACTCCGCCCTGGGAAAGATTGTTGCAGTTGGGAACATAGCGGCGCCCAATTTAAACTAAATAAATTGTGAAGGCGACGACGTCTCGCCCATTTATGACCCTTACGCTCCCGTCATCCCGAACTGTGGCTTGCAAAATAAATTGCAATTGCTAGGGAGTGGAGACGGGGGAGTCAGCTGAGTAGGAATGTCGAAAACAGAGCGGGAGACTGTTCCGCGAACATTGACGAGGTATCCTGATCACGGGTTTACCAGTGAACCAGTGATGGTATCTTGGCCGAATGCAAGATTTGCATTACTGGAGACACTGAAGAAAATCAGTGATAATTTCTGTGATCAAGTGGTTGTAAAGGTTGTATTTTTTTATACATTTATTTTAAATGATTTTTGTTAGGATGTTGGGTTCTGGGTTTTTCTTCCCGTCCTTGACTTCTAATTTTATTTCGGTTTATATACTTATTGCGTAGCCGTGGCCCATGGCAACCCCACGGTTATCTGAACTTAAGATAGAAAGCGAGGACGGGAAAGAAAACCCAAAAGAACCCAAGCCAGCCGAGGTCTTTAACTGGCGGCTATCACAACGGGTGATACATAGTTCAGTTGACGAACGGCTAGGCGGCGACGGTAGAATAGGGGTTTTGGAGAAAAAGCAGGACGAATTAAGATAAGGAAACAAAAGAATAGGAAAATTTGAAAGGGTGTTCGGCAAGCAAGGCGTTTGAAATTCAGGAAGATTTGTTTTATTGTTATTTATTTTCGTTACTAGTTATTATCGTATTTATTTATTTATTTTGATATTTATTATCGTATTAATTTGTTATTCCATTTATTTATCTTTGTATACATATAAATTATTAGTGGAAAATATTTTCGAGGGTAAGGACTTAAGAGATATGCATGAAGATATGAGTTCTTCTGACGATGAAAAAGGACGGAATCTGGTCCCCTGACGTAGAGGGTGCTGCTGAGTTGCCGCGAACATCCCGGGCTGGGAGCTTACCCAGAGCTCCGGTAGGCGGTAATGCGGTGGATCGAATTAGGGATCAACTGGTGGATCTGGTACACCATCGGTCGCCCAGTGTCCTTGATTTCAAGGCGATCATCGGGGCGGAGGAGCAACTTCAGTTTCTGGGCCACAAAAGTCGTCAAAAGCTGAACCTAGAACGGGATAAAGTGGCGGAGTCAGCTATGAAAGCAGCTTTGGCCCAGCGGCCCAAACCTATCGCGCATCTCAGGAGATGGGAGTCCGGGGTTGCGAGGTGTGCAAAGAGTCCAAAGCGCCGAACTTCAGGATACAGGTCGGAGTCTGAACAAGAGTAGAGACGGAGAGGCCATTCCAGAAGCTGTACATTGGTTTTCTGGGCAAGTATCCGTGGTCCAAGAGTAGGCACTTCTTTATGTACACCTTATTAAAGGGGATGAAGGAGGCGACGCGTCGAAAGTAGTGAATTTCATGGTAAATGAGGTATTTTACAAGTTGGGATGCACATCTGCCGGAGATTGAGGTGGCCATCCGAAACACTGTCCACTCAGCCACAGGAGAACCGCCGTTCTTGACCGTATTTGGCATTCACATATTCCTCAACGGTTCCAGCTACAAGTTAGCCAGAGTAGCGGAGTCAGCTATGAAAGCAGCTTTGGCGCCAGCGGCCCAAACCTATCGCGCATCTCAGGAGATGGGAGTTAGCCAAGCTTTGAGAGAGGAAATAAAGAACGGCTTTATGGACATGATGAAGTTGCTGAATGACGTCCTTAGGCCAGTAATCAGTTGACAGCAGCCGCTCCAGGAGAGCGCAAGTAACCAAGCATCGATTGTGCCCACTCCGTAGTGTCCAGAAGGCGGCGCAAAGACCGGCAGAGTTGCCGCCCAGGCAGCGACCTCGACCGCCGGTGAACGATACTCTGGGGATCCATAGTAGCCTGAGCCAGGAACCGGAGTATCTTCCGGAGGTTGGGTGAGGAGTGATCGCACGGCCGTGGCGCATCGAGGGCCGAAGGACGGAAGTTTTCCGGGACGAGCCGCGGCTGTACGCCAACCCGGGAGCCGGCAACTGGAACCACTACATCCGAGTGGACCGCTGGAACATCTCTTTCGGCGACGAGGACGACCGCCATCCTTCTATGGAACTTCCATGTCTTCCTACCCGGCAGAGTGAAGAAGTGGTATTGGGTATACGTACGCCAACCTAGCGTGTACAACTGGGAAGTGCTGTCGAGAGCTCGTGGAAACGCTGGGAGTTACCGTCCAACAGTAATTTTCCGTTCTCCGGACGGCTTGTGGCGGGGATCGATCCATTATCGGACGCGTGGAGCTGCCTGTGAAGTACCAAGGCGTAAGTAAGCCGGTCACCTTTACCCATAACGGGAAAACTGCGTTCTTCGGAGTCGACTTCTGGCGGACGTTTGAACTATCTCCAACCGTTGTAGGGTAGTCGGTGGCGAGAGACTTCAAGGAAGCTCAAATAATCCATGGAGCACTACGGCGATCAGAAAGATGAGGAGGTAAGGGAGAAACCCGAGACCTGGAGCCTTTCTGCTGTGGAAAAGCTGGCATTAGATATGATCAAGGAAGGGTTCCTTACCTTTGACAGGGATGGCCATTAAGGATGCATACATAGATCAGACCTATAGACGGAGGTGGACTGCTGCGGATGGATCCTGAGCGAGTTTTGCCAATTCAGAAGATGCCTTACCCGAAATCCATGAAGGCGGTACAGGCACAGCGGAATGGTATCAACGGTTCGTCAAGAACTTTCTTACGCTGGCCGCACCACTCTCCGAGTCCTTGAAGAATGCTGTTAACACAAAGTTCGTCCTAAGTTTCAGCGCCACACAGGCAGTGGATTACCTGAAGCTTGCCTTGATGAGCGCGCCATTCCTGGTTCATGCAGATTTCAAGAAACATTTTTACATCCAGTGTGACGCATCCCACGTGGGCGTCGGAGCGGTATTGATTCAGCTCGTCGGAGACGATCAGCTTATCTTGTACTTTTCGTCCGAGATGAACAAGCACCAGGTGAAATACTCGGTCACGAAGAAGGAGTGTCTGGCGGCCATTCTAGTCATTCGGAAGTTCAGGCCGGATGTGGAAGGGATGCCGTTCACTTGTAACACTGTTCACGCCAGCCTAAATTGGTTGATGACGATGAAGGATCTGTAGGGCAAAGGCAGGGCAAAGGCAGCGAGCATCATAGAGGAGATCCTGCTAGATCCAACGGATTTACTAGGATTCGAGACGACCTAATTTGCTGGGGAGGATTACACGGAATTAATGCAAGAAGTGAACAAGGAGCCCTTCCCGGACCTCAAGGTGGCGGACTAATCTTCATCCGCATGAGTAATCCTAAAATGGACGTGGAATTGGAAGGATCCGAATGAAAGCTGTGGATCTCGCAAAGCCTGATGCACTGTCTGATGGAGCGTGCTTATTCAGACCCCAATGATGGCCATGGTGCGATAACGAAGACCTTGGAGATGTTGCTACGCTAGCTCTATTGGCCAGGGATGACTATCCAGGTGCATGAGTACGTCCGGGGTTGCGAGGTGTGCAAAGAGTCCAAAGCGCCGAACTTCAGGATACAGGTCGGAGTCTGAACAAGGGTAGAGACGGAAAGGCCATTCCAGAAGCTGTACATTGGTTTTCTGGCCAAGTATCCGAGGTCACTTCTTTATGTACACCTTCTTAAAGGAGATGAAGAAGGCGACGCGTCGAAAGTAGTAAATTTCATGGTAAATGAGGTATTTTACGAGTTGGGATGCACATCTGCCGGAGATTGAGGTGGCCATCCGAAACACTGTCCACTCAGGCACAGGAGAACCGCCGTTCTTGACCGTATTTGGCATTCACATATTCCTCAACTGTTCCAGCTACAAGTTAGCCAGAGTGGCGGAGTCAGCTATGAAAGCAGCTTTGGCGCCAGCGGCCCAAACCTATCGCGCATCTCAGGAGATGGGAGTTAGCCAAGCTTTGAGAGAGGAAATTAAGAACGGCTTTATGGACATGATGAAGTTGCTGAATGACGTCCTTAGGCCAGTAATCAGTTGACAGCAGCCGCTCCAGGAGAGCGCAAGTAACCAAGCATCGATTGTGCCCACTCCGTCGTGTCCAGAAGGCAGCGCAAAGACCGGCAGAGTTGCCGCCCAGGCAGCGACCTCGACCGCCGGTGAACGACACTCTGGGGATCCATAGTAGCCTGAGCCAGGAACCGGAGTATCTTCCGGAGGATAGGTGAGGAGTGATCGCATGGCCGTGGCGCATCGAGGGCCGAAGGACGGAAGTTTTCCGGGACGAGCCGCGGCTGTACGCCAACGCGGGAGCCGGCAACTGGAACCACTACATCCGAGTGGACCGCTGGAACATCTCTTTCGGCGACGAGGACGACCGCCATCCCGTAGACGATTCTATGGAACTTCCAGTTCTTCCTACCCGGCAGAGTGAAGAAGTGGTATTGGGTATACGTACGCCACTCTGGGGATCCATAGTAGCCTGAGCCAGGAACCGGAGTATCTTCCGGAGGATGGGTGAGGAGTGATCGCACGGCCGTGGCGCATCGAGGGCCGAAGGACGAAAGTTTTCCGGGACGAGCCGCGGCTGTACGCCAACGCGGGAGCCGGCAACTGGAACCACTACATCCGAGTGGACCGCTGGAACATCTCTTTCGGCGACGAGGACGACCGCCATCCCGTAGACGATTCTATGGAACTTCCATTTCTTCCTACCCGGCAGAGTGAAGAAGTGGTATTGGGTATACGTACGCCACTCTGGGGATCCATAGTAGCCTGAGCCAGGAACCGGAGTATTTTCCGGAGGATGGGTGAGGAGTGATCGCACGGCCGTGGCGCATCGAGGGCCGAAGGACGAAAGTTTTCCGGGACGAGCCGCGGCTGTATGCCAACGCGGGAGCCGGCAACTGGAACCACTACATCCGAGTGGACCGCTGGAACATCTCTTTCGGCGACGAGGACGACCGCCATCCCGTAGACGATTCTATGGAACTTCCATGTCTTCCTACCCGGCAGAGTGAAGAAGTGGTATTGGTATACGTACGCCAATCTAGCGTGTACAACTGGGAAGTGCTGTCGAGAGGTCGTGGAAACGCTGGGAGTTACCGTCTTGTGAAGTACCAAGGCGTAAGTAAGCCGGTCACCTTTTCCCATAACGGGAAAACTGCGTTCTTCGGAGTCGACTTCTGGCGGACGTTTGAACTATCTCCAACCGTTGTAGGGTAGTCGGTGGCGAGAGACTTCAAGGAAGCTCAAATAATCCATGGAGCACTACGGCGATCAGAAAGATGAGGAGGTAAGGGAGAAACCCGAGACCTGGAGCCTTTCTGCTGTGGAAAAGCTGGCATTAGATATGATCAAGGAAGGGTTCCTTACCTTTGACAGGGTGGCCATTAAGGATGCATACATAGATCAGACCTATAGACGCAGGTGGACTGCTGCGGATGGATGCTGGGCGAGTTTTGCCAATTCAGAAGATGCCTTACCCGAAATCCATGAAGGCGGTACAAGCACAGCGGAATGGTATCGACGGTTCGTCAAGAACTTTCCTACGCTGGCCGCACCACTCTCCGAGTCCTTGAAGAAGGCTGTTAACACAAAGTTCGTCCTAAGTTTCAGCGCCACACAGGCAGTGCATGACCTGAAGCTGGCCTTGATGAGCTCGCCAGTCCTGGTTCATGCGGATTTCAAGAAACATTTCTACATCCAGTGCGACGCATCCCACTTAGGCGTCGGAGCGGTATTGATTCAGCTCGTCGGAGACGATCAGCTTATCGCGTTCTTCTCGACCAAGATGAACAAGCACCAGGTGAAATACTCGGTGACGGAGAAGGAGTGTCTGGCGGCCATTCTAGTCATTCGGAAGTTCAGGCCGGATGTGGAAGGGATGCCGTTCACTTGTAACACTGTTCACGCCAGCCTAAATTGGTTGATGACGATGAAGGATCTGTAGGGCAAAGGCAGGGCAAAGGCAGCGAGCATCATAGAGGAGATCCTGCTAGATCCAACGGATTTACTAGGATTCGAGACGACCTAATTTGCTGGGGAGGATTACACGGAATTAATGCAAGAAGTGAACAAGGAGCCCTTCCCGGACCTCAAGGTGGCGGACTAATCTTCATCCGCATGAGTAACCCTAAAATGGACGTGGAATTGGAAGGATCCGAATGAAAGCTGTGGATCTCGCAAAGCCTGATGCACTGTCTGATGGAGCGTGCTTATTCAGACCCCAATGATGGCCATGGTGCGATAACGAAGACCTTGGAGATGTTGCTACGCTAGCTCTATTGGCCAGGGATGACTATCCAGGTGCATGAGTACGTCCGGGGTTGCGAGGTGTGCAAAGAGTCCAAAGCGCCGAACTTCAGGATACAGGTCGGAGTCTGAACAAGGGTAGAGACGGAAAGGCCATTCCAGAAGCTGTACATTGGTTTTCTGGCCAAGTATCCGAGGTCACTTCTTTATGTACACCTTCTTAAAGGAGATGAAGAAGGCGACGCGTCGAAAGTAGTAAATTTCATGGTAAATGAGGTATTTTACGAGTTGGGATGCACATCTGCCGGAGATTGAGGTGGCCATCCGAAACACTGTCCACTCAGCCACAGGCGAACCGCCGTTCTTGACCGTATTTGGCATTCACATATTCCTCAACGGTTCCAGCTACAAGTTAGCCAGAGTGGCGGAGTCAGCTATGAAAGCAGCTTTGGCGCCAGCGGCCCAAACCTATCGCGCATCTCAGGAGATGGGAGTTAGCCAAGCTTTGAGAGAGGAAATTAAGAACGGCTTTATGGACATGATGAAGTTGCTGAATGACGTCCTTAGGCCAGTAATCAGTTGACAGCAGCCGCTCCAGGAGAGCGCAAGTAACCAAGCATCGATTGTGCCCACTCCGTCGTGTCCAGAAGGCAGCGCAAAGACCGGCAGAGTTGCCGCCCAGGCAGCGACCTCGACCGCCGGTGAACGACACTCTGGGGATCCATAGTAGCCTGAGCCAGGAACCGGAGTATCTTCCGGAGGATGGGTGAGGAGTGATCGCACGGCCGTGGCGCATCGAGGGCCGAAGGACGAAAGTTTTCCGGGACGAGCCGCGGCTGTATGCCAACGCGGGAGCCGGCAACTGGAACCACTACATCCGAGTGGACCGCTGGAACATCTCTTTCGGCGACGAGGACGACCGCCATCCCGTAGACGATTCTATGGAACTTCCATTTCTTCCTACCCGGCAGAGTGAAGAAGTGGTATTGGGTATACGTACGCCACTCTGGGGGCCGAAGGACGGAAGTTTTCCGGGACGAGCCGCGGCTGTACGCCAACGCGGGAGCCGGCAACTGGAACCACTACATCCGAGTGGACCGCTGGAACATCTCTTTCGGCGACGAGGACGACCGCCATCCCGTAGACGATTCTATGGAACTTCCATTTCTTCCTACCCGGCAGAGTGAAGAAGTGGTATTGGGTATACGTACGCCACTCTGGGGATCCATAGTAGCCTGAGCCAGGAACCGGAGTATTTTCCGGAGGATGGGTGAGGAGTGATCGCACGGCCGTGGCGCATCGAGGGCCGAAGGACGAAAGTTTTCCGGGACGAGCCGCGGCTGTATGCCAACGCGGGAGCCGGCAACTGGAACCACTACATCCGAGTGGACCGCTGGAACATCTCTTTCGGCGACGAGGACGACCGCCATCCCGTAGACGATTCTATGGAACTTCCATTTCTTCCTACCCGGCAGAGTGAAGAAGTGGTATTGGGTATACGTACGCCACTCTGGGGATCCATAGTAGCCTGAGCCAGGAACCGGAGTATCTTCCGGAGGATGGGTGAGGAGTGATCGCACGGCCGTGGCGCATCGAGGGCCGAAGGACGAAAGTTTTCCGGGACGAGCCGCGGCTGTATGCCAACGCGGGAGCCGGCAACTGGAACCACTACATCCGAGTGGACCGCTGGAACATCTCTTTCGGCGACGAGGACGACCGCCATCCCGTAGACGATTCTATGGAACTTCCATTTCTTCCTACCCGGCAGAGTGAAGAAGTGGTATTGGGTATACGTACGCCACTCTGGGGGCCGAAGGACGGAAGTTTTCCGGGACGAGCCGCGGCTGTACGCCAACGCGGGAGCCGGCAACTGGAACCACTACATCCGAGTGGACCGCTGGAACATCTCTTTCGGCGACGAGGACGACCGCCATCCCGTAGACGATTCTATGGAACTTCCAGTTCTTCCTACCCGGCAGAGTGAAGAAGTGGTATTGGGTATACGTACGCCACTCTGGGGATCCATAGTAGCCTGAGCCAGGAACCGGAGTATCTTCCGGAGGATGGGTGAGGAGTGATCGCACGGCCGTGGCGCATCGAGGGCCGAAGGACGAAAGTTTTCCGGGACGAGCCGCGGCTGTACGCCAACGCGGGAGCCGGCAACTGGAACCACTACATCCGAGTGGACCGCTGGAACATCTCTTTCGGCGACGAGGACGACCGCCATCCCGTAGACGATTCTATGGAACTTCCATTTCTTCCTACCCGGCAGAGTGAAGAAGTGGTATTGGGTATACGTACGCCACTCTGGGGGCCGAAGGACGGAAGTTTTCCGGGACGAGCCGCGGCTGTACGCCAACGCGGGAGCCGGCAACTGGAACCACTACATCCGAGTGGACCGCTGGAACATCTCTTTCGGCGACGAGGACGACCGCCATCCCGTAGACGATTCTATGGAACTTCCAGTTCTTCCTACCCGGCAGAGTGAAGAAGTGGTATTGGGTATACGTACGCCACTCTGGGGATCCATAGTAGCCTGAGCCAGGAACCGGAGTATCTTCCGGAGGATGGGTGAGGAGTGATCGCACGGCCGTGGCGCATCGAGGGCCGAAGGACGAAAGTTTTCCGGGACGAGCCGCGGCTGTATGCCAACGCGGGAGCCGGCAACTGGAACCACTACATCCGAGTGGACCGCTGGAACATCTCTTTCGGCGACGAGGACGACCGCCATCCCGTAGACGATTCTATGGAACTTCCATGTCTTCCTACCCGGCAGAGTGAAGAAGTGGTATTGGGTATACGTACGCCAATCTAGCGTGTACAACTGGGAAGTGCTGTCGAGAGGTCGTGGAAACGCTGGGAGTTACCGTCTTGTGAAGTACCAAGGCGTAAGTAAGCCGGTCACCTTTTCCCATAACGGGAAAACTGCGTTCTTCGGAGTCGACTTCTGGCGGACGTTTGAACTATCTCCAACCGTTGTAGGGTAGTCGGTGGCGAGAGACTTCAAGGAAGCTCAAATAATCCATGGAGCACTACGGCGATCAGAAAGATGAGGAGGTAAGGGAGAAACCCGAGACCTGGAGCCTTTCTGCTGTGGAAAAGCTGGCATTAGATATGATCAAGGAAGGGTTCCTTACCTTTGACAGGGTGGCCATTAAGGATGCATACATAGATCAGACCTATAGACGCAGGTGGACTGCTGCGGATGGATGCTGGGCGAGTTTTGCCAATTCAGAAGATGCCTTACCCGAAATCCATGAAGGCGGTACAAGCACAGCGGAATGGTATCGACGGTTCGTCAAGAACTTTCCTACGCTGGCCGCACCACTCTCCGAGTCCTTGAAGAAGGCTGTTAACACAAAGTTCGTCCTAAGTTTCAGCGCCACACAGGCAGTGCATGACCTGAAGCTGGCCTTGATGAGCTCGCCAGTCCTGGTTCATGCGGATTTCAAGAAACATTTCTACATCCAGTGCGACGCATCCCACTTAGGCGTCGGAGCGGTATTGATTCAGCTCGTCGGAGACGATCAGCTTATCTTGTTCTTCTCGGCCAAGATGAACAAGCACCAGGTGAAATACTCGGTCACGGAGAAGGAGTGTCTGGCGGCCATTCTAGTCATTCGGAAGTTCAGGCCGGATGTGGAAGGGATGCCGTTCACTTGTAACACTGATCACGCCAGCCTAAATTGGTTGATGACGAAGAAGGATCTGTAGGGCAAAGGCAAGGCAAAGGCAGCGAGAATCATCGAGGAGATCCGGATAGATCCAACGGATTTACTAGGATTCGAGACGACCTAATTTGCTGGGGAGGATTACAGTGTCTGATGCACTGTCTGATCGAGCGTGCTTATTCAGACCCCAATGATGGCCATGGTGCGTTGACGAAGACCTTGGAGATCTTACTACGCTAGTTCTGTTGGCCAGGGTTGACTATCCAGGTGCATGAATACGTCCGGGGTTGCGAGGTGTGCAAAGAGTCCAAAGCGCCGAACTTCAGGATACACGTCGGAGTCTGAACAAGGGTAGAAACGGAAAGGCCATTCCAGAAGCTGTACATTGGTTTTCTGGGCAAGTATCCGTGGTCCAAGAGTAGGTACTTCTTTATGTACACCTTATTAAAGGGGATGAAGGAGGCGACGCGTCGAAAGTAGTAAATTTCATGGTAAATGAGGTATTTTACAAGTTGGGATGCACATCTGCCGGAGATTGAGGTGGCCATCCGAAACACTGTCCACTCAGCCACAGGAGAACCGCCGTTCTTGACCGTATTTGGCATTCACATATTCCTCAACGGTTCCAGCGACAAGTTAGCCAGACGACTCAAGTCACTGGTCGACCATGAAATGGCTGGAATGCAGACCAAAGACAAGCTTCGAGTAATCCACGCCAAGGTGCAGAAACAACTGGAGGGGGCATACGAGATAAGCCGGCAACGCTATGATAAGCGTGCTTCTCGCCAAGCCAGGCCAATAAGTTTTCCTCCGTAACTTCGTGCTGAGCGATTTCAGCAAATCCTTTAACGCCATGTTTGCTCGCAATTTCTCAAAGGGCAGGGTGGTCAAATCCATCGGTGGCAATGGAAACTTGCTCGAAAACCTCCAAGACCGCAGTCTGGGATATTGATAGATATTGGTATAGTCGCAGCCATGTTGGCAAACCAGGCAGATGCAGCTGGAAGTTCCAAGATAAGTTTTGTGCTTAAAAGTAAATAAAAGAGAATGATAGGATAGTTAACATAGAGTGCGGTATTTATTATTGATCATTCATAGGGCAACCGGGGTCCCGACACAAAGAGCCCCGGGAGTAAAGTAAATAATCGGGAGTTTCACTACATTCTTGGGAGTTATACTACAATACTCTACATACAAGACACGATTTGGCTGCCAGACACCGGTGCTACGCACAGAGGCCAGAACGCCCTTCGCACATCCAGCATTTCCCAGTGAGTCAGTTCCGGACTACAACGTCCACCCCACCTTGGGATCTCGCGGTCCTCGCATCGCGGCGTGCAGAGTTACCGCAATTTGCCTTACGCAACTCACCGAGTGCGCCAGGTATCCATCTTGAAGACTCATATTGCCGATGAGCTCCGGCGAAAAGTTTGCAGACCGACTATATTCGTCCTCCACGCCGGGTCAGCAGTGGCTGAAAATTTAAAACAGTTAAAGCAAACGATCAGTTCATCATCTTCCATTTCTACCCTTTGAGTGAAGTGAAACTTTTCAACGCCGGAGATGTTTGATCTTTTAATTATATATTTTGATAAATAAGATTTAAATGTAACAACAGAATAAAATTGATAAAATGAAGTGCGCACAGAAAAAAGGAAGCTCCAAAGAGCTTGTCAAACAGATTCCAACATGTCATTGTATGCTTCGCTTATGCTGGCTACCACTGATGTACAGTATACAAGTCATGATACAACAGTCGATTTTAACTTAATCTGTTAAATAATATTCAATTTACAGTACAGTTATGTACCTTTTGGCCTGCCCCTTCCATTCCCCAGGAGCTCCTCAGGGTTAGGTGAGCCAGCACGCACGCCTCCCGTGGGTCTTTTTGAGGCCTGTGTTTCCTCTTCGGTGCCTCTAGTCTTTTCCTAGCAAAAGATCCTCTGCTTTGACCGCATAAATAATGCAGACAGAGGCCGAGTTTTGGTCTTGAAGGCTGAGGAAGGATAGACCGGTTAGGAGGAACATGAATATAAATTATTGTACTCACCATGTTCATTAAATGTTTGTAAATCCCACAATGTGTGGCTAAGTTGTGCCAGTGGAGGAGATGGCACCAGCATAGTCAACAGGAGGGGCGCCGTTCAACCGAGAATGTGTGGTGCCTAGCAGCATCTAAAGGGTACCCATTGTTAGGAGGGAGGGCTTGGCTATGTCATCAATAGCTTCCAAGTAAAACCCATTTGTCTGTCAATATTTGTAAATATCTTTTTCTTTGTTTACGTTTTTGTTCTTAGAGATTACCGATAATGACGTCAGACAGCGGAGTTTTCGAGTTGTGGCATTAGGGATACTCCGCCCTGGGAAAGATTGTTGCAGTTGGGAACATAGCGGCGCCCAATTTAAACTAAATAAATTGTGAAGGCGACGACGTCTCGCCCATTTATGACCCTTACGCTCCCGTCATCCCGAACTGTGGCTTGCAAAATAAATTGCAATTGCTAGGGAGTGGAGACGGGGGAGTCAGCTGAGTAGGAATGTCGAAAACAGAGCGGGAGACTGTTCCGCGAACATTGACGAGGTATTTCTCCTGATCACGGGTTTACCAGTGAACCAGTGATGGTATCTTGGCCGAATGCAAGATTTGCATTACTGGAGACACTGAAGAAAATCAGTGATAATTTCTGTGATCAAGTGGTTGTAAAGGTTGTATTTTTTTATACATTTATTTTAAATGATTTTTGTTAGGATGTTGGGTTCTGGGTTTTTCTTCCCGTCCTTGACTTCTAATTTTATTTCGGTTTATATACTTATTGCGTAGCCGTGGCCCGTGGCAACCCCACGGTTATCTGAACTTAAGATAGAAAGCGAGGACGGGAAAGAAAACCCAAAAGAACCCAAGCCAGCCGAGGTCTTTAACTGGCGGCTATCACAACGGGTGATACATAGTTCAGTTGACGAACGGCTAGGCGGCGACGGTAGAATAGGGGTTTTGGAGAAAAAGCAGGACGAGTTAAGATAAGGAAACAAAAGAATAGGAAAATTTGAAAGGGTGTTCGGCAAGCAAGGCGTTTGAAATTCAGGAAGATTTGTTTTATTGTTATTTATTTTCGTTACTAGTTATTATCGTATTTATTTATTTATTTTGATATTTATTATCGTATTAATTTGTTATTCCATTTATTTATCTTTGTATACATATAAATTATTAGTGGAAAATATTTTCGAGGGTAAGGACTTAAGAGATATGCATGAAGATATGAGTTCTTCTGACGATGAAAAAGGACGGAATCTGGTCCCCTGACGTAGAGGGTGCTGCTGAGTTGCCGCGAACATCCCGGGCTGGGAGCTTACCCAGAGCTCCGGTAGGCGGTAATGCGGTGGATCGAATTAGGGATCAACTGGTGGATCTGGTACACCATCGGTCGCCCAGTGTCCTTGATTTCAAGGCGATCATCGGGGCGGAGGAGCAACTTCAGTTTCTGGGCCACAAAAGTCGTCAAAAGCTGAACCTAGAACGGGATAAAGTGGCGGAGTCAGCTATGAAAGCAGCTTTGGCCCAGCGGCCCAAACCTATCGCGCATCTCAGGAGATGGGAGTCAGGGGTTGCGAGGTGTGCAAAGAGTCCAAAGCGCCGAACTTCAGGATACAGGTCGGAGTCTGAACAAGGGTAGAGACGGAAAGGCCATTCCAGAAGCTGTACATTGGTTTTCTGGGCAAGTATCCGTGGTCCAAGAGTAGGCACTTCTTTATGTACACCTTATTAAAGGGGATGAAGGAGGCGACGCGTCGAAAGTAGTGAATTTCATGGTAAATGAGGTATTTTACAAGTTGGGATGCACATCTGCCGGAGATTGAGGTGGCCATCCGAAACACTGTCCACTCAGCCACAGGAGAACCGCCGTTCTTGACCGTATTTGGCATTCACATATTCCTCAACGGTTCCAGCGACAAGTTAGCCAGACGACTCAAGTCACTGGTCGACCATGAAATGGCTGGAATGCAGACCAAAGACAAGCTTCGAGTAATCCACGCCAAGGTACAGAAACAACTGGAGGGGGCATACGAGATAAGCCGGCAAGTCTATGATAAGCGTGCTTCTCGCCAAGCCAGGCCAATAAGTTTTCCTCCGTAACTTCGTGCTGAGCGATTTCAGCAAATCCTTTAACGCCATGTTTGCTCGCAATTTCTCAAAGGGCAGGGTGGTCAAATCCATCGGTGGCAATGGAAACTTGCTCGAAAACCTCCAAGACCGCAGTCTGGGATATTGATAGATATTGGTATAGTCGCAGCCATGTTGGCAAACCAGGCAGATGCAGCTGGAAGTTCCAAGATAAGTTTTGTGCTTAAAAGTAAATAAAAGAGAATGATAGGATAGTTAACATAGAGTGCGGTATTTATTATTGATCATTCATAGGGCAACCGGGGTCCCGACACAAAGAGCCCCGGGAGTAAAGTAAATAATCGGGAGTTTCACTACATTCTTGGGAGTTATACTACAATACTCTACATACAAGACACGATTTGGCTGCCAGACACCGGTGCTACGCACAGAGGCCAGAACGCCCTTCGCACATCCAGCATTTCCCAGTGAGTCAGTTCCGGACTACAACGTCCACCCCACCTTGGGATCTCGCGGTCCTCGCATCGCGGCGTGCAGAGTTACCGCAATTTGCCTTACGCAACTCACCGAGTGCGCCAGGTATCCATCTTGAAGACTCATATTGCCGATGAGCTCCGGCGAAAAGTTTGCAGACCGACTATATTCGTCCTCCACGCCGGGTCAGCAGTGGCTGAAAATTTAAAACAGTTAAAGCAAACGATCAGTTCATCATCTTCCATTTCTACCCTTTGAGTGAAGTGAAACTTTTCAACGCCGGAGATGTTTGATCTTTTAATTATATATTTTGATAAATAAGATTTAAATGTAACAACAGAATAAAATTGATAAAATGAAGTGCGCACAGAAAAAAGGAAGCTCCAAAGAGCTTGTCAAACAGATTCCAACATGTCATTGTATGCTTCGCTTATGCTGGCTACCACTGATGTACAGTATACAAGTCATGATACAACAGTCGATTTTAACTTAATCTGTTAAATAATATTCAATTTACAGTACAGTTATGTACCTTTTGGCCTGCCCCTTCCATTCCCCAGGAGCTCCTCAGGGTTAGGTGAGCCAGCACGCACGCCTCCCGTGGGTCTTTTTGAGGCCTGTGTTTCCTCTTCGGTGCCTCTAGTCTTTTCCTAGCAAAAGATCCTCTGCTTTGACCGCATAAATAATGCAGACAGAGGCCGAGTTTTGGTCTTGAAGGCTGAGGAAGGATAGACCGGTTAGGAGGAACATGAATATAAATTATTGTACTCACCATGTTCATTAAATGTTTGTAAATCCCACAATGTGTGGCTAAGTTGTGCCAGTGGAGGAGATGGCACCAGCATAGTCAACAGGAGGGGCGCCGTTCAACCGAGAATGTGTGGTGCCTAGCAGCATCTAAAGGGTACCCATTGTTAGGAGGGAGGGCTTGGCTATGTCATCAATAGCTTCCAAGTAAAACCCATTTGTCTGTCAATATTTGTAAATATCTTTTTCTTTGTTTACGTTTTTGTTCTTAGAGATTACCGATAATGACGTCAGACAGCGGAGTTTTCGAGTTGTGGCATTAGGGATACTCCGCCCTGGGAAAGATTGTTGCAGTTGGGAACATAGCGGCGCCCAATTTAAACTAAATAAATTGTGAAGGCGACGACGTCTCGCCCATTTATGACCCTTACGCTCCCGTCATCCCGAACTGTGGCTTGCAAAATAAATTGCAATTGCTAGGGAGTGGAGACGGGGGAGTCAGCTGAGTAGGAATGTCGAAAACAGAGCGGGAGACTGTTCCGCGAACATTGACGAGGTATTTCTCCTGATCACGGGTTTACCAGTGAACCAGTGATGGTATCTTGGCCGAATGCAAGATTTGCATTACTGGAGACACTGAAGAAAATCAGTGATAATTTCTGTGATCAAGTGGTTGTAAAGGTTGTATTTTTTTATACATTTATTTTAAATGATTTTTGTTAGGATGTTGGGTTCTGGGTTTTTCTTCCCGTCCTTGACTTCTAATTTTATTTCGGTTTATATACTTATTGCGTAGCCGTGGCCCGTGGCAACCCCACGGTTATCTGAACTTAAGATAGAAAGCGAGGACGGGAAAGAAAACCCAAAAGAACCCAAGCCAGCCGAGGTCTTTAACTGGCGGCTATCACAACGGGTGATACATAGTTCAGTTGACGAACGGCTAGGCGGCGACGGTAGAATAGGGGTTTTGGAGAAAAAGCAGGACGAGTTAAGATAAGGAAACAAAAGAATAGGAAAATTTGAAAGGGTGTTCGGCAAGCAAGGCGTTTGAAATTCAGGAAGATTTGTTTTATTGTTATTTATTTTCGTTACTAGTTATTATCGTATTTATTTATTTATTTTGATATTTATTATCGTATTAATTTGTTATTCCATTTATTTATCTTTGTATACATATAAATTATTAGTGGAAAATATTTTCGAGGGTAAGGACTTAAGAGATATGCATGAAGATATGAGTTCTTCTGACGATGAAAAAGGACGGAATCTGGTCCCCTGACGTAGAGGGTGCTGCTGAGTTGCCGCGAACATCCCGGGCTGGGAGCTTACCCAGAGCTCCGGTAGGCGGTAATGCGGTGGATCGAATTAGGGATCAACTGGTGGATCTGGTACACCATCGGTCGCCCAGTGTCCTTGATTTCAAGGCGATCATCGGGGCGGAGGAGCAACTTCAGTTTCTGGGCCACAAAAGTCGTCAAAAGCTGAACCTAGAACGGGATAAAGTGGCGGAGTCAGCTATGAAAGCAGCTTTGGCCCAGCGGCCCAAACCTATCGCGCATCTCAGGAGATGGGAGTCAGGGGTTGCGAGGTGTGCAAAGAGTCCAAAGCGCCGAACTTCAGGATACAGGTCGGAGTCTGAACAAGGGTAGAGACGGAAAGGCCATTCCAGAAGCTGTACATTGGTTTTCTGGGCAAGTATCCGTGGTCCAAGAGTAGGCACTTCTTTATGTACACCTTATTAAAGGGAATGAAGGAGGCGACGCGTCGAAAGTAGTGAATTTCATGGTAAATGAGGTATTTTACAAGTTGGGATGCACATCTGCCGGAGATTGAGGTGGCCATCCGAAACACTGTCCACTCAGCCACAGGAGAACCGCCGTTCTTGACCGTATTTGGCATTCACATATTCCTCAACGGTTCCAGCGACAAGTTAGCCAGACGACTCAAGTCACTGGTCGACCATGAAATGGCTGGAATGCAGACCAAAGACAAGCTTCGAGTAATCCACGCCAAGGTACAGAAACAACTGGAGGGGGCATACGAGATAAGCCGGCAAGTCTATGATAAGCGTGCTTCTCGCCAAGCCAGGCCAATAAGTTTTCCTCCGTAACTTCGTGCTGAGCGATTTCAGCAAATCCTTTAACGCCATGTTTGCTCGCAATTTCTCAAAGGGCAGGGTGGTCAAATCCATCGGTGGCAATGGAAACTTGCTCGAAAACCTCCAAGACCGCAGTCTGGGATATTGATAGATATTGGTATAGTCGCAGCCATGTTGGCAAACCAGGCAGATGCAGCTGGAAGTTCCAAGATAAGTTTTGTGCTTAAAAGTAAATAAAAGAGAATGATAGGATAGTTAACATAGAGTGCGGTATTTATTATTGATCATTCATAGGGCAACCGGGGTCCCGACACAAAGAGCCCCGGGAGTAAAGTAAATAATCGGGAGTTTCACTACATTCTTGGGAGTTATACTACAATACTCTACATACAAGACACGATTTGGCTGCCAGACACCGGTGCTACGCACAGAGGCCAGAACGCCCTTCGCACATCCAGCATTTCCCAGTGAGTCAGTTCCGGACTACAACGTCCACCCCACCTTGGGATCTCGCGGTCCTCGCATCGCGGCGTGCAGAGTTACCGCAATTTGCCTTACGCAACTCACCGAGTGCGCCAGGTATCCATCTTGAAGACTCATATTGCCGATGAGCTCCGGCGAAAAGTTTGCAGACCGACTATATTCGTCCTCCACGCCGGGTCAGCAGTGGCTGAAAATTTAAAACAGTTAAAGCAAACGATCAGTTCATCATCTTCCATTTCTACCCTTTGAGTGAAGTGAAACTTTTCAACGCCGGAGATGTTTGATCTTTTAATTATATATTTTGATAAATAAGATTTAAATGTAACAACAGAATAAAATTGATAAAATGAAGTGCGCACAGAAAAAAGGAAGCTCCAAAGAGCTTGTCAAACAGATTCCAACATGTCATTGTATGCTTCGCTTATGCTGGCTACCACTGATGTACAGTATACAAGTCATGATACAACAGTCGATTTTAACTTAATCTGTTAAATAATATTCAATTTACAGTACAGTTATGTACCTTTTGGCCTGCCCCTTCCATTCCCCAGGAGCTCCTCAGGGTTAGGTGAGCCAGCACGCACGCCTCCCGTGGGTCTTTTTGAGGCCTGTGTTTCCTCTTCGGTGCCTCTAGTCTTTTCCTAGCAAAAGATCCTCTGCTTTGACCGCATAAATATTGCAGACAGAGGCCGAGTTTTGGTCTTGAAGGCTGAGGAAGGATAGACCGGTTAGGAGGAACATGAATATAAATTATTGTACTCACCATGTTCATTAAATGTTTGTAAATCCCACAATGTGTGGCTAAGTTATGGCAGTGGAGGAGATGGCACCAGCATAGTCAACAGGAGGGGCGCCGTTCAACCGAGAATGTGTGGTGCCTAGCAGCATCTAAAGGGTACCCATTGTTAGGAGGGAGGGCTTGGCTATGTCATCAATAGCTTCCAAGTAAAACCCATTTGTCTGTCAATATTTGTAAATATCTTTTTCTTTGTTTACGTTTTTGTTCTTAGAGATTACCGATAATGACGTCAGACAGCGGAGTTTTCGAGTTGTGGCATTAGGGATACTCCGCCCTGGGAAAGATTGTTGCAGTTGGGAACATAGCGGCGCCCAATTTAAACTAAATAAATTGTGAAGGCGACGACGTCTCGCCCATTTATGACCCTTACGCTCCCGTCATCCCGAACTGTGGCTTGCAAAATAAATTGCAATTGCTAGGGAGTGGAGACGGGGGAGTCAGCTGAGTAGGAATGTCGAAAACAGAGCGGGAGACTGTTCCGCGAACATTGACGAGGTATTTCTCCTGATCACGGGTTTACCAGTGAACCAGTGATGGTATCTTGGCCGAATGCAAGATTTGCATTACTGGAGACACTGAAGAAAATCAGTGATAATTTCTGTGATCAAGTGGTTGTAAAGGTTGTATTTTTTTATACATTTATTTTAAATGATTTTTGTTAGGATGTTGGGTTCTGGGTTTTTCTTCCCGTCCTTGACTTCTAATTTTATTTCGGTTTATATACTTATTGCGTAGCCGTGGCCCGTGGCAACCCCACGGTTATCTGAACTTAAGATAGAAAGCGAGGACGGGAAAGAAAACCCAAAAGAACCCAAGCCAGCCGAGGTCTTTAACTGGCGGCTATCACAACGGGTGATACATAGTTCAGTTGACGAACGGCTAGGCGGCGACGGTAGAATAGGGGTTTTGGAGAAAAAGCAGGACGAGTTAAGATAAGGAAACAAAAGAATAGGAAAATTTGAAAGGGTGTTCGGCAAGCAAGGCGTTTGAAATTCAGGAAGATTTGTTTTATTGTTATTTATTTTCGTTACTAGTTATTATCGTATTTATTTATTTATTTTGATATTTATTATCGTATTAATTTGTTATTCCATTTATTTATCTTTGTATACATATAAATTATTAGTGGAAAATATTTTCGAGGGTAAGGACTTAAGAGATATGCATGAAGATATGAGTTCTTCTGACGATGAAAAAGGACGGAATCTGGTCCCCTGACGTAGAGGGTGCTGCTGAGTTGCCGCGAACATCCCGGGCTGGGAGCTTACCCAGAGCTCCGGTAGGCGGTAATGCGGTGGATCGAATTAGGGATCAACTGGTGGATCTGGTACACCATCGGTCGCCCAGTGTCCTTGATTTCAAGGCGATCATCGGGGCGGAGGAGCAACTTCAGTTTCTGGGCCACAAAAGTCGTCAAAAGCTGAACCTAGAACGGGATAAAGTGGCGGAGTCAGCTATGAAAGCAGCTTTGGCCCAGCGGCCCAAACCTATCGCGCATCTCAGGAGATGGGAGTCCGGGGTTGCGAGGTGTGCAAAGAGTCCAAAGCGCCGAACTTCAGGATACAGGTCGGAGTCTGAACAAGGGTAGAGACGGAAAGGCCATTCCAGAAGCTGTACATTGGTTTTCTGGGCAAGTATCCGTGGTCCAAGAGTAGGCACTTCTTTATGTACACCTTATTAAAGGGGATGAAGGAGGCGACGCGTCGAAAGTAGTGAATTTCATGGTAAATGAGGTATTTTACAAGTTGGGATGCACATCTGCCGGAGATTGAGGTGGCCATCCGAAACACTGTCCACTCAGCCACAGGAGAACCGCCGTTCTTGACCGTATTTGGCATTCACATATTCCTCAACGGTTCCAGCTACAAGTTAGCCAGAGTGGCGGAGTCAGCTATGAAAGCAGCTTTGGCGCCAGCGGCCCAAACCTATCGCGCATCTCAGGAGATGGGAGTTAGCCAAGCTTTGAGAGAGGAAATAAAGAACGGCTTTATGGACATGATGAAGTTGCTGAATGACGTCCTTAGGCCAGTAATCAGTTGACAGCAGCCGCTCCAGGAGAGCGCAAGTAACCAAGCATCGATTGTGCCCACTCCGTAGTGTCCAGAAGGCGGCGCAAAGACCGGCAGAGTTGCCGCCCAGGCAGCGACCTCGACCGCCGGTGAACGACACTCTGGGGATCCATGGTAGCCTGAGCCAGGAACCGGAGTATCTTCCGGAGGTTGGGTGAGGAGTGATCGCACGGCCGTGGCGCATCGAGGGCCGAAGGACGGAAGTTTTCCGGGACGAGCCGCGGCTGTACGCCAACGCGGGAGCCGGCAACTGGAACCACTACATCCGAGTGGACCGCTGGAACATCTCTTTCGGCGACGAGGACGACCGCCATCCCGTAGACGATTCTATGGAACTTCCATTTCTTCCTACCCGGCAGAGTGAAGAAGTGGTATTGGGTATACGTACGCCACTCTGGGGATCCATAGTAGCCTGAGCCAGGAACCGGAGTATTTTCCGGAGGATGGGTGAGGAGTGATCGCACGGCCGTGGCGCATCGAGGGCCGAAGGACGAAAGTTTTCCGGGACGAGCCGCGGCTGTATGCCAACGCGGGAGCCGGCAACTGGAACCACTACATCCGAGTGGACCGCTGGAACATCTCTTTCGGCGACGAGGACGACCGCCATCCTTCTATGGAACTTCCATGTCTTCCTACCCGGCAGAGTGAAGAAGTGGTATTGGGTATACGTACGCCAACCTAGCGTGTACAACTGGGAAGTGCTGTCGAGAGCTCGTGGAAACGCTGGGAGTTACCGTCCAACAGTAATTTTCTGTCCTCCGGACGGCTTGTGGCGGGGATCGATCCATTATCGGACGCGTGGAGCTGCCTGTGAAGTACCAAGGCGTAAGTAAGCCGGTCACCTTTACCCATAACGGGAAAACTGCGTTCTTCGGAGTCGACTTCTGGCGGACGTTTGAACTATCTCCAACCGTTGTAGGGTAGTCGGTGGCGAGAGACTTCAAGGAAGCTCAAATAATCCATGGAGCACTACGGCGATCAGAAAGATGAGGAGGTAAGGGAGAAACCCGAGACCTGGAGCCTTTCTGCTGTGGAAAAGCTGGCATTAGATATGATCAAGGAAGGGTTCCTTACCTTTGACAGGGATGGCCATTAAGGATGCATACATAGATCAGACCTATAGACGGAGGTGGACTGCTGCGGATGGATCCTGAGCGAGTTTTGCCAATTCAGAAGATGCCTTACCCGAAATCCATGAAGGCGGTACAGGCACAGCGCAATGGTATCAACGGTTCGTCAAGAACTTTCTTACGCTGGCCGCACCACTCTCCGAGTCCTTGAAGAATGCTGTTAACACAAAGTTCGTCCTAAGTTTCAGCGCCACACAGGCAGTGGATTACCTGAAGCTTGCCTTGATGAGCGCGCCATTCCTGGTTCATGCAGATTTCAAGAAACATTTTTACATCCAGTGTGACGCATCCCACGTGGGCGTCGGAGCGGTATTGATTCAGCTCGTCGGAGACGATCAGCTTATCTTGTACTTTTCGTCCGAGATGAACAAGCACCAGGTGAAATACTCGGTCACGAAGAAGGAGTGTCTGGCGGCCATTCTAGTCATTCGGAAGTTCAGGCCGGATGTGGAAGGGATGCCGTTCACTTGTAACACTGTTCACGCCAGCCTAAATTGGTTGATGACGATGAAGGATCTGTAGGGCAAAGGCAGGGCAAAGGCAGCGAGCATCATAGAGGAGATCCTGCTAGATCCAACGGATTTACTAGGATTCGAGACGACCTAATTTGCTGGGGAGGATTACACGGAATTAATGCAAGAAGTGAACAAGGAGCCCTTCCCGGACCTCAAGGTGGCGGACTAATCTTCATCCGCATGAGTAATCCTAAAATGGACGTGGAATTGGAAGGATCCGAATGAAAGCTGTGGATCTCGCAAAGCCTGATGCACTGTCTGATAGAGCGTGCTTATTCAGACCCCAATGATGGCCATGGTGCGATAACGCAGACCTTGGAGATGTTGCTACGCTAGCTCTATTGGCCAGGGATGACTATCCAGGTGCATGAGTACGTCCGGGGTTGCGAGGTGTGCAAAGAGTCCAAAGCGCCGAACTTCAGGATACAGGTCGGAGTCTGAACAAGGGTAGAGACGGAAAGGCCATTCCAGAAGCTGTACATTGGTTTTCTGGCCAAGTATCCGAGGTCACTTCTTTATGTACACCTTCTTAAAGGAGATGAAGAAGGCGACGCGTCGAAAGTAGTAAATTTCGTGGTAAATGAGGTATTTTACGAGTTGGGATGCACATCTGCCGGAGATTGAGGTGGCCATCCGAAACACTGTCCACTCAGCCACAGGAGAACCGCCGTTCTTGACCGTATTTGGCATTCACATATTCCTCAACGGTTCCAGCTACAAGTTAGCCAGACGACTCAAGGGACTGGTCGACCATGAAATGGCTGGAATGCAGACCAAAGACAAGCTTCGAGTAATCCACGCCAAGGTGCAGAAACAACTGGAGGGGGCATACGAGATAAGCCGGCAACGCTATGATAAGCGTGCCCGTACGCTTTTCGCCAAGCCAGGCCAAGAAGCTTTCCTCTTTAACTTCGTGCTGAGCGATTTCAGCAAATCCTTTAAGGCCAAGTTTGCTCGCAATTTCTCAAAGGGCAGGGTGGTCAAAGCCGTCGGCGGCAATGGATACTTGCTCGAAGACCTCCAAGACCGCAGTCTGGGATATTGATAGATATTGGTATAGTCGCAGCCATGTTGGCAAACCAGATGCAGCTGTTAGTTCCAAGATAAGTCTTGTGCTTAAAATTAAATAATTTTTAATAAAAATCGACTCTAACATATAGCTGTCAAAGAAACGGCCAGAGAAATAAAGAAACATTTCTTTTAATACAACTGAAGCTAGCAAAAATCTTTAAAATAGTGTTACTAATGTTGAATTTTTTTATAACCACAATGGTATATAATTTTTGGCTTGCCGAAGTTAGCTTCTTTTCTTGTTGTCCATGGACTCGACACATTGTTCAATTAATCGGCACTGCAATGACTCTCGAAAGCCAACGCGATATGAAACGGCTAGGTCGCGCCCAGGTATGAGCTGCAGTTTTATTCATCCATTACTAGTCGAAATATTTCCATCAGCTATTTTTGTACTCTTTCATCACTGTTAAGCTGTTTAAGCTGTTAAAAGCAAATTTTTTACAGTTGAATTGAAAAAACTAAACATATGTCATTACGCAGTTTTTATCAAAAGCGCAGTCTACCTTCACGATAAAAATTGTCACGCAGGACCGCTCGCGCTGGTCGGCTTGTACCGGCAGACAATTTTTGTTGAATGCACAACCCGAGTGCAGTAATGTCGTCCTACGATGCACGCACTGTTTCCAAAGCAAGCCAGAACGCTGGAGTCGAAAGCCTCGACCCTCAGATACCCGTTACTCTGCATAAGGGAGCAAAAGGGAAATGTAGATACATAAGCAGCAAAGCGATGATGTAAAGCGACATCTAACTATTGTATATATTATATAGTATTGCAATGTGGCCGCCACAGTTTTTGGCGGTTGAAAGGTAAATGTAAACATTTTGTTGGCTCAACCATAGGTATCGACGAGTCCAATACATTTCAGTTAAGATTTTTTTTCTAGCATAACAGATGCCTGAACAGATAAAGTTCAAACAGAATTTTTATTACTAAACAAGTCAAATATATATATATATATAATTCATTAATATAATGGTCTGATTGTTTAGACAGTATATCAGTCTAAGAACGCTACAGTCTTTCGCGGATTGTGGGCGTAAGAGTGGGCGTGGCACAGTGCATAAACTTGGGCTGCGCAGGAAGCCCTGGAATCTGCATGCCAAGCTATACTTCCCTATCTTTTGTAGTTGCCGAGATCTCAGCGTTCATCAGCGATCATGAATATATATACTTTATTGTGTGGGAAACGCTTCCTTCTGCCTGTCACATACTTTCCTACAAATCCAGTCTACCTTTTTAGTTTTATAAAAATATATGTGTTTATTTACCACCTGTGTGTGGCAGCTGTCAAATCAGGCAAACATCCTTCCTGAAGTCTATAAAAACTGCCTTGCTTAAGAAGGACTAAGTACAACACGTTTTTGGCGAGTGATTATATCGCAGTACAGTAGCAAACATTCAACCAGGAACCATTATCGTCATCAATCCGCCCCCGGAGAGCCAAGAAAGACGTATACAAACGATCAGTTCATCATCTTCCATTTCTACCCTTTGATTGAAGTCGTGTAACTTTTCAACGCCGGAAATGTTTGATCTTTTAGTTATATATTTTGATAAATAAAATTTGAATTTAACAACAGAATAAAATTGATAAAATGAAGTCGCACAGAAAAAAGAAAGCCACAAAGCTAGAGCTTGTCAAACAGATTCCAACATGTCATTGCATGTTTCGCTTATGCTGGCTACCACTGATGTACAGTGTACAAGTCATGATACAACAGTCGATTTTAGCTTAATTTGTTAAATAATATTCAATTTACAGTGCAGTTATGTACCTTTTGGCCTGCCCCTTCCATTCCCCAGGAGCTCCTCAGGATTAGGTTACCCAGCACGCACGCCTCGCGGTGCCTCTAGTCTTTTCCTAGCAGCAGATCCTCTGCTTTGACCGCGTAAATATTGAAGACAGAGGCCGAGTTTTGGTCTTGAAGGCTGAGGAAGGATAGACCGGTTAGGAGGAACATGAATAAAAATTATTGTACTCACCATGTTCATTAAATGTTTGTAAAACCCACAATGTGTGGGTAAGTTGTGCCAGTGGAGGAGATGGCACCAGCATAGTCACGAGGAGGGGCGCCGTTCGAGCGAGAATGGGTGGTGCCTAGCAGCATCTAAAGGGTACCCATTGTTGGGAGGGAGCGCTTGGCTAAGTCATCAATAGCTTCCAAGTAAAACCCATTTGTCTGTCAATATTTGTAAATATCTTTATCTTTGTTTACGTTTTTGTTCTTAGAGATGACCGATCATGATGTGAGACAGCGGAGTTTTCGATATTTTATGTTGAGAGTTGTGGCATTAGGGATACTCCGCCCTGGGAAAGATTGTTGCAGTTCGGAACATAGCGGCGCCCGATTTAAACTAAATAAATTGTCAAGGCGACGACGTCTCGGCCATTTATGACCCTGACGCTCCCGTCATCCCGAACTGTGGCTTGCAAAATAAATTGCAATTGCTAGGGAGTGGTGACGGGAGAGTCATCTGAGTAGGAATGTCGAAAATAGAGCAGGAGACTGTTCCGCGAACATTGCCGAGGTATTTCTCTTGATCACGGGTTTACCAGTGAACCAGTGATGGCATCTTGGCCGAATGCAAGATTTGCATCACTGGAGACACTGAAGACGATCGGTGATGATTTCTGTGATCAAGTGGTTTTAAGGCTTGTACTTTTGACTTTTGGATGTTGGGCTCAGGAGTTTTCTTCCCGTCCTTGACTTCTAATTTTATTTCGCTATATATACTTATTGCGTAGCCGTGGCCCGTGGCAACCCCACGGTTATCTGAACTTAAGATAGAAAGCGAGGACGGGAAAGAAAACCCAAGAGAACCCAAGCCAGCCGAGGTCTTAAACTGGCGGCTATCACAACGGGTGATAGATGTTCAGTTGACGAACGGCTAGGCGGTGACGGTAGAATAGGGGTTTTGGAAAAAAAGAAGGACGAGTTAGGTCGGAAGCTTACCGGTGAAGGTCAGTTTTATTTCGCCAGGTCCATTTCTGTAAGATAAAGAAAAAAAAGGATAGGAAAATTTGAAAGGGTGTTCGGCAAGGAAGGCGTTTGAAATTCAGGAAGATTTGTTTTATTGTTATTTATTTTCGATACTAGTTATTATCGTATTTATTTATTTATTTTGTTATTTATTATCGTATTTATTTGTTATTCCATTTATTTATCTTTGTATACATATAAATTATTAGTGGAAAATATTTCCGAGGGTAAGGACTTAAGAGATATGCATGAAGATATGCGTTCTTCTGACGATGAAAAAGGACGAGATCTGGTCCCTGAGAGGGTGCTGCCGAGTTGCCGCGAATATCCCTGGCTGGGGGCTTACCCAGAACGCCGGTAGGCGGTAATGCGGTGGATCGAATTAGGGATCAACTGGCGCATCTGGTACACCATCGGTCGCCCAGTGTCCTTGATTACAAGGCGATCATCGGGGCGCAGGAGCAACTTCAGGTTCTGGACCACAAAAGTCGTCAAAAGCTGAACCTAGAACGGGATAAAGTGGCGGAGTCAGCTATGAAAGCAGCTTTGGCGCCAGCGGCCCAAACCTATCGCGCATCTCAGGAGATGGGAGTTAGCCAAGCTTTGAGAGAGGAAATAAAGAACGGCTTTATGGACATGATGAAGTTGCTGAATGACGTCCTTAGGCCAGTAATCAGTTGACCGCAGCCGCTAAAGGAGAGCTCAAGTAGCGAAATATCGATGGTGCCCACTCCGTCGTGTCCAGAAGGTGGCACAAAGACCGGCGGAATCGCCACCCAGGCAGCGACCTCGCCGGTTAATGACTCCCTGGGGATCGATAGAAGCCTAAGCCAGGAACCGCAGTACCATCAGGAGGATGGAGTGAGGAGTGAGCACGGCCGTGGCGCATCGAGGACCAAAGGACGAAAGTTTTCCGGGACGCGCCGTGGCTGTACGCCAACGCGGGAGCCGGCAACGGGAACCACTACATCCGAGTTGACCGCTGAAACCTCTCTTTCGGCGACGAGGACGACCGCCATTCCGTTGACGATTCTTTGGAACTTCCACGTCTTCCTACCCGGCAGAGCGATGAAGTGGTATTGAGTACACGTACGTCAATCTAGAGTGTACAACTGGGAAGAGCTGTCGAAAGCTCGTGGAAGCGCTGGGAGTTACCGTCCAACAGTAATTTTCCGTTCTCCGGACGGCTTGTGGCGGGGATCGATCCATTATCGAACGCGTGGAGCTGCCTGTGAAGTACCAAGGCGTAAGTAAGCCGGTCACCTTTTACCCATAACGGGAAAACTGCGTTCTTCGGAGTCGACTTCTGGCGGACGTTTGAACTAGCTCCAACCGTTGTAGGGTAGTCGGTGGCGAGAGACTTCAAGGAAGCTCAAATAATCCATGGAGCACTACGGCGATCAGAAAGATGAGGAGGTAAGGGAGAAACCCGAGACCTGGAGCCTTTCTGCGGAGGAAAAGCTGGCATTAGATATGATTAAGGAAGGGTTCCTTACCTTTGACAGGGATGGCCATTAAGTATGCATACATAGATCAGACTTATAGTCGGAGGTGGACTGGTGTGGATGGATCCTGAGCGAGTTTTGCCAATTCAGAAGATGCCTTACCCGAAATCCATGAAGGCGGTACAGGCACAGCGGAATGGTATCAACGGTTCGTCAAGAACTTTCTTACGCTGGCCGCACCACTCTCCGAGTCCTTGAAGAAGGCTGTTAACACAAATTTCGTCCTAAGTTTCAGCGCCACACAGGCAGTGGATTACCTGAAGCTTGCCTTGATGAGCGCGCCATTCCTGGTTCATGCAGATTTCAAGAAACATTTTTACATCCAGTGCGACGCATCCCACGTGGGCGTCGGAGCGGTATTGATTCAGCTCGTCGGAGACGATCAGCTTATCTTGTTCTTCTCGGCCAAGATGAACAAGCACCAGGTGAAATACTCGGTCAGAAGGAGTGTCTGGCGGCCATTCTAGTCATTCGGAAGTTCAGGCCGGGTGTGGAAGGGATGCCGTTCCTTTGTAACACTGATCACGCCAGCCTAAATTGGTTGATGACGATGAAGGATCTGTAGGGCAAAGGCAGGGCAAAGGCAGCGAGCATCCGGATAGATTTACTAGGATTTACTAGGATTCGAGAGGACCTAATTTGCTGGGGAGGATTACACGGAATTAATGTAAGAAGTGAAGTCCAAGAGGGAGCCCTTCCCGGACCTCAAGGTGGCGGACTAATCTTCATAGGCATGAGTAATCCGAAAATGGACGTGGAATTGGAAGGATCCGAATGAAAGCTGTGGATCTCGCAAACCCTGATGCACTGTCTGATGGAGCGTGCTTATTCAGACCCCAATGATGGCCATGGTGCGATGACAAAGACCTTGGAGATCTTGCTACGCTAGTTCTATTGGCCAGGAATGACTATCCAGGTGCATGAATACGTCCGGGGTTGCGAGGTGTGCAAAGAGTCCAAAGCGCCGAACTTCAGGATACAGGTCGGAGTCTGAACAAGGGTAGAGACGGAAAGGCCATTCCAGAAGCTGTACATTGGTTTTCTGGGCAAGTATCCGAGGTCCAAGAGTAGGCACTTCTTTATGTACACCTTCTTAAAGGGGATGAAGGAGGCGACGCGTCGAAAGTAGTGAATTTCATGGTAAATGAGGTATTTTACAAGTTGGGATGCACATCTGCCGGAGATTGAGGTGGCCATCCGAAACACTGTCCACTCAGCCACAGGAGAAGCGCCGTTCTTGACCGTATTTGGCATTCACATATTCCCCAACGGTTCCAGCTACAAGTTAGCCAGACGACTCAGGTCACTGGTCAACCATGAAATGGCCGGAATGCAGACCACAGACAAGCTTCGAGTAATCCACGCCAAGGTGCTGACACAATTGGAGGGGGCATACGAGATTAGCCGGCAACGCTATGATAAGCGTGCCCGTACGCTTTTCGCCAAGCCAGGCCAATAAGTTTTCCTCCGCAACTTCGTGCTTAGTGATTTCAGCAAATCCTTTAACGCCAAGTTTGCTCGCAATTTCTCAAAGGGGAGGGTGGTCAAATCCGTCGGCGTCAATGGATACTTGCTCGAAAACAACCAAGACCGCAGTCTGGGAGTGTATTACGCCAAGGACCTTTTGCTGTGATCTGAAAGAAGGCAAAACGAAGTAAACGAGCATCGCCATCACATCTGCTATATTTCCCGTCATGCGTGGGCCCCGCGTTTAGCGCCGATAGAACGGGTATGTATGCTAGGTTTAGTCCCACTCTATCTTCAAAGCTACCAATTACTTCGTCGTTCTGCTGAAACTCCGGGTGCTTGAGAGGTGCTCGAAATCTATGGTTGAAGGGACTCTTTCGATAGGTTAGGTCGAAAGATTAATCCCGGTTCGCTCTAAGATGACCTTAGATGGCACTCATGTGGCCAATGATCCAATTTTGGGTCAGATGATCAAGAGATATTGGTATAGTCGCAGCCATGTTGGCAAACCAGCCAGATGCAGCTGGAAGTTCCAAGATAAGTTTTGTGCTTAAAAGTAAATAAAAGATAATGATAGGATAGTTAACATAGAGTGCCCCGGGAGTAAAGTAAATAATTGGGAGTTTCACTACATTCTTGGGAGTTCTACTACAATACTCTACATGCTAGCCACGATTTGGCTGCCAGCCACCGGTGCTACGCTCAGAGGCCCGAACGCACATCCACGCCGACTACGTCCAGCTTTTCCCAGAGAGTCAGTTCCGGACTACAACGTCCACCCCAAATTGGGATCTCGCGGTCCTCGCATCGCGGCGTGCAGAGTTACCGCCATTTGCCTTACGCAACTCACCGAGTGCGCCAGGTATCCATCTTGAAGACCCATATTGCCGATGAGCTTTGGCGAAAAATTTTCAGACCGACTATAGTCGCCCTCCACGCCGGGCCAGCAGTGGCTGAAAATTTAAAACAGTTAAAGCAAACGATCAGTTCATCATCTTCCATTTCTACCCTTTGATTGAAGTGCAACTTTTCAACTCCGGAGATGTTTGATCTTTTAATTATATATTTTGATAAATAAGATTTAAATGTAACAACAGAATAAAATTGATAAAATGAAGTGCGCACAGAAAAAAGGAAGCTCCAAAGCTAGAGCTTGTCAAACAGATTCCAACATGTCATTGTAGTTTCGCTTATGCTGGCTAACACTGATGTACAGTGTACAAGTCATGATACAACAGTCGATTTTAGCTTAATTTGTTAAATAATATTCAATTTACAGTGCAGTTATGTACCTTTTGGCCTGCCCCTTCCATTCCCCAGGAGCTCCTCAGGATTAGGTTACCCAGCACGCACGCCTCGCGGTGCCTCTAGTCTTTTCCTAGCAGCAGATCCTCTGCTTTGACCGCGTAAATATTGCAGACAGAGGCCGAGTTTTGGTCTTGAAGGCTGAGGAAGGATAGACCGGTTAGGAGGAACATGAATAAAAATTATTGTACTCACCATGTTCATTAAATGTTTGTAAAACCCACAATGTGTGGGTAAGTTGTGCCAGTGGAGGAGATGGCACCAGCATAGTCACGAGGAGGGGCGCCGTTCGAGCGAGAATGGGTGGTGCCTAGCAGCATCTAAAGGGTACCCATTGTTGGGAGGGAGCGCTTGGCAAAGTCATCAATAGCTTCCAAGTAAAACCCATTTGTCTGTCAATATTTGTAAATATCTTTATCTTTTTTTACGTTTTTGTTCTTAGAGATGACCGATCATGATGTGAGACAGCGGAGTTTTCGATATTTTATGTTGAGTGTTGTGGCATTAGGGATACTCCGCCCTGGGAAAGATTGTTGCAGTTCGGAACATAGCGGCGCCCGATTTAAACTAAATAAATTGTCAAGGCGACGACGTCTCGGCCATTTATGACCCTGACGCTCCCGTCATCCCGAACTGTGGCTTGCAAAATAAATTGCAATTGCTAGGGAGTGGTGACGGGAGAGTCATCTGAGTAGGAATGTCGAAAATAGAGCAGGAGACTGTTCCGCGAACATTGCCGAGGTATTCCTCTTGATCACGGGTTTACCAGTGAACCAGTGATGGCATCTTGGCCGAATGCAAGATTTGCATCACTGGAGACACTGAAGCCGATCGGTGATGATTTCTGTGATCAAGTGGTTTTAAGGCTTGTATTTTTTTATTTACTTATTTAAAATGACTTTTGGATGTTGGGCTCTGGAGTTTTCTTCCCGTCCTTGACTTCTAATTTTATTTCGCTATATATACTTATTGCGTAGCCGTGGCCCGTGGCAACCCCACGGTTATCTGAACTTAAGATAGAAAGCGAGGACGGGAAAGAAAACCCAAGAGAACCCAAGCCAGCCGAGGTCTTAAACTGGCGGATATCACAACGGGTGATAGATGTTCAGTTGACGAACGGCTAGGCGGTGACGGTAGAATAGGGGTTTTGGAGAAAAAGAAGGACGAGTTAGGTCGGAAGCTTACCGGTGAAGGTCAGTTTTATTTCGCCAGGTCCATTTCTGTAAGATAAAGAAAAAAAAGGATAGGAAAATTTGAAAGGGTGTTCGGCAAGGAAGGCGTTTGAAATTCAGGAAGATTTGTTTTATTGTTATTTATTTTCGTTACTAGTTATTATCGTATTTATTTATTTATTTTGTTATTTATTATCGTATTTATTTGTTATTCCATTTATTTATCTTTGTATACATATAAATTATTAGTGGAAAATATTTCCGAGGGTAAGGACTTAAGAGATATGCATGAAGATATGCGTTCTTCTGACGATGAAAAAGGACGAGATCTGGTCCCTGAGAGGGTGCTGCCGAGTTGCCGCGAATATCCCTGGCTGGGGGCTTACCCAGAACGCCGGTAGGCGGTAATGCGGTGGATCGAATTAGGGATCAACTGGCGCATCTGGTACACCATCGGTCGCCCAGTGTCCTTGATTACAAGGCGATCATCGGGGCGCAGGAGCAACTTCAGGTTCTGGACCACAAAAGTCGTCAAAAGCTGAACCTAGAACGGGATAAAGTGGCGGAGTCAGCTATGAAAGCAGCTTTGGCGCCAGCGGCCCAAACCTATCGCGCATCTCAGGAGATGGGAGTTAGCCAAGCTTTGAGAGAGGAAATAAAGAACGGCTTTATGGACATGATGAAGTTGCTGAATGACGTCCTTAGGCCAGTAATCAGTTGACAGCAGCCGCTCCAGGAGAGCGCAAGTAACCAAGCATCGATTGTGCCCACTCCGTAGTGTCCAGAAGGCGGCGCACAGACCGGCAGAGTTGCCGCCCAGGCAGCGACCTCGACCGTCGGTGAACGACACTCTGGGGATCCATGGTAGCCTGAGCAAGGAACCGGAGTATCTTCCGGAGGTTAGGTGAGGAGTGATCGCACGGCCGTGGCGCATCGAGGGCCGAAGGACGGAAGTTTTCCGGGACGAGCCGCGGCTGTACGCCAACCCGGGAGCCGGCAACTGGAACCACTACATCCGAGTGGACCGCTGGAACATCTCTTTCGGCGACGAGGACGACCGCCATCCTTCTATGGAACTTCCATGTCTTCCTACCCGGCAGAGTGAAGAAGTGGTATTGGGTATACGTACGCCAACCTAGCGTGTACAACTGGGAAGTGCTGTCGAGAGCTCGTGGAAACGCTGGGAGTTACCGTCCAACAGTAATTTTCCGTTCTCCGGACGGCTTGTGGCGGGTATCGATCCATTATCGGACGCGTGGAGCTGCCTGTGAAGTACCAAGGCGTAAATAAGCCGGTCACCTTTACCCATACCGGGAAAACTGCGTTCTTCGGAGTCGACTTCTGGCGGACGTTTGAACTATCTCCAACCGTTGTAGGGTAGTCGGTGGCGAGAGACTTCAAGGAAGCTCAAATAATCCATGGAGCACTACGGCGATCAGAAAGATGAGGAGGTAAGGGAGAAACCCGAGACCTGGAGCCTTTCTGCTGTGGAAAAGCTGGCAGTAGATATGATCAAGGAAGGGTTCCTTACCTTTGACAGGGATGGCCATTAAGTATGCATACATAGATCAGACTTATAGTCGGAGGTGGACTGGTGTGGATGGATCCTGAGCGAGTTTTGCCAATTCAGAAGATGCCTTACCCGAAATCCATGAAGGCGGTACAGGCACAGCGGAATGGTATCAACGGTTCGTCAAGAACTTTCTTACGCTGGCCGCACCACTCTCCGAGTCCTTGAAGAAGGCTGTTAACACAAAGTTCGTCCTAAGTTTCAGCGCCACACAGGCAGTGGATTACCTGAAGCTTGCCTTGATGAGCGCGCCATTCCTGGTTCATGCAGATTTCAAGAAACATTTTTACATCCAGTGCGACGCATCCCACGTGGGCGTCGGAGCGGTATTGATTCAGCTCGTCGGAGACGATCAGCTTATCTTGTTCTTCTCGGCCAAGATGAACAAGCACCAGGTGAAATACTCGGTCACGAAGAAGGAGTGTCTGGCGGCCATCCTAGTCATTCGGAAGTTCAGGCCGGGTGTGGAAGGGATGCCATTCCTTTGTAACACTGATCACGCCAGCCTAAATTAGTTGATGACGATGAAGGATCTGTAGGGCAAAGGCAGGGCAAAGGCAGCGAGCATCCGGATAGATTTACTAGGATTTACTAGGATTCGAGAGGACCTAATTTGCTGGGGAGGATTACACGGAATTAATGTAAGAAGTGAAGTCCAAGAGGGAGCCCTTCCCGGACCTCAAGGTGGCGGACTAATCTTCATAGGCATGAGTAATCCGAAAATAGACGTGGAATTGGAAGGATCCGAATGAAAGCTGTGGATCTCGCAAACCCTGATGCACTGTCTGATGGAGCGTGCTTATTCGGACCCCAATGATGGCCATGGTGCGATGACGAAGACCTTGGAGATCTTGCTACGCTAGTTCTATTGGCCAGGAATGACTATCCAGGTGCATGAATACGTCCGGGGTTGCGAGGTGTGCAAAGAGTCCAAAGCGCCGAACTTCAGGATACAGGTCGGAGTCTGAACAAGGGTAGAGACGGAAAGGCCATTCCAGAAGCTGTACATTGGTTTTCTGGGCAAGTATCCGAGGTCCAAGAGTAGGCACTTCTTTATGTACACCTTCTTAAAGGGGATGAAGGAGGCGACGCGTCGAAAGTAGTGAATTTCATGGTAAATGAGGTATTTTACAAGTTGGGATGCACATCTGCCGGAGATTGAGGTGGCCATCCGAAACACTGTCCACTCAGCCACAGGAGAAGCGCCGTTCTTGACCGTATTTGGCATTCACATATTCCCCAACGGTTCCAGCTACAAGTTAGCCAGACGACTCAGGTCACTGGTCAACCATGAAATGGCCGGAATGCAGACCACAGACAAGCTTCGAGTAATCCACGCCAAGGTGCTGACACAATTGGAGGGGGCATACGAGATTAGCCGGCAACGCTATGATAAGCGTGCCCGTACGCTTTTCGCCAAGCCAGGCCAATAAGTTTTCCTCCGCAACTCCGTGCTTAGTGATTTCAGCAAATCCTTTAACGCCAAGTTTGCTCGCAATTTCTCAAAGGGGAGGGTGGTCAAATCCGTCGGCGTCAATGGATACTTCCTCGAAAACAACCAAGACCGCAGTCTGGGAGTGTATTACGCCAAGGACCTTCGGCTGTGATCTGAAAGAAGGCAAAACGAAGTAAACGAGCATCGCCATCACATATGCTATACTTCCCGTCATGCGTGGGCCCCGCGTTTAGCGCCGATAGAACGGGTATGTATGCTAGGTTTAGTCCCACTCTATCTTCAAAGCTACCAATTACTTCGTCGTTCTGCTGAAACTCCGGGTGCTTGAGAGGTGCTCGAAATCTATGGTTGAAGGGACTCTTTCGATAGGTTAGGTCGAAAGATTAATCCCGGTTCGCTCTAAGATGACCTTAGATGGCACTCATGTGGCCAATGATCCAATTTTGGGTCAGATGATCAAGAGATATTGGTATAGTCGCAGCCATGTTGGCAAACCAGCCAGATGCAGCTGGAAGTTCATAGATAAGTTTTGTGCTTAAAAGTAAATAAAAGATAATGATAGGATAGTTAACATAGAGTGCCCCGGGAGTAAAGTAAATAATTGGGAGTTTCACTACATTCTTGGGAGTTCTACTACAATACTCTACATACTAGCCACGATTTGGCTGCCAGCCACCGGTGCTACGCTCAGAGGCCCGAACGCCCTTCGCACATCCACGCCGACTACGTCCAGCTTTTCCCAGTGAGTCAGTTCCGGACTACAACGTCCACCCCAAATTGGGATCTCGCGGTCCTCGCATCGCGGCGTGCAGAGTTACCGCCATTTGCCTTACGCAACTCACCGAGTGCGCCAGGTATCCATCTTGAAGACCCATATTGCCGATGAGCTTTGGCGAAAAATTTTCAGACCGACTATAGTCGCCCTCCACGCCGGGCCAGCAGTGGCTGAAAATTTAAAACAGTTAAAGCAAACGATCAGTTCATCATCTTCCATTTCTACCCTTTGATTGAAGTGCAACTTTTCAACTCCGGAGATGTTTGATCTTTTAATTATATATTTTGATAAATAAGATTTAAATGTAACAACAGAATAAAATTGATAAAATGAAGTGCGCACAGAAAAAAGGAAGCTCCAAAGCTAGAGCTTGTCAAACAGATTCCAACATGTCATTGTAGTTTCGCTTATGCTGGCTAACACTGATGTACAGTGTACAAGTCATGATACAACAGTCGATTTTAGCTTAATTTGTTAAATAATATTCAATTTACAGTGCAGTTATGTACCTTTTGGCCTGCCCCTTCCATTCCCCAGGAGCTCCTCAGGATTAGGTTACCCAGCACGCACGCCTCGCGGTGCCTCTAGTCTTTTCCTAGCAGCAGATCCTCTGCTTTGACCGCGTAAATATTGCAGACAGAGGCCGAGTTTTGGTCTTGAAGGCTGAGGAAGGATAGACCGGTTAGGAGGAACATGAATAAAAATTATTGTACTCACCATGTTCATTAAATGTTTGTAAAACCCACAATGTGTGGGTAAGTTGTGCCAGTGGAGGAGATGGCACCAGCATAGTCACGAGGAGGGGCGCCGTTCGAGCGAGAATGGGTGGTGCCTAGCAGCATCTAAAGGGTACCCATTGTTGGGAGGGAGCGCTTGGCAAAGTCATCAATAGCTTCCAAGTAAAACCCATTTGTCTGTCAATATTTGTAAATATCTTTATCTTTTTTTACGTTTTTGTTCTTAGAGATGACCGATCATGATGTGAGACAGCGGAGTTTTCGATATTTTATGTTGAGTGTTGTGGCATTAGGGATACTCCGCCCTGGGAAAGATTGTTGCAGTTCGGAACATAGCGGCGCCCGATTTAAACTAAATAAATTGTCAAGGCGACGACGTCTCGGCCATTTATGACCCTGACGCTCCCGTCATCCCGAACTGTGGCTTGCAAAATAAATTGCAATTGCTAGGGAGTGGTGACGGGAGAGTCATCTGAGTAGGAATGTCGAAAATAGAGCAGGAGACTGTTCCGCGAACATTGCCGAGGTATTTCTCTTGATCACGGGTTTACCAGTGAACCAGTGATGGCATCTTGGCCGAATGCAAGATTTGCATCACTGGAGACACTGAAGCCGATCGGTGATGATTTCTGTGATCAAGTGGTTTTAAGGCTTGTATTTTTTTATTTACTTATTTAAAATGACTTTTGGATGTTGGGCTCTGGAGTTTTCTTCCCGTCCTTGACTTCTAATTTTATTTCGCTATATATACTTATTGCGTAGCCGTGGCCCGTGGCAACCCCACGGTTATCTGAACTTAAGATAGAAAGCGAGGACGGGAAAGAAAACCCAAGAGAACCCAAGCCAGCCGAGGTCTTAAACTGGCGGCTATCACAACGGGTGATAGATGTTCAGTTGACGAACGGCTAGGCGGTGACGGTAGAATAGGGGTTTTGGAGAAAAAGAAGGACGAGTTAGGTCGGAAGCTTACCGGTGAAGGTCAGTTTTATTTCGCCAGGTCCATTTCTGTAAGATAAAGAAAAAAAAGGATAGGAAAATTTGAAAGGGTGTTCGGCAAGGAAGGCGTTTGAAATTCAGGAAGATTTGTTTTATTGTTATTTATTTTTGTTACTAGTTATTATCGTATTTATTTATTTATTTTGTTATTTATTATCGTATTTATTTGTTATTCCATTTATTTATCTTTGTATACATATAAATTATTAGTGGAAAATATTTCCGAGGGTAAGGACTTAAGAGATATGCATGAAGATATGCGTTCTTCTGACGATGAAAAAGGACGAGATCTGGTCCCTGAGAGGGTGCTGCCGAGTTGCCGCGAATATCCCTGTCTGGGGGCTTACCCAGAACGCCGGTAGGCGGTAATGCGGTGGATCGAATTAGGGATCAACTGGCGCATCTGGTACACCATCGGTCGCCCAGTGTCCTTGATTACAAGGCGATCATCGGGGCGCAGGAGCAACTTCAGGTTCTGGACCACAAAAGTCGTCAAAAGCTGAACCTAGAACGGGATAAAGTGGCGGAGTCAGCTATGAAAGCAGCTTTGGCGCCAGCGGCCCAAACCTATCGCGCATCTCAGGAGATGGGAGTTAGCCAAGCTTTGAGAGAGGAAATAAAGAACGGCTTTATGGACATGATGAAGTTGCTGAATGACGTCCTTAGGCCAGTAATCAGTTGACAGCAGCCGCTCCAGGAGAGCGCAAGTAACCAAGCATCGATTGTGCCCACTCCGTAGTGTCCAGAAGGCGGCGCACAGACCGGCAGAGTTGCCGCCCAGGCAGCGACCTCGACCGCCGGTGAACGACACTCTGGGGATCCATGGTAGCCTGAGCCAGGAACCGGAGTATCTTCCGGAGGTTGGGTGAGGAGTGATCGCACGGCCGTGGCGCATCGAGGGCCGAAGGACGGAAGTTTTCCGGGACGAGCCGCGGCTGTACGCCAACCCGGGAGCCGGCAACTGGAACCACTACATCCGAGTGGACCGCTGGAACATCTCTTTCGGCGACGAGGACGACCGCCATCCTTCTATGGAACTTCCATGTCTTCCTACCCGGCAGAGTGAAGAAGTGGTATTGGGTATACGTACGCCAACCTAGCGTGTACAACTGGGAAGTGCTGTCGAGAGCTCGTGGAAACGCTGGGAGTTACCGTCCAACAGTAATTTTCCGTTCTCCGGACGGCTTGTGGCGGGGATCGATCCATTATCGGACGCGTGGAGCTGCCTGTGAAGTACCAAGGCGTAAGTAAGCCGGTCACCTTTACCCATACCGGGAAAACTGCGTTCTTCGGAGTCGACTTCTGGCGGACGTTTGAACTATCTCCAACCGTTGTAGGGTAGTCGGTGGCGAGAGACTTCAAGGAAGCTCAAATAATCCATGGAGCACTACGGCGATCAGAAAGATGAGGAGGTAAGGGAGAAACCCGAGACCTGGAGCCTTTCTGCTGTGGAAAAGCTGGCAGTAGATATGATCAAGGAAGGGTTCCTTACCTTTGACAGGGATGGCCATTAAGTATGCATACATAGATCAGACTTATAGTCGGAGGTGGACTGGTGTGGATGGATCCTGAGCGAGTTTTGCCAATTCAGAAGATGCCTTACCCGAAATCCATGAAGGCGGTACAGGCACAGCGGAATGGTATCAACGGTTCGTCAAGAACTTTCTTACGCTGGCCGCACCACTCTCCGAGTCCTTGAAGAAGGCTGTTAACACAAAGTTCGTCCTAAGTTTCAGCGCCACACAGGCAGTGGATTACCTGAAGCTTGCCTTGATGAGCGCGCCATTCCTGGTTCATGCAGATTTCAAGAAACATTTTTACATCCAGTGCGACGCATCCCACGTGGGCGTCGGAGCGGTATTGATTCAGCTCGTCGGAGACGATCAGCTTATCTTGTTCTTCTCGGCCAAGATGAACAAGCACCAGGTGAAATACTCGGTCACGAAGAAGGAGTGTCTGGCGGCCATTCTAGTCATTCGGAAGTTCAGGCCGGATGTGGAAGGGATGCCGTTCACTTGTAACACTGATCACGCCAGCCTAAATTGGTTGATGATGATGAAGGATCTGTAGGGCAAAGGCAGGGCAAAGGCAGCGAGCATCCGGATAGATTTACTAGGATTTACTAGGATTCGAGAGGACCTAATTTGCTGGGGAGGATTACACGGAATTAATGTAAGAAGTGAAGTCCAAGAGGGAGCCCTTCCCGGACCTCAAGGTGGCGGACTAATAGGCATGAGTAATCCGAAAATGGACGTGGAATTGGAAGGATCCGAATGAAAGCTGTGGATCTCGCAAACCCTGATGCACTGTCTGATGGAGCGTGCTTATTCAGACCCCAATGATGGCCATGGTGCGATGACGAAGACCTTGGAGATCTTGCTACGCTAGTTCTATTGGCCAGGAATGACTATCCAGGTGCATGAATACGTCCGGGGTTGCGAGGTGTGCAAAGAGTCCAAAGCGCCGAACTTCAGGATACAGGTCGGAGTCTGAACAAGGGTAGAGACGGAAAGGCCATTCCAGAAGCTGTACATTGGTTTTCTGGGCAAGTATCCGAGGTCCAAGAGTAGGCACTTCTTTATGTACACCTTCTTAAAGGGGATGAAGGAGGCGACGCGTCGAAAGTAGTGAATTTCATGGTAAATGAGGTATTTTACAAGTTGGGATGCACATCTGCCGGAGATTGAGGTGGCCATCCGAAACACTGTCCACTCAGCCACAGGAGAAGCGCCGTTCTTGACCGTATTTGGCATTCACATATTCCCCAACGGTTCCAGCTACAAGTTAGCCAGACGACTCAGGTCACTGGTCAACCATGAAATGGCCGGAATGCAGACCACAGACAAGCTTCGAGTAATCCACGCCAAGGTGCTGACACAATTGGAGGGGGCATACGAGATTAGCCGGCAACGCTATGATAAGCGTGCCCGTACGCTTTTCGCCAAGCCAGGCCAATAAGTTTTCCTCCGCAACTCCGTGCTTAGTGATTTCAGCAAATCCTTTAACGCCAAGTTTGCTCGCAATTTCTCAAAGGGGAGGGTGGTCAAATCCGTCGGCGTCAATGGATACTTGCTCGAAAACAACCAAGACCGCAGTCTGGGAGTGTATCACGCCAAGGACCTTCGGCTGTGATCTGAAAGAAGGCAAAACGAAGTAAACGAGCATCGCCATCACATATGCTATACTTCCCGTCATGCGTGGGCCCCGCGTTTAGCGCCGATAGAACGGGTATGTATGCTAGGTTTAGTCCCACTCTATCTTCAAAGCTACCAATTACTTCGTCGTTCTGCTGAAACTCCGGGTGCTTGAGAGGTGCTCGAAATCTATGGTTGAAGGGACTCTTTCGATAGGTTAGGTCGAAAGATTAATCCCGGTTCGCTCTAAGATGACCTTAGATGGCACTCATGTGGCCAATGATCCAATTTTGGGTCAGATGATCAAGAGATATTGGTATAGTCGCAGCCATGTTGGCAAACCAGCCAGATGCAGCTGGAAGTTCATAGATAAGTTTTGTGCTTAAAAGTAAATAAAAGATAATGATAGGATAGTTAACATAGAGTGCCCCGGGAGTAAAGTAAATAATTGGGAGTTTCACTACATTCTTGGGAGTTCTACTACAATACTCTACATACTAGCCACGATTTGGCTGCCAGCCACCGGTGCTACGCTCAGAGGCCCGAACGCCCTTCGCACATCCACGCCGACTACGTCCAGCTTTTCCCAGTGAGTCAGTTCCGGACTACAACGTCCACCCCAAATTGGGATCTCGCGGTCCTCGCATCGCGGCGTGCAGAGTTACCGCCATTTGCCTTACGCAACTCACCGAGTGCGCCAGGTATCCATCTTGAAGACCCATATTGCCGATGAGCTTTGGCGAAAAATTTTCAGACCGACTATAGTCGCCCTCCACGCCGGGCCAGCAGTGGCTGAAAATTTAAAACAGTTAAAGCAAACGATCAGTTCATCATCTTCCATTTCTACCCTTTGATTGAAGTGCAACTTTTCAACTCCGGAGATGTTTGATCTTTTAATTATATATTTTGATAAATAAGATTTAAATGTAACAACAGAATAAAATTGATAAAATGAAGTGCGCACAGAAAAAAGGAAGCTCCAAAGCTAGAGCTTGTCAAACAGATTCCAACATGTCATTGTAGTTTCGCTTATGCTGGCTAACACTGATGTACAGTGTACAAGTCATGATACAACAGTCGATTTTAGCTTAATTTGTTAAATAATATTCAATTTACAGTGCAGTTATGTACCTTTTGGCCTGCCCCTTCCATTCCCCAGGAGCTCCTCAGGATTAGGTTACCCAGCACGCACGCCTCGCGGTGCCTCTAGTCTTTTCCTAGCAGCAGATCCTCTGCTTTGACCGCGTAAATATTGCAGACAGAGGCCGAGTTTTGGTCTTGAAGGCTGAGGAAGGATAGACCGGTTAGGAGGAACATGAATAAAAATTATTGTACTCACCATGTTCATTAAATGTTTGTAAAACCCACAATGTGTGGGTAAGTTGTGCCAGTGGAGGAGATGGCACCAGCATAGTCACGAGGAGGGGCGCCGTTCGAGCGAGAATGGGTGGTGCCTAGCAGCATCTAAAGGGTACCCATTGTTGGGAGGGAGCGCTTGGCAAAGTCATCAATAGCTTCCAAGTAAAACCCATTTGTCTGTCAATATTTGTAAATATCTTTATCTTTTTTTACGTTTTTGTTCTTAGAGATGACCGATCATGATGTGAGACAGCGGAGTTTTCGATATTTTATGTTGAGTGTTGTGGCATTAGGGATACTCCGCCCTGGGAAAGATTGTTGCAGTTCGGAACATAGCGGCGCCCGATTTAAACTAAATAAATTGTCAAGGCGACGACGTCTCGGCCATTTATGACCCTGACGCTCCCGTCATCCCGAACTGTGGCTTGCAAAATAAATTGCAATTGCTAGGGAGTGGTGACGGGAGAGTCATCTGAGTAGGAATGTCGAAAATAGAGCAGGAGACTGTTCCGCGAACATTGCCGAGGTATTTCTCTTGATCACGGGTTTACCAGTGAACCAGTGATGGCATCTTGGCCGAATGCAAGATTTGCATCACTGGAGACACTGAAGCCGATCGGTGATGATTTCTGTGATCAAGTGGTTTTAAGGCTTGTATTTTTTTATTTACTTATTTAAAATGACTTTTGGATGTTGGGCTCTGGAGTTTTCTTCCCGTCCTTGACTTCTAATTTTATTTCGCTATATATACTTATTGCGTAGCCGTGGCCCGTGGCAACCCCACGGTTATCTGAACTTAAGATAGAAAGCGAGGACGGGAAAGAAAACCCAAGAGAACCCAAGCCAGCCGAGGTCTTAAACTGGCGGCTATCACAACGGGTGATAGATGTTCAGTTGACGAACGGCTAGGCGGTGACGGTAGAATAGGGGTTTTGGAGAAAAAGAAGGACGAGTTAGGTCGGAAGCTTACCGGTGAAGGTCAGTTTTATTTCGCCAGGTCCATTTCTGTAAGATAAAGAAAAAAAAGGATAGGAAAATTTGAAAGGGTGTTCGGCAAGGAAGGCGTTTGAAATTCAGGAAGATTTGTTTTATTGTTATTTATTTTCGTTACTAGTTATTATCGTATTTATTTATTTATTTTGTTATTTATTATCGTATTTATTTGTTATTCCATTTATTTATCTTTGTATACATATAAATTATTAGTGGAAAATATTTCCGAGGGTAAGGACTTAAGAGATATGCATGAAGATATGCGTTCTTCTGACGATGAAAAAGGACGAGATCTGGTCCCTGAGAGGGTGCTGCCGAGTTGCCGCGAATATCCCTGTCTGGGGGCTTACCCAGAACGCCGGTAGGCGGTAATGCGGTGGATCGAATTAGGGATCAACTGGCGCATCTGGTACACCATCGGTCGCCCAGTGTCCTTGATTACAAGGCGATCATCGGGGCGCAGGAGCAACTTCAGGTTCTGGACCACAAAAGTCGTCAAAAGCTGAACCTAGAACGGGATAAAGTGGCGGAGTCAGCTATGAAAGCAGCTTTGGCGCCAGCGGCCCAAACCTATCGCGCATCTCAGGAGATGGGAGTTAGCCAAGCTTTGAGAGAGGAAATAAAGAACGGCTTTATGGACATGATGAAGTTGCTGAATGACGTCCTTAGGCCAGTAATCAGTTGACAGCAGCCGCTCCAGGAGAGCGCAAGTAACCAAGCATCGATTGTGCCCACTCCGTAGTGTCCAGAAGGCGGCGCACAGACCGGCAGAGTTGCCGCCCAGGCAGCGACCTCGACCGCCGGTGAACGACACTCTGGGGATCCATGGTAGCCTGAGCCAGGAACCGGAGTATCTTCCGGAGGTTGGGTGAGGAGTGATCGCACGGCCGTGGCGCATCGAGGGCCGAAGGACGGAAGTTTTCCGGGACGAGCCGCGGCTGTACGCCAACCCGGGAGCCGGCAACTGGAACCACTACATCCGAGTGGACCGCTGGAACATCTCTTTCGGCGACGAGGACGACCGCCATCCTTCTATGGAACTTCCATGTCTTCCTACCCGGCAGAGTGAAGAAGTGGTATTGGGTATACGTACGCCAACCTAGCGTGTACAACTGGGAAGTGCTGTCGAGAGCTCGTGGAAACGCTGGGAGTTACCGTCCAACAGTAATTTTCCGTTCTCCGGACGGCTTGTGGCGGGGATCGATCCATTATCGGACGCGTGGAGCTGCCTGTGAAGTACCAAGGCGTAAGTAAGCCGGTCACCTTTACCCATACCGGGAAAACTGCGTTCTTCGGAGTCGACTTCTGGCGGACGTTTGAACTATCTCCAACCGTTGTAGGGTAGTCGGTGGCGAGAGACTTCAAGGAAGCTCAAATAATCCATGGAGCACTACGGCGATCAGAAAGATGAGGAGGTAAGGGAGAAACCCGAGACCTGGAGCCTTTCTGCTGTGGAAAAGCTGGCAGTAGATATGATCAAGGAAGGGTTCCTTACCTTTGACAGGGATGGCCATTAAGTATGCATACATAGATCAGACTTATAGTCGGAGGTGGACTGGTGTGGATGGATCCTGAGCGAGTTTTGCCAATTCAGAAGATGCCTTACCCGAAATCCATGAAGGCGGTACAGGCACAGCGGAATGGTATCAACGGTTCGTCAAGAACTTTCTTACGCTGGCCGCACCACTCTCCGAGTCCTTGAAGAAGGCTGTTAACACAAAGTTCGTCCTAAGTTTCAGCGCCACACAGGCAGTGGATTCCCTGAAGCTTGCCTTGATGAGCGCGCCATTCCTGGTTCATGCAGATTTCAAGAAACATTTTTACATCCAGTGCGACGCATCCCACGTGGGCGTCGGAGCGGTATTGATTCAGCTCGTCGGAGACGATCAGCTTATCTTGTTCTTCTCGGCCAAGATGAACAAGCACCAGGTGAAATACTCGGTCACGAAGAAGGAGTGTCTGGCGGCCATTCTAGTCATTCGGAAGTTCAGGCCGGATGTGGAAGGGATGCCGTTCACTTGTAACACTGATCACGCCAGCCTAAATTGGTTGATGATGATGAAGGATCTGTAGGGCAAAGGCAGGGCAAAGGCAGCGAGCATCCGGATAGATTTACTAGGATTTACTAGGATTCGAGAGGACCTAATTTGCTGGGGAGGATTACACGGAATTAATGTAAGAAGTGAAGTCCAAGAGGGAGCCCTTCCCGGACCTCAAGGTGGCGGACTAATAGGCATGAGTAATCCGAAAATGGACGTGGAATTGGAAGGATCCGAATGAATGCTGTGGATCTCGCAAACCCTGATGCACTATCTGATGGAGTGTGCTTATTCAGACCCCAATGATGGCCATGGTGCGATGACGAAGACCTTGGAGATCTTGCTACGCTAGTTCTATTGGCCAGGAATGACTATCCAGGTGCATGAATACGTCCGGGGTTGCGAGGTGTGCAAAGAGTCCAAAGCGCCGAACTTCAGGATACAGGTCGGAGTCTGAACAAGGGTAGAGACGGAAAGGCCATTCCAGAAGCTGTACATTGGTTTTCTGGGCAAGTATCCGAGGTCCAAGAGTAGGCACTTCTTTATGTACACCTTCTTAAAGGGGATGAAGGAGGCGACGCGTCGAAAGTAGTGAATTTCATGGTAAATGAGGTATTTTACAAGTTGGGATGCACATCTGCCGGAGATTGAGGTGGCCATCCGAAACACTGTCCACTCAGCCACAGGAGAAGCGCCGTTCTTGACCGTATTTGGCATTCATATATTCCCCAACGGTTCCAGCTACAAGTTAGCCAGACGACTCAGGTCACTGGTCAACCATGAAATGGCCGGAATGCAGACCACAGACAAGCTTCGAGTAATCCACGCCAAGGTGCTGACACAACTGGAGGGGGCATACGAGATTAGCCGGCAACGCTATGATAAGCGTGCCCGTACGCTTTTCGCCAAGCCAGGCCAATAAGTTTTCCTCCGCAACTCCGTGCTTAGTGATTTCAGCAAATCCTTTAACGCCAAGTTTGCTCGCAATTTCTCAAAGGGGAGGGTGGTCAAATCCGTCGGCGTCAATGGATACTTCCTCGAAAACAACCAAGACCGCAGTCTGGGAGTGTATCACGCCAAGGACCTTCGGCTGTGATCTGAAAGAAGGCAAAACGAAGTAAACGAGCATCGCCATCACATATGCTATACTTCCCGTCATGCGTGGGCCCCGCGTTTAGCGCCGATAGAACGGGTATGTATGCTAGGTTTAGTCCCACTCTATCTTCAAAGCTACCAATTACTTCGTCGTTCTGCTGAAACTCCGGGTGCTTGAGAGGTGCTCGAAATCTATGGTTGAAGGGACTCTTTCGATAGGTTAGGTCGAAAGATTAATCCCGGTTCGCTCTAAGATGACCTTAGATGGCACTCATGTGGCCAATGATCCAATTTTGGGTCAGATGATCAAGAGATATTGGTATAGTCGCAGCCATGTTGGCAAACCAGCCAGATGCAGCTGGAAGTTCATAGATAAGTTTTGTGCTTAAAAGTAAATAAAAGATAATGATAGGATAGTTAACATAGAGTGCCCCGGGAGTAAAGTAAATAATTGGGAGTTTCACTACATTCTTGGGAGTTCTACTACAATACTCTACATACTAGCCACGATTTGGCTGCCAGCCACCGGTGCTACGCTCAGAGGCCCGAACGCCCTTCGCACATCCACGCCGACTACGTCCAGCTTTTCCCAGTGAGTCAGTTCCGGACTACAACGTCCACCCCAAATTGGGATCTCGCGGTCCTCGCATCGCGGCGTGCAGAGTTACCGCCATTTGCCTTACGCAACTCACCGAGTGCGCCAGGTATCCATCTTGAAGACCCATATTGCCGATGAGCTTTGGCGAAAAATTTTCAGACCGACTATAGTCGCCCTCCACGCCGGGCCAGCAGTGGCTGAAAATTTAAAACAGTTAAAGCAAACGATCAGTTCATCATCTTCCATTTCTACCCTTTGATTGAAGTGCAACTTTTCAACTCCGGAGATGTTTGATCTTTTAATTATATATTTTGATAAATAAGATTTAAATGTAACAACAGAATAAAATTGATAAAATGAAGTGCGCACAGAAAAAAGGAAGCTCCAAAGCTAGAGCTTGTCAAACAGATTCCAACATGTCATTGTAGTTTCGCTTATGCTGGCTAACACTGATGTACAGTGTACAAGTCATGATACAACAGTCGATTTTAGCTTAATTTGTTAAATAATATTCAATTTACAGTGCAGTTATGTACCTTTTGGCCTGCCCCTTCCATTCCCCAGGAGCTCCTCAGGATTAGGTTACCCAGCACGCACGCCTCGCGGTGCCTCTAGTCTTTTCCTAGCAGCAGATCCTCTGCTTTGACCGCGTAAATATTGCAGACAGAGGCCGAGTTTTGGTCTTGAAGGCTGAGGAAGGATAGACCGGTTAGGAGGAACATGAATAAAAATTATTGTACTCACCATGTTCATTAAATGTTTGTAAAACCCACAATGTGTGGGTAAGTTGTGCCAGTGGAGGAGATGGCACCAGCATAGTCACGAGGAGGGGCGCCGTTCGAGCGAGAATGGGTGGTGCCTAGCAGCATCTAAAGGGTACCCATTGTTGGGAGGGAGCGCTTGGCAAAGTCATCAATAGCTTCCAAGTAAAACCCATTTGTCTGTCAATATTTGTAAATATCTTTATCTTTTTTTACGTTTTTGTTCTTAGAGATGACCGATCATGATGTGAGACAGCGGAGTTTTCGATATTTTATGTTGAGTGTTGTGGCATTAGGGATACTCCGCCCTGGGAAAGATTGTTGCAGTTCGGAACATAGCGGCGCCCGATTTAAACTAAATAAATTGTCAAGGCGACGACGTCTCGGCCATTTATGACCCTGACGCTCCCGTCATCCCGAACTGTGGCTTGCAAAATAAATTGCAATTGCTAGGGAGTGGTGACGGGAGAGTCATCTGAGTAGGAATGTCGAAAATAGAGCAGGAGACTGTTCCGCGAACATTGCCGAGGTATTTCTCTTGATCACGGGTTTACCAGTGAACCAGTGATGGCATCTTGGCCGAATGCAAGATTTGCATCACTGGAGACACTGAAGCCGATCGGTGATGATTTCTGTGATCAAGTGGTTTTAAGGCTTGTATTTTTTTATTTACTTATTTAAAATGACTTTTGGATGTTGGGCTCTGGAGTTTTCTTCCCGTCCTTGACTTCTAATTTTATTTCGCTATATATACTTATTGCGTAGCCGTGGCCCGTGGCAACCCCACGGTTATCTGAACTTAAGATAGAAAGCGAGGACGGGAAAGAAAACCCAAGAGAACCCAAGCCAGCCGAGGTCTTAAACTGGCGGCTATCACAACGGGTGATAGATGTTCAGTTGACGAACGGCTAGGCGGTGACGGTAGAATAGGGGTTTTGGAGAAAAAGAAGGACGAGTTAGGTCGGAAGCTTACCGGTGAGGGTCAGTTTTATTTCGCCAGGTCCATTTCTGTAAGATAAAGAAAAAAAAGGATAGGAAAATTTGAAAGGGTGTTCGGCAAGGAAGGCGTTTGAAATTCAGGAAGATTTGTTTTATTGTTATTTATTTTCGTTACTAGTTATTATCGTATTTATTTATTTATTTTGTTATTTATTATCGTATTTATTTGTTATTCCATTTATTTATCTTTGTATACATATAAATTATTAGTGGAAAATATTTCCGAGTGTAAGGACTTAAGAGATATGCATGAAGATATGCGTTCTTCTGACGATGAAAAAGGACGAGATCTGGTCCCTGAGAGGGTGCTGCCGAGTTGCCGCGAATATCCCTGGCTGGGGGCTTACCCAGAACGCCGGTAGGCGGTAATGCGGTGGATCGAATTAGGGATCAACTGGTGGATCTGGTACACCATCGGTCGCCCAGTGTCCTTGATTTCAAGGCGATCATCGGGGCGGAGGAGCAACTTCAGTTTCTGGACCACAAAAGTCCTCAGAAGCTGAACCTAGAACGGGATAAAGTGGCAGAGTCAGCGATGAAAGCAGCTTTGGCGCCAGCGGCCCAAACCTATCGCGCATCTCAGGAGATGGGAGTTAGCCGAGCTTTGAGAGAGGAAATTAAGAACGGCTTTATGGACATGATGAAGTTGCTGAATGACGTCCATAGGCCAGTAATCAGTTGACCGCAGCCGCTAAAGGAGAGCTCAAGTAGCGAAATATCGATGGTGCCCACTCCGTCGTGTCCAGAAGGCGGCACAAAGACCGGCGCAATTGCCACCCAGGCAGCGACCTCGCCGGTTAATGACTCCCTGGGGATCGATAGTAGCCTAAGCCAGGAACCGCAGTACCATCAGGAGGATGGAGTGAGAAGTGAGCACGGCCGTGGCGCATCGAGGACCAAAGGACGGCAGTTTTCCGGGACGCGCCGTGGCTGTACGCCAACGCGGGAGCCGGCAACGGGAACCACTACATCCGAGTGGACCGCTGAAACCTCTCTTTCGGCGACGAGGACGACCGCCATTCCGTTGACGATTCTTTGGAACTTCCACGTCTTCCTACCCGGCAGAGCGATGAAGTGGTATTGAGTACACGTACGTCAATCTAGAGTGTACAACTGGGAAGAGCTGTCGAGAGCTCGTGGAAGCGCTGGGAGTTACCGTCCAACAGTAATTTTCCGTTCTCCGGACGGCTTGTGGCGGGGATCGATCCATTATCGGACGCGTGGAGCTGCCTGTGAAGTACCAAGGCGTAAGTAAGCCGGTCACCTTTTACCCATAACGGGAAAACTGTGTTCTTCGAAGTCGACTTCTGGCGGACGTTTGAACTAGCTCCAACCGTTGTAGGGTAGTCGGTGGCGAGAGACTTCAAAGAAGCTCAAATAATCCATGGAGCACTACGGCGATCAGAAAGATGAGGAGGTAAGGGAGAAACCCGAGACCTGGAGCCTTTCTGCGGAGGAAAAGCTGGCATTAGATATGATAAAGGAAGGGTTCCTTACCTTTGACAGGGATGGCCATTAAGTATGCATACATAGATCAGACTTATAGTCGGAGGTGGACTGATGCGGATGTGAAAAGAGTCCAAAGCGCCAAACTTCAGTATACAGGTCGGAATCGGAAGAGGGGTAGAGACGGAAAGGCCATTCCAGAAGCTGTACATTGGTTTTCAGGGCAAGTATCCGAGGTCCAAGAGCTTTTACTTTAAGAGCACAAGGCGAAATATTTTTGCGTTTAATTCGGTAAAATCTCGACATTGCGAACGGTTTGCTTAAATTGTATAAATTATTGGCAAAAATCTTTTCCATCACGTGAAGTAGATCCCACAATATTTTGCAAACTATAGTTTTAGAAAGGTCCAGGATTACTCTTTAAAAAGAGCCAACTGCCAGGAACCGCTGAACCGTGACCAGCTGGAATAAAGCCGGGATTGGGATGTGCTCCTCAATTAGACGAAACACTGTCAAAAATATTTATTTATTAAGACGAACATTTTACCGAAACCTAAAATTTAAACCAATATTTTAAATTCCAACGGAAAATAAAATTTTAAATTATCTCACGTTTAATTTCTTTGCAAAAAAAAATCGGAGGAGCTTCTTAGTATTGTTCTCTGCATCCTTGCCTCTCTAAGTTGATGGCATTTTGGTTTGCTTTTAAAATTCTTGACAATTAAAAAATGTAAATAAGCCAATTCAGCAGCCGCAATCTGCTGTTCAGGGCTGCAGTATGTAGCTTGGCATTTAATTCAATATTTTTATTTTGTTTTGTATTATATGCGCTTTAAACAAGTATTCTTTTTATAATTGAAAAAAAATTAAGTTTTAAGCTTATTCAAAAATGGTCAAAATAAATAAAATATAATTCGATAATCATTCAATATTGGATATTTATACAATTAATTTATTTTGGCACAATCACAATCTAAATAAAAATAGTTATTATTTGATTTTATTCAGGGGTGTCACAGAAACCGTCGACGGATTTGGAATGATTTTCTGCTGACTTATGTTTACCCCTGAAAATCAGCAATGTTTATTAGAAACAAAAATTTTTTCTTCTTCTTCATATCCGGCTTTTTATCCGGCAGAAAATGGGACATTTGTCACGAAAGTTCTGCCAACACTTTGCATTTTATATTTTTTCTCAATAACTACACAATTTTTTAACATGCAATTTTTACTAGAAATAGGATTTATTTTTTACTACAATAGTAGGTACCGTACTATAACTAATCATGCACAATATTTTGATAACTATTCCGAAATTTGGTATTTTAAAGTTCGAGCAAATGGGTACCACATTCAGGCTGCATAGTTTGTAGACGTTTTTTAGCTAATTTCTTTAAGACGGTTTATAAAATGCCTATTTGTAAATTTAAGCCGAAGTAATTATAAAAATTTTAGTATGCAGATAGTTCATTGATTTCATTAGTGTTGTCTTAAATACAGTTTTATCCTTAGTAAGCATTTATAAGTTGGTTTATTTTATCAAAATGTCTATCAAAATACGGAAGATTTAGAAACTGTCAAAAATGAGGTCTGTGACACAGGGATTTGCTTATCGGGAAAATTTTGTTGGAAGAGATTTTTGTGACACCTCCGATAGTATTCACTTTGCTTTATATGTTTTAAAATCGTAAAAAAGGTTTAGTTCGTTGCTTCCATGTGCATTTACAGAGTTATCACTTTCGAAACTCTTTTTTGATGCCATTTTATAAGGAAAGAGCACTTGCTGGAATGCTGTCATTTACGACTGGGAAGATCAGATCATATTGCGTTCCGATTTGCAATCAAATTGCATTGGTCAGCATAATTTTATGTCACAACAGGATGTGAAAGTTTTTGGATAGGTTTTTATTTAAAAAAAAAATTAAAATTCTAGAAGTCGGCGCAGCGTTGCGCTTCTATGTACAACTTTTGGCCGGTTGATTTTTTTGGGTCACCGTTTATTCAGCAACCGACCAAAATTTTGGTCGCCGTAGTATTTGAAAAAATATTAGTCTTTGAACAAAAACAACTCTTTTTGTTTATAAAAGAGGAATTTTTCATTAAAGCAAAATTAAGTAAACTGAGTTTACAAATAATGTTATGTTTGTCTATGATACATTTAGTACGTTAAAATGCATTTAAATAATTAAAACATTTTAATATCAACATTTTAAAAAATTGTATATTGTGTATTTTACTCAATGAGTACAAGTTAAATAGTCGGATATGTTTCGTTTGAGAAAGGGTATAAGTGCAGTGTCACCCCTATAAAAAAAAACAAAAGAAAAAGAAGACCTGATTCTATTTTAATTCTTCAAAAATAAGAGGCAGGCAAGTTAGTTTCAAAACATATTTGTTTTATCGAACAAATTTTTTTTTTGGAAATTATAAACTCAGGTAGGATCTAACTTAATATCAAAATGTTGTGCGTTAATCTACATAGGTAAAAAGTTGTACCAATAAAAATTCTGCCAAGGCTTTTACACAGTTCGAAAAGGTAAATATATTTTTCGGTAAAACTCGAGCTTTCCCTCAGTTGGTTACTCTTTGTACCCTATATAATAACCATAATCTCATTTAAAAATCGACTACATATTTGCACTCTGTTAATCCTCTGTTAGCAAAGGCTCAGTTGTAGTTCCAGAACACATTTAAAGTTTATCCACCCCCATCTTATCATCTTATCATATGTTAAATGCCGTGCGTCTCCGGGTGACCGCCAGAAGGCCACGCCCCGCCACCGAGCAGTCCGCCACCGTCTGTCCGCCTTGCCGCGTCCAGCTGGCGTTACGTTGGCCCCGATGCCCAGGTCCACGAGCCCCGGCAGCCAGATGTTGAGCTCCCCTTTTAGGAAATAGAGTAAAAGGGAGGAGCAGGCGCTTCAAGGACCGCGGATCACTTGAAGTCGCGATCTGCTAGCCAGACAGTTGTTGGAGTTTTTGGTGGCGGATGTTGCAGGCAGACAGACAACGACGGCCACTCGGTGGAGACCTACTGCTCCGCCGTAACTATTGGTGGTGGACCCGGCGGAATCGGGCGAAAAGCAGCGAGGTATCATCACAGCGAGAACGAACCGTCGACGCACAGGCGAGAAAAAAAACTTAATAGCTAAGATATGTGGGTTTTTTATTATTTCAGAATATATATATATTTAAGTGTTTATTTAAATGAAAATGATTTCACAATTGTAGTAGAATTAAGATCGTCGTCGTGTCGTTTTGCTCTTCACACAAGCACGTCTTCTCTCAACTAGATCTCGTCAAAAACTGTTTCTTTTCTTGTCATTATCATCGTATCGTCGTCGTTCTCGTCTTTTACTCCTTTTGGCTCGTCTTCCTCTGGAATGTATGCTACTGCTCGTCGTTCTCTTAGGGATGGTTAGGGATAGGTAGGGTTATTCTAGTAATATCACTCCCTCAGTAATATCACTCCCACATTCGGCCATTCTGATTAAACATTCGCCTCGAATGTTTCGTCGTTGTTATCGTGGGTGGGCCATGGCTTGAGATATTCGGCACAAGTCGAAGAAATTTTTGGACCGTCTGAGTTGCCAACTTTCTGGACATCGTAGGCGTTGTTGTGCTTGACTTTCTGATTTGGTAAGGACCCAAATACATCCGCTTTAATTTGAGACCTCCACCAAATTGAGTGCGCCTTATGGCTACCATGTCACCAACGTTGTAAAGCCTTGCTGGTTTGCGTCGCAGATTGTAAGTTCTTTTGTTTTCCGTTTGAAGCTTTAAAATTTGTGATTTTGCCTTCAGCTTTAAATCGTTACGAGAGTCCTGAAACAGCGCTAAAGTTTCGTTGTTGATTAGCTCACGAAGCTGCTGGAGATTTTTGTTCCTCATTTTGACTCCGATTAAAAGCTCAAAAGGTGTGGCGTTGATGCTTCTCGAGAAAGTATAGTTGATGGCTTGTTGAACTCGATTAACGTGTCTGTACCATTTTGTAGGATCATCCTCAATGAGTTTTGACAAAACTGGGATAATTATGGCATTCAGTCTCTCCACTTGTCCATTTACACGTGGTAGACCTGTCGTAGACTTGACAACCTTTATATTTTCCTCGTCGCAATACTGATGAAAATCTTGGGCTGTAAAAGCTGAACCTCGATCCGAAATGGTACAAGCTGGGTTGCCAAACACATTACTTTGTCCTCGTAGTTTTGTAATGACTTCGCTTGCAGTTGTTGACTTTGTAGGATAAAGCCAGCAAAACTTCGTAAAGAAATCGATGACGGCGAGTATGTGCTTGTAATTCTTGCTTGTAGATTCTAATGGACCCAAGTGATCGATGTGGTACGTATGTAATGGAAAATCTTCTTTGTGCAATGGATGTAGCCAGCCCTCTTGCTTGCCGCGCTTGCGGTTGCTTAAAATGCATGGAATACAGCAGTCGATGAATTTCTGTATTTATTCGTCAAGGTTTTGGATGAAATATTCGTTGCAAATCATCTCCTTCGTCTTTTTGACGGCGAAATGTCCTCTGTCGTGTGCTTTGCCAATGATCTGTCTTTCCAAATCCCTGGGCACAACAAGAAGTTCTGTGTCGTTAACTATCTTGTATAAGATTCCGGACTTTAGGAAAAAATCGTCGTAGGGTGAGTTGGAGTCTTTAATAATTTTGCAGATCGCCTTCAAGTGTTCGTCCTTTTCTTGAGCTTGTTTAAGGCCAAGTGCTACGGAGTCGTTTACGATTGTCATTATAGGGTACCTGGAGAGAGCGTCAACGTTCTTCATACGTGTACCTGAACGGTGTTCCACTTTGTAATCGTACTCTTGAAGCAATATTACCCAACGTGCCACTCTGGTGCAGAGGCTTTGCTTGTCCAGCGTCTTCGTGAATGCATTGCAATCAGTGACAATCTTAAAAGGGATGCCAAGTAGATAGACTCTGAATTTGGTTATAGCTTCGATTATCGCTAGCACCTCTAACTCGTAGCTTGAGTATTTACGCTGAGCATCTGTGGTTTTTCTGCTCATAAAGTAGACTGGGTGAAATTGGCCGTCGTCAGCTGATTTCTGTAATAGCACGGCGCCAAACCCGTCTATGGAGGCGTCGGTGTGTACCTCGGTGTCGTACTTCGGGTTGTTTTGCTAGAACAGGGGTGGAAGTCAGATATTTCTTTAGGGATTCAATAGCATTCTCTTCATAAGGGCCAATAACAAATTCAGCTTTATTTTTGGTAAGGTCAGTCAAGGGTTTCGAAATCAGAGCATAATTCTGGATGAACTTCCTAAAGTATCCTGTGAGTCCTAGAAAACTTTCTAACTGTTTTAGGTTTTGTGGCGTCTTAAACTTCGAAACTGCGTCGATCTACTGAGGAGTTGGAGAAATGGTTTTGTTCTCGATAATGTGACCTAAGAACCGGATACGGGTCTGCAGAAAATGACACTTTTTTATGTTAAGCTCAAGACTATATTCGCTGCAAGTTGATATAACTTCGTTGAGATTCGAAATTGCCTCCTCTTCGTCCTTCGCTGGTATAATTATATCGTCTACATAAGGTAGAGCGATTCCTCTGCGGGACAGGCCTCTGAAAATCGCATTTATGTGTCTCTGAAACACACCAGGTGAGTTGGACAAACCAAAAGGCACCTTTAGGCATTGGTATTGCCCACTCTGCGTCACGAATGAAGTGTACTTCCTGCTAGATTCAGCCACTGGCACATGGAAAAAGCCATTCCGCAAATCGATCGTGCTGAATATCAACGCTTCTTGCAAGCGGTCGAGCTGGTCTTCAATCAGGGGCAACGGAAAATGATCTTTTACGATTACCTTGTTTATACGCCTGAAATCAATGCAAAGTCGTTGCGAACCGTCGTTTTTCTTCGCAAGCACTACCGGGCTTGTAAATTCGGAATCAGACTCCTCGATTATGCCGTTGTCCAACCACTGCTCAATTTGTTCGTCGATTACATTCGTTTCAGCGAAAGCGAATCTGCGCGGACGCTAGAAAATTGGATATTCGTCGTTTAAGAGGATTTTCATTTCAATGTTTGTCGACTTCGATTTTAGCGGCTTGTAATTCGTAATCAGTTCACGCACTTCTTGTTTCGCACACGCACTGGCTGATTCGTTTATATCGAGTTCATCATTGTTAATAACCGTGTCAATTTTCAGCAAGTTAGATGGGATGTTCTCTTGGCAAAGATTATTTATATTTCGCACACGCAAACCACTTGGACCGAACGATATCTCTGCTGGCAAACACAATTCTTCGCCAATGATCATTCGAGTGTCCATACAATCAAGCGGAACTATGTAGAAATTCAAATCGTAGGGACTGTTGTCGATCCACACTGCTTGCTTACACTGTCCAATTGGCTTGATCTTATTGGCATTGCGATTTTTTCCAAATCCAATTAGGTATACACTGCACTCTTTTAGCTTCGGCAAAGCTAGCTCATCGTATAAATCTTCGCGCAAAATATTAAATTTGCTACCTTTGTCGAACAGTGCAATACATTTTTGTGTCTTAATTAAAACCACTTTGCTCGTCATGTTGTTATGCTCACTTAAAACTCGCGCGTTTGGCTTGCATTCTTCGACTGTTTCGACACGTTGGGGACAGTTTTCGGAGATGTGACCGAATTTGTTGCATTTAAAACATTTTCTGCCTTTCTCTTTATTGTTGCATCCACTAGACAGATGTCCCTTCTCGCCACAATTGTAGCAAACGATTTCCTTCTTGCCACCTTTATAATCACTGCTTTCGACGAAATGGGATTTTGCACTGATTGTTTGGTAGTCCTTTAATTTGTATTTGGATTCGGTCATGTTTCTGGCTCCATAAAGCATCGATTTGTTGATTGAGAGTTTATCAATACCGTCGATCACGTATTGGATAAGAGCGTCTTCTTCAACATTTCCCCGTGAGGCAATATCTTTCATACGGTAAAAATATTCCTGTACACATTCGTTCGCGCGTCGCTTGCTCTTTCCAAGTTGTATGTGTATTTGTTTGCTGCTTACTCTTGATCTGAACTCGCTTAACAAAGACTCTTTTCCTTTCCTTTCTCGCTCAAGACGAACAATTTCGCGACACCTTTAAACGACTTTTTGGCAAAGATCAGCTTTTGCAACCCATAAGTACAGCTTGGTCCTCAAAATAACTTATCCAGACCTCGACTGGAATTTCGTCTGTGCCCTCGAATTTCTTTATAGATTCCTCTATATCGCGAAAATTAAAGCGAAACGCGGCATTTCGTTGCATTGAATTGGCACTGGTTGTGAATTCTTCTTTCGTTCTCTTTCACTCGTTGGATTGTTCCTGCGGAATTTGCAATGATACTCTCGATTTCGTCGTCGCTTTGGTATTCTTCTTCGTCTTCCCTTTCTTCATCAGATTCCTCTGGATCTTCCACTTCGTTGCCAGTGAGAAATTGGCCAAATCGAAGATTGCGAAAAATATGCAATTGCATATTTCCGACGTCGTGGCTTATGTTTAAAACTAGGCATATCGAAATTAAATCCCTTTGAGTTAGTTTTGTGCAGAGCCCAAATGCTTCCATTTGATGCAGTTTTTAAGTTATTTGAAATTAAATCGTTTAAACACGCCATAACTGAAAAAATGTATGTTTCACAAAGGGTTTATGTGTCTCGTTCACGTCGTACTACTTTCACGCATCACTTCCAACCTTATCGGATACTTCCCGGACGAGCCCCCAAATGTGTTTTTTTTATTATTTCAGAATATATATATATTTAAGTGTTTATTTAAATGAAAATGATTTCACAATTGGAGTAGAATTAAGATCGTCGTCGCGTCGTTTTGCTCTTCACACAAGCACGTCTTCTCTCAACTAGATCTCGTCAAAAACTGCTTCTTTTCTCGTCATTATCATCGTATCGTCGTCGTTCTCGTCTTTTACTCCTTTTGGCTCGTCTTCCTCTGGAATTTATGCTACTGCTCGTCGTTCTCTTAGGGATGGTTAGGGATAGGTAGGGTTATTCTAGTAATATCACTCCCTCAATAATATCACTCCCACAGATATAATAAATAGTAATGTGTGTTGTTGATGTTTTGTGTACGGTGGCGCTAATCGCATCGGCATTCCGACGATCCGATTGGCCAACAAAAGGATGATAAATGTAACCATGTAAATATGAATAGATCGAATCCAAGTGTCGCTGCTGGTGCTCTTGCTCAGGCTCGTCTCCCTCATATAACATAAATCAGAATGGTCGGTTCGGGGATGGACGACAGCGATCGATCCGATAGCTGATCCTCGGGATGATCCAGCTTAAGCACGCTCGCCTCGGATGCGGCGCGCCAACTGGATGTCCTTAGGCATAATGGTGACGCGCTTGGCGTGGATGGCGCACAAGTTTGTGTCTTCGAACAGACCCACTAGGTACGCCTCAGAAGCCTCCTGAAGAGTTTAAATGGCCGCCGATTGGAAACGCAAATCGGTCTTGAAATCCTGGGCAATTTCACGAACCAGTCGGGGGAAGAGGAGCTTGCGGTTAGCAGCTCAGTCGACTGACGGATCTCACGAAGGGCCACGGTTCCGGGACGATAGCGATGGGGCTTTTTCACTCCATCGGTGGATGGAGCCGATTTACGGGCAGCCTTGGTGGCTAGCTGCTTGCGAGGAGCCTTTCCTCCGGTCGACTTACGGGCGGTCTGCTTGGTACGGGCCATATTAACTTCTTAAACGTTGAACACGACAAAAAATTTATATTTTTACGAACGTAACTTTTTTGTGCAGCACACGAAACGCTTTGTGCACTAAACAACGTGGGGCACTGTACAAAAAATTAATTAACAAATTATTAATCATTAAACAATCGCAACTAGTCATCACCGATAAATCATTTTCTTGATCCGCCCACCACAACTGAATATCGTTATAACCGCCATCGAACTTCAACTCTACAGTCGCTCATAACGCAATTTAAATATCTTAACATTAAAGTTATTAACAATTCTCAAACTTCACAACGGCAAACGACACAGTCTCAAAAGTAATCGACCTTTTCGCTACTCTCTTTCACACATCTCGTCGCTTGTGTGTGTGCATGGAGCGCGTGCTCTCTACATTGACCTCAATAACCAGTTCTCTTCCAACTCCTAAAATTTAGGTTATATCGCTATGCCATCACTACGGACGTGACTAAAATGTACACGCAAATACATCTTGACATTATCAATCACAAGTACCAGTACATTATTTGGAGATCATCCTTAAAAAACACTCTACGCACATACCAACTTAACACGCAGAAAAAATTATCTTGGTGATATCCATCGGGCTGACTGCACAGTTGTCATTTTACGTTGATGGCTACTTACGGTTGCAGACGACCTAGAGACGCTCCGCACTCAAATAACGCTGGATTGAATAAGGAGCTCAGTTCGTATGGTGAGCGATTAGCTAGCGCCCTCGGCGTTAACTGGAACCAACATTAAGATACACTGTTCTTTAAGTTCACTCCAAGGAACCAGTCAACCATCATTACCGGAAAAAAACAATTATATCTATCGCAACGGCCTTCTTCGAACTTATTGATCTACCCTTGCCGCTTATTGTCGTCGCAAAAATACTCCTTCAAGAACTTTGGTTCGCTAACTTGTGCTGGGATGAGAGCGTACCACAGAACATAGAGCAAGTGTCTAGAGTCAATCCAAAAAGTCTCAATATTGTCGATACCTCGATAATGTTTTCGACACAAGCCTCGATTACTTCAACTTTATGGTTTTGTGCGAATCATCAATCAGAGATTACGGTTGCTGCCTGTATCTACGCTCGGAGACACCGAAAGGAAATATTGCAGTTCATTTGCTGACTGGCAAAACCAGAGTAGTTTCTACTAAGAAGAATTCTCTTCCGAAATGGGAGTCGTGCGGAGCACATTTGCTTGAACAACTGTATACAAAGATAAAACTTTTTTAACGAACAGAAAATACATATTTTTGGACCGATTCACTTTTTTTCCATTGGCGTAAACAGCACTCAATAACTCCGTCAGCATTCGTCTGTAACCGCATAGCAAGTAGACATTTTTTCCCGGTTGACTACCACAACTGAACTCACAACCTCTGTGTGGTTCACAGAAATACCCAACCGATATCCCAGTGGCCAAAGTCTCCAGAAACTATCGATATAAGCATAGAAGTCATCAAGGCGGAGCAAAGAAGGAGCGCATTCTGATCCGTATTAGCTCTTACATTGGTTAGTATTTAACTCCATTGGTCAACAACTCCTTAGAATATGCACTCATCAGGGCTGGAGGACTACTCCAGTACGCCGACATCCCTGAATCTGAATGGTACACCCTGCTACTGCCTAGCACTTACATCTTCGGAATTGCCATGGAGGCCCGAAACCTCTAGTCGCGCCAATCCGTCTGGAATACTGGATCGTCAATGATGGAAGATCGGGCTCGTCGAATCAGTTGTTCCCGGACAGGATGGGCTAATCAAAGTGGGCACATTAAAACAAGCACAAGCGAATGCTACCGACCAGTACATTATTAAAAGAACAAATTAACGAAACAGAAAAATTGGGTTTCTAACCATAATTGTTATTCACCAGAAAACTTAAATAATTAAATTGAAATAAAATGAAGTAAAAAGCAATTAAATAATTATGAGTTTTTAATTTTATATTAATTATTCTATGTTTTATATATTAAGAATTAAAAAATGAGTCTTTTTAGGATCGAAGCCGCGATTGGTCATACCTAATAATACAAAATAAAAGTGTGTTGATGTATTTGTGAGTATATGAATTAAGATTAGTTTAGTTTAAAAGTCCATATTGTACATAAAATTATGTAATCATAAGAGGCAACGAAAACGCTGTCGGATCTGTGGGGCGAACATATTCAACATATTATTAAAATCAAATGTATGCTACTGCTCGTCGTTCTCTTAGGGATGGTTAGGGATAGGTAGGGTTATTCTAGTAATATCACTCCCTCAATAATATCACTCCCACAGATATAATAAATAGTAATGTGTGTTGTTGATGTTTTGTGTACGGTGGCGCTAATCGCATCGGCATTCCGACGATCCGATTGGCCAACAAAAGGATGATAAATGTAACCATGTAAATATGAATAGATCGAATCCAAGTGTCGCTGCTGGTGCTCTTGCTCAGGCTCGTCTCCCTCATATAACATAAATCAGAATGGTCGGTTCGGGGATGGACGACAGCGATCGATCCGATAGCTGATCCTCGGGATGATCCAGCTTAAGCACGCTCGCCTCGGATGCGGCGCGCCAACTGGATGTCCTTAGGCATAATGGTGACGCGCTTGGCGTGGATGGCGCACAAGTTTGTGTCTTCGAACAGACCCACTAGGTACGCCTCAGAAGCCTCCTGAAGAGTTTAAATGGCCGCCGACTGGAAACGCAAATCGGTCTTGAAATCCTGGGCAATTTCACGAACCAGTCGGGGGAAGAGGAGCTTGCGCTTAGCAGCTCAGTCGACTGACGGATCTCACGAAGGGCCACGGTTCCGGGACGATAGCGATGGGGCTTTTTCACTCCATCGGTGGATGGAGCCGATTTACGGGCAGCCTTGGTGGCTAGCTGCTTGCGAGGAGCCTTTCCTCCGGTCGACTTACGGGCGGTCTGCTTGGTACGGGCCATATTAACTTCTTAAACGTTGAACACGACAAAAAATTTATATATTTACGAACGTAACTTTTTTGTGCAGCACACGAAACGCTTTGTGCACTAAACAACGTGGGGCACTGTACAAAAAATTAATTAACAAATTATTAATCATTAAACAATCGCAACTAGTCATCACCGATAAATCATTTTCTTGATCCGCCCATCACAACTGAATATCGTTATAACCGCCATCGAACTTCAACTCTACAGTCGCTCATAACGCAATTTAAATATCTTAACATTAAAGTTATTAACAATTCTCAAACTTCACAACGGCAAACGACACAGTCTCAAAAGTAATCGACCTTTTCGGTACTCTCTTTCACACATCTCGTCGCTTGTGTGTGTGCATGGAGCGCGTGCTCTCTACATTGACCTCAATAACCAGTTCTCTTCCAACTCCTAAAATTTAGGTTATATCGCTATGCCATCACTACGGACGTGACTAAAATGTACACGCAAATACATCTTGACATTATCAATCACAAGTACCAGTACATTATTTGGAGATCATCCTTAAAAAACACTCTACGCACATACCAACTTAACACGCAGTAAAAATTATCTTGGTGATATCCATCGGGCTGACTGCACAGTTGTCATTTTACGTTGATGGCTACTTACGGTTGCAGACGACCTAGAGACGCTCCGCACTCAAATAACGCTGGATTGAATAAGGAGCTCAGTTCGTATGGTGAGCGATTAGCTAGCGCCCTCGGCGTTAACTGGAACCAACATTAAGATACACTGTTCTTTAAGTTCACTCCAAGGAACCAGTCAACCATCATTACCGGAAAAAAACAATTATATCTATCGCAACGGCCTTCTTCGAACTTATTGATCTACCCTTGCCGCTTATTGTCGTCGCAAAAATACTCCTTCAAGAACTTTGGTTCGCTAACTTGTGCTGGGATGAGAGCGTACCACAGAACATAGAGCAAGTGTCTAGAGTCAATCCAAAAAGTCTCAATATTGTCGATACCTCGATAATGTTTTCGACACAAGCCTCGATTACTTCAACTTTATGGTTTTGTGCGAATCATCAATCAGAGATTACGGTTGCTGCCTGTATCTACGCTCGGAGACACCGAAAGGAAATATTGCAGTTCATTTGCTGACTGGCAAAACCAGAGTAGTTTCTACTAAGAAGAATTCTCTTCCGAAATGGGAGTCGTGCGGAGCACATTTGCTTGAACAACTGTATACAAAGATAAAACTTTTTTAACGAACAGAAAATACATATTTTTGGACCGATTCACTTTTTTTCCATTGGCGTAAACAGCACTCAATAACTCCGTCAGCATTCGTCTGTAACCGCATAGCAAGTAGACATTTTTTCCCGGTTGACTACCACAACTGAACTCACAACCTCTGTGTGGTTCACAGAAATACCCAACCGATATCCCAGTGGCCAAAGTCTCCAGAAACTATCGATATAAGCATAGAAGTCGTCAAGGCGGAGCAAAGAAGGAGCGCATTCTGTGAAATTATAATCAACAAACACGTTCTCCACCATTTGATCCGTATTAGCTCTTACATTGGTTAGTATTTAACTCCATTTGTCAACAACTCCTTAGAATATGCACTCATCAGGGCTGGAGGACGACTCCAGTACGCCGACATCCCTGAATCTGAATGGTACACCCTGCTACTGCCTAGCACTTACATCTTCGGAATTGCCATGGAGGCCCGAAACCTCTAGTCGCGCCAATCCGTCTGGAATACTGGATCGTCAATGATGGAAGATCGGGCTCGTCGAATCAGTTGTTCCCGGACAGGATGGGCTAATCAAAGTGGGCACATTAAAACAAGCACAAGCGAATGCTACCGACCAGTACATTATTAAAAGAACAAATTAACGAAACAGAAAAATTGGGTTTCTAACCATAATTGTTATTCACCAGAAAACTTAAATAATTAAATTGAAATAAAATGAAGTAAAAAGCAATTAAATAATTATGAGTTTTTAATTTTATATTAATTATTCTATGTTTTATATATTAAGAATTAAAAAATGAGTCTTTTTAGGATCGAAGCCGCGATTGGTCATACCTAATAATACAAAATAAAAGTGTGTTGATGTATTTGTGAGTATATGAATTAAGATTAGTTTAGTTTAAAAGTCCATATTGTACATAAAATCCTGTAATCATAAGAGGCAACGAAAACGCTGTCGGATCTGTAGAGCGAACATATTCAACATATTATTAAAATCAAAGCAGTGTGACATAGTGTAATAGCGTCTTCACACAAATTGTCATATTTCGTAGAACACAGAGTCTAAATCTTAAATAGCCCTCGAAACTCCCATAATTCCCTTAAAAAATCAGCGGCTTAATACGTTGAACGTTCAAAATAATTCAGTCATGGGCTCGAGCTTACAAGGAGTCATCATTCAACGTTTTTAGCAAAGAAAAATTTTAGAACACAATAAAATAATAATCAAAAAATCAGAACAATACTTTTACATTTCAAACATTTTTTTGGAAGATTTTTTCTGAGATATAAATGGTGCAACGGTAGTGCTCTGCGAACCCAACGATTGTGAGTAATGTTGTCGCAGCGACTACGAAGGTTTTCTCAATAAATAAGGTTTTTAATTTTTTATGTGTATTTCCCTGATTAATTTTAATGACTAACTTCAGTTTATCAGTTCTTCAGATTCTAATTAGTAGTTTAACGACATGCGTCGAGCGGCCGAATAATAACCCGTCTTCCTCACCCTTTCAAATTATAGTACATTTGCCTTTCCTAAAAGTATTCAGTTAGTTCTCTTTTATGTGATAGATAGGCGATAGTTTTTTAGTGCAACTCTGATTTCTTTTTCTTGAGAGCAGTGAAGCTAGTTTAGCTTATTTTAAGCTAGTTCTAGCATATTTAAAAATGGGAAAAGCTTGTAAAATGTTCACATAGTTACAGCAAGAAATATACCTTATTTTAAAATTCATCGAGAACATTCTAGCTTTAAGTGTATTTGCGACATCAACGGGTTGTTTCGTAAGAAATGTATGCTTTATGGCATAAAAATATCGGAGCTTCTTCTTTTTTGCCGATGGTTATGTGCAATTCATAAGATCGTGATATAATTTATAATTGATAGTGTCATCAATATGTTGGCTGTGTGATGTTTTACCACTAATCATTTGGAGTTGGGAAAATAAATAAAGCGTTTGCGTTTTTCGCGATGCATGGCTCCAAGGCAGTCTAATGCAAGGTTACGCAAACTGCCAGGAGACGGAACCAAAGCATATTGCTGCTATTGTAGATCTACAATTTCAGCAAGTTATCGAAATAAGGCAGCATCCCTTCAACCATTTTCTATCGCGGAAGACACTTCTAAGTGACTTCTAGAAGATGAAAACTATCGTCCGCGATATCGCATTCGGATCGCGGACACATAAGTTTTTTAGAAAACTGGACTGACCACGAGCAAATTGCGAAATAAACTGACGCTCGGACGAAAAACAAACGTGTAGGTAAAAAGGGAGGGGATTTTTCAGAAATAAAGGTTAACGACAATTATCGTGTCCTTCTTTTTCCCGGAACCTCTGTTTTTATATCATCTACCTATCGTCCAGAAGTGTCTCAGAAGATACTTCTTCGAAATCGCGACCCTTTTTGTTTTCACTGTACAAAAAATTAATTAACAAATTATTAATCATTAAACAATCGCAACTAGTCATCACCGATAAATCATTTTCTTGATCCGCCCATCACAACTGAATATCGTTATAACCGCCATCGAACTTCAACTCTACAGTCGCTCATAACGCAATTTAAATATCTTAACATTAAAGTTATTAACAATTCTCAAACTTCACAACGGCAAACGACACAGTCTCAAAAGTAATCGACCTTTTCGGTACTCTCTTTCACACATCTCGTCGCTTGTGTGTGTGCATGGAGCGCGTGCTCTCTACATTGACCTCAATAACCAGTTCTCTTCCAACTCCTAAAATTTAGGTTATATCGCTATGCCATCACTACGGACGTGACTAAAATGTACACGCAAATACATCTTGACATTATCAATCACAAGTACCAGTACATTATTTGGAGATCATCCTTAAAAAACACTCTACGCACATACCAACTTAACACGCAGTAAAAATTATCTTGGTGATATCCATCGGGCTGACTGCACAGTTGTCATTTTACGTTGATGGCTACTTACGGTTGCAGACGACCTAGAGACGCTCCGCACTCAAATAACGCTGGATTGAATAAGGAGCTCAGTTCGTATGGTGAGCGATTAGCTAGCGCCCTCGGCGTTAACTGGAACCAACATTAAGATACACTGTTCTTTAAGTTCACTCCAAGGAACCAGTCAACCATCATTACCGGAAAAAAACAATTATATCTATCGCAACGGCCTTCTTCGAACTTATTGATCTACCCTTGCCGCTTATTGTCGTCGCAAAAATACTCCTTCAAGAACTTTGGTTCGCTAACTTGTGCTGGGATGAGAGCGTACCACAGAACATAGAGCAAGTGTCTAGAGTCAATCCAAAAAGTCTCAATATTGTCGATACCTCGATAATGTTTTCGACACAAGCCTCGATTACTTCAACTTTATGGTTTTGTGCGAATCATCAATCAGAGATTACGGTTGCTGCCTGTATCTACGCTCGGAGACACCGAAAGGAAATATTACAGTTCATTTGCTGACTGGCAAAACCAGAGTAGTTTCTACTAAGAAGAATTCTCTTCCGAAATGGGAGTCGTGCGGAGCACATTTGCTTGAACAACTGTATACAAAGATACAACTTCTTAACGAACAGAAAATACATATTTTTGGACCGATTCACTTTTTTTCCATTGGCGTAAACAGCACTCAATAACTCCGTCAGCATTCGTCTGTAACCGCATAGCAAGTAGACATTTTTTCCCGGTTGACTACCACAACTGAACTCACAACCTCTGTATGGTTCACAGAAATACCCAACCGATATCCCAGTGGCCAAAGTCTCCAGAAACTATCGATATAAGCATAGAAGTCGTCAAGGCGGAGCAAAGAAGGAGCGCATTCTGTGAAATTATAATCAACAAACACGTTCTCCACCATTTGATCCGTATTAGCTCTTACATTGGTTAGTATTTAACTCCATTTGTCAACAACTCCTTAGAATATGCACTCATCAGGGCTGGAGGACGACTCCAGTACGCCGACATCCCTGAATCTGAATGGTACACCCTGCTACTGCCTAGCACTTACATCTTCGGAATTGCCATGGAGGCCCGAAACCTCTAGTCGCGCCAATCCGTCTGGAATACTGGATCGTCAATGATGGAAGATCGGGCTCGTCGAATCAGTTGTTCCCGGACAGGATGGGCTAATCAAAGTGGGCACATTAAAACAAGCACAAGCGAATGCTACCGACCAGTACATTATTAAAAGAACAAATTAACGAAACAGAAAAATTGGGTTTCTAACCATAATTGTTATTCACCAGAAAACTTAAATAATTAAATTTAAATAAAATGAATAATTATGAGTTTTTAATTTTATATTAATTATTCTATGTTTTATATATTAAGAATTAAAAAATGAGTCTTTTTAGGATCGAAGCCGCGATTGGTCATACCTAATAATACAAAATAAAAGTGTGTTGATGTATTTGTGAGTATATGAATTAAGATTAGTTTAGTTTAAAAGTCCATATTGTACATAAAATCCTGTAATCATAAGAGGCAACGAAAACGCTGTCGGATCTGTAGAGCGAACATATTCAACATATTATTAAAATCAAAGCAGTGTGACATAGTGTAATAGCGTCTTCACACAAATTGTCATATTTCGTAGAACACAGAGTCTAAATCTTAAATAGCCCTCGAAACTCCCAAAATTCCCTTAAAAAATCAGCGGCTTAATACCTTGAACGTTCAAAATAATTCAGTCATGGGCTCGAGCTTACAAGGAGTCATCATTCAACGTTTTTAGCAAAGAAAAATTTTAGAACACAATAAAATAATAATCAAAAAATCAGAACAATACTTTTACATTTCAAACATTTTTTTGTGAGAATTTTTCTGAGATATAAATGGTGCAACGGTAGTGCTCTGCGAACCCAACGATTGTGAGTAATGTTGTCGCAGCGACTACGAAGGTTTTCTCAATAAATAAGGTTTTTAATTTTTTATGTGTATTTCCCTGATTAATTTTAATGACTAACTTCAGTTTATCAGTTCTTCAGATTCTAATTAGTAGTTTAACGACATGCGTCGAGCGGCCGAATAATAACCCGTCTTCCTCACCCTTTCAAATTATAGTACATTTGCCTTTCCTAAAAGTATTCAGTTAGTTCTCTTTTATGTGATAGATAGGCGATAGTTTTTTAGTGCAACTCTGATTTCTTTTTCTTGAGAGCAGTGAAGCTAGTTTAGCTTATTTTAAGCTAGTTCTAGCATATTTAAAAATGGGAAAAGCTTGTAAAATGTTCACATAGTTACAGCAAGAAATATACCTTATTTTAAAATTCATCGGGAACATTCTAGCTTTAAGTGTATTTGCGACATCAACGGGTTGTTTCGTAAGAAATGTATGCTTTATGGCATAAAAATATCGGAGCTTCTTCTTTTTTGCCGATGGTTATGTGCAATTCATAAGATCGTGATATAATTTATAATTGATAGTGTCATCAATATGTTGGCTGTGTGATGTTTTACCACTAATCATTTGGAGTTGGGAAATTAAATAAAGCGTTTGCGTTTTTCGCGATGCATGGCTCCAAGGCAGTCTAATGCAAGGTTACGCAAACTGCCAGGAGACGGAACCAAAGCATATTGCTGCTATTGTAGATCTACAATTTCAGCAAGTTATCGAAATAAGGCAGCATCCCTTCAACCATTTTCTATCGCGGAAGACACTTCTAAGTGACTTCTAGAAGATGAAAACTATCGTCCGCGATATCGCATTCGGATCGCGGGCACATAAGTTTTTTACAAAACTGGACTGACCACGAGCAAATTGCGAAATAAACTGACGCTCGGATGAAAAACAAACGTGTAGGTAAAAAGGGAGGGGATTTTTCAGAAATAAAGGTTAACGACAATTATCGTGTCCTTCTTTTTCCCGGAACCTCTGTTTTTATATCATCTACCTATCGTCCAGAAGTGTCTCAGAAGATACTTCTTCGAAATCGCGACCCTTTTTGTTTTTGTAAAATGTGTGCTATCGTCTAACTAATTATCGCCTTTTTGCTTGCAGCACATGTTAACAATGGGGACAATTGCTCAAACGCAGAAAATAAGTTTTCTGCAAGACACAGGAGCAGGAAGCAGCCCTTTGTTTATACATTGCCCAACACTCTGCTATGTTGCCAACGAACCACTTGTCGCAATTGTGCAAAACTAAATTTAAAGCATGAAGTGCAACCGCTCCAATACATCTGGGGCGTACGAAATGCACGCAGATAATAAATGTGTTAGCTAAGCATTTCATGAAAGACTTGCGCGTCGACATCAGAGTTTTAAAATGTAGCTTAATGCTGAGTGAGCCCACGGATATTAGTGTGTCGAAATTACTTGTTAAATATTACATTATTTTCTTTTTTATTTGCACAAATATATTTGTGGGTCTAAAATTTAATTGTCTTTGTATATGTTAACTTTTTAAAACATTTAGGAATCGTGATTTAAAAGTATGGTTTCAACGCTATTAAGCTTAATTACTATTGAGTCCGGAAATTGAATAACAACATTTCATTTATGGTATATACCAAAGCAGCATTATAATAACACTAAAGCCTGAACCACGCGGTTAATCCTTCTCCTTTTTTTCTGATCTCGTATGTTGTGTTTTGTTGTGCAGTGCTAAAATAAAAAAAACTATAGTTCAATACAAAATACACTGATTTGTTGAATTAAAACTTGGAATCCCAACAGGTTATGCACTCAGGCTACGCCTAATATATTCAGATCAGTGAAATTTTACTTAGTTTGTGAAATAACTTCGGTTTGCATAACGTTGTGAAATACGGTTTCTCATCTATACATATAGCTGTGTGTGTGTGTGTAAATTACCAAGGAAAAGACAAATCGCAACATTATGTCTTTTGACGGGGAAAAGTATGGTATAAAAATTCTGAATTAGAGCTCTATTCGCCGAATTGAATGTTTTAAGATTAATTGACCAGAACATTCCTGATGAGGTTGACGATTCGTGGAAAAGGGCAGAGCGTTGAGCAAATAACACTTTGATAGAATACCTTAGTGACTTATTTTTAAATTTTTGCGGCAAGCTACAATAAGGCGCGACAAATTCTTAGAAATTTAGACGACATCTATGAACGCACTAGTCTCGCGTCGTAGTTAGCTGTTAGAAAACGATTGCTTTCCTTGAAGTTGCAGTGTGAGACAACACTATTGTGCCATTTCAACATTTTCGACGAATTAATTAGTGAATTGCTGGCTTCAGGAGCGAAAATCGATGAAATGGACTAAGTTTCCCACATTCTATTTACCTTGCCATCGTAATTTTACGAGGTAATAACTGCAATGGAGACCCTATCTGAGGAAAACCTTACTTTAGCTTTTGTAAGGGACAGATTGCTTGATCACGAGATAAAAATCTGAAAGCAACAGTATATAATAACAACAGCTATAAAACTAAATCATTTAAAGATCATCACTGTGGCAAGGAAGGGCATATTAAGAAAAATTGTTATGCGTATAAAAGCATAATAAATGATAAAAATAAGGAAAATACCAAACACGGACAATCGTTTCGTTATTGTTTTAATAAAAATGTGTCCAAAACTGGCGACCAAACCGTGCAATTTATCTTGGATTCTGGTGGTACAGAACATCTCGTAAATGACGAGAAACTCTTAATGGACTACATCGACCTGGAGTCGGCAATAAAAGCATGGTGAATTCATTTTTGTAACGAAGCGAGGAATTGTCAGAATGCACAATGGAAACCAAATCACGCTCGAGAATGTACTCTATCGCCGGGAAGTTGGAGAAAACTTAATTTCTGTTAAGCGACTGCAAGAAGCTGGTATGACCGATATGTTGTGGCTGAGAATTTAGGTATGTTCAAAACACCAATTCTTAAATTTTAAGCATATACACTAAACGTGGGAAAGAAAAATTATGAAAATTGGTTATGGCATGAGAGATTAGATCACATTAGTAAAGGGAAATTTATTGAAATTAAAAGAAATAATTTATTTGTTGACAATAATCTTCTAGATAACGTTAATCCAGTTGATGAGCGGATTGCGTTTTGAAAATAATAAAAATTAAGAATACATTGACGACAAAAATTAAATTAGAGTGGGCATGGCACCCCGCTGAAACAAACCAGGAAACCAAGGAATCTGCATGCCAAGTCTGACTGTTCTAGCTCTTATAGATTCCGAGATCTCAACGTATTCTAACAAAATGTGACATGCACATGTATGCCGACGACGTCCAACTACATGTAAGCTGCCTTGCCAGCCAAATTAATGAATGTGTTCGAGTCTTTAACAGTGAATTAGACATGGTTTGCAAATGGGCAGAGCGAAATATATTACCCTTAAACCCCTCAAATCAAAAGTAATACATAACCGATGTTTTAACACAGATCATCTGGAAAATCTTTCACTCTACTATTGTATGAGATACTTAGACAGTAAATTTAAAAATACTTATTGCGAAAAGTAAGCGAACACCACTACTATTTGAAATCTTTAAAAATTTAAATGTTACTAGCCAGCACAAACTCCTTGTAGCCTTCAACAATGTAAAGAGATATATATTTAATCGCAAGACCGAATCTCTGATGGAACTTTTAACATTTTTGATATGCCGTTAAATGTAATGTAAATGCAACTTGCGAACCAAAATATCTTTTCAGCAAACTAAAACATAGCTCTTCCCACAGAAAAAACAATATAATTTGTCAAAAAGTAAAACATTCCCACGCTGAGAAAAACTTTTTTATCTGTGCTGTACGTTCTTGGAATAAACTACCACAATCATTAAAAACAATTAAATCTGCCACGCAATTCATATTACTCTTTTACACACACATCTTCAAAACAGTATATACTTAAAAACAAAACTTAGTCCTAAAAATACAATGTTTTGAATTAGAACTAAGTAGTTAAGACAATTGTAATTTATAAATATTCCTGTACTTGTAGCGTTAGGAAGAGTTAAAAAGAGAATAAACAAAAATAAAGCCATCCTTGGTGAATGGAACATTTTTTAATGGACGTTAGACTCGGATTGTCCATGTATATCGCCGTTAAAGGGTCTCACAAAAATCTACCAGCGAGGATAATCGCCCAGGAAAACCTCTGTGTCGATAGGAGAGAGCCGACTGGCGTTGGATATGGAATTTTGGGATGGAGTTACTAAAGCTTCAGATATTTTGACTGATACTTTATTTTAGTTTTGTGATTTCTGTGCGCAACATGGTCTTAGATTGGATGAGGCAGTAAACTGTAAATTGGGCTAAAGCGGATTTTAATGCCATTACTCGTAAGAAAAATAATTATTACTTAATTCCGCGGTAGGGAAACAGAAAAAAATTGGAATTTAGCAACCTATTAAAATCCGCTCAAGCAGTCAAATTAAATAATTGTGTATAGTGTTCACATATCGAATGCACACTGTACTCAGTGTTATGCATTAACGTAAGTACAAATTTATTTTAGCACTTGGCCACAATACTTACACACAAAACTAGAACCAAAGCAGTTCCCAAAGTGCACGGTTACACGACCACCCTTGAGTGCACTGGGACTGGACATTGCAGAGACAGCATGATTGCCATGCGCGGCCGCTCTGTCACCAAGTGAACATACTACCTCGCATTTCCGCGGCGACCCTCCGTCAGCCTTAAGCAATTACACACAAGGTTCGACCGCAGTTTTGCTGGCAAAGCTTAGCGATCATTAGCGATATGAACCAAGCCAGCAGAAGCAAAGAGATATTCAATTCTAAGCGTTGTATGAAATATTTTTAAAAATAAACGAGCTGGGAGCGGGCGATAACCAACCAAATCAAAAGTATTTTTTTATCAACCCCTAAACGAAAGTGGATCAAATTAAAAAATGAAAGTATTAACAGTACTATATTGATGTATATGTAAACAGGAGATTGAAAATACGAATATCCACAATGATAGTAAAATGAGTGATCATGTTAGTATGCTGAATGAGAGTAAGGATTGTGATAAAATGAATATCCAGAATCACAGTTTAGAGAAAATATTTGACACAAAACATCCCAATGGCAGTAATGAATGTAGTTCTAGAAGAAGTGATAGACTAAAGAGACTAAAATGATAATAATAAAATTCTTTTAAGCCAAGCTGCTTATATTAATAAGATTTCGAATAAGTTTAAGATGAGTGATTGTGAATCAGCCAGTACTCCACTAGCAAGCTTAATTATGAACTATTAAATTCAGAGGAATGGTATGGCGCACCTTGTCGGAATTTAGTCTTATGTATGTTATGTTATGTACACGTCCAGATTTGGCCACTGCTGTTAATATTTTAAGTCGATATATGAATAAAAATAATTCATAAATATGGCTTTTAATTAATTTTAAAAAATTTTCCGATAATTCCTATGGGAGCTATAGGATAAAGTTGTCCGATCGTGCTGCTTCCGACATATACTACCTACAATGGAAGGAAGACTTTTGGTTAAATTTCTAGCTTTAAAACTGAGAGACTAGTTTGCGTAGAAACGGACAGAGAGACGAACGGACAAACGGACATGGCTCGATCGACTCATCTAGTGACGCTGATCAAGAATATATCTACTTTATGGGGTCGAAAACGTTTCCTTCACTGCGTTGCAAAATTCTGACTGAAATCATTATACCTTTAATTTTTTCCCCGATAGTTCCTATGGGAGCTATAAGATATAGTTGTCCGATCCGGCTGGTTCCGACTTATATACTACCTGCAATAGAAAGAAGACTTTTGGGAAAGTTTCAGCCCAATAGCTTTAAAACTGAGAGACTAATTTGCTTAGAAACGGACTGACATGGCTAGATTTTAACTGGTATGTATTTGTCTCATCAATACTTATCGACTGACCCAAAAAAATTTGCCACAGTATTTGTCTTACTGTGGTAGCCACAGTTGTCATGCTCAAATTTGATAAAATTTATTTGTTTCATTAAAACCTTTCGATCGACCTAAAAAATGTTTGCCACGCCCACTCTAACGCCCCCAAAGGCCTTAAACGCTTAAAACTGTCTGCCGCCAAAAACTGTCAATAAATACTAAAATATCCGGCAGGTAGCGCTTAACAATATTCCTTTTATTTACATTTTTATTTTGCTTCCTCTAGCTGAGTAACGGGTATCTAAAGCGTTCTTCCTTGTTTATTTTAGATTCACGGATAGTTTCGAGATTTTTGCGAGCCCAAAAAAATGTGTTGGATTTCATCAAAATATTTTTATATTTTTATATATCGAGTATTGATAACTAAAATCCAAAATAGATGAAATGCATATCATTAAATGGGAGAATATTAATGATACTGTAAAATTTTGGGCAGAGGCAATGGATTATAACGATACTGGAGAAAATAAACCTTTTGAGTCTTTTGCATTATTTGTAATTCAAATGACTTTCTTACCATGGTTCAAAGCCGCAGTGGGACGAAGTGAACAGCATGAAAACGAAATTGCATAACAAAATACATTTAAATGCAATATTAAGCATAAGTTTTGTTATATTTGTTTAGTCAGAATGGTTTTATTTTGTAATACTTTTTTTTAATTTCTTAGATATGAATTTCGTAGGTATGGGAAATGTAGCCATACGTACCTTGCCTAAAAAATACATCATGCTTATAAAAAAATGAATAATATTCAAATGACGATCAAGATGACGAAATCGATGAATTATTAACTAATTTAATTTAATTGCAAACTTTCAGAATACATTTATTAGAAAAGGTTTAATAATAAGATATTTAATAAGATTATTGTCCACCCATATAAAAAACTATTATAAATTCATCAACAATCACTTTTAATTATTGTTTTTTCTTTCCAAACTTTCGCAACGGAAATTTAAAGACCCTATCATAAATATAGCCCCCTATGATTTGTGCTACCTACAAAAAACGTAAAAACGTTTTATATTTTTTCTTATTTGGGTAAAGCATGTTTTTAGCATTTCTTTTTTTAATTTTATCTTGTTCTAGCTTATTTTTTCACAAGTCTAGCTTATACGCGAGCTGAAAACCTGGCAGCACTGCTGGAGAGTGAAAATTAAAAAATTGTCTACGAAAACATAAAGAATGATGACGGAAAACTTTTAAAAGTGGCAGGCGCCGATTGTAACAATAAATTTTTAATTTTACAGTCGAGAATATTATAACAGGCGGTGGAAAGTTAGGGGATTTATGCAGATAGAATTATTGAATTAGTAAAGTGTACATTACATATGGTATTGCAATGAAACAGAAACATATTTATACTCAATAAACTTTAACATTTAGACAATACTGGGCGACATCTGATCTTATTTTTTCACCATGCTGGCTCGAATCTGCAGAATTGTTAGTCAGATTTCGTTGTTCGCGAAGCGTTGTTGTGCTCATTTAAAAGGTTATTGAATGGTAGTGGTGGATATGCATTTGTGTTAACCGGTATGGGGTATAAAAAGCAAAATTCATAAAAAGGTATCCCTTTAGTTCCGCAATCCGGTCGCCAGGACATATCCGAGCGCAAAAAGCGTTTTTGTTTTTTTTTCTGCCTTAAACTGTATGCTTATGTCGACATCAGCAGAGAATTAGGAGCAGCTTAGATTAGTACCTACGAAAGCGGTCCGGCAAGAATCTGCCTGCCCGCGGCTCTCAGGGACCTGGGAACAAATGACCTTCGGCCGGTTATTTTGCTTTGCGTTTCTCCGTTATGTTCAGAAAGAAACCAAAAGAAGCAGAAGAAGACCTGGTGCACTCTGTTTAAGTTATGAAAAGAGAAACAGCAGCTGTTTAGATTGTGCGCTGCAACACATTTTAATTTATTGATAAAAGTTATTAAAAAAAAAATATCAAGTCAGGTAAGTGCTTCCTTAAGTTGAAGATGTTGTGCGTTGATCCACGTTTAAAGAACGTCCATTTTTGAAATTTTTTATAGGTTTTCTAACATAACCCAGAAAATTCTGGTTCCGTTACCCGAAAGTGGCGTGATGAACCCTCAAAGGGTTTTAAACATTTTGAAAAGGTAAATACACAAATATACAAGTAAAACACATGCTCTTTTTTTAGAAGCGTTGGACAGGGATTCTGAGGACCCGGACCTAACTATAAGAAAAGCGATTTCAAATATTTAAAATAAATTATCAAAGAAAGAAAACAAAGACTTGCGAATAATAATTGTAATTATACAGTAAATTTAAGTGATACAATTTAAATAAAATATAGTAATAAGTAAATTAATATGTATGTATTTTAAATTCAATGTTAAAAAGATGAAATTCCAGGGAAAATAATTCCGAATTTCCGAAGGGATATCCCTGGGACGTTTCCATGCAAGTGAAACTCCATGGAAAAATCTCGAATTTTCGAAAACTCCATGGAAAAATCGCTAAATTTCGAAGGAATTTCCCTGGGACAGTTCCCTTGCAGGTGAAACTCCATGGAAAAATTTTGAAGTTTTCGAAGCGATTTTACTAGGCAGTTTCCCTTGCAAGGGATTTAACAGCTGTAACTCAATGGAAAAATCAAGAATTTTCTGAATTTCCAAAGGGATTTCCCTGGGACGTTTCACTTGCAGGGGACAGGCCATACAACAAATGAGTATAAAGAACAGGGGAAATCCCATGGCACTTCGAAAAAATTTCCTTTGCATTTTCCGCCTTGGAAAATACGGACATCCCATAAAATTTTTTATATGGGGCGAGCCGTGGACTTTCCCGCGCAAGAGGACATGTCCCAAGGGATTTCCGTGGGAAACTTTTTTTTGGAACTGAAGGGTCTCACTTGTACTTGCTGGCCGAATAAAATTCCTTACATACTGACCTAATGCAAAGCTGTTAATAAACAACGACAGGAGCGTTGGCCAGTGAAAAACAAATTTTCGAATAATTATAATTATATAAAAATTTTTAAATATAACTTAAATAAAATATAATGAAAAGTAAATTAAATTCCCCCCAGAGAAACTTTTTTTCCGGACCTGAAAGGTGACTATAAGACAGCCAAGGTTTTCGGGATATTATGATATATTATAATATATTATTATTACAACAAAATTAAAGACATTTTTTAGGATCCTTTTAGTTGTTATTCTCACCTACTGACAATCAATATATGTATGAGCGACAAACGATTTTGTTCGTATCGAGGTCGGTAAGGGACCGATTCGATTGTTCCGGTCAACCGAAAACCCGAGACCAAGAACAAGAACTAATACCAAAAACAGTGTTCAGACCCTGAGCTACTCATTCTGTATTTTAACTAGAGCCCCATTTCTGAAAATTCGGTTGACCATATTTTACGAGCTCTGATAAATGTTGTTTGGAGGAATCAAGTTATCACTCGATAGGTTGTCGCCAAGGTGTGATATGGCTATAAGTCCTAAAAATACTTTTTGCAATTTGAAACGGATTCCTGTTTATAAACAGAATTCCTGAAGCGAAAAAATCTGACTGGCAAGACAAACAATTCATACACGAATCAATAGGCGGGCAAAATTGGGTTTTATTAAAAAAAAAATGTAAAACAACCCAAAATTAAATACAATATGAACGTCAGCTTCTTCCATACTTGTTTGTAACGGCTTCTTAACTGATATGACCCCACAAAGCGCATCTACCATTCTATAAGAACTGCTCTAAAAACCTGTGGTTAATCAAACCAATCCTTTTGCAACTGCTCGTTCCATTTTGTTATGTTTCTGGCTTACGTTTTTGTAGTTAATGTTTTAGTTTTTATATCTGGAATAAAATATTATGTATATTATGTATCGCTTACAAGAGTCCAAACCTTATGGACAATCTGTTCAGAACCTGGTAGGTGGTAAATGAATTTTAGTAGCCAATGGTCAAATTCGCAACTCTTTTTTGAGGATGATCAAACCACACCAGCGTGACCGAATATGGTATTTTAAATACTTTTTGGTATTTTATCAGCCATGATTTTGCTCAAAAGTATTTTAATGGTATATAGGTATTTAGTAGCATTTTTCTTAGATTTTAAGGCCGGAAAATGCAAAATGGCTGGGCAGGAGCGCAAATAAGATGGATGCGCACTGCACATGGTAAAAATTATTATAGATAAAAATTTAAATTGCGACGAATTTTGGTGTGAATTGGGCCAACTAAGAGACATTAATAATTGCTTTAAATATTCAAATATTGTTAAATTTGCCAAATCCATGCTAATTTTGCCAGTATCGAATGCGTCTTGTGAACGCATATTTTCACAAATAAATTTAATTAAAACTAAAAATCGCAATCGTTTTAAAAACGAAAACGTTGCAAATATCTTGCATGTACAGCAATCATTAGAACATGGTTGCAATAATTTTATTCCAGATATACTTATGTTATTGGCAGATGTAAAAAATATTAATTTAAGCTCTGTTGACGAAAATTAGATTAGAATTAGCATAAGATTTGATACTCAAAAGGAAACCTGATACTCAATATGTTACCCACTTGCTTAGATTTAAGGACTTAAACTGAATTTTTTTTTAGTTTTAACACATTGTTTAGTTTTAAGGACTTAAATGAATTTTTTGTTTATTTTTACTTATAATTTTTTTTTTAATAATTTTAATACAACAAAAACATTGAAATGAATAAACACTCTTATTTTTTTAAATAATAAGTCCTTTTTTATGGATTTATTAATATCTTTTATTCTTTTGTATAGTTAAAATTCTAATATGAAATTCAAATTTTTGGGCGTTTTTAACCGAAAATTATTATGGTATTTTTATAGTATTTAGTGAATATCGAAATAGTATATTTTTCTTAGAAAAGTAGTATTTTTCGATTGGTTCGGCGCGGTCACGCTGAACCACACATAAAGACTCAATGCGTTTTTCTCACCTACGGACGAATAATGAAATCCTGAACTCCTATTTACATTGATTAAAGCCACGAGCTTACCATAGGACTGAGCGAGAAGCGCCTAACGCTTCTTGATGGGGTTGTTTTTCAACACGGTTCTCAGAAGAGCTGAGAAAATACCAGGAAAAATAAATTAAATAGGGTTTCGATTAACGCCCAAACAATAAGAATTTGAATCAATTCGTGTAGAAGTGGTGTAGAAACGAAAATTTAATAAAAAACCGCTATAGTCTAGCAATTTTTTTAAATTCATTTGCTTTACTTTAAACAAAACACTTTCTATCGAGGTTGTATACCTCACGGATGGGGGAATGATTATTATAACAACGAATAGTATGCTAATATGTTTTTTAGAGCACAGCACTTTTAGTTTTAGAAGAGGTAAGTTTGTTTTTAAGGCAAAACATAAAACCGCGAAAAATATTTTGGAGCATATATTTTAAGAAATCTCTTTCCGTCGATAATCATTTATGTAATTTTGACGGTAGACGCCCCAGTTTAAACTTTTTCCAAATCCCAAAAATTCAAATACAGAAATCACCGGTATTTATTAAAAGTACAGAAGTACTATTAAAATCCGCTGTTATGTACCTTTTCTTTTTGGCAAGTATAATTCTTTGGGAACTAAAAGCTACAAAATTTATTTGGTCGCTTAAGCAGGTACCAAGTAACCCAAAATACTTCATAAAAAAGTCGGCCAAGACAAAACACTTAAAATAAAAAATCCGCACAAAATACTTGGAGAAAAAATTTTGGTTAAATGTTTAGACGTCAGTCTTTATGCTTAAAAAAATTACTTAAATACCGCTCAAGAAATAATTAGTTTTATATGTTTATTGGGCTATCGAGCTGTTTGGCAGCAATACCGAAAAGCTATAATGACTATGCTAGCAATATTTTAAATATCTCAAAATTTTTAACCACCAAAGTTTTTTTAGATAGGCGAAAAAAAACGAAACAATTTATTTATATTGAAGTCTATTTTAGTTTTGGGTAAATTACATACGTTGATATTCGTCATTTCTTAAGAGCTTAAGATTTTACAGCATGTCATTTTATACGTTACAATCTGTTGCTTACAATTTTTTGTTGGTATTCAAGCCAGTGTTACCGTAAATTTATATCAAATGTATCATTACCTGACCCTTTCAAAACTTTAGAAAATAGTATATTTTTTTTTGGGTCAATAATACCACCGTAGTTTTGTATTCCCACTGACATCCATCCATCCATCCAACATCCCTTGAACAGACTTATTATATTATAGTTCGGCTATTTTTTTCAGTGCTACTTTGAGTTCTTCTTGTTGTTGAAAAATCATTTACTACGAAAAATTAAGCCATGCTGACAATGGAAAAATCAAAAATGGCAGGCGCACTTATATTGTTAGGTCGCGGTTTTGATCATGTGATTACCAAGCATTTAATCTTAAGACTTATACTTGTACTAGTAGCTGTTCTACTAAAATAATTTATAATATACCGGATAAGTTTTAAGCAAAATAAATAAACAATAAGATTAAAGGCTGAAGAAATACTTTTTGAAAACTACATTATTCTAACAATATTTATTTATTGTTACGCTGAAGAAAAGAACTGCCAAAAAGAACTGATAAAAGGCTTATGAAACACATTCTAAAAACTACATTATTCTAACAACAATTTTTTTTAAGCTTACGCCGAAGAAAAGAACTGCGCCGTTTGTATGCTAGAAAGAGACTCAACACGTTGCCTCAAAGAAAATAAAAAAGAAAAAATAGTGGAGGGTAAACTACTGCTACTATTTCTTTTTAGAATTTTTTTCCCCACTACGATGGCTTGTGTGAACATCCACAGAATTTTTTTGCAGCTGCGTGAAAAGAATATAACCCACTAAAAAGTGTTGTACTGGAATAAAGCTGCTGAACTGTTTCAGGAATCTCAATTAAGTGTTTAGCAATAGTTAGGAAATTAATGTACACATCGATCACATTGGCCTTACATGTAGGAAGTCTCGTATTATTTTTTGTGTATTATGCTCTAGTTTTAATGCCATATGGACTTGAGAGCTGTATGTATTTTACAACTAATATGTGGAGCTAATACCAGCTACGTCAAACTGCCCTTTCAGTGCACGCTTTTGGTCCCACATAAGATTATTTTTGATTGGCTTAGAAAAGTTGTAATATTAAGGAAGGAAAACAAAATGCTTCCAAAATTATTCTGGATCTTGCTTGAGGCTATCAGAAAAATGAAATAATATTTTAACTGTGTAGCATTGGTTCATACATATCGTTTTCTGTTATAGCAAATCAATACATATTTTTGTGAAGTGTTCTATTTAGTTTAGCTTCCTCGAACGGGGGGTTTGGGTTCTTTAAATAAAAGTAGAACTAAATATACGTCCTTGTAGAATTTGTAACTGGAGGTAGAGGGTTAAGCTTAATTATTGACTTAACAAATATATCCTTTGTTACAGATGCAGGACATTCGTGATAATACCCTCATCAGCACTTCCAACAGCAACCATGTTACGGTTCTGTCCAACACGAAAATGCCCCGCAATTTTAAACTATTAGCTGATCCGCAGTTGGTAAAATGTAGCGCCAGACTATACCGTTACGATGGCGTTGTGCCCGGAGACCCGGCCTATTCAACAATAACACCAAGGGATCCGCGGAATCCACTAACTCGCATACGTGCCAGGCCAGTTGATCCACTTTTACTTCGTATTCCTAGGTAAGATTGTTTTTTTGTTCATTAATTTTTATTTTTACACACTTTCCGCAGATTTGTCATTGATTCAGACTATGTGGGGCAGCCACCTGCAATCGAAGTTACTCTGGTTAATTTAAATGATAACATCGACAAGCAGTTTCTTTCTAACATGTTGGACAAGTGTGGTACCTCCGATGAAATAAATATTTACCATCATCCAACTACAAATAAACATATGGGTATTGCTCGTATAGTGTTTGAAAGTACAAAGGGAGCAAGGCAGTTTGTTGAGAAATACAATCAAAAATCGGTAATGGGAAAGGTAAGACGAATACCTATAGACTTGATCAATTTATAATTTATGTTTTATAGGTCTTAAATGTGTTTTGCGACCCTTTTGGTATAATTTTAAAGAAAACGCTTCATAATCTTACAAATCCTATTGTGGCAAAACCATTGAAAGGAATTAAAATGACGCAACAGTCGACTTTAATGCATGTTGCTACCCAAGATGACGAATTTAGCCGAATGGAAAACAAAGCTGGAAATCTAGTAAAATGTGCATACACCTCCTTTCAAAGTGAAATAGAAGAGCGCGCACGGGATCGAAACTGGGATCGCGATAAGGAAAGGGAAAGAGATCGCCACTTTAAGGATAGGAGTCGACGCTCAGAAGAGCAAAGTTATGATCGTGAAATGCGAGAAAAGTACCAAACCTCTGTAAGACATGAACGTAATATCTACCGTCGGCGCTCTAGAGATATAAGCCCAGAAATTCTGCGTAATAGATTGTTCATGACAAAGGAAAGAGTTAGAGACCCAGATTCACTTCCGCGCGAGTATTGTCGTTCCAGGGAACGAGATTCATTTCGTGAATCTAAAAGGTCTCGTGACAAATGCCGAGACCAATTCAGAGAAAAAAGAGGACATCGTTATAATTCATCAAAAGATCGAGATTATCGCGAAAAAGAAATCGATCTTAACAACCATAGGTATTCTAAGCGCGGTTCCCTACATGAATATGCAGAGACTGATGTTAGAAGCTCAACAAACACAAAAAAACAATACTATTCCGGACTTTCAGGTTCCAGTTTGTCTGATGAAAGTTACGGATTTAATAATTATTCTTACTCTTCGATCGAAAATGTTCAGACATGGCCAGACCATACAAGATGGACAGCTCCACAGTCAAACCTCCAGCCTTTTCTGCCTCCTCCACCACCTCCAGAAGAGGAAGAAAATTGGGATAATGAACTTGATTCAAAATTAACTACGCAATGCGCCAATGAAAAACTTCAATCGCCAAAGGCAACAAATATAAATTATGTGTCTACAATCAAGACGGCGACAGAATCGAATTTCGAACCAGGGAACGTAGATTTAGATACTCGGATAGCCTTAATATTTAAAGGAAAGACGTTTGGTAATGCACCACCCTTTCTTCAAATGGATAGTAGCGACTCGGACACAGATAAAAAACAGGATGTGTTCTTTGACAATAATTCCGATTCAAACAAGTCAGACAAGAAAATAAAGTCGCTCGAAAGAAATATGAAATCTTTAAAACAACCAAATGGAGCAAGTGATATATCAAGTGACGAAGAAATATTAATGAGAAAGGACAGGTCTAAAAACATTTTTACAAGTGAAAAAGAAAAAAATGATGACAATATGTCTTTATCAAGTTTATCTTCCCATGAGGATCCTATCCAGAGTGTATTGGCTTTAGAAGATGAGGAATATAAGAGACCCATTGTGACGTCGTCTTACATGTATCCAAATTCTTCAGATCAAAATCATTTGTATTACCATTCCTCTAGCTATGGACATTATCCTTCCGGTATACCGCCCGACTCTTCTTTTACTAGCCGATTTGCTGCCTACATACAGTCCGATTACTTAAAAGGCGTGGGCTCATTTCATTTTGATTCGTTTGCTGAGCCCTATGACTACCATATGAATAATGTTTCGGACCAGAATGATGGGATTCCCCTAAAGGTCAAAAAGGTTATAAACTATATTGTCGAAGAGCTCAAGCAGATATTAAAAAGAGATGTAAATAAACGCATGATAGAAATAACGGCATTTAAACATTTCGAGACATGGTGGGACGAGCATACATTAAAGTTTAGATCAAAACCCCTAGCCGATATTGCAGATTCAACCACTTCAAATTTCATCAAAGAAACTACACATAACGAGAAGCCACCTGACATTAATCATTTAATTAATACGCAACGGGAAATCACAGATTTTCAAACGTTCTCAAGTGTAAGTTTAAGGGCGGCAATGCCTAAGTTACCATCGTTCCGGCGAATAAGGAAATTGTCTAGTCCTATTCCAGACCTAGGAACTTTTTTGGAAAGAGATCTGAGTGACCAAGAGGAAATGGTACAACGTTCAGACTCAGAAAAGGAAGATTCTAATATGGGAAGCTCTGATACGACAGCCCGCTCAAATTCAAAGAATGAAGTTTCAAACCATGACTCTGATACAAAACCGCAGATAATAGGCCTTAATTCAAAACGAAAAGGCAGTGCTTCAAGCTTTTTTTCCTCTTCTTCCTCATCTAGTGAGTATGAAGGCGACAAATGTGGTGAAAAAGAAAGGACGAGTGAGGAAGATATTCAAGAGAAACATAATCAAAAAAATCACCACCTACGGAAAAAAAATATTAAGAAAAGAAACCGGGGGATTTTAAGAGATAATGAAAGAAACGTATTTACGGACTCCGATGAGTACATGAAACACGACATAAAACAGCGAACAAAAATTAGTAACATTTATTCGGATACTGATGAAGAAAATGAAGATACTAAATTAAAGAATTTGTTGCCTTCGTTACAAGAAAACAAAATTTCATCTATTCCTTCTGATCTCGAAGATATAAGTAAAGATAGTTGCTGCGAATTGGGCGAGAACGATATAGAACCCACTTATATATCAGAGCAACAAAGTTCGCCAAAAACAAATGAAGAGCGTCGTCGCTCTCTTACACCTGTTCCGCCACCGGGCTACAATGAAGAGGACATACAAACGATAACTGAGTGTAAACGAAAGTCAGTTTTTGAGTACGATAGAATTTACAGCGACTCTGAAGAAGAGCGAGAGTATCAGGAAAAAAGAAGAAGGAATACTGAGTACATGGCCCAAATTGAAAGAGAATTTTTAGAGGAACAAGAGAAAAAATTCGAAGCTGTTTTGGATAAAAAATTGCCATTGTCTAATCCTGTATCAGAAAACAGAATGTCCTCAATTTATATGAATGAAGGTACATCTACCTTGCAAATTAATTCAGGCTTCACAACTTTAAATAATAATATAAACATTGAAACCGATAAGGATGACGAATCGGACGCCAATAAAAATACTGACATAGTTTTAAATGGCTGCTATCAAATCTGCGAAAATTCAAAGAACGAAACAAAAATATTTCAATCACCAGCTTCTTCAGATGGTGGTTCCAGCCAAGCATCGCAGGCTAGTCAGGTTGCCCTAGAACATTGTTATTCGTTGCCGCCCGACTCTCAGATAGTTCCCTTCGGAGCTATTTCACCTGGACCCTTACACGATAGTAAGACTATGTTGGATCGCAAATCGGATGACATTATAATTGTTGATCAAATATCTAAGTCAGGGCCAGGTAGACCTCGAAAGGATACTATTCGTTCTCAAAGAAAAAAGAAAGATTCAATCTCGCGGATGCCTAACGTGAAGAATAAAATAGCCCCAATTAAAGATCTTATGACCGAACTGGCACGGAAAGCTGTACATTTTGTACCGTGTGAGGTGTTTAAAGCTCGTGATCAGAATGAGGAAATGGTTATTTTATACACATTTCTAACTAAAGGCATCGATTCAGAAGATATTAACTTCATAAAAATGAGCTATTCGGACCATTTACAAAAGGAGCCATACGCGTAAGTGATTTTAGTGAGCACTAAGAATTTAATAAATCCTCCTCTTTTTCTAGTATGTTTTTAAACAACACCCATTGGATTGATCACTGTACAACAGACAGAGCCTTTTGGCCACCACCACAGAAAAAACGTAGAAAAGATGATGAACTATTGCGTCATAAAACTGGATGTGCTCGAACTGAAGGTTTTTATAAATTGGATTTACGGGAAAAGGCTAAACACAAGTACCATCATGCTAAAGCCAATACTGAAGATTCCCATAGTGAAGACCGAAGTGATGAACCTACAGCACTTACTAATCACCACCATAATAAACTAATATCCAAAATGCAAGGTATTTCCCGCGAAGCGCGCTCAAACCAACGCAGACTTTTGACAGCTTTTGGTTCGATGGGTGAGTCCGAGCTTCTAAAATTTAATCAGCTCAAGTTTCGGAAAAAACAACTTAAGTTTGCGAAATCTGCAATACATGACTGGGGATTATTTGCAATGGAGCCTATAGCTGCAGACGAAATGGTTATTGAATACGTTGGTCAAATGATTAGACCCGTTGTTGCAGATCTAAGGGAAACAAAGTACGAAGCAATTGGAATTGGCAGTTCCTATTTGTTTCGAATAGACATGGAAACTATAATCGATGCTACCAAGTGTGGAAACTTGGCACGATTTATAAATCACAGTTGCAATGTAAGTGGTGCTCGTGATCTAAATGTTTTACGTTGTTCTAATGTAAATTTTTTTTATTGTAGCCGAATTGTTATGCAAAGGTCATTACAATTGAGTCTGAAAAGAAGATAGTTATATATTCAAAGCAACCAATTGGAATCAACGAGGAAATTACGTACGATTATAAATTTCCATTGGAAGAAGAAAAAATACCTTGCTTATGTGGTGCTCAAGGATGTCGGGGTACACTTAATTAAAGCTAATTTATATCTAATCTTACAAAATTTTTAATTATAAATTAAATATTTTGGAGGACGTAAATTAAGTTGTATATATACCCAAACCGGGTGCTCGTGTAAATAAAAACAAAACTAAAATAGCTCTTAGTTAAAATTTGGTAGCCAATTAAATAATTTTATTACAATCAACAAAAGTGCAAATAGACTGAACTGGCAGGGATTGAAATCATATAAATTAATTTACCTAATAAGTGGGTATTATTATATTTTATTTCGTTTTATTTTTCTTTTTTTTTATTGTTTGGATTGTTTAATGTTTAACGTTTCCAGAATGTTGTGTTTAAATTTCATACCTATCGGTCGAAAATTGGAAAAGATATGACCAATTGAACGTTATTTTTCCCTTCATGCCCATAGGACAAAAAATAAATAAGATATTAACATTTGAACAAGGACCAGGACGGTCTTCTATCGTTCAAAACTTACAATCGTTCTCTTGAAAAAGATTCTTACACTGTCCTTCAAAATCGAATGCACTCATCATTCTGAAATTCGGCACACTGTTTCTGTACCTTAATCCGCAGGTACTGACGCAACATTTTCCTAATTAATTTTATTTAAAAACTTATTTTATAATAACTAATATATCGAATTTTTAGGCTAAAATCACATTTTCGACTTCAAAATGTTACCAAAAATCCAAAAATTAGACAAAAAATAAAAGTTTATCTTCGGAAACATTGAACTAATAAACAATTTTCGGTTTTAATTTTTCTGTTGAAACCAGTATTGAGTTATGCTGTACACCGCAAAACCTCTATTATTGGAGGGGTCAACGGAGATTGGCTGCAAACAGCTTTATTTTTTTCCATAAAAACTTGTGAAAGCATAGTTTAAATGTTGTACTTTGATAGGCTAATAAAAAAGAATATATCTTACATTTTGCTTTTAATATTTTTTTATGATATGAATTATCAAGCGTAGATATTTAGTTTGCCTTTGCAAATCAAGTTTTTACTAAACCCGTTACTCTTTGGGTAAAAGAGTATAATAGACTCGGTGGAAAATTTGTTTCATGAAGCTTTTCCGACCGTGCAAAAGTATATATATTCTTGATCAGATCATCCATTTTAACGCTAAGATCTCGGAAATTATAAAAGCTTAAAAATTTAGATATGGCATGTATGTATCTTGCGCATCGTAAGTTTATTTCCTCCAGTTTGAGTACCAGAAAAATTTATATCCTAATCAAAATTAAAATTTTAAATTATCAAAAATTACGCCCAAAACGTAATCAATCTGCCTTTTGCTCCCATTAGCTGAGTAACGTGTATCTAATAGTCGAGGGACATGGCTGTAGCGTTATTCCTTGTTTTGATTTGAGCCATTGAACACCATTCTTATCATCTCAAATTGAATAGATTTGTAAGTTTTTCTTTTTAAACCCTTCTTTAATAATATAATGTATTAATGTACTTGTATAGTAAAAGGGTATAGTTTTTCGGAAAAAAGTGTGTAAAAAGTAGAAGGAAGCGTTTCCGACCCCATGAAGTATGGATATTCTTGATCACCATCACTAGCTGAGTGGATTAAGTCTTTCCCGTCTGACCGTATAAGAGCGAGGGTTGAGATCTCAGATTTGGATACCTTATTTTCCTACGCAGCTCAAGTTTTTTACGCGAACTTATGACACTTGTTTACTTCTTTAAATAAACCAGTACAACTGTGAGTTAAAAATGTCATTATCTAGCGAGAAATAGGGCAATGAAAATTCCGAGAAATGGCTAGCAAATACCAACTCACGGCCGACTCTCGGCCTAGCGCTGTTGAAATCCGGAAAGAAGCTGACCCTTGCAGAGAGTATAATGATTTCAGTCAAAAGCTTGCAACGCAGTGAAGGAGACGTTTCCGACTCCATAAAGTATATATATTCTTGATCAGCGTCACTAGAAGAGTCGTTTTCCCCATGTCTGTCTGTCCGTCCGTTTCTACGCAAACTAGTCTCTCAGTTTAAAAGTTATCGGGCTGAAACTTTCCCAAAAGTCTTTTTTCTTTTGCATGTAGTATATAAGTCGAAACCAGCCGGATCGGACAGCTATATCTTATTGCTCCCATAGGAACTATCGGGAGAAAAAAAATTAAAATGATATCTTGTGTTTTTTAACATGTAACCTTCTACGCTTGGAAATGGTTTTGAATTTCGAAATCCATTTTATCAAAATCGGACGTCTATATCATATAGTTGCCATAGGAACAATCGGAAAACTAGTGGGAAAATAATATGAAAAAATGATATCTTTGGTGTTTTTTAACATACGAGTATAACCTTATAAGCTTGGAAATAACATTTTTTATTTGGTTCTGAATTTCGAATTAAATTTTATCAAAATCGGACGACTTTATCATATAGCTGTCATAGGAACGATAGGAAAATTGGTGGGAAAATAATATGAAACAAATTAATGCTTTGGGGCTTTTAAAATATTTTCTTATAATATTGGGAATATAACTTTTTTATATTTTTAAGAATTTCGAATTCAGTTTAATAAAAATCGGACTACTCAAACATATACTCGTAGATGTCAAAAAAATGGTCTGAAAAAAAGAATGAAATAATTTTTTTTCAATATCACTGAAGTCAGCCACAAGCCCTAAAAATGTCAATTGCTGTTACTAAAGTTGATTATTTCTTATAACTGCAAGGGTATACAAACTTCGGCTTGCCGAAGTTAACTTCCTCTCTTGTTTAGGTTAGAAGTCAGTCAGGACCTATGTATCTGTGCTCGAGATCTTGGGTTAATTTTATTGCGAAAGACAATTTATCAAATGATTTTAACAACAGCAAGAGAAAACGGTATTTGAACGTGGTTAAATAATTTTATTCCAAAATTTAAATAATCAAGTTGTGTTTTTTTCAGTTAGATGAGCGACTTGCTCGAAGATTGTTTGCTCTTTAATTTTATTACATTGGCATAGTCGCCGGCAGAGCGGCGGTCGACGCTTATGCATAAAAGTGTATGGCTGACGGAGGGCCGCTGCGGAATAGTACCTCTATGTTCACAATTATGCTGACTCTGCAATCTCCATTCCCAGTGCACTCAAGAGCGGTCATATTACCGAGTACTTGAGGAACTGCTTGGGTCGTACATTTGTATGTAAGTATTGTAGCCAATGCTACAATAAGTTTGTACTTATATGTCAGCATAAAACTCAGTACAGTGTGCTATCGATATGTAAACATACAACATATCGCTCCTTTTTTAAAATGTTATTCTATGAAGTTAATTTTTTAGTTTATGTATATATAATATAAATGAACATTTTATTATTTTTTTTATACCATTGCAGAGGGTATAATGATTTCACTCAGAAGTTTACAGCGCAGTGAAGGAGACGTTTCCGACCCCATAAAGTATATATATTCTTGATCAGCGTCACTAGACGAGTCGATCTAGCCATGTCCTTCTGTCCATCCGTCTGTTCGTCCGTTTCTACGCAAACTAGTCCCTCAGTTTTAAATCGGTCTGAAACTTTCCCAAAAGTCTTTTTTCTATTGCAGGTAGTATATAAGTCGGAACCAGATGGATCGGACAACTATATCTTATAGATCCAATAGGAAATAACGGAAAAAAGAAATTTTAATCTTTGGTGTTTTTTTTTAAATATAACTTCCTACGCTTCGAAATAACATTTTTTTATTGGTAAATTCAAAATTTGGAATTAAATTTTATTAAAATCGGACGACTATATAAAATAGCTTCCATAGGAAAAATAGGAAAGTTAGTGGAAAAATTAAATAAAAAAATTCGCTTATATTTATCTCCATTTCCTTTTTGCTCACTTAATCTGGGTAACGTATATCTCATAGTCGAGGCACTCGACGAAAGCGTTTTTCCTTGTTTTTTGTTTCTGCTTATGAGATTCTAACATTAATCTACCTCTCTAGAATGCTTCTTCTATCTAAACTTAGATTCTTAAGCATAGTCATTTATAGTATATAAATGATTAATTTTGTCTATATTATTAAAATGTTTAGGTAAATTTGCAGTTTTACCAAAAACTAACTCCTATGGACAATAGTCATGTGCCATAGAGCGTGTTGTGTTAGAAAAATATATACAGTTTTATCAATTGAGATGTATGAGCGGTTAAACCTATAAAATGCTCTGTGGCTTCGCTCCACGGTTATTCCAGTTTGGTGATAGTGTGCGCAATTCATTTGCAAGATTTATGTTCCTCAGTAATATCACTGTGTCAGCATATTTTTGTTAAGCGAAAATCGACCACAACCAACTTACTTGAATTGTCATCTATCGTAATAAATGGATTTAAGAAAGAAATGTATACTGACGTTATATATACCGATTTCAGTAAGGCCTTTGACTCTCTTCTTTTTCCTTAATTAGATCAGCTTGGGTAATTTATTATCTTGGATTTCAATTTATTTAAATGGTAGGAGTCAGAGGGTTATATTCAGGAATGCTATTTCAAAATTGGGCCCTTTGCTGTTTAATTTTTTTATTAACGATCTTCCCTCTATCATAACACATTCTTGTGTACTTATGTATGCTGATGATGTTAAGCTTTGTTTATCATATAATTATACCGTCGGGTTTTAAATTACAGTCAATTCCATTGTGGGAAGATATCGGTCTTCAGGTACACCAAGGACGTCAATTCTACATACCATGAATTCTGACTGGTCTAAAATAAACTAGATCTAATTTTCTATTTAAGAAATTTTCTAAAAAGCTTACTTGCTGTAACAAACATTTTAAAAGGTCATTCACACAATCATGTGCGAATAAAGGTACAGCGGCAAGTGAGCCAGTAGGAGACGAAGGAGGTGGATGTGACAAAAATACGAGTAGATAACGATTGCAGGAAAACTTTCACACTAACAAATTCAATTTCCTTTGGGATATGAGTGTGAATGCAAAGCGTATGAAAAGTGAAATTGTTCAACTGCAATATCCTCGGATGGTAATTTTTTCAGATAAATTCCGAAACATCATCAGATGTGGTATCTAGGGTGAATATAGATAAATATACAACAAATAATTTCTTTCTATGTGGAACGACTGAAAGTTTCTTACCCCCCCAGTAGCAGTTCAAAACTCACTAAGCTGAGAACCGGGGTCGGTATCTACTGTAGCTATAGATAAGGCACTGAACAATTTTTTACAGCCTGACTTCCAGAAACAGGGTTTCCAACCAAACTAGCTGTATATTTTTATGTTCACAGCCGTTGAGATGGCTTTTTTTTGCGTTTAGGCGACTCGGGCGTCTGTTTCAAAAAGCCGGTCATCTCAACTACCATTTCCTTGCAGGACCCACACGACCACATGAGACCAGAATTAAAATCAATGAAGTCTTTAGCTCTGCCAGTGCCAGCTGAAAAAAGGCACACAATACGAAAAAAAAATAAGAGCGCGAGATGGCATATTAAATTGAATGTAAGAGAGCACGAAAGAAGGAATACTCTAGTGCGACACTAACAACTATACGCACGAACAATTACAATGTAAACAAAGCAAGAGAGAGAGAGTAAGAGAATAGCACAGGTTCAGAGAGAGTAAATTACACTTATAATATTGAGCAGGAGAGAGGAAATAAAAGAGGTTTGGCAAGTTTAGAAAGCTTAAATTACACTAACAAAACAAAGAGATTAAACAAATCTAATAGAAATTTTAAAATACCTATAAACAATAAAATTATTAACAAAATTATTAGGCTAAGCTTTGTAAATAATCGAACACAAGATATTCGTAAAAATAACTGAGAAAGACAAAAACTCAGAGCACAAGAGAAAACACAACTGTTCACGAGGGACGCTATATCGATTTGGGCTGTGAAATGTCTTTCATTAATTTATGGTCGAAAATGATTTATCGCCCGGCGGATAGCTGCTAACTCTTGTTCAGTCGTATTTTTGTTGCTCTTCCGGAGCCGTTGCTCGTGGAAATGGATGTTATATTTTTAGACGATTTTTCGAGTTCTCTTTGATAAAATCCTAACAACAGATCTTGAATTGAAAATATGATTATTAATGGGCTGTTGTACTCAGAAGCTAAAAGTTCTACTAGTTTGTTTGTAAATTTCCTACTTGTTTTTCTTCATATTATTTTTGACTGTGAAGAATTCTTCAACTCTTTATGTATGCCGGCTTATAAGCTTTTATTCTTATTTTTTATTTTGAAAAATGATTAATTGATTGAATTCTGTTCCGAATATATCTGTGTATTAGGTGCACAATTCTTAAGTATTTCTATGAATTGAGGTGTAAAATGTTTGTTCAGTTTGTCTAAGATTTCGTGTAGGCTTGCATTTTTATTAGATTTAATTATGTCGTAATCATTCAATGATTAAACTTTCAGTGTATTTAATTAAATGTATTCAGTTGTATTAGTTGTATTCAAAATTCGGGAAAAAGATCGATTAGCATGTGCAATGGAATTTCCAATGAATATTCCAACTTGGATTCTTTGGTTTGGTATCAATATTTATACCTTGTTGCTGAATTTATAGCAATTTTTGGTCGACTTATGATCTTGCTTGTATAATTGTCTAATTCTTTTTGAGTGTATTGTTTATTAGATGGTTAATTGGGGCTAAGAGGTTATCTGGTCTTAGAATTGGCGAATCATTTTCTGGTTTTAAATCAACAAAACAATTGTATTTTTTGATTTTGATGCTATAAGAAAAATTATGTGGTATAGCATAGTTGGTTGAAAGATGTTATAATTAATACAATCCTTGTAAATTGGTTGTTCCTATTTTTTATAGTCAACATTGATAAATGGGTCTAAAGTTTCTTTTGTTAAAGAGATGTCTGCATCTGTATCATAATGTATTAATGAATATATATAATATATAATATTGAAGTTAAAGTTCTTAGTGTAAAAAATTAATATTTTTTGTCTGCTTGTATTTATATTGTTATTGTTGGTATTTTCATAATTGCTTCCACCATAATTGCCATGACCTCTATATTTGTTGTTGGGGTGAATACTATAGTTTCGGTTATAACTGTTATTTTCGTTATAGCCATTATTTTGCTAAAATCCGCTATGTTGTTGTTTTCTCTTTGCATGGGTCTTGTACAATGTATAAAGATTCATGGAGCTTTTGTTGTCTATTTCTGTATTGTATATTCTAGGCATTTTTCTGTCTTTTTTTCGCCATTTTGGCTTTGAATGCGTCAGATGTTTCATCGACTATAGTGTATTTCAGTTTTTTTATGATTAGCTCATTCTGTAACTTGTAAAATAAAGATTCTATAATTTTTGATCTAATGACTTTTCTGTCAAATCTTTGAATGTGCCTTTAGTCAAGTTAACCAACTTTAAGGCTGTTAAAAATCATCGAAGGTTTATCTTTTGTCCATAAAATTCCGGGATGACATTCTAGATATCTTTTGTATGTACCCTTTAGGCGGCCGAATCTGCCATTATGTTTTTTTTTTCTCTGCCACTGTTATATCTAAGTCTATATCTTCTTCTTTTTCTGCTTCTGTTACTGTTATAAATTCAGGAATTGTTATATCATGTTGCTCTTTTTCTTATATTTTAAATCCTTTGCTCGAATCGGAATCTTAATTTTCAGTTATGTCTATTTCTTGATCTATTGTAAAAGGGGTATTTAAAATTATCGGTATCGATACTTAAATTATACCTGTCTTTGACAGTTTTTAGATTTATACGTAACTTGATGAATAACTTAGAAAACTTTGACCAATTCGTTTTATTTATTGCTTTCCTATTTTCATGTACTAGGATTCTTGCTCCGTTCTGTTTCTAACTATGGCTAATACCCTATTCTTACATTTTGATTCAATCGATAGTAATATAGTCCTTGGTATTAATTTTTAGTTTTTAATCATTTATATTTCTGTTTCTGAGACAACATTTAATTCTGTCTTCTTAATATGTCTGCATTTTATTTTATTTTAAAACATATTTTTTTAAGAATTGTTTGCACTTTTTTAATTTAGATCTTATCCAGATCGTTAGCGTGGCTTCTTTTTATGGCCCTTTTTAATACACACTTATTGTGGTACATATAGGCTTTATACAAAATGATTGCACTCATAATGAAAATAATTATTAATAATATTGCGGGATTGGAATCAGACGGGCCTAATGCATGGCACACTCGTAGCGGGCTAAGTTATATGGCAACTCTTAATCATTTCACCATCTAAAATCCTTGATTGAGTACTCGATTCTTCTCAGACCGCCGTTACCTGTACGACTGAGCAAGGAGTCGTCATTTAGCGTTCGTAAAAAGAGCACTAGACAGTTTTAAAGAAATTAAGCAGAACTGTTAATTAATATGAGCACTTCTATGTTTAAACCTAATCCTAATAAAGCATTGTGAATATAACTATTCCTATAATAATATTTTTGTTAAGTCGGTATCAATATTTTTTGATTCCACTTTGTTATTTACGTTAGCAGAGGAGTCTGTTTTAGTGTCAATTAGATTCATTTTGGGTATTATTTCTGTATTGCATTTAAGTTTTATGTGGTATTTCAGACGTGTTTTGGATGATGTGTTAATTTAAAATAAAAGTGAATTTATATTGAATATTTTTCTTATATATTTAGTTTTCCAGTGGCATGCATAATCGCAATTTGTATTTTCAAAAGGCCGTTTACATCTGCAGGGCGCTTTGCTTTTCCCGCTTCCTTAATGTCTTTCTTATTCTTTTACGCATTTTACTCTCTGTACGCATTCTCTAGTTCTTTCCTAATTTTTACATTTTCCCCCCATGACACTAGGGTAGTTTTGTCATCATGTTTTTTCTATTTAATTATTTTATCTTTTTATCTTTACTCGTAGAGTAAAAGGGTATACTATATTCCTCGGAAAGTATGTAATGCGAAATGTTGTAGCACCTACAGTTTTTATGATAGAAACCAAATTTTAACTGAATTGTGTTTGTCTCATCAATACCTATCCACTGACCTAGAAAAATGTGCCACGCCCACTCTAACGCCCACAAACGGTTTAAAAGCTTAAGAGCCGCTAGGTGGAACCCTAAAATATCGATTTGCTGCTTATATATCTCCATTTCCCTTTTGCTCACTTAAGCTGAGTAAGAGGTATCTGATATTCCAGGCACTCGACTATAGCGTTCTTCCTTGTTAGATCTAGGATGTTTTTCTGACATCCTCTCTCTTCTTTTTGTTAACTTTTCCTGCTTTAGGCATTTGTACCTAGGTAAAAACATCAAGACCCGCAGCTAACAACTGCCTGGTCTGTACAATTATTGTTAATTATAAATTTCATTCCAGATGCATTGAGACATACCAAAAAAATTAAAGACCGGTGCTGGTGGTTGTTTTGTTGCTGTTGATTGCCTTATGCGAGTTGTTGTTCCGTCAGAATTACGATTTTTGAAATGGTAGTGGATTAAATAGCCGTGCTGCAAATAAAATCATAGACCGCGTAGAGGTTGGGTTTTCGAGATGTAGATTATAGGCGTTGAATTTGGATGTATACTGTTTTCGACTCCGGGTGAAACACAAAGTATTTCGAGGAATGGAGCACTATCCGTACCATATGCCACAGTGTTTAGTCGATACATATGTAAAGGGTCTCGCGTGGCTTAACGTCTTGTCAACTGAATCTTTCTATGTGCCTCCTTTAATACAGCTTGTCTGTTCATTTAAGTGATTTCTGCCGACACTGCGAATTTATAGATTCTTTGTGTTCACTTTCATACGTCGCTCTAGGGACAAAAACCGTCGTCGTAATGTTTCATAGGAGGATCCAAAACAAGAAGGACTTTATTTGAAAAAAAAGGCTTACTACAAATTTTTCCGTGGAACTACGTGAGACACACGTGAGCAAATGTTTTTTCACTCACCATTAGCATCATTGTCGATCACAAGGAGTCAAACCGTCATGGCCAGAAAAAGTCAAATCGTTGGAAACAGCGCTGTGACACCTCCGAATTGAGCCATAAGCAGGTCCTGGCGCGATTAGCTGAGAGAGCGGTTTCTAGTGGAGTACTCCAGGAGCTCTACGATTTCGAATCGTAAAATCGCGGAATGTGTGTCCGAACCCGGATCATAATAAGTCAGAAGGAAGAGTACGATCGGTAAGTTCTCAAGTGTAGTCGTCCAGGAGAATCTTACGTGCCATAAGCCTCGCGGAAACGTCACTTACAGTAATCAAATGGGTGGGGCCAGGGTTGAACTAGGCGTAGAAGCAAAGTTAAGAGCGAGGCAGCTTCTTGGTGTTCGCCTTGACTCGGCGGGAACTGGTCAAAACAACTCTGCAGTACCATTCACCACAGAAAAAGCACCGAATCTCTACACATTGATCAATTCGTTTGTAATTGACTGCTTAAATCAACATAGGCATGTCCTAGATTTCAAAATGAGGACACATTCAGTGCTTTTAAAGCACCATTTTTTGCGATTAATTAAGCATACGAAAAAGCACAGGTTTAGCTCTGGTAGACACATAAAAATGAAATACAATTTTTTGTTTTCTTTTATAGATTTAATTTTTTTTGATTTACAATGTGGGCTTGGATTTTATTGGGGTCCTTGAGGTCCTGGGTACCATACCTAATTGCCCTTTGCAGCGCTTTCTCCGGAGGCTCGGATGGTTCTATCTGAGAGATTGCACGTAGAATTATAAAAAAATTTGTTTTCAAAATAGAATGAGACTCAAATAAAGTTGTAAGTTAGTTGAAGTAAAAGATATTTAATTTTTGGCATTTAGTCTTAAAAGTCTTTTAAAAATTAAATAAATAAAAATTAGCGCGTAATAAACATTTATTAAGTAAGATCGCGAAAAAATTTGGGTAGGGCTTTAACTTCTTTTTGCTTTGCCCCCCTCAAAATTATGGGTCAAAACTGTTTGCTCCGAAATGACATTTCTTATTGTACGGTTTGCCATCACCTTGATGGCAAAAAAACGAAAAAGAAAGCTTTGACGAAACTTTGATAGTCTTCCTTGCCAATAAGCAATTAAAAACTTTTTTTCTTTTTTCTTAAAAAAATAATCTTTTTCACTGCTATTTTTTTTCGACACTGTGTTGTCTGAGAAACTCCTATTTTTAATAATGTAAGTATCTTATTATTAATAACTTATTGACGATAAACTAAAAAAAATAAAAAAAATAATACATATTAAATTCCCGCACAAATTATTTATATTATTTGTATTTACATTTACTAAAAATTTTGCATTACTTACTTTGCAAGGGTGTACAAAAGCTAGTCACTTTAATTCGGCTTCTTTGCCTTCACCCGCATTTTTCAGGAAAGGCATATCGTGAGAGACGGCGAAAAAAAGTTGTTGTGCGTTCTCCCCCGCGCGACTCTCATTTGGCTCTGCCCGAGTCGTTAGCTGCTCTGCCGACGTCGCAATCGACTTTGTGCGCTTTCCCTGCAGGACAGGCGGTTGAGTGTCGAAGGGTTTAATCCACAGAAAAAAAATTTATATGATATGATGGTCAATTTGGTGAAATCCAATATCAATCGTCTTTGTGCGCTTAAGCTGAACTGTGGAACTGTTTCCTTGCAGGACAGGCGGTTAAGTGTCGAAGGGTTTAATCCACAGAAAAAAAATGTATATGATATGATGGTCAATTTGGTGAAATCCAGTATCAATTCGGCCTGATATGTCACACATCAATTTGATAAGATCGAAAGGTTTAAAACGATATTTCGGTAATATAATTTTTATATTAGCGGTATCACTTTTTTCTAGAAAAAACCTTTGACAAAGCTTTTTTGTCACAATCGAGCGTTGGCTCAGAGGGCTAGCGCTTCGTTTTTGATACACAGGACTCAGGGTTAGTGAGTCGTTCGTTTTTGAAATCTGAAATCATTTAAATGCAGCTTTCTTATAACAATTATAAGGACATTTCAGATATTATTCTTAAACACTTAAAGCATACTTTGCCTTGGAGCGTACTTGAACCTAGGACCTTCAGCATAAGAGACAGGTACCTTACAAGCTGGTCTATCGCACAACGTTTTCTGCGGGCGTTAAGTTCAAAAGCTATGAAAACCATGTTAGTGCAAGCGAGACAACATGTTTGAAGTAAGCCAAGTCGAATTTCGAATAGGTCTATTTCGTTTCCACTTACGTAATTAACGCCACCATATTGCTCTATCCTGTCTTTTTCGATGTTTCGATCAGTTTGACATTATTTCATGGTAAAAATGATTTTTTTTCGAAAAAACACAAACTTACCATGCGCATGTCAAAACAAGTCAGCGCAGATTAGCATATCGACACGTTAAGGTTTCTAAAAGTAAGGATCTGATGGGAAGAAAACATTCGGGAACCAGTTGCTTCACGACGATACTCTTAGATCGACGATTAAATTATGCAAGAGTTTAGACGAGAATATTACATATTTTAAGTTAGCAATATCAGTAGATAAAGCTAGAGTCGCTATTATGAGTGTTATTAAAACTCAATAAAATAAGTCATTTGATAAACAATTTTTTTAAAATGGTTTAAAAAAGTATAAATAAATTGTGGAGATAGTTTTAATACTACTAAAATAAAACTCAAAAAAACTTTTATATATACCTGAAAGAAAAAAATTATAATTAAAAAAAATATTACAAATTGAAATTAATTCATTAGAAAGTGAATTGTGTTTGAATTAATATCTGCTATTCATTTTATGTGAGCCGAGTCAATTTTTTGGATTTATTATAATTTGTTTGTATTCCATGCTGAATTTTATTTTCACGTTTAAATTGTCAATAGTTACTTACCATTTTAAGATTTTTTGTAGCTTGATAGATTTTAGTTACAGTGTTGCGTTTTTTGAAACATTTTCACATTAAAATTATTGAATATTTTTATTCGACTTTGTCCTTGTGATCTCCAATGAAAAAATATTATGTTTTATGAATATTAAGAGAACGCTTTGTAATTTTATTACCTAAGAGCCGTTTTATTTGCACTATGAAGTGTCGGTAATAACGGCTTCTTGTGGTAAGGAAATCAGATTCTTCAATATTTATAAAGTTTGGAGGCGGAATCTGTTTTTTGATTGCTACCTTCTGTGTTTGCTCTGTAAAAATCGTCTGCTACAGCATTTTGTTTACTTTAATGTGCTCAATTTGTAAGTCGTATTAATATAATCTATGTAACACATATAAACAATCTTATTTTTGTTATTAAACCTAAATGGAGATAAGGAAAGGGAAGAAAAAGCTTATGTGCTTCATATATTGAAGATATTAAGTTAAAATTGAAGTAGACAAGTATATTTATTCAAAAATGATTTAAGCAAGATGATTTGATAAAAGTGAGCTCGGTCACCCTTCAGGGTTTTTTCAAAAGTCAGTTCAGTAGCAGTTCAACTGAAGAGCGACAGATCTAATCTGTGTGTGGCATGCTCCGATTATGCTACGATTAAACAGTTCCCGCTGCTTTTGCACACCTGAACACTGCTGGTTCAGTTTTCTGACAGTTTTCTACTCCTTTCTTGTTATGCGTAGTTGAATCCGGAACGTCTCTAAATAACGAAGGTCTGGCTTATGTGTGGCCTGCTCCGTTGACTCGGGCTTTAGGTTGACGATTAAACGTTGCCGTTTATGCGGTTCTGCATTTACCTGACGGCTTAACGATCGGTCTCCTTGACAGTTTAACTTTCCCTTTCGTTAACTCCGTCTTTGGCCCGACGACTAAACGGCTTCTTGTAACCTTTTCTTCTTCCCTCTCAAATCGCCGTTCCCACTGGAATCTATCACCTAATCTTGATGTTTTCAGTTGCTGATAATGCAAAATCGACCACCCGATCCAGACATTCGACAGGTCGTGCTCCTTGGCCAAAACAATATCGACAATTGTTGTTGCCTGGCTTGGTCATGGGCTGCCTTCTCTGGATTTCGTCTCATGATTTCGAAGATCTCTTTAACTATTTCTCATCCTATTTTGGCGATTCCGTCGCCTTCATGTTCCCAATGTTTCCCGATTGTACAGTTCGTTCCTCCTGCCCTGTCTTAGAAACGAAGACGAGTAATCAGTGGACTTAAGCTCGACGGGTAAACTGTACCCTGTTGTCCGTGATTAGCATTTTCGGGACCAAAAATCTCGCTATTATTCTTTCTCCAATTGCTTTCTGTAGGTTACTCTACGAGCAACGAATATAAAAAAAAATCCTCGGATTATAAAAATTAGATCCCTATATGAACCAACAGTTTCAATAATACGAAACATGGGAATCCATTATGTTAACGATTTACATTTTTGAATGCTATCGGTATTGCGACTGTAATTCTGTGAGTCCACTTTAAAATTTAAAAAATGTTATTGTGCATAACTAAGCCATCCGTACAAATCAAGTAAATAACAAAAGAAACTGTTTCTGTACCGATTCTAAAAGGTCCTGGTACTTAGCATGTTGAGGTAACCAAACACACGAGCAGTATTCATTGACTGGACTAACCAAAGAAATGTAAAAGTAAGGGGTCCTGAAATTCCTTTGACCAACGTTTGACAAAGGCAAAGTGAAGCTTAAGTTGTTGTTTAATAATACTTCAAGGTCTGTACGGAATTTATGCATTCAAGATCACTCGATCCAATAAGTATCTGAGGAAAAGATTCTTCTGATAAAAGGACATTAAGCTACATTTACAGTTGTTTAGGAACTGCACAAAAAATGCAAATTGTTTGAATCGGTTTTCAAAAGTTCATGAGATTGGGATTCCTTAACGGCAAGCAAAGCTATACGTCGTCATTTTAACAATTATTTTTAAAAGAGTTTTTCATGATTGAAGTAATTTAAAAAGATTCGTAGCCATTAACCTTAGTTTTATAAAGCCATGCCGAATCGGTGAAATTACTGCGTTGCATGGATGCTGTAGCTGAGCGATAATTAGCTGTTCAATTGTTATTAGTTTTGCAATATCCGATTTGGTCCCTTTTTTATAAAGTGATATGATAAAGAAATGAAAGAGAAGAGAAACAACACTTTAGTGTTTGAAGATTTTAAAAACGCCGTCCTGACTAATGAGTGGAAAATGGAAAATTTTGACAAATAAGTTCGCAGCATCAGATTCACAAGATGTAGTTTCAAAATGAAAACATGATGCAACAGGTAACTATTGTAGCTTTCAGAATAAGAGATTAAGAATATAGACCGAGTAATTAGATACCTCAAATGGTCAGCTAGATGCAAGGACAAAAGAGTACGTAATCTGTAAGAATTTGGTAAATAAGTTCGAAACATCGGATTCACAAGAGGCGGATGTAGTTTCAAGATGAAATGTGTGAGGGATCATCATTTGATTGCTTCTACGAAAACAACGAAAGGATGCCGGTTCGGTTTCAGGACATGGCAGTACGGTAACTGATGCTTTTAAAATAACCTTATTCGTATTCCGGATTTGAAAGAGAACAAGTTCGAGTTACATAGGAGTTTGCGAACCGTGAATATTAATGTGGTCACTGTTGACGTGCAGTTTACCAAGTTTGTCCAATAAACTGCGAACATGTTGGTAGTGGGTGTGGAAAAAAGCTGGAATATTGCTATCGTTTGGAAAATGGGAATAGCCTTACTTATTTTGAATTTTTGAAGAACTTGAAAAATCCGGTCGGTGGATCATGTACTGGAGTGGGGTGGTTTTTCTTCGTTTGGTTCAATCGGTTGGGAATTTCTTTCTAGCTAGAGCTAGGGACGTTGGTTGAAGGAATCTGAGGCCCGTGAACCCGAGGTTTACGATTATTTATTTACTCGTGAACAATGGCATGTTCATGACACATAGAAACATTGAGAGCCAAATCAAGATGTACCCCAGGAAGTCCAAAAATTAAGATATTTCACGTCAGTTAGTTCTATTTGATAAATATTGAGTTTACTCCGCAGGTGTTTTTTGACATCGTCTTTAGGAGCTCCAGTATTAAAGAGTGGGTCGAACATTTTTTTTTGTGCAAGTCCCGATAAGGGGACAGTTTCCCTATAAGCTTGACTGCGATGGTCCTGCGTTGCAACAGCACGTGACGTAGATGCCTCTTCATTGTTGCCAGAATAGGCAGCGATAGGAGAAGGTCTGGATCATAACCGGAGCCAAGAGAAGCAGTGCACCACCGAGAATTGGCAGTCATAGCCATTAAAGTCTGCTTCATTTGACTCAAATTTTATGCCTTTAAATGTAGATTCAGCATTTTGAAAACAATGAAATAGGTCCTTATCTCCGGCTGATAAGAACTGGTATTCCAGAACGGGTTGTCTTAGAAAAGCCATAATATCCACTTTTATATGTAGCAACCAATTCAGGTATATATTTGATATGGTAAGGTCTGCAATTAGTCTATGCCCAACATCGGAACATTTAGGATGAGCAAAGTTGTTACACAGGCATTTACCATTTAAAAGACAAGGTTTGATGTAGCAGGATGACATAGTGTGTTGTTATATAGGCCTAGATAAACAAAATAGATGTTGAAAGAGCAGATTGGGGTTTGGTTAGAGAAAAACTTTTTGTGCGTGTAAAGGTTCATAACGAAAATATAATAAAGCAAGTGCACCAACAAAAACACAGTGTATAAGCTTGCGATAAACACAAGAATAGAGTAGAGGGGCGTTTTTGCTTTATATACATGGACTATTTCAACAATAGGCGAATATCTAGTATCATTTTGGACTTTTACACAATTTACTTTCAACATCTGATATATATTAATTATAAAAAAATTGGTAAAAGAACTCAAATTCAAGCTTATGTACCACGTACCGATCATGATCAGTAGCGGTCCCACTCTCAAGGCTTGTAGAATTTATTTTGGAGTCCACCCGTATACTAGGGTTGAACATTGAACTCTAAAATAAACGAAAGAAAAGAGAAAGTTTAGAAATAACATTTTCATAACAAGTGTTATAAGAAAGTGGTATGAGAAAGAATATCAACCGAATTAGTATTAGATTTTTCATTGCGAATATGGTTTAAAATGCTAGCACTGACAAAAAAGGAGAAGAAATAAAATGACCATAACAAATAAGTATTAGAAATGTCATTGCGAATTGGGTTTAAACTACTAGCACTGATAAAAAAGCGTAAAAATATGGCATGAGATCAATAACAATAATTGTTGGTGATGGGCTCCACATTTAGGGAGTTAAATATTATTAAAACTTAATTTAATGCAAAACTTCGGGCTAACAAAAATAAATCTAGAAGCCTCTTAGACTTATTGAATATATTTTTAATCTAAATTAAGTCCATACCATCATTATATAATAGTTTTTCGTGAGGAAGATTCACATTACTAGGAACCATAGCTGAAGAATAATCTTCAAGCATGATGTGAATGTATAAACGCCGAAGAGCTTCTCCCGTGATCATGTCATTGTCGTAGGGCCACTATTAAAGCAGTTTTCAAAAACTCTGACGTTTGCTTACCGTGCATCGGGAGCGTGACGTTAAAGGAAAAGAGTGCAACTATGAAAGATGAGAGAGAAATGACGCACCAAACAATCAATGAAAGATGCAGTCCATGTAAAGAGTGTAGCGGAAGAACAGATGCCCAGCGCGATTTATTCGGTTCCAGCTAACGTTGTTGGTTTGTTTGTGTGTAATAAGGTCGATTTTTCGAATGCCGGCTAAAATTTCTTGAACAGAAGAAGTCCCTTATACTCGATTTCGGCTTTCTCGGGCTTCAATGTGAGAGCTATCTTTGACAGGGACTCAGACTCCCTGATAAGTGCTTTCCCACTCGAAAAAGTGACATATTATTTTCTAATATTATTCATAATGAGGCCAGCTAATACAAAAATCAAAGAAAGCCATGTATGGCCACCTTACAGCTACATTTTGTGACTAACAGCACACTGTCATTGTATCTCGTTTAGATAAATTAATGGAGTCGATGGTCTCTAAATTTTTCGCGCAAATAGTTATCAGGGACTTTGTCAGGAACTCAAGAATGCGGCCTATGAGCGGCAAAGAAACCAGAGGCGAAAACAACCAGAAGTGGCGAAAGAGGCAAGATGAAATGTGTCGGAAAAATGTTCCGCAAAACCATCGGCGCCAGTAACACTGATTTTTGAATCTTATGTCTGTTAATTTTCCAAATCCACAATTTACCATCAATAAGGCGCACATCTCTGTGTAAGAATCATCTGTATTAATTGGATTGGGCCAGAGCTGGCCATGGAGCCACTTGACAGGCAGCAAAATTCTCCGAATGGTAAATAATAGTACATGTGGAATTTTGTAGTACACTTCATGTCTTGGCTGGTTTCAAGTGGAAAAGGGACAGGAAAGTATGATGACCAAGACGTCACAAAAGACACGCGGAATAGGAATAAATTTGGTAATTGGCTAGGGATGTCAAAAGCACTTCGCAAAATATAAGCGAACAATTAAAAAATTTCGGAAGGTAATAGCCATAAGCATCTAATAAAAGTAAGCTAAAGAGACTGCTAAATGACGCAGCAAAGCAAACTGCAAAAACATCTTCAAGAATGAGCGAGAAGCACTACTTGCCGCACACTTGTTGGTAGTACGACTTAGAGGACCTATTAGAATCAATTATATATATTAAAAAAACTTAAAATTTGTCTGTTAATTTCAAGAAATTGCTAAATAAGCATCAAAATATTTTACAAACGTAGAGCTTTTAAAGGTTTACGTTTAAAAGAAATGAAGTCAATCAGATAAATAAATAAATAGATAAAAAATATTTTGTAAATAAACAAATATACAACAAATATTTTATTTCCACAAAATAGTTTTAATAAGCAAATCTGCAATGGGAGTTTAAAAAAATGTTTAAAGGAAATTTAATTGAAAAATCGTCAACTGGTATCAGCAGTTTTTACAAGTCGCGGCCTTTGCAGCGCGCGGTTAAAAAATCTGACCTTATGACCCAAACTTCTCACCAACTCTTATAATTCTGCTCTTACATACGTTTCCGAAATCACCACACCATCTCTTGATCAAAATGAGAGCCATATTGTACATTCAATCAATGGTAAAAACATTGCAGATTTATCAGCTTCTTATGCTGACATTAGTATGGCAGGTACCTACAACTGTAACCTGTAACTGTAATTTCTGGATTGCCAGGACTTCATCCTGGGAATATAGCGATGCCTAACCACCTTTTAAAAACCTGTGACCTTTTTTTTCAATGACCCTAACAAGATTTTAGTCAGTGACCAGGCCTCAGCACTAGTTTTTTTTAGAACTATTTTTATTTGGTCTATGACCTTATTTTAGACTAAACAATGCCATTAACCAAAACAAAACAAACGCTTAATATAGTACAAAACTTAAAAAAGTTAAGAAATTTCAGTTTACACATTTATTGTTACCTTCGGGAAGCCGATCAACTTTAGTAAATATTTTTTTCATATTATTTTCCCACTAATTTCCCGATTGTTCCTATGACAGTTATATAATATAGTAGTACGATCTTAATAAAATTTAATTCGAAATTCAGAACAAAATAAAAAATGTTATTTCCCAGCTTAGATAGTTATATGTTAAAAAACACCGAAGATATAATTTTTTCATATTATTTTCCCACTAATTTTCCGATTGTTCCTATGGCAGCTATATGATATAGTCGTCCCATTTTGATAAAATTTAATTCGAAAAACAGTCAGTCACAAGTCAGCATCAGTCCTTAAAAATTTCACATAGTGTTACAAAAGTTTATTATTACTTATAACTTCAAGGGTATACAAACTTCGGCTTGTCGAAGCTAACTTCCTTTCTTGTTCTATTATATAATTATTTGGGGTGGTGAGTTGAAGAGGCTTTAGACGTACACATGGCAACATAAAAACGGAGTCAGGTCTTTTAAAAAAGATTTGCATGCAGAAAAACTAAAATTTATCTAAAAAAAGGTTGGACCAAGTTAAGCAATTACAATACGCTTTTCTGGAGAGGCACTCGCTACGAAGAATTTCCAATCAGAATTCGCCCTTGCCGAAGATTTCTACAGGCTTGGACCAGAAAATACTACGCCGACCGCAACCGCCAGGAACGCTGACCCGGAGTTGTGACTAAGCTTGCCGCAAATGGCGGTGCCTAAACTTTCCGGAGCGTGTGTGGATTGGACTGGACAGGCTACTACCACGCCTTTACAAGTCTAATACTCGTACATAACAACAACAATCTGAGCAATGTCCAAAGATTGCAAGGAGTCGTTGCCAACCGGTCGTAATAATGACATTCGTCAAATGCTGCTCACAGATGTAAATTATGGCTTGGTGAAGATCAAAAGGTACAACAATCCTCTTCTCGTTTTTCACACCATATGAACGCAATCTATGCGTTGCCCAGAGTGCAGAAGGACGTACCAATTTTTTGCGGTCCATGCTAAGCACGGTCAATGTTTGCCTAGCTGCCTTCCACCGCTTCCAAGCTTTGGACGGGGAATCGGAGCACTGGTTGGCGCATTACGTAGCATCAAAGCTGCCCAAGAAGACCCACAACGCTGGGGAGCACCCACAACACTTACGGGCTCAAAATACCAGTTTTGGATTAATACTATATGGACGAGCAGACGGAGTTAGAAAATCTTTTGAACTACGTTGTAATCAAGTAACTTTGAAAACGGAATCATTGCAGTCAGACCCTGTTAAGTTGGGACACTACAGATCCGATAAAGGGTTTAGGAATGTATTGGCTCCCAAATAAGGACTGTTTTAAGTACAAGATCAACTTTCAGATTCCAGTCAGTTCCACAAAGAGGATGATCCTATCCAGCATAGCAAGGTTGTTTGACCCGTTGGGTTTCATTGCGCCGGTCATCTCGGGAAAGCTTATATTGAAGAAGGTTATGATGGTCAAGACAAGGCACGCAGAGCTGACTGTACTGGACTGGGACGAAGCGGTTCCTGATAATTTTGCGAAGCGATGACGAGTATTTCTAGATAACTTGCTGAGGATCGGCGAGATAAGCATGGTGACTTCATTACATCCCATCTTCAATATCCGCAGTGCAGATGGAAGTGTTTTCAGACGGATCGTCCACATCTTATACAGCTGCTATGTTTCTAAGGGTATATCATCAGGACGGAAAGTGGTATTCATTTCTTCTGGCTGCAAAATCAAAGGTCACTCCCGCGGAGCCCTTAATTATACCTCGAACAGAGTTAAGAGATGGCTAACTGTGGCTAAGTGTCTGAGCTTCTTTTCTGTCCAGACAGACACAGTCACAGTCTCGAAAGAAGCTTCTGTGTGATGTGTTTTTAGTAATGGCAATTGAAATTGAAATTTATTCCGATAACAGCACCAATTTCAAGGTTTAAAATAAGATGTAGCGATCGATATAATTAAATGACTATTTAACTCTCCAGGAGCCCTTATATGGACGGTGCTTGGGAAAGATTAGTCCGCTCTATTAAAACAGTCCTAAAAGGCATCTGCCCGAATTACTCGTTCAAAGTCGAAAACCTGAGGTGTGCTCCTTAACTCACGTCCGTTAACCTTCGTTTTCCTTTTAAGACGACTCTGTGCTGACTCCAAACCACCTTAGAATTAATTCCAGGATGGGGAATGTTACCGCCATAGTTTAAATATCATTTTGATTTCTTTATGTTTTATATAAGCACACGATAAAACACGAGGTTTTGGTATAAGAAATACCTACCATCTCTAAAACCGGCAGAAGTAAAAGAAGGAAATTAGAAAGGACAACTTTTTTAAACGGGTTTTGCAACGCCAAATGTTATACACATTGATTCGAGAGCTGAAATGTAAAAGAAAGTTACTTTAAAACATATTTTACTGCTCGCCGTCTGTGTTTTCAATTTAGTGATGTGGGATTGTGTAAAACCAATTTAGTTTCGCTCTCAACAGTCGTTATCTATTGCTTATCAATGCCTGAGTTCTGAAAAGGACTCGGGCCGAGGGAGAGGAGTCCGAAGTTCGGGCTCCATTTTTGCCGGCATAAGCTATGTCGTATTGGGGTCCTGGAATCTTGGTAAGCCTCTCTCCTCTCCAACTTAACAAGAACAAATATTTAAAATGCATGGAAAAATAATATTAGTGTGTAAAGTTCATCAGTCGTCAGTCCACACTGCCCCACAAGCTTGATCGCAAAGCGTTCGGGCTGTGTTTCGGCGTGTGCCGTGTATAAGCAAAACAATCATATCTAAAGCATATGTAATAATTCTACTTGACAATTATTTTTATTAGTGGAGAATATCGAATTTAAAAATGGACATTACATTTCGCAGTCGAAATCTTGTAGATTCATTGCTCATCTGAGCGGAATCTCTTTCTCCTTCATGTTCATGGTAGCGTTGCAGTACGTGACAATCTTAAACTTCTTTCCTAGAACGAACACCCACCACCTTATCAAGGCTCCATTGTCTGCAAGAACTTAAAGTTCACAGGAATGATACTTTTCCTCACACGGTTTGATTTTGCGGTTCATTTAGAAAACTGGGTGCCACAGGTTATCACTGGAATCTCGTTGTAGCAAAACGGCTCCAAATCCGAACTTGGATGCTTCTGTATGAATTTCTGTATGTAGTTTTTAATACCGGGATAGAAGTTTAAACTACGCAGGGCAAAAAAGATAAATTTTTTTTGTACCGACTCAATACGGTCGATGTGTACTTTATATTGTGAACTCCAAACCGAGGAACAATATTCCAAAAAAGGACGGACAAGGTAAGTAAATAATAATTTGGTCGTATAAGGGTCATTAAATTCTTTTGACCAAAGCTTTATAAACCCAATAACACTCATGGCTTTGTTAACAGTGGACATTATGTGGCAGTCAAATTTAAGTTTAGGGTCCAGAAGAACACCTAAATCGTTAACTGAATATATATGGTCAAGTGGCGTATTTTTCAGAAAGTAACTGATAAACGTAGGAGTACCCCTTTAAAAAGTCATAACGTTACATTTAAAACAGTTCAAGTGTTAAAAGTTGTACTCACACCATCCATGAAAACAATCAATATCTGATTGTAAGTTAAGACCCGAACTATATCATTATATGATAAACAAAGCTTAACATCATTAGTATACATTAGTACACGAGAATGTGTTATGATTGAGGGAAGATCGTTAATAAGCAAAGTAAACAGCAAAGGGCCCAAATGACTAACCTGGGGCACTCCAGATGTCACGTAGATTAATTTTGAAACAGCATTCTTGAATACAACCCTCTGAGTCCTACCTTTCAAGTAAAATGAAATCCAAGATAATAGATTACCAGGAAACCCAAGCTGATCTTATTGAAATATAAGAAGTGAGTGGTTAACGGAGTCAAAGGCCTTACTAAAATCTGTATATACAATATCAGTCTGCATTTTTTTCTTAAACCCATTTATTTCAATAGATGACAATTCAAGAAGGTTGGTGATGGTCGATCTTCGCTTAACAAAACCATGCTGACACGGTGATATAAGCGAGGAAACTAAATGTTGCAAATGAGAAGTGATACTACTTTCAAATGCTTAAGGAATTGCTGACAATATAAAAATACCTCTATAATTTTGGGCATCTGCTTTCGCACCTTTTTTATGGAATAATAAAATGGTCCTTCCAGATAGAAGAGAAAACTGATGATGAAATAGACAAATTAAAAAGTTTAAGAATCGGTTTACAAATGGTTGACGCACAAAACTTAAGCACACATCCAGGAAGTCCATCTGGACCTGGAGAACAAGCTGGCGTTGTTGTTGCTAAATCTCTTACGAGAGAGATTTCGGTGATTACAGGGGAAAAAGTACAATTTTCCCTATTTAAGGGATTAGGGTAGTTAGAATTTGACCAAGCTGTCGAACTATAAGTAGTTTGGAAAAACTCAGCAAATAAATCAGCAATTTCCGAATCTGTCGATGCCTCCATTGAGTTTAGACGTACCGAAGAAGGCAATGCCGAAGTCTTACGCTTGGCATTAACAAAGTTTTAAAACTTTTTTGGATCGATTAAAAATTCAATATACACATATTTCGTAAAAAATCTGCTTATCTACCCGATTTTTTATACTTTTTATAAGTGTTAGATTTAAGGTTTATAAGTCTTTGAAGCGCATTGGCAACCAAGGAGGCCTGTTTAGGTTTGAAAGAAACCTATCAGGTACGCATTCATTTAAAAACGTATTTATCACTGTATAGAATAGTTCAGTGGCAGTTTCATTGTCTGTACAATGGTACAAATCTGTCCAAAAACAGATAAAAATTGCGAGGAAACTTTCACACTTAGAAATTTAATTTCATTTGGGATATGAATGAGAATTCTTTCAGATGTTAGGGTAGAGGTAACGGTAATCAGCACACCGCCACCCCCCCAAGTTAGTAACGATTGGTCCAATAAGTTATTAGACAGAACTTCAGAGTCGGATATCTCTAGTTTCAGCCAAGTTTCCGTAAAAACTAAAATATCTTCAGTAAATGCAGAGGAGTCAGCCTTAAGTTTGGGTAGCTTCACATTTCGCCTAACATTTTTATACGCCAAAATTAAACTTTTTAGTTTTTTGTGGAGGGCCTGTTATTTGTTGTCGGTTTTTTTTGAACAAATTCTTTAATTACTAAATCTTTATTTAGACAAAAGCTTTCAGAAAGTAAAAAATTAAAAACATCAGGCGGAGCAAATATTTTAAAAAACGATATCCTACGAGCGTATGAAAATCGAAATTGTTGAAGTGCAATATCTTCGGATGGGAACTTTTCACGTATAAATTCCAAAACATCCTCAGATGTGGTATCTGGGGTGAATCTAGAAACAAATAATTGCTTCTTTTGTGGAACAACTGCAAGTTTCTTACGCCCTCCAGCAGCAGTTCAAAACTCAGTAGGCTGAGATCTAGGAACTGTGGCTACTGTGCACAGAAAAAAAAATTGATATGATATGATGGTCAATTTGATGAAATCTAGTATCAATTCGGCCCTGATATGTCACATATCATATCAAATTGATATGTGACATATCAGGGCCGAATTGATATGTAACATATCAGGGCCGAATTGATACGAAAGGTTAAAAACGATATTTCGGTAATATCATTAGGAAAAAGTTTTTACAAAGATTTTTTGTCACAATCAAGCGTTGGTTCAGAGGGCTAGCGCTTTGTTTTTGATACACAAGCCTGAGTTAGAGATTCGAGTCCTCCCCGTGACAAATTTATTTATATTTTTTTTTATTGAAATCTGAAATCATTTAAATGCAGCTTTTTTTATAAAAATTATAAGGTCATTTCAGATATTATTCTTAAACACTCATAGCATACTTTGCCTTGGAGCGTACTTGAACCTCGGACCTTCAGCATCAGAGACAGACACCTTACCAGCTGGTCTATCGCACAACGTTTTCCGCAGGCGTTAAGTTCAAAAGCCATTAAAACCATGTTAGTGCAAGCGAGACAACATGTTTGAAGTAAGCCAAGTCGAATTTCGAATATATCTATTTCGCTTTCACCCACGCAATTGATTGTTATACCGTCTCTTTTTCGATATCAATAATTTATCGAAAAGAGAAAAATCAATAAATCAAATGACAATATTTCATGGTAAAATTGATATTTGTCGAAAAAACACAAACTTACCATGCGCTTATCAAATTGATCTTGACGGATTTTTATTCTGTGTACCTATAGGTATGGTCGGCACAGATTTCTTTGACTTAGCAAGTACAGAATATATACGACCGCATCCTTGTTCTTAATCAGATCACGCAAGACTGCCATGATAAACTTAATAAGAACTGCTGGAGAGTTTGTTATACCGAATGGTACAAATAGGAACTCATACTGACCACCAAGCGTTACGAACGATGTGACTCTGGCGAAACAGGCACATGAAGGAAAGCATTGGTTAAGTCTAGCGTAGTACAAAACCTGTCCTCCCTATAGCTTTTCGATCACGCAATCCATTTGAGCTGTCGGGAAGTTATTTCGAACAATCTTTTCGTTTAACTTACGATATTTGCAATACAAGCTCTTCTTTCCGTTCTTCTTATCTACAATAACCACTGGCGAAGCGAACTCGGATGTACTAGGCTTGATAATTCCTTGTACTAGCCATTCTTGAACCTGATCATCTATAATTTTCTGATCATAACAAGCCAAACGTCTCGGATGTTGGAAAACAGGCAACTCATCTGTCAACAGGATCTTCATCTCAACTGGGAAGTGCGATTTCTTTTGGGCTTATAATTGTCGATCAATGACACCACTTCTGAAGCTACTTCCTGACTCAGATGCTCCAAGTCTAACTGTCGTTGACTCGTTTGTGCTGATCATGCACAGACTTTTGAAATCACTAATTAGCTGCACACAAGAATTTTGTCTTTCCTGGTTATGGTCTAATCCTGTCGATTGTCATTTTCTGACACAATGAACTCATGGCGAAAATATCGTGCCTGACTTGGTTACCATGATTTCAACTCTGTCTAAGATTGTTGTGCATAAGATTGAGTCAAATTTCATATCGTCATCTGGTATAACATGAAACTCGATCGACATGTCTATTCTGTCAATAACAGCATCTGTTATGAAGCTTCCGAATGTTAGAACTTGACTTTTACCGATACCTGTCAAAACTCTCTGGCGACCCATTAGACTGCCAAATCCTACGCCTAGTTTCAAAAACACACGTTTCAAGCTCGACGAAATGGTTGAAAGACATTGGTAGCTCTCTCTGTTCTAACCTGTGCTTCTGCCTTACACTGCACTGCTCGGTGTCCTGGTTGATCGCATTTGAAACATTTCTCCCTCACAGGACATGTGCGACGAATCTCCGCACCGAAAACATTTTTTAACTGAAACAGCTACCTCTGCTCTATTTGTGTCATGAACAACTTTGCTCGCTGTAGGCTAAATTTGTTTACTGGTTTGGATGAACCACAATATTTTTGGTAAGCGTCGATTTGTAGCTTCAGATCCTTGAGGTTTCTGGCCTGATATAGCATTTCTTTATTTTATCTAGCATCTGGAATACCCTCTAGGAAATACTCGATCAAGCTCTCTTCTTCCAAACAAATGGGTTTTGCAATTTCCATAAGCAATTCGTGCAAGGATTCCTCTTTATGCTGCTGTCGTTATCCCAACCTGCGGTGAACTTTTGCTGACGATAACTTGATACCAAACTCTTGCAAAAATGCTGACTTCAGCCAGTCTTTGATTCCCAGACCTTGATGCCAACCTGCTGTGGTGGTGGTTATAGTTGTTTCTGTGGACGACACTGATACACAATCTTCACCATTATATTCCGTTTCCGACTCACCTTCGTTATTTCGACCATAGTAGGACCATAACCTGCCTTGCAGTTCTGCTTTCAATCCAGTTGTACCCAATTGCAACTCCGAAAACTTCCGGCCTTCCAGTTCTGCTTTCAATACAGTTGTATCCAATTGCAACTCTCTCCATTTTGCAACTTAGTCCTGTTTTAGATAGTCCTCTAGATAATTAAGTTTAAACAATGTTGTTAACCACCCTGACTTTGAACTGCTTGATTTCAGTGTTACCCCACTACCTTACAAACAACTTGAAATAAACTTTTCGGCAACACTCGGAAATAGTTCAGACACTCGCTCAATGATGTCGCTATTGTCCTCGTCAATTTTCTTGTTCACGTTTGCTCCACTTTTGTAGCGTCGCACATACAATGAAGACTTCAAAACTCAATTGGAACGTTCTGGATGTCATCGCCTGCTGCCAAGATTTGTGCACCAGCCTTCCGCTTCTACAATTTTGCACGCACGCTTCAATTACCACACTAGACCCAGTGTCTTGCTCCCTGTCTCTAATGCTTCCAGCATACCGTGATACTTGCCCTAGCTCACCAGCCATAATCCGCTGTCTCTTAATTCTTTGAGCACTTCGTCCATGGTTTTTCAAAATCTTGCCTTTACAAAAGCCACCGAAATTGTCTGCTTCAACTTCGATCTCTTTGTCACACTCCAGCCAAATTTCTTATCACGATCTTTTCCAGTTCCGTTTGCGGTATTTCAACAGCTCTTCGCTTTCACGTGTTATTTTGTTGTCAAATTTAAGGTTCAGTCGAATGGTAGGATATATCATGGTTGAGCCCAAAAAATTGCAGGGTCTTCTTTTATTATATATTAATAGTATGATGAAATGCTTTATTCACTGGCTTAACTTTAGATTTTACAAAATACTTGCGTTTTATTCAACTGTACTTAGCGAGATTCTGGCAGCGAGTCATTATGGCGAGGCGTTGCCTATTTTCACTCACTCAACTGAGTGACGAGTACAACTTAGGAGTATCGAGTAATATTTAAAAATATCGAGTACAGAAAGGGAAAGATGTAAGCTCAGAAGGTGAGACCTCTTCTAAGGGTCTTTGTCGCTCCACTACCACATCCCACATATATATAAAAATAGTTACTTTGGATAGGATTAATTCATAGTCTTAACTAGGAATGTATTAACATTGCCCAAAAACATGTTCTTGTCTAGACGAGAGATAACAATGAACCGTTAATATAATGATCGCTTTTTGAGTTTTATTAGAATGAATGAGTGGTGAAAAATCTAGACGGAAGGTCTCAATATATAATTTCTGTAAATCATCTACAGCTATGGTTAGGTGGATCATGGTCTAAGGTTCTTTCTAATACTTGGGTAGTGATCATGTTGCACTGATATATATATATAGGTATGCAAAATAAAAAACAATAAAAACTTCAAAATTATATATAGAAACCTAATCAGATGGAAGTACCTATCCTTTTTAAAATAACATTATTATATTCAATATTATACTGTATCACATCACGAATGATTCTAACAGTAACGAAAGATGGTGGTTGTAGCTTCACGTGTAGCAGGAGCTGGTTCCGGCTCTTGTTTCGTCGATAAAGGGAGTGGGCTTCCGATTGTTTTAAATCGTGCAGTGCTACCTGCTCGCATATGTATATACATTCATATTTAGAATATAAGGGTGTTCAGTCAATCAAAATATAGAACAACTAATGTAACCGATTACGCTTACGAGATTTTCTTAAGGCATAATAAATTCTTTGATTACACAAGAATTTTGATATTTTTACTTTATTATCATAATTTTATATTTTTATTAATTAGCTGATAGAAATTGTATTTTAATTAAAAATATGAATTAGTTGATAAGATGAAATTGTGTGTGTGTTGCTTTCTCGGAATCATAAATTAAATCCAGATTTTGCAGGTTTGGGCCTGCCCACTTGCTTACTTTTAATAACGGGTGCGCTGTGTTGCTTGTGTGTATGTATGTCAGGTGTTTTTTTAATAGTGGTTTAAGGAAGTGGTTAAGAAGTATTACTTTGCCGGGGGGAATGCCCTTAGGGCTCTCTAGGATTCTACCCTATTGGAATTCCGCAGTCTTTCTGCGATGCGCATATTTTTAGGTTCTATTGTGGCCATGCTGTATTCAGCCAGACCAATTTACTTCTGATTCAAGCATAATTTCCACAAGGTTACAAGCGTCGTACAAGACATTCCACAACAAAGAGCCTCGATGACCCTGTGAGTCAATTGCCCTGATTCAGTTTCGTACAGGAGCTGGCGACCTTCGAAATTGCTCGCTATTACTCGCTGTATATAACTTTTTATAGGTGTGTGCGAAGCGGGAGGGGAGGTAGGCTGCTCGCACCTTCTCACTAACTTGGGGCGATATTCATAATCGTGGCTGCCCGCACTATATTGTCGAACTTTAGTGATGCAGCCAGAGACTCGTCACCAGATTAGGGGAAGCGGGGTGAGCGATACTCAAGATCTTGGCTGACCGTACACTATTGTCGAATTGTAAAGATGAAGCCTGAGACTCGTTGCCAGATTATTCCGCCGATATGTTGCTGCTCAGGTTATTAACGGCCGCTGGTGAGCTGGATGTTAGGCAGCAGTTTTTTTACGGTGGAAAGTTGACTTTCTTTCACTACCTGCTGGCCTAGAGACTCAGACAAGTTTTTATGATAATAATCAAATAACGATAGATTGCCGGAGTAGTGCTCATAAGCAGTGTGCTCTTTATTGTATGAATCGTGAAACAGAACTGAATATAAAATCTTGACTTAAAGCTAACAGAACTCATAGCGGCCATGCAAAAGTGCAGTGTTAGCAGGGTGCCGGCTATGCACGGGCATCCGGTCAAATAATGTGTCAGCGATTTGGCCGGTGCATGGTCTTCGGACAGTCTGTCACTGACTCCCCCCTCATGATTTCGGCAGTCACCTCCCTCAGCTAGATCGTAGAATAGGTTAAGCCAACGCTGATCAACGCGCTTCATCATCAGCTCCCGCTGCTAGCAATATCTGATACAATTGATAATCGTCGACATCCTCATTGAATCACTCAATCGGTGAAGGTATGGGAGACCAAGTATTTGGTGTTCCATGGTGATGTTCAGTGAGGGCGAGTTGGCTACACCTGGGAGCCCTTTTTTGGGCCGTGCCATGGTTGACATATCGGGTTTCATTAACAGTGGCACTTTCAACGAAGGTGATAAGGTGTGTGCCTCGTATGTGGACGTAAGTGCCAATGTCCACCTTCACGCGAGCCGGGTGATCGTTTATAATTATGATCCCTTCATCCACGCAGGTAACGGGATGCAAATCGCTATGTTATATGACGCAATGTGCTGTGCCTCCAGCGTGGAGCTCCTGAGCGCAAGCTCTTCTTAGCGCCAGTTGGCAAAATGTGGCTCCCGGTGTTACGGAGCATTTCTCGACCGTGTGGATTTCTGCATTGCAATCTGCAACGACCTTGTCATCCAGCATGAGTATTGTGTCATGGGAAAAACTGTGATTTTGGTACATTTAATTTTGGGAAATTTAATTATAAAATTTAATTATAAATGTATATATTATTATGTAAGATTTTAACGGCCGAAACGGACAAGACGTTCGTTTTGTGTTTATTTATTTACAAAACTTAGCCTAACAATTGTGTCAAAACATTTTAATAGATCTCCTCGTAAACTGGTATGTGTTTATAGTTATTTTAACATTTCTATTAGATTTGTTTAATCTCTTAGCTTTGTTACTGTAACTTACGCTCTCTAAACTTGTTAGAACTCTTTTACTCCCTCTCAATCTCTCCCGCTCTATTTTATAACTCTATTTTACACTCTCTATAAACCTGCTGATTTTCTGGCAGACTTTTTCAGTGCTAATTCTGTAACTCTCTCCCTCTCTCTCTTGCTTAAGTTGTATTATATCTGTTCGTGCTTAAAGTTGTTAGTGTCGCACAAGCCAAGCTCAGTTGATTGGTGTTGGTTGGTGTGCTGATCGCCGTTACCTATAGCATAACATCCGAAAGAATTCTCATTCATATCCCAAATGAAATTGAATTTCTAAGTGTGAAAGTTTCCTTGCAATCTTTATCTGTATTTGTTTCGTGCTCCTATATTCCTCCTTGTCTGATCTAGTAGTTTATGAGCACCATCTGCCTGCAATAAAATCTGTTTTATCCCTTCTTTCTAATAGAGACCTTTAGATTTTTTTTTAGGTAACTTTAATCTACCTGATATTTCTTGGTCTCCTCCTAGTGACTCATTTGTCGCTATGCCTTTATCCGCCCATGATTTTGTGGATGGCCTTTTGGACTTGTCGTTACAGCAAGTAAGCTTTATACGAAATTCCTTAAATAGACAATTAGACCTTGTGTTTGTTTCAGACACATCTGAAATCACAATACGTAAAATGGACGCTATTGTTGTACCTATATCATCCAAATATGGAATTGACAATTTGCCTCCCCTGCTCTCTCTCCTTTAGTTTCTCTAACTAAAATAAAATGTTTTCGTAAATGTGACTATAATAAACTTAACGATATGATTTCCCATTATAATTGGACAGACTTGTACAATTTTACAGAAATTGAAAGTGCCACTGAACTATTCTATACAGTGATAAATACTTTTTTTAATGAATGCGTACCTGATAGGCTTCTTTCAAACCTAAACAGGCCTCCTTGGTTTACCAATGCGCTTCAAAGACTAAAAACCCTAAATCAAACTCTTATAAAAAGTATAAAAAAAATCGGGTAGACCAGGACCAGATTTTTCGAAATATTTGGTGGCTCGGACGGATTTTAATGTTCTCAACAGGCATTGCCATTCTATGTGTCTAAGTCGATGTAAATTTGAATTTTCAAGCGATCCGAAACAGTTTTACAACTTTGTTAATGCTAAGCGTAAGACATCGGCATTGCCTTCTTCGGTACGTCTAAACTCAATGGAGGCATCGACAGATTCGGAAATTGCTGATTTATTTGCTGAGTTTTTCCAAACTACTTATAGTTCGACAGCTTGGTCAAATTCTAACTACCCTAATCCCTTAAATAGGGAAAATTGTACTTTTTCCCCTGTAATCACCGAAATCTCTCTCGTAAGAGATTTAGCAACAACAACGCCAGCTTGTTCTCCAGGTCCAGATGGACTTCCTGGATGTGTGCTTAAGTTTTGTGCGTCAACCATTTGTAAACCGATTCTTAAACTTTTTAATTTGTCTATTTCATCATCAGTTTTCTCTTCTATCTGGAAGGACCATTTTATTATTCCATAAAAAAGGTGCGAAAGCAGATGCCCAAAATTATAGAGGTATTTTTATATTGTCAGCAATTCCTTAAGCATTTGAAAGTAGTATCACTTCTCATTTGCAACATTTAGTTTCCTCGCTTATATCACCGTGTCAGCATGGTTTTGTTAAGCGAAGATCGACCATCACCAACCTTCTTGAATTGTCATCTATTGAAATAAATGGGTTTAAGAAAAAAATGCAGACTGATATTGTATATACAGATTTTAGTAAGGCCTTTGACTCCGTTAACCACTCACTTCTTATATTTCAATAAGATCAGCTTGGTTTTCCTGGTAATCTATTATCTTGGATTTCATGTTACTTGAATGGTAGAACTCAGAGGGTTATATTCAAGAATGTTGTTTCAAAATTGATCTACGTGACATCTGGAGTGCCTCAGGTTAGTCATTTGGGCCCTTTGCTGTTTACTTTGTTTATTAACGATCATCCCTCAATCATAACACATTTTCGTGTACTAATGCACGCTGATGATGTTAAGCTTTGTTTATCATATAATGATATAGCGTCGGAATTTCAGATTGATTGTTTTCATGGATATGTAATTACAACATTTTTAGTTTAAACTGCTTTAAATGCAACGTTATGACTTTTTATTGGGGTACTCCTACGTTTATCAGTTACTTTTTTAAAAATACGCCACTTGACCGTGTATATTCATTTAACGATTTAGGTGTTCTTCTGGACCCTAAACTTAACTTGGACTGCCACATTATATCCATTGTTAACAAAGCCATGAGTGTTCTTGGGTTTATAAAGCGTTGGTCAAAAGAATTTGATGACCCTTTTTTTTTAATAAAAATTTGTCTGTCCTATTGTGGAATATTGTTCGTCGGTTTGGAGTCCACAATATCAAGTGCACATCAACCGTATTGAGTCGGTACAAAAAAAATTTTTCTTATTGGCCCTGCGTATTTTGAACTGGGATCAAAACGTAAGGCTACCTTCCTACCAGAGTGGATTACAATTGCTTAAATAACTTACACTTGCAAATTGTAGAGCAATGCTTGGTACTATTTTTCTACAAAATCTTATAAGAGGTGACATTGATTCTGCAGGTCTTTTAAACCGCCTAACATTCAATGTTCCTGTTAGACTAACACGAAATTTGTATCCTCTAAATTTGCCACGATGTACATCAAATTTTTGTCTGCACGAATCCTTTCTTTCTATGTTCTATGTGCTTTTTATTTTTCATTTGTGACCCGTCTCTATTTGTTTTTGTATCTTCCTCGCAAACATGCATTTTTCGCCCAAATCGATAATAGGGCTCCGCGCGTAACAAGCACATGCTTGGTGTTGTTGGGCCACTTGTTTGTACTGTTCAAAGTGCATCAAGGTCCATAAAAAAAATAATTCTATCGTGATCATCCTATTTCAAGCAAGCAATGTCTCGTATAGGTGATTTTTTAACTGTTTTAAGAATTTGGTTGACTGTTACTGTGAGTTTATTAATCTGATCTTGAAGTCTTTTGTTGATTTCTATTTGTCTATTACGCGCTTAATGAGTCGAGAAGGTCTCTGAGGTGAGCGGTATCTGCACTCATTAGCTTTTTCATGTGTGATAGGGAACATTTCACTCATTTTTTGCGTTTCATCGATTACGCGTCTATTCTCGGAAAGATTCACGGAGTGTCTTACGAATGCGAATTCTTCCCACACCAGGATCAATGATGGGATTATACTTCGTCTGGGAGTAGTCGGTTATGTGGGTCGACGCTGTAGCCGGAAAAAATTAAGAGGACGATTCTTAACCTGTGAAATGAATTCAAAGCTAAATTAGTATACACTTAAAAAATATTTTATGAGCTTTGCCAATAACTATTAAAAATTTATGCCAAGTGGCTAAAATAAAAAATTAAGGATTTGCGCCAAGTGGCTAAAATAAAGTCAAAGACATTATTTCAGGCTGTCCTTGTGGTCCACCCTCTCCTTAATGATGACTGTGGTCCCCAGGACTTTGTCGCCAACTTTGAACACCCTTTTTTTACAAGAAAGCATTTCTCCTAGTTCTTAGTTTATCTTGGGCCTGCTATATTTTGTCCTGTATTTCGGTTGCGTTACAATCGACGTGGCTGGCCTCTTGTCTATGACCGAATGGATAGTCTTGTTGTATTTGGCAGTGGCCAACAAAATTAGCTCCACGGTGCCGCTGATTCCTTTGTCGAATTTAAGGCATCTGGCAAGCTCTGCCAGAGTGCTGTAAAAGCGTTCTACTGTCCGTTGGAGACACTGTGAACGGGAGGTGCATTTGAGATGCTAAATTGTGTGCGAGTTCAATGACGGCTCATTGTCGCAATATATGACTCTAGCTTTGGGGAAGACATTCAGTAGTTGTAACAGAGCCGGTTAAAGATCCTCTAAAGTACTAGAGATAATTGGGTGAAATACGAATAGTCACAATACATAAAGTAAAACTAATTATTTGCTAAGTAGGATAGTGTTAATAGTTTAAGGATAGGCAACGAGTCGATAGTATATATTAGGTGATATAGTCTATTATAGTCATTGCAGAGTACTCTAAAAGGTTCATGCATTTGTGAACATCGCCTAATTTAGAATATAATCATCTGCCCTACAATAGTGTTGAATAGTCCCTTTTGGCAGTGTTACCGGACTTTGTAATTGTAGAATAGTCAAGAAAGAGTCTTACTAAAGAGAAGAACGTGTACAGAGCGCTTAAAGTTACCATTTTGATATGTAATAATATATTCAACCTAATTATCCAAAATAAAACCTACACCACTCATAAAGCCAACCCTTCTCAGTTCGGAAGTGGGATAAAAGTGGTTGGATATGTGTGAAGCGGAAGTTTTGTGCCAAGAACTCTAAGAAGAGCAGCAAGAATTGTCAGCGTGGAAAGTTTGCAAAAAAAAAATCCCTGGGATTGCCAAAATGCCGATTGAACTTTCGTTTTTGCTGCAGAGTAACTGATATTGGAGCAGCCGAGAAAAATGGTATTAATCTGTTACTCTAAGAAATCTACATACTTGTTTGACAGAGCGAGGCACATGAAAACTACTGATGGCTGAAATCATCTCTGGATCTGTTGCTATGGTGCCATTACGGATTATATGTCCTAGACATTTAATCTCTGTTCGGCAAAGCTTGGACGTTTATAGTCAAGTTAGCTTTGGTTAACTCGACATTCGTTACTTTCCTGCTGTTTATGCAAAGGAAAACTAAAATTTTTTAATTAGTTCTGAATTTTGAATTAAATTTTATCAAAATCGGACGACTGTATCATATAGCTGCCATAGGAACGATCGAAAAATTAGTGGTAAAATAATATGAAAAAATTATATCTTTGGTGTTTTCCAACATATAACCTTCTGAACTTGAAAATAACATTTTTTATATTTTTAAGAACTTTGAACTCAATTTAATGAAAATCGGACAACTCCAACATATAGAAGATAAAAAAATGGTCTTAAAATAAGAATGAAATCTTTTTTTTATATCACTGAAGTCAGCAACAATATTTAAAAATGTTACATGGTGTTACTGAAGTTTATTATTTCTTATAACTGCAAGGGTATACAAACGTCATCTTGCCAAAGTTAACTTGCTTTCTGTTTTTTTTTTTGCAGTATATTTTTGCCAAAAAAAGTACAAGTATAGCTTTTTTTTTCTTTTTGGTTTTTGTTTATTTATTTATAAAATTGTCTTATTTTTTACAGGACATGAATCTTAAATAAACGTTACTTCTAGGCTCCTTCATAACATTTGCGATTTCCTGTCTTGCCTGCAGTCCTTTAGTGAAGCTTCCGGGTGAAGCGGTTCATGCGTCTGCCCGCATTCCTTGACGCCTTTTGAAGCTGGGCGATGTGACTTTGGCACCGCGCCAGTTGTCGGTGGACCTGCCGCAACTGGCATTGATCCTCCTGTACCGTCTATGTCTTTGGCTTCCTCTTGTTTGAGGGCCTGGTACATTTGTATCCAGCATTGCAGGATACCCTCTTCTTCAAGCTGCATGCTCCGGTTCAAGCCGTTCATCCACTCGATCAGGAGTGCCAGATGTTTCATGCACGCACCGCGCCTGTAGCTTGCGGAGCCGACAGGCGTCGCTGGTAGCTTGTTGGAGGGTTGCTTGAGAGTGCATCGTATCTGATACCATTTCGGTCTCTGGTTAGGGTTTTTATAGCAGCGGTTGGCTAGTCTGACGACGTGTTTTATTCATCATGTGATCGGGAGCTAATACTCTTTTGTGCAATCCTGCAGTTTTGTCTTATCGTTTTGTTTGTGTCGTCGAATTACACCCATGTGTTTTAAGTGACAAACAGATCTTTTGCTTGAAAAACTCCGTCACTTTTTTCCGCTGCATTGCCGAGCTCATATAGAGCTTTGCCCCTAAGTTGGAGTACAATATAACGAATGCAGTTTGGGCCAAGCTTGGCACTATATCCGACAGTTTTATTACTCTGTTTATAGTTTTTCCTGAAGACAACTTGTCCTACGGAAAATTCTACTATCTTGCTGTGGGTATTATATGCCCTTGTCGCGCATTTATTAGTTCGGTTGAGTCCATGGGTCACTTTTTGGCGTATGAGTTCCATCTTGTCTGGGAGGTTTATTTGGCAGTCTCCTGCCGGTATACCACCTAGCTTCCGTAACACCGGATAGGCTGTTCCATGGGTAACCATACGCGCTCTGAACATGGCGTAACAAGAATCCATGCCTATTGACTCGTGTTGGCCATTCGTGTTGACATTCTATTCGACTTAATTGCGTATCCCAATTCCTCTGATCCGTTGCAATTGTTGCAATTGTCGTAAAATTTGGAGTACAGATCGGTTTACTCTCTCAGCCGCGTTTGCTTGTGGGGAGTAAAGACCAGTTTTAACGTGTCGAATACCATAGCGGGTAATTTGCTCACCAAATATTTGGGACGCAAACCGTTTGCCATTGTCAGAGTGTATGAAATCAGGGACCCCGTACTGGTGGAAAATTTTTGTCTCGAGGAATTTGACGACTCTGTAGCGACTGCATGTCTCATCAGCTGCGTCCAGACAAATGTTTTTATGCTTTTCGAATGTCATTTCATTATATTGAATTGTCTTAATAGAGTTACCAAATATTGTTAAATTCTCTACTTTATTTTTATCAGATTTAATGAAAATGATTTGTTTTTTGAAATGATTTATTGGTTTTTCTGTTAAATGAATAAGATTGCTATTGTCTTCGTCTGCACTATGTTGAGTAACTTCGCTATGATGATTTTCTTCAATTTTAATAATAATAATAATAATGCATCAGCAACTGAATTTTCCTTCCCTTTAATATAGTCGATTTTAGATTAAATCTAATAGGTTGATCGTCACTAGCAATGAGAAAATGTCGTCCTAGTAAATAATGTCGAAAAGTTTTATTGGCCCTAACTATGGCGAGTAACTCCCTTTCGATAGCACTCTAATTTAATTCGTTTTCGTTGAGTGTTCTGCTAATAAAGGATATAGGATGGCCACGGCTCCAAGGGCTAAATTACTGGCATCTGTGGTTAAATAGAATTTTTTTTCGAAATGGGGTAATTGAAGAATTGGTTCTCAATAATTAAAGCTTTAAATTTTTTGAATGCTTCTATGTAGTCGAGATTTTGTGTATCTATCTTTGCTCCTTTTTTTAACATCTGATCATGGGTTTGGCTATTTTTGCGTAGTTTGGGATAAATTTACGATAATAGCCGGTTAATCCAATGAATGCTCGGATCTCTTTTACTTTTGATGGAATTGGATATGAAACTATGGATTTAACTTAAGGGGGTTTGGCTTTATGCCATTAGGGGTTATGATGTGACCAAGAAAGATAGCTTCTTTTTTTAAGAATTCACATTTGTCTAACTGCAATTTTAAATTAGCTTCTGCAAATTTGGAAAAAACTAGTTGTAATGAATTTAAATGTTCGGTAAGGGACGTAGAAAAAATTATAATATCAAATAAATACACTAAACAGTGTTTGTTAAGTAACGGTCGAAGGATAATATTCATGCACCTTTGAAAAGTAGCGGGTTTCTAAGACCAAATGGCATTCGGAGGTATTCATAATGACCGCTTTTGCTGGAGAATGTAGTTTTAGATATTGATTCTGGGTACATTTCTATTTAATGAAATCCCTTTGCTAAATCAATAGTAGTAAAATATTCGAATTTTCCTAGTTTACCGAGGATTTCGTCCATGTTCGGTATTGGATATCTGTCGGGGATGGTTATTTCATTGAGTTTCCTATAATCAGTTACTACTCTATGTTTAATTTTACCAGAAGCATCAGTTTTTTTTGGTACTACATAGGTAGGACTATTGTATGGTGAATTACTTTCTCTAATTTATCCCTGATTAAGCATTTCTTGCACTTAGTTTTCGACTTCAATTTAGTGTGCTTGAGCAAGTGGGTACTGTTTTGAATAAATTGGGGAATTATGTGTTGTATTTAGTAAGTGTTTAATGGTGTTTGTAAATGTTGGATTGTCTCCTTCTTCATATTAAAGATTTTTGAATTTATTTAATAAACCTTTTAACCTTTTAGTTTCCTCTTGATTTAGGTGATCTAATCTAAATTAATATTGTGCATTTTTTAACAATTTTCTGCAAATCAGTATATCGTAATTATTAAAAAACTGTGTATATAAAATGGTTCATTTGTTTTAAAAATACTATTGCTGGGTAACATTATCAAATTGTTTAACGTAATAGGACCTTTTGATGTTAAAACTTCACATCTAGTATTTTGTATAGGAAGATGAAATATATTCTTATTGTGCATATTTATTGTGGATCCTGTGTCTATAAGGCATTTGTATGTGCAATCTTTGTATGCTATTTCTGTGTAATGGTGTTGTCCGGGGCTGTCAACCGAAAATTTTCGTTTGGCTCTGAGCTATTTTGATTTTGATCATTTGTATTTTGGATGGGTTGTACCTGTTGTTGCTCTTCATTAATCAACATAGTATTGATTGTAATACTGTTGTTCATAATAATTGGGTTGTAATTCTTCGTATTCGTGCACGTCTTAAAATCTCAATTCGTCAATAGACATTTTAGTTTGCTCACTGTCCGATGGTCTTAGTCGCTTGGTAACCGGGAAGTTATTGTTTTTAGATATGGAGGGTTGTTGTTATTGAGGGCATGTATTTCCTTTAAAATGTGCTGTTTGAGGAGTTTGAATTTTATTAGAATGTTCTGGGAAAGGATTTTTATGAGTTATTGGTTGGGATTGAATTGATTTGGTACGTGCCGCATAGCTTGGTTGTAAGGAATCTGTTGTGTATAGGTGGGTCTAAATGATTGCATGTATTGATTATAATTAGGTTGGAATGGTTGGAAATATTGTGGGTAACTTGGTTGATATGGGATTTGGGTATTTGTATTAAATTTGTGTGATTTCGAATTCTGACTAGGGTTTGCATATTTATTATGGTTTTCTGTATTTTTATTCAATTAAAAATTAATATGTTTTTCATATATTCCCTCAATTTGTGCAATAGTAATTAATGATCTTAAGTCTGCAATATCATGATGAGCCACAATAGTAAATAATTGTAATGGTAATTTTCTAATCAGTATTTTAATGGAATCTTTAATCGCCTGCACATAAATAAGAAAATCTGATTGGTTATTTTCAATTTTGAAAATTAGTAGTTGACGTCGTCTTTCCGCTTCTTCGCAGAATGCTCTCAGATTTCCCTTATAAGGTGTCTCCCTGAAGTTCTCCGGTAGTTTGTAATTCGGTGTCTGCGGCTTAAGTTCTGCAATTAGTCTCGATCTAAGGATAGGCCAATCTTCTTTGGCAGTGGCCAACAAAATTAGCTCCACGGTGCCGCTGATGCCTTTGTCGAATTTAAGGCATCTGGCAAGCTCTGCCAGAGTGCTGTAAAAGTGTTCTACTTGTCCGTTGGAGACGCTGTGAAGGGGAGTTGCATTTGAGATGCTAAATTGTGTGCGAGTTCAATGACGGCTCATTGTCGCAATATATGACTCTAGCTTTGGGGAAGACATTCAGTAGTTGTAACAGAGCCGGTTAAAGATTCTCTAAAGTACTAGAGATAATTGGGTGAAATACGAATAGTCACAATACATAAAGTAAAACTAATTATTTGCTAGGTAGGATAGTCAACGAGGCGATAGTATATATTAGGTGATATAGTCTATTATGGTCATTGCAGAGTACTCTAAAAGGTTCATGCATTTGTGAACATCGCCTAATTTAGAATATAATCATCTGCTCTACAATAGTGTTGAATAGTCCCTTTTGGCAGTGTTACCAGACTTTGTAATTATAGAATAGTCAAGAAAGAGTCTTACTAAAGAGAAGAACGTGTACAGAGCGCTTAAAGTTACCATTTTGATATGTAATAATATATTCAACCTAATTATCCAAAATAAAACCTACACCACTCATAAAGCCAACCCTTCTCAGTTCAAAAGTGGGATAAAAGTGGTTGGATATGTGCAAAGCGGAAGTGTTGTGCCAAGAACTCTAAGAAGAGCAGCAAGAATTGTAAGCGTGGAAAGTTTGAAAAAAACGTATAGGCATTTACAAATTTACTAGAGCAAATAATATTATATCTGTAAGCCTTGACATTGTAAGAGGAGAATTAGTTGAACCAAATGGCATAAAAGAGAACTCGTAAAGGAACACCAGGAACATCAAACGCTGTCTCGTCGCGCGAGTTTGGATCCAACGGAATTTGCTAGAATGCATCTTTCGGCCTACTTAAAATATCAGCCATGCCTTAAGCATGGAATAGGCATATTTGACTGTGACATTCGTTACTTTCCTGCTGTTTATGCAAAGGAAAACTAAAATTTTTTAATTAGTTTTGAATTTTGCATTAAATTTTATCAAAATCGGACGACTGTATCATATAGCTGCCATATATAGCTTAAAATAAGAATGAAATCTTTTTTTTATATCACTGAAGTTACTGAATACTTAAAAATGTTACATGGTGTTACTAAAGTTGATTATTTCTTATAACTGCAAGGGTATACAAACGTCATTTTGCCAAAGTTAACTTGCTTTCTGTTTTTTTTTCAGTATATTATTTGCCAAAAAGAGTACAAGTATAGCTTTTTTTTCTTTTTGGTTTTTGTTTATTTATTTATAAAATTGTCTTATTTTTTACAAGACATGAATCTTAAATAATCGTTACTTCTAGGCTCCTTCATAACATTTGCGATTTCCTGTCTTGCCTGGAGTCCTTTTGTGAATCTTCCGGGCGAAGCGGTTCATGCGTCTGCCCGCATTCCTTGACGCCTTTTGAAGCTGGGCGATGTGACTCTGGCACCGCGTTGTCGGTGGACCTGCCGCAACTGGCATTGATCCTCCTGTAGCGTCTGTGTCTTTGGCTTCCTCTTGTTTGAGGGCCTGGTACATTTGTATCCAGCATTGCAGGATACCCTCTTCTTCAAGCTGCATGCTCCGGTTCAAGCCGTTCATCCACTCGATCAGGAGTGCCAGATGTTTCATGCACGCACCGCGCCTGTAGCTTGCGGTGCCGACAGGCGTCGCGGGTAGCTTGTTGGAGGGTTGCTTGAGGGTGCATCGTATCTGATACCATTTCGGTCTCTGGTTAGGGTTTTTATAGCAGCGGTTGGCTAGTCTGACGACGTGTTTTATTCATCATGTGATCGGGAGCTAATACTCTTTTGTGCAATCCTGCAGTTTTGGGCTTATCGTTTTGTTTGTGTCGTCGAATTACACCCATGTGTTTTAAATGACATATAGATCTTTGGCTTGATAAACTCCGGCACTTTTTTCCGCTGCATTGCCGAGCTCATATAGAGCTTTGCCCCTAAGTTGGAGTACAATACAACGAATGCAGTTTGGGCCAAGCTTGGCACTATATCCGACAGTTTTATTACTCTGTTTATAGTTTTTCCTGAAGACAACTTGTCCTACGGAAAATTCTACTATCTTGCTGTGGGTATTATATGCCCTTGTCGCGCATTTATTAGTTCGGTTGAGTCCCTGGGTCACTTTTTGGCGTATGAGTTCCATCTTGTCTGGGAGGTTTATTTGGCAGTTTCCTGCCGGTATACCACCTAGCTTCCGTAACACCGGATAGGCTGTTCCATGGGTAACCATACGCGCTCCGAACATGGCGTAACAAGGATCCATGCCTATTGACTCGTGTTGACCATTCGTGTTGACACTCTATTCGACTTAATTGCGTATCCCAATTCCTCTGATCCGTTGCAATTATTGCAATTGTCGTAAAATTTGGAGTACAGATCGGTTTACTCTCTCAGCCGCGTTTGCTTGTGGGGAATAAAGACCAGTTTTAACGTGTCGAATACCATAGCGGGTAATTTGCTCACCAAATATTTGGGACGCAAACCGTTTGCCATTGTCAGAGTGTATGAAATCAGGGACCCTGTACTGGTGGAAAATTTTTGTCTCGAGGAATTTGACGACTCTGTAGCGACTGCATGTCTCATCGGCTGCGTCCAGACAAATGTTTTTATGAATAAAATAATCAAGTAAAATCTGTTTGGCTTTTTCAAATGTCATTTCATTATATTGAATTGTGGTAATAGAGTTACCAAATATTGTTGAATTCTGTACTTTATTTTTATCAGATTTAATGAAAATTATTTGTTTTTTGAAATGATTTATTGGTTTTTCTGTTAAATGATTAAGATTGCTATTGTCTTCGTCTGCACTATGTTGAGTAACTTCGCTATGATGATTTTCTTCAATTTTAATAATAATAATAATAATGCATCAGCAACTGAATTTTCCTTCCCTTTAATATAGTGGATTTTAAATTAAATCTAATAGTTTAGCACTCTAATTTAATTTGTTTTCATTGAGTGTTCTGCTAATAAAGGATATAGGATGGCCACGCCTCCAAGGGCTAAATTGCTGGCATCTGTGGTGAAATAGAATTTTTTTTCGAAATCGGGTAATTGAAGCCTGTTAATCCAATATGCTCGGATCTCTTTTAGTTTTGTTGGAATTGGATATGAAACTATGGATTTAACTTAAGGGGGTTTGGCTTTATGCCATTAGGGGTTATGATGTCATCAAGAAAGATAGCTTCTTTTTTTAAGAATTCACATTTGTCTAACTGCAATTTTAAATTAGCATCTGCAAGTTTGGAAAAAACTAGTTGTAATGAATTTAAATGTTCGGTAAGGGACGTGGAAAAAATTATAATATCATCTAAATACACTAACCAGTGTTTGTTAAGTAACGGTCGAAGGATAATATTCATGCACCTTTGAAAAGTAGCGGGTGCATTTCTAAGACCAAATGGCATTCGGAGGTATTCATAATGACCGCTTTTGCTGGAGAATGCAGTTTTAGATATGGATTCTGGGTACATTTCTATTTGATGAAATTCCTTTGCTAAATCAATAGTTGTAAAATATTCGAATTTTTCTAGTTTACCGAGGATTTCGTCCATGTTCGGTATTGGATATCTGTCGGGGATGGTTATTTTATTGAGTTTCCTATAATCAGTTACTACTCTATGTTTAATTTTACCAGAAGCATCAGTTTTTTTTGGTACTACTTAGGTAGGACTATTGTATGGTGAATTACTTTCTCTAATTTATCCCTGATTAAGTATTTCTTGCACTTAGTTTTCGACTTCAATTTCGTGTGCTTGAGCAAGTGGGTACTGTTTTGAATAAATTGGGGAATTATGTGTTGTATTTAGTAAGTGTTTAATGGTGTTTGTAAATGTTGGATTGTCTCCTTCTTCATATTAAAGATTTTTAAATTTATTTAATAAACCTTTTAACCTTGTAGTTTCCTCCTAATTTAGGTGATCTAATCGAAATTATACTATTTTTATAATTAATATTGTGCATTTTTTAACAATTTTCTGCAAAGCAGTATATCGTAAGTATTAAAAAACTGTATATATAAAATGGTTCATTTGTTTTAAAAATACTATTGCTGGGTAACATTATCGTTACCGTTGTTTAACGTAATAGGACCTTTTGATGTTAAAACTTCACATCTAGTATTTTGTATAGGAAGATGAAATATATTTTTATTGTGCATATTTATTGTGGATCCTGTGTCTATAAGGCATTTGTATGTGCAATCTTTGTATGCTATTTCTGTGTACTGGTGTTGTCCGGGGCTGTCACCCGAAAATTTTCGTTTGGCTCTGAGCTATTTGATTTTTATCATTTGTATTTTGGATGGGATGTACCTGTTGTTGCTCTTCATTAATCAACCCATGGTATTGATTGTAATACTGTTGTTCATAATAATTGGGTTGTAATTCTTCGTATTCGTGCACGTCTTAAAATCTCAATTCGTCAATAGACATTTTAGTTTGCTCACTGTCCGATGGTCTTAGTCGCTTGGTAACCGGGAAGTTATTGTTTTTAGATATGGAGGGTTGTTGTTGTTGAGAGTATGTATTTCCTTTAAAATGTGCTGTTTGAGGAGTTTGAATTTTATTAGAATGTTCTGGGAAAGGATCTTATGAGTTATTGGTTGGGATCGAAATGATTTGGTACGTGCCGCATAGCTTGGTTGTAAGGAATCTGTTGTGTATAGGTGAGTCTAAATGATTGCATGTATTGATTATAATTAGGTTGGAATGGTTGGAAATATTGTGGGTAACTTGGTTGATATGGGATTTGGGTATTTGTATTAAATTTGTGTGATCTCGAATTCTGACTAGGGTTTGCATATTTATTATGGTTTTCTGCATTTTTATTCAATTAAAATCATTTTGTGCAATAGTAATTAATGATCTTAAGTCTGCAATATCATGATGAGCCACAATAGTAAATAATTGTAATGGTAATTTTCTAATCAGTATTTTAATGGAATCTTTAATCGCCTGCACGTAAATAAGAAAATCTGATTGGTTATCTTCAAATTTGAAATTAGTATTTGACGTCGTCTTTCCGCTTCTTCGCAGAATGCTCTCAGATTTCCCTTATAAGGTGTCTCCCTGAAGTTCTCCGGTAGTTTGTAGTTCGGTGTCTGCGGCTTAAGTTCTGCAATTAGTCTCGATCTAAGGGTAGGCCAATCTTCTTTGGCAGTGGCCAACAAAATTAGCTCCACGGTGCCGCTGATGCCTTTGTCGAATTTAAGGCAACTGGCAAGCTCTGCCAGAGTGCTGTAAAAGCGTTCTACTTGTCCGTTGGAGACGCTGTGAAGGGGAGTTGCATTTGAGATGCTAAATTGTGTGCGAGTTCAATGACGGCTCATTGTCGCAATATATGACTCTAGCTTTGGGGAAGACATTCAGTAGTTGTAACAGAGCCGGTTAAAGATCCTCTAAAGTACTAGAGATAATTGGGTGAAATACGAATAGTCACAATACATAAAGTAAAACTAATTATTTGCTAGGTAGGATAGTGTTAATGGTTTAAGGATAGGCAACGAGGCGATAGTATATATTAGGTGATATAGTCTATTATGGTCATTGCAGAGTACTCTAAAAGGTTCATGCATTTGTGAACATCGCCTAATTTAGAATATAATCATCTGCCCTACAATAGTGTTGAATAGTCCCTTTTGGCAGTGTTACCAGACTTTGTAATTATAGAATAGTCAAGAAAGAGTCTTACTAAAGAGAAGAACGTGTACAGAGCGCTTAAAGTTACCATTTTGATATGTAATAATATATTCAACCTAATTATCCAAAATAAAACCTACACCACTCATAAAGCCAACCCTTCTCAGTTCAAACGTGGGATAAAAGTGGTTGGATATGTGTGAAGCGGAAGTGTTGTGCCAAGAACTCTAAGAAGAGCAGCAATAATTGTTAGCGTGGAAAGTTTGAAAAAAACGTATAGGCATATACAAATTTACTAGAGCAAATAATATTATATCTGTAAGACTTGACATTGTAAGAGGAGAATTAGTTGAACCAAATGGCATAAAAGTGAACTCGTAAAGGAACACCAGGAACATCAAACGCTGTCTCGTCGCGCGAGTTTGGATCCAAAGGAATTTGCTAGAACGCATCTTTCGTCCTACTTAAAATATCAGCCATGCCTTAAGCATGCAATAGGTATATTTGACTGTGACATTCGTTACTTTCCTGCTGTTTATGCAAAGGAAAACTAACATTTTTTAATTAGTTCTGAATTTTGAATTAAATTTTATCAAAATCGGACGACTGTATCATATAGCTGCCATATATAGCTTAAAATAAGAATGAAATCTTTTTTTTATATCACTGAAGTTACTGAATACTTAAAAATGTTACATGGTGTTACTAAAGTTGATTATTTCTTATAACTGCAAGGTTATACAAACGTCATCTTGCCAAAGTTAACTTGCTTTCTGTTTTTTTTGCAGTATATTATTTGCCAAAAAAAGTACAAGTATAGCTTATTTTTTATTTTTTGTTTTTGTTTATTTATTTATAAAATTTTCTTATTTTTTACAGGACATGAATCTTAAATAATCGTTACTTCTAGGCTCCTTCATAACATTAGCGATTTCCTGTCTTGCCTGGAGTCCTTTTGTGAAGCTTCCGGGCGAAGCGGTTCATGCGTCTGCCCGCATTCCTTGACGCCTTTTGAAGCTGGGCGATGTGACTCTGGCACCGCGCCAGTTGTTGGTGGACCTGCCGCAACTGGCATTGATCCTCCTGTTGTTTGCCCTTGTTTGAGGGCCTGGTACATTTGTATCCAGCACTGCAGGATACCCTCTTCTTCAAGCTGCATGCTCCGGTTCAAGCCGTTCATCCACTCGATCAGGAGTGCCAGATGTTTCATGCACGCACCGCGCCTGTAGCTTGCGGAGCCGACAGGCGTCGCGGGTAGCTTGTTGGAGGGTTGCTTGAGGGTGCATCGTATCTGACACCATTTCGGTTTCTGGTTAGGGTTTTTATAGCAGCGGTTGACTAGTCTGACGACGTGTTTTATTCATCATGTGATCGGGATCTAATACTCTTTTGTTCAATCCTGCAGTTTTGGGCTTATCGTTTTGTTTGTGTCGTCGAATTACACCCATGTGTTTTAAGTGACATATAGATCTTTGGCTTGATAAACTCCGGCACTTTTTTCCGCTGCATTGCCGAGCTCATATAGAGCTTTGCCCCTAAGTTGGAGTACAATACAACGAATGCAGTTTGGGCCAAGCTTGGCACTATATCCGACAGTTTTATTACTCTGTTTATAGTTTTTCCTGAAGACAACTTGTCCTACGGAAAATTCGACTATCTTGCTGTGGGTATTATATGCCCTTGTCGCGCATTTATTAGTTCGATTGAGTCCATGGGTCACTTTTTGGCGTATGAGTTCCATCTTGTCTGGGAGGTTTATTTGGCAGTCTCCTGCTGGTATACCACCTAGCTTCCGTACACCGGATAGGCTGTTCCATGGGTAACCATACGAGCTCCGAACATGGCGTAACAAGGATCCATGCCTATTGTCTCGTGTTGACCATTCGTGTTGACACTCTATTCGACTTAATTGCGTATCCCAATTCCGCTGATCCGTTGAATTGTTGCAATTGTCGTAAAATTTGGAGTACAGATCGGTTTACTCTCTCAGCCGCGTTTGCTTGTGGGGAGTAAAGACCAGTTTTAACGTATCGAATACCATAGCGGGTAATTTAATCACCAAATATTTGGGACGCAAACCGTTTGCCATTGTCAGAGTGTATGAAATCAGGGACCCCGTACTGGTGGAAAATTTTTGTCTCGAGGAATTTGACGACTCTGAAGCGACTACATGTCTCATCGGCTGCGTCCAGACAAATGTTTTTATGCTTTTCGAATGTCATTTCATTATATTGAATTGTCTTAATAGAGTTACCAAATATTGTTAAATTCTCTACTTTATTTTTATCAGATTTAATGAAAATTATTTGTTTTTTGAAATGATTTATTGGTTTTTCTGTTAAATGAATAAGATTGCTATTGTCTTCGTCTGCACTATGTTGAGTAACTTCGCTATGATGATTTTCTTCAATTTTAATAATAATAATAATAATGCATCAGCAACTGAATTTTCCTTCCCTTTAATATAGTCGATTTTAAATTAAATCTAATAGGTTGATGGTCACTAGCAATGAGAAAATGTCGTGCTAGTAAATAATGTCGAAAAGTTTTAGTGGCCCAAACTATGGCGAGTAACTCCTTTTCAATAGCACTCTAATTTAATTCGTTTTCATTGAGTGTTCTGCTAATAAAGGATATAGGATGGCCACAGCTCCAAGGGCTAAATTACTGGCTTCTATGGTTAAATAGAATTTTTTTTCGAAATCGGGTAATTGAAGCCGGTTAATCCAATGAATGCTCGGATCTCTTTTACTTTTGTTGGAATTGGATATGAAGCTATGGATTTAACTTAAGGGGGTTTGGCTTTATGCCATTAGGGGTTATGATGTGACCAAGAAATATAGCTTCTTTTTTTAAGTATTCACATTTGTCTAACTGCAATTTTAAATTAGCTTCTGTAAGTTTGGAAAAACTAGTTGTAATGAATTTAAATGTTCGGTAAGGGACGTGGAAAAAATTATAATATCATCTAAATACACTAACCAGTGTTTGTTAAGTAACGGTCGAAGGATAATATTCATGCACCTTTGAAAAGTAGCGGGTGCATTTCTAAGACCAAATGGCATTCGGAGGTATTCATAATGACCGCTTTTGCTGGAGAATGTAGTTTTAGATATTGATTCTGGGTACATTTCTATTTGATGAAATCCCTTTGCTAAATCAATAGTAGTAAAATATTCGAATTTTTCTAGTTTACCGAGGATTTTGTCCATGTTCGGTATTGGATATCTGTCGGGGATGGTTATTTCATTGAGTTTCCTATAATCAGTTACTACTCCATGTTTAATTTTACCAGAAGCATCAGTTTTTTTTGGTACTACATAGGTAGGACTATTGTATGGTGAATTACTTTCTCTAATTTATCCCTGATTAAGCATTTCTTGCACTTAGTTTTCGACTTCAATTTCGTGTGCTTGAGCAAGTGGGTACTGTTTTGAATAAATTGGGGAATTATGTGTTGTATTTAGTAAGTGTTTAATGGTGTTTGTAAATGTTGGATTGTCTCCTTCTTCATATTAAAGATTTTTGAATTTATTTAATAAACCTTTTAACCTTGTAGTTTCCTCCTGATTTAGGTGATCTAATCGAAATAGTTCTAAATCTTTTTTTTATTTATTCCTGAGCTAAATTTTTATTTGTTTTTGGTGCCTTTTGAATATAAAAATTTTGGTTTTTATCTGATTTTGAAGTAATTAATTTGTATGTTTTATCAAAAAGGATTGCTGTGCTATTTTTATAATTAAAATTGTGCATTTTTTAACAACTTTCTGCATTTTATTAAAAAACTGTGTATATAAAATGGTTCATTTGTTTTAAAAATACTACTGCTGGGTAACATTATCAAATTGTTTAACGTAATAGGACCTTTTGATGTTAAAACTTCACATCTAGTATTTTGTATAGGAAGATGAAATATATTTTTATTGTGCATATTTATTGTGGATCCTGTGTCTATAAGGCATTTGTATGTGCAATCTTTGTATGCTATTTCTGTGTACTGGTGTTGTCCAGGGCTGTCAACCGAAAATTTTCGTTTGGCTCTGAGCTATTTTTATTTTGATCATTTGTATTTTGGATGGGTTGTACCTGTTGTTGCTCTTCATTAATCAACCCATGGTATTGATTGTAATATTGTTGTTCATAAGAATTGGGTAGTAATTCTTCGTATTCGTGCACGTCTTAAAATCTCAATTCGTCAATAGACATTTAAGTTTGCTCACTGTCCGATGGTCTTAGTCGCTTGGTAACCGGGAAGTTATTGTTTTTAGATATGGAGGGTTGTTGTTGTTGAGGGTATGTATTTCCTTTAAAATGTGCTGTTTGAGGAGTTTGAATTTTATTAGAATGTTCTGGGAAAGGGTCTTATGAGTTATTGGTTGGGATCGAAATGATTTGGTACGTGCCGCATAGCTTGGTTGTAAGGAATCTGTTGTGTATAGGTGGGTCTAAATGATTGCATGTATTGATTATAATTAGGTTGGAATGGTTGGAAATATTGTGGGTAACTTGGTTGATATGGGATTTGGGTATTTGTATTAAATTTGTGTGATTTCGAATTCTGACTAGGGTTTGCATATTTATTATGGTTTTCTGTATTTTTATTCAATTAAAAATTAATATGTTTTTCATATGTTCCCCAATTTTGTGCAATAGTAATTAATGATCTTAAGTCTGCAATATCATGATGAGCCACAATAGTAAATAATTGTAATCTAATTTCTAATCAGTATTTTAATGGAATCTTTAATCGCCTGCACATAAATAAGAAAATCTGATTGGTTATCTTCAATTTTGAAATTAGTAGTTGACGTCGTCTTTCTGCTTCTTCGCAGAATGCTCTCAGATTTCCCTTATAAGGTGTCTCCCTGAAGTTCTCCGGTAGTTTGTAGTTCGGTGTCTGCGGCTTAAGTTCTGCAATTAGTCTCGATCTAAGGGTAGGCCAATCTTCTTTGGCAGTGGCCAACAAAATTAGCTCCACGGTGCCGCTGATGCCTTTGTCGAATTTAAGGCATCTGGCAAGCTCTGCCAGAGTGCTGTAAAAGCGTTCTACTTGTCCGTTGGAGACGCTGTGAAGGGGAGGTGCATTTGAGATGCTAAATTGTGTGCAAGTTCAATGACGGCTCATTGTCGCAATATATGACTCTAGCTTTGGGGAAGACATTCAGTAGTTGTAACAGAGCCGGTTAAAGATCCTCTAAAGTACTAGAGATAATTGGGTGAAATACGAATAGTCCGATACATAAAGTAAAACTAATTATTTGCTAAGTAGGATAGTGTTAATGGTTTAAGGATAGGCAACGAGGCGATAGTATATATTAGGTGATATAGTCTATTATGGTCATTGCAGAGTACTCTAAAAGGTTCATGCATTTGTGAACATCGCCTAATTTAGAATATAATCATCTGCCCTACAAGAGTGTTGAATAGTCCCTTTTGGCAGTGTTACCAGACTTTGTAATTATAGAATAGTCAAGAAAGAGTCTTACTAAAGAGAAGAACGTGTACAGAGCGCTTAAAGTTACCATTTTGATATGTAATAATATATTCAACCTAATTATCCAAAATAAAACCTACCCCACTCATAAAGCCAACCCTTCTCAGTTCAAAAGTTGGTTGGATATGTGTGAAGCGGAAGTGTTGTGCCAAGAACTCTAAGAAGAGCAGCAAGAATTGTCAGCGTGGAAAGTTTGAAAAAAAAACATATAGGCATTGTCACCGCTTGACCGATCACGGGAATGCCTTATAACACTCAGGACAGTTGTTGAAGTGATGTGGTGTGTAACGAGCGTTTTATTCTAAAAGACAATTGTTCTTAACCTGATACATAATTACTTATCCTGCATACCGCAGGTTCTCTTCCCCTTTCTGTGATGGCGCAAATCAATGTGTTTTATCCGCCAAATATTGTGTTCCTTTTTACCCGATTTTAGTGCGACCAAATAACCTAAACTAAATACTAGACTAGACTTCATAAAAATACTGACTTCATAAAAATCCTGACTATCGATAGCCTAATCCGTTCCGCGACATCCCCACCCCCGTGAAGCAGCCGCATTCACCACGTTCAGGACAGCTAGCTTCGAAGCGGGACGCATAGTCTTGGCTCGATCGGTAGTCCACACCGCTGCTCGACGAGGTACTCCATCCTTCCCGGTGAACACCTCTTCCACGACGCCTCGTTTCCATTCCCTTCGTGGTATGGCTGGATCGCAGATGAATACCAGGTCTCCTCGACGGATGGGCTCGACGCGCTTGCAATTTCTCCCTGCGCACAAGAGTTGGCAGGTACTCATGCACCCAACGCTTCCAGAAGCGATCGCGCATCATCCTTGCTATGCGCCACTGCTTCCTAGTAGCGGATCTCACGGGCTCCTGTCCATCATCCTTGGGGAGATCTGGGATATCCGATGCTCCTTTCAGCAAATCGTTAGGCGTCAGTGGAGCCTCCTGGTCAACCGTCACCGGTAGATGAGTGAGCGGACGAGAGTTTACGATGCTCTCCGCCTCAATCAGCAGGTTCTCCAGTACATGCTCCTTGGGCGTGAGCTCCTTTATTGTGTGCGCCAGCACCTTCTTCATGCACTGCACCATCCTCTCCCAGGCACCGCCTTCAGCTGGGTTCGCCGGGCAGTTGAAGATCCATTCGACTCCCTTAGACGACAGCTCGCCCTGGATCTGTGCAGGCTCGAACACTTCGCTGAACCTCTTGGCCTCGCGGTCGGCTCCAACGAAGTTCTTCCAATTGTCGCTCCTTATCCTGACCACTGGTCCACGGCGGCTCATGAAGTTCCTCATGGCGATTATGCAGGAGTCGGTGGACAAATCGTGAGCCATCTTCAAGTGGATAGCCCTCGTGGTCAGGCACGTAAACAGCCACCCACCTCTTCTCTGTGCGACGTCCTATTGTCACAAAGAGCGGCCCAAAGTAGTCCAGGCCAGTAGACTTAAAAGGCCATCCGTTGGCCTCTAGTCGATCCGCAGGCAGGGGGCCCATCTCGGGCTGTGTGGGTCGTGCCTTCCGCAGCTTGCAAACGTTGCATTTGCTCACCACCCTCCGTAGCAGTCTCCGCAAGTTCGTTATCCAGAACTTGCTCCGAATCGATCCGATCGTCGCCACCGTGTTTTGGTGGCACATCATTTCTGCCAGCGCCTCCTCGTGAGACAGTATGATCGGCCGACGTGCGTTGTATGGCACAAACGTCGCGTCGTCGATCCTTCCACTGGCTCTCAATACTCCGTCCTCGTCATTGTATGGGGACAGTCCGTGCAGTCGACTTTCCTTGGCGACGTTTCCTTAGCTGTCCTCAGCAAACGCTTCTCGCTGCGACTGCCGTATCAATGCGCGCTCTGCTTCAGCGCACTCCATCGCGGTCAATCCGTAGACCTCTTCATCGCGACGTATTCCACGGCATCGTCGAACAAATCTCAGCGCCCACGCAGTCGTCCTCACCAGTCGATTATAGCTGGAGAACCTCTGCAGGGATATAAAGTTTACCGTGACCAAGGCAAACTCACATTTCATTTCCTCGTCGTCGGTCGTCGGAGGAATCCAGTCCTCGCTCGATCTCGGCCAGCTCTCCTCTGGTCCTCGTAGAAACGGCGGTCCGCTTAGCCATCGCGAACCGATGCTCAGGTCCACGGCCTTGTCGCGTCATCCGCCACGTTTTCGGCGGACGGGATCCATCTCCACTGGGACGCCTCTGTCGATTCCAAAATCTCCGCCACCCGGTTTCCGACGAACTGTTTGTATCTCCGGTGGGTGTTGCTTATCCAGTGCAACACAGTCTTGGAGTCCGTCCATAGCGCACAGCTGCTGATCGCCACACCGTGCTCCTGCTTGACGGTGTCCATCAATCTCGTGCCCAATACCGCTGCTTGGAGTTCCAGTCGCGGGATCGACATGGTCCTCATCGGGGCGCATTTCGTTTTGGAGCTTATGAAGTGCGCCTGCACGTCTCCGTTCTCGTACGTGGTCCGCCAGTAGGCCGCTGCTGCGAACGCCGATTGACTGGAGTCCACGAAGATGTGCAGCTGTAGCGTCCGCACTCGTCCGCCGCCAAAGTAGTGGCGCGGGCATCGGAACTCCTGGATCCGACTCATCCCTTGCCGCCAATCCTCGAAGGCTGCGGCCAATTCATCCGGTAGCGGCTCATCCCAGTTGACTCCTCTCCGCCAAATCTCCCTCAGCAGCAGTTTGGCAGTCACCATGTAGCAGCTCAGGAACCCAATCGGGTCAAACGTAGACATCACCAGGCTTAGGAACTCCCTCTTGGTAGGGACTCGTTCCCCCGTCATCACGTTCCTCGGGACTCGATGGAACTTGACGCCGAACTTGAACTCATCGGTAGCCGGCTGCCAGTACATCCCAAGCACCTTCTCCTCAGCTTCGGTCCATCCGACGCTGGCGTTCAGCGCTCTGACCACACTTGCCGAACTGGAGGTAAATCGGCACAAATCAAAACCTGCTTCAGCGTGAATTTCTCTCACCCGTGTCGAGATGGCGATAGCTTCGTCCTCGCTGGCGAAACTGTCGACGTAGTCATCCACGTAGTGGTATTCGTTGATGGCCAGGGCTGCTCGCGGGTCTGTCCTGCTATACCGCAAGGCATTCACGGTCTTCACGTAGTCCGGCGAACATGGTGAGCAGGCCGCTCCGAACGTCATTACTGCCATCTCGTATACGTCCGGCTCTCGCTGGTCGTCTCCGTCTCTCCACAGAAACCTCTGGGCGCATCTGTCCTTCGGCTGCATTAGTACCTGATGAAACATCTCCTTGATGTCTGCACAAACTCCAACCGCTCCTTCCGGAAAATGGAAGAGCACTGCCTGGAGGGGCTTGTAGCGCTGTGGGCCTTTCAGTAGCGCTGAATTCAAAGACACACCGTCCACCTTGGCAGCCGCATCGAAAACCAGCCGGATTTTCCCAGGCTTGTTCGGGTTTTCCACTCCGAAGTGCGGCAGGTACCACACTTTGCCCTCCTGAAACCTCTGGACTTCCTGGGCCTCCAGTCGTCGTGCGTATCCCTTCTTGACATAATCGTCCATTATCCGGATGTAAGCCGACGCGAAGTCCACATCGCGCTTCATTTTACGCTCTATGTTGACGAGCCTCTTGAGGGCCATGCTGTAGCTCTCCGGCAATCTCACTTTGTCGTCCTTCCATAGCAGCCCGGTCTCGTATCTCTGGCCTACACGTTTGGTGGTCTTCTCCAGGGTGCTCAGGGCCCGTGCGTCGCCGCTATCTCCGACTGACGGCTCCAGGTCCACTCTGCCAGCTGCGACTGTCTGCACCGGCTTCGCTCCGAAATTCTCGGTCTCGAAGTAGTCGCTGACCATCTTCACCAGAAGATCATCCTGGGGCACGGCTAGGAGGCACGAACTCAGAAGCGGCGAGCTCGGCTTTCCGTTCACCGGTCCATATACCACCCATCCCAGTGCGGTGTCTGCTGCAAACGGCCCTCCAGATCCATAACTTTTGGTTCTGAAGGGTACTCCTAAATGCGCATGATCCAGTCCAATTAGGATCCTCGGCGTCGCATTGTTGTACGGCATCACCGGCAGACGCGTGTTCGCCTTCACTGCTTGTACATCCTCCTGACGCATGCTCTGCATCGGAAGGTTCAGATTGGCCACTCCGTACACATTTTTCAGCCCATGGCGCTTTGGTTGCCCGCTGCGCTGATCTGCAGGCTGACCACCTTCGTGTGCTCTTTGGCGGATTTTCCATCAAACCATTGCACATTCAGCTGTCGACTCTCGCCTTTCAGGTTCAGGCTGCGGATGAGTTCGTCGTCGATGAGTGTGACAGACGATCCTTCATCCAGCAGTGCGTACGTGTCGACCTTCGTATTCTCGCCGTACAGCGTCACGGGTAATATCCTGAACAGTAGGTGGCATCCAATTGAGTCAATGTTGAGGCTTCCGTGACAGTGGCGAATTCATAGAGCCACTCGCTCAGGTGCGCCACCGTCGGATACTGCTGTATCGTGGCCGCGTGCCTTGCCCAGTCCAACCTCTTGCTTAGCGGCAACTTGGCTATCAGCTCCTCCATTAGGGTTGGGTTGGGTAGGTGATGGCTGCCGGCCGCGGTCGACTGCAGGAACGCTGACAGGTTGCTAACCTTCGTCGCGAACGGCACAATCCTCGCGATGTTGGCCTCCTTAATCGGCTGAACTTCGCGCACGCTCTCCAATTGGTTGCGGATCAGTTGCTCCGGGCGTCCATACCGGAATCGTAGCTGCTCCATAACAGCTTGTACGTTGCTGGGATGGATGAGCAACGACTTCACTGTTTCGCGAGCCTCTCCCTTCAGGGCTTTCACTAGCCTCTGGTTGTTCTCCAACTCGGTGCACTGGTAGGCTGCAGTTGTCTCCGTGAACGCACACAGGAATATTGGCCATTCCTCTGGCTGACCCTCGAAATCGGGAAGATCAGGTAGTCTGCGTGGCGTCCATCCTTGTATGCTTGTCGTCGGCGTTCCATATGATATGGGCGATGGCGCAGGTACCTCTGGGTGAACATAACATAGCACCGGCTGTGCTGCGGCGGTCACACAAGATGGCGGAGAATAGCGCAGTATTGTTGTTGTTGACACAGGTTGTCCGCAGTATTGTTGTTGTTGACACAGGTTGTCCGTTTGCCCAATGGCCGCCAAGCGTCGTCGCCAAATTCGCACTCCATTGTGGCGGCAAATTTGCACTCACTTGTGCCGGCAACTGCAGCGATGGCGTCACTCCGAGATCCGTTTGCAGATTGTCCCTCATCTGCCTGGGCAGGTTTTCGCTCTGCCGTGGCGCTGCTCCATGATGTGGCAGCGTTCCACTCGAACATGACGGTGTATTCGCTGCACCGCTCACTCCAACGCCGCGTGCCCCGGTTCCAACGGGATCTCTGGCGGCTCCTGCCTGTCCTCCACTTGCTCTTGCCTTCGCCAGCTCCGACTCCAGACGTGCGATCCTTTCCATTAAGGCCGCCACTACAGTTGTGGAATCCGTAGTCTGCCCCGTCGCTTCGGGCTGCAGGTTACTTGCCGCTTTCCTGGCGGCTGTTCCACTTTCCTTCGGAGTCTGTGGCCTCTGCCGATCACCAGCCACACTCGCAGAGCTGGTCGCGGTGCCAGTTGCTGTGGCCGTGGTGGTCGCAGTTGCGGGAACGCCCGAGGCTTCCAGCCTGGGGCTCCGCCTGGGTGAGTGCTTCGTGGGCATCATCTTGCAGAGTGCGAATAAAAGAATTTGTCACCGCTGGACCGATCACGGGAATGCCTTATAACACTCAGGACAGTTGTTGAAGTGATGTGGTGTGTAACGAGCGTTTTATTCTAAAAGACAATTGTTCTTAACCTGATACATAATTACTTATCCTACATACCGCAGTTTCTCTTCCCCTTTCTGTGATGGCGGAAATCGATGTGTTTTATCCGCCAAATATTGTGTTCCTTTTTACCCGATTTTAGTGCGACCAAATAACCTAAATTAAATACTAGACTTCATAAAAATACTGACTTCATAAAAATCCTGACTATCGATAGCCTAATCCGTTCCGCGACAGGCATATACAAATTTACTAGAGCAAATAATATTATATCTGTAAGCCTTGACATTGTAAGAGGAGAATTAGTTGAACCAAATGGCATAAAAGTGAACTCGTAAAGGAACACCAGGAACATCAAACGCTGTCTCGTCGCGCGAGTTTGGATCCAACGGAATTTGCTAGAACGCATTTTTGTCCTACTTAAAATATCAGCCATGCCTTAAGCATGGAATAGGCATATTTGACTGTGACATTCGTTACTTTCCTGCTGTTTATGCAAAGGAAAACTGAAGTCAGCAACAATACTTAAAAATGTTACATGGTGTTACTAAAGTTGATTATTTCTTATAACTGCAAGGGTATACAAACGTCATCTTGCCAAAGTCAACTTGCTTTCTGTTTTTTTTTTGCAGTATATTATTTGCCAAAAAGAGTACAAGTATAGCTTTTTTTTTCTTTTTGGTTTTTGTTTATTTATTTATAAAATTGTCTTATTTTTTGCAGGACATGAATAAACGTTAAATAAATAAATGAATAAACTTAAATAAACGTTACTTCTAGGCTCCTTCATAGCATTCGCGATTTCTTGTCTTGCCTGGAGTCCTTTTGTGAAGCTTCCGGGCGAAGCGGTTCATGCGTCTGCCCGCATTCCTTGACGCCTTTTGAAGCTGGGCGATGTGACTCTGGCACCGCGCCAGTTGTTGGTGGACCTGCCGCAACTGGCATTGATCCTCCTGTACCGTCTGTGTCTTTGGCTTCCTCTTGTTTGAGGGCCTGGTACATTTGTATCCAGCATTGCAGGATACCCTCTTCTTCAAGCTGCATGCTCCGGTTCAAGCCGTTCATCCACTCGATCAGGAGTGCCAGATGTTTCATGCACGCACCGCGCCTGTAGCTTGCGGAGCCGACAGGCGTCTCGGGTAGCTTGTTAGAGGGTTGCTTGAGGGTGCATCGTATCTGATACCATTTCGGTGGTTAGGGTTTTTATAGCAGCGGTTGGCTAGTCTGACGACGTGTTTTATTCATCATGTGATCGGGAGCTAATACTCTTTTGTGCAATCCTGCAGGTTTGGGCTTTTCGTTTTGTTTGTGTTGTCGAATTACACCCATGTGTTTTAAGTGACATATAGATCTTTGGCTTGATAAACTCCGGCACTTTTTTCCGCTGCATTGCCGAGCTCATATAGAGCTTTGCCCCTAAGTTGGAGTACAATACAACGAATGCAGTTTGGGTTAAGCTTGGCATTATATCCGACAGTTTTATTACTCTGTTTATAGTTTTTCCTGTAGACAACTTGTCCTACGGAACATTCTACTATCTTGCTGTGGGTATTATATGCCCTTGTCGCGCATTTATTAGTTCGGTTGAGTCCCTGGGTCACTTTTTGGCGTATGAGTTCCATCTTGTCTGGGAGGTTTATTTGGCAGTCTCCTGCCGGTATACCACCTAGCTTCCGTAACACCGGATAGGCTGTTCCATGGGTAACCATACGCGCTCCGAACATGGCGTAACAAGGATCCATGCCTATTGACTCGTGTTGACCATTCGTGTTGACACTCTATTCGACTTAATTGCGTATCCCAATTCCGCTGATCCGTTGTAATTGTTGCTCGTAAAATTTGGAGTACCGATCGGTTTACTCTCTCAGCCGCGTTTGCTTGTGGGGAGTAAAGACCAGTTTTAACGTGTCGAATACCAAAGCGGGTAATTTGCTCACCAAATATTTGGGACGCAAACCGTTAGCCATTGTCAGAGTGCATGAAATCAGGGACCCCGAACTGGTGGAAAATGCTTTATGCTTTTCGAATGTCATTTCATTATATTGAATTGTTGTAATAGAGTTACAGAATATTGTTGAATTCTCTACTTTATTTTTATCAGATTTAATGAAAATTATTTGTTTTTTGAAAGGATTTATTGGTTTTTCTGTTAAATGAATAGGATTGCTATTGTCTTCGTCTGCACTATGTTGAGTAACTTCGCTATGATGATTTTCTTCAATTTCAATAATAATAATAATAATGCATCAGCAACTGAATTTTCCTTCCCTTTAATATAGTCGATTTTAAATTAAATCTAATAGGTTGATGGTCACTAGCAATGAGAAAATGTCGTCCTAGTAAATAATGTCGAAAAGTTTTAGTGGCCAAAACTATGGCGAGTAACTCCTTTTCGATAGCACTCTAATTTAATTCGTTTTCATTGAGTGTTCTGCTAATAAAGGATATAGGATGGCCACGGCTCCAAGGGCTAAATTACTGGCATCTGTGGTTAAATAGGATTTTTTTCAAAATCGGGTAATTGAAGAGTTGGTTCTTTAATAATTAAAGCTTTAAATTTTTTGAATGCTTCTATGTAGTCGAGATTTTGTGTATCTATCTTTGCTCCTTTTTTTTTAACATCTGATCATGGGTTTGGCTATGTTTGCGTAGTTTGGGATAAATTTACGATAATAGCCGGTTAATCCAATGAATGCTCGGATCTCCTTTACTTTTGTTGGAATTGGATATGAAACTATGGATTTAACTTAAGGGGGTTTGGCTTTATGCCATTAGGGGTTATGATGTGATCAAGAAAGATAGCTTCTTTTTGTAAGAATTCACATTTGTCTAACTGCAATTTTAAATTAGCTTCTGCAAGTTTGGAAAAAACTAGTTGTAATGAATTTAAATGTTTGGTAAGGGACGTGGAAAAAATTTTAATATCATCTAGATACATTAAACAGTGTTTGTTAAGTAACGGTCGAAGGATAATATTCATGCACCTTTGAATAGTGGCGGGTGCATTTCTAAGACCAAATGGCATTCGGAGGTTTCATAATGACCGCTTTTGCTGGAGAATGCAGTTTTAGATATTGATTCTGGGTACATTTCTATTTGATGAAATCCCTTTACTAAATCAATAGTAATAAAATATTCGAATTTTCCTAGTTTACCGAGGATTTCGTCCATGTTCGGTATTGGATATCTGTCGGGGATAGTTATTTCATTGAGTTTCCTATAATCAGTTACTACTCTATATTTAATTTTACCAGAAGCATCAGTTTTTTTTGGTACTACATAGGTAGGACTATTTTATGGTGAATTACTTTCTCTAATTTATCCCTGATTAAGCATTTCTTGCACTTAGTTTTCGACTTCAATTTCGTGTGCTTGAGCAAGTGGGTACTATTTTGAATAAATTGGGGAATTATGTGTTGTATTTAGTAAGTGTTTAATGGTGTTTGTAAATGTTGCATTGTCTCCTTCTTCATATTAAAGATTTTTGAATTTATTTAATAAACCTTTTAACCTTGTAGTTTCCTCCTGATTTAGGTGAACTAATCGAAATTATACTATTTTTATAATTAATATTGTGCATTTTTTAACAATTTTCTGCAAATCAGTATATCGTAATTATTAAAAAACTGTGTATATAAAATGGTTCATTTGTTTTAAAAATACTATTGCTGGGTAACATTATCAAATTGTTTAACGTAATAGGACCTTTTGATGTTAAAACTTCACATCTAGTATTTTGTATAGGAAGATTAAATATATTTTTATTGTGCATATTTATTGTGGATCCTGTGTCTATAAGGCATTTGTATGTGCTATCTTTGTATGCTATTTCTGTGTACTGGTGTTGTCCGGGGCTGTCAACCGAAAATTTTCGTTTGGCTCTGAGCTATTTTGATTTTGATCATTTGTATTTTGGATGGGTTGTACCTGTTGTTGCTCTTCATTAATCAACCCATGGTATTGATTGTAATACTGTTGTTCATAATAATTGGGTTGTATTTCTTCGTACGTCTTAAAATCTCAATTCGTCAATAGACATTTTAGTTTGCTCACTGTCCGATGGTCTTAGTCGCTTGGTAACCGGGAAGTTATTGTTTTTAGATATGGAGGGTTGTTGTTGTTGAGGGTATGTATTTCCTTTAGAATGTGCTGTTTGAGGAGTTTGAATTTTATTAGAATGTTCTGGGAAAGGATTTTTATGAGTTATTGGTTGGGATCGAAATGATTTGGTACGTGCCGCATAGCTTGGTTGTAAGGAATCTGTTGTGTATAGGTGGGTCTAAATGATTGCATGTATTGATTATAATTAGGTTGGAATGGTTCGAAATATTGTGGGTAACTTGATTGATATGGGATTGGGTATTTGTATTAAATTTGTGTGGTTTCGAATTCTGACTAGGGTTTGCTTATTTATTATGGTTTTCTGCATTTTTATTCAATTAAAATCATTTTGTGCAATAGTAATTAATGATCTTAAGTCTGCAATATCATGATGAGCCACAATAAATAATTGTAATGGTAATTTTCTTATCAGTATTTTAATGGAATCTTTAATCGCCTGCACATAAATAAGAAAATCTGATTGGTTATCTTCAATTTTGAAATTAGTATTGACGTCGTCTTTCCGCTTCTTCGCAGAATGCTCTAGTTTGTAGTTCGGTGTCTGCGGCTTAAATTCTGCAATTAGGCCAATCTTCTTTGGCAGTGGCCAACAAAATTAGCTCCACGGTGCCGCTGATGCCTTTGTCGAATTTAAGGCATCTGGCAAGCTCTGCCAGAGTGCTGTAAAAGCGTTCTACTTGTCCGTTGGAGACGCTGTGAAGGGGAGGTGCATTTGAGATGCTAAATTGTGTGCAAGTTCAATGACGGCTCATTGTGGCAATATATGACTCTAGCTTTGGGGAAGACATTCAGTAGTTGTAACAGAGCCGGTTAAAGATCCTCTAAAGTACTAGAGATAATTGGGTGAAATACGAATAGTCACAATACATAAAGTAAAACTAATTATTATTATTTCCGCTGTATTGCCGAGCTCATATAGAGCTTTGCCCCTAAGTTGGAGTACAATACAACGAATGCAGTTTGGGCCAAGCTTGGCATTATATCCGACAGTTTTATTACTCTGTTTATAGTTTTTCCTGTAGACAACTTGTCCTACGGAAAATTCTACTATCTTGCTGTGGGTATTATATGCCCTTGTCGCGCATTTATTAGTTCGGTTGAGTCCCTGGGTCACTGAGTTCCATCTTGTGTGGGCGTATGAGTTCCATCTTGTCTGGGAGGTTTATTTGGCAGTCTCCTGCCGGTATACCACCTAGCTTCCGTAATACCGGATAGGCTGGATAACGATACGCGCTCCGAACATGGCGTAACAAGGATCCATGCCTATTGACTTGTGTTGACCATTCGTGTTGACACTCTATTCGACTTAATTGCGTATCCCAATTCCGCTGATCCGTTGCAATTGTTGCTCGTAAAATTTGGAGTACCGATGCTGTGGGTATTATATGCCCTTGTCGCGCATTTATTAGTTCGGTTGAGTCCCTGGGTCACTGAGTTCCATCTTGTGTGGGCGTATGAGTTCCATCTTGTCTGGGAGGTTTATTTGGCAGTCTCCTGCCGGTATACCACCTAGCTTCCGTAATACCGGATAGGCTGGATAACGATACGCGCTCCGAACATGGCGTAACAAGGATCCATGCCTATTGACTTGTGTTGACCATTCGTGTTGACACTCTATTCGACTTAATTGCGTATCCCAATTCCGCTGATCCGTTGCAATTGTTGCTCGTAAAATTTGGAGTACCGATCGGTTTACTCTCTCAGCCGCCTTTGCTTGTGGGGAGTAAAGACCAGTTTTAACGTGTCGAATACCATAGCGGGTAATTTGCTCACCAAATATTTGGGACGCAAACCGTTTGCCATTGTCAGAGTGTATGAAATCAGGCCCCGAACTGGTGGAAAATGCTTTATGCTTTTCGAATGTCATTTCATTATATTGAATTGTGAGAATAGAGTTACCAAATATTGTTGAATTCTCTACTTTATTTTTATCAGATTTAATGAAAATTATTTGTTTTTTGAAATGATTTATTGGTTTTTCTGTTAAATGAATAAGATTGCTATTGTCTTCGTCTGCACTATGTTGAGTAACTTCGCTATGATGATTTTCTTCAATTTTAATAATAATAATAATAATGCATCAGCAACTGAATTTTCCTTCCCTTTAATATAGTCGATTTTAAATTAAATCTAATAGGTTGATGGTCACTAGCAATGAGAAAATGTCGTGCTAGTAAATAATGTCGAAAAGTTTTAGTGGCCCAAACTATGGCGAGTAACTCCTTTTCGATAGCACTCTAATTTAATTCGTTTTCATTGAGTGTTCTGCTAATAAAGGATATAGGATGGCCACAGCTCCAAGGGCTAAATTACTGGCATCTGTGGTTAAATAGAATTTTTTTTCGAAATCGGGTAATTGAAGAATTGGTTCTCAATAATTAAAGCTTTAAATTTTTTGAATGCTTCTATGTAGTCGAGATTTTGTGTATCTATCTTTGCTCCTTTTTTTAACATCTGATCATGGGTTTGGCTATGTTTGCGTAGTTTGGGATAAATTTAGGATAATAGCCGGTTAATCCAAGGAATGCTCGGATCCCTTTTACTTTTGTTGGAGTTGGATATGAAAGTATGGATTTAACTTAAGGGGGTTTGGCTTTCTGCCATTAGGGGTTATGATGTGACCAAGAAAGATAGCTTCTTTTTTTAAGAATTCACATTTGTCTAACTGCAATTTTAAATTAGCTTCTGCAAGTTTGGAAAAAACTAGTTGTAATGTAAATGTTCGGTAAGGGGCGTGGAAAAAATTATAATATCATCTAAATACACCAAACAGTATTTGTTAAGTAACGGTCGAAGGATAATATTCATGCACCTTTGAAAAGTAGCGGGTGCATTTCTAATACCAAATGGCATTCGGAGGTATTCATAATGACCGCTTTTGCTGGAGAATGTAGTTTTAGATATTGATTCTGGGTACATTTCTATTTAATGAAATCCCTTTGCTAAATCAATAGTAGTAAAATATTCGAATTTTCCTAGTTTACCGAGGATTTCGTCCATGTTCGGTATTGGATATCTGTCGGGGATGGTTATTTCATTGAGTTTCCTATAATCAGTTACTACTCTATGTTTAATTTTACCAGAAGCATCAGTTTTTTTTGGTACTACATAGGTAGGACTATTGTATGGTGAATTACTTTCTCTAATTTATCCCTGATTAAGCATTTCTTGCACTTAGTTTTCGACTTCAATTTCGTGTGCTTGAGTAAGTGGGTACCGTTTTGAATAAATTGGGGAATTATGTGTTGTATTTAGTAAGTGTTTAATGGTGTTTGTAAATGTTATATTGTCTCCTTCTTCATATTAAAGATTTTTGAATTTATTTAATAAACCTTTTAACCTTGTAGTTTCCTCCTGATTTAGGTGATCTAATCGAAATAATTCAAAATCTTTTTTTTTTATTTATTCCTGAGCTGAATTTTTATTTGTTTCTGGTGCCTTTTGAATATAACAATTTTGGTTTTTATCTGATTTTGAAGTAATTAATTTGTATGTTTTATCAAAAAGGGGTTGCTGTGCTATTTTTATAATTAATATTGTGCATTTTTTAACAATTTTCTGCAAATCAGTATATCGTAATTATTAAAAAACTGTGTATATAAAATGGTTCATTTGTTTTAAAAATACTATTGCTGGGTAACATTATCAAATTGTTTAACGTAATAGGACATTTTGATGTTAAAACTTCACATCTAGTATTTTGTATAGGAAGATGAAATATATTTTTATTGTGCATATTTATTGTGGATCCTGTGTCTATAAGGCATTTGTATGTGCAATCTTTGTATGCTATTTCTGTGTAATGGTGTTGTCCGGGGCTGTCAACCGAAAATTTTCGTTTGGCTCTGAGCTATTTGATTTTGATTATTTGTATTTTGGATGGGTTGTACCTGTTGTTGTTCTTCATTAATCAACCCATGGTATTGATTGTAATACTGTTGTTCATAATAATTGGGTTGTATTTCTTCGTATTCGTGCACGTCTTAAAATCTCAATTCGTCAATAGACATTTTAGTTTGCTCACTGTCCGATGGTCTTAGTCGCTTGGTAACCGGGAAGTTATTGTTTTTAGATATGGAGGGTTGTTGTTGTTTAGGGTATGTATTTCCTTTAAAATGTGCTGTTTGAGGAGTTTGAATTTTATTAGAATGTTCTGGGAAAGGATTTTTATGAGTTATTGGTTGGGATCGAAATGATTTGGTACGTGCCGCATACCTTGGTTGTAAGAAATCTGTTGTGTATAGGTGGGTCTAAATGATTGCATGTATTGATTATAATTAGGTTGGAATGGTTGGAAATATTGTGGGTAACTTGATTGATATGGGATTTGGGTATTTGTATTAAATTTGTGTGATTTCGAATTCTGACTAGGGTTTGCATATTTATTATGGTTTTCTGTATTTTTATTCAATTAAAAATTAATATGTTTTTCATATATTCCCCCATTTTGTGCAATAGTAATTAATGATCTTAAGTCTGCAATATCATGATGAGCCACAATAGTAAATAATTGTAATGGTAATTTTCTAATCAGTATTTTAATGGAATATTTAATCGCCTGCACATAAATAAGAAAATCTGATTGGTTATCTTCAATTTTGAAATTAGTAGTTGACGTCGTCTTTCCGCTTCTTCGCCGAATGCTCTCAGATTTCCCTTATAAGGTGTCTCCCTGAAGTTCTCCGGTAGTTTGTAGTTCGGTGTCTGCGGCTTAAGTTCTGCAATTAGTCTCGATCTAAGGGTAGGCCAATCTTCTTTGGCAGTGGCCAACAAAATTAGCTCCACGGTGCCGATGATGCCCTGGTCGAATTTAAGGCATCTGGCAAGCTCTGCCAGAGTGCTGTAAAAGCGTTCTACTTGTCCGTTGGAGACGCTGTGAAGGGGAGTTGCATTTGAGATGCTAAATTGTGTGCGAGTTCAATGACGGCTCATTGTCGCAATATATGACTCTAGCTTTGGGGAAGACATTCAGTAGTTGTAACAGAGCCGGTTAAAGATCCTCTAAAGTACTAGAGATAATTGGGTGAAATACGAATAGTCACGATACATAAAGTAAAACTAATTATTTGCTAAGTAGGATAGTGTTAATGGTTTAAGGATAGGCAACGAGGCGATAGTATATATTAGGTGATATAGTCTATTATGGTCATTGCAGAGTACTCTAAAAGGTTCATGCATTTGTGAACATCGCCTAATTTAGAATATAATCATCTGCCCTACAATAGTGTTGAATAGTCCCTTTTGGCAGTGTTACCAGACTTTGTAATTATAGAATAGTCAAGAAAGAGTCTTACTAAAGAGAACGTGTACAGAGCGCTTAAAGTTACCATTTTGATATGTAATAATATATTCAACCTAATTATCCAAAATAAAACCTACACCACTCATAAAGCCAACCCTTCTCAGTTCAAAAGTGGGATAAAAGTGGTTGGATATGTGTGAAGCGGAAGTGTTGTGCCAAGAACTCTAAGAAGAGCAGCAAGAATTGTTAGCGTGGAAAGTTTGAAAAAAACGTATAGGCATATACAAATTTACTAGAGCAAATAATATTATATCTGTAAGACTTGACATTGTAAGAGGAGAATTAGTTGAACCAAATGGCATAAAAGTGAACTCGTAAAGGAACACCAGGAACATCAAACGCTGTCTCGTCGCGCGAGTTTGGATCCAACTGAATTTGCTAGAATGCATCTTTCGGCCTACTTAAAATATCAGCCATGCCTTAAGCATGGAATAGGCATATTTGACTGTGACATTCGTTACTTTCCTGCTGTTTATGCAAAGGAAAACTAAAATTTTTTAATTAGTTCTGAATTTTGAATTAAATTTTATCAAAATCGGACGACTGTATCATATAGCTGTCATATATAGCTTAAAATAAGAATGAAATCTTTTTTTTTATATCACTGAAGTTACTGAATGCTTAAAAATGTTACATGGTGTTACTAAAGTTGATTATTTCTTATAACTGCAAGGGTATACAAACGTCATCTTGCCAAAGTTAACTTGCTTTCTGTTTTTTTTTGCAGTATATTATTTGCCAAAAAGAGTACAAGTATAGCTTTTTTTTTTCTTTTTGGTTTTTGTTTATTTATTTATAAAATTGTCTTATTTTTTACAGGACATGAATCTTAAATAAACGTTACTTCTAGGCTCCTTCATAACATTTGCGATTTCCTGTCTTGCCTGGAGTCCTTTAGTGAAGCTTCCGGGTGAAGCGGTTCATGCGTCTGCCCGCATTCCTTGACGCCTTTTGAAGCTGGGCGATGTGACTCTGGCACCGCGCCAGTTGTTGGTGGACCTGCCGCAACTGGCATTGATCCTCCTGTACCGTCTGTGTCTTTGGCTTCCTCTTGTTTGAGGGCCTGGTACATTTGTATCCAGCATTGCAGGATACCCTCTTCTTCAAGCTGCATGCTCCGGTTCAAGCCGTTCATCCACTCGATCAGGAGTGCCAGATGTTTCATGCACGCACCGCGCCTGTAGCTTGCGGAGCCGACAGGCGTCGCGGATAGCTTGTTGGAGGGTTGCTTGAGGGTGCATCGTATCTGATACCATTTCGGTTTCTGGTTAGGGTTTTTATAGAAGCGGTTGGCTAGTCTGACGACGTGTTTTATTCATCATGTGATCGGGAGCTAATACTCTTTTGTGCAATCCTGCAGTTTTGGGCTTATCGTTTTGTTTGTGTCGTCTAATTACACCCATGTGTTTTAAGTGACATATATATCTTTGGCTTGATAAACTCCGGCACTTTTTTCCGCTGCATTGCCGAGCTCATATAGAGCTTTGCCCCTAAGTTGGAGTACAATACAACGAATGCAGTTTGGGCCAAGCTTGGCATTATATCCGACAGTTTTATTACTCTGTTTTTAGTTTTTCCTGTAGACAACTTGTCCTACGGAAAATTCTACTATCTTGCTGTGGGTATTATATGCCCTTGTCGCGCATTTATTAGTTCGGTTGAGTCCCTGGGTCACTTTTTGGCGTATGAGTTCCATCTTGTCTGGGAGGTTTATTTGGCAGTCTCCTGCCGGTATACCACCTAGCTTCCGTAACACCCGATAGGCTGTTCCATGGGTAACCATACGCGCTCCGAACATGGCGTAACAAGGATCCATGCCTATTGACTCTTGTTGGCCATTCGTGTTGACACTCTATTCGACTTAATTGCGTATCCCAATTCCGCTGATCCGTTGCAATTGTTGCTCGTAAAATTTGGAGTATCGATCGGTTTACTCTCTCAGCCGCGTTTGCTTGTGGGGAGTAAAGACCAGTTTTAACGTGTCGAATACCAAAGCGGGTAATTTGCTCACCAAATATTTGGGACGCAAACCGTTTGCCATTGTCGGAGTGTATGAACTCAGGGACCCTGTAATGGTGAAAACTTTTGTCTCGAGGCATTTGACGACTTCTGTAGCGACTGCATGTCTCATCGGCTGCATCCAGACAAATGTTTTTATGAATAAAATAATCAAGTAAAATCTGTTTGGCTTTTTCAAATGTCATTTCATTATATTGAATTGTGGTAATAGAGTTACCAAATATTGTTGAATTCTCTACTTTATTTTTTTCAGATTTAATGAAAATTATTTGTTTTTTGAAATGATTTATTGGTTTTTCTGTTAAATGAATAAGATTGCTATTGTCTTCGTCTGCACTATGTTGAGTAACTTCGCTATGATGATTTCCTTCAATTTTAATAATAATAATAATAATAATAATAATAATAATAATAATAATAATAATAATAATAATAATAATAATAATAATAATAATAATAATAATAATAATAATAATAATAATAATAATAATAATAATAATAATAATAATAATAATAATAATAATAATAATAATAATAATAATAATAATAATAATAATAATAATAATAATAATAATAATAATAATAATAATAATAATAATAATAATAATAATAATAATAATAATAATAATAATAATAATAATAATAATAATAATAATAATAATAATAATAATAATAATAATAATAATAATAATAATAATAATAATAATAATAATAATAATAATAATAATAATAATAATAATAATAATAATAATAATAATAATAATAATAATAATAATAATAATAATAATAATAATAATAATAATAATAATAATAATAATAATAATGCATCAGCAACTGAATTTTCCTTCCCTTCAATATAGTCGATTTTAAATTAAATTTAATAGGTTAATGGTGCCTAGCAATGATAAAATGTCGTGCTAGTAAATAATGTCGAAAAGTTTTAGTGGCCCAAACTATGGCGAGTAACTCCTTTTCGATGGCACTCTAATTCAATTCGTTTTCATTGAGTGTTCTGCTAATATAGGATATAGGATGGCCACAGCTCCAAGGGCTAAATTATTGGCATCTGTGGTTAAATAGAATTTTTTTTCGAAATCGGGTAATTGAAGAATTGGTTCTCAATAATTAAAGCTTTAAATTTTTTAAATGCTTCTATGTAGTCGAGATTTTGTGTATCTATCTTTGCTCCTTTTTTTTAACATCTGATCATGGGTTTGGCTATGTTTGCGTAGTTTGGGATAAATTTACGATAATAGCCGGTTAATCCAAGGAATGCTCGGATCCCTTTTACTTTTGTTGGAGTTGGATATGAAACTATGGATTTAACTTAAGGGGGTTTGGCTTTCTGCCATTAGGGGTTATGATGTGACCAAGAAAGATAGCTTCTTTTTTTAAGAATTCACATTTGTCTAACTGCAATTTTAAATTAGCTTCTGCAAGTTTGGAAAAAACTAGTTGTAATGAATTTAAATGTTCGGTAAAAATTATAATATCATCTAGATACACTTAACAGTGTTTGTTAAGTAACGGTCGAAGGATAATATTCATGCACCTTTGAAAAGTAGCGGGTGCATTTCTAAGACCAAATGGCATTCGGAGGTTTCATAATGACCGCTTTTGCTGGAGAATGCAGTTTTAGATATTGATTCTGGGTACATTTCTATTTGATGAAATTCCTTTGCTAAATCAATAGTTGTAAAATATTTGAATTTTTCTAGTTTACCGAGGATTTCGTCCATGTTCGGTATTGGATATCTGTCGGGGATGCTTATTTCATTGAGTTTCCTATAATCAGTTACTACTCTATGTTTAATTTTACCAGAAGCATCAGTTTTTTTTGGTACTACATAGGTAGGACTATTGTATGGTGAATTACTTTCTCTAATTTATCCCTGATTAAGCATTTCTTGCACTTAGTTTTCGATTTCAATTTCGTGTGCTTGAGTAAGTGGGTACCGTTTTGATTAAATTGGGGAATTATGTGTTGTATTTAGTAAGTGTTTAATGGTGTTTGTAAATGTTATATTGTCTTCTTTTTTATATTAAAGATTTTTGAATTTATTTAATAAACCTTTTAACCTTGTAGTTTCCTCCTGATTTAGGTGATCTAATCGAAATAATTCAAAATCTTTTTTTTTATTTATTCCTGAGCTAAATTTTTATTTGTTTCTGGTGCCTTTTGAATATAAAAACTTTGGTTTTCATCTGATTTTGAAGTAATTAATTTGTATGTTTTATCAAAAAGGGTTGCTGTGCTATTTTTATAATTAATATTGTGCATTTTTTAACAATTTTCTGCAAATCAGTATATCGTAATTATTAAAAAACTGTGTATATAAAATGGTTCATTTGTTTTAAAAATACTATTGCTGGGTAACATTATCAAATTGTTTAACGTAATAGGACATTTTGATGTTAAAACTTCACATCTAGTATTTTGTATAGGAAGATGAAATATATTTTTATTGTGCATATTTATTGTGGATCCTGTGTCTATAAGGCATTTGTATGTGCAATCTTTGTATGCTATTTCTGTGTAATGGTGTTGTCCGGGGCTGTCAACCGAAAATTTTCGTTTGGCTCTGAGCTATTTGATTTTGATTATTTGTATTTTGGATGGGTTGTACCTGTTGTTGTTCTTCATTAATCAACCCATGGTATTGATTGTAATACTGTTGTTCATAATAATTGGGTTGTATTTCTTCGTATTCGTGCACGTCTTAAAATCTCAATTCGTCAATAGACATTTTAGTTTGCTCACTGTCCGATGGTCTTAGTCGCTTGGTAACCGGGAAGTTATTGTTTTTAGATATGGAGGGTTGTTGTTGTTTAGGGTATGTATTTCCTTTAAAATGTGCTGTTTGAGGAGTTTGAATTTTATTAGAATGTTCTGGGAAAGGATTTTTATGAGTTATTGGTTGGGATCGAAATGATTTGGTACGTGCCGCATACCTTGGTTGTAAGAAATCTGTTGTGTATAGGTGGGTCTAAATGATTGCATGTATTGATTATAATTAGGTTGGAATGGTTGGAAATATTGTGGGTAACTTGATTGATATGGGATTTGGGTATTTGTATTAAATTTGTGTGATTTCGAATTCTGACTAGGGTTTGCATATTTATTATGGTTTTCTGTATTTTTATTCAATTAAAAATTAATATGTTTTTCATATATTCCCCCATTTTGTGCAATAGTAATTAATGATCTTAAGTCTGCAATATCATGATGAGCCACAATAGTAAATAATTGTAATGGTAATTTTCTAATCAGTATTTTAATGGAATATTTAATCGCCTGCACATAAATAAGAAAATCTGATTGGTTATCTTCAATTTTGAAATTAGTAGTTGACGTCGTCTTTCCGCTTCTTCGCCGAATGCTCTCAGATTTCCCTTATAAGGTGTCTCCCTGAAGTTCTCCGGTAGTTTGTAGTTCGGTGTCTGCGGCTTAAGTTCTGCAATTAGTCTCGATCTAAGGGTAGGCCAATCTTCTTTGGCAGTGGCCAACAAAATTAGCTCCACGGTGCCGATGATGCCCTGGTCGAATTTAAGGCATCTGGCAAGCTCTGCCAGAGTGCTGTAAAAGCGTTCTACTTGTCCGTTGGAGACGCTGTGAAGGGGAGTTGCATTTGAGATGCTAAATTGTGTGCGAGTTCAATGACGGCTCATTGTCGCAATATATGACTCTAGCTTTGGGGAAGACATTCAGTAGTTGTAACAGAGCCGGTTAAAGATCCTCTAAAGTACTAGAGATAATTGGGTGAAATACGAATAGTCACGATACATAAAGTAAAACTAATTATTTGCTAAGTAGGATAGTGTTAATGGTTTAAGGATAGGCAACGAGGCGATAGTATATATTAGGTGATATAGTCTATTATGGTCATTGCAGAGTACTCTAAAAGGTTCATGCATTTGTGAACATCGCCTAATTTAGAATATAATCATCTGCCCTACAATAGTGTTGAATAGTCCCTTTTGGCAGTGTTACCAGACTTTGTAATTATAGAATAGTCAAGAAAGAGTCTTACTAAAGAGAACGTGTACAGAGCGCTTAAAGTTACCATTTTGATATGTAATAATATATTCAACCTAATTATCCAAAATAAAACCTACACCACTCATAAAGCCAACCCTTCTCAGTTCAAAAGTGGGATAAAAGTGGTTGGATATGTGTGAAGCGGAAGTGTTGTGCCAAGAACTCTAAGAAGAGCAGCAAGAATTGTTAGCGTGGAAAGTTTGAAAAAAACGTATAGGCATATACAAATTTACTAGAGCAAATAATATTATATCTGTAAGACTTGACATTGTAAGAGGAGAATTAGTTGAACCAAATGGCATAAAAGTGAACTCGTAAAGGAACACCAGGAACATCAAACGCTGTCTCGTCGCGCGAGTTTGGATCCAACTGAATTTGCTAGAATGCATCTTTCGGCCTACTTAAAATATCAGCCATGCCTTAAGCATGGAATAGGCATATTTGACTGTGACATTCGTTACTTTCCTGCTGTTTATGCAAAGGAAAACTAAAATTTTTTAATTAGTTCTGAATTTTGAATTAAATTTTATCAAAATCGGACGACTGTATCATATAGCTGTCATATATAGCTTAAAATAAGAATGAAATCTTTTTTTTTATATCACTGAAGTTACTGAATGCTTAAAAATGTTACATGGTGTTACTAAAGTTGATTATTTCTTATAACTGCAAGGGTATACAAACGTCATCTTGCCAAAGTTAACTTGCTTTCTGTTTTTTTTTGCAGTATATTATTTGCCAAAAAGAGTACAAGTATAGCTTTTTTTTTTCTTTTTGGTTTTTGTTTATTTATTTATAAAATTGTCTTATTTTTTACAGGACATGAATCTTAAATAAACGTTACTTCTAGGCTCCTTCATAACATTTGCGATTTCCTGTCTTGCCTGGAGTCCTTTAGTGAAGCTTCCGGGTGAAGCGGTTCATGCGTCTGCCCGCATTCCTTGACGCCTTTTGAAGCTGGGCGATGTGACTCTGGCACCGCGCCAGTTGTTGGTGGACCTGCCGCAACTGGCATTGATCCTCCTGTACCGTCTGTGTCTTTGGCTTCCTCTTGTTTGAGGGCCTGGTACATTTGTATCCAGCATTGCAGGATACCCTCTTCTTCAAGCTGCATGCTCCGGTTCAAGCCGTTCATCCACTCGATCAGGAGTGCCAGATGTTTCATGCACGCACCGCGCCTGTAGCTTGCGGAGCCGACAGGCGTCGCGGATAGCTTGTTGGAGGGTTGCTTGAGGGTGCATCGTATCTGATACCATTTCGGTTTCTGGTTAGGGTTTTTATAGAAGCGGTTGGCTAGTCTGACGACGTGTTTTATTCATCATGTGATCGGGAGCTAATACTCTTTTGTGCAATCCTGCAGTTTTGGGCTTATCGTTTTGTTTGTGTCGTCTAATTACACCCATGTGTTTTAAGTGACATATATATCTTTGGCTTGATAAACTCCGGCACTTTTTTCCGCTGCATTGCCGAGCTCATATAGAGCTTTGCCCCTAAGTTGGAGTACAATACAACGAATGCAGTTTGGGCCAAGCTTGGCATTATATCCGACAGTTTTATTACTCTGTTTTTAGTTTTTCCTGTAGACAACTTGTCCTACGGAAAATTCTACTATCTTGCTGTGGGTATTATATGCCCTTGTCGCGCATTTATTAGTTCGGTTGAGTCCCTGGGTCACTTTTTGGCGTATGAGTTCCATCTTGTCTGGGAGGTTTATTTGGCAGTCTCCTGCCGGTATACCACCTAGCTTCCGTAACACCCGATAGGCTGTTCCATGGGTAACCATACGCGCTCCGAACATGGCGTAACAAGGATCCATGCCTATTGACTCTTGTTGGCCATTCGTGTTGACACTCTATTCGACTTAATTGCGTATCCCAATTCCGCTGATCCGTTGCAATTGTTGCTCGTAAAATTTGGAGTATCGATCGGTTTACTCTCTCAGCCGCGTTTGCTTGTGGGGAGTAAAGACCAGTTTTAACGTGTCGAATACCAAAGCGGGTAATTTGCTCACCAAATATTTGGGACGCAAACCGTTTGCCATTGTCGGAGTGTATGAACTCAGGGACCCTGTAATGGTGAAAACTTTTGTCTCGAGGCATTTGACGACTTCTGTAGCGACTGCATGTCTCATCGGCTGCATCCAGACAAATGTTTTTATGAATAAAATAATCAAGTAAAATCTGTTTGGCTTTTTCAAATGTCATTTCATTATATTGAATTGTGGTAATAGAGTTACCAAATATTGTTGAATTCTCTACTTTATTTTTTTCAGATTTAATGAAAATTATTTGTTTTTTGAAATGATTTATTGGTTTTTCTGTTAAATGAATAAGATTGCTATTGTCTTCGTGTGCACTATGTTGAGTAACTTCGCTATGATGATTTCCTTCAATTTTAATAATAATAATAATAATAATAATAATAATAATAATAATAATAATAATAATAATAATAATAATAATAATAATAATAATAATAATAATAATAATAATAATAATAATAATAATAATAATAATAATAATAATAATAATAATAATAATAATAATAATAATAATAATAATAATAATAATAATAATAATAATAATAATAATAATAATAATAATAATAATAATAATAATAATAATAATAATAATAATAATAATAATAATAATAATAATAATAATAATAATAATAATAATAATAATAATAATAATAATAATAATAATAATAATAATAATAATAATAATAATAATAATAATAATAATAATAATAATAATAATAATAATAATAATAATAATAATAATAATAATAATAATAATAATAATAATAATAATGCATCAGCAACTGAATTTTCCTTCCCTTCAATATAGTCGATTTTAAATTAAATTTAATAGGTTAATGGTGCCTAGCAATGATAAAATGTCGTGCTAGTAAATAATGTCGAAAAGTTTTAGTGGCCCAAACTATGGCGAGTAACTCCTTTTCGATGGCACTCTAATTCAATTCGTTTTCATTGAGTGTTCTGCTAATATAGGATATAGGATGGCCACAGCTCCAAGGGCTAAATTATTGGCATCTGTGGTTAAATAGAATTTTTTTTCGAAATCGGGTAATTGAAGAATTGGTTCTCAATAATTAAAGCTTTAAATTTTTTAAATGCTTCTATGTAGTCGAGATTTTGTGTATCTATCTTTGCTCCTTTTTTTTAACATCTGATCATGGGTTTGGCTATGTTTGCGTAGTTTGGGATAAATTTACGATAATAGCCGGTTAATCCAAGGAATGCTCGGATCCCTTTTACTTTTGTTGGAGTTGGATATGAAACTATGGATTTAACTTAAGGGGGTTTGGCTTTCTGCCATTAGGGGTTATGATGTGACCAAGAAAGATAGCTTCTTTTTTTAAGAATTCACATTTGTCTAACTGCAATTTTAAATTAGCTTCTGCAAGTTTGGAAAAAACTAGTTGTAATGTAAATGTTCGGTAAGGGACGTGGAAAAAATTATAATATCATCTAAATACTTTAAACAGTATTTGTTAAGTAACGGTCGAAGGATAATATTCATGCACCTTTGAAAAGTAGCGGGTGCATTTCTAAGACCAAATGGCATTCGGAGGTTTCATAATGACCGCTTTTGCTGGAGAATGCAGTTTTAGATATTGATTCTGGGTACATTTCTATTTGATGAAATTCCTTTGCTAAATCAATAGTTGTAAAATATTTGAATTTTTCTAGTTTACCGAGGATTTCGTCCATGTTCGGTATTGGATATCTGTCGGGGATGCTTATTTCATTGAGTTTCCTATAATCAGTTACTACTCTATGTTTAATTTTACCAGAAGCATCAGTTTTTTTTGGTACTACATAGGTAGGACTATTGTATGGTGAATTACTTTCTCTAATTTATCCCTGATTAAGCATTTCTTGCACTTAGTTTTCGATTTCAATTTCGTGTGCTTGAGTAAGTGGGTACCGTTTTGATTAAATTGGGGAATTATGTGTTGTATTTAGTAAGTGTTTAATGGTGTTTGTAAATGTTATATTGTCTTCTTTTTTATATTAAAGATTTTTGAATTTATTTAATAAACCTTTTAACCTTGTAGTTTCCTCCTGATTTAGGTGATCTAATCGAAATAATTCAAAATCTTTTTTTTTATTTATTCCTGAGCTAAATTTTTATTTGTTTCTGGTGCCTTTTGAATATAAAAACTTTGGTTTTCATCTGATTTTGAAGTAATTAATTTGTATGTTTTATCAAAAAGGGTTGCTGTGCTATTTTTATAATTAATATTGTGCATTTTTTAACAATTTTCTGCAAATCAGTATATCGTAATTATTAAAAAACTGTGTATATAAAATGGTTCATTTGTTTTAAAAATACTATTGCTGGGTAACATTATCGTTACCGTTGTTTAACGTAATAGGACCTTTTGATGTTAAAACTTCACATCTAGTATTTTGTATAGGAAGATGAAATATATTTTTATTGTGCATATTTATTGTGGATCCTGTGTCTATAAGGCATGTGTATGTGCAATCTTTGTATGCTATTTCTGTGTAATGGTGTTGTCCGGGGCTGTCAACCGAAAATTTTCGTTTGGCTCTGAGCTATTTGATTTTGATTATTTGTATTTTGGATGGGTTGTACCTGTTGTTGCTCTTCATTAATCAACCCATGGTATTGATTGTAATACTGTTGTTCATAATAATTGGGTTGTATGTCTTCGTATTCGTGCACGTCTTAAAATCTCAATTCGTCAATAGACATTTTAGTTTGCTCACTGTCCGATGGTCTTAGTCGCTTGGTAACCGGGAAGTTATTGTTTTTAGATATGGAGGGTTGTTGTTGTTGAGGGTATGTATTTCCTTTAAAATGTGCTGTTTGAGGAGTTTGAATTTTATTAGAATGTTCTGGGAAAGGATTTTTATGAGTTATTGGTTGGGATCGAAATGATTTGGTACGTGCCGCATACCTTGGTTGTAAGAAATCTGTTGTGTATAGGTGGGTCTAAATGATTGCATGTATTGATTATAATTAGGTTGGAATAGTTGGAAATATTGTGGGTAACTTGATTGATATGGGATTTGGGTATTTGTATTAAATTTGTGTGATTTCGAATTCTGACTAGGGTTTTTATTATTTTTATTATGGTTTTCTGTATTTTTATTCAATTAAAAATTAATATGTTTTTCATATATTCCCCCATTTTGTGCAATAGTAATTAATGATCTTAAGTCTGCAATATCATGATGAGCCACTATAGTAAATAATTGTAATGGTAATTTTCTAATCAGTATTTTAATGGAATATTTAATCGCCTGCACATAAATAAGAAAATCTGATTGATTATCTTCAATTTTGAAATTAGTAGTTGACGACGTCTTTCCGCTTCTTCGCCGAATGCTCTCAGATTTCCCTTATAAGGTGTCTCCCTGAAGTTCTCCGGTAGTTTGTAGTTCGGTGTCTGCGGCTTAAGTTCTGCAATTAGTCTCGATCTAAGGGTAGGCCAATCTTCTTTGGCAGTGGCCAACAAAATTAGCGCTTAAAGTTACCATTTTGATATGTAATAATATATTCAACCTAATTATCCAAAATAAAACCTACACCACTCATAAAGCCAACCCTTCTCAGTTCAAAAGTGGGATAAAAGTGGTTGGATATGTGTGAAGCGGAAGTGTTGTGCCAAGAACTCTAAGAAGAGCAGCAAGAATTGTTAGCGTGGAAAGTTTGAAAAAACGTATAGGCATATACAAATTTACTAGAGCAAATAATATTACATCTGTAAGCCTTGACATTGTAAGAGGAGAATTAGTTGAACCAAATGGCATAAAAGTGAACTCGTAAAGGAACACCAGGAACATCAAACGCTGTCTCGTCGCGCGAGTTTGGATCCAACTGAATTTGCTAGAATGCATCTTTCGGCCTACTTAAAATATCAGCCATGCCTTAAGCATGGAATAGGCATATTTGACTGTGACATTCGTTACTTTCCTGCTGTTTATGCAAAGGAAAACTAAAATTTTTTAATTAGTTCTGAATTTTGAATTAAATTTTATCAAAATCGGACGACTGTTGAAAGAACGTCCGAATAAATACGTCTTTCTTTGTTGAGTTGATATTTCAAAACTGATTTTATTTAAGAATATGTTCTACTTAAATAGCTAACATGAGATTTACAACTATTCTTATCTTTAAGGGCGATAGAGGAGATAGCAATTACTCCGATCGCACTTATCCCTAAACATGTGGTGACCACTCGCAGGGGGTCATTTTACAACCTTTTTATCTCGTTGTTTTAGGTATGCACACATGTGAGACATTTGGTGCGGCTACAATTCCGCTACCTAAATATACATTTGTATATATGCGTGTTCATGTTTGAACATACTGCCAAAGGCCGGCAAGAATGATATATTTTTAATATATGAATAGTTATGATTTAACGATTTAGTGGACTGTAATTATTTATTCAACTCAAATCTTGCTCTTTTTGTGCATATATATTTTTCAGCTTAGACATGTAATTCTCTTATAGCTTAACTCTAACATTGGTTTGATTTATTCTTTCTTAAATAATAAAATACTTCGTGTTCTGATGAACATTCTGCCAAAGGCCCGGCAAGCTTTACAATTATTTTTGACAATTGTGCAAACAACGGTTTAGTGGACTGTAAATTTATTATTTTTCAATACACATATTTTTTTTTTTTTAACTTAACTATTTTACTTTAAATTCCTTGCAACGGGCCTGCGAAAGTTATGGCTTGTAATCTTTGCCTAACAAAACATTTTTTTCACAAGGTATATTATAAAAATTCCCAAAACTATTAATGACAATATAAGACCAGCATGTCCGGAAATATGATGGAAATGTAAATCCTTTAATTGTGGATGGTTTTCTTTAAGCTCTTTAATTTCTTTCTTTAATTTATCAATTTCAATTGTATGATTTAATGGCGTTAACTTTAACGGATCCCACATTATTTTCGGAACTTCACTAACCTCTCCTATGTATGGTGTTGACAGTGTCTCTTCACTTTCCGATTGAATATTATGATGGGCTATAAACATTTTGTCATCCGTTCTTGCTGTACAATACGGTGCAATACTTAAAATCCCTTGCTCAGGCAGTTCAGACAACTCCATTTGAGACCCAGAACATTTTACTCTTATTTTAGTACCTATCGGAACCTTAAACAACCAACTACTTTTCTTTTCCAACTCTACCCAGTAACTTGTGGCATCCACTACTGTTTTGTATACACAATTCGAAGCTCTATTTGGTTTTAACGGCTGAACTTCACATGCGTTGTCATTCGCGGAGTTCCAGGGCCAACTTCCTTGGCATATCCTTTTATTTTGTTGCCATTTTTGACATTGATTTAAAGTTGCTTCGCTCATTATGTGATACGAATCGATTTCAAAATTATAAATTAAAAATTCGGAAGTTATGTGTACCATTATTATTTTATCTACATTCCTAATAGGCAACGGAATTAGTCTAAACAATTTAGACGGATGCCTACTGAACAAAGGCACTTTTGCAGTGATGATTAATTTATTCTCTATAAACAATCCTCTCGCTGTTAATAAGGTATATACCTCCTTTAGTTCCGTTCCTGATCTTTTCCCTGGAATTATTAGATTTTCCGACAGATTTTCCTGAATCTTGGCAATCTCAATTTTTAGCTGATTTGGCCTAAGTATGTTTGTGTTTAGTCTGCCGTGATTAATATCAATTAAAAGGCTTATAATCCCTGATTGAACTTTTTCACCTTCTTCAATCAAGGAGTGAAGCTGTTTAGTTATCATAAAGAATTTTATCGATTCTTTGTAAACATAGTGACTCTCTTTAAGAACTTCTGTCATGTTTTCAATTCTTACTTGCATACTTTTAAAATTAGCGTTAACATCCTCGGTTGTTCTTTTTAATAAATTAGTAGTTGAATCAACAACTGACGTTTGCTTCTGAACCAATTTATCCATGTTCCTCTGATTATCTAATAAGTTTTTCATATCTTCCTCTAACTGTTCCCTGTCATCTTCATCCATTATACCAAATAAAATATGATACAACGAACCTATAAACTCTAAGGGAGCACGTTTGGTTCTGGATCTTGGTTCCATCATAGATAATTTATTATTCTCTTCTAGTTCCATTAATTGGCTTTGCATATTATCCAAAACTAGATTGCATTGATCTTCGAAGCCATGAAGTTTTTCACAAACTCTTCTCATTTCCTTTATCAACGCTTTACCTTTATAAATCATTTTAAAATATGCCTCCATGTTATAATAAATCACCAAATTCCAAGACGTACTTACAATTTCTACATCTCCTAGGGGATCTAAATATATTGCCGCAGTGCTATTAATTCCTTGTACCTCAAACCCATCCTTTTTTGTTTTTATCGCTGCGGCACTTGACATCTGGCACAACAAAGCAAGCAAAACCAATATTACCATGCTACTAAGCTTAGATAACCTAGGGGAAACTCTTTTTATGGTCGGAGTTGCAGTTGCATCCTCTGCTTGCTGTACACCAATTAAAGGACAAATCTTGGTAATCGGTCTTGTAAATGATGCTTCTGAGGTTTTTACTTTGACAACCCTAACTTTATCGTCTCTACCTTTATGAACTTCCTCTACTTTTGCCATTGGCCATCTAGCTGGGTGACAATTTTCATCTTTTAAGAGCACTACCTGCCCCTTTTCTATATTTTGACTACCTTTTTTCCATTTATACCTCTGCTGCAACGTATATAAATAATCCTCCTTCCATTTGACCCAAAAATCTCTTCTCATTTTGCGAATTAACCTCCACCTATCCAGACTAGGAACCTTTTCATCATCATCTATTGACTCCACTATGTCCAACGTAGGTCGACCTATTAAGAAATGTCCGGGCGTTAGCACCTCATTATCATCGACATCTTCTCCCGTCGTATATAGCGGTCTAGAGTTTAGTACTGCTTCGATTTGGCATAATAAGGTTGACATTTCTTCGTATGTCAATATACTATCTCCAATGACTCTTTTTAAATGATATTTAACCGACTTAACACCTGCTTCCCAAATACCTCCAAAGTGAGGTCCTGCCGGCGGGATAAAATGCCATTGAATTTTTTCGGTTTCCTTTTCTGCAGCTACTCTGGAATTATATTGTATGGCTTTTAGTAATTCTTCATCTAATTTTCGTGCAGCTCCTACGAAATTAGTACCATTATCCGAATATATATTGGCACATTTTCCTCTTCTAGTTATAAATCTTTGTAATGCTGCTAGAAATGCATCAGAAGTTAAATCACTCACAACTTCTAAATGAATTGCCTTAGTTGCCATGCATACAAACACTGAAATATAACCTTTAAAAGTTTTTTGACCTCGATTTTTCGAACATTTTAGGTGATACGGCCCTGCATAGTCTATACCTGTATTTAAAAATGGGTATGCTACATTCACTCTGCACTTCGGCAGGTTACCCATTATTTGTTTACCTGTACATTGCCTATATCTCGCACAAGTGACACATTCTCTCAATACTTTCTTCAGAGAATCCCTTAACCTAAATATCCAATACTTCCTTTGGATTTGGTTTCTCATTAAATTGATTCCACCATGCATTGTCTCCTTATGAGCCTTTTCAATTAAAAGTCGTGACACGTGGCATTTATCTAATATTATCGGGTGCTTCACATCAAATCGTAACTTGCTATTTTGCAACCTACCACCTACCCTTAGAATACCATCTTTGTCTAAGAACGGATTCAGCCCTATAACCTTACTTTTCTGCTCTATTTCCTTATCGGCTCGTAAGCATAATATCTCTGCAATAAAATGTCGTTCCTGCTGTTTTTTAATAATTAATAATCGGGCCTTTTTTAATTCATTTATAGTCAGCCAATGTGGGTATGACATCTTCTTGACTTTCATGGCGATAAATCGTAATATCCAAACTACGACCCGTTCCAACTTTTGAAAACTTGAATATTTATCCAGCAACTTAGAAATGGTGTCTTCGGATTTTACTATCACCGTATTTACTCTTACTTTATCATCTATTTGTAACTTGGGCCAGTTGTCCTCCGGTGTTGAGAGCCATTTAGGCCCATTCCACCACAGCGAACAATCTTTTAATTTTGTAGCACAGATGCCTCTTGAGGCAATATCTGCTGGGTTATCCTCAGATCTTACATGATTCCATGCTGTATCTTTTACTTTTAAAATTTCGTCAGTTCTACGTCTAATAAATTTATCCTTGCAGTTCTTATTTCGTATCCATCCTAATGTAATGGTAGAATCACTCCATGCAAAACTCGTTGTTATGCCAGGAATAGCTTCTTTCGTTCTACTCATCAATAGGCTCAAAAGATGGGCTGCGCAAAGTTCTAACTTAGGGATTGTCTTCCTATTTTTCTTAGGATTTACTTTACTTTTGCTTGCTATTAATGTAACGGATTCTCCTACTTTTGCATATACGACTGCTGCATACGCCTTTTCGGAAGCATCAGCGAATCCGTGTAGCTGAACCGTTATGCTAGTCTGCGTTTTTAACCACCTGGGAACCCTAATGTCTTCTAATGATTTTAAATTTTTCTCGTACAGATTCCACTCAGCTAAATCGTTAGTAGATAATTCTTTATCCCAATCGTTTTCTTCTAGCCAAAGCCTTTGCATAAATAATTTTCCCACTATAGTCACTGGCGACAACCATCCTAATGGATCATATATTCTTGCGAGGTTTGATAACACTAACCTCTTATTTATTTTTTTATTGTTTTTCAACTTAACTGCAAATTTAAACTCATCTTTAAAAGGTTCCCATTGAAGACCCAAAGTTTTAACTGATTCCGTTTCCTCTATGCTCAGTACTTTATTTTCACTCGCATTTTCAACTGTATCAATAATTTCTTTCTCATTGGAGATCCATTTTCTTAAATTCATTCCTACTTTCTCCAGCTCCATTGAAATCAGGCATACTATTTTCTTGGACTCTTCAATGCTGTCTGATCCAGTCATTAAATCATCCATATAGAAATCGTTTATAATCACATCTTTAATTGACTGATCCTGACATCGATTTCCTATCTCAGCTAACACCCTGGTTGCTAAATACGGAGCTGATGCCGTACCATATGTAACTGTGGTTAGCTTAAAATCTTTTATTTTGTTTTTGGGGGAATTTCTCCAAAGTATATGCAAATATTCTTGATCTTTTTCTGAAATATTAATTTGTCTGTACATTTTTTCAATGTCTGCTGAAACAACATACTGCCATTTACGCCATTTTAAAATGATATCGAAAATATCTTTTTGAACTCGAGGTCCAATCCACATAATGTCGTTAAGGCTTTTATTATTTGTTGTTTTTGCAGACGCATCAAAAACCACTCTTAACTTTGTTGTTAAGCTCTCATCCCTAATTACGGCTTGATGCGGCAAGTAATACTTTCCTTCAGACTTAGATTCGATCATATGACCTAAGTCTATATATTCAGTAATAAAGTTAGAATATTGTTGTTTTAGATTTTCATTTTTGCTTAATTTCTTCTCTAAATTTGAAAATCGTGCCATTGCTTGGTTTTTTGAGTCCCCTAAAACCTTATCGTCTTTAAAGGGCATTGATACTATATATCGACCTGATGAATCATTTTTTGTTGTTTTTATAAAATTTTCTTCGCATATCTGAAATTCTAAATCCTCTTTACTTTCTTCTTCTAATTCCCAAAACCTTTCCAAATCTGTACACTCGATCACAGTTGCCACTATTGTGTTACTGCCTTTTGATTTTGTGCAGCCTGACACTATCCACCCGAACTCAGTATTTTGACCTAGGAGTCCGTCTATTTTCTTAACTCCTCTTTTAAAAATGTGCGCGTTTAGATCTGCACCTATTATTAGGTCTACTCTACTTGGCTTATGAAATTCGGGATCAGCAAGTCGGTATTTGTCCCACTTTGTCGTGTCAATCTTAACCGCTTGTACTGGTAGTGCCTTCATTAATTTTGGAAGAATAATTGGATCTACTTTCAAATTATTTTTATTCTCTTGATTTGTTTTTATTTGCAAGCTAACTTTGTGCCTTGAACTGCATGTTTTTACTGAGGAAACTCCACTAATCTCCGTATAATTTTTAATTTTTGGTAATTGGAGAATTTGTGAAGCTTCCTCTGAAATTATAGTACTTTGAGACCCACTGTCAATCAAAGCCCTTAATTTTTCATAGCCTCCATTTTTTGATTTGACCTCAATTATGGCTGTGGCTAATAATACGTTCTCCGTTGTCCTGCATGTGTTCACTTTTTCTGGAACTTTAACATGAAGCAACGTATGGTGAGGTTTGTTGCAAGTCAAGCAAAGCTGCTCGCTTGTGCATCTCTTAAAACTCTTATGTTTTAAACATTTTGTACAAATTTGATTTTTTCTTGCCCAGTCAGTTCTCTCTGCTGGGTTCATTCTTTTAAATTTGAAGCACTGGACTAAATAATGTCCCGGTAATTTACAACACGCACAATTTTCGCTGTTATTATTCTGCGTTGTATTTACCACTTTCTTTACAGGTTTCTCTCCCTGTGACAATGATGATATGGAATTGAGCCTTTGCTCTAAAAATTCCACCACATCCGAAAGCGCTTGGATTTCTTTTGTCTTTTTGACATGACTTTCATATAAATTTAATGATTCTTTATTAAATTTCCGAAGGATTATGTGGGCGAAAATGGCATCCACCTCTTCGGACAATTGTGCCTTCAATTTCATAATATATATTGACTCATTAATTGAGTCAATGAACTTTTTAATCTGCCTATCCGATTCTAAATTTAAATTGGGCATATCCAAAAGCCTATTCATATGTTCCGAGAATATCTTTCTTTTATTCTCGAAACGCTTGGTTAAAAATTCCCAAGTGGCTTCATAATTTTCGCCCCCGCCTAACAATAAATGAGTGACAACACTCCTGGCTTCACCTTTTAAGGCTGACTTTAAATAATTAAATTTAAGAGATGGACTTAAATCCTCTCTTGAGTGGATTAGCTCTGTGAAAAGTTCGTAAAACAGATCCCACTCTTTGGAATCACCAAAAAATGTGGGAATCTGTATTTTAGGCAGGGTTGGTAATTCCTCTGCCTTCACCACCATCGACACGTCAGCATGTCTATTGACTACGCTGGATCGATTTTTAATGGCCGTTAGTATATTTTGCGTTTCAAACTCGATATCGCTTATTATGTCGTCAAACACAGAACTCTCGAAATAGGTATTACCCTGTTCAATTAGGTTCTGTATCTTACTCCATAGAAACTCAATTTTGTTTTTCCTTATCGTAAGGAAATCTGGACTATTGTCTATGAGAGTAGACGTCTCATCTAAGTATGCTTTCAAAATGCCTACCTGACTTCGAAATGTCTGCTCTATCCTGGACGCGTTTGAAGTGCCTGGCAACTCGATCTCTATTTCCATATTTTTGGTCTTTGAAACGTTTGCCGTGGGAATAACCTGTCCCTCTGGCTTATTTGTCTGAGACTCTTTTTCAACCCTTAATTTTATCTGAGCCAACACCATCATAATGATATCATACTGCTTGGTATTAAAATACTCATGATCGACAACGCCGATCTTTAAAAGGGCAGTATGGTTAGTAATAAAGAGTTTTTGAAGCTCTTCTAATCGTCCTACGTCTAGCTCCGTTAGCCCTATTTTTGCCTCTAAACGTCTTATTTCCAAAATAATCCCGGACTGCTTCTTTAGCAAATCTATCGTTTTTTCCGAAATCATTATTATTATTTTCTTAGGGATATATGTATATGTAAAAAAAAAAAAAATTTATTGTGACTTAGCTGCTTCCGTTGCCGTCGCCAGAGTAGTCGTTTTTTGCTGTTGCTGCTAAGGTCGCCGCCGCTTGTCCAGTCGCCGCTCTTCGTTGCAGCGGTATTTTTTGTTGCTGTTGTTGCTGCTGGAGTCGCCGCCGCTTGTCCTGTCGCCGCTCTGTCCTTGCAGTGGTATCTTTAGTTGCTGTTGTTGCTGCTGAAGTCGCCGCTGCTTGTCCTGTTACCGCTCTGTCCCTCTGGTGCAGCTGAAGGTGCTGCGTCGCTGGTTTTTTTTTTTTACTTTTCGTTTAAATGCTTAATTGCATTTATTTCCCGCACAATGTCGCTGATGTTTAAGGGCCTCAAGCACGCCTTACACGACACTGTTAATTTTTTAAGCTACCTTTAGTTTATTTCTACCAGAAGGTGCTTTTTTTTTTTGTTATATGTATCTCTGTTCCTTACCTCGGGTGGGGGGTAACAAGAGATTTTTTTTTATTTTCGCTACCTTAAGCTGCGTGTGTCTAGCACTACATACAGACTTTCAGGTGCTGGTTGATCACTCTGAACCTCTTACCACAGGGGGGAAAGTTGCAGAGTTTCGAAGGATCAAAATGATCGGCTCGATTGACCAAAATGAAAGAACGTCCGAATAAATACGTCTTTCTTTGTTGAGTTGATATTTCAAAACTGATTTTATTTAAGAATATGTTCTACTTAAATAGCTAACATGAGATTTACAACTATTCTTATCTTTAAGGGCGATAGAGGAGATAGCAATTACTCCGATCGCACTTATCCCTAAACATGTGGTGACCACTCGCAGGGGGTCATTTTACAACCTTTTTATCTCGTTGTTTTAGGTATGCACACATGTGAGACATTTGGTGCGGCTACAATTCCGCTACCTAAATATACATTTGTATATATGCGTGTTCATGTTTGAACAACTGTATCATATAGCTCTCATATATAGCTTAAAATAAGAATGAAATCTTTTTTTTATATCACTGAAGTTACTGAATGCTTAAAAATGTTACATGGTGTTACTCAAGTTGATTATTTCTTATAACTGCAAGGGTATACAAACGTCATCTTGCCAAAGTTAACTTGCTTTCTGTTTTTTTTTGCAGTATATTATTTGCCAAAAAGAGTACAAGTATAGCTTTTTTTTTCTTTTTGGTTTTTGTTTATTTATTTATAAAATTGTCTTATTTTTTACAGGACATGAATCTTAAATAAACGTTACTTCTAGGCTCCTTCATAACATTTGCGATTTCCTGTCTTGCCTGGAGTCCTTTAGTGAAGCTTCCGGGTGAAGCGGTTCATGCGTCTGCCCGCATTCCTTGACGCCTTTTGAAGCTGGGCGATGTGACTCTGGCACCGCGCCAGTTGTTGGTGGACCTGCCGCAACTGGCATTGATCCTCCTGTACCGTCTGTGTCTTTGGCTTCCCCTTGTTTGAGGGCCTGGTACATTTGTATCCAGCATTGCAGGATACCCTCTTCTTCAAGCTGCATGCTCCGGTTCAAGCCGTTCATCCACTCGATCAGGAGTGCCAGATGTTTCATGCACGCACCGCGCCTGTAGCTTGCGGAGCCGACAGGCGTCGCGGATAGCTTGTTGGAGGGTTGCTTGAGGGTGCATCGTATCTGATACCATTTCGGTTTCTGGTTAGGGTTTTTATAGCAGCGGTTGGCTAGTCTGACGACGTGTTTTATTCATCATGTGATCGGGAGCTAATACTCTTTTGTGCAATCCTGCAGTTTTGGGCTTATCGTTTTGTTTGTGTCGTCGAATTACACCCATGTGTTTTAAGTGACATATAGATCTTTGGCTTGATAAACTCCGGCACTTTTTTCCGCTGCATTGCCGAGCTCATATAGAGCTTTGCCCCTAAGTTGGAGTACAATACAACGAATGCAGTTTGGGCCAAGCTTGGCATTATATCCGACAGTTTTATTACTCTGTTTTTAGTTTTTCCTGTAGACAACTTGTCCTACGGAAAATTCTACTATCTTGCTGTGGGTATTATATGCCCTTGTCGCGCATTTATTAGTTCGGTTGAGTCCCTGGGTCACTGAGTTCCATCTTGTGTGGGCGTATGAGTTCCATCTTGTCTGGGAGGTTTATTTGGCAGTCTCCTGCCGGTATACCACCTAGCTTCCGTAATACCGGATAAGATGGATAACGATACGCGCTCCGAACATGGCGTAACAAGGATCCATGCCTATTGACTCGTGTTGACCATTCGTGTTGACACTCTATTCGACTTAATTGCGTATCCCAATTCCGCTGATCCGTTGCAATTGTTGCTCGTAAAATTTGGAGTAGCGATCGGTTTACTCTCTCAGCCGCGTTTGCTTGTGGGGAGTAAAGGCCAGTTTTAACGTGTCGAATACCATAGCGGGTAATTTGCTCACCAAATATTTGGGACGCAAACCGTTTGCCATTGTCAGAGTGTATGAAATCAGGGACCCCGAACTGGTGGAAAATGCTTTATGCTTTTCGAATGTCATTTCATTATATTGAATTGTGGTAATAGAGTTACCAAATATTGTTGAATTCTCTACTTTATTTTTATCAGATTTAATGAAAATTATTTGTTCTTTGAAATGATTTATTGGTTTTTCTAAGATTGAATAAGATTGCTATTGTCTATGTCTTCGCTATGATGAATTTCTTCAATTTTAATAATAATAATAATAATGCATCAGCAACTGAATTTTCCTTCCCTTTAATATAGTCGATTTTAAATTAAATCTAATAGGTTGATGGTCACTAGCAATGAGAAAATGTCGTGCTAGTAAATAATGTCGAAAAGTTTTAGTGGCCCTAACTATGGCGAGTAACTCCTTTTCGATAGCACTCTAATTTAATTCGTTTTCATTGAGTGTTCTGCTAATAAAGGATATAGGATGGCCACAGCTCCAAGGGCTAAATTACTGGCATCTGTGGTTAAATAGAATTTTTTTTCGAAATCGGGTAATTGAAAAATTGGTTCTCAATAATTAGAGCTTTAAATTTTTTGAATGCTTCTATGTAGTCGAGATTTTGTGTATCTATCTTTGCTCCTTTTTTTAACATCTGATCATGGGTTTGTCTATGTTTGCGTAGTTTGGAATAAATTTACGATAATAGCCGGTTAATCCAATGAATGCTCGGATCTCTTTTACTTTTGTTGGAGTTGGATATGACTTTATGCCATTAGGGGTTATAATGTGACCAAGAAAGATAGCTTCTTTTTTTAAGAATTCACATTTGTCTAACTGCAATTTTAAATTAGCTTCTGCAAGTTTGGAAAAAACTAGTTGTAATGAATTTAAATGTTCGGTAAAAATTATAATATCATCTAGATACACTTAACAGTGTTTGTTAAGTAACGGTCGAAGGATAATATTTATGCACCTTTGAAAAGTAGCGGGTGCTTTTTTAAGACCAAATGGCATTCGGAGGTTTCATAATGACCGCATTTGCTGGAGAATGCAGTTTTAGATATTGATTCTGGGTACATTTCTATTTGATGAAATCCCTTTGCTAAATCAATAGTAGTAAAATATTCGAATTTTCCTAGTTTACCGAGGATTTTGTCCATGTTCGGTATTGGATATCTGTCGGGGATGGTTATTTCATTGAGTTTCCTATAATCAGTTACTACTCTATGTTTAATTTTACCAGAAGCATCAGTTTTTTTTGGTACTACATAGGTAGGACTATTGTATGGTGAATTACTTTCTCTAATTTATCCCTGATTAAGCATTTCTTGCACTTGGTTTTCGATTTCAATTTCGTGTGCTTGAGTAAGTGGGTACCGTTTTGATTAAATTGGGGAATTATGTGTTGTATTTAGTAAGTGTTTAATGGTGTTTGTAAATGTTATATTGTCTTCTTTTTTATATTAAAGATTTTTGAATTTATTTAATAAACCTTTTAACCTTGTAGTTTCCTCCTGATTTAGGTGATCTAATCGAAATAATTCAAAATCTTTTTTTTTATTTATTCCTGAGCTAAATTTTTATTTGTTTCTGGTGCCTTTTGAATATAAAAACTTTGGTTTTCATCTGATTTTTAAGTAATTAATTTGTATGTTTTATCAAAAAGGGTTGCTGTGCTATTTTTATAATTAATATTGTGCATTTTTTAACAATTTTCTGCAAATCAGTATATCGTAATTATTAAAAAACTGTGTATATAAAATGGTTCATTTGTTTTAAAAATACTATTGCTGGGTAACATTATCGTTACCGTTGTTTAACGTAATAGGACCTTTTGATGTTAAAACTTCACATCTAGTATTTTGTATAGGAAGATGAAATATATTTTTATTGTGCATATTTATTGTGGATCCTGTGTCTATAAGGCATTTGTATGTGCAATCTTTGTATGCTATTTCTGTGTAATGGTGTTGTCCGGGGCTGTCAACCGAAAATTTTCGTTTGGCTCTGAGCTATTTGATTTTGATTATTTGTATTTTGGATGGGTTGTACCTGTTGTTGCTCTTCATTAATCAACCCATGGTATTGATTGTAATACTGTTGTTCATAATAATTGGGTTGTATTTCTTCGTATTCGTGCACGTCTTAAAATCTCAATTCGTCAATAGACATTTTAGTTTGCTCACTGTCCGATGGTCTTAGTCGCTTGGTAACCGGGAAGTTATTGTTTTTAGATATGGAGGGTTGTTGTTGTTGAGGGTATGTATTTCCTTTAAAATGTGCTGTTTGAGGAGTTTGAATTTTATTAGAATGTTCTGGGAAAGGATTTTTATGAGTTATTGGTTGGGATCGAAATGATTTGGTACGTGCCGCATACCTTGGTTGTAAGAAATCTGTTGTGTATAGGTGGGTCTAAATGATTGCATGTATTGATTATAATTAGGTTGGAATAGTTGGAAATATTGTGGGTAACTTGATTGATATGGGATTTGGGTATTTGTATTAAATTTGTGTGATTTCGAATTCTGACTAGGGTTTTTATTATTTTTATTATGGTTTTCTGTATTTTTATTCAATTAAAAATTAATATGTTTTTCATATATTCCCCCATTTTGTGCAATAGTAATTAATGATCTTAAGTCTGCAATATCATGATGAGCCACTATAGTAAATAATTGTAATGGTAATTTTCTAATCAGTATTTTAATGGAATATTTAATCGCCTGCACATAAATAAGAAAATCTGATTGATTATCTTCAATTTTGAAATTAGTAGTTGACGACGTCTTTCCGCTTCTTCGCCGAATGCTCTCAGATTTCCCTTATAAGGTGTCTCCCTGAAGTTCTCCGGTAGTTTGTAGTTCGGTGTCTGCGGCTTAAGTTCTGCAATTAGTCTCGATCTAAGGGTAGGCCAATCTTCTTTGGCAGTGGCCAACAAAATTAGCGCTTAAAGTTACCATTTTGATATGTAATAATATATTCAACCTAATTATCCAAAATAAAACCTACACCACTCATAAAGCCAACCCTTCTCAGTTCAAAAGTGGGATAAAAGTGGTTGGATATGTGTGAAGCGGAAGTGTTGTGCCAAGAACTCTAAGAAGAGCAGCAAGAATTGTTAGCGTGGAAAGTTTGAAAAAACGTATAGGCATATACAAATTTACTAGAGCAAATAATATTACATCTGTAAGCCTTGACATTGTAAGAGGAGAATTAGTTGAACCAAATGGCATAAAAGTGAACTCGTAAAGGAACACCAGGAACATCAAACGCTGTCTCGTCGCGCGAGTTTGGATCCAACTGAATTTGCTAGAATGCATCTTTCGGCCTACTTAAAATATCAGCCATGCCTTAAGCATGGAATAGGCATATTTGACTGTGACATTCGTTACTTTCCTGCTGTTTATGCAAAGGAAAACTCAAATTTTTTAATTAGTTCTGAATTTTGAATTAAATTTTATCAAAATCGGACGACTGTATCATATAGCTCTCATATATAGCTTAAAATAAGAATGAAATCTTTTTTTATATCACTGAAGTTACTGAATGCTTAAAAATGTTACATGGTGTTACTCAAGTTGATTATTTCTTATAACTGCAAGGGTATACAAACGTCATCTTGCCAAAGTTAACTTGCTTTCTGTTTTTTTTTGCAGTATATTATTTGCCAAAAAGAGTACAAGTATAGCTTTTTTTTCTTTTAAGTTTTTGTTTATTTATTTATAAAATTGTCTTATTTTTTACAGGACATGAATCTTAAATAAACGTTACTTCTAGGCTCCTTCATAACATTTGCGATTTCCTGTCTTGCCTGGAGTCCTTTAGTGAAGCTTCCGGGTGAAGCGGTTCATGCGTCTGCCCGCATTCCTTGACGCCTTTTGAAGCTGGGCGATGTGACTCTGGCACCGCGCCAGTTGTTGGTGGACCTGCCGCAACTGGCATTGATCCTCCTGTACCGTCTGTGTCTTTGGCTTCCTCTTGTTTGAGGGCCTGGTACATTTGTATCCAGCATTGCAGGATACCCTCTTCTTCAAGCTGCATGCTCCGGTTCAAGCCGTTCATCCACTCGATCAGGAGTGCCAGAGTTTTCATGCACGCACCGCGCCTGTAGCTTGCGGAGCCGACAGGCGTCGCGGATAGCTTGTTGGAGGGTTGCTTGAGGGTGCATCGTATCTGATACCATTTCGGTTTCTGGTTAGGGTTTTTATAGCAGCGGTTGGCTAGTCTGACGACGTGTTTTATTCATCATGTGATCGGGAGCTAATACTCTTTTGTGCAATCCTGCAGTTTTGGGCTTATCGTTTTGTTTGTGTCGTCGAATTACACCCATGTGTTTTAAGTGACATATAGATCTTTGGCTTGATAAACTCCGGCACTTTTTTCCGCTGCATTGCCGAGCTCATATAGAGCTTTGCCCCTAAGTTGGAGTACAATACAACGAATGCAGTTTGGGCCAAGCTTGGCATTATATCCGACAGTTTTATTACTCTGTTTATAGTTTTTCCTGTAGACAACTTGTCCTACGGAAAATTCTACTATCTTGCTGTGGGTATTACATGCCCTTGTCGCGCATTTATTAGTTCGGTTGAGTCCCTGGGTCACTGAGTTCCATCTTGTGTGGGCGTATGAGTTCCATCTTGTCTGGGAGGTTTATTTGGCAGTCTCCTGCCGGTATACCACCTAGCTTCCGTAATACCGGATAGGCTGGATAACGATACGCGCTCCGAACATGGCGTAACAAGGATCCATGCCTATTGACTCGTGTTGACCATTCGTGTTGACACTCTATTCGACTTAATTGCGTATCCCAATTCCGCTGATCCGTTGCAATTGTTGCTCGTAAAATTTGGAGTACCGATCGGTTTACTCTCTCAGCCGCGTTTGCTTGTGGGGAGTAAAGACCAGTTTTAACGTGTCGAATACCATAGCGGGTAATTTGCTCACCAAATATTTGGGACGCAAACCGTTTGCCATTGTCAGAGTGTATGAAATCAGGCCCCGAACTGGTGGAAAATGCTTTATGCTTTTCGAATGTCATTTCATTATATTGAATTGTGGTAATAGAGTTACCAAATATTGTTGAATTCTCTACTTTATTTTTATCAGATTTAATGAAAATTATTTGTTTTTTGAAATGATTTATTGGTTTTTCTGTTAAATGAATAAGATTGCTATTGTCTTCGTCTGCACTATGTTGAGTAACTTCGCTATGATGATATTCTTCAATTTTAATAATAATAATAATAATGCATCAGCAACTGAATTTTCCTTCCCTTTAATATAGTCGATTTTAAATTAAATCTAATAGGTTGATGGTCACTGGCAATGAGAAAATGTCGTGCTAGTAAATAATGTCGAAAAGTTTTAGTGGCCCAAACTATGGCGAGTAACTCCTTTTCGATAGCACTCTAATTTAATTCGTTTTCATTGAGTATTCTGCTAATAAAGGATATAGGATGGCCACAGCTCCAAGGGCTAAATTACTGGCATCTGTGGTTAAATAGAATTTTTTTTCGAAATCGGGTAATTGAAGAATTGGTTCTCAATAATTAAAGCTTTAAATTTTTTAAATGCTTCTATGTAGTCGAGATTTTGTGTATCTATCTTTGCTCCTTTTTTTTAACATCTGATCATGGGTTTGGCTATGTTTGCGTAGTTTGTGATAAATTTACGATAATAGCCGGTTAATCCAATGAATGCTCGGATCTCTTTTACTTTTGTTGGAGTTGGATATGAAACTATGGATTTAACTTAAGGGGGTTTGGCTTTCTGCCATTAGGGGTTATGATGTGACCAAGAAAGATAGCTTCTTTTTTTAAGAATTCACATTTGTCTAACTGCAATTTTAAATAAGCTTCTGCAAGTTTGGAAAAAATTAGTAACTAGTTACTTGTAATGTAAATGTTCGGTAAAGGACGTGGAAAAAATTATAATATCATCTAAATACACTAAACAGTATTTGTTAAGTAACGGTCGAAGGATAATATTCATGCACCTTTGAAAAGTAGCGGGTGCATTTCTAAGACCAAATGGCATTCGGAGGTTTCATAATGACCGCTTTTGCTGGAGAATGCAGTTTTAGATATGGATTCTGGGTACATTTCTATTTGATGAAATTCCTTTGCTAAATCAATAGTTGTAAAATATTCGAATTTTTCTAGTTTACCGAGGATTTCGTCCATGTTCGGTATTGGATATCTGTCGGGGATGGTTATTTCATTGAGTTTCCTATAATCAGTTACTACTCTATGTTTAATTTTACCAGAAGCATCAGTTTTTTTTGGTACTACATAGGTAGGACTATTGTATGGTGAATTACTTTCTCTAATTTATCCCTGATTAAGCATTTCTTGCACTTAGTTTTCGACTTCAATTTCGTGTGCTTGAGTGAGTGGGTACCGTTTTGAATAAATTGGGGAATTATGTGTTGTATTTAGTAAGTGTTTAATGGTGTTTGTAAATGTTATATTGTCTCCTTCTTCATATTAAAGATTTTTGAATCTATTTAATAAACCTTTTAACCTTGTAGTTTCCTCCTGATTTAGGTGATCTAATCGAAATAATTCAAAATCTTTTTTTTTATTTATTCCTGAGCTAAATTTTTATTTGTTTCTGGTGCCTTTTGAATATAAAAACTTTGGTTTTTATCTGATTTTGAAGTAATTAATTTGTATGTTTTATCAAAAAGGGTTGCTGTGACATTATCGGGTAACATTATCGTTACCGTTGTTTAACGTAATAGGACCTTTTGATGTTAAAACTTCACATCTACTATTTTGTATAGGAAGATGAAATATATTTTTATTGTGCATATTTATTGTGGATCCTGTGTCTATAAGGCATTTGTATGTGCAATCTTTGTATGCTATTTCTGTGTACTGGTGTTGTCCGGGGCTGTCAACCGAAGTTATTTTGATTTTGATCATTTGTATTTTGGATGGGTTGTACCTGTTGTTGCTCTTCATTAATCAACCCATGGTATTGATTGTAATACTATTGTTCATAATAATTGGGTTGTATTTCTTCGTATTCGTGCACGTCTTAAAATCTCAATTCGTCAATAGACATTTTAGTTTGCTCACTGTCCGATGGTCTTAGTCGCTTGGTAACCGGGAAGTTATTGTTTTTAGATATGGAGGGTTGTTGTTGTTGAAGGTATGTATTTCCTTTAAAATGTGCTGTTTGAGGAGTTTGAATTTCATTAGAATGTTCTGGGAAAGGATTTTTATGAGTTATTGGTTGGGATCGAAATGAATTGGTACGTGCCGCATAGCTTGGTTGTAAGGAATCTGTTGTGTATAGGTGGGTCTAAATGATTGCATGTATTGATTATAATAAGGTTGAAATGGTTGGAAATATTGTGGGTATCTTGATTGATATGGGATTTGGGTATTTGTATTAAATTTGTGTGATTTCGAATTCTGACTAGGGTATGCATATTTATTATGATTTTCTGTATTTTTATTCAATTAAAAATTAATATGTTTTTCATATATTCCCTCATTTTGTGCAATAGTAATTAATGATCTTAAGTCTGCAATATCATGATGAGCCACAATAGTAAATAATTGTAATGGTAATTTTCTAATCAGTATTTTAATGGAATCTTTAATCGCCTGCACGTAAATAAGAAAATCTGATTGGTTATCTTCAATTTTGAAATTAGTAGTTGACGACGTCTTTCCGCTTCTTCGCCGAATGCTCTCAGATTTCCCTTATAAGGTGTCTCCCTGAAGTTCTCCGGTAGTTTGTAGTTCGGTGTCTGCAATTAGTCTCGATCTAAGGGTAGGCCAATCTTCTTTGGCAGTGGCCAACAAAATTAGCTCCACGGTGCCGCTGATGCCTTTGTCGAATTTAAGGCATCTGGCAAGCTCTGCCAGAGTGCTGTAAAAGCGTTCTTTTTGTCCGTTGGAGACGCTGTGAAGGGGAGGTGCATTTGAGATGCTAAATTGTGTGCAAGTTCAATGACGGCTCATTGTGGCAATATATGACTCTAGCTTTGGGGAAGACATTCAGTAGTTGTAACAGAGCCGGTTAAAGATCCTCTAAAGTACTAGAGATAATTGGGTGAAATACGAATAGTCACGATACATAAAGTAAAACTAATTATTTGCTAAGTAGGATAGTGTTAATGGTTTAAGGATAGGCAACGAGGCGATAGTATATATTAGGTGATATAGTCTATTATGGTCATTGCAGAGTACTCTAAAAGGTTCATGCATTTGTGAACATCGCCTAATTTAGAATATAATCATCTGCCCTACAATAGTGTTGAATAGTCCCTTTTGGCAGTGTTACCAGACTTTGTAATTATAGAATAGTCAAGAAAGAGTCTTACTAAAGAGAAGAACGTGTACAGAGCGCTTAAAGTTACCATTTTGATATGTAATAATATATTCAACCTAATTATCCAAAATAAAACCTACCCCACTCATAAAGCCAACCCTTCTCAGTTCAAAAGTGGGATAAAAGAGGTTGGATATGTGTGAAGCGGAAGTGTTGTGCCAAGAACTCTAAGAAGAGCAGCAAGAATTGTTAGCGTGGAAAGTTTGAAAAAAACGTATAGGCATATACAAATTTACTAGAGCAAATAATATTATATCTGTAAGACTTGACATTGTAAGAGGAGAATTAGTTGAACCAAATGGCATAAAAGTGAACTCGTAAAGGAACACCAGGAACATCAAACGCTGTCTCGTCGCGCGAGTTTGGATCCAACTGAAATTGCTAGAATGCATCTTTCGGCCTACTTAAAATATCAGCCATGCCTTAAGCATGGAATAGGCATATTTGACTGTGACATTCGTTACTTTCCTGCTGTTTATGCAAAGGAAAACTAAAATTTTTTAATTAGTTCTGAATTTTGAATTAAATTTTATCAAAATCGGACGACTGTATCATATAGCTGCATATATAGCTTAAAATAAGAATGAAATCTTGAAATTTGCCAAAAAGAGTACAAGTATAGCTTTTTTTTCTTTTTGGTTTTTGTTTATTTATTTATAAAATTGTCTTATTTTTTACAGGACATGAATCTTAAATAAACGTTACTTCTAGGCTCCTTCATAACATTTGCGATTTCCTGTCTTGCCTGGAGTCCTTTAGTGAAGCTTCCGGGTGAAGCGGTTCATGCGTCTGCCCGCATTCCTTGACGCCTTTTGAAGCTGGGCGATGTGACTCTGGCACCGCGCCAGTTGTTGGTGGACATGCCGCAACTGGCATTGATCCTCCTGTACCGTCTGTGTCTTTGGCTTCCTCTTGTTTGAGGGCCTGTTACATTTGTATCCAGCATTTCAGGATACCCTCTTCTTCAAGCTGCATGCTCCGGTTCAAGCCGTTCATCCACTCGATCAGGAGTGCCAGATGTTTCATGCACGCACCGCGCCTGTAGCTTGCGGAGCCGACAGGCGTCGCGGATAGCTTGTTGGAGGGTTGCTTGAGGGTGCATCGTATCTGATACCATTTCGGTTTCTGGTTAGGGTTTTTATAGCAGCGGTTGGCTAGTCTGACGACGTGTTTTATTCATCATGTGATCGGGAGCTAATACTCTTTTGTGCAATCCTGCAGTTTTGGGCTTATCGTTTTGTTTGTGTCGTCTAATTACACCCATGTGTTTTAAGTGACATATAGATCTTTGGCTTGATAAACTCCGGCACTTTTTTCCGCTGCATTGCCGAGCTCATATAGAGCTTTGCCCCTAAGTTGGAGTACAATACAACGAATGCAGTTTGGGCCAAGCTTGGCATTATATCCGACAGTTTTATTACTCTGTTTATAGTTTTTCTTGTAGACAACTTGTCCTACGGAAAATTCTACTATCTTGCTGTGGGTATTATATGCCCTTGTCGCGCATTTATTAGTTCGGTTGAGTCCCTGGGTCACTGAGTTCCATCTTGTGTGGGCGTATGAGTTCCATCTTATTTGGCAGTCTCCTGCCGGTATACCACCTAGCTTCCGTAATACCGGATAGGCTGGATAACGATACGCGCTCCGAACATGGCGTAACAAGGATCCATGCCTATTGACTCGTGTTGACCATTCGTGTTGACACTCTATTCGACTTAATTGCGTATCCCAATTCCGTTGATCCGTTGCAATTGTTGCTCGTAAAATTTGTAGTACCGATCGGTTTACTCTCTCAGCCGCGTTTGCTTGTGGGGAGTAAAGACCAGTTTTAACGTGTCGAATACCATAGCGGGTAATTTGCTCACCAAATATTTGGGACGCAAACCGTTTGCCATTGTCAGAGTGTATGAAATCAGGCCCCGAACTGGTGGAAAATGCTTTATGCTTTTCGAATGTCATTTCATTATATTGAATTGTGGTAATAGAGTTACCAAATATTGTTGAATTCTCTACTTTATTTTTATCAGATTTAATGAAAATTATTTGTTTTTTGAAATGATTTATTGGTTTTTCTGTTAAATGAATAAGATTGCTATTGTCTTCGTCTGCACTATGTTGAGTAACTTCGCTATGATGATTTTCTTCAATTTTAATAATAATAATAATAATGCATCAGCAACTGAATTTTCCTTCCCTTTAATATAGTCGATTTTAAATTAAATCTAATAGGTTGATGGTCACTAGCAATGAGAAAATGTCGTGCTAGTAAATAATGTCGAAAAGTTTTAGTGGCCCAAACTATGGCGAGTAACTCCTTTTCGATAGCACTCTAATTTAATTCGTTTTCATTGAGTGTTCTGCTAATAAAGGATATAGGATGGCCACAGCTCCAAGGGCTAAATTACTGGCATCTGTGGTTAAATAGAATTTTTTTTCGAAATCGGGTAATTGAAGAATTGGTTCTCAATAATTAAAGCTTTAAATTTTTTGAATGCTTCTATGTAGTCGAGATTTTGTGTATCTATCTTTGCTCCTTTTTTTTAACATCTGATCATGGGTTTGGCTATGTTTGCGTAGTTTGGGATAAATTTACGATAATAGCCGGTTAATCCAATGAATGCTCGGATCTCTTTTACTTTTGTTGGAGTTGGATATGAAACTATGGATTTAACTTAAGGTGGTTTGGCTTTATGCCATTAGGGGTTATAATGTGACCAAGAAATATAGCTTCTTTTTTTAAGAATTCACATTTGTCTAACTGCAATTTTAAATTAGCTTCTGCAAGTTTGGAAAAAACTAGTTGTAATGAATTTAAATGTTCGGTAAAAATTATAATATCATCTAGATACACTTAACAGTGTTTGTTAAGTAACGGTCGAAGGATAATATTTATGCACCTTTGAAAAGTAGCGGGTGCATTTCTAAGACCAAATGGCATTCGGAGGTTTCATAATGACCGCATTTGCTGGAGAATGCAGTTTTAGATATTGATTCTGGGTACATTTCTATTTGATGAAATCCCTTTGCTAAATCAATAGTAGTAAAATATTCGAATTTTCCTAGTTTACCGAGGATTTTGTCCATGTTCGGTATTGGATATCTGTCGGGGATGGTTATTTCATTGAGTTTCTTATAATCAGTTACTACTCCATGTTTAATTTTACCAGAAGCATCAGTTTTTTTTGGTACTACATAGGTAGGACTATTGTATGGTGAATTACTTTCTCTAATTTATCCCTGATTAAGCATTTCTTGCACTTAGTTTTCGACTTCAATTTCGTGTGCTTGAGCAAGTGGGTACTTCTTTGAATAAATTGGGGAATTATGTGTTGTATTTAGTAAGTGTTTAATGGTGTTTGTAAATGTTGGATTGTCTCCTTCTTCATATTAAAGATTTTTGAATTTATTTAATAAACCTTTTAACCTTGTAGTTTCCTCCTGATTTAGGTGATCTAATCGAAATAATTCAAAATCTTTTTTTTTATTTATTCCTGAGCTGAATTTTTATTTGTTTCTGGTGCCTTTTGAATATAACAATTTTGGTTTTTATCTGATTTTGAAGTAATTAATTTGTATGTTTTATCAAAAAGGGTTGCTGTGCTATTTTTATAATTAATATTGTGCATTTTTTAACAATTTTCTGCAAATCAATATATCGTAATTATTAAAAAACTGTGTATATAAAATGGTTAATTTGTTTTAAAAATACTATTGCTGGGTAACATTATCGTTACCGTTGTTTAACGTAATAGGACCTTTTGATGTTAAAACTTCACATCTAGTATTTTGTATAGGAAGATGAAATATATTTTTATTGTGCATATTTATTGTGGATCCTGTGTCTATAAGGCATATGTATGTGCAATCTTTGTATGCTATTTCTGTGTACTGGTGTTGTCCGGGGCTGTCAACCGAAAATTTTCGTTTGGCTCTGAGGTATTTGATTTTGATTATTTGTATTTTGGATGGGTTGTACCTGTTGTTGCTCTTCATTAATCAACCCATGGTATTGATTGTAATACTGTTGTTCATAATAATTGGGTTGTAATTCGTGCACGTCTTAAAATCTCAATTCGTCAATAGACATTTTAGTTTGCTCACTGTCCGATGGTCTTAGTCGCTTGGTAACCGGGAAGTTATTGTTTTTAGATATGGAGGGTTGTTGTTGTTGAGGGTATGTATTTCCTTAAAATGTGCTGTTTGAGGAGTTTGAATTTTATTAGAATGTTCTGGGAAAGGATTTTTATGAGTTATTGGTTGGGATCGAAATGATTTGGTACGTGCCGCATACCTTGGTTGTAAGAAATCTGTTGTGTATAGGTGGGTCTAAATGATTGCATGTATTGATTATAATTAGGTTGAAATGGTTGGAAATATTGTGGGTATCTTGATTGATATGGGATTTGGGTATTTGTATTAAATTTGTGTGATTTCGAATTCTGACTAGGGTTTGCATATTTATTATGGTTTTCTGTATTTTTATTCAATTAAAAATTAATATGTTTTTCATATATTTCCCCATTTTGTGCAATAGTAATTAATGATCTTAAGTCTGCAATATCATGATGAGCCACAATAGTAAATAATTGTAATGGTAATTTTCTAATCAGTATTTTAATGGAATATTTAATCGCCTGCACATAAATAAGAAAATCTGATTGGTTATCTTCAATTTTGAAATTAGTAGTTGACGTCGTCTTTCCGCTTCTTCGCCGAATGCTCTCAGATTTCCCTTATAAGGTGTCTCCCTGAAGTTCTCCGGTAGTTTGTAGTTCGGTGTCTGCGGTTTAAGTTCTGCAATTAGTCTCGATCTAAGGGTAGGCCAATCTTCTTTGGCAGTGGCCAACAAAATTAGCTCCACGGTGCCGCTGATGCCCTTGCCGAATTTAAGGCATCTGGCAAGCTCTGCCAGAGTGCTGTAAAAGCGTTCTACTTGTCCGTTGGAGACGCTGTGCAGGGGAGTTGCATTTGAGATGCTAAATTGTGTGCGAGTTCAATGACGGCTCATTGTCGCAATATATGACTCTAGCTTTGGGTAAGACATTCAGTAGTTGTAACAGAGCCGGTTAAAGATCCTCTAAAGTACTAGAGATAATTGGGTGAAATACGAATAGTCACGATACATAAAGTAAAACTAATTATTTGCTAAGTAGGATAGTGTTAATGGTTTAAGGATAGGCAACGAGGCGATAGTATATATTAGGTGATATAGTCTATTATGGTCATTGCAGAGTACTCTAAAAGGTTCATGCATTTGTGAACATCGCCTAATTTAGAATATAATCATCTGCCCTACAATAGTGTTGAATAGTCCCTTTTGGCAGTGTTACGAGACCTTGTAATTATAGAATAGTCAAGAAAGAGTCTTACTAAAGAGAAGAACGTGTACAGAGCGCTTAAAGTTATCATTTTGATATGTAATAATATATTCAACCTAATTATCCAAAATAAAACCTACACCACTCATAAAGCCAACCCTTCTCAGTTCAAAAGTGGGATAAAAGTGGTTGAATATGTGTGAAGCGGAAGTGTTGTGCCAAGAACTCTAAGAAGAGCAGCAAGAATTGTTAGCGTGGAAAGTTTGAAAAAACGTATAGGCATATACAAATTTACTAGAGCAAATAATATTATATCTGTAAGCCTTGACATTGTAAGAGGAGAATTAGTTGAACCAAATGGCATAAAAGTGAACTCGTAAAGGAACACCAGGAACATCAAACGCTGTCTCGTCGCGCGAGTTTGGATCCAACTGAATTTGCTAGAATGCATCTTTCGGCCTACTTAAAATATCAGCCATGCCTTAAGCATGGAATAGGCATATTTGACTGTGACATTCGTTACTTTCCTGCTGTTTATGCAAAGGAAAACTAAAATTTTTTAATTAGTTCTGAATTTTGAATTAAATTTTATCAAAATCGGACGACTGTATCATATAGCTGCCATATATAGCTTAAAATAAGAATGAAATCTTTTTTTTATATCACTGAAGTTACTGAATACTTAAAAATGTTACATGGTGTTACTAAAGTTGATTATTTCTTATAACTGCAAGGGTATACAAACGTCAACTTGCGTTAACTTGCTTTCTGTTTTTTTTTGCAGTATATTATTTGCCAAAAAGAGTACAAGTATAGCTTTTTTTTTTTTTTTCTTTTTGGTTTTTGTTTATTTATTTATAAAATTGTCTTATTTTTTACAGGACATGAATCTTAAATAAACGTTACTTCTAGGCTCCTTCATAACATTTGCGATTTCCTGTCTTGCCTGGAGTCCTTTAGTGAAGCTTCCGGGTGAAGCGGTTCATGCGTCTGCCCGCATTCCTTGACGCCTTTTGAAGCTGGGCGATGTGACTCTGGCACCGCGCCAGTTGTTGGTGGACCTGCCGCAACTGGCATTGATCCTCCTGTACCGTCTGTGTCTTTGGCTTCCTCTTGTTTGAGGGCCTGGTACATTTGTATCCAGCATTGCAGGATACCCTCTTCTTCAAGCTGCATGCTCCGGTTCAAGCCGTTCATCCACTCGATCAGGAGTGCCAGAGTTTTCATGCACGCACCGCGCCTGTAGCTTGCGGAGCCGACAGGCGTCGCGGATAGCTTGTTGGAGGGTTGCTTGAGGGTGCATCGTATCTGATACCATTTCGGTTTCTGGTTAGGGTTTTTATAGCAGCGGTTGGCTAGTCTGACGACGTGTTTTATTCATCATGTGATCGGGAGCTAATACTCTTTTGTGCAATCCTGCAGTTTTGGGCTTATCGTTTTGTTTGTGTCGTCGAATTACACCCATGTGTTTTAAGTGACATATAGATCTTTGGCTTGATAAACTCCGGCACTTTTTTCCGCTGCATTGCCGAGCTCATATAGAGCTTTGCCCCTAAGTTGGAGTACAATACAACGAATGCAGTTTGGGCCAAGCTTGGCATTATATCCGACAGTTTTATTACTCTGTTTTTAGTTTTTCCTGTAGACAACTTGTCCTACGGAAAATTCTACTATCTTGCTGTGGGTATTATATGCCCTTGTCGCGCATTTATTAGTTCGGTTGAGTCCCTGGGTCACTTTTTGGCGTATGAGTTCCATCTTGTCTGGGAGGTTTATTTGGCAGTCTCCTGCCGGTATACCACCTAGCTTCCGTAATACCGGATAAGATGGATAACGATACGCGATCCGAACATGGCGTAACAAGGATCCATGCCTATTGACTCGTGTTGACCATTCGTGTTGACACTCTATTCGACTTAATTGCGTATCCCAATTCCGCTGATCCGTTGCAATTGTTGCTCGTAAAATTTGGAGTAGCGATCGGTTTACTCTCTCAGCCGCGTTTGCTTGTGGGGAGTAAAGGCCAGTTTTAACGTGTCGAATACCATAGCGGGTAATTTGCTCACCAAATATTTGGGACGCAAACCGTTTGCCATTGTCAGAGTGTATGAAATCAGGGACCCCGAACTGGTGGAAAATGCTTTATGCTTTTCGAATGTCATTTCATTATATTGAATTGTGGTAATAGAGTTACCAAATATTGTTGAATTCTCTACTTTATTTTTATCAGATTTAATGAAAATTATTTGTTCTTTGAAATGATTTATTGGTTTTTCTAAGATTGAATAAGATTGCTATTGTCTATGTCTTCGCTATGATGAATTTCTTCAATTTTAATAATAATAATAATAATGCATCAGCAACTGAATTTTCCTTCCCTTTAATATAGTGGATTTTAAATTAAATCTAATAGTTTAGCACTCTAATTTAATTTGTTTTCATTGAGTGTTCTGCTAATAAAGGATATAGGATGGCCACGCCTCCAAGGGCTAAATTGCTGGCATCTGTGGTGAAATAGAATTTTTTTTCGAAATCGGGTAATTGAAGCCTGTTAATGCAATATGCTCGGATCTCTTTTAGTTTTGTTGGAATTGGATATGAAACTATGGATTTAACTTAAGGGGGTTTGGCTTTATGCCATTAGGGGTTATGATGTCATCAAGAAAGATAGCTTCTTTTTTTAAGAATTCACATTTGTCTAACTGCAATTTTAAATTAGCTTCTGCAAGTTTGGAAAAAACTAGTTGTAATGAATTTAAATGTTCGGTAAGGGACGTGGAAAAAATTATAATATCATCTAAATACACTAACCAGTGTTTGTTAAGTAACGGTCGAAGGATAATATTCATGCACCTTTGAAAAGTAGCGGGTGCATTTCTAAGACCAAATGGCATTCGGAGGTATTCATAATGACCGCTTTTGCTGGAGAATGTAGTTTTAGATATTGAATCTGGGTACATTTCTATTTAATGAAATCCCTTTGCTAAATCAATAGTAGTAAAATATTCGAATTTTCCTAGTTTACCGAGGATTTCGTCCATGTTCGGTATTGGATATCTGTCGGGGATGGTTATTTCATTGAGTTTCCTATAATCAGTTACTACTCTATGTTTAATTTTACCAGAAGCATCAGTTTTTTTTGGTACTACATAGGTAGGACTATTGTATGGTGAATTACTTTCTCTAATTTATCCCTGATTAAGCATTTCTTGCACTTAGTTTTCGACTTCAATTTCGTGTGCTTGAGTAAGTGGGTACCGTTTTGAATAAATTGGGGAATTATGTGTTGTATTTAGTAAGTGTTTAATGGTGTTTGTAAATGTTATATTGTCTCCTTCTTCATATTAAAGATTTTTGAATTTATTTAATAAACCTTTTAACCTTGTAGTTTCCTCCTGATTTAGGTGATCTAATCGAAATAATTCAAAATCTTTTTTTTTTATTTATTCCTGAGCTGAATTTTTATTTGTTTCTGGTGCCTTTTGAATATAACAATTTTGGTTTTTATCTGATTTTGAAGTAATTAATTTGTATGTTTTATCAAAAAGGGGTTGCTGTGCTATTTTTATAATTAATATTGTGCATTTTTTAACAATTTTCTGCAAATCAGTATATCGTAATTATTAAAAAACTGTGTATATAAAATGGTTCATTTGTTTTAAAAATACTATTGCTGGGTAACATTATCAAATTGTTTAACGTAATAGGACATTTTGATGTTAAAACTTCACATCTAGTATTTTGTATAGGAAGATGAAATATATTTTTATTGTGCATATTTATTGTGGATCCTGTGTCTATAAGGCATTTGTATGTGCAATCTTTGTATGCTATTTCTGTGTAATGGTGTTGTCCGGGGCTGTCAACCGAAAATTTTCGTTTGGCTCTGAGCTATTTGATTTTGATTATTTGTATTTTGGATGGGTTGTACCTGTTGTTGTTCTTCATTAATCAACCCATGGTATTGATTGTAATACTGTTGTTCATAATAATTGGGTTGTATTTCTTCGTATTCGTGCACGTCTTAAAATCTCAATTCGTCAATAGACATTTTAGTTTGCTCACTGTCCGATGGTCTTAGTCGCTTGGTAACCGGGAAGTTATTGTTTTTAGATATGGAGGGTTGTTGTTGTTTAGGGTATGTATTTCCTTTAAAATGTGCTGTTTGAGGAGTTTGAATTTTATTAGAATGTTCTGGGAAAGGATTTTTATGAGTTATTGGTTGGGATCGAAATGATTTGGTACGTGCCGCATACCTTGGTTGTAAGAAATCTGTTGTGTATAGGTGGGTCTAAATGATTGCATGTATTGATTATAATTAGGTTGGAATGGTTGGAAATATTGTGGGTAACTTGATTGATATGGGATTTGGGTATTTGTATTAAATTTGTGTGATTTCGAATTCTGACTAGGGTTTGCATATTTATTATGGTTTTCTGTATTTTTATTCAATTAAAAATTAATATGTTTTTCATATATTCCCCCATTTTGTGCAATAGTAATTAATGATCTTAAGTCTGCAATATCATGATGAGCCACAATAGTAAATAATTGTAATGGTAATTTTCTAATCAGTATTTTAATGGAATATTTAATCGCCTGCACATAAATAAGAAAATCTGATTGGTTATCTTCAATTTTGAAATTAGTAGTTGACGTCGTCTTTCCGCTTCTTCGCCGAATGCTCTCAGATTTCCCTTATAAGGTGTCTCCCTGAAGTTCTCCGGTAGTTTGTAGTTCGGTGTCTGCGGCTTAAGTTCTGCAATTAGTCTCGATCTAAGGGTAGGCCAATCTTCTTTGGCAGTGGCCAACAAAATTAGCTCCACGGTGCCGATGATGCCCTGGTCGAATTTAAGGCATCTGGCAAGCTCTGCCAGAGTGCTGTAAAAGCGTTCTACTTGTCCGTTGGAGACGCTGTGAAGGGGAGTTGCATTTGAGATGCTAAATTGTGTGCGAGTTCAATGACGGCTCATTGTCGCAATATATGACTCTAGCTTTGGGGAAGACATTCAGTAGTTGTAACAGAGCCGGTTAAAGATCCTCTAAAGTACTAGAGATAATTGGGTGAAATACGAATAGTCACGATACATAAAGTAAAACTAATTATTTGCTAAGTAGGATAGTGTTAATGGTTTAAGGATAGGCAACGAGGCGATAGTATATATTAGGTGATATAGTCTATTATGGTCATTGCAGAGTACTCTAAAAGGTTCATGCATTTGTGAACATCGCCTAATTTAGAATATAATCATCTGCCCTACAATAGTGTTGAATAGTCCCTTTTGGCAGTGTTACGAGACTTTGTAATTATAGAATAGTCAAGAAAGAGTCTTACTAAAGAGAAGAACGTGTACAGAGCGCTTAAAGTTACCATTTTGATATGTAATAATATATTCAACCTAATTATCCAAAATAAAACCTACCCCACTCATAAAGCCAACCCTTCTCAGTTCAAAAGTGGGATAAAAGTGGTTGGATATGTGTGAAGCGGAAGTGTTGTGCCAAGAACTCTAAGAAGAGCAGCAAGAATTGTTAGCGTGGAAAGTTTGAAAAAAACGTATAGGCATATACAAATTTACTAGAGCAAATAATATTATATCTGTAAGACTTGACATTGTAAGAGGAGAATTAGTTGAACCAAATGGCATAAAAGTGAACTCGTCAAGGAACACCAGGAACATCAAACGCTGTCTCGTCGCGCGAGTTTGGATCCAACTGAATTTGCTAGAATGCATCTTTCGGCCTACTTAAAATATCAGCCATGCCTTAAGCATGGAATAGGCATATTTGACTGTGACATTCGTTACTTTCCTGCTGTTTATGCAAAGGAAAACTAAAATTTTTTAATTAGTTCTGAATTTTGAATTAAATTTTATCAAAATCGGACGACTGTATCATATAGCTGCCATATATAGCTTAAAATAAGAATGAAATATTTTTTTTATATCACTGAAGTTACTGAATACTTAAAAATGTTACATGGTGTTACTAAAGTTGATTATTTCTTATAACTGCAAGGGTATACAAACGTCATCTTGCCAAAGTTAACTTGCTTTCTGTTTTTTTTTTGCAGTATATTATTTGCCAAAAAGAGTACAAGTATAGCTTTTTTTTTCTTTTTGGTTTTTGTTTATTTATTTATAAAATTGTCTTATTTTTTACAGGACATGAATCTTAAATAAACGTTACTTCTAGGCTCCTTCATAACATTTGCGATTTCCTGTCTTGCCTGGAGTCCTTTAGTGAAGCTTCCGGGTGAAGCGGTTCATGCGTCTGCCCGCATTCCTTGACGCCTTTTGAAGCTGGGCGACGTGACTCTGGCACCGCGCCAGTTGTTGGTGGATCTGCCGCAACTGGCATTGATCCTCCTGTACCGTCTGTGTCTTTGGCTTCCTCTTGTTTGAGGGCCTGGTACATTTGTATCCAGCATTGCAGGATACCCTCTTCTGCAAGCTGCATGCTCCGGTTCAAGCCGTTCATCCACTCGATCAGGAGTGCCAGATGTTTCATGCACGCACCGCGCCTGTAGCTTGCGGAGCCGACAGGCGTCGCGGATAGCTTGTTGGAGGGTTGCTTGAGGGTGCATCGTATCTGATACCATTTCGGTTTCTGGTTAGGGTTTTTATAGCAGCGGTTGGCTAGTCTGACGACGTATTTTATTCATCATGTGATCGGGAGCTAATACTCTTTTGTGCAATCCTGCAGTTTTGGGCTTATCGTTTTGTTTGTGTCGTCGAATTACACCCATGTGTTTTAAGTGACATATAGATCTTTGGCTTGATAAACTCCGGCACTTTTTTCCGCTGCATTGCCGAGCTCATATAGAGCTTTGCCCCTAAGTTGGAGTACAATACAACGAATGCAGTTTGGGCCAAGCTTGGCATTATATCCGACAGTTTTATTACTCTGTTTTTAGTTTTTCCTGTAGACAACTTGTCCTACGGAAAATTCTACTATCTTGCTGTGGGTATTATATGCCCTTGTCGCGCATTTATTAGTTCGGTTGAGTCCCTGGGTCACTGAGTTCCATCTTGTGTGGGCGTATGAGTTCCATCTTGTCTGGGAGGTTTATTTGGCAGTCTCCTGCCGGTATACCACCTAGCTTCCGTAATACCGGATAGGCTGGATAACGATACGCGCTCCGAACATGGCGTAACAAGGATCCATGCCTATTGACTCGTGTTGACCATTCGTGTTGACACTCTATTTGACTTAATTGCGTATCCCAATTCCGCTGATCCGTTGCAATTGTTGCTCGTAAAATTTGGAGTACCGATCGGTTTACTCTCTCAGCCGCGTTTGCTTGTGGGGAGTAAAGACCAGTTTTAACGTGTCGAATACCATAGCGGGTAATTTGCTCACCAAATATTTGGGACGCAAACCGTTTGCCATTGTCAGAGTGTATGAAATCAGGGACCCCGAACTGGTGGAAAATGCTTTATGCTTTTCGAATGTCATTTCATTATATTGAATTGTGGTAATAGAGTTACCAAATATTGTTGAATTCTCTACTTTATTTTTATCAGATTTAATGAAAATTATTTGTTTTTTGAAATGATTTATTGGTTTTTCTGTTAAATGAATAAGATTGCTATTGTCTTCGTCTGCACTATGTTGAGTAACTTCGCTATGATGATATTCTTCAATTTTAATAATAATAATAATAATGCATCAGCAACTGAATTTTCCTTCCCTTTAATATAGTCGATTTTAAATTAAATCTAATAGGTTGATGGTCACTAGCAATGAGAAAATGTCGTGCTAGTAAATAATGTCGAAAAGTTTTAGTGGCCCTAACTATGGCGAGTAACTCCTTTTCGATAGCACTCTAATTTAATTCGTTTTCATTGAGTGTTCTGCTAATAATGGATATAGGATGGCCACAGCTCCAAGGGCTAAATTACTGGCATCTGTGGTTAAATAGAATTTTTTTTCGAAATCGGGTAATTGAAGAATTGGTTCTCAATAATTAAAGCTTTAAATTTTTTGAATGCTTCTATGTAGTCGAGATTTTGTGTATCTATCTTTGCTCCTTTTTTTTAACATCTGATCATGGGTTTGGCTATGTTTGCGTAGTTTGGGATAAATTTACGATAATAGCCGGTTAATCCAATGAATGCTCGGATCTCTTTTACTTTTGTTGGAGTTGGATATGAAACTATGGATTTAACTTAGGGGGGTTTGGCTTTCTGCCATTAGGGGTTATAATGTGACCAAGAAAGATAGCTTCTTTTTTTAAGAATTCACATTTGTCTAACTGCAATTTTAAATTAGCTTCTGCAAGTTTGGAAAAAACTAGTTGTAATGAATTTAAATGTTCGGTAAAAATTATAATATCATCTAGATACACTTAACAGTGTTTGTTAAGTAACGGTCGAAGGATAATATTTATGCACCTTTGAAAAGTAGCGGGTGCATTTCTAAGACCAAATGGCATTCGGAGGTTTCATAATGACCGCATTTGCTGGAGAATGCAGTTTAGATATTGATTCTGGGTACATTTCTATTTGATGAAATCCCTTTGCTAAATCAATAGTAGTAAAATATTCGAATTTTCCTAGTTTACCGAGGATTTTGTCCATGTTCGGTATTGGATATCTGTCGGGGATGGTTATTTCATTGAGTTTCCTATAATCAGTTACTACTCCATGTTTAATTTTACCAGAAGCATCAGTTTTTTTTGGTACTACATAGGTAGGACTATTGTATGGTGAATTACTTTCTCTAATTTATCCCTGATTAAGCATTTCTTGCACTTAGTTTTCGACTTCAATTTCGTGTGCTTGAGCAAGTGGGTACTGTTTTGAATAAATTGGGGAATTATGTGTTGTATTTAGTAAGTGTTTAATGGTGTTTGTAAATGTTGGATTGTCTCCTTCTTCATATTAAAGATTTTTGAATTTATTTAATAATCCTTTTAACTTTGTAGTTTCCTCCTGATTTAGGTGATCTAATCGAAATAATTCAAAATCTTTTTTTTTATTTATTCCTGAGCTGAATTTTTATTTGTTTCTGGTGCCTTTTGAATATAACAATTTTGGTTTTTATCTGATTTTGAAGTAATTAATTTGCTGTGCTATTTTTATAATTAATATTGTGCATTTTTTAACAATTTTCTGCAAATCAGTATATCGTAATTATTAAAAAACTGTGTATATAAAATTGTTTAACGTAATAGGACCTTTTGATGTTAAAACTTCACATCTAGTATTTTGTATAGGAAGATGAAATATATTTTTATTGTGCATATTTATTGTGGATCCTGTGTCTATAAGGCATTTGTATGTGCAATCTTTGTATGCTATTTCTGTGTGCTGGTGTTGTCCGGGGCTGTCAACCGAAGCTATTTTGATTTTGATCATTTGTATTTTGGATGGGTTGTACCTGTTGTTGCTCTTCATTAATCAACCCATGGTATTGATTGTAATACTGTTGTTCATAATAATTGGGTTGTAATTCTTCGTATTCGTGCACGTCTTAAAATCTCAATTCGTCAATAGACATTTTAGTTTGCTCACTGTCCGAAGGTCTTAGTCGCTTGGTAACCGGGAAGTTATTGTTTTTAGATATGGAGGGTTGTTGTTGTTGAGGGTATGTATTTCCTTAAAATGTGCTGTTTGAGGAGTTTGAATTTTATTAGAATGTTCTGGGAAAGGACTTTTATGAGTTATTGGTTGGGATCGAAATGATTTGGTACGTGCCGCATACCTTGGTTGTAAGAAATCTGTTGTGTATAGGTGGGTCTAAATGATTGCATGTATTGATTATAATTAGGTTGGAATGGTTGGAAATATTGTGGGTAACTTGATTGATATGGGATTTGGGTATTTGTATTAAATTTGTGTGATTTCGAATTCTGACTAGGGTTTGCATATTTATTATGGTTTTCTGTATTTTTATTCAATTAAAAATTAATATGTTTTTCATATATTCCCCCATTTTGTGCAATAGTAATTAATGATCTTAAGTCTGCAATATCATGATGAGCCACAATAGTAAATAATTGTAATGGTAATTTTCTAATCAGTATTTTAATGGAATCTTTAATCGCCTGCACATAAATAAGAAAATCTGATTGGTTATCTTCAATTTTGAAATTAGTAGTTGACGTCGTCTTTCCGCTTCTTCGCCGAATGCTCTCAGATTTCCCTTATAAGGTGTCTCCCTGAACTTCTCCGGTAGTTTGTAGTTCGGTGTCTGCGGCTTAAGTTCTGCAATTAGTCCAATTAGTCCAATTAGGCCAATCTTCTTTGGCAGTGGCCAACAAAAATAGCTCCACGGTGCCGCTGATGCCCTTGTCGAATTTAAGGCATCTGCCAAGCTCTGCCAAAATGCTGTAAAAGCGTTCTACTTGTCCGTTGGAGACGCTGTGAAGGGGAGTTGCATTTGAGATGCTAAATTGTGTGCGAGTTCAATGACGGCTCATTGTCGCAATATATGACTCTAGCTTTGGGGAAGACATTCAGTAGTTGTAACAGAGCCGGTTAAAGATCCTCTAAAGTACTAGAGATAATTGGGTGAAGTACGAATAGTCACGATACATAAAGTAAAACTAATTATTTGCTAAGTAGGATAGTGTTAATGGTTTAAGGATAGGCAACGAGGCGATAGTATATATTAGGTGATATAGTCTATTATGGTCATTGCAGAGTACTCTAAAAGGTTCATGCATTTGTGAACATCGCCTAATTTAGAATATAATCATCTGCCCTACAATAGTGTTGAATAGTCCCTTTTGGCAGTGTTACGAGACTTTGTAATTATAGAATAGTCAAGAAAGAGTCTTACTAAAGAGAAGAACGTGTACAGAGCGCTTAAAGTTACCATTTTGATATGTAATAATATATTCAACCTAATTATCCAAAATAAAACCTACCCCACTCATAAAGCCAACCCTTCTCAGTTCAAAAGTGGGATAAAAGTGGTTGGATATGTGTGAAGCGGAAGTGTTGTGCCAAGAACTCTAAGAAGAGCAGCAAGAATTGTTAGCGTGGAAAGTTTGAAAAAAACGTATAGGCATATACAAATTTACTAGAGCAAATAATATTATATCTGTAAGACTTGACATTGTAAGAGGAGAATTAGTTGAACCAAATGGCATAAAAGTGAACTCGTCAAGGAACACCAGGAACATCAAACGCTGTCTCGTCGCGCGAGTTTGGATCCAACTGAATTTGCTAGAATGCATCTTTCGGCCTACTTAAAATATCAGCCATGCCTTAAGCATGGAATAGGCATATTTGACTGTGACATTCGTTACTTTCCTGCTGTTTATGCAAAGGAAAACTAAAATTTTTTAATTAGTTCTGAATTTTGAATTAAATTTTATCAAAATCGGACGACTGTATCATATAGCTGCCATATATAGCTTAAAATAAGAATGAAATATTTTTTTTATATCACTGAAGTTACTGAATACTTAAAAATGTTACATGGTGTTACTAAAGTTGATTATTTCTTATAACTGCAAGGGTATACAAACGTCATCTTGCCAAAGTTAACTTGCTTTCTGTTTTTTTTTTGCAGTATATTATTTGCCAAAAAGAGTACAAGTATAGCTTTTTTTTTCTTTTTGGTTTTTGTTTATTTATTTATAAAATTGTCTTATTTTTTACAGGACATGAATCTTAAATAAACGTTACTTCTAGGCTCCTTCATAACATTTGCGATTTCCTGTCTTGCCTGGAGTCCTTTAGTGAAGCTTCCGGGTGAAGCGGTTCATGCGTCTGCCCGCATTCCTTGACGCCTTTTGAAGCTGGGCGACGTGACTCTGGCACCGCGCCAGTTGTTGGTGGATCTGCCGCAACTGGCATTGATCCTCCTGTACCGTCTGTGTCTTTGGCTTCCTCTTGTTTGAGGGCCTGGTACATTTGTATCCAGCATTTCAGGATACCCTCTTCTTCAAGCTGCATGCTCCGGTTCAAGCCGTTCATCCACTCGATCAGGAGTGCCAGATGTTTCATGCACGCACCGCGCCTGTAGCTTGCGGAGCCGACAGGCGTCGCGGATAGCTTGTTGGAGGGTTGCTTGAGGGTGCATCGTATCTGATACCATTTCGGTTTCTGGTTAGGGTTTTTATAGCAGCGGTTGGCTAGTCTGACGACGTATTTTATTCATCATGTGATCGGGAGCTAATACTCTTTTGTGCAATCCTGCAGTTTTGGGCTTATCGTTTTGTTTGTGTCGTCGAATTACACCCATGTGTTTTAAGTGACATATAGATCTTTGGCTTGATAAACTCCGGCACTTTTTTCCGCTGCATTGCCGAGCTCATATAGAGCTTTGCCCCTAAGTTGGAGTACAATACAACGAATGCAGTTTGGGCCAAGCTTGGCATTATATCCGACAGTTTTATTACTCTGTTTATAGTTTTTCCTGTAGACAACTTGTCCTACGGAAAATTCTACTATCTTGCTGTGGGTATTATATGCCCTTGTCGCGCATTTATTAGTTCGGTTGAGTCCCTGGGTCACTGAGTTCCATCTTGTGTGGGCGTATGAGTTCCATCTTGTCTGGGAGGTTTATTTGGCAGTCTCCTGCCGGTATACCACCTAGCTTCCGTAATACCGGATAGGCTGGATAACGATACGCGCTCCGAACATGGCGTAACAAGGATCCATGCCTATTGACTCGTGTTGACCATTCGTGTTGACACTCTATTTGACTTAATTGCGTATCCCAATTCCGCTGATCCGTTGCAATTGTTGCTCGTAAAATTTGGAGTACCGATCGGTTTACTCTCTCAGCCGCGTTTGCTTGTGGGGAGTAAAGACCAGTTTTAACGTGTCGAATACCATAGCGGGTAATTTGCTCACCAAATATTTGGGACGCAAACCGTTTGCCATTGTCAGAGTGTATGAAATCAGGGACCCCGAACTGGTGGAAAATGCTTTATGCTTTTCGAATGTCATTTCATTATATTGAATTGTGGTAATAGAGTTACCAAATATTGTTGAATTCTCTACTTTATTTTTATCAGATTTAATGAAAATTATTTGTTTTTTGAAATGATTTATTGGTTTTTCTGTTAAATGAATAAGATTGCTATTGTCTTCGTCTGCACTATGTTGAGTAACTTCGCTATGATGATATTCTTCAATTTTAATAATAATAATAATAATGCATCAGCAACTGAATTTTCCTTCCCTTTAATATAGTCGATTTTAAATTAAATCTAATAGGTTGATGGTCACTAGCAATGAGAAAATGTCGTGCTAGTAAATAATGTCGAAAAGTTTTAGTGGCCCAAACTATGGCGAGTAACTCCTTTTCTATAGCACTCTAATTTAATTCGTTTTCATTGAGTGTTCTGCTAATAAAGGATATAGGATGGCCACAGCTCCAAGGGCTAAATTATTGGCATCTGTGGTTAAATAGAATTTTTTTTCGAAATCGGGTAATTGAAGAATTGGTTCTCAATAATTAAAGCTTTAAATTTTTTGAATGCTTCTATGTAGTCGAGATTTTGTGTATCTATCTTTGCTCCTTTTTTTTAACATCTGATCATGGGTTTGGCTATGTTTGCGTAGTTTGGGATAAATTTACGATAATAGCCGGTTAATCCAATGAATGCTCGGATCTCTTTTACTTTTGTTGGAGTTGGATATGAAACTATGGATTTAACTAAAGGGGGTTTTGGCTTTATGCCATTAAGGGGTTATAATGTGACCAAGAAAGATAGCTTCTTTTTTTAAGAATTCACATTTGTCTAACTGCAATTTTAAATTAGCTTCTGCAAGTTTGGAAAAAACTAGTTGTAATGAATTTAAATGTTCGGTAAAAATTATAATATCATCTTGATACACTTAACAGTGTTTGTTAAGTAACGGTCAAAGGATAATATTCATGCACCTTTGAAAAGTAGCGGGTGCATTTCTAAGACCAAATGGCATTCGGAGGTTTCATAATAACCACATTTGCTGGAGAATGCAGTTTTAGATATTGATTCTGGGTACATTTCTATTTGATGAAATCCCTTTGCTAAATCAATAGTAGTAAAATATTCGAATTTTCCTAGTTTACCGAGGATTTTGTCCATGTTCGGTATTGGATATCTGTCGGGGATGGTTATTTCATTGAGTTTCCTATAATCAGTTACTACTCCATGTTTAATTTTACCAGAAGCATCAGTTTTTTTTGGTACTACATAGGTAGGACTATTGTATGGTGAATTACTTTCTCTAATTTATCCCTGATTAAGCATTTCTTGCACTTAGTTTTCGACTTCAATTTCGTGTGCTTGAGCAAGTGGGTACTGTTTTGAATAAATTGGGGAATTATGTGTTGTATTTAGTAAGTGTTTAATGGTGTTTGTAAATGTTGGATTGTCTCCTTCTTCATATTAAAGATTTTTGAATTTATTTAATAAACCTTTTAACCTTGTAGTTTCCTCCTGATTTAGGTGATCTAATCGAAATAATTCAAAATCTTTTTTTTTATTTATTCCTGAGCTGAATTTTTATTTGTTTCTGGTGCCTTTTGAATATAACAATTTTGGTTTTTATCTGATTTTGAAGTAATTAATTTGTATGTTTTATCAAAAAGGGTTGCTGTGCTATTTTTATAATTAATATTGTAAATTTTTTAACAATTTTCTGCAAATCAGTATATCGTAATTATTAAAAAACTGTGTATATAAAATGGTTCATTTGTTTTAAATATACTATTGCTGGGTAATATTATCGTTACCGATGCTTAACGTAATAGGACCTTTTGATGATAAAACTTCACATCTAGTATTTTGTATAGGAAGATGAAATATATTTTTATTGTGCATATTTATTGTGGATCCTGTGTCTATAAGGCATATTTATGTGCAATCTTTGTATGCTATTTCTGTGTACTGGTGTTGTCCGGGGCTGTCAACCGAAAATTTTCGTTTGGCTCTGAGGTATTTGATTTTGATTATTTGTATTTTGGATGGGTTGTACCTGTTGTTGCTCTTCATTAATCAACCCATGGTATTGATTGTAATACTGTTGTTCATAATAATTGGGTTGTAATTCTTCGTATTCGTGCACGTCATAAAATCTCAATTCGTCAATAGACATTTTAGTTTGCTCACTGTCCGATGGTCTTAGTCGCTTGGTAACCGGGAAGTTATTGTTTTTAGATATGGAGGGTTGTTGTTGTTGAGGGTATGTATTTCCTTAAAATGTGCTGTTTGAGGAGTTTGAATTTTATTAGAATGTTCTGGGAAAGGACTTTTATGAGTTATTGGTTGGGATCGAAATGATTTGGTACGTGCCGCATACCTTGGTTGTAAGAAATCTGTTGTGTATAGGTGGGTCTAAATGATTGCATGTATTGATTATAATTAGGTTGGAATGGTTGGAAATATTGTGGGTAACTTGATTGATATGGGATTTGGGTATTTGTATTAAATTTGTGTGATTTCGAATTCTGACTAGGGTTTGCATATTTATTATGGTTTTCTGTATTTTTATTCAATTAAAAATTAATATGTTTTTCATATATTCCCCCATTTTGTGCAATAGTAATTAATGATCTTAAGTCTGCAATATCATGATGAGCCACAATAGTAAAAAATTGTAATGGTAATTTTCTAATCAGTATTTTAATGGAATATTTAATCGCCTGCACATAAATAAGAAAATCTGATTGGTTATCTTCAATTTTGAAATTAGTAGTTGACGTCGTCTTTCCGCTTCTTCGCCGAATGCTCTCAGATTTCCCTTATAAGGTGTCTCCCTGAACTTCTCCGGTAGTTTGTAGTTCGGTGTCTGCGGCTTAAGTTCTGCAATTAGTCTCGATCTAAGGGTAGGCCAATCTTCTTTGGCAGTGGCCAACAAAATTAGCTCCACGGTGCCGCTGATGCCCTTGTCGAATTTAAGGCATCTGCCAAGCTCTGCCAAAATGCTGTAAAAGCGTTCTACTTGTCCGTTGGAGACGCTGTGAAGGGGAGTTGCATTTGAGATGCTAAATTGTGTGCGAGTTCAATGACGGCTCATTGTCGCAATATATGACTCTAGCTTTGGGGAAGACATTCAGTAGTTGTAACAGAGCCGGTTAAAGATCCTCTAAAGTACTAGAGATAATTGGGTGAAATACGAATAGTCACGATACATAAAGTAAAACTAATTATTTGCTAAGTAGGATAGTGTTAATGGTTTAAGGATAGGCAACGAGGCGATAGTATATATTAGGTGATATAGTCTATTATGGTCATTGCAGAGTACTCTAAAAGGTTCATGCATTTGTGAACATCGCCTAATTTAGAATATAATCATCTGCCCTATAATAGTGTTGAATAGTCCCTTTTGGCAGTGTTACGAGACTTTGTAATTATAGAATAGTCAAGAAAGAGTCTTACTAAAGAGAAGAACGTGTACAGAGCGCTTAAAGTTACCATTTTGATATGTAATAATATATTCAACCTAATTATCCAAAATAAAACCTACCCCACTCATAAAGCCAACCCTTCTCAGTTCAAAAGTGGGATAAAAGTGGTTGGATATGTGTGAAGCGGAAGTGTTGTGCCAAGAACTCTAAGAAGAGCAGCAATAATTGTTAGCGTGGAAAGTTTGAAAAAAACGTATAGGCATATACAAATTTACTAGAGCAAATAATATTATATCTGTAAGACTTGACATTGTAAGAGGAGAATTAGTTGAACCAAATGGCATAAAAGTGAACTCGTAAAGGAACACCAGGAACATCAAACGCTGTCTCGTCGCGCGAGTTTGGATCCAACTGAATATGCTAGAATGCATCTTTCGGCCTACTTAAAATATCAGCCATGCCTTAAGCATGGAATAGGCATATTTGACTGTGACATTCGTTACTTTCCTGCTGTTTATGCAAAGGAAAACTAAAATTTTTTAATAAGTTCTGAATTTTTTATCATATAGCTGCATATATAGCTTAAAATAAGAATGAAATCTTTTTTTTATATCACTGAAGTTACTGAATACTTAAAAATGTTACATGGTGTTACTAAAGTTGATTATTTCTTATAACTGCAAGGGTATACAAACGTCATCTTGCCAAAGTTAACTTGCTTTCTGTTTTTTTTGCAGTATATTATTTGCCAAAAAGAGTACAAGTATAGCTTTTTTTTTTTTTCTTTTTGGTTTTTGTTTATTTATTTATAAAATTGTCTTATTTTTTACAGGACATGAATCTTAAATAAACGTTACTTCTAGGCTCCTTCATAATATTTGCGATTTCCTGTTTTGCCTGGAGTCCTTTTGTGAAGCTTCCGGGTGAAGCGGTTCATGCGTCTGCCCGCATTCCTTGACGCCTTTTGAAGCTGGGCGATGTGACTCTGGCACCGCGCCAGTTGTTGGTGGACCTGCCGCAACTGGCATTGATCCTCCTGTACCGTCTGTGTCTTTGGCTTCCTCTTGTTTGAGGGCCTGGTACATTTGTATCCAGCATTGCAGGATACCCTCTTCTTCAAGCTGCATGCTCCGGTTCAAGCCGTTCATCCACTCGATCAGGAGTGCCAGATGTTTCATGCACGCACCGCGCCTGTAGCTTGCGGAGCCGACAGGCGTCGCGGATAGCTTGTTGGAGGGTTGCTTGAGGGTGCATCGTATCTGATACCATTTCGGTTTCTGGTTAGGGTTTTTATAGCAGCGGTTGGCTAGTCTGACGACGTATTTTATTCATCATGTGATCGGGAGCTAATACTCTTTTGTGCAATCCTGCAGTTTTGGGCTTATCGTTTTGTTTGTGTCGTCGAATTACACCCATGTGTTTTAAGTGACATATAGATCTTTGGCTTGATAAACTCCGGCACTTTTTTCCGCTGCATTGCCGAGCTCATATAGAGCTTTGCCCCTAAGTTGGAGTACAATACAACGAATGCAGTTTGGGCCAAGCTTGGCATTATATCCGACAGTTTTATTACTCTGTTTATAGTTTTTCCTGTAGACAACTTGTCCTACGGAAAATTCCACTATCTTGCTGTGGGTATTATATGCCCTTGTCGCGCATTTATTAGTTCGGTTGAGTCCCTGGGTCACTGAGTTCCATCTTGTGTGGGCGTATGAGTTCCATCTTGTCTGGGAGGTTTATTTGGCAGTCTCCTGCCGGTATACCACCTAGCTTCCGTAATACCGGATAGGCTGGATAACGATACGCGCTCCGAACATGGCGTAACAAGGATCCATGCCTATTGACTCGTGTTGACCATTCGTGTTGACACTCTATTCGACTTAATTGCGTATCCCAATTCCGCTGATCCGTTGCAATTGTTGCTCGTAAAATTTGGAGTACCGATCGGTTTACTCTCTCAGCCGCGTTTGCTTGTGGGGAGTAAAGACCAGTTTTAACGTGTCGAATACCATAGCGGGTAATTTGCTCACCAAATATTTGGGACGCAAACCGTTTGCCATTGTCAGAGTGTATGAAATCAGGCCCCGAACTGGTGGAAAATGCTTTATGCTTTTCGAATGTCTTTTCATTATATTGAATTGTGGTAATAGAGTTACCAAATATTGTTGAATTCTCTACTTTATTTTTATCAGATTTAATGAAAATTATTTGTTTTTTGAAATGATTTATTGGTTTTTCTGTTAAATGAATAAGATTGCTATTGTCTTCGTCTGCACTATGTTGAGTAACTTCGCTATGATGATTTTCTTCAATTTTAATAATAATAATAATAATGCATCAGCAACTGAATTTTCCCTTCCTTTAATATAGTCGATTTTAAATTAAATCTAATAGGTTGATGGTCACTAGCAATGAGAAAATGTCGTGCTAGTAAATAATGTCGAAAAGTTTTAGTGGCCCAAACTATGGCGAGTAACTCCTATTCGATAGCACTCTAATTTAATTCGTTTTCATTGAGTGTTCTGCTAATAAAGGATATAGGATGGCCACAGCTCCAAGGGCTAAATTACTGGCATCTGTGGTTAAATAGAATTTTTTTCGAAATCGGGTAATTGAAGAATTGGTTCTCAATAATTAAAGCTTTAAATTTTTTGAATGCTTCTATGTAGTCGAGATTTTGTGTATCTATCTTTGCTCCTTTTTTTTAACATCTGATCATGGGTTTGGCTATGTTTGCGTAGTTTGGGATAAATTTACGATAATAGCCGGTTAATCCAATGAATGCTCGGATCTCTTTTACTTTTGTTGGAGTTGGATATGAAACTATGGATTTAACTTAAGGTGGTTTGGCTTTATGCCATTAGGGGTTATAATGTGACCAAGAAATATAGCTTCTTTTTTTAAGAATTCACATTTGTCTAACTGCAATTTTAAATTAGCTTCTGCAAGTTTGGAAAAAACTAGTTGTAATGAATTTAAATGTTCGGTAAAAATTATAATATCATCTAGATACACTTAACAGTGTTTGTTAAGTAACGGTCGAAGGATAATATTTATGCACCTTTGAAAAGTAGCGGGTGCATTTCTAAGACCAAATGGCATTCGGAGGTTTCATAATGACCGCATTTGCTGGAGAATGCAGTTTTAGATATTGATTCTGGGTACATTTCTATTTGATAAAATCCCTTTGCTAAATCAATAGTAGTAAAATATTCGAATTTTCCTAGTTTACCGAGGATTTTGTCCATGTTCGGTATTGGATATCTGTCGGGGATGGTTATTTCATTGAGTTTCCTATAATCAGTTACTACTCCATGTTTAATTTTACCAGAAGCATCAGTTTTTTTTGGTACTACATAGGTAGGACTATTGTATGGTGAATTACTTTCTCTAATTTATCCCTGATTAAGCATTTCTTGCACTTGGTTTTCGATTTCAATTTCGTGTGCTTGAGTAAGTGGGTACCGTTTTGATTAAATTGGGGAATTATGTGTTGTATTTAGTAAGTGTTTAATGGTGTTTGTAAATGTTATATTGTCTCCTTTTTTATATTAAAGATTTTTGAATTTATTTAATAAACCTTTTAACCTTGTAGTTTCCTCCTGATTTAGGTGATCTAATCGAAATAATTCAAAATCTTTTTTTTTATTTATTCCTGAGCTGAATTTTTATTTGTTTCTGGTGCCTTTTGAATATAACAATTTTGGTTTTTATCTGATTTTGAAGTAATTAATTTGTATGTTTTATCAAAAAGGGTTGCTGTGCTATTTTTATAATTAATATTGTGCATTTTTTAACAATTTTCTGCAAATCAGTATATCGTAATTATTAAAAAACTGTGTATATAAAATGGTTCATTTGTTTTAAAAATACTATTGCTGGGTAACATTATCAAATTGTTTAACGTAATAGGACCTTTTGATGTTAAAACTTCACATCTAGTATTTTGTATAGGAAGATGAAATATATTTTTATTGTGCATATTTATTGTGGATCCTGTGTCTATAAGGCATATTTATGTGCAATCTTTGTATGCTATTTCTGTGTACTGGTGTTGTCCGGGGCTGTCAACCGAAGCTATTTTGATTTTGATCATTTGTATTTTGGATGGGTTGTACCTGTTGTTGCTCTTCATTAATCAACCCATGGTATTGATTGTAATACTGTTGTTCATAATAATTGGGTTGTAATTCTTCGTATTCGTGCACGTCTTAAAATCTCAATTTGTCAATAGACATTTTAGTTTGCTCACTGTCCGATGGTCTTAGTCGCTTGGTAACCGGGAAGTTATTGTTTTTAGATATGGAGGGTTGTTGTTGTTGAGGGTATGTATTTCCTTAAAATGTGCTGTTTGAGGAGTTTGAATTTTATTAGAATGTTCTGGGAAAGGATTTTTATGAGTTATTGGTTGGGATCGAAATGATTTGGTACGTGCCGCATACCTTGGTTGTAAGAAATCTGTTGTGTATAGGTGGGTCTAAATGATTGCATGTATTGATTATAATTAGGTTGAAATGGTTGGAAATATTGTGGGTAACTTGATTGATATGGGATTTGGGTATTTGTATTAAATTTGTGTGATTTCGAATTCTGACTAGGGTTTGCATATTTATTATGGTTTTCTGTATTTTTATTCAATTAAAAATTAATATGTTTTTCATATATTCCCCCATTTTGTGCAATAGTAATTAATGATCTTAAGTCTGCAATATCATGATGAGCCACAATAGTAAATAATTGTAATGGTAATTTTCTAATCAGTATTTTAATGGAATATTTAATCGCCTGCACATAAATAAGAAAATCTGATAGGTTATTTTCAATTTTGAAATTAGTAGTTGACGTCGTCTTTCCGCTTCTTCGCAGAATGGTTTCAGATAAGGTGTCTCCCTGAAGTTCTCCGGTAGTTTGTAGTTCGATGTCTGCGGCTTAAATTCTCCAATTAGTCTCGATCTAAGGGTAGGCCAATCTTCGATGTTCGGAAGTCCCAATGATCGTGTTTTGTATCCGTCTAAATTTCTTTCAATAGCTCCAAGTAGAATCTTCTGTTGTCGCTTATTATTAGTTTGGTAGAGTGAAATTACATAGTCCACTCTGCTGATGAAGGTGCAGAGGGTTTCTGGATCACCCTTGAATGGCATGATGTTATATGTTGCCGACGAGTTTCAGCAAGATTTTTGTCGTTTAGCGCCACGATTTGGAGCGCGACGATAACTGGTGATACCATTGTTATTGTAAAGTCTTTGTTTCGTTGTTACAGTAAAAATAACAATTTGTTTTTTTTTATTTTGATTTTACTTATTTAAGTTTAAGTTTTGTTGGACTTACTTTTTCTTTAATTTTTATATGTTATATTTATTTCGCTTTTCAACTGCTAGTTGCCTTTGGACTTATATTAAATTGTAAATTGTTTATTAATTTATTGAGTCGAATTAATGTCCCGTCAGTTGACTAAGGACAACGCTAAGAAGAATAAATAAACGAATATTTATTTTCACGTCTTTATTTAAATGAACTCAGCTTAAGACTAATTTCTTGTGACAAAAATCTTTCTATGCACGGGCATCATATTTGGTGTTCCATGGTGATGTTCAGTGAGGGCGAGCTGGCTACTCCTGGGAGCCCTTTTTTGTCCGTGCCATGGTTGACATATCGGGTTTCATTAACAGTGGCACTTTCAACGAAGGTGATAAGGTGTGTGCCTCGGATGTGGACGTAAGTGCCAATGTCCACCTTCACGCGAGCCGGGTGATCGTTTATAATTATGATGCCTTCATCCACGCAGGTAACGGGATGCAAATCGCTATGTTAGATGACGCAATGTGCTGTGCCTCCAGCGTGGAGCTCCTGAGCGCATGATCTTCTTTGCGCCAGTTGGCAAAATGTGGCTCTCTTAATCTCTTAGCTTTGTTAGTGTAACTTACGCTCTCTAAACTTGCTAATACTCTTTTACTCCCTCTCAATTTACACTCTCTATAAACCTGCTGAATTTCTTCTTTCTCTCCCTCTCTCTCTTGCTTAAGTTGTATTATATCTTTTCTTGCTTAAAGTTGTTAGTGTTGGTTGGTGTGCTGATCGCCGTTACCTATAGCATAACATCCGAAAGAATTCTCATTCATATCCCAAATGAAATTGAATTTCTAAGTGTGAAAGTTTCCTTGCAATCTTTATCTGTTTATGCTCTAATATTCCACCTGGCTCTGATCTAGTAGTTTATGAGCACCATTTGTAGTCAATAAAATCTGTTCTATCCCTTCTTTCTAATAGAGACCTTTTGATTTTTTTTAGGTAACTTTAATCTACCTGATATTTCTTGGTCTCCTCCTAGTGACTCATTTGTCGCTATGCCTTTATCCGCCCATGATTTTGTAGATGGCCTTTTAGACTTGTCGTTACAGCAAGTATATACGAAATTCCTTAAATAGACAATCAGATCTTGTGTTTGTTTCAGACCCGTCTGAAATCACAGTACGTAAAATTGACGCTATTGTTGTACCTATATTATCCAACAATGGAATTGACAATTTGCCTCCCCTGCTCTGATACCCTCTCTCCTTTAATTTCTCCAACTAAAATGAAATATTTTCGTAAATGTGCCTATAATAAACTTAACGATATGATTTCTCATTATAATTGGACAGACTTGTACAATTGTACAGACACTGAACTATTATATACAGTGATAAACAGTTTTTTAATGAATGCGTACCTGATAGGTTTCTTTCAAACCTAAACGGGCCTCCTTGCTTTACCAATGCGCTTCAAAGACTTAAAAACCTTAAATCAAACTCTTATAAAAAGTTTAAAAAAAGCAAGTTTAAAAAGCAGCAGATTTTTCAAAAATATGTGGTGGCTTGAACGGATTTTAATGTTGTCAACAGTCATTACTATCCTTAGTATCTAAATCGATGTTAATTTGAATTTTCTAACGATCCGAAACAGTTTTACAACTTTGTTAATGCCAAGCGTAAGACATCGGCATTGCCTTCATCGGTACGTCTAAACTCAATGGCGGCATCGACGGATTCTGAAATTGTTGATTTATTTGCTGCTTACTTACTACTTATAGTTCGACAGCTTAGTCAAATTTTAACTACCCTAATACCTTAAATAGGTCTAATTTTTTTTCCCCCTGTAATCACCGAAAGCTCTCTCTTAAGAGATTTAGCAATAACAACGCCAACTTATTCTCCCGGTCCAGATGGACTTCCTGGATGTGTGCTTAAGTTTTACGCGTCAACCATTTGTAATCCGATTCTTAAACTTTTTAATTTTTTTTAATTTAATTTAAAGAAGGAAAAACTGATGATGAAATAGCAGCACTCCATAAAAAAGGTGCGAAAGCGGTAGCCCAAATTTATAAATGTATAAAAAAATTATAATTGTAATTGTCGGCAATTCCTAAAACATTCGAACGTATTATCACTTCTCATTTGCAACATTTATGTTCCTCGCTTATATCACCGTGTCAGCATGGTTTTGTTAAGCGAAGAACGACCACCACCAACCTTCTTGAATTGACATCTCTTGTAATAAATGGACTTAAGAAAAAACTGCAGACCGACAATGTATATACAGATTTTAGTAAGGCCTTTGGCTACGTTAACCACTCTCTTCTCTTATTTAAATTAGATCAGCTTGGGTTTCCTGGTTATATATTATCTTGGATTTCATGTGACTTGAATGGTAGCACTCAGAGGGTTATATTCAAGAATGTTGTTTCAAAATTGATTTACGTGACATCTGGAGTGCCTCAGGGTAGTCATTTGTGCCTTTTGGTGTTTACTTTGTTTATTAACGATCTTCCCTCAATCATAACACATTCTCGTGTACTAATGTATGCTGATTATGTTAAGCTTTGTTTATCATATAATGATATAGCGTCGAAATTTAACTTACAGTCAGATTGCATTTTTTCATGTATGGTGTGATTACAACATTTTTAGTTTAAACTGTCTTAAATGCAACATTATGTCTTTTAATAGGGGTACTCCTACGTTTATCAGCTACTTTTTTAAAAAACGCCACTTGACCGTATATATACATTTAACGATTTAGGTGTTCTTCTGGACCCTAAACTTAAATATGTCAAATGAATTTGATGACCCTTATAGGACCAAATTATTGTTTACCTCCCTTGTCCGTCCTATTTTGGAATATTGCTCGTAGGTTTGGATTCCACAATATCAAGTGCACATCAACCGTATTAAGTCGGCACAAAAAAAATGTTTCTTAAGGCTACCTTCCTACCAGAGTGTATTACAATTGTTTAATTTACCCAAACTTGTAAATTGTAGAACAATGCTTGGTACTATTTTTTATACAAAATCTTATAAGAGTTGACATTGATTCTGCAGATCTTTTAAACCGTCAACATTCAATGTTTCTGTTAGACTAACACGAAATTTTTATCCTCTAAATTTGCCACGATGTACATCAAATTTTTGTCTGCATGAACCCTTTCTTTCTATGTTCTGTGTGCTTTTTATTTTTCATTTGTGTCCCGTCTCTATTTGTTTTTTGTATCTTCCTCGCAAAAATGCACATGCTTGGTGTCGTTGGGCCACTTGTTTGTACTGTTCAAAGTGCATCAACGTCCATCAACAAAAAAATGAAAAAATATTCTATCGTGATCATCCTATTTCAAGCAAGCAATGTCTCGTATAGGTGATTTTTTAGCTGTTTTAAGAATTTGGTTGACTGTTACTGTGATTTTATTAATATGGTCTTGAACTCTATTGTTGAATACTATTTGTCTATTACGCGCTTAATGAGTCGAGAAGGTCTCTGAGGTGAACGGAATCTGCACTCATTAGCTTTTTCATGTGTGATAGGGAACATTTCACTCATTTTGTCCGTTTCCTCGACTGCGCGTCTATACTCGGAAAGATTCGTTGAGTGTCTTACGATTGCGAATTCTTCCCACACCACAATTCTTCTTAGAAAAATTAAGAGGACGATTCTTAACCTGTGAAATGAATTCAAAGCTAAATTAGTATACACTTAAAAAATATTTTATGAGCTATGCCTATAACTATTAAAAATTTGTGCCAAGTGGCTACTATATAAAATTAAGGATTTGCGCCAAGTGGCTAAAATGAAGTCAAAGATATTATTTCAGGCTGTCCTTGTGGTCCACCCTCACCAGTTTTTCCTTGCATAATGGTGAAAGCTTTTTGCCTAGTCTCCTGTTGGATTTTACTGGGACTTTGTCGCCAACTTTGAACACCCTTTTTTTACAAGAAAGCATTTCTCCTAGTTCTTAGTTTATCTTGGGCCTGCTATATTTTGTCCTGTATTTCGGTTGCGTTACAACCACGTCGGCTGGCCTCTTGTCTATGACCGAATGGATAGTCTTGTTGTATTTGGCAGTGGCCAACAAAATTAGCTCCACGGTGCCGCTGATTCCTTTGTCGAATTTAAGGCATCTGGCAAGCTCTGCCAGAGTGCTGTAAAAGCGTTCTACTGTCCGTTGGAGACACTGTGAACGGGAGGTGCATTTGAGATGCTAAATTGTGTGCGAGTTAATGACGGCTCATTGTCGCAATATATGACTCTAGCTTTGGGGAAGACATTCAGTAGTTGTAACAGAGCCGGTTAAAGATCCTCTAAAGTACTAGAGATAATTGGGTGAAATACGAATAGTCACGATACATAAAGTAAAACTAATTATTTGCTAAGTAAGATAGTGTTAATGGTTTAAGGATAGACAACGAGGCGATAGTATATATTAGGTGATATAATCTATTATAGTCATTGCAGAGTACTCTAAAAGGTTCATGCATTTGTGAACATCGCCTAATTTAGAATATAATCATCTGCCCTACAATAGTGTTGAATAGTCCCTTTTGGCAGTGTTACCAGACTTTGTAATTATAGAATAGTCGAGAAAGAGTCGAACTAAAGAGAAGAACGTGAAGAACAGAGCGCTTAAAGTTACCATTTTGATATGTAATAATATATTCATATGTAATAATATATTCACCTAATTATCCAAAATAAAACCTACACCACTCATAAAGCCAACCCTTCTCAGTTTAGAAGTGGGATAAAAGTGGTTGGATATATATGAAGCGGAAGTTTTGTGCCAAGAACTCTGAGAAGAGCAGCAAGAGTGGTCGGCGTGGAAAGTTTGCAAAAAAAAAAATCCCAGGGATTGCCAAAATGCCGATTAAACTTTCGTTTTTGCTGCAGAGTGTCTTATATTGGAGCAGCCGAGAAAAATGTATGGTACCAACCTATTACTCTATGAAATGGACATACTTGTTTGACAGAACGAGGCACATACAAACTACTTGTTTGAAGGAGGCATTAATTTATGCCACCTTTTTGCGAGGGAGTCTTATGCTGTGTCAGAACGGAAAAAAAAAGCAGAGAATGCGGTTCGATTTCAAATGCATTTATTGTTGTAGAGAGAGCGAATGAACTGTTTCAGCGATCAAAAGCGAATGCAATATGAGAGTGCGCAGGTCCGAGAGATCAGCGAGCGCAGTCGCTTATCTCGGCCTATCTTATTCTTATCACCCACACATGCAAAATAGAATATTAGGAAACTTTTGCTTAAATTGTTGTGGTCAATGATGCTGACCAAATGGAAAACAATAAATGGTTTTAAAATGATTTTAAATTGATTTCTGCGGCTGCTCCCCCAGTTGGAAGAGTCATGCTTCCAAGTGAAGTGGTGTCTAGGGTCAGTACCGCAAGCGTCCTCATTTCCCGCTTTTATAGTCCAGAGTCGGTTCGGATGACTGCAACTCGTTCGACGCCATCCTCTCCGGAGTTGGTGCTCTCGACCCTGCCGAGGCGCCAAAGCAAAGGGGGCACGTTGTCCTCCTTGATAAGGACCATGCTGCCTGCCTGTACGTTGCTCACAGGAAGGCGCCATTTGGTCCGCTCCTGCAGCAGCGAAAGGTAGTCTGCGCTCCATTTGCTCCAGAAGGTTTGCTGCATTTGGCATACGCGTTGCCACCGGCTCAAGCGATCGTTGTTCAGATGGGTGATATCAAGCTCATTCATTGCGGTGAATGTAGATCCAATGAGAAAGTGTGCAGGCGTAAGAACACTAATGTCATCTGGGGTTTCTGAAATGGGACAGAGCGGCCGTGAGTTTAAAATTGCGGAAATTTCACAAACTACAGTGCGCAGTTCATGAAATGTGAGAATTGATTTTCCAACAACACGGACGAAATGATATTCGGATTTGACCGCGGCCTCCCACAGGCCACCAAAGTGCGTGGAACGAGGTGGGATGAAATTCCACCGGATCTCCATCGACGTAAGGGAATTCCATAGCTCAATGTTTTGAGGATCGCTCAGAAACAGCTGCCGAAGCTCAACTAGTTCGTTTTTAGCTCACACGAAGTTCGTTGTGTTGTCTGACCAAATCGTTTGAAGCTTCCCCTCAGGCTTATAAATCGCTAGGGCTGCTATGAACGATTGCGTTGAAAGGTCTCCGACAACTTCCAAGTGTGTAGCCTTGCTGACGAATCAAACGAATATGGCTATGTAGCACTTCGTATGGGGCCTGCTGACCTCTGACTTCGAAAAAAAGGGGCTACAAAAGTCCACACCAGAGATTGCGAATGGGCGATTCGGCTGCACTCGGTGCTCCGGAAGCGGCGCCATGACGCGTTCGACTAGCTTGGGCTTTAATCTAAAACATTAAATGCACTTGTTGATGACAGCAGAAACCGTTTTTCGCCCTCCAATGGGCCAGAATCTTTGTCGTAAAGCGGCTAACAAGCTCTGTGCTTCTGAATGAAGGAACTTGCGATGAAAATGATCAATGATAGCGGAGGTTGTATGATGAGACTTGGGAAGAATCATAGGGTGTTTGGCATCGAAATTCAGCTGCGAATTATGAAGAAGTCCGCCGACGCGCATTAGACTTTCTGCATCTATAAATGGGTTTAAGGATAGAAGTTTACTCCTCGGCGACAGCTTCATCTTCAAGGTTAGTGCCTTGTGATCTTTGGCGAAATGCACTCGCTGAATCCCTTTAATGAGTAGATGATTTCCTCGACTGTAAGCGCTCCTTTATGCCGTACTCGATCCTTGCTGACCCTTTGAAGGAACCGATATATATATACGAAAACTCTCTGCATTCTCCCAAACGAATTTCCAAACTTGCAACTGTGTGAGATGTCCATTTCCTGCGACAGCACCAATGCGCTGCGTCGACGCTCAGGAAGTTCCTTGACAGGGGGCGCGTCATCGGGCCATGTAGAAGAATCAGTGAGTAAGAACTGCGGTCCTTCACTCTAAAGTTTTGATCCCATCAGCTCAATAGGGGTACATCCACGAGGTAAGATATCCGCCGGATCTCTCCTGTATCTGCGAAATCCTGTTCGAAACGAAAATGTTAAAATTTGTGCCACTTGAGAGGCAAGCTCGGACAGTAAAATAGCGGCAGATAACTCCAGCTTCGGAATCGTGAGGGTCTTCAAGGGTGCGACTCTTGACTTTGAGCAAAGTAGGTTCGACGAAACGATACCTTGATTCTCTGATCGAACATAAATGCAAGCTCCGTAAGCTGTCATGCTTGCATCGCAAAATCCATGTATTTCGCACGATGAGTTATGCTGTAGGACAAAGCGTGGAAACTTCAAGCAAGCAACGGTGGCGATCTGCGACATGTGCTCCAACCAAGCGGAATATAAAGATTACGGCAGGGATTCATCCCAGTCGAGCTTATCCTTCCATAAGACGTGCATGAAAATTTTAAGCTTGGTTATGATTGGGGCTATTAGTCCAAGGGGACTATGCGGATTTTTCTGTCCATTCGTTTGAGAAACTGAAAAGCAAGCTATCCGATAGCATGTCCCAAGATAAACGTAACGCTTTTGTAACATAGGTTCCGACGTGGAACTTTAAAGTTTTCTTCCGATCCGAGTCATCCACTCCTTCTAGCGCCGCAGGTTCGTTGGAACACCATTTGCGAATTGGAAAATGTCCTCTTTCCAAGAGCGCCTTGTTTTGTTGACGAGTTTCAACGACCTCCTCAATGGTGTCTCCTCCTGCGATTAGATCATCCTCGTAGAAGTTTGTGCGTATGATATTAGCTGCTACTGGAAATTCCGCTTCTTCATCACGAATGGCCAAAAAAGCAGCAGGCTTCGTGCCACAGGTTACGGTGTCAAGCGAGTAAACGTGAAACTCATCTTCTGGCCGATCGCGCCATAAAATACATTGCAGAAACTGATGGGGATTCGTAATCCAAACGCAGCGATACATTTTGCAAATATCTCCACACAGAGCTACCTTGAAAAATCGAAAACAAAACAGGGTAGTGAAGATTTTTGGTTGAATGGAAGGATCAGCGTACAACAAATCGTTCAACGAATATCCCGAAGTGGACTTCGCTAACCCGTCGAAAACAACTCGCAGTATTGTCCAACGACAATTTTTGGACGCAGTGGTGGGGTAGGTAATACTGATGAGCTGCAGCATTTTTAGTTGTTAGAGACATGTTGCCAAGGTTCAGGTACTCCTCTATAAAGGCTTTATACTGCGACTTCAGCTCTAAATTTCTACTAAATTTGGTCTCGAGTGCTTTTAAACGAAGAATCGCCCGATCATATGAATCTCCTAGAGCATCGAAACTAGTTTTGGCAGGAAGTAGTACCGAATATTGGCCAGATTCCAGCCGAGTGTATTCCTGCTGAAATAGCTGCTCGCATAGAGCTTCCTATTTCGAAAAAGTTTTTGTAGACTCTGCACAATTGTCGATTTCCCAAAATCTCTGTAGTATCTCAGAGATCGACTTCGACTCCGAATGAGTGCTGGGCTCTTGAGATAAGGAAACTAACACCCTGAGACGATCCAGCTAAGTCTGGTTTTCTGCAGAGTGGGTAAATTGCTGCCTAATCGAATTTGTCCAATACAAAGCAGCTCGAAGAATAAGAAGCAAGTCGATGCTTAGACTTTTGTAGAAGAGCGGGTCGGCGAGCTCGAGATTTTCCGGAATTGTCCATTCAGACGCGTTATATCAAAATGTGGGTGGAATCGGTGATTGACTGGCTGACAGCAGCTGAGAGCGCAGTGCTATACTTTGCGTTACTCTACTGCGCGAAAGTATAAACCGATTTATCCGAAGCGAGCGAGGATTCACCGATTCCTGAGTTGGAGATGAGTGAACGATGGACCATGAGCTGAAGCTGATTGGCGAAACGAGAGGTGACAAAATTGATTTGAGAAGCCGAATCGAGCACGAACACGCCAGAGCGATTTTTTACGTAGACTATGGCGGTAGCAAGCAACACGTATTCAGCTCTAGTCGGCCATGAATCTAAAGGCGGTGTTTTGGACAAGTCTACAGAGACGTGATATGATCCTTGAGGAAGTATTTCTGGAACAGGCTGGGCCACGGTTGCAGCGGGACTTGGTTCCAAATGAAGAAGACTATGATGCCTCCGGTGGCAGTGTCTACAGTTGCTAGACTTGCATTGCTGGAGGCGGTGTCTTTAAGGTTAAGGTTAAAATTTGTCCAGTAATCGTTGCCTAAGTATAAGTCCTCAGAAGGCGACGGTAACTGGTTTTGTGTTACTCTGATAATAAATATTTGTTTTTATCTTTCCAACTATCTATTGAGATTAACCATCTTCTGTTCTGACCGAAGATTCTATAGGTTTGTTGGGATGCTTCATTCTTAGAATCTCGGAAGCAAAAGTTACATCTTCACAGCTGACCGAAGATCCGGTATCTAGAGAGAGAGAGAGAGCAATCACGTCCTATCCGAACTCTGAAACTTAAACATATGGTCGATAATCTCCTAATTTACCCTATAGAAGATAGAAGGGCTTTCTTTTTTCAGTCTAATCTTCTTCCGAATGGTTTTTCGACTAGTTTGAGAACGAAATGGTGTCAGTTACATCTGGTATATAAGTCATGTCTGCTTTATGTAAAGTTTTCGCTTTTATGAACCAGTGCTCTTAATTAAACAAATGTACCTGTCAACCTATACAGTATTTTATGTTTAATGTCTGGAAAAAGATTGGCTCTGAAAATTTCGACCAAGGCTGTTTCGGTAAGTTTGTCCGTTAGTGCGCCAATAAAAGTCGTCAAAAGACTCGTTCGATCACTTTTTTCGTTGTTCAATCTCTGAGCGTATTTTACTTTCGATCCTCAAATCCTTAAACTGATCTTTAAGAGCAATGCATAAGGGTTGCCATTTAACGCATTTAAGCAAAGCCAGATAGTAAGGCTGCAGCCATTGCTTCCGTTTTAGCCTTTTTAATGAAATCAGCCGCTCTGCCAGCTGCAGTGGAGCTATGCTATCCCCATGATTTACCATGATCACACTTTGCACACAGGGCAAAAAGTCCTTCCTGGTTTGTCAAGACACTTTTGATGAAAACTATGTTCACAATTGGTTTTAAAATGTTCAAACTCAGACTGAATAGAGTCAGAGCAATGCAGATCGTCAGTGCACGTTACTGGCATTTCAACACCAAAATTAATTTAATTTAATTACAGAAAAATTATTTTAAATTGAATGTTGAAAGCAAAGGGAATTATTTAACATTGAAATAATATAAAAATGTAAATATAAAAATTTAATAAAACATAATAGTTTGGAAGCCGTGGAATTGATTTACAAGATAAGAGTCAAACATTAGCCAAGTATTACAAGGGATATGAAGTGTAGAAAATAAAAGTTAAAGTTAATTCGACCATCATCCATTGATCGATTCAATATATGTTAAATAAAAGAAACGTTAAAGGGAATTTGAACGAATGAAATTAGTTGATCGGCAAGTGTACCAATCGACCACAATGTTATATCCATATCCAAAATTCCGATCGTCGCCTTATTGAGCTGTAGTATGCACACATATAACATATATATATCGACCACCCTCTGTACCAAGAGTACTAAAAGGGGCACACACTGTTACACTTTGTCGCAGTGTTTATACAATTCAGAGTCTCGGTCATCAACCTAAGTGCCCGAAATACAAACCGCTCGCTGTGCCTTGGCCCGCAGGCTGAAAGTGCAAGTTTCAGGATAATTGCAACACGAGCGGAGCTCATGCATGTGCATATACCTCCGCGCTCCAGACACTTAAGAATACATAGGCCGTCCCTCCGATGCCGCTGTTGGCAGCGCCGCTACGAGACTTAGACCTTTTAGCTCCTAGGCAAATTGGGGATCAAAAAGAACCTCCTTCGAGCTCGGAGCGGTAACAACGGCTGCTCCGAAAATATAAATATATTTGAATGAACAAAAATTAAATAAAGAATGAGAACAATCAAAACGATGAACCTATCTTCTTCATTGGCGGAGCGGGATAATTATTACATGGCGACCGTGACAGGACTCAGGATGTAAACTTGAAAAACATCGAGGACATCGAAGGACCGCAAGAGAAAAAACCAGAAGAAGGACGGAAACACAAAAATTATATCAGTAGACAACGAAATATAAAAATCGCAGTGAGTAGAGTGTGATGTGTGCTAAACGCAGTGGTGTGGTAAAAAAATTAAAATCCAGAACGGCTGAATTACTGAAGCTACTAAATAGCGGGAGTAATTTAGATTGGAACAATTCAGTACAACTACATGCCGAACTTGAACATATAAAAAATGTAATAAGTGAAAGAAAAAATCAAACCACAGCCACACACACATACACCTACCCTGCAATTAAAAGTCTCGCTAAAGCTAATCTCAAATTACCTTCGTCACAGAAGAAGGAAGTACCCAAGTTAATGAAAAAGTGCCCAAACGACACCGAGGGACCACTGTGCTCGCCCCACTGCGAGTACACCTGTGCAGCCAGCACCGGTGCCCCAGCATAAAAAAACATCGAGGAAGTCCAGCCTGTGCAGCTAGCACTGGCAAGCGAGACCAAAGAGAAGCCGACAGCGCTTCATATATTTTTATATTTAACCATGAGTTGCATCATTTTTTTCATTGCACTGCGACGCAAATTTTTTTTTATAATATATAAAAACTAATTTAAAATTGAGGCCTGAAAACCATACAAAAACTAGGCAGGTTTTTCCATTTCTTTCTCAGAATACCTACGGCCTAATAAGGCAAATTTTTAATTACATGAGCCAAACTAAATGGCAAATAAATTATAAATTTAATTACACTTTCAATATAAAAAATCCTAAATCAGCTCATAAAAAAACACGAAAAATGGGTTATGTAGACGTAAAAAAAGTGGACTCCACAGCAAACGTTATAAATAAAATCGAGTCCAAAACAATAAATACCAGCACAGAAAAACACTGTAAACAAGCATGCCGAAATATAAGTAAACCGCTTCAATACAGCACGGATACTAATACACGATCAGAGAGACAGGCTAAACAAAGTCCATTGGTCTCAAGTATCAAAATGTTTAAACAAATTACAAGATAACCGAATAGCTATAAAGCAAAGGTACGACTTAACAATTTCAATACCAACTATCCTAAACACACCGTTGAAGATAGAAACTAGAGAAGAGTCAGAATCATCAGATCCACCAGTACTAGCTGAGGCTGACGACCATTTCTCGGCAGATCCCGAAATAGAGGAGAAAGATATAAACAACCTCACTAATCTGGCAGTCCTTATTTAATCTGAATTATCAGACTAGGAGTTGACCGACTCGGATTCTAACAACAGCATTGTAGAAATAAAACCAACCACAATGGCTTATGCCCAAAGGGCTTACCTTAAAGAAATATCAGATGCCATCCCCGAATTTATTGGGCAAGGATACACCTTCAAAGATTCATAACAGCTTTGAAGTTGGTTAACCTTACGAAAGGTACATTCGAGGTATTGGCTGTAGAAGTCATCAAATCCAAAATAATTGGATCGGCGTTATACAGAGTCCAAAACGAAACAACAATAGCAGGCATAATTAAAAAACTGCAAGATTCTATAGTCGGAGAAACATCCGACGTGAAGCCAAAATGGCAAAAACAAGCCAAAAAGGTAAAACTGCAGAAAAATTCACCACAGAAATTAACAACCTACGAAAGCTCTTAGAAGCTTCGTATATTGATGAAGGCCTATCGGCCGAACACGCTGACAACTTCAGCACCAAGGAAGCCATCACCGCAATGGTCAAAAATTGTGAGCATTGCTGCCTCAAAACAATATTGGAAGCAGGCAATTTTCGTCATTCAGTCGTCACCAATTACATACAGAGTAGTATTGAAATGACAGGCAATGTCAATTCCATATTGTACACCCAACGTGGAAATAATTATCGCGGCAATAATTATAAAAACAATTATCGCGGTAGCGGTAATAATCGATGTAGTTATAACTATACCAGATATTATCAGAATACGGATTTAATTAAAACAATGGTTATAACAGAAATAACAATTACCAAAATAACAATTATTACAGAAACAACAAACGTGGTTGAAACAACCGCGGCGGAAACAGCCGTGGGGAACACTACAATGGTAATGGTAGTAACAACCATAATAACAACGTTAGGGTAGCCCAAAAAAAATTCGGGAAACTCCCAAACACATTTAGACAATAAACAACATCAAAATTCACACTTTAAATCTGAGTCAAAATACATTCGTCACTTTCATGAACGTAGCAACAGGAAAAGAATTAGTTTTTTTACTAGATACAGGTGCAAAAATATCCATATTGAAGAAAAATTGCGATAATTTTCAAAACATTCAAGATAATCATATCATAAAAGTCATGAAGTTACCAAATCAAAAGGCTTAACTTCTATTGAAATTCAAACTTCTAAGTACATAATTCCACATGATTTCCATATCGTAAATATGAAATTCGCTATTCCATGTGATGGAATACTAGGAATCAATTTTATCAAAAGAAACAACTGTCAATTAGACCTCAAGCAGTCTGAAAACTCGCTTATAATAAGACCAAATATCCTCAAATATCCGATTTATGTTCCAATAGCATACAGTTCTGGCAACAACTCCCTAATTCTGCCAGCAAGATCCCAAGTTGTCCGAAAACTTGAAATAAGTTCAGAAGAAGACAGTGCATTAATTTTGAATCGGGAAATTCAGCATGGTATCTATATCGCAAATACCATAGCAACAGTCCAAATGCATACATAAGATTACTAAATACCACAAATACAGATCAAGTATTTTTTAACAAAAATATTCATCATGAACCACTTTCAAACTACAAAGTAGTAAAAACTGACTTAGAAACCAGACAGAAAATTGTATTGTCCCAACTTGCAAAAAACCTCCCGCCCCAATTCAATGAGCAACTCACAGTTTATGCACCCAGTATAGTGATGTATTTGGACTAAAAACCAAATCAATCACTACCAATAATTTTTATAAACAAAACCTGAGATTGACTGATAATGAACCCGTATATATACAAAATTATAGAAATCCTCATAGTCAACAAGACGAAATTCAAAAAGAAGTCCAAAAACTCATCAATGATAAAATAGTGGAACCCTCTGTATCACCTTATAATTGCCCACTTTTGTTAGTACCAAAAAAGTCTTTTCCAAATTCGAAAAATAAAAAATTCACGAGAAATAGCGCCAAACTCTTTTCAGAGAATAATGACTATAGCTTTCTCTGGATTAGAACCTTCGCAAGCATGAATGACTTAATAGTCATTGGGTGTTCCGAAAAACATATGCTCAAGAACTTAACTGATGTTTTTGAGAAATGTAGGCAACACAACCTAAAGCTACACCCTGAAAAATGTTCATTTTTCATTCATGAAATCACTTTCTTAGGACATAAATGCACAGATAAAGGAATCTTGCCCGACGACAAAAAAAAAACGACGTCATTCAAAATTATCTAGTCCCACATGATGAGGACAGCGCTAGAAGATTCATAATAATTGCATTTTGCAATTATTACAGACGCCTTATAAAGAATTTAGATGAATACTCCCGTCACATAACAAAATTATGTAAGAAAGATGTAAAATTCGAATGGACAACAGAATGTCAAAACGCCTTCGAACATCTTAAATCAGCATTAATAAATCCTACTCTGTCGCAATACCCAGATTTTAGCAAAGAATTTTGCATAATAACAGATGCTAGCGAATACGCTTGTGGAGCAGTCCTAACTCAAAACAAAAATGGACAACAGCTTCCAGTTGCATTCGCATCAAGATCCTTTACGAAAGGTGAAAGCAACAAGAGCACTACAAAACAAGAATTAGCAGCTATTCATTGGGCAATAACACACTTCAGACCATATATTTATGGTAGACACTTCACTGTCAAAACAGACCACAGAGCACTTACATACGCAGGAAAAGAACAAATAAAATTGCATAAGCAACGTATAGAAAAAGCTTCAAAGCCTAACGTATATGAACTCATTAATAATGTTGAAGTACGTAATATAGTGACCTTGCATGTAAATAATAAAATGTGTTTATTTAAGCACGGAAAGAAAATTACAGCAAGATATGATGCTAGCGATTTGTATACTAATGGAACCATTAACTTAGGTCAATTCTTTCAAAGGCTTGAAAAGCAGGCCGGTATTCACACAGTCAGCCAACTCAAAGTGGCACCGTGTGAAAATATCTTTGAGCATGTTTCAATTGTTAATTTTAAAATAATGGGCAATAATGTATTAAAATCATTGAGGGTAGCGCTACTTAACCCGGTGACCGTAATAAAAAATAATAAAGAAAAAGAAACTATATTGTCTACATTCCATGATGATCCAATACAAGGTGGTCATACAGGCATTACAAAAACATTGGACACGGTCCAGATACACTATTACTGAAAAAATTTGTCCAAAGACATAAAAGATTACATAAAGAAATGTCCTAAATGCCAAAAGTCCAAAACGACTAAACATACTAAGACCCCACTTACTATAACTGAAACTCCACAAAGAGCTTTCGATATAGTAATTGTAGATACTATTGGTCCACTTCCAAAATCTAATAATGGAAATGAATTCGCAGTAAGACTAATCTGCGATTTAACTAAATACCTAGTAGCTATACCTATACCAAGTAAAAGTGCAAATACAGTAGCAAAAGCTATATTTGAAATTTTATTCTACAGTACGGTCCAATGAAGACGTTCATTACGGACATGGGAAAAGTATATAAAAATTCAATTATTGAAGATCTATGTAAATATTTACATATTAAAAACATAACTTCCACTGCACACCACCAACAGACAGTAGGACCATGGAGCGAAGCCACAGAACACTCAATGAGTTCATTCGTTCATACATCTCAGTTGACAAAACTGATTAAGATGTATGGCTGCGATACTTCGTATTTTTTTTAATACAACCCCATCTAAGGCACATGACCCTTGTCCATATGAGCTAGTTTTAGGTAAAATTTCAGATCTACCAAAACATTTTAATAGCAAAGATTAAATAAAACCCCTTTATAATATAGAAGACTATGCTAAGGAATCCAAATTTAGATTAGAACAGGCATTTAAGAGAGCTAGACTAATGCTATAATCTCATAAGCTAAAACACAAAATTAGTTACAAAAAATTAGTAAACAAAAAAGAAAAATCAACAAAAAAAAAATTATTATTGCTATAAGTAATATCATTTTTTGTAAAATGAATACTAGAAAATAACTCCATTATATTACGTTATTTTTCAAAAGGAAGGAAATGTAGCATGCACACATGTAAAAAATACATGTATCGACCACAAGGGTACCAAGAGTACTAAAAGGGGCACGCACTGTAACACTTTGTCGCAGTGTTTATAAAATTCAGAGTCTCGGTCATCAACCTAAGTGCCCGAAATACGAACCGCTCGCTGTGCCTTGGCCCGCAGGCTGAATTGCAACACGAGCGGAGCTCATGTATGTGCATATACCTCCGCGCTCCAGACTAAGTGAGCATAGCTATATACTTAAGAATACATAGGCCGTCCCCCCGCTGCCGCTGTTGGCAGCGCCGCTACGAGACTTAGACCTTTTAGCTCCTAAGCAAATTGGGGATCAAAAAGAACCTCCTTCGAGCTCGGAGCGCCAACAACGCCTGCTCCGAAAACATAAATGTATTTGAATGAACAAAAATTAAATAAAGAATGAGAACAATTAAAAGGATGAACCTATCTTCTTCATGGGCGGAGCGGGATAATTATTATAAACGCGTATTGGCATTACACGCCGATAAAAGAAATGCCGGTACGTTAGAACACGAGCTGACTCAAATGATCCAGGGAGACCAAAAACTAGAAGTCTTTTACCTGAGGATCCACACCCACTTCTTACTCATAATGAAAAAAATAAAAAGTATAAATTACTTTACGGAGATAACCAACGCTTTCCTTGCCGGACAAAGGGAAGTGTCTCTTAATCCTTTTATACACGGACTTAACGGCTACGATTCTATCTGAAAGCCTGCCGACATCCAAGATTAGTATTCTTTTTCTCTAGAAGAGCGCCTTGGTTTAGACAGACATTCAATCAAGCTCCAAGCGGAAGCATGCAGGGCTTTCCAAAAATGCATACATAAGATTACTAAATACCACAGATACAGATCAAGTATTTTTTAACAAAAATATTCATCATGAACCACTTTCAAACTACAAAGTAGTAAAAACTGACTTAGAAACCAGACAGAAAATTGTATTATCCCAACTTGCAAAAAAACTTCCCGCCTCAATTCAATGAACAACTCACAGTTTATGCACCCAGTATAGTGATGTATTTGGACTAAAAACCAAATCAATCACTACCAATAATTTTTATAAACAAAACCTGAGATTGACTGATAATGAACCCGTATATATACAAAATTATAGAAATCCTCATAGTCAACAAGACGAAATTCAAAAAGAAGTCCAAAAACTCATCAATGATAAAATTGTGGAACCCTCTGTATCACCTTATAATAGCCCACTTTTGTTAGTAGCAAAAAAGTCTTTTCCAAATGCGAAAAATAAAAAATTCACGAGAAATAGCGCCAAACTCTTTTCAGAGAATGATGACTATAGCGTTTTCTGGATTAGAACCTTCGCAAGCATTTCTTTATATGAATGACTTAATAGTCATTGGGTGTTCCGAAAAACATATGCTCAAGAACTTAACTGATGTTTTTGAGAAATGTAGGCAACACAACCTAAAGTTACACCCTGAAAAATGTTCATTTTTCATGCATGAAATCACTTTCTTAGGACATAAATGCACAGATAAAGGAATCTTGCCCGACGACAAAAAAACGACGTGATTCAAAATTATCCAGTCCCACATGATGAGGACAGCGCTAGAAGATTCATAATAATTGCATTTTGCAATTATTACAGACGCCTTATAAAGAATTTAGATGAATACTCCCGTCACATAACAAAATTATGTAAGAAAGATGTAAAATTCGAATGGACAACAGAATGTCAAAACGCCTTCGAACATCTTAAATCAGCATTAATAAATCCTACTCTGTCGCAATACCCAGATTTTAGCAAAGAATTTTGCATAATAACAGATGCTAGCGAATACGCTTGTGGAGCAGTCCTAACTCAAAACAAAAATGGACAACAGCTTCCAGTTGCATTCGCATCAAGATCCTTTACGAAAGGTGAAAGCAACAAGAGCACTACAAAACAAGAATTAGCAGCTATTCATTGGGCAATAACACACTTCAGACCATATATTTATGGTAGACACTTCACTGTCAAAACAGACCACAGAGCACTTACATACGCAGGAAAAGAACAAATAAAATTGCATAAGCAACGTATAGAAAAAGCTTCAAAGCCTAACGTATATGAACTCATTAATAATGTTGAAGTACGTAATATAGTGACCTTGCATGTAAATAATAAAATGTGTTTATTTAAGCACGGAAAGAAAATTACAGCAAGATATGATGCTAGCGATTTGTATACTAATGGAACCATTAACTTAGGTCAATTCTTTCAAAGGCTTGAAAAGCAGGCCGGTATTCACACAGTCAGCCAACTCAAAGTGGCACCGTGTGAAAATATCTTTGAGCATGTTTCAATTGTTAATTTTAAAATAATGGGCAATAATGTATCAAAATCGTTGAGGGTAGCGTAGGTAGGTAGTACTCAACACGGTGACCGTAATAAAAAATAATAAAGAAAAAGAAACTATATTGTTTACATTCCATGATGATCCAATACAAGGTGGTCATACAGGCATTACAAAAACCTTGGACACGGTCCAGAGACACTATTACTGAAAAAATTTGTCCAAAGACATAAAAGATTACATAAAGAAATGGCCTAAATGCCAAAAGTCGAAAACGACTAAACATACTAAGACCCCACTTACTATAACTGAAACTCCACAAAGAGCTTTCGGTATAGTAATTGTAGATACTATTGGTCCACTTCCAAAATCTAATAATGGAAATGAATACGCAGTAAGACAAATCTGCGATTTAACTAAATACCTAGTAGCTATACCTATACCAAGTAAAAGTGCAAATACAGTAGCAAAAGCTATATTTGAAATTTTATTCTACAGTACGGTCCAATGAAGACGTTCATTACGGACATGGGAAAAGAATATAAAAATTCAATTATTGAAGATCTATATAAATATTTACATATTAAAAACATAACTTCCACTGCACACCACCAACAGACAGTAGGACCATGGAGCGAAGCCACAGAAGACTCAATGAGTTCATTCGTTCATACATCTCAGTTGACAAAACTGATTAGGATGTATGGCTGCGATACTTCGTATTTTTTTTAATACAACCCCATTTAAGGCACATGACCCTTGTCCATATGAGCTAGTTTTAGGTAAAATTTCAGATCTACCAAAACATTTTAATAGCAAAGATTAAATAAAACACCTTTATAATATAGAAGACTATGCTAAGGAATCCAAATTTAGATTAGAACAGGCATTTAAGAGAGCTAGACTAATGCTATAATCTCATAAGCTAAAACACAAAATTAGTTACAAAAAATTAGTAAACAAAAAAGAAAAATCAACAAAAAAAAAATTATTATTGCTATAAGTAATATCATTTTTTGTAAAATGAATACTAGAAAATAACTCCATTATATTACGTTATTTTTCAAAAGGAAGGAAATGTAGCATGCACACATGTAAAAAATACATGTATCGACCACAAGGGTACCAAGAGTACTAAAAGGGGCACGCACTGTAACATTTTGTCGCAGTGTTTATACAATTCAGAGTCTCGGTCATCAACCTAAGTGCCCGAAATACGAACCGCTCGCTGTGCCTTGGCCCGCAGGCTGAATTGCAACACGAGCGGAGCTCATGTATGTGCATATACCTCCGCGCTCCAGACTAAGTGAGCATAGCTATATACTTAAGAATACATAGGCCGTCCCTCCGCTGCCGCTGTTGGCAGCGCCGCTACGAGACTTAGACCTTTTAGCTCCTAAGCAAATTGGGGATCAAAAAGAACCTCCTTCGAGCTCGGAGCGCCAACAACGGCTGCTCCGAAAACATAAATGTATTTGAATGAACAAAAATGAAATAAAGAATGAGAACAATTAAAAGGATGAACCTATCTTCTTCATTGGCGGAGCGGGATAATTATTACAAACGCGTATTGGCATTACACGCCGATAAAAGAAATGCCGGTACGTTAGAGCACGAGCTGACTCAAATGATCCAGGGAGACCAAAAACTAGAAGTCTTTTACCTGAGGATCCACACCCACTTCTTACTCATAATGAAAAAAATAAAAAGTATAAATTACTTTACGGAGATAACCAACGCTTTCCTTGCCGCACAAAGGGAAGTGTCTCTTAATCCTTTTATACAGGGACTTAACGGCTACGATTCTATCTGAAAGCCTGCCGACATCCAAGATTAGTATTCTTTTTCTCTAGAAGAGCGCCTTGGTTTAGACAGACATTCAATCAAGCTCCAAGCGGAAGCATGCAGGGCTTTCCAAAAATTCAAGGGAGAGAATTCAGCAATTAAACACAAGTCAAATTGATCGCGCCAATTAAAGGCCGAAGGCATCAAGCGAAGCCCATGCGCTAATTCTAATTTCCGTAAAGCCCAAAGGCTTTATTTTATCCAATCCACCCCATCATCGAACCCCAACATCAGCCTTCCATGCATGAATAATTTTTTACGCTTCAAAAATTCCGCCAGAACGATACTATTTTCACCTTTTTTGTTCTTCCCGGACTAAATTCATTTGACGGCATTACAGGAGACGACAACCCAAAAACCTTTAAAGCCCTGATCGACGGAAAAAACGACCTCTTTACAAAATCACAAAGTTTTAGGATACCCCTTCTTCCAAAAAATCCCTTTATCTACACTTGGTGTTAAATTAAACACATCCTGAATCTGCAAAGAAAGCTTTAAGCGCGCTTTTCAGTGAATATTTTAAAATCAAGAGCTTTAGAGCTGAGATTCGCACAGGCACCTCAGACCCTATAAACACAAAAAGGTATCCCTACCCTATAAACATGAGAGTGGAAGTGGATAGATAGATAAAGGCATGTGGGATGGGATCATCAAACCATCAAAAAGTTCCTAAAACACCCTGGTCTGGGTAGTTCCAAAGAACTCTAAGCCTAACGGAGAGAAACAATACCGCACTGTCATCGACAAACAAATTGGCAAATTATTTTTTATACATCGACGACATAATATTCTTTCGTTAGAATATGATAGCCACTGGCAAAACCTCCATGCTGTCCTTGAAAACCTGGAAAAAGCGAAACTGCAGCTCAACTTAGATTAAACTAAATTTCGGTTGAACTTTTAGCATATGTAGTAATTGCAGATGGCGAATGAAAAGGGAGAGGGTGTCACAAAAATGATTCCAACTACCAATGTAAGGGAACAAAAGAGTTTGCCTGGCATGACATTCTATTATATAAAATGTATTAAAGATTATTCCAAAGTCGCAAAACCACTGACTAATTTAACTCGAGAAGAGTACGCTAGAGTTAAAACGTCATAATTGAAGAAGTTCCCATTGAACTTGATGAGACTGCGACTTAAAAACTATCCTCTCACTCTGAGATGTATTGGCATTTACAAACTTTTTTTTAACCCTTCCTCCTAACCACAGACCCGTCGAACTACGGCAGTATGAAAACGTAGGTTCTGGGACAATATGCATATTAATGGCCCCCGTTCACCGCCCCTTTCATCAGCAAATGCGGGTTCTGGTACAATAACCATTATCCATAAATTAAACGATTTTAATGTGTTTCGAGGTCATAAAAATGATCATGTCCATTAAGAAGATACTTGGTAGTCCCCACACCCACATCCCCATTTAACACTATTCATCTCGTGACATTTTCCGTCATTATGAGCTATTAATATTCAACAGGTGTTGTTTGTACGTGAGAAAGGTCGAACACTTTTCCACACCCCCGATGCGGCAGTTTTAATCATGTCGCTATGCACATAAGGAAGGTGTCACAACCAGAGTATTCAAAGGTTGTTTTCGCAGAGAAACATGTTCAATCATGTTTGGGAACTATGTTTAGATATCAAAAGAACCCAAATAAAATAAATCTCACAGGCTAACGTTTCTCAGATATTTCCAAACTCATATTTTTTCCAGCCCCACAACGTTTTAATGGTAAATTTAAACGATTCTCTCCTTTTTACAAAACGGTCATAGGGTCCACCGCTATTCGCACATTCTATGCCATGAATTTAATTATCTATTTTGGTATTCCAGCAAATTGCAATAAGAGGCATGCTTGCATTGCAAACTCAGGATTTCAACATCATAAGGATTTCAGGATTTCATTCATCATAATTCGTATTCGAACATATGCCCCTCACCGCAATAAAGGTACACACGCAGGTATGTAGGCGCGGATGCTCATTGAGAAGATCACTGACTGCCTATCTTTAGCAAGTTCCATAAAGGAGGTTGAATTCACCGCGCGACAACTCGAAAGTATACCTGTAATTAAACTCGAAATATACAGTCTGCAGTTTAATCTATAGCACAATAATACCTTTACTCGATTATTCTGGTATAGCGTGTTTTCTTCCACCTCTTTACACATCATAAAGTCGGACAGCCAATTTCCTCAATATTGATGAGCTGACTGTTTATAAAATTATTTTCTTGTTTTGGTGCAAATTTTTAAAAAATATCAAAATATTTGTTTCGGCCCAGGACGTTTTACTCCTAAATTGTAAAGACAAAGACCCTTTCCACAAAAGGATCATAAAGGTATGAGTCAAATCTAATCAAAAAGGTCCATTACCCGAGGATTATTGGATTATTTATTGTTATTATTTATCTGTATCTGTACTGTATCTGTTATTTATCTGTACTGTATCTGTATTGTATCTGTACTTTATCTGTACTGTATCTATACTATATACGCACATCACTTTCGAAAAATCGACTTGCTATCAATACCTGACCGTTATAAAAGGCACACGCGACGACCCAAGACGCAAGACACTGATAAGATAATATATCTTAGGACCATCCCTTCTTTTCTATTTACGGCGATAGTAACATTGATTTTCTGAACAACTTAACTATTAGTCCAGTCATCAGTATATTACTACCAAAAAATGTATCAAATATTTAACCTTATATTGAGAGCATTTATATCAGAATGTTCTTACAAGACTTTTAAGATTAAATATTCTATATCCAAAAACAATATATTTGGATATTTCTCTCTGTATAGTTGAAATCTTTGTTTTGTAAAATAAAAAAAAAAAACGAAAAATGCAAAAACAAATGAGTTTATCCAATTTTTCTATCACCACAAGAAAAGTGTCTACCCACAACTAAAGGACAATTATATATTCGTCCTCATATTTGACGTGGAGGCTCCGAAGATGGCGGACAGCTCGGATGGCTCGGTTATATTTGCCTTAGATTTGCATCATATATGGTACCACTCCTGTCTCTGGTTGGGGGTTTTTTAGCAGTATCGGGGTAGTTCATATATCGTGCTCCTCTTACGAGTATAAAAATTTTTTTTTTACTCTGACTCTGGGATTATGGTACGGTAACAAGTGAAAGCCTCACACATTTCGAACAAAGGATACAATTGGTCATTTAGGTGAGGGCTATCACTTTTGGTGTGTACAAAGAAAGAAATACCTTACCCGTTTTAAAAATTTATTTATTTACATACTTTCCGACGAATCTAGTACACCCTTTTCTCACACTTGTAGTATATATTAATGATATTATGATTGTGTGTGCCATTCAAATGAATTTTTTTTTGAGAAGAAATAATTTAAGTAATGCAGTTACGATAATGTTTTCTCATATTTTTTTGTGTTAATTGACATCGTTTAACCATGATTGAATAGATTTGTTTAAAGAGATCGTGATTGATCTGACTATGCCGCTGCTATGTGAATTAAAAATGTAAATAATGAATAAACGTTGAATAAGGGATAACCGCCAACAATTTCTCACGAGTTATCATGGTAGGGAGGGTGTAGAATGGGGAGGCAATATCATCTAGCCACCCTAACTCCTAATGCTGTCTGATTCGCTTTTGCCTTGAAACGTCCGTCTGCATGTACTAAGTCCGTTTGCACCCCCCTTTTGTTTGATTCTGTGCATAAAGATAAGGCAAGAAAGATCCCACGACAATCCGACGAGCTTACCACCGAGCAATGCTAGCAGTGCACGAACCCGAGTCTTCCTATACACTAGGTTACCTTTAACCTGATGAACGCAGGTCTAGAAACCCTCAGGGGCAACTATATATTTTTGAACTGAATATAATTTGCTACGTATATATTAAAAAAAATATATAAATATATTAAAGATTTTTACAGAATATTGCTCTGACTGCAATTAAAACTAGACTAAGAAGGCATGGTCCTGAGATATATTATCTTATCAGGGTCTTGCGTGTCTCTTTTACAACGGTCAGGTATTGATAGCAAGTCGACTAGACAAGCTGGTAACAGTAAGTTATCAATTTGGAAAAAATAATTCCGACGTTGGGAAAAAATTAATGATTTTCATTTGCTGAAAATTGATCATGCAGATCTTGAAGTAAAAGAAGAATACGAAAACCTAAATTGGCCATAAAAAATTCTTTATGAGTTGTGTAAGAAGATTTTGAATAGGTAAAACGATATTATTGAGTTAGACAGACATCATGGATTTACTTTAAATAAATAGCAATGATGGAGCAATGATGCGTCCACCAAGGGAGTAGATATTTGTGTATACTAATTCCGGATACGAATAATTAAATAAATGTTTTATTAAGGTAAATAATAAACTTCAAACTTTTTATTTCGATTTCGTGTGCTATTAATATGCAAATTGTCTCGGAATTCATACTACTAACTCCGCTATCGTAGTCAAGTGGTCTCTGGCAAAGTTCGGCCAACGTCGTATATCTCCCGATCCTTGAGTCAGACAAAAGCCAACAACGCCAGCAATGAAAAATCAATGCTCGCTATAGTGTGGTGCTTAGATAATCTTCGGTCTTATTTGTATGGTGCTGGATCTATTAAGATTTATAACGCCCACCGGCCTTAACCATTTTCACTGGGCGGCATAAATTTTAACACCAAGTTAAACGCTAAACTTAATATAGCAACCGGCGAAGTCAAATATAGTGGTCGATGACGATATAAGTATGGCAAGCACCCAAACAAACAACCATTGAAAAGCCAAAAGCCAACAACGCCAGCAATGAAAAATCAATGCTCGCTATAGTGTGGTGCTTAGATAATCTTCGGTCTTATTTGTATGGTGCTGGATCTATTAAGATTTATAACGCCCACCGGCCTTAACCATTTTCACTGGGCGGCATAAATTTTAACACCAAGTTAAACGCTAAACTTAATATAGCAACCGGCGAAGTCAAATATAGTGGTCGATGACGATATAAGTATGGCAAGCACCCAAACAAACAACCATTGAAACTTACCCTTGAACCCAGTATGTGATACTTCATATCGACGTTTTCACATTGGAGATAAAACAAGGAAGAACGCTTTAGTAAAGTGCCTTGACTATCAGATACCCGTTACTCAGCTAAAGGCAGGAAAAGGATAATGAAATTTTAGAAACCACCTACCGGCTTTTTCAGTAGATGCTATGTGGGCGACAGACAGATTTAGCGTTTTGCCATTTCTGGGCTTTAGAGTGGGCGTGGCACCTTCTTTTATGGGTCGATAGGTGTTGATGAAGCAAATACATTTCAGTTAAAATTTTGTTTCTATCATAAAAACTGTAGGCGCTACAGTTTTATGCGATTTGTAGGCGTTGCACCCTGCTGAAACATACTCTCGCTCTTCGTAGGAAGCCCAACAATCTGCATGCCAAGTTGGACTGTTCTAGCTTTTATAGTTTCCGAGATCTCAGCGTTATTACGGACGGCGGACAGACGGACATGGCTTACGTTTCCTTCTACCTGTTACATACTTTCTGACGAATCTAGTATACCCTTTTACTCTACGACTAACGGGTATAAATATACGTAAGTTGCATCGACAAATTCTCTAAATTTGGTAAAGTTCTTCCATTACAATGAAAATCAGCAATCTATTTTGGCGAGAAACTACTATTTAACTACTAACTGCACCTAGAATGATAGTGTCTGATTTAATTTTTTTATGTACTTCCAAGCACTGGGAATTGAACTGTAGCATACCCCAACTCAGAAAACCGAATTAAATGGTCGGATAAAAGATTTCATCCTTCCTTCATAGAAATGTATCGATGCTTAACAGGCGAATATTCCTCCTTAAAAACCACTGAACTTATCATAATTTTTTTATACACATACAACAAAGAAAGTTTAATTCATCAAGCCGAAGTTTTGTAAGCCCTTGCAGTTATAAGAAATAATATAAATTAAGATAAATAATTAGTAACACCATTTTAAATTCTTAAGGATTTTTGCTAGCTTCAGTGATATTAGGACAAACATTTTTTTATTTTTTCTCTGACTGTTTTTATAAACAGTTATTATTGTTGTTATTAAATTAAACTCGAAATTCTTGATAATATCAAAAAAAAATTTCACAATATTATAAGATATTATTTCAAAATACACAGAAGCTATAATTTTTTTATATTCATAATCTATTTAGCGTCGCTTGTGAACAGCTGTGTTTACTTTTGTGCTCCGAGTTTTTGTCTTTTTCAGTGATTTTGTGCGAGTGTTCTGTGTGTATTTATTTACAAAGATTAGCCGAACAAATGCGCTAGTAATGTTAAATAGTTCTCTTAGTAAACGGGTACATGTTAACAGTTATTTTAACATTTCTATTAGATTTGTTTAATCTCATAGCTTTGTTTGTGTAACTTACGCTCTTAAACTTGCTAAAACTTTTTTACTCTCTCAATTTCCCTCGCTCTATTTTATAACTGTAACCTGCTCTCTATTATTCCACTGAATTTTCTTGCTTTCTTATAATGGCCCTTGTCTGTTCCAAGAAAAACTGCACACTTGCGTCTTCAACGAAAGACCCCTATATTTTTTGCTGGCTCTGTGATTCGATGATGCACGTCAAATGTGCAGGATTCACCGGCAGAGTAAAAAATTTTATTGATCTTAACTCTGGTCTTATGCAAGGAAATGGTGGTTAGAGAGCGGCTTTATGAAGCAGACTTGAGACAGCCTATTGAATATCTCGGGTGCTTTTAGTCAACTCAATGAGGGGTTTAACACCTTCTGTGCCCAGTTTAATAATACAAAATTATTAACCGAGTCGCCCAAACGCGAACTTGGTAGCAGCAGTTCCTGTCGGCACAGGGGTAAGCGAACCAACTGTGCGTATGGATACAGCTAGCTCGAGTGAAGTCCATGTTTCCGGAATAAAAGCTTCTGTACTGACTAAGTCAAAGGAATCGGCGCAGACCGTTCCTATAGGTACAGTAGGCACTGTTCCTAGATCTAAGCCTAGTGAGGTTCAGACTGCTGCTGGGGGGAGTAAGAACCTTTCAGTTGTTCCACAAATGAAGCAATTATTTCTTTCTAGATTCACCCCAGATAATTTATACGTGAAAAGTTCCCATCCGAAGATAATGCAGTTCAACAATTTCGATTTTCATACTCTTGTAGGATATCGCCTTTTAAAATATTTGCTCCGCCAGATGTTTTTAATGTTTTACTTTCAGAAAGCTTTTGGCTTAATGATGATTAAGTAATTAAAGAATTTGTTCCAAATAAGCCGAGAACAAATAACAGGCCCTCCACTGTGCCAAAAAACTAAAAAGTTTAATTTTGGCGTATCAAAATATTAGGGGACTAAATATGAGCTACTCAAGCTTTATGCTGATTCCTCTGCTTTTATTGAAGATATTTTAGCTTTTACGGAAACTTGGCTGAAACCAGATATATCCGACTCTGAAGTCCTGTCTAAAAACTTAAATACTTATGGGACCGATCGCCACTCACGTAGGGGAAGCGGTCTGCTGATTGCTGTTACCTCTAGCCTAGCATCTGAAAGAATTCTCATTCATATAACGAATGAAATTGAATTTCTAAGTGTGAAAGTTTTCTTGCAATCTTTATGTGTTTTTGTTACACGTTCCTATATTCAACCTGGCTCTGATCTAGAAATTTATGTGCACCATTTGTCTGCAAAAACTCTGTTGTATCCCTTCTTTCTAACAGAGACGTTTTGATTGTTTTAGGTGACTTTAACCTACCTGATATTTCTTAGTCTATGCCAACTATGGAACTGACAATTTGCCTCCCCTGCTCTGATACCCTCTCCCCTTTAGTTTCTCCAACTAAAATGAAATGTTTTCGTAAATGTTACTATAATAAACTGAACAATATGATTTCTCATTATAATTGGACAGACTTGTACAATTATTGTACATTGAAAGTGACACTGAACTATTATATACAGTGATAAACAGTTTTTTAATAAATGCGTACCTGATAGGTTTCTTTCAAACCTAAACACTCCTCCTTGGATTACAAATGCGCTTCAAAGACTTAAAACCCTTAAATCTAACACTTATAAAAAGTATAAAAAATCGGAGAGACCATCAGATTTTTCGAAATATGTGATGGCTTGAACAGATTTTAATGTTGTCAAAAGTCATTGCTATTCTATATATTTAAATTTATGTAAATTTAAATTTTCAAACGTCCCGAAATAGTTTTACAACTTTGTTAATGCCAAGCGTAAATCACCGGCATTGCCTTCATCGGTACGTCTAAACTCAATGGAGGCATCGACGGATTCTGAAATTGCTGATTTATTTGCTGAGTTTTTCCAAACTACCTATAGTTTTACAGCTTGGTCCAACTACCGTAATCCCTTAAATAGGGCAAATTGTATTTTTTCCCCTGTAATCATCAAAATGCTAACTGGATCTCCCAGATGGACTTCCTGGTTGTGAGCTTAAGTTTTGTGCGTCAACCATTTGTAAACCGATTCTTAAACTTTTTAATTTGTCTATTTCATCATCTTTCTTTCTCGTCTTTCCTTCTATCTGGAAGGACTCTTTTATTATTTACTCCATAAAAAAGGTGCGAAGGCAGATGCCCAAAATTATAGAGGTATTTCTAAATTGTCGGCAATTCGTAAAGCATTTGAACGTATTATCACTTCTTATCTGCAACATTTATGTTCCTCGCTTGTATCACCGTGTCAACATGGTTTGTTAAGCGAAGATCAACCACCACCAACGTTCTTGAATTGTCATCTATTGTAATAAATGGATTTAAGAAAAAAATGCAGACTGACATTGTATTTACAGATTTTAGTAAGGCCTTTGACTTCGTTAACCACTCACTTCTTTTATTTAAATTAGATCTGCTTGGGTTTCCTGGTTATCTATTATCTTGGATTTCATGTTACTTATTGGTAGGGTTATATTCAAGAATGTTGTTTCAAAATTGATCTACGTGACATCTGGAGTGCCTCAGGGTAGTCAATTGTGCCTTCTGTTTACTTTGCTTATTAACGATCTTCCCTCAATTATAACACATTATCGTATACTAATGTATGCTGATGATGTTAAGCTAAGCGGGATTGAACTTACAGTCAGATATTGATTATTTTCATGCAATATTTTGACTTTTTATAGGGGTACTCCTACGTTTATCAGTTACTTTCTTAAAAATACGCCACTTGACCGTTTATATTCAGTTAACGATTAAGGTGTTCTTCTGGACCCTAAACTTAAATTTTACTGCCACATTATTTCCACTGTTAACAAAGCCAATAGTCTTCATCGGCTTATAAAGCGTTGGTCAAATGAATTTGATGACCCTTATACGACCAAATTATTATTTACCTCCCTTGTCCGTCCTATTTTGGAAAATTGTTCGTCGGCTTGGAGTCCACCATTTTAAGTGCACATTGACCGTATTGAGTCGGTACAAAAAAATGTATCTTATTTGCGCTACGTAGTTTGAACTGGGATCAAAACGTAAGGCTACCTTCCTACCAGAGTAGATTACAATAGCTTAATCAACCTACACTTGTAAATCGTAGAACAATGCTTGGTACTATTTTTATACAAAATCTTATAAGAGGTGACATTGATTCTGCAGGTCTTTTAAACCGCCTAACATTCAATGTTCCTGTTAGACTGACACGAAATTATTATCCTCTAAATTTGCCACGATGTACATACCATTTTTGTCTGTACGAGCCCTTTTGCATTCTATGTAATAACTATAATAAACTTTATCATTTAATTTGCCTTTCAAATTGATAAAAGGACCCCGCGCGTAACAAGCACGTTCTTGTTTGTACTGTTCGAAGTGCATAAACCCATATATAATAACAACTTAACTATTAGTCCAGTCTTTAGTATATTATTACCAGAAAATGTATTAAATGTTTATTCTTAAATTAAAAGCATTTATATCAGAATGTTCTTACAAGATTTTTAAGATTAAATATTCTATATCCAAAAACAATATATTTGGATATTTCTCTCTGTATAGTTGAAATCACTGTGGTGTAAAACAAAAAAAAAGAGAAAAAAGCCAAAACAAATGAGTTTATTCAATTTTCTATCACCACAACAAAATTGTCTATTTACACCTAAAGGACAATTGTATCCTTTAGTAAAAATGTCCCTTACTTCCACTTGTACATTTTTCATCGATAATTTATCTATTGGAAGTGTTTTTTTACAAAATTATAAAAAAGAGTTTAATAAATAACAAGAAAGGAAGTTAACTTCGGCAAGCCGAAGTTTGTTTACCCTTGCAGTTAAAAAAACTAATCAATAATTTTATTAAATTGAATTCGAAATTCTTAAAAATATAAAAATGTTATATTCCCAATATTATAAGATAATATGTCAAAAAGCCCTAAAGCTATAATTTGTTTTATATTATTTCCCACCAATTATCCGATCGTTCCTTTGACAGCTATATGATATAGTCGTCCGATTTTAATAAAATTTAATTTGAAATTCAGAACTATTTAAAAAAGTTATTTCAAGCTTATAAAGTTATATGTTAAAAGCACCAAAGATATAATTTTTTATTTCATGTTTTCCGACTAATTTTCCGATCTTTCCTATGGCAAATATATGATATAGTCGTCCGATTTTGATAAAATTGATTACGAAATTCAAAACCAAATAAAAAATGCTATTTCCAAGCGTAGGAGGTTATATGTTGAAAAACACCGAAGATAAAATTTTTCAATATTATTTTACTACTAATTTTTCAATTGTTCTTATGGGAGCTATATGATATAGTCGTCCGATTTTGATAAAATTTAATTCGAAATTCAGAACTAATTTAAAAATTGTATATACAAGCTTACAAAGGTATAAGTTAAAAAAAAATAAAAAATTAAATTTTTTAAAAATTTTTTCCCCGACAGTTCCTATGGGAGCTATAAGATATAGTTGTCCGATCCGGCTGGTTCCGACTTATATACTACCTGCAATAGAAAGAAGACTTTTGGAAAAGTTTCAGCCCGATAGCTTTAAAACTGAGATACTAGTTTGCGTAGAAACGGACGGACAGACGGACGGACAGACGGACGGACAGACGGACATGGCTAGATTGACTCGTCTTGTGACGCTGATCAAGAATATATATACTTTATGGGGTCGAAAACGTCTTCTACACTGCGTTGAAAACTTCTGACTGAAATCATTATACCCTCGGGAAGGGTATACAAAATTTTAATTAAGTCTTTTTCATTACAAAAATACATAAATGATTAAGGTTAAGAACATCAGTGTGACTTAAACGGATTTAATATCATATCTGTTACTATTATATATATTTGTTGTTTAAAAGTAAAGCTTTCCGTCTCCCCACGGATACATACATGCATACGTATTTATACTTGCAAACGGAAAATATAACTTAAAAGAAGTATCGAGCTGGATACTCCAGTATAGTCCGTTCATCCACTCTATGAGTAGTCCCAGATATAATACCTCGTCCTCATATTTGACGTGGAGGCTTCGAAGACGGCGGACAGCTCGGATGGCTCGGTTATATTTGCCTTAGATTTGCATCATGTATGGTACCACTCCTGTCTCTGGTTGGGGGTTTTTTAGCAGTATCGGGGTAGTTCATATATCGTGCTCCTCTTAGGAGTATAAAAATTTTTTTTTTACTCTGACTCTGGGATTATGGTACGGTAACAAGTGAAAGCCTCACACATTTCGAACAAAGGATACAATTGGTCATTTAGGTGAGGGCTATCACTTTTGGTGTGTACAAAGAAAGAAATACCTTACCCGTTTTAAAAATTTATTTATTTACATACTTTCCGACGAATCTAGTACACCCTTTTCTCACACTTGTAGTATATATTAATGATATTATGATTGTGTGTGCCATTCAAATGAATTTTTTTTTGAGAAGAAATAATTTAAGTAATGCAGTTACGATAATGTTTTCTCATATTTTTTTTGTGTTAATTGACATCGTTTAACCATGATTGAATAGATTTGTTTAAAGAGATCGTGATTGATCTGACTATGCCGGTGCTATGTGAATTAAAAATGTAAATAATGAATAAACGTTGAATAAGGGATAACCGCCAACAATTTCTCACGAGTTATCATGGTAGGGAGGGTGTAGAATGGGGAGGCAATATCATCTAGCCACCCTAACTCCTAATGCTGTCTGATTCGCTTTTGCCTTGAAACGTCCGTCTGCATGTACTAAGTCCGTTTGCACCCCCCTTTTGTTTGATTCTGTGCATAAAGATAAGGCAAGAAAGATCCCACGACAATCCGACGAGCTTACCACCGAGCAATGCTAGAAGTGCACGAACCCGAGTCTTCCTATACACTAGGTTACCTTTAACCTGATGAACGCAGGTCTAGAAACCCTCAGGGGCAACTATATATTTTTGAACTGAATATAATTTGCTACGTATATATTAAAAAAAATATATAAATATATTAAAGATTTTTACAGAATATTGCTCTGACTGCAATTAAAACTAGACTAAGAAGGCATGGTCCTGAGATATATTATCTTATCAGGGTCTTGCGTGTCTCTTTTACAACGGTCAGGTATTGATAGCAAGTCGACTAGACAAGCTGGTAACAGTAAGTTATCAACTTAACATTTATATTACAGATACATGGAGCTACAGATACTGTACAGATACTGTACAGATACAGTACAGATACAGTACAGATACAGTACAGATACAGTACAGATACAGTACAGATACAGTACAGATACAGTACAGATACAGTACAGATACAGTACAGATACAGTACAGATACAGTACAGATACCGTACAGATACAGTACAGATACAGTACAGATACAGTACAGATACAGTACAGATACAGTACAGATACAGTACAGATAAAGTACAAATACAGTACAGATACAGTACAGATACAGTACAGATTCAGTACAGATACAGTACAGATACAGTACAGATACAGTACAGATACAGTACAGATACAGTACAGATACAGTACATACGAGTATAAAGTGCAAATGCAGTACAAATACAGTACAGGTACAGATACAAGTCTAAACCATACAATACATACATACAATCACCATCATGAACAATAAAATCCCAGTGAATATTGTAATCAAAGAGCTCAATAAAATTAATAAAAATACGGTGATATGTAAGATTCCCGATTCTCAAGGCGATGCGCAAAAGTCCTTTAAAGTAAAAATCTATTAATCTCTGGATGGAGCATTGGAGACAATCTTCAAATTTTCTGTACCATTAAAAAAGTTAGGGTTATATAAAACTTTTATGAAATTGTAATTAAAACCTAGTGTTGATGCTGACTAAGATTCTTGGCGATGTGTTTGAACAAACCAAAAATAAACAATCTTTTAATTTGGAAATAAGAGTATCACTTGAAAAACTCTAAATTTGAGCATGGCAGCCAAAACAGCTAGAATGTGAAAATGTCAGAAAAAACCGCGATTCGAAATAATTGCATTCAACTTAATGGAGAACTTATCACAAATAATTGATTAAAATAGAAATTTTATTGAAATGTCGATTTAAGTAACAATAAGTATGGTCAACCTATATAAAATGTATCCAAGATTACAATCTAGTTACTGTAATCGAAAATCACACCAATTTTTGACTCCAAATGAAATTAAATTAAAGGACCCTGCTATTGTGGTCGTTCAACGTTAAAAAATTGTTTTAAAAACTGTTTCAAACTGTTAGGTAGGCAATAGGGGACAGTTTGGAAAAAATAATTCCGACGTTGGGAAAAAATTAATGATTTTCATTTGCTGAAAATATATCATGCAGATCTTGAAGTAAAAGAAGAATACGAAAACCTAAATTGGCCATAAAAAATTCTTTATGAGCTGTGTAAGAAGATTTTGAATAGGTAAAACGATATTATTGAGTTAGACAGACATCATGGATTTACTTTAAATAAATAGCAATGATGGAGCAATGATGCGTCCACCAAGGGAGTAGATATTTGTGTATACTAATTCCGGATACGAATAATTAAATAAATGTTTTATTAAGGTAAATAATAAACTTCAAACTTTTTATTTCGATTTCGTGTGCTATTAATATGCAAATTGTCTCAGGCATAAGCCAACTACGCCACCAATGAAAAATCAACGCTCGCTATATTGTGGTCCTAAGATAATCTTCAACACTACATAGCTACAATTCATAGCGCTCTTCTCATTTAATTCCCCAAGTCGAAACCCCGATTAACGCCTACCGAAATCAACGCTCTTGATTTTTGTCCAGATCTGTCCAATTATTCGTGTGGGCACCCACATTCTGGATATGTGTGCCACTTAATTCCAATTGGGATGTCCCAAGAAGGGTCAAATATCCTATGCACCTAAGCGCTAACATATGTGCGCTATAAAAACCCAAAGATACGCAGGTATGTCTGCGTGGATCATTAGATAAGAGTAAAATAAGATTCTCATGTTAGCTACGTAAGAGTTGAATAACCTTTGTTAGGCTTAAAATGTAGCCAAATGTTGTACTCAAAAATACCCATTTAAAAAAAAAGTGCGGTAAGGCGTGCTTGAGGCCTAAACATCAGTAATACTGTCATCGGTATACTCGTATAGTGCGGTAAACAAAGTGTTAATCGACAAAATCTGGTAGTATCGACGCAAAAATATAAAATTTTCGTGCGATATAAAAAATATAAAAATTTACGGCGAGTACTTCAGCTGCGACTACAGCAGCGGATAATACTACAGCGGCAACTACAACTACATCGGCAGCATCTACAACTACAGCATCGGCAGCATCTACAACTACAGCATCGGCAACTGCAACTACAGCATCGTCTAAAAACAGCAGCAGCAACGGACAACAGAAAAAATATTTAAGATACTTTTTTTTTTGTTTTTCTATAATTAATATATTTAAACGAAAAAGGTGTCCTAGCAATATTCAAGCGTGCTCAAAAGGCAGGCCGGGATAAATAAGAAATGCAAAGAAATTAACGAGAATGGTCGACGAAATTTCACTACCGAAGAATTACGTTTTATAAACGAAACGGAGAGCGAATTTCGGTCCAACCACGCATATTTAATTAAATCAGGTGTTATTGAACATGAATACTTTACCAGAAAGAGGTATGACCAAGTTTAAGGTACAATAAGTCAACTAAAACTTGAATATTTACAGTTAAAAAACAATCTAGTGAGGAAAAAGAAGATAAAGAGGCTGGGTTAAAAAAATAATTAATGAACTTAAAACCAACTTGGATGAAACCTATATAGAAATGCGGGACGGTAGCTGAGTATGTTACATCTCAGAAAGAACAGGTTACATTTTCTTTGGCAATCTATATCGAACATAAAATTAGAAGCTGGTAGTTGTACCTTTGACCAAAAGTTAACTCTTAGCGAGTTAGAGTTTGACGTTCAGAGTATTTCTGCTGAAATAAATGAGCAGATAAAAGAACGAGATTCTGTTAAAATGGAGGCTGTGAGTAAAATTGAGTACTTACCAAGTCTACCTAAAATTGAGGTACCCACATTTGGCGAAGATGCTAAAGACTGGGAACTTTTTCAGGAATTGTATGTGGAATTGATACATACAAGGGAAGGTCTAATAACTAAAATTAAATTATTTGAAGTCCGCCTTAAAAGGTGAAGCTCGAAAGGGTGTCGCTCATCTATTATTAGGTTCCGCGAAGAATTATTATGCCGCTTGGGAGCTTCTGACCAATCGGTACGAAAATCTTAGAAAAATTTTCTCGGAGCAGTTTAATTGCTTGATGGACTTGACGATTTTAAATATCGATTCTGTCAAGCAGATTGCATTTTATTGATACCGCAAATGAAGCAATACACATCGTAAAGCTGAAGGCCAATCTGACCGACAAAGTTGATGTGTTATTTGCTCATATGGTGCTCAGGAAATTTAATATGCAGACTCTTCAACTATATGAAAGTCATGTTAAAAAAACCAAAGACATACAGAAACTATCTGATGTTATGGATTTTTTGGAGCAGCGATTATGTGCGACTTGCTCTTTTCAGGAAGAAAAACCTATTAAAAAATGTCAAATGTGGCAATAATTTTAAACTAATTGGTTATTCGAATTTGGGAGAAAAATGTCCGATCTGCAAAATGATGGGGCATTTCGCGACTCAATGCCACAGATTTATAGGGATGAATCCCACAGAGCGATGGAAATCGCTAAAAAAAAGTGCAATTATGCACAAGATGCCAAAACATTCATCTAATCAAAAATGCTCAAGCGAATACTTATGTTCCTTGAGCAATAAATTGCATCATACGATGTGAAGCATCTAAATATACAAAAACGCGAAAAAGTCAACTCTTGTGTGACTGCCACTCAGGCATTACTTGCAACAGCAAGAATTCAAGTGAAATCTGCCGACGGCAATTTTGAAAATTTAAGAGCTCTCATTGATAGTGGATCGCAAAGCACTATCATATCAGAGGAGGCAGCAAATACTAAAACTGCCAAAAATTAAAACAAAGACGGAAATTAGTGGGATATCTCGTACGGATACTTGTGTATCCAAATATAAAATTAAAATAACAATAAAACCTCCTAACTCGAAGATGTCGTTAGTGACTGAGGCAATAATATTGCCCAAATTAATGAAAGCTTTACCGATAACAGAAGACAATATAGATAAGACCAAATTTGCAAAGTTATTCATTAGCTGACCCGGACTTTAATAAGCCAGGCCGAGTTGATGTAATCATTGGAGCCGATCTATATACACAAATTTTAAAGAAGGGTATAGCAAAAATTAATGGTCTGTTAGGCCAGAATACAAATTTCGGTTGGATCATTTCTGGATGCACTAAGTCAAAGGGTACTCATTCGATAGTAGCAACTACTATCAAAGTGCAAGACTTAGAACGTTTTTGGGAACTAGAAAATGAAGATAAAAATGATGTAGAGACCGAAGTTTGTGAAAACAATTTTATGAAAACTACCTCTATTTGAAATGGTAGGTATATTTTTCGAATTCCATTTAAGGAGATACATCCTTAGGGGAATCAAAGCCGCAAGCAATGGCTCGATTGATAAACATGGAGAAGAAGTTTCCGCGAAATGAAAACCTTCGAGATGCCAATAAATTGTTTATGAAAGAATATATTGATCTTGGGCATATGGTTGAGTCGAAGAGGGAAGGAAAATACTACCTACCCCATCAAGCCGTACTTAGAGATTCCAGTCTAACTACAAAGTTAAGAGTAGTGTTTGATGCCTCGGCAAAAACGACTAACAACAAAAACTCCAATGATATCATGTGGGTTGGGCCTAGAGTCCAAAAAGAAATCTTTGATATAATGTTGAATTAGCGTCATACAGACAAATATTCATTGATAAAAAAGATCAAGAATACCAATATATATTATGGAGAAACTCTCCTGAAGACAAAATAAATTCGTACAAATAAAAACAGTAACCTATGAGACTGCCTCAGCTCCATATTCTAGTAGATATAGCAGATAAATGTAATAATGATGAAATTGGAAGAATAATTAGAAATGACTTCTACATGGATGATCTCATGATAGGAGTAAATTCAGCGGAAAGTGCCATAAACATTATAGAGCAAGTTTCTAGCGAATTTAAAAAAGTTAATACGAATTTACGGAAGTGTATTTCGAATAATAAAGATATAATAAAAGTAGTAGAAGATACTAGAGACAACAAGGTAATAAGTATCAAAGAAAATGAGTTCGTGAAAACATTGGGGCTTCAATGGGAACCCCAAAAGGATGAGTTTAAGTCCAAACTTAATTTAGGAAATGCTAAAAAAGAAAATAAACGAACAATACTTTCCACCTTATCGAAAATTTATGATCCGTTAGGATGGTTAGCTCCAGTAACCATCACAGGAAAGCTGTTTGTGCAGAAACTTTGGCTGGCTGAAAATAGCTGGGATCAAGAGTTATCAAAAGACAATGCCCAGGAATAAGCGGGATATAAAGAAAAACTTTTATTGTTGGAAAAAATCAGAATACCTAGATGGATCCAAAGTAAATTAAATTCGATGGTTGAGCTGCATGGGTTTGCAGACGCGTCTGAAAAAGCATATGCGGCAGTAGTATATGCTAAAGTAGGAAGATTGGTTACAATAGTAGCTAGTAAAAGCAGGGAAAATCCAATCAAAAATAAAAAAACAATTTCGAAACTAGAACTGTGCGCAGCTCATCTGTTGAGCTAACTAATACAAAAGGTCGAAGAATCGATTGATAATGCAGCCAAAATATACGCGTGGAGTGATTCTACTATAACGTTGGCTTGGATTAAAAGTGGTCAAAGCAAAGTCAAATTTATTAAACATAGGACAGATTATATTCGTAGATATACAGAAGTAGAGTGGAATCACGTTAAATCAGAAGATAATCTAGCGGACGCAGCGTCAAGGGGAATTCCGCCAAGTGAACTGATAAATTTTGATCTTTGGTGGAATGGGCCAAATTGGTTTAAAGAATTAAAAGATAATTGGCCGTCTCAGTCAAAAGCTGAGGAAGAAACAGGTATCCATACCGTGCTGACAGCTGATAGGGATATTATTCATAATCTCTTAGAAAAATATTCCTGCATACAAAAAGTAAAAAGAGTTATATGCTACATAGTTCGATATATAAATATGAAAACAAAGAAAATATCTTATCGGAGTTATTTATCGGTTAAGGAAATTAGATATGCAGAACAAATAATTATAAAAAAGGAGCAGGCATATCAATTTGGTTCAGAGCTAAACAGTTTAAATAATAATAAAGAATTCAAAATTTCTTCAAAAATTCGAAGTATACATCCATTTATTGATCAGGATAAAATTATCAGACTAGGCGGTAGATTACAAAATTACAATGCTAGATTCTAGATAAAACATCCAATTATTCTCGACAAAGGGCATATTTCTTCATTAATTATAGAGGATGCTCATAACCAAACCTTACATGGTGGAATAAGTGTATGAGTGTACGAAATGTGCAAGATATCGACAGGTCACGGCACAACAAGTAAAGGGAAATCTACCCAAATATAGGGTAACAATGTCGTACCCATTCCTAAATACAGGTATTGATTAGCCAGGATCCTATTATATAAGATGTTCTAAGAATAGAGGACAGAAAACATATAAAGGGTATACGAGTATAGCTGTCTTTGTGTGTATGGTAACAAAGGCAATACATTTAGAAGTAGTAAGCGATTTAACTTCTGACGCGTTTCTAGCTGCGCTCAGAAGGTTTTGCAAGAAAAAGGAAGTGTACGGCTATTTATCCCGATAATGGAACAAATTTTGTAGGCGCGGCAAGAAAATTAGACGAAGAGTTAGCGAAAGCAATTAAAGAAAATTCAGCGGTGGCAAATCAACTCGGAAAAGAAGGGATTGAGTGGCATTTTATCCCCCCGGCGTAAAATCTATGAAATATCACCTAAAACGGGTGATTGGTGACGGAAATTTGACATACGAAGAGAGGTCAACACTGCCAAATAGAAGGAGTGTTGAATTCACGACACCTATATTTATCAGATAATGATATAGAGGAAAATGAAGTACTTACACCTGGACACTTTTTGATAGGACGACCACCGTTGGATGTGATAGAGCCTATAAATGAAAAAGAAAAAATAGGGAACTTGGATAGGTGGAAATTAATCCAAAAAATTAAAAGAGATTTTTGGATAAAATGAAAAGATGACATGTAGCAAGTAACCCTACAACAGAGGTATAAATAGAAAAGGAATAGCCCCAATATAGAAAAGAGCCAAGGTAGTTCTAATAAAGGATGAAAATTGTCATCCATCAAGATGGCCGTTAGGAAAAATCCAAGAAGTGCATAAGGGTAAAGACGACAAAGTTCGGGTAGTAAAAGTCAAGATGCAAGACGCATGCATTTCCCGACCGATTACCAAGGTTTGCCCTCTTGTAGGAATCAAGGCTGTCGAAGATAATGAAGAAGAATCTCAACCCAAAAGGATAACTAGGGGTGGATCTAGGATATCCAAGCTGGGATTAATAATGAGTATGCTAATGTTAATGATGTTTTGTCAACTGTCAAATGCATCACTCACCGTTGAAAATACGCCTAAGTATAAAATTGAAAAAAATAAATAAAAGATCAGCCATATATTTGGATCCAATGGGCGAAGTATAAATTGTCTCGTCCTCTTGGAATTGGGTTGTTATCTATTAGTGGATGCTTATTTTGAAATGATAAGCAAAGGAAGCGTTCTAGTGAACAAGATGAGACGGGTGTGTGAAAAAACTCATAGTTTCGAAGATCAGTGTAAACTTGTTCTAGACAATACTTTAAAACAACTAACTGAATTAGAAGAAAATAATAAATTATTCATGGCACATAATAAGCAAAGAACAAAACGTGCTCCATTTGAGTTCATGGGGTCCCTATATCACATACTGTTTGGAATTATGGATGAGGATGATAGGGTACAAATGGAGCAAAATATGAAAAACTTGTTAGATAACCAACCCAGCCTAAACGATCTAGGCAAAAACCAATTGTCTATCGTGGATTCGACGGCTAATATCCTTGAAAAGACAAATGAGGAAGTTAATAATAATTTTAAATATATGAATGAGCATATAGAGAATATGACGGCTGTACTACAAGAAAGTTATTGCGTTTATAAGGAGTCTATAAATTTCTTTATGGTTACAAAGCAGTTGTCTAGTTTAATTGAAGATTATGAAAAGACACAAGCAGGTATAATTAGTTTGTTAATTGATATAAATCATGGACGGCTGAACACGAATATTCTCAAGCCGAGCCAACTGAAAAGTGAGATATCAAAAATCAAGAAAAGTCTATCTGAGACACTAGTATTACCAGAGTTAAAATAGGTATATACGCTTTTTACAGCTAGGGGCTTGTTTGCAGATAAAAAATGGATAATAAATGCTAAGATACCATTATACCAGTGCCAGTTTGGTCAGAGGAGAGTTTGCTGATAGCCAACTTAAATTCAGAGTATTTAGTGTACAATTTTGAGATTGATTCATACCATTTAATGACGGAAACCACTCTGAACAAGAGTCAAAAGTGGCAGGCTCAAAGAAGAGTTTGTAAAGGAAATTGGCCATGGAGTAATAGCAATGATTTGGCATGTGAGTTGAGACAGCTAAAACCAGAAAGACCAGCTAATTGCGTATACAAGCGCATGTTAGATTCTAGTTCATATTGGGTTGAATTAAAGGCAAAAAGCACTTGGCTTTTTAAGGTGCGCTTTAACGCCAAGGTAAGAATACAATGTCAAAATACATAGATAGATGTAGTTAATTTGCAAGAAGAAGGAATTTTATCACTAAGGTCGGATTCCACAGCTCGCACTGACGATAAAATATTAGTAGCGCAATATAATATAAAGTCTAAGAGACAAGAGACATTATCATCGGCTTATATAGGTGACATTATGGACGTTTCAAAAACGTTTGGAGTTCATTTGAAAATCACACTAGAAACCATAGTGCGGAAATTGATAGACTGACAAAGGAACTAGCACATTTGAAAGGAATTAATATAGAATTAAAGGGGTTAAATGTACATCATATATCTGGCCATACCTCTTTGATTTTAAGTACCGTAATCATTATAATTATAATAATAGTTACCATACAACTGTAACTTAAGCAAGAAACTGCAAGCTGTAACGTTTGGAGGCCGTTTGCAAGATGGTTAAAATATTAAACGGTAATACATAAAAAAATATATAAAAAAATGTTAGCATATTATCAAATTGTATAGATTATAAGTCAAATTTAAAAACGTCACACCGAATCTTGCTGGCCCTTAGCTACGTAAGAGTTGAATATTAATAAAGAAATCAGTTTGAAATAGTAACTCAACAAATGAAGACGTCCTCATTTCGGGTCGCTCTATTCACCAATCAATAATCACATTCAGTCAACCCGTGCGCCAACACTTGTAGACTCAAAAAAGAAAAAAAGGAACCTTCAGTTATCAATGGAACTAAAATCCCTGACGATTATCTACACCTTATTCAAACCTGTGGCTTTTAGAATTTGAAATTGTACAAAAAAAATTCGTATGACGCAACACTTAAATTTAAAAGAAGTCTGTATTGAAATCAACTGTCGACCTGCGCTACTTGCAGATTGTATAAGTACGGCAGGCACCCAAACAAACAACCATTGCAGCTAACCCCTGAACCCAGTATGAGATACTTCTCCACATTGGAGATAAAACAAGGAAGTGCCTCGACTATCAGATACCCGTTATTCAGCTAAAGCGAACAAAAGGATAATGAAATTTTAGAAACAGAAAAGCGATATTTTAGGGCGCCACCTACCGGCTTTTTCAGTAGATGCTATGTGGGCGACAGACAGATTTAGCGTTTTGGCTATTTCTGGGCTTTAGAGTGGGCGTGACACCTTTTTTTATGGGTAGGTGTTGATGAGGCAAATACATTTCAGTTAAAATTTTGTTTCTATCATAAAAACTGTTGGCGCTACAGTTTTTTGCGGATTGTAGTCGTCGCACCCCGCTGAAACATACTTGCGCTTCGTGGGAAGCCCATGAATCTGCATGCCCTAGCTTTTATAGTTTCCGAGATATCAGCGTTCATACGGACGGCGGACAGACGGACATGGCTAGATCCACTCGGCTAGTGATCCAGATCAAGAATATATGTACTTTATGGGGTCGGAAACGTTTCCTTCTACCTGTTACATACTTTCTGACGAAGTATACCCTTTTACTCTACGACTAACGGGTATAAATATACGTAACTTGCATCGACAAATTCTCTAAATTTGGTAAAGTTCTTCCCTTACAATGAAAATCAGCAAGCCATTTTGGCGAGAAACTACTAGCTAACTGCTAACTGCACCTAGAATGATAGTGTCTAATTTAATTTTTCCATGTACTTCCAAACACTGGCAATTGTTGTCGTCCGATTTTTATTAAATTAAACTCGAAATTCTTGATAATATAAAAAATAATATTCACAATATTATAAGATATCATGTCAAAATACACAGAAGCTATAATTTTTTTATATTATTTTCCCACAAATTTTTCGATCTTTCATATAACAGCTAAACGATATAGTCGTCCAATTTTGATAAAATCAAATTCGAAATTTGGAACTAATTTTAAAATGTTATTTCAAAGCGTAGGAGGGTATAAGTAAAAAAAACACCAAAGATACAATTTTCTTCTATTATTTTTCCATCAATTTTCCTATGGCAGCTTTATAATACAGTCGTCCGATTTTGATAAAATTAAATTTCAATATAACAACCTATAAAAAAATGTTATTTCAAAGCCTATGTGGTTATATGTTAAAAAATACCAACGATATAATTTGTTCATATTATTTTTCTTTTTCTACGATTTACCCATCGTTCCTATGGCAGCAATATAATACTGTAGTCCGATTTTGATAAAATTAAATTCAAAATTCAGAACCTATTAGAAAATGTTATTTCCAAGCTTAGAAGGTTACATGATAAAAAACGTCAAATATATAATTTTCTCATCGTTCCTATGGCAGCCTATGATACATTCGTCTGATTTTTATAAAAAATTTAAAATTCAAAATGTTAAATGTACCTGCAAAAAAAAAAAAAGGATTTTTCGGAAATTTTCAGTCCGATAGCTTTTAAACTGAGAGACTAGTTTGCGTAGAAACAGACGAACACGGCAAGAACGACTCCTCTAGTGATGCTGATCAAAAATATTTATACTTTATCGGGTCGGAAACGTTCCTTAACTGCGTTGCAAACTTCTGACTGAAACAAATATACCCTCTACAAGGGTATAATAAGTCTGTCCATTCGGTGACGAATAAAAAACCTGTGGATACCAGACCTTATCCGATTAGTAACACAGTGTATGTTGCCAATTAAAAAAATAAAAATCAAGGAAGAAGAGGTTCAGGGTGGCCGAAGGGTCCCACTTCAAAAAGGGCTCCCGAAAGAAACATAAATTACTCAACAGCTCTGCGATGCCCTAATTTTCTCGGTATGGGAGGCTAGCGACAGAATATCTTAGTTCTTTACAATATTAAAGTTCACCTAAAGCAACGTTTCAATAACTCATAACCTCCTCCAAACGCAGACAAAATAAAACCAATAAATCACAATAAGCAAAGAAAATAAGGATGAACCTAGTTTAAACTAAACAATTATTAGAGTGAAAAACAAAAGCCCTTCGGGAAAGGGAAACAATCAATCAAAATTATGTTGAATAACACCCAATCGGTAAACGATTTTTTAGTAATAACAATACACAACTAATAATAATAAACATAAAATTATAGTTTACGAAAATCATAATAATTATATTCAGAAAAAGTAATACACAAGCGGTAACAAAACGAATAAAAAAAAGCATCACAAACACATAGATTAGATTAGATTTTATTATAAGAATCTAAAATTTCATGTACGAGCAATCTCCTTCCGACGCTTCAAGCCCGTCTGGAGAACCAATGGCGTTTTCAAACTGGCTCACGACATCAATCGGCTTACTGGTTGTACACTATCTGCAGCACGCTTCTTAAGGAATCTCGCGCATGAATAGCGCACCAGCATGAAAGCAACGCTTAATCGACTGGATCAGCCTGGAAATGAGTTGAGGGATCACCGGACAAATCAGATAAAAATGTAATCTTGAAAAAGGAGAACAGCTTCGCATGAAGCAATAATCAGCAGATTGGAATCCACACTAAGTTGTTTTGCCCAACGCACGAATCTCTCCAAATGCTGATCTACGTTATCCGGAGAGTCAAGGCAATTATAATAGCAGATCAGGTCAAATAATTAGAGCATGCCAACTAGGAAAGGCAACACGAACCTCTTGGACCACGACGAGATCGACACGATATTGGCAGAGGTAAAAGCCTTCCTTATCAAAACGTCGTTGAGACTGTCGAATTTTTCCGGTCAACAATTCTTACAAACGGAACAACTCTCTTGTGCATCTTGTCGAAGCCAAAAGTAGTGGATAGAATCTGATGAAAATCTACGCAGCGATATCGACCGGCAAGCACTGGACATATAGCCTGGAAATATATGCCAATAGTATGAAAACGCGGATATCGGCACAAATAGCTGATTGAAATCACCGCTCGACAAATAACAAGTATACCTGTTATTTAAACTCAAAATAAACAGTCAGAAATTTATTTTGTCGCATAATAATACATCTTTTTGTTTATTTTGTTATTGGGAACATGATTTGTTATAATTGTAATTTTTCATTGTTTTATCCAGATTATAATATATTATAATATTGAGTGCATCTTTTTTGTAATTAAAATTCGATGGCATACAGAAGTATCGATTCCCTCGGTGTCAACATCATTGCTCCACGCACAGGTGTCTATTTCAATCACATTCAAAGCGTTCTGATTATATGTATAAACTGGAGAAATACATAATGTGCATTGAACTGAATTTCGTCAAACTCGTTCAGAAAATAATTTATTTTAACTGAGTGATTCTGTCTTACTCAACAATTTCTTCTTACCATTTAAAATATTCTTACACAACTTCTTCTTCAAGATGTGCATACTGAAAATTTAACGAATGAAAATCTTTGATTTTTTACAAAGGCTAAATGATTTGTCCCTATTGGCTGCCTCAATACGTTAGTGTGTTTAAAAAATTGTGATTTCATTTCTCACCTGCAAGCAAAGTATGTGCGATCTTCTCTCTAACCTCTCCTTTGCTCTATGATTTTTGTCTTCTTTATCGATTTTTTCTTGTTCTATTGATTCCACTTGTACCAAATATTTATCAAAATCAATACTTCTCATCTCTTCTAACCAATAAGGAGTCGATGTAACCTATCAGAACTACCTGTATTGTCCTCGAATTTACAAAATCTTTAACGAGCCTTCTCCTTTTTTCTATGATTTTGTCTCTTCTTGGATTTGATGGTGTCCTCAATCAATTCCTCGCTTCTCTTCTTACCAATGAATGTCGATGAGCCCTGCTAGAATTACCTATATTGTTTTTGAAATTCCAAAATCTTAAATATACTCGTACACCTCTCATCTTCAATATCATCGTACCCGCCTACTTCAAACACCATAAAGTGGGCTACTCTGCTACATCAACCAAAAGTCAATTAAAAGTGAAAAGGTGGTCATGAAATTAAACAAAATCTAAAATAAAAGCCAAAAAAAAAAAACAAGCCGTATCCGCTCGGAGTCGCATAAGCGAAATGCGTTGCATGCCCATACATGTTTTGTAAACGATTTATCTTGGATTGTCGATGCTACCACTTTATAACATTTTTTCAAAATGTTATACTTCAGCAAAAGTAAATTTTTAACTGTTTGCAGAGTGTATTCTTTTTAAAGATAAATGTCGGGTCACGCAGCCGCAGAAGCTAATTAACGTCTTAATTTAATCTATTATACTAATAGTATTGCGAATGGTATCTCTCTCTATCCAGCTTCTTAATTTTAATGACTTGCATTTTCGCACTCTCGTCTCGCCTGCTGAGCTCTCTTTCGCTAATAAATTGTTAAAAAGCTATTCGAAATTCCATATTTTAATTTTGCATCAACTAATAAAAAAAAACTTATTAGGTTAGATTTAAGGACATTCATCGGTTTGAGCCGAAATTTAAAAGCGCTCCTCTCAGCTTCTTTCTCACTCAACCTTTGCTGACAGCGTCACTTCACTGTCGCCATTTGAGCTTCCAAAATTCGCTGGAGGTTATGCGAATTGGTCTGACATTTATTCTATGTTTACCACGATCATAGAACTCTAGTGACTGTCGTTCATGCGGATGCACCACACCCTGCTTCACCTGGGAAACTTAGCGTCCTTTTCTTCACAAGAAGAAGCGTAGCTTGAAGAAGCACCTCCCTCTGCCTCACCCTCTGCATTGCCTTCCACTTCGACTGCTCATATTGCGCAGGAGTTTAGTAATGATATTGTGCTCTTAGCAACGGCTAGCTTGTTAGCAATGAACCGTTTCGGGGTTTTTGTTCCTTGTCGAGCTCTACTGGCTTCGGACTCCCAACTGCATCTAACAACGTACCAATTCGCAAATCAGATGTAAATAAAGAATATAATTATAATTCCAATTTCGTGACGGATGGTCACTCGGTCAATATTACGATTCATTCCTGAACTTCCGTATACTCAGCCAACATTACCGCGGTGATTGCTCCGAACATAACAGAGCGGCAGCCTAGCTTTAACGTCTACATCGGCAACTGGAACATAGAGCCATTGCGTTGTACAAATCAAGCTCCAACTTGAAGTAGCCCTAATTCAAAAGAAGCGTTTGGGTTGGGTTGTTTCTAGAGGTTATGGCCTTTCTATTGGGTCGTCCTTATTGTAGTCTAGGGAGAATAGCTTCGATCGGCCAGGTGATATTCTTCGACGATTTTGGGAATTGGAAAGCTGTGCCAAGCCAATTATACGCGCTACTAAGGAATAATTGGACTGTGATGCACATTACGTAAGACACGTCGTTTGCCAGCTGATGATTGTTCTGTTCAGCTTGTTCTGCCAAGCTCAATCTAGATCTCTAGAGAGAGAGAGAGTCCTACCAGCAAGCTTATCGAAGATTCTTGTCCCTAGAGAAGAAGAAGTTATCCTGGGATGAACGCTTTCCGGAGTCACAGAATAAGGAATGGAGTGCTTTATGTAAATTAAATGCTTTCCGGAATATTTAAATAAAAAAATTTATTTTTTATTTTAAAATAATATTTTGGTGATAAACCTTTATTGATTAATTTATTAACACAATTTTTAGATAACACTTTTCGTTATTATCTATTACCGATCGCGGTCTTCTTCCAATCTCGAATCTAATCCAATGAACCTCGGCCAGGAGCTTTTCTTTAAGATCTTTTGAACTTTAATTTATGTTTAGATTAAAAGCTTAAGATGAAACTGTCGCATTTTATTGTGAAATTCAATTATGCTGACCGATGCAATTTGTCGTACACTTGAAACGCAAAAGGCGCAATTGATTGGGCGAACGGAAGCTGATGTTTACTTTAATTTTGATTTGTTTAACTTAGCTGCGGAACCAAGATCGGACCTCAAAGCCAAGGGCAAAGACAACGGCAAATGCATAGATTGAAATGATTGTTTATAAAAGCCATAAGTGCCATGGTTTCACGGGTTAGATAACTCTCCCCCTTCTAAAATGGATCGACCGGATTCAATATGAAATTCATTTAATTGATCTCTTAATTCTGTTAAAAAATTTTCTTGGTTAATAGATATTTCTGGTTCTGGCCGTTGTTTTTTTGGTTACAAATAATATAGCATTTTTGTATTTTATAATAAGTAAAAATATCAAATATATAATGATTAAAATTAATAATATAAAGGTAAGTGATATTTTAGTATTATTAATTTTAATGAAAGGATTTAAGATATTTATATTATCTAAAGAGAGTTCCGAGTTATTTGATAAAATGTAATTGGATATTTCATAATTTTTGAAGTGGTTCGTAGTTATGTAGTCAAGAGTTTTGTTTTCCAAATTGGTATATGAGATATTATTTATTTCGGTTTTACCATTAAATGTTATTAAATATGACCCGTTTAAATGGGAGTTGCTAACAATATTGTTACCATTTATAAGAATGGCACCATCTTGTATGATGTCTATTTTTTTATTTTTTTCTCTTATTTTTTTACAAGTTGATTTCTCACCATTTAATACTCGGATAAAAGAAGTTTTTTCCTTAATTAAAGTGCAATAATTATTAAAAAGTTCGTTCTTAAAGTTAGACATTTCATAAAACTTATTTGCGCATTTTGCGACTTGATTGGTTAATACTAGTTTCCCATCGATTTGAGAATTCGCTCTGGCGTGATATATTTCGCATCTGTTTTTTATTATTGGGTATTTAATATAAATTATTAAAAGTTCCTTATGAACTGCTATTTTAAAAACAGAAATGTCCATTAAGTCAGTGATAATTACAGGTTTTTGTTTGTGTTTTAATATTTCCATGATATCATCATTGTTTAAAGTTTTGGTTTTAAAAACGTCAATTTTTGCAATTGTGTCAATTAAATTTTGCAAATCAAATGTTAATAATCGTAAGCGTTGTTTTCGCAGTGGTAAATCTTAATCAATAAAAACATTTTTAAAATCATCAGAAAGTGATTCAATTTCTTTAAACAATTTGGAATTGATAATAGATTGCTTATTATTATTTTCAATTAATTCATTGATTTTATTCTGAGCTTTAATAAAATCATCATGATCCGGAGTTCCAGCTAACCATTTCCACACAGTGCCTAACTCATTTATTCCCCTTTTGATCCAATTTTATTATTTCTTTATAAAAACTTAAGTTAGTTACGTGAAATAAGTCTGCGTATGAATCATACGTCAATACGTCTTTATTGTCCTTGAATAAAAGCTACTTGAGACTTGTATAGTCAATTATTTCTGATTTTGAAAATAAAATAAGGTGTAGTATGAGCACCTGATAAAACATTTTCTGGAAAAAATAAAAAAAAAGAAATATATAAATATTTAGAATTTTATATTATCTTTGTGAATAATTCTATTTCTACTGTTGATAATTATTTTGTTAGGTAAATTTTCCTTAACTACTTGTTTTTTATATCTAGTTTTAAGTTTATTTCTTTCCCCGTGTTTCTTTTCATAGACTATCTGTCCTACATGATATTGTTTTTCTTTTCTGTGTGTTTTTTAAAATTTGAGGAATATTATCGTGCTCTATTTTATTGTATAGTACGTCAAATGGTTTTTGGTTCGTTGATGAATGAATGCTCTGATTATATTCTTGAGCGGCTCTAATTACTATTTCGAAATAGTCGGTTATATTAAATTCTTCTTTAATGCATCGAGCTAATTCTGTTAATGTAGAATGTGCCCTTTCAACTTGTCCGTTTGAGGTACTGTGCCTCGGGTCTGCGTAATGTAAAGTCAAACCGCACCTTTGTGCAAAAGATTTAAACTGGGCCGAGGTAAAGCTCGGTTCATTATCGGTCATTATTACTTTGGCTTGTGGAATTGTCTGTCTTAATGACGTTATAAGATACGATGTATCGTAGGAAACTGGTTTCGCGTTTAAAAAACTTTGATTTTTCTAAAGAGATTTTCATGTTTGCATTTAATAATATATTTACAATTTTGTTTAAGTCTTTATAATGTTGTTCAATCCAATTTGAGAATATTATAATGTCGTCCATGTAGACATGACATGTTTTCCCTATTTGTTCTCTCAAGATGTCATCCATTGCTCGCTGAAAAATTCTCGGTGCATTTGTTAATCCGAATGGCATTCTTAAAAAACTTTTTTTTCCATTATTTATTGAAAAAGATGTTTTTTCGACATCAGATTCTATGAAAACCTGATTCTAAATCTATTGTTTAAAAATATCTTGCTTTCCCCAAATTAGATAAAATTACTGATGGGTCTTGCATTGGGTACCTGTCAGGTATGGTGCTTTCATTTAATTTTTATAATCAATAACGATTCTTAACTTACGGCTCCCTCTTCTCTCCTTTCTTTGGGACTACCAGAACTGGTGAATTGTAAGGACTTCGGCTAGGCCTTATAATTTCTTCTGATAACATTCTACTTATTTCGCTATTCACCAAGTCGGTGACAGATAAAGCATACGGATATTGTTTCCCGTATATTGGCCTGTCGTGAATAAGATTTATTATCCTTTTTATGTCTGTTCTAAAAGGAATTTGCATATTTATCTTTGAATGCTCTTTTTCAATATAGTGAACTATTTTTTCTTTTATTCCTTCTAATTAATCTGTACCTATATTATTTATCTGTTGTTTGTCGGATTCCTCAACGACGGCGGGCTTGAAATTTTTACATTTCAAACGATTTTTATTTATTCGATTTTTGACGGTGCTATCTTCGTCGGCACTCTCAGGATTTTTAATTCCCAAGACATTTTTATTTTGATTGACGGATATTTCTACGTCGGCGTTCACAGGATTTTTTAATCCCAAGATTGGTATTTTGATTGACGCATATTTCTACGTCAGCGTTCTCAGGATTTTTTAATCCCAAGATACTGGTATTTTTATTGACGTATATTTCTACGTGGGCGCTCTCAGGATTTTCGAATCCCAAGCTTTTCTCACTATTTTCCACAAATAATGAATCTGTGTCTTCTCTACTTTTATCATCAAAATATTTTTTTATAATAAATTCTTTTAACGGAAGAATATTATTTTTTTCTTCAATTAAACTTATTTCATATTTTTCCTCATTATCGAAATATTTTAACTTTTCAGTTTTCCCTTTATATTCCAATACTCCCTTTGCTATATTTATTATAGCTCCAATTTTTCTTAGTAAATTGAATCCAATTAGAAGATAAGATTCCAATCCTTCTTTTCCATAAAATAAATGTCGTGTTCCAAATATAGTTATAATATGGTAATACTTAATAATTGAATACCCATGAACTGTAGTTACCTTTTTATATATAGATAACTCATTTTTATTTTCAAAAATTCCCTTTTTTATATAACAAGCAGTGGCTCCTGTATCTATTAAAATTTTTAACTGCTTCTTGGTTTTTCTGTCTGTCCTAATTAAATAAGGCATTCCCCTGTAGGGGTCTCGTCTAAAAAATGATCTTCATTAATATTATTTATTATTATATCTTCCTCGATTATTATTTGACTGCCAATTATTATTCGGCTGCCGATTGTTATTGGGTTTATTTTGGAGTTGAATCGATGGATCAACATCCATTGGCTCGACAGCTTGTTGCTGTTGAGTGTTGTTTTGGTTATTGTTTTGTGAAAAATTTCACTTTTGAGGCCAGTTATAATTTTGGTTATTACCCCAATGTTTGCCCGTTTTATTATTATTTTGTTTGATTCTAATTCCTGGACCTTTGCCAAAGCATTGGGTAAATCTGGTGTATTTACTGAGAAAAAAGTTTCTGAGATAGATCCATTTAATCCGGATATAAGTATTCGTAAAATTGTTAAAGCAATAAAGTATTGTTCGCTTTATATTTTATAAAAACTCATAGCAGTCTCCGAAGCTTCCCTCCAACCTACATATTGTATTGGTTCTCCGGTGAACTTTGGTAAAGATTTTACCACTTCAAGTGTTGTATCGCACTTTATAGTTGGGTCGATTGTTTGAATTTTATAATCCTCTACAGTGTTTGCATCTGTGGCTAATCTACCTTCTAAACCTTCTATTTTCCTGCTTACTTCATTCAACTGAACATTTATTAATCTATTAATTAACTCGACTGTAAGGCCGCCAGCTGTGGCTATACTTCCTGTAGAGAAATTTAGTGCTGAACCTCCGGTTGCCATTTTTAAGTTTAATTCACCAAAGCTATTTATTAAATCTTCTAGATTGTTTTTGATGATATTATTTAATTCGCAAATCAAACTTATTGTTTTTATTAATTTTATTATTATATATATATTTTTTTTAATGCCCTGTACTTAAATTAAAATTTTTGTATTATTTTAAATTAATTCCTCACGAAACTGTCCTGATGGGGTCTTCCTTCTGTGAGGTTGTGGGTTGTGCTGAATTTGGCGAGGGATTGCCATTCAGCCCTTCCTTCCTTCTTAATTTAATTTATTTGTTAGTATGGCGAGGGACAGCCCTCCCTTGTTTTTTTAATTTATTCGAAGATTTTCTTATTAATTTTTTGCCTTTAGTTTTTTTTGTCACTGTTTATTTTTGGTTTTGATTCTCTTCGAGTTTTTTTTGTTTTGTTTTTGTGTTAATAATTTATCTTTCGGTCCACCTTTTTTATATTTCCGGGTTTAAATGGATTATTACATTAATTGATTTCCATTTAAATTTTGCGATCACTGTCACAATGTTATGTATCGTCGATTGGTGATGGAATTTTTTTAAATTTATTCCACTAAAAATTATTTGAGTTTTTGGCGGCGCGAGTTTCGTTTGGTTTTGATTAATTTGTTATCATTAATTTTTTAAAACGAACTTTTTTTTAGACAACGCCCCACGTTGGGCGCCAATTAAATGCCTTCCGGAATATTTAAATAAAAAAATTAATTTTTTATTTTAAAATATTATTTTGGTGATAAATCTTTATTGATTAATTTATTAACACAATTTTTAGATAACACTTTTCGTTATTATCTATTACCGATCGCGGTCTTCTTCAAAACTGGACTGACTCTTCCAATCTCGAATCTAATCCAATGAACCTCGGCCAGGAGCTTTTCTTTAAGATCTTTTGAACTTTAATTTATGTTTAGATTAAAAGCTTAAGATGAAACTGTCGCATTTTATTGTGAAATTCAATTATGCTGACCGATGCAATTTGTCGTACACTTGAAACGCAAAAGGCGCAATTGATTGGGCGAACGGAAGCTGATGTTTACTTTAATTTTGATTTGTTTAACTTAGCTGCGGAACCAAGATCGGACCTCAAAGCCAAGGGCAAAGACAACGGCAAATGCATAGATTGAAATTATTGTTTATAAAAGCCATAAGTGGCATGGTTTCACGGGTTGGATAACTTGCACGAGTTTTTAAAATTCCTTTGTGACCCCAAAGCTGATTGGCCGACCCCAATTATTGCTGAAAGGGCAACGCTTAAGGCTCTCCGGAAATTTTAAAATTTGCCAATTTCTTTGCTGTGCTTCAAAGAATTTTCTGATACATCGGTCTGACATTAAATCATTGCAGTCTTCCAGTTCCCTCGAATTTTTTACGTCATTCATTGGCTAAGGAAATCTTCGCTGGATTCTTATGAGTGTCATTCAGTTATATTACCATTGCCATTATTGCTCACTTTCATAAACGCAATCTGGACACTGGGCCACGGGCACTACTCGGCATAAATCGTTCCCAGTATTGCTTTATTGCGGGGAGGAAGACGGTGATGAAGGCAGAAAACTAACGTTTTAGATGCTGTCGAAAAAAGCCTCGAGTAGTGGAGCATATAATAGTGGACCTTTCAAAGAAATGGCAATGCATGGATCTCATGCATTCGAAGTCACTGGCGTTGACTTTTGCGTGCCATTTCTTTACAAGTCAGAGGTGCAAGCCTCCAATACGGTACTGTTTCTACAAGGCGCCTATTTCTCAGCAGTGATTATCAGAGAGCTATATAGGTCTTTTTCCTAGCGTAGGCTATTGATTGGTGTTTCATTCCTTCTAGGTCACCACACTTTGGCGGTGCTTGGTAAGCTGTGAAGATCGCTAAGAATCGTTTTCACCGCGCTGTTGGCACTGTTGTATTAGCCGTTGAGGAGTTGCGGAGCCTGGTGTGTCAGATTTCGGCGGTTGTTAATTCTCGACCATTAGTCCCGATTTCAGAAAATCCTGCTGATCTGGATATATTAACCCGAGCACATTTTTTGAATGGTGGTTCGCCTTCCTCTTTCGCCAAGCCGAATGTAACCATTCTTAACTTTAATCGCTTGGATGGATGGTTACGCGTGCCAGATCTTTTAGTACGCATAGAAAGAAGGACACTTAACCCTACTGCAGCAGAGCCAAAAACTGGCCTGGTTATCGATGACTTAGTTCTGGTCAAGGGCGAAAACTTGCCTGCCGTGAAGTGGCCTCTCGCCAGAGTGATCCCTTTGTAAAATCAGTACGAATTCTGATCTCGACATTAAACGCACTCTCGTCTTTCGCTAATAAATTGTTAAAAAACATAAAGCTACTTGAAATTCCGTATTTTAATTTTGCAATAACAAATAAAAAGCTTATTAGTTCGCATATGAATCTGAAATGAGTGAAATGAAAAGCTTTCAACGCAAAATGTCTATCATGAATAATAATTCTGCTTTAGAAAGTATCTTTGATGAACATTCCATGAAAATAATTTCAAAAAATCAAGAATTTCAAGGGAGAGATAATGGTTGGTCTCTTATAAAATTAATTCGTTATGAAATGAATGTTAATCATTATATACCGATAGATTGTTCATTTTATATACCTCTATCGCTTATCCTTTTAAATGATCAAAATTGATTTAAATGAGACTTGTTTTTTGCGTTAAAATTGTAAAAATTCCAATAGTTGTTTGGCGTATAATATCGACATATCGTTTAGAAATAGTTCTTTTAAGTAATGAAATAAAATAAATTTTAAAGTGTTTAAATAAAATGTATAAACATTTTCTGAAAAAAAAAACGTTTTCGGGAATAATGAAGATAATAAGAAAGTAAGGAAGTAATCGGATTTAAAAACCTCTTTATATCAATCAGTTCTTTGTGGAAGACGGAGGAAATTAATATTATGTATGTGAACATTAAAATTAATTGAAAATAAATTCCTTTAAGTCCATTTAATCATTTTCTTTAAACAACTTAATAATTTGGGAGGCAATATTGAAGACCACAAATATTCAATTTGAATTTCTGATATTAAAAAAACATTCAATGTGGTTTAGTTTAACGTTGTCATAAATACACAAAAGCAAATGCTTTTAAGTTTTGTCAGATTATGATTTACTGAAGGAGTCTTCATTCTTAATGTATGTGGATGCGTATAACTTGTATGGTTGGGCACTTTCACAAGCTTTACCATATAAAGTGGATGTCAACCGCAGACTTAGAAAATTTTGATATTCATAATATTCCAATCGATAGGTGATTTTTTGGAAGTGGACTTAATATATCCGTAAAGTTTACATTACCTTTATAATTATCTTCCATTTTCATCGTCAAAGTTTCTGGGCTCAATAGAGGACAACGTGAAACAATTATTTACTGATCTGGGAAATAAGAAAAATTATGGAATACATTATCGGAATTTACAGAATGGCTTATTACTAAAAAAGATCCACAAAAGAGTTCAATTCTTACAAAAGCTTTTTTTAAGAACTATATTGATCTAAATACTTTACGTAGGCAAAATGAAAAATAAATTTGAAAACGATTTTTTTAAGTTAATGAATAATTTGGTTTATAAAAAAACAATGGAGGACACCGAAGGCAGAGGCGATATAAAGTTTGTTAGAACATGTGAAGATCCGGATAGCACCAAGACTGGACGAAAAGCACATAGTGCAAAAACTTTTTATTCAAAATCAGATTTTTATATTGCAACTAAAATCAATGATAATTTCCATGCAATTCAAATGCAATGATTGTCCGTCCTGTTTTATAAGCCGATGTACTTTGGACTCGTAGTACAAAACTTATCGAAATGGAAAGTGTGTTACTTTCACTATCAATATATGAAGCTAAAGTTTTAGGAAAAGTTCCTCTAAAACTATATGGATAGTTATTCATTTATCTAAACAGTAAAAATTGAGGATTTTTATATAGGTATTTGTTACAATATTGAAGAAAAATCTTATACATCGGTATATTCAGATGAAAAAATTAATTTGTATAACATAAAAAGAGTTAACAAAAAAAGTTTGGGTTTTTTTTAAAGATCAGCTTAGGCGTAAACTCATGACAGAATTTATAGGTCTATGCTCAAAGGCTTATTGCTAAAGAATAGATCAACTTGAAAAGGACAATGTTTAGATCAAAAGCTCACAAAAAAATACAGTTCTTAACAAAAAAATTCTTTGTGACAAAGATAACAAAAGAAAAGGAAATGTTAACGAAACGCAATTTTTAGAGTTAGGTACTAAAGACCTTGGCACGACATCAAAAAAACATCAAAGACTAATTGAAAATATTTTTTAGAAAATGTTGTATGGTTAGAATGTAATTCATTTTGCTTGGGTGAGATAATACATAATACAATTATAATTCAGTTGAATTGATTAATTAATAACTTATACAACTTATATTTTCCATTGAAATTAAATTTAATTCACATTAATTCTTTAAGAGTTCTACTAGAACTTAGAATACCGAAGGTTGAATAACTAACGGCTGTTTTTTTAGAGGTATAGAACTTTAAGTTGCAATAAAACAACGATGGATTATTCGATTTGACATGCATTTTTTTTTTATTTGAAAGATAATCTTGTGGCATTACATTTTATTTATGATTTCTGTCATATGACCGCCACGGCTGGCCCGGATGTAGTCCACTCTGGACTTCCAATTTTCGATGACTTTTCCCAACATTTGCGGCCGTATGTCAGCGAATGTTGTCCTCCAAATAGTCAAGCGTTTGTGGCTTATCCGCATACACCAATGACCATACATAGCCCCACAGAAAGTAGCCTAGCGGTGTTAAATCACAAGATCTTGGATACCAATTTACAGGTCCAAAACGTGAAATTAGGTTGTCACCAAACGTGTCTGTCAATAAATCGATTGTGGCACGAGCTATGTGACATGTTGCGCCGACTTGTTGGAACCAGATCTCCTGGTCATCATGGCTGTTCAATTGAGGAATGAAAAAGTTAGTAATCATGGCTCTATACCGATCACCATTGCCTGTAACGTTCTGGACATCATGTTTTGAAGAAAAAAACACCCGATATTTATCCAATAACTTTTCACTAATACTTTAAATTTTGAATTGACGAATTCAGTACCATCATCAGCTGCATGTTTTTTGTTGTCCCATGACCTTATTTTACCCTTGCAGAGGGTATTATGATTTCAGTCAGAAGTTTGCAACGCAGTGAAGAAGACGTTTCCGACTCCATAAAGTATACATATTCTTTGTCAGATAGACGAGTCGATCTAGCCATGTTCGTCTGTCCGTCCGTCTGTCCGTCCGTTTCTACGCAAACTAGTCTCTCAGTTTTAGTAGTATTTAAGTCGGAACCAGCCGAATCGGACAATTATACCTTATAGCTCCCATAGGAACTATCGTGGAAAAAAAAAATTTGTATTACGATTTAGCGTCGCTTGTGAACAGCTGTGTTTACTTTTGTGCTCCGAGTTTTTGTCTTACGCTCCTAAACTTGCGCACAAGCCACGCTCAGTCGATAGAATATTTTTTTTTCTATCGTGCTCTTTTACGTATTGATAAATTTTCGCGATCTCGCGCTCTTATTTTTTTTGTGTTTTGTGCCTTTGTGATTTTTGAATTTGATCCCAGTCCCAAATTTACTTTGAGGTATTTTTGATATTTTATTTCATTTGCTTGTCTTATAATGGCCCTTGTCTGTTCCAAGAAAAACTGCACACTTGCGACTTCAACGAAAGACCCCTTTATTTTTTGCTGGCTCTGCGATTCGATGATGCACGTCAAATGTGCAGGATTCACCGGCAAAGTTAAAGATTTTATTGATCTTAACTCTGGTCCTATGTGGTCATGTGGTTCCTGCAAGGAAATGGTGGTTGAGATGAGCGGCTTTATGAAGCAGACTCGAGACAGCCTGTTGAATATCTCGGGTGCTTTTAGGCAACTTAACGAGGGGTTCAATACCGTCTGTGCTCAGTTTAATAATAAACAATTATTAACAGAGTCGCCTAAACGCAAAAAGGCCACCATGAAATCCAACCCAAACCCGAACAGCAGTTCCTGTCGACACAGGGTTAAGCGAACCAACAGTGCGTATGGATACAGCTAGCTCGAGTGTAGTCCATTTTTCCGGACTAAAAGCTTCTGTACTGGCTAAGTCAAAGAAATCGGTGCCGACCGTTCCTGTAGGTACTGTAGGCACCGTTCCTGGATCACAGCCTAATGAGGTTCAGACTGTTGCTGGGCAGCGTAAGAAATTTTCAGTTGTTCCACAAAGAAAGCAATTATTTGCATTTCAAATCGAATTGAAAAATTTCGATTTTCATATGCTCGTAGGATATCTTCTTTTAAAATATTTGCTCAGCCTGACATTTTTAATGTTTTACTTTCTGAAAGCTTTTGGCTTAATGATGGTTTAGTAATTAAAGAATTTGTCCCAAATAAACCGGGAACAAATAACAGGCCCTCCACTAGGTCAAAAAACTAAAAAGTTTAATACTGATATGCCTTTACCTCTAGCCTAAAATCTGAATGAATTCTCATTATATACCCAATGAAATTTAATTTCTAAGTGTAAAAGATTCCTTGCAATCTTTATCTGTTTTTGTTACATGTTTTTATATTCCATCTGGCTGACCTAGTAATTTATGAGCACCATCTGTCTGCAATAAAATCTGTTTTATCCCTTATTTCTAACAGAGACCTTTTGATTGTTTTAGGTGACTTTAACCTACCTGATATTTCTTGGTCTCCTCCTACTGACTCATTTGTCGCTATGCCCTTATCCGCCTATGATTTTGTGGATGGCCTTTTAGAATTATCGTTACAGCAAGTAAGCTTTATAAAAAATTCATTAAGAAGACAGATCTTGTGTTTGTTTCAGACCCGTCTGAAATCACAGTATGTAGAATTGACGCTCTTGTTGTACCTGAAGACCCATATCATCAAACTATGGAACTGACAATTTGCCTCCCCTGCTCTGATACCCTCTCTCCTTTAGTTTCTCCAACTAAAATAAAATGTTTTCGTAAATGTGACTATAATAAACTTAACGATATGATTTCTCATTATAATTGGACAGACTTGTACAATTGTACAGACATTGAAAGTGCCACTGAACTATTCTATACAGTCTTAAAAACGTTCTTTAATGATTGCGTACCTGATGGATTTTTTTCAAACCTGAACAGACCTCCTTGGTTTACCAATGCGCTTCAAAGACTTAAAAACCTTAAATCTAACACTTATAAAAAGTATAAAAAATCTGGTAGACCACCAGATTTTTCGAAATATGTGATGGCTCGAACAGATTTTAATGTTCTCAACAGTCATTGCTACTCTATGTATCTAAGTCGATGTAAATCGGCATCGTCATTGTCTTCATCGGTACGTCTAAACTCAATGGAGGCATCGACGGATTCTGAAATTGCTGATTTATTTGCTGAGTTTTTCCAAACTACTTATAGTTCGACAGCTTGGTCAAATTCTAACTACCCAAATTGTATTTTCTCCCCTGTAATCACAGAAAGCTCTCTCGTAAGAGATTTAGCAACAACAACGCCAACATGTTCTCCCGGTCCAGATGGACTTCCTGGATGTGTGCTTAAGTTTTGTGTGTCAACCATTTGTAAACCGATTCTTAAACTTTTTAATTTGTCTATTTCAACATCAGTTTTCCCTTCTATCTGAAAGGACTCTTTTATTATTCCACTCCATAAAAAAGGTGGGAAAGCAGATGCCCAAAATTATAGAGGTATTTACAGATTTTAGTAAGGCCTTTGACTCCGTCAACCACTCACTTCTTTTATTTAAATTAGATCAGATTGGGTTTCTGTTTATCTATTATCTTGGATTTCATGTTACTTGAATGGTAGGACTCAGAGCGTTATATTCAAGAATGTTGTTTCAAAATTGATCTACGTGACATCTGGAGTGCCTCAGGGTAGTCATTTGCTGTTTACTTTGTTTATTAACGATCTTCCCTCAATCATAACACATTCTCGTGTACTAATGTATGCTGATGATGTTAAGCTTTGTTTATCATAGTTAACTTACAGTCGGATATTGATTGTTTTCATAAATGATGTGAGTACAACCTTTTAAATTTGAACTGCCTTAACGGCAACGTCATGACTTTTTATAGGGGTACTCCTACGTTTATCAGTTACTTTCTTAAAAATACGCCAATTGACCGTATATAGTCAGTTAACGATTTAGGTGTTCTTCTTGACCCTAAACTTAAATTTGACTGCCACATTATGTCTACTGTTAACAAAGCCATCAGTGTTCTTGGGTTTATAAAGCGTTGGTCAAAAGAATTTGATGATCCTTATACGACCAAATTATTATTTACCTCCCTTGTCCGTCCTATTTTGGAATATTGTTCGTCGGTTTGGAGTCCACAATATCAAGTGCACATGGACCGTATTGAGTCGGTACAAAAAAAAATTCTCTTATTTGCGCTGCGTAGTTTGAACTGGGATCAAAACGTAAGGCTTCCTTCCTACGAGAGTAGATTACAATTGCTTAATTTACATACACTTGTAAATCGTAGAACAATGCTTAAAACTATTTTTATACAAAATCTTATAATAGGTGACATTGATTCTGCAGAACTTTTAAACCTCTAAATTTGCCACGATGTACATAAAATTCGCGTTCTGTGTAATAACTATAATAAACTTTATCATTTAATTTGCATTTCAACATCTATCCAGGTATTAAAAGCTAATATTCTTCGGTGTTTTTCAACATATAACCTTGTAAGCTTTATTTGGTTCTGAATTTCGAATTAAATTGTATCAAAATCGAACGACTATATCGTATAGCTGCCTTTGAAATCGATCGATATATCGTTCGTGTCTTTTAACATAAAACCTTCTCAGCTTGGAAATAACATGTTTAATTAGTTCTGAATTTCGAATAAAATTTTATCAAAATCGGACGACTATATCATATAGCTGTCGTAGTAACGATCGGAAAATTGGTGAAAAAATAATATGAAACAAATTATAGCTTCGTCGTTTTTTGACATATTATCTATAATATTGGGAATATAATTTTTTATGTTTTTAAGAATTTCGAATTCAATTTAATAAAAATCGGAATACTCTAACAACATATCGATGTCAAAAAATGATCTAAAAAAAAGAATGAATTAATTTTTTTTTTAATATCACTGAAGTCAGCAACAATTCTTAAAAAATTTCACATGGTGTTACTAAAATTGATTGTTTGCTATACAAACTTCGGCTTACCGAAGTGAACTTCCTTTCTTGTTTAAATATTGTTTCGATGGCTTGAGAAACAGCACTTTCGACTTTAATGCCTAACCCAGCAAAATTTCAAAAATGTGTCAATAACAGTCAAAAAGTATCTGTACCCATCATTAGATATTGAGAAAACTTCTATTCCAAACAATCCCCCTTGATCTTTTCTAGATTATTGGCAAAAATTTCATTATGAAATTGGAATAAACATTTTGTGAGTCGGCGATATATATTTTGAGCTATAATTATTCTTAAATATTCTCCAAACTTTCCGATCTTCTCGTCAGTATATTCGTTGCCAGATCATCGTTATCTTGACGTTATTTTCCGTTTTTGATACGTTTATTTTGAGAATTTAGATTACCGTTCATATCGATGAATAGTCCCCTACAAGTCTTTTTAAATTTTCCGATCTTCCCCTTCCAACTGGAAAAAAACAAACATGTCGGTAGACATGATTTTTATAAATTTAAAACATATTTGCACTGTCTATTTATATTCATTTAAATGTATTCCTTTTCTCACGCAAGTTCCCTGATATGAAAAAATTTAATTGTTGTAACTGGGTTTACTCCCTGCTTCTAATGCTACCAAAAATCATTCCAGTATTCATAGTTTGGATTAGATTTCTGAAGGGTCATGTAACCAAAACGTGTTTTGGTGTTCATTTCACTGGAAAATATTATTTCATTATTTTTAATTTTTAGTTATTTTTTCCACAATGTTAATGAATCGCTTGCAGTTTTTTTTCATCGTCGTTGTATTTTGTAATTTGATTCAATTATCGTTTTACATATATACTGTCTTTTACGTTAGTGTTGCTTTTTATTTTTGCTTTTGCTGTGTTTTGCTTTTTATTTTTTTTAAGTTAATTTAAAGGTTCGGAAATGGTTTTAAAAGTTTCCTCCAGTTGTACATTCGTCTGATTTTTGGCTCTTTTGAGATCATAAAATTTCCGCTTCAATGCGAACCTAGCTTTAGTTAACTGACAAAAAATATTCATCGTAATATATTTTACATACTTCCCTATAAAGAAAAGAATTTAAAATTAGTATTATTATTTTAGTCACTCCTCAGTTACTAAACAAATACTGCAAAGGAAAGGCAATTATCTGTAATATTTTTATACCATTTCCCAATAAAAAAGATTCGATAGTTTTTGCATTATATGGGCCGTTCTTTTACAAAACGAGCAAATTTCACATTTTTGATTTGCCTGAAACTTCTAAAAGAAAAAATAATTTTTATAGTTAGAAAGTTTTAAAGTTTTAAAAAAAGCTAGTTTTTAAAAAGTACACTCCATTTGCATATTTCTCCATCTGTAGTTATCTGATTGATTTCTCGTATTTTGCATAAGATCCACTGGAAGCTAAGTATTAGCTAAGACATTTAAGCTCAGTCATTCGCCCCAAAATGCAACATTGCTATTAGCAAGGATCCGATTCTCACACAAAATAACCGAAAAAAACATTTAGGGATTATTTCCGCCTCTTTGGCTCAAGCTGCTATCGAAAACGGTACGTTTGCTCCTGGGAAAAATTGATTAATCTGATCGCATCCATATTATCGCGTGTGGTAATCTTGCTAGTCTGTGCTCATCTATCCACAACCAGTCACAATCTTCTCCGAAATATTGTCATTTTCTGACTTGAATTTCCCAGAAAACAGAAAAGCATCGACCACGTGAGATTTCTAAGAATTGCGACAGTTTTGCGAATCCTCCCTCCCTCTCAGCGTCAAGTCTACCCGTAACCCGCGAGGTGGATCTTATTTCCTTACCACGCTGGGATCTACTTCGTCATATTATCAGCCCGGACTCATATTTTTACATCAGAAAACGACTGCAACAGGATCGCCGGTGTATACCCGCGTGATGTTTCACCTCACCTATCTGCTTCAGGATCGACACGCCTGAACGTGTTCCCACAGCGGCGCCAATTCGTCGGCAAAACAGCGGCAGCAAGCCCGCACACTTTTCATATATATATATATATGTCGCATATTGTTTTGGAAATTCAAATTATAACGATTATTTGTTGGTACACTCTTGTTTTACTTCTTATTGTTTCTCGGTTCTTTCGTGCGAGACGGATACGCAATTCCGTCAGCGTAGTCTGGGCGTGAGTGAGACAAATAGTGTTCGTCATAACTCACCACACTATGCGTGTGTATTCGAGGGTAAAGGAAATGAGAAGGAACGAACGTGAGTTCGAGCGGCAGACTAAAAAGTGAAGCTGGAGATCATGCCACACGCCAGAAAACGCTTCGCCAAAAGTCCAGTTGAGGAATTCGATACTGGATCTTCGTCATCAGAAGTGGGATTACCTCCGCCTCCATCCAATGACGCAAATCTCCTAGCAATCCTGGAATTGCAAAATCGTAATTTCGACGAACTGATAAAACAAGTGCAGTGCTCTCAGAATGAGCCAAAAGATATCAAAACCATTGTGCCGATCGTGCAGGATCAGACGCGCTGTTCTGGTATTCAACAGTCGACTACATTTTGTCTGAAAATCAGCTCGTGGGCAGCGCTCTTGTAATGGCGCTCAGCAAATCACTGGAAGGCACCGTATCACACTGGCTCTCGCAGACATATTTGCCCGGCATTAGATGGACGCAGTTCCGAGAATTATTTTTGCAACATTTTTCTGGAACGGAGACTTTGGCCGCCACCGTTATGAATTTGCTAAATGGACGCCCAAATGAAGGAGAGTGCTTGTCGTTGTATGGGAGCAGAATGGTCACTTCCCGCTGGAAGTCGCTCAGCGTCGAGCAAATTGCAGTATTCGTTACATTGGCAAACGCAGCTGGGGAAGATAAAAGATTGCGCCGATTGGTCTTTACCACGGATATCCAAACCAGAAACAAGCTGCATCAGGAACTCACGCCAGACAGATCCAACAGAGAGACAACGTACCAGTACTACAAGGAAAAAGAGTCAGCGCTATGCCTCACAAGACGTGTTACAACTGTGGCAAACCCGGCCACAAGAAGGCGGAAAGTCGCTTTAACAAAGAGACAACCCAGCGTCAGCAGCCCCGTAATCAACAATCTGGATATACTGGAGGAAGAGATCGATCATCCGTCATCTGTTACAAATGTGGAAAAGCTGGACATGTATCTACTGTCTGCCCGGATCGTCCGCCTGTCAAAAGCAACACCATCAAAGATGTGAACATATGCACCGTACTTGAGCCCTTAGGAACTTTACTGCAGTCTGGTGAGTCGTTCCAATTTTACTTCGACTCCGGAGCCGAATGCTCACTCATCAAAGAGACTGCATCGCTGAGATTATCAGACACTAGAATAAACAACGTAGTGACATTAAGGGGTATAGGTGGTAACTCCGTTTGTAGAACTTTACAGATTATGGAAAATGTTTTGATTTGTGAGCGTTCACTTGAAATCTTATTTCACGTAGTTTTAGATAACCATATTAAATACGAAGCTTTGATTGGTCGTGAAATTTTGAGCCAAGGCATCGGCGTGACAATTACATCAAGCGCGCTTACTTTATTTAGTGAAAAGTCTATATTACCTATCGCAGTCTCCGAATGTACTCCTGACTTGGCCGATGTTGACACCGATTTGCATGGACCAGATAAAGATAGACTGCTATCAATATTACAAAATTCTCAAATTCGTTCATAAACGGTATTTTACTGAGCCGAGTGATTACGGGACAGTTTTCTAACTGTTTCGCTTGATTGATCAAAATAAGACGGTTCAGAGGCGCCCTTATCGTTTGAGTGTAGAGGAAAAAGAAAAGGTTAGACATTCTATTCAAGAGCTGTTGGATGCGAACATTATAGTACCAAGTTCCTCTCCTTTTGCGAGTCCGATGTTACTTGTCCGAAAGAAAAATGGAACAGATCTACTCTGTGTTGACTATCGGGAGCTTAATGCCAATACTGTTTCCGACAAGTATCCGTTGCCACTTATATCGGACCAGATAGCTAGGTTGAGTGGGGCTAGGTTTTTCACGTGCATTGATATGGCCAGTGGTTTTCATCAGATCCCAAATACATGCAAACTCTATCGAACGGACGGCTTTTGTAACTCCAGAAGAACAGTACGAGTACTTGGCTATGCCTTTCGGGCTTAAAAATGCGCTTTCGGTATTCCAAAGGGCTATTAATCGTGCCTTAGGTGATCTGGCTTATAAATATGCCATTGTTTATATGGACGATGTAATGATAGTCGCACGTACAAATGAAGAAGCTTTTGAGAGATTACAAATCACCCTGCAAACACTAGCCGAAGCAGGATTTTCTTTCAACATAAAGAAATGTTACTTTCTAAAAACTTGTGTCAAATACTTAGGTTTTGAAGTTAGAGCAGGTTAGATTCGACTGAATCCTGGGAAAATAAGAGCTCTAGTAGACTTACCGCCCCCGCAATCCGTCACTCAACTGAGACAATTTATTGGACTGGTCTCGTATTTTCGTCAGTTTGTACCTAAGTTCTTACAGTTGCTAGAACCCCTCTATGTTCTTACTTCAAAAAGTATAACATTTTAATGGAAATTAGAGCATGAGCAGATACGATAGGAAGTGATTCGTATCCTGACTAGTGAACCCGTTCTGACTATTTTCGATCCACTATTTCCTATTGAACTTCATACAGATGCGAGTGCTGATGGCTATGGCGCAATTTGTTGCATAAAATCGAACACAAGCCTAGAGTTATCAAATACTTTAGTAAACGGACCTCGCCAGCGGAATCGCGTTATGATTAATACGAACTGGAAAAACTTGCAGTTTACAATGCTATTAAGCATTTTCACCATTACCTACAGGGTCGAAATTTCATCGTGTTTACTGACTGCAATTCGCTCAAAGCCTCTCGCACAAAAGCAGAACTAACCCCGAGAGTTCATTGGTGGTGGTCATACATGCAATTTTTTGAGTTTGATATGCAGTATAGGCCAGGTGAAAGAATGGCTCACGTAGATTTTCTGTCCCGAAATCCTATATCAAAAGATTGCGTCGAGTCAAAAGGTACAATGGAAAAGCATATAGATTTGACAGAGATCACTGACAATTGGTTGTTAGCTGAGCAGCAACGCGACGAGGAAACGTTGTCTATTGTTTCTAAATTGCGTAGCGATGATCTTGCTGAGGATTTGGCCAAAACGTATGAATTAAGGGCAAGAACACTATATAGAAAAATTGGAATGGGAAAACTCGTTCCCTCCCTATTATCCCAAAGCCGTTTAGGTGGTCTGCCGTTAATAATGTGCACGAGTCCATTATGCACTTTGGGTGGGAGAAAACCCTTGAGAAAATGTATGAGTATTATTGGTTCGAAAGGATGTCCAAGTACGTTCGCAAATTCGTCGACAACTGTATTACATGCAGACTGTCAAAATCTCCATCTGGCAAGCTGAATTGCATCCTATACCGAAAATTTACATGCCACATGGACCTTACAGGGAAGCTTAGTGGTAAAAATGATCAGAAGGAGTATATAATCGTATCAATAGACGCGTTCACGAAGTTTGTCTCTTTGTCCCATACAAAGAGGCTGGATACAGAAAGTTGTATTAAGGCTTTAAAGTCCCTAATATCATTGTTTGGTGTCCCTTCTCGTCTGATTGCAGATCAGGGACGGAGTTTTTCTAGTACAGCATTCCGTGATTTCTGCTCTGTTCAAAAAATAGATTTAAATTTGATAGCCACAGGCGCTTGGCCAATGGCCAAGTAGAGCGAGTTATGAGTACTCTAAAATCTAGGCTAACGGCGGTTGAGACAGGTCAAGGGTCATGGCCGGATGCTCTTTGCGAGATTCAACTGGCTCTTAAGTACTCCCAATAGAGTGACTAAGATTACCCCTTTAGAAATGCTTATTGGCAAGGAAGCAAGGCCATTTGGTCTCGTACCTATTGTCGAAAATAAAAATGTTGTTGATATTGACCAAGTTAGAGAAATGGCAAAGCAAAACATGGAAAGAATGCCTGTTAGGATAAAGCTAGACTTGATAAATCTAAGGCTACTATTATAAGACACAAGGTCGGTGACTACGTATTGCTTAAAAACGAAGAGCGTCATCAGACAAAACTAGACCCTAAGTTTAGAGGACCATTCTTAATGACCGAAATATTAGAAGGAGATCGGTATAGACTTAAGGCGTTAAATAATATAAGGACATATAAATATTCTCACGAATTTTTGAAAAGAATGACATTTTTAAAATGATCGGTGAATTGTTATTTGGCCGGCTTATGAATCAAACTGCGAGCTTTTGTGATGGCCGGTTTGCCCAGATGTAAGCTGTGGGCTAAATGAACACACCTATTGACAGTTTGTCTTAAGGATGACTATGCGCTAGTTGATGACATGGTTTTTGAAAACTAATGAAGAACATGATCGCTATATGGGAGAAAAATATGAATAATTGAAATTGTTAGAATTTAAGTTTGTGGCAATCCGGATCTCATGGCAAGAGTTGTATGAAGATAAGACATAAACGAATAAGAAAAACCTTGAAATAATGAAATAAATAAACCCATTGGATGAAGCCTGTAAAGAGCATGATATTGCATTTTCTACAAACAAGGCATTGAGTGAACGACATAGAGCCGACTCCATGTTGATTGACAAAGCGTGGTCACGTATCAAGGCATCAGATAGCCCTCTTTGTGAAAAGGCAGCAGCATACTTTGTTACAAATATAATGAAAGCGAAGAAAAAATTTGGGATGGGATTGAATAAGACGGAAAAGAAGGGGAGGAAAATGATAAAGAAGAATATAATGAAGAAAGCAAACCATTCGACAGTTATTAATGCTGCTACTAAGACATTAAAAAATCAAAAACCATAAGACATTATGAGTGCACTTAAAGTAGCGCGTAAATCAATTAATCGATCAATAAGTTCCACGAAAAATGTTAAAATACCTCGGGTAATTAATGTACCCAAAATTGGAGGTTTTCTACCAATCGTACCCATCGTACCCATTGACGGCCCTCAGCGCTCTTGGTAGCTTAGCAAGCGATACCGCAGCAATTGCAAAGACAATTAACAATCCAAGGATGGCTAAAGATGATAGGGAGGAGAAAATTGAAGGTGTTGCTGTAGGAGAAGGATTATATCTTAAACCTTATAGAAAAGGCAATGGTTTCTTTCTCAAGCCCTATAGTAAGGAAAAAAATGTTAAGAAGCGAAAAAAATAATTTCTCTGCTTTCTTAGCAAATATCCCTCATCTTAGAGGTGTATTTATGAGAGATCTACTCCCAGAAACATCAAAAGTTCGGGAGTATGGTATAGTAAACCTAGATAAGTCACAATCAAGTGGTACACATTGGGTTGCATATAATAAAAATAAAAATAATATACGTTATATCGATAGCTTTGGAAACCTTCAGAAGTTGTGAAATACTTGGGTTATAGAATACAATACAAAAGCCAAACAGTTGTCCAACCGACCGTTCCTTATTAAAGAACTGGCTCTCCTAAGGTAGTTATTTCAACTTGAAGTGTATTATTATTACTTTGGATTTTAAAAGTTTTTTTTTAAGGTTATAGAGTCTAAGTTTATTGTAAATAAAATCGGTGATGTCATTTAATTCGTAAGATCCAGTAGGAATCGTAATAAAATTGTCACCGATGTGAAATAAATTATTTGTTACGTCAATATTCGAACACGAATTATACATATTAAAGTCAATAAGAGCGCATTCATATTGCCCATTCAATTCGATAGGTGTAAAAAAGTTTGTATTTATAATGGAACTATTTCCATTCAAAGATAATGATAATAAAGATAATAATCTAGACATATTGAAATCTATTGATAAACTGTAGAAATGTTGGTATCTAACCCAGCTTTTATTGATATCACTCCTTAAATCATAATAAATTGATCAAATCTTTTTCTGTACCTTCCATTATCTATTTTATCATCCTTGCCAATCAAGAGGAATCCGCGCTTATCCTCTCAACACTTTTGACAAATTTTTGCAAATGTTTCATAGTTTATATTAGTGTTAATATAATCCCGATATATATGCCGCATATTTAAATCATCTTGTTTAAACATTGTAATAAATTTGGCATTGTCACGAATCCAATGTTATGTAAGTGTATGTATATGTCCATATGTTTGATATAAAAATAAGAGTCGATGTTTTTATGTCGACCCATTCAAAAATACGACCTTAAGTTTTCTTGTTTTCCACAGGCTACGTCTTCGAATATCATAATGGAATTATTTTTGGCTTCACTGGGGTCTAGTACACCGTCATTATGGGAGAACGTATGATATCCCATTCCTTTTATCGGCTTACTTTCTCCAAGTACTCATATTTAGGTTGATAAAACTTCTTGAAAATATATAAACATTTTCGAATTTTAGTCCGTTGGGACTTTTTATTAAATTTAGCATAATATTAGTTTTACCACAATTGGAAGGCCCGAAAATTAGAGCTCTAATTATAAGAGGACACTAAATTTTTCTCGTATTCATGGTTAATATTTCTAACTACAATTTTTTGTTTTAGGCTTATTTAACGCATCTTTCAATCTAAAGGACTTCATTCAATCAGAAATCTTTTATGATTAAACATCAATAAAATGGGGAAACGTGTTTATATTCGCTTCAGTCGTATTTTTAATTGTAAACACGGTGATGGTCTTGTCGATAAGCTAATCAATGCATTACCTTTTGAAGCCCATATTCCGGGATAATTTTTGTGGACCGGGTACAAAGTTAAAGAGACGTTTGAAACGTGGTGATTAAGGAATAAACCCATTGGATGAAGCTTGCAAAGAGCATGATATTGCATTTTCTACAAACAAGGCATTGAGTAAACGACATAGAGCCGAGTCCATGTTGATTGACAAAGCGTGGTCACGTATCAAGGCATCATATAGCCCTCTTTGTAAAAAGGCAGCAGCATACTTTGTTACAAATATAATGAAAGCGAAGAAAAAATTTGGGATGGGATTGAAAAAGACGGAAAAGAAGGGGAGGAAAATGATAAAGAAGAATATAATGAAGAAAGCAAACCATTCGACTGTTATTAATGCTGCTACTAAGACATTAAAAAATCAAAAACCATAAGACATTATGAGTGCACTTAAAGTAGCGCGTAAATCAATTAATCGATCAATAAGTTCCAAGAAAAATGTTAAAATACCTCGGGTAATTAATGTACCCAAAATTGGAGGTTTTCTACCAATCGTACCCATCGTACCCATTGACGGCCCTCAGCGCTCTTGGTAGCTTAGCAAGCGATACCGCAGCAATTGCAAAGACAATTAACAATCCAAGAATGGCTAAAGATGATAGGGAGGAGAAAATTGAAGGTGTTGCTGTAGGAGAAGGATTATATCTTAAACCTTATAGAAAAGGCAATGGTTTCTTTCTCAAGCCCTATAGTAAGGGAAAAGGAGTTAAGAAGCGAAAAAAATAATTTCTCTGCTACCCAATAGACCGCTATCAAATATCGACATTACATGTTTTGTTTCTTAGCAAATATCCCTCATCTTAGAGGTGTATTTATGAGAGATCTACTCCCAGAAACACCAAAAGTTCGGGAGTGTGGTATAGTAAACCTAGATAAATCACAATCAAGTGGTACACATTGGGTTGCATATAATAAAAATAAAAATAATATACATTATTTCGATAGCTTTGGAAACCTTCAGAAGTTGTGAAATACTTGGGTTATAGAATACAATACAATACAATTACGATAGAGTTCAAGACTTTGATACGTACAACTGTGGACACCTGTGCCTCGCTTTTCTACTTTCCTTCGTGGAAGATGTCGAGCCATAACAGGTATTTTTGGTTGGTTAATTTACATTTGGGGGGTTGAAAATCAATGTGTGGGTAAGTGTACGTGTGAGCTCTGTATGGTATATAAAGTGAACCCGCACGCATTGAAATTCACAGTTTAAGTCTTTACTTCACATGGATCGTCATCTAGTGAACAAAAACTTTGATTATTCTCAACAGTAGACTAAAACAGCTGGTAAAAGTTGACAAATAAACAGTACTGTATAGATACAGTACAGTACATCTACAGTACAGAAACAGTACACCCCTGTTCAAGTAATTACCATCCAAGACCAAGTCTAAAAGACCATGTCACGTCCAAGAAGCTCAATCACCATCATGAACCATGAAATGCAGATGAATATTGTAATTAAAGATTTCAATAAATTTAATAAAAAGACGCTGATATCGAAGACAAGGATGCCTGAAAACGTTAGATTCTCGATCCTCAAGGCGGAGCGCAAAACAACAAAGGTTGGAGAATCTATTGCTCTTGGGTTGGAGGAACACATCATCTACATGCCAGAACACCTCTCTTCAGGATAATATCATCAATCAGATGGTTGATGGAAAATTTAATATTCATAAAAGTAATGACAATTTATATTTAGAAATAAGCCAACAAACAGTAAAACTGTGAGATTTTAAGAACAAAACCAAAAATTAACTTTTTATTAAATATAATTAAAAATATATATCGAATCTTTTTTATTCGGAAATGGTACATAAATATTACAGATAATGGCATTTCCTAACTAGTATTTCTTTAGTAACTAAGACGTGACTACATAAAGTTCGAAAAAATTTAAATTCTTTCCCTATAAAGTTTGGAAAATATACTACAATAAATATTGTATGATAAATATGTATGAATGAACTAAGACGTGACTACATAAATTTCGAAAAAATTTAAATTCTTTCCCTATAAAGTTTGTAAAATATATTACAATGAATATTTTGTCTCAGTTAACCAAAGCTAGGTTCGCATTGAAGCGAAAATTCGATGATCTCAAACAAGTCAGAAATCATACGAATTTACAGTTGGAGGAAGCTTTTAAACCCATTACCGAACCCTTCATGAACTTGTTAAGAAAAATAAAAAACAAAAGACATCTAATGTAAAAGACAGTATAAAAGTAAAACGTGAATTGAATAAATATACAAAATACGATGACGATGAGAAAGAGTTGGACGATTTATACTTTATAATTAAGGATAATAAAGGATAATAAATAACATTTTCTAGTGGAATGAGTTGTGATCTGACTTCTGGTCTTTACTCTCTAATTTTTAAACCTGAAATCCTGAAAACCTGAAAACTATGATGATCATGATTTAAAGATGTATAAAAAAATTAAATTACAAACGAATATACATATAGTAGGCTTTAATCCTAATAACCGAATCAAGGGTACACGAGCATACAAATATAGCAATATTATTAAGAAGTCGATAGACAATATTTTCAATCATACAACGTCTACTCCACTTCGCTCAAAAACAGGTTTTGGTTACATGACCCTTCAGAAGTCAAATCCAAACTATGTATACTGAAATGATGTTAATGAGTTAGTTGAAAAATTGGAAATTTTGATGGCATCGAAAGCAGTGGGTAACACTAGTCATAATAATGACATTTTTCCATGCTAAAAGGATTATATTTTAATGGGTATATATAGGAAGTGCACAAATGTTTTACAATTATAAACAACATGTCTGTCGACAAGTTTGGACATTTTTCTGTTGATAACGAAAGATCAGAAAATTTGAAAAGACATGTTAAGTTTAGTGTAGGATTATTCATCGATGAGGACGGTAACCAAGTGCTCAAAATAAACGCATCAAGAATGAAACAAAACCTTTAAATAACGATGATCTAGCCACGAAACAATATACTGATAAAAACATCGAAAAGTTGAGAGAAGATTTAAAAAAAATTATAACTCAAAATATTAATCGTCGACTCACGAAAATTTAAAGCTTAAAAAATAGAATTGAATTGTATAACCAAATTGTTACTTGTTGACTGTTATGGACACATTTTCGAAATTTGGTTGGGCTGAGGCATTAAAGTCAAAAAGTGCTAATGATGTTTCTCAAGCCATGGAAAGAATATTTAAATCAGGTCATGGAAAAAACGGGTTACAAAAAACCTGCAAACTGATGATGGTACTGAATTCTATAATTCGAAATTTAAAGTATTAATGAAAAGATAAAGGATACATCATTATTCAACCTTCAGTACACTAAAGGCTTCTATAGTTGAACGTTTTAATATAAATCTTAAAGAACTAATGCAGCGAGAATTTAGTTTCAATGAAAATGAAGTGTAAGGATATGTATAAGCAATTAATAAATAAACATAATAATCGGGTGCACAGAACAATTAAAATGAGTCTAAGTAATGTCAATTCTTCCAATGAAAAACAAGTACAAACGTCCTATAATCACTTGAAAATATTTGTTCCAAGTATATTCCGTAAAGGCGACCACGTTCGTATTAGTATAAGGTAGGTAGGAAGGTAGTATAAAGGTATAAGTTAACTATGGTCAGCCAGACCAGAGTCGTTGACCACAGTCAACATCATAATGAAGCTCCGGCCAGACTGCTGTGCTCGTGCACAGACGGCAGACACTGCATATTTGCGTGGCCGCTATGAGCCTTTGTTAGCTTTAAGTTCTTTTCACATATTCAGTTCATATTTGATATTCAATAAATAAAGAGCACCAGCTCTCATGCATGAAACTCCGGCACTTAGCCGTTAACTCTTTTATTAATTATTATACTGACTGAGTCACTAGGCCGGCGGTATCGAAGGACAGTCATCCTTCCACCGTAATCTCCCTATCTCAACATAGGAGCAGTACGACCATCCCTTGGGATCTACAGCGACGTGGGCCACCAGCGGCAGTTACCTTCCGCCGACCCTCGCCACGGATATCCAACCAGCGGCAGTGACCTACCGCCGGCCCGGACAATCAATTGAGGTAGGAAGTCGAAGCGACCACCCGACTCCCCAGTGGCTGCCAGCCTTGGCGGTCACCAATACCTAATCAGCCGGCTCTACCCCTGCCACGGAGGCATAGCCAGCCGGCTTTGCAATATTATCAATTTACACAAATTGGAATATTACTTGTTTTAATTGGCGCTCAACTAGCAGAAGTTGGAAGGTGACAGCAGCGCAACCGTTCAGAGATATAAACACACCATTACAGACCATGTAAGTGGGCCCTTCGGCCAAACTTTTTACGTCTTCGACTAAAAAATAATCCATAGTTCGGACCAGGGCACAAATTAACAAGTCTAAAGTGAAAAAAAAAAATAAATTAATAAAAAAGAATCTCAATATTAAACGTTACAACTTTAATAGTGTTTAGTGTTTATTTCTTTCACTAATATTTTTACGCACTGTGTACGCAACATAAGCTCTATGCAGCGGTGTACTGCTACCCTTCAGATACTTTTGGTGTATAAATTAGCGTATTGTGGAGGATAAATATCAGAGCCAAGACTCTTATAATTGAGCATATCAAATTCGGATTTTTATTGGGCATTTATTATTTAAATATATAAAAGGAAACCCTTTTTTCCTGTGTGCAGATATTTTATTTTGTTTCTATTTGTCGCTTCGCTCGAATAAAAATTCTCGGTATTAGCTTCGCAGTCCAATTTCATTTTTTATTCTTTGTCTCCACTCTACTGCTGCGAACCCGATAGGGTCGCACATGCATTTGTGTGGCAATCGTTATTTTTTATTTTTTTTCTTTGTTTATCATAGCGGAGGCTCAGGCCCCGAGCACCCCTCACCTTGCCAGTGCTTGGCAAGGCGGCAGCTCAATTCAACGAGCACACATACATCGTTGATAGGCGGCGGCTCGGTCCCCGCGTACCCCTTACCATGCCAACTGCCTCCAAAACAGATTGAGCGAGCAGTTCTTACCAGTGCGATTTAGCTCCACTACACATGAACTGTCAGTTCACGCAATACAGGCAGAATAAGGGGTTTGGTAGTGACTCAGAATCCGACAGAGAAGAGCCCCCGCGCACTTCCACACCCACTCAAGAACCCCCTAATACCCCCCAAGTAGAGATGATGGACTCGAACCAGCTTAGGGATGTTATCCAGGCCGTCGTTAGCCAAGCCCTGGCAGAGGCGGCCGGCCAAGCCATGGCCAGAGAAGCTGAATTACGCCAAACCATTCAAGAATTAGCCGCCCAAGTTGCAGCGGTGCAAGCAGCACCCGCGCAGACGGCAGCCCCAAAATCAAGGTCTATGAGCCCATTGATATTAAGGGCAACATCCAGTGCAATGAGCCCCTGGACGCCGTAAAATGCTTGCCCGAGTTTACGGGAGCACAAGAGTCATATGTCTCTTGGCGGCAGGCGGCGGTAGCCGCATATTTCATATTCAGGAACTACGTAGATAGCTCACGCCACTACCAGGCGGTCGTTATAATTAGGAGCAAAATTAGAGGCCCTGCCGATGCGGTGCTGTCCTCGTTTGGCACTATACTGAATTTCGACGCGATCATAGATCGCCTCGATTTCACATATAGTGACAAGCGCCAGATACACGTTATCGAGCAGGAGATGGGTACCCTCAGACAGGGAAGCCTCACTCTCCCACAATACCATGACGAGGTCGAGAAAAGGCTCACCTTGCTTACCAAGAAATCCACGATGTCGTACGAAGCGTCGGCGGCAAAAATCTTATGTGAAAAGTTCCGGGACGACGCGCTCCGCGTATTTATTTCGGGACTCAAACGGAAATGGTTTTAAAAGTTTCCTCCAGTTGTACATTCGTCTGATTTTTGGCTCTTTTGAGATCATAAAATTTCCGCTTCAATGCGAACCTAGCTTTGGGCCGTTCTTTTACAAAACGAGCAAATTTCACATTTTTGATTTGCCTAAAACTTCTAAAAGAAAAAATAATTTTTATAGTTAGACATTTTTAAAGTTTTAAAAAAAGCCAGTTTTTAAAAAGTACACTCCATTTGCAAGTCTATTTCTCCATCTGTAGTTATCTGATTGATTTCTCGTATTTTGCATAAGATCCACTGGAAGCTCTATTTTATAAAAACATTTTTTTTTAACCTACAAAATTTTTTATTTTTTAAAAATAAAAACAAATTTTAATTAAGAAAAATGTTAACTATTGCCCCCACAAAAAAAATATATATATTATTATATTATATATAATATAATTATTTTAAATTTATAGGTTATATTTACTGTATTTATTATGCTATTACTTTAACACACATCGTTTTTTCTTGTAATGAATAGTGCTTAGCCATAGCTAAGTTGTAAGTTTTTGGTATAAAGCAGTGAAAGGATTAAGTGCCTTTAACATGTGAGAGTAAGTATACTTTTGCCTAAGTATTAGCTAAGACATTTAAGCTCAGTCATTCGCCCCAAAATGCAACATTGCTATTAGCAAGGATCCGATTCTCACACAAAAAAACCGAACAAACATTTAGGGATTATTTCCGCCTCTTTGGCTCAAGCTGCTATCGAAAACGGTACGTGAGATTTCTAAGAATTGCGACAGTTTTGCGAATCCTCCCTCCCTCTCAGCGTCAAGTCTACCCGTAACCCGCGAGGTGGATCTTATTTCCTTACCACGCTGGGATCTACTTCGTCATTTCATCAGCCCGGACTCATATTTTTACATCAGAAAACGACTGCAACAGGATCGCCGGTGTATACCCGCGTGAGGTTTCACCTCAACTATCTGCAACAGGATCGACACGCCTGAACGTGTTCCCACAGCGGCGCCAATTCGTCGGCAAAACAGCGGCAGCAAGCCCGCACACTTTTCATATATATATATATATGTCGCATATTGTTTTGGAAATTCAAATTATAACGATTATTTGTTGGTACACTCTTGTTTTACTTCTTATTGTTTCTCGGTTCTTTCGTGCGAGACGGATACGCAATTCCGTCAGCGTAGTCTGGGCGTGGGCGTGAGTGAGACAAATAGTGTTCGTCATAACTCACCACACTATGCGTGTGTATTCGAGGGCAAAGGAAATGAGAAGGAACGAACGTGAGTTCGAGCGGCAGACTAAAAAGTGAAGCTGGAGATCATGCCACACGCCAGAAAACGCTTCGCCAAATGTCCAGTTGAGGAATTCGATACTGGATCTTCGTCATCAGAAGTGGGATTACCTCCGCCTCCATCCAATGACGCAAATCTCCTAGCAATCCTGGAATTGCAAAATCGTAATTTCGACGAACTGATAAAACAAGTGCAGTGCTCTCAGAATGAGCCAAAAGATATCAAAACCATTGTGCCGATCGTGCAGGATCAGACGCGCTGTTCTGGTGTTCAACAGTCGACTACATTTTGTCTGAAAATCAGCTCGTGGGCAGCGCTCTTGTAATGGCGCTCAGCAAATCACTGGAAGGCACCGTATCACACTGGCTCTCGCAGACATATTTGCCCGGCATTAGATGGACGCAGTTCCGAGAATTATTTTTGCAACATTTTTCTGGAACGGAGACTTTGGCCGCCACCGTTATGAATTTGCTAAATGGACGCCCAAATGAAGGAGAGTGCTTGTCGTTGTATGGGAGCAGAATGGTCACTTCCCGCTGGAAGTCGCTCAGCGTCGAGCAAATTGCAGTATTCGTTACATTGGCAAACGCAGCTGGGGAAGATAAAAGATTGCGCCGTTTGGTCTTTACCACGGATATCCAAACCAGAAACGAGCTGCATCAGGAACTCACGCCAGACAGATCCAACAGAGAGACAACGTACCAGTACTACAAGGAAGCGTCATCAGACAAAACTAGACCCTAAGTTTAGAGGACCCATTCTTAGTGACCGAAATATTAGAAGGAGATCGGTATAGACTTAAGGCGTTAAATAATATAAGGACATATAAATATTCTCACGAATTTTTGAAAAGAATGACATTTTTAAAATGATCGGTGAATTGTTATTTGGCCGGCTTATGAATCAAACTGCGAGCTTTTGTGATGGCCGGTTTGCCCAGATGTAAGCTGTGGGCTAAATGAACACACCTATGGACAGGTCAGTTTGTCTTAAGGATGACTATGCGCTAGTTGATGACATGGTTTTTGAAAACTAATGAAGAACATGATCGCTATATGGAAGAAAAATATGAATAATTGAAATTGTTAGAATTTAAGTTTGTGTCTCTGTGATCTCATGGCAAGAGTTGTATGAAGATAAGACATAAACGAATAAGAAAAACCTTGAAATAATTTTGTTTGATTTTGATGTAATAAGAAAAAAAATGTGAAACCATCTTGAACTTTATTTTGTGTAGAACATAAGAGAAAATATTTTGTACATCTTTATATTGTACACTCACGAAACGTGAGATAGGTCAGGAAGTCCGTGACGCATATTTTTTTGGAAATTCATATTATAACGATAAAAGTTGGTACACTCTTCTTTTACTTCTTATTGCTTCTCGGTTCTTTCGTGCGAGACGGATACGCAATTCCGTCAGCGTAGGTCTGGGCGTGGGCGTGAGTGAGACAAATAGTGTTCGTCATAACTCACCACACTATGCGTGTGTATTCGAGGGTAAAGGAAATGAGAAGGAACGAACGTGAGTTCGAGCGGCACGTGAGTGAAGCTGGAGATCATGCAACGCGCCAGAAAACGCTTCGCCGAAAGTCCAGTCGAGGACTTTGATACTGGATCTTCGTCATATATATATCTATTGAACTTCTCATATCAATTGGACCAGTTTTCACCTATTCGTTTAGATAGACTAACTAAAATAAGACTAACCACAATAATGGGGGCCTTCAACTTAAATTCAAATCTTTTATGATTAAACATCAATAAAATGGGGAAACATGTTTATATTCGGTTCAGTCGTATTTTTAATTGTAAACACGGTGGTGGTCTTGTCGATAAGCTAATCCATGCATTACCTTTTGAAGCCCATATTCCGGGATAATTTTTGTGGACCGGGTACAAAGTTAAAGAGACGTTTGGAACGTGGTGATTAAGGAATAAACCCATTGGATGAAGCCTGCAAAGAGCATGATATTGCATTTTCTACAAACAAGGCATTGAGTGAACGACATAGAGCCGACTCCATGTTGATTGACAAAGCGTGGTCACGTATCAAGGCATCAGATAGCCCTCTTTATGAAAAGGCAGCAGCATACTTTGTTACAAATATAATGAAAGCGAAGAAAAAATTTGGGATGGGATTGAATAAGACGGAAAAGAAGGGGAGGAAAATGATAAAGAAGAATATAATGAAGAAAGCAAACCATTCGACTGTTATTAATGCTGCTACTAAGACATTAAAAAATCAAAAACCATAAGACATTATGAGTGCACTTAAAGTAGCGCGTAAATCAATTAATCGATCAATAAGTTCCAAGAAAAATGTTAAAATACCTCGGGTAATTAATGTACCCGAAATTGGAGGTTTTCTACCAATCGTACCCATCGTACCCATTGACGGCCCTCAGCGCTCTTGATAGCTTAGCAAGCGATACCGCAGCAATTGCAAAGACAATTAACAATCCAAGAATGGCTAAAGATGATAGAGAGGAGAAATTGAAGGTGTTGCTGTAGGAGAAGGATTATATCTTAAACCTTATAGAAAAGGCAATGGTTTCTTTCTCAAGCCCTATAGTAAGGGAATAAAAGTTAAGAAGCGAAAAAAATAATTTCTCTGCTTTCTTAGCAAATATCCCTCATCTTAGAGGTGTATTTATGAGAGATCTACTCCCAGAAACATCAAAAGTTCGGGAGTGTGGTATAGTAAACCTAGATAAATCACAATCAAGTGGTACGCATTGGGTTGCATATAATAAAAATAAAAATAATATACATTATTTCGATAGCTTTGGAAACCTTCAGAAGTTGTGAAATACTTGAGTTATAGAATACAATACAAAAGCCAAACAGTTGTCCAACCGACCGTTCCTTATTAAAGAACTGGCTCTCCTAAGGTAGTTATTTGAATACTTGAAGTGTATTATTATGACTTTGGATTTTAAATGTTTTTTTTAAGGTTATAGAGTCTAAGTTTATTGTAAATAAAATCGGTGATGTCATTCAATTCGTAAGATCCAGTAGGAATCGTAATAAAATTGTCACCGATGTGAAATAAATTATTTGTTACGTCAATATTCGAACACGAATTATACATATTAAAGTCAATAAGAGCGCATTCATATTGCCCATTCAATTCGATAGGTGTAAAAAAGTTTGTATTTATAATGGAACTATTTCCATTCAAAGATAATGATAATAAAGATAATAATCTAGACATATTGAAATCTATTGATAAACTGTAGAAATGTTGGTATCTAACCCAGCTTTTATTGATATCACTCCTTAAATCATAATAAATTGATCAAATCTTTTTCTGTATCTTCCATTATCTATTTTATCATCCTTGCCAATCAAGAGGAATCCGCGCTTATCCTCTCAACACTTTTGACAAATTTTTGCAAATGTTTCATAGTTTATATTAGTGTTAATATAATCCCGATATATATGCAGCATATTTAAATCATCTTGTTTAAACATTGTAATAAATTTGGCATTGTCACGAATCAAATGTTATGTAAGTGTATGTATATGTCCATATGTTTGATATAAAAATAAGAGTCGATGTTTTTATGTCGACCCATTCAAAAATACGACCTTAAGTTTTCTTGTTTTCCACAGGCTACGTCTTCGAATATCATAATGGAATTATTTTTGGCTTCACTGGGGTCTAGTACACCGTCATTATGGGAGAACGTATGATATCCCATTCCTTTTATCGGCTTACTTTCTCCAAGTACTCATATTTAGGTTGATAAAACTTCTTGAAAATATATAAACATTTTCGAATTTTAGTCCGTTGGGACTTTTTATTAAATTTAGCATAATATTAGTTTTACCACAATTGGAAGGCCCGAAAATTAGAGCTCTAATTATAAGAGGACACTAAATTTTTCTCGTATCCATGGTTAATATTTCTAACTACAATTTTTTGTTTTAGGCTTATTTAACGCATCTTTCAATCTAAAGTACTTCATTCAATCAGAAACCTTTTATGATTAAACATCAATAAAATGGGGAAACGTGTTTATATTCGCTTCAGTCGTACTTTTAATTGTAAACACGGTGGTGGTCTTGTCGATAAGCTAATCAATGCATTACCTTTTGAAGCCCATATTCCGGATAATTTTTGTGGACCGGGTACAAAGTTAAAGAGACGTTTGGAACGTGGTGATTAAGGAATAAACCCATTGGATGAAGCCTGCAAAGAGCATGATATTGCATTTTCTACAAACAAGGCATTGAGTGAACGACATAGAGCCGACTCCATGTTGATTGACAAAGCGTGGTCACGTATCAAGGCATCAGATAGCCCTCTTTGTGAAAAGGCAGCAGCATACTTTGTTACAAATATAATGAAAGCGAAGAAAAAATTTGGGATGGGATTGAATAAGACGGAAAAAAAGGGGAGGAAAATGATAAAGAAGAATATAATGAAGAAAGCAAACCATTCGACTGTTATTAATGCTGCTACTAAGACATTAAAAAATCAAAAACCATAAGACATTATGAGTGCACTTAAAGTAGCGCGTAAATCAATTAATCGATCAATAAGTTCCAAGAAAAATGTTAAAATACCTCGGGTAATTAATGTACCCAAAATTGGAGGTTTTCTACCAATCGTACCCATCGTACCCATTGACGGCCCTCAGCGCTCTTGATAGCTTAGCAAGCGATACCGCAGCAATTGCAAAGACAATTAACAATCCAAGAATGGCTAAAGATGATAGGGAGGAGAAATTGAAGGTGTTGCTGTAGGAGAAGGATTATATCTTAAACCTTATAGAAAAGGCAATGGTTTCTTTCTCAAGCCCTATAGTAAGGGAATAAAAGTTAAGAAGCGAAAAAAATAATTTCTCTGCTTTCTTAGCAAATATCCCTCATCTTAGAGGTGTATTTATGAGAGATCTACTCCCAGAAACATCAAAAGTTCGGGAGTGTGGTATAGTAAACCTAGATAAATCACAATCAAGTGGTACGCATTGGGTTGCATATAATAAAAATAAAAATAATATACATTATTTCGATAGCTTTGGAAACCTTCAGAAGTTGTGAAATACTTGGGTTATAGAATACAATACAAAAGCCAAACAGTTGTCCAACCGACCGTTCCTTATTAAAGAACTGGCTCTCCTAAGGTAGTTATTTGAATACTTGAAGTGTATTATTATGACTTTGGATTTTAAATGTTTTTTTAAGGTTATAGAGTCTAAGTTTATTGTAAATAAAATCGGTGATGTCATTCAATTCGTAAGATCCAGTAGGAATCGTAATAAAATTGTCACCGATGTGAAATAAATTATTTGTTACGTCAATATTCGAACACGAATTATACATATTAAAGTCAATAAGAGCGCATTCATATTGCCCATTCAATTCGATAGGTGTAAAAAAGTTTGTATTTATAATGGAACTATTTCCATTCAAAGATAATGATAATAAAGATAATAATCTAGACATATTGAAATCTATTGATAAACTGTAGAAATGTTGGTATCTAACCCAGCTTTTATTGATATCACTCCTTAAATCATAATAAATTGATCAAATCTTTTTCTGTTTCTTCCATTATCTATTTTATCATCCTTGCCAATCAAGAGGAATCCGCGCTTATCCTCTCAACACTTTTGACAAATTTTTGCAAATGTTTCATAGTTTATATTAGTGTTAATATAATCCCGATATATATGCAGCATATTTAAATCATCTTGTTTAAACATTGTAATAAATTTGGCATTGTCACGAATCAAATGTTATGTAAGTGTATGTATATGTCCATATGTTTGATATAAAAATAAGAGTCGATGTTTTTATGTCGACCCATTCAAAAATACGACCTTAAGTTTTCTTGTTTTCCACAGGCTACGTCTTCGAATATCATAATGGAATTATTTTTGGCTTCACTGGGGTCTAGTACACCGTCATTATGGGAGAACGTATGATATCCCATTCCTTTTATCGGCTTACTTTCTCCATGTACTCATATTTAGGTTGATAAAACTTCTTGAAAATATATAAACATTTTCGAATTTTAGTCCGTTGGGACTTTTTATTAAATTTAGCATAATATTAGTTTTACCACAATTGGAAGGCCCGAAAATTAGAGCTCTAATTATAAGAGGACACTAAATTTTTCTCGTATCCATGGTTAATATTTCTAACTACAATTTTTTGTTTTAGGCTTATTTAACGCATCTTTCAATCTAAAGTACTTCATTCAATCAGAAATCTTTTATGATTAAACATCAATAAAATGGGGAAACGTGTTTATATTCGCTTCAGTCGTATTTTTAATTGTAAACACGGTGGTGGTCTTGTCGATAAGCTAATCAATGCATTACCTTTTGAAGCCCATATTCCGGATAATTTTTGTGGACCGGGTACAAAGTTAAAGAGACGTTTGGAACGTGGTGATTAAGGAATAAACCCATTGGATGAAGCCTGCAAAGAGCATGATATTGCATTTTCTACAAACAAGGCATTGAGTGAACGACATAGAGCCGACTCCATGTTGATTGACAAAGCGTGGTCACGTATCAAGGCATCATATAGCCCTCTTTGTGAAAAGGCAGCAGCATACTTTGTTACAAATATAATGAAAGCGAAGAAAAAATTTGGGATGGGATTGAAAAAGATGGAAAAGAAGGGGAGGAAAATGATAAAGAAGAATATAATGAAGAAAGCAAACCATTCGACTGTTATTAATGCTGCTACTAAGACATTAAAAAATCAAAAACCATAAGACATTATGAGTGCACTTAAAGTAGCGCGTAAATCAATTAATCGATCAATAAGTTCCAAGAAAAATGTTAAAATACCTCGGGTAATTAATGTACCCGAAATTGGAGGTTTTCTACCAATCGTACCCATCGTACCCATTGACGGCCCTCAGCGCTCTTGATAGCTTAGCAAGCGATACCGCAGCAATTGCAAAGACAATTAACAATCCAAGAATGGCTAAAGATGATAGGGAGGAGAAATTGAAGGTGTTGCTGTAGGAGAAGGATTATATCTTAAACCTTATAGAAAAGGCAATGGTTTCTTTCTCAAGCCCTATAGTAAGGGAATAAAAGTTAAGAAGCGAAAAAAATAATTTCTCTGCTTTCTTAGCAAATATCCCTCATCTTAGAGGTGTATTTATGAGAGATCTACTCCCAGAAACATCAAAAGTTCGGGAGTGTGGTATAGTAAACCTAGATAAATCACAATCAAATGGTACGCATTGGGTTGCATATAATAAAAATAAAAATAATATACATTATTTCGATAGCTTTGGAAACCTTCAGAAGTTGTGAAATACTTGGGTTATAGAATACAATACAAAAGCCAAACAGTTGTCCAACCGACCGTTCCTTATTAAAGAACTGGCTCTCCTAAGGTAGTTATTTCAACTTGAAGTATATTATTATTACTTTGGATTTTAAATGTTTTTTTTTAAGGTTATAGAGTCTAAGTTTATTGTAAATAAAATCGGTGATGTCATTCAATTCGTAATAAAATTGTCACCGATGTGAAATAAATTATTTGTTACGTCAATATTCGAACACGAATTATACATATTAAAGTCAATAAGAGCGCATTCATATTGCCCATTCAATTCGATAGGTGTAAAAAAGTTTGTATTTATAATGGAACTATTTCCATTCAAAGATAATGATAATAAAGATAATAATCTAGACATATTGAAATCTATTGATAAACTGTAGAAATGTTGGTATCTAACCCAGCTTTTATTGATATCACTCCTTAAATCATAATAAATTGATCAAATCTTTTTCTGTACCTTCCATTATCTATTTTATCATCCTTGCCAATCAAGAGGAATCCGCGCTTATCCTCTCAACACTTTTGACAAATTTTTGCAAATGTTTCATAGTTTATATTAGTGTTAATATAATCCCGATATATATGCCGCATATTTAAATCATCTTGTTTAAACATTGTAATAAATTTGGCATTGTCACGAATTAAATGTTATGTAAGTGTATGTATATGTCCATATGTTTGATATACAAATAAGAGTCGATGTTTTTATGGCGATTGGAAGGCCCGAAAATTAGAGCTCTAATTATAAGAGGACACTAAATTTTTCTCGTATTCATGGTTAATATTTCTAACTACAATTTTTTGTTTTAGGCTTATTTAACGCATCTTTCAATCTAAAGTACTTCATTCAATCAGAAATCTTTTATGATTAAACATCAATAAAATGGGGAAACGTGTTTATATTCGCTTCAGTCGTATTTTTAATTGTAAACACGGTGGTGGTCTTGTCGATAAGCTAATCCATGCATTACCTTTTGAAGCCCATATTCCGGGATAATTTTTGTGGACCGGGTACAAAGTTAAAGAGACGTTTGGAACGTGGTGATTAAGGAATAAACCCATTGGATGAAGCCTGCAAAGAGCATGATATTGCATTTTCTACAAACAAGGCATTGAGTGAACGACATAGAGCCGACTCCATGTTGATTGACAAAGCGTGGTCACGTATCAAGGCATCATATAGCCCTCTTTGTGAAAAGGCAGCAGCATACTTTGTTACAAATATAATGAAAGCGAAGAAAAAATTTGGGATGGGATTGAAAAAGATGGAAAAGAAGGGGAGGAAAATGATAAAGAAGAATATAATGAAGAAAGCAAACCATTCGACTGTTATTAATGCTGCTACTAAGACATTAAAAAATCAAAAACCATAAGACATTATGAGTGCACTTAAAGTAGCGCGTAAATCAATTAATCGATCAATAAGTTCCAAGAAAAATGTTAAAATACCTCGGGTAATTAATGTACCCGAAATTGGAGGTTTTCTACCAATCGTACCCATCGTACCCATTGACGGCCCTCAGCGCTCTTGATAGCTTAGCAAGCGATACCGCAGCAATTGCAAAGACAATTAACAATCCAAGAATGGCTAAAGATGATAGGGAGGAGAAATTGAAGGTGTTGCTGTAGGAGAAGGATTATATCTTAAACCTTATAGAAAAGGCAATGGTTTCTTTCTCAAGCCCTATAGTAAGGGAATAAAAGTTAAGAAGCGAAAAAAATAATTTCTCTGCTTTCTTAGCAAATATCCCTCATCTTAGAGGTGTATTTATGAGAGATCTACTCCCAGAAACATCAAAAGTTCGGGAGTGTGGTATAGTAAACCTAGATAAATCACAATCAAGTGGTACGCATTGGGTTGCATATAATAAAAATAAAAATAATATACATTATTTCGATAGCTTTGGAAACCTTCAGAAGTTGTGAAATACTTGGGTTATAGAATACAATACAAAAGCCAAACAGTTGTCCAACCGACCGTTCCTTATTAAAGAACTGGCTCTCCTAAGGTAGTTATTTCAACTTGAAGTATATTATTATTACTTTGGATTTTAAATGTTTTTTTTTAAGGTTATAGAGTCTAAGTTTATTGTAAATAAAATCGGTGATGTCATTCAATTCGTAATAAAATTGTCACCGATGTGAAATAAATTATTTGTTACGTCAATATTCGAACACGAATTATACATATTAAAGTCAATAAGAGCGCATTCATATTGCCCATTCAATTCGATAGGTGTAAAAAAGTTTGTATTTATAATGGAACTATTTCCATTCAAAGATAATGATAATAAAGATAATAATCTAGACATATTGAAATCTATTGATAAACTGTAGAAATGTTGGTATCTAACCCAGCTTTTATTGATATCACTCCTTAAATCATAATAAATTGATCAAATCTTTTTCTGTACCTTCCATTATCTATTTTATCATCCTTGCCAATCAAGAGGAATCCGCGCTTATCCTCTCAACACTTTTGACAAATTTTTGCAAATGTTTCATAGTTTATATTAGTGTTAATATAATCCCGATATATATGCCGCATATTTAAATCATCTTGTTTAAACATTGTAATAAATTTGGCATTGTCACGAATTAAATGTTATGTAAGTAAGTCGATGTTTTTATGGCGATTGGAAGGCCCGAAAATTAGAGCTCTAATTATAAGAGGACACTAAAATTTTCTCGTATTCATGGTTAATATTTCTAACTACAATTTTTTGTTTTAGGCTTATTTAACGCATCTTTCAATCTAAAGTACTTCATTCAATCAGAAATCTTTTATGATTAAACATCAATAAAATGGGGAAACGTGTTTATATTCGCTTCAGTCGTATTTTTAATTGTAAACACGGTGATGGTCTTGTCGATAAGCTAATCAATGCATTACCTTTTGAAGCCCATATTCCGGGATAATTTTTGTGGACCGGGTACAAAGTTAAAGAGACGTTTGAAACGTGGTGATTAAGTAATAAACCCATTGGATGAAGCTTGCAAAGAGCATGATATTGCATTTTCTACAAACAAGGCATTGAGTAAACGACATAGAGCCGAGTCCATGTTGATTGACAAAGCGTGGTCACGTATCAAGGCATCATATAGCCCTCTTTGTGAAAAGGCAGCAGCATACTTTGTTACAAATATAATGAAAGCGAAGAAAAAATTTGGGATGGGATTGAAAAAGATGGAAAAGAAGGGGAGGAAAATGATAAAGAAGAATATAATGAAGAAAGCAAACCATTCGACTGTTATTAATGCTGCTACTAAGACATTAAAAAATCAAAAACCATAAGACATTATGAGTGCACTTAAAGTAGCGCGTAAATCAATTAATCGATCAATAAGTTCCAAGAAAAATGTTAAAATACCTCGGGTAATTAATGTACCCAAAATTGGAGGTTTTCTACCAATCGTACCCATCGTACCCATTGACGGCCCTCAGCGCTCTTGGTAGCTTAGCAAGCGATATCGCAGCAATTGCAAAGACAATTAACAACCCAAGAATGGCTAAAGATGATAGGGAGGAGAAAATTGAAGGTGTTGCTGTAGGAGAAGAATTATATCTTAAACCTTATAGAAAAGGCAATGGTTTCTTTCTCAAGCCCTATAGTAAGGGAAAAGGAGTTAAGAAGCGAAAAAAATAATTTCTCTGCTACCCAATAGACCGCTATCAAATATCGACATTACATGTTTTGTTTCTTAGCAAATATCCCTCATCTTAGAGGTGTATTTATGAGAGATCTACTCCCAGAAACACCAAAAGTTCGGGAGTGTGGTATAGTAAACCTAGATAAATCACAATTAAGTGGTACACATTGGGTTGCATATAATAAAAATAAAAATAATATACATTATTTCGATAGCTTTGAAAACCTTCAGAAGTTGTGAAATACTTGGGTTATAGAATACAATACAATACAATTACGATAGAGTTCAAGACTTTGATACGTACAACTGTGGACACCTGTGCCTCGCTTTTCTACTTTCTTTCGTGGAAGATGTCGAGCCATAACAGGTATTTTTGGTTGGTTAATTTACATTTGGGGGGTTGAAAATCAATGTGTGGGTAAGTGTACGTGTGAGCTCTGTATGGTATATAAAGTGAACCCGCACGCATTGAAATTCACAGTTTAAGTCTTTACTTCACATGGATCGTCATCTAGTGAACAAGAACTTTGATTATTCTTAACAGTAGACTAAAACAGCTGGTAAAAGTTGACAAATAAACAGTACAGTATAGATACAGTACAGATACAGTACAGAAACAGTACACCCCTGTTCAAGTAATTACCATCCAAGACCAAGTCTAAAAGACCATGTCACGTCCAAGAAGCTCAATCACCATCATGAACCATGAAATGCAGATGAATATTGTAATTAAAGATTTCAATAAATTTAATAAAAAGACGCTGATATCGAAGACAAGGATGCCTGAAAACGTTAGATTCTCGATCCTCAAGGCGGAGCGCAAAACAACAAAGGTTGGAGAATCTATTGCTCTTGAGTTGGAGGAACACATCATCTACATGCCAGAACACCTCTCTTCAGGATAATATCATCAATCAGATGGTTGATGGAAAATTTAATATTCATAAAAGTAATGACAATTTATATTTAGAAATAAGCCAACAAACAGTAAAACTGTGAGATTTTAAGAACAAAACCAAAAATTAACTTTTTATTAAATATAATTAAAAATATATATCGAATGTTTTTTATTCGGAAATGGTACATAAATATTACAGATAATGGCATTTCCTAACTAGTATTTCTTTAGTAACTAAGACGTGACTACATAAAGTTCGAAAAAATTTAAATTCTTTCCCTATAAAGTTTGGAAAATATACTACAATGAATATTTTGTCTCAGTTAACCAAAGCTAGGTTCGCATTAAAGCGAAAATTCGATGATCTCAAACAAGTCAGAAATCATACGAATTTACAGTTGGAGGAAACTTTTAAACCCATTACCGAACCCTTCATGAACTTGTTAAGAAAAATAAAAAAAAAAAACATCTAATGTAAAAGACAGTATAAAAGTAAAACGTGAATTGAATAAATATACAAAATACGATGACGATGAGAAAGAGTTGGACGATTTATACTTTATAATTAAGGATAATAAAGGATAATAAATAACATTTTCTAGTGGAATGAGTTGTGATCTGACTTCTGGTCTTTACTCTCTAATTTTTAAACCTGAAATCCTGAAAACCTGAAAACTTTGATGATCATGATTTAAAGATGTATAAAAAAATTATATTACAAACGAATATACATATAGTAGGCTTTAATCCTAATAACCGAATCAAGGGTACACGAGCATACAAATATAGCCATATTATTAAGAAGTCGATAGACAATATTTTCAATCATACAACGTCTACTCCACTTCGCTCAAAACAGGTTTTGGTTACATGACCCTTAGTCAAATCCAAACTATGTATACTAGAATGATGTTAATGAGTTAGTTGAAAAATTGGAAATTTTGATGGCATCGAAAGCAGTTGGTAACACTAGTCATAATAATGACATTTTTCCATGCTAAAAGGATTATATTTTAATGGGTATATATAGGAAGTGCACAAATGTTTTACAATTATAAACAACATGTCTGTCGACAAGTTTGGACATTTTTCTGTTGATAACGAAAGATCAGAAAATTTGAAAAGACATGTTAAGTTTAGTGTAGGATTATTCATCGATGAGGACGGTAACCAAGTGCTCAAAATAAACGCATCAAGAATGAAACAAAACCTTTAAATAACGATGATCTAGCCACGAAACAATATACTGATAAAAACATCGGAAAGTTGGGAGAAGATTTAAAAAAAATTATAACTCAAAATATTAAACGTCGACTCACGAAAATTTAAAGCTTAGAAAATAGAATTGAATTGTATAATAAGAGGGCAGCAGCGCTGACCAAATTTTTGCCAAAAGTCTGGAAAAGTTTAAAAGCATGAGGATTACAGTTTTAAATATGTAACAAACCCAATATCATTGCCGAAAAAAACCGCAATTGAGATAGAAGGTGTCACTTTTCAGCCTATTAGAAAAATATGACTAAGCGAGAAATTGTAAATGAGTTGCATGGACCATCTCAAAAAACTTTCAACGAAGGCGAGTGATTACAAGAGGTATAAATGATCTGTGGCAAGCAGATTTCGTTGAAATGGGAGCCTTTTCAAAATCAAACGATGGGTACAGATACTTGTTGTCTGTTATGGACACATTTTCGAAATTTGGTTGGGCTGAGGCATTAAAGTCAAAAAGTGCTAATGATGTTTCTCAAGGCATGGAAAGAATATTTAAGTCAGGTCATGGAAAAAACGGGTTACAAAAAACCTGCAAACTGATGATGGTACTGAATTCTATAATTCGAAATTTAAAGTATTAATGAAAAGATAAAGGATAAATCATTATTCAACCTTCAGTACACTAAAGGCTTCTATAGTTGAACGTTTTAATATAACTCTTAAAGAACTAATGCAGCGAGAATTTAGTTTCAATGAAAATGAAGTGTAAGGATATGTATAAGCAATTAATAAATAAATATAATAATCGGGTGCACAGAACAATTAAAATGAGTCTAAGTAATGTCAATTCATCCAATGAAAAACAAGTATTACAAACGTCCTATAATCACTTGAAAATATTTGTTCCAAGTAAATTCCGTAAAGGCGACCACGTTCGTATTAGTATAAGGTAGGTAGGAAGGTAGTATAAAGGTATAAGTTAACTATGGTCAGCCAGACCAGAGTCGTTGACCACAGTCAACATCATAATGAAGCTCCGGCCAGACTGCTGTGCTCGTGCACAGACGGCAGACACTGCATATTTGCGTGGCCGCTATGAGCCTTTGTTAGCTTTAAGTTCTTTTCACATATTCAGTTCATATTTGATATTCAATAAATAAAGAGCACCAGCTCTCATGCATGAAACTCCGGCACTTAGCCGTTAACTCTTTTATTAATTATTATACTGACTGAGTCACTAGGCCGGCGGTATCGAAGGACAGTCATCCTTCCACCGTAATCTCCCTATCTCAACATAGGAGCAGTACGACCATCCCTTGGGATCTACAGCGACGTGGGCCACCAGCGGCAGTTACCTTCCGCCGACCCTCGCCACGGATATCCAACCAGCGGCAGTGACCTACCGCCGGCCCGGACAATCAATTGAGGTAGGAAGTCGAAGCGACCACCCGACTCCCCAGTGGCTGCCAGCCTTGGCGGTCACCAATACCTAATCAGCCGGCTCTACCCCTGCCACGGAGGCATAGCCAGCCGGCTTTGCAATATTATCAATTTACACAAATTGGAATATTACTTGTTTTAATTGGCGCTCAACTAGCAGAAGTTGGAAGGTGACAGCAGCGCAACCGTTCAGAGATATAAACACACCATTACAGACCATGTAAGTGGGCCCTTCGGCCAAACTTTTTACGTCTTCGACTAAAAAATAATCCATAGTTCGGACCAGGGCACAAATTAACAAGTCTAAAGTGAAAAAAAAAAATAAATTAATAAAAAAGAATCTCAATATTAAACGTTACAACTTTAATAGTGTTTAGTGTTTATTTCTTTCACTAATATTTTTACGCACTGTGTACGCAACATAAGCTCTATGCAGCGGTGTACTGCTACCCTTCAGATACTTTTGGTGTATAAATTAGCGTATTGTGGAGGATAAATATCAGAGCCAAGACTCTTATAATTGAGCATATCAAATTCGGATTTTTATTGGGCATTTATTATTTAAATATATAAAAGGAAACCCTTTTTTCCTGTGTGCAGATATTTTATTTTGTTTCTATTTGTCGCTTCGCTCGAATAAAAATTCTCGGTATTAGCTTCGCAGTCCAATTTCATTTTTTATTCTTTGTCTCCACTCTACTGCTGCGAACCCGATAGGGTCGCACATGCATTTGTGTGGCAATCGTTATTTTTTATTTTTTTTCTTTGTTTATCATAGCGGAGGCTCAGGCCCCGAGCACCCCTCACCTTGCCAGTGCTTGGCAAGGCGGCAGCTCAATTCAACGAGCACACATACACCGTTGATAAGCGGCGGCTCGGTCCCCGCGTACCCCTTACCATGCCAACTGCCTCCAAAACAGATTGAGCGAGCAGTTCTTACCAGTGCGATTTAGCTCCACTACACATGAACTGTCAGTTCACGCAATACAGGCAGAATAAGGGGTTTGGTAGTGACTCAGAATCCGACAGAGAAGAGCCCCCGCGCACTTCCACACCCACTCAAGAACCCCCTAATACCCCCCAAGTAGAGATGATGGACTCGAACCAGCTTAGGGATGTTATCCAGGCCGTCGTTAGCCAAGCCCTGGCAGAGGCGGCCGGCCAAGCCATGGCCAGAGAAGCTGAATTACGCCAAACCATTCAAGAATTAGCCGCCCAAGTTGCAGCGGTGCAAGCAGCACCCGCGCAGACGGCAGCCCCAAAATCAAGGTCTATGAGCCCATTGATATTAAGGGCAACATCCAGTGCAATGAGCCCCTGGACGCCGTAAAATGCTTGCCCGAGTTTACGGGAGCAGAAGAGTCATATGTCTCTTGGCGGCAGGCGGCGGTAGCCGCATATTTCATATTCAGGAACTACGTAGATAGCTCACGCCACTACCAGGCGGTCGTTATAATTAGGAGCAAAATTAGAGGCCCTGCCGATGCGGTGCTGTCCTCGTTTGGCACTATACTGAATTTCGACGCGATCATAGATCGCCTCGATTTCACATATAGTGACAAGCGCCAGATACACGTTATCGAGCAGGAGATGGGTACCCTCAGACAGGGAAGCCTCACTCTCCTACAATACTATGACGAGGTCGAGAAAAGGCTCACCTTGCTTACCAATAAATCCACGATGTCGTACGAAGCGTCGGCGGCAAGAATCTTATGTGAAAAGTTCCGGGACGACGCGCTCCGCGTATTTATTTCAGGACTCAAACGGAGTCTTTCCGACGTCCTTTTCTCGGCGAAGCCGAAAGACATGCCAACTGCATTGGCATTAGCCCAGGAAGTGGAATCTAACCACGAGAGATATACATTTGCAACTTCGTTTGCAAAGAGCCAAGAGGATAGGGATCGTAGGCAAACCTCAAAGCCACAAGATCGCCAACAGGAAAAATCCTTTCCTCACGCAAATCAACAGTTCGGTGCTGGTAAAAACCCGCACTTTAGCAAACAGCATGAGCGCAGGTACATTCTGTACCGCAAGGAAATACCCCGGAACCGATGGACATTGACCCATCCATTTCCAGGATGAGACAACCGACCCAGACACAGGCTTACCAAAACGGGAAGCCGACCCCCTCCGGTCGATCAGGCCCTCACGAAAGACAGAGGATTAACCATATCGCCCAAAGCGCAGATCAAGCTGAGGGTGCGTACGCAGCCGCAGCTTCCAGCGCATTGGCCAAAGTCGACGATGACGCCATCTCTGAATACGATTCAGAAATGATTAATTTTTTAGGGGAAAATCCCTGCTACCCGTCATCAGACGAAGAGTAGCAGGGAAAGAAATGAAGTTCCTCATCGACACGGGCGCGTCGAAAAATTTCATTCGACCTCACGTAGGTTTAAAAGGCGTTCGCTCCGTCGATTCCCCTTTTACTATTCATTCACTTCATGGCGTTACTACTATCACAAAGAAATGCTTTGTGTCCTTATTTAATTTAAAAACTACGTTCTTTCTACTACCGGACTTATCCACCTTTTAAAAACTACGTTCTTTCTACTACCGGACTTATCCACCTTTTATGGAATAATCGGCCTTGACTTATTAAAGCAGGCAGGGGCAACGCTTTGCCTAGCTTCCGGTAGCCTAAATTGGGGCACCGAGGCGGAGAAAATCGAGTTCCACACGTGCACTGACGTAAATTTCACCAGCGTGAACTGCTCAGATGCACCGCCATCGGCAAAAGACTCGTTTTTGAAAATGCTGAAGACCAGGAAAAAGGCTTTCGCAAACCCTAATGAGGCTTTGCATTACAACACATCGGTGGTAGCCACCATCCGAACAGTTGATGAGGAGCCCATATACGCAAAATTATACTCGTACCCCATGGGAGCAGCGGATTTCGTCAACAAAGATATTGAAGATCTGCTTAAGAACGGGATAATTCAGAGGTCGGTATCCCCCTACAACAATCCAATTTGGGTTGTGGATAAAAAAGGGACCGATGAGCACGGCAACCGGAAAATGCGACTAGTTATTGACTTTCGCAAGCTAAACGAAAGAACCGTGCCCGACAAATACCCCATGCCAAATATTAACATGATATTAGGCAACCTGGGTTTTGCTAAATATTTCTCAACGCTGGACCTCAAGTCTGGCTACCACCAGATCATACTCGCAGAACGCGACAGAGAAAAAACTTCTTTCTCAGTGAATGGGGGGAAATATGAATTCCGCAGACTACCGTTTGGTCTCAAAAATGCAGGCAGCATTTTTCAGAGGACCATCGACGACATCCTACGGCAACAGATCGGCAAGTTCTGCCATGTTTACGTGGACGACGTAATCATCTATTCGGAAGACGAAAACTCTCACATCAAGCACGTAGATTGGGTTCTTAAGAGCCTGTACGAGGCGAACATGAGAGTATCTATAGAGAAATCCAGCTTTTTTAAGAAAAGTGTGAGTTTCCTCGGGTTTATAGTCACTTGTAACGGTGCTACAACAGACTCAGAGAAGGTTAAGGCCATAAAAGAATTTCCGGAACCCAAAAGTGTTTTTGAGGTACGATCGTTTCTAGGCCTAGCCAGATACTATCGATGTTTCATTAAGGACTTCGCAGCTATAGCGAGACCTATATCGGACATCCTAAAAGGGGAAAACGGAACAGTTAGTAGACACAGGTCACGAAACATTCCCGTTTAATTCTCTGGAGCGCAAAGACAAGCGTTCCAGAAATTACGAAATATCTTGGCATCCGACGACGTAATGCTAAGGTACCCCGACTACAAAAAGGCATTTGATCTAACGACAGATGCCTCGGCCCATGGCATTGGCGCAGTATTGTCCCAAGAGGGACGCCCAATAACAATGATCTCAAGAACATTGAAAGACAGGGAAGTTAACTACACCACTAACGAGAGGGAACTCTTGGCCATAGTCTGGGCATGGGCCAAGCTGCGACATTATCTGTACGCGGTAAAAGATATCAACATCTTTACCGACCACCAACCGCTAACCTTTGCAGTATCGGAATCCAATCCGAATGCAAAGATCAAAAGGTGGAAAGCACGCATTGATGAGTCAGGGGCGCGTATTTTATACAAACCTGGCAAGGAAAATCTGGTTGCCGATGCGTTGTCACAACAACAACTTAACGTCATGTAGGAGCAGGAAGCCCAATCGTGCGCAGCCACCATTCACAGCGAGCTCTCCTTGACACACACAATCGAGACAACGGATAAGCACCTGAACTGCTTCCAAAACCAGATAACTCGCTTTCCATCAAAATACAGCTTCGTCCTCTTTGGAAAGAAGAGACAGCATGCGATTAACTTCTCCTGCAAAGAGTCATTAATTGATGAACTCGCAGACACAATCGTTCCTAAGGGCGTAAACGCCATTCTTTGCGACTTGCACACGCTGGCAATTATTCAGGACGAATTGGTTCGGCAATTTCCAGCCACCAAATTTTGGCACTGCAAAAACCGCGTGACGGATATTTTTGCAGTCCCTGAGAGACGGGAAATCCTCACCGTCGAGCACAATAGGGCCCACAGATCGGCCCAAGAAAATGTTAAGCAGGTACTCTCCGAGTACTACTTTCCAAAGATGGCCAAGTTAGCTACTGAAATCGTAGCGAGCTGCAAAACATGTGCGAAAGCCAAGTACGATAGGCATCCCAAGAAACATGACCTAGGCGAGACTCCGATCCCCTCTCATGTGGGAGAATTGCTCCATATCGATATTTTTTCCACAGACAAAAATACTTCCTCACTTGCATTGACAAGTTTTCAAAGTTCGTAGTTGTGCAACATGTACACTCGAGGACAATCGAAGATCTTAAACCAGCCATACTACAGATCATGAATTTTTTCCCTAAGGCTAGAGTAATCTATTGCGATAACGAACCTTCGTTAAATTCACATACTATCTCAGCCATGCTTGACAATCATTTTGGCGTCAGCATAGCAAATGCACCGCCACTCCATAGCGTCTCAAACGGGCAAGTGGAGCGCTTTCATAGCACCCTCTTGGAACTCGCTCGGTGCTTAAAAATCGACAAGGGGATGACTGATACTGTGGAGATTATTCTATTGGCAACCGCCAAATATAATAAGTCAATTCACTCCGTCGTTGACAATCGACCGGTCGACATCGTGCAAGAGCACCCAGATGACCCAGAGACGGAGGTCCTGGATAAGATCATTAAGGCGCAAAACACGCTCCGAACCAGGGAAAATGCCTCCCGACAACGCAGAGTATTCGAAGTCGGCGAAAAGGTATTGGTAAAGTCCACCAGAAGGCTAGGAAATGAGCTCACACCCTTGTGTGAGGAGAGAGCCGTAGAAGCGGACCTGGGGACCACGGTCCTCATTAAGGGGAGGGTGGTCCACAAGGACAATCTTAAATGATGCTACCAACAATGTCCTTTATGTTTTTTATTCATTAGTTTATAATACCTTCAAGCCACTTGGCGCACACCCTTTCTTACTATAATATTTGTAGCCACTGGCATAGTTTATTTTAAGTTCATTTTATTGGTGGTGGGAAAAACCTCTTAAAGCATAAAATAGCTAAAGTTTAATTTCATAGGATCGGACCAAACTTTGCATATTCCTGTCCTTGGCGTCGGCCCACATTACTGATTATTCACAGGCCAGGTACATCCCCATCGTGGATGGTGAAATCCTAGTATGGGAGGAGTTCGCTTATGTCACACATACAGCAAACCTCTCAGAATATGGGCGCGTAATAGAGGAGATAAACAACTTGATCAACATGTTTCCGCTATCCCATATGAAGAAGCTTCTGAGCGTGGACACCGCTCACCTCCAGGATTTATTAGAGTCGTTGGGCGTTCATCACAGAGTAGCTAGGAGCTTGGATTTCTTAGGGTCAATGCTGAAGGTCGTAGCAAGTACACCGGATGCTGGTGACCTTGAGAAAATCAGATTTTCTGAAATGAAGTTAGCCGAGTCAAACAATAGACAGATTGAAATAAACACTAAAGTCCAAAACCAAATTAACCAACTTACCCACACCGTCAATTCAATATTGAAATCAGCTAAAAATTCACAAGTAGACACTGGACATTTATATGAGACACTGCTTGCTAGAAACCGCATGTTGATGACGGAATTACAAAATTTAATGCTTGCAATAACCCTAACCAAAATTAATATTGTTAGTCCGAACATTTTAGATCATGAAGACTTAAAATCAGTTTGGCTTGAGGAACCCACCGACACACCCATAGGGGATCTTTTGTCCGTCTCGTCCGTAAAAATTCTACAGTCCATTAACATTTTACATTTTATCATTAAATTTCCCAAAATTAAACTATCCTGCAAAAAGATCACAGTTTTTCCAGTTGCCCATGGGGGGACAATGCTGCAGATAATAGACAACGTCTATTCAGCGGAGAAATCTACGCCATTAAAAACTGCTCCGTATCACCGGGAGCCGAATTCTGCCGCCTTACCTCAGAGAGTACGTGCGCCAGAGAACTGCACGCTGGAGGGGTGGCACACTGCCGAATACGTGGACGAAGGGATTGTAATCATCAATGACAGGTCGGCCAAAGTGCGAGTGGACAACGGCACAGAGACATGGACTCACGGCACGCACCTCATTACCTTTGAAAAAAAGGCCGCGATAAATGACACGCTCTTTATCAACCATGATAACACCCATAAGAGAGCTCCAGGGACAGCAAGTCTTCCCTTATTAAACATCACCGCCACCCAAGATGTCCTCAGCCTCCCGTATCTTCACCGCCTGAGTGAACGAAACTTGGAGTTCATCAAGGAGTTCAGAGAAGAGATCGATAACAACCGATCACGTCTCGCAGCAATTATTGCAGGAGCAATATGCTGTGCACTCATCTGCATCGGGCTCACCTACAGGCACTTCACTAAGGCAAGGAAATCCGCAGGTCAGATTAGGCAGGTCATCGCCGAATTACATACGGCCGAGGGCGGCCTTAACTTAGAGGGGGAGTAGTTAACTATGGTCAGCCAGACCAGAGTCGTTGACCACAGTCAACATCATAATTAAGCTCCGGCCAGACTGCTGACACAGCAATGGGCCGGATGCTCGTGCACAGACGGCAGACACTGCATATTTGCGTGGCCGCTGTGAGCCTTTGTTAGCTTTAAGTTCTTTTCACATATTCAGTTCATATTTGATATTCAATAAATAAAGAGCACCAGCTCTCATGCATGAAACTCCGGCACTTAGCCGTTAACTCTTTTATTAATTATTATACTGACTGAGTCACTAGGCCAGCGGTATCGAAGGACAGTCATCCTTCCACCGTAATCTGCCTATCTCAACATAGGAACAGTTCGACCATCCAGTGGGATCTACAGCGACGTGGGCCACCAGCGGCAGTTACCTTCCGCCGACCCTCGCCACGGATATCCAACCAGCGGCAGTGACCTACCGCCGGCCTGGACAATCAATTGAGGAAGGAAGTCGAAGCGACCACCCGACTCTCCAGTGGATGCCAACCTTGGCGGTCACCAATACCTAATCAGCCGGCTCTATCCCTTGCAATATTATCAATTTACACAAATTGGAATATTACTTGTTTTAAATTATACACCAAACTATACAACTGAAATCTTTAAAATTAGAAATGTGAAGAATACCTACCCTAAAACATACTTACTTGAAGATTTAGATGGTAGTCTGATTCAGGGCGGATTCTATAAAGAAGAACTCAAAAAAGCACGATTCCCCCATACATACCAAGTTGAAAAAGTTGTAAGGCGAAAAGGAAATAAAGTTTACATGGCTGGGGTTTTCAAAGACTAGCTGGATAAATAAGGAAGACCTTTTGTAGTATAACAAGTGATTTATTTAATTTCATATTTTTTATATATATTTAGCTTATCTTATACTTAGTTTACCAATATTTTTGTATAATCTTTACTTAAATAAATTTTAAAATAATAAATAAACTTTGAACAAACTCAAAATATTTTTTTTTTATATATTGTCCAAAGTCTTGATCATAATAAAACACCTCCAATTTAATTGATTTATAAAATAATTCCTTTTTAAAAAAATTAGTAAATAACATTCAATATGGGCTCCGCAAGAAAATTCCGAATCTGTGTCGCAGTGTGTCTCAATGCATCTTCCAAGGGGACTTCCTCCTAGTAAATGTTTTCATTCTCATTCGGGAAAGGTTCTTCTTGCTCCCTCCACTCGCGCCTTTGCTCGCTGAGGCGAGCACGCATTTCGATGATGTCGCCGGTAAAATTTTGAGAGCTCATCTGTTGTTTGGTCTTGTGACTTGGTTATATAGCAGGAAACAGTTTTAAAATCATTTTGGTGCTGACGAAAAATTTATGACTAACCCTTTGTATAAGTTTTGAATCTTTTATTCTATTTACATTTTCTATGGCTTTTTATTTTCGGAACATTTAAAAGACCACAGATATCCTTAGTATTTGAATTGCTGGTAACTTTAAAGATATTGGTCTTATGGTTCGCAAGTAAAAAAACCTTTCCAATTCCATTATTTATGACCTTTTTTCATGTTGGGGTAATGTTTCGAAAGGAAAATTTTCTTAATATTGATCTTTGCCCTCCAGTGTCGACGGTTTTTTGCACAAAGGATATATTTGTAATTTAGGTGTGGATACAGAGATTTGTTTATTGCCGGTAACTGTCAAGATATTTGGTCTTATGATTCGCAAGTAAAAAATACTTTGCCAATTATATTTTTATGTCATTTTTCGTATAGGGGTAATATTTCAAAACGAAAATGTTCTTCCCATTGATCTTTGTCCCCTGTGTCGAGGGGTTTTAGCAATCCTTTAAACCTCCGCGTTTCTATAGCAGGTAACCACCTTAACTCAGGGTTTATGGTATGGTTAGCACTGGGTGGTTAGCTTAATGGGATTTAAATTAGTCGTGCCAAATTTTCAAGTGAAAGCCATTTTGAATATTTGTCATTTAGGTGTGGATTCAGAGATTTGTTTATTGCAGGTAACTGTCGGGCATGGCAGCCAACACAGCTGGAATGTGAAATTGTCAGCTTACCGCGAAAAACAACGATTTGCTACAATTGCACTTACACTAAATAGAGAACTTATCACAAACAATTTATCAAACTGAAAGTTCACTTGAATTTTGAGTCATATCCATTCGATAATCTGAATGTCGATTTTAGTAGGAATCAGCATGTCCACCTTTATAAAATGTATACAAGATTTCAATCTTGTTCCTATAATCGAGAGTCACAACCATTTTTGGCCACCATTGTTGTGGTTTATCTTTCATATCAAAATGAATCAGTGAAAACTGAACTAAGGACACCAAGTCATGAAAATTCCCAAGCTTATTGTCTCCTTATATATGATCGTTTAGTTGAACATAACCTACTAAACGGACTAATACAACGAGTTGCTTAAAGTTCAGAAAATGAAGAAAGAAACGGTTTCGGTTGATGTTCAAGATTTCTTTGATAATAATAATAAATTTATTGTAAAGGAAATTGGAATTGTATTCGAAACAGATCCCAGCTTGAATAATAGAACCACCATATGATTTTACTTTGCTAAATACAAAATCTAGAAAAACTGAAATTTGGTTAACCAATAAACATCACAACATTTTTTGGAACGATGGAAAAAACAGTTTTACACAAACTCGAAAATTTTTGAGGACAATTACAAACGAAAAATTGATTCTTTGTAAGGTTACTCAAAAGAAGCGATTTCTAGAGAATTTTTTGGGAATTGTCAATATCGAGGAAGTGGGCTGTCCCTCATTAAACATTTTTAAAGGAAACCGGTTTCCATATTGTCAAACACATCTTAAGGACGGGGCTTGTGCTCTAAGCACAATAAGCACATTCAATATTTTGACATTTTTTAAGAGTTGTATCAAAACAAGAAAGTAATTTTTTATACATCATTTTAAAGTTGAGGATAAATGTGTAAAGAGCTACAAGAGAACCAGATGAACACTTTACATTTTGTAATCATTTAACATCGGCAACGTGCGCATGCTTCTTCTATGCAACTCGCCAGAACGGAGCCAGAAAATTAATATCAATGTATAACAAATCATGTTCGCAATACACAAATAATTGAACAAATGTATTATTATGCTAGAAAATAAACTTGTGACTTCTTATTTCGAGTATATTTGTGCGTTGTACCCTTTTGGGAACGTGTCAGAGATACATAGGTAGTCAGTGAGCGTGCCCCTCGCACGACGCAGTGATCTTCTCAATGAGCGTGCCCCTCGTGCTTGTGCGTGTGTCCCTTTTATTGCGGTCAGGTAATAGACAAGGGCCCATGTTAGGGGGTCTGACTCTGGCTGATATCTTTATGACACTTTGCGGAAAGGAGGGAATCATTGACAATTAACTAGTAAAACATTCTGAGGCGGAAACGAAAATATGGGTTCCAAAATATTTCCCACATCTGAGAATCATTAATTTGTGAGATTTGTTTTATTGGGGTTCTTTTGATTTCTAAACTTGTCTTGCAATCATAGAAAACATTATTCCCAAACATGATCGGTCCTGTTTCTCTGAGATAACAACCTTTGGATACTTTGGGCGTGCGACCTCTCTCAAGTGCATATCAACACCTGGGATAATGAGGAAAAAGGGTACGTGATAATAGCTTTCGGATACTATAGGTGTGCGACCTTTTTCACGGGCACCTTTTTCACGTGACTATTAATTGCTTATAATGAGGAGGATACATGATCAATATTGTCACGCTGGGATGTGGGGGCGAATGGGGGATCAGTATACTCTTTATGGACATGATCGTGACATTGCTATGACCTCGAAACCCATTAAAATCAGTTAATTTATGGATTATGGTAATTGTGCCAGAACCTGCATATGCAAATAAGAGGGGGAGGGGGGACGGAGGGCCATTGATATGCTATTTGTGCCACAATCCGCGTTTCATATCTACTGGCGTTGCACTAGAGAAAGCTGCTTCTGTCGAGCAAATATTATTATTAAAAATTTGTTACTAAAGCCAATGCGCGAAAGAGCTGCTTGAAAACTATTAACCCTTCTTAGGCCTCTTACTAAAATCATATGGCGTATATTTTAATTATATAGAGCTACACATTGTAAATCTGTCATGTGAAAGAATAACTATACCCAATATTTTATTTACTTTCTTAATTTTTCTTTATGAATAAATGTTGTATCGAGCCCCATTCATATTCAAATAGTAAATTAAAAAGCGATTTCGATAAATCTTATAAACGTTAACGCGAAATAAATAAACATGCTGACATATTAGTAACTCGCTTCAACAATGCGTATACTAATACATCAGCAAAGAGATCGACTAGATAAAAATCGTTGGTCAGAAGTATCAAAGTTTCTGTCAAAATTCGATAGAACTTAATAACTATAAAATAAATATATTATTTAAATATTTCAATACCAATCATACTAAACACTCTTTGAAAGTAGAATCTGGAGACGAATTGGAATCATCAGATCCACCAGAAGTCGACACAGTACAAGTAGAAGAGTCTGAATTTGACAGCACAGAAGTAGAAGAGAAACATTTGAATAACCTTATAATTCCAGCTGTACCTTTTTAATCAGAATCAAACTTAAAAGGAACACTTAAAGAGATAGCTTTTGAAGTCATAAAATTAAAAGTAGTGGGCTCAGCTTTGTACAATGTGCAAAATAAATACTTAGGAAAAAACAGAGAACGTTAGAACGAGAACAAAAGAATAATGGATTTAAAGGCGCCAACTAGCGGCTTCGATGTTATGTGAGCAGCAGACACATTTAAGCGTTTTGGCCATTTGTGGGCGCTAGAATGGGCGATGGGAAAATTATGGAACAAATACATTACAGTTAACATTTTGATTCTCTCAATAAAACTTACTGTTCTTGCTTTTATAGTTTCCGAGATCTCATCGTGCATACGGACGAACGGAAAGACGACAGGCAGACAGACAGATGGACAGACAGACATGGCTAGATCGACTCGGCTAGTGATCAAGAATATTTATACATTATGGGGTCGGAAACGCTTCCTTCTGCCTGTTACATACTTTCCGACGAAAGTACAAGACACTATTATTGGAGTGACATCCGATGTAGTCAAAGCAAATATGTCAAAAAATACTCAAAACTGAAGTTGAAAACTTAGGAAAGCTACTCGAAGCTTCGTATATTAATGAAGGATTACCCGCTAAACACGCAGACAAATTCAGCACCAAAGAGGCTACAAGTGCTGAGGCTGCTATCGTGGTCCAACCAAAATCCGTGATCACCGAAAATTCCATCGAAACTGTGAGTGAATTCATAAAAAATCTGCCAAAATCATCATTGAAATTCATGGAAATAGAATTGAACATCTCCAAAACATCAATTTATCGCATTTTGACCGAACGTTAATGCGGTATTCTACCTTGGAGTTTTGAAGCGTTTGGTGTGCCGTATTCGACGTGTTCGGCCCGAATATCGCGAAGTTGGCGTTTGTGGCACGATAATGCGTCGTCTCATAAATCGAGACTTGTGTCCCATTTTTTGCCCAAAAATCACATTTTAACCATCAACCACTCCCCGTATTCACCTGATATGGCACCGTGCGACTTATACCTTTTTGGAAAAATGCATTTGCCGATGAAAGGAAATCGTTATGCAGGCGTAGAGGCCATTCAAAGGGCTTGCACCGGCAAACTGGCGGACATACCGGGCAACGAGCTAAAACACTCGGTCGACATGCTTTTGGACCATGCAAAACGCTGTATTAAATCAGAAGGAGACTATTTTGAATAAAATAAATTGAGTTTGACAAAAAAAACTATTTGTTTTGTCTTTTTTTTAAAGTCCTGTTTACTTTGGAACTCACCTTGCGGTTACGACCACAACAATGGTTATTATCAAAACTATAATAACCAAGCCAATAACTATAATAGAGGTCGAAGAAATTATAAATCACACAACAATAACCAAAATACCAGAAACTACGGCAATGCACTACAAAACAATAATGACCGCTTTATCCATCTAGTTTCGGGAAAGTCCCAGAACCCTTTGGATACGAGAAATTTAAAACACCAACGGCTCATACAATTAACTTTAATCTCAATATCTTCGTACCATTTATTAATTCAGAAACAGGAGCAATTAGTTCTGATGAATTAAATAATATAACGAATTTGAAATGTGAACCAATTCCCGATTATAATGTAATTCAAAACTCTTCAAGTAATGTAAAAAGCACAAAACATAATAGAAGAACTTAAAAAAAATCTTCGGCAAGTCGAAGTTTGTACACCTTTACAGTTATAAAAAATAATTAATAATTTTATTAAATTGAATTCGAAATTCTTAAAAATATAAAAATGTATATTCCCAATATTATAAGATAATATGTCAAAAAGCCCCAAAGCTTTAATTTGTTTTACATTATTTCCCACCGATTATCCGATCGTTCCTATAACAGCTATATGATATAGTCGTCCGATTTTGATAAAATGTAATTCGAAATTCAGAACTAATAAAAAATGTTATTTTCAAGCTTATAAAGTTATATGTTAAAAAACACCAAAGATATAATTTTTATTTCATTTTTTCCGACTATGGCAGCTATATGATATAGTCGTTCGATTTTGATAAAATTTAATTCGAAATTCAGAACTAATTTAAAAATGTTATATCCATGCTTAAAAATGTATATGTTAAAAAACACCAAAGATATAATTTTTATACCATTGCAGAGGGTATAATGATTTCAGTCAGAAGTTTGCAACGCAGTGAAGGAGACGTCCTTTCGTTTCTACGCAAACTAGTCTCTCAGTTTTAAAGCTATCGGGCTGAAACTTTCCCAAAAGTCTTTTTTCTATGGGGTCGGATACGTCTCCTTCACTGTGTTGCCAAGTTTCCTCAACTTCAAAAACAACTATAAAAATTTATTAAAGAGAATATAGAAAACCCTGGAGGGTTTAAAAAAAGAAATCAACAAAAAAAGCCGTCTGATAAATTTCCACTCCCAAAAATTGATGACATTTTGAACCAACTATGTAAAGCAAAGTATTTTTCATGCCTTGATTTTATGTCACGTTTCCATTAAATTAAATTAAGGGAAAATTCAAGATACATAACATCCTTTTTAACGAGCAACGAGTACTTTTCGGTTTAAAAATAGACCCATATTCATTTCAGAGAATGATGACTATTGACATGACTTGAAGCTTCTCAAGCAGTTCTTTATATGGATGATTTAATAGTCATTGGATGTTCAGTGATCTTCTCAATGAACGTGCCCCTCGAGCTTGTGCGTGTGTCCCTTTTATTGCGGTCAGGTAATAGACAAGGGCCCATGTTAGGGTCTCTGACTCTGGCTGATATCTTTATGACACTTTGTGGAAAGGAGGGAATCATTGACAATTAACTAGTAAAACATTCTGAGGCGGAAACGAAAATATGGGTTCCAAAATATTTCCCACATCTGAGAATCATTAATTTGTGAGATTTGTTTTATTGGGGTTCTTTTGATTTCTAAACTTGTCTTGCAATCATAGAAAACATTATTCCCAAACATGATCGGTCCTGTTTCTCTGAGATAACAACCTTTGGATACTTTGGGCGTGCGACCTCTCTCAAGTGCATATCAACACCTGGGATAATGAGGAAAAAGGGTACGTGATAATAGCTTTCGGATACTATAGGTGTGCGACCTTTTTCACGGGCACCTTTTTCACGTGACTATTAATTGCTTATAATGAGGAGGATACATGATCAATATTGTCACGCTGGGATGTGGGGGCGAATGGGGGATCAGTATACTCTTTATGGACATGATCGTGACATTGCTATGACCTCGAAACCCATTAAAATCAGTTAATTTATGGATTATGGTAATTGTGCCAGAACCTGCATATGCAAATAAGAGGGGGAGGGGGGACGGAGGGCCATTGATATGCTATTTGTGCCACAATCCGCGTTTCATATCTACTGGCGTTGCACTAGAGAAAGCTGCTTCTGTCGAGCAAATATTATTATTAAAAATTTGTTACTAAAGCCAATGCGCGAAAGAGCTGCTTGAAAACTATTAACCCTTCTTAGGCCTCTTACTAAAATCATATGGCGTATATTTTAATTATATAGAGCTACACATTGTAAATCTGTCATGTGAAAGAATAACTATACCCAATATTTTATTTACTTTCTTAATTTTTCTTTATGAATAAATGTTGTATCGAGCCCCATTCATATTCAAATAGTAAATTAAAAAGCGATTTCGATAAATCTTATAAACGTTAACGCGAAATAAATAAACATGCTGACATATTAGTAACTCGCTTCAACAATGCGTATACTAATACATCAGCAAAGAGATCGACTAGATAAAAATCGTTGGTCAGAAGTATCAAAGTTTCTGTCAAAATTCGATCGAACTTAATAACTATAAAATAAATATATTATTTAAATATTTCAATACCAATCATACTAAACATTCTTTGAAAGTAGAATCTGGAGACGAATTGGAATCATCAGATCCACCAGAAGTCGACACAGTACAAGTAGAAGAGTCTGAATTTGACAGCACAGAAGTAGAAGAGAAACATTTGAATAACCTTATAATTCCAGCTGTACCTTTTTAATCAGAATCAAACTTAAAAGGCACACTTAAAGAGATAGCTTTTGAAGTCATAAAATTAAAAGTAGTGGGCTCAGCTTTGTACAATGTGCAAAATAAATACTTAGGAAAAAACAGAGAACGTTAGAACGAGAACAAAAGAATAATGGATTTAAAGGCGCCAACTAGCGGCTTCGATGTTATGTGAGCAGCAGACACATTTAAGCGTTTTGGCCATTTGTGGGCGCTAGAATGGGCGATGGGAAAATTATGGAACAAATACATTACAGTTAACATTTTGATTCTCTCAATAAAACTTACTGTTCTTGCTTTTATAGTTTCCGAGATCTCATCGTGCATACGGACGAACGGAAAGACGACAGGCAGACAGACAGATGGACAGACAGACATGGCTAGATCGACTCGGCTAGTGATCAAGAATATTTATACATTATGGGGTCGGAAACGCTTCCTTCTGCCTGTTACATACTTTCCGACGAAAGTACTTGACACTATTATTGGCGTGACATCCGATGTAGTCAAAGCAAATATGTCAAAAAATACTCAAAACTGAAGTAGAAAACTTAGGAAAGCTACTCGAAGCTTCGTATATTAATGAAGGATTACCCGCTAAACACGCAGACAAATTCAGCACCAAAGAGGCTACAAGTGCTGAGGCTGCTATCGTGGTCCAACCAAAATCCGTGATCACCGAAAATTCCATCGAAACTGTGAGTGAATTCATAAAAAATCAGCCAAAATCATCATTGAAATTCATGGAAATAGAATTGAACATCTCCAAAACATCAATTTATCGCATTTTGACCGAACGTTAATGCGGTATTCTACCTTGGAGTTTTGAAGCGTTTGGTGTGCCGTATTCGACGTGTTCGGCCCGAATATCGCGAAGTTGGCGTTTGTGGCACGATAATGCGTCGTCTCATAAATCGAGACTTGTGTCCCATTTTTTGCCCAAAAATCACATTTTAACCATCAACCACTCCCCGTATTCACCTGATATGGCACCGTGCGACTTATACCTTTTTGGAAAAATGCATTTGCCGATGAAAGGAAATCGTTATGCAGGCGTAGAGGCCATTCAAAGGGCTTGCACCGGCAAACTGGCGGACATACCGGGCAACGAGCTAAAACACTCGGTCGACATGCTTTTGGACCATGCAAAACGCTGTATTAAATCAGAAGGAGACTATTTTGAATAAAATAAATTGAGTTTGACAAAAAAAACTATTTGTTTTGTCTTTTTTTTAAAGTCCTGTTTACTTTGGAACTCACCTTGCGGTTACGACCACAACAATGGTTATTATCAAAACTATAATAACCAAGCCAATAACTATAATAGAGGTCGAAGAAATTATAAATCACACAACAATAACCAAAATACCAGAAACTACGGCAATGCACTACAAAACAATAATGACCGCTTTATCCATCTAGTTTCGGGAAACTCCCAGAACCCTTTAGATACGAGAAATTTAAAACACCAACGGCTCATACAATTAACTTTAATCTCAATATCTTCGTACCATTTATTTATTCAGAAACAGGAGCAATTAGTTCTGATGAATTAAATAATATAACGAATTTGAAATGTGAACCAATTCCCGATTATAATGTAATTCAAAACTCTTCAAGTAATGTAAAAAGCACAAAACATAATAGAAGAACTTAAAAAAAATCTTCGGCAAGTCGAAGTTTGTACACCTTTACAGTTATAAAAAATAATTAATAATTTTATTAAATTGAATTCGAAATTCTTAAAAATATAAAAATGTATATTCCCAATATTATAAGATAATATGTCAAAAAGCCCCAAAGCTTTAATTTGTTTTACATTATTTCCCACCGATTATCCGATCGTTCCTATAACAGCTATATGATATAGTCGTCCGATTTTGATAAAATGTAATTCGAAATTCAGAACTAATAAAAAATGTTATTTTCAAGCTTATAAAGTTATATGTTAAAAAACACCAAAGATATAATTTTTATTTCATTTTTTCCGACTATGGCAGCTATATGATAAAGTCGTTCGATTTTGATAAAATTTAATTCGAAATTCAGAACTAATTTAAAAATGTTATATCCATGCTTAAAAATGTATATGTTAAAAAACACCAAAGATATAATTTTTATACCATTGCAGAGGGTATAATGATTTCAGTCAGAAGTTTGCAACGCAGTGAAGGAGACGTCCTTTCGTTTCTACGCTAACTAGTCTCTCAGTTTTAAAGCTATCGGGCTGAAACTTTCCCAAAAGTCTTTTTTCTATGGGGTCAGATACGTCTCCTTCACTGTGTTGCCAAGTTTCCTCAACTTCAAAAACAACTATAAAAAATTTATTAAAGAGAATATAGAAAACCCTGGAGGGTTCAAAAAAAGAAATCAACAAAAAAAAGCCGTCTGATAAATTTCCACTCCCAAAAATTAATGACATTTTGAACCAACTATGTAAAGCAAAGTATTTTTCATGCCTTGATTTTATGTCACGTTTCCATTAAATTAAATTAAGGGAAAATTCAAGATACATAACATCCTTTTTAACGAGCAACGAGTACTTTTCGGTTTAAAAATAGACCCATATTCATTTCAGAGAATGATGACTATTGACATGACTTGAAGCTTCTCAAGCAGTTCTTTATATGGATGATTTAATAGTCATTGGATGTTCAGTGATCTTCTCAATGAGCGTGCCCCTCGTGCTTGTGCGTGTGTCCCTTTTATTGCGGTCAGGTAATAGACAAGGGCCCATGTTAGGGTCTCTGACTCTGGCTGATATCTTTATGACACTTTGTGGAAAGGAGGGAATCATTGACAATTAACTAGTAAAACATTCTGAGGCGGAAACGAAAATATGGGTTCCAAAATATTTCCCACATCTGAGAATCATTAATTTGTGAGATTTGTTTTATTGGGGTTCTTTTGATTTCTAAACTTGTCTTGCAATCATAGAAAACATTATTCCCAAACATGATCGGTCCTGTTTCTCTAAGATAACAACCTTTGGATACTTTGGGCGTGCGACCTCTCTCAAGTGCATATCAACACCTGGGATAATGAGGAAAAAGGGTACGTGATAATAGCTTTCGGATACTATAGGTGTGCGACCTTTTTCACGGGCACCTTTTTCACGTGACTATTAATTGCTTATAATGAGGAGGATACATGATCAATATTGTCACGCTGGGATGTGGGGGCGAATGGGGGATCAGTATACTCTTTATGGACATGATCGTGACATGCTATGACCTCGAAACCCATTAAAATCAGTTAATTTATGGATTATGGTAATTGTGCCAGAACCCGCATATGCAAATAAGAGGGGGAGGGGGGACGGAGGGCCATTGATATGCTATTTGTGCCACAATCCGCGTTTCATATCTACTGGCGTTGCACTAGAGAAAGCTGCTTCTGTCGAGCAAATATTATTATTAAAAATTTGTTACTAAAGCCAATGCGCGAAAGAGCTGCTTGAAAACTATTAACCCTTCTTAGGCCTCTTACTAAAATCATATGGCGTATATTTAAATTATATAGAGCTACACATTGTAAATCTGTCATGTGAAAGAAAAACTATACCCAATATTTTATTTACTTTCTTAATTTTTCTTTATGAATAAATGTTGTATTGAGCCCCATCCAAGGTGTTCATGTCAGAATAATTTGAAGCAATCATGACATATTAGGTTGAAGTACCATTTCAATATTCATATTATAATAAAATGGAGTGAATTATATAAGGATCTAAATAAATTAAAAAGCGGTTTCGATAAATCATATAAATTTTTAACGCATGCTAACATGATGAAATATTAGTAACTCGCTTCACAAATTTTTATTTTAAATAAAACAGGTGAACCAAAATTCAAGTGACGTATAACTACCATTTTAATAGTATACAAGATCAGTTCATATTCATATTATAATTCATATTCAAATAGTAAATTAAAAAGCGATTTCGATAAATCATATAAACGTTAACGCGAAATAAATAAACATGCTGACATATTAGTAACTCGCTTCAACAATGCGTATACTAATACATCAGCAAAGAGATCGACTAGATAAAAATCGTTGGTCAGAAGTATCAAAATTTCTGTCAAAATTCGATAGAACTTAATAACTATAAAATAAATATATTATTTAAATATTTCAATACCAATCATACTAAACACTCTTTGAAAGTAGAATCTGGAGACGAATTGGAATCATCAGATCCACCAGAAGTCGACACAGTACAAGTAGAAGAGTCTGAATTTGACAGCACAGAAGTAGAAGAGAAACATTTGAAAAACCTTATAATTCCAGCTGTACCTTTTAAATCAGAATCAAAATTAAAAGGCACACTTAAAGAGATAGCTTTTGAAGTCATAAAATTAAAAGTAGTGGGCTCAGCTTTGTACAATGTGCAAAATAAATACTCAGGAAAAAAACAGAGAACGTTAGAACGAGAACAAAAGATTAATGGATTTAAAGGCGCCAACTAGCGGCTTCGATGTTATGTGAGCGGCAGACACATTTAAGCGTTTTGGCCATTTGTGGGCGGTAGAATGGGCGATGGGAAAATTATGGAACAAATACATTACAGTTAACATTTTGATTCTCTCAATAAAACTTACTGTTCTTGCTTTTATAGTTTCCGAGATCTCATCGTGCATACGGACGAACGGAAAGACGACAGGCAGACAGACAGATGGACAGACAGACATGGCTAGATCGACTCGGCTAGTGATCAAGAATATTTATACATTATGGGGTCGGAAACGCTTCCTTCTGCCTGTTACATACTTTCCGACGAAAGTACAAGACACTATTATTGGCGTGACATCCGATGTAGTCAAAGCAAATATGTCAAAAAATACTCAAAACTGAAGTTGAAAACTTAGGAAAGCTACTCGAAGCTTCGTATATTAATGAAGGATTACCCGCTAAACACGCAGACAAATTCAGCACCAAAGAGGCTACAAGTGCTGAGGCTGCTATCGTGGTCCAACCAAAATCCATGATCACCGAAAATTCCATCGAAACTGTGAGTGAATTCATAGAAAATCAGCCAAAATCATCATTGAAATTCATGGAAATAGAATTGAACATCTCCAAAACATCAATTTATCGCATTTTGACCGAACGTTAATGCGGTATTCTACCTTGGAGTTTTGAAGCGTTTGGTGTGCCGTATTCGACGTGTTCGGCCCGAATATCGCGAAGTTGGCGTTTGTGGCACGATAATGCGTCGTCTCATAAATCGAGACTTGTGTCCCATTTTTTGCCCAAAAATCACATTTTAACCATCAACCACTCCCCGTATTCACCTGACATGGCACCGTGCGACTTATACCTTTTTGGAAAAATGCATTTGCCGATGAAAGGAAATCGTTATGCAGGCGTAGAGGCCATTCAAAGGGCTTGCACCGGCAAACTGGTGGACATACCGGGCAACGAGCTAAAACACTCGGTCGACATGCTTTTGGACCATGCAAAACGCTGTATTAAATCAGAAGGAGACTATTTTGAATAAAATAAATTGAGTTTGACAAAAAAAACTATTTGTTTTGTCTTTTTTTTAAAGTCCTGTTTACTTTGGAACTCACCTTGCGGTTACGACCACAACAATGGTTATTATCAAAACTATAATAACCAAGCCAATAACTATAATAGAGGTCGAAGAAATTATAAATCACACAACAATAACCAAAATACCAGAAACTACGGCAATGCACTACAAAACAATAATGACCGCTTTATCCATCCAGTTTCGGGAAACTCCCAGACCCCTTTAGATACGAGAAATTTAAAACACCAACGGCTCATACAATTAACTTTAATCTCAATATCTTCGTACCATTTAATAATTCAGAAACAGGAGCAATTAGTTCTGATGAATTAAATAATATAACGAATTTGAAATGTGAACCAATTCCCGATTATAATGTAATTCAAAACTCTTCAAGTAATGTAAAAAGCACAAAACATAATAGAAGAACTTAAAAAAAATCTTCGGCAAGTCGAAGTTTGTACACCTTTACAGTTATAAAAAATAATTAATAATTTTATTAAATTGAATTCGAAATTCTTAAAAATATAAAAATGTATATTCCCAATATTATAAGATAATATGTCAAAAAGCCCCAAAGCTTTAATTTGTTTTACATTATTTCCCACCGATTATCCGATCGTTCCTATAACAGCTATATGATATAGTCGTCCGATTTTGATAAAATGTAATTCGAAATTCAGAACTAATAAAAAATGTTATTTTCAAGCTTATAAAGTTATATGTTAAAAAACACCAAAGATATAATTTTTATTTCATTTTTTCCGACTATGGCAGCTATATGATATAGTCGTTCGATTTTGATAAAATTTAATTCGAAATTCAGAACTAATTTAAAAATGTTATATCCATGCTTAAAAATGTATATGTTAAAAAACACCAAAGATATAATTTTTATACCATTGCAGAGGGTATAATGATTTCAGTCAGAAGTTTGCAACGCAGTGAAGGAGACGTCCTTCCGTTTCTACGCAAACTAGTCTCTCAGTGTTGCCAAGTTTCCTCAACTTCAAAAACAACTATAAAAATTTATTAAAGAGAATATAGAAAACCCTGGAGGGTTCAAAAAAAGAAATCAACAAAAAAAAGCCGTCTGATAAATTTCCACTCCCAAAAATTGATGACATTTTGAACCAACTATGTAAAGCAAAGTATTTTTCATGGCAGTTCTTTATATGGATGATTTAATAGTCATTGGATGTTTAGTGATCTTCTCAATGAGCATGCCCCTCGTGCTTGTGCGTGTGTCCCTTTTATTGCGGTCAGGTAATAGACAAGGGCCCATGTTAGGGTCTCTGACTCTGGCTGATATCTTTATGACACTTTGTGGAAAGGAGGGAATCATTGACAATTAACTAGTAAAACATTCTGAGGCGGAAACGAAAATATGGGTTCCAAAATATTTCCCACATCTGAGAATCATTAATTTGTGAGATTTATTTTATTGGGGTTCTTTTGATTTCTAAACTTGTCTTGCAATCATAGAAAACATTATTCCCAAACATGATCGGTCCTGTTTCTCTGAGATAACAACCTTTGGATACTTTGGGCGTGCGACCTCTCTCAAGTGCATATCAACACCTGGGATAATGAGGAAAAAGGGTACGTGATAATAGCTTTCGGATACTATAGGTGTGCGACCTTTTTCACGGGCACCTTTTTCACGTGACTATTAATTGCTTATAATGAGGAGGATACATGATCAATATTGTCACGCTGGGATGTGGGGGCGAATGGGGGATCAGTATACTCTTTATGGACATGATCGTGACATTGCTATGACCTCGAAACCCATAAAATCAGTTAATTTATGGATTATGGTAATTGTGCCAGAACCCGCATATGCAAATAAGAGGGGGAGGGGGGACGGAGGGCCATTGATATGCTATTTGTGCCACAATCCGCGTTTCATATCTACTGGCGTTGCACTAGAGAAAGCTGCTTCTGTCGAGCAAATATTATTATTAAAAATTTTTTACTAAAGCCAATGCGCGAAAGAGCTGCTTGAAAACTATTAACCCTTCTTAGGCCTCTTACTAAAATCATATGGCGTATATTTTAATTATATAGAGCTACACATTGTAAATCTGTCATGTGAAAGAAAAACTATACCCAATATTTTATTTACTTTCTTAATTTTTCTTTATGAATAAATGTTGTATTGAGCCCCATCCAAGGTGTTCCTGTCAGAATAATTTGAAGCAATCATGACATATTAGGTTGAAGTACCATTTCAATATTCATATTATAATAAAATGGAGTGAATTATATAAGGATCTAAATAAATTAAAAAGCGGTTTCGATAAATCATATAAATTTTTAACGCATGCTAACATGATGAAATATTAGTAACTCGCTTCACAAATTTTTATTTTAAATAAAACAGGTGAACCAAAATTCAAGTGACGTATAACTACCATTTTAATAGTATACAAGATCAGTTCATATTCATATTATAATTCATATTCAAATAGTAAATTAAAAAGCGATTTCGATAAATCATATAAACGTTAACGCGAAATAAATAAACATGCTGACATATTAGTAACTCGCTTCAACAATGCGTATACTAATACATCAGCAAAGAGATCGACTAGATAAAAATCGTTGGTCAGAAGTATCAAAATTTCTGTCAAAATTCGATAGAACTTAATAACTATAAAATAAATATATTATTTAAATATTTCAATACCAATCATACTAAACACTCTTTGAAAGTAGAATCTGGAGACGAATTGGAATCATCAGATCCACCAGAAGTCGACACAGTACAAGTAGAAGAGTCTGAATTTGACAGCACAGAAGTAGAAGAGAAACATTTGAAAAACCTTATAATTCCAGCTGTACCTTTTTAATCAGAATCAAACTTAAAAGGAACACTTAAAGAGATAGCTTTTGAAGTCATAAAATTAAAAGTAGTGGGCTCAGCTTTGTACAATGTGCAAAATAAATACTCAGGAAAAAAACAGAGAACGTTAGAACGAGAACAAAAGAATAATGGATTTAAAGGCGCCAACTAGCGGCTTCGATGTTATGTGAGCGGCAGACACATTTAAGCGTTTTGGCCATTTGTGGGCGGTAGAATGGGCGATGGGAAAATTATGGAACAAATACATTACAGTTAACATTTTGATTCTCTCAATGAAACTTACTGTTCTTGCTTTTATAGTTTCCGAGATCTCATCGTGCATACGGACGAACGGAAAGACGACAGGCAGACAGACAGATGGACAGACAGACATGGCTAGATCGACTCGGCTAGTGATCAAGAATATTTATACATTATGGGGTCGGAAACGCTTCCTTCTGCCTGTTACATACTTTCCGACGAAAGTACAAGACACTATTATTGGCGTGACATCCGATGTAGTCAAAGCAAATATGTCAAAAAATACTCAAAACTGAAGTTGAAAACTTAGGAAAGCTACTCGAAGCTTCGTATATTAATGAAGCATTACCCGCTAAACACGCAGACAAATTCAGCACCAAAGAGGCTACAAGTGCTGAGGCTGCTATCGTGGTCCAACCAAAATCCATGATCACCGAAAATTCCATCGAAACTGTGAGTGAATTCATAAAAAATCAGCCAAAATCATCATTGAAATTCATGGAAATAGAATTGAACATCTCCAAAACATCAATTTATCGCATTTTGACCGAACGTTAATGCGGTATTCTACCTTGGAGTTTTGAAGCGTTTGGTGTGCCGTATTCGACGTGTTCGGCCCGAATATCGCGAAGTTGGCGTTTGTGGCACGATAATGCGTCGTCTCATAAATCGAGACTTGTGTCCCATTTTTTGCCCAAAAATCACATTTTAACCATCAACCACTCCCCGTATTCACCTGATATGGCACCGTGCGACTTATACCTTTTTGGAAAAATGCATTTGCCGATGAAAGGAAATCGTTATGCAGGCGTAGAGGCCATTCAAAGGGTTTGCACCGGCAAACTGGCGGACATACCGGGCAACGAGCTAAAACACTCGGTCGACATGCTTTTGGACCATGCAAAACGCTGTATTAAATCAGAAGGAGACTATTTTGAATAAAATAAATTGAGTTTGACAAAAAAAACTATTTGTTTTGTCTTTTTTTTAAAGTCCTGTTTACTTTGGAACTCACCTTGCGGTTACGACCACAACAATGGTTATTATCAAAACTATAATAACCAAGCCAATAACTATAATAGAGGTCGAAGAAATTATAAATCACACAACAATAACCAAAATACCAGAAACTACGGCAATGCACTACAAAACAATAATGACCGCTTTATCCATCCAGTTTCGGGAAACTCCCAGACCCCTTTAGATACGAGAAATTTAAAACACCAACGGCTCATACAATTAACTTTAATCTCAATATCTTCGTACCATTTAATAATTCAGAAACGGGAGCAATTAGTTCTGATGAATTAATTAATATAACGAATTTGAAATGTGAACCAATTCCCGATTATAATGTAATTCAAAACTCTTCAAGTAATGTAAAAAGCACAAAACATAATAGAACTTAAAAAAAATCTTCGGCAAGTCGAAGTTTGCACACCTTTACAGTTATAAAAAATAATTAATAATTTTATTAAATTGAATTCGAAATTCTTAAAAATATAAAAATGTATATTCCCAATATTATAAGATAATATGTCAAAAAGCCCCAAAGCTTTAATTTGTTTTACATTATTTCCCACCGATTATCCGATCGTTCCTATGACAGCTATATGATATAGTCGTCCGATTTTGATAAAATGTAATTCGAAATTCAGAACTAATAAAAAATGTTATTTTCAAGCTTATAAAGTTATATGTTAAAAAACACCAAAGATATAATTTTTATTTCATGTTTTCCGAATAATTTTCCGATCGTTCTTATGGCAGCTATATGATATAGTCGTTCGATTTTGATAAAATTTAATTCGAAATTCAGAACTAATTTAAAAATGTTATATCCATCCTTAAAAATGTATATGTTAAAAAACACCAAAGATATAATTTTTATACCATTGCAGAGGGTATAGTGATTTCAGTCAGAAGTTTGCAACGCAGTGAAGGAGACGTCCTTCCGTTTCTACGCAAACTAGTCTCTCAGTTTTAAAGCTATCGGGCTGAAACTTTCCAAAAAGTCTTTTTTCTATGGGGTCGGATACGTCTCCTTCACTGTGTTGCCAAGTTTCCTCAACTTCAAAAACAACTATAAAAATTTATTAAAGAGAATATAGAAAACCCTGGAGGGTTCAAAAAAAGAAATCAACAAAAAAAAGCCGTCTGATAAATTTCCACTCCCAAAAATTGATGACATTTTGAACCAACTATGTAAAGCAAAGTATTTTTCATGCCTTGATTTTATGTCACGTTTCCATTAAATTAAATTAAGGGAAAATTCAAGATACATAACATCCTTTTTAACGAGCAACGAGTACTTTTCGGTTTAAAAATAGACCCATATTCATTTCAGAGAATGATGACTATTGACATGACTTGAAGCTTCTCAAGCAGTTCTTTATATGGATGATTTAATAGTCATTGGATGTTCTGAAAGACACATGCTTAAAAACATTAAAGTCATCTTCGAAATATACAGAAAAAAGAGAGAAAAAGAATATAGAGAAAAAAAAGAGAAAACGCCATAGTCGAGTGCCTCGACTGTTAGATACCCGTTATTCAAATAATAAACTTTTAAAAGATATGCCATCATGTATGTTTTTCGCCTCTCAAATTAGCTCCCGATTGTTATATTAAAATCGGTACCCAGGGAACACCACGAGGAGGCCGTTGCTTTGCAACGGGGTCTTTTAAACCGAAATACAATTTGGGAACCTACGAGTCGACTTTAGTTGACAAACTTTTAAAATGTTTGAAAACTACATGTTCCCCAAAAAAAAAAAATTTATCCGTACCATACGAAAGGAATAATTACGAAATAAATTAAAATATATATTAATTATTTAATTTACTACAGGTTTTCATTAAATTTAACTAGAAGAAAATTCAAGAAACATGCGCGATTATCTTTTGGTTTAAAAATAGTCATATGCTTAAAAACTTAAAAAACATCTTCGAAATATGCAGAAAATAAAATTTTAAGCTTTACATTCTAAAATGTTTATTTTTATGCATGAAGTGATTTTCCTTGGTCATAAATGCACCGACAAATGAATTTTACCGGACGACAAACAAAATAATGTCATAAAGTACTATCATGTCCCACATGATGCCGATAGCGCTGACGATTTTTAGCATTTTACAATTAAAGGCATTTCATTAAAAACTTCATTGACTATTCACGGCACATAACTTGATTATATAAAAAGAATGTTCAATAGTCTTCCAAACGTATAATTTTGTATAATAACGGACGCAAGTAAACAAGCATTTGAAGTTGTATAAACTAAATATGCAACATGTTCATTTTTAAGGTGAAGGCAATAAAAGAACTACAAAACTGGGACTAGGAAACAGTTAAAAATAGTCACATACCTCTAACAAAACTATTTTCAAATGTCAATCCTAGTTCAAAACTCACATGCAACCGGCTTGAAATAGAAGAAAATGACTACACTGTCCAGTATCTAAATGAAAAAGATGATTTCGTGGCAGACGCCCTCTCTTGAATAACAAAAAAATATTACGTCAAATATATTAAAAGTCACTACAAGACAAAAAAGTAGTAAAAATTCGCAGGGAAAAATAAAGTAGATTGGCCTAGGCAATCCAAAATAAAAGCTTCTAAGCCCTACGTGTATGAAGTCATTAGCAATGACGAAGTACGTAAGATAGTAACCTTGTATATGATTAATAACTTATGTTTTTTTAAACATGGAAAAAAATTACAGCAAGCTATGTTGAAGATTTGTATACTAATGGAAGCATTGCCTTATGTCACCTTTTCCAAAGGCTTGAACTGCAGGCTGTTCAACATAAAATTATCTTTGAATATATTTCAATAGATACATTTATAAAAATGGGCAACAAAATATTAAAATCATTAAAAGTAGCGCTACTACAACACGGTGACCCTAATAACAACTAATAATGAAAAAGAAGTAATAATGTATACACTACATGACGATCCTATTCGAGGAGAACGTTCAGGTATAACAAAAACCTTCGCCAAAGTCTAAGGACACTACTATAACTCCTTTAACACTAAAGAAACCCCAGAAATTATATTCGATAAGGTAATTGTGGATACGATCGGCCCACTGCCGAAATCAGATCAGAGAAATGAATATGCAGTCACCTCAACATGTGATTTGTCAAAATACCTTGTTGTCATACCAGTACCAAATAAAAATGCAAAAACAGTAGCAAAGGCTATATATTTGAAGAATTTGCTCTAAAGAAAGGTCCAATGAAGACGTTCATTACGAACATAGGAACGGAGTACAAAAATTCTTTAATCGAACACCTATGCAAAACACCATCATCAGACTGTCGGAACTGTGGAACGAAGCCACAGAACATTTATTCAATTTATACGTACATACATCTCAACTGATAAGACGGATTGGGATTTATGGCTAAAATATTTTGTTTATTGATTCAACACGACACCCTCTGTGGCACTTTTTTTTTTTTAAAAACGCAGGTGGACCAAAATTTAAGTGACGCCCGTAAAACAAATAACTTGAGTTGTAGATAATATTATTCCTTACAGCTGATTTTAACGAGAGATACATAAGCAATCGAGGGGAGAAGCACTGTTTTGTTAATCCTTTCATGCCCAAATTAAACTGGGAACACATAGAAAATATTTAACGCCATAAATGAGCCCCAATTAGCGTTCAATTTGATTTTCGATACTCTAAGTCCTTTGGTATGTCCTTACTGCAATGTTGCCTATAGGCAACATTTGTCCATCCATATATGTAAATAAGTACGTACGTATGAGTACTATGACCTTTAAAAGCACAAACAATTTTAAGATTTTTGTTAACAATCTTTATTTTTCTGTGTTAGTATTAGTATGCTACAGTAAAAAACCATTTTTATTTTGGTTTGAGCACAAATGGACATTACATTTCGAACATTTTGACCTGGGAAAGCCTTTACTACACATTCTAGATCTACCTTTTAATCCCCACTGAACCCAGTGACCAATTTGGTCGTATCTTATTGCCTTTGGTGGAGCCATAATATAATACCTCTTTGGAAATGAAGATTTTAATGATTCAATCCCTTTGGAAGAAACTGGAGAACATTGATCTACAAGATCGGTTGATGAGCTTGGAGAGTTACTAAAGAAAACCAAATGCAGGCCGACCCTCTGTTCGGGATCTAACCACATTAGCATTAAGTAGCTCCATGGCAATACCTAGTTGAAAACTTATAAGTGGCATATGTTTTGTTCTTTCAAATGATTGCTTATGATCTCGGTGGTACAGTAGCCAAATATTCACCACTGTCACATTTATACACCAATAAACGATTCGCATGTACCATTTTTTTGAGCGATGATTAACTTTGTATAATTCTAATAGCATATCAGATAGATCAACACCACCCATGTTTCTATTATACCTATCTACAATAGCTGAACGAGGTATTTCAACCTGATTTTCTCTTTGCGGCACCAACGCATGCACTCAAAAACTGGTGTATCAGCAATATAATTTGAAATTAGCTGAACACATTTGTTATCATACCAGCGACACGAGATCAAGTTATAGGTTGCTTCGACCTTTATGTCAAAAGATCCCCTGCCTTTGTCAGCTAACTGTTTTTCATTAAGAAGATTGACATTTTTTAGACGGTTATTGCGAATAGTGCCAACTGCTAAGATACTTCTTTCCTTTAATGCTATCATCAGGCTTACTGAAGTAAACCAGTTATCAAAAAATAGTTTAAAATTTTGATTGTCACGAATGCTTGAAGCCAAATGCAAAACAATATCTGAAGACAGTCCAAGTCCATAAGATTTACAGGTTCCGTCTCCAACGTAAAGGCAAAAATCATATTTAATGCCAGACACCCCAGCTCTGGAAAACATTTTAAAGCCCCACTTGTGCGGCTTTTTAGGGAGATACTGCTTTAAACTATGATGACCTGAAATAGATATTAAATTAAAAACTCATATATTGCAAAATAAATTAAACTAATTTTACCTTTAAATGAAATCATCTATTCGTCACAGCTTTGATATTCCTCTTGAGATATTTCATTAAACTTCTCTTTTAATTTATTTAGTAAGGGACGGATATAATGAAGTATGTCCTAGTTATCTTCTCCTTTTCCGGGTTTTAAATGAAAATTTGATTTTATTTTTTCAAATCTATTTCGTGGCATTGCGTCTGATATTGTGGGTAACTTAAAATTATTTGATCATGCCATACGCGTTGTTGGAATTTTGACTACGCCTAGGTAGAGCAGTATACCAATATATCTTCGCAACTCCCATACCTCACACCTCAGCTCCACTCCTTTATCTTGAAAGGCGTACTTATTAGTTTCCAAGCATACCTTTTCAAAAATGTCATCATCAAAAAATGAATTGAAATACTCAACGGGAATTTTTAAGATGCCAGCAGTCACATGACATTTCCATTCTGTGTCCATCTCCTTTCCTTTTGAGGCATGTCTCCATCTCAAACTATTTAAATCGATTTTTTCATAAACTTCTTGGACTTTTTCATCAAAGTCGCCTTGTATTGTATTAAGCACGGTACTTTCCATAAGCTCATCTTCAATATTTCCACCTTGCTGTATTATGTCCTGCAGACTTTCTTCTATGAATGCCTCCAAGACATCCATTTTATCCTCTGCCTCTTCATCGTTGTTTGAATTTTCCCAATCGAATTCGCAAATTTTTCGAATTCCCAATTCGTTTAATCCCTTCGGACGCATGCCTACTGAGCACAAACAATTTATTAGTTATGAAACTCTTGTGACCAATGTTGCCGGTAAGCAACATTTACTTTTGAAAAAATCCACACTCTTTATATAACAATTTTCAAGCCCAACTTTATACTTTTGTCACAGTCTTACCTATTTTAAAGATGTGTACGTACTTATTTTTTTAATATTTGTCACAAATTTTAGTTACACTGCACTTTTTTTACGGACACTTTTTGGCAAAATTTTTCGGCAGCTGTGGTCGCTTCGAATAATTAGTGATAGCTCAGCACACGCTGCAGCTGCATTCGCAAAAATTAACAAAAATGAAAGAACATTAATAAGGGGAATCCCCCATAATAAAAAAGGTCACAAAAATTTTGAATCGTAACCGAAATTTAAATTTTAAGTCAATGTTGCTATAGGCAACAGTGGGCATGAAAGGGTTAACAAATAAATAAGGCAAATGTGCTAACACACATTAAAAAGGTTTATTCGGCTTTCTGTATTGAGATTGTCAACGTGTCGCCCCCGAAGACCGTGAACACTTATAGCTTTTTTGGCTTTATTTTTAGAAAGTCATAACATTTCATTTAAATTAGTTTAAATTCAAAATGTTGTAAGGACATCATTACTAGAATTTACTTATATCTGACTCTAAGCAGGAACCAGTCTCAATATTATTGTATGATGAACAAAGCTTAACATCATCAGCATACGCTAGTACACGAGAGTCAGTTACAATAGAGGGCAACAGATGAAAACAGCAAGGGGCCTAATTGACTGATTTAGGCACTCCAGGCACTGTCATGTAGATCACCTTGGAAACATCGTTTTTGAATATAACCCTCTAAGACATACTACGTTCGTCTGCAATTTTGTATTAAATCGATCTACTAGAAAAGAATTCAACTCGAGTAAGTTAGTAGTAGTCGATCTTCGGTAAACAAAACCATATTGAATCGTTTATATCAGAGAGCAGCACAAATGCTGCACATGAGAGTTAATAATGCATTCAAATGATTTAAGAATCTGGAAATCAACCTTCGTATTAACATATCGTGAAAAATCGGGTGGCGTATCCGACTCTTTTTACTTTTTATAAAAGTTGGTTTTAAGGTTTTTAAGTCTTTGCAGCTCATCGGTAAACAAAGAAGGCCTGCATTAATTTGGATATTGACTATCAGGAACGCATTCACTCGAAAAAGATTTTTAAGATTTTTTTTCCCAATAAAATAGTTCCGTAGCTTATACTCAGTCTCAGAGTAGTGTGGGGAGTTGAACAACTCCACACAAATCCAAGCAGTGGTAACAACTGATGGCCGGCCGCTTACCAGGTACGTGGCGAATTCGTGTACTAACGGCGCGGCGAAGGGTGGATGGAGAGGAAGAGAAGATCCAGTTGGACAAGAAGAGAATTTGGAGACTAAGAATGGAGAACGTGAGAGTTTGGAGCCCAATGATGGAGAACAAGAGAGCTTGGAGACAAGGATGGAGAACGAGAATGAGAGACGTTAGAGACAAAGGATGGAGAAAGAGAGAATGGAGGCTTAGCGGGCAGAGCAAGAGTGCCGTGTGCAAAAGGGAATAACGGGACTTCGCCGGACTTTAGACTTTGCCGTGAACTTTGGACCACGAAAGGAAATGGACTTTGGACCCGGATTAAAGAGATTCAACGAGCCGTGCGCAAAAGGGAAATAACGGTTCCCGGAGGACCTATATAAAGACCTATATAAAGATGCGCTGGACGCTGGAGCATCAGCTGATATCGTGGATTCAAACCATCAAGATCAGCCAAGAAATCAAAGAAAACAGTCAGTCAACTAAATAAAGGAGCTACACCAAGCCGAGTTGTAGGAAGCAGAGTCGAGGGAGCCTACAAGAGGCAAGATCGCTACGTAAAGAGTTTCGGGATTGGGATACCAGGAATCTGAGGTCTAGGGGGCATCACACGGCTAGGTCAAGGCGATCTGTTTATCTCTGTCTACGAAATTCTGGCCTATGCCTGGAGAGTCTGTCAGAGTTTCAGCACTGAAGGCCTGCGACAAGAAATTCTGAGCTTGGGAAGAAGCCCGTCTAAGCACAGTAGACCTCGCCCCAAGCACACACACCAATAAAATCAGTTCGTTATACACACAATTAGAAGGCACGGGCGTTCTTTATTTTTACACCTTTCAATGTTATTAAGCTTTGTTCATCAATGCCAGACACCCCAGCTCTGGAAAACATTTTAAAGCCCCACTTGTGCGGCTTTTTAGGGAGATACTGCTTTAAACTATGATGACCTGAAATAGATATTAAATTAAAAACTCATATATTGCAAAATAAATTAAACTAATTTTACCTTTAAATGAAATCATCTATTCGTCACAGCTTTGATATTCCTCTTGAGATATTTCATTAAACTTCTCTTTTAATTTATTTAGTAAGGGACGGATATAATAAAGTATGTCCTAGTTATCTTCCCCTTTTCCGGGTTTTATATGAAAATTTGATTTTATTTTTTCAAATCTATTTCGTGGCATTGCGTCTGATATTGTGGGTAACTTAAAATTATTTGACCATGCGATACGCGATGTTGGAATTTTGACTACGCCCAGGTAGAGCAGTATACCAATATATCTTCGCAACTCCCATACCTCACACCTCAGCTCCACTCCTTTATCTTGAAAGGCGTACTTATTAGTTTCCAAGCATACCTTTTCAAAAATGTCATCATCAAAAAATGAATTGAAATACTCAACGGGAATTTTTAAGATGCCAGCAGTCACATGACATTTCCATTCTGTGTCCATCTCCTTTCCTTTTGAGGCATGTCTCCATCTCAAACTATTTAAATCGATTTTTTCATAAACTTCTTGGACTTTTTCATCAAAGTCGCCTTGTATTGTATTAAGCACGGTACTTTCCATAAGCTCATCTTCAATATTTCCACCTTGCTGTATTATGTCCTGCAGACTTTCTTCTATGAATGCCTCCAAGACATCCATTTTATCCTCTGCCTCTTCATCGTTGTTTGAATTTTTCCAATCGAATTCGCAAATTTTTCGAATTCCCAATTCGTTTAATCCCTTCGGACGCATGCCTACTGAGCACAAACAATTTATTAGTTATGAAACTCTTGTGACCAATGTTGCCGGTAAGCAACATTTACTTTTGAAAAAATCCACACTCTTTATATAACAATTTTCAAGCCCAACTTTATACTTTTGTCACAGTCTTACCTATTTTAAAGATGTGTACGTACTTATTTTTTTAATATTTGTCACAAATTTTAGTTACACTGCACTTTTTTTACGGACACTTTTTGGCAAAATTTTTCGGCAGCTGTGGTCGCTTCGAATAATTAGTGATAGCTCAGCACACGCTGCAGCTGCATTCGCAAAAATTAACAAAAATGAAAGAACATTAATAAGGGGAATCCCCCATAATAAAAAAGGTCACAAAAATTTTGAATCGTAACCGAAATTTAAATTTTAAGTCAATGTTGCTATAGGCAACAGTGGGCATGAAAGGGTTAACAAATAAATAAGGCAAATGTGCTAACACACATTAAAAAGGTTTATTCGGCTTTCTGTATTGAGATTGTCAACGTGTCGCCCCCGAAGACCGTGAACACTTATAGCTTTTTTGGCTTTATTTTTAGAAAGTCATAACATTTCATTTAAATTAGTTTAAATTCAAAATGTTGTAAGGACATCATTACTAGAATTTACTTATATCTGACTCTAAGCAGGAACCAGTCTCAATATTATTGTATGATGAACAAAGCTTAACATCATCAGCATACGCTAGTACACGAGAGTCAGTTACAATAGAGGGCAACAGATGAAAACAGCAAGGGGCCTAATTGACTGATTTAGGCACTCCAGGCACTGTCATGTAGATCACCTTGGAAACATCGTTTTTGAATATAACCCTCTAAGACATACTACGTTCGTCTGCAATTTTGTATTAAATCGATCTACTAGAAAAGAATTCAACTCGAGTAAGTTAGTAGTAGTCGATCTTCGGTAAACAAAACCATATTGAATCGTTTATATCAGAGAGCAGCACAAATGCTGCACATGAGAGTTAATAATGCATTCAAATGATTTAAGAATCTGGAAATCAACCTTCGTATTAACATATCGTGAAAAATCGGGTGGCGTATCCGACTCTTTTTACTTTTTATAAAAGTTGGTTTTAAGGTTTTTAAGTCTTTGCAGCTCATCGGTAAACAAAGAAGGCCTGCATTAATTTGGATATTGACTATCAGGAACGCATTCACTCGAAAAAGATTTTTAAGATTTTTTTTCCCAAAAAAATAGTTCCGTAGCTTATACTCAGTCTCAGAGTAGTGTGGGGAGTTGAACAACTCCACACAAATCCAAGCAGTGGTAACAACTGATGGCCGGCCGCTTACCAGGTACGTGGCGAATTCGTGTACTAACGGCGCGGCGAAGGGTGGATGGAGAGGAAGAGAAGATCCAGTTGGACAAGAAGAGAATTTGGAGACTAAGAATGGAGAACGTGAGAGTTTGGAGCCCAATGATGGAGAACAAGAGAGCTTGGAGACAAGGATGGAGAACGAGAATGAGAGACGTTAGAGACAAAGGATGGAGAAAGAGAGAATGGAGGCTTAGCGGGCAGAGCAAGAGTGCCGTGTGCAAAAGGGAATAACGGGACTTCGCCGGACTTTATGCTTTGCCGTGAACTTTGGACCACGAAAGGAAATGGACTTTGGACCCGGATTAAAGAGATTCAACGAGCCGTGCGCAAAAGGGAAATAACGGTTCCCGGAGGACCTATATAAAGACCTATATAAAGATGCGCTGGTCGCTGGAGCATCAGCTGATATCGTGGATTCAAACCATCAAGATCAGCCAAGAAATCAAAGAAAACAGTCAGTCAACTAAATAAAGGAGCTACACCAAGCCGAGTTGTAGGAAGCAGAGTCGAGGGAGCCTACAAGAGGCAAGATCGCTACGTAAAGAGTTTCGGGATTGGGATACCAGGAATCTGAGGTCTAGGGGGCATCACACGGCTGGGTCAAGGCGATCTGTTTATCTCTGTCAACGAAATCCTGGCCTATGCCTGGAGAGTCTGTCAGAGTTTCAGCACTGAAGGCCTGCGACAAGAAATTCTGAGCTTGGGAAGAAGCCCGTCTAAGCACAGTAGACCTCGCCCCAAGCACACACACCAATAAAATCAGTTCGTTACAGTGGCCGCGGCCATACGAACATACACAATTAGAAGGCACGGGCATTCTTTATTTTTACACCTTTCAATGTTATGTTTGATATAAAAAACATATCAAATTGACACGATTTTATACCAATATTATACAGACTCATGTCAATATTTTTATCTGAAAATATATTCATATAAATTCGAATCATTTTGATATGAAATAAGTGATATATTAAAAACGGATATAGTTCTGTTTTTTCTCTGGGTATATATATTCCATATTTGCATTACTTAATGAATCCATATAGTCATGTCAGTTCGTCTGTCCGTCCGTCTGTCCTGCCTGTCTGTCAGTAACCATCTTTCATGTCTATCTAAATCATCTCTAGTTATTTTTTCCCATTACCCACAATCTGTCGAGGATAATGGGTCCCTGTCAAAGTTGCGCTCAGGCATTGAATACGAGACGTACAGGAAGTATTCAGTCCTACCTGAGCTAAGCGTTCCTTGGAATGCATTTTCGTCACAAGGGTAATCAGGTTTCTAATGCTTACGCAATGAATCGTATGCGGGCAAGACTTCTGATCACTGCATTAAACAGTTTTTTCCTAATCTTTTGTGAATTCTATCAGTATACGAAGGTAGTCCGATAAGTACTTATCCTCCTAAAAAAGAAAAACTCTGACAAAGTGGCGATTTATTTCTCAACATATTTTCCATTTAGCTCGTTACACTTGACCCAGAGATGCTCAAACTTTTTTAAGCCGTATGAAAAACATGTTTTTTCGAGATCTGCAAAATACTCCTCAGTGGCGGCGACGCCCTCCTCATTCGACGTTAATTTCTATCCAGCCAGTGACTTTTTCAAGTTTGAAAACAAAAAGAAGTCACAAGGGCCCAAATCTGAAGAATATGGTGGATGGGGTAGCAGTTCGTAGCCCAATTCAACCAATTTGGCTTGGCGAGGATGGAAGTGTGAAACGGTGCGTTGTCAAAATGGAAGACCACTTTTTTCTTGACCTTCTTTTAAGGCCTTCGCTATTTTTTTTTATAGATTGTCACTTGTGCAGGATAAGGCAAGCACTCACTTTTCACTCTACGTGTGGTATAACCGGATAACGCGCCTCTGTTCCAAACACGCGGTCAGCGACATAAACGCTGAATAATTCGACAATAATAATGTGTATATACTGATGGGTGCTGCTCTCTGCTTCGCAAGTCTCTTTTCGGTCAAGAACCGTCCGATATTTAAGCCCCAAAAACAAAACACAACAAGTATACCTAACTAGGGGTGTCAGCCGCTTTTACACAACTGGGTTCCGCTAAGCTAACATGCACTTACTTTCCTTTTCTAGTCAGCGCAAAAGTTTCAAACGAGAATGGGCTGCATCTAGACCAGGAATCTGTCCAAAACCCCCTCCCGTCAGTCGTCGGAAATCCGGTTGTTTGACCGATCATTCTCGGGCTCCACAACCGCCTTCCTATTTCTCTGGACTCGAACCAAGCAAACGACCTGACAAACTAGCCTAATACGTTGTAGGGCGTCGGCCAGAGAAACTAAAGATCGTACCCCGCCCAAATTTGGTAAGGGAAACAGTAAAGACTCGCACCAAGCAAACGACCGGACAACCGCCTAGTACGTTGCAGGGCGTCGGCTTTACGTCACCCTCATCTGTCCTGGATCCATAAACGAACAGTACAACCGCACCGCAAGTGCTAGATGCGTTACCGTAATGTTTTCGCTCCTGCTATTCTGGACTCGAACCTATCAAACGACCTGGCCAATGCCTAGTACGTCGTGGGGCGTCGGCCAGAAAGCACTTCTAAATTATATTAACGTTAGCTTCAACAAATAGTCTGTCAGCACATACTGTAGGTGTCGTATTATAAAAAGGATAACTCATCATTCTTGATTTAAGGAAGTTCCGGCAATTTGGCCATGCACAAAACAGGGAATTCTCTTTTTTATAGTTAAAATATTTCAAAGTCAGACCTCTATTCTTAGACAAAGTGCTGGTTGAGCGGCCGCTCAACACTGACAGTCACAGAAGTTGGGGACTTTAAAGTTAAATGTTTGAGATTAAAAACAATTAGGTAAGCATATAAAAAAAACTTAATTCCCCTGCTCTATAAACAGTCAAATTACTCATGGTAACTAGGGATGAAAGCTATGCCATACTCAGGTCAGATGGTGGACCCTGATAAAATTCCTTAAGGAATATGAAAATCCTCCGTTGGGCGCCAATTTTGTTACGTGGGCATATTGGTGCCTGAATCCTGAAAAGGACTTGGGCCGGGAAAGAGGCGTCTGATTTTGAGGCACCATTTTTGCCGGCGTAAGCTACGTCGTATTCGGGTCGTGGGATCTTGGTAAGCCTCTCTCCTCTCCAACATAACGAGAATAAATATTTAAAGTGCCTGGAAAAAATAATATTGTCACGGTTGTCCGTCGAAAGTTGGCATATTGTTCTTGACTTATTCCACTTCTTACATCAATAAACTTACCCCCTTTTAAATCCTGTGCGATAAGATCTCGACGCTCCGGATCCAGGGGCTTGGAAAATGTTATATTGGATATATATGTAAATATACGTGCAAGTTATATGACACATTATTTAGGGGCTCTTACCCAATTTATAAATAACTTTGAGCCGAGAGCCATTTTCTAAATAACTCTGACAGACCCGAGAGAAATCCGTTGTCAGCTATTTCTTTCAACCAGGCCTCCGAATCATTCCCACCCAGATCAATTTCACGCAGCCAATTTGGCTTTGGCGAGGATGGAAGTGTGAAACGGTGCGTTGTCAAAATGGAAGACCACTTTTTTCTTTCGCCAAATGGTGCTGCATTTTCTGCAATCGGCCCAATAATTCGGCACGGGTGACCGTTTTGCCCTTTACCAGGTAGTCGCCCTTGTGAATCCCAAAAAACGGTGGCCATCGCCTTTCCGGCCGATAGGACAGTCTTCGCGTTCTTGGGATTCGGCGGGTGAAGTCCACTACTTCGACTATTCCTTGGTCTTAGGTGTGTACCAGTGGATCCACGACGCAGAAACTCCTTCGCTTAAAAAGCGTCAAAAACTGTTCTGGTCTCCCGTCTGCGTTTGTTGTCCGGAGTGAGCAAACACGCAACCACAGCTTATGACCCACGCGGTTTTTTGACACGCCTACTGTCTCAGCTATCTCGCGTATCTTTAATCGGTGGTCTGCCAATACGAGATCGTGGTATTTTGCCACGTTATCATCCGCGGTAGAAGTTTTCGGGCACCTGGGCGTGGCTCATCAAAAACCGACGTTCGACGTTGTTGTTGAAACTGGTTAAACCAATTTTTGGCGGTCGCCATCGAAGAATAAGAGTCACCGTACACAGCATAAAAGCGCTATTTGATTTCGCTGGCCGGTTACCCTTACAAAAAACCTAATCGATATTGCTCTTCCTCTATTTTTCTAAAATCCGCAGACAAGTCCGATTCCAGACGCAGTCAAAATAATACTACGAGTTCGATTCGGCTCAAATCCCGACAGTATCCGTCTTTTGCGATAGTGACACCATAGGGTGGTCAGACTAGGTACTTATCGAACTGCCCTCCTTTATTTCTTAATGTACATTTCCAATCAATACCGTTTCCTGGTAATAAAAAATATGATTTATTTTTGATTTGGTTTCTTAAAACAATAAAAGTAAATACACATCTTTTAGTAATTCAAGAAGTTGTAAATAAATACATTTTTTCACAAATGACACATTATCGATTTTGTTGCCCATAATGTCAAATCGAAATTTATTACTACCAGCCAGCATTGATTGCTTCAGAATATGATTTGCTGTTGGATGTGTAGAATTGTGAAAACCATATTCTAAACTTCTTAATTGAAGCATCTTCTTTGGCTAAGATAGGATTCCGAATAAATATTTTATTATTCCATATATTTACATCGCGTTCAAACTGAAAATATACAAAAAAATTTCTTAAGTGTGCTAAATATTAAATATTTTCTTTACCATAAGACTTTCCCCATAAATGAAAAGTTTCATTAGTGGTCCCATCCAACGTGGTCCATAAAATTGATGTACAACTTTTTGCAACAACGGCTCAAATGGAGTAGTAAACTGAAAAATTTTGATTTTTCCAAATGTAGGAGAATGTATTTCGAGGCAAACAATTGATGGTCCGATCTTAAAATGACGAAAATATTAAACTGCTTTTAATATTTATTGCCAAGGCTTACTTGTTTGCCGCAGACGTCCATACGAAAGCAATAAAAATTCCAAATAGTTCCAAAGTATGGTTCAGGTTAACTTCAGCCAAATGTTTTAAACTTCCAGGAGTTGAGAACCACCTTGAGAATAGAAAACATTAATAATATAATTTAATCATAAGTACCATACTACTGAGGAATTAGTAAAATGTCCGTCTGTCTGGTTATAAAATGCAATTCGTTTGAATTGTTATTTAGGGACGACAAACATTCTAAGAAGCAACCGCTAATCTCAGAAAATGGTAAAAGAGCACGTTTGGTTCCAACCGCTGTATTGAGAAAGGAATACCTTATAGTTAGCATGAGTGCATTTCGACAATTCACAACTTATATAGAAGCATGACAAATTTCCAAATCCAAATTCTATTCTGTCACTTTTTATACTTTACTTTTCCTAAAAATATGTTTTCGAAGCTTAGAGTAGTAATATAGTGGTAAAATGCTTTCGAATTTTGTTTTGTTAAGTATTTGCGCCAAGAAAAAGTATGGGCTTTGTATACTTGTAGACACGTGATGAAAAAAGATTGTATGGGACTATTTCTCAGAAGCAGCCAAATATGCATCTAAAACTAGAAATGGATGAAATGGAAATTTCACAGAGTACAATTTTGTGTTAATATGTTAATATTAATGAATATGTAATATATATGGACGTTGATGCACTTCGAACAGTACAAACAAGTGGCCCAACGACACCAAGCACATGCTTGTCACGCGCGGGGCCCTTTTATCAAAAGCAAAAAATATTCGAGTTCGCGAGGAATATACATAAAACAAATAGAGACTTGACACAAATGAAAATAAGAATGAAACAAATGAGGTAAAATATTATTTTTTAATACCGCGATAGATGTTGAAATTCAAATTAAATGATAAAGTTTATTATAGTTATTACATAGAACGCGAAAGGGCTCGTGCAGACAAAAAAATTTGATGTACATCGTGGCAAATTTAGAGAATAATAATTTCATGTTAGTCTAACAGGAACGCAGAATCAATGTCCCCTCTTATAAGATTTTGTATAAAAATAGGTCATGTAGTACAATTTTGAAACAACATTCTTGAATATTACCCTCTGAGTCCTACCATTCAAGTAACATGAAATCCAAGATAACAGATTACCACGAAACCCAAGCTGATCTAATTTAAACAAAAGAAGAGAGTGGTTAACGGAGAATTCGGTCCTTATGAACGCTGAGATCTCCGAAACTGCAAAAGCTAGAAATTTGGGACTTGGCATGTAGTCTCCTGAATTCCTTGCAAAGCGCAAGTTTGTTTCAGCGGCACGCCACCACACAAACGCCCACAAGTTGCCAAATAGACAAATTTTCCCATCGCTCGGACTTAATCATTCCGCACTCCCGCACGCGGATGACGTTACGTATTAAAGAGTACACCTACCCCAACTCACTGGCAAAGGCCACGCTAGCAGCTTTTGATAGCCATACATACATAGAAAACAATAACAAACAGTGAAATGATCAAAACATCGACCGCGTTGAAGCGCTGCAGGCCTTTAATAAATATGAAGAGTTGACCAGGACTAGTATTTACGAATACATTGTTTACTGGCTAAGTAAGCCGCTTTTTTTGAATACTGTGCAAGTTCTGCGACATACATTCTTAGAGCAGCCCTGCCACGCACTCTCAACGACACTGGGATTGGACCGAACAGATCGACTCCGCTTATTCTAGAGGGTCAACTGACTCTGACATGGTCGAGAGGCAGATTTTCCATTCAGCGACATTATCCTTGGCGTGCTTCGTCGTACATTGATAAATCAAATTGTCGGCCGAAGCAGGCCGAGTAGGCAGTAATATCGGGAATTCGCTACTGGGTTTTAGAATCGAGTGCGATAGTCGACCGCTAACTCGCGCCAAGGGTAGCGTTGAATTCCAAAAGTTTTATTGCTGATAAATGGGCTGAGACTCTGAGTAGAACTGGGTGTGGGTGAATTTTTTATTTTTAGTATTTAATTCAACTGCAACGACTCATACTGAAATGCTTGTGAGAAGATAAAAAACGAAAACCTGAATTCTGCAACTGATAAAATGTCGAAGTTTCCAAGTCCTGATGTATGCGAAACCAAATATTAGTGTTGTTATTCTCTCAACCTTTATGAAGAAATAGCCTCTGCGTTAAGTTAAACAAAATTTTGGAAGGGATTCTGCACGACGCGTCGAATGCGATATTATACGAGGATTTTTCTGGTCGGAGAGCACATTGATATAAAATAAAATAATGAGTCTCGTTGCGTATCTTACTACCTTTAGCTTGTATGTGACCAAGAACTAAAAATAAACGGGTTGGGCTTACATTCCTGCGCCCTTTTATTGCACGCCTTCGTGCTGTTTTGTACGAAAAGCCGAGAAAAGTACTTCATTTAGGTGGCCGATTTACTAAAACGTTACCCGCAGAGTTATATGAGACGTTATCTGCAAATGATTCCTCACTCAACATTTAATCATGTGTACAGAATTGTGTTTTAGTTAATTCAGGTATCCTATCGATTTCTCTGATTTTCCTAAGCGGCTGATCCAAGTTTTTGTGTTCCTTAGCTACTACAGTGCTATATGAGGTTGAACGTGCAGGCGGAATTTCTTTACAATATTCCGACGTTACCCAGCCAAAGAGGGTATTTTGTAGGGTTGGACCTGAGCGCTTGTAACGTATTCGTACTTCCCTAAGCAAGTCGAAAAACAACTCAGCGCCGATCAGCATGTCGACACGTTTAGGATTGAGGAAGTTTTGGTCTGTCAGGATGATGCCATTTGGAATGCAATCAGGAGCGATTACAATTCCTTCTGGGCGGTACCCTGAGATCGAAGATAGAATTATGAAGTTAAGTACCTCATAGATAGATTTCAGTCGAGACTCATTAGTCGTCTGGACTGCAAAGTTGCGGAATTCCCAATATCAGTCAATTTCGCCTCATGGCGATTTCGTTTTTATTTAGAATTTGACAACTCCTCCATAATAAAATTGACTTGTGACCCCGAGCCTAACAAAATTTTATCTATTAGTTTGTCTCACGCGAGTTCGCGAAAATACATAAAACAAATATATACGGAACACAAATGAAAATAAAATGCTCAACTTAGAATGAAGCACAAATATTAGTTTTTAATACCGGCATAGAAATTAAAGTGCAAATAAAATGACAAAGGTCTTTGCATTACAAAGCTCGTGCAGATAAAAATTTGTTGAACAGCTTATACAGAGGATAATAATTTCGTGTTAGTCTAATAGGAGCGTTGCAAGTTAGGTGGTCTACAAGTTCTAAAAATAGTACCCAGCACACAAATGTAATATACGATCTACTGAATAAATACACTTTTTAGATTTTTTACATTCTGAACGCTTCATTAAAATCAAACATCTAGGCAATGGCATATTAAATTGAAGCGTGCCAAATGTTTTTGTTTTAAAAATCAATCATATAATTCATTTATTTTCATAACATGAATAGTACTCAAATTTCTTATGTGGAACACACATCTAAACCGTATGGATACGCTGGTCCGAGGGAGAGGCGTCCGATGTTCTGGCACCATTTTTTCCGACGCAAGCTACGTCGTATTCGGGTCGTGGGATCTTGGTAAGCCTCTCCAACATAACGAGAATAAATCTTTAAAGTGCCTGGAAAAAATAATATTAGAGCGTAAAGTTCGTCAGTCGTCAGTCCACACTGCCCCACAATCTTAGCTGTCGCTTGATCGCAATACGATCGGGCTGTGTAATGGCAATATTCCATCCCCATCACACATTCATGTGCCAATGGATCGACGCGGGACGCGCAATACGATCCCCTATTGTCAAGGTTGTCCGTCAAAAGTTATTTCATTGTTCTTGACCTACTCCACTTCTTACTTCAGTGCACTAAAAGACTGCTGCTCTTAAGAATACCAATTCACTTAAACACAAAAAAAAAATATATATGCGCCCATTGACGTGTGGCTTCGACCCACTCCTGTGATCAAGAGTCTCATGTTTTATCGGCAGAGCTGTCCGGGTAAAGTGTATTAATTTTTGTACTATAATTCAAGTTTGGTGGCGCTGTGCATGTTTTCCAGCCGTCTGCTCGGAGACCCTCCCTTTTTAATTCCGCTAACGAAGTTAGAGGGGACGTTAGCAGCAAGCTGCCCATCTGGGAGTTCATGTTGTCTTTCAAAAGCTCGACAAACTCATCTTCAGCGATTTTACGCTTCAGTTTGTAATGCAAGTTGTGCATATCAGAAACATAATCGCTAAAAATTTCGTGCGGTCCCTTTCTGCGATCCCTTAGTTCATTGACTTTCATGAGGTCCCTCGCGGTAGTGGAAAACGCTCGTACCGTTTCCTGGGTTAATGAGTAGTAGTCGAAATCCTAATCTTCTGCCTTGTCCTCCATCAGTTGCCAATACCATTTAGTGGCCGCACCGATCAAAAGAAGATGGAACTCATGAAATACTTGTTGAGGACTGAGGACGTACAAATCTTGCAGTCGGTCTACGCGGAACGGGAAGCTCTCAACTGTCATGCCGCGTCCGCTGCCGTCGAACTTTATGTTCCATCTGTCTAGTCTGACATCTCTTGATCTCGGTCCCTGACTTGATGGGTTCCTATCGATCTCTGGATGCAATTGGTGGCTCGTCTTCCTCTCGTCTGGTCGGAATTGCCTACCTGTCCTGGCTGATTCTGGGCGAGCTCCCAAGGCTTTCTTTCAGGTGATTCTTCTAGCCTTGGCGCCCTCGCACCCCGGGGTTGGTGGTTTTCTCCGCGCGCCGTTGTGCGGGTCACTCTTCCGGTGCTGGGTTGGAACAAGACCTTTTTTTTGTTTTATACAGTTTGACCTTCTTTTAAGGCCTTCGCTATTTTTTTTTTATAGATTGTCACTTGTGCAGGATAAGGCAAGCACTCACTTTTCACTCTACGTGTGGTATAACCGGATAACGCGCCTCTGTTCCAAACACGCGGTCAGCGACATAAACGCTGAATAATTCGACAATAATAATGTAACTGATGGGTGCTGCTCTCTGCTTCGCAAGGCTCTTTTCGGTCAAGAACCGTCCGATATTTAAGCCCCAAAAGCAAAACACAACAAGTATACCTAACTAGGGGTGTCAGCCGCTTTTACACAACTGGGTTCCGCTAAACTAACATGCACTTACTTTCCTTTTCTAGTCAGCGCAAAAGTTTCAAACGAAAATGGGCTGCATCTAGACCAGGAATTTGTCCAAAACCCCCTCCCGTCAGTCGTCGGAAATCCGGTTGTTTGACCGATTATTCTCGGGCTCCACAACCGCCTTCCTATTTCTCTGGACTCGAACCAAGCAAACGACCTGACAAACTAGCCTAATACGTTGTAGGGCGTCGGCCAGAGAAACTAAAGATCGTACCCCGCCCAAATTTGGTAAGGGAAACAGTAAAGACTCGCACCAAGCAAACGACCGGACAACCGCCTAGTACGTTGCAGGGCGTCGGCTTTACGTCACCCTCATCTGTCCTGGATCCATAAACGAACAGTACAACCGCACCGCAAGTGCTAGATGCGTTACCGTAATGTTTTCGCTCCTGCTATTCTGGACTCGAACCTATCAAACGACCTGGCCAATGCCTAGTACGTCGTGGGGCGTCGGCCAGAAAGCACTTCTAAATTATATTAACGTTAGCTTCAACAAATAGTCTGTCAGCACATACTGTAGGTGTCGTATTATAAAAAGGATAACTCATCATTCTTGATTTAAGGAAGTTCCGGCAATTTGGCCATGCACAAAACAGGGAATTCTCTTTTTTATAGTTAAAATATTTCAAAGTCAGACCTCTATTCTTAGACAAAGTGCTGGTTGAGCGGCCGCTCAACACTGACAGTCACAGAAGTTGGGGACTTTAAAGTTAAATGTTTGAGATTAAAAACAATTAGGTAAGCATATAAAAAAAACTTAATTCCCCTGCTCTATAAACAGTCAAATTACTCATGGTAACTAGGGATGAAAGCTATGCCATACTCAGGTCAGATGGTGGACCCTGATAAAATTCCTTAAGGAATATGAAAATCCTCCGTTGGGCGCCAATTTTGTTACGTGGGCATATTGGTGCCTGAATCCTGAAAAGGACTTGGGCCGGGAAAGAGGCGTCTGATTTTGAGGCACCATTTTTGCCGGCGTAAGCTACGTCGTATTCGGGTCGTGGGATCTTGGTAAGCCTCTCTCCTCTCCAACATAACGAGAATAAATATTTAAAGTGCCTGGAAAAAATAATATTGTCACGGTTGTCCGTCGAAAGTTGGCATATTGTTCTTGACTTATTCCACTTCTTACATCAATAAACTTACCCCCTTTTAAATCCTGTGCGATAAGATCTCGACGCTCCGGATCCAGGGGCTTGGAAAATGTTATATTGGATATATATGTAAATATACGTGCAAGTTATATGACACATTATTTAGGGGCTCTTACCCAATTTATAAATAACTTTGAGCCGAGAGCCATTTTCTAAATAACTCTGACAGACCCGAGAGAAATCCGTTGTCAGCTATTTCTTTCAACCAGGCCTCCGAATCATTCCCACCCAGATCAATTTCACGCAGCCAATTTGGCTTTGGCGAGGATGGAAGTGTGAAACGGTGCGTTGTCAAAATGGAAGACCACTTTTTTCTTTCGCCAAATGGTGCTGCATTTTCTGCAATCGGCCCAATAATTCGGCACGGGTGACCGTTTTGCCCTTTACCAGGTAGTCGCCCTTGTGAATCCCAAAAAACGGTGGCCATCGCCTTTCCGGCCGATAGGACAGTCTTCGCGTTCTTGGGATTCGGCGGGTGAAGTCCACTACTTCGACTATTCCTTGGTCTTAGGTGTGTACCAGTGGATCCACGACGCAGAAACTCCTTCGCTTAAAAAGCGTCAAAAACTGTTCTGGTCTCCCGTCTGCGTTTGTTGTCCGGAGTGAGCAAACACGCAACCACAGCTTATGACCCACGCGGTTTTTTGACACGCCTACTGTCTCAGCTATCTCGCGTATCTTTAATCGGTGGTCTGCCAATACGAGATCGTGGTATTTTGCCACGTTATCATCCGCGGTAGAAGTTTTCGGGCACCTGGGCGTGGCTCATCAAAAACCGACGTTCGACCACGTTGAAACTGGTTAAACCAATTTTTGGCGGTCGCCATCGAAGAATAAGAGTCACCGTACACAGCATAAAAGCGCTATTTGATTTCGCTGGGCGATTACCCTTACAAAAAACCTAATCGATATTGCTCTTCCTCTATTTTTCTAAAATCCGCAGACAAGTCCGATTCCAGACGCAGTCAAAATAATACTACGAGTTCGATTCGGCTCAAATCCCGACAGTATCCGTCTTTTGCGATAGTGACACCATAGGGTGGTCAGGCTAGGTACTTATCGAACTGCCCTCCTTTATTTCTTAATGTACATTTCCAATCAATACCGTTTCCTGGTAATAAAAAATATGATTTATTTTTGATTTGGTTTCTTAAAACAATAAAAGTAAATACACATCTTTTAGTAATTCAAGAAGTTGTAAATAAATACATTTTTTCACAAATGACACATTATCGATTTTGTTGCCCATAATGTCAAATCGAAATTTATTACTACCAGCCAGCATTGATTGCTTCAGAATATGATTTGCTGTTGGATGTGTAGAATTGTGAAAACCATATTCTAAACTTCTTAATTGAAGCATCTTCTTTGGCTGAGATAGGATTCCGAATAAATATTTTATTATTCCATATATTTACATCGCGTTCAAACTGAAAATATACAAAAAAATTTCTTAAGTGTGCTAAATATTAAATATTTTCTTAACCATAAGACTTTCCCCATAAATGAAAAGTTTCATTAGTGGTCCCATCCAACGTGGTCCATAAAATTGATGTACAACTTTTTGCAACAACGGCTCAAATGGAGTAGTAAACTTAAAAATTTTGATTTTTCCAAATGTAGGAGAATGTATTTCGAGGCAAACAATTGATGGTCCGATCTTAAAATGACGAAAATATTAAACTGCTTTTAATATTTATTGCCAAGGCTTACTTTTTTGCCGCAGACGTCCATACGAAAGCAATTAAAAATTCCAAATAGTTCCAAAGTATGGTTCAGGTTAACTTCAGCCAAATGTTTTAAACTTCCAGGAGTTGAGAACCACCTTGAGAATAGAAAACATTAATAATATAATTTAATCATAAGTACCATACTACTGAGGAATTAGTAAAATGTCCGTCTGTCTGGTTATAAAATGCAATTCGTTTGAATTGTTATTTAGGGACGACAAACATTCTAAGAAGCAACCGCTAATCTCAGAAAATGGTAAAAGAGCACGTTTGGTTCCAACCGCTGTATTGAGAAAGGAATACCTTATAGTTAGCATGAGTGCATTTCGACAATTCACAACTTATATAGAAGCATGACAAATTTCCAAATCCAAATTCTATTCTGTCACTTTTTATACTTTACTTTTCCTAAAAATATGTTTTCGAAGCTTAGAGTAGTAATATAGTGGTAAAATGCTTTCGAATTTCGTTTTGTTAAGTATTTGCGCCAAGAAAAAGTATGGGCTTTGTATACTTGTAGACACGTGATGAAAAAAGATTGTATGGGACTATTTCTCAGAAGCAGCCAAATATGCATCAAAAACTAGAAATGGATGAAATGGAAATTTCACAGAGTACAATTTTGTGTTAATATGTTAATATTAATGAATATGTAATATATATGGACGTTGATGCACTTCGAACAGTACAAACAAGTGGCCCAACGACACCAAGCACATGCTTGTCACGCGCGGGGCCCTTTTATCAAAAGCAAAAAATATTCGAGTTCGCGAGGAATATACATAAAACAAATAGAGACTTGACACAAATGAAAATAAGAATGAAACAAATGAGGTAAAATATTATTTTTTAATACCGCGATAGATGTTGAAATTCAAATTAAATGATAAAGTTTATTATAGTTATTACATAGAACGCGAAAGGGCTCGTGCAGACAAAAAAAATTTGATGTACATCGTGGCAAATTTAGAGAATAATAATTTCATGTTAGTCTAACAGGAACGCAGAATCAATGTCCCCTCTTATAAGATTTTGTATAAAAATAGTACCAATCATTGTTCTACGATTTACAAGTGTAGGTTAATTAAGCAATTTTAATCTACCCTGGTAGGAAGGTAGCCTTAAATTTTGATCCCAGTTCAAGCTACGCAGCGCAAATAAGAGAAATCTTTTTGTACCGACTCAATACGGTCGATGTGCACTTGATATTGTGGAATCCAAACCGACGAACAATATTCCAAAATAGGACGGACAAGGGAGGTAATAACCAAAGTAAACAGCAAAGGTCCTAAATGACTACTCTGATACACTCCAGATGTCATGTAGTACAATTTTGAAACAACATTCTTGAATATTACCCTCTGAGTCCTACCATTCAAGTAACATGAAATCCAAGATAACAGATTACCACGAAACCCAAGCTGATCTAATTTAAACAAAAGAAGAGAGTGGTTAACGGAGAATTCGGTCCTTATGAACGCTGAGATCTCCGAAACTGCAAAAGCTAGAAATTTGGGACTTGGCATGTAGTCTCCTGAATTCCTTGCAAAGCGCAAGTTTGTTTCAGCGGCACGCCACCACACAAACGCCCACAAGTTGCCAAATAGACAAATTTTCCCATCGCTCGGACTTAATCATTCCGCACTCCCCCACGCGGATGACGTTACGTATTAAAGAGTACACCTACCCCAACTCACTGGCAAAGGCCACGCTAGCAGCTTTTGATAGCCATACATACATAGAAAACAATAACAAACAGTGAAATGATCAAAACATCGACCGCGTTGAAGCGCTGCAGGCCTTTAATAAATATGAAGAGTTGACCAGGACTAGTATTTACGAATACATTGTTTACTGGCTAAGTAAGCCGCTTTTTTTGAATACTGTGCAAGTTCTGCGACATACATTCTTAGAGCAGCCCTGCCACGCACTCTCAACGACACTGGGATTGGACCGAACAGATCGACTCCGCTTATTCTAGAGGGTCAACTGACTCTGACATGGTCGAGAGGCAGATTTTCCATTCAGCGACATTATCCTTGGCGTGCTTCGTCGTACATTGATAAATCAAATTGTCGGCCGAAGCAGGCCGAGTAGGCAGTAATATCGGGAATTCGCTACTGGGTTTTAGAATCGAGTGCGATAGTCGACCGCTAACTCGCGCCAAGGGTAGCGTTGAATTCCAAAAGTTTTATTGCTGATAAATGGGCTGAGACTCTGAGTAGAACTGGGTGTGGGTGAATTTTTTATTTTTAGTATTTAATTCAACTGCAACGACTCATACTGAAATGCTTGTGAGAAGATAAAAAACGAAAACCTGAATTCTGCAACTGATAAAATGTCGAAGTTTCCAAGTCCTGACGTATGCGAAACCAAATATTAGTGTTGTTATTCTCTCAACCTTTATGAAGAAATAGCCTCTGCGTTAAGTTAAACAAAATTTTGGAAGGGATTCTGCACGACGCGTCGAATGCGATATTATACGAGGATTTTTCTGGTCGGAGAGCACATTGATATAAAATAAAATAATGAGTCTCGTTGCGTATCTTACTACCTTTAGCTTGTATGTGACCAAGAACTAAAAATAAACGGGTTGGGCTTACATTCCTGCGCCCTTTTATTGCACGCCTTCGTGCTGTTTTGTACGAGAAGCCGAGAAAAGTACTTCATTTAGGTGGCCGATTTACTAAAACGTTACCCGCAGAGTTATATGAGACGTTATCTGCAAATGATTCCTCACTCAACATTTAATCATGTGTACAGAATTGTGTTTTAGTTAATTCAGGTATCCTATCGATTTCTCTGATTTTCCTAAGCGGCTGATCCAAGTTTTTGTGTTCCTTAGCTACTACAGTGCTATATGAGGTTGAACGTGCAGGCGGAATTTCTTTACAATATTCCGACGTTACCCAGCCAAAGAGGGTATTTTGTAGGGTTGGACCTGAGCGCTTGTAACGTATTCGTACTTCCCTAAGCAAGTCGAAAAACAACTCAGCGCCGATCAGCATGTCGACACGTTTAGGATTGAGGAAGTTTTGGTCTGTCAGGATGATGCCATTTGGAATGCAATCAGGAGCGATTACAATTCCTTCTGGGCGGTACCCTGAGATCGAAGATAGAATTATGAAGTTAAGTACCTCATAGATAGATTTCAGTCGAGACTCATTAGTCGTCTGGACTGCAAAGTTGCGGAATTCCCAATATCAGTCAATTTTGCCTCATGGCGATTTCGTTTTTATTTAGAATTTGACCACTCCTCCATAATAAAATTGACTTGTGACCCCGAGCCTAACAAAATTTTATCTATTAGTTTGTCTCACGCGAGTTCGCGAAAATACATAAAACAAATATATACGGAACACAAATGAAAATAAAATGCTCAACTTAGAATGAAGCACAAATATTAGTTTTTAATACCGGCATAGAAATTAAAGTGCAAATAAAATGACAAAGGTCTTTGCATTACAAAGCTCGTGCAGATAAAAATTTGTTGAACAGCTTATACAGAGGATAATAATTTCGTGTTAGTCTAATAGGAACGTTGCAAGTTAGGTGGTCTACAAGTTCTAAAAATAGTACCCAGCACACAAATGTAATATACGATCTACTGAATAAATACACTTTTTAGATTTTTTACATTCTGAACGCTTCATTAAAATCAAACATCTAGGCAATGGCATATTAAATTGAAGCGTGCCAAATGTTTTTGTTTTAAAAATCAATCATATAATTCATTTATTTTCATAACATGAATAGTACTCAAATTTCTTATGTGGAACACACATCTAAACCGTATGGATACGCTGGTCCGAGGGAGAGGAGTCCGATGTTCTGGCACCATTTTTTCCGGCGCAAGCTACGTCGTATTCGGGTCGTGGGATCTTGGTAAGCCTCTCCAACATAACGGGAATAAATCTTTAAAGTGCCTGGAAAAAATAATATTAGAGCGTAAAGTTCGTCAGTCGTCAGTCCACACTGCCCCACAATCTTAGCTGTCGCTTGATCGCAATACGATCGGGCTGTGTAATGGCAATATTCCATCCCCATCACACATTCATGTGCCAATGGATCGACGCGGGACGCGCAATACGATCCCCTATTGTCAAGGTTGTCCGTCAAAAGTTATTTCATTGTTCTTGACCTACTCCACTTCTTACTTCAGTGCACTAAAAGACTGCTGCTCTTAAGAATACCAATTCACTTAAACACAAAAAAAAAATATATATGCGCCCATTGACGTGTGGCTTCGACCCACTCCTGTGATCAAGAGTCTCATGTTTTATCGGCAGAGCTGTCCGGGTAAAGTGTATTAATTTTTGTACTATAATTCAAGTTTGGTGGCGCTGTGCATGTTTTCCGACAAACTCATCTTCAGCGATTTTACGCTTCAGTTTGTAATGCAAGTTGTGCATATCAGAAACATAATCGCTAAAAATTTCGTGCGGTCCCTTTCTGCGATCCCTTAGTTCATTGACTTTCATGAGGTCCCTCGCGGTAGTGGAAAACGCTCGTACCGTTTCCTGGGTTAATGAGTAGTAGTCGAAATCCTAATCTTCTGCCTTGTCCTCCATCAGTTGCCAATACCATTTAGTGGCCGCACCGATCAAAAGAAGATGGAACTCATGAAATACTTGTTGGGGACTGAGGACGTACAAATCTTGCAGTCGGTCTACGCGGAACGGGAAGCTCTCAACTGTCATGCCGCGTCCGCTGCCGTCGAACTTTATGTTCCATCTGTCTAGTCTGACATCTCTTGATCTCGGTCCCTGACTTGATGGGTTCCTATCGATCTCTGGATGCAATTGGTGGCTCGTCTTCCTCTCGTCTGGTCGGAATTGCCTACCTGTCCTGGCTGATTCTGGGCGAGCTCCCAAGGCTTTCTTTCAGGTGATTCTTCTAGCCTTGGCGCCCTCGCACTCCGGGGTTGGTGGTTTTCTCCGCGCGCCGTTGTGCGGGTCACTCTTCCGGTGCTGGGTTGGAACAAGACCTTTTTTTTGTCCCCTTTCATTTATACAGTTTGACCTTCTTTTAAGGCCTTCGCTATTTTTTTTTATAGATTGTCACTTGTGCAGGATAAGGCAAGCACTCACTTTTCACTCTACGTGTGGTATAACCGGATAACGCGCCTCTGTTCCAAACACGCGGTCAGCGACATAAACGCTGAATAATTCGACAATAATAATGTGTATATACTGATGGGTGCTGCTCTCTGCTTCGCAAGTCTCTTTTCGGTCAAGAACCGTCCGATATTTAAGCCCCAAAAACAAAACACAACAAGTATACCTAACTAGGGGTGTCAGCCGCTTTTACACAACTGGGTTCCGCTAAGCTAACATGCACTTACTTTCCTTTTCTAGTCAGCGCAAAAGTTTCAAACGAAAATGGGCTGCATCTAGACCAGGAATCTGTCCAAAACCCCCTCCCGTCAGTCGTCGGAAATCCGGTTGTTTGACCGATCATTCTCGGGCTCCACAACCGCCTTCCTATTTCTCTGGACTCGAACCAAGCAAACGACCTGACAAACTAGCCTAATACGTTGTAGGGCGTCGGCCAGAGAAACTAAAGATCGTACCCCGCCACCCTCATCTGTCCTGGATCCATAAACGAACAGTACAACCGCACCGCAAGTGCTAGATGCGTTACCGTAACGTTTTCGCTCCTGCTATTCTGGACTCGAACCTATCAAACGACCTGGCCAATGCCTAGTACGTCGTGGGGCGTCGGCCAGAAAGCACTTCTAAATTATATTAACGTTAGCTTCAACAAATAGTCTGTCCGCACATACTGTAGGTGTCGTATTATAAAAAGGATAACTTATCATTCTTGATTTAAGGAAGTTCCGGCAATTTGGCCATGCACAAAACAGGGAATTCTTCTTCTTCTTCTTTTTTTAGTTAAAATATTTCAAAGTCAGACCTCTATTCTTAGACAAAGTGCTGGTTGAGCGGCCGCTCAACACTGACAGTCACAGAAGTTGGGGACTTTAAAGTTAAATGTTTGAGATTAAAAACAATTAAGTAAGCATATAAAAAAAACTTAATTCCCCTGCTCTATAAACAGTCAAATTACTCATGGTAACTAGGGATGAAAGCTATGCCATACTCAGGTCAGATGGTGGACCCTGATAAAATTCCTTAAGGAATATGAAAATCCTCCGTTGGGCGCCAATTTTGTTACGTGGGCATATTGGTGCCTGAATCCTGAAAAAGACTTGGGCCGGGAAAGAGGCGTCTGATTTTGAGGCACCATTTTTGCCGGCGTAAGCTACGTCGTATTCGGGTCGTGGGATCTTGGTAAGCCTCTCTCCTCTCCAACATAACGAGAATAAATATTTAAAGTGCCTGTAAAAAATAATATTGTCACGGTTGTCCGTCGAAAGTTGGCATATTGTTCTTGACCTATTCCACTTCTTACATCAATAAACTTACCCCCTTTTAAATCCTGTGCGATAAGATATCGACGCTCCGGATCCAGGGGTTTGGAAAATGTTATATTGGATATATATGTAAATATACGTGCAAGTTATATGACACATTATTTAGGGGCTCTTACTCAATTTATAAACAACTTTGAGCCGAGAGCCATTTTCTAAATAACTCTGACAGACCCGAGAGAAATCCGTTGTCAGCTATTTCATTCAACCAGGCCTCCGAATCATTCCCACCCAGATCAATTTCACGCAGCCAATTTGGCTTTGGCGAGGATGGAAGTGTGAAACGGTGCGTTGTCAAAATGGAAGACCACTTTTTTCTTTCGCCAAATGGTGCTGCATTTTCTGCAATCGGCCCAATAATTCGGCACAGGTGACCGTTTTGCCCTTTACCAGGTAGTCGCCCTTGTGAATCCCAAAAAACGGTGGCCATCGCCTTTCCGGCCGATAGGACAGTCTTCGCGTTCTTGGGATTCGGCGGGTGAAGTCCACTACTTCGACTATTCCTTGGTCTTAGGTGTGTACCAGTGGATCCACGACGCAGAAACTCCTTCGCTTAAAAAGCGTCAAAAACTGTTCTGGTCTCCCGTCTGCGTTTGTTGTCCGGAGTGAGCAAACACGCAACCACAGCTTATGACCCACGCGGTTTTTTGACACGCCTACTGTCTCAGCTATCTCGCGTATCTTTAATCGGTGGTCTGCCAATACGAGATCGTGGTATTTTGCCACGTTATCATCCGCGGTAGAAGTTTTCGGGCACCTGGGCGTGGCTCATCAAAAACCGACGTTCGACGTTGTTGTTGAAACTGGTTAAACCAATTTTTGGCGGTCGCCATCGAAGAATAAGAGTCACCGTACACAGCATAAAAGCGCTATTTGATTTCGCTGGCCGGTTACCCTTACAAAAAACCTAATCGATATTGCTCTTCCTCTATTTTTCTAAAATCCGCAGACAAGTCCGATTCCAGACGCAGTCAAAATAATACTACGAGTTCGATTCGGCTCAAATCCCGACAGTATCCGTCTTTTGCGATAGTGACACCATAGGGTGGTCAGGCTAGGTACTTATCGAACTGCCCTCCTTTATTTCTTAATGTACATTTCCAATCAATACCGTTTCCTGGTAATAAAAAATATGATTTATTTTTGATTTGGTTTCTTAAAACAATAAAAGTAAATACACATCTTTTAGTAATTCAAGAAGTTGTAAATAAATACATTTTTCACAAATGACACATTATCGATTTTGTTGCCCATAATGTCAAATCGAAATTTATTACTACCAGCCAGCATTGATTGCTTCAGAATATGATTTGCTGTTGGATGTGTAGAATTGTGAAAACCATATTCTAAACTTCTTAATTGAAGCATCTTCTTTGGCTAAGATAGGATTCCGAATAAATATTTTATTATTCCATATATTTACATCGCGTTCAAACTGAAAATATACAAAAAAATTTCTTAAGTGTGCTAAATATTAAATATTTTCTTTACCATAAGACTTTCCCCATAAATGAAAAGTTTCATTAGTGGTCCCATCCAACGTGGTCCATAAAATTGATGTACAACTTTTTGCAACAACGGCTCAAATGGAGTAGTAAACTGAAAAATTTTGATTTTTCCAAATGTAGGAGAATGTATTTCGAGGCAAACAATTGATGGTCCGATCTTAAAATGACGAAAATATTAAACTGCTTTTAATATTTATTGCCAAGGCTTACTTGTTTGCCGCAGACGTCCATACGAAAGCAATTAAAAATTCCAAATAGTTCCAAAGTATGGTTCAGGTTAACTTCAGCCAAATGTTTTAAACTTCCAGGAGTTGAGAACCACCTTGAGAATAGAAAACATTAATAATATAATTTAATCATAAGTACCATACTACTGAGGAATTAGTAAAATGTCCGTCTGTCTGGTTATAAAATGCAATTCGTTTGAATTGTTATTTAGGGACGACAAACATTCTAAGAAGCAACCGCTAATCTCAGAAAATGGTAAAAGAGCACGTTTGGTTCCAACCGCTGTATTGAGAAAGGAATACCTTATAGTTAGCATGAGTGCATTTCGACAATTCACAACTTATATAGAAGCATGACAAATTTCCAAATCCAAATTCTATTCTGTCACTTTTTATACTTTACTTTTCCTAAAAATATGTTTTCGAAGCTTAGAGTAGTAATATAGTGGTAAAATGCTTTCGAATTTTGTTTTGTTAAGTATTTGCGCCAAGAAAAAGTATGGGCTTTGTATACTTGTAGACACGTGATGAAAAAAGATTGTATGGGACTATTTCTCAGAAGCAGCCAAATATGCATCTAAAACTAGAAATGGATGAAATGGAAATTTCACAGAGTACAATTTTGTGTTAATATGTTAATATTAATGAATATGTAATATATATGGACGTTGATGCACTTCGAACAGTACAAACAAGTGGCCCAACGACACCAAGCACATGCTTGTCACGCGCGGGGCCCTTTTATCAAAAGCAAAAAATATTCGAGTTCGCGAGGAATATACATAAAACAAATAGAGACTTGACACAAATGAAAATAAGAATGAAACAAATGAGGTAAAATATTATTTTTTAATACCGCGATAGATGTTGAAATTCAAATTAAATGATAAAGTTTATTATAGTTATTACAAAGAACGCGAAAGGGCTCGTGCAGACAAAAAAATTTGATGTACATCGTGGCAAATTTAGAGAATAATAATTTCATGTTAGTCTAACAGGAACGCAGAATCAATGTCCCCTCTTATAAGATTTTGTATAAAAATAGGTCATGTAGTACAATTTTGAAACAACATTCTTGAATATTACCCTCTGAGTCCTACCATTCAAGTAACATGAAATCCAAGATAACAGATTACCACGAAACCCAAGCTGATCTAATTTAAACAAAAGAAGAGAGTGGTTAACGGAGAATTCGGTCCTTATGAACGCTGAGATCTCCGAAACTGCAAAAGCTAGAAATTTGGGACTTGGCATGTAGTCTCCTGAATTCCTTGCAAAGCGCAAGTTTGTTTCAGCGGCACGCCACCACACAAACGCCCACAAGTTGCCAAATAGACAAATTTTCCCATCGCTCGGACTTAATCATTCCGCACTCCCCCACGCGGATGACGTTACGTATTAAAGAGTACACCTACCCCAACTCACTGGCAAAGGCCACGCTAGCAGCTTTTGATAGCCATACATACATAGAAAACAATAACAAACAGTGAAATGATCAAAACATCGACCGCGTTGAAGCGCTGCAGGCCTTTAATAAATATGAAGAGTTGACCAGGACTAGTATTTACGAATACATTGTTTACTGGCTAAGTAAGCCGCTTTTTTTGAATACTGTGCAAGTTCTGCGACATACATTCTTAGAGCAGCCCTGCCACGCACTCTCAACGACACTGGGATTGGACCGAACAGATCGACTCCGCTTATTCTAGAGGGTCAACTGACTCTGACATGGTCGAGAGGCAGATTTTCCATTCAGCGACATTATCCTTGGCGTGCTTCGTCGTACATTGATAAATCAAATTGTCGGCCGAAGCAGGCCGAGTAGGCAGTAATATCGGGAATTCGCTACTGGGTTTTAGAATCGAGTGCGATAGTCGACCGCTAACTCGCGCCAAGGGTAGCGTTGAATTCCAAAAGTTTTATTGCTGATAAATGGGCTGAGACTCTGAGTAGAACTGGGTGTGGGTGAATTTTTTATTTTTAGTATTTAATTCAACTGCAACGACTCATACTGAAATGCTTGTGAGAAGATAAAAAACGAAAACCTGAATTCTGCAACTGATAAAATGTCGAAGTTTCCAAGTCCTGACGTATGCGAAACCAAATATTAGTGTTGTTATTCTCTCAACCTTTATGAAGAAATAGCCTCTGCGTTAAGTTAAACATAATTTTGGAAGGGATTCTGCACGACGCGTCGAATGCGATATTATACGAGGATTTTTCTGGTCGGAGAGCACATTGATATAAAATAAAATAATGAGTCTCGTTGCGTATCTTACTACCTTTAGCTTGTATGTGACCAAGAACTAAAAATAAACGGGTTGGGCTTACATTCCTGCGCCCTTTTATTGCACGCCTTCGTGCTGTTTTGTACGAAAAGCCGAGAAAAGTACTTCATTTAGGTGGCCGATTTACTAAAACGTTACCCGCAGAGTTATATGAGACGTTATCTGCAAATGATTCCTCACTCAACATTTAATCATGTGTACAGAATTGTGTTTTAGTTAATTCAGGTATCCTATCGATTTCTCTGATTTTCCTAAGCGGCTGATCCAAGTTTTTGTGTTCCTTAGCTACTACAGTGCTATATGAGGTTGAACGTGCAGGCGGAATTTCTTTACAATATTCCGACGTTACCCAGCCAAAGAGGGTATTTTGTAGGGTTGGACCTGAGCGCTTGTAACGTATTCGTACTTCCCTAAGCAAGTCGAAAAACAACTCAGCGCCGATCAGCATGTCGACACGTTTAGGATTGAGGAAGTTTTGGTCTGTCAGGATGATGCCATTTGGAATGCAATCAGGAGCGATTACAATTCCTTCTGGGCGGTACCCTGAGATCGAAGATAGAATTATGAAGTTAAGTACCTCATAGATAGATTTCAGTCGAGACTCATTAGTCGTCTGGACTGCAAAGTTGCGGAATTCCCAATATCAGTCAATTTCGCCTCATGGCGATTTCGTTTTTATTTAGAATTTGACAACTCCTCCATAATAAAATTGACTTGTGACCCCGAGCCTAACAAAATTTTATCTATTAGTTTGTCTCACGCGAGTTCGCGAAAATACATAAAAAAAATATATACGGAACACAAATGAAAATAAAATGCTCAACTTAGAATGAAGCACAAATATTAGTTTTTAATACCGGCATAGAAATTAAAGTGCAAATAAAATGACAAAGGTCTTTGCATTACAAAGCTCGTGCAGATAAAAATTTGTTGAACAGCTTATACAGAGGATAATAATTTCGTGTTAGTCTAATAGGAACGTTGCAAGTTAGGTGGTCTACAAGTTCTAAAAATAGTACCCAGCACACAAATGTAATATACGATCTACTGAATAAATACACTTTTTAGATTTTTTACATTCTGAACGCTTCATTAAAATCAAACATCTAGGCAATGGCATATTAAATTGAAGCGTGCCAAATGTTTTTGTTTTAAAAATCAATCATATAATTCATTTATTTTCATAACATGAATAGTACTCAAATTTCTTATGTGGAACACACATCTAAACCGTATGGATACGCTGGTCCGAGGGAGAGGAGTCCGATGTTCTGGCACCATTTTTTCCGGCGCAAGCTACGTCGTATTCGGGTCGTGGGATCTTGGTAAGCCTCTCCAACATAACGGGAATAAATCTTTAAAGTGCCTGGAAAAAATAATATTAGAGCGTAAAGTTCGTCAGTCGTCAGTCCACACTGCCCCACAATCTTAGCTGTCGCTTGATCGCAATACGATCGGGCTGTGTAATGGCAATATTCCATCCCCATCACACATTCATGTGCCAATGGATCGACGCGGGACGCGCAATACGATCCCCTATTGTCAAGGTTGTCCGTCAAAAGTTATTTCATTGTTCTTGACCTACTCCACTTCTTACTTCAGTGCACTAAAAGACTGCTGCTCTTAAGAATACCAATTCACTTAAACACAAAAAAAAAATATATATGCGCCCATTGACGTGTGGCTTCGACCCACTCCTGTGATCAAGAGTCTCATGTTTTATCGGCAGAGCTGTCCGGGTAAAGTGTATTAATTTTTGTACTATAATTCAAGTTTGGTGGCGCTGTGCATGTTTTCCAGCCGTCTGCTCGGAGACCCTCCCTTTTTAATTCCGCTAACGAAGTTAGAGGGGACGTTAGCAGCAAGCTGCCCATCTGGGAGTTCATGTTGTCTTTCAAAAGCTCGACAAACTCATCTTCAGCGATTTTACGCTTCAGTTTGTAATGCAAGTTGTGCATATCAGAAACATAATCGCTAAAAATTTCGTGCGGTCCCTTTCTGCGATCCCTTAGTTCATTGACTTTCATGAGGTCCCTCGCGGTAGTGGAAAACGCTCGTACCGTTTCCTGGGTTAATGAGTAGTAGTCGAAATCCTAATCTTCTGCCTTGTCCTCCATCAGTTGCCAATACCATTTAGTGGCCGCACCGATCAAAAGAAGATGGAACTCATGAAATACTTGTTGAGGACTGAGGACGTACAAATCTTGCAGTCGGTCTACGCGGAACGGGAAGCTCTCAACTGTCATGCCGCGTCCGCTGCCGTCGAACTTTATGTTCCATCTGTCTAGTCTGACATCTCTTGATCTCGGTCCCTGACTTGATGGGTTCCTATCGATCTCTGGATGCAATTGGTGGCTCGTCTTCCTCTCGTCTGGTCGGAATTGCCTACCTGTCCTGGCTGATTCTGGGCGAGCTCCCAAGGCTTTCTTTCAGGTGATTCTTCTAGCCTTGGCGCCCTCGCACCCCGGGGTTGGTGGTTTTCTCCGCGCGCCGTTGTGCGGGTCACTCTTCCGGTGCTGGGTTGGAACAAGACCTTTTTTTTGTTTTATACAGTTTGACCTTCTTTTAAGGCCTTCGCTATTTTTTTTTTATAGATTGTCACTTGTGCAGGATAAGGCAAGCACTCACTTTTCACTCTACGTGTGGTATAACCGGATAACGCGCCTCTGTTCCAAACACGCGGTCAGCGACATAAACGCTGAATAATTCGACAATAATAATGTAACTGATGGGTGCTGCTCTCTGCTTCGCAAGGCTCTTTTCGGTCAAGAACCGTCCGATATTTAAGCCCCAAAAGCAAAACACAACAAGTATACCTAACTAGGGGTGTCAGCCGCTTTTACACAACTGGGTTCCGCTAAACTAACATGCACTTACTTTCCTTTTCTAGTCAGCGCAAAAGTTTCAAACAAAAATGGGCTGCATCTAGACCAGGAATTTGTCCAAAACCCCCTCCCGTCAGTCGTCGGAAATCCGGTTGTTTGACCGATTATTCTCGGGCTCCACAACCGCCTTCCTATTTCTCTGGACTCGAACCAAGCAAACGACCTGACAAACTAGCCTAATACGTTGTAGGGCGTCGGCCAGAGAAACTAAAGATCGTACCCCGCCCAAATTTGGTAAGGGAAACAGTAAAGACTCGCACCAAGCAAACGACCGGACAACCGCCTAGTACGTTGCAGGGCGTCGGCTTTACGTCACCCTCATCTGTCCTGGATCCATAAACGAACAGTACAACCGCACCGCAAGTGCTAGATGCGTTACCGTAACGTTTTCGCTCCTGCTATTCTGGACTCGAACCTATCAAACGACCTGGCCAATGCCTAGTACGTCGTGGGGCGTCGGCCAGAAAGCACTTCTAAATTATATTAACGTTAGCTTCAACAAATAGTCTGTCTGCACATACTGTAGGTGTCGTATTATAAAAAGGATAACTCATCATTCTTGATTTAAGGAAGTTCCGGCAATTTGGCCATGCACAAAACAGGGAATTCTTCTTCTTCTTCTTTTTTTAGTTAAAATATTTCAAAGTCAGACCTCTATTCTTAGACAAAGTGCTGGTTGAGCGGCCGCTCAACACTGACAGTCACAGAAGTTGGGGACTTTAAAGTTAAATGTTTGAGATTAAAAACAATTAGGTAAGCATATAAAAAAACTTAATTCCCCTGCTCTATAAACAGTCAAATTACTCATGGTAACTAGGGATGAAAGCTATGCCATACTCAGGTCAGATGGTGGACCCTGATAAAATTCCTTAAGGAATATGAAAATCCTCCGTTGGGCGCCAATTTTGTTACGTGGGCATATTAGTGCCTGAATCCTGAAAAGGACTTGGGCCGGGAAAGAGGCGTCTGATTTTGAGGCACCATTTTTGCCGGCGTAAGCTACGTCGTATTCGGGTCGTGGGATCTTGGTAAGCCTCTCTCCTCTCCAACATAACGAGAATAAATATTTAAAGTGCCTGGAAAAAATAATATTGTCACGGTTGTCCGTCGAAAGTTGGCATATTGTTCTTGACCTATTCCACTTCTTACATCAATAAACTTACCCCCTTTTAAATCCTGTGCGATAAGATATCGACGCTCCGGATCCAGGGGTTTGGAAAATGTTATATTGGATATATATGTAAATATACGTGCAAGTTATATGACACATTATTTAGGGGCTCTTACCCAATTTATAAACAACTTTGAGCCGAGAGCCATTTTCTAAATAACTCTGACAGACCCGAAAGAAATCCGTTGTCAGCTATTTCTTTCAACCAGGCCTCCGAATCATTCCCACTCAGATCAATTTCACGCAGCCCAAATCAAACGGAGGCTGTAAAAATCCAGTCCGCTAACGTAAACAAAAGATCCCCAAAACGAGCCCCGAGTCCGTTAACGTAAACAAAAAGATCCCCAAAGCGGTCCCTAAGCCCCGCTAATGTAAACACCAATTTCCGGTCAAGATTGGACTTCAAATTTAATTGGCAAATTGCATCATCCTATTTTCCGACTCTCTTGAGCCATTCTTTTTATCAATTTTTGGGGATATATTCTCTTAAGCCGAGGTTGGATTATTGATCATTGAACTAGAGATCAGTAGTCCGTTTTTGAGATCCGAATCGAGCAGAAGTGCTCATCGAGTAAAAGTAAACGAGCAGTGAATTAACTAAGTTTGACCTATTGAAAAATTGTATTAGAGATTAGGTGATTAATAAATAAAAATAATTTTTTTAATTAAATCACGAGTGAGAAACTTAATTGGCGCCCAACGAGGGGCAGTGCGATTAAAAAATTCTAAAAAAGCAAAGCTTTAAAATAAAAACAAAAAAGTTTTAAAGTGAAAAAAGGAATTTAGCGCGGCCAAAAAACCCGATACAACCGACGAAATGATCAAAAAACTAAGGTGGAAAATAATTAATGAAATAATTCCCTTGAAATCTCAAATTACAAAATAGTGATCGTAACATAAATTCACTGTTCGGACAATATAAAAATCAACAAGCGACAAAAAGTTTTTCATCAAAAAATTAAACATTGTGAAAAACAATTTTAAAAAATCTTCAAAATCAACAACAAAGACATTCTAAAGAAACAGGCTGAAGGGCAATCCCTCGCCAAATATTGGAAAAGAAGGAAGACCCAATTTAAAAACAGAATTAAAGAAGGAAGACCCCAATCAGGATCATCATTCAGGATAAGGACGACCACCACAGGAAAAATAACAACGAGAAGAAAAAAAAAATAAGGACGATTCGTGGGCGATACTATTTTTTTAATATTATTATCATGCATTTTTTATTATTATTACTTTATAACAAATTTGTAAGAAAGGAAATATAAATATACAAAGTGGAAGAGTAAATTTCAAATTGAATGAGATCATCAAATCTGTTAGGGAATATAAAGGTGAAGAGGACAAATATGTAAGCTTTAGAGAATCGGCAGAAGTAGCCATGAGGCAATATGCCTGAGGGAGTGAAAGATTTTATTCTGCCTTATCTATATTACGAAACAAAATAACAGGAATGGCAAACGCCGCCTTAACCCTGTATTAAATTTCGATGACATAATGGCCAGACTTGACTTCGTCTTTAGCGACAAACGACCAATTTACATTATTGAACAGGAATTAAGTGTATTGAGTCAGGGAAAATGATCCATAATGGATTATTATGGTACAGTTAATAGAAAATTAACTCTGCTAATTAATAAAACTATTATGACCTACGGTAGAAACAAACCTATAACAGCGGAAATGAATGAGAAACATAGGAAGACAGCTCTTAGAGTTTTCATTACCGGCCTCAACGGCCAAATTTTAGATACTATTTTCTCAATGAATCCACCTGACCTACCAAATGCAATGGTCATAGTTCAGGAATTGGCAAGCAACAACATGAGGGCTAATTTCGCAAATAGTTTCTCTACTACTCAGAGAAGACATAGCGAGCCAAACTCTAATGGACAAACACATTTCAACCACAAGACAAGGCAGCAAAACAATAGTTACAGCAAGGCCAAGCCCAAAATAAAAGGGTACCAACTGGAACTGTTCACCAACCGGCTAACAAGACGATGAGATTAAATAACATTGAGGAGAACCATTTTTTAGACAAAAGTCAGGAGTAGGCTTACCCTACTTAATTGAAATGATCCAAAAATAAATAAAAAATTAAAAATATTAATTGACACTGGGGCAACCTCGTGTTATATAAGAACAGGAATTTATAAAAATAAGAACGATCTTCCGTTTTACAAAAGAGTATCCACAGTGAATGGATATTCAATAATTAAATTTTATCATATGATAACTATTTTTGATACGCGATATACTTTTTATGAAATAGATGGGCTAGACTCAGAATTAATAATAATATATATTTTTAATAAACACCGTAAATAATAGGGCCATTTACAGCAAACAATACCCTTATGCTCAATCAGCTTCAGATTTCGTAAATTCTGAATTAAATGGAATGTTAAATGAAGAAAATATAAGGCCAAGTAGGAGTCCTCATAATTCACCAGTACTCGTAGTACCAAAAAAGGGTTTCAATAAAGACGGAACTCCAAAACTTAGACTCGTAATTGATTATATAAAACTTAATGAAAATACAATAGCAGATAGATATCCAATGCAGGATCAGTGATTTTGTCAAATCTTGGAAAAGCCAAATACTTTTCAACAATTGCCTTGGAATCTGGATTTCATTAGATTCTCATGAATGAACCAGAAATTCAGAAAACCTCATTTTCAATAAACAACGGGAAATACGAATTCCTAAGAATGCCTTTCGGTTTGACCAACGCTCCAAGAATATTCCAACGAGCGATAGATGATATTTTAAGAGAACAAGTGGGTAAAACATGTTACTTTGATGACATAATTATATTTTCAAAAACAATTGAACAACATTACAAAGATTTAATTCTCATTATTAAAATTTTGCTGAACGCAAACATGAAAATTTCAATTGAAAAATCAAAGTTCTTTAAATTAGAAACCAATTTTCTCGGTTACGTTGTTTCCCACAATGTAATAAAAACCGATCCCGAAAAAATGTATACTATCGTAAAATATCCGATACCTAAAAATATTCGCGAGCTTAGAAGCTGCCTAGGCCTTACAGGATATTACAGAAAATTTGTGCAAAATTACGCAAAGATAGCTAAACCTCTAACAAAATATTTAGAAGGCCAAAACGGCAAAGTATCAAAAATGGCATCACGTAAAACTTTAATACAGTTTGATGATTCACCTGTAAGAGCTTTTGATGAGCTCAAAGAACATATGATTGCACAAGTAGAACTAGTACAACCAGACTATAATAAAAAATGTACTCTTACAACGGACGCATCTGACTTAGCAATTGGTGCTGTTCTTTCTCAGGAAGGAAAACCAATTACATTTATTTCAAAAACTCTGACAATAACCGAACAATTATACGCAATAAAAAGGAACTTTTAGCTATTGTATGGGCTTTTAAAAATCTTCGAAATTACTTATATGGGGTTAACAACATCGAGATCATCAACCTCTTTCATTTCCATTTCTCAAAAAAATCCAAATATTGAAATGAAAAGGTTGTATTCCTTTATTGAAAGCTATTCACCCAAAATTATTTACAAGCCAGTAGCAACAAATATTGTTGCGGACGCTTTATCAAGGATTCAAATAAATAACTTAACTTAACCAATATAACAATTGGAGTTCACTGTACTCTAGAAGATTTTTACAGAATTCAAAAACCACTTAAGGACAATTTTATAAATAGATTTTTATACACTAAGACATTTGTCCAGGATGTCGAGAACGCTGAAGACAGATCTCTTATTATCACAGAAACTCATTGTAGAGCTCATAGAGGGCTTGATGAAAATTATAAACAAATAACTAGACTCTATTATTGGCCAAATTTATACAAAAAGCTTAAGGAGTTTATAAAGAATTGCACTATCTGCAATCAAAACAAATACAACAGACACCCAGTACAGATTCCTATCGGTCAAGCACCAATCCCAGAAAGAGAAGGTGAGAATTTGCATCTTGACATATTTTACGTCCAAAATATTATATTCATTACTTGTATGGATTCGTATTTGAAATACTTAGTGGTAAAAGAAATCCCTAATAAACTAAATATAGAAAATAAAGTTTCAGAAGTTTTACAACAATTTCCATTAGCCAAATCTTTGATGATAGATAACGAACCAAGTCTTTCTTCATCCCAATTTAAATCTTTTGCACAAAGAAATGAGATATCTTTATTCTTTGCAAATCCTCGACATAGTACGTCTAACGGACAAATAGAAAGGGCACATTAAAGATGAGCTTAATTTAATAGATTATACCGAAATTATAATTAGAGCAGCACAAAAATACAATTTAACAATTCATTCAATAACCAATCATCAAACTTTTGATATATTATTTAATAAAATCAAACACGACTATAATCCTAAATTATTGCAGCAAGCCCAAGAGAAAATGTTGCATTTTCACAATAAAGATAGACCAAATACAAAAAGAAACACGGGGAAAGGAACAAGCTTAATTCTAGATATAAAAAACAAATAGTTAATGAAAATCTCCCAAATAAAGTTATTATAAATAACAGAAACCGTACGGTTCATAAAGATAATATTAAATAACTTGTTTCAAATTACAGAAAGGGATTTCAATAATGTACCCATTATTACTGGTAGCTACAACCAAATCCGAAATTATGGATTACACGAACCATGATTTCCTTCTTTACAAGGATACCAAATATGTTCTTATTTATGAATCACACGCAGATTTATTTCATATAACTAATATAAGTCTTTATAGAGAAATAATTAATCTTGAAACAGAATTTCTAAAGGGTCAAGACAACAAGAATTTTCTTTGGGAAATATCCCACGATTTAAAAATTATCAAAATACTTATCTCTCAAATTATACCCAGTAGATCAAAAAGAGGCATTAATGAAATAGGCACCATTTGGAAATGGATAGCGGGAACACCAGATCATGATGATTTCATAACAGTCCAAAATAAAATCGATGATTTAATACAAAATAATAACGATCAATTCGTTATTAATTCTAAAATATTTAAAGAGATAAAATCTTTGTCTGAACAATTCAAAACAGCCTTTAAAGATCAAGAAATTCCACTTGGAAAATATCGTCTGCGCTTGCTTACTTACGATCTTATGAATTTAAGGGACACAATTACACTTGCCAAAATTTATGTATTTAATACTCAAATTCTAAAAAATGATGATATACTAGAAATTTATAAGCATGAAGATAGACCTGTAGTTATAACAGACCTTTTAGATATATCTGAATTTAAAATCGCTTTGCATCAAGATCTTATTATAATTTACATAAAATACCCTATTATTACCGATCGTTGTGACGTTTACAATTCAAGATCCATTTCACATACTGATGAAAAATTATTAATTGATAATCACGTCGCAAAATGTAGAAATAAGTACTATGTAATGTCTAATTTTAAGAAAGAAATATTTAATAATTATTGAACACTTAACCCAAAAGGCTCTTGTTTCACTAGATTACTAAATGGAGAAAAATCCTTTTGTATCAAAATCCGAGAAAAAAATAAAAATGAAGATGTAATCCAAGAGCCATTTTTGTAAATGGAGAAAATACAGTTAATGACACTCATTTAAATGGGTCATATTTTATAACTTTTAATGGCAGCACTAAAATTAATAATATTTCCTACACCAATGTAGACAATAAGATATTGGAATACATCACAGCTCGAAAATATACAGATTTTAAAGTATCCGAATATATTATATCTAATGATTCGGAACTCACATTCGATAATATTAACATACTAAATCCATTTATTCAAATTAAACAAACTCAAATACCAGGTACGTTAATATTAATCATATTCACATTTACATATTTAACTATTATGATTATAATCAAATTCAGAAAATTTTTAATATTCAAACCATGGCAAGTTCATATAGAAATTGAACCAGAAAATAATATTTCCGATAATGAAATAAATAATATACCCGACAATAAAAATACCCTAGAAGAAAATATCATTGTCGAATTAACCCAACAATTACATTCAATATACCCATCAGTTCCAATGAATCGGGACGATTCAATTTAGAATGGGGGGCGATATATGACACATTAATTAGGGGCTCTTACACAATTTATAAACAACTTTGGGCCGAGAGCCAATTTCCAAATAACTCTGACAGACCCGAGATAAATCGGTGGTCAGCTATTTCTTTCAATCAGGCCTCCGAATCATTCCCACCCAGATCAATTTCACGCAGCCCAAATCAAACGGAGGCTGTAAAAATCCAGTCCGCTAACGTAAACAAAAGATCCCCAAAGTGAGCCCCGAGTCCGTTAACGTGAACAAAAAGATCTCCAAAGCGGTCCCTAAAACTCCGCTAATGTAAACACAAATTTCCGGCCAAGATTGGACTTCAAATTTAATTGGCAAATTGCATCATCCTATTTTCCGACTCTCTTGAGCCATTCTCTTTATCAATTTTTGGGGATATATTCTCTTAAGCCGAGGCTGGATTATTGATCATTGAACTAGAGATCAGTAGTCTGTTTTTGAGATCCGAATCGAGCAGAAGTGCTCATCGAGTAAAAGTAAAAAAAAATTAACTAAGTTCGACCTATTGAAAAATTGTATTAGAGATTAAGTGATTAATAAATAAAAATAAATTTTTTTTATTAAATCACGAGTGGGAAACTTAATTTGCACTAAAAGACTGCTGCTCATAAGAATACCAATTCACTTAAACACAAAAAAATATATATATGCCTAAGGCACGCGACGTCCGTAACGCTGGTAATGAGACTCGCTTTCGCTAAATGTTTATCAGGGTCAAAACTACCGATTCACTTGATTTAAATGTATTTCAATGAATTTTTGAATGCTTCCCATGTTTTTGATTTTCACTTGTGTTTTGGTTGTATTATATGCGGCTATTTGCCTTTGGTTATGCATAAGTTCACTTTAGCTTAGATTCAATGGACACATTTACATTGCACCACCACTTTTTCGAAGTATGCTGTCGGTCACTAAGCCCCTGATCGTATGAGGATTTCGAGTACTGCGGCTACAAGCATCCCAGTACGTCGAATGTCGTCCTTGCGGTTGATATTCCCTCCTTCGTTGATTATAATGGCGGCGATGGTCCGACACATGAAAATCTTTTGAGCTATAGGGGTCCTCCTTAAGGTCTGCTGGACCCTGGTGGCTGATCCTGGATGAGAGGACTCCGGGGACGACTGCCCTGGAAAGGTCTCCTTTCCTTGGATCTGGCGGCTTCCGTCAGCAAGACACCAGAATGGATTCACTCCCATTTTCTAGTTGTTTAAGGTCTTTTATACCCTAGTAGACATCAAGTAGATTTTGCATTGTATAAACCTGTTTAATGACGAACAGCCAATTTCCTCGATATTTACGAGCTGACAACTCCCATAAATCTTCTGTACAAATCAAATAACTGATTTTCCGTTTGTAATTGACCTTAGATACTTTCGAGTTTGCGGGAAACTGTATTCTGTTGTGAGGTAGACTGGATAACCAAATTCCAGTATTTCTAGATTCTATATTCTGTACAACGCAGTGAAGGAGACGTTTCCGACCCCATAAGGAGTTAAGGAGTAAGGAGTAATCATAAGTCGATACAGATCTTGGGTGATTATTGGATCACCCTAGTGTTTAGTTGCAAAATCAGCATAAACATCTTTAGGAGCCGTGCCTGGTTCTTATTGGTGCACTGTATGGTAAGTTATGTTGATTTTGCTAGTGTCAGCACTTTGCTACTCGAGCGGTCGGCTTGCCGGCCGCGCATAGCTTACGTAAAGTCATATATGTTTTCAGTTTTACTTTGACATTCAATAAAGAGCATTGGCTTGAATATCAAACGCCGGCATTGGCCGTCAACATTTACTTTATTAATTGAAAATGGTTATCGAGCTTTAAGAGCCGTAAGCCCGACATAGTCTTCATAAGAAGAGAGAAGAGAGCCAGTGCCAACCGCCCGGCTCATCCATAAAAGCAACCAGCCACGGTGGCAATTAGATCGCAACTCCTCACCCTCACGGACAGCGGCGAGGGACAGCGCGCGGCTCCAAAATTAAAACATAATTGGCGCCCAACTTTATTACCAAATCCACGACACAAAAATATGTAAGTGGGCTGATCCAAATTAATACAGTCAAACTTCAAATACACATTTAGGGTAAAAATAAATAAGAATCCCTACAAATTATTCACACAAATGTCCCTAAACAACATTTTCTTTCGGACGCCAAGCACCCGGTTATTAATATAAAATTATAATATACAAAGGCCATCCGCTACCGTTGCCTATGAATTATTCGAGGCAGTTTCGCGCATTACCAAGCCGTTACTAATATTAGAAATAAAATTAAGGGACCAGCGCGCGCGATGTTAGTTTCCTATAATACAGTGCTTAATTTTCAGGGCGACCAAACACTTATGCAGTACTACGATAAGGTTGAACGGGTCAATTTTCGTTACAAACAAAATTGTCATGACACATGACTACCAAAGGGCTTCATTACTCATTCAATTCCGGTCTAAAAAAATCACTAAGGGCTGTTGTATTTCCAGCACAGCCAAAAGACCTGCCCGCAGCACTGGCATTAGCCAGAGAGGCAGAGGCCAGTATCGAACAAAGTATGTTCGATGGCACATACGCCATTTTTTCCAAAATGGCCAAGCAAGTATCAAAACAACTATCCATTGCGTAAACAGGACAACTGGGTAGATCAGGGTAAACAAAATCACCTGAACCTATGGATATTGATCCATCATCTTCTCAATTCCGACATCCTAAGGGTTTTAAACAGGGAAACAACACTCAATACCAAAATTTGCAGGGCCCAAAAAGACCAAACTCTTCGGAGAGAATGACTGGCCAAAGGCGCCAGAGGGCTAACCACGTTGAGCCAACTGCAAACGCGGAAGAAACTCAAGATTATGAAAACGCGGCCACAGCCGCACTAAATGCAATTGATAATGACAGTGACTCATTTACGGTAACGACAATTTTTTAGAGGAAGGTCTCGCTTGCCATTCATTGAGCGAAGGCTGGCGGGGAGAACTATAAAAATCCTCATAGACACTGGAGCGTCAAAGAATCACTAGGAGTTCCATTCATGGCTCCAGTAATATAAAAGAAAAATGCTTTATGCTCATACTCGGCCTAAAGGCTCAATTTTTTTTATTCGATACTATAAACACTTTTGATTTCGATATGCTGACGCAGGCCGGAGCGGCATTAGATTTACATAAAAGCGTAATCAGGTATGGAAGAATATCTGAAAAGCTCAAATACCACGAATGCTATGCTAATGCTAATGCTAATGTGAACTTCACAAATATCGATGACTTAATAGTCCCAAATTCAGCGAAGCTGCATTTAAAAAAAATTATCTTTAAGAGGAAACAAGTGTGTTCGCACTCTAACGAGGCGCTCCCTTTTAACACCTCGATCATTGGCACAATTCGTACGGAGACTAGCGAACCCGTATATTAGAAGCTATATCCTTACCACATGGGGGCAGCAGATTTCGTTAACACAGAAATCGAACAGCTGTTAAAGGATGGCATTATCCGGACTTCTAGGTCGCCATTTAACAGCTTAGCATGTGCTGTTGGCAAAAAGGGATATGATGCAGAGGCAACAAGAAAAAACGGCTGCTGATCGATATCACGAAACTGAAGGAACGAACTATTGCCGGTGTTTACCCTATGCCAAGTATTTCTATGATTCTAGCGAACCTAGGAAAGGCAAAATTTTTTCCTACCCTAGACTTAAAATCGGGGTACCACCAGATTTATCTGGCTGAAAAAGTCCGTGAAAAATCTGTTTTTTCTATAAACGGAGGAAAGTATGCATTTTGCCGTGATTATATATTTGGACTGAAATATGCGGGAAGCATCTTTCAAAGGGCGATCGATGACCTACTACGTGAGCAGATCGGAAAATTTTTTTACGTCTATGTAGACGACGTGATAATTTTCTCAGAAAACGCTGCCGACCACGTTATACACATTGTCACAGTCCTTAAATGTCTGTGCGAAGCCAACATGAGAGTGACACCAGAGAAAACCAAATTCTTCAAAGAAAGTGTGAAATTTTTAGGTTTTATTGTTACATCAAACGGAGCCAAAACGGACCCGGAAATATTAAAAAAAAGTTAAGGAAAATTCAGGAGTACATCGAACCAAAAAATTTGTTCAGCCTCTGGTATTTTTTAGGGTTGGCCAGTTACTACAGAAGTTTTGTCAAGGACTTCGGTACCATAGTCAGACCACTTACCTTCATACTAAAGGGAGAGAATGGAAAGGTTAATAAACACATGTCGAAAAAGGCGTTCGAGCGCCGAAGCGAAAATTCAGGAGTACACCGAACCAAAAAATTTGTTCAGCCTCTGGTCTTTTTTAGGGTTGGCCAGTTACTACAGAAGTTTTGTCAAGGACTTCGGTACCATAGTCAGACCACTTCATACTTAAGGGAGAGAATGGAAAGGTTAATAAACACATGTCGAAAAAACGTTCGAGCGCCTGCTAGGCATTTTGTCATCAGAAGATGTGATACTAACGTATCGATATTTCAAACTTCCTTTCGATTTGACCACCGATGGCTCAGCAAGCGGTATCGGTGCGGTGCTGTCCCCAAAAAGCAGGTCAATCGCAATGATATCTCGTACGTTGAAAGACTGTGAGCTCAATTACGAAAGACAATTATTGGCTATAGGAAAACTACAAAACTACCTATAGGGCACAAAAGAGATCATGATTTTTACGGACCATCAACCTTTTACTTTCGCTGTATCTGAGCGAAATACAAATGCCAAAATTAAACGATGGAAAGCATTCATCGAAAAACATAACGCCAAGGTATGCTACAAGCCCGGAAAAGAAAATTATGTGGCCGTTGCTGTGTTACGACAAAACATACGAAATGTGTTCAAAAAGTAAGGTGACTTTTCAAATTTCGTGGGCAACATATTTTCGATTATCGATTTTTTTGTTTTGTTATGTTGGTACACTCTTCCCTAACATCTGTACCAAGTTTCAATTGAATCCGCTTTTTTGTTTAGTTGTGAGAGGCGTAAAGGTAACAAGTTGTTTTGCGTGCTCAGCGATTTTTTGCTATCGAAAAATATGGATCAAAGGATTTGCATCAAATTTTGTGTAAAAAATAAAATTAAGTGCTCCGAAACACTTGAAATGTTGACAGTGGCATACGGTGAAACTGTTTTGAGTAAAAAAAATGTATACAAGCGGTACAAACTCTTCCAAGATGACCGGCAAGATGCCAATGACGAGCCTCGCTCTGGACGCCCAAGCACGTCAACAACTGATGAAAGCGTTCAAGCAGTGAAGAAAATTGTTTTGGAAAATCGTCGAATCACTATCAGAGAAGTGGCTGAAGATGTCGGTATATCGCTTGGCTCGTTCCATGAAATTTTTTCAAACGTTTTGGGCATGAGTCGTGTGTCAGCGAAGTTTGTTCCAAAATTGCTGAATTTTGACCAAAAGAACAGTCGCATGAGCATCGCTCAAGAGCTGTTGGATGACGTCAACGACGACCCAGATTTACTCAAAAGGGTCATAACTGGTGATGAATCATGAGTATATGGTTATGATATCGAAACCAAAGCCCAATCGTCACAATGGAAGAGCCCAGGTGAGCCAAGACCGAAAAAAGCACGCCAAGTTCGATCAAATGTCAAAGCTTTGATCACTGTATTCTTCGATTACCATGGCGTGGTGCATCAGGAGTTTTTACTATATGGTCGTACGGTCAATAAACAGTATTATCTGGAAGTTATGCGCCGTTTGCGAGAAGCAATACGAAAGAAACGTCCAGAATTGAAAATGAATTGGAAAAACAATTCATGGCTTTTGCATCACGATAATGCCCCTGCTTACTCATCTTTGCTTGTGAGAGATTTTTTGGCCAAAAACAACACCACAATAATGCCTCAAGCACCATATTCACCGGATTTGGCCCTATGTGACTTTTTCTTGTTCCCAAAACTAAAGAGGCCTATGAAAGGACGGAGATTTGCAACGATTGAAGAGATAAAGACTGCATCGCTGGAAGAGCTCAAGGCTTTACCGAAAAGTGCTTATGGGAAGTGCTTTGAGGATTGGAAAAACCGTTGGCATAAGTGTATTGTATCTGAGGGGGATTACTTTGAAGGGGACAACATTAATATTGATAAATAAATTAGTTTTTCTTCAAAATACAAAGTCACCTTATTTTTTGAACACACCTCGTACACGCTATACAAAACGAACCCTAATCTGACGTATCCACTGCAAGACATCCACCAAGGGGAAGTAGAACAGACACCCCAAGAAGCAAGAGTTGGGTATCACAGCAACCCCCAAGTATGCTGGCGAAATGCTGCATATTGACATATACTCTACAGATAAGAGATTTTTTTTAGCCTGCATTACTTTCTAGGGCCATAGTCAATGAGCGCAGCCCCATATTACATTATTACTACATAGCAGCTCAAACGGGCAACCTAAGCAGACCTTGCACTCAGCTTATGCCGAACAGAAATTGGCAATAATAAGAAATATTAAAAAGGCACAACTAGCCAATCTAGATAGGTGCAGCCCTACTAGACAAACCAGAATTTTTGAGGTAGGAAAAAAAGTATACCTCACAAATAACAAAAGGTTAAGAAAATAAACTAACCGCACTGTACATAGAAGAAAAACGTCTGTCCTTATTAGAGGGAGGGTGGTCCACAAGGACAACCTTAGATAAAAGTACCCCTCATCCTTTTTTACCTTTTTTTTACTTTATTTTCTTATATACTATACCTTAGCATATTTACTCCATTTTATACACAGTAGATTTAACCATTCGCCTTCTTACAGGATCGCGGGAATTTTATTGATAACGTTAACGGAGTGACGGCTTATTCCCATGCTCAGTTATCTCAGTATATGCATCGACATTCAAGTAATTTGTCCGAATTTTCCATTATAGTAGAAGAAACTAATACTTTGTCCGATTTATTTCCACAGTCTCATTTGAAAAAATTATTAGACGTTGGTACCGAACGTGTTAGAAGTTTATTGTCTGACTTAAAAATACACCATAGGATGGCCAGGAGCCTAGACTTCCTAGGCACCGCACTCAAAGTAATTACGGGCACACCTGATGCAGCCGTCTTCGATATGCTAAAAGTGTCCAAGGCACGCTTAATTGAGTCAAATAACCGGCAGGCTATAATAAATGCGCAGACGCAGAATAAAATTAATGAATTAAGAGAGGCCGTTAATAAAATTATCAAGGCAAAACATAATAATATAGTTGCCTCTTCCCACCGGCAGAAATAGAATACTAATAACCGATTTTCAAAACGTAATGCTTACAGTCACACTTGCAAAAGCCAATATCATAAACCCAGTAATTTTTAATCAAATTAATTTGAAGTCTGTATTTGTTGATCACCCTACAGAAGCCCCCATCATTAGCCTACTAGAGGCGTCTAACATTAGTATAACGATAGTGTAAATCATTTGCTAATCGCATACCCAAGATTAAAACCATTTGTAAAAAAGTCACGATCTTCCCTGTATCACACCAACATACCATCCTGCAATTGAAGGAGAACACAGTAGCCGAATGCAATAGCGACGATTAGCAGTCACCGATTGCGTGGTTTTGCAAGCTGGCGACCCATGAACTTGTGCTAGAGGCCTACACGCGGGGAGTACCGCACTATGCGAGACGCAAGCCAGCCACCTAAGCCCCATCACGTTAATAGATGACGGAGTAATAATAATCAATAAGTGCCCAGCTAAGGTCAGCACTGACGCCGGCCCTGAAATAGCCACCAACGGCACACACCTCATTACGTTCAAGCGAGTGGCTTTCATCAATGGCATCAAATACTCAAACCAATGTGAAGCCATAAGAAAAACTCATTCGGCCACGATTTCACACTAAGCATGCCTTTTCTCCAAAGAATTAACAAACAAAACTTGGAGGTTATCCAAGGGCTTATGAAAGAAGTGAAATCAGCTGGAACTATCGACACCTGATTCGCGATTGGCTTGGGAGCCGGTCCTCTCATCAGCTGCTCCTTCCTACTCATCATGATGCTGAGGAGGAGACGAGACCCACGGGAGATCCAACAAGTCGTTGACAACCGAGGACGGTCGTTGATGACCGAGGACGGTCATATTCCTAAGGGGAATAAGGAGTAAACATAAGTCGACACAGATCTTGGGTGATTATTGGATCATAAAATTCCGGCATTGGCCGTCAACTTTTACTCTATTAACTACAATTTTTTATCGAGCCTTAAGAGCCGGGGCAACGGAGTTAGTTACTCCCGTCGTAGTCTGCATAAGAAGAGAGCCCGGCTCATCCATAATAGCAGTCAGCCACGTTGGCAATTGCGTCATCACCCCTTCCCCCGGACCAGCCACGGTGGCAATGGGATCGCAACTCTTCAACCTCACGGACAGCGCGTGGCTCCACAATTAAAACATTATTTATATATTCTTGATCAGCATCACAAGACGAGTCCATCTAGCCATGTCCGTCTTCTTTCTATTGCAGGTAGTATATAATTCGGGAAAAAACAACTTTTAAAAAGTTATATCTTTGGTATTTTTTTAACATATAACCTCTAACGCTTGGATACTTTACATTTTTTAATTAGTTCTGAATTTCGAAATAAATTTTATCAACATCGGACGACTATATCATATTGCTGCCATACGAACAATGGGAAAATTGTAACTTTGGAGTTTTGTAACATACGAGTATAACCTCCTAGGCTTGGAAATTAGATTTTTTAATTAGTTCTGAATTTGGAATTAAATTTTATCAAAATCGGACGATTATAACATAAAGCTGTCATACGAACGATCGGAAATTAGTGGGAAAATAATATGAAACAAGTTATAGCTTCGGTGTTTTTTGACATATTATTCTATAATATTGGAAATTACATTTTTTATATTTTTATAAATTTTGTATTAAAATTAATAAAAATCTGACGACTCTAACATAAGCTGTTAAATAAACGGCCATAGAAATAATTTACTACTTTTTTATATAACTGAAGCCAGCCACAATCTTTTAAAATTTCACATGGTGTTGCTAACGTTGAATATTTCATATAACTGCAAGAGTTGCCAAAGTTACCTTCCTTCCCTTTTTCTTAATTGTTTTAATTTTATAATACTAATTACAACTAAAATAGTAAAGTACTTGATCTCTCGACTCCTTTAGGATGTTAGAAATGTCGCGCCTTGCCGCGCCTGAATTCCAAGGCTTGGGCTTTTCTGATACAGCTTCCATGCTGGTTCATGCGCCAGCCCGCTTTCCGGGTCTCCTTCTGTATCCGGGCGATGCGATACGTGCAAGCTGCTTCTCTAATCGTAGCAACTGGCATTTATCTTCCATTTGAGTCTGTGTCCGTTGTCGGATCTCCTTCTTTCTTCGATGATATGCTCAATCTCGCTGGCATACAGGTGTACTAAGCATTGCTGAATACAGCCCTCATCGAGCTGGATGCTCCAGTATAGCCCGTTCATCCACTTGATGAGTAGTTCCAGATATGACGCCTCGTCCTCGTATCTCACTTGGAGGTGCTGATGCCGGCGGGCAGCTCGGATGGCTCGGTAATATACGATTTGCAACTGCATCATATCTGGTACCTTTCCAGTCTTTGGTTGTGGGATTTATATCAGAATAGGGCAAGTTCTAATGTCGGGTCCCACTTATCGAGAATTTTTCTTTCACCTCGTTTTTTGTTTTTGTGTCAAGATATTTTAACAATCCTTTACACCTCAACTTTTTTTTAGGTAACTAATTCGATTTTGGGACTATGGTACCGTTACAAGTGAGCCTCACACACATTTTGAACCCATCGGCGTAGGAGCCAATGGCTCCGCTACGGTTCTTGACCAATGAGAGACTTGAGGAGTATATCCCGCAGTATATAAACATTATTATTGTCGACTTATTCAGGGCTTACGTCGCTGACCGGGTGTTTGGAAAGAAATAAAGTGATTTTGTTATACTTAACGTAAAATGAAAGAAGTGAGTGCTTGTATTAACCAGCACAAAGTGACAATTTATTAAAGAAAGCGTATGCCTTACAAGAAGATCCAACCATATAAATAAAGTGAAATCGGCTAGAACTATCGACACCTGGTTCCCGGTTGGCTACGGTTCTTGACCAATGATAGACTTGAGGAGCAGAGAGCAGCATCCCGCAGTATATAAACATTTTCATTGTCGACTTATTAAGGGTTTACGTCACTGACCGGGTGTTTGGAAAATAAACGAGGTATACTTAACTTCATACTATATATATATACTTAACGTAAAATGAAAAAAGTAAGTGCCTGTATTTCTCAGCACAAAGTGGCAATTTAATAAAGAAAGCGGATGCCTCAAAAGAAGATCCAACCATATAAATAAAGTCGGCCAAGAAGAAAATCTTGTTCCAACCCAGCGCAACAACGCGAGGAGAAAATCACCAGCCCCCAGATTCACCTGAAAGAGAATCGTGGTAGCTCGCCATATAATCAGCCAGGACAGGTAGACACCCTGGCCGAGGAGAACAATCTGGACCAAGCCACCGAAATGGAGGAGCCGCCGGTGAGGAGAATCTATTCCTCGGAGGCGAAACATGCGCAGCGCTACCAAATTGTACCCAGTAATATTTACTACAACACTGAAAAGCGTAAAAAAGCAAGGAATTAATCGGACATTTATGTGGGATTTTCTGAGTATATTAGTTAAGTATTTAAGTTTATTTATTGTTTAATATACTCATAGGTTAAATATAAGATATGGAAATGAACATTCATAAATTGAATTTTAGTCGTCTTTTTCGTCTTTCGGCCAACTTCGAACTCGTCAAAAGCTCACACTCCACTCATCCGTCGTTACTCGTCGTCTTCTCGTCTTTTCTTTGGGTCTTCTCTTCTTTCATCACTATTCCTTCTAGTGTTTCGTCTTTGCTTCTTCATATGGGTTATTCGTCGTTGGTCTCGTTGAGCTCGAAATGTTGTCTAGGGTATTTTAGGGTTATTGTGGAATGATCGCCTCCCAAAGCAGACACACCCCACATTCGGTCATCCTGCTATGCTTTCTCCTCGAATGCATCGTCGTCGTGATTGTTGGTCAACACCAGCGCTTTAAATACTCAGCACAAGTCGAAGAATTATTAGGACCATCAAAATGACCGATCTTCTTGACGTCGTACAAGTTATTGCCCTTCGATTTGACAATTTCGTACGGACCCAAGAATTTTAGTTTCTATTTCAGCCCGCTGCCAAATTGAGTCCTTTTAATTAGGACAATATCACCGACGTTATGTTGATTGGCTCGCTTTCGACGTAAATTGTAGGTTTTCCTATTTTCATCCTGGACCTTCGAAATTTGAGTTTTGGCTTTGCTTCTCAAATCGGTGCGATCGACACTGTATGCCTTGTTGATTAAGTCTTGTAGCTTGACGTCTTTCTTCAAAAGCTCGAATGGAGTTGTGGAGATCAACTGGCAAATGTAGAGTTTATCGCCTGCTGAACTTTGTCGACGTGCTTGTACCACTAGGTTGGGTCTAAAATTGTAAAATTGTAGTGGCGTTCAATCTCTCGATTTGCGCGTTCACGCGTGGAAGTCCTGTGGTTGTCTTGATGGGTTTAATGTTTTCCTCGTCGCAATATTTTAAGAAGTCCTGCGAAGTAAACGCGGACCCTCTATCGGAAATGATGATTGCAGGGTTGCCAAATACCGCACTTTGGTTACGCAGCTTTGTAATTACGTCGTTTGAGGATGTCGATTTAGTCGGGTACAGCCAGCACAACTTAGTAAAAAAGTCTACAACTGCTGGGATGTGCTTGTAGTCTTTTTGGGTGGAATCTAAAGGACCTAGGAAATCCACATGAAAAGTATAAAGAGGGACGTCTCCCTTGTCCAGTGGATGCAGTAGTCGTTCCTGTTTGCCTTTCTTACGATTGCTAAGAATACACGGAATGCAGCAATCTATAACCTTTTGAATCTTTTCCTCAAGACTTGGAATGTAGTACTCTGTGCAAATCAGATCCTTTACCTTTTTCGATGCGAAATGTCCTTTCTCATGAGCACCACAACCAACTAGGAGTCGTTAACAAGCTTGTGTAGAACGCCGCCCCTAAGAAAGTAGTCATTGTAGGACTGTTTGCCATCACTGAGAGTATCGCATATCGCTTTGAGATGATCATCTTGCTCCTGCGCTTTTGCCTATCGAGATACTTTGGTCATCTATTGTCATGATGGGATAACGGCTGAGGGCGTCCACATGTTTCATACGAGTTCCTGATCGGTGCTCTACCTTGTAGTCGTACTCCTGTTAAAAAAGGACACTGGATGCATCTGATCGTCGTCTAAGGACTTCTGCAAAAGAATCGCACCAAATCCGTCACTGGAAGCGTCTGTGTTCACTTCTGTTTCGAGTTTCTGATTGTAAATGCTCAGAACTGGATTTTCAATCCAAATCTTCTTCAATTGGGCTACTGACATTTCTTCATTGGGGCCCATGTGAAATTTAGTATTGTTCTTGGTCAAATCAGTGAGAGGCTTTGAAATAATGGCATAGTTCTGTATGAATTTCCTGAAATATCCCGTTAAGCCCAAAAAAATTTCAAGTTGCTTCAAAGTTTGTGGTGACTTGAATTTGGCCATAGCATCTATCTTCTCAGGGGTTGGATAAATCTTCTGATTTTCAATAATATGACCGAGGAATTGTATGCGGGTTTTTAAAAAATGACGTTTCCTAAGATTCAACTCGAGACCATATTCAGAACAAGTCGATCGAGAGTAAAATCTTGGCATCTTGGAGTCTGTCCAGCTGATCGTCGATAAGGGGCAAGGGAAAATGGTCTTTAACGATTACCTTACTGATCCTACGAAAGTCGATATAGAGTCTTGGGGAGCCGTCACGCTTCTTTACCATTTCCACTGGGCTGGTGAATTCGGAGTCCGACATTGATTTCGTTGGAATTCTCTGCGACGTCGATTTTCATTACGTTGACTAGATCGTTTTGTTCTACCGAACTCGGCATCTTACGGACTTGCAAACCGTCGCGACTGGAAAGGATTTCAGCATGTAAACAAAGTTCTTCGCCGACGATCAATTTGAAATCCATGCAACCGATTGGAACAACGTAAAAATCCAACTCGAAGTCGTTATTGTCACTGAGAATCGTCTCTTTGAAATGTCCAATTGGATATATTCTGTTCGCGTTGCGTTCGCTACCGAAACCAATTAGAGACACACTACAGTTTTGCAGTCTTGGACGTCGAATACCGTTGTACAGATCTTCGCGAATCAGGTTGAATTTACTACCCGTGTCAAACAGAGCTACGCACTTATCGTTAGCGAGAACTACTTCTTTGCTTGTTAGATTACTTTTTGACCGCATTCGATGGGTGTTCACTTTATTGTCCGTACTGGTTACACTTGAAACGTTTAATGCCGCGTTCCTTGTTCTTGCAACTATTCGAAACGTGTCCTTTTTCACCACAATTGTAGCAAGTAACCTCCTTTTTCAAGTTCTTGGTTGGCGCTGGCACTTTTTTATTAAGAAACACGTCGTCGTTTCGTTTTGGTTTCTCGCTGTCGTACACTTTCTCTCGCTCGTTTTTTGTTACGTAACATTTTAGTTTCTCTTTGAACTCACTGATGTTTCTGGTACCGTAGAGGAGTGTTTTGTCAAATGAATAATCGTCTACGCCATCAATTACGTACTGAATCAAAACCGAATCACAAATGTCCCCGCGAATTGCCAAATCTGTCATTCGGTACAGGTAAGCGAAACTACACTCGTCCTTTGCTTGTTTGCTTTTGCTCAACTACTCGTGAATTTGTTTGCTGCTCACAATAGTTTTGAGCTCGTTTAAGAGAGCGATTTTAAGAGCATTCCAGGTACTCAGACCTCTCTCACTCATGATGAAAAGTTTAGCAGGTCCTCTCAGCGATTTTTTCGCGAATATCAACTTCTGAACGTCATTCCGGCACATTATTACCGCTTGCTCTTCAAATTATATATATATAGATATACACAGATATTTAATCGATCATCAGTAAATATATGAAAAATCAAATCTCATAATAAATGCGCCAAGAATACAGAATATACCTTTAACAACATAAATTATCAGCAGTGAAGGTATCTGCCCAGACAGCTCAGTCAATAAAATATAAGACTCTTGATCACAGAAGTGGGTCGAGTCACAGGGCGTCTGAGACAAGGTAGGAAGAAGAATAGTCGTACGCAGGTTTCTTTTGCGAAGTCATTCCATGCGATCCGCATTGATCACTTCGAGTCTGCTTCGAACTCCATATGAAAGATTCACATAGAGATACAACGACGAATCTTGAGTCGGAGAGAGAGGTGCATTTGACTATCCAGACTTAGGTTTATAAAGCTAAGAGAAATTGAAATTAGGCAACTTAATGGTGACAACGTCCCTTGTATCTGGCAAAGTGCAACAGCCGGCCGTTGACTCCAAAGATGTCGGATAACGAGAGAAAGTAACCCTAGGTGGGAAGACCTAGTTTATCCGACGCAAACTGGCAGATAAGTAAAAGCTCTACTAGGGTATAAAAGACCCTAGACGATTAGAAATAGGCAGAGAATCTCTTCTGGTGTCCTGCTGACGGAAGCCGCCAGCTCCGAGGAAAGGCAACTTTACCATGGGCAATCGTCCACGGAGTCCTCTACCCCCAGGATCAGCCACCAGGGTCCAGCAGCCCTTGAGGAGGACACAAATATCTCGAATGAATTTCATGTGTGGGACCATCGCCGCTATTTTAATCAAAGAAGGAAGGGTGGATCAACCATAAGGACGACATCCGACATATGGGGATATTTGTGGCAGCAGTACTCGTGATCCTCGCGCCTTAAGATTGTTCAGCTTTAGGAGCCATCCGATCAGAGGCGTAGTGACCAATAGTTTCAAAAAAGTGGTTGTGCAAACAAATGTTTCAATCGAATCAATATAAGTTTAAGTGAACTTATGCATAACCAGGCCAATAGCCTCATATATTATAACCAGAAAACAAATGAGGATCAAAAACATTCGAAGCATTCAACAATTTATTAAAATACATTTAATTCAAATAAATGTAAGTAAATCGCTGATAAACAATTAGCGAAGACGAGTCTCACCACTGGCCATCAAGGACGACGCATGCCTCAGGCATATTGCATATATAAATTTGTGCTTAAGTGAACTTGTATACTTAAGAGCTGAATTCTATTTGGTGGACGTATATATATCCAATGTAATCCGAAGCGTAGAGATCTCATCGCACTGGATTGAAAAGGGGTTAGTCGGAACCCGCTTCCTTACCTAAGGCATGCATATATAAATATTCGTGCAGTCCCCAATAATTGTCAAGTAGATTACATATGCTTTAGCCCACAGTTCATTACTCATCCACGGGATTTGCCGACATACATAGTTATTCAATAAATTTATAAACGTGAAAGACAATTCGAAACCATTGTGTGCTAGAACTTTAACAAGGAGGTGTGCTGAAGCCAGAAGTGGAGAAGGTCAAGAACATTGACGAACTTTGAACTTTGATTCAACTTTCGACGGACAACCTTAACAAATCGACGATCTATTGGCACACGAATGTGAAAAGGGGAAGGATTTTGGCCAAAACATACCCCGATCGTATTGCGATCAAGCAACAGCCTAGCTTGTGGTCTTTACACACTAATATTATTTTCCAGGCACTTTAAATATTTATTCTCGTTATGTTGGAGAGAAGCTTACCAGAATTCCACGATCCGAATGCGACGAAGCTTATGCCGGCAAAAATGGTGCCTGCTTATCGGAAGCCTTTCCCTCGGCCCAAGTCCTTTTTAGGACTCTGGTACTAATATGCCCACGTAACAATGTTCACAATAATAAAATACATAACATTGAGACTTTGGCTTGTGTACAGGTACTAATAAAGGATGGTCTTGAGATGTATGTGGCGTGTGATTTTTTTAACCGTCAGCTAATTACACGTGCATCCCTATTATCGCTGAAATTATTTTTTAGCTTGTGGTCTTTACACACTAATATTATTTTCCAGGCACTTTAAATATTTATTCTCGTTATGTTGGAGAGAAGCTTACCAGAATTCCACGATCCGAATGCGACGAAGCTTATGCCGGCAAAAATGGTGCCTGCTTATCGGAAGCCTTTCCCTCGGCCCAAGTCCTTTTTAGGACTCTGGTACTAATATGCCCACGTAACAATGTTCACAATAATAAAATACATAACATTGAGACTTTGGCTTGTGTACAGGTACTAATAAAGGATGGTCTTGAGATGTATGTGGCGTGTGATTTTTTTAACCGTCAGCTAATTACACGTGCATCCCTATTATCGCTGAAATTGTTTTTGGATCACTTGCGGAAATAAGTATATCTTTCTCATTTTTAATGATTCTGAAATCGAATGGGTAAGACATTTGAGAGGTATTTACTTTTGAAATTTAATCATTCCTAACACTAGACTAAAATAGCCCATTTGATTGCAGTTAGTTACCAACTTAAATACAATACAGATACTGTACAAATGTGTGCAAGTCTATACAGATAGTCAACGGTCAGACACAAGCCATAAAGGTAACAGCTAAATACAACTTGTAACAGCTGTACCATCAATCAAAGTAATAGCTTAACTCTACTTAGTCCAATCCATCTGTTTTGCTGAATGTTATAAAATAAAATATATTTAATTGTAGTCAAGAACTAGTGTTTGGATTCATATGTTAACCCCAAATGGGGCATGGGATCCAACACACTACCCACGAAAAATCCCGATTCTCAATAATTAAATTTACAAATAGAAAACTTTTTTAAATAGAAAACTTTTTACAAAAAAATGTTCAAACTTGAAAATTTTATTTTTACCCCAAATGAACTTAAATTAAATGCCCCTGTCATTGTGGTCGTTTAACGTTGAGAAAATGTCAGAAAAAAATGTTTCGATTGATGTTCAAGTTTTCTTTGATAATAAAAATATTTTAATTTAAAGGAAATTTCAGTTGTTATCGAAAAGTTCAAAGAATTGAATAATTTTTTTTTTTAATAAAACTAATATATGATTTTCCTTTGCTAAATACAAGATCTTGAAAAACTGTAATTTGGTAAACCAATTAACCTCACAACATTTTTTGGAACAATGAGAAAACAGTTTTCCGCAACCTCGAAAGTATCTAAGGTAAATTACAAACGGAAAACCGGTCATTTGATTTGTACAGAATATTTTGGGAGTTGTCAGCTCATAAATATCGGGAAAATTGTCTGTCTGTCATTTAACAGGTTTAAAGTGTTTCCATATTGTTAAACACATCTTAAGGGCGGGGCTTATGCTCTATACAATGCATACCACATTTTGACATTTTATAATAGTAGCACCAAAACAAAAACACATTAAAATGCTTATTTGTGCCAAAATCCTCGTTTATATACTACTTAAATAATAATTTGTATGTACAAGGGTCATTCAACAACACTCATTGCTTTGTTGTCAGTGGACTGTATGTGGCATTCAAATTTAAGTTTTCGGTCCAGAAGAACACCTAAGTCGTTAACTGAATACATACGGTCGAGTGACGTATTTTGAAGAAGAAAAATGTAACGTTGCATTTCAGGCAGTTCAAACTTAAATGGTTGTAAGTTGAAACCCGACGCTCCAGATGTCACGTTGATCAATTTTGAAACAGCATTCTTGAATATAACCCTCTGAGTTCCACCATTTAAGTAAAATTAAATACAAGTCATTAGATTATTAAGCTAATGTAATTAAAACTAATGAAAATAATGGTTAACGGAGTCGAAGGCCTTCCTAAAATCTGTATATACAATGTCAGTCTGCATTTCTTTCTAAAGTCCATTTATTACAATAGATGTCAATTGAAGAAGATTGGCGGTGGTCGATCTTCGCTTAACAAAACCATCCTGACACTGTTATATAAGCGAGGAACACATTGTTGCAAATGAGAAGTGATACTATGTTCAAATGCTTTACGAATTGCCGAAAATTTAAAAATTCATTTTGGGCATCTCCCTTTGCACCCTTTTTATGGAGTGGAATAATAAAAGAGTCCCTCCAAATAGAAGGAAATATTAATAATCGAATACGCAAATTAAAAAGTTTAATAATCGGTTTTTGTTTGACGGACAAAACTTAAGCACACACCCAGAGGGTCCATCTGGTCCGGGAGAATAAGTAGGCGTTGTTGATCTTTAATCTCTTCAGAAAAAACTTTCGATAAATACAGTGGTAAAAATACAAATTGGCCTATTTAAGAGATTTGGGTAGTTAAAATAAGACCGAGCAGCCGAACTTTAAGTAGTTTGTTTATAATAATTTTGGAAAAACGCAGCAAACAAATCAGCCATTTCAGAATCCGTCGATGCCTCCATTGAGTTTAGACGTACTGATGAAGACAATGCCCATGACTATCACTTGGCACTGACAAAGTTATAAAACTGTTTCGGATCATTTGAAAATTAAAATTACATCGATTTAGGTACATAGAATAGCAATGACTGTTAAGAGCATTAAAATCCGATCGAGACACCTTATGTTTCGAAATATGATGATGGCTTACCCGATTCTTTATACTTTTTATAAGTGTTTGATTTAGGGTTTTTAAGTCTTTGAAACGCATTGGTAAACCAAGGAGACCTGTATAATTCTATCAGGAACGCATTCATTAAAAATATACGTAATATCTATACAATTGTACAAGTCTGTCCAATTATAATGAGAAATCATATCGGTAAGTTTATTATAGTCACATTTACGAAAGCATCTCATATTAGTTGGGAAACATCTAGGTGAGATGGTATCAGAGCAGTAGAGTCAAATTGTAAATTTCATTGTTGGATGATATCGGTCTTTAGGTACAACAAGAGCGTCAATTCTACATTCCGTGACTTAAGTCAGGTCTGAAACAAACACAAGATCTAATTGTCTATTTAACGTATAAATCTTACTTGCTGTATCGATAATTCTAAAAGAACGTTAACAAAATTATAAACGAAGAAAGGTAAAGAAACACGTGAGATAGAAGGAGGACACCAATAAATATCAGGTAGATTAAAGTCACCAAAGGAAATCATTGCTGAGGACGCTCACGCAGATCATCGCGTGGCCACGTGCAAATTAAAAATTGGAATCAACAGGCATACGGGCCTCTAGAGAAGCTCTGCTTCTTCCACGACCGATTTGGAGAAAACGCTCAAAGAAACCGACCACCATGTTCCCACTCTTTGTCGTTAAAATAAAGGAGCTGTAACCAGCGATCCGACAAATCAGCCAGCTGTTCCACAGGAACAGCGCCTACACCTTTCGCATTTTACATCTGCTTCATCGTTGATTCTGGATCTATGGTTTCCGTCATATCACGAACGCTGGTTTACTACTACTCTGAGCGATTTGACAGACCAGGCCAGACACTCATTCATACATATGGAAAGTACGTCACTCATCTGAACTTAAGTCTTCGCCGAAACTTTATATAGCCGTTCAATATCAATGACGTGCACACAGCTATTATTTGGAAGAAGACTTTCCAATTCCAATTCCAATTGCTCATTGATCTTACAAACAAGGCTTAATCAACTCAATTATTAGACTACCAACACCAGGATGTCTTGCACAAGCAATACGCATAATAGTTACTATACTGCAGTGAATGTCCAAATTTCAAAAACTTCTTAGTGAATTTGTCGACGTGACAAAGTCATCGATGAAAGCAGCTATGCAACACGACGTGCGACCTGTTGCTGATAGACCATGATGTCTCTTCGGTGAAAAACTTGTCGAAGGACATCCTTCAGAAACATGGTCCTGGCATCAATATAACCAAATCCCAGAGTGCGCAATATTAAGTAAACTTTCTCAGCTATACTATTAACGAATTTTGACTTAAAATACCCACCGAATCAACCCACTTGGTCGTTTCTTAGGCGTTATAAATTATTATCGCGGATGTTTGACTTGATCATCACACATACAAGCCCACTGAGTTGCTAAAGGATAATAAAAACAAGAAAGGAAAATAACTTCGACAAGGCGAAGCTTGTATACCCCTTCAGTTATAGTATATAATCAACCTTAGTAGCACCATATGCAATTTGTAGGGATTGTTGCTGGCTTCAGTGATATTAAAAAAAATCTTTTCTTATTTCTCTGACCGTATACTATATGTTTATTAACTAATTAATTATAAATCAATATTCTTAAAAATTTTAAAAATTATAATCATTTAAAAAATATAATCCCAATATTATAGAATAATATGCCTAAAAGCGCTGAAGCTATAATTTGTTTTGCATTATTTTCCCACCCATTTTCGGATCTTTCCTATGGCACCTGGATGATATACATAGTCGTCCGATTTAGAACTAATAAAAAAATGTTATTTCCAAGCGTAGGATGTTGTATGATAAAAAACACCAACGATTTAATTTTTTCATATTATTTTCCCACCAATTTTCCGATCGTTTTTATGAGTCGTCCGATTTTGATAACATTTAATTCGAAACTTCAAACATATTAAAAAGTCGTATTTCCAAGCGTAGGAGGTTATATGTTAAAAAAAAAACACCAAAGATATATTTTTTAAATTTTTTCCCCGATAGTTTCTATGGAGGCTATAAGATATATTTATCCGATCCTGCTGGTTCCGACTTATATACTACCTGTAATAAAAAGAAGACGGACAGACGGACGGATGGAAGGATATTGCTAGATCACCTTGCCTAGTGATTCTGATCAAGAACATATATACTTTATGGGGTCGGAAACGTCTTCTTCACTGCTTTGCAATCTTCTTACTGAAATCAATATACCCTCTGCAAGGGTATAAAAATGACCAACGTAAAATTGAATGGACATAAGAGTTCCATGCAGTATTTGAAGCTTGAAAACAAAGCGTAGCAGACAAAGCCCCTTGTCTTTTCCCGCACAAAAATATTCAGCTGGTTTGCGATGCTTTCGATTTCGCAAGCGGGGCAAAAGTAAAGCAGCTTACATACGGAAATTGGCACCCTCTAGGATTTTTCTCGTAGAAGCCAAGTAAAGCGGAAAAAATGTACTTGACGTACGACCGAAAGGTGCCAGCTATCTGGGAATCCATTAAGTATTTTAAGCGCCTTGTTGACACACGCATTTTTGTCATCAGCAGCGACCAGAGAAAGCATCACCGAGTCAGCTACGACATTTGACTTACATCTCTCAATTCTGCACGACTGTTATTCATGTAAAAGGATCCAAGAATGAAGTCCCAGATGCTTTTTCAAGATTATGGTCTATTACAATACCGACTATCATTAAACTATCGCTGATTGAAGAGGAGCAAGCTTCAGATTCCCAACTGATACACCTTTTGAAGAGAACCATATCATTAAAATATTAAAGATTTCGATTTGATGGCAATTATATCACTCTACTGCAATGTACCTACAGGAAGCGTTCGTCCTTATGTACCCAAATGTTTGCGCAATGCTCTTTTTTCGTTTATCCACGGTTGGTCTCATCCCACTCGTTGGTCAAAAGTTCATATGGCCCCCGATAAATAAAAATGTCCTCGAATAGTGGCAAAGTTTATCCACCTTGTCAGTGCTCTTAGATTTACAAAGATCACAAAGATCAAAGTGTCAAACGGTAGATTTGATCATGTTCACCAGTTATGACATAACAACAAAACCATCGGTACTGTATGACGATGATTGATTGATTTACGCAATGGCCAGAAGCTGTACCTCTCTGAAATATTTGTGCTGAGACAATTGTTCCGGTGTTCTGGTATCACTGGCTATCTCGATTTGGCTTTCCAAAATCGATACGGACGGATAAAGGAACACAATTTCTGTCAGCAGTTTCAAACATCTTATCTTGGTAATCTAATTGAAAGTAAACACATATACACAACGGCCTACCATCCTCAGTCAAACGGACTCATAAAGAAGCGGAACCCTTAAGTCATCTTTGATGTGTAACAGAAGTACTCCGTGGTCGAAATTACTGCCAACAGTTCTGCTTGGACTTCGTACTTGTTTTAAATCTTCCTCCTCAGAAATGGTATACATTTCAAATGAGTTTTTACGGACTTGGACGATACGATTGACCCCTCCTTTTTTAGAATCTTTCGACAGCACATTCAAAAATAGCTCCGATATCAACAGCACACAATACCAAGCAGAAGATGTTCTTATTAAAGGGATCGATAAGTGTACGTATGTATTTCTCACTCAAACTCACGACGTAAAGCAGCCTTTTTAAGCATCTTAAGCTGGTCCTCATAAGATTTTCAAACTCGAAAACTTTCGTGTCTTCCCAATAAGACTCAATAGCCATAAGACTGCAGTATCTACGGCTCACACCAGCAGGAGCAGTGATCGAGAAAGATATTTTTGGGATTTTTGTACTCCACAAAGACAGAAGTTAAAGCTCATATGGTGGGCTTGAGTTTCACGTGAAGGGCAACCTTCGAAGGGGCTTAAGCGCCTAGTTATCTCGCGACTGCTCTTTAAAGGTTAAAGGTTATGCGCTGTCCGAGTGATTTCTGAAAGCAAATGCGTCCCGCAAAAAGGAGATCTTAACTTTAAATAAGATAGATTTATTAGTAGTAGTAGTGGATAAATGATGTTGAGAGAATTGTGGGCCAACTTCAATAAAAAAAAACTTAAAATAAATGGAATAAGCAAATGGCACGAAGTCAGTTCAAAAAGAGTGTTGCAGTCGTTATCCCATACACCTCATACAAAAAAAAAAAAGAAAAATAGGTTAAGGTTTTTATTTTCCAAAAATTATTCATTTTCTTTGCCCTTTTTTTTAGACACAATTCGTCCGAGAAATCGCTTTCAACGATGGATGTGTGATAATGGTGGTGAATGTTAAATATAAATAAAGGGAAACAAATTCTCAAAAGTAAAAGACTTAATTGAACTTCACTTGTCGATTTCACTTAAGTGCGTTTGCTTGTTAGATGCAATTGCACTTCAGTTATATTTCAATCCAATTGTTTTGATTTGCATTGTTCTCTCTTAAAGTTGAACTCTGATTTTATGTTTTTATATGTTTTGCCCGTATTTGTTTAAATTATATTAACTTATTTAATTGTATTTCTATTCTATTCATTTATATATTTATGACAACATGACCCATAAAGACCTCAGGACGAATGGTGCTGTTATTGAAATAAAAAGTTATTTTGTAGGATGCTAAAAGCCATAAGTTGCGGGTACAAATCCAACATCGTAGGTCTTGGACATTTCGTGGCAAATGGGAATTTTCTTTCTACCTTTTAATCGCTTTCCTGTTAGAACAGGACATGTAGACATGGCTACGATAAGTAGTTATCCTCACACCAAATATAGGTATACTTTTGCACGCAAGTGGGTATAGGCACCTCGGGAGCGCGCCAAGATTGCGTGCGGCACCCAATCTAACATCTGGCTTATAAATAGAGTTTCGCGACATTTGTTAGAAAGTGTTTTTAATTGATATTTCGAATTTTTTTTATTAATCAATTTTAAAATGGGTATTCTACTGTTCTGTAATACTTATATATGTGCTATGGTAATATGATTTCATTACATTTTTGGGTTTTTAATAAATTTTTTATTATATTCATTTAATTAAAAAATTACTAACAAGAATTTTTCTCATCAAATTACTGCTGCATAGTTTTGGGAATTTAAGTAAGCGTAGTCAAGAAGTGGTTTTATAAACAACTGTTTTTCATAACTTTTAATGTATTTGTACGTTCCCCAGTGAATATACCTTGAAACCAAGCCCGTGCTAGGTAAGCTAGTCTAAATTCAAGTCATTTATTGATCCGGAATCCCATACCTTAGTACCGAGGAGTAGTGGAGTAGTGCAGATCGAATACACAAAAGGCTTCATACAATATAAATAATTCAACACAAATATAATACAAGATGAAAACATTCTCCGGTTTGACAAGATTTCAAGCACTATATGAGAAAAACCTGACCAGGTCCTTGAAAATTTTATAATATATATTTTTGTGAGCAATACGTTGAAATCGTGAAAGATACGATAGCTTGCTTTTATTCACTGCTGGTTTACCAAATGCTTTAAGGGTCATAAACTTGACTAGTAGGATTTTCACCGGCTTCCTAAAGCTATGAATAATGTAGAGCTTGTAACGTTATAAAGCTTGATTGTACTTCATTGTCGTTACTGAATGTTTCCTGGTCCTTTTTACTTTGGACACAGACTCCAGTGAAATTTGTCGCGATATCACAATATAAGCGACAAGGGCTGCCACGAGGAGAAACGTATTGCTTCAAGGAAGGAGTAAAAGTATCAGTTGAAAGGTTCTATCAGAAGCTAGCGATCGTCAGGGTAAATCATAAATGTCGGTAAATTTTTGAGATGTCTGCCCGAATTCCTAGATGCATCTTTGGTGTTCAAGTTTCGAGTTAAGCGATTCGAAGCTCGTTAACTGGAAGTATTCGTCTTTTAGCAAGTGTTATTTTAAAAATTACCATTTTTAATTTTTCCATTGGGAGAAAAATAATTAAAAGGAAAGATATTCAAGACGTTGTCTTTATTTGATTATACGACTATACCTTAAATTAAACTGAAAGAATACCAACTTTCATTATTGTTATGATTATACGACGCAATCGATTTATCCATGTCCGCCTAGCCTTCCCTTGAAAATAATTTATAATTTTATCGGCTTGCCAAAAAAAGCTTTCTTTCTTCCCGAGCCCACCTGATCGGACCTCCAACCAAACTGGCTCTAATAAGAAGATCACCAGAAAATAAGGAGAAGTGCGAGAAGCCTAACAGCAAAAGAAAACGTCCCAAAAGCTATTAAAAAAAAAGATAATAGTCATGGGCCAGAAAAGCTAAGAAAGGTAATTAAAAGGGACATAAAGCCCATAAATTCTACTAGCTGCAGAGAGAGTACATGTCAGTAATACAAAGCATGATAGAAGAGCAGGAATAATCTAGGACAACCTGCGAGAAAGTGCTTCCTATCGGCAATAGAGAGCGTCCCAGGGGACAATAAATAGGAGAATCGGTGGCTGCTCCAGGGAATAATGCGATGAACAAGTCACCGGCAATAGGTGCCAGTAAAATTGCAAAAAAGGGGAACCAAGCTGGTACAGGAAGGACGGATCACATATGTTTAGTTAAAACAAAGTTTAGCGTGGAACTGCCAGAACCCTCAGTGGGAAGTCTAAGGGCGGCATATGAAGGCAACCAGATGGCCACCCTAACCCATATGGAGATGGAATGGATTTGGTGCGAGCTCCACCCAAAGAGATAATTTAAGTGCATGGAGTTTGGCCACATGCAAGGGAAAAAAGGAGCAAAACTGCCATCACCCAGCAATGAACGAACTAATGTGAGGTTACTCAAATTACTAGGGCAAAATGTCATCGAACGAAATGTAGACTATACACCTAAAATGAACAATATAGCAATGACAATAAAGAAGAACGCTATATTCGAGTACCAAATACGCGATATTCAGCTAAGGAAGCAATAGGGAAAAGAAGATTTATAAGCAACAATTCGAGGTTATAGAGCGCCACCTACCTGCAATTTAAATATATCTTATGCAGGCGACAGACATAAGCGCTTCGGCCATTTGTAGATGTTAGATTATTCGTGGCACCCTGCTGATACATACTTGCACTGCGCAGAAAGCCCAGGAATCTGCACGGGTAATGGCTAATACTAGCAAAATATCTGCATCGCGGACTAAGCAAAGTTAGCCTGTGATTCAGCCATTCAGAGAAAGGCGAGAAACCTAATCAGACGTAGGCCTGCGTTCTGGTGGAACCAAAATATTTCGGAAGCCAGAAAAGACTGCAACTGGGCAAGATGAGCATACCAAAGCTTAAGAGGAAGAGCGGAATTCGAAACTCTCCTAAATTATTTCAGGTAAAGAAGATGAGCCCTGGAAAATAATGATAAACACCATTTTAAGGGCGTGTTTCTTAGGTAGTATACATTGCGAGCATAAAGCTCATAACGGCCGAAGAAGTCAGCTAAATAGCGATTTAATTATAATTCTAAAATTTTCATTAAAGCAAATACCAACTAATAATGTTGACATGTTTAGCTCATGCCTAGCAGGGAGTGTGTTCTTTAGTCGCCGAAAAATGCAGCGGCAGATACTCATACCGAACAAACCACCTGAGGATCCTGCTTCATGCTGCTCTGCATGCTAGATACTGTTTGTAAAATAATCCACTCGCTGTGCCCTTGCTGAAATAAACGAAAGAAAAAGCCAATCTACAATCGATGCTGTCAGCAAAATAAGGGAAATAATAGCCAAGGGCGGTAGGGAGTAAAAATGTAGAGGTATAATTCAATTCCAGAACGTGTGGGCTTGTCTCTTTCCCCGGTAAAACCTGTCGCAGTGCGCTAATTATCCGGTTATCATAATTTTTTCACTTCCAGCAGAACGTGTTTTTCTTTTCCAAATAAAACTTATCGCCGCATTGGAATTATTCGACTATCATTTCAGTGAGGTCCAGCATGATGGCCATCACCATTCGCATCTCCTTTGTCAACTCCTCGCCTGTAATTTTGGTTCAGTGTAACTACACCTTAAATTAATGAATTATTATTATTATTATATTCGTTTTACTACGATTTTTAATAACCAAAGAGTGGCCTAGTACAAAAGTGTATTTAGCTAAAATGTAGCTAAGGTTGCTCCAGTTTTTAGAATATTAGTTAATTTGAAGGTGTTTGGGAAACATAGAAAAATTGAACATTTCCCCGGCCACTGCCAACAGTTTTTAAGCCGAACCAAACATATTTGCCTATACTCTACACAGCGCAGCTTGAGCTGGTGTGAACGAGAACATGTAAACTTGCTTACGAAAAGCGGGCACTTGACCAAGGTTGACTGGCATGACCAACGTCTCGTACAAAACTTAATAGTTTTCAATCGGCCATATGCCTGAAATTTTTTTAGAGTACAATGTTCTGCCTCTTGGACAACAATGAGGAAAAAGTTTCGTGTTACGATATGGACACGGCGGATACTGTTGGCTTTTGTTTGCTTTTGTTGTCACTGATTAGAGAGAATCAAACTCAGTATTTCATTTTTTTCTGTTGTCTTTAATAATCTTTAGTTACTAAATTGTAATTATCAGGAATTTTGTTTCAAACTCCATTTTCGCTAGTCTATCCGTTGAAACATTGAAATCTCTTAAACTATAAAAGCTAGTTACTTACGCAACGCAAAAATAAGTTTGCATAGTCCACCCTATTTAAGGATTAACTTTTAGTTCATTTGAACTGTTTTAGGGTTACACGTCGCTATATTCTTGATTGGTAGATCATTACGACGAATACGGGAGCGAAGGCATAGCCGTATTAGCCCTGCGCGAGGTGGGTTAGGTGTGAGGAAAGCTTGCTGCGGTCTTTCTCTTTCTGTTCAGCTATTGACTATTTACTTTTAATACTTGTTAGTCATAGAGTAAAAGGGTGTACTAGATTCGTCGAAAAGTATATATAAAGAATATTTATTCTTGATTAAAATCACAAGCCGAGTAGATCCAGCCATTTCCGTTTCTCTGTTTGTCTCTGGATCTCAACTAAACTCCTTTGAAGAGGTAGTAGAATGTATAATTTTACCAGCCGGACTGTATTCCAAATAGTATCTTCCTAGCAGACCCTTAACTTTTTAATACTAAGCAAGTAAACATGTTGATTGGCGCTAACTTCTTTTTCGATTTGGTTCAGGAAGCATAAGAACGTCGCAAGCACTCAGGTCCAGCCTTACAAAATAATGTCTTCGGCCTCTTTGTCTTTACCTCATATTTAACGGTAGTGAAATCAGACACTTAGGAAGTTCAGGGTAATCGATAAAGTATGACTTAGAAATTAAAGTTGTATTCCTTTGACTAAATGTTGAGAAAGGAATCATTGCTTATATCGTCCCTCGTGAGTCTACAAAAATATTTGTGGAAAATTTGCCTTTTAAATTTTGTTCTTCTCTTTGGGTTCCTTGGATTAAACAGCATTCAGACATGCTGTAAAACTGCGCATAAAAGCAAACGTATCAAATTATTCATTGTATACCTCGTCTATAAAGGAGAATTTGGCTTTCGGACAAATGAAGGCTACAAATAACAGGATACCCAAAGAGTCCCGTTATTTTATACAATAATAAGTATATTTTTCAATCAAATTTCTCTTTGAGTTAATTAAGATTTGTATTTGACGCTTCATGCAGAACCACTTCCCAAATTTCGTTAAATTTTTTTGCTGGGCAGGCCAACTATACAGCCTTTCCTGTACGGCACGTTGTCAAAATGCAGACTCCATAAACTTTAAAAGTCGGCTGTCTACACCAAAATGTATGGAAATGAATTATTAAACAGGATGAATGAAGCCCCTTATCGTCTAGCTCGTCGCCTTGGTTCCAAGACCCTTTTAAATTGAAAGTGAATGCAAAAGACCGGAAGTGATCGGTTGTTGGGTGATGCATGCATTCCTACAATTAGTTAACGGAACTTAGGTTCTTGTTTTTTATCATCGCGCAAAATGTTCATTTCCCTTGATACATGTGGGCGGTCTACTAGCGCAATCACTTCAAGATCCCAGTTACCAATTCCCGAAACGTTTTGTTAAATTACATATCGATCACCTTCACTACGATGCAGGATCCTGCGTGTTAGCCGGCAGACAATTTGATTGATCAATGCAAGGGCAGTGCTGTTGTTCAATGATGCACGCACTGTTTGTAATCTAAACCGCGATTAATTCCGCAAATAATGAGAATGCTGACATTTACCGGAGTCGTTCTCTTCGATGCCCAATCAGGTTTCGCGATGCTAGCTGATAACTGTACCTGTGGAATGGGAATGGAATGGAATGAAATGGAGAAACTAAGGACCTGGACTTTTTAAGTCATTAGAAGCTGCGGCAATTGATAGACATTATCAGTCATGTCTGGAAAATGGATTTGGAAATTGCCAGTGCCAGGTCTGACACAACGATCTTATTTCGGAATTCATTTTTGTGATACGTTTGGTCTCTCATTCCTCGGTAATAGTGGCCGAGAGGTTGCTGCCGTTGAAACAACATCGGAGATCGACCTTAAGACCGGAGACCTAGATATGAACGATACTCTCAACTTATCAGCTTACCCTAGAACAACATTCGAAGCTACGGCAGTTGATAGACCTTATCAGTCATGTCTGGAAAAAGGATTTGGAAATTGATCAGTTAGACAAATAATTGAACGACGAGAACCTACCAATCAAGCTGCAACATTACCCTATATCCAGCTAAACAGATTGCACGCTAGGTCTAGGCGTGATCGAAAGAGCAACACTAGCAGGAGCTCCCCGGTAGCTCTGCTGCAAAAGGCCAGAGGATTCGCCTTTGCCTTGATGCACGCAAAGTCAAATCACCGATGATCAAAGAAGCTTACCTACTACCGCGTATCGAGGGTCTACTAAGTCGACTACAGAAGACTTGTAACATTTCCGCTATTGATTTAATCAAACTACGCCCAGTCAGCGGATCCGCTTTATGCTTAAAGAAAGACCACGTGAATAAATTTGAATTGTCGGAAGAGGCAATTACGACACTTGAACTTTTAAAAACCAGTATGACATCAGCAGCCCGTCCGGTCACCCGTCTAAAATTGTTGATGGGCCAGAAGGACTTATCATGCAGATTAGTGCGATGAAGTCTGAAGCTACAAGCATTTGACTTTACTATAGAGAACTAGAAAAGTTCCCTTAATGTAGTTCCAGATGCTCTCTCAGCAGTTTATACAGACGGCTGGTGCTGAAGATCTGGACATAAACATCAACCTTAACTCAACAGCGTTGGAATTGTTGGATTACATCAAATTAAACTTTAAATATCTATAAACGGATAGAATTCTGCCTCAACGACGCCGTGGATGAAGCCCAAGCAGGGCAGCTCTGGTTTCCCTCCGACCTGCAACTCGATTTAGTCCGTAGAGCATATCTGTTATATATTGTCAATCTCACATCTGTTTTCTATTCCTCCATTCTATACACCTTCCATGTTGTACTTTAAGAATCTCGCAACTCTGTAAGCTTCGCATACAATAAAGCAGTCTGAAATAGAACTCAACGAGAACACAACATTTTGGCGACGAGGAAAATAGTGAAGTATTTAGTCGAGAGATAAAAACAGTTAAATCGCATAAATCGTGTCGAGTAGTCGTTGATTTTCATCAAGATGCCGGCAGATGATGATTTGATCCAGTCGATACTTGCTCAACAGCAAGCATTTACAAAATACATTATGGAACGGCAACAAAAATGGATGCAAGCAATGAAGGAAAGAAACGCTTCTCCAGGGCAGGGTGATTCAAGCCACATGGGTGAATTACCTGCGTGTCCTCCATTCCACAAATTCGACAAAGACAATCAAAACTGGGAGTCTTACCTTGAACAGTTAACCCAGCATTTTAACGCATATTCGGTTAGTGCAGAAATAAAATGAAAAATCTGTTCGGGAACAAAAATTTGTACACGTACACATACATGCAACTCACAAACAAGTTAACGGAACATTTCACAACAAAACCACACGTTGTTGCTGCTCGCTATGAGTTTTTTTAAGAGGGAGATGAAGCATTCACAAACGCACAGAGAGTGGGTTGCCGATTTGCGCGGGATCGCTCGGGAATGCCAATTCGTCTGTAATGCCATCGGTTGTTCTTCTAACTATGTAAATGAAATGATTCGAGATCAGATCATAGTACAGACACCATACGATGCTGTCCGTGCATATGCTCTTCAGAAGTCCCAGCCAACTCTTGAAGATGTGCTTATAGTTGCAGAAATCTATGAGACAACTACAAAAACCGTGGCAGCCCTCAAAGAAACAGTACTAAAGCAAGACCCAATAAACGCAGTTCACACCTATAAAAAAAACCATTCCTTGGTGGTGGTGAAAGTGATGCCAAATCAAACAAAAATCAAAAATCGCTAAAATCATGCTCTGGTTGTGGACACAATCATGCCAGAGAGAAGTGCAAGTTTCGCGATACAGTATGTCACAAGTGCGGTAGAAAAGGAAATGTAGCTGTTGTGTGCATGTCGAAGCAAGACAGTCAACGCACAGATCGATGTTGAACAGTACCCGCTACCGACAAAAGAGTCTCTGTTTCACATAATACGTCACGGCGAGCAGTTCAACAAAATCGATTTAAAGGATGCCTATCTTGAAATGGAACTAGATGAGGATTCAAAAACTATCATGGTCGTCAACAAACCCCTTGGCCTATTACAATACCAGCGCCTTCCCTACGGAATTGCCAGTGCTCCAGCGATTTTCCAAAGGTATTTGGAGCAGCTTCTAAAAGGAGTAGAAGGATGTGGCAACTACTTAGATGACATCATTATTTCAGCACCTACAAGAGAGCAACATCTAAAAAGAATAGACCTAGTTCTCAGTATTGTTCGTGAGAACAATATTAGATGCAAAAAGGAGAAATGCTTCTTTTTCAAGAACGAAATTGAGTACTTAGGTCAAAGAATCAGCGCAAAAGGGATTCTTCCAGACAGCTCAGGCTTGGAGGCTGTTAAACTGTTGCGTCCGCCTTTTAATCTGCAGCAATTAGAAGCATTCATGGGTAAAGTTAATTACTATTGCAACTTTATACCGAACTATTCTCAGTTGGCCGCTCCTTTAAACCAACTTCGTATAAAAAATGTAGCATACCTTTCCGGTCCGTAACAACAACAAGCTTTTACAGCCCTAAAGTCCCATATTATCAACGCGACTCAGCTAGCTCATTTCGATGAAAACCTACCACTAGTCCTAGCGACGGATGCATCATCTTTTGGTATTGGTGTAGTCCTTTCGCATATCCAACAAGATGGCAAGGGGAGGCCTACTGTTTTCGCATCCAAAACGCTTAACAAGCACCAGGTTAAGTACAGCCAAATCGAAAGAGGGACTTTCTATAATATTCGGAGTGAAACATTTTCACCAATACTTGTACGGCAGAAAATTTACCAGTATAACTGATCACAAGCCACTTGTAACTATTTTCAATCCAGGCAAGCATCTTCCTTTAATGACGTCAAAGAGGCTACAGCGCTGGGCTATCATTCTCATGGCCTATAATTTTGAGATTCAGTATCGTTCTACATCTGCTCAAGAAAAGTCAAGAAAAACCTCAAAGACGGTATACCAGTCCGAGTAGCAGTTACTAAATTCCTTGCTTCTTACAGGTTCACTCCAAGTTCCTTCGGAAAATTTCCCGCTGAGTTAATCCATGGTCGTCCAGTCCGTACCGTACTAAGTCAACTTTTCGAGCAGCCTGTCGAAGCCAAGCAATCGGTTACCAAGTACGTCCCAAATCAAATGGTCTACGCTCGTAATTATGCAAGGGGAGAAAAGTGGATTGAAGGATCTATCGACCGTACAATTGGAAAAATGTTTTTCATGGTTCGCACCACAAATGGTTATATCAAGTGCCATTTCAACCAGCTAAAACCGACGTTTCCAGCAAGCAGCTCCATCGAAAAACTTCCAGAGTTCTTTTGGATGCCGGATACTCCGCCCTCTTTAAATCAACCACCACAATAACAAGAAGATGAACCGATAACTCCGTCAATCGTTCAACAACGTAATCCTGAACCTGAGCCACCCGAGAGCTGCACATCTTCGAACCAACAAACTAAGCAAAAACAACTAGCACGACTTTCATCCGGCATACCTGTTCGCAAAAGTAGTCGTGTTCGCCAAGAAGTAGATCGTTTTAAGCCCAAGGATTTCCGAAAACCTAAAAATCCTATTCGTTCCTAATTAAAGGAGGAGATGTGTTATATATTGTCAATCTCACATCTGTTTTGTATTCCTGCATTCTATACACCTTCTATGTTGTACTTTAAGAATCTGGCAACTCTGTAAGCTTCGCATACAATAAAGCAGTCTGAAATAGAACTTAACGAGAACACAACAACATCACTCCATAAACGCAGAGCTTGGGGATTTCCACAAATCCGATAAACACAGAGCTGCGAATTAGAGGACGACCACTAAAAAGAAGAACATAATATAGAAATCCGGCAAAGGAGCCGGAACCAGAATGAAGATCGCAGCCAGTTGCTTCAAGTCCAAAAGCAGCTCCATCGGCCTCAAAAACGCATGATAGAAAGGTGGACAGGCGCAGAAACGCGCCGTGCGTAAATTATGAAAAACAAAACACCCGCCTAAGAGTCCTTAGTAGTCCAATAGGCCAGGATAACCCAATGTTATCATTATCAAGAAAAAAAACATCTATACCTCTTCTTTATTTTTTTTATATAGCCATAAGAAAAAATGGATATATAATAATTCATATAGGCCCGACTAGCTCTTTTGAGACTGGGTTACAGGAGTGGGTCGCGTGGCCAGATCAAATGCCACGATCTACCTACTGGTAAGCATACCCCGGCAGGTGGAGGTCAACTTTATCTAGAAGAAAACCTATTCATCGGTCTTCTGATCAACCCAACGTTGTTAAAAAAAGTTGTTAAGATCTACATCCAATATCACGCCCTGGAGCATACACAAAGGAGACGCAGGAAAAATACAATAATAATAATAAAAAGACGAATAAAATTGCATTTCTAAATCCAAGTGAAACAAAACCAACAAATACATTGCACAAGAAATTGATTATAGATTGCAGAGGGTATAATAATTTCAGTCAGAAGTTTGCAACGCAGTGAAGGAGACGTATCCGACCGCATAAAGTATGTATAATCTTGATCAGCGTAACTAGACGAGTCGATCTAGACATATCTGTCCGCCTGTCCGTCCGACTGTCCGTTTTTACACAAACTAATCCTCAGTTTTAAAGCTATCGGGCTGAAACTTTTCTAAAAGTCTTCTTTCCTTTACAAGTAGTAAGGTCGGAACCAGCCGGATCGGATAACTATATCTTATAGCTCCCATTAGAACTATTGGGGAAAAAATTTAAAAAAAATTATATCTTTGTTGTTTTTTAACATATACTTTTCTAAGCTTTTTAAATTAGTTCTGAATTTCGAATTCAATTTTATCAAAATCGGACGACTATATCACATAGCTCCCATAGGAACAATCGTAAAATTAGAGGTAAAATAATAATAAAGTATATATATTCTTGATCAGTGTCACAAGACGAGTCGATCTAGCCATGTCCGTCTGTCCGTCCGTCTGTCCGTCCGTCTGTCCGTCCGTTTCTACGAAAACTAGTCTCTCAGTTTTAAAGCTAACGGGCTGAAACTTTCCCAAAAGATATATATGTATATAAGTTAGAACCAGCATGATCGGACAACTATATCATATAGCTCTCATAGGAACTGTCGGGGAAAAAATTTAAAAAAAAATTATATCTTCGGTGTGTTTTAACATATCACCTTCTTAGCTTGGAAATAACATTTTTTAATTAGTTCTCAATTTCGAATTAAATTTTATCAAAATCGGACGACTATATCATACACATGCCATAAAAACAATAGGAAAATGAGTAGGTTATACGTGAAAAAATTATATCTTTCGAGTTTTTGCACATATAACCTTCTAAGATTGGAAATAACTTTTTTTTTAATTTTTAGAAACTTTTAATTCAATTTAATAAAAATCGGACTACTCTAACATATAGATATCAAAAAAATGGTCTAAAAAGAGATAAATTAATATTTTTTATTATCACTGTGTAACGTAATTTTTGTGTAATGTTTTTTTTACGATTAATATATTTAATATATATTAATATTTACACTAATGTCATTATTGGCTACGGAACAAAAAGGCACGGGAAGAGCACTTCAGTTTTGTTTTGCTTGTAGTAATACTATTTTAGAACAGTTGGAAGGGGGTGGGGTGCTTGCAGCTTGGCGATATCCAGTTGTACTGACCGAACCCTGTTTCTCAACAACCCCTGGGGAAGATTAATCCCAGGATAAAGAAGCAGAGGCACCTATGAGACCCATGAATAGAACAATTTTAGGAACAGCAACAGCTGGAACAACAGCAGCAGGAAGCATTACTGTGCGCAGATCATAGTTGACCAAAGTCAAACGCTTCTTGCACTACTTCTTAATGCCGTCCCACAGTCCAAATGTGAAATATACGGGCAGGAATATGAGCGTCTTAATAGCATGGGCGGGCCACTCCACAATGGGCAGACTCAGTGTGATGCAATCCTCGGTTCCATCACCGTAACGCAGATAGCCAAGGGGAATCCCTAAACTTGATGCGAGCGCCCACAAACTCCACATTTATAAAATTTGCATTTAGAGACAGTATAGCCCCTTTCCGTACAATTGATGCATACAGAAGCAGATTATACAAAGTCGAACCTTTGCATATTTGAAAGACTACCAAACGGGCCACAGTTCGAAATTTCAAGAAAAATTTTTTTTTGGTAGCATTGGCATATAATATTATAAGCTGATCACATCAGTGTTTTTTAAGTTTGTTTGTTTTGACGAGGGACAATCAAAATGGCTGTGTCTGTGACTGTTATATGTGTTAAACATAAATTCGTTTGTTGTTACCAATTAATTGTTTCCGTTTTTTTTTTTTAAATTTAATTGTTTCATTGTGTTCTCAATTTTATGAGAACAATTGCTTATTACTAGAAAGTGGCGTAAAAATGTTAGTTTCAGTTTTTGACAGAACATACAATAATATTGTATTTTTTGTTCCAATTTTGAGGTTGGACCTATTAAGTCTATTATGACTCATTAGGGTATTATTTAAACAGAGATTTGTTGAACATATTTAGTATGGCCATGTAAAATCCAAAAAAGTTTAATTTTTATTAAAATTTACCTTTGTTATCAGTTATTCGCAGATTAAAAAGGTATACTAGACTCTTTGAAAAATATGAAACAGGTAACAAGGTATAAAACAGCTGTTAAAAAAGTGGCATGCATCTGGCATACTATATAAATTTAAAAAATGGTTGGTTTGTCCGAACACGATCCCTTTCTTATATAAATATTTGTTAAGCTTACACACTGCTATACATTTTTCGCTCGTTTTTCCTAGAAGTGCCTGCCCAGGAACTTCATCGTTCATCGCAGAGTAGAGTGAGATAACTGAAGTAGGACTATACTACGCCTAGTTTCTGGATTGCTACCAGAGTAGCGTTCCCACGTCGTTGAAGGCAATTCTAGTGTCCAGAGTCACGACTGAAGCTAAGCTTTGTTTATCATATAACATTTAGAGTCTTTTTGTTATTACAACCTTTTGAAGTTAAACTATATCCTGTGCAACGTTATGAATTTCAAAAGGGGTACGCCGATGCTCATGAGTTCTTCAGAACACGCCTTAGTATACCCAGTTTACGATTCGGGTGTTCATCTGGATCCAAAACTTATATTTGACTACTGCATTATCTCTTATGTAAATAAGTCTTGAGTGAATAAAGCGTTCGTCTAAAGAATTTGATGTTCCACACTTACCAAATTATTATTTATCTCTCGTGTCCGTCCTAATTTAGAATACTGTTCTTCGGTTTGGAGTCCACTATATTAATTGCACATTGAACGTAAAAAGAAACATTTTTTTTTGTCTTACATGGTTTGAATTGGGATCAAAACGTCATGTTGCCCTCTTAATCGAGTAGAATGCTATTGATTAATTTGCCTTCTGTAGCATAGAATTATGCTTGGTACTAGCGCTGCACTCAAAGACCAAAAACTCCAAACAAAACCGATTTGGTAATCGTCGTTTTATTTTTGAGCAATAAATTTAACATTGATATACGCGCTCTAAATGAAACAAATTTTAGGGTACACCATCGTAAAAATACTGCTTTAACAGTTGGAATCTATGGCATCTTTTCAGGAGCAGCCATGCAGGACGTTGGAGGCTATTGATATTGCCTATGTGCCGGGAAATCGGGTGGGAAAAAACAGATCAGCAAACCACATTCAAGTACCTTAAAATATACAGTGAGCTGTACCTTTTAATTGGAGCCAGTCTTTCTACGAGCTGCTGTGCTTTGGGCAAATTATGCCACTAAATTCCCTCTAATTTAAGAGACTTTCCTGGGTTGGTTCTGAACGATATGGTCTCCCCGTGTCGCCTCCTAAACTTCGTCAAATTATTTAGTCCTCCCCAGTAAGGGGAATAGTTTGATTAAAAGATCGACGATTTTGTGAAAGGGAAACACGAGCCACTTATACGGGCCACAACGGAGGACTTGGCGGCCCTCTGTTATACCTGTTACCTTACCCGGGCATCGTTCCGTTCCCCTTCTCCGCAACTCGTGGGACCAACCATGGAAAACAAAAACGCAGAAATAAAATTACAAGCAGAGACGGGAACTCTTAAAAACCCACAGAAATTTATGAACATTGGTTCCAACATCCGTACCAGCACGGTCCATAAAAAGCCGCATCCCAAACTGCAGGTGGCAGAAAGCCGGCCGCAAATGCCTCTGCTGCGTGTACACCTGCGCCAAAGGCAACGGTAGGCGCATCCAAGGCGCTCGGGCCACCCGTACATACGTACGCGGTAAGGGGGAATGCCGCCCAGAACCAACACAATGCCACACCTTCGCCTGTATTGCTGAAGAAGGTAGAATGAGCAAGGACCGTACTGTCAAACTACGGGCAAGATAAGCTCGCCAAAAAAGGCGAAACGGCAGCGATCCTTAGGGCTAGCCGGAATATAGACGAGGAGCTCCAAGGTCCAGCCATCGAACTCTTTTGCCGAGATAACCAAAGATCGAGTCTTTCTCGGACTTGTCGATAGGGGCAATCCAGAGGGCAGGATGGGCAAGGACGGTGCTTCCAAACCGCGGGCAAGATAAGCCCGCCAAAGAAGGCGAAACTGCAGCGATCCCTAGGGCTATTTGGACCATCGGCGAAAAGATCTAAGGTCCAGCCATCGGACTCTTTCGCCGAGATCACCAAGGATCGAGTTATACGTGGACTTATTGATAGGACAATCCGGAGGGCAGGATCCACAGAAATAGGTGGAAGACCTCATTTGCCTGCAGCTGACCTATATAAACAGACGGCAAGCAAGATTGCCGAGTTTAATGTGTGTGCCCACACATTGTGGCACTGGACCCTGTAGGCCCCGATCTCGGACTTGCTCCCAGCTGCGATACAGCCGCCGGAGGACTACTCTACGTGCTGCAGGAATGAAACCCGCACCTCCCCACGAAGTACTGAAAAGCAGTCACGGTTGCTCCAATCGAGGATGCTCGAGGAATGCTAAAATTCGGCGATTCATGCGTCGATCTGCTAGGGCTTTTATGGAAGCTCTGCTGGCAACCTGGTGGGCTGGAGGAAGGCTACTTGACCGACTTGTCGCTTAGCAGAGTGAAGCGACCGCTTATATCGGCTATCGAAGACGTAGACCTGAGCGATACGGAAGAGGCCGACGTCACCGTGGAGGAGGTTGTAGCTGTAGATTTCATAAGACTTCTGAAAATGAACCTACACCACAGTAAAACAGCGTCGGCTGCACTACTGCTTCATAAGACCGAGGTTGGAGCCGAACGAATAAAAACTTATGCTTGCCCCAAAGAAGGTAAAATTCTAACCTGCATTCATCCTAAAAGGCATCTTAGTATATTTCTGCTTCGCAATTACAGCAACGGAGATAACACCACAGAAGGCTTGAGCTGGATACTATCGTCCTACCTTTAAAAAGGAAAGCCCGCTAGATATGCTGGTCAGAAGACTGGCAAAGGAATGCCAAGAACTCAAGAATAGTTTGCTAATAGGCTGTGACGCGATGCCTACCACACTCAGTGTCGTTGCTCAAAGCACAATGATTTTATTTAAAATTCGAACTTATTTTTATGCAACAGGGGCGATAACCTATCTTCATAGCAAAAACCTGCCAAATGATTATAGATCTAACGTTGGTATCAGATTTACTTGGCGCAGCCCTTGGCAGGCCGATTGACATATGTACAAAGAAGTTCTAGCGAATATCCACCCCATGGAACCGCCAGACAGCACCGCAGACCCAAAAGAGCTGGATAGAGCAGTAGACAAATTCACGGAAACCTTCACGGTTGCATGACCTATAGGGAAACCCAGGGAAAGGAGAAACCTGTCTGGTGGTCCAACCAAAAAAAGAAAGGTTCACTTGTGAAAAACCTTGTGAATATGGAGTGACATGTCAGTTCCTATGAGTGAAGAACAAGTGACGTTCCATATAGAACATTTTATGGGATGTCCCCTTTTTCACAAGTGAAAATTAATATTAAACTTTTTTGTAGTCACTTCGGATTTTACTTCTTCCTTATACTTAATTGTTATTGTTATGTTACGTGTCACTTGCAGGTGACTGGCTAACCTGCAAGTGACACGTTCCAAGTGAAGTCACTTCGGTAATTCTGAATATATCCATAGAGTTTTCACCTATAAAAATATTGCATTTAAAATACATAAATTTGTATTTACCTCTTACTTTATTTTAATTAGATTGTGATATTTAAGTATTCTTTTGAATTACATTTATTGTTTGTTAGCCCAGTTTTTTTTTTCTAATTGGCTGTATACATATATCCGTCCTCGCCTTCCTTAATCATTCGTCTGGGTCCTCCGAATCCCTGTCCAACGCTCTTGGAAAATATAAGGGCATGTGTTTAAAAAAATGTTTTTCGCTGCAATATTTCTATATTTGTCTTTTTAAACTGCGTAAAATCTTTAGCGGGATTTTTGTTGGCTCAAAACATTTAATTATGCCACCTTCGGGTAACGGAACCAGAATTACCTAAGTAATGTTGTAGAACTTTTTATACTTTAAACATAGATCAACGTACAACATCTTGCACTTAAGGTTGCACTTGCCTGACTTTATTATTTCAAAAAATATCACTTTTATTGAAATGATTAAATAAATCAAAATGTGTCGCAGGGCACAATTTTTCATAACTCAAACAAAATAAACAAGGTCTTCTTCTTTTTTTGGTTTCTTACTGAACATAACAGAAAGGCGAAAAAGCGGAAGGGGAGGGCCACTAATTAGACACAGAAAGAGAGGGAAATCTGCCTGTCTTTGTTGCACTATCGCTCTAGTTAGCGGCACAGAGGCTTAGGCACAAGAAAAACAAAATGCTTTTGCATGCAAATTGCTGAAGGGGTATGTATCGACAAGCACTGTGCGATAGTAAACCCGAAAAACTAAAAATACTATCGGGTTGGACGGTAAATACGGAACTCGCTGTATTTACAAACAGATGTGAAGTCCCACAATTTAACCCCTTAAACCTATTTAAGAACTTTACTCTCTATTTGAGCGATCATGCCAGGTACTTGGGTTAGTACTAGATAAGCGTTTCAATTGGGGCTTAAACTACGAAGAGAGAACCAAGAAGGCAACAATTGCAATTGGGCTAGGATGAAGCATGTCCTGAAAAATAGTCCTATATAAAATGGCTCTATGGTGGACCGCTCTGAACAAACAATGCATATTGACTCTACAATTCAAAAATTATCCAGCATGATAAATCGATTTCTTGAATACAGGCAATCACACTGATTCCAGAAAGAGGAAAATGGGAGCAAGGCTGACCGGGCTCAACGGACGCAATCTACAGTACAGATGGCTCCTAATTAGAAGGACACTTTGGCTAAGGCGTATTCTTATGTCATACTTAGTTGTTTATGGAAGAAAAGCCTCCAAGAAGGACATCTAAATATTTATAGTGACAGCCAAGCGGCTATTAAATCAATAAATTCGACAAATACAAACTCTCGAACAATAGCAGACCGTCGCAGATTTCTTCACGAGATGGCATGTCACATTACTATCAGCCTAATATGGGTTCCGGGGCAACGTAGGTAACTGTACAGCGGACGAGTTAGCTCGGTACGTCACCATCCTCCCGTCCTTCTGGAAAAGAATGTCGGCACACCCTTGGCAACTTGCAAGCTAAACATCAGAAACTACTTTAACAAATTAGTCAACACGCACAACAGTGCCACATCTCTCACCAGGCATGGCCTGTGATTAACAGTAAAAAAAACTTCGGAGCTACTGAAACTCAGCCGCACAGAGTTCGGTATGCTTGTTAGAGTTCTCATAGCCCACTGGATCGACACACATGCCGCCAGGCTGAAAGCCCCAAAAAATGACTTCTGTAGAAGTTGCAGAGATGAAAAATTAAACGGTAGAAAACTTTCTCTGCTTCTGGCCAGACCTATGCAGACTTAAACAGAAGCACTTTGGAATCACCTTCATCAATGAACTTACAGAACATTTCTCTGGGTGGAAGACATGATGATCAACCTTATTCTTACCTTATGATTCATAATAAGGCAGGGGACCCAAGATATTATACGGTATCACAATGGACCACAGAGTTTTACGATATTCTGGCAGATGATTTAGCCTAACATTACCTAATCTAACCTAGCCTAACCTTCCAAGCCAAATCTCGATCTATTAGAAAAATGCTAACTGCAGGATTATCGGAGTTGCTTGAAGACTCAATATGCGGCACTTAAAATTAAATACCTTGACTAATGTCATTTGCCTCTTCCCCTGACATCAATACAGACACGGATAAGGGATGGTAGCTCGACCACACTGTTCCCAGATCATCTGGCTCTTTTCCCAACGATTTCTTCATCGGTGTTGTTCACACCTAGTAGTAATCACAGTAGACATTTCCAAAGTAGTTGTGTTAGTAAGTAATAACAGTAGTCATATTGCGTTGTGACTTTACGAACTATGCACAAGCTTTTAGCAATAAAGGTCCTGCTTCATGAATTTTTGTTAAAGACCTGATAAATCATCATGGATCAGAAATCCAAAATTCTACCTAAGGGAAATAAAGGAAAGTGGTGATTAAATCTGCCCGCTGTTTTGGACGGAGTTGCTTAAGATGATAATCAATCTTATTTGATGTTTTGTGGATGGTACAGATTTCTCCAAAACGCTAGGTATCGCTTGGGTTTAGCATCAACTGCAGGCCATCAGACTTTTCTTGTAATTGTAATTGCCAGATTTTACCATCCACTCTGATTAGTCGAGTCAGTGCAATAAAAAACTCTGCGTTCCTAAGTCTCAGAACACGAAATGGAATGACACCGGCAATCTCATTTGTTTTCTTCAAAAAACGCGGTTAATTCCTCTGAAAACACTCACTGTGCCCAAACTGGAACTTTGTTGTGCGCAACGGTAAAAGAACGCAGTTAACAAATTTGTCAGATGCTGTCAAACGAAGCACCAATTAGTAGAAAGGAAAGAATTGATGGATTTTTGCCGGCCATTTCTCTACAAGTCGGAGAGGCAAAACAAACCTGCAGTAAAATGCTACGTTTGCATTTTTCTTTTGCTACAAATTCAATCTTTATGGTTTCAAACAACTTTTGTCTACCAGAAAAAAAGTGCGAGCTGCTTAAACCAAGAGACGATCTTTAGGAAGCACCTGTGAATTTTTTTAAGCAACGTTTTTAACGCTCTGTTGGCCCATCAGTTCTAGCCTTTTATGAGTGGCGGACCCTAGTGTGCCTTTTTTCTGAATAGTAATTTTCTGCCCTAAGTCTCGACTTTAGAGAACCCTGATGATTTGGATGCGCTATTCACACCTCAATTTTTATACCCTTGCAGAGGGTATAAAGATGTCAGTCAGAAGTTTTCAACGCAGTGAAGGAGACGTTTCCGACCCCATAAGGTACATATATTCTTGATCAGAGTCACTAGACGAGTCGATCTAGCCATGTCCGTCTGGCCGTCTGTCCGTCCGTTTCTACGCAAACTAGTCCCTCAGCTTTAAAGCTATCGGGCTAAAACTTTCCCTACAGTCTTCTTTCTATGGCAGGTAGTCGGAACCAGCCGGATCGGACAACTATATCTTATATCTATCGGGGAAAAAAATTTAAAAAAATATTTATATCTTTGCTTTTTTTTAACATATAACCTTCTAAAATTGAAAATAACATTTTTTTATTAGTTCTTAATTTTGAATTAAATTTTTTTTTCAAAATTGGACGACTATATCATATAGCTGTCATAGAAACAATCGGAAAATTGGTGAGAAAATAATATGAAGAAAATTATAGTTTTGGGGCTTTTTGACATATTATCTTATTATATTAGGAATATAATTTTTTATATTTTTAAGAATTTTAAATTCAATTTAAGAAAAATCGGACTACTCTAACATATACATGTAAAAAAATGATCTTAAAAAAGAATGAAATAATTTTTTTTTAATATCACTGATTTCAGCAACAATTAAAAAATTTCACATGGTGTTACTGACCTGAACGTTTACAACTTGGTTCTGGTCAAGGACGAAAATTCGCTTCCCATGAAGTGCCACCCTTCTGGTCGGTAAAGACGGCGTTGTGTATGCTGCCCCTTGAGAATGATGATGAACCCAGACTTCCAGCTTAATGCATTGGGTTCTCTTAATCCAAGCTCTTATATCAGCTGCATCGCAATAGGAATATTTTTTAACCTCGTTCTCTCCTTTTTTGTTTTCAATTCTTATACAAAAATTTGTTCTCGACATTAAGCAGACTCCTTCTTGCCCATTGTTATCTTTTCCTAATAATTGTAACCCAGTTCATAAAACTAAAGTTTAAACTTCGTATATCTTTAATTTCACAAATTGTAATAAAAAAACTTATAACCTGAACAACATGTTTTAAAATTTTATTGAATGGCTTAAACTGAAGACAAAAATTAAACAAAAAAAACTTTTTAACATTGCGTTTTTAAAGATATATTATTAGCTTTAAAAATACAATAAGATCGTGATGATTGGAATAAGCCTTTACAAAGGTGAGAAAACGTTTTTAAAATTGTGTCCATTAGTGTGGATTGAATTGAGAGCCTATTTTAAATGACAAAATGGACAAAAATGTAATGCGAGTTTAAAACACATATAAATTAAAAATGTGTTTTTTTATAATCAGAGCCTACTCATAAAATTAATTTGCTTCCAACGTGGGGCTGCGTCATCAAAAGTTCCAAAAACAACCTTATAATAAAGAATAAGATACATTTTAAAACAGTACTCGTGCGGCCAAGAACAACTACCAACAGCACAAAACAACAGATATATGATGATGAGTTATTAAAGAAGAACATGCAGTTGATTAAAAGGTTGACTGAAGATCTGACTTAAAAACATCCTAAAAAAACAAAACGAATTCGACAAGTAGAAAATGATTAAATTTTTTAATTCTTGTTTACGCCTAATTAACTTCTCGCACTGCACCCATCTCTTCTATAAGTCTGCAGCGCCTAACTTAAGCTAGGCTTAAGTAGTTCATATTTACAAGTGTACAAATACAAACACCCACGCACGTCGCGCAACAACCCGTAAAGTTCCCCTTGTTCTTTCGTACCCCAGGCCGTTTCTTTATTTCCACCGATCACGCGACTGCGCCCCACCCAGCCTCCAAAACTAATCAGACCAAAAGCAAACAATTCTGGGAAAACGTAAAGAAGGACGGCAGGGCATTCCCTCGCCAACACAGGAAAAAATTATGTTTAAGAAAAGGAAGGAAGAACATCACACAGCATGATGAAAACTCTTATCGGACAGTATAAAAACTGAAATTAGGGTCTTAAAAAAAAAATTTAAAGATAAAACAGTTTGATAAAAACCAGTGAGAAGTAATGAAACCAATCTGGAAGGCTTGATATGTAGTTTGTGGTGCATCTCTTTCCCGTTTCTTGAGGAACTGTTTTAGTGTTCGTGTTTCACTCAGTCTATAGCCACTCACTTGCTGTTTTTTTGATCCCAGTGTCAAATTGAGAAAGGTATTTATAAATATTATGAGTCTTATAACAACTTTTTTTTATATTATCTATGTACATAGATAGATATATTTCAAATACCTTTTTTAAATGATTCTTTTTGTTCGAAGAAAAATTGTCAACTTAGATCGCCCCCTAACGTAAAAAGTAAAAACTATATCGAGATTTTTCGTGGACCACTAAATTTATATAAACGTTACCGCCCAGTAGTTCAGTGAGAAAGCACAGAATTTACGGGTTTGTAGTGGGTTTATTGCGGGTGTAACTACAGACGGCTGGGTAATTCGGTTGCGAGCTTCAGGAAGCGTCACCGTTCTCACTATAGGGTGACACACGACGACCTGTCCCTTGCTCTGTCCCGGATGGTTCCATTACGGTTTCTGCTCAGATCTCGCGGACAGTCAAGGCAAACCGCAGGTTGCTTCCTAGCGCTTCACTTCGCTTCTACGCCTAGCGTGAACGACAAATCCACTCTTGTCTCACCCTCTCGCTTACTGTTCGTGACGTTTCCGGCTTGCTGATGGCGATGTTCTGCGTAGTGCTCCTGACTTCACGAGAACTTCTCCTGGAGAACTACGCTCGAGGTCGTTCTGATCGCGCCAGGATCTGGTTCTTTTGTACATGACGTATTGAGCTTACGCCGGGACACGCCAAAGTTTAGCTTGGGCTAGGTATACTGGGTATAGACAGGCTTCTCCTCGAGCCCACGATTTCTTGTCGCAAACCTTCGCGGCCCAAACTCTGACAAACTTTCTAGGCGTAAAGCCAGGATTTCGATTACAGGAATTAACAGATCGCCTTGACCTAGATGTGCCCTTATACCCTCTGGACCTCAACTACCTGTATCTCAATTCGGAGATTCCTTATATTCAAATCCCGAACGTCTCGACTTAGCAAACTCTCTCTCTGTTGGCTCCCAAGTCGCCGACGACTCGAATTGTTGTGGCTTCCTTGTAGGTTAGTTGGTTGACTTAATTGATTATGATTTATTTCCCTTTTGCACACGGCCCGCAAAATCTCTCCACCCCGGGTCTAAAGTCCTTGGCTCCAGTTTGACCCACTTGTCCGACCGAAGTTCTGCTTAATGGTGCCATCCCGTTGGTTTCCTTTTTGCATATGGTAAGCCTGTGTGCCGCTCCGCTACTGAGATGTAACACTTCCTCTCCTGGTCCACTCTCGCTCTGCCCGCAGAGCTCCACCTTCTCATTCTCCATCATTGGTCTTCAAACTCTCACGTTCTCCATCCTTGGTCTGCCAACTCTCACGTTCTCCATCCGTGGTCTCCAAACTGTCTTGTTCTCCATCATTGGTCTTTATTGTCTCACGTTCTCCATTCTTGGTCTACAAGAAGTCTCACTCTCAAACTTTATCTCAGAAACTTGATCTCAACCGCGTACCTGGTAAGTGGCCAGCCATCTGCTGTTATTGCTGCTGGGATTTTTGTGGAGTTATTCAACTCCTCACCATGGCTTTTTCAGCAATTTATGAGTGGGGAACCTCAAAAATGAAAAAATGTCCTCTCCTTTAAAATCTGTGGGAGCAAAGGCATCAGTACCGAATCCCAATTTACCTTTAAGTATTTTTACCCGATCGGTAACAGCAGCTATGTCGGCATCGAACTGATCGCTCTGGTAGGGGCGAAGGCGTGCTGATTGCCTATTTCCATTTATGTAACATGTCTCATTTTTACGTAAGGAATCTCTTGATTGATTTAGCTGATTTCATTAGCTCAGCAAGTAAGGCCTTGATGAAGTTCACCAAACAGAAAACTAAATCTAGTATTTGTTTTACATTCGTCTGCCCGTTGTGCCTGAAGACTGATGTAAATAGTTTTAGAAAAATTGTTTTTTCAAGAAACTTTTTGCATAAAAAAAATTTGTTTTTCAAGATGAGGAACAAAGTTAAAAAAGCAAATTTTTGCACAAATTTAAAATTTTATTTATTATATACTCGTAATACTCTCCGCGCTCCGATCTTGAATTATTTTGTCTATACACCATCGGGGTTTCATTTATATTTTTGTATATGTATAAGTTCTTATGTCCCCTAAAACATCCGTTCGCTTACATATCTAATTACTGTGCAGTATTTCTTGTTATTGTTTTATCTTATTGCCTTCTCCTTTTTTCAAAAGAGAATATATATTTCGTGCAAAATGCCTTGGCTATTCGAGTTTGGTACGCGAAGTACCTTTTATCCTAATAGTTTTCCTTTCCTTCCCATTTTATTGTGTTTAAAGAAACCTGGTTAAAACCGGAAATTCTTAGTTCCGAAATCTTTCAAAGTAAGTACACAGCATACAGGCTTGATCGTCCGTACCTACGTGAAGGCGGAGTTTTAATTGGAGTTGACTCAGAATTAACGTCTGAAGTAATAACATCCGACTAACTAAACGACATTGAATTTCTTGAGTGTAAAACTCTTCCTTCCGGGCATTTCTATATACATAACTTGTTTCTATATTTGTCCGTCATCCTAATTCTTAATATATCCCAATCCCCTGTACACTATCCAGTTTATCCCAAGTAAACTATCAGATATTGAGCAGTTTATAGGTTTAGGTGACTTTAATTACCTAGAGCGTTATTCCCTGTCTTCGTAGAGCAAACTTAGTAGTCTAATCTGTACTTATGTACTAACATAACTAAAGCTGTTATAATAATATATTTAATAATGTGTTAAAGACAGTGTTTGAAAATATGGCTGTCAATGGTCTGATACCATTGCTACGTTCGCCCTCCATATAGAAAGATTCAACGACGAATCTTAAGTCGAAGGGAGGGGTATTTGACTATTCAAACTCGGGCTATTAATGTCAAAAGAAATTGCGATTCGGCAAATTACTGGTGTCGCGTGGCCAGAACAACGGTCACGATCGACTGACTAACCACATCCTGGTAGCTGGCAAACTAACTCTAAAGATATCGGAGTCAACCGAGATATAGTACCCTAGGTGGGAACACCTTGTTTATACTCTTCAAACTAGCAGCTAAGTAAAAGCTCTATTAGGGTATAAAAGACTTAAGACGATTAGAAGAGGAGGAGAATCCATTCTGGTGTCTTGCTGACGGAAGCCGCCGGCTCCGAGGAAAGGCAAATTTTCCAGGGGCTCTCCTTGAGGACGACACCAATAGCTCAAAAGATTTTTCATGTGTCGGAGCATCACCGGATCCGGAGCATCGAGATCTATTGCACAGGATTTAAAAGGGGAAAAGTTTGTCGAAACCCGGTTCCTCTCTTAAGGCATACTTATATAAATATTCGTGCAGTCCAAACACTTTTTTTGTTATTATTAATATTTCAGCGGCGAGTATTAGCCTTGTATTTGTATGTACAATTGTAAATGCCCTCTGAGTGACGTTTGCAGTCGTAAAACGTTACCATCTCACCGGTGGTAAGTTCGATAATCTTCGCTAATCAAAATTATTGTTAAGTAGAATTATTACACATGCTTTAGCGAACTTTATATTGCTTATCTACGGCATATGCCGACATACCTATATATTATTCAATAAATTTATATTGTGAAAACGAATTCGAAGAAATTATGTGCTAGAATTTTAACATGGGGGCTGTGCTGACGTAAGAAGTGGAGTAAGTCAAGAACAATCACAAAATTTTCGACCCGCGACGGGTAAAGCCGAAACACAGCCCGATCGTATTACGACTAAGCGACAGCTAAGCTTGTGGGGCAGTTCGATCTGACGACTGACGAACTCTACGCACTAATATTATTTTTCCAGCCACTTTAAATATTTATTCTCGTTATGTTGAAGAGGAGAGAGGCTTACCAAGATCCCACGACCCGAATATGACGTAGCTTATGCCGGCGAAAATGGTGCCTGAACATCGGTCGCCTCTCCCTCGGCCCAAGTCCTTTTCCCTCGTAATAGCATACGCGTTCCTTTTGTACAGTTTTTTCAAACCATCTATTCAACATCAAGTCCTGCAGTTCTGTGTTGCCCATATGACATGCCAAAATCCAACTATATTGTTTTTCCTGTTATAAGTGAAAGCTCACTAATTTTAGATTTTCAAATGGTCAAATCAGTCTACTCTCCGGGTCCTGACTGAGTCCCTGGATGTGTACTTAGGGAAGTAAATTACACTCATGTTATTACAGAAGTATTACCTGATTCTAGTCCGGAAATTGGAGCTTTTAAGGTTTCCAGGTTATCCTTTTAGGTGAATCTTAAGTTATTTGAATGGCAGGACTCAAAGGGTTATTTTCAAAAAAAATCCAAGCTACGTCGCTTATATTATTTATAAATGATCTTCCTCTTCAGATGTGTCAATATGGGAGTCCATATGGATCCTAAACTTATATTTTCTGATCACATTACTAGCATGGTGAATAAAGCCAAGAGCGTACTCGCATTCATCACAAGATAGTCGAAGATGATTCCTTTGTCACAAAAACTTTTTTTTTTCATTAGTCCGAGCATCATTAGATAACCGTAGAATTATGCTTGTATTTAATAGAAATCTTATTTATGGTGAAGTGAAGAGTCCCGAGTTACTGTATCGCCTTCATTTTAGCGTGCCAAATATGTTCACTAGAAACTATATTCCGCTAGTATTATATCATTGTATCTTAAGTATGCAATGCATGAACCTTTTAGAATATTTTGCAATAATAGTAATAGACTATATCACATAATATCTACTCCCGACTCACTGCCTATCCTTAAATCAATAATACAATCCTATTTATCAATAAATTACTTTTTTTTATTTATCTTGTCTATGCGTACTTTGACCCGAAGCTTGACTTGTCTATGGTTATACTCGTATTGTCTCTTATTTTGTTCGCGTTTTCGTTTACTCGCCTTAAACGGTGAATGGGTTCCGCGCGTAACAAGCATTGCTTGGTGTCGTAAGCGCCACTTGTTTGTACTGACGCTTGAAAAAATCAAATTTTTATGCCTTCCCGTGTAATTGGACAAATTTCTATCATTCCTTGGATATTGAAAGAGCTACGGAACTTTTTATAGCGTCCTTTACGATTTTTTTAATAAATGATCCTGATAGACTTCCTCGAAAGATAGATAAGCCTCCTTGGTTTACAAATGAGCTGCAAAACTTTAGAAACCTTAAAGCAAGCAAGAAGTACCAAAAGTCGGGTAGGCCATCCTAAACAGGACGGCTGAAAAACAGGCCTAGATATGGTGAAGCGGAACTCTATTCAAAGTTTCAAAACCTCTCTAAAGCCCACTTTTTTTTACGATTTCGTAAAAGTGTAATTTTAATTTTATTTTTATTACTATCTCTGTCCGTGTCAAAAATGGTTTTAAGGTTCTTAATTAAAGAGTATACATTTAGCGTTGCTTGTGATCGTTTGTGTTTTTCTTGTGCTCTGCAATGTTTGTCCATTTCACAATAATGTATGTGGTAGTAATGCCTTGTTTCATGACCGAGTCCAGTGTAGTCAACCATGTTTGTGTTTTAAATCGTTGTTCAAGCTTTAATTCACTATTTGATTTTTATTAATAAAAAATTTAATTTCTTATTTTAGTCTGCATACTTTTTTATTGTACCTTCGGTACGCAGTTGTGCCCTTTTGTACCCGTTACTTCTAGAGTAAAATATATATGTTCTTGACTAGGATCACTAGTCGAGTCGATCTAGACATGACCGTCTGTCTGTCTGTCCGTATGCTCTAGTCATGTAACGCCCACAGTCCGCGAAAATCTGTAGCGTCAAAAGTTTTTATGAGAGAAACAAAATGACCATAAGCTAGCTTGCAAAGCCTACTCTAACCCCCACAAATAGACAAAACGCTTTAATCTGTCTGGTGCTCGAAACAGCGGATAAGTGGCGCTATACAATATTGCTTTGCTGTTTATATATCTCCATTTCCCTTTTGATCTCTTAAGGTAAGTAACAGGTAGCTGACACTCAACTGTAGTGTTCTTCCTTGTTTTTGTTTTGCAATCATCGCTTTATAATCATAAGTTATCGTTTCCATTTGTGCACTTAAGCATAACGATGCTTCCATCTTTAAGTGTCATGAATAATTTGATGTTTTCTCCTGGTCCAGATGGATTTCCTAGATATGTGCTTAGCCATTGCGTCAACCATTTTTAAGCCGATTCTTAAACTTTTTAATTTGTCTATTTCATCATCTTTCTTTCTCGTCTTTCCTTCTATCTGGAAGGACTCTTTAATTATTTACTCCATAAAAAAGGTGCGAAGGCAGATGCCCAAAATTATAGAGGTATTTCTAAATTGTCGGCAATTCGTAAAGCATTTGAACGTATTATAACTTCTTATCTGCAACATTTATGTTCCTCGCTTGTATCACCGTGTCAACATGGTTTGTTAAGCGAAGATCAACCACCACCAACCTTCTTGAATTGTCATCTATTGTAATAAATGGGTTCAAGAAAAAAATGCAGACTAACATTGTATATACAGATTTGGGTAAGGCCTTTGACTCAGTTAACCACTCACTACTTTTATTTAAATTAGATCTGCTTGGGTTTCCAAGTAATCTATTATCTTGGATTTCATCTTACTGGAATGGTAGGACTCAGAGGGTTATATTCAAGAATGTTGTTTCAAAATTAATCTACGTGACATCTGGAGTGCCTAAGGGTAGTCATTTGGGCCCTTCGCTGTTTACTTTGTTTATTAACGATCTTCCCTCAATTATAACACATTATCGTATACTAATGTATGCTGATGATGTTAAGCTAGGCGGGATTGAACTAACAGTCAGATATTGATTGTTTTCATGGATGGTGTGAGTACAACCTTTAAAATTTGAACTGCCTTAAAAGCAATGTTTTGACTTTTTATAGGGGTACTCCTACGTTTATCAGTTACTTTCTTAAACATACGCCACTTGACCGAATATATTCAGTTATCGATTAAGGTGTTCTTCTGAACCCTAAACTTAAATTTTACTGCCACATTATTTCCACTGTTAACAAAGCCAATAGTCTTCATCGGTTTATAAAGCGTTGGTCAAATGAATTTGATGACCCTTATACGACCAAATTATTATTTACCTCCCTTGTCCGTCCTATTTTGGAACATTGTTCGTCGGCTAGGAGTCCACAATATCAAGTGGACATCGACCGTATTGAGTCGGTACAAAAAAATTTCTCTTACTTGCCCTGCGTAGTTTGAACTGGGTTCAAAACGTAAGGCTTCCTTCCTACGAGAGTAGATTACAATTGCTTAATTTATCTACACTTTTAAATCGTAGATCAATGCTTGGTAATATTTTTATATTGATTTATATTGATTCTGAAGATCTTTAAAACCACGAAATTATTATCCTCTAAATTTGACGCGATGTACATCAAATTTTTGTCTGCACGAGCCCTTTCGAGTTCTATGTAATAACTATAATAAACTTTATCATTTGATTTGCATTTCAACATCTATCCCGGTATTAAAAACTAATATTTTAACTTATTTGCCTAATTCTTAGTTGTGCCTTATTTTCATTTGTGTCCCATCTCTATTTGTTTTATGTATGTATCTTCCTCGCGAACTCGCATTATTGCCCAAATTGATTAAAGGGCCCCACCCGTAACAAGCACGTGCTTGGTGTCGTTGGGCCACTTGTTTGTACTGTTCGAAGTGTATCAACGTCCATAAATATAATAGACTTTTTAAATCGCTCCGTCTTTTTCTCAAGTTTTCAGCAAATTTCAGCATATTTTCCTCTTTCTAATTTCCACTCATTGTTTGTATAGTTGTTGCCAAATTTTCCACTCGCGCTTTTTGTTTCGTAAACACTTAATCAGTGCTGAAAAACGCTTGCGCGACCAGCTGATTGTAGTGTGCGAAAGGGGCTGCGGGTGCCATAGTAGCAAGCTTCGGACAGGGTGCAGGCCAAGCACATAAGTGCGTGCCGTAGCACGTGGAAACATTTTGGGCGGTTCTTGTTCTTTTGAAAATTATAAATTAAAAGCTTTTAAGCCTTATCACTAAGATTTATTGCTTTTCTATCAAATAATTGTGCAAAGTCCGATCGAAGAGAAGCAGGTCACTGTGGGTAAAGGCCCAAATTTCGTGCAGTACCGGAGGATTCCCCCGGAGGGAATATGGTGGGTAGGGAACCGGGGGCACAACCCTAGGACTTGGCACAAGCCTAGGAGTTGGGCTTGTCCGGCAGGGGAAAAAAGGGAAAAAAGTGCTTATTATTTTCCGAAAATCATAAAAAATAAAAACAAAATAATTTGTGAACAAGACAGGAAGTTAAATTCGGCAAGCCGTAGTTGGTATACCCTTGCAGTTATAAGAAATAAACAACTTTTGTAATACCATGTGAAATTATTAAGGATTGTTGCCGACTTCAGTGACATTAAAAAAATTTATTTCATTCTTTTTTCAGACCGTTTTTTGACATCTATATGTTAGAGTAGTGTCATTTTTACTAAATTGAATTAAAAATTCTTCAAAATATAAAAAATTTATTCCCAATATTAAAAGATAATATGTGAAAAAGCACCAAAGCTTTATTTTGTTTCATTTTATTTTTCTACCTATCTTAGGATCGTTCTTATGACAGCTATCTGATATAGTCGTCCGATTTTGATCTAATTTTATTCGTAACTCAGAACTTATTAAAAATTTTAATTTCCAAGCTTAGAAGGTTATATGTCAAAAAGCTGCAAAGCTATTATTGGTTTCATATTATTTTACCACCAATTTTCCGATCGTTCCTATGACAGCTATATGATATAGAAGTCCGATTTTGATTAAAATTATTTCGAAATTGAGAACTAATTAAAAAATGTTATTTCCAACCTTAATTTTAATTTTTTCCTATTTTCCGACTAATTTTACGATCGTTTTAATGGCAGCTTTATGATATAGTCGTCCGATTTTGATAAATTTTGAAAAAATTCCAAGCGTAGGAGCTTATATGTTAAAAAACATCGAAGATGCAATTTTTTATAGTATTTTACCACTAATTTTCCGATCGTTCCTATGGCAGCTATATGATATAGTCGTCCGATTTTAATAAAATTTGATTCGAAATTCAAAACCAATTAAAAATGTTGTTTCCAAGCGTAAGAGGTTATAAGTTAAAAAACACCAAAGAAATCATTTTTTTTTTAAATTTTTCCCCGACAGTTCCTATGAAAGCTATAAGATATAGTTGTCCGATCCGTCTGGTTTCGACTTAGTGACGCCGATCAAGAATATATATACTTTATCGGTTCGGAAACGTTACCTTCACTGCGTTGCAAACTTGTGACTGATATTATTATTCCCCCTGCAAGCGTATAAAAATTGTTTTTGTTTTAACAAGTTCGGAATGTGTTAAAGAAAGTATTGTACTATTCAAACGAAATTTAAATTACCTTTCCACTGATATTAAAAGTTTTCACTTTTGTAAGTAAGCTCATATTATGATTATTTTGTAACTTCTGCTTCGACAAAATATTTAAACTGACTAGTGTACAGGGTTGCCCATATTCGACGGACCCATGTTTTTTTTTTTTAAATCAAAGAAAAAAATAAAAATTTGGCGGTTGGCAATCTTAATCATTTAATTTGTTCCAAGTAGATTTGTTTACATCAATTTTTGAATATGATATCTTTCAAATGGCCGCCTCTGGCGTTGATGGCGTATTGTGCCCTTTTTGCAGCATTTTCCATCATTTTCGCCAACATTTCAGCCGGAATAGCGGCTATTTCTTCACGAATGTTGTCCTTGAGCTCTTCTAGGGTGCTTGGCTTGTTAACGTAAACCTTTGACTTCAAATATCCCCACAAGAAGAAGTCAGGCGGCGTCAAATCGGGCGAACGCGGTGGCCTGTCCAAACAGCCACTTTTCGACATCAAACGGCCCGGAAACAATTTCTTCCGAAAATCGATTGTTGCGACTTGTGTGCGGTGGAGCGCCGTCTTGTTGAAACCAGAACTGCCTCATACGCTTTCGACGAATAATTGGCATCACGAAATTGGTCATCATGTCGCGATAACGCTCCTGGTTGATGGTAGCATCATGGCCATTTTCATTTTGGAAGAAAAACGGCCCAATGACCGTTTTCGAACTAACGCCGCACCAAACTGTGACTTTTTCGTCGTGAAGAGGCACTTCTTGAATCTTCTCAGGATTTTCAGTGGCGTAAATACGGCAATTTTGCTTAATTACGGTCCCATTCAATGTGAAATGGGGTTCATCGGACATGATAATTTTGTTCCAAAATTGATCGTCATCTTCGGCCATTTCGATGACTCTTTGCGCCGATTCCAATCGACGAGGCTTGTTCGTAAGCAACAATCTTTGCGTCAATTGAATTTTGTACGGGAACAAATGCAAATCAACGCGAAAAATCCGTTGTAAAGTGGACCGAGCCATGCCCAACTGCTGAGAACGGCGTTTTTGGGATGTTCTTGGGGACATCTCAACACTGGCTCGTACGGCAGCGATATTCTGGTCTGATCGCCTTGGTCGACTTTTATTTGGCATCTTCGGATTAGAAAGAGCCTCACCAGTCGTAAATTTTTCGTATAAACGCTTAATGGTGTTCTTAGAAGGCGCACTTTTCACATTTTTTAATTTTTTAAAAGCACGTTGAGTTTTCACAATTGACTTGTTCTGTTGAATGTAAATTTCAACTATTTAAGGGCGCTCGCGTGGCGTGTATTGTTTCATGGTAAAAATCTGCTTGGACTGACGCTTCAAACGCGGTATGTCATTAAGCGATCTGACATCTCTGTCAAAAGTTATGGCGTCGTCAGATGGGTCCGTCGAATATGGGCAACCCTGTATGTGTGAGCAAGCCACGATGCAAATATAATTGTTTTAATCAAAGTAAATTTTACGAATAACTACAGAAACAAAGCGCTGTCAGCGCTAAGAGAGAGCACAGTGCGCTGTTCTTTTACTTAGGCTCACCAGAGCTAGCACCGAACATAAATGTCCAAGGATTCGGCAAAGATTGAGCTTGGGTGTCGAAAGACAGTCACATCTGACAAGTCGTCCAAGAATATAGTCCTATATATAAAGCTGTAAAGGTTTCGGACTTCCTTGAAAATCCAAAAATGACTACCTCTTTCACAAGACATCACTCTGTAGCCAACCCGAAAGTTTTAAGCGTCAAGTATAAGGTATCTTGGCGCCTATTGTAGTGCAGAGAATGTCTTTATTCCTAACGCATTGGTTTTTGGACTTGGACAGCGACTCACAACTTCCTTTGGAGACTTATTTCGATTACGTCCGAGGAGGAATCGAACTGCATGCGTACTCGGGCTCGGACTTTCACATACAGCCGTGTAACACATGCAGAAGGTGTCTTCAAGCCACATCTTCCGACTTTGACGTCTGTAACTTTGCAGTGGTCTTTTGCTCTTTTGACATATCTAAACTATTAACGAAGAAGGTCTTCAACGCGATTCCTATTAGACCTTTAGCACAAACCGTACCTCGAAGACCCTAAATCATGTAGGAATTCCTATATTCGCAATAATTTATTGGAATTTAGATTAAATATAGAAGTGCATAGATTACTTTTATAAAGTTATTTTAATTTCTTTAAAATTGTATCGTGCTCTCCACGAATGCTAAACGACGACTCCTTGCTCATTTGTTCGGGTATCGGCGTCCTTATAAGAATCCAATGAGTCCCTTATACGTTCTGCTTCGTACCGCCCATGATCCTTGACTCCAACAATTTTGTAAGAGCCTAAAAACTTCCTCTTAAGCTTAAGTCCGACACCAAACTGAGTTCTATCGCAAAATCAGTCGAAAGGCTCCGTTAATCAACATCAAAAATTTTGAAACTTTTATACGTACAAGCTATTAAATTTTCTAGGCTTTATTACTAGTCTACAGATAATATCCAATTATTCTAAATTTACACAAGGCTAATGGACTTTTATAGCTCAACTTTGCTAGCATTGGTACGACGATCTTGTGAAGTCTGCCGACGTGGCCATTTTCGCGTGGTACACCAGATGTTGTATTTTGTTGGACTGGCAGAATTCATGAGTGACAGAGCTGTAAAGCAGTGCCTCTATAGGACACTAAGGGGCAAGGATTTTTAAAATTTAGGGCTTGCTTATGCAGACAGTTTAGAACTTCGTCTACGCCAGTGCGACGAGTTGGGTAGAGCCAAACATATTTGGGAATCCGCCTACTACGGCTTGCTCGTCATTTCCATTGCTTCGACCTGATCGATGTGGTATTTAAAGAAGGGTAAATCGCAATTGTTAATTGAATTTAGAAACCCCTCTTTCTTATCCGCTTTGGCATTTACGATAATACGACTTATGCAACTCCCGATGATACCGTCTGCTTTTTCTTTGAGCTTGGGTATGAAATACGACCATTCGACAATATCCTATGACTCACGCGAAATAAGCTCGGCCTCACTAATTGACAAGTGGGGTTGTGATCTTGTTCCTTTTCCCTGTACGTGTTTCTTTTGCCATCAAACTTTTACTAAATTTGCGTGCTGCGACAAGAGCTATGAAGGGAACGACTTTGCACATACACTACACAAGACTCAGCTGAGGCAAAGAGCAAGGGTGTTTTCTGAGGCGGCATACTGTTGGAGGCAATAAAAATACGACATTAAAAATTTATTTTTAACAGCTTTAACATGATAAAAATTTAACAAGGTAAAATGTGTAAAAAAGAGAAATGTAAACAGGAATGAATTTTCAAACACGTATACTATTACTATTAACTTATGACTCTGAGCTCTATTTGTCACGAAACGGTAAAAGATTGGCTATAAAACGAGGTTTGAAACTATTAATTTAGCATTAATATTTCAAAAGCGGGTGACTATTTTCTTTCATTTATAATTGCACATTCTTTCATATTTAATTTGCTTTGCTTTGCGGTAAGCCGCACAGTGGTAACGCCTTGAACGGAAACTTAAAAAACATGTTCCGCTATCTTAGGTCAAAAATAAAAATGTAGGATAACACTACTAGCTCCATCGATGAAAGCGCTTTCTCGATCGTTCACAGCTGCATTAGAAGCTGCGTTCTCCACTTGATCGGCATTAGTCTTGCTCTCCTGTTTAACCTCAACCTTGATTTAGCACTGCGGCTAATGATCCGCACTGATAACAATTTTTATTAACCTTTTTGTTGCAATCTTTCTTTAAATGCAATGGATCCCCACACTTAAAGCATTAACATACAAGCTCTTGTCTTAAGTCGAAGCTTTTGGATCCATCTACACGCGCTTTGTTCTTTTAAGGCATCTTTTATGAACCGCGGCTATGGGTTAATTTAGTTCTAGTAGCTTTACGCGCAAATCGTCGCGTCTTATTAACATTATTTCTTCGAAGTTAACTAACAATGATTTAGATTTTATATTTTTACATATCGAATACACACGGTACTCGGTGTTATACATTAATATAAGTACAAAAATATTTTAGCACTTGGCCCCAATACTTACAGGCAAAACTACGACCCAAGCAGTTCCCCAAGTGCACGACTATATGACCACCCTTAAGTGCACTGGGACTGGAAATAGCAGAGTCAGCATAGTTGCCATGCGCAGCCGATCTGTCACTAAGTAAACATACTATCCGCTGCCCTAACTAAAATACAAAGCACAGAAGGAAAAGAAGACTTGTACGAGTGGCAGCCCGCCCGGCGCACCAAGCCGGACTACGGAAAAGTGATACAACAGCGCTTCCAAGAGCGCACATCTTAAAATTTTTGTATACCCTTGCAGAGGGTATAATAATTTCAGATGTTTGCAACGCAGTGAAGAAGACATTCCCAACCCCATAAAGTATACATATTCTTGATCAGCGTCACTAGCCGAGTCAAGCCATGTCCGTCTGTCCATCCGTCGGTCCGTCCGTCCGTCTGTCTGTCCGTTTCTACGCAAACTAAACTTTTCCAAAAGTCTTCTTTATATTGCAGGTAGTATATAAGTCGGAACAAGCCGGATCGGACAACTACATCTTATAACTCCCATAGGGTGTTATCGGGGAAAAAATTAAAAAAAATGATATCTTCGGTATGTTCTAAAAGACAACCTTCCAAGCTTGAAAAAATTTTTAATAATTGTGAATTTTAAATTAAATTTTTTCAAATTCGGACGACTTTATCATATACTTGCCATAGGAGCCATCGGAAACTAAGTTATAAAAAATGAAAAAATTATATCTCCGGTGTTTTTCAACATAGATACTTCCTGATCTGTACAATTTGTATTAATAATAATTTTTTGCAGTTTGTATACCCTTGCTGCTATAAGAAATAATCAACTTTAGTAACACCATGTAAAATTTTCTAGGATGGTTGCTGACTTCTGTGATATTAAAAAAAAATTATTTCATTATTTTTTAGACCATTTTTTGACATCTATATGTTAGAGTGGTCTAATTTTTATAAAATTGAATTCAAAATGCTTTAAAATATAAAAAATTGATCTCCAATATTATAAAATATGTCAAAAAGCCACAAAGCTATAATTTCATATTATTTCTTACCAATTTTCCGATAAAAATTGTTATTTCCATGTTATGTTATTTCCAGCGTAGGAGGTTATTTGTTAAACAAGAAAGAAAGTTAACTTCGGCAAGCCGAACAAAATATACAAACGTATACCCTTGCAGTTTTAAAAAATAATCAACAATTTTATTAAATTGAATTCGAAATTCTTAAAAATATAAAAATTTATATTCCCAATATCAATGTTGAAAAGCCCCAAAGCTATAATTTGCTTTATATTATTTTCTTACCAATTTTCCGATCAAAATTAATTTTTAAATAGTTCTGAATTTCGAATTAAATTTTATTAAAATCAGACGACTATATCATATAGCTGTCGTAGGAACGATCGGATAATTGGTGAAAAATAATATGAAACGACTTATAACTATAATTTGTTTCATATTATTTTCTTACCAATTTTCCGATCAAAATTCATTTTTAAATTCAATATAGTTTTACTGTTCCAATGCCATCAGCTATAATGTAACTTTCTCCAACTAGCATAATTTTTTCTTTATGTTCTCGGACTGAAACATATAATAATGTGTTTGCACATAAATGGGCTTATGCCCCACTGTCCACGCACCAAATATTTTCCGTTAGTCCTACTTGATCTGCTGCTGCAGCAGCAGAAACAGAGAAAGACTTTTTGTTCTCTTCGCGTTACTTTTCTTTATTGTTGTCTTTTTCCGATCTTTCGAGTTTCTCTTTTGAGTTGCACTTTGCCGAAAGATGTCCATGACGACCGCAGTTCCAGGATTCCACATTTCTCATGTCTTCTCTCTTCTTTTTTCGGCGCGAGTAAATTTGAGTTGAGTAATTTTATATTTAGGGAACTTAAGGAACGCAAAAAATTACGCGTTTTAAAAGCGACTACGAAATTTTCGTATGAATCACTTAGACTTGACGTCATAATTATTACAACCATTTCATCTGGCTCTGTTTGATCAATTTCTTGGAGGTTTTTAATCACGTCACTAAAATAACTCAAATGCACTGTGATTCTGTCTAACTCTGACATCTTCATGTACAGCAACATTTTGAATAACTGTATTTTACTAGCCGGTCCAAAAGGGATGTGAACACTAGCCAACATAGCTAACTAGCCACAAGCTAACATAGTTAACCTGCGACGGTTTACTACACAACAAGAAACGCACGAGGGCCTTTTCATCTTTTATATCAAAGTTTGTCTGTGTTCTACTGTTCAATTTTCGATTTTAATTTCACGACCGCACACAACTGACCAAAGTTGCGAGTGTACTACCAAATTTTTTTATCCACACTGCCCGTGAACTCTAATTGTCATTATAAAAATTGTTATTGAGTATTGTGAAACACTACCGAATCTCTAAATATTTATCCTCTTCGGTTATTACGCGCAAGTTTTATAGCTTGCTGTGCTCATTACCTATTCGGTTTGACGATTTATTAGATACTCAACGAAAAAATGCTGCACAACAATAATTTAAAGAAGAGAAAGAAAAGAACGCACCTTCACTTTCGCGCAAAAATTAAAGATGAATAAGATAGTTTACGTACGACGTGATATCTATCGATCATCCGCAAAGGTATAGGATGTGTAAGCTATTTTTTTGTTATTTTATATACTTGCTTAAAATTTATTATTAAACAAAAAAAAAAAAACTAATTAATTATGAAAATAAAAAAATAAATATAAAATTACCATGTTTCCAATTTTACTGTCAAAAGAATGTATAAATTTTTTTGACAAAATTCACTTGTAACCAGCGCAAGCACATACAAAGAAAATTTAAAATATTTTTTGAAGAAACAAAAATTTAAGAACGCATGTGTACAGTTATTAAGAAAGAAATAATTAAAAATATATATATTAAGCTTATTATTATCCTGTGCAAAGAGTCATTAGAGCCACGCCATAGCTGCAAGAGGTCATAAGTATGGTGAGCATACCGCGAACACATTTTGCGAAACTCTTGTATTAATTCACGAATTCTTTTCCTTTTGCCTATTTTCCTATATTCCGATTTGTAAATAGCTCTTGCTCTATCATAGCACGTTATGTTTTGTTCTTAATTATTAATAAAACGTACACAAGTACATTCTTGTGACTAGTGTTTAATATTTAAGTTAAATTATTAACGCGTTTGAGTGGGAATGACAAATTTTTTTTTGGTTAATCAATAGATATTGATGAAACAAATACATTTCAGTTAAAACTTGTTGGCGTTAAAGCAGACGTGGCAACTCGCTGAAACAAACTGTAGCTGCGCAGGAACCCCAGGAATCTGCATGCCTAGTCTAACGGTTCTAGCTTTTAAAGTTTCCGAGATATCAGCGTTCATACGGACATGGCTAGATCGAAGAACAAATATACTTCACGGGGTCGGAAACGCTTCCTTCTATCTGTTATATACTTTCCGATGAATCCAGTATACCTTTTTACTCTACGAGTAACGGGTATAATAATAAAGATATACAGGAAGACGTTTCTATACCACTGTATTTTTTAAAATTGTATATTAAAATAAATATATTTCCAACAGTAGTAAGTTAAATAAAAGTTCGGCGACTGTGACGCATATTTTATTCACTAATAATATGGGTGCATTATTTATTACCTTGCTTTCCAATGATGAAATCCATAACGGTTAAACGAACATTTTTTTGAAGACCAAATGCCATCAATTAAACTCTCTTTGTGTATAGCATTAAAGTGTGCAATATCAGAACCATTTTCCGGTATTTCCTGAATATGACAATTAATGTAGAACTCGTTGTGTCCATGGTAAACAAATTTTTCTTTGACGTCTTTTGTAGAAAGAGGAAGCTCCCAAGGTATTTCTGATGGGTCAGTGTGGTACCAAATGAATATAAAGCCATTCACTTCTTCCGAACTCCACTTTTTCACATTCGATCCTTTTGGAACTAAAATAATTAGAATTAAATTTTTTAAAAGATGTGACATAAAAAGTCACAAGATAAATCAAAATATTTAACAATAGGAAAAAGGAAAAGCTATACCGATACCTACCATCAAGGGCAACGTATGAAGATATTTAACCATGGAAGCTATTCGTGGCAAAGAAACAAAGAAATGGAAATTTCAAAATGGGGCTCTGGTTTCAATTTTAGCTTAAACTATGGTCAATGGATAGATATGTAAGAGAAATAAGTAAGCTTCAGATGATTACAGTACGAGTGGGTTGGTCCGAGGTCCTTCGGCGTGGCGTCTCGAATTACGTTGTGCTTCTTATGTTTCTTATGGGGTCTCGGATTACGTTGTGCTTCTATAGTTCTGATGAACCCGTGAGGTCTGACGCGTGCTTTGGCGTGGCGATGTAGTGCGTACGTTGTAGTTTCGTAAATCATGCTTGCTCAGGTCTTGCCGTGGCCGTGATGGTCGGCTAGTAGTGGGTCAGGGCATCGTTGTGTTCCTCTGCCAGTGGTCTGTGTAGTCTCCGAGTCGGTAGCTAGAGATAGGACGTCTGCAGGGAACTCGCGAATACTAGCACCTGAGCCGTAGGACACAATCGGAAATTCGTTGTTCGTTTCCAGGTCTTCAGAATCGATTCCGAACCGAATCCCTGTAGGAGTACTTGAAACCCGATCACAATCCGAGGAGTTACATTACGCCCTATTAGGCAAGAACTACTACTTTTAACAACTACTAAATACAAGAGTTATGCTACAGAGTAGGTAGCTCGACGACTACCTTGATCTAAGAAAAAAGAAAAAGTTACTCATTATAGTCTGGGTGCCTTCTTTTATACCCATTTCCGAGAAAATTGTGATCGGATTTTTATACCCTTGCAGTGGATTTAGAACCAGAATTAGTCAGAAGTATGCAACGCAGTAAAGGAGAAATTTTCTGTCCGTCCGCCCGTCGGTCCTTTTCTACGCAAACTGGTCTCTCAGTTTTTAAGCTGTCAGGATGAAACTTTCCCAAAAGTCTTCTTTCTTTTGCAGGAAGTATATAAATCGGAACCAGGAATAATAGGAAAAAATAGTTTTTTAATTATATCTTATTATCTTCTTCCTACGCTTGGAAATAACATTTTTTAATTAGTTTTGAATTTCGAAATAAATTTTATCAAAATCGGACGATTATATCATTTAGATGTCATAGAAACGAACGGAACTTTAGTCGGAAAATATAAAATATATATCTTTGGTGTTGGCTTGGAAATAACATTTTTAAATTAGTTTTTAATTTCGAATTAAATTTTATCACAATCGGACGACTTATCATATAGCTATCATAGGAACGATCGGGAAATAAATTATTTACTAATGTTGATTATTTCTTATAACTGCAAGGGTATACAACTTCGGCTTGCCGAAGTTAACTTCCTTTCTTGTCTTTTATATTTCCAATTCGATAAGCAGCGATGGTTTTATCTCTTAAGAAACAACGGAATGGAGGAGTTAAGGTATCTTATCCTTAATCCAAGCCTTGTCATTTATTTCGTCTGGAAAAATTATAACAAATAGGTTGGATTAGTGGCATCCTGAAGTTGGAGGCCATGGCTTTCACTTGTCTTTACCATTGAATGCACCCCATCCTTGGCAATAATCAGTCTATAATTCAAGTTCTGAGATCAAAGACCAGAAAAAAGGAACGGACCGGACAGAATTGGATAACCTCATAAAATGATAAAAGTCAGAAGCAGCCGACCCGTTTTTCCTGACTCATAAGCTAGCTGCAAAACAAAGATAGACTTTAAAGAAATTTTGCCAACAAAGTGCTGAAATAGTCGGCTGACTTCGTGTCGAGGGCAAACAACATAAAAATTTCAATATTCCATACAGAAAATACTGCCAAAGTTCATAGTCTCCTGTAAGACAAAGCCATAAGGTGGCAGCTTGCGCGAAGCCCATTGCTTCGGCAAAGTGAAAAGCAGAAACCAGCCATGTAGATTGATGTGATTCAGGTTTACCCAAGCCAATGAACGACCTTTTGCTACAAACCGCCAGGCATCGAAGGATCAAGCTCGCCTTCCTAAAGGAGCCTTACACAGTGCCTGAAGGAAATGGCTGGATGGTAGTCTTGTTAGGAAAGGATACTCATTAACAAAGCGGTCAAGAAAACCTCGACCTAAGCAAGTAAAAAAGAATTTGTCAGGGCCAAGTTTGTGCACATGTGGGTCTATAGTTGCTAATTAGTTCCAAATCTACCGATACACTCGTTCGGCAACATTAAAGATTAGCTTATCAGACTGGATGCATTGTGTTTGGAGCTTTGGTTACCAAGGACCACGTGCTTTTGAACAACAGTACACAGAAATGTTCAACAGAGCAGGAGCTCTTACTTGATATTTTTAAGGCAATCAATGTGCCGACTGTCAAAATGGAGGATCGCTGACATCTTTACGTCAAGCGACCTTGAAGCCATTCTGCGTATGTAGGGCTATTCCAAGGATGGGAAAGACATACCGTGTCAAGACACCTAGATCTTTTACGACAAACTCCGTGTTTTCTAAACTACCACCTACAGATTTTTTCAGTAGATATTATGTGGGCGGCAGACGGACTTAAGCGTTTTGGTCGTTTGTGGGGGTCAGAGTGGGCGTGGCACACTTTTTTTAAGGTCATACGATAGTAATTGATGAGACAAATACATTTCAGTTAAAATTTTGTTTCTGTCAAAAAAACTGTACGCACTACTGATTTTCGCTGATTGTGGGCATGGCACCCCGCTAAAACATGCTTGCGCTGCGCAGGAAGTCCAGGAAACTACATGTCAAGTCTGACTGTAATCGCTCTTATAGTTTCCGAGATCTCAGCATTCATACGGACAGACGGTCATGCCTCAGTTATTGATCCTGATCAAGAATTTATATTCTTTATGGGGTCGGAAACGCGTCGTTCTACCTTTTACCCACTTTCTTCTACTCTACGAGTAACGGGTATAAAAAACGTTTTACTTTTTTTGCTTGCGTTTCGTTTATTGAAACCAAAAAAATTTGAAAGTGAAAACCGGAGCCCGGCTGATAACCACAAAAGTGCTTCTATCAAGTTTGAACTTTGAACACAAGTCTGGAAAAAGATGAACTTCTAGGGGATTTGCTATAAAAATGTGTGCCATAATGTACCTGAATGTAGCTCTAATATATAAAATTTTTGGGAAAACATCCAAAAAGGTTGAATACAAAAGATTTTAAATACTGAAGTGATCAAGGTATGGCAATTAAGTCATTAAATCAATATATAATAATAATAATTCATATTCATACAATAAACAATCCTTTAAATAAAACAAAGCAGCAATTAAAAAAAATATGAAGAATACATAGTTATTAAACCAGATAACAGTCTTTGAATATCTCTCGCCTCGAGCGGACGTCTTTTATTTCTAAACAAAGGTTTTCGATCGGTCAATGTTCTTTTTTTTCTAATCGCGCTTTTAAATAGTTTTCAATCTACTGTTTATAAAAGACAACTAACGTAAAAAAACCATTAAGTCATGGGCCCCGGTCCTCCAAACCTGGGCGACAATCGGTTTGCGCGGCTTGTCCACCATCACCCTGAACTTCCATCTACCTCAGTTGATAATCCGACATATATAATAATCGCCGTCATCAATACTAAAAAGACAATTTCTTAATTTTCATGCTTCGCGTCCACCGCGCCCATAAAATGATCCCCAAAAACATTGTGACTATTTCGAACCTCAAGCCAATGCTGATAAGTTCCAAAATACTACCGAGCTCACTGGTATGTGCAAAGTACATTGTGAGCTCCAAAAGGTCCATGCACGAGAAAGAAATCGTCGATGAACTTAAAACACAAAAGGCTACGAAAGTGTATAAATTTATGAAATCCTACGATGGTGTTTCCAAGCCCGATAGAGTCATTCCAATAACCTTCGAACTCTATAACCTCTAAAGTCGAAATTTCTTGGCACCAAGTTAAAGTTTACGAGTACATACCAAACTCCATGAGATGCAAGTCTTGACAAATCCTCTGTCTCACCACAAAAAAATTGGTAAGCACCCCACTCTGCTCTGAATGTGCCACCACATTCCCCAAACAAATGCACAAAAATCTGCTGTGACTATTGATCTGGCGAGCATTCTCCCTCTTTCATACAATGCCCTAAGTACCAAGAACAAATCCAAATACTCAAAAAAAAAAACAGTCAGAAAATGCACATCACGAAGCGAAAACGCAAACCAACACAAAAATGACAAAACTAAAATCGCTTCCACCGATGAAGCCTCGAAAACATCACCTTTCCCCTCCCCATCCCATTCCCCGATTCCACAGTACCCTATACCCATAACCCCTTATCCGCCAAAGCAATCCACTGCACTTGTTCATAAGAAGTATAACTTATCTTCTGCATCACATGCACACTTACAAGAAATCCATGCTGAATACGGAAGTAGCAGCTGAGCAACATATTTAAATTATAATAAATCAATTCACACAAAATTAATTTAAATATTCACGAATCTGACGATGCTATGAGTGATTCAGAGTTTCGTCAATCTAAACCAAGCCAAATTTTTTATGTCTATTAGGCTAGTACAATGGAACACACATGTTTACTTAATCAATTACCACAAACTACAACTTTTGAGAAACGATACCAACCCTGATGTTATTTGCCTTCAGGGAAATAGTAGATCTTTCTAGCAAGCCAATACAATATATACGATATGTGGGAGATTATAATGCTTGGAGTCCATTGTGGGGTTCGTCTTCGCATAACTCTAAAGGGTTCCAAATAGAAGAAGTCATCTCCTAATTAAAAATAGATAAGGCAATTGGGATATGTAGCCAAATGCAAAGAAAACTATCTCAGCGAAAGCAATCTCTTTGGCCCGTATAAAAACAAACACCGCTGCTCTAGTTTTTTTGTTACTGAAAATCGAATTCTCTTTTTAAATACAATTAAAAAAAAAACAGAACGGAATTCCTTTGAAAGATCCACTTATAATGTAAACCCCTTATAATCGACCAAGAAATCTTAGTCTGACCTAAATTGCTTAATAAGTAATTTCCCAAATAACCTCAGAACAATTAAATATAACAACGAAGATCTCCATCACTCCTGAGACATTTGCGATGCATTTGGAAACTATTGGTCGGACTATTTCAAGTAGAAAAATTTTGTCCACTAATACAAGACCCGTAAAGAATTGGAGCCAAAAAGCAGATTCTTCAAGAAAAAACAAATGCAAGAAATTTTGTTGACGAACAGCAAAAGCGGTATGGTCTCGTCCAATGCATATATTGAAAGCTATATGGACACTCGAGAAACAACTGAGTAGCTTGTAGACCATTCCATATATAGGCATATATACATATCTTAAGCGACACAGGCTACCAGGAGCTAAAAGGTCGACTTGAACGGGCAAAATATGCCCGCTCACAGAATACACAAAATGGGTACGTGCCATCTCAAGCCTATCCTGACGTTTTCTTTTGGAAAGAAGTCAGATCTTCATTTGTATCTTTGAACACAAAAGGGGATGATATACGGTAGTGCCCGAAAAAGAAGACTGAAAAATCCTACAATCTTTATGGGCTGAGACGAATATAACAACCTCTCAGCAAGCAATAATACAAATACCAAATAATAAAAAACAACAATATTTTGGGCTTAAGACAAATTAAATTATTCTAGCAAATAAGATCCACTTCCAAATAAGGGGTAGATTTCAAATTATACACATCAATCGGATGGTAAAGACAGCATTTGCTAGCTGTATCTATCAAATTACAATTAGGCAACGCATTATTCTTTATAAGCCGCTATTCATCGTGTTTAACTATGATGGATATTGCTTTATAGCAGGAGTAGACTGCAATGCGAATCACCAGCACTGGGGCTTTGTATGAAGCAATCATAAACAAGAGCAACAAACTCAACTGACAGCTCTACATACTGCGCAGCTGACCACAGAAAAGTTAAGTGACTAGTTTACTTCGCTGTTGCAAAGAACATGCCAAGAAATCGAATCCGCGTGAAATCTCTGCCAGATTTAACATCTAACCACTCGACGTCTTAAACATTTTTTTTCAAGGCCCAAAAATAGTGCAGCCCCTCTAATTAACCTAATCTCACAGCTCAACACGTACTCGTGACAGCAGCCAAAATATTATCACCACAAGAAACGAATTTGCGTAGCAAACAATACAACACTTTTTTTTAAGTCAAATTCCTCCTCAAGCTTCATTGACCTACCGTCGTTTCGCATTGATATAGCAAGACAGCCGAATTTCTTTCGACCTAGTGAAATTGTAAGTGATATAGGATAGCAATTAAAGCCGAAAAAGGCTCCAGGAAGGATTTAATAACCAGAAACATGATAATTCAGCTCCAAACTGTGCCGAATAAACTTTGGTAATTCCAAAAAAAAAATCTGTTATAATGATACAAGTGTGGCTTGAAAGCCTTTTGCATATTATGAAAACACTTATAAGTTACATACATCTATTACAGAGTCTCCGCAGTTAGATGCAATGCAACAACATTCAACCAGGGCACTGGGCCCTACTCTATTGATTCTGAACAAGAATATTTTCCTTTTAACCACATAGCTATTTTGGTCCACATTTGCTGACGACACCGCCCCGTGTATCTTGACAGAATTACAGCTGGTGCTGCATTGAATTCAGCAACACTTTTCCTAAGTTTGTCTAAGAATTCAAACTGACGACTGACTGACTGACTGAAGACTCGTTTCGAAACAGTACAACCCAACCCAGGCAAACGGCAAACCCTGATTTAACATCGTCTCTTGTGCATTCGCGCACCAGTTCGTAGCCATCTTAAATTCTTATCGCACTTTTAGTACGTCAATATCGATACAAACAGAGACCCACAAGCTTAATCATGCTTACCCGAAAGGCTGTGGGACTGACGAGGTTGGACATTTGGATAGTAAGCGCCCGAGGAAATACTATTTTTAAACCTTGGCAGAGGGTATAATGATATACTCCATAATGTATATATATATTCTTGATCAGTATCACTAGACTAGTCGATCTAGCCATGTCTTTCTTTCTGTCCGCTTTAAAGCTATCGGGCTGAAACTTTCCCAAAAGTCTTTTTCTATTATATATATATATTTCTATTGTACATAAGTCGGAACCAGCCGGCTTAACGAACTATATCTTATAGCTCCCATTCAAATTATCGGAAAAAATTGTATTTAAAAATTATATCTTTGGTGTGTTTTAACATATAAACTCTTACGATTGGAAATAACATTTTTTAATTAATTCTGAATTTCGAATTACATCTTATCAAAATCGGACGAGCTGTCATAGGAACGATCGATAAATTGGTGGGAAAATAATATGAAAAAGTTAAATCTTTGCTGTTTTTTAACATATAACCTCTACGCTTGGAAATAACATTTTCTAATAAGTTCTTAATTTCTACTTAATTTTTATTAACATCAGAAGACTATATCATATAGCTGTCATAGGAAAGATCGGAAAATGGCTGGGAAAAAAATATGAAACAAATTATAGCTTCGTCGATTTTTGACACATTATCTTATTATATTGGGAATTTAATTTTTGATATTTTAAACAATTTCGAATAAATGTAACAAAAATCGGATGACTCTAACATATAGCTGTCAGGAAAATGGTCACAGAAATAATAATATCACACGGTGTTACTAGCGTTGATTATTTTTTGTAGCTGCAAGGGTGTACATGTTAAAAAGGATCATATCATTTTTATACCCTTGCAGGGGGTATAATAATTTCAGTCAGAAGCTTGCAACGCAGTGAAGGAGACGTTTCCGACCCCATAAAGAATATATATTCTTGAGCAGCGTCACTAGACGAGTCGATCTAGCCATGTTCGTATGTCCGTCTGACCGTCTGTCTGTCCGTTTCTACGCAAGATAGTCCCTCAGTTTTAAAGCTTTAGGGCTAAAACTTTCCCAAAAGTCTTCTTTCTATTGCAGGTGGTATATAAGTTGGAACCAGCCGGATCGGACAACTAAATCTTATAGCTCCCATAGGAACTATCGTGGAAACAATTAAAAAAAATTAAATCTTCACTGTTTTTTAACACATAACCTTATAAGCTTGGAACTATTCAAAATCGGACGATTATCTGATATAGCTACCATAGGAACGATAGGAAAAGTAGTCGGAAAATATGAAAAAATTATATCTCTGCTGTTTTTTTACATATACCCTTCTAAGCTTGTAAATAACATTTTTATATTTTTAAGAAATTTTAATTCAATTTAAGAAAAATTGGACTACTCTAAAATAAAGATGTCAAAAAAATTGTATAAAAATAAGAACTAAATTTTTTTTTTAATGTCACTGAATTCAGCAACAATCCTAGAAAATTTTACATGGTGTTACTAATGTTAATTATTTCTTATAACTGCAAAGGTATACATACTTCGGATTGCCGAAGCTAACTTCCTTTCTTGTTTGACAGCTATATGATCTAGTCGTCGGATTTTGAAAAAAATTAATTCGAATTCAAAATTAATTAAAAAATGTTATCTCCAAGCTTAGAAGATTATATGTTAAAAAACACCGAAGATTTTATTTTTTTTTTTAATTTTTTCCCCGTTAGTTCCTTTAGGTGCTATAAGATATAGTTGTCCGATCCGGCTAGTTCCGACTTATAAAAAGAAGACTTTTGGAAAAGTTTCAGCCCGATATCTTTAAAACAAGGGACTATTTTGCGTTGAAACGGACGGACAGACGGCCAGACCCTCTGCAAGGGTATAAAAACATAAATAAAGGGAAACGGATAAGCAGCAAAGTGATATTGTAAGACGCCACCTACCGGCTATTGCAGTATACGTTTTGTGGGTGGCAGACTGATTTAAGTGTTTAAACCATTTCTGGGCGTTGGTGTAGGCGTGGCAAAAATTATTTTAGGTCAATCGATAGGTATTGATTAGACTAAAACATTTCAGTTAGAATTTGTTTCCATCATAAAAATTGTAGGCGCTACTGTTATGCAGATTGTGGGCGTGGCTAGATCAACCCGGCAAGTGATCCTGATCCAGAATTTATATACTTTATGGGGTCTGAAACGCTTCCTTCTACCTTTTACATATCTTATCTAGTAAACCCTTTTACTGTACGAGTAATAAGGTGCCCGGACAAAGGTTTTTCGCGATATCGATTTTAGGGAGCGCATCCAGCGGTTCTCTATATAAAAATAGAAAAGGACGCGAGTAGCCAGGTGGCGTGCGAGTCGTTCCAATTGTTTTGACTTAAGAACATTGGATGCTATGCGCGGTAATTTTTCGTTTTTGTGTCGAAAACCGCTGTATGCGCTCCGTTCTTGGTCGATTAGTCGATAAGATATATTTAACCATTCCAAAGATATAGAATAATAACTGAGTGCAACTTTTTTGAAAAAGTGACAAAAATTTGAAAAATCGTTTAAATAAAGATTTTGTTTTATCGTTGGAAATAGGAATAGGAATTAAAGTAGAAGAAAATTAAATTTTGAAACAAGTCTCTTGTCACCTTCTTCAAAAAACTTAAAAGTAGCACAATCTTTCCTCCTCAGAATACCAGAGGTCTGCTTAGCAAGATAACTAAATTGTATTCAGGTTGTCTTTATTTCGCATCTCACACTATTTTGTTCACTGATAATATATTCTAAACTCCGAAATTTTTCCTAGTAACTACTACACGGTTTATAGGCATGATCGACTGCCAAGTCGATGAGGTGGGGTCTAAATTGCAGTGGACTCTACCGTTAAGCCGGAAGAGATACATTCTAAGGACATCAATAATTCATCCATTCCTGGCAGTTTTATTTATATATATATATATATATATATATATATATATATATATATATATATACATATATATATAGTTATATACATATATATATTGCTCGTATATTCCGCATGCATCTGAATTCTCGAAGTAAATATTCCTTAATCACTTTCTTGCTGTACAGTCTGTCTTAGAGAGCCCAACTTGTAGTCTTGGGAAAACGATCAAAAAATTGGTATGAAAATAATATGAAACAAATTAATTACATATTTCGCCTAGCCCTTAGACTCTTATTAAATTGCTTACATTGTATTCAAAATTTTCACAATTTATGTAAAAGGCATTGTTTTTGTATCCCCATAAGTAGAGTAGCAATGTGAAAGCAAACAATTATAGAGCTATCTCTAAATTGTCAACGATCCCAAACCTTATCGAGTATATTATTACTACCCATTTGCAGTAGCTCAGTTATATTTCCGTGTCAAAACGGGCTTATAAAACGGAGTTAACAACCAGTAACCGTTAGGAACTTACTTTCTTTTGTATAAAAGCATTTAATAAATTTTTTTTCTTTGTATACCTTTTTCTTCTAATAAGAAGATTCGATTTTTAAGTCATTTAAAACAACAACAAGGAGTTTTTAAACGGGGATTGTAAGCCATTATAATTGCAGAACAAAAAGAATAGATGTCTGGCAATTCGTATGAACGTTGAGATCTCTGAAATTATGTAGCGCTTGCTGCAATTTTGAGGGCTTAGATACTTTGCTATCGCAATCTAGGAGTAGCGATTGGGGCACGTAGATTGGTGGTAGAAGGACAGAGGCATCTGTCAATTCTCGTATCTGACCAGAAAGAGCCGACGAAGTCATTTTACAAAAGTTGAATTTCGGAGTTAAATAAAGAGCTAAACAAATTTCAATTAGCTGCTGCCAAATTCGATTGTGCATCTCGGAATGAGTTTTCTTTTTGTGAGAGCGGCTCAGGTCCACTCGGGTAAGACGAGAGCATATTTTTTTTAGTTAGGGAAACTAATAGTTATCTTTACCAGGCTTGGCTCATCCTAAGTTCGTTTTTTTAATTTCCTAGGAAAAGCGTTTTATTTGTTTTGTTGCGAGAATAACTAACTGGCTGATCAATTCTCGGTGGGGACTTGGATGTCATCCGTTTCATTTGGATCGTAATATTCGAGAGAGCAAAAAATAGCGATAATAAGTCAAGAGAAGCGCCAGTTATTTTTAAGAGAAGCAACTCTCCAACGCAACCTTCCCGAAATTTCAGACGCCATTGCTAAAAGTAAGAAGAGCGGTCGCCCAGTCGTGCGTGTGGGTGTTGGGAATGATTTGGTATAAGTGATAAGTTTTGGTCAGTTTTTCGGATCTAAGGCAAACGCAGGAATATTTGTCTAAAGTGAAAAGAAAACGAAAAGTGTAGAGGCCGAGAAGCCAAATTTTTAAAGCTCTCTGTTTCGTAATGCCGTTGGTTGCGTGAGTGCAATCTACTTTCTTTCTTTTTTTTTTGTTCCTTTTTGTGTGCCTAGTTTTGTGCACAGTTTGAATTTTGCCTTTCTGCCATACATTGCGGCAAGATGCCCGGAAATCATGTAAAATAAAATATTTGTTCCGCAGGACCGATCGAGAAAGCGCTTTCAACGATGGAGCTAATGAAATTGGGGTGACTGACAGAGGAAAATGTTATACTCCATTTTTATTTTTGACCTGAGCTGGCGGAACATGTTTTTAAGTTTCCATGTAAGGCGTTACCACTGTGCGACTCACCGCAAAGCAAAGCAAATTAACTAAAAAATGAATAAAAAAAATGTGCGATAAGAAATGAAAGAGAGTATTAACGCTAAATAAATAATTTAAAACTCGTTTTGAGCCAATCTTTTACCATTTTATCACAAAAAGAGCTCAGAATCATACGTTTTAATAGAAATTTTTATACGTTTTTGAAGGTTCATTCCTGTTTACATTTCTCTTTTTTACACATATAACCTTGTTTAATTTTTATTGCGCTGTTAAGAATACATTTTTAATGTTTTAAAATAGTATTGTTATTGCCTCCGGCAGTATGCCGTCTCAGTAAACACAATTGAAACGTTTCGGTAAATGTTTTATCAATTTTAAACAAAATTTAATGTTGGATCTTTGTTCGAAAACAAAGAATTCAATCCGGTTTAATCACACAATGGAAGATATGGGCGCGAATCGCTGGTAATTTATTAACCAAACAGTACTTATTCAAGTTATTCATTGAGTAAGGGCTAATACTAGGTTTGTCGTAACAGGCAGGTAAAATTTCCGACCCTACAAAGTATCATAATTAGAATCACTAACTGAGTCGGTCTAGCCATGTCCGTGTATCCTATATTTATATTATCCACTTTGTTGTATAATTTTTTTTAATTATATGTATTTATTTTAAATTAAAATTTTAATAAAAAAATATCTATTAAAAATCGACCGATATAAAATTGACATCACTCCTTTGAATTTCATCATTGCAGCCAAGGCTGCTGTCGCGGAACGGATTAGGCTATCGATAGTCAGGATTTTTATGAAGTCAGTATTTTTATGAAGTCTAGTATTTAGTTAGTTTTATTTGGTCGCACTAAAATCGGGTAATTTGGCGGATAAAACACATTGATTTGCGCCATCACAGAAAGGGGAAGAGAAACTGCGGTATGTAGGATAGGTAATTATGTATCAGGTTAAGAACAATTGTCTTTAGAATAAAACGCTCGTTACACACCACATCACTTCAACAACTGTGCTGAGTGTTATAAGGCATTCCCGTGATCGGCCAAGCGGTGACAAATTCTGCACTCTGCAAGATGATGCCCACGAAGCACTCACCCAGGCGGAGCCCCAGGCTGGAAGCCTCGGGCGTTCCCGCAACTGCGACCACCACGGCCACAGCAACTGGCACCGCGACCAGCTCTGCGAGTGTGGCTGGTGATCGGCAGAAGCCACAGACTCCGAAGGAAAGTGGAACAGCCGCCAGGAAAGCGGCAAGTAACCTGCAGCCCGAAGCGACGGGGCAGACTACGGATTGCACAACTGTAGTGGCGGCCTTAATGGAAAGGATCGCACGTCTGGAGTCGGAGCAGTGGAGGACAGGCAGAGGCCGCCAGAGATCCCGTTGGAACCGGGGCACGCGGCGTTGGAGTGAGCGGTGCAGCGAATACACCGCCATGTTCGCGTGGAACGCTGCCACATCATGGAGCAGCGCCACGGCAGAGCGAAAACCTGCCCAGGCAGATGAGGGACAATCTGCAAACGGATCTCGGAGTGACGCGATCGCTGCAGTTGCCGGCACAAGTGAGTGCAAATTTGCCGCCACAATGGAGTGCGAATTTGGCGACGACGCTTGGCGGCCATTGGGCAAACGGACAACCTGTGTCAACAACAACAATACTGCGGACAACCTGTGTCAACAACAACAATACTGCGCTATTCTCCGCCATCTTGTGTGACCGCCGCAGCACAGCCGGTCCTAGGTTATGTTCACCCAGAGGTACCTGCGCCATCGCCCATATCATATGGAGCGCCGACGACAAGCATACAAGGATGGACGCCACGCAGACTACCTGATCTTCCCGATTTCGAGGGTCAGCCAGAGGAATGGCCAATATTCCTGTGTGCGTTCACGGAGACAACTGCAGCCTACCGTCCGTACTGTCGACCGTCCCAGATGCTGCCCTATATGCGAGGGACAGCACCAGGTCAGGGACTGCAAGGACTTTATCAGCGCCTCTACAACGACACGGATCGAGTCCGCGATGAAGCGACGACTGTGCTTCTCGTGCCTGGAGCCCGGACACATGTCCCGGTTCTGCAGGAAGAGCCGCGGATGCAACGTCCTCGGATGCCAGATGAGGCATCACCACCTGCTCCACAAAGTACCTGAACGATCCAAACGGCCGCCAGTCGCAGATGGGGGCCACAGGAGGGATCAGGACCGACAGCCGTACAGAGACGGCAACAATCGGAGGGGAGTGCCACGGTCAGTGGATTCCAGCGAAAGGAACCATCCTACGTCGGCCGCAGTTGTAGACGCGCGACGTGAGCGGGATGACGGGCGATCGGCGTACGATCGGCCGAAACCTCAACATCGACTCAATTGGATGCCACCTGCTGTTCAGGATTCTACCCGTGACGCTGTACGGCGAGAATACGAAGGTCGACACGTACGCACTGCTGGATGAAGGATCGTCTGTCACACTCATCGACGACGAACTCATCCGCAGCCTGAACCTGAAAGGCGAGAGTCGACAGCTGAATGTGCAATGGTTTGGTGGAAAATCCGCCAAAGAGCACACGAAGGTGGTCAGCCTGCAGATCAGAGCAGCGGGCAAACCAAAGCGCCATGGGCTGAAAAATGTGTACGGAGTGGCCAATCTGAACCTTCCAATGCAGAGCCTGCGTCAGGAGGATGTACAAGCAGTGAAGGCGAACACGCGTCTGCCGGTGATGCCGTACAACAATGCGTCGCCGAGGATCCTAATTGGACTGGATCATGCGCATTTAGGAGTACCCTTCAGAACCAAAAGTTATGGATCTGGAGGGCCGTTTGCAGCAGACACCGCACTTGGATGGGTGGTATATGGACCGGTGAACGGAAAGCCGAGCTCGCCGCTTCTGAGTTCGTGCCTCCTAGCCGTGCCCCAGGATGATCTTCTGGTGAAGATGGTCAGCGACTACTTCGAGACCGAGAATTTCGGAGCGAAGCCGGTGCAGACAGTCGCAGCTGGCAGAGTGGACCTGGAGCCGTCAGTCGGAGATAGCGGCGACGCACGGGCCCTGAGCACCCTGGAGAAGACCACCAAACGTGTAGGCCAGAGATACGAGACCGGGCTGCTATGGAAGGACGACGAAGTGAGATTGCCGGAGAGCTACAGCATGGCCCTCAGGAGGCTCGTCAACATAGAGCGTAAAATGAAGCGCGATGTGGACTTCGCGTCGGCTTACATCCGGATAATGGACGATTATGTCAAGAAGGGATACGCACGACGACTGGAGGCCCAGGAAGTCCAGAGGTTTCAGGAGGGCAAAGTGTGGTACCTGCCGCACTTCGGAGTGGAAAACCCGAACAAGCCTGGGAAAATCCGGCTGGTTTTCGATGCGGCTGCCAAGGTGGACGGTGTGTCTTTGAATTCAGCGCTACTGAAAGGCCCACAGCGCTACAAGCTCCTCCAGGCAGTGCTCTTCCATTTTCGGGAAGGAGCGGTTGGAGTTTGTGCAGACATCAAGGAGATGTTTCATCAGGTACTAATGCAGCCGAAGGACAGATGCGCCCAGAGGTTTCTGTGGAGAGACGGAGACGACCAGCGAGAGCCGGACGTATACGAGATGGCAGTAATGACGTTCGGAGCGGCCTGCTCACCATGTTCGCCGGACTACGTGAAGACCGTGAATGCCTTGCGGTATAGCAGGACAGACCCGCGAGCAGCCCTGGCCATCAACGAATACCACTACGTGGATGACTACGTCGACAGTTTCGCCAGCGAGGACGAAGCTATCGCCATCTCGACACGGGTGAGAGAAATTCACGCTGAAGCAGGTTTTGATTTGTGCCGATTTACCTCCAGTTCGGCAAGTGTGGTCAGAGCGCTGAACCCACTTGAGCCCATCGCCAGCGTCGGATGGACCGAAGCTGAGGAGAAGGTGCTTGGGATGTACTGGCAGCCGGCTACCGATGAGTTCAAGTTCGGCGTCAAGTTCCATCGAGTCCCGAGGAACGTGATGACGGGGGAACGAGTCCCTACCAAGAGGGAGTTCCTAAGCCTGGTGATGTCTACGTTTGACCCGATTGGGTTCCTGAGCTGCTACATGGTGACTGCCAAACTGCTGCTGAGGGAGATTTGGCGGAGAGGAGTCAACTGGGATGAGCCGCTACCGGATGAATTGGCCGCAGCCTTCGAGGATTGGCGGCAAGGGATGAGTCGGATCCAGGAGTTCCGATGCCCGCGCCACTACTTTGGCGGCGGACGAGTGCGGACGCTACAGCTGCACATCTTCGTGGACTCCAGTCTATCGGCGTTCGCAGCAGCGGCCTACTGGCGGGCCACGTACGAGAACGGAGACGTGCAGGCGCACTTCATAAGCTCCAAATCGAAATGCGCCCCGATGAGGACCATGTAGATCCCGCGACTGGAACTCCAAGCAGCGGTATTGGGCACGAGATTGATGGACACCGTCAAGCAGGAGCACGGTGTGGCGATCAGCAGCTGTGCGCTATGGACGGACTCCAAGACTGTGTTGCACTGGATAAGCAACACCCACCGGAGATACAAACAGTTCGTCGGAAACCGGGTGGCGGAGATTTTGGAATCGACAGAGGCGTCCCAGTGGAGATGGATCCCGTCCGCCGAAAACGTGGCGGATGACGCGACAAGGCCGCGCAAGGCCGTGGACCTGAGCATCGGTTCGCGATGGCTAAGCGGACCGCCGTTTCTACGAGGACCAGAGGAGAGCTGGCCGAGATCGAGCGAGGACTGGATTCCTCCGACGACCGACGACGAGGAAATGAAGTGTGAGTTTGCCTTGATCACGGTAAACTTTATATCCCTGCAGAGGTTCTCCAGCTATAATCGACTGGTGAGGACGACTGCGTGGGCGCTCAGATTTGTTCGACGATACCGTGGAATACGTCGCGATGAAGAGGTCTACGGATTGACCGCGATGGAGTGCGCTGAAGCAGAGCGCGCATTGATACGGCAGTCGCAGCGAGAAGCGTTTGCTGAGGACAGCCAAGGAAACGTCGCCAAGGACAGCCGACTGCACGGACTGTCCCCATACCTTGACGAGGACGGAGTTTTGAGAGCCAGTGGAAGGATCGACGACGCGACGTGTGTGCCATACAACGCACGTCGGCCGATCATACTGTCTCACGAGGAGGCGCTGGCAGAAATGATCGTGCAGCAACACCACGAAAAGATGTGCCACCAAAACACGGAGGCGACGATCGGATCGATTCGGAGCAAGTGGATAACGAACTTGCGGAGACTGCTACGGAGGGTGGTGAGCAAATGCAACGTTTGCAAGCTGCGGAAGGCACGACCCACACAGCCCGAGATGGGCCCCCTGCCTGCGGATCGACTAGAGGCCAACGGATAGCCATTTAAGTTTACTGGCCTGGACTACTTTGGGCCGCTCTTTGTGACAATAGGACGTCGCACAGAGAAGAGGTGGGTGGCTGTTTACGTGCCTGACCACGAGGGCTATCCACTTGGAGATGGCTCACGATTTGTCCACCGACTCCTGCATAATCGCCATGAGGAACTTCATGAGCCGCCGTGGACCAGTGGATAAGGAGCGACAATGGGAAGAATTTCGTTGGAGCCGACCGCGGGGCCAAGAGGTTCAGCGAAGTGTTCGAGCCTGCACAGATCCAGGGCGAGCTGTCGTCTAAGGGAGTCGAATGGATCTTCAACTGCCCGTCGAACCCAGCTGAAGGCGGTGCCTGGGAGAGGATGGTGCAGTGCGTGAAGAAGGTGCTGGCGCACACAATGAAGGAGCTCGCGCCCAAGGAGCATGTACTGGAGAACCTGCTGATTGAGGCGGAGGGCATCGTAAACTCTCGTCTGCTCACTCATCTACCGGTGACGGTGGACCAGGAGGCTCCACTGACGCCTAACGATTTGCTGAAAGGAGCATCGGATATCCCAGATCTCCCCAAGGATGATGGACAGGAGCCCGTGAGATCCGCTACTAGGAAGCAGTGGCGCATAGCAAGGATGATGCGCGATCGCTTCTGGAAGCGTTGGGTGCATGAGTACCTGCCAACTCTTGTGCGCAGGGAGAAATGGTGCAAGCGCGTCGAGCCCATCCGTCGAGGAGACCTGGTATTCATCTACGATCCAGCCATACCACGAAGGGAATGGAAACGAGGCGTCGTGGAAGAGGTGTTCACCGGGAAGGATGGAGTACCTCGTCGAGCAGCGGTGCGGACTACCGATCGAGCCAAGACTATGCGTCCCGCTTCGAAGTTAGCTGGCCTGAACGTGGTGAATGCGGCTGCTTCACGGAGGTGGGGATGTCGCGGAAGGGATTAGGCTATCGATAGTCAGGATTTTTATGAAGTCAGTATTTTTATGAAGTTTAGTATTTAGTAAGTTTTATTTGGTCGCACTAAAATCGGGTAAAAAGGAACACTATATTTGGCGGATAAAACACATCGATTTGCGCCATCACAGAAAGGGGAAGAGAAACTGCGGTATGTAGGATAAGTAATTATCTATCAGGTTAAGAACAATTGTCTTTAGAATAACACGCTCGTTACACACCACATCACTTCAACAACTGTCCTGAGTGTTATAAGGCATTCCCGTGATCGGCCAAGCGGTGACAGCTGCATTCAACAATTACGAATAAGTTGCACAGCACGATATACTAGTTTAAGCGTTTTGACTCAAAGTGTAACAGTTAGAAATTGGTATTAGTGTTTAATATCTATCTTAATGCTGAGAATCTTACCAATCGCAACGTTTCTCTTAAAGTTATGATTAACTGAGTTAACAAGGCTCGAGCACTTGAGGGATAAATTAACGATGTTGCGGCATGCAGCAATATAGGCGTACATACAAGAACCCGCTGTTTCTGAGGCTGTTAGGTTTAGATTCGAATGCGGCAATTTATTTAAACGAACAAGTAACGAAGGTAATTTATATAATTTTTAAAAAAGGAAGGACAATGCAAAAACATAAGCTCATATAGGATGTTTTCTCTCTTTGTGGCTTTGTGGACGTGTATGAAGTGTATAAGAGAGAAGATGTTATGTGTTTAGAGACCATGCATAAGCTTTTCTCAGCTGCTGTTAGAATTTTTCCAGAACAGGTGTCTGCGTCTGGTTATTTTCGAACATTAATTTTTCCAAGTATTTACTACTATATCTTAAGACAATTAATTGTGTGTGTAGTTAACATTGAATTACGTGAGATATCTTTATGTATTAAGTATGCACATTCTACTCATCGCCAGGAATAGCAGACACTACACGTGAAGTCGCAACGCTTAAGCTAAAAAGATTGAGGAATTCCGTTTTTATTTTTAATACTCGAATATTTATATTATCTGTGTACGTGAAACGTGATTTGCCTACGATGATAGTTAAATGTCAATTATGTGTGAAGGTTTTAATACACTCTCTAATTGAAATACTAAGATTTCAATCTAGCATTTGTCAAACTTTAAATAGCCATAACATTTTTCCACTACCTGCATCAAACAAACTCAGAATTATGACCAAATATCATTGCCAGTATTTTCAAAAATTATCTGATATTTTTCACTTACAACATTAATCTGACCACAATGACATTATAGAGTAAACAGACTTTATCAACAAAGGCTATGCTTTACTTAATGCTTATTTAGACTTTTGCGACTGAAACTCTTTATATTGCACTGCTAAGGCTAACACTTACTAGGGAAAGTGAAAATCCTCAACGAACGGTTCGTTTAAAGCACAAAATGTGTAAACACAGAGCCAATTGGCAACTATCTGACATAAAAATAACTGTAATATTATTTAAGTTTTCTGTCAGCCCGTGCGATGTTCTTAAATAAATTTTAAGTATTAAATACAACATAACGGGTTTAGATGAGATATACCAAAACATTTAAAGCTAATCCTTCCCAAAATGTTTCCTGTGATAACACACATTTCAGACTGCTCTATTACCACCTCAAAAATAATACAATTTCCCAAATCAAATTTTTGCCAAAAATTATTAAGCTGTTTTTTGTCAACCAAATTGTGAGTTTTTGGATGCATACAATGTTTGTTTCAGAAAAACAGACCGGTTTTCAGAAGAACAGAAGTTGTACAACAGCTTAATATAGCTTTTGACATGGTAAAACACGAAATTCTTGGAACTAAACTAAGTATTTTTTATACGTTCTTAACCCCTGCAACAAGTTTTAAGAAATCCTACTCATCTCAACGATCATAACAAGTAGCTACTCAAACCCCTAAGTCATTTATTCTGTTCGTAAATCGTGGTGTTCCGCAGGGGTCCATTTCTGGACCTCTTTTATTAAGTCTTTATGTTAATATTTTGCCATATATTCTATCAAAATGTGACATGTACATGTATGCCGACGACGTTCAACTATATGTAAGCTGTCCTGTTAGTCACTTAATGAATCTGTAATGTTTTACTTGTCAAGTGTCATAGCTTGAATGTCTTGTACTAGAACTATATAGTTAATATTAGTTATTATTATTATGGTCATGAGGTAAATAAAAAATCTGACTAGCGCACTAAGTTATAAGTATTCTTGTACTTGTAGCGTTAAAAAAGATAAGCACCAAAATAAATAAAAATAACCAAAAAAAATCTTTGCTTAAAAGGTCAACCGCTTTTTCCGCTCCTAATCTCGTAAATTGGATTGGCAAAATGTATGGGTTATTTAGAAAACTTAACGTCACGAAAACCTTTTTTCCAATCAAATACAAAATGCTCATTGCAAAAACTAAGTTGACACCAATAGTATTTTATGGAGTCGAAGTGTTTGGAAATTTGGAATGAAGCTACTAGATAGCACAAACTCCTTGAAGCCTTTAATAACACAGCAAAATATATATTTAATGACGCAACTTTTAAATTTTTTAGTAAGCCGCTAAAAGTCGATTACTATAACAACTGCCGAGCCAAATTATCTTTGTAGCAAATTAAAATTCAGAGTTAATCTGTCAAATAATAAAAAAATTTGTTTTGAACTACAAGTATCGTTAGGAATTAAAACCAAATTAAAATAAATAAAAAGGTTAAATCAACAGACCGGTTGAGAGATACCAACTGGGCTATTAAAATGGCCCGAGCTTTAGATAAGGTAACGATCCTCAGTGCCTAAAAGGTACTGGAAGATCATTGGCTTGGGAATGTGATTACCAGCCTGACAATTGAATGAATGCTTTTTGGTGTGATCGTTATAAGGTGACAAATGTGCGAGCTTTGAGGAATGACAGAGGAATTATGTCTGACTGAATATTTCCGTGGTCATGGTTGGAACGTTTTCTTAGTCCCACGTTACCAATTCTGTCATTGGTAATATTATCTTGTAACCAATTCTTATTTTACACATTCACGACTTTTAAAACTTAGTGACGCTCTATTTTCATAGATTCGAGGAATGACAATGCTATTAATCTGCCTCTGGAATTTTAGTCCCGTCTTAACTATAATAAAGTTTTCGCTGAAGACGAATGCGTCTTTAAAGCGCTCGCGAAAACGTTTCGCCTGTCGTTGAAATAAGTCTATCAAAATAAAAGAAAAACGCTGAAGAATGAGTTTTTGGTGATTTTATCATAACAAAAAGTTAAATAGTTAAAGACAGTGACTGTATATATATTAAACCTAATTACATATTACCAGAAAATGTGATTGTGTTTTCTCTTCGGCGCTCTACTCTATTCTTGATTTTACTGCAAGCACTGTGTTGTTGTTGGTCGCAATTGCTCTATTATCTTTTTCGTTGCGCTCATTCACACGCACGAAAAGCTTATCGCTGAACAATCAGCTAGCTGCGCTTTCAACATCTACTTTGCTTATCTACGCGTATATATTAGACGCTTTAACAACAACAGGACACCGCCATCAGCAAGCAAGACATCACACCGCAACGGCCACGCAAGGCAGATCGAGCCCGCAAGAACGGCACGGACAATAAGCGAGAGGGTGAGGCTACGGTGGAATGTTCGTTTACACAAGGCGTAGAAGCGAAGTGAAGCGCGAGGCAGCCTCCTGGCGTTTTGCTTTGACTGTCCGCGCGATATGAGCGAAAACCTCAGTGGGACCATCCGGGACAGAGCAAGGGATAGGCGGTCGTGTGTTAAGAGGAGTGATCCTGGAAAGCACGTCAATCGGTTCGCCCTACTCTGAGAACGGTGACGCTTCCGTAAGCCCGCACGGCTGACCCCATAGCGACTCTGAGTCGTTGCCAAGACTTCGCCGAGTCAACGCGTCAGGCACAAGCAGCGAACAAAGATCTTCAAAGAGCTGTAAAACTGGAACACCGCGTCAACGAGGCGAGAGAATAAGAGACAACCAGAGCCGTCGGAGACACCAAGGACAGCGAATTACCAAGCCGTCTGTAGTTCTGTGCTTTCTCAATGAACTACTGGGCGGTCACGTTTATATAAATTTGGTGGGACGAACACACATAATCTACTGAGCTAGCCGCACGAATATCGTAGCGAGCAGAAAGTAAACCAATCAGTTCGTTACATCTGGCGCCCGAAACGTGATTATCCCAGCGGTGAAAGCAACATAAACAGAATAGGAAAGAAGTGGATCTACCGCCTTAAGAAAGAGGACTTCGCCCAGTTCGCACAAAGACTTAGTGTCCCCCTGGACGGAAATTAAGAAGACATGAGGAAGGCATTGTCGGAGTTTACTCCGAGACAGAGAGCAACGCACAACTTGTCGACATCTGGGCCGAGCTGGAAGCTATGTACTACGACAGAGTCGGCCCGAGCATCGCGCTAATGAACGCTGAAGGGGACAACCCAGTGGCAAGCCCGAGCGTCGACAACTTGCATAGGGAGGCCCTCAGGAGAGTTCAAGTTCCTGAATTAAGTTGAATGGTCCGCCAACACCTACGAAAAATCCACCTAGCAATGACGGAGTTGCTTGAAGGAATGGTGTTGAAGTGGTTCAGCGCTAACAAAAAGCAATGGAAAACCTGCGCAGAGTTTATTGAAAGCTTTCATCTGTACTTTCTGCTCAGAGATTTCTTCACAAGGCTGTCGGATCAGGTCAAGCAACGGAAGCGAGTCATTTAAAGATTACATGATCGACAGGCAGACGATGGCGAGGCCACTAAACTATTCTGAAACAGCTTAAAGATCATCAAGTAAAACTGCACGCCAAGGACCTTCATGATGGCGCACAAAGTGCTTGACCTGTATACGCTAATGTTAGGGAGGATGACGAGGACACGGTGGTGGACGAGCTACATAGAGCACTTAACCTGCCCATACTGCTCTCCCATCGTGATGGTTAGGAAGAAGACGGGCAAGTGAAGACTGTGTGTCGACTTCAGGCAAATCAACGCCAAATCGATTGAGGATGCCTACCCGTTGCCTCGAATAAATTATATCCTCGACCAGCTGAGAGAGGCACGGTACATAAGTAGTTTTGACCTGAGGAACGGATACTAGAGTAATGGCATTCGGTATCTGAAATCTTCCAGCGAGTATTGGACCGTATAATTGTTCCTTAGATGTCGCCTCACGCATTTGCGTACCAGGACGATATCATATCATAGAACCGCCGTCAACAGTTAAAGAGCTCCGACAGTCCCTATGCGTACCTCTCTAGGAAAAGAAAAAACGATCTGCTGCGCAAGGGCAACAAGTGGATGTGGACATAGGTGCATCAGTCGGCATTTGAAGAGGTAAAAGCAAGACCGGTGGCAGACCCTGTATTGGCGTGCACGGATTTTGAAAAACCATTTGTCCTGCAATGGGACGCAAGTGATTACGGTATCGGGGCAATTTTGACCCAGGAAACAGAACGTGGAGAAAAGGTGATCTCTTACTCAAGCCGAACGCTCAACGGTGCTGAGAAAAACTAGTCCACGACCGAGAAGGAGTGCTTGGCAATCGCCTGGACGATCCGAAAACTTAAGCCATATCTGGAAGGGGACATGGCACTGTAGTTCCTCAACAGCATCGAGAGCCCTTTAGGAAGGATCGCCAGTGGGCCCTGGAGCTGTAGCAAAATGACTTCGAAATAGCTTACAGGAAGGGACAACTCAATGTGATGGCATACGTATTGTCAAGGCATCCACTGCCAGAAACGCCGCGAGGGATCAAGGAGACATCGGCGGCGGAAGCCTCCGTAGCATGCAGCTGGACTCAGGACATGCGCGGAAAGATTAGGACCCAGCCACAAAAGAACCCGGACTACGTGATGGAGGGAGACACCTTGTACAGGAACATACCACACAGAGCAGGCAGTGAGGATGTCGAGACGTAGAACATGTGCGTCCCGAAAGCTCTATGGGAAACGGTGCTGAAAGAGAACCACGACTCACCGGCAGCTGGCCATTTAGGATTCTCAGAGGACAATAGCTCGTCTGGCAGCCCAGTACTACTGGCCAGGTATGCACCGAGGCCCCCGAGCCCACGTAAGAGGATGCGAGGCATGTATCAGATTAAAGCCAAATCAGATGCAGGTGACTGCAAAAATGCCAGAGGAACCATGGGCTAAAGTATGTGTGGACTTCGTCGGACCCCTGCCCCGACGGCACGGCAACCAAATGCTGCTGGTGCTGACAGACCGGTTCTCTAAGTGGACTGAATTGGTGCTGCTGCGAAGCGCGACGGCCGAGTCCCTAAAGAAAGCGTTCATGGAACGCATCATCGCAAGGTATGGGGTCCGGAAGGTAGTCATAACGTACTACGGTATACAGTTCAACAGCAGAAACTTCAAGAGTTTCCTAGCCGAGATGGGAGCCAAGCAACAGTTCATGGCTCCATACACCCCGCAAGAGATCCCGAGGGAGAGAGGACCGTGAAGAAAATAAAAGCGCAGTTCACTGGGCAGGATCAGAGAAACTTGGACGAGAAATGGCATGAAATCATGCTGGCAGTATATACGAGTGTTTCGGAATCCACAGGCCACACACCAGCGTTCTTTACTCAAGTCAGAGAACCAAGACTACTGAGCGCCCTATACAACAAAGAGACCTTGGGAACAGGGCGACCCACTGAGACTCCAGGGGAGAAGGCCAAGATACTAGGGGAAATTTTCGAGATTGAAAGGCGGAATCTGGAGAGCCTCCCAGGATCAAAAGGGAAGAAAAAAAATAAACTCCGACCGACTGTCCGAACACCTGGACATAAACAATTTGCTAAATCATCATACAATAGGGAAGGGGCCGCTTCGATAGGCGGTCGATTGGCACTGGACGATAGTGCGATCGATGGGCACAAGCAAATGGAAATATCGGTGATAATGAGCAGGCCCTCTGGGTATCGATTAGCCGATTAGTATCGGTGCCAATGGGAACAGATGGAGGATCGGCGCGGGAGATATGAAATTGTTACGCGGAGTACGACCAGCGCTGTAAAAACTTAACGGAGTTAAGGAGCGATGACTATTAAAATTTTTTCCGAAGTAAGGGGGGAATGTGAGGCGTTGAGTAACTCCACAAAAATCCCAGCAGCAGATGGGGATTTTTCGCCAGGCACGCGGCGAATTCGCGTAGTGACGGCGCGACGAAAAGTGGTTGGAGAACGTGAGAGTTTGGAGATCAAGGATGGAGAACGTGAGCGTTGGAGAAAGTGAGAGTTTGGAGATCAAGGATGGAGAACGTGAGAGTTGGAGAACATAAGAGTTTGGAGAAGAGCAAGATAGTTTGGAGACCATGGATGGAGAAAGAGGGAGCGGAGAATGGGCGGGCAGAGCGAAAGTGCCATGTGCAAAAGAAAGTAACGGGACGCACCAGATTTTTGACTCTGCCGTGAGCTTTAGACCAAGAGAGAAGGTGCCACATCTCGGCAGCGGAGCGGCACACATGCATGCCATACGCTTCACGGGAACCAGCGGGACGGCAGCATCAGGCAGGACGTCGGTGGAAAGCTGAGCTTTAAGTCAAGAAGGAGCCATGGACTTTGGACCTGCTGTGGAGAGTCAAGTCAAGTCATCAAATGCAGCGCCATTGGAGCCTACCAGAAGCAAGATCGCTACGTCGAGACGACCGGGATTGGGCTTACAAGGAATCTCCGAACTGAGACACAGGCTAAGTCAAGGAGGAGTTAAGTTCTGGCTGTACGCCTGGAGGGTCTGTCAGAATTTGAGCAGTGAAGACCGGCGACAAGAAATCGTGGGTAAGCTTGTCTAAACCCAGTGAACCTCGCCCCAAGCACTACTTTCGCGTGTCCCGGCGTTAGCCCCATGCGTCAAGTAAAATTAGGTAGGTCCTCGGGCGATCAGCCAGAAGGGAGAGCGGTCGATCAGTACGGTCTCGAGTGGAATTTTATAGGAGAGCCTACAGTTCCGATTTGTGAAGTCCCGGAGCGGCGTGACCGAACCCCGAGGGTAACGTACAGCAACCCAGTCAGGAGCAGTTCGCAGGACACCGCCATCAGCAAGCAAGATACCACACCGCAATGGCCACGCAACTAGCCCGCAAGAACGGCACGGACAGTAAGCGAAAGGGTAAGTGGAATGGTGGTGGAACGTTCGTTTACGCAAGGCGTAGAATCGAAGTGATGCGCGAGGCAGCCTCCTGGAGTTTCGCCTTGACTGTCCGCGCGATATGAGCGAAAACCTCAGTGGGACCATCCGGGACAGAGCAAGGGATAGGCGGTCGTGTGTCAAGAGGAGTGATCCTGAAGAGCACGTCAATCTGTTCACCCTAGTCTGAGAACGGTGACGCTTCCGTAAGCCCGCACGGCTGACCCCATAGCGACTCTGAGTCGATGCCAAGCCTTCGCCGAGTCAACGCGTCAAGCACAAGCAGCGAACAAAGATCTTCAGGGAGCTGTAAAACTGGAACACCGCGTCAACGAGGCGGGAGGACATCGAGACAACCAGAGCCGTCGGAGACACCAAGGACAAGCGAATTACCAAGCCGTCTGTAGTTATACCCGCAATAAACCCACTACGAACCCGTGAGTTCTGTGCTTTCTCACAGTTCTACTGGACGGTCACGTTTATATAAATTTGGTAGGACGAACACACACAATCTACTGAGATAGCCGCACGGATCTCGTAGCATGCAGAAAGTAAACAAATCAGTTCGTTGCTGATGTTGCTGATGCTACATTGGAACCACTTCCTGTTGCTGCCAATTTTACTTCGTGGGCTGCTCAAAGGAAACCTATGCCCTTATCGGACATTATACAAGAAAAGCTCATTTTCGCCTCCCGCCCTAAGACTATGTCAAAAACTACCTTTGCAGCAAACTGACTATTTCTCGAACGGAATGAACCGTCCTGAGGTTTAAGTTTAAGCAGAGACGTGAAATATATTCGTTACAATTGGACTTCATGAGGTACATCTTCATAAGGCTCTTAATGCCTCAATATGGGCTGAACATGTCATTGAACTTTAAAATGCTTAATTCGCGGGTTCACGGTCCCCAGATTCCTTTAATCAACGTTTAAAGAAACTAAACAATGATTTTTCCATACACTCCCAAAATGTGGGCAGTTTAGTGGGATAACTTAGTAAGCTGCACCTCAACAGTGTCTCCTTTAACGCCAATAAAATTGCTTTTGCTTTTTCTGATTGCGAAATATTTGCGGGAAATTATGTAATCTAATAGATGTGACCGCTCATCACAATTTAGCGGCGGTGTTCTTAATGCCGGCAAAGCCGATCTTGTCCCTCAAAGTATTCCGATGATCGGTACAAACAGTCTCTTATTAAATTTAATAAATAAACTTTATACACTTTTGTTTTTTTTTTAAGTTTATATTTTATTATATCGAACGCCAATTGGAAGAAATGGTTTTTTATCACTTTAGTTGTTGCTCACTAAAAAGATTTTCCGTTTTGTTGTTTTGTATTTGAGCAGGACCAACTTGATAGCTTGCTTCTAACTTGTTTTCGACGCTTAGAGGCACAGCGGCCGCGCATGGCAATTTTACTTACTCTGCAATATCCAGTCACAATGCACTCAAGACTGGTCTTATTACCGTGCACAAGGGAACTGCTTGGGTCGTAGATCTGTATGTAAGTATTATGGCCAAGTGCTATGATGTGTTTGTACTTATATTAATGCATAACAGGATCGACTTGATCGCTTGATCCTAACTTGTTTTCAACGCTTAAGACACAGCGGCAGCGCAGGACAATTTTCCTTACTCTGCAATATCCAGTCCCAATGCACTCACGACTGGTCATATTACCGTGCACTAGGGAACTGCTTGGGTCGTAGATCTGTAAGTAAGTATTACGGCCAAGTGCTATGATGTGTTTGTACTTATATTAATGCATAACACTGAATACAGTGTGCATTCATTATGGAGTTATTTTCTTAGTATATTTATATATTTTATTATTTTATTTTTTAATTTTTTTTGCTTATCTATTTGTATTTATTTTTTTTTTTTCGAATTGGAAAGTATTATTTTGAACAAAAAAGTAATATTTATTTATTTATTTATTTCTATATATATTGTTATTATAATTGTGGTTCTTATAATGTGCTGTATGTAATATATTTATAAGAGAATTAAAGTGATTAAGAAATAAATTTGTTACCTATCCTTATGTACTGTTTGCTTGTTACTTTTATAACTTGAAATTACTATGTTAGTCCGGTATATTTAAAGTCTAGCTTATGCCCTGTTTCATTGTTCAATAAAACCTGATCTCCTTTTTTTTAAATCAAAATCTAAAGCATTTTTGTCGTAGTTCCTTTTTTTGTTTCTGCTTCAAAATAAAACCTTGGACCGTGCACCGATCGTATCCACAATTACCCTGTCAAAAGCCATTTGCGGCGTTTCAGTTATAGTCAAATGCGTCTTTGCATGTTTAGTTGTTTTTGATTTCTGGCATTTCGAACATTTTCTTATATAATAAGTTATATCTCGGGTCATATTTTTCCAATAATGCCTCCTGAATAACCTCCTTGTATTGGGTCGTCATGGAATGCTTCTTTCTCTTTATCATTATTTAATTATAGGGTCACCGGCTTGAGTAGTGCTACTCCTAGAGAGTGTAAAATTTTATTGCCTATTATTTTAAACGATTTTCGGTGCCACTTTAAGTTTGCTGATATCAAGTATACCGGCTTTTTTTCAAGCCTTTGGAAGAACTGACCTAAATCGAGCATTTCATTGGTGTTCATATCGCTTGCATCAATTCCTTCTATAACTTTTTTTCCACGCTTTACTATTCTGAATTACTAGTGTGAATAGCGCATCGGCTACATAATTATCTGTGCCCTTTTGGTACTCAACTATAAAATTAAATTCTCCTAATTCAAGTTTTATTCGTGTTTGTTTAGAACTGGTGTTTAGTTTAGTGCTCTGTAACCTGTTTTCACAGTGAAGAGTCTACCATAAATATATGGTTTGAAATGTGCTATAGCCCATTGAATAGCTGTTAGTTATTGTACTGTTGTGCTCTTGTTGCTTTCACCTTTTGTAAAAGGCCTTGATGCATAAGCACCTGGGAGGTGTAGTCCATTATTGTTTTGAGTTGGAACTGATCCACAAGCGTGTTTGATGGCAAATATAATTATGAAAAATTCTGTGCTAAGATCTAGATATCGTAAAAGTCCAAAAGTATTCCTAATTAAATTTTATCAAAAGCGGACGACTATATCATATAACTGTCATAGAAACTATCGGGAAATTGGTCCGAAAATATGACAAAATAATATCTTTGGCGTTTTTTAACATATAACCTCCTACGCTTGGAAATAACATTTTTAATTAGTTCTGAGTTTCGAATTAAATTCTATCACAATCGGACGACTATATTCTATAGCCGCCATAGGAACGATCATAAAGTTAGTGGTAAAATAATATGAAAAAATTATATGTTCGGTGTTTTTATATAACCTTCTACGCTTGGAAATAACATTTTTTATATTTTTAAGAATTTCGAATTTAATTTAATAAAAATCGGAATTCTCCAACATATAGATGTCAAAAAAATGGTCTAAAAATAAGAATGAAATATATTTTTTTTAAATCACTAAACTCAGCGACAATCCTTAAAAATTTCACATGGTGTTACTAAAGTTGATTATTTCTTATAACTGCAAGGGTATACAAACTTCGGCTTGGCGAAGATAACTTCCTTTCTTGTTTTTGCAATTATTTCTGAGATATAAATTTTACAATTATCCTTACCTAGGTAAGGTAAACTGTGTATGCGCGTTAAAGTGGGCGTGTTCCCCGGTAAAACAAACTTGCGCTGAGCAGGAAGCCCAAGAATCCAATGCCAATTCTAACTGTTTTAGCTCTTAAAGTTTCCCAGATCACAACGTTCATACGGACAGACAGACAGACGGACATGGCTAGATTGACTCGGCTAGTGATCCTGATCAAGAATATATATACTTTATGGGGTCGGAAACCCTTCCTTCTACATGTTGCATACTTTTCGATGAATCTAGAATACCTATTTACTCTCAAAGCTGCCTGGTCTTTACAATTTGTAATAATTATAAATTTGCATACCTGATGATTGTATTCTTTTTTTTAATTTTTCATTTACAGATATATATTTAATATTGTTTGATTTAGTGAGATGTATATAATTTTAGCTTTATTCCTACGTAGGTAAAAAAAAATAAAAACCGCAGCTAAAAACTGCCTGATCCGAACAATTTTTTATTAACTATTATTTGTTGCATAGCAAATGCATGTAGATATTGAGGATGTGTGCTTTTGGAAGCGCTGTCAGTCGGGACCGGTGCTGCTGCACAGTGTATTCGATCTCCCACGGAGATGTAAGGGGCGGAATGCCTCTCACACAAGTATTCTTTTCCTTTTGTGCTGCTTTTTTATTAATTTTTGGTCATCTAATGTGTTACACTTTTCTGAAGATATTTGTTATGATCGCCGTTTAGTAGATTTAATAAATTAACTTTTTCCAGGGGAAAAAATGCATCCACTTTTGTTTTATTAAAGTTTTTATTTTTTATATCTATCCCCATTTGGTAGAAATTATTTTGTACACTTTAGGCTTACTTATAAAAATTAAGCTACATGAAGGAATAACAGCCATAGCTGTTGAGGTTTTCGTCTTGAATGTTCTTTAATTCTATTGCATTGGTGCATATGGCTAACGATCGCTCAGCTAAGCCGGCAGAGACTTCAGCAGAGACGCCGCCTGCGGTCGACACTTATGTATAAATGTCTTAGGCTAACGAAGGGTCGGCGCGGAAGAGATAGGAACTATGTTTACTTGGTCACAGAGCTGAAATTTGGCTGACTCTGCACTGTCCAGTCCCAGTGCATGTGGTCATATTACCGCTTGGGGAACTGCTTGGGTCAAAGATCTGTATGTAAGTATTGTGGCCAAGTGCTATAATGTGTTTGAACTCCTATTAATAACACAGTGTGCGTTCAATATGTGCACATGCTACAGTACATTAGAGTTTGTTGATGCTCGGATTCACGTTCACGATTATTATGTTTTTATATCATGCTCTTATATTCCCCCTCGGTCTGATACTTGTCTCTACCTTCAGCATTTTGCTCCAATAAAGAGAACTCATTCAACCGGTGGCAATAACAATCATCTTATCGTTTTGGGCTATTTTTACCTTTGTGCCATTTCTTGGATGCTCTTAATTTATCCAAATGTTCTCGTTCCCACAACGACACATGAGTTTGTTCACGGTCTTATCGATCTATCTTTAGGACAACAGATATCAGTTCAGAGTTCACAAATGCCTATGTTTCTCAAACTAGTCCTATTGTAACGGGTTGAGTGATCTTGGACGCATAAATTCCACTACAGGCATTGGAGTCTTATTCAACCACAACTTAAACTTCACGGATCACATTGACATCATAGTTAGCAAAGTAAAGGAGATTTTTGCTTTTGTCAAAAGTTTGTCAAAGGAATTCAAAGACTCCTATACCACGAAAAACTTATACATATACCTATTTCGTTTAATCCTGGAATAGTGCTCGTGTACTTGGACACCTCAATATGCCAAGAATCAGGACCTTATGGAATCGGTACAGAAACAGTTCCTTTTTTTGTACTACGCGGTTTTAACCCATCTTAAGCTACTGCGTCTGTTGCACCTACCCTCCCTCAATGATTGTCAGACCTGCCAGGGTGTAGTTTTCCTTCACAAACCAATCACTGGACTTGTAAATTCAAGCTACCTTCTCGTTCAAATACAGTTCTCCATCCCTGTAAGGTCAACTCGTCACGTTCAGCACTAAATATTTGTTAAACTAATTTCAAATTACATGATCCATTTCGCGTTATATGTTCGCAATATAATGAATTGCACTTCTTGATATTCACTGAATGCTTGAATGTAACAAATATTTTAACCAAACTGTCTTTGCCGCCGAACACTTGATGTAAGACGGTTACTTTGTTTATAATGGCAGATATTTTCTCATTTCCATGAAATAAATAATCAACTCCAATGATGCAAATAATAAAGCATCGGGTTCCCTGTATTATTTCACCAGCTTGGGCTGAGCTCCCAGATTTCCGGTTTGGTCAGATTGAATTACAATTCTGCTTGCTTGGAATTGACATAGCTGCTTAAAATTTGTCTATGTCGTAGACATTATTATCGCAAAAATGTATCTAAAAGAACATAGAAGCAATTACCAACAGTTTTTGGTCATTTTTGGCGAAGATGGCGATAACAACTCCATAAAACCCGCGCTTATGGACTTTTGTCTTCAGAAGCCAGGGTTTCTACTATTCTTAATTTTTTACGTCATCGAACTTCGTCAAATTGGTCAAATCCGTTCATGTTTTTATTTAGAAAGCTGTTCATATAAAGCTGTTCGTGTACTAGTTTATCAACGAAAGTCAAATTTAATCGTACAATTTTATTTTAAGAATCTCAATACTATTCCATGACGTTAGGGAAGATATGATCGAGAATTGTTGGTAATTTGTCTATCCATTTAGTATTTATATCCGTTACTCCTAGAATACAGGAAATATACTAGTTCCTCGTATCAACCAAAAACATATCTCTATCTTCATCGCACTCTTTGCTGAGTAACGGGTTCTTTATAGGCGACGGCGTCGGCTATATGTTTTTCTCATCTTGTTGTTAAAAGGTAAATTTGTTAAGTTTCCACGGACAACAAAAAAAACAATGTAACAACCCTTCAACTTGAATTATAAATCCAATTCGGTTGTGCCACAAAAAGTGGAAGTATAATAACAAAAAAAAAAAACTCAATAAGTCCAAAGGCAACTAGCAGTTTAAAAGAGAAATAAGTATAACATATAAAAACTAAGGAAAAATTAAGTTCAACAAAACTAAAACTTAAATAAGTGAAATCAAAATAAAAATAGAACAAATTTTTATTTTTACTGTAACAACGAAACAACAACAACCACTTTACAATAACAATGGTACCTCCAGTAATCGCCGCGTAACGCTAAACGAAAACAATTTTGCTGAAGCTCGTCGGAAACTTAAAGACATCATGCCATTTAAGGGTGATCCAGAAACCCTCTACACTTTCATCAGCAGAGTGGACTATGTAATTTCACTTTACCAAATTTAATGTACGACAACAGAGGATTCTACTTGGAGCTATCGAAAGAAACTTAGACGGACACGTAACACGATCATTGGGCCTTCCAAACATCGAAGATTAATTAGATTGAGACTAATAGCAGAATTTAACCGCAGACACCGAACTACAAACTACTGGAGAACTTAGACGGACACGTAACACAATCATTGGGCCTTCCAAACATCGAAGATTAATTAGATTGAGACTAATAGCAGAATTTAACCGCAGACACCGAACTACAAACTACTGGAGAACTTCAGGGAGACACCTTATAAGGGAAATCTGCGAAGAAGCGGAAAGACGACGTTAACTACTAATTTCAAAATTGCATCTGGAGGGTAACCAATCAGATTTTCTTATTTATGTGCAGGCGATTAAAGATTCCATTAAAATACTGTTTAGAAAATTACCAATACAATTATTTACTATTTTGGCTCATCATGATATTGCAGACTTAAGATCATTAAGTACTATGAACAAAATGAGGGAATATATGAAAAGCATATTAATTTTGAATTGAATAAAAATACAGAAAACCATAAGAAATATGCAAACCCCACTCAGAATTTCGAAATCACAGAAATTTAATACAAATACCCAAATCCCATATCAACCAAGTTACCCACAATATTCCCAACCATTTCAAACCTAATTATAATCAATACATGCCATCATTTATCAGATTCCTTACAACCAAGCTATGTGGCACGTACCAAATAATTTCGGTCCCAACCAATACATGAACACACAACCAATTACTCATGAAAATCCATTCCCACAAGATTCCAATAAAATTCAAACTCCTCAAACAGCACATTTTATAGGAAATACCTACCCTCAACAACAACAACCATCCACATCTAAAAACACTGACTTCCCGGTTACCAAACGACTAAGACCATCGGACAGTGAGCAAACTAAAATGTCTATTGACGAATTGAGATTTTAAGACGTGCACGAATACGAAGAATTACCCAATTATTATAAACAACAGTATTACATCAGCAATAGTATTTTTAAAATAAATAAACCATTTTATTTACACAGTTTTTCTAATAATTACGATATACTATTTGGCAGAAAATTGTTGAAAAATGTACAATCAATTATAAATTATAAAAACAGCACAGTATCCCTTTTTGATAAAACATACAATTTAATCACTTCAAAATTAGATAAAAACCAAAATTTTTATATTCAAAAGGCACCAGAAACAAATAAAAATTATAATAAAAATTAAAAGCTTAGGAATCAATAAAAAAAAATCAATTTTGACTTATTTCGATTAGATCACCTAAATCAGGAGGGAACTTCAAGGTTGAAAAGTTTATTAAAAAAATTCAAAAATCTTCAATATGAAGAAGGAGACAATCTAACATTTACAAACACCATTAAACACGTACTAAATACAACACATAATTCCCCAATTTATTCAAAACAGTACTCACTTGGTCAAGCACACGATATTGAAGTCGAAAACCAAGTGCAAGAAATGCTTAACCATGGATTAACTAGAGAAAGTAATTCAACATACAATAGTCCAACCTATGTAGTACCAAAAAAAGCAGATGCTTCTGGTAAAATTTAATATAGAGTAGTAATTGATTATAGGAAACTCAATGAAATAGCCATCCCCGACAGATATATAATACCGAATATGGACGAAATCCTCGGTAAACTAGGAAATATTTTATTACTATTGATTTAAAAAAGGGATTTTATCAAATAGAAATGGACCCAGAATCAATATTTAAAACTGCATTCGCCACCAAAAGCGGCCATTATGAATACCTCTCAACGCCATTTGGACTTAGAAATTCACCCGCTACTTTTCAAAGGTGCATGAATAATATCCTTCGACCGTTGCTTAACAAACACTGTTTATCGTATTTAGAACATGTTATAAATTTTTCCACGTCCCTTACCGAACATGTAAATTCATTACAACTAGTTTTTTCCAAACTTGCAGAAGCTAATTTAAAATTGCAGTTAGACAAATGTGAATTCTTAAAAAAGAGGCTATCATCATAACCCCTAATGGCATAAGGCCAAACCCCCTTAAAGTTAAATCCATATCCAATTCCAACAAAAGTAAAAGAGATCCGAGCATTCCTTGGATTAACCGGCTATTATCGTATTATCGTATTAAATTACAGTGCTATCCAAAATTGACTTACGCGCCATAGTTTCGGCCACTAAAACTTTTCGACATTATTTACTAGGACGACATTTTCTCATTGCTAGTGACCATCAACCTCTTAGATGGCTGCATACATTAAAAGAACCGAATGCCAAGTTACAGAGATGGAGAGCTAAATTAAACGAAAACCAATTTAAAATCGACTATATTAAAGGGAAGGAAAATTCAGTTGCTGATGCATTATCAAGAATTAAATTTGAAGAAAATCATCATAGTGAAGTTACTCAACATAGTGCAGACGAAGACAATAGCAATCTTATTCATTCAACAGAAAAACCAATAAATTATTTCAAGAAACAAATAATTATCATTAAATCTGATAAAAATAAAGTAGAGAATTCAACAATATTTGGTAACTCCATTACCACAATTCAATATAATGAAATAAAATTCGAAAAAAGATTATTTTATTCATAAAACTATTTCCATTTATATTGAGAGCGATGTAGATTTTAAACTTATTCAAAGAGCAAATATTAAAACCACCTACACTAAAGTAATTCGCAGCCTCTACATTTTAAAGAATGTTTGTTCATATGCCGAATTTAAAGAAATTATACTTCAATCACATGAAAAACTCATACATCCTGGTATACAGAAAATGATAAAATTATTTAAAGAAAATCAGTTCTTTCCCAATAGCCAATTTTTAATTCAGAACATAATAAATGAATGCAACATATGCAATGTGGCTAAAACAGAACACTGAAACACAAAATTGCCTTTTAAAATCACACGCAACCCTGAACATTGTAGAGACAAATTTGTAGTAGATATTTATTCATCTGGAGGAAAACATTAGATCAGTTGCATTGACATTTATTCAAAGGACAAAGGAATGCAGGAACGCGATAATGCTTATTAAAAATCAGTTATTTTTAATCAGATACTAAAGGCAGCTTGACTCTTAAGCGATGGCATGAAGCAGAAGGAATTGAATTACAACTTAAAACGGCAAAAAATGGAGTAGCAGACGTCGAAAGACTTCATAAAACAATAAATGAAAAAATTTGAATAATCAATTCATACGATGATGAAGAAGTAAAATTAAGCAAGGTAGATCCTTTGGACATACAAGTATAAAATTAAACATGACACTACTGGACAAACACCTGCTCAAATATTCTTATACGCTGGGCATCCAATATTAAACACTCAAAATATTAAAGAAAGGAAAATAGAAGAACTAAATGAAGATCGACAGGAATTTAACATTGACACTAGATACAGAAAAGGACCAATTCAAAAGGGTAAACTAGAAAATCCATTTAAAGCAAATAAAAATGTAGAAAAAATAGACGAAGACCATTACAAAATTACTAATCGAAACAGAGAAACCAAATACTACAAAACACAATTTAAGAAACAAAAGATAACTAATACCGTTAACCTCCCACAGGAACCTTCTGTACAATGATTTTGTTTCTATTATTCACCACGGGGCAAACTCAATAAAATTCAAATAACCAACCCAGATTCCGACCTTGGCTAATTACTTTTCTCAAGCATTCCAATTCAAATACCGGTAGTGTATGAACATTACTGTCTAAGAATTAATTCAACGGAAATCAATCATCATCAAGTCTTTTGGTAACAAAATCACCGACTCGCCCAGAATAAAACTACTAAAAGAATTAAATATTATAGCTATTCATCAGCAAAATAGGCAGAAACGTGTACTATTTGACAATAGGTTCATCCTTTACATTTATTTTTGTCACACTTGATGAAAATGATATAAAAAAAAATTAACAAAAAAATAGATCTAATTTCAGAAAATTCAATTCAACTTAATTAATTAAATGATGTTATAAGGTTTGTGAATGAAGGATTACAGAATCTTACTAACTACGAAAATAACCCAAATAGTATTGACACGCTTGTTTATGAACTTATGCCATTTATTGAGTACATTGAAGACATAGAAATGAGCATGCAACTTTCCCGTCTCAGACTTTTTAATCCAAAGTTGCTCAATTACGATAAGCTAGAAAGCATTGACAGTCAAAATATACTTTTAATAAAAACATCATATTGGATTGATTAACGAATTACTACTTATTTCACATATCCCTATTAATCACAATACCATTAACACCATTTAAATAATTCCTTATCCCGACCGTAATGGGTATCAGTTAGACTATTCAGACCAACAATCATATTTTGAAGATGAGAATATAATTTATAATCAGGACAATAAGGAAGTTAATAATGAATGTATTAAAATATAATTAAACGCAAGAACCCAACCTGTAATTTTATACCAACTCTATCAAAGGAAATAATTCAATACGTTGAGCCAAATATAATACTTACATGGAATCTAACTGAAACTACAATTGCACAAAATTGTCAAGAATTAAATGGCGATATAAAAATAAATGGAAACAAAATTATTAGTATAAAAAAATGTAGAGTTAAATTGAAAATGTTATTTTAAGCGAAAATTTGTTAAGTCCAGAATTTGATTTAACACCATGTATTCACCAATTAATGTAACTAAGATAAAAATGGTAGAGCACAATGACGTTTTAAAACTAGTTTCAGAAAATAACACTACACTTTACGTAATTATAATAATCGTAGTTATTGTTCTTATATTTTTCTTGCCCTATCAAAATTTTTTACACTAAATCTTCTCACCATTTTATATACAAAATTTAGAAAAAAATGATCAAGAACCACCACAAGAAATATAACCGGCACGAGACCAGTTGCCTGCATTGTACCCTGAAATGCCAGCCCAAGCATAGGCAACCCTTTTTAAGGGGAGGGAAGTGACATATTCACATTTTCAGTTATGTACCAAAAAATAAGAATATGCAGCATAGGCGATCCCACGCTGAATCAATGTAAACAATCCACATCCGCTCATCAATAACATATACAATTCTTGCAATCAATAAGTTTCGCACCCTGAGTGGTACTCTTACTCTCAAATTATTGTATACAATCAATATCCCAAACGGGAGACTTCGCTCCCAAACTTATGTACAATCCATATCCGAATCGCTCCCAAACTTTTTGTAAGCAAAGGGTAGCACAAGAAAGATTTTTGTAACAAGAAATCAGTCTTAAGCTGAGTTTATTTGAATAAAGACGTGAAACTAAATATTTGTTAATTTATTCTTCTTAGCGTTGTCCTTAGTCAACTGACGGGACATTAGTTCGACTCATTTTAAATTATTTTATTTATTATATGGACGTTGATGCACTTCGAACAGTATAAACAAGTGGACCAAAGACACCAAGCACGTGCAGGTTACGCGCGGTGCCCTTTTATCAATTTGGGCAAAAAATGCGAGTTCGCGAGGAAGATAAAACAAATAGAGATGGGACACAAATGAAAATAAAAGGCACAACCAAGGATGAAGCAAATGAGTTAAAATATTAGTTTTTAATACCGGGATAGATGTTGAAATGCAAATTAAATGATAGAGTTTGTTATAGTTATTACATAAAACGCGAAAGGGCTCGTGCAGACAAAAATTTGATGTACATCGTGGCAAATTTAGAGGATAATAATTTCGTGTTAGTCTAACAGGAACGTTGAATGTTAGGCGGCTTAAAAGATCTGCAGAATCAATGTCACCTCTTATAAGATTTTGTATACAAATAGTACCGAGCATTGTTCTACAATTTACAAGGGTAGGTAAGGTACCCTTACGTTTTGATCCCAGTTCTAACTACGCAGGGCAAATAAAAGAAATTTTTTGTACCGACTCAATATGGTCGATGTGCATTTGATGTTGCGGACTCCAAGCCGACGAACAATATTCCAAAATAGGACGGACAAGGGAGGTAAATAATAATTTGGTCGTATTAGGGTCATCAAATTGTTTTGATCAATGCTTTATAAACCCAAGAACACTCAAGGCTTAACAAACAGTGGACATTATGTGGTAGTCAAATTTAAGTTTGGGGTACAGAAGAACACCTAAATCCTTAACTGAATATATACAGTCAAGTGGCGTATTTTTAAAAAAGTAACTGATAAATGTAGGAGAACCCCTATAAAAAGTCATACGTTGCATTTAAGGAAGTTCAAATTTAAAAGGTTGTACTCACACAATCAATATCTGACTGTAAGGTAAGTTCCGACGCTATATTATTATATGATAAACAAAGCTTAACATCATCAACATACATTAGTACACGAGAATGTGTTATGATGATATACAAAGTAAACAACAAAGGGCCCAATTGACTACCCTGAGACACTTCAGATGTCACGTAGAACAATTTGAAAACAGCATTCTTGAACACAACCCTCTGAGTCCAACCATTAAAATAACATGAAATCCAAGATAATTTATCGAAGATAATAAGTAAAAGAAGAGCGTGGTTAACGGAGTCAAAGGCCTTACTAAAATTTGTATATACAATTGCAGTATGCATTTTTTTCTTAAATCCATTTATTACAATAGATGTCAATTCAAGAAGATTGGTGGTGGTCGATCTTTGCTTAACAAAACCATGCTGACTCGGTGATTTAAGCGAGGAACATTCTTGTTGCAAATGAGAAGTGATAATACGTTCAAATGGTTTAGGAATTGCCAACCATTTTGAAATACCTCTATAATTTTGGGCATCTGCCTTCGCACCCTTTTTATGTAGTGGAATAATAAAAGTGTCTCTCCAGATAGCTGGAAAAACTGATGATGAAATAGACAAATTAAACAGTTTAAGATTCCGTTTACAAATGATTGACGCGCAAAACTTAAGCACATATCCAGAAAGTTGTTGCTTATTCTTTTAAAAGAGCGCATTCGGTGATCACAGGGAAAAAATACGATTTGCTCTATTTAAGGGATAAGGGTAGTTAGAATTTGACCAAGATGTCGAACTATAAGTAGGTTGGAAAAACTCAGCAAATAAATCTGCAATTTAATAATACGCTTGGCATTAAAAAAGTTGTAAAACTGTTTCGGATCGTTTGAAAATTCAAATTTACATCGATTTAGATACATAGAATACAATGACTGTTGAGAACTTTAAAATTCGTTCAACATATCACATATTTCGGTAAATCTGCTGGTCTACCCGATTTTTTATACTTTTTATAAGTATTAGATTTAAGGTTTTTAAGTCTTTGAAGCGCATTGTTAAACCAAGGAGGACTGTTTAGGTTTTAAAGAAACCCATCAGGTACGCGTTCATTAAAAACTGTATTTAAGACTGTATAGAATAGTTCAGTGGCACTTACAATTGGATAAGTCTGTCCGATTATAATGAGAAATCATATCGTTAAGTTTATTATAGTCACATTTACGATAACATCTAATTTTAGTTGGAGTAGGGCAGGGGAGGAAAATTTTAAGTTCCGTAGATGGATGATATCGGTCTTCAGGTACAACAAGAAAGTCAATTCTATAACTGTGATTACAGAAGGGTCTGAAACAAACACAAGAAGAATAGAAACACCCGGAAGCTTTACGCACAAGGAATTCGATTTCTTTTAGTTCGTCGGATGTATTACTTCAGACGTTAATTCTAAGTCAACTACAACTAAAACTCTTACGTCGGTAAGGACGATCAAGCCTGTAAGCTGTGTACTTATTTGAAAAAATTTCGGAACTAAGAATTTTCGGTTCTAACCAGGTTTCTGTACACATCATAACATGCAAAGAAAAGGAAAAACTATCAGTATATAATTTAGTCAGCTTACTTTGTAAACCTCTTTTATTCTAATAGGAAGGCCAAAGAAAAGAATCTAGTTTCTTGAAAAGAAGATGTAGATGTGGGTGGTTTGGGATTTCCAACTTCCTTTGAACGAATTTTCTTTCTTTTTACTTTCGTATTCTTTTTCAAAAATGACTACAGTCTGAGCATATGCTTACAAAATGAGCTCAGGGAACACTGATCTTGAATGATGATACTTTCCCAGCCTATAGAATATAAAACTGTTCAACCTTTAGATCATCCATATGAACTTTGTAACGGATGTAATATCCAGGGACTAAAGGCCGTGAAACAAAAATTTGCTTCCGCTGCGGTACACACTGTTTTAGGTGCAACATATTTGACAGGATTATGGCTGCACTACCAGTTTTCGTCGGTACTGCGGACGTTAGGTCAACATGCCGCGTTAAAATCAATGTTGTGTTATTTACAACCGATTTTTCGGGCATCTCATGGGGCAAAATCTTGCGTGCCTTGCATTCGGTATCCGAATATTTTTTTAGCTTTCGACAGATCCGAGGACAGAGAGAGTTTCACTAGCAGCTATCGTGGGTTGTGTATCGACCGCGATCCTTTTACGCATAGGAGATTCGGGCTCAGATAGCATACGGCTAGTCCGTATTTCTAATGCTATTTCGAATTAATTTCGTAGCTGTGGGTTTTGTAAGCCGCCTTTCATTCATCACAATAGTAGCGCAAGCCACTTTTTATGTCGATTGCATCGCAATCGCGTACGAGGTTGGCCAATGAATTTTGCATGAAAAATATTCCCGCACGAATGGCACGGAATGCTCTGTTGTCCAGCCGAAATCAACTTAAATAACAAACAGCCACTTTCACGATATTCCGATCCACAGTGCAATGAGAAAAAATTATACGCTAGTTAAGAGAGAGTTACAGAGCGGGAGTTTATGATATTATAACAACAAAGTTATATGCGGAAGTGCAAGAAAGCGGACAGACAGCGTTTGGAAGAAAGGAAGAAGGCAATAAGATAAAACAATAATAACAAACACTGCACAGAGATTAGACGTGCAAACTAATTTAGTTAATTTAAACACAAAACAATCACTTTGAACTCGCGAAGCAAACGGATGTTGTTAGAGACATAAAAAAATATATAAATATACAAAAATATAAATTAAACGGAGCACAAGACAAAACACTCTTTGAAATTTTAATGACATACACAGCATACGCTTAGTTCTTATTTGGTTTTTGTAACACAGGAATACAAAAATGAACTTTTTGAAATTTTGACAAACTATTTCTAGTTTTTTCGATTGGATCCTCCTGTAGTAAAAGTCCCCCTCGTTCCGCGGTATAACTGAGTATACGAAAACTTATGTTTGTCCACTATTGAATTATGTTGCCTAAGCCATTTCGCTAATTTTAAATATTTTTGCTACAAGACACTTTCAATACATGACGGAATTTGTAAATAAAAGTCTCCATCCATAACCCGTTTTCCAAATCTTTACATTTTGCGTGAGAGCTTCCAACATTTTAAAAATTTATTCGCCTCTATAAAATCGCTTGCATATAAAAAAGTCCGGCAGAGACCAATTAAATCTCTGAAATATAAATGGGACCGCAAAACACATAATGGGTGCCTAAGCTCCCGTGCACTCCGGCCTTTCGGTGAACTTGCGCTTTAGCAATTTACGAGTGTGGTGGTGGGTATACCGATTATGTCGATCGCATGCCGTTTAAATTGACCAGCTATGACGCGGGGCTAAAGTTGACCCACGGTAAATCGGGAAGGATCTTTTCTGGCATTGCATTTGGCACATCGTGCGTACCAAATGGTCAAGTCAACAGTCGGTCTGATCCAAATTTTCATCAGTGGTAGAGTTGTGGACGCTGCGCAGGGCTTCTTACTGAAGAGAACGAGATACTACCAAAGCTTCGTTCGTTGTTTTGGTTGTAATCATTAGAAGACACTTTTCAATGAAAAGGATGCCAATACGCTTTCGTCTCGGGACATTTGTGGATTTAGTAGGTCGTTCGTAAACGACAAAGTGGGATTTTTACCTGGCTGCTAGCAAAGTCGACTGGTCAAGCCTGTAAGAGCGAAATTCCTTGACCATCGGTTTTACCGCTTTAGTACATATGAGGCATTCCCTGCGACGAGGCAGGGCGTCGACGTTCCCATGTAGCTTGTTTCTGCGATGTGGTATATCCATGTTGTATTGCTGTATGGGCTTGACTTTAATTATTTGAAATGCATCAAGGACCATGTGAAGGCACGTTTAGTTTCTGTTAGTTTACGAAGCGGGCGAGCGATGTTTGAAAGTCCGGAATTAATTTGCGGTAGTAAGAACAGAGCCATAGAAGGAATTGAACTTCTTTTTTGTAAGGAAGGCGAAAACAATCGTCAACATTTCAAAATTTTCCGGACATGCATTTGACTCCTTGTGAAATGGCAGTTCCGGGGAATCAGCTTTAGTCCTGTGCTTTGCAATATATCGAAGACTTCTTGCAAGTGGCCCTGACGGCCCTCCGCTCTACAAGAGTGCATAATGATGCCGACAAGGTAAGCCAATGTGAATTACCAGGTAGGTTCGTAGTATATCCCATCCATTCTTGCAAGTGGTCCTCCGCTCTACGAGAGTACATAATGATGTCGACGAAGTTAGCTAGAAAAATATGAAACAACATATGTGCTTAACCGCGGTCACCCCTCGGAATAAGGTGGTAGTAAGGGCTTGTCGCTAGCACTATGACTATTCTTTTTCATCGCAACGCGATCGTATGGTCATAGTAGCGTCCCCGTGCAAGCGACAAGCCCTTACTACCACCTTATCCCGAGGCGTGACCGCGGTTAGGCACATATATTGTTTCATATTTTTCTAGGTAATCTCTTCTGTATTGTTTATTTTTGTTTTGTTATAGGTAGTTTTTCTTGAGTACTAGTTTTTAAAAGTTTTTTGCTATTAAAATTTTTGGCCTAGATTACTTCTAGTCGCCATTTGGCCTTTTCTGTAATATTTTGAATTTTTTTGTCGAAAAAACTGTATAATTCATTCGTTTGGTGGGTCCAACCCTGTTTAAGACCATTTTTGACCAATTTTGCTATAATTCTTTTAAAGAAAACGATCCTCCTTTACGATTTTTCAGTTATTATCGGCCCTATTAAAATCAACCAGCCCTAGCATATATTCTTGGGATTTAAAAAAAATGAGGCATACAATTATAACGGATTATCACAAACCCTAGTCAAACCGAATGGGACTTTGCCTATGCATTACGTCACACACAGAATTGACTTAACATGCATCCTGATTTAAAGTCTACAAATTTGATCGCTTTATCCAGGTTTTTTTGCTTCATTCGAAAAACGCAAAACTAAACAATTCACCAATTTTAACACTAATTTGTAACAAAAATATTTTAAGTAACAGTACATTAAACGTAATTTTTTTTTACCATTTCTGTCGATATTTTGACTCCCTGGATGTACATATATATGTGCTTTAGAGTGGTCCTTTTTAGCTTTGGGAATGGCGGGCTTTTAATTCAAAAAAATGTATGCGAAAACAGAAATTTGTGTTTAAAAGTTTAGGCGGAACGCAATGGCCAAAGTTAGAAATGGGAATTTTCACCATATTATTTGTTGTACAAATTTAATGGATAACCTAATAAATAATGGCAATCGAATTTATTTTTATAATCGGTTAGCTTGGTCAAGATTGTGGCAAAGTGACGCCCTTTCCCAGAGAAGAGGTCTGTGCTTGTAAGATGTTTTAAAAAATGTAGCTGCTTGATCGGGGTAGGGTATATATACTAGATAAATCCAGTACGTAAAACTTAAAAGTTTAATGGCAAACTTTTAAACAAGAAAGGAGATTAGCTTCGTCAAGCCAAAGTTTGTATTCCCTTGCAGTTATAAAAAATAATCAACAATTTTAATAAAATTGAAGATATAATTTGTATACCCATGCAGAGGGTATAATAATTTCAGTCAGAAGTTTGCAACGCAGTGAATGAGTCGTTTTCTACCCCATAAAGTATATATATTCTTAATCAGCGACACAAGTCGAGTCGATCTAGACATTTCCGTCTGTCCGTCCGTTTCTACGCAAACTAGTCTCTCAGTTTTAAAGCTATCGGTCTGAAACTTACCCAAAAGTCTTATTTCTATTGCAGGTAGTATATATGTAAGTCGGAACCAGCCGGATCGGACAACCAATCTTATAGCTCCTATATGAACTATCGTGGAAAAAATAAAAATAAAATTTAATTCGAAATTTCGAACTAATTAAAAAACGCTATTTTCAAGATAATAAGGTTATATGATAAAAAACACCAAAGATATAATTTTTATTTCATGTTTTCCTACTAATTTTACGATTGTTCCTATGGCAGCTATATGATATAGTCGTCCGATTTTGATAAAATTTAATTTGAAATTCAAAACCAAATAAAAAATGTTGTTTCCAAGCGTAGGAGGTTATAAGTTAAATAACACCGAAGATATAATTTTTCAATATTATTTTACCACTTATTTTCCAATTGTTCCTATGGGAGCTATATGATATAGTCGTCCGATTTTGATAAAAATCCAAGCGTAGAAAGGTATATGTTAAAAAACACGAAAGATATTTTTTTTTTATTTTTTTCCCCGATAGTTCCTATGGGAACTATAAGGTATAGTTGTCCGATCCGGCTGGTTCCGACTTATATACTACCTGCAATAGAAACAAGACTTTTGGAAAAGTTTCAGCCCGATAGGTTTAAAGCTGAGAGTCTAGTTTGCGTAGAAAGGGACGGACAGACGGACGGACAGACGGACAGACGGACATGGCTAGATCGACTCGTCTTGTGACGCTGATCAAGAATATATATACTTTATGGGCCAAGAGAAATCGGAATTCATTCTACAAAGCATAGAAAATTAAAGCTAACTTTATTCTAATGGCTTGAAAAAAGCACTTTTATTAAATTCGATTTATTATTATATACTTGTTTTCGTTTTATTCTCGCTTATAGACTAAAATAACATATTTTATTTGCTAAAATGTATTTTAAAAGTAAAAATCTACTTTTTGAACGTATAAAGTACATTTATTGTATTGCCACCTTTTTACTAAAAAAAAATTGACAACATATTTGCTCTCAAAACGTCGAGAGTTTTGATGGTAAATACAATATTTTAGTTTGATTTTATTATTTTTATTTATTTAAATAATTTATAATATAATTTATAATATATATATTTATAATATAATAAGCTTAAATATTTCTTATAAACTTTAAAGCCATTTGTTTTTATACCCTTGCAGAGGGTATAATGATTTCAGTCAGAAGTAACTGCAACGCAGTGAAGGAGACTTTTCCGACCCCATAAAGTATTTATATTCTTGATCGATCTAGACTTGTCCGTCTGTCCGCCTGACCGTCTGTCCATCAGTCTGTCCGTTTCCACGCAAATTAGTCTCTCAGTTTTAAAGCTATCAGGGTAAACTTTCCCTAAACTCTTCTTTGTATTGCAGATATTATATAAGTCGGAACCAGCCGGACAACTATCGGTTAAAAAATTAAAAAATATATATATATCTTTGTTGTTTTATAACATTTGACCTCCTACGCTTGGAAATAATATTTTTTAATTGGTTTTAAATTTCGAATTAAGTTTTATCAAAATCGGACGTCTATATCATATAGCTGCCATAGAAACAATCGGAAAATTTATGATAACATAATATGAAAAAATTATATTTTCAGTGTTTTTTAACATATAACCTCCTACGCTTGGAAATAACTTTTTTTAATTAGTTCTGATTGATAATTCGAGTTAAATTTTTTCGAAATCGAAAGACTATATCATATAGCTGTCATAGGAACGATCGTAAAATTGGTGGGAAAATCATAGAAAAAAATGATTTTTTTTAATATCAATGAAGTCAGCAACAATCCTTAAAAATTTTTCTTGGTGTTACTAAAGTTGATTATTTCTTATAACTGCAAGGGTATACAAACTTCGGTTGCCGAATTTTACTTCCTTTCTTGTTTTTTCTGTTTTTTACTAAGGGAACAAAAATGTAAGTTATTAGGAGATGAGAGTAATACCCTAAGAATGGCATTCCATTCCACCCTAAAATGCACTTTTAACGATAAATTTAAAGAACCCACCCCAAATTCGACGAAGGAGTTCTTAATGTTATTTTTTTAAGTATTGCAATTATAGAATGATAATCATAAATTATCATTTCAGCATAGTTGTACTTAGGTATGGCACTGTTTCCATCTTTTATTGCCTTTAATAATAAAACACTTTTAGGGTATGGATTTATATGAAGGTATGCAAGGTTTTCTTATTCGGTTTTTTTGCTATAGCAAATTTCGTAATCATTATAAGTTTAAGTCCCCAACTTCTGCGCCAGTCAGAATTGAAAAGACCTCTCGATCAAAACTTAGTCTTAAATAACAGTATGACTTTGTGTTTTATTGTCTTTTAAAATCCCAAGAATCCATGTTTATTTTAAGATCATTTTCTCCATTTAGGGCATGTAACATAGATTTCGCATTGTACGTCATCTTAGTACTGTTTTGAGTATACTTGGTTACGACACCGTTCATTATTCGAAAATATTTTTTTATTTACTTTGCTCGCAATTTTTTAAATTAGGTCGTGGTTTTCTGCTTACTCCGTTTTTAGTGCTGAATTTAACAACATGCTCAGCTGGTAGACCCTCATCAGTGTAGGATCCCTAGTGTGTAAATTAGGTCGTGGTTTTCTTCTTGAGAAACTCTAGCCATTTTAGGAATCGCGAAGTCAGAAGTTTCTGCGACAACATTTCCATTAAGCTTTTATATAAACTTAACAGCTGTAATTAGTGCAGCAAAAGCAGATATTGTACGTTGAATTCCGAGACCGCATGGAAAATGTATTTAATGTATTTTGTTCCTCCTAGCTGTTTATTAAATCTCATTCTTTCGTCTATACCAGCTTCCAGATTTTCTTGCATTTCTAAGTTTTATTTTTCTTTCAAATTTATTTATACAAATTTACTGTTTCTAATAGTTTTAAGAGTTGAAGTTGTGTGTAAAATTATTGGGACCGATATTTTAAATTAAATTATTTATTTTAGTAATACGTGCAAACGTCTTTTTAAATTTCCGCATATTTTGTTAAAGTGGCTTCTTGTATTGGCCTGTACTAAAATGTATATTATCTTTTATGTCACCGTTTACTTTTGTACGTGGAGTGGTGGTCAAAACTTTAGTTTTTTGTGTTTTGGTCCAAAGAACTTCATGAAAAAATTTAAATTTTGTTGTATTCATGTACACATGTTCAAGCTCTAATTTCCTCCTCTGTATCATAATTAATTTTCTTTTAAATACTTTGTTGCCTAAGAGCAGTACAAAAAATTTACATTGAACAAAGAAAGACAGGACAAAACATAGATAAACTAATACTAAATCAAATGATAAGGCTTTAGTTTTAATACAGGGATAGAAGTTGATGAACAAATTAAATGATGTAGGGTGTTCTGACTAATGCAAAGAACGTAAAAAGGATCGTGAAGACTTAAATTTGATGTACTCATACATCATGGCAATTTAATAGGATAGTAGTTACGCCCCTGATAAGTTTATGCATGATAATAGTACGAAGCAGAATTCTACGATTTAATAGAGTAGGCAAATTATTGAATAGCAATCTACTCGAATTAGAAGGCAAAAATGAAATTCCTAGTTCAAGCTATGTTCGTCAAAAATAAGAAATTGTGACTGTGGACTCTGTACGGTCAATGTGCACTTATTATGCACTGGCTCCAAACAGAAGAAATGTATATAAATATGGAAATACAAAGCAGGTAAATAATAATTTAATAAAATATGGCTAATTAAATTCTTTAAATTTTTTACCTATATCAAAAGTTATTTGGGACTAAAATTGAAGTTTTTAATATAGTAGAGCAATTAAATTGTACATTCGGTCCACAGAGTCAGTAACAAAGGAGGGAAGATCTTGTATAATGTAGTATCCATATATAAATGTAGCGAGTACCTACTTTACCAAATTGAACATGGTTTTACAATGCACTTGCCTAATAATAAAGGTCAAGTTGTTTATCGCAAGTGATGGCCCGATATACGATCACCCAAAATACGCCCCAGAGCCAAGCATACCATTTTCGTATGCTTGGCTCTGGGGCGTATTTTGGGTGATCGTATATCGTATTTTTTTTTATTACTTTTATTAATGTGGAAATTCTATTCTTATGATAAGCACACTGCTGCCCAACTGACAGCTTAATTTAATCTGTTTTTACAATACAAGTATAATACAATACTAAGTCTAAGCGTTAATTAGGGCAGGAAGAAAGTTCACGATTTTTTTATTTTGATATTAATATTCCGGGTGGTAATGTGCAGGCTAAAATCCGGTCCGATAGGCCCTGAGGTTGCTGTCATTTTAGTCTCCTTTTGACTCGGTTGGTTTTTCCAGTTTGGGTACATTGAGATTGCGTTAGATGTCTGTGGTTCCCATAAACCACAGAGCTCCAAAGATCCTTCGAAGTGTCTTCGAAAATCCGGATTTTGTTTATGTTAATTTTTGCAGCGATGCCATAAACCTGTAGTCCGTAGAAAATACTTGGCGCTAGTATGAACTTGAATATTTGAACCAAGTGCGAGCTTATTGCGTGTTACGAAAAGCCAAACCATCCGAGCAACTTTAGTCCTGAAAGCGTGCTGGATACACGAAGATGTCTGCCAAAAGTAAGTGTCCAAAGGCACACCAAGTTAATTATATGCAGGAACGGCTCTGATTGGGCTATCATTGAGGCTGACTCCAGGGCAACTACTTCGGAGATTTGTAAACGTAACATTGGCACATTTGTCTCCGCTTACTCGAATGTTCCAGTCCATGGCCCATACTGCTGCAATGCAAATGTGTCAGCCAAGATAGTTGTGCTTTTGAAAGTGGAAGTGCATATTTCTATAACCTATCCGCACAAAGCCGATAAAAGCATATACAATTCTATTGCGCATTCGCTGTTACCAGCTTTTAGTATGAGCATAAATGTTCCTAAGTACACTGGTCGGAAACAAAAGTTACATATATTCATAACCCTAAAAAATAATAGTATTATAATTTTATTAACCCATTCAGTACTTAATAAAAAGAATGAGATAGTGTAAAAATGTACTTTTTAAATTTCTTCCCTCTTCTTAAAAACTTAAATTTTTTTGCTGCAAATAGTTTCTCTAAACAAAACTACGTGCAAAAATAATTTTTTGCTCATATTTTTTATGATATGCAGACTACAAAAAAGGCTTAGGGAATTTATGTCGTTTATGCGCAGAAGTAGGCAAGATTCAATGCGAAACCAAATTCTATTGATTCAAATACTGGTTTCACAAAAAATTAAAAATTGACTTCTCTACAGATATATACGTAGAACGCTAACGGTATTTCGCAGCATAAAATTGAGTTAGCTCAATTTCTACTCGACAATCATATCGACGTAATGCTGCTTTCAGAAACACACCTTACAAACAAATACAATTTTCAATTATGGAAATATTTATTCTACAGAACAAATCATTCAGATGGTAGGCACATGGTGGGACTGAAATTTTAAACAGAAGCCGTATTAAGCACCACTCTCATATCAAATTTGCTAAAAACTATCTACAAACTACATCTATAAATATACAACTAAATACTGGCAACCAACTTACACTAGCCACCGTATACTGCCCTGCTTCACTATAGCTGAAGATGAGTTTATGCAATTTTTTAACTTACTTACAATGCCAAGCACACGCACTAAGGATTTCGTCTTGTGACTCCAAAATAAAAGCAGCTTTTTAATGTTTTTATCAAAGCCAAGAACAGGCTCGACTATGTTTCTTCTGGCACACCAACATTCTGGACGGCAAACCCAAAGAAACTACGCGATTTATGAGATGTTGCAATTACCAAAAAACTTCCTAAAAATCTGATAAAAGCCGAAAGCCTTTCGGATCTCTCATCTGATCACTCTCCTGTTCTGTTTATTCTATTCGCAACAATCATTACAATTTACCTCACAGAAGATCAATTGGGCTTGGGTTGGGATATGTTCTGATCTCGACGATGAAGCCGACAAAGACAGTTTTGTTAAATCACTAAAGTCTGTACTCGTATCTGCAGCTCGAGCTTCAAACTATAAATACACAATGCAATCAAAAGAAGACAAATCTACAAGTCGAAGAGCTCGTCCTCGAAAAGTGACGCTTACGTCAATAGTGGCAATTCCACAGATCGCCATCTGCCAAGCAAAGCTTAAGACATGCCTCACTTCAACTTACTAAAGCTCTACAGCAAGAAGAAGCATATGCCCATCGCCGCTTCAAAGAGCAATTGCCAACTTCAAGTATAAAACACTTACTATGAAGAGCTCACCCAACTCTGAGCTCACCAAAAGAATCCGTGATTCCAATTAAAAATACCACAGGCGGATGGGCGCGCAGCGAAGCAGACAAAGCCAGCACGTTTGCGAACCACCTTAAAAATGTCATCCAACCAAATCGTGCAACTAGTGCGTTTACTTTGCAGACTTTACCATATGAGCCTCAGCTCCAACATGAGCCAATTGAAATCGTTAACGTCATCAAAAATCAATCACATCATCAATAAAACAAAAATCAACGGGCTGCGACCACATAACTCCCAAAACGGTATGATCTTTGAACCATATTGTGCGGTTTGCACTATCACCCAGCTTTTCAATGCCATCGCAAAACTTGGTCACTATCCAGTGAGATGGAAAAAGTCAATTTTAATAATGCTAGCAAAGCCGGGAAAAGACCACACAATCCCCATGTCGTATAGACCCATAATCCAACTTTCATAAACACATACCTTAGACTCCAGGAAGGAATCCCGTCACATCAATTTGGGTTTTTTGAAAAGTACGAATCAATTGAGCAGGTCAACCGTATAATATAAGAAATTGGAAATGCGTTCGAAAATCGAGAGTACTGTACTGCCCTATTTATACCCTTGCAGAGGGCATAATAATTTCAGTCAGAAGTTTGCAACGCAGTGAAAGAGACGTTTTCGACCCCAAAAAGTATATATATTCTTGATTAGCGTCACTAGACGAGTCGATCTAGCCATGTCCGTCTGTCTGTCTGTCTGTTTGTACGCAAACTTGAAACTTTTCCAAAAATCTTTTTTCTATTGCAGGACAACTATATCTTATAGCTCCCATAGGAACTATCGGAGAAAAAATTTAAAAAAATATATATTTAGCATGGAAATAAAATTTTGTAATTAGTTCTATATTTCGAATTAAATTTGACCAACATCGGACGACTATATCGTACATAATATGTATCATAATTCGGAATATAATTATAATATATATATATTGGGAATATAATTTTTTATATTTTTAAAAACTTCGAATTCAATTTAATAAAAATTTAAATCAAATAGACGTAAAAAAAAGGTCTGAAAAACAGAATAAAATAATTTTTTTTTTATTCCACTGAACTCAGCAACAATCCTTGAATATTTCACATGGTGTTACTAAAGTTGATTACTTCTTATAACTGCAAGGGTATACAAACTTCGGCTTGACGAAGTTAACTTCCTTTCTTGTTTTAGATATTTTTAGAGTCTGACTTGAAGGTCTAATGTACAAGATCAAGACAATGCTCCTCTGCAGCACCCACAAGATTTTAGAGTCTTATCTTTACGACAGGAAATTTGTTTTAAGATGCAACGTTGCTATATCTGATGTGCTAGGACCAACATTATATGTCCTATACACAACACACATCCCGAAAATCACACGAATTACATTATCTACGTTTGCTGCTGATACAGCTATTCTTAGTCGCCCAAAACGCCCGATGCCAGCAATAGCAATGTTGACATAGTCCAGCGAGTTCAGTCGAAGATCTTGAGAACAATCACAACGAAACAAAAACATACATCGTGATCGCAGAAAAAAAGGAAAAGTACTTTCAGAAGGTTGAGCAACCATTCACGTCTTCGTCGCAATTACCCACCCATCGATCGATTTGAGGGACGCGCAACCAGAAAACTCGTAAACTTTTTGTTAGTCTCAAAATAAAGAGAAGACTCAATAAATAAAAGTAACATTCAAAACAAAATAAAGGCCTAGTAGATACAAAAACTCTCGATTACATAGAACATTTTATAAATAAAACTAGCTGATTTCGTACTGTCCTTGCAATTTATTTGTTGTCATCGCAGAGATGGGATCAAAACATCCTTTCCTTTATATTTTCCTTTTATGATTATTGCATCAATGACGTTATTCATCAGCATTTTTACAGCAAGTCTTGTTTCATTGCATAGTCGAGGTTGATTATTGTTACAAAGCATGATGACAACAGATCCTACTCTTAACTGCAATTGTGAGTTGCAGTTTCATCATGTTGCAAAAATACTCGCATGTAAGGTGTAATTTGGAGTGTCTACGTACTACCACAAATTCGATGATATTAGACATGCATTAAGTACATCAGCAACAGTTGGTCGGGGAATAACTGGAAGTGTCTGACGAAAATCACCTGACAACAGAATCATGGTCCTACCAAAAATATTTTGGTTATCACGAAGATCTTTCAATGTTCTATGCAGTACCTCCAGCGACTTCATATAGGCCCTTGAACACTCATCCGCGCTATTTTTGGCGTTGTTGCAAATTTGCATGTTTAATAGTAATTTCAAGGCTGACTGCGCAGTTCGCCTTCTAGTAGAATCGGTGCTTTTCCAGATGAAGCCAACGCTAGAGCAACATCATTTCGCGAACTGATTTTTGCCAAAAGCAATGAAATTAAGAAGTTTTTCGTGTTCCTCCGGGAGCATCAAAGAAATTAATTCCACCAAATCCACTGTTTACAGCTTTTTTGTTGTTAACCATGATCATAACACAATATCGTTAATCGTAATACTATTTTCCGTGCTCTGCTTTTTTCATTTTTTTTATCAATTTATTGTCTTTGTTACTAAGACCTAATTTAGTTAGAATTACGTTTGTATAATTTATTCCGTGTTCTGATTTTTTCTTCATTCTTCATTTTTTCTTCAGACTTCATTTTATTTGGAAGGCGTTTGTATGGGAAATAGAAAGGGTTTTAAGGGTTTTCTCGACAATTATTCGAATTTTTCTCGCCTTTTAAACCTTGCCTAGACCTTCACGAACATTTCAAGACTAATATAAGTTAAGACTAACAAACAGCAATTCATTTTTATATATGTATAGATAGAATAAAAAAAAGTATACGAAGACAGTAACAATGCTATTTTTATATATCGGTGTTTTGTCGGCGCAAAAGATTCCAAAGTCAAGCCAATGACTTGGATAAAATTTAATGACTAGCTTACACAATTTCGATTATAATTAAAAGTTTAAAGTAAAAGTAAAAGTAAAAATATATACATTTCTGAACTGGAAATTAAATACGAAAATATTCAAGACCACTAAAAAAAAGTAATAAAAGTTTATAAGAGGGATGCCTTTTTTGGGAACGTTTTCAACAACCGGACGGCTATTGACGATCATTGGCGTGCATATGCACCAGCGGGACTGCAGCATTAGGCAGGTCTCCGGTTGGAAGCTGGACATAAGGGACAAGTGGTTCAAACTGGAGCCACGGACTTTGGACCCGGTGTGAAGAGAGCAAAAAAAAAAGGAGAATCGTCGGAAGTAGCGAAGTAGGAGCCTACAAGGAGCAAGAACGCTACCAGGTATCTTCGAATTGAGAGACAGGTAGCTGAGGTCCAGAGGGCATCACACGGCTAGGTTAAGGCGATCTGTTTATTCCTGTCAATGAAATCCTGGCGTTCGCCTGGAGATTCTGACTTTGGCGAGTCCCTGCATAAGCCCAGTACGTCAAGTGGAAAAGAATCAGGTCAGAATGTGGCAGTTGCACTCAGTCATATTCCATATCTTTGGAATGGTTGAAGATATTTTTGTGATATTTTTACTAATCAACCAAAAATAAATATGGCTTAAAAATTTTTAAATCTTTTTTTTTAAATAAATTTAATTATTTTATTAATTTTTTTCAATGTTCTTTACTTTTTTCTTTCTCCTTTATTGGAATGACTCTTGCGCCATATCTGCTGAAATAAACTTGCGGTACGCAGGAAGCCCAGGAATCTGCACGCCAAGTTTGACTAGTTCTTATAGTTTCTGAGATCTCAGCGTTCATACGGACAGACGGACATGGCTAGATCAACTCGGATCAGGTAGGAAACGTTTCCTTTTACCTGTTACATATTTTACGACAAATCTAGTATATCCTTTTTGTATAAAATACAATTAATAATACAATTCTCCTAATCAGATCTATAATAGTGAGAAAAATCAAAATAATGTTTGATACTGATTCGATATTAGTACCAAATCAGGTATTTACATTGTCAATACTATCACATTAAAATAAAATACATTTGTCCGATTACTCAACACAAGCAGTACTGATCAATTGATTGATTACAACGAATTTAAAATGTGAACCAATTTATTGCCCCAAATTCATTTCGTTCTGGACTTGAAGCTTCTCAAGCATTCCTTTATATGGATAAATTAATAATCATTGGATGTTCCGAAAGACAAATGCTTAAAAAGTTAAAAGACATCTTTGAAATATGCAGAAAAGTCAATTTAAAACTAAAAAATCTTTCCTTTTTTTGCTCGATTTATAGCATTTTGGAAATATTATAGACGTTTCATTAAAAACTTCGCCGACTACTCACGTCACATAACTAGATTATGTAAAAAGAATGTTCCATTTGAATGGTCTTCCGAATTCATTCCAATATTTAAAAGATAAACTTTTAGAACCTTCTTTATACTGGAATTTTCTTAAGAAAGCATGTGGAGCGGTATTAACTAAAAACCATAATAGACTCCAACTCCCGCTATCATATGCATCACGCTCATCTACAAACGGCGAATACAAAAAAAAGCACTACAGAACAAGAACTAACAGCAATTCATTGAGCAATTACACATACTATAATCGACCATAGAACTGATCTATGGTCGATGTTAGTTCAAAACTCACACGCATCCGGCTCGAATTAGAGGAATATGATTTCACAGTCGAGTATCTAAAGGGAAGAGATAATTTCGTAGCAGACGCCCCCTCTAGAATAACAATTATAGATCTTCAAAATATTACGCCAAATATATTACAAGTCACTACAAGACAAAAAAGTCAACAAAATTTCTGCGCGGAAAAAACATAAAGTAGAATTGCCTAGGCAATCTAAAAAAAACGAAGCGAAGTATATAACCTTGCATGTTAATAATTTATGTTTTTTCAAACATGGAAAAAAATTCTAACAAATTATGATTTTGTCGATTTGTATACTAATGGAACCCTTCACTTGTGTCAGTTGTTCCAAACTCTTGAACTGCAGGCTGGTAAATAAAAAATTACCCAACTTAATGTGGCACCATGGCATAAAATCTTTGAAAATATTTCAATAGATAAATTTAAAATACCCTAATAGCTAACTAATAATGAAAAAGACGCCATGTTGTCTACACAAGAAATGAGTAAGACGTAACCCAGTATATACGTAAATGTCCAAAATGTCAAATGTCGAAAACGATAAGGCATACTAAAACTCCTTTAACACTTACAGAAACCCCAGAAATGATATTCGATTGGTAATTGTGCATACGATCGGTCCACTGCCGAAATCAGATCAGAGAAATGAATATACCGTCACCTCAATATGTGATTTGTCATAATACTGGTATGACAACTAGTGCCAAATAATACTGCAAAAACAGTAGCAAAGGCTATATTCGAAGAATTTGTTCTAAATTACGTTCATTACGGTCAGATTGGTATGTATAGCTAAAATATTTTGTTAATCTTTTCAACACTACACCCTCTATGGCACATGATTATTGTCCATATGACTTAGTATTTGCTAAATTAGATACCAAAACTTTATAAAGTTTTGATTAGAACAGGCTTTTTTAAAAAATGAAACAGGTCACAAATTAGAAGACAAAGATACGAGACTATAAACAGTAAATGGTATAGGATATAATGATGATATAAGAATTTCAAATATTAAAATCAAAAAACAAAAAATTCATAAAAACATTTTTATTTCATAATCACTTGTATACAATTTTTGCGTATGGACATACATATAATAGATACCATAAATAAATAAGCAAATAAAGAAATATTAAAAAAAATTAACATGATATCAAAAATTTCTGATTAGAACCAAATTGTGGTTTTTAATAGTTTGCATTATATACAAAATAATATCTATAATTTTTAAATTTTCAAATATATAAGATCTAGAATATAATTTTAATAGCTAGAAATAATTTAATGTCACGTTTTGCAATTAAGAATGAAAAAAATACATTCTTTAGATAATCACTTCATTATTGTACGTTATTTTTCACAAGGAGAACGCTAGTAGAGCAATTCTAACTCAAAACAAAAATGAACTACAGCTCCCCGTTGCTTACGCATCAAGATCTTTTACAACAGGGGAAAGCACAGACATGAAAAATATTCACTTGAATAATAAAATTCTTAAAGTCACCACCAGAAACAGCTTTCTGTTGATGCTCTAAAATGGATCGTAAGTTACCTGATGTCCAGAACATAAAGAGTGCTTTTTAAGCAAGAGAAACTGCTATAGTCTATTTAATCGACTGTTAGATACCAGTTACTCAGCTTATAAGGAAGGCAAAAAGGATGAAAATCTGCTTCCAAGTAATATTTTTTTTACCGGCACACCTGCAGCGTCACCTATCACAACGTTTCGTCACTATACGAGGTGTGTTCAAAAAGTAAGTAACTTTTCAAATTTCGCGGGCAAAATATTTTCGATTATCGATTTTTTTTGTTTTGTTATGTTGGTACACTCTTCCCTAACATCTGTACCAAGTTTCAATTGAATCCCCTTTTTTGTTTAGTTGTGAGAGGCGTAAAGGTAACAAGTTGTTTTGCGTGCTCAGCGATTTTTTGCTATCAAAAAATATGGATCAAAGGATTTGCATCAAATTTTTTGTAAAAAATAAAATTAAGTGCTCCGAAACACTTGAAATGTTGACAGCGGCATACGGTGAAACTGTTCTGAGTAAAAAAAAATTTTTACAAGGTTTAGGTTTTCAGAAAAAGGTCCAGCAATCTTAATGAAATAGGCGAAAATGTGCCAATTTTCTGAAGACTTTGTGGCGACCACTTCACTATTTTTATGCCAAGATCATTTCTCCCCAGATGATATTGGGGTAAAATATCTAAGGAAAGAATCAGTTCCCGATCGCAACCTAATTAAAGATTGCAGTTCCGATAATTATGATATTGATTTTAATGTTCTTAGATTGCCCACACGAAAAAGACCTCGCTCACGGTACCCGGCTGAAGTTTGTCTTTAGTGCCATAAAGCACAAAAAATTTCAAAAAAATATAGTTTCAAAAAAAATATTTAACTTATAAAAAATTGCCTGAGCACGGATTAGGACGTTTAGAAAAGAAAATTTGAATTTAAACCGAAAGGTGATGAAGTCTGAAAAAACCAACTTTCGGAAAGAAAATTTGAATTTAAAACGAAAGGTGAACAGGTAGAACAGTATAAAAAAAATTACAGCCGGGAGACAACGAATGTCTGTACTCAGAACTTAAAGATACTATTAAAGACATGACTGAATCTGATAAAGAATGCATACTGACTTGTAATGAAGTTGCAATAAAGAAAAACTTAACTTATAACATGTCTGTTGATATAATTGACGGCTTAGAGCATTTACATGAACGCTAAAATAAAATGGGAAGCCACCTTTCCGTATTTGTTATACGGACATTTTAAAAAAATGGAAATTTATATTAAATTATTTCGTACCCGAAATATAGCTGAAAATATGGGGTTTAAAGTAAGGGGTGGGTGTAGTGTATGATCAAGGAGGTAACAACAGAAAATGTACCTCATTTCTTGAAGTCACTAATGAAAAACATTACTTTCGTTAACCCAACTAGATTTGAGCAATTGCGGGTATGTTTGGCAACCCAGACATTTAGTCACCTGTTGCAGCGGGTATTAAAACTTGTAACCACAACAAGGAATACCACCGAAATAGTCTCGAAGTGGCAGCCTCTACTGCAGCGTTTGTCCAAAAAGTTAATGATAGCATACATTCCAGAGGAAGACGAGCCAAAGGAGTAAAAGACGAGAACGACGACGATACGATGATAATGACGAGAAAATACGCAGTTTTTGACGAGATCTAGTTGATAGAAGACGTGACGACGATCTTAATTCCAATTCTGAAATCATTTTCATTTAAATAAACACTTCAATTTATATATTCTAAAATAATAAAAACCCCACAGGAATACAAAGAGTTTGATTCAATTATATATTAACCTTGCATTGAAAACAAAGAAATACAGCAACAAGAATATTCTGTGTCGTTTTCAGAAATTGTGCAGGCCAATGAAAGGTACTTTGACAAAAATATTGATACTTTTTTGGCCAAAGATGTACCTATTGAATTAACATCTAATACATATTTTGTTATATACATTGCAAAAGGATCAAGTTGCAATAAATGTATAAAGATCCTTCTAAAAGAGACAGAGGACTAAAAAGCACCATCAGAGCTTTTTATACATGAGAAAAACTACTCGAGCGACTCTGACTTTGGGAAATTAAAAGCACCATCAGATCTTTTTTTAATATCTACAAAATACACATAAAAGTTTTTGAAAACTTTTTTAAAAATAATAAAAAACATCTATCCACCAGACAATTTATTGTGGATAAATGCATTAAGTGCACAAATGAAAATAATGATTACTCATTTTGGTTCGATCAAAATAATGAATGTTATGCGCACAAAGTAGATCTTTTAAACAAACTTATTAAAGTTTTACTATTTAAACATTGCAAATGGACTGTGACAAAAAAAAAGCAAGCTTAACTCAGTATTCTATCTCATAAGTAAAAGATCGAGCGATTTAATCAAATTTATTTATAGCTCTTTTTAATCATAATCATTTTTATCTATAAGTCACGAATGAAAATAAATACATACGTACATATATAACTCATACCAAAAATAATATAAGCAATTAAAAAGTCGATTCGAAGGTCATATAAAATATATGACCCCGTTACAATTGTAATGGCCTCCCCGTAGTGTTCCCTGGGTACCGATTATATACAATTATATTAGATAATATTAAATATGAATATATATATATATAGATGTAAACGGTAGCAAATTCAAGCGGCGATGTCAACTAATTTGTATTCGGTAAACTTTAAATAAAAGTGAAATAATAGTAACAGTCACAAAAAAAAATTAAAAATATTTTATTGGATATTTAAACAAGAAAGGAAGTTAACTTCGCAAGCCGAAGTTTGTATACCCTTGCAGTTATAAAATATAACCAATAATTTTATTAAAATGAATTCGAAATTCGTAAAAATATAAAAATGTATATTCCCAATATTATAAGATAATACTCGTATGTCAAAAAGCCCGAAAGCTATAATTTGGTTCTCATTATTTCCCACCAATTATCCGATCGGTCCTATGACAGCTATATGATATAGTCGTCTGATTTTAATAAAATTTAATTCAAAATTCAGAACTAATTAAGCAATTCTATTTTCAAGCTTATAAGGTTATATGTTAAAAACACTAAAGATATAATTTTTATTTTCCGATCGTTCCTATGGCAGCTATATGATATAGTCATCCGATTTTGCTAAAATTTAATTCAAAATTCTAAACTAAATAAAAAATGTTATTTCCAAGCGTAGGAGGTCATAAGTTAAAGAACACCGAAGATATAATTTTTCAATATTATTTACCATTAATTTTCGGATTGTTCCTATGGGAGCTATAAGATATAGTCGTCCGATTTTGATAAAATTTAATACGAAATTCAGAACTAACTTAAAAAAGGTTATATCCAAGCTATGAAAGGTATATGTTAAAAAACACGAAAGATATATTTTTTTAAAATTTTTTTCCCCGATAGTTCTTATGGGAACTATAAGATATAGTTGTCCGATCCGGCTGGTTCCGACTTATATACTACCGGCAATAGAAAGAAGACTTTTGGGAAAGTTTCAGCCCGATAGCTTTAAAACTGAGATACTAGTTTGCGTAGAAACGGACGGACAGACGGACGGACGGACAGACGGATGGACAGACGGACATGGCTAGATTGACTTGTCTTGTGACGCTGATCAAGAATATATATACTTTATGGGGTCGGAAACGTCTCCTATACTGCGTTGCACACTTCTGACTGAAATCATTATACCCTCTGCAAGGGTATAAAAACAATTATACGTCCAAAAAACTATCTTAAATAATATGCTCTTTTTAACTTAAGAAAAAAATTGTTGATATATATATATATATATATGATGTTTAGCTTAGTTTAATAATTAAATAATAAATAATTATTATTGGTCTTTGTCTTAACCATATTGCCACCATTTATAAGAATGGCACCATCTTGCATAATTTCTATTTTCTTAATTTTGTTCTATTATTTTTTTTACAAGTTGATATCTTACCTGTTTATTTTCCTGTATTAAAATACAACATTTTTTAAAAAGTTCGTTCTTAAAGTTAGAGATTTCATAACACATATTTGATCATTTTGCGACTTGATTGCTTAATACTAGTTCCCCATCGATTTGACAAATAGCTCTGGTGTAACATATGTCGCATTTGTTTTTTATTATTGGGTTTTTTAAATAAATTATTAGACGTTCTTTATGAAGTGTGTTTTTAAAAACAGAGATGTCCATGAGGTTAGCGATAATTACTGGTCTTTGTTCGTGTTTTAATTTTTCCATGATGCCATCATTGTTTAAAATTTTGGTATTAAAAACATCAATTTTTGCAAATGTGATTGTGACAATTCAACTTTGCAGTTCAAATGTTAAAAATCGTAAGCGATGTTTTCGCAGGGGTAAATAAATAATTATATTTCGTTGAACAATTTAAAATTGATAATAGATTGCTTATTATTATTTTCAATCAATACAATAATTTTATTCTGAACTGTAATAAAATCATCATGATCCGGAGTTCCAGCTAACCATTTCCACACAGTGCCTAACTCATTTATTTCCCTTTTTGATCTAGTTGAAATTAATTGTGATAAAATTAATTCGATAACGTCTAAGTCATATTTAAATTCCCATTGTGATCTTTTATTAGTATCCCTTTTTATATTAACTAATTTCAAGTGACTTATTTCTTTATAAAAACTTAAGTTAGCTACGTGACATTAATCTGCGTATGTAACATACGTCAATACGTCATTATTGACGTTGAATAAAGGGTAGTCGTGACTTGTATAGTAAATTATTTCAGATTTTGTATAAATATTAAAAATTTTATATTACATATTATTTTTGGTTGGTTGATGAGCTCTAATTACTATTTCGGAAATGTCGGTTAAATTAAATTCTAGTTTTTTAAATAAAAGTAAATGGTTTATCTTATTGAGATAATACTGCGCCAATTGCGATATTTTTTTTTAGCTAAAATGTGTTTGTCTCGTTAAATTTTATCGATTGACCTAAAAAAAAATGTTTGCCACGCCCACTCTAAAGCCCCAAAAGACTAAAACGTTATAACTATCTGCCGCCCACATAACATATACAAAAATAGCCGGTAGGTGGCGTTTTCGAATATGGCTTTGCTGCTTATATATTTCCATTTTTATTTTTCTTCCTCAAGCTGATTAACGGGTATCTGATAGTCGAAGCACTCGACTATAGCGTTCTTTCTTGTTTATTATAAAAAAGATAAAGATTTTCTTTAAGCTCGTTAAAAGCTTTAATATCTTCTTAGTTCCCGAATATTTTTTGGAACCTGATATTTAAGAATGTTGTCAATTTTTTCTAAGCCTGTCTTGATGACGTTATAAGATACGATGTATCCTAGAAAACTGGTTTCGCGTATAAAAACCGTTTATTTTTTTAACGAGATTTTCACGATTGCTCTTAATGATATATTTATAATTTTGTTTAAGTCTATATAATGTTGTTCAATCGAATAATGTCGTCCATGCAAACATCCCTATTTGTTCTCTTAGAATGTCGTCCATTACTCTCTGAAAAATTCTTGGTTCATTGATTTGTCCGAATAGCATTCTTAAAAATTCGTATTTTCTTATCTATCTATTATTGAAAAATATATCTCTTTTCCCAAATTAGATAGAATTAATGTTGTTGTTTGTAGGATAACTTGAATCTTGCGGGCTTAATATTGTAACATTTCAAACGATTTTCATTTATTCGATTTTTGACGGTATTTTTAATTCCCAAGATGTTTTTATATTTATTGACGGATATTTCTACGTCGGCGTTCTCAGGACTTTCGAATCCCAATCTTTTCTCACTATTTTCCAAAAATATTGCATCTGTGACTTTACTACTTATATCATCAAAATATTTTTGTATAATACATTTTTTTAACGGAAGAATATTATTATACCCTTTATATATATTCTTGATCAGTGTCACTAGACGAGTCGATCTAGCCATGTCCATCATATATAACAAATTATAGCTTTGGTGCTTTGTGACATATAACCTTCTTAGCTTGGAAATAACATTTTTTAATTAGTTCTGAATTTCGAATTAAATTTTATCAAAATCGGACGATACAGTCGTTATAGCTGTCTTAGGAACAATAGGGAAATTAGTGGGAAAATAATATGAAAAAATTATTCACTAAAGTTTATTATTTCTTATAAGTGCAAGGGTATACAAACTTCGGCTTGCCGAAGTTAGTTACTTTTTTGTTTTTTTTTCTTCAATAAAACTTATTTCATTTCTTTCTCATAATTTTTAATTTTTCTGTTTTTCCTTAATATTTCAAGACTTTCTTTGCTATATTTATTGTAGCTCCATTTTTTTTAGTAAATTTAAAATCCAATTAGAAGATTAGATTCTAAAATAAATGTCATGTTTCAAATATATTTATAAGTTAGTAATACGTAGCTATATGTGTTATCTTTTTGTATATTTTTACCTTGCAGAAGGTATAATGATTTCAGTCAGAAGTTTGCAACGCAGTGAAGGAGACCCGATAAGTAAATATATTCTTGAACAGCGTCACTAGACGAGTCGATCTAGCTATGTCTGCCTGTCCGTCCGTTTCTACGCAAACTAGTCTCTCAGTTTTAAAGCTATGGGGCCGAAACTTTCCCAAGGTCTTCTTTCTATTGCAGGAAGTACACAAGTCGGAACCAGCCGGATCGGACAACTTTATCTTATAGCTTCGGCTTGCCGAAGTTTGTACAACCTAGCAGTTATAATCAACATTAGTAACACGATGTAACATTTTTAAGGATTCTTACTGACTTTAGTGATATTAAAAAAAAAATTATTTCATACCATATTTTAAAAAATTTTTTTTACATCTATCTGTTAGAGTAGTCCGATTTTTATTAAATTGAATCGAAATTCATAAATATATAAAAAATTATATTCCCAATATTATAAGATAATAGTGAAAAAGCCCCAAAGCTATAATTTTATTTTCCCACCAATTTTCTGATTGTCCCTTGGGCAGCTATATGACATAGTCGTCCGATTTTGAAAAAATTTATTTCGAGATTCAAAACCAATTAAAAAAAGTTATTTCCCAGCGTATATGTTAAACAAGAAAGGAAGTTAACTTCGGCAAGCCGAAGTTTGTATACCCTTGCAGTTATAAAAAATAATCAAAAATTTTATTATATTGAATTCGAAATTCGTAAAAATATAAAAATGTATATTCCCAATATTATAAGATAATACTCGTATGTCAAAAAGCCCCAAAGCTATAATTTGTTTCTCATTATTTCTCACCAATTATCCGATCGGTCCTATGACAGCTATATGATATAGTCGTCTGATTTAAATAAAATTGAATTTGAAATTCAAAACCAAATAAAAAATGTTATTACCAAGCGTAGGTGGTTATAAGTTAAAAACCACCGAAGATATAATTTTTCAATATTATTTATCATTAAGTTTCCTATTGTTCCTATGGGAGCCATAAGATATAGTCGTGCGATTTTGATAAAATTTAATACGAAATTCAGAACTAACTTAAAAATGTTATATCCAAGCGTAGGAGGTTATATGTTAAAAACACCGAAGATATAATTCATACACCCTTGCAGATAATAATTTCAGCCCAATAGCTTTAAAACTGAGATACAAGTTTGCGTAGAAACGGACACACAGACGGACGGACAGACGAACATGGCTAGATCGACTGGTCTTCTTATTCTTATTTCGTACAACTGCAAGGGTATATAAGCTGCCAGAGTTAACTTCTTATCGTGTAAGTTTTATAAATAGTTTACCATACGTTTGGGCCAAAGTAGTAAAACAATACCGACAAACAATTTTTCTTTAATTATATATACTCAAAAACAAATTAATGACATTACATTTTTGGTAACATACCTGTAGTGCTGTACGGAATATTGGAGCATGTTCCGTCTGAGCCTCGAAAACTCCATTGATGAAACGGACATACAATACAATCGTCAATAACCCTTCCACCAATACCTAAATTTGCTCCTAAATGAGGACAATGAGCATCCAGAATGAAAACTTTATTTTTTGTAGTTCGAAAGATGACTAGTTCTTCTCCCAAACATGACACAAAAGTAGACTCCCCTGCGTTTAGCTTGTACGATTCGAGAATACCATACCAACCGTTTGGATAAGGGGGAGGTAGTTCAATCGAATTTCCATTTCTCACTTTTCGCAGCCGGTTAATTGTATCACGTTTTAGATTAAAACGAATATCAATTTCTGGTTTCCTTAAAAGTAATTTTTTAATGTCATGCAAGTTCTAAAAAAAATTAGAAAGAAAAATGTTGTTTAATACATATATAAAAGTATTTTTAGGCAAGTAAAACTGTATACCAAGAAACTAACTTGAAAACTGGTTAACTTACTTAATTATTGTTCAGAGAGAAAATGTTCTAAGAAATTATGTGTTTAACAACTTTAAAACAAATAACAGAGGACGCTATAATCGATGGATATGTAGCATGTGAAGCGACTAAACTCTTCCACCATACGCCCCGCGGCAACAGCATCTGTTTTTTTTTTCTTTATTTATAACTTTTTAATAGATCCATGTGGATTAAGGTCCACCGGTAAATAATGATTCTTGGATCCAAGCAAAGCACAGATTCCGCGCTAAAACCATACCGACCTTCGGGAGTCTAGCGACACGAGAGATCTAAAGAATTCACTTTATTTCTATTTTGAATTATATCTCGATTTATTACAACTGTAATGTCGCCCTCTAAATTTGCCGATTAAAGAAAAAGGCTAGTTAATCACTATTAGGACGTTCACTGCTTTAGAGCTGCGACCAAACTTACAAAATCAATGCTTAAGCCAATGTAATTTTATAAACTATAGCTTTGCTTTGCTAGACCGGTAACAAAATTGCGTCTAAAATGTGCATTTTACCTTTGGCCAAAGTAGAGAGGTTCATGTGATTTCCGTAGGCAGTAAAACCTAAAAAATTTTCTCACAATTATTAATAAATGTTTTTAAATTCTTTTTCGTAATCTAGGGGTCCATTATTGGAGGATTTTAAAAATAGTATTTTGTCTTAGATGACGGGCCTCGACAGGAAGGTTGCACAAGACTCTGCATTCTTAAAGATTTGCGGTATCGGAAGACACGAATAAAGGATAAAGGAAATAAAGGATCTTGACCAAAAGTCATGCCCAAGCAATTTAGTTATTTAAATACTAGAGTATCCCTGATCTCAGCTGAACGCCGCTTGATATATAGCAGCACTGTAGCGTCATTTCCAGTCTGCACCCACGAGGAGGATTCAGTGTTATGATTTTTGACAGCTAAAAAGAAATGTTTTCACTGCCCAATTATCATTTAAAATAAAATTTAACTAAACTATCGATAGAAACACAAAGTTAAGCAATGACGTTTTCCGTTATTTATATATTTGGCCTATAATCGCAGCCAGAGCTTTTTAAAGATTCCAAAAGTTTATTAAAAAACAAATGTTTTGTTGCTGTCAGGAAATAAACCTCTAATAGTTGTCGCAAAAAAATCTATGCTGTTCTATTGTTCTTTGTTGTCAAAAATCCCTGATCGTAAGTTTTAAAAAATTATGTATTTCGAAAAAAATTTCATCATAATCGGAAGACTGTATCATATAATTGCCAAACGAACGATCGGCAAGCCAAAGTTTGTATACCCTTGCAGTTATAAGAAATAATCAAATTTAGTAAATAATTTGTATACCCTTGCAGAGGGTATAATGATTTCAGTCAGAAGTTTGCAACGCAGTGAAGGAGATGTTTCCGACCCCATAAAGTATATATATTCTTGATCAGCGTCACAAGACGAGTCAATCTAGCCATGTCCGTCTGACCGCCCGTCTGTCCGTCCGTCTGCCCTCCGTTTCTACGCAAACTTGTCTCTCAGTTTTAAAGCTATCGGGCTGAAACTATCACAACAGTCTTCTTTCTATTGTAGGTAGTATATTAGTCGGAACCAGCCGGATCGCACAACTATATCGTATAGCTCCCATAGAAACTATCGGGGAGAAAATTAAAAAATTATAAATTTGTGGTAAAATAATATTGAAAAATTATATCTTCTGTGTTTTTTAACCTATAACCTCCTGAGCTTGGAAATAACATTTTTTATTTGGTTTTGAATTTCGAAATTCATTTTATAATAGCTGCCATGTTAAAAACACCAAAGGCATTTTTTTAAAATTTTTCCCTGATAGTTTCTATGGGAGCTATAAGATATAGTTGTCTGATCCGACTTATACACTACCTGCAATAGAAAGACTTTTGGAAAGTTTCAGTCCAATAGCTCCAAAACTGAGAGACTAGTTTGCGTAGAAACGGACCGACAGACGGACGGACAGACGGACATAGATAGGACGACTCGACGCTGATCAACACAGCTATAAAGCTTTTGAACTACTAAAGCTACAGGCTATATCCCTGCAAACATTTTCTACGACACTTCTAGGTGACTTCTAGAAGATGAAAACTATCGTCCGCGATATCGCATTCGGATCGGGGAAGTGACTCCTGGAGGGAAAAAATGTGCCACTTCGACAACCCTTTTCGGAGTCAGTTTGGCGATATCGCCAAAAGTGACTTAAAAATTTTATATATGTCCAGATCCGTTGATATGAAACATTTAATAATAATCATTTCTTAAATAAACAGAAACAACATTTTTTTATATTTAAAATAAAAAAAGTTTGAAGGAATTACCTTTTATAATTATGTGGAGAATCTTTGAATGCCTATTTCACTGACATCACGCCAGGTAATGTGCTTTCTTGTAAATTCGCACTCTTCGTTGGGTTGGACATTTTAATGTGTTATAAAAATGAAAAAGTTCCGAAAAACTAAGCAACAAACAAATTTGATGCGACACTTACCACAAAAGTCATAGAAAAGTATTTCGAAATACTATTTACGTCTTTCGAACATAATTTGCTAAATAGCACCCATAAAAAAAGTTGTTTTTAAAAGTTGTTTTCAAAAACGGATGCAACGATTTCAAATTTAATTTTAAGCTGTATGGTTCTTGAGACTCCTCAACTTTTGACGAACGACAAATTGCTGTAAAAAGTACCGTTTGAAAGTTATTAATAAACAAAAATGGCCACATTACCAGTTCAGACCATTCCCTAAGCATTGAATTTTTTTTTGTGAGTATCCAAACTCTTTAGTTCTACCACTTTTGAAAAAACTAGCGGGAATTGAGCTTCAAAAAGCTAAAACTTACACGTCCTTGTAAACTACTCAAGCTTCAGGCGTGTGCTACACGTCGTGAGAAAGGTATTTCGAAATGCTATTTCAAACATTATTTCTCTAAATACCACCGTGTGAAAATTATAAGCGAGAGTTGTTTTGTTCCGATTTTTTTTAAATCTTTTTTCACAGTTCCACATAGGAAACTTGAATTCCATCATTTTTGTAAAAAAAATCTGATGATTGATTTTAAAAACTAATACTTCTGATTTCAATAAAAACACCTCTTAACGAGGTAAAAATCTAGGGACGATCGCACCTACAGCATACCAAAGTTCTGATATTAACTTTTGTGACGAAAATGAATATACGATCTACTAAGTAAATGCATTTTCCTAATTTTTGTACATCAGCAATAGACAGCAGTCCACGTAGTGACGAAGCGCACCAAAAGGGTGTGCGAAGGCGACTGCAACAAATATACTCGAAGAAATGAAAATCTACAGTAATCATCCGGTTTCAAGTCATACATCAATCGAAAGGTATCGCAAAAACTTAAGGAAATGAATACCAAGACATAAAAAAAACCAATTGGTGAGGATGAAGAAGTATTGAAACTGTAAAAGTTAAAATTTGAAAAATGTGATCTGTTGTGGCTGGTGATGATAATAAATTAATTAATTATTCTCAATTGAAATTCGCGTCGATTGACACCTCAACTGTCAAAATCGGATGCTCCGTTCAAAAATAATTCGCAAAACAAGTTTTAAGGGGTTTTCTTAAATTGAAAATTTTATCTTGTTTGTCAGTTTGTACCAAAACGTTATTTTAAAATCCTGAAAATTCTAGACGATGTAAAACAGCTCAATATAAGAAACATTATCTAGTTTGGCGAGAAATCAGCTATAAATAGGTAATTTGTGTATACCCGTAACATGCAAAAAACTGAAGCTACAGGCTTGTGCTATACGATGATAAACGATTTGTCTAAATACTACCGCTTAAAAGTTATAGTCAAAAGTTTATTGCTTAGATTTTTTAGCCTTTTTTCAGATTTCTCAATTTTAAAAGAAGTTGTATAGCCCTTGAGATTCCTCAACTTTCGGCATGCGACACATTCTTGTAACAATTTCCGTTTCAAAGTATTAAAATACCAAAATGGCTACATTTACCAGTTCAGAGCATCCTACTCTGCCTGAGCAGTGACCCATTTTTGTACGAATGCAAACTCCATTTGAAGGTCCTGGAAATTTAAGATGATGTTAAATAGCTTAATATAAGATAAGATAAGACAGCATCTGTTTTTTTTTCTTTATTTATAACTTTTTTTATAGATCCATGTGGATTAAGTCCACCGGTAAATAATGATTCTTGGATCCAAGCAAAGCACAGATTCCGCGCTAAAACCATACCGACCTTCGGGAGTCTAGCGACACGAGAGATCTAAAGAATTCACTTTATCTCTATTTTGAATTATATCTCGATTTATTACAACTGTAATGTCGCCCTCTAAATTTGCCGATTAAAGAAAAAGGCTAGTTAATCACTATTAGGACGTTCACTGCTTTAGAGCTGCGACCAAACTTACAAAATCAATGCTTAAGCCAATGTAATTTTATAAACTATAGCTTTGCTTTGCTAGACCGGTAACAAAATTGCGTCTAAAATGTGCATTTTACCTTTGGCCAAAGTAGAGAGGTTCATGTGATTTCCGTAGGCAGTAAAACCTAAAAAATTTTCTCACAATTATTAATAAATGTTTTTAAATTCTTTTTCGTAATCTAGGGGTCCATTATTGGAGGATTTTAAAAATAGTATTTTGTCTTAGATGACGGGCCTCGACAGGAAGGTTGCACAAGACTCTGCATTCTTAAAGATTTGCGGTATCGGAAGACACGAATAAAGGATAAAGGAAATAAAGGATCTTGACCAAAAGTCATGCCCAAGCAATTTAGTTATTTAAATACTAGAGTATCCCTGATCTCAGCTGAACGCCGCTTGATATATAGCAGCACTGTAGCGTCATTTCCAGTCTGCACCCACGAGGAGGATTCAGTGTTATGATTTTTGACAGCTAAAAAGAAATGTTTTCACTGCCCAATTATCATTTAAAATAAAATTTAACTAAACTATCGATAGAAACACAAAGTTAAGCAATGACGTTTTCCGTTATTTATATATTTGGCCTATAATCGCAGCCAGAGCTTTTTAAAGATTCCAAAAGTTTATTAAAAAACAAATGTTTTGTTGCTGTCAGGAAATAAACCTCTAATAGTTGTCGCAAAAAAATCTATGCTGTTCTATTGTTCTTTGTTGTCAAAAATCCCTGATCGTAAGTTTTAAAAAATTATGTATTTCGAAAAAAATTTCATCATAATCGGAAGACTGTATCATATAATTGCCAAACGAACGATCGGCAAGCCAAAGTTTGTATACCCTTGCAGTTATAAGAAATAATCAAATTTAGTAAATAATTTGTATACCCTTGCAGAGGGTATAATGATTTCAGTCAGAAGTTTGCAACGCAGTGAAGGAGATGTTTCCGACCCCATAAAGTATATATATTCTTGATCAGCGTCACAAGACGAGTCAATCTAGCCATGTCCGTCTGACCGCCCGTCTGTCCGTCCGTCTGCCCTCCGTTTCTACGCAAACTTGTCTCTCAGTTTTAAAGCTATCGGGCTGAAACTATCACAACAGTCTTCTTTCTATTGTAGGTAGTATATTAGTCGGAACCAGCCGGATCGCACAACTATATCGTATAGTTCCCATAGAAACTATCGGGGAGAAAATTAAAAAATTATAAATTTGTGGTAAAATAATATTGAAAAATTATATCTTCTGTGTTTTTTAACCTATAACCTCCTGAGCTTGGAAATAACATTTTTTATTTGGTTTTGAATTTCGAAATTCATTTTATAATAGCTGCCATGTTAAAAACACCAAAGGCATTTTTTTAAAATTTTTCCCTGATAGTTTCTATGGGAGCTATAAGATATAGTTGTCTGATCCGACTTATACACTACCTGCAATAGAAAGACTTTTGGAAAGTTTCAGTCCAATAGCTCCAAAACTGAGAGACTAGTTTGCGTAGAAACGGACCGACAGACGGACGGACAGACGGACATAGATAGGACGACTCGACGCTGATCAACACAGCTATAAAGCTTTTGAACTACTAAAGCTACAGGCTATATCCCTGCAAACATTTTCTACGACACTTCTAGGTGACTTCTAGAAGATGAAAACTATCGTCCGCGATATCGCATTCGGATCGGGGAAGTGACTCCTGGAGGGAAAAAATGTGCCACTTCGACAACCCTTTTCGGAGTCAGTTTGGCGATATCGCCAAAAGTGACTTAATAATTTTATATATGTCCAGATCCGTTGATATGAAACATTTAATAATAATCATTTCTTAAATAAACAGAAACAACATTTTTTTTATATTTAAAATAAAAAAAGTTTGAAGGAATTACCTTTTATAATTATGTGGAGAATCTTTGAATGCCTATTTCACTGACATCACGCCAGGTAATGTGCTTTCTTGTAAATTCGCACTCTTCGTTGGGTTGGACATTTTAATGTGTTATAAAAATGAAAAAGTTCCGAAAAACTAAGCAACAAACAAATTTGATACGACACTTACCACAAAAGTCATAGAAAAGTATTTCGAAATACTATTTACGTCTTTCGAACATAATTTGCTAAATAGCACCCATAAAAAAAGTTGTTTTTAAAAGTTGTTTTCAAAAACGGATGCAACGATTTCAAATTTAATTTTAAGCTGTATGGTTCTTGAGACTCCTCAACTTTTGACGAACGACAAATTGCTGTAAAAAGTACCGTTTGAAAGTTATTAATAAACAAAAATGGCCACATTACCAGTTCAGACCATTCCCTAAGCATTGAATTTTTTTTTGTGAGTATCCAAACTCTTTAGTTCTACCACTTTTGAAAAAACTAGCGGGAATTGAGCTTCAAAAAGCTAAAACTTACACGTCCTTGTAAACTACTCAAGCTTCAGGCGTGTGCTACACGTCGTGAGAAAGGTATTTCGAAATGCTATTTCAAACATTATTTCTCTAAATACCACCGTGTGAAAATTATAAGCGAGAGTTGTTTTGTTCCGATTTTTTTAAAATCTTTTTTCACAGTTTTACATAGGAAACTTGAATTCCATCATTTTTGTAAAAAAATCTGATGATTGATTTTAAAAACTAATACTTCTGATTTCAATAAAAACACCTCTTAACGAGGTAAAAATCTAGGGACGATCGCACCTACAGCATACAAAAGTTCTGATATTAACTTTTGTGACGAAAATGAATATACGATCTACTAAGTAAATGCATTTTCCTAATTTTTGTACATCAGCAATAGACAGCAGTCCACGTAGTGACGAAGCGCACCAAAAGGGTGTGCGAAGGCGACTGCAACAAATATACTCGAAGAAATGAAAATCTACAGTAATCATCCGGTTTCAAGTCATACATCAATCGAAAGGTATCGCAAAAACTTAAGGAAATGAATACCAAGACATAAAAAAAACCAATTGGTGAGGATGAAGAAGTATTGAAACTGTAAAAGTTAAAATTTGAAAAATGTGATCTGTTGTGGCTGGTGATGATAATAAATTAATTAATTATTCTCAATTGAAATTCGCGTCGATTGACACCTCAACTGTCAAAATCGGATGCTCCGTTCAAAAATAATTCGCAAAACAAGTTTTCGGGGGTTTTCTTAAATTGAAAATTTTATCTTGTTTGTCAGTTTGTACCAAAACGTTATTTTAAAATCCTGAAAATTCTAGACGATGTAAAACAGCTCAATATAAGAAACATTATCTAGTTTGGCGAGAAATCAGCTATAAATAGGTAATTTGTGTATACCCGTAACATGCAAAAAACTGAAGCTACAGGCTTGTGCTATACGATGATAAACGATTTGTCTAAATACTACCGCTTAAAAGTTATAGTCAAAAGTTTATTGCTTAGATTTTTTAGCCTTTTTTCAGATTTCTCAATTTTAAAAGAAGTTGTATAGCCCTTGAGATTCCTCAACTTTCGGCATGCGACACATTCTTGTAACAATTTCCGTTTCAAAGTATTAAAATACCAAAATGGCTACATTTACCAGTTCAGAGCATCCTACTCTGCCTGAGCAGTGACCCATTTTTGTACGAATGCAAACTCCATTTGAAGGTCCTGGAAATTTAAGATGATGTTAAATAGCTTAATATAAGATAAATTAGTTCTACCACTTAAAAAAAAACTAGCTAGTTTGGAGAGAAAACAACTATAAATAGCTACATGTTGTATACCCTTAACTAGTGGAGTACTAAAGCTACATGTCATTATAATGGTATTTTGAAGGTCCTGGAAATTTAAGATGATGTTAAATAGCTTAATATAAGAAAAATTAGTTCTACCACTTTTGGAAAAAACTAGCTAGTTAGGAGAGAAAACAATTATAAATAGCTACATGTTGTAAACCCGTAACTAGTAGAAATGTGTACGCCTCTTAACATGATTTGTCGAGTGAATCGACTATCAGATACACATTATTCAGCTTTAGGGAGTAAAGCTATACTGCAAAGCGCCACCTTTTCGGTATTTCAGTATTAAGCGTTTAAAACGTTTGTGGGCGTTAGAGTGGACGTGGCCAATTTTGTTTAGGTAAAGTGTTATGTATTGATGAGAAAAATACATTTTAGCAAAACAAAAAATGCGCAGGAAGCTCAGGAATTTGCATGCCAAGACTGAATATTTTAGCTTTTATAGTTTCCGAGATATCAGCGTTCATACAGACAAACTGACAGACGGACAGACAGACGAACATGGCTAGATCGACTCGGCTAGTGTTCCTGATCACGAATATATATGCTTTTTGGGTCTGAAACGCTTCCTTCTACCTTTTGCATATCTGATCTAGTATACCCTTTTACTCTACGAGTAACGTATATAAAAGTTTAAGCTCTCTGGTTGAGCAAAAACATTTTTTTTTGTTTCACTCGTATTAAGTTTTTAGGAGTACTTTTGAAACATTTGAAAGTGTCCCAAAATAATATTTTCAAAATAGCTTAGGCTTAGTAAGTGAGCAAACGAATTTCAAAAAGAATAACAAAGTGTCCTTTTTCTTTTTAAATCAAATCTATTTTAGTAAATGTGAACAATGTTTTTATCTGGAATAATAGTGAACTTTCCTGTTTTGTTAGAAAAACAAATTTTCTTATACGAATATCGCTTTAAAATGTTGCACATATAATTTTTGTTGTAATTGTGGGGTCAAAAATACTTTGGGAACTCACTTATATTAAATACGTTTTATTTAGTGATACATTTAATAAATATGACTGTTTATAGGTAAAAGGACGTTAGAAAGTGAAGTAACCCCTTTGTTCTGAAGATTTCGCGGTTGGTAAATTTTCATGTTTTAGGAGAAGAGTGAACCGACATTCCTCCCTCATAAACATATGACGCGCGGCATCCTTAATTTGTATGGACTACAAAAATAATTTGGTTAAACAAAAGCGGTAGCAAATAATATTGTTTACCATTATGTCTATATTTTTGTTTATAGTTGCATTGATTTCCGTTCTTTTACTTGCACTTTTGTATGAACTTAGTAGTTTTACTTTTTATACCCCTTACTTGTAAAGTACTTCCGTATTTCGTCGAGAAGTATGTTAAATGTAGAAATAGATAGATAGATACTGAAATTTACGGTAGTGGCGCCATAAAATATCGCTTTCCTGCTTATAAAAAGTGCTACGCCCACTCTAACGCCCGCGAACGGTTTTAACGCTTAAATCTGTCTGCCGCCCACATAAAAGCTACTGAAATAGCCGGTAGGTGGCGCCCTAAAATATGGTTTTGCTGCTTATAAAAATTAGCACGCCCACTCTAACCCCCACAAACGGTTTAGTCGTTTAAATCTTCCTGAAGCCCAAACATTTTCTTTGGTTTGATTATAGTGTAAAAAATTTCTCTTGCCCTTTTTACAATTAGATTTGGATTTTTATTTCTGAAAGGGTATGTCTAGGGGAAGTGCATAATGTGAGTGTTTATGTGTGGTGCCATGGATTGTCACTCCCCCATCCATTGAATTCGGCCTGTCCTCAGGTGAATGGTGAATTCTTTGTTGTTGTTCGGTGTAACATTACGTAATCTGATTGGGTAGATCGTTTCTGTCCGCTTGTTTGTTTCTTTCTTTGATTTTAAATATTTTATAATAAGTTTTCTTGACTTATAGAATAGGTATAATTAGTATATTATTATTTAGGTAAACACTGAGTGTGTCATTTAAGATTGAATTTGAAAGAGTGAATTCGTCTAATTACGTTACTTTTAACTATAGAAATTTATTTATTAATACATTTGTCATTTAACAATGTTTTAGGGGTAGACCGTGTCAATAAAATATTGGATTCCACATAACTAATTTAAAGATTTTTAAGTGGTATTCGCACTCATTGTTTTCTTGTGTAATTATTCCATTCCATTCATCAAATATGATTTTTCCTGTTGTTTTTCCATTTCATTGAATATCTCTTCTGGCTTCTTACCAATCTTTACGTGCGTCTTCTATCAGAGCAGCATATTTTGAATATACGTCGATACATGATAACAATTTATGGTTACCCACCATTTAAATATCTAAGACAAGTTTTTCAATTTGGTTTTTTTTGTGTTCTGCTTTGGCAATGTTACAAATTTCACATTCAGTTATTTATTCGGGGAAATAAAATTTTTCTCTAAACCGTTTAGTAGTTTTTCGATTGTTGGTTGTATGTCGTTTTAAAATTTGTTCTTTAAATTCTGTGTATGTCAATGTGTCTTCAAGTCTGGCCGTACATTAATTTGATTTGTCGGCAAAAATAGGTTAATGGTCTCTCAGCTATAGATATTTAATTTTGGTTGTCTTCTTGAGTACTTTCCGCTGTTGCATCTGCATAACTAACTATTTCTTTTGGTATGTTTTCTTACAAATTATCTGTATGCATAGTTTCTTTTAGTTTGGGTCTGGATAGTAAAAACATACATATAATACAAAAGTGTGAAGAAAATCCATGTGAAGAAAATTTTCCTTTGAAATATTACCCCCACATGAAAAAGGGTCATAAATATCTCGACAGCTACCAGCAATTAACAAATGTCTGTATCCACACCTTTGTTTGAAATGTGTTTTACTTTCACTTGTAAATTTGTCACGACTAATTTAAATCCCATTAAAATAACCACCCTGTGCTAACCGTACCATAAACCCAGAGATAAGGTGGTTACCTGCAATACAAACGTGGAGGATTGCTAAAAATCCTTCGAAACAGGGGGCAAAGATCCATGTGAAGAAAATTTGTTTTTGAAATATTACCCCTACATGAAAAAAGGTCATAAAAATAGAATTGGCAATGTATTTTTTACTTGCGAACCATAAGACCAAATATCTTGACAATTACCAGCAATTCAAATAGTAAGGATACCTGGGGCTTTTTAAATGTTGCGATAATAAAAGGTCATAGAAAATTTAAGAAGAATAAAAGATTCCAAACTTATACAAAGGGTTAGTCAGAAATTTATCGTCAGCGTAGCGCGAGTGGAGGGAGCAAGGAGATCCTTGCCCAAATGAGGAATGGGCACGCCAACAGGCAGAAGCCCTTCAATATGCTGCGGAGAGCATTTATTGGGAGGAAGTCCCCTTGGAAGATGCGCTGAGAAACACTGCCATACAGCTGCGGAATGTTCTTGCGGAGCCGATATTGAATGTGAATAGGCTCCTCTGGTAGCGCCAGGGGCTAAACATGCTAAATTACGAAGCATGGATGGCGACCCACCAGAGTATGAGGAAAGAGGCGGAATGGTATGTCACAGTGTACCAGGGGCTCTTTCGGGACCCAATGTTTCCGGCCCTTCCCGTCACCAGGCGGAAGTCTATCCTGGTATGGCATTATTCCCGACAGAGGAGCGGAGACAACAGGCGCCTGACAGAGAGGCGGAGGAGTCCCTATTCCCGGGAGAGCGCGCTATTCGTCGTTTTTCTTTTTAAGTACATTTAAAAAAGAGTTGACAATAAAAATATAAAGAAATAAAAAGTAAACACATTTTTTTGTTTAAAAATGTCCTTATTTTATAATAACATTTAAAAAAAAAACTATTTGAGTTTATTTATTTATTTATTTTAAAATTTATTTAAGTAAAGATTGTACAAAAATATTATTAAAATAAGTATTAGATAAGCTGAATATATAAAAAATTGAATAAAATAAATCACTTGTTATACTACTTGTTCGCCTTACAACTTTTTCAACTAGGTATGTATGGGTACGTGTCTTTTTTGTGTTTTTTATAGAATCCTCCCTGAATCGGACTACCATCTAAATCTTCAAGTAAGTAAGATTTCAGTTGTAGAGTTTGGTGTATACCCTTTCTCAAAAACATGTTTTTATATGTGATATATAAATTATATTATATACTTTATATTTTGAATTATAGAATTCAGTACCATCATCAGTTTGCAGGTTTTTTGGAGTTCCATGACCCGATTTAAATATTCTTTCCATGGCTTGAGAAACATCATTAGCACTTTTTGACTTTAATGCCTTACCCCAACCAAATTTCGAAAATGTGTCTATAACAGTCAACAAGTATCTGTACCCATCGTTTGATTTTGAAAAGGCTCCCATTTCAACGAAATCTGCTTGCCACAGATCATTTATACCCCTTGTAATCACTCGCCTTCGTTGAAAGTTTTTTCGAGATGGTCCATGCAACTCATTCACAATATCTCGCTTAATCATATTTTTCTAATAGGCTGAAAATAAATATGTAATCCTCAATGCTTTTAATCTATTCTAGAATTTTTGCAAACATTTGGTCAGCGCTGTCTGGTCTTTTATTATACAATTCAATTTTATTTTCTAAGCTTGAAATTTTCGTGTTTTGAGAGTAGATAGGAAACGCCGATTCTGGCACAATTAGCATATTAATGGCACCCGTCCTCCCCGCCCCCTCTCATTAGCATATGCGGGTTCTGGCACAATTACCATAATCCATAAATTAACTGATTTTATTGGGTTGTGGTGCACGTATCCAAAAGTAGTTATTACGTACCCTTTTACCTCATTATCCCAGGTGTTGCTATGCACTTCAGAAAGGTCGTACACCAATAGTACCGAAGGTCGTTATCACGTACCCTTTTACCTCATTAACCCAGGTGTTGGTATGCACTTGAAAAAGGTCGTACACCAAAAGTATCCAAAGGTTGTTATTTCAGAGAAACATGACCGATCATGTTTGGGAATAATATTTTCTTTGATTGCAAGACAAGTTTATTATTCAAAAGAATCCCAATATAATAAACCTCACAAGTTAATGATTCTCAGATGCGGGCAATATTTGGGAACCGATATTTTCGTTTCCGCCCCAGAACGTTTTACTGGTAAATTGCCAAAGTTTCTCTCCTTTCCACAAATGGTCATAAAGATATCAGCCAAAGTCAGAGACCCAAACATGGGCCCTTGTCTATCACCTGACCGCAATAAAAGGGACACACGCACAAGTCCGAGGAGCACGCTCATTGAAGAAGATCACTGGGCCATAATAAAAGGAACACGCGCCAATGACCTTAGGCCGCACAAAAATGCGAGGGGCACGCTCACTGATTACCTATGTATCTCTGACACGTTCCCAAAAGGGTACAACGTACAACTATACCAGTAATTTAAACTCGAAATGAACAGTCACAAGTTTATTTTCTAGCATAATAATAAATTTATAAAATTATTTTGGTATTGCGAACATGATTTCTTATGTTATTTCTTATTTTTCAGACATTTTTCCAGATTATAATATATTTTCATAATATTGAGGGCCTTATTTTTGTAATTCGAAAGCATCGTTGCTGCACGCATAGGTGTCTATATGATTTCAATGAATAGATGTTTTCATATTATCTCCATTACATTTAAAGAGTTTTGATTGTATAAACTGAATACGTACATAGTGGGCATTGATCAGAATTCCGTCGAACTCGCTTAGAAAGTTATTTATTTTAGGTGAATGAAACTCAACAATCTTGACTTTCCCTTTAAACAAAAACTTTCAAAGAAAATTTTATATAGGTTTTCGTTTTCTTCTTTTACCTCATTTATTTGCTGCTCATTAATTTCTTGTGTAATTATTCCATTCCATTCACCAAATATGATTTTTCCTGTTGTTTTCCCATTTCATTGAATACTTTTATAATAGCTCTTCTGGCTTCTTGCCAATCTTTACGTGCGCCTTCTATCAGAGCAGCAAATTTTGAATATACGTCGATACATGATAACAATTTATGGTTACCCACCATATAAAAATCTAAGACAAGTTTTTCAATTTTTTTTGTGTTCTGCTTTGGCAATGTTACAAATTTCACATTCAGTTATTTATTCGGGGAAATAAAATTTTTCTCTAAACCGTTTAGTAGTTTTTCGATTGTTGGTTGTATGTCGTTTTAAAATTTGTTCTTTAAATTCTGTGTATGTCAATGTGTCTTCAAGTCTGGCCGTACATTAATTCGATTTGTCGGCAAAAATAGTTTAATGGTCTCTCATCTATAGATATTTAATTTTGGCTGTTGCATCTGCATAAAAAACTATTTCTTTTGGTATGTTTTCTTAAAAATTATCTGTATGCATAGATTCTTTTATTTTGGGTCTGGATAGTAAATACATACATATAATACAAAAGTTATACATCATTTTCTTTTCCTGCCAAATTTAATCTGATAATCATATACGTTAAATTTTATTTTCCACCTTTGTTGTTTCATATTTTATTCACCTTTTCCAAGTCATGTGAGTTGGTTTCCTAATCACCGTTGGAGTAATAGCTGGAGCCACGACCCGGCTACCAGCTTAGAAGAGGGGGACCAGCAGCACCATCGTCACTGATCGTCTGGGCTCGATCGGTGCTCTGCATCATTATTCGAGTGCAGAGGCATCTACCAAGTAACCGGCCGTTGTGGGCAACTTGCCGCAGAGGTTACATCAGAATCCGTGCGCAGCATGTGTCACGGTGGAAACCTCCTGCAAAAGCTGTGCAGGTGGAGAATATAGTGGGCATACACGCTGCCGCAATGCAACTGAACCTTATCTGGCGCCCAACCGAGTCGAAGACCCCGATGAAATCTCCAAGCCTCGAAACACTCTAGGACGGACTGTTCTGGACCGCACAGAAGACAGCGAAAGAGAAGGAAAACCTTCATAGATTCATGTAAATGAAGACTTTTTATGAATTAATAGAAAAAAGTTAAAAAAAACGATAATAAAATAAAATATTTTAATGTGTGTTATTTCTTATAAAACATTTATTTTTGAAGCGGTGTCCTCAATAAAGTCAAAAAGTTTGAGTGATTTATTTCTTGTGTGTCGCGGTGTTTTTCCTTGAAATCTGTAAAATCAATTTCGCGGAGAAGAGTGCGATAATAGATAGCGCTTAGCTTAGCGCCTAGCTTGGCGACGGTTAATATTTTTTTGAGACGATTGTACGACCGATTCAGAGTCTAAACCCTTGGTTGTTCGGCTAAGTAACCTCGCCTTATCAGAAGATGCCGCCGAACGTACAGTACAGAAAAAACAAAAGTATGGATCCACAACAACTACAGGCAGTAGTTGTAGCGGTTTCGGCCGCATTACAGGTGCAGAAACAAGAGTTTGAAGAGAAATTGAGGGAAGTCACTGATAGGTTTAGCGCTGCGACACTATCTGCTCATGATATTGCTTGCCTGTTGCTGTATCCGGTAATGTGCTTTATGACGAAGGCCTTGATACGGTAAAATCATTTCCAGAGTTTGATGGGTCACAGGGAAAATATGTTTCTTGGTGACAAGCAGCACTAGCTTCTTATGAGTTGTTCAGACGGTTTGATAATAGTTCTAAGGATTATCAGGCTGTTCTTACAATCCGTAACAAGATTAGGGGATCCGCTGATTCTATCCTTCCATCCTTTAATACTGGTTTTAATTTTGATGCTATTATAAGCCTTTACCTATTCCGATAAGCGTCCTTTATACTTGCTCGAGCAACAGCTCACAACACTATGGCAGGGCAGTTGTCTATCACACACTTTCCTGAGGAGGTTGAAAAGAAGCTGACACTCCTTACAAGTAAGTCAACTAAGTAGAGGGAAGATGCCCTACGTGTATTTATTTCCGGTCTGAAGAGAAACTTGGACTTGCCCTCAGCCTTTGCAATGTCATTGAACTTTCTCTTTCGCGCTGCAGGCACTCAGCAGATAGGAAACGCGGCTTGTATTTGCATATTAATGGTCCCCTTCGCCCCCCGCCACACTCACATTAGTATATGCGGGTTCTGGAACAATTACCATAATCCATAAACTAAGAGATTTAAATTGGTTTCGAGTTCGTAGAAATGTCACGATCATGTCCATAAAGAGATACTGATTCCCCCTTCGCCACCATATCCCCATGTGACAATATTGATCATGAATCCTTCTCCTCATTATAAGCAATTAATAGACACGAGAGAAAGGTGCACGTGAAAAAGGTTGCACACCTATAGTATCCGAAGGTCGTTATCGCATCGCACACCAAAAGTATCCAAAGGTTGTTATCTCAGAGAAACATAAGCGATCATGTTTGGGAACAATGTTTTCTATGCTTGCAAAACAAGTTTAGAAATCAAAAAGAACACCAATAAAATAAATCTCACCAGTTATTGATTCTCAGATGTGAGAAATATTTTTGAACCCATATTTTCGGTTCCGCCCCAGAACGTTTTACTGGTAAATTGTAAAAGTTTCCCTCCTTTCCACAAATGGTTATGAAGATTTCAGCCAGATTCAGAGACGCAAACATGAGCCCTTGTCTATTACCTGACCGCAATAAAAGGGACACACACACAAGTCCGAGGGGCACGCTCATGGAGAAGATCACTGTGCCGTAATAAAAGGGACACGCGCCAATGACCTTATGCCGCACACAAGTGCGAGGGGCTCGCTCACTTACTACTTATCTCTGATACGACCCCAAAAGTGTACAACGCACAATTATATCTGGAATTTAAACTCGAAAAAAGTCACAAGTTTATTTTGTAGCATAATGATTTGTAGCAAACATGATTTGTGATACACTGATATTAATTTTCTGGCTCCGTTCTGGTGAGATGCATATAATACGCATGCGCACGTTGCCGATGTTAAATGACGATTACAAAATGTAAAGTGTTCACCATAGTTCGTAGTTTTCAGATCATGTCCACCTTGATTCATAAACATAGTTTTTGTTTTTAGAAGGTATTGAATGTGCTGACCGATTATCTGTCCTTTATATTGCTTTCATTTTATCAATCTTGTTTTCTTGTAGCACTTTACACATCTAGCCTGAACTTTAAAATTAGGTATATCAAATTATTTTCTTGTTTTGATGCTACACTTCAAAAGTGCCAAAATATTGTTTGCATTGTTTAGAGCACAATATGGAAACTGGCTTCCTTTAAAAATGTTTTCTTTTTACATTTTCTAACACCATAACAAGTATCTGTATTCACACCTAAGTGACAAATATATCCTTAGTTCAAAAGGTCTTTCACTTTTACTTGTAAATTTGCTACGACTAATTTAAATCCCATTAAGCTAACTACCCTGTGCTAACCGTACCATAAACCCAGAGCTAAGGTGGTTACCTGCTATACGAACAAGGAGGCGTAAGGGATTGCTTAAAATCCCTCGACACAGGGGGCAAAGATCCATGTGAAGAAAATTTTCCTTTTGAAATATTACCCCCACAAGAAAATGGGTCATAAATATCTTGACAGTTACCAGCAATTAACAAATGTCTGTATCCACACCTAAGTGACAAATATATCCTTAGTTCAAAAGGTCTTTCACTTTCACTTGTAAATTTGTCACGATTATTTTAAGTCCCATTAAACTAACCACCCTGTGCTAACCGTACCATAAGCCCAGAGTTAAGGTGGTTACCTGCTATACAAACGTGGAGGTGTAAGGGATTGCTAAAAATCCCTCGACACAGGGGGCAAAGATCCATGTTGAGAAAATTTTCCTTTCGAAATATTACCCCTACATCTTTTGCTTCATAAAAAATAGAATTGGCAAAGTATTTTTTACCTGCGAACCATAAGACCAAATATCTTGACAATTACCAGCAATTCAAATAGTAAGGATACCTGGGCCTTTTTGAATGTTCCGATAATAAAAGAAAATTTAAAAAGAATAAAAGATTCCAAACTTTTACAAAGGGTTAGTCATAAATTTATCGTCAGCGTAGCGCGATAGTAGGGAGCAAGGAGAACCTTGCCCAAATGAGGAATGGGCACGCCAACAGGCAGAAGCCCTTCAATATGCTGCGGAGAGCATTTATTGGGAGGAAGTCCCCTTGGAAGATGCGCTGAGAAACACTGCCATACAGCTGCGGAATGTTCTTGCGGAGCCGATATTGAATGTCAATAGGCTCTTCGAGCTGTTAGAGCGCCAGGGGCTAAGTATGCTTAATTACGAAGCATGGATGGCGACCCACCAGAGTATGAGGAAAGAGGCGGAATGGTATGTCACAGTGTACCAGGGGCTCTTTCGGGACCCAATGTTTCCGGCCCTTCCCGTCACCAGGCGGAAGTCTATCCGTCCTGGTATGGCATTATTCCCGACAGAGGAGCGGAGACAACAGGCGGCTGACAGAGAGGCGGAGGAGCCCCTAGTCCCGGGAGAGCGCGCTAATCGTCGTTTTTCTTTTTAAGTACATTTAAAGCAGAATTAACAATAAAAACTAAGAAATAAAAAAAAACACGTCTTTTTTTGTTAGAAAATGTTCTTATTCTATAATAAAATAAAAAGTTTATTTATTATTTTAAAATTTATTTAAGTAAAGATTGTACGTAAGTATTATTAAAACAAGTATAAGATAAGGTGAATATATAAAACATGAAATGAAATAAATCACTTGTTATACTACAAAATGTCTTTCTTATGTATCCAGCTAGTCTTTGAAACCCCCAGCCAATGACCAAAAACTTTATTTCCTTTTCGCCTTACAACCTTTTCAACTAGGTATGTATGGGGGAATCGTGGTTTTTTGAGTTTTTCTTTATAGAATCCTCCCTGAATCGGACTACTATCTAAATCTTCAAGTAAGTATGTTTTAGGGTATGTTTTTTTCACCTTTCTAATTTTAAAGATTTCAGTTGTATAGTTTGGTGTATACCCTTTCTCAAAAACATGTTTATATTTACTAATAAGAACGTGGTCCGCTTCACGGAGTTTACTTGGAAGAATTGACATTATTTCAACTCATTTTAAGTGTTCTATGGACTCTATTATTATATTTTCTATTTAATTGCGTATACATATCTTTTCACTTATATTTTCCATTTAATCTAAATTCTCGCCACATTAGTTCTTTAAGAGTTCTATTGAAACGTTCAACTATAGACGCATTAGAGTACTGAAGGTTCAATATAGATTTATCCTAAAACTTCATTAATACTTTAAATTTTGAATTATAGAATTCAGTACCATCATCAGTTTGCAGGTTTTTTGGAGTTCCATGACCCGATTTAAATATTCTTTCCATGGCTTGAGAAACATCATTAGCACTTTTTTATTTTAATGCCTCACCCCAACCAAATTTTGAAAATGTGTTTATAACAGTCAACATGTATCTCTACCCATCGTTTGATTTTGAAAAGGCTCCCATTTCAACCAAATCTGCTTGCCACAGATCATTTATACCCTTTGTAATCACTTGCCTTCGTTGAAAGTTTTTTCGAGATGGTCCATGCAACTCATTTACAATATCTCGCTTAATCATATTTTTCTAATAGGCTGAAAAGCGACACCTTCTACCTCCATTGCTTTTTTCGGTAATGATATTGGGTTTGTTAAATATGTAATCCTCAATGCTTTTAATCTATTCTAGAATTTTTGCAAACATTTGGTTAGCGCTGTTTTTTTTTTTCTAAACTTGAAACTTTCGTGTTTTGAGAGTAAATAGGAAACGCAGATTCTGGCACAATTAGCATATTAATGGCACCCGTCCTACCCGCCACGTCTCATTAGCATATGCGGGCTCTGGCACAACTACCATAATCCATAAATTAACTGATTATAATGGGTTTCGAGGTCATAAAAATGTCAGGATCATGTCCATAAAAAGTATACTGATCCCCCCTTCGCCACCACATCCCCACGTGACAATATTGATAATGTATCCTTCTTCTCATTATAAGCAATTAATAGTCACGTGAGAAAGGTGCACGTATCCAAAGGTAGTTATCACGTACCCTTCTATGCTTGCAAGACAAGTTTAGAAATCAAAAAGAACCCCAATAAAATAAATCTCACAAGTTAATGATTCTCAGATGTGGGCAATATTTGGGAACCCAAATTTTCGTTTCCGCCCTAGAACATTTTACTGGTAAATTGTCAAAGATTCCCTCCTTTCTACAAATGGTCATGAAGATTTCAGCCATATTCAGAGACCCAAATATGGACCCTTGTCTATTACCTGACAGCAATAAAAGGGACACACGCAAAAGTCCGAGGGGCACGCTCATTGAGAAGATCACTGGGCCGCAATAAAAGGGGCTCGCTCACTGACTACCCATCTCTGATACGTTCCCAAAAGGGTACAACGCACAATTATACCAGTAATTTAAGCTCGAAATAAAAAGTCACAAGTTTATTTTGTAGCATAATGATTTGTAGCAAACATGATTTGTTATACATTGATATTAATTTTCTGGCTCCGTTCTGGCGAGGTGCAAAGAATACGCATGCGCACGTTGCCGATTTTAAATGACGATTACAAAATGTAAAGTGTTCACCATAGTTCGTAGTTTTCAGATCATGTCCACCTTGATTCATAAACATAGTTTTTGTTTTTAGAAGGTATTGTATGTGCTGACCGATTATCTGTCCTTTACATTGCTCGATTAATTGGTCAATTTCCTCATGAAATTTCATTTTATCAATCTTGTTTTCTTGTAGCACTTTACACATCTAGCCTCGACTTTAAAATTTTGTATATAAAAGTGTCAAAATATTGTATGCATTGTTTAGAGCACAAACCCCACCCTTAAGATGAGTTACATTTTCTATCACCTCAACAAATGTCTGTATCCACACCTAAGTGACAAATATATCCTTAGTTTAAAAGGTCTTTCACTTTCACTTGTAAATTTGTCACGATTATTTTAAGTCCCATTGAGCTAACTACCCTGTGCTAACCGTACCATAAACCCGGAGTTAAGGTGGTTACCTGCTATACAAACGTGGAGGTGTAAGGGATTGCTAAAAATCCCTCGACACAGGGGGCCAAGATCCATGTTGAGAAAATTTTTCTTTCGAAATATTACCCCCACAAATTACCAGCAATTCAAATAGTAAGGATATGTCGGGCTTTTTAAATGTTCCGATAATAAAAGGTCATACGAAATGTAAATAAAATAAAAGATTCCAAACTTATACAAAGGGTTAGTCATAAATTTATCGTCAGCACTAAAATGATTTTAAGACTGTTCCCTGCTATATAACCAAGTCACAAGACCAAGAGAAACCTTAAACTCTTAGAATTTTACCAGCGACATCAGCGAAATGCGTGCTCGCCTCAGCGAGCAATGGCGCGAGTGGAGGGAGAAAGGAGAACCTTGCCCAAATGAGGAATGGGCACGCCAACAGGCAGAAGCCCTTCAATATGCTGCGGAGAGTACTTATTAGGAAGAAGTCCCCTTGGAAGATGCGCTGAGAAACACTGCCATACAGCTGCGGAATGTTCTTGCAGAGCCGATATTGAATGTGAATGGGCTCCTCGAGCTGGTAGGTCGCCAGGGGCTAAACATGCTAAATTACGAAGCATGGATGGCGACCCACCAGAGTATGAGGGAATTTAAATTTAAATTTTCGTGTTTTGAGAGTAGATAGGAAACGCGGATTCTGGATTAATGGCACCCGTCCTCCCCGCCACTCTCATTAGCATATGCGGGTTCTGGCACAATTACCATAATCCATAAATTAACTGATAATAATGGGTTTCGAGGTCATAAGAATGTCACTATCATGTCCATAAAGAGTATACTGATCCCCCCTTCGCCACCATATCCCCACGTGGCAATATTGATCAGGTATCCTTCTCCTCATTATAAGTAATTAATAGTCATGTGAGAAAGGTGCACGTATCCAAAGATAGTTATCCCGTACCCTTTTACCTCATTATCCCAGGAGTTGCTATGCACTTGAGAAAGGTCGTACACCTATAGTATCCGAAGGTCGTTATCACGTATTTCTTTGCTTGCAAGAAAAGTTTAGAAATCAAAAGATCCCCAATAAAATAAATCTCACAAGTTAATGATTCTCAGATGTGGACAATATTTTGGAACCCATATTTTTGTTTCCCTCCTTTCCACAAAGATATCAGCCAGGACACACGCACAAGTCCGAGGGGCACGCTCATTGAAGAAAATCACCGCAATTAAAGGGACACGTGCCAATGACCTTATGCCGCACACAAGTGCGAGGGGCACGCTCACTGTCTACCTATGCATCTCTGACACGTTCCCAAAAGGGTACAACGCACAAGTATACCAGTAATTTAAGCTCGAAATAAAAAGTCACAAGTTTATTTTCTAGCATAATAATACTTGTGAGGTGGTGATGCAGAACTAGCCAGCGAGTATACATTTGGCTCGTTGTGGATGACAAATCTGCGATCCAAGAAAGCAGCGTGAGAATGAGCGGGGAAAGGAGAAGGAAGGCAGTCAGAGCCAAAAGTCTTCGGAAGCGGTCGCAGTTGCTACAGTTGTTAAAGTCGTCTAAACTTGAATTATTCAAGCTTTGTAAACACCAATCTTTTATTATCTCAGCATTATATTAATCGTAATAAACAATGTTATTATAACCAACTCTACATTTGGGGGCTCGATCCGGGTCTGAGATAACTTAAGCTTAAAAGTATCCCCGTTGTGAAATTTGTTAGTCGAAAAACAAACGGTGCATCAAAGTTCTTTAATAACGACAATATTTCTTATATGGATACACAAATACATTCATAAATGACGCGTCGAACACCGGCAGAAAAGAAAACCGGTAAAGTAGAGGAGGTGTAGAGTAAAATAGAGGAGTTACAGTACGAGACAATAGAAGACGAAGAAGACAGGAAAATGGAACTCGACGAAATGAAAAAACAAATGGACAATATATTGTAGTTCCTGTCTTTAAAAATTGAAATTGAAATCCAGTACACGCGAGAAGCTACAAATTGATAATTTCGATAAAATGGTGAACGATTTTTCGTCAAGCTGTTAATCAGTGGTTTGAAACTTTCGAGCAAAACGCAGAAGCGTATGAGCTTACACTCAAACAGATGTATGTCCAGGCGAGAGGCAAAATGGTAGGCACTGCCAAATTGTTTTTGCAATCGGTGTGTGTGAGCGACTACAACGAAATGAAAAGTGCACTACTTGAAAAATTTGCAAGCAGCCTCAACAGTGCAGGTGTTCATCGCCAGCTGCGAATGAGAAAAAAAGAAGAGCGAAACATTTCACGAGTATATGCTACAACTTTGTCATGTACTTCAGAAATGTGGAGGAAGCAACCGTTCTTCGTTACATCGTAAACGGACTAGTTGATGTAAAGAACGAGTACAAGGCTATTCTTTACTCGTGCAAGACGTTTAAGTTCTTAAGAAAGCAGTACGAAATCATAGACCAACTGGTAAGCCTCGTTATTCTTGGAATAGAAGCAATGGATCACCAAAAGAAGAACTGAAAAAGAAGGAATTTTGTTTTAAGTGTGGTTCTGCGATTGCCAGTCTCCAACGAAGTGCTTCAAATGTAACGAGAATGGTCATATGGCTCGAGATTGTCCATTCGTGACCTCAAATGTTCGCAAGGTTTTTTGATGAAAGCCGCAATAAAGTAATCTCTGTTAATGGCGTGGATATAGAGTGCTTAATTGATACTGGACCGGACGTGTTGCTTGCAACAATGAATATTGCTGAAAAAATAAAGAACATTGACATTTACAAAAGTGTATCTTTATTGAGTGGTCTGGGTCAGGAAAAAACAAAGCCGATTGAATTTTTTACAGCTGATGTTCTTGCCGACCAGTAGTTCTCACAATAAAAGTTTTTGGTTGTGCCTAACGACGTGATCGATTGCGGTGCTTTGCTAGGACACTATTTTACCAGAAAGTTTACATTTTGCTTTGACGACAATGGCTTCAAGCTAATGGGCTTGAGGGATGGACCAAAGGAACTTGATGTGCTGTGTGCCGATGTGTACAATATCGTAGAAAGGTCTAACCTTTTTACTGTTTCTTCTAGGTGTGAAGAGTCAGTGATTAAATTAATTAACGAAGTTCAGCAAACACTACCAGAGATTCCAAAACAATGCCCAGTCAAACGAAGAATCTCTCCCGATGGCGTAATAAAACCATTTCATCATTCTCCATCTCGGTCGTCCGTGAATAAAGCAGAGGCTGTCAAAAAGCAAGTTGACGAATGGTTGGCCCAAGGCATAATACGTAAGTCAGCATCAAACGTCGCCAGTAGAGTACTAGTAGTCAAGAAAAAGGATGGTACTCTACGAGTCTGTATTGACTACAGAAAACTGAACCACATGGTTTTGGCTGATCGTTTTCCAGTGCCGTTGATGGAAGAAGTATTGGAAAAGTTACAAGCAGCCACACTTTTCTCAACGCTCGATCTGGTGAACGGTTTCACTGGACAAGTCAAGCAAACCGTTAACTGCCTTTGTTACAAAAGAAGGACTTTTTGAGTTTAATAAAACTCCTTTTGGTTTCAAGAATTCACCAGCTTATTAGATTTGTCAATCAAATATTCCAAGACCTGATCAACAATGACGTTATGCAGTTATACATGGATGACATTATTGTGTATGCATCCACAGCTGACGAATGCATGGACAAAACAAGGCGCGCAAAACTCCAGCGCGTGCTGGAGACAGCAATGGAGTTTGGTTTGAAGATCAAATGAAGTGTAGCTTTATGCAATCCCGCATAAATTTTTTGGGACACACCGTGGAAAACGGACGAATTTGGCCAGGGGACGAGAAAACATCAGCTGTAAACAGATTTAAAACTCCCAAAAATATTCGAGCAGTGCAGTCATTTCTTGGACTAACCGGTTTCTTTAGAAAATTTATTCCAGGCTATGCAAACATTGCCCGACCGCTGACAAATCTTCTAAGGAAGGATGTGGAGTTCAAAATAGGAAGTGCAGAGTTGCAGTCGCTTCAGGAGCTCAAAGAGATTTTAACCTGCGAACCAGTACTACACATATACTGCAGAACAGAACACATTGAGCTACACACGGATGCCTGCAAGGATGGTTTTGGAGCAGTTTTACTTCAGATGTTTGATGGCCAGTTACATAGTAGAAAGACATCCACTTCAGAGGCCGAACGAGACAGCTACACCCTCGAGGCGAAGGCGATTTATTTGGCACTCAGGAAATTTCGACACTATCTCATGGGCATTCATTTTAAACTTGTCACGGATTGTTCAGCAATCAAGGACACCACTAGAAAAGACCATATTCCGAGCGAAGTTGCAGCCTATGTGATGCATCTTCAGGATTTCACCCGCGATGTTGTGCACAAGCCAGGGGAAAAGATGAAGCACGTGGATCACTTAAGCCGACATCCACAGTCGAAGGCAGAAGTAGCAGCACGGATAAAAATAGCACAGCAAAATGATGACTATATAAGAACGATTGCAGTTATTCACCAGGATCGTATGTACCAAAACTTTCAGATGAAAAGAGATATACTCCACAAAACCGTCGAAGGCAATGGAGAACGAAGTCATTCATGAGGCAACCGAATTCGGCCACATTGCAGTACAGAAGACTGTTCATTGCGTAAAGCAGCAGCTTTGGATCCCTCATTTAGAGCGGAAGGTAATGAGGTCATTTACAGTAAGAATTTGGGCAAACAAGAAGGACAAATAAGATGGACGCCACGTCGAAGCATTACAAATATATATTGGCATTTGTGGATGGCTTCGCCAAATTTGTTTGGCTTTACCCAACCAAAGCTACAGGGTCTGAAGAAGTCATCAAGAGATTCACCGAATGGTCCAATGTTTTTGGATTTCCAAAACGAGTCGTCAGCGATCGAGGAGCAGCCTTCACGTCAGGCGCATTTGAAAAGTGGCTTAACATCAACAAAATCGATCACGTCTGCTTAACTACTGGAGTTGCTCGTGGAAAGGACACAATTTGTTGCAGGAATAAAGTTAGCCAGTCCATACTTGGGACCATACGAGGTCGTACAGATTAATCGAAACGGGCGGTACAACGTCCGCAAAGCAGCGGAAGTGGAAGGACCCAATACTACAAGCTGCGACAACATGAAGCTATGGAGCTTCATAGAATTTAACGACGACGAATTTTTATCATCTGGGTCAGATGAAGATGAGCAGGAGGACCGAGTGCAAGGTGGTGAGGCACAGCTGGGCAGCGAGTACACATTTGGCTCGTTGTGAATGACAAATCTGCGATCCAAGAAAGCTGCGAGAGAATGAGCGGGGAAAGGAGAAGGAAGGCAGTCAGAGCCAAAAATCTTCGGAAGCGGTCGCAGTTGCTACAGTTGTTAAAGTCGTCTAAACTTAAATTCGGTTCAAACTTTGTAAACACCAATCTTTCATTATCTCAGCATTATATTAATCGTAATAAACAAACAACAATAAACCAACTCTACATACATTTATTTAATTATTTTGGTATTGCGAACATGATTTGTTATGTTTTTTCTTATTTTTCAGACTTTTTTCCAGATTATAATATATTTTCATAATATTGAGGGCCTTATTTTTGTAATCCGAAACTCGATGGCATACACAAGTATCGACTCCTTCGGTGGCTGCATCGTTGCTCAGATGTTTTCATATTATCTCCATTTCGTTTGAAGAGTTTTGATTGTATAAGCTGAATACGTACATAGTGTGCATTGATCAGAATTTCGTCGAATTCGTTTAGAAAGTTATTTATTTTAAGTGAATGCATGATGTCTCTCTAATTCAACAATCTTGACTTGCCCTTTAAATAACAACTTTTAAAGAAAATTTTATATAGGTTTTCGTTTTCTTCTTTTACCGCAAGCTTTACATCTGAATATTTTTGTTTTTCCCAAAACCAAAATGATTTTTTTTTGTATGGCAGTGTTTATAAAAAATTTTCTTTCCTTTTCCACCTTCAAGCTAAGTATGCGCGCTCTCTTCAAATCAACCTACTCTTTTGTTCTACAATTTGTTGTCTCCCGTATCATCTTGATCGATTGATGGTTTACTATTGGTTACACTTGTATCAAACATTTTTCAAAACTTATACTTCTCATCTCTTCTAACCAATGAATAGTCAATGTAACCTGTTAGAACTACCTGTTTTATTTTCCAATTTACAAAATCTCAATCTCCAAATATTTTCAAAATCAATATTTCTTATCTCTTCTAACCAATGAATAGTCTATGTGCCCTGCTGGAACTATCTATATCGTTCTTTAATTTACAAAGTTTGAAATAGTTTAAATAGTTAGTCTTCTAAAAAAAAAGTATTGAAGTGGGTTAGCCTGCTGCATCAAGCACAAGTTAAAGTGAAAAAGGGATCGTGAAAAATAATTAAATAAAATCAAAAAATTAATACCCAAATCAGCAAAAAAATCGGTGATCAAACCATGTACGCTTAGAGACCCATAAGCGAAATGCAATTAAACCCCTTGACGGAAGAGCCAAGAAAATTTCTGAAGGATTCAGGGGAAGAAGAATATTGCATTACATATATGTAAACGATGGATCGGACTTTATCCTACCTGAAAATATCTTGAGTGAAGCTGGATTTTCGATGCTACCTCATCTCAGTATTTTATTAGAAAGTTACACTGCAGCAAAAGTAAACTTTGAACCATGGAAATAATTTCAAAAACTCAAGAAATTCAAGAGAGAGATATAGTGGATGGCCTCTTATAAAATTAATTCGCTTGGAAATGAATTATTATACACCGATGGCGGGTTTATCATTCATACCACTACCTCGTTTCTTTTAAAGAAAAAGGCGATAGTCAACGTATTGTAGTATGCACATATATTGAATACCCACTGTACCGAAAGTACTTAAAGGGTGCGCACTGTAACACTTTGTTGCAGTGTTTACATATTTCAAAGTCCCGGTCATAAGCCCTAAGTAGCCGAAATTTGAACCGATCGCTATGGCTTAGCCCGCTTACAGAAAGTGCTACCGTCGGCATAATTGTAACGAATGGACAGTATACTTCTTTATACATAAGTATATAGGTACATAGCCGTCTCGCTGCCGCCGCCTGCGAGCAGCGCAGCTACGAGACTTACCCTTACGTAGACTTAGAAAATATGGTAAAAGAGCAGAGGCTCTTCGATCGTTGGAGCGGCACCATTGCTGCTCCAACAAAATAAAAAAAAAACCGAAATAAAAACTAAAAGGAACTACTAAATTACCATACAACAGTATGTTATGAAAATGGTCACTATTGTTTTAAATAGGCCTTGATTTCTGCCTTAAAAATCGTAAGAAATCCACAAAGGTGATCGGCGTATAACATTGACATATCGCTGGATATAATGCGTTTAAGTCATGAAATAAGATTAGATTTCACAGGGTTGACATTCCCCTCGAAATAAAATGTATAAAACATTTTCTAAAAAAGAATACTCAAATGAGCTTAAACGTTTTCGGATATAAAGAAGATATGAAGAATATAATTCGACCACTTCTCAATAGGAAGTGGAAAAACCTCTTCACATCAATATGTTGTTTTTGGAAGACGGCGGAAATGGACATTATATGTGCATAAAAAATATTTCAAGGTAAATTCCTCTATTAATTTTGTAGTGTCTTTAAACAATTAAATAATTTATTTATATATCGTTTCAAAGACTAATGACTGCACAAAGAGCAAATCAGAAGAGGGCGCAATTTTTCTGCAATGTTTATTTAAATTTCTCCGTAACCAAGGAAGCTGCATTGAAACACAAAGGTCTCGAAGATGCCATAGCCTTAAAATAATACTCTGGAATTTACACAAGTTCAACATCAGCTTCAAGTTCCATTCGTTTTCTACGCAGATTTTAAATGCATTCTGGAACCAAAAAATCATGAAGTGAGCCCCAAATTATATTAATAAACATATTCCAATATAATGCGCCTATTATATAAAGTGTACTTTTGATTCTAGACTAGATAAATTTGTTTTAGAAACAGGAAAAAATTCACGAAGCGTTTTGTAAATTTATTAATCGAAAATCTTACGAAATTGAGTATGGTACTTATATAAAATATTTTCTATTGAAATGACCAAAAGATATTTGACAATTCGGTAAACTGTTCTATTAGCCAACAGATTTTAGGGACTGATAAGGTTGGAGATCACTGTCATTTCACAGGTAACTTAAGGGGTGCAGCTCACTCTAAATGTAACTTGGATTATAATGTAAACAAATTCATACCAGTACTTTTCATAATTTTTCGAAATACGACTGTCATTTATTTATTCAAGAACTAGGAAAGATTCCCGGTGAAATTTCCGTAATACCAATATTAACTATAGTTCTGTTCCGAAAGAAATAACAAGTTTTGGTGGAAATAGTTTTGAAATTCGTTTTCTCGATACCTATGGGTATAACTCTGTTTACTGAAAAACGATGGTGGACCCTGAGCGCAGGGTCGATATAAAGCTGGTTAGAACTTGGGAAGCTTCGGAGAGCAACAAGGCTGGACGAAAAGCACATTGCGCCAAAACTTTAATTTCAAAATCCAATTTTCATAGTGCAATTAAAATTAATGAAAATTTCTATGCAATTCAAATGAAAAGATTGTCCGTTTAAAAAGCCCATGTATTTAGGATTTTCAGCATTAGACTTATCGAAATGGAAAATGTATAATTTTCATTATCAATATATGAAGCCAAAGTTTCAGGAATATTTACTTCTGAATTATTTTTGATACATCGGACTATTCAGACGAAAGGACTAAACTCTAAAACTTTAAAAAAATAAATAAAAAAAAGTATACATTTTTTAAAGATGAGCTTAACGGTAAGCTCATCACAAAATTTGTAGGTCTATGTTCAAAGGTTTATTCTTATAGAATATATCAAATTGAATCTTCACACAACAAAGCAAAGGGATTAAATTCACGAAATCTCACAATTGAATACTATAAAAACGTTTTATTAACTGGCACCCCACTTCATGGAAATAGAACAATGTTTAGATCAGAAGTACACAAAATAACTACAGTTAAAGTTAATAAAAAAGTTATTTGTGCCAAAGAGAACAAAAGAAAACGTAATTTTAACGAAACACAATTTTAAGAGTTAAGTAATGAAGACACGGTACGACATCAATAAAACATCAGAGACTAATTGAAAAAGATATTTTAGAAAACGTTGAATGTTTCGAAACTTATTCATTTTGCTTAGGTGAGATGACACTTAAAAATTATGTTAACAATAAAGAATCACTAAATAACCTTAAGTTGCAAAAAGAACACATTGAAAAGAAACTATTTTATGAATCAATTGAATTGGAGATGTTTTATTATGATCGAGACTTTGAAAAATATATATAAAAGAATATTTTGAGTTTGTAAAAAGTTTATTTAATATTTTTAAATTTATTTAAGTAAAGATTGTACATAAGTATTATTAAGCTAAGTACAAGATAAGGTGAATATATAAAACATGAAATTTAATAAATCACTTGTTATACTACAAAATGTTTTTCTTATTTATCCAGCTAGTCTTTGAGACCCCCAGCCAATGACCAAAAACTTTATTTCCTTTTCGCCTTACAACCTTTTCAACTAGGTATGTATGGGGGAATCGTGTTTTTTTGAGTTCTTCTTTATAGAATCCTCCCTGAATCGGACTACCATCTAAATCTTCAAGTAAGTATGTTTTAGGGTAGGTATTGTTCACCTTTCTAATTTTAAAGATTTCAGTTGTATAGTTTGGTGTATACCCTTTCACAAAAACATGTTTATATTTACTAATACGAACGCGGTCCGCTTCACGAAATTTACTTGGAAGAGTTGGCATTACTTGGACTCATTTTAAGTGTTCTATGGTCTCTATTATTATATTTATTAATTAATTGCTTATACATATCTTTCCACTTAAATTTTCCAATGAAACTAAATTCTCGCCACATTAGTTCTTTAAGAGTTCTACTCACTATACACGCACTAGAGTACTGAAGGTTCAATATAGATAGTATCCTATAACTTCATTAATACTTTAAATTTTGAATTTAAGAATTCAGTACGATCATCAGTTTTTGCAGGTTTTTTTGGTGTTCCATGACCCGATTTAAATATTTTTTCCATGGCTTGAGAAACATCATTAGCACTTTTTGACTTAGTTGCCTCAGCCCAACCAAAAAAATGTGTCTATAACAGTCAACAAGTATCTGTACCCATCGTTTGATTTTGAAAAGGCTCCCATTTCAACCAAATGTGCTTGCCACATCATTTATACCCCTTGTAATCACTCGCCTTCGTTGAAAGTTTTTTCGAGATGGTCCATACAACTCATTTACAATTTCTCGCTTAGTCACATTTTTCTAATAGGAAAGTGACACCTTCTATCTCAATTGCGGTTTTTTTCGGAAATGATATTGGGTTTGTTACATATTTAAAACTGTAATCCTCAATGCTTTTAATCTATTCTAGAATTTTGGCAACATTTTGGTCAGCGCTGTCTGCCTTCTTATTATACAATTCAATTTTATTTTCTAAGCTTGAAATTATATTTTTGAGTTATATTTTTTCTTAAATCTTCCAACTTTCCGATATTCTCATCAGTATATTGTTTCGTGGCTAGATCATCGCTATTTAAAGGTTTTGTTTTATTCTTTACACGTTTATTTTGAGCACTTGGTTACCGTCCTCATCGATGAATAATCCTACAGTAGACTTAACATGTCTTTTCAAATTTTCTGATCTTTTCTTATCAACAGAAAAATGTCCAAATTTGTCGACAGACATGTTGTTTAAAATTGAAAAACATTTCTGAACTTGCTATATATACCCATTAAAATATAATCCTTTCTTCACGCAACTGCTCTAGTATGGATCAAATTTCATTATTGTGACTAGTGCTACCCGCTGCTTTCGATGCCACCAAAATTTCCAATCGTTCAACCAACTCATTAACATCATTCAATTCACATACATACTTTGGATTTGCCTTCTAAAGGTTCATATAGCGAAGTGGAGTAGACGTTGTAGGTTTGAAAGTATTGTCTATAGACTTCTTAATAATATGGCTATATTTGTATGCTCGTGTACCCTTGATTCGGTTATTAGGATTGAAGCCTACTTTATGTATCTTCGTTTCTAATATAATTTTTTTACACATCTTTAAATCATGAACATCATAGTTTTCATATTTACTAAGAAAAATTAGAGAGTAAAGACCAGGAGTCAGATCACAACTCATTCCACTAGAAAATGTTATTTTATTATCTTTAATTTTTAGTTCTTTATAACCTTTATCCAACAAATTTCCTCTAATCAAATTAATAAACATAATTATAAGTTGTGTTTTTATCTTCTAGATCTGCGTCCAGACCCATATCGACCTCTTCTGTATACAATGGTGAAGGTGGTGCCCCTTCTTCAATCTTTTCCGTCTCCTTTTTCTCTTTTTCTACATTTCCTCTAAATTCGTCTGTGAAAAGAATTCGTTACAAGAATTACTTTTATCGGAAGACCTTCGTGAAATTATATTTCGATTATATGGGGGGTCTATCTCATTAGTTGTAAAGTACAAATCGTCCAATCGTTCTTTAAAAGTGCATTTATTGTTTTATTCTTAAAATCTCACATTTTTAAGGATTATTGGGTTATTTCTAAATATAAATTGTCATTACTTTTATGAGTATTAAATTTTCCATTAGCCATCTGATTGATGATATTATCCTGAAGAGAGGTGTACCTTTTCTTTGTTGTTTTGCGCTCCGCCTTGAAGATCGGGAATCTTACATTTTCAAGCATCCTTGCCTTCGATATCAGCGTCTTTTTATTAAATTTATTGAACTTTTTGATAACAATATTCATCTGGTTTTCATGGTTCATGATGGTGGTAAAGCTTTTTGGACGTGCTACGGTTGCTACCCGTTGTTACCTTGATGGTTTAAACTTGGTTTTGGATGGTAAATACTTGAACAGGGGTGTACTACTTCTGTACTGTTTCAATACTGTAGCTGTACTGTAGATGTACTGTACCTGTACTGTACCTGCACTGTACCTGTACTGTACCTGTACTGTACCTGTACTGTACCTGTACTGTACCTGTACTGTACCTGTACTGTACCTGTACTGTACCTGTACTGTACCTGTACTGTACCTGTACTGTACCTGTACTGTACCTGTACTGTACCTGTACTGTACTGTACCTGTACTGTACCTGTACTGTACCTGTACTGTACCTGTACTGTACCTGTACTGTACCTGTACTGTACCTGTACTGTACCTGTACTGTACCTGTACTGTACCTGTACTGTACCTGTACTGTACCTGTACTGTACCTGTACTGTACCTGTACTGTACCTGTACTGTACCTGTACTGTACCTGTACTGTACCTGTACTGTACCTGTACTGTACCTGTACTGTACCTGTACTGTACCTGTACTGTACCTGTACTGTACCTGTACTGTACCTGTACTGTACCTGTACTGTACCTGTACTGTACCTGTACTGTACCTGTACTGTACCTGTACTGTACCTGTACTGTACCTGTACTGTACCTGTACTGTACCTGTACTGTACCTGTACTGTACCTGTACTGTACCTGTACTGTACCTGTACTGTACCTGTACTGTACCTGTACATGTACTGTAGCTGTACTGTATATGTACTGTATCTGTACTGTATTTGTACTGTATCTGTTTATTTGTCAACTCTTACCAGATGTCCTAGTCTATTATTAAGAATAATCAAAGTTCTTGCTCACTAGTAGCGATCGATGTGAAGTAAAGACTTAGACTGTGATTTTCAACGCGTGCGGGTCCATTTTTTATACCATACAGAGCTCAGACGTACACGTACCCACACATTGATATGATCAAGAAATATTCTTTAATAAGTTTGCCATTTACAGATTAGACCGCCCAACACGTGGCGGTGGCGTTCTAATTGCGGAACTAAACTCTCATTCTTCTGAACTTATTCCTTACGATAATATGCACAGCATTGAATTTATAGCAGTTAAAGTTACCACCGATAAATGTAATGTATTTCTTCCTTGCTCCTACATACCCCCTGGCTCTGATCCTGCTATTTATCTTCATCACCTTTCAGCTATTTCTGCCGTTTCTTTAGCTGTTGGTGACGCCGATCAACTTATTGTCCTGGGTGATTTTAACTTACCTCATCTTTCATGGCTTCCTAACTCAGACTCTAATTATTTATTCCCTGAAAATCAACTTGAATTTAAAGATGGGTTAACTAATTTATCACTTGGACAAGTTAATTCCATAAGAAATTCTAGAGAAAGGATCCTTGACCTAATTTTTGTTACCGATGTGTCTATGGCAACCGTTTCCAGATGCGATCCTGTGTCCACACCGGAAGATTCGTACCATCCTGCTCTATATCTAAGCGTTCATATAAGTTTTGAAACTACAAATTAATCTGCCTCACAACGGTTACGTGTTTCCCACTTTAACCGCCTAAACTGGTCGACCCTATACTCATTCACTGACCTTGAAAGTGCAGTTCTTTGGTTTAATGAATCTGTTTGCTCTGCCTTAGATACCTTTGTCCCCGAAGTTACCGTTGGAAACACATTAAAGCCTTCTTGGTTCTCCAGGCATTTGTCCTACATTAAAAACACAAAATAGCGTATTTTTAAAAGATATAAAAAATCCGGGTCCGCCACAGATTTTTCCCAATATGTTTTTGCCCGATCTAATTTCGTAATATCCAATAATCAATGTAATGCTGAGTATATTGCTGAATGTAGACAATATATCAGATCTGACCTTAAAAAATTCTATTCCTTTGTAAATTCTAAAAGAAAATCTAATGTATTTCCGCCATGTCTCCATTTGGGTAATCTTTCAGAATCTTCCGATATTAACATTTCTAACCTCTTTGCTACTTTCTTTCAATCTACATACTCTTCTCTCTCCTATAACTCATCGACTAGTTATCCATACGCTTTGCCCCACATTAATAATATCCACATCCCACCTTTTTAAATGGCATGTTGACTATTGACGAGTCTTTCTCTGCAGGTCCGGTTAAAATTCCGAGTTGCATAATCAAACAGTGTGCCGCATCTCTGTGCGGCCCAATCACTTTTCTATTTATAAACTTTACTTATTTATAAACTATAGCTCATTGGATTTCCTCCCTACTTACTTGATTGGATTTCGTCATACTTGTCGAATAGATGTCAACGTGTATTGTTCAAAAACGAAGTATCTTCTCTGGTAAATGTTACTTCAGGCGTACCACAAGGTAGTCACCTGGGACCATTACTATTCATTTTGTTTATTAATGACCTCCCAAAGGTCATGTCCCACTGCACCACTTTTATGTATGCAGATGATGTGAAAATCTGTTTGTCATTTTTTAATTTAAGCTCACATCTTATTCAGTCTGACCTTAATAAGTTCCAGGCTTGGGCCTCAATAAACTTGTTATCACTAAATTATTCAAAATGCAAAACAATGTCGTTCTCCCGCACTACTACTCACACAACCTCGTACACCCTTGGAAACTCCTTATTGGAACGCGTGGTGAAAATTAATGATCTTGGTGTGTTGTTCGATCAAAAACTTTGTTTCAATAGCGATATCTCAGTTATAGTTAATAAAGCTACCGGCGTCTTAGCCTTTATTAAGCGTTGGGAAAAGAGTTTAATGATCCGTATACAACTAAATCGATATACGTAAGCCTAGTTCGCCCAAATTTGGAGTACTGTTCTGAGGTATGGAATCCACAAAATGTATACCAACAGAACTTAATAGAATCTGTTCAAAAAAAATGTTTATTATTTGCTTTGCTCAACCTTAATTGGGATCCTGATCGGCGCCTACCTTATTTGTCCAGGCTTAAATTGATTGACCTAAAAACCTGAAAACACCGCAGATTTTGTAACGGCGTAATATTTATACACAAACTGCTGACCGGTGCGGTTTATTCTCCTACTCTTTTGAGAGACGTTAATATTGCAGTCCCGTCAAGATACACTCGTGCCTTCTGACCTATCCGTCTATCAATTGTGATACTAATTATAATTTAGCCTATCAACGTATATCTTTTGAGTCTGCTATTGATTCTATATCTTCTCAAATTTACTGTTACCTCGAATCAATAAATGTATAAATGTTTTAACTGTTAAGTTGTTAAGTTAGCTGTCCATAGTTAACTATAAGCCAAATAAATTTAATTTCAACACCCAAATGTAATTAACCAACCAAATATACCTGTTATGACTCCACTTCTTCTACGAAAGAAAGTAGAAAAGCAAGGCACAGGTGTCCACAGTTGTACGTATCAAAGTCTTGAACTCTATCGTAATTGTATAGTATTATATAACCCAAGTATTCCATAACATCTCTAGGAGGCTGAAGATTTTCAAAGCTATCGAAATAACGTATGGTATTTTTAATTTTTATTGTATGCAACCCAATGTGTACAACTTGATTGTGATTTATTTAGGTTTACTATACCACACTCCCGAATTCTTGGTGTTTCTGGGAGTATATCTCTCATAAATACACCTCTAAAATCAGGGATATGTTTCTTAGCATAACATGTAAGGTCGAAATTTGATAGTGGTCTATTGGGTAGCAGAGAAATAAGTTTTTCAATGTTTTGCACTAATAATGTCTAATGGTTTTTGTTTTTTAATGTCTTAGTAGCAGCATTAATAACAGTGGAAAGGTTTGTTTTTATCATTGTATTCTTCTTTATCATTTTCCTCAGCTTCTTTTCCGTCCCATCCCAAATTTTTTCTTCGCTTTCATTAAATTTGTAACAAAGTATGCTGCTGCATATGGAGTCGGCTCTCACTCAATGCCTTGTTTGCAGAATATGTAATATCGTGCTCTTTGCAGGCTTCATCCAATGGGTTTATTCCTTGATCACCGCGTTCCAAAGGTTTCTGTAACTTTGTACTCATTCCACAAAAATTATACCCCGGAATATGGGCTTCAAACGGTAATATATTGATTACCTTATCGACAAGACCACCACCGTGCTCACAATCAAAAATACTACTGAAGCGAATATAAAAACGTTTTCCCATTTTATTGATGTTTAATCATCAAAGATTTCTCTTTTAATGAGGTATATTAAAGTGAAAGATGGGTTTAATAAACCAAACCAAAAAATTGTAGTTAAAAATATTAACGATGAAAACGAGAAAAGTGTACCGCCACGACACAGTGCGCTTTTACCGAATACAATAAGAGCTCTAATTGTCGGGCCTATCAAGTAAATTAAATGACGGTGTACTAGACCCCAGTGAAGCCAAAAACAATTTCATGATGATGTTTGATGACATACCTTGTAAAAAACAAGACAACAGATAGATCTTGTTTTTGTATGGGTCGACATAAAAATATCGACTCTTTATTTATGTCAAACATATAGTCATATACCAAAACATTTGATTTGTGACAATGCCAACTCCATTTTTTAAACAAGGTGATTTAAATATGCGGCATATATATCGGGATCATATTAACACTGTTATGAATTATGAAACATTAGCAAAAATTTGTCAAAAGTGTTGGGAGGATAAGCACGGATTCCTCTTGATTAGCAAGAATGATGAAATGGATAATGGAAAGCACAGAAAAGTATTTGATCAATTTATTATGATTTAAGGAGTGATATCAAAAAAAACTGGGTTAGATACCAACAATCCCACAGTTTATCAATAGATTTCAATATGTCTAGATCACTTACATTATCATTAAATGGAAATAGTTCCATTATAAATACAAACTTTTTTCCGCTCTTATTGACTTTAATATATAATGACGAAAAATTAATTTATTTCACATCGGTGACAATGTTATTACGATTCCTATTGGATCACACGAATTGAATGACATAACTGATTTTATTTACAATGAACTAAAAGGCTATAACCTTGAAAAAAAAAACATTTAAAATCAAAAGTAATAATAGCACAAGAGCCATTTTACTTTAATAAGGAACGGTTGGTTGGACAACTTTTTGGCTTCCATCAAAAAGTACTAGAACCACATCTTACTAAAACAGATCGGATAGTGAAAATATAAAAAATGTATACAATTCATTTGGAATGTAATATAATCAGCGGTCCATATGTTGAGAATACACCGAATTATACCTTACATGAGTTTGGAATTATTGCTCCACCTGGGTATAAAATGACAGTGACACCACATTACCTAATTTATTCACCAATCAACTGTGATAAAATAAACACACTATCTATACGCATTGTTGACCAAAACGGTGATAAGGTGATTTTACGTTGTGAAAACGTTTCGATTCGCATGCACATTCGGCTGATAGAATGATTATTTATAATAAAGTACGTAGCATACTCAGCCAAGCATTACTAATTGTAAAGCTATGGAAAGAGAACCACTAGTAAAAAGAAGCTCACTTACATTGAAAAATAAATTATTTATAAAGTCGTCAGGATTGAAGCTTCGAGTGTATTATAAAAAGGGAAAAGGAAAACAATGAACTAAATTTTAAATGTACGAGAAAAGGTTTACTCAGATGAGAGTATTTCAAAGAAAGTGTTTTTTACTTATTCATCTTACAATCAAACATTTAAACCAAACGATAAAATTGGAATTACTAACCAAAATCAAGAATTGTACGTGCTCCCTCACGAAAGTAAAATTTATTTTCAAGGAAATATTAGAAAAGATTCCCCGAACGGACCAACACTTTTTATATCCTTGCAGAGGGTATAATGATTTTAGTCAGAAGATTGCAACGCAGTGAAGGAAACGTTTCCGACCCCATAAAGTATAAATATTCTTGTTCAACGTCACTAAACGAGTCGACCTAGCCATGTCCGTCAGTCAGTCCGTCTGTCTGTCCGTTTCTACGCAAACTAGTCTCTCAGTTTTGAAGCTATCGGGCTGTAGGTCGGAACCAACCGGATCGGACAACTATATCTTATGAAAAATTATATCTTCGTTGTTTTTTAACATATAACCTTCAAAGCTTGGAAATAACATTTTTAAATTAGTTCTGAATTTCAAAATAAATTTTATCAAAATCGGACGACTAAATCATATAGCTGCGATAGTAACGATATGAAAATGAGTTGTAAAATAATATGAAAAAATTATATCTTCGGTGTTTTTTAACCTTTTAAGCTTGGAAAAAACATTTTTTAATTTGTTCTGAATTTCGAATTAAATTTTATCAAAATCGGGCGACTGTATCATATAGCTGTCATAGGAACGATCGGAAAATTGGTGGAAAAATAATATATAACAAATTGTAGCTTGATGCCTTCTTAGTTTGGAATTTAGTGGGAAAATAACATGAAAAAATTATTTACTTAAGTTGATTATTTCTTATAATTGCAAGGGTATACAAGCTTCGGCTTGTCGAAGTTTATTTCCTTTCTTGTTTTTTTTTTTAATTATATGGCTTTCTTTTAAACTAGAAAATTACGAATAATCTCCATGTAACTTCGAGTGATTTTCCAAAAATTAAGATGTACCATATTATTAAAAGTGGTGTAACCTACCAATCGCATTCCGGAGTTGGGATTCATATGTTAACCAGATATTGGGGCATTGCAGACTGTGTGGGCTGGTATGTGAAATTGTCGGCTAACCGCGAAAAACCACGATTTGCCATAATTGAATATACACTAAATGGAGAACTTATCACAAAAATGTATCGAACTGAAGAGGTCACTTGAATTCTTACTCATATCAATATGATAATCTGAATGTCGATTTTAGTGAGAATCAGTACGCCCACCTTTATGAAATGAATACAAGATTTCAATCAAGTTACTATAATCGAGAGTCAAAACCATTTTTGACCCCAAATGAATTTAAGTTGAAGGCCCCCACTGTTGTGTTTGATCTTTCATATCATAACGAATAGGTGAAAACTTGTCCTATTGATGTTATACATGATCGTTTAGTTGAATACAACCCATTAAACGGACTAGTAAAATGAGTTGTTTAAAGTTCAGAAAATGAAGAAAGAAACTGTTTCGGTTAAAGGCCCCTGTTATTGTGATCGTTTAACGTTAAGAAAATTTTGAAAGAAACAGTTTCGATTGATGTTCAACATTTCTATGATAATAAGAATAATATTTTTTCTAAGGGAAATCGAAATTGTATTCAAGAAATATCGAAGCTTGAATAATAGATTTTTAATAAAACCACCATGAGATTTCACTGTGCTAAATACAAAATCAAGAAAGATTCTCAAAGATTTTTGAGGACAATTACAAACGCAAAACAGATTATTTGAAGGGTACTCAACAGAAACGATTTCTAGAGAATTTTGTCAATATCGAGGAAGTAGACTGTCCCTCATTAAACAGGTTTAAAGAAAACCGGTTTCCATATTTTCAAACACATCTTAAGGGTGGGGTTTGTGCCCTAAACAATGCATTTTTTAAGAGTAGTATCAACAGGGAAATAATTTTATATACATCATTTTAAAGTTGATGCTAGTTGTGTAAAGAGATACAAGAAAACAAGATTGATAAAATGAAATTTCGTGATGAAATTGACAAAATCATCTAAACACAAAAACTATGTTAATGAATCAAGGTGGACATGATCTGAAAACTACAAACTATGGTAAACACTTTTCATTTTGTAATCCTCATTTAACATCGGTAACGTGCGCATGCGTCTTCTATGCAACTCGCCAAAACGGAGCCAGAAAATTAATATTAATATATATCAAATCAATAGGTAGTCAGTGAGTGTGCCCCTCGCACTTGTGTGCGGCACAAGGTCATTGGCGCGTGTCCCTTTTATTGTGGCCCAGTGATCTTCTCAATGATCGTGCTCCTCGAACTTGTGCGTGTGTCACTTTTGCGGTCAGGTAATATTCGGGTCTCTGGCTGCTATCTTTATGACCCTTTATGGAAAGAAGGGAATCTTTGCCATTAATATGCACATGGACACAGAACCCGCGTTTCCTTTCTACTGCACTCGATGCACAGGCTGATCAAACCGAGGAATATTATAATCAGGCTGCTAGCGATGCGGTAGATGACATAGCCAGTAAAGAAAAAACCGACTATAAAAGTGATTCCGTGCATTTGTTAGGGGATCTTCCCTGCTTTCGTTCGTTCAACGAACACCAGCGGGGGAACTACAAAAGTTTCTAGGTGACACGGGGGCCTCTAAAAACTACATCAGGAGAGAGATTGGGTGGCCGACTTCAATTCCCGTTTATTCTTCACTTATTTTCCGATCGTTTCTATGGCAGCTATATGATATTGTCGTCCGATTTTGATAAAATTTAATTCGAAATTCAAAACCAATTAAAAATGTTTTATCCAAGCGTAGGTGATTATATGTTAAAGAACACTCAATATATAATTTTCTTTTAGTTTTTCCCCCGATAGTTCCTATGGGAGCTATAAAATTTAGTGGTCCGATTCGGCTGGCTCCGACTTATAAACTACTGCAATAGAAAGAAGACTTATGAAAAAGGTTCAGCTCGATAACTTTAAGACTGAGAGACTAGTTTGCGTAGAAACGGACAGACAGACGGACGGACAGACGGACATGGCTAGATCGACTCTTCTAGTGAAGATGTTCAAGAATAGAATATGGGATCGGAAACATCTCCTTCACTGCGTTTCAAACTTCTGGCTGAAATCATTATACCCCTGCAAGGGCAACAAAAAAAAAGAACAAACGTTTTCTATCTCGAGCTTCTTTATACACCAATAGGGTGTAACACTAAAATAGGATGTATACAAACCCACAAACAAAAGGACAAACATTTTCATTTTGGAAAGAAGAAGAAAATCTTATTTTTGTAATATTCTTGAACGGTACATCGGATTTCAACAAATGAGGTGTAAAATTAAAACTAGGTTAAAAGCAGGGGAAATTTATCCAATTTGTACTCTTTCACCGCTTTTTTCCAAAACAAATGCATAGTTTAGTTATCATCATAGCAGATTTTCAATTCTGCGGTTATATATACTAGTTGTCTTCGCACGCTCTCCTGCGCTCTTCGCCACTGTTCTGCTATCCACAGTGATGTCATTCAAAAATTCAAATTCTAATTATTATGTACTTCTGATCATCAGGATACAGGGTGTCACGAACATGTTGTATGATGTTCTCGTATGGCCTGTCGTTCTTGAAAGCTTCGATTATGGCCGCTTTTGTGGTTACCCATGCGTTAGACTTCTCTTCTTCGATGACTGCTTTGGCTAAGTCGACGATGATCCTCTCGATGGCTCCAAAGTTTTGAATTTTGTTTTAATTTTTAGCGTGTAAGAATAAAACATATATTCCTTGTTTTATTTTCCATATTGGCACTTTTTGCAAGATCACGGATTTTGGTTGGCCCACATGTTCATCTTCATTTATGTCCTCACAACCACTTTGAAAACGTTGAAACCACTCGTGCACTCTCCTATGGGATAGGCAATCACCGCCATAAACTTGTTTCTCAATTTAAACGTTTCGGTAAAAGTTTTACCAATTTTAAAACAAAATTTAATGTTGGCTCTTTGTTTGAAGCTCATTTTCGCACCGATGACAAAAACATACTGACACTTAAAACGCGATAACCTCACTTCCAATAGATGAAATGTCATGAAATTTTTACTGGAAGTCGATAAACGATAGCAGATTCTAACGCATCAGTTTACATATATATGGCGCCACTAGAGGGCGCTAGATTAAAAAAGTCCTGTTTACTTTGAAACTCACCTTGTATTATACCGTTACTCGTAGAGTAAAAGGGTATATTTGTCGAAAAGTAAAGTAAAAAAAGTAAAGCCCACTCTAACGCCCACAAACGTCTTTAACGCTTAAATCTGTCTGCCGCACACGTAGCATCTACTGAAATAGCCGGTACGTGGCGGCCTAAAATATCGCTTTGCTGGTTATATATCTCCATGTCCCATTTGCTCCCTTAAGCTGAGTAACTGGTATCTGATAGTCGAGGCACTCGACTATGGCGTTCTTCCTTGTTTTTTTTTATTTTTGCTTAACAAGTTCATGTAAGAGTTCGGAAATGGGTTTAAAAGAATCCTCCAATTGTAAATTCGTGTGATATTTCACTTGTGCGAATTTTGCTTTGGTTAGGTGATACAAAATAATCATCGTAGTATTTATAAACTTTATAGGGAAAAATTTTATAAGCTTCCAAAACTTCACTCATAAGGTACTAAACAAGTCCTCCAGCTCGTGACTAATAGAATATCCAACCTTTGTTATTTTGCGCTCTTTTCAGGATTCCTTGTGTTCGATAGCAGTTTCTTCTTATTAAATTTATTGAAATCCTTAATTTAATCCATCTGCTTTTCTTGATTCATGATAGTGTTATTTTGCGCTCCACCTTAAGGATCGGGATTTTTTTTTCAGGATAACTTGTTTTTGATATCAGTTTCTTTTTACTTATTACTTAGTTTATTTGATTGAAATCTTTTAGTCTAGTCTTTTGTTAAGAATGATCAAAAATTCTTGTTCACCAGATGATTTCGAAATGAAGTCAAAGAGTAGACTGTGAACTTCAATGCGTGCGGATCCACTACTATACACAGCTCACACATGCACTAACCCATACATTGATTTTCAACCCCGCAAATGTAAGTGAACCATTAAAATATACTGGTCATGACTCCACATCTTTTACGATAGAAAGTAGGAAAGCGAGGCACAGGTTTCCACAGTTGTACGTATCAAAGTCTTTAATTCTATTATAATTGTGTTTTATTCTATAACCCAAGTATTTCACAATTTCTCTGGTTGGCTGTATATTTCCAAAACTATTGAAACAATGTATTTTATTTTTATTATATGCAACCCAATGTCTACGACCTGAACCTGAATTTTTTAGATTTACTTTACCACACTTTCGACTTTTCGGTGTTTATATTTCTGATATATTTCTTAGCAAAACGTAGGTTGTCAATTTCTTTTCACTTACTTAAGAAAGAAACCATAACCCTTTCTATAGGGTTTGAGATGTAATCCGTCTCCTACAGGACACTTTCAATTTTTCTGTTGTGAGGTTTCTTCTCCTCCATATCTTCTTTAGTCATCCTTTCATTATTAATCGTCTTTGGAATTTCTGTACTACCACTTGCTAAGCTACCAAGAGCTCTGAGGGCCGTCAAGATCGTCACGATTGGTAGAAAACCTCCAATTTTGTGTTAATTAATTACACGAGATTTTATCAATTTTCTCAGAAATATGGGCTTCAAACGGTAATGCATAATTAGCCTATCGACAAGACCACCACCGTGCTTACAATTAAAAATACGACTGAAGCGATTATAAAATCGTTTCCCCATTTAAATAATATTTAATCATCAAAGATTTCTCATTGAATGAAGTACATTACATTAAAAGATGCGTTTAGTATGCCAAGAACAAGAAATTGTAGTTAGAAGTATTATCGATGAAATCAAGAAAAATACTTCTTTTAAATGTGGGATGTGTGGTTTGATATAATTTTTGTTCTACAGCAACATTTTCAATTTTCTTTTAATATATATCTTCTCTACCCATTCTAGCATTATGCATGTGTTTGCTGCTTTATCACATGCTAAATTACCAATACCGCTAAGGGCTGTCAAGATCGGCACGAAAATTTTTCCAATGAAGAATTGATTAATTTCACTCAAAATGTCTAATGGTTTTGGCTTTTTGTCTAACGGTTTCTCTTCTTCATTTTATTATTCTTTATTTTTTCCCCATCCTTCTTTTCCGTTTTATGCATTTCCATCTATAAATAAGCGGCATATATATCGGGACCATATTATCATGAATCATGAAACATTTGTGAAAATTTTTTAAAATCGTTGAAAGGATAATCACGGATTTTTATTAATAAGCAAGGATAGCGAAATGGATATGATAAAATAATAATAATAGTTCCACTTTAAATATATAATATATATAAACTCATCGACTTAATTTTTTATAATTTAATACCAAATATTGACGACAAAAATAATCTCTTTCACATCGCTGATATCACCGATATTTTTTAAAATAATTAAATAAACAAGAGGCTATAGCCTTGAAAAACATTTAAATTTTACACATAATATACTTTAAGTTATTGTAACTGCCATGCGAGAGTAAGTTTACTTTTTTAAGGAAAACCTGGTTGGACAACTGTTTGGTTAAAATCAAAAAATACCAGCACCACACCTTACAAAGATCTATCGATCCGAAGCGTTTATATATTATCTGGGTATAAAATTATAGTGATATCCTAAAAATAACCTCATTTATTTAACTACCAACTGTGACGAAATATGCACTCTATGTATACGCAAAGTTAATCAAAATGGTCATTTGGTGAGCTTATGTGGTGAAAACGTTTCAATTCCCAAGCACATTCGGTTGCCAAACCCGAAGCATGTATAATAGCAAAGTTATCAAAAGAGGATCAACAGTAAAAAAAAACCGCATTAACTTTGAAAATAAAACTATTTATAAAGTCGTTAGGATTGAAGCTTCGAACACGAAGAAACATAAAAGAAAGCAAAAAAAAGAAATTTTAAATGTTCAAAGAAAAGGCTTACTCAGATGAGAATATTTAAAATAATGCCTTTGTATTATCTTCAAAATCAAAATCAATTATTTTCTGGATGGAGCAGTGGAGAAGAACCTCAACTCTTCTGTACCATTAAAAATGTGTTGGGATTTGCTGAGGATTATAAAAATAATTTGTTAAATTGTAAACACGAACTAGTATTGATGCTAACTTAGAATCTTGGCGATGTGTTTGAGCAAAGCAGAAATAAACAAATTTTTATACTGGAAATTACGAATATTACCTGGAAAATGCCCCATGTAACTCCGGGATTCGAAGAAAAATTTTAATTACATAATTAATAAATTTTCCAGTTTACAAATCTAACTAATAATATAAAGGACATATAATTGTTCAGTGTTTTTAATACCTCCCTAGCACAAAAGCTAAAAATTATTATTAACACTTTACATTTCGTAATCTGAATCAGCATCGAAACATGTGCATGCCTGTTTTATGCAAAACGCCAGAACGGAGCAGCAAAATTAATTTTAATTTATTACAAAACATGATCGCAATACTAAATAAAATGAAAAAATGTATTATTATGTTACAAAATAAACTTCAGAGTTTTTATTTTGAGTTAAAATTACTGGTACTGAGACTGGAAAATATTTCCTTGACTGACTTTTGTCATCTAATTCGGCGGTCGGGATTTTAACCCCTTTTATAGGCTAGGGGACTAGTCTTTATGCTGACTAATCTGATTTTTCTGGCCTTTATTATGACTTGGCTGAAACCGGAGAGATCTGACTCTGACTGACACACTTGTCTGTACACATTTATCGGTCCATGAAGTCATGGTCTTTTAGAATTGTCAGTACAGCAAGTCAGCTTTATTTTTATTCTATCTTGTATTTGTTTGAATTGACGCACTCCTTGTGTCAACAGACTGAAATCATTGGAGCTAACAATATGTCTTTCCTCCTCGACATTGTTAATGCTAAGCAAAAGTCTTCAGAATTTTCATTATATGTAAGTACGATAAAACTCCATTGAGACATCCTGACATTTCAGATTCATTTGATGAATTCTTCCAAACTAATTTTTTGTTAATTGTTTCTAAAAGTTTTTCATTTGTCTATCTCATAATCTTTTTTTCCTACTACCTGGAACGAATCATTAATCATTCCACTCCACAAATAAAATTCGAAGGCTGATGTTTAAAACTATAGAGGAATCTGCTGAAAGTGACATCTAGCCATGACGAGTCGATCTAGCCATGTCCGTCCGTTTTACCCAAAACTAGTCCCTCAGTTTTACTTTCTTCTTTCTTTTGCAGGTAAATATAAGTCGGAACCATCTGGATCGGACAACTAAATTTTAAAGCTCCCATAAGAACTATCGAAGGAAAATGTAAAAAAAAACGCATCTTCGGTGTTTTTTTTACATATAACCTTCTAAGCTTGGAAATAACATATTTTAATTAGTTCTGAATTTCGAATTAAATATTATCAAAATCGGACAACTATATCATATAGCTGCCATAGGAACGATCGGAAAATTAGTGGTAAAATAGTATGAAACAAGAAAAGACGTTAAATTCGGCAAGCCGAAGTTGGTATACTCTTGCAGTTATAAGAAATAATCAACTTTAGTAACGTTTTAAGGATTGTTGCCGTCCTCAGTGCTATTAAAAAAAATTTATTCATTATTTCTCTGACATTTTCTTTGGCAGCAATAATTTAAAGTCGTCCCATTTTTCTGAATTTTAATTCGAAATTCTTAAAAATATAAAGAATTATATTCCCAATATTATAGAATAATATGTCAAAAAATACCAAAGCTATAATTTCTTTCATTTAGTTTTCACAAGCATTTTCGAATCTTTCCTATGAAAGCGATGTTGTACAGTCGTCCGATTTTGATAAAATTTAATTCAAAATTCAGAACAAATTAAAAATTTATATTTCGAAGCTTAGAAGGTTATATGACACCAGAGATATAATTTTGTGTTCATATTTTCCGACTAATTTCCCGATTGTTTCTATGGTAGCTATATGATATAGTCGTTCGATTATGATAAAATTTAATTTAAAATTCAAAATTAATTAATATATATTATTTCCAAGCGTAGAAGGTTATACTCGTATGTTAAAAAACACCGAAGATATCATTTTTTCATATTATTTTACCACTAATTTTCTGGTCGTTCCTATGGCTATATGATATAGTTGTCCGATCCGGCTGGTTCCGCCTACCTGCAATAGAAATTAGGCTTCTGGGAAAGTTTCAGCCCGATAGCTTTAAAACTGAGAGACTAGCTTGCGTAAAAACGGACGGACGGACAAACGGACATGGCTAGATCGACTCGTCTTGTGACGCTGATCAAGAATATGGGGTCGGAAACTTCTCCTACACTGCGATGCAGACTTTGACTGAAATTATTATACCCTCTGCAAGTGTATAAAAAGAAAGGAAGTTAACTTTGGCTAGCCGAAGTTTGTATACCCCTGCATTTATAAGAAATAATCAACTTTAGTAACACCATGTGCAATTTTTAAGGATTTTTGCTGACCTTATTTTTTTCAAACCATTTTTTGGTGCATCTATTTTCTAGAACAGTCCGACTTTTGTTAAATTGAATTCTAAGTTCTTAAAAATTATAAAAAATTATATTCCCAATATTAAAAGATAATATTTCAGAAAGCCCCAAAGCTATAATTTGTTTCATATTATTATATTATACTATGACAGCTATATGATATAGTCCTCAGATTTTAATAAAATTTAATTCAAAAATGAGGAAAAACCATTCCAGTTCTTGGAGCAATTAGAATGGTCAGCAAACACATACGGCTTGGACTTTATTCACTGAGCGATGGGAAACCTCAACGAAATTCATAGAAAGATTTCACACCTATTTTTTGCCAAGAGATTTCTTAACAGGGCTGGCGGATCGGGCCAGGCAACGGGAACAGGGCCACAGACCATTTAACTACTCGCCGAAAAATACCCTACGAATTATTAAGGAGAACTTGTGACCCGAGTCTAAGGACGTGGATTCGCTAATGACCTAAGCTGACGAGTATGAGGAACTGGAATATAAAGCGGAAAGCATTCGCACGGGAGAACATGTTCTCTAAGCCGTCCCAACGCAAGGCATTGCAGAATATGCGAATCAGGATAAACGGGGAAATTAGCAAAACAAGGCTACAAGCACCACACAGAGGCCAAGAGATACCTCCATATTACAGTGCCACTGGAGGACTGTCAAAAATGCAAAGCCCGTGAACCTGATGCCATTTTTTGCTAATTTTTTAAGACTATTCCAGTTTTAAAAAGGTCAACAATTTAAAAGCGTATTAATGGGTATTTAATAGTCAAAACACTCGACTAGAGCGTTCTTTCTTGTTGTTTTATTTATTCCTGTAGGGAATATTTTATTTATTCACTTTGAAAACGCTGCGACAAGCTCAGAGAAATTCTGCTTCCGTCCCACCAATTTTGTATTGTGTAACTGCCAAATCGGAAAACTTTATTGTATTCTAACTTTCGCTGTTATTGTGCGGGGTGATCGATGGCGTCGCTGTACTCCAGCTTTTACTGTCCCATTCAATTCCGACGGCGTTTCTCTGATCTCGCACGGCTTAATGGACTCAGCATGTTCCACAATCTTCCCAACGCGGTTCAGTCAGGACTACCGAGGGATACCCGAAGGATTACCTAAACCGCTGGACTTCAAAAGGTGGGTTTGGTTCTCGTCAGTGACACGAATGGTCTGGCATGTCGAAAAAGTGATTCATCTTTATTGCAAGTCCACCGTATCGGCGGACACCACTTTTCCACTCTTAGCATGCCAGTGCTTTGTTTTCCCCAAGGACTCTGTTCTTCCTCCTCTTCAATATCTGCAATCATCTTTACTTTGCCATGAGCTCTGTACCGGGAGAGGAAAAGACACATCCCGGCAGCGGAGCGGCACAGTGAACAGTAAAGCTTCCCCTACCCCCTTGCGAGTCCGAGTCGTTATAAGCAGTTGCCAAGTCAACGCGTCAGAAATGAGCCGCGCTGAGCGTCTTCAAGCTGTTTCAAGGATCTTCAGGGAGAAACAGGACCGGACAATCAAGTCAACGAGGCGAGAAGTGGCGGCATCAAGGCCATCGACACTAAGCTCGAGGATGCCGAAAACAACGTTTTTTTTTTTTTGCTGGGTATGCGGCAATGTGGTTGTCATGAGCATCGAGCGGCCATGAAATGTCCAGCGAACTCGTGGCAAACAGGAGAGCGGGAGTGGCATAATGCTACCTCTGCAAACTAACAGGCATGCTAATCGAAAAGGCGGCGCAGTTGTCCGGAGCGGTGAAGATTGGTGGGAACAGCTACAAAGCCACAAACGACACCGGAGCAATGGTAAGCTTTGTTAGTGAAGAACTGACGAACAATCTTGCTGCTCTAGAAAGGATTGCAAGGAACAGACGGCAAGTTAGGTTGGAAGACGGAAGATACGGCGGAGCAAATGAGGTCAAATTCGGCAACAAACAACTGACAATGAGCCGGTCCTTACATAATTAGGAACCGTAATAAAGTGTTATGAACACGAGATCAAAAATTGTTCGGCGTACTGTGGGCCCTAAAGTACGGTACAGGGGGCGAGATGTCGAATGGTAAAATCGCGGACTTTGGACCCTGATGTAGTGTCGTTCGCAGTGGTAAGCAGGAGAACGGTTTGACCGCTGAAAACTTACGAGGAGTCAATTCATCAAGATCAGGGAATTATCAATGTCAAAGAACCAAGTTAAACAACATAAACACCAACAAGTCTGCAACAACAGGGCCAGTCGTCGGAAGCAGCGCGGTGGGAAGCCTACAATGAGCCATGAGCTCGAAGGGAAAGTTGTCTAAAGCACAGTGTGCCTTCAAGCACACTAATCTGAGAACGGTGATGCTTCCCTAAGTCCGCTAGGCCTTTTTTATTTTTCGAATACACATGGCGTGAAGTAGCCTTCAGTCAAAGCGTCGGCAAAAGAGCAGAGGCGAGGGACACTACGAGGCGAGGGGCAACGAATATCCGTATATGTACAATTTACTGACAACCCCCTTACAGCGCTGTAATTTTAATTATGACTAGTCCAGTTTAAAAAAGTCAAACATTTAAAAGCTGATAACGGGTATTTCGTCCTCCCCTTCTATCTCTCCAATATTCTTAATATTCAATTTAAAACAGTGGTGAAATGCAGAAAAGCCATAAAATTTTCGCACGAATGGAGCGAGAGCTCTTTGCATTTCTCCTCTCCTATGCTGACCTGCCTTCTGAGAAAGAAAGATATATAAGATTGTTGACCTAGTCTTGAAAAAATTAAAAATATCCGTACACGTACAGTTTACGGGCAACACCCTTACAGCGCTGTAATTGTTTTTGCTTTCCCTTTAGTCTACGACTAACTCTCGAATCGCAAAGCCCGTGAACCTGATGCCATTTTTTGCTAATTTTTTAAGACTATTCCAGTTTTAAAAAGGTCAACAATTTAAAAGCTTATTAATGGGTATTTAATAGTCAAAACACTCGACTAGAGCGTTCTTTCTTGTTGTTTTATTTATTCCTGTAGGTAATATTTTATTTATTCACTTTGAAAACGCTGCGACAAGCTCAGAGAAATTCTGCTTCCGTCCCACCAATTTTGTATTGTGTAACTGCCAAATCGGAAAACTTTATTGTATTCTAACTTTCGCTGTTATTGTGCGGGGTGATCGATGGCGTCGCTGTACTCCAGCTTTTACTGTCCCATTCAATTCCGACGGCGTTTCTCCGATCTCGCACGGCTTAATGGACTCAGCATGTTCCACAATCTTCCCAACGCGGTTCAGTCAGGACTACCGAGGGATACCCGAAGGATTACCTAAACCGCTGGACTTCAAAAGGTGGGTTTGGTTCTCGTCAGTGACACGAATGGTCTGGCATGTCGAAAAAGTGATTCATCTTTATTGCAAGTCCACCGTATCGGCGGACACCACTTTTCCACTCTTAGCATGCCAGTGCTTTGTTTTCCCCAAGGACTCTGTTCTTCCTCCTCTTCAATCTCTGCAATCTTCTTTACTTTGCCATGAGCTCTGTACCGGGAGAGGAAAAGACACATCCCGGCAGCGGAGCGGCACAGTGAACAGTAAAGCTTCCCCTACCCCCTTGCGAGTCCGAGTCGTTATAAGCAGTTGCCAAGTCAACGCGTCAGAAATGAGCCGCGCTGAGCGTCTTCAAGCTGTTTCAAGGATCTTCAGGGAGAAACAGGACCGGACAATCAAGTCAACGAGGCGAGAAGTGGCGGCATCAAGGCCATCCGACCCATCAAGCTGTTGGTATACTCGTAGTACATCCAAAATCACGTCGTTGGAACGAACATGCACAATCTACTGAGATAGCCGCACGAATCTTGTAGCTTGCAAACCACAAAAATCAGTTCCTTACATTTGGCGCTCAAGACGTCATTTTCCCAACAGTGGAAGCTACTTGAACAGAATGGGATCGAACTGAATTTACCGCCTCAAGAAAGAGGAAATCGCGCATTTCGCTCAGAGGCCTAATGCCGCCCTGGACGGCAGGTTGGACAACATGAGAAAGCCATTAACGGAATATTACTCTGAAATAAAGGAGGACCTGCAAATCGTCGGCATCTGGGCCGAACTGGAAGATACATACCACGAGATACCCGGTGAAGGGGACAACCTAGTGGCCAGCCTGAAAGTTGACAACTTGCAAAAAGAGGCCCATAGGAAAGAGTCAGGGCAAGATAGGAAAGCAACAGCGGTAACTTAGAGTCTAAATCAGTCAAATTATGCAAGAGTCGCTAAACAGGTCCGTAAGTGGTCAGGTTCGACGCGTCAAAAAGACCATTCAAGGTCATGGAGCAGGAACATTGGTCCGCGGCATACGGCATGGATTTAGACGTGATCCCCCAGCGATGCCGGAATTGCTTAAGGGATAAATAGCTTCCACACATATTTTTTGCCGAGAGATTTCTTTTCCAGACTGGCGGATCAGGTCAAGCAACGGAAGCATTGCTTCAGCGAGTCGTTCAAGGGCTACTTAATCGAAATACAAACAATGTTGAGGCCTTCTTATTATTCTACGAAAGACACCTTAAGCAATACCAAGGAGAACTGCATCCTAAGCCTATGGATCTTCCTAAGATCGTGGAAAGTGTCAGAGCTAATGATCTTAGCCGATGAGTACGAAGAACTCGAAAAAGATGTGAAGCGTTCGCACAGCAGAACAAGATCTGGATGATCAGGTCGGCATCACCAACGCAGGTAACATGCAAAAGATGCGAAGAAACAGGAGTCACGTGGAAATGACCAATGGTCACCACCACACAGAGTCCCACGACAGCAGGCAACAGGAGCACCACGTAAAGGCCAATAGACACCACCCCAACAGCAACAGGGGCAGCCAGCAAATCCTGTGTGCAGGTACCGAGCACAACACAATGGCCTTAAGAAATAGGACACCGGGGAAACAGGAAGCTTCATAAGCAAAGAACTGACGGAACTGAGAGTTGGGTATAGGCAAATTCATATAACATAGTGATCGGGCGCACAAGGCCAACTTAAAAGAGGTGTTCCGGCGCCTTTACGACGCAAATCTAAGGTTGAACCCGAAAAAATTGTAATTTTTCAAGGAAGAGCTGCTATACATGGGTCATAGGCACAGATCCGGAAAAGGTAGTGGCCACCGCCGAACTGGAACCACCGTCAACAATTAGAGAGCTCCGACAGTTCATAGTCAAACACAGCGATTTGCTATGCAAGGGCAAAACTCGTTCCCGGACTTCGTCAAATCAAATCGTTCAACCTTCAAACGGACTCGTGCGACTATGGCATCGGAGCAATATTAATCCAGTGAACTGAAAGAGGCGAAAAAGTAATCTCATACTCACGTCGAACGTTCAACGGCGCTGAGAATAACTACTCAACGACCGAGAAAGTTTGTTTGGCAATCGTCTAAGCGATCCGAAAGCTTAAGCCATATCTGGTAGGTTACCAATTTAAAGTATTAACCGAACTTATGACGCCGAAGTGGCTTAATAGCATAGAAAACCTTTTTAGGAAGGATTGTCGAATCGCTTAAGAAAACTTTCAGGGAACGCAAAATCGCATGATAAGGGGTCTCAATGACATAAATATCAATGGAGTACAGTTTGCCAGACGAATCTTCAAGATAGTCGTCCGATTTTTGTAAAATTTAATTCAAAACTATTTTCCCACCAATTTTCAGATCGTTCCTATGACAGCTATATGATATAGTCGTCCGATTTTGATATTCGAAATTCAGAACAAATTAAAAAATGTTATTTCAAAGCGTAAAAGGTTACATGTTAAAAAACACCGAAGGTATAGTTTTTTCATTTTACTTTACCACTAAATTCCCGATCGTTCCTATGGCAGCTATATGATTTAGTCGTCCGTTCCGCCTGGTTCCGACGAATGTATTACCTGCAATAAAAAGAAGAAAAGTTTCAGCCCGATAGCTTCAAAACTGAGAGACTAGTTTGCGTATAAACGGACAGACAGACGGACAGACGGACGGACGGACAGACGGCCACACGGACATAACTAGATCGACTCGTCTAGTGACGCTGATCAAGAATATATTTACTTTAAGGGGTCGGAAAATCTCCTTCATTGCGTTGCAAACTTCTGACTGAAATCATTATACCCTCTACAAGCGTATAAAAATTGGCAAAAAAAAATATTTTTATTTTGTCTAGTGCCTGAACTGTCAAATACCCGTTACTCAACTTAAGGGTAAAAGAAAACGGATATATATATTAGCAGAAAAGCAATATTTTAAGGCGCAACGTACTGGCTATTTCAGTGGATGTTATGAGGGCGGCAGACAGATTTAAGTGTTTTAACCGTTTGTGGGCGTGGCACATTTTTATAAGCAGCAAAGCGATATTTTAGGACGCCACCTACCGGCTATTTCAGTAGAAGTGATATGGGCGGCAGACAGATTTTAACGTTTTAACCGTTTGTTGGCGTTAGAGTGTGTGTTGCACATTTGTTGGATCAGCTGATAGGTATTCTTGAGACACACACATTTCAGTTAAAATTTTATATAAAAACTGTAGGAGCTACAGAGTGTGGGCGTTAAAGTGGGCGCGGCCCCCACTGAAACAAACTTGCGCTGCGCAGGAAGACCATAGCTTTTATAGTTTCCGCGATGTCAGCTGTCATTCGGACAGACGGACAGTTCATGCTCCTGTTAGATACTTTCCGACGCATCTAGTATACCCTTTTACTCTTCGACTAACGGGTATAAAAATTTTAAAAAGGATTTTTTTATTTGAATTAAAAGTTCAAAGTTAGATTGATCAACATACTGGACGAGTCGATCTAGCCATGTCCGTCTGACCGCCTGTCCGTCCGTCCGTCTGCCCGTGTTTCTGTTTCTACGCAAACTAATCTCTCAGTTTTAAAGCTATCGGCATTAAACTATTCCAAAAGTTTTTTTTTTCTTTGCATGTAGTATATAAGTCGGAACCAGCTGGATCGGACAACTATATCTTAGGGACAATCGGAATAAAAATTTTAAAAACCTAAATCTTTATTATACCCTTGCATAAAGTATATTGATTTCAGTCAGAAGTTTGCAACGCAGTGAAGGAGACGATTCCGACCCTCGTCACTAGACGAGCCGATCTAGACATGTCCATCTGTCCGTCTGTCTGTCCGTTTCTACGCAAACTAATCCCTCAGTTTTAAAGCTATTCGGCTGAACCTTTCCCAAAAGTCTTCTTTTTATTGCAGGTTGTATAAAAGTCGGAACCAGCCGGATCGGACAACTATATCTTATAGCTCGCATAAGAACTATCGGGTAAAAAATAAAAAAAAAAATGATATCATCAGTGTTTTTTATTATATAAACTCCTACTAACCTCCTAGTTTTGAGTTTATATCTTTGGTGTTTTTTAACATATAATCTTGTAGGCTTGGGAATAACATTATTTAATTAGTTCTGAATTTTGAATTAAATTGCATCAAAATCGGACGACTATATCATATAGCTGTCATAGGAACGATCGGAAAATTGGTGGGAAAATAATATGAAACAAATTATAGCTTTGGGGCTTTTTGACATATGTATTATCTTATAATATTGGTAATATAATTTTTCATATTTTTATTTCGAATTCAATAAAATCATTAAAGTCAGCAACAACTTTGATTATTTCATATAACTGAAAGTGTATACAAACTTCGTCTTGCCAAAGTTATCTTCTTTTGTTGCTTAACATATAACATCCTATGCTTGGAAATTTTAATTGTATCTGAACTTCGAATTAATTTTTATCAAAATCGGAAGGATCGGAAAATTGGTGGGAAAATAATTTAAAATAAATTATAGCTTAGGTGTTTTTTAACATTGTGAGGAGTCGTTTGACCCCTCACAAATAGCGCCAAAAACAACAGCCACAACGCAAGTTAGCGCCAACAACATCGGCAGCCAGCGCCAACAACAACGCCAGTTAGCGGCAACAACATCGGCAGCCAGCAGCTGCAACATCGCCTGCCGCACAAAGGCGTCGCCAACAATAACAGCATCCAGCGGCAATAGCAGTACCAACAGCAGCCACCGGCAACAACAACAGGAGCTAACAACAAAACAAAACCCTCGCGAATAACTTTCTAAAAACTTTGTACAGTTCACTTAATATGTAAGCTTAACCTATAATTGTAAGATTTGTATTTATGTTAGTACACAATAATTATCTTAGCTAAGTCCAAGCGATAGATTCTGTTTATCTTTCCCCCTCCATTCCCGCATCAGCAGTAGCCACACACACACAACAGGAGAGCAACGAAATATTCACCACGAAAAGTGCCCGCGTGAGCAGCGCTGAATGAGGACATGCAATCGAGCAGGAAAACAACCCCCGAAAATTGGCACGCGCCAAGGGAAGAGCGAGAGAAAAGGAGTATCGAAACTTCGAGAAGTGGAAAAAACGCAGAGCAGCCGAAAACTTGAACAAAACGCGGGGCAAAGCTGGACTCTTGCAAACGCGGCGATCGGGATCAGAAGGGCGAGCAGAGCAAATTCATGTGGACAACGAGAGTCTTTTGCGTTCTGAGTGCGAAAAGTTGTGGAAAAAATCCCCAAATACAGTCGAGTGACTTGTGCCAAGTGACCCAGGAACCAGAAAACCCAAGAACCGACGATTTTCTTTTTAGGAAGGAGTTTACCTAGACGACCTCAAGGAGAGTGTGCCGGCCCAGGACCAGCGGCGGAGCACCCGGATTCACGCGTGTGTGTGTGCCTGAGAGCGAGACGAGTGAGTGAGTAGGTTGAACCGCATTTCGGGCAGCGAGAGTCCCGTGCCATGAGAAATTTCTCGAAGACCTCGATGCGGCTTCGCCCAGAGTAGGCTAGAATTTATATATTATGACCTAACCCGTTAACCTGCGAGCACTGAGAAAAAAAAAACATGAACCATGAGTTTAAAAAATGAACAAAAACGCAAAACGACGCAAACTGAAAATTTAATAAAGACTATTTTCTTACATATCTGAAAACAAATTTGCCGATTCCATGTTTTCTTTGACTGCTTTGATTTTTCTGCCGAGCCTGACCACACCGAGAGAAAGGGTTGGACCAAATTTGAGGAAGCCTGTTGATTATAAGTAAAAAAGAAATGTTTCTGTGTTATTTAAAATACAGCGCATTGCCATGTCCTCTCTCCAAATAAATTTCTGGTAATATTTTTAATGGAAAATTTAGATATTTTCCTGCCACTGTCGGCCGTATTGAGCAAACTCGCGCCTTGCTTCACTGGGAAAAAAATAAAAGTAGAATAAAATAAAGTAGAAATAAAAGTAGTACAATATATTAAAATATATTATATATATTTTTTTTAAAGAACCTGAGACATTTGCTGTCACTTTTGGACAGTGCGAACCGCCCACACTGGAGAAAATAAATTACGTTCGGAAATAAAAATATCAATAAAAATGCTACAATAAATGTATTTCTCGCCTGATTTTAATAAAACTTGTAAGAAAGAATAAAAATCAAGCTGGCCACGCATAAATATAAACATTTCAGGACAAATGCCTAGATTTTAGGCCATAAATTCTTCCCTAGGGAAAAGTTGTCTTCATAATCGATCCTCTCTCTCTTGGCCTTCTCGTAGCGAATGTTATGAGCCAGGCCCAAATGCGCGTTACTACCCTTTTCGCTCTACAGCAGACACCGAATAAAACTATCACTCCATATCCCGGTGGCTGGCAATCTACATCTCAGGCCAGCCAACCGATTTTCGTCCTAGACCTTTTTGTCCCATATCCTTACAAATATTTTAGGTAAAGAGACCCTGGCGGGACTGAGTATATCCCAGCCGACGAGACTTCTTTAAAACATGGTATATTGTAATATTTGGAATACCATTTTTAATATTTTTAAGAATTTAGAATTTAACAAACGAATCGAAAAATATAATTATAGAAATAATTTTTTTTTAAAGTCACTGAAGCTGGCAACAATCCCTAAAAATGTAACATGGTGTTACGAACTGCAAGAGTATAATAACTTTAGCGTGCCGAATTTAACTTCCTTTCTCGTTTTTATATATATATTATATATATAAAAGTATATGTTAAAAAAGTCTTCTGCGCTCCTCCATCTTCGTGTGAGTCTGAAAGAGTTTTCAGTAAGGCTGGACAACTTATAAGTGAGCAATCATTTTGATGAAAATTAGATTTTTTAAACACTATAAATTAAAACAAGGAAGAACGCTATAGTCGAAGGCCTCGACTATCAGACACCCGTTACTCAGCTTAAGGGAGCAAAAGGATAATGCACTGCTTATATATCAGCAGCAAAGCGATATTTTTGGGCGCCACCTAACGGCTTTTTCAGTAGATGTTATGTGGCGACAGACAGATATAAGCGTTTTTACCATTTTTGGGCGTTAGAGTGGGCTTTGCCGCTTTTTTTCAATTACATATCAGTTAAAATTTTTTTTTCTTTTATAAAACTGTAGGCGCTATAGATTTTCGCGGATTGTAGGCGTTAGAGTGGGTATGAATAATATGAATATTCTAGCTCTTATAGTTTCCAAAATCTCAACGTTCTTACGAATGGACGGACATGGCTAGATCGACTCGGCTTGTAATCTTTATCAAGAATATATACACTTTATGGGGTCGGAAACGCTCCCTTTTACCCGTTACATTCTGACGAATCTAGTATAACCTTTTACTCTACGAGTAAAGGTTATAATAAAGTTCAAATACACAAAAAATCCGATTATTTTTTATACACAAATAATTTATTTCGCCAAAAATATCTACAAAATGTCGGAAACGCTCCCTTTTACACGTTACATACATTCTGACGAATCTAGTATACCCTTTTACTCTACGAGTAACGGGTATATAAGAATTCAAATACACAAAAAATCCGCTTATTTTTTATACAAAAATAATTTATTACGCCAAAAATATCGATATCATCGATTTTAATGAACATCGATGTTTCTACACCTCTAGAGCGCACCAGAACGGTGGCACTTCCCCAGACCACCTTTCAAGTTCGAGTCGTTATAAGCAGTCGCCTAGTCAACGCGTCAGACAAGAACAGCGCCGAGTGTCTTCAAGCAGTTTCAATCTTCAAGATGTTGCTCCGTGAGCAACCGGAGCACCGAGTAAACGCGGCGAGCAGTTATCGAGGCGTCCAGGAAGGCCACAAGTGGCGGCATCAAGGCCAGCCAAGCCACCAAGCTGCTTTAATAGTATACCCGCAATAAACCCACTACGAAACCGCGAATTCTGTGCTTTCTCGCTGAGCAGTACCTGGTTAGGCGGTCACGTTTATATACGTTTGGTGAAACTAACATGCACAATCTACTGAGCTATACGCACGAATCTCGTAGTGAGCAGACCACAAAAATCAATTCGTTAAAACCCTATCAGCATCGCAAAATACCTTCATACCAAACCTTAACTAAAAATCATCATCTCGCTTGCAATGCGCTCTGTTCTCCCTTTCCATCTTAAGCTCTGTGGGGCTAAGTTAAGCTTCGTTCATAGTTTCAATTGTAACAATAAAGACCCACGTCCATTACGCAACAACCCGAAAAGTACTCCTGTCGTATTCCTACCATTCTTTCCAGGTCTTTTCTCAATTAAGACGCCCTTACAGATTACATTCCATAGGTACATTCCAAAATGTCAAACATGCCAATAATTGTATGTAACAAATCATAGAAAGACACCTTTAACCATAACAGAAAGAGTCAGAGTAGACAATACTAATCCACTAACAAAATCAGAAAATTGCTTTACAAAATATTTAGCTGTCATTCTTATACCAAATAATATACAAGCACGATCAATAAAGCTACTTTCAAACCAGTTATATTGAAGTACGGGCCAATATAGACTTTCGTTTTTAACAAATGATAACATATGCTCGTACATATCAGTCAATAGAACCTATTGGAGAAGCCATACGCTTCTATACTTCGTATATCGTTTCAACGCCACCCTCTTCATGACACATATCTATGTTCCATATGAAAAAGAACTACAAATTTGCCAAAGAAGCGTAATAGTATAGGTAACATAGAATTATAGAAATAGTATAGATAGCATAGAATAAAAAAAAAGATAATGCTACAAAAATAAATATGGATTGGCAGTAGCACAGAAAACTGCTGGTATAATGATTGAAGAGGACAAGAGAAAAACAAGGATTTATCTGATAAGAAAGCAAGAAATATAGATTTATTGTTAGAAAATAAAGTTTTACAAAAAATTGAAGTAAACAATAACAGAAACCTCTAGCAGTAAAAATAAGAAGAAAAAAATCTTCTCGTAATACGAAAGAAAGTCGCAGACTAACGGGTATTACGGGTACGAACTTTAGATACTTTCACTGACTTCTAGAGTTATTCAACACTGGCTAAGTCTACGACTAACTAATGGCAAAACCCGTAGGCCTGATATCATTTTTTTTTTGGTTTTTTATACCCTTGCAGAGGGTATAATGATTTCAGTCAGAAGTTTGCAACGCAGTGAAGGAGACGTTTCCGACCCCATAAGTATATATATTCTTGATCAGCGTCACAAGACTAGTCGATCTAGCCATGTCCGTCTGTCCGTCCGTTTCTTCGCAAACTAGTGCCTCAATTTTAAAGCTATCGGGCTGAAATTTTCTCATAAGTATTCTTTCTATTGCAGGTAGTATATAAGTCGGAACCAGCCAGATCGGACAACTATATCTTATAGCTCCCTTAGGAACTATCGGGGAAAAAATTTAACAAAAATTATATCGTTCGTGTTTTTTAACATATACCTTTCTAAGCTTGGATAAAACATTTTGAAATTAGTTCTGAATTTCGAATTAAATTTTATCAAAATCTGACTACTATAAATTATAGCTCCCATAGGACCAATCGGAAAATAAGTGGTAAATAATATTGAAAATTTATATTTGGAAAAAACATTTTTTATTTGGTTTTGAATTTCGAATTAAATTTTATCAAAATCGGACGACTATATCATATAGCTGTCATAGGAACAATCGGAAAATTAGTCGGAAAACATAAAATAAAAATTATATCTTTAGTGTTTTTTTAACATATAACCTTATAAGCTTGAAAATAACATATTTTAATTAGTTCTGAATTTCGAATTAAATTTTATTAAAATTAGACGACTATATCATATAGCTGTCATAGGAACGATCGGATAATTGGTGGGAAGTAATGTGAAACAAATTATAGCTTTCGGGTTTTTTTTACATATTATCTTATAATATTGGGAATATAAATTTTTATACTTTTAAGAATTTCGAATTCAATTTAATACAATTATTGATTATTTTTTATAACTGCAAGAGTACACAAACTTCGGCTTACCGAAGTTAACTTCCTTTCTTGTTTTAAATTTATTCTAGTTTTTAAAAGGTTATCTCAACATTTTAAAAGTTGAGAAACGTGTAGTAGAGCGTTATTGACTGATTGCCAAATCGGAAAACTTTATAGCCTTTCAACTTTGGCTGTTATTGTTCGGGGTCCTTGATGGCGTCGCTGTACTCCTCTTGCACGGCTTACTTAAATCAGCATGTTGCACAACGAGCTCCAGTCAGGATTACCGAGGGATTCCTGAGGGATTACGTAAGTTGCTAGCCTAACGAAAATAATGCTGAGAACAGAAGGTCGGTTTGGTTCTCGTCAGCGACTCGAATGGTGGTCTGTCAGGTCAAATTCATGATTCCTTCTTATTGCTAGTCTAAAGTATAGCCTTTTTGCCCTTGGTGGCGAAAGTACAAGGTCCATTACGACACCGTTTTATATGGTCTCTACGCTTGCTCTGGTTTAAGGTCGATTATTTACCAATGCAGTATGCCCTTGGTCCCTCCCGAATTCTCGTCACCCTTGCTGTTGATAAGCAATTTGCCGGTCTCGAGATTTTTGGGGAGTTTTATGACTTCTAACAACTTTTAAAAATTCACTTTAGTAAAAATGTATATTTTTTAATTTCTTAAAAATTTACCGTGAAGAAAGGTTTTGAAGAAATAAATTATAAAATAACGAGTATAAAACCCTGTTTACTCATATAAGGGGAGAAAAATGAAACTGGTTTTATTCCAAAAGCAAAACGAGATTTTTATTTTTTTATTATTCTGTAGTACTACAACTTTAGCAGCTGCTTACGAAGCTAAAGAATCCAGTAAGAGTGATCGAAAGCCCAACTGGCTGCTTTGGGTATTCGTTGAAAAATATACACAATTTAATATCTTAATAAAACAAAAAATGATCCAACCTTTAAAAAATCCGATTTTAGATGATAAACTAGCTCAAATATAAAAAAATATATAAAGAATTTTTTTTGCGGGCCAAGTCCTAAAATTAAAAAAAAAAATGTATTTAAAGAAGAGCTTTAAGAAGATTTTATACAAAATAAATAAAGTCCATCGGATGACTATAGCTAGAGATATAAATACTTTTTTTTTGATTGAATCGTGTTTATTTATACGTAAAAAGAGGTTCAGGCAAATCAAAAATGTTTTTGTTAGGTTTGAAAGAAAACAGTCCATAAACGGCTATAAAATTCTGTATATTCCATCCATCGACGTACAATGGTAGCAAGTGCCTTAAAAATTCGGAAGTATATGTCTCCGAATGCATGTTCATAGATTACTTAAATGTTCATAAGCTGTGATATCTTTCTATCTACTCCAAAATGGGTACTGCCAGCGATTATTTATAAAAAAAAACTGATTTCCTGCAAACATATCTCCATCCCTCTCACTCCATTTAGTGAGGGGATTCTTATAGTCGATGCCATCGACTATTTCGTTTTCTCATGTTATAGATTTTGTTTATTGCGTACACAAAACATAAGTGTAAGTGAGCTTTATGAGTATGTGTACGGTATACAAATTTTAAAAATACAAGAAAGGGAGCTGACTTCGGCAAGCCGAAACTTGTATACCCTTGCAGTTATAAGAAATAATCAACTTTAGTAACATCATGTAAAATTTTTTAGGATTGTTGCTGACTTAGGTGATATTAAAAAAAATATATTTCATTCTTCTTTTCAGACCATGTTATAGAAAATGTTATTTCCAAGCTATATGTTTATAAGATATAGTTGTCCAAACCGGCTGGACTTATATACTGCTAGAAAGAACACTTTTACGAAAGTTTCAGCCCGATAGCTTTAAAGCTGAAGGACTAGTTTGCGTAAAATGGACAGACAGACGGAGAGACAGACGGAGAGACAAACTGACATGGCTAGGTCGACTCGTCTAGTGACACTGATCAAGAATATACATACTTTATGGGGTCGGAAACGTATCCTTCACCGCGTTGCAAACTTCTGACTGAAATCATTATACCCTCTGCAACGGTAAAAAAACTGGCAACTCCTTTGAAAATTTATGACGGATATTATTATACCATCTGCAAGGATGTAGGGCTTAGATGACCGCTTTAAAATTGGAATTTGATACTAAAATTCAGAAAAAAACGCATTGGGAATGAGAAAAGAGAAAAACGTATAGGGCTTCAAAGTTATAGCCCATTAATTTTTGGTGAACGAGACAAAAGGACAAATTGTTTAAAATTATTATTATTCATTAGAAGTAGTTTGCCGTACACCCTGCTTTATCTTAGCGCTGGCAGTACTAAAATTCAGGAAAAAACGCATTGGGAATGGGAAAAGAGAAAAACGTATAGCGCTTCAAATTTATAGCCCATTAATTTTAGGTGAACGAGACAAAAGGACAAATCGTTTAAAATGATTATTATTCCATAGAAGTAGTTTGCCGTACACCCTGCTTTATTTTAGCGCTGGCAGTGCTTTTTCATTTGGGCTTTGATTTCATTGATTTTCTTCTTAAAGGATTGTGGGTGCTAGAATGGCGAGGAAAACTTTTTCAGCGTTCATATGGACGATTTCTGTGTGGGCTGCTTATGCACGTTAGACTTAGTCAACTGAATTTATTATTCCAGAAATAAAACTGTATAAGCCACAATTTTGGGTAGTTTTGGGCGTCAGGGTGGGCGTAACAACCTGTTGAAGAAATTTGTGCTGGGCAGGAAACACAAAAATCAGCATGAGTTTCGGAGACCTCAAATTTCATTCGCTGTATTAGGGATGGTCGAGTTGTTTGGAGCCAAAAAATTGACCAATCAAATGAGAAAACTTAATTTTAAAAAAATGGTAGGCAATATTATTGACCAAAACGTTATTATTATTTAGTATAGCCATTTATGTTTGTATTAAGGATCAATAACACATGCTAAAAGCTAGTTATGGTGCAAGGAGAGTATGTGGCTCTAGAAGCTAATTGGCTGGTTGCAATTCAAAACACCCCCTGTGGAAAAGAATAGTAATATTATATAATACCGATTTTGTTGAAGTTCATATTTAGTTTTCATCGTGCCATAGATTTAACCTTCCAAAATCGCAGTTAGGTTTGTTTGGTTAGTTCATTAAAAAGTTATCTTACATTCACTAAATCCTTTTAAATGCATACTTGGATAACATATTTCTCATTTTTACATACCTTCTTCCATTCAAAAGGAACACGAAACAACCAGTAAGTCCAAAAAAAAGTCACAGTTAAAATGCATAGGTATATAAGAAAGTCCAGATCTATAGATTTCCAAATATTCATAAGTTTTTTCATTAAAACACAGGTGGTCATCACAGTATTCATATAAATCTGTATTAACAAAACAATCAATGCAAAACAATTTTAACTCTCTTTGTGTAATTCAACGTTATTTCCCAATTCTTGAGAACCATTCAATTCAATATGTTTTGACCTTTATATTATTTTTAAATTGCTTGAACCGTATAATTTTCAGTTAAGAAATAAATTCCACCTAAATTCCAAGAACAATTTGTACAGACATTTTTGGAGTGATTACTCTTTTAGCAATATAAACCTTTTAATGTTTTAAGTCTTTCGTCTTCATATATATCTATATATAAAACTTTTAGGTTCTTTTAACATTACAATGTCCATTGAAAATTGCAATTCGGCATGTCTTTTCAATAGGGTGGACCTCAGCTTTGGGAAAATGTCTAAACACATTGACCTCAAAATAGAACGGAGGTTGCATCCAATTTTTTTTTGGATGCCAATTATTCAGTATTACAATTCAGGTAAGCTTGTGGGGGAATTCTGATTTTCTTGCACTATTATCATATAAATATATTATTGTGATTTTACATATTATTGGATTCATATGGTTTATCAAAATACCTGATATTGATTTTTTAAAAATGGGAAATAGTTGAGAACGCTACTAACGAACCTTTTCACATTTATGTAGAGGATGAGGGGGAGATGTTACGAGCAAGGTGAAGAGAAAAAGTCGATTTTCTTGTAAGCAATTAAAGTATCAGAATTTGTGCTATAATGGTTATCAGTTTTGTATGCTTGCGGAGGATAAAATGAGTTCAGACACAAGTTTGCATAGCTGTTTCCGAACCCCACTACGCATATGGGACGTTCTTTTACAAACCAAACGAATTTTCATACAAAAGATTTATACATTTTTGAATGCCAAACTGCCTTTGTCTGTATCTCAATCTAGTAGTAGTAGTAGTGTAGCATAAAATCCTCTGAAACCTTTTCTTAATTATAGAACAAACTTATTAAAACAAATAAGATAAAATTTAATTTAAAATTTAGAATTTATAAAAGAAATACTCTTTTGATCTTAATTAAATATATTTCCTTTTTATACTCTTGCAGAGGATATAATGATTTCAGTCAGAAGTTTGCAACGCAATGAAGGAGAAGTTTCCGACTCCATAAAGTATATACATTCTTGATCAGCGACACTAGATGAGTCGATCTAGCCAAGTTCGTCTGTCCCCCGTCTGTCCGTTTCTACGCAAACTAGTCCCTCAGCTCTAAAGCTGATCAAAGCTTGATGAAATTTAATTCGAACTTCGAATTAATTAAAAAATGGTATTTTCAAGCGTAGAAGGTTATACTCGTATGTTAAAGAACACCGAAAATAAAATTTTTTCATTTTATTTTTCCATTAATTTTTCGATTGTTCATATAGCAGCTATATGATAAAGTCGTCCGATTTTGATAAAATTAAATTCGAAATTCAGAACTAGTTCAAAAATTTTATTTTCAAGCTAAGAAGGTGTAATTTAGATATCATTTTTTTTTAATTTTTTCCCCGATAGTTCCTATTGGAGCTATAAGATATAGTTGTCCAATCCGGCTGGTTCCAACTGATATACTACCTGCAATAGAAAGAAGACTTATTGGAAAGTTTCAGCCCGTTAGCTTTTAAACTGAGACTAGTTTGCGTAGAAACGGTCGGACAGACAGACGGACAGACGGACATAGCTAGATCGACTTGTCTAGTGACGCTGATAAGAATATATATAGTATATGGGGTCGGAAACGTTTCCATCACTGCTTTGCAAACTTCTGACTGAAATCATTATAACTATATCATTTAGCTCCTATAGGAACTATCGGGGAAAAACTTAAAAAAAAGTTATATCTAAATTACAATTTCTTAACTTGGAAATAATATTTTTTAGTTATGAATTTCGAATTACATTTTTAATAATTTGGAATTCAATTTAATAACGGACTACTCTAACATATAAATGCCAAAAAAAATGGTCAAAAAAAAGTCAGCAACAATCCTTAAAAATTGCACATGGTGTTACAAACTTCGCCTTTCCAAAGTTATCTTTCTTTCTTGTTTTCTACTACTACTTATTGAAAACTACCTTTTGTTACAAACTTTAAAGTTTTCCAACTAAAAAAATAATTTTTTTCCGAATTCCTGATACACGTGTTTACTTATTTACCGAATAGTACGTGTACAAAAATTTCAGGCAAATCAAAAAAGTTAACTTAAAAAAGGTGAGTTGATCTAGCCATCCGTCCGTATCAACGCTGAGATCTTGAAAAAATAGGAGCTAGACACTTGGGAGTTGACATAAAGATTTTTGGGCTTCCACTAAGACGCTGGGTCGCCGCTAGTTGGTACTATAGGCTTGGAGGCGCTAAAAAAATTTGATGCAATCACATGTTGATCAGTTTCACATTCCTGTTAAATGAGTACCATGTATCTGATATTCGATGCGGTCATTTTCACCATTTGTTTATTTTACAAGTAACAAATATAGCTTTTAAGCGGATATGGGGATTACAAGGACGACATTTTTTCTTTACTTAAATACGTAGAGTTTTTTATACAATTTTTGAAGTTAAAAAAACAATCGATGTGTTACCTATTATAAATTTAAAACTATTCAGTAAAAAATTACATTACTTTTTGACAGTGCTCACTGACAAGATATCTTTCAGTAGTTCGATTTAAAGTTTTTGGGCGGACCGGCCGGGAATGCCCCTAGTTCAAATGTTTAAACCTTTTTCAATATTCGTCCGGTTGAAACCATTTCAAAACAACATTCTTGAAATTTTAAAATTTAATATTTTAAATACCTATGTAAATTCCTAAAGGGAATTTTTTTTATAGAATAAATAGTTCTAAATAAAATATAAAACATTGAAAAGCAAGGTGTTTGATGTCTGTTATAGCTACAAGAAAAAAAGTGAACAAACTATTCTGTAATGATAAAAAAATGTAAACTTCATTAGCCTATAATTTTAAAAAAAAATGTCTGATTAATTTAATAATTATTTCTCTGTTTCGTCAACCAATATTAATAATCTCATTCCGATTAGATTAATGTTAGCTTGAAAATTCTGAAAAACAACTATGTGGCGCGGGAGGGGGATTCTCGCTTATAGCATTACCCCTCTCTCCATTCCATTCAAATAAGAAACAACAAAGGAAGTTAACTGCGGCAAACAGAAGTTTCTATACCTTTGCAGTTATAAGAAAAAATTAACTTTAGCAACACCAGGATTGTTGCTGACTTCAGTGATATTTAAAAAGCAATTATTTTATTCTTATTTTTAGACCATTCTTTTTACAAATATTTATTAGGATAGTCCGATTTTTAATAAATTGAATTAAAAATTGTTAAAAATATAAAAAATGTTATTTTAACTTTTGGGAAAGTCCCAGCCCGGTAGCTTTAAAATTGAGAGACTTGTTTGCGTACAAACGGACGGACAGACGGACGGACAGACGGACATGTCTAGATCGACTTGTCTTGTGACGCTGATCAAGAATATATATACTTTATGGGGTCGGAAACGTCTCCTTCACTGCGTTGCAAACTTCTGACTGAAATCATTATACCCTCTGCAAGGGTATAAAAAGAGAAGGAAGACGGCATACCCAATGTAGAAAATTACAAAAGTTCGTATCTGTAATATTGACGGACACCAACTTTATCTAGTCTATGATCGGTAACCTACACCCCGTCGACTAGTCCACGCAGAGCGGTTCATCCTACATCGCACAATCGCTGCGGCCAAAACCCCAACTTGAAATCATCGCAAGAAAGAATCAGCGGTGCGTCCCCAGCGTAACCTTGTCACGGGAGCACGGAGCACAAATTTTCATCTCCTCGCAGGAGCGCCTTAACAGCGATCTGCATGGGACCATCGACGATAAAGCCTACATAAACATATGCTAACATTATTACTATCACTTGTACACACATATATATTACTGTGGACCGCAGTCAATGCGACTACTATATACTTAAGAAGAAATGAAAATTTACAGTAATCGTCCGATTGTTACAAGTTATACATCAAACGAAAGGTATCGCAAAAACTAATTGGATTACATACCAAGACTTTTAAAAAATAATTTTGTTTGACAGAAAGAGTGGTGAAAGAGTAAAGTAAAAATTTGGAAAATTAGATTTGTTAGGGCCGGCGGAAATATACAGAATTTTTGATATCGGAATTTGTGTTTGTTGAAAGTGCGATCATCCATAAATTTTTGTCTCGTTGAGAGGTGTTTTTGTTTGATATTATTATTCTTTTAGAATACGAAAGCTGGTCATTATGGGTCAGACTCGAAAATGTATTAGTAAATCGTCATCAGCGGAGGAAAGCACAAACAAATTGTTAGATTTGTTGTCACAGTTCGTAGTCAAGGAAGTCCCCCTAATGCGTCAAAAATTTAGTGCATTTAAGTATTTTAAATGAATGCATTGAAAAAGTGTTTGAATCTCAAAAACAATTATAGGCAATTAATATCGAATTAGGATGTAGAGGGGAGTTTGAGGAACTATGAATGGTCTCAATAAGAAAGAAATCATTCTATCTTTGCCAATAAAAACAGTTTATGTTCTTCAGCAACTACGGTCTATTAAATACCTACTGTTACTGTTATTTATCAATCTATTCTCATGCTAAGCTATGAGAAAATTAAAACCATCGCGATGACAATTCACATCATCATGTCGACAGAGTAGATCCCAAAACGCTATCGCAATGGGAAGAAAAACTTAGTAACGATTTCTTTAAGTTATGGAAAGATTTCTCAAAGACGCTTCAAAAACGTTAACAACACTTACCTACTGTAGAATCCACGACACACAAAAGAGTACCCAAACTGTGGAATCTGGGGAACAAGCATAGATGTGGAAAAGCGGCTTTAGAAGTAGTCTAACTTGTTGGATAATCCAAATCTAAATGTTACTTCTACACGTGTTCTGCGTTTTCAGATAGCTTTACAGCTTAAACGACGATTGGGTCGTGACTTAATTACGTTGAAGTGGCTGTCGGGTCACGCAGCCGCAGCAGCTAATTAACTTCTTAATTCGATCTCTTATAATAAGTGCATTGTGTGTTCTTGCATTCTTGAGCCCAGCATTCGACTGGCTGTCCCCTTGAAAAATCAGTACGAATTAAAAGCACTCTCGTATCGCAATTGTAAGCAAGCATGCAACAACCCGAAATTTCTTATTTTAATTTGCAACAACTAATTAAAAAGCTTATTAGTTCAACAATTGCAAGCATTATTTAACACTTTCGAGAAAGTCCGGCGGCACGATCTATTTTTAATTTCATTCTAGTAGCTACGGAAGACGTTATAACGCTGAAAATGTTACGGGAAAAGAAGGGATACCTGATTTAATGAATGATTGTATTAAGACTGTTTTTAAATCAAGTCTTAATTTTTTAATCCTTTCGGTTCGTCGGCAAGTGAGCCCAACAAAACATACGTTTCAAATCAAGTTTCTGAAAGATTATTTAGATCTCGGTCAAATGGAAGCTACAGATAATATTAATAATATTAATAATTACCCAACGACCCCCTTTATTGTATTCTCTCAATCTCTTCGAGTACATTAAGAGTCGTTTACAGCGTTGCCCTCCGTGCTATGCTGTTAAAATTAAGATTCCATAAATGCTGGAGGTATCAGTAAAATATATAAAGAAGTATTTGTTAATGAGGCTCATAGAAATTTACCGTTTGAACACCATATCGTGTACTGTACGGTAAGTGCTCCATTCCTCACAGTACAAAGTTTAATGCAGCTAGGTTATTGTAATTCTTTTCCCTTAGCTTCATAGGCACTAGCAAATGATTTTTATGTTAATGACTCTGACTCCATCGGAAAGTTAAGGAATTGCTCGCCTCGGCTTAGTGGTAGTCGAACTGTACTCTTAACGAACGACACGACACCAACTCAGAAGTACGCATAGGCGAAAATACGAAGAGTGTGGATCTCATTTGGAGTCCAAAACAGGATACCTTCAATTTAACGCTCAGAACTTACAGCTCGAAGAAACACCCCCTAAGCGATCCATCCATTCATTTATAGCGAGGCTATTCGATCCGATAGAAACAATGGTCGCGATAAATTGGATGGGACTCTGAAATACCCTTGACCTATTGCAAAGCTAGAAACGTTTAAAATACCTCATCTTGTTGGAAGTCAGTAAGAAGGCTTTGATAAAATCCACGGTTTTGCGGACGCTTACGGTTCTTGTCTATTTATATATGCTATCAGTGGAAAATTATTCTACTTTTATGAAGTTCTGGAAAATACAAACTGCTGGATGAGAAAACCTCCGCCAGAGATAATTATGTAGTAAATTTCCCTGATCTTTTCATTTACTTTTAGTTAAAACCAACTGTGTAATTATGAAAAGGTTCTGTATGCCTCTGGCAACTCTTTTGACAATCCGAAGATTGGGAGATTTTTTCAGGACACTAGCAGATGAGTCTGATAAGAGATGAGTTGAGATAAGTCCGATTGCAGCCATTTTGGATTCGTGTGTATAATAATTTGTTTAGTTGCGACAGATCATTTTACAAGACTGAGAAAATCCGCATACATTCAGCGCAAATTAAACCAGCTATGACGAGAAGCGCGTTCGGCCAAAGGCAAGGTAAAATGATGGCCCTTGTTCGAAAAAAACCGTCTACTTTTATTTGAATACAACATTTGCTCCAGGCCACAGCCAACGACTGCCGAAACTGCAACTAACTAGCTTCGATGGGAATTATGACCCGTTCAAACAATTTTGTTCATCGTATATACATTTTATTTTACTAGAAGTTATGCAGTTATTTCAAGATATAGAAAAGAACTACGAACAAGCATTTTCAAAAATAGGGGCACGTTACAAAACCGGTGTCCCAATCAACGCGTCAACTGGTCCAGCCCAAGGCGTTACAGCCTGGGATTCAGTCGTCTTCATCTAAGAAATTTATTCGCACGAATTCTGATACTTACATTGCCAATCAGCTTTACACTACATCGTTCAAACAATTTTGTTCATCGTATATACATTTTATTTTACTAGAAGTTATGCAGTTATACTGGTCCAGCCCAAGGCGTTACAGCCTGGGATTCAGTCGTCTTCATCTAAGAAATTTATTCGCACGAATTCTGATACTTACATTGCCAATCAGCTTTACACTACATTGAAAGCTGCAATCAATTTGGTTACAAAACCGGTGTCCCAATCAACGCGTCAACTGGTCCAGCCCAAGGCGCTACAGCCTGGGATGCGGTCGTCTTCATCTAAGAAATTTATTCGCACGAATTCCGATACTTACATTGCCAATCAGCTATACACTACATTGAAAGCTGCAATCAATTTGGTTAGTTTTCTTTGCCACAACAGTTCGATATAGTTATACGATCGAATGCGTCCCTTAATTGTCTTCGAAAAACAAACAGAGTTATGGATTGTCCATCTCGATCATGATGCAAGGTGCGTCAATAAAGGTATGACACCTTATTACACAAATTCAAATGCCCTTCAGATAATTCATCGCCATTCGATAAGCATCACCATCGAGTTATTCGCCTACGACCTTACTCCTCACACGGACGGCCACTTGTCTACTATAAATGAGGTCAAGCGCTCCTTGATTAATGCTCGGAGGTTAGCTTCACTGAAAAACAGCAAAGCGATTCCATCTTGAACAGCAACGAGTAAAAAAGAAGTCAGCGGTATTTCTGGTGCCAGTAAAGAAATAAAGTTCTACGTATTTGTCACTCTGCTCGGGCTTATGATGGTCGAAGGAAAACGAAGACTCGGATAAAAGGACAAACCTAGGCCCAGCGAAAATAAATACTTAGCAGAAATACATTTTTTCCCAAACGGCCACCAACCTTGAACACAACGTCACGAAATTCTAGCATAAATATTTAGAAAAAAATCTTCTGCACAAATACCACGATACAACCAGATGGAAGAATCAAACTTCGACTTCCTTTTAAGGACTTACTAAGCTACCTGGGAACCTTGTTTGAAAATGCAATAAAGCGTTTTAGAGCACTTGATCAGTTAAAACAGGCATATGTGGAATTCACCAACGGGTATATCTATACCTTATGCACATGCTTATTAAAAGAAAGCTGATCGCAAGAATTTGTATTATAACATTCCGCATCACTGCTTAGTCAGACCCGAAAGGCTTAGAGGAAAACTAAAGGTTGTATTCGAAGACTGTCCCAATTACTCAGCAAGATCCCATATTAATCCTTTTATCCTTCCGTTTTCACTCACAGGCGACATCGCGAAAATAAATTGTCAATTTCTAGTTGATGATGCTTACAATGGATTAAAAATAATGGATTACGAAGAATTAAAAACATACCCGCTTACAAACGTTACCTAGCTCATGTCAGCAGCACCCTTCTTGTCGATAAGAGGGTTCATGTACATGGCTAACAAAGTTCAGCAGCAACTCGAAGAAGATCACATAACCTGTTGATGATGACCTGTCGGTCATCTGAAAGAAAGGCTGATAAACTTATTAGAGGACTTAAAGAACCAAGACAAAATTAAAAAAATAATAAAAACAATAAAAAGCTTCGCTGCCGCGGCGAAAATAGCCTATGTATGCTATATTTATGTTCTTTATAGACTCCCTAACAGAATCGAAATAATTTTACTCATTGCCAAATCGAAGGTAATCGTAATCGCAAAGTCTACCAAAAACATTTCCAAAAATCTGATAAGTGCCAAATGCATTTCAGATCTCTCACCTGATCACTCGCCTGTCCTGTTTATTCTACTCCGACATGCAGGAACATAGGAACAAATATAAAAATTGAACTCACAGAAAACTAGTTGGGTTAAGCGCGGAAAGTATATAAGCTCACACATTGAGCTAAGTCCTTATCTCAATGATGAAGCCGACGTAGTCAGATCTGTCAATGTACGAAGTATTCGTCTCTGCAGCTTGAGCCTCAACAACTCAAACTATAAATACACAATGCAATCAAAAGAAGACAAATCTACAAATCGAGCAGCTCGTCCTCTAAAACCGACGCTTACGTCCAGAGTGGCAATTTCACAGATCGCAATCTGCTAAGCAAAGCTTAAGAAATGCCCCACGTCAACTTACTAAAGCTGTAGAGCAAGAAGAAGCATACAAGGTGTGTTCAAAAAGTAAGGTGACTTTTAAAATTTCGCGGGCAACATATTTTCGATAATCTCTTTTTTTTTGTTTTGTTATGTTGGTACACTCTTCCCTAACATCTGTACCAAGTTTCAATTGAATCCCCTTTTTTGTTTAGTTGTGAGAGGCGTAAAAGTAACCAGTTGTTTTGCGTGCTCAGCGATTTTTTGCTATCGAAAAATATGGATCAAAGGATTTGCATCAAATTTTGTGTAAAAAATAAAATTAAGTGCTCCGAAACACTTGAAATGTTGACAGTGGCATACGGTAAAACTGTTTTGAGTAAAAAAAATGTTTACAAGTGGTAAAAACTCTTCCAAGATGGCCGGGAAGATGCCAATGACCAGCCTCGCTCTGGACGCCCAAGCACGTCAACAACTGATGAAAACGTTCAAGCAGTGAAGAAAATTGTTTTGGAAAATCGTCGAATCACGATCAGAGAAGTTGCTGAAGATGTCGGTATATCGCTTGGCTCGTGCCATGAAATTTTTTCAAACGTTTTGGGCATGAGTCGTGTGTCAGCGAAGTTTGTTCCAAAATTTCTGAATTTTTACCAAAAGAACCGTTGGATGACGTCAACGACGACCCAGATTTACTCAAAAGGGTCATAACTGGTGACGAATCATGGGTATATGGTTATGATATGGAAACCAAAGCCCAATCGTCACAATGGAAGAGCCCAGGTGAGCCAAGACCGAAAAAAGCACGCCAAGTTTGATCAAATGTCAAAGTTTTGATCACTGTATTCTTCGATTACCATGGCGTGGTGCATCAGGAGTTCTTACCATGTGGTCGTACGGTCAATAAACAGTATTATCTGGAAGTTATGCGCCGTTTGCAAGAAGCAATACGAAAGAAACGTCCAGAATTGTGGAAAAACAATTCATGGCCTTTGCATCACGATAATGCCCCTGCTCACTCATCTTTGCTTGTGAGAGATTTTTTGGCCAAAAACAACACCAGCCACCATATTCACCGGATTTGGCCCCATGTGACTTTTTATTGTTCCCAAAACTTAAGAGACCTATGAAAGGACGGATATTTGCAACGATTGAAGAGATAAAGACTGCATCGCTGGAAGAGCTCAAGGCTATACCGAAAAGTACTTATGGGAAGTGCTTTGAGGATTGGAAAAACCGTTGGCATAAGTGTATTGTATCTGAGAGGGATTACTTTGAAGGGGACAACATTAATATTGATAAATAAATTAATAGTTTTTCTTGAAAATTCAAAGTCACCTTACTTTTTGAACACACCTCGTATGTCCACCACCGCTACATAGAGCAACACTTATTGCGGAGAGCTCACCCAACTCTAAGAGCACCGAAAGAAACCGTGATGCCAAATAAAAATCCTACAGGTGGCTAAGCGCGCAGCGATGCAGACAGAGGCAACACATTTGCCAACCACTTTAAAAATATCTTCCAACCAAATCCTGACACTTGCGTTTAAGTAAGTCAATTATAATAATGATAGCAATGCCGGGAAATGACCACACAATTCCCATTCCGTGTAGACCTATAACTCGTCACAACAGTTTGAGTTGCGTCAAAAGCACGGAACAATTAGGCAGATCAACCGGATAACATCAGAAAATCGGAATTAAAGTGAACGAACAAAAATGGAATCACGTTACGTACACCCCAAATAGGCTCAACTGTCCGCCGCTTATGTTAAACAACACTTTACTTCCGCAAGCAAAACGAAGTGACATACTTCATCTAGGAGTAAACCTCGAAAGAAGACTCACATGGCGCCGGCACATTAAAGCCGAAATAAAAGACCTTAAGCTAAAAGCCAGCAGCCTTCATTGGCTTATCAACACTCGGTCTCCCTTAGCCTGGAATATAAAGTCCTCTATAACTCGGTCCTAAAACCCCAGTTATGAGGAAATACCAGAAATAGCAATATTGACATAGTCCGGCGAGTTCAGTCAAAGATCTTGAGAATAATCACCGGGGCACCGTAGTACGTTCGCAACGAAAGCACACATCGCGACTTAAACATTCTACGAGTTAAAGAAATGATCACAGAACAGAGGGAAAGTACTTTACCAAGCTTATGTTGTACCCTCACCACCTGGCGAACAATCTAACAAGGTTGACCGCCAATCACGTCTTCGTCGCGATGACTTACCCAGCGACTGACTTGAGGGATGCCCAAACAGTAGTAGTCTTAGAAGTCTGTCAGCAGACCGCCTGCGAGCGGAAAGATCCTTTTTAGTTGCAGGGAACCATTTTTATTTCATACAAGCTAAGTGGCAAGCAGCCGCACAAAATGTAAGTACATATTTCTGATTGTTTTACCTGAAAAGTCATTTACTACGAATTTTTGGTATCTTGAGAAATGGAAACGGGTAACCTACTGTAACGAACTGATTTCTTTGGTTTCTGCTCGCTACGGTATTTGTGCGGCTAGCTCAGTAGATTGTGTGTGATCGTCCCACCAAATTTTTATAAACGTGACCGCCCAGTAGTTCAGTGAAAAAGCACAGAATTCTCGGGTTCGGAGTGGGTTTACTGCGGGTATAACTGCAGTCGGCTTTATAACTTGCTTGTCTCGCTGTCTCCGACGGTGTGGGTTGTCTTGTCGCTCCTCGAAGATCCTTGACCGCTGATTGTTCCTGACATGGCTGCCTCGGTGACTGCTCGGCCACGATTCAGACTCGCTATGGGGTCAGCCGTGCGGGCTTAGGGAAGCGTCACCGTTCTCAGACTAGGGTGAACAGACTGACGAGCTCTCCAGGATCACTCCTCTCGATACCCGACCTCCTGTCCCTTGCTCTGTCCCGGATGGTTCCACGGGCTTCCGCTCAGATCGTGCGGACAGTCAAGGCAGAACGCCAGGAAGCTGCCTCGCTTTTCACCTCGCTTCTGTGCCTCGTAAACGAAACGAACGTTCCACCCTAGCCTCACCCTTTCGCGTGCTGTCCGTGCCGTTCCTGCGGGCTCGATCCTCCTTGCGTGGCCGTTGCGGTGTGGTGTCCTGCTTGCTGGTGGCGATGTCCTGCGAACTGCTTCTGACATGTGGCTGTAGGTCTTGACTTCTGTGCTGGGTTCGAGGGCATACGCCGATCCGGGACTTCTCTTCCTTCTGGCTCGTGACTCAAAGGGTTCTGTTGCGCCGCTCCGGGACTTCTCTCCCTTCTGGCTGGCTACTCTAGGGGTTCTGTTGCGCCGTTCCGGGACTTCTCTCCCTTCTGGCTCGCTACTCTAGGGGTTCTGTTGCGCCGCTCCGGGACTTCTCTCCCTACTGGCTCGCTACTCTAGGGGTTCTGTTACGCCGCTCCGGGACTTCTCTCCCTTCTGGCTTGCTACTCTCGATTTCAAATCTCAGTCTAGTAGACCCTCCAGGCGTAACGCCAGGACTTCGTCGGCAGGACAGAACAGAACTTAGCCGTGTGGTGCCTCCTTAGACCTCAGCCACCTGTGTCTCAGTTCGGAGATTCCTAGTAAACCCAATCCCGAACGTCTCGACGTGACGATCGTGCTCCTCGTAGGCTCCCACGGCGCTGCTTCAGACGACTCCTTGCTCTCCACTGACTGCTCGCTCTTGACTGACTGATCTCGACTGAATGCTCTCGACTGAATGATTGATCTCGACTGAATGATCTCGACTGAATGACTGATCCCGCTGCCAGCGCCCTGCGGGATTATATAGGGCCTCTGGGAACCGTTTTTTCCCTTTTGCACACGGCCCGCCAAAACTCTCCACATCGGGTCCAAAGTCCATGGTTTCTGTTTGACCCTCTTGTCCTTGACGCACTGCCTCCCGCCGCCGTCCAGCCTGATGCTGCCGTCCCGCTGATCCCGGAGACGCATGCGGCATGTTTGTGTGCCGCACCGCTGCTGAGATGTGGCACCTTCTTTCCAAAGTCCAAAGTCCGGCGGCGTCCCGCTACTCCTTTTTGCAAACGGCACTCTCGCTACGCCCTTCTCCATCTCCTTCTCCATTGTTGGGCTCCAAACTCTCTTGGTCTCCGAACCCTCTTGCTCTCCAAACTCTCTCGACCTACAAACTCTTGTCTCCAAACTCTCTTCCTCTCCAAACTCTCACGTTCTCCGTCCTCGATCTCCAAACTCTCTCGTTCTCCGTCCTCGATCTCCAAACTCTCTCGTTCTCCGTCCTGGATCTTCAAACTCTCTCGTTCTCCGTCCTCGCTCTTCGCCGCGCCGCCACTACGCGAATTCGCCGCGTACCTGATGAGCGGCCGGCCATCTGCTGCTGGGATTTGTGGGGAGTTATTCAACTCCTCACACTACATCAAACAACATTCTGTTTGATGACAAAAACTCCAAAAACTATATAATGCAGCTACAACCAGCTAAGATAATAAAATCGAACAATTAGCTAGAAAATGTTGTCGAGCATGAAGCAATTAGTGGGAAATTGTAATCCGAAAACTGACTTAATAGAATTTAGAATTGGGTTAGTTGCCTAAAACGAGGGAATATATGTACTTAGGTGGGACCACTTAGTTACATTAATTAATAACCATGAGCAAAAAAAAAGCTCTAGCCTACAGTAAAAAAGAGTAATTTTCTTGGAAGAAAAGATAAGATACTCATCGTGTCACTCATCTAAACCCATTGCCGGTAAACTCGAGAATAATTCCCGTTCATTACATTCACCGTGAAGGAGAATGCATCCTTGATTTGAAAATGAAAAAGAAACAACAGAGAAGGTCCTGCTTGTCCTTCGAGGAATTTAATTGTACAAGAGCTCCAAACTGCGTTGCCAAGAGCGTGGCTGTCACAACCAATTGGCCTGAGAGAAGCCGAGAATAAAACCAAAAGCAATCTACAAACACATTTAAAACAATTAAAAGCAATAAACTAGTCACAAAAAAAGGAAAATCAAACCAATTAGTATATCTAAACTCAGCCGCCAACAACAGAGTGAACGCGTAAATGTAATTTGAGGCATCCCAAGTAACCTTTGTCGTTCTTTCTTCATTTCCTTCATATTCTTAGCAACTTCGCAAACACACAAGAATTTTAAGACCTTTTCAATTCAACTATGTTTTGAGAAAATTCTAAATTCTGACGATTTTGTCTAAAACCACTATTACAAATGAAGTAAATTCCAAAAGGTTGGTTGTCCTTGATCTACACCTTATTTATCAGTGTTGACAAGAGGAGATAAGGGACCTGCAACCACAAATCAAGGGACTCCATCAGGACCCGGAGAGTTTTCACTTGAAACAATAAAGTTGGACTTTGGCATGCCATATGGGTAAGTGTTTGCGGCCGGATTTTCAAATATAAGTGATGATGGAAAACTTGCAGATTTACGCTTTATGTTAACAAAATTATAAAATTGTTTTGGATTCAGTGTAAACTGCGTCTTGCAACCAGCTAAATAGTTTTTGTAACACTGGGCGCTAGGCACAGCAATTAGTCAACTAATTTTGTTAATTTAAACACAAAATAATCACTATATACTCGCAAAGCGAACGGAAGTTGATAGGGACATTAAAAACTATATTAATATACGAAAATATCGTGTGTTTTTTAGAGGTATAGAACTTTAAGTTGCAATAAAACAACGATGGATTATTCGATTGATATGCATTTTTTTTATTCGAAAGATAACCTTGTGGCATTACATTTTATATTTGATTTCTGGCATATGACCGCCATGGCTGGCTCGGATGAAAACCCCTACCTTCCACCCTTCAAGCTGGTTAAGCAGTGGATCAAATATTAACGTAAAATTTACTTTTTCCCTTTTATTTCTAGTGATGATGATGTTTAAAATAAATAAATTTAATTGTAGGGAATATTTATAGAGTATATTTTTACTCTCGCAAGTGCCCGTCCTGGGATCTCTCTGCATTCTTCATTCTGGTCGATGACGCCAATGATCCTCCGATCCTTTACCACTTCCGCAGGGGACTGTTTTCTTGGCCTTCTTGCTCGTTGGTCGCGCTGCTTACATTGCTTATCCTCCGCAGACGTTTGGCTCTCTCGTATGAGGTTGGTTGCCAGACGTTTAAGGATGCGGACCGCCTTCTTCCTGCTCAGGTGGTGTCCTTTTGAACTCCTTGGCTCTGTTGTTTACCACAAGATCAGCCATGGCACGCCCCTTCTACGCTAGTGGGAGGTTTGGGCTGGCCATTGTGTGGTTTCGGGTCTAGTCGGCTGCATTGTTCGCCGGCTTTTGCAGGGGTTGCATGGCACGAGCTGCGGAGAAAGGAAATCCACCTGGGCAGAGATCCGCTGTACCCGGGATACGCTGAGTTTGAACAGGCGTTCACCACTGGCCTGAGCCCAGCTTTTGAGACTGAGCTATTTTTTGATTAGGGCTTCCAGCCATATTGACTCTCGGCATGAGTTACACCTCAAAAATGGTTGTGATTCCCGATTATAAAATGTATTAAAATATTTTAAACATTTCATATAGCTGAAGATATTGATTTTGAATAAAATCGACGTTTAAGTTATCATATAAGATTGACTCAGAACTTAATCTAAATTTCAAGTTTCATACATTATTTTTGATAAGTTCTCCATTTAGTGTAAGTCCAGTTATGGCGAATCGTGGTTTTTTGCGAATAGCCGACAATTTTACAATTTAGATGTGTTGGCTGCCATACCCCAATTTGTAGTTAAGGTATTAATCCCATGCCATTGCTTAGTTGTTTGATTTTAATGAAGCGTGCCTAATGTAAAAAATTTAGAAAGTGTATTTATTTAGTAGATCGTATATTAAATTTTTGTCACATAAGAACTTTTCAGAACTTATGTGTGTTAAAGTTACGATCGTCACTATATTGTTAACTCGTTAAGAGGTGTTTTTATTTGATAAGAAACAACGAAAAATAATCTAAATTTTTTACCTTTGGTAAAACTACACACAGAGACATAAAATTGGAAATATTATAAAAAATAAAATGATTTTTTGGAATTTGAAATTATTTTTATTTTGGTTGAACTTGAAATGAAGGAATTTTCATTGATCATTTCAACAACCACCACTATTAGTCCACTTAGTAGTGTACAGCTATTAACAAGTTGTTGAATAAACTCAGTTTAATTTTTACTTTCTAACCATTTTGCTCTCATATTGAGAGCATTGATATCAAAATGTATTTAGACTTTTTTAAGTATGAATGTTCTAAATTTAAAAACAACGTACTTAATTGTTTAACCACGTATAGTTGAAATCGTTTTAGTGTAAAACCGTTGTTCACAAACAAAAAAGGAAGTTAACTTCTGCAAGTCGAAGTTTGATTACCCTTGTAGTCTTAAGACAGAATCAATATTAGAAACATTATGTTAAATTAAAATTATTTTATTTACCGTGTTCATGTGTCCAGCAACAAGATTTAAACAGAAACTTTTGATTGCCAACATTTTTGTATAAGTTAACTGCCCAAATTAGTAATATGAATATATTGTTATTATGTTTTACGTTCATTTTCTTACGCTAAGGTTTGATTTGATTTACGAGTGTTTGCAAACTAAATTTAAACACTGCTATGGGATAAAACTGTGCACGACTCTGCTGAAGAAATAAAAGTCTTGTTCCTTTTTTCTTTACAAACTTATATTCTTAGATGAAGGCTTTCTGCACCTGCGGGTTCGCGTAGAGAAGATTTTAAAATTTCTAGTATTTCTGTTAGCGAAGACTTCACCCAAACTAACAACAGTTGGTCATACTACGAATGATCATACTAAAGAGTAACAAGAATTAAGTTACCTTCTTATATAACCTTCTTTATATAACCTTGCATTTTAAATTTAAGGATTGCTGCTAGCTTCAGTGATATTAAAAAATAAATAATTCAATATTTCTCTGACCTGTTACAGTCGGCCGATTTTTATTACAATTAATTCGAAAGTCTTAAAAATTTAACATATGATATTCTTAATATCACTGCCTATGGCAGTAAAGTCGTCCGATTTTGATAAAATTATGGATTAAATACGAAATTCAGAACTAATTAAACAATGTTATTTCCAAGCATAGGAGTTTATGTGTTTAAAACATCAAAAATATATATTTTTAAAAATTTTTTTGCTCTCTGGAAAAGTTAAGCCTTACGGATGCCGTTGCCCAAGTAAACTCTGCTCTGAAGCCACACAAAGCCAAAACAAGCCATACCCGCTTGCCTGAACCACGTTGCAGCGTACAATCGAGAGGATGAAGGCTAAGGTGCAATGCAAGGCAGCCCTCAAAATCCAGAGCCGAGTCCAGGACAAGGCGGAATAAGAAGAAAAGAAGAAAAAGTTAGCCTGCGCAGAACAGAGGATTGTGAAAGTAGGTAGAGGAAATGCTTGCCAACAAAAGGCAACAATAACACGAGAGTGCCGTCAAGGACACTCCGGTGAGCAAGCAGAACTGCAGGCCCAAGAAAGCAGGCCCTCCGCCACCAAAGTAGCAATGAAGCCCAAAAGGAAGGCCAAGGTCAGTGCTGCAGTCAACACCTGATCGTGGCACTTATTGACGAAAAGGGGAAAAAGGCGGAGACGCACGACTCGTTGAGTCTCTTTTTAAATGAGGCACCCACAGCCCCCATGTCCACATTCGGTGGCGCAGGGTGGTTAAGCAGTGTCAAAATCTTGAAGGGCAACGTCTGCCAATTCGAAACGTTGTGGGAGGGGAGCTAGTGGTGGCGAGCAGGGAATTGATCTCATCCATGCCTCAACGGCAAAATCCAGATGTCCCAACGGCGAATCGAAAGATTCTGCGCAAATGCCCCCTATCCAACGACGGTGGCCAAAGTTTGGTTCTGCAAATCAACAAGGAGGAGGAGGATCTGCTGTATCGAAGATTTTGGAAGATGGCTCTACTCCGACGAGAAGGGCGCATAAATCCTGCAGGCAGGAAAAGGACTTAGGCCTGGAAGCCATCGTGGATGGCGCCCAGGACCTTTCGTTAAACGATTCGGAGGACAAAGAGGACGGTAACCGTATTGAAATAGACAACGCGTCGAGGAGAGATGGACCCATGACACTGAGGGTTAGCTTAATCTCCACAAAAGTAAACTCGAGTCGGCATAGCTAGTGATTGCCTTGGAAAAGTTTGCCCTAATAGCACTTATGTAGTTGCACTCCCCAGGATGCACAGATGTCCCTGACGACAGCAAAACGAAAAATAGAATTACACCTGGGAAAATCATCTGGGCTGTAGACTTCTTCTCGGGCTATAAAGCGCCTGAACTAGGTGGACCATTTCCAGCCATGTTAAATCTGAACAAAAAAAAAACCTCACCCCATGGTTATATGAAATATACTTGGCATGTCTAAGTACGGGCTTTATCCCAATCCAATGAATGACCTCTGGGATACGGACACATTAGAAGTGGAGTATTAGTAAACATATCCGAAGCATTTTACAAAACGTCTGAATAAGAAACTTGCTTATCTGCAGGCGGGTACATTCAGAGTGGGGCACTGCTTCCCTAGTAATGGGGGCACACGGAGGCACACCACAAGGTCGGGTCCTCTTGCACCTTTTATGGAATTTGGTGATCGACGTCCTTATTAAAAGAATCGAGAGCAGAGCCCTAAAAATAACAACCTATGCGGACGACATAAGCGTATTTATTACTGGAGTCTGTATATCGACCCTCAGCTCCATAATGGGAACAACACTCAGGGAGGTATGTGAGTTGGCGGAAAAGATGGGACTCAGTATCAATGTGGAAACACGTTTCGTAGTTAATTTATTCAGAAAATCCCAGCTGCATTCTTAGGGAAATAAGTCCGCTTTACACAAAATTGTTTTTTTTTTTAATTTGCTCTCCAGTAAAATTATATTTAATAGCTGTGTACTCTATTCTCTTATGGCAAGAAAGATTATTTGCAATATTTATACAATCTTGGTTGTCTTTAAACGAATCTACGAACCACTTGTTTCCAGATTAATCTTTTTTATTAGTAATTTAAGCTTCTCTTGCACCTTCAAACAAGGCAATCTTTTCTGCTTCAGTAAATGAAGCAGTAACCGACTTTTGCTAATACTCCATAAAATAAAAAATTTTCAAAATTTAAAAAAGGAAGCCGAAATCTACATATCCTGTAAGAATATTGTTAAATTAGTTTTTTTCTTGAATCTTAGCTAGAGATTAAAAGTTCCCTTCAGATATCTATGCAGTTTTTGTATGCACACACTCACACACACACACACACACACACACAGGAGAGAGAGTTTTGTGAAAGCTCCGTCTATTTTCCAAAGTTTTCAGCAAAAACCCGAAGGAACAGCCGGCTATCCGGCCTGAAGCACCGGGACACATACCTTGACGTCAGCTGGTGGTCAGGAGGTCGTGGACGGCATCCAGGAACAACCCGGGAATTTATCCCATTGCGCGACCAGCTGATCGTAGTGTGCGAAAGGGGCTGCGGGTGCCATAGCAGCAAGCTTCGGACAGGGTGCAGGCCAAGCACATAAGTGCGTGCCGTAGCACGTAGGAACACCTTAGGCGGTATTTTCTCGCGGGAAATTATAAATATAAAACTTCTAAACCTTATAACTAAGATTTTTTCTCTTATATTAAATAATTGATCAGCAAAAACCCGAAGGAACAGCCGGCTATCCGGCCTGAAGCACCGGGACACATACCTTGACGTCAGCTGGTGGTCAGGAGGTCGTGGACGGCATCCAGGAACAACCCGGGAATTTATCCCCAACAGGTTTGACGGCCAGGCAGGGGCCGGTCGTAGGCGAGGGAGGGGAGGCATCTTTTTCTTTTTCCTCTTCCTTATCTCCACTCGTTGTTTGTTTGTTTAGTTGTTGCCAAATTTTCCACTCGCGCTTTTTGTTCGCAAACACTAAATCAGTGGTGTAAAGCGCTTGCGCGACCAGCTGATCGTAGTGTGCGAAAGGGGCTGCGGGTGCCATAGCAGCAAGCTTCGGACAGGGTGCAGGCCAAGCACATAAGTGCGTGCCGTAGCACGTAGGAACACCTTAGGCGGTATTTTCTCGCGGGAAATTATAAGTATAAAACTTCTAAACCTTATAACTAAGATTTTTTTCTCTTATATTAAATAATTGATCAAAGTCCGATCACTGCGGGCAAAGGCCCAAATTTTAGTGCAGTACCGGTGAATTCCCCAGGCGGGGATATGGTGGGTAGGGGACCGGGGGCACAACCCCCGAGAGCTAGCCTAGGAGTTGGACTGGTGGTGGGCGGTGGTACGCCGGCAAGCAAAGGACTGGCGGCGCCGGCTAATGCGGACGGATTCCACACGCCACTGTCCAGCTTACCCGACTGGGCCAACATGGGAGCTGACCCATTCAAAAAAAGCAATGTGATGGCGAGATCGCCAGAAAAAAGGGCGGAGAGCATCGGCAAGCAGCCTGCCCAACCCTCCCCCCCCCCCCCCCCCCCCCCAAAAAAAAACCCCTACAGGAGTGGAAAAAAGTAGATCCGAAGGCGAGGAAGCCCAAGGTACGTCCGCCACGAAATGACGCGATAGTTATCGCAACATCTACTGGGGGTCCTACGCGGACATCCTTAAAAAGGTAAAGGCAGATCCGCAGCTGGAAGACCTAGGTCAGGCTGTACAGGCCGTCAGGCGAACGGCAAAGGGGGAACTGCTAATCCTCCTAAACAAGGTCTCTGACCCAAAAACCGCAGAGCTTCAGAGCAAAATGAAAGCGGTCCTGGGCAGCAATGTTGACGTCAGAGCGCTGACTGAGACAACGCTGATCGAGGTGAAGGACATCGACGAGACCACGGACAAAACGGATGTGCGGTTAAGTCACAGTTTGATGTGGAACTGCCAGAATCTGCGGTGGTAGGACTACGGGCGGCGTACGGGGGCACCCAAACCGCCACACTAAGAGTTATGCCCGACATAGGGAGGCGTCTCGTGGAAAAGGGAAAACTCAGGTTGGGATGGACCTGGTGCAGAATCCGGTCCAAGATAACACCCAAAAGGTGTTTTAAGTGTATGGAATTCAACCATATAGCAGGAAACTGCAGATCCCAGGAGGACTGCTCTAAATGCTGCTACAACTGCGGCGCGAAGGAGCACCAAGCCAGAGGCTGCAAAGCAAAGGCATGGTATGCTCTGCAAGCGCAAAAAGGAGAAGGACTGTGACCACCCAACAATGAGTGGAAAGTGTCCGTACTTCAGGAGGGCTTTGCAAGGGCTAAGTGGCTGATGAAGATTCTTCAGATCAACCTAAACCACTGCGAGGTTGCCCAATCGTTGCTGGAGCAAAATGTCATAGAGCAAAACGTAGACATGGCTCTCATAAGCGAGCAATATAGAAATAAAAACTCCGGTGAATGGCTAGCAAATAGTAGCAAAAAATCGGCAATATGGAGCTGCGGAAACCCAAGGCGCCAGATTAGCAGGAAAAAAAGCAGAAATTGCTGGTATAGCTTTCTATAGCTGCTACCTGCCGCCAAGCCTTAGCCTCCCCCAGGCAATAAATGTGCTCGAAGAGATTGCAGAAGATGCCCGGGAAAATCGCCCTTCCGTAATTGCCGGGGACTTCAACGCCTGGGCTACGGAGTGGGGCTCCCCCCGAACAAATGCGAGGGGAAGGGCGCTACTGGAGAGCTTCGCCGCACTTGAGCTAGTACTGCTGAACTCTGGAACAAAACCGACCTTTTCTAGAGCCGGGACAAGTTCCATCATTGACCTTACATTTGTGAGTGCTGGACTGGCTTCGGGCTCCAGCTGGGAGGTTAGTGACGCCTATATGGGTAGTGATCATGCGGCAATAATTTGCACGATTAAGTCCACAAATGGCCCACCACGAGTTCCAAAGACCGTGGTAGGGTACAAAGTAGAAACGCTAGACGTGGAGATGGTGCAGATGTTGATGTCGAGGACCTCTCTACAAACGTATCAGCAGACTAAAGGGCAAACCGCATCGCAGATTACACCAAGGTAGCCTGTGATGCATCTATGCAGAGGAAGGGGAAACTCCCATCAAGGAAAAGACCGGCATACTGGTGGAACCAATCCATTGCGGAAGCCAGGAAAGAATGCCATAGAGCAAGACGCGCATACCAACGAGCAAGAGGAAGACTCGAATTTAGGGCACTTCAGATATATTACAGGGAAAAAAGACGAGCCCTGGAAAAACTAATAAAAGAAAGCAAACGCAGGTGTTTTAATAATATATGCGAAGAAATAGACTCCAACCCTTGGCGCTTCGCATATAAACTCGTCACAAAACGGCTTCGGGCATTTAGTAGACCGTCGCCGACATGCCCAGTCTTCCTAAAAAGGGTAGTAGAAACACTATTCCCTGAGCAAGAGGGTATGGCGCGTATAGCACAGATCGTAGACACGAGAAGTATCAAGCTCGCAAGTCCTGATGAAGTCCTTGAGGTTCTTAAGACAATAAAGGACGATAAGGCACCGGGACCTGATGGAATCCCGAATAAAGTATTAAAATACACTAAATGCACTAAGCAAACTTAATGTCCCAGTGTACATATAGCGAGTAATAGCGAGCTACTTCGAAGGTCGCCTGCTCCTGTACGAAACAGAATCAGGGCAATCTACTCACACGGTCACCGGGGGTGTCCCCCAAGGATCAGTCCTAGGACCTTTGTTGTGGAATGTCATGTACGACGAGATCCTTAGGATCACGATGCCCGAAGGGGCACGACTCATTGGTTTCGCGGATGACGTAGCCATAGTAGTTACGGCCAAGAAACTCCCAGACGCAAAAAGAATCTGCAATGAAGCTGGGAAACGAGCCAGCGCATGGCTCGACTCTAAGGGTCTCGCCTTGGCAGCTTATAAAACCGAAGCAGTCCTGATAAGTAGTAGGCAGAGAGTGGAAACGGCCACTATTAAAATTGGAGAAGCCACCATAAGATCTCGCCCAAGCTTAAAATACTTGGGGTCATGATCGACCACCGGCTTTCTTTCAAAGAGCATCTAGCGTACGCTAGTGGCAAGGCAGGCAGAACCGCGGCAGCAATTTCGCGAATTATGGCGAACACTCGTGGACCAAGGCAACCAGAACGTAGATTACTGGTTAGCGTTGTCACATCGACGCTGATGTACGCTGCTCCCATATGGGCCCGAGCCACAAAAAATGGGAGTTATCTGCAGGAGGGTGATTCCGTACAGAGACTGTGTGTCCTGAGGGTTTGCTGTGCGTTCCGCACGGTATCCCATGACGCGGCACTAGTTATTTCAGGAGTAATTCCGATGGACCTGCTAGCAGTGGAGTCAGTGGGTATCCGCGCAGGTAGCACAGGGGTCGAAACTGTCGAATCCCTACGAAAAAGGTGCAGACAACTCACCATTGCAAAGTGGCAGGAGAGGTGGGCTAATAGCAGCAAAGGACGATGGACGCATAAGCTTATCCCAGAACTGCAGAGATGGCTGGGAAGGAAGCATGGACATGTGGACTTTTACTTAACTGCTTAACTGCTGACAGGACATGGATGCTTTAAATACTACTTGAATAGGTTTAAGCATGAACGTTATCCGCACTGCCCACTCTGCGAGTCGGATAATGAAGACGCAGAGCACGTGTTTTTTGTCTGTCCGAGATTTGAAAATGAACGTCGAGATCTGAGCATAAGGGTTGGGAGGACGCCAGCCGTTTGTAACCTGGTGGAAATTATGCTTGAATCAGAAGTAAATTGGTCCGCTGTATGTAACATGGCCACAATAATTCTTAAAAAACTGCGCATCGCAGAAAGGCTTTGTACTTTCAAAGAACTTGTGCTTGGCTTAGTGTTGGGCAAATCGCATCTTAGAATCACCATTTTGTATGAATAAAACTATTAGGTGTATGACAGAATATGACTATATTAATATTTTTAGCAGGAAAACTTTATATCCATTTCACAGCATATCAATTATCCAAAAAACAAACTGTGAGGTTTCGTACCTTGCGGTTTTTGTGGTTTTTTTGACATTGTCATATCACGGGTTTTTGTTCTGTTATCCCGGCGAGTGCGCGCAGCTGGTTTGAGTGCTTTGACATTTTAAATATATGTATATTCTTTAAGTTGACCATTTCTTCTTTGAGTAACGGGTCGTAAGGAGAACTCCAAATATATATATGTAAAATATATTCATAAATATATTTCCCTAGCTTTTTTATAATTCATCCCTATGTTTCTGTCACTGGCGTTGTTTCAAAGTTTACTAGTACAGGCTTAACCACAATTCTAAAGATAATTATCCAGTATTTGAACGCTGTGGTAACTTTTTAGCTAGTGCAGTTTTTGGGACTTGAATCTCATTTATTCACATTCTTTGGAACGCTTTCCTTGCTATAAACCCATTTGACCCCAATGTTGCCTGTGAGAAAATCAAAATGCCCAACGGCTAACGGTAATAATTTCTTCTACCGTTGTAATAAACGTTCTCCTCATGCTCTTCGTCAAGAATTTTTTTTATTACCTTGGCTTTTAACACGTGCGTTCCCTTTTTTTGCTTAATCAAAGTGTTACCGTTCTCTCTCTCTCTCTGATCTTAGCAAAATCCCTAGCTCCTACTTATTTCTTAATTAAGTCGGGACAGCGTAGTTGGTACATAAACACGGAAGTTAGTAATTGCTATTATTACTATATAGTTATCAGCGTACATATTATATATTTATATCCTGCTAACAATATACTGCTTACAGCTCGGCCATCTTGACAATTAGATCGTCCTCGAACATGAGTTTCTAATTGTTAAAAATCTAATTCTAAAAAATTATAAGTTTTAGTTAATAATAATTTGTGTACAATATACGTATTAGATAATTATAAAAGCTAAGATATATGAGTACCACCAAGACCAAATTGGTTGAATGGCGCTACGAAGTACTACCCCATCCACCATATTCTCCAGATTTGGACCAGTGTGACTTCTTTTTGTTTCCAAACTTGAAAAAGTCACTCGCTGGACAGAAATTTGCATCAAATGAGGAGGTTGTCGCCGCCACAGAGTTCTTTTTTTGCACACCTCGAGAAAACGTATTTTGCAGTCGTGTTACAGAAGTTGGAGCATCACTTGGTCAAGTGTATCGTGCTTAAAGGAGATTATTGAGAAATAAATCGCCACTTTTCCAAAATGTATTTTTTTGTACCAATTGTGGTGTCAATTATAACAAAATCGCCTTCCGCAAATTTGATTTGATATATGATTGATATATTTTATGTATGATTTTTATGATTTTTCTGAAAATATTCTTTGATTCTTTTCTGACACTATCCTGTTTTATCAATCAAATCAAACAGTGGTATATCATTTCTATCATCTAAGTATTCTGTTAAGGCTGAACTCCAAATAACAATACTGAGGGTAATTCCGTTTAGTTGAGTGCATTGAATTATAAATGGCATATTCGGCCCTATCTAAAAGTTTTCTGCATCTTAGTGGTTAATTGGTTCTTGGCCAGCATCACTTTTACTGTCCTATTTACTCTCTTCACCCGACCATTCGTTTAAGATGACGCACTTGCTATTTAATGTGTTTGATATTATTTTCTATGAAAAATTAGGCAAACAATTCAATATTATTCTCACCTAATCTATTAACAATTCCATCGTTTAATATAAAGTTCTTCACATTTCCTAGTTCTATTTGTTCGTTCAATTTTACTTGGGTTTTCTGAAGCTGAATATTCATGTCGTTACTGTCAATTACTGAAATTATTTGAATTTTGTTGTCACTTCCCTGGATATTCACTGCAGGTTTATATTCAAATCTCTCATTTAAGGCTGAAAGGTATCTTCTTTATGTATCAACATATGACACATATTTCCTACTACAATGCTCAAGGGTATTTTTGTAATTGGCCAATTGTAATCTAACACTGTTCGAATAAAGGCGTCCTTTTCCTAGGCTCAAAACTACTGCATTAAAATCTGTTACTATGTTAAATGGAATTCCTTCTAAGTGTATTTTGAAATGTCGTAATGATTAAACTACAGCTAATGTTACCAATTTAAAGCTTTCTTATAATAATATAGGAAATTAAAGCAATTTGTCACGAAGAAATTCAAAAGTCTTTATACAATCCTCACTAAGTTTATACTTAACGCCTACTTTTGTGAGGTGTTGCAATGGCTTCGCTATTTAGGATAAATCTCTTAAAGTAATAAAATAACACTTTTGCATTCCGTGGCGATCTTTTGGTATCGGAAGATGTTTCATAGTTGATATGCGCTCGCAATTCAAACCTTTTCCATTTTTACTAAAAATTCAGTGGTTTTAACTTTTATTTACTTTTTTTAATTTCCAATCGGTACTCTGCTAAAATTTGTAATACTTCTCCTTCCGTCGTAAAATGTTCATTCACTGAACATCTATATAAACTACTACATTTCCTTCGCGAATCAAAGATTGCAGTATAAAGTTAATAAATCTCATGAATACTGAGGGAGGATTCATGAGTCTATTCTATAACTATAACTATCTATGAACCTGCGGAATTTCTGCTAGACTTTTTCTGTGCTATTTCTGTAAATCTCTCTGTCTCTCTCTCTCCTGCTTGCTTTATTTGTATTTTACTTATTTGTGCTTAAAGTTGTCAGTGTCGCACAAGCCACGCTCTGTTCATAGAATAATTTTTCTCTCTTGCTCCATTACGTTTGATTAATTTTCGCGATCTCGCGCTCTTTTTGTGTTGTTGTGGTTTTTGAATTTGATCCCAGTGCAAAATTTACTTTGCGGTATTTTTCATTTTTTCTTTCACATCATTTTCTTTAAAAAAAAAATTTTGTTTTCTTATTATGGTTCTTGTCTGTCCTAATAAAAATTGCACTCTTGCGTCTTTAACTAAAGACCCTTTTATGTTTTGCCGGCTCTTCGATTCGATGATGCACGTCAAATTTGCAAGGTTTACCGGAAGAGTTGAAGACTTTATTGATTTTAATTCTGGTCATATGAGGACATGTGGGTTCTGCAAGGAAATCGTAGATGGGATGAGCGGCTTTATGAAGCAAACAGCTTTTAAACAACTTAATGAGAGGTTCAGTACCGTCTGTGCCCAGTTTAATTATAAGAAATTATTAACCGAGTCGCCTAAGCTTAAAAAATTCAGCTTAACCGCCGTTAATACAATTAAGGAATACACCTCAATTCCGAACTTGGTAGCAGGAGTTTCTGTTGACACAGGGGTAAACGAACCAACTGTGCCTATGGATACAGCTAGATCGAGTGAAGTCTATGTTCCCGGAATAAAATCTTCTGTACTGGCAAAGTCAAAGAACTTGGTGCCGACCGTACCTACAGGTACAGAAGGCAACGTTCCTGGATATCAGCCTTGTGAGGTTCAGTCTGCTGCTGGGGGCGTAAAAAACTTTCAGTTGTTCCGCAAAAGAATTTCTATATTCACCCAGGATACCTGATCTAAAATTTCTACGTGAAAAATTCCCATCCGAAAATATTGCATTTGAACAATTTCGATTTTTATACTCTCGTAGGATATCGTCTTTTAAAATATTTGATCCGCCTGATGCTTTAAATTTTTCAGCTTTTGGCTTAATAACTTCTCATTCATATCCCAAAAGAATTTTTTTTTCTAAGTATGTGGTTTTGGTACAAGGTCTTATATTCCACCTGGCTCTGATCTAGTAATTTATGAGCATCATCTGTCTGCAATAAAATCTGTTCTATCCCTTCTTTCTAACAGATACCTTTTGATTATTTTAGGTGACTAATCTACCTGATATTTCTTCTACTGACTTATTTATCGCTATGCCATTATCCACCCATGATTTTGTGGATGGCCTTTTAGAATTGTCGTTACAGCAAGTAAACTTTTTACGAAATTCCTTAAATAGACAATTAGATCTTGTATTTGTTTCACACCCTTCTGAAGTCACGGTATGTAGAATTGACGCTTTTGTTGTACCTGAAGACCGAATTGACAATTGGAATTGACAATTGCCTTCCCTGCTCTGATAACCTTTCTCCTTTAGTTTCCCAAACTAAAATTGGATTTTTTCGTAAATGTGACTCTATTATAAACTTAACGATATGATTTCTCATTATAATTGGACACACTTGTACAATTGAATAGACATTGAAAGTGCCCCTGAACTATTCTATATAGTGTTAAACCCTTTTTTTAATGAATGCGTTCCTGATAGATTTCCTTCAAACCTAAGCAGGCCTCCTTGGTTCACCAATGCGCTTGTACAATTGAATAGACATTGAAAGTGCCCCTGAACTATTCTATATAGTGTTAAACCCTTTTTTTAATGAATGCGTTCCTGATAGATTTCCTTCAAACCTAAGCAGGCCTCCTTGGTTCACCAATGCGCTTCAAAGACTTAAAAACCTTAAATCAAACACTTATAAAAAGTATATAAAAGCGGGTAGGCCAGAAGATTTTCGAAATATGTGGTGGCTCGAACGGATTTTAATGTTCTAAACAGTCATTGCTATTCTATGTATCTAAACCGATGTAAATTTGAATTTTCAAATGATCCGAAATAGTTTTACAACTTTGTTAATGACAATCGTAAGACATTGGCATTGCCTTCATCGGTACGTCTAAGCTCAATGGAGGCATCGACGAATTTTGAAATTGTTGATTTATTTGCTGAGTTTCTCCAAACTATTTATAGACAGCTTGGTCAAATTCTAACTCCCGTTATCCCTAAATTGCGAAAATTGTATTTTTTCCCCTGTAATCACCGAAAGCGCTCTCTCAAAAGATTTAGCAACAACAACGCAAACTTATTCTCCCGGTCCAGACGGTCTTCCTGGATGTGTGCTTATGTTTTGTGCGACAACCATTTGTAAACCGATTTTTAAACATTCAAATTTGTCTATTCATTATCAGTTTTTCCTACTAAAGACTCTTTTATTATTCCACTTCATAAAAGGGGTGCAAAGGCGGATGCCTAGAATTAGAGAGGTATTTCCAAATTGTCGTAAACTCCTGGAGCATTTGAACGTATTATCACTTCTTATTTGTAACATTTATGTTCCTCGCTTATATCACCGTGTCAGCATGGTTTTGTTAAGCAAAGATCGGCCACCACCAACCTTCTTGAATTGACATCTATTGTAATAAATGGATAAAGCCCAGACTGACATTATAAATACAGATTTTAGTGAGGCCTTTGACACCGATAGCCACTCCCTTCTTTTATTTAAATTAGATCAGCTTGGTTATCCTGGCAATCTATTAACTTGAATTTCATGTTATTTGAATGGTAGGACTCAGAGGGTTATATTCCAGAATGCTGTTTTTCAAATTGATATAGGTGACATCTGGAGTTTTTCAGAGTAGTCATTTGGGCTCTTTGCTGTTTACTTTGCTTATTAACGATATTCCCTCTATCATAACACATTCTCGTGTACTAATGTATGCTGATTATGTTTAGCTTGTTTCATCAAGTATTGATATAGCGTCGGGATTTAACTTACTGTCATATATTGATTGTTTTTATAGATGGTGTGAGTAAAACCTTTTAAATTTGAACTGCCTTTAATGCAACTTTATGTCTTTCTATTTCCTATTTTGGAATATTGTTCGTCGGCTTGGACCCCATAATATCAAGTGCACATCGACTGTATGAGTCGGTTCGAATAAAAATTCTCTTACTTGCCCTTCGTACTTTGAACTGGGATTAAAACGTAAGGCTACCTTCCTACCAGAGTATATTACAATTGCTTAATTTACATACACTTGCAAATCATCAAACAATGCTTGGTACTATTTTTATACAAAATCTTAAAGGAGGTGACATTGATTTTGCAGAACTTTTAGACCGCCTAACTTACAGTGTTCCCAAAGTGAAGGTCGTTATCCGTACCCTTTTGACTCATTATCCCAGGTGTTGCTACACACTTAAGAAAGGTCACACAAGACAAGTTTAAAAATCAAAAAGAAACCCCAATAAAATAAATCTCACAAGTTAATGATACTCAGATGTGGAAAACATTTTGAATCCCATATCTTCGTTTCCGCCCCAAAACGTTTTACTGGTAAATTGTCAAAGATTATCTCCTTTCCACAAAAGGGTCATAACGATATCAGCCAGAGCCAAAAACCCGAACATAGGCTCTTGTCTATTACCTGACCCCAATAAAAGGAACACACGCACAAGTCCGAGGAGCACGCTCATTGAGAAGATCACTGACTACCTATCTGTGGCACGTTCCCGAACATCGCAAAAGTATATCTATAATTTAAGCTCGTTATAAAAAGTCAGAATTTTATTTTGTAGGATATAAATCATTTACTCAATTATTTTGGTATTCCGAACATGATTTGTTATGTTATTTGTTATTTTTAATTTTTTTCCCCCGATTATAAAATATTTTCATAATATTGAGTACCTCATTTTTGTAATCCGAAATTCGATGGCATACAAAGTATCAACTCCCTCGGTGGCTGCATCATTGTATTAAAAACTGATCTTTTCTTTCCCATCTTTAAGCAAAGTATGTGCGACCTCTTCTAACCTTCTCTTTTGTTCTACATTTTTTGCCTCCTTTATCGATCAATGGTGTCCTATTGGTTACACTAGTATCAACATATTTTTACCACTATATTTTTCAAAAGCAATACTTCTCATCTCTTCTAACCAATGAATAGTCGATGTAACCTGTTAGAACTACCTATCTTTTATTCGAATTTACAAAATCTCAATCGAACCTTCTCTTTTATTTTATGTTTCTCTATCTGCTTTATCAATTTGAGGGTGTCCTATTGGTTACACTTGTATCAAACATTTTTCAAAATCATTACTTCTCATCTCTTTTAACCTATGAATGGTCTATGTGCCCTGCTAGAATTACCTGTAATGTTTTAAAATTTACAGAATGTTAAATAGCAACTCTCATTTTCAATATTATCGGACACGCCCACTTCAAACTCTATAAGTGATCAAGGTCACTATTTAGTCTTCCAAAATTAGTATTGAACTGGTTTAGTCTGCTGCGTCAAGCACAACTAAAAATTATCTTAAAAAATAATAAAATTAAATCAAAAAATGAATAGCCAAAATCAGTTTTGTCAAACTTGTAAGTGGGGTGTGCAAAATAATATGTGGGTAAACTATGTCCGCTCGAAATCGCATAAACGAAATGCAAATCAAGCCCTCGACGGAAGAAAGAAGGAAGGATTCAGGGAAATATAATTGCATTTTATATATTCTTTTTCTATATTCTTTTTAAAGACGAATCTGAACAGATTAAAAAGAAAAAACTTTCAAAGCAAAATGTCGATCATAAATAAAGATTCTAATTCAGAATGTATCTTTCATGAACATACCTTAGAAATAACTTCAAAAACTCAGAAATTTTAGAAAATTTTAAGAAACTCACAAAGATGTGATATCTAATTTAATTGTATCAGCGATATTATTTCCAGCGATATGTTAATATTATAAATTTACACATCGCTGGAAATAATTAGTTTAAGTGATAAAATTAAATTAGATATCACAGGGTTGACATTCCCCCTTGAAATAAAATGTATAAAACATTTTCTAAAAAATAATACTCAAATGAGCTTGAACGTTTTCGGATACAACGAAGATACGAAGGACCACTTTTTCAATCGGAAGTGGAAAAACCTCTTCACATTAATAGGTTTCTCCTTTAAACAATTAAATAATTTTTTCATATTTCATTTCAAAGACTAATGACTGCTCAAAGAGGAAACTAGAAGAGAATCCATTTTTTCTGCAATGTGTGTTTAAAATTCTCCGGAACTGAGGAAGCTGCATTAAAACACAAGACGCGAGGAAGGTCTCAAAGATGCCGCAGCCTTAAAATAATTCTCGGGAATTTAGTGAAGTTCAGCAAAAGCTTCAAGTTCTATTCGAAACCCAAAAATACAATTATTTAATATTAATGAACATATTCCAATATCATACGCTTATTATATAAAGTGTATTTTTGATTCTAGACTAGATAAATTTGTTTTAGAAATAGGAATAAATTCAGAAACCAGTTTTGTAAATTCATTAATAGAAAATATAACAATATTGAGTAAGGAATTATTATATAAAATAGTTCCTCTTAGAATCATTTATTTGCCAACAAATATTTGATAATTCGTTGAATTGTTATTTTTGCCAGAAAGTTTTAGGGACTGATAGGGTTAGAGATTACTGTCATTTCATAAGTAGCTTTTTAGGGGTGCAGCTCATTCTACGACTAACCTTTATTGATTCAAGAATTAGGAAAGATTCCCGGTGAAGTTTCCGTAATACCAATTAATAAGGAAAAATATTTTTCTGGTTCGAAAAAAATAACAAGTTTTGGTCAAAATAGTTTTGAAATTCGTTTTCTCAATACATTTAGGTTCTTGACCTCAAGTTTGGATACTTTAGCATCTAATTTAATTGACGATCAAATGAACACTGTGAAGTCATTTTTCACTATTTATAAAGAATTTCAACTAATGCGTAAGAAGGGTATATTGCCCTATGAATATTTACATTCCGTTAATAGACTCGAAGAAACTTCCCTTCCACTAAGGGAAGCATTCGATAGTAATTTAACGGAAAGGGAATGCTCTCAAAAAGATTAAGATCATGCTCTTAAAGTTTTGGTCACAGTTCAACTCTAAAAGACTATTTAGAATTATATTTGAAAACTGATGTATTCCTTTTAACAGACTAATTATTATTTATTCACTTGACCTAGCTCAGTATTGTACCACAAATATTCAACTTGAATTGCTGATTGACATATATGTATAGATTTATTCAAAAAAGCATACGAGATGGTTTAGGTCAATGTTGTCATAGATAGACAAAAGCAAATAATAAATATTTATTAGATTATGATTCCTTGAAGGATTCTGCATGTGGATCCGAATAACTTGTATATTTGGGCGATGTCTCAATCTATAAAGACTTTAAGTGGGTGTCAACCGCAGACATAAAAAGATTTGATATTCATAATATTCCAATTGATAACAAATAAGGTTACTTTTTGGAAGTGGACTTAATATATCCGTACCTTTTACACGATCTTTATAATGATCTTCCATTCCTTCTTCATAATGATCACATACATTCCAGTCCGTCAAATTATCTGGAATACTTTACCTTCTTTTGAGGCCAGATAATTTGACGGACTGGTAAATTAGAAAAATTATGTAATACATTATTGGAATTTGCAACAATCTATACAGAATGGGTTAGGTTTGAAAAATATCCATAGAGGAGTTCGATTCTTACAAAAACCTTGGTTTAAAAATTATATTGATTTATAACTTTACGTGGACAAAATGCAAGAAAATATTTTTAAAAAGATTTTTTTTTAGTTAATTAATAACTCTGTTCACGGAAAAACAATGGAGGACCCCCAGCGCAGAGTTGATATAAAGCTTGTTAGTGCATAGGAAGCTTCGGATAGCAACAAGACTGGACGAAAAGCACATTGTGCAAATACATCAATTTTAAAATCCCATTTTCATAGTGCAACTAAAAAAATGATAATTTTTATGCAATTTAAATGAAAAGATTGTTTGTTCTTTTTAATAAGCCCATGTATTTAGGATTTGCAGTATTAGACTTATTGAAATGGAAAATGTATGATTTTCATTATAAATATATGAAGCCAAATTTTAAGGAAAAGTTACTTTTGAATTATATGGATACTGATTCATTTATCTAAACAATAAAAACTGAGGATTTCAATAATGGTATTCGTAATGATCTTGAATCAAAATTTAATACATCGTACAATTCAGACGAAAGGATTTCTCTATAACTTCAAACGAGTTAATAAAAAAAGGTTAGGTTTTTTTTAAGGATGAGATTAACGGTAAGCTCATGACTGAATTTGTAGGTCAATGTTTAAAGTCTTATTCTTATAGAATAGATCAAGTTGTATCTTCACACAATAATGTACACGAAATATTACAATTGAAGACTTTAAAAACTTTTTAATAACTGGAACCCCACTTTATGGCAATAGAACAATGTTTGGATCAAAAACACACAAAACTACAGTTAAAGGTTATAAATAAGTTCTTTGTGGGAAAGAGAACAAAAGAAAACGTTACTTAAACGAGTTAAGTAATGAATATCGTGGTTCGACATCAATAAAACATCAGAGACTAATTGAGAAAGATGTTTTAGAAAATGTGGAATGGTGAGATGATACATGACAATTATGTTTCCGATGAATAAAAAAACAAATTTAAAATAATAAACATACTTTTAACAAAACTCAAAATACTTTTTTTTGCCTCATCTTCAATATAACAGATTTATAAAATAGTTCTTTTCAATGTGGTTTTTTTGCAACTTGAGGTTATCTAATCCTCAAATCTAAACATTGTACAAAAAAATATAAAAGAAAAGAAATCAAATAAATCAGTTGTTATACTACAAAATGTCTATTTAATTTATCCAGCTAGTCTTTGAAAGCCCCAGCCACTTAACTAAAACTTTATTTCCTTTTTGCTTTACAACTTTTTCAACTAAGTATGTTAAGAAAAATCGTGGTTTTTGAGTACTTCTTTACAGAATCCGCCCTGAATCAGGCTACAATCTAAACCTTCAAGTAAGTATGTTTTAAGGTATGTATTGTTCACTTTTCTAATTTTAAAGATTTCAGTTGTATAGTTTGGTGTATACCCTTTTTAAAAACATGTTTATATTTACTAATACGAACGTGGTCTCCCTTCTGGAATTTATCTGACGTTTGTAATATTTGTGTTCCAATGCAAGAATTGACATTACTGTTCTATGCACTCTATTATTATATTTATTAATTAATTGCTTATACATACATATTCACTTATATTTTCCATTGAAATTAAATTCTCGCTGCACTAGTTCTTTAAGAGCTTGAGAAACATCATTAGCGCTCTTTGCCTTTAATGCCTCACCCCAACCAAATTTCGAAAATGTGTCTATAACAGTCAACAAGTAACTGTACCCATCATGGATCCCATTTCAACCAAATCTGCTTGCCACAGACCATTTATACCCCTTGTCATCACTCGCCTTCGTTGAAAGTTTTTTCGAGAGGTCCATGCAACTCATTTACAATTTCTCGCTCACATTTTTCTAATAGGCTGAAAAGCGACACCTTCTATCTCAATTGTGGTTTTTTCGGCAATGATATTGGGATTATTACATATTTAAAAATGTAATCCTCAATGCTTTTAATCTTTTCTAGAATTTTGGCAGAAATTTGGTCAGCGCTGTCTGCCCTCTTATTATACAATTCAATTTTATTTTCTGAGCTTAAAACTTTCGTGAGTCGACAATTAATATTTTGAGTTATAATTTTTCTTAAATCTTCTCCCAACTTTCCGATGTTCTCATCAGTATATTGTTTCGTGGCTAGATCATCGTTATCTAAAGGTTTTGTTCCATTCTTGATACGATTTTTTTTAGGAATTAGGTTACCGTCCTCATCGATGAATAATCCTTCAGTAGACTTAACACGTCTTTTCAAATTTTCTGATCTTTCCTTATCAACAGAAAAATGTCCAAACTTGTCGACAGACATGTTGTTTATTAGTGTAAAATATTTGTGCACTTGCTATTTATACCCAATAAAATAAATTCCTTTCCTCACGCAACTCCTCTAGTATGGAAAAAATTGCATTATTGTGACTAGTGTTACCCGCTGCTTTCGATGCCACCAAAATTTCCAATCGTTCAACCAACTCATTATCATCATTCCAGTATACATAGTTTGGATTTGACTTCTGAAGGGTCGTGTAACATTAGTTTCTAATATAATTTTTTTATACTTTTTTAAATCATGATCATCATTGTTTTCAGGTTTACTAAAAAAAATTAAAGAGTACAGACCAGGAGTCAGATCACAACTTATTACTCTAGAAAATGTTATTTTATTATCTTTAATTTTTAATTCTTTATTCCCCAATGTTATTGAATTGTTTGCAGTTTTTTTGGGCCAATAAGCTTTCTTCAACACATTTCCTCTGGGCAAATTTCTGATTTTAAAATCATAATTTTAACTAGTGTGTTTATCTTCTAGCTCTTCGTCCAGACTCATATCGACCTCTTCTGTATACAATGGTGAATGTGTCGCCCCTTCTTCTTCAAATTTTTTCGTCTCCTTTTTCTTTTTTTCTACATCTACATTCTCTATATTCGTCTGTGAAAAGAATTCGTTATAGAAATTACTTTCATCGAAGGGACATCGTGAATTTATATTTCGATTTTGTTCAAGGTCTTCCTCAGTAGTTGTAAAGTATAAATCACGTTTTACTTTTATACTGCCTTTTACAATAGACCTCTTTTGTTTTTTATTTTCCTTAATAAGTTCATGTAAGCGTTCGGTAATGGGTTTAAAGGTTTCCTCCAATTCTAAATTTGCTTGATTTTTGACTTGTTTGAGATCATCGAATTTTCGCTTCAATACGAATCTAGCTTTGGTTGGCTGGGAGAAAATATTTATCATAGTATATTTTACAAACTTCATAGAAAGAGAATATACATTTATCGAAATTCATGTTGTCACTCTTCAGTTTTACTGTTTAGGGAACGCCATTATCTGTAATATTTATATACCATTTGCCAATAAAACAGATTCGATTTGTTTTTTCATTATATATAATAAAAGTGAGTTTATTGTTTTATTCTTAGAATCACAAATTTTTTAAGATTATTAGTTTATTTCCAAATATAAATTGTCATTACTTGTATGAATATTAAACTTTTCATCAATCATCTTATTGATGATGTCATCCTGAAGAGAGGTGTACCTTTCCGGCATGTAGAGGATGTGTTTCTCTACCTCGAGAGCAATAGATTCTCCAACCTTTGTTGTTTTGCGCTTAGCCTTAAGGAGCAATCATCCTTGTCTTCGATATCAGCGTATTTTTATTAAATGTATTTCACTCTTTGAGTACAATATTCATCTGGTTTTCCTGGTTCATGATTGTGTTTGAGCTTTTTGGATGTGATTCGGTTGTTACCCGTTGTTACCGTGGTTGTTTAGTCTTTGTTTTGGACGGTAATTAACTGTACAGACATGTACTGCACCTGTACTGTACATATACTTTTTCTGTACTGCTTTGTTGGTAAGTACCTGTTACCAGTTGTTTTAGTTTATTGTTATGAATGGTCAAAGTTCTTGTTCACTAGACGATGTTCGATGTGAAGTAAAGACTGTGAATTGTGAAATTGTGAGTGCGGGTCCACCTTTTATACCATATAGAGCTCACACATACATGTACCTCTATATTGATTTTTAACCCCCAAAATTTAAACATACCCATTAAATAGACCGGTTATGACTCCACGTCTTCTAAGAAAAAAAAATAGAAAAGCGAGGCACAGGTGTCCTCAGTTGTACGCATCAAAGTCTTGAACTCTATCGTAACTGTATTGTATTCTATATCCCAAGTATAGGTGGCTGTAGATTTGCAAAGCTATCGAAATAATGTAGGCTATTTTTATTATATGCATCCCAGTGTGTAACACTAGATTGTCATTTATCTAGGTTTATTTTACCACACTCTCGACTTTTTGGCTTTTTTGGACGTAGATGTCTCATAAATACACCTCTTAAATGAGGTATACATTTCTAAGCAAAACGTATAATGTCAATATTTGATAGTAGTCTATTAGGTAGCATAGAAATTAGATTTTTCCATTCTTAATTCCTTTCCTCGTATTATAGGGCTTGAGAAAGACACCATAACCCTTTTTATAGGGTTTGAGATATAATCCATTTCCTACAGCAACACCTTGTGACGATTCTTCTCCTCCATATCTTCTTTAGCCATTCCATGCCATTGATCACCGCGTTCCAAAGGTTTCTTTAACTTTGTACCCATTCCACAAAAATTATACCCCGGAATATGGGCTTCAAACGGTAATGTATTAATTACCTTATCGACAAGACCCCCACCGTGCTTACAATACAAAATTAAATTAATAAAACCGATAAAAGGAATGGGATTTCATATATTCTCCCATAATGACGGGGACTAAACCCCAGTGAAGCCCAAAACAATTCCATTATGATATTGATGACGTTATAAACAAGACAACATAAGATCTTATTTTTGTATGGGTCGACATAAAAATATCGACTCTTTATTTATGTCAAACATATAGTCATATACCAAAACATTTGATTCGTGACAATGCCAACTTTATTTTTTAAACAACGTGATTTAAATATGAGGCATATATATCGGGATCATATTAACACTGATATGAATTATGAAACATTTGTAAAAATTTGTTGGGAGGATAAGCACGGATTCCTCTTGATAAGCAAGGATGATGAAATGGATAATGAAAGGTACAGAAAAGGATTTGACCAATCATGATTATGACTTAAGCAGTGATATCAATAAAAACTGGGTTAGATACCAACAATCCAACAGTTTTATCAATAGATTTCAATATGTCTAGATCACTTACATTATCTTTGAATGGAAATAGTTTCATTACTTTTTTCCACTTATTGAGTTGATTCGATTCCAAATATTGATGAAAAAATAATCTATTTCACATTGGTGACATAATAATACACTTTAAGTTGAAATAGCTTTGTTATTATTTCAGATATTATTCGCAAACACTTAAAGCATACTCTGCCTTGGGGCGTATTTGAACCTGGTACCTTCAGCATCAGAGACAGACACCTTAGCAGCTGGTCTATCGCACAACGTTATCCACAGGCGTTAAGTTCAAAAGCAATGAAAACCAAGTTAGTGCAAGCGAGACAACATGTTTGTAGTAAGCCAAGTCGAATTTCGAATCGGTCTGTTTTGCTTTCACTCACGTAATTAACGCCGCCATATTGATCTATCCTGCCTTTTTTGATGTCAAGAAATTTTCGAACAGAGAGAATTCGTGAAAATTACATTTTTTGGTATCAATTTGACATTATTTCATGGTAAAATTGATATTTGTCGAAAAAACACAAACTCACCATGTGCAAATATAAAACCTATCGATCAGATCAGATAGTGAAAATATAAAAATGAAAATGTAATGATTATTTATAATAAAAGACGTAGCCTTAGTCCTCAGCCAAGCATTACTGTTGTAAAGCTATAAAAAGAGGACCATCAGTAAAAAGAAGCTCACTCACATTGAAAAATAAATTTAAAATTCATATGTTAACCAGAAATTGGGGCATGGCAGCCTGTTTTGGCTGGAAGCTAAACGCAAAAAAACCACGATTTACCATAATTAAAGGAAATTGGAATTGTATTCGAAAAAGATCCAAGCTTGAATAATAGTTTTTAATATAACCACCATGTGATTTTACTGTGCTAAATACAAAATTTAGAAAGACTGCAATTTGGTTAAGCAATAAGCATCAAAAAATGTTTTGAAACGATGGAAAACACAGTTTTCCACAAGTACGAAAGTATCTAAGGACAATTAAACACGGAAAACTGATTATTTGTATGGGTGATTAAAAGAAACGATTTCTATATAAGTTTTTGGGAGTTGTTAGCTTGTCAATATCGAGGAAATGGGCTGTCCGTCCCTAAACAGGTTTAAAGAATAGCAGTTTCCATACATCAAACACATCTTAAGGACGGGGTTTGTGATCTAAACAATGGATACAATGTTTTAAAATTTTTTAAAAGTAGCACCAAATCACGAAAATAATTTTATTTACATAATTTATAGTTGAGGCTTGATGTGTAAAGAGCTATAAGAAAACAAGAATAATAAAACGAAAATTTTATGTGCAAATTGACCAATTCATTGAGCAAGTTAAAGGACAGATAAGTGGTCAGCACTTTCAATACCTTCTAAAAACAAAAACTATGTTCATGAATCACGGTGGACATGATCTGAAAACTACAAGCTATGGTGAACTTGTAAATTGTTCACCATAGCTTGTAGTTTTCAGATCATGTAATCCTCATTTAACATCGGAAACGTGCGCATGCGTCTTCTATGCAAATCGCCGGAATGGAGCCAGAAAATGAATTTCAATATATAAAAAATCATGTTAGCAATAGCAAATAATTAAATAAATGTATTATTATGCTCCAAAATAAACTTACGACTTTTTCTTTCGAGTTTAAATTACAGGTATACTTTTGCGTTGTACCCTTTTTACTCTCAATAAGCGTGCCCCTCGGACTTGAAGACTAGAAAACGTTACTCCCAAACATGATCGGTCATGTTTCTGTGAGATACTTTGGATACTTTGGCTGTGCAACCTTTATCAAGTGCATAGCAACGTTTATCGATTATCAATTTCTTTAGACCAACGCTTTGTGAACCCAAGAACATCCCTTGATTTACGAGTAATTACATTACAGGTTATGTGGAATGTGGAATTTAGTAATGGTCTATCTTTGGTTAACCATGTTGACAATTTTGCAAGTGAGAGTTAATAATGCGTTCAAATATTTAAGGACTTGCAGACAATTTTGAGATTAGTCTATAGTTCTGGACATCCACCTTCGCACCCTATTTTTCCAATGGTAGGAAAACAAACAAAAAATTTTAAAATGGTTTTACAATCGGTTTAAACACACCCAGGGATTTAATCTGACCCAGGAGATTAAATTTTTGATATAGTTTCCAAATCACTTAAGAGGGAACTTTTGGTATTTACAGGAGAACAAATTCAATTGGTGCCAGGGATGTATCATTAAAAAAGAGTTAAGGAGCCAATAAAATAGTTCTGTATCTCTATGTCTAACTGTAATAAAAAAAAGGGCTGTTAAGTTTATTAAAGTCACGTTTAGAAAAGCATATACTTTTAAGTAAAGAAGATAGGGTATCGACGGAAGAGAAATTGGTTATTCCAGTGTAAGATGACATCAGTCTTGTGCTACAAAAACTGCGTAAATTCTAATACAGTAATACAGTAACGTCGCATGTAGCGGCTAACGGAAATCTCGGCCTCAAAGTATGCTAGGTTTAACGTGATAAACCGCGCCTTGCCACCCAGTCCAAATCTTGGTAACCGTAGTTCAAACAGCTGATGAAGGGGAAAGCTGCCAACTCAGCTGCTTGGGTTTTCTTGAAAAAACCGACGCGTCGCCGCTTAAATTTTAGCACGTTCTTCTTTGAAAAACCTTCCAGTGATTAAGACGTGCTTAGCCAAGTCGCTAAGTCGTCCGTCGAATCGTGAGTGAAAGAGTAAGTCCCAAATCATTTTCAAACTAGATCGCTCTCATCGCTTGAGTCTCCCTTTTAATCATATCGGCAGCCACTCTTCGCAAAAATTTAAGGCAATTTTAAAATGTTTTGCTCGGCAGGACTTTTAAAACACTTTCAACCGCAATCAGGACGACCGCACATGAAAGAGCATCCACGCTTCAGCAAGGATCGCTGCGTTTTCTCGATATTATGTTCAACGGCCCGCGGCTCGAGAAACACACCGCGTCCAAAAGTCCAAAGGCGTCTGCCCCGGAGACCCTTGACAAAACATCACCTCGCACCTTAGTCGTCGCGCCGAGGAGAACCCCTGACATAAATCCCAGGAGACGTCTCGCGGATCCCCACCAGACAGAAGGGTCAAAATCGGCTGAACAGGAGTAGTCCGCCGCGGGCAGTGTCAGACGCCTCGCAAAACACATTTATCGGGAAGAGCTGGCGGCTGGCAATTAAAAAAAAAAAACTACCCAGAAGAGCTCCTGCAGCCCATTAGAAGTGTGTGAATAATCTTACCCTCGACGACGTCATGTCAGCCATTATATATGTATATGAAAATTAAAAATGTCCATCCATAATCAACATTAGTAACACCATGTAACACTATAAAAACTTTTTTTCACTTATCGAATTGAATGGGCAATATGAATGCGCTCTTATTGACTTTAATATGTATAATTCAATTCACATCGGTGACAATGTTATAACGATTCCTACATCACACATTTCATTTACAATAAACTAAAAGACTATAAACTTGAAAAAACTTTTAAAATCCAAAGTAATAATAATACACTTCAAGTTGATATAACTACAATACTTTTATAAGGAACGGTCGGTTGGACAACTGTTTGGCTTCCATCAAAAAGTACTAGAACCACATCCTACTAAAACCTATCGATCAGATTAGATTGTGAAAATATAAAAAATGTATAAAATTCGTTTGGAATGTAATATTATCAGCGGTTCATATGTTGATAATACATCGCATCATACGTTACATGAATTTAGAATTAATGTTTCACCTGGGTATAAAATGACAGTGACACCACATAACCTAATTTATTCACCAATCAACTGTGATGAAATAAGCACACTAACTATACGCATTGTTGACTAAAACGGTGATTTGGTGAATTTACGTGGTGAAAGCGTTTCGATTCGCATGCACATTCGGCTGATAGAATTATTATTTATAATAAAGTACGTAGCATACTCAGCCAAGTATTACTAATTGTAAAGCTATAGAAAGAAAGAAGCTCACTTACATTGAAAAATAAATTATTTTTAAAGTCGTTAGGATTGAAGTTTCGCGTATAATACAAAAACTGGAAAGAAAAACAATAAACGAAGTCTTAAATGTACGAGAAAATGTATATACTAATTCATCTTACAATCAAACATTTAAGCCAAACGATAAAATTCTAATTACTATCCAAAATCTAGACTTGTACGTGCTTCCTCACGAAAGTTACCTTAATTTTCAAGGAATTATTCGAACAGATTCACCGAATGAACCAACAACTAATATTACTAACATTTTTTTTTTTATTTATATGGCTTACTTTTAAACTAGAAAATTACGAATATTACCTGAAAATCTCCATGTAACTCCGAGTGATTATCCAAAAATTAAGATGTACGATATTATTAAAAGTGGTGTAACCTACCAATCGCATTCAGGAGTTGGAAGTTGGGATTCATATGTTAATCAGAAAGTGGGGCATGGATATGAAATTGTCGGCTAACCGAAAAACCATGATTTGCCATAATTAAATTTCCACTAAATGGGGAACTTATCACAAATAATTTATCAAACTGAAGGGGTCACTTGAATTATAACTCATATCCATATGATAATCTGAATGTCGATTTTAGTGAGAATCAGTACGCCCACCTTTATGAAATGCATACAAGATTTCAATCAAGTTACTATAATCAGGAACCACAATCATTTTTGACCCCAAATGAATTTAAGTTGAAGGCCCCCATTATTGTGGTTAGTCTTATATATCTAAACGAATAGGTGAAAACTTGTCCTATTGTTGTGAGAAGTTCAATAGAACTCAGGACACCAAGTTATTGTCTCCTTATACATGATCGCTTAGTTGAATATAACCCATTAAACGAACTAGTACAATGAGTTGTTTAAAGTTAAGAAAATGAAGAAAGAAACTGTTTCGGTTGAAGGCCCCTGTTATTGTGATCGTTTAACCTTTAGAAAGTGTTGAAAGAAACAGTTTCGATTGATGTTCAAGGTTTCTATGATAATAAGAATTATATTTTTTCTAAAGGAAATTGGAATTGCATTCGAAAAGATTTGGATCTTTTATAAATTAAATAATAGTTTTTTAATAGAACCACCATGTGATTTTACTATGCTAACTACAACATTTTGAAAGACTGCAATTTGGTAAAGATTAAGTCTCAAATCTTTTTAAACTAGATCGCTCTAATCGCTTGAGTCTTACTTTAATATCTGCAGCCACTCTTCGCAAAAATTTGAGGCAATTTACAACGTTTTGCTCGGCAACATTTTCATAACACTTACAACCGAAACCAGGACGACCGCACATGAAAGAGCAGCCAATCTTCAGCAAGGATTGCTGCGGTTTCTCGACAATATGTTCAACGGCCTGCGGCTCGTGCAGCACCCCACGTCCAAAAGTCGAAAGGCGTGTGCCCCGGAGACCCTTGTCAAAAAATCACCCCGCATCCCAGTCGGCACGCCGAGGAGCACCCCTGACAGAAATCCAAGATGACGCCTCGCGGAGCACCACCAGACAGAAGGGCCAAAATCGGCTGCCCCAGCAAATTTTTTTCTCCTTATCGAATTGAATGGCCAATATGAATGCGCTCTTATTGACTTCATTACGTATAACTCGATTCCAAATATTGATGAACAAAATAATCTATTTCACATCGGTGACAATGATATTACGATTCCCTCTGTATCATGCGAATTGAATGACATCACCGATTTCATTTACAAAAAACTAAAAGACTATAACTTTTAATAATAATATACTTCAAGTTGAAACTACTACCATACGAGAGCTAGTTTACTTTAGTTAGAAACGGTCAGTTGGACAACTGTTTGGCTTCCATCAAAAAGTACTAGAACCACATCCTACTAAAACCTATCGATCAGATCAGAATGTGAAAATATAAAAAATTTATATAATACGTTTGGAATGTAATATAATTAACGGTTCATATGTTGATAATACACCGAATCATACGTTACATCAGTTTGGCATTATTGTTCCACCTGGGTATAAAATGACAATGACACCACATAACCTTATTTATTTACCAATCAACTGTGATGAAATAAGCACACAATCTATACGCATTGTTGACCAAAACGGTGATTTGGTGAAATTACGTGGTAAAAACGTTTCGATTCGCATGCAAGTTATATGACACATAATTTAGGGTCTCTTACCCAATTTATAAACAACTTTGAGCCGAGAGCCAATTTCCAAATAACTCTGACAGACCCGAGATAAACCAGTGGTCAGCTATTTCTTTCAACCAGGCCTCCGAATCATTCCCACCCAGATCAATTTCACGCAGCCCAAATCAAACGGATGCTGTAAACATCCAGTCCGCTAACGTAAACAAAAGATCCCCAACGCGAGCCCCAAGTCCGTTAGCGTAAACAAAAAGATCCCCAAAGCGGTCCCTAAAACTCCGCTAATGTAAACACCAATTTCCGGCGAAGATTGGACTTCAAATTTAATTGGCAAATTGCATCATTCTATTTTCCGACTCTCTTGAGCCATTCTCTTTATCAATTTTTGGGGATAAAATCTCTTAAGCCGAGGTTTGATTATTGATCATTGAATTAGAGATCGGCAATCCGTTTTTGAGATCCGAATCGTGCAGTAGTACCAATCGAGAAAAAGTAAACGAGAATTAACTAAGTTCGACCTATTAAAAAATTGTAGTAGTGATTAAGTGATTAATAAATAAGAATAAATTTTTTTAATTAAATCACTAGTGAGAAACTTAATTGGCGCCCAACGTGGGGCCGTGCGATTAAAAAATTCTAAAAAAAACAAGCTTTAAAATAAAAACAAAAAAGTTTTAAAGTGAAAAAAGGAATTTAGCGCGGCCAAAAAACCCGATACAACCGACGAATAAATAAAAAGTTTGTGTTGATCAAATAACTAAGGTGGAAATTAATTAATGAAATAATACCCTTTAAATCTCAAACTAAAAAAAAAAGTGATCGTAACATAAATTCACTGCTCGGACAATATAAAAAGCAAAAAGCAACAACAAAATTTTCATCAAAAAAATAAAATAAATAAAGGACGACCCCAAAAGGAAAAATAACAACGAGAAGAGAAAAAAATAAGGACGCTTCGTGAGCGATACTATTTTTATCATACAATTTTGTATTATTATTATTTTAAAAAAATTTGTAAGAAAGGAAATATAAGTATACAAAGTGGAAGAGTTAATTTCAAATTTTGAAAGAGTTCTCAAAATGCCAGAACCTTCAACAAGCCAGACTGGAACAAATAAAAGACTCCACATGAATCCACAAGAAAATACAAGCCATCAGGCAATAACAAACAACACAATGTTAAATGTAGGAGATTTAATTAAGCAAATTGTAAATCTTGAAATAAATCCATTAAAGAAGGAGATCGTTAACTTAAGATCGCAGCTTTCTCACAAAATTAAAAAGGGTGTGGATTATCATACAGAAATTGTAGATCCGAATATAAAATGCGACACATCTTATGAGATCATCAAATCTGTTAGGGAATATAAAGGTGAAGGAGATAAATATGTAAGCTGGAGAGAATCGGCTGAAGTAGCCATGGGGCAATAAGCCAGAGGGAGTGAAAGATTTTATTCTGCCTTATCTATATTACGAAACAAAATAACAGGAATGGCAATCGACGCCTTAACCCATAACGGTACTGTATTAAATTTTGATGCCATAATGGCGAGACTTGACTTCGTCTTTAGCGACAAACGACCAATTCACATTATTGAACAGGAATTAAGTGTATTGAGTCAGGGAAAATTATCCATAATGGATTATTATGGTACAGTTAATAGAAAATTAACTCTGCTAATTAATAAAACTATTATGACCTACGGTAGAAACAAACCTATAACAGCGGAAATGAATGAGAAACATAGGAAGACAGCTCTTAGAGTTTTCATTACCGGCCTCAACGGCCAAATTTCAGATATTATTTTCTCAATGAATCCACCTGACCTACCAAATGCAATGGTCATAGTTCAGGAACTGGAAAGCAACAACATGAGGGCTCATTTCGCAAATAGCTTCTCTACTACTCAGAGAAAACATAGCGAGCCAAACTCAAGTGGAAATGGACAAACACATTTCAACCACAAGACAAGACAGCAAAACAATAGTTATAGTAACCAGCGAAACAATAATAATTTAAGGTTTAATCATGACAACTACCAGAACAAAAATACTTACAGTTATTATAATCAGAATAAAAATAATTCTTGGAACCAGGGTAGATTTAATAATAACCAACTAAAACAGTGGAGCACCTATAGGCAGCCACAAAATAACCCAGAACCAATGGAGATAGACGAGTCTATCCAGGTTCAGAATAAGGCTAACAACGGCTATAATCAAGGCTATAATAAATATCAAAATAATAATTATAGTCAGAACAAGTGGGATCAAACAAAAAAATTTGAGACCCAGAACACTCAGCAAGGCCAAGCCCAAAATAAAAGGGTACCAACTGGAACTGTTAACCAACCGGCTAACAAGACGATGAGATTAAATAACATTGAGGAGAACCATTTTTTAGACAAAAGTCAGGAGTAGTCTTACCCTACTTAATAAAAAATGATCCAAAAATAAATAATAAATTAAAAATATTAATTGACACTGGGGCACCCTCGTGTTATATAAGAGCAGGAATTTATAAAAATAGGAACGAGCTTCCAATTCACAAAAGAATATCTACAGTGATTTTTTGATACGCGATATACTTTTTCTGAAATAGATGGGCTAGACTCAGATTTACTGGACGGCTATAAACTATTAAAAAATAGGAGCGGTAATTGTTACAGCTAAGGGAGTAATTAAATATAATGGAATAGAAGAAAAATTAAATTATGATAACGGAAACATATTAAACCAACATTCTTTAACAGAAGAAAACACCATTCTTCCATTAAAAGAATTTATATTAAAAAAATACTTTGATGAAAAAGCTCAAATCAGTTCCGAATCTGAAATGGGTAATCAAAGCGAATCTAGTTTGGGATCCTGAACACGCCGTCGTTGAAAAATCCGACAAAAATAAAAATTTGGAACTCAAAAATTCCGAACACGCCGTCGTTGAAATATCCGACAAAAATAAGTGTTTGGGAATTAACAATCCTGAACGCGCTGTCGTTGAGAAATCCGACAAAAATAAAAGTTTGGAAAATAAAAATTCTGAACACGCCGTCGTTGAACTACCCGACAATAAAAAAATAAACAACATAAAAATATTATCTGCAGATCAAAGAAAAGATCTGGAGAACGAAATATTAAATATTATCAATGAAGAGCATTCAAAAATAAATATGCAGATCCCATTTAGGACAGATATCCGCGGTGAAATAAACACCGTAAATGATAGGGCCATTTACAGCAAACAATACCCTTATGCTCAATCAGCTTCAGATTTTGTGAATTTTGAAATAAATCGAATGTTAAATGAAGAAATTATAAGGCCAAGTGGAAGTCCTTATAATTCACCAGTACTAGTAGTACCGAAAAGGGGTTTCAATGAAGACGGAACTCCAAAACTCAGACTCGTAATTGATTATAAAAAACTTAATGAAAATACAATACCAGATAGATATCCAATGCAGGACCCTTCAGTGATTTTATCAAATCTTGGGAAAGCCAAATACTTTTCAACAATTGACTTGGAATCTGGATTTCATCAGATTCTCATGAATGAACCAGAAATTCAGAAAACCTCATTTTCAATAAACAACGGGAAATTCCTAAGAATGCCTTTCGGGTTGACCAACGCTCCAAGAATATTCCAACGAGCGATAGATGATATTTTAAGAAAACAATGGGTAAACCATGTCAAGTTTATATGGATGACATAATTATATTTTCAAAAACAATTGAACAACATTACAAAGATTTAATTTTCATTATTAAAATTTTGCTGAACGCAAACAAACGCAATTTCAACTGAAAAATCAAAGTTCTTTAAATTAGAGACCAATTTTCTCGGTTACGTTGTTTCCCTCAATGTGATAAAAACCGATCCCGAAAAAATTTCTACTATCGTAAAATATCCGATAACTAAAAATATTCGAGAGCTTAGAAGCTTCCTAGGCCTTACAGGATATTACGGAAAATTTGTGCAAAATTACGCAAAGATAGCTAAACCTCTAACAAAATATTTAGAAGGCCAAAACGGCAAAGTATCAAAAAAGGCATCACGTAAAACTTTAATACACTTTGATGATTCAGCTGTAAGAGCTTTTAACGAGCTCAAAGAAAATTTAATTGCACAAGTAGAACTAGTACAACCAGACTATTAAAAAAAATTTACTCTAACAACGGACGCATCTGACTTAGCAATTGGTGCTGTTCTTTCTCAGGAAGGAAAACCAATTAAATTTATTTCAAAAACTCTGCCAAAAACCGAACAATTATACGCAACCAATAAAAAGGAATTTTTAGCCATTGTATTGGCTTTTAAAAATCTTCGAAATTACTTATATGGGGTTAACAACATCGTGATCTATACCGATCATCAACCTCTTTCATTTTCCATTTCTCAAAAAAATCCAAATATTGAGATGAAAAGGTGGTATTCCTTTATTGAAAGCTATTCACCCAAAATTATTTACAAGCCAGGAGCAACAAATGTTGTTGCGGACGCTTTATCTAGGATTCAAATAAATAATTTAACTGAAAGTAATGAATAGGTCTCAGATCAAAATACTCAGCATTCTGCAGAAAGTAGTTTTGAGAATGTAATACAAGAAACCCGAAAACCCTTAAACCAGTTTTAGCAACTATTGCTAATAGCAACGGGGAGGTATACAGTACATGAGTCGATTAATGTATTCGGAAATAATAGACATATAATAGAGTATGACACTCCAGAAAATTTAGTATCAATCTTAAGGGAATATATTCCACCCAATATAACAATAGGAGTTCACTGTACTGTAGAAGATTTTTACAGAATTCAAAAACCACTTAAGGACAATTTTATAAATACATTTTTATACACAAGGACATTTGTCCAGGATGTCGAGAACGCTGAAGCCAGATCTCTTATTTTCACAGAAACTCATTGTAGAGCTCATAGAGGACTTGATGAAAATTATAAACAAAAAACTAGACTATTATTGGCCAAATTTATACAAAAAGCTTAAGGAGTTTATAAAGAATTGCACTATCTGTAATCAAAACAAATACAACAGGCACCCAGTAAAGATTCCTATCGGTCAAGCACCAATCCCAGAAAGAGAAGGTGAGAATTTGCATCTTGACATATTTTACGCCCAAAATCTTATATTCATTACTTGTATAGATTCGTATTCAAAATACTTAGTGGTAAAAGAAATCCCTAATAAACTGAATATAGAAAATAAAGTTTCAGAAATTTTACAACAATTTCCATTAGCCAAATCTTTGATGATAGTTAACGAACCAAGTTTTTCTTCATCCCAATTTAAATCTTTTGCACAAAGAAATGGGATATCTTTATTCTTTGCAGATCCTCGACATAGTACGTCTAACGGACAAATAGAAAAGGCACACTCTACCTTAACAGAAATTGCTCGCTGCATTAAAGATGAGCTTAATTTAATTGATTATTCCGAAATTATAATTAGAGCAGCACAAAAATATAATTTAACAATTCATTCAATAACCAATCATCGACCTTTTGATATATTATTTAATAAAATCAAACACGATGATATTCCTAAATTATTACAGCAAGCCCAAGAAAAAATGTTACATTTTTAAAATAAAGATAGACAAATAAAAATAAGAATTACCACGTAGGAGAGGTAATTTACGAAAAGAAACATGGGGAAAGGAACAAGCTTATTCTAGATATAAGAAACAAGTAGTTAAGGAAAACCTCCAAAATAAAGTTATTATAAATAACAGAAACCGTACGATTCATAAAGATAATATTAAATAACTTGTTTCAAATTACATATAATGATTTCAAAAATGTACTTATTATTGCTGGTAGCAACAACCAAATCCGAAATTATGGATTACACGAACCATGATTTCGTTCTTTACAAGGATACCAAAGATGTTCTTCTTTATGAATCACACGCAGATTTATTTCATATAACTAATATAAGGTTTTATAGAGAAATAATTAATCTTGAAACAGAATTTCTAAAGGGTCACGACAACAAGAATTTTCTTTGGGAAATATCCCACGATTTAGAAATTATCAAAATACTTATCTCTTAAGCTATACCCAGTAGATCAAAAAGAGGCATTAATGAAATAGGCACCATTTGGAAATGGATAGCGGGAACACCAGATCATGATGATTTCATAACAGTCCAAAATAAAATCGATGATTTAATACAAAATAATAACGATCAATTCGTTATTAATTCTAAAATATTTAAAGAGATAAAATCTTTGTCTGAACAATTCAAAACAGCCTTTAAAAATCAAGAAATTCCACTTAGAAAATATCGTCTGCGTTTGCTTACTTACGATCTTATGAATTTAATGGGCACAATTACACTTGCCAAAATTGATGTATTTAATACTAAAATTCTAAACAATCATGATATACTAGAAATTTATAAGCACGAAGATAGACCTGTAGTTATAACAGACCTTTTGGATATATCTGAATTTAAAATCGCTTTGCATCAAGACCTTATTATAATTTACATAAAATACCCTATTATTACCGATCGTTGTGACGTTTACAATTCAAGATCCATTTTACATAATGATGGAAAATTATTAATTGATAATTACGTCGCAAAATGTAGAAATAAGTACCATGTAATGTCTAATTTTAAGACAGAAATATTTAATAATTATTGCACACTTAACCCAGAAGGCTCTTGTTTCACTAGATTACTAAATGGAGAAAAATCCTTTTGTACCAAAATCCGAGAAAAAAATAAAAATGTAGATGTAATCCAAGATGGATCCATTTTTGTAAATGGAAAAAATACAGTTAATGACACTCATTTAAATGGGTCATTTTTAATAACCTTTAATGGAACCACTAAAATTAATAATATTTCCTGCACCAATGTAGACAATAAGATATTGGAATACATCACAGCTCGAAAATATACAGATTTTTTAGTATCCGAATATACTATATCTAATGATTCAGAACTCACATTCGATAATATTAACATACTAAATTCATTTATTCAAATTAAACAAATTCAAATACCAGTTACGTTAATATTAATCATATTCACATTTATATATTTAACTATTATGATTGTAATCACATTCAGAAAATTTGTAATATTCAAACCATGGCAAATTCATATAGAAATTGAACCAGAAAATAATATTTCCGTTAATGAAATAAATCGAATTAACCCAACAATTAGATTCAATATACCCATCAGTTCCAATGAATCGGGACGATTCAATTTAGAATGGGGGAGTTATATGACACATTATTTAGGGGCTCTCACCCAATTTATAAACAACTTTGAGCCGAGAGCCAATTTCCAAATAACTCTGACAGACCCGAGATAAACCAGTGGTCAGCTATTTCTTTCAACCAGGCCTCCGAATCATTCCCACCCAGATCAATTTCACGCAGCCCAAATCAAACGGATGCTGTAAACATCCAGTTCGCTAACGTAAACAAAAGATCCCCAAGGCGAGCCCCAAGTCCGTTAGCGTAAACAAAAAGATCCCCAATCGGTCCCTAAAACTCCGCTAATGTAAACACCAATTTCCGGTCAAGATTGGACTTCAAATTTAATTGGCAATTGCATCATCCTATTTTACGACTCTCTTGAGCCATTCTCTTTATCAATTTTTGGGAATAAAATCTCTTAAGCCGAGGTTTGATTATTGATCATTGAATTGGAGATCGGCAATCCGTTTTTGGAGATCCGAATCGAGCAGTAGTACCAATCGAGAAAAAGTAAACGAGCAGTGAATTAACTAAGTTCGACCTATTAAAAAATTTTAGTAGTGATTAAGTGATTAATAAATAAAAATAAATTTTTTTAATTAAATCACTATGGAGAAACTTAATTTGCACATTTGGCTGATAGAATGATACTCACATACTCAGCCAAGCATTACAAATTGGAAAGCTATAGAAAGAGGACCACTACTAATTGAAAAATAAATTATTTTTAAAGTCGTTGAATTGAAGTTTCGAGTATAAAATAAAAACTGGAAAGGAAAGGAATAAACAAAGTTTTAAATGTACGAGAAAAGGTTTATTCAGATGAGAGTATTTCAAAGAAAGAATTCTATACTTATTCATCTTACAATCAAACATTTAAAACAAACGATAAAATTCGAATTACTATCCAAAAGAAAAACTTGTACGTGCTTCAAGGAATTATTCGAAAAGATTAACCGAATGGAACAACAACTGATAATGCTGACACTTTTTTTTTTTAATTATATGGCTTACTTTTAAACTATAACATGACGAATATTACATGAAGATCTCCATGTAACTCCGAGGAATATACAAAAATGAAGATGTCATATGTTAACCAGAAATTGGGGCATGGCAGCCTGTGTTGTCTGGAACATTAAATTGTCGGCTAACCATGATTTGCCATAATTAAATTTCCACTAAATGGAGAACTTATCGCAAATAAATTATCAAACTGAAGAGGTCACTTGAATTCTAACTCATATCCATATGATAATCTGAATGTCGATTTTAGTGAGAATCAGTACGCCCACCTTTATGAAACGCATACAATATTTCAATCAAGTTACTATAATCAAGAACCACAATCATTTTTGACACCAAAGGAATTTAAGTTGCAGGCAGTTTCTCTTATTCGTTTATGTCTTATCTTCATACAACTCTTGCCATGAGATCCGGATTGCCACAAACTTAAATTCTAACAATTTTAATTATTCATATTTTTCTTCCATATAGCGATCATGTTCTTCATTAGTTTTCAAAAACCATGTCATCAACTAGCGCATAGTCATCCTTACGATAAACTGGCCTGTCAATAGGTGTGTTCATTTAGCCCTCAGCTTACATCTGGGCAAACCGGCCATCACAAAAGCTCGCAGTTTGTTTCATAAGCCGGCAAAGTGACAATTCACCGATCATTTTAAAAATATCATTCTTTTTCAAAATCACAGCCCTCACCGGCTTGATCTGTGGTATCTCCATCATCACCTTCATCATTAAGCTCCATGGCTTCTTCATCATCACGCTCATCATTCAATTCCGTGGCAATCCCCTTCTCTGGCATACGTCTCAAAAATTCGTGAGAATATTTATATATTCTATTATTTTAACGCCCTAAGTCTATACCGATCTCCTTCTAATATTTCGGTCACTAAGAATGGTCCTCTAAACTTAGGGTCTAGTTTTGTCTGATGACGCTCTTCGTTTTTAAGCAATACTAGTCACCGACCTTGTGTCTTATAGTAGTAGCCTTAAATTTATCAAATCTAGCTTTATCATAACAGGCATTCTTTTCCATGTTTTGCTTTGCCATTTCTCTAACTTGGTCAATATCAATAACATTTTCATTTTCGAAAATAGGTACGAGACCAAATAGCCTTGCTTCCTTGCCAATAAGAATTTCTAAAGGGCTAACCTTAGTCACTCTATTGGGAGTACAATTAAGAGCCAGTTGAATCTCGCAAAGAGCATCCTGCCATGACCCCTGACCTGTCTCAACCGCCGTTAGCATAGATTTTAGAGTACTCATAACTCGCTCTACTTGGCCATTGGCCCGACTAGCGCGTGTGGCGATCAAATGTAAATCTATTTTTTGAACAGAGCAGAAATCACGGAATGCTGTACTAGAAAAATACCGTCCCTGATCTGCAATCAGACGATAAGAGCAAACAATGATATTCGGGACTTTAAAGCCTTAATACAACTTTCTGTATCCAGCCTCACTGTACGGGACAAAGAGACAAACTTTGTGAACGCGTCTATTGACACGATTATATACTCCTACTATCAATCAGACGAGAAGGGACACAAAACAATGATATTAGGGACTATAAATCCTTAAAACAACTTTCTGCATCCAGCCTCACTGTATGGGACAAAGAGACAAACTTCGTGAACGCGTCTATTGATACGATTATACACTCCTTCTGATCATTTTTACCACTAAGCTTCCCTGTAAGTTCCATGAGGACTGTATGCCACGGGATACCAATTTTCGGTATAGGATGCAATTCGGCTTGTACCCTGCCAGATGGAGATATTGACAGTCTGCATGTAATACAGTTGTCGACAAATTTGCGAACGTACTTGGACATCCTTTCGAACCAATAATACTTATTCATTTTCTCAAGGGTTTTCTCCCACCCAAGGTGCATAATGGACTCGTGCACATTATTAATGGCAGACCACCTAAACGGCTTTGGGATAATAGGGAAGCAACGAGTTTTCCCATTCCTTTGAATTTTCCTATATAGTGTTCCTGCCCTTTGTTCATACGTTTTGGCCAAATCCTCAGCAAGATCATCGCTACGCAATTTAGAAACAATAGAGGACGTTTCCTCGTCGCGTTGCTGCTCAGCTAACAAGCAATTGTCAATGATCTCTGTAATTTTCCATTGTACCTTTTGACTTGACGCGATCTTTTAATATAGGATTTCGGAACAGAAAATCTACGCGAGCCATTCTTTCACCTGGCCTATACTGAATATCAAACTCAAAAGATTGCATGTATGACCACCACCTATGAACTCTCGGGGTTAGTTCTGCTTTTGTGCGAGAGGCTTTGAACGAATTGCAGTCAGTAAACACGACGAAATGTCGACCCTGTAGGAAATGGCGAAAATGCTTAATAGCATTGTAAACTGCAAGTGTTTCCAGTTCGTATGAATGATAGCGCGATTCAGCTGGCGAGGTCCGTTTACTAAAGTATTCGATAACTCTAGGCTTGTGTTCGATTTTATGCAACAAAATTGCGCCATAGCCATCAGCACTCGCATCTGTATGAAGTTCAATAGGGAATAGGGGATCGAATATAGTCAGAACGGGTTCACTAGTCAGGATACGAATCACTTCCTGTCGTATCTGCTCATGCTCTAATTTCCATAAAAATGTTATACTTTTTGAAGTAAGAACATAGAGGGGTTTTAGCAACTGTGAAAACTTATAGTACAGACCAGTCCAAAAAATTGTCTCAGTTGAGTGACGGATTGCGGGGGCGGTAAGTCTACTAGAGGTCGTATTTTCCCAGGATTCGGTCGAATCTCACCTGCTCTAACTTCAAAACCTAAGTATTCGACACAAGTTTTTAGAAAGGAACATTTCTTTATGTTGAAAGAAAATCCTGCTTCGGCTAGTGTTTGCAGGGTGATTTGTAATCTCTCAAAAGCTTCTTCATTTGTACGTGCGACTATCGTTACATCGTCCAAATAAACAATGGCATATTTATAAGCTAGATCATCTAAGGCACGATTAATAGCCCTTTGGAATACCGAAGGCGCATTTTTAAGCCCGAAAGGCATAGCCAAGTACTCGTACTGTCCTTCTGGAGTTACACAAGCCGTCCGTTCGATAGAGTTTGCATGTATTGGGATCTGATTAAAACCACTGGCCATATCAATGCACGTGAAAAACCTAGCCCCACTCAACCTAGCTATCTGGTCCAATATAAGTGGCAACGGAAACTTGTCGGAAACAGTATTGGCATTAAGCTCCCGTTAGTCAACACAGAGACGATCTAAACCATTTTTCTTTCGGACAAGTAACATCGGACTCGCAAAAGGAGAGGAACTTGGTCTTATAATGTTCGCATCCAACAGCTTTTGAATAGAATGTCTAACCTTTTCTTTTTCCTCTACACTCAAACGATAAGGGCGCCTCTGAACCGTCTTATTTTGATCAATCAAGCGAATTTCTAGCTGTCCCGTAATCACGCGGCTCTGTAAAATACCGTTTATGAACGAATTTGAGAATTTTTGTAATATTGATAGCAGTCTATCTTTATCTGGTCCATGCAAATCGGTGTCAAGATCGGCCAGGTCAGGAGTACATTCGAAGACTGCGACAGGTAATATAGACTTTTCACTAAATAAAGTAAGCGCACTTGATGTAATTGTCACGCCGATGCCTTGGCTCAAAATTTCACGACCAATCAAAGCTTCGTATTTAATATGATTATCTAAACTACGTAAAATAAGATTTCAAGTGAACGCTCACAAGTCAAAACATTTGCCATAATCTGTAAAGTGCTACAAACGGAGTTACCACCTATACCTCTTAATGTCACTACCTTGTTTATTCTAGTGTCTGATAATCTCAGCGATGCAGTCTCTTTGATGAATGAGCATTCGGCTCCGGAGTCGAAGTAAAATTGGAACGACTCACCAGACTGCAGTAAAGTTCCTAAGTACGGTGCATATGTTCACATCTTTAATGGTGTTGCTTTTGACTGGCGGACGATCCGGGCAGACAGTAGATAAGTGTCCAGCTTTTCCACATTTGTAACAGGTGACGGATGATCGATCTCTTCCTCCAGTATATCCAGATTGCTGATTACGGGGCTGCTGCTTCTTGTGGCCGGGTTTGCCACAGTTGTAACACGTGAAGTGAAGCATAGCGCTGATTCTTTTTCCTTGTAGTTCTGGTACGTTGTCTCTCTGTTGGCTCTGTCTGGCGTCAAACAAAAAGGCTTTGAGTTCCTGATGCAGCTCGTTTCTGGTTTGAATATCCGTGGTAAAGACCAAACGGCGCAATCTTTTATCTATCCCAGCTGCGTGTGCCAACGTAACCGATACTGCAATTTGCTCGACGCTGAGCGAATTCCAGCGGGCCATAAGGGAAGTGGCCATTCTGCTCCCATACAACGACAAGCACTCTCCTTCATTTGGGCTTCCATTTAGCAAATTCATAACAGTGGCGGCCAAAGTCTCCGTTCCAGAAAAATGTTGCAAAAATAATTCTCGGAACTGCGTCCATGTAATGCCGGGAAAACATGTCTGCGAGAGCCATATGTTGATAATACACCGCATCATACGTTACATGAATTTAGAATCAATGTTTCACCTGGGTATAAAATGACAGTGACACCACATAACCTAATTTATTCACCAATCAACTGTGATGAAATAAGCACACTAACTATACGCATTTGTTGACTAAAACGGTGATTTGGTGAATTTACGTGGTGAAATCGTTTCGATTCGCATGCACATTCGGCTGATAGAATTATTATTTATAATAAAGTACGTAAAATAAATTATTTTTAAAGTCGTTAGGATTGAAGCTTCGCGTATAATATAAAAACTGGAAAGAAAAACAATAAACGAAGTTTTAAATGTACGAGAAAATGTTTATACTAATTCATCTTACAATCAAACATTTAAGCCAAACGATAAAATTCTAATTACTATCCAAAATCTAGACTTGTACGTGCTTCCTCACGAAAGTTACCTTAATTTTCAAGGAATTATTCGAACAGATTCACCGAATGAACCAACAACTAATATTGCTAACATTTTTTTTCATTTATATGGCTTACTTTTAAACTAGAAAATTACGAATATTACCTGAAAATCTCCATATAACTCCGAGTGATTATCCAAAAATTAAGATGTACGATATTATTAAAAGTGGTGTAGCCTACCAATCGCATTCCGGAGTTGGGATTCATATGTTAACCAGAAATTGGGGCATGGCAGCCTGTGTTGGCTGGAACATTAAATTGTCGCAAATGATTTGCCATAATTAAATTTCCACTAAATGGAGAACTTATCGCAAATAATTTATCAAACTGAAGAGGTCACTTGAATTCTAACTCATATCCATATGATAATCTGAATGTCGATTTTAGTGAGAATCAGTACGCTCACCTTTATGAAATGCATACAATATTTCAATCAAGTTACTATAATCAAGAACCACAATCATTTTTGAACCCAAAGGAATTTAAGTTGCAGGCCCCTATTATTGTGGTTAGTCTTATTTAAGTTAGTCTATCTAAACGAATAGGTGAAAACTGGTCCTATTGATGTGAGAAGTTCAATAGATATATATATGACGAAGATCCAGTATAAAAGTCCTCGACTTGACTTTCGGCGAAGCGTTTTCTGGCGCGTTGCATGATCTCCAGCTTCACTCACGTGCCGCTCGAACTCACGTTCGTTCCTTCTCATTTCCTTTACCCCCGAATACACACGCATAGTGTGCTGAGTTATGACAAACACTATTTGTCTCACTCACGGCCACGCCCAGACTACGCTGACGGAATTGCGTATCCGTCTCGCACGAAAGAACCGAGAAGCAATAAGAAGTAAAAGAAGAGTGTACCAACTTTTATCGTTATAATATGAATTTCCAAAAAAATATGCGTCACGGACTTCCTGACCTATGTCACGTTCTCGTGAGTGTACAATATAAAGATTTACAAAATATATTCTCTTATGTTCTATACAAAATAAAGTTCAAGATGGTTTCACATTTTTTTTTCTTATTAAATCAAACAAAATTATTTCAAAGTTTCTCTTATTTGTTTATGTCTTATCTTCATACAACTCTTGCCATGAGATCCGGATTGCCACAAACTTAAATTCTAACAATTTTAATTATTCATATTTTTCTTCCATATAGCGATCATGTTCTTCATTAGTTTTCAAAAACCATGTCATCAACTAGCGCATAGTCATCCTTACGATAAACTGGCCTGTCAATAGGTGTGTTCATTTAGCCCACAGCTTACATCTGGGCAAACCGGCCATCACAAAAGCTCGCAGTTTGTTTCATAAGCCGGCCAAGTGACAATTCACCGATCATTTTAAAAATGTCATTCTTTTTCAAAATCACAGCCCTCACCGGCTTGATCTGTGGTATCTCCATCACCACCTTCATCATTAAGCTCCATGGCTTCTTCATCATCACGCTCATCATTCAATTCTGTGGCAATCCCCTTCTCTGGCATACGTCTCAAAAATTCGCAAGAATATTTATATATCCTATTATTATTTAACGCCCTAAGTCTATACCGATCTCCTTCTAATATTTCGGTCACTAAGAATGGTCCTCTAAACTTAGGGTCTAGTTTTGTCTGATGACGCTCTTCGTTTTTAAGCAATACTAGTCACCGACCTTGTGTCTTATAGTAGTAGCCTTAAATTTATCAATTCTAGCTTTATCATAACAGGCATTCTTTTCCATGTTTTGCTTTGCCATTTCTCTAACTTGGTCAATATCAATAACATTTTCATTTTCGAAAATAGGTACGAGAGCCATTCTTTCACCTGGCCTATACTGAATATCAAACTCAAAAGATTGCATGTATGACCACCACCTATGAACTCTCGGGGTTAGTTCTGCTTTTGTGCGAGAGGCTTTGAACGAATTGCAGTCAGTAAACACGACGAAATGTCGACCCTGTAGGTAATGGCGAAAATGCTTAATAGCATTGTAAACTGCAAGTGTTTCCAGTTCGTATGAATGATAACGCGATTCCGCTGGCGAGGTCCGTTTACTAAAGTATTCGATAACTCTAGGCTTGTGTTCGATTTTATGCAACAAAATTGCGCCATAGCCATCAGCACTCGCATCTGTATGAAGTTCAATAGGGAATAGGGGATCGAAAATAGTCAGAACGGGTTCACTAGTCAGGATACGAATCACTTCCTGTCGACACAAGTTTTTAGGAAGGAACATTTCTTTATGTTGAAAGAAAATCCTGCTTCGGCTAGTGTTTGCAGGGTGATATGTAATCTCTCAAAAGCTTCTTCATTTGTACGTGCGACTATCATTACTACTATTTATATTTATTTCTATGACTCAATTATTTTCAAAATAATTTAATATAAAAGCTGAGTAACAAATTCGAAGATAAAAAAATAATGTAATTAAAGTTGATATTATTATTAATGTTAATAAAAAATATTGATTACATAATGTTAATTGTTGAATTACAAGTCATTTAGGTAAAAATCCTAAAAATGGAGGCAATCCCCCTAATGATAAAAAATTTATAAATAATGAAAATTTTAAAATTTTTCTATTAACAAATCAAGAAAATAATTGATTTAAATGAAATAATTTAAAAATATTAAACATAAATGTTAAAATAAAAGATAAAAATGAATAAAATAAAAAATAAATAAATCAAATAGATTCACTAATTATTAATGATCTTAATATTCATCCTAAATGATTAATAGAAGAAAAAGCTATTAATTTTCGTAAAGAAGTTTGATTTAATCCTCCAAGAGCTCCAATAATTACTGATAAAATTACTCTAATTAATAATAAATTTTTAATATTTAAATAAGAAATTAGTATTAATGGGGCAATTTTTTGTCAAGTTATTAATATCAAAGCATTTATTCATGTTAATCCTTCTATTATATTAGGGAATCAAAAATGAAAAGGAGCGGCTCCACTTTTTAATAGTAAAGCTGATATAATAATTATTAATGTAAAAGATTCATTAATTTCGTTATTTATATTATTTTTCAATATTAATAAAATTGAAGAAAATAACAGTACAGTTGATGCTAAAGCTTGAGTTAAAAAATATTTTAAAGAGGCTTCAGTTGATATTACATTATTATTATCTCTTAATAGGGGGATAAAAGATAACAAATTAATTTCTAAACCTATTCAAGCTCCTAACCAAGAATTAGATGTAACTGTGATTAATGTTCCAATAATTATAATTGTAATAAATAAAATTTTTGATGAGTTATTAAAAATTAAAAAGAAAAGGATTATAACCTTTATAAATGGGGTATGAACCCAGTAGCTTAATTAGCTTATCTTTTTATAAATAATAAATATAAATATATTTTGGTGTATGACGCACAGAAGTTTTTGATACTTTTAGAAATAGTTTAATTCTATTAAATATAAAAAATCTTTGTAACTAACAACATATAAATCAGTCAATGAATGCAGAAAAACTGCATAATTTACCCTATCAAGGTAACCCTTTTTATCTGGCAATTCATTAATAATAAAAAATCCTTCTTCTTTATTTTTTTTTTTTTATTTTTATTTATTTCCTATTAAATTTTTAAAAAATTAAAATTTTAAAATATTTATTATTTTATAGTAAATAATACATTTTAGTTAAAGTTTTAATAAAAATATTAAATTAAATTAAATAATTAAATTTTTCTATATATATATATATATATGTAATATAAATTATCAACAATATATAAGTTTATAAATTAATAATAATTAATTAAATTATTATATTATTTATATAAATCCAAGAAATTTTAGATAAATATTTGAATATAGATTTTTATTTACCATTTATATTACCATTTTTGGATTGTGAAATTTTTTGTTTAAATTGTTAACTATATAATAATATATTAAATATTTATATATATATATAGATTATCTATTAATCTTGAACTTAGAATACAAGAAATTTAAAAAAAAAAAGGAGGATTTTTATTATTAATGAATTAATTTAATAAATTTTACATTTTATTTAATTATTAAAATTAAATTTTTTAATATATTTAAAATACTTATTTTATATGTATATATATGTATAATATATATATATAGATATTATATTATAATAATAATAAATTATTGATATTTTTAATTTTATTAAATTATGATTTTTTATTTATATTATTTTTATTACTAAAAAAAAATATTTTTATAGTAATAAAAAATAATTTTAATTTTTTTTTATTAAATTTATTATAATATTAAATATTTAAAAAAAAAATAAAATTATAAAAATGTTAAATAAATATATTTTAATGTTAATTTTTTGAATAAAAATTTATTTAAATTTTAAAATATTTTAATTTAAATTTAAATTTTATAATTTTTATAAATTTTTATAATTTTTTTTTTAAAATAATAAATAAAAATTATTTAGTACAGAAATTATATATATATATATATATATATATGCATATAAATAAATTATAAATATTTAAATTATAAATTAATTAAAATTTAATTTATTATCTTTTATCTATTATTTTACTATTTTTTAATATTTTTATAATAATTAAATAAAAATAAAATTTTAAAATATTTTATAAAAATAATTTAAAAGTTTTATTTTGGCTTAATAATTTGTTATTAATTTGATTTATATGTAAATTTTTGTGTGAATTTATATTTATTTTAAAAATAAATATATAAATTTTATTCGCAGTAATTAATATTATTAATTAAAGAAATTTAGAAATAGCAATATTAAAAAGTATTGACCAAATTGGTGCCAGCAGTCGCGGTTATACCAATAATACAAATAAATTTTTTTAGTACTAATTAAATTGAATTTTAAAAATAAAATTAAATATATTAAGTGAAATTTTATATTTAAATTATTTTATATAATTATAATTGAAGTTAAAAAATTTTAATAAAAAACTAGGATTAGATACCCTATTATTTAAAATGTAAATTAATTGCTAAAGTAGTAATAGTTATGTTCTTGAAACTTAAAAAATTTGGCGGTATTTTAGTCTATCCAGAGGAACCTGTTTTGTAATCGATAATCCACGATGGACCTTACTTAAGTTTGTAATCAGTTTATATACCGTCGTTATCAGAATATTTTATAAGAATAATAATATTCAATAATTTTAATAAAAATTTATATCAGATCAAGGTGTAGCTTATATTTAAGTAATAATGGGTTACAATAAAATTATTTAAATGGATAAAATTATGAAAAAATTTTTGAAAGTGGATTTGGTAGTAAAATTATATAGATTAATAATTTGATTTTAGCTCTAAAATATGTACACATCGCCCGTCGCTCTTATTATTAAGGTAAGATAAGTCGTAACATAGTAGATGTACTGGAAAGTGTATCTAGAATGACAATTTAAAGCTTATTAAGTAAAGCATTTCATTTACATTGAAAAGATTTTTGTGCAAATCAATATAAATTGATTATATTTTATTTATTAATTTAAATTATTTTAATGAAAATATTAGAAATAACTATAAATTTTAAAGTTTTAGTATTGTTTAAAGAAAAAATAATTTTAATAATAGTTTATTAGTATTGTAAAAGAAAATTGAAATAATTTGAAAAAATTTTATTATAAAAGAAAATTTAATTTATTGTACCTTGTGTATCAGCGTTTATTAAATAAAAAATAAATATTTATTTTTCTCGATTTTAAAAGAGTTAATATAATATATAAGTTAATGTGACAAAATTATTTAAAATATTATATTAGAAATGAAATGTTTTTCGTTTTTAAAGGTATCTAGTTTTTTAAGAAATAAATTTAATTTAGAAATTATAAATTTATTTATTTAATTTTATTAATTAAATAATTTATAATTTTAATATTTTATGGGATAAGCTATAGAATAAATTTTTAAAAATAATAAATAAATTTGATAAATATATGTTTAGAATTAGCAATTATTAAAAAGTGTGTTATAATTTATTTTATAAATTAAATTATTTATTAAATTTTAATTATTTATTAAAATATTAATTTTAATATTTAAAATTAAGTAATAATGATAAAATTAGTATATTATATTGTTTAAATAAATTTTTGTGAAAAGTTTAAATAAAGAATTCGGCAAAAATAATGTTCGCCTGTTTAACAAAAACATGTCTTTTTAAATTATATATAAAGTCTAACCTGCCCACTGAAATTTTTTAAATGGCCGCAGTATTCTGACTGTGCAAAGGTAGCATAATCATTAGTCTTTTAATTGAAGGCTGGAATGAATGGTTGGACGAAATATTAAATGTTTCATTTAAATTTTTTTTAGAATTTTATTTTTTAGTCAAAAATCTAAAATTTATTTAAAAGACGAGAAGACCCTATAAATCTTTATATTTTGTTTATTTTAATTATAAAGATTAATTTAATTTTAATAAATTAAAATATTTTATTGGGGGATATTAAAATTTAAAAAACTTTTAATTTTTAAAAACATTAATTTATGAATAATTGATCCATTAATAATGATTAAAAAATTAAGTTACTTTAGGGATAACAGCGTAATTTTTTTGGAGAGTTCATATCGATAAAAAAGATTGCGACCTCGATGTTGGATTAAGATATAATTTTGGGTGTAGCCGTTCAAATTTTAAGTCTGTTATACTTTTAAATTCTTACATGATCTGAGTTCAAACCGGTGTAAGCCAGGTTGGTTTCTATCTTTAAAAAATTATAATATTTTAGTACGAAAGGACCAAATATTAAAATAATTATATTTTTAAATATGAATATTATTAATATAAAACTATTTTGGCAGATTAGTGTAAAATTTGTAAATTTAGAATTTATTTATGTAAATTATTTTACAAATAGTACTTGTTTTATATAGAATTTGTTTTATCATTAATTGGAAGTTTATTATTAGTAATTTGTGTATTAGTAAGTGTAGCTTTTTTAACTTTATTAGAACGTAAAGTTTTAGGTTATATTCAAATTCGTAAAGGTCCTAATAAAGTTGGTTTAATAGGAATTCCTCAACCTTTTTGTGATGCAATTAAATTATTTACAAAAGAACAAACTTATCCATTATTATCTAATTATTTAAGATATTATATTTCTCCAATTTTTTCTTTATTTTTATCTTTATTTGTTTGGGTATGTATACCTTTTTTTGTTAAATTGTATTCTTTTAATTTAGGGGGTTTATTTTTTTTATGTTGTACAAGATTAGGTGTATATACTGTTATAGTAGCTGGTTGATCTTCAAATTCTAATTATGCGTTATTAGGAGGATTACGAGCTGTAGCTCAGACTATTTCATATGAAGTTAGATTGGCTTTAATTTTATTATCATCTATTTTTTTAATTGGTAGATATAATATAATTTATTTTTTTAATTATCAAATTTACATATGGTTTTTAATTATTTTATTTCCTATAGCTTTAGTTTGATTAACTATTTCTTTAGCTGAAACTAATCGGACACCATTTGATTTTGCTGAAGGAGAATCAGAATTAGTTTCTGGATTTAATGTAGAATATAGAAGAGGAGGATTTGCTTTAATTTTTATAGCTGAATATGCAAGAATTTTATTTATAAGAATATTATTTTGTGTAATTTTTTTAGGGTGTGATGTTTTTAATTTATTATTTTATGTTAAATTAACTTTTATTTCTTTTGTTTTTATTTGAGCTCGAGGAACTTTACCTCGATTTCGTTATGATAAATTAATATATTTAGCATGAAAATGTTTTTTATCATTTTCTTTAAATTACTTATTATTTTTTATTGGTTTTAAAATTTTATTATTTTCTTTATTATAGTGAATTTATTTTAGTAAAGTTAATAGAAAATTAAATTCTATCTTATGTTTTCAAAACATATGCTTGTTCAAGCTCATTAACTATTAATTTAATACATTATCCCATCATTTTGTAACTAATGGGTTAATTAAATAGTATAAAAAATAAATAACAGTTAAAATTTGTCCAATTAATACATAAGGTTCTTCAACTGGTCGTGCTCCAATTCATGTTAATAAAATTACTGTAACTAATATAGATCAAAATAAAATTTGATTAATTGGATAAAATTGAATTCCTCGGAATTTTCTTAAATTATAAAAAGGTAAAATTATTAAAATTGCAATTGATAAAACTAATGCAATAACTCCTACTAATTTATTAGGAATTGAACGTAAAATTGCGTAAGCAAATAAAAAATATCATTCTGGTTGAATATGAGCAGGTGTAACTAAAGGATTAGCTGGAATAAAATTATCTGGGTCTCCTAATAAATTAGGACTAATTAATACTAATGAAATTAAAATAAAAATTATTTCAATAAAGCCTACAATATCCTTAAATGTAAAATAAGGATGGAAAGGAATTTTATCAATATTAGAATTTAATCCAATAGGATTATTAGATCCTGTTTGGTGTAAAAATAGTAAATGAATTATTGTTATAGCAAGAACAATAAATGGTAAAATAAAATGAAATGTAAAAAATCGAGTTAAAGTAGCGTTATCAACAGCGAATCCCCCTCATAATCATTGAACTAAGTCTATTCCTAAATAAGGAATTGCTGATAAAAGATTTGTAATAACAGTAGTTCCTCAAAATGATATTTGTCCCCAAGGTAAAACATATCCTATAAAGGCTGTTCCTATGACTAAAAATAAAATAATCACTCCTACTAATCAAGTTGGGGTAAATAAATATGATCCGTAATAAATTCCTCGACCTACATGTAAATAAATACAAATAAAAAAAAATGACGCACCGTTAGCGTGTAAAGTTCGTAGTAATCAACCATAATTAACATCTCGGCAAATATGATTAACTCTATACAATGCTAAATTAACATCTGCAGTATAATGTATTGCTAAAAACAATCCTGTTCAAATTTGAATAATTAAACATAAACCAAGTAAAGATCCAAAATTTCATCAACTTGAAATATTAATTGGAGCTGGTAAATCTACTAATGCATTATTAGCAATTTTAAATAAAGGGTGGGAAGTTCGTAAAGGTTTATTCATTAATTAAGATATTATTCGAATAGGTCCTTTAAATAATTTAGTAATTTTTACTACTACAATTAAAGTAATTAAAAGATAATTCATTAATAAAATAGTGATAAAATTAGTAGGAAAATTATATAATTTATTTAAAGATAAAGAATTTTCTGTTAAATATGAATTTATATTTATAATTGATTCTATTTCGTTATTTATTTAAAATAATGAGATAGAAGTTTTATCAACAATAAAAGATAAAATTAGTATAATAAATAAAATAAAAGCAGAAAATAAAGTAAGTTTAATTGATAAATTAAATATTTCATTTGAAGCTAATGAAGTAACATAAATAAATAAAACAAGTATTCCCCCTAAAAAAAATTAAAAATAAAATATATGAGTATCAAAAACTTTTAGTTATTAATCCTGAAATTAAACAAACAAAAATTGTTTGAATTAATAAAGGTAATCCTAAAGCTAATGGATGGATTATATTTAAAAAAATAATAGAAGTGGTAATAATTAAAGAGTATAAAATTAATTGAATAATTTCAAGAGGTAGTTTATTTAAAATATTAATTTTGGGGATTAATGAAAAAGAAATTTCTTTTCTCTTGAAGTTTTAAAAGAAAAAATCTTATTTTTGATTTACAAGACCAATGTTTTTGTTAAACTATTAAAACTAATGATTATAATTTTATATTGAAGTTTACCTATAATTTTATTTATTTTAGGTTTATTTTGTTTTGTTTCTAATCGAAAACATTTACTTTCTATACTTTTAAGTTTAGAATTTATTGTTTTAATATTATTTTTTATATTATTTATTTATTTAAATATGTTAAATTATGAAAATTATTTTAGAATAATATTTTTAACTTTTAGAGTATGTGAAGGAGCTTTAGGTTTATCTATTTTAGTTTCTATAATTCGTACACATGGTAATGATTATTTTCAATCTTTTAGAATTATATAATGTTAAAAATTATTTTTTTTTTTATTATTTTTAACTCCTGTTTGTTTTATTAATAATATATATTGAATGGTTCAAATTATATTATTTTTTATTAGATTTATTTTTTTATTAATAAATAATTTTATAAATTATTGATCAGAAATTTCTTATTTTTTAGGTTGTGATATACTTTCTTTTGGATTAATACTATTAAGATTATGAATTTGTTCTTTAATATTATTAGCTAGAGAAAGAGTTAATAAATATAATAATTATAAAAATTTATTTTTATTAAATATTGTAATTTTATTATTGTTGTTAGTTTTAACATTTAGAAGAATAAGTTTATTTATATTTTATTTATTTTTTGAAAGAAGATTAATTCCTACATTATTTTTAATTTTACATTATTTTTAATGAGGGTATCAACCTGAGCGTTTACAAGCGGGTGTTTATTTATTGTTTTATACATTATTAGTTTCATTACCTATATTAATTGGTATTTTTTATGTAATAAATAAAACAGGTTCAATAAATTTTTATTTAATAAATAATTTTATATTTAATTATGATTTACTATATTTTTGTTTATTATGTGCTTTTTTAGTGAAAATACCAATATTTTTAGTTCATTTATGATTACCCAAAGCTCATGTTGAAGCACCAGTTTCTGGTTCTATAATTTTGGCTGGGATTATATTAAAATTAGGAGGTTATGGAATATTACGAGTTATTTCTTTTTTACAATTAATAAATTTAAAATATAGTTTTATTTGAATTAGAATTAGATTAGTAGGACGAGTATTAGTGAGATTAGTATGTTTGCGTCAAACGGATTTAAAGGCATTAATTGCTTATTCTTCTGTTGCTCATATAGGAATTGTTTTAGCAGGTTTATTAACAATAACTTATTGAGGGTTATATGGTTCATACACTTTAATAATTGCTCATGGTCTATGTTCTTCTGGATTATTTTGTTTAGCTAATGTTTCTTATGAACGTTTAGGAAGTCGTAGTATATTAATTAATAAGGGTTTATTAAATGTTATACCTGCTATAACTTTATGATGATTTTTATTAAGATCAGCTAATATAGCTGCTCCGCCTACATTAAATTTATTAGGAGAAATTTCTTTGTTAAATAGAATTGTTTCTTGATCATGAATTTCAATAATTATACTATCATTTTTATCATTTTTTAGAGCTGCTTATACTTTATATTTGTATTCTTTTAGTCAACATGGAAAATTATTTTCTGGAGTTTACTCTTTTAGAGGAGGTAAAATTCGAGAATATTTGTTAATATTATTACATTGATTACCTTTAAATTTATTAATTTTAAAAAGAGAATCATGTAAATTATGATTATATTTAAATAGTTTAATAAAAATACTAATTTGTGATGTTAGTGATATGAAATAATTCATTTTAGATCGTGAAATATTTATCAATTTGTAGAATTAGATTTGTTAATTTAATTTCTATTAGTTTATCATGTTTTTTATTAAGATTATATTTTTTACTGAATAATATAGTTTATTTTATTGAATGAGAAGTTGTTTCTTTAAATTCTATAAGAATTGTAATAACTTTTTTATTTGATTGAATAAGTTTATTATTTATATCTTTTGTTTTAATAATTGCTTCATTAGTAATTTTTTACAGAAAGGAGTATATAAGAAGAGATGAAAATATTAATCGATTTATTATATTAGTATTAATATTTGTTTTATCAATAACATTATTAATTATTAGTCCTAATTTAATTAGAATTTTATTAGGGTGAGACGGTTTAGGATTAGTTTCTTATTGTTTAGTTATTTATTTTCAAAATATTAAATCTTATAATGCCGGTATATTAACTGCTTTATCTAATCGAATTGGGGATGTAGCTCTTCTTTTAGCTATTGCTTGAATATTAAATTATGGAAGATGAAATTATATTTTCTATTTAGAAGTTATACAAAATGAATTTGAAATATTGATAATTGGAAGTTTAGTAATGTTAGCTGCTATAACTAAAAGAGCACAAATTCCTTTTTCTTCTTGGTTACCAGCTGCTATAGCAGCTCCTACTCCTACAACTTTAGTAACAGCTGGAGTTTATTTATTAATTCGGTTTAATATTATTTTAAGAACTTCTTGATTAGGTCAGTTGTTACTTTTATTATCAGGTTTAACTATATTTATAGCTGGATTGGGGGCTAATTTTGAATTTGATTTAAAGAAAATTATTGCTTTATCTACTTTAAGACAATTAGGTTTAATAATAAGAATTTTATCTATAGGATTTTATAAATTAGCTATATTTCATTTATTAACTCATGCTTTATTTAAGGCTTTATTATTTATATGTGCTGGAGCTATTATTCATAATATAAATAATTCTCAAGATATTCGTTTAATAGGAGGATTAAGAATTCACATACCCTTAACGTCTGCTTGTTTTAATGTTTCTAATTTAGCTTTATGTGGGATACCTTTTTTAGCTGGATTTTATTCTAAGGATATAATTTTAGAAATTGTTAGAATAAGAATATTAATATATTTTCATTTTTTTTGTATTTTTTTTCCACAGGTTTAACTGTTAGTTATTCTTTTCGATTAGTTTATTATTCTATAACTGGTGATTTAAACTGTGGAAGTTTAAATATGTTAAATGATGAAAGTTGAGTTATACTTCGAGGGATATTAGGTTTATTAATTATAAGAATTATTGGAGGAAGAATATTAAATTGGTTAATTTTTCCTATTCCTTATATAATTTGTTTACCTTTTTATTTAAAATTATTAACATTATTCGTATGTATTTTTGGAGGTTTATTAGGTTATTTAATTTCAATAAGAAATTTATATACTTTAAATAAATCTTTATTAAATTATAATTTAGTTGTTTTTTTGGGGTCAATATGATTTATACCATATATTAGACTTATGGAATAAATTCTTATCCATTAAATTACGGTCAGTTAGTGGTAAAAAGTTTTGATCAAGGTTGGTCAGAATATTTTGGAGGTCAACATTTATATCAAAAATTAACTGATTATTCAAAAACTTTATTTTTAATACATAATAATAGTTTAAAAATTTATTTAATATTATTTGTATTTTGAATTTTAATTTTATTTAATTTTTTATTATTTTTATATTCAAATAGCTTATAAATAGAGTATGACATTGAAGATGTTATGGAGATTAATTAATCTTTGAATATAGTGAATTTATTTTAGTAATTTATAAAAATAATATATTTTATTATTACAATGAAAATGTAAAGTTTTTATTTAAACTATATAAATAGAAGTATAAATGGAATTTAACCATTAAAAGAAAAAAGTTAGCAGCTTTTACTTGATCACCATACTTCCTTAATTGGAGATAATTCTCAGTTATATCATTAACAGTGATACGCCTCTTTTTGGCTTCAATTAAAGAATAAGGGTAAATTTACCTAAGGTTAGGTCGAAACTAACTGCGATTAATCGCTTCATATTCTATTTAAGGTAGATTGAATATTCAATACTTTTTGAATGCAAATCAAATGTTATAATTAACTACAACCCTATTTTAATTAGATCAATTTAATATACCTTGATTTCATTCATGATAAAGACCAATTAATAAAATTAAAATAAAAATAATTGAAGTAATTGTTCAAATTATAATATTTGAATATTTTAAAATAATAATTATTGGTAGAATTAAGGCAATTTCTACATCGAAAATTAAAAAAATAATAGTAGTTAAAAAAAATCGTAGTGAAAATGGAAGTCGAGAAGATGATTTTGGATCAAATCCACATTCAAATGGAGATCTTTTTTCTCGGTCAATAAATGCTTTTTTTGATAAAATTGAAGCTAAAAATATAACGATAGTTGTAATTAATAAAATTAAAGAAGCAATAATAATAATAGAGAAAATTATCTATACTATTTATTAATAGACCTTATGATTGGAAGTCAAATATACTTTTATATTATATAGATCATTTTAATGACAGTAGTTTAACCTCCTCATCAATAAATTGTAATATATAAAAATAATCATACTACATCTACAAAATGTCAATATCATGCAGCTGCTTCAAATCCAAAATGATGATTTTTTGAAAAATGATTATTTAAATGTCGTAATAAACATACTAATAAAAAAGTTGTTCCAATTAAAACATGGACTCCATGAAATCCAGTAGCCATGTAAAATGTTGATCCATAAACTGAATCGGCGATAGTAAATGGGGCTTCAATATATTCATAAGCTTGTAAAATTGTAAAATTGTAAAATAAATTCCTAATAAAACAGTAAAAAATAAACCTTGAGTTGTTTGTGAATGATTTCTTTCTATTAAACTATGATGAGCTCAAGTTACAGTTACTCCTGAAGCCAATAAAATAGCTGTATTTAAAAGAGGAATTTGAAAAGGATTGAATGAAATAATACCTAAAGGAGGTCATGAAGCTCCTAATTCAATTGCTGGAGATAATCTTCTATGAAAGAATGCCCAAAAAAAACTTACAAAAAATAAAACTTCTGATAAAATAAATAAAATTATTCCTCATCGTAATCCAATAGTTACAGCATAAGTATGTAATCCTTGATATGTTCCTTCTCGAGATACATCTCGTCATCATTGATAAACTGTTAAAATAGTAATAATATTACCTAATAAAAATAATGAAATATCATATTGATGAAATCATTTTACTATACCTGATACAGTTGTTATAGCTCCAATTGCTCCTGTTAAAGGTCAAGGACTATAATCAACTAAATGAAAAGGGTGGTTTGAATGTGTAGACATTATAATTAATTTACTTCTCTAGAGTATAAAGTACTTAAAACGGCAAATACATAAGATTGAATTATAGCTACAGCTGATTCTAAAACTAATAGGGCAATTTGAGCTACTAATAAAAATGTTGTCCTGTATTTCCTAATAAAGTTAATAATAAATGTCCAGCAATTATATTAGCTGTTAATCGAACAGCTAATGTTCCCGGTCGAATAATATTTCTAATAGTTTCAATACATACTATAAATGGTATAAGAACTGCAGGTGTTCCTTGAGGTACTAAATGAGCAAATATATGTTGAGTATGATTAATTCATCCATATAATATAAAACATAATCATAAAGGTAATGCTAAAGATAAAGTTAAAGTTAAATGACTTGTTCTTGTAAAAATATAAGGAAATAATCCTATAAAATTATTAAATAAAATTAATGAAAATAATGAAATAAAAATAAATGTTGATCCATTATGCCCTGAAGGTCCTAATAAAGTTTTAAATTCTTTATGAAGTGTTAATAAAATAGAATTTCAAAAAATATTATATCGAGAAGGCATAAGTCAGTAAATTGAAGGAATTATTAAAAGTCCTAAAAATGTTCTTAATCAATTTAAAGATAAATTAAAAATAGCTGAAGGGTCAAATACAGAAAATAAATTTGTTATCATTTTCAATTCATTGAATTTAAATTAATATTTTTTAATTCGTTAGATTTAGGGGAAGTTGGTAAATAAGAATAATAGTTAATAGAACAAAATAAAATAAATGTAATAGAGAAAATAATAAATAATAATAATCATCTAATTGGGGCTATTTGTGGGATTAAAAAATATTAATACTTTAATAATTTTAGTTTGACATACTAATGTTATATATTTAACTAATTTTTTATTCATTAGAAGTAAGTGCTAATTTACTATTGGGTGGTTTAAGAGACCAGTACTTGCTTTCAGTCATCTAATGAAGAATTATTATTAGAAATTCATTTAATAAAATAATTTACAGGAACACTTTCAATTACAATTGGCATAAAACTATGATTAGCTCCACAAATTTCTGAACATTGTCCATAAAATAAACCTGGTCGGTTAATAAAAAAATTTGTTTGATTTAATCGACCTGGGGTTCCATCAACCTTAACTCCTAAAGCTGGGATTGTTCAAGAATGAATTACATCTGCAGCTGTTACTAAAATTCGAATTTGTGAGTTTATAGGTAAAACTACTCGATTATCAACATCTAATAATCGAAATCCATCAGTTGTTAATTCATTTGTAGGAATTATATAAGAATCAAATTCAATATTATTAAAATCAGAATATTCATAACTTCAGTATCATTGATGACCAATACTTTTTAAAGTAACTGAAGGTTCATTAATTTCATCTAATAAATATAATAATCGTAAAGAAGTAAGAGCAATAAATAATAAAATAATTGCTGGTAGAATAGTTCAAATTATTTCAATAAGTTGCCCATGCAAAAGGAATCGATTTACGTAATTATTAAAAAATAATATAAATATTAAATACCCAACTAATACAGTAATTATAACTAAAATTAATAATGCGTGATCGTGAAAAAAAATTAATTGTTCCATTAAAGGAGAAGCTCTATCTTGTAAACCTAAATTAGCTCATGTAGACATTAATTTTCTAATAAAAGTGAAATACTTTATATATGAAGCTTAAATCCATTGCACTAATCTGCCATATTAGAAATTAATTTGTTAAAAGAGGTAATTCAGAATATCTATGTTCAGCAGGGGGTGTATTTTGGTATCATTCGATAGATGAATTTAATTGAATTGGGTAAATTACTTGTCGTTGTGATACTAAACTTTCTCAAATAATATAAAAAAAAGAATAAAATACCTAATAATGAAATTGAAGATCCAATAGTTGATACTACATTTCAAGTTGTGTAAGCATCTGGATAATCTGAATAACGTCGAGGTATACCGGCTAGTCCTAAAAAATGTTGAGGGAAAAATGTTAGATTTACTCCAATAAATATAATGATAAATTGACTTTTTAATCATTTAGCATTTAATGTTAATCCTGTAAATAAAGGGTATCAGTGGATGAACCCTGCTATAATAGCAAATACAGCTCCTATTGATAATACATAATGGAAGTGAGCTACAACATAATAAGTATCATGAAGAATGATATCAACTGATGAATTAGCTAATACTACTCCTGTTAATCCTCCGACTGTAAATAAAAATACAAATCCTAAAGCTCATAAAATAGCTGGAGAGTAAGAAAGTTGAGTTCCGTGTAAAGTTGCTAATCATCTAAAAATTTTAATACCAGTAGGAACGGCAATAATTATAGTTGCAGAAGTAAAATAAGCTCGAGTATCTACATCTATTCCTACTGTAAATATATGATGAGCTCACACAATAAACCCTAATAATCCAATAGCAAGTATAGCATAGATTATTCCTAAAGAACCGAAAGTTTCCTTTTTACCAGATTCTTGACTAATAATATGAGAAATTATTCCAAATCCAGGTAGAATTAAAATATATACTTCACGATGCCTAAAAAATCAAAATAAATGTTGGTATAAAATTGGGTCTCCTCCTCCAGCCGGGTCAAAAAATGAAGTATTTAAATTTCGGTCTGTTAATAACATAGTAATAGCTCCAGCTAATACTGGCAATGATAATAAAAGTAATAAAGCAGTAATAACAACTGATCAAACAAATAAAGGTATTCGGTCTAATGTGATTCCTGTTGATCGTATATTAATTACAGTTGTAATTAAATTTACAGCTCCTAAAATTGAAGAAATTCCGGCCAAATGTAAAGAAAAAATTGCTAAATCAACTGAAGCTCCACCATGAGCAATTCCAGCAGAGAGAGGTGGGTAAACCGTTCTCCCTGTTCCAGCTCCATTTTCTACCATTCTTCTCACTAATAATAAAGAAAGAGCAGGAGGTAGTAATCAAAATCTTATATTATTTATTCGTGGAAATGCTATATCAGGAGCTCCTAATATTAATGGTACTAATCAATTTCCAAACCCTCCAATTATAATAGGTATTACTATAAAAAAAATTATAATAAAAGCATGGGCAGTAACAATTACATTATAAATTTGATCATCCCCAATTAATGCTCCTGGATGTCCTAATTCATCTCGAATTAAAATTCTTAAAGATGTTCCTACTATTCCGGCTCAAGCTCCAAAAATAAAATATAAAGTTCCAATATTCTTATGATTTGTAGAAAATAATCATTGTCGCGATTGGATTAAGTGGCTGAAGTTTAGGCGGTAGATTGTAAATCTATTTATAAGAGTTATTCTTCTTTATCATAAAAATTGGTCTTATAGTCAATAATGACATCAAACTGCAATTTTGAAGGAGTAACATTTTACTAAGGCTTAAAGGGATGCCCTCTATTTACAGCTTTGAAGGCTATTAGTTTTATTAACTTAAAGCCTTAAAATATAAAAAAAAATAAAGAAATTAAGAATAACCCAAAAATTGAAAAAAAAAGTTATAATTAAATATAAATTCGTATTACTACTATTTATATTTATTTCTATGATTTCATCAATTATTTTCAAAATAATTTAATATAAAAGCTGAGTAACAAATTCGAAGATAAAAAAATAATGTAATTAAAGTTGAATTATTATTAATGTTAATAAAAAATATTGATTACATAATGTTAATTGTTGAATTACAAGTCATTTAGGTAAAAATCCTAAAAATGGAGGCAATCCCCCTAATGATAAAAAATTTATAAATAATGAAAATTTTAAAATTTTTCTATTAACAAATCAAGAAAATAATTGATTTAAATGAAATAATTTAAAAATATTAAACATAAATGTTAAAATAAAAGATAAAAATGAATAAAATAAAAAATAAATAAATCAAATAGATTCACTAATTATTAATGATCTTAATATTCATCCTAAATGATTAATAGAAGAAAAAGCTATTAATTTTCGTAAAGAAGTTTGATTTAATCCTCCAAGAGCTCCAATAATTACAGATAAAATTACTCTTATTAATAATAAATTTTTAATATTTAAATAAGAAATTAGTATTAATGGGGCAATTTTTTGTCAAGTTATTAATATCAAAGCATTTATTCATGTTAATCCTTCTATTATATTAGGGAATCAAAAATGAAAAGGAGCGGCTCCACTTTTTAATAGTAAAGCTGATATAATAATTATTAATGTAAAAGATTCATTAATTTCGTTATTTATATTATTTTTCAATATTAATAAAATTGAAGAAAATAACAGTACAGTTGATGCTAAAGCTTGAGTTAAAAAATATTTTAAAGAGGCTTCAGTTGATATTACATTATTATTATCTCTTAATAGGGGGATAAAAGATAACAAATTAATTTCTAAACCTATTCAAGCTCCTAACCAAGAATTAGATGTAACTGTGATTAATGTTCCAATAATTATAATTGTAATAAATAAAATTTTTGATGAGTTATTAAAAATTAAAAAGAAAAGGATTATAACCTTTATAAATGGGGTATGAACCCAGTAGCTTAATTAGCTTATCTTTTTATAAATAATAAATATAAATATATTTTGGTGTATGACGCACAGAAGTTTTTGATACTTTTAGAAATAGTTTAATTCTATTAAATATAAAAAATCTTTGTAACTAACAACATATAAATCAGTCAATGAATGCAGAAAAACTGCATAATTTACCCTATCAAGGTAACCCTTTTTATCTGGCAATTCATTAATAATAAAAAATCCTTCTTCTTTATTTTTTTTTTTTTATTTTTATTTATTTCCTATTAAATTTTTAAAAAATTAAAATTTTAAAATATTTATTATTTTATAGTAAATAATACATTTTAGTTAAAGTTTTAATAAAAATATTAAATTAAATTAAATAATTAAATTTTTCTATATATATATATATATATGTAATATAAATTATCAACAATATATAAATTTATAAATTAATAATAATTAATTAAATTATTATATTATTTATATAAATCCAAGAAATTTTAGATAAATATTTGAATATAGATTTTTTTTGCCATTTATATTACCATTTTTGGATTGTGAAATTTTTTGTTTAAATTGTTAACTATATAATAATATGTTAAATATTTATATATATATAGATTATCTATTAATCTTGAACTTAGTATACAAAAAATTAAAAAAAAAAGGAGGATTTTTATTATTAATGAATTAATTTAATAAATTTTAAATTTTATTTAATTATTAAAATTAAATTTTTTAATATATTTAAAATACTTATTTTATATGTATATATATGTATAATATATATATATAGATATTATATTATAATAATAATAAATTATTGATATTTTTAATTTTATTAAATTATGATTTTTTATTTATATTATTTTTATTACTAAAAAAAAATATTTTTATAGTAATAAAAAATAATTTTAATTTTTTTTTATTAAATTTATTATAATATTAAATATTTAAAAAAAAAATAAAATTATAAAAATGTTAAATAAATATATTTTAATGTTAATTTTTTGAATAAAAATTTATTTAAATTTTAAAATATTTTAATTTAAATTTAAATTTTATAATTTTTATAAATTTTTATAATTTTTTTTAAAAAATAATAAATAAAAATTATTTAGTACAGAAATTATATATATATATATATATATATATGCATATAAATAAATTATAAATATTTAAATTATAAATTAATTAAAATTTAATTTATTATCTTTTATCTATTATTTTACTATTTTTTAATATTTTTATAATAATTAAATAAAAATAAAATTTTAAAATATTTTATAAAAATAATTTAAAAGTTTTATTTTGGCTTAATAATTTGTTATTAATTTGATTTATATGTAAATTTTTGTGTGAATTTATATTTATTTTAAAAATAAATATATAAATTTTATTCGCAGTAATTAATATTATTAATTAAAGAAATTTAGAAATAGCAATATTAAAAAGTATTGACCAAATTGGTGCCAGCAGTCGCGGTTATACCAATAATACAAATAAATTTTTTTAGTACTAATTAAATTGAATTTTAAAAATAAAATTAAATATATTAAGTGAAATTTTATATTTAAATTATTTTATATAATTATAATTGAAGTTAAAAAATTTTAATAAAAAACTAGGATTAGATACCCTATTATTTAAAATGTAAATTAATTGCTAAAGTAGTAATAGTTATGTTCTTGAAACTTAAAAAATTTGACGGTATTTTAGTCTATCCAGAGGAACCTGTTTTGTAATCGATAATCCACGATGGACCTTACTTAAGTTTAAATTATATCAGATCAAGGTGTAGCTTATATTTAAGTAATAATGGGTTACAATAAAATTATTTAAATGGATAAAATTATGAAAAAATTTTTGAAAGTGGATTTGGTAGTAAAATTATATAGATTAATAATTTGATTTTAGCTCTAAAATATGTACACATCGCCCGTCGCTCTTATTATTAAGGTAAGATAAGTCGTAACATAGTAGATGTACTGGAAAGTGTATCTAGAATGACAATTTAAAGCTTATTAAGTAAAGCATTTCATTTACATTGAAAAGATTTTTGTGCAAATCAATATAAATTGATTATATTTTATTTATTAATTTAAATTATTTTAATGAAAATATTAGAAATAACTATAAATTTTAAAGTTTTAGTATTGTTTAAAGAAAAAATAATTTTAATAATAGTTTATTAGTATTGTAAAAGAAAATTGAAATAATTTGAAAAAATTTTATTATAAAAGAAAATTTAATTTATTGTACCTTGTGTATCAGCGTTTATTAAATAAAAAATAAATATTTATTTTTCTCGATTTTAAAAGAGTTAATATAATATATAAGTTAATGTGACAAAATTATTTAAAATATTATATTAGAAATGAAATGTTTTTCGTTTTTAAAGGTATCTAGTTTTTTAAGAAATAAATTTAATTTAGAAATTATAAATTTATTTATTTAATTTTATTAATTAAATAATTTATAATTTTAATATTTTATGGGATAAGCTATAGAATAAATTTTTAAAAATAATAAATAAATTTGATAAATATATGTTTAGAATTAGCAATTATTAAAAAGTGTGTTATAATTTATTTTATAAATTAAATTATTTATTAAATTTTAATTATTTATTAAAATATTAATTTTAATATTTAAAATTAAGTAATAATGATAGAATTAGTATATTATATTGTTTAAATAAATTTTTGTGAAAAGTTTAAATAAAGAATTCGGCAAAAATAATGTTCGCCTGTTTAACAAAAACATGTCTTTTTGAATTATATATAAAGTCTAACCTGCCCACTGAAATTTTTTAAATGGCCGCAGTATTCTGAAGGCTGGAATGAATGGTTGGACGAAATATTAACTGTTTCATTTAAATTTTTTTTAGAATTTTATTTTTTAGTCAAAAAGCTAAAATTTATTTAAAAGACGAGAAGACCCTATAAATCTTTATATTTTGTTTATTTTAATTATAAAGATTAATTTAATTTTAATAAATTAAAATATTTTATTGGGGTGATATTAAAATTTAAAAAACTTTTAATTTTTAAAAACATTAATTTATGAATAATTGATCCATTAATAATGATTAAAAAATTAAGTTACTTTAGGGATAACAGCGTAATTTTTTTGGAGAGTTCATATCGATAAAAAAGATTGCGACCTCGATGTTGGATTAAGATATAATTTTGGGTGTAGCCGTTCAAATTTTAAGTCTGTTCGACTTTTAAATTCTTACATGATCTGAGTTCAAACCGGTGTAAGCCAGGTTGGTTTCTATCTTTAAAAAATTATAATATTTTAGTACGAAAGGACCAAATATTAAAATAATTATATTTTTAAATATGAATATTATTAATATAAAACTATTTTGGCAGATTAGTGTAATAAATTTAGAATTTATTTATGTAAATTATTTTACAAATAGTACTTGTTTTACATAGAATTTGTTTTATCATTAATTGGAAGTTTATTATTAGTAATTTGTGTATTAGTAAGTGTAGCTTTTTTAACTTTATTAGAACGTAAAGTTTTAGGTTATATTCAAATTCGTAAAGGTCCTAATAAAGTTGGTTTAATAGGAATTCCTCAACCTTTTTGTGATGCAATTAAATTATTTACAAAAGAACAAACTTATCCATTATTATCTAATTATTTAAGATATTATATTTCTCCAATTTTTTCTTTATTTTTATCTTTATTTGTTTGGGTATGTATACCTTTTTTGTATTTGTATTCTTTTAATTTAGGGGGTTTATTTTTTTTATGTTGTACAAGATTAGGTGTATATACTGTTATAGTAGCTGGTTGATCTTCAAATTCTAATTATGCGTTATTAGGAGGATTACGAGCTGTAGCTCAGACTATTTCATATGAAGTTAGATTGGCTTTAATTTTATTATCATCTATTTTTTTAATTGGTAGATAAAATATAATTTATTTTTTTAATTATCAAATTTACATATGGTTTTTAATTATTTTATTTCCTATAGCTTTAGTTTGATTAACTATTTCTTTAGCTGAAACTAATCGGACACCATTTGATTTTGCTGAAGGAGAATCAGAATTAGTTTCTGGATTTAATGTAGAATATAGAAGAGGAGGATTTGCTTTAATTTTTATAGCTGAATATGCAAGAATTTTATTTATGAGAATATTATTTTGTGTAATTTTTTTAGGGTGTGATGTTTTTAATTTATTATTTTATGTTAAATTAACTTTTATTTCTTTTGTTTTTATTTGAGCTCGAGGAACTTTACCTCGATTTCGTTATGATAAATTAATATATTTAGCATGAAAATGTTTTTTATCATTTTCTTTAAATTACTTATTATTTTTTATTGGTTTTAAAATTTTATTATTTTCTTTATTATAGTGAATTTATTTTAGTAAAGTTAATAGAAAATTAAATTCTATCTTATGTTTTCAAAACATATGCTTGTTCAAGCTCATTAACTATTAATTTAATACATTATCTCATCATTTTGTAACTAATGGGTTAATTAAATAGTATAAAAAATAAATAACAGTTAAAATTTGTCCAATTAATACATAAGGTTCTTCAACTGGTCGTGCTCCAATTCATGTTAATAAAATTACTGTAACTAATATAGATCAAAATAAAATTTGATTAATTGGATAAAATTGAATTCCTCGGAATTTTCTTAAATTATAAAAAGGTAAAATTATTAAAATTGCAATTGATAAAACTAATGCAATAACTCCTACTAATTTATTAGGAATTGAACGTAAAATTGCGTAAGCAAATAAAATAAAAATAAAAATAAAAAATAAAATAATCACTCCTACTAATCAAGTTGGGGTAAATAAATATGATCCGTAATAAATTCCTCGACCTACATGTAAATAAATACAAATAAAAAAAATGACACACCGTTAGCGTGTAAAGTTCGTAGTAATCAACCATAATTAACATCTCGGCAAATATGATTAACTCTATAAAATGCTAAATTAACATCTGCAGTATAATGTATTGCTAAAAACAATCCTGTTAAAATTTGAATAATTAAACATAAACCAAGTAAAGATCCAAAATTTCATCAACTTGAAATATTAATTGGAGCTGGTAAATCTACTAATGCATTATTAGCAATTTTAAATAAAGGGTGGGAAGTTCGTAAAGGTTTATTCATTAATTAAGATATTATTCGAATAGGTCCTTTAAATAATTTAGTAATTTTTACTACTACAATTAAAGTAATTAAAAGATAATTCATTAATAAAATAGTGATAAAATTAGTAGGAAAATTATATAATTTATTTAAAGATAAAGAATTTTCTGTTAAATATGAATTTATATTTATAATTGATTCTATTTCGTTATTTATTTAAAATAATGAGATAGAAGTTTTATCAACAATAAAAGATAAAATTAGTATAATAAATAAAATAAAAGCAGAAAATAAAGTAAGTTTAATTGATAAATTAAATATTTCATTTGAAGCTAATGAAGTAACATAAATAAATAAAACAAGTATTCCCCCTAAAAAAATTAAAAATAAAATATATGAGTATCAAAAACTTTTAGTTATTAATCCTGAAATTAAACAAACAAAAATTGTTTGAATTAATAAAGGTAATCCTAAAGCTAATGGATGGATTATATTTAAAAAAATAATAGAAGTAGTAATAATTAAAGAGTATAAAATTAATTGAATAATTTCAAGAGGTAGTTTATTTAAAATATTAATTTTGGGGATTAATGAAAAAGAAATTTCTTTTCTCTTGAAGTTTTAAAAGAAAAAATCTTATTTTTGATTTACAAGACCAATGTTTTTGTTAAACTATTAAAACTAATGATTATAATTTTATATTGAAGTTTACCTATAATTTTATTTATTTTAGGTTTATTTTGTTTTGTTTCTAATCGAAAACATTTACTTTCTATACTTTTAAGTTTAGAATTTATTGTTTTAATATTATTTTTTATATTATTTATTTATTTAAATATGTTAAATTATGAAAATTATTTTAGAATAATATTTTTAACTTTTAGAGTATGTGAAGGAGCTTTAGGTTTATCTATTTTAGTTTCTATAATTCGTACACATGGTAATGATTATTTTCAATCTTTTAGAATTATATAATGTTAAAAATTATTTTTTTTTTTATTATTTTTAACTCCTGTTTGTTTTATTAATAATATATATTGAATGGTTCAAATTATATTATTTTTTATTAGATTTATTTTTTTATTAATAAATAATTTTATAAATTATTGATCAGAAATTTCTTATTTTTTAGGTTGTGATATACTTTCTTATGGATTAATACTATTAAGATTATGAATTTGTTCTTTAATATTATTAGCTAGAGAAAGAGTTAATAAATATAATAATTATAAAAATTTATTTTTATTAAATATTGTAATTTTATTATTGTTGTTAGTTTTAACATTTAGAAGAATAAGTTTATTTATATTTTATTTATTTTTTGAAAGAAGATTAATTCCTACATTATTTTTAATTTTAGGGTGAGGGTATCAACCTGAGCGTTTACAAGCGGGTGTTTATTTATTGTTTTATACATTATTAGTTTCATTACCTATATTAATTGGTATTTTTTATGTAATAAATAAAACAGGTTCAATAAATTTTTATTTAATAAATAATTTTATATTTAATTATGATTTACTATATTTTTGTTTATTATGTGCTTTTTTAGTGAAAATACCAATATTTTTAGTTCATTTATGATTACCCAAAGCTCATGTTGAAGCACCAGTTTCTGGTTCTATAATTTTGGCTGGGATTATATTAAAATTAGGAGGTTATGGAATATTACGAGTTATTTCTTTTTTACAATTAATAAATTTAAAATATAGTTTTATTTGAATTAGAATTAGATTAGTAGGACGAGTATTAGTGAGATTAGTATGTTTGCGTCAAACGGATTTAAAGGCATTAATTGCTTATTCTTCTGTTGCTCATATAGGAATTGTTTTAGCAGGTTTATTAACAATAACTTATTGAGGGTTATATGGTTCATACACTTTAATAATTGCTCATGGTCTATGTTCTTCTGGATTATTTTGTTTAGCTAATGTTTCTTATGAACGTTTAGGAAGTCGTAGTATATTAATTAATAAGGGTTTATTAAATGTTATACCTGCTATAACTTTATGATGATTTTTATTAAGATCAGCTAATATAGCTGCTCCGCCTACATTAAATTTATTAGGAGAAATTTCTTTGTTAAATAGAATTGTTTCTTGATCATGAATTTCAATAATTATACTATCATTTTTATCATTTTTTAGAGCTGCTTATACTTTATATTTATATTCTTTTAGTCAACATGGAAAATTATTTTCTGGAGTTTACTCTTTTAGAGGAGGTAAAATTCGAGAATATTTGTTAATATTATTACATTGATTACCTTTAAATTTATTAATTTTAAAAAGAGAATCATGTAAATTATGATTATATTTAAATAGTTTAATAAAAATACTAATTTGTGATGTTAGTGATATGAAATAATTCATTTTAGATCGTGAAATATTTATCAATTTGTAGAATTAGATTTGTTAATTTAATTTCTATTAGTTTATCATGTTTTTTATTAAGATTATATTTTTTACTGAATAATATAGTTTATTTTATTGAATGAGAAGTTGTTTCTTTAAATTCTATAAGAATTGTAATAACTTTTTTATTTGATTGAATAAGTTTATTATTTATATCTTTTGTTTTAATAATTGCTTCATTAGTAATTTTTTACAGAAAGGAGTATATAAGAAGAGATGAAAATATTAATCGATTTATTATATTAGTATTAATATTTGTTTTATCAATAACATTATTAATTATTAGTCCTAATTTAATTAGAATTTTATTAGGGTGAGACGGTTTAGGATTAGTTTCTTATTGTTTAGTTATTTATTTTCAAAATATTAAATCTTATAATGCCGGTATATTAACTGCTTTATCTAATCGAATTGGGGATGTAGCTCTTCTTTTAGCTATTGCTTGAATATTAAATTATGGAAGATGAAATTATATTTTCTATTTAGAAGTTATACAAAATGAATTTGAAATATTGATAATTGGAAGTTTAGTAATGTTAGCTGCTATAACTAAAAGAGCACAAATTCCTTTTTCTTCTTGGTTACCAGCTGCTATAGCAGCTCCTACTCCTACAACTTTAGTAACAGCTGGAGTTTATTTATTAATTCGGTTTAATATTATTTTAAGAACTTCTTGATTAGGTCAGTTGTTACTTTTATTATCAGGTTTAACTATATTTATAGCTGGATTGGGGGCTAATTTTGAATTTGATTTAAAGAAAATTATTGCTTTATCTACTTTAAGACAATTAGGTTTAATAATAAGAATTTTATCTATAGGATTTTATAAATTAGCTATATTTCATTTATTAACTCATGCTTTATTTAAGGCTTTATTATTTATATGTGCTGGAGCTATTATTCATAATATAAATAATTCTCAAGATATTCGTTTAATAGGAGGATTAAGAATTCACATACCCTTAACGTCTGCTTGTTTTAATGTTTCTAATTTAGCTTTATGTGGGATACCTTTTTTAGTTGGATTTTATTCTAAGGATATAATTTTAGAAATTGTTAGAATAAGAATATTAATATATTTTCATTTTTTTTGTATTTTTTTTCCACAGGTTTAACTGTTAGTTATTCTTTTCGATTAGTTTATTATTCTATAACTGGTGATTTAAACTGTGGAAGTTTAAATATGTTAAATGATGAAAGTTGAGTTATACTTCGAGGGATATTAGGTTTATTAATTATAAGAATTATTGGAGGAAGAATATTAAATTGGTTAATTTTTCCTATTCCTTATATAATTTGTTTACCTTTTTATTTAAAATTATTAACATTATTCGTATGTATTTTTGGAGGTTTATTAGGTTATTTAATTTCAATAAGAAATTTATATACTTTAAATAAATCTTTATTAAATTATAATTTAGTTGTTTTTTTGGGGTCAATATGATTTATACCATATATTAGACTTATGGAATAAATTCTTATCCATTAAATTACGGTCAGTTAGTGGTAAAAAGTTTTGATCAAGGTTGGTCAGAATATTTTGGAGGTCAACATTTATATCAAAAATTAACTGATTATTCAAAAACTTTATTTTTAATACATAATAATAGTTTAAAAATTTATTTAATATTATTTGTATTTTGAATTTTAATTTTATTTAATTTTTTATTATTTTTATATTCAAATAGCTTATAAATAGAGTATGACATTGAAGATGTTATGGAGATTAATTAATCTTTGAATATAGTGAATTTATTTTAGTAATTTATAAAAATAATATATTTTATTATTACAATGAAAATGTAAAGTTTTTATTTAAACTATATAAATAGAAGTATAAATGGAATTTAACCATTAAAAGAAAAAAGTTAGCAGCTTTTACTTGATCACCATACTTCCTTAATTGGAGATAATTCTCAGTTATATCATTAACAGTGATACGCCTCTTTTTGGCTTCAATTAAAGAATAAGGGTAAATTTACCTAAGGTTAGGTCGAAACTAACTGCGATTAATCGCTTCATATTCTATTTAAGGTAGATTGAATATTCAATACTTTTTGAATGCAAATCAAATGTTATAATTAACTACAACCCTATTTTAATTAGATCAATTTAATATACCTTGATTTCATTCATGATAAAGACCAATTAATAAAATTAAAATAAAAATAATTGAAGTAATTGTTCAAATTATAATATTTGAATATTTTAAAATAATAATTATTGGTAGAATTAAGGCAATTTCTACATCGAAAATTAAAAAAATAATAGTAGTTAAAAAAAATCGTAGTGAAAATGGAAGTCGAGAAGATGATTTTGGATCAAATCCACATTCAAATGGAGATCTTTTTTCTCGGTCAATAAATGCTTTTTTTGATAAAATTGAAGCTAAAAATATAACGATAGTTGTAATTAATAAAATTAAAGAAGCAATAATAATAATAGAGAAAATTATCTATACTATTTATTAATAGACCTTATGATTGGAAGTCAAATATACTTTTATATTATATAGATCATTTTAATGACAGTAGTTTAACCTCCTCATCAATAAATTGTAATATATAAAAATAATCATACTACATCTACAAAATGTCAATATCATGCAGCTGCTTCAAATCCAAAATGATGATTTTTTGAAAAATGATTATTTAAATGTCGTAATAAACATACTAATAAAAAAGTTGTTCCAATTAAAACATGGACTCCATGAAATCCAGTAGCCATGTAAAATGTTGATCCATAAACTGAATCGGCGATAGTAAATGGGGCTTCAATATATTCATAAGCTTGTAAAATTGTAAAATTGTAAAATAAATTCCTAATAAAACAGTAAAAAATAAACCTTGAGTTGTTTGTGAATGATTTCTTTCTATTAAACTATGATGAGCTCAAGTTACAGTTACTCCTGAAGCCAATAAAATAGCTGTATTTAAAAGAGGAATTTGAAAAGGATTGAATGAAATAATACCTAAAGGAGGTCATGAAGCTCCTAATTCAATTGCTGGAGATAATCTTCTATGAAAGAATGCCCAAAAAAAACTTACAAAAAATAAAACTTCTGATAAAATAAATAAAATTATTCCTCATCGTAATCCAATAGTTACAGCATAAGTATGTAATCCTTGATATGTTCCTTCTCGAGATACATCTCGTCATCATTGATAAACTGTTAAAATAGTAATAATATTACCTAATAAAAATAATGAAATATCATATTGATGAAATCATTTTACTATACCTGATACAGTTGTTATAGCTCCAATTGCTCCTGTTAAAGGTCAAGGACTATAATCAACTAAATGAAAAGGGTGGTTTGAATGTGTAGACATTATAATTAATTTACTTCTCTAGAGTATAAAGTACTTAAAACGGCAAATACATAAGATTGAATTATAGCTACAGCTGATTCTAAAACTAATAGGGCAATTTGAGCTACTAATAAAAATGTTGTCCTGTATTTCCTAATAAAGTTAATAATAAATGTCCAGCAATTATATTAGCTGTTAATCGAACAGCTAATGTTCCCGGTCGAATAATATTTCTAATAGTTTCAATACATACTATAAATGGTATAAGAACTGCAGGTGTTCCTTGAGGTACTAAATGAGCAAATATATGTTGAGTATGATTAATTCATCCATATAATATAAAACATAATCATAAAGGTAATGCTAAAGATAAAGTTAAAGTTAAATGACTTGTTCTTGTAAAAATATAAGGAAATAATCCTATAAAATTATTAAATAAAATTAATGAAAATAATGAAATAAAAATAAATGTTGATCCATTATGCCCTGAAGGTCCTAATAAAGTTTTAAATTCTTTATGAAGTGTTAATAAAATAGAATTTCAAAAAATATTATATCGAGAAGGCATAAGTCAGTAAATTGAAGGAATTATTAAAAGTCCTAAAAATGTTCTTAATCAATTTAAAGATAAATTAAAAATAGCTGAAGGGTCAAATACAGAAAATAAATTTGTTATCATTTTCAATTCATTGAATTTAAATTAATATTTTTTAATTCGTTAGATTTAGGGGAAGTTGGTAAATAAGAATAATAGTTAATAGAACAAAATAAAATAAATGTAATAGAGAAAATAATAAATAATAATAATCATCTAATTGGGGCTATTTGTGGGATTAAAAAATATTAATACTTTAATAATTTTAGTTTGACATACTAATGTTATATATTTAACTAATTTTTTATTCATTAGAAGTAAGTGCTAATTTACTATTGGGTGGTTTAAGAGACCAGTACTTGCTTTCAGTCATCTAATGAAGAATTATTATTAGAAATTCATTTAATAAAATAATTTACAGGAACACTTTCAATTACAATTGGCATAAAACTATGATTAGCTCCACAAATTTCTGAACATTGTCCATAAAATAAACCTGGTCGGTTAATAAAAAAATTTGTTTGATTTAATCGACCTGGGGTTCCATCAACCTTAACTCCTAAAGCTGGGATTGTTCAAGAATGAATTACATCTGCAGCTGTTACTAAAATTCGAATTTGTGAGTTTATAGGTAAAACTACTCGATTATCAACATCTAATAATCAAAATCCATCAGTTGTTAATTCATTTGTAGGAATTATATAAGAATCAAATTCAATATTATTAAAATCAGAATATTCATAACTTCAGTATCATTGATGACCAATACTTTTTAAAGTAACTGAAGGTTCATTAATTTCATCTAATAAATATAATAATCGTAAAGAAGTAAGAGCAATAAATAATAAAATAATTGCTGGTAGAATAGTTCAAATTATTTCAATAAGTTGCCCATGCAAAAGGAATCGATTTACGTAATTATTAAAAAATAATATAAATATTAAATACCCAACTAATACAGTAATTATAACTAAAATTAATAATGCGTGATCGTGAAAAAAAATTAATTGTTCCATTAAAGGAGAAGCTCTATCTTGTAAACCTAAATTAGCTCATGTAGACATTAATTTTCTAATAAAAGTGAAATACTTTATATATGAAGCTTAAATCCATTGCACTAATCTGCCATATTAGAAATTAATTTGTTAAAAGAGGTAATTCAGAATATCTATGTTCAGCAGGGGGTAGTTTTGGTATCATTCGATAGATGAATTTAATTGAATTGGGTAAATTACTTGTCGTTGTGATACTAAACTTTCTCAAATAATATAAAAAAAAGAATAAAATACCTAATAATGAAATTGAAGATCCAATAGTTGATACTACATTTCAAGTTGTGTAAGCATCTGGATAATCTGAATAACGTCGAGGTATACCGGCTAGTCCTAAAAAATGTTGAGGGAAAAATGTTAGATTTACTCCAATAAATATAATGATAAATTGACTTTTTAATCATTTAGCATTTAATGTTAATCCTGTAAATAAAGGGTATCAGTGGATGAACCCTGCTATAATAGCAAATACAGCTCCTATTGATAATACATAATGGAAGTGAGCTACAACATAATAAGTATCATGAAGAATGATATCAACTGATGAATTAGCTAATACTACTCCTGTTAATCCTCCGACTGTAAATAAAAATACAAATCCTAAAGCTCATAAAATAGCTGGAGAGTAAGAAAGTTGAGTTCCGTGTAAAGTTGCTAATCATCTAAAAATTTTAATACCAGTAGGAACGGCAATAATTATAGTTGCAGAAGTAAAATAAGCTCGAGTATCTACATCTATTCCTACTGTAAATATATGATGAGCTCACACAATAAACCCTAATAATCCAATAGCAAGTATAGCATAGATTATTCCTAAAGAACCGAAAGTTTCCTTTTTACCAGATTCTTGACTAATAATATGAGAAATTATTCCAAATCCAGGTAGAATTAAAATATATACTTCACGATGCCTAAAAAATCAAAATAAATGTTGGTATAAAATTGGGTCTCCTCCTCCAGCCGGGTCAAAAAATGAAGTATTTAAATTTCGGTCTGTTAATAACATAGTAATAGCTCCAGCTAATACTGGCAATGATAATAAAAGTAATAAAGCAGTAATAACAACTGATCAAACAAATAAAGGTATTCGGTCTAATGTGATTCCTGTTGATCGTATATTAATTACAGTTGTAATTAAATTTACAGCTCCTAAAATTGAAGAAATTCCGGCCAAATGTAAAGAAAAAATTGCTAAATCAACTGAAGCTCCACCATGAGCAATTCCAGCAGAGAGAGGTGGGTAAACCGTTCTCCCTGTTCCAGCTCCATTTTCTACCATTCTTCTCACTAATAATAAAGAAAGAGCAGGAGGTAGTAATCAAAATCTTATATTATTTATTCGTGGAAATGCTATATCAGGAGCTCCTAATATTAATGGTACTAATCAATTTCCAAACCCTCCAATTATAATAGGTATTACTATAAAAAAAATTATAATAAAAGCATGGGCAGTAACAATTACATTATAAATTTGATCATCCCCAATTAATGCTCCTGGATGTCCTAATTCAGCTCGAATTAATGGCAGACCACCTAAACGGCTTTGGGATAATAGGGAAGCAACGAGTTTTCCCATTCCTTTGAATTTTCCTATATAGTGTTCCTGCTCTTAGTTCATACGTTTTGGCCAAATCCTCAGAAAGATCATGGCTACGCAATTTAGAAACAATAGAGGACGTTTCCTCGTCGCGTTGCTGCTCAGCTAACAAGCAATTGTCAGTGATCTCTGTCATTTTCCATTGTACCTTTTGACTTGACGCGATCGTTTAATATAGGATTTTGGAACAGAAAATCTACGTGAGCCATTCTTTCACCTGGCCTATACTGAATATCAAACTCAAAAGATTGCATGTATGACCACCACCTATGAACTCTCGGGGTTAGTTCTGCTTTTCTGCGAGAGGCTTTGAACGAATTGCAGTCAGTAAACACGACAAAATGTCAACCCTGTAGGTAATGGCGAAAATGCTTAATAGCATTGTAAACTGCAAGTGTTTCCAGTTCGTATGAATGATAACGCGATTCCGCTGGCGAGGTCCGTTTACTAAAGTATTCGATAACTCTAGGCTTGTGTTCGATTTTATGCAACAAAATTGCGCCATAGCCATCAGCACTCGCATCTGTATGAAGTTCAATAGGGAATAGGGGATCGAAAATAGTCAGAACGGGTTCACTAGTCAGGATACGAATCACTTCCTGTCGACACAAGTTTTTAGGAAGGAACATTTCTTTATGTTGAAAGAAAATCCTGCTTCGGCTAGTGTTTGCAGGGTGATATGTAATCTCTCAAAAGCTTCTTCATTTGCACGTGCGACTATCATTACATCGTCCATATAAACAATGGCATATCTATAAGCCAGATCACCTAAGGCACGATTAATAGCCCTTTGGAATACCGAAAGCGTATTTTTAAGCCCGAAAGGCATAGCCAAGTTTTCGTACTGTCCTTCTGGAGTTACAAAAGCCGTCCGTTCGATAGAGTTTGCATGTATTGGGATCTGATGAAAACCACTGGCCATATCAATGCACGTGAAAAACCTAGCCCCACTCAACCTAGCTATCTGGTCCGATATAAGTGGCAACGGAAACTTGTCGGAAACAGTATTGGCATTAAGCTCCCGATAGTCAACACAGAGACGATCTAAACCATTTTTCTTTCGGACAAGTAACATCGGACTCGCAAAAGGAGAGGAACTTGGTCTTATAATGTTCGCATCCAACAGCTCTTGAATAGAATGTCTAACCTTTTCTTTTTCCTCTACACTCAAACGATAAGGGCGCCTCTGAACCGTCTTATATTGATCAATCAAGCGAATTTCTAGCTGTCCCGTAATCACGCGGCTCTGTACAATACCGTTTATGAACGAATTTAAGAATTTTTGTAATATTGATAGCAGTCTATCTTTATCTGGTCCATGCCAATCGGTGTCAACATCGGCCAGGTCAGGAGTACATTCGAAGACTGCGACAGGTAATATAGACTTTTCACTAAATAAAGTAAGCGCGCTTGATGTAATTGTCACGCCGATGCCTTGGCTCAAAATTTCACGACCAATCAAAGCTTCGTATTTAATATGATTATCTAAAACTACGTGAAATAAGATTTCAAGTGAACGCTCACAAGTCAAAACATTTGCCATAATCTGTAAAGTGCTACAAACGGAGTTACCACCTATACCCCTTAATGTCACTACGTTGTTTATTCTAGTGCCTGATAATCTCAGCGATGCAGTCTCTTTGATGAGTGAGCATTCGGCTCCGGAGTCGAAGTAAAATTGGAACGACTCACCAGACTGCAGTAAAGTTCCTAAGGGCTCAAGTATGGTGCATATGTTCACATCTTTGATAGTGTTGCTTTTGACTGGCGGACGATCCGGGCAGACAGTAGATACATGTCCAGCTTTTCCACATTTGTAAGAGATGACGGATGATCGATCTCTTCTGAGCGACTTCCAGCGGGAAGTGACCATTCTGCTCCCATACAACGACAAGCACTCGTCTTCATTTGGGCGTCCATTTAGCAAATTCATAACGGTGGCGGCCAAAGTCTCCGTTCCAGAAAAATGTTGCAAAAATAATTCTCGGAACTGCGTCCATGTAATGCCGGGAAAGCATGTCTGCGAGAGCCAGTGTGATGCAGTGCCTTCCAGTGATTTGCTGAGCGCCATTACAAGAGCGCTACCCACGAGCTGATTTTCAGACAAACGTAGTCGACTGTTGAACACCAGGACAGCGCGTCTGATCCTGCTCGATCGGGGTTGAGCTTTGGCAGTGCAATGGTTCTGATATCTTTGGGCTCATTTTGAGAGCACTTCACTTGTATTATCAGCTCGGCTAAATTACGATTTTGCAATTCCAGGATTGCTAGGAGATTTGCGTCATTGGATGGAGGCGGAGGTAATCCCACTTCTGATGACGAAGATCCAGTATCAAAGTCCTCGACTGGACTTTCGGCGAAGAGTGTACCAACGATAATCGTTACAATTTGAATTTCCAAAACAATATGCGACATATATATAATTATATTTTTTCTAAAGGAAATTGGAATTGAAAAAGATCCAAGCTTGAATAATAGTTTTTTAATATAACCACCATGTGATTTTACAGTGCCAAATACAAAATTAAAAAAGACTGCAATTTGGTTAACCAATAAGCATCAAAAAATGTTTTGAAACAATGGAGAAAAAAGTTTTCCACAAGTACGAAAGTATCTAAGGACAATTAAACACGGAAAACTGATTATTTGTATGGGTGATTAAAAGAAACGATTTCTATATAAGTTTTTGGGAGTTGTTAGCTTGTCAATATCGAGGAAATGGGCTGTCCGTCCCTAAAAAGGTTTAAAGAAAAGCGGTTTCCATACATCAAACACATCTTAAGGACGGGGTTTGTGATCTAAACAATGGATACAATGTTTTAAAATGTTTTAAAAGTAGCACCAAAACACGAAAATAATTTTATTTACATAATTTTAAGTTGAGGCTTGATGTGTAAAGAGCTATAAGAAAACAAGAATAATAAAACGAAATTTTATGTGCAAATTGACCAATTCATTGAGCAAGTTAAAGGACAGATAATTGGTCAGCACTTTCAATACCTTCTAAAAACAAAAACTATGTTCATGAATCAAGGTGGACATGATCTGAAAACTACAAGCTATTGTTAACACTTTACATTTTGTAATCCTCATTTAACATCAGAAACGTGCGCATGCGTCTTTTATGCAAATTGCCGGAATGGAGCCAGAAAATGAATTTCAATATATTAAAAATCATGTTAGCAATACCAGAATAATTAAATAAATGTATTTTTATGCTCCAAAAAAAAACATCTGACTTTTTATTTCGAGTTTAAATTACAGGTATAAATTTGCGTTGTACCCTTTTTATTCTCAATGAGCGTGCCCCTTGGACTTGAAGACTCGAAAACATTATTCCCAAAACATTATCGGTCATGTTTCTCTGAGATAACATCCTTTGGATACTTTGGCACCAACACCTGGGATAATAACGCAAAAGGGTGCGTAAGAACGACCTTCGGACACATTGGGTGTGCGACTTTTTTCACGTGCACATTTCATATTAATGCTCATTATGAAAATACATAGTCAATATTGTCACATGGTGATATGGGGGCGAAGGGGACAATCAAATATACTGTTGATGGACATGATAGTGACATTTTTAGCACCTCGTCTCTTTTAATTTATGGATAATGCTTATTGTCCCAGAACCCGCATATGAAAATAAGAGGGGGCGGGGAGAAGGGGGCCATTAATAGGCAAATTGTCCCAGAATCCGCGTTGTCTAGCTACTTAGGCGGGTAGCCATATCTACAGAATCATAATCTATGAAGATTATGCATAAATATGGTACCAAATCCAATTCTTTGATTTCCTATAGTAAATTAATAATTAGCAATCTACTCGACTAAGAAGGCAACCTGACGTGTTGAATCCAGCTCAAACGTCGGATGTTTCTGTACGAACTCCATACGTTCAATGTACACCTGATATTGTGGACCAAAACCAAATCAAAGAACCGTATTCTAAATTAAGTCGGAAAAGCGAGGTAAGTAGTAATTTGGTAGTGTATCGATCATACATTTCTTTAGACCAGCTCAAGAACACCCCTTAATTTATTTACTTACAGGTTATGTGGGAGTTAACACTGATTTTTAGTAATGGTCTATCTTTGCTGAACCATGTTGACAATTTTGCAAGTGAGTTTTAATAATTCATCAGTCTTCTGCTACAAAAACTGGGTAAATTCTAATACAGTACCGGCGCATGTAGCGGCTAAGGGAAATCTCAGCCTCAAGGTATGATAGGTTTAACGTGATGAGCCACGCCTTGCCAAACAGCTGATGTAGTGGAAAGCTGACACCTCAGCTGCTTTGCTTTTCTGGAAAAAACTGACGCGACGCTACTCATATTAGCACGTTCTTCTTTGGAAAACCTTCCAGTGATTATGTCGCTAAGTCGTCCGTGGAATCGTGAGTCAAAGAGTAAGTCCCAAATCTTTTTCAATCTAGATCACTCTGCCACTCTTCGCATCCAAGGATTCGCCTCGCAGAGCACTACCAGACAGAAGGGTCAAAATCGGCTGCCCAGGAGTAGTCCGCCACGAGCAGCGTCAGACGCCAGTGATTCAAAAAAAACTTCCCAGAAGGGCTCCTGCGGCCCATTAGAAGTGTCAGGAAGTTAGCTTAGGCAAGCCGAAGATTACGTGCCCTTGCAGGTATAAGAAATCATCAACTTTGGTAACACCATGTGAAATTTTTAAGGATTGTTGCTGTCTTCAGGGATATTTAAAAAAGAATTATTGCATTATTTTATTATTTTTTGACATCTATAAGTTAAAGTAGATCGATCTTTTTTTTGAAATTGAATTCAAAATTCTGAAAATTATAATAAAATATATAAATTATTATAATTTTCAGAATTTTGAATTCAATTTCAAAAAAAAAATCGGTATTATATATTATAAGATATATATTATAAGACAACACGAGTATGTCAATATTATAGCCAATGCTACAATTTGTTTTATATTATTTTCCAATTTTCTAATCCTTCCTTTGACAGCTATATGATATAGTAGACCGATTTTAATAAAATTTAATTCTTACTTCAGAACAAATTAAAAAAATGTTATTTCCAAGCTTAAAAAATTATATTTCAAAAAAAAAACCAAAGCTTTAAATTGTCTTATATTATTTTTTTTCGATCGTTCCTAAGACAGCCATATGATACAGTCGTCCGGTTTTAATAAAATTAAATTTGAAATTCAAAACTAATTAAAAAATGTTATTTTCAAGCGTAAAATTGTATATGTATAAAACACCCAAGATATAGTTTTTCATATTATTTTACAACTCATTTTCCGATTGTTCCTATAGCAGCAATATCATGTAGTCGTCTGATTTTGATAAAGTTTAATCCGAAATTCAACACCAATTAAAAAATGTTGTTTTCAAGCGTAGGATGTTAATGTTAACTATGTTTAAAAACACAAAGGATTTAATTTTTTAAAACTTTTTTCCGATAGTTCCTATGGGAGTTATAAGATATAGTTGTCCGATCCGGCTGGTTTCGACTTATATACTACCTACAATAGAAAGAAGACTTTTGGAAGTGTTTCAGACCGACAGCTTTAAAACTAAGAGTTTATTTTGTTAGATCGATTCGGCTTGTGACGGTGATCAAGAATGTATATGGGTCGGAAACAACTCCTTTACTGCGTTGCAAACTTCTGACTGAAATTAATATGCCCTCTGCAAGGGTATAAAAAACATAGATAAAAATAAATAATGTAGGAATTAAGAAAGTTTAAAGAAGTGCTAGGGAAAAGAATCAAAATATGTTTTAAGTTGTGTACGGCTGTGTACATTTTGAAATTAAATATGTTATATTAATAATCTACACTGAATAGTTAGGGGGTCTTACATATTTTTGTATACACTTCCCTAGATATTTTTCTCGAACTCGGTTTACCCTTTACCTCTTTGAAATCTCGCCTTTTCTTCGTCGAAATTACGCTTGATTCTCTACATATAAATAATTGTGTGCAGTTAGTGGCTTGATCCGTCAATGCAAGACCTCCACCCAAACGCCGACGAAAGAGAGATAGGACATGTAGCGTGCATCCGCAATGACAGATCAGAAGGCTCACCACAACACATTTCCTCGTTACCCGCTACTGATAAAATTAATTATTGTTAATAAGAGTAAGTGGCGCCCAAATTGAGAGATCTGTCCGGAAAAAATTGTTTTTCTCTTTCTCTCTTTGACACTTAATTGAGTAGAATAAAAGAGACCTAGCCACATTTAACTGCCAACTTTAAAATCCTCCTTGTTACACTTTGTCCGAAGCCAGGAATTTCCGTTCTAGGAAATTAAGGAAGACATAAATCTCTGGTTTGGCCCATACTGAGTCCTTCCTTCCTCAATTAAAGTCCTCTGTTTGGGGCCATTAATAAGGCCTTTGCGGATAAAAATAATTCTTCTTACTTATCTCTACATGGTCATTTATTATTAATTGCCTCTAAAGGTTGTTGCAACTCGAACGCATTTTCGATGCACCAACTTAAAATTATATGATTCTTAATCCGCTCAAGCTTTTCCAGCATTTCTTTTGTGTCGCCTTCCGCTGAGAAAGTTTTACCAATTCGCTTTTAATTTCACCCATTGTGACCAGTAACTTTACTTTTGTATATTATTTCTAACAAGAAAATGCCAATGCAATGCTTCTGGTAGCAGTAGAGTGTCTGCACTGTCCCACCATACTAAAAATATCTGCTGGGCTATGAGCGATTAAAACAAAGAAGTCGATTATACCGACACAACCAAAGAGCCAGCGAAGAGCAAGGGAAGACAGCTTAAGTACAGCTTTATGCCGTTCATGACTTAAGTCCAGTTAATTTTCATATGTGTGTATGCAGATGACAGAAATAAAGTTGGCATGTATTAACATAGGCCACTCTACCATCTATAATAAATTCGGGTTCGTAATTGCGTCTCCAAATAACTGCCAATGCACCAAATGTGTGGTGCCGGTGCATCGGGTGGGAAGGGGGACATTAATAAGCAAACTGTCCCAGAATCCGCGTTGTCTAGCTACTTAGGCGGCTAGCCATATCTACAGAAAAAAAATCTCTCTGAGAATATTATGCATAAATATGGTACCAAATCTAATTCATAGATTTCCTATAGTAGGCAAATTAATAATTGGCAATCTACTCGACTAAGAAGGCAACCTGACGTATTGAATCCAGCTCAAACGTCGGATGTTTCTGTACGAACTCCATACGTTCAATGTACACCTGATATTGTGGACCAAAACCAAATCAAAGAACCGTATTCTAAATTAAGTCGGAAAAGCGAGGTAAGTAGTAATTTGGTAGTGTATCGATCATACATTTCTTTAGACCAGCTCAAGAACACCCCTTAATTTATTTACTTACAGGTTATGTGGGAGTTAACGCTGATTTTTAGTAATGGTCTATCTTTGCTGAACCATGTTGACAATTTTGCAAGTGAGTTTTAATAATTCATCAGTCTTCTGCTACAAAAACTGGGTAAATTCTAATACATTACCGGCGCATGTAGCGGCTAAGGGAAATCTCAGCCTCAAGGTATGATAGCTTTAACGTGATGAGCCACGCCGTGCCACCCAGTCTAAATCTTGGTAGCCGTAGTTCAAACAGCTGATGTAGTGGAAAGCTGACACCTCAGCTGCTTTCGTTTTCTGGAAAAAACTGACGCGACGCTACTCATATTAGCACGTTCTTCTTTGGAAAACCTTCCAGTGATTATGTCGCTAAGTCGTCCGTGGAATCGTGAGTCAAAGAGTAAGTCCCAAATCTTTTTCAATCTAGATCACTCTCATCGCTTGAGTCTCGGCTGCCACTCTTCGCATCCAAGGATTCGCCTCGCGGAGCACCACCCGACAGAAGGGTGAAAATCGGCTGCCCAGGAGTACTACGCCACGAGCAGCGTCAGACGCTAGTGATTCAAAAAACTTCCCAGAAGGGCTCCTGCGGCCCATTAGAAGTGTCAGGATAATCTTATTCTGAAATACTCAGCCCGTATATATGTAAATGAAAATTAAAAATTTCCATCGAGGGAGAGAACGCTGGAACGAAGTGGAGCGTGAAAAAGCTAGCAGAAACACGAAACTCAAATAAAAACAAGAGTTTAAGAAGCAGCAAAAGCAATAGTGAGAGAAAAATTACCGGACAGAAAATAAAAATACATATATATACATATATATAACGTCATAAACGAATTAACGGAATTAAGAAAAAACAGGAAAGGAAGTTAGCTTCGGCAAGCCGAAGATTACATACCCTTGCAGGTATAAGAAATCATCAACTTTGGTAACACCATGTGAAATTTTTAAGGATTTTTGCTGTCTTCAGCGATATTAAAAAAAAAATTATTGCATTATTTTCCTAGACTAATTTTTTGACATCTATATGTTAAAGTAGTCCGATTTTTTTTTAAATTGAGTTCAAAATTCTGAAAAACTATATATTTTTGTATTATATATTATAAGATATATATTAAAAAACAATACGAGTATGTCAATATGCTACAATTTGTTTCATATTATTTTCCCACCAATTTTCTGATCCTTTCTTTGTCAGCTATATGATATAGTAGACCGATTTTAATAAAATTTAATTCTTACCTTAGAACTAATTAAAACCTGTTATTTCCAAGCTTAGAAAATTATATGTCAAAAAAAAACAAGGCTATAATTTGTTTTATATTATTTTTTTCCGATCGTTCCTAAGACAGCCATATGATACAGTCGTCCGATTTTGATAAAATTAAATTCGAAATTCAAAACTAATTAAAAAATGTTATTTTCAAGCGTAAAATTGTATATGTGTAAAAACACCCAAGATCTAGTTTTTCATATTATTTTACAACTCATTTTCCGATTGTTCCTATAGCAGAAATATCATAATATAGTCGTCTGATTTTGATAAAGTTTAATTCGAAATTCAAAACCAATTAGAAAATGTTGTTTCGAAGCGTAGGATGTTAATGTTAACTATGTTTAAAAACACAAAGGATTTATTTTTTTTTTAATTTTTTTTCGATAGTTCCTATGGGAGTTATAAGATATAGTTGTCCGATCCGGCTGGTTCCGACTTATATACTACCTACAATAGAAAGAAGACTTTTGGAAGTGTTTCAGACCGACAGCTTTAAAGCTAAGAGTTTATATTGCTAGATCTATTCGGCTTGTGACGGTGATCAAGAATGTATATGGGGTCGGAAACAACTCCTTCACTGCGTTGCAAACTTCTGACTGAAATTAATATACCCTCTGCAAGGGAATAAAAAACATAGATAAAATAAAATAATGTAAGAATTAAGAAAATTTATAGAAGTGCTAAGGAAAAGAATCAAAATATGTTTTAAGTTGGTTACGGCTGTGTACATTTTGAAATTAAATATGTTATATTAATAATCTACACTGAATAGTTAGGGGCTCTTACATATTTCTGTTTTTTGTATACACTTTTAGATATTTTTCTCGAACTCGGTTTACCCTTTACCTCTTTGAAATCTCGCCTTTTCTTCGTCGAAATTACGCTTGATTCTCTACATATAAATAATTGTGTGCAGTTAGTGGCTTGATCCGTCAATGCAAGACCTCCACCCAAACGCCGACGAAAGAGAGATAGGACATGTAGCGTGCATCCGCAATGACAGATCAGAAGGCTCACCACAACACATTTCCTCGTTACCCGCTACTGATAAAATTAATTATTGTTAATAAGAGTAAGTGGCGCCCAAATTGAGAGATCTGTCCGGAAAAAATTGTTTTTCTCTTTCTCTCTTTGACACTTAATTGAGTAGAATAAAAGAGACCTAGCCACATTTAACTGCCAACTTTAAAATCCTCCTTGTTACACTTTGTCCGAAGCCAGGAATTTCCGTTCTAGGAAATTAAGGAAGACATAAATCTCTGGTTTGGCCCATACTGAGTCCTTCCTTCCTCAATTAAAGTCCTCTGTTTGGGGCCATTAATAAGGCCTTTGCGGATAAAAATAATTCTTCTTACTTATCTCTACATGGTCATTTATTATTAATTGCCTCTAAAGGTTGTTGCAACTCGAACGCATTTTCGATGCACCAACTTAAAATTATATGATTCTTAATCCGCTCAAGCTTTTCCAGCATTTCTTTTGTGTCGCCTTCCGCTGAGAAAGTTTTACCAATTCGCTTTTAATTTCACCCATTGTGACCAGTAACTTTACTTTTGTATATTATTTCTAACAAGAAAATGCCAATGCAATGCTTCTGGTAGCAGTAGAGTGTCTGCACTGTCCCACCATACTAAAAATATCTGCTGGGCTATGAGCGATTAAAACAAAGAAGTCGATTATACCGACACAACCAAAGAGCCAGCGAAGAGCAAGGGAAGACAGCTTAAGTACAGCTTTATGCCGTTCATGACTTAAGTCCAGTTAATTTTCATATGTGTGTATGCAGATGACAGAAATAAAATTGGCATGTATTAACATAGGCCACTCTACCATCTATAATAAATTCGGGTTCGTAATTGCGTCTCCAAATAACTGCCAATGCACCAAATGTGTGGTGCCGGTGCATCGGGTGGGAAGGGGGACATTAATAAGCAAACTGTCCCAGAATCCGCGTTGTCTAGCTACTTAGGCGGCTAGCCATATCTACAGAAAAAAAATCTCTCTGAGAATATTATGCATAAATATGGTACCAAATCTAATTCATAGATTTCCTATAGTAGGCAAATTAATAATTGGCAATCTACTCGACTAAGAAGGCAACCTGACGTATTGAATCCAGCTCAAACGTCGGATGTTTCTGTACGAACTCCATACGTTCAATGTACACCTGATATTGTGGACCAAAACCAAATCAAAGAACCGTATTCTAAATTAAGTCGGAAAAGCGAGGTAAGTAGTAATTTGGTAGTGTATCGATCATACATTTCTTTAGACCAGCTCAAGAACACCCCTTAATTTATTTACTTACAGGTTATGTGGGAGTTAACGCTGATTTTTAGTAATGGTCTATCTTTGCTGAACCATGTTGACAATTTTGCAAGTGAGTTTTAATAATTCATCAGTCTTCTGCTACAAAAACTGGGTAAATTCTAATACATTACCGGCGCATGTAGCGGCTAAGGGAAATCTCAGCCTCAAGGTATGATAGCTTTAACGTGATGAGCCACGCCGTGCCACCCAGTCTAAATCTTGGTAGCCGTAGTTCAAACAGCTGATGTAGTGGAAAGCTGACACCTCAGCTGCTTTCGTTTTCTGGAAAAAACTGACGCGACGCTACTCATATTAGCACGTTCTTCTTTGGAAAACCTTCCAGTGATTATGTCGCTAAGTCGTCCGTGGAATCGTGAGTCAAAGAGTAAGTCCCAAATCTTTTTCAATCTAGATCACTCTCATCGCTTGAGTCTCGGCTGCCACTCTTCGCATCCAAGGATTCGCCTCGCGGAGCACCACCCGACAGAAGGGTGAAAATCGGCTGCCCAGGAGTACTACGCCACGAGCAGCGTCAGACGCTAGTGATTCAAAAAACTTCCCAGAAGGGCTCCTGCGGCCCATTAGAAGTGTCAGGATAATCTTATTCTGAAATACTCAGCCCGTATATATGTAAATGAAAATTAAAAATTTCCATCGAGGGAGAGAACGCTGGAACGAAGTGGAGCGTGAAAAAGCTAGCAGAAACACGAAACTCAAATAAAAACAAGAGTTTAAGAAGCAGCAAAAGCAATAGTGAGAGAAAAATTACCGGACAGAAAATAAAAATACATATATATACATATATATAACGTCATAAACGAATTAACGGAATTAAGAAAAAACAGGAAAGGAAGTTAGCTTCGGCAAGCCGAAGATTACATACCCTTGCAGGTATAAGAAATCATCAACTTTGGTAACACCATGTGAAATTTTTAAGGATTTTTGCTGTCTTCAGCGATATTAAAAAAAAAATTATTGCATTATTTTCCTAGACTAATTTTTTGACATCTATATGTTAAAGTAGTCCGATTTTTTTTTAAATTGAGTTCAAAATTCTGAAAAACTATATATTTTTGTATTATATATTATAAGATATATATTAAAAAACAATACGAGTATGTCAATATGCTACAATTTGTTTCATATTATTTTCCCACCAATTTTCTGATCCTTTCTTTGTCAGCTATATGATATAGTAGACCGATTTTAATAAAATTTAATTCTTACCTTAGAACTAATTAAAACCTGTTATTTCCAAGCTTAGAAAATTATATGTCAAAAAAAAACAAGGCTATAATTTGTTTTATATTATTTTTTTCCGATCGTTCCTAAGACAGCCATATGATACAGACGTCCGATTTTGATAAAATTAAATTCGAAATTCAAAACTAATTAAAAAATGTTATTTTCAAGCGTAAAATTGTATATGTGTAAAAACACCCAAGATCTAGTTTTTCATATTATTTTACAACTCATTTTCCGATTGTTCCTATAGCAGAAATATCATAATATAGTCGTCTGATTTTGATAAAGTTTAATTCGAAATTCAAAACCAATTAGAAAATGTTGTTTCGAAGCGTAGGATGTTAATGTTAACTATGTTTAAAAACACAAAGGATTTATTTTTTTTTTAATTTTTTTTCGATAGTTCCTATGGGAGTTATAAGATATAGTTGTCCGATCCGGCTGGTTCCGACTTATATACTACCTACAATAGAAAGAAGACTTTTGGAAGTGTTTCAGACCGACAGCTTTAAAGCTAAGAGTTTATATTGCTAGATCTATTCGGCTTGTGACGGTGATCAAGAATGTATATGGGGTCGGAAACAACTCCTTCACTGCGTTGCAAACTTCTGACTGAAATTAATATACCCTCTGCAAGGGAATAAAAAACATAGATAAAATAAAATAATGTAAGAATTAAGAAAATTTATAGAAGTGCTAAGGAAAAGAATCAAAATATGTTTTAAGTTGGTTACGGCTGTGTACATTTTGAAATTAAATATGTTATATTAATAATCTACACTGAATAGTTAGGGGCTCTTACATATTTCTGTTTTTTGTATACACTTTTAGATATTTTTCTCGAACTCGGTTAACCTTTTACCTCTTTGAAATCTCGCCTTTTCTTCGTCGAAATTACGCTTGATTCTCTACATATAAATAATTGTGTGCAGTTAGTGGGCTGATCCGTCAATGCAAGACCTCCACCCAAACGCCGACGAAAGAGAGATAGGACATGTAGCGTGCATCCGCAATGACAGATCAGAAGGCTCACCACAACACATTTCCTCGTTACCCGCTACTGATAAAATTAATTATTGTTAATAAGAGTAAGTGGCGCCCAAATTGAGAGATCTGTGCGGAAAAAATTGTTTTTCTCTTTCTCTCTTTGACACTTAATTGAGTAGAATAAAAGAGACCTAGCCACATTTAACTGCCAACTTTAAAATCCTCCTTGTTACACTTTGTCCGAAGCCAGGAATTTCCGTTCTAGGAAATTAAGGAAGACATAAATCTCTGGTTTGGCCCATACTGAGTCCTTCCTTCCTCAATTAAAGTCCTCTGTTTGGGGCCATTAATAAGGCCTTTGCGGATAAAAATAATTCTTCTAACTTATCTCTACATGGTTATTCATTATTAATTGCCTCTAAAGGTTGTTGCAACTCGGACGCATTTTCGATGCACCAACTTAAAATTATATGATTCTCAATCCGCTCAAGCTTTTCCAGCATTTCTTTTGTGTCGCCTTCCGCTGAGAAAGTTTGACCAATTCGCTTTTAATTTCACCCATTGTGACCAGTAACTTTACTTTTGTATATTATTTCTAACAAGTAAATGCCAATGCAATGCTTCTGGCAGCAGTAAAGTGTCTGCACTGTCCCACCATACTAAAAATATCTGCTGGGCTATGAGCGATTGAAACAAGGAAGTCGAACATACCGACACAACCAAAGAGCCAGCGAAGAGCAAGGGAAGACAGCTTAGGTACAGCTTTATGCGGTTTATGACTACAGTCAAGTGATTTTTTGTGTATGCAAGTGACAGAAATAAAGTTGGCGTGTATTGACATAGGCCACTCTACCATCTATAATAAATTCGGGTTCTTAATTGCGTCTCCAAATAACTGTCAATCCACCAAATGTGCGATGGCAATGCATCGGGTGGGAAGGGGGGAAGGGGGCCATTAATAAGCAAACTGTCCCAGAATCCGCGTTGTCTAGCTACTTAGGCGGCTAGCCATATCTACAGAATCAAAATCTCTCTGAGAATATTATGCATAAATATGGTACCAAATCTAATGCATTGATTTCCTATAGTAGTCAAATTAATAATTGGCAATCTACTCGACTAAGAAGGCAACCTGACGTATTGAATCCAGCTCAAACGTCGGATGTTTCTGTACGAACTCCATACGTTCAATGTACACCTGATATTGTGGACCAAAACCAAATCAAAGAACCGTATTCTAAATTAAGTCGGAAAAGCGAGGTAAGTAGTAATTTGGTAGTGTATCGATCATACATTTCTTTAGACCAACGCTTTGTGAACTTAAGAACACCCCTTAATTTATTTACTTACAGGTTATGTGGGAGTTAACGCTGATTTTTAGTAATGGTCTATCTTTGCTGAACCATGTTGACAATTTTGCAAGTGAGTTTTAATAATTCATCAGTCTTCTGCTACAAAAACTGGGTAAATTCTAATACATTACCGGCGCATGTAGCGGCTAAGGGAAATCTCAGCCTCAAGGTATGATAGCTTTAACGTGATGAGCCACGCCGTGCCACCCAGTCTAAATCTTGGTAGCCGTAGTTCAAACAGCTGATGTAGTGGAAAGCTGACACCTCAGCTGCTTTCGTTTTCTGGAAAAAACTGACGCGACGCTACTCATATTAGCACGTTTTTCTTTGGAAAACCTTCCAGTGATTATGTCGCTAAGTCGTCCGTGGAATCGTGAGTCAAAGAGTAAGTCCAAAATCTTTTTCAATCTAGATCACTCTCATCGCTTGAGTCTCGGCTGCCACTCTTCGCATCCAAGGATTCGCCTCGCGGAGCACCACCCGACAGAAGGGTGAAAATCGGCTGCCCAGGAGTACTACGCCACGAGCAGCGTCAGACGCTAGTGATTCAAAAAACTTCCCAGAAGGGCTCCTGCGGCCCATTAGAAGTGTCAGGATAATCTTATTCTGAAATACTCAGCCCGTATATATGTAAATGAAAATTAAAAATTTCCATCGAGGGAGAGAACGCTGGAACGAAGTGGAGCGTGAAAAAGCTAGCATAAACACGAAACTCAAATAAAAACAAGAGTTTAAGAAGCAGCAAAAGCAATACTGAGAGAAAAATTACCGGACAGAAAATAAAAATACATATATATACATATATATAACGTCATAAGCGAATTAACGGAATTAAGAAAAAACAGGAAAGGAAGTTAGCTTCGGCAAGCCGAAGATTACATACCCTTGCAGGTATAAGAAATCATCAACTTTGGTAACACCATGTGAAATTTTTAAGGATTTTTGCTGTCTTCAGCGATATTAAAAAAAAAATTATTGCATTATTTTCCTAGACTAATTTTTTGACATCTATATGTTAAAGTAGTCCGATTTTTTTTTAAATTGAGTTCAAAATTCTGAAAAACTATATATTTTTGTATTATATATTATAAGATATATATTAAAAAATATTCATATATATTATTATATTATTAATATTTCATATTATTTTCCCACCAATTTTCTGATCCTTTCTTTGTCAGCTATATGATATAGTAGACCGATTTTAATAAAATTTAATTCTTACCTTAGAACTAATTAAAACCTGTTATTTCCAAGCTTAGAAAATTATATGTCAAAAAAAAACAAGGCTATAATTTGTTTTATATTATTTTTTTCCGATCGTTCCTAAGACAGCCATATGATACAGTCGTCCGATTTTGATAAAATTAAATTCGAAATTCAAAACTAATTAAAAAATGTTATTTTCAAGCGTAAAATTGTATATGTGTAAAAACACCCAAGATCTAGTTTTTCATATTATTTTACAACTCATTTTCCGATTGTTCCTATAGCAGAAATATCATAATACAGTCGTCTGATTTTGATAAAGTTTAATTCGAAATTCAAAACCAATTAGAAAATGTTGTTTCGAAGCGTAGGATGTTAATGTTAACTATGTTTAAAAACACAAAGGATTTATTTTTTTTTTAATTTTTTTTCCGATAGTTCCTATGGGAGTTATAAGATATAGTTGTCCGATCCGGTTGGTTCCGACTTATATACTACCTACAATAGAAAGAAGACTTTTGGAAGTGTTTCAGACCGACAGCTTTAAAGCTAAGAGTTTATATTGCTAGATCTATTCGGCTTGTGACGGTGATCAAGAATGTATATGGGGTCGGAAACAACTCCTTCACTGCGTTGCAAACTTCTGACTGAAATTAATATACCCTCTGCAAGGGTATAAAAAACATAGATAAAATAAAATAATGTAAGAATTAAGAAAATTTAAAGAAGTGCTAAGGAAAAGAATCAAAATATGTTTTAAGTTGGTTACGGCTGTGTACATTTTGAAATTAAATATGTTATATTAATAATCTACACTGAATAGTTAGGGGCTCTTACATATTTCTGTTTTTTGTATACACTTTTAGATATTTTTCTCGAACTCGGTTAACCTTTTACCTCTTTGAAATCTCGCCTTTTCTTCGTCGAAATTACGCTTGATTCTCTATATATAAATAATTGTGTGCAGTTAGTGGGCTGATCCGTCAATGCAAGACCTCCACCCAAACGCCGACGAAAGAGAGATAGGACATGTAGCGTGCATCCGCAATGACAGATCAGAAGGCTCACCACAACACATTTCCTCGTTACCCGCTACTGATAAAATTAATTATTGTTAATAAGAGTAAGTGGCGCCCAAATCGAGAGATCTGTCCGGAAAAAATTGTTTTTCACTTTCTCTCTTTGACACTTAATTGAGTAGAATAAAAGAGACCTAGCCACATTTAACTGCCAACTTTAAAATCCTCCTTGTTACACTTTGTCCGAAGCCAGGAATTTCCGTTCTAGGAAATTAAGGAAGACATAAATCTCTGGTTTGGCCCATACTGAGTCCTTCCTTCCTCAATTAAAGTCCTCTGTTTGGGGCCATTAATAAGGCCTTTGCGGATAAAAATAATTCTTCTAACTTATCTCTACATGGTTATTCATTATTAATTGCCTCTAAAGGTTGTTGCAACTCGGACGCATTTTCGATGCACCAACTTAAAATTATATGATTCTCAATCCGCTCAAGCTTTTCCAGCATTTCTTTTGTGTCGCCTTCCGCTGAGAAAGTTTGACCAATTCGCTTTTAATTTCACCCATTGTGACCAGTAACTTTACTTTTGTATATTAATTCTAACAAGTAAATGCCAATGCAATGCTTCTGGCAGCAGTAAAGTGTCTGCACTGTCCCACCATACTAAAAAGATCTGAGCGATTGAAACAAGGAAGTCGAACATACCGACACAACCAAAAAGCCAGCGAAGAGCAAGGGAAGACAGCTTAAGTACAGCTTTATGCGGTTTATGACTACAGTCAAGTGATTTTTTGTGTATGCAAGTGACAGAAATAAAGTTGGCATGTATTGACATAGGCCACTCTACCATCTATAATAAATTCGGGTTCGTAATTGCGTCTCCAAATGACTGACAATGCACCCAATGTGCGATGCCGATGCACTTGTCGAGGAACGGCCGCGTCCACTTCTTATATACCTTTTGGCGATCTGCTTACTTGTCACGATCCGCAAATCCAAAGTTTAGATGACGCCTAAGAACCAGTGAATCCAACCAGGGGCTTTCATCTTTCCTCAGGGTGCAAGAGTGAAAATGTAACTTCGCGAACCCAATGAATTTATTCATTGCTCATTTGTCATCTGTGTGAAATGTGCGTTTATTTCAAGAACTTTTCCATACAACAAATGTTACAATTCCGTTTCTTCAGATCTTCTTCCATATTACATTGGTATTTAGAGTTAGTATTTTATGCAATACAGAATTATTTAGAATTTAGATGGGGGTAATTTATTAGCGATGATCAGCTGTGCTCGGCCCCTTTTCGCAGCTTTTGATAATCGGGCATCGCGAAGCAGTAGAAAAAACCGGATGATGTGATGACAAATTCAAAAATTTTTGTTTAATGGGTTTACAAAGGGATTGGACACAAATCTTAAGTACATACCCTGGGACTTTATCTGGCCCAGAAGAATAGGTTGAGGTTCAAGTTTTGAATTCTTCCGATAGTGGCAATGCTAAAGACTTTCGCTTGTTATAAACAATTTTGTAGAAAGTTGAGAGATTCTTTGAAAATTGAAAGTTACATAGGTTAAAATCATGGAACAGCAATGACTGTTAAGAATATCATTATTGCTAGACCTAAGACAGCCTACTTTCGGAGGAAAACTATAAGAAACGCAATTATTAAAAAATATAAAATATTTCTGCGGCTCTATGTCGAATTATATTGAGAAATCGTGTTGCTTAGTTTATAAAAGTTACATTTACGAAAGCATCAACTTTTTGTTAGAGGGAGGAAAAAGGTTATCGACACAGGGCAGACAAATTATTAGTTCCAATGTGGGATAATATCAGTCTTCTGGCTTAACAAGTGGGTCAATTCTAGATACCGTGACTTCAGCCGAATCTAAAACAAATACAGATTTAATTTTCTGGTCAGTGAATTTCGTATAAAGATTACTTTGCTGTAACGATAATTTGTACAGACCGTCAACGAGTCATGAACAAATAAAGGTGTAGAGAAATGTCAAGGACATTGAAATCACCTATAACAATGAATGATCCCTGTGGGAAGTTAAGTCATAAGCCACATTAAGAAAAATATTGCAAAGACACTTTACCACAAACGAAATCCATGTCATTGGGTTTAAACAACTATACTTTTTTCCAAGTTAAGATAAGGGTAGGAAGGCCTATTATAAGTTTTCCGTCTGTTGGAAACCAAAGTCTTCAATTGCCAATTCATCATTAAGCTAAAACATTTAGAATTTAGTATATTAAATACTTTAAGAGAGAAAAAAATAATGGCTTTTTATAACCCAGAGTCTCTTTCTTCCCCCACCATTATCATCAAGGCCAGGGACTCCTACAGAGCTTACTTCAAATAAAGACACAAAAGTACCTATGGGTATCGCCGGCATAGGTGCCGTTACCGATGGCTTAAACGTGCTTGAAAGTTAATTGGGATTTTAAAGAAGCGGTGTTTGGCTTGTAGGTGATCTAACTGACATAGTTTTATTATCAAGTTCGGCCTTCAACTCTTTGAAATCAGCAACTACGCTGATAAGTTCATCAAAAAGTTTATTGAAGCGATCCTTAACCAGCCCTACGTAGCCATCCAAATCACGGTCCAATTTGACAAATGAAGCACAAGTCCGCGGAAACCAGCACATAGATCAATATGGTGTTTAACTTTAAAAACAAGTCCAGTACATTTCGAATGAATGATTATGTTGCAGAGACATCAGTTAATAAAAACGTCATTAGGGGACGATCCAAGCTGACAATTCTTGTATTACATTCATATTGAACATTTCTGAAATCGAACCTAGTCCTAAGATCTGTATAAATTGTGATGTAAGCGGACAATGGACTCGAGGAAGTGGCAATATGCGTCTGTTATTATGTTGCGTATGCGACAAAGGTGGTGTCAGGAGAATTGAGTGCTGCTAACGTGCGGGAATATTGCAACGATCTCAGCTGAAACCGACATAATAGATGGTTCGAAGACGAACTATCTGTGGCAGTCATTTAACGGACACTCGAGGAGAAAGATACTACGAAATTTCTAAAAGCAGATCAAGTAGGCATCATCATGGTGATGGGAACATGGAACACACACTACAGTGGGGGGTAATGCACTTTGGGCTCCGCTAGGCGACACTTTAGCAAGTTTTGGACCAAGTTATTAGCCCGAAACTTAATAGTGATTAGACGCACTCTACAAAGCACAACAAAAATCTTAGAGAAGGGTACATTTTTTCTTGTTACTTAAAGACTCGGAAAAGACCCGGACTTCAAGAGAACTTTCATCCTACAAACACAGGCCATCGACTCAACATCAGAGCAATACTAATCCATGACACCGATAGAGGCGAAAAGGTAATTTTATACTCAAGCCGAACGATGAATGGATGGATGATATGTGTGAAAATATAAAGATCCAGCCGCAGAAGTATCCGGACTATGCGATGGTAGAGAGACTTTGTATAGAAATACACTTTATAAACCGATGACATTACATCATGGAAAATGTCAGCACCAAAGTCGCTTTGAAAAACAATGCTAAAGGTAAACAACTAAGCACCATCAGCGGAGCATATTAAAAGCTACAATACAATAGCATGTTTGAAGTCCGATATCACTTCCAGGTATGCACACGTTAAGTAATTTTTTTTTGTATTTATTTATTTAATTGTTTTTATCCCACCGCGAAGAGCACGTAGCATATTATATTAAGGACAAACATTTACAAGTCTTAATAAATACAAATTAAATATATAATCAGTTTATATTTATTTTTAATTTTTTTTTTTGTATTTTTTTTAATTTGGTAATTTAAACTTTAAATTTTCAATTTTATTAGGTTTTACTTTCTCTTGAATGTAAGGTCCAATTTGCTAAATTGTGTAGTTTAATAGTCAGGGTGTACTGTTAAATAGTCTTGCAGTGCGCTTTAAATCTCAGTTTCGTTACTGATTGCGTTTATAGGGTGTGGAAGTTGGTTCCAAGTCTCCAAGCCTCCTTGCGCATAGGTACTTCTATCTAAAGCTTATTATGTTTCTAGTTCTTCTTGACGAATTAAAAATAAGTTTATCATACAGGTACAACGGGTATTGTTCATGGAGTAGTAAGTAGTAGTAGTTATCACAGCCGTCATTTATATTAGCAATGTGAGAAAATGTGAATCTTGTTGGGGTTTAAGCCGAATCAATCAATCAGGCGGCTGGTAAAATTCTCACCCAAGTGCTACTCGCCTAAAATCTAAGCACAGAACCCGAATGCTGCTGGTGCTCAATTCCTTAAGCCGTTGCAGTGTTCTTAGAACGAATAATCGCAAGGTATGGTGTTCCGAAGGTGGTCTTTACGGATAACGTAGTAAAATTTGTGAGCTGATCTGTGAAAGTTTCTTTATCCATATGGGTATCAGACAGCAGCTCACCGCAATAAGCAAACAAATAAAAATAAACTAAATTGCTCATTAAGATTTTTTTCATTTTTCGCTCTGACTTTTCACTTCTAATTTTTTTCTGACACCGAGAATTATTGTTTCCTCTATTTGGAAGCCTTGCTTTTCCTAATCTGAATCTGAATCTGTATTAAAAAAAAATAGCAATTACATACAGGCAAACTCGAAAGCAAAATCAGAAAAAAATAACGACGAATCTCAGAGGATGATTTTTTTTATGAGAATACGAATACCTAATGAAATCAAATGAACCGAACCGAATTCATCAAAACAAAAGTATCATCCCACTTAGTTATGACCGTTTACCTATAAGCAGTTATATTCGAAAATCTTTTTACAAAACAATTTGTATTTAATGTTCGCCAATTCCCTTTTGGCCACACAATTTGTAATCAAACAAACACAAAAAAAAAAACAAGGGAGAACGCTATAGTCGAGTGTCTCGATTATTAGATACCCGTTACTCAAATAATAAACTTTTAAATAATATGCCTTAATGTATGTTTTTCGCCGCTCATATAAGCTCCCGATTGTTATATTAAAATCAGTACGCAGTGAGCACTACGAGGAGGTCATTGCTTTGCAACGGGTTCTTTCAAACCAAAATACTGTAATGTATGCCTATATGCATTTTAATCACATAGCATAAATATTGAACATAGCCGAATTCACAACACTTTGTTGTTATGCCAATAATATACATAGAGCATTGCCTTTGTCACTCAGCGATAGCGTGCCAAGTGCCCACAACCATTTCAAGTGCAAACGTAATATAATCTGCACTCTTAGCATACCACGCTTAGAGCCGAGTCAGCATGGTTCCCATAGTGACCGCTTATATAAATATTCGCATGCAAGTTATATGACAAGAGCTGTTTTCCATTCTTTAAACAAAGCCTCCAATCGATTCCCACTCAGATCAGTTTCACACTCTCCGCTCCAACCTGATTCTGTAAACATCCAAGCCGATATTGGCTTGGCCCCAAAAAGGGAGACCCAAGTCCGCTTACGTAAACATCGATTTCCGACAGAATCTCAATTCTGCTAAATTGCAATTTCAAATTTAATTGAAAATTTTCATCATGCAATTCTTCGACTCTCTTGGATGATTCTCTTAATCAAATTTTTTTTATAAATCTCTTAAGCCGAGGTTTGATTATGGATTATTGAACCAAAGCCAAGCAGTCCGTTTTTGAATCCGTATTGATCGGTCGACAATTTGAATATCGCGAGCAGTGAAAGTTAAGTTCGGTTAAGTACGCATGCATGATGCCGAAGAGCAGTGCGAAGACCGGCCCCGCTTAAGCCAATAGGCCCCGCACATCATCAGCAGATCAACAAGCGAGTGGGTCGAGTGAGTCACCTGCGAAAGAGCGTCAGTGCAGCCAACCGGCGACGACCAGCTGACGCAGAAGATGCGGATCATCAATATATATATTAAAACTAAATATTTAACAAAAAAAAAAAAAAATTGAAGAAAATGGTTATGGTTACATACATCAATGTACAAGCAAAGCAAAGTTGAGAAATGAAAAGGTTATGAAAAGTCAGTCGAATGATTGGTCTTAAGGAAGAGCAAACACCTGCCATAGAGGGGGTTATGTTTCCGGAGACAAGACACAAAGTTGGAGAAACGCGAGGAAGGCCAGAGAAGAGCAACACTGAAGATTTACGAAGAATTGCCTGCGTCAAAGAAAGTTCACGCTGAAAACGGTACCGTCTACAAAGTTGAGTGTGTCCATTTGTGAGACAGTAAGAGTTTGTAGAAATCCACATTCTATGGGGTCTATTGAAACAAATACAAAAAAAAAAAATCGTCCGGAACTATTTCCGCCCGTTTAGAAGTCTAGCCCGTAAAGCTATGCGAAACTATGTGTAGGATATATGTAAAAGAAAACAAAAGAAAGATATATAAGAAAGGCCCTTATAGAATAAATGAGGTGTAATTCTATAAGTAAATTCAGTGAAGAAATACATGGTAATTACAATTATAATTTTAACAGAACAATAATGGCTATAGTAGACGTTAAGTCAGTGGTTTCCACTGCGAATGTAATAAATACAGTTGCACCAAATAACATTGATTTGGAATTCGTAAATAAAATGCGAGTAATAATTTTTGTCATAATGTGCGCCAATTGCTTTTATAAATTGTACAAGCTTCATAATAATTGTTTGAAAAAGAGATATATGAGCCAAGCGAATGACTCTGACAAAATTAAAAAAAAAAGAGTATAAAGCGCACAAACAATAAATATTAATGATGAAAAAAAATAATTAAATTTTATATAATAAGCAACGACAAGAAAATGAAATAAAATAAAGTAAATCTAAGATAATATATATGAATATGTATATAAAGGGCCTTAAGCAAAATATATATAAGGGACCTAGTTATGATTTGGACAATTCTACAGATCCAGGCACTAGCTCGAGCACAGTTGAAGAAAAATTGATTACAATGGCACAGTCAAATACTGATTTTATCAACATCACAGCTTTTACCAGTATTTGATGGTAAAGCAGAAAACTTAACAAGTTTTCTCGATGCATTGGAAATTATAGAACTAATAAAAGGCGAACACGAACAATTATCTATTTCGATAATAAAAACAAAGCTAAAAGGTGGCGCCAGAAACCTAGTTGGAAATGAAAAAACTATTTCCGGACTAAAAAGAAATGTCAAAGGCGAAACTGTAGAAGTACTATCAGCTGATGAATCTACAGCAACGAAACAAAACTGCTCACCAATAGACGTCAAAGGTTGAGCAGATGACGGAAGCTCTAGAAAGTGCGTACATAACGGACGGACTAACCCCTGAATTAGACAGAGGTTATTCTACACAGTCTGCAGTTAAGGCAATGACGAAGAATTACGCAATTGATAAGGTAAAACTTATCATGCAGGCTGGCACTTTCAACACCATGAATGATGCCATATCCAAGTTCGTAAATAGTTGCACGGAAGCAACTGGACAACCATATACTGTCCTTTATTATAAAAATTATCCTCAGCGTGGTGGAAGCCGGGGACGTGGAAATTTCATAGGTAACTTTTATGATCGTAATAATTATTAAAACAACTACAATAGTTCCAATTATAATAATAATGGAAGAGGTCAATACAGAGGAAACAATCGAGGACGTGGTAACTCAAATCGAGGCCCAATAGCAATAAGCACAAAATACATCGGAAAACTCTCCAAACCCTTTAAGTACCCAACAGTAGAAAATGGAATGGTTCATGCAATTAATCTCAGTCAGAATATATTTGTTACTTTTACTAACGTATCCACAGGAAAAGAACTGGTGTTTTAGGTTGACACAGGTGCAGACATTTTAATAATCAAAGAAAATTCTGATGTCTATCATGACATAAGCGTTAACTATATAATAGATGTAAATTAATAAGTCAGGAGGTTACAAAATCAAAAAGTTTAATTTCTATTGAGATACAGACAACTAAATGTACAATCCAAAACGACTTTCATAATGTGGATTTATATTTTGCATTTCCATGCGATGGCATATTAGGAATCGACTTCATAAAAAAATACAACTGTCAATTAGACTTCAAGCCATCTGAAGATGGGGTCTAGTTACCCGATAACCTTAAATTTCCAATTTATGTGCCAATAACATTCAGTTCTGGCAACAACTCAATACTTCTGCCAGCAAGATACCAAGTTATTAGGAAATTCAATTGAATTCCAAAGAAGTCAGTGTATTGACTCCAAACCAAGGAATTAAAAATGGTATTTACGTAGCTAGTACAATAGCAACAACACAAAATGCATTCATAATATGACTTAGCACTAGAAATAAAGATCAAGTAGTCAGTACAAGTAGCTTGGCATATAAATCACTTTCGAACTACGAAGTAGTCAAAACTAATAATGAATAAAGAGAAAAGTCTGTATTATCTCAACTATCAAAAAAATTTTTTTTCACAATTTAAGTCAAAGCTCTCAAGCTTATCCACCAAATACACTGATATATTCGGATTGGAAACAGAACCAATCAGTACAAATAAATTTTTCAAACAGAAACTGAGATTAAAGGATGATGAACCAGTATACGTCAAAAATTATAGAAGCCCACACAGTCAGGTGAACGAGATAGAGAGGCAAGTCGGAAAATTGATCACCGACGGAATAGTCGAACCTTCTGACTTATTGGTTACAGGATGTTCCAAAAAACATATACTTAAAAACTTAACAGATGTTTTTGAAAAATGCAGAGAATGTTCGTTTTTTATGCATGAGGTGACTTTTATTGGTCATAAATGCACAGATAAAGAAATACTTCCAGATGACAAGAAATATGACGTCATCATGATTTACTCAGTGCCGCACAATGCGGACAGAACTATTATAGGCGTTTCAATAAAAACTTCGCCAAATATTCCCGGCACATAACAAGATTATGCAAAAAGAATGTTCCCTTTAAATGGACAGTCGGACAATGCCAAGACGCATTCCAATATTTGAAAAACAAACTAATGGAACCAACAATGTAACAATACCCCGATTTTAATAAAGAAATCTGTATAATTACGGATGCAAGCAAACATGCATGTGGAGCGGTTTTAACTCAAAACCATGATGGACTCCAACTTCCCATTGCTTATGCATCTGGATCATTCCCTAAAGGAGAAAGTAATAAGTGTACTACTGAGCAGGAACAAGCTGCAATAAACTGGGCAATATTACATTTTAGACCATATATTTATGGAAAACATTTCATAATAAAAACCGACCATAGACCTTTAATATACCTCTTTTCAATGGTCAATCCCAATTCTAAACTGAGACGTATGGGGCTCGAATTAGAAGAATATGATTTTTCAGTTGAATACTTAAAGGGAAAAGACAACTATGTAGGTGATGCGTTATCACGAATAACCATAGAAGACCTACAAAATATAACTGGCAATATCAATAAAGTCACTACAGGATATCAGAATAGACAGAAAATCCGCTCGGAGAATTAAGAAAAAGAATTGCCTACGTAATCTTTAGATACAGCTTCTAGGCCCAACGTATATAAAGTCATAAACAATGAAAAAGTACGTAAACTAGTGACATTGCACTATGCTATGTTTATTTGAACATGGCGAAAAAATTACAGCAAGATACGATGTTAGCGATTTATATACCAATGGAATCCTAGACTTAGGACTTAGACTTGAACTGCAAGCCGGTATACATAAAATCAGCCTACACAAAGTAGCACCGTAGGAAAATATCTTTGAATATACTTCAATAGATAAATTCAAATTAATGGGCAATAAAATATAAAGAGTAGCGCTACTCAACCCAGTGACCCTAATAGATAAACAAAAAAAAGCTATTCTGTCTAACTTCCATGACGATCCCATACAAGGAGGTAATACTGGCATTTCAAAAACGTTACCAAAAATCAAAAGACATTATTTTTGGAAGAATATAAATCGTGACATCACTGAGTACAAACGAAAATGTAAAAAATGACAGAAAGCTGTTGCTAAAGCAATATTTGAATCTTTTAGCCTGAAGTACGGTCTAATGAAGACGTTCATTACCGACATGGGAACAGAATACAAGAATTCAATTATAGACAAATTTGCAAATATTTAAATATTAAAAATATTACATCTTCAGCACACCACCATCAGACAATTGGAACAATAGACATAGAACTTTTAATGAATACATACGATCTTATATATCGGTTCATAAAACTGATTGGGACGTATGGCTTCAATATTTTGTCTTTTGTTTCAACACCACCCCCTCTATGGCGCATAATTATTGTCCATATGAGCAAGTATTTGGTAAATTAAGCAATTAACCAAAACAATTTAATAGCATAGATAGCATAGATACAATATATAACATAGATAATTATGCTAAAGAAAGTAAATATAAATTTGAAGAAGCATATAAAAGGACTAGGATAATGATAGAAGAGCATAAGAATAAAAACAAGGTACTATACGATCAAAAAGTAAACAATATAGATATATCAGTAGGAGATAAAGTATTATTAAGAAACGAAACAGGTCATAAGTTAGATTATAAATATACTGGTCCGTATAAAGTAACGGAAATAGGAGATTGAAATAATGTTATAATAGTTAATGACAAAAACAAAAAACACCTAGTCCATTAAGATAGACTAAAACTTTTTATTTCAGAATCTCACTTAGTATGGCCACACATAGATAATAACATATATATATAAATGTTTTTGATGTATAAATATTTTTGATCATTTGAATTTCTTTATCGTTATTAAGTACAATCTGAAATAAAAAAAATTAATTTTGTAGTTAATAAGAATTAAAATAACTTCATGAAATTACTTTATTTTTCAATATGTGTTCCTATCACATAACATAAATATTGAGCGGCAACACTTTGTTAGGCGGCGGCACAACACTTTGTTGTTATGCAAATAATATACGTAGGGCATTGTCTTTGTCACTCAGCAACAGCGTGCCAAGTGCCCACAACAATTTCAAGTGCAAACGTCGAGTCAGCATGGTTCCCATACTGACCGCTTATATAAACATGCGCATGCATAACTCTCTCTCTCTCTCTCTGCCCGTTTTACATATTGTTACTTTACTTTTATATGTATAAAATATATTAAACGGCTTCTCTGCCGCTGCCCCGACAGCTAGCAAGCCTTAGGCTAAGACCAACCAAATGCATTCGAATAAAGACGATTAAAGCAACCACAACCGATGGCCTAGTTTATTTAAAATGCGATTGAACCAAACCTTACAATAAAATTTGGAAACCTACGAGTCGACTTGAGTTGTCAAACTTTAAAAAAGTTTGAAAACTCCATGTTCCCCAAAAAGTTTGTTTATCCGTATGGTACGGAAAGCATAATTATTTCCATTACGAAATAAATTAAAATATATATTACTTATTTTACTTACTACAGCATACTTAATAATAATATAACAAACTAGCCGCGCAATATGTTCTCTCTAATCGCCGGCAGCGCCCTTGCTCTCATTTTTATGCTCTGCTTTTGTTTTAGCCTGCGCCAAGTATGAGAGATCAAAACATTAAAACAGACAAACACAATTCTATTCAAATTTTGATCCTATCATAATAACTATAAGCGCTACAGATTTTCGTGGATTGTGGGCGTTAGAGTGGGCGTGGCACCCCGCTGAAACAAACTTGCACTGCGCAGGAAGCCCAGCTCTTATAGTTTTAGAGATCTCAGCGTTCATAGGGACAGACAGGCAGACAGACACGGCTAGATCGACTCGGCTAGTGTCCTGATCAATAATATATAAACTTTACGAGGTCGGAAACGCTTCCTTCTACCTGTTACATACTTTCCGACGAATCTAGTATACCCTTTTACTCTACAAGTAAAGGGTATAATTATATGAGCCAATAATGTTTAATATCGAACAATTCATTTAAAAGTTTAAAAAATCTTCAAACTGACTTTATTTACACTAACTTTACAATGCATTTGAGTTTATAAATCACGTTTTGCTGGTTACGAAATTCAATTTTTTTTTGTATTTTTTTTTTGTTCGAACGTTGAGCAGTCAGTAAGAGCAGTAAAAAGATGTGTCCCAACGACACCAGACACTTGCTTGTTACGCACGATCTCTTTTTGTATTTCGGGTAACTACGATTCGCGAGAACGGTAAAGACAAGACAAAACAATGATTAACGAAGACTAAGGCAAGTGAGTTAGTATTTTAGAAGTTCAGGAACGAACTAAATGATATAAGCTTTTATAATAATTAAAAGGAACGCAAAAGGGTTCGTCTAGAGCAAAATTTGATTAATATCGTAGCAAGTTAATAGGATAGTAATTACGCGTTAGTCTAACATGATTATTAAAGGTTTAGGCGGCTAGCCAAATCTACAGAATCAATATCTCTCTGATAAGATTATGGATAAATATGGTACCAAATTTAATTCTATGATTTCCCAAACTAGGCCAATTAATCAATAGCAATCTACTCAAGTAAGAAGGCAACCTGACGTTTTGATCCCAGCACAAACCTCGGATGCTCCTGTACGGACTGCATACGGTCAATGGCCTCCAGACATTGTGGACCAAAAACAAGAACAGTATTCGAAACTAGGCCGACAAGGGGGGTAAATAATATTTTTGGTAGTGTATCGATAATCAATTTCTTTAGACCAATGCCTTATGAACTCAAGAACACCCGTTAATTTCTTTACATTATTGGTTATGTGGGAGTCAAATCTTATTTTTAGTAGTGATGGATCTTCGCTTAAGCATGTTGACACGTAAATATCAGGGAGGGGCACAAATATTACAAATGAGTGTTAATAATGAGTTCAAATGTTTAAGGAATTACAGGCAATTTGGAGATTACTCTATAGTTCGCATCCTTTTGGAGGAGTGGAATATTAAAATAATCCTTCCAAATAATTGGAAAATAGATGATACGATAGACAAAACACACTCCCAGGGACTTTATCAAAAGGTTTGTTTTATAGTTTCAAAATCACTTAAAAGAAAACTTTTGGTAATTACAGGAGAACAAAATCAATTTGCCTCAATTAAGTGACAAAAGAACACAGAATAGACCAAGAAAAAAAAGCTTTAGGAAGATTAAAAGAATTCAGCTTTCCCAAATGCCTCAATTGAGTTGCCAGGAACTAATTCATTAAAAAGAGTTTAGGGCAGTAAAAAATAGTTTTGTGTCTAGTTTTCTCATTTAGAAAAGCATATACTTTTAGTTAGAGAACGGAAGCGCCGGCGGCTAGCGATTCAAAAAAAATACCCAGAAGAGTTCCAGCGGCCCATTAGATAATCTTACTCTCGAATTCCCATCGCGTCTATCGACAGAAGAGGGAGAAGAGGAGAGACTAAAGCAAAGCATAGCAGAAAGAGGAAGCTCAAATAAAAACAAAAGTGTAAAAAGCAGCCAAGGCGATACTGAGAAAAAAATTACCGAACAGAAAATAAAAATGCATGTATATGTACCATCATAAACGAATTAACAGAAACAGAATTAAGATAAACGAAACATAGATAAATATAAATAATGTAAGAAATAAAGAAAAGAATTAAAATATCGATTAAATTGTTAATAAGGTGAAACTGCCAAGATATATTATAAATATGAATAATTTACAGTGAATAGTTAAGGGGACTTACATATTTTTGTTTTTTTTTTTTGTGTATACACTTCCCTGGATTTTTTTATTCTCGAACTCGGTTTGCTTCTAACCTCTTTAAAATCTCGCCTTTTCTTTGTCGAAAGCACGCCCAATTCTTGACCTTTAAGTAATTATGTGTAGCTAGTGGGCTGATCCCTCCATGCAAGACCTCCACCCCAACGCCAACGAAAGTGAGATAGGACATGTAGAAGTCAGAAGTCTCACCACAACACAATTACTCTTTACCCACTACAGTTAAAATGCATTTTTGTTTATAAGAGTAAGTGCCGCCCAACTTGGGACCTCTGCCCGGATCTGTTCCTTATTTTAATAAAAACAACTTTTTTTTCTCTCTTTGACACTTAATTGAGTAGAATTATAGAGATAGAACATATGTTTTTATTCTGGCCACACTGTCAACTTTCAAATCCTGGAATTTCCGTTCGAGCAAATTTAGGAAGACTTCAATCTCTGGTTTGGCTCCTGACCCGAACTGAGACCTTACTTCCTCAATTAAAGTCCACCAGTCGGGACCATTAATAAGGCCTTTGCAGGTAAAAATAATTATTTTAGCTCATCTCTACATGGTAATTCATTATTAATAGCCGCTAATGGTTGTAGCATCTCGAATGCATTTTCGATGTATCCACTTAAAATACCTAAACGATATCGCACGCATTAAGGGGAGTTACTTTTTAAGAACTGAGGACTCAATTCTAATTATATGATTTTTAATCCGCTCAAGCCTTTCCACCATTTCTTTTGTGTCACCCTGCGCTGAGGGAGTTCTACGAATTCGTTTTTACTTCCACCCAATGTGACCAGTAACTTCCCTTTTGTATATTATTTCTAACAAGTAAATGCCAATGCAATGCTTCCTAGAGTGCCTGCACTGTCCCACCATACTGAAAATATCTGCTAGGCTATGCGCGATTAAAACAAGGAAGGCGAACAGACCGACACAGCAAGACAGCTTAAGTAAGACCAAATGTGTGTATGTGTTGAGTACGGGCCTTCATGCGATTCATGACTGAAAGCTAAGTGAATTATTATATGTGTGTAAGTTTCCAACCCGTGAAACCAGGCCACTTATGGCTTTTATAAACAATAATTTCAATCTCTGCATTTGCCTTTGTCTTTGCCCTTGGCTTTGAGGTCCGATCTTGGTTCCCCAGCTAAGTTAAACAAATCAAAATTAAAGTCAGCTTCCGTTCGAAGCCCAATCAATTGCGCCTTTTGCGTTTCAAGTGTCCGACAAATTGCACTAGTTTCATCTTAAGCTTTTAATCTAAACATAAATTAAAGTTCAAAAGTTCTTAAAGAAAAGATCCTGGCCGAGGTTCATTGGATTAGATTCGAGATTGGAAGAGTCAGTCCAGTTTTGAATAAGACCGCGATCGGTAATAGATAGTAACGAAAAGTGTTATCTAAATATTGTGTTAATAAATTAATCAATAAAGGTTTTTCACCAAAATAATATTTTAAAATAAAAAATTAATTTTTTTATTTAAATATTCCGGAAGGCATTTAATTTGTATGCAAGTGACGGAAATATAGTTGGCATGTATTAACGTAGGCCACTTTACCATCTATAATAAATTCGGATTGCTGTACTGGCGCTCCCGCGATGAGATGACGAATGGGGATGTACTTCTTGGTGTTCCCGCGAGGAGGTTAGGTTAAAGCCGGCTGATGCTCTCCTACGACAAGATGGAGGCTAAGGACTCAGCCGAAGTGCGCTCCCTGAACGATTTAACGTAAGTTAGGCTCAGCACTAGAACCAGCAAACTATATGCACTCGTTTGGTTTCACCCTGGAGTTGCTAGGAAACATACATTTTGGCGACGGTGATTGGACCCCGGTTCTGTAAAAAACGTTCTAGTTCAAGTTTAATTCGTATACCTCCGCGGTTTGTTTGAGAAAAGTCAGCCATAAATTTGAGAGGTCGGTTCAATATATAGCTTTTGTGGCAAAATATAGTACTCGCATCTATGTTATCTAACTTGTAATTCGAAGTATTCGCCAGCCGGAAGCATCCACATCATATTTCGCATCACTTTGATGTAACTACGCGTACAGACAGTTAACCAAAAGGAAGGAAATTAGTGCACGGTTTATAACAGATACCTATCTTTGTAATATCCCAGGTACATTTCTTAGGACAACCGGTAGCTCAACAGTCGCCCTGGCATTTTGAAATAATCACACAGCCAGCAGAGTGTTTTCTTTTAGAGCTCTCTTTATTGAATGAATCTTAGCTCTTTTACATTTCTTGTTCGTCTCATTAAAGTGTAGCTGCGTCGCCAGAGACGCCGGCAGAGCAGCGGTTAAAGCTTATGAATATACTTATGTTACCAACAAACCAGTACCAGGCGCTCAGCACCACCCACTGGTAATGAAAATTGTTGATCAGCATATAATTATGTCAGCATAAACTCGATGGTGCACTGACCCGTTAAAGCGGTCAGCACATTGTAGCAGTGTCAGCCGAGAAAACTACGCTAACTGCTAGCATCATCGAAAACAACCTACTTTACAATATAACCTATGGCAGTAAACTTCCGTGTTCCAAGTAGTATATAAGCATAAAGAATAAATCAGTAATCGACGCACTCAAAGCTCCGCTGTTCTACGTACTACGTCTGGGAAATAGGCCTAGTAACACATCTCAACTAGCAGCTAACCTCCGGTAGCTCAAACCTCAGCGCAGTGCCCGCATCGCTATCCGTCCATTGTCGTGACGCGATAATAAAAGGGTCCACTTCCCAGCGGCAAAGCGCTCACTATAACCCCCGTGTCCCGCGGCGTAACTAGAGGCCCCGATGTGATCCTTTACCAACAAATGATCACAGCCCAGCGACCCCTTTCAACAAAAAGTTGAACCTCTAACTGGTGGAAAATACCGTTAAGGTAACACTATATCCACCCGCCCTGGGAACCACAGCTTAATCCAGCTCAAAGGATACGCAGCTTACTCCGGCTTCACCGGATACGCAGCTTACTTCGGCTTCACAGGACACCAGACCTCATCCAGCTTTACATGATACGAGTCTTGTTCCAGCTTTACAGGATACACAGCAGCTTCATCTAGCTTCGTAGGATACGCAGCTTACTCCAGCTTCACAGGATACCATAGCTCATCCAGCCTCACAGGATACCAAGCATCGTCCAGTATTACAGGACTCACACACACACACACGAGTGTCAACTTTATTTATTGAGAAAACAAGTCACACAAGAATCGATTTACACAATCGACTTCTAGACAGCGAAAATGAGCTACAAGGACAGATCCAACAACTCATAAAGAACTATTGCAAGGATTCTGCCGAACGAGGCCACCGAGACGGTTTTGGTTCTAGTAAGCTTAAGCAAAAGCGCCAACCATCACCCAATCACAATGCAAATTATTGAGGCAGACCCATGATGATCTCGATAATACGCCTGCGACAGGGGCAACCGCCACAGAAGAGGTTGATCGATTTAACACCATATATAAAGAATATAGTATGGCCTTGCTTCAAGAAAACGACCCGCTGATGAGCCTAAATTGGTCTCCACCACCAATCAGTATTCCCGAGATTGATGGCGGATTTTTTAGATTGGCTCCGGTTTCACGATTCATTTGTGGAACTAGTGCATAAAAATATTAAAATCGACTAAAAGCAAGGCAATAGGAAGAATCGTCGATTACGGGTTTTTGCAACAGCTTCGAGCATTACATGACACACTGCTAAAGATTTTAAACACTCTTAAAAACCTCGTCATCTGCACAAAATCCCCGGATCCAATTCTATGTTTTATTGTTCGAAGAAAACTAGACCAACAGACTCTGGCTACACTGGAAAATTTAGGGGATGTGTTGATACACAAATTCCAACGCTAGGGAGTGTACTGTCGCTTATTGAGCGACGATCTTGCATGCCGAAAATTGTAAGTGCAAAACTTACAAGAATGCTCCGCCATCAGCCAGTCCACAATGAAGAGAGGTCAAAGAATTGTCATCTAGGCCCACATCACTTTAGTGCGTGTAGCCGTTTTCAAGAAATGGACCCCAAACCGCGGCAACGAGCTATTATCGAAGTAAGAGCATGCACAAATTGTTTGTCTAGAGCTCATAAGGTTGAAAGCTGTGGGTCACTGTCGACTTGTCAAGACTGCCATCAACGGCATCATTCAATGTTGCAATGTTACCGATTGAAATATCGGAATCAGAAGAAAAAGAGCCACAGCAACCAAGTCAATACTAAAGCTATCGTCGTGTAGCTCCGACTTTTCATAGTCATCTTAACATTTTTGAGAGTATGCCTTTGGCAGATCCTGACTTCCGCCAACCTGGATTCATCGACCTCACCTTAGGGGTTGACTTTTATGCCAAGTTAATAACTGCTGAATTTCTAAGCCTAGGACCTAATAAACCTCTGCCGCAAGGCACCAGGCTTGGCTGTGTAATCATCGGTTTTCCGAAGAATGAACTTTTATCTGATACGCAATACATATGACTGTTGGAAGAAGGCGAAGGCGAATCAACTACCACAAATAACGGTTACCTGCAGCTGACTGAATTACCCACTGCAAAAGAATGCTCAATCATTACAAAACCGACTTCTTATCAACTTCAACTCTATAGAAATTCGGAATGTTCTAAAATGTTTCTAAATTTAACCGAGAAATATCCAAGCTTTGTTGCAGAAGGATCTCGCACCATAGACGTGCTAAATGATCAATTCTTACGATGGTACAATTTCAGTCCCTACGGCAAAGGCCGTTCTTACGGGAGCGTGAAGCAGCATAAAGAAGGTATGGAGTACGTTAATTATGCTCAGGAGCCTCCGCAGCTTAAAAAGGCTCAAGGACGATCAAAAAATTGTTGGAAGCTTTCCATGCAATTCTGTCAAGGGCTGACAGACATCACGCCTTAATTGAGGGTACGCCTCAATGGGGGGAGAATGTTCGCACCGAAAAGTGGCTCAACATGGCCAGCACCCAACAAACCATTACCAGGCGCTCAGCATCACACACTGGTAATGAAAAATGCTGTTCAGCATATAATACTTAACGTTAACGGAGCATAAACTGGACGGTGCACTGACCCGTTAAAGCGGTCAGCACATTGTTGCAGTGTCAGCCGAGAGAACTGCGCCAACTGATACCAAAAACAACTGACCCACTTTAGAATATAACTTATGTCAGCAAACTTCTGTGTTCCAAGTTGTACATAAGCAGGTACCAAATTAAGAATAAATCACTCAAAACCCCGTGGTTCTACGTCTTACGTCTGGGAATAGGCCTAGTAACACATCTCAACCGCTGGTAGCTCAAACCTCAGATCAGTGGCCGCATCACCTCTCCGTCCATCGTCGTGGCACGATCGTCCTGCCAAAAAGCCTTGTCCCCCGGCGTGACTACAAGTGCCTACTTCGATTGTTTTGGCAAATTTGATGATTTCCCAATAACTATATATAACCATATAGATAGTAACTAAGTGTCATTGAGGGTGTAGTATTGAACCAGTAAACGAAATATTTTAATCATACTCAATCATTTTTATCAATCGATATGTATGAGCTTATGTATTCGTTAAATGTTCTGTGACTTCTTTCTACTGTTCAAACTGTGATTGTGGTGCCATTTAGATGTTATATTTTTAAATTTAAATATCTGCAAAACTTGTTTATAATTGAATTTTTATATTCGGTTCCCATGTGCGAAACGAACGTCTTCATTGGACCGTACTGTACGCCGGGGGCAGCGGGGTCTGGTAGTGGTGGCGTCTGGAGGCGGCGGCTAGATCACCTTCGAGTAGACGTCCGCGGCCAGGATCAGGGAGATGGTGGATGGCCGATGGAAGCGCTCACCCGCGAGTGGTAGCTCCCTGAACCTCGTCGCCACGCTCTCACTAAGCGCACGGATGGAAGTGCGGATGCGCACGCTCGGCTCGATCTTGAGGAAAACCTCGAACTTGATCGCCTTATCGACTTTCGACCGAATCGTCGCGGTACAGATCCTCTCCTCTCCCTCGTTGGACGTCGGCAAACGAAACGAAGCGGCATGGCCCCATCGATTGTCGAACTTCTTCTGCCCGGTCTCTACGATCACCAGCGCAGCTGGAAGAACGTTGACGCTATGACGTCGGAGCTGGTATCGAGGAGGGGCAAGCGTTTTGCAAATTAGCGGATATTGCCGGCGCGAACGCTGCAGAGAAGCGGGCTGTGGCTGGTAGCTGGACTTCTTCCTCGAAGCGCGCTAGGTTATAAGGAGCAGCGTGGGGTGGTTCCGGTTGCACGTTCTGCACCCGTCCCCGCTGCAACAGCTCCCAGTGGAGTGCTCGTGTGCGAGATATTTTTCGCATTACTTTTTGATTAGCACTGCCCGCAGCCGCTTCTGTGCGCTCAGCTTAAGGAACCTCTGACACTTGCGAAGAGGATGAATTCCGCGGCTGACTCACCATCAGTAGGATTGAATACTTCTCGTACGTTTGTTATCCAATGCCTGAGAGCTACGTGGACGGGGACACATTTTTCTGGTCGTACGAATGACAACTACGCGGACCTTGTCATTGGTTGCCGGAAAAACGGAGTCTATTCTTCCGAGTCACCACTAACTTGAGGGCAAATTTTCATCCTTAATGACGACCACATCGCCGACTCGCAGGTTGTCGGTGGGAACTTGCCACTTGTTGCGCTTGTGGAGGACTTTAAGGCACTCATCCTTCTAACGAATGCGGAATTGTTGATGGAAAGATTTTTAGTGCTGCCACCGGTTAAGAATGGACTTGGATTCGCCCTTTACCTCAGGTTCCACTATGGACAGAAGAGGTCCTCCGACAAGAAACTGCACAGGTGTCAACGTTAAAAGATCAGTTGGATCCTCGGATATAGGAGATAGCGTTCTGAAATTTAGATAAGATTCGATTTTCACTAAGAGTGTGGACAGCTCTTCAAAGGTGTACTTCCGTTTAGCAGTGGACTTGCAAAAGAAGGTCTTGAAGACCGGCCATATGGGGTGCCTCCGGAGGAATAAATTGCCAGGAGAGCTCGGGAAAGCACGATGAAGGCCGACAAAGGTCTTCAGTCGTTAAGTCGGATGTAGGCTCTAGATGGATGGCCTTTGTATATACCCTCCTAACATGCCGAGGCTGACTTCAAAACTCCATTGTTGGACCGAATCCACGATCTTGCTAGCATGGTTAGCCAAACCAGTGTGACCAATTGGCTGCCTCTGTTGACTCGGTGATCTTTGTCACCCTGTTGGCAACACTGGTTTGGCTAACCATGCTAGCAAGATCGTGGATTCGGTCCAACAATGGAGTTTTGAAGTCAGCTTCGGCATGTTAGGAGGTTATATACGACCATCTCTGACAATAGGAGAGCGCCACATAACTCCAACCTCGGAAGGGACACCGTTTTGACTGGCCCCACAAGCAAGTGCTCCATCGTCTTATGGCCCATCTCTACACGCACATAAACCGCAGCTCCTTATGCCTTTTGCGAGGCGTCACAGAATCCGTGATGCTCTACGTGGAGCCCTGGACTAAAAGAAAACCCATTCTGACCTGCTCTAGCACCAAATAACTTTGGAGAAAGCTGATCCACCTTTGCCACAGCTCAGTTAGCAGTTTATCGTCCCATCCTAGATCTTGAGGTCAAATTTCTGGCATACAGCGAGACAGCCTGCCGGATAGAACAGCTTGGCAATTTGAGAAAGGATTTGGCGTTTCGTGGGGTAGATTTCCGTTGCCAGATCTGGAGGGACGATGAAGGACTCGTCGGACGTCGCTTTTCCTCGTACGACGAGAGCCTTGGCTGTGCTCTTAGTGTCGATGTCGAGGAAGTCTGTTGTCAGAAGATGATAGCTTTGCATATGAGCTAATATTTCTTTGTGGTTGGAGGTCCATTTTCTCAATGGAAATCCCGCGGAATCTAGAGCATTTGTAGCTGGCGAAGAGCTTCCGGAAGGACATCGTCTACATGATTTCGAATGACGCTACTTAGATGGCTGAGCTGCACGTCAGTTACCAACTGTTGCATGACTCGAATCGCCACGAATGGCGCGCAATTGACTCCAAAAGTTACCGTCTGTAGCTAGAAATCTCGAACGAGCCCTTTGCCATTGCAGAATAAAATGCCTTGGAGCGGGGAATGCTTACGATCTACCTTCATTTGTCGATACATTTCCTCGATATCGGCACCGAAGAAGTATCGGAAATATCACCACTTCAGTATCTGGATCGTTAGATCGGACTGAAGGGCTGGAGGCAGTAAATATTACACGCATCTTGGTGCTTGTACTTTTTATATATGCCGACCACTCGTTCACCGTTTTCTGGAGAAATCGTGCAAATTAAGTTTCTCACTTGTGATTTAATTAAAAAAATTTATTTTTATTTGTTAATCACTTAATCTCTACTACAATTTTTTAATAGGTCGAACTTAGTTAATTCACTGCTCGTTTACTTTTCCTCGATTTGTACTACTGCTCGATTCGGATCTCAAAAACGGACTGCCTGATCTCTAGTTCAATGATCAATAATCAAACCTCGGCTTAAGAGAATTTATCCCCAAAAATTGATAAAGAGAATGGCTCAAGAGAGTCGGAAAATAGGATGATGCAATTTACCAATTAAATTTGAAGTCAAATCTTGGCCGGAAATTGGTGTTTACATTAGCGGAGTTTTAGGGACCGCTTTGGGGATCTTTTTGTTTACGTTAACGGACTCGGGGCTCGCTTTGGGGATCTTTTGTTTACATTAGCGGACTATGTTTACAGCATCCGTTTGATTTGGGCTGCGTGAAATTGATCTGGGTGGGAATGATTCGGAGGCCTGGTTGAAAGAAATAGCTGACCACTGGTTTATCTCGGGTCTGTCAGAGTTATTTGGAAATTGGCTCTCGGCTCAAAGTTGTTTATAAATTGGGTAAGAGCCCCTAAATAATGTGTCATATAACTCCTCCATTCTAAATTGAATCGTCCCGATTCATTGGAACTGATGGGTATATTGAATGTAATTGTTGGGTTAATTCGACAATGATATTTTCTTCTAGGGTATTTGTCGGGTATATTATTTATTTCATTATCGGAAATATTATTTTCTGGTTCAATTTCTATATGAATTTGCCATGGTTTGAATATAACAAATTTTCCAATATCTTATTGTCTACATTGGTGCAGGAAATATTATTAATTTTAGTGGTTCCATTAAAGGTTATTAAAAATGACCCATTTAAATGAGTGTCATTAACTGTATTTTTTTCCATTTACAAAAATGGATCCATCTTGGATTACATCTACATTTTTATTTTTTTCTCTGATTTTGGTACAAAAGGATTTTTCTCCATTTAGTAATCTAGTGAAACAAGAGCCTTCTGGGTTAAGTGTGCAATAATTATTAAATATTTCTGTCTTAAAAGTAGACATTACATGGTACTTATTTCTACATTTTGCGACGTAATTATCAATTAATAATTTTCCATCATTATGTAAAATGGATCTTGAATTGTAAACGTCACAACGATCGGTAATAATAGGGTATTTTATGTAAATTATAATAAGGTCTTGATGCAAAGCGATTTTAAATTCAGATATATCTAAAAGGTCTGTTATAACTACAGGTCTATCTTCGTGCTTATAAATTTCTAGTATATCATGATTGTTTAGAATTTTAGTATTAAATACATCAATTTTGGCAAGTGTAATTGTGCCCATTAAATTCATAAGATCGTAAGTAAGCAAACGCAGACGATATTTTCTAAGTGGAATTTCTTGATTTTTAAAGGCTGTTTTGAATTGTTCAGACAAAGATTTTATCTCTTTAAATATTTTAGAATTAATAACGAATTGATCGTTATTATTTTGTATTAAATCATCGATTTTATTTTGGACTGTTATGAAATCATCATGATCTGGTGTTCCCGCTATCCATTTCCAAATGGTGCCTATTTCATTAATGCCTCTTTTTGATATACTGGGTATAACTTGAGAGTATATAGTAAAGTATTTTGATAATTTTTAAATCGTGGGATATTTCCCAAAGAAAATTCTTGTTGTCGTGACCCTTTAGAAATTCTGTTTCAAGATTAATTATTTCTCTATAAAGACTTATATTAGTTATATGAAATAAATCTGCGTGTGATTCATAAATAAGAACATCTTTGGTATCCTTGTAAAGAAGGAAATCATGGTTCGTGTAATCCATAATTTCGGATTTGGTTGTAGCTACCAGCAATAAGAGGTACATTATTGAAATCATTATCTGTAATTTGAAACAAGTTATTTAATATTATCTTTATGAATCGTACGGTTTTTGTTATTTATAATAACTTTATTTGGAAGATTTTCCTTAACTACTTGTTTTGTATATCTAGAATTAAGCTTGTTCCTTTCCCCGTGTTTCTTTTCGTAAATTACTCCAACGTGATAATTCTTATTTTGTCTATCTTTATTGTCAAAATGTAACATTTTCTCTTGGGCTTGCTGCAATAATTTAGGAATATCATCGTGTTTGATTTTATTAAACAATTTATCAAAAGGTCGATGATTGGTTATTGAACGAATTGTTAAATTGTATTTTTGTGCTGCTCTAATTATAATTTCGGAATAATCAATTAAATTAAGCTCATCTTTAATGCAGCGAGCAATTTCTGTTAAGGTAGAGTGTGCCCTTTCTATTTGTCCGTTAGACGTACTATGTCGAGGATCTGCAAAGAATAAAGATATCATCAAAGATTTGGCTAATGGAAATTGTTGTAAAATTTCTGAAACTTTATTTTCTATATTTAGTTTATTTGGAATTTCTTTTACCACTAGGTATTTCGAATACGAATCTATACAAGTATTGTATTTTTTTTTGATTGCAGATTGTGCAATTCTTTATAAACTCCTTAAGCTTTTTGTATAAATTTTATAATTTTTTTTTATAATTTTCATCAAGCCTCTATGAGCTCTACAATGAGTTCCTGTGATAATAAGATATCTGTCTTCAGCGTTCTCGACATCCTGGACAAATGTCTTAGTGTATAAAAATTTATTTATAAAATTGTCCTTGAGTGGTTTTTGAATTCTGTAAAAATCTCTATTATAACTCTATTATATGTCTAATATTTCCGAATACATTAATCGACTCATGTATTATTATAATTCAATAATAAAGAAGTAATACAATTAAGTATTAACCAGACAACCACCAATGAATAAATAATAACGCCCAATTAGATTTTAGGTGTACCACACGCTCTCAATGCCAGAAAGGAAGTGAACGAGAGTATCGATAGGTCAAGAGATCAACGAACAGGCGTGATAGATGTCAAGACAACAACGAACACATTTTGGTGTGCATAATTAATAATGTGACTTTTGCATATTTGAAGATGCAAATTTCAACACGCCGCGTCAAAAGTTACATTGATTATCACTTCAATTCTTGACATTAGTTTGTGCTTTAATTTTTATTTATATCTTCATTTTTTTTTATATTCTCATTCTGGGGGTTCAATTCCTTTTAGATCTAGAATTTGCTACTGGAGTTGGGAAAAACCCAGTAAAACCCAACTAGATCAAAAATCAAATTAACATTAGTAGGGTTTTTACATAAATGAAATTAAAGAGTTCATAAACTTAATTCAATTAATTAGGATAAAATTAATGACAAGTACTTCATGAGATCCATTTAGGAAAAATATCAAGTATATGAATTCGATTCTATTACTTAAGTATGAGAAATTGAAATTAATAATATAAAAAAAAGATCCATTTCACATATGGCTTCTAAGGGCGATGAATTTTCAGCAATCATTCCCATAGTTCGTAGTTTACTTATTCTGAAAGTCCCAGCTGGCTTCTCAGGGAAGGGAAGGGAAACCGCGCAGTTGGTAATGGCTTCGTCAGTATATCATCTAGTTGCAAATCTGTGGGAATATACTTTACACAAATTAGTTTCTTTTCAATTTGCTCTCTTGTAAAATGATATTTAATGTCTATGTGCTTAGTTCTCTTATGGCAAGTAGGGATATTTGCAATACTTATACAACCTTGATTATCTTCAAAAATCTCTATAGGACCATTTAATTTTAGGCTAATCTCATTTTTTAGTGATTTAAGCCAAAGAGCTTCTCTTACACCTTCAAATAAGGCCATGTATTCAGCTTCAGTAGATGAAGCAGCAACTGACTTTTGTTTCATGGTACTCCAGGAAATTAAACAACTTTCGAACATTTTAAATAAATACCCTGTGGTACTTCTTCTATCAGTTTCATTCCCAGCCCAATCTGAATCTACATATCCTGTAAGAATATTATTAAAATTAGTTTCTTTCTTGAATCTAAGCTTGAGATTAACAGTTCCCTTCAGATATCTAAGAACTCTTTTAAGGTTTTGCCATAGTTCCTTATTGTTGTTGTTTGTATATCTGCTTAGAATGAAGTACTTAAGTCAGGCCGTGTACATAACATTATGTACATCAAACAACCAATTAAATTTCTACAAGGTGTATCACATAGTTCTTCCGATTGCAGAGCCGTATAGTCCAATTTGTTTGGGAGGGGAGTGCTAACTGAATTACAATCTTCCATATTAAATTTTCTCAATACATTCTAAATATATGACGACTGACTAAGACAAATCTCTTCATCGGTTCTGTCAATTTTTATGCCAATAAAGTGTCTAATTTCCCGTAAATCGGTCATTTGAAACTTATCATGAAGGTAAGATTTAAATTCTGACATTGTATCTGATTTGTTTGTTGCAATTACTATATCATTGACATATAACAGGATATATATATTTCTCGAAATATCTCCCTTATCCAGAATATAAATACACCGATCAACTCCTAAGTTTTGAAATCTAACATCCTTCAACACACTTTCAAACACTTCGAACCAAAATCTAGCAGCTTGCTTGAGGTCATATATAGCTTTATTAAGCTTACACACTTTATTCTCATAAGACTGATTCAGGCCTTTTGGAACATTCATGTAGATTTCATCTTTTAGAGTTCCATTTAAAAACGGAGTTTTTACATCCATATGATGAACAATTAAATCATGTTGATTTGAAAGGGCCAACAAAAATCTAAAACTGGATATTTGTGCAACTGGTGCAAATGTCTCAACGTAATCAGTCATATATTCTTGAGTAAAACCCCGTGCTACAAGTCTTGCTTTGTACTTTACTAAGTTCCGAAATTCATCTTGTTTAATACTAAATACCCATTTGCAATCAACTATGTTCTTATTATCTGGCTTATGCAAGTCCAGGTATTATTTTGAAAATGAGACTTAAGTTCATCTTGTATAGCATTCTCCCAGAAAGATCTGTCCTCACGAAACTTAGTCTCATCAAAGGTATTAGGAATATCATTTAAGCATATTTGAGTATTCATTAGACATCTTTCTAAAAATCGATATGATAATTTGGGTTTACTTTTAATTCTTTCACTACGTCTGATTTCTTCTTCCTCTTCATTTTCTTTTAATTTATCACCAGTTTCAACGACTGGATCGGCATTCTCAAGATATGTGGAATTTTCATTGGGTTGTTCATTTAATTCAGAATCAACAGATTCATTATTTTCCACTAAAAAAAATCCAACTCTTCATTTTCTTTATTTAAAGATTCATTATTTTGTTCAACAGTATTACTTTGAACATCCGAATCTTTTCTATGTAAAACTCTTGGTTTTAGCATGTTTATTTCATCCACCACAACATCTCTTGCTGTCATAAATTTCCTCATTCCATAGTTTATAACCATTTGGCTCATATCCAACAAGTACAGCTTTAATTGACTTTTCGTCAAACTTTCTTTTTTGTACTTTTTCAATGCATATACCGTCGAACCAAAAATCTTAAGATATTTTAACGTTGGCTTTTTGTTATGCCACATCTCAAATGGTGTTTTATTGATCTTTTGCAATGCTCTACTTGGGGACCTGTTAATTAAATACGTTGCTGTTAAAACAGCCTCACCCCAAAAATGTTTATTGAGTTTAGCACCATTGATCATAGATCGAGCCTATTCGGTGATTGTTCGGATCATCCGTTCTGAAACACCATTCAACTCTGGAGTATGAGGAACCTTTAAATGATAGCTGATGCCTTTTTCGATACAGAAATCACACATTTCATTAGGCAGATATTCCCTTCCATTATCGATATATAAATTCACAATTTTTAAATTAAAGTGAGCCTCGCTCTTCGCTACAAAGTCCTTAAAACAGAAATACACATCCGACTTATAAGGTATTAAATAGGTTACACAGTAATGTGTATACTGATCAATAAAGACTACATAGTAGTTTTTATTATCAATGGTGGAGGGTGTTATTGGGCCACAAACATCGGAATGGACAACAAACAAAGGTCGTGTAATAAATTCCTTATTTTTAAATTTTTGAAATTTTAATCTAGATTGCTTGCCATTTATACAAGTCTCACATAATTCATGGTTTAAATCAATATTGCTTAAAATATTAGTATCTTCAAAAAGACTATTTCGCTTTATTTCCAAAAATTTTCCTACGCTTATGTGACCTAATCTTTCATGCCATAATCGATACTCAGTACTATTTGAAATTTTAGTCGAAAATACTTTACTGTTCAATTGAAATTTTATAATAGGTACATTGTACTCACAGATTCCATTAAAGGCCAATTTACCATCCTATGTTACTTTTACACCTCCAGGATTAAATTCAATGGTCATGCCTGCATCCTGCATATTCTTTACTGATAGTAGGTTGTGTGGAATATCCTTGCAATACAAAACGTTTTGCAAGGTGATTTGGTTTCCGCAGCTGGTAATATTCACAACTCCTTTGGCTGTAGCGTGGATAAACTCTGCGTGTTTGGCAATTTCGATGGACACATTTGATTCCAAATGATCATATTCGGAGAACAATGCTGTGTCATTTATTAGGTGGTCTGATGCTCCTGAGTCAAGTATAAACTCAGCCTCGTTTGTCTTTGAGTTGGAAGTTTCACTTCTCAACATAAAGGCAAAACTATTCTCTGGTTGAGTTCTTGCTGCTGTTGCCATCTGAGCCTGCCCTTCCTTTCTTTTATTTTCATTCAGATTCTGATTTGGCTGCCTTTTCAAAAAGAAACAATCCTTCTTTAAATGACCTAGCTTACCGCAATGAAAACATTTTGGTTTCGTTTTGAAACTTGGCTTGAACACTTTTTTCTTCAACTTCTGCATTGGATTATTTTTAAATTTAATATCTTTGAACTCCTTTTTACCTACTGCTTGCAAGACTTTAATACTAGTATCCTTACTAATATTCTTAAGCTTTATTTCTTGGTCAAGAAGTCGTGTTTTAACAAAGGCTAATGTCAAATTATCTTCCGATAGAGTCTCTATTGCCGTTATAACTCCATCATAACTAGGTGGAAGAGTTAGAAGTAAATGGGATATTTTATCCATGTCATCTAATTTTGCTCCTGATGCGATAAGTTCAGTAATGAGATCGTCGAAGGAATTAAAACGATTGAGGAGTGAAGTGTCACCTTTTAATTTCATGGCTAAAGGTTTCTTTCGCAGAGATAGATAGAAACGCATCACTTAAGTATTCTATTATTAAACCTTTTGCATTTCGTTCAGCCTTTTTTATCTCATCAGTCATTTCTTCATGCGTTTCATCTATAACCTTCAGAAGATCATGCTCTTCTAACAACGCTCTCATTCTAAACTTCCAAATTGAATATTTATCACCATCAAACGGTTTGATATTCCTTTTCCCTTTATCCATTGTGTTTCTAAAACCCAACAGCAAATCAAAAAAAACTAGCAACACTCCTCAGAAACAGTCTCCAGCAATCTTTTAAGGCAACAATTTCTAGCAACTTTTCACAGCAACAACTTACAGCAACTTTTCACAGCAACAATTTCCAGAAACTTTATCACAGCCACAATTTTTCTTAACAGAAGCACAGTCTGGTAACTCCGTCTTGCCACCACGCGGAGATTTGCCGCAAATTCGTCGAAGCGTCTCTAGAACGATCTCGGCGAATTGGTTAAATGTATGTGTGCTTTTTGCTGTGGAAATATATAATAAAATAAAATAAAAACAAATTATTTAATTCTTTTAAAGATTCCCTTTATTATGTAGTGATCACTCCTTGTTGTTCATGTACATTCCGTATGTACATTTGCAGAATTGCATATTCGTATGCACACACACACTTTTAAACTTTTTTTCACTTTTATACACTTTTATATTGTAACAATCAAAGCGTTACCATTTATTCATTGTAACTGTGTCTGGGCCCATAACCTATTGTAATTTAATAATAAAGAAGTAATACAATTAGGTACAGGGTTGCCCATATTCGACGGACCCATGTTTTTTTTTTTTAAATCAAAGAAAAAAATAAAAATTTGGCGGTTGGCAATCTTAATCATTTAATTTGTTCCAAGTAGATTTGTTTACATCAATTTTTGAATATGATATCTTTCAAATGGCCGCCTCTGGCGTTGATGGCGTATTGTGCCCTTTTTGCAGCATTTTCCATCATTTTCGCCAACATTTCAGCCGGAATAGCGGCTATTTCTTCACGAATGTTGTCCTTGAGCTCTTCTAGGGTGCTTGGCTTGTTAACGTAAACCTTTGACTTCAAATATCCCCACAAGAAGAAGTCAGGCGGCGTCAAATCGGGCGAACGCGGTGGCCTGTCCAAATAGCCACTTTTCGACATCAAACGGCCCGGAAACAATTTCTTCCGAAAATCGATTGTTGCGACTTGTGTGCGGTGGAGCGCCGTCTTGTTGAAACCAGAACTGCCTCATACGCTTTCGACGAATAATTGGCATCACGAAATTGGTCATCATGTCGCGATAACGCTCCTGGTTGATGGTAGCAGCATGGCCATTTTCATTTTGGAAGAAAAACGGCCCAATGACCGTTTTCGAACTAACGCCGCACCAAACTGTGACTTTTTCGTCGTGAAGAGGCACTTCTTGAATCTTCTCAGGATTTTCAGTGGCGTAAATACGGCAATTTTGCTTAATTACGGTCCCATTCAATGTGAAATGGGGTTCATCGGACATGATAATTTTGTTCCAAAATTGATCGTCATCTTCGGCCATTTCGATGACTCTTTGCGCCGATTCCAATCGACGAGGCTTGTTCGTAAGCAACAATCTTTGCGTCAATTGAATTTTGTACGGGAACAAATGCAAATCAACGCGAAAAATCCGTTGTAAAGTGGACCGAGCCATGCCCAACTGCTGAGAACGGCGTTTTTGGGATGTTCTTGGGGACATCTCAACACTGGCTCGTACGGCAGCGATATTCTGGTCTGATCGCCTTGGTCGACTTTTATTTGGCCTCTTCGGATTAGAAAGAGCCTCACCAGTCGTAAATTTTTCGTATAAACGCTTAATGGTGTTCTTAGAAGGCGCACTTTTCACATTTTTTAATTTTTTAAAAGCACGTTGAGTTTTCACAATTGACTTGTTCTGTTGAATGTAAATTTCAACTATTTAAGGGCGCTCGCGTGGCGTGTATTGTTTCATGGTAAAAATCTGCTTGGACTGACGCTTCAAACGCGTCATTAAGCGATCTGACATCTCTGTCAAAAGTTATGGCGTCGTCAGATGGGTCCGTCGAATATGGGCAACCCTGTATTAACCAGACAACCACCAATGAATAAATAATAACGCCCAATTAGATTTTAGGTGTACCACACGCTCTCAATGCCAGAAAGGAAGTGAACGAGAGTATCGATAGGTCAAGAGATCAACGAACAGGCGTGATAGATGTCAAGACAACAACGAACACATTTTGGTGTGCATAATTAATAATGTGACTTTTGCATATTTGAAGATGCAAATTTCAACATGTATTGTGTACCTTCCCGTTGCTATTAGCAATTGTTGCTTAAACTGGTTTAAGGGTTTTCGGGTTTCTTATATTACATTCTCAAAACTACTCTCTGCTGAATGCTGAGTATTTTGATCTGAGACCGATTCATTACTTTCCGTTAAGTTATTTATTTGAATCCTAGATAAAGCGTCCGCAACAACATTTGTTGCTCCTGGCTTGTAAATAATTTTGGGTGAATAGCTTTCAATAAAGGAATACCACCTTTTCATCTCAATATTTGGATTTTTTTGAGAAATGGAAAATGAAAGAGGTTGATGATCGGTATAGATCACGATGTTGTTAACCCCATATAAGTAATTTCGAAGATTTTTAAAAGCCAATACAATGGCTAAAAATTCCTTTTTATTGGTTGCGTATAATTGTTCGGTTTTTGGCAGAGTTTTTGAAATAAATTTAATTGGTTTTCCTTCCTGAGAAAGAACAGCACCAATTGCTAAGTCAGATGCGTCCGTTGTTAGAGTAAATTTTTTTTAATAGTCTGGTTGTACTAGTTCTACTTGTGCAATTAAATTTTCTTTGAGCTCGTTAAAAGCTCTTACAGCTGAATCATCAAAGTGTATTAAAGTTTTACGTGATGCCTTTTTTGATACTTTGCCGTTTTGGCCTTCTAAATATTTTGTTAGAGGTTTAGCTATCTTTGCGTAATTTTGCACAAATTTTCCGTAATATCCTGTAAGGCCTAGGAAGCTTCTAAGCTCTCGAATATTTTTAGTTATCGGATATTTTACGATAGTAGAAATTTTTTCGGGATCGGTTTTTATCACATTGAGGGAAACAACGTAACCGAGAAAATTGGTCTCTAATTTAAAGAACTTTGATTTTTCAGTTGAAATTGCGTTTTAATTTTAATAATGAAAATTAAATCTTTGTAATGTTGTTCAATTGTTTTTGAAAATATAATTATGTCATCCATATAAACTTGACATGTTTTACCCATTGTTTTCTTAAAATATCATCTATCGATCGTTGGAATATTCTTGGAGCGATGGTCAAACCGAAAGGCATTCTTAGGAATTCGTATTTCCCGTTGTTTATTGAAAATGAGGTTTTCTGAATTTCTGGTTCATTCATGAGAATCTGATGAAATCCAGATTCCAAGTCAATTGTTGAAAAGTATTTGGCTTTCCCAAGATTTGACAAAATCACTGAAGGGTCCTGCATTGGATATCTATCTCGTATTGTATTTTCATTAAGTTTTTTATAATCAATTACGAGTCTGAGTTTTGGAGTTCCGTCTTCATTGAAACCCCTTTTCGGTACTACTAGTACTGGTGAATTATAAGGACTTACACTTGGCCTTATAATTTCTTCATTTAACATTCGATTTATTTCAAAATTCACAAAATCTGAAGCTGATTGAGCATAAGGGTATTGTTTGCTGTAAATGGCCCTATCATTACGGTGTTTATTTCACCGCGGATATCTGTCCTAAATGGGATCTGCATATTTATTTTTGAATGCTCTTCATTGATAATATTTAATATTTCGTTCTCCAGATCTTTTCTTTGATCTGCAGATAATATTTTTATGTTGTTTATTTTTTGATTGTCGGGTAGTTCAACGACGGCGTGTTCAGAATTTTTATTTTCCAAACTTTTATTTTTGTCGGATTTCTCAACGACAGCGCGTTCAGGATTGTTAATTCCCAAACACTTATTTTTGTCGGATATTTCATCGACGGCGTGTTCGGAATTTTTGAGTTCCAAATTTTTATTTTTGTCGGATTTTTCAACGACGGCGTGTTCAGGATTTGTATATCCCAAACTAGATTCGCTTTGATTACCCATTTCAGATTCGGAACTGATTTGAGCTTTTTCATCAAAGTATTTTTTTAATATAAATTCTTTTAATGGAAGAATGGTGTTTTCTTCTGTTAAAGAATGTTGGTTTAATATGTTTCCGTTATCATAATTTAATTTTCTTCTATTCCATTATATTTAATTACTCCCTTAGCTGTAACAATTACCGCTCCTATTTTTTTTAATAGGTTATAGCCGTCCAGTAAATCTGAGTCAAGCCCATCTATTTCAGAAAAAGTATATCGCGTATCAAAAAATCACTGTAGATATTCTTTTGTGAATTGGAAGCTCGTTCCTAATTTTATAAATTCCTGCTCTTATATAACACGAGGGTGCCCCAGTGTCAATTAATATTTTTAATTTTTTATGTATTTTTGGATCATTTCTTATTAAGTAGGGTAAGCCTACTCCTGACTTTTGTCTAAAAAATGGTTCTCCTCAATGTTATTTAATCTCATCGTCTTGTTAGCCGGTTGGTTAACAGTTCCAGTTGGTACCCTTTTATTTTGGGCTTGGCCTTGCTGAGTGTTCTGGGTCTCAAATTTTTCCAGTTCCTGAACTATGACCATTGCATTTGGTAGGTCAGGTGGATTCATTGAGAAAATAATATCTGAAATTTGGACGTTGAGGCCGGTAATGAAAACTCTAAGAGTTGTCTTCCTATGTTTCTCATTCATTTCCGCTGTTATAGGTTTGTTTCTACCGTAGGTCATAATAGTTTTATTAATTAACAGAGTTAATTTTCTATTAACTGTACCATAATAATCCATTATGGATCATTTTCCCTGACTCAATACACTTAATTCCTGTTCAATAATGTGAATTGGTCGTTGTCGCTAAAGACGAAGTCAAGTCTGGCCATTATGGCATCGAAATTTAATACAGTACCTTTATGGGTTAACGCGTCTTTTGCCATTCCTGTTATTTTGTTTCGTAATATAGATAAGGCAGAATAAAATCTTTCACTCACTCTGGCATATTGCCCCACGGCTACTTCTGCCGATACTCTCCAGCTTACATACTTATCCTCTTTACCTTTATATTCCTTAACATATTTGATGATCTCATAAGATGTGTCGCATTTTATATTCGGATCTACAATCTCTATCTGATAATCCTCAACCGTTTTAATTTTCTGAGAAAGCTGCGATCTTAAGTTAACGATCTCCTCCTTTAATGGTTTTAATTCAAAATTTACAATTTGCATAATTAAATCTTCTACATTTAACATTGTGTTGTTTGTTATTGCCTGATGGTTTGTATTTTCTTGTGGCGGATTCATGTGGAGTTTTTTATTTGCTCCAGTCTGGCTTGTTGAAGATTCTGTCATTTTGAGAACTTTTTCGAAATTAGCGAAATTAGCTCTTCCACTTTGTATATTTATATTTCCTTTCTTACAAATTTTTTATAAAATAATAATAATAAAAAATGTATGATAATAATAATAAAAAAAATAGTATCGCTCACAAATCGTCCTTATTTTTTTTCTTCTCGTTGTAATTTTTCCTGTTGGGGTCATCCTTATCCTGAATGATGATCCTGATTGGGGTCTTCCTTCTTTAATTCTGTTTTTAAATTGGGTCTTCCTTCTTTTTTAACATTTGGCGAGGGATTGCCCTTCAGCCTGTTTTCTTACAATGTCTTTGTTGTTGATTTTGAAGATTTTTTTAAAAGTGTTTTTCACAACGTTTATTTTTTTATTTTTTTTATGAAAAATTTTTTGTCGCTTTTTGATTATTATATTGTCCGAGCAGTGAATTTATGTTACGATCACTATTTTGTAGTTTGAGATTTTAAGGGGATTATTTCATTAATTAATTTCCACCTTAGTTTTTTTGATCAACACAAACTTTTTATTTATTCGTCGGTTGTATCGGGTATTATTGGCCGTGCTAAAATCCTTTTTTCACTTTAAAACATTTTTGTTTTTATTTTAAAGCTTTGCTTTTTAAGAATTTTTCAATCGCACGGCCCCACGTTGGGCGCCAATTAAGTTTCTCACTTGTGATTTAATTAAAAAAATTTATTTTTATTTATTAATCACTTAATCTCTACTACAATTTTACGTTTTCTCGTTTACTTTTCCTCGATTTTTACTACTGCTTGATTCGGATCTCAAAAACGGACTGCCTGATCTCTAGTTCAATGATCAATAATCAAACCTCGGCTTAAGAGAATTTATCCCCAAAAATTGATAAAGAGAATGGCTCAAGAGAGTCGGAAAATAGGATGATGCAATTTGCCAATTAAATTTGAAGTCAAATCTTGGCCGGAAATTGGTGTTTACATTAGCGGAGTTTTAGGGACCGCTTTGGGGATCTTTTTGTTTACGTTAACGGACTCGGGGCTCGCTTTGGGGATCTTTTGTTTACGTTAGCGGACTGGATGTTTACAGCATCCGTTTGAATTGGGCTGCGTGAAATTGATCTGGGTGGGAATGATTCGGAGGCCTGGTTGAAAGAAATAGCTGACCACGGATTTATCTCGGGTCTGTCAGAGTTATTTGGAAATTGGCTCTCGGCTCAAAGTTGTTTATAAATTGGGTAAGAGCCCCTAAATTATGTGTCATATAACTTGCACATGTCCGGAGTGGATGGTTTTCCTTCTTACAAAGGTCACATCTTTTGGGCTTGGGAGCTACCCTGGTCTCGTAAGAATTTATTCTTCAAGGCGCTGTGGTGGGGGCAGATGACTTTTTCAGAGATTGGCTCGAGCCTGACGGCCGTACATCGTCGATGACTTCTAAGCTCCGTTGAAGCTCGGTAAGGAATGCGTTCAGCTCCTTCTACGTCGAAATCTCAGCCTTGTTCTGCAGGGACTCTTTTCAGGAAGACTTTGCAGTTGCACATGTTGAATACCGGACATTTCTACCGCCGTAGGCACACCTGGACGATGCGTTGATTGGATATTTACAACCGCTTGTTTTCGAAACGCTTAGTTAGGTTAGCCCAGGCCGAGCGAAAGCCATCGTTAGTAACTTGTTGTTGACCAATTTTGGATCAAAATCTGCTCGCTTTTGCTTATGTCGAAAAAACTAGGAAACCTGGCTCACTTTTGAAACGGTGGAACGAGAACAATAATTAAAATTTTGGACTGGAATAAATAAAAATTGGAGCACGGACTGACCAGGTTTCTGTGCGGATGAAATCCAATAATAAAGAATAAGATAGGTAAAGAAGTCGTCTGTACGTCACCTGTTAAAAGGACTATGGTATTTATTGGTTTCGGTAAATGTATTTTGTGGTTTGGTATAACTTGGCCCGAGTTTGTATTTTATTATTTTACTGGTGCTATTTCTTTGTCTAGGAAGAAATTTAAGAAGCAAAAATACCATATATGTATTTGTGTGAATTATAGTCCCCGATGGAGTAATAGTATATTTTTCCATAATTTAAACCAATGATAAGTGAGAAAAATACCAAATCTATACCAATCAGCTGTGGAAACGAGGATATTATTTTTTTCTATTTAATATTCACGTGAAAGAAAAAATACTAAAAATTTACCAATCAGCTGTTGACCGGAAGATGCTATTTATTTATATCCCAGGCAGAAGCTATATTGATTTCAGTCAAAAGCTTGCAACGTAGTGAAGGAGACGTTTCATACCCAATAAAGTATATATATTCCTGATAAGCATCACAAGACGATTCGATCTAGCCATGCTCGTCTGTCCGTCAGTTTCTACGCAAACTAATCTCTCAATTTAAAGCTATCGGGCTGAAACTTTTCTAAAAGTTTTCTTTCTATTTCAGGTATAATATAAATCGGAAAAAATTTAAAAAATGTATATTATTAGTGTTCTTTAAGATACAACTAAAATAACATAATAGTTTAAAAATTTTGCATGGTGTTACTCACGTTGATTATTTCTTATAAGTGCAAGGGTACACAAATTTCGGTTTGCCGAAGTTAACTTCCTTTCTTGTTTTTATTTAGTATCAGTGGAGTTCTGGGATGAATTTGTTTTTTATTAACATTTAGGTGAAGGAAAAAATGCCAAATATATACCAATCAGCTGTGGAACGGAGGCAGCTATTTTGGTTGGTGGAGATGCAGGTAGAGCCCTGGTATGATTTTGCTTCTCCCTAATTTTGATTGTATAAAACACACTGACCAAAAAAAGTTTTTTTTAAATATATTTAACCGGATGGCCGACAGAAAACTTTAATTGGGGAGGTATGTGTATGTATGAATGTGTCTTTATTTTCTTTATTAATCTGTTTTTGTTATTTGAAAGCATTTTTTATCTATACCATTCTCAATTTCTTGGTTTGGAATCAATTCTATTGAATCTATTTTAGTTTTTCGGAAATTTTTGAGGGTCTTGATGGCAGAATTATGGAGTACAGTAATTGCCAGAACTGTATGTTATTGGAACATAAATTAGGAATTTTAAGTTATTTGGTCTAATTATAAGCTAATCTTTGGATGGCTTGAAGTCTAGATGACAGTTGTATTTTTTGATAAAGTCGATTCCTAATATTGCATCACAGGGATTAGCGATTTGCAATTTTAATATTAAAATTATGTGGTATTATATATTTAGTAGTCTGTATCTCAACAGATATTTGTCCAATATATTTTGTATTTTCTTGACTGATTCCTTGTACGTTTATTACATAGTCGAATTGAATGTCAGGCAAAACATCTGAATTTTTTTCTGAGTATCGATATGTCTGCGCCAGTGTCTATTAAAAATACAAGTTCCTTTCAGGTTGCGAAAATTAAAAGTTGCAAATATATTTTGGCTGAGATTGATTGTGTGAATTTTTGTGGTTCCTAATGCTGTGTATCTAAAGGTAGTTGGGTATTGCGGGTTACCCTAACGTGGTTGCTATTATTATTATTGCTATTATTATTATTGGTAGAATTATAACCTCTATATTGTTAGTTATTTGTTATTGTTATTGTTAAATTTTGGTAATTGTTTCGATTACAATTATTATAATAATTATTATTACTATTGTTATTGTAATTACCGTGCTGGCCATTTCCTTGGGCGTATAAAACTGCATTTGCATTACATTGTAAGTACTTATTGATGGCTTTGCTTATCGTTGCAAAGTTTCCTGCCTCAAAAATTGTTTTAAGCTTTCCAAGCTCATAGTTTTTAATAATTGTGCTAACTGCTTTTTTGGTGCTAAATTTATCAGCATGTTTGCCAGTACACCTTCGTCAATATACGAGGCTTGCAAAATTCTATGTAAATTGTCAACTTCTGTTGTGAACTTTTCAGTAGTTTTCCTTTCTGTGTAGTTTTGGCCAGATTTGCCTTTACTACATCAGATGTTTCTCTTACTATAGTGTCTTGCAATTTTTGTTTAATTACATTGATTGCTGTTTCGCTTCGGATCCTATTATTTTTGATTTGATTACAGCGATCTCCTCGAATGTGTCATTTGTCAAGTTTATTAATTTAGAAGCTGTTACGAATCTTTGAAGATGTATACTCTGTCCATTGAACTCTGGAATGGCATTCGAAATATCTTTTATGTATGCCCTTTGCAATTGCTTTCTTCTTCTGCCTCAGGGGATGTTATTACGCTAGGTATTGTATCATCTAAATTTCTTTCGTCTATATTTTCTTCTTTTCAGTATTTTTTCAGTAGTATCGGTATCTGACTCTAGTTTTTGACTATGTTGAGCGGCCAGTGGGGTATTGATAACAGTGGGTATAGATATATCCAAATCGTATTTTTCTTAGATAAAAATAAGATTGGATCTTATCCGTAGGAATAATTTTCAGGCATATGACCAGTGTGACAAGTATAGTTTTCCCCTGTTATTATATACTAGCGTTCGTGCTTCGTTATAACATTCTACTAGTATTTAAGCCCGTTTTATTTATGGTGTATATTTCTATTTTGATTCAGGCATTTCAAGGATTTGTCAGACGTATTTTTAACTTCTGTCACCATCTTCTTTATTTCTTTCCATTCCATGCTGCTATTCTATTACTAAAAAAACGAATCTTTATTTACTTACCAAAAAATTTTACACGCTTAGAAAATTTGGTGTCCCTTCTAAAAGATTCCCTTATCGCTTTATTTGTCGGCATAATTAAAATATTTGTATCGTTGTTTGTATTTATTGTTCCCCAATTTTCTCATTCGTACCTATCCATGTATTTGTATAAGAACATACATGTTATCTTCATAATAATTATCATAAGAACAAATTTTTTTTTGTTTTTATTTATTATAATTTTTTTTTATTTTATTTATTCCATTATTCAGAAAAAATGTTTCTTTGATAATCAATTCATTTCTCATTACTTGGACCGTTATTTAGAAAATAAAATGTTGTTTTCACTTTATATATTTATTTTTTTTTTAAATTTTTGAAAATGTATCATATTGTTTTTGCTTGGCTCATTGCCGTTTTTGTTATACACTTATTGTGTAATAGGATTGATTTATAAAGTATGTATTTGCACAAAATTATAACAATTATCAATAAAAACATATTTGTTAAATGAGGATCGATATCTGTTGTTTCTGTCCTATTTTCATATCTACTTTTATCGAATTTATTTATGATATTACTATTCGTATGTATTTCATCATTTTTAAGTATTTGTTTTAATTTTTTGATTATGAAAGAGAAAGAATATTTTAACTTTTTTAAAGTTTTCGGCCTATATACCTTTACGGGCTACACTGCTATTGCATGGAAAGGGTTCCGCTCAATTTTACAATATTTTCTTATTATACATATATTTATATTTTGAGTAATTCCATCCCTACTCACTCAGTTTTTTCCATTGGCCTTCAGATTTTTATTTTTATCCTGCAGTCCGATTTTCGCCAGTTCATCATATTTTTCCAATACTTTATTTCCAATGCTTTGTTATCCAATGTCCTGCAATCTCCTTATTGCGTGTCACGGTCGCCATGTAATATCCCAGGACCTCCAGTAGCTCAACAGTCTCCCTGGAATTTTTAAATATTCACACAGACAGCAAAGTGTTCTTTTTTAGAGCTCTCTTTATTGAATGAATCTCAACTCTTTTACATTTCTTTTCGGCTCATAAAAGTGTAACTGCGCCTCCAGAGACGCCCGAAGAGCAGCGGTCAAAGCTTATGAATACATGCTTATGTGTAAGTAGCGGCTGGCGAAAAGTAGCCGCCGCAGAGCATTGGTCTTATGCTCACATGGTGACAAAGCCGTCACGCATGTCACATATGCAAACTCAGCACTGCCCAGTCCCAGTACACTCAACGGTGATCACATTACCGGTTACTTGAAGAACTGTTTAGGGCTTGAATTTATATATATATTTTGTGGGAAAGTGCTACAGTGCATAACTTTTAGTACAGTGTGTATTCGCTGTGTGAACATAGTACAACGTCAGATATGTGCCATATATTGGGAAATCATTTTGGAACCTAACACTTTCGTTTTTTATCCTCCGATTTACCACTCATTTTCACTGGAATGGGAGAATAGTAAGAACTGAACGGTCACACTAAGAAATGACTTTCGAGAACACACTACCAGTGGAAAAAGACTCAATACACTTAATTCCTGTTCAATAATGTGAATTGGTCGTTGTCGCTAAAGACGAAGTCAAGTCTGGCCATTATGGCATCGAAATTTAATACAGTACCTTTATGGGTTAACGCGTCTTTTGCCATTCCTGTTATTTTGTTTCGTAATATAGATAAGGCAGAATAAAATCTTTCACTCACTCTGGCATATTGCCCCACGGCTACTTCTGCCGATACTCTCCAGCTTACATACTTATCCTCTTTACCTTTATATTCCTTAACATATTTGATGATCTCATAAGATGTGTCGCATTTTATATTCGGATCTACAATCTCTATCTGATAATCCTCAACCGTTTTAATTTTCTGAGAAAGCTGCGATCTTAAGTTAACGATCTCCTCCTTTAATGGTTTTAATTCAAAATTTACAATTTGCATAATTAAATCTTCTACATTTAACATTGTGTTGTTTGTTATTGCCTGATGGTTTGTATTTTCTTGTGGCGGATTCATGTGGAGTTTTTTATTTGCTCCAGTCTGGCTTGTTGAAGATTCTGTCATTTTGAGAACTTTTTCGAAATTAGCGAAATTAGCTCTTCCACTTTGTATATTTATATTTCCTTTCTTACAAATTTTTTATAAAATAATAATAATAAAAAATGTATGATAATAATAATAAAAAAAATAGTATCGCTCACAAATCGTCCTTATTTTTTTTCTTCTCGTTGTAATTTTTCCTGTTGGGGTCATCCTTATCCTGAATGATGATCCTGATTGGGGTCTTCCTTCTTTAATTCTGTTTTTAAATTGGGTCTTCCTTCTTTTTTAACATTTGGCGAGGGATTGCCCTTCAGCCTGTTTTCTTACAATGTCTTTGTTGTTGATTTTGATGATTTTTTTAAAAGTGTTTTTCACAACGTTTATTTTTTTATTTTTTTTATGAAAAATTTTTTGTCGCTTTTTGATTATTATATTGTCCGAGCAGTGAATTTATGTTACGATCACTATTTTGTAGTTTGAGATTTTAAGGGGATTATTTCATTAATTAATTTCCACCTTAGTTTTTTTGATCAACACAAACTTTTTATTTATTCGTCGGTTGTATCGGGTATTATTGGCCGTGCTAAATTCCTTTTTTCACTTTAAAACATTTTTGTTTTTATTTTAAAGCTTTGCTTTTTAAGAATTTTTCAATCGCACGGCCCCACGTTGGGCGCCAATTAAGTTTCTCACTTGTGATTTAATTAAAAAAATTTATTTTTATTTATTAATCACTTAATCTCTACTACAATTTTACGTTTTCTCGTTTACTTTTCCTCGATTTTTACTACTGCTTGATTCGGATCTCAAAAACGGACTGCCTGATCTCTAGTTCAATGATCAATAATCAAACCTCGGCTTAAGAGAATTTATCCCCAAAAATTGATAAAGAGAATGGCTCAAGAGAGTCGGAAAATAGGATGATGCAATTTGCCAATTAAATTTGAAGTCAAATCTTGGCCGGAAATTGGTGTTTACATTAGCGGAGTTTTAGGGACCGCTTTGGGGATCTTTTTGTTTACGTTAACGGACTCGGGGCTCGCTTTGGGGATCTTTTGTTTACGTTAGCGGACTGGATGTTTACAGCATCCGTTTGAATTGGGCTGCGTGAAATTGATCTGGGTGGGAATGATTCGGAGGCCTGGTTGAAAGAAATAGCTGACCACGGATTTATCTCGGGTCTGTCAGAGTTATTTGGAAATTGGCTCTCGGCTCAAAGTTGTTTATAAATTGGGTAAGAGCCCCTAAATTATGTGTCATATAACTTGCACATGTCCGGAGTGGATGGTTTTCCTTCTTACAAAGGTCACATCTTTTGGGCTTGGGAGCTACCCTGGTCTCGTAAGAATTTATTCTTCAAGGCGCTGTGGTGGGGGCAGATGACTTTTTCAGAGATTGGCTCGAGCCTGACGGCCGTACATCGTCGATGACTTCTAAGCTCCGTTGAAGCTCGGTAAGGAATGCGTTCAGCTCCTTCTACGTCGAAATCTCAGCCTTGTTCTGCAGGGACTCTTTTCAGGAAGACTTTGCAGTTGCACATGTTGAATACCGGACATTTCTACCGCCGTAGGCACACCTGGACGATGCGTTGATTGGATATTTACAACCGCTTGTTTTCGAAACGCTTAGTTAGGTTAGCCCAGGCCGAGCGAAAGCCATCGTTAGTAACTTGTTGTTGACCAATTTTGGATCAAAATCTGCTCGCTTTTGCTTATGTCGAAAAAACTAGGAAACCTGGCTCACTTTTGAAACGGTGGAACGAGAACAATAATTAAAATTTTGGACTGGAATAAATAAAAATTGGAGCACGGACTGACCAGGTTTCTGTGCGGATGAAATCCAATAATAAAGAATAAGATAGGTAAAGAAGTCGTCTGTACGTCACCTGTTAAAAGGACTATGGTATTTATTGGTTTCGGTAAATGTATTTTGTGGTTTGGTATAACTTGGCCCGAGTTTGTATTTTATTATTTTACTGGTGCTATTTCTTTGTCTAGGAAGAAATTTAAGAAGCAAAAATACCATATATGTATTTGTGTGAATTATAGTCCCCGATGGAGTAATAGTATATTTTTCCATAATTTAAACCAATGATAAGTGAGAAAAATACCAAATCTATACCAATCAGCTGTGGAAACGAGGATATTATTTTTTTCTATTTAATATTCACGTGAAAGAAAAAATACTAAAAATTTACCAATCAGCTGTTGACCGGAAGATGCTATTTATTTATATCCCAGGCAGAAGCTATATTGATTTCAGTCAAAAGCTTGCAACGTAGTGAAGGAGACGTTTCATACCCAATAAAGTATATATATTCCTGATAAGCATCACAAGACGATTCGATCTAGCCATGCTCGTCTGTCCGTCAGTTTCTACGCAAACTAATCTCTCAATTTAAAGCTATCGGGCTGAAACTTTTCTAAAAGTTTTCTTTCTATTTCAGGTATAATATAAATCGGAAAAAATTTAAAAAATGTATATTATTAGTGTTCTTTAAGATACAACTAAAATAACATAATAGTTTAAAAATTTTGCATGGTGTTACTCACGTTGATTATTTCTTATAAGTGCAAGGGTACACAAATTTCGGTTTGCCGAAGTTAACTTCCTTTCTTGTTTTTATTTAGTATCAGTGGAGTTCTGGGATGAATTTGTTTTTTATTAACATTTAGGTGAAGGAAAAAATGCCAAATATATACCAATCAGCTGTGGAACGGAGGCAGCTATTTTGGTTGGTGGAGATGCAGGTAGAGCCCTGGTATGATTTTGCTTCTCCCTAATTTTGATTGTATAAAACACACTGACCAAAAAAAGTTTTTTTTAAATATATTTAACCGGATGGCCGACAGAAAACTTTAATTGGGGAGGTATGTGTATGTATGAATGTGTCTTTATTTTCTTTATTAATCTGTTTTTGTTATTTGAAAGCATTTTTTATCTATACCATTCTCAATTTCTTGGTTTGGAATCAATTCTATTGAATCTATTTTAGTTTTTCGGAAATTTTTGAGGGTCTTGATGGCAGAATTATGGAGTACAGTAATTGCCAGAACTGTATGTTATTGGAACATAAATTAGGAATTTTAAGTTATTTGGTCTAATTATAAGCTAATCTTTGGATGGCTTGAAGTCTAGATGACAGTTGTATTTTTTGATAAAGTCGATTCCTAATATTGCATCACAGGGATTAGCGATTTGCAATTTTAATATTAAAATTATGTGGTATTATATATTTAGTAGTCTGTATCTCAACAGATATTTGTCCAATATATTTTGTATTTTCTTGACTGATTCCTTGTACGTTTATTACATAGTCGAATTGAATGTCAGGCAAAACATCTGAATTTTTTTCTGAGTATCGATATGTCTGCGCCAGTGTCTATTAAAAATACAAGTTCCTTTCAGGTTGCGAAAATTAAAAGTTGCAAATATATTTTGGCTGAGATTGATTGTGTGAATTTTTGTGGTTCCTAATGCTGTGTATCTAAAGGTAGTTGGGTATTGCGGGTTACCCTAACGTGGTTGCTATTATTATTATTGCTATTATTATTATTGGTAGAATTATAACCTCTATATTGTTAGTTATTTGTTATTGTTATTGTTAAATTTTGGTAATTGTTTCGATTACAATTATTATAATAATTATTATTACTATTGTTATTGTAATTACCGTGCTGGCCATTTCCTTGGGCGTATAAAACTGCATTTGCATTACATTGTAAGTACTTATTGATGGCTTTGCTTATCGTTGCAAAGTTTCCTGCCTCAAAAATTGTTTTAAGCTTTCCAAGCTCATAGTTTTTAATAATTGTGCTAACTGCTTTTTTGGTGCTAAATTTATCAGCATGTTTGCCAGTACACCTTCGTCAATATACGAGGCTTGCAAAATTCTATGTAAATTGTCAACTTCTGTTGTGAACTTTTCAGTAGTTTTCCTTTCTGTGTAGTTTTGGCCAGATTTGCCTTTACTACATCAGATGTTTCTCTTACTATAGTGTCTTGCAATTTTTGTTTAATTACATTGATTGCTGTTTCGCTTCGGATCCTATTATTTTTGATTTGATTACAGCGATCTCCTCGAATGTGTCATTTGTCAAGTTTATTAATTTAGAAGCTGTTACGAATCTTTGAAGATGTATACTCTGTCCATTGAACTCTGGAATGGCATTCGAAATATCTTTTATGTATGCCCTTTGCAATTGCTTTCTTCTTCTGCCTCAGGGGATGTTATTACGCTAGGTATTGTATCATCTAAATTTCTTTCGTCTATATTTTCTTCTTTTCAGTATTTTTTCAGTAGTATCGGTATCTGACTCTAGTTTTTGACTATGTTGAGCGGCCAGTGGGGTATTGATAACAGTGGGTATAGATATATCCAAATCGTATTTTTCTTAGATAAAAATAAGATTGGATCTTATCCGTAGGAATAATTTTCAGGCATATGACCAGTGTGACAAGTATAGTTTTCCCCTGTTATTATATACTAGCGTTCGTGCTTCGTTATAACATTCTACTAGTATTTAAGCCCGTTTTATTTATGGTGTATATTTCTATTTTGATTCAGGCATTTCAAGGATTTGTCAGACGTATTTTTAACTTCTGTCACCATCTTCTTTATTTCTTTCCATTCCATGCTGCTATTCTATTACTAAAAAAACGAATCTTTATTTACTTACCAAAAAATTTTACACGCTTAGAAAATTTGGTGTCCCTTCTAAAAGATTCCCTTATCGCTTTATTTGTCGGCATAATTAAAATATTTGTATCGTTGTTTGTATTTATTGTTCCCCAATTTTCTCATTCGTACCTATCCATGTATTTGTATAAGAACATACATGTTATCTTCATAATAATTATCATAAGAACAAATTTTTTTTTGTTTTTATTTATTATAATTTTTTTTTATTTTATTTATTCCATTATTCAGAAAAAATGTTTCTTTGATAATCAATTCATTTCTCATTACTTGGACCGTTATTTAGAAAATAAAATGTTGTTTTCACTTTATATATTTATTTTTTTTTTAAATTTTTGAAAATGTATCATATTGTTTTTGCTTGGCTCATTGCCGTTTTTGTTATACACTTATTGTGTAATAGGATTGATTTATAAAGTATGTATTTGCACAAAATTATAACAATTATCAATAAAAACATATTTGTTAAATGAGGATCGATATCTGTTGTTTCTGTCCTATTTTCATATCTACTTTTATCGAATTTATTTATGATATTACTATTCGTATGTATTTCATCATTTTTAAGTATTTGTTTTAATTTTTTGATTATGAAAGAGAAAGAATATTTTAACTTTTTTAAAGTTTTCGGCCTATATACCTTTACGGGCTACACTGCTATTGCATGGAAAGGGTTCCGCTCAATTTTACAATATTTTCTTATTATACATATATTTATATTTTGAGTAATTCCATCCCTACTCACTCAGTTTTTTCCATTGGCCTTCAGATTTTTATTTTTATCCTGCAGTCCGATTTTCGCCAGTTCATCATATTTTTCCAATACTTTATTTCCAATGCTTTGTTATCCAATGTCCTGCAATCTCCTTATTGCGTGTCACGGTCGCCATGTAATATCCCAGGACCTCCAGTAGCTCAACAGTCTCCCTGGAATTTTTAAATATTCACACAGACAGCAAAGTGTTCTTTTTTAGAGCTCTCTTTATTGAATGAATCTCAACTCTTTTACATTTCTTTTCGGCTCATAAAAGTGTAACTGCGCCTCCAGAGACGCCCGAAGAGCAGCGGTCAAAGCTTATGAATACATGCTTATGTGTAAGTAGCGGCTGGCGAAAAGTAGCCGCCGCAGAGCATTGGTCTTATGCTCACATGGTGACAAAGCCGTCACGCATGTCACATATGCAAACTCAGCACTGCCCAGTCCCAGTACACTCAACGGTGATCACATTACCGGTTACTTGAAGAACTGTTTAGGGCTTGAATTTATATATATATTTTGTGGGAAAGTGCTACAGTGCATAACTTTTAGTACAGTGTGTATTCGCTGTGTGAACATAGTACAACGTCAGATATGTGCCATATATTGGGAAATCATTTTGGAACCTAACACTTTCGTTTTTTATCCTCCGATTTACCACTCATTTTCACTGGAATGGGAGAATAGTAAGAACTGAACGGTCACACTAAGAAATGACTTTCGAGAACACACTACCAGTGGAAAAAGAGGGTACTTAAAAAGGAATTACGACGCCATAAAATGATAAAATTTGACAAATGTTTAGCTGCCTTTTCCATTTGATGAAAATACAGCGATTATACCCGATTTATGATCGTCTCAAAGAGCGGTTTGAAGAGACGGTACTCATTTTTGTGGAGCACATATGTATGTATATATCTGCAACATTCCTCACTTGAGTGGCTTATTGGCGGCGGAATCAACAAGCATCGGAGTGTAAAAGGTCACGCATTTATGTGCGTGGAGAAAAGTATTCGCGATCTCAACGTCAACCAGCACCGTTTTTGGGTATTCGAAGAACAGAGATCAACCGGTTTTACTGAGAAAAAAAGTCTGTGAAAAACACTTCACATCTCAGGTGACAGTCCTTGGTTTCGGACAAGTTCCGGTATGCCTACCATTTAAGCACCATCCAGAAACTCTTGGCACTTCGATGGAGGTGGCCAGATATCGATTTTTGCAACTTAAGAAGCGTTTGAAACTCAAGCCATAGCTGAAAGAAATGTAAATTACCGGATATCTTTCGCTTAACGACATGCAGATTAGAATTAATTTTGATATCTCTCAGCCACACTACTTTCTTACCCGCCATGGAGTTCTACGTCCAGACAGCCAACAAAAAAGCTACGTGTAGTTCTTGTCGCGTCAACTACAAAATCTAGTAACCTTTCGGTTAACGATATTATTATGGTTATCTCAACTATTCAACAGACACTCTTATTAACACTCATCTAACTTCATACTCAGCGATATGCTCTTACTGCAGATCACCTGACGATCGCAGGTTTCCACTGATATTTTGGAGATCTTCACCGCCAACGACATGGAGGTTAGGGACGCAGGCGATGTGCGTTCCCTCTACGATGTGATGGAGCGCTCTGCGGGGCCTAGCCGAGGAGATGGACGTTGGTTCGCCACAGTTGTGCGCTCTTAATCCAAGATTGAAATTCGGAGCCCACTCCGACGACCAGATGTAGGCTAGGGTCCAACGCTTGGCGCTCATATGAGGAGATGCGTAAGCAAGATGAAAGCTATAAAGAGTAATGGGTCATAAATTACGCACATTTTGATCGCATTTCAGTAAGTTTAAACCAACCTTTTTGTATTTTTTGGTATTAATAAGTTACTCGTCACAAAGAAAATTTATTAATACAACATTCTGTGCAATTTAAGTTTCTCAAGATAATTTTAAAGAATGTCAAATGACCATTTTTTAGGCCTACATATTACTTCGAATTATACATTTCAAATAAATATTTTCTGATCTATTTGGCTCTGCAGAAAAACAAACTGCCGTATTTATTCAATTTTTTCTAGACACTTAAGTAGTCTCTGAGTTCCAAATTACCATTCTACTACTACCAAGTCCAATATTCTCTGCCACATTCAAAAAATCTCTTTTCATACAGAAGTCAGTTACTCTGCCTTTAGTAAAGTCGATTCGGATCTTTAAAAATTCATCTTTAGTTAAGTTATTTGCAAAACACAAAGCGTATTTTTTAAAAAATATCTCTCTTGTATACTTCACGTTACCTCCGGTGTCCCACAAGGAAGCTACCTTGTACGCTTATTACATAGTCGAATTGAATGTCAGGAAAAACATCTGAATTTTTTTCTGAGTATCGATATGTCTGCGCCAGTGTCTATTAAAAATACAAGTTCCTTTCCGGTTGCGAAAATTAAAAGTTGCAAATATATTTTGGCTGAGATTGATTGTGTGAATTTTTGTGGTTCCTAATGCTGTGTATCTAAAGGTAGTTGGGTATTGCGGGTTACCCTAACGTGGTTGCTATTATTATTATTGCTATTATTATTATTGGTAGAATTATAACCTCTATTTTGTTATTGTTATTGTTAAATTTTGGCAATTGTTTCGATTACAATTATTATAATAATTATTATTACTATTGTTATTGTAATTACCGCGCTGGCCATTTCCTTGGGCGTATAAAACTGCATTTGCATTACATTGTAAGTACTTATTGATGGCTTTGCTTATCGTTGCAAAGTTTCCTGCCTCAAAAATTGTTTTAAGCTTTCCAAGCTCATAGTTTTTAATAATTGTGCTAACTGCTTTTTTGGTGCTAAATTTATCAGCATGTTTGCCAGTACACCTTCGTCAATATACGAGGCTTGCAAAATTCTATGTAAATTGTCAACTTCTGTTGTGAACTTTTCAGTAGTTTTCCTTTCTGTGTAGTTTTGGCCAGATTTGCCTTTACTACATCAGATGTTTCTCTTACTATAGTGTCTTGCAATTTTTGTTTAATTACATTGATTGCTGTTTCGCTTCGGATCCTATTATTTTTGATTTGATTACAGCGATCTCCTCGAATGTGTCATTTGTCAAGTTTATTAATTTAGAAGCTGTTACGAATCTTTGAAGATGTATACTCTGTCCATTGAACTCTGGAATGGCATTCGAAATATCTTTTATGTATGCCCTTTGCAATTGCTTTCTTCTTCTGCCTCAGGGGATGTTATTACGCTAGGTATTGTATCATCTAAATTTCTTTCGTCTATATTTTCTTCTTTTCAGTATTTTTTCAGTAGTATCGGTATCTGACTCTAGTTTTTGACTATGTTGAGCGGCCAGTGGGGTATTGATAACAGTGGGTATAGATATATCCAAATCGTATTTTTCTTAGATAAAAATAAGATTGGATCTTATCCGTAGGAATAATTTTCAGGCATATGACCAGTGTGACAAGTATAGTTTTCCCCTGTTATTATATACTAGCGTTCGTGCTTCGTTATAACATTCTACTAGTATTTAAGCCCGTTTTATTTATAATGTATATTTCTATTTTGATTCAGGCATTTCAAGGATTTGTCAGACGTATTTTTAACTTCTGTCACCATCTTCTTTATTTCTTTCCATTCCATGCTGCTATTCTATTACTAAAAAACGAATCTTTATTTACTTACCAAAAAATTTTACACGCTTAGAAAATTTGGTGTCCCTTCTAACAGATTCCCTTATCGCTTTATTTGTCGGCATAATTAAAATATTTGTATCGTTGTTTGTATTTATTGTTCCCCAATTTTCTCATTCGTACCTATCCATGTATTTGTATAAGAACATACATGTTATCTTCATAATAATTATCATAAGAACAAATTTTTTTTTGTTTTTATTTATTATAATTTTTTTTTATTTTATTTATTCCATTATTCAGAAAAAATGTTTCTTTGATAATCAATTCATTTCTCATTACTTGGACCGTTATTTAGAAAATAAAATGTTGTTTTCACATTATATATTTATTTTTTTTTTAAATTTTTGAAAATGTATCATATTGTTTTTGCTTGGCTCATTGCCGTTTTTGTTATACACTTATTGTGTAATAGGATTGATTTATAAAGTATGTATTTGCACAAAATTATAACAATTATCAATAAAAGCATATTTGTTAAATAAGGATCGATATCTGTTGTTTCTGTCCTATTTTCATATCTACTTTTATCGAATTTATTTATGATATTACTATTCGTATGTATTTCATCATTTTTAAGTATTTGTTTTAATTTTTTGATTATGAAAGAGAAAGAATATTTTAACTTTTTTAAAGTTTTCGGCCTATATACCTTTACGGGCTACACTGCTATTGCATGGAAAGGGTTCCGCTCAATTTTACAATATTTTCTTATTATACATATATTTATATTTTGAGTAATTCCATCCCTACTCACTCAGTTTTTTCCATTGGCCTTCAGATTTTTATTTTTATCCTGCAGTCCGATTTTCGCCAGTTCATCATATTTTTCCAATACTTTATTTCCAATGCTTTGTTATCCAATGTCCTGCAATCTCCTTATTGCGTGTCACGGTCGCCATGTAATATCCCAGGACCTCCAGTAGCTCAACAGTCTCCCTGGAATTTTTAAATATTCACACAGACAGCAAAGTGTTCTTTTTTAGAGCTCTCTTTATTGAATGAATCTCAACTCTTTTACATTTCTTTTCGGCTCATAAAAGTGTAACTGCGCCTCCAGAGACGCCCGAAGAGCAGCAGTCAAAGCTTATGAATACATACTTATGTGTAAGTAGCGGCTGGCGAAAAGTAGCCGCCGCAGAGCATTGGTCTTATGCTCACATGGTGACAAAGCCGTCGCGCATGTCACATATGCAAACTCAGTCCCAGTACACTCAACGGTGATCACATTACCGGTTACTTGAAGAACTGTTTAGGGCTTGAATTTATATATATATTTTGTGGGAAAGTGCTACAGTGCATAACTTTTAGTACAGTGTGTATTCGCTGTGTGAACATAGTACAACGTCAGATATGTGCCATATATTGGGAAATCATTTTGGAACCTAACACTTTCGTTTTTTATCCTCCGATTTACCACTCATTTTCACTGGAATGGGAGAATAGTAAGAACTGAACGGTCACACTAAGAAATGACTTTCGAGAACACACTACCAGTGGAAAAAGAGGGTACTTAAAAAGGAATTACGACGCAATAAAATGATAAAATTTGACAAATGTTTAGCTGCCTTTTCCATTTGATGAAAATACAGCGATTATACCCGATTTATGATCGTCTCAAAGAGCGGTTTGAAGAGACGGTACTCATTTTTGTGGAGCACATATGTATGTATATATCTGCAACATTCCTCACTTGAGTGGCTTATTGGCGGCGGAATCAACAAGCATCGGAGTGTAAAAGGTCACGCATTTATGTGCGTGGAGAAAAGTATTCGCGATCTCAACGTCAACCAGCACCGTTTTTGGGTATTCGAAGAACAGAGATCAACCGGTTTTACTGAGAAAAAAGTCTGTGAAAAACACTTCACATCTCAGGTGACAGTCCTTGGTTTCGGACAAGTTCCGGTATGCCTACCATTTAAGCACCATCCAGAAACTCTTGGCACTTCGATGGAGGTGGCCAGATATCGATTTTTGCAACTTAAGAAGCGTTTGAAACTCAAGCCATAGCTGAAAGAAATGTAAATTACCGGATATCTTTCGCTTAACGACATGCAGATTAGAATTAATTTTGATATCTCTCAGCCACACTACTTTCTTACCCGCCATGGAGTTCTACTCTACCAGACAGCCAACAAAAAAGCTACGTGTAGTTCTTGTCGCGTCAACTACAAAATCTAGTAACCTTTCGGTTAACGATATTATTATGGTTATCTCAACTATTCAACAGACACTCTTATTAACACTCATCTAACTTCATACTCACCGATATGCTCTTACTGCAGATCACCTGACGATCGCAGGTTTCCACTGATATTTTGGAGATCTTCACCGCCAACGACATGGAGGTTAGGGACGCAGGCGATGTGCGTTCCCTCTACGATGTGATGGAGCGCTCTGCGGGGCCTAGCCGAGGAGATGGACGTTGGTTCGCCACAGTTGTGCGCTCTTAATCCAAGATTGAAATTCGGAGCCCACTCCGACGACCAGATGTAGGCTAGGGTCCAACGCTTGGCGCTCATATGAGGAGATGCGTAAGCAAGATGAAAGCTATAAAGAGTAATGGGTCATAAATTACGCACATTTTGATCGCATTTCAGTAAGTTTAAACCAACCTTTTTGTATTTTTTGGTATTAATAAGTTACTCGTCACAAAGAAAATTTATTAATACAACATTCTGTGCAATTTAAGTTTCTCAAGATAATTTTAAAGAATGTCAAATGACCATTTTTTAGGCCTACATATTACTTCGAATTATACATTTCAAATAAATATTTTCTGATCTATTTGGCTCTGCAGAAAAACAAACCGCCGTATTTATTCAATTTTTTCTAGACACTACTACTAGACCGACTTCTTGGTCTATTTTAACCTCTCTGAGTTACAAATTACCATTCTACTACTACCAAGTCCAATATTCTCTGCCACATTCAAAAAATCTCTTTTCATACAGAAGTCAGTTACTCTGCCTTTAGTAAAGTCGATTCGGATCTTTAAAAATTCATCTTTAGTTAAGTTATTTGCAAAACACAAAGCGTATTTTTTAAAAAATATATCTTGTATACTTCACGTTACCTCCGGTGTCCCACAAGGAAGCTACCTTGTACGCTTATTACATAGTCGAATTGAATGTCAGGAAAAACATCTGAATTTTTTTCTGAGTATCGATATGTCTGCGCCAGTGTCTATTAAAAATACAAGTTCCTTTCCGGTTGCGAAAATTAAAAGTTGCAAATATATTTTGGCTGAGATTGATTGTGTGAATTTTTGTGGTTCCTAATGCTGTGTATCTAAAGGTAGTTGGGTATTGCGGGTTACCCTAACGTGGTTGCTATTATTATTATTGCTATTATTATTATTGGTAGAATTATAACCTCTATTTTGTTATTGTTATTGTTAAATTTTGGCAATTGTTTCGATTACAATTATTATAATAATTATAATTACTATTGTTATTGTAATTACCGCGCTGGCCATTTCCTTGGGCGTATAAAACTGCATTTGCATTACATTGTAAGTACTTATTGATGGCTTTGCTTATCGTTGCAAAGTTTCCTGCCTCAAAAATTGTTTTAAGCTTTCCAAGCTCATAGTTTTTAATAATTGTGCTAACTGCTTTTTTGGTGCTAAATTTATCAGCATGTTTGCCAGTACACCTTCGTCAATATACGAGGCTTGCAAAATTCTATGTAAATTGTCAACTTCTGTTGTGAACTTTTCAGTAGTTTTCCTTTCTGTGTAGTTTTGGCCAGATTTGCCTTTACTACATCAGATGTTTCTCTTACTATAGTGTCTTGCAATTTTTGTTTAATTACATTGATTGCTGTTTCGCTTCGGATCCTATTATTTTTGATTTGATTACTTCGACAGCGATCTCCTCGAATGTGTCATTTGTCAAGTTTATTAATTTAGAAGCTGTTACGAATCTTTGAAGATATATACTCTGTCCATTGAACTCTGGAATGGCATTCGAAATATCTTTTATGTATGCCCTTTGCAATTGCTTTCTTCTTCTGCCTCAGGTGATGTTATTACGCTAGGTATTGTATCATCTAAATTTCTTTCGTCTATATTTTCTTCTTTTCAGTATTTTTTCAGTAGTATCGGTATCTGACTCTAGTTTTTGACTATGTTGAGCGGCCAGTGGGGTATTGATAACAGTGGGTATAGATATATCCAAATCGTATTTTTCTTAGATAAAAATAAGATTGGATCTTATCCGTAGGAATAATTTTCAGGCATATGACCAGTGTGACAAGTATAGTTTTCCCCTGTTATTATATACTAGCGTTCGTGCTTCGTTATAACATTCTACTAGTATTTAAGCCCGTTTTATTTATGGTGTATATTTCTATTTTGACTCAGGCATTTCAAGGATTTGTCAGACGTATTTTTAACTTCTGTCACCATCTTCTTTATTTCTTTCCATTCCATGCTGCGAATCTTTATTTACTTACGAAAAAATTTTACACGCTTAGAAAATTTGGTGTCCCTTCTAAAAGATTCCCTTATCGCTTTATTTGTCGGCATAATTAAAATATTTGTATCGTTGTTTGTATTTATTGTTCCCCAATTTTCTCATTCGTACCTATCCATGTATTTGTATAAGAACATACATGTTATCTTCATAATAATTATCATAAGAACAAATTTTTTTTTGTTTTTATTTATTATAATTTTTTTTCATTTTATTTATTCCATTATTCAGAAAAAATGTTTCTTTGACAATCAATTCATTTCTCATTACTTGGACCATTATTTAGAAAATAAAATGTTGTTTTCACTTTATATATTTATTTATTTTAAAATTTTTGAAAATATATCATAATGTTTTTGCTTGGCTTATTGCCGTTTTTGTTATACACTTATTGTGTAATAGGTTTGATTTATAAAGTATGTATTTGCACAAAATTATAACAATTATCAATAAAAACATATTTGTTAAATGAGGATCGATATCTGTTGTTTCTGTCCACTATTTTCATATCTACTTTTATCGAATTTATTTATGATATTACTATTCGTATGTATTTCATCATTTTTAAGTATTTGTTTTAATTTTTTGATTATGAAAGAGAAAGAATATTTCAACTTTTTTACAGTTTTCGGCCTATATACCTTTACGGGCTACACTGCTTTTGCATGGAAAGGGTTCCGCTCAATTTTACAATATTTTCTTATTATACATATATTTATATTTTGAGTAATTCCATCCCTACTCACTCAGTTTTTTCCATTGGCCTTCAGATTTTTATTTTTATCCTGCAGTCCGATTTTCGCCGGTTCATCATATTTTTCCAATATTTTATTTCCAATGCTTTGTTATCCAATGTCCTGCAATCTCCTTATTGTGTGTCACGGTCGCCATGTAATATCCTAGGACCTCCAGTAGCTCAACAGTCTCCCTGGCATTTATAAATATTCACACAGGCAGCAAAGTGTTCTTTTTTAGAGCTCTCTTTATTGAATGAATCTCAACTCTTTTACATTTCTTTTCGGCTCATAAAAGTTGAACTGCGCCTCCAGAGACGCCCGAAGAGCAGCGGTCAAAGCTTATGAATACATACTTATGTGTAAGTAGCGGCTGGCGAAAAGTAGCCGCCGCAGAGCAGTGCTCTTATGCTCACATGGTGACAAGCCGTCGCGCATGTCAAATATGCAAACTCAGCACTGCCCAGTCCCAGTACACTCAACGGTGATCACATTACCGGTCACTTGAAGAACTGTTTATGGCTTGAATTTATATATATATTTTGTGGGAAAGTGCTACAATGCATAACTTTTAGTATAGTGTGTATTCGCTGTGTGAACATAGTACAACGTCAGATATGTGCCATATATTGGGAAATCATTTTGGAACCTAACACTTTCGTTTTTTATCCTCCGATTTACCACTCATTTTCACTGGAATAATAAAATAGCAATAACTGAACGGTCACACTAAGAAATGACTTTCGAGAACACACTACCAGTGGAAAAAGAGGGTACTTAAAAAGGAATTACGACGCAATATAAATGCTCTTTCCATTTGATGAAAAGTACAGCGATTATACCCGATTTATGATCGTCTCAAAGAGCGGTTTGAAGAGACGGTACTCATTTTTGTGGAGCACATATGTATGTGTATATCTGCAACACTCCTCACTTGAGTGGCTTATGGCGGCGGAAGTATTCGCGATCTCAACGTCAACCAGCACCGTTTTTGGGTAGTCGAAGAACAGAGATCAACCGGTTTTACTGAGAAAAAAAGTCTGTGAAAAACACTTCACACCCCAGGTGACAGTCCTTGGTTCCGGACAAGTTCCGGTATGCCTACCATTTAAGCACCATCCAGAAACTCTTGGCACTTCGATGGAGGTGGCCAAATATCGATTTTTGCAACTTAAGAAGCGTCTGGAGCGCAAGCTAGGGCTAGAAATGTAAATGTCCGGATGTCTTTCGCTTAACGACATGCAGATAAGAAATAACTATTTTCTTACCCGCCATGGAGTTCTACGTCCAGACAGCCAACAAAAAAGCTACGTGTAGTTCTTGTCGCGTCAACTACAAAATCTAGTAACCTTTCGGTTAACGATATTATTATTGTTATCTCAACCATTCAACAGACACTCTTATTAACACTCATCTAACTTCATACTCACCGATATGCTCTTACTGTAGATCACCTGACGATCGCAGGTTTCCACTGATATTTTGGAGATCTTCACCGCCAACGACATGGAGGTTAGGGACGCAGGCGATGTGCGTTCCCTCTACGATGTGATGGAGCGATCTGCGGGGCCTAGCCGAGGAGATGGACGTTGGTTTGCCCCAGTTGTGCGCTCTTAATCCAAGATTGAAATTCGGAGCCCCCTCCGACGACCAGATGTAGGCTAGGGTCCACCGCTTGGCGCTCATATGAGGAGATGCGTAAGCAAGATGAAAGCTATAAAGAGTAATGGGTCATAAATTACGCACATTTTGATCGCATTTCAGTAAGTTTAAACCAACCTTTTTGTATTTTTTGGTATTAAGTTATAAATAAGTTTACTCGTCACACAGAAAATTTATCAATACAACATTCTGTGCAATTTAAGTTTCTCAAGATAATTTTAAAGAGTGTCAAATGACCATTTTTTAAGCCTACATAATACTTTGAATTATACATTTCAAATAAATATTTTCTGATCTATTTGGCTCTGCAGAAAAACAAACTGCCGTATTTATTCAATTTTTTCTAGACACTACTACTAGACCGACTACTTGGTCTATTTTAACCTCTCTGAGTTAAAAATTACCATTCTACTACTACCAAGTCCAATATTCTCTGCCACATTCAAAAAATCTCTTTTCATACAGAAGTCAGTTACTCTGCCTTTAGTAAAGTCGATTCGGATCTTTAAAAATTCATCTTTAGTTAAGTTATTTGCAAAACAAAGCGTATTTTTTAAAAAATATCTCTCTTGTATACTTCACCTTACCTCCTGTGTCCCACACAGAAGCTACCTTGTACGCTTATTACATAGTCGAATTGAATGTCAGGAAAAACATCTGAATTTTTTTCTGAGTATCGATATGTCTGCGCCAGTGTCTATTAAAAATACAAGTTCCTTTCCGGTTGCGAAAATTAAAAGTTGCAAATATATTTTGGCTGAGATTGATTGTGTGAATTTTTGTGGTTCCTAATGCTGTGTATCTAAAGGTAGTTGGGTATTGCGGGTTACCCTAACGTGGTTGCTATTATTATTATTGCTATTATTATTATTATTGGTAGAATTATAACCTCTATATTGTTAGTTATTTGTTATTGTTATTGTTAAATTTTGGCAATTGTTTCGATTACAATTATTATAATAATTATTATTACTATTGTTATTGTAATTACCGCGCTGGCCATTTCCTTGAGCGTATAAAACTGCATTTGCATTACATTGTAAGTACTTATTGATGGCTTTGCTTATCGTTGCAAAGTTTCCTGCCTCAAAAATTGTTTTAAGCTTTCCAAGCTCATAGTTTTTAATAATTGCGCTAACTGATTTTTTGGTGCTAAATTTATCAGCATGTTTGCCGGTATACCTTCGTCAATATACGAGGCTTGCAAAATTTTATGTAAATTGTCAACTTCTGTTGTGAACTTTTCAGTAGTTTTCCTTTCTGTGTAGTTTTGGCCAGATTTGCCTTTACTACATCAGATGTTTCTCTTACTATAGTGTCTTGCAATTTTTGTTTAATTACATTGATTGCTTTTTCGCTTCGGATCCTATTATTTTTGATTTGATTACTTCGACAGCGATCTCCTCGAATGTGTCATTTGTCAAGTTTACTAATTTAGAAGCTGTTACGAATCTTTGAAGATGTATACTCTGTCCATTGAACTCTGGAATGGCATTCGAAATATCTTTTATGTATGCCCTTTGCAATTGCTTTCTTCTTCTGCCTCAGGTGATGTTATTACGCTAGGTATTGTATCATCTAAATTTCTTTCGTCTATATTTTCTTCTTTTCAGTATTTTTTCAGTAGTATCGGTATCTGACTCTAGTTTTTGACTATGTTGAGCGGCCAGTGGGGTATTGATAACAGTGGGTATAGATATATCCAAATCGTATTTTTCTTAGATAAAAATAAGATTGGATCTTATCCGTAGGAATAATTTTCAGGCTATGACCAGTGTGACAAGTATAGTTTTCACCTGTTATTATATACTAGCGTTCGTGCTTCGTTATAACATTCTACTAGTATTTAAGCCCGTTTTATTTATGGTGTATATTTCTATTTTGATTCAGGCATTTCAAGGATTTGTCAGACGTATTTTTAACTTCTGTCGCCATCTTCTTTATTTCTTTCCATTCCATGCTGCGAATCTTTATTTACTTACGAAAAAATTTTACACGCTTAGAAAATTTGGTGTCCCTTCTAAAAGATTCCCTTATCGCTTTATTTGTCGGCATAATTAAAATATTTGTATCGTTGTTTGTATTTATTGTTCCCCAATTTTCTCATTCGTACCTATCCATGTATTTGTATAAGAACATACATGTTATCTTCATAATAATTATCATAAGAACAAATTTTTTTTTGTTTTTATTTATTATAATTTTTTTTCATTTTATTTATTCCATTATTCAGAAAAAATGTTTCTTTGACAATCAATTCATTTCTCATTACTTGGACCATTATTTAGAAAATAAAATGTTGTTTTCACTTTATATATTTATTTATTTTAAAATTTTTGAAAATATATCATAATGTTTTTGCTTGGCTTATTGCCGTTTTTGTTATACACTTATTGTGTAATAGGTTTGATTTATAAAGTATGTATTTGCACAAAATTATAACAATTATCAATAAAAACATATTTGTTAAATGAGGATCGATATCTGTTGTTTCTGTCCACTATTTTCATATCTACTTTTATCGAATTTATTTATGATATTACTATTCGTATGTATTTCATCATTTTTAAGTATTTGTTTTAATTTTTTGATTATGAAAGAGAAAGAATATTTCAACTTTTTTACAGTTTTCGGCCTATATACCTTTACGGGCTACACTGCTTTTGCATGGAAAGGGTTCCGCTCAATTTTACAATATTTTCTTATTATACATATATTTATATTTTGAGTAATTCCATCCCTACTCACTCAGTTTTTTCCATTGGCCTTCAGATTTTTATTTTTATCCTGCAGTCCGATTTTCGCCGGTTCATCATATTTTTCCAATATTTTATTTCCAATGCTTTGTTATCCAATGTCCTGCAATCTCCTTATTGTGTGTCACGGTCGCCATGTAATATCCTAGGACCTCCAGTAGCTCAACAGTCTCCCTGGCATTTTTAAATATTCACACAGGCAGCAAAGTGTTCTTTTTTAGAGCTCTCTTTATTGAATAAATCTCAACTCTTTTACATTTCTTTTCGGCTCATAAAAGTTTAACTGCGCCTCCAGAGACGCCCGAAGAGCAGCGGTCAAAGCTTATGAATACATACTTATGTGTAAGTAGCGGCTGGCGAAAAGTAGCCGCCGCAGAGCAGTGCTCTTATGCTCACATGGTGACAAGCCGTCGCGCATGTCAAATATGCAAACTCAGCACTGCCCAGTCCCAGTACACTCAACGGTGATCACATTACCGGTCACTTGAAGAACTGTTTATGGCTTGAATTTATATATATATTTTGTGGGAAAGTGCTACAATGCATAACTTTTAGTACAGTGTGTATTCGCTGTGTGAACATAGTACAAAGTCAGATATGTGCCATATATTGGGAAATCATTTTGGAACCTAACACTTTCGTTTTTTATCCTCCGATTTACCACTCATTTTCACTGGAATAATAAAATAGCAAGAACTGAACGGTCACACTAAGAAATGACTTTCGAGACCACACTACCAGTGGAAAAAGAGGGTACTTAAAAAGGAATTACGACGCAATAAAATGATAAAATTAGACAAATGTTTAGCTGCCTTTTCCATTTGATGAAAATACAGCGATTATACCCGATTTATGATCGTCTCAAAGAGCGGTTTGAAGAGACGGTACTCATTTTTCTGGAGCACATATGTATGTGTATATCTGCAACACTCCTCACTTGAGTGGCTTATGGCGGCGGAAGTATTCGCGATCTCAACGTCAACCAGCACCGTTTTTGGGTAGTCGAAGAACAGAGATCAACCGGTTTTACTGAGAAAAAAAGTCTGTGAAAAACACTTCACACCCCAGGTGACAGTCCTTGGTTCCGGACAAGTTCCGGTATGCCTACCATTTAAGCACCATCCAGAAACTCTTGGCACTTCGATGGAGGTGGCCAAATATCGATTTTTGCAACTTAAGAAGCGTCTGGAGCGCAAGCTAGGGCTAGAAATGTAAATGTCCGGATGTCTTTCGCTTAACGACATGCAGATAAGAAATAACTATTTTCTTACCCGCCATGGAGTTCTACGTCCAGACAGCCAACAAAAAAGCTACGTGTAGTTCTTGTCGCGTCAACTACAAAATCTAGTAACCTTTCGGTTAACGATATTATTATTGTTATCTCAACCATTCAACAGACACTCTTATTAACACTCATCTAACTTCATACTCACCGATATGCTCTTACTGTAGATCACCTGACGATCGCAGGTTTCCACTGATATTTTGGAGATCTTCACCGCCAACGACATGGAGGTTAGGGACGCAGGCGATGTGCGTTCCCTCTACGATGTGATGGAGCGATCTGCGGGGCCTAGCCGAGGAGATGGACGTTGGTTTGCCCCAGTTGTGCGCTCTTAATCCAAGATTGAAATTCGGAGCCCCCTCCGACGACCAGATGTAGGCTAGGGTCCACCGCTTGGCGCTCATATGAGGAGATGCGTAAGCAAGATGAAAGCTATAAAGAGTAATGGGTCATAAATTACGCACATTTTGATCGCATTTCAGTAAGTTTAAACCAACCTTTTTGTATTTTTTGGTATTAAGTTATAAATAAGTTTACTCGTCACACAGAAAATTTATCAATACAACATTCTGTGCAATTTAAGTTTCTCAAGATAATTTTAAAGAGTGTCAAATGACCATTTTTTAAGCCTACATAATACTTTGAATTATACATTTCAAATAAATATTTTCTGATCTATTTGGCTCTGCAGAAAAACAAACTGCCGTATTTATTCAATTTTTTCTAGACACTACTACTAGACCGACTACTTGGTCTATTTTAACCTCTCTGAGTTAAAAATTACCATTCTACTACTACCAAGTCCAATATTCTCTGCCACATTCAAAAAATCTCTTTTCATACAGAAGTCAGTTACTCTGCCTTTAGTAAAGTCGATTCGGATCTTTAAAAATTCATCTTTAGTTAAGTTATTTGCAAAACACAAAGCGTATTTTTTAAAAAATATCTCTCTTGTATACTTCACGTTACCTCCTGTGTCCCACACAGAAGCTACCTTGTACGCTTATTACATAGTCGAATTGAATGTCAGGAAAAACATCTGAATTTTTTTCTGAGTATCGATATGTCTGCGCCAGTGTCTATTAAAAATACAAGTTCCTTTCCGGTTGCGAAAATTAAAAGTTGCAAATATATTTTGGCTGAGATTGATTGTGTGAATTTTTGTGGTTCCTAATGCTGTGTATCTAAAGGTAGTTGGGTATTGCGGGTTACCCTAACGTGGTTGCTATTATTATTATTGCTATTATTATTATTATTGGTAGAATTATAACCTCTATATTGTTAGTTATTTGTTATTGTTATTGTTAAATTTTGGCAATTGTTTCGATTACAATTATTATAATAATTATTATTACTATTGTTATTGTAATTACCGCGCTGGCCATTTCCTTGAGCGTATAAAACTGCATTTGCATTACATTGTAAGTACTTATTGATGGCTTTGCTTATCGTTGCAAAGTTTCCTGCCTCAAAAATTGTTTTAAGCTTTCCAAGCTCATAGTTTTTAATAATTGCGCTAACTGATTTTTTGGTGCTAAATTTATCAGCATGTTTGCCGGTATACCTTCGTCAATATACGAGGCTTGCAAAATTTTATGTAAATTGTCAACTTCTGTTGTGAACTTTTCAGTAGTTTTCCTTTCTGTGTAGTTTTGGCCAGATTTGCCTTTACTACATCAGATGTTTCTCTTACTATAGTGTCTTGCAATTTTTGTTTAATTACATTGATTGCTTTTTCGCTTCGGATCCTATTATTTTTGATTTGATTACTTCGACAGCGATCTCCTCGAATGTGTCATTTGTCAAGTTTACTAATTTAGAAGCTGTTACGAATCTTTGAAGATGTATACTCTGTCCATTGAACTCTGGAATGGCATTCGAAATATCTTTTATGTATGCCCTTTGCAATTGCTTTCTTCTTCTGCCTCAGGTGATGTTATTACGCTAGGTATTGTATCATCTAAATTTCTTTCGTCTATATTTTCTTCTTTTCAGTATTTTTTCAGTAGTATCGGTATCTGACTCTAGTTTTTGACTATGTTGAGCGGCCAGTGGGGTATTGATAACAGTGGGTATAGATATATCCAAATCGTATTTTTCTTAGATAAAAATAAGATTGGATCTTATCCGTAGGAATAATTTTCAGGCTATGACCAGTGTGACAAGTATAGTTTTCCCCTGTTATTATATACTAGCGTTCGTGCTTCGTTATAACATTCTACTAGTATTTAAGCCCGTTTTATTTATGGTGTATATTTCTATTTTGATTCAGGCATTTCAAGGATTTGTCAGACGTATTTTTAACTTCTGTCGCCATCTTCTTTATTTCTTTCCATTCCATGCTGCGAATCTTTATTTACTTACGAAAAAATTTTACACGCTTAGAAAATTTGGTGTCCCTTCTAAAAGATTCCCTTATCGCTTTATTTGTCGGCATAATTAAAATATTTGTATCGTTGTTTGTATTTATTGTTCCCCAATTTTCTCATTCGTACCTATCCATGTATTTGTATAAGAACATACATGTTATCTTCATAATAATTATCATAAGAACAAATTTTTTTTTGTTTTTATTTATTATAATTTTTTTTCATTTTATTTATTCCATTATTCAGAAAAAATGTTTCTTTGACAATCAATTCATTTCTCATTACTTGGACCATTATTTAGAAAATAAAATGTTGTTTTCACTTTATATATTTATTTATTTTAAAATTTTTGAAAATATATCATAATGTTTTTGCTTGGCTTATTGCCGTTTTTGTTATACACTTATTGTGTAATAGGTTTGATTTATAAAGTATGTATTTGCACAAAATTATAACAATTATCAATAAAAACATATTTGTTAAATGAGGATCGATATCTGTTGTTTCTGTCCACTATTTTCATATCTACTTTTATCGAATTTATTTATGATATTACTATTCGTATGTATTTCATCATTTTTAAGTATTTGTTTTAATTTTTTGATTATGAAAGAGAAAGAATATTTCAACTTTTTTACAGTTTTCGGCCTATATACCTTTACGGGCTACACTGCTTTTGCATGGAAAGGGTTCCGCTCAATTTTACAATATTTTCTTATTATACATATATTTATATTTTGAGTAATTCCATCCCTACTCACTCAGTTTTTTCCATTGGCCTTCAGATTTTTATTTTTATCCTGCAGTCCGATTTTCGCCGGTTCATCATATTTTTCCAATATTTTATTTCCAATGCTTTGTTATCCAATGTCCTGCAATCTCCTTATTGTGTGTCACGGTCGCCATGTAATATCCTAGGACCTCCAGTAGCTCAACAGTCTCCCTGGCATTTTTAAATATTCACACAGGCAGCAAAGTGTTCTTTTTTAGAGCTCTCTTTATTGAATAAATCTCAACTCTTTTACATTTCTTTTCGGCTCATAAAAGTTTAACTGCGCCTCCAGAGACGCCCGAAGAGCAGCGGTCAAAGCTTATGAATACATACTTATGTGTAAGTAGCGGCTGGCGAAAAGTAGCCGCCGCAGAGCAGTGCTCTTATGCTCACATGGTGACAAGCCGTCGCGCATGTTAAATATGCAAACTCAGCACTGCCCAGTCCCAGTACACTCAACGGTGATCACATTACCGGTCACTTGAAGAACTGTTTATGGCTTGAATTTATATATATATTTTGTGGGAAAGTGCTACAATGCATAACTTTTAGTACAGTGTGTATTCGCTGTGTGAACATAGTACAAAGTCAGATATGTGCCATATATTGGGAAATCATTTTGGAACCTAACACTTTCGTTTTTTATCCTCCGATTTACCACTCATTTTCACTGGAATAATAAAATAGCAAGAACTGAACGGTCACACTAAGAAATGACTTTCGAGACCACACTACCAGTGGAAAAAGAGGGTACTTAAAAAGGAATTACGACGCAATAAAATGATAAAATTAGACAAATGTTTAGCTGCCTTTTCCATTTGATGAAAATACAGCGATTATACCCGATTTATGATCGTCTCAAAGAGCGGTTTGAAGAGACGGTACTCATTTTTGTGGAGCACATATGTATATATCTGCAACATTCCTCACTTGAGTGGCTTATTGGCGGCGGAATCAACAAGCATCGGAGTGTAAAAGGTCACGCATTTATGTGCGTGGAGAAAAGTATTCGCGATCTCAACGTCAACCAGCACCGTTTTTGGGTATTCGAAGAACAGAGATCAACCGGTTTTACTGAGAAAAAAAAGTCTGTGAAAAACACTTCACATCTCAGGTGACGGTGGTTTCGGACAAGTTCTGGTATGCCTACCATTTAAGCACCATCCAGAAACTCTTGGCACTTCGATGGAGGTGGCCAGATATCGATTTTTGCAACTTAAGAAGCGTCTGAAACTCAAGCCCTAGCTGAAAGAAATGTAAATTACCGGATATCTTTCGCTTAACGACATGCAGATTATAATTAATTTTGATATATCTCAGCCACACTACTTTCTTACCCGCCATGGAGTTCTACGTCCAGACAGCCAACAAAAAAGCTACGTGTAGTTCTTGTCGCGTCAACTACAAAATCTAGTAACCTTTCGGTTAACGATATTATTATGGTTATCTCAACCATTCAACAGACACTCTTATTAACACTCATCTAACTTCATACTCACCGATATGCTCTTACTGCAGATCACCTGACGATCGCAGGTTTCCACTGATATTTTGGAGATCTTCACCGCCAACGACATGGTGGTTAGGGACGCAGGCGATGTGCGTTCCCTCTACGATGTGATGGAGCGCTCTGCGGGGCCTAGCCGAGGAGATGGACGTTGGTTCGCTCCAGTTGTGCGCTCTTAATCCAAGATTGAAATTCGGAGCCCCCTCCGACGACCAGATGTAGGCTAGGGTCCACCGCTTGGCGCTCATATGAGGAGATGCGTAAGCAAGATGAAATCTATAAAGAGTAATGGGTCATAAATTACGCACATTTTGATCGCATTTCAGTAAGTTTAAACCAACCTTTTTGTATTTTTTGGTATTAAGTCATAAATAAGTTTACTCGTCACACAGAAAATTTATTAATACAACATTCTGTGCAATTTAAGTTGCACAAGATAATTTTAAAGAGTGTCAAATGACCATTTTTTAAGCCTACATAATACTTTGAATTATACATTTCAAATAAATATTTTCTGATCTATTTGGCTCTGCAGAAAAACAAACTGCCGTATTTATTCAATTTTTTCTAGACACTACTACTAGACCGACTACTTGGTCTATTTTAACCTCTCTGAGTTACAAATTACCATTCTACTACTACCAAGTCCAATATTCTCTGCCACATTCAAAAAATCTCTTTTCATACAGAAGTCAGTTACTCTGCCTTTAGTAAAGTCGATTCGGATCTTTAAAAATTCATCTTTAGGTAAGTTATTTGCAAAACACAAAGCGTATTTTTTAAAAAATATCTCTCTTGTATACTTCACGTTACCTCCGGTGTCCCACAAGGAAGCTACCTTGTACGCTTATTACATAGTCGAATTGAATGTCAGGAAAAACATCTGAATTTTTTTCTGAGTATCGATATGTCTGCGCCAGTGTCTATTAAAAATACAAGTTCCTTTCCGGTTGCGAAAATTAAAAGTTGCAAATATATTTTGGCTGAGATTGATTGTGTGAATTTTTGTGGTTCCTAATGCTGTGTATCTAAAGGTAGTTGGGTATTGCGGGTTACCCTAACGTGGTTGCTATTATTATTATTGCTATTATTATTATTGCTAGAATTATAACCTCTATATTGTTAGTTATTTGTTATTGTTATTGTTAAATTTTGGCAATTGTTTCGATTACAATTATTATAATAATTATTATTACTATTGTTATTGTAATTACCGTGCTGGCCATTTCCTTGGGCGTATAAAACTGCATTTGCATTACATTGTAAGTACTTATTGATGGCTTTGCTTATCGTTGCAAAGTTTCCTGCCTCAAAAATTGTTTTAAGCTTTCCAAGCTCATAGTTTTTAATAATTGCGCTAACTGATTTTTTGGTGCTAAATTTATCAGCATGTTTGCCGGTATACCTTCGTCAATATACGAGGCTTGCAAAATTCTATGTAAATTGTCAACTTCTGTTGTGAACTTTTCAGTAGTTTTCCTTTCTGTGTAGTTTTGGCCAGATTTGCCTTTACTACATCAGATGTTTCTCTTACTATAGTGTCTTGCAATTTTTGTTTAATTACATTGATTGCTGTTTCGCTTCGGATCCTATTATTTTTGATTTGATTACTTCGACAGCGATCTCCTCGAATGTGTCATTTGTCAAGTTTACTAATTTAGAAGCTGTTACGAATCTTTGAAGATGTATACTCTGTCCATTGAACTCTGGAATGGCATTCGAAATATCTTTTATGTATGCCCTTTGCAATTGCTTTCTTCTTCTGCCTCAGGTGATGTTATTACGCTAGGTATTGTATCATCTAAATTTCTTTCGTCTATATTTTCTTCTTTTCAGTATTTTTTCAGTAGTATCGGTATCTGACTCTAGTTTTTGACTATGTTGAGCGGCCAGTGGGGTATTGATAACAGTGGGTATAGATATATCCAAATCGTATTTTTCTTAGATAAAAATAAGATTGGATCTTATCCGTAGGAATAATTTTCAGGCTATGACCAGTGTGACAAGTATAGTTTTCCCCTGTTATTATATACTAGCGTTCGTGCTTCGTTATAACATTCTACTAGTATTTAAGCCCGTTTTATTTATGGTGTATATTTCTATTTTGATTCAGGCATTTCAAGGATTTGTCAGACGTATTTTTAACTTCTGTCGCCATCTTCTTTATTTCTTTCCATTCCATGCTGCGAATCTTTATTTACTTACGAAAAAATTTTACACGCTTAGAAAATTTGGTGTCCCTTCTAAAAGATTCCCTTATCGCTTTATTTGTCGGCATAATTAAAATATTTGTATCGTTGTTTGTATTTATTGTTCCCCAATTTTCTCATTCGTACCTATCCATGTATTTGTATAAGAACATACATGTTATCTTCATAATAATTATCATAAGAACAAATTTTTTTTTGTTTTTATTTATTATAATTTTTTTTCATTTTATTTATTCCATTATTCAGAAAAAATGTTTCTTTGACAATCAATTCATTTCTCATTACTTGGACCATTATTTAGAAAATAAAATGTTGTTTTCACTTTATATATTTATTTATTTTAAAATTTTTGAAAATATATCATAATGTTTTTGCTTGGCTTATTGCCGTTTTTGTTATACACTTATTGTGTAATAGGTTTGATTTATAAAGTATGTATTTGCACAAAATTATAACAATTATCAATAAAAACATATTTGTTAAATGAGGATCGATATCTGTTGTTTCTGTCCACTATTTTCATATCTACTTTTATCGAATTTATTTATGATATTACTATTCGTATGTATTTCATCATTTTTAAGTATTTGTTTTAATTTTTTGATTATGAAAGAGAAAGAATATTTCAACTTTTTTACAGTTTTCGGCCTATATACCTTTACGGGCTACACTGCTTTTGCATGGAAAGGGTTCCGCTCAATTTTACAATATTTTCTTATTATACATATATTTATATTTTGAGTAATTCCATCCCTACTCACTCAGTTTTTTCCATTGGCCTTCAGATTTTTATTTTTATCCTGCAGTCCGATTTTCGCCGGTTCATCATATTTTTCCAATATTTTATTTCCAATGCTTTGTTATCCAATGTCCTGCAATCTCCTTATTGTGTGTCACGGTCGCCATGTAATATCCTGGGACCTCCAGTAGCTCAACAGTCTCCCTGGCATTTTTAAATATTCACACAGGCAGCAAAGTGTTCTTTTTTAAAGCTCTCTTTATTGAATAAATCTCAACTCTTTTACATTTCTTTTCGGCTCATAAAAGTTTAACTGCGCCTCCAGAGACGCCCGAAGAGCAGCGGTCAAAGCTTATGAATACATACTTATGTGTAAGTAGCGGCTGGCGAAAAGTAGCCGCCGCAGAGCAGTGCTCTTATGCTCACATGGTGACAAGCCGTCGCGCATGTTAAATATGCAAACTCAGCACTGCCCAGTCCCAGTACACTCAACGGTGATCACATTACCGGTCACTTGAAGAACTGTTTATGGCTTGAATTTATATATATATTTTGTGGGAAAGTGCTACAATGCATAACTTTTAGTACAGTGTGTATTCGCTGTGTGAACATAGTACAAAGTCAGATATGTGCCATATATTGGGAAATCATTTTGGAACCTAACACTTTCGTTTTTTATCCTCCGATTTACCACTCATTTTCACTGGAATAATAAAATAGCAAGAACTGAACGGTCACACTAAGAAATGACTTTCGAGACCACACTACCAGTGGAAAAAGAGGGTACTTAAAAAGGAATTACGACGCAATAAAATGATAAAATTAGACAAATGTTTAGCTGCCTTTTCCATTTGATGAAAATACAGCGATTATACCCGATTTATGATCGTCTCAAAGAGCGGTTTGAAGAGACGGTACTCATTTTTGTGGAGCACATATGTATGTATATATCTGCAACATTCCTCACTTGAGTGGCTTATTGGCGGCGGAATCAACAAGCATCGGAGTGTAAAAGGTCACGCATTTATGTGCGTGGAGAAAAGTATTCGCGATCTCAACGTCAACCAGCACCGTTTTTGGGTATTCGAAGAACAGAGATCAACCGGTTTTACTGAGAAAAAAGTCTGTGAAAAACACTTCACATCTCAGGTGACAGTCCTTGGTTTCGGACAAGTTCTGGTATGCCTACCATTTAAGCACCATCCAGAAACTCGTGGCACTTCGATGGAGGTGGCCAGATATCGATTTTTGCAACTTAAGAAGCGTCTGAAACTCAAGCCCTAGCTGAAAGAAATGTAAATTACAGGATATCTTTCGCTTAACGACATGCAGATTATAATTAATTTTAATATCTCTCAGCCACACTACTTTCTTATCCGCCATGGAGTTCTACGTCCAGACAGCCAACAAAAAAGCTACGTGTAGTTCTTGTCGCGTCAACTACAAAATCTAGTAACCTTTCGGTTAACGATATTATTATGGTTATCTCAACCATTCAACAGACACTCTTATTAACACTCATCTAACTTCATACTCACCGATATGCTCTTACTGCAGATCACCTGACGATCGCAGGTTTACACTGATATTTTGGAGATCTTCACCGCCAAAGACATGGAGGTTAGGGACGCAGGCGATGTGCGTTCCCTCTACGATGTGATGGAGCGCTCTGCGGGGCCTAGCCGAGGAGATGGACGTTGGTTCGCTCCAGTTGTGCGCTCTTAATCCAAGATGTAGGCTAGGGTCCAACGCTTGGCGCTCATATGAGGAGATGCGTAAGCAAGATGAAAGCTATAAAGAGTAATGGGTCATAAATTACGCACATTTTGATCGCATTTCAGTAAGTTTAAACCAACCTTTTTGTATTTTTTGGTATTAATAAGTTACTCGTCACAAAGAAAATTTATTAATACAACATTCTGTGCAATTTAAGTTTCTCAAGATAATTTTAAAGAGTGTCAAATGACCATTTTTTAAGCCTACATATTACTTCGAATTATACATTTTAAATAAATATTTTCTGATCTATTTGGCTCTGCAGAAAAACAAACTGCCGTATTTATTCAATTTTTTCTAGACACTTAAGTAGTCGGTCTATTTTAACCTCTCTGAGTTACAAATTACCATTCTACTACTACCAAGTCCAATATTCTCTGCCACATTCAAAAAATCTCTTTTCATACAGAAGTCAGTTACTCTGCCTTTAGGAAAGTCGATTCGGATCTTTAAAAAAAAAATCTTTAAAGTTATTTGCAAAACACAAAGGGTATTTTTTAAAAAAGATCTCTCTTTTATACTTTACGTTACCTCCGGTGTCCCACAAGGAAGCCACCTTGTACGCTTATTACATAGTCGAATTGAATGTCAGGAAAAACATCTGAATTTTTTTCTGAGTATCGATATGTCTGCGCCAGTATCTATTAAAAATACAAGTTCCTTTCCGGTTGCGAAAATTAAAAGTTGCAAATATATTTTGGATTGATTGTGTGAATTTTTGTGGTTCCTAATGCTGTGTATCTAAGGGTAGTTGGGTATTGCGGGTTACCCTAACGTGGTTGCTATTATTATTATTGGTAGAATTAAAACCTCTATATTGTTAGTTATTTGTTATTGTTATTGTTAAATTTTGGCAATTGTTTCGATTACAATTATTATAATAATTATTATTACTATTGTTATTGTAATTACCGCGCTGGCCATTTCCTTGGGCGTATAAAACTGCATTTGCATTACATTGTAAGTACTTATTGATGGCTTTGCTTATAGTTGCAAAGTTTCCTGCCTCAAAAATTGTTTTAAGCTTTCCAAGCTCATAGTTTTTAATAATTGCGCTAACTGCTTTTTTGGTGCTAAATTTGTCAGCATGTTTGCCGGTATCCCTTCGTCAATATACGAGGCTTCCAAAATTCTATGTAAATTGTCAACTTCTGTTGTGAACTTTTCAGTAGTTTTCCTTTCTGTGTAGTTTTGGCCAGATTTGCCTTTACTACATCAGATGTTTCTCTTACTATAGTGTCTTGCAATTTTTGTTTAATTACATTGATTGCTGTTTCGCTTCGGATCCTATTATTTTTGATTTGATTACTTCAACAGCGATCTCCTCGAATGTGTCATTTGTCAAGTTTACTAACTTAGAAGCTGTTACGAATCTTTGAAGATGTATACTCTGTCCTTTGAACTCTGGAATGGCATTCGAAATATCTTTTATGTATGCCCTTTGCAATTGCTTTCTTCTTCTGCCTCAGGTGATGTTATTACGCTAGGTATTGAATCATCTAAATTTCTTTCGTCTATACTTTCTTCTTTTCAGTATTTTTTCAGTAGTATCGGTATCTGACTCTAGTTTTTGACTATGTTGAGCGGCCAGTGGGGTATTGATAACAGTGGGTATAGATATATCCAAATCGTATTTTTCTTAGATAAAAATAAGATTGGATCTTATCCGTAGGAATAATTTTCAGGCATATGACCAGTGTGACAAGTATAGTTTTCCCCAGTTATTATATACTAGCGTTCGTGCTTCGTTATAACATTATAGTAGTATTTAAGCCCGTTCTATTTATAGTGTATATTTCTATTTTGATTCAGGCATTTCAAGGATTTGTCAGACGTATTTTTAACTTCTGTCACCATCTTCTTTATTTCTTTCCATTCCATGCTGCTATTCTATTACCAAAAAACGGATCTTCATTTACTTACGAAAAAATTTTACACGCTCAGAAAATTTGGCGTCCCTTCTAAAAGATTCCCTTATCGCTTTATTTGTAGGAATAATTAAAATATTTGTATCGTTGTTTGTATTATTGTTCCCCAATATTCTCATTCGTACCTATCCATGTATTTGTATAAGAACATACATGATATCTTTATAATAATTATCATAAGATCAATTTTTTTTTTTTTTTATTTATTATAATTTTTTTTTATTTTATTTATTCCATTATTCAGAAAAAATTTTTCTTTGACAATCAATTCATTTCTCATTACTTGGACCATTATTTAGAAAATAAAATGTTGTTTTCACTTTATATATTTTTTTTTTTTAATTTTTGAAAATGTTTTATAATGTTTTTGCTTGGCTCATTGCCGTTTTTGTTATACACTTATTGTGTAATAGGTTTGATTTATAAAGTATGTATTTGCACAAAATTATAACAATTATCAATAAAAACATATTTGTTAAATGAGGATCGATATCTGTTGTTTCTGTCCACTATTTTCATATCTACTTTTATCGAATTTATTTATGATATTACTATTCGTATGTATTTCATCATTTTTAAGTATTTGTTTTAATTTTTTGATTATGAAAGAGAAAGAATATTTTAACTTTTTTAAAGTTTTCGGCCTATATACCTGCTACACTGCTATTGCATGGAAAGGGTTCCGATCAATTTTACAATATTTTCTTATTATACATAGATTTATATTTTGAGTAATTCCATCCCTACTCACTCAGTTTTTTCCATTGGCCTTCAGATTTTTATTTTTATCCTGCAGTCCGATTTTCGCCAGTTCATCATATTTTTCCAATACTTTATTTCCAATGCTTTGTTATCCAATGTCCTGCAATCTCCTTATTGCGTGTCACGGTCGCCATGTATTATCCTAGGACCTCCAGTAGCTCAACAGTCTCCCTGGCATTTTTAAATATTCACACAGGCAGCAAAGTGTTCTTTTTTAGAGCTCTCTTTATTGAATGAATCTCAACTCTTTTACATTTCTTTTCGGCTCATAAAACTGTAACTGCGCCTCCAGAGACGCCCGAAGAGCAGCGGTCAAAGCTTATGAATACATACTTATGTGTAAGTAGCGGCTGGCCAAAAGTAGCTGCCGCAGAGCAGTGCTCTTATGCTCACATGGTGACAAAGCCGTCGCGCATGTCAAATAGTCAGTACACTCGACGGTGATCACATTACCGGTCACTTGAAGAACTGTTTAGGGCTTGAATTTATATATATATTTTGTGGGAAAGTGCTACAGTGCATAACTTTTAGTACAGTGTGTATTCGCTGTGTGAACATAGTACAACGTCAGATATGTGCCATATATTGGGAAATCATTTTGGAACCTAACACTTTCCTTTTTTATCCTCCGATTTACCACTCAATTTCACTGGAATGGGAAAATAGTAAGAACTGAACGGCCACACTAAGAAATCACTTTCGAGAACACATTACCAGTGGAAAAGGGGGGTACTTAAAAAGGAATTACGACGCAATAAAATGCCCTTTCCTTTTGATGAAAAGTACAGCGATTATACCCGATTTATGATCGTCTCAAAGAGCGGCTTGAAGAGACGGTACTTATTTTTCTGGAGCACATATGTATGTATATATCTGCAACACTCCTCACTTGAGTGGTTTATGGCGGCGGAAGTATTCGCGATCTCAACGTCAACCAGCACCGTTTTTGGGAAGTCGAAAAAAAGAGATCAGCTGGTTTTTCTGAGAAAGAAAGTCTGTGAAAAACACTTCACACCCCAGGTGACAGTCCTTGGTTCCGGACAAGTTCCGGTATGCCTACCATTTAAGCACCATCCAGAAACTCTTGGCACTTCGATGGAGGTGGCCAAATATCGATTTTTGCAACTTAAGAAGCGTCTGGAGCGCAAGCTAGGGCTAGAAATGTAAATGTCCGGATGTCTTTCGCTTAACGACATGCAGATTATAATTAATTTTGATATATCTCAGCCACACTACTTTCTTACCCGCCATGGAGTTCTACGTCCAGACAGCCAACAAAAAAGCTACGTGTAGTTCTTGTCGCGTCAACTACAAAATCTAGTAACCTTTCGGTTAACGATATTATTATGGTTATCTCAACCATTCAACAGACACTCTTATTAACACTCATCTAACTTCATACTCACCGATATGCTCTTACTGCAGATCACCTGACGATCGCAGGTTTCCACTGATATTTTGGAGATCTTCACCGCCAACGACATGGTGGTTAGGGACGCAGGCGATGTGCGTTCCCTCTACGATGTGATGGAGCGCTCTGCGGGGCCTAGCCGAGGAGATGGACGTTGGTTCGCTCCAGTTGTGCGCTCTTAATCCAAGATTGAAATTCGGAGCCCCCTCCGACGACCAGATGTAGGCTAGGGTCCACCGCTTGGCGCTCATATGAGGAGATGCGTAAGCAAGATGAAATCTATAAAGAGTAATGGGTCATAAATTACGCACATTTTGATCGCATTTCAGTAAGTTTAAACCAACCTTTTTGTATTTTTTGGTATTAAGTCATAAATAAGTTTACTCGTCACACAGAAAATTTATTAATACAACATTCTGTGCAATTTAAGTTGCACAAGATAATTTTAAAGAGTGTCAAATGACCATTTTTTAAGCCTACATAATACTTTGAATTATACATTTCAAATAAATATTTTCTGATCTATTTGGCTCTGCAGAAAAACAAACTGCCGTATTTATTCAATTTTTTCTAGACACTACTACTAGACCGACTACTTGGTCTATTTTAACCTCTCTGAGTTAAAAATTACCATTCTACTACTACCAAGTCCAATATTCTCTGCCACATTCAAAAAATCTCTTTTCATACAGAAGTCAGTTACTCTGCCTTTAGTAAAGTCGATTCGGATCTTTAAAAATTCATCTTTAGTTAAGTTATTTGCAAAACACAAAGCGTATTTTTTAAAAAATATCTCTCTTGTATACTTCACGTTACCTCCTGTGTCCCACACAGAAGCTACCTTGTACGCTTATTACATAGTCGAATTGAATGTCAGGAAAAACATCTGAATTTTTTTCTGAGTATCGATATGTCTGCGCCAGTGTCTATTAAAAATACAAGTTCCTTTCCGGTTGCGAAAATTAAAAGTTGCAAATATATTTTGGCTGAGATTGATTGTGTGAATTTTTGTGGTTCCTAATGCTGTGTATCTAAAGGTAGTTGGGTATTGCGGGTTACCCTAACGTGGTTGCTATTATTATTATTGCTATTATTATTATTATTGGTAGAATTATAACCTCTATATTGTTAGTTATTTGTTATTGTTATTGTTAAATTTTGGCAATTGTTTCGATTACAATTATTATAATAATTATTATTACTATTGTTATTGTAATTACCGCGCTGGCCATTTCCTTGAGCGTATAAAACTGCATTTGCATTACATTGTAAGTACTTATTGATGGCTTTGCTTATCGTTGCAAAGTTTCCTGCCTCAAAAATTGTTTTAAGCTTTCCAAGCTCATAGTTTTTAATAATTGCGCTAACTGATTTTTTGGTGCTAAATTTATCAGCATGTTTGCCGGTATACCTTCGTCAATATACGAGGCTTGCAAAATTTTATGTAAATTGTCAACTTCTGTTGTGAACTTTTCAGTAGTTTTCCTTTCTGTGTAGTTTTGGCCAGATTTGCCTTTACTACATCAGATGTTTCTCTTACTATAGTGTCTTGCAATTTTTGTTTAATTACATTGATTGCTTTTTCGCTTCGGATCCTATTATTTTTGATTTGATTACTTCGACAGCGATCTCCTCGAATGTGTCATTTGTCAAGTTTACTAATTTAGAAGCTGTTACGAATCTTTGAAGATGTATACTCTGTCCATTGAACTCTGGAATGGCATTCGAAATATCTTTTATGTATGCCCTTTGCAATTGCTTTCTTCTTCTGCCTCAGGTGATGTTATTACGCTAGGTATTGTATCATCTAAATTTCTTTCGTCTATATTTTCTTCTTTTCAGTATTTTTTCAGTAGTATCGGTATCTGACTCTAGTTTTTGACTATGTTGAGCGGCCAGTGGGGTATTGATAACAGTGGGTATAGATATATCCAAATCGTATTTTTCTTAGATAAAAATAAGATTGGATCTTATCCGTAGGAATAATTTTCAGGCTATGACCAGTGTGACAAGTATAGTTTTCACCTGTTATTATATACTAGCGTTCGTGCTTCGTTATAACATTCTACTAGTATTTAAGCCCGTTTTATTTATGGTGTATATTTCTATTTTGATTCAGGCATTTCAAGGATTTGTCAGACGTATTTTTAACTTCTGTCGCCATCTTCTTTATTTCTTTCCATTCCATGCTGCGAATCTTTATTTACTTACGAAAAAATTTTACACGCTTAGAAAATTTGGTGTCCCTTCTAAAAGATTCCCTTATCGCTTTATTTGTCGGCATAATTAAAATATTTGTATCGTTGTTTGTATTTATTGTTCCCCAATTTTCTCATTCGTACCTATCCATGTATTTGTATAAGAACATACATGTTATCTTCATAATAATTATCATAAGAACAAATTTTTTTTTGTTTTTATTTATTATAATTTTTTTTCATTTTATTTATTCCATTATTCAGAAAAAATGTTTCTTTGACAATCAATTCATTTCTCATTACTTGGACCATTATTTAGAAAATAAAATGTTGTTTTCACTTTATATATTTATTTATTTTAAAATTTTTGAAAATATATCATAATGTTTTTGCTTGGCTTATTGCCGTTTTTGTTATACACTTATTGTGTAATAGGTTTGATTTATAAAGTATGTATTTGCACAAAATTATAACAATTATCAATAAAAACATATTTGTTAAATGAGGATCGATATCTGTTGTTTCTGTCCACTATTTTCATATCTACTTTTATCGAATTTATTTATGATATTACTATTCGTATGTATTTCATCATTTTTAAGTATTTGTTTTAATTTTTTGATTATGAAAGAGAAAGAATATTTCAACTTTTTTACAGTTTTCGGCCTATATACCTTTACGGGCTACACTGCTTTTGCATGGAAAGGGTTCCGCTCAATTTTACAATATTTTCTTATTATACATATATTTATATTTTGAGTAATTCCATCCCTACTCACTCAGTTTTTTCCATTGGCCTTCAGATTTTTATTTTTATCCTGCAGTCCGATTTTCGCCGGTTCATCATATTTTTCCAATATTTTATTTCCAATGCTTTGTTATCCAATGTCCTGCAATCTCCTTATTGTGTGTCACGGTCGCCATGTAATATCCTAGGACCTCCAGTAGCTCAACAGTCTCCCTGGCATTTATAAATATTCACACAGGCAGCAAAGTGTTCTTTTTTAGAGCTCTCTTTATTGAATGAATCTCAACTCTTTTACATTTCTTTTCGGCTCATAAAAGTTGAACTGCGCCTCCAGAGACGCCCGAAGAGCAGCGGTCAAAGCTTATGAATACATACTTATGTGTAAGTAGCGGCTGGCGAAAAGTAGCCGCCGCAGAGCAGTGCTCTTATGCTCACATGGTGACAAGCCGTCGCGCATGTCAAATATGCAAACTCAGCACTGCCCAGTCCCAGTACACTCAACGGTGATCACATTACCGGTCACTTGAAGAACTGTTTATGGCTTGAATTTATATATATATTTTGTGGGAAAGTGCTACAATGCATAACTTTTAGTATAGTGTGTATTCGCTGTGTGAACATAGTACAACGTCAGATATGTGCCATATATTGGGAAATCATTTTGGAACCTAACACTTTCGTTTTTTATCCTCCGATTTACCACTCATTTTCACTGGAATAATAAAATAGCAATAACTGAACGGTCACACTAAGAAATGACTTTCGAGAACACACTACCAGTGGAAAAAGAGGGTACTTAAAAAGGAATTACGACGCAATATAAATGCTCTTTCCATTTGATGAAAAGTACAGCGATTATACCCGATTTATGATCGTCTCAAAGAGCGGTTTGAAGAGACGGTACTCATTTTTGTGGAGCACATATGTATGTGTATATCTGCAACACTCCTCACTTGAGTGGCTTATGGCGGCGGAAGTATTCGCGATCTCAACGTCAACCAGCACCGTTTTTGGGTAGTCGAAGAACAGAGATCAACCGGTTTTACTGAGAAAGAAAGTCTGTGAAAAACACTTCACACCCCAGGTGACAGTCCTTGGTTCCGGACAAGTTCCGGTATGCCTACCATTTAAGCACCATCCAGAAACTCTTGGCACTTCGATGGAGGTGGCCAGATATCGATTTTTGCAACTTAAGAAGCGTCTGGAGCGCAAGCCCAGCTAGGGCTAGAAATGTAAATGACCGGATATCTTTCGCTTAACGACATGCAGATTAGAATTAATGTTGATGTCTCCCAGCCACACTATTTTCTTACCCGCCATGGAGTTCTACGTCCAGACAGCCAACAAAAAAGCTACGTGTAGTTCTTGTCGCGTCAACTACAAAATCGAATAACCTTTCGTTGTGTAGACTGTATCGGGGCTCCCGCTATTAGGTTAGGTTGGAGACCGCTGATGCTCTCCTGTGACTATTTGGGGTTATGGTTGCAGCTGATGTCCCCTCCCTCTACGAGGTTGGGATTTCGGGCGCACAAAAATACCCATGCTGCCATTTGAATGTGTAGCATCATGTTGTCCCCTTCTAACGAATTGCCACAATTCGATAGAGGAGGATAGCAATACAATCGCCGCCATTTTGTTTTCGTTCCCAAGTAGCGAACCAAAAAATTTCCGAAAGTTCTGTTTTTTTCCATAAGTTATCAACTTCAATTTTGGGTCAACAATTATTTAGTATTTTTTAAGGATACGTTAAAAAGTGTCCCAGTCAGGGGTGTCTTAACGCAAAAGGTTCAATAATAAATTCCCAATCGATTGACAATTAAATCCGCACACTATATATATATATTTATATATATATATATATTTATATATATATATATATATATATATATATATCTATATATATATGACTTGCCTTAATGTAACAATTCAATAGATAGGAGCTATAGGTTCGATGCCCTTTTAACATAACTCGGACGCTCCGGTTGGCTTATTGCTAACACCATTCATTAGAAGATAACAATGCAAGAGTATGGTGCTAGGGCGCTGCGATTGGCGCATTGCTTGCACATTTCGTTAGAAGATGACAACAATACCCATGCTGCCGTTTGAATGTGTAGCATCATGTTGTCCCCTTCTAACGAATTGCCACAATTCGATAGAAGGGGATAGCAATACAATCGCAGCCCTTAGGCATCGAGCGACGAAAGATAAAAGTTAAAGTTGCACGGGCTGAGCGTTGCGCAAAGCAAGTTTGGCCGCGTTCACTTGTTGTGAAACTTTTGATAATTTTGAGAACATTCCAGTACAGCAAATCCAAAGCCTAGATGACGGCTTAGAACCAGCAAGTCCACCAGGGAGAGAAAATGGTTGCTCAGAAAGCCGGAGGGAATATACAACTTTGCGAACCCACTGGATTTATTATACACATTGCTAAGCCGCCATCTATGTAATTGTACGAGTTTTCAATTCAACAATTTTACCAACTCTCTTCCTTCAGATCTTCTCCAATATCGTACATCGATATTTAGAGTGTTACTACTAGTATTTTATAAAATATATTAATTTTTAGGGTAGTAAATTATTAGCAACGTGAGTTATGCTACGCCCCTGCTCGCAGCTTTCGTAGTCAGGCATCGTTGCGAACATAGAATAATAAAAATATAATAAAAAGAAAAAAATAAATGAAAAGAAATACATCCAAAACATTTTACGTACATTTAGATGTGCCTTTTTCTAAAATTTAAAGAGACTAATCAGCATTGTATATTTTTAAAACCTATGAAGAATAATGGGTCAGAAATTACGCACATTTTGAACAAATTTGAGTAAGTTTGAACAAATTTTTTAAATTTTTTTTTGAGGATGTGATGATTGAGTATTAAGTAATAAACAAGCTTAATTGTCACAAAGAAAATTTATAAATATAAAATTCTCTGCAATTTAAGTTTCTCAAGATATTTTTACAGAGTATCAAACTGATTATAGAACTCTGAAAGTGTTTTTACTTTTAATGACTCTTTTTTTAAGCCTCTTACTTCAAATTATACATTTCAAATACATATTTTCTGATCCTTTTGGCTCTGCAGAAGAACAAACTGCCGTATTTCAATTTTTTCTAGACACTTAAGTAGTCGGTCTATTTTAACCTCTCTGAGTTACAAATTACCATTCTACTACTACCAAGTCCAATATTCTCTGCCACATTCAAAAAATCTCTTTTCATACAGAAGTCAGTTACTCTTCCTTTAGTAAAGTCGATTCGGATCTTTAAAAATTCATCTTTAAAGTTATTTGCAAAACACAAAGCGTATATTTTAAAAAATACCTCTCTTGTATACTTCACGTTACCTCCGGTGTCCCACAAGGAAGCCACCTGTGGCCGCCTTTGGACTAATATATATAAAATCGTGATGATAAGGATTTTGATCACAACTTAACTTTATTAGCACCTGTTTAGGTTTTTAATCCTTGCGTATAAAAATCAGGAATTGGTCGTTTCTTATTTATAAGGAGCAGTGGCTCTTCTTATGTTTTTAATAAAAAATAAGTCTTCTTTCTTAACTTATGTATATAATAAAGTTAAATAGTTTACTTTATGATTCTTATAATAACAAGAAAGATGTTAGCTTCGGCAAGCCGAAGTTTGTATACCCTTGCAGTTTCACAAAATAATCAATGTTAGTAACACCAATTACATTTTAAGGGATTGTTGCTAACTTCAGTGATATTAAAAAAAAAAAATTTAATAGGTATTTTATTATTTTTTTCCTACTGACCGTTTCTTTGACAGCTATATGTTAGAGTCGTTCGATTTTTATTAAATTTAATTCAAAATTCTTAAAAATAAAGAAAATGATATCCTCAATAGTAGTAATAGTAGAAAAACCCGAAGCTTTAATTTGATTCGTTTATTTTTTCACCAATTTTCCAAACACTTGAACATCCGCTATCGGTCGCCATGCATCCCAGGACCTCCAGTAGCTCAACAGTGTCCCTGGCATTTTTAAATATTGACACAGGCAGCAAAGTGTTCTTTTTTAGAGCTCTCTTTATTGAATGAATCTCAACTCTTTACATTTCTTTTCGGCTCTTCCGCCAGAGACGCCCGCAGAGCAGCGGTCAAAGCTTATGAATATACATACTTATGTATAAGTAGCGGCTGGTGAAAAGTAGCTGCCGCACAGCAGTGCTCTTATGCTCACATTATGACAAAGCCGTCGGGCATGTCAAATATGCAGACTCAGCACTGCCCAGTCCCAGTACACTCAACGGTGATCACATTACCGGTCACTTGAAGAACAGTTTAGGGCGTGAATTTATATATATATTTTGTGGGAAAGTGCTACAGTGCATAACTACAGTACAGTGTGAATTCGCTGTGTGAACAATTGGGAAATCATTTTGGAACCTAACACTTTCGTTTTTTATCCTCCGATTTACCACTCATTTTCACTGGAACAATAAAATAGCAAGAACTGAACGGCCACACAGTGGAAAAGAAGGGTACTTAAAAAGGAATTACGACGCAATAAAATGCCCTTTCATGAAAAGTACAGCGATTATACCTGATTTATGATCGTCTCAAAGAGCGGTTTGAAGAGACGGTACTCATTTTTCTGGAGCATGTATGTATGTATATATCTGCAACACTCCTCACTTGAGTGGCTTATGGCGGCGGAAGTATTCGCGATCTCAACGTCAACCAGCACCGTTTTTGGGAAGTCGAAAAACAGAGATCAGCTGGTTTTACTGAGAAAGAAAGTCTGTGAAAAACACTTCACACCCCAGGTGACAGTCCTTGGTTCCGGACAAGTTCCGGTATGCCTACCATTTAAGCACCATCCAGAAACTCTTGGCACTTCGATGGAGGTGGCCAGATATCGATTTTTGCAACTTAAGAAGCGTCTGGAGCGCAAGCCCAGCTAGGGCTAGAAATGTAAATGACCGGATATCTTTCGCTTAACGACATGCAGATTAGAATTAATGTTGATGTCTCCCAGCCACACTATTTTCTTACCCGCCATGGAGTTCTACGTCCAGACAGCCAACAAAAAAGCTACGTGTAGTTCTTGTCGCGTCAACTACAAAATCGAATAACCTTTCGTTGTGTAGACTGTATCGGGGCTCCCGCTATTAGGTTAGGTTGGAGACCGCTGATGCTCTCCTGTGACTATTTGGGGTTATGGTTGCAGCTGATGTCCCCTCCCTCTACGAGGTTGGGATTTCGGGCGCACAAAAATACCCATGCTGCCATTTGAATGTGTAGCATCATGTTGTCCCCTTCTAACGAATTGCCACAATTCGATAGAGGAGGATAGCAATACAATCGCCGCCATTTTGTTTTCGTTCCCAAGTAGCGAACCAAAAAATTTCCGAAAGTTCTGTTTTTTTCCATAAGTTATCAACTTCAATTTTGGGTCAACAATTATTTAGTATTTTTTAAGGATACGTTAAAAAGTGTCCCAGTCAGGGGTGTCTTAACGCAAAAGGTTCAATAATAAATTCCCAATCGATTGACAATTAAATCCGCACACTATATATATATATTTATATATATATATATATTTATATATATATATATATATATATATATATATCTATATATATATGACTTGCCTTAATGTAACAATTCAATAGATAGGAGCTATAGGTTCGATGCCCTTTTAACATAACTCGGACGCTCCGGTTGGCTTATTGCTAACACCATTCATTAGAAGATAACAATGCAAGAGTATGGTGCTAGGGCGCTGCGATTGGCGCATTGCTTGCACATTTCGTTAGAAGATGACAACAATACCCATGCTGCCGTTTGAATGTGTAGCATCATGTTGTCCCCTTCTAACGAATTGCCACAATTCGATAGAAGGGGATAGCAATACAATCGCAGCCCTTAGGCATCGAGCGACGAAAGATAAAAGTTAAAGTTGCACGGGCTGAGCGTTGCGCAAAGCAAGTTTGGCCGCGTTCACTTGTTGTGAAACTTTTGATAATTTTGAGAACATTCCAGTACAGCAAATCCAAAGCCTAGATGACGGCTTAGAACCAGCAAGTCCACCAGGGAGAGAAAATGGTTGCTCAGAAAGCCGGAGGGAATATACAACTTTGCGAACCCACTGGATTTATTATACACATTGCTAAGCCGCCATCTATGTAATTGTACGAGTTTTCAATTCAACAATTTTACCAACTCTCTTCCTTCAGATCTTCTCCAATATCGTACATCGATATTTAGAGTGTTACTACTAGTATTTTATAAAATATATTAATTTTTAGGGTAGTAAATTATTAGCAACGTGAGTTATGCTACGCCCCTGCTCGCAGCTTTCGTAGTCAGGCATCGTTGCGAACATAGAATAATAAAAATATAATAAAAAGAAAAAAATAAATGAAAAGAAATACATCCAAAACATTTTACGTACATTTAGATGTGCCTTTTTCTAAAATTTAAAGAGACTAATCAGCATTGTATATTTTTAAAACCTATGAAGAATAATGGGTCAGAAATTACGCACATTTTGAACAAATTTGAGTAAGTTTGAACAAATTTTTTAAATTTTTTTTTGAGGATGTGATGATTGAGTATTAAGTAATAAACAAGCTTAATTGTCACAAAGAAAATTTATAAATATAAAATTCTCTGCAATTTAAGTTTCTCAAGATATTTTTACAGAGTATCAAACTGATTATAGAACTCTGAAAGTGTTTTTACTTTTAATGACTCTTTTTTTAAGCCTCTTACTTCAAATTATACATTTCAAATACATATTTTCTGATCCTTTTGGCTCTGCAGAAGAACAAACTGCCGTATTTCAATTTTTTCTAGACACTTAAGTAGTCGGTCTATTTTAACCTCTCTGAGTTACAAATTACCATTCTACTACTACCAAGTCCAATATTCTCTGCCACATTCAAAAAATCTCTTTTCATACAGAAGTCAGTTACTCTTCCTTTAGTAAAGTCGATTCGGATCTTTAAAAATTCATCTTTAAAGTTATTTGCAAAACACAAAGCGTATATTTTAAAAAATACCTCTCTTGTATACTTCACGTTACCTCCGGTGTCCCACAAGGAAGCCACCTGTGGCCGCCTTTGGACTAATATATATAAAATCGTGATGATAAGGATTTTGATCACAACTTAACTTTATTAGCACCTGTTTAGGTTTTTAATCCTTGCGTATAAAAATCAGGAATTGGTCGTTTCTAATTTATAAGGAGCAGTGGCTCTTCTTATGTTTTTAATAAAAATTAAGTCTTCTTTCTTAACTTATGTATATAATAAAGTTAAATAGTTTACTTTATGATTCTTATAATAACAAGAAAGATGTTAGCTTCGGCAAGCCGAAGTTTGTATACCCTTGCAGTTTCACAAAATAATCAATGTTAGTAACACCAATTAAATTTTAAGGGTTTGTTGTTATTAAAAAAAAAAATTTTATATGCATTTTATTATTTTTTTTCTACTGACCGTCCGATTTTTATTAAGTTTAATTCAAAATTCTGAAGAATGAAGAAAATGATATCCTCAATAGTAGAAATAGTAGAAAAAAACCGAAGGTTTAATTTGATTCATTTATTTTTTCACCAATTTTCCAATCGTTCGAACATCCGCTATCGGTCGCCATGCAATATCCCAGGACCTCCAGTAGCTCAACAGTCTCCCTGGCATTTTTAAATATTCACACAGGCAGCAAAGTGTTCTTTTTTAAAGCTCTCTTTATTGCATGAATCTCAACTCTTTACATTTCTTTTCGGCTCTTCCGCCAGAGACGCCCGCAGAGCAGCGGTCAAAGCTTATGAATATACATACTTATGTATAAGTAGCGGCTGGTGAAAAGTAGCTGCCGCAGAGCAGTGCTCTTATGCTCACATGGTGACAAAGCCGTCGCGCATGTCAAATATGCAGACTCAGCACTGCCCAGTCCCAGTACACTCAACGGTGATCACATTACCGGTCACTTGAAGAACAGTTTATTCGCTGTGTGAACATAGTACAACGTCGGATATGTGCCATATATTGGGAAATCATTTTGGAACCTAACACTTTCGTTTTTTATCCTCCGATTTACCACTCATTTTCACTGGAATAATAAAATAGTAAGAACTGAACGGCCACACTAAGAAATGACTTTCGAGAACACATTACCAGTGGAAAAGAAGGGTACTTAAAAAGGAATTACGACGCAATAAAATGCCCTTTCATGAAAAGTACAGCGATTATACCCGATTTATGATCGTCTCAAAGAGCGGTTTGAAGAGACGGTACTCATTTTTCTGGAGCACATATGTATGTATATATCTGCAACACTCCTCACTTGAGTGGCTTATGGCGGCGGAAGTATTCGCGATCTCAACGTCAACCAGCACCGGCACAGGTTGGAGACCGCTGATGCTCTCCTGTGACTATTTGGGGTTATGGTTGCAGCTGATGTCCCCTCCCTCTACGAGGTTGGGATTTCGGGCGCACAAAAATACCCATGCTGCCATTTGAATGTGTAGCATCATGTTGTCCCCTTCTAACGAATTGCCACAATTCGATAGAAGAGGATAGCAATACAATCGCAGCCATTTCGTTTTCGTTCCCAAATTGCCTAATTTGTACACCCATTAGCCATCGAGCGACGAAAGATAAAAGTTAAAGTTGCACGGGCTGAGCGTTGCGCAAAGCAAGTTTGGCCGCGTTCACTTGTTGTGAAACTTTTGATAATTTTGAGAACATTCCAGTACAGCAAATCCAAAGCCTAGATGACGGCTTAGAACCAGCAAGTCCACCAGGGAGAGAAAATGGTTGCTCAGAAAGCCGGAGGGAATATACAACTTTGCGAACCCACTGGATTTATTGTACACATTGCTAAGCCGCCATCTATGTAATTGTACGAGTTTTCAATTCAACAATTTTACCAACTCTCTTCCTACAGATCTTCTCTAATATCGTACATCGATATTTAGAGTGTTACTACTAGTATTTTATAAAATATATTAATTTTTAGGGTGGTAAATTATTAGCAACGTCAGTTATGCTACGCCCCTGCTTGCAGCTTTCGTAGTCAGGCATCGTTGCGAACATAATAACATAACTTAAAAAGAAAAAAATAAATGAAAAGAAATACAACCAAAATATTTTACGTACATTTAGATGTGCCTTTTTCCAAAATTTAAAGAGACTAATCAGCATTGTATATTTTTAAAACCTATGAATAATAATGGGTCAGAAATTACGCACATTTTGAACAAATTTCAGTAAGTTTGAACCAATTTTTAAAATTTTTTTTTTGAGGATGCGATGATTGAGTATTAAGTAATAAACAAGCTTACTCGTCACAAAGAAAATTTATAAATATAACATTCTCTGCAATTTAATTTTCTCAAGATATTTTTACAGAGTATCAAACTGATTACAGAACTCTGAAACTGTTTTTACTTTTGATGACCCTTTTTTAAGCCTCTTACTTCAAATTACACATTTCAAATACATCTGATCCTTTTGGCTCTGCAGAAAAACAAACTGCCGTATTTCAATTTTTTCTAGACACTTAAGTAGTCGGTCTATTTTAACCTCTCTGAGTTACAGATTACCATTCTACTACTACCAAGTCCAATATTCTGATCCTTTTGGCTCTGCAGAAAAACAAACTGCCGTATTTCAATTTTTTCTAGACACTTAAGTAGTCGGTCTATTTTAACCTCTCTGAGTTACAGATTACCATTCTACTACTAACAAGTCCATTATTCTCTGCCACATTCAAAAAATCTCTTTTCATACAGAAGTCAGTTACTCTGCCTTTAGTAAAGTCGATTCGGATCTTTAAAAATTCATCTTTAAAGTTATTTGCAAAACACAAAGCGTATTTCTAAAAAAATATCTCTCTTGTATTCTTCACGTTACCTCCGGTGTCCCACAAGGAAGCCACCTGTGGCCGCCTTTGGACTAATATATATCAAATCGTGATGATAAGGATTCTGATCACAACTTAACTTTATTAGCACCTGTTTAGGTTTTTAATCCTTGCGTATAAAAATCAGGAATTGGTCGTTTCTAATTTCCTTATAAATTGGCTCTTCTTATGTTTTTAATAAAAAATAAGTCTTCTTTCTTAACTTATGTATATAATGAAGTTAAATAGTTTACTTTATGATTCTTATAATAACAAGAAAGATGTTAGCTTCGGAAAGCCGAAGTTTGTATACCCTTGCAGTTTCACAAAATAATCAATGTTAGTAACACCAATTAAATTTTAAGGGTTTGTTGTTATTAAAAAAAAAAAAATTTAATAGGTATTTTATTATTTTTTTTCCTACTGACCGTTTCTTTGACAGCTATATGTTAGAGTCGTTCGATTTTTATTAAATTTAATTCAAAATTCTTAAAAATAAAGAAAATGATATCCTCAATAGTAGTAATAGTAGAAAAACCCGAAGCTTTAATTTGATTCGTTTATTTTTTCACCAATTTTCCAAACACTTGAACATCCGCTATCGGTCGCCATGCATCCCAGGACCTCCAGTAGCTCAACAGTGTCCCTGGCATTTTTAAATATTGACACAGGCAGCAAAGTGTTCTTTTTTAGAGCTCTCTTTATTGAATGAATCTCAACTCTTTACATTTCTTTTCGGCTCTTCCGCCAGAGACGCCCGCAGAGCAGCGGTCAAAGCTTATGAATATACATACTTATGTATAAGTAGCGGCTGGTGAAAAGTAGCTGCCGCACAGCAGTGCTCTTATGCTCACATTATGACAAAGCCGTCGGGCATGTCAAATATGCAGACTCAGCACTGCCCAGTCCCAGTACACTCAACGGTGATCACATTACCGGTCACTTGAAGAACAGTTTAGGGCGTGAATTTATATATATATTTTGTGGGAAAGTGCTACAGTGCATAACTACAGTACAGTGTGAATTCGCTGTGTGAACAATTGGGAAATCATTTTGGAACCTAACACTTTCGTTTTTTATCCTCCGATTTACCACTCATTTTCACTGGAACAATAAAATAGCAAGAACTGAACGGCCACACAGTGGAAAAGAAGGGTACTTAAAAAGGAATTACGACGCAATAAAATGCCCTTTCATGAAAAGTACAGCGATTATACCTGATTTATGATCGTCTCAAAGAGCGGTTTGAAGAGACGGTACTCATTTTTCTGGAGCATGTATGTATGTATATATCTGCAACACTCCTCACTTGAGTGGCTTATGGCGGCGGAAGTATTCGCGATCTCAACGTCAACCAGCACCGTTTTTGGGAAGTCGAAAAACAGAGATCAGCTGGTTTTACTGAGAAAGAAAGTCTGTGAAAAACACTTCACACCCCAGGTGACAGTCCTTGGTTCCGGACAAGTTCCGGTATGCCTACCATTTAAGCACCATCCAGAAACTCTTGGCACTTCGATGGAGGTGGCCAGATATCGATTTTTGCAACTTAAGAAGCGTCTGGAGCGCAAGCCCAGCTAGGGCTAGAAATGTAAATGACCGGATATCTTTCGCTTAACGACATGCAGATTAGAATTAATGTTGATGTCTCCCAGCCACACTATTTTCTTACCCGCCATGGAGTTCTACGTCCAGACAGCCAACAAAAAAGCTACGTGTAGTTCTTGTCGCGTCAACTACAAAATCGAATAACCTTTCGTTGTGTAGACTGTATCGGGGCTCCCGCTATTAGGTTAGGTTGGAGACCGCTGATGCTCTCCTGTGACTATTTGGGGTTATGGTTGCAGCTGATGTCCCCTCCCTCTACGAGGTTGGGATTTCGGGCGCACAAAAATACCCATGCTGCCATTTGAATGTGTAGCATCATGTTGTCCCCTTCTAACGAATTGCCACAATTCGATAGAGGAGGATAGCAATACAATCGCCGCCATTTTGTTTTCGTTCCCAAGTAGCGAACCAAAAAATTTCCGAAAGTTCTGTTTTTTTCCATAAGTTATCAACTTCAATTTTGGGTCAACAATTATTTAGTATTTTTTAAGGATACGTTAAAAAGTGTCCCAGTCAGGGGTGTCTTAACGCAAAAGGTTCAATAATAAATTCCCAATCGATTGACAATTAAATCCGCACACTATATATATATATTTATATATATATATATATTTATATATATATATATATATATATATATATATCTATATATATATGACTTGCCTTAATGTAACAATTCAATAGATAGGAGCTATAGGTTCGATGCCCTTTTAACATAACTCGGACGCTCCGGTTGGCTTATTGCTAACACCATTCATTAGAAGATAACAATGCAAGAGTATGGTGCTAGGGCGCTGCGATTGGCGCATTGCTTGCACATTTCGTTAGAAGATGACAACAATACCCATGCTGCCGTTTGAATGTGTAGCATCATGTTGTCCCCTTCTAACGAATTGCCACAATTCGATAGAAGGGGATAGCAATACAATCGCAGCCCTTAGGCATCGAGCGACGAAAGATAAAAGTTAAAGTTGCACGGGCTGAGCGTTGCGCAAAGCAAGTTTGGCCGCGTTCACTTGTTGTGAAACTTTTGATAATTTTGAGAACATTCCAGTACAGCAAATCCAAAGCCTAGATGACGGCTTAGAACCAGCAAGTCCACCAGGGAGAGAAAATGGTTGCTCAGAAAGCCGGAGGGAATATACAACTTTGCGAACCCACTGGATTTATTATACACATTGCTAAGCCGCCATCTATGTAATTGTACGAGTTTTCAATTCAACAATTTTACCAACTCTCTTCCTTCAGATCTTCTCCAATATCGTACATCGATATTTAGAGTGTTACTACTAGTATTTTATAAAATATATTAATTTTTAGGGTAGTAAATTATTAGCAACGTGAGTTATGCTACGCCCCTGCTCGCAGCTTTCGTAGTCAGGCATCGTTGCGAACATAGAATAATAAAAATATAATAAAAAGAAAAAAATAAATGAAAAGAAATACATCCAAAACATTTTACGTACATTTAGATGTGCCTTTTTCTAAAATTTAAAGAGACTAATCAGCATTGTATATTTTTAAAACCTATGAAGAATAATGGGTCAGAAATTACGCACATTTTGAACAAATTTGAGTAAGTTTGAACAAATTTTTTAAATTTTTTTTTGAGGATGTGATGATTGAGTATTAAGTAATAAACAAGCTTAATTGTCACAAAGAAAATTTATAAATATAAAATTCTCTGCAATTTAAGTTTCTCAAGATATTTTTACAGAGTATCAAACTGATTATAGAACTCTGAAAGTGTTTTTACTTTTAATGACTCTTTTTTTAAGCCTCTTACTTCAAATTATACATTTCAAATACATATTTTCTGATCCTTTTGGCTCTGCAGAAGAACAAACTGCCGTATTTCAATTTTTTCTAGACACTTAAGTAGTCGGTCTATTTTAACCTCTCTGAGTTACAAATTACCATTCTACTACTACCAAGTCCAATATTCTCTGCCACATTCAAAAAATCTCTTTTCATACAGAAGTCAGTTACTCTTCCTTTAGTAAAGTCGATTCGGATCTTTAAAAATTCATCTTTAAAGTTATTTGCAAAACACAAAGCGTATATTTTAAAAAATACCTCTCTTGTATACTTCACGTTACCTCCGGTGTCCCACAAGGAAGCCACCTGTGGCCGCCTTTGGACTAATATATATAAAATCGTGATGATAAGGATTTTGATCACAACTTAACTTTATTAGCACCTGTTTAGGTTTTTAATCCTTGCGTATAAAAATCAGGAATTGGTCGTTTCTTATTTATAAGGAGCAGTGGCTCTTCTTATGTTTTTAATAAAAAATAAGTCTTCTTTCTTAACTTATGTATATAATAAAGTTAAATAGTTTACTTTATGATTCTTATAATAACAAGAAAGATGTTAGCTTCGGCAAGCCGAAGTTTGTATACCCTTGCAGTTTCACAAAATAATCAATGTTAGTAACACCAATTACATTTTAAGGGATTGTTGCTAACTTCAGTGATATTAAAAAAAAAAAATTTAATAGGTATTTTATTATTTTTTTTCTACTAACCGTTTCTTTGACAGCTATATGTTAGAGTCGTCCGATTTTTATTAAATTTAATTCAAAATTCTTAAAAATGAAGAAAATGATATCCTCAATAGTAGAAATAGTAGAAAAAACCGAAGCTTTAATTTGATTCATTTATTTTTTCACCAATTTTCCAATCGGTCGAACATCCGCTTTTGTTTTCTAAGCTGCAACTTTGTCTTCTCAGCTGACGTTGACAGAGGTAAAGCATCTTTCGCGTACTCGAAATTGAAAGGATATTTTCCAAGAGCCCTTATTTCGGCGAAGTTTTTTATTTAAGAAGTGTCATCATGCAAGCATTTTCTATCGCTGAAGAAACTTCTAAGTGACTTCTAGAAGATGAAAACTATCGTCCGCGATATCGCATTCGGATCGCGGAAGTCACTCCCGTCGGGAAGAAATGTGCCACTTCGGCGGCACTTCTCGGAGTCACTTCGGGAGTGACTTCGGCGATACTTCTGAAAGTATCAGTTCGTGACTTCGAGAAGTGCCGCCGAAGTGGCACATTTCTTCCCGACGGGAGTGACTTCCGCGATCCGAATGCGATATCGTCGAAGTGTCGCCCAAGTGACTTCTGGAAATGTCGTCGAAGTAACTTATGGACGTGTCGCCGAAGTGACTCCATTTCTTCCCGACGGGAGTAACTTCCGCGATCCGAATGCGATATCGCTGAAGTCACTTTTGAAAGTTACTTAGAAGTGACTTAGCAGACAGAAGATACCAGAAGGGCCTTTCCCCATTGGAAATCTTAAAAATCTTGAATAAAAAACTTGTTTTTACATGTTAGACAATATTTTGCATTTATTTTTTCCATAAGGTCTTTGAGCACTTGTAAACACGGTCCTTGGCATATTGGAAATGCTGCTTTATAATTTTATTTATGACCAGCTCCGTTCACATAAGAAATTTAATAATAACCATTTCTAAATAAAAATAAATATGGAGGAATTACCTTTTATAATTAGGTGGAGAATCTTTGAATGCTTATTTCACTGCAATCGAGCCAGGTAATTTAAAAATATCTTGAAGTAATCGTACAGCTTCACGTAAATTCGCACTCTTCGTTGAGTTGGACATTTTAATGTGTTATACAATTTTAAAAATTATTTTTTTATACAAATTATTATTATTTTATACAAAACACAAGCAAAGTGCGAAATAAACTGACGCTCGGTCGAAAAACAACAGCGTAGGTATAAAGTAAGAGGAATTTTCAGAAATAAAGCGTAACAGCACTTATCGTGTCCTCCTTTTTCCCAGTAACTTTGATTTTGTATCGTCTAACTATCGTCCAGAAGTGTCTCAGAAGTTACTTCTTCGCGATAGCGACCCTTTTTGTTTTTGTAAAATGTGTGCTATCGTCTAACTATCGTCCAGAAGTGTCTCAGAGGTTACTCTTTTGAGATCGCGACCTTTTTTGTTTTTGTAAAATGTGTGCCATCTTCTATCATCCAGAAGTGTCTCAGAAGTTACTTCTTTGCTATCGAAATGTGTGCTATCGCCTTCTTCCAGAAGTGACTTAAAAGTTACTTCTACGCTATATATTTATATTACTATCGTCTTTTTATCTTCCAGATGTGACTTAGAAGTGACTTCTGGACGATATGCGATAGAATTATCGCCTTTTTGCTTGCAGGGTAAGCACACATTTTTTTCTTCAACGTACATACACCCATATAAAGCCATTTTATAGTGAAATACACTTTAACGTTACGGTTCAATTTAAACTCTATTTATTAAATTTCGTAAAACTAACAGTAAATCATAGATTTAAAAATTAGAAACCAACTAAACATAAATTCTAATTAATTTGCAGTTTCACAGGCGTCCACCCAATCATTGTAAACATCTATAGGTTCTGAGAGGAAATTAATTCCAGTTTGGAAGTCCTCCAGGCACACTCTACAAGTTATTTTTGCGGTGTTCCTGCCTTTGTCCCTGAAATATTTGTTACAGATAAGGTTATTTGGCTATTGAATATTATAAGAGATTAAAGGTGCGCACGCACTGAGGCGGCGCGGCATTGTGCGGCATGAGAAACGCACACAAGTCGTCCGGGCGCATGTAATTGTCGGCTTTAAAATGTAATGTCAGTCTATTTTTGATATTGTTCTTAGCAGCCGAAAGATCCCGAAAACAGAAAATGTACCGCTTCGCTCTGCTCGTACTTCGGACACTTACGGGGAGAGTAGTGCCACTTCAGTGTGCGGGCTTCCATTTAAATTTCTCCAGGCGCTAAACACCGCACTGCGCTGTCTCAGTCAGCGCGCACCTTTAGAACTGTTCTATCTATATGTATGTAGTCACACAATTTGCTTTTAAAACCGTTTTAATTTCCAGAGTTATTTACATTTTAACTTCACACGACTTCTCATGGTTGCAGAATGGGCAATTAAATTGTTGATCAAGTGGCTCGATGTTTTTCCTTTTTGGCGGGGGCTTTCTTTTAGACTTCCTTCTACCCATTTTTGTTCATGCGATACTAATCAAAATCAAATGTCAAGATAACGATTAATTTGTATTTTCTGATTCCCACATAACGTCAATTATAGCTGATTCTTACAGATATCCATACACAAGACCTTTGATAGATAATCCATAATAGCATATTCTCACAGAAGTCCGGCCACCATTCCAACTACGGATATGCCAGCGTGACAAAAATGGTATTTTATATACTTTTACGTATATTATCAGCTAGGTATTTCCTCAATGGTATATTTTTGTTTATTGGTATATTTTATCGATTTTATAGATTCCCAAAGTTATTTCTGTTTGGCCACATGTGGTTTTTTCATTTCCCCAAACTATGAGCAAATAAAAATAACGCGATGACACATCCCTGAAATCAATAAATGACTTAGCAGAAACTCCAATGAAATAGATGCAGACTTTAAGATAAGCTTTTTTGAAACGACGTCAACTATTTTGATTTAAATAATGCGTTTAAATTGAGAAAGATTGCCGTTACAAGATACGTTTTCTAATGTTTTTTTGATTCGAATGAAATCAATGGTAACAAGGAAGAATGCTATACTCAACTTAAATGTCTGCGCACACTAGGGCGTTGCGGTGCGGCGCGGTTCCTCTCTGTTTACCGCGTAGAGTAGTTTGCATGTCATTATAAGAAAGCCCACATACTGACGTGGCGCTTCTCGGTCCGATGCAGGGCGATGTTATCGACAATCGTCGGGGCATCATATTGATAGGTATCGATAGGTATTTATGAGACAAATACATTTCAGATAAAATTTTTTCTAGAATAAAAACTGGGGTCGGAACATTTTTGGGGTGATTTGTGGGCGTTAAAAAATGTGGAACCCTGTTAAAACAAGCACGCACTGTGCAGGAAGCCCAAGAGTATGCATGCCAAGTCCCACCTTTCTAGCATTTGTAGTTTCCGAGATATCAGCGTTGATTTGGACAGATGGACAGACGGAAGGACGGACATGGCTATTGCTCCTAGTACAAAAGGGTACTCTTCGAGTAACGGTTATTATCATCATATCATCATGATATTATGAAAGATATTAACGATTGCTTGAAATATTCAAATATCTCTGATCCTGATCAGGAATACATATAATTTATGGGGTTGGAAACCTTCTACCTGTTTTATACTTTTCGATTAATCTAGTATACCCTTTTACTTTGCGAGTAAATAAAAAGTTAGTTTTTATTTTTTTTTAAATTAGAATACAATGCAACCCCGGGGACGACCCAAAACGGTGTAGAAAGCTCTTGCGTGCCGAAGTTAGCTTCCTTTCCAGTTACAGCCTAGAACTCACATCGATGAAAATCGCTTAGTTTAGGACGCGGTTAATGCTTTTTGTCGGGTCTTTTATCCAGCGCAGTATTCAGATAGGCTAAGGAAATACCAGAAAACATGCGAGGATTAGCAAGTGAATTTTAATGAGCACTATTAGCCGCGGCCTAAAGAATAAGAAATTTGACCTATGGCTGTGTTCGTGCAGGAGCCGCTTGGAAGGAAAAACACAAAAACCATGGCAACGAAGCCTTCATGAGGTCAGTGCAGATCAAAAAGAATCTCTCGAATTAACTAAATAATCGTCAGAAAGGAAAAGAAAAACACAGGAACGAAATATCAAAAATTTTAGCCAGACATTCGAATCAGATTTCCAAAAATGTAAATAATTTTGTTATATACTTTCTTTGATTTGTTAATTTACTTTCTGCCACTCATTCAGGTTTATTTTTTTTAATTAATATCATCTTAAGAAATTTTGAATTTCTCTTTTTTAACTTGGAATTTCTTTTTACTATAGTATAAATTTTAGCAGTAGTAGGAACTTTTGTTCGCTCACCGAATGTCGCTGATGTCCTCCTCGAAAACATCCTGAGGAAAACATAGAAATCCAGATATTTTTTGTTTAGTTTGGACGCATTAATAGGAAAAGAGAAATTCGATCGAGTCACAATTTAAAACCACTCCCTTTCATCATCTTTTTTTTTATCTGCCATTAAATAATTATTAGAAGATACATAATTGTCGTGATGATGATGAAAATTGCTGATGTCCTCCTCAAAGAAATCCTGAGGAAAACCTAGAAATTCAGATAATATTTTTTTCTGGACCCAACGCACCAATAATTTAGTTTAGACTTATAATAATTTTTAGAATTCAACTAAAGCATCGACGATTTTCTTTCATTTCTTGTTTTTTGTAGTTTTTTCTTGACATTTTCTCGAATTTTTACCAATTTTGACCCATTTTGTTAGCCTTTGCGGAATTAAATTGCACTTGGCGGTATTTTCCGGTAAATAGGCAAATGTTCACATATTTTAAGATAATTTCGAAACAATCAAATTGGGACGGCGGTCTGTAGACTTTTTGGATGCATGGTTTTCGGTGCATGCTTCGGCGTTATTTTTGTTTCCAAAAATGCATTCAATTATTGTGCAATTTATTTTTGGCCGAAGCAAATTTATTTTCGTAAGCGCCAAGCCAGCTTGTACTTAGCGCTGCGCTGGATATTTACACAAAAACTAGACTTTAGATATAATTTTTTTCTCAAGCACAACTTGACTCTCGTACGGCCAGATCGATCAGCCCAAAAAGATCTAAATGTCAAAAATGTGGGAAAATGGGAAACAGAACAAGGGAAAGTTGACAGAAGGGTCTGTTGCTCTCCTTGCCTTTCTTGTAAATCTTCCACCTCATAACAAGAATTCCCTAACTTCTTTCGGATTTTGGCTTTAATATACGTTGGTCCTAGTTTCCGGCTGGAAAATTGTGGTTTATGGGAACTAGAACGTATGGAATATTTCCTGTTGCTTATATTTTATTATGACGTCTGCTTTGAGCTTTTTAATCGCTTTTGGGAACACGAACTTGGAGTAATGGTCCAAAACAATGCAAATTTCCAAGTTGTCAAAGAGGGATCTGCTATATAGACCTAGAAAGTAAACACTGCGTATATGAGAACACTGCACAGCTGAGAAAACCCCTCTGACTTTAGTACCGCACCTATTTGTGGCCGCTGTATTCTGTTTGGATACTTGGGGGTCTTGCATGTTTCACAGAATTAAATATATGACTTGACATTATTGATAATTTTCGATTCTTTTTAGCCGATTAAATGCTGTTTCCATCTGGAGTCATCTAAAATTTTCTCTTGGGCCGCTACCAAAGCGAAATTGCGGATAAACATGTGATACGAGCCTACTATCCCCAAGAAACTTCTGGAAGGTTTCAAGCTTTTTGGAAAAGGAAATTCAGACATTTCCGATATATTTTCTGGGTTAGTCCGTATATCTCCTTCCCCACTTCCAGCCTCTAAGCCTAAGACCTTTAGATGGTTTCGAAACTATCCGACACCGCCAACAGATCTTCCAGACAAAAAAAAACTGATAGCGTAAATTGGATGACGTTGTTGGCGACCACCTCACTAAGAATCCTTCGTTGGCTATCGCCGTTTTTCAATTGCCTGATACTACTTTAGAGACTTGCATGGATGGTGGTAAAAAATCAAAGGCCGCTGACACTTATAGATGCTCCGGTATCCAATAATTCTGTCGCTCTTCCCACTTGAGACCTGTTTCCTAAATTGAACAATCTTTTGGGTAGCCTGAGTCCTCCGAACCCCTTCCAAAAGACCTATACCTATAGATTATGAATCTCATACCTTATTTTATGTAGTACATTTCGCTATGAAATTTCGACAACTTCAATTTCTGACAACGGCATTTCCAAACTATTCATTATTTCAACAATAACATCTTAAAATGACTCCAATCCATCTTTTTTAGCTGTTTCCTATCACGAATGGCCTCCCTCATGTCCCATAAAGGGACGTCGCTCGACAACTCACAACTATACCTGTAATTTAAACTCGTAATAAAAAGTCAGAAGTTTGTTTTTCAGCATAAAAATACATTTATTCCTTTATTTCAGCATTGCAAACAGGATTACATTATTCATCCTCAATATGAGCAATTAATAGTCACGTAAGAAGAGTGAACGTGAAAAAGGTCATAAAGGGCACAAGTATACCTGTAATTTAAACTGGAAACAAAAAGTCAGAGGTTTATTTTTGCGAAATATGATTTGAAAATAATTTTCTGGCTCCGTTCCGTCGACTTACATAAAAGAAGTATGCGCTCGTTTCTGATTTTAATTCACGATTAGGAAATATAAAGTTTTCACTATAGTTCGTAGTTCTCAGATCATGTCCACATTGATTCATGAACATAGTTTTTGTGTTTAGAAAGTGCTGATCAATTATATGTCATTTAAAATTGTTGGATCAATTGCTCAATTTCCTCATGGAATTTAATTTTATTAATCTTGTTTTTTTGTAGGTCTTCACAAATCTAGTCTCAACTTTAAAATGATGTATATAAAACATTCTTTGTTTATTGTTATTATTAATTTCTGCTTTTGGTGCTTTTTTTTTAAATGTCAAAATATTGTATGCATTGTTAGAGCACAAACCCCACCCTTAAGACGTGTTTGACATTATGGAATCCGGTTTCTGTTTGATGACGGACAGACCATTTCCACGATATTGGTAAGCTGACGATTCTCAAAACTTCTTCTTGTATGCATTGTTAGAGCACAAACCCGACCCTTAAGATGTGTTTGACAATATGGAAACCGGTTTATGTTTGATGACGGACAGACCATTTCCACGATATTGGTAAGCTGACGATTCTCAAAACTTCTTCTTGTATGCATTGTTAGAGCACAAACCCCACCCTTAAGATGTGTTTGACAATATGGAAACCGGTTTCTGTTTGATGACGGACAGACCATTTCCACGATATTGGTAAGCTGACGATTCTCAAAAAACTTCTCTAGAAGTCGTTTCTTTTAAACACCCTTACAAATAATCAGTTTTACGTTTGTAATTTTCCTAAAAAACTTTCGAGAAAAACAATTAAAAACTGTGAAAAACTTTTTTCTCCATCGTACCAAAAAATTTTATGATTTTTATTGGTTAACCAAGTTTCAGTTTTTCGAGATTTTATATTTAGCAAAGTAAAATCATATGGTGGTTCTATTTAAAACAATTATTCAAGCTTGGATCTTTTTCGAATACAATTCCAATTTTCTTTGGAATAAAATTATTTTTATTATTAGCAAAGAAACCTTGAACATCAATCAAAACTGTTTCTTTAAACATTTTGTTAACTTTAAACGGCCACAATGACAGGGGCCTTCAATTGAAGTTCATTAGGGGTTAAAAATAATTGTAATTAGATTGAAATCTTTTACACATTTCATATAGGTGGGCTTCTAAAGTCGACATTCATGTGAATTTTCCATTTTCCACGTGTATTGGCTTTATTGCTCCAATTTGGAGTTACCATATGAATACCAACTCCAGTTGTATTCTTGTAAAAAATTTAAAAGTTTGTTTAATTCAGGATTGGCTAAACATATAGCCAAGATTCTTAGTAAGCATTAACACTTTTTCTTAATACAACTTTTATATAAACCGCAGCCATTCTCAACAAATTTTAAATGGTACATAAAATTTGAAGATAGACTCCAACGATCCATACAGAGTTTAATAGATTTTTACTTTAAAGACCTTTGTTGTTTTGCGCTCTGCCTGAGGATTAGGAATCTAACAAATTCAGTGGCATCCTAGTCTTCGATATCAGCGTCTTTTTACAAGGTGAGTTCCAAAGTAAACAGGTCATTTAAAAAAAGACAGAACAAATAATTTTTTCGGCAAAATCAATTTATTTTATTCAAAATAGTCTCCTTCTGTTTTAATACAGCGTTTTGCACGGTTCAAAAGCATTTCAAACGATTGTTTAAGCTCGTTGCCCGGTATGGCCGCCAGTATGCCGGTGGAAGACTTTTGAATGGAAACTACGTCTGCATAACGCTTTCCTTTCATCGGCAAATGCATTTTTCCGAAAAGGTAGAAGTCGCACGGTGCCATATCAGGTAAATACGGGGAGTGGTTGATGGTTAAAATGTAATTTTTGGTCAAATAGCGTCGATCGATGAGACGGCGAATTTAATGTTGGCACTTTGTTCGAAGCTCATTTTCGCACGGATGACAAAAACATACTGACACTTAAAACGCAATAAACTCAATTCCAATAGGTAAAGTGTCATGAAATTTTTACTGTATGTCGATAGACAATAGCAGATTCTTACGCACCAGTTGACATATAGATGGCGCCACTAGAGGGCGCTAGATTAAAGAAGTCCTGTTTACTTTGGAACTCACCATGTATCAAATTTATTGAACTCTTTTTTGATTCATGATAGTGGTTCAGCTTTTTGGATTGGTAACCTTGATGGTTTAGACATGGATTTGGTGGTTTCTAACTGAAACGTACTTGGTAACTATCTGTTTAGTCTTGGTTGCACTTTGTATTTAGCTTGATGGTCTAGACGTGGTTTTGGGTGGTTACTATGTTCCTCAGATGTCTTACCTATTCCATTCCAGAAACATTATAAGAAAGACTTACTTCTTTCCGCATGTCAACTACAATTACACCGATAAAAGAGATGCAGAGGTAATAACCTGCCCGTCATATAAGTCACACACTTAAGACTCGACGCACAGGACCACAGACAAAATTATACATCTCAAGACCATCCCTTTTTAGTACCTGTACCTTAATTACAGAATGAAACGTATTTTATGCGATCATAAATTATTATTTATTTATTTATTTTATTATTGTAAACATATTTTATTATATTCATAGATAAATAAATATATAATTATGTAGTTAATTTTCTGACTCTTTCTACCGGTTATTATCCTTCGCTCCACGCGAAATTTTTCGCTTAATTTCCATAGATAGATGTAAATTAATTCTGAATATTTATTATTTCTCAGATTTTGCATTACTTTTAAAAGATTAATCCCAGATAAATATTCGAACAAGTTTCGAAGGCAACATTGACTTAATGTAGGAACGTCTTTTAATTTAATTTCTGACTCAAGTCTATGGTAGAGATGTTGCAGCCTGGTAATATATGGTTCTAGGGGCTTAAAATTTGTATAATTTCAATTTTTTTACTTCTTTTCCATTTATACACAAACAAACAAAGTGGTTTAAAAACTGTTAAACAGTGTAACGGACCTTTAAGGAAGTTGGTATAAGTAGATTTATTCTACTGATAAACAATTTCGATTCATGTTATCAGGTTTAAAAACAACATAAAAAATGCATGCACTAAGTCAATTGTTTTGTGAAACATTTCTTTCTCATTATTTTATCTTATACAGGTACAGGACCGACAGCTAGCCTTCGATTATTCCATTACTTACTTGTCTGACCGTTTCTTTAACAGCTATATGTTAGAGTCCTCCGATTTTTAAAAATTGTCTAAATTTGCTCAAGCCTACCAAAGTTATATTAAAGCCTTCAAAATCTTATTTTGCCAATTAAAAATTCCAAAGAGATAATACTCGATCAGGGGTGGAGTTCTCTGGAGCCGCTCTTAAAGACTTCTTGACGCAATACGAAATAGGACTACATGTGACTTCCTTCCAAAAATCAAATAGTAACTCGATGGTAGAACGTTTTTATTCCACTCTAACATAAATCTATAGAATTATTCTGAGTAAAAGGAAGGAATTAAAATTAACCATAGAGCGACCTACTGAAGTACAAATTTAACTCCATTCGAGCTTTTTAGTGTCCGCACTCTCATTTTCGAGAACCCAGCCAGGATAATAGAAGAAATTAAATTTTACTTTGCGATGGTAGGTTTTACTGGACAGCGGGGTAACATTACGTGCTGAAAAAAAGTAAAAACGACACAAACAGAATGTTTGGAGACTTTGATATTCATACTCATAGTTTTTTACAGATTGATCTTGGAAACTCAACGGCTTGTTACTGAAATCTTGGGTAAAGATCAACCCCTTATAAAAATAAACTTGGGAACAGTAAGAGTGTTAAATCCTTTACCATATTTATGCATGTAATTCATCAGAGCAACTACGAGGCATTAGCAACGAAAATACATGACGTGATTGGAAACATTCCTAACGAGCATGGTTTTGAAGATTTAAAACTTACCCCACACCAAAAACTTCTCCCCAAGAATAGAAAAAGTATGACCAAAAGAGAACTTATTAACGGATTAGGCTACACAGTGAAAATAATATGAACGCTTTTGACGAGGCAAAAATAAATAAAGATCTAGAAGTCTTACGCGAAAATTCTTTACTTACTATATTCAGTGCGGATGGAAAAAATAAAAAATTTACCAGCAGAACAAAAGGTAGAAGTTAAGTTGGAACACATCTTTAAGATTCTTAGTCAGTATTAATAGTAGTTCTTGATCACAATTAAATAAAACTTTTTTATAATTTTCAGCAATTACTAACAGCAATCGTCTCCAATGCTCCATCCAGAATTTTATAGATTTTTATTTTAAAGATTGTCTAACCTTCGTTGTTTTGCTTGTTTTGAGAACCGGGAGCTTACATTTTCAGCTATCGTTGTCTTCGATATCAGCGTCTTTTTTTTAATTTTTTGAACATATTTATTACAATGTTCATCTGGTTGTTTTGATTCATGAAGGTGGTTAAGCTTTTTGGACTTGGTACAGTTGTTACCCGTTGTTACCTTAATGGTTTAGAGTTGGTTTTCGATATTTGCTAACTGTAAAGTAATTTGTTTTTGGTTATTACTTAACGCAAAGTACTTAGTTTTAAATGGTAACTACCTGATTAGTCTTGGCTACACGTTGTATTTAGCTGTCACCTTGGTGTTTTAGACTTGGTTTTAGTGGTTAGCAACTGTAAAGTACTTGGTTTTAAATGGTAACTATCTATTCGTTTTTGGTTACACGTTGTATTTATCTCTTACCTTAATGGCTCAGACTTGATATTGGTAAGTTACTATGTTCCCCATCCCCTTCCAGAATCATTCACTTTTTCCACAATCGATCCATAAACATGTCACATCCCTAAATCTCACTTACGAAAAATCGACTTGCTATCATAACTTGACCCTTATAAAAGACACATTCCACTACCCAAGGCACAAGACACTGATAAAACATATTTTGTAGGATTATTATTTTGTTTTTTTCTGACTGCACCGTCTGTAAGAAATATACCGGTCTCTCGTTTTGCATGCAAATTTTAGCTCGATTCCCACACTAAGATGTAAAATAGTTCTTACAATTAAACATTTCTCATATGTCTCATTTTTAAGACATTGATTTGATCCATCCCAGAACATCATCGAAAACATCATATGCCTTATATAGAAACGTGTTTAATATTAATATTTGATTCAATTATCTATTCTTATATATTTCTAGTTTTTTTACTGTTTTCCTATTTCCAGTTTTCTACTTCTATTCTGTAAAACTGTAGCTGTTCAACAGTGTAACGATTCTTTAAGGAAGTTGGTATAAGTAGATTTATTCTACTGATAAACAATTTCGATTCATGTTATCGGGTTTAAAAATAACATAACAAATGCATGCACTAAGTCAAGTGTTTTGTAAAACATTTCTTCCTTATTATTTTATCTTATACAGGTACAGGTCCGACAGCTAGCCTTCTATTATTACATTATTTGTCTGACCGTTTCTTTGACGGCTATATGTAAGAGTCGTCCGATTTTTAAAAATTGTATAAATTCGCTCAAGCCTACCCAAGTTATATTAAAGCCTTCAAAATCTTATTTTGCCAATTTTAAAATCCAAAAAGATAATACTTGATCAGGGGTGGAATTTTCTGGAGCCGTTCTTAAAGACTTCTTGACGCAATACGAAATAGGACTACATGGACTTCCTTCCAAAAAGCAAATAGTACTCGATGGTAGAACGTTTTTATTCCACTCTAACAAAAATCTATAGAATTATACTGAGTAAGAGGAAGGAACTAAAATTAACCATAGAGCGACCCACTGCAGTACAAATTTAACTCCATTCGAGCATTTTAGTGTCCGCACTCTCATTTTTGAGAACCCAGCCAGGATAATAGAAGAAATTTTTCACTTTACGATGGGGTAACATTGCGTGCTATAAAAAAGTAAAAACTACACATACAGAATGTTTTGAGACTTGGATGTTCATACTCACAATGTAATTTTACAGATTGATCTTGGTAATAACTCAACGGCTTGTTAGTGAAATCTTGGGTAAAGATCAACCCCTTATAAAAATAAACTTGGGAACAGCAAGAGTGTTAAATCCTTTACCATATTTATGTATGTAATTCATCAGAGCAACTACAAGGCATTAACAACTAAAATACATGACTTAATTGGAATCATTCCTAACGAGCATGGTTTCACAGATTTAAAACTTACCCTACACCAAAAATTATCTCCCCAAAAATAGAAAAAGTATGACCAAAAGGGGACTAATTAACGGATTATGCCACATAGTGAAAATAATATTAACGCTTTCGATGAGGCGAAAATTATTAAAGATTTTGAAGTCTTACGCAAAAATTCCTTACTTACTATATTCAGATAAAAAATTTACCAGCAGAACAAAAGGTAGAAGTTGAGTTGGAACACATCTTTAAGATTCTTAGTCAGCATTAATAGTAGTTCTTGATTACAATTAAATAAAACTTTTTTATAATTTTCAGCAATTACTAACAGCAATCTTCTCCAATGCTCCATCCAGAATTTTATAGATTTTTATTTTAAAGATTGTCTAATCTTCGTTGTTTTGCGCGTTTTGAGAACCGGGAGCTTACATTTTCAGCCATCCTTGTCTTCGATATCAGCGTCTTTTTTTTTAATTTTTTGAACATATTGATTACAAGTTCATCTGGTTGTTTTGATTCATGAAAGTGGTTGAGCTTTTTGGACTTGGTACAGTTGTTACCCGTTGTTACCTTAATGGTTTGGACTTGGTTTTCGATATTTGCTAACTGTAAAGTAATTTGTTTTTGGTTGTTACTTAACGCAAAGTACTTAGTTTTAAATGGTAACTACTTGTTTAGTCTTGGCTACACCTTGAATTTAGCTGTCACCTTGGTGTTTAAGACTTGGTTTTAGTGGTTATCAACTCTAAAGTACTTGGTTTTAAATGGTAACTTTCTATTCGGTTTTGGTTAAACGTTGTATTTATCTCTTGCCTTAATGGCTTAGACTTGATTATGGTAAGTTACTATGTTCCTCAGATGTCTTACCCATCCCGTTCCAGAATCATTCACTTTTTCCACAATCGATCCATAAGCATGTCACCAATAATGTCACAAGACCTATCCCTAAATCTCACTTACGAAAAATCGACTTGCTATCATAGCCTGAACCTTATAAAAGACACATTCCACTACCCAAGGCACAAGAGACTGATAAAACATTTTTGTAGGATTATTATTTTGTTTTTTTCTGACTGCAACGTCTGTAAGAAATATACCGGTCTCTCGTTTTGCACGCAATTTTAAGCTCGATTCCCACACTAAGATGTAAAATAGTTCTTACAATAAAACATTTCTCATATGTCTCATTTTTAAAACATTGATTTGATCCATCCCAGAACATCATCGAAAACATCATAGGCCTTATACAGGAACGTGTTTAAATTTAATATCTGATTCAAGCTTATGGTAGACGTGTTGGGGCGTGGTATTATTTGTTTGTAGTTGCTTACTGATTTCTATTTCCAGTTTTCTACTTCTATTCTTTAAAACTGTAGCTGTTCAACAGAGTAACGGACCTTTAAGGAAGTTTGTATAAGTAGATTTATTGTACTGATAAACAATTTCTATTCATGTTATCATGTTTTAAATTAACATGAAAAATTCCTTCACAAAGTTTCTTATTTTTATACTATTCAGGTACAAAATCGACAGCTAGCCTTTCACCCAAAACTCCAGTTATTACCTACATTGGACAAGAAGAACCAAAAGGTGAATAAAGCTGAAGTATATACCATATTAATTATAAGAAATTATCAAAGGTAGTTACACAATGTTAAATTTTTAAGGATTATTGCTAGTGATATTAAAAAATATATATTTAATTATTTCTCTGACAATTTCTTTGACAGTTGTATGTTAGAGTCGTCCGATTTTTATTAAATTTAAATCGAAATTCTTAAAAATATTAAAAATTATGTTCCCAATATTATAAGACAATATGCCAATGCCAATTTTCTGATCGTTCCTATGACAGCTATATGATACAGCCGCCTGATTTTGATAAAATGGAATTCAGAAATTTGTTCAAAAATTTTATTTTCAAGCGTAGAAGGTTATATGTTAAAAACACCAAAGATATAATTTTTTCGTATTATTTTCCCACCAGTTTTCCGATCGTTCCTCTGGCGGTAATTAGATTGATTTTCTTATTAACCAAACTATTAGTCCAGTTATAAGTATATAATTGCAAAAAAATTGTCAAAAGAGAATTCAGTTAAATTTTCGAACCATTTCGTTCCTATATTGAGAGCATATGTATCAGAATGTTCTTACAAGTTTTTTAAGAATTAATATTCTATATTCAAAAACGATATACTTAAATAATTCTCTCTGTATATTTGAAATCGCTCTGGTGTAACAACAACTGTTTCCTTTGTTCCAAATGTATTTTAATTTCACTTCACGTGGAGGTGTAAAGGATTGCTGAAGTCCCTTGACACAAGTGCCAAGATCGATGGAAAGAAACATTTTTAGAAATATTATCTCTTCATGAGAAAAGTCTTAAAATAAAAAAAAAATAATATATAATTGGTGTGAGTGGAGGGAGCAAAGAGAACCTTGACCTGAGAGCTGAGACAAAAGGCTGCCGACAAATTGTTAAGGTAAAAAAAAACAACAACAATAATAATAATTGTTCGTACCCAAATGTGTGTACCTAAATTTCAACTGTTTCCTTTGTTCCAAATGTATTTTACTTTCACTTCACTTGGAGGTGTAAAGGATTGCTGAAATCCCTCAACACAAGTGCCCAGATCGATGGGAAGAAACATTTTTAGAAATATTATCTCTTCATGAGAAAAGTCTTAAAACCTGAGAGCTGAGACAAAAGGCGGCCGAAAAATAGGCAGAGGAGCCGCTTTTTATTTTAATAAGTAAAAAAAAAACAACAATAATAATAATTGTTCGTACCCAAAAATTATCAACAAGTCCAACACCCAAAAAATCAAGCAGTAGCCCAGATGGAAACAGTACAAGGCGCTCAGCCGACTCAACTACGCTAACTGCTACCATCATCGAAAACCAATGGCCTACTCTAGAATATAACTCAATTCGGTAAACTTCAGTGTTCAAATTAGTATACAAGCAAGTACCAACTTAAGAATAAATCTTAAGAATAAATCTACTTCAAATAGCAGCTAACCTCCAGTTGCTCAAGCCTCAGCGGAGTGCCCGCATCGGCTCTTCGTGCATCGTCGTGACGCGATCGTCCTGTCATAAAAGAGTCCCCGTGCCAGCGACAAGGCGCTCACTATAACCCCTTTGTACCGCGGCGTGACTGAAAGTGCCTACTTCAGTTGGGCAAATACATTGGTGACTCCGACGGGATCCTTTACCAACAAAGGATCACACTCCAGCGACCCCTTCCAACCAAAAGCTGAACCTATAACTGGTGGAAAATACCGCTAAGTTCACACTATATCCACCCGCCATGGGAACACAGCTTAATCCAGCTCCTCAGAATACGCCGCTTATTAGGGCTTTACAGGATACGCAGCTTTCTACAGCGTTGCAGGATACCATAGCTTCTGCTTCACAGGATACACAGCAGCTTTATCCAGCTTTATACGCTTTACGCTCCACAGGATACGCAGCTTACTAAGGCTTTACAGGATACGCAGCTTTCTACAGCATTGCAGGATACCATAGCTCCTGCTTCAAAGGATACACAGCAGCTTTATCCAGCTTTATACGCTTTATATGATACGCAGCTTACTCCAGCTGCACAGGATACGCAGCCTAATCCAGTTTCACAGAATATCATAGATCATCCAGCCTTACGGGATACCAAGCATCGTCCAAGCATCGACTCACATACACACGAGTGTTAACTTAACGCCCTATGTCAACTTAATTCATTGAGGAAACAAGTCATACAAGAACCGATTTTCACAATCGACTACTAGAGAACCAAAATGAGCTACAAGGACAGACCCAACAGCTCATAAAGAACTATGGCAAGAATTCTGCCGAAAAACACCACCGAGACGGTTATTATTCTAGTAAGCATAAGCAGTTGAGCGATCTCTGGCAGAAATTCTGTGACCTTGATGAAGAATGCTGTGACCAGCAAGCATTATTACACACTAAAGATGAGTACTCAAGACTCACAGCATTAAAGGAGCTGGAAGAAAAATATTAACAAGTATTCAAAGACAATATGGACTCAGCAAGCGGACCTCAAAAGGTAACTCGGCGGATCTAGAACAACCCAAAAGACCCATTAGTCAAGCAAATCAAGTGTGACTTATCGATCGGCGCGGTTAATCGTTAGCTATAAAAACGATGCAACGAATAAGAATCCTCCCTTATTATTGCATCAAATGCGCCAACCGCCACCCAGCTCTGCAACGCTCCCAGGGGGAATTATTGAGACAGGCCCATAAGGCAGCTGCCACAAAAGAGGTTAACCACCATCTGTACTCCCGAGTTTTATGACGAATATCTAGATTGGCCCCGGTTTCAAGATTTATTTGTGGAATTAGTGCAGAATATACTATACCCAGACAGAAACTGCATATTTTACAAGGCTTACTCCGCGGTGAAGCAAAAAACATTTTGACAGACACGGACTTCTCTCTAGGCGGATATGTCGGCACCTGGCAACGACTAAAAGACAGGTACCATAACAGCAAAATTTTATTCTTTGCGGAAATAGGAGAAATCGTCGATTACGCGCCAATTAACGGGTATGCGCAACAGCTTGGAGCACCACATAGCTTTAAGCACACTTCCTGTGATCCAAACCTGTGTTTTATCATTTATACAAAACTAGACCAATCAACTTTAGCTGGATGCACCAAAGGAAATTTTAACGTTAGGGAGTGTACTTGAATGCTGGAAACTATAAGTGCACAACCTACAACAACACTCCGCCATCAGCCAGTCCTCAACGAAGAGAGCTGCAACATTTGTCACCTAGGAGCACACCACTTTAATGCATGTTTTTCTATCCATTTTCTAAAACGCCCTAAACGCGGTGCCAGGCTATTATTCAAGTAGGAGCATGCACAAATTAAGGTTGAAAACAGTGGGTCACTGAGGGACTGCCATCAACGGCATCAGTCAATATTACACGAAGGACTGACTAGCAATCTAGTGGCCGTCGCAGTAACCAACGCAGGCTACGACAACCCCAGAGGACAGGTTCTGCTCGTGACCGCCAAGGCCATTAGAAGGGCCTACCGGCCAACTTAAAACATGTCGAGGTGTAATAAATTCCGGGTCACAGGTGAATCTTATCTCAAGTGGTATAGATCTGCTATCTCTTAAAGAAAGATCGTTACCGATTGAAATATCTCGAATCGTAAGAAAAATAACAACAGCGACGAATTCATAACTAAAACGAAGAAGAAGGCTATAGTCGAGTGCCTCGACTATCAGATACCCGTTACCCAGTTTAAGGGAGCAAAAAGATAATGAAGATATATAAGCGGAAAAGCGATATTTTAGGGCGCCACCGGCTGTTTTAGTAGATATTATGTGGGCTGCAGACAGATAAAAGCGTTTTGGCCATTTGTGGGATACGTATTGATGAGCCAAATACATTTCAGTTATAATTTTGGTTCTATCATAAAACCTGTAGGCGCAACAGAGTTTCGAGGATTTTGCGCGTTAGAGTGGGCGGGGCACCCCGCTGCGTAGGAAGCCCAGGAATCTGCATGCCAAGTATAAATATTCTAGCTCTTATTAGTTTCCGAGATCTCAGCGTTCATACGGACGGACGGACAGACGGACATGGCTAGATCGACTCGGCTAGTGATCCCGATCAAGAATAGATATACTTTGTGGGGTGGAAATGCTTCCTTCTACCAGTTACATACTTTCCGACCATATCCTTTTATTCTACGAGTAACGGGTATAACTATCGTCATGTACCTCCGATTTTGAAACCCCAGTAAAGGTACTTATTATTTCCCCAGTCATTTCAGAACAACCATAGTTACTGATTGCACTAGATCTTAACATTCCGAAGAGATTGCAGATCGTAACTTACGGCAACAAAAAAAAATAGTAATAATACTTATATACTAATGACTGGACTTGATTCAAGCACAATAAAAATATTTTCACTTTCCAAAATATTATTTTATTTGTTTACCCCTGCTGATGAAACTGATTTCAGTCAAAAGCTTGCAACGCAGTGACATATTATCTTATAAAATTAAAATTTTCTTTTCTGTGTACTTTACAAAATTTAATCACCATTTGGTTCTTCTCGTACACTGTATTGTAGGTAATAACTGGGGTTTTGGGTGAAAGGCTAGATGTCGATTCTGTACCCGTATAAGTAAAAATAATGAGAAAGAAGTGTTTTACAAAACACTTAACTTTGTGAAGGAATTTTTCATGTTAATTTAAAACATGATAACATGAATCGAAATTGTTTATCAGAAGAATAAAACTACTTATACCAACTTCCTTACACGTCTGTTACAAGCCTGTATATGTTATGGCGACTCTAACGCCTATTCAATGTATATATTTAAAATATCTAAACCACATTCAATTTCGCATACATAGGCCGAGTGAACTTGGCTATGAACTGTTGCCTTAATTCTAATTATAGGATTCTTAATCCGCTCAAGCTGTCCCAGCATCTCGTTTGCTGCTGGTAGCAATAGAATGTCTTTACTGTCCTACTTGACTGAAGATATTTGCTTAGCTGTGCGTAAAAGAAACTAGGAAGGCTAAAACACAGACACAGTCAAATTACGTATGTGTTCTGGTGAATGTGGTCCGGGTGTGGCTGGTTTGAGGTTTTAGACTTAACAATAATAAAGTCAATTTCTTCGTTTTACTGTCGCTCTAAGACTGAATTTTGTTTAAGTTCTGAGTACACAAAAGATCTAACTTAATAGTGGGGTACATATGCTTCGTTTGCGAAATACCTTTGGTCAGCATTTACGGCCCGACGCAAGAGTATACTGTGTCGGCGATTCGAAGTCCGGGTTGAACGGCATCGCCGTTAGTTGAAGGTAACTCGGGGGTTTGGGTGGAGGTGATGTCATTTGTCACACATCAGAACTCTTCCTAACGATGGCCATAACGGGTCCGCAGGGTAGTGTGACATTCTCTATGCTGGTAACTGCTAACTCATTTTCCAGTTTGCTAAGTTGTAACACCTATAGGCTTATGGGTTCATCCTTAGGAATTGTTGTCAAGTTCTGGACATGAGTGAGGCTTATGTTGATGTCATCAATTATTGTTGTGGCGGCCTCAACGTATTTGGTCCCATTAGCGAAGAAAAAGATCGTGCTCAAGATCCAACAGAAGGTGATAGTCCAGGTTGAGGATCACCATCAATCCTTTTATAGGAAGGACCCCTTTTGGGTGACCCCTTTTTATTGTGCTGCAGAAAAATGTAGAGGCATTCTGTGTTAATCGATGTTAAAGGAGTTTCGCAAACATATGTACTGCCCTTTTTATGCAAGGTGTAACTATAATCTTAATTTCTACATCAATCTTAATATTAAAATTTGGTAGGAATATATTGGTTTGTTGAGTGGTAATGCAATGAGGCTGTACAAATTGTAAAATTGTTGGGACAGAGTCGAAACTATGTTAAACATAAGTGTTTTATTCACAGAAGTGTATTCTAATAAAAGCACATTATATAATTCATGTTTTAACTTAACTTCTACCTTTTGTTCTGTTGGTTTTTTTTTTATTTTTTCCATCTGGACTGAATATAGTAAGTAAGGATTTTCGCGTAAGACTTCTAGATCTTTATTTATTTTTCCCTCGTCAAAAGCGTTCATATTATTTTCACTATGTGGCCTTATCCATTAATTAGTCCCCTTTTGGTCTTCATTTTTCTATTTTTGGGGAGATAGTTTTTGGTGTAGGGTAAGTTTTAAATCTTCAAAACCATGCTCTTTAGGAATGTTTTCAATCACGTCATCTATTTTAGTTGCTTATTCCTCGTAGTTGCTCTGATGAACTACATGCATAAATATGGTAAAGGATTTAACACTCTTTGTTTTCCCAAGTTTATTGATCTTTACCCAAGATTTCACTAACAAGCCGTTGAGTTGTTTCCGAAATCAATATATAAAATTACATTGTGAGTATGAATATCGAAGTCTCAAAACATTCTGTTTGTGTAGTTTTTACTTTTTTATAGCACGTAATGTTACCTCGCTGTCCAGTAAAACCTACCAAAGCAAAGTGAAATTTAATTTCATCTATTATCCTGGCTGGGTTCTCGAAAATGAGAGTTCGGACACTAAAAAGCTCGAATGGAGTTAAATTTGTACTTCAGTGGGTCGCTCTATGGTTAATTTTAGTTCCTTCCTCTTACTCAGAATAATTCTATAGATTTCTGTCAGAATGGAATAAAAACGTTCTACCATCGAGTTACTCCTTGATTTTTGGAAGGATATTACATGTAGTCCTATTTCGTCAAGAAGTCTTTAAGAGCGGCTCCAGAGAACTCACCCCTGACCAAGTATTATCTTTTTGGTATTTAAAATTGGCAAAAGAAGATTTTGAAGGCTTTAATAGAGAGAATAGAGTTTCTGAAGGTCAGTGGGTAGGCTTGAGCGAATTAAGACTATTGTTAAAAATCGGAGGACTCTAACATATAGCTGTCAAAGAAACGGTCAGACAAATAATGAAATAATCGAAGGCTAGCTGTCGGTCCTGTACCTGTATAAGATAAAATAATGAGAAGGAAATGTTTTACAAAACACTTGACTTAGTGAAAGAATTTTTCATGTTATTTTAAAACCTGATAACATGAATCGAATTAAGTAAAAAAATTAAAATTATAACAATGGCATGCCACTAGAAACATATATTACCAGGGATTCATTCATTCATTCATTCATATGTTAGCCGTCAATTGGGGCATGGCAGCCAATACACGTGGAATGTGAAATCGTCGGCTAACAGCGAAAAATCACGATTCGTAATAATAGTGAAAATTCCATATTAATATCATATCATCATATGTTAGCCACAAATTGGGGCATGGCAGCCAATACACGTGGAATGTGAAATCGTCGGCTAACAGCGAAAAATCACGATTCGTAATAATAGTGAAAATTCCATATTAGTATTACATATAATTTATCAAACTTAAAAGTTCAATTGATTCACTTGTCGATTTTAGAAATAATTAGTATGCTCACCTATATGAAATGTATATAAGATTTCAATCTAGTTATTATATAAAATAATTTTATTCTAAAGGAAATGTTTTTGCCAAATATAAATTCTCGAAAAACTGAAATTTTTAGTTAACCCATAAACATCACAGCATTTTTGGAACGATGGAGAAAGCAGTTCTCCACAAACTCTAAAGATTTTTAGGAAAATTACAAACCGAAGTGATTATTTGATTTCTAAAGAAGTTTTTTGAGAGTCAATACAATATTTGGAAATTTTTTTAAAGAAACACCAACAAGAAAATAATTTTATATACATCATTTTAAGGTTGAGACTAGATGTGTAAAGAGCTACAATAAAAGAATTAGTAAATAGAAATTGAATGAGGAAATTGACAATTCATCGAACAATTTAAAAGACAGCACAAAAACTATGTTCATGAATCAAGGTGGACATGATCTGAAAACGTTAAACTGTAGTGAACACTTTACATTTTGTAATTCTGAATTAACATCAGAAACAAGCTCATGCCTCGTATATGCAATTCGCCGAAAAGAAGCTAGAAAAATAACTTCGATATATAACAAATCGATTTCGCAATACCAAAATAATTGAAAAAATGTATTATTATGCCACAAAATAAACTTCTGACTATTTATTTCGAGCTTAAATTTTAATTGAATACAGGTAAACTTGTGCGTTCTCGCGCGCTTATTTCAAACCCTTTATGGGACGTGCCAGAGATAGGCAGTCAGTGATCTTTTTAGTGAGCGTGATGCCTTCGGGCATCGTGATCCTAAGGATCTCGTCGTAAACATTTTTTTAGGTCCATCGAAAAGTTTTTTTAGCAAAAAATAATTGTCTAGCATGACAACTGTGGTTACCAAAGTTTTGGGCGGTTTGTGGGCGTTAGAGTAAACAGGGCAAATTTTTTTTGGGTCACTCGGTAGGTATTGATGAGACAAATGCGTTTTAGGAAAAAAAATATTTTAGAATGGTAATTCTGACCCCCACAGTCATGGGCGGTTGGTGAGCGTTAGAGTGGGCGCGGCGTGGTTTTTGGGTCAATCGATAGGCATTGATGAGACAAATACATTTCAGTTAAAAAATTGTTTTCTGTCACAAAAGCGCTACAGATTTTCGCGAATTGTGGGCGTTATTACCCCGCTGCATACCAGGTCTGACTCTTCTACCTCTTACAGTTTCCGAGATCTCAGCGTTCATACGGACGGACGGACGGACATGGCTAGATCAACTCGGCTAGTGATCCTGATCAAGAATTATTCTACCAATAACGGGTATAAAAATAATTGTGTTTTTCAGTTTGTCTGTTTGTCCAAAAATGATGTTTTAGGATCCTAGAATTTTAGATGATGTTTAAGGAGAGTGCTTGTCGCTGCATGGAAGCAGAATGGTCACATTATTTATGGCCCTTTGGAAGTCACTCAGCGTCGAGCAGATGGCAGTATCCGTTACGTTGGCAAATACAGCTGGTTTGTTTTTTACGACGGATATCAAAACTAGAAACGAGCTGCATCAGGAACTCAAAGCCTTTTCGTTTGAGTTGTCGAGTGACAACTTATCAGCAACACAAGGAAAAAGAGTCAGTGCTAAGTCATAACTGCGGAATGTCGCTTTAGCAATGAGACAACTCAGCGTCAGCAGCCCCGTAATCGACAACCTTGATAATTGGAGCAAAAGATCGATCATCTGTGATCTGTTATAAATGTGTTAAAGCTGGACATGTATCTACTGCGTGCCCGGATGGGCAGGAGCGTCCATCGATCAAGAGTAATATCATCAAAGATGTAAACATATGCACAGTACTTAAGCCTTAGAAACTTTGCTGCAGTTAGATGAGTCTTTCCAATTTTACTTCGACTCCGGAGCCAAGTGCTCACTCATCAAAGAAACTAAACAACGTGGTGCATTGAGAGGTATAAGTGGCAACTCTGTTTGCATCACTTTACAGATATTGGCGAATGTTCTTTTGAAATCTTATTTCACGAAGATTGGCCGGGGCATTGGCGTGACAATTACATCAAGCGCTCTTACTATGTTTATGTCATAGTCTCCGAATGCACTAATGACTTGGCTAGTGTCCATACCGATTTACATGGAAAAGATAAAGATAAAAAGCTATTAATATTACAGGGGTATTCAAATTAGTTAATGAACGGTATATGCCACGTGACTACGGGAAAGCTTCCCCTGATTGATCAAAATAAGACGGTTCAGAGGCGCCCTTACCGATTAAGTGTGGAAGAAAAGGAAAAGGTTAGACATTCCATTCAAGAGCTGTTGGATGCAAACATAATACGACCCAGTCCCTCTCACTCCTCGAGTCAGATGTTACATGTCCGTAAGAAAAATGGTACAGACCGTCTGTGTGTTGATTATCGCAAGCTTAAGCTGTTTCCGACAAGTACCGACAAGTAGAGTGGTGCTAGGTTTTTCATTGCATTGATATGGCGAGTGGCTTCTATCAGCGTTTGTAAGCCCAGAAGGGCAGTATGAATACTTGGCTACGCCTTTTAGGCTTAAAAATGTGCGTTCTGTATTCCAACGCCTATTAATTGTGCCCTAGGTGATCTGACTTGTACATACAAGTATTCCATAGTTTACATGGCCGATGTAATGATACACGCGTGTACATGGCACGTACAAAGGAGAAAGCTTTCGACACACTCTTAATTAATTTACAAGCAGTCAACCAAGCAGGACTTTCTTTCAAAATCAAAATATGCTTCTTTCTTAAATCAGGTGAAATTCGATCGAATCCTAGGAAAATACTAGCTTTTATAGAGATACCGCCTCCGCAATCTGTGACTCAACTGAGACAATTTATTGAAATGGTCTTGTATTTTCGTCAGTTTGTAACCAAGTTTTCACAGTTACTGAAACCTCTCTACGCTCAAAGTTTAAAAAGCATTTAATTTTTATGGGAATTGGAGCACGAGCAAATACGACAGAAAGTAATTTCTATATTGACTAGTGAACCAGTTCTTACTATCTTTGACCCACAATTTCCTACTGAACTTCATACAGATGCGAGTGCTGATGGGTATAGCGCAATTTTGTTACTCAAAATCGAATACAAGCCACGAGTTATCGAGTACTTCAGTAACCAGACTTCGTCAGCGGAATCGCGTTATCACTCATATTATTTGGAAACACTGGAAGTTTTTAATTCTATTAAGCATTTTCGCCATAACTTGCATGCTCGACATTTTGTTTTGCCGATTATAATTCGGTCTGACACCGAGATTCCACAGGTGGTGGTCGTACATGCAATCTTTTGATTTTGACATTCAGTATAGGCCAGGAGAACGAATGGCTCACGTAGATATTTCGTCTCGAAATCCCATATCAAAAGATCGCATCAAGTCAAAAGGTACACTCCGTGAGGGGGTGTCGAGTCCCTTGCAACAGCAGTCTGTGACTCTCAAAGGGTGAGTTAGGCTTTTTCTTCTTAGTTTGGATGTTAGCTTTGGCCTTGTGGCTCACCTGCAAGCGTCAGAAATGCGGAAGAGCGACCTTGACAAGAACGGCGACGAGGATTTGCCACGAGGACAGCACTACCAAGGCGTCGGGCCTGGATTGTGGCAACCACAGGCAAGAGTCGCCGCAACTAAAACAACGGCTCTTCTAAGCGCCAACCCCCGAAATAAATTGCAAATACGCATTTTTTTTGCTTAGAGCCAAGCGTCTTTTGGATCGGCCACAGCGGCAGTGGAAAGGCTGTAGTTTTTCCTCAGCAGCAGCGTTCTGTGAAGCTTAGAAATTCACCAAATCAATATCCCCGCCCCACCACATACAAGAACTAAATGTAGTTAATAAAGTTCAATTTATTTTTTTTAAACTGTGCAACGAACTTTAAGCAAACCCAAAAGAACGGTCGCTCATTTAAGGTAAACAATATAAGCATAAAAGATTACGTAACAAAAAGAAGAAGAAGAAATAGTAAGAGCTTAGTCGCCACTAGCATCTCTCCCTTTTCCCCTTATCACCCATTGGGTGCATAAGCTGCGGAGCCCAAGCTCGCTAGTGGTCGTGCCAGCGCGCCTGGTAGTTCATCTCGGCCGTTGCCGATGACTTTTATATTTTTGTTTGGTTTTCTTTAATAATCGCTTGTATATATTCGACGCAGCAAAGACTGCAGACGCTGTGAGTTTTAGTTTGATCAAATGTTTTTTGAATAATTTGTATTAAACGTCCCTTTTATGTTCTAAGATTTATTTGTTTATGTGTTTTAATACATCTATGTTTAATGTTTTACTTTAAAGTTAAGCAATAAATTTATTGAGTTGCCAAGAAATTTAGTAATTGAACTCGGGCTGGGACAGAACCGGTATAATTGTGGATAGAGGCCGTAGAATAAGGTGTTCCTCAGGAAGTGAAGGCCACAGGTAGGGCGGGCAATTGACCACCGCAACATCAGTAGTCATTTCTAAATTTGTGTGTACGAGTATGTATTAGGTGTCAATTCGTAGCTTTGTTATCTCCAGTTGTAGTTGTGTCTTACAGTGCATGTCTTTGTCTATCTGTGAGGTAAATTTTTTCGCAGCGCGCTATTTTAATATAGGTTAACAACATCAAGGCATTTTGATGCAATGCCCCCTTTCCGTCCCTCGAAGCCGACGAGCGCAGACGAAACTGAAAGCGTGAGTTGCATCAAAAAAATTTCCAGCTGCCACTTTGGAGGTTGTTCGTTTTAGATGCATAGTTGTTAGCTTATTTTTGGCGCACAATGTTAAGGCCTTATTTATTAATTAATTAAATAGACGAGACTCACTAACAAAATTACGAACTCTTCTTTTTGCAACCAATTTTTTTTTGAGTGTGACTAAAGACCTTTTGGAATTCAGTATATGAAATTCTCGAATTTTGTATTTGACCATAAAAACCTTTAGGTTCAACATTTAAATTGCCTAGAATTTCTCTCGAAAACTCGCGAGCCTTTTACAGTACCTAGCACAGCCAACTGCAAAAACGCTACGTGGAACTTGGTCCTATATTCCCGAACTGGGATTAACGACTTAAATCGATAGAAGAATTCAACTTTATGTTTTTTTTTCAATTTTAACGTTTTTGTGAGATTTTTATAGTTTTTTTTTTATTTATCAAAGTTAAATTTATTTAACATTTATTACAATACTACTTTTCACAATTTATACTTTTATATAATTATCTTTTAAAACACATATTTGGAAATTTTCTTCACTTATTTTTTTAACACTTACTTATTAAACATACCATAGTCATTTAATATTATTATATTAAAAATGGAATTAGAACAGGATGATAAATGACCAGGAAAAGTCAAAAATCAAAGTAATAGTCTAATTAAATCAGAAGAGGATTCCTTTAAGACCCTTTCCAAACACACTTTTAGCAAAAATTGTATTAGAACCCTTTTGCGGCCAATCCCAGGTGTCCCATTTGCCCCAGGTGCAGCAAAGTCATTCCAAAGACTAAAGGACAAATGGATGGAAATGGGTTGTCGTCAGCAGGTAGGAAAACATAAGGATGCTCAATCGCCTTTCAAGCCAGAGCAAACCAGCCCACAGCCTAAGGTCAGCTATTCAGAAAAACATTCTCTCAGCACTGACTTGAAAACTTAATCTGTTAATTTAGACAAAAAATTGCTTGCCGATAATAAAGTAAGATATACTGAGACATGGCATGGAAATCACTCCTACAAGTATTCGTATGAAAAAAAATCCGGGAAGTCTATCTTCGGAACTCTCAAGGCGGCCGAACAAGGTTTGTTCGATTATAACAGTTGGAAATTAAAATTTTCTGGTACGGGCTTGTCGGTAGATAATCGAAAAACAACGTCTAGTCCAAAAACAACGTCTTTTTTTTTTGAATGCGGTTTGTATAACATTTTTAGGCCTGAATGTGCAAGGTGCTTGTCAAAAAACCGCTCAGGAAGCACGCAGATGCCGCCACACAAACAGAATCCTTTGCGTGCTTAGCAGCAGCCACTAATCTGCAGTCTAACAACCGAAATCGAAAACGTTTGGAGTCCTGCAGTGGATCAATACGATTTTTACGGATTTCAATTGGTTCCAAAATTTAATATTGATTTTTGTCCTATTTCGTTTTCTTACTTTGAAATTAAAATTATAAATTATTTTCCGTCATGGTACTATCAACGAAATTCGCTTCGACGATCTGATCCATTTTGAGGCCACTGTAAACGCTTCAGGGGCTCTTAACCTATCCTTATCCGCGTGTAAAATCCTTTGCGATCATTTCAAAGCCAAAGCCATTAGAGCCTTCAAGAAAAGTGAAGTGCACACGATCTTTAAACTGCAATTCCTTTTGCATAAAAGTATTACTTGTACGCTGCAATGCACAAACTGCCAAGAGTATGGACACACCAGGAACAACTGCGGGCTTCGACCAGTCTGCGTATCTTGTGGAGGATTCCACAACTACGAACCGTGACCTGCAAGCAAAGAATATACAAAGTCGAAGAAATGCGCTAACTGTGGAGAAAACCATACCGCAAACTACCGAGGCTGCCCGGTCTATAAAGAGTTGAAGAGTCGGCTTCAACAAGCAAAATATGCACGCTCCGAGAATGCACAAAATGCCTAAGTGCAATCCTAAACAACACCTGATGTTTTCTTTGTGAAAGCAGTCAGATCTTCATTGAGGCCCCTAAACACAAATGGGGGAGTCTCATACGCCAGTGCCCTAAAATCAAGACTTGGAAATCAGACGGGGATCCCACAAGCTCTGGGTAAAATACTATAATAAAAGCTCAGCAAGCAATAGGACAAATACCAAACAGCATCGAAACCATCATGCTGACTTTACAACAGGGTATGATGGAATTTATGTCCTTTATGAAAACAACGATGCTAAACCTTATGGAAAATGAAAACATTTTAATAAATTTGCTCACATCATAACAATCTCAATAATCGATGTCTTGCCTTCGAATATCTATCACGTATAAACTTAAAATAACTCAATTCCTCAATGAAAACCAAATAGATATAATGCTGCTGGCAGAAACGCATCTCACAAGTAAATACAATTTCCAAATAAGAGGTTATACTTTATATTACACAGATCATCCTGACGGTAAGGCCTAAGGAGGACACGGAATCTTAATTAGGGAATGCATTAATCACCACTTTCATGGGAGGCTTGCAACAAATTATTTATGGCAACGGCAGTATCACTTAGCCGCTGTCTATTGCCCAGCGCGTTTAACAATATCTGAAGAGCATTTCATAGACTTCTACAATTCACTTGGAGATCGATTTTTAGCAGAAGGAGACTTCAACGCCATGCACACGCACTGGGGATCAAGACTCGTGACCCCTAAAGGAAGGAAATTATAAATTTGAGCAACAAACTCGACTTTGTCTCCCTGGCAGCCCTACATAACTTCCGGACCTAATAGACTTTGCTGTGACCAATAACATCCCAAGAAATTGGGTAAGCGCCTAAACGCTATCGGACTTATCATCGGATCACTCGCATGTTTTAATAACTCTCCTTCCAAAAGTGAAAGTAATCGAGCACCCCTTCAGGCTGAACTAACTTTCTAAAGTACAAATAGTACGTAAATTCCCACATTGAGCTAACATAACAATTAAGCATTGTGCTGATGCCCTGAAGTCAGTACTCATGGCAGCAGCTAAAGAGACTATTGTGCGTAGCAACCAATACAAAACTAATCAGCAAATCGAATAACTAGTTCGGGATGAACGACGCCTAAGACGCGCTTGGCAATCCTCCAATCCCGCCCTATATGAAGCAAACCGATATTGTTTCAGGCAAATGAAATGTGCTAATGTCATTAGGAAGCAATTAAAAACTTGAACTTGTCTGCATCGAAACGACCGCCAACCCAGCAATAATTATTAGGGCTCATTAGTCTAAATTCAGTCTACATGACTGTAAGTTAAAATTTGATATACTTAATAGTCTTATGAAAGAGAAAATTCAATTAATAATATATAATCAAAAAAATTCAAAGCCTTGTGGCTTGCGGTAAAGGCAGTTATAACATATGCTCCGATTACATTGTGGGTGCAGGCGAGAGCGCCGCAGGCATCAAATGCATACTCAAAGCGACCGATGCAATTCGGTGGGAACTTGAAAAGCAAAAGGCGCAATTAATTGGGCACTGAACAGAAGCTGATGTTTACTTTAATTTGTATTTGCTTAACTTAGCTGTGGAACCAAAATCGGCCCTCAAAGCCAAAGGCAAAGACAAAGACGAATGCAGAGCTTAAAAATATTGTTTATAAAAGCCATGAGCGGCCTTTGATAACTTGAATGGCTCCATGTATAAAGGTTCCCCTTTAACGGTGGACTGCGCCACATAAAGAATGCTGCTCTTTTCGCCTTACGAAGGATGCAAGATTTTTTGGCTGCTATATCCAGAAATGGTAGCGGTAAGGTTTAGCTGTACAAAATTTTCTCTTTTCCCTTCAGAAAACTTTGGCAAAGAAGAAGTGAAGACTGCTGCATTAAACACTCAGGAAGTTTGCTCATTGTCACCAATCGAAGCTTTGACTCAACGTGTCTCGTCCTGGACAAAGCTGGTACATATTGTAGATTTATCCAAAAGACGAAGGCCATAAAACCTATAACGCTGACAAATCGGAAAATGCTCACTTTTAAAGACATTCAGGCTGCTCGCATTACCTAATAAGTGAAGAGCTAACCAACTGCCTTAAATATTTTCTACAATGTAAACTCACGGAGCACCAATTTTTGGCCGATCTGTCCGAATAACAGAGGACGAATTGCTGGACAAGAATACTCAAATCAGTGTAGTGGTAAACTCGCTTGCCTCCAGCTTACTTTTTAATTGGGCGCCCATTTGTTTGCAATCGATAATTTATATTTTTCAAACTGTATTGGGAAAAAGTTGGTTGAGCTTATAAAACTCACATTCACGAAAGTATCTAATTTTAATTATAAAACAAGAAAGGAAATTAGCTTCGTCAAGCCGAAGTTTGTATACCCTTGCAGTTATAAAAAATAATTAACTTTAATAACATCATGCAAAATTTTAAGGATTATTGCTGACTTCAGTGAAATAAAAAAAAAATGATTTCGTTCTTTTTTAAGACCAATTTTTCGACATCTGTATGTAGAGTGGTTTGACTTTTATTAAATTGAATTCGAAATTCTTAAAAATATAAGAAATTATATTCCCAATATTATAAGAAAATATGTCAAAAAGCCCCAAAGCTATAATTTGTTTCATATTATTTTTCCACCAAATTTCCTATCGTTCCTATGAGAGCTATATGATAAAGTCGTCCGATTTTGATAAAATTTAATTTGAAATTCAAAACCAATTAAAAAATGTTATTTCCAAGCGTAGGAGGTTATATGTTAAAAAACACCGAAGACATAATTTTGTCATATTATTTTACCACTAATTTTCCGATAGTTCCTGAGACAGCTATATGATATAGTCGTCCGATTTTGAAATATTTAATTCAAAATTGAGAATTAATTAAAAAATGCTATTTCAAAGCTAAGAAGGTTATATGTTAAAAAACACCAAAGATATATATATTTTTTAATTTTTTCCCGATAGTCCCTATGGGAGGTATAAGATATAGTTGTCCGATCCGGCTGATTCCGATTTATTTACTACCTAGAAAAAAGACTTCAGGGAAAGTTTTAGGCTGATAACTTTAAAACTGAGACAACTGCAAGGGTATAACAAGTTAAGAAAAAGGATTTCAACGAAGGGGAGACAAATTGTTCAAATGATTTCGGTCGTCTAAGACAACAGTCTCTAAAATTCTAAATACAGGGACATCAGAAGTTTTTAAAAGAAATACATGATTATTGTCTATTAAATGAATTAGGTATAAAGCTTATTGTTATGATAATTCTAAAAGACTACAACAAAGTTTTAGTCCTTGTCGGAAAGCTGAAATACAACAGTTTTCTCATCCCAGTGAAATATAAGAACAGGTTACAAAACTAGATAACGAAAGGAAAATAACTTTAACTAAACTAACAAGATCTATGTCGTTGTGGTTAAGAAAGTATATTCTCTTGTAATGAGGTAAAGGTAAAGGCAATTCCGCAAGTGAATCCTTTTATAATCATTTTATTTAAACTTTTCCACACCGCCACAGAGGAATATACTTTTGTACGTTCTTTGTGGTTTCCCCTTGGACCTATTCCACAATAGTTAGTTTCATAACTAACATCACTTCTTTTTAATATTTTGTCAAGCCCCGAATTATATTTTAATCATTTGTTTTTAACTAAACAAAGGTATGGAATTTTTGTTGGAGAATCAAAAAAAAGTTTGCGATACGGTATAAGTTATCAACTTTAAATAAAATGTGTTAAATTTGTTAAAGGATATTATAACGAATTTGTATTTAAAGGAATATCATTTCACACACACAGAAATATTTCTTGTTCTTAGTATTAATTTTGTAATTCATTCTCCATCTGGATTATATTTATGCGCTAATTAGCGAAGCAGCCCGATGTAGAGACCATCACGTCACAAGGGACAAAGTGGAATAAAAAAAATGTGGCATTGCATTGGCTTCTGGGCAATACCCTGAGATCGAAGGTAGAATTGTACATATAACTTTCTCTTCGAAGGATTCCAGTTTAGAGTAAATTATTTGGTAACTGCTCCATACTAAAATTAACCTATGACCCTGAGACTAACAAAATTCTTCCCCAGAGTAACAAAATTCTACGAGCCCCGACACAAGCCATTGCGAGTAAGGCTTGCTCGATTCTTAGAGGTAACGTGTGACTAAGCGAAGGACTAAGTGACTGTTTGATAACCTAATTCTCAGAAGGCGTCGGCGATAATTTGCTAGGAAATGCTTAAGAGGGTCGAGCTAAAAACTCGACAACAAGATGATTGGCATGTTGAGACATGTCCCCTGCGAAGACACTTGATGCCAAGGCCTATGATTCTTGCGAATTTGAACCGAGCTTCTACCGAGATATATGCGGAGGCAGAAAAACTTGTTCCCCAGCTGCCCCTGTTTAGGAGCTCTTCTGCAAGTCGAGGATTCTTCATCCGCCAAGTGTTGATAAAGATTATTAAGCGCCTCTGAGCAATCTTTCAATAAGGGAATGGAATCGCAACTTAGCTGTTCTTCCTAACGCGACCGCGTTTTGGGATCTAGATTTCACAATGTGAACTATTATTGCGTTGTCTTTAATTTTCTCGTTGCCGAGCGAGAGAAGAGATTCGTAATGAAAGTTCGTAACGCTGCGGCGGATGGCGCTTGCATTGTTGTATATTAGGCACGTGTTATCGTAAATCCCAATCACATGTGTGTGACCACATGTACCTTTGCTAGTTTTCGCCTGTGATCTGGTAAGCCTTCACTCTTTCTAACTTTTTAATTTCTAGACAGCGATTTGATAGCAATTTGTCTTTGTGAGCAAAGCCATTACGCAAAAAAAATTTTTTAACTTGGGGTAGTTTTCGTCGAATTTCGGCAGTTGTGACTGTCTGAAGAATTTAAAAGACTAATCTTTGCGAAGGTCAAGTGATTTCGTTCTTCTTTCGCCCGATTGCAATTTACATACATTAATAAGGCTTTTGTGGATACGCTCTACAAGCTCATTCCATATTAAATGCCTGTATATGTTATTGCGACTCGAACGCCTTATCAATGTATATTTTTAAAATATCTAAACCACATTCAATTTCGCACACATAGGGCGAGTGAACTTGAACTTGAACTGTTGCCTCAATTCTAATTATATGATTCTTATTTTGCTCAAGCTGTTCCAGCAGCTCGTTTGCTGTCTTTACTGTCCCACTATACTGAAGATATTTGCTTAGCTATGCGCAAAAGAATCTAGGAAGGCTAAAATACAAGCACAGACAAATTACGTATGTGTCCGGGTGAGTGTGGTCCGGGTGTGTCTGGTTTGAGGTTTCAGATTTAACAATAATTAAGTCAATTTCTTCGTTTTAGTGTCGCTCTAAGACTGAATTTTGTTTAAGTTCTGAGTACACAAAAGACATAACTTAATATTGGGGTACATATGCTTCGTTTGAAATACCTTTGGTCAGCACTTACGGCCCGACGCAAGAGTATACTGTGTCGGCGATTCGAAGTCCGGGTTGAACGGCATCGCCGTAAGTTGGAGGTAACTCGGGGGTTTGGGTGGAGGTGATGTCATTTGCCACACATCAGAACTCTTCCTATCGATGGCCATAACGGGTCCGCAGGGGTATTCAAATTAAATGTTCAGCTTTCTGTTAAAGGTCCAGGCAACAGCCGTAATCAGGATTGACAATGCGACGAGTATGTGTGGGTAGTGCCACATTCTCTATGCTGGTACCTGATAACTTATTTTCCAGTTATACTGAATTTAGTAAGTAAGGAAATTTTGCGTAAGACTTCTAGATCTTTATCGTTAGGAATGTTTCCAATCACGTCATGTATATTAGTTGATAATTCCTCGTAGTTGCTCTGATGAATTACATGCATAAATATAGTAAAGGATTTAACACTCTTGCTGTTCCCAAGTTTATTTTTTTAAGGGGTTGATCTTTACCCAAGATTTCACTAACAAGCCGTTGAGTTATTACCAAGATCAATCTGTAAAATTACATTGTGAGTATGAACATCCAAGTCTCAAAACATTCTGTATGTGTAGTTTTTACTTTTTTATAGCACGCAATGTTACCCCATCGTAAAGTGAAAAATTTCTTCTATTATCCTGGCTGGGTTCTCAAAAATGAGAGTGCGGACACTAAAAAGCTCGAATGGAGTTAAATTTGTACTGCAGTGGGTCGCTCTATGGTTAATTTTAGTTCCTTCCTCTTACTCAGTATAATTCTATAGATTTTTGTTAGAGTGGAATAAAAACGTTCTACCATCGAGTACTATTTGCTTTTTGGAAGGAAGTCCATGTAGTCCTATTTCGTATTGCGTCAAGAAGTCTTTAAAAACGGCTCCAGAAAATTCCACCCCTGATCAAGTATTATCTTTTTGGATTTTAAAATTGGCAAAATAAGATTTTGAAGGCTTTAATATAACTTGGGTAGGCTTGAGCGAATTTATACAATTTTTAAAAATCGGAGGACTCTTACATATAGCAGTCAAAGAAACGGTCAGACAAATAATGTAATAATAGAAGGCTAGCTGTCGGACCTGTACCTGTATAAGATAAAATAATAAGGAAGAAATGTTTTACAAAACACTTGACTTAGTGCATGCATTTGTTATGTTATTTTTAAACCCGATAACATGAATCGAAATTGTTTATCAGTAGAATAAATCTACTTATACCAACTTCCTTAAAGAATCGTTACACTGTTGAACAGCTACAGTTTTACAGAATAGAAGTAGAAAACTGGAAATAGGAAAGCAGTAAAAAAACTAGAAATATATAAGAATAGATAATTGAATCAAATATTAATATTAAACACGTTTCTATATAAGGCATATGATGTTTTCGATGATGTTCTGGGATGGATCAAATCAATGTCTTAAAAATGAGACATATGAGAAATGTTTAATTGTAAGAACTATTTTACATGTTAGTGTGGGAATCGAGCTAAAATTTGCATGCAAAACGAGAGACCGGTATATTTCTTACAGACGGTGCAGTCAGAAAAAAACAAAATAATAATCCTACAAAATATGTTTTATCAGTGTCTTGTGCCTTGGGTAGTGGAATGTGTCTTTTATAAGGGTCAAGTTATGATAGCAAGTCGATTTTTCGTAAGTGAGATTTAGGGATGTGACATGTTTATGGATCGATTGTGGAAAAAGTGAATGATTCTGGAAGGGGATGGGGAACATAGTAACTTACCAATAAAGTCTGAGCCATTAAGGTTCAATTTTCCGATCGTTCCTATGAGAGCTATATGATAAAATCGTCCGATTTTGATAAAATTTAATTTGAAATTCAAAACCAATTAAAAAATGTTATTTCCAAGCGTAGGAGGTTATATGTTAAAAAACACCGAAGATATAATTTTGTCATATTATTTTACCACTAATTTTCCGATCGTTCCTGAGACAGCTATATGATATAGTCGTCCGATTTTGAAAATGTTTAATTCGAAATTCAGAACTAATTAAAAAATGCTATGTCAAAGCTAAGAAGGTTATATGTTAAAAAACACCGAAGATATATATATTTTTTAATTTTTTCCCGATAGTACCTATGGGAGGTATAAGATATAGTTGTCCGATCCGGCTGATTCCGATTTATTAACTACCTAGAAAAAAGACTTCAGGGAAAGTTTTAGGCTGATAACTTTAAAACTGAGACAACTGCAAGGGTATAACAAGTTAAGAAAAAGGATTTCAACGAAGGGGAGACAAATTGTTCAAATGATTTCGGTCGTCTAAGACAACAGTCTCTAAAATTCTAAATACAGGGACATCAGAAGTTTTTAAAAGAAATACATGATTATTGTCTATTAAATGAATTAGGTATAAAGCTTATTGTTATGATAATTCTAAAAGACTACAACAAAGTTTTAGTCCTTGTCGGAAAGCTGAAATACAACAGTTTTCTCATCCCAGTGAAATATAAGAACAGGTTACAAAACTAGATAACGAAAGGAAAATAACTTAAACTAAACTAACAAGATCTATGTCGTTGTGGTTAAGAAAGTATATTCTCTTGTAATGAGGTAAAGGTAAAGGCAATTCCGCAAGTGAATCCTTTTATAATCATTTTATTTAAACTTTTCCACACCGCCACAGAGGAATATACTTTTGTACGTTCTTTGTGGTTTCCCCTTGGACCTATTCCACAATAGTTAGTTTCATAACTAACATCACTTCTTTTTAATATTTTGTCAAGCCCCGAATTATATTTTAATCATTTGTTTTTAACTAAACAAAGATATGGAATTTTTGTTGGAGAATCAAAAAAAAGTTTGCGATACGGTATAAGTTATCAACTTTAAATAAAATGTGTTAAATTTGTTAAAGGATATTATAACGAATTTGTATTTAAAGGAATATCATTTCACACACACAGAAATATTTCTTGTTCTTAGTATTAATTTTGTAATTCATTCTCCATCTGGATTATATTTATGCGCTAATTAGCGAAGCAGCCCGATGTAGAGACCATCACGTCACAAGGGACAAAGTGGAATAAAAAAAATGTGGCATTGCATTGGCTTCTGGGCAATACCCTGAGATCGAAGGTAGAATTGTACATATAACTTTCTCTTCGAAGGATTCCAGTTTAGAGTAAATTATTTGGTAACTGCTCCATACTAAAATTAACCTATGACCCTGAGACTAACAAAATTCTTCCCCAGAGTAACAAAATTCTACGAGCCCCGACACAAGCCATTGCGAGTAAGGCTTGCTCGATTCTTAGAGGTAACGTGTGACTAAGCGAAGGACTAAGTGACTGTTTGATAACCTAATTCTCAGAAGGCGTCGGCGATAATTTGCTAGGAAATGCTTAAGAGGGTCGAGCTAAAAACTCGACAACAAGATGATTGGCATGTTGAGACATGTCCCCTGCGAAGACACTTGATGCCAAGGCCTATGATTCTTGCGAATTTGAACCGAGCTTCTACCGAGATATATGCGGAGGCAGAAAAACTTGTTCCCCAGCTGCCCCTGTTTAGGAGCTCTTCTGCAAGTCGAGGATTCTTCATCCGCCAAGTGTTGATAAAGATTATTAAGCGCCTCTGAGCAATCTTTCAATAAGGGAATGGAATCGCAACTTAGCTGTTCTCCCTAACGCGACCGCGTTTTGGGATCTAGATTTCACAATGTGAACTATTATTGCGTTGTCTTTAATTTTCTCGTTGCCGAGCGAGAGAAGAGATTCGTAATGAAAGTTCGTAACGCTGCGGCGGATGGCGCTTGCATTGTTGTATATTAGGCACGTGTTATCGTAAATCCCAATCACATGTGTGTGACCACATGTACCTTTGCTAGTTTTCGCCTGTGATCTGGTAAGCCTTCACTCTTTCTAACTTTTTAATTTCTAGACAGCGATTTGATAGCAATTTGTCTTTGTGAGCAAAGCCATTACGCAAAAAAAATTTTTTAACTTGGGGTAGTTTTCGTCGAATTTCGGCAGTTGTGACTGTCTGAAGAATTTAAAAGACTAATCTTTGCGAAGGTCAAGTGATTTCGTTCTTCTTTCGCCCGATTGCAATTTACATACATTAATAAGGCTTTTGTGGATACGCTCTACAAGCTCATTCCATATTAAATGCCTGTATATGTTATTGCGACTCGAACGCCTTATCAATGTATATTTTTAAAATATCTAAACCACATTCAATTTCGCACACATAGGGCGAGTGAACTTGAACTTGAACTGTTGCCTCAATTCTAATTATATGATTCTTATTTTGCTCAAGCTGTTCCAGCAGCTCGTTTGCTGTCTTTACTGTCCCACTATACTGAAGATATTTGCTTAGCTATGCGCAAAAGAATCTAGGAAGGCTAAAATACAAGCACAGACAAATTACGTATGTGTCCGGGTGAGTGTGGTCCGGGTGTGTCTGGTTTGAGGTTTCAGATTTAACAATAATTAAGTCAATTTCTTCGTTTTAGTGTCGCTCTAAGACTGAATTTTGTTTAAGTTCTGAGTACACAAAAGACATAACTTAATATTGGGGTACATATGCTTCGTTTGAAATACCTTTGGTCAGCACTTACGGCCCGACGCAAGAGTATACTGTGTCGGCGATTCGAAGTCCGGGTTGAACGGCATCGCCGTAAGTTGGAGGTAACTCGGGGGTTTGGGTGGAGGTGATGTCATTTGCCACACATCAGAACTCTTCCTATCGATGGCCATAACGGGTCCGCAGGGGTATTCAAATTAAATGTTCAGCTTTCTGTTAAAGGTCCAGGCAACAGCCGTAATCAGGATTGACAATGCGACGAGTATGTGTGGGTAGTGCCACATTCTCTATGCTGGTACCTGATAACTTATTTTTCAGTTATACTGAATTTAGTAAGTAAGGAAATTTTGCGTAAGACTTCTAGATCTTTATCGTTAGGAATGTTTCCAATCACGTCATGTATATTAGTTGATAATTCCTCGTAGTTGCTCTGATGAATTACATGCATAAATATAGTAAAGGATTTAACACTCTTGCTGTTCCCAAGTTTATTTTTTTAAGGGGTTGATCTTTACCCAAGATTTCACTAACAAGCCGTTGAGTTATTACCAAGATCAATCTGTAAAATTACATTGTGAGTATGAACATCCAAGTCTCAAAACATTCTGTATGTGTAGTTTTTACTTTTTTATAGCACGCAATGTTACCCCATCGTAAAGTGAAAAATTTCTTCTATTATCCTGGCTGGGTTCTCAAAAATGAGAGTGCGGACACTAAAAAGCTCGAATGGAGTTAAATTTGTACTGCAGTGGGTCGCTCTATGGTTAATTTTAGTTCCTTCCTCTTACTCAGTATAATTCTATAGATTTTTGTTAGAGTGGAATAAAAACGTTCTACCATCGAGTACTATTTGCTTTTTGGAAGGAAGTCCATGTAGTCCTATTTCGTATTGCGTCAAGAAGTCTTTAAAAACGGCTCCAGAAAATTCCACCCCTGATCAAGTATTATCTTTTTGGATTTTAAAATTGGCAAAATAAGATTTTGAAGGCTTTAATATAACTTGGGTAGGCTTGAGCGAATTTATACAATTTTTAAAAATCGGAGGACTCTTACATATAGCAGTCAAAGAAACGGTCAGACAAATAATGTAATAATAGAAGGCTAGCTGTCGGACCTGTACCTGTATAAGATAAAATAATAAGGAAGAAATGTTTTACAAAACACTTGACTTAGTGCATGCATTTGTTATGTTATTTTTAAACCCGATAACATGAATCGAAATTGTTTATCAGTAGAATAAATCTACTTATACCAACTTCCTTAAAGAATCGTTACACTGTTGAACAGCTACAGTTTTACAGAATAGAAGTAGAAAACTGGAAATAGGAAAGCAGTAAAAAAACTAGAAATATATAAGAATAGATAATTGAATCAAATATTAATATTAAACACGTTTCTATATAAGGCATATGATGTTTTCGATGATGTTCTGGGATGGATCAAATCAATGTCTTAAAAATGAGACATATGAGAAATGTTTAATTGTAAGAACTATTTTACATGTTAGTGTGGGAATCGAGCTAAAATTTGCATGCAAAACGAGAGACCGGTATATTTCTTACAGACGGTGCAGTCAGAAAAAAACAAAATAATAATCCTACAAAATATGTTTTATCAGTGTCTTGTGCCTTGGGTAGTGGAATGTGTCTTTTATAAGGGTCAAGTTATGATAGCAAGTCGATTTTTCGTAAGTGAGATTTAGGGATGTGACATGTTTATGGATCGATTGTGGAAAAAGTGAATGATTCTGGAAGGGGATGGGGAACATAGTAACTTACCAATATCAAGTCTGAGCCATTAAGGTAAGAGATAAATACAACGTGTAACCAAAAACGAATAGATAGTTACCATTTAAAACCAAGTATTTTACAGTTGCTAACCACTAAAACCAAGTCTAAACCACCAAGGTGACAGCTAAATACAACGTGTAGCCAAGACTAATCAGGTAGTTACCATTTAAAACTAAGTACTTTGCGTTAAGCAATAACCAAAAACAAATTACTTTACAGTTAGCAAATATCGAAAACCAACTCTAAACCATTAAGGTAACAACGGGTAACAACTGTACCAAGTCCAAAAAGCTTAACCACCTTTATGAATCAAAACAACCAGATGAACATTGTAATAAATATGTTCAAAAAATTAAAAAAAAGACGCTGATATCGAAGACAACGATAGCTGAAAATGTAAGCTCCCGGTTCTCAAAACAAGCAAAACAACGAAGGTTAGACAATCTTTAAAATAAAAATCTATAAAATTCTGGATGGAGCATTGGAGACGATTGCTGTTAGTAATTGCTGAAAATTATAAAAAAGTTTTATTTAATTGTGATCAAGAACTACTATTAATACTGACTAAGAATCTTAAAGATGTGTTCCAACTTAACTTCTACCTTTTGTTCTGCTGGTAAATTTTTTATTTTTTCCATCCGCACTGAATATAGTAAGTAAAGAATTTTCGCGTAAGACTTCTAGATCTTTATTTATTTTTGCCTCGTCAAAAGCGTTCATATTATTTTCACTGTGTAGCCTAATCCGTTAATAAGTTCTTTTTTGGTCATACTTTTTCTATTCTTGGGGAGAAGTTTTTGGTGTGGGGTAAGTTTTAAATCTTCAAAACCATGCTCGTTAGGAATGTTTCCAATCACGTCATGTATTTTCGTTGCTAATGCCTCGTAGTTGCTCTGATGAATTACATGCATAAATATGGTAAAGGATTTAACACTCTTACTGTTCCCAAGTTTATTTTTATAAGGGGTTGATCTTTACCCAAGATTTCAGTAACAAGCCGTTGAGTTTCCAAGATCAATCTGTAAAAAACTATGAGTATGAATATCAAAGTCTCCAAACATTCTGTTTGTGTCGTTTTTACTTTTTTTCACCACGTAATGTTACCCCGCTGTCCAGTAAAACCTACCATCGCAAAGTGAAATTTAATTTCTTCTATTATCCTGGCTGGGTTCTCGAAAATGAGAGTGCGGACACTAAAAAGCTCGAATGGAGTTAAATTTGTACTTCAGTAGGTCGCTTTATGGTTAATTTTAATTCCTTCCTTTTACTCAGAATAATTCTATAGATTTATGTTAGAGTGGAATAAAAACGTTCTACCATCGAGTTCCTATTTGATTCTTGGAAGGAAGTCACATGTAGTCCTATTTCGTATTGCGTCAAGAAGTCTTTAAGAGCGGCTCCAGAGAACTCCACCCCTGATCGAGTATTATCTCTTTGGAATTTTTAATTGGCAAAATAAGATTTTGAAGGCTTTAATATAACTTTGGTAGGCTTGAGCAAATTTAGACAATTTTTAAAAATCGGAGGACTCTAACATATAGCTGTTAAAGAAACGGTCAGACAAGTAAGTAATGGAATAATCGAAGGCTAGCTGTCGGTCCTGTACCTGTATAAGATAAAATAATGAGAAAGAAATGTTTCACAAAACAATTGACTTAGTGCATGCATTTTTTATGTTGTTTTTAAACCTGATAACATGAATCGAAATTGTTTATCAGTAGAATAAATCTACTTATACCAACTTCCTTAAAGGTCCGTTACACTGTTTAACAGTTTTTAAACCACTTTGTTTGTTTGTGTATAAATGGAAAAGAAGTAAAAAAATTGAAATTATACAAATTTTAAGCCCCTAGAACCATATATTACCAGGCTGCAACATCTCTACCATAGACTTGAGTCAGAAATTAAATTAAAAGACGTTCCTACATTAAGTCAATGTTGCCTTCGAAACTTGTTCGAATATTTATCTGGGATTAATCTTTTAAAAGTAATGCAAAATCTGAGAAATAATAAATATTCAGAATTAATTTACATCTATCTATGGAAATTAAGCGAAAAATTTCGCGTGGAGCGAAGGATAATAACCGGTAGAAAGAGTCAGAAAATTAACTACATAATTATATATTTATTTATCTATGAATATAATAAAATATGTTTACAATAATAAAATAAATAAATAAATAATAATTTATGATCGCATAAAATACGTTTCATTCTGTAATTAAGGTACAGGTACTAAAAAGGGATGGTCTTGAGATGTATAATTTTGTCTGTGGTCCTGTGCGTCGAGTCTTAAGTGTGTGACTTATATGACGGGCAGGTTATTACCTCTGCATCTCTTTTATCGGTGTAATTGTAGTTGACATGCGGAAAGAAGTAAGTCTTTCTTATAATGTTTCTGGAATGGAATAGGTAAGACATCTGAGGAACATAGTAACCACCCAAAACCACGTCTAGACCATCAAGCTAAATACAAAGTGCAACCAAGACTAAACAGATAGTTACCAAGTACGTTTCAGTTAGAAACCACCAAATCCATGTCTAAACCATCAAGGTTACCAATCCAAAAAGCTGAACCACTATCATGAATCAAAAAAGAGTTCAATAAATTTGATACATGGTGAGTTCCAAAGTAAACAGGACTTCTTTAATCTAGCGCCCTCTAGTGGCGCCATCTATATGTCAACTGGTGCGTAAGAATCTGCTATTGTCTATCGACATACAGTAAAAATTTCATGACACTTTACCTATTGGAATTGAGTTTATTGCGTTTTAAGTGTCAGTATGTTTTTGTCATCCGTGCGAAAATGAGCTTCGAACAAAGTGCCAACATTAAATTCGCCGTCTCATCGATCGACGCTATTTGACCAAAAATTACATTTTAACCATCAACCACTCCCCGTATTTACCTGATATGGCACCGTGCGACTTCTACCTTTTCGGAAAAATGCATTTGCCGATGAAAGGAAAGCGTTATGCAGACGTAGTTGCCATTCAAAAGTCTTCCACCGGCATACTGGCGGCCATACCGGGCAACGAGCTTAAACAATCGTTCGAAATGCTTTTGAACCGTGCAAAACGCTGCATTAAAACAGAAGGAGACTATTTTGAATAAAATAAATTGATTTTGCCGAAAAAATTATTTGTTCTGTCTTTTTTTAAATGACCTGTTTACTTTGGAACTCACCTTGTAAAAAGACGCTGATATCGAAGACTAGGATGCCACTGAATTTGTTAGATTCCTAATCCTCAGGCAGAGCGCAAAACAACAAAGGTCTTTAAAGTAAAAATCTATTAAACTCTGTATGGATCGTTGGAGTCGATCTTCAAATTTTATGTACCATTTAAAATTTGTTGAGAATGGCTGCGGTTTATATAAAAGTTGTATTAAGAAAAAGTGTTAATGCTTACTAAGAATCTTGGCTATATGTTTAGCCAATCCTGAATTAAACAAACTTTTAAATTTTTTACAAGAATACAACTGGAGTTGGTATTCATATGGTAACTCAAAATTGGAGCAATAAAGCCAATACACGTGGAAAATGGAAAATTCACATGAATGTCGACTTTAGAAGCCCACCTATATGAAATGTGTAAAAGATTTCAATCTAATTACAATTATTTTTAACCCCAAATGAACTTCAATTGAAGGCCCCTGTTATTGTGGCCGTTTAAAGTTAACAAAATGTTTAAAGAAACAGTTTTGATTGATGTTCAAGGTTTCTTTGATAATAATAAAAATAATTTTATTTCAAAGAAAATTGGAATTGTATTCGAAAAAGATCCAAGCTTGAATAATTGTTTTTAATAGAACCACCATATGATTTTACTTTGCTAAATATAAAATCTCGAAAAACTGAAATTTGGTTAACCAATAAAAATCATAAAATTTTTTGGTACGATGCAGAAAATAGTTTTTCACAGTTTTTCATTGTTTTTCTCGAAAGTTTTTTAGAAAAATTACAAACGTAAAACTGATTATTTGTAAGGGTGTTTAAAAGAAACGACTTCTAGAGAAGTTTTTTGAGAATCGTCAGCTTACCAATATCGTGGAAATGGTCTGTCCGTCATGAAACAGATTTAAAAGAAACCGGTTTCCATATTGTCAAACATATCTTAAGGGTGGGGTTTGTGCTCTAACAATGCATACAATATTTTGACATTACGAGTTTAAATTACAGGCATAGTTGTGAGTTGTCGAGCGTCATCCCTTTCTGGAACATGAGGGAGGCCATTCGTGATAGGAAACAGCTGAAAAAGATGGATTGGTGTCATTTTAAGATGTTATTGTAGAAACAATGGATAGTTTGGAAATGCCGTTGTCAGAAATTGAAGTTGTCGAAATTTCATAGCGAAATGTACTGTGGAAAATAAGGCATGAGATTTATAAACTATAGGTATGGAAGAATTGCGAGAAATTTTTCGGGCTTTTTGGAAGAGGTTCGGAAGACTCACGACGCAGAATCCCGTCGGAGTCAGCAATGTTTTTGCCCAACTGAAGTAGGCACTTTCAGTCACGCCGCGGGACAAAGGGGTTATAGTGAGCGTCTTGTCGCTGGCACGGGGACTCTTTTATGACAGGACGATCGCGTCACGACGATGGACAGAGAGGCGATGCGGGCACTGCGCTGAGACTTGAGCTACTGGAGGTTAGCTACAAGTTGAGATGTGTTACGAGGCCTATTCCCAGTAGTAGGAAGTAGATTTATTCTTAAGATTTATTCTTAAGTTGGTACTTGCTTATATACTAATTTGAACACTGAAGTTTACCGAATTGAGTTATATTCTAGAGTAGGTCATTGGTTTTCGATGATGGTAGCAGTTAGCGTAGTTGACTCGGCTGAGCGCCTCGAACTGTTCCCATCTGGGCTACTGCTTGATTTTTTGGGTGCTGGTCTTGTTGATCATTTTTGGACACGAACAATTATTATTATTGTTGTTTTTTTTTTTACTTATTAAAATAAAAAGCGGCTCCTCCGCCTATTTTTCGGCCGCCTTTTGTCTCAGCTCTCAGGTTTTAAGACTTTTCTCATGAAGAGATAATATTTCTAAAAATGTTTCTTCCCATCGATCTGGGCACTTGTGTTGAGGGATTTCAGCAATCCTTTACACCTCCAAGTGAAGTGAAAGTAAAATACATTTGGAACAAAGGAAACAGTTGTAATTTAGGTACACACATTTGGGTACGAACAATTATTATTATTGTTGTTGTTTTTTTTTACCTTAACAATTTGTCGGCAGCCTTTTCAGCTCTCAGGTCAAGGTTCTCTTTGCTCCCTCCACTCACACCAATTATATATTATTTTTTTTTTATTTTAAGACTTTTCTCATGAAGAGATAATATTTCTAAAAATGTTTCTTTCCATCGATCTTGGCACATGTGTCAAGGGACTTCAGCAATCCTTTACACCTCCACGTGAAGTGAAATTAAAATACATTTGGAACAAAGGAAACAGTTGTTGTTACACCAGAGCGATTTCAAATATACAGAGAGAATTATTTAAGTATATCGTTTTTGAATATAGAATATTAATTCTTAAAAAACTTGTAAGAACATTCTGATATATATGCTCTCAATATAGGAACGAAATGGTAAGAAAATTTAACTGAATTCTCTTTTGACAATTTTTTTGCAATTATATACTTATAACTGGACTAATAGTTTGGTTAATAAGAAAATCAATCTAATTACCGCCACAGGAACGATCGGAAAATTGGTGAGAAAATAATACGAAAAAATTATATCTTTGGTGTTTTTAACATATAACCTTCTACGCTTGAAAATAAAATTTTTGAACAAATTTCTGAATTCCATTTTATCAAAATCAGGCGGCTGTATCATATAGCTGTCATAGGAACGATCAGAAAATTGGCATTGACATATTGTCTTATAATATTGGGAACATAATTTTTTATATTTTTAAGAATTTTGAATTAAATTTAATAAATATCGGACTACTCTAACATACAGATTTCTTTGACATCAGATTGTCAGAGAAATAATGAAATATATATTTTTTAATATCACTAGCAATAATCCTTAAAAATTTAACATTGTGTAATTATAATTTCTTATAATTAATATGGTATATACCTCAGCTTTATTCACCTTTTGGTTCTTCTTGTCCAATGTAGGTAATAATTGGGGTTTTGGGTGAAAGGCTAGCTGTCGATTTTGTACCTGTATAGTAAAAAAATGAGAAACTTTGTGAAGGAATTTTTCATGTTAATTTAAAACAAGATAACATGAATAGAAATTGTTTATCAGTACAATAAATCTACTTATACCAACTTCCTTAAAGGTCCGTTACACTGTTGAACAGCTACAGTTTTAAAGAATAGAAGTAGAAAACTGGAAATAGAAATCAGTAAGCAACTACAAACAAATAATACCACGCCCCAACACGTCTACCATAAGCTTGAATCAGATATTAAATTTAAACACGTTCCTGTATAAGGCCTATGATGTTTTCGATGATGTTCTGGGATGGATCAAATCAATGTTTTTTCAAAATGAGACATATCAGAAATGTTTAATTGTAAGAACTATTTTACATCTTAGTGTGGGAATCGAGCTTAAAATTGCGTGCAAAACGAGAGACCGGTATATTTCTTACAGACGTTGCAGTCAGAAAAAAACAAAATAATAATCCTACAAAAATGTTTTATCAGTCTCTTGTGCCTTGGGTAGTGGAATGTGTCTTTTATAAGGGTCAGGTTATGATAGCAAGTCGATTTTTCGTAAGTGAGATTTAGGGATAGGTCTTGTTTGTGCCCCTATTGTTGGTGACATGTTTATGGATCGATTGTGGAAAAAGTGAATGATTCTGGAACGGGATGGCTGACATCTGAAGAACATAGTAACTTACCATAATCAAGTCTAAGCCATTAAAGTAAGAGAGAAATACAACGTGTAACCAAGACTGAATAGATAGTTACCATTTAAAACCAAGTACTTTACAGTTAGTAATCACTAAAACCAAGTCTAAGCCATCAAGGTGACAGCTAAATAAAACTCGTACCATTTAAAACTAAGTATTTTACGTTAAGTAACACCCAAAATCCAATTACTTTACAGTTAGCAAATATCAAAAACCAAGTCTAAACCATTAAGGTAACAACGCGTAACAACTGTACCAAGTCCAAAAAGCTCAATCACCTTTATAAATCAAAACAAACAGATAAACATTGTAATCAATATGTTAAAAAAATTTAAAAAAAAGACGCTGATATCAAAGACAAGGATGCCTGAAAATGCAAGCTCCCAGTTCTCAAGCAAAGCGCAAGACAACGAAGGTTGGAGAATCTTTAAAATAAAAATCTATAAAGTTCTGGATGAAGCATTGGAGATGATTGCTGTTATTAATTGCTAAAAATTATAAAAAAGTTTTTTTTTTATTTAATTGTAATCAAGAACTACCATTCATACTAACTAAGAATCTTGGCGATGTGTTTGAACCAATGTGAAATGAACAAACTTTTGAATTGAAAATAAAAATATAACCTGGAAAATTCGTACCAATCGCATTTCGTAGTTGTGCCATGCCACAAATTGGGGCATGGCATCCAATAAACGTGGAATGTAAAATCGTCGGCTAACCGCGAAAAATCACGATTCGTAATAATGGTGAAAATTCCATATTAGAAATAATGGGTATGCCCACCTATATAAAGCGTATATAAGATTTCAACCTAGTTACTGTTATCGAGAATCACAACCATTTTTGAACCCAAATGTTATTGTTTAACGTTAAGAATATGTTGAAAGAAACAGTTTCGATTGATGTTCAAGGTTTCTTTGATAATGATTGAAATAATTTTATTCTAAAGAAATTTGGAGTTATATTCGAAAAAGATCCAAGCTAGAATAATAGTTTTCAATACCATTCCACCGTAACACAATATGTTTTTACTTTGCTAATTATAAAGTCTCGAAAAAATTTGGTAAACCAATAAACATCACATTTTTGGAATGATGGAGAAAACAGTTCTCCACAAACTCGAAAATTTTTGAGGACAATTACAAACGGAAGAGTGATTTTTTGATTTACAAAAGTTTTTTGGGAATCGTCAGCTCATCATATCGAGAAAAGAGGCTGTCCCTCAATCAAAGGCTTGAAGGAAACCGGTTTCCATATTGTCAAACACATCTTATAATAAATACAATATTTGGAAATTTTTTTACTGTAACACCAAAACAAGAAAATAATTAGATGTATTAAGAGTTACAAGAAAACAAGATTGATAAAATGAAATTTAATGAGGAAATTGACATTTTAAAAAATTTTAAAGGACAGATAATTTGTCAAAACTTTTAATACCTGCTAAACACAAAAGCTATATCCATGAATCAAGGTGGAATTGATCTGAAAACGTTGAACTATGGTGTTCACCTTTACTTTACATTTTGTAATCCTGAATTAACATCAGAAACGAGCGATGCCTCTTCTATGGAATTCGCCAAAAATGAGTCAGAAACTTAATTTCAATATATAACAAATCATGTTTGCCATACCAAAATAATTAATTAAATATTTTGTTATGCCCCAAAATAAACTTTTGACTTTTTAGTTCGAGTTTAAATTACAATTAAATACAAGTATACTTGTGGGTCGTTGCGTGCTGATTTGAACCCCTTAATGGGACGTGCCAGAGATAGACAGTCAGTAATCTTCTCAATGAGCGTGACCTTCAGAGTTGTGCGAGTCAGGTAATAAGTAAAGGACCATGTTAAGCTAGCTCTTACTTGAATGACATGTTAATAACCTTTTGTGGAAATGAAAGAATCTTTTACAATTTATAACGTTCTGGGGCGGAAACCAATTTATGGGTTTGAAAATATTTTCCACATCTGAGAATCATTAGCTTGTGAGATTTGTTGGGGGTTTTTTGATTTCCAAAATAGTCTTGCGATCATAAAAAACATTATTTTCAAGCATGATCGGACATGTTTCTTTGAGATAACAAACTTTGGATACTTTGGGTGCGCGACCATTCTCAAGTGCATAGCAACCCCTGTGATAATGAGTCAAAAGGGTACGTGATAACAACATTTGGGACGGGAGCCATTAACATGCTAATTTTGCCAGAATCCGCATATGAGAATGAGAAGGGGAGGGGGGACGGCGGCCATTAATTAGCATTAATATGCTAATTGTGCCAGAATCCGCGTTTTTATACTACTTATAATTGTATATTAGGCTGTTAAGGCTCATGTAGAACCAGATATCTTTAAATCCTATATATATGGAAGTCTGCGAATATTTTCAGTAAGCTTGTATTACTTCAAACATTTCGTCGGCCGAGTGATCGGCCGAGTGATCAGCCAAGGAATGGTTCGGTGGTTAAATGGGTTTAAAAATATCCGTGAATCTTGAAACCAAGATGGTTCCGGTATTAGCGTACGTTTTTTATTTTAAAATAATACTCACTTCAATCGAGGGGTCTGGCCGATTTCAAATATAAGTTGAATGTTTTGTGCGAATTCTTAGCCACTAGAATACAGGTTCAGAAGTGAGTTCGGTTCGATTCTACTGAAAGCATCTGCAATGACATTTTGCGACCTTTTTTTGTAGACAATGTCGTAGCCGTACTCGGAAAGGGTTAGTTTCCACCGAAGGAGTTCCGGGGGATTGGACGGTAAAGTTTTGCAGCCATACTAAGTTTTATGTTTTTATGGAATTCCGGTTTTCTGCTTCAATAAAATGTTCTACTTGCGAAACAAATCGGTCTGTCGGACCCTGTGAGAGAATAGCTCCAATGGCGAAGTTACATGCAGCTGTGGTAAGGGTGAATGGTTTTTGGAAGTTTGGGTATTGTGAAATCGGGTTAGACGGATTGGTAATTTTTGGTGAATGGACAATTTTACACTGTTGATACACAACACATTAATTACTCGTATAGTTTTTCGTTAGGCATCACCAGCTCGCTTCCAGGTTGCTAAGTGGTGATGCAATGGGGCGGTAGAAATTGTAAGATTGTTAGAGCAGTACCGAACTTTTATGGTTAATTTGAGTGTTTTTTTGGCAGTAGTGAATTCTGATAAAAACACATTATATAATTCATGTTCTACCTTAACATCTACTTTTTGTTCAGCTAGTAAAATTTTAATTTTTTTCATCTCGACTGATTTTAGTAAGTATTTTGGGACAATTTTTAATTTGTCAAAGTAAATCTATGCTGAAATTAAACATGTCTATATATAAAATAAGCTGAATGTTTTTCATCCATTTTTTTAAAGATTTTATTTTAGTGGGAGTTTACAAAGTTGTCTATCAGCTCTTGTTCCTTGTTCGTGTAATTAATTATTTCTCCAAATCTGTGTTTTATTTCGGAAAATAATGGTTATTACGGAAGTTTCGTGTAAGACTTTTAAATGTTTATTTATTTTTGCCTCGTCATAAGCGTCCATTTTTCCCGAAACTATTTTTACAATGTAGCCTAATCCGTTAATTTCCAGGCCCACATATTTAATTTTTGGGGAGCAAGGAATTTAGTCTTTGCTGATCAAGCTGAAGAAATACATCGTGAGTATGAATATCAAAGTCTCATAACTTTCTGTTTGTGTAGTTTTTACCTATTTATAGCACTAGCTATTAGTAAAATCTTGAGCTGATCAAAGCAAAGTGTAATTTCATTTATTTTATTTTCCTTTCGAGAAATAGAAGTACCAACCTGTAAATCAGGGGGGTCTGTCCTGTTTTCGTTTAGGCTATCTATTCGTCTTTCTATTGCATCATCCCTGTGTCTTTTTTAGGTAGGGAAGAGTGCAGTCTAGAATTCATTCAACATAAGTAAATAATCGTATTTATTGTCGAATTTGACTGTCTTCTCGAAAATGAGATTTCTGTTAGAGTGGAATATAAACGTTCTACCGTCGAGTTTCTACTTGATTGTTGGAAGGAAGTAACATCTAGTTATATAACGGCTCCAGAGAACTTGTCCCCTGATTAGGTATTATCTTTTTAGTACTTAAAATCAGCAAAAGAAGATTTTGAAGGCTTTAATAATGAGGATAGATTTTCTGTTGAAGTCGATAATGGGAGGGACTCTATCGATATGTTAAGTCGATAGGGCGATATTTTCCGAAAGTGGATAAATCTGGTGATCGGCCTGAGATTGCCTTAAATGGCACTTATGTGTCCAATGACACAATTTTGGGGGAGGCCAAGTACTATTGCGGGGAAGGAACGAAGATGGTCAACAGATATTGGTATAGTCGAGAAACCAGGCCGATGCAGCTGAAAGTTCTAAGTTAAATTTTTGTGTTTTAAATTAAATAATCATCTATAGGGCAACCGGCGTCCCGACACAAAGGGTCCCGGGAGATTTACTTGGGAGTTCAACTACATGCTCTACGTACTAGCCACGATTTGGCTACAAGAACGCCCTTCACCATCCACGCCGATGACATCAAACGTTTTCCGGTGAGTCCGTTCCACCTCATCTTGGGATCTCCCAGTCGTCGCATCGCGGCGTTGAGCATTGCCGCAATTTTTTTTTTTTGGGCGCCGAATCTAAGACTTCTTTTTGCAACTCACCAAGTGCGCCAGTTATCCTCTTGAAGACCCTTATTGGCGCTGCCTCCGGCGAAAAGTCTTTAAGCCGGGATATGATCGCCCTCCAGGCCGGGACAGAAGTGGCTGAAATTTAAAACAATTAAATCACATGTACCTTGATTATATATATTGTACTTACTTCCCTGTATAATCGATTGCCTAGAATCAGAAAGGTCGCGAGAATTAGTTAAATGGTATAGTTTACAGTGTAGTTACGTACCTTTTGGCCTGTCCCTTCTTTTCCCCGGGAGTTCCCCAGGATTAGGTTACCTAACACGCACGCCTTGCGTGTGTTCCTTTTGAGGGCCTTGTTTCCATGCGAGATCTACCAATACGTGACTGGTAGAGCGTAACTTTTCGCGGTGTGTGAAGCCTTTTCCTAGCAACAAATCCTCTGCTTTGACCGCCTTAATATTAAAGACGGTGGCCATGTTTTTGGTCTTGAAGGCTATGGTAGGATAGATCGGTTTAGAGGAACATAAATATAAATTATTTTATCTGCCATATTTATTAAATATTTGTAAAACCCACAATGTGTGAGTAAGTTGACCCAGTGGGGGGATGAAACCGCCGTAGTCGCGGGGAGGGGCTCCATCCAAGCGAGCATTGGTGGTGGGAGGCAGGTTTCACAATCCCGGATTACCTGGGAAATTAGAGATTTTAGTTGGGGTACCTAACATTTCCTATTTAGATGCTGCGCTATGATTGTTATTATGGTGGTGGATTCTCATTAGGCTATTAATTTGTTGGAGTCGGAAGGTTCTTGTAGAATGATGAGACATTTGTAAAACTTATATAGATGGAAGTCAGTTTTTGTAATTTGTTTCCTGACGTCACAGGTAAAATGTATTCACTAAACGAATGGTACATTAAAGTATGTTGCGAAGAATGTCTTATTAAATATTTAAAAATATTTATACTTGTTGCCATACGATATGCACGAAAATACTTAATCGCTGACATTTCTTTGCCTATAGTCGAATACCGGGTTTCTGCTTTATTCAATCAAACAACAAGACCTTTTAACGAGGTAAGGTGATCGCGCCCCATCGACTTACACAAGTTCTGATTTCGACTTTTGTGATGAATAATGGTTTTGTTTTAGACTAAATAAATACACTTTAAAAAATGTTCGTAAATATATTACAGGTAGTATACGTAATGCCGGAACGAGCCGGATCGGACCACTATACGTATAGCTTACATGAGATTAATCAAAAAACTATTTACAAAATATTATTATATTTATATTTTTTAAATAATAACATCTACTCTTGGTAATATATTTCTTTTATTATTTCAGAACGTAAAATAAAAATTGTAAAAAAACAGAAAAGGGAAAATATTTCGTTTTTTTTTATAAATTTCCTATAATAACCCAATCAATATAATAAGGTATTAATTGTTTAGTATTTTTGGAGAATGGACAATTTTACACTGCTGCTATTTTGTCGGGTTTTTTTACATTGCCATTGGTGGTTTAGACTTTGGAATTTGTTTGATGTAATCTTTGAGGTACAGAGCTTGTGCATTAAGCTTACGTGCTTTTAATGGGAGCCAGAGAATATAATGATGCCATCAAGATAGACCAAGCAGATCTCTCCTACTAGTTCTCCTAGTACATAGTCCATTACACTTAGGAACGTAATTGGTGCTTTTTTTTTTAGCCCGAACGGCATTCTCGTGAACTCGTAGTGTCTGACTGTACTCAAAAAGATGTTTTGGCAATGACTCTGGGTCCATCTGGATTTTGTGGAACCCGCTGGCTAAATCAGGGGTGGAAAAACATTTTGCCCTCCTAATGCTGTCGAGAATGTCTGTAGTATTGGGGTTTGGGTATTTGTCCATGACGGTTTTGTCATTTAGTTTCCTGAAATATATTACCAATCTCCATTTCCTATGGTCGGGTTAATTTGATTTTTTAGGGACTACCCAAAAAGGGGTGTCCCAGGGAAAATGGCTCTTTCGTATTAAATTCTGGTCGAGCATTTTAGATATTTGCTTCATTTTTATTTATATAGGGTTATCTGTACTTTTTACGTGAATTGCGGTATTGTCGGTAGTCGGGGTGGGATGTTTGACCGCGTTGGAGAATGTGAAAAGAGTCGAGCCACCGTAAAATAGGTCCTAAACTTTTTTTTTACATATTTGAACACCTGTGTTCTTTGTCATTTAAGTGGTCCGTAGCGATGTGTTCGATAAAATTTCCTGTGATCTGTTAATGACTTATTTGATCGTAACATTCTTTGTTATACGGCTTCACGTTCAGTGGCTTGTCGAAACACAAGATCTGCCCATTCTCGGAAATGTTAGTTATTTACAGGAAGCTATGTCCGTCTGCGGCATCGTGAAGTCCACCGTAAACGAAACGATTGCTTAAAAAGAAAATCGCTTTCTCATAGGTTAACTGGTAGTTTTGCAATAGATTTACTTTGGGGCTGTATAAAGAGTTCGCCGATTCCGCTATTAACTTCTGTTATAATATTAATTGACGTGAATGAGGTTTCGAGTTTAAGTTCTTAAATATTTATTTTACACTTTTCGCACTGTCATGAAATCCAGTCCAATGAGTCCATCAAAGTATTGGTGGAAAAGTAACAACTGAATTTCGCAATGTTCTTTAAATTCCATATCCTAACTTTTTTTTGGTGCCTTGTGGAGTTAGGTTTGTATCCACGAAAGAATAAGTAGAACTGGATTCGACAAGGAATTTTAGTGGTTTCGGAGAATTAGATAAAGTGTTAACTGTGTAGGGAAGAGACAGACCATGCGTTTTCTTTTTTTATGTAACCGGCTTCTTGTCGAAAATATGAGATGTAATTAATGTTGTTAGAATTGGAAGCAGAACTTTGTGAAGTGCTGCTAAGGTTTTGATCAGTGTTATTCCCCCCGCTTTGTTGTCAGTACTCTGTCTGTTGCTATTGAAACGACTATTGTTTTAATTCGAGCCTTGACGGAATGGATTACTCTACTCGTAAGCCGTCCCGATCGTTGTCGGATTTCGTGCTAGGATGGGATTTTTGAGTCGGTCCTGTTTCACAATCAAGAAGGTAAATTCCATCGTTAAAGGCTATTTTTGATGTTGCACCTTCTCCTACTTATATTAAAACAATAGTTCACTACGCAGGTATTTAGGGTGGTGGTAGTTGATGTGTTTAGAATGGTATACATATGCTGTGTTTGCAAAATACCCCTGGTTAGCATTTTCGGCCGGATGCCTGTGGGCCAGTTGTTTACACGGTTCGACATCCAGAATTCGCTATGATGGCGGTTCGATGTCCGGGTTGAAAGGCATCGCCGGTAGTGGGACGTTGCACGGGGAGGTTTGGGTGGCGGTGATGTCATTTGCAAGACATTAGCGGGAATGCGGAAATAATAGGAAAAATAATTATCTACTTCCTGTTGCAGGTTCAGGCAACAGTCGTAATCAGGATTGACAATGCGACAAGAATGTATGTGTAGTGGCAGTATCCTCTATGCTGGTATCTGCTTATCCATTACCCAATGAGGCGGTACAAATTGTAAGATTGTTGGAACACAATAGGAACTTTTATGTTAAATTTTAGTGTTTTATTGACAGTAGTGAATTTTAATATAAGCACTTTTTATAATTCATGTTCTAACGTAACTTCTATCTTTTGTTCTGCTAGTAAAATTTGTATTTTTTCATCTCGACTGAATTAAGTATTTTGGGACCATCTTTAATTAAGCAATATTCTTTTTTTGATTGCAAAGTAAATCAATGCTGAAATTAATCCTATGTATTGAATAAGTTGAATGTTTTTCATCCATTTCCTCATCCATTTTTTTGTAAGTTTTTATTCTGGTGGGAATTCATAACATTGCCTATTATTTATTCTTCCTTGTTAATGTAATTAGTTATTTCTAATCTTTTCTATTTGTAATCAAAATCTTTTGTGCTTTATTTCGGAAAATAATGGTAAAGGAATTTTCGTGTAAGACTTGAAGATCTTTATTTACTTTCGCCTAGTCATAGGCGTCCATATTACCTGAAACTATTTTTACTATGTGGGCTAATCCGTTAATTTCCGGTCCTACTTCTTTCATTGTTAGGGAACAAGGAATTTAGACTTTGTTGGAGCTGAGATAGTTTTGGGTGTAGGGTAAGTTCAAACCTAAGTTTATTTTTATAAGATGTTTATCTTTATCCAAAATTTCACTAACAAACCATTGAGTTGTTTCCAAGATCAATCTGTAAAATTACATTGTGAGTATGAATATCCAAATCTCAAAATATTCTGTTTGTGTAGTTTTTACTTTTTTATAGCACGTAATGTTACTCCGCTGTCCAGTAAAACCTACCAAAGCAAAGTGAAATTTAATTTCTTCTATTATCCTGGCTGGGTTCTCGAAAATGAGAGTGCGGACACTAAAAAGCTCGAATGGAGTTAAATTTGTACTTCAGTGGGTCGCTCTATGGTTATTTTTAATTCCTTCCTCTTACTCAGAATAATTCTATAGATTTCTGTTAGAGTGGAATAAAAACGTTCTACCATCGAGTAACTATTTGATTTTTGGAAGGAAGGCACATGTAGTCCTATTTCGTATTGCGTCAAAAAGTCTTTAAGAACGTCTCCGGAGAACTCCACCCCTTATCAATTATTATTGTTCAAACATGAACACGTTTTATAGATATATTTATGTAAACCGGAAACCAAGAAGGGTCGTATATCCTAGGCACCTAAGCGATAACATATGCGCGCTATAAAAACCAAAGATAAGCAGGTATGTCTGCGTGGGTCATTAGATAAAGACGTCCTCACTTTAGGTCGCTCTATTAATTTTTGGTCCTTCGAGGAGCTCTAAAAGTCATCCCCCACCAGTGGTAAGAGACTAAGAGTTATAAGCCAGCACCTTAAAAAATCAAAGGTTGCGAAATAAAATTGAGGCCTAAACATCATCGGTATATAGTGCGGTAAACAAAGTGCGAATCGACAAAATCCGGTAGTATCGACGCAAAAATATAAAATTTTCGTGCGATATATAAAAAATATAAAAATTTACGGCGAGTACATCAGCGGCGACTACAGCAGCGGAGAAAACTACAGCGGCAACTACAACTACATCGGCAGCATCTACAACTACAGCATCGGCAGCATCTACAACTGCAGCATCGGCAACTGCAACTACAGCATCGTCTAAAAACAGCAGCAGCAACGGACAACAGATAAGATATTGATACTTTTTTTTTTCTATAATTAATATATTTTTAAAAAAATGGTGTCCGAGCAATATTTAAGCGTGCTCAAAAGGCAGTCCGAAATAGATAAGAAAGGCAAAGAAATTAGCGAGAATGGTGGACGAAATTTCACTACCGAAGAATTACGTTTTATAAACGAAACGGAAAGTGAATTTCGGTCCAACCACGCATATTTAATTAAGTCAGGTGTTATTGAACATGAATACTTTACCAGAAAGAGGTATAACCAAGTTTAAGGTACAATAAGTCAACTAAAACATGAATATGGAAAGTTTAAAAAACAATCTAGTGAAGAAAAAAAATGAATATCCAAATCTCAAAATATTCTGTTTGTGTAGTTTTTACTTTTTTATAGCACGTAATGTTACTCCGCTGTCCAGTAAAACCTACCAAAGCAAAGTGAAATTTAATTTCTTCTATTATCCTGGCTGGGTTCTCGAAAATGAGAGTGCGGACACTAAAAAGCTCGAATGGAGTTAAATTTGTACTTCAGTGGGTCGCTCTATGGTTATTTTTAATTCCTTCCTCTTACTCAGAATAATTCTATAGATTTCTGTTAGAGTGGAATAAAAACGTTCTACCATCGAGTAACTATTTGATTTTTGGAAGGAAGGCACATGTAGTCCTATTTCGTATTGCGTCAAAAAGTCTTTAAGAACGTCTCCGGAGAACTCCACCCCTTATCAATTATTATTGTTCAAACATGAACACGTTTTATAGATATATTTATGTAAACCGGAAACCAAGAAGGGTCGTATATCCTAGGCACCTAAGCGATAACATATGCGCGCTATAAAAACCAAAGATAAGCAGGTATGTCTGCGTGGGTCATTAGATAAAGACGTCCTCACTTTAGGTCGCTCTATTAATTTTTGGTCCTTCGAGGAGCTCTAAAAGTCATCCCCCACCAGTGGTAAGAGACTAAGAGTTATAAGCCAGCACCTTAAAAAATCAAAGGTTGCGAAATAAAATTGAGGCCTAAACATCATCGGTATATAGTGCGGTAAACAAAGTGCGAATCGACAAAATCCGGTAGTATCGACGCAAAAATATAAAATTTTCGTGCGATATATAAAAAATATAAAAATTTACGGCGAGTACATCAGCGGCGACTACAGCAGCGGAGAAAACTACAGCGGCAACTACAACTACATCGGCAGCATCTACAACTACAGCATCGGCAGCATCTACAACTGCAGCATCGGCAACTGCAACTACAGCATCGTCTAAAAACAGCAGCAGCAACGGACAACAGATAAGATATTGATACTTTTTTTTTTCTATAATTAATATATTTTTAAAAAAATGGTGTCCGAGCAATATTTAAGCGTGCTCAAAAGGCAGTCCGAAATAGATAAGAAAGGCAAAGAAATTAGCGAGAATGGTGGACGAAATTTCACTACCGAAGAATTACGTTTTATAAACGAAACGGAAAGTGAATTTCGGTCCAACCACGCATATTTAATTAAGTCAGGTGTTATTGAACATGAATACTTTACCAGAAAGAGGTATAACCAAGTTTAAGGTACAATAAGTCAACTAAAACATGAATATGGAAAGTTTAAAAAACAATCTAGTGAAGAAAAAAAATGAATATCCAAATCTCAAAATATTCTGTTTGTGTAGTTTTTACTTTTTTATAGCACGTAATGTTACTCCGCTGTCCAGTAAAACCTACCAAAGCAAAGTGAAATTTAATTTCTTCTATTATCCTGGCTGGGTTCTCGAAAATGAGAGTGCGGACACTAAAAAGCTCGAATGGAGTTAAATTTGTACTTCAGTGGGTCGCTCTATGGTTATTTTTAATTCCTTCCTCTTACTCAGAATAATTCTATAGATTTCTGTTAGAGTGGAATAAAAACGTTCTACCATCGAGTAACTATTTGATTTTTGGAAGGAAGGCACATGTAGTCCTATTTCGTATTGCGTCAAAAAGTCTTTAAGAACGACTCCGGAGAACTCCACCCCTTATCAAGTATTATTGTTCAAACATGAACACGTTTTATAGATATATTTATGTAAACCGGAAACCAAGAAGGGTCGTATATCCTAGGCACCTAAGCGATAACATATGCGCGCTATAAAAACCAAAGATAAGCAGGTATGTCTGCGTGGGTCATTAGATAAAGACGTCCTCACTTTAGGTCGCTCTATTAATTTTTGGTCCTTCGAGGAGCTCTAAAAGTCATCCCCCACCAGTGGTAAGAGACTAAGAGTTATAAGCCAGCACCTTAAAAAATCAAAGGTTGCGAAATAAAATTGAGGCCTAAACATCATCGGTATATAGTGCGGTAAACAAAGTGCGAATCGACAAAATCCGGTAGTATCGACGCAAAAATATAAAATTTTCGTGCGATATATAAAAAATATAAAAATTTACGGCGAGTACATCAGCGGCGACTACAGCAGCGGAGAAAACTACAGCGGCAACTACAACTACATCGGCAGCATCTACAACTACAGCATCGGCAGCATCTACAACTGCAGCATCGGCAGGATGCGAGATAGATAAGAAAGGCAAAGAAATTAGCGAGAATGGTGGACGAAATTTCACTACCGAAGAATTACGTTTTATAAACGAAACGGAAAGTGAATTTCGGTCCAACCACGCATATTTAATTAAGTCAGGTGTTATTGAACATGAATACTTTACCAGAAAGAGGTATAACCAAGTTTAAGGTACAATAAGTCAACTAAAACATGAATATGGAAAGTTTAAAAAACAATCTAGTGAAGAAAAAAAATGAATATCCAAATCTCAAAATATTCTGTTTGTGTAGTTTTTACTTTTTTATAGCACGTAATGTTACTCCGCTGTCCAGTAAAACCTACCAAAGCAAAGTGAAATTTAATTTCTTCTATTATCCTGGCTGGGTTCTCGAAAATGAGAGTGCGGACACTAAAAAGCTCGAATGGAGTTAAATTTGTACTTCAGTGGGTCGCTCTATGGTTATTTTTAATTCCTTCCTCTTACTCAGAATAATTCTATAGATTTCTGTTAGAGTGGAATAAAAACGTTCTACCATCGAGTAACTATTTGATTTTTGGAAGGAAGGCACATGTAGTCCTATTTCGTATTGCGTCAAAAAGTCTTTAAGAACGACTCCGGAGAACTCCACCCCTTATCAAGTATTATTGTTCAAACATGAACACGTTTTATAGATATATTTATGTAAACCGGAAACCAAGAAGGGTCGTATATCCTAGGCACCTAACCGATAACATATGCGCGCTATAAAAACCAAAGATAAGCAGGTATGTCTGCGTGGGTCATTAGATAAAGACGTCCTCACTTTAGGTCGCTCTATTCATTTTTGGTCCTTCGAGGAGCTCTAAAAGTCATCCCCCACCAGTGGTAAGAGACTAAGAGTTATAAGCCAGCACCTTAAAAAATCAAAGGTTGCGAAATAAAATTGAGGCCTAAACATCATCGGTATATAGTGCGGTAAACAAAGTGCGAATCGACAAAATCCGGTAGTATCGACGCAAAAATATAAAATTTTCGTACGATATATAAAAAATATAAAAATTTACGGCGAGTACATCAGCGGCGACTACAGCAGCGGAGAAAACTACAGCGGCAACTACAACTACATCGGCAGCATCTACAACTACAGCATCGGCAGCATCTACAACTGCAGCATCGGCAACTGCAACTACAGCATCGTCTAAAAACAGCAGCAGCAACGGACAACAGATAAGATATTGATACTTTTTTTTTCTATAATTAATATATTTAAAAAAAAATGGTGTCCGAGCAATATTTAAGCGTGCTCAAAAGGCAGTCCGAAATAGATAAGAAAGGCAAAGAAATTAGCGAAAATGGTGGACGAAATTTCACTACCGAAGAATTACGTTTTATAAACGAAACGGAAAGTGAATTTCGGTCCAACCACGCATATTTAATTAAGTCAGGTGTTATTGAACATGAATACTTTACCAGAAAGAGGTATAACCAAGTTTAAGGTACAATAAGTCAACTAAAACTTGAATATGGAAAGTTTAAAAAACAATCTAGTGAAGAAAAAAAATGAATATCCAAATCTCAAAATATTCTGTTTGTGTAGTTTTTACTTTTTTATAGCACGTAATGTTACTCCGCTGTCCAGTAAAACCTACCAAAGCAAAGTGAAATTTAATTTCTTCTATTATCCTGGCTGGGTTCTCGAAAATGAGAGTGCGGACACTAAAAAGCTCGAATGGAGTTAAATTTGTACTTCAGTGGGTCGCTCTATGGTTATTTTTAATTCCTTCCTCTTACTCAGAATAATTCTATAGATTTCTGTTAGAGTGGAATAAAAACGTTCTACCATCGAGTAACTATTTGATTTTTGGAAGGAAGGCACATGTAGTCCTATTTCGTATTGCGTCAAAAAGTCTTTAAGAACGACTCCGGAGAACTCCACCCCTTATCAAGTATTATTGTTCAAACATGAACACGTTTTATAGATATATTTATGTAAACCGGAAACCAAGAAGGGTCGTATATCCTAGGCACCTAAGCGATAACATATGCGCGCTATAAAAACCAAAGATAAGCAGGTATGTCTGCGTGGGTCATTAGATAAAGACGTCCTCACTTTAGGTCGCTCTATTCATTTTTGGTCCTTCGAGGAGCTCTAAAAGTCATCCCCCACCAGTGGTAAGAGACTAAGAGTTATAAGCCAGCACCTTAAAAAATCAAAGGTTGCGAAATAAAATTGAGGCCTAAACATCATCGGTATATAGTGCGGTAAACAAAGTGCGAATCGACAAAATCCGGTAGTATCGACGCAAAAATATAAAATTTTCGTGCGATATATAAAAAATATAAAAATTTACGGCGAGTACATCAGCGGCGACTACAGCAGCGGAGAAAACTACAGCGGCAACTACAACTACATCGGCAGCATCTACAACTACAGCATCGGCAGCATCTACAACTGCAGCATCGGCAACTGCAACTACAGCATCGTCTAAAAACAGCAGCAGCAACGGACAACAGATAAGATATTGATACTTTTTTTTTTCTATAATTAATATATTTAAAAAAAAATGGTGTCCGAGCAATATTTAAGCGTGCTCAAAAGGCAGTCCGAAATAGATAAGAACGGTAAAGAAATTAGCGAGAATGGTGGACGAAATTTCACTACCGAAGAATTACGTTTTATAAACGAAACGGAAAGTGAATTTCGGTCCAACCACGCATATTTAATTAAGTCAGGTGTTATTGAACATGAATACTTTACCAGAAAGAGGTATAACCAAGTTTAAGGTACAATAAGTCAACTAAAACATGAATATGGAAAGTTTAAAAAACAATCTAGTGAAGAAAAAAAATGAATATCCAAATCTCAAAATATTCTGTTTGTGTAGTTTTTACTTTTTTATAGCACGTAATGTTACTCCGCTGTCCAGTAAAACCTACCAAAGCAAAGTGAAATTTAATTTCTTCTATTATCCTGGCTGGGTTCTCGAAAATGAGAGTGCGGACACTAAAAAGCTCGAATGGAGTTAAATTTGTACTTCAGTGGGTCGCTCTATGGTTATTTTTAATTCCTTCCTCTTACTCAGAATAATTCTATAGATTTCTGTTAGAGTGGAATAAAAACGTTCTACCATCGAGTAACTATTTGATTTTTGGAAGGAAGGCACATGTAGTCCTATTTCGTATTGCGTCAAAAAGTCTTTAAGAACGACTCCGGAGAACTCCACCCCTTATCAAGTATTATTGTTCAAACATGAACACGTTTTATAGATATATTTATGTAAACCGGAAACCAAGAAGGGTCGTATATCCTAGGCACCTAAGCGATAACATATGCGCGCTATAAAAACCAAAGATAAGCAGGTATGTCTGCGTGGGTCATTAGATAAAGACGTCCTCACTTTAGGTCGCTCTATTCATTTTTGGTCCTTCGAGGAGCTCTAAAAGTCATCCCCCACCAGTGGTAAGAGACTTAGAGTTATAAGCCAGCACCTTAAAAAATCAAAGGTTGCGAAATAAAATTGAGGCCTAAACATCATCGGTATATAGTGCGGTAAACAAAGTGCGAATCGACAAAATCCGGTAGTATCGACGCAAAAATATAAAATTTTCGTGCGATATATAAAAAATATAAAAATTTACGGCGAGTACATCAGCGGCGACTACAGCAGCGGAGAAAACTACAGCGGCAACTACAACTACATCGGCAGCATCTACAACTACAGCATCGGCAGCATCTACAACTGCAGCATCGGCAGGATGCGAGATAGATAAGAAAGGCAAAGAAATTAGCGAGAATGGTGGACGAAATTTCACTACCGAAGAATTACGTTTTATAAACGAAACGGAAAGTGAATTTCGGTCCAACCACGCATATTTAATTAAGTCAGGTGTTATTGAACATGAATACTTTACCAGAAAGAGGTATAACCAAGTTTAAGGTACAATAAGTCAACTAAAACTTGAATATGGAAAGTTTAAAAAACAATCTAGTGAAGAAAAAAAGATAAAGAGGCTGGGTTAAAAAAAGAATTAATAAAAAAAAACCTACTAGAATGAAACCCATATAGAAATGCGGGACGGTAAGCTGAGTATGTTACATCTTAGAAAGAATAGGTTACATTTTCTTTGGCAATCTATATCGAACATAAAATTAGAAGCTGGTAGTTGTACCTTTGACCAAAAGTTAACTCTTACCGAATTAGAGTTTGACGTTCAGAGTATTTCTGCTGAAATAAATGAGCAGATAAAAGAACGAGGTTCTGTTAAAATGAAGGCTGTAGAGGCGGTACGAAAATCATAGAAAAATTTTCTCGGAGCAGTTTAATCGCTTGATGGACTTGACGATTTTAAATATCGATTCTGTCAAGCAGATTAAGCATTTTATTGATACCGCAATGAAGCAATACACATCGTAAAGCTGAAGGCCAGTCTGACCAACAAAGTTGATGTGTTATTTGCTCATATGGTGCTCAGGAAATTTAATACGCAGACTTTTCAATTATATGAAAGTTATGTTAAAAAAACCAAAGACATACAGAAACTATCTGATGTTATGGATTTTTTGGAGCAGCGATTATGTGCGACTTGCTCTTTTCAGGAAGAAAAACCTATTAAAAAATATCAAATGTGGCAAATAGTTTCAATTTTAAACTATGTAGTTATTCGAATTGGGGAGAAAAATGTCCGATCTGAAAAATGATGGGGCATTTCGCGACTCAATCCCACAGAGTGAATGGAAATCGTTAGAAAAGTGCAATTATGCACAAGATGCCTAAAACATTCATCTAATCAAAACTACTCAAGCGAATACTTATGTTCCTTGTGCAATAAATTGCATAATACGATGTTTCATACAAAAATGGGAAAAAGTCAACACTTGTGTGACTGTCACTCAGGCATTACTTGCAACAGCAAGAACTCAAGTGAAATCTGCCAACGGCAATTTTGAAAATTTAAGAGCTCTCATTGATAGTGGATCGCAAAGCACTATCATATCAGAGGAGGCAGCACAAATACTAAAACTGCCAAAAATTAAAACTATGACGGAAATTAGTGGGATATCTTCTACGGATACTTGTGTATCCAAATATAAAATTAAAATAACAATAAAACCTCCTAACTCGAAGAAGTCGTTAGTGACTGAGGCAATAATATTGCCCAAATTAATGAAAGCTTTACCGATAACAGAAGTCAATATAGATAAGACTAAATGGCAAAGTTATTTATTAGCTGACCCGGACTTTAATAAGCCAAGCCAAGTTGATGTAATCATTGAAGCCGATTTATATCACAAATTTTAAAGAAAAGTATAGCAAAAATTAATGGTCTGTTAGGACAGAATCCAAATTTCGGTTGGATCATTTCTGGATGCACTAAGTCAAAGGGTACTCATTTGATAGTGGAAACTACTATCGAAGTGCAAGACTTAGAACGTTTTTGAGAACTAGAAAATGAAGATAAAAATGATGTAGAGACCGAAGTTTGTGAAAACAATTTTATGAAAATTACCTCTATTTGAAATGGTAGATATATTGTTCGAATTCCATTTAAGGACGATACATCCTTAGGGGAATCAAAGCCGCAAGCAACGGCTCGATTGATAAACATGGAGATGAAGTTTCCACGAAATGAAAAACTTCGAGATGTCCATAAATTGTTTATGAAAGAATTTATTGATCTCGGGCATATGACTGAGTCGAAGAGGGAAGGAAAATACTACATACCCCATCAAGCCGTACTTAGAGATTCCAGTCTAACTACAAAGTTAAGAGTAGTGTTTGATGCCTCGGCAAAAACGACTAACAACAAAAGCTTAAATGATATCATGTGGGTTGGGCCTAGAGTCGAAAAAGAAATCTTTGATATAATGTTGAATTGGCGTAAATGGGACTACGTCATATCAGCGGACATAGAAAAAATATACAGGCAAATATTCATTGATGAAAAAGATCAAGAATACCAATATATATTATGGAGAGACTCTTCTGAAGACAAAATAAAATCGTACAAATTAAAAACAGTAACCTATGGGACTGCCTCAGCTCCATATTTAGCTACTAGAGTTCTAGTAGATATAGCAGATAATTGTAATATAGATGAAATTGGAAGAATAATTGGAAATGACTTCTACATAGATGATCTCATGACAGGAGTTAATTCAGCGGAAAGTGCCATAAAAATTATAGAGAAAGTTTCTAGCGAATTTAAAAAAGTTAATATGAATTTACGGAAGTGGATTTCGAATAATAAAGAAATAATAAAAGTAGTAGAAGATACTAGCGACGACAAGGTAATAAGTATCAAAGAAAATGAGTTCGTGAAAACATTGGGGCTTCAATGGGAACCCCAAAAAGATGAATTTAAGTCCAACGTTAATTTAGGAAATGCTAAAAAAGAAAATAAACGAACAGTACTTTCCACCTTATCGAAAATTTATGATCCGTTAGGATGGTTAGCACCAGTAACCATCACAGGAAAGCTGTTTGTGCAGAAACTTTGGCTGGCTGAAAATAGTTGGGATCAGGAGTTATCAAAAGACAATGCCCAGGAACGGAATCAGAAGATAATCCAGCGGACGCAGCGACAAGGGGAATTTCGCCAAGTGAACTGATAAATTTTGATCTTTGTTGGAATGAGCCAAATTGGTTAAAAGAATTAAAAGAGAATTGGCCGTCTCAGTCAAAAGCTGAGGAAGAAACAGGTGTCCATACCATGCTGACAGCTGATAGGGATATTATTCATAATCTCTTAGAAAAATATTCCTGCATACAAAAATTAAAAAGAGTTATATGCTACATAGTTCGATTTATAAATATAAAAACAAAGAAAATATCTTACCCGGGTTATTAATCGGTTAAGGAAATTAGATATGCAGAACAAATAATTATAAAAAAGGAGCAGGCATATCAATTTGGTTCAGAGCTAAACAGTTTAAATAATAATAAAGAATTCAAAATTTCTTCAACAATTTACATCCATTTATTGATCAGGATAAAATTATCAGACTAGGCGGTAGATTACAAAATTACAATGCTAGATTCGAAATAAAACATCCAATTATTCTCGACAAAGGACATATTTCTTTATTAATTATTGAGGTTGCTCATAACCAAACCTCACATGGTGGAATAAATTTGATGAGAACATACATTCAAAGAAAATATTGGATATTTGGGTTGAGAAATTCATTAAAGAAAAAATTAAATGAGTGTACGAAATGTGCAGGAAATCTACCCAAATATAGGGTAACAATGTCGTACCCATTCCTAAATACAGGTATTGATTACGCAGGACCCTTCTGACGCGTTTCTAGCTGCGCTCATAAGGTAGGCGCAACAAGAAAATTAGACGAAGAGTTAGCGAAAGCAATTAAAAAAAAATTCAGCGGTGGCAAATCAACTCGGAAAAGAAGGGATTGAGTGGCATTTTATCCCCCTGGCAGTACCTCACTTTAGAGGTATCTGGGAGGCCGGCGTAAAATCTATGAAATATCACCTAAAACGGGTGATTGATGACGGAAACTTGACATGCGAAGATGTCAACACTTTTATGCCAAATAGAAGGAGTGTAGAATCCACGACCCCTATACTTATCAGATAATGATATAGAGGAAAATGAAGTACTTACACCTGGACACTTTTTGATACGACGACCAACGTTAGATGTGATTGAGCCCATAAATGAAAAAAAAAAAAATAGGTAACTTGGATAGGTAGAAATTAATCCAAAAAATTAAAAATATTTTTGGATAAAATGGAAAGATGACTCTTGCATACCCTACAACAGAGGCATAAATGGAAAAGGAATAGCCCCAATATAGAAAAGGGACAGGTAGTTCTAATAAAGGATGAAAATTGTCATCCATTAAGATGGCCGTTAGGAAAAGTCCAAGAAGTGTATAAGGGTAAAGACGAGAAAGTTCGGGTAATAAAAGTCAAGATGCAGGACGCATGCATTTCCCGACCGATTACCAAGGCTTGCCCTCTTGTAGGAATCAAGGATCTCAACCCAAAAGGATAACTAGGGGTGAATCTAGGATATCCAAGCTGGGATTAATAATGAGTATGCTAATGTTAATGATGTTTTGTCAGCTGTCAAATGCATCACTCACCGTTGAAAATACGCCTAAGTATAAAATTGAAAAAATAAATAAAACGTCAGCCATATATTTGCATCCAATGGGCGAAGTAGAAATTGTCTCGTCCTCTTGGAATTTGGTTGCTTTCTAATTAATCTGCTTTCTACTAATTTAATTTGAAATGATTAGCAAAGGAAGCGTTCTAGTGAACAAGATGAGACGGGTGTGTGAAAAACTTCATAGTTTCGAAGATCAGTGTAAAACAACTAACTGAATTAGAAGAAAATAATAAATTATTCATGGCGCATAGTAAGCAAAGAACAAAGCGTGCTTCATTTGAGTTCATGGGGTCCTTATATCACATACTGTTTGGAATTATGGATGAGGATGATAGGGTAAAAATGGAGCAAAATATGAAAAACTTGTTAGATGTGTTGGTTAGCCTTAACGATCTAGGCAAAAAGCAATTGTCTATCGTGGATTCGACGGCTAAATATATAAAAATATAATACTAAAAAGACAAATGAGGAAGATAATAATAATTTTAAATGTATGAATGAGCGTATATAGAATATGACGGCTGTACTACAAGAAAGTTATTACGTTTATAAGGAGTCTATAAATTTCTTTATGGTTAAAAAGCAGTTGACTAGTTTAATTGAAGATTGTGAAAAGACACATGCAAGTATAATTAGTTTGTTAATTGATATAAATCATGGACTGCTGAACACGAATATACGAGATATCAAAAATGAAGGAAAGTCTATCTAGGCAAAAAGCAATTGTCTATCGTGGATTCGACGGCTAAATATATAAAAATATAATACTAAAAAGACAAATGAGGAAAATAATAATATTAAATGTATGAATGAGCGTATAAAGAATATGACGGCTGTACTACAAGAAAGTTATTACGTTTATAAGGAGTCTATAAATTTCTTTATGGTTAAAAAGCAGTTGACTAGTTTAATTGAAGATTGTGAAAAGACACATGCAAGTATAATTAGTTTGTTAATTGATATAAATCATGGACTGCTGAACACGAATATACGAGATATCAAAAATGAAGGAAAGTCTATCTGAGACACTAGTATTACCAGGTAAAAGAAGTGGAACAGAGTTAAAATAGGTATATACGCTTTTTACAGCTAGGGGCTTGTTTGTAGATAAAAAATTGATAATAAATGCTAAGATACTATTATACCAGTGCCAGTTTGGTCAGAGGAGAGTTTGCTGATAGCTAACTTAAATTCAGAGTATATAGTGTACAATTTTGAGGTTGATTCATACCATTTAATGACGGAAACCACTCTGAACAAGTGTCAAAAGTGGCAGGCTCGAAGAAGAGTTTGTGAAGGAAATTGGCCATGGAGTAATGGCAATGATTTGGCATGTGAATTGAGACAGCTAAAACCAGAAAAACCAGCTAATTGCGTATACAAGCGCATTTTAGATTCTAGTTCATATTGGGTTGAATTAGAGGCAAAAAGCACTTGGCATTTTAAGGTGCGCTTTAACGCCAAGGTAAGAATACAATGTCAAAATACATAGATGGATGTAGTTAATTTGCCAGAAGAAGGAATTTTATCACTAAGGTCGGATTCCACAGCTCGCACTGACGATAAAATATTAGTAGCGCAATATAATATAAAGTCCGAGAGACAAGAGACATTATCATCGGCTTATATAGGTGACATTATGGACGTTCCGAAAACGTTTGGAGTTCATTTGAAAATCACACTAGAAACCATAGTGCCGAAATTGATAGACTGACAAAGGAACTAGCACATTTGAAATTAATTAATATAGAATTAAAGGGGTTAAATGTACATCATATATCTGGCCATACCTCTTTGATTTTAAGTACCGTAATCATTATAATTATAATAATAGTTACCATACAACTGTAACTTAAGCAGGAAACTGCAAGCTATAACGTTTGGAGGCCGTTTGCAAGATGGTTTAAATATTGAACGTTAATACATAAAAAATATATAAAAATGTTAGCATATTATCAAATTGTATAGATTATAAGTCAAATTTAAAAACGTCACACCGAATATTGCTGGCCCTTAGCTACGTAAGAGTTGAATATTAATAAAGAAATCAGTTCGAAATAGTAACTCAACAAATGAAGACGTCCTCATTTCGGATCGCTCTATTCAATTATCTTTTTGGAATTTAAAATTGGCAAAAGAAGATTTGAAGGCTTTAATAAAGAGAATTGAGTTTCTGTAGGTCATTGAATAGGCATGAGCAAATTTAGACAATTTTTAAAAATCGGAGGACCATAACATACAGCTTTCAATGAAACGGTCAGACAAATAATGAAATAATCGAAGGCTAGCTGTCGGTCCTGTACCTGTATAAGATAAAATAAAGAGAAAGAAATGTTTTACAACACACTTGACTTAGTGCATGTATTTTTTATGTTATTTTTAAACCTGATAACATGAATCGAAATTGATTATCAGTAAAATAAATCTACTTATACCAATGTAATTAAAGGTCCTTTACACTGTTGAACAGCTACAGTTTTACAGAATAGAAGTAGAAAACTGGAAATAGAAAAACAGTTAACAACTTGAAACAGATAGTACCAGGCCCCAACACGTCTACCATAAGCTTGAATCAGTTATTAAATTTAAACACGTTCCTGTATAAGGCCTATGATGTTTTCGATGATGTTCTGGGATGGATCAAATCAATGTTTTAAAAATGAGACATATGAGAAATGTTTAATTGTAAGAACTATTTTACATGTTAGTGTGGGAATCGAGCTAAAATTTGCATGCAAAACGAGAGACCGGTATATTTCTTACAGACGGTGCAGTCAGAAAAAAAATAACAATCCTACAAAATATGTTTTATCAGTGTCTTGTGCCTTGGGTAGTGGCATGTGTCTTTTATAAGGGTCAGGTTATGATAGCAAGTCGATTTTTCGTAAGTGAGATTTAGGGATAGGTCTTGTCTGTGCCCCTATTGTTGGTGACATGTTTATGGATCGATTGTGGAAAAAGTGAATGATTCTGAAACGGGATGGTTAAGACATCTGAGGAACATAGTAACTTACCATAATCAAGTCTAAGCCATTAAGGTAAGAGATAAATACAACGTGTAACCAAGACTGAATAGATAGTTACCATTTAAAACCAAGTACCTTACAGTTAGTAACCACTAAAACCAAGTCTAAGCCATTAAGGTGACAGCTAAATACAACATGTACCATTTAAAACTAAGTATTTTAAGTTAAGTAACACCCAAAATCCAATTACTTTACAGTTAGCAAATATCAAAAACCAAGTCTAAACCATTAAGGTAACAACGGGTAACAACTGTACCAAGTCCAAAAAGCTCAATCACCTTTATGAATCAAAACAACCAGATGAACATTGTAATCAATATGTTAAAAAAATTTAAAAAAAAAAGTCGCTGATATCGAAGACAAGGATGCCTGAAAATGCAAGCTCCCAGTTCTCAAGCAAAGCGCAAGACAACGAAGGTTGGAGAACCTTTAAAATAAAAATCTATAAAATTCTGGATGGAGCATTGGAGTCGATTGCTGTTAGTAATTGCTGAAAATTATAAAAAAGTTTTATTTAATTGTGATCAAGAATTTTCGCGTAAGACTTCTAGATCTTTATTCATATTATTTTCACTATGTAGCCTAATCCTTTAATAAATTCTCTTTTGGTCATACTTTTTCTATTCTTGGGAAGAAGTTTTTGGTGTGGGGTAAGTTTTAAATCTTCAAAACCATGCTCGTTAGGAAGGTTTCCAATCACGTCATGTATTTTCGTTGCTAATGCCTCGTAGTTGCTCTGATAAATTACATGCATAAATATGGTAAAGGATTTAACACTCTTACTGCTCCCAAGTTTATTTTTTTAAGGGGTTGATCTTTACCCAAGATTTCACTAACAAGCCGTTGAGTTTCCAAGATCAATCTGTAAAATTACATTGTGAGTATGAATATCAAAGTCTCCAAACATTCTGTTTGTGTAGTTTTTACTTTTTTATAGCACTTAATGTTACCCCGCTGTCCAGTAAAACCTACCATCGCAAAGTGAAATTTAATTTCTTATATTATCCTGGCTGGGTTCTCGAAAATGAGAGCGCGGACACTAAAAAGCTCGAATGGAGTTAAATTTGTACTTCAGTAGGTCGCTCTATGGTTAATTTTAATTCCTTCCTCTTACTCAGAATAATTTTATAGATTTATGTTAGAGTGGAATAAAAACGTTCTACCATCAAGTTACTATTTGATTTTTGGAAGGAGTCACATGTAGTCCTATTTCGTATTGCGTCAAGACGTCTTTAAGAGCGGCTCCACAGAACTCCACCCCTGATCGAGTATTATCTCTTTGGTATTTTAAATTGGCAAAATAAGATTTTGAAGGCTTTAATATAACTTGGGTAGGCTTGAGCGAATTTAGACAATTTTTAAAAATCGGTGGACTCTTACATATAGCTGTCAAAGAAACGGTCAGACAAGTAATGGAATTATCGGAGGCTAGCTGTCGGTCCTGTACCTGTATAAGATAAAATAATGAGAAAGAAATGTTTGACAAAACAATTGACTTAGTGCATGCATTTTTTATGTTGTTTTTAAACCTGATAACATGAATCGAAATTGTTTATCAGTAGAATAAATCTACTTATACCAACTTCCTTACAGGTCCGTTACACTGTTTAACAGTTTTTAAACCACTTTGTTTGTTTGTGTATAAATGGAAAAGAAGTAAAAAAATTAAAATTATACAAATTTTAAGCCCCTAGAACCATATATTACCACGCTGCAACATCTCTACCATAGACTTAAGTCAGAAATTAAATTAAAAGACGTTCCTATATTAAGTCAATGTTGCCTTCGAAACTTGTTCGAATATTAATCTGGGATTAATCTTTTAAAAGTAATGCAAAATCTGAGAAATAATAAATATTCAGAATTAATTGACATCTATCTATGGAAATTAAGCGAAAATCTGCGCGTGGAGCGAAGGATAATAACCGGTAGAAAGAGTCAGAAAATTAACTACATAATTATATATTTATTTATCTATGAATATAATAAAATATGTTTACAATAATAAAAAAAATAATAATACAAGATCCCATAAAATACGTTTCTTTCTGTAATTAAGGTACAGGTAATAAAAAGGGATGGTCTTGAGATGTATAATTTTGTCAGTGGTCCTGTGCGTCGAGTCTTAAGTGTGTGACTTTTATGACGGTCAGGTTAATACGTCTGCATCTCTTTTATCAGTGTAATTTTAGTTGACATGCGGAAAGAAGTAAATCTTACTCATAATGTTTCTGGAATGGAATAGGTAAGACATCTGAGGAACATAGTAACCGCCCAAAACAACGTCTAGACCATCGAGCTAAATACAAAGTGCAACCAAGACTAAACAGATAGTTACCAAGTACGTTTCAGTTAGAAACCACCAAATCCATGTCTAAACCATCAAGGTTACCAATCCAAAAAGCTGAACCACTATCATGAATCAAAAAAGAGTTCAATAAATTTAATACAAGGTGAGTTCCAAAGTAAACAGGACTTTTTTAATCTAGCGCCCTCTAGTGGAGCCATCTATATGTCAACTGGTGCGTTAGAATCTGCTATCGTCTATCGACATCCAATAATTTAATTTAATTTAATTGAGATTATTGCGTTTTAAGTGTCAGTATGTTTTTGTCATCCGTGCGAAAATGAGCTTCGAACAAAGTGCCAACATTAAATGCGCCGTCTCATCGATCGACGCTATTTGACCAAAAATCACATTTTAACCATCAACCACTCCGCGTTTTTACCTGATATGGCACCGTGCGACTTCTACCTTTTGAAAAAATGCATTTGCCGATGAAAGGAAAGCGTTATGCAGACGTAGTGGCCATTCGAACGGCTTCCACCTGTTTACTTTGGAACTCACCTTGTAAAAAGACGCTGATATCGAAGACTAGGATGCCCCTGAATTTGTAAGATTCCTAATCCTCAGGCAGAGCGCAAACCAACAAAGGTCTTTAAAGTAAAAATCTATTAAACTCTGTATGGATCATTGGAGTCGATCTTTAAATTTTATGTACTATTTAACATTTGTTGAGAATGGCTGAGGCTTATATAAAAGTTGTATTAAACTGAAATCAAGAAAATGTGTTAATGCTTACTAAGACTTTCTCGGAGCAGTTTAATCGCTTGATGGACTTGACGATTTTAAATATCGATTCTGTCAAGCAGATTAAGCATTTTATTGATACCGCAATGAATCAATACACATTGTAAAGCTGAAGGCCAATCTGACCAACAAAGTTGATGTGTTATTTGCTCATATGGTGCTCAGGAAATTTAATACGCAGACTCTTCAATTATATGAAAGTTATGTTAAAAAAACCAAAGACATACAGAAACTATCTGATGTTATGGTTTTTTTGGAGCAGCGATTATGTGCGACTTGCTCTTTTCAGGAAGAAAAACCTATTAAAAAATATCAAATGTGGCAAATAGTTTCAATTTTAAACTATTTAGTTATTCGAATTGGGGAGAAAAATGTCCGATCTGAAAAATGATGGGGCATTTCGCGACTCAATGCCACAGATTTATAGGGATGAATCCCACAGAGTGAATGGAAATCGCTAGAGAAGTGCAATTATGCACAAGATGCCTAAAACATTCATCTAATCAAAACTACTCAAGCGAATACTTATGTTCCTTGTGCAATAAATTGCATCATACGATGTTTCATACAAAAATGGGAAAAGGTCAACACTTGTGTGACTGCCACTCAGGCATTACTTGCAACAGCAAGAACTCAAGCAGATTAAGCATTTTATTGATACAGCAATGAAGCAATACACATTGTAAAGCTGAAGGCCAATCTGACCAACAAAGTTGATGTGTTATTTGCTCATATGGTGCTCAGGAAATTTAATACGCAGACTTTTCAATTATATGAAAGTTATGTTAAAAAAACCAAAGACATACAGAAACTATCTGATGTTATGGATTTTTTGGAGCAGCGATTATGTGCGACTTGCTCTTTTCAGGAAGAAAAACCTATTAAAAAATATCAAATGTGGCAAATAGTTTCAATTTTAAACTATGTAGTTATTCGAATTGGGGAGAAAAATGTCCGATCTGAAAAATGATGGGGCATTTCGCGACTCAATCCCACAGAGTGAATGGAAATCGCTAGAAAAGTGCAATTATGCACAAGATGCCTAAAACATTCATCTAATCAAAACTACTCAAGCGAATACTTATGTTCCTTGTGCAATAAATTGCATCATACGATGTTTCATACAAAAATGGGAAAAAGTCAACACTTGTGTGACTGTCACTCAGGCATTACTTGCAACAGCAAGAACTCAAGTGAAATCTGCCAACGGCAATTTTAAAAATTTAAGAGCTCTCATTGATAGTGGATCGCAAAGCACTATCATATCAGAGGAGGCAGCACAAATACTAAAACTGCCAAAAATTAAATTAAATATGACGGAAATTAGTGGGATATCTTCTACGGATACTTGTGTATCCAAATATAAAATTAAAATAACAATAAAACCTCCTAACTCGAAGAAGTCGTTAGTGACTGAGGCAATAATATTGCCCAAATTAATGAAAGCTTTACCGATAACAGAAGTCAATATAGATAAGACTAAATTGCAAAGTTATTTATTAGCTGACCCGGACTTTAATAAGCCAAGCCAAGTTGATGTAATCATTGAAGCCGATCTATATACACAAATTTTAAAGAAAAGTATAGCAAAAATTAATGGTCTGTTAGGACAGAATCCAAATTTCGGTTGGATCATTTCTGGATGCACTAAGTCAAAGGGTACTCATTTGATAGTGGAAACTACTATCGAAGTGCAAGACTTAGAACGTTTTTGAGAACTAGAAAATGAAGATAAAAATGATGTAGAGACCGAAGTTTGTGAAAACAATTTTATGAAAACTACCTCTATTTGAAATGGTAGGTATATTGTTCGAATTCCATTTAAGGACGATACATCCTTAGGGGAATCAAAGCCGCAAGCAACGGCTCGATTGATAAACATGGAGAAGAAGTTTCCACGAAATGAAAAACTTCGAGATGCCCATAAATTGTTTATGAAAGAATATATTGATCTCGGACATATGACTGAGTCGAAGAGGGAAGGAAAATACTACATACCCCATCAAGCCGTACTTAGAGATTCCAGTCTAACTACAAAGTTAAGAGTAGTGTTTGATGCCTCGGCAAAAACGACTAACAACAAAAGCTTAAATGATATCATGTGGGTTGGGCCTAGAGTCGAAAAAGAAATCTTTGATATAATGTTGAATTGGCGTAAATGGGACTACGTCATATCAGCGGACATAGAAAAAATATACAGGCAAATATTCATTGATGAAAAAGATCAAGAATACCAATATATATTATGGAGAGACTCTTCTGAAGACAAAATAAAATCGTACAAATTAAAAACAGTAACCTATGGGACTGCCTCAGCTCCATATTTAGCTACTAGAGTTCTAGTAGATATAGCAGATAATTGTAATATAGATGAAATTGGAAGAATAATTGGAAATGACTTCTACATAGATGATCTCATGACAGGAGTTAATTCAGCGGAAAGTGCCATAAAAATTATAGAGAAAGTTTCTAGCGAATTTAAAAAAGTTAATATGAATTTACGGAAGTGGATTTCGAATAATAAAGAAATAATAAAAGTAGTAGAAGATACTAGCGACGACAAGGTAATAAGTATCAAAGAAAATGAGTTCGTGAAAACATTGGGGCTTCAATGGGAACCCCAAAAAGATGAATTTAAGTCCAACGTTAATTTAGGAAATGCTAAAAAAGAAAATAAACGAACAGTACTTTCCACCTTATCGAAAATTTATGATCCGTTAGGATGGTTAGCACCAGTAACCATCACAGGAAAGCTGTTTGTGCAGAAACTTTGGCTGGCTGAAAATAGTTGGGATCAGGAGTTATCAAAAGACAATGCCCAGGAACGGAATCAGAAGATAATCCAGCGGACGCAGCGACAAGGGGAATTTCGCCAAGTGAACTGATAAATTTTGATCTTTGTTGGAATGAGCCAAATTGGTTAAAAGAATTAAAAGAGAATTGGCCGTCTCAGTCAAAAGCTGAGGAAGAAACAGGTGTCCACACCATGCTGACAGCTGATAGGGATATTATTCATAATCTCTTAGAAAAATATTCCTGCATACAAAAATTAAAAAGAGTTATATGCTACATAGTTCGATTTATAAATATAAAAACAAAGAAAATATCTTACCCGGGTTATTAATCGGTTAAGGAAATTAGATATGCAGAACAAATAATTATAAAAAAGGAGCAGGCATATCAATTTGGTTCAGAGCTAAACAGTTTAAATAATAATAAATAATTCAAAATTTCTTCAAAAATTCTAAGTTTACATCCATTTATTGATCAGGATAAAATTATCAGACTAGGCGGAAGATTACAAAATTACAATGCTAGATTCGAAATAAAACATCCAATTATTCTCGACAAAGGGCATATTTCTTTATTAATTATTGAGGATGCTCATAACCAAACCTCACATGGTGGAATAAATTTGATGAGAACATACATTCAAAGAAAATATTGGATATTTGGGTTGAGAAATTCATTAAAGAAAAAATTAAATGAGTGTACGAAATGTGCAGGAAATCTACCCAAATAAATACAGGTATTGATTACGCAGGACCCTTCTGACGCGTTTCTAGCTGCGCTCATAAGGTTTATGCAAGAAGAGGGAAATTTTGTAGGCGCAGGAGGAAAGACAAAGAGTTAGCGAAAGCAATTAAAAAAATTCAGTGGTGGCAAATCAACTCGGAAAAGAAGGGATTGAGTGGCATTTTATCCCCCTGGCAGGACCTCACTTTGGAGGTATCTGGGAGGCCGGCGTAAAATCTATGAAATATCACCTAAAACGGGTGATTGGTGACGGAAACTTGACATGCGAAGAGGTCAACACTTTTATGCCAAATAGAAGGACCCCACGACCCCTATATTTACACATAATGATATAGAGGAAAATGAAGTACACTTTTTGATACGACGACCAACGTTAGATGTGATTGAGCCCATAAATGAAAAAGAAAAAATAGGTAACTTGGATAGGTAGAAATTAATCCAAAAAATTAAAAGTAATTTTTGGATAAAATGGAAAGATGACTCTTGCATACCCTACAACAAAGGCATAAATGAAAAAGGATAGCCCCAATATAGAAAAGGGACAGGTAGTTCTAATAAAGGATGAAAATTGTCATCCATTAAGATGGCCGTTAGGAAAAGTCCAAGAAGTGTATAAGAGTAAAGACGAGAAAGTTCGGGTAATAAAAGTCAAGATGCAGGACGCATGCATTTCCCGACCGATTACCAGGGCTTGCCCTCTTGTAGGAATCAAGGATCTCAACCCAAAAGGATAACTAGGGGTGAATCTAGGATATCCAAGCTGGGATTAATAATGAGTATGCTAATGTTAATGATGTTTTGTCAGCTGTCAAATGCATCACTCACCGTTGAAAATACGCCTAAGTATAAAATTGAAAAAATAAATAAAACGTCAGCCATATATTTGCATCCAATGGGCGAAGTAGAAATTGTCTCGTCCTCTTGGAATTTGGTTGCTTTCTAATTAATCTGCTTTCTACTAATTTAATTTGAAATGATTAGCAAAGGAAGCGTTCTAGTGAACAAGATGAGACGGGTGTGTGAAAAACTTCATAGTTTCGAAGATCAGTGTAAAACAACTAACTGAATTAGAAGAAAATAATAAATTATTCATGGCGCATAGTAAGCAAAGAACAAAGCGTGCTTCATTTGAGTTCATGGGGTCCTTATATCACATACTGTTTGGAATTATGGATGAGGATGATAGGGTAAAAATGGAGCAAAATATGAAAAACTTGTTAGATGTGTTGGTTAGCCTAAATGATCTAGGCAAAAAGCAATTGTCTATCGTGGATTCGACGGCTAAATATATAAAAATATAATACTAAAAAGACAAATGAGGAAGATAATAATAATTTTAAATGTATGAATGAGCGTATATAGAATATGACGGCTGTACTACAAGAAAGTTATTACGTTTATAAGGAGTCTATAAATTTCTTTATGGTTAAAAAGCAGTTGACTAGTTTAATTGAAGATTGTGAAAAGACACATGCAAGTATAATTAGTTTGTTAATTGATATAAATCATGGACTGCTGAACACGAATATACGAGATATCAAAAATGAAGGAAAGTCTATCTAGGCAAAAAGCAATTGTCTATCGTGGATTCGACGGCTAAATATATAAAAATATAATACTAAAAAGACAAATGAGGAAGATAATAATTTTAAATGTATGAATGAGCGTATAAAGAATATGACGGCTGTACTACAAGAAAGTTATTACGTTTATAAGGAGTCTATAAATTTCTTTATGGTTAAAAAGCAGTTGACTAGTTTAATTGAAGATTGTGAAAAGACACATGCAAGTATAATTAGTTTGTTAATTGATATAAATCATGGACTGCTGAACACGAATATACGAGATATCAAAAATGAAGGAAAGTCTATCTGAGACACTAGTATTACCAGGTAAAAGAAGTGGAACAGAGTTAAAATAGGTATATACGCTTTTTACAGCTAGGGGCTTGTTTGTAGATAAAAAATTGATAATAAATGCTAAGATACTATTATACCAGTGCCAGTTTGGTCAGAGGAGAGTTTGCTGATAGCCAACTTAAATTCAGAGTATTTAGTGTACAATTTTGAGGTTGATTCATACCATTTAATGACGGAAACCACTCTGAACAAGTGTCAAAAGTGGCAGGCTCAAAGAAGAGTTTGTGAAGGAAAGTGGCCATGGAGTAATGGCAATGATTTGGCATGTGAATTGAGACAGCTAAAACCAGATAAAATATTAGTAGCGCAATATAATATAAAGTCCGAGAGACAAGAGACATTATCATCGGCTTATATAGGTGACATTATGGACGTTCCGAAAACGTTTGGAGCTCATTTGAAAATCACACTAGAAACCATAGTGCCGAAATTGATAGACTGACAAAGGAACTAGCACATTTGAAAGGAATTAATATAAAATTAAAGGGGTTAAATGTACATCATATATCTGGCCATACCTCTTTGATTTTAAGTACCGTTATCATTATAATTATAATAATAGTTACCATACAACTGTAACTTAAGCAGGAAACTGCAAGCTATAACGTTTGGAGGCCGTTTGCAAGATGGTTAAAATATTAAACGTTAATACATAAAAAATATATAAAAAAATGTTAGCATATTATCAAATTGTATAGATTATAAGTCAAATTTAAAAACGTCACACCGAATCTTGCTGGCCCTTAGCTACGTAAGAGTTGAATATTAATAAAGAAATCAGTTTGAAATAGTAACTCAACAAATGAAGACGTCCTCGTTTCGGGTCGCTCTATTCAATTATCTTTTTGGAATTTAAAATTGGCAAAAGAAGATTTGAAGACTTTATTAAAGAGAATTGAGTTTCTGTAGGTCATTGAATAGGCATGAGCAAATTTAGACAATTTTTAAAAATCGGAGGACCATAAAATACAGCTTTCAAAGAAAAGGTCAGACAAATCATGAAATAATCGAAGGCTAGCTGTCGGTCCTGTACCTGTATAAGATAAAATAAAGAGAAAGAAATGTTTTACAACACACTTGACTTAGTGCATGTATTTTTTATGTTATTTTTAAACCTGATAACATGAATCGAAATTGATTATCAGTTAAATAAATCTACTTATACCAATGTAATTAAAGGTCCTTTACACTGTTGAACAGCTACAGTTTTACAGAATAGAAGTAGAAAACTGGAAATAGAAAAACAGTTAACAACTTGAAACAGATAGTACCAGGCCCCAACACATCTACCATAAGCTTGAATCAGATATTAAATTTAAATACGTTCCTGTATAAGGCCTATGATGTTTTCGATGATGTTCTGGGATGGATCAAATCAATGTTTTAAAAATGAAACATATGAGAAATGTTTAATTGTAAGAACTATTTTACATCTTAGTGTGGGAATCGAGCTAAAATTTGCATGCAAAACGAGAGACCGGTATATTTCTTACAGACGGTGCAGTCAGAAAAAAAATAACAATCCTACAAAATATGTTTTATCAGTGTCTTGTGCCTTGGGTAGTGGCATGTGTCTTTTATAAGGGTCAGGTTATGATAGCAAGTCGATTTTTCGTAAGTGAGATTTAGGGATAGGTCTTGTCTGTGCCCCTATTGTTGGTGACATGTTTATGGATCGATTGTGGAAAAAGTGAATGATTCTGGAACGGGATGGTTAAGATATCTGAGGAACATAGTAACTTACCATAATCAAGTCTAAGCCATTAAGGTAAGAGATAAATACAACGTGTAACCAAGACTGAATAGATAGTTACCATTTAAAACCAAGTACTTTACAGCTAGTAACCACTAAAACCAAGTCTAAGCCATTAGGGTGACAGCTAAATACAGCGTGTACCAATTAAAACTAAGTATTTTACGTTAAGTAACAACCAAAATCCAATTACTTTACAGTTAGCAAATATCAAAAACCAAGTCTAAACCATTAAGGTAACAACTGTACCCAGTCCAAAAAGCTCAATCACCTTTATGAATCAAAGCAGATAAGCATTGTAATCAATATGTTAAAAAAATTTTAAAAAAAGGCGCTGATATCGAAGACAAGGATGCCTGAAAATGCAAGCTCCCAGTTCTCAAGCAAAGCGCAAGACAACGAAGGTTGGAGAACCTTTAAAATAAAAATCTATAAAATTCTGGATGGAGCATTGGAGTCGATTGCTGTTAGTAATTGCTGAAAATTATAAAAAAGTTTTATTTAATTGTGATCAAGAACTACTATAATTGCTGACTAAGAATCTTAAAGATGTGTTCCAACCTAACTTCTACCTTTTGTTCTGCTGGTACATTTTTATTTTTTCCATCCGCACTGAATATAGTAAATAAAGAATTTTCGCGTAAGACTTCTAGATCTTTATTTATTTTTGCCTCGTCAAAAGCTTTCATATTATTTTCACTATGTAGCCTAATCCGTTAATAAGTTCTCTTTTGGTCATACTTTTTCTATTCTTGGGAAGAAGTTTTTGGTGTGGGGTAAGTTTTAAATCTTCAAAACCATGCTCGTTAGGAATGTTTCCAATCACGTCATGTATTTTCGTTGCTAATGCCTCGTAGTTGCTCTGATAAATTACATGCATAAATATGGTAAAGGATTTAACACTCTTACTGTTCCCAAGTTTATTTTTTTAAGGGGTTGATCTTTACCCAAGATTTCAGTAACAAGCCGTTGAGTTTCCAAGATCAATCTGTAAAATTACATTGTGAGTATGAATATCAAAGTCTCCAAATATTCTGTTTATGTCGTTTTTACTTTTTTATACATATAGCTGTCAAAGGTCAGACATGTAATGGAATAATCGAAGGCTAGCTGTCGGTCCTGTACCTGTATAAGATAAAATAATGAGTAAGAAATGTTTCACAAAACAATTGACTTAGTGCATGCATTTTTTATTTTATTTTTAAACCTGATAACATGAATCGAAATTGTTTATCAGTAGAATAAATCTACTTATACCAACTTCCTTACAGGTCCGTTACACTGTTTAACAGTTTTTAAACCACTTTGTTTGTTTGTGTATAAATGGAAAAGAAGTAAAAAAAATGAAATTATAAAAATTTTAAGACATATATTACCAGGCTGCAACATCTCTACCATAGACCTGAGTCAGAAATTAAATTAAAAGACGTTCCTATATTAAGTCAATGTTGCCTTCGAAACTTGTTCGAATATTAATCTGGGATTAATCTTTTAAAAGTAATGCAAAATCTGAGAAATTATAAATATTCAGAATTAATTGACATCTATCTATGGAAATTAAGCGAAAATCTGCGCGTGGAGCGAAGGATAATAACCGGTAGAAAGAGTCAGAAAATTAACTACATAATTATATATTTATTTATCTATGAATATAATAAAATATGTTTACAATAATAAAATAAATAAATGAATAATAATATAAGATCCCATAAAATACGTTTCTTTCTGTAATTAAGGTACAGGTAATAAAAAGGGATGGTCTTGAGATGTATAATTTTGTCAGTGGTCCTGTGCGTCGAGTCTTAAGTGTGTGACTTTTATGACGGTCAGGTTATTACGTCTGCATCTCTTTTATCAGTGTAATTTTAGTTGACATGCGGAAAGAGTAAATCTTTCTCATAATGTTTCTGGAATGGAATAGGTAAGACATCTGAGGAACATAGTAACCGCCCAAAACAACGTCTAGACCATCGAGCTAAATACAAAGTGCAACCAAGACTAAACAGATAGTTACCAAGTACGTTTCAGTTAGAAACCACCAAATCCATGTCTAAACCATCAAGGTTACCAATCCAAAAAGCTGAACCACTATCATGAATCAAAAAAGAGTTCAATAAATTTAATACAAGGTGAGTTCCAAAGTAAACAGGACTTTTTTAATCTAGCGCCCTCTAGTGGAGCCATCTATATGTCAACTGGTGCGTTAGAATCTGCTATCGTCTATCGACATCCAATAATTTAATTTAATTTAATTGAGGTTATTGCGTTTTAAGTGTCAGTATGTTTTTGTCATCCGTGCGAAAATGAGCTTCGAACAAAGTGCCAACATTAAATGCGCCGTCTCATCGATCGACGCTATTTGACCAAAAATCACATTTTAACCATCAACCACTCCGCGTTTTTACCTGATATGGCACCGTGCGACTTCTACCTTTTGAAAAAATGCATTTGCCGATGAAAGGAAAGCGTTATGCAGACGTAGTGGCCATTCGAACGGCTTCCACCTGTTTACTTTGGAACTCACCTTGTAAAAAGACGCTGATATCGAAGACTAGGATGCCCCTGAATTTGTAAGATTCCTAATCCTCAGGCCGAGCGCAAAACAACAAAGGTCTTTAAAGTAAAAATCTATTAAACTCTGTTGGATCATTGGAGTCGATCTTTAAATTTTATGTACTATTTAACATTTGTTGAGAATGGCTGAGGCTTATATAAAAGTTGTATTAAACTGTAATCAAGAAAATGTGTTAATGCTTACTAAGAATCTTGACGATATGTTTAGCCAATCCTGAATTAAACAAACTTTTAAATTTTTTACAAGAATACAACTGGAGTTGGTATTCATATGGTAACCCCAAATTGGAGCAATGAAGCCAATACACGTGGAATATAAAAAACTTGAAAGTTCACATGAATGTCGATTTTAGAAGCCCACCTATATGAAATGTGTAAAAGATTTCAATCTAATTACAATTATTTTTAACCCCTAATGAACTTCAATTGAAGGCCCCTGTCATTGTGGCCGTTTAAAGTTAACAAAATGTTTAAAGAAACAGTTTTGATTGATGTTCAAGATTTCTTTGATAATAATAAAAATAATTTTATTCCAAAGAAAATTGGAATTGTATTCGAAAAAGATCCAAGCTTGAATAATTGTTTTTAATAGAACCACCATATGATTTTATTTTGCTAAATATAAAATCTCGAAAAATTAAAATTTGGTTAGCCAATAAAAATCATAAAATTTTTTGGTACGATGGAGAAAATTGTATTTCACAGTTTTTCATTGTTTTCCTGGAAAGTTTTTTAGAAAAATTACAAACGGAAAACTGATTATTTGTAAGGGTGTTTAAAAGAAACGACTTCTAGAGAAGTTTTTTGAGAATCGTCAGCTCACCAATATCGTGGAAATGGTCTGTCCGTCAACAAACAGATTTAAAAGAAACCGGTTTCCATATTGTCAAACAAATCTTAAGGGTGGGGTTTGTGCTCTAACAATGCATACAATATTTTGACATTAAAAAAAAAGCACCAAAAGCAGAAAATAATAACAATAAACAAAGAAAGTTTTTATACATCATTTTAAAGTTGAGACTAGATTGTGAATTTGTCATATTGAGGATGAATAATGTAACAAATCATGTTTGCAATGCCAAAATATAGGAATAAATGTATTTTTATGCTACAAAACTTCTGATTTTTTGTTACGAGTTTAAATTACAGGTATAGTTGTGAGTTGTCGGGCGTCATCCCTTTCTGGAACATGAGGGAGGCCATTCGTGATAGGAAACAGCTAAAAAAGATGGATTGGAGTCATTTTAAGATGTTATTGTAGAAACAATGGATAGTTTGGAAATGCCGTTGTCAGAAATTGAAGTTGTCGAATTTCATAAATGTATTGCAGAAAATAAGGCATGAGATTTATAATCTATAGGTATGGAAATATTGCGAGAAATTTTTCGGACTTTTTGGAAGAGGTTCGGAAGACTCAAGACGCAGAATCCCGTCGGAGTCACCAATGTTTTTGCCCAACTGAAGTAGGCACTTTCAGTCACGCCGCGGGACAATGAGGTTATAGTGAGCGCCTTGTCGCTGGCACGGGGACTCTTTTATGACAGGACGATCGCGTCACGACGATGCACGAAGAGCCGATGCGGGCACTCCGCTGAGGCTTGAGCAACTGGAGGTTAGCTGCTATTTGAAGTAGATTTATTCTTAAGATTTATTCTTAAGTTGGTACTTGCTTATATACTAATTTGAACACTGAAGTTTACCGAATTGAGTTATATTCTAGAGTAGGCCATTGGTTTTCGATAATGGTAGCAGTTAGCGTAGTTGAGTCGGCTGAGCGCCTTGTACTGTTCCCATCTGGGCTACTGCTTGATTTTTTGGGTGTTGGACTTGTTGATAATTTTTGGGTACGAACAATTATTATTATTGTTGTTTTTTTTTTACTTATTAAAATAAAAAGCGGCTCCTCCGCCTATTTTTCGGCCGCCTTTTGTCTCAGCTCTCAGGTTTTAAGACTTTTCTCATGAAGAGATAATATTTCTAAAAATGTTTCTTCCCATCGATCTGGGCACTTGTGTTGAGGGATTTCAGCAATCCTTTACACCTCCAAGTGAAGTGAAAGTAAAATACATTTGGAACAAAGGAAACAGTTGTAATTTAGGTACACACATTTGGGTACGAACAATTATTATTATTGTTGTTGTTTTTTTTTACCTTAACAATTTGTCGGCAGCCTTTTGTCTCAGCTCTCAGGTCAAGGTTCTCTTTGCTCCCTCCACTCACACCAATTATATATTATTTTTTTTTTTATTTTAAGACTTTTCTCATGAAGAGATAATATTTCTAAAAATGTTTCTTTCCATCGATCTTGGCACTTGTGTCAAGGGACTTCAGCAATCCTTTACACCTCCACGTGAAGTGAAATTAAAATACATTTGGAACAAAGGAAACAGTTGTTGTTACACCAGAGCGATTTCAAATATACAGAGAGAATTATTTAAGTATATCGTTTTTGAATATAGAATATTAATTCTTAAAAAACTTGTAAGAACATTCTGATACATATGCTCTCAATATAGGAACGAAATGGTTCGAAAATTTAACTGAATTCTCTTTTGACAATTTTTTTGCAATTATATACTTATAACTGGACTAATAGTTTGGTTAATAAGAAAATCAATCTAATTACCGCCAGAGGAACGATCGGAAAACTGGTGGGAAAATAATACGAAAAAATTATATCTTTGGTGTTTTTAACATATAACCTTCTACGCTTGAAAATAAAATTTTTGAACAAATTTCTGAATTCCATTTTATCAAAATCAGGCGGCTGTATCATATAGCTGTCATAGGAACGATCAGAAAATTGGCATTGGCATATTGTCTTATAATATTGGGAACATAATTTTTTATATTTTTAAGAATTTCGATTTAAATTTAATAAAAATCGGACGACTCTAACATACAACTGTCAAAGAAATTGTCAGAGAAATAATGAAATATATATTTTTTAATATCACTAGCAATAATCCTTAAAAATTTAACATTGTGTAACTACCTTTGATAATTTCTTATAATTAATATGGTATATACTTCAGCTTTATTCACCTTTTGGTTCTTCTTGTCCAATGTAGGTAATAACTGGGGTTTTGGGTGAAAGGCTAGCTGTCGATTTTGTACCTGAATAGTATAAAAATAAGAAACTTTGTGAAGGAATTTTTCATGTTAATTTAAAACATGATAACATGAATAGAAATTGTTTATCAGTACAATAAATCTACTAATACCAACTTCCTTAAAGGTCCGTTACTCTGTTGAACAGCTACAGTTTTAAAGAATAGAAGTAGAAAACTGGAAATAGAAATCAGTAAGCAACTACAAACAAATAATACCACGCCCCAACACGTCTACCATAAGCTTGAATCAGATATTAAATTTAAACACGTTCCTGTATAAGGCCTATGATGTTTTCGATGATGTTCTGGGATGGATCAAATCAATGTTTTAAAAATGAGACATATGAGAAATGTTTAATTGTAAGAACTATTTTACATCTTAGTGTGGGAATCGAGCTTAAAATTGCGTGCAAAACGAGAGACCGGTATATTTCTTACAGACGTTGCAGTCAGAAAAAAACAAAATAATAATCCTACAAAATATGTTTTATCAGTCTCTTGTGCCTTGGGTAGTGGAATGTGTCTTTTATAAGGGTCAGGTTATGATAGCCAGTCGATTTTTCGTAAGTGAGATTTAGGGATAGGTCTTGTGTGTTTCCCTATTGTTGGTGACATGTTTATGGATCGATTGTGGAAAAAGTGAATGATTCTGGAACGGGATGGTTACGACATCTGCGGAACATAGTAACTTACCATAATCAAGTCTAAGCCATTAAGGTAAAAGATAAATAAATAGCAAATATCAAAAACCAAGTCTAAGCCATTAAGGTAACAACGCGTAACAACTGTACCAAGTCCAAAAAGCTCAATCACCTTTATGAATCAAAACAACCAGATGAACATTGTAATCAATATGTTAAAAAAATTAAAAAAAAAGACGCCGATATCGGAAATGCAAGCTCCCAGTTCTCAAGCAAAGCGCAAGACAACGAAGGTTGGAGAATCTTTAAAATAAAAATCTATAAAATTCTGGATGGAGCATTGGAGATGATTGCTGTTATTAATTGCTAAAAATTATAAAAAAGTTTTTTTTATTTAATTGTAATCAAGAACTACCATTCATACTAACTAAGAATCTTGGCGATGTGTTTGAACCAACGTGAAATGAACAAACTTTTGAATTGAAAATAAAAATATAACCTGGAAAATTCGTACCAATCGCATTTCGGAGTTTGGATTCATATGTTAGCCACAAATTGGGGCATGGCAGCCAATAAACGTGGAATGTAAAATCGTTGGCAAACCGCGAAAAATCACGATTCGTAATAATGGTGAAAATTCCATATTAGAAATAATAAGTATACCCACTTATATAAAGCGTATATAAGATTTCAACCTAGTTACTGTAATCGAGAATCACAACCATTTTTGAACCCAAATGTTATTGTGGTCGTTTAACGTTAAGAATATGTTGAAAGAAACAGTTTCGATTGATGTTCAAGGTTTCTTTGATAATGATTGAAATAATTTTATTCTAAAGAAATATATGTTTTTACTTTGCTAATTATAAAATCTCGAAAAAATTTGGTAAACCAATAAACATCACATTTTTGGAACGATGGAGAAAACAGTTCTCCACAAACTCGAAAATTTTTGAGGACAATTACAAACGGAAGAGTGATTTTTTGATTTACAAAAGTTTTTTGGGAATCGTCAGCTCATCAAATCAAGGAAAGAGGCTGTCCCTCAATCAAAGGCTTGAAGGAAACCGGTTTCCATATTGTCAAACATATCTTAAGGGTGTTTTTTGTGCTCTATACAATGCATACAATATTTGGAAATCTTTTCACTGTAACACCAAAACAAGAAAATAATTTTATATACATCATTTTAAAGTTGAGACTAGATGTATTAAGAGCTACAAGAAAACAAGATTGATAAAATGAAATTTAATGAGGAAATTGACAATTCATCGAAAAATTTAAAGGACAGATAATTGGTCAAAACATTTAATACCTTCTAAACACAAAAGCTATGTCCATGAATCAAGGTGGAATTGATCTGAAAACATTGAACTATGGTGTTCACCTTTACTTTACATTTTGTAATCCTGATGTAACATCAGAAACGAGCGGAGGCCTCTTCTATGCAAATCGCCAAAAATGAGCCGGAAACTTAATTTCAATATATAACAAATCATGTTTGCCATACCAAAATAATTAATTAAATATTTTGTTATGCCACAAAATAAACTTTTGACTTTTTAGTTCGAGTTTAAATTACAATTAAATACAAGTATACTTGTGGGTTGTTGCGTGCTGATTTCAACCCCTTAATGGGACGTGCCAGAGATAGACAGTCAGTAATCTTCTCAATGAGCGTGACCTTCAGAGTTGTGCGAGTCAGGTAATAGGTAAGGGACCATGTTAAGCTAGCTCTTACTTGAATGACATGTTAATAACCTTTTGTGGAAATGAAAGAATCTTTTACAATTTATAACGTTCTGGGGCGGAAACCAATTTATGGGTTTGAAAATATTTTCCACATCTGAGAATCATTAGCTTGTGAGATTTTGTTGGGGGTTTTTTGATTTCCAAAATAGTCTTGCGATCATAAAAAACATTATTTTCAAGCATGATCGGACATGTTTCTTTGAGATAACAAACTTTGGATACTTTGGGTGCGCGACCATTCTCAAGTCCATAGCAACCCCTGTGATAATGAGTCAAAAGGGTACGTGATAACAACATTTGGGACGGGAGCCATTAACATGCTAATTTTGCCAGAATCCGCATATGAGAATGAGAAGGGGAGGGGGGACGGCGGCCTTTAATTAGCATTAATATGCTAATTGTGCCAGAATCCGCGTTTTTATACTACTTATAATTGTATATTAGGCTGTTAAGGCTCATGTAGAACCAGATATCTTTAAATCCTTTATATATGGAAGTCTGCGAATATTTTCAGTAAGCTTGTATTACTTCAAACATTTCGTCGGCCGAGTGATCGGCCGAGTGATCGGCCAAGGAATGGTTCGGTGGTTAAATGGGTTTAAAAATATCCGTGAATCTTGAAACCAAGATGGTTCCGGTATTAGCGTACGTTTTTTATTTTAAAATAATACTCACTACAATCGAGGGGTCTGGCCGATTTCAAATATAAGTTGAATGTTTTGTGCGAATTCTTAGCCACTAGAATACAGGTTCAGAAGTGAGTTCGGTTCGATTCTACTCAAAGCATCTGCAATGACATTTCGCGACCTTTTTTTGTAGACAATGTCGTAGCCGTACTCGGAAAGGGTTAGTTTCCATCGAAGGAGTTCCGGGCTTTCGACCGTAAATTTTTGCAGCCATACTTAGTTCTATGTTTTTATGGAATTCCGGTTTTCTGCTTCAATGAAATGTTCTACTTGCGAAACAAATCGGTCTGTCGGACCCTGTGAGAGAATAGCTCCAATGGCGAAGTTACTTGCGTCTGTGGTAAGGGTGAATGGTTTTTGGAAGTTTGGGTATTGTGAAAGCGGGTTGTTCGCTAGACGGATTGGCAATTAATTCTGCATCTATAATGACGGATTTTCTAGTTTTAAGCTGTCGGGAAATAGGTTGTTTTATTCTCCCAAAATCTTTTATTAACTTCCTAAAATGTCCCAATAAAACTCAAAAGGATTTTATTTGTACAGCATTTTTGGTGAATGGACAATTTTACACTGTTGATACACAACACATTAATTACTCGTATAGTTTTTCGTTAGGCATCACCAGCTCGCTTCCAGGTTGCTAAGTGGTGATGCAATGGGGCGGTACAAATTGTAAGATTGTTAGGGCAGTACCGAACTTTTATGTTAAATTTGAGTGTTTTTTTGTTGACAGTAGTGGATTCTGATAAAAACACAGTATATAATTCATGTTCTACCTTAACATCTACCTTTTGTTCAGCTAGTAAAATTTCATTTTTTCATCTCGACTGAATTTAGTAAGTATTTTGGGACAATTTTTAATTTGTCAAAGTAAATCTATGCTGAAATTAAACATGTCTATACATAAAATAAGCTGTTTTTCATCCATTTTCTCATCAATTTTTTTAAAGATTTTATTTTGGTGGGAGTTTACGAAGTTGTCTATCAGCTCTTGTTCCTTGTTCGTGTAATTAGTTATTTCCCCAAATCTGTGTTTTATTTCGGAAAATAATGGTTATTACGGAATTTTCGTGTAAGACTTCTATATCTTTATTTATTTTTGGCTCGTCATAAGCGTCCATTTTTCCCGAAACTATTTTTACAATGTAGCCTAATCCGTTAATTTCCAAGCCTACATATTTAATTTTTGGGGAGCAAGGAATTTAGTCGTTGCTGATCAAGCTGAAGATATACATCGTGAGTATGAATATCAAAGACTCATAACTGTCTGTTTGTGTAGTTTTTACCTATTTATAGCACTAGCTATTAGTAAAATCTTGTGCTGACCAAAACAAAGTGTAATTTCATTTCTTTTATTTTCCTTGCGAAAAATAGAAGTACCAACCGGTAAATCAGGGGGGTCTGTCCTGTTTTCGCTTAGGCTATCTATTCGTCTTTCTATTGCATCATCCCTGTGTCTTTTTTTAATGTAGGGAAGAGTGCAGCCTAGAATTCATTTAACATAAGTAAATAATCGTATTTATTGTCGAATTTGACTATCTTCTCGCAAATGAGATTTCTGTTAGAGTGGAATATAAACGTTCTACCGTCGAGTTTCTACTTGATTGTTGGAAGGAAGTAACATCTAGTTATATAACGGCTCCAGAGAACTTGTCCCCTGATTAGGTATTATCTTTTTAGTACTTAAAATCAGCAAAAGAAGATTTTGAAGACTTTAATAATGAGGATAGATTTTCTGTTGAAGTCGATAATGGGAGGGACTCTATCGATATGTTAAGTCGATAGGGCGATATTTTCCGAAAGTGGATAAATCTGGTGGGCGGCCTGAGATTGCCTTAAATGGCACTTATGTGTCCAATGACACAATTTTGGGGGAGGCCAAGTACCATTGCGGGAAAGGAACGAAGATGGACAACAGATATTGGTATAGTCGAGAAACCAGGCCGATGCAGCTGAAAGTTCTAGGTTAAATTTTTGTGTTTTAAATTAAATAATCATCTATAGGGCAACCGGCGTCCCGACACAAAGGGTCCCGGGAGATTTACTTGGGAGTTCAACTACAAGAACGCCCTTCACCATCCACGCCGACGACATCAAACGTTTTCCGGGAGTCCGTTCCACCTCATCTTGGGATCTTCCAGTCGTCGCATCGCGGCGTTGAGCATTGTCGCAATTTTTTTTTTGGGCGCCGAATCTAGGACTGCTTTTTGCAACTCACCAAGTGCGCCAGTTATCCTCTTGAAGACCCTTATTGGCGCTGCCTCCGGAGAGAAGTCTTCAAGCCGGGATATGATCGCCCTCCAGGCCGGGACAGCAGTGGCTGAAATTTAAAACAATTAAATCACATGTACCTTGATTATATATATTGTACTTACTTCCCTGCATAATCGATTGCCTAGAATCAGAAAATTATAAAAAAGCAGCCAATAAACGTGGAATGTAAAATCGTCGGCTAACCGCGAAAAATCACGATTCGTAATAATGGTGAAAATTCCAAATTAGAAATAATGAGTATGCTCACCTATATAAAGCGTATATAAGATTTCAACCTAGTTACTGTAATCGAAAATCACAAGCATTTTTGAACCCAAATGTTATTGTGGTCGTTTAACGTTAAGAATATGTTGAAAGAAACAGAAAATTGGAGTTATATTCGAAAAAGATCCAAGCTTGAATAATAGTTTTCAATACCATTCCACCGTAACTCCATATGTTTTTACTTTGCTAATTATAAAATCTCGAAAACCAATAAACATAACATTTTTGGAACAATAGAGAAAACAGTTCTCCACAAACTCGAAAATTTTTGAGGACAATTACAAACGGAAGAGTGATTTTTTGATTTACAAAAGTTTTTTGTGAATCGTCAGCTCATCAAATCGAGGAAAGAGGCTGTCCCTCAATCAAAGGCTTGAAGGAAACCGGTTTTCATATTGTCAAACATATCCTAAGGGTGTTTTTTGTGCTCTATACAATGCATACAATATTTTGAAATCTTTTTACTGTAACACCAAAGCAAGAAAATAATTTTATAAACATCATTTTAAAGTTGAGACTAGATGTATTAAGAGCTACAAGAAAACAAGATTGATAAAATGAAATTTAATGAGGAAATTGACAATTCATCGAAAAATTTAAAGGACAGATAATTGGTCATAACATTTAATACCTTCTAAACACAAAAGCTATGTCCATGAATCAAGGTGGAATTGATCTGAAAACGTTGAACTATGGTGTTCATCTTTACTTTACATTTTGTAATCCTGATGTAACATCAGAAACGAGCGCAGGCCTCTTCTATGGAATTCGCCAAAAATGAGTCAGAAACTTAATTTCAATATATAACAATTCATGTTTGCCATACCAAAATAATTAATTAAATATTTTGTTATGCCACAAAAAAAACTTTTGACTTTTTAGTTCGAGTTTAAATTACAATTAAATACAAGTATACTTGTGGGTTGTTGCGTGCTGATTTCAACCCCTTAATGGGACGTGCCAGAGATAGACAGTCAGTAATCTTCTCAATGAGCGTGACCTTCAGAGTTGTGCTATTATAATAATAGGTAAAGCTAGCGCTTTCTTGAATGACGTGTTAATAACCTTTTGTGGAAATGAAAGAATCTTTTACAATTTATAACGTTCTGGGGCGGAAACCAATTTATGGGTTTGAAAATATTTTCCACATCTGAGAATCATTAGCTTGTGAGATTTGTTGGGGGTTTTTTTGATTTCCAAAATAATCTTGCGATCATAAAAACATTATTTTCAAGCATGATCGGACATGTTACTTTGAGATAACAAACTTTGGGTGCGCCACCATTCTCAAGTGCATAGCAACCCCTGTAATAATGAGTCAAAAGGGTACATGATAACAACATTTGGGACGGAGGCCATTAACATGCTAATTTTGCCAGAATCCGCATATGAGAATGAGAAGGAGAGGGGGGACGGCGGCCATTAATTAGCATTAATATGCTAATTGTGCCAGAATCTGCGTTTTTACACTACTTATAATTGTATATTAGGCTGTTAAGGCTCATGTAGAACCAGATATCTTTAAATCCTATATATATGGAAGTCTGCAAATATTTTCAGTAAGCTTGTATTACTTCAAACATTTCGTCGGCCGAGTGATCGGCCAAGGAATGGTTCGGTGGTTAAATGGGTTTAAAGATATCCGTGAATCTTGAAACCAAGATGGTTCCGGTATTAGCGTACGTTTTTTATTTTAAAATAGGATACTCACTACAATCGAGGGGTCTGAATGTTTTATGCGAATTCTTAGCCAATAGAATCCAGGTTCAGAAGTGAGTTCGGTTCGATTCTACTCAAAGCATCTGCAATGACATTTCGCGACCTTTTTTTGTAGACAATGTCGTAGGCGTACTCGGAAAGGGTTAGTTTCCATCGAAGGAGTTCCGGGCTTTCGACCGTAAAGTTTTGCAGCTATACTAAGTTCTATGTTTGTATGGAATTCCGGTTTTCTGCTTCAATGAAATGTTCTACTTGCGAAACAAATGGGTCTGTCGGACCCTGTGAGAGAATAGCTCCAATGGCGAAGTTACTTGCGTCTGTGGTAAGGGTGAATGGTTTTTGGAAGTTTGGGTATTGTGAAATCGGGTTGTTCGCTAGACGGATTGGTAATTAATTCCGATATTTTCCGAATGTGGATAAATCTGGTGGGCGTCCTGAGATTGCCTTAAATGGCACTTATGTGTCCAATGACACAATTTTGGGGGAGGCCAAGTACTATTGCGGGAAAGGAACGAAGATGGTCAACAGATATTGGTATAGTCGAGAAACCAGGCCGATGCAGCTGAAAGTTCTAGGTTAAATTTTTGTGTTTTAAATTAAATAATCATCTATAGGGCAACCGGCGTCCCGACACAAAGGGTCCCGGGAGATTTACTTGGGAGTTCAACTACAAGAACGCCCTTCAGCATCCACGCCGACGACATCAAACGTTTTCCGGTGAGTCCGTTCCACCTCATCTTGGGATCTCTCAGTCGTCGCATCGCGGCGTTGAAAATTGCCGCCATTTTTTTTTTTTGGGCGCCGAATCTAGGACTGCTTTTTGCAACTCACCAAGTGCGCCAGTTATCCTCTTGAAGACCCTTATTGGCGCTGCCTCCGGAGAGAAGTCTTCAAGCCGGGATATGATCGCCCTCCAGGCCGGGACAGCAGTGGCTGAAATTTAAAACAATTAAATCACATGTACCTTGATTATATATATTGTACTTACTTCCCTGTATAATCGATTGCCTAGAATCAGAAAATTATAAAAAGTTTTATTTAATTTTAATCAAGAACTACCATTTGCTTACTAAGAATCTTGGCGATGTGTTTGAACCAACTTGAAAAGAACAAACTTTTGAATTGAAAATAAAAATATAACCTGGAAAATTCGTACCAATCGCATTTCGGAGTTTGGATTCATATGTTAGCCACAAATTGGGGCATGGCAGCCAATAAACGTGCAATGTAAAATCGTCGGCTAACCGCGAAAAATCACGATTCGTAATAATGGTGAAAATTCAAAATTAGAAATAATGAGTATGCCCACCTATATAAAGCGTATATAAGATTTCAACCTAGTTACTGTAATCGAGAATCACAACCATTTTTGAACCCAAATGTTATTGTGGTCGTTTAACGTTAAGAATATGTTGAAAGAAACAGAAAATTGTAGTTATATTCGAAAAAGATCCAAGCTTGAATAATAGTTTTCAATACCATTCCACCGTAACTCCATATGTTTTTACTTTGCTAATTATAAAATCTCGAAAACCAATAAACATAACATTTTTGGAACAATAGAGAAAACAGTTCTCCACAAACTCGAAAATTTTTGAGGACAATTACAAACGGAAGAGTGATTTTTTGATTTACAAAAGTTTTTTGGGAATCGTTCATCAAATCGAGGAAAGAGGCTGTCCCTCAACCAAAGGCTTGAAGGAAACCGGTTTCCATATTGTCAAACATATCTTAAGGGTGTTTTTTGTGCTCTATACAATGCATACAATATTTGGAAATCTTTTTACTGTAACACCAAAACAAGAAAATAATTTTATAAACATCATTTTAAAGTTGAGACTAGATGTATTAAGAGCTACAAGAAAACAAGATTGATAAAATGAAATTTAATGAGGAAATTGACAATTCATAGAAAAATTTAAAGGACAGATAATTGGTCAAAACATTTAATACCTTCTAAACACAAAAGCTATGTCCATGAATCAAGGTGGAATTGATCTGAAAACGTTGAACTATGGTGTTCATCTTTACTTTACATTTTGTAATCCTGATGTAACATCAGAAACGAGCGCAGGCCTCTTCTATGGAATTCGCCAAAAATGAGTCAGAAACTTAATTTCAATATATAACAATTCATGTTTGCCATACCAAAATAATTAATTAAATATTTTGTTATGCCACAAAAAAAACTTTTGACTTTTTAGTTCGAGTTTAAATTACAATTAAATACAAGTATACTTGTGGGTTGTTGCGTGCTGATTTCAACCCCTTAATGGGACGTGCCAGAGATAGACAGTCAGTAATCTTCTCAATGAGCGTGACCTTCAGAGTTGTGCTATTATAATAATAGGTAAGGGACCATGTTAAGCTAGCGCTTTCTTGAATGACGTGTTAATAACCTTTTGTGGAAATGAAAGAATCTTTTACAATTTATAACGTTCTTGGGCGGAAACCAATTTATGGGTTTGAAAATATTTTCCACATCTGAGAATCATTAGCTTGTGAGATTTGTTGGGGGTTTTTTTGATTTCCAAAATAATCTTGCGATCATAAAAACATTATTTTCAAGCATGATCGGACATGTTACTTTGAGATAACAAACTTTGGGTGCGCCACCATTCTCAAGTGCATAGCAACCCCTGTAATAATGAGTCAAAAGGGTACACGATAACAACATTTGGGACGGAGGCCATTAACATGCTAATTTTGCCAGAATCCGCATATGAGAATGAGAAGGAGAGGGGGGACGGCGGCCATTAATTAGCATTAATATGCTAATTGTGCCAGAATCTGCGTTTTTACACTACTTATAATTGTATATTAGGCTGTTAAGGCTCATGTAGAACCAGATATCTTTAAATCCTATATATATGGAAGTCTGCAAATATTTTCAGTAAGCTTGTATTACTTCAAACATTTCGTCGGCCGAGTGATCGGCCAAGGAATGGTTCGGTGGTTAAATGGGTTTAAAGATATCCGTGAATCTTGAAACCAAGATGGTTCCGGTATTAGCGTACGTTTTTTATTTTAAAATAGGATACTCACTACAATCGAGGGGTCTGAATGTTTTATGCGAATTCTTAGCCAATAGAATCCAGGTTCAGAAGTGAGTTCGGTTCGATTCTACTCAAAGCATCTGCAATGACATTTCGCGACCTTTTTTTGTAGACAATGTCGTAGGCGTACTCGGAAAGGGTTAGTTTCCATCGAAGGAGTTCCGGGCTTTCGACCGTAAAGTTTTGCAGCTATACTAAGTTCTATGTTTGTATGGAATTCCGGTTTTCTGCTTCAATGAAATGTTCTACTTGCGAAACAAATGGGTCTGTCGGACCCTGTGAGAGAATAGCTCCAATGGCGAAGTTACTTGCGTCTGTGGTAAGGGTGAATGGTTTTTGGAAGTTTGGGTATTGTGAAATCGGGTTGTTCGCTAGACGGATTGGTAATTAATTCCGATATTTTCCGAATGTGGATAAATCTGGTGGGCGTCCTGAGATTGCCTTAAATGGCACTTATGTGTCCAATGACACAATTTTGGGGGAGGCCAAGTACTATTGCGGGAAAGGAACGAAGATGGTCAACAGATATTGGTATAGTCGAGAAACCAGGCCGATGCAGCTGAAAGTTCTAGGTTAAATTTTTGTGTTTTAAATTAAATAATCATCTATAGGGCAACCGGCGTCCCGACACAAAGGGTCCCGGGAGATTTACTTGGGAGTTCAACTACAAGAACGCCCTTCAGCATCCACGCCGACGACATCAAACGTTTTCCGGTGAGTCCGTTCCACCTCATCTTGGGATCTCTCAGTCGTCGCATCGCGGCGTTGAAAATTGCCGCAATTTTTTTTTTTTGGGCGCCGAATCTAGGACTGCTTTTTGCAACTCACCAAGTGCGCCAGTTATCCTCTTGAAGACCCTTATTGGCGCTGCCTCCGGCGAGAAGTCTTCAACCCGGGATATGATCGCCCTCCAGGCCGGGACAGCAGTGGCTGAAATTTAAAACAATTAAATCACATGTACCTTGATTATATATATTGTACTTACTTCCCAGTATAATCGATTGCCTAGAATCAGAAAATTATAAAAAGTTTTATTTAATTTTAATCAAGAACTACCATTTGCTTACTGAGAATCTTGGCGATGTGTTTGAACCAACTTGAAAAGAACAAACTTTTGAATTGAAAATAAAAATATAACCTGGAAAATTCGTACCAATCGCATTTCGGAGTTTGGATTCATATGTTAGCCACAAATTGGGGCATGGCAGCCAATAAACGTGCAATGTAAAATCGTCGGCTAACCGCGAAAAATCACGATTCGTAATAATGGTGAAAATTCAAAATTAGAAATAATGAGTATGCCCACCTATATAAAGCGTATATAAGATTTCAACCTAGTTACTGTAATCGAGAATCACAACCATTTTTGAACCCAAATGTTATTGTGGTCGTTTAACGTTAAGAATATGTTGAAAGAAACAGAAAATTGTAGTTATATTCGAAAAAGATCCAAGCTTGAATAATAGTTTTCAATACCATTCCACCGTAACTCCATATGTTTTTACTTTGCTAATTATAAAATCTCGAAAACCAATAAACATCACATTTTTGGAACAATAGAGAAAACAGTTCTCCACAAACTCGAAAATTTTTGAGGACAATTACAAACGGAAGAGTGATTTTTTGATTTACAAAAGTTTTTTGGGAATCGTTCATCAAATCGAGGAAAGAGGCTGTCCCTCAACCAAAGGCTTGAAGGAAACCGGTTTCCATATTGTCAAACATATCTTAAGGGTGTTTTTTGTGCTCTATACAATGCATACAATATTTGGAAATCTTTTTACTGTAACACCAAAACAAGAAAATAATTTTATAAACATCATTTTAAAGTTGAGACTAGATGTATTAAGAGCCAAAAGAAAACAAGATTGATAAAATGAAATTTAATGAGGAAATTGACAATTCATAGAAAAATTTAAAGGACAGATAATTGGTCAAAACATTTAATACCTTCTAAACACAAAAGCTATGTCCATGAATCAAGGTGGAATTGATCTGAAAACGTTGAACTATGGTGTTCACCTTTACTTTACATTTTGTAATCCTGATGTAACATCAGAAACGAGCGCAGGCCTCTTCTATGCAAATCGACAAAAATGAGCCAGAAACTTAATTTCAATATATAACAATTCATGTTTGCCATACCAAAATAATTAATTAAATATTTTGTTATGCCCCAAAATAAACTTTTGACTTTTTAGTTCGAGTTTAAATTACAATTAAATACAAGTATACTTGTGGGTTGTTGCGTGCTGATTTCAACCCCTTAATGGGACGTGCCAGAGATAGACAGTCAGTAATCTTCTCAATGAGCGTGACCTTCAGAGTTGTGCGAGTCAGGTAATAGGTAAGGGACCATGTTAAGCTAGCTCTTACTTGAATGACATGTTAATAACCTTTTGTGGAAATGAAAGAATCTTTTACAATTTATAACGTTCTGGGGCGGAAATCAATTGATGGGTTTGAAAATATTTTCCACATCTGAGAATCATTAGCTTGTGAGATTTGTTGGGGGTTTTTTGATTTCCAAAATAGTCTTGCGATAAAACATAAAAAACATTATTTTCAAGCATGATCGGACATGTTTCTTTGAGATAACAAACTTTGGATACTTTGGGTGCGCGACCATTCTCAAGTGCATAGCAACCCCTGTGATAATGAGTCAAGAGGGTACGTGATAACAACATTTGGGACGGAAGCCATTAACATGCTAATTTTGCCAGAATCCGCATATGAGAATGAGAAGGGGAGGCGGGACGGCGGCCATTAATTAGCATTAATATGCTGATTGTGCCAGAATCCGCGTTTTTATACTACTTATAATTGTATATTAGGCTGTTAAGGCTCATGTAGAACCAGATATCTTTAAATCCTATATATATGGAAGTCTGCGAATATTTTCAGTAAGCTTGTATTACTTCAAACATTTCGTCGGCCGAGTGATCGGCCGAGTGATCGGCCAAGGAATGGTTCGGTGGTTAAATGGGTTTAAAAATATCCGTGAATCTTGAAACCAAGATGGTTCCGGTATTAGCGTACGTTTTTTATTTTAAAATAATACTCACTACAATCGAGGGGTCTGGCCGATTTCAAATATAAGTTGAATGTTTTGTGCGAATTCTTAGCCACTAGAATACAGGTTCAGAAGTGAGTTCGGTTCGATTCTACTCAAAGCATCTGCAATGACATTTCGCGACCTTTTTTTGTAGACAATGTCGTAGCCGTACTCGGAAAGGGTTAGTTTCCATCGAAGGAGTTCCGGGCTTTCGACCGTAAAGTTTTGCAGCCATACTTAGTTCTATGTTTTTATGGAATTCCGGTTTTCTGCTTCAATGAAATGTTCTACTTACGAAACAAATCGGTCTGTCGGACCCTGTGAGAGAATAGCTCCAATGGCGAAGTTACTTGCGTCTGTGGTAAGGGTGAATGGTTTTTGGAAGTTTGGGTATTGTGAAATCGGGTTGTTCGCTAGACGGATTGGTAATTAATTCTGCATCTATAAGGACGGATTTTCTAGTTTTAAGCTGTCGGGAAATGGTTGTTTTATTCTCCCAAAATCTTTTATTAACTTCCTAAAATGTCCCAATAAAACTCAAAAGGATTTTATTGGTTTAGCATTTTTGGTGAATGGACAATTTTACACTGTTGATACACAACACATTAATTACTCGTATAGTTTTTCGTTAGGCATCACCAGCTCGCTTCCAGGTTGCTAAGTGGTGATGCTATGGGGCGGTACAAATTGTTAGGGCAGGACCGGAACTTTTATGTTAAATTTGAGTGTTTTTTTTTTTGACAGTAGTGGATTCTGATAAAAACACATTATATAATTCATGTTCTACCTTAACATCTACCTTTTGTTCAGCTAGTAAAATTTTAATTTTTTTCATCTCGACTGAATTTAGTAAGTATTTTGGGACAATTTTTAATTTGTCAAAGTAAATCTATGCTGAAATTAAACATGTCTATATATAAAATAAGCTTTTTTTCATCCATTTCCTCATCAATTTTTTTAAAGATTTTATTTTGGTGGGAGTTTACAAAGTTGTCTATCAGCTCTTGTGCCTTGTTCGTGTAATTAGTTGTTTCCCCAAATCTGTGTTTTATTTCGGAAAATAATGGTTATTACGGAATTTTCGTGTAAGACTTCTATATCTTTATTTATTTTTGCCTCGTCATAAGCGTCTATTTTTCCCGAAACTATTTTTACAATGTAGCCTAATCCGTTAATTTCCAAGCCCACATATTTAATTTTTGGGGAGCAAGGAATTTAGTCGTTGCTGATCAAGCTGAAGATATACATCGTGAGTATGAATATCAAAGACTCATAACTGTCTGTTTGTGTAGTTTTTACCTATTTATAGCACTAGCTATTAGTAAAATCTTGTGCTGACCAAAACAAAGTGTAATTTCATTTCTTTTATTTTCCTTGCGAAAAATAGAAGTACCAACCGGTAAATCAGGGGGGTCTGTCCTGTTTTCGCTTAGGCTATCTATTCGTCTTTCTATTGCATCATCCCTGTGTCTTTTTTTAATGTAGGGAAGAGTGCAGCCTAGAATTCATTTAACATAAGTAAATAATCGTATTTATTGTCGAATTTGACTATCTTCTCGCAAATGAGATTTCTGTTAGAGTGGAATATAAACGTTCTACCGTCGAGTTTCTACTTGATTGTTGGAAGGAAGTAACATCTAGTTATATAACGGCTCCAGAGAACTTGTCCCCTGATTAGGTATTATCTTTTTAGTACTTAAAATCAGCAAAAGAAGATTTTGAAGACTTTAATAATGAGGATAGATTTTCTGTTGAAGTCGATAATGGGAGGGACTCTATCGATATGTTAAGTCGATAGGGCGATATTTTCCGAAAGTGGATAAATCTGGTGGGCGGCCTGAGATTGCCTTAAATGGCACTTATGTGTCCAATGACACAATTTTGGGGGAGGCCAAGTACCATTGCGGGAAAGGAACGAAGATGGACAACAGATATTGGTATAGTCGAGAAACCAGGCCGATGCAGCTGAAAGTTCTAGGTTAAATTTTTGTGTTTTAAATTAAATAATCATCTATAGGGCAACCGGCGTCCCGACACAAAGGGTCCCGGGAGATTTACTTGGGAGTTCAACTACAAGAACGCCCTTCACCATCCACGCCGACAACATCGTTTTCCGGTGAGTCCGTTCCACCTCATCTTGGGATCTCCCAGTCGTCGCATCGCGGCGTTGAGCATTGCCGCAATTTTTTTTTTTGGCGCCGAATCTAGGACTGCATTTTGCAACTCACCAAGTGCGCCAGTTAGCCTTTTCAAGACCCTTATTGGCGCTGCCTCCGGCGAGAAGTCTTCAAGCCGGGATATGATCGCCCTCCAGGCCGGGACAGCAGTGGCTGAAATTTAAAACAATTAAATCACATGTACCTTGATTATATATATTGTACTTACTTCCCTGCATAATCGATTGCCTAGAATCAGAAAATTATAAAAAAGCAGCCAATAAACGTGGAATGTAAAATCGTCGGCTAACCGCGAAAAATCACGATTCGTAATAATGGTGAAAATTCCAAATTAGAAATAATGAGTATGCTCACCTATATAAAGCGTATATAAGATTTCAACCTAGTTACTGTAATCGAAAATCACAAGCATTTTTGAACCCAAATGTTATTGTGGTCGTTTAACGTTAAGAATATGTTGAAAGAAACAGAAAATTGGAGTTATATTCGAAAAAGATCCAAGCTTGAATAATAGTTTTCAATACCATTCCACCGTAACTCCATATGTTTTTACTTTGCTAATTATAAAATCTCGAAAACCAATAAACATAACATTTTTGGAACAATAGAGAAAACAGTTCTCCACAAACTCGAAAATTTTTGAGGACAATTACAAACGGAAGAGTGATTTTTTGATTTACAAAAGTTTTTTGTGAATCGTCAGCTCATCAAATCGAGGAAAGAGGCTGTCCCTCAATCAAAGGCTTGAAGGAAACCGGTTTTCATATTGTCAAACATATCCTAAGGGTGTTTTTTGTGCTCTATACAATGCATACAATATTTTGAAATCTTTTTACTGTAACACCAAAGCAAGAAAATAATTTTATAAACATCATTTTAAAGTTGAGACTAGATGTATTAAGAGCTACAAGAAAACAAGATTGATAAAATGAAATTTAATGAGGAAATTGACAATTCATCGAAAAATTTAAAGGACAGATAATTGGTCATAACATTTAATACCTTCTAAACACAAAAGCTATGTCCATGAATCAAGGTGGAATTGATCTGAAAACGTTGAACTATGGTGTTCATCTTTACTTTACATTTTGTAATCCTGATGTAACATCAGAAACGAGCGCAGGCCTCTTCTATGGAATTCGCCAAAAATGAGTCAGAAACTTAATTTCAATATATAACAATTCATGTTTGCCATACCAAAATAATTAATTAAATATTTTGTTATGCCACAAAAAAAACTTTTGACTTTTTAGTTCGAGTTTAAATTACAATTAAATACAAGTATACTTGTGGGTTGTTGCGTGCTGATTTCAACCCCTTAATGGGACGTGCCAGAGATAGACAGTCAGTAATCTTCTCAATGAGCGTGACCTTCAGAGTTGTGCTATTATAATAATAGGTAAAGCTAGCGCTTTCTTGAATGACGTGTTAATAACCTTTTGTGGAAATGAAAGAATCTTTTACAATTTATAACGTTCTGGGGCGGAAACCAATTTATGGGTTTGAAAATATTTTCCACATCTGAGAATCATTAGCTTGTGAGATTTGTTGGGGGTTTTTTTGATTTCCAAAATAATCTTGCGATCATAAAAACATTATTTTCAAGCATGATCGGACATGTTACTTTGAGATAACAAACTTTGGGTGCGCCACCATTCTCAAGTGCATAGCAACCCCTGTAATAATGAGTCAAAAGGGTACACGATAACAACATTTGGGACGGAGGCCATTAACATGCTAATTTTGCCAGAATCCGCATATGAGAATGAGAAGGAGAGGGGGGACGGCGGCCATTAATTAGCATTAATATGCTAATTGTGCCAGAATCTGCGTTTTTACACTACTTATAATTGTATATTAGGCTGTTAAGGCTCATGTAGAACCAGATATCTTTAAATCCTATATATATGGAAGTCTGCAAATATTTTCAGTAAGCTTGTATTACTTCAAACATTTCGTCGGCCGAGTGATCGGCCAAGGAATGGTTCGGTGGTTAAATGGGTTTAAAGATATCCGTGAATCTTGAAACCAAGATGGTTCCGGTATTAGCGTACGTTTTTTATTTTAAAATAGGATACTCACTACAATCGAGGGGTCTGAATGTTTTATGCGAATTCTTAGCCAATAGAATCCAGGTTCAGAAGTGAGTTCGGTTCGATTCTACTCAAAGCATCTGCAATGACATTTCGCGACCTTTTTTTGTAGACAATGTCGTAGGCGTACTCGGAAAGGGTTAGTTTCCATCGAAGGAGTTCCGGGCTTTCGACCGTAAAGTTTTGCAGCTATACTAAGTTCTATGTTTGTATGGAATTTCGGTTTTCTGCTTCAATGAAATGTTCTACTTGCGAAACAAATGGGTCTGTCGGACCCTGTGAGAGAATAGCTCCAATGGCGAAGTTACTTGCGTCTGTGGTAAGGGTGAATGGTTTTTGGAAGTTTGGGTATTGTGAAATCGGGTTGTTCGCTAGACGGATTGGTAATTAATTCCGATATTTTCCGAATGTGGATAAATCTGGTGGGCGTCCTGAGATTGCCTTAAATGGCACTTATGTGTCCAATGACACAATTTTGGGGGAGGCCAAGTACTATTGCGGGAAAGGAACGAAGATGGTCAACAGATATTGGTATAGTCGAGAAACCAGGCCGATGCAGCTGAAAGTTCTAGGTTAAATTTTTGTGTTTTAAATTAAATAATCATCTATAGGGCAACCGGCGTCCCGACACAAAGGGTCCCGGGAGATTTACTTGGGAGTTCAACTACAAGAACGCCCTTCAGCATCCACGCCGACGACATCAAACGTTTTCCGGTGAGTCCGTTCCACCTCATCTTGGGATCTCTCAGTCGTCGCATCGCGGCGTTGAAAATTGCCGCAATTTTTTTTTTTTGGGCGCCGAATCTAGGACTGCTTTTTGCAACTCACCAAGTGCGCCAGTTATCCTCTTGAAGACCCTTATTGGCGCTGCCTCCGGCGAGAAGTCTTCAACCCGGGATATGATCGCCCTCCAGGCCGGGACAGCAGTGGCTGAAATTTAAAACAATTAAATCACATGTACCTTGATTATATATATTGTACTTACTTCCCTGTATAATCGATTGCCTAGAATCAGAAAGGTCGCGAGTTAAATGGTATAGTTTACAGTGTAGTTACGTACCATTTGGCCTATCCATTCTTTTCCCCGGGAGCTCCCCAGGATTACACGCCTTGCGTGTAGAGGGTAACTTTCCGCGGTGTGTGAAGCCTTTTCCTAGCAAAAAATCCTCTGCTTTGACCGCCTTAATATTAAAGACGGTGGTCAAGTTTTTGGTCTTGAAGGCTGTGGTAGGATAGATCGGTTTAGAGGAACATAAATATAAATTATTTTATCTGCCATATTTATTAAATATTTGTAAAACCCACAATGTGTGAGTAAGTTGACCCAGTGGGGGGATGAAACCGCCGTAGTCGCGGGGAGGGGCTCCATCCGAGCGAGCATTGGTGGTGCCCGGCAGCATCTTAAGGATACTCATGGTATTAGTGAGGAGGTTTCACAATCCCGGATTACCTGGGAAATTAGATATTTTAGTTGGGGTACGTAACATTTCCTTTCTAGATGCTGCGCTATGATTATTGTAATGGTGGTGGGATCTTATTAGGCTATTAATTTGTTGGAGTCGGAAGGTTCGTGTAGAATGATGAGACATTTGTAAAACTTATTTAGATGGAAGTCACATTTTTGTAATTTGTTTCCTGACGTCACAGGTAAAATGTATTCACTAAACGAATGGTACATTAAAGTATGTTGCGAAGAATGTCTTATTAAATATTTAAAAATATTTATACTTGTTGCCATACGATATGCACGAAAATACTTAATCGCTGACATTTCTTTGCCTATAGTCGAATACCGGGTTTCTGCTTTATTCAATCAAACAACAAGACCTTTTAACGAGGTAAGGTGATCGCGCCCCATCGACTTACACAAGTTCTGATTTCGACTTTTGTGATGAATAATGGTTTTGTTTTAGACTAAATAAATACACTTTAAAAAATGTTCGTAAATATATTACAGGTAGTATACGTAATGCCGGAACGAGCCGGATCGGACCACTATACGTATAGCTTACATGAGATTAATCAAAAAACTATTTACAAAATATTATTATATTTATATTTTTTAAATAATAACATCTACTCTTGGTAATATATTTCTTTTATTATTTCAGAACGTAAAATAAAAATTGTAAAAAAACAGAAAAGGGAAAATATTTCGTTTTTTTTTATAAATTTCCTATAATAACCCAATCAATATAATAAGGTATTAATTGTTTAGTATTTTTGGAGAATGGACAATTTTACACTGCTGCTATTTTGTCGGGTTTTTTTACATTGCCATTGGTGGTTTAGACTTTGGAATTTGTTTGATGTAATCTTTGAGGTACAGAGCTTGTGCATTAAGCTTACGTGCTTTTAATGGGAGCCAGAGAATATAATGATGCCATCAAGATAGACCAAGCAGATCTCTCCTACTAGTTCTCCTAGTACATAGTCCATTACACTTAGGAACGTAATTGGTGCTTTTTTTTTTAGCCCGAACGGCATTCTCGTGAACTCGTAGTGTCTGACTGTACTCAAAAAGATGTTTTGGCAATGACTCTGGGTCCATCTGGATTTTGTGGAACCCGCTGGCTAAATCAGGGGTGGAAAAACATTTTGCCCTCCTAATGCTGTCGAGAATGTCTGTAGTATTGGGGTTTGGGTATTTGTCCATGACGGTTTTGTCATTTAGTTTCCTGAAATATATTACCAATCTCCATTTCCTATGGTCGGGTTAATTTGATTTTTTAGGGACTACCCAAAAAGGGGTGTCCCAGGGAAAATGGCTCTTTCGTATTAAATTCTGGTCGAGCATTTTAGATATTTGCTTCATTTTTATTTATATAGGGTTATCTGTACTTTTTACGTGAATTGCGGTATTGTCGGTAGTCGGGGTGGGATGTTTGACCGCGTTGGAGAATGTGAAAAGAGTCGAGCCACCGTAAAATAGGTCCTAAACTTTTTTTTTACATATTTGAACACCTGTGTTCTTTGTCATTTAAGTGGTCCGTAGCGATGTGTTCGATAAAATTTCCTGTGATCTGTTAATGACTTATTTGATCGTAACATTCTTTGTTATATGGCTTCACGTTCAGTGGCTTGTCGAAACACAAGATCTGCCCATTCTCAGAAATGTTAGTTATTTACTGGAAGCTATGTCCGTCTGCGGCATCGTGAAGTCCACCGTAAACGAAACGATTGCTTAAAAAGAAAATCACTTTCTCAAAGGTTAACTGGTAGTTTTGCAATAGATTTACTTTGGGGCTGGATAAAGAGTTCGCCGATTCCGCTATTAACTTCTGTTATAATATTAATTGACGTGAATGAGGTTTCGAGTTTAAGTTCTTAAATATTTATTTTACACTTTTCGCACTGTCAAGAAATCCAGTCCAAGGAGTCCATCAAAGTATTGGTGGAAAAGTAACAACTGAATTTCGCAATGTTCTTTAAATTCCATATCCTAATTTTTTTTTGGTGCCTTGTGGAGTTAGGTTTGTATCCACGAAAGAATAAGTAGAACTGGATTCGACAAGGAATTTTAGTGGTTTCGGAGAATTAGATAAAGTGTTAACTATGTAGGGAAGAGACAGACCATGCGTTTTCTTTTTTTATGTAACCGGCTTCTTGTCGAAAATATGAGATGTAATTAATGTTGTTAGAATTGGAAGCAGAACTTTGTGAAGTGCTGCTAAGGTTTTGATCAGTGTTATTCCCCCCGCTTTGTTGTCAGTACTCTGTCTGTTGCTATTGAAACGACTATTGTTTTAATTCGAGCCTTGACGGAATGGATTACTCTACTCGTAAGCCGTCCCGATCGTTGTCGGATTTCGTGCTAGGATGGGATTTTTGAGTCGGTCCTGTTTCACAATCAAGAAGGTAAATTCCATCGTTAAAGGCTATTTTTGATGTTGCACCTTCTCCTACTTATATTAAAACAATAGTTCACTACGCAGGTATTTAGGGTGGTGGTAGTTGATGTGTTTAGGATGGTGCTATTTCCTATATAGTTAACGGCACTATTAAGGGGCTAGTGGTCCTAAAACCTTGCCATGCGTTACCCGAATCCATGGTCCTGACACCCATTCTGGTTCTAGTTTTCCCTACTATTGTTTTTTTGGCATTAGGTGAAAAGAAATACGTATTTGCGCAATTCAGAATTACTAAATATACACTAATTTTTGAGTTTATATGCGGGTAAAAATATATATATATATATTTTTCTTAGTGTATAGGGAATATATGTGGCTTAGTAATAGCTACTAGGGTATTTTGTTCCTATGTTGTTGGTTCGTTTGTTGTGGGAATAATGAGTGTTAAGTCTTTTGTATGCTTCTCTTGAAAACTGTAATTCGATTTTAATTTTAAATTGTTATTCAAATGGCAACAATCTTTTGAATTTGCGTTATGCGGAAGCTTAAAAAAAATTTAATGTGTACATCCACAATTAATGTGAATCAGAGATTAATGATTACAATTGAGATGCATGCAAGATAAAATTATAAGTGCACGAAATATAATACACATTTGTAGCGTATGAATTGTTTGAAACATTGTAATTTTATATACTCTTAATAATACGGGATGCATTTTGTGACGATCAGCAAATTATCGTCACAATTAATATTAATTTTTTCGGGTTTTGTTGGTACATAACACATTACTTATAGTTTTTTCGTAGGCATCACTAGCTCGCTAACTAAGATCGTTTTTGTTTTAATTATTTTATTAAATTTTTTATTATCCACTTTTCTTCTGACGACACACAAAAATATTAGCTCTTTTCCATTTTTCTTTTCTGGTTGCCCTTTTGGCTTACCCAAATTATTAGTTAGTTGTTACTCTGACTTGGTTCCGGGAGTTGTAAGGTAAATGGTCCGGGTGTGGCTGTCTTGAGGTTTTTAATTTAGCTCTAAAACTAACTTTTTTATAAATTATGGGTACATATAAGACCTAGCTAAAGAATGGTATACATATGCTGTGTTTGCAAAATACCCTTGGTTAGCATTTTCGGCCAGATGCCTGTGGGCCAGTTGTTTACACGGTTCGACATCCAGAGTTCGCTATGATGGCGTTTCGATGTCCGGGTTGAAAGGCATCGCAGGTAGTGGGACGTCGCACGGGGAGGTTTGGGTGGCGGTGATGTCATTTGCAAGACATTAGCGGGAATGCGAAAATAATAGGAAAAATAATTATCTACTTCCTGTTGCAGGTTCAGGTAACAGTCGTAATCAGGATTGACAATGCGACAAGAATGTATGTGTAGTGGCAGTATCCTCTATGCTGGTAACTGCTTATACATTACCCAATGAGGCGGTACAAATTGTAAGATTGTTGGGACACAATCGGAACTTTTATGTTAAATTGTAGTGTTTTATTGACAGTAGTGAATTTTAATATAAGCACTTTATATAATTCATGTTCTAACGCAACTTCTATCTTTTGTTCTGCTAGTAAAATTTGTATTTTTTTCATCTCGACTGAATTTAGTATTTTGGGACCATTTTTAATTAGCAATATTCTTTTTTTGATTGCAAAGCAAATCTATGCTGAAATTAATCCTGTCTATGTATTGAATAAGGTGAATGTTTTTCATCCATTTCCTGATCCATTTTTTTGTAAGTTCAAACCTAAGTTTATTTTTATAAGATCTTTATCTTTATCCAATATTTCACTAACAAACCGTTAAGTTGTTTCCAAGATCAATCTGTAAAATTACATTGTGAGTATGAATATCCAAGTCTCAAAAAATTCTGTTTGTGTAGTTTTTATTTTTTTATAGCAAGTAATGTTACCCCGCTGTCCAGTAAAACCTACAAAAGCAAAGTGAAATTTAATTTCTTCTATTATCCTGGCTGGGTTCTCGAAAATGAGAGTGCGGACACTAAAAAGCTCGAATGGAGTTAAATTTGTACTTCAGTGGGTCGCTCTATGGTTATTTTTAATTCCTTCCTCTTACTCAGAATAATTCTATAGATTTCTGTTAGAGTGGAATAAAAACGTTCTACCATCGAGTTACTATTTGATTTTTGGAAGGAAGTCACATGTAGTCCGATTTCGTATTGCGTCACAAAGTCTTTAAGAACGACTCCAGAGAACTCCACTCCTGATCAAGTATTATTGTTCAAACATGAACACGTTTTATAGGTATATTTATGTAAACCGGAAACCAAGAAGGCTCGTATATCCAAGGCACCTAAGTGATAACATATGCGCGATATAAAAACCAAAGATAAGCAGGTATGTCTGCGTGGGTCATTTGATAAAGACGTCCTCATTTCAGGTCGCTCTATTCATTTTTGGTCCTTCGAGGAGCTCTAAAAGTCATCCCCCACCAGTGGTAAGAGACTAAGAGTTATAAGCCAGCACCTTAAAAAATCAAAGGTTGCGAAATAAAATTGAGGCCTAAACATCATCGGTATATAGTGCGGTAAACAAAGTGCGAATCGACAAAATCCGGTAGTATCGACGCAAAAATATAAAATTTTCGTGCGATATATAAAAAATATAAAAATTTACGGCGAGTACATCAGCGGCGACTACAGCAGCGGAGAAAACTACAGCGGCAACTACAACTACATCGGCAGCATCTACAACTACAGCATCGGCAGCATCTACAACTGCAGCATCGGCAACTGCAACTACAGCAAAAAACAGCAGCAGCAACGGACAAAAGATAAGATATTGATACTTTTTTTTTCTATAATTAATATATTTTTAAAAAATGGTGTCCGAGCAATATTTAAGCGTGCTCAAAAGGCAGTCCGAGATAGATAAGAAAGGCAAAGAAATTATCGAGAATGGTGGACGAAATTTCACTACCGAACAATTACGTTTTATAAACGAAACGGAAAGTGAATTACGGTCCAACCACGCATATTTAATTAAGTCAGGTGTTATTGAACATGAATACTTTACCAGAAAGAGGTATAACCAAGTTTTAGGTACAATAAGTCAACTAAAACTTGAATATGAAAAGTTTAAAAAACAATCTAGTGAAGAAAAAAAGATAAAGAGGCTGGGTTAAAAAAAGAATTAATGAAAAAACCTACTTGAATGAAACCTATATAGAAATGCGGGACGGTAAGTATGTTACATCTTAGAAAGAATAGGTAACATTTTCTTTGGCAATCTATATCGAACATAAAATTAGAAGCTGGTCTTTGACCAAAAGTTAACTCTTAGCGAATTAGAGTTTGACGTTCAGAGTATTTCTGCTGAAATAAATGAGCAGATAAAAGAACGAGGTTCTGTTAAAATGGAGGCTGTAGAGGCGGTACGAAAATCATAGAAAAATTTTCTCGGAGCAGTTTAATCGCTTGATGGACTTGACGATTTTAAATATCGATTCTGTCAAGCAGATTAAGCATTTTATTGATACCGCAATGAAGCAATACACATCGTAAAGCTGAAGGCCAATCTGACCAACAAAGTTGATGTGTTATTTGCTCATATGGTGCTCAGGAAATTTAATACGCAGACTCTTCAATTATATGAAAGTTATGTAAAAAAAACCAAAGACATACAGAAACTATCTGATGTTATGGATATCAAATGTGGCAAATAGTTTCAATTTTAAACTATGTAGTTATTCGAATTGGGGAGAAAAATGTCCGATCTGAAAAATGATGGGGCATTTCGCGACTCAATGCCACAGATTTATAGGGATGAATCCCACAGAGTGAATGGAAATCGCTAGAAAAGTGCAATTATGCACAAGATGCCTAAAACATTCATCTAATCAAAACTGCTCAAGCGAATACTTATTTTCCTTGTGCAATAAATTGCATCATACGATGTTTCATACAAAAATGGGAAAAAGTCAACACTTGTGTGACTACCACTCAGGCATTACTTGCAACAGCAAGAACTCAAGTGAAATCTGCCAACGGCATTTTGAAAATTTAAGAGCTCTCATTGATAGTGGATCGCAAAGCACTATCATATCAGAGGAGGCAGCACAAATACTAAAACTGCCAAAAATTAAAACTATGACGGAAATTAGTGGGATATCTTCTTCGGATACTTGTGTATCCAAATATAAAATTAAAATAACAATAAAACGTCCTAACTCGAAGAAGTCGTTAGTGACTGAGGCAATAACATTGCCCAAATTAATGAAAGCTTTACCGATAACAGAAGTCAATATAGATAAGACTAAATGGCAAAGTTATTTATTAGCTGACCCGGACTTTAATAAGCCAAGCCGAGTTGATGTAATCATTGAAGCCGATTTATATACACAAATTTTAAAGAAAAGTATAGCAAAAGTTAATGGTCTGTTAGGACAGAATCCAAATTTCGGTTGGATCATTTCTGGATGCACAAAGGGTACTCATTTGATAGTGGAAACTACTATCGAAGTGCAAGACTTAGAACGTTTTTGAGAACTAGAAAATGAAGATAAAAATGATGTAGAGACCGAAGTTTGTGAAAACAATTTTATGAAAACTACCTCTATTTGAAATGGTAGGTATATTGGTCGAATTCCATTTAAGGACGATACATCCTTAGGGGAATCAAAGCCGCAAGCAACGGCTCGATTGGTAAACATGAAGAAGAAGTTTCCACGAAATGAAAAACTTCGAGATGCCTATAAATTGTTTATGAAAGAATATATTGATCTCGGGCATATGGTTGAGTCGAAGAGGGAAGGAAAATACTACCTACCCCATCAAGCCGTACTTAGAGATTCCAGTCTAACTACAAAGTTAAGAGTAGTGTTTGATGCCTCGGCAAAAACAACTAACAACAAAAGCTTAAATGATATCATGTGGGTTGGGCCTAGAGTCCTAAAATAAATCTTTGATATAATGTTGAAGTGGCGTAAATGGGACTACGTCATATCAGCGGACATAGAAAAAATATACAGGCAAATATTCATTGATGAAAAAGATCAAGAATACCAATATATATTATGGAGAGACTCTTCTGAAGACAAAATAAAATCGTACAAATTAAAAACAGTATCCTATGGGACTGCCTCAGCTCCATATTTAGCTACTAGAGTTCTAATAGATATAGCAGATAATTGTAATAATGATGAAATTGGAAGAATAATTAGAAATGACTTCTACATAGATGATCTCATGACAGGAGTTAATTCAGCGGAAAGTGCCATAAACATTATAGAGAAAGTTTCTAGCGAATTTAAAAAAGTTAATATGAATTTACGGAAGTGGATTTCGAATAATAAAGAAATAATAAAAGTAGTAGAAGATAATAGCGACGACAAGGTAATAAGTATCAAAGAAAATTAGTTCGTGAAAACATTGGGGCTTCAATGGGAACCCCAAAAAGATGAGTTTAAGTCCAACGTTAATTTAGGAAATGCTAAAAAAGAAAATAAACGAACAGTACTTTCCACCTTATCGAAAATTTATGATCCGTTAGGATGGTTAGCACCAGTAACCATCACAGGAAAGCTGTTTGTGCAGAAACTTTGGCTGGCTGAAAATAATTGGGATCAGGAGTTATCAAAAGACAATGCCCAGGAACGGAATCAGAAGATAATCCAGCGGACGCAGCGACAAGGGGAATTTCGCCAAGTGAACTGATAAATTTTGATCTTTGTTGGAATGATCCAAATTGGTTAAAAGAATTAAAAGAGAATTGGCCGCCTCAGTCAAAAGCTGAGGAAGAAACAGGTGTCCATACCATGCTGACAGCTGATTGGGATATTATTCATAATCTCTTAGAAAAATATTCCTGCATACAAAAATTGAAAAGAGTTATATGCTACATAGTTCGATTTATAAATATAAAAACAAAGAAAATATCTTACCCGGGTTATTTATCGGTTAAGGAAATTAGATATGCAGAACAAATAATTATAAAAAAGGAGCAGGCATATCAATTTGGTTCAGAGCTAAACAGTTTAAATAATAATAAAGAATTCAAAATTTCTTCAAAAATTCTAAGTTTACATCCATTTATTGATCAGGATAAAATTATCAGACTAGGCGGTAGATTACAAAATTACAATGCTAGATTCGAGATAAAACATCCAATTATTCTCGACAAAGGGCATATTTCTTTATTAATTATTGAGGATGCTCATAACCAAACCTCACATGGTGGAATAAATTTGATGAGAACATACATTCAAAGAAAATATTGGATATTTGGGTTGAAAAATTCATTAAAGAAAAAATTAAATGAGTGAGTTTATACAAGAAGAGGGAAGTGTGCGGCTATTTATTCCGATAATGGAACAAATTTTGTAGGCGCAGCAAGAAAATTAGACGAAGAGTTAGCGAAAGCAATTAAAAAAAATTCAGCGGTGGCAAATCAACTCGGAAAAGAAGGGATTGAGTGGCATTTTATCCCCCTGGCAGGACCTCACTTTAGAGGTATCTGGGAGGCCGGCGTAAAATCTATGAAAGATCACCTAAAACGGGTGATTGGTGACGGAAACTTAACATGCGAAGATGTCAACACTTTTATGCCAAATAGAAGGAGTGTAGAATCCACGACCCCTATACTTATCAGATAATGATATAGAGGAAAATGAAGTACTTACACCTGGACACTTTTTGATACGACGACCAACGTTAGATGTGATTGAGCCCATAAATGAAAAAGAAAAAATAGGTAACTTGGATAGGTAGAAATTAATCCAAAAAATTAAAAATATTTTTGGATAAAATGGAAAGATGACTCTTGCATACCCTACAACAGAGGCATAAATGGAAAAGGAATAGCCCCAATATAGAAAAGGGACAGGTAGTTCTAATAAAGGATGAAAATTGTCATCCATTAAGATGGCCGTTAGGAAAAGTCCAAGAAGTGTATAAGGGTAAGACGAGAAAGTTCGGGTAATAAAAGTCAAGCTGCAGGACGCATGCATTTCCCGACCGATTACCAAGGCTTGCCCTCTTGTAGGAATCAAGGCTGTCGAAGATAATGAAGAAGAATCTCAACCCAAAAGGATAACTAGGGGTGGATCTAGGATATCCAAGCTGGGATTAATAATGAGTATGCTAATGTTAATGATGTTTTGTCAGCTGTCAAATGCATCACTCACCGTTGAAAATACGCCTAAGTATTAAATTGAAAAAATAAATAAAACGTCAGCAATATATTTGGATCCAATGGGTAGAAGTAGAAATTGTCTCGTCCTCTTGGAATTTGGTTGTTTTCTATAATATGGTTGCTTATTTTGAAATGATAAGCAAAGGAAGCGTTCTAGTGAACAAGATGAGACTGGTGTGTGAAAAACTTCATAGTTTCGAAGATCAGTGTAAATTTGTTCTAGACAATACTTTAAAATAATAAATTATTCATGGCACATAGTAATCATTTGAGTTCATGGGGTCCTTATATCACATACTGTTTGGAATTATGGATGAGGATGATAGGGTAAAAATGGAGCAAAATATGAAAAACTTGTTAGATGTGTTGGTTAGCCTAAACGATCTAGGCAAAAAGCAATTGTCTATCGGGGATTCGACGGCTAAATATATAAAAATATAATATTAAAAAGACAAATAATAATTTTAAATGTATGAATGAGCGTATAAAGAATATGACGGCTGTACTACAAGAAAGTTATTACGTTTATAAGGAGTCTATAAATTTCTTTATGGTTAAAAAGCAGTTGACTAGTTTAATTGAAGATTGTGAAAAGACACATGCAAGTTTAATTAGTTTGTTAATTGATATAAATCATGGACGGCTGAACACGAATATTCTCAAGCCGAGCCAACTGAAAAGCGAGATATCAAAAATGAAGGAAAGTCTATCTGAGACACTAGTATTACCAGGTAAAAGAAGTGGAACAGAGTTAAAATAGGTATATACGCTTTTCACAGCTAGGGGCTTGTTTGTAGATAAAAAATTGATAATAAATGCTAAGATACCATTATACCAGTGCCAGTTTGGTCAGAGGAGAGTTTGCTGATAGCCAACTTAAGTTCAGAGTATTTAGTGTACAATTTTGAGGTTGATTCATACCATTTAATGACGGAAACCACTCTGAACAAGTGTCAAAAGTGGCAGGCTCAAAGAAGAGTTTGTGAAGGAAATTGGCCATGGAGTAATGGCAATGATTTGGCATGTGAATTGAGACAGCTAAAACCAGATAAAATATTAGTAGCGCAATATAATATAAAGTCCGAGAGACAAGAGACATTATCATCGGCTTATATAGGTGACATTATGGACGTTCCGAAAACGTTTGGAGCTCATTTGAAAATCACACTAGAAACCATAGTGCAGAAATTGATAGACTGACAAAGGAATTAGCACATTTGAAAGGAATTGATATAGAATTAAAGGGGTTAAATGTACATCATATATCTGGCCATACCTCTTTGATTTTAAGTATCGTAATCATTACAATTATAATAATAATTGCCATACAGCTGTAACTTAAGCAGGAAACTGCAAGCAATAACGTTTGGAGGCCGTTTGCAAGATGGTTAAAATATTAAAAGTTAATACATAAAAAAATATATAAAAAAATGTTAGCATATTATCAAATTGTATAGATTATAAGTCAAATTTAAAAACGCCACATCGAATCTTGCTGGTCCAAACATGAACACGTTTTATAGATATATTTATGTAAACTGTATTTTACATGTAACCCAATTATGGGATGTCCCAAGAAGGGTCGAATATCCTAGGCACCTAATAATAGGAAAAATAATTATCTACTTCCTGTTGCAGGTTCAGGTAACAGTCGTAATCAGGATTGACAATGCGACAAGAATGTATGCGTAGTGGCAGTATCCTCTATGCTGGTGACTGCTTATACATTACCCAATGAGGCGGTACAAATTGTAAGATTGTTGGGACACAATCGGAACTTTTATGTTAAATTGTAGTGTTTTATTGACAGTAGTGAATTTTAATATAAGCACTTTATATAATTCATGTTCTAACGTAACTTCTATCTTTTGTTCGGCTAGTAAAATTTGTATTTTTTTTCATCTCGACTGAATTTAGTATTTTGGGACCATTTTTAATTAGCAATATTCTTTTTTTGATTGCAAAGCAAATCTATGCTGAAATTAATCGTGTCTATGTATTGAATAAGGTGAATGTTTTTCATCCATTTCCTCATCCATTTTTTTGTAAGTTCAAACCTAAGTTTATTTTTATAAGATCTTTATCTTTATCCAATATTTCACTAACAAACCGTTGTTTCCAAGATCAATCTGTAGAATTACATTGTGAGTATGAATATCCAAGTCTCAAAAATTTCTGTTTGTGTAGTTTTTACTTTTTTATAGCAAGTAATGTTACCCCGCTGTCCAGTAAAACCTAGAAAAGCAAAGTGAAATTTAATTTCTTCTATTATCCTGGCTGGGTTCTCGAAAATGAGAGTGCGGACACTAAAAAGCTCGAATGGAGTTAAATTTGTACTTCAGTGGGTCGCTCTATGGTTATTTTTAATTCCTTCCTCTTACTCAGAATAATTCTATAGATTTCTGTTAGAGTGGAATAAAAACGTTCTACCATCGAGTAACTATTTGATTTTTGGAAGGAAGGCACATGTAGTCCTATTTCGTATTGCGTCAAAAAGTCTTTAAGAACGACTCCGGAGAACTCCACCCCTTATCAAGTATTATTGTTCAAACATGAACACGTTTTATAGATATATTTATGTAAACCGGAAACCAAGAAGGGTCGTATATCCTAGGCACCTAAGCGATAACATATGCGCGCTATAAAAACCAAAGATAAGCAGGTATGTCTGCGTGGGTCATTAGATAAAGACGTCCTCACTTTAGGTCGCTCTATTCATTTTTGGTCCTTCGAGGAGCTCTAAAAGTCATCCCCCACCAGTGGTAAGAGACTTAGAGTTATAAGCCAGCACCTTAAAAAATCAAAGGTTGCGAAATAAAATTGAGGCCTAAACATCATCGGTATATAGTGCGGTAAACAAAGTGCGAATCGACAAAATCCGGTAGTATCGACGCAAAAATATAAAATTTTCGTGCGATATATAAAAAATATAAAAATTTACGGCGAGTACATCAGCGGCGACTACAGCAGCGGAGAAAACTACAGCGGCAACTACAACTACATCGGCAGCATCTACAACTACAGCATCGGCAGCATCTACAACTGCAGCATCGGCAGGATGCGAGATAGATAAGAAAGGCAAAGAAATTAGCGAGAATGGTGGACGAAATTTCACTACCGAAGAATTACGTTTTATAAACGAAACGGAAAGTGAATTTCGGTCCAACCACGCATATTTAATTAAGTCAGGTGTTATTGAACATGAATACTTTACCAGAAAGAGGTATAACCAAGTTTTAGGTACAATAAGTCAACTAAAACTTAAATATGAAAAGTTAAAAAAACAATCTAGTGAAGAAAAAAAGATAAAGAGGCTGGGTTAAAAAAAGAATTAATGAAAAAAACCTACTTGAATGAAACCTATATAGAAATGCGGGACGGTAAGCTGAGTATGTTACATCTTAGAAAGAATAGGTTACATTTTCTTTGGCAATCTATATCGAACATAAAATAAGAAGCTGGTAGTTGTACCTCTGACCAAAAGTTAACTCTTACCGAATTAGAGTTTGACGTTCAGAGTATTTCTGCTGAAATAAATGAGCAGATAAAAGAACGAGGTTCTGTTAAAATGAAGGCTGTAGAGGCGGTACGAAAATCATAGAAAAATTTTCTCGGAGCAGTTTAATCGCTTGATGGACTTGACGATTTTAAATATCGATTCTGTCAAGCAGATTAAGCATTTTATTGATACCGCAATGAAGCAATACACATCGTAAAGCTGAAGGCCAATCTGACCAACAAAGTTGATGTGTTATTTGCTCATATGGTGCTCAGGAAATTTAATACGCAGACTCTTCAATTATATGAAAGTTATGTAAAAAAAACCAAAGACATACAGAAACTATCTGATGTTATGGATTTTTTGGAGCAGCGATTATGTGCGACTTGCTCTTTTCAGGAAGAAAACCCTATTAAAAAATATCAAATGTGGCAAATAGTTTCAATTTTAAACTATGTAGTTATTCGAATTGGGGAGAAAAATGTCCGATCTGAAAAATGATGGGGCATTTCGCGACTCAATCCCACAGAGTGAATGGAAATCGCTAGAAAAGTGCAATTATGCACAAACATTCATCTAATCAAAACTACTCAAGCGAATACTTATGTTCCTTGTGCAATAAATTGCATCATACGATGTTTCATACAAAAATGGAAAAAAAGTCAACACTTGTATGACTGCCACTCAGGCATTACTTGCAACAGCAAGAACTCAAGTGAAATCTGCCAACGGCAATTTTAAAAATTTAAGAGCTCTCATTGATAGTGGATCGCAAAGCACTATTATATCAGAGGAGGCAGCACAAATACTAAAACTGCCAAAAATTAAAACTATGACGGAAATTAGTGGGATATCTTCTACGGATACTTGTGTATCCAAATATAAAATTAAAATAACAATAAAACCTCCTAACTCGAAGAAGTCGTTAGTGACTGAGGCAATAATATTGCCCAAATTAATGAAAGCTTTACCGATAACAGAAGTCAATATAGATAAGACTAAATGGCAAAGTTATTTATTAGCTGACCCGGACTTTAATAAGCCAAGCCAAGTTGATGTAATCATTGAAGCCGATCTATATACACAAATTTTAAAGAAAAGTATAGCAAAAATTAATGGTCTGTTAGGACAGAATCCAAATTTCGGTTGGATCATTTCTGGATGCACTAAGTCAAAGGGTACTCATTTGATAGTGGAAACTACTATCGAAGTGCAAGACTTAGAACGTTTTTGAGAACTAGAAAATGAAGATAAAAATGATGTAGAGACCGAAGTTTGTGAAAACAATTTTATGAAAACTACCTCTATTTGAAATGGTAGGTATATTGTTCGAATTCCATTTAAGGACGATACATCCTTAGGGGAATCAAAGCCGCAAGCAACGGCTCGATTGATAAACATGGAGAAGAAGTTTCCACGAAATGAAAAACTTCGAGATGCCCATAAATTGTTTATGAAAGAATATATTGATCTCGGGCATATGACTGAGTCGAAGAGGGAAGGAAAATACTACATACCCCATCAAGCCGTACTTAGAGATTCCAGTCTAACTACAAAGTTAAGAGTAGTGTTTGATGCCTCGGCAAAAACGACTAACAACAAAAGCTTAAATGATATCATGTGGGTTGGGCCTAGAGTCCTAAAATAAATCTTTGATATAATGTTGAATTGGCGTAAATGGGACTACGTCATATCAGCGGACATAGAAAAAATATACAGGCAAATATTCATTGATGAAAAAGATCAAGAATACCAATATATATTATGGAGAGACTCTTCTGAAGACAAAATAAAATCGTACAAATTAAAAACAGTAACCTATGGGACTGCCTCAGCTCCATATTTAGCTACTAGAGTTCTAGTAGATATAGCAGATAATTGTAATAATGATGAAATTGGAAGAATAATTAGAAATGACTTCTACATAGATGATCTCATGACAGGAGTTAATTCAGCGGAAAGTGCCATAAACATAATAGAGAAAGTTTCTAGCGAATTTAAAAAAGTTAATATGAATTTACGGAAGTGAATTTCGAATAATAAAAAAATAATAAAAGTAGTAGAAGATACTAGCGACGACAAGGTAATAAGTATCAAAGAAAATTAGTTCGTGAAAACATTGGGGCTTCAATGGGAACCCCAAAAAGATGAATTTAAGTCCAACGTTAATTTAGGAAATGCTAAAAAAGAAAATAAACGAACAGTACTTTCCACCTTATCGAAAATTTATGATCCGTTAGGATGGTTAGCACCAGTAACCATCACAGGAAAGCTGTTTGTGCAGAAACTTTGGCTGGCTGAAAATAATTGGGATCAGTAGTTATCAAAAGACAATGCCCAGGAACGGAATCAGAAGATAATCCAGCGGACGCAGCGTCAAGGGGAATTTCGCCAAGTGAACTGATAAATTTTGATCTTTGTTGGAATGAGCCAAATTGGTTAAAAGAATTAAAAGAGAATTGGCCGTCTCAGTCAAAAGCTGAGGAAGAAACAGGTGTCCATACCATGCTGACAGCTGATAGGGATATTATTCATAATCTCTTAGAAAAATATTCCTGCATACAAAAATTAAAAGGAGTTATATGCTACATAGTTCGATTTATAAATATAAAAACAAAGAAAATATCTTACCCGGGTTATTTAACGGTTAAGGAAATTAGATATGCAGAACAAATAATTATAAAAAAGGAGCAGGCATATCAATTTGGTTCAGAGCTAAACAGTTTAAATAATAATAAAGAATTCAAAATTTCTTCAAAAATTCTAAGTTTACATTCAATTATTGATCAGGATAAAATTATCAGACTAGGCGGTAGATTACAAAATTACAATGCTAGATTCGAAATAAAACATCCAATTATTCTCGACAAAGGGCATATTTCTTTATTAATTATTGAGGATGCTCATAACCAAACCTCACATGGTGGAATAAAAGAAAATATTGGATATTTGGGTTGAGAAATTCATTAAAGAAAAAATTAAATGAGTGTACGAAATGTGCAGGAAATCTACCCAAATATAGGGTAACAATGTCGTACCCATTCCTAAATACAGGTATTGATTACGCAGGACCCTTCTGACGCGTTTCTAGCTGCGCTCATAAGGTTTATGCAAGAAGAGGAAAGTGTGCGGCTTTTTATTCCGATAATGGAACAAATTTTGTAGGCGCAGCAAGAAAATTAGACGAAGAGTTAGCGAAAGCAATTAAAAAAAATTCAGCGGTGGCAAATCAACTCGGAAAAGAAGGGATTGAGTGGCATTTTATCCCCCTGGCAGTACCTCACTTTAGAGGTATCTGGGAGGCCGCCGTAAAATCTATGAAATATCACCTAAAACGGGTGATTGGTGACGGAAACTTAACATGCGAAGATGTCAACACTTTTATGCCAAATAGAAGGAGTGTAGAATCCACGACCCCTATACTTATCAGATAATGATATAGAGGAAAATGAAGTACTTACACCTGGACACTTTTTGATACGACGACCAACGTTAGATGTGATTGAGCCCATAAATGAAAAAAAAAAATAGGTAACTTGGATAGGTAGAAATTAATCCAAAAAATTAAAAATATTTTTGGATAAAATGGAAAGATGACTCTTGCATACCCTACAACAGAGGCATAAATGGAAAAGGAATAGCCCCAATATAGAAAAGGGACAGGTAGTTCTAATAAAGGATGAAAATTGTCATCCATTAAGATGGCCGTTAGGAAAAGTCCAAGAAGTGTATAAGGGTAAGACGAGAAAGTTCGGGTAATAAAAGTCAAGATGCAGGACGCATGCATTTCCCGACCGATTACCAAGGCTTGCCCTCTTGTAGGAATCAAGGCTGTCGAAGATAATGAAGAAGAATCTCAACCCAAAAGGATAACTAGGATATCCAAGCTGGGATTAATAATGAGTATGCTAATGTTAATGATGTTTTGTCAGCTGTCAAATGCATCACTCACCGTTGAAAATACGCCTAAGTATTAAATTGAAAAAATAAATAAAACGTCAGCCATATATTTGGATCCAATGGGCGAAGTAGAAATTGTCTCGTCCTCTTGGAATTTGGTTGTTTTCTATAATATGGTTGCTTATTTTGAAATGATAAGCAAAGGAAGCGTTCTAGTGAACAAGATGAGACTGGTGTGTGAAAAACTTTATAGTTTCGAAGATCAGTGTAAACTTGTTCTAGACAATACTTTAAAATAATAAATTATTCATGGCGCATAGTAAGCAAAGAACAAAGCGTGCTTCATTTGAGTTCATGGGGTCCTTATATCACATACTGTTTGGAATTATGGATGAGGATGATAGGGTAAAAATGGAGCAAAATATGAAAAACTTGTTAGATGTGTTGGTTAGCATCTAGGCAAAAAGCAATTGTCTATCGGGGATTCTACGGCTAAATATATAAAAATATAATATTAAAAAGACAAATAATAATTTTAAATGTATGAATGAGCGTATAAAGAATATGACGGCTGTACTACAAGAAAGTTATTACGTTTATAAGGAGTCTATAAATTTCTTTATGGTTAAAAAGCAGTTGACTAGTTTAATTGAAGATTGTGAAACGACACATGCAAGTTTAATTAGTTTGTTAATTGATATAAATCATGGACGGCTGAACACGAATATTCTCAAGCCGAGTCAACTGAAAAGCGAGATATCAAATATGAAGGAAAGTCTATCTGAGACACTAGTATTACCAGGTAAAAGAAGTGGAACAGAGTTAAAATAGGTATATACGCTTTTTACAGCTAGGGGCTTGTTTGTAGATAAAAAAATGGTAATAAATCCTAAGATACCATTATACCAGTGCCAGTTTGGTCAGAGGAGAGTTTGCTGATAGCCAACTTAAATTCAGAGTATTTAGTGTACAATTTTGAGGTTGATTCATACCATTTAATGACGGAAACCACTCTGAACAAGTGTCAAAAGTGGCAGGCTCAAAGAAGAGTTTGTGAAGGAAATTGGCCATGGAGTAATGGCAATGATTTGGCATGTGAATTGAGACAGCTAAAATTAAAAATACCAGCTAATTGCGTATACAAGCGCATTTTAGATTCTAGTTCATATTGGGTTGAATTAGAGGCAAAAAGCACTTGGCTTTTTAAGGTGCGCTTTAACGCCATGGTAAGAATACAATGTCAAAATACATAGATGGATGTAGTTAATTTGCCAGAAGAATGAGGGCATTAACTGTAACCCAAATATGGGATGTCCCAAGAAGGGTCGAATATCCTAGGCACCTAAGCGATAACATATGTGGAATTTAAAATTGGCAAAGGAAGTTTTGAAGGCTTTAATAAAGAGAATTGAGTTTCTGTAGATCATTGGTTAGGCATGAGCAAATTTAGACAATTTTTAAAAATCGGAGGACTATAACATACAGCTGTCAAAGAAACGGTCAGACAAAAAATGAAATAATCGAAGGCTAGCTGTCAGTCCTGTACCTGTATAAGATAAAATAAAGATAAAGAAATGTTTTACAACACTTGCCTTAGTGCATGTATTTTTTATGTTATTTTTAAACCTGATAACATGAATCGAAATTGTTTATCAGTAGAATAAATCTACTTATACCAACGTAATTAAAGGTCCTTTACACTGTTGAACAGCTACAGTTTTACAAAATAGAGGTAGAAAACTGGAAATAGAAAAACAGTAAGCAACTAGAAACAGATAGTACCAGGCCGCAACACGTCTACCATAAGCTTGAATCAGATATTAAATTTGAACACGTTCCTGTATAAGGCCTATGTTGTTCTGGGATGGATCAAATCAATGTTTTAAAAATGAGACATATGAGAAATGTTTAATTGTAAGAACTATTTTACATCTTAGTGTGGGAATCGAGCTAAAATTTGCATGCAAAACGAGAGACCGCTATATTTCTTACAGACGGTGCAGTCAGAAAAAAACAAACAATCCTACAAAATATGTTTCATCTGTGTATTGTGCTTTGGGTAGTGGCATGTGTCTTTTATAAGGGTCAGGTTATGATAGCAAGTCGATTTTTCGTTAGTGAGATTTAGGGATAGGTCTTGTGTGTGCCCCTATTGTTGGTCACATGTTTATGGATCGACTGTGGAAAAAGTGAATGATTCTGGAACGGGATGGGTAAGACATCTGAGGATCATAGTAGCTTACCATAATCAAGTCTAAGCCATTAAGGTAAGAGATAAATACAACGTGTAACCAAGACTGAATAAATAGTTACCATTTAAAACCAAGTACTTTACAGTTAGTAGCCACTAAAACCAAGTCTAAGCCATTAAGGTGACAGCTAAATACAACGTGTACCAATTAAAACTAAGTATTTAACGTTAAGTAACAACCAAAATCCAATTACTTTACAGTTAGCAAATATCAAAAACCAAGTCTAAACCATTAAAGTAACAACGGGTAACAACTAAACCAAGTCCAAAAAACTAATTACCTTTATGAATCAAAACAACCAGATGAACATTGTAATCAATATGTTAAAAAAATTTAAAAAAAAAAAAGACGCTGATATCGAAGACAAGGATGCCTGAAAATGCAAGCTCCCAGTTCTCAAGCAAAGCGCAAGACAACGAAGGTTGGAAAATCTTTAAAATAAAAATCTATAAAATTCTGGATGGAGCATTAGAGACGATTGCTGTTTTTAATTGCTGAAAATTATAAAAAAGTTTTATTTAATTGTAATCTAAACTAATATTAATGCTGACTAAGAATCTTGGCGATGTGTTTGAACCAACGTGAAATGAACAAACTTTTGAATTGAAAATAAAAATATAACCTGGAAAATTCGTACCAATCGCATTTCGGAGTTTGGATTCATATGTAAGCCACAAATTGGGGCATGGCAGCCAATAAACGTGGAATGTAAAATCGTCGGCCAACCGCGAAAAATCACGATTCGTAATAATGGTGAAAATTCCATATTAGAAATAATAAGTATACCCACCTATTAAAGCGTATATAAGATTTCAACATAGTTAATGTAATCGAGAATCACAACCACTTTTGAACCCAAATGTTATTGCGGGAAAATGTTCTGGGGCGGAAACCAATTTATGGGTTTGAAAATATTTTCCACTTCTGAGAATCATTAGCTTGTGAGATTTGTTGGGGGTATTTTGATTTCCAAAATAGTCTTGCGATCATAAAAAACATTATTTTCAAGCATGATCGGACATGTGCGGGTGCGCGACCATTCTCAAGTGCATAGCAACCCCTGTGATAATGAGTCAAAAGGGTACGCGATAACAACATTTGGGACGGGGGCCATTAACATGCTAATTTTGCCAGAATCCGCATATGAGAATGAGAAGGGGAGGGGGGACGGCGGCCATGAATTAGCATTAATATGCTTATTGTGCCAGAATCCGCGTTTTTACACTACTTATAATTGTATATTAGGCTGTCAAGATGACCGGAACCATCTTGGTTTCAAGATTCACGGATATTTTTAAACCCATTTAACCACCGAACCATTCCTTGGCCGATCACTCGGCCGATCACCCATTAGCGTACGTTTTTTATTTTAAAATAGGATACCCACTACAATCGAGGGGTCTGGCCGATTTCAAATATAAGTTGAATATATTATGCGAATTCTTAGCCAATAGAATACAGGTTCAGAAGGGAGTTTGGTTCGATTCTACTCAAAGTACCATTTAAAACTAGTCTAAACCATTAAGGTAACAACGGGTAACAACTGTACCAAGTCCAAAAAGCTCAATCACATTTATGAATCAAAACAACCAGATGAACATTGTAATCATGTTAAAAAAATTAAAAAAAAATCCCTGATATCGACGACAAGGATGCCTGAAAATGCTATCTCCCAGTTCTCAAGCAAAGCGCAAGACAACGAAGGTTGGAGAATCTTTAAAATAAAAATCTATAAAATTCTGGATGATGCATTGGAGACGATTGCTGTTATTAATTGCTGAAAATTATAAAAAGTTTTACTTAGTTGTAATCAAGAACTACCATTAATGCCGACTAAGAATCTTGGCGATGTGTTTGAACCAACGTGAAATGAACAAACTTTTGAATTGAAAATAAAAATATAACCTGGAAAATTCGTACCAATCGCATTTCGGAGTTTGGATTCATATGTTAGCCACAAATTGGGGCATGGCAGCCAATAAACGTGGAATGTAAAATCGTTGGCAAACCGCGAAAAATCACGATTCGTAATAATGGTGAAAATTCCATATTAGAAATAATAAGTATACCCACCTATATAAAGCGTATATAAGATTTCAACCTAGTTACTGTAATCGAGAACCACAACCATTTTTGAACCCAAATGTTATTGTGGTCGTTTAACGTTAAGAATATGTTGAAAGAAACAGTTTCAATTGATGTTCAAGGTTTCTTTGATAATGATAGAAATAATTTTATTCTAAAGAAAATTGGAGTTATATTCGAAAAAGATCCAAGCTTGAATAATAGATTTCAAAACCATTCCACCATAACACCATATGTTTTTACTTTGCTAATTATAAAATCTCGAAAAAATCACATTTTTGGAACGATGGAGAAAACAGTTCTCCACAAACTCGAAAATTTTTGAGGATAATTACAAACGGAAGAGTGATTATTTGATTTACAAAAGTTTTTTGGGAATCGTCAGCCCATCAAATCGAGGCTGTCCCTCAATCAAATGCTTGAAGGAAACCGGTTTCCATATTGTCAAACACATCTTAAGGGTGTTTTTTTGCTCTATACAATGCATACAATATTTGGAAATTTTTTTACTATAACACCAAAACAAAAAAATAATTTTATATACATCATTTTAAAGTTGAGACTAGATGTATTAAGAGCTACAAGAAAACAAGATTGATAAAATGAAATTTAATTAGGAAATTGACAATTCATCGAAAAATTTAAAGGACAGATAATTGGTCAAAACATTTAATACCTTCTAAACACAAAAGCTATGTCCATGAAACAAGGTGGAATTGATCTGAAAACGTTGAACTATGGTGTTCACATTTACTTTACATTTTGTAATTCTGAATTAACATCAGAAACGAGCGCATGCCTCTTCTATGGAAATCGCCAAAAATGAGCCAGAAACTTAATTTCAATATATAACAAATCATGTTTGCCATACCAAAATAATTAATTAAATATTTTTGTATGCCCCAAAATAAACTTTTGACTTTTTAGTTCGAGTTTAAATTACAATTAAATACAAGTATACTTGTGGGTTGTTGCGTGCTGATTATTTTCAAGCATGATCGGACATGTTTCTTTGAGATAACAAACTTTAGATACTTTGGGTGCTCGACCATTCTCAAGTGCATAGCAACCCCTGTGATAATGAGTCAAAAGGGTACGTGATAACAACATTTGGGACGAGGCCATTAACATGCTAATTTTTCCGGAATCCGCATAAGAGAATGAGAAGGGGAGGGGGGATGGCGGCCGTTAATTAGCATTAATATGCTAATCGTGCCAGAATACTCGTTTTTATACTACTTATAATTGTATATTAGGCTGTTAAGGTTTATGTAGAACCAGATATCTTTAAATCCTATATATATGGAAGTCTTCAAACATTTCGTCGGCCGAGTGATCGGTCAAGGAATGGTTCGGTGGTTAAATGGGTTTAAAAATATCCGTGAATCTTGAAACCAAGATGACCGGAACCAGGGCACAACATTAATATTGATAAATAAATATTTTTTCTTGAAATACAAAGTCACCTTACTTTTTGAACACACCTAGTATAGTTTTTCGTTAGGCACCACCAGCTCGCTTCCAGGTTGCTAAGTGGTGATGCAATGAGGCGGTACAAATTGTAAGATAGTTAGGGCAGTACCGGAACTTGTATGTTAAATTTGAGTGTTTTTTTGACAGTATTGGATTCTGATAAAAACACATTATATAATTCATATTCTACCTCAACATCTACCTTTTGTTCACCTAGTAAATTTTTTTGGGAAAATTTTTAATTTGTCAAAGTAAATCTATGCTGAAATTAAACATGTCTAAATATAAAATAAGCTGAATGTTTTTCATCCATTTCCTCATCCATTTTTTTAAAGATTTTATTTTGGTGTGAGTTCACAAAGTGGTCTATCAGCTCTTGTTCCTTGTTCATGTAATTAGTTATTTCTCCAAATCTGTGTTTTATTTCGGAAAATAATGGTTATTACGGAATTTTGGTGTAAGACTTCTAAATCTTTATTTATTTTTGCCCCGTCATAAGCGTCCATATTACCCGAAACTATTTTTACTATGTAGCCTAATCCGTTAATTTCCAGGCCCACATATTTAATTTTTGGGGAGCAAGGAATTTAATCTTTGCTGAGCTTGAGATAGTTTTAGGTGTAGGGTTTAAATCTTTAAAACCATGCTAGTAAGGAATGTTTCTTATCAAATCATGTATTGTAGTTGCTGATTCCTGGTAGTTGCTAATATGATTTACATGCTTAAAAATTTTAAAGGATTTCAATACTTTCGCTGTTCGTAAGATTATTTTTATAAGAGGTTGAACCTTATTCAAGATTTCACTAACAACCCTTTGAGTTGTTTTCAAGATCAAGCTGAAGGAATACATCGTGAGTAGGATAATCAAAGTCTCATAACTTTCTGTTTGTGTAGTTTTTATCCATTTATAACACTAGCTATTAGTAAAATCTTGTGCTGGGCAAAACAAAGTGTAATTTCATTTCTTTTATTTTCCTTACGAAAAATAGAAGTCCTGTCCTGTTTTCGTTTAGGCTATCTATTCGTCTTTCTATTGCATCGTCCCTGTGTCTTTTTAGGGTACGGAAGAGTGCAGTCTAGAATTCATTTAACATAAGTAAATAATCGTATTTATTGTCGAATTTGACTATCTTCTCGAAAATGAGATTTCGGTTAGAGTGGAATATAAACGTTCTACCGAAGTAACATCAAGTTATATAACGGCTCCAGAGAACTTGTCCCCTGATTAGGTATTATATTTTTGGTACTTAAAATCAGCAAAAGAAGATTTTGAAGTTAATTTGCCAGAAGAAGGAATTTTATCACTAAGGTCGGATTGCACAGCTCGCACTGACGATAAAATATTAGTAGCGCAATATAATATAAAGTCCGAGAGACAAGAGACATTATCATCGGCTTATATAGTTGACATTATGGACGTTCCGAAAATCGTTTGGAGTTCATTTGAAAATCACATAGACTGACAAAGGAACTAGCACATTTGAAATTAATTAATACAGAATTAAAGGGGTTAAATGTATATCATATATCTGGCCATACCTCTTTGATTTTAAGTATCCTAACCATTATAATTAGAATAATAGTTGCCATACTACTGTAACTTAAGCAGGAAACTGCAAGCTATAACGTTTGGAGGCCGTTTGCAAGATGGTTAAAATATTAAACGTTAATACATAAAAAAATATATAAAAAAATGTTAGCATATTATCAAATTGTAAAGATTATAAGTCAAATTTAAAAACGTCACACCGAATCTTGCTGGCCCCTGGCAGAATGTTCAAACATGAACACGTTTTGTATATATATAAAAAAATGTTAGCATATTATCAAATTGTATAGATTATAAGTCAAATTTAAAAACGTCACATCGAATCTTGCTGGTCCTTGGCAGAATGTTCAAACATGAACACGTTTTGGGACATCCCATATTAAAATACGGTTTACAATGAGGTCATAAACTGTAACCCAAATATGGGATGTCCCAAGAAGGGTCGAATATCATAGGCACCTAAGCGATAACATATGTGCGCTGCAAAAACCCAAAGGTAAGCAGGTGTGTCTGCGTGGGTCATTAGATAAGAGTAAAATACGATTCTCATGTTAGCTACCTAAGAGTTGAATATTAATAAAGAAATCAGTTTGAATTAGTAACTCAACAAATGAAGGCGTCCTAGTTTCGGGTCGCTCTATTCAATTTTTTTTTTGGAATTTAAAATTGGCAAAAGAAGATTTGAAGGCTTTAATAAAGAGAATTGAGTTTCTGTAGGTCATTGGGTAGGCATGAGCAAATTTAGACAATTTTTAAAAATCGGAGGACTATAACATACAGCTGTCAAAGAAACGATCAGACAAAAAATGAAATAATCGAAGGCTAGCTGTCGGTCCTGTACCTGTATAAGATAAAATAAAGATAAAGAAATGTTTTACAAAACACTTGTCTTAGTGCATGTATTTTTTATGTTATTTTTAAACCTGATAACATGAATCGAAATTGTTTATCAGTACAATAAATCTACTTATACCAACGTAATTAAAGGTCCTTTACACTGTTGAACAGCTACAGTTTTACAAAATAGAGGTAGAAAACTGAAAATAGAAAAACAGTAAACAACTAGAAACAGATAGTACCAGGCCCCAAAACGTCTACCATAAGCTTGAATCAAGTTTAAACACGTTCCTGTATAAGGCCTATGATGTTTTCGAGGATTTTCTGAGATGGATCAAATCAATGTCTTAAAAAAGAGACATATGAGAAATGTTTAATTGTAAGAACTATTTTACATCTTAGTGTGGAAATCGAGCTAAAATTTGCATGCAAAACGAGAGACCGCTATATTTCTTACAGACGGTGCAGTCAGAAAAAAACAAACAATCCTACAAAAGATGTTTCATCTGTGTATTGTGCTTTGAGTAGTGGCATGTGTCTTTTATAAGGGTCAGGTTATGATAGCAAGTCGATTTTTCGTTAGTGAGATTTAGGGATAGGTCTTGTGTGTGCCCCTATTGTTGGTCACATGTTTATGGATCGACTGTGGAAAAAGTGAATGATTCTGGAACGGGATGGGTAAGACATCTGAGGATCATAGTAGCTTACCATAATCAAGTCTAAGCCATTAAGGTAAGAGATAAAAACAACGTGTAACCAAGACTGAATAGATACTTACCATTTAAAACCAAGTACTTTACAGTTAGTAACCACTAAAACCAAGTCTAAGCCATTAAGGTGACAGCTAAATACAGCGTGTACCAATTAAAACTAAGTATTTTACGTTAAGTAACAACCAAAATCCAATTACTTTACAGTTAGCAAATATCAAAAACCAAGTCTAAACCATTAAGGTAACAACTGTACGAAGTCCAAAAAGCTCAATCACCTTTATGAATCCAAACAACCAGATAAGCATTGTAATCAATATGTTAAAAAAAAATTTTAAAAAAAGACCCTGATATCGAAGACAAGGATGCCTGAAAATGCAAGCTCCCAGTTCTCAAGCAAAGCGCAAGATAAGGAAGGTTGGAGAATCTTTAAAATAAAAATCTATAAAATTCTGGATGGAGCATTAGAGACGATTGTTGTTATTAATTGCTGAAAATTATAAAAACTTTTACTTAATTGTAATCAAGAACTACCATTTATGCTGACTAAGAATCTTGGCGATGTGTTTGAACCAACGTGAAATGAACAAACTTTTGAATTGAAAATAAAAATATAACCTGGAAAATTCGTACCAATCGCATTTCGGAGTTTGGATTCATATGTAAGCCACAAATTGGGGCATGGCAGCCAATAAACGTGGAATGTAAAATCGTCGGCCAACCGCGAAAAATCACGATTCGTAATAATGGTGAAAATTCCATATTAGAAATAATAAGTATACCCACCTATTAAAGCGTATATAAGATTTCAACATAGTTAATGTAATCGAGAATCACAACCACTTTTGAACCCAAATGTTATTGCGGGAAAATGTTCTGGGGCGGAAACCAATTTATGGGTTTGAAAATATTTTCCACTTCTGAGAATCATTAGCTTGTGAGATTTGTTGGGGGTATTTTGATTTCCAAAATAGTCTTGCGATCATAAAAAACATTATTTTCAAGCATGATCGGACATGTGCGGGTGCGCGACCATTCTCAAGTGCATAGCAACCCCTGTGATAATGAGTCAAAAGGGTACGCGATAACAACATTTGGGACGGGGGCCATTAACATGCTAATTTTGCCAGAATCCGCATATGAGAATGAGAAGGGGAGGGGGGACGGCGGCCATGAATTAGCATTAATATGCTTATTGTGCCAGAATCCGCGTTGGTCTTGGTTTCAAGATTCACGGATATTTTTAAATCCATTTAACCACCGAACCATTCCTTGGCTGATCACTCGGCCGATCACCCATTAGCGTACGTTTTTTATTTTAAAATAGGATACTCACTACAATCGAGGGGTCTGGCCGATTTCAAATATAAGTTGAATATATTATGCGAATTCTTAGCCAATAGAATACAGGTTCAGAAGGGAGTTCGGTTCGATTGTACTCAAAGTACCATTTAAAACTAAGTATTTTACGTTAAGTAACAACCAAAATCCAATTACTTTACAGTTAGCAAATATCAAAAACCAAGTCTAAACCATTAAGGTAACAACGGGTAACAACTGTACCAAGTCCAAAAAGCTCAATCACTTTTATGAATCAAAACAACCAGATGAACATTGTAATCAATATGTTAAAAAAATTAAAAAAAAATCCCTGATATCGACGACAAGGATGCCTGAAAATGCAAGCTCCCAGTTCTCAAGCAATGCGCAAGACAACGAAGGTTGGAGAATCTTTAAAATAAAAATCTATAAAATTCTGGATGATGCATTGGAGACGATTGCTGTTATTAATTGCTGAAAATTATAAAAAGTTTTACTTAATTGTAATCAAGAACTACCATTAATGCCGACTAAGAATCTTGGCGATGTGTTTGAACCAACGTGAAATGAACAAACTTTTGAATTGAAAATAAAAATATAACCTGGAAAATTCGTACCAATCGCATTTCGGAGTTTGGATTCATATGTAAGTCACAAATTGGGGCATGGCAGCCAATAAACGTGGAATGTAAAATCGTCGGCAAACCGCGAAAAATCACGATTCGTAATAATGGTGAAAATTCCATATTAGAAATAATAAGTATACCCACCTATATAAAGCGCATATAAGATTTCAACCTAGTTACTGTAATCGAGAACCACAACCATTTTTGAACCCAAATGTTATTGTGGTCGTTTAACGTTAAGAATATGTTGAAAGAAACAGTTTCAATTGATGTTCAAGGTTTCTTTGATAATGATAGAAATAATTTTATTCTAAAGAAAATTGGAGTTATATTCGAAACAGATCCAAGCTTGAATAATAGTTTTCAAAACCATTCCATCATAACACCATATGTTTTTACTTTGCTAATTATAAAATCTCGAAAAAATCACATTTTTGGAACGATGGAGAAAACAGTTCTCCACAAACTCGAAAATTTTTGAGGATAATTACAAACGGAAGAGTGATTATTTGATTTACAAAAGTTTTTTGGGAATCGTCAGCCCATCAAATCGAGGCTGTCCCTCAATCAAATGCTTGAAGGAAACCGGTTTCCATATTGTCAAACACATCTTAAGGGTGTTTTTTTGCTCTATACAATGCATACAATATTTGGAAATTTTTTTACTATAACACCAAAACAAAAAAATAATTTTATATACATCATTTTAAAGTTGAGACTAGATGTATTAAGAGCTACAAGAAAACAAGATTGATAAAATGAAATTTAATTAGGAAATTGACAATTCATCGAAAAATTTAAAGGACAGATAATTGGTCAAAACATTTAATACCTTCTAAACACAAAAGCTATGTCCATGATTCAAGGTGGAATTGATCTGAAAACGTTGAGCTATGGTGTTCACCTTTACTTTACATTTTGTAATCCTGAATTAACATCAGAAACGAGCGCATGCCTCTTCTATGGAAATCCCCAAAAATGAGTCAGAAACTTAATTTCAATATATGTTTGCCATACCAAAATAATTAATTGAATATTTTTTTATGCCCCAAAATAAACTTTTAACTCTTTAGTTCGATTTTAAATTACAATTAAATACAAGTATTCTTGTGAGTTGTTGCGTGCTGATTTCAACCCCTTAATGGGACGTGCCAGAGATAGACAGTCAGTAATCTTCTCGATGAGCGTGACCTTCAGAGTTGTGCTAGTCAGGTAATAGGTAAGGGACCATGTTAAGCTAGCTCTTACTAGAATGACATGTTAATAACCTTTGGTGGAAAAGAAAGAATCTTTTACAATTTAAAACGTTCTGGGGCGGAAACCAATTTATGGGTTTGAATATATTTTCCACATCAGAGAATCATTAGCTTGTGAGATTTGTTGGGGGTTTTTTGATTTCCAAAATAGTCTTGCGATCATAAAAAACATTATTTTCAAGCATGATCGGACATGTGCGGGTGTTAGAACCAGATATCTTTAAATACTATACATATGGAAGTTTGCGAATATTTTCAGTAAGCTTGTATTACTTCAAACATTTCGTCGGCCGAGTGATCGGCCAAGGAATGGTTCGGTGGTTAAATGGGTTTAAAAATATCCGTGAATCTTGAAACCAAGATGACCGGAACCATTTATCAGTGTATTGTATCTGAGGGGGATTACTTTGAAGGGGACAACATAATATTGATATATAAATATTTTTTCTTGAAAATACAAAGTCACCTTACTTTTGAACACACCTCGTATAGTTTTACGTTAGGCACCACCAGCTCGCTTCCAGGTTGCTAAGTGGTGATGCAATGAGGCGGTACAAATTGTAAAATTGTTAGGGCAGTACCGGAACTTTTATGTTAAATTTAAGTGTTTTTTTGACAGTAGTGGATTCTGATAAAAACACATTAAATAATTCATGTTCTACCTTAACGTCTACTATTTGTTCAGCTAGTAAAATGTTAATTTTTTTTCATCTCGAGTAAGTATTTGGGAACCATTTTTAATTTGTCAAAGTAAATCTATGCTGAAATTAAACATGTCTATATAAAATAAGCTGAATGTTTTTCATCCATTTCCTCATCCATTTTTTTTAAGATTTTATTTTGGTGTGAGTTCACAAAGTTGTCTTTTAGCTCTTGTTCCTTGTTCGTGTAATTAGTTATTTCTCCAAATCTGTGTTTTATTTCGGAAAATAATGGTTTTTACGGAACATTCGTGTAAGACTTCTAAATCTTTATTTATTTTTGCCTCGTCATAAGCGTCCATATTACCCGAAACTATTTTTACTATGTAGCCTAATCCGTTAATTTCCATGCCCACATATTTAATTTTTGTAGTTGCTGATTATTCGTCGTTGCTAAGATGATTTACATGCTTAAAAATTTTAAAGGATTTCAATACTTTCGCTGTTCGTAAGATTATTTTTATAAGAGGTTTAAACTTATTCAAGATTTCACTAACAACCCTTTGAGTTGTTTTCAAGATCAAGCTGAAGGAATACATCGTGAGTAGGATAATCGAAGTCTCATAACTTTCTGTTTGTGTAGTTTTTATCCATTTATAACACTAGCTATTAGTAAAATCTTGTGCTGGGCAAAACAAAGTGTAATTTCATTTCTTTTATTTTCCTTACGAAAAATAGAAGTCCTGTCCTGTTTTCGTTTAGGCTATCTATTCGTCTTTCTATTGGATCGTCCCTGTGTCTTTTTAGGGTACGGAAGAGTGCAGTCTAGAATTCATTTAACATAAGTAAATAATCGTATTTATTGTCGAAATTGACTATCTTCTCGAAAATGAGATTTCTGTTAGAGTGGAATATAAACGTTCTACCGAAGTAACATCAAGTTATATAACGGCTCCAGAGAACTTGTCCCCTGATTAGGTATTATATTTTTGGTACTTAAAATCAGCAAAAGAAGATTTTGAAGATAATTTGCCAGAAGAAGGAATTTTATCACTAAGGTTGAATTGCACAGCTCGCACTGACGATAAAATATTAGTAGCGCAATATAATATAAAGTCCGAGAGACAAGAGACATTATCATCGGCTTATATAGGTGACATTATGGATGTTCCGAAAATCGTTTAGAGTTCATTTGAAAATCACATAGACTGACAAAGGAACTAGCACATTTGAAATTAATTAATACAGAATTAAAGAGGTTAAATGTACATCATATATCTGGCCATACCTCTTTGATTTTAATATCGTAATCATTATAATTATTATAATAGTTGCCATACTACTGTAACTTAAGCAGGAAACTGCAAGCTATAACGTTTGGAGGCCGTTTGCAAGATGGTTAAAATATTAAACGTTAATACATAAAAAAATATATAAAAAAATGTTAGCATATTATCAAATTGTAAAGATTATAAGTCAAATTTAAAAACGTCACACCGAATCTTGCTGGCCCCTGGCAGAATGTTCAAACATGAACACGTTTTGTAGATATATAAAAAAATGTTAGCATATTATCAAATTGTATAGATTATAAGTCAAATTTAAAAACGTCACATCGAATCTAGCTGGTCCTTGGCAGAATGTTCAAACATGAACACGTTTTGGGACATCCCATATTAAAATACGGTTTACAATGAGGTCATAAACTGTAACCCAAATATGGGATGTCCCAAGAAGGGTCGAATATCATAGGCACCTAAGCGATAACATATGTGCGCTACAAAAACCCAAAGGTAAGCAGGTGTGTCTGCGTGGGTCTTAGATAAGAGTAAAATACGATTCTCATGTTAGCTACGTAAGAGTTGAATATTAATAAAGAAATCAGTTTGAATTAGTAACTCAACAAATGAAGGCGTCCTAGTTTCGGGTCGCTCTATTCAATTTTTTTTTTGGAATTTAAAATTGGCAAAAGAAGATTTGAAGGCTTTAATAAAGAGAATTGAGTTTCTGTAGGTCATTGGGTAGGCATGAGCAAATTTAGACAATTTTTAAAAATCGGAGGACTATAACATACAGCTGTCAAAGAAACGATCAGACAAAAAATGAAATAATCGAAGGCTAGCTGTCGGTGCTGTACCTGTATAAGATAAAATAAAGAGAAAAAAATGTGTTACAAAACAATTGTCTTAGTGCATGTATTTTTTATGTTATTTTTAAACCTGATAACATGAATCGAAATTGTTTATCAGTACAATAAATCTACTTATACCAACGTAATTAAAGGTCCTTTACACTGTTGAACAGCTACAGTTTTACAAAATAGAGGTAGAAAACTGGAAATAGAAAAACAGTAAGCAACTAGAAACAGATAGTACCAGGCCGCAACACGTCTACCATAAGCTTGAATCAGATATTAAATTTAAACACGTTCCTGTATAAGGCCTATGTTGTTCTGGGATGGATCAAATCAATGTTTTAAAAATGAGACATATGAGAAATGTTTAATTGTAAGAACTATTTTACATCTTAGTGTGGGAATCGAGCTAAAATTTGCATGCAAAACGAGAGATCGCTATATTTCTTACAGACGGTGCAGTCAGAAAAAAAACAAACAATCCTACAAGATATGTTTCATCTGTGTATTGTGCTTTGGGTAGTGGCATGTGTCTTTTATAAGGGTCAGGTTATGATAGCAAGTCGATTTTTCGTTAGTGAGATTTAGGGATAGGTCTTGTGTATGCCCCTATTGTTGGTCACATGTTTATGGATCGACTGTGGAAAAAGTGAATGATTCTGGAACGGGATGGGTAAGACATCTGAGGATCATAGTAACTTACCATAATCAAGTCTAAGCCATTAAGGTAAGAGATAAAAACAACGTGTAACCAAGACTGAATAGATAGTTACCATTTAAAACCAAGTACTTTACAGCTAGTAACCACTAAAACCAAGTCTAAGCCATTAAGGTGACAGCGAAATACAGCGTGTACCAATTAAAACTAAGTATTTTACGTTAAGTAACAACCAAAATCCAATTACTTTACAGTTAGCAAATATCAAAAACCAAGTCTAAACCATTAAGGTAACAACTGTACCAAGTCCAAAAGGCTCAATCACCTTTATGAATCAAAACAACCAGATAAGCATTGTAATCAATATGTTAAAAAAAATTTTAAAAAAAGACGCTGATATCGAAGACAAGGATGCCTGAAAATGCAAGCTCCCAGTTCTCAAGCAAAGCGCACGATAAGGAAGGTTGGAGAATCTTTAAAATAAAAATCTATAAAATTCTGGATGGAGCATGGAGACGATTGTTGTTATTAATTGCTGAAAATTATAAAAAAGTTTTATTTAATTGTAATCAAGAACTACTATTAATGCTGACTAAGAATCTTGGCGATGTGTTTGAACCAACGTGAAATGAACAAACTTTTGAATTGAAAATAAAAATATAACCTGAAAAATTCGTTACAAACGCATTTCGGAGCTTGTATTCATATGTTAGCCACAAATTATGGCATGGCAGCCAATAAACGTGGAGTGTAAAATTGTCGGCTAACCGCGAAAAATCACGATTCGTAAAATGGTGAAAGGTTTCTTTGATAATGATAGAAATAATTTTATTCTAAAGAAAATTGGAGTTATATTCGAAAAAGATCCAAGCTTGAATAATAGATTTCAATACCATTCCACCATAACACGATATGTTTTTACTTTGCTAATTATAAAATCGAAAAAATAACATTTTTGGAACGATGGAGAAAACAGTTCTCCACAAACTAAAAAATTGTTGAGGACAATTACAAACGGAAGAGTGATTATTTGATTTACAAAAGTTTTTTGGGAATCGTCAGCCCATCAAATCGAGGCTGTCCCTCAATCAAATGCTTGAAGGAAACTGGTTTCCATATTGTCAAACATATCTTAAGGTTGTTTTTTTGCTCTATATAATGCATACAATATTTGGAAATTTTTTTACTGTAACACAAAAACAAGAAAATAATTTTATACACATCATTTTAAAGTTGAGACTAGATGTATTAAGAGCTACAAGAAAACAAGATTGATAAAATGAAATTTAATTAGGAAATTGACAATTCATCGAAAAATTTAAAGGACAGATAATTGGTCAAAACATTTAATACCTTCTAAACACAAAAGCTATGTCCATGAAACAAGGTGGAATTGATCTGAAAACGTTGAACTATGGTGTTCACATTTACTTTACATTTTGTAATTCTGAATTAACATCAGAAACGAGCGCATGCCTCTTCTATGGAAATCGCCAAAAATGAGCCAGAAACTTAATTTCAATATATAACAAATCATGTTTGCCATACCAAAATAATTAATTAAATATTTTTGTATGCCCCAAAATAAACTTTTGACTTTTTAGTTCGAGTTTAAATTACAATTAAATACAAGTATACTTGTGGGTTGTTGCGTGCAGTTTTGCAGCCATACTAAGTCTTTATGGAATTCCGGTTTTCTGCTTTAATGCAATGTTCTACTTGCGAAACAAATCGGTCTGTCGGACCCTGTGAGAGAATAGCTCCAATGGCGAAGTTACTTATATGGAAGCCGTTGGCATAAGTGTATTGTATCTGAGAGGGATTACTTTGAAGGGGAAAAAATTATTATTGATAAATAAATACTTTTTCTTGAAAATACAAAGTCACCTTACTTTTTGAACACACCTCGTATAGTTTTTCGTCAGGCAACACCAGCTCGCTTCCAGGTTGCTAAGTGGTGATGCAATGAGGCGGTACAAATTGTAAGATAGTTAGGGCAGTACCGGAACTTTTATGTTAAATTTGAGTGTTTTTTTGACAGTAGTGGATTCTGATAAAAACACATTATATAATTCATGTTCTACCTTAACATCTACCTTTTGTTCAGCTAGTAAAATTTTAACTTTTTTCATCTCGAATGAATTCAGTAAGTATTTTGTGCCAATTTTTAATTTGTCAAAGTAAATCTATGCTGAAATTAAACATGTCTAAATATAAAATAAGCTGAATGTTTTTCATCCATTTTCTCATACATTTTTTTAAAGATTTTATTTTGGTGGGAGTTCACAAAGTTGTCTATCAGCTCTTGTTCCTTGTTCGTGTAATTAGTTATTTCTCCAAATCTGTGTTTTATTTCGGAAAATAATGGTTTTTACGGAATTTTCGTGTAAGACTTCTAAATCTTTATTTATTTTTGCCCCGTCATAAGCGTCCATATTACCCGAAATTATTTGTACTATGTAGCTTAATCCGTTAATTTCCAGGACCACATATTTAATTTTTGGGGAGCAAGGAATTTAGTCTTTGCTGAGCTTGAGATAGTTTTAGGTGTAGGGCTTAAATCTTTAAAACCATGCTAGTAAGAAATGTTTCTTATCACGTCATGTATTGTAGCTGCTGATTCCTCGTAGTTGCTAAGATGATTTACACGCTTAAAAATTTTTTTGCAATACTTTCGCTGTTCGTAAGATTATTTTTATAAGAGGTTGAACCTTATTCAAGATTTCACTAACAAACCTTTGAGTTGTTTCTAAGATCAAGCTCAAGAAATACATCGTGAGTAGGATAGTCAAAGTCTCATCACTTTCTGTTTGTGAAGTTTTTACCCATTTATAACACTAGCTATTAGTAAAATCTTGTGCTGGCCAAAACAAAGTGTAATTTTATTTCTTTTATTTTCCTTACGAAAAATAGAAGTACCAACCGGTAAATCAGGGGGTCTGTCCTGTTTTCGTTTAGGCTACCTATTCGTCTTTCTATTGCATCATACCTGTGTCTTTTTAAGGTAGGGAAGAGTGCAGTCTAGAATTCAATTAACATAAGTAAATAATCGTATTTATTGTCGAATTTGACTATCTTCTCGAAAATGAGATTTCTGTTAGAGTGGAATATAAACGTTCTACCGTTGAGTTTCTACTTGATTGTTGGAAGGAATTAATATCTAGTTATATAACGGCTCCAGAGAACTTGTCCCCTGATTAGGTAGCTCGCACTGACGATAAAATATTAGTAGCGCAATATAATATAAAGTCCGAGAGACAAGAGACATTATCATCGGCTTATATAAGTGACATGATGGACGTTTCGAAAATCGTTTGGAGTTCATTTGAAAATCACACTAGAAACCATAGTGCCGAAATTGATAGACTGACAGATTAAAGGGGTTAAATGTACATCATATATCTTGCCATACCTCTTTGATTTTAAGTATCGTAATCGTTACAATTATAATAATAATTGCCAACAACTGTAATTTAAGCAGGAAACTGCAAGCTATAACGTTTGGAGGCCGTTTGCAAGATGGTTAAAATATTAAACGTTAATACATAAAAAAATATATAAAAAAATGTTAGCATATTATCAAATTGTATAGATTATAAGTCAAATTTAAAAACGTCACACCGAATCTTGCTGGTCTTTGGCAGAATGTTCAAACATGAACACGTTTTATAAATATATTTATTTAAACCGGATTTTACAATGAGGTCATAAACTGTAACACAAATATGGGATGTCCCAAGAAGGGTCGAATATCCTAGGCACCTAAGCGATAACATATGTGCGCTATAAAAACCCAAAGATAAGCAGGTATGTCTGCGTGGGTCATTAGATAAGAGTAAAATACGATTCTCATGTTAGCTACTTAAGAGTTGAATATTAATAAAGAAATCAGTTTTAAGTAGTAACTCAACAAATGAAGACGTCCTCATTTCGGGTCGCTCTATTCAATTATCTTTTTGGAATTTAAATTTGGCAAAAGAAGATTTGAAGGCTTTAATAAAGAGAATTGAGTTTCTGTATGACATTGGGTAGGCATGAGCAAATTTAGACAATTTTTAAAAATCGGAGGACTATAACATACAGCTGTCAAAGAAACGGTCAGACAAAAAATGAAATAATCGAAGGCTAGCTGTCGGTCCTGTACCTGTATAGGGTAAAATAAAGAGAAAGAAATGTTTTACAACACACTTGCCTTAGTGCATGTATTTTTTATGTTATTTTTAAACCTGATAACATAATAAATCTACTTATACCAACGTAATTAAAGGTCCTTTACACTGTTGAACAGCTACAGTTTAACAGAATAGAAGTAGAAAACTGGAAATAGAAAAACAGTAAACAACTAGAAACAGATAGTACCAGGTCCCAACACGTCTACCATAAGCTTGAATCAGATATTAAATTTAAACACGTTCCTGTATAAGGCCTATGATGTTTTCGATGATGTTTTGGGATGGATCAAATCAATGTCTTAAAAATGAGACATATGAGAAATGTTTAATTGTAAGAACTATTTTACATCTTAGTGTGGGAATCGAGCTAAAATTTGCATGCAAAACGAGAGACCGGTATATTTCTTACAAACGGTGCAGTCAGAAAAAAAACAATTCACAAAATATGTTTCATTTGTGTATTGTGCTTTGGGTAGTGGCATGTGTCTTTTATAAGGGTCAGGTTATGATAGCAAGTCGATTTTACGTTAGTGAGATTTAGGGATAGGTCTTGTGTGTGCCCCTATTGTTGGTGACATGTTTATGGATCGACTGTGGAAAAAGTGAATGATCCTGGAACGGGATGGGTAAGACATCTGAGGAACATAGTAGCTTACCATAATCAAGTCTAAGCCATTAAGGTAAGAGATAAATACAACGTGTAAATCACAACCATTTTTGAACCCTAATGTTATTATGGTCGTTTAACGTTAAGAATATGTCGAAAGAAACAGTTTCGATTGATGTTCAAGGTTTCTTTGATAATGATAGAAATAATTTTATTCTTAAGAAAATTGGAGTTATATTCGAAAAAGATCCAAGCTTGAATAATAGTTTTCAATACCATCTTTGGCAGAATGTTCAAACATGAACACGTTTTATAAATATATTTATTTAAACCGGATTTTACAATGAGGTCATAAACTGTAACACAAATATGGGATGTCCCAAGAAGGGTCGAATATCCTAGGCACCTAAGCGATAACATATGTGCGCTATAAAAACCCAAAGATAAGCAGGTATGTCTGCGTGGGTCATTAGATAAGAGTAAAATACGATTCTCATGTTAGCTACTTAAGAGTTGAATATTAATAAAGAAATCAGTTTTAAGTAGTAACTCAACAAATGAAGACGTCCTCATTTCGGGTCGCTCTATTCAATTATCTTTTTGGAATTTAAATTTGGCAAAAGAAGATTTGAAGGCTTTAATAAAGAGAATTGAGTTTCTGTAAGTCATTGGGTAGGCATGAGCAAATTTAGACAATTTTTAAAAATCGGAGGACTATAACATACAGCTGTCAAAGAAACGGCCAGACAAAAAATGAAATAATCGAAGGCTAGCTGTCGGTCCTGTACCTGTATAGGGTAAAATAAAGAAAAAGAAATGTTTTACAACACACTTGCCTTAGTGCATGTATTTTTTATGTTATTTTTAAGCCTGATAACATAATAAATCTACTTATACCAACGTAATTAAAGGTCCTTTACACTGTTGAACAGCTACAGTTTAACAGAATAGAAGTAGAAAACTGGAAATAGAAAAACAGTAAACAACTAGAAACAGATAGTACCAGGCCCCAACACGTCTACCATAAGCTTGAATCAGATATTAAATTTAAACACGTTCCTGTATAAGGCCTATGATGTTTTCGATGATGTTTTGGGATGGATCAAATCAATGTCTTAAAAATGAGACATATGAGAAATGTTTAATTGTAAGAACTATTTTACATCTTAGTGTGGGAATCGAGCTAAAATTTGCATGCAAAACGAGAGACCGGTATATTTCTTACAAACGGTGCAGTCAGAAAAAAAAACAATTCACAAAATATGTTTCATTTGTGTATTGTGCTTTGGGTAGTGGCATGTGTCTTTTATAAGGGTCAGGTTATGATAGCAAGTCGATTTTACGTTAGTGAGATTTAGGGATAGGTCTTGTGTGTGCCCCTATTGTTGGTGACATGTTTATGGATCGACTGTGGAAAAAGTGAATGATCCTGGAACGGGATGGGTAAGACATCTGAGGAACATAGTAGCTTACCATAATCAAGTCTAAGCCATTAAGGTAAGAGATAAATACAACGTGTAAATCACAACCATTTTTGAACCCTAATGTTATTATGGTCGTTTAACGTTAAGAATATGTCGAAAGAAACAGTTTCGATTGATGTTCAAGGTTTCTTTGATAATTATAGAAATAATTTTATTCTTAAGAAAATTGGAGTTATATTCGAAAAAGATCCAAGCTTGAATAATAGTTTTCAATACCATTCCACCGTAACACCATATGTTTTTACTTTGCTTATTATAAAATCTCGAAAAAATTTGGTAAACCAATAAACATTACATTTTTGGAACGATGCAGAAAACAGTTCTCCACAAACTCGAAAATTTTTGAGGACAAACGTCAAAAGTTTATTTTGGGGCATATCAAAACATTTAATTAAATATTTTGTTCTGCCCCAAAATAAACTTTAGACTTTTTAGTTCGAGTTTAAATTACAATTAAATACAAGTATACTTGTGCGTTGTTGCGTGCTGATTTCAACCCCTTAATGGGACGTGCCAGAGATAGACAGTCAGTAATCTTCTCAATGAGCGTGACCTTCAGAGTTGTGCTATTATAATAATAGGTAAGGGACCATGTTAAGCTAGCACTTTCTTGAATGACGTGTTAATAACATTTTGTGGAAATGAAAGAATCTTTTACAATTTACAACGTTCTGGGGCGGAAACCAATTTATGGGTTTGAAAATATTTTCCACATCTGAGAATCATTAGCTTGTGAGATTTGTTGGGGGTTTTTTTGATTTCCAAAATAGTCTTGCGATCATAAAAACATTATTTTCAAGCATGATCGGACATGTTACTTTGAGATAACAAACTTTGCATACTTTGGGTGCGCCACCATTCTCAAGTGCATAGCAACCCCTGTAATAATGAGTCAAAAGGGTACGTGATAACAACATTTGGGACGGAGGCCATTAACATGCATATGAGAATGATAACGGGAGGGGGGACCGCGGCCATTAATTAGGATTAATATGCTAATTGTGCCAGAATCCGCGTTTTTATACTACTTATAATTGTATATTAGGGTGTTAAGGCTCATGTAGAAACATATATCCTATATATATGGAAGACTGCGAATATTTTCGGTAAGCTTGAATTACTTCAAACATTTCGTCGAGTGATCGGCCAAGGAATGGTTCGGTGATTAAATGGGTTTAAAGATATCCGTGAATCTTGAAACCAAGATGGTTCCGTATTAGCGTACGTTTTTTATTTTAAAATAGGATACTCACTACAATCGAAGGTTCTAGCCGATTTCAAATATAAGTTTAATGTTTTATGCATATTCTTAGCCAATAGAATACAGGTTCAGAAGTGAGTTCGGTTCGATTCTACTCAAAGCATCAGCAATGACATTTCGCGACCTTTTTTTGTAGACAACGTCGTAGCCGTACTCGGAAAAGGTTAGTTTCCATCGAAGGAATTCCGGGCTTTGGACCGTAAAGTTTTGCAGCCATACTAAGTCTTTATGGAATTCCGGTTTTCTGCTTTAATGCAATGTTCTACTTGCGAAACAAATCGGTCTGTCGGACCCTGTGAGAGAATAGCTCCAATGGCGAAGTTACTTATATGGAAGCCGTTGGCATAAGTGTATTGTATCTGAGAGGGATTACTTTGAAGGGGAAAAAATTATTATTGATAAATAAATACTTTTTCTTGAAAATACAAAGTCACCTTACTTTTTGAACACACCTCGTATAGTTTTTCGTCAGGCAACACCAGCTCGCTTCCAGGTTGCTAAGTGGTGATGCAATGAGGCGGTACAAATTGTAAGATAGTTAGGGCAGTACCGGAACTTTTATGTTAAATTTGAGTGTTTTTTTGACAGTAGTGGATTCTGATAAAAACACATTATATAATTCATGTTCTACCTTAACATCTACCTTTTGTTCAGCTAGTAAAATTTTAACTTTTTTCATCTCGAATGAATTCAGTAAGTATTTTGTGCCAATTTTTAATTTGTCAAAGTAAATCTATGCTGAAATTAAACATGTCTATATATAAAATAAGCTGAATGTTTTTCATCCATTTTCTCATACATTTTTTTAAAGATTTTATTTTGGTGGGAGTTCACAAAGTTGTCTATCAGCTCTTGTTCCTTGTTCGTGTAATTAGTTATTTCTCCAAATCTGTGCTTTATTTCGGAAAATAATGGTTTTTACGGAATTTTCGTGTAAGACTTCTAAATCTTTATTTATTTTTGCCCCGTCATAAGCGTCCATATTACCCGAAATTATTTGTACTATGTAGCTTAATCCGTTAATTTCCAGGACCACATATTTAATTTTTGGGGAGCAAGGAATTTAGTCTTTGCTGAGCTTGAGATAGTTTTAGGTGTAGGGCTTAAATCTTTAAAACCATGCTAGTAAGGAATGTTTCTTATCACGTCATGTATTGTAGTTGCTGATTCCCCGTAGTTGCTAAGATGATTTACATGCTTAAAAATTTCAAAGGATTTCAATACTTTCGCTGTTCGTAAGATTATTTTTATAAGAGGTTGAACCTTATTCAAGATTTCACTAACAAACCTTTGAGTTGTTTCTAAGATCAAGCTCAAGAAATACATCGTGAGTAGGATAGTCAAAGTCTCATCACTTTCTGTTTGTGAAGTTTTTACCCATTTATAACACTAGCTATTAGTAAAATCTTGTGCTGGCCAAAACAAAGTGTAATTTTATTTCTTTTATTTTCCTTACGAAATATAGAAGTACCAACCGGAAAATCAGGGGGGTCTGTCCTGTTTTCGTTTAGGCTACCTATTCGTTTTTCTACTGCATCATCCCTGTGTCTTTTTAGGGTACGGAAGAGTGCAGTCTAGAATTCATTTAACATAAGTAAATAATCATATTTATTGTCGAATTTGACTATCTTCTCGAAAATGAGATTTCTGTTAGAGTGGAATATAAACGTTCTACCGTCGAGCTTCTTCTTGATTGTTGGAAGGAAGTAATATCTAGTTATATAACGGCTCCAGAGAACTTGTCCGCTGATTAGGTATAATCTTTTTGGTACTTAAAACCAGCATAAGAAGTTTGTGAAGTTAATTTGCCAGAAGAAGGAATTTTATCACTAAGGTCGGATTGCACAGCTCGCACAGACGATAAAATATTAGTAGCGCAATATAATATAAAGTCCGAGAGACAAGAGACATTATCATCGCCTTTATAGGTGACATTATGGACGTTTCGAAAATCGTTTGGAGCTCAGTTGAAAATCAAAAATTCAAAAACGGTTGGAGGCCGGTTGCAAGATGGTTAAAATATTAAACGTTAATACATAAAAAAATATTTAAAAAAATGTTAGCATATTATCAAATTGTATAGATTATAAGTTAAATTGAAAAACGTCACACCGAATCTTGCTGGTCCTTGGCAGAATGTTCAAACATGAACACGTTTTATAAATATATTTATGTAAACCGTATTTTACAATGAGGTCATTAACTGTAACCCAAATATGGGATGTCCCAAGAAGGGTCGAATATCCTAGGCACCTAAGCGATAACATATGTGCGCTATAAAAACCCAAAGATAAGCAGGTATGTCTGCGTGGGTCATTAGATAAGAGTAAAATACGATTCTCATGTTAGCTAGGCAAGAGTTGAATATTAATAAAGAAATCAGTTTGAAATAGTAACTCAACAAATGAAGACGTCCTCATTTCGGGTCGCTCTATTCAATTATCTTTTTGGAATTTAAAATTGGCAAAAGAAGATTTGAAGGCTTTAATAAAGAGAATTGAGTTTCTGTATGTCATTGGGTAGGCTTGAGCAAATTTAGACAATTTTTAAAAATCGGAGGACTATAACATACAGGTGTCAAAGAAACGGCCAGACAAAAAATGAAATAATCGAAAGCTAGCTGTCGATCCTGTACCTGTATAAGATAAAATAAAGAGAAAGTAATGTTTTACAACACACTTGACTTAGTGCATGTATTTTTTATGTTATTTTTAAACCTGATAACATAATAAATCTACTTATACCAACGTAATTAAAGGTCCTTTACACTGTTGAACAGCTACAGTTTAACAGAATAGAAGTAGAAAACTGGAAATAGAAAAACAGTAAACAACTAGAAACAGATAGTACCAGGCCCCAACACGTCTACCATAAGCTTGAATCAGATATTAAATTTAAACACGTTCCTGTATAAGGCCTATGATGTTTTCGATGATGTTTTGGGATGGATCAAATCAATGTCTTAAAAATGAGACATATGAGAAATGTTTAATTGTAAGAACTATTTTACATCTTAGTGTGGGAATCGAGCTAAAATTTGCATGCAAAACGAGAGACCGGTATATTTCTTACAAACGGTGCAGTCAGAAAAAAAAACAATTCACAAAATATGTTTCATTTGTGTATTGTGCTTTGGGTAGTGGCATGTGTCTTTTATAAGGGTCAGGTTATGATAGCAAGTCGATTTTACGTTAGTGAGATTTAGGGATAGGACTTGTGTGTGCCCCTATTGTTGGTGATATGTTTATGGATCGACTGTGGAAAAAGTGAATGATCCTGGAACGGGATGGGTAAGACATCTGAGGAACATAGTAGCTTACCATAATCAAGTCTAAGCCATTAAGGTAAGAGATAAATACAACGTGTAAATCACAACCATTTTTGAACCCTAATGTTATTATGGTCGTTTAACGTTAAGAATATGTCGAAAGAAACAGTTTCGATTGATGTTCAAGGTTTCTTTGATAATGATAGAAATAATTTTATTCTTAAGAAAATTGGAGTTATATTCGAAAAAGATCCAAGCTTGAATAATAGTTTTCAATACCATTCCACCGTAACACCATATGTTTTTACTTTGCTTATTATAAAATCTCGAAAAAATTTGGTAAACCAATAAACATTACATTTTTGGAACGATGCAGAAAACAGTTCTCCACAAACTCGAAAATTTTTGAGGACAAACGTCAAAAGTTTATTTTGGGGCATATCAAAACATTTAATTAAATATTTTGTTATGCCCCAAAATAAAGTTTAGACTTTTTAGTTCGAGTTTAAATTGAAATTAAATACAAGTATACTTGTGCGTTGTTGCGTGCTGATTTCAACCCCTTAATGGGACGTGCCAGAGATAGACAGTCAGTAATCTTCTCAATGAGCGTGACCTTCAGAGTTCTGCTATTATAATATTAGGTAAGGGACCATGTTAAGCTAGCGCTTTCTTGAATGACGTGTTAATAACCTTTTGTGGAAATGAAAGAATCTTTTACAATTTACAACGTTCTGGGGCGGAAACCAATTTATGGGTTTGAAAATATTTTCCACATCTGAGAATCATTAGCTTGGGAGATTTGTTGGGGGTTTTTTTGATTTCCAAAATAGTCTTGCGATCATAAAACATTATTTTCAAGCATGATCGGACATGTTACTTTGAGATAACAAACTTTGCATACTTTGGGTGCGCCACCATTCTCAAGTGCATAGCAACCCCTGTAATAATGAGTCAAAAGGGTACGTGATAACAACATTTGGGACGGAGGCCATTAACATGCTAATTTTGCCAGAATCCGCATATGAGAATGAGAAGGGGAGGGGGGACGGCGGCCATTAATTAGCATTAATATGCTAATTGTGCCAGAGTCTGCGTTTTTACACTACTTATAATTGTATATTAGGCTGTTAAGGCTCATGCAGAACCAGATATCTTTAAATCCTATATATATGGAAGTCTGCAAATATTTTCAGTAAGCTTGTATTACTTCAAACATTTCGTCGGCCGAGTGATCGGCCAAGGAATGGTTCGGTGGTTAAATGGGTTTAAAGATATCCGTGAATCTTGAAACCAAGATGGTTCCGGTATTAGCGTACGTTTTTTATTTTAAAATAGGATACTCACTACAATCGAGGGGTCTGAATGTTTTATGCGAATTCTTAGCAAATATAATTACAATTTAGAACGTTCTGGGGCGGAAACCAATTTATGGGTTTGAAAATATTTTCCACATCTGAGAATCATTAGCTTGTGAGATTTGTTGGGGGTTTTTTTGATTTCCAAAATAGTCTTGCGATCATAAAAACATTATTTTCAAGCATGATCGGACATGTTACTTTGAGATAACAAACTTTGCATACTTTGGGTGCGCCACCATTCTCAAGTGCATAGCAACCCCTGTAATAATGAGTCAAAAGGGTACGCGATAACAACATTTGGGACGGAGGCCATTAACATGCTAATTTTGCACAAATCCGCATATGAGAATGAGAAGGGGAGGGGGACCGCGGCCATTAATTAGGATTAATATGCTAATTGTGCCAGAATCCGCGTTTTTATACTACTTATAATTGTATATTAGGCTGTTAAGGCTTATGTAGAGACAGATATCTTTAAATCCTATATATATGGAAGACTGCAAATATTTTCAGTAAGCTTGTATTACTTCAAACATTTCGTCGGCCGAGCCAATAGAATACATGTTCAGAAGTGAGTTCGGTTCGATTCTACTCAAAGCATCAGCAATGACATTTCGCGACCTTTTTTGTAGACAACGTCGTAGCCGTACTCGGAAAAGGTTAGTTTTCATCGAAGGAATTCCGGGCTTTGGACCGTAAAGTTTTGCAGCCATACTAAGTCTTTATGGAATTCCGGTTTTCTGCTTTAATGCAATGTTCTACTTGCGAAACAAATCGGTCTGTCGGACCCTGTGAGAGAATAGCTCCAATGGCGAAGTTTCTTATATGGAAGCCGTTGGCATAAGTGTATTGTATCTGAGGGGGATTACTTTGAAGGGGAAAAAATTATTATTGATAAATAAATACTTTTTCTTGAAAATACAAAGTCACCTTACTTTTTGAACACACCTCGTATAGTTTTTCGTCAGGCAACACCAGCTCGCTTCCAGGTTGCTAAGTGGTGATGCAATGAGGCGGTACAAATTGTAAGATAGTTAGGGCAGTACCGGAACTTTTATGTTAAATTTGAGTGTTTTTTTGACAGTAGTGGATTCTGATAAAAACACATTATATAATTCATGTTCTACCTTAACATCTACCTTTTGTTCAGCTAGTAAAATTTTAACTTTTTTCATCTCGAATGAATTCAGTAAGTATTTTGTGCCAATTTTTAATTTGTCAAAGTAAATCTATGCTGAAATTAAACATGTCTATATATAAAATAAGCTGAATGTTTTTCATCCATTTTCTCATACATTTTTTTAAAGATTTTATTTTGGTTGTCTATCTGCTCTTGTTCCTTGTTCGTGTAATTAGTTATTTCTCCAAATCTGTGTTTTATTTCGGAAAATAAAGGTATAAAGGAATTTTCGTGTAAGACTTTTAATTTTTTTTTTATTTTTGCCTCGTCTTAAGCGTCCATATTACCCGAAACTATTTTTACTATGTAGTCTAACCCGTTAATTTCCAGGCCCACACATTTAATTTTTGGGGAGCAAGGAATTTAGTCTTTGCTGAGCTTGAGATAGTTTTAGGTGTAGGGTTTAAATCTTTAAAACCATGCTAGTAAGGAATGTTTCTTATCACGTCATGTATTGTAGTTGCTGATTTCTCGTAGTAGCTATGATGATTTACATGCTAAAAAATTTTAAAGGATTGCAATACTTTCGCTGTTTGTAAGATTATTTTTATAAGAGGTTGAACCTTATTCAAGATTTCACTAACAAACCTTTGAGTTGTTTCTAAGATCAAGCTGAAGAAATACATCGTGAGTAGGATAATCAAAGTCTCATCACTTTCTGTTTGTGTAGTTTTTACCTATTTATAACACTAGCTATTAGTAAAATCTTGTGCTGGCCAAAACAAAGTGTAATTTCATTTCTTTTCTTTTCCTTACGAAAAATAGAAGTCCTGTCCCGTTTTCGTTTAGGCTATCTTTTCGTCTTTCTATTGCATCATCCCTGTGTCTTTTTAAGGTACGGAAGATTGCAGTCTAGAATTCATTTAACATAAGTAAATAATCGTATTTATTGTCGAATTTGACTATCTTCTCGAAAATGAGATTTCTGTTAGAGTGGAATATAAACGTTCTACCGTCGAGTTTCTACTTGATTGTTGGAAGGAAGTAAGATCTAGTTATATAACGGCTACAGAGAACTTGTCCCCTGATTAGGTATTATGTTTTTGGTACTTAAAATCAGCAAAAGAAGATTTTGAAGATAATTTGCCAGAAGAAGGAATTTTATCATTAAGGTCGAATTGCACAGCTCGCACTGACGATAAAATATACGTAGCGCAATATAATATAAAGTCCGACAGACAAGAGACATTATCATCGGCTTATATAGGTGACATTATGGACGTTTCGAAAATCGTTTGGAGTTCATTTGAAAATCACACTAGAAACCATAGTGCCGAAATTGATAGACTGACAAAGGAACTAGCACATTTGAAAGGAATTAATATAGAATTAAAGGGGTTAAATGTACATTATATATCTGGCCATACCTCTTTGATTTAAAGTATCGTAATCGTTATAATTATAATAATAGTTGCCATACAAGTGTAACTTAAGCATGAAATTGCAAGCTATAACGTTTGGAGGCCGGTTGCAAGATGGTTAAAATATTAAACGTTAATACATAAAAAAATATATAAAATAATGTTAGCATTTTATCAATTTGTATAGATTATAAGTCAAATTTAAAAACGTCACACCGAATCTTGCTGGTCTTTGGCAGAATGTTCAAACATGAACACGATTTAAAGATTGTAACGAACTGATTTCTTTGGTTTCTGCTCGCTACGGTATTTGTGCGGCTAGCTCAGTAGATTGTGTGTGTTCGTCCCACCAAATTTATATAAACGTGACCGCCCAGTAGTTCAGTGAAAAAGCACAGAATTCTCGGGTTCGGAATTGGTTTATTGCGGGTATGACTGCAGTCGGCTTTATAACTTGCTCGTCTCGCTGTCTCCGACGATGTGGGTCATCTTGTCGCTCCTCAAGGATCCTTGACCGCTGATTGCTCCTGACGTGGCTGGCTCGGTGACTGCTCGGCCACGATTCAGACTCGCTATGGGGTCAGCCGTGCGGGCTTAGGGAAGCGTCACCGTTCTCAGACTAGGGTGAACAGACTGACGAGCTCTCCAGGATCACTCCTCCCGATACCCGACCGCCTGTCCCTTTTTCTGTTCCGGATGGTCCCACGGGCTTCCGCTCAGATCGTGCGGACAGTCAAGGCAGAACGCCAGGAAGCTGCCTCGCTTTTCACTTCGCTTCTGTGCCTCGTGTAAACGAACGTTCCACCCTAGCCTCACCCTTCCGCGTACTGTCCGTGCCGTTCCTGCGGGCTCGATCCTCCTTGCGTGGCCGTTGCGGTGTGGTGTCCTGCCTGCTGGTGGCGATATCCTGCGAACTACTCCTGACAGGTGGCTGTAGGTCTTGACTTCTGTGCTGGGTTCGAGGGTATACGCCGATCCGGGACTTCTCTCCCTTCTGGCTCGTGACTCTCAGGGTTCTGTTGCGCCGCTCCGGGACTTCTCTCCCTTCTGGCTCGCTACTCTAGGGGTTCTGTTCCGCCGTTCCGGGACTTCTCTCCCTTCCGGCCCGCTACTCTAGGGGTTCCGTTGCGCCGCTCCGGGACTTCTCCCCTTCTGGCTCGCTACTCTAGGGGTTCTGTTACGCCGCTCCGGGACTTCTCTCCCTTCTGGCTTGCTACTCTCGATTTCAAATCTCAGTCTAGTAGACCCTCCAGGCGTACCGCCAAGACTTCGTCGGCAGGACAGAACAGAACTTAGCCGTGTGGCGCCTCCTTAGACCTCAGCCACCTGTGTCTCGACGTGACGATCTTGCTCCTCGTAGGCTCCCACGGTGCTGCTTCCGACGACTCCTTGCTCTCCACTGACTGCTCGCTCTTGACTGACTGATCTCGACTGAATGCTCTCGACTGAATGCTCTCCACTGGATGACTGATCTCAATGCTCTCGACCGAATGACTGATACTGAATGACTGATCCCGCTGCCAGCGCCCTGCGGGTGTATATAGGGCCTCTGGGAACCGTAATTTCCCCTTTGCACACGGCCCGCCAAAACTCTCCACATCGGGTCCAAAGTCCATGGTTTCTGTTTGACGCACTGCTTCCCGCCGCCGTCCAGCCTGATGCTGGCGTCCCGCTGATCGCGGAGACGAATGCAACATGTTTGTGTGCCGCACCGCTGCTGAGCTGTGGCACCTTCTTTCCAAAGTCCAAAGCCCTCTTGTCCCTGACGCACTGCTTCCCGCCGCCGTCCAGCCTGATGCTGGCGTCCCGCTGATCGCGGAGACGAATGCAACATGTTTGTGTGCCGCACCGCTGCTGAGCTGTGGCACCTTCTTTCCAAAGTCCAAAGTCCGGCGGCGTCCCGTTACTCCTTTTTGCACACGGAACTCTCGCTCCGCCCGCCAAGTCTTCGCTCTCTCCTTCTCCATTGTTGGTCTCCAAACTCTCTTGGTCTCCGAACCCTATTGCTCTCCAAACTCTATCGTTCTCCAAATTCCCTTGTCTCCAAACTCTCTTCCTCTCCAAACTCTCACGTTCTCCAAACTCTCACGTTCTCCAAACTCTCACGTTCTCCGTCCTCGATCTCCAAACTCTCTCGTTCTCCGTCCTCGATCTCCAAACTCTCTCGTTCTCCGTCCTCGATCTCCAAACTCTCTCGTTCTCTGTCCACGCTCTTCGCCGCGCCGCCACTACGCGAATTTTCCGCGTACCTGGTGAGCGGCCGGCCATCTGCTGCTGGGATTTGTGGGGAGTTATTCAACTCCTCACGGCCCCACGTCGGGCGCCAGATGTAACGAACTGATTTCTTTGGTTTCTGCTCGCAACGTTATTTGTGCGGCTAGCTCAGTAGATTGTGTGTGTTCGTCCTACCAAATTTATATAAACGTGACCGCCCAGTAGTTCAGTGAAAAAGCACAGAATTCTCGGGTTCGGAGAATATAACTGCAGTGGGCTTTATAACTTGCTCGTCTCGCTGTCTCCGACGGTGTGGGTCGTCTTGTGGCTCCTCGAAGATCCTTGACCGCTGATTGCTCCTGACGTGGCTGGCTGTCTTGTCGCTCCTCGAAGATCCTTGGCCGCTGATTGCTCCTGGCGTGGCTGGCTCGGTGACTGCTCGGCCACGATTCAGACTCGCTATGGGGTCAGCCGTGCGGGCTGAGGGAAGCGTCACCGTTCTCAGACTAGGGTGAACAGACTGACGAGCTCTCCAGGATCACTCCTCTCGATACCCGACCGCCTGTCCCTTGCTCTGTTCCGGATGGTCCCACGGGCTTCCGCTCAGATCGTGCGGACAGTCAAGGCAGAACGCCAGGAAGCTGCCTCGCTTTTCACTTCGCTTCTGTGCCTCGTTTAAACGAACGTTCCACCCTAGCCTCACCCTTCCGCGTACTGTCCGTGCCGTTCCTGCGGGCTCGATCCTCCTTGCGTGGCCGTTGCGGTGTGGTGTCCTGCCTGCTGGTGGCGATATCCTGCGAACTACTCCTGACAGGTGGCTGTAGGTCTTGAGTTCTGTGCTGGGTTCGAGGGTATACGCCGATCCGGGACTTCTCTCCCTTCTGGCTCGTGACTCTCAGGGTTCTCCGGGACTTCTCTCCCTTCTGGCTCGCTACTCTAGGGGTTCTGTTCCGCCGTTCCGGGACTTCTCTCCCTTCCGGCCCGCTACTCTAGGGGTTCCGTTGCGCCGCTCCGGGACTTCTCCCCTTCTGGCTCGCTACTCTAGGGGTTCCGTTGCGCCGCTCCGGGACTTCTCTCCCTTCTGGCTCGCTACTCTAGGGGTTCTGTTACGCCGCTCCGGGACTTCTCTCCCTTCTGGCTTGCTACTCTCGATTTCAAATCTCAGTCTAGTAGACCCTCCAGGCGTACCGCCAGGACTTCGTCGGCAGGACAGAACAGAACTTAACCGTGTGGCGCCTCCTTAGACCTCAGCCACCTGTGTCTCAGTTCGGAGATTCCTAGTAATCCCAATCCCGAACGTCTCGACGTGACGATCTTGCTCCTCGTAGGCTCCCACGGTGCTGCTTCCGACGACTCCTTGCTCTCCACTGACTGCTCGCTCTTGACTGACTGATCTCGACTGAATGCTCTCGACTGAATGCTCTCCACTGGATGACTGATCTCAATGCTCTCGACCGAATGACTGATACTGAATGACTGATCCCGCTGCCAGCGCCCTGCGGGTGTATATAGGGCCTCTGGGAACCGTAATTTCCCTTTTGCACACGGTCCGCAGAAACTCTCAACATCGGGTCCAAAGTCCATGGTTTCTGTTTGACCCTCTTGTCCCTGACGCACTGCTTCCCGCCGCCGTCCAGCCTGATGCTGCCGTCCCGCTGATCGCGGAGACGAATGCAACATGTCTGTGTGCCGCACCGCTGCTGAGCTGTGGCACCTTCTTTCCAAAGTCCAAAGTCCGGCGGCGTCCCGTTACTCCTTTTTGCACACGGCACTCTCGCTCCGCCCGCCAAGTCTTCGCTCTCTCTCTCCATTGTTGGTCTCCAAACTCTCTTGGTCTCCGAACCCTTTTGCTCTCCAAACTCTATCGCTCTACAAATTCCCTTGTCTCCAAACTCTCTTCCTCTCCAAACTCTCACGTTCTTCGTCCTCGATCTCCAAACTCTCTCGTTCTCCGTCCTCGATCTCCAAACTCTCTCGTTCTCCGTCCTCGCTCTTCGCCGCGCCGCCACTACGCGAATATGCCGCGTACCTGGGGAGCGGCCGGCCATCTACTGCTGGGATTTGTGGGGAGTTATTCAACTCCTCACAAGATATATTTATTTAAACCGTATTTTACAATGAGGTCATAAACTGTAACCCAAATATGGGATGTCCCAAGAAGGGTCGAATATCCTAGGCACCTAAGCGATAACATATTTGCGCTATAAAAAACCAAAGATAAGCAGGTATGTCTGCGTGGGTCATTAGATAAGAGGAAAATACGATTCTCATGTTAGCTACGTAAGAGTTGAATATTAATAAAGAAATCAGTTTGAAATAGTAACTCAACAAATGAAGACGTCCTCATTTCGGGTCGCTCTATTCAATTATCTTTTTGGAATTTAAAATTGGCAAAAGAAGATTTGAAGGCTTTAATAAAGAGAATTGAGTTTCTGTAGGTCATTGGGTAGGCATGAGCAAATTTAGACAATTTTTTAAAATCGGAGGATTATAACATACAGCTGTCAAAGAAACGGTCAGACAAAAAATGAAATAATCGAAGGCTAGCTGTCGGTCCTGTACCTGTATAGGATAAAATAAAGAGAAAAAATGTTTTACAAAACACTTGTCTTAGTGCAAATTAAGTTTCTCACTAGTGATTTAATTAAAAAAATGTATTATATTATTTATTTATAAACTGGAAATAGAAAAACAGTAAACAAGTAGAAACAGATAATACCAGGCCCCAACACGTCTACCATAAGCTTGAATCAGATATAAAATTTAAACACGTTCCTGTATAAGGCCTATGATGTTTTCGATGATGTTCTAGGATGGATCAAATCAATGTCTTAGAAATGAGACATATGAGAAATGTTTAATTGTAAGAACTATTTTACATCTTAGTGTGGGAATCAAGGTAAAATTTGCATGCAAAACGAGAGACCGGTATATTTCTTACAAACGGTGCAGTCAGGAAAAAAAAACAATCCTACAAAATATGTTTCATCTGTATCTTGTGCTTTGGGTAGTGGCATGTGTCTTTTATAAGGGTCAGGTTATGATAGCGAGTCGATTTTTCGTAAGTGAGATTTAGGGATAGGTCTTGTCTGTGCCCCTATTGTTGGTGACATGTTTATGGATCGACTGTGGAAAAAGTGAATTACTCTGGTACGGGATGGGTAAGACATCTGATACATACATTACATCTAGTAATTTACCATAATCAAGTCCAAGCCATTAAGGTAAGAGATAAATACAACATGTAACCAAGACTGAATAGATAGTACCATTTAAAACCAAGTACTTTACAGTTAGTAGCCACTAAAACCAAGTCTTAGCCATTAAGGTGACAGCTAAATACAACGTGTACCATTTAAAGTAAGTATTTTACGTTAAGTAACAACCAAAATCCAATTACTTTACAGTTAGCAAATATCAAAAACCAAGTCGAAACCATTAAGGTAACAACGGGTAATCAATATGTTAAAAAAATTTAAAAAAAAAGACGCCGATATCGAAGACAAGGATGCCTGAAAATGCAAGCTCCCAGTTCTCAAGCAAAGCGCAAGACAACGAAGGTTGGAAAATCTTTAAAATAAAAATCTATAAAATTCTGGATGGAGCATTGGAGACGATTGCTGTTATTAATTTCTGAAAATTATAAAAAAGTTTTTTTAATTGTAATCAAGAACTACTATTGATGCTGACTAAGAATCTTGGCGATGTGTTTCAACCAACGTGAAATGAACAAACTTTTGAATTGAAAATAAAAATATAACCTAAAAATGCGTACCAATTGCATTTCGGAGCTGGGATTCATATGTTAGCCACAAATTGGGGCATGGCAGCCAATAAACGTGGAATGTAAAATCGTCGGCTAACCGAAAAAATCACGATTCGTAATAATGGTGAAAATTCCATATTAGAAATAATAAGTATACCCACCTATATAAAGCGTATATAAGATTTCAACCTAGTTACTGTAGTCGAGAATCACAACCATTTTTGAACCCAAATGTTATTGTGGTCGTTTAACGTTAAGAATATGTTGAAAGAAACAGTTTCGATTGATGTTCAAGGTTTCTTTGATAATGATAGAAATAATTTTATCTAAAGAAAATTGGAGTTATATTCGAAAAAGATAAAGCTTGAGTAATAGTTTTCAAGACCAATCTACCATACACACCATATCTTTTTACTTTGCTAATTATAAAATCTCGAAAAAATTTGGTAAACCAATAAACATCACATTTTTGGAACGATGGAGAAAACAGTTCTCCACAATTCATCGAAAAATTTAAGGGACAGATAATTGGTCAAAACTTTTAATACCTTCTAAACACAAAAACTATGTCCATGAATCAAAGTGGAATTTATCTGAAAACGTTGAACTATGGTGTTCACCTTCACTTTACATTTTGTAATCCTGCATTAACATCAGAAACGAGCGCATGCCTCTTCTATGCAAATTTCAATATATAACAAGTCATGTTTGCCATACCAAAATAATTAATTAAATATTTTGTTATGCCTCAAAATAAACTTTTGACTTTTTAGTTCGAGTTTAAATTACAATTAAATACAAGTATACTTGTGCGTTGTTGCGTGCTGATTTCAACCCCGTAATGGGACGTGTCAGAGATAGACAGTCAGTAATCTTCTCAATGAACTCACGCTCAGAGTTGTGCTATTATAATAATAGGTAAGAGATCATGAATGACGTGTTAATAACCTTTTGTGGAAATGAAAGAATCTTTTACAATTTATAACGTTCTGGGGTGGAAACCAATTTATGGGTTTGAAAATATTTCCACATCTGAGAATCATTAGCTTGTGAGATTTGTTGGGGTTTTTTTTGATTTCCAAAATAGTCTTGCGATCATAAAAAAACATTATACTTTGGGTGCGCGACCATTCTCAAGTGCATAGCAACCCCTGTGATAATAAGTCAAAAGGGTAGGTGATAACAACATTTGGGACGGAGGCCATTGACATGCTAATTTTGCCAGAATTCGCATATGAGAATGAGAAGGGGAGGGGGGACCGCGGCCATTAATTAGGATTAATATGCTAATTGTGCCAGAATCCGCGTTTTTATACTACTTATAATTGTATATTAGGCTGTTAAGGCTCATGTAGAACCATATATCTTTAAATCCTATATATATGGAAGACTGCGAATATTTTCAGTAAGCTTGTATTACTTCAAACATTTCGTCGAGTGATCGGCCAAGGAATGGTTCGGTGGTTAAATGGGTTTAAAGATATCCGTGAATTTTGAAACCAAGATGGTTCCGGTATTAGCGTACGTTTTTTATTTTAAAATAGGATACTCACTACAATCGAGGGTTCTAGCCGATTTCAAATATAAGTTTTATGTTTTATGCAAATTCTTAGCCAATAGAATACAGGTTCAGAAGTGAGTTCGGTTCGATTCTACTCAAAGCATCAGCAATGACATTTCGCGACCTTTTTTTGTAGACAACATCGTAGCCGTACTCGGAAAGGGTTAGTTTCCATCGAAGGAATTCCGGGCTTTGAACCGTAAAGTTTTGCAGCCATACTAAGTCTTTATGGAATTCCGGTTTTCTGCTTCAATGCAATGTTCTACTTGCGAAACAAATCGGTCTGTCGGACCCTGTGAGAGTATAGCTCAAATGGCGAAGTTACTTATATGGAAGCCGTTGGCATAAGTGTATTGTATCTGAGGGGGATTACTTTAAAGGGGAAAAAATTATTATTGATAAATAAATATTTTTTCTTGAAAATACAAAGTCACCTTACTTTTTGAACACACCTCGTATAGTTTTTCGTTAGGCATCACCAGCTCGCTTCCAGGTTGCTAAGTGGTGATGCAATGAGGCGGTACAAATTGTAAGATAGTTAGGGCAGTACCGGAACTTTTATGTTAAATTTGAGTGTTTTTTTTGACAGTAGTGGATTCTGATAAAAACACATTATATAATTCATGTTCTACCTTAACATCTACCTTTTGTTCAGCTAGTAAAATTTTATTTTTTTTCATCTCGACTGAATTTAGTAAGTATTTTGGGACAATTTTAAATTCGTCAAAGTAAATCTATGCTGAAATTAAACATGTCTATATATAAAATAAGCTGAATGTTTTTCATCCATTTCCTCATACATTTTTTTAAAGATTTTATTTTGGTGGGAGTTCACAACACAACAAATATTTAATTTTTGGGGAGCAAGGAATTTAGTCTTTGCTGAGATTGAGATAGTTTTAGGTGTAGGGTTTAAATCTTTAAAACCATGCTAGTAAGGAATGTTTCTTATCACGTCATGTATTGTAGTTTCTGATTCCTCGTAGTAGCTAAGATGATTTACATGCTAAAAAATTTTAAAGGATTGCAATACTTTCGCTGTTTGTAAGATTATTTTTATAAGAGGTTGAACCTTATTCAAGATTTCACTAACAAACCTTTGAGTTGTTTCTAAGATCAAGCTGAAGAAATACATCGTGAGTCGGATAATAAAAGTCTCATCACATTCTGTTTGTGAAGTTTTTACCTATTTATAACACTAGCTATTAGTAAAATCTTGTGCTGCCCAAAACAAAGTGAAATTTCATTTCTTTTATTTTCCTAACGAAAAATAGAAGTCCTGTCCTGTTTTCGTTTAGGCTATCTATTCGTCTTTCTATTGCATCATCCCTGTGTCTTTTTAGGGTACGGAAGAGTGCAGTCTAGAATTCATTTAACATAAGTAAATAATCGTATTTATTGTCGAATTTGACTATCTTCTCGAAAATGAGATTTCTGCTTCAGAGAACTTGTCCCCTGATTAGGTGTAATCTTTTTTGTATTTAAAATCAGCAAAAGAAGATTTTGAAGATAATTTGCCAGAAGAAGGAATTTTATCACTATGGTCGGATTGCACAGCTCGCACTGACGATAAAATGTTAGTAGCGCAATATAATATAAAGTCCGAGAGACAAGGGACATTATCATCGGCTTATATAGGTGACATTATGGACGTTCCGAAAATCGTTTGGAGTTCATTTGAAAATCACACTAGAAACCATAGTGCCGAAATTGATAGACTGACAAAGGAACTAGCACATTTGAAAGGAATTAATATAGAATTAATGGGGTTAAATGTACATCATATATCTGGCCATACCTCCTTGATTTTAAGTATCGTAATCATTATAATTATAATAATAGTTGCCATACAACTGTAACTGAAGCAGGAAACTGCAAGCTATAACGTTTGGAGGCCGTTTGCAAGATGGTTAAAAAATTAAACGTTAATACATCAAAAAATATTTAAAAAAATGTTAGCATATTATCAAATTGTATAGATTATAAGTCAAATTTAAAAACGTCACACCGAATCTTGCTGGTCCTTGGCAGAATGTTCAAACATGAACACGTTTTATAAATATATTTATGTAAACCGTATTCTACAATGAGGGCATTAACTGTAACCCAAATATGGGATGTCCCAAGAAGGGTCGAAGTTCCTAGGCACCTAAGCGATAACATATGTGGAATTTAAAATTGGCAAAGGAAGTTTTGAAGGCTTTAATAAAGAGAATTGAGTTTCTGTAGATCATTGGTTATGCATGAGCAAATTTAGACAATTTTTAAAAATCGGACAAATAATGAAATAATCGAAGGCTAGCTGTCGGTCCTGTACCTGTTTAAGATAAAATAAAGAGAAAGAAATGTTTTACAAAACACTTGACTTAGTGCATGTATTTTTTATGTTATTTTTAAACCTGATAACATGAATCGAAATTGTTTATAAGTAGAATAAATCTACTTATACCAACGTAATTAAGGGTTCTTTACACTGTTGAACAGCTACAGTTTAACAGAATAGAAGTAGAAAACTGGAAATAAAAAAAAAGTAAACAACTAGAAACAGATAGTACCAGGCCCCAACACGTCTACCATAAGCTTGAATCAGATATTAAATTTAAACACGTTTTTGTATGAGGCCTATGATGTTTTCGATGATGTTCTGGGATGGATCAAATCATTGTTTTAAAAATGAGACATATGAGAAATGTTTAATTGTAAGAACTATTTTATATCTTAGTGTGGGAATCGAGATAAAATTTGCATGCAAAACGAGAGACCGGTATATTTCTCACAGACGGTGCAGTCAGAAAAAAACATAATAATAATCCTACAAAATATGTTTTATCAGTGTCTTGTGCCTTGGGTAGTGGAATGTGTCTTTTATAAGGGTCAGGTTATGGTAGCAAGTCGATTTTTCGTGAGATTTAGGGATAGGTCTTGTCTGTGCCCCTATTGTTGGTCACATGTTTATGGATCGACTGTGGAAAAAGTGAATGATTCTGGAACGGGATGGGTAAGACATCTGAGGAACATAGTAGCTTACCATAATCAAGTCTAAGCCATTAAGGGTAAGAGATAAATACAACGTGTAACCAAGACTGAATAGATAGTTACCATTTAAAACCAAGTACTTTGCAATTAGTAACCACTAAAACCAAGTCTAATCCATCAAGGTGACAGCTAAATACAACGTGTACCATTTAAAACTAAGTATTTTACGTTAAGTAACAACCAAAATCCAATTACTTTACAGTTAGCATATATCAAAACCAAGTCTAAACCATTAAGGTAACAACGGGTAAGAACTGTACCAAGTCCAAAAAGCTCAATCACCTTTATGAATCAAAACAACCAGATGAGCATTGTAATCAATATGTTAAAAATATTTTAAAAAAAGGTGCTGATATCGAAGACAAGGATGCCTGAAAATGCAAGCTCCCAGTTCTCAACCAAAGCGCAAGACAACGAAGGTTGGAGAATATTTAAAATAAAAATCTATAAAATTCTGGATGGAGCATTGGAGACGATTGCTGTTATTAATTGCTGAAAATTATAAAAAGTTTTACTTAATTGTAATCAAGAACTACTAATAATGCTGACTAAGAATCTTGGAGATGTGTTTGAACCAACGTGAAATGAACAAACTTTTGAATTGAAAATAAAAATATAACCTGGAAAATTCGTACCAATCGCATTTCGGAGCTGGGAGACATATGTTAGCCACAAATTGGGGCACGGCAGCCAATAAACGTGGAATGTAAAATCGTCGGCTAACCGCGAAAAATCACGATTCGTAATAATGGTGAAAACTCCATATTAGAAATAATGAGTATACCCACCTATATAAAGCGTATATAAGATTTCAACCTAGTTACTGTAATCGAGAATCACAACCATTTTTGAACCCAAATGTTATTGTGGTCGTTTAACGTTAAGAATATGTTGAAAGAAACAGTTTCGATTGATGTTCAAGGTTTCTTTGATAATATTAATTTTATTCTAAAGAAAATTGGAGTTATATTCGAAAAAGATCCAAGCTTGAATAATAGTTTTCAATACCATTCCACCATAACACCATATCTTTTTACTTTGCTAATTATAAAATCTCGAAAAAATTTGGTAAGCCAATAAACATCACATTTTTGAAACGATGGAGAAAACAGTTCTCCACAAACTCGAAAATTTTTGAGGACAATTACAAACGGAAGAGTGATTATTTGATTTACAAAAGTTTTTTGGGAGCTCATCAAATCGAGGAAAGAGGCTGTCCCTCAACCAAAGGCACCAAAACAATAAAATAATTTTATATACATCATTTTAAAGTTGAGACTAGATGTATTAGGAGCTACAAGGAAACAAGATTGATAAAATGAAATTTAATGAGGAAATTGACAATTCATCGAAAAATTTAAACCTTCTAAACACAAAAGCTATGTCCATGAATCAAAGTGGAATTTATCTGAAAACGTTGAACTATGGTGTTCACCTTTACTTTACATTTTGTAATCCTGAATTAACATCAGAAACGAGCGCATGCCTCTTCTATGCAAATCGCCAAAAATGAGTCAGAAACTTAATTTCAATATATAACAAATCATGTTTGCCATACCAAAAAATTTAATTGAATATTTTTTCATGCCCCAAAATAAACTTTTGACTTTTTAATTCGAGTGTAAATTACAATTAAATACAAGTATACTTGTGGGTTGTTGCGTGCTGATTTGAACCCCTTAATGGGACGTGCCAGAGATAGACAGTCAGTAATCTTCTCAATGAGCGTGACCTTCAGAGTTGTGCGAGTCAGGTAATAGGTAAGGGACCATGTTAAGCTAGCTCTTACTTGAATGACATGTTAATAACCTTTTGTGGAAATAAAAGAATCTTTTACAATTTATAATTAATGGGGTTAAATGTACATCATATATCTGGCCATACCTCCTTGATTTTAAGTATCGTAATCATTATAATTATAATAATAGTTGCCATACAACTGTAACTGAAGCAGGAAACTGCAAGCTATAACGTTTGGAGGCCGTTTGCAAGATGGTTAAAATATTAAACGTTAATACATCAAAAAATATTTAAAAAAATGTTAGCATATTATCAAATTGTATAGATTATAAGTCAAATTTAAAAACGTCACACCGAATCTTGCTGGTACTTGGCAGAATGTTCAAACATGAACACGTTTTATAAATATATTTATGTAAACCGTATTCTACAATGAGGGCATTAACTGTAACCCAAATATGGGATGTCCCAAGAAGGGTCGAAGTTCCTAGGCACCTAAGCGATAACATATGTGGAATTTAAAATTGGCAAAGGAAGTTTTGAAGGCTTTAATAAAGAGAATTGAGTTTCTGTAGATCATTGGTTATGCATGAGCAAATTTAGACAATTTTTAAAAATCGGACAAATAATGAAATAATCGAAGGCTAGCTGTCGGTCCTGTACCTGTTTAAGATAAAATAAAGAGAAAGAAATGTTTTACAAAACACTTGACTTAGTGCATGTATTTTTTATGTTATTTTTAAACCTGATAACATGAATCGAAATTGTTTATAAGTAGAATAAATCTACTTATACCAACGTAATTAAGGGTTCTTTACACTGTTGAACAGCTACAGTTTAACAGAATAGAAGTAGAAAACTGGAAATAAAAAAAAAGTAAACAACTAGAAACAGATAGTACCAGGCCCCAACACGTCTACCATAAGCTTGAATCAGATATTAAATTTAAACACGTTTTTGTATGAGGCCTATGATGTTTTCGATGATGTTCTGGGATGGATCAAATCATTGTTTTAAAAATGAGACATATGAGAAATGTTTAATTGTAAGAACTATTTTATATCTTAGTGTGGGAATCGAGATAAAATTTGCATGCAAAACGAGAGACCGGTATATTTCTCACAGACGGTGCAGTCAGAAAAAAACATAATAATAATCCTACAAAATATGTTTTATCAGTGTCTTGTGCCTTGGGTAGTGGAATGTGTCTTTTATAAGGGTCAGGTTATGGTAGCAAGTCGATTTTTCGTGAGATTTAGGGATAGGTCTTGTCTGTGCCCCTATTGTTGGTGACATGTTTATGGATCGACTGTGGAAAAAGTGAATGATTCTGGAACGGGATGGGTAAGACATCTGAGGAACATAGTAGCTTACCATAATCAAGTCTAAGCCATTAAGGGTAAGAGATAAATACAACGTGTAACCAAGACTGAATAGATAGTTACCATTTAAAACCAAGTACTTTGCAATTAGTAACCACTAAAACCAAGTCTAATCCATCAAGGTGACAGCTAAATACAACGTGTACCATTTAAAACTAAGTATTTTACGTTAAGTAACAACCAAAATCCAATTACTTTACAGTTAGCATATATCAAAACCAAGTCTAAACCATTAAGGTAACAACGGGTAAGAACTGTACCAAGTCCAAAAAGCTCAATCACCTTTATGAATCAAAACAACCAGATGAGCATTGTAATCAATATGTTAAAAATATTTTAAAAAAAGGTGCTGATATCGAAGACAAGGATGCCTGAAAATGCAAGCTCCCAGTTCTCAACCAAAGCGCAAGACAACGAAGGTTGGAGAATATTTAAAATAAAAATCTATAAAATTCTGGATGGAGCATTGGAGACGATTGCTGTTATTAATTGCTGAAAATTATGAAAAGTTTTACTTAATTGTAATCAAGAACTACTAATAATGCTGACTAAGAATCTTGGAGATGTGTTTGAACCAACGTGAAATGAACAAACTTTTGAATTGAAAATAAAAATATAACCTGGAAAATTCGTACCAATCGCATTTCGGAGCTGGGAGACATATGTTAGCCACAAATTGGGGCACGGCAGCCAATAAACGTGGAATGTAAAATCGTCGGCTAACCGCGAAAAATCACGATTCGTAATAATGGTGAAAACTCCATATTAGAAATAATGAGTATACCCACCTATATAAAGCGTATATAAGATTTCAACCTAGTTACTGTAATCGAGAATCACAACCATTTTTGAACCCAAATGTTATTGTGGTCGTTTAACGTTAAGAATATGTTGAAAGAAACAGTTTCGATTGATGTTCAAGGTTTCTTTGATAATATTAATTTTATTCTAAAGAAAATTGGAGTTATATTCGAAAAAGATCCAAGCTTGAATAATAGTTTTCAATACCATTCCACCATAACACCATATCTTTTTACTTTGCTAATTATAAAATCTCGAAAAAATTTGGTAAGCCAATAAACATCACATTTTTGAAACGATGGAGAAAACAGTTCTCCACAAACTCGAAAATTTTTGAGGACAATTACAAACGGAAGAGTGATTATTTAATTTACAAAAGTTTTTTGGGAGCTCATCAAATCGAGGAAAGAGGCTGTCCCTCAACCAAAGGCACCAAAACAATAAAATAATTTTATATACATCATTTTAAAGTTGAGACTAGATGTATTAGGAGCTACAAGGAAACAAGATTGATAAAATGAAATTTAATGAGGAAATTGACAATTCATCGAAAAATTTAAACCTTCTAAACACAAAAGCTATGTCCATGAATCAAAGTGGAATTTATCTGAAAACGTTGAACTATGGTGTTCACCTTTACTTTACATTTTGTAATCCTGAATTAACATCAGAAACGAGCGCATGCCTCTTCTATGCAAATCGCCAAAAATGAGTCAGAAACTTAATTTCAATATATAACAAATCATGTTTGCCATACCAAAAAATTTAATTGAATATTTTTTCATGCCCCAAAATAAACTTTTGACTTTTTAATTCGAGTGTAAATTACAATTAAATACAAGTATACTTGTGGGTTGTTGCGTGCTGATTTGAACCCCTTAATGGGACGTGCCAGAGATAGACAGTCAGTAATCTTCTCAATGAGCGTGACCTTCAGAGTTGTGCGAGTCAGGTAATAGGTAAGGGACCATGTTAAGCTAGCTCTTACTTGAATGACATGTTAATAACCTTTTGTGGAAATAAAAGAATCTTTTACAATTTATAATTAATGGGGTTAAATGTACATCATATATCTGGCCATACCTCCTTGATTTTAAGTATCGTAATCATTATAATTATAATAATAGTTGCCATACAACTGTAACTGAAGCAGGAAACTGCAAGCTATAACGTTTGGAGGCCGTTTGCAAGATGGTTAAAATATTAAACGTTAATACATCAAAAAATATTTAAAAAAATGTTAGCATATTATCAAATTGTATAGATTATAAGTCAAATTTAAAAACGTCACACCGAATCTTGCTGGTACTTGGCAGAATGTTCAAACATGAACACGTTTTATAAATATATTTATGTAAACCGTATTCTACAATGAGGGCATTAACTGTAACCCAAATATGGGATGTCCCAAGAAGGGTCGAAGTTCCTAGGCACCTAAGCGATAACATATGTGGAATTTAAAATTGGCAAAGGAAGTTTTGAAGGCTTTAATAAAGAGAATTGAGTTTCTGTAGATCATTGGTTATGCATGAGCAAATTTAGACAATTTTTAAAAATCGGACAAATAATGAAATAATCGAAGGCTAGCTGTCGGTCCTGTACCTGTTTAAGATAAAATAAAGAGAAAGAAATGTTTTACAAAACACTTGACTTAGTGCATGTATTTTTTATGTTATTTTTAAACCTGATAACATGAATCGAAATTGTTTATAAGTAGAATAAATCTACTTATACCAACGTAATTAAGGGTTCTTTACACTGTTGAACAGCTACAGTTTAACAGAATAGAAGTAGAAAACTGGAAATAAAAAAAAAGTAAACAACTAGAAACAGATAGTACCAGGCCCCAACACGTCTACCATAAGCTTGAATCAGATATTAAATTTAAACACGTTTTTGTATGAGGCCTATGATGTTATCGATGATGTTCTGGGATGGATCAAATCATTGTTTTAAAAATGAGACATATGAGAAATGTTTAATTGTAAGAACTATTTTATATCTTAGTGTGGGAATCGAGATAAAATTTGCATGCAAAACGAGAGACCGGTATATTTCTCACAGACGGTGCAGTCAGAAAAAAACATAATAATAATCCTACAAAATATGTTTTATCAGTGTCTTGTGCCTTGGGTAGTGGAATGTGTCTTTTATAAGGGTCAGGTTATGGTAGCAAGTCGATTTTTCGTGAGATTTAGGGATAGGTCTTGTCTGTGCCCCTATTGTTGGTGACATGTTTATGGATCGACTGTGGAAAAAGTGAATGATTCTGGAACGGGATGGGTAAGACATCTGAGGAACATAGTAGCTTACCATAATCAAGTCTAAGCCATTAAGGGTAAGAGATAAATACAACGTGTAACCAAGACTGAATAGATAGTTACCATTTAAAACCAAGTACTTTGCAATTAGTAACCACTAAAACCAAGTCTAATCCATCAAGGTGACAGCTAAATACAACGTGTACCATTTAAAACTAAGTATTTTACGTTAAGTAACAACCAAAATCCAATTACTTTACAGTTAGCATATATCAAAACCAAGTCTAAACCATTAAGGTAACAACGGGTAAGAACTGTACCAAGTTCAAAAAGCTCAATCAGCTTTATGAATCAAAACAACCAGATGAGCATTGTAATCAATATGTTAAAAATATTTAAAAAAAAGGCGCTGATATCGAAGACAAGGATGCCTGAAAATGCAAGCTCCCAGTTCTCAACCAAAGCGCAAGACAACGAAGGTTGGAGAATATTTAAAATAAAAATCTATAAAATTCTGGATGGAGCATTGGAGACGATTGCTGTTATTAATTGCTGAAAATTATGAAAAGTTTTACTTAATTGTAATCAAGAACTACTAATAATGCTGACTAAGAATCTTGGAGATGTGTTTGAACCAACGTGAAATGAACAAACTTTTGAATTGAAAATAAAAATATAACCTGGAAAATTCGTACCAATCGCATTTCGGAGCTGGGAGACATATGTTAGCCACAAATTGGGGCACGGCAGCCAATAAACGTGGAATGTAAAATCGTCGGCTAACCGCGAAAAATCACGATTCGTAATAATGGTGAAAACTCCATATTAGAAATAATGAGTATACCCACCTATATAAAGCGTATATAAGATTTCAACCTAGTTACTGTAATCGAGAATCACAACCATTTTTGAACCCAAATGTTATTGTGGTCGTTTAACGTTAAGAATATGTTGAAAGAAACAGTTTCGATTGATGTTCAAGGTTTCTTTGATAATATTAATTTTATTCTAAAGAAAATTGGAGTTATATTCGAAAAAGATCCAAGCTTGAATAATAGTTTTCAATACCATTCCACCATAACACCATATCTTTTTACTTTGCTAATTATAAAATCTCGAAAAAATTTGGTAAGCCAATAAACATCACATTTTTGAAACGATGGAGAAAACAGTTCTCCACAAACTCGAAAATTTTTGAGGACAATTACAAACGGAAGAGTGATTATTTGATTTACAAAAGTTTTTTGGGAGCTCATCAAATCGAGGAAAGAGGCTGTCCCTCAACCAAAGGCACCAAAACAATAAAATAATTTTATATACATCATTTTAAAGTTGAGACTAGATGTATTAGGAGCTACAAGGAAACAAGATTGATAAAATGAAATTTAATGAGGAAATTGACAATTCATCGAAAAATTTAAACCTTCTAAACACAAAAGCTATGTCCATGAATCAAAGTGGAATTTATCTGAAAACGTTGAACTATGGTGTTCACCTTTACTTTACATTTTGTAATCCTGAATAAACATCAGAAACGAGCGCATGCCTCTTCTATGCAAATCGCCAAAAATGAGTCAGAAACTTAATTTCAATATATAACAAATCATGTTTGCCATACCAAAAAATTTAATTGAATATTTTTTCATGCCCCAAAATAAACTTTTGACTTTTTAATTCGAGTGTAAATTACAATTAAATACAAGTATACTTGTGGGTTGTTGCGTGCTGATTTGAACCCCTTAATGGGACGTGCCAGAGATAGACAGTCAGTAATCTTCTCAATGAGCGTGACCTTCAGAGTTGTGCGAGTCAGGTAATAGGTAAGGGACCATGTTAAGCTAGCTCTTACTTGAATGACATGTTAATAACCTTTTGTGGAAATAAAAGAATCTTTTACAATTTATAACGTTCTGGGGCGGAAACCAATTTATGGATTTGAAAATATTTTCCACATCTGAGAATCATTAGCTTGTGAGATTTGTTGGGGGTTTTTTGATTTCCAAAATAGTCTTGCGATCATAAAAAACATTATTTTCAAGCATGATCGGAAATGTTTCTTTAAGATAACAAACTTTGGATACTTTGGGTGCGCGACCCTTCTCGAGTGCATAGCAACCCCTGTGATAATGAGTCAAAAGGGTAGGTGATAACAACATTTGGAACGGGGGCCATTAACATGCTAATTTTGCCAGAATCCGCATATGAGAATGAGAAGGGGAGGCGGGACGGCGGCCATTAATTAGCATTAATATGCTAATTGTACCAGGCTGAAACCTGATATCTTTAAATCGTATATATATGGAAGTCTGCGAATATTTTCAGTAAGCTTGTATTACTTCAAACATTTCGTCGGCCGAGTGATCGGCCAAGGAATGGTTCGGTGGTTAAATGGGTTTAAAAATATCCGTGAATCTTGAAACCAAGATGGTTCCGGTATTACGTACGTTTTTTATTTTAAAATAGGATACTCACTACAATCCAGGGCTCTAGCCGATTTCAAATATAAGTTGAATGTTTAATGCGAATTCTCAGCCAATAGAATACAGGTTCAGAAGTGAGTTCGGTTCGATTCTACTCAAAGCATCTGCAATGACATTTCGCGACCTTTTTTGTAGACAACGTCGTAGCCGTACTCGGAATGGGTTAGTTTCCATCGAAGGAGTTCCTGGCTTTGGACCGTAAAGTTTTGCAGCCATACTAAGACTTAAGGAATTCCGGTTTTCTGCTTCAATGCAATGTTCTACTTGCGAAACAAATCGGTCTGTCGGACCCTGTGAGAGAATAGCTCCAATGGCGAAGTTACTTATATGGAAGCCGTTGGCATAAGTGTATTGTATCTGAGGGGGATTACTTTGAAGGGGACAACATTAATATTGATAAATAAATATTTTTTCTTGAAAATACAAAGTCACCTTACTTTTTGAACACACCTCGTATAGTTTTTCGTTAGGCATCACCAGCTCGCTTCCAGGTTGCTAAGGTGTGATGCAATGAGGCGGTACAAATTGTAAGATTGTTAGGGCAGTACCGGAACTTTTAGGTTAAATTTGAGTGTTTTTTTTTGACAGTAGTGGATTCTGATAAAAACACATTATATAATTCATGTTCTACCTTAACATCTACCTTTTGTTCAGCTAGTAAAATTTTAATTCTGAATTCAGTAAGTATTTTGGGACCATTTTAAATTTGTCAAAGTAAATCTATGCTGAAATTAAACATGTCTATATATAAAATAAGCTGAATGTTTTTCATCCATTTCCTCATCCATTTTTTTAAAGATTTTATATTGGTGGGAGTTCACAAAGTTGTCTATCAGCTCTTGTTCCTTGTTCGTGTAATTAGTTATTTCTCCAAATCTGTGTTTTATTTCGGAAAATAATAGTTATTACGGATTTTTCGTGTAAGACTTCTATTTCTTTATGTATTTATGCCCCGTCAAAAGCGTCCATATTACCCGAATCTATGTTTACTATGTAGCCTAACCCGTTAATTTCCAGGCCCACACATTTAATTTTTGGGGTGCAAGGAATTTAGTCTTTGCTGAGCTTGAGATAGTTTTAGGTGTAGGGTTTAAATCTTTAAAACCATGCTAGTAAGGAATGTTTCTTATCACGTCATGTATTGTAGTTGCTGATTCCTCGTAGTTGCTAAGATGATTTACATGCTTAAAAATTTCAAAGGATTTCAATACTTTCGCTGTTCGTAAGATTATTTTTATAAAAGTTTGAACCTTATTCAAGATTTCACTAACAAACCTTTGAGTTGTTTCTAAGATCAAGCTCACGAAATACATCGTGAGTAGGATAATCAAAGTCTCATCACTTTCTGTTTGTGTAGTTTTTACCCATTTATAACACTAGCTATTAGTAAAATCTTGTGCTGGCCAAAACAAAGTGTAATTTCATATCTTTTATTTTCCTTACGAAAAATAGAAGTACCAACCGGTAAATCAGGGGGGTCTGTCCTGTTTTCGTTTAGGCTACCTATTCGTCTTTCTATTGCATCATCCCTGTGTCTTTTTAAGGTAGGGAAGAGTGCAGTCTAGAATTCATTTAACATAAGTAAATGATCGTATTTATTGTCGAATTTAACTAACTTCTCGAAAATGAGATTTCTGTTAGAGTGGAATATAAACGTTCTACCGTCGAGATTCTACTTGATTGTTGGATGGAAGTAACATCTAGTTATATAACGGCTCCAGAGAACTCTTTCGCTCATTAGGTATTATCTTTTTGGTACTTAAAATCAGCAAAAGAAGATTTTGAAGTTAATTTGCCAGAAGAAGGAATTTTATCACTAAGGTCGGATTGCCCAGCTCGCACTGACGATAAAATGTTAGTAGCGCAATATAATATATATATATAGGTGACATTATGGACGTTCCGAAAATCGTTTGGAGTTCATTTGAAAATCACACTAGAAACCATAGTGCCGAAATTGATAGACTGACAAAGGAACTAGCACATTTGAAAGGAATTAATATAGAATTAAAGGGGTTAAATGTACATCATATATCTGGCCATACCTCTTTGATTTTAAGTATCGTAATCATTATAATTATAATAATAGTTGCCATACAACTGTAACTTAAGCAGGAAACTGCAAGCTATAACGTTTGGAGGCCGTTTGCAAGATGGTTAAAATATTAAACGTTAATACATCAAAAATTATTTAAGGAAATGTTAGCATATTATCAAATTGTATAGATTATAAGTTAAATTTAAAAACGTCACACCGAATCTTGCTGGTCCTTGGCAGAATGTTCAAACATGAACACGTAAACCGTATTTTACAATGAGGTCATTAACTGTAACCCAAATATGGGATGTCCCAAGAAGGGTCGAATATCCTAGGCACCTAAGCGATAACATATGTGCGCTATAAAAACCCAAAGATAAGCAGGTATGTCTGCGTGGGTCATTAGATAAGAGTAAAATATGATGCTCATGTTAGCTACTTAAGAGTTGAATATTAATAAAGAAATCAGTTTTAAGTAGTAACTCAACAAATGTAGACGTCCTCATTTCGGGTCGCTCTATTCAATTATCTTTTTGGAATTTAAAATTGGCAAAAGAAGATTTGAAGGCTTAAATAAAGCGAATTGAGTTTCTGTATGTCATTGGGTAGGCAAGAGCAAATTTAGACAATTTTTAAAAATCGGAGGACCATAACATACATACATACATGTCAAAGAAACGGTCAGACAAATAATGAAATAATCGAAGGCTAGCTGTCTGTCCTGTACCTGTTTAAGATAAAATAAAGAGAAAGAAATGTTTTACAAAACACTTGACTTAGTGCATGTATTTTTTATGTTATTTTTAAACCTGATAACATGAATCGAAATTGTTTATCAGTAGAATAAATCTACTTATACCAACCTAATTAAAGGTCCTTTACACTGTAGAACAGCGACAGTTCTACAGAATAGAAGTAGAAAACTGGAAATAGAAAAACATTAAACAACTAGAAACAGATAGTACCAGGCCCCAACACGTCTACCATAAGCTTGAATCAGATATTAAATTTAAACACGTTCCTGTATAAGGCCTATGATGTTTTCGATGATGTTTTGGGATGGATCAAATCAATGTCTTAAAAATGAGACATATGAAAAATGTTTAATTGTAAGAACTATTTTACATCTTAGTGTGGGAATCGAGCTAAAATTTGCATGCAAAACGAGAGACCGGTATATTGCTTACAGACGGTGCAGTCAGAAAAAAACAAAATAATAATCCTACAAAATATGTTTTATCAGTGTCTTGTGCCTTGGGTAGTGGCATGTGTCTTTTATAAGGATCAGGTTATGAAAGCAAGTCGATTTTTCGTTAGTGAGATTTAGGGATAAGAACATAGGAACATAGTAACTTACCATAATCAAGTCTAAGCCATTAAGGTAAGAGATAAATGCAACGTGTAACCAAGACTGAATAGATAGTTACCATTTAAAACCAAGTACTTTGCAATTAGTAACCACTAAAACCAAGTCTAAGCCATCAAGGTGACAGCTAAATACAACGTGTACCATTTAAAACTAAGTATTGTGCATTAAGCAACAACCAAAATCCAATTACTTTACAGTTAGCATATATCAAAACCAAGTCTAAACCATTAAGGTAGCAACGGGTAACAACTGTACCAAGTCCAAAATGCTCAATCACCTTTATAAATCAAAACAACCAGATGAACATTGTAATCAATATGTTAATAATATTTAAAAAAAAAGGCGCTGCTATCGAAGACAAGGATGCCTGAAAATGCAAGCTCCCAGTTCTCAACCAAAGCGCAAGACAACGAAGGTTGGAGAATATTTAAAATAAAAATCTATAAAATTCTGGATGATGCATTGGAGACGATTGCTGTTATTAATTGCTGAAAATTATGAAAAGTTTTACTTAATTGTAATCAAGAACTACTAATAATGCTGACTAAGAATCTTGGAGATGTGTTTGAAAAAATATACCAATCGCATTTCGGAGCTGGGAGACATATGTTAGCCACAAATTGGGGCATGGCAGCCAATAAACGTGGAATGTAAAATAGTCGGCTAACCGCGAAAAATCACGATTCGTAATAATGGTGAAAACTCCATATTAGAAATAATGAGTATACCCACCTATATAAAGCGTATATAAGATTTCAACCTAGTTACTGTAATCGAGAATCACAACCATTTTTGAACCCAAATGTTATTGTGGTCGTTTAACGTTAAGAATATGTTGAAAGAAACAGTTTCGATTGATGTTCAAGGTTTCTTTGATAATATTAATTTTATTCTAAAGAAAATTGGAGTTATATTCGAAAAAGATCCAAGCTTGAATAATAGTTTTCAATACCATTCCACCATAACACCATATCTTTTTACTTTGCTAATTATAAAATCTCGAAAAAATTTGGTAAGCCAATAAACATCACATTTTTGAAACGATGGAGAAAACAGTTCTCCACAAACTCGAAAATTTTTGAGGACAATTACAAACGGAAGAGTGATTATTTAATTTACAAAAGTTTTTTGGGAGCTCATCAAATCGAGGAAAGAGGCTGTCCCTCAACCAAAGGCACCAAAACAATAAAATAATTTTATATACATCATTTTAAAGTTGAGACTAGATGTATTAGGAGCTACAAGGAAACAAGATTGATAAAATGAAATTTAATGAGGAAATTGACAATTCATCGAAAAATTTAAACCTTCTAAACACAAAAGCTATGTCCATGAATCAAAGTGGAATTTATCTGAAAACGTTGAACTATGGTGTTCACCTTTACTTTACATTTTGTAATCCTGAATAAACATCAGAAACGAGCGCATGCCTCTTCTATGCAAATCGCCAAAAATGAGTCAGAAACTTAATTTCAATATATAACAAATCATGTTTGCCATACCAAAAAATTTAATTGAATATTTTTTCATGCCCCAAAATAAACTTTTGACTTTTTAATTCGAGTGTAAATTACAATTAAATACAAGTATACTTGTAGGTTGTTGCGTGCTGATTTGAACCCCTTAATGGGACGTGCCAGAGATAGACAGTCAGTAATCTTCTCAATGAGCGTGACCTTCAGAGTTGTGCGAGTCAGGTAATAGGTAAGGGACCATGTTAAGCTAGCTCTTACTTGAATGACATGTTAATAACCTTTTGTGGAAATAAAAGAATCTTTTACAATTTATAATTAATGGGGTTAAATGTACATCATATATCTGGCCATACCTCCTTGATTTTAAGTATCGTAATCATTATAATTATAATAATAGTTGCCATACAACTGTAACTGAAGCAGGAAACTGCAAGCTATAACGTTTGGAGGCCGTTTGCAAGATGGTTAAAATATTAAACGTTAATACATCAAAAAATATTTAAAAAAATGTTAGCATATTATCAAATTGTATAGATTATAAGTCAAATTTAAAAACGTCACACCGAATCTTGCTGGTACTTGGCAGAATGTTCAAACATGAACACGTTTTATAAATATATTTATGTAAACCGTATTCTACAATGAGGGCATTAACTGTAACCCAAATATGGGATGTCCCAAGAAGGGTCGAAGTTCCTAGGCACCTAAGCGATAACATATGTGGAATTTAAAATTGGCAAAGGAAGTTTTGAAGGCTTTAATAAAGAGAATTGAGTTTCTGTAGATCATTGGTTATGCATGAGCAAATTTAGACAATTTTTAAAAATCGGACAAATAATGAAATAATCGAAGGCTAGCTGTCGGTCCTGTACCTGTTTAAGATAAAATAAAGAGAAAGAAATGTTTTACAAAACACTTGACTTAGTGCATGTATTTTTTATGTTATTTTTAAACCTGATAACATGAATCGAAATTGTTTATAAGTAGAATAAATCTACTTATACCAACGTAATTAAGGGTTCTTTACACTGTTGAACAGCTACAGTTTAACAGAATAGAAGTAGAAAACTGGAAATAAAAAAAAAGTAAACAACTAGAAACAGATAGTACCAGGCCCCAACACGTCTACCATAAGCTTGAATCAGATATTAAATTTAAACACGTTTTTGTATGAGGCCTATGATGTTATCGATGATGTTCTGGGATGGATCAAATCATTGTTTTAAAAATGAGACATATGAGAAATGTTTAATTGTAAGAACTATTTTATATCTTAGTGTGGGAATCGAGATAAAATTTGCATGCAAAACGAGAGACCGGTATATTTCTCACAGACGGTGCAGTCAGAAAAAAACATAATAATAATCCTACAAAATATGTTTTATCAGTGTCTTGTGCCTTGGGTAGTGGAATGTGTCTTTTATAAGGGTCAGGTTATGGTAGCAAGTCGATTTTTCGTGAGATTTAGGGATAGGTCTTGTCTGTGCCCCTATTGTTGGTGACATGTTTATGGATCGACTGTGGAAAAAGTGAATGATTCTGGAACGGGATGGGTAAGACATCTGAGGAACATAGTAGCTTACCATAATCAAGTCTAAGCCATTAAGGGTAAGAGATAAATACAACGTGTAACCAAGACTGAATAGATAGTTACCATTTAAAACCAAGTACTTTGCAATTAGTAACCACTAAAACCAAGTCTAATCCATCAAGGTGACAGCTAAATACAACGTGTACCATTTAAAACTAAGTATTTTACGTTAAGTAACAACCAAAATCCAATTACTTTACAGTTAGCATATATCAAAACCAAGTCTAAACCATTAAGGTAACAACGGGTAAGAACTGTACCAAGTCCAAAAAGCTCAATCACCTTTATGAATCAAAACAACCAGATGAGCATTGTAATCAATATGTTAAAAATATTTTAAAAAAAGGTGCTGATATCGAAGACAAGGATGCCTGAAAATGCAAGCTCCCAGTTCTCAACCAAAGCGCAAGACAACGAAGGTTGGAGAATATTTAAAATAAAAATCTATAAAATTCTGGATGGAGCATTGGAGACGATTGCTGTTATTAATTGCTGAAAATTATGAAAAGTTTTACTTAATTGTAATCAAGAACTACTAATAATGCTGACTAAGAATCTTGGAGATGTGTTTGAAAAAATATACCAATCGCATTTCGGAGCTGGGAGACATATGTTAGCCACAAATTGGGGCATGGCAGCCAATAAACGTGGAATGTAAAATAGTCGGCTAACCGCGAAAAATCACGATTCGTAATAATGGTGAAAACTCCATATTAGAAATAATGAGTATACCCATCTATATAAAGCGTATATAAGATTTCAACCTAGTTACTGTAATCGAGAATTACAACCATATTTGAACGCAAATGTTATTGTGGTCGCTTAACGTAAGAATATGTTGAAAGAAACAGTTTGACGTTCATGGTTTCTTTAAGAATAATAGAAATAATTTTATTCTAAAGAAAATTGGAGTTATATTCGAAAAAGATCCAAGCTTGAATAATAGTTTTCAATACCATTCCACCATAACACCATATCTTTTTACTTTGCTAATTATAAAATGTCGAAAAAATTTGGTATACCAATAAAGAACATAGTTTTTTTTGGGGCATACCAAAATAATTATTTAAATATTTTATTATGCCCCAAAATAAACTTTTGACTTTTTAGTTCGAGTTTAAATTACAATTAAATACAAGTACACTTGTGCGTTGTTGCGTGCTGATTTCAACCCCTTAATGGGACGTGCTAGAGATAGACAGTCAGTAATCTTCTCAATGAGCGTGACCTTCAGAGTTGTGCGAGTCAGCTAATAGGTAAGGGATCATGTTAAGCTAGCTCTTACTTGAATGACATGTTAATAACCTTTTGTGGAAATGAAAGAATCTTTTACAATTTATAATGTTCTGGGGAATTCTGGGGAAACCAATTTATGGGTTTGAAAATATTTTCCACATCTGAGAATCATTAGCTTGTGAGATTTGTTGGGGGTTTTTTGATTTCCAAAATAGTCTTGCGATCATAAAAAACATTATTTTCAAGCATGATCGGACATGTTTCTTTGAGATATCAAACTTTGCATACTTTGGGTGCGCGACCATTCTCAAGTGCATAGCAACCCCTGTAATAATGAGTCAAAAGGGTACGTGATAACAACATTTGGGACGGAGGCCATTGACATGCTAATTTTGCCAGAATCCGCATATGAGAATGAGAAGGGGAGGGGGGACCGCGGCCATTAATTAGGATTAATATGCTAATTGTGCCAGATTCCGCGTTTTTATACTACTTATAATTGTATATTAGGCTGTTAGGGCTTATGTAGAACCAGATATCTTTAAATCCTATATATATGGAAGTCTGCGAATATTTTCAGTAAGCTTGTATTACTTCAAACATTTCGTCGGCCGAGTGATCGGCCGAGTGATCGTCCAAGGGGTCGGCCGAGTGATCGGCCTAGTGATCGGCCAAGGAATGGTTCGGTTGTTAAATGGGTTTAAAACTATGGATATAAAAATAACCAAGATGGTTCCGGTATAAGCGTCCGTTTTTTATTTTAAAATAGGATACTCACTACAATCGAGGGTTCTGGCCGATTTCAAATATAAGTTGAATGTTTTATGCGAATTCATAGCTAATAGAATACAGGTTCAGAAATGAGTTCGGTTCGATTCTACTCAAAGCATCTGCAATGACATTTTGCGACCTTTTTTGTAGACAGCGGAAAGGGTTAGTTTCCATCGAAGGAGTTCCGGGCTTTGGATCGTAAAGTTTTGCAGCCATACTAAGTCTTTATGGAATTCCGGTTTTCTGCTTCAGTGCAATGTTCTACTTGCGAAACAAATCGGTCTGTCGGACCCTGTGAGAGAATAGCTCCAATGGCGAAGTTACTAGCGTCTGTGGTAAGGGTGAATGGTTTTTGGAAGTTTGGGTATTGTGAAATCGGGTTGTTCGCTAGACGGATTGGTAATTAATTCTGCATCTATAATGACGGATTTTCTAGTTTTAAGCTGTCGGGAAATAGGTTGCGTTATTCTCCCAAAATCTTTTATTAACTTCCTAAAATATCCCAATAAAACTCAAAAGGATTTTATTTGTTTAGCATTTTTGGTGAATGGACAATTTTACACTGTTGATACACAACACATTAATTACTCGTATAGTTTTTCGGTAGGCATCACCAGCTCGCTTCCAGGTTGCTAAGTGGTGATGCAATGAGGCGGTACAAATTGTAAGATTGTTAGGGCAGTACCGAAACGTTTATGTTAAATTTGAGTGTTTTTTTTTGACAGTAGTGGTTTCTGATAAAAACACATTATATAATTCATGTTCTACCTTAACATCTACCTTTTGTTCAGCTAGTAAAATTTTAGCTTTTTTCAATGTAGTAAGTATTTTGGGACAATTTTTAATTTGTCAAAGTAAATCTATGCTGAAATTAAACATGTCTATATATAAAATAAGCTGAATGTTTTTCATCCATTTCCTCATCCATTTTTTTAAAGATTTTATATTGGTGGGAGTTCACAAAGTTGTCTATCAGCTCTTGTTCCTTGTTCGTGTAATTAGTTATTTCTCCAAATCTGTGTTTTATTTCGGAAAATAATGGTTATTACGGATTTTTCGTGTAAGACTTCTATTTCTTTATTTATTTATGCCCCGTCAAAAGCGTCCATATTACCCGAAACTATTTTTACTATGTAGCCTAACCCGTTAATTTCCAGGCCCACACATTTAATTTTTGGGGTGCAAGGAATTTAGTCTTTGCTGAGCTTGAGATAGTTTTAGGTGTAGGGTTTAAGTCTTTAAAACCATGCTAGTAAGGAATGTTTCTTATCACGTCATGTATTGAAGTTGCTGATACCTCGTAGTTGCTAAGATGATTTACATGCTTAAAAATTTCAAAGGATTTCAATATTTTCGCTGTTTATAAGATTATTTTTATAAGAGGTTGAACCTTATTCAAGATTTCACTAACAAACCTTTGAGTTGTTTCTAAGATCAAGCTGAAGAAATACATCGTGAGTAGGATAATCAAAGTCTCATCACTTTCTGTTTGTGTAGTTTTTACCCATTTATAACACTAGCTATTAGTAAAATCTTGTGCTGGCCAAAACAAAGTGTAATTTCATATCTTTTATTTTCCTTACGAAAAATAGAAGTACCAACCGGTAAATCAGGGGGGTCTGTCCTGTTTTCGTTTAGGCTACCTATTCGTCTTTCTATTGCATCATCCCTGTGTCTTTTTAAGGTAGGGAAGAGTGCAGTCTAGAATTCATTTAACATAAGTAAATGATCGTATTTATTGTCGAATTTAACTAACTTCTCGAAAATGAGATTTCTGTTAGAGTGGAATATAAACGTTCTACCGTCGAGATTCTACTTGATTGTTGGATGGAAGTAACATCTAGTTATATAACGGCTCCAGAGAACTCTTTCGCTCATTAGGTATTATCTTTTTGGTACTTAAAATCAGCAAAAGAAGATTTTGAAGTTAATTTGCCAGAAGAAGGAATTTTATCACTAAGGTCGGATTGCCCAGCTCGCACTGACGATAAAATGTTAGTAGCGCAATATAATATATATATATAGGTGACATTATGGACGTTCCGAAAATCGTTTGGAGTTCATTTGAAAATCACACTAGAAACCATAGTGCCGAAATTGATAGACTGACAAAGGAACTAGCACATTTGAAAGGAATTAATATAGAATTAAAGGGGTTAAATGTACATCATATATCTGGCCATACCTCTTTGATTTTAAGTATCGTAATCATTATAATTATAATAATAGTTGCCATACAACTGTAACTTAAGCAGGAAACTGCAAGCTATAACGTTTGGAGGCCGTTTGCAAGATGGTTAAAATATTAAACGTTAATACATCAAAAATTATTTAAGGAAATGTTAGCATATTATCAAATTGTATAGATTATAAGTTAAATTTAAAAACGTCACACCGAATCTTGCTGGTCCTTGGCAGAATGTTCAAACATGAACACGTAAACCGTATTTTACAATGAGGTCATTAACTGTAACCCAAATATGGGATGTCCCAAGAAGGGTCGAATATCCTAGGCACCTAAGCGATAACATATGTGCGCTATAAAAACCCAAAGATAAGCAGGTATGTCTGCGTGGGTCATTAGATAAGAGTAAAATATGATGCTCATGTTAGCTACTTAAGAGTTGAATATTAATAAAGAAATCAGTTTTAAGTAGTAACTCAACAAATGTAGACGTCCTCATTTCGGGTCGCTCTATTCAATTATCTTTTTGGAATTTAAAATTGGCAAAAGAAGATTTGAAGGCTTAAATAAAGCGAATTGAGTTTCTGTATGTCATTGGGTAGGCAAGAGCAAATTTAGACAATTTTTAAAAATCGGAGGACCATAACATACATACATACATGTCAAAGAAACGGTCAGACAAATAATGAAATAATCGAAGGCTAGCTGTCTGTCCTGTACCTGTTTAAGATAAAATAAAGAGAAAGAAATGTTTTACAAAACACTTGACTTAGTGCATGTATTTTTGATGTTATTTTTAAACCTGATAACATGAATCGAAATTGTTTATCAGTAGAATAAATCTACTTATACCAACCTAATTAAAGGTCCTTTACACTGTAGAACAGCGACAGTTCTACAGAATAGAAGTAGAAAACTGGAAATAGAAAAACATTAAACAACTAGAAACAGATAGTACCAGGCCCCAACACGTCTACCATAAGCTTGAATCAGATATTAAATTTAAACACGTTCCTGTATAAGGCCTATGATGTTTTCGATGATGTTTTGGGATGGATCAAATCAATGTCTTAAAAATGAGACATATGAAAAATGTTTAATTGTAAGAACTATTTTACATCTTAGTGTGGGAATCGAGCTAAAATTTGCATGCAAAACGAGAGACCGGTATATTGCTTACAGACGGTGCAGTCAGAAAAAAACAAAATAATAATCCTACAAAATATGTTTTATCAGTGTCTTGTGCCTTGGGTAGTGGCATGTGTCTTTTATAAGGATCAGGTTATGAAAGCAAGTCGATTTTTCGTTAGTGAGATTTAGGGATAAGAACATAGGAACATAGTAACTTACCATAATCAAGTCTAAGCCATTAAGGTAAGAGATAAATGCAACGTGTAACCAAGACTGAATAGATAGTTACCATTTAAAACCAAGTACTTTGCAATTAGTAACCACTAAAACCAAGTCTAAGCCATCAAGGTGACAGCTAAATACAACGTGTACCATTTAAAACTAAGTATTGTACATTAAGCAACAACCAAAATCCAATTACTTTACAGTTAGCATATATCAAAACCAAGTCTAAACCATTAAGGTAGCAACGGGTAACAACTGTACCAAGTCCAAAATGCTCAATCACCTTTATAAATCAAAACAACCAGATGAACATTGTAATCAATATGTTAATAATATTTAAAAAAAAAGGCGCTGCTATCGAAGACAAGGATGCCTGAAAATGCAAGCTCCCAGTTCTCAACCAAAGCGCAAGACAACGAAGGTTGGAGAATATTTAAAATAAAAATCTATAAAATTCTGGATGATGCATTGGAGACGATTGCTGTTATTAATTGCTGAAAATTATAAAAAGTTTTACTTAATTGTAATCAAGAACTACTAATAATGCTGACTAAGAATCTTGGAGATGTGTTTGAAAAAATATACCAATCGCATTTCGGAGCTGGGAGACATATGTTAGCCACAAATTGGGGCATGGCAGCCAATAAACGTGGAATGTAAAATAGTCGGCTAACCGCGAAAAATCACGATTCGTAATAATGGTGAAAACTCCATATTAGAAATAATGAGTATACCCATCTATATAAAGCGTATATAAGATTTCAACCTAGTTACTGTAATCGAGAATTACAACCATATTTGAACGCAAATGTTATTGTGGTCGCTTAACGTAAGAATATGTTGAAAGAAACAGTTTGACGTTCATGGTTTCTTTAAGAATAATAGAAATAATTTTATTCTAAAGAAAATTGGAGTTATATTCGAAAAAGATCCAAGCTTGAATAATAGTTTTCAATACCATTCCACCATAACACCATATCTTTTTACTTTGCTAATTATAAAATGTCGAAAAAATTTGGTATACCAATAAAGAACATAGTTTTTTTTGGGGCATACCAAAATAATTATTTAAATATTTTATTATGCCCCAAAATAAACTTTTGACTTTTTAGTTCGAGTTTAAATTACAATTAAATACAAGTACACTTGTGCGTTGTTGCGTGCTGACTTCAACCCCTTAATGGGACGTGCTAGAGATAGACAGTCAGTAATCTTCTCAATGAGCGTGACCTTCAGAGTTGTGCGAGTCAGCTAATAGGTAAGGGATCATGTTAAGCTAGCTCTTACTTGAATGACATGTTAATAACCTTTTGTGGAAATGAAAGAATCTTTTACAATTTATAATGTTCTGGGGAATTCTGGGGAAACCAATTTATGGGTTTGAAAATATTTTCCACATCTGAGAATCATTAGCTTGTGAGATTTGTTGGGGGTTTTTTGATTTCCAAAATAGTCTTGCGATCATAAAAAACATTATTTTCAAGCATGATCGGACATGTTTCTTTGAGATATCAAACTTTGCATACTTTGGGTGCGCGACCATTCTCAAGTGCATAGCAACCCCTGTAATAATGAGTCAAAAGGGTACGTGATAACAACATTTGGGACGGAGGCCATTGACATGCTAATTTTGCCAGAATCCGCATATGAGAATGAGAAGGGGAGGGGGGACCGCGGCCATTAATTAGGATTAATATGCTAATTGTGCCAGATTCCGCGTTTTTATACTACTTATAATTGTATATTAGGCTGTTAGGGCTTATGTAGAACCAGATATCTTTAAATCCTATATATATGGAAGTCTGCGAATATTTTCAGTAAGCTTGTATTACTTCAAACATTTCGTCGGCCGAGTGATCGTCCAAGGGGTCGGCCGAGTGATCGGCCTAGTGATCGGCCAAGGAATGGTTCGGTTGTTAAATGGGTTTAAAACTATGGATATAAAAATAACCAAGATGGTTCCGGTATAAGCGTCCGTTTTTTATTTTAAAATAGGATACTCACTACAATCGAGGGTTCTGGCCGATTTCAAATATAAGTTGAATGTTTTATGCGAATTCATAGCTAATAGAATACAGGTTCAGAAATGAGTTCGGTTCGATTCTACTCAAAGCATCTGCAATGACATTTTGCGACCTTTTTTGTAGACAGCGGAAAGGGTTAGTTTCCATCGAAGGAGTTCCGGGCTTTGGATCGTAAAGTTTTGCAGCCATACTAAGTCTTTATGGAATTCCGGTTTTCTGCTTCAGTGCAATGTTCTACTTGCGAAACAAATCGGTCTGTCGGACCCTGTGAGAGAATAGCTCCAATGGCGAAGTTACTAGCGTCTGTGGTAAGGGTGAATGGTTTTTGGAAGTTTGGGTATTGTGAAATCGGGTTGTTCGCTAGACGGATTGGTAATTAATTCTGCATCTATAATGACGGATTTTCTAGTTTTAAGCTGTCGGGAAATAGGTTGCGTTATTCTCCCAAAATCTTTTATTAACTTCCTAAAATATCCCAATAAAACTCAAAAGGATTTTATTTGTTTAGCATTTTTGGTGAATGGACAATTTTACACTGTTGATACACAACACATTAATTACTCGTATAGTTTTTCGGTAGGCATCACCAGCTCGCTTCCAGGTTGCTAAGTGGTGATGCAATGAGGCGGTACAAATTGTAAGATTGTTAGGGCAGTACCGAAACGTTTATGTTAAATTTGAGTGTTTTTTTTTGACAGTAGTGGTTTCTGATAAAAACACATTATATAATTCATGTTCTACCTTAACATCTACCTTTTGTTCAGCTAGTAAAATTTTAACTTTTTTCAATGTAGTAAGTATTTTGGGACAATTTTTAATTTGTCAAAGTAAATCTATGCTGAAATTAAACATGTCTATATATAAAATAAGCTGAATGTTTTTCATCCATTTCCTCATCCATTTTTTTAAAGATTTTATATTGGTGGGAGTTCACAAAGTTGTCTATCAGCTCTTGTTCCTTGTTCGTGTAATTAGTTATTTCTCCAAATCTGTGTTTTATTTCGGAAAATAATGGTTATTACGGATTTTTCGTGTAAGACTTCTATTTCTTTATTTATTTATGCCCCGTCAAAAGCGTCCATATTACCCGAAACTATTTTTACTATGTAGCCTAACCCGTTAATTTCCAGGCCCACACATTTAATTTTTGGGGTGCAAGGAATTTAGTCTTTGCTGAGCTTGAGATAGTTTTAGGTGTAGGGTTTAAGTCTTTAAAACCATGCTAGTAAGGAATGTTTCTTATCACGTCATGTATTGAAGTTGCTGATACCTCGTAGTTGCTAAGATGATTTACATGCTTAAAAATTTCAAAGGATTTCAATATTTTCGCTGTTTATAAGATTATTTTTATAAGAGGTTGAACCTTATTCAAGATTTCACTAACAAACCTTTGAGTTGTTTCTAAGATCAAGCTGAAGAAATACATCGTGAGTAGGATAATCAAAGTCTCATCACTTTCTGTTTGTGTAGTTTTTACCCATTTATAACACTAGCTATTAGTAAAATCTTGTGCTGGCCAAAACAAAGTGTAATTTCATATCTTTTATTTTCCTTACGAAAAATAGAAGTACCAACCGAAAAATCAGTTGGTCTGTCCTGTTTTCGTTTAGGCTACCTATTCGTCTTTCTATTGCATCATCCCTGTGTCTTTTTTTTGAGGTAGGGAAGAGTGCAGTCTAGAATTCATTTAACATAAGTAAATAATCGTATTTATTGTCGAATTTGACTAACTTCTCGAAAATGAGATTTCTGTTAGAGTGGAATATAAACGTTCTACCGTCGAGATTCTACTTGATTGTTGGATGGAAGTAACATATAGTAATATAACAGCTCAAGAGAACTTTTTCCCTCATTAGGTATTATCTTTTTGGTACTTAAAATCAGCAAAAGAAGATTTTGAAGTTAATTTGCCTGAAGAAGGAATTGTATCACTAAGGTCGGATTGCACAGCTCGCACTGACGATAAAATATTAGTAGCGCAATATAATATATATATATAGGTGACATTATGGACGTTCCGAAAACCGTTTGGAGTTCATTTGAAAATCACACTAGAAACCATAGTGCCGAAATTGATAGACTGACAAAGGAACTAGCACATTTGAAAGGAATTAATATAGAATTAAAGGGGTTGTGAATGTACATCATATATCTGGCCATACCTCCTTGATTTTAAGTATCGTAATCATTATAATTATAATAATAGTTGGCATACAACTGTAACTTAAGCAGGAAACTGCAAGCTATAACGTTTGGAGGCCGTTTGCAAGATGGTTAAAATATTAAACGTTAATACATAAAAAAATATTTTAAAAAATGTTAGCATATTATCAAATTGTATAGATTATAAGTTCAATTTAAAAACGTCACACCGAATCTTGCTGGTCCTTGGCAGAATGTTTAAACATGAACACGTTTTATAGATATATTTATGTAAACCATATTTTACAATGAGGTCATTAACTGTAACCCAAATATGGGATGTCCCAAGAAGGGTCGAATATTCTAGGCACCTAAGCGATAACATATGTGCGCTATAAAAGCCCAAAGATAAGCAGGTATGTCTGCGTGGGTCATTAGATAAGAGTAAAATACGATTCTCATGTTAGCTACTTAAGAGTTGAATATTAATAAAGAAATCAGTTTTAAGTAGTAACTCAACAAATGTAGACGTCCTCATTTCGGGTCGCTCTATTCAATTATCTTTTTGGAATTTAAAATTGGCAAAAGAAGATTTGAAGGCTTTAATAAAGAGAATTGAGTTTCTGTATATCATTGGGTAGGCATGAGCAAATTTAGACAATTTTTAAAAATCGGAGGACCATAACATACAGCTGTCAAAGAAACGGTCAGACAAATAATGAAATAATCGAAGGCTAGCTGTCGGTCCTGTACCTGTTTAAGATAAAATAAAGAGAAAGAAATGTTTTACAAAACACTTGACTTAGTGCATGTATTTATTATGTTATTTTTAAAGCTGATAAGATGAATCAAAATTGTTTATCAGTAGAATAAATCTACTTATACCAACCTTATTAAAGGTCCTTTACACTGTAGAACAGCTACAGTTTTACAGAATAGAAGTAGAAAAGTAAACAAGGCCCCAACACGTCTACCATAAGCTTGAATCAGATATTAAATTTAAACACGTCCCTGTATAAGGCCTATGATGTTTTCGATGATGTTCTAGGATGGATAAAATCAATGTCTTAGAAATGAGACATATGAGAAATGTTTAATTGTAAGAACTATTTTACATCTTCGTGTGGGAATCGAGCTAAAATTTGCATGCAAAACGAGAGACCGGTATATTGCTTACAGACGGTGCAGTCAGAAAAAAACAAAATAATAATCCTACAAAATATGTTTTATCAGTGTCTTGTGCCTTGGGTAGTGGCATGTGTCTTTTATAAGGATCAGGTTATGAAAGCAAGTCGATTTTTCGTTAGTGAGATTTAGGGATAAGAACATAGGAACATAGTAACTTACCATAATCAAGTCTAAGCCATTAAGGTAAGAGATAAATACAACTTATAACCAAGACTGAATAGATAGTTACCATTTAAAACCAAGTACTTTGCAATTAGTAACCACTAAAACCAAGTCTTTGCCATCAAGGTGACAGCTAAATACAACGTGCACCATTTAAAACTTAGTATTGTACATTGAGCAACAACCAAAATCCAATTACTTTACAGTTAGCATATATCAAAACCAAGTCTAAACCATTAAGGTAACAATGGATAACAACTGTACCAAGTCCAAAAAGCTCAATCACCTTTATGAATCAAAACAACCAGATGAACATTGTAATCAATATGTTAAAAATATTAAAAAAAAAAAGGCGCTGCTATCGAAGACAAGGATGCCTGAAAATGCAAGCTCCCAGTTCTCAACCAAAGCGCAAGACAACGAAGGTTGGAGAATATTTAAAATAAAAATCTATAAAATTCTGGATGATGCATCGGAGACGATTGCTGTTATTAATTGCTGAAAATTATAAAAAGTTTTACTTAATTGTAATCAAGAACTACTAATAATGCTGACTAAGAATCTTGGAGATGTGTTTGAACCAACGTGAAATGAACAAACTTTTGAATTGAAAATAAAAATATAACCTGGAAAATTCGTACCAATCGCATTTCGGAGCTAGGAGACATATGTTAGCCACAAATTGGGGCATGGCAGCCAATAAACGTGGAATGTAAAATCGTCGGCTAACCGCGAAAAATCACGATTCGTAATAATGGTGAAAACTCCACCTATATAAAGCGTATATAAGATTTCAACCTAGTTACTGTAATCGAGAATCACAACCATTTTTGAACCTAAATGTTATTGTGGTCGTTTAACGTTAAGAATATGTTGAAAGAAACAGTTTCGATTGATGTTCAAGGTTTCTTTGATATAATATTAATTTTATTCTAAAGAAAATTGGAGTTATATTCGAAAAAGATCAAGCTTGAGTAATAGTTTTCAAGACCAATCTACCATAACACCATATCTTTTTACTTTGCTAATTATAAAATCTCGAAAAAATTTGGTAAACCAATAAACTTCACATTTTTGGAACGATGGAGAAAACAGTTCTTCACAATTCATCGAAAAATTTAAGGGACAGATAATTGGTCAAAACTTTTAATACCTTCTAAACACAAAAACTATGTCCATGTTCACCTTCACTTTACATTTTGTAATCCTGCATTAACATCAGAAACGAGCGCATGCCTCTTCTATGCAAATCGCCAAAAATAAGCCAGAAACTTAATTTCAATATGTAACAAGTCATGTTTGCCATACCAAAATAATTAATTAAATATTTTGTTATGCCTCAAAATAAACTTTTGACTTTTTAGTTCGAGTTTAAATTACAATTAAATACAAGTATACTTGTGCGTTGTTGCGTGCTGATTTCAACCCCTTAATGGGACGTGTCAGAGATAGACAGTCAGTAATCTTCTCAATGAGCGTGACCTTCAGAGTTGTGCTATTATAATAATAGGTAAGAGACCATGTTAAGCTAGCTCTTTCTTGAATGACGTGTTAATAACCTTTTGTGGAAATGAAAGAATCTTTTACAATTTATAACGTTCTGGGGTGGAAACCAATTTATGGGTTTGAAAATATTTCCACATCTGAGAATCAGTAGCTTGCGACATTTGTTGGAGGTTTTTTGATTTCCAAAATAGTCTTGCGATCATAAAAAAACATTATACTTTGGGTGCGCGACCATTCTCAAGTGCATAGCAACCCCTGTGATAATAAGTCAAAAGGGTAGGTGATAACAACATTTGGGACGGAGGCCATTGACATACTAATTTTGCCAGAATCCGCATATGAGAATGAGAAGGGGAGGGGGGACCGCGGCCATTAATTAGGATTAATATGCTAATTGTGCCAGAATCCGCGTTTTTATACTACTTATAATTGTATATTAGGCTGTTAAGGCTCATGAAGAACCATATATCTTTAAATCCTATATATATGGAAGACTGCGAATAGTTTCAGTAAGCTTGTATTACTTCAAACATTTCGTCGAATGATCGGCCAAGGAATGGTTCGGTGGTTAAATGGGTTTAAAGATATCCGTGAATCTTGAAACCAAGATGGTTCCGGTATTAGCGTACGTTTTTTATTTTAAAATAGGATACTCACTACAATCGAGGGTTCTAGCCGATTTCAAATATAAGTTTAATGTTTTATGCATATTCTTAGCCAATAGAATACAGGTTCAGAAGTGAGTTTGGTTCGATTCTACTCAAAGCATCAGCAATGACATTTCGCGACCTTTTTTTGTAGACAACGTCGTAGCCGTACTCGGAAAGGGTTAGTTTCCATCGAAGGAATTCCGGGCTTTGGACCGTAAAGTTTTGCAGCCATACTAAGTCTTTATGGAATTCCGGTTTTCTGCTTCAATGCAATGTTCTACTTGCGAAACAAATCGGTCTGTCGGACCCTGTGAGAGAATAGCTCCAATGGCGAAGTTAGTTATATGGAAGCCGTTGGCATAAGTGTATTGTATCTGAGGGGGATTACTTTAAAGGGAAAAAAATTATTATTGATAAATAAATATTTTTTCTTGAAAATACAAAGTCACCTTACTTTTTGAACACACCTCGTATAGTTTTTCGTTAGGCATCACCAGCTCGCTTCCAGGTTGCTAAGTGGTGATGCAATGAGGCGGTACAAATTGTAAGATAGTTAGGGCAGTACCGGAACTTTTATGTTAAATTTGAGAGTTTTTTCGACAGTGTGGATTCTGATAAAAACACATTATATAATTCATGTTCTACCTTAACATCTACCTTTTGTTCAGCTAGTAAAATTTTATTTTTTTTCATCTCGACTGAATTTAGTAAGTATTTTGGGACAATTTTAAATTCGTCAAAGTAAATCTATGCTGAAATTAAACATGTCTATATATAAAATAAGCTGAATGTTTTTCATCCATTTCCTCATCCATTTTATTAAAGATTTTATTTTGGTGGGAGTTCACAACACAACAAATATTTAATTTTTGGGGAGCAAGGAATTTAGTCTTTGCTGAGATTGAGATAGTTTTAGGTGTAGGGTTTAAATCTTTAAAACCATGCTAGTAAGGAATGTTTCTTATCACGTCATGTATTGTAGTTGCTGATTCCTCGTAGTAGCTAAGATGATTTACATGCTAAAAAATTTGAAAGGATTGCAATACTTTCGCTGTTTGTAAGATTATTTTTATAAGAGGTTGAACCTTATTCAAGATTTCACTAACAAACCTTTTAGTTGTTTCTAAGATCAAGCTGAAGAAATACATTGTGAGTAGGATAATCAAAGTCTCATCACTTTCTGTTTGTGTAGTTTTTACCCATTTATACCACTAGCTATTAGTAAAATCTTGTGCTGGCCAAAACAAAGTGTAATTTCATATCTTTTATTTTCCTTACGAAAAATAGAAGTACCAACCGAAAAATCAGTTGGTCTGTCCTGTTTTCGTTTAGGCTACCTATTCGTCTTTCTATTGCATCATCCCTGTGTCTTTTTTTTGAGGTAGGGAAGAGTGCAGTCTAGAATTCATTTAACATAAGTAAATAATCGTATTTATTGTCGAATTTGACTAACTTCTCGAAAATGAGATTTCTGTTAGAGTGGAATATAAACGTTCTACCGTCGAGATTCTACTTGATTGTTGGATGGAAGTAACATATAGTAATATAACAGCTCAAGAGAACTTTTTCCCTCATTAGGTATTATCTTTTTGGTACTTAAAATCAGCAAAAGAAGATTTTGAAGTTAATTTGCCTGAAGAAGGAATTGTATCACTAAGGTCGGATTGCACAGCTCGCACTGACGATAAAATATTAGTAGCGCAATATAATATATATATATAGGTGACATTATGGACGTTCCGAAAACCGTTTGGAGTTCATTTGAAAATCACACTAGAAACCATAGTGCCGAAATTGATAGACTGACAAAGGAACTAGCACATTTGAAAGGAATTAATATAGAATTAAAGGGGTTGTGAATGTACATCATATATCTGGCCATACCTCCTTGATTTTAAGTATCGTAATCATTATAATTATAATAATAGTTGGCATACAACTGTAACTTAAGCAGGAAACTGCAAGCTATAACGTTTGGAGGCCGTTTGCAAGATGGTTAAAATATTAAACGTTAATACATAAAAAAATATTTTAAAAAATGTTAGCATATTATCAAATTGTATAGATTATAAGTTCAATTTAAAAACGTCACACCGAATCTTGCTGGTCCTTGGCAGAATGTTTAAACATGAACACGTTTTATAGATATATTTATGTAAACCATATTTTACAATGAGGTCATTAACTGTAACCCAAATATGGGATGTCCCAAGAAGGGTCGAATATTCTAGGCACCTAAGCGATAACATATGTGCGCTATAAAAGCCCAAAGATAAGCAGGTATGTCTGCGTGGGTCATTAGATAAGAGTAAAATACGATTCTCATGTTAGCTACTTAAGAGTTGAATATTAATAAAGAAATCAGTTTTAAGTAGTAACTCAACAAATGTAGACGTCCTCATTTCGGGTCGCTCTATTCAATTATCTTTTTGGAATTTAAAATTGGCAAAAGAAGATTTGAAGGCTTTAATAAAGAGAATTGAGTTTCTGTATATCATTGGGTAGGCATGAGCAAATTTAGACAATTTTTAAAAATCGGAGGACCATAACATACAGCTGTCAAAGAAACGGTCAGACAAATAATGAAATAATCGAAGGCTAGCTGTCGGTCCTGTACCTGTTTAAGATAAAATAAAGAGAAAGAAATGTTTTACAAAACACTTGACTTAGTGCATGTATTTATTATGTTATTTTTAAAGCTGATAAGATGAATCAAAATTGTTTATCAGTAGAATAAATCTACTTATACCAACCTTATTAAAGGTCCTTTACACTGTAGAACAGCTACAGTTTTACAGAATAGAAGTAGAAAAGTAAACAAGGCCCCAACACGTCTACCATAAGCTTGAATCAGATATTAAATTTAAACACGTCCCTGTATAAGGCCTATGATGTTTTCGATGATGTTCTAGGATGGATAAAATCAATGTCTTAGAAATGAGACATATGAGAAATGTTTAATTGTAAGAACTATTTTACATCTTCGTGTGGGAATCGAGCTAAAATTTGCATGCAAAACGAGAGACCGGTATATTGCTTACAGACGGTGCAGTCAGAAAAAAACAAAATAATAATCCTACAAAATATGTTTTATCAGTGTCTTGTGCCTTGGGTAGTGGCATGTGTCTTTTATAAGGATCAGGTTATGAAAGCAAGTCGATTTTTCGTTAGTGAGATTTAGGGATAAGAACATAGGAACATAGTAACTTACCATAATCAAGTCTAAGCCATTAAGGTAAGAGATAAATACAACTTATAACCAAGACTGAATAGATAGTTACCATTTAAAACCAAGTACTTTGCAATTAGTAACCACTAAAACCAAGTCTTTGCCATCAAGGTGACAGCTAAATACAACGTGCACCATTTAAAACTTAGTATTGTACATTGAGCAACAACCAAAATCCAATTACTTTACAGTTAGCATATATCAAAACCAAGTCTAAACCATTAAGGTAACAATGGATAACAACTGTACCAAGTCCAAAAAGCTCAATCACCTTTATGAATCAAAACAACCAGATGAACATTGTAATCAATATGTTAAAAATATTAAAAAAAAAAAGGCGCTGCTATCGAAGACAAGGATGCCTGAAAATGCAAGCTCCCAGTTCTCAACCAAAGCGCAAGACAACGAAGGTTGGAGAATATTTAAAATAAAAATCTATAAAATTCTGGATGATGCATCGGAGACGATTGCTGTTATTAATTGCTGAAAATTATAAAAAGTTTTACTTAATTGTAATCAAGAACTACTAATAATGCTGACTAAGAATCTTGGAGATGTGTTTGAACCAACGTGAAATGAACAAACTTTTGAATTGAAAATAAAAATATAACCTGGAAAATTCGTACCAATCGCATTTCGGAGCTAGGAGACATATGTTAGCCACAAATTGGGGCATGGCAGCCAATAAACGTGGAATGTAAAATCGTCGGCTAACCGCGAAAAATCACGATTCGTAATAATGGTGAAAACTCCACCTATATAAAGCGTATATAAGATTTCAACCTAGTTACTGTAATCGAGAATCACAACCATTTTTGAACCTAAATGTTATTGTGGTCGTTTAACGTTAAGAATATGTTGAAAGAAACAGTTTCGATTGATGTTCAAGGTTTCTTTGATATAATATTAATTTTATTCTAATGAAAATTGGAGTTATATTCGAAAAAGATCAAGCTTGAGTAATAGTTTTCAAGACCAATCTACCATAACACCATATCTTTTTACTTTGCTAATTATAAAATCTCGAAAAAATTTGGTAAACCAATAAACTTCACATTTTTGGAACGATGGAGAAAACAGTTCTTCACAATTCATCGAAAAATTTAAGGGACAGATAATTGGTCAAAACTTTTAATACCTTCTAAACACAAAAACTATGTCCATGTTCACCTTCACTTTACATTTTGTAATCCTGCATTAACATCAGAAACGAGCGCATGCCTCTTCTATGCAAATCGCCAAAAATAAGCCAGAAACTTAATTTCAATATGTAACAAGTCATGTTTGCCATACCAAAATAATTAATTAAATATTTTGTTATGCCTCAAAATAAACTTTTGACTTTTTAGTTCGAGTTTAAATTACAATTAAATACAAGTATACTTGTGCGTTGTTGCGTGCTGATTTCAACCCCTTAATGGGACGTGTCAGAGATAGACAGTCAGTAATCTTCTCAATGAGCGTGACCTTCAGAGTTGTGCTATTATAATAATAGGTAAGAGACCATGTTAAGCTAGCTCTTTCTTGAATGACGTGTTAATAACCTTTTGTGGAAATGAAAGAATCTTTTACAATTTATAACGTTCTGGGGTGGAAACCAATTTATGGGTTTGAAAATATTTCCACATCTGAGAATCAGTAGCTTGCGACATTTGTTGGAGGTTTTTTGATTTCCAAAATAGTCTTGCGATCATAAAAAAACATTATACTTTGGGTGCGCGACCATTCTCAAGTGCATAGCAACCCCTGTGATAATAAGTCAAAAGGGTAGGTGATAACAACATTTGGGACGGAGGCCATTGACATACTAATTTTGCCAGAATCCGCATATGAGAATGAGAAGGGGAGGGGGGACCGCGGCCATTAATTAGGATTAATATGCTAATTGTGCCAGAATCCGCGTTTTTATACTACTTATAATTGTATATTAGGCTGTTAAGGCTCATGAAGAACCATATATCTTTAAATCCTATATATATGGAAGACTGCGAATAGTTTCAGTAAGCTTGTATTACTTCAAACATTTCGTCGAATGATCGGCCAAGGAATGGTTCGGTGGTTAAATGGGTTTAAAGATATCCGTGAATCTTGAAACCAAGATGGTTCCGGTATTAGCGTACGTTTTTTATTTTAAAATAGGATACTCACTACAATCGAGGGTTCTAGCCGATTTCAAATATAAGTTTAATGTTTTATGCATATTCTTAGCCAATAGAATACAGGTTCAGAAGTGAGTTTGGTTCGATTCTACTCAAAGCATCAGCAATGACATTTCGCGACCTTTTTTTGTAGACAACGTCGTAGCCGTACTCGGAAAGGGTTAGTTTCCATCGAAGGAATTCCGGGCTTTGGACCGTAAAGTTTTGCAGCCATACTAAGTCTTTATGGAATTCCGGTTTTCTGCTTCAATGCAATGTTCTACTTGCGAAACAAATCGGTCTGTCGGACCCTGTGAGAGAATAGCTCCAATGGCGAAGTTAGTTATATGGAAGCCGTTGGCATAAGTGTATTGTATCTGAGGGGGATTACTTTAAAGGGAAAAAAATTATTATTGATAAATAAATATTTTTTCTTGAAAATACAAAGTCACCTTACTTTTTGAACACACCTCGTATAGTTTTTCGTTAGGCATCACCAGCTCGCTTCCAGGTTGCTAAGTGGTGATGCAATGAGGCGGTACAAATTGTAAGATAGTTAGGGCAGTACCGGAACTTTTATGTTAAATTTGAGAGTTTTTTCGACAGTGTGGATTCTGATAAAAACACATTATATAATTCATGTTCTACCTTAACATCTACCTTTTGTTCAGCTAGTAAAATTTTATTTTTTTTCATCTCGACTGAATTTAGTAAGTATTTTGGGACAATTTTAAATTCGTCAAAGTAAATCTATGCTGAAATTAAACATGTCTATATATAAAATAAGCTGAATGTTTTTCATCCATTTCCTCATCCATTTTATTAAAGATTTTATTTTGGTGGGAGTTCACAACACAACAAATATTTAATTTTTGGGGAGCAAGGAATTTAGTCTTTGCTGAGATTGAGATAGTTTTAGGTGTAGGGTTTAAATCTTTAAAACCATGCTAGTAAGGAATGTTTCTTATCACGTCATGTATTGTAGTTGCTGATTCCTCGTAGTAGCTAAGATGATTTACATGCTAAAAAATTTGAAAGGATTGCAATACTTTCGCTGTTTGTAAGATTATTTTTATAAGAGGTTGAACCTTATTCAAGATTTCACTAACAAACCTTTTAGTTGTTTCTAAGATCAAGCTGAAGAAATACATTGTGAGTAGGATAATCAAAGTCTCATCACTTTCTGTTTGTGTAGTTTTTACCCATTTATACCACTAGCTATTAGTAAAATCTTGTGCTGGCCAAAACAAAGTGTAATTTCATTTCTTTTATTTTCCTTACGAAAAATAGAAGTCCTGTCCTGTTTTCGTTAAGGCTATCTATTCGTCTTTCTATTGCTCACCCCTGTGTCTTTTTAGGGTACGGAAGAGTGCAGTCTAGAATTCATTTAATATAAGTAAATAATCGTATTTATTTTCGAATTTGACTATCTTCTCGAAAATGAGATTTCTGCTCTAGAGAACTTGTCCCCTGATTAGGTATTATCTTTTTGGTACTTAAAATCAGCAAAAGAAGATTTTGAAGATAATTTGCCAAAAGAAGGAATTTTATCACTATGGTCGGATTGCACAGCTCGCACTGACGATAAAATGTTAGTAGCGCAATATAATATAAAGTCCGAGAGACAAGGGACATTATCATCGGCTTATATAGGTGACATTATGGACGTTTCGAAAATCGTTTGGAGCTCATTTGAAAATCACACTAGAAACCATAGTGCCGAAATTGATAGACTGACAAAGGAACTAGCACATTTGAAAGTAATTAATATAGAATTAAATATATCTGTCCATACCTCTTTGATTTTAAGTATCGTAATCATTATAATTATAATAATAGTTGCCATACAACTGTAACTTAAGCAGGAAACTGCAAGCTATAACGTTTGGAGGCCGTTTGCAAGATGGTTAAAATATTAAACGTTAATACATCAAAAAATATTTAAAAAAATGTTAGCATATTATCAAATTGTATAGATTATAAGTCAAATTTAAAAACGTCACACCGAATCTTGCTGGTCCTTGGCAGAATGTTCAAACATGAACACGTTTTATAGATATATTTATGTTAACCGTATTCTACAATGAGGGCATTAACTGTAACCCAAATATGGGATGTCCCAAGAAGGGTCGAATATCCTAGGCACCTAAGCGATAACATATGTGGAATTTAAAATTGGCAAAGGAAGTTTTGAAGGCTTTAATAAAGAGAATTGAGTTTCTGTAGATTCTTGGTCAGGCATGAGCAAATTTGGACAATTTTACAAATCGGAGGACCATAACATACAGCTGTCAAAGAAACGGTCAGACAAATTATGAAATAATCGAAGGCTAGCTGTCGGTCCTGTACCTGTTTAAGATAAAATAAAGAGAAAGAAATGTTTTACAAAACACTTGACTTAGTGCATGTATTTTTTATGTTATTTTTAAAGCTGATAACATGAATCGAAATTGTTTATCAGTAGAATAAATCTACTTATACCAACCTAATTAAAGGTCCTTTACACTGTAGAACAGCGACAGTTCTACAGAATAGAAGTAGAAAACTGGAAATAGAAAAACAGTAAACAACTAGAAACAGATAGTACCAGGCCCCAACACGTCTACCATAAGCTTGAATCAGATATTAAATTTAATCACGTTTTTGTATGAGGCCTATGATGTTTTCGATGATGTTTTGGGATGGATCAAATCAATGTCTTAAAAATGAGACATATGAGAAATGTTTAATTGTAAGAACTATTTTACATTTTAGTGTGGGAATCGAGCTAAAATTTGCATGCAAAACGAGAGACCGGTATATTGCTTACAGACGGTGCAGTCAGAAAAAAACAAAATAATAATCCTACAAAATATGCTTTATCAGTGTCTTGTGCCTTGGGTAGTGGAATGTGTCTTTTATAAGGGTCAGGTTATGATAGCAAGTCGATTTTTCGTAAGTGAGATTTAGGGATAGGTCTTGTCTGTGCCCCTATTGATGGTGACATGTTTATGGATCGACTGTGGAAAAAGTGAATGATTCTGGAACGGGATGGGTAAGACATCTGAGGAACATAGTAGCTTACCATAATCAAGTCTAAGCCATTAAGGGTAAGAGATAAATACAACGTGTAACCAAGACTTAATAGATAGTTACCATTTAAAGCCAAGTACTTTGCAATTAGTAACCACTAAAACCAAGTCTAAGCCATCAAGGTGACAGCTAAATACAACGTGTACCATTTAAAACTAAGTATTTTACGTTAAGTAAAACCAAAATCCAATTACTTTACAGTTAGCAAATATCAAAAACCAAGTCTAAGCCATTAAGGTAACAACGGGTAAGAACTGTACCAAGTCCAAAAAGCTCAATCAGCTTTATGAATCAAAACAACCAGATGAGCATTGTAATCAATATGTTAAAAATATTTAAAAAAAAGGCGCTGATATCGAAGACAAGGATGCCTGAAAATGCAAGCTCCCAGTTCTCAACCAAAGCGCAAGACAACGAAGGTTGGAGAATATTTAAAATAAAAATCTATAAAATTCTGGATGATGCATTGGAGACGATTGCTGTTATTAATTGCTGAAAATTATAAAAAGTTTTACTTAATTGTAATCAAGAACTACTAATAATGCTGACTAAGAATCTTGGAGATGTGTTTGAACTAACGTGAAATGAACAAACTTTTGAATTGAAAATAAAAATATAACCTGGAAAAGACCTGGGAGACATATGTTAGCCACAAATTGGGGCATGGCAGCCAATAAACGTGGAATGTAAAATCGTCGGCTAACCGCGAAAAATCACGATTCGTAATAATGGTGAAAACTCCATATTAGAAATAATGAGTATACCCACCTATATAAAGCGTATATAAGATTTCAACCTAGTTACTGTAATCGAGAATCACAACCATTTTTGAACCCAAATGTTATTGTGGTCGTTTAACGTTAAGAATATGTTGAAAGAAACAGTTTCGATTGATGTTCAAGGTTTCTTTGATATAATATTAATTTTATTCTAAAGAAAATTGGAGTTATATTCGAAAAAGATCAAGCTTGAGTAATAGTTTTCAAGACCAATCTACCATAACACCATATCTTTTTACTTTGCTAATTATAAAATCTCGAAAAAATTTGGTAAGCCAATAAACATCACATTTTTGGAACGATGGAGAAAACAGTTCTCCACAAACTCGAAAATTTTTGAGGACAATTACAAACGGAAGAGTGATTATTTGATTTACAAAAGTTTTTTGGGAGCTCATCAAATCGAGGAAAGAGGCTGTCCCTCAACCAAAGGCACCAAAACAATAAAATAATTTTATATACATCATTTTAAAGTTGAGACTAGATGTATTAAGAGCTACAAGAAAACAAGATTGATAAAATGAAATTTAATGAGGAAATTGACAATTCATCGAAAAATTTAAACCTTCTAAACACAAAAGCTATGTCCATGAATCAAAGTGGAATTTATCTGAAAACGTTGAACTATGGTGTTCACCTTTACTTTACATTTTGTAATCCTGAATTAACATCAGAAACGAGCGCGTGCCTCTTCTATGGAAATCGCCAAAAATGAGTCAGAAACTTAATTTCAATATATAACAAATCAAGTTTGCCATACCAAAAAATTTAATTAAATATTTTTTTATGCCCCAAAATAAACTTTTGACTTTTTAGTTCGAGTGTAAATTACAATTAAATACAAGTATACTTGTGGGTTGTTGCGTGCTGATTTGAAACCCTTAATGGGACGTGCCAGAGATAGACAGTCAGTAATCTTCTCAATGAGCGTGACCTTCAGAGTTGTGCGAGTCAGGTAATAGGTAAGGGACCATGTTAAGCTAGCTCTTACTTGAATGACATGTTAATAACCTTTTGTGGAAATAAAAGAATCTTTTACAATTTATAACGTTCTGGGGCGGAAACCAATTTATAGGTTTGAAAATATTTTTCACATCTGAGAATCATTAGCTTGTGAGATTTGTTGGGGGTTTTTTGATTTCCAAAATAGTCTTGCGATCATAAAAAACATTCTTTTCAAGCATGATCGAAAATGTTTCTTTGAGATAACAAACTTTGGATACTTTGGGTGCGCGACCCTTCTCGAGTGCATAGCAACCCCTGTGATAATGAGTCAAAAGGGTAGGTGATAACAACATTTGGAACGGGGGACATTAACATGCTAATTTTGCCAGAATCCGCATATGAGAATGAGAAGGGGAGGCGGGACGGCGGGACGGCGGCCATTAATTAGCATTAATATGCTAATTGTACCAGGCTGTTAAGGCTAGAACCAGATATCTTTAAATCCTATATATATGGAAGTCTGCGAATATTTTCAGTAAGCTTGTATTACTTCAAACATTTCGTCGGCCGAGTGATCGGCCAAGGAAATGGGTTTAAAAATATCCGTGAATCTTGAAACCAAGATGGTTCCGGTATCTACGTTTTTTATTTTAAAATAGGATACTCACTACAATCGAGGGTTCTAGCCGATTTCAAATATAAGTTGAATGTTTAATGCGAATTCTCAGCCAATAGAATACAGGTTCAGAAGTGAGTTTGGTTCGATTCTACTCAAAGCATCTGCAATGACATTTCGCGACCTTTTTTTGTAGACAACGTCGTAGCCGTACTCGGAAAGGGTTAGTTTCCATCGAAGGAGTTCCTGGCTTTGGACCGTAAAGTTTTGCAGCCATACTAAGACTTTATGGAATTCCGGTTTTCTGCTTCAATGCAATGTTCTACTTGCGAAACAAATCGGTCTGTCGGACCCTGTGAGAGAATAGCTCCAATGGCGAAGTTACTTATATGGAAGCCGTTGGCATAAGTGTATTGTATCTGAGGGGGATTACTTTGAAGGGGACAACATTAATATTGATAAATAAATATTTTTTCTTGAAAATACAAAGTCACCTTACTTTTTGAACACACCTCGTATAGTTTTTCGTTAAGCATCACCAGCTCGCTTCCAGGTTGCTAAGGTGTGATGCAATGAAGCGGTACAAATTGTAAGATTGTTAGGGCAGTACCGGAACTTTTAGGTTAAATTTGAGTGTTTTTTTGACAGTAGTGGATTCTGATAAAAACACATTATATAATTCATGTTCTACCTTAACATCTACCTTTTGTTCAGCTAGTAAAATTTTAATTTTTTTCATCTCGACTGAATTCAGTAAGTATTTTGGGACAATTTTTAATTTGTCAAAGTAAATCTATGCTGAAATTAAACATGTCTATATATAAAATAAGCTGAATGTTTTTCATCCATTTCCTCATCCATTTTTTTAAAGATTTTATATTGGTGGGAGTTCACAAAGTTGTCTATCAGCTCTTGTTCCTTGTTCGTGTAAGTAGTTATTTCTCCAAATCTGTGTTTTATTTCGGAAAATAATGGTTATTACGGATTTTTCGTGTAAGACTTCTATTTCTTTATTTATTTATGCCCCGTCAAAAGCGTCCATATTACCCGAAACTATTTTTACTATGTAGCCTAACCCGTTAATTTCCAGGCCCACACATTGAATTTTTGGGGTGCAAGGAATTTAGTCTTTGCTGAGCTTGAGATAGTTTTAGGTGTAGGGCTTAAATCTTTAAAACCATGCTAGTAAGGAATGTTTCTTATCACGTCATGTATTGTAGTTGCTGATTCCTCGTAGTTGCTAAGATGATTTACATGCTTAAAAATTTCAAAGGATTTCAATACTTTCGCTGTTCGTAAGATTATTTTTATAAAAGGTTGAACCTTATTCAAGATTTCACTAACAAACCTTTGAGTTGTTTCTAAGATCAAGCTCAAGAAATACATCGTGCGTAGGATAGTCAAAGTCTCATCACTTTCTGTTTGTGTAGTTTTTACCCATTTATAACACTAGCTATTAGTAAAATCTTGTGCTGGCCAAAACAAAGTGTAATTTTATTTCTTTTATTTTCCTTACGAAAAATAGAAGTACCAACCGGTAAATCAGGGGGGTCTGTCCTGTTTTCGTTTAGGCTACCTATTCGTCTTTCTATTGCATCCTCCCTGTGTCTTTTTAAGGTAGGGAAGAGTGCAGTCTAGAATTCATTTAACATAAGTAAATAATCGTATTTATTGTCGAATTTGACTAACTTCTCGAAAATGAGATTTCTGTTAGAGTGGAATATAAACGTTCTACCGTCGAGATTCTACTTGATTGTTGGATGGAAGTAACATCTACTAATATAACGGCTCAAGAGAACTTTTTCCCTCATTAGGTATTATCTTTTTGGTACTTAAAATCAGCAAAAGAAGATTTTGAAGTTAATTTGCCTGAAGAAGGAATTGTATCACTAAGGTCGGATTGCACAGCTCGCACTGACGATAAAATATTAGTAGCGCAATATAATATATATATATAGGTGACATTATGGACGTTCCGAAAATCGTTTGGAGTTCATTTGAAAATCACACTAGAAACCATAGTGCCGAAATTGATAGACTGACAAAGGAACTAGCACATTTGAAAGGAATTAATATAGAATTAATGGGGTTAAATGTACATCATATATCTGGCCATACCTCCTTGATTTTAAGTATCGTAATCATTATAATTATAATAATAGTTGCCATACAACTGTAACTGAAGCAGGAAACTGCAAGCTATAACGTTTGGAGGCCGTTTGCAAGATGGTTAAAATATTAAACGTTAATACATAAAAAAATATTTAAGAAAATGTTAGCATATTATCAAATTGTATAGATTATAAGTTAAATTTAAAAACGTCACACCGAATCTTGCTGGTCCTTGGCAGAATGTTCAAACATGAACACGTTTTATAGATATATTTATGTAAACCGTATTTTACAATGAGGTCATTAACTGTAACCCAAATATGGGATGTCCCAAGAAGGGTCGAATATCCTAGGCACCTAAGCGATAACATATGTGCGGTATAAAAACCCAAAGATAAGCAAAACCCAAAGATGATAAGATGTCTGCGTGGGTCATTAGATAAGAGTAAAATACGATTCTCATGTTAGCTACTTAAGAGTTGAATATTAATAAAGAAATCAGTTTTAAGTAGTAACTCAACAAATGAAGACGGCCTCATTTCGGGTCGCTCTATTCAATTATCTTTTTGGAATTTAAAATTGGCAAAAGAAGATTTGAAGGCTTTAATAAAGAGAATTGAGTTTCTGTATGTCATTGGGTAGGCATGAGCAAATTTAGACAATTTTTTAAAATCGGAGGACCATAACATACAGCTGTCAAAGAAACGGTCAGACAAATAATGAAATAATCGAAGGCTAGCTGTCGGTCCTGTACCTGTTTAAGATAAAATAAAGAGAAAGAAATGTTTTACAAAACACTTGACTTAGTGCATGTATTTTTTATGTTATTTTTAAACCTGATAAGATGAATCGAAATTGTTTATCAGTAGAATAAATCTACTTATACCAACCTAATTAAAAGTCCTTTACACTGTTGAACAGCTATAGTTTTACAGAATAGAAGTAGAAAACTGGAAATAGAAAAACAGTAAACAACTAGAAACAGATAGTACCAGGCCCCAACACGTCTACCATAAGCTTGAATCAGATATTAAATTTAAACACGTTCCTGTATAAGGCCTATGATGTTTTCGATGATGTTTTGGGATGGATCAAATCAATGTCTTAAAAATGAGACATATGAGAAATGTTTAATTGTAAGAACTATTTTACATCTTAGTGTGGGAATCGAGCTAAAATTTGCATGCAAAACGAGAGACCGGTATATTGCTTACAGACGGTGCAGTCAGAAAAAAACAAAATAATAATCCTACAAAATATGTTTTATCAGTGTCTTGTGCCTTGGGTAGTGGCATGTGTCTTTTATAAGGATCAGGTTATGATAGCAAGTCGATTTTTCGTTAGGGAGATTTAGGGATAAGAACATAGGAACATAGTAACTTACCATAATCAAGTCTAAGCCATTAAGATAAGAGATAAATACAACGTGTAACCAAGACTGAAGAGATAGTTACCATTCAAAACCAAAAACTTTGCAATTAGTAACCACTAAAACCAAGTCTTAGCCATCAAGGTGACAGCTAAATACAACGTGTACCATTTAAAACTAAGTATTATACGTTAAGCAACAACCAAAATCCAATTACTTTACAGTTAGCATATATCAAAACCAAGTCTAAACCATTAAGGTAACAACGGGTAACAACTGTACCAAGTCCAAAAAGCTCAATCACCTTTATGAATCAAAACAACCAGATGAACATTGTAATCAATATATTAAAAAAATTAAAAAAAAAGGCGCTGATATCGAAGACAAGGATGCCTGAAAATGCAAGCTCCCAGTTCTCAACCAAAGCGCAAGACAATGAAGGTTGGAGAATATTTAAAATAAAAATCTATAAAATTCTGGATGATGCATTGGAGACGATTGCTGTTATTAATTGCTGAAAATTATAAAAAGTTTTACTTAATTGCAATCAAGAACAACTAATAATGCTGACTAAGAATCTTGGAGATGTGTTTAAACCAACGTGAAATGAACAAACTTTTAAATTGAAAATAAAAATATAACCTGGAAAATTCGTACCAATCGCATTTCGGAGCTGGGAGACATATGTTAGCCACAAATTGGGGCATGGCAGCCAATAAACGTGGAATGTAAAATCGTCGGCTAACCGCGAAAAATCACGATTCGTAATAATGGTGAAAACTCCATATTAGAAATAATGAGTATACCCACCTATATAAAGCGTATATAAGATTTCAACCTAGTTACTGTAATCGAGAATCACAACCATTTTTGAACCCAAATGTTATTGTGGTCGTTTAACGTTAAGAATATGTTGAAAGAAACAGTTTCGATTGATGTTCAAGGTTTCTTTGATAATATTAATTTTATTCTAAAGAAAATTGGAGTTATATTCGAAAAAGATCAAGCTTGAGTAATAGTTTTCAAAACCAATCTAGTAAAACACCATATCTTTTTACTTTGCTAATTATAAAATCTCGAAAAAATTTGGTAAACCAATAAACATCACATTTTTGGAACGATGGAGAAAACAGTTCTCCACAATTCATCGAAAAATTTAAGGGACAGATAATTGGTCAAAACTTTTAATACCTTCTAACCACAAAAACTATGTCCATGAATCAAAGTGGAATTGATCTGAAAACGTTGAACTATGGTGTTCACCTTTACTTTACATTTTGTAATCCTGCATTAACATCAGAAACGAGCGCATGCCTCTTCTATGCAAATCGCCAAAAATGAGCCAGAAACTTAATTTCAATATATAACAAGTCATGTTTGCCATACCAAAATAATTAATCAAATATTTTGTTGAAATCAGCACGCTCCAACACACAAGTATACTTGTCTTTAATTGTAATTTAAACTCGAACTAAAAAGTCAAAAGTTTATTTTGGGGCATACCAAAATAATTAATTAAATATTTTGTTATGCCCCAAAATAAACTTTAGACTTTTTAGTTCGAGTTTAAATTACAATTAAATACAAGTATACTTGTGGGTTGTTGCGTGGTGATTTCAACCCCATAATGGGACGTGCCAGAGATAGACAGTCAGTAATCTTCTCAATGAGCGTGACCTTCAGAGTTGTGCGAGTCAGGTAATAGGTAAGGGATCATGTTAAGCTAGCTCTTACTTGAATGACATGTTAATAACCTTTTGTGGAAATGAAAGAATCTTTTACAATTTATAACGTTCTGGGGCGGAAACCAATTTATGGGTTTGAAAATATTTTCCACATCTGAGAATCATTAGCTTGTGAGATTTGTTGGGGGTTTTTTGATTTCCAAAATAGTCTTGCGATCATAAAAAACATTATTTTCAAGCATGATCGGACATGTTTCTTTGAGATAACAAACTTTGGATACTTTGGGTGCGCGACCCTTTTCGAGTGCATAGCAACCCCTGTGACAATGAGTCAAAAGGGTAGGTGATAACAACATTTGGAACGGGGGCCATTAACATGCTAATTTTGCCAGAATCCGCATATGAGAATGAGAAGGGGAGGCGGGACGGCGGCCATTAATTAGCATTAATATGCTAATTGTACCAGATTCCCCGTTTTTATACTACTTATAATTGTATATTAGGCTGTTAAACTTCATGTAGAACCAGATATCTTTAAATCCTATATATATGGAAGTCTGCGAATATTTTCAGTAAGCTTGTATTACTTCAAACATTTCGTCGGCCGAGTGATCGGCCGAGTGGTCGGCCTAGTGAAGAAAGGATTTTATTTGTTTAGCATTTTTGGTGAATGGACAGTTTTACACTGTTGATACACAACACATTAATTACTCGTATAGTTTTTCGGTAGGCATCACCAGCTCGCTTCCAAGTTGCTAAGTGGTGACGCAATGAGGCGGTACAAATTGTAAGATTGTTAGGACAGTACCGAAACGTTTATGTTAAATTTGAGTGCTTTTTTTTACAGTAGTGGATTCTGATAAAAACACATTATATAATTCATGTTCTACCTTAACATCTACCTTTTGTTCAGCTAGTAAAATTTTAATTTTTTTCAATTTAGTAAGTATTGTGGGACAATTTTTAATTTGTCAAAGTAAATCTATGCTGAAATTAAACATGTATATATATAAAATAAGCTGAATGTTTTTCATCAATTTCCTCATCCATTTTTTTATATTGGTGGGAGTTCACAAAGTTGTCTATCAGCTCTTGTTCCTTGTTCGTGTAATTAGTTATTTCTCCAAATCTGTGTTTTATTTCGGAAAATAAAGGTAAGAATTTTCGTGTAAGACTTCTAAATTTTTATTTTTTTTTTCCTCGTCATAAGCGTCATATTACCCGAAACTATTTTTACTATGTAGCCTTATCCGTTAATTTCCAGGCCCACATATTTAATTTTTGGGGAGCAAGGAATTTAGTCTTTGCTGACCTTGAGATAGTTTTAGTTGTAGGGTTTAAATCTTTAAAACCATGCTAGTAAGGAATGTTTCTTATCACATCAAGTATTGTAGTTGCTGATTCTTCGTAGTTGCTAAGATGATTTACATGCTTAAAAATTTTAAAGGATTTCAATACTTTCGCTGTTCGTAAGAATATTTTTATAAAAGGTTGAACCTTATTCAAGATTTCACTAACAAATCTTTGAGTTGTTTCTAAGATCAAGCTGAAGAAATACATCGTGAGTAGTCTCATAACTTTCTGTTTGTGTAGTTTTTACACATTTATAACACTAGCTATTAGTAAAATCTTGTGCTGGCTAAAACAAAGTGCAATTTCATTTCTTTTATTTTCCTTACGAAAAATAGAAGTTCTGTCCTGTTTTTGTTTAGGCTATCTATTCGTCTTTCTATTGCATCATCCCTGTGTCTTTTTAGGGTACGGAAGAGTGCAGTCAAGAATTCATTTAACATAAGTAAATAATCGTATTTATTGTCGAATTTGACTATCTTCTCGAAAATGAGATTTCTGTTAGAGTGGAATATAAACGTTCTACCGTCGAGTTTCTACTTGATTGTTGAAAGGAAATAACATCTAGTTATATAACAGCTCCAGAGAACTTTTCCTCTCAGGTATTAGGTATTATCTTTTTGGTACTTTAAATCAGCAAAAGAAGATTTTGAAGGATAGATTTTCTGTTGGAGTCGATAATGGGAGAGACTCTAACGAAAGTGGATAAATCTGGTGGGCGGCCTGAGATTGCCTTAAATGGCACTTATGTGTCTAATGACACAATTTTGGGGGAGGCCAAGTACTATTGCGGGGAAGGAACGAAGATGGTCAACAGATATTGGTATAGTCGAGAAACCAGGCCAATGCAGCTGAAAGTTCTAGGTTAAATTTTTGTGTTTCAAAATAAATAATCATCTATAGGTAAAAAATCATCTATATAGGTAAATCCCGGGAGATTTCCTTGGGAGTTCAACTACATGCTCTACGTACTAGCCACGATTTGGCTACAAGAACGCCCTTCGCCATCCACGCCGACGACATCAAACGTTTCCCGGTGAGTCCGTTCGGATACTCATGGATAGATTAGATATTTTAGTTGGGGTACGTAACATTTCCTTTTTAGATGCTGCGCTATGATTATTGTTATGGTGGTGGGATCTTATTAGGCTGTTAATTTGTTGGAGTCGGAAGGTTCGTGTAGAACGATGAGACATCTGTAAAACTTATATAGATGGAAGTCACGTTTTTGTAATTTGTTTCCTGACGTCACAGTTAAAATGTATTCACTTAACGAATGGTACATTAAAGATGTTACGAAGAATGTCTTATTAAATATTTAAAAATATGGCAATGGTATCAAATGTTCGGACGTGACTCGAAAAAGAGTTGTATTGCGGTGCCCCTCCTAACTCGGTGCTGGATCATCAGAAATCAAAAAATCCAAGTTCGTTAGATTATATTTCGGTGCAGGAGTTTTAAAGTTACAAGACTTTAAAAAAGTGAGTTGAGCGAAAAACACAAAAAAAACCTGTGTAAAAAAGAAAATCCGGCAGGTATAAAACACTTATAACTTCAGGGGTCCTGCTTCAATTGACTTATAATTTTGACACAATATATCAGATATTATGCATTCAATTAGACAAATAAAATAAAAATTAAAAAAAAACGTTTATTACATTACTCGGAAAAGGTTAGTTTCCATGGTGCTTTATGGTCGGTAATGATTTTAAACTTGTTGCCATACGATATGAACGAAAATACTTAATCGCTGACATTTCCTTGTCTATAGTCGAATACCGGGTTTCTACTTTATTCAATCAAACAACGAGACCTCTTAACGAGGTAAGGTGATCGCGCCCCATCTACGTACACAAGTTTAGATTTCGACTTTTGAGATGAATAATGGGTTTGTTTTGGACTAAATAAATACACTTTAAAATATGTTCCTAAATATATTACAGGTACTATACATAAAGTCGGAACGAGCCGGATCGGACCACTATACGTGTAGCTTATATGAGATTAATCAAAAAACTATTTACAAAATATTATTATATTTATATTTTTTAAATAAGACCATCTACTCTTGGTAATATATTTCTTTTATTATTTCAGAACTTAAAATAAAAATTGTAAAAACAGAATTTCCTCTAATAAGCCAATAAATATAATAAAGATATTAATTGTTTAGTATTTTTGGTGAATGGACAATTTTACACTGCTGCTATTTTGTCGGGTTTTTTTTATATTGGCATTGGTGGTTTGATTTTGGAATTTGTTTGACGTAATCTTTGAGGTACAGAGCTAGTGCATTAAGCTTACGTACTTTTAATGGGAGCCAGAGAATATAATGATGTCATCAAGATAGACCAAGCAGATCTCTCCTATTAGTTCTCCCAGTACATAGTCCATTACACTTAGGAACGGTGCGTTTTTTTAGCATTTTTGTGAACTCGTAGTGTCTGACTGTACTAAAAAAGATGTTTTGGCAATGACTCTGGGTACATCTGGATTTTGGGGAACCCGCTGGCTAAATCTGGTGTGGAAAAATATTTTGCCCTGTTAATGCTGTATAGAATGTCTTTAGTATTGGGGCTTGGGTATTTGTCCATGACGGTTTTGTCATTCAGTTTCCTGAAATATATTACCAATCTCCATTTCCTATGGTCGGGTTAATCTGATTTTTTAGGGACTACCCAAAAAGGGGTTCCCCAAGGGAAATGGCTCTTTCGTATTAAATTCTGGTCGAGCAATTTAGATATTTGCTTTCTTTTTATTTATATAGGGTTATCTGTATTTTTTACGTGAATTGGGGTATTGTCGGGAGTCGGGGTGGGATGCTTGACCGCGTTGGAGAATGTGAAAGGAGTCGAGCCAACGTAAAATGGGCACTAAACTTTTTTTACAAATTTGAACACCTGTTTTCTTTGTCATTTAAATGGTCCGTAGCGGTGTGTTCAATAAAATTTCCTGTGATCTGTTAATGACTTATTTGTAACATTCTTTGTTATACGGCTTCACGTTCAGTTGCTTGGCGAAACATACGATCTGCCCATTCTCAGAAATGTTAGTTATTTACAGCTGGATAAAGAGTTCCGCTATTAACTTATGTTAAAATGTTAATAGACGTGAATGAGGTTTCGAGTTTAAGCTCATCAATATTTATTTTACACTTTTCGGTCAGTCAAGAAATCCAGTCCAAGGAGACCATCAAAGTATTGGTGGAAAAGTAACAACTGAATTTCGCAATGTTCTTTGAATTCCATATCCTAATTTTTTTTGGTGCCTTGTGGAGTTAGGTTTGTGTCCACGAAAGAATAAGGAGAACTGGATTCGACAAGGAATTTTAGTGGTTTCGGAGAATTAGATAAAGTGTTAACTATGTAGGGAAGAGAAAGACCATGCGTTTTCTTTTTTATGTAATTGACTTGTCGGTCGAGACTTCTTGTCAAAAAAATGAGATGTAATTAATGTTGTTAGAATTGGAAGCAGACCTTTGTGAAGTGCTGCTACGGTTTTGATCAGTGTTATTCCCCCCGCTTTGTTGTCAGTACTCTGTCTGTTGCTATTGAAACGACTATTGTTTTAATTCGAGCCTTGACGGAATGGATTACACTACTCGTAAGCCGTCCCGATCGTTGTCGGATTTCGTGCTAGGATGAGCATTTTGAGTCGGTCCTGTTTCACAATCAAGAAGGCATTATGGTAAATTCCATCGTTAAAGGCTCTTTTTGATGTTGCACCATCTCCTACTTATACTAAAACAATAGTTCACTACGCAGGTATTCATCGTGGTGGTAGTTGATGTGTTTAGGATGGTGCTAGAATTTCCTATATAGTTAACGGCACTATTAAGGGGCTAGTGGTCCTAAAACCCTCCCATGCGTTACCCGAATCCATGGTCCTTACACCCATTCTGGTTTTAGTTTTCTCTACTATTGTTTTTTTTTAACATTAGGTGAAAAGAAATACGTATTTGCGCAATTCAGAATTAGTAAATATACATTAATTTTGGAGTACGGCATGGCAAACATGTTGTCGCTTGTGAACAGCTGTGTTTACTTTTGTGCTCCGTGTTTTTGTCTGTGTGTATTTATTTACAAAGATTAGCCTAACAATTGTGCTAGTAATTCTAAATAGATCTTCCATTAAACGGGTACGTGTTAATAGTTATTTTAGCATTTCTATTAAATTTGTTTAATCTCTTAGCTTTGTTTGTGTAACTTACGCTCCTAAACTTCCTAAACCTCTTTTACACCCTCTCAATCTCCCTCGCTCTATTTTATAACTTTTAGCTGCTCTCTATGCACCCGCTAAATTTCTAGTAGACTTTTTCGGTGCTCTTTTCTGCAACTCTCTCTCTCTCTCTTGTTTGATTTACTTTGTATTTGTATTTTTTTCTCTCGTGCTCTCTTACGTTTTGATACATAATCGCGATCTCGCGCTCTTATTTTTTGATGTGTATTGCGTCTTTGTGATTTTTGAATTTGATCCCAGTGCCAAATTTACTTTGAGGTACTTTTAATATTTTATTTCATTTTTCATTTGTGTGTCTTATAATGGCCCTTGTCTGTTTCAAGAAAAACTGCACACATGCGTCTTCAACGAAAGACCCCTTTATTTTTTGCTGGCTCTGCGATTCGATGATGCACTTCAAATGTGCAGGATTCACCGGCAGAGTTAAAGATTTTATTGATCTTAACTCTGGTCTTATGTGGTCCCTGCAAGCGCCTTTATGAAGCAGACTCGAGACAGCCTGTTGTATATCTCGGGTGCTTTTAGGCAACTCAATGAGGGGTTCAATACCGTCTGTGCCCAGTTTAATAATAAAAAATTATTGACCGAGTCGCCTAAACGCAAAAAAGCCAGCTTATCCGCCGTTAATATCACCATGGAATCCAACCCAAATACGAACTTGGTAGCAACAGTCGACACAGGGGTAAGCGAACCAACTGTGAGTATGGATACAGCTAACTCGAGTGAATTCCATGCTTCCGGACTAAAAGCTTCTGTACTGGCTAAGTCAACGAAATCGGTGGTGACCGTTCCTATAGGTATTGTAGGCACCGTTCCTGGATCTCAGCCTAGTGCGGTTCATACTCCTGCGTAAGAAACTTTCAGTTGTTCCACAAAGGAAGCAATTATTTGTTTTCATATGCTCGTCGGATATCTTTTTTTTAAAATATTTGCTCCGCCTGATGTTTTTAATGTTTTACTTTCTGAAAGCTTTTGGCTTAATGATGGTTTAGTAATTAAAGAATTTGTTAAAAATAAACCGAGAACAAATAACACTGTGCCAAAAAACTAAAAAGTTTAATGTTGGCGTATCAAAATGTTAGGGGATTAAATATGAAGCTACCCAAGCTTTATGCTGACTCCTCTGCATTTACAGAAGATATTTTAGCTTTTACGGAAACTTGGCTGAAACCAGGGATATCCGACTCTGAAGTTCTGGGTACTAACTTAAATAATTATAGGACCAATCGCCACTCACGTAGGGATGGCGGTGTCCTGATTGCCGTTACCTCTAGCCTAACATCTGAAAGAATTCTCATTCATATACCCAATGAAATTGAATTTCTAAGTGTAAAAGTTTCTTTGCAATCTTTATCTCTTTTTGTTAGACGTTCTTATATTCCACCTGGCTCTGACCTAGTAATTTATGAGCACCATCTGTCTGCAATAAAATCTGTGTTATCCCTTCTTTCTAACAGAGACCTTTTGATTGTTTTAGGTGACTTTAACCTACCTGATATTTCTTGGTCTCCTCCTACTGACTCATTTGTCGCTATGCCGTTATCCGCCCATGATTTTGTGGATGGCCTTTTAAAATTATCGTTACAGCAAGTAAGCTTTATAAAAAATTCCTTAAGAAGACAATTCTTTATTAAAACATCTCATGTTAGTTGGAGAAACTAAAGGAGAGAGGGTATCAAAGCAGGGGAGGCAAATTGTTAGTTCGATAGTAGGATGATATGGGTCTTCAGGTACAACAAGAGCGTCAATTCTACATCAATTCTGTTTCAGACCCGTCTGAAATCACAGTATGTAGAATTGACGCTCTTGTTGTACCTGAAGACCCATATCATCCTACTATGGAACTGACAATTTGACTCCCCTGCTTTGATACCCTCTCTCCTTTAGTTTCTCCAACTAAAACGAGATGTTTTCGTAAATGTAACTATAATAAACTTAACGATATGATTTCTCATTATAATTGAACAGACTTGTACAATTGTACAGACATTGAAAGTGCCACTGAACAATTCTATACAGTCTTAAATACGTTTTATAATGAATGCGTACCTGATGGGTTTCTTTCAAACCTAAACATACCTCCTTTGTTTACCAATGCGCTTCAAAGACTTAAAAACCTTAAATCTAACACTTATAAAAAGTATAAAAAATCGGGTAGACCAGCATATTTTTCGAAATATGTTGTGGCTCGAACAGATTTTAATGTTCTCAACAGTCATTGCTACTCTATGTATCTAAGTTGATGTAAATTTGAATTTTCAAACGATCCGAAACCGTTTTACCATTTTGTTAATGCCAAGCGTAAGGCATCGCCGTTGCCTTCATCGGTATGTCTATACTCAATGGAGGCATCGACGGATTCTGAAATTGCTAATTTATTTCCTGAGTTTTTCCAAACTACTTATAGTTCGACAGCTGGGTCAAATTCTAACTACCCTAATTCCTTATAAATTATATTTTTTCCCCTGTAATCACCGTAAGTGATTTAGCAACAACAACGCAAACTTGATCTCCCGGTCCAGATGGACTTCCTGGATGTGTGCTTAAGTCTTGTGCGTCAACCATTTGTAAACTGATTCTTAAACTTTTTAATTTCTCATTTCATCATCACTTTTTCCTTCTATCTGGAAGGACGCTTTTATTATTCCACTCCATAAAATAGGTGCGAAGGCAGATGCTAAAAATTATACAGATATTTCTAAATTGTCGGCAAATCCTAAAGCATTTGAACGTATTATCTCTTCTCATTTGCCACATTTATGTTCCTCGCTTCTATCACCGTGTCAGCATGGTTTTGTTAGGCGAAGATCGACCACCACCAACCTTCTTGAATTGCCATCTATTGTAATAAATGGGTTTAAGACAAAAATTAACCACTCACTTCTTTTATTTAAATTAGATCAGCTTGGGTTTCCTGGTAATCTATTATCTTGGATTTCATGTTACTTGAATGGTAGGACTCAGAGGGTTATATTCAAGAATGCTGTTTCAAAATTGATCTACGTGACATCTGGAGTGCCTCAGGGTAGTCATTTGGGCCCTTTGCTGTTTACTTTGTTTATTAACGATCTTTCCTCAATCATAACACATTCTCGTGTACTAATGTATGCTGATGATGTTAAACTTTGTTTATCATATAATGATATAGCGTCGGGATTTAACTTACAGTCGGATATTGATTGTTTTCTTGGATGGTGTGAGTACCCTTTTAAATTTAAACTGCCTTAAATGTAACGTTATGACTTTTTATAGGGGTACTCCTACGTTTATCAGTTACTTTCTTAAAAATACGCAAAATGACCGTATATATTCAATTAACGATTTAGGTGTTCTTCTTGACCCTAAACTTAAATTTGACTGCCACATTATGTCCACTGTTAACAAAGCCATGAGTGTTCTTGGGTTTGTAAAGCGTTGGTCAAAAGAATTTGATGACCCTTATACGACCAAATTATTATTTACCTCCCTTGTCCGTCCTATTTTGGAATATTGTTCGTCGGTTTGGAGTCCACAATATCAAGTGTACATCGATCGTATTGAGTCGGTACAAAAAAAATTTCTCTTTATTTGCCCTGCGTAGACTGGGATCAAAACGTAGGGCTTCCTTCTACGAGAGTAGATTACAATTGCTGAATTTACCTACACTTGTAAATCGTAGAACAATGCTTTTTATACAAAATCTTATAAGAGGTGGCATTGAGTCTGCATATCTTTTAAACCGCCTAATATTCAACGTTCCTGTTAGACTAACACGAAATTATTATCCTCTGAATTTGCCACGATGTACATAAAATTTTTGTCTGCACGAGCCCTTTCGCGTTCTATGTAATAACTATAATAAACTTTATCATTTAATTTGCATTTCAACATCTATCCCGGTATTAAAAACTAATATTTTAACTCATGTCCCGTCTCTATTTGTGTTATGTATGTATCTTCCTCGCGAATCAATGAATGAATTTGCGTTATGCGGAGGCTTAGAAAAAATGTAACGTGTACATCCACAATAAATGATAATCAGCGATTGATGATTACAATTGAGATGCATGCAAGATAAAATTATAAGTGCAATGAATTGTTTGAAACATTTTAATTTTATATACTCATTATAATGCGCGATGCATTTTGTACCGATCAGCAAATTATGGTCACAATTAATATTAATTTTTTCGGGTTTTGTTGGTACATAACACATTACTTATAGTTTTTTCGTTAGGCATCACTAGCTCGCCAACTAAGATCGTTGTTGTTTTAATTATTTTATTTAATTTTTTATTATCCACTTTTCTTCTGACGACACACAAAAATATTAGCTCTTTTCCATTTTTTTTCTGGTTACCCTTTTGGCTTACCCAAATTATTACATAGTTGTTACACTGACGATCTTATCGAATTCCATCTTTGCTTTTTTAAAAGGCGTCTGCGCCAACTACGTATATGACATTGGCTTACCCAAATTATTACATAGTTGTTACTCTGACGATCTTGTCGAATTCCATCCTTGGTTCTTTAAAACATGGGTGCGCCAACTACGTATGTCTCCGGGAGTGGCTGGCTTGAGGTTTTTAATTTAGCTCTAAAACTGACTTTTATATAAGTTAGGGTATGAGACCTAGCTAAAGAGTGGTATACATATGCTGTGTTTGCAAAATACCCTTGGTTAGCATTTTCGGCCGGATGCCTGTGGCCCAGTTGTTTACATGGTTCGACATCCAGAGTTCACTATGATGGCGATCCGATGTCCGGGTTGAAAGGCATCGACTGTAGTGGGACGTCGCACGTGGAGGTTTGGGTGGCAGTGATGTCATTTGCAAGACAGCCAAATAATAGGAAAAATAATTATCTACTTCCTGTTGCAGGTTCAGGCAACAGTCGTAATCAGGATTGACAATGCGACAAGAATGTATGTTGTAACGAACTGATTTCTTCGGTTTCTGCTCGCTACGGTATTCGTGCGGCTAGCTCAGTAGTTTGTGTGTGTTCGACCCACCAAATTTATATAAACGTGACCGCCCAGTAGTTCAGTGAAAATTCTCGGGTTCGGAGTGGGTTTATTGCGGGTATAACTGCAGTCGGCTTTATAACTTGCTTGTCTCGCTGTCTCTCTCTTCGCTTGTGTGCCTCTTGTAAACGAACGTTCCACCCTAGCCTTACCCTTTCGCGTACTGTCCGTGCCGTTCCCGCGGACATCTGCTGCTGGGATTTGTGTGGAGTTATTCAACTCCTCACATTCCCCCCTTACTTCAGGAAAGATTAAGAAAACTCAGCGCTCAGCGCGTTCCCTTGTATATCCTCGCCATTGAGTCAGGGCGCATCTCGTTCCGGTTCCCGGTGCTCCCTCGTTGCTCCCTCGACGTTCCCTCGACGCTTTCCATCTTGTTTCCTTTCCACAGCGCCGGTCGTCCTCCGTATAGCAATTTCGAATCTCCCGCGCCGATCCTCCAACTGTTCCCACTGGGCACCGATACTAATCGGCTATCGATACCCAGCGGGCCTGATCACGATATCGATATCGCAGGTGCGGGGTTGCCACTTGCGAGCCGCGATGTTCATCATCACCGATATTTCCATTTTCTTGTGCCCATCGATCGCACTATCGTCCAGTGCCAATCGACCGCCTATCGAGGCGCCCCCTTCCCACCGGTCGGCCGAAGTTTAGTTTTTTCGTACCCCTCAGCCCGGCATTTCGACTTGTCCTCGCCACTACGTAAGTACTATGATCTCACACCCGACTCCTTGTATGTGCTCATCAGCTTATTTTCTTTTGGCAGGTTGCCTTTGTTGACCACGAGTGTCCTTTCAGACTCCAGCAGCTGTGCTTCCTGTTTTGGACCCCGATCCGGCCCGCGATCCCGTCTCCTCGTCTGAGCATGATCCCCTTCTCCGTTGTGCTTGGCCTCTTTCGGTACAGCTCTCTTAGCTGTGCCGACTTCCCCCTTCCTTCGGCAGACTGCTGCTGCCACTCCTAATCAGATCCTTGTAGACCTTGGTTCGTTCCTTTCCGCATTCGTTATCCTTGACGTGTTCCTTGTACTGTATATGATTGTATCGTAGTGCCTTGTAGAGAATCCTTCGAGTTTTATCTGTGTAGCCTTTAAGAGTCGGAGTCTTTCCTTATTCCTGAGCTTCCTTGGAATTATCCTCGGGCTTTTTTCTTTGTATCCTTTGGGCATCCTTGGACCCTTCTCCTCGCGTCCTTTGGGTATCCTTGGAGCTATCCTTGGACCCCTTTCCTCGTGTCCTTCGGGTATCCTTGGAGATATCCTTGGACCCCTTTCCTCGTGTCCTTAGGGTATCCTTAGAGCTATCCTTGGACCCCTTTTTCTCGTGCCCTTTGGGTATCCTTGGAGCTATCCTTGGACCCTTTTCCTCGTGTCCTTTGGGTATCCTTGGAGCTATCCTTGGACCCTTTTGTCTAACGTATCTGCTTGTGGCTGCTCGTATGTGTTCTGTGTTTGTTGTTGTTTCAGCTCGCTCACATGGATAGTCCTCTTAAGGCGATAGATCCCATTCTTTCCCATTCTGTTTATGTTGCTTTCACCGCTGGGACAATCAAGTTTTGGGCACCAGATGTAACGAACTAATTTCTTCGGTTTCTGCTCGCTACGGTATTCGTGCGGCTAGTTCAGTAGATTGTGTGTGTTCGTCCCACCAAATTTATATAAACGTGACCGCCCAGTAGTTCAGTGAAAAAGCACAAAATTCTCGGGTTCGGAGTGCGTTTATTGCGGGTATAACTGCAGTCGGCTTTATAACTTGCTTGTCTCGCTGTCTCCGACGGTGTGGGTTGTCTTGTCGCTCCTCGAAGGTCCATGACCGCTGCTTGCTACTGACGTGGTTGGCTCGGTGACTGCTTGGCCACGATTCAGACTCGCTATGGGGTCAGCCGTGGGGGCTTAGGGAAGCGTCACGATCACTCCTCTCGATACCCGACCGCCTGTCCCTTGCTCTGTCCCGGATGGTCCCACGGGCTTCCGCTCAGATCGTGCGGACAGTCAAAGCGGAAAGCCAGGAAGCTGCCTCGCTTTTCACTTTGCTTCTGTGCCTAGTGTAAACGAACGTTCCACCCTAGCCTAACCCTTTCGCGTACTGTCCGTGCCGTTCCTGCGGGGTCGATCCTCCTTGCGTGGCCGTTGCGGTGTGGTGTCCTGCCTGCTGGTGGCGATGTCCTGCGAACTGCTTCTGACAAGGTGGCTACTCTAGTGGCTCTGTTGCGACGTTCCATGACTTCTCTCCCTTCTGGCTCGCTACTCTAGGGGTTCCGTTGCGCCGTTCCGGGACTTCTCTCCCTTCTGGTTTGCTACTCTAGGGGTTCTGTTACGCCGCTCCGGGACTTCTCTCCCTTCTGGCTCGCTACTCTAGGGGTTCTTTTACGCCGCTCCGGGACTTCTCTCCCTTCTGGCTTGCTACTCTCGATTTCAAATCTAAGTCTAGTAGACCCTCCAGGCGTAACGCCAGGACTTTGTCGGCAGGACAGAACAGAACTTAGCCGTGTGGTGCCTCCTTAGACCTCAGCCACCTGTGTCCTGTGATCCTGCTGCCTGCGGCCTGCGGGTTTATATAGGGCCTCTGGGAACCGTTATTTCCCTTTTGCACACGGCCCGCCAGAACTCTCCACACCGGGTCCAAAGTCCATGGCTCCTGTTTGACCCTCTTGTCCTTGACGCACTGCCTCCCGCCGCCGTCCAGCCTGATGCTGCCGTCCCGCTGATCACGGAGACGCATGCGGCATGTTTGTGTGCCGCACCGCTGCTGAGATGTGGCACCTTCTTTCCAAAGTCCAAAGTCCGGCGGCGTCCCGTTACTCCTTTTTGCACACGGCACTCTCGCTCCGCCCGCCAAGTCTCCGCTCTCTCCTACTCCATTGTTGGTCTCCAAACTCTCTTGGTCTCCGAACCCTCTTGCTCTCCAAACTGTTTCGCTCTCCAGATTCCCTTGTCTCCAAACTCTCTTCCTCTCCAAACTCTCTTCCTCCCCAAACTCCCACGTTCTCCTTCCTCGATCTCCAAACTCTCTCGTTCTCCGTCCTCGATCTCCAAACTCTCCCGTTCTCTGTCCTCGCTCTTCGCCGCGCCGCCACTACGCGAATTCGCCGCGTACCTGGCGGGCGGCCGGCCATCTGTTGCTGGGATTTGTGTGGAGTTGTTCAACTCCTCACAATGTGTAGTGGCAGTATCCTCTATGCTGGTAACAGCTTATCCATTACCCAATGAGGCGGTACAAATTGACAGAATCGGAACTTTTATGTTAAATTGTAGTGTTTTTTTGACAGTAGTGAATTTTAGATAAGCACTTTTTTATAATTCATGTTCTAACGTAACTTCTATCTTTTGTTCTGCTAGTAAAATTAGTATTTTTTTTCATCTCGACTGAATTTAGTATTTTGGGGCCATTTTTAATAAAGCAATATTCTTTTTTTGATTGCAAAGTAAATCTATGCTGAAATTAATCATGTCTGTGTATTGAATAAACTGAATGTTTTTCATCCATTTCCTCATCCATTTTTTTGTAAGTTTTTATTCTGGTGGGAATTCATAAAATTGCCTATTATTTATTCTTCCTTGTTAATGTAATTAGTTATTTCTCAAAATCTTATGTGTTTTATTTAGGAAAGTAATGGTTATTTCGGCATTTTCGTGTAAGACTTTAAGATCTTTATTTACTTTCGCCTAGTCATAGGTGTCCGTATTACCCGAATCTATTTTTACTATGTGGGCAAATCCGTTAATTTCCGGTCCTACTTCTTTCATTGTTAGGGAGCAAGGAATTTAGACTTAGTTTTGGGTGTAGGGTAAGTTCAAACCTAAGATTATTTTTATAAGATCTTTATCTTTATAAAAAATTTCACTAACAAACCGTTGAGTTGTTTCCAAGATCAATCTGTAAAATTACATTGTGTGTATGAATATCCAAGTCTCATAACTTTCTGTTTGTGTAATTTTTACCTTTTATGGCACGAAAAGTTACCCCGCTATCAGAGGGATCTGTCCTTTTTTCTTTTCAGGGGATCTATTCGTCTTTGTTCATCTTTAACTTAAATAAATAATCGTGTTCATTGTCGAATTTGACTGTCTTCTCTAAAATGACAGTGCGGCCACTAAATCGAATGGTGTTAAATTTGTACTACAGTGGATCGCGTGCTCAAAGGTTAATTTTAATTCCTTCCTCTTACTCAGAATTACTCTACAGATTTCTGTTGCAGTGGAATGTAAACGGTTTACCGTCGAGTTACTACTTGATTGTTGGAAGGAAGTAACATGTACTTGTATTTCGTATTGTGTCAAGAAGTCTTTATAAACGGCTCCAGAGAACTCGTCCCCTGACCAAGTATTATCTTTTTGGTACTCAAAATGGGCAATAGAAGATTTTGAAGGCTGTAATAACAAGGATAGAGTTTCTGTTGCTAAGTGGGTAGGCTTGATAATGGGAAAAACTCTATCTATAGGTTAGGTTGACAGGGCGATAGTTGCAGCAGCAGCATGAGTCCGTTCCGGACTACAACCTCTTGGGACCTCGCGGCGTCGAGAATTAACGAAATTTTTTTTTGCGGCACCGAATCTCGGATTCCCTTACGCAATTCACCGAGTGCACCAGCTATCCATCTTGAAGACCCATATTGCCGCTGGCCTCAGCCGAGACGTCCGGGCTATTAAATCACCTTTACCTTGAATATATATATTGTATTTAATTCCCTGTGTATTTGTGAAATTATACGGACTTAGACCCGAGACCCTTATTTGTCCTAGTCGTTTGCCTAGAATCAGAAGGTCGCGCGTGTTACTAACACGCAACACAATGGTATAGTTTACAGTGCAATTACTTACCTTTTGGAATGTCCCTATTTTTCCCTGGAGCTCCTCAGGATTAGGTGACCCAAGACGCACGCCTCACGTGTGTTCCTTATGAGGTCCGTGTTTGCATGCAATCTTTACCAACACCAGGAGAGCATAAATTTCCACAGTGCCTGTATCCTTTTCCTAGCATAAGATCCTCTGCTTTGACCTCGTAGATATTGAAGACGGTTGCCAATTGTTTGGTTTTGTAGGCTGAGGAAGGATAGATCGGTTAAGAGGAACTTGAATTTAAATTATTGAACCTGCCATATTCATAAAATATTTGTAAAACCTACAACGTAATAGTAAGTTGACCCAGTTATGAAACCGCCGTAGTCGCTAGAAGAGGATCCGTCCGAGCGCGAATTGGTGGTCATCAATAGCTACCAAATATCAATTTATTATTGTTTTTTAATTGTTAAGTTATAATAATTATTAAACGTATAAATGTCCGCGTGTAATATCTCTAGGGGTCTGTGCGGTAGAAAAAATGGTGGTTTCTTATGACACCAATTGAATGTAATATATATGTATCCATCTTGTTTCCTTTCCACAGCGCCGGTCGTCCTCCGTATAGCAATTTCGAATCTCCCGCGCCGATCCTCCAACTGTTCCCACTGGGCACCGATACTAATCGGCTATCGATACCCAGCGGGCCTGATCACGATATCGATATCGCAGGTGCGGCGTTGCCACTTGCGAGCCGCGATGTTCATCATCACCGATATTTCCATTTTCTTGTGCCCATCGATCGCACTATCGTCCAGTGCCAATCGACCGCCTATCGAGGCGCCCCCTTCCCACCGGTCGGCCGAAGTTTAGTTTTTTCGTACCCCTCAGCCCGGCATTTCGACTTGTCCTCGCCACTACGTAAGTACTATGATCTCACACCCGACTCCTTGTATGTGCTCATCAGCTTATTTTCTTTTGGCAGGTTGCCTTTGTTGACCACGAGTGTCCTTTCAGACTCCAGCAGCTGTGCTTCCTGTTTTGGACCCCGATCCGGCCCGCGATCCCGTCTCCTCGTCTGAGCATGATCCCCTTCTCCGTTGTGCTTGGCCTCTTTCGGTACAGCTCTCTTAGCTGTGCCGACTTCCCCCTTCCTTCGGCAGACTGCTGCTGCCACTCCTAATCAGATCCTTGTAGACCTTGGTTCGTTCCTTTCCGCATTCGTTATCCTTGACGTGTTCCTTGTACTGTATATGATTGTATCGTAGTGCCTTGTAGAGAATCCTTCGAGTTTTATCTGTGTAGACTTTAAGAGTCGGAGTCTTTCCTTATTCCTGAGCTTCCTTGGAATTATCCTCGGGCTTTTTTCTTTGTATCCTTTGGGCATCCTTGGACCCTTCTCCTCGCGTCCTTTGGGTATCCTTGGAGATATCCTTGGACCCCTTTCCTCGTGTCCTTAGGGTATCCTTAGAGCTATCCTTGGACCCCTTTTTCTCGTGCCCTTTGGGTATCCTTGGAGCTATCCTTGGACCCTTTTCCTCGTGTCCTTTGGGTATCCTTGGAGCTATCCTTGGACCCTTTTGTCTAACGTATCTGCTTGTGGCTGCTCGTATGTGTTCTGTGTTTGTTGTTGTTTCAGCTCGCTCACATGGATAGTCCTCTTAAGGCGATAGATCCCATTCTTTCCCATTCTGTTTATGTTGCTTTCACCGCTGGGACAATCAAGTTTTGGGCACCAGATGTAACGAACTGATTTCTTCGGTTTCTGCTCGCTACGGTATTCGTGCGGCTAGTTCAGTAGATTGTGTGTGTTCGTCCCACCAAATTTATATAAACGTGACCGCCCAGTAGTTCAGTGAAAAAGCACAGAATTCTCGGGTTCGGAGTGGGTTTATTGCGGGTATAACTGCAGTCGGCTTTATAACTTGCTTGTCTCGCTGTCTCCGACGGTGTGGGTTGTCTTGTCGCTCCTCGAAGGTCCATGACCGCTGCTTGCTACTGACGTGGTTGGCTCGGTGACTGCTTGGCCACGATTCAGACTCGCTATGGGGTCAGCCGTGGGGGCTTAGGGAAGCGTCACGGTCACTCCTCTCGATACCCGACCGCCTGTCCCTTGCTCTGTCCCGGATGGTCCCACGGGCTTCCGCTCAGATCGTGCGGACAGTCAAAGCGGAAAGCCAGGAAGCTGCCTCGCTTTTCACTTTGCTTCTGTGCCTAGTGTAAACGAACGTTCCACCCTAGCCTAACCCTTTCGCGTACTGTCCGTGCCGTTCCTGCGGGGTCGATCCTCCTTGCGTGGCCGTTGCGGTGTGGTGTCCTGCCTGCTGGTGGCGATGTCCTGCGAACTGCTTCTGACAAGGTGGCTACTCTAGTGGCTCTGTTGCGACGTTCCATGACTTCTCTCCCTTCTGGCTCGCTACTCTAGGGGTTCCGTTGCGCCGTTTCGGGACTTCTCTCCCTTCTGGTTTGCTACTCTAGGGGTTCTGTTACGCCGCTCCGGGACTTCTCTCCCTTCTGGCTCGCTACTCTAGGGGTTCTTTTACGCCGCTCCGGGACTTCTCTCCCTTCTGGCTTGCTACTCTCGATTTCAAATCTAAGTCTAGTAGACCCTCCAGGCGTAACGCCAGGACTTTGTCGGCAGGACAGAACAGAACTTAGCCGTGTGGTGCCTCCTTAGACCTCAGCCACCTGTGTCCTGTGATCCTGCTGCCTGCGGCCTGCGGGTTTATATAGGGCCTCTGGGAACCGTTATTTCCCTTTTGCACACGGCCCGCCAGAACTCTCCACACCGGGTCCAAAGTCCATGGCTCCTGTTTGACCCTCTTGTCCTTGACGCACTGCCTCCCGCCGCCGTCCAGCCTGATGCTGCCGTCCCGCTGATCACGGAGACGCATGCGGCATGTTTGTGTGCCGCACCGCTGCTGAGATGTGGCACCTTCTTTCCAAAGTCCAAAGTCCGGCGGCGTCCCGTTACTCCTTTTTGCACACGGCACTCTCGCTCCGCCCGCCAAGTCTCCGCTCTCTCCTACTCCATTGTTGGTCTCCAAACTCTCTTGGTCTCCGAACCCTCTTGCTCTCCAAACTGTTTCGCTCTCCAGATTCCCTTGTCTCCAAACTCTCTTCCTCTCCAAACTCTCTTCCTCCCCAAACTCCCACGTTCTCCTTCCTCGATCTCCAAACTCTCTCGTTCTCCGTCCTCGATCTCCAAACTCTCCCGTTCTCTGTCCTCGCTCTTCGCCGCGCCGCCACTACGCGAATTCGCCGCGTACCTGGCGGGCGGCCGGCCATCTGTTGCTGGGATTTGTGTGGAGTTGTTCAACTCCTCACAATGTGTAGTGGCAGTATCCTCTATGCTGGTAACAGCTTATCCATTACCCAATGAGGCGGTACAAATTGACAGAATCGGAACTTTTATGTTAAATTGTAGTGTTTTTTTGACAGTAGTGAATTTTAGATAAGCACTTTTTTATAATTCATGTTCTAACGTAACTTCTATCTTTTGTTCTGCTAGTAAAATTAGTATTTTTTTTCATCTCGACTGAATTTAGTATTTTGGGGCCATTTTTAATAAAGCAATATTCTTTTTTTGATTGCAAAGTAAATCTATGCTGAAATTAATCATGTCTGTGTATTGAATAAACTGAATGTTTTTCATCCATTTCCTCATCCATTTTTTTGTAAGTTTTTATTCTGGTGGGAATTCATAAAATTGCCTATTATTTATTCTTCCTTGTTAATGTAATTAGTTATTTCTCAAAATCTTATGTGTTTTATTTAGGAAAGTAATGGTTATTTCGGCATTTTCGTGTAAGACTTTAAGATCTTTATTTACTTTCGCCTAGTCATAGGTGTCCGTATTACCCGAATCTATTTTTACTATGTGGGCAAATCCGTTAATTTCCGGTCCTACTTCTTTCATTGTTAGGGAGCAAGGAATTTAGACTTAGTTTTGGGTGTAGGGTAAGTTCAAACCTAAGATTATTTTTATAAGATCTTTATCTTTATAAAAAATTTCACTAACAAACCGTTGAGTTGTTTCCAAGATCAATCTGTAAAATTACATTGTGTGTATGAATATCCAAGTCTCATAACTTTCTGTTTGTGTAATTTTTACCTTTTATGGCACGAAAAGTTACCCCGCTATCAGAGGGATCTGTCCTTTTTTCTTTTCAGGGGATCTATTCGTCTTTGTTCATCTTTAACTTAAATAAATAATCGTGTTCATTGTCGAATTTGACTGTCTTCTCTAAAATGACAGTGCGGCCACTAAATCGAATGGTGTTAAATTTGTACTACAGTGGATCGCGTGCTCAAAGGTTAATTTTAATTCCTTCCTCTTACTCAGAATTACTCTACAGATTTCTGTTGCAGTGGAATGTAAACGGTTTACCGTCGAGTTACTACTTGATTGTTGGAAGGAAGTAACATGTACTTGTATTTCGTATTGTGTCAAGAAGTCTTTATAAACGGCTCCAGAGAACCCGTCCCCTGACCAAGTATTATCTTTTTGGTACTCAAAATGGGCAATAGAAGATTTTGAAGGCTGTAATAACAAGGATAGAGTTTCTGTTGCTAAGTGGGTAGGCTTGATAATGGGAAAAACTCTATCTATAGGTTAGGTTGACAGGGCGATAGTTGCAGCAGCAGCATGAGTCCGTTCCGGACTACAACCTCTTGGGACCTCGCGGCGTCGAGAATTAACGCAATTTTTTTTTGCGGCACCGAATCTCGGATTCCCTTACGCAATTCACCGAGTGCACCAGTTATCCATCTTGAAGACCCATATTGCCGCTGGCCTCAGCCGAGACGTCCGGGCTATTAAATCACCTTTACCTTGAATATATATATCGTATTTAATTCCCTGTGTATTTGTGAAATTATACGGACTTAGACCCGAGACCCTTATTTGTCCTAGTCGTTTGCCTTGAATCAGAAGGTCGCGCGTGTTACTAACACGCAACACAATGGTATAGTTTACAGTGCAATTACTTACCTTTTGGAATGTCCCTATTTTTCCCTGGAGCTCCTCAGGATTAGGTGACCCAAGACGCACGCCTCACGTGTGTTCCTTATGAGGTCCGTGTTTCCATGCAATCTTTACCAACACGTGACCAGGAGAGCATAAATTTCCACAGTGCCTGTATCCTTTTCCTAGCATAAGATCCTCTGCTTTGACCGCGTAGATATTAAAGACGGTTGCCAATTGTTTGGTTTTGTAGGCTGAGGAAGGATAGATCGGTTAAGAGGAACTTGAATTTAAATTATTGAACCTGCCATATTCATAAAATATTTGTAAAACCTACAACGTAATAGTAAGTTGACCCAGTTATGAAACCGCCGTAGTCGCTAGAAGAGGATCCGTCCGAACGCGAATTGGTGGTCATCAATAGCTACCAAATATCAATTTATTATTGTTTTTTAATTGTTAAGTTATAATAATTATTAAACGTATAAATGTCCGCGTGTAATATCTCTAGGGGTCTGTGCGGTAGAAAAATGGTGGTTTCTTATGACACCAATTGAATGTAATATATATGTAGTGTGAGGCAGGTTTCCCACTCCCGGATTACTTGGGAAATTAAAGATTACAGGTCAAATAATACGAAAAAACACATGTTTTTATGATTTCTTTCCTAATGACACAGTTAAAATGTATTTACGAATGGTACATTAAAGTATGTTAGAAATAATTTTTTATTACATTTTTACAAATAAATATTTAAAAATTTGACAATGGTAGCAAATTGACGGACGGGACTCGGAGAAGAGTCCCCTCATAACTCTGTGCTGCATCATCAGAAATCCAAAAATCCAAGTTCGTTAGATGATTGTTTGCTCCAGCTAACGGTGGCGATTTTTTCTTTTTAAAATTCCAATTTTTGCATTTTTTTTTTTGAAGACTTTAAAGCGAAGCTGCGTGATGTCCTCGACTTAAGATAGAAATCGAGGACGGCAAAGGAAAGCCAAGAGGAGCCCAATCCAGCCGATTTCCTTAACTGGCGGCTATCACCACGAGTAATTACTAGTTCAGTTGACGAACGGCTAGGCAGTGACAAAAGAATGGGGGTTTTGGTATAAGCAAAAGACGAGTTAGGTCGGAAGCCCACCAGCGAGGGTCAGTTCCATTTTCCCAGGTCCAGAGCTGTGAAAGAAGGAAAAGAGAATTTGAATTTGGTAGTGAGGAAGATTTGTTTCAGTGTTATATATTTTTGCTATTATTGATTGTCGCATTTATTTATTTTCTTATTTGTTTTTTTTATTTATTTGTTATCTTAATTATTAATTTATTTATCGTCGTATTTATAGTATTTATTAGTTAAGTATTTATTTTAAAATAATAATAATGTCCGACGGTAAAAAACGGAAAAAAAGGACGAAATCTGGTCCACGTACGTAGAGATTGCTGCGGAGTTGTTGCGAATATCGCTGGCTGAAGGTTTACCCAGAACGCCGGTAGTGCGGCGGATCGAATTAGGAATCAACCGGCGGTCGCCCAGGGTCCTTGATTTTAAGGCGACCGTCGAGGCGCAGGAGCAACTTCGGGATCCGCAGCAGGAGAGTTCGCAAAAGCTGAACGGCAAACGGAATACAACGGCGGAGTCGGCGATGAATGCAGCTATGGCGGCTCAAACTTATCGCGCCTCCCAGGAATTGGGGTTAGCCAGGCGTTGAATGACGAGATCAAGAACGGCTTCATGGAAATGATGAACATCAACGAACTTAGGCCAGCCGAGAGCAGACCGCCGCCTCTCTAGGAGGGTGCGAGTAGCCAAGCGGTGGTGCCCACTCCGTCGGATCCAGAAAGAGGCGCAAATGACCCAGCGGGAACTCGTCAACGGCAGGACGGAGAGGTGCTGCCGAATACCCCCGGAATTACCGCCGGAGTACCATCCGTCAGGCAGGATTGATCGCCAAGCACGGCCGTGGCGCATCGACGACCGAAGGACGGTGGCTGTACGCCAAAGTGGGAGCCGGATAAGGGAACCACTACATCCGAGGAGACCGCTGGAACATCTATTTCAACGGCGAGGACGATGGCCATGCTGTGGAGGATTTCGTGTTTCATCTGTATTGCAGCGGAAGCATCAGTGTCCGTGGAATGAAGTTCTGCGGAACTTCCACGTCCTCCTATCGGGCAGACCGAAGGAGTGGTATTGGGTACAAGTACGCCAATCCAGGGTGGACACTTGGTCACAGCTGCGCAGGGCTTTGATGGAGCGGTTGCGTGGACATCAGACGGAACACGAGAGGATGCAACAACAGCCGGGAGAAAGCGCGGATGACTACATCCATGCTATGCAGCAACTCCCCTCGCGCCTGAAAAAACCAATGCCAGAGCGACAGTTGCTAAAAGTTGGTCAAGGTGGGCTTGAGGGTCGGCATAGCTAGGTACGTCTACGCCATGGATACATTCACGGTGGACGAACTCCGGGAGGAGTGCTTCGAAGTAGAAAGGAGTTTTAGTCGTCGAGGGCTTGATGCTTATTTGCAGCAGAGCAAGTTGCGGGTCATCGAGGCGGTCATTCCGGGCAAGGTCGACGAGCAGGTAAACATCGAAGTGGACGAGCTCCGTTGGATTGCGTCGATTGCGCCGAAAACGGTTCGAAAGCGGGAGGGACTCGCCCAGGATGGAATCCCGCCAAGGAGGTTTAAAGGAAGAAGAACAATCTAATAGATATAAGTATTTGTTAAGATACCTACCGGAGAAAGAAAGGCTTCGTAGCTATATGGAGGCACGGAACCGGATCTTTGCGCTTCAGGATAAGAAGATCCAGACGACGAGAGGTGGTGGCGGCTGTGAAGCGTATAGATTCCGCCGATCCTAGACCCTTTGCCGACGTGGAGGCCTTGAGCAAGCAGTTTACTGGTTTGTTAGACACGGGGGCCAGTGTAAGTGTGCTGGGCAACGGTTGTCGAGAGCTGGTGAAAACGCTGGGAGTTGCGTTCCAATTGAACTTTTCCATAGTCCGGACGGCTTCTGGCGAGGACCGATCCATTATCGGACGCTTGGATCTGCCTGTGAAGTACAAAGGCGTAAGTAAGCCGGTCACGTTCTACATTTGCCCATACTTGGAGCAAAGTGTGTACTTCGGAGTCGACTTCTGGCAGGCGTTCGGACTAGCTCCAACCGTTGTAGGGAAGCCAGTGGCGAGAGGCGTCAAGAGTACACTGCATCGCTGACTTACCTTGGGATTATAGTCGGAGGTAGACTGCTTCGGATGGATCCTGGACGAGTTTCGGCTATTCAGAAGACGCCCTACCCGAAATCCATGAAGTAATTACGAGCCTTCATGGGTACAGCGGGATGGTATTGACAAGAATTTCCATACGCTAGCCAGTGTAGCTTTGCTAAACGCAAAGTTCGTCCTAAGTCCCAGCGTCCCACAGGCAGTAGCTGACCTTGATGAGCGAGCCGGTCCTGGCTCACGCGAATTTCAAGAAATATTTATACATCCAGTGCGACGCATTTCACGTTGGCGTTGGCGCGGTATTGTTTCAGCGGAACCAGGATGGAGACGAGCAACCATCGCGTTCTTCTCAGCCAAGATGAACAATCACCAGGTGAATTACTCGGTCACTGAAAAGGAGTGTCTGGCGACCTTCTAGCCATCCTGAAGTTCAAACCGTACGTGAATGGGATGCCGTTCACTTGTATCACTGATCACTCCTGCCTTAAGTGGTTGATGACGATAAAGGATCTGTCCGGACGATTCGCAAGGTGGTCTCTCCAGCTGCAGGGCTACGATTTCAGCACTGAACATCGCAAAGGCAGCGAGAACGTTGTCGCCGACACCCTATCCTGCATTATTGAGGAGATCTGGATAGATCCGTCGGAGTTACTAGGATTATACTACGGAATTAGTGCAGGATGTGGTGTCTAACAAGGAACACTTACCAGACCCGAAAGTGGAGGACGAAATAATCTTCAAGCGCATGAGCAATTCGAAAATGGACGAGGAATTGGAAGCTGAGGATCCCGCAAATCCTTGCGCACTGCCTGATAGAGCGGGCTCCAAGGCTGGTAATGGTGGAATGATGAAGACTTCTTCTATTCTATTGGCCAGGGTTGACTATCCAGGTGCGGGAAGACGTCTGTAGTTGCGATGTGTGTAAGGAGTCCAAAGGAGCCGACGGCAAGGAACGTAGTAAACATCTTGGTAAACGAGGTATTTCAGAAGTTTGGAGTGCCTGAAACGATACATTTGGACAACGATAAGCAGTTCGTATCCAAGGCATTTGAGAAATTATGGATGGCTCGGTATTCAGCACCTGAAGACTTCAGTATACTCACCACAGAGCAATGCTGCGAAGAGGCTAAACAGAAACGTCTTGGCCGCAATTCGCAGCGTCTTAGACGAGGATCATCGAGAATGGGATGCACATCTGCCGGAGATTGAGGTGGCCATCCCTGCGTGTGTACTTTTTGAGGGCCGCTTTTCCATGCGAGCTCTACCAATACATGACTGGTAGAGCACAACTTTCCGAGGTGCCTGTAGCCTTTTTCATCAAAACAGATCCTCGGCTTTGACCGATTAAGTCCTGAAGACGGTGGCCAAGTCTTTGTCTTGAAGGCAAGAAAGGATAGATCGGTTAGGAGGAAGATGCATATAAATTATTGTACATACCAAATATTAAATGTTTGTAAAATCCACCATGTGTGAGTAAATTGTCCCAGTGGGGGAGATGGAGCCGCCGTAGTCGCGAGGAGGGGCGCCGTCCGACCAAGTTTGGGTGGTGCCCAGCAGCATATAGAGGGTACCTTTCGTAGGGAGGGAGCGCTTGGCCGAAATCAAAATAAAACCAAATAAAACCCAAATCTCTGTCGATTTTTGTAAACATTTACCTTTGTTTACGTTTTCTTCTTAGAGATGTCCGATAGTTTCAGTGATGCGAGACCGCGGATTTGTCGATTTTTTTTTATGTTTCGAGCTGTGGCAATAGGGGTACTCTGCCCTGAGGCAGACTGAGCTAGCGGCACTGCCACCAAAAATAAACAGTTCGTTTTCTGTAAATTTTCAGAAATACTTTTTACTATCAGCACATTAAACGGGATTTGAGTGCGAGCGACGACGATGTCGACTTGTACGTCTCCTGTAGGAGATGGTTAATGTTAAATCTTTTAAAAGGCGCAGCATCAACCCATATATTATAATATGCTATGAGACTGTTATAAAAGTTATTATTTTTTTATATTTTTAAAATTTGTGATAAAAATAAAAAGTATTTGAGAGACCAAAAAGAAAAACCAGATACGTTTCACAAAGAATCGCACACAGACATGCATAAATGGCTTTTTCGTTGCCTACCTTTCATTTCCGGATTTTACTTGTTCCTTTTAGTTGTATGGCCTGTCACATGCAAGTGACACTTCCCAAGTGAAATCACTTCGGAAATTTTTAATAAAAAGCCCTTTTATTAATAAATTAAAATGTGTTGCAGGGCACAATTTAAACAGCCTGCGGTTTTTCGTTTCATAACTGAAACAGAATGTTTCAGGCTTTTTTCTTCTTTTGGTTTCTTTCTGAACCTATCGGAGAGACGCAAAAAAATAGACCGGCCGAAGGTTGTCTCTCTGAGAGCCGCGGGCAGGCAGATTATAAGACACAGAAAGAGAGAAATCTCCGAAGATCTGTTTCTCCTCCACGAGCGCTTATTCAAAACTCTTTTACGCTGCGCCGGTTTCTTTGCTAACATCGACAGCGGCATACAGTTTTTGGCAGAAAAAAAGTTTTTGTCGCCTAACATTACACGGCGAGACTACTGCAGAAATAAAGGGTTGCTATGACGTCATTGCTAGGGCGTAGAATCTGTGGGCGTGGATAACTTTTTTTATAGCAATCAATAGGTTTTGATGAGGCAACTACATTTCAGTTGAATTTCGTTTCCAGCCTAAAATAAATCCCTAGCCTAAATAAAGCACTTGCTTCGCCCGAACCAGCCTCTTGAAGGTTAAGTTCGAAGCTAACTTCGATTTCTCAACACACGCAAGCAGTGTTGCCAGTTTAGCCTATTTCAGGCTAGATCTAGCCTATTTTTAAATGATCTGGCCTATAAAATTTGTAAATAGCCTATAGCCATAAATCTAGCCTATTTTTAAAAGTAATTTAGCATATTTTTTTAATGTATTTGTGACCAACGAAAAATTTTATTTTTGGTGTTCAATGTTTTGCTGGTTCTTTTTTTGCCGATTGTTACGTGAACTTTATTCATATGATCGTGCTTTCTGATCGATCGATTTTTTGGATGGTGCGATATGTTGTCGCATTATGTTATGTGATCTCTAATAATTAATTGTGAAATAAAATTGAATCAAAGCGTACGTGCCAAAATGCCGAAAGTCATTTAAAAACAATTATTTCGCGATGCTTGGTTGGAAAACAGTGAGTGAGGGCAACGGTTGTCGAGAGCTGGTGAAAACGCTTTGAGGTACGGTCCAATTGTACTTTTCCATAGTCCGGACGGCTTCTGGTGAGGACCGATCCATTATCGGACGCGTGGAGCTGCCTGTGAAGTACAAAGGCGTAAGTAAGCCCGTACTTGGAGCAAAGTGTGTACTTCGGAGTCGACTTCTGGCAGGCGTTCTGATTAGCTCCAACCGTTGTAGGGAAGCCAGTGGCGAGAGGCGTCAAGAGTACACTGCATTCACGGTTCCATTCAGACCGTTGTACCAGTTTCGAATGATGCCAATCGGGCTGTGCAACGCGGCACAACGCTTGGTGCTGCTTATGGATCGGGTGATAGCAGCGGAGCTTAGATCCAACGTTTTCGTGTATTTGGACGACTTGCTAATCCTCACTCCAGATTTTCAGACGCACCTGAAGTACTTGCGTCGAGTAGCCCACAGTCTGAAATCAGCCGGATTGACCATTGGGTTAAAGAAGTCCAAGTTTTGCTTCAAATCGCTGACTTACCTTGGGTTTATAGTCGGAGGTAGACTGCTTCGGATGGATCCTGGACGAGTTTCGGCGATTCAGAAGATGCCCTACCCGAAATCCATGAAGTAATTACGAGCCTTCATGGGTACAGCGGGATGGTATTGACGGTTTGTCAAGAATTTCCATACGCTAGCCAGCGTAGCTTTGCTAAATGCAAAGTTCGTCCTAAGTCCCAGCGTCCCACAGGTAGTAGCTGACCTTCATGAGCGCTCCGGTCCTGGTTCCCGCGAATTTCAAGAAATATTTATACATCCAGTGCGACGCATTTCACGTTGGCGTTGGCGCGGTATTGTTTCAGCGGAACCAGGATGGAGACGAGCAACCATCGCGTTCTTCTCAGCCAAGATGAACAATCACCAATCACCATTACTCGGTCACGGAAAAGGAGTGTCTGCCAGCCTTAAGTGGTTGATGACGATGAAGGATCTGTCCGGACGATTCACAAGGTGGTCTTTCCAGCTGCAGGGCTACGATTTCAGCACTGAACATCGCAAAGGCAGCGAGAACGTTGTCGCCGACACCCTATCCTGCATCATTGAGGAGATCTGGATAGATCCGTCGGAGTTACTAGCATTATACTACGGAATTAGTGCAGGATGTGGTGTCTAACAAGGAACACTTACCAGACCAGAAAGTGGAGGACGGAATAATCTTCAAGCGCATGAGCAATTCGGAAATGGACGAGGAATTGGAAGCTGAGGATCCCGCAAATCCTTGCGCACTGCCTGATAGAGCGGGCTCCAAGGCTGGTAATGGTGGAATGATGAAGACTTCTTCTATTCTATTGGCCAGGGATGACTATCCAGGTGCGGGAAGACGTCTGTAGTTGCGATGTGTGTAAGGAGTCCAAAGGAGCCGACGGCAACAAACGTAGTAAACATCTTGGTAAACGAGGTATTTCAGAAGTTTGGAGTGCCTGAAACGATACATTTGGACAACGATAAGCAGTTCGTATCCAAGGCATTTGAGAAATTATGGATGGCTCGGTATTCAGCACCTGAAGACTTCAGTATACTCACCACAGAGCAATGCTGCGAAGAGGCTAAACAGAAACGTCTTGGCCGCAATTCGCAGCGTCTTAGACGAGGATCATCGAGAATGGGATGCACATCTGCCGGAGATTGAGGTGGCCATCCCTGCGTGTGTACTTTTTGAGGGCCGCTTTTCCATGCGAGCTCTACCAATACATGACTGGTAGAGCACAACTTTCCGAGGTGCCTGTAGCCTTTTTCATCAAAACAGATCCTCGGCTTTGACCGATTAAGTCCTGAAGACGGTGGCCAAGTCTTTGTCTTGAAGGCAAGAAAGGATAGATCGGTTAGGAGGAAGATGCATATAAATTATTGTACATACCAAATATTAAATGTTTGTAAAATCCGCCATGTGTGAGTAAATTGTCCCAGTGGGGGAGATGGAGCCGCCGTAGTCGCGAGGAGGGGCGCCGTCCGACCAAGTTTGGGTGGTGCCCAGCAGCATATAGAGGGTACCTTTCGTAGGGAGGGAGCGCTTGGCCGAAATCAAAATAAAACCAAATAAAACCCAAATCTCTGTCGATGTTTGTAAACATTTACCTTTGTTTACGTTTTGTTCTTAGAGATGTCCGATAGTTTCAGTGATGCGAGACCGCGGATTTGTCGATTTTTTTTTATGTTTCGAGCTGTGGCAATAGGGGTACTCTGCCCTGAGGCAGACTGAGCTAGCGGCACTGCCACCAAAAATAAACAGTTCGTTTTCTGTAAATTTTCAGAAATACTTTTTACTATCAGCACATTAAACGGGATTTGAGTGCGAGCGACGACGATGTCGACTTGTAAGTCTCCTGTAGGAGATGGTTAATGTTAAATGGTAAATGTTAAATCTTTTAAAAGGCGCAGCATCAACCCATATATTATAATATGCTATGAGACTGTTATAAAAGTTATTATTTTTTTATATTTTTAAAATTTGTGGCTTTTTCGTTGCCTACCTTTCATTTCCGGATTTTACTTGTTCCTTTTAGTTGTATGGCCTGTCACATGCAAGTGACACTTCCCAAGTGAAATCACTTCGGAAATTTTTAAATAAAAGCCCTTTTATTAATAAATTAAAATGTGTTGCAGGGCACAATTTAAACAGCCTGCGGTTTTTCGTTTCATAACTGAAACAGAATGTTTCAGGCTTTTTTCTTCTTTTGGTTTCTTTCTGAACCTATCGGAGAGACGCAAAAAAATAGACCGGCCGAAGGTTGTCTCTCTGAGAGCCGCAGGCAGGCAGATTATAAGACACAGAAAGAGAGAAATCTCCGACGATCTGTTTCTCCTCCACGAGCGCTTATTTCAAAACTCTTTTACGCTGCGCCGGTTTCTTTGCTAACATCGACAGCGGCATACAGTTTTTGGCAGAAAAAAGTTTTTGGCGTCTGACATTACACGGCGAGACTACTGCAGAACTAATGGGTTGCTATGACGTCATTGCTAGGGCGAAGAATCTGTGGGCCTGGATAACTTTTTTTTATAGCAATCAATAGGTTTTGATGAGGCAACTACATTTCAGTTGAATTTCGTTTCTAGCCTAAAATAAATGCCTAGCCTAAATAAAGCACTTGCTTCGCCCGAACCAGCCTCTTGAAGGTTAAGTTCGAAGCTAACTTCGATTTCTCAACACACCCAACCAGTGTTGCCAGTTTAGCCTATTTCAGGCTAGATCTAGCCTATTTTTAAATGATCTGGCCTATAAAATTTGTAAATAGCCTATAGCCATAAATCTAGCCTATTTTTAAAAATAATTTAGCATATTTTTTTAATGTATTTGTGACCAACGAAAAATTTTATTTTTGGTGTTCAATGTTTTGCTGGTTCTTTTTTGCCGATTGTTACGTGAACTTTATTCATATGATCGTGCTTTCTGATCGATCGATTTTTTGGATGGTGCGATATGTTGTCGCATTATGTTATGTGATCTCTAATAATTAATTGTGAAATAAAATTGAATCAAAGCGTACGTGCCAAAATGCCGAAAGTCATTTACAAACAATTATTTCGCGATGCTTGGTTGGAAAACAGTGAGTGAGGGCAACGGTTGTCGAGAGCTGGTGAAAACGCTTTGAGGTACGGTCCAATTGTACTTTTCCATAGTCCGGACGGCTTCTGGTGAGGACCGATCCATTATCGGACGCGTGGAGCTGCCTGTGAAGTACAAAGGCGTAAGTAAGCCCGTACTTGGAGCAAAGTGTGTACTTCGGAGTCGACTTCTGGCAGGCGTTCTGATTAGCTCCAACCGTTGTAGGGAAGCCAGTGGCGAGAGGCGTCAAGAGTACACTGCATTCACGGTTCCATTCAGACCGTTGTACCAGTTTCGAATGATGCCAATCGGGCTGTGCAACGCGGCACAACGCTTGGTGCTGCTTATGCATCGGGTGATAGCAGCGGAGCTTAGATCCAACGTTTTCGTGTATTTGGACGACTTGCTAATCCTCACTCCAGATTTTCAGACGCACCTGAAGAACTTGCGTCGAGTAGCCCACAGTCTGAAATCAGCCGGATTGACCATTGGGTTAAAGAAGTCCAAGTTTTGCTTCAAATCGCTGACTTACATTGGGTTTATAGTCGGAGGTAGACTGCTTCGGATGGATCCTGGACGAGTTTCGGCGATTCAGAAGATGCCCTACCCGAAATCCATGAAGTAATTACGAGCCTTCATGGGTACAGCGGGATGGTATTGACGGTTTGTCAAGAATTTCCATACGCTAGCCAGCGTAGCTTTGCTAAACGCAAAGTTCGTCCTAAGTCCCAGTGTCCCACAGGTAGTAGCTGACCTTCATGAGCGCTCCGGTCCTGGTTCACGCGAATTTCAGGAAATATTTATACATCCAGTGCGACGCATTTCACGTTGGCGTTGGCGCGGTATTGTTTCAGCGGAACCAGGATGGAGACGAACAACCATCGCGTTCTTCTCAGCCAAGATGAACAATCACCAGGTGAATTACTCGGTCACTGAAAAGGAGTGTCTGGCGACCTTCTAGCCATCCTGAAGTTCAAACCGTACGTGAATGGGATGCCGTTCACTTGTATCACTGATCACTCCAGCCTTAAGTGGTTGATGACGATAAAGGATCTGTCCGGACGATTCGCAAGGTGGTCTCTCCAGCTGCAGGGCTACGATTTCAGCACTGAACATCGCAAAGGCAGCGAGAACGTTGTCGCCGACACCCTATCCTGCATCATTGAGGAGATCCGAATAGATCCGTCGGAGTTACTAGGATTCGAGATGACTGAATTTGCTGCGGAAGATTACACGGAATTAGTGCAGGATGTGGTGTCTAACAAGGAACACTTTCCAGACCAGAAAGTGGAGGACGGAATAATCTTCAAGCGCATGAGCAATTCGGAAATGGACGAGGAATTGGAAGCTGAGGATCCCGCAAATCCTTGCGCACTGCCTGATAGAGCGGGCTCCAAGGCTGGTAATGGTGGAATGATGAAGACTTCTTCTATTCTATTGGCCAGGAATGACTATCCAGGTGCGGGAATACGTCTGTAGTTGCGATGTGTGTAAGGAGTCCAAAGGAGCCGACGGCAACGAACGTAGTAAACATCTTGGTAAACGAGGTATTTCAGAAGTTTGGAGTGCCTGAAACGATACATTTGGACAACGATAAGCAGTTCGTATCCAAGGCATTTGAGAAATTATGGATGGCTCGGTATTCAGCACCTGAAGACTTCAGTATACTCACCACAGAGCAATGCTGCGAAGAGGCTAAACAGAAACGTCTTGGCCGCAATTCGCAGCGTCTTAGACGAGGATCATCGAGAATGGGATGCACATCTGCCGGAGATTGAGGTGGCCATCCCTGCGTGTGTACTTTTTGAGGGCCGCTTTTCCATGCGAGCTCTACCAATACATGACTGGTAGAGCACAACTTTCCGGCTTTGACCGATTAAGTCCTGAAGACGGTGGCCAAGTCTTTGTCTTGAAGGCAAGAAAGGATAGATCGGTTAGGAGGATGATGCATATAAATTATTGTACATACCAAATATTAAATGTTTGTAAAATCCACCATGTGTGAGTAAATTGTCCCAGTGGGGGAGATGGAGCCGCCGTAGTCGCGAGGAGGGGCGCCGTCCGACCAAGTTTGGGTGGTGCCCAGCAGCATATAGAGGGTACCTTTCGTAGGGAGGGAGCGCTTGGCCGAAATCAAAATAAAACCAAATAAAACCCAAATCTCTGTCGATGTTTGTAAACATTTACCTTTGTTTACGTTTTGTTCTTAGAGATGTCCGATAGTTTCAGTGATGCGAGACCGCGGATTTGTCGATTTTTTTTATGTTTCGAGCTGTGGCAATAGGGGTACTCTGCCCTGAGGCAGACTGAGCTAGCGGCACTGCCACCAAAAATAAACAGTTCGTTTTCTGTAAATTTTCAGAAATACTTTTTACTATCAGCACATTAAACGGGATTTGAGTGCGAGCGACGACGATGTCGACTTGTAAGTCTCCTGTAGGAGATGGTTAATGTTAAATGGTAAATGTTAAATCTTTTAAAAGGCGCAGCATCAACCCATATATTATAATATGCTATGAGACTGTTATAAAAGTTATTATTTTTAAAATTTGTGATAAAAATAAAAAGTATTTGAGAGACCAAAAAGAAAAACCAGATACGTTTCACAAAGAATCGCACACAGACATGCATAAATGGCTTTTTCGTTGCCTACCTTTCATTTCCGGATTTTACTTGTTCCTTTTAGTTGTATGGCCTGTCACATGCAAGTGACACTTCCCAAGTGAAATCACTTCGGAAATTTTTAAATAAAAGCCCTTTTATTAATAAATTAAAATGTGTTGCAGGGCACAATTTAAACAGCCTGCGGTTTTTCGTTTCATAACTGAAACAGAATGTTTCAGGCTTTTTTCTTCTTTTGGTTTCTTTCTGAACCTATCGGAGAGACGCGAAAAAATAGACCGGCCGAAGGTTGTCTCTCTGAGAGCCGCAGGCAGGCAGATTATAAGACACAGAAAGAGAGAAAACTCCGACGATCTGTTTCTCCTCCACGAGCGCTTATTTCAAAACTCTTTTACGCTGCGCCGGTTTCTTTGCTAACATCGACAGCGGCATACAGTTTTTGGCAGAAAAAAAGTTTTTGGCGTCTGACATTACACGGCGAGACTACTGCAGAACTAAAGGGTTGCTATGACGTCATTGCTAGGGCGAAGAATCTGTGGGCCTGGATAACTTTTTTTTATAGCAATCAATAGGTTTTGATGAGGCAACTACATTTCAGTTGAATTTCGTTTCTAGCCTAAAATAAATGCCTAGCCTAAATAAAGCACTTGCTTCGCCCGAACCAGCCTCTTGAAGGTTAAGTTCGAAGCTAACTTCGATTTCTCAACACACCCAACCAGTGTTGCCAGTTTAGCCTATTTCAGGCTAGATCTAGCCTATTTTTAAATGATCTGGCCTATAAAATTTGTAAATAGCCTATAGCCATAAATCTAGCCTATTTTTAAAAATAATTTAGCATATTTTTTTAATGTATTTGTGACCAACGAAAAATTTTATTTTTGGTGTTCAATGTTTTGCTGGTTCTTTTTTGCCGATTGTTACGTGAACTTTATTCATATGATCGTGCTTTCTGATCGATCGATTTTTTGGATGGTGCGATATGTTGTCGCATTATGTTATGTGATCTCTAATAATTAATTGTGAAATAAAATTGAATCAAAGCGTACGTGCCAAAATGCCGAAAGTCATTTACAAACAATTATTTCGCGATGCTTGGTTGGAAAACAGTGAGTGAGGGCAACGGTTGTCGAGAGCTGGTGAAAACGCTTTGAGGTACGGTCCAATTGTACTTTTCCATAGTCCGGACGGCTTCTGGTGAGGACCGATCCATTATCGGACGCGTTGATCTGCCTGTGAAGTACAAAGGCGTAAGTAAGCCGTTCACGTTCTACCTTTGCCCGTACTTGGAGCAAAGTGTGTACTTCGGAGTCGACTTCTGGCAGGCGTTCGAATGATGCCAATCGGGCTGTCCAACGCGGCACAACGCTTGGTGCTGCTTATGGATCGGGTGATAGCAGCGGAGCTTAGATCCAACGTTTTCGTGTATTTGGACGACTTGCTTATCCTCACTCCAGATTTTCAGACGCACCTGAAGAACTTGCGTCGAGTAGCCCACAGTCTGAAATCAGCCGGATTGACCATTGGGTTAAAGAAGTCCAAGTTTTGCTTCAAATCGCTGACTTACCTTGGGTTTATAGTCGGAGGTAGACTGCTTCGGATGGATCCTGGACGAGTTTCGGCGATTCAGAAGATGCCCTACCCGAAATCCATGAAGTAATTACGAGCCTTCATGGGTACAGCGGGATGGTATTGACGGTTTGTCAAGAATTTCCATACGCTAGCCAGCGTAGCTTTGCTAAACGCAAAGTTCGTCCTAAGTCCCAGTGTCCCACAGGTAGTAGCTGACCTTCATGAGCGCTCCGGTCCTGGTTCACGCGAATTTCAGGAAATATTTATACATCCAGTGCGACGCATTTCACGTTGGCGTTGGCGCGGTATTGTTTCAGCGGAACCAGGATGGAGACGAACAACCATCGCGTTCTTCTCAGCCAAGATGAACAATCACCAGGTGAATTACTCGGTCACTGAAAAGGAGTGTCTGGCGACCTTCTAGCCATCCTGAAGTTCAAACCGTACGTGAATGGGATGCCGTTCACTTGTATCACTGATCACTCCAGCCTTAAGTGGTTGATGACGATAAAGGATCTGTCCGGACGATTCGCAAGGTGGTCTCTCCAGCTGCAGGGCTACGATTTCAGCACTGAACATCGCAAAGGCAGCGAGAACGTTGTCGCCGACACCCTATCCTGCATCATTGAGGAGATCCGAATAGATCCGTCGGAGTTACTAGGATTCGAGATGACTGAATTTGCTGCGGAAGATTACACGGAATTAGTGCAGGATGTGGTGTCTAACAAGGAACACTTTCCAGACCAGAAAGTGGAGGACGGAATAATCTTCAAGCGCATGAGCAATTCGGAAATGGACGAGGAATTGGAAGCTGAGGATCCCGCAAATCCTTGCGCACTGCCTGATAGAGCGGGCTCCAAGGCTGGTAATGGTGGAATGATGAAGACTTCTTCTATTCTATTGGCCAGGAATGACTATCCAGGTGCGGGAATACGTCTGTAGTTGCGATGTGTGTAAGGAGTCCAAAGGAGCCGACGGCAACGAACGTAGTAAACATCTTGGTAAACGAGGTATTTCAGAAGTTTGGAGTGCCTGAAACGATACATTTGGACAACGATAAGCAGTTCGTATCCAAGGCATTTGAGAAATTATGGATGGCTCGGTATTCAGCACCTGAAGACTTCAGTATACTCACCACAGAGCAATGCTGCGAAGAGGCTAAACAGAAACGTCTTGGCCGCAATTCGCAGCGTCTTAGACGAGGATCATCGAGAATGGGATGCACATCTGCCGGAGATTGAGGTGGCCATCCCTGCGTGTGTACTTTTTGAGGGCCGCTTTTCCATGCGAGCTCTACCAATACATGACTGGTAGAGCACAACTTTCCGGCTTTGACCGATTAAGTCCTGAAGACGGTGGCCAAGTCTTTGTCTTGAAGGCAAGAAAGGATAGATCGGTTAGGAGGATGATGCATATAAATTATTGTACATACCAAATATTAAATGTTTGTAAAATCCACCATGTGTGAGTAAATTGTCCCAGTGGGGGAGATGGAGCCGCCGTAGTCGCGAGGAGGGGCGCCGTCCGACCAAGTTTGGGTGGTGCCCAGCAGCATATAGAGGGTACCTTTCGTAGGGAGGGAGCGCTTGGCCGAAATCAAAATAAAACCAAATAAAACCCAAATCTCTGTCGATGTTTGTAAACATTTACCTTTGTTTACGTTTTGTTCTTAGAGATGTCCGATAGTTTCAGTGATGCGAGACCGCGGATTTGTCGATTTTTTTTATGTTTCGAGCTGTGGCAATAGGGGTACTCTGCCCTGAGGCAGACTGAGCTAGCGGCACTGCCACCAAAAATAAACAGTTCGTTTTCTGTAAATTTTCAGAAATACTTTTTACTATCAGCACATTAAACGGGATTTGAGTGCGAGCGACGACGATGTCGACTTGTAATTCTCCTGTAGGAGATGGTTAATGTTAAATGGTAAATGTTAAATCTTTTAAAAGGCGCAGCATCAACCCATATATTATAATATGCTATGAGACTGTTATAAAAGTTATTATTTTTAAAATTTGTGATAAAAATAAAAAGTATTTGAGAGACCAAAAAGAAAAACCAGATACGTTTCACAAAGAATCGCACACAGACATGCATAAATGGCTTTTTCGTTGCCTACCTTTCATTTCCGGATTTTACTTGTTCCTTTTAGTTGTATGGCCTGTCACATGCAAGTGACACTTCCCAAGTGAAATCACTTCGGAAATTTTTAAATAAAAGCCCTTTTATTAATAAATTAAAATGTGTTGCAGGGCACAATTTAAACAGCCTGCGGTTTTTCGTTTCATAACTGAAACAGAATGTTTCAGGCTTTTTTCTTCTTTTGGTTTCTTTCTGAACCTATCGGAGAGACGCAAAAAAATAGACCGGCCGAAGGTTGTCTCTCTGAGAGCCGCAGGCAGGCAGATTATAAGACACAGAAAGAGAGAAAACTCCGACGATCTGTTTCTCCTCCACGAGCGCTTATTTCAAAACTCTTTTACGCTGCGCCGGTTTCTTTGCTAACATCGACAGCGGCATACAGTTTTTGGCAGAAAAAAAGTTTTTGGCGTCTGACATTACACGGCGAGACTACTGCAGAACTAAAGGGTTGCTATGACGTCATTGCTAGGGCGAAGAATCTGTGGGCCTGGATAACTTTTTTTTATAGCAATCAATAGGTTTTGATGAGGCAACTACATTTCAGTTGAATTTCGTTTCTAGCCTAAAATAAATGCCTAGCCTAAATAAAGCACTTGCTTCGCCCGAACCAGCCTCTTGAAGGTTAAGTTCGAAGCTAACTTCGATTTCTCAACACACCCAACCAGTGTTGCCAGTTTAGCCTATTTCAGGCTAGATCTAGCCTATTTTTAAATGATCTGGCCTATAAAATTTGTAAATAGCCTATAGCCATAAATCTAGCCTATTTTTAAAAATAATTTAGCATATTTTTTTAATGTATTTGTGACCAACGAAAAATTTTATTTTTGGTGTTCAATGTTTTGCTGGTTCTTTTTTGCCGATTGTTACGTGAACTTTATTCATATGATCGTGCTTTCTGATCGATCGATTTTTTGGATGGTGCGATATGTTGTCGCATTATGTTATGTGATCTCTAATAATTAATTGTGAAATAAAATTGAATCAAAGCGTACGTGCCAAAATGCCGAAAGTCATTTACAAACAATTATTTCGCGATGCTTGGTTGGAAAACAGTGAGTGAGGGCAACGGTTGTCGAGAGCTGGTGAAAACGCTTTGAGGTACGGTCCAATTGTACTTTTCCATAGTCCGGCCGGCTTCTGGTGAGGACCGATCCATTATCGGACGCGTTGATCTGCCTGTGAAGTACAAAGGCGTAAGTAAGCCGTTCACGTTCTACCTTTGCCCGTACTTGGAGCAAAGTGTGTACTTCGGAGTCGACTTCTGGCAGGCGTTCGAATGATGCCAATCGGGCTGTCCAACGCGGCACAACGCTTGGTGCTGCTTATGGATCGGGTGATAGCAGCGGAGCTTAGATCCAACGTTTTCGTGTATTTGGACGACTTGCTTATCCTCACTCCAGATTTTCAGACGCACCTGAAGAACTTGCGTCGAGTAGCCCACAGTCTGAAATCAGCCGGATTGACCATTGGGTTAAAGAAGTCCAAGTTTTGCTTCAAATCGCTGACTTACCTTGGGTTTATAGTCGGAGGTAGACTGCTTCGGATGGATCCTGGACGAGTTTCGGCGATTCAGAAGATGCCCTACCCGAAATCCATGAAGTAATTACGAGCCTTCATGGGTACAGCGGGATGGTATTGACGGTTTGTCAAGAATTTCCATACGCTAGCCAGCGTAGCTTTGCTAAACGCAAAGTTCGTCCTAAGTACCAGTGTCCCACAGGTCCTGGTTCACGCGAATTTCAAGAAATATTTATACATCCAGTGCGACGCATTTCACGTTGGCGTTGGCGCGGTATTGTTTCAGCGGAACCAGGATGGAGACGAGCAACCATCGCGTTCTTCTCAGCCAAGATGAACAATCACCAGGTGAATTACTCGGTCACTGAAAAGGAGTGTCTGGCGACCTTCTAGCCATCCTGAAGTTCAAACCGTACGTGAATGGGATGCCGTTCACTTGTATCACTGATCACTCCAGCCTTAAGTGGTTGATGACGATAAAGGATCTGTCCGGACGATTCGCAAGGTGGTCTCTCCAGCTGCAGGGCTACGATTTCAGCACTGAACATCGCAAAGGCAGCGAGAACGTTGTCGCCGACACCCTATCCTGCATCATTGAGGAGATCCGAATAGATCCGTCGGAGTTACTAGGATTCGAGATGACTGAATTTGCTGCGGAAGATTACACGGAATTAGTGCAGGATGTGGTGTCTAACAAGGAACACTTACCAGACCAGAAAGTGGAGGACGGAATAATCTTCAAGCGCATGAGCAATTCGGAAATGGACGAGGAATTGGAAGCTGAGGATCCCGCAAATCCTTGCGCACTGCCTGATAGAGCGGGCTCCAAGGCTGGTAATGGTGGAATGATGAAGACTTCTTCTATTCTATTGGCCAGGGATGACTATCCAGGTGCGGGAAGACGTCTGTAGTTGCGATGTGTGTAAGGAGTCCAAAGGAGCCGACGGCAACGAACGTAGTAAACATCTTGATAAACGAGGTATTTCAGAAGTTTGGAGTGCCTGAAACGATACATTTGGACAACGATAAGCAGTTCGTATCCAAGGCATTTGAGAAATTATGGATGGCTCGGTATTCAGCACCTGAAGACTTCAGTATACTCACCACAGAGCAATGCTGCGAAGAGGCTAAACAGAAACGTCTTGGCCGCAATTCGCAGCGTCTTAGACGAGGATCATCGAGAATGGGATGCACATCTGCCGGAGATTGAGGTGGCCATCCCTGCGTGTGTACTTTTTGAGGGCCGCTTTTCCATGCGAGCTCTACCAATACATGACTGGTAGAGCACAACTTTCCGAGGTGCCTGTAGCCTTTTTCATCAAAACAGATCCTCGGCTTTGTCCGATTAAGTCCTGAAGACGGTGGCCAAGTCTTTGTCTTGAAGGCAAGAAAGGCAAGAAAGGATAGCTTTGCTAAACGCAAAGTTCGTCCTAAGTCCCAGTGTCCCACAGGTAGTAGCTGACCTTCATGAGCGCTCCGGTCCTGGTTCACGCGAATTTCAAGAAATATTTATACATCCAGTGCGACGCATTTCACGTTGGCGTTGGCGCGGTATTGTTTCAGCGGAACCAGGATGGAGACGAGCAACCATCGCGTTCTTCTCAGCCAAGATGAACAATCACCAGGTGAATTACTCGGTCACTGAAAAGGAGTGTCTGGCGACCTTCTAGCCATCCTGAAGTTCAAACCGTACGTGAATGGGATGCCGTTCACTTGTATCACTGATCACTCCAGCCTTAAGTGGTTGATGACGATAAAGGATCTGTCCGGACGATTCGCAAGGTGGTCTCTCCAGCTGCAGGGCTATGATTTCAGCACTGAACATCGCTAATGCAGCGAGAACGTTGTCGCCGACACCCTATCCTGCATCATTGAGGAGATCCGAATAGATCCGTCGGAGTTACTAGGATTCGAGATGACTGAATTTGCTGCGGAAGATTACACGGAATTAGTGCAGGATGTGGTGTCTAACAAGGAACACTTACCAGACCAGAAAGTGGAGGACGGAATAATCTTCAAGCGCATGAGCAATTCGAAAATGGACGAGGAATTGGAAGCTGAGGATCCCGCAAATCCTTGCGCACTGCCTGATAGAGCGGGCTCCAAGGCTGGTAATGGTGGAATGATGAAGACTTCTTCTATTCTATTGGCCAGGGATGACTATCCAGGTGCGGGAAGACGTCTGTAGTTGCGATGTGTGTAAGGAGTCCAAAGGAGCCGACGGCAACGAACGTAGTAAACATCTCGGTAAACGAGGTATTTCAGAAGTTTGGAGTGCCTGAAACGATACATTTGGACAACGATAAGCAGTTCGTATCCAAGGCATTTGAGAAATTATGGATGGCTCGGTATTCAGCACCTGAAGACTTCAGTATACTCACCACAGAGCAATGCTGCGAAGAGGCTAAACAGAAACGTCTTGGCCGCAATTCGCAGCGTCTTAGACGAGGATCATCGAGAATGGGATGCACATCTGCCGGAGATTGAGGTGGCCATCCCTGCGTGTGTACTTTTTGAGGGCCGCTTTTCCATGCGAGCTCTACCAATACATGACTGGTAGAGCACAACTTTCCGAGGTGCCTGTAGCCTTTTTCATCAAAACAGATCCTCGGCTTTGACCGATTAAGTCCTGAAGACGGTGGCCAAGTCTTTGTCTTGAAGGCAAGAAAGGATAGATCGGTTAGGAGGAAGATGCATATAAATTATTGTACATACCAAATATTAAATGTTTGTAAAATCCACCATGTGTGAGTAAATTGTCCCAGTGGGGGAGATGGAGCCGCCGTAGTCGCGAGGAGGGGCGCCGTCCGACCAAGTTTGGGTGGTGCCCAGCAGCATATAGAGGGTACCTTTCGTAGGGAGGGAGCGCTTGGCCGAAATCAAAATAAAACCAAATAAAACCCAAATCTCTGTCGATGTTTGTAAACATTTACCTTTGTTTACGTTTTGTTCTTAGAGATGTCCGATAGTTTCAGTGATGCGAGACCGCGGATTTGTCGATTTTTTTTTATGTTTCGAGCTGTGGCAATAGGGGTACTCTGCCCTGAGGCAGACTGAGCTAGCGGCACTGCCACCAAAAATAAACAGTTCGCTTTCTGTAAATTTTCAGAAATACTTTTTACTATCAGCACATTAAACGGGATTTGAGTGCGAGCGACGACGATGTCGACTTGTAAGTCTCCTGTAGGAGATGGTTAATGTTAAATGGTAAATGTTAAATCTTTTAAAAGGCGCAGCATCAACCCATATATTATAATATGCTATGAGACTGTTATAAAAGTTATTATTTTTTTATATTTTTAAAATTTGTGATAAAAATAAAAAGTATTTGAGAGACCAAAAAGAAAAACCAGATACGTTTCACAAAGAATCGCACACAGACATGCATAAATGGCTTTTTCGTTGCCTACCTTTCATTTCCGGATTTTACTTGTTCCTTTTAGTTGTATGGCCTGTCACATGCAAGTGACACTTCCCAAGTGAAATCACTTCGGAAATTTTTAATAAAAAGCCCTTTTATTAATAAATTAAAATGTGTTGCAGGGCACAATTTAAACAGCCTGCGGTTTTTCGTTTCATAACTGAAACAGAATGTTTCACGCTTTTTTCTTCTTTTGGTTTCTTTCTGAACCTATCGGAGAGACGCAAAAAAATAGACCGGCCGAAGGTTGTCTCTCTGAGAGCCGCGGGCAGGCAGATTATAAGACACTGAAAAAAAGAAATCTCCGACGATCTGTTTCTCCTCCACGAGCGCTTATTTCAAAACTCTTTTACGCTGCGCCGGTTTCTTTGCTAACATCGACAGCGGCATACAGTTTTTGGCAGAAAAAAAGTTTTTGGCGTCTGACATTACACGGCGAGACTACTGCAGAACTAAAGGGTTGCTATGACGTCATTGCTAGGGCGTAGAATCTGTGGGCGTGGATAACTTTTTTTTATAGCAATCAATAGGTTTTGATGAGGCAACTACATTTCAGTTGAATTTCGTTTCTAGCCTAAAATAAATTCCTAGCCTAAATAAAGCACTTGCTTCGCCCGAACCAGCCTCTTGAAGGTTAAGTTCGAAGCTAACTTCGATTTCTCAACACACCCAACCAGTGTTGCCAGTTTAGCCTATTTCAGGCTAGATCTAGCCTATTTTTAAATGATCTGGCCTATAAAATTTGTAAATAGCCTATAGCCATAAATCTAGCCTATTTTTAAAAATAATTTAGCATATTTTTTTAATGTATTTGTGACCAACGAAAAATTTTATTTTTGGTGTTCTATGTTTTGCTGGATCTTTTTTGCCGATTGTTACGTGAACTTTATTCATATGATCGTGCTTTCTGATCGATCGATTTTTTGGATGGTGCGATATGTTGTCGCATTATGTTATGTGATCTCTAATAATTAATTGTGAAATAAAATTGAATCAAAGCGTACGTGCCAAAATGCCGAAAGTCATTTACAAACAATTATTTCGCGATGCTTGGTTGGAAAACAGTGAGTGAGGGCAACGGTTGTCGAGAGCTGGTGGAAACGCTGGGAGTTGCGGTCCAATTGTACTTTTCCATAGTCCGGACGGCTTCTGGTGAGGACCGATCCATTAACGGACGCGTGGAGCTGCCTGTAAAGTACAAAGGCGTAAGTAAGCCGTTCACGTTCTACCTTTGCCCATACTTGGAGCAAAGTGTGTACTTCGGAGTCGACTTCTGGCAGGCGTTCTGATTAGCTCCAACCGTTGTAGGGAAGCCAGTGGCGAGAGGCGTCAAGAGTACACTGCATTCACGGTTCCATTCAGACCGTTGTACCAGTTTCGAATGATGCCAATCGGGCTGTGCAACGCGGCACAACGCTTGGTGCTGCTTATGGATCGGGTGATGACAGCGGAGCTTAGATCCAACGTTTTCGTGTATTTGGACGACTTGCTAATTCTCACTCCAGATTTTCAGACGCACCTGAAGTACTTGCGTCGAGTAGCCCACAGTCTGAAATCAGCCGGATTGACCATTGGGTTAAAGAAGTCCAAGTTTTGCTTCAAATCGCTGATTTACCTTGGGTTTATAGTCGGAGGTAGACTGCTTCGGATGGATCCTGGACGAGTTTCGGCGATTCAGAAGATGCCCTACCCGAAATCCATGAAGTAATTACGAGCCTTCATGGGTACAGCGGGATGGTATTGACGGTTTGTCAAGAATTTCCATACGCTAGCCAGCGTAGCTTTGCTAAACGCAAAGTTCGTCCTAAGTCCCAGCGTCCCACAGGTAGTAGCTGACCTTCATGAGCGCTCCGGTCCTGGTTCACGCGAATTTCAAGAAATATTTATACATCCAGTGCGACGCATTTCACGTTGGCGTTGGCGCGGTATTGTTTCAGCGGAACCAGGATGGAGACGAGCAACCATCGCGTTCTTCTCAGCCAAGATGAACAATCACCAGGTGAATTACTCGGTCACTGAAAAGGAGTGTCTGGCGACCTTCTAGCCATCCTGAAGTTCAAACCGTACGTGAATGGGATGCCGTTCACTTGATCACTCCAGCCTTAAGTGGTTGATGACGATGAAGGATCTGTCCGGGCGATTCGCAAGGTGGTCTCTCCAGCTGCAGGGCTACGATTTCAGCACTGAACATCGCAAAGGCAGCGAGAACGTTGTCGCCGACACCCTATCCTGCATCATTGAGGAGATCCGAATAGATCCGTCGGAGTTACTAGGATTCAAGATGACTGAATTTGCTGCGGAAGATTACACGGAATTAGTGCAGGATGTGGTGTCTAACAAGGAACACTTACCAGACCAGAAAGTGGAGGACGGAATAATCTTCAAGCGCATGAGCAATTCGAAAATGGACGAGGAATTGGAAGGATTCGAATAGAAGCTTAGGATCCCGCAAATCCTTGCGCACTGCCTGATAGAGCGGGCTCCAAGCCTGGTAATGGTGGAATGATGAAGACCTTCTTCTATTCTATTGGCCAGGGATGACTCCAGGTGCGGGAAGACGTCTGTAGTTGCAATGTGTGTAAGGAGTCCAAAGGAGCCGACGGCAACGAACGTAGTAAACATCTCGGTAAACGAGGTATTTCAGAAGTTTGGAGTGCCTGAAACGATACATTTGGACAACGATAAGCAGTTCGCATCCAAGGCATTTGAGAAATTATGGATGGCTCGGTATTCAGCACCTGAAGACTTCAGTATACTCACCACAGAGCAATGCTGCGAAGAGGGTAAAAAGAAACGTCTTGGCCGCAATTCGCAGCGTCTTAGACGAGGATCATCGAGAATGGGATGCACATCTGCCGGAGATTGAGGTGGCCATCCGAAACACTATGCACTCGGCCACAGGCGAAGCTCCGTTCTTCCCTGCGTTTTCATCAAAACAGATCCTCGGCTTTGACCGATTAAGTCCTGAAGACGGTGGCCAAGTCTTTGTCTTGAAGGCAAGAAAGGATAGATCGGTTAGGAGGAAGATGCATATAAATTATTGTACATACCAAATATTAAATGTTTGTAAAATCCACCATGTGTGAGTAAATTGTCCCAGTGGGGAAGATGGAGCCGCCGTAGTCGCGAGAAGGGGCGCCGTCCGGCCAAGTTTGGGTGGTGCCCAGCAGCATATAGAGGGTACCTTTCGTAGGGAGGGAGCGCTTGGCCGAAATCAAAATAAAACCAAATAAAACCCAAATCTCTGTCGATGTTTGTAAACATTTACCTTTGTTTACGTTTTGTTCTTAGAGATGTCCGATAGTTTCAGTGATGCGAGACCGCGGATTTGTCAATTTTTTTTATGTTTCGAGCTGTGGCAATAGGGGTACTCTGCCCTGAGGCAGACTGAGCTAGCGGCACTGCCACCAAAAATAAACAGTTCGTTTTCTGTAAATTTTCAGAAATACTTTTTACTATCAGCACATTAAACGGGATTTGAGTGCGAGCGACGACGATGTCGACTTACAGGAGATGGTTAATGTTAAATGGTTAATTAATTAATTAATCCACTTAATTAAAAATTAACCCACTTAATTAAAAAATCATAAAAAATCTACGAAAGATGAGACGGTATTCGAATTTTTCCCAATCGGAAATGCAGCATTTTTTGGGTCGCGGGGCTGCTAGGAAACATAAATTTGGGACAAACCTACAATACTTTGAGTCTCAAAGTAGCGTGTAGAATGGTGAAAACAAAAATCATTACGAATATTTAAAAAATACAAGAAAAGACTATTTTGATTTGTTTATCTTAATATCAACAGTTTCACTAATTTATAAAATTTACATTTCAACAAAAATAATGTTTGGAACATTAAACTAATTTTTTATAAAAATTGAAAATGTAGATTGGCGGAAAAGCGCTTTTGCAATTTTCTTTTTTAGATTTGGGTTATAATTTGCTATGAGACTGTTATAAAAGTTATTATTTTTTTATAATTTTAAAATTTGTGATAAAAATAAAAAGTATTTGAGAGACCAAAAAGAAAAACCAGATACGTTTCACAAAGAATCGCACACAGACATGCATAAATGGCTTTTTCGTTACCTGGCCTTCATTTCCGGATTTCACTTGTTCCTTTTAGTCAATTGTTGTATGGCCTGTGACCTGTCAACAGAATGTTTCAGGCTTTTTTCTTCTTTTGGTTTCTTTCTGAACCTATCGGAGAGACGCAAAAAAATAACCCGGTCGAAGGTTGTCTCTCTGAGAGCCGCGGCCAGGCAGATTATAAGAAACAGAAAGAGAGAAATCTCCGAAGATCTGTTTCTCCTCCACGAGCGCTTATTTCAAAACTCTTTTACGCTGCGCCGGTTTCTTTGCTAACATAGACAGCGGCATACAGTTTTTGGCAGAAAAAAGTTTTTTCGTCTGACATTCTGCGGCGAGACTACTGTAGAACTAAAGGGTTGCTATGACGTCATTGCTATGGCGTAGAATCTATGGGCGTGGATAACTATTTTTTATAGCAATCAATTTGATGTTTTGATGAGGTTTTGATGAGGCAACTACATTTCAGTTGAATTTTGTTTCTAGCCTAAAATAAATGTCTAGCCTGAATAAAGCACTTGCTTCGCCGGAACCAGCCTCTTGAATGTTAAGTTCGAAGCTAACTTCGATTTCTCAACACACCCAACCAGTGTTGCCAGTTTAGCATATTTCAGGCTAGATCTAGCCAATTTTTTAATGATCTAGCCTATAAAATTTGTAAATAGCCTATAGCCATAAATCTAGCCTATTTTTAAAAATAATTTAGCATATTTTTTTAATGTATTTGTGACCAACGAAAATTTATTTATTTCGTTCAATGTTTTCTGGTTCTTTTTTGCCGATTGTTACGTGAACTTTATTCATATGAGCGTGCTTTCTGATCGATCGATTTTTTGGATGGTGCGATATGTTGTCGCATTATGTTATGTGATCTCTAATAATTAATTGTGAAATATTATTGAATCAAAGCGTACGTGCCAAAATGCCGAAAGTCATTTACAAACAATTATTTCGCGATGCTTGTTTGGAAAACAGTGAGTTTAATGACTGGCTCCGGAAAATGCCAGCTGATCCAGCCAAGGCATTTTGTTGCTATTGTAATTGCTCAGTAGCAGCTAAGGTATACGACATACGGCAACATGGGGTGTCCAAAAAAAATATTTCGACAATGGGCTCAATTGGTCAGACACAAAAACTAAGTTTTCCTTTCAAATGCTTGAAGACAGAGGAGCAGGAAGCTGCACTATGTTGGTATGTGGCTGAGCACACGGTAATATCACGGGGGCCAGTGTAAGTGTGCTGGGCAACGGTTGTCGAGAGCTGGTGGAAACGCTGGGAGTTGCGGTCCAATTGTACTTTTCCATAGTCCGGACGGCTTCTGGTGAGGACCGATCCATTAACGGACGCGTGGAGCTGCCTGTAAAGTACAAAGGCGTAAGTAAGCCGTTCACGTTCTACCTTTGCCCGTACTTGGAGCAAAGTGTGTACTTCGGAGTCGACTTCTGGCAGGCGTTCGAATGATGCCAATCGGGCTGTCCAACGCGGCACAACGCTTGGTGCTGCTTATGGATCGGGTGATAGCAGCGGAGCTTAGATCCAACGTTTTCGTGTATTTGGACGACTTGCTTATCCTCACTCCAGATTTTCAGACGCACCTGAAGTACTTGCGTCGAGTAGCCCACAGTCTGAAATCAGCCGGATTGACCATTGGGTTAAAGAAGTCCAAGTTTTGCTTCAAATCGCTGACTTACCTTGGGTTTATAGTCGGAGGTAGACTGCTTCGGATGGATCCTGGACGAGTTTCGGCGATTCAGAAGATGCCCTACCCGAAATCCATGAAGTAATTACGAGCCTTCATGGGCACAGCGGGATGGTATTGACGGTTTGTCAAGAATTTCCATACGCTAGCCAGCGTAGCTTTGCTAAACGCAAAGTTCGTCCTAAGTCCCAGCGTCCCACAGGCAGTAGCTGACCTTCATGAGCGCTCCGGTCCTGGTTCACGCGAATTTCAAGAAATATTTATACATCCAGTGCGACGCATTTCACGTTGGCGTTGGCGCGGTATTGTTTCAGCGGAACCAGGATGGAGACGAGCAACCATCGCGTTCTTCTCAGCCAAGATGAACAATCACCAGGTGAATTACTCGGTCACTGAAAAGGAGTGTCTGGCGACCTTCTAGCCATCCTGAAGTTCAAACCGTACGTGAATGGGATGCCGTTCACTTGTATCACTGATCACTCCAGCATTAAGTGGTTGATGACGATAAAGGATCTGTCCGGACGATTCGCAAGGTGGTCTCTCCAGCTGCAGGGCTACGATTTCAGCACTGAACATCGCAAAGGCAGCGAGAACGTTGTCGCCGACACCCTATCCTGCATCATTGAGGAGATCCGAATAGATCCGTCGGAGTTACTAGGATTCGAGATGACTGAATTTGCTGCGGAAGATTACACGGAATTAGTGCAGGAAGTGGTGTCTAACAAGGAACACTAACCAGACCAGAAAGTGGAGGACGGAATAATCTTCAAGCGCATGAGCAATTCGGAAATGGACGAGGAATTGGAAGCTGAGGATCCCGCAAATCCTTGCGCACTGCCTGATAGAGCGGGCTCCAAGGCTGGTAATGGTGGAATGATGAAGACTTCTTCTATTCTATTGGCCAGGGATGACTATCCAGGTGCGGGAAGACGTCTGTAGTTGCGATGTGTGTAAGGAGTCCAAAGGAGCCGACGGCAACGAACGTAGTAAACATCTTGGTAAACGAGGTATTTCAGAAGTTTGGAGTGCCTGAAACGATACATTTGGACAACGATAAGCAGTTCGTATCCAAGGCATTTGAGAAATTATGGATGGCTCGGTATTCAGCACCTGAAGACTTCAGTATACTCACCACAGAGCAATGCTGCGAAGAGGCTAAACAGAAACGTCTTGGCCGCAATTCGCAGCGTCTTAGACGAGGATCATCGAGAATGGGATGCACATCTGCCGGAGATTGAGGTGGCCATCCCTGCGTGTGTACTTTTTGAGGGCCGCTTTTCCATGCGAGCTCTACCAATACATGACTGGTAGAACACAACTTTCCGAGGTGCCTGTAGCCTTTTTCATCAAAACAGATCCTCGGCTTTGACCGATTAAGTCCTGAAGACGGTGGCCAAGTCTTTGTCTTGAAGGCAAGAAAGGATAGATCGGTTAGGAGGAAGATGCATATAAATTATTGTACATACCAAATATTAAATGTTTGTAAAATCCACCATGTGTGAGTAAATTGTCCCAGTGGGGGAGATGGAGCCGCCGTAGTCGCGAGGAGGGGCGCCGTCCGACCAAGTTTGGGTGGTGCCCAGCAGCATATAGAGGGTACCTTTCGTAGGGAGGGAGCGCTTGGCCGAAATCAAAATAAAACCAAATAAAACCCAAATCTCTGTCGATGTTTGTAAACATTTACCTTTGTTTACGTTTTGTTCTTAGAGATGTCCGATAGTTTCAGTGATGCGAGACCGCGGATTTGTCTATTTTTTTTTATGTTTCGAGCTGTGGCAATAGGGGTACTCTGCCCTGAGGCAGACTGAGCTAGCGGCACTGCCACCAAAAATAAACAGTTCGTTTTCTGTAAATTTTCAGAAATACTTTTTACTATCAGCACATTAAACGGGATTTGAGTGCGAGCGACGACGATGTCGACTTGTAAGTCTCCTGTAGGAGATGGTTAATGTTAAATGGTAAATGTTAAATCTTTTAAAAGGCGCAGCATCAACCCATATATTATAATATGCTATGAGACTGTTATAAAAGTTATTATTTTTTTATATTTTTAAAATTTGTGATAAAAATAAAAAGTATTTGAGAGACCAAAAAGAAAAACCAGATACGTTTCACAAAGAATCGCACACAGACATGCATAAATGGCTTTTTCGTTGCCTACCTTTCATTTCCGGATTTTACTTGTTCCTTTTAGTTGTATGGCCTGTCACATGCAAGTGACACTTCCCAAGTGAAATCACTTCGGAAATTTTTAATAAAAAGCCCTTTTATTAATAAATTAAAATGTGTTGCAGGGCACAATTTAAACAGCCTGCGGTTTTTCGTTTCATAACTGAAACAGAATGTTTCAGGCTTTTTTCTTCTTTTGGTTTCTTTCTGAACCTATCGGAGAGACGCAAAAAAATAGACCGGCCGAAGGTTGTCTCTCTGAGAGTAGCGGGCAGGCAGATTATAAGACACAGAAAAAAAGAAATCTCCGACGATCTGTTTCTCCTCCACGAGCGCTTATTTCAAAACTCTTTTACGCTGCGCCGGTTTCTTTGCTAACATCGACAGCGGCATACAGTTTTTGGCAGAAAAAAAGTTTTTGGCGTCTGACATTACACGGCGAGACTACTGCAGAACTAAAGGGTTGCTATGACGTCATTGCTAGGACGAAGAATCTGTGGGCCTGGATAACTTTTTTTATAGCAATCAATAGGTTTTGATGAGGCAACTACATTTCAGTTGAATTTCGTTTCTAGCCTAAAATAAATCCCTAGCCTAAATAAAGCACTTGCTTCGCCCGAACCAGCCTCTTGAAGGTTAAGTTCGAAGCTAACTTCGATTTCTCAACAAACCCAGCCAATTTCAGGCTAGATCTAGCCTATTTTTAAATGATCTGGCCTATAAATTTGTAAATAGCCTATAGCCATAAATCTAGCCTATTTTTTAAAATAATTTAGCATATTTTTTTAATGTATTTGTGACCAACGAAAAATTTTATTTTTGGTGTTCAATGTTTTGCTGGATCTTTTTTGCCGATTGTTACGTGAACTTTATTCATATGATCGTGCTTTCTGATCGATCGATTTTTTGGATGGTGCGATATGTTGTCGCATTATGTTATGTGATCTCTAATAATTACTTGTGAAATAAAATTGAATCAAAGCGTACGTGCCAAAATGCCGAAAGTCATTTACAAACAATTATTTCGCGATGCTTGGTTGGAAAACAGTGAGTGAGGGAATAGGTTTTGATGAGGCAACTACATTTCAGTTGAATTTCGTTTCTAGCCTAAAATAAATTCCTAGCCTAAATAAAGCACTTGCTTCGCCCGAACCAGCCTCTTGAAGGTTAAGTTCGAAGCTAACTTCGACTTCTCAACACACCCAACCAGTGTTGCCAGTTTAGCCTATTTCAGGCTAGATCTAGCCTATTTTTAAATGATCTGGCCTATAAAATTTGTAAATAGCCTATAGCCATAAATCTAGCCTATTTTTAAAAATAATTTAGCATATTTTTTTAATGTATTTGTTTTCTGGTTTTCTGGTTCTTTTTTGCCGATTGTTACGTGAACTTTATTCATATGATCGTGCTTTCTGATCGATCGATTTTTTGGATGGTGCGATATGTTGTCGCATTATGTTATGTGATCTCTAATAATTAATTGTGAAATAAAATTGAATCAAAGCGTACGTGCCAAAATGCCGAAAGTCATTTACAAACAATTATTTCGCGATGCTTGGTTGGAAAACAGTGAGTGAGGGCAACGGTTGTCGAGAGCTGGTGGAAACGCTGGGAGTTGCGGTCCAATTGTACTTTTCTATAGTCCGGACGGCTTCTGGTGAGGACCGATCCATTATCGGACGCGTGGAGAAGCCTTTGAAGTACGAAGGCGTTCACGTTCTACCTTTGCCCATACTTGGAGCAAAGTGTGTATTTCGGAGTCGACTTCTGGCAGGCGTTCGGACTTGCTCCAACCGTTGTAGGGAAGCCAGTGCCGAGAGGCGTCAAGAGTACACTGCATACACGGTTCCATTCAGACCGTTGTACCAGTTTCGAATGATGCCAATCGGGCTGTGCAACGCGGCACAACGCTTGGTGCTGCTTATGGATCGGGTGATACCAACGGAGCTTAGATCCAACGTTTTCGTGTATTTGGACGACTTGCTAATCCTCACTCCAGATTTTCAGACGCACCTGAAATACTTGCGTCGAGTAGCCCACAGTCTGAAATCAGCCGGATTGACCATTGGGTTAAAGAAGTCCAAGATTTGCTTCAAATCGCTGACTTTCCTTGGGTTTATAGTCGGAGGTAGACTGCTTCGGATGGATCCTGGACGAGTTTCGGCGATTCAGAAGATGCCCTACCCGAAATCCATGAAGTACTTACGAGCCTTCATGGGTACAGCGGGATGGTATTGACGGTTTGTCAAGAATTTCCCTACGCTAGCCAGTGTAGCTTTGCTAAACGCAAAGCTACGCTAGCCAGCGTAGCTTTGCTAAACGCAAAGTTCGTCCTAAGTCCCAGCGTCCCACAGGCAATAGCTGACCTCGATGAGCGCGCCGGTCCTGGTTCACGCGAATTTCAAGAAATATTTATACATTGAGTGCGACGCATTTCACGTTGGAGATGAGCAACCATCGCGTTCTTCTCAGCCAAGATGAACAGTCACCAGGTGAATTACTCGGTCACTGAAAAGGAGTGTCTGGCGACCTTCTAGCCATCCTGAAGTTCAAACCGTACGTGAATGGGATGCCGTTCACTTGTATCACTGATCACTCCAGCCTTAAGTGGTTGATGACGATGAAGGATCTGTCCGGACGATTCGCAAGGTGGTCTCTCCAGCTGCAGGGCTACGATTTCAGCACTGAACATCGCAAAGGCAGCGAGAACGTTGTCGCCGACACCCTATCCTGCATCATTGAGGAGATCTGGATAGATCCGTCGGAGTTACTAGGATTATACTTCGGAATTAGTGCAGGATGTGGTGTCTAACAAGGAACACTTACCAGACCAGAAAGTGGAGGACGGAATAATCTTCAAGCGCATGAGCAATTGGAAAATGGACGAGGAATTGGAAGGATCCGAATGGAAGCTGAGGATCCCGCAAATCCTTGCGCACTGCCTGATAGAGCGGGCTCCAAGGCTGGCCATGGTGGAATGATGAAGACCTTCTTCTATTCTATTGGCCAGGGATGACTATCCAGGTGCGGGAATACGTCCGTAGTTGCGATGTGTGTAAGGAGTCCAAAGGAGCCGACGGCAACGAACGTTGTAAACATATTGGTAAACGAGGTATTTTACAAGTTTGGAGTGCCTGAAACGATACATTTGGACAACGACAAGCAGTTCGTATCCAAGGCATTTGAGAAATTATGGATGGCTCGGTATTCAGCACCTGAAGACTTCAGTATACTCACCACAGAGCAATGCTGCGAAGAGGGTAAACAGAAACGTCTTGGCCGCAATTCGCAGCGTCTTAGACGAGGATCATCGAGAATGGGATGCACATCTGCCGGAGATTGAGGTGGCCATCCGAAACAGTATGCACTCGGCCACAGGCGAAGCTCCGTTCTTCGCCGTATTCGGCCATCATATGAAAGGTCGTGAGTGTTAATTAAATGATATAGCTCACCCTGCGTGGGCTCACCCTTTTTGAGGGCCGCTTTTCCATGCGAGCTCTACCAATACATGACTGGTAGAGCACAACTTTCCGAGGTGCCTGTAGCCTTTTTCATCAAAACAGATCCTCGGCTTTGACCGATTAAGTCCTGAAGACGGTGGCCAGGTCTTGGTCTTGAAGGCAAGAAAGGATAGATCGGTTAGGAGGAAGATGCATATAAATTATTGTACATACCAAATATTAAATGTTTGTAAAATCCACCATGTGTGAGTAAATTGTCCCAGTGGGGGAGATGGAGCCGCCGTAGTGGCGAGGAGGGGCGCCGTCCGACCAAGTTTGGGTGGTGCCCAGCAGCATATAGAGGGTACCTTTCGTAGGGAGGGAGCGCTTGACTGAAATCAAAATAAAACCAAATAAAACCCAAATCTTGGTCGATGTTTGTAAAAATTTACCTTTGTTTACGTTTTGTTCTTCCGATAGTTTCAGTGATGCGAGACCGCGGATTTGTCGATTTTTTTTTATGTTGCGAGCTGTGGCAATAGGGGTACTCTGCCCTGAGGAAAACTGAGCTAGCGGCACTGCCACCAAAAATAAGCAGTTCGTTTTCTCTACATTTTCGGAAATACTTTTTACTATCAGAACATTAAACGGGATTTGAGTGCGAGTGACGACGATGCCGACTTATAGGAGATGGTTAATATTAAAAGGTTAAATGTTAAATCTTTTAAAAGGCGCAGCATCAACCCACTTAATTACAAAATCATAAAACATCTACGAAAGATGAGACGGTATTCGAATTTTTCCCAATCGGAAATGTAGCATTTTTTGGGTCGCGGGGCTGCTAGGAAACAAAAATTTGGTGGGACAAATCTACAATATCTTTGAGTCTCCCAGTAGCGTGTAGAATGGTGAAAACCAAAATCATTACGAATATTTAAAAAAAATACATGAAAAGACTATATTGATTTGTTTATCTTGATATCAACAGTTTTACTAATTTATAAAATTTACATTTCAACAAAAATAATGTCTGGAACATTAAACTAATTTTTTATAAAAATTAAAAATGTAGATTGGCAGAAAAGCGCTTTTGCAATTTTCTTTTTTAGATTTGGGTTATAATATGCTATGAGACTGTTATAAATGTTATTATTTTTTTATATTTTTAAAATTTGTGATAAAAATAAAAAGTATTTGAGAGACCAAAAAGAAAAACCAGATACGTTTCACAAAGAATCGCACACAGACATGCATAAATGCCTTTTTCGTTACCTGGCCTTCATTTCCGGATTTCACTTGTTCCTTTTAGTCAATTGTTGTATGGCCTGTGACCTGTCAACAGAATGTTTCAGGCTTTTTTCTTCTTTTGGTTTCTTTCTGAACCTATCGGAGAGACGCAAAAAAATAGACCGGTCGAAGGTTGTCTCTCTGAGAGCCGCGGCCAGGCAGATTATAAGAAACAGAAAGAGAGAAATCTCCGAAGATCTGTTTCTCCTCCACGAGCGCTTATTCAAAACTCTTTTACGCTGCGCCGGTTTCTTTGCTAACATCGACAGCGGCATACAGTTTTTGGCAGAAAAAAAGTTTTTGTCGCCTAACATTACACGGCGAGACTACTGCAGAAATAAAGGGTTGCTATGACGTCATTGCTAGGGCGTAGAATCTGTGGGCGTGGATAACTTTTTTTTATAGCAATCAATAGGTTTTGATGAGGCAACTACATTTCAGTTGAATTTCGTTTCTAGCCTAAAATAAATTCCTAGCCTAAATAAAGCACTTGCTTCGCCCGAACCAGCCTCTTGAAGGTTAAGTTCGAAGCTAACTTCGATTTCTCAACACACCCAACCAGTGTTGCCAGTTTAGCCTATTTCAGGCTAGATCTAGCCTATTTTTAAATGATCTGGCCTATAAAATTTGTAAATAGCCTATAGCCATAAATCTAGCCTATTTTTAAAAATAATTTAGCATATTTTTTTAATGTATTTGTGACCAACGAAAAATTTTATTTTTGGTGTTCTATGTTTTGCTGGATCTTTTTTGCCGATTGTTACGTGAACTTTATTCATATGATCGTGCTTTCTGATCGATCGATTTTTTGGATGGTGCGATATGTTGTCGCATTATGTTATGTGATCTCTAATAATTAATTGTGAAATAAAATTGAATCAAAGCGTACGTGCCAAAATGCCGAAAGTCATTTACAAACAATTATTTCGCGATGCTTGGTTGGAAAACAGTGAGTGAGGGCAACGGTTGTCGAGAGCTGGTGGAAACGCTGGGAGTTGCGGTCCAATTGTACTTTTCCATAGTCCGGACGGCTTCTGGTGAGGACCGATCCATTAACGGACGCGTGGAGCTGCCTGTAAAGTACAAAGGCGTAAGTAAGCCGTTCACGTTCTACCTTTGCCCATACTTGGAGCAAAGTGTGTACTTCGGAGTCGACTTCTGGCAGGCGTTCTGATTAGCTCCAACCGTTGTAGGGAAGCCAGTGGCGAGAGGCGTCAAGAGTACACTGCATTCACGGTTCCATTCAGACCGTTGTACCAGTTTCGAATGATGCCAATCGGGCTGTGCAACGCGGCACAACGCTTGGTGCTGCTTATGGATCGGGTGATGACAGCGGAGCTTAGATCCAACGTTTTCGTGTATTTGGACGACTTGCTAATTCTCACTCCAGATTTTCAGACGCACCTGAAGTACTTGCGTCGAGTAGCCCACAGTCTGAAATCAGCCGGATTGACCATTGGGTTAAAGAAGTCCAAGTTTTGCTTCAAATCGCTGATTTACCTTGGGTTTATAGTCGGAGGTAGACTGCTTCGGATGGATCCTGGACGAGTTTCGGCGATTCAGAAGATGCCCTACCCGAAATCCATGAAGTAATTACGAGCCTTCATGGGTACAGCGGGATGGTATTGACGGTTTGTCAAGAATTTCCATACGCTAGCCAGCGTAGCTTTGCTAAACGCAAAGTTCGTCCTAAGTCCCAGCGTCCCACAGGTAGTAGCTGACCTTCATGAGCGCTCCGGTCCTGGTTCACGCGAATTTCAAGAAATATTTATACATCCAGTGCGACGCATTTCACGTTGGCGTTGGCGCGGTATTGTTTCAGCGGAACCAGGATGGAGACGAGCAACCATCGCGTTCTTCTCAGCCAAGATGAACAATCACCAGGTGAATTACTCGGTCACTGAAAAGGAGTGTCTGGCGACCTTCTAGCCATCATGAAGTTCAAACCGTACGTGAATGGGATGCCGTTCACTTGTATCACTGATCACTCCAGCCTTAAGTGGTTGATGACGATGAAGGATCTGTCCGGACGATTCGCAAGGTGGTCTCTCCAGCTGCAGGGCTACGATTTCAGCACTGAACATCGCAAAGGCAGCGAGAACGTTGTCGCCGACACCCTATCCTGCATCATTGAGGAGATCCGAATAGATCCGTCGGAGTTACTAGGATTCGAGATGACTGAATTTGCTGCGGAAGATTACACGGAATTAGTGCAGGATGTGGTGTCTAACAAGGAACACTTACCAGACCAGAAAGTGGAGGACGGAATAATCTTCAAGCGCATGAGCAATTCGAAAATGGACGAGGAATTGGAAGGATCCGAATGGAAGCTGAGGATCCCGCAAATCCTTGCGCACTGCCTGATAGAGCGGGCTCCAAGGCTGGTAATGGTGGAATGATGAAGACCTTCTTCTATTCTATTGGCCAGGGATGACTATCCAGGTGCGGGAAGACGTCTGTAGTTGCGATGTGTGTAAGGAGTCCAAAGGAGCCGACGGCAACGAACGTAGTAAACATCTTGGTAAACGAGGTATTTCAGAAGTTCGGAGTGCCTGAAACGATATATTTGGACAACGATAAGCAGTTCGTATCCAAGGCATTTGAGAAATTATGGATGGCTCGGTATTCAGCACCTGAAGACTTCAGTATACTCACCACAGAGCAATGCTGCGAAGAGGGTAAACAGAAACGTCTTGGCCGCAATTCGCAGCGTCTTAGACGAGGATCATCGAGAATGGGATGCACATCTGCCGGAGATTGAGGTGGCCATCCGAAACACTCGGCCACAGGCGAAGCTCCGTTCTTCCCTGCGTGTGTACTTTTTGAGGGCCGCTTTTCCATGCGAGCTCTACCAATACATGACTGGTAGAGCACAACTTTCCGAGGTGCCTGTAGCCTTTTTCATCAAAACAGATCCTCGGCTTTGACCGATTAAGTCCTGAAGACGGTGGCCAAGTCTTGGTCTTGAAGGCAAGAAAGGATAGATCGGTTAGGAGGAAGATGCATATAAATTATTGTACATACCAAATATTAAATGTTTGTAAAATCCACCATGTGTGAGTAAATTGTCCCAGTGGGGAAGATGGAGCCGCCGTAGTCGCGAGGAGGGGCGCTGTCCGGCCAAGTTTGGGTGGTGCCCAGCAGCATATAGAGGGTACCTTTGGTAGGGAGGGAGCGCTTGGCTGAAATCAAAATAAAACCAAATAAAACCCAAATCTCTGTCGATGTTTGTAAACATTTACCTTTGTTTACGTTTTGTTCTTAGAGATGTCCGATAGTTTCAGTGATGCGAGACCGCGGATTTGTCAATTTTTTTTATGTTTCGAGCTGTGGCAGTAGGGGTACTCTGCCCTGAGGCAGACTGAGCTAGCGGCACTGCCACCAAAAATAAACAGTTCGTTTTCTGTAAATTTTCAGAAATACTTTTTACTATCAGCACATTAAACGGGATTTGAGTGCGAGCGACGACGATGTCGACTTGTAAGTCTCCTGTAGGAGATGGTTAATGTTAAATGGTAAATGTTAAATCTTTTAAAAGGCGCAGCATCAACCCATATATTATAATATGCTATGAGACTGTTATAAAAGTTATTATTTTTTTATATTTTTAAAATTTGTGATAAAAATAAAAAGTATTTGAGAGACCAAAAAGAAAAACAGATACGTTTCACAAAGAATCGCACACAGACATGCATAAATGGCTTTTTCGTTGCCTACCTTTCATTTCCGGATTTTACTTGTTCCTTTTAGTTGTATGGCCTGTCACATGCAAGTGACACTTCCCAAGTGAAATTACTTCGGAAATTTTTAATAAAAAGCCCTTTTATTAATAAATTAAAATGTGTTGCAGGGCACAATTTAAACAGCCTGCTGTTTTTCGTTATGTTTGTTGTGAATGTTTCAGGCTTTTTTCTTCTTTTGGTTTCTTTCTGAACGTAATGGAGAGACGCAAAAAAATAGACCGGCCGAAGGTTGTCATGTCTCTCTGAGAGTAGCGGGCAGGCAGATTATAAGACACAGAAAGAGAGAAATCTCCGACGAGCTGTTTCTCCTCCACGAGCGCTTATTTCAAAACTCTTTTACGCTGTGCCGGTTTCTTTGCTAACATCGACAGCGGCATACCGTTTTTGGCAGAAAAAAAGTTTTTGTCGTCTGACATACACGGCGAGACTACTGCAGAACTAAAGGGTTGCTATGACGTCATTGCTAAGGCGTAGAATCTGTGGGCGTGGATAACTTTTTGTATAGCAATCAATAGGTTTTGATGAGACAACTACATTTCAGTTGAATTTTGTTTCTAGCCTAAAATAAATGTCTAGCCTAAATAAAGCATTTGCTTCGCCCGAACCAGCCTCTTGAAGGTTAAGTTCGAAGCTAACTTCGATTTCTCAACACACCCAACCAGTGTTGCCAGTTTAGCCTATTTCAGGCTAGATCTAGCCTATTTTTAAATGATCTAGCCTATAAAATTTGTAAATAGCCAATAGCCATAAATCTAGCCTATTTTTAAAAATAATTTACCATATTTTTTTAATGTATTTGTGACCAACGAAAAATTTTATTTTTGGTGTTCAATGTTGTGCTGGTTCTTTTTTGCCGATTGTTACGTGAACTTTATTCATATGATCGTGCTTCTGATCGATAGATTTTTGGATGGTGCGATATGTTGTCGCATTATGTTATGTGATCTCTAATAATTAATTGTGAAATAAAATTGAATCAAACGTACGTGCCAAAATGCCGAAAGTCATTTACAAACAATTATTCGCGATGCTTGGAAAACACTGAGTTTAAAGACTGGCTCCGGAAAATGCCAGCTGATCCAGCCAAGGCATTTTGTTGCTATTGTAAATGCTCAGTAGCAGCTAAGGTATACGACATACGGAACATGGGGTGTCCAAAAAACATATTTCGACAATGGGCTCAATTGGTCAGACACAAAAACTAAGTTTTCCTTCCAAATGCTGGAAGACAGAGGAGCAGAAAGCTGCACTATGTTTGTATGTGGCTGAGCACACGGCAACATCACGGGGGCCAGTGTAAGTGTGCTGGGCAACGGTTGTCGAGAGCTGGTGGAAACGCTGGGAGTTGCGGTCCAATTGTACTTTTCCATAGTCCGGACGGCTTCTGGTGAGGACCGATCCATTATCGGACGCGTGGAGCTGCCTGTTAAGTACAAAGGCGTAAGTAAGCCGGTCACGTTCTACCTTTGCCCATACTTGCAGCAAAGTGTGTGCTTCGGAGTCGACTTCTGGCAGGCGTTCGGACTAGCTCCAACCGTTGTAGGGAAGCCTGTTGCTAGAGGCGTCAAGAGTACACTGCATTCACAGTTCCATTCAGATCGTTGTACCAGTTTCGAATGATGCCAATCGGGCTGTGCAACGCGGCACAACGCTTGGTGCTGCTTATTGATCGGGTGATACCAGCGGAGCTTAGATCCAACGTTTTCGTGTATTTGGACGACTTGCTAATCCTCACTCCAGATTTTCAGACGCACCTGAAGTACTTGCGTCGAGTAGCCCACAGTCTGAAATCAGCCGGATTGACCATAGGGTTAAAGAAGTCCAAGTTTTGCTTCGCTGACTTACCTTGGGTTTATAGTCGGAGGTGGACTGCTTCGGATGGATCCTGGACGAGTTTCGGCGATTCAGAAGTACAGCGGGATGGTATTGACGGTTTGTCAAGAATTTCACTAACCATTTCACTAACAACCAGGATGGAGACGAGCAACCATCGCGTTCTTCTCAGCCAAGATGAACAATCACCAATCACCATTACTCGGTCACGGAAAAGGAGTGTCTGGCGGCCATTCTAGCCATCCTTGTATCAATGATCACGCCAGCCTTAAGTGGTTGATGACGATGAAGGATCTGTCCGGACGATTCGCAAGGTGGTCTCTCCAGCTGCAGGGCTACGATTTCTGCACTGAACATCGTAAAGGCAGCGAGAACGTTGTCGCCGACACCCTATCCTGCATCATTGAGGAGATCCGAATAGATCCGTCGGAGTTACTAGGATTCGAGATGACTGAATTTGCTGCGGAAGATTACACGGAATTAGTGCAGGATGTGGTGTCTAACAAGGAACACTTACCAGACCAGAAAGTGGAGGACGGAATAATCTTCAAGCGCATGAGCAATTCGAAAATGGACGAGGAATTGGAAGCTGAGGATCCCGCAAATCCTTGCGCACTGCCTGATAGAGCGGGCTCCAAGGCTGGTCATGGTGGAATGATGAAGACCTTCTTCTATTCTATTGGCCAGGGATGACTATCCAGGTGCGGGAATACGTCCGTAGTTGCGATGTGTGTAAGGAGTCCAAAGGAGCCGACGGCAACGAACGTAGTAAACATCTTGGTAAACGAGGTATTTCAGAAGTTTGGAGTGCCTGAAATGATACATTTGGACAACGATAAGCACTTCGTATCCAAGGCATTTGAGAAATTATGGATGGCTTCGGTATTCAGCACCTGAAGACTTCAGTATACTCACCACAGAGCAATGCTGCGAATAGGGTAAACAGAAACGTCTTGGCCGCAATTCGCAGCGTCTTAGACGAGGATCACCGAGAATGGGATGCACATCTGCCGGAGATTGAGGTGGCCCTCCGAAACACTATGCACTCGGCCACAGGCGAAGCGCCGTTCTTCACCGTATTCGGCCATCATATGAAAGGTCGTGAGTGTTAATTAAATGATACAGCTCACCCTGCGTGTGTACTTTCTGAGGGCCGCTTTTCCAGGCGAGCTCCACCAATACATGACTGGTAGAGCACAACTTTCCGAGATGCCTGTAGCCTTTTCCATCCTCGGCTTTGACCGATTAAGTCCTGAAGACGGTGGCCAAGTCTTTGTCTTGAAGGCAAGAAAGGATAGATCGGTTAGGAGGAAGATGCATATAAATTATTGTACATACCAAATATTAAATGTTTGTAAAATCCACCATGTGTAAGTAAATTGTCCCAGTGGGGTACTCTGACCTGAGGCAGACTGAGCTAGCGGTACTGCCACCAAAAATAAGCAGTTCGTTTTCTGTAAATTTTCAGAAATACTTTTTACTATCAGCACATTAAACGGGATTTGAGTGCGAGCGACGACGATGTCGACTTACAGGAGATGGTTAATGTTAAATGGTTAAATGTTAAATCTTTAAAAAGGCGCAGCATCAACCCACTTAATTAAAAAATCATAAAAAATTTACGAAAGATGGGACGGTTTCGAATTTTTCTCCAATCGGAAATGTAGCATTTTTTGGGTCGCGGGGCTACTAGGAAACGTAAATTTGGTGGGACAAACCTACAATATATTTGAGTCTCAAAGTAGCAGGTAGAATGATGAAATCAAAAATCATTACGAATATTTAAAAAAAATACAAGAAAAGACTATTTTGATTTGTTTATCTTAATATCAACAGTTTTACTAATTTATAAAATTTACATTTCAACAAAAATAATGTCTGGAACATTAAACTAATTTTTTATTAAAATTTAAAATGTAGATTGGCAGAAAGCGCTTTTGCAATTTTCTTTTTTAGATTTGGGTTATAATTTGCTATGAGACTGTTATAAAAGTTATTATTTTTTTATATTTTTAAAATTTGTGATAAAAATAAAAAGCATTTGAGAGACCAAAAAGAAACCCAGATACGTTTCACAAAGAATCGCACACCGACATGCATAAATGGCTTTTTCGTTGCCTACCTTTCATTTCCGGATTTCACTTGTTCCTTTTAGTCAATTGTTATATGGCCTGGCACCTGTAAGTGACACTTCCCAGATGAAATCACTTCGGAAATTTTTAATTAAAAACCATTTTATTAATAAATTAAAATGTGTTGCAGGGCACAATTAAACAGCCTGCTGTTTTTCGTTTCATAACTGAAACAGAATGTTTAAGGCTTTTATCTTCTTTTGGTTTATTTCTGAACGTAACGGAGAGACGCAAAAAAATAGACCGGCCGAAGGTTGCCTCTCTGAGAGCCGCGGGCAGGCATATTATAAGACACAGAAAGAGAGAAATCTCCGAAGATCTGTTTCTCCTCCACGAGCGCTTATTCAAAACTCTTTTACGCTGCTCCGGTTTCTTTGCTAACATCGACAGCGGCATACAGTTTTTGGCAGAAAAAAAGTTTTTGTCGCCTGACATTACACGGCGAGACTACTGCAGAAATAAAGGGTTGCTATGACGTCATTGCTAGGGCGTAGAATCTGTGGGCGTGGATAACTTTTTGTATAGCAATCAATTGGTTTTGATGAGACAACTACATTTCAGTTGAATTTTGTTTCTAGCCTAAAATAAATGTCTAGCCTAAATAAAGCATTTGCTTCGCCCGAACCAGCCTCTTAAAGGTTAAGTTCGAAGCTAACTTCGATTTCTCAACACACCCAACCAGTGTTGCCAGTTTAGCCTATTTCAGGCTAGATCTAGCCTATTTTTAAATGATCTAGCCTATAAAATTTGATCTAGCCATAAATCTAGCCTATTTTTAAAAATAATTTAGCATATTTTTTTAATGTATTTGTGACCAACAAAAAATTTTATTTTTGGTGTTCAATGTTTTGCTGGTTCTTTTTTGCCGATTGTTACGTGAACTTTATTCATATGATCGTGCTTTCTGATCGATCGATTTTTTGGATGGTGCGATATGTTGTCGATTATGTTACGTGATCTCTAATAACTAATTGTGAAATAAAATTGAATCAAAGCGTACGTGCCAAAATGCCGAAAGTCATTTACAAACAATTATTTCGCGATGCTTGGAAAACAGTGAGTTTAAAGACTGGCTCCGGAAAATGCCAGCTGATCCAGCCAAGGCATTTTGTTGCTATTGTAAATGCTCAGTAGCAGCTAAGGTATACGACATACGGCAACATGGGGTGTCCAAAAAATATATTTCGACAATGGGCGACAATTGGTCAGACACAAAAACTAAGTTTTCCTTCCAAATGCCGGAAGACAGAGGAGCAGGAAGCTGCACAATGTTTCTATGTGGCTGAGCACACGGCAATATCACGGGGGCCAGTGTAAGTGTGCTGGGCAACTGTTGTCGAGAGCTGGTGGAAACGCTGGAAGTTACGGTCCAATTGTACTTTTCCATAGTCCGGACGGCTTCTGGTGAGGACCGATCCATTATCCGACGCGTGGAGCTGCCTGTAAAGTACAAAGGCGTAAGTAAGCCGTTTACGTTCTACCTTTGCCCATACTTGGAGCAAAGTGAGTACTTCGGAGTCGACTTCTGGCAGGCGTTCGAATGATGCCAATCGGGCTGTGCAACGCGGCACAACGCTTGGTGCTGCTTATGGATCGGGTGATACCAGCGGAGCTTAGATCCAACGTTTTCGTGGATTTGGACGACTTGCTAATCCTCACTCCAGATTTTCAGACGTACCTGAAGTACTTGCGTCGAGTAGCCCACAGTCTGAAATCAGCCGGATTGACCATAGGGTTAAAGAAGTCCAAGTTTTGCTTCAAATCGCTGACTTACCTTGGGTTTATAGTCGGAGGTGGACTGCTTCGGATGGATCCTGGACGAGTTTCGGCGATTCAGAAGATGCCCTACCCGAAATCCATGAAGTAATTACGAGCCTTAATGGGTACAGCGGGAAGGTATTGACGGTTTGTCAAGAATTTCCCTACGCTAGCCAGCGTAGCTTTGCTAAACGCAAAGTTCGTCCTAAGTCCCAGCGTCCCACAGCCAGTAGCTGACCTTGATGAGCGCGCCGGTCCTGGTTCACGCGAATTTCAAGAAATATTTATACATCCAGTGCGACGCATTTCACGTTGGCGTTGGCGCGGTATTGTTTCAGCGGAACCAGGATGGAGACGAGCAACCATCGCGTTCTTCTCAGCCAAGATGAACAATCACCAGGTGAATTACTCGGTCACTGAAAAGGAGTGTCTGGCGACCTTCTAGCCATCCTGAAGTTCAAACCGTACGTGAATGGGATGCCGTTCACTTGTATCACTGATCACTCCAGCCTTAAGTGGTTGATGACGATGAAGGATCTGTCCGGACGATTCGCAAGGTGGTCTCTCCAGCTGCAGGGCTACGATTTCAGCACTGAACATCGCAAAGGCAGCGAGAACGTTGTCGCCGACACCCTATCCTGCATCATTAAGGAGATCCGAATAGATCCGTCGGAGTTACTAGGATTCGAGATGACTGAATTTGCTGCGGAAGATTACGCAAGATGTGGTGTCTAACAAGGAACACTTACCAGACCAGAAAGTGGAGGACGGACTAATCTTCAAGCGCATGAGCAATTCGAAAATGGACGAGGAATTGGAAGGATCCGAATGGAAGCTGAGGATCCCGCAAATCCTTGCGCACTGCCTGATAGAGCGGGCTCCAAGGCTGGCCATGGTGGAATGATGAAGACCTTCTTCTATTCTATTGGCCAGGGATGACTATCCAGGTGCGGGAATACGTCCGTAGTTGCGATGTGTGTAAGGAGTCCAAAGGAGCCGACGGCAACGAACGTAAACATCTTGGTAAACGAGGTATTTTAGAAGTTTGGAGTGCCTGAAACGATACATTTGGACAACGATAAGCACTTCGTATCCAAGGCATTTGAGAAATTATGGATGGCTTCGGTATTCAGCACCTGAAGACTTCAGTATACTCACCACAGAGCAATGCTGCGAATAGGGTAAACAGAAACGTCTTGGCCGCAATTCGCAGCGTCTTAGACGAGGATCACCGAGAATGGGATGCACATCTGCCGGAGATTGAGGTGGCCCTCCGAAACACTATGCACTCGGCCACAGGCGAAGCGCCGTTCTTCACCGTATTCGGCCATCATATGAAAGGTCGTGAGTGTTAATTAAATGATACAGCTCACCCTGCGTGTGTACTTTTTGAGGGCCGCTTTTCCATGCGAGCTCTACCAATACATGACTGGTAGAGCACAACTTTCCGAGGTGTCTGTAGCCTTTTTCATCAAAACAGATCCTCGGCTTTGACCGATTAAGTCCTGAAGACGGTGGCCAAGTCTTTGTCTTGAAGGCAAGAAAGGATAGATCGGTTAGGAGGAAGATGCATATAAATTATTGTACATACCAAATATTAAATGTTTGTAAAATCCACCATGTGTGAGTAAATTGTCCCAGTGGGGGAGATGGAGCCGCCGTAGTGGCGAGGAGGGGCGCCGTCCGACCAAGTTTGGGTGGTGCCCAGCAGCATATAGAGGGTACCTTTCGTAGGGAGGGAGCGCTTGGCCGAAATCAAAATAAAACCAAATAAAACCCAAATCTCTGTCGATGTTTGTAAACATTTACCTTTGTTTACGTTTTGTTCTTAGAGATGTCCGATAGTTTCAATGATGCGAGACCGCGGATTTGTCAATTTTTTTTATGTTTCGAGCTGTGGCAATAGGGGTACTCTGCCCTGAGGCAGACTGAGCTAGCGGCACTGCCACCAAAAATAAACAGTTCGTTTTCTGTAAATTTTCAGAAATACTTTTTACTATCAGCACATTAAACGGGATTTGAGTGCGAGCGACGACGATGTCGACTTGTAAGTCTCCTGTAGGAGATGGTTAATGTTAAATGGTAAATGTTAAATCTTTTAAAAGGCGCAGCATCAACCCATATATTATAATATGCTATGAGACTGTTATAAAAGTTATTATTTTTTTATATTTTTAAAATTTGTGATAAAAATAAAAAGTATTTGAGAGACCAAAAAGAAAAACAGATACGTTTCACAAAGAATCGCACACAGACATGCATAAATGGCTTTTTCGTTGCCTACCTTTCATTTCCGGATTTTACTTGTTCCTTTTAGTTGTATGGCCTGTCACATGCAAGTGACACTTCCCAAGTGAAATTACTTCGGAAATTTTTAATAAAAAGCCCTTTTATTAATAAATTAAAATGTGTTGCAGGGCACAATTTAAACAGCCTGCTGTTTTTCGTTATGTTTGTTGTGAATGTTTCAGGCTTTTTTCTTCTTTTGGTTTCTTTCTGAACGTAATGGAGAGACGCAAAAAAATAGACCGGCCGAAGGTTGTCTCTCTGAGAGTAGCGGGCAGGCAGATTATAAGACACAGAAAGAGAGAAATCTCCGACGAGCTGTTTCTCCTCCACGAGCGCTTATTTCAAAACTCTTTTACGCTGTGCCGGTTTCTTTGCTAACATCGACAGCGGCATACCGTTTTTGGCAGAAAAAAAGTTTTTGTCGTCTGACATACACGGCGAGACTACTGCAGAACTAAAGGGTTGCTATGACGTCATTGCTAAGGCGTAGAATCTGTGGGCGTGGATAACTTTTTGTATAGCAATCAATAGGTTTTGATGAGACAACTACATTTCAGTTGAATTTTGTTTCTAGCCTAAAATAAATGTCTAGCCTAAATAAAGCATTTGCTTCGCCCGAACCAGCCTCTTGAAGGTTAAGTTCGAAGCTAACTTCGATTTCTCAACACACCCAACCAGTGTTACCAGTTTAGCCTATTTCAGGCTAGATCTAGCCTATTTTTAAATGATCTAGCCTATAAAATTTGTAAATAGCCAATAGCCATAAATGTAGCCTATTTTTAAAAATAATTTAGCATATTTTTTTAATGTATTTGTGACCAACGAAAAATTTTATTTTTGGTGTTCAATGTTGGTGCTTGGTGCTGCTCATGGATCGGGTGATACCAGCGGAGCTTAGGTCCAACGTTTTCGTGTACTTGAACGACTTGCTAATCCTCACTCCAGATTTTCAGACGCACCTGAAGTACTTGCGTCGAGTAGCCCACAGTCTGAAATCAGCCGGATTGACCATAGGGTTAAAGAAGTCCAAGTTTTGCTTCAAATCGCTGACTTTCCTTGGGTTTATAGTCAGAGGTAGACTGCTTCGGATGGATCCTGGACGAGTTTCGGCTATTCAGAAGACGCCCTACCCGAAATCCATGAAGTAATTACGAGCCTTCATGGGTACAGCGGGAAGGTATTGACGGTTTGTCAAGAATTTCCCTACGCTAGCCAGCGTAGCTTTGCTAAACGCAAAGTTCGTCCTAAGTCCCAGCGTCCCACAGCCAGTAGCTGACCTTGATGAGCGCGCCGGTCCTGGTTCACGCGAATTTCAAGAAATATTTATACATCCAGTGCGACGCATTTCACGTTGGCGTTGGCGCGGTATTGTTTCAGCGGAACCAGGATGGAGACGAGCAACCATCGCGTTCTTCTCAGCCAAGATGAACAATCACCAGGTGAATTACTCGGTCACTGAAAAGGAGTGTCTGGCGACCTTCTAGCCATCCTGAAGTTCAAACCGTACGTGAATGGGATGCCGTTCACTTGTATCACTGATCACTCCAGCCTTAAGTGGTTGATGACGATGAAGGATCTGTCCGGACGATTCGCAAGGTGGTCTCTCCAGCTGCAGGGCTACGATTTCAGCACTGAACATCGCAAAGGCAGCGAGAACGTTGTCGCCGACACCCTATCCTGCATCATTGAGGAGATCCGAATAGATCCGTCGGAGTTACTAGGATTCGAGATGACTGAATTTGCTGCGGAAGATTACGCAAGATGTGGTGTCTAACAAGGAACACTTACCAGACCAGAAAGTGGAGGACGGACTAATCTTCAAGCGCATGAGCAATTCGAAAATGGACGAGGAATTGGAAGGATCCGAATGGAAGCTGAGGATCCCGCAAATCCTTGCGCACTGCCTGATAGAGCGGGCTCCAAGGCTGGCCATGGTGGAATGATGAAGACCTTCTTCTATTCTATTGGCCAGGGATGACTATCCAGGTGCGGGAATACGTCCGTAGTTGCGATGTGTGTAAGGAGTCCAAAGGAGCCGACGGCAACGAACGTAGTAAACATCTTGGTAAACGAGGTATTTCAGAAGTTTGGAGTGCCTGAAACGATACATTTGGACAACGATAAGCACTTCGTATCCAAGGCATTTGAGAAATTATGGATGGCTTCGGTATTCAGCACCTGAAGACTTCAGTATACTCACCACAGAGCAATGCTGCGAATAGGGTAAACAGAAACGTCTTGGCCGCAATTCGCAGCGTCTTAGACGAGGATCACCGAGAATGGGATGCACATCTGCCGGAGATTGAGGTGGCCCTCCGAAACACTATGCACTCGGCCACAGGCGAAGCGCCGTTCTTCACCGTATTCGGCCATCATATGAAAGGTCGTGAGTGTTAATTAAATGATACAGCTCACCCTGCGTGTGTACTTTCTGAGGGCCAGTGTAAGTGTGCTGGGCAACGGTTGTCGAGAGCTGGTGGAAACGCTGGGAGTTGCGGTCCAATTGTACTTTTCCATAGTCCGGACGGCTTCTGGTGAGGACCGATCCATTATCGGACGCGTGGAGCTGCCTGTTAAGTACAAAGGCGTAAGTAAGCCGGTCACGTTCTACCTTTGCCCATACTTGCAGCAAAGTGTGTGCTTCGGAGTCGACTTCTGGCAGGCGTTCGGACTAGCTCCAACCGTTGTAGGGAAGCCTGTTGCTAGAGGCGTCAAGAGTACACTGCATTCACAGTTCCATTCAGATCGTTGTACCAGTTTCGAATGATGCCAATCGGGCTGTGCAACGCGGCACAACGCTTGGTGCTGCTTATGGATCGGGTGATACCAGCGGAGCTTAGATCCAACGTTTTCGTGTATTTGGACGACTTGCTAATCCTCACTCCAGATTTTCAGACGTACCTGAAGTACTTGCGTCGAGTAGCCCACAGTCTGAAATCAGCCGGATTGACCATAGGGTTAAAGAAGTCCAAGTTTTGCTTCAAATCGCTGACTTACCTTGGGTTTATAGTCGGAGGTGGACTGCTTCGGATGGATCCTGGACGAGTTTCGGCGATTCAGAAGATGCCCTACCCGAAATCCATGAAGTAATTACGAGCCTTAATGGGTACAGCGGGAAGGTATTGACGGTTTGTCAAGAATTTCCCTACGCTAGCCAGCGTAGCTTTGCTAAACGCAAAGTTCGTCGTCGCAAGATGTGGTGTCTAACAAGGAACACTTACCAGACCAGAAAGTGGAGGACGGACTAATCTTCAAGCGCATGACCAAATCGAAAATGGACCGGGAAATGGAAGGATCCGAATGTAAGCTGAGGATCCCGCAAATCCTTGCGCACTGCCTGATAGAGCGGGCTCCAAGGCTGGTCATGGTGGAATGATGAAGACCTTCTTCTATTCTATTGGCCAGGGATGACTATCCAGGTGCGGGAAGACGTCTGTAGTTGCAATGTGTGTAAGGAGTCCAAAGGAGCCGACGGCAACGAACGTAGTAAACATCTTGGTAAACAAGGTATTTCAGAAGTTTGGAGTGCCTGAAACGATACATTTGGACAACTATAAGCAGTTCGTATCCAAGGCATTTGAGAAATTATGGATGGCTTCGGTATTCAGCACCTGAAGACTTCAGTATACTCACCACAGAGCAATGCTGCGAATAGGGTAAACAGAAACGTCTTGGCCGCAATTCGCAGCGTCTTAGACGAGGATCACCGAGAATGGGATGCACATCTGCCGGAGATTGAGGTGGCCCTCCGAAACACTATGCACTCGGCCACAGGCGAAGCGCCGTTCTTCACCGTATTCGGCCATCATATGAAAGGTCGTGAGTGTTAATTAAATGATACAGCTCACCCTGCGTGTGTACTTTTTGAGGGCCGCTTTTCCATGCGAGCTCTACCAATACATGACTGGTAGAGCACAACTTTCCGAGGTGTCTGTAGCCTTTTTCATCAAAACAGATCCTCGGCTTTGACCGATTAAGTCCTGAAGACGGTGGCCAAGTCTTTGTCTTGAAGGCAAGAAAGGATAGATCGGTTAGGAGGAAGATGCATATAAATTATTGTACATACCAAATAATAAATGTTTCTAAAATCCACCATGTGTGAGTAAATTGTCCCAGTGGGGGAGATGGAGCCGCCGTAGTCGCGAGGAGGGGCGCCGTCCGACCAAGTTTGGGTGGTGCCCAGCAGCATATAGAGGGTACCTTTCGTAGGGAGGGAGCGCTTGGCCGAAATCAAAATAAAACCAAATAAAACCCAAATCTCTGTCGATGTTTGTAAACATTTACCTTTGTTTACGTTTTGTTCTTAGAGATGTCCGATAGTTTCAGTGATGCGAGACCGCGGATTTGTCGATTTTTTTTTATGTTTCGAGCTGTGGCAATAGGGGTACTCTGCCCTGAGGCAGACTGAGCTAGCGGCACTGCCACCAAAAATAAACAGTTCGTTTTCTGTAAATTTTCAGAAATACTTTTTACTATCAGCACATTAAACGGGATTTGAGTGCGAGCGACGACGATGTCGACTTGTAAGTCTCCTGTAGGAGATGGTTAATGTTAAATGGTAAATGTTAAATCTTTTAAAAGGCGCAGCATCAACCCATATATTATAATATGCTATGGACTGTTATAAAAGTTATTATTTTTTTATATTTTTAAAATTTGTGATAAAAATAAAAAGTATTTGAGAGACCAAAAAGAAAAACAGATACGTTTCACAAAGAATCGCACACAGACATGCATAAATGGCTTTTTCGTTGCCTACCTTTCATTTCCGGATTTTACTTGTTCCTTTTAGTTGTATGGCCTGTCACATGCAAGTGACACTTCCCAAGTGAAATTACTTCGGAAATTTTTAATAAAAAGCCCTTTTATTAATAAATTAAAATGTGTTGCAGGGCACAATTTAAACAGCCTGCTGTTTTTCGTTATGTTTGTTGTGAATGTTTCAGGCTTTTTTCTTCTTTTGGTTTCTTTCTGAACGTAATGGAGAGACGCAAAAAAATAGACCGGCCGAAGGTTGTCTCTCTGAGAGTAGCGGGCAGGCAGATTATAAGACACAGAAAGAGAGAAATCTCCGACGAGCTGTTTCTCCTCCACGAGCGCTTATTTCAAAACTCTTTTACGCTGTGCCGGTTTCTTTGCTAACATCGACAGCGGCATACAGTTTTTGGCAGAAAAAAAGTTTTTGTCGTCTGACATACACGGCGAGACTACTGCAGAACTAAAGGGTTGCTATGACGTCATTGCTAAGGCGTAGAATCTGTGGGCGTGGATAACTTTTTGTATAGCAATCAATAGGTTTTGATGAGACAACTACATTTCAGTTGAATTTTGTTTCTAGCCTAAAATAAATGTCTAGCCTAAATAAAGCATTTGCTTCGCCCGAACCAGCCTCTTGAAGGTTAAGTTCGAAGCTAACTTCGATTTCTCAACACACCCAACCAGTGTTGCCAGTTTAGCCTATTTCAGGCTAGATCTAGCCTATTTTTAAATGATCTAGCCTATAAAATTTGTAAATAGCCAATAGCCATAAATCTAGCCTATTTTTAAAAATAATTTAGCATATTTTTTTAATGTATTTGTGACCAACGAAAAATTTTATTTTTGGTGTTCAATGTTGGTGCTTGGTGCTGCTTATGGATCGGGTGATACCAGCGGAGCTTAGATCCAACGTTTTCGTGTACTTGAACGACTTGCTAATCCTCACTCCAGATTTTCAGACGCACCTGAAGTACTTGCGTCGAGTAGCCCACAGTCTGAAATCAGCCGGATTGACCATAGGGTTAAAGAAGTCCAAGTTTTGCTTCAAATCGCTGACTTTCCTTGGGTTTATAGTCAGAGGTAGACTGCTTCGGATGGATCCTGGACGAGTTTCGGCTATTCAGAAGACGCCCTACCCGAAATCCATGAAGTAATTACGAGCCTTCATGGGTACAGCGGGAAGGTATTGACGGTTTGTCAAGAATTTCCCTACGCTAGCCAGCGTAGCTTTGCTAAACGCAAAGTTCGTCCTAAGTCCCAGCGTCCCACAGCCAGTAGCTGACCTTGATGAGCGCGCCGGTCCTGGTTCACGCGAATTTCAAGAAATATTTATACATCCAGTGCGACGCATTTCACGTTGGCGTTGGCGCGGTATTGTTTCAGCGGAACCAGGATGGAGACGAGCAACCATCGCGTTCTTCTCAGCCAAGATGAACAATCACCAATCACCATTACTCGGTCACGGAAAAGGAGTGTCTGGCGGCCATTCTAGCCATCCTGAAGTTCAGACTGTAGGTGAATGGGGTGCCGTTTACTTTTATCACTGATCACGTCAGCCTTAAGTGGTTGATGACGATGAAGGATCAGTCCGGACGATTCGCAAGGTGGTCTCTCCAGCTGCAGGCCTACGATTTCAGCACTGAACATCGCAAAGGCAGCGAGAACGTTGTCGCCGACACCCTATCCTGCATCATTGAGGAGTTCCGAATAGATCCGTCGGAGTTACTAGGATTCGAGACGACTGAATTTGCTGCGGAAGATTATACGGAATTAGTGCAAGATGTGGTGTCTAACAAGGAACACTTACCAGACCAGATTTGAGAAATTATGGATGGCTTCGGTATTCAGCACCTGAAGACTTCAGTATACTCACTACAGAGCAATGCTGCGAAGAGGGTAAACAGAAACGTCTTGGCCGCAAATTCGCAGCGTCTTGGACGAGGATCATCGAGAATGGGATGCACATCTGCCGGAGATTGAGGTGGCCATCCGAAACACTATGCACTCGGCCACAGGCGAAGCGCCGTTCCTCACCGTATTCGGCCATCATATGAAAAGGTCGTGAGTGTTAATTAAATGATATAGCTCACCCTGCGTATGTACTTTTTGAGGGCCGCTTTTCCAGGCGAGCTCTACCAATACATGACTGGTAGAGCACAACTTTCCGAGGTGCCTGTAGCCTTTTCCATCAAAACAGATCCTCGGCTTTGACCGATTAAGTCCTGAAGACGGTGGCCAAGTCTTGGTCTTGAAGGCAAGAAAGGATAGATCGGTTAGGAGGAAGATGCATATAAATTATTGTACATACCAAATATTAAATGTTTGTAAAATCCACCATGTGTGAGTAAATTGTCCCAGTGGGGAAGATGGAGCCGCCGTAGTCGCGAGGAGGGGCGCTGTCCGGCCAAGTTTGGGTGGTGCCCAGCAGCATATAGAGGGTACCTTTGGTAGGGAGGGAGCGCTTGGCTGAAATCAAAATAAAACCAAATAAAACCCAAATCTCTGTCGATGTTTGTAAACATTTACCTTTGTTTACGTTTTGTTCCTAGAAATGTCCGATAGTTTCAATGATGCGAGACCGCGGATTTGTCGATCTTTTTTTATGTTGCGAGCTGTGGCAATAGGGGTACTCTGCCCTGAGGCAGACTGAGCCAGCGGCACTGCCACCAAAAATTAGCAGTTCGTTTTCTGTGAATTTTCAGAAATACTTTTTACTATCAGCACATTAAACGGAATTTGAGTGCGAGCGACGACGATGTCGACTTGTAAGTCTCCTGTAGGAGATGGTTAATGTTAAATGGTAAATGTTTAAAAGGCGCAGCATCAACCCACTTAATTAAAAAATCATAAAAAATCTAAGAAATATGAGACGGTATTCGAACTTTTCCCAATCGGAAATGTAGCGTTTTTTGGCTCGCGGGGCTGCTAGGAAATATAAATTTGGTGGGACAAACCAACAATATCTTTGAGTCTCATCAAAGTAGCGTGTAGAATGGTGAAAAAAAAATCATTACGAATATTAAAAAAAAATACAAGAAAATGCAGATTGGCAGAAAAGCGTTTCCCCTCCACGGGCGCTTATTTCAAAACTCTTTTACGCTGTGCCGGTTTCTTTGCAAACATCGACAGCGGGATGCAGTTTTTGGCAGAAAAAAAGTTTTTGAGACTACTGCAGAACTAAAGGGTTGCTATGACGTCATTGCTAGGGCGTAGAATCTTTGGGCGTGGATAACTTTTTGAATAGCAATCAATAGGTTTTGATGAGACAACTACATTTCAATTGAATTTTGTTTCTAGCCTAAATAAAGCTTTGCTTCGCCCGAACCAGCCTCTTGAAGGTTAACTTCGATTTCTCAACACACCCAACCAGTGTTGCCAGTTTAGCCTATTTCAGGCTAGATCTAGCCTATTTTTAAATGATCTAGCCTATAAAATTTGTAAATAGCCAATAGCCATAAATCTAGCCTATTTTTAAAAATAATTTAGCATATTTTTTTAATGTATTTGTGACCAACGAAAAATTTTATTTTTGGTGTTCAATGTTGTGCTGGTTCTTTTTTGCCGATTGTTACGTGAACTTTATTCATATGATCGTGCTTCTGATCGATAGATTTTTGGATGGTGCGATATGTTGTCGCATTATGTTATGTGATCTCTAATAATTAATTGTGAAATAAAATTGAATCAAACGTACGTGCCAAAATGCCGAAAGTCATTTACAAACAATTATTTCGCGATGCTTGGAAAACAGTGAGTTTAAAGACTGGCTCCGGAAAATGCCAGCTGATCCAGCCAAGGCATTTTGTTGCTATTTTAAATGCTCAGTAGCAGCTAAGGTATACGACATACGGCAACATGGGGTGTCCAAAAAACATATTTCGACAATGGGCTCAATTGGTCAGACACAAAAACTAAGTTTTCCTTCCAAATGCTGGAAGACAGAGGAGCAGGAAGCTGCACTATGTTTGTATGTGGCTGAGCACACGGCAACATCACGGGGGCCAGTGTAAGGGTGCTGGGCAACGGTTGTCGAGAGCTGGTGGAAACGCTGGGAGTTGCGGTCCAATTGTACTTTTCCATAGTCCGGACGGCTTCTGGTGAGGACCGATCCATTATCGGACGCGTGGAGCTGCCTGTTAAGTACAAAGGCGTAAGTAAGCCGGTCACGTTCTACCTTTGCCCATACTTGCAGCAAAGTGTGTGCTTCGGAGTCGACTTCTGGCAGGCGTTCGGACTAGCTCCAACCGTTGTAGGGAAGCCTGTTGCTAGAGGCGTCAAGAGTACACTGCATTCACAGTTCCATTTAGATCGTTGTACCAGTTTCGAATGATGCCAATCGGGCTGTGCAACGCGGCACAACGCTTGGTGCTGCTTATTGATCGGGTGATACCAGCGGAGCTTAGATCCAACGTTTTCGTGTATTTGGACGACTTGCTAATCCTCACTCCAGATTTTCAGACGCACCTGAAGTACTTGCGTCGAGTAGCCCACAGTCTGAAATCAGCCGGATTGACCATAGGGTTAAAGAAGTCCAAGTTTTGCTTCGCTGACTTACCTTGGGTTTATAGTCGGAGGTGGACTGCTTCGGATGGATCCTGGACGAGTTTCGGCGATTCAGAAGTACAGCGGGATGGTATTGACGGTTTGTCAAGAATTTCACTAACCATTTCACTAACAACCAGGATGGAGACGAGCAACCATCGCGTTCTTCTCAGCCAAGATGAACAATCACCAATCACCATTACTCGGTCACGGAAAAGGAGTGTCTGGCGGCCATTCTAGCCATCCTTGTATCAATGATCACGCCAGCCTTAAGTGGTTGATGACGATGAAGGATCTGTCCGGACGATTCGCAAGGTGGTCTCTCCAGCTGCAGGGCTACGATTTCTGCACTGAACATCGCAAAGGCAGCGAGAACGTTGTCGCCGACACCCTATCCTGCATCATTGAGGAGATCCGAATAGATCCGTCGGAGTTACTAGGATTCGAGACGACTGAATTTGCTGCGGAAGATTACACGGAATTAGTGCAGGATGTGGTGTCTAACAAGGAACACTTACCAGACCAGAAAGTGGAGGACGGACTAATCTTCAAGCGCATGAGCAATTCGAAAATGGACGAGGAATTGGAAGGATCCGAATGGAAGCTGAGGATCCCGCAAATCCTTGCGCACTGCCTGATAGAGCGGGCTCCAAGGCTGGCCATGGTGGAATGATGAAGACCTTCTTCTATTCTATTGGCCAGGGATGACTATCCAGGTGCGGGAATACGTCCGTAGTTGCGATGTGTGTAAGGAGTCCAAAGGAGCCGACGGCAACGAACGTAGTAAACATCTTGGTAAACGAGGTATTTCAGAAGTTTGGAGTGCCTGAAACGATACATTTGGACAACGATAAGCACTTCGTATCCAAGGCATTTGAGAAATTATGGATGGCTTCGGTATTCAGCACCTGAAGACTTCAGTATACTCACCACAGAGCAATGCTGCGAATAGGGTAAACAGAAACGTCTTGGCCGCAATTCGCAGCGTCTTAGACGAGGATCACCGAGAATGGGATGCACATCTGCCGGAGATTGAGGTGGCCCTCCGAAACACTATGCACTCGGCCACAGGCGAAGCGCCGTTCTTCACCGTATTCGGCCATCATATGAAAGGTCGTGAGTGTTAATTAAATGATACAGCTCACCCTGCGTGTGTACTTTCTGAGGGCCAGTGTAAGTGTGCTGGGCAACGGTTGTCGAGAGCTGGTGGAAACGCTGGGAGTTGCGGTCCAATTGTACTTTTCCATAGTCCGGACGGCTTCTGGTGAGGACCGATCCATTATCGGACGCGTGGAGCTGCCTGTTAAGTACAAAGGCGTAAGTAAGCCGGTCACGTTCTACCTTTGCCCATACTTGCAGCAAAGTGTGTGCTTCGGAGTCGACTTCTGGCAGGCGTTCGGACTAGCTCCAACCGTTGTAGGGAAGCCTGTTGCTAGAGGCGTCAAGAGTACACTGCATTCACAGTTCCATTCAGATAACGATCTACCAGATAACGTTGTACCAGTTTCGAATGATGCCAATCGGGCTGTGCAACGCGGCACAACGCTTGGTGCTGCTTATTGATCGGGTGATACCAGCGGAGCTTAGATCCAACGTTTTCGTGTATTTGGACGACTTGCTAATCCTCACTCCAGATTTTCAGACGCACCTGAAGTACTTGCGTCGAGTAGCCCACAGTCTGAAATCAGCCGGATTGACCATAGGGTTAAAGAAGTCCAAGTTTTGCTTCGCTGACTTACCTTGGGTTTATAGTCGGAGGTGGACTGCTTCGGATGGATCCTGGACGAGTTTCGGCGATTCAGAAGTACAGCGGGATGGTATTGACGGTTTGTCAAGAATTTCACTAACCATTTCACTAACAACCAGGATGGAGACGAGCAACCATCGCGTTCTTCTCAGCCAAGATGAACAATCACCAATCACCATTACTCGGTCACGGAAAAGGAGTGTCTGGCGGCCATTCTAGCCATCCTTGTATCAATGATCACGCCAGCCTTAAGTGGTTGATGACGATGAAGGATCTGTCCGGACGATTCGCAAGGTGGTCTCTCCAGCTGCAGGGCTACGATTTCTGCACTGAACATCGCAAAGGCAGCGAGAACGTTGTCGCCGAAACCCTATCCTGCATCATTGAGGAGATCCGAATAGATCCGTCGGAGTTACTAGGATTCGAGACGACTGAATTTGCTGCGGAAGATTACACGGAATTAGTGCAGGATGTGGTGTCTAACAAGGAACACTTACCAGACCAGAAAGTGGAGGACGGACTAATCTTCAAGCGCATGAGCAATTCGAAAATGGACGAGGAATTGGAAGGATCCGAATGGAAGCTGAGGATCCCGCAAATCCTTGCGCACTGCCTGATAGAGCGGGCTCCAAGGCTGGCCATGGTGGAATGATGAAGACCTTCTTCTATTCTATTGGCCAGGGATGACTATCCAGGTGCGGGAATACGTCCGTAGTTGCGATGTGTGTAAGGAGTCCAAAGGAGCCGACGGCAACGAACGTAGTAAACATCTTGGTAAACGAGGTATTTCAGAAGTTTGGAGTACCTGAAACGATACATTTGGACAACGATAAGCACTTCGTATCCAAGGCATTTGAGAAATTATGGATGGCTTCGGTATTCAGCACCTGAAGACTTCAGTATACTCACCACAGAGCAATGCTGCGAATAGGGTAAACAGAAACGTCTTGGCCGCAATTCGCAGCGTCTTAGACGAGGATCACCGAGAATGGGATGCACATCTGCCGGAGATTGAGGTGGCCCTCCGAAACACTATGCACTCGGCCACAGGCGAAGCGCCGTTCTTCACCGTATTCGGCCATCATATGAAAGGTCGTGAGTGTTAATTAAATGATACAGCTCACCCTGCGTGTGTACTTTCTGAGGGCCGCTTTTCCAGGCGAGCTCCACCAAGACATGACTGGTAGAGCACAACTTTCCGAGATGCCTGTAGCCTTTTCCATCCTCGGCTTTGACCGATTAAGTCCTGAAGACGGTGGCCAAGTCTTTGTCTTGAAGGCAAGAAAGGATAGATCGGTTAGGAGGAAGATGCATATAAATTATTGTACATACCAAATATTAAATGTTTGTAAAATCCACCATGTGTAAGTAAATTGTCCCAGTGGGGAAGATGGAGCCGCCGTAGTCGCGAGGAGGGGCGCTGGCCATAGGGGTACTCTGACCTGAGGCAGACTGAGCTAGCGGTACTGCCACCAAAAATAAGCAGTTCGTTTTCTGTAAATTTTCAGAAATACTTTTTACTATCAGCACATTAAACGGGATTTGAGTGCGAGCGACGACGATGTCGACTTACAGGAGATGGTTAATGTTAAATGGTTAAATGTTAAATCTTTAAAAAGGCGCAGCATCAACCCACTTAATTAAAAAATCATAAAAAATTTACGAAAGATGGGACGGTATTCGAATTTTTCTCCAATCGGAAAAGTAGCATTTTTTGGGTCGCGGGGCTGCTAGGAAACGTAAATTTGGTGGGACAAACCTACAATATATTTGAGTCTCAAAGTAGCAGGTAGAATGATGAAATCAAAAATCATTACGAATATTTAAAAAAAATACAAGAAAAGACTATTTTGATTTGTTTATCTTAATATCAACAGTTTTACTAATTTATAAAATTTACATTTCAACAAAAATAATGTCTGGAACATTAAACTAATTTTTTATTAAAATTTAAAATGTAGATTGGCAGAAAGCGCTTTTGCAATTTTCTTTTTTAGATTTGGGTTATAATTTGCTATGAGACTGTTATAAAAGTTATTATTTTTTTATATTTTTAAAATTTGTGATAAAAATAAAAAGCATTTGAGAGACCAAAAAGAAACCCAGATACGTTTCACAAAGAATCGCACACCGACATGCATAAATGGCTTGTTCCTTTTAGTCAATTGTTATATGGCCTGGCACCTGTAAGTGACACTTCCCAAGTGAAATCACTTCGGAAATTTTTAATTAAAAACCATTTTATTAATAAATTAAAATGTGTTGCAGGGCACAATTAAACAGCCTGCTGTTTTTCGTTTCATAACTGAAACAGAATGTTTAAGGCTTTTATCTTCTTTTGGTTTATTTCTGAACGTAACGGAGAGACGCAAAAAAATAGACCGGCCGAAGGTTGTCTCTCTGAGAGCCGCGGGCAGGCATATTATAAGACACAGAAAGAGAGAAATCTCCGAAGATCTGTTTCTCCTCCACGAGCGCTTATTCAAAACTCTTTTACGCTGCGCCGGTTTCTTTGCTAACATCGACAGCGGCATACAGTTTTTGGCAGAAAAAAAGTTTTTGTCGCCTGACATTACACGGCGAGACTACTGCAGAAATAAAGGGTTGCTATGACGTCATTGCTAGGGCGTAGAATCTGTGGGCGTGGATAACTTTTTGTATAGCAATCAATTGGTTTTGATGAGACAACTACATTTCAGTTGAATTTTGTTTCTAGCCTAAAATAAATGTCTAGCCTAAATAAAGCATTTGCTTCTAGCCATAAATCTAGCCTATTTTTATAATTAATTTTTTTTTTTTAAATAATTTAGCATATTTTTTTAATGTATTTGTGACCAACGAAAAATTTTATTTTTGGTGTTCAATGTTTTGCTGGTTCTTTTTTGCCGATTGCTACGTGAACTTTATTCATATGATCGTGCTTCTGATCGATAGATTTTTTGGATGGTGCGATATGTTATCGCATTATGTTATGTGATCTCTAATAACTAATTGTGAAATAAAATTGAATCAAAGCGTACGTGCCAAAATGCCGAAAGTCATTTACAAACAATTATTTCGCGATGCTTGGAAAACAGTGAGTTTAAAGACTGGCTCCGGAAAATGCCAGCTGATCCAGCCAAGGCATTTTGTTGCTATTGTAAATGCTCAGTAGCAGCTAAGGTATACGACATACGGCAACATGGGGTGTCCAAAAAATATATTTCGACAATGGGCGACAATTGGTCAGACACAAAAACTAAGTTTTCCTTCCAAATGCCGGAAGACAGAGGAGCAGGAAGCTGTACAATGTTTCTATGTGGCTGAGCACACGGCAATATCACGGGGGCCAGTGTAAGTGTGCTGGGCAACTGTTGTCGAGAGCTGGTGGAAACGCTGGAAGTTACGGTCCAATTGTACTTTTCCATAGTCCGGACGGCTTCTGGTGAGGACCGATCCATTATCCGACGCGTGGAGCTGCCTGTAAAGTACAAAGGCGTAAGTAAGCCGTTTACGTTCTACCTTTGCCCATACTTGGAGCAAAGTGTGTACTTCGGAGTCGACTTCTGGCAGGCGTTCGAATAATGCCAATCGGGCTGTGCAACGCGGCACAACGCTTGGTGCTGCTTATTGATCGGGTGATACCAGCGGAGCTTAGATCCAACGTTTTCGTGTATTTGGACGACTTGCTAATCCTCACTCCAGATTTTCAGACGCACCTGAAGTACTTGCGTCGAGTAGCCCACAGTCTGAAATCAGCCGGATTGACCATAGGGTTAAAGAAGTCCAAGTTTTGCTTCGCTGACTTACCTTGGGTTTATAGTCGGAGGTGGACTGCTTCGGATGGATCCTGGACGAGTTTCGGCGATTCAGAAGTACAGCGGGATGGTATTGACGGTTTGTCAAGAATTTCACTAACCATTTCACTAACAACCAGGATGGAGACGAGCAACCATCGCGTTCTTCTCAGCCAAGATGAACAATCACCAATCACCATTACTCGGTCACGGAAAAGGAGTGTCTGGCGGCCATTCTAGCCATCCTTGTATCAATGATCACGCCAGCCTTAAGTGATTGATGACGATGAAGGATCTGTCCGGACGATTCGCAAGGTGGTCTCTCCAGCTGCAGGGCTACGATTTCTGCACTGAACATCGCAAAGGCAGCGAGAACGTTGTCGCCGACACCCTATCCTGCATCATTGAGGAGATCCGAATAGATCCGTCGGAGTTACTAGGATTCGAGACGACTGAATTTGCTGCGGAAGATTACACGGAATTAGTGCAGGATGTGGTGTCTAACAAGGAACACTTACCAGACCAGAAAGTGGAGGACGGACTAATCTTCAAGCGCATGAGCAATTCGAAAATGGACGAGGAAATGGAAGGATCCGAATGGAAGCTGAGGATCCCGCAAATCCTTGCGCACTGCCTGATAGAGCGGGCTCCAAGGCTGGCCATGGTGGAATGATGAAGACCTTCTTCTATTCTATTGGCCAGGGATGACTATCCAGGTGCGGGAATACGTCCGTAGTTGCGATGTGTGTAAGGAGTCCAAAGGAGCCGACGGCAACGAACGTAGTAAACATCTTGGTAAACGAGGTATTTCAGAAGTTTGGAGTGCCTGAAACGATACATTTGGACAACGATAAGCACTTCGTATCCAAGGCATTTGAGAAATTATGGATGGCTTCGGTATTCAGCACCTGAAGACTTCAGTATACTCACCACAGAGCAATGCTGCGAATAGGGTAAACAGAAACGTCTTGGCCGCAATTCGCAGCGTCTTAGACGAGGATCACCGAGAATGGGATGCACATCTGCCGGAGATTGAGGTGGCCCTCCGAAACACCATGCACTCGGCCACAGGCGAAGCGCCGTTCTTCACCGTATTCGGCCATCATATGAAAGGTCGTGAGTGTTAATTAAATGATACAGCTCACCCTGCGTGTGTACTTTCTGAGGGCCAGTGTAAGTGTGCTGGGCAACGGTTGTCGAGAGCTGGTGGAAACGCTGGGAGTTGCGGTCCAATTGTACTTTTCCATAGTCCGGACGGCTTCTGGTGAGGACCGATCCATTATCGGACGCGTGGAGCTGCCTGTTAAGTACAAAGGCGTAAGTAAGCCGGTCACGTTCTACCTTTGCCCATACTTGCAGCAAAGTGTGTGCTTCGGAGTCGACTTCTGGCAGGCGTTCGGACTAGCTCCAACCGTTGTAGGGAAGCCTGTTGCTAGAGGCGTCAAGAGTACACTGCATTCACAGTTCCATTCAGATCGTTGTACCAGTTTCGAATGATGCCAATCGGGCTGTGCAACGCGGCACAACGCTTGGTGCTGCTTATGGATCGGGTGATACCAGCGGAGCTTAGATCCAACGTTTTCGTGTATTTGGACGACTTGCTAATCCTCACTCCAGATTTTCAGACGTACCTGAAGTACTTGCGTCGAGTAGCCCACAGTCTGAAATCAGCCGGATTGACCATAGGGTTAAAGAAGTCCAAGTTTTGCTTCAAATCGCTGACTTACCTTGGGTTTATAGTCGGAGGTGGACTGCTTCGGATGGATCCTGGACGAGTTTCGGCGATTCAGAAGATGCCCTACCCGAAATCCATGAAGTAATTACGAGCCTTAATGGGTACAGCGGGAAGGTATTGACGGTTTGTCAAGAATTTCCCTACGCTAGCCAGCGTAGCTTTGCTAAACGCAAAGTTCGTCGTCGCAAGATGTGGTGTCTAACAAGGAACACTTACCAGACCAGAAAGTGGAGGACGGACTAATCTTCAAGCGCATGAGCAATTCGAAAATGGACCGGGAATTGGAAGGATCCGAATGTAAGCTGAGGATCCCGCAAATCCTTGCGCACTGCCTGATAGAGCGGGCTCCAAGGCTGGTCATGGTGGAATGATGAAGACCTTCTTCTATTCTATTGGCCAGGGATGACTATCCAGGTGCGGGAAGACGTCTGTAGTTGCAATGTGTGTAAGGAGTCCAAAGGAGCCGACGGCAACGAACGTAGTAAACATCTTGGTAAACAAGGTATTTCAGAAGTTTGGAGTGCCTGAAACGATACATTTGGACAACTATAAGCAGTTCGTATCCAAGGCATTTGAGAAATTATGGATGGCTTCGGTATTCAGCACCTGAAGACTTCAGTATACTCACCACAGAGCAATGCTGCGAATAGGGTAAACAGAAACGTCTTGGCCGCAATTCGCAGCGTCTTAGACGAGGATCACCGAGAATGGGATGCACATCTGCCGGAGATTGAGGTGGCCCTCCGAAACACTATGCACTCGGCCACAGGCGAAGCGCCGTTCTTCACCGTATTCGGCCATCATATGAAAGGTCGTGAGTGTTAATTAAATGATACAGCTCACCCTGCGTGTGTACTTTCTGAGGGCCAGTGTAAGTGTGCTGGGCAACGGTTGTCGAGAGCTGGTGGAAACGCTGGGAGTTGCGGTCCAATTGTACTTTTCCATAGTCCGGACGGCTTCTGGTGAGGACCGATCCATTATCGGACGCGTGGAGCTGCCTGTTAAGTACAAAGGCGTAAGTAAGCCGGTCACGTTCTACCTTTGCCCATACTTGCAGCAAAGTGTGTGCTTCGGAGTCGACTTCTGGCAGGCGTTCGGACTAGCTCCAACCGTTGTAGGGAAGCCTGTTGCTAGAGGCGTCAAGAGTACACTGCATTCACAGTTCCATTCAGATCGTTGTACCAGTTTCGAATGATGCCAATCGGGCTGTGCAACGCGGCACAACGCTTGGTGCTGCTTATGGATCGGGTGATACCAGCGGAGCTTAGATCCAACGTTTTCGTGTATTTGGACGACTTGCTAATCCTCACTCCAGATTTTCAGACGTACCTGAAGTACTTGCGTCGAGTAGCCCACAGTCTGAAATCAGCCGGATTGACCATAGGGTTAAAGAAGTCCAAGTTTTGCTTCAAATCGCTGACTTACCTTGGGTTTATAGTCGGAGGTGGACTGCTTCGGATGGATCCTGGACGAGTTTCGGCGATTCAGAAGATGCCCTACCCGAAATCCATGAAGTAATTACGAGCCTTAATGGGTACAGCGGGAAGGTATTGACGGTTTGTCAAGAATTTCCCTACGCTAGCCAGCGTAGCTTTGCTAAACGCAAAGTTCGTCGTCGCAAGATGTGGTGTCTAACAAGGAACACTTACCAGACCAGAAAGTGGAGGACGGACTAATCTTCAAGCGCATGACCAAATCGAAAATGGACCGGGAATTGGAAGGATCCGAATGTAAGCTGAGGATCCCGCAAATCCTTGCGCACTGCCTGATAGAGCGGGCTCCAAGGCTGGTCATGGTGGAATGATGAAGACCTTCTTCTATTCTATTGGCCAGGGATGACTATCCAGGTGCGGGAAGACGTCTGTAGTTGCAATGTGTGTAAGGAGTCCAAAGGAGCCGACGGCAACGAACGTAGTAAACATCTTGGTAAACAAGGTATTTCAGAAGTTTGGAGTGCCTGAAACGATACATTTGGACAACTATAAGCAGTTCGTATCCAAGGCATTTGAGAAATTATGGATGGCTTCGGTATTCAGCACCTGAAGACTTCAGTATACTCACCACAGAGCAATGCTGCGAATAGGGTAAACAGAAACGTCTTGGGCGCAATTCGCAGCGTCTTAGACGAGGATCACCGAGAATGGGATGCACATCTGCCGGAGATTGAGGTGGCCCTCCGAAACACTATGCACTCGGCCAGAGGCGAAGCGCCGTTCTTCACCGTATTCGGCCATCATATGAAAGGTCGTGAGTGTTAATTAAATGATACAGCTCACCCTGCGTGTGTACTTTCTGAGGGCCGCTTTTCCAGGCGAGCTCCACCAATACATGACTGGTAGAGCACAACTTTCCGAGATGCCTGTAGCCTTTTCCATCCTCGGCTTTGACCGATTAAGTCCTGAAGACGGTGGCCAAGTCTTTGTCTTGAAGGCAAGAAAGGATAGATCGGTTAGGAGGAAGATGCATACAAATTATTGTACATACCAAATATTAAATGTTTGTAAAATCCACCATGTGTAAGTAAATTGTCCCAGTGGGGAAGATGGAGCCGCCGTAGTCGCGAGGCGGGGCGCTGGCCATAGGGGTACTCTGACCTGAGGCAGACTGAGCTAGCGGTACTGCCACCAAAAATAAACAGTTCGTTTTCTGTAAATTTTCAGAAATACTTTTTACTATCAGCACATTAAACGGGATTTGGGTGCGAGCGACGACGATGTCGACTTACAGGAGATGGTTAATGTTAAATGGTAAAAATCATAAAAAATTTACGAAAGATGGGACGGTATTCGAATTTTTTTTCAATCGGAATTGTAGCATTTTTTGGGTCGCGGGGCTGCTAGGAAACGTAAATTTGGTGGGACAAACCTACAATATATTTGAGTCTCAAAGTAGCGTGTAGAATGATGAAATCAAAAATCACTACGAATATTTAAAAAAAATACAAGAAAAGACTTTTTTGATTTGTTTATCTTAATATCAACAGTTTTACTAATTTATAAAATTTACATTTCAACAAAAATAATGTCTGGAACATTAAACTAATTTTTTATTAAAATTTAAAATGTAGATTGGCAGAAAGCGCTTTTGCAATTTTCTTTTTTAGATTTGGGTTATAATTTGCTATGAGACTGTTATAAATATTATATTTTTAAAATTTGTGATAAAAATAAAAAGCATTTGAGAGACCAAAAAGAAACCCAGATACGTTTCACAAAGAATCGCACACCGACATGCATAAATGGCTTTTTCGTTGCCTACCTTTCATTTCCGGATTTCACTTGTTCCTTTTAGTCAATTGTTATATGGCCTGGCACCTGTAAGTGACACTTCCCAGATGAAATCACTTCGGAAATTTTTAATTAAAAACCATTTTATTAATAAATTAAAATGTGTTGCAGGGCACAATTAAACAGCCTGCTGTTTTTCGTTTCATAACTGAAACAGAATGTTTAAGGCTTTTATCTTCTTTTGGTTTATTTCTGAACGTAACGGAGAGACGCAAAAAAATAGACCAGCCGAAGGTTGTCTCTCTGAGAGCCGCGGGCAGGCATATCATAAGACACAGAAAGAGAGAAATCTCCGAAGATCTGTTTCTCCTCCACGAGCGCTTATTCAAAACTCTTTTACGCTGCGCCGGTTTCTTTGCTAACATCGACAGCGGCATACAGTTTTTGGCAGAAAAAAAGTTTTTGTCGCCTGACATTACACGGCGAGACTACTGCAGAAATAAAGGGTTGCTATGACGTCATTGCTAGGGCGTAGAATCTGTGGGCGTGGATAACTTTTTGTAAAGCAATCAATTGGTTTTGATGAGACAACTACATTTCAGTTGAATTTTGTTTCTAGCCTAAAATAAATTTCTAGCCTAAATAAAGCATTTGCTTCGCCCGAACCAGCCTCTTAAAGGTTAAGTTCGAAGCTAACTTCGATTTCTCAACACACCCAACCAGTGTTGCCAGTTTAGCCTATTTCAGATCTAGATCTAGCCTATTTTTAAATGATCTAGCCTATAAAATTTGATCTAGCCATAAATCTAGCCTATTTTTAAAAATAATTTAGCATATTTTTTTAATGTATTTGTGACCAACAAAAAATTTTATTTTTGGTGTTCAATGTTTTGCTGGTTCTTTTTTGCCGATTGTTACGTGAACTTTATTCATATGATCGTGCTTTCTGATCGATCGATTTTTTGGATGGTGCGATATGTGGTCGATTATGTTACGTGATCTCTAATAACTAATTGTGAAATAAAATTGAATCAAAGCGTACGTGCCAAAATGCCGAAAGTCATTTACAAACAATTATTTCGCGATGCTTGGAAAGCAGTGAGTTTAAAGACTGGCTCCGGAAAATGCCAGCTGATCCAGCCAAGGCATTTTGTTGCTATTGTAAATGCTCAGTAGCAGCTAAGGTATACGACATACGGCAACATGGGGTGTCCAAAAAATATATTTCGACAATGGGCGACAATTGGTCAGACACAAAAACTAAGTTTTCCTTCCAAATGCCGGAAGACAGAGGAGCAGGAAGCTGCACTATGTTTGTATGTGACTGAGCACACGGCAAAATCACGGGGGCCAGTGTAAGTGTGCTGGGCAACGGTTGTCGAGAGCTGGTGGAAACGCTGGAAGTTACGGTCCAATTGTACTTTTCCATAGTCCGGACGGCTTCTGGTGAGGACCGATCCATTATCGGACGCGTGGAGCTGCCTGTAAAGTACAAAGGCGTAAGTAAGCCGTTCACGTTCTACCTTTGCCCGTACTTGGAGCAAAGTGTGTACTTCGGAGTCGACTTCTGGAAGCCGTTCGAATGATGCCAATCGGGCTGTGCAACGCGGCACAACGTTTGGTGCTGCTTATGGATCGGGTGATACCAGCGGAGCTTGGTAAACAAGGTATTTCAGAAGTTTGGAGTGCCTGAAACGATACATTTGGACAACTATAAGCAGTTCGTATCCAAGGCATTTGAGAAATTATGGATGGCTTCGGTATTCAGCACCTGAAGACTTCAGTATACTCACCACAGAGCAATGCTGCGAATAGGGTAAACAGAAACGTCTTGGCCGCAATTCGCAGCGTCTTAGACGAGGATCACCGAGAATGGGATGCACATCTGCCGGAGATTGAGGTGGCCCTCCGAAACACTATGCACTCGGCCACAGGCGAAGCGCCGTTCTTCACCGTATTCGGCCATCATATGAAAGGTCGTGAGTGTTAATTAAATGATACAGCTCACCCTGCGTGTGTACTTTCTGAGGGCCGCTTTTCCAGGCGAGCTCCACCAAGACATGACTGGTAGAGCACAACTTTCCGAGATGCCTGTAGCCTTTTCCATCCTCGGCTTTGACCGATTAAGTCCTGAAGACGGTGGCCAAGTCTTTGTCTTGAAGGCAAGAAAGGATAGATCGGTTAGGAGGAAGATGCATATAAATTATTGTACATACCAAATATTAAATGTTTGTAAAATCCACCATGTGTAAGTAAATTGTCCCAGTGGGGAAGATGGAGCCGCCGTAGTCGTGAGGAGGGGCGCTGGCCATAGGGGTACTCTGACCTGAGGCAGACTGAGCTAGCGGTACTGCCACCAAAAATAAAAATAAAATAAAATAAATTTTCAGAAATACTTTTTACTATCAGCACATTAAACGGGATTTGAGTGCGAGCGACGACGATGTCGACTTACAGGAGATGGTTAATGTTAAATGGTTAAATGTTAAATCTTTAAAAAGGCGCAGCATCAACCCACTTAATTAAAAAATCATAAAAAATTTACGAAAGATGGGACGGTATTCGAATTTTTTTTCAATCGGAATTGTAGCATTTTTTGGGTCGCGGGGCTGCTAGGAATCGTAAATTTGGTGGGACAAACCTACAATATATTTGAGTCTCAAAGTAGCGTGTAGAATGATGAAATCAAAAATCACTACGAATATATAAAAAAAATACAAGAAAAGACTTTTTTGATTTGTTTATCTTAATATCAACAGTTTTACTAATTTATAAAATTTACATTTCAACAAAAATAATGTCTGGAACATTAAACTAATTTTTTATTAAAATTTAAAATGTAGATTGGCAGAAAGCGCTTTTGCAATTTTCTTTTTTAGATTTGGGTTATAATTTGCTATGAGACTGTTATAAAAGTTATTATTTTTTTATATTTTTAAAATTTGTGATAAAAATAAAAAGCATTTGAGAGACCAAAAAGAAACCCAGATACGTTTCACAAAGAATCGCACACCGACATGCATAAACTTTTTCGTTGCCTACCTTTCATTTCCGGATTTCACTTGTTCCTTTTAGTCAATTGTTATATGGCTTGGCACCTGTAAGTGACACTTCCCAGATGAAATCACTTCGGAAATTTTTAATTAAAAACCATTTTATTAATAAATTAAAATGTGTTGCAGGGCACAATTAAACAGCCTGCTGTTTTTCGTTTCATAACTGAAACAGAATGTTTAAGGCTTTTATCTTCTTTTGGTTTATTTCTGAACGTGACGGAGAGACGCAAAAATATAGACCGGCCGAAGGTTGTCTCTCTGAGAGCCGCGGGCAGCATATTATAAGACACAGAAAGAGAGAAATCTCCGAAGATCTGTTTCTCCTCCACGAGCGCTTATTCAAAACTCTTTTACGCTGCGCCGGTTTCTTTGCTAACATCGACAGCGGCATACAGTTTTTGGCAGAAAAAAAGTTTTTGTCGCCTGACATTACACGGCGAGACTACTGCAGAAATAAAGGGTTGCTATGACGTCATTGCTAGGGCGTAGAATCTGTGGGCGTGGATAACTTTTTGTATAGCAATCAATTGGTTTTGATGAGACAACTACATTTCAGTTGAATTTTGTTTCTAGCCTAAAATAAATGTCTAGCCTAAATAAAGCATTTGCTTCGCCCGAACCAGCCTCTTAAAGGTTAAGTTCGAAGCTAACTTCGATTTCTCAACACACCCTACCAGTGTTGCCAGTTTAGCCTATTTCAGGCTAGATCTAGCCTATTTTTAAATGATCTAGCCTATAAAATTTGATCTAGCCATAAATCTAGCCTATTTTTAAAAATACTTTAGCATATTTTTTTAATGTATTTGTGACCAACAAAAAATTTTATTTTTGGTGTTCAATGTTTTGCTGGTTCTTTTTTGCCGATTGTTACGTGAACTTTATTCATATGATCGTGCTTTCTGATCGATCGATTTTTTGGATGGTGCGATATGTTGTCGCATTATGTTACGTGATCTCTAATAACTAATTGTGAAATAAAATTGAATCAAAGCGTACGTGCCAAAATGCCGAAAGTAATTTACAAACAATTATTTCGCGATGCTTGGTTGGAAAACGTTGAGTTTAAAGACTGGCTCCGGAAAATGCCAGCTGATCCAGCCAAGGCATTTTGTTGCTATTGTAAAGGCTCAGTAGCAGCTAAGGTATACGACATACGGTAACATGGGGTGTCCAAAAAACATATTTCGACAATGGGCGACAATTGGTCAGACACAAAAACTAAGTTTTCCTTCCAAATGCCGGAAGACAGAGGAGCAGGAAGCTGCACTATGTTTGTATGTGGCTGAGCACACGGCAAAATCACGGGGGCCAGTGTAAGTGTGCTGGGCAACGGTTGTCGAGAGCTGGTGGAAACGCTGGGAGTTGCGGTCCAATTGTACTTTTCCATAGTCCGGACGGCTTCTGGTGAGGACCGATCCATTATCGGACGCGTGGAGCTGCCTGTAAAGTACAAAGGCGTAAGTAAGCCGTTCACGTTCTACCTTTGCCCGTACTTGGAGCAAAGTGTGTACTTCGGAGTCGACTTCTGGCAGGCGTTCGAATGATGCCAATCGGGCTGTGCAACGCGGCACAACGCTTGGTGCTGCTTATGGATCGGGTGATACCAGCGGAGCTTAGATCCAACGTTTTCGTGTATTTGGACGACTTGCTAATCCTCACTCCAGATTTTCAGACGTACCTGAAGTACTTGCGTCGAGTAGCCCACAGTCTGAAATCAGCCGGATTGACCATAGGGTTAAAGAAGTCCAAGTTTTGCTTCAAATCGCTGACTTACCTTGGGTTTATAGTCGGAGGTGGACTGCTTCGGATGGATCCTGGACGAGTTTCGGCGATTCAGAAGATGCCCTACCCGAAATCCATGAAGTAATTACGAGCCTTAATGGGTACAGCGGGAAGGTATTGACGGTTTGTCAAGAATTTCCCTACGCTAGCCAGCGTAGCTTTGCTAAACGCAAAGTTCGTCCTAAGTCCCAGCGTCCCACAGCCAGTAGCTGACCTTGATGAGCGCGCCGGTCCTGGTTCACGCGAATTTCAGAAAATATTTATACATCCAGTGCGACGCATTTCACGTTGGCGTTGGCGCGGTATTGTTTCAGCGGAACCAGGATGCAGACGAGCAACCATCGCGTTCTTCACAGCCAAGATGAACAATCACCAATCACCATTACTCGGTCACGGAAAAGGAGTGTCTGCCAGCCTTAAGTGGTTGATGACGATGAAGGATCTGTCCGGACGATTCGCAAGGTGGTCTCTCCAGCTGCAGGGCTACGATTTCAGCACTGAACATCGCAAAGGCAGCGAGAACGTTGTCGCCGACACCCTATCCTGCATCATTGAGGAGATCCGAATAGATCCGTCGGAGTTACTAGGATTCGAGATGACTGAATTTGCTGCGGAAGATTACACGGAATTAGTGCAGGATGTGGTGTCTAACAAGGAACACTTACCAGACCAGAAAGTGGAGGACGGAATAATCTTCAAGCGCATGAGCAATTCGAAAATGGACGAGGAATTGGAAGCTGAGGATCCCGCAAATCCTTGCGCACTGCCTGATAGAGCGGGCTCCAAGGCTGGTCATGGTGGAATGATGAAGACCTTCTTCTATTCTATTGGCCAGGGATGACTATCCAGGTGCGGGAAGACGTCTGTAGTTGCAATGTGTGTAAGGAGTCCAAAGGAACCGACGGCAACGAACGTAGTAAACATCTTGGTAAACGAGGTATTTCAGAAGTTCGGAGTGCCTGAAACGATATATTTGGACAACGATAAGCAGTTCGTATCCAAGGCATTTGAGAAATTATGGATGGCTCGGTATTCAGCACCTGAAGACTTCAGTATACTCACCACAGAGCAATGCTGCGAAGAGGGTAAACAGAAACGTCTTGGCCGCAATTCGCAGCGTCTTAGACGAGGATCATCGAGAATGGAATGCACATCTGCCGGAGATTGAGGTGGCCATCCGAAACACTATGCACTCGGCCACAGGCGAAGCTCCGTTCTTCCCTGCGTTTTGACCAAAACGGATCCTCGGCTTTGACCGATTAAGTCCTGAAGACGGTGGCCAAGTCTTTGTCTTGAAGGTAAGAAAGGATAGATCGGTTAGGAGGAAGATGCATATAAATTATTGTACATACCAAATATTAAATGTTTGTAAAATCCACCATGTGTGAGTAAATTGTCCCAATGGGGGAGATGGAGCCGCCGTAGTCGCGAGGAGGGGCGCCGTCCGGCCAAGTTTGGGTGGTGCCCAGCAGCATATAGAGGGTACCTTTCGTAGGGAGGGAGCGCTTGGCCGAAATCAAAATAAAACCAAATAAAACCCAAATCTCTGTCGATGTTTGTAAACATTTACCTTTGTTTACGTTTTGTTCTTAGAGATGTCCGATAGTTTCAGTGATGCGAGACCGCGGATTTGTCCATTTTTTTTATGTTTCGAGCTGTGGCAATAGGGGTACTCTGCCCTGAGGCAGACTGAGCTAGCGGCACTGCCACCAAAAATAAACAGTTCGTTTTCTGTAAATTTTCAGAAATACTTTTTACTATCAGCACATTAAACGGGATTTGAGTGCGAGCGACGACGATGTCGACTTGTAAGTCTCCTGTAGGAGATGGTTAATGTTAAATGGTAAATGTTAAATCTTTTAAAAGGCGCAGCATCAACCCATATATTATAATATGCTATGAGACTGTTATAAAAGTTATTATTTTTTTATATTTTTAAAATTTGTGATAAAAATAAAAAGTATTTGAGAGACCAAAAAGAAAAACCAGATACGTTTCACAAAGAATCGCACACAGACATGCATAAATGGCTTTTTCGTTGCCTACCTTTCATTTCCGGATTTTACTTGTTCCTTTTAGTTGTATGACCTGTCACATGCAAGTGACTCTTTTACGCTGCGCCAGTTTCTTTGCTAACATCGACAGCGGCATACAGTTTTGGGCAGAAAAAAAGTTTTTGGCGTCTGACATTACACGGCGAGACTTCTGCAGAACTAAAGGGTTGCTATGACGTTATTGCTAGGGCGAAGAATCTGTGGGCCTGGATAACTTTTTTTATAGCAATCAATAGGTTTTGATGAGGCAACTACATTTCAGTTAAATTTTGTTTCTAGCCTAAAATAAATGTCTAGCCTAAATAAAGCATTTGCTTCGCCCGAACCAGCCTCTTGAAGGTTAAGTTCGGAGCTAACTTCGATTTCTCAACACACCCAACCAGTGTTGCCAGTTTAGCCTATTTCAGGCTAGATCTAGCCTATTTTTAAATGATCTGGCCTATAAAATTTGTAAATAGCCTATAGCCATAAATCTAGCCTATTTTTAAAAATAATTTAGCATATTTTTTTAAGGTTTTGTGACCAACGAAAAATTTCATTTTTGGTGTTCAATGTTTTGCTGGTTCTTTTTTGCCGATTGTTACGTGAACTTTATTCATATGATCGTGCTTCTGATCGATAGATTTTTTGGATGGTGCGATATGTTGTATGTGGGCATATATTAATTGCCTTCGTTTTATATATGTGCATTTTTCAACTTTTAAGAAATCGTTATAAATTACTTTAGTGTAAGAAAGCAAAGTATGGTTTCCACTTTTCTGAGTTAAGTTAGTATCGAGTCCGGAGATGCTATTTCCATAGCAGACCATCTGAAGCTAGAGTTACAGAAAAAAAAAATCAAATATGATTGGGCTTGGAACCGACAACGCCAATGTGATGACAGGACCCAAAAGGAGCGTATACACTGAATAAAAAAAAAGTGTGCCTACTATAATATTAATTTAGTGTGTATGTCACTCTATACAATTGGCTGTAAATCAGGCGTGCAAAGGTAGCATGCCGGAGGCTTTGGAATTTCTTGTGGTGGATACCTATTCCTGGTTCGCAACGCCAAATGAACTACAAAAAAATATACGAATGTATGTATAAATAATGATCAGGTATATATGTACATGTGTTTACTTCAAATCGTGTTCCAATTTAATCTAATTTCTGTACTCGTCCTAAAAGCTGGTTAGTAGATAAATTGTTAATATTTGCTTATACATGTATTGCCTGACGTATTAACTTTATTTGTTTGACTCACTGACTCTTTAATTTATTTCAGACTCCATTAAAAATACCCAGAGTTTGCGATACCAGATGGCTATTAACAGAACCTGCAGTAACTAGGTTTTCACATCAGTGGTCGGAGCTCAAATTGCAGTTTGCCTTAGCCGCCAGTTCCGAAAAATGTCACAAGGCCAAAATTTTCCATGATTTATATAACGATGAAACTAATTTGTTGTATTTGTTGTTTTTGCGACCGATTTTAAATGATATGAAAAAACTCAACAAATTGTTTCAAAGGGAACGGCCGGAATCTTTTAAGTTATTAAATGATGACAAGCATTAATTAAACTAAAAGAAAAAATCATACCTCCGGAAATAAACATTGACATCTTTAAAGATGATATTACGCATATTACAGTACAAGATTTGTATTTATGTTTAATATAATAAAAACATGAAAATTACTTTAATTTGGTAGATAATATTGGATTTTAATGTATAGCTTATTTTCAAAATCTAGCCTATTTGCGAGCTCAATACCTGGCAACACTGCACCCAACATGTGCAAAGAAACAGCAATGCGGTGTGTTCCTAATACAAAAACAAGAAAGGAAGTTCGGCAAGCCGAAGTTATTGCAGGTATTGGGTAAAATTAAATTCGCAATTCTGAAAAGTTAAAATATTCTATATCCTAGAGTAGAAAATACAACTAAAATCAACAAATGAACCTTTTTAAAAAATAATTATTTGATTTATACAGATATATGCCGCAGTCGTCCGATTTTTTTTCCCAAACAGATACAATTTTCCAAATTTTAACTTGTACACCACCACTTTTTCTCCCTGCCAATTAATTTGTTAAAGTCTTGGTATGCAATTCATTTAGTTTTTGCAATACCTTTCGATTGATATATCACACGATTTTTATTTCTCCGTGTGATTATAAGAGTAGCCTTCGCAGACCCTCCTGGTGCGCATAGTCACTACGTAGACTGCTGTCCATGGTGATAATATGTCAAAGTTATAATTTGTTTCATATTATTTTCGTACCAATTTTCCGATCTCTTCTATGACAGGTATACGATATAGTCTTTTGATTTTGATAAAATTATATTCCAATTTTAGAACAAATTAAAAAATGTTATTTTTAGAAGTAGGAGGTTATTGTAAAAAAACACCAAGGATTCAATATTCTAATAATTTTTTCCCTCCAGTCCATCATTTCTATGCCATCTATATAATATAGTCGTCCGATTTTGATAAAATTTGAAACTCAGAACTAATTAATAAACTTTATTTGTTTGTTATATGTTAAAAAAGACCAACGATATAATTTTTTGACATTTTTGTTTTCCGATTATTCCTATGGGAGCTATAAAACATGGTTGTCCGATCCGGCTGGTTCCGACTTATATTCTACCTGCAAAAGAAAGATTACTTTAACAAAAGTTTCAGCCCGATAGCTTTAAAACTCCATCGACTTGTCTAATGATACTGATCAACAACATATATTGGGTCGAAAACATCTAGTTCTAGCGTTGCAAACTTCAGACTTAAATCACCTCTACTGTGATTCTTGGGTCTCCCGTTTTGTTCTTGAGGTCCTGGGTACTCTACGGGTGTATGGAATAGCTCGAAATAGAAAAATTTTTTTTACTTCCTTTGTAAAAACGTACGTCTATGCATGATAAGAACTGTTGGATGCTTACCATATAAAATTCATAACAAATTTTTCCCTTATATTCTGAATTTCTGGGGTAAGTTCAAATGTCATTTTAGTACTTCTATGTTCTGTTTTAGCAATGTTACAAATTTCGCATTCATTTATTATATTTTGAATTATTATTATTTTGAATTGAAAATAATATTTTTCTCTGAACCATTTGGAAGTTTTTTTCAATTCCTGAGTGTAGAAGTTCTTTATGTCGTTTTAGAATTTTTTTCTTTGAAGTCTGTGTACGGTAAAATATCTTCGAGTCTTGTTGTACATCTCACTAGATTCGTAAAGTGATTTGCACTTATAATTTCTAGATAAGATTTATGGAATATGATAAAATCTGAGCCGTCATGGTAATAAATTGCATTCTTGTTGGTACATAAATATTCTTTCTTTTTTTTATAAATAATTTTTATTTTTAATTTATGAAAATAGGGTGTCACTTCTGTCGTATATTCGTTTCCTTTAATCAGTTCAATTTGTCGAGAAAAATAATTGAATGGTTTCGCAGTAATAGAAATATAGTTTGGATTGTCCTCTTGTGCACTGTGCGCTCTTGTGCAACATTTAACATTGTCTGTAGATTATAAACAATTGTTGCAGATTATAAACAATGTGTGTGGCCGTGAACTTCATGGAAGACTTATTGATGGATATTGGATCATCGAAATATAGTTTGCTTCTGGATGAGTCAACCGACATCATTGTGACGAAATTGATTTGTAAATATAACATTATTGTGCTTTATAATTTGTTAATATTTGTTGTTTGTTAAAATTTGTATGTGGGCATATATTAATTGCCTTCGTTTTATATATGTGCATTTTACAACTTTTAAGGAATCGTTATAAATTAATTTAGTGTAAGAAAGCAAAGTATGGTGTCCTCTTTTCTGAGTTTAGTTAGTATCGAGTCCGGAGATGCTATTTCCATAGCAGACCATTTGAAGCTAGAGTTACAGAAAAAAATCAAATATGATTGGGCTTAGAACCGACAACGCCAATGTGATGACAGGACCCAAAAGGAGCGTATACACTGAATAAAAAAAGTGTGCCTACTATAATATTAATTTAGGGTGTATGTCACTCTATACAATTGGCTGTAAATCAGGCGTGCAAAGGTAGCATGCCGGAGGCTTTGGAATTTCTTGTGGTGGATACCTATTCCTGGTTCGCAACGCCAAATGAACTACAAAAAAATATACGAATGTATGTATAAATAATGATCAGGTATATATGTACATGTAAAGTAAACAGTAAATTGTGTTCTAATTTAATCTAATTTCTGTACTCGTCCTGAAAGCTGGTTAGTAGATTAACTCTTAATATTTGCTTATACATGTATTGCCTGACGCATTAACTTTATTTGTTTGACTCACTGACTCTTTAATTTATTTCAGACTCCATTAAAAATACCCAGAGTTTGCGATACCAGATGGCTATTAACAGAACCTGCAGTAACTAGGTTTTCACATCAGTGGTCGGAGCTCAAATTGCACTTTGCCTCAGCCGCCAGTTCCGAAAAATGTCACAAGGCCAAAATTTTGTATGATTTATATAACGATGAAACTAATTTGTGGTATTTATTGTTTTTGCGACCGATTTTAAATGATATGAAAAAACTTAACAAATTGTTTCAAAGGGACCGGCCGGAATCTTTTAAGTTATTAAATGATGACAAGCATTAATTCACTAAAAGAAAAAATCATACCTCCGGAAATAAACATTGACATCTTTAAAGATGATATTACGCATATTACAGTACAAGATTTGTATTTATGTTTAATATAATAAAAACATGAAAATTACTTTAATTTGGTAGATAATATTGGATTTTAATGTATAGCTTATTTTCAAAATCTAGCCTATTTGCGAGCTCAATACCTGGCAACACTGCACCCAACATGTGCAAAGAAACAGCAATGCGGTGTGTTCCTAATACAAAAACAAGAACGGAAGTTCGGCAAGCGGAAGTTATTGCAGATATTGGGTAAAATTAAATTCGCAATTCTGAAAAGTTAAAATATTCTATATCCTAGAGTAAAAGAAAATACAACTAAAATCAACAAATCAAAATTTTAAAAAATAATTATTTGATTTATACAGATATATGCCGCAGTCGTCCGATTTTTTTCCCCAAACAGATACAATTTTCCAAATTTTAACTTTTACACCACCACTTTTTCTCCCTGCCAATTAATTTGTTTTAAAGTCTTGGTATGCAATTCATTTAGTTTTTGCAATGCCTTTCGATTGATATATCACACGATTTTTATTTCTCCGTGTGATTATAAGAGTAGCCTTCGCAGACCCTCCTGGTGCGCATCGTCACTACGTGGACTGCTGTCCATGGTGATAATATGTCAAAGTTATAATTTGTTTCATATTATTTTCGTACCAATTTTCCGATCTCTTCTATGACAAGTATATGATATAGTCTTTTGATTTTGATAAAATTATATTCCAATTTTAGAACAAATTAATAAATGTTATTTTTAGAAGTAGGAGGTTATTGTAAAAAAACACCAAGAATTCAATATTCTAATAATTTTTTCCCTCCAGTCCATCATTTCTATGCCATCTATATAATATAGTCGTCCGATTTTGATAAAATTTGAAACTCAGAACTAATTAATAAACTTTATTTGTTTGTTATATGTTAAAAAAGACCAAAGATATAATTTTTTGACATTTTTGTTTTCCGATTATTCCTATGGAAGCTATAAAACATGGTTGTCCGATCCGGCTGGTTCCGACTTATATTCTACCTGCAAAAGAAAAAACTCCATCGACTTGTCTAATGATACTGATCAACAACATATATTGGGTCGAAAACATCTAGTTCTAGCGTTGCAAACTTCAGACTTAAATCACCTCTACTGTGATTCTTGGGTCTCCCGTTTTGTTCTTGAGGTCCTGGGTACTTTACGGGTGTATGGAATAGCTCGAAATAGAAATTTTTTTTACTTCCTTTGTAAAAACGTACGTCTATGCATGATAAGAACTGTTGGATGCTTACCATATAAAATTCATAACAAATTTTTCCCTTATATTCTGAATTTCTGGGGTAAGTTCAAATGTCATTTTAGTACTTCTATGTTCTGTTTTAGCAATGTTACAAATTTCGCATTCATTTATTATATTTTGAATTATTATTATTTTGAATTGAAAATAATATTTTTCTCTGAACCATTTGGAAGTTTTTTTCAATTCCTGAGTGTAGAAGTTCTTTATGTCGTTTTAGAATTTTTTTCTTTGAAGTCTGTGTACGGTAAAATATCTTCGAGTCTTGTTGTACATCTCACTAGATTCGTAAAGTGATTTGCACTTAAATTTCTAGATATGAATTATGGAATATGATAAAATCTGAGCCGTCATGGTAATAAATTGCATTCTTGTTGGTACATAAATATTCTTTCTTTTTTTTATAAATAATTTTTATTTTTAATTTATGAAAATAGGGTGTCACTTCTGTCGTATATTCGTTTCCTTTAATCAGTTCAATTTGTCGAGAAAAATAATTGAATGGTTTCGCAGTAATAGAAATATAGTTTGGATTGTCCTCTTGTGCACTGTGCGCTGTTGTGCAACATTTAACATTGTCTGTAGATTATAAACAATTGTTGCAAATTATAAACAATGTTTGTGGCCGTGAACTTCATGGAAGACTTATTGATGGATATTGGATCATCGAAATATAGTTTGCTTCTGGATGAGTCAACCGACATCATTGTGACGAAATTGATTTGTAAATATAACATTATTGTGCTTTATAATTTGTTAATATTTGTTGTTTGTTAAAATTTGTATGTGGGCATATATTAATTGCCTTCGTTTTATATATGTGCATTTTACAACTTCTAAGGAATCGTTATAAATTAATTTAGTGTAAGAAAGCAAAGTATGGTGTCCTCTTTTCTGAGTTTAGTTAGTATCGAGTCCGGAGATGCTATTTCCATAGCAGACCATTTGAAGCTAGAGTTACAGAAAAAATTCAAATATGATTGGGCTTAGAACCGACAACGCCAATGTGATGACAGGACCCAAAAGGAGCGTATACACTGAATAAAAAAAAGTGTGCCTACTATAATATTAATTTAGGGTGTATGTCACTCTATACAATTGGCTGTAAATCAGGCGTGCAAAGGTAGCATGCCGGAGGCTTTGGAATTTCTTGTGGTGGATACCTATTCCTGGTTCGCAACGCCAAATGAACTACAAAAAAATATACGAATGTATGTATACAAGTAATAAACAGTAAATTGTGTTCTAATTTAATCTAATTTCTGTACTCGTCCTGAAAGCTGGTTAGTAGATTAACTCTTAATATTTGCTTATACATGTATTGCCTGACGCATTAACTTTATTTGTTTGACTCACTGACTCTTTAATTTATTTCAGACTCCATTAAAAATACCCAGAGTTTGCGATACCAGATGGCTATTAACAGAACCTGCAGTAACTAGGTTTTCACATCAGTGGTCGGAGCTCAAATTGCACTTTGCCTTAGCCGCCAGTTCCGAAAAATGTCACAAGGCCAAAATTTTGTATGATTTATATAACGATGAAACTAATTTGTGGTATTTATTGTTTTTGCGACCGATTTTAAATGATATGAAAAAACTCAACAAATTGTTTCAAAGGGACCGGCCGGAATCTTTTAAGTTATTAAATGATGACAAGCATTAATTCACTAAAAGAAAAAATCATACCTCCGGAAATAAACATTGACATCTTTAAAGATGATATTACGCATATTACAGTACAAGATTTGTATTTATGTTTAATATAATAAAAACATGAAAATTACTTTAATTTGGTAGATAATATTGGATTTTAATGTATAGCTTATTTTCAAAATCTAGCCTATTGCTAGAAACAGCAATGCGGTGTGTTCCTAATACAAAAACAAGAACGGAAGTTCGGCAAGCGGAAATTATTGCAGATATTGGGTAAAATTAAATTCGCAATTCTGAAAAGTTAAAATATTCTATATCCTAGAGTAAAAGAAAATACAACTAAAATCAACAAATCAAAATTTTAAAAAATAATTATTTGATTTATACAGATATATGCCGCAGTCGTCCGATTTTTTTTCCCCGAACAGATACAATTTCCAAATTTTAACTTTTACACCACCACTTTTTCTCCCTGCCAATTAATTTGTTTTAAAGTCTTGGTATGCAATTCATTTAGTTTTTGCAATACCTTTCGATTGATATATCACACGATTTTTATTTCTCCGTGTGATTATAAGAGTAGCCTTCGCAGACCCTCCTGGTGCTCATCGTCACTACGTGGACTGCTGTCCATGGTGATAATATGTCAAAGTTATAGTTTGTTTCATATTATTTTCGTACCAATTTTCCGATCTCTTCTATGACAAGTATATGATATAGTCTTTTGATTTTGATAAAATTATATTCCAATTTTATAACAAATTAATAAATGTTATTTTTAGAAGTAGGAGGTTATTGTAAAAAAACACCAAGGATTCAATATTCTAATAATTTTTTCCCTCCAGTCCATCATTTCTATGCCATCTATATAATATAGTCGTCCGATTTTGATAAAATTTGAAACTCAGAACTAATTAAAAAACTTTATTTGTTTGTTATATGTTAAAAAAGACCAAAAATATAATTTTTTGACATTTTTGTTTTCCGATTATTCCTATGGGAGCTATAAAAAATGGTTGTCCGATCCGGCTGGTTCCGACTTATATTCTATCTGCAAAAGAAAGATTACTTTAAGAAAAGTTTCAGCTCGATAGCTTTAAAACTCCATCGACTTGTCTAATGATACTGATCAACAACATATATTGGGTCGAAAACATCTAGTTCTAGCGTTGCAAACTTCAGACTTAAATCACCTCTGCTGTAATTCTTGGGTCTCCCGTTTTGTTCTTGAGGTCCTGGGTACTCTACGGGTGTATGGAATAGCTCGCAATAGAAAAATTTTTTTTACTTCCTTTGTAAAAACGTACGTCTATGCATGATAAGAACTGTTGGATGCTTACCATATAAAATCCATAACAAATTTTTCCCTTATATTCTGAATTTCTGGGGTAAGTTCAAATGTCATTTTAGTACTTCTATGTTCTGTTTTAGCAATGTTACAAATTTCGCATTCATTTATTATATTTTGAATTATTATTATTTTGAATTGAAAATAATATTTTTCTCTGAACCATTTGGAAGTTTTTTTCAATTCCTGAGTGTAGAAGTTCTTTATGTCGTTTTAGAATTTTTTTCTTTGAAGTCTGTGTACGGTAAAATATCTTCGAGTCTTGTTGTACATCTCACTAGATTCGTAAAGTGATTTGCACTATAATTTCCAGATAAGATTTATGGAATATGATAAAATCTGAGCCGTCATGGTAATAAATTGCATTCTTGTTGGTACATAAATATTCTTTCTTTTATTTATAAATAATTTTTATTTTTAATTTATGAAAATAGGGTGTCACTTCTATCGTATATTCGTTTCCTTTAATCAGTTCAATTTGTCGAGAAAAATAATTGAATGGTTTCGCAGTAATAGAAATATAGTTTGGATTGTCCTCTTGTGCACTGTGCGCTGTTGTGCAACATTTAACATTGTCTGTAGATTATAAACAATTGTTGCAGATTATAAACAATGTGTGTGGCCGTGAACTTCATGGAAGACTTATTGATGGATATTGGATCATCGAAATATAGTTTGCTTCTGGATGAGTTAACCGACATCATTGTGACGAAATTGATTTGTAAATATAACATTATTGTGCTTTATAATTTGTTAATATTTGTTGTTTGTTAATATTTGTATGTGGGCATATATTAATTGCCTTCGTTTTATATATGTGCATTTTACAACTTTTAAGGAATCGTTATAAATTAATTTAGTGTAAGAAAGCAAAGTATGGTGTCCTCTTTTCTGAGTTTAGTTAGTATCGAGTCCGGAGATGCTATTTCCATAGCAGACCATTTGAAGCTAGAGTTACAGAAAAAAATCAAATATGATTGGGCTTAGAACCGACAACGCCAATGTAATGACAGTACCCAAAAAGAGGGTATACACTGAATAAAAAAAAGTGTGCCTATACAATTGGCTGTAAATCAGGCGTGCAAAGGTAGCATGCCGGAGGCTTTGGAATTTCTTGTGGTGGATACCTATTCCTGGTTCGCAACGCCAAATGAACTACAAAAAAATATACGAATGTATGTATACAAGTAATAAACAGTAAATTGTGTTCTAATTGAATCTAATTTCTGTACTCGTCCTGAAAGCTGGTTAGTAGATTAACTGTTAATATTTGCTTATACATGTATTGCCTGACGCATTAACTTTATTTGTTTGACTCACTGACTCTTTAATTTATTTTAGACTCCATTAAAAATACCCAGAATTTGCGATACCAGATTGCTATTAACAGAACCTGCAGTATCTAGGTTTTCACATCAGTGGTCGGAGCTCAAATTGCACTTTGCCTTAGCCGCCAGTTCCGAAAAATGTCACAAGGCCAAAATTTTGTATGATTTATATAACGATGAAACTAATTTGTGGTATTTATTGTTTTTGCGACCGATTTTAAATGATATGAAAAAACTCAACAAATTGTTTCAAAGGGACCGGCCGGAATCTTTTAAATTATTAAATGATGACAAGCATTAATTCACTAAAAGAAAAAATCATACCTCCGGAAATAAACATTGACATCTTTAAAGATGATATTACGCATATTACAGTACAAGATTTGTATTTATGTTTAATATAATAAAAACATGAAAATTACTTTAATTTGGTAGATAATATTGGATTTTAATGTATAGCTTATTTTCAAAATCTAGCCTATTTGCGAGCTCAATACCTGGCAACACCCAACATGTGCAAAGAAACAGCAATGCGGTGTGTTCCTAATACAAAAACAAGAACGGAAGTTCGGCAAGCGGAAGTTATTGCAGATATTGGGTAAAATTAAATTCGCAATTCTGAAAAGTTAAAATATTCTATATCCTAGAGTAAAAGAAAATACAACTAAAATCAACAAATCAAAATTTTAAAAAATAATTATTTGATTTATACAGATATATGCCGCAGTCGTCCGATTTTTTTTCCCCAAACAGATACAATTTTCCAAATTTTAACTTTTACACCACCACTTTTTCTCCCTGCCAATTAATTTGTTTTAAAGTCTTGGTATGCAATTCATTTAGTTATTGCAATACCTTTCGATTGATATATCACACGATTTTTATTTCTCCGTGTGATTATAAGAGTAGCCTTCGCAGACCCTCCTGGTGCGCATCGTCACTACGTGGACTGCTGTCCATGGTGATAATATATCAAAGTTATAATTTGTTTCATATTATTTCGTACCAATTTTCCGATCTCTTCTATGACAAGTATAGTATATTTGATTTTGATAAAATTATATTCCAATTTTAGAACAAATTAAAAAATGTTATTTTTAGAAGTAGGAGGTTATTGTAAAAAAACACCAAAGATTCAATATTCTAATAATTTTTTCCCTCCAGTCCATCATTTCTATGCCATCTATATATAGTCGTCCGATTTTGATAAAATTTGAAACTCAGAACTAATTAATAAACTTTATTTGTTTGTTATATGTTAAAAAAGACCAAAGATATAATTTTTTGACATTTTTGTTTTCCGATTATTCCTATGGGAGCTGTAAAAAATGGTTGTCCGATCCGGCTGGTTCCGACTTATATTCTACCTGCAAAAAAAAGATTACTTTAAGAAAAGTTTCAGCCCGATAGCTTTAAAACTCCATCGACTTGTCTAATGATACTGATCAACAACATATATTGGGTCGAAAACATCTAGTTCTAGCGTTGCAAACTTCAGACTTAAATCACCTCTGCTGTGATTCTTGGGTCTCTCGTTTTGTTCTTGAGGTCCTGGGTACTCTACGGGTGTATGGAATAGCTCGAAATAGAAATTTTTTTTTTACTTCCTTTGTAAAAACGTACGTCTATGCATGATAAGAACTGTTGGATGCTTACATATAAAATCCATAACAAATTTTTCCCTTATATTCTGAATTTCTGGGGTAAGTTCAAATGTCATTTTAGTACTTCTATGTTCTGTTCTAGCAATGTTACAAATTTCGCATTCATTTATTATATTTTGAATTATTATTATTTTGAATTGAAAATAATATTTTTCTCTGAACCATTTGGAAGTTTTTTTTCAATTCCTGAGTGTAGAAGTTCTTTATGTCGTTTTAGAATTTTTTTCTTTGAAGTCTGTGTACGGTAAAATATCTTCGAGTCTTGTTGTACATCTCACTAGATTCGTAAAGTGATTTGCACTTATAATTTCTAGATAAGATTTATGGAATATGATAAAATCTGAGCCGTCATGGTAATTAATTGTATTCTTGTTGGTACATAAATATTCTTTCTTTTTTTTATAAATAATTTTTATTTTTAATTTATGAAAATAGGGTGTCACTTCTGTCGTATATTCGTTTCCTTTAATCAGTTCAATTTGTCGAGAAAAATAATTGAATGGTTTCGCAGTAATAGAAATGTAGTTTGGATTGTCCTCTTGCGCACTGTGCGCTGTTGTGCAACATTTAACATTGTCTGTAGATTATAAACAATTGTTGCAGATTATAAACAATGTGTGTGGCCGTGAACTTCATGGAAGACTTATTGATGGATATTGGATCATCGAAATATAGTTTGCTTCTGGATGAGTTAAACGACATCATTGTGACGAAATTGATTTGTAAATATAACATTATTGTGCTTTATAATTTGTTAATATTTGTTGTTTGTTAAAATTTGTATGTGGGCATATATTAATTGCCTTCGTTTTATATATGTGCATTTTACAACTTTTAAGGAATTGTTATAAATTAATTTAGTGTAAGAAAGCAAAGTATGTTGTCCTCTTTTCTGAGTTTAGTTAGTATCGAGTCCGGAGATGCTATTTCCATAGCAGACCATTTGAAGCTAGAGTTACAGAAAAAATTCAAATGTGATTGGGCTTAGAACCGACAACGCCAATGTAATGACAGGACCCAAAAGGAGCGTATACACTGAATAAAAAATAGTGTGCCTACTATAATATTAATTTAGGTGTATGTCACTCTATACAATTGGCTGTAAATCAGGCGTGCAAAGGTAGCATGCCGGAGGCTTTGGAATTTCTTGTGGTGGATACCTATTCCTGGTTCGCAACGCCAAATGAACTACAAAAAAATATACGAATGTATGTATACAAGTAATAAACAGTAAATTGTGTTCTAATTGAATCTAATTTCTGTACTTGTCCTGAAAGCTGGTTAGTAGATTAACTGTTAATATTTGCTTATACATGTATTGCCTGACGCATTAACTTTATTTGTTTGACTCACTGACTCTTTAATTTATTTCAGACTCCATTAAAAATACCCAGAGTTTGCGATACCAGATGGCTTTTAACAGAACCTGCAGTATCTAGGTTTTCACATCAGTGGTCGGAGATCAACTTGCACTTTGCCTTAGCCGCCAGTTCCGAAAAATGTCACAAGGCCAAAATTTTGTATGATTTATATAACGATGAAACTAATTTGTGGTATTTATTGTTTTTGCGACCGATTTTAAATGATATGAAAAAACTCAACAAATTGTTTCAAAGGGACCGGCCGGAATCTTTTAAGTTATTAAATGATGACAAGCATTAATACACTAAAAGAAAAAATCATACCTCCGGAAATAAACATTGACATCTTTAAAGATGATATTACGCATATCACAGTACAAGATTTGTATTTATGTTTAATATAATAAAAACATGAAAATTACTTTAATTTGGTAGATAATATTGGATTTTAATGTATAGCTTATTTTCAAAATCTAGCCTATTTGCGAGCTCAATACCTGGCAACACCCAACATGTGCAAAGAAACAGCAATGCGGTGTGTTCCTAATACAAAAACAAGAACGGAAGTTCGGCAAGCGGAAGTTATTGCAGATATTGGGTAAAATTAAATTCGCAATTCTGAAAAGCTAAAATATTCTATATCCTAGAGTAAAAGAAAATACAACTAAAATCAACAAATCAAAATTTTAAAAAATAATTCTTTGATTTATACAGATATATGCCGCCGTCGTCCGATTTTTTTTCCCCAAACAGATACAATTTTCCAAATTTTAACTTTTACACCACCACTTTTTCTCCCTGCCAATTAATTTGTTTTAAAGTCTTGGTATGCAATTCATTTAGTTTTTGCAATACCTTTCGATTGATATATCACACGATTTTTATTTCTCCGTGTGATTATAAGAGTAGCCTTCGCAGACCCTCCTGGTGCTCATCGTCACTACGTGGACTGCTGTCCATGGTGATAATATGTCAAAGTTATAATTTGTTTCATATTATTTTCGTACCAATTTTCCGATCTCTTCTATGACAAGTATATGATATAGTCTTTTGATTTTGATAAAATTATATTCCAATTTTAGAACAAATTAAAAAATGTTATTTTTAGAAGTAGGAGGTTATTGTAAAAAAACACCAAGGATTCAATATTCTAATAATTTTTTCCCTCCAGTCCATCATTTCTATGCCATCTATATAATATAGTCGTCCGATTTTGATAAAATTTGAAACTCAGAACTAACTAATAAACTTGATTTGTTTGTTATATGTTAAAAAAGACCAAAGATATAATTTTTTGACATTTTTGTTTTCCGATTATTCCTATGGGAGCTGTAAAAAATGGTTGTCCGATCCGGCTGGTTCCGACTTATATTCTACCTGCAAAAAAAAGATTACTTTAAGAAAAGTTTCAGCCCGATAGCTTTAAAACTCCATCGACTTGTCTAATGATACTGATCAACAACATATATTGGGTCGAAAACATCTAGTTCTAGCGTTGCAAACTTCAGACTTAAATCACCTCTGCTGTGATTCTTGGGTCTCTCGTTTTGTTCTTGAGGTCCTGGGTACTCTACGGGTGTATGGAATAGCTCGAAATAGAAATTTTTTTTTTACTTCCTTTGTAAAAACGTACGTCTATGCATGATAAGAACTGTTGGATGCTTACATATAAAATCCATAACAAATTTTTCCCTTATATTCTGAATTTCTGGGGTAAGTTCAAATGTCATTTTAGTACTTCTATGTTCTGTTCTAGCAATGTTACAAATTTCGCATTCATTTATTATATTTTGAATTATTATTATTTTGAATTGAAAATAATATTTTTCTCTGAACCATTTGGAAGTTTTTTTCAATTCCTGAGTGTAGAAGTTCTTTATGTCGTTTTAGAATTTTTTTCTTTGAAGTCTGTGTACGGTAAAATATCTTCGAGTCTTGTTGTACATCTCACTAGATTCGTAAAGTGATTTGCACTTATAATTTCTAGATAAGATTTATGGAATATGATAAAATCTGAGCCGTCATGGTAATTAATTGTATTCTTGTTGGTACATAAATATTCTTTCTTTTTTTTATAAATAATTTTTATTTTTAATTTATGAAAATAGGGTGTCACTTCTGTCGTATATTCGTTTCCTTTAATCAGTTCAATTTGTCGAGAAAAATAATTGAATGGTTTCGCAGTAATAGAAATGTAGTTTGGATTGTCCTCTTGCGCACTGTGCGCTGTTGTGCAACATTTAACATTGTCTGTAGATTATAAACAATTGTTGCAGATTATAAACAATGTGTGTGGCCGTGAACTTCATGGAAGACTTATTGATGGATATTGGATCATCGAAATATAGTTTGCTTCTGGATGAGTTAAACGACATCATTGTGACGAAATTGATTTGTAAATATAACATTATTGTGCTTTATAATTTGTTAATATTTGTTGTTTGTTAAAATTTGTATGTGGGCATATATTAATTGCCTTCGTTTTATATATGTGCATTTTACAACTTTTAAGGAATTGTTATAAATTAATTTAGTGTAAGAAAGCAAAGTATGTTGTCCTCTTTTCTGAGTTTAGTTAGTATCGAGTCCGGAGATGCTATTTCCATAGCAGACCATTTGAAGCTAGAGTTACAGAAAAAATTCAAATGTGATTGGGCTTAGAACCGACAACGCCAATGTAATGACAGGACCTAAAAGGAGCGTATACACTGAATAAAAAATAGTGTGCCTACTATAATATTAATTTAGGTGTATGTCACTCTATACAATTGGCTGTAAATCAGGCGTGCAAAGGTAGCATGCCGGAGGCTTTGGAATTTCTTGTGGTGGATACCTATTCCTGGTTCGCAACGCCAAATGAACTACAAAAAAATATACGAATGTATGTATACAAGTAATAAACAGTAAATTGTGTTCTAATTGAATCTAATTTCTGTACTCGTCCTGAAAGCTGGTTAGTAGATTAACTGTTAATATTTGCTTATACATGTATTGCCTGACGCATTAACTTTATTTGTTTGACTCACTGACTCTTTAATTTATTTCAGACTCCATTAAAAATACCCAGAGTTTGCGATACCAGATGGCTTTTAACAGAACCTGCAGTATCTAGGTTTTCACATCAGTGGTCGGAGATCAACTTGCACTTTGCCTTAGCCGCCAGTTCCGAAAAATGTCACAAGGCCAAAATTTTGTATGATTTATATAACGATGAAACTAATTTGTGGTATTTATTGTTTTTGCGACCGATTTTAAATGATATGAAAAAACTCAACAAATTGTTTCAAAGGGACCGGCCGGAATCTTTTAAGTTATTAAATGATGACAAGCATTAATACACTAAAAGAAAAAATCATACCTCCGGAAATAAACATTGACATATATATTGACATCTTTAAAGATGATATTACGCATATCACAGTACAAGATTTGTATTTATGTTTAATATAATAAAAACATGAAAATTACTTTAATTTGGTAGATAATATTGGATTTTAATGTATAGCTTATTTTCAAAATCTAGCCTATTTGCGAGCTCAATACCTGGCAACACCCAACATGTGCAAAGAAACAGCAATGCGGTGTGTTCCTAATACAAAAACAAGAACGGAAGTTCTGCAAGCGGAAGTTATTGCAGATATTGGGTAAAATTAAATTCGCAATTCTGAAAAGCTAAAATATTCTATATCCTAGAGTAAAAGAAAATACAACTAAAATCAACAAATCAAAATTTTAAAAAATAATTCTTTGATTTATACAGATATATGCCGCCGTCGTCCGATTTTTTTTCCCCAAACAGATACAATTTTCCAAATTTTAACTTTTACACCACCACTTTTTCTCCCTGCCAATTAATTTGTTTTAAAGTCTTGGTATGCAATTCATTTAGTTTTTGCAATACCTTTCGATTGATATATCACACGATTTTTATTTCTCCGTGTAATTATAAGAGTAGCCTTCGCAGACCCTCCTGGTGCGCATCGTCACTACGTGGACTGCTGTCCATGGTGATAATATGTCAAAGTTATAATTTGTTTCATATTATTTTCGTACCAATTTTCCGATCTCTTCTATGACAGGTATACGATATAGTCTTTTGATTTTGATAAAATTATATTCCAATTTTAGAACAAATTAAAAAATGTTATTTTTAGAGTAGGAGGTTATTGTAAAAAAACACCAAGGATTCAATATTCTAATAATTTTTTCCCTCCAGTCCATCATTTCTATGCCATCTATATAATATAGTCGTCCGATTTTGATAAAATTTGAAACTCAGAACTAATTAATAAACTTTATTTGTTTGTTATATGTTAAAAAAGACCAAAGATATAATTTTTTGACATTTTTGTTTTCCGATTATTCCTATGGGAGCTGTAAAAAATGGTTGTCCGATCCGGCTGGTTCCGACTTATATTCTACCTGCAAAAAAAAGATTACTTTAAGAAAAGTTTCAGCCCGATAGCTTTAAAACTCCATCGACTTGTCTAATGATACTGATCAACAACATATATTGGGTCGAAAACATCTAGTTCTAGCGTTGCAAACTTCAGACTTAAATCACCTCTGCTGTGATTCTTGGGTCTCTCGTTTTGTTCTTGAGGTCCTGGGCACTCTACGGGTGTATGGAATAGCTCGAAATAGAAAAATTTTTTTACTTCCTTTGTAAAAACTCACGTCTATGCATGATAAGAACTGTTGGATGCTTACCATATAAAATCCATAACAAAGTTTTCCCTTATATTCTGAATTTCTGGGGTAAGTTCAAATGTCATTTTAGTACTTCTATGTTCTGTTTTAGCAATGTTACAAATTTCGCATTCATTTATTATATTTTGAATTATTATTATTTTGAATTGAAAATAATATTTTTCTCTGAACCATTTGGAAGTTTTTTTCAATTCCTGAGTGTAGAAGTTCTTTATGTCGTTTTAGAATTTTTTTCTTTGAAGTCTGTGTACGGTAAAATATCTTCGAGTCTTGTTGTACATCTCACTAGATTCGTAAAGTGATTTGCACTTATAATTTCTAGATAAGATTTATGGAATATGATAAAATCTGAGCCGTCATGGTAATAAATTGAAAATAGGGTGTCACTTCTGTCGTATATTCGTTTCCTTTAATCAGTTCAATTTGTCGAGAAAAATAATTGAATGGTTTCGCAGTAATAGAAATATAGTTTGGATTGTCCTCTTGTGCACTGTGCGCTCTTGTGCAACATTTAACATTGTCTGTAGATTATAAACAATTGTTGCAGATTATAAACAATGTGTGTGGCCGTGAACTTCATGGAAGACTTATTGATGGATATTGGATCATCGAAATATAGTTTGCTTCTGGATGAGTCAACCGACATCATTGTGACGAAATTGATTTGTAAATATAACATTATTGTGCTTTATAATTTGTTAATATTTGTTGTTTGTTAAAATTTGTATGTGGGCATATATTAATTGCCTTCGTTTTATATATGTGCATTTTACAACTTTTAAGGAATTGTTATAAATTAATTTAGTGTAAGAAAGCAAAGTATGGTGTCCTCTTTTCTGAGTTTAGTTAGTATCGAGTCCGGAGATGCTATTTCCATAGCAGACCATTTGAAGCTAGAGTTACAGAAAAAATTCAAATATGATTGGGCTTAGAACCGACAACGCCAATGTAATGACAGGACCCAAAAGGAGCGTATACACTGAATAAAAAAAAGTGTGCCTACTATAATATTAATTTAGGGTGTATGTCACTTTATACAATTGGCTGTAAATCAGGCGTGCAAATGTAGCATGCCGGAGGCTTTGGAATTTCTTGTGGTGGATACCTATTCCTGGTTCGCAACGCCAAATGAACTACAAAAAAATATACGAAAGTATCTATACAAGTAATAAACAGTAAATTGTGTTCTAATTGAATCTAATTTCTGTACTCGTCCTGAAAGCTGGTTAGTAGATTGACTGTTAATATTTGCTTATACATCTATTGCCCGACGCATTAACTTTATTTGTTTGACTCACTGACTCTTTAATTTATTTCAGACTCCATTAAAAATACCCAGAGTTTGCGATACCAGATTGCTATTAATAGAACCTGTAGTAACTAGGTTTTCACATCAGTGGTCGGAGCTCAAATTGCACTTTGCCTTAGCCGCCAGTTCCGAAAAATGTCACAAGGCCAAAATTTTCCATGATTTATATAACGATGAAACTAATTTGTTGTATTTATTGTTTTTGCGACCGATTTTAAATGATATGAAAAAACTCAACAAATTGTTTCAAAGTGAACGGTCGGAATCTTTTAAGTTATTAAATGATGACAAGCATTAATTCACTAAAAGAAAAAATCATACCTCCGGAAATAAACATTGACATCTTTAAAGATGATATTACGAATATTACAGTACAAGATTTGTATTTATGTTTAATATAATATATAGCTTATTTTCAAAATCTAGCCTATTTGCGAGCTCAATCCTGGCAACACTGCACCCAACATGTGCAAAGAAACAGCAATGCGGTGTGTTCCTAATACAAAAACAAGAAAGGAAGTTCGGCAAGCCGAAGTTATTGCAGGTATTGGGTAAAATTAAATTCGCAATTCTGAAAAGTTAAAATATTCTATATCCTAGAGTAGAAAATACAACTAAAATCAACAAATGAACCTTTTTAAAAAATAATTATTTGATTTATACAGATATATGCCGCAGTCGTCCGAATTTTTTTTTTCCCAAACAGATACAATTTTCCAAATTTTAACTTTTACACCACCACTTTTTCTCCCTGCCAATTAATTTGTTTTAAAGTCTTGGTATGCAATTCATTTAGTTTTTGTGGACTGCTGTCCATGGTGATAATATGTCAAAGTTATAATTTGTTTCATATTATTTTCGTACCAATTTTCCGATCTCTTCTATGACAAGTATATGATATAGTCTTTTGAGTTTGATAAAATTATATTCCAATTTTAGAACAAATTAATAAATGTTATTTTTAGAAGTAGGAGGTTATTGTAAAAAACACCAAGGATTCAATATTCTAATAATTTTTTCCCTCCAGTCCATCATTTCTATGCCATCTATATAATATAGTCGTCCGATTTTGATAAAATTTGAAACTCAGAACTAATTAATAAACTTTATTTGTTTGTTATATGTTAAAAAAGACCAAAGATATAATTTTTTGACATTTTTGCTTTCCGATTATTCTTATGGGAGCTATAAAACATGGTTGTCCGATCCGGCTGGTTCCGACTTATATTCTACCTGCAAAAGAAAGATTACTTTAAGAAAAGTTTCAGCCCGATAGCTTTAAAACTCCATCGACTTGTCTAATGATACTGATCAACAACATATATTGGGTCGAAAACATCTAGTTCTAGCGTTGCAAACTTCAGACTTAAATCACCTCTGCTGTGATTCTTGGGTCTCCCGTTTTGTTCTTGAGGTCCTGGGTACTCTACGGGTGTATGGAATAGCTCGAAATAGAAAAATTTTTTTACTTCCTTTGTAAAAACGTACGTCTATGCATGATAAGAACTGTTGGATGCTTACCATATAAAATCCATAACAAATTTTTCCCTTATATTCTGAATTTTTGGGGTAAGTTCAAATGTCATTTTAGTACTTCTATGTTCTGTTTTAGCAATGTTACAAATTTCGCATTCATTTATTATATTTTGAATTATTATTATTTTGAATTGAAAATAATATTTTTCTCTGAACCATTTGGCACCCTTTTTTAATTTGGTAGACATTGGTTTTACAATATTTGCGAAATTCGATAGAATTTCCGATAAATTCCACACACAGTCCTAGAAATGATTTAATTTCTTTTGGGGTCTTTGGTATGGGAAAATTTATAATGACACTTATTTTATTTGGATATGGTCTTATACCTGGAGTTGTTACTACGTGACCTAGGAATTCGATTTTCTTTTTTCTTAAATTCACATTTATCTAATTGTAATTTTAAATTGGCATCTCGTAATTTTTTGAATACGTTTTTCAATGATAGAATGAGTCCTTCCAATGAAGTGGAAAAAATTATAATATCATCTAGATATACTAAACAATCTTTATAGATTTAATCTTCTAATATATTGTTCATACATCTTTGGAAAGTAGCGGGGGCGTTTTTAAGGCCAAATGGCATTCGAGAATATTCTTAATGACCATGTTTGGTTGAGAATGCCGTTTTTGCTATTGATTCTGGTTCCATTTAAATTTGATGGAATCCTTCAGCTAAATCAATGGTTATGAAATATTGACATCTACCTAATTTGTTCAATATTTCGTCCATTCTGGGTACTGGGAATTTATCATTGATAGTGATTTCATTTAAATTTCTGTAGTCTACTACTAACCTGAATTTCATTTTTCGTGATGCATCGCTCTTTTTTGGAACTATCCAGATTGGTGAACAAAGATTTTGATTTACGAATTATTCCCTGTTCAATCATTTTATTTATTTTTGTATTGACTTCCTCATCAAAAGTTTGAGGGTTTTATATGGTTTACTATATACTGGATCTTCATACTTGTTTTGTGTTTAATGTTTGTATAGTACTTGTTTAATAGTACTTGTAAAAGTCAAATTTTCTCCTTCCTTGCACTGTATGTCATTAAATTCAAATAAAACCTTTTTTAAACTCTCTTTTTCTTTCTGATTCAAGTGTTCTAGCCTTTATGCATTACATTCGTTTAATTCATTATTTATGGCAAAATTAATTGACTGGTGATTTGACAAAGGTGGATTAAAGCATTTTGATGCGGTCATATCATTTTCAATTTTCTTTTCAAACGATGGTGGATTAAGGCATTTTACTGCGGTCGTATACTTTTCCGCTTTTGCAAGGATCTAATGTTACTCTTTTATTTAATTCCATTGATCATTTATTGTATACACTTTAAGTTTTTCTTCCTCTTCTTTATTTTCTACAAAATTCTTTGTCATTAAATTGATAGATGACCCTGTATCTATCATAGCTCTAAGGAGTTTTTCCTTAATCATTACTTTGACATATGGGCAACACTTTCTGTATCCGAGGCAGTTTGCTAAAAATGTACGTCCATCCTATACTGTGCCCATTCAGTTTCCCTTTGTCTTTTAACAGGTGCATTAGGAAAATTGTTTGAAGTAGATGCCTGGAAATTTAAAGGATTTTGTGCCCTGCCTTGATCTAGGTTTATTTAAACTCGTGATAACTACCTTGGTTCCTAGTGGGAATTTGATTTTTATTTTGTAAATTTTGAGGGTTTGATGAATTCGATTATCGGACGTCTGGATTTATAGTTATCGAATGGGTCTGCATCCCAATGGCCTAGAATCATTGCTGTTTTTTAAATTAGTAAGAGTTGTAATATCTTTTTTGGATAAACAATTATACAAACTGTCAGGAAGTTTTCTCTCGATACAATCCCTAATAGTTTTATTTAATGAGCTTGTATAAAGTAATCTTTCTGTTGGGTTTGACTCTAATTCTAATTTATTATGTACTTTTGAAGATCTAAGCTTAAGTTCATTTAAGAACTTACTAATGCATCCTTGGTATAGGGTGTCCCGGATGTTCTGGATGATGAAACAAATTTCCCATTTTCCCATTTTTTTAAACTGAAATTTTGTAAATATATAAGAAATAGATATATGACAAAAAGTTTTTTAAACCGCTTTTTGAGTGATATCTCCCTTTCTCTTCAGTATGAAGACCATTTTACTGCTTAGTTGAATGCCTAAAACTAAGCAGGTAGTTTGATAAGAACAAATTCTAATTAGATATTTTGAAATTAAAAGGAAAGCATTTAAAGGTTTATCATCGCCTAAAACTTAAAAAAAAGGTAATAAAAGTCAGAAAAGATTCTCAGAAATAGTAAGATTCCGTCTCATTTCAAATTACTACCGTAATGTTTGTCGAAAACGAAACTTAAGGGTATTTTTATTATTTTCACATTAAATATCCGATCGTTACTATTGCAGTTGTATGATATTGTTGTCTGATTTTTAAAATTATTTATTCACAAATTAGAAAAAATTTAAGAATGATGTTCCCAAGAATAGAAGTTAATATTAAAAAAAAACAACATCATAATTGCTTAAAAAAGTTTCTGAAATAATCCAATTTTACCTATACGACATATGTAGTTGTCCGATCCGGACCGTTCCTTGGTATGTATACTACCTGCTGTTATGTGCTCAATTATCAACAGTATACAGAAATTATAGATTCGACAAGGCCAGATTGCGATAGTCATAAAACCGATATGCGACTATCGACGACTCACGAGTCCAGGGAGGCAGGCAGCTAAGTCCAATTATGGAACTGGTCTTAAACCGGAAAACTCCCAAATGAACCAAAGTTTTAAATCCGAAAATTTTTAGTAGTTTTTGGCAAAGAGAGGCTTAGAAAATCTGAAGAAAAAGGGTATTTAACGGACAAACGGTTTTACTGGAGAAAAGTAATAATAAATAAGTACAGTTTCTACCCATATTTTTCGAAGCGAATAAGTAGGAATCAGGAATACGAGATTTGTATAAGGGCAGACGAAGGCCATCCACCAGAAGGAGAACCATTTTTCAGCAAGAAAATTGGACACTCATCCCCGGGTGGCCGCAGGTTTTTATTCGAACCTTAATTTATATTTGCAACGAAAACTAAAAAGAAAGATCAACCCCTTCCCGAAAACTGCGAGCGGCAAAATTGTTGCAAGATGAAAATTAAAAAAAAAACATAACGACCCTGAAAAGATTATTTTATAATATGTATATATAATTATATATAATATATAATGTATATATAATTAAGTCATTACTTATTCTACTTGTTTATTTACAAAAAAAATTGATATATTATTTATGATTATTACATATATAGTGACATATCCATAGTTCAACGTACTCCTATGCACATGTCTACACACCCACACATACACACAATTACCCTCAAAACACACATTAAAAAAATAATAAAGTCACTCTCTAAGAAATAAAAATCCAAATTTATTTGTAAACAAGCCAATGGAAAATTACCAAGCTATAAACAAGCTATAGGAAAATTACCATGAAACAAAAACCTCAGCTTGTAGACTAAACAATTAGAACGAGCCGCTCTCAGACTAACGGCACGTTCCCACAACTCAGGATACTCCGATTTTGGGACCCAAGTCTGGAGTCTAAAATCCAAAGTTACAGAGTCACTCAATAGCAACAAAACCCACTCACAAAAGCTCTAAAGCTCAAAACCGAGGTATGATCGTAAATGAAGTAGGAGTAGAGAGCGAGTTCAGTTTGAGATTTGTCAATAGAAAGTCGGTGTTCTTCAAATATAAAAATTTTAACCAGTTTAAGAATAAGAAATTAAATAAAGTTTTTTTTTAACTTAAATCTATGGTGCAAGAATTTAATTGGCGCCGTCGGTAGGATCTCAAAAAATTGTTTAAAGAAGTCACATGTACTGATCAAGAGAAGGATAATACTATACAAATAGTTTATCCTGATCAGAGTAAATTCCGTGAACAAACAAGGACAATAAAAAGAGAACCGCAAATCAATCTATGTGTAAATCATTCGCACAAAGAAATTTGAATAAAATACAAGTCGGTCAATACGCGCTTAGTTAAAAAAATTTTAAGTGCCTATATTGAAAACAAAAATAAATTAAAAATCAAAAATCCAAATCGGTCAAGACGCACTTTTTCTAAAATTAAAAATGCCTATATTGAAAACAAATAGAAAACGACAAAATGGATGATCCATCAGTGCTACCACAGCTGTCCGATTCATTTAAATCAATTGATGGGACAAATAATGGAATTGCCATACTTTGATGGAAATCTAGCAGAGCTAAGTCGGTTATCGCCAGGGTGTAGTACCTCCTACAACTATACCCTACTCAAGATGCCAGACAAACTCACATCATTAGAGCCATCGAAAGGGCCATTGTCGACTCAGCGCAAGCAGTGATCGTAGCAGAAAAATCCAACGCTTGGGTAACTACAAAAGCAGCTCTAATAATCTCTCTATTGTTCACCAATCTGGATAGTTCTAAAGAAGAGCAATGCATCACGAAAAATTAAATTCAGATTAGTAGTAGGCTACAGAAATTTAAATGAAATCACTATCAATGATAAATTCCCAGTACCCAGAATGGACGAAATATTGAACAAATTAGGTAGATGTTAACATTTCATAACCATTGATTTAGCTAAAGGATTCCATCAAATTTAAATGGAAGCAGAATCAATAGCTAAAACGGCATTCTCAACCAAACATAGTCATTACGAGTATACTCGAATGCCATTTGGCCTTAAAAACGCCCCCGCTACTTTTAAAAGATGTATGACCAATATATTAGAAGATTTAATCTATAAATATTGTTTAGTATATCTAGATGATATTATAATCTTTTCCACTTCATTGGAAGAACACATTATATCTTTGAAGAAAGTATGTCAATTTAAAATTACAATTAGATAAATGCGAATTTATACTACTACAGGTATAAAACCAAACCCAAAAAGTGATGCACTTCGAACAGTACAAACAAGTGGCCCAACGACACCAAGCACGTGCTTGTTACGCGCGGGGCCCTTTTATCAATTTGGGCAAAAATGCGAGTTCGCGAGGAAGATACATACATAAAACAAATAGAGACGGAACACAAATGAAAACATAAAGCATAACTAAGAATTAAGCAAATGAGTTAAAATATTAGTTTTTAATACAGGTATAGATGTTGAAATGCAAATTAAATGATAAATTTTATTGTAGTTATTACATAGAAAGCGAAAGGGCTCGTGCAGACAAAAATTTAATGTACATCGTGGCAAATTTAGAGGATAATAATTTCGTGTTAGTCTAACGGGAACGTTGAATGTTAGGCGGTTTAAAAGTTCTGCAGAATCAATGTCACCTTTTATAAGATTTTGTATAAAAATAGTACCAAGCATTGTTCTACGATTTACAAGTGTAGGTAAATTAAGCAACGTTTTACGTTTTGATCCCAGTTCAAACTACGCAGGGCAAATGAAATAAATTTTTTTTGTACCGACTCAATACGGTCGATGTGCACTTGATATTGTGGACTTCAAACCGACGAACAATATTACAAAATAGGACGGACAAGGGAGGTAAATAATTATTTGGTCGTTTAAGGGTCATCAATTTTTTTTGACCAACGCTTTATAAACCCAAGAACACTCATGGCTTTGTCAACAGCGGGCATAATGTGGCAGTCAAATTTATGTTTAGGGTCAAGAAGACACCTAAAAGTTAACTGCATAAATACGGTCAAGTGGCGTATTTTTAAGAAAATAGCTGATAAACGTAGAGTACCCCTATAAAAAGTCATAAAGTTGCATTTTAGGCAGTTCAAATTACTCACACCATCCATGAAAACAATCAATATCCGACTGTAATTTAAATCCCGACGCTATATCATTATATGATAAACAAAGCTTAAACAAATTAAACAGCAAAGGGCCCAAATGACTATCCTGAGGCACTCCAGATGTCACGTAGATCAATTTTGAAGCAGCATTCTTGAATATAACCCTCTGAGTCCTACCATACAAGTAACTTTAAATCCAAGATAATAGATTACCAGGAAACCCAAGCTGATCTAATTTAAATAAAAAATGTGAGCGGTAAACGGAGTCAAAGGCCTTACTAAAATCTGTAATACAATGTCAGTCTGCATTTTTTTCTTAAACCCATTTATTACAATAGATGACAATTCAAGAAGGTTGATGGTGGTCGATCTTCGCTTAACAAAACCATGCTGACACGGTGATATAAGCGAGGAACATAAATGTTGCAAATGAGAAGTAATAATACGTTCAAATGCTTTAGGAATTGCCGACAATTTAGAAATACCTCCATAATTTTGGGCATCTGCCCTCGCACCTTTTTATGGAGTGGAATAATAAAAGAGTCCTTCCAGATAGAAGGAAAAACTGATGATGACAAATAATATAGATAGATATGATAGACAAATTAAAAAGTTAAAGAATCGGTTTACAAATGGTTGACGCACAAAACTTAAGTACACATCCAGGAAGTCCATCTGGGCGTTGTTGTTTCTAAATCTCTTAAGAGAGAGCTTTCGGTGATTACAGGGGAAAAAATACAATTTTCCCTATTTAATGGATTAGGGTAGTTAGAATTTGACCAAGCTGTCGAACTATAAGTAGTTTGGAAAAACTCAGGAAATTAATCAGCAATTTCAGAATCCGTCGATGCCTCCATTGAGTTTAGACGTACCGATGAAGGCAATGCGATGCCTTACGCTTGGAATTATCAAAATTAAAACTGTTTCGGATCGTTTGAAAATTTAAATTCACATCGACTTAGATACATATAGTAGCAATGACTGTTGAGAACATTAAAATCTATTCGAGCCACAACATATTTCGAAAAATCTGGCGGTCTACCCGATTTTTTAAACTTTTTATAAGTGTCAGATTTAAGGTTTTTAAGTCTTTGAAGCGCATTGGTAAACAAAGGAGGTTTGTTTAGGTTTGAAAGAAACCTATCAGGTAGGCATTCATTTAAAAACGCATTTAAGACTGTATAGAATTGTTCAGTGGCATTTCCAATGTCTGTACAATTGTACAAGTCTGTACAATTATCAAGTTATCAAGTTTATTTTAGTTACATTTACGAAAACATCTCATTTTAGTTGGAGAAACTAAAGGAGAGAGGGTATCAGAGCAGGGGAGGCAAATTGTCAGTTTCATAGTAGGATGATATGGGTCTTCAGGTACATCATAAGCGTCAATTATACATACTGTGATTTCAGACGGGTCTGAAACAAACACAAGTTTTAATTGTCTTCTTAAGGAATTTTTTATAAAGCTTACTTGCTGTAACGATAAATTTAAAAGGCCATCCACAAAATCATGGGCGGATAACGGCATAGCGACAAATGAGTCAGTAGGAGGAGACCAAGAAATATCAGGTAGGTTAAAGTCACCTAAAACAATGGAAAGGTCTCTGTTAAAGAGAAGGGATAAAATATGAATGAGAATTCTTTCAGATGTTAGGCTAGAGGTAACGACAATCAGGACACCGCCCTCCCTACGTAAGTGGCGATCGGTCCTATAAGTATTAAAGTTATTACCCAGAACTTCTGAGTCAGATATCCCTGGTTTCAGCCAAATTTCCGTAAAAGCAAAAATATCTTCTGTAAATGCAGAGGAGTCAGCATAAAGCTGGCGTAGCTTCATATTTAATCCATTAACATTTTGATACGCCAGCATTAAACTTTTTAGTTGTTTGACACGGTGGAGCGCCTGTTATTTGTTCTCGGTTTGTTTCGGACGAATTCTTTAATTACTAAACCATCATTAATCCAAAAGCTTTTTTATTTTAAAAGAAGATATCCTGAAAGCATATGAAAATCGAAATTGGTCAACTGCAATACCTTCGGATGGGAATTACACGTATACATTCCAGAACATCCTCAGATGTGGTATCTGATGTGGTGAATCTAGAAACAAATAATTGCTTCCTTTGTGGAACAACTAAAAGCTTCTTACGCTTTTCAGCAGCAGTCTGAACCTCACTAGGCTGAGATCCAGGAATGGTGCCTACAGTACCTATAGGAACGGTCGGCACCAATTTCTTTGACTTAGCCAGTACAGACGCTTTTAGTCCGGAAACATGCTACACTCGAGCTAGCTGTATCCATACGCACAGTTGGTTCGCTTAACCCTGTGTCGACAGGTACCTTACAGCGTAAGGTACAAAAACAATGCTATGGGACTAAACAAATCTAATAGAAATATTAAAATAACTATTACCACGTACCCGTTACTGGGAGATCTATTTAGAAGTACTAGCACAATTGTAAGGCTAATCTTTGTAAATAAATACACACAGAACACTCGCACAAAAATCACTGGAAAAGACAAAAACTAGGAGCACAAAACTAAACACAGCTGTTCACAAGCAACGCTACATCGCTAAATTTAAATAATAAAAAAATATTTATATACCAAAAAGAGTGCAATTTATTTCCATGACGACTCAGATTTTATCATATTCCAGAAAGCTTATGTAGAAATTATAAGTCCAAATTATTTAATGAAACTACTGAGATGTAAAACAAGACTCGAAGATATTCTGACGTACACAGACTTTAAAGAAAAATTCTAAAACGACATAGATAACTTCTACACCTAGGGATTGAGAAAACTTCCAAATGGTTCAGAGAAAAATATTATTTCCCTATCAAAAATTAATTAAAAATATAATAAATGAATGTGAAATGTAATTTGAAATTACCCCAGAAATTCAAAATATAAGGTAAAAATTTGTTATGGATTTTATATGGTAGGCAACCAACAGTTTTGTTCATGCATAGAAAAATATTCCAAATTTGCTACATTAGTGGAAGTAACAGGTTAGATCCCAAAAGAGCATTTAGTTCAAACTCAAATAACAACTAGTAAGAACGGTATTTCAGATATAGAAAGATTCTACAAAAAAGTAAATAAAAAGTTAAGGATCATATAAAGTGAATCATATATTGAAAATAGATATACCAAATTCGACATAATCCTTTATACTTGCAATTATAAAACAAAACATAATGTTACATGCGTCAGTTACTATTTTCATCATTTTTTTTATTAATTACTATGTCTTTATAAACGAAATAATTAGAAAATATTGAATGTAAATTCACTAAAACTTATAAAAATTTCCAAATAATTATGTTGAACCCAATATTTTACTCACATGCAACATTCCAAAATCATTGCTAAATCAAAATTCCATTGATAAAGAAATTTCCATTGTTGAAATACAGTTCAATACAGTTAGATGAATACACTCTTTCAAACTCAATGTTAGACTAAACACATAGAGTTTAATTGGAACCATTGTCATATATTCAAAGAAAAGAAATAATTGAATCACATACAAAATTTATAATGTATTTCAAACCATTACTTTAACAACTTTTCTAATTATTATTATAAGCATTTTTTGTATTTATGGTATAAATTTTAGAGCATACCAAGAAAACTAATTGTAAAATCTGTAAAACCAAAAAAAAACACCACAGAGTACAGAAGTACAGGTCAAATTCAACGGATGGGGAAGTGACATATTTATAGTTGCACTCCTATGCACATGTCTACACACCCACACATACACGCAGTCACCCTCGAGACACCCATTAAAAAAAAATAATAAAGTCACTCTCTAAGAAATGAGAATCCAAATTTAATTGCAAACAAGCCAATAGAAAATTACCAAGCTATAAACAAGCTATAAGAAAATTACCATGAAACAAAAACCTCAGCTTGTAGACTAAACAATTAGAACGAGCCGCTTTCAGACTAACGGCACGTTTCCACAACTCAGGATACTCCGATTTTGGGACCCAAGTCTGGAGTCTAAAATCCAAAGTTACAGAGTCACTCAATAGCAACAAAACCCACTCACAAAAGCTCTAAAGCTCAAAACCGAGGTATGATCGTAAATTAAGTAGGAGTTAGAGAGCGAGTTCAGTTTGAGATTTGTCAATAGAAAGTCGGTGTTCTTCAAATATAAAAATTTTAAAAATAAGAAATAAAATAAAGTTCTTTTTTAACTTAAATTTATGGTGCAAGAATTTAATTGGCGCCGTCGGTAGGATCTCAAAAAATTGTTTAAAGAAGTCACATGTACTGATCAAGAGAAGGATAATACTATACAAATAGTTTATCCTGATCAGAGTAAATTCCGTGAACAAACAAGGACAATAAAAAGAGAACTGCAAAACAATCTATGTGTAAATCATTCGTACGAAGAAATTTGAATAAAATACGAGTCGGTCAATACGCGCTTAATTAAAAAAATTTTAAGTGCCTATATTGAAAACAAAAATAAATTAAAAATCAAAAATCCAAATCGGTCAAGACGCACTTAATCTAAAATTAAAAATGCCTATATTGAAAACAAAAAGAAAACGACAAAATGGCTAATCCATCAGTGCTACCACAGCTGTCCGAGATTCATTTGAATCAATTGATCGGACATATAAAGGAATTGTCATACTTTGATGGAAATCCAGCAGAGCTAAGCCGGTATATCACCAGGGTTGAGGGTCCTACAACTATACCCTACTCAAGATGCCAGACAAACTCACATCATTAATGGAGCCATCGAAAGTACTCAGCGCAAGCAGTGATCGAAGAAGAAAAATCCAACGCTTGGGTAACTACAACAGCAGCTCCAATCAAGGCCTTCATGGACCACAGGCCTTATGAAGACATCATCCAGCACATCCGGGACACCCCATACCAAGGAAGCATCAGTAAGTTCTTAAATGAACTTAAGCTTAGATCTTCAAAATTACATAATAAATTAGAATTAGAGTCAGAACCAACAGAAAGAATACTTTATACAAGCTCATTAAATAAAACTATTAGGGATTGTATCGAGAGAAAACTTCCTGACAGTTTGTATAATTGTTTATCCAAAAAAGATATTACAACTCTTTCTAATTTAAAAAACAGGAATGATTCTATGCTATTGGGATGCAGACATATTTGGGAGCTTCACACCAAAATTGTTATTATCAAAAGTTTAATTCTCAAAATTATCCAAGGTATAACAATAACAATTCAAGGGATAATATCAATTCAAATAATTCATCAAACCCTCCAAATTTACAAAATAAAAATCAAATTCCCACTAGGAACCAAGGTAGTTATCACGAGTTTAAATAAACCTAGATCAAGGCAGGGCACTAAAACCTTTAAATTTCCAGGCATCTACTTCAAACAATTTTCCTAATGCACCTGTTAAAAGACAAAGGGAAACTGAATGGGCACAGTATAGGATGGACGTACATTTTTAGCAAACTGCCTCGGATACAGAAAGTGTTGCCCATATGTCAAAGTAATGATTAAGGGAAAACTCCTTAGAGCTATGATAGATACAGGGTCATCTATCAATTTAATGACAAAGAATTTTGTAGAAAATAAAGAAGAGGAAGAAAAACTTAAAGTGTATACAATAAATGATTGTTTAGATCAATTGAATTAAATAAAAGTGTAACATTAGATCCTTGCAAAGCGGTCCTACTAAACAAAAATTTTATTTACATAAAAACAATTACGATATAATGATAGGCAGGGATTATTTAAAAGAAAGTGAAGCAAAAATAAATTATGAGGAAAAAACAGTGATGTTAGGACCAACGTTACTTTATATAAAGTATGGAGAAAGTGATATGGAAAAGGATAAGACCGCAGTAAAATGCATTAACCCACCATCGTTTGAAAAGAAAATTAAAAAGGATAAGACCGCATTAGAATGCTTTAATCCACCTTTGTCAAATCACCAGTCAATTAATTTTGCCATAAATAATGAATTAAAAGAATGTAATGCATAAAGGCTAGAACACTTGAATCAGGAAGAAAAAGAGAGTTTAAAAAAGGTTTTATTTGAATTTAATGACATCCAGTGCAAGGAAGGTGAAAAATTGACTTTTACAAGTACTATTAAACATTCAATTCAAACCAAGTATGAAGATCCAGTATATAGGAAACCATATAAATACCCTCAAACTTTTGATGAGGAAGTCAATACAAAAATAAATAAAATGATTGAACAGGGAATAATTCGTAAATCAAAATCTTTGTTCACCAATCTGGATAGTTCCAAAAAAGAGCGATGCATCACGAAAAATGAAATTCAGATTAGTAGTAGACTACAGAAATTTAAATGAAATCACTATCAATGATAAATTCCCAGTACCCAGAATGGACGAAATATTGAACAAATTAGGTAGATGTCAATATTTCATAACCATTGATTTAGCTTAAGGATTCTATCAAATTTAAATGGAACGAGAATCAATAGCTAAAACGGCATTCTCAACAAAACATGGTCATTACGAATATACTCAAATGCCATTTGGTCTTAAAATCGCCCCCGCTACTTTACAAAGATGTATGAACAATATATTAGAAGATTTAATCTATAAAGATTGTTTAGTATATATAGATGATATTATAATCTTTTCCACTTCATTGGAAGGACTCATTCTATCATTGAAAAAAGTATTCCAAAAACTACGAGATGCCAATTTAAAATTTTAATTAGATAAATGCAAATTTATAACAAAGGAAACCGAATTCCTAGGTCACGTAGTAATACAGGTATAAAACCAAACCCAACAAATAAGTGCCCGTAAAAATTTCCCCATACCAAAGACCCCAAAAGAAATTAAATAATTTCTAGGACTGTGTGTGGATTTTATCGGAAATTTATACCAAATTTCGCAAATATTGTAAGGCCAATGACTATGAAATTAAAAAAGCGTGCAACAATTAATATTAAATACAAAACATACGTAGAAGCATTCGAAAAAATGAAAGTCTTAATTACATCCGACCTTATTTTAATTTATCCCGTCTTTAACAAACCATTCTTAACAACAGACGCAAGTAACATGGCGATAGGAGCAGTACTATTACAGAATTATAAACCAGTTTGTTATGCCAGCAGAACCCTTAACGAACACGAGATAAATAATGCTACGATAGAAAAAGAACCTTTAACAATCGTATGGGCTACCAAATACTTTAGAATATTCGGCAGGTCTTTCGAAATATTAAGTGACCACAAACCTTTAATTTGGTTAAATTATTATTTATTTGATATTTTTAAGAACCAAATATGAATACAACTACAAAGATGGAAAACAAAATTAAACGAATTCGACTATCAGATAATATATTTAACAGGAAAAGAGAATTACGTAGCCGACGCATTATCAAGAATCAAGATAAAGAAACCATGTTTACGGACAATGTTGAACAGGACATACAAGACGAAACATATAGAACGCAGACGCAACAGTGCACAGTGCACAAGAAGACAATCCAAGCTATATTTCTATTACCGAGAAACCATTCAATTATTTCTCTCGACAGATTGAATTGATACATACATAAAACAAATAGAGACGGAACACAAATGAAAACATAAAGCATAACTAAGAATTAAGCAAATGAGTTAAAATATTAGTTTTTAATACAGGTATAGATGTTGAAATGCAAATTAATTGATAAAGTTTATTGTAGTTATTACATAGAACGCGAAAGGGCTAGTGCAGACAAAAATTCAATGTACATCGTGGCAAATTTAGAGGATAATAATTTCGTGTTAGTCTAACGGGAACGTTTAATGTTAGGCGGTTTAAAAGTTGTGCAGAATCAATGTCACCTTTTATAAGATTTTGTATAAAAATAGTACCAAGCATTGTTCTACGATTTACAAGTGTAGGTAAATTAAGCAATTGTAATCTACTCTCGTAGGAGGGAAGCCTTACTTTTTGATCCCAGTTCAAACTACGCAGGGCAAATAAAATAATTTTTTTTTGTACCGACTCAATACGGTCGCTGTGCACTTGTTATTGTGGACTCCAAACCGAAGAAAAATATTCCAAAATAGGACGGACAAGGGAGTTAAATAATAATTTGGTCGTATAAGGGTCATCAAATTCTTTTGACCAACGTTTTATAAACCGTTCTCATGGCCTTGTTAACAGCGAACATATTGTGGTAGTCAAATTTAAGTTTAGGGTCAAGAAGAACACCTAAATCGTTAACTGAATAAATACGGTCAAGTGGCGTATTTTTAAGAAAGTAACTGATAAACGTAGATTACCCCTATAAAAAGTCATAATGTTGCATTTTAGGCAGTTTAAATTACTCACACCATCCATGAAAACAATCAATATCCGACGGTAAGTTTAATCCCGACGTTATATCATTATATGATAAACAAAGCTTAACATCATCAGCATACATTAGTACAGGAGAATGTGTTATGATTGAGGGAAGATCCTTAATAAACAAAGTAAACAGCAAAGGGCCTAAATGACTTGCATTCTTGAATATAAACCTCTGAGTCCTACCATTCAAGTAACTTTAAATCCATGATAATAGATTACCGGGAAACCCAAGCTGATCTAATTTTAATAAAAAATGTGAGTGGTAAACGGAGTCAAAGGCCTTACTAAAATCTGTATATACAATGTCAGTCTGCACTTTTTTCTTAAACCCATTTATTACAATAGATGACAATTCGAGAAGGTTGATGGTGGTCGATCTTCGCTTAACAAAACCATGCTGACACAGTGATATAAGCGAGGAACATAAATGTTGCAAATGAGAAGTAATTATACGTTCAAATGCTTTAGGAATTGCCGACAATTTAGAAATACCTCTATAATTTTGTGCATCTGCCCTCGCACCTTTTTTATGGAGTGGAATAATAAAAGAGTCCTTCCAGATAGAAGGAAAAACTGATGATGACAAATAATATAGATAGGATATGATAGACAAATTAAAAAGTTTAAGAATCGGTTTACAAATGGTTGACGCACAAAACTTAAGCACACATCCAGGAAGTCCATCCGGGCGTTGTTGTTGCTAAATCTCTTACGAGAGAGCTTTCGGTGATTACAGGGGAGAAAATACAATTTTCCCTATTTAATGGATTAGGGTAGTGTCACCGCTTGGCCGATCACGGGAATGCCTTATAACACTCAGGACAGTTGTTGAAGTGATGTGGTGTGTAACGAGCGTTTTATTCTAAAAGACAATCGTTCTTCACCTGATACGTAATTACTTATCCTACATACCGCAGTTTCTCTTTCCCTTTCTGTGTTGGCGCAAATCGATGTGTTTTATCCGCCAAATATTGTGTTCCTTTTTTACCCGATTTTAGTGCGACCAAATAACCTAAACTAAATACTAGACTTCATAAAATACTGACTTCATAAAAATCCTGACTATCGATAGCCTTATCCGTTCCGCGACATCCCCACCCCCGTGAAGCAGCCGCATTCACCACGTCCAGGACATCTAGCTTCGAAGCGGGACGCATAGTCTTGGCTTGATCGGTAGTCCGCACCGCTGCTCGACGAGGTACTCCATCCTTCCCGGTGAACACCTCTTCCACGACGCCTGATGATCATTTATGCCAGCGCCTCCTCGTGAGACAGTATGATCGGCCGACGTGCGTTGTATTGCACACACGTCGCGTCGTCGATCCTTCCACTGGCTCTCAATACTCCGTCCTCGTCAAGGTATGGGGACAGTCCGTGCAGTCGGCTGTCCTTGGCGACGTTTCCTTGGCTGTCCTCAGCAAACGCTTCATGCTGCGACTGCCGTATCAATGCGCGTCCGTCCATAGCGCACAGCTGCTGATCGCCACACCGTGTTCCTGCTTGACGGTGTCCATCAATCTCGTGTCCAATACCGCTGTTTGGAGTTTCAGTCGCGGGACCGACATGGTCCTCATCGGGGCGCATTTCGTTTTGGAGCTTATGAAGTGCGCCTGCACGTCTCCGTTCTCGTACGTGGTCCGCCAGTAGGCCGCTGCTGCGAACGCCGATTGACTGGAGTCCACGAAGATGTGCAGCTGTACCGTCCGCACTCGTCCGCCGCCAAAGTAGTGGCGCGGGCATCGGATCTTCTGGATCCGACTCATCTCTTGCCGCCAATCCTCGAAGGCTGCGGCCAATTCATCCGGTAGCGGCTCGTCCCTGTTGACTCCTCTCCGCCAAATCTCCCTCAGCATCAGTTTGGCAGTCACCATGTAGCCGCTCAGGAACCCAATCGGGTCAAACGTACACATCACCAGGCTTAGGAACTCCCTCTTGGTAGGGACTCGTTCCCCCGTCATCACGTTCCTCGGGACTCGATGGTACTTGACGCCGAACTTGAACTCATCGGTAGCCGGCTGCCAGTTCATCCCAAGCACCTTCTCCTCAGCTTCGGTCCATCCGACGCTGGCGATGGGCTCAAGTGGGTTCAGCGCTCTGACCACACTTGCCGAACTGGAGGTAAATCGGCACAAATCAAAACCTTGCTTCAGCTTGAATTTCTCTCACCCGTGTCGAGATGGCGATAGCTTCGTCCTCGCTGGCGAAACTGTCGACGTCATCCACGTAGTGGTATTCGTTGATGGCCAGGGCTGCTCGCTGGTCCGTGCTGCTATACCGCAAGGCATTCACGGTCTTCACGTAGTCCGCCGAACATGGTAAGCAGGCCGCTCCGAACGTCATTACTGCCATCTCGTATACGTCCGGCTCTCGCTGGTCGTCTCCGTCTCTCCACAGAAACCTCTGGGCGCATCTGTCCTTCGGCTGCATCAGTACCTGATGAAACATCTCCTTGATGTCTGCACAAACTCCAACCGCTCCTTCCCGAAAATGGAAGAGCACTGCTGGGAGGGGCTTGTAGCGCTGTGGGCCTTTCAATAGCGCTGAATTCAAAGACACACCGTCCACCTTGGCAGCCGCATCGAAAACCAGCCGGATTTTCCCAGGCTTGTTCGGATTTTCCACTCCGAAGTGCGGCAGGTACCACACTTTGCCCTCCTGAAACCTCTGGACTTCCTGGGCCTCCAGTCGTCGTGCGTATCCCTTCTTGACATAATCGTCCATTATCCGGATATAAGCCGACGCGAAGTCCACATCGCGCTTCATTTTACGCTCTATGTTGACGAGCCTCCTGAGGGCCATGATGTAGCTCTCCGGCAATCTCACTTCGTCTTCCTTCCATAGCAGCCCGGTCTCGTATCTCTGGCCTACACGTTTGGTGGTCTTCTCCAGGGTGCTCAGGGCCCGTGCGTCGCCGCTATCTCCGACTGACTGCTCCAGGTCCACTCTGCTAGTTGTGACTGTCTGCACCGGCTTCGCTCCGAAATTCTCGGTCTCGAAGTAGTCGCTGACCATCTTCTCCAGAATATCATCCTGGGGCACGGCTAGGAGGCACGAACTCAGAAGCGGCGAGCTCGGCTTTCCGTTCACCGGTCCATATACCACCCATCCAAGTGCGGTGCTGCAAACGGCCCTCCAGATCCATAACTTTTGGTTCTGAAGGGTACTCCTAAATGCGCATGATCCAGTCCAATTAGGATCCTCGGCGTCGCATTGTTGTACGGCATCACCGGCAGACGCGTGTTCGCCTTCACTGCTTGTACATCCTCCTGACGCAGGCTTTGCATCGGAAGGTTCAGATTGGCCACTCCGTACACATTTTTCAGCCCATGGCGCTTTGGTTTGCCCGCTGCGCTGATCTGCAGGCTGACCACCTTCGTGTGCTCTTTGGCGGATTTTCCACCAAACCATTGCACATTCAGCTGTCGACTCTCGCCTTTCAGGTTCAGACTGCGGATAAGTTCGTCGTCGATGAGTGTGACAGACGATCCTTCATCCAGCAGTGCGTACGTGTCGACCTTCGTATTCTCGCCGTACAGCGTCACGGGTAGAATCCTGAACAGCAGGTGGCATCCAATTGAGTCGATGTTGAGGTTTCGGTGTGGCAACTCCTGGCGATCGTACGCCGATCGCCCTTCATCCCGCTCACGTCGCGCGCCTACAACTGCGGCCGACGTAGGATCGTTCCTTTCGCTGGAATCCACTGACCGTGGCACTCCGATTGTTGCCGTCTCTGTACGGCTGTCGGTCCTGATCCCTCCAGTCCTGCGACTGGCGGCCGTGTGGATCGTTCAGGTACTTCGTGGAGCAGGTGGTGATGCCTCATCTGGCATCCGAGGACGTTGCATCCGCGGGCCTGCAGAACCGAGACATGTGTCCGGGCTCCAGGCACGATCCTCGCGATGTTGGCCTCCTGAATCGGCTGCACTTCGCGCACGCTCTCCAATTGGCTGCGGATCAGTTGCTCCGGGCGTCCATACCGGAATTGTAGCTGCTCCATAACAGCTTGTACGTTGCTGGGATGGATGAACAACGACTTCACTGTTTCGCGAGCCTCTCCCTTAAGGGCTTTCACTAGCCTCTGGTTGTTCTCCAACTCGGTGCACTGGTAGGCTGCAGTTGTCTCCGTGAACGCACACAGGAATATTGGCCATTCCTCTGGCTGACCCTCGAAATCGGGAAGATCAGGTAGTCTGCGTGGCGTCTATCCTTGTGTGCTTGTCGTCGGCGCTCCATATGATATGGGCGATGACTCCTTCGGAGTCTGTGGCCTCTGCCGATCACCATCCACACTCGCAGAGCTGGTCGCGGTGCCAGTTGCTGTGGACGTGGTGGTCGCAGTTGCGGGAACGCCCGAGGCTTCCAGCCTGGGTCTCCGCCTGGGTGAGTGCTTCGTGGGCATCATCTTGCGGAGTGCGAATAAAAGAATTTGTCACCGCTTGGCCGATCACGGGAATGCCTTATAACACTCAAGACAGTTGTTGAAGTGATGTGGTGTGTAACGAGCGTTTTATTCTAAAAGACAATTGTTCTTCACCTGATACGTAATTACTTATCCTACATACCGCAGTTGCTCTTCCCCTTTCTGTGTTGGCGCAAATCGATGTGTTTTATCCGCCAAATATTGTGTTCCTTTTTTACCCGATTTTAGTGCAACCAAATAACCTAAACTAAATACTAGACTTCATAAAATACTGACTTCATAAAAATCCTGACTACCTAATCCGTTCCGCGCCATCCCCACCCCCGTGAAGCAGCCGCATTCACCACGTCCAGGACAGCTAGCTTCGAAGCGGGACGCATAGTCTTGGCTCGATCGGTAGTCCGCACCGCTGCTCGACGAGGTACTCCATCCTTCCCGGTGAACACCTCTTCCACGACGCCTGATGATCATTTATGCCAGCGCCTCCTCGTGAGACAGTATGATCGGCCGACGTGCGTTGTATTGCACACACGTGGCGTCGTCGATCCTTCCACTGGCTCTCAATACTCCGTCCTCGTCAAGGTATGGGGACAGTCCGTGCAGTCGGCTGTCCTTGGCGACGTTTCCTTGGCTGTCCTCAGCAATCGCTTCACGCTGCGACTGCCGTATCAATGCGCGTCCGTCCATAGCGCACAGCTGCTGATTGCCACACCGTGTTCCTGCTTGACGGTGTCCATCAATCTCGTGTCCAATACCGCTGCTTGGAGTTTCAGTCGCGGGACCGACATGGTCCTCATCGGGGCGCATTTCGTTTTGGAGCTTATGAAGTGCGCCTGCACGTCTCCGTTCTCGTACGTGGTCCGCCAGTAGGCCGCTGCTGCGAACGCCGATTGACTGGAGTCCACGAAGATGTGCAGCTGTACCGTCCGCACTCGTCCGCCGCCAAAGTAGTGGCGCGGGCATCGGATCTTCTGGATCCGACTCATCTCTTGCCGCCAATCCTCGAAGGCTGCGGCCAATTCATCCGGTAGCGGCTCGTCCCTGTTGACTCCTCTCCGCCAAATCTCCCTCAGCATCAGTTTGGCAGTCACCATGTAGCCGCTCAGGAACCCAATCGGGTCAAACGTACACATCACCAGGCTTAGGAACTCCCTCTTGGTAGGGACTCGTTCCCCCGTCATCACGTTCCTCGGGACTCGATGGTACTTGACGCCGAACTTGAACTCATCGGTAGCCGGCTGCCAGTACATCCCAAGCACCTTCTCCTCAGCTTCGGTCCATCCGACGCTGGCGATGGGCTCAAGTGGGTTCAGCGCTCTGACCACACTTGCCGAACTGGAGGTAAATCGGCACAAATCAAAACCTTGCTTCAGCTTGAATTTCTCTCACCCGTGTCGAGATGGCGATAGCTTCGTCCTCGCTGGCGAAACTGTCGACGTAGTCATCCACGTAGTGGTATTCGTTGATGGCCAGGGCTGCTCGCGGGTCCGTGCTGCTATACCGCAAGGCATTCACGGTCTTCACGTAGTCCGCCGAACATGGTAAGCAGGCCGCTCCGAACGTCATTACTGCCATCTCGTATACGTCCGGCTCTCGCTGGTCGTCTCCGTCTCTCCACAGAAACCTCTGGGCGCATCTGTCCTTCGGCTGCATCAGTACCTGATGAAACATCTCCTTGATGTCTGCACAAACTCCAACCGCTCCTTCCCGAAAATGGAAGAGCACTGCTGGGAGGAGCTTGTAGCGCTGTGGGCCTTTCAATAGCGCTGAATTCAAAGACACACCGTCCACCTTGGCAGCCGCATCGAAAACCAGCCGGATTTTCCCAGGCTTGTTCGGATTTTCCACTCCGAAGTGCGGCAGGTACCACACTTTGCCCTCCTGAAACCTCTGGACTTCCTGGGCCTCCAGTCGTCGTGCGTATCCCTTCTTGACATAATCGTCCATTATCCGGATATAAGCCGACGCGAAGTCCACATCGCGCTTCATTTTACGCTCTATGTTGACGAGCCTCCTGAGGGCCATGATGTAGCTCTCCGGCAATCTCACTTCGTGCGTCGCCGCTATCTCCGACTGACGGCTCCAGGTCCACTCTGCCAGCTGTGACTGTCTGCACCGGCTTCGCTCCGAAATTCTCGGTCTCGAAGTAGTCGCTGACCATCTTCTCCAGAAGATCATCCTGGGGCACGGCTAGGAGGCACGAACTCAGAAGCGGCGAGCTCGGCTTTCTGTTCACCGGTCCATATACCACCCATCCAAGTGCGGTGCTGCAAACGGCCCTCCAGATCCATAACTTTCGGTTCTGAAGGGTACTCCTAAATGCGCATGATCCAGTCCAATTAGGATCTTCGGCGTCGCATTGTTGTACGGCATCACCGGCAGACGCGTGTTCGCCTTCACTGCTTGTACATCCTCCTGACGCAGGCTTTGCATCGGAAGGTTCAGATTGGCCACTCCGTACACATTTTTCAGCCCATGGCGCTTTGGTTTGCCCGCTGCGATGATCTGCAGGCTGACCACCTTCGTGTGCTCTTTGGCGGATTTTCCACCAAACCATTGCACATTCAGCTGTCGACTCTCGCCTTTCAGGTTCAGACTGCGGATAAGTTCGTCGTCGATGAGTGTGACAGACGATCCTTCATCCAGCAGTGCGTACGTGTCGACCTTCGTATTCTCGCCGTACAGCGTCACGGGTAGAATCCTGAACAGCAGGTGGCATCCAATTGAGTCGATGTTGAGGTTTCGGTGCGGCAACTCCTGGCGATCGTACGCCGATCGCCCTTCATCCCGCTCACGTCGCGCGCCTACAACTGCGGCCGACGTAGGATCGTTCCTTTCGCTGGAATCCACTGACCGTGGCACTCCCCTCCGATTATTGCCGTCTCTATACGGCTGTCGGTCCTGATCCCTCCAGTCCTGCGACTGGCGGCCGTGTGGATCGTTCAGGTACTTCGTGGACCAGGTGGTGATGCCTCATCTGGCATCCGAGGACGTTGCATCCGCGGGTCTGCCTGCAGAACCGAGACATGTGTCCGGGCTCCAGGCACGAGAAGCACAGTCGTTGCTTCCTCGCGGACTCGATCCGTGTCGTTGTAGAGGCCCTGATGAAGTCCTTGCAGTCCCTGACCTGGTGCTGTCCCTCGCATATAGGGCAGCATCTGGGGGGGTCGACATATCGCTCCTCCTCGCGAACACTATTCGCGTGCAGAATCCTTCGCTTCGGTTGTTCCCTGGCTCCGGCGTCCGTGACAGTGCACACCAGTTTGGCGAATTCATTCAGGAACGCTGACAGGTTGCTAACCTTCGTTGCGAACGGCACGATCCTCGCGATGTTGGCCTCCTGAATCGGCTGCACTTCGCGCACGCTCTCCAATTGGCTGCGGATCAGTTGCTCCGGGCGTCCATACCGGAATTGTAGCTGCTCCATAACAGCTTGTACGTTGCTGGGATGGATGAACAACGACTTCACTGTTTCGCGAGCCTCTCCCTTCAGGGCTTTCACTAGCCTCTGGTTGTTCTCCAACTCGGTGCACTGGTAGGCTGCAGTTGTCTCCGTGAACGCACACAGGAATATTGGCCATTCCTCTGGCTGACCCTCGAAATCGGGAAGATCAGGTAGTCTGCGTGGCGTCTATCCTTGTGTGCTTGTCGTCGGCGCTCCATATGATATGGGCGATGACGCAGGTACCTCTGGGTGAACATAACCTAGCACCGGCTGTGCTGCGGCGGTCACACAAGATGGCGGAGAATAGCGCAGTATTGTTGTTGTTGACACAGGTTGTCCGTTTGCCCAATGGCCGCCAAGCGTCGGCGCCAAATTCGCACTCCATTGTGGCGGCAAATTTGCACTCACTTGTGCCGGCAACTGCAGCGGTGGCGTCCCTCCGAGATCCGTTTGCAGATTGTCCCTCATCTGCCTGGGCAGGTTTTCGCTCAAACTCTGCCTTGGCGCTGCTCCATGATGTGGCAGCGTTCCACTCGAACATGGCGGTGTATTCGCTGCACCGCTCACTCCAACGCCGCGTGCCCCGTTTTCAACGGGATTTCTGGCGGCCTCTGCCTGTCCTCCACTTGCTCTTGCCTTCGCCAGCTCCAACCCTAGACGTGCGATCCTTTCCATTAAGGCCGCCACTACAGTTGTGGAATCCGTAGTCTGCCCCGTCGCTTTGGGCTGCAGGTTACTTGCCGCTTTCCTGGCGGCTGTTCCACTTTCTTTCGGAGTCTGTGGCCTCTGCCGATCACCAGCCACACTAGCAGAGCTGGTCGCGGTGCCAGTTGCTGTGGACGTAGTGGTCGCAGTTGCGGGAACGCCCGAGGCTTCCAGCCTGGGTCTCCGCCTGGGTGAGTGCTTCGTGGGCATCATCTTGCGGAGTGCGAATAAAAGAATTTGTCACCGCTTGGCCGATCACGGGAATGCCTTATAACACTCAAGACAGTTGTTGAAGTGATGTGGTGTGTAACGAGCGTTTTATTCTAAAAGACAATTGTTCTTCACCTGATACGTAATTACTTATCCTACATACCGCAGTTGCTCTTCCCCTTTCTGTGTTGGCGCAAATCGATGTGTTTTATCCGCCAAATATTGTGTTCCTTTTTTACCCGATTTTAGTGCAACCAAATAACCTAAACTAAATACTAGACTTCATAAAATACTGACTTCATAAAAATCCTGACTATCGATAGCCTAATCCGCCCCGCGACAGGTAGTTAGAATTTGACAAAGCTGTCGAACTATAAGTAGTTTGGAAAAACTCAGGAAATAAATCAGCAATTTCAGAATCCGTCGATGCCTCCATTGAGTTTAGACGTACCGATAAAGGCAATGCCGATGTTTTACGCCTGGCATTATCAAAATTAAAACTGTTTCTGATCGTTTGAAAATTCAAATTTACATCGACTTAGATACATAGAGTAGCAATGACTGTTGAGAACATTAAAATCTGTTCGAGCCACAACATATTTCGAAAAATCTGCTGGTCTACCCGATTTTTTATACTTTTTATAAGTGTTAGATTTAAGGTTTTTAAGTCTTTGAAGCGCATTGGTAAACAAAGGTAAACAAATCATATAGGCATTCATTTAAAAACGTATTTAAGACTGTATAAAATTGTTCAGTGGCACTTTTAAATGTCTGTACAATTGTACAAGGCTGTCCAATTATAATGAGAAATCATATTGTTAAGTTTATTTTAGTTACTTTTACGAAAACATCTCATTTTAGTTGGAGAAACTAAAGGAAAGAAGGTATCAGAGCAGGGGAGGCAAATTGTCAGTAGGATGATATGGGTCTTCAGGTACAACAAGAGCGTCAATTCTACTTACTGTGATTTCAGACGGGTCTGAAACAAACGCAAGATCTAATTGTCTTCTTACGGAATTCTTTATAAAGCTTACTTGCTGTAACGATAATTTTAAAAGGCCATCCACAAAATCATGGGCTGATAACGGCATAGCGACAAATGAGTCAGTAGGAGGAGACCAGGAAATATCAGGTAGGTTAAAGTAACCTAAAACAATCAAACGGTCTCTGTTAGAAAGAAGGGATAAAACAGATTTTATTGCAGACAGATGGTGCTCATAAATTACTAGGTCAGAGACAGGTGGAATATAAAAACATGTTACAAAAACAGATAACGATTGCAAAGAAACTTTTACACTTAGAAATTAAATTTCATTGGGTATATGAATGAGAATTCTTTCAGATGTTAGGCTAGAGGTAACGGCAATCAGGACACCGCCCTCCCTACGTGAGTGGCGATTGGTCCTATAATTATTTAAGTTAGTACCCAGAACTTCAGAGTCAGATATCCCTGGTTTCATCCAAATTTCCGTAAAAGCTAAAATATCTTCTGTAAATGCAGAGGAGTCAGCATAAAGCTTGGGTAGCTTCATATTTAATCCATTAACATTTTGATACGCCAACATTAAACTTTTTAGTTGTTTGACACAGTGGAGGGCCTGTTATTTGTTCTCGGTTTATTTGGGACAAATTCTTTAATTACTAAATCATCATTAAGCCAAAAGCTTTCAGAAAGTAAAACATTAAAAATGCCAGGCGGAGCAAATATTTTAAAAGAAGATGTCCTACTAGCATATAAAAATCGAAATTGTTCAACTGCAATATCTTCGGGTGAGAATTTTTCACGTATACATTCCAGAACATCTCCAGATGTGGTATCTGGGGTGAATCTAGAAACAAATAATTGCTTCCTTTGTGGAACAACTAAAATCTTCTTACCCTTTTCAGCAGCAGTCTGAACCTCACTAGGCTGAGATCCAGGAACGTTGCCTACAGTACCTATAGGAACGGTCGGCACCAATTTCTTTGACTTAGCCAGTACAGACGCTTTTAGTCCGGAAACATGCTACACTCGAGCTAGCTGTTCGCTTAACCCTGTGTCGACAGGAATTGCTGCTACCAAGTTCGGATTTGGGTTGGATTCCATGGTGGTATTAACGACGGCTTTTTTGCGTTTAGGCGACTGTGTTAATAATTTCAACAGGCTGTCTCGAGTCCGCTTCATAAAGCCTGTCATCTCAACCACCATTTCCTTGCTGGAACCACATAAGACCAGAGTTAAGATTAATAAAATCTTTAAATCTGCCGGTGAATCCTGTACATTTGACGTGCATCATTGAATCGCAGAGCCAGCAAAATATAAAATATATAACGAAAGACCTTTCGTTGAAGACGCAAGTGTGCAGTTTTTCTTAGAAGAGAAAAAAGCCATTATATGACAAACAAATGAAATAAAATATCAAAAATACCTCAATGTAAATTTGCAACTGGGATCAAATTCAAAAATCACAAAAGCACAAAACATAAAAAAAATAGTAGCGCGAGATCGAGAAAATTTATCAAAATGTAAGATAGCACGAGAGAGAGAAAAAAATATGGCTTGGCGACACTAACAACTTTCAGTACGAACAAATACAAAGTAAATCAAGAGAGAGATATAGAGAGTTGCAGAAAATAGCATCGAAAAAGTCTACTAGAAATTCAGCGGGTTCATAGAGAGCAGGTTACAGTTATAACATAGCGCGTGGGAGTTTGAGAGAGTAAGATTGTCATATATTCAAACAAAAGATATAATTGAATCACATACAATATATACAATGTATTTCAAACCATTACTTTAACAACTTTTGTAAGTATTATTATAAGCATTTTATTGTATTTATGGTATACGTTTTAGAGCTTACCAAGAAAACTAATTGTAAAATATGTAAAATTAAAAGAAGAAACACCACAGAGTACAGAAGTTGTAAACGATCTACCTAATCAAATTAACATAGAAGAAAACATAATGTAATACCCAAAATTATCCTCCTGAGGACAGGCCAAATTCAACGGATGGGGGAGTGACATATTTATAGTTGCACTCCTATGCACATGTCTACACATACACGCAGTCACCCTCGAGACACCCATTAAAAAACATAATAAAGTCACCCTCTAAGAAATAAGAATCCAAATTTAAGATTCACTCAATAGCAACAAGACCCACTCACAAAAGCTCTAAAGCTCAAAAACGAGGTATGATCGTAAATGAAGTAGGAGTTAGAGAGCGAGTTCAGTTTGAGATTTGTCAATAGAAAATGTTGTTCAAATATAAAAATCCTAACCAGTTTAAGAATAATAAATTAAATAACTTTTTTTTTAACTTAAATTTATGGTGCAAGAATTTAATTGGCGCAGTCGGTATGATCTCAGAAAAAATTGCTTAAAAAAGTCACATGTACTGATCAAAAGAAGGATAATACTATACAAATAGTTTATCCTGATCAGAAAGAATTCCGTGAACTTATTCTAAAATTAAAAATGTCTATATTGAAAACAAAAAGAAAACGACAAAATGGCTAATCCATCAGTGCTACCACAGATTTCCGAGATTCATTTAAATCAATTGATGGGACAAATAAAGGAATTGCCATACTTTGATGGAAATCCAGCAGAGATAAGTCGGTATATCGCCAGGGTTGAGTACCTCCAACACTTTACCCTACTCAAGATGCCAGACAAACTCACAGCATTAATGGAGCCATCGAAAGGACCATTGTCGACTCAGCGCAAGCAGTGATCGAAGCAGAAAAATCCAACGCTTGGGTAACTACAAAAGCAGCTGTAATGATTGAACAGGGAATAATTCGTAAATCAAAATCTCTCTATTGTTCACCAATCTGGATAGTTCCAAAAAAGAGCGATGCATCAGGAAAAATTAAATTCAGATTAGTAGTAGACTACAGAAATTTAAATGAAATCACTATCAATGATAAATTCCCAGTACCCAGAATGGATGAAATATTGAACAAATTAGGTAGATGTCAATCTCTCATAACCATTGATTTAGCTAAAGGATTTCGTCAAATTTAAATGGAAACAGAATCAATAGCTAAAACGTCATTCTCAACCAAACATGGTCATTACGAATATACTCGATTGCCATTTGTCCTTAAAAACGCCCCCGCTACTTTCCAAAGATGTATGAACATAATATTAGAAGATTTAATCTATAAAGATTGTTTAGTATATCTATATGATATTATAATCTTTTCCACTTCATTGGAAAAACACATTATATCATTGAAGAAAGTATTCCAAAAATTATAATTAGATAAATGCGAATTTATAAAAAAGGAAACCGAATTCCTAGGTCACGTAGTAATCACTACAGGTATAAAACCAAACGCAAAAAGTGATGCACTTCGAACAGTACAAACAAGTGGCCCAACGACACCAAGCACGTGATTGTTACTCGCGGGGTCCTTTTATCAATTTGGGCAAAAATGACAGTTGATGTACATCGTGGCAAATTTAGAGGATAATAATTTCGTGTTAGTCTAAAGGGAACGTTGAATGTTAAGCTTTTTAAAAGTTCAATGTCAGCTCTTATAAGATTTTGTATTAAAATAGTACCAAGCATTGTTCAACGATTTACAAGTTTAGGTAAATTAAGCAATTGTAATCTACTCTCGTAGGAAGGAAGCCTTACGTTTTGATCCCAGTTCAAACTACGCAGGGCAAATAAAATAAATTTTTTTTGTAAGGACTGAATACGGTCGATGTGCACTTGATATTGTGGACACCAAACCGACGAACAATATTACAAAATAGGACGGCCAAGGAAGGTAAATAATTATTTGGTCGTATAAGGGTCATCAAATCCTTTTAACAGCGGTAAACAGCAAAGGGCCCAAATGACTACCATGAGGCTCTCCAGATGTCACGTAGATCAATTTTGAAACAGCATTCTTGAATATAACCCTCTGAGTCCTACCATTCAAGTAACTTTAAATCCAAGATAATAGATTACCAGGAAACCCAAGCTGATCTAATTTAAATAAAAAAAGTGAGTGGTAAACGCAGTCAAAGGCCTTACTAAAATCTGTATATACAATGTCAGTCTGCATTTGTTTCTTAAACCCATTTGTTACAATATATGACAATTCAAGAAGGTTGATGGTGGTCGATCTTCGCTTAACAAAACCATACTGACACGGTGGTATAAGCGAGGAACATAAATGTTGCAAATGAGAAGTAATAATACGTTCAAATTTTTTAGAAATTGCCGAAATTTAGAAATACCCTATAATAAATAAAAGAGTCCTTCCAGATAGAAGGAAAAACTGATGATGAAAAAGACAAATTAAAAAGTTTAAGAATCGGCTTACAAATGACGCACAAAACTTAAGCACACATCCAGGAAGTCCATCTGGGCGTTGTTGTTGCTAAATCTCTTACGAGAGAGCTTTTGGTGATTACAGGGGAGAAAATACAATTTGCCCTATTTAATGGATTAGGGTAGTTAGAATTTGGAAAAACTCAGGAAATAAATCAGCAATTTCAGAATCCATCGATGCCTTCATGGAGTTTAGACGTACCGATGAAGGCAATGCCGATGCATTACGCTTGGCATTATCAAAATTGTAAAACTGTTTCGGATCGTTTGAAAATTCAAATTTACATCGACTTAGATACATAGAGTAGCAACGACTGTTGAGAACAAGAGCGTGAATTCTACATACTGTGATTTCAGACGGGTCTGAAACAGAATTGATGTAGAATTGACGCTCTTGTTGTACCTGAAGACCCATATCATCCTACTATGGAACTGACAATTTGCCTCCCCTGCTCTGATACCCTCTCTCCTTTAGTTTCTCCAACTAACATGAGATGTTTTCGTAAAGAATTGTCTTCTTAAGAAATTTTTTATAAAGCTTATTTGCTGTAACGATAATTTTAAAAGGCCATCCACAAAATCATGGGCGGATAACGGCATAGCGACAAATGAGTCAGTAGGAGGAGACCAAAAAATATCAGGTAGGTTAAAGTCACCTAAAACAATCAAAAGGTCTCTGTTAGAAAGAAGGGATAAAACAGATTTGCAGACAGATGGTGCTAATAAATTGCTAGGTCAGAGCCAGGTGAAATATAAGAACATGTAACAAAAACAGATAACGATTGCGAAGAAACTTTTAAACTTAGAAATTCAATTTCATTGAGTATATGAATGAGAATTCTTTCAGATGTTAGGCTAGAGGTAACGGCAATCAGGACACCGCCCTCCCTACGTGAGTGGCGATCGGTCTTATAAGTATTAAAGTTATTACCCAGAACTTCTGAGTCAGATATCCCTGGTTTCAGCCAAATTTCCGTAAAAGCTAAAATATCTTCTGTAAATGCAGAGGAGTCAGCATAATGCTTGGGTAGCTTCATATTTAATCCATTAACATTTTGATACGCCAACATTAAACTTTTTAGTTGTTTGACATAGTGGAGGGCCTTTTACTTGTTCTCGGTTTATTTGGGACAAATTCTTTAATTACTAAACCATCATTAAGCTAAATGAGTCAGTAGAAAGTAAAACATTAAAAATGTCAGGCGGAGAAAATATTTTAAAAGAAGATATCCTACGAGCATATGAAAATCGAAATTGTTCAACTGCAATATCTTCGCATGGGAATTTTTCACGTATACATTCCAGAACATCCTCAGATGTGGTAACTGGGGTGAATCTAGAATCAAATAACTGCTTCCTTTGTGAAACAACTAAAAGCTTCTTACGCTCCCCAGCAGCAGTCTGAACCTCACTAGGCTGAGATCCAGGAACGTTGCCTACATTACCTATAGGAACGGTCGGCACCAATTTCTTTGACTTAGCCAGTACAGACGTTTTTAGTCCGTAAACTGGACTACACTCGAGCTAGCTGTATCCATACGCACAGTTGGTTCGCTTTACCCTGTGTCGACAGGAACTGCTGCTACCAAGTTCGGATTTGGGTTGGATTCCATGGTGGTATTAACGGCGGTTAAGCTGGCTTTTTTGGGTATAGGCTACTGTGTTAATAATTTTTTTATTATTAAACTGGGCACAGACGGTATTGAACCCCTCATTGAGTTGCCTAAAAGCACCCGAGATATTCAACAGGATGTCTTGAGTCTGCTTCATAAAGCAGCTCATCTCAACCACCAGTTCCTTGCAGGAACCACATGACCACATAAGACCAGAGTTAAGATCAATAAAATCTTTCGTTGAAGACGCACATGTGCAGTTTTTCTTAGAACAGACAAGGGCCATTATAAAACAAACAAAAGAAATAAAATATCAAAAATACCTCAATGTAAATTTGGCACTGGGATCAAATTCAAAAATCACAAAAGCACAAAACACAAAAAAAAATAATTTATCAAAACGTAAGATAGCACGAGACAGAGAACAAAAATATTCTATCGACTGAGAGTGGCTTGGCGACACTATCAACTTTCAATACGAACAAATACAAGGTAAATCAAGCAAGAGAGAGAGAGAGAGAGTTGCAGAAAATATCACCGAAAAAGTCTACTAGAAATTCAGCGGGTTCATAGAGAGCAGGTTACAGTTATAACAGTGTTACAGTTATAGCGTGGGAGATTAAGAGAGAGTAACAGAGTTCTAGCAAGTTTAGGAGCGTAAGGTACAAAAACAATGATATGGGACTAAACAAATCTAATAGAAATATTGAAATAACTATTACCACGTACCCGTTACTGGGAGATCTATTTAGAAGTACTAGCACAATTGTTAGGCTAATCTTTGTAAATAAATACACACAGAACACTCGCACAAAAATCACTGGAAAAGACAAAAACTAGGAGCACAAAACTAAACACAGCTGTTCACAAGCAACCCTACATCGCTAAATTTAAATAATAAAAAAATATTTATATACCAAACAGAGTGCAATTTATTTCCATGACGACTCAGATTTTATCATATTCCAGAAAGCTTATGTAGAAATTATAAGTGCAAATCATTTAATGAAACTAGTGAGATGTACAACAAGACTCGAAGATATTCTGACGTACACAGACTTTAAAGAAAAATTCTAAAACGACATAGATAACTTCTACACCTAGGGATTGAGAAAACTTCCAAATGGTTCAGAGAAAAATATTATTTCCCTATCAAAAATTAATTAAAAATATAATAAATGAATGTGAAATGTAATATTGCCAAAACAGAACATAGAAATACTAAAATGACATTTGAAATTACGCCAGAAATTCAAAATATAAGGTAAAAATTTGTTATGGATTATATATCGTAGGCAACCAACAGTTTTTTTCATGCATAGACAAATATTCCAAATTTGCTACATTAGTGGAAGTAACAGGTTAGATGCCAAAAGAGCATTTAGTTCAAACTCAGATAACAACTAGTAAGAACGGTATTCAGATATAGAAAGATTCTACAAAACAGTAAATAAAAGGTTAAGGATCATATAAAGGGAATCATATATTGAAAATAGATATACCAAATTCGACCTAATCCTTTATACTTACAATCATAAAAGAAAACATAATGCTACATGCGTGAGATACTATTTTCATCATTTCTTTATTAAATACTATGTCTTTATAAACGAAATAATTAGATAAGAAAATATTGAATATTGCACTAAAACTTATAAAAATTTCCAAATTAATGATGTTGAACCCAATATTTTACTCACATGCAACATTCCAAAATCATTGCTAAATCAAAATTCCATTAATAAAGAAATTTCCATTGTAGAAATACAGTTCAATACAGTTAGATGAATACACTCTTTCAAACCCAATGTTAGACTAAACACATAGAGTTTAAATGGAACCATTGTCATATGTTCAAAGAAAAAAAATAATTGAATCACATACAAAATTTATAATGTATTTCAAACCATTACTTTAACAACTTTTGTAATTATTATTATAAGCATTTTTTGTATTTATGGTATAAATTTAGCATACCAAGAAAACTAATTGTCAAATATGTAAAACCAAAAGAAGAAACACCACAGAGTACAGAAGTACAGGCCAAATTTAACGGATGGGGGAGTGACATATTTATAGTTGCACTCCTATGCACATGTCTACACGCCCACACATACACGCAGTCACCCTCGAGACACCCATTAAAAAAAATAATAAAGTCACTCTCTAAGAAATAAGAATCCAAAGTTAAATGTAAACAAACCAATAGAAAATTACCAAGCTATAAACAAGCTATAGGAAAATTACCATGAAACAAAAACCTCAGCTTGTAGACTAAACAATAAGAACGAGCCGCTGTTCAGACTATCGGCCGTTCCCACAACTCAGGATACTCCGATTTTGGGACCCAAGTCTGGAGTCTAAAATCCAAAGTTACAGATTCACTCAATAGCAAAAAGACCCACTCACAAAAGCTCTAAAGCTCAAAACCGAGGTATGATCGTAAATGAAGTAGGAGTTAGAGAGCGAGTTCAGTTTGAGATTTGTCAATAGAAAGTCGGTGTTCTTCAAATATAAAAATCCTAACCAGTTTAAGAATAATAAATTAAATAACTTTTTTTTAACTTAAATTTATGGTGCAAGAATTTAATTGGCGCAGTCGGTAGGATCTCAAAAAATCGTTTAAAGAAGTCACATGTACTGATCAAAAGAAGGATAATTCTATAGGAATAGTTTATCCTGATCAGAGTAAATTCTGTGAAAAAACATGGACAATAAAAAGAGAACCGCAAAAGAATCTATGTGTAAATCATTCCCACGAAGAAATTTGAATAAAATTCAAATCGGTCAATACGCGCCTAATTAAAAAAAATTTAAGTGCCTATATTGAAAACAAAAATAAATTAAAAATCAAAAATCCAAATCGGTCAAGACGCACATAATCTAAAATTAAAAATGCCTATATTGAAAACAAAAAGAAAACGACAAAATGGCTAATCCATCAGTGCTACCACAGCTGTCCGAGATTCATTTAAATCAATTGATGGGACAAATAAAGGAATTGCCATACTTTGATGGAAATATGGCAGAGCTCAGTCGGTATATCGCCAGGGTTGAGTACCTCCTACAACTATACCCTACTCAAGATGCCAGACAAACTCAGATCATTAATGGAGCCATCGAAAGGACCATTGTCGACTCAGCGCAAGCAGTGATCGAAGCAGAAAAATCCAACGCTAGGGTAACTACAAAAGCAGCTCTAATAATTGAACAGGGACTAATTCGTAAATCAAAATCTCTCTATTGTTCACCAATATGGATAGTTCTCAAATAGAGCGATGCATCAGGAAAAGTTAAATTCAGATTAGTAGTAGACTACAGAAATTTAAATGAAATCACTATGAATGATAAATTCCCAGTACCCAGAATGGACAAATTAGGTAGATGTCAATCTTTCATAACCATTCATTTAGCTAAGGGATTCCATTAAATTTAAATGGAACCAGAATCAATAGCTAAAACGGCATTCTCAACCAAACATGGTCATTACGAATATACTCGAATGCCATTTGGCCTTAAAAACGCACCCGCTACTTTACAAAGATGTATGAACAATATATTAGAAGATTTAATCTATAAATATTGTTTAGTATATCTAGATGATATTATAATCTTTTCCACTTCATGGAAGAACACATTATATCATTGAAGAAAGTATTCCAAAAACTACGAGATGCCAATTTAAAATTACAATTAGATAAATGCGAATTTATAAAAAAGGAAACCGAATTCCTAGGTCACAGTAATCACTACAGGTATAAAACCAAACCCAAAAAGTGATGCACTTTGAACAGTACAAACAAGTGGTCCAACGACACCAAGCACGTGCTTGTTACGCACGGGGTTCTTTCATCGATTTGGGCAAAAATGCGAGTTGATGTACATCGTGGCAAATTTAGAGGATAATAATTTCGGCGGTTTAAAAGTTCTGAAGAATCAATGTCACCTCTTATAAGATTTTGTATAAAAATAGTACCAAGCATTGTTCTTCGATTTACAAGTTTAGGTAAATTAAGCAATTGTAATCTACTCTCGTAGGAAGGAAGCCTTACGTTTTGATCCCAGTTCAAACTACGCAGGGCAAAAAAATAAATTTTTTTTGTACCGACTGAATACGGTCGATGTGCACTTGATATTGTGGACACCGAACCGACGAACAATATTACAAAATAGGACGAACAAGGGAGGTAAATAATTATTTGGTCGTATAAGGGTCATCAAATCCTTTTGACCAACGCTTTATAAACCCAAAAAACTCATGGCTTTGTTAACAGCGGGCATAATGTGGCAGTCAAATTTATGTTTAGGGTCAAGAATAACACCTAAATCGTTGACTGAATAAATACGGTCAAGTTGCGTATTTTTAAGAAAGTAGCTGATAAACGTAGAGTACCCCTATAAAAAGTCATAACGTTGCATTTTAGGCAGTTTAAATTACTCACACCATCCATGAAAACAATCAATATCCGACTGTAAGTTAAATCCCGACGCTATATCATTATATGATAAACAAAGCTTAACATACGATAGATAGCACGAGACAGAAAAAAAAATATTCTATCGACTGAGAGTGGCTTGGCGACACTAACAACTTTCAATACGAACAAATACAAAGTAAATCAAGCAAACGAGAGAGAGAGAGAGAGTTGCAGAAAATATCACCGAAAAAGTCTACTAGAAATTCAGCGGGTTCATAGAGAGCAGGTTACAGTTATAACAGTGTTACAGTTATAGTTACTATAAGTTTGGAAAAACTCAGGAAATAAATCAGCAATTTCAAATCCATCGATGCCTTCATGGAGTTTAGACGTACGGATGAAGGCAATGCCGATGCATTACGCTTGGCATTATCAAAATTGTAAAACTATTTCGGATCGTTTGAAAATTCCAATTTACATCGACTTAGATACATAGAGTAGCAACGACTGTTGAGAACATTAAAACTGTTCGAGCCAGAACATATTTCGAAAAATCTGCTGGTCTACCCGATTTTTTGTAATATTTATAAATGTTAGATTTAAGGTTTTTAAGTCTTTGAAGCGCATTGTTAAACAAAGGAGGTATGTTAGGTTTGAAAGAAACCCGTCAGGTACAACAAGAGCGTCAATTCTACATACTGTGATTTCAGACGGGTCTGAAACAGAATTGATGTAGAATTGACGCTCTTGTTGTACCTGAAGACCCATATCATCCTACTGTGGAACTGACAATTGGCCTCCCCTGCTCTGATACCCTCTTTTCTTTAGTTTCTCCAACTAACATGAGATGTTTTCGTAAAGAATTGTCTTCTTAAGGAATTTTTTATAAAGCTTACTTGCTGTAACGATAATTTTAAAAGGCCATCCACAAAATCATGGGCGGATAACGGCATAGCGACAAATGAGTCAGTAGGAGGAGACCAAGTAATATCAGTTAGGTTAAAGTCACCTAAAACAATCAAAAGGTCTCTGTTAGAAAGAAGGGATACAACAAATTTGCAGACAGATGGTGCTAATAAATTGCTAGGCCAGAGCCAGGTGGAATATAAAAACATCTAACAAAAAGAAATAACGATTGCAAAGAAACTTTTAAACTTAGAAATTCAATTTTATTGGGTATATGAATGAGAATTCTTTCAGATGTTAGGCTAGAGGTAACGGCAATCAGGACACCGCCCACCCTACGTGAGTGGCGATTGGTCCTATAATTAGTTAAGTTAGTACCCAGAACTTCAGAGTCAGATATCCCTGGTTTCAGCCAAATTTCCGTAAAAGCTAAAATATCTTCTGTAAATGCAGAGGAATCAGCATAAAGCTTGGGTAGCTTCATATTTAATCCATTAACATTTTGATACGCCAACATTAAACGTTTTAGTTGTTTGACATAGTGGAGGGCCTTTTACTTGTTCTCGGTTTATTTGGGACAAATTCTTTAATTACTAAACCATCATTAAGCCAAATGAGTCAGTAGAAAGTAAAACATTAAAAATGTCAGGCGGAGAAAATATTTTAAAAGAAGATATCCTACGAGCATATGAAAATCGAAATTGTTCAACTGCAATATCTTCGGATGGGAATTTTTCACGTATACATTCCAGAACATCCTCAGATGTGGTAACTGGGGTTAATCTAGAATCAAATAACTGCTTCCTTTGTGAAACAAGTAAAAGCTTCTTACGCTCCCCAGCAGCAGTCTGAACCTCACTAGGCTGAGATCCAGTAACGTTGCCTACATTACCTGTAGGAACGGTCGGCACCGATTTCTTTGACTTAGCCAGTACAGACGCGTTTAGTCCGGAAACTGGACTTCACTCGAGCTAGCTGTATCCATACGCACAGTTGGTTCGCTTTGCCCTGTGTCGACAGAAACTGCTGCTACCAAGTTCGGATTTGGGTTGGATTCCATGGTGGTATTAACGGCGGTTAAGCTGGCTTTTTTGCGTATAGGCTACTGTGTTAATAATTTTTTTATTATTAAACTGGGCACGGTATTGAACCCCTCATTGAGTTGCCTAAAAGCACCCGAGATATTCAACAGGCTGTCTCGAGTCTGCTTCATAAAGCCGCTCATCTCAACCACCAGTTCCTTGCAGGAACCACATGACCACATAAGACCAGAGTTAAGATCAATAAAATCTTTCGTTGAAGACGCACAGGTGCAGTTTTTCTTAGAACAGACAAGGGCCATTATAAGACAAACAAATGAAATAAAATATCAAAAATACCTCAATGTAAATTTGGCACTGGGATCAAATTCAAAAATCACAAAAGCACAAAACACAAAAAAAAATAAGAGCGCGAGATCGCGAAAATTTATCAAAACGTAAGCACGAGACAGAGAAAAAATATTCTATCGACTGAGAGTGGCTTGGCGACACTATCAACTTTCAATACGAACAAATACAAGGTAAATCAAGCAAGAGAGAGAGAGAGAGAGTTGCAGAAAATATCACCGAAAAAGTCTACTAGAAATTCAGCGGGTTCATAGAGAGCAGGTTACAGTTAGAACAGTGTTACAGTTATAGCGTGGGAGATTGAGAGAGAGTTACAGAGATTTAGCAAGTTTAGGAGCGTAAGGTACAAAAACAATGATATGGGACTAAACAAATCTAATAGAAATATTAAAATAACTATTACCACGTACCCGTTACTGGGAGATCTATTTAGAAGTACTAGCACAATTGTTAGGCTAATCTTTGTAAATAAATACACACAGAACACTCGCACAAAAATCACTGGAAAAGACAAAAACTAGGAGCACAAAACTAAACACAGCTGTTCACAAGCAACGCTACATCGCTAAATTTAAATAATAAAAAAATATTTATATACCAAAAAGAGTGCAATTTATTTCCATGACGAGCGACTGTGTTAATAATTTCAACAGGCTGTCTCGAGTCCGCTTCATAAAGCCTGTCATCTCAACCACCATTTCCTTGCTGGAACCACATAAGACCAGAGTTAAGATTAATAAAATCTTTAAATCTGCCGGTGAATCCTGTACATTTGACGTGCATCATTGAATCGCAGAGCCAGCAAAATATAAAATATATAACGAAAGACCTTTCGTTGAAGACGCAAGTGTGCAGTTTTTCTTAGAAGAGAAAAAAGCCATTATATGACAAACAAATGAAATAAAATATCAAAAATACCTCAATGTAAATTTGCAACTGGGATCAAATTCAAAAATCACAAAAGCACAAAACATAAAAAAATAGTAGCGCGAGATCGAGAAAATTTATCAAAATGTAAGATAGCACGAGAGAGAGAAAAAAATATGGCTTGGCGACACTAACAACTTTCAGTACGAACAAATACAAAGTAAATCAAGAGAGAGATATAGAGAGTTGCAGAAAATAGCATCGAAAAAGTCTACTAGAAATTCAGCGGGTTCATAGAGAGCAGGTTACAGTTATAACATAGCGCGTGGGAGTTTGAGAAAGTAAGATTGTCATATATTCAAACAAAAGATATAATTGAATCACATACAATATATACAATGTATTTCAAACCATTACTTTAACAACTTTTGTAAGTATTATTATAAGCATTTTATTGTATTTATGGTATAAGTTTTAGAGCTTACCAAGAAAACTAGTTGTAAAATATGTAAAATTAAAAGAAGAAACACCACAGAGTACAGAAGTTGTAAACGATCTACCTAATCAAATTAACATAGAAGAAAACATAATGTAATACCCAAAATTATCCTCCTGAGGACAGGCCAAATTCAACGGATGGGGGAGTGACATATTTATAGTTGCACTCCTATGCACATGTCTACACATACACGCAGTCACCCTCGAGACACCCATTAAAAAACATAATAAAGTCACCCTCTAAGAAATAAGAATCCAAATTTAAGATTCACTCAATAGCAACAAGACCCACTCACAAAAGCTCTAAAGCTCAAAAACGAGGTATGATCGTAAATGAAGTAGGAGTTAGAGAGCGAGTTCAGTTTGAGATTTGTCAATAGAAAATGTTGTTCAAATATAAAAATCCTAACCAGTTTAAGAATAATAAATTAAATAACTTTTTTTTTAACTTAAATTTATGGTGCAAGAATTTAATTGGCGCAGTCGGTATGATCTCAGAAAAAAATTGCTTAAAAAAGTCACATGTACTGATCAAAAGAAGGATAATACTATACAAATAGTTTATCCTGATCAGAAAGAATTCCGTGAACTTATTCTAAAATTAAAAATGCCTATATTGAAAACAAAAAGAAAACGACAAAATGGCTAATCCATCAGTGCTACCACAGATTTCCGAGATTCATTTAAATCAATTGATGGGACAAATAAAGGAATTGCCATACTTTGATGGAAATCCAGCAGAGATAAGTCGGTATATCGCCAGGGTTGAGTACCTCCAACACTTTACCCTACTCAAGATGCCAGACAAACTCACAGCATTAATGGAGCCATCGAAAGGACCATTGTCGACTCAGCGCAAGCAGTGATCGAAGCAGAAAAATCCAACGCTTGGGTAACTACAAAAGCAGCTGTAATGATTGAACAGGGAATAATTCGTAAATCAAAATCTCTCTATTGTTCACCAATCTGGATAGTTCCAAAAAAGAGCGATGCATCAGGAAAAATTAAATTCAGATTAGTAGTAGACTACAGAAATTTAAATGAAATCACTATCAATGATAAATTCCCAGTACCCAGAATGGATGAAATATTGAACAAATTAGGTAGATGTCAATCTCTCATAACCATTGATTTAGCTAAAGGATTTCGTCAAATTTAAATGGAAACAGAATCAATAGCTAAAACGTCATTCTCAACCAAACATGGTCATTACGAATATACTCGATTGCCATTTGTCCTTAAAAACGCCCCCGCTACTTTCCAAAGATGTATGAACATAATATTAGAAGATTTAATCTATAAAGATTGTTTAGTATATCTATATGATATTATAATCTTTTCCACTTCATTGGAAGAACACATTATATCATTGAAGAAAGTATTCCAAAAATTATAATTAGATAAATGCGAATTTATAAAAAAGGAAACCGAATTCCTAGGTCACGTAGTAATCACTACAGGTATAAAACCAAACGCAAAAAGTGATGCACTTCGAACAGTACAAACAAGTGGCCCAACGACACCAAGCACGTGATTGTTACTCGCGGGGTTTTTTTATCAATTTGGGCAAAAATGACAGTTGATGTACATCGTGGCAAATTTAGAGGATAATAATTTCGTGTTAGTCTAAAGGGAACGTTGAATGTTAAGCTTTTTAAAAGTTCAATGTCAGCTCTTATAAGATTTTGTATTAAAATAGTACCAAGCATTGTTCAACGATTTACAAGTTTAGGTAAATTAAGCAATTGTAATCTACTCTCGTAGGAAGGAAGCCTTACGTTTTGATCCCAGTTCAAACTACGCAGGGCAAATAAAATAAATTTTTTTTGTAAGGACTGAATACGGTCGATGTGCACTTGATATTGTGGACACCAAACCGACGAACAATATTACAAAATAGGACGGCCAAGGAAGGTAAATAATTATTTGGTCGTATAAGGGTCATCAAATCCTTTTAACAGCGGTAAACAGCAAAGGGCCCAAATGACTACCATGAGGCTCTCCAGATGTCACGTAGATCAATTTTGAAACAGCATTCTTGAATATAACCCTCTGAATCCTACCATTCAAGTAACTTTAAATCCAAGATAATAGATTACCAGGAAACCCAAGCTGATCTAATTTAAATAAAAAAAGTGAGTGGTAAACGCAGTCAAAGGCCTTACTAAAATCTGTATATACAATATCAGTCTGCATTTGTTTCTTAAACCCATTTGTTACAATATATGACAATTCAAGAAGGTTGATGGTGGTCGATCTTCGCTTAACAAAACCATACTGACACGGTGGTATAAGCGAGGAACATAAATGTTGCAAATGAGAAGTAATAATACGTTCAAATTTTTTAGAAATTGCCGAAATTTAGAAATACCCTATAATAAATAAAAGAGTCCTTCCAGATAGAAGGAAAAACTGATGATGAAAAAGACAAATTAAAAAGTTTAAGAATCGGCTTACAAATGACGCACAAAACTTAAGCACACATCCAGGAAGTCCATCTGGGCGTTGTTGTTGCTAAATCTCTTACGAGAGAGCTTTTGGTGATTACAGGGGAGAAAATACAATTTGCCCTATTTAATGGATTAGGGTAGTTAGAATTTGGAAAAACTCAGGAAATAAATCAGCAATTTCAGAATCCATCGATGCCTTCATGGAGTTTAGACGTACCGATGAAGGCAATGCCGATGCATTACGCTTGGCATTATCAAAATTGTAAAACTGTTTCGGATCGTTTGAAAATTCAAATTTACATCGACTTAGATACATAGAGTAGCAACGACTGTTGAGAACAAGAGCGTGAATTCTACATACTGTGATTTCAGACGGGTCTGAAACAGAATTGATGTAGAATTGACGCTCTTGTTGTACCTGAAGACCCATATCATCCTACTATGGAACTGACAATTTGCCTCCCCTGCTCTGATACCCTCTCTCCTTTAGTTTCTCCAACTAACATGAGATGTTTTCGTAAAGAATTGTCTTCTTAAGAAATTTTTTATAAAGCTTATTTGCTGTAACGATAATTTTAAAAGGCCATCCACAAAATCATGGGCGGATAACGGCATAGCGACAAATGAGTCAGTAGGAGGAGACCAAAAAATATCAGGTAGGTTAAAGTCACCTAAAACAATCAAAAGGTCTCTGTTAGAAAGAAGGGATAAAACAGATTTGCAGACAGATGGTGCTAATAAATTGCTAGGTCAGAGCCAGGTGAAATATAAGAACATGTAACAAAAACAGATAACGATTGCGAAGAAACTTTTAAACTTAGAAATTCAATTTCATTGAGTATATGAATGAGAATTCTTTCAGATGTTAGGCTAGAGGTAACGGCAATCAGGACACCGCCCTCCCTACGTGAGTGGCGATCGGTCTTATAAGTATTAAAGTTATTACCCAGAACTTCTGAGTCAGATATCCCTGGTTTCAGCCAAATTTCCGTAAAAGCTAAAATATCTTCTGTAAATGCAGAGGAGTCAGCATAATGCTTGGGTAGCTTCATATTTAATCCATTAACATTTTGATACGCCAACATTAAACTTTTTAGTTGTTTGACATAGTGGAGGGCCTTTTACTTGTTCTCGGTTTATTTGGGACAAATTCTTTAATTACTAAACCATCATTAAGCTAAATGAGTCAGTAGAAAGTAAAACATTAAAAATGTCAGGCGGAGAAAATATTTTAAAAGAAGATATCCTACGAGCATATGAAAATCGAAATTGTTCAACTGCAATATCTTCGCATGGGAATTTTTCACGTATACATTCCAGAACATCCTCAGATGTGGTAACTGGGGTGAATCTAGAATCAAATAACTGCTTCCTTTGTGAAACAACTAAAAGCTTCTTACGCTCCCCAGCAGCAGTCTGAACCTCACTAGGCTGAGATCCAGGAACGTTGCCTACATTACCTATAGGAACGGTCGGCACCAATTTCTTTGACTTAGCCAGTACAGACGTTTTTAGTCCGTAAACTGGACTACACTCGAGCTAGCTGTATCCATACGCACAGTTGGTTCGCTTTACCCTGTGTCGACAGGAACTGCTGCTACCAAGTTCGGATTTGGGTTGGATTCCATGGTGGTATTAACGGCGGTTAAGCTGGCTTTTTTGGGTATAGCCTACTGTGTTAATAATTTTTTATTATTAAACTGGGCACAGACGGTATTGAACCCCTCATTGAGTTGCCTAAAAGCACCCGAGATATTCAACAGGCTGTCTCGAGTCTGCTTCATAACGCAGCTCATCTCAACCACCAGTTCCTTGCAGGAACCACATGACCACATAAGACCAGAGTTAAGATCAATAAAATCTTTCGTTGAAGACGCACATGTGCAGTTTTTCTTAGAACAGACAAGGGCCATTATAAGACAAACAAATGAAATAAAATATCAAAAATACCTCAATGTAAATTTGGCACTGGGATCAAATTCAAAAATCACAAAAGCACAAAACACAAAAAAAAATAATTTATCAAAACGTAAGATAGCACGAGACAGAGAACAAAAATATTCTATCGACTGAGAGTGGCTTGGCGACACTATCAACTTTCAATACGAACAAATACAAGGTAAATCAAGCAAGAGAGAGAGAGAGAGAGAGTTGCAGAAAATATCACCGAAAAAGTCTACTAGAAATTCAGCGGGTTCATAGAGAGCAGGTTACAGTTATAACAGTGTTACAGTTATAGCGTGGGAGATTAAGAGAGAGTAACAGAGTTCTAGCAAGTTTAGGAGCGTAAGGTACAAAAACAATGATATGGGACTAAACAAATCTAATAGAAATATTGAAATAACTATTACCACGTACCCGTTACTGGGAGATCTATTTAGAAGTACTAGCACAATTGTTAGGCTAATCTTTGTAAATAAATACACACAGAACACTCGCACAAAAATCACTGGAAAAGACAAAAACTAGGAGCACAAAACTAAACACAGCTGTTCACAAGCAACCCTACATCGCTAAATTTAAATAATAAAAAAATATTTATATACCAAAAAGAGTGCAATTTATTTCCATGACGACTCAGATTTTATCATATTCCAGAAAGCTTAATTATAAGTGCAAATCATTTAATGAAACTAGTGAGATGTACAACAAGACTCGAAGATATTCTGACGTACACAGACTTTAAAGAAAAATTCTAAAACGACATAGATAACTTCTACACCTAGGGATTGAGAAAACTTCCAAATAGTTCAGAGAAAAATATTATTTCCCTATCAAAAATTAATTAAAAATATAATAAATGAATGTGAAATGTTATATTGCCAAAACAGAACATAGAAATACTAAAATGACATTTGAAATTACGCCAGAAATTCAAAATATAAGGTAAAAATTTGTTATGGATTATATATCGTAGGCAACCAACAGTTTTTTTCATGCATAGACAAATATTCCAAATTTGCTACATTAGTGGAAGTAACAGGTTAGATGCCAAAAGAGCATTTAGTTCAAACTCAGATAACAACTAGTAAGAACGGTATTCAGATATAGAAAGATTCTACAAAACAGTAAATAAAAGGTTAAGGATCATATAAAGGGAATCATATATTGAAAATAGATATACCAAATTCGACCTAATCCTTTATACTTACAATCATAAAAGAAAACATAATGCTACATGCGTGAGATACTATTTTCATCATTTCTTTATTAAATACTATGTCTTTATAAACGAAATAATTAGATAAGAAAATATTGAATATTGCACTAAAACTTATAAAAATTTCCAAATTAATGATGTTGAACCCAATATTTTACTCACATGCAACATTCCAAAATCATTGCTAAATCAAAATTCTATTAATAAAGAAATTTCCATTGTAGAAATACAGTTCAATACAGTTAGATGAATACACTCTTTCAAACCCAATGTTAGACTAAACACATAGAGTTTAAATGGAACCATTGTCATATGTTCAAAGAAAAAAAATAATTGAATCACATACAAAATTTATAATGTATTTCAAACCATTACTTTAACAACTTTTGTAATTATTATTATAAGCATTTTTTGTATTTATGGTATAAATTTAGCATACCAAGAAAACTAATTGTCAAATATGTAAAACCAAAAGAAGAAACACCACAGAGTACAGAAGTACAGGCCAAATTTAACGGATGGGGGAGTGACATATTTATAGTTGCACTCCTATGCACATGTCTTCACGCCCACACATACACGCAGTCACCCTCGAGACACCCATTAAAAAAAATAATAAAGTCACTCTCTAAGAAATAAGAATCCAAAGTTAAATGTAAACAAACCAATAGAAAATTACCAAGCTATAAACAAGCTATAGGAAAATTACCATGAAACAAAAACCTCAGCTTGTAGACTAAACAATAAGAACGAGCCGCTGTTCAGACTATCGGCCGTTCCCACAACTCAGGATACTCCGATTTTGGGACCCAAGTCTGGAGTCTAAAATCCAAAGTTACAGATTCACTCAATAGCAAAAAGACCCACTCACAAAAGCTCTAAAGCTCAAAACCGAGGTATGATCGTAAATGAAGTAGGAGTTAGAGAGCGAGTTCAGTTTGAGATTTGTCAATAGAAAGTCGGTGTTCTTCAAATATAAAAATCCTAACCAGTTTAAGAATAATAAATTAAATAACTTTTTTTTAACTTAAATTTATGGTGCAAGAATTTAATTGGCGCAGTCGGTAGGATCTCAAAAAAATCGTTTAAAGAAGTCACATGTACTGATCAAAAGAAGGATAATTCTATACGAATAGTTTATCCTGATCAGAGTAAATTCTGTGAAAAAACATGGACAATAAAAAGAGAACCGCAAAAGAATCTATGTGTAAATCATTCCCACGAAGAAATTTCAATAAAATTCAAATCGGTCAATACGCGCCTAATTAAAAAAAATTTAAGTGCCTATATTGAAAACAAAAATAAATTAAAAATCAAAAATCCAAATCGGTCAAGACGCACATAATCTAAAATTAAAAATGCCTATATTGAAAACAAAAAGAAAACGACAAAATGGCTAATCCATCAGTGCTACCACAGCTGTCCGAGATTCATTTAAATCAATTGATGGGACAAATAAAGGAATTGCCATACTTTGATGGAAATATGGCAGAGCTCAGTCGGTATATCGCCAGGGTTGAGTACCTCCTACAACTATACCCTACTCAAGATGCCAGACAAACTCAGATCATTAATGGAGCCATCGAAAGGACCATTGTCGACTCAGCGCAAGCAGTGATCGAAGCAGAAAAATCCAACGCTAGGGTAACTACAAAAGCAGCTCTAATAATTGAACAGGGACTAATTCGTAAATCAAAATCTCTCTATTGTTCACCAATATGGATAGTTCTCAAATAGAGCGATGCATCAGGAAAAGTTAAATTCAGATTAGTAGTAGACTACAGAAATTTAAATGAAATCACTATGAATGATAAATTCCCAGTACCCAGAATGGACAAATTAGGTAGATGTCAATCTTTCATAACCATTGATTTAGCTAAGGGATTCCATTAAATTTAAATGGAACCAGAATCAATAGCTAAAACGGCATTCTCAACCAAACATGGTCATTACGAATATACTCGAATGCCATTTGGCCTTAAAAACGCACCCGCTACTTTACAAAGATGTATGAACAATATATTAGAAGATTTAATCTATAAATATTGTTTAGTATATCTAGATGATATTATAATCTTTTCCACTTCATGGAAGAACACATTATATCATTGAAGAAAGTATTCCAAAAACTACGAGATGCCAATTTAAAATTACAATTAGATAAATGCGAATTTATAAAAAAGGAAACCGAATTCCTAGGTCACAGTAATCACTACAGGTATAAAACCAAACCCAAAAAGTGATGCACTTTGAACAGTACAAACAAGTGGTCCAACGACACCAAGCACGTGCTTGTTACGCACGGGGTTCTTTCATCGATTTGGGCAAAAATGCGAGTTGATGTACATCGTGGCAAATTTAGAGGATAATAATTTCGGCGGTTTAAAAGTTCTGAAGAATCAATGTCACCTCTTATAAGATTTTGTATAAAAATAGTACCAAGCATTGTTCTTCGATTTACAAGTTTAGGTAAATTAAGCAATTGTAATCTACTCTCGTAGGAAGGAAGCCTTACGTTTTGATCCCAGTTCAAACTGCGCAGGGCAAAAAAATAAATTTTTTTTGTACCGACTGAATACGGTCGATGTGCACTTGATATTGTGGACACCGAACCGACGAACAATATTACAAAATAGGACGAACAAGGGAGGTAAATAATTATTTGGTCGTATAAGGGTCATCAAATCCTTTTGACCAACGCTTTATAAACCCAAAAAACTCATGGCTTTGTTAACAGCGGGCATAATGTGGCAGTCAAATTTATGTTTAGGGTCAAGAATAACACCTAAATCGTTGACTGAATAAATACGGTCAAGTTGCGTATTTTTAAGAAAGTAGCTGATAAACGTAGAGTACCCCTATAAAAAGTCATAACGTTGCATTTTAGGCAGTTTAAATTACTCACACCATCCATGAAAACAATCAATATCCGACTGTAAGTTAAATCCCGACGCTATATCATTATATGATAAACAAAGCTTAACATACGATAGATAGCACGAGACAGAAAAAAAATATTCTATCGACTGAGAGTGGCTTGGCGACACTAACAACTTTCAATACGAACAAATACAAAGTAAATCAAGCAAACGAGAGAGAGAGAGAGAGTTGCAGAAAATAGCACCGAAAAAGTCTACTAGAAACTCAGCGGGTTCATAGAGAGCAGGTTACAGTTATAACAGTGTTACAGTTATAGTTACTATAAGTTTGGAAAAACTCAGGAAATAAATCAGCAATTTCAAATCCATCGATGCCTTCATGGAGTTTAGACGTACGGATGAAGGCAATGCCGATGCATTACGCTTGGCATTATCAAAATTGTAAAACTATTTCGGATCGTTTGAAAATTCCAATTTACATCGACTTAGATACATAGAGTAGCAACGACTGTTGAGAACATTAAAACTGTTCGAGCCAGAACATATTTCGAAAAATCTGCTGGTCTACCCGATTTTTTGTAATATTTATAAATGTTAGATTTAAGGTTTTTAAGTCTTTGAAGCGCATTGTTAAACAAAGGAGGTATGTTAGGTTTGAAAGAAACCCGTCAGGTACAACAAGAGCGTCAATTCTACATACTGTGATTTCAGACGGGTCTGAAACAGAATTGATGTAGAATTGACGCTCTTGTTGTACCTGAAGACCCATATCATCCTACTGTGGAACTGACAATTGGCCTCCCCTGCTCTGATACCCTCTTTTCTTTAGTTTCTCCAACTAACATGAGATGTTTTCGTAAAGAATTGTCTTCTTAAGGAATTTTTTATAAAGCTTACTTGCTGTAACGATAATTTTAAAAGGCCATCCACAAAATCATGGGCGGATAACGGCATAGCGACAAATGAGTCAGTAGGAGGAGACCAAGTAATATCAGTTAGGTTAAAGTCACCTAAAACAATCAAAAGGTGTCTGTTAGAAAGAAGGGATAAAACAAATTTGCAGACAGATGGTGCTAATAAATTGCTAGGCCAGAGCCAGGTGGAATATAAAAACATCTAACAAAAAGAAATAACGATTGCAAAGAAACTTTTAAACTTAGAAATTCAATTTTATTGGGTATATGAATGAGAATTCTTTCAGATGTTAGGCTAGAGGTAACGGCAATCAGGACACCGCCCACCCTACGTGAGTGGCGATTGGTCCTATAATTAGTTAAGTTAGTACCCAGAACTTCAGAGTCAGATATCCCTGGTTTCAGCCAAATTTCCGTAAAAGCAAAAATATCTTCTGTAAATGCAGAGGAGTCAGCATAAAGCTGGCGTAGCTTCATATTTAATCCATTAACATTTTGATACGCCAGCATTAAACTTTTTAGTTGTTTGACACGGTGGAGCGCCTGTTATTTGTTCTCGGTTTGTTTCGGACGAATTCTTTAATTACTAAACCATTATTAATCCAAAAGCTTTTTTATTTTAAAAGAAGATATCCTGAAAGCATATGAAAATCGAAATTGGTCAACTGCAATACCTTCGGATGGGAATTACACGTATACATTCCAGAACATCCTCAGATGTGGTATCTGATGTGGTGAATCTAGAATCAAATAACTGCTTCCTTTGTGAAACAAGTAAAAGCTTCTTACGCTCCCCAGCAGCAGTCTGAACCTCACTAGGCTGAGATCCAGTAACGTTGCATACATTACCTGTAGGAACGGTCGGCACCGATTTCTTTGACTTAGCCAGTACAGACGCGTTTAGTCCGGAAACTGGACTTCACTCGAGCTAGCTGTATCCATACGCACAGTTGGTTCGCTTTGCCCTGTGTCGACAGGAACTGCTGCTACCAAGTTCGGATTTGGGTTGGATTCCATGGTGGTATTAACGGCGGTTAAGCTGGCTTTTTTGCGTATAGGCTACTGTGTTAATAATTTTTTTATTATTAAACTGGGCACAGACGGTATTGAACCCCTCATTGAGTTGCCTAAAAGCACCCGAGATATTCAACAGGCTGTCTCGAGTCTGCTTCATAAAGCCGCTCATCTCAACCACCAGTTCCTTGCAGGAACCACATGACCACATAAGACCAGAGTTAAGATCAATAAAATCTTTCGTTGAAGACGCACAGGTGCAGTTTTTCTTAGAACAGACAAGGGCCATTAAAGACAAACAAATGAAATAAAATATCAAAAATACCTCAATGTAAATTTGGCACTGGGATCAAATTCAAAAATCACAAAAGCACAAAACACAAAAAAAAATAAGAGCGCGAGATCGCGAAAATTTATCAAAACGTAAGCACGAGACAGAGAAAAAATATTCTATCGACTGAGAGTGGCTTGGCGACACTATCAACTTTCAATACGAACAAATACAAGGTAAATCAAGCAAGAGAGAGAGAGAGAGTTGCAGAAAATATCACCGAAAAAGTCTACTAGAAATTCAGCGGGTTCATAGAGAGCAGGTTACAGTTAGAACAGTGTTACAGTTATAGCGTGGGAGATTGAGAGAGAGTTACAGAGATTTAGCAAGTTTAGGAGCGTAAGGTACAAAAACAATGATATGGGACTAAACAAATCTAATAGAAATATTAAAATAACTATTACCACGTACCCGTTACTGGGAGATCTATTTAGAAGTACTAGCACAATTGTTAGGCTAATCTTTGTAAATAAATACACACAGAACACTCGCACAAAAATCACTGGAAAAGACAAAAACTAGGAGCACAAAACTAAACACAGCTGTTCACAAGCAACGCTACATCGCTAAATTTAAATAATAAAAAAATATTTATATACCAAAAAGAGTGCAATTTATTTCCATGACGAATCAGATTTTATCATATTCCAGAAAGCTTATGTAGAAATTATAAGTGCAAATCATTTAATGAAACTAGTGAGATGTACAACAAGACTCAAAGATATTCTGACGTACACAGACTTTAAAGAAAAATTCTAAAACGACATAGATAACATCTACACCTAGGGATTGAGAAAACTTCCAAATGGTTCAGAGAAAAATATTATTTCCCTATCAAAAATTAATTAAAAATATAATAAATGAATGTGAAATGTAATATTGCCAAAACAGAACATAGAAATACTAAAATGACATTTGAAATTACGCCAGAAATTCAAAATATAAGGTAAAAATTTGTTATGGATTATATATCGTAGGCAACCAACAGTTTTTTTCATGCATAGACAAATATTCCAAATTTGCTACATTATTGGAAGTAACAGGTTAGATGCCAAAAGAGCATTTAGTTCACAGAAAAATATTATTTCCCTGATTATCAAAAATGAATTAAAAATATAATAAATGTAAGGTAACATTTTTTATGGATTTTAATATGGTAGGCAACCAACAGTTTTTATCATGCATAGACAAATATTTTAAATTTGCTATATTAGTGGAAGTAACAGGTAGAGATTGCTTAGAAGCCAAAAGAGGATTTATTTAAAACTCAAATAACAACTAGAGGAACGGTATTTCAGATATATAAAGATTCCAAAAAACAGTAAATACAAAGTTAAGAATCATATAAAGTGAACAGATATTGAGAATAGATATACAAAATTCGAACTACATTCTACATGCATTTGTCAGTTACTATTTTTATCATTTCTTTATTAAACTATGTCTAATAAACGAAATTTAGACAAGAAAATTTGAAAGTAAATTCACTAAAACTTACACAAATTTCCAAATTATTTATGCTGACCCAATATTTTACTGACATGCGACATTCCAAAACATTGCTAATCAAAATTCCATTAATAAAGAAATTGCCATTGTCGAAATACAGCTCAATACAGTTTGAACTTGCAAACTCAATGTTAGACTAAACACAAAGAGTTTAATTGGAACATTGTCATATATTTAACAAAAGAAATAATTGAATCACATACAAAATGTATAATGTATTTCAAACCATTACTTTAACAACTTTTGTAATTAATATTATAAGCATTTTATTGTATTTATGGTATAACTTTTAGAGCATACCAAGAAAAGTTATTGTAAAATATGTTACCCTCGAGACACACATTAAAAAAGTAATAAAGTCACTCTCTAAGAAATAAGAATCCAAATTTAATTGTAAACAAGGCAATGCACTATGTTCCAGAACCCGTTTTTTTGGCATAAAGTCGAAAAATTGAGCTACAGGGTTCAAACTTTGCAGAATTTATTTTTATGGCCTTAAAAAATTCTATACAAAAAATTGTGTCAGTGCGATCCTGTTCTATTCAATTACTTATTTATTTTTTAAATACAATTTTCTTCTTCATCCAATTCAATACTCAATTCAATATTATAATTATCCAGATCGTCGTCAGAATCGTACTGCAGATCATTCTCATTTTTTGCTGTGAACGGAAGGTCCAAAAGACTTAAACCTCTTTTGAGAAATGTTTCTTTTTTTTTTAATTTGTTTTTCTCTTTCCCTTAGAGATACACTAGATAATAATGGATACAAGGAATCTATAGCTCTGTGAAATATATATCTCATAGTATTGAGACGACTATTTTTCCTTGAATGCGACAATCTATCTTTTTTGTATATCTTGTTGCGAGCTTCAGAAGCATTTTCGCCTAAGCATCCTAGTGGAGCTAAGCTCGAATTATTAATCTGGTAACCATGAACCAATATTTTATGAATTGTTGGTGACATCGGATACCAAGGGTAGCCTCGCAAATATAATAAAAAAGTTGTTTCACAAAATGACAGAAATTATTCCGAATTTGTACAATGATCATTCTCATTTTTTGCTGTGAACGGAAGGTCCAAAAGACTGAAACCTCTTTTGAAAAAGGTTTCTTTTTTTTTAATTTTTTTTCTCTTTCCCTTAGAGATACACTAGATAATAATGGATATAAGGAATCTATAGCTCTGCGAACTATATATATCATAGTATTGAGACGACTATTTTTCCTTGAATGCGACAATCTATCTTTTTTGTATATCTTGTTGCGAGCTTCAGAAGCATTTTCGCCTAAGCATCCTAGTGGAGCTAAGCTCGAATTATTAATCTGGTAACCATGAACCAATATTTTATGAATTGTTGGTGACATCGGATACCAAGGGTAGCCTCGCAAATATAATAAAAAAGTTGTTTCACAAAATGAGAGAAATTATTCCGAATTTGTACAATGATTGGAAGAAATGGCGATTAAAATTGAGTGAAATTTATATAAAAGATCTTCGTTAAAGTTGGTAATAGATGCTAGTAGCTTAGTATTGGCAAAAGATATCCTTGCCGTATCATTGGTATTGCCGCTTCCATTCTGCTTTGGCATGCTTATCCGAAGACCCATTTCGTTCCAAAACTTTTCTTGAACATATTTTTTCCGTTTGCTCATTTCAATCTTGTCATCACCTTTTATATGCCATTTCTTTAATTCAATTTTATATTAAATGTTTAAGACAAATTCTAAGAACCGGATCCAGGCATGCAATGCACTTACGCCAATCTGCAAAGCTCCAGGCTTTGGAACAAAATGTTTAGAATTAAAATCTTTTATTTCTAATATTTTTGTTGGAGTGACACCACAGATTTGAAAACATTAAGTAGATGTAGTTCCAGCCAAAACGTTTAGCACTTTGCCAGCAATAAGTGTCATATGCATATCATAATTTACTGTTATATCACGATTTTCATTGAATTTATAAACAGATGGTTTGAGATTATTAATGTGAGAATCTAAAAATCTTTTCCATCATTATGTGTGCGTAATTTCTTTTACAAGTTCAATTTTTAAAGGTCTGCAAAATCGTATAGATTGCGGTGTTCTATTATTCCATATGTTGTGATCAAAAGCGTCTATAATTTTTATGGGTATAACAGAAGTCACAAAAATTGAGTGATCTGAAAGCTGTTCACCAGTTGTTTTGGTATCAAACTTGGTATCAAACTTTTATATTGAATGACCCGTTGAACCATCAAAAACATAGCTGCATATTAGTTTAATTTCAGAGCTGTTTGGAAACTGGCATAAAACATCGGCTTGCATTTCAATAATTCTGTGCGCAGTATGATCCAAAAGGTTTTGTAATGATACTTGGGCGGCAGTTTCTCTAACTTTTATATCTCCAGGACGGCATTGTAATTTAGATTCCATTATTAGACTATATGCTAAATGTCACTATGGCGACTTTTATTGATAAGTCTAGTGTTCAGGTACTGCTGTTTTGTAAGAGAATTATCCAGGAGGTATGCGAAGGTTTGGCATTTGGTTTCGGGTGTAAGTGGAATGGGTTTTTGCACATCAAATTGTTTTCTGGATTCAGTATAGTATGTCACAATTATTTTCATTTGCGAGCTCAGATGACAATTTCCTTTTTAATCTTGTACCCCCATTCGTGTAAGATAAGGTTGGACTTCCCATCTGCTGTTGTGTTTTGCAGGATTCATCAATATTAATTGATATTTTTGATTCCAACCATACAGTATGCTTAGACATGAACCGTTCAAGTATGTAGTTATATTTGGAAGCCGTTTATGAATATAAATATTAAAATTACTATTTTTTTGTCTATTTCCTTTATAGTATTGGATTCCAAAGCGTTTTTATTAATTTTTGTGTATCTCCGATCAGATACACATTGATGTTTGCAATTGCCGCTGCGTCGTAGTTCAAAAAGTTCGCTGTGAGTAAACTCAAACGTACCTATAAATTACCAAAATGCGAAAAAAGGGGTACGAACGGGGATGAGTTTTTGGTTTGTGGCTAAAGACAACACTCACAAGTACATTCTGGACCAATTAGTTAGCATGGAGCAGCTCATTAGTTATATTCCACGAAATACGGAGAACGCATGTTAGTTTTCTAAAAACATACACATAAATTGTACATTACACAACACTAAATACGTAGAACTACACAAAAAATAACAATATACATTAAATAGTGCATACCTTGAGGATTATTTTCCATATTTTAGTTTAATTTTTCGGACTTAATTTAACCGTGTAAATATTTTGGCGCGAATTTCTAAATCAGCTGATCGCAATCGCACTTTTAAAAGCTCACAATAAGCTTTGGTGGCACATTTAAAGTTTTTAATTAACATTTTTATAATGTATGAAGAATTTACTTTAAGATAAAAACAAGAAAACAACGATATATTGACTAAAAAATCGACGTTATGCCAAAAAACGGGTTCTGGACAATAGTGCAATGGACAATTACCAAGCTATAAACAGCCTGGAGTCTAAAATCCAAAGCTCTAAAACTCAAAACCGAGGTATGATAGTAAATGAAGTAGGAGTTAGAGAGCGAGTTCAGTTTGAGATTCGTCAATAGAAAGTCGGTGTTCTTCAAATATAAAAAACCTAACCAGTTTAAGAATAAGAAGTTAAATAACTTTTTTTTATCTTAAATTTATGGTGCAAGAATTTAATTGGCGCAGTCGGTAGAATCTCAAAAAATCGTTTAAAAAAGTTACATGTACTGATCAAAACAAGGATAAGACTATACGAATAGTTTATCCTTATCAGAGTAAATTCCGTGAACAAACAAGGACAATAAAAAGAAATCGAATCTATGTGTAAATCATTCGCGCGAAGAAATTAGAATAAAATCCAAATCGGTCAATACACGCTTAATTAAAGAAAGTTTAAGTGTCTATATTGAAAATAAAAATAAATTAAAAATCAAAACTCCAAATCTATCAACACGCAATTAATCTGAAATTAAAAATGCCAATATTGAAAACAAAAAGAAAGCGACGAAATAGCTAATCCATCAGTGCTACCACAGCTGTCCGAGATTCATTTAAATCAATTGATCGGACAAATAAAGGAATGGCCATACTTTGATGGAAATCTAGCAGAGCTAAGTCCGTATATCGCCAGGGTTGAGTACCTCCTACAAGTATACCCTACTCAAGATGCCAAGGACCATTGTCGACTCAGCGCAAGCAGTGATCAAAGCAGAAAAAATCCAACGCTTGGGTAACTACAAAAGCAGCTCTAATGATTGAACAGGGAATAATTCTTAAATCAAAATACCTTAATTGTTCACCGATCATGATAGTTCAAAAAAAGAGCGACGCACTAGGAAAAATGAAATTCAGATTAGAATGCAATCACTATCAATGATAAATTCCTAGTATCCAGAATGGAGAAAATAATGAACAAATTAGGTAGATGTCAATATTTCATAACCATTGATTTAGCTAAAGGATTTCTCAAATTTAAATGGAACCAGAATCAGCTAAAACGGCATTCTCAACCAAACATGGTCATTACGAATATACTCGAATGCCACTTGGCCTTAAGGAAATGACAGAAACTTCAGCAAATGAAATAATTTAAAAAATGATTATGTACCAAAAAGAGTGGAATTTATTTCCATGACGACTCAGATTTTATCATATTTCAGAAAGCTTGCATATAAATTATAAGTGCAAATCATTCAATGAAACTAGTGTGATGTACAACAAGACTGAAGATATTCTTACGTACACAGACTTTAAAGAAAAATTCTAAAACGACATGGAGAAGTTCTACACCTAGGGATTGAGAAAACTTCCAAATGGTTCAGAGAAAAATATTATTTTCCTGATTATCAAAAATTAACTAAAAATATAATAAATTAATGTGAAATTTGTAATATTGCCTAAACAGAAAATGGAAATACTAAAATGACAATTAAAATTACCCCAGAAATTCAAAATATAAGGTAAAAATTTGTTATGGATTTTTATATGGTAGGCAACCAACAATTTTTATCATGCATAGACAAATATTGTTTTAGAAATAGAAAGATTCCACAAAACAGTAAATAAAAAGTTAAGAATCATATAAAGTGAATCAGATATAGAGAATAGATATACAAAATTCGAACTAATCCTTTATACTTACAATCATAAAACCAAACATAATGCTACATGCATTTGTCAGTTACTATTTTCATCATTTCTTTATTAAACTATGTATTTATAAACGAAATAATTAGACAAGAAAATTTGAATGTAAATTCACTGAAACTTATAAAACTATCCATATTATTTATGTTGAACCCAATATTTTACTGACATGCGATATTCCAAATCATTGCTAAATAAAAAATCCATTAATAAAGAAATTGCCATTGTCGAAGTGCAGTTCAATACAGTTTGATGAATACACTCTTTCAAACTCAATGTTAGGACTTAACACAGAGAGTTTAATTGGAATCATTGCCATATATTCAAACAAAAAAGAAATAATTGAATCACATACAAAATTTATAATGTATTTCAAACCATTACTTTAACAACTTTTGTAAGTATTATTATATTTTTATTGTATTTATGGTATAAATTTTAGAGCATACCAATAAAACTAATTTTAAAATATTTAAAACCAAAAGAAGAAACACCACAAAGTACAGAAGTACAGGCCAAATTCAACGGATGGGGGAGTGACATATTTATAGTTGCACTCCTAAGCACATGTCTACACACCCACACATACACGTAGTCACCCTCGAGACACCCATTAAAAAAAATAATATAGTCGCTCTCTAAGAAATAAGTATCCAAATTTAATTTTAAACAAGCCAATGGAAAATTACCAAGCTATAAAGAAGCTATAGGAAAATTACCATTAACCAAAAACCTCAGCATGTAGACTAAACAATTAGAACAAGCCGCTTTCAGACTATCCGCACGTTCCCACAACTCAGGATACTCCGATTTTGGGGCCCAAGTCTGAAGTCTAAAATCCAAAGTTACAGAGTCACTCAATAGCAACAAAACCCACTCACAAAAGCTCTAAAGCTCAAAACCGAGGTATGATCGTAAATGAAGTAGGAGTTAGAGAGCGAGTTCAGTTTGAGATTTGTCAATAGAAAGTCGGTGTTCTTCAAATATAAAATTTTAACAAGTTTAAGAATAAGAAATTAAATTAAGTTTTTTTTAAACTTAAATTCATGGTGCAAGAATTTAATTAGCCCAGTCGGTAGAATCTCAAAAAATCGTTTAAAAAAGTCACCTGTACTGATCAAAAGAAGGATAAGACTATACGAATAGTTCATCCTGATCAGAGTAAATTCCGTGAACAAACAAGGACAATAACAAGAGACCGCAAAAGAATATATGTGTAAATCATTCGCACGAAGGAATTAGAATAAAATACAAATCGGTTAATACGCGCTTAATTAAAAAAAATTTAAGTGCCTATATTGAAAACAAAAATAAATTAAAAGTCAAAAATCCAAATCGGTCAAGCCGCACTTAATCTAAAATTAAAAATGCCTATATTGAAAACAAAAAGAAAACGACAAAATGGCTAATCCATCAGTGCTACTACAGCTGTACGAGATTCATTTAAATCAATTGATGGGACAAATAAAGGAATTGCCATACTTTGATGGAAATCTAGCAGAGCTCAGTCGGTATATCGCCAGGGTTAAGTAGTACCTCCTACCCTACTCAAGATGCCAGACAAACTCACATCATTAATGGAGCCATCGGAAGGAACATTGTTGACTCAGCGCAAGCAGTGATCGAAGCAGAGAAATCCAACTCTTGGGTAACTACAAACAAAAGCAGCTCTATTGATTGAACAGGGAATAATTCCTTAATCAAAATCGATCTATTGTTCATCAATCTGGATAGTTCCAAAAAGATCGATGCATCAGGAAAAATGAAATTCAGATTAGTATTAGACTACAAAAATTAAAATGAAATCACTATCAATGATAAATGTTCAGTACCCAGAATGGACGAAATATTGAACAAATTAGGTAGATGTCTGAAGGATTCCAACAAATAAAACGGCATTCTCTACCAAACATGGTCATTACGAATATACTCGAATGTCATTTGGCCTTAAAAACGCCCCCGCTACTTTCCAAAGATTTATGAACATATGTATTATCTATAAAAATTTTTTAGTATATCTGTATATGATATTATGATCTTTTCCACTTTATTGGAAGAACACATTAAATCATTAAAGAAAGTATTCCAAAAACTACGAGATGCTAATTTAAAATTACAATTAGATAAATGCAAATTTATAAAAATGAAAACCGAATTCGTAGGTCACGTAGTAATAACTACAGGTATAAAACCAAACCCAAAAAATAAGTGACCGTATAAATTTCCAAATACCAAAGACCCCCAAAAAATAAATCATTTCATAAAGTCGCTCTCTAAGAAATAAGTATCCAAATTTAATTGTAAACAAGCCAATGGAAAATTACCAACCTATAAAGAAGCTATAGGAAAATTACCATGAAACAAAAACCTCAGCTTGTAGACTAAACAATTAGAACGAGCCGCTTTCAGACTATCCGCACGTACCCACAACTCAGGATACTCCGATTTTGGGACCCAAGTCTAAAGTCTAAAATCCAAAGTTACAGAGTCACTCAATAGCAACAAAACCCATTCATAAAAGCTCTAAAGCTCAAAACCGAGGTATGATCGTAAATGAAGTATGAGTTAGATAGCGAGTTCAGTTTGAGATTTGTCAATAGAAAGTCGGTGTTCTTCAAATATAAAAATCCTAACCAGTTTATGACTAAGAAAGTAATAACGTTTTTTGAGATTGAGAAAACGTCCAAATGGTTCAGAGAAAAATATTATTTTACTGATTATCAAAAATTTATTAAAAATATAATAAATTAATGTGGAATTTGTAATATTGCCTAAACAGAAAATGGAAATACTAAAATGACAATTGAAATTACCCCAGAAATTTGAAAATATAAGGTAACAATTTGTTATGGATTTTTCTATGGTAGGCAACCAACAATTTTTATCATGCATAGACAAATATTGTTTCAGATATAGAAAGATTCCACAAAACAATAAATAAAAAGTTAAGAATCATATAAATTGAATCAGATATAGAGAATAGATATACAAAATTCGAACTAATCCTTTATACTTACAATCATAAAACCAAACATAATGCTACATGCATTTGTCAGTTACTATTTTCATCATTTCTTTATTAAACTATGTATTTATAAACGAAATAATTAGACAAGAAAATTTGAATGTAAATTCACTGAAACTTATAAAACTATCCATATTATTTATGTTGAACCCAATATTTTACTGACATGCGATATTCCAAATCATTGCTAAATAAAAAATCCATTAATAAAGAAATTGCCATTGTCGAAATGCAGTTCAATACAGTTTGATGAATACACTCTTTCAAACTCAATGTTAGGACTAAACACAGAGAGTTTAATTGGAATCATTGCCATATATTCAAACAAAAAAGAAATAATTGAATCACATACAAAATTTATAATGTATTTCAAACCATTACTTTTATTTTTATTGTATTTATGGTATAAATTTTAGAGCATACCAATAAAACTAATTTTAAAATATTTAAAACCAAAAGAAGAAACACCACAAAGTACAGAAGTACAGGCCAAATTCAGCGGATGGGGGAGTGACATATTTATAGTTGCACTCCTAAGCACATGTCTACACACCCACACATACACGTAGTCACCCTCGAGACACCCATTAAAAAAAATAATATAGTCGCTCTCTAAGAAATAAGTATCCAAATTTAATTGTAAACAAGCCAATGGAAAATTACCAAGCTATAAAGAAGCTATAGGAAAATTACCATTAACCAAAAACCTCAGCATGTAGACTAAACAATTAGAACAAGCCGCTTTCAGACTATCCGCACGTTCCCACAACTCAGGATACTCCGATTTTGGGGCCCAAGTCTGAAGTCTAAAATCCAAAGTTACAGAGTCACTCAATAGTAACAAAACCCACTCACAAAAGCTCTAAAGCTCAAAACCGAGGTATGATCGTAAATGAAGTAGGAGTTAGAGAGCGAGTTCAGTTTGAGATTTGTCAATAGAAAGTCGGTGTTCTTCAAATATAAAATTTTAACAAGTTTAAGAATAATAAATTAAATTAAGTTTTTTTAAACTTAAATTCATGGTGCAAGAATTTAATTAGCCCAGTCGATAGAATCTCAAAAAATCGTTTAAAAAAGTCACCTGTACTGATCAAAAGAAGGATAAGACTATACGAATAGTTCATCCTGATCAGAGTAAATTCCGTGAACAAACAAGGACAATAACAAGAGACCGCAAAAGAATCTATGTGTAAATCATTCGCACGAAGGAATTAGAATAAAATACAAATCGGTTAATACGCGCTTAATTAAAAAAATTTTAAGTGCCTATATTGAAAACAAATATAAATTAAAAGTCAAAAATCCAAATCGGTCAAGCCGCACTTAATCTAAAATTAAAAATGCCTATATTGAAAACAAAAAGAAAACGACAAAATGGCTAATCCATCAGTGCTACTACAGCTGTACGAGATTCATTTAAATCAATTGATGGGACAAATAAAGGAATTGCCATACTTTGATGGAAATCTAGCAGAGCTCAGTCGGTATATCGCCAGGGTTAAGTAGTACCTCCTACCCTACTCAAGATGCCAGACAAACTCACATCATTAATGGAGCCATCGGAAGGAACATTGTTGACTCAGCGCAAGCAGTGATCGAAGCAGAGAAATCCAACTCTTGGGTAACTACAAACAAAAGCAGCTCTATTGATTGAACAGGGAATAATTCCTTAATCAAAATCGATCTATTGTTCATCAATCTGGATAGTTCCAAAAAGATCGATGCATCAGGAAAAATGAAATTCAGATTAGTATTAGACTACAAAAATTAAAATGAAATCACTATCAATGATAAATTTTCAGTACCCAGAATGGACGAAATATTGAACAAATTAGGTAGATGTCTGAAGGATTCCAACAAATAAAACGGCATTCTCTACCAAACATGGTCATTACGAATATACTCGAATGTCATTTGGCCTTAAAAACGCCCCCGCTACTTTCCAAAGATATATGAACATATGTATTATCTATAAAAATTTTTTAGTATATCTGTATATGATATTATGATCTTTTCCACTTTATTGGAAGAACACATTAAATCATTAAAGAAAGTATTCCAAAAACTACGAGATGCTAATTTAAAATTACAATTAGATAAATGCAAATTTATAAAAATAAAAACCGAATTCGTAGGTCACGTAGTAATAACTACAGGTATAAAACCAAACCCAAAAAATAAGTGACCGTATAAATTTCCAAATACCAAAGACCCCCAAAAAATAAATCATTTCATAAAGTCGCTCTCTAAGAAATAAGTATCCAAATTTAATTGTAAACAAGCCAATGGAAAATTACCAACCTATAAAGAAGCTATAGGAAATTTACCATGAAACAAAAACCTCAGCTTGTAGACTAAACAATTAGAACGAGCCGCTTTCAGACTATCCGCACGTACCCACAACTCAGGATACTCCGATTTTGGGACCCAAGTCTAAAGTCTAAAATCCAAAGTTACAGAGTCACTCAATAGCAACAAAACCCACTCATAAAAGCTCTAAAGCTCAAAACCGAGGTATGATCGTAAATGAAGTATGAGTTAGATAGCGAGTTCAGTTTGAGATTTGTCAATAGAAAGTCGGTGTTCTTCAAATATAAAAATCCTAACCAGTTTATGACTAAGAAAGTAATAACGTTTTTTGAGATTGAGAAAACGTCCAAATGGTTCAGAGAAAAATATTATTTTCCTGATTATCAAAAATTAATTAAAAATATAATAAATTAATGTGAAATTTGTAATATTGCCTAAACAGAAAATGGAAATACTAAAATGACAATTGAAATTACCCCAGAAATTGAAAATATAAGGTAAAAATTTGTTATGGATTTTTCTATGGTAGGCAACCAACAATTTTTATCATGCATAGACAAATATTGTTTCAGATATAGAAAGATTCCACAAAACAGTAAATAAAAAGTTAAGAATCATATAAAGTGAATCAGATATAGAGAATAGATATTCAAAATTCGAACTAATCCTTTATACTTACAATCATAAAACCAAACATAATGCTACATGCATTTGTCAGTTACTATTTTCATCATTTCTTTATTAAACTATGTATTTATAAACAAAATAATTAGACAAGAAAATTTGAATGTAAATTCACTGAAACTTATAAAACTATCCATATTATTTATGTTGATATGCGATATTCCAAATCATTGCTAAATAAAAAATCTATTAATAAAGAAATTGCCATTGTCGAAATGCAGTTCAATACAGTTTGATGAATACACTCTTTCAAACTCAATGTTAGGACTAAACACAGAGAGTTTAATTGGAATCATTGCCATATATTCAAACAAAAAAGAAATAATTGAATCACATAAAAAATTTATAATGTATTTCAAACCATTACTTTTATTTTTATTGTATTTATGGTATAAATTTTAGAGCATACCAATAAAACTAATTTTAAAATATTTAAAACCAAAAGAAAAAACACCACAAAGTACAGAAGTACAGGCCAAATTCAACGGAGGGGGAGTGACATATTTATAGTTGCACTCCTAAGCACATGTCTACACACCCACACATACACGTAGTCACCCTCGAGACACCCATTAAAAAAATAATATAGTCGCTCTCTAAGAATATCCAAATATCTAAGAATATCTAAGAGTATCCAAATTTAATTGTAAACAAGCCAATGGAAAGATACCAAGCTATAAAGAAGCTATAGGAAAATTACCATTAACCAAAAACCTCAGCATGTAGACTAAACAATTAGAACAAGCCGCTTTCATACTATCCGCACGTTCCCACAACTCAGAATACTCCGATTTTGGAGCCCAAGTCTGAAGTCTAAAATCCAAAGTTACAGAGTCACTCAATAGCAACAAAACCCACTCACAAAAGCTCTAAAGCTCAAAACCGAGGTATGATCGTAAATGAAGTAGGAGTTAGAGAGCGAGTTCAGTTTGAGATTTGTCAATAGAAAGTCGGTGTTCTTCAAATATAAAATTTTAACAAGTTTAAGAATAAGAAATTAAATTAAGTTTTTTTTAAACTTAAATTCATGGTGCAAGAATTTAATTAGCCCAGTCGGTAGAATCTCAAAAAATCGTTTAAAAAAGTCACCTGTACTGATCAAAAGAAGGATAAGACTATACGAATAGTTCATCCTGATCAGAGTAAATTCCGTGAACAAACAAGGACAATAACAAGAGACCGCAAAAGAATATATGTGTAAATCATTCGCACGAAGGAATTAGAATAAAATACAAATCGGTTAATACGCGCTTAATTAAAAAAAATTTAAGTGCCTATATTGAAAACAAAAATAAATTAAAAGTCAAAAATCCAAATCGGTCAAGCCGCACTTAATCTAAAATTAAAAATGCCTATATTGAAAACAAAAAGAAAACGACAAAATGGCTAATCCATCAGTGCTACTACAGCTGTACGAGATTCATTTAAATCAATTGATGGGACAAATAAAGGAATTGCCATACTTTGATGGAAATCTAGCAGAGCTCAGTCGGTATATCGCCAGGGTTAAGTAGTACCTCCTACCCTACTCAAGATGCCAGACAAACTCACATCATTAATGGAGCCATCGGAAGGAACATTGTTGACTCAGCGCAAGCAGTGATCGAAGCAGAGAAATCCATTTCTTGGGTAACTACAAAAGCAGCTCTAATGATTGAACAGGGAATAATTCCTTAATCAAAATCGATCTATTGTTTATTAATCTGAATAGTTCCAAAAAGATCGATGCATCAGGAAAAATGAAATTCAGATTAGTATTACTATCAATGATAAATTTTCAGTACCCAGAATGGACGAAATATTGAACAAATTAGGTAGATGTCTGAAGGATTCCATCAAATAAAACGGCATTATCAACCAAACATGGTCATTACGAATATACTCGAATGCCATTTGGCCTTAAAAACGCCCCCGCTACTTTCCAAAGATATATGAACATATGTATTATCTATAAAATTTTTTTAGTATATCTGTATATGATCTTTTCCACTTTATTGGAAGAACATATTAAATCATTAAAGAAAGTATTCCAAAAACTACGAGATGCCAATTTAAAATTACAATTAGATAAATGCAAATTTATAAAAATAAAAACCGAATTCGTAGGTCACGTAGTAATAACTACAGGTATAAAACCAAACCCAAAAAATAAGTGACCGTATAAATTTCCAAATACCAAAGACCCCCAAAAAATAAATCATTTAATAAAGTTGCTCTCTAAGAAATAAGTATTATAATTTAATTGTAAACAAGCCAATGGAAAATTACAAAGCTATAAAGAAGCTATAGGAAAATTACCATGAAACAAAGACCTCACCTTGAAGACGAAACAATTACACCGCTTTCAGACTATCCGCATGTACCCACAACTCAGGATACTCCGATTTTGGGACCCAAGTCTAAAGTCTAAAATCCAAAGTTACAGAGTCACTCAATAGCAACAAAACCCCCTCACAAAAGCTCTAAAGCTCAAAACCGAGGTATGATCGTAAATGAAGTATGAGTTAGATAGCAAGTTCAGTTTGAGATTTGTCAATAGAAAGTCGGTGTTCTTCAAATATAAAAATCCTAACCAGTTTATGAATAAGAAAGTAAATAACGTTTTTTTTAACTTATGGTGCAAGAATTTAATTAGTTTATCTTAATCAGATTATATTCCGTAAACAAACATGGACAATAAAAAGAGGTCCGCAAAAAAATATATGTGTATATAATTCGCACGAAGAAATTTGAATAAAATGAAAATCGGTCAATAAGCGCATTATAAAAAAAAATAAGTGCCTATATTCAAAACAAAAATAAATTAAAAATCAAAAATCCAAATCGGTCAATACGCACTTAATCTAATATTAAAAATGTATATATTGAAAAAAACCCTCGAGACGAGCATTAAAAATATAATAAATTATATTAGAAATTAGAATCTATTATTAATTGTAAACAAGCCAATGGAAAGTTACCAAGCTATAAACAAGCTGTAGGAAAATTACCATGAAACAAAAACAGCTTGTAGACTAAACAATTAGAACGAGCGGCTGTTCAGACAATCGGCACGTTCCCACAACTCAGGATACTCCGATAAGCTCAAAACCGAAGTAAGTAGAGAGAGTTCAGTTTGAGATTTGTCAATAGACAGTCGGTGTTCTTCAAATATAAAAATTATTAACAGTTTAAGAATAAAAATATTAAATAAAGTTATTTTTACTAAAATTTATGGCTCAAGAATTTGATTAGCGCATAAATAAATTTGTAATATTGCCAAAACATAATATGGAAATACTAAAATGACTTTTGACATAGCCCCAGAAATTCAATATATAAGCTAAAAATTTGTTATGGATTTGTATATGGTAGGCAACCAAATTTTTATCATTTTAAATTTTATACATTAGTGTATAACATACATATATTGAGACGCCAAATGAGCATTTGTTCAAACTCAAATAACAACTAGTAAGAACGGTATTTCACATATAAAAAGATAAAAAAGTAAATAAAAGTTAAAAATTATATAAGTAAATCAGATATTGAGAATAGATATACCAAATTCAAAGAAATCTTTTATCCCAACCATAAACCAGCACTTATGCTAGATGCTTCAGTTACAATTTTCATCATTTCTTTATTAAATTCTATGTCGTTATAAACAAAATAAGTAGACAAGAAAATATGTATTAAATTTCCAAATTAATTATGTTTACTTTTTTATGTTTTACCGGCATGCAAAATCATTGTTAAATCAAAATTCCATAATTAAAGAAATTGTCATTATCGAAAATGGTATTGTTAAAATTTTTAATTGTTCAATACAGTTAGATGAATACACCTTTTCAAACTCAATGTTTGACTAAACATATAGCGTTAATTGGAACCATTGTCATATATTCAAACTAAAGAAATAATTGAATCACATACAAAATGTATAATGTATTTCAAACCATTACTTTATCAACCTTTGTAATTATTATTATAGGCATTTTATTGTATTTATGGTATAAATTTAGGGTATACCAAGAAAACTAATTGTAAAATATGTAAAACCAAAAGAAGAACACCACAATGTACAGAAGTTGAAAACCTAATCCAATTAACATATAAGAAAACTAATTTAAAATTTTGTCCTGTAATGTGAAATTATCATCCTGGAGACAGGCCAAATTCAACGAATGGGGGAGTGACATATTTATAGTTGCACTCCTATGCACATGTCTACACACCCACACATACACGCAGTCACCCTCGAGACACCCATTAAAAAAATAATAAAGTCACTATCTAAGAAATAAAAATCCAAATTTAATTGTAAACCAGCCAATGGAAAATTACCAAGCTATAAAGAAGCTATAGGAAAATTACCATGAAACAAAAACCTCAGCTTGTAGACTAAACAATTAGAACGAGCCGCTGTTCTGTCTACCGGCAGTTTTCACAATTCAGGATACTCCGATTTTGGGACCCAAGTCTGGAGCAGTCGGTAGGATCTCAAAAAATCATTTAAAGAAGTCCAATGTACTGATCAAAAGTAGGATAATACTACAAATAGTTTATCCTGATCAGAGTAAATACCATAAACAAACAACGACAATAAAAGGAGATCCGCAAACGAATCTATGTGTAAATCAATTCCACGAAGAAATTTGAATAAAATCCAAATCGGTAAATAAGCGCCTAATTAAAAAAATTAAGTGCCTATTTCGAAAACAAAAATAAATTAAAAATCAAAAATCCAAATCGGGCAATACCCACTTAATCTAAAATTAAAAATTGAAAACAAAAAAAAAAAGACAAAATGGCTAATCTATCAGTGCTATCACAGCTGCCCGAGATTAATTTAAATCAATTGATGGGACAATAAAGGAATTGCCATACTTTAATAGAAATCTAGCAGAGCTAAGTCGGTATATCGCCAGGGTTAAGTACTTCGTACCACTATACCCTACTCAAGATGGCAGACAAACTCACATCATTAATGGAGCCATCGAAAGGACCATTGTCGACTCAGCGCAAGTAGTGATCGAATAAGAAAACTCCAACGCATGGGTAACTAAAGGATTCCATCAAATTTAAATGGAACCAGAATCAATAGCTAAAACTCCATTCTCAACCAATCATGGCCATTACGAATATTATCAATATTATCAATAATTAATAAAAAGATAATAAATAAATGTGAAATTTGTAATATTTCCAAAACAGAACATAGTAAACTTAAATGATATTTGAAATTACTACATAAATTTAAAATATAAGGTTAACATTTATTATGGATTTTTATATGGTAGGCAACCAACAGTTTTTATTATGCATATACAAATTTGCTAAATTAGTGGAATTAATTAGTAAAAGGTAGAGATTGGTTAGAAACCAAAAGAACATTTAGTTCAAACTCAAATAACAACTAGTAAGAACGGTATTTCAGATATAGACAGATTCCACAAACATTAAATAAAACGTTAAGAATCATATAAAGTGAATTATATATGAAGAAAAGATATACAACATTCAAACTACTTTATACTTACAATTATAAAACCAAACATAGTGATACATGCATTTGTCAGTTACTATTTTCATCATTTCTTTATTAAACTATGGGCTTATAAACGAAATAATAAGACAAGAACATTTGAATGTAATTCACTAAAACTTATAAAAATTTCCCAACCCAATATTTTACTGACATGGAACATTCCAAAATCTTTGCTAAATCGAAATTCCAATAATAAAGAAATTGTCATTGTCAAAAAAATTTTAATGATGAATACAGTCTTTCGAACTCAATGTTAGACACAAAGTTTAATTGGAACCATTGTCATATATTCAAACAAAAGAAATAATTGAATCACATACAAAATTTATAATGTATTTCAAAACATTACTCTAACAACTTTTGTAATTATTATTATAAGCATTTTATTGTATTTATGGTATAAATTTAGAGTATATTAAGAAAATTAATTGTAAAATATGTAAAACCAAAAGAAGAAACACCACAGAGTACAGAAGTTGTAAACCTTATCAAATTAACATAGAAGAAAACTAATGTAAAATTATGTCCGGTAATGTGAAATTATCCTCCTGAGGACAGGCCAAATTCAACAAATGGGGGAGTGATATAGTTGCACTCCTATGCACACGTCTACACACCCACACATATACGCAGTCAACCTCGAGACAACCATTAAGATGGAAAATTACCAAGCACATACAAGCTATAGGAAAATTAAAATGAAACAAAAACTTCAGCGTGTAGACTAATCAACTAGAACGAGCCGCTGTTCAGACTATCGGCAGTTTCCACAATACAGGATACTCCGATTTTGGGACCCAAGCCTGGAGCAGTCGGTAGGATCTCAAAAAAAAAGAAGTCACTGATCAAAACAAGGATAATACTATACAAATTGTTTATCCTGATCAGATTAAATTCCATAAACAAACAAGGACAATACAAAGAGATCCGCAAACGAATCTATGTGTAAATCAATTGCACGAAGTAATTTGAATAAAATCCAAATCGTTAAATCGCCTAATTAAAAAAATTCAAGTGCCTATTTTGAAAACAAAAATAAATTTAAAATCAAAAATCCAAATCGGTCAATCGCACTTAATCTAAAATTAAAAATGCATATATTGAAAACAAAAAAAACGACAACATGGATAATCCATCAGTGCTACCACAGCTGTTTAAATAAAATCGTGCAACAATTAATATTAAATACAAACTATACGTATATCATTTGAAAAAAAAAAAGTCTTAATTACATTCGACCTTATATTAATTTATCCCGTCTTTAACAAACCATTTTTTTGCACTCCTATCTATGTGCATGTCTACACACCCACACATACACGCAGTCGCCCTCGAGACACCCATTAAAAAAATGATGCAACAAAACACACTCAAAACCGAGGTATGATCGTAAATGAAGTATGAGTTAGATAGCGAGTTCAGTTTGAGATTTGTCAAGAGAAAGTCGGTGTTCTTCAAATATAAAAATCTTAACCAGTTTATGAATAAGAAAGTAAATAACGTTTTTTTTTAAACTTCAATTTATGGTGCAAGAATTAAATTAGTTTATCCTAATAAGAGTAAATTCCGTGAACAAACAGGGACATAAAAAGAGATCCTCAAAAGAATATATGTGTATATAATTCGCACCAAGAAATTTGCATAAAATGAAAATCGGTCAATACGCGCATAATTAAAAAAATTTAAGTGCCTATATTCAAAACAAAAATAAATGAAACATCGAAAATCCAAATCGGTCAATACGCACTTAATCTAATATTAAAAATGCATATATTGAAAAAGACCCTCGAGACGCCCATTAAAAATATAATAAATTATATTAGAAATTAGAATCCATTATTAATTGTAAACAAGCCAATGGAAAGTTACCAAGCTATAAACAAGCTGTATGAAAATTACCATGAAACAAAAACAGCCTGTAGACTAAACAATTAGAACGAGCGGCTGTTCAGACTATCGGCACGTTCCCACAACTCAGAATACTCCGATAAGCTTAAAACTTAAAGAGAAAGTTCCGTTTGAGATTTGTCAATAGACAGTCGGTGTTCTTCATATATAAAAATTATAAACAGTTTAAAATTAAAAATTAAGTTATTTAAGTTATTTATTTATTTATAAAGTTATTTTTTAACTAAAATTTATGGCGCAAGAATTTGAATATGTTATGGATTTGTATATGGTAGACAACCAAGTTTTTATCATGCATAGACAAATATTTTAAAATTGATACATTAATGTATAATATAAATATATTAAGACGCCAAATGAGCATTTACTTCAAACTCAAATAACAGCTAGTAAGAACGGTATATATAAAAAGATAACAATGTAAATAAAAAGTTAAGAATTACAGAAAGTAAATTAGATATTGAGAATAGATATACCAAATTCGAACAAAACCTTTATACATACAATCATAAACCAACACTAATGCTACATGCTTCAGTTACTATTTTCATCATTTCTTTATTAAATTCCATGTCTTTATAAACAAAATAATTAGACAAGAAAATATGTAATATATATATATATATATATACCCGAGGCACCTATTAAAAATATAATAAATTATATTAGAAATTAGAATCCATTTTTAATTGTAAACAAGCCAATGGAAAATTACCAAGCATAAACAAGCTATAGGAAAATTACCATGAAACAAAAACTTCAGCGTGTAGACTAATCAATTAGAACGAGCCGCTGTTCAGACTATCGGCAGTTTCCACAATACAGGATACTCCTATTTTGGGACCCAAGTCTGGAGCAGTCGGTAGGATTTCAAAAAATCGTTTAATGAAGTCACATGTACTGATCAAAAGAAGGATAATACTATACATATAGTTTATTCTGATCAGAATAAATTCCATAAACAAACAAGGACAATAAAAAGAGATCCGCAAACGAATCTATGTGTAAATCAATTGCACAAAGAAATTTGAATAAAATAAAAATCGGTAAATAAACGCTTTATTAAAAAAATAAGGTGCCTATATTGAAAACAAAAATAAATTAAAAATCAAAAATCCAAATTGGTCAATACGCACAATCTAAAATTAAAAATGCCTATATTGAAAAAAAACGACAAAATTGATAATCCATCAGTGCTACGACAGCATTACATTTAAATCAATTGATGGGACAATAAAGGAATTGACATACTTTAATAGAAATCTAGCACAGCTAAGTCGGTATATCGCCAGGATTGAGTACCTCCTACAACTTTACCCTACTCAAGATGGCAGACAAACTCACAGCATTTATGGAGCCATCGAAAGGACCATTGTCGACTCAGCGCAAGTAGTGATCGAAGAGAAAAATCCAACGCATGGGTAACTAAAGGATTTCATCAAATTTTAATAGAAACAGAATCAATAGCTAAAACGGCATTATCAACCAGACATGGCCATTACGAATATACTCGAATGCCATTTGCGCTTAAAACGGCCTCGGTACTTTCCAAAGATGTATGAACAATATATAATAAGATTGAATCTATACAGATTTTTTAGTATATATATATATATATATATTTTCCACTTCTTTGGAAAAACACATTATACCATTAAAGTTACAGAATAATAAACTAGTTTGTTATGCCAGCCCTTAACGAACACGACATAAATTATGCTACGATAGAAAACAAACTTTTTGCAATTCTATGGCTCCCAAATATTTTAGAACATAATTCTTTCAAAATATTTAGTGAACACAAACCTCTAGTTTGGTTAAATTATTATTTATTTGATATTTCAAAGAACCAAATATGAATACAACTACAAAGATGGAAAACCGAATAAAACGAATTAGACTATCAGATAAAATATTCACCAGGAAAGGAGAATTACGTAGCCGGCACATTATCTAAAACTAAGATAGGAAAACCATGTTTACGTACAATGTTGATCAGGACATACAAGACGAAGCATATAGTAACGCAGACGCATCAGTCACAGTGCACAAGAATACAATCAAAACTATATTTATATTACCGAGAAACCATTTAATTATGTCTCTCGAAAGATTGAATTGATAAAGGAAACGACGGTACGGCAGAAGTGACACACTATTTTTATAAATTAAAAATTAAAATTATTTGTAATGAAATGCCAGAAATTTCAGCAAATGAATTAATTAAAAAATATTTATGTACCAAAAAGAGGGCAATTTATTTCAACGACAACTCAGATTGTATCATATTCCAAAAAGCTTGCCAAGAAATTATAAATGTAACTCATTCAATGAAACTAGTGAGAGGTACAACAGACTCGAAGATTGAGGATTGAGACAACTTTCAAATGGTTCAGAGAAAAATAGTATTTCTCTTATTATCAAAAGTTAATTAAAAATATAATAATTAATGTAAAATTTGTAATATTGCCAAAACAGAACATGGAAATACTAAAATGATTTTTGAAATTGCCCCAGAAATTCAATATATAAGGTAAAAATGTGTTATGGATTGGTATAGGGTAGGCAACCAACAGTTGTTTCATGCATAAACAAATATTCGAAATTTGGTACATTAGTGGAAGTAACAGGTAGAAATTGGTTAGAAGCCAAATGAGTCTTTACTTAAAACTAAAATAAAAACTAGTAAGATCGGTATTTCAGATATAGAAAGATTACAAATCATATAAAGTGAATCAGATATTGAGAATAAAAATACCAAATTCAAACAAATCCTTTATAAATTCAATCATAAACCAACAGTAATGCTCGTGCTTAAGTTACTTTTTTCATCATTTCATTATTAAATTAATTAAATTAAATTAAATAATGAGACAAGAAAATATGTAATATATATATATATATATATATATATATATATATATATATGTAAAAATGTAAATACACAAAAACTTATAAAAATTTCCAAATTAATTATGTTTACTTTTTTATGTTTTACTGGCATGCAAAATCATTGTTAAATCAAAATTCCATAATTAAAGAAATTGCCATTGTTCGAAAATAATATTGTTAAAATCTTAATTTGTTCAATACAGTTAGATGAATACACCTTTTCAAACTCAATGTTAGACTAAACACAGAGCGTTTAATTGGAACCATTGTCATATATTCAAACAAAAAAAATAATTGAATCACATACAAAATGTATAATGTATTTCAAACCATTACTTTAACAACTTTTGTAATTAATATTATAAGCATTTTATTGTATTCATGGTATAAATTTAGAGTATACCAAGAAAACTAACTGTAAAATTTGTAAAGCCAAAAGAAAAAAACACCACAGAGTACAGAAGTTGTAAACCTAATCAAATTAACAGAGAAGAAAACTAATGGGGTTAAGGCCAAATTCAACGAATGGCGGAGTGACATATTTATAGTTGCACTCCTAAGCGCATGTCTACACACCCACACGTACACGCAGTCACCCTCTCTAAGAAATAAGAATCCAAAATTAATTGTAAGCAAACCAATCAAAAACTAACAATCTATAAAAAGCTATAGGAAAATTACCATTAAACAAAAACCTCAGCTTGTAGACTAAACAATTAGAACAAGCCGCTTTCATACTATCGGCACGTTCCCACAACTCAGGATACTCAGATTTTGGGACCCAAGTCTGGAGTCTAAAATCCAAAGTTACAGATTCACTCAATAGCAACAAGACCCACTCACAAAAGCTCTACAGCTCAAAACCGAGGTATGATTGTAAATGAAGAAGGAGTTAGAGAGAGACTTCAGTTTGAGCTTTGTCAATAGAAAGTCAGTGTTCTTAAAATATAAAAAGTCTAACCAGTATAAGCAAGAAATTAAATAAATTTTTTTAACTTAAATGTATGGTGCAAGAATTTAATTGGATCTCAAATAAAATTGTTAAAAAAGTCACATGTCCTAATCAAAAGAACAAACAAGAACAATTAAAATAAATCCGCAAATGAATATATGTGCAAATAACAAAGAAATTTGAAAGAAATCCAAATTCAAATCGATCAATACGCACTTAATAAAAAAAATGTATGTGCCTAAACATCAAAAATCCAAATCGGTCAATACGAACTTAATCTAAAATTAAAAATGCATATATTAAAAACAAAAAGAAAACGACAAAATGGCTAATCCATCAGTGCTACCACCGAGATTGTCCGAGATTCATTTAAATCAATTGATGAGACAAATAAAGAAATTGCCATACTTTGATGGAAATCCAGCAGAGATAAGTCGGTAAATCGCCAGGGTTGAGTACCTCCTACAACTTTACCCAACTCTATATGCCAGACAAACTTACATCATTAATGGAGCCATCGAAAGGACCATTGTCGACTCAGCGCAAGCAGTGATCGAAGAAGAAAAACCCAACGCTTGGGTACCTACAAAAGCAGCTCTAATGATTGAACAGGGAATAATTCGTAAGTCAAAATCGATATATTGTTCACCAATCTGGATAGTTCCAAAAATATCGATGCATCAGGAAAAATGAAATTCAGATTAGACGTAGACTACAAAAATTTAAATTAAATCACTATCAATGATAAATTTCCAGTTTCCAGAATGGATAAAATATTAAACAAATTAGGTAGATGTCAATATTTCATAATTGATTTATCTAAAGAATTCCACCAAATTTAAATGGAACCAGAATCAATAGCTAAAACGGCATTCTTAACCAAATGTGGTCATTACGAATATACTCGAATGCCATTTGGCCTTAAAACGCCCCCGCTACTTTCTAAATATGGATAATGATATTATAACCCTTTCCACTTCATTGGAAGAGCACATTATACCATTAAAAAAAGTACTCCATAAACTACGAGATGCCAATTTAAAATTACAATTATATAAATGCGAATTTACAAAAAAGGAAACCGAATTCCAAGGTCAAGTATTAATCACTAAAACCAAACCCAAATAAGTCCCCGTATAAATGTCCACATACCAAATAATTAAATAATTTCTAGGACTTTGTGTACTTTATCGGAAATTTAAACCGAATTTTGCAAATATTGTAAGGTCAATGACTATGAATTTAAAAAAAATCGGGCAACAATTAATATTAAATACAAACCATACGTAGAAGCATTCTAAAAAATGAAATCCCGTCTTTAATAGACCATAACACAAAAGACGTAAGTAACATGGTGATATGAGTAGTACTATTACATAATTATAAACCAGTGTGTTATGCCAGCAGAACCCTTAACGAACACGAGATAAATTACGCTACGATAGAAAGCAATCGTATGGGCTACCGAATACTTAAGAATATATTTATTCGGCAGGTCTTTCAAAATATTAAGTAAATACAAACCTTAGGTTTGTTTAAATTATTATTTATTTGATATTTTAAAAAACCAAATATGAATACAACTACAAAGATGGAAAACAAATTTAAACGTATTCCACTATCAGATAAAATATTCACCAGGGAAAAAGAATTACGTTGCCGACGCATTATCTAGAACCAAGATAGAGAAACCATGTATACGGACAATGTTGAACAGGACATACAAGACGAATTATATAGTGACGCATACGGAACAGTGCACAGTACACAAGAGGACAATCAAAATTATTTATAAAGAAATGAATGACACTTCAGCAAATGCAATAATTAAAAAATTATTATGTACCAAGAAGAGTGCAATTATTTCCATGACAAATCAGATTGTATCATATTCCAAAAAGCTTGCCTAGAAATTATAAATGTCATTCAACATCAACATCATCATTCAATAAAACCAATGAGAGGTACAACAGACTCGAAGATATTCTGAAATTCTAAAACGACATAGAATACTTGTAGAGCTAGGATTGAGAAAAATTCCAAATGGTTTAGAGAACAATAGTATTCCCTGATTATCAAAAGTTAATTAAAAATTTAATAAATTAATGTAAAATTTGTAATATTGCCAAAACAGAACAGGAAATACTAAAATTGCCCCACAAATTCAATATATAAGGTAAACATTTGTTATGGATTTGTATATGGTAGGCAACCAACAGTTTTTATCATGTACACACAAATATTTCAAATTTTCTACATTAGTGTAACTAGCAGGTAGACATTGGTTAGAAGCCAAAAGAACACTTAGTTCAAACACAAATAAAAACTAGTAAGAACGGTATTTCAGATACAGAACGATTCCACAAACAGTAAATAAAAAGTTAAGAATCATATAAAGTGAATTATATATGAAGAAAAGATATACAACATTCAAACGGATCCTTTATACTTACAATTATAAAACCAAACATAGTGATACATGCATTTGTCAGTTACTATTTTCATTATTTCTTTATTAAACAATGGGTTTATAAACGAAATAATTAGACAAGAAAATTTGAATACAATTCACTAAAAACTTATAAAAATTTCCAAATTATTTATGTTGAACCTAATATGTTACTGACATGCAACATTCCAAAATCATTGCTAAATCAAAATTCCAATAATAAAGACATTGCCATTGTCGAGTTTAATTGGAACCATTGTCATATATTCAAACAAAAGAAATAATTGAATGACATACACAATTTATAATTTCAAAACAACTTTTGTAATTATTATTTAAGCATTTTATTGTATTAATGGTATAACGTGTAGAACATGCCAAGAAATAAAAATATGTAAAGCCAAAAGAAGAAACACCACAGAGAACAGAAGTTGTAAACGATCACATAGAAGAAAATGTAAATGTAATGCCGAAAATTATCCTCCTGAAGACAGACCAAATGTCCATACACACAGTCACCCTCGAGACACCCATTAAAAAAATTATAAAGTCACTCTCTAAGAAATAAAAATGCAAATTCAATTGTAAACATGCCAATGGAATTTTACCAAGCATAAACAAGCTATAGGAAAAACTAATCAATTAGAACGAGCCTCTGTTCAGACTATAGGCAGTTTCCACAATACAGGATACTCCGATTTTGGAGCGTCGGTAGGATCTCAAAAAATCGTTAGAAGAAGTCACATGTACTGATCAAAAGAAGGATAATACTATACAAATAGTTTATCCTGACAGAGTAAAATCCATAAACAACCAAAGAACAATAAAAAGAGATCCGCGAACGAATCTATGTCTAAATCAATTGCACAAAAAAATTGGAATAAAATCAAAATCAGTAAATAAGCGCATAATTAAAAAATTTAAGTGCCTATATTGAAAACAACAATAATTTTAAAATCAAAAATCCAAATCGGTCAATACGCACTTAATCTGAAATATATATATATATAGTTATATAGATGTTTCTTTTAAATCTTCAATCACTACAAAGAATAAGTTTTAAAAAAAAAAACAAAAAAAAAAGGCAATTTAGGATGTGAATTTGCATGTACGTCGCGGATCAAAGAATACAAAGTTTAACTTCGTGTTAAAAGAAAAACGCTATAGTCGAGTGACCCGACTATCAGATACCCGTTACCCATCTTAAGAGAGCAAAAGGATAATGAAGATATATACCTACCGGCTATTTCATTAGATGTTATGTGGGCGGCAGACAGATTTAAGCGTTTTGGCCTTTTGTGGTCGTTAGAGTGGGCGTGGCACCTTTTTTTTTAGTGAGTCGACAGGTATTGTTGAGGCAAATACATTTCAGTTGAAATTTTGTTTCTATCATAAAACTTCAGGCGCTACATATTTTCGCGGATTATGGGCGTTAGAGTTGGCGTGGCACCCAGCTGAAACATACTTGTTCTGCGCAGGAACCCCAAAAATCTGCATTCCAAGTCCTACGGTTTTAGCTCTTATAGTTTTTGAGATCTCAGCGTTTATACGAGAGAGATTATACAGGACGCCAAGATGTAGCCCATTATTGTACGACTTGACACCAGGGTGAATCCCTGCCATAGTAGAAGTCTTGGAGACAATGCAATCAAGAATACATTTCGATCGAAGAAGGAGCATGAACAGCGGGGCTTCTCTCCCTAAATGGGCATCCTGTGCGCTTGCCGTATTATTTTTATAATTGACAATTTACAATTTTTAATTAACTTAAAGGGCTTTTAATAAATATGCACAAGGTGCAAAAGCGTAAAAGTAAAATCAATCTGTATGAATATCGGTACAATATGAATGAATACCACTTTAAAATGAAAGAACACCATTTTGATGTGGAATCAAATGAGTTCTTTATTAAAAAATAACATATTAATTAATATGTGAATATATCAATCTGGATCACGGCTTACTCGTCAAGGCTTGAATCCAAGGGTTAGAATTTCGCTAGAGTCGAGGCTACAAGTTATTTTCCTATGAAAGAGTTCGTTAATAATTTACAAGTAAAACGAGCGGACATTCTCTGGCATTGATAATTAACTTTAAAATTCAGACGCAATAGTCGTCTCGACTAAACTCCTTTAAAGCGATTACTGAATACATGATATTATCATCGAACTCAGGCCATTGTCCGGAAGCAACTGCAATCTTTTTTGATTGGTTCCAGAATTATATCTTCTTAGCGGATAGCTCCAACTTTGTTTGCGATTTGCTAAGGGCCTACAGCCCCACAAAAAACTGTATTTGGCTGGATAGGTAAACTGTAAAGAAAATTTGTCTACACGGTCTGTTACACATACTACTTTAGCACCTATGAAGCCTATGATCGATTTGAAAGCTTGTGGCCCTATTGACGAAAGTGATCTGTACGATTTCGACTAAGCAGAAATTCGTTGATTATAACTATTTTAAACTAAATAAACAAGTAGCTGATATAGTGGATGGCACACATTGCGTGTGACAACGGGTCACAAACTATATGCCGATAGGCATGTCTTTACATCATTTGTACTAACCCCTGAGTAGCCCCGGGCTTAACCCGAACATCTGTAATTATTTATTAAGCCTATATTTCTGTTAACTGATAATAAAAATATTGTACATTTTTACCTATAGCAGATTAAACTAAAGATCTTTGTAACCCCAAATCATATATATAAGCCCGAATCCATGCTCAATAAAAAATCAGAACGAATACGGAGATATAAATCAGCAACTTTAACTTTGCGTTCAACTAACACACAAGTTCTAATCAACTAAGCGATTTGAACTAGATGAATTGCTGTTTCTCTGATCAATCTGTTCAGAGCCAATTTACATATATATACTCCATCGGTGCGGGTGGAGGCACATAAAATCCAATTACCACTTAAGCGGATTATATAAGAAAGTAGATATCAGTTCTTGAAAGAACAATTAACTGTAAGAAAACCAATTCACAATGTCTTCGGAATAATAAAGAGGGCTCCACCGACATGAAGACTAAACCAGCCAACTACAGAGAATAATAGCAAACGTTAATGTTAAAATCCTCCTTAATGTTAAATCTTCAAAATAACTCCGGAGAAATTCAAATAATTAGTTTTCTAATGGATCCACTTTAGAACACGATTATTTCCCAAATGAATTAATTTAGTCATTTCATTAAATATTTATGAATTCTATGTTTGTTACAATGCCTGAATAGTAAAAAATCACCAAGAATTAGGCGCATTTTATCGCTCAGTAAGACAACTTTAGCCCATCTCGTCGGCTGTGCGTACAATCGGTGGGCCATAACCCATTTAGCGGTCCGTCCTACCCTACATCTCATCGTCGGAGCTCACCTAACCTCCATTTCCTCGGCTAGGCTCCAGAAATCGGTGCATCCTAAAACACATCATATACGAAGAGCACATCAGCTGCGATCCTAACCTCAATTCGTCAGTACAACGACCCGCATTTTAAATTGATTATAAAGTTGCCTACGTAAATACATACAACCTTTATTTCTAACACACAAATGTTATAAGTTACTTGGCTTTCAATCATCAACTGCTTAAGGGCTCATACCCAATACACATACAAACACATATTTGGTCTAACTTGATTCCTTGGTTTGTCTTCTTGTACTTTCTCTTGTCATTTGTCTTCTGCCTTCACCAAACATTTTTCCAAACTCTCTTTTCCCTCGTGACTACGCACATTCTCCTCTCTGGCTTTTATCCTGTGTACGACGCCGCACCGCACCATGATGAGCTTCACTTCAGCTTTTCTGTGCCGTTCAGTGAAATTTTTTGTCGGACTTAGCTCAGGTTTGCTTTATTTCGATATCGGAACGCTATTTTCTTCCAGTGGGATCTACCAGTATCCATCATCAGGTCCAAACTGCGGATGATGATGGGCATTTGGTATGCATCTTTCATAGACTTCACATTGATCTGCCAAAAGTCAACGCACAGTCTCCACTTAAAGCTTGAGTTTACCCCTATGCCGATTGTACCTTAGCAGCTAGCTTAGATCCCTGGCCATTTTCCGATCGTTCGCAGCAGTTGACGCCCCTGACATCCATTTTGCCGCAGAATAAAAGCCGTTGGGTTAGACAACCTTGGGCCGTGGTCCGTTCTCACCACATTTCTAAAAGACCTTCTACAGGTCTGTGATATGGGTTGTATCATGTAGACTTTGTGTAGTGCTAGGAGTCTCCACAAGATATTGTTTGGCTATCTCTGTTGCTGTTTGGGGTGGTGTCCATGTTCCACGTGGAGCTTTGTTTGCCTGATGCGGTTGGAGTTGGTGTGGTGGTGAACATTGGTCCTTTCCTTTCTGCAAGCTTGATCCAGCTCCACAGGATACGCAGCTTACTCCAGCTTCACAGGATACGCAGCCTGATCCAGCTTTACAAGATACCCAGTTTATTCCGGCTTCACAGGATACGCAGCTTACTTTAGCTTCACAGGATACTATGGCTCATACAGATTCACGGGATACGCAGCTTACTCCAGCTTCACAGGATACGCAGCTTAATGCAGCTTCACAGGATACCATAACTTGATCCAGCTTTACAAGATACGCAGCTTACTCCAGCTTTACAGGATACCATAGCTCATCCAGCTTCACAGGATACGCAGGTTACTCCAAATGAGCTACAAGGTCAGATTCAACAGCTCATAAAGGACTATGGCAAGGATTCTGCCGAACGACGCCAACGAGACGGTTATTATTCCAGTAAGCTAAACGAGTTAAGCGATCTCTGTTCAATGACTTAGATGAAGAAGTCCAATAAGCAACATTACCTACTGCAGATAAATACGCCTTACGACTCACAACATTAAATGAGCTGGTAAAGAATTATAAGCAATATTCAAAAAAAATACGGCGTCAGCGAGCCGACCTCAAAAGATACCTTGGCGGATCCTCAACAATCCGAAGGACTCTTTAATCAAGCAAACAGTTTTACAACGCCTCTTGTGGGTCTAATGGGGCTTATTGATCTCGATAGTACTCCTGGTATTCAGATATTATATAAAGAAGATAATATGACCTTGCCTCGAGGAAACGACTCTCTGATGAACCTAAATCTGTCTCTACCACCAATCAGTATTCCCGAGTTTGATCACGAATACCTAGATTGGCCCCATTTTCACGATTTGTTTGTGCATAATAAAGCATACTCAGCCAGCCAGAAGCTGGATATTCTATAAGGTTTACTCTGCGGTGAAGCAAGAAATATTTTGACTGAGCAATCTAGTGGCAGGCGCAGTAACCATCGCAGGCTGCGACAACCCTAGAGGAAAGGTTCTGCTCGCGACCGCCAAGGTATAATTAGAAGATCCTACTGGTCAACTTAAAATATGTCCCGCTGTAATAGATTCCGGGTCATAAGTGAATCTTATCTCAAGGAGGATGGCAGAGCTGCTATCTCTTAAGGAAATGTCGTTACCGATTGAAATATCTGGAATTGGAAGAAAAATAACAACAGCGACCAAGTCAATACTAAAGCTATGGTCGTGTACCTCAGATTTTAAAACCCCAGTCTAGGTATTTATTATTTTCACAGTCATTTCAGATCAACCATCGTTACCAATTGCACACGATCTTGTGCGAGAGAGATTGTCTTTAGCAGATCCTGACTTTCGGCAACCTGGACCCATTTATCTCACCTTAGGGGTTGACCCGTATTCTCGTTGAATAAATGGTAAACATCTAAGACTAGGACGTGATAAGCCGCTGGCGCAAGAAATTCTAAATTTAATAAAGAAATATCTAAACTTTGTTGCAGAAGGATCTCATAACACAGACGTGCCAAATGATCAATTTCTGCGAGGGCACAATTTCAGTCCCCACGGCAGGGAAGTTGCTAGCATAAAAGGGAGCGTCAAGCAGCATCAAGAAGGTTTGGGGGATGTTAATCATACTCAGGATTTTGCGCAGTCTAAAGAGGGCTCACTGACAATCAATAATTTGTTGGCTGCTTTCTATGGATTTCTGTCAAGGGCTGAAAGACATCACGCCTTAATTGAGGGTAGTCCAACGAGGTACGCAAAAAAGCAAAGGAAATACCAGAAAATATACCAAATTAAGCAACAAAATAAGACAATTTAATCTTTGATTGTGTTTGTGCAGAATCGTAATGGAAACCAAAATTTAAAAATTGAATAAAAACCACAAAAGCTATCCCAAAGATACCTTCAGAAGTCCAGTGCAGACTGAAAAGGACGCCAAGATGTTTCCCATATTGTGGGACTTGCCAGCAGGACGAGTCGTTAACGAAGAGTTTCCCATTGGGGAGACACTGGACTCCACTCCAGAACGAGACGCTGGCTTCTATGGGATCGAGGAAAAAAGTCCGCCGCTAAGAGACAGCTGTCCATTGCCAGGATGCTGGTCGCCTTCCTGCATAGAAATTCGTTCCCATCCCGGCTCTGACAGCCCCATGGCACATATTGGCAAATTGGGAACAGCATTGCAGTGCTTAGTTCGCGGAGAAAAAAGCATCCGCGAAACTAGAAGGAAGCCTTAAAATAATTTTTTAGGAAAAATAAAAAAATTCCCTTGAACATTTAATTTAAGTTTTTTATTTTGTGCCCCAAAAGATAAGTCTTCTTTAAATTGCTCCAATTTTCGGGGGGCTATGTAAAACCGTACTACATGCATAGCGGGTAATCTTTTAAATCTTCAATCACTACAAAGAATAAGTTTTTAAAAAAAAACAAAAAAAAAAGGCAATTTAGGATGTGAATTTGCATGTACGTCGCGGATCAAAGAATACAAAGTTTAACTTCGTGTTAAAAGAAAAACGCTATAGTCGAGTGACCCGACTATCAGATACCCGTTACCCAGCTTAAGGGAGCAAAAGGATAATGAAGATATGTACCTACCGGCTATTTCACTAGATGTTATGTGGGCGGCAGACAGATTTAAGCGTTTTGGCCATTTGTGGGCGTTAGAGTGGGCGTGGCACACCGCTGAAACAAACTTGTGCTCCGGAACCCCAAAAATATGCATTCCAAGTCCCACGGTTCTAGCTCTTATAGTTTCTGAGATCTCAGCGCTCATACGGATAGACAGCCTGACGGACATGGCTAGATCGACTGGGCTAGTGATCCTAATCAAGAATATATATATTTTATGAAGTCGGAAACGCTTCCTCCTACCTGTTACATACTTTCCGACCAATCTAGTATATCCTTTTACTCTCAGAGTAACGGGTATAAAAATGGAAGGAAAAATGCAGATAATGGAGATTGTTCAGGACGCCAAGATGTAGCTCATTATTGTAGGACTTGACACCAGGGTGAATACCTATCATGGTGGAAGTCTTGGAGACAATACAATCAAGAAGACAGTTCAATCGAAGAAGGAGCATGAACAGGGGGCTTCTCTCCCTAAATGGACATCCTGTGCGCTTGTCTTATTATTTTTTAATTGACAATTTACAATTTTTAATCAACTTAAAGTACATATTAGAGCACAAGATGCAAAAACGTAGAAATAAAATCAATCTGGATGAATATCGGTATAATATGAATGAATACCTCTTTAAAATGAATGAACACCATTTTGATGTAGAAGCAAATGAGTTTTTTATTAAAAAATACTATATTAGTTGATATGTGCATATATAAATCTGGGTCACGGCTTACTCGTCAAGGCTTGAATCCAAGGATTAGAATTTCGCTAGAGTCGAGGTTACGAGTTATTTTCCTACGAAATAGTTCGTTAATAATTTACAAGTAAAACGAGGGGGCATTCTCTGGCATTGATAATTAACTTTGAAATTCGGATGCAATAGTCGTCTCTACAAAACTCCGTTAAAGCGGTTATTGAATACATGATATTATCATCGAGCTCAGGTCATTGTCCGGAAGCAACTGCAATCTTTGATTGGTTCCCGAATTATATCTTCTTAGCGGATAGCGCCAACTTTGTTTGCGATTTGGTAAGGGCCTACAGCCCCACAAAAAACTGCATTTGGCTGGATAGGGAAATTGTAAAGAAAATTTGTCTACACGTTACACATACTACTTTAGCACCTATGAAGCCATCGATTTGAAAGCTTGTGACCCTATTGACAAAAGTGATCTGTACGATTTCGACTAAGCAGAAATTCGTTGATTTTAGCTATTTTAAACTAAATAAACATGTAGCTGATATAGTGGATGGCACACATTGCGTGTGACAACGGGTCACAAACTTTATGCCGACAGACATGTCTTTACATCATTTCTAATAACCCCTGAGTAGCCCCGGGCTTAACCCGAACATCTGTAATTATTTATTAAGCCTATATTTCTGTTAACTGATAATAAAAATATTGTACAAAAAAAGAAACACCGCAGAGAACATAAGTTTTAAACGATCATATAGAAGAAAACATAATGTAATACCGAAAATTATCCTCCTGAAGACAGGCCAAAAAGAAAACGACAAAATGGATAATCCATCAGTGCTACCACAGCTGTACGAGATTCATTTAAATCAATAGATTGGACAAATAAAAAAATTGCCATACTTTGATGGGAATCTAGCAGAGCTAAGTTGGTATATTGCCACGGTTATGTACCTCCTACAACTTTACCCTACTCAAAATGCCAGACAAACTCGCATTATTAATGGAGCCATCGATAGGACCGTGGTCGACTCAGCGCAAGCAGTTACCAAAGAAGAAATATCCAACGCTTGGATAGCTAGGCAAATTTAATGATTGAACAGGAAATATTTCGTAAATCAAAATCTCTCTCTTGTTCACCAATCTGGATAGTTCCAAAAAAAAAACGATGCATCAGTAAAAATTAAATTCAGATTAATAGTACACTACAGAAATTTAAATGAAATCACTATCAATGAGAAATTACCAGTATCCAGAATGGATGAAATATTGAACAAATAGTTAGATGTCAATATCTCATAACCATTGATTTAGCTAAAGGATTATATTAAATTTAAATGGACACAGAATCAATAACTAAAACGCCATTTTTAACGAAACATGGTCATTACGAATATATTCGAATGCCATTTGGCAATAAAAACGCCCCGCTACTTTCCACAGATGTATGAACAATATATTAGAAGATTTAATCTATAAAGATTGTTTAGTATATCCAGATGATATTATAATTGTTTTCTATTCATTGGAAAAACACATCATATCATTAAAAAAAGTGTTCAAAAACTACGAGATGCCAATTTAAGGTACGACAGAAGTGACCACTATTTTCATAAATTAAAATTGTTTATAAAGAAATGCCAGAAACTTCAGCAAATGAAATAATTAAAAAATATGTATGTACCAAAAAGAGTGCAATTTATTTCCATGACAACTCAGATTGTATCATATTCCAAAAAAAACAGTAAATAATCAGTTAAGAATCATATAAAGTAAATTATATATGAAGACAAGATATACAACATTCGAACTAATCCTTTATACTTACAATTATAAAACCATATATATATATATATATATACTTACAATTAACAAACCAAACATGCATGCATTTGCCAGTTACTATTTTCATCATTTCTTTATTAAACTATGGGTTTATAGACGAAATAATTGGACAAGAAAATTTTAATGTAAATTCACTAACACTTATACAAATTTCAAAATTATTTATGTTGAACCCAATATTTTACTGACATGCAACATTCCAAAATCATTGTTAAATCAAAATTCCAATAATAAAGAAATTGCCATTGTCGAAATAAATTTTAATGATGAATACACTCTTTCAAACTCAATGTTAGACTAAACACATAAAGTTTAATTGGAACCATTGTCATATATCCAAACAAAAGAAATAATTGAATCATAACGTTTAGAACATCACAGAAATAAAAATATGTAAAACCACAAGAAGAAACACTAGAGAGAACAAAAGTTGTAAACGATCATATAGAAGATAACATAATGTAATACCGAAAATTATCCTCCTGAAGACAGACCAAATGTCTACACACCCACACATGCACACTTTCACCCTCGAGACACCCATTAAAAAAAAATAATAAAGTCACTCTCTAAAAAATAAGGATAAATAGTATTTCCCTGATTATCAAAAGTTAATTTAAAGTATAATAAATTAATGTAAAATTTGTAATATTTCCAAAACAGAACATGGAAATACTAAAATGATTTTTGAAATTGCCCCACAAATTCAATATATAAGGTAAACATTTTATGGATTTGTATATGGTAGGCAACCAACAGTTTTTATCATGTACACACAAATATTTCAAATTTTCTACATTAGTGTAACTAGCAGGTAGACATTGGTTAGAAGCCAAAAGAACACTTAGTTCAAACACAAATAAAAACTAGTAAGAACGGTATTTCAGATACAGAACGATTCCACAAACAGTAAATAAAAAGTTAAGAATCATATAAAGTGAATTATATATGAAGAAAAGATATACAACATTCAAACGGATCCTTTATACTTACAATTATAAAACCAAACATAGTGATACATGCATTTGTCAGTTACTATTTTCATTATTTCTTTATTAAACAATGGGTTTATAAACGAAATAATTAGACAAGAAAATTTGAATACAATTCACTAAAAACTTATAAAAATTTCCAAATTATTTATGTTGAACCTAATATGTTACTGACATGCAACATTCCAAAATCATTGCTAAATCAAAATTCCAATAATAAAGACATTGCCATTGTCGAGTTTAATTGGAACCATTGTCATATATTCAAACAAAAGAAATAATTGAATGACATACACAATTTATAATTTCAAAACAACTTTTGTAATTATTATTTAAGCATTTTATTGTATTAATGGTATAACGTGTAGAACATGCCAAGAAATAAAAATATGTAAAGCCAAAAGAAGAAACACCACAGAGAACAGAAGTTGTAAACGATCACATAGAAGAAAATGTAAATGTAATGCCGAAAATTATCCTCCTGAAGACAGACCAAATGTCCACACCCACACATACACACAGTCACCCTCGAGACACCCATTAAAAAAATTATAAAGTCACTCTCTAAGAAATAAAAATGCAAATTCAATTGTAAACATGCCAATGGAATTTTACCAAGCATAAACAAGCTATAGGAAAAACTAATCAATTAGAACGAGCCTCTGTTCAGACTATAGGCAGTTTCCACAATACAGGATACTCCGATTTTGGAGCGTCGGTAGGATCTCAAAAAATCGTTTAAAGAAGTCACATGTACTGATCAAAAGAAGGATAATACTATACAAATAGTTTATCCTGACAGAGTAAAATCCATAAACAACCAAAGAACAATAAAAAGAGATCCGCGAACGAATCTATGTGTAAATCAATTGCACAAAAAAATTGGAATAAAATCAAAATCAGTAAATAAGCGCATAATTAAAAAATTTAAGTGCCTATATTGAAAACAACAATAATTTTAAAATCAAAAATCCAAATCGGTCAATACGCACTTAATCTAAAATTAAAAGTGCCTATATTGAAAACAAAAAAAAAACGACAAAATGGCTAATCCATCAGTGCTACCACAGCTACCCGAGATTAATTTAAATCAATTGATGGGACAATAAAGGAATATATATATATGTAATATATATATATATACATATATATATATATATATATATACATATATATATATATATATATAGTATAGTATATATATATATAGTTATATAGATGTTTCTTTTAAATCTTCAATCACTACAAAGAATAAGTTTTTAAAAAAAAAAACAAAAAAAAAAGGCAATTTAGGATGTGAATTTGCATGTACGTCGCGGATCAAAGAATACAAAGTTTAACTTCGTGTTAAAAGAAAAACGCTATAGTCGAGTGACCCGACTATCAGATACCCGTTACCCATCTTAAGGGAGCAAAAGGATAATGAAGATATATACCTACCGGCTATTTCATTAGATGTTATGTGGGCGGCAGACAGATTTAAGCGTTTTGGCCTTTTGTGGTCGTTAGAGTGGGCGTGGCACCTTTTTTTTTAGTGAGTCGACAGGTATTGTTGAGGCAAATACATTTCAGTTGAAATTTTGTTTCTATCATAAAACTTCAGGCGCTACATATTTTCGCGGATTATGGGCGTTAGAGTGGGCGTGGCACCCCGCTGAAACATACTTGTTCTGCGCAGGAACCCCAAAAATCTGCATTCCAAGTCCTACGGTTTTAGCTCTTATAGTTTTTGAGATCTCAGCGTTTATACGAGAGAGATTATACAGGACGCCAAGATGTAGCCCATTATTGTACGACTTGACACCAGGGTGAATCCCTGCCATAGTAGAAGTCTTGGAGACAATGCAATCAAGAATACATTTCGATCGAAGAAGGAGCATGAACAGCGGGGCTTCTCTCCCTAAATGGGCATCCTGTGCGCTTGCCGTATTATTTTTATAATTGACAATTAACAATTTTTAATTAACTTAAAGGGCTTTTAATAAATATGCACAAGATGCAAAAGCGTAAAAGTAAAATCAATCTGGATGAATATCGGTACAATATGAATGAATACCACTTTAAAATGAAAGAACACCATTTTGATGTAGAATCAAATGAGTTCTTTATTAAAAAATAACATATTAATTAATATGTGAATATATCAATCTGGATCACGGCTTACTCGTCAAGGCTTGAATCCAAGGGTTAGAATTTCGCTAGAGTCGAGGCTACAAGTTATTTTCCTATGAAAGAGTTCGTTAATAATTTACAAGTAAAACGAGCGGACATTCTCTGGCATTGATAATTAACTTTAAAATTCAGACGCAATAGTCGTCTCGACTAAACTCCTTTAAAGCGATTACTGAATACATGATATTATCATCGAACTCAGGCCATTGTCCGGAAGCAACTGCAATCTTTTTTGATTGGTTCCAGAATTATATCTTCTTAGCGGATAGCTCCAACTTTGTTTGCGATTTGCTAAGGGCCTACAGCCCCACAAAAAACTGTATTTGGCTGGATAGGTAAACTGTAAAGAAAATTTGTCTACACGGTCTGTTACACATACTACTTTAGCACCTATGAAGCCTATGATCGATTTGAAAGCTTGTGGCCCTATTGACGAAAGTGATCTGTACGATTTCGACTAAGCAGAAATTCGTTGATTATAACTATTTTAAACTAAATAAACAAGTAGCTGATATAGTGGATGGCACACATTGCGTGTGACAACGGGTCACAAACTATATGCCGATAGGCATGTCTTTACATCATTTGTACTAACCCCTGAGTAGCCCCGGGCTTAACCCGAACATCTGTAATTATTTATTAAGCCTATATTTCTGTTAACTGATAATAAAAATATTGTACATTTTTACCTATAGCAGATTAAACTAAAGATCTTTGTAACCCCAAATCATATATATAAGCCCGAATCCATGCTCAATAAAAAATCAGAACGAATACGGAGATATAAATCAGCAACTTTAACTTTGCGTTCAACTAACACACAAGTTCTAATCAACTAAGCGATTTGAACTAGATGAATTGCTGTTTCTCTGATCAATCTGTTCAGAGCCAATTTACATATATATACTCCATCGGTGCGGGTGGAGGCACATAAAATCCAATTACCACTTAAGCGGATTATATAAGAAAGTAGATATCAGTTCTTGAAAGAACAATTAACTGTAAGAAAACCAATTCACAATGTCTTCGGAATAATAAAGAGGGCTCCACCGACATGAAGACTAAACCAGCCAACTACAGAGAATAATAGCAAACGTTAATGTTAAAATCCTCCTTAATGTTAAATCTTCAAAATAACTCCGGAGAAATTCAAATAATTAGTTTTCTAATGGATCCACTTTAGAACACGATTATTTCCCAAATGAATTAATTTAGTCATTTCATTAAATATTTATGAATTCTATGTTTGTTACAATGCCTGAATAGTAAAAAATCACCAAGAATTAGGCGCATTTTATCGCTCAGTAAGACAACTTTAGCCCATCTCGTCGGCTGTGCGTACAATCGGTGGGCCATAACCCATTTAGCGGTCCGTCCTACCCTACATCTCATCGTCGGAGCTCACCTAACCTCCATTTCCTCGGCTAGGCTCCAGAAATCGGTGCATCCTAAAACACATCATATACGAAGAGCACATCAGCTGCGATCCTAACCTCAATTCGTCAGTACAACGACCCGCATTTTAAATTGATTATAAAGTTGCCTACGTAAATACATACAACCTTTATTTCTAACACACAAATGTTATAAGTTACTTGGCTTTCAATCATCAACTGCTTAAGGGCTCATACCCAATACATATACAAACACATATTTGGTCTAACTTGATTCCTTGGTTTGTCTTCTTGTACTTTCTCTTGTCATTTGTCTTCTGCCTTCACCAAACATTTTTCCAAACTCTCTTTTCCCTCGTGACTACGCACATTCTCCTCTCTGGCTTTTATCCTGTGTACGACGCCGCACCGCACCATGATGAGCTTCACTTCAGCTTTTCTGTGCCGTTCAGTGAAATTTTTTGTCGGACTTAGCTCAGGTTTGCTTTATTTCGATATCGGAACGCTATTTTCTTCCAGTGGGATCTACCAGTATCCATCATCAGGTCCAAACTGCGGATGAGCCGCGCATCCCTTAGTTGAGCATACGATGTAGTTTATGATGGGCATTTGGTATGCATCTTTCATAGACTTCACATTGATCTGCCAAAAGTCAACGCACAGTCTCCACTTAAAGCTTGAGTTTACCCCTATGCCGATTGTACCTTAGCAGCTAGCTTAGATCCCTGGCCATTTTCCGATCGTTCGCAGCAGTTGACGCCCCTGACATCCATTTTGCCGCAGAATAAAAGCCGTTGGGTTAGACAACCTTGGGCCGGGGTCCGTTCTCACCACATTTCTAAAAGACCTTCTACAGGTCTGTGATATGGGTTGTATCATGTAGACTTTGTGTAGTGCTAGGAGTCTCCACAAGATATTGTTTGGCTATCTCTGTTGCTGTTTGGGGTGGTGTCCATGTTCCACGTGGAGCTTCGTTTGCCTGATGCGGTTGGAGTTGGTGTGGTGGTGAACATTGGTCCTTTCCTTTCTGCAAGCTTGATCCAGCTCCACAGGATACGCAGCTTACTCCAGCTTCACAGGATACGCAGCCTGATCCAGCTTTACAAGATACCCAGTTTATTCCGGCTTCACAGGATACGCAGCTTACTTTAGCTTCACAGGATACTATGGCTCATACAGATTCACGGGATACGCAGCTTACTCCAGCTTCACAGGATACGCAGCTTAATGCAGCTTCACAGGATACCATAACTTGATCCAGCTTTACAAGATACGCAGCTTACTCCAGCTTTACAGGATACCATAGCTCATCCAGCTTCACAGGATACGCAGGTTACTCCAAATGAGCTACAAGGTCAGATTCAACAGCTCATAAAGGACTATGGCAAGGATTCTGCCGAACGACGCCAACGAGACGGTTATTATTCCAGTAAGCTAAACGAGTTAAGCGATCTCTGTTCAATGACTTAGATGAAGAAGTCCAATAAGCAACATTACCTACTGCAGATAAATACGCCTTACGACTCACAACATTAAATGAGCTGGTAAAGAATTATAAGCAATATTCAAAAAAAATACGGCGTCAGCGAGCCGACCTCAAAAGATACCTTGGCGGATCCTCAACAATCCGAAGGACTCTTTAATCAAGCAAACAGTTTTACAACGCCTCTTGTGGGTCTAATGGGGCTTATTGATCTCGATAGTACTCCTGGTATTCAGATATTATATAAAGAAGATAATATGACCTTGCCTCGAGGAAACGACTCTCTGATGAACCTAAATCTGTCTCTACCACCAATCAGTATTCCCGAGTTTGATCACGAATACCTAGATTGGCCCCATTTTCACGATTTGTTTGTGCATAATAAAGCATACTCAGCCAGCCAGAAGCTGGATATTCTATAAGGTTTACTCTGCGGTGAAGCAAGAAATATTTTGACTGAGCAATCTAGTGGCAGGCGCAGTAACCATCGCAGGCTGCGACAACCCTAGAGGAAAGGTTCTGCTCGCGACCGCCAAGGTATAATTAGAAGATCCTACTGGTCAACTTAAAATATGTCCCGCTGTAATAGATTCCGGGTCATAGGTGAATCTTATCTCAAGGAGGATGGCAGAGCTGCTATCTCTTAAGGAAATGTCGTTACCGATTGAAATATCTGGAATTGGAAGAAAAATAACAACAGCGACCAAGTCAATACTAAAGCTATGGTCGTGTACCTCAGATTTTAAAACCCCAGTCTAGGTATTTATTATTTCCACAGTCATTTCAGATCAACCATCGTTACCAATTGCACACGATCTTGTGCGAGAGAGATTGTCTTTAGCAGATCCTGACTTTCGGCAACCTGGACCCATTTATCTCACCTTAGGGGTTGACCCGTATTCTCGTTGAATAAATGGTAAACATCTAAGACTAGGACGTGATAAGCCGCTGGCGCAAGAAATTCTAAATTTAATAAAGAAATATCTAAACTTTGTTGCAGAAGGATCTCATAACAGAGACGTGACAAATGATCAATTTCTGCGAGGGCACAATTTCAGTCCCCGCGGCAGGGAAGTTGCTAGCATAAAAGGGAGCGTCAAGCAGCATCAAGAAGGTTTGGGGGATGTTAATCATACTCAGGATTTTGCGCAGTCTAAAGAGGGCTCACTGACAATCAATAATTTGTTGGCTGCTTTCTATGGATTTCTGTCAAGGGCTGAAAGACATCACGCCTTAATTGAGGGTAGTCCAACGAGGTACGTAAAAAAGCAAAGGAAATACCAGAAAATATACCAAATTAAGCAACAAAATAAGACAATTTAATCTTTGATTGTGTTTGTGCAGAATCGTAATGGAAACCAAAATTTAAAAATTGAATAAAAACCACAAAAGCTATCCCAAAGATACCTTCAGAAGTCCAGTGCAGACTGAAAAGGACGCCAAGATGTTTCCCATATTGTGGGACTTGCCAGCAGGACGAGTCGTTAACGAAGAGTTTCCCATTGGGGAGACACTGGACTCCACTCCAGAACGAGACGCTGGCTTCTATGGGATCGAGGAAAAAAGTCCGCCGCTAAGAGACAGCTGTCCATTGCCAGGATGCTGGTCGCCTTCCTGCATAGAAATTCGTTCCCATCCCGGCTCTGACAGCCCCATGGCACATATTGGCAAATTGGGAACAGCATTGCAGTGCTTAGTTCGCGGAGAAAAAAGCATCCGCGAAACTAGAAGGAAGCCTTAAAATAATTTTTTAGGAAAAATAAAAAAATTCCCTTGAACATTTAATTTAAGTTTTTTATTTTGTGCCCCAAAAGATAAGTCTTCTTTAAATTGCTCCAATTTTCGGGGGGCTATGTAAAACCGTACTACATGCATAGCGGGTAATCTTTTAAATCTTCAATCACTACAAAGAATAAGTTTTTAAAAAAAAACAAAAAAAAAAAGCAATTTAGGATGTGAATTTGCATGTACGTCGCGGATCAAAGAATACAAAGTTTAACTTCGTGTTAAAAGAAAAACGCTATAGTCGAGTGACCCGACTATCAGATACCCGTTACCCAGCTTAAGGGAGCAAAAGGATAATGAAGATATGTACCTACCGGCTATTTCACTAGATGTTATGTGGGCGGCAGACAGATTTAAGCGTTTTGGCCATTTGTGGGCGTTAGAGTGGGCGTGGCACACCGCTGAAACAAACTTGTGCTCCGGAACCCCAAAAATATGCATTCCAAGTCCCACGGTTCTAGCTCTTATAGTTTCTGAGATCTCAGCGCTCATACGGATAGACAGCCTGACGGACATGGCTAGATCGACTGGGCTAGTGATCCTAATCAAGAATATATATATTTTATGAAGTCGGAAACGCTTCCTCCTACCTGTTACATACTTTCCGACCAATCTAGTATATCCTTTTACTCTCAGAGTAACGGGTATAAAAATGGAAGGAAAAATGCAGATAATGGAGATTGTTCAGGACGCCAAGATGTAGCTCATTATTGTAGGACTTGACACCAGGGTGAATACCTATCATGGTGGAAGTCTTGGAGACAATACAATCAAGAAGACAGTTCGATCGAAGAAGGAGCATGAACAGGGGGCTTCTCTCCCTAAATGGACATCCTGTGCGCTTGTCTTATTATTTTTTAATTGACAATTTACAATTTTTAATCAACTTAAAGTACATATTAGAGCACAAGATGCAAAAACGTAGAATTAAAATCAATCTGGATGAATATCGGTATAATATGAATGAATACCTCTTTAAAATGAATGAACACCATTTTGATGTAGAAGCAAATGAGTTTTTTATTAAAAAATACTATATTAGTTGATATGTGCATATATAAATCTGGGTCACGGCTTACTCGTCAAGGCTTGAATCCAAGGATTAGAATTTCGCTAGAGTCGAGGTTACGAGTTATTTTCCTACGAAATAGTTCGTTAATAATTTGCAAGTAAAACGAGGGGGCATTCTCTGGCATTGATAATTAACTTTGAAATTCGGATGCAATAGTCGTCTCTACAAAACTCCGTTAAAGCGGTTATTGAATACATGATATTATCATCGAGCTCAGGTCATTGTCCGGAAGCAACTGCAATCTTTGATTGGTTCCCGAATTATATCTTCTTAGCGGATAGCGCCAACTTTGTTTGCGATTTGGTAAGGGCCTACAGCCCCACAAAAAACTGCATTTGGCTGGATAGGGAAATTGTAAAGAAAATTTGTCTACACGTTACACATACTACTTTAGCACCTATGAAGCCATCGATTTGAAAGCTTGTGACCCTATTGACAAAAGTGATCTGTACGATTTCGACTAAGCAGAAATTCGTTGATTTTAGCTATTTTAAACTAAATAAACATGTAGCTGATATAGTGGATGGCACACATTGCGTGTGACAACGGGTCACAAACTTTATGCCGACAGACATGTCTTTACATCATTTCTAATAACCCCTGAGTAGCCCCGGGCTTAACCCGAACATCTGTAATTATTTATTAAGCCTATATTTCTGTTAACTGATAATAAAAATATTGTACATTTTTACCTATAGCAGATTAAACTAAAGATCTTTGTAACCCCAAATCATATATATAAGCCCGAATCCATGCTCAATAAAAAATCAGAACGAATACGGAGATATAAATCAGCAACTTTAACTTTGCGTTCAACTAACACACAAGTTCTAATCAACTAAGCGATTTGAACTAGATGAATTGCTGTTTCTCTGATCAATCTGTTCAGAGCCAATTTACATATATATACTCCATCGGTGCGGGTGGAGGCACATAAAATCCAATTACCACTTAAGCGGATTATATAAGAAAGTAGATATCAGTTCTTGAAAGAACAATTAACTGTAAGAAAACCAATTCACAATGTCTTCGGAATAATAAAGAGGGCTCCACCGACATGAAGACTAAACCAGCCAACTACAGAGAATAATAGCAAACGTTAATGTTAAAATCCTCCTTAATGTTAAATCTTCAAAATAACTCCGGAGAAATTCAAATAATTAGTTTTCTAATCTATCCACTTTAGAACACGATTATTTCCAAAATGAATTAATTTAGTCATTTCATTAAATATTTATGAATTCTATGTTTGTTACAATGCCTGAATAGTAAAAAATCACCAAGAATTAGGCGCATTTTATCGCTCAGTAAGACAACTTTAGCCCATCTCGTCGGCTGTGCGTACAATCGGTGGGCCATAACCCATTTAGCGGTCCGTCCTACCCTACATCTCATCGTCGGAGCTCACCTAACCTCCATTTCCTCGGCTAGGCTCCAGAAATCGGTGCATCCTAAAACACATCATATACGAAGAGCACATCAGCTGAGTTCCTAACCTCAATTCGTCAGTACAACGACCCGCATTTTAAATTTATTATAAAGTTGCCTACGTAAATACATACAACCTTTATTTCTAACACACGAATGTTATAAGTTACTTGGCTTTCAATCATCAACCGCTTAAGGGCTCATACCCAATACATATACAATCACATATTTGGTCTAACTTGATTCCTTGGTTTGTCTTCTTGTACTTTCCCTTGTCATTTGTCTTCTGCCTTCACCAAACATTTTTCCAAACTCTCTTTTCCCTCGTGACTACGCACATTCTCCTCTCTGGCTTTTATCCTGTGTACGACGCCGCACCGCACCATGATGAGCTTCACTTCAGCTTTTCTGTGCCGTTCAGTGAAATTTTTTGTCGGACTTAGCTCAGGTTTGCTTTATTTCGATATCGGAACGCTATTTTCTTCCAGTGGGATCTACCAGTATCCATCATCAGGTCCAAACTGCGGATGAGCCGCGCATCCCTTAGTTGAGCATACGATGTAGTTTATGATGGGCATTTGGTATGCATCTTTCATAGACTTCACATTGATCTGCCAAAAGTCAACGCACAGTCTCCACTTAAAGCTTGAGTTTACCCCTATGCCGATTGTACCTTAGCAGCTAGCTTAGATCCCTGGCCATTTTCCGATCGTTCGCAGCAGTTGACGCCCCTGACATCCATTTTGCCGCAGAATAAAAGCCGTTGGGTTAGACAACCTTGGGCCGGGGTCCGTTCTCACCACATTTCTAAAAGACCTTCTACAGGTCTGTGATATGGGTTGTATCATGTAGACTTCGTGTAGTGCTAGGAGTCTCCACAAGATATTGTTTGGCTATCTCTGTTGCTGTTTGGGGTGGTGTCCATGTTCCACGTGGAGCTTCGTTTGCCTGATGCGGTTGGAGTTGGTGTGGTGGTGAACATTGGTCCTTTCCTTTCTGCAAGCTTGATCCAGCTCCACAGGATACGCAGCTTACTCCAGCTTCACAGGATACGCAGCCTGATCCAGCTTTACAAGATACCCAGCTTATTCCGGCTTCACAGGATACGCAGCTTACTTTAGCTTCACAGGATACTATGGCTCATACAGATTCACGGGATACGCAGCTTACTCCAGCTTCACAGGATACGCAGCTTAATGCAGCTTCACAGGATACCATAACTTGATCCAGCTTTACAAGATACGCAGCTTACTCCAGCTTTACAGGATACCATAGCTCATCCAGCTTCACAGGATACGCAGGTTACTCCAAATGAGCTACAAGGTCAGATTCAACAGCTCATAAAGGACTATGGCAAGGATTCTGCCGAACGACGCCAACGAGACGGTTATTATTCCAGTAAGCTAAACGAGTTAAGCGATCTCTGTTCAATGACTTAGATGAAGAAGTCCAATAAGCAACATTACCTACTGCAGATAAATACGCCTTACGACTCACAACATTAAATGAGCTGGTAAAGAATTATAAGCAATATTCAAAAAAAAATACGGCGTCAGCGAGCCGACCTCAAAAGATACCTTGGCGGATCCTCAACAATCCGAAGGACTCTTTAATCAAGCAAACAGTTTTACAACGCCTCTTGTGGGTCTAATGGGGCTTATTGATCTCGATAGTACTCCTGGTATTCAGATATTATATAAAGAAGATAATATGACCTTGCCTCGAGGAAACGACTCTCTGATGAACCTAAATCTGTCTCTACCACCAATCAGTATTCCCGAGTTTGATCACGAATACCTAGATTGGCCCCATTTTCACGATTTGTTTGTGCATAATAAAGCATACTCAGCCAGCCAGAAGCTGGATATTCTATAAGGTTTACTCTGCGGTGAAGCAAGAAATATTTTGACTGAGCAATCTAGTGGCAGGCGCAGTAACCATCGCAGGCTGCGACAACCCTAGAGGAAAGGTTCTGCTCGCGACCGCCAAGGTATAATTAGAAGATCCTACTGGTCAACTTAAAATATGTCCCGCTGTAATAGATTCCGGGTCATAGGTGAATCTTATCTCAAGGAGGATGGCAGAGCTGCTATCTCTTAAGGAAATGTCGTTACCGATTGAAATATCTGGAATTGGAAGAAAAATAACAACAGCGACCAAGTCAATACTAAAGCTATGGTCGTGTACCTCAGATTTTAAAACCCCAGTCTAGGTATTTATTATTTCCACAGTCATTTCAGATCAACCATCGTTACCAATTGCACACGATCTTGTGCGAGAGAGATTGTCTTTAGCAGATCCTGACTTTCGGCAACCTGGACCCATTTATCTCACCTTAGGGGTTGACCCGTATTCTCGTTGAATAAATGGTAAACATCTAAGACTAGGACGTGATAAGCCGCTGGCGCAAGAAATTCTAAATTTAATAAAGAAATATCTAAACTTTGTTGCAGAAGGATCTCATAACAGAGACGTGCCAAATGATCAATTTCTGCGAGGGCACAATTTCAGTCCCCACGGCAGGGAAGTTGCTAGCATAAAAGGGAGCGTCAAGCAGCATCAAGAAGGTTTGGGGGATGTTAATCATACTCAGGATTTTGCGCAGTCTAAAGAGGGCTCACTGACAATCAATAATTTGTTGGCTGCTTTCTATGGATTTCTGTCAAGGGCTGAAAGACATCACGCCTTAATTGAGGGTAGTCCAACGAGGTACGCAAAAAAGCAAAGGAAATACCAGAAAATATACCAAATTAAGCAACAAAATAAGACAATTTAATCTTTGATTGTGTTTGTGCAGAATCGTAATGGAAACCAAAATTTAAAAATAGAATAAAAACCACAAAAGCTATCCCAAAGATACCTTCAGAAGTCCAGTGCAGACTGAAAAGGACGCCAAGATGTTTCCCATATTGTGGGACTTGCCAGCAGGACGAGTCGTTAACGAAGAGTTTCCCATTGGGGAGACACTGGACTCCACTCCAGAACGAGACGCTGGCTTCTATGGGATCGAGGAAAAAAGTCCGCCGCTAAGAGACAGCTGTCCATTGCCAGGATGCTGGTCGCCTTCCTGCATAGAAATTCGTTCCCATCCCGGCTCTAACAGCCCCATGGCACATATTGGCAAATTGGGAACAGCATTGCACTGCTTAGTTCGCGGAGAAAAAAGCATCCGCGAAACTAGAAGGAAGCCTTAAAATAATTTTTTAGGAAAAATAAAAAAATTCCCTTGAACATTTTATTTAAGTTTTTTATTTTGTGCCCCAAAAGATAAGTCTTCTTTAAATTGCTCCAATTTTCGGGGGGCTATGTAAAACCGTACTACATGCATAGCGGGTAATCTTTTAAATCTGATTGATTGATTCTTTTAAATCTACAAAGAATAAGTTTTTAAAAAAAAACAAAAAAAAAAAGGCAATTTAGGATGTGAATTTGCATGTACGTCGCGGATCAAAGAATACAAAGTTTAACTTCGTGTTAAAAGAAAAACGCTATAGTCGAGTGACCCGACTATCAGATACCCGTTACCCATCTTAAGGGAGCAAAAGGATAATGAAGATATATACCTACCGGCTATTTCATTAGATGTTATGTGGGCGGCAGACAGATTTAAGCGTTTTGGCCTTTTGTGGTCGTTAGAGTGGGCGTGGCACCTTTTTTTAGTGAGTCGACAGGTATTGTTGAGGCAAATACATTTCAGTTGAAATTTTGTTTCTATCATAAAACTTCAGGCGCTACATATTTTCGCGGATTATGGGCGTTAGAGTGGGCGTGGCACCCCGCTGAAACATACTTGTTCTGCGCAGGAACCCCAAAAATCTGCATTCCAAGTCCTACGGTTTTAGCTCTTATAGTTTTTGAGATCTCAGCGTTTATACGAGAGAGATTATACAGGACGCCAAGATGTAGCCCATTATTGTACGACTTGACACCAGGGTGAATCCCTGTCATAGTAGAAGTCTTGGAGACAATGCAATCAAGAATACATTTCGATCGAAGAAGGAGCATGAACAGCGGGGCTTCTCTCCCTAAATGGGCATCCTGTGCGCTTGCCGTATTATTTTTATAATTGACAATTTACAATTTTTAATCAACTTAAAGGGCTTTTAATAAATATGCACAAGATGCAAAAGCGTAAAAATAAAATCAATCTGGATGAATATCGGTACAATATGAATGAATACCACTTTAAAATGAAAGAACACCATTTTGATGTAGAATCAAATGAGTTCTTTATTAAAAAATAACATATTAATTAATATGTGAATATATCAATCTGGATCACGGCTTACTCGTCAAGGCTTGAATCCAAGGGTTAGAATTTCGCTAGAGTCGAGGCTACAAGTTATTTTCCTATGAAAGAGTTCGTTAATAATTTACAAGTAAAACGAGCGGACATTCTCTGGCATTGATAATTAACTTTAAAAGTCAGACGCAATAGTCGTCTCGACTAAACTCCTTTAAAGCGATTACTGAATACATGATATTATCATCGAACTCGGCCATTGTCCGGAAGCAACTGCAATCTTTATTGATTGGTTCCCGAATTATATCTTCTTAGCGGATAGCTCCAACTTTGTTTGCGATTTGCTAAGGGCCTACAGCCCCACAAAAAACTGTATTTGGCTGGATAGGTAAACTTTAAAGAAAATTTGTCTACACGGTCTGTTACACATACTACTTTAGCACCTATGAAGCCTATGATCGATTTGAAAGCTTGTGGCCCTATTGACGAAAGTGATCTGTACGATTTCGACTAAGCAGAAATTCGTTGATTATAACTATTTTAAACTAAATAAACAAGTAGCTGATATAGTGGATGGCACACATTGCGTGTGACAACGGGTCACAAACTATATGCCGACAGGCATGTCTTTACATCATTTGTACTAACCCCTGAGTAGCCCCGGGCTTAACCCGAACATCTGTAATTATTTATTAAGCCTATATTTCTGTTAACTGATAATAAAAATATTGTAAATTTTTACCTATAGCAGATTAAACTAAAGATCTTTGTAACCCCAAATCATATATATAAGCCCGAATCCATGCTCAAAAATCAGAACGAATACGGAGATAAAAATCAGCAACTTTAACTTTGCGTTCAACTAACACACAAGTTCTAATCAACTAAGCGATTTGAACTAGATGAATTGCTGTTTCTCTGATCAATCTGTTCAGAGCCAATTTACATATATATACTCCATCGGTGCGGGTGGAGGCACATAAAATCCAATTACCACTTAAGCGGATTATATAAGAAAGTAGATATCAGTTCTTGAAAGAACAATTAACTGTAAGAAAACCAATTCACAATGTCTTCGGAATAATAAAGAGGGCTCCACCGACATGAAGACTAAACCAGCCAACTACAGAGAATAATAGCAAACGTTAATGTTAAAATCCTCCTTAATGTTAAATCTTCAAAATAACTCCGGAGAAATTCAAATAATTAGTTTTCTAATGGATCCACTTTAGAACACGATTATTTCCAAAATGAATTAATTTAGTCATTTCATTAAATATTTATGAATTCTATGTTTGTTACAATGCCTGAATAGTAAAAAATCACCAAGAATTAGGCGCATTTTATCGCTCAGTAAGACAACTTTAGCCCATCTCGTCGGCTGTGCGTACAATCGGTGGGCCATAACCCATTTAGCGGTCCGTCCTACCCTACATCTCATCGTCGGAGCTCACCTAACCTCCATTTCCTCGGCTAGGCTCCAGAAATCGGTGCATCCTAAAACACATCATATACGAAGAGCACATCAGCTGCGTTCCTAACCTCAATTCGTCAGTACAACGACCCGCATTTTAAATTGATTATAAAGTTGCCTACGTAAATACATACAACCTTTATTTCTAACACACAAATGTTATAAGTTACTTGGCTTTCAATCATCAACCGCTTAAGGGCTCATACCCAATACATATACAATCACATATTTGGTCTAACTTGATTCCTTGGTTTGTCTTCTTGTACTTTCCCTTGTCATTTGTCTTCTGCCTTCACCAAACATTTTTCCAAACTCTCTTTTCCCTCGTGACTACGCACATTCTCCTCTCTGGCTTTTATCCTGTGTACGACGCCGCACCGCACCATGATGAGCTTCACTTCAGCTTTTCTGTGCCGTTCAGTGAAATTTTTTGTCGGACTTAGCTCAGGTTTGCTTTATTTCGATATCGGAACGCTATTTTCTTCCAGTGGGATCTACCAGTATCCATCATCAGGTCCAAACTGCGGATGAGCCGCGCATCCCTTAGTTGAGCATACGATGTAGTTTATGATGGGCATTTGGTATGCATCTTTCATAGACTTCACATTGATCTGCCAAAAGTCAACGCACAGTCTCCACTTAAAGCTTGAGTTTACCCCTATGCCGATTGTACCTTAGCAGCTAGCTTAGATCCCTGGCCATTTTCCGATCGTTCGCAGCAGTTGACGCCCCTGACATCCATTTTGCCGCAGAATAAAAGCCGTTGGGTTAGACAACCTTGGGCCGGGGTCCGTTCTCACCACATTTCTAAAAGACCTTCTACAGGTCTGTGATATGGGTTGTATCATGTAGACTTTGTGTAGTGCTAGGAGTCTCCACAAGATATTGTTTGGCTATCTCTGTTGCTGTTTGGGGTGGTGTCCATGTTCCACGTGGAGCTTCGTTTGCCTGATGCGGTTGGAGTTGGTGTGGTGGTGAACATTGGTCCTTTCCTTTCTGCAAGCTTGATCCAGCTCCACAGGATACGCAGCTTACTCCAGCTTCACAGGATACGCAGCCTGATCCAGCTTTACAAGATACCCAGCTTATTCCGGCTTCACAGGATACGCAGCTTACTTTAGCTTCACAGGATACTATGGCTCATACAGATTCACGGGATATGCAGCTTACTCCAGCTTCACAGGATACGCAGCTTAATGCAGCTTCACAGGATACCATAACTTGATCCAGCTTTACAAGATACGCAGCTTACTCCAGCTTTACAGGATACCATAGCTCATCCAGCTTCACAGGATACGCAGGTTACTCCAAATGAGCTACAAGGTCAGATTCAACAGCTCATAAAGGACTATGGCAAGGATTCTGCCGAACGACGCCAACGAGACGGTTATTATTCCAGTAAGCTAAACGAGTTAAGCGATCTCTGTTCAATGACTTAGATGAAGAAGTCCAATAAGCAACATTACCTACTGCAGATAAATACGCCTTACGACTCACAACATTAAATGAGCTGGTAAAGAATTATAAGCAATATTCAAAAAAAAATACGGCGTCAGCGAGCCGACCTCAAAAGATACCTTGGCGGATCCTCAACAATCCGAAGGACTCTTTAATCAAGCAAACAGTTTTACAACGCCTCTTGTGGGTCTAATGGGGCTTATTGATCTCGATAGTACTCCTGGTATTCAGATATTATATAAAGAAGATAATATGACCTTGCCTCGAGGAAACGACTCTCTGATGAACCTAAATCTGTCTCTACCACCAATCAGTATTCCCGAGTTTGATCACGAATACCTAGATTGGCCCCATTTTCACGATTTGTTTGTGCATAATAAAGCATACTCAGCCAGCCAGAAGCTGGATATTCTATAAGGTTTACTCTGCGGTGAAGCAAGAAATATTTTGACTGAGCAATCTAGTGGCAGGCGCAGTAACCATCGCAGGCTGCGACAACCCTAGAGGAAAGGTTCTGCTCGCGACCGCCAAGGTATAATTAGAAGATCCTACTGGTCCACTTAAAATATGTCCCGCTGTAATAGATTCCGGGTCATAGGTGAATCTTATCTCAAGGAGGATGGCAGAGCTGCTATCTCTTAAGGAAATGTCGTTACCGATTGAAATATCTGGAATTGGAAGAAAAATAACAACAGCGACCAAGTCAATACTAAAGCTATGGTCGTGTACCTCAGATTTTAAAACCCCAGTCTAGGTATTTATTATTTCCACAGTCATTTCAGATCAACCATCGTTACCAATTGCACACGATCTTGTGCGAGAGAGATTGTCTTTAGCAGATCCTGACTTTCGGCAACCTGGACCCATTTATCTCACCTTAGGGGTTGACCCGTATTCTCGTTGAATAAATGGTAAACATCTAAGACTAGGACGTGATAAGCCGCTGGCGCAAGAAATTCTAAATTTAATAAAGAAATATCTAAACTTTGTTGCAGAAGGATCTCATAACAGAGACGTGCCAAATGATCAATTTCTGCGAGGGCACAATTTCAGTCCCCACGGCAGGGAAGTTGCTAGCATAAAAGGGAGCGTCAAGCAGCATCAAGAGGGTTTGGGGGATGTTAATCATACTCAGGATTTTGCGCAGTCTAAAGAGGGCTCACTGACAATCAATAATTTGTTGGCTGCTTTCTATGGATTTCTGTCAAGGGCTGAAAGACATCACGCCTTAATTGAGGGTAGTCCTCAATGAGGGGGAGGATGTTTGCACCAAAGGGTGCGCAACATGACCAGCACCCAACAAATCAGTACCAGCGCTCAATATCACCCAATGGTTAAGATAACTACTGATCAACATATTATATCCAATGTCAACAGTTGACTGAGCGCCTCACTAACTTGATGGCACACTGACCCACCAAAGCGGTCACATTGTTGCTGTGTCAGCCGAGTCAACTACGCTAACTGCTACCATCATCGAAAGCCACTGACCTACTTTAGAACATAACTCATGTCAGTAAACATCCGCGGTTATAATTCCTATTTCTGGAAATAGGCCTCGCAGCAGGTAAACTCCGGTATCTTAAACTGCAGCGCAGTGCCCGCGTCGCCTCTCCGTCCATCGTCGTGACGCGATCGTCCTGCCATAAAAGCGTCCCAGTGCCAGCGACAAGGCGTTCACTATAACCTCCTTATCCCGCAGCGTGACTTGAGGTACCTACTTTGGTTGGGCAAAAACTGTGCATAATAAACTTTAAAATTATATCTCTCTTACTTAAAGTCCTAATGAGCAAACGCTTTTCGTCGGGTATGTTTTCCAACGAGGTACGCAAAAAAGCAAAGGAAATACCAGAAATTAAGCGACCAGATTAAGCGACAAAATAAGACAATTTAATCTTTGATTGTGTTTGTGCAGAATCGTAATGGAAACCAAAATTTAAAAATTGAATAAAAACCACAAAAGCTATCCCAAAGATACCTTCAGAAGTCCAGTGCAGACTGAAAAGGACGCCAAGATGTTTCCCATATTGTGGGACTTGCCAGCAGGACGAGTCGTTAACGAAGAGTTTCCCATTGGGGAGACACTGGACTCCACTCCAGAACGAGACGCTGGCTTCTATGGGATCGAGGAAAAAAGTCCGCCGCTAAGAGACAGCTGTCCATTGCCAGGATGCTGGTCGCCTTCCTGCATAGAAATTCGTTCCCATCCCGGCTCTAACAGCCCCATGGCACATATTGGCAAATTGGGAACAGCATTGCACTGCTTAGTTCGCGGAGAAAAAAGCATCCGCGAAACTAGAAGGAAGCCTTAAAATAATTTTTTAGGAAAAATAAAAAAATTCCCTTGAACATTTTATTTAAGTTTTTTATTTTGTGCCCCAAAAGATAAGTCTTCTTTAAATTGCTAAAATTTTCGGGGGGCTATGTAAAACCGTACTACATGCATAGCGGGTAATCTTTTAAATCTTCAATCACTACAAAGAATAAGTTTTTAAAAAAAACAAAAAAAAAGGCATTTTAGGATGTGAATTTGCATGTACGTCGCGGATCAAAGAATACAAAGTTTTAACTTCGTGTTAAAAGAAAAACGCTATAGTCGAGTGACCCGACTATCAGATACCCGTTACCCATCTTAAGGGAGCAAAAGGATAATGAAGATATATACCTACCGGCTATTTCATTAGATGTTATGTGGGCGGCAGACAGATTTAAGCGTTTTGGCCTTTTGTGGTCGTTAGAGTGGGCGTGGCACCTTTTTTTTTAGTGAGTCGACAGGTATTGTTGAGGCAAATACATTTCAGTTGAAATTTTGTTTCTATCATAAAACTTCAGGCGCTACATATTTTCGCGGATTATGGGCGTTAGAGTGGGCGTGGCACCCCGCTGAAACATACTTGTTCTGCGCAGGAACCCCACAAATCTGCATTCCAAGTCCTACGGTTTTAGCTCTTATAGTTTCTGAGATCTCAGCGTTTATACGAGAGAGATTATACAGGACGCCAAGATGTAGCCCATTATTGTACGACTTGACACCAGGGTGAATCCCTGTCATAGTAGAAGTCTTGGAGACAATGCAATCAAGAATACATTTCGATCGAAATCGAAGCGGGGCTTCTCTCCCTAAATGGGCATCCTGTGCGCTTGCCGTATTATTTTTATAATTGACAATTTACAATTTTTAATCAACTTAAAGGGCTTTTAATAAATATGCACAAGATGCAAAAGCGTAAAAATAAAATCAATCTGGATGAATATCGGTACAATATGAATGAATACCACTTTAAAATGAAAGAACACCATTTTGATGTAGAATCAAATGAGTTCTTTATTAAAAAATAACATATTAATTAATATGTGAATATATCAATCTGGATCACGGCTTACTCGTCAAGGCTTGAATCCAAGGGTTAGAATTTCGCTAGAGTCGAGGCTACAAGTTATTTTCCTATGAAAGAGTTCGTTAATAATTTACAAGTAAAACGAGCGGACATTCTCTGGCATTGATAATTAACTTTAAAAGTCAGACGCAATAGTCGTCTCGACTAAACTCCTTTAAAGCGATTACTGAATACATGATATTATCATCGAACTCAGGCCATTGTCCGGAAGCAACTGCAATCTTTTTTGATTGGTTCCCGAATTATATCTTCTTAGCGGATAGCTCCAACTTTGTTTGCGATTTGCTAAGGGCCTACAGCCCCACAAAAAACTGTATTTGGCTGGATAGGTAAACTTTAAAGAAAATTTGTCTACACGGTCTGTTACACATACTACTTTAGCACCTATGAAGCCTATGATCGATTTGAAAGCTTGTGGCCCTATTGACGAAAGTGATCTGTACGATTTCGACTAAGCAGAAATTCGTTGATTATAACTATTTTAAACTAAATAAACAAGTAGCTGATATAGTGGATGGCACACATTGCGTGTGACAACGGGTCACAAACTATATGCCGACAGGCATGTCTTTACATCATTTGTACTAACCCCTGAGTAGCCCCGGGCTTAACCCGAACATCTGTAATTATTTATTAAGCCTATATTTCTGTTAACTGATAATAAAAATATTGTAAATTTTTACCTATAGCAGATTAAACTAAAGATCTTTGTAACCCCAAATCATATATATAAGCCCGAATCCATGCTCAAAAATCAGAACGAATACGGAGATAAAAATCAGCAACTTTAACTTTGCGTTCAACTAACACACAAGTTCTAATCAACTAAGCGATTTGAACTAGATGAATTGCTGTTTCTCTGATCAATCTGTTCAGAGCCAATTTACATATATATACTCCATCGGTGCGGGTGGAGGCACATAAAATCCAATTACCACTTAAGCGGATTATATAAGAAAGTAGATATCAGTTCTTGAAAGAACAATTAACTGTAAGAAAACCAATTCACAATGTCTTCGGAATAATAAAGAGGGCTCCACCGACATGAAGACTAAACCAGCCAACTACAGAGAATAATAGCAAACGTTAATGTTAAAATCCTCCTTAATGTTAAATCTTCAAAATAACTCCGGAGAAATTCAAATAATTAGTTTTCTAATGGATCCACTTTAGAACACGATTATTTCCAAAATGAATTAATTTAGTCATTTCATTAAATATTTATGAATTCTATGTTTGTTACAATGCCTGAATAGTAAAAAATCACCAAGAATTAGGCGCATTTTATCGCTCAGTAAGACAACTTTAGCCCATCTCGTCGGCTGTGCGTACAATCGGTGGGCCATAACCCATTTAGCGGTCCGTCCTACCCTACATCTCATCGTCGGAGCTCACCTAACCTCCATTTCCTCGGCTAGGCTCCAGAAATCGGTGCATCCTAAAACACATCATATACGAAGAGCACATCAGCTGCGTTCCTAACCTCAATTCGTCAGTACAACGACCCGCATTTTAAATTGATTATAAAGTTGCCTACGTAAATACATACAACCTTTATTTCTAACACACAAATGTTATAAGTTACTTGGCTTTCAATCATCAACCGCTTAAGGGCTCATACCCAATACATATACAAACACATATTTGGTCTAACTTGATTCCTTGGTTTGTCTTCTTGTACTTTCCCTTGTCATTTGTCTTCTGCCTTCACCAAACATTTTTCCAAACTCTCTTTTCCCTCGTGACTACGCACATTCTCCTCTCTGGCTTTTATCCTGTGTACGACGCCGCACCGCACCATGATGAGCTTCACTTCAGCTTTTCTGTGCCGTTCAGTGAAATTTTTTGTCGGACTTAGCTCAGGTTTGCTTTATTTCGATATCGGAACGCTATTTTCTTCCAGTGGGATCTACCAGTATCCATCATCAGGTCCAAACTGCGGATGAGCCGCGCATCCCTTAGTTGAGCATACGATGTAGTTTATGATGGGCATTTGGTATGCATCTTTCATAGACTTCACATTGATCTGCCAAAAGTCAACGCACAGTCTCCACTTAAAGCTTGAGTTTACCCCTATGCCGATTGTACCTTAGCAGCTAGCTTAGATCCCTGGCCATTTTCCGATCGTTCGCAGCAGTTGATGCCCCTGACATCCATTTTGCCGCAGAATAAAAGCCGTTGGGTTAGACAACCTTGGGCCGGGGTCCGTTCTCACCACATTTCTAAAAGACCTTCTACAGGTCTGTGATATGGGTTGTATCATGTAGACTTTGTGTAGTGCTAGGAGTCTCCACAAGATATTGTTTGGCTATCTCTGTTGCTGTTTGGGGTGGTGTCCATGTTCCACGTGGAGCTTCGTTTGCCTGATGCGGTTGGAGTTGGTGTGGTGGTGAACATTGGTCCTTTCCTTTCTGCAAGCTTGATCCAGCTCCACAGGATACGCAGCTTACTCCAGCTTCACAGAATACGCAGCCTGATCCAGCTTTACAAGATACCCAGCTTATTCCGGCTTCACAGGATACGCAGCTTACTTTAGCTTCACAGGATACTATGGCTCATACAGATTCACGGGATACGCAGCTTACTCCAGCTTCACAGGATACGCAGCTTAATGCAGCTTCACAGGATACCATAACTTGATCCAGCTTTACAAGATACGCAGCTTACTCCAGCTTTACAGGATACCATAGCTCATCCAGCTTCACAGGATACGCAGGTTACTCCAAATGAGCTACAAGGTCAGATTCAACAGCTCATAAAGGACTATGGCAAGGATTCTGCCGAACGACGCCAACGAGACGGTTATTATTCCAGTAAGCTAAACGAGTTAAGCGATCTCTGTTCAATGACTTAGATGAAGAAGTCAACATTACCTACTGCAGATAAATACGCCTTACGACTCACAACATTAAATGAGCTGGTAAAGAATTATAAGCAATATTCAAAAAAAAATACGGCGTCAGCGAGCCGACCTCAAAAGATACCTTGGCGGATCCTCAACAATCCGAAGGACTCTTTAATCAAGCAAACAGTTTTACAACGCCTCTTGTGGGTCTAATGGGGCTTATTGATCTCGATAGTACTCCTGGTATTCAGATATTATATAAAGAAGATAATATGACCTTGCCTCGAGGAAACGACTCTCTGATGAACCTAAATCTGTCTCTACCACCAATCAGTATTCCCGAGTTTGATCACGAATACCTAGATTGGCCCCATTTTCACGATTTGTTTGTGCATAATAAAGCATACTCAGCCAGCCAGAAGCTGGATATTCTATAAGGTTTACTCTGCGGTGAAGCAAGAAATATTTTGACTGAGCAATCTAGTGGCAGGCGCAGTAACCATCGCAGGCTGCGACAACCCTAGAGGAAAGGTTCTGCTCGCGACCGCCAAGGTATAATTAGAAGATCCTACTGGTCCACTTAAAATATGTCCCGCTGTAATAGATTCCGGGTCATAGGTGAATCTTATCTCAAGGAGGATGGCAGAGCTGCTATCTCTTAAGGAAATGTCGTTACCGATTGAAATATCTGGAATTGGAAGAAAAATAACAACAGCGACCAAGTCAATACTAAAGCTATGGTCGTGTACCTCAGATTTTAAAACCCCAGTCTAGGTATTTATTATTTCCACAGTCATTTCAGATCAACCATCGTTACCAATTGCACACGATCTTGTGCGAGAGAGATTGTCTTTAGCAGATCCTGACTTTCGGCAACCTGGACCCATTTATCTCACCTTAGGGGTTGACCCGTATTCTCGTTGAATAAATGGTAAACATCTAAGACTAGGACGTGATAAGCCGCTGGCGCAAGAAATTCTAAATTTAATAAAGAAATATCTAAACTTTGTTGCAGAAGGATCTCATAACAGAGACGTGCCAAATGATCAATTTCTGCGAGGGCACAATTTCAGTCCCCACGGCAGGGAAGTTGCTAGCATAAAAGGGAGCGTCAAGCAGCATCAAGAGGGTTTGGGGGATGTTAATCATACTCAGGATTTTGCGCAGTCTAAAGAGGGCTCACTGACAATCAATAATTTGTTGGCTGCTTTCTATGGATTTCTGTCAAGGGCTGAAAGACATCACGCCTTAATTGAGGGTAGTCCTCAATGAGGGGGAGGATGTTTGCACCAAAGGGTGCGCAACATGACCAGCACCCAACAAATCAGTACCAGCGCTCAATATCACCCAATGGTTAAGATAACTACTGATCAACATATTATATCCAATGTCAACAGTTGACTGAGCGCCTCACTAACTTGATGGCACACTGACCCACCAAAGCGGTCACATTGTTGCTGTGTCAGCCGAGTCAACTACGCTAACTGCTACCATCATCGAAAGCCACTGACCTACTTTAGAACATAACTCATGTCAGTAAACATCCGCGGTTATAATTCCTATTTCTGGAAATAGGCCTCGCAGCAGGTAAACTCCGGTATCTTAAACTGCAGCGCAGTGCCCGCGTCGCCTCTCCGTCCATCGTCGTGACGCGATCGTCCTGCCATAAAAGCGTCCCAGTGCCAGCGACAAGGCGTTCACTATAACCTCCTTATCCCGCAGCGTGACTTGAGGTACCTACTTTGGTTGGGCAAAAACTGTGCATAATAAACTTTAAAATTATATCTCTCTTACTTAAAGTCCTAATGAGCAAACGCTTTTCGTCGGGTATGTTTTCCAACGAGGTACGCAAAAAAGCAAAGGAAATACCAGAAATTAAGCGACCAGATTAAGCGACAAAATAAGACAATTTAATCTTTGATTGTGTTTGTGCAGAATCGTAATGGAAACCAAAATTTAAAAATTGAATAAAAACCACAAAAGCTATCCCAAAGATACCTTCAGAAGTCCAGTGCAGACTGAAAAGGACGCCAAGATGTTTCCCATATTGTGGGACTTGCCAGCAGGACGAGTCGTTAACGAAGAGTTTCCCATTGGGGAGACACTGGACTCCACTCCAGAACGAGACGCTGGCTTCTATGGGATCGAGGAAAAAAGTCCGCCGCTAAGAGACAGCTGTCCATTGCCAGGATGCTGGTCGCCTTCCTGCATAGAAATTCGTTCCCATCCCGGCTCTAACAGCCCCATGGCACATATTGGCAAATTGGGAACAGCATTGCACTGCTTAGTTCGCGGAGAAAAAAGCATCCGCGAAACTAGAAGGAAGCCTTAAAATAATTTTTTAGGAAAAATAAAAAAATTCCCTTGAACATTTTATTTAAGTTTTTTATTTTGTGCCCCAAAAGATAAGTCTTCTTTAAATTGCTCCAATTTTCGGGGGGCTATGTAAAACCGTACTACATGCATAGCGGGTAATCTTTTAAATCTTCAATCACTACAAAGAATAAGTTTTTAAAAAAAACAAAAAAAAAGGCATTTTAGGATGTGAATTTGCATGTACGTCGCGGATCAAAGAATACAAAGTTTTAACTTCGTGTTAAAAGAAAAACGCTATAGTCGAGTGACCCGACTATCAGATACCCGTTACCCATCTTAAGGGAGCAAAAGGATAATGAAGATATATACCTACCGGCTATTTCATTAGATGTTATGTGGGCGGCAGACAGATTTAAGCGTTTTGGCCTTTTGTGGTCGTTAGAGTGGGCGTGGCACCTTTTTTTTTAGTGAGTCGACAGGTATTGTTGAGGCAAATACATTTCAGTTGAAATTTTGTTTCTATCATAAAACTTCAGGCGCTACATATTTTCGCGGATTATGGGCGTTAGAGTGGGCGTGGCACCCCGCTGAAACATACTTGTTCTGCGCAGGAACCCCACAAATCTGCATTCCAAATCCTACGGTTTTAGCTCTTATAGTTTCTGAGATCTCAGCGTTTATACGAGAGAGATTATACAGGACGCCAAGATGTAGCCCATTACTGTACGACTTGACACCAGGGTGAATCCCTGTCATAGTAGAAGTCTTGGAGACAATGCAATCAAGAATACATTTCGATCGAAGAAGGAGCATGAACAGCGGGGCTTCTCTCCCTAAATGGGCATCCTGTGCGCTTGCCGTATTATTTTTATAATTGACAATTTACAATTTTTAATCAACTTAAAGGGCTTTTAATAAATATGCACAAGATGCAAAAGCGTAAAAATAAAATCAATCTGGATGAATATCGGTACAATATGAATGAATACCACTTTAAAATGAAAGAACACCATTTTGATGTAGAATCAAATGAGTTCTTTATTAAAAAATAACATATTAATTAATATGTGAATATATCAATCTGGATCACGGCTTACTCGTCAAGGCTTGAATCCAAGGGTTAGAATTTCGCTAGAGTCGAGGCTACAAGTTATTTTCCTATGAAAGAGTTCGTTAATAATTTACAAGTAAAACGAGCGGACATTCTCTGGCATTGATAATTAACTTTAAAATTCAGACGCAATAGTCGTCTCGACTAAACTCCTTTAAAGCGATTACTGAATACATGATATTATCATCGAACTCAGGCCATTGTCCGGAAGCAACTTCAATATCTTTTGATTGTTTCCCAAATTATATCTTCTTAGCGGACAGCGCCAACTTTGTTTGCGATCTGCTAAGGGCCTACAGCTTAACCCGATCATCTTTTTTTCTGTTAACTGATAATAAAAATATTGTACATTTTTACCTATAGTAGATAAAACTAAAGATCTTTGTAATAATAAATAAAATATTTTCATCAAGCCAATTGCGGTAGAAATCCTTCATACAGTGATCCCCGCCTTTAAACCGCAATAATTGGGACTTCAAATTGGGACTCCAGTTTAAAACCGGTTCATCGATTGTAGTTTAAAAAAAAATTGATAGTTAGCATTTATATGTGATACGACGATATAAAACAACGACTTTAACTTTGCGTTCAACTTACGGACAAGTTCTAATTAACTAAGCGTTTTGAACTAGATAAACTGCTGTTTCCCTGATCAATCTGTTCAGAGCCAATATACATAAATTAACTCCATCGGTGTGGGTCGAGGCACATAAAATCTAATTACCACTTAAGCGGATTATATAAGAAAGTAATTGGCACCAAGCAGCATTAATTAGTTGTTTAAAGAACAGTTAACAGTAACAAAACCAATTCACAATGTCTTCGGAACAATAAAGAGGACTCCACCGACATGAAGACTTAACCAACCACTACAGAAAATAATAACAAATGTTTATGTTAAAATCCCGTTCCTTCAAATTTAACTCCGGAGAAATTCAAATAAATAGTTTTCTTAATGGATCCACTTTAGAGCACGATTATTTCCAAAATGAATTAATTTAGTCATTTCATTAAATATTTATGAATTCTATGTTCGTTACAATGCCTAATAAAAAATCAAAAAGTTTATCGCTCAGTTCGACAACTTTAGCCCATCTCGTCGGCTGTGCGTACAATCGGTGGGCCATAACCCATTTAGCGGTCCGTCCTACCCTACATCTCATCGTCGGAGCTCACCTAACCTCCATCTCTTCGGCTAGACTCCAGAAATCGGTGCATCCTAAAACACATCATAGAGAGAGAGCACATCAGCTACATTCCTAACCTCAATTTGTCAGTACAACGATCCGCAATTTAAATTGATTGCAAAGTTGCCTACGTAAATACAGGCAAGCTTTATTTCTATCACTTCCACACACACATGTTATAAGTTACTTGGCTTTCAATCAATCTACCGCCTAATACATATACAAGCACACATTCCACAACCTTGAGCCAGGGTCCGTTCCCATTTTTCACAGGCTTTCTACAGGTCTGGAACATGAGTTGTATCATGTGAACTCTGTGGCTATCTCTGTTGCTGTTGGGGTGGTGTCTATGGACTTCCACGTGGTGCTTCGTTTGCCTGCTGCAGTTGGAGTTGGTGTGGTGGTGACCATTGGTCCTTTCCTTGTTTATCCTGATTGTCAGCATCTTTGCATCTTCTGCAAGTGACTGTGGCTTTCCTGTGCAAATGCTTCACGCCCATTTCCAGTTCCTCCTACTCGTCTGATAAGATGATTAGCGTATTGTATGTATTGTATGTCCGACACCTTGTAAGCTCTTGTGAAGATCCTTAAACTCGGTGTAAAGTTCTCTTTAATTATTCGTAGTGTCTCTATCGGCGAGTAGTTGAGTGGCCTCAACAAGCAATTGCTGGTAAAGCTTGAGCGAAATAATTTGTTGGGGAATTTATCCCCAACAGGTTTGGCGGCCAGACAGGGGCCGGTCGTAGGCAAAGGAGGGGAGGCATCTTTTTCTTTTTCCTCTTCCTTATCTCCACTCGTTGTTTGTTTAGTTGTTGCCAAATTTTCCACTCGCGCTTTTTGTCCGTAAACACTAAATCAGTGGTGAAAAGCGCTTGCGCGACCAGCTGATCGTAGTGTGCGAAGGGGCTGCGGATGTCATAGCAGCAAGCTTCGGACAGGGTGCAGGCCAAGCACATAAGAGCGTGCCGTAGCACGTAGGAACACCTTGGGCGGTATTTTCTCGCGGGAAATTATAAATAAAAAACTTCTAAGCCTTATCACTAAGATTTTTTCCTTTTATATTAAATAATTGAGCTAAGTCCGATCACTGCGGGTAAAGGCCCAAATTTTAGTGCAGTACCGATGAATTCCCCAGACGGGGATATGGTGGGTAGGGGCCCGGGGGCACAACCCCCTGGAGCTAGCCTAGGAGTTGGACTGGTGGTGGGCAGTGGTACGCCGGCAAGCAAAGGACTGGCGGCGCCGGCTAATGCGGACGGATTCCACACGCCACTATCCATTTTACCCGACTGGGCCAACATGGGAGCTGACCCATTCAAAAAAGCAACGTGATGGCGAGATCGCCAGAAAAAAGGGCAGAGAGCATCGGCAAGCAGCCTTGCACCCCCCCAATAGTAGAGAAAGGCAGCCCAAAAGCTGCTGATGAAGAGCAAGGGGATGTCCTGAAACAGCTTACTGACCTTGGATCGAAGGCCAGGGAGCTGAAGAAGCTAATGGACGGAAAGCGCTCCATCACAAACCCTATGCGGGACATAGTCGATGAAATTGACTATCTTCAGAGAGAATTTCTGTCGGCTGTGCAAGGCATACTCGAAGAACAGGAAAGAGCTAAGGTGACCGCTAAAAAAACCTGCGCAGAAGTGCTCGCGAGCGGCAATAGCAAGCGACCCAGGGGACATGAAACTGGGAAAACGCTAGCCATGCCAGCAAAAAAGGCGATGCATGAGGCGCCGGCAAGCGAAGCTAGCCAAGGGGGAAATAGGGGCAAACATGCTGCGACCGAGAGTACCAGTAAAGGGGGAACTGCTAATCCTCCTAAACAAGGTCTCTGACCCAAAAACCGCAGAGCTTCACAGCAAAATGAAAGCGGTCCTTGGCGGCAATGTTGACGTCAGAGCACTGACTGAGACAACGATGATCGAGGTGAAGGACATCGACGAGACCACGAACAAAACGGATGTCATATGTGCGGTTAAGTCATAGTTTGATGTGGAACTGCCAGAATCTGCGGTGGTAGGACTACGGGCGGCGTACGGGGGAACCCAATCGCCACACTAAGAGTTATGCCCGACATAGGTAGGCGTCTCATGGAAAAGGGAAAGCTCAGATTGGGCTGGACTGGTGCAGAATTCGGTCAAAGATAACACCCGAAAGGTGTTTTAAGTGTATGGAATTCAACCATATTGCAGGGAACTGCAGATTCTTCAAATCAACCTAAACCACTGCGAGGTTAGATCGTTGCTGGAGCAAAATGTCATTGAGTAACACTCATAAGCGAGCAATATGGAAATAAAAACTCCGGTGAATGGCTAGCAAATAGTAGGAAAAAATCGGCAATATGGAGCTGCGGAAACCCAAGGCGCCAGATTAGCAGGAAAAAAAGCGGAAATTGCAAAAGGCGTTTTAAGTGTATGGAATTCAACCATATAGCAGGGAACTGCAGATCCCAGGAGGACTGCTCTAAATGCTGCTACAACTGCGGCGCGAAGGAGCACCAAGCCAGAGACTGCAAAGCAAAGGCCTGCTGTATGCTCTGCAAGCGCAAAAAGGAGAAGGACTGTGACCACCCAACAATGAGTGGAAAATGTCCGTATTTCAGGAGAGCTTTGCAAGGGCTAAGGGGCTAATGAAGATTCTTCAAATCAACCTAAACCACTGCGAGGTTAGATCGTTGCTGGAGCAAAATGTCATCGAGCAACACGTAAACATGGCACTCATAAGCGAGCAATATAGAAATAAAAACTCCGGTGAATGGCTAGCAAATAGTAGCACAAAATCGGCAATATGGAGCTGAGGAAACCCAAGGCGCCAGATTAGCAGGATAAAAAGCAGAAATTGCTTCGCCAGGGCCCATCCGAATAGCTTTCCATAGCTGCTCCTGCCACCAAGCCTTAGCCTCCCCCAGGCAATAAATGTGCTCGAAGAGATTTCAGAAGACGCCCGGGAAAATCGCCCTGCCGTAATTGCCGGGGACTTCAACGCCTGGGCTACAGAGTGGGGCTCCCCCCGAACAAATGCGAGGGGAAGGGCGCTACTGGAGAGCTTCGCCGCACTTGAGCTAGTACTGCTGAACTCTGGAACAAAACCGACTTTTCAAGAGCCGGAACAAGTTCCATCATTGACCTTACATTTGTGAGCGCTGGACTGGCTTCGGGCTCCAGCTGGGAGGTTAGTGACGCCAATATGGGTAGTGAGAATGCGATTAAGTCCACAAATGGCCCACCACGCGTTCCAAAGACCGTGGTAGGGTACAAAGTAGAAACGCTAGACGTGGAGATGGTGCAGATGTTGTTCGACGACCTCTCTACAAACGGATCAGCAGACGAAGGTAGCCTGTGATGCATATATGCAGAGGAGGAGGAAACTCCCAACAAGGAAAAGACCGGCATACTGGTGGAACCAATCCATTGCGGAAACCAGGAAAGAATGCCATAGAGCAAGACGCGCATACCAACGAGCAAGCCATGCCTGCAAAAAAGGCGATGCATAAGGCGCCGGCAAGCGAAGCTAGCCAAGGGGGAAATAGGGGCAAACATGCTGCGACCGAGAGCACCAGTAAGCCCCAAAAACCCCCACAGGAGTGGAAAAAAGTAGAACCGAAGGCGAGGAAGCCCAAGGTACGTCCGCCACGAAATGACGCGATAGTTATCGCAACATCTACTGGAGGGTCCTACGCGGACATCCTTAAAAAGGTAAAGGCAGATCAACAGCTGGAAGACCTAGGTCAAGCTGTACAGGCCGTCAGGCGAACAGCAAAGGGGGAACTGCTAATCCTCCTAAACAAGGTCTCTGACCCAAAAACCGCAGAGCTTCAGAGCAAAATGAAAGCGGTCCTGGGCAGCAATGTTGACGTCAGAGCGCTGACTGAGACAACGATGATCGAGGTGAAGGACATCGACGAGAGCACGGACAAAACGGATGTCATATGTGCGGTTAAGTCACAGTTTGATGTGGAACTGCCAGAATCTGCGGTGGTAGGACTACGGGCGGCGTACGAGGGCACCCAAATCGCCACACTAAGAGTTATGCCCGACATAGGGAGGCGTCTCATGCAGAATCCGGTCAAAGATAACACCCAAAAGGTGTTTTAAGTGTATGGAATTCAACCATATTGCAGGGAACTGCAGATTCTTCAAATCAACCTAAACCACTTCGAGGTTAGATCGTTGCTGGAGCAAAATGTCATCGAGCAACACTCATAAGCGAGCAATATAGAAATAAAAACTCAGGTGAATGGCTAGCAAATAGTAGCAAAAAATCGGCAATATGGAGCTGCGGAAACCAAAGGCGCCAGATTAGCAGGAAAAAAAGCGGAAATTGCTTCGCCAGGGCCCATGTGAATGGTATAGCTTTCCATAGCTGCTCCTGCCGCCAAGCCTTAGCCTCCCCTAGGCAATAAATGTACACGAGGAGATTGTAGAAGACGCCCGGGAAAATCGCCCTGCCGTAATTGCCGGGGACTTCAACGCCTGGGCTACAGAGTGGGGCTCCCCCCGAACAAATGCGAGGGGAAGGGCGCTACTGGAGAGCTTCGCCGCACTTGAGCTAGTACTGCTGAACTCTGGAACAAAACCGACTTTTTCTAGAGCCGGAACAAGTTCCATCATTGACCTTACATTTGTGAGCGCTGGACTGGCTTTGGGCTCCAGCTGGGAGGTTAGTGACGCCAATATGGGTAGTGAGAATGCGATTAAGTCCACAAATGGCCCACCACGCGTTCCAAAGACCGTGGTAGGGTACAAGGTAGAAACGCTAGACGTGGAGATGGTGCAGATGTTCTTCGAGGACCTCTCTACAAACGGATCAGCAGACGAAAGGGCAAACCGCATCGCAGATTACACCAAGGTAGCCTGTGATGGATCTATGCAGAGGAGGGGGAAACTCCCCTCAAGGAAAAGACCGGCATACTGGTCGAACCAGTCCATTGCAGAAGCCAGGAAAGAATGCCATAGAGAAAGACGCGCATACCAACGAGCAAGAGGAAGACTCGAATTTAGGGCACTTTAGATATATTACAGGGAAAAAAGACGAGCCCTGGAAAAACTAATAAAAGAAAGGAAACGCAGGTGTTTTAATAATATATGCGAAGAAATAGACTCCAACCCTTGGGGCTTCGCATATAAACATATGAAGACCGTCGCCGACATGCCCAGACTTCCTAAAAAGGGTAGTAGAAACACTATCCTTGAGCAAGAGGGTATGGCGCGTATAGCACAGATCGTATACACGACAAGCATTAAGCTCACAAGTCCTGAGGAAGTCCTTGAGGTTCTTAAGACTGTTGGTACTCATACCAAAGGGGGACAAGGCAGCGGAGGAGCCTTCCTCGTATAGGCCACTCGGTATGCTGGATACGGTGGGCAAAATTCTTGAAAGAATAATCCACTCCCGGCTAGAAAGTGCCCTTGTCGGAACCAACGGCCTCTCTGAGAAAGGGACTATCGACAATCGATGCCATTGGTTAACTGTGTGAGATCGCAGACAAAGCCATTGAGGAAAAAGGAGGTTGTGTGACACTAAGCAGTATTGCATAGCGGCAACATTGGATGTTAAAAACGCATTCAACTCCGCTAGCTGGCACCACACACTAAATGCACTAAGCGAACTTAATGTCCCAGTGTACATACGGCGAGTAGTAGCGAGCTACTTCGAAGGTCGCCTGCTCCTGTACAAAACAGAATCAGGGCAATCGACTCACAGGGTCACCGGGGGAGTCCCCCAAGGATCAGTCCTAGGCCCTTTGTTGTGGAATGTCATGTACGACGAGATCCTTAGGATCACGATGCCCGAAGGGACACGACTCATTGGTTTCGCGGATGACGTAGCCATAGTAGTTACGGCCAAAAAACTCCCAGACGCAGAAAGAATCTGCAATGAAGCTGGGAAACGAGCAAGCGCATGGATCGACTCTAAGGGTCTCGCCTTGGCAGCTCATAAGACCGAAGCAGTCCTGATAAGTAGCAGGCAGAAAGTGGAAACGGCCACTATTAAAATTGGAGAAGCCACCATAAAATCTCGCTCAAGCTTAAAATACTTGGGGGTCATGATCGACCCCCGGCTTTCTTTCAAAGAGCATCTAGCGTACGCTAGTGGCAAGGCAGGCAGAACCGCGGCAGCAATTTCGCGAATTATGGCGGACACTCGTGGACCGAGGCAACCAGGACATAGATTACTGGTTAGCGTTGTCACATCGACGCTGATGTACGCTGCTCCCATATGGGCCCGAGCCACGAAAAATGGGAGTTATTTGCAGGAGGGTGATTCCGTACAGAGACTGTGTGCCCTGGAGGAGTAATACCGATGGACCTGCTAGCAGTGGAGTCAGTGGGTATCCGGGCAGGTAGCACAGGGGTCGAAACTGTCGAATCCCTACGAAAAAGGTGCAGACAACTCACCATTGCAAAGTGGCAGGAGAGGTGGGCAAGTAGCAGCAAAGGACGATGGACGCATAAGCTTATCCCAGAACTGCAGAGATGGCTGGGAGAGAAGCATGGACATGTGGACTTTTACTTAACGCAACTGCTGACAGGACATGGATGCTTTAAATACTACTTGAATAGGTTTAAGCATGAACGTGAACACTGCCCACTCTGCGAGGCGGATAATGAAGACGCAGAGCATGCATTTTTTGTCTGTCCGAGATTTGAAAATGAACGTCGAGATCTGAGCAAAAGGGTTGGGAGGACGCCAGCCGTTTGTCACCTGGTGGAAATTATGCTTGAATCAGAAGTACATTGGTCCGCTGTATGTAACATGGCCACAATAGTTTTTAAAAAACTGCGCATCGCAGAAAGGCTGCGAAATTCCAATAGGATAGTATCCTAGGATAGTATACCTAACGGCAGTACCGCCGGGGAAGCGCGGAGGTGGTGGAGTTTTTACTGGGTTAAAGTCCCAGACTTCGGTAAGCTAGCACAGCTCCGAGTTGGCTTTCGATGCTTTAAACCACCACTAACAAAAAAAAAAAAAAGTAACCAACCAAAGCGGTCAGCACATTGTTGCAGTGTCCGCCGAGTCATTTACCCTAACGGCTACCATCATCGAAAACCACTGACCTACTCTAGAATATAATTCATGCCATAAACTTCCGTGTTCCAAGTATTATATAACCACGTACTAGCTTAAGAATAACTCAGTTATCTGGGAATAGGCCTCGTAAAACATCTTAACTAGCAGCAAACCTCCTGTAGCTCAAACGCATCGCCTCACCGTCCATCGTCGTGAGGCGACCCCTGCCATAAACCTCTAACTGATGGTTAATTCACACTTAGTTCAGCTCCACAGGATACGCAGCTTGATCCAGCTTCACAGGATTCGCAGCTTACTCCAGCTTCACAGGATAATATAACTCATCAAGATTCACAGGATACGTAGCTTACTCCAGCTTCACAGGATACGCCGCTTAATGCATCTTCACAGGATATCACAGCTTGATCGAGCTCCCACTGAGATAAATACACCTCAAGACTTACAACATTAAATGAGCTGGTAGAGAATTATTAGCCATATTCAAAGAAAATGTGGTGTCATCAAGTGGACCTCAAAAGAAACCTCGGTGAATCCTCAACAATCCAAAGGACCCTTTAATGAAGCAAATTAAAAGTGACTTATCGATCGCCGCTGTTATTCGTCAGCTACAGAGACAGTTTAACGAATTAGAATCATAGTATTCTTGCATCAAATTCGCCAACCATCCCCCCAGTTCTACAACGCCACCTGTGGGTCTAATGGGGCTTATTGAGACAGGCCCATGGTGATCTCGATAGTACGCCTGGGGCAGAGGCAGCCACCACAGAAGAAGGTAATATATTTCAGATATTATACAAAGAAGATAATAATACTTTGCCTCGAGGAAACGACTCTCTGATGAACCTAAATCTGTCTCTACCACCAATCAGTATACCCGAGTTTGATCACGAATATCTAGATTGGCCCCGTTTTCACGATTTATTTGTGGAGTTAGTGCATAATAAGGCATACTCAGCCAGCCAGAAGCTGCATATTCCATAAGGTTTACTCTGCGGTGAAGCAAGAAATATTTTGACAGATACAGGTTTCTCTCAAGGCGGATACGACGACACCTAGAAACGACCAAAATCGAGGTACCAAAACGTCAAAATTTTAGCCTTTGCGGATCTGCGCAACATCTTCGAGCACTACATGACACAGTACGAAAAACTAGATCAACAGACTCCAGTTTCACTGGAAAATTTAGCGGAAGCACCAACAGAAATTCCAAAAAAAAAGTACTTTCGCTAATTGAGAGGCGCGCTTGCATGCTGGAAACGATAAGTGTTTAGCATACAACAACGCCCCGGCAGCAGATAGTCCGCAACGAACAGAGCCGTTTTCAAGAAATGGATACGAAAACGCGGCGCCAGGCTATTATTCAAGTAGGAGCATTGACAAATTGTTTGTCTACAGCTTATAAGGTTGAAAGCTGTGGGTCACTGTTTACTTGTCGAGACTGATATCAACGAAATCATTCAATATTGCACTAAGGGCTTAATAGCAATCTAGTGGCAGGCGCAGTAACCATCGCAAGCTAAGACAACCCCAGAGGACAGCTTCTGCTCGCGACCGCCAAGCTATCATAAGAAGGGCCTACTGATCAACTTAAAATATGTCCCGCTGTAATAGATTTCGGGTCACAGGTTAAATAAATGGTAAACTTCAAAGACTTGGAGGTTATAAGCCTCTGTCGTAAGGCACTAGGCTTGGCTATGTAATCACCGGATTTCTCAAGAAAGAACCCTCATCTGATACGCAATTCAGATATATGTTGGCAGAAGGCGAAAACGATCTTGCACGACATAAACCTATTTGTAAGGTAAAGAACAATAAATTTCTGCTGAGTAATAACCAATCTATAAAGGAAGAAGATCAGATCCACCACAAAAAGGAACGGTTTCATAAAACTGTCTTAGCATTGATGGTTCATAAAATAACTCAGCTTGACCGTCAATGAAAAACGAAACAGACTCGTCCGAGCGGGAATCCACTACCACAAATAACAGTTCCCTGCAGCTGACCGAATTACGAACTTCAAATAAAAGGTGAATTGATACAGAACCGTGAATCGATACAAAAAGTCGAACTTTTCTAAAACATTTATAAATTTAATAAAGAAATATCCTTTATTGCAGAAAGATCTCATAACAGAGACGTGCCAAATGATCAATTTCTGCGAGGGAGAAGAGAAGAAATGGAGGATTTAATTCATACGCAGGAAATTTCGCAGTCTAAGGAGGGCCTATTGGCAATCAATAATTTGTTGGCTGTTTTCTATGCATTTTTGTCAAGGTCGACAGACATCACGCCTTAATTGAGGGTACTCCTCAATGAGGGGGAGGATGTTCGCACCCAAGGGTGCTCAACATGTTTGTGCAGAATCGTAATGAAAACCAAAATCTATAAATTGAATAAAAGACACAAAAGCTATCCAAAACATGCCTTCTGGAGTCCAGTGCAGATTGAAAAGAACGAGAAGATATTTCCCACTTAGTGGGACTTGACAGCAGGTCGAGTCGATAACGACGAGTTTCTGAACGAGACGCTGGCTTCTATGGGGACGAGGAAAAAAGTCCTCCGATAAGGGACAGCTGTCCATTGCCAGGAGCTGGTCGCCTTCCGGCATAGAAATTCGTTCCCATTTCGGCTCTAACAGCCCCATGGCACATATTGACAAATTGAGAACAGCATTGCACTGCTTAGTACGCGGAGAAAAATGCATCCGCGAAACTAGAAGGAAGCCTTAAAATAATTTTTAGCAAAAATAAAAAAATTCCCTTGAACATTTCATTTATGCTTTTTATTTTGTGCCCCAAAAGAATAGTCTTCTTTAAATTGCTTCAATTTTCGGGGTAAGTAAAACCGTACTTCATGCATAGCAGGTAAACTTTTAAATCTTCAATAACTACAAAGAATAAGATTTTCGAAATGCAAAAAAAAATACCACATTTAGAATGTGAATTTCCATGCTCAAAGAATACAACATTTAAACTTCGTGCTCTTGCAGAAGCGGTGTAGAAACCAATATTTAACAAAGTTGAACGCTATAGTCCGGTGCCCCGACTTTCAGATACCCGTTACCCAGCTTAAGGGAGCAAAAGGATAATGAAGATATGTACCTACCGGCTATTTCACTAGAAGTTATGTGGGCGGCAGACAGATTTAAGCGTTTTGGCCATTTGTGGGCGTTAGAGTGGGCGTGGCACACCGCTGAAACAAACTTGTGCTCCGGAACCCCAAAAATATGCATTTCAAGTCCCACGGTTCTAGCTCTTATAGTTTCAGAGATCTCAGCGCTCATACGGATAGACAGCCTGACGGACATGGCTAGATCGACTGGGCTAGTGATCCTAATCAAGAATATATATATTTTATGAAGTCGGAAACGCTTCCTCCTACCTGTTACATACTTTCCGACCAATCTAGTATACCCTTTTACTCTCAGAGTAACGGGTATAAAAATGGAAGGAAAAATGCAGATAATGGAGATTGTTCAGGACGCCAAGATGTAGCTCATTATTGTAGGACTTGACACCAGGGTGAATACCTATCATGGTGGAAGTCTTGGAGACAATACAATCAAGAAGACAGTTCGATCGAAGAAGGAGCATTAACAGGGGGCTTCTCTCCCTAAATGGACATCCTGTGCGCTTGTCGTATTATTTTTTTAATTGACAATTTACAATTTTTAATCAACTTAAAGTACATATTAGAGCACAAGATGCAAAAACGTAGAATTAAAATCAATCTGGATGAATATCGGTATAATATGAATGAATACCTCTTTAAAATGAATGAACACCATTTTGATGTAGAAGCAAATGAGTTTTTTATTAAAAAATACTATATTAGTTGATATGTGCATATATAAATCTGGGTCACGGCTTACTCGTCAAGGCTTGAATCCAAGGATTAGAATTTCGCTAGAGTCGAGGTTACGAGTTATTTTCCTACGAAATAGTTCGTTAATAATTTACAAGTAAAACGAGGGGACATTCTCTGGCATTGATAATTAACTTTGAAATTCAGATGCAATAGTCGTCTCTACAAGACTCCGTTAAAGCGGTTATTGAATACATGATATTATCGAGCTCAGGTCATTGTCCGGAAGCAACTGCAATCTTTGATTGGTTCCCGAATTATATCTTCTTAGCGGATAGCGCCAACTTTGTTTGCGATTTGGTAAGGGCCTACAGCCCCACAAAAAACTGCATTTGGCTGGATAGGGAAATTGTAAAGAAAATTTGTCTACACGCTCTGTTACACATACTACTTTAGCACCTATGAAGCCTATGATCGATTTGAAAGCTTGTGGCCCTATTGACAAAAGTGATCTGTACGATTTCGACTAAGCAGAAATTCGTTGAATATAGCTATTTTAAACTAAATAAACATGTAGCTGATATAGTGGATGGCACACATTGCGTGTGACAACGGTTCACAAACTTTATGGCGACAGACATGTCTTTACATCATTTCTAATAACCCCTAAGTAGCCCCGGGCTTAACCCGAACATCTGTAATTATTTATTAAGCCTATATTTCTGTTAACTGATAATAAAAATATTGTACATTTTTACCTATAGCAGATTAAACTAAAGATCTTTGTAACCCCAAATCATATATATAAGCCCGAATCCATGCTCAATAAAAAATCAGAACGAATACGGAGATATAAATCAGCAACTTTAACTTTGCGTTCAACTAACATACAAGTTCTAATCAACTAAGCGATTTGAACTAGATGAACTGCTGTTTCTCTGATCAATCTGTTCAGAGCCAATTGATATATATATACTCCATCGGTGTGGGTGGAGGCACATAAAATCCAATTACCACTTAAGCGGATTATATAAGAAAGTATATATCAGTTCTTGAAAGAACAGTTAACTGTAAGAAAACCAATTCACAATGTCTTCGGAATAATAAAGAGAGCTCCACCGACATGAAGACTAAACCAGCAAACTACAGAGAATAATAGCAAACGTTAATGTTAAAATCCTCCTTAATGTTAAATCTTCAAAATAACTCCGGAAAAATTCAAATAATTAGTTTTCTAATGGATCCACTTTAGAACACGATTATTTCCCAAATGAATTAATTTAGTCATTTCATTAAATATTTATGAATTCTATGTTTGTTACAATGCCTGAATAGTAAAAAATAACCAAGAATTAGGCGCATTTTATCGCTCAGTTCGACAACTTTAGCCCATCTCGTCGGCTGTGCGTACAATCGGTGGGCCATAACCCATTTAGCGGTCCGTCCTACCCTACATCTCATCGTCGGAGCTCACTTAACCTCCATTTCCTCGGCTAGGCTCCAGAAATCGGTGCATCCTAAAACACATCATATACGAAGAGCACATCAGCTGCGTTCCTAACCTCAATTCGTCAGTACAACGACCCGCATTTTAAATTGATTATAAAGTTGCCTACGTAAATACATACAACCTTTATTTCTAACACACAAATGTTATAAGTTACTTGGCTTTCAATCATCAACCGCTTAAGGGCTCATACCCAATACATATACAATCACATATTTGGTCTAACTTGATTCCTTGGTTTGTCTTCTTGTACTTTCCCTTGTCATTTGTCTTCTGCCTTCACCAAACATTTTTCCAAACTCTCTTTTCCCTCGTGACTACGCACATTCTCCTCTCTGGCTTTTATCCTGTGTACGACGCCGCACCGCACAATGATGAGCTTCACTTCAGCTTTTCTGTGCCGTTCAGTGAAATTTTTTGTCGGACTTAGCTTAGGTTTGCTTTATTTCGATATCGGAACGCTATTTTCTTCCAGTGGGATCTACCAGTATCCATCCTCAGGTCCAAACTGCTGATGAGCCGCGCATCCCTTAGTTGAGCATAAGATGTAGTTTATGCGGGGCATTTGGTATGCATCTTTCATAGACTTCACATTGATCTGCCAAAAGTCAACGCACAGTCTCCACTTAAAGCTTGAGTTTACCCCTATGGCGATTGTACCTTAGCAGCTAGCTTAGATCCCTGGCCATTTTCCGATCGTTCGCAGCAGTTGACGCTCCTGACATCCATTTTGCCGCAGAATAAAAGCCGTTGGGTTAGACAACCTTGGGCCGGTGTCCGTTCTCATCACATTTCTAAAAGACTACAGGTCTGTGATATGGGTTGTATCATGTAGACTTTGTGTAGTGCTAGGAGTCTCCACAAGATGTTGTTTGGCTATCTCTGTTGCTGTTTGGGGTGGTGTCCATGTTCCACGTGGAGCTTCGTTTGCCTGATGCGGTTGGAGTTGGTGTGGTGGTGAACATTGGTCCTTTCCTTTCTGCAAGCAGATACGCAGCTTACTCCAGCTTCACAGGATACGCAGCCTGATCCAGCTTTACAAGATACCCAGCTTATTCCGGCTTCACAGGATACGCAGCTTAATTTAGCTTCACAGGATACTATGGCTCATACAGATTCACGGGATACGCAGCTTACTCCAGCTTCACAGGATACGCAGCTTAATGCAGCTTCACAGGATACCATAACTTGATCCAGCTTTACAAGATACGCAGCTTACTCCAGCTTCACAGGATACCATAGCTCATCCAGCTTCACAGGATACGCAGGTTACTCCAAATGAGCTACAAGGTCAGATTCAACACCTCATAAAGGACTACGGCAAGGATTCTGCCGAACGACGCCAACGAGACGGTTATTATTCCAGTAAGCTAAACGAGTTAAGCGATCTCTGTTCAATGACTTAGATGAAGAAGTCAACATTACCTACTGCAGATAAATACGCCTTACGACTCACAACATTAAATGAGCTGGTAAAGAATTATAAGCAATATTCAAAGAAAATACGGCGTCAGCGAGCAGACCTCAAAAGATACCTCGGCGAATCCTCAACAATCCGAAGGACCCTTTAATCAAGCAAACAGTTTTACAACGCCTCCTGTGGGTCTAATGGGGCTTATTGATCTCGATAGTACTCCTGGTATTCAGATATTATATAAAGAAGATAATATGACCTTGCCTCGAGGAAACGACTCTCTGATGAACCTAAATCTGTCTCTACCACCAATCAGTATTCCCGAGTTTGATCACGAATATCTAGATTGGCCCCATTTTCACGATTTGTTTGTGCATAATAAAGCATACTCAGCTAGCCAGAAGCTGGATATTCTATAAGGTTTACTCTGCGGTGAAGCAAGAAATATTTTGACTGAGCAATCTAGTGGCAGGCGCAGTAACCATCGCAGGCTGCGACAACCCTAGAGGAAAGGTTCTGCTCGCGACCGCCAAGGTATAATTAGAAGAGCCTACTGGTCAACTTAAAATATGTCCCGCTGTAATAGATTCCGGGTCACAGGTGAATCTTATCTCAAGGAGGATGGCAGAGCTGCTATCTCTTAAGGAAATGTCGTTACCGATTGAAATATCTGGAATTGAAAGAAAAATAACAACAGCGACCAAGTCAATACTAAAGCTATGGTCGTGTACCTCAGATTTTAAAACCCCAGTCTAGGTATTTATTATTTCCACAGTCATTTCAGATCAACCATCGTTACCAATTGCACACGATCTTGTGCGAGAGACATTGTCTTTAGCAGATCCTGACTTTCGGCAACCTGGACCCATTGATCTCACCTTAGGGGTTGACCCGTATTCTCGTTGAATAAATGGTAAACATCTAAGACTAGGACGTAATAAGCCGCTGGCGCAAGAAATTCTAAATTTAATAAAGAAATATCTAAACTTTGTTGCAGAAGGATCTCATAACAGAGACGTGCCAAATGATCAATTTCTGCGCTGGCACAATTTCAGTCCCCACGGCAGGGAAGTTGCTAGCATAAAAGGGAGCGTCAAGCAGCATCAAGAAGGTTTGGGGGATGTTAATCATACTCAGGATTTTGCGCAGTCTAAAGAGGGCTCACTGACAATCAATAATTTGTTGGCTGCTTTCTATGGAATTCTGTCAAGGGCTGAAAGACATCACGCCTTAATTGAGGGTAGTCCTCAATGAGGGGGAGGATGTTTGCACCAAAGGGTGCGCAACATGACCAGCACCCAACAAATCAGTACCAGGCGCTCAATATCACCCAATGGTTAAGATAACTACTGATCAACATATTATATCCAATGTCAACAGTTGACTGAGCGCCTCACTAACTTGATGGCACACTGACCCACCAAAGCGGTCACATTGTTGCTGTGTCAGCCAATTCAACTACGCTAACTGCTACCATCATCGAAAGCCACTGACATACTTTGGAACATAACTCATGTCAGTAAACATCCGCGGTTATAATTCCTACTTCTGGAAATAGGCCTCGCAGCAGGTAACCTCCGGTATCTTAAACTGCAGCGCAGTGCCCGCTTCGCCTCTCCGTCCATCGTCGTGACGCGATCGTCCTGCCATAAAAGCGTCCCAGTGCCAGCGACAAAGCGTTCACTATAACCTCCTTATCCTGCTGCGTGACTTGAGGTACCTACTTTGGTTGGGCAAAAACAGTGCATATAAACTTTAAAATTATATCTCGCTTACTTTAAGTCCTAATGAGCAAACGCTTTTCATCGGGTCTGTTTTCCAACGAGGTACTCAAATAAGCAAAGGAAATACCAGAAAATATACCAGATTTAGCGACAAAACAATTGAATCTTTGATTGTATATCCCAAAGATGCCTTCAGAAGTCCAGTGCAGATTGAAAAGGACGACAAGATGTTTCCTATATTGTGGGACTTGCCAGCAGGACGAGTCGTTAACGAAGAGTTTCCCGTTGGGGATACACTGGACTCCACTCCAGAACGAGACGCTGGCTTCTATGGGATCGAGGAAAAAAGTCCGCCGCTAAGAGACAGCTGTCCATTGCCAGGATGCTGGTCCCCTTCCTGCATAGAAATTCGTTCCCATCCCGGCTCTAACAGCCCCATGGCACATATTGGCAAATTGGGCATTGCACTGCTTAGTTCGCGGAGAAAAAAGCATCCGCGAGATTAGAAGGAAACCTTAAAATAATTTTTAGCAAAAATAAAAAAATTTCCTTGAACATTTCAGGGCTAGGTAAAACCGTACTACATGCATAGCGGGTAATCTTTTAAATCTTCAATAACTACAAAGAATAAGTTTTTAAAAAAACAAAAAAAAAAACAATTTAGGATGTGAATTTTCATGTACGTCGCGGATCAAAGAATACAAAGTTTTAACTTCGTGTTAAAAGAAGAACGCTATAGTCGAGTGACCCGACTATCAGATACCCGTTACCCAGCTTAAGGGAGCAAAAGGATAATGAAGATATGTACCTACCGGCTATTTCACTAGATGTTATGTGGGCGGCAGACAGATTTAAGCGTTTTGGCCATTTGTGGGCGTTAGAGTGGGCGTGGCACACCGCTGAAACAAACTTGTGCTCCGGAACCCCAAAAATATGCATTCCAAGTCCCACGGTTCTAGCTCTTATAGTTTCTGAGATCTCAGCGCTCATACGGATAGACAGCCTGACGGACATGGCTAGATCGACTGGGCTAGTGATCCTAATCAAGAATATATTTATTTTATGAAGTCGGAAACGCTTCCTCCTACCTGTTACATACTTTCCGACCAATCTAGTATATCCTTTTACTCTCAGAGTAACGGGTATAAAAATGGAAGGAAAAATGCAGATAATGGAGATTGTTCAGGACGCCAAGATGTAGCTCATTATTGTAGGACTTGACACCAGGGTGAATACCTATCATGGTGGAAGTCTTGGAGACAATACAATCAAGAAGACAGTTCGATCGAAGAAGGAGCATGAACAGGGGGCTTCTCTCCCTAAATGGACATCCTGTGCGCTTGTCTTATTATTTTTTAATTGACAATTTACAATTTTTAATCAACTTAAAGTACATATTAGAGCACAAGATGCAAAAACGTAGAATTAAAATCAATCTGGATGAATATCGGTATAATATGAATGAATACCTCTTTAAAATGAATGAACACCATTTTGATGTAGAAGCAAATGAGTTTTTTATTAAAAAATACTATATTAGTTGATATGTGCATATATAAATCTGGGTCACGGCTTACTCGTCAAGGCTTGAATCCAAGGATTAGAATTTCGCTAGAGTCGAGGTTACGAGTTATTTTCCTACGAAATAGTTCGTTAATAATTTACAAGTAAAACGAGGGGGCATTCTCTGGCATTGATAATTAACTTTGAAATTCGGATGCAATAGTCGTCTCTACAAAACTCCGTTAAAGCGGTTATTGAATACATGATATTATCATCGAGCTCAGGTCATTGTCCGGAAGCAACTGCAATCTTTGATTGGTTCCCGAATTATATCTTCTTAGCGGATAGCGCCAACTTTGTTTGCGATTTGGTAAGGGCCTACAGCCCCACAAAAAACTGCATTTGGCTGGATAGGGAAATTGTAAAGAAAATTTGTCTACACGTTACACATACTACTTTAGCACCTATGAAGCCATCGATTTGAAAGCTTGTGGCCCTATTGACAAAAGTGATCTGTACGATTTCGACTAAGCAGAAATTCGTTGATTTTAGCTATTTTAAACTAAATAAACATGTAGCTGATATAGTGGATGGCACACATTGCGTGTGACAACGGGTCACAAACTTTATGCCGACAGACATGTCTTTACATCATTTCTAATAACCCCTGAGTAGCCCCGGGCTTAACCCGAACATCTGTAATTATTTATTAAGCCTATATTTCTGTTAACTGATAATAAAAATATTGTACATTTTTACCTATAGCAGATTAAACTAAAGATCTTTGTAACCCCAAATCATATATATAAGCCCGAATCCATGCTCAATAAAAAATCAGAACGAATACGGAGATATAAATCAGCAACTTTAACTTTGCGTTCAACTAACATACAAGTTCTAATCAACTAAGCGATTTGAACTAGATGAACTGCTGTTTCTCTGATCAATCTATTCAGAGCCAATTGACATATATATACTCCATCGGTGTGGGTGGAGGCACATAAAATCCAATTACCAAGCGGATTATATAAGAAAGTATATATCAGTTCTTGAAAGAACAGTTAACTGTAAGAAAACCAATTCACAATGTCTTCGGAATAATAAAGAGGGCTCCACCGACATGAAGACTAAACCAGCAAACTACAGAGAATAATAGCAAACGTTAATGTTAAAATCCTCCTTAATGTTAAATCTTCAAAATAACTCCGGAGAAATTCAAATAATTAGTTTTCTAATGGATCCACTTTAGAACACGATTATTTCCCAAATGAATTAATTTAGTCATTTCATTAAATATTTATGAATTCTATGTTTGTTACAATGCCTGAATAGTAAAAAATCACCAAGAATTAGGCGCATTTTATCGCTCAGTAAGACAACTTTAGCCCATCTCGTCGGCTGTGCGTACAATCGGTGGGCCATAACCCATTTAGCGGTCCGTCCTACCCTACATCTCATCGTCGGAGCTCACCTAACCTCCATTTCCTCGGCTAGGCTCCAGAAATCGGTGCATCCTAAAACACATCATATACGAAGAGCACATCAGCTGCGATCCTAACCTCAATTCGTCAGTACAACGACCCGCATTTTAAATTGATTATAAAGTTGCCTACGTAAATACATACAACCTTTATTTCTAACACACAAATGTTATAAGTTACTTGGCTTTCAATCATCAACTGCTTAAGGGCTCATACCCAATACATATACAAACACATATTTGGTCTAACTTGATTCCTTGGTTTGTCTTCTTGTACTTTCCCTTGTCATTTGTCTTCTGCCTTCACCAAACATTTTTCCAAACTCTCTTTTCCCTCGTGACTACTCACATTCTCCTCTCTGGCTTTTATCCTGTGTACGACGCCGCACCGCACCATGATGAGCTTCACTTCAGCTTTTCTGTGCCGTTCAGTGAAATTTTTTGTCGGACTTAGCTCAGGTTTGCTTTATTTCGATATCGGAACGCTATTTTCTTCCAGTGGGATCTACCAGTATCCATCCTCAGGTCCAAACTGCTGATGAGCCGCGCATCCCTTAGTTGAGCATAAGATGTAGTTTATGCGGGGCATTTGGTATGCATCTTTCATAGACTTCACATTGATCTGCCAAAAGTCAACGCACAGTCTCCACTTAAAGCTTGAGTTTACCCCTATGCCGATTGTACCTTAGCAGCTAGCTTAGATCCCTGGCCATTTTCCGATCGTTCGCAGCAGTTGACGCTCCTGACATCCATTTTGCCGCAGAATAAAAGCCGTTGGGTTAGACAACCTTGGGCCGGTGTCCGTTCTCACCACATTTCTAAAAGACTACAGGTCTGTGATATGGGTTGTATCATGTAGACTTTGTGTAGTGCTAGGAGTCTCCACAAGATGTTGTTTGGCTATCTCTGTTGCTGTTTGGGGTGGTGTCCATGTTCCACGTGGAGCTTCGTTTGCCTGATGCGGTTGGAGTTGGTGTGGTGGTGAACATTGGTCCTTTCCTTTCTGCAAGCTTGATCCAGCTCCACAGGATACGCAGCTTACTCCAGCTTCACAGGATACGCAGCCTGATCCAGCTTTACAAGATACACAGCTTATTCCGGCTTCAGGATACGCAGCTTACTTTAGCTTCACAGGATACTATGGCTCATACAGATTCACGGGATACGCAGCTTACTCCAGCTTCACAGGATACGCAGCTTAATGCAGCTTCACAGGATACCATAACTTGATCCAGCTTTACAAGATACGCAGCTTACTCCAGCTTTACAGGATACCATAGCTCATCCAGCTTCACAGGATACGCAGGTTACTCCAAATGAGCTACAAGGTCAGATTCAACACCTCATAAAGGACTACGGCAAGGATTCTGCCGAACGACGCCAACGAGACGGTTATTATTCCAGTAAGCTAAACGAGTTAAGCGATCTCTGTTCAATGACTTAGATGAAGAAGTCCAATAAGCAACATTACCTACTGCAGATAAATACGCCTTACGACTCACAACATTAAATGAGCTGGTAAAGAATTATAAGCAATATTCAAAGAAAATACGGCGTCAGCGAGCAGACCTCAAAAGATACCTCGGCGGATCCTCAACAATCGGAAGGACCCTTTAATCAAGCAAACAGTTTTACAACGCCTCCTGTGGGTCTAATGGGGCTTATTGATCTCGATAGTACTCCTGGTATTCAGATATTATATAAAGAAGATAATATGACCTTGCCTCGAGGAAACGACTCTCTGATGAACCTAAATCTGTCTCTACCACCAATCAGTATTCCCGCGTTTGATCACGAATATCTAGATTGACCCCATTTTCACGATTTGTTTGTGCATAATAAAGCATACTCAGCTAACCAGAAGCTGGATATTCTATAAGGTTTACTCTGCGGTGAAGCAAGAAATATTTTGACTGAGCAATCTAGTGGCAAGCGCAGTAACCATCGCAGGCTGCGACAACCCTAGAGGAAAGGTTCTGCTCGCGACCGCCAAGGTATAATTAGAAGAGCCTACTGGTCAACTTAAAATATGTCCCGCTGTAATAGATTCCGGGTCACAGGTGAATCTTATCTCAAGGAGGATGGCAGAGCTGCTATCTCTTAAGGAAATGTCGTTACCGATTGAAATATCTGGAATTGAAAGAAAAATAACAACAGCGACCAAGTCAATACTAAAGCTATGGTCGTGTACCTCAGATTTTAAAACCCCAGTCTAGGTATTTATTATTTCCACAGTCATTTCAGATCAACCATCGTTACCAATTGCACACGATCTTGTGCGAGAGACATTGTCTTTAGCAGATCCTGACTTTCGGCAACCTGGACCCATTGATCTCACCTTAGGGGTTGACCCGTATTCTCGTTGAATAAATGGTAAACATCTAAGACTAGGACGTAATAAGCCGCTGGCGCAAGAAATTCTAAATTTAATAAAGAAATATCTAAACTTTGTTGCAGAAGGATCTCATAACAGAGACGTGCCAAATGATCAATTTCTGCGCTGGCACAATTTCAGTCCCCACGGCAGGGAAGTTGCTAGCATAAAAGGGAGCGTTAAGCAGCATCAAGAAGGTTTGGGGGATGTTAATCATACTCAGGATTTTGCGCAGTCTAAAGAGGGCTCACTGACAATCAATAATTTGTTGGCTGCTTTCTATGGAATTCTGTCAAGGGCTGAAAGACATCACGCCTTAATTGAGGGTAGTCCTCAATGAGGGGGAGGATGTTTGCACCAAAGGGTGCGCAACATGACCAGCACCCAACAAATCAGTACCAGGCGCTCAATATCACCCAATGGTTAAGATAACTACTGATCAACATATTATATCCAATGTCAACAGTTGACTGAGCGCCTCACTAACTTGATGGCACACTGACCCACCAAAGCGGTCACATTGTTGCTGTGTCAGCCAATTCAACTACGCTAACTGCTACCATCATCGAAAGCCACTGACATACTTTGGAACATAACTCATGTCAGTAAACATCCGCGGTTATAATTCCTACTTCTGGAAATAGGCCTCGCAGCAGGTAACCTTCGGTATCTTAAACTGCAGCGCAGTGCCCGCTTCGCCTCTCCGTCCATCGTCGTGACGCGATCGTCCTGCCATAAAAGCGTCCCAGTGCCAGCGACAAAGCGTTCACTATAACCTCCTTATCCTGCTGCGTGACTTGAGGTACCTACTTTGGTTGGGCAAAAACAGTGCATAATAAACTTTAAAATTATATCTCGCTTACTTTAAGTCCTAATGAGCAAACGCTTTTCATCGGGTCTGTTTTCCAACGAGGTACTCAAATAAGCAAAGGAAATACCAGAAAATATACCAGATTTAGCGACAAAACAATTGAATCTTTGATTGTATATCCCAAAGATGCCTTCAGAAGTCCAGTGCAGATTGAAAAGGACGACAAGATGTTTCCCATATTGTGGGACTTGCCAGCAGGACGAGTCGTTAACGAAGAGTTTCCCGTTGGGGATACACTGGACTCCACTCCAGAACGAGACGCTGGCTTCTATGGGATCGAGGAAAAAAGTCCGCCGCTAAGAGACAGCTGTCCATTGCCAGGATGCTGGTCCCCTTCCTGCATAGAAATTCGTTCCCATCCCGGCTCTAACAGCCCCATGGCACATATTGGCAAATTGGGCATTGCACTGCTTAGTTCGCGGAGAAAAAAGCATCCGCGAGATTAGAAGGAAACCTTAAAATAATTTTTAGCAAAAATAAAAAAATTTCCTTGAACATTTCAGGGCTAGGTAAAACCGTACTACATGCATAGCGGGTAATCTTTTAAATCTTCAATAACTACAAAGAATAAGTTTTTAAAAAAACAAAAAAAAAAACAATTTAGGATGTGAATTTGCATGTACGTCTCGGATCAAAGAATACAAAGTTTTAACTTCGTGTTAAAAGAAGAACGCTATAGTCGAGTGACCCGACTATCAGATACCCGTTACCCAGCTTAAGGGAGCAAAAGGATAATGAAGATATGTACCTACCGGCTATTTCACTAGATGTTATGTGGGCGGCAGACAGATTTAAGCGTTTTGGCCATTTGTGGGCGTTAGAGTGGGCGTGGCACACCGCTGAAACAAACTTGTGCTCCGGAACCCCAAAAATATGCATTCCAAGTCCCACGGTTCTAGCTCTTATAGTTTCTGAGATCTCAGCGCTCATACGGATAGACAGCCTGACGGACATGGCTAGATCGACTGGGCTAGTGATCCTAATCAAGAATATATATATTTTATGAAGTCGGAAACGCTTCCTCCTACCTGTTACATACTTTCCGACCAATCTAGTATATCCTTTTACTCTCAGAGTAACGGGTATAAAAATGGAAGGAAAAATGCAGATAATGGAGATTGTTCAGGACGCCAAGATGTAGCTCATTATTGTAGGACTTGACACCAGGGTGAATACCTATCATGGTGGAAGTCTTGGAGACAATACAATCAAGAAGACAGTTCGATCGAAGAAGGAGCATGAACAGGGGGCTTCTCTCCCTAAATGGACATCCTGTGCGCTTGTCTTATTATTTTTTAATTGACAATTTACAATTTTTAATCAACTTAAAGTACATATTAGAGCACAAGATGCAAAAACGTAGAATTAAAATCAATCTGGATGAATATCGGTATAATATGAATGAATACCTCTTTAAAATGAATGAACACCATTTTGATGTAGAAGCAAATGAGTTTTTTATTAAAAAATACTATATTAGTTGATATGTGCATATATAAATCTGGGTCACGGCTTACTCGTCAAGGCTTGAATCCAAGGATTAGAATTTCGCTAGAGTCGAGGTTACGAGTTATTTTCCTACGAAATAGTTCGTTAATAATTTACAAGTAAAACGAGGGGGCATTCTCTGGCATTGATAATTAACTTTGAAATTCGGATGCAATAGTCGTCTCTACAAAACTCCGTTAAAGCGGTTATTGAATACATGATATTATCATCGAGCTCAGGTCATTGTCCGGAAGCAACTGCAATCTTTGATTGGTTCCCGAATTATATCTTCTTAGCGGATAGCGCCAACTTTGTTTGCGATTTGGTAAGGGCCTACAGCCCCACAAAAAACTGCATTTGGCTGGATAGGGAAATTGTAAAGAAAATTTGTCTACACGTTACACATACTACTTTAGCACCTATGAAGCCATCGATTTGAAAGCTTGTGACCCTATTGACAAAAGTGATCTGTACGATTTCGACTAAGCAGAAATTCGTTGATTTTAGCTATTTTAAACTAAATAAACATGTAGCTGATATAGTGGATGGCACACATTGCGTGTGACAACGGGTCACAAACTTTATGCCGACAGACATGTCTTTACATCATTTCTAATAACCCCTGAGTAGCCCCGGGCTTAACCCGAACATCTGTAATTATTTATTAAGCCTATATTTCTGTTAACTGATAATAAAAATATTGTACATTTTTACCTATAGCAGATTAAACTAAAGATCTTTGTAACCCCAAATCATATATATAAGCCCGAATCCATGCTCAATAAAAAATCAGAACGAATACGGAGATATAAATCAGCAACTTTAACTTTGCGTTCAACTAACATACAAGTTCTAATCAACTAAGCGATTTGAACTAGATGAACTGCTGTTTCTCTGATCAATCTATTCAGAGCCAATTGACATATATATAAACGTTAATGTTAAAATCCTCCTTAATGTTAAATCTTCAAAATAACTCCGGAGAAATTCAAATAATTAGTTTTCTAATGGATCCACTTTAGAACACGATTATTTCCCAAATGAATTAATTTAGTCATTTCATTAAATATTTATGAATTCTATGTTTGTTACAATGCCTGAATAGTAAAAAATCACCAAGAATTAGGCGCATTTTATCGCTCAGTAAGACAACTTTAGCCCATCTCGTCGGCTGTGCGTACAATCGGTGGGCCATAACCCATTTAGCGGTCCGTCCTACCCTACATCTCATCGTCGGAGCTCACCTAACCTCCATTTCCTCGGCTAGGCTCCAGAAATCGGTGCATCCTAAAACACATCATATACGAAGAGCACATCAGCTGCGATCCTAACCTCAATTCGTCAGTACAACGACCCGCATTTTAAATTGATTATAAAGTTGCCTACGTAAATACATACAACCTTTATTTCTAACACACAAATGTTATAAGTTACTTGGCTTTCAATCATCAACTGCTTAAGGGCTCATACCCAATACATATACAAACACATATTTGGTCTAACTTGATTCCTTGGTTTGTCTTCTTGTACTTTCCCTTGTCATTTGTCTTCTGCCTTCACCAAACATTTTTCCAAACTCTCTTTTCCCTCGTGACTACTCACATTCTCCTCTCTGGCTTTTATCCTGTGTACGACGCCGCACCGCACCATGATGAGCTTCACTTCAGCTTTTCTGTGCCGTTCAGTGAAATTTTTTGTCGGACTTAGCTCAGGTTTGCTTTATTTCGATATCGGAACGCTATTTTCTTCCAGTTGGATCTACCAGTATCCATCCTCAGGTCCAAACTGCTGATGAGCCGCGCATCCCTTAGTTGAGCATAAGATGTAGTTTATGCGGGGCATTTGGTATGCATCTTTCATAGACTTCACATTGATCTGCCAAAAGTCAACGCACAGTCTCCACTTAAAGCTTGAGTTTACCCCTATGCCGATTGTACCTTAGCAGCTAGCTTAGATCCCTGGCCATTTTCCGATCGTTCGCAGCAGTTGACGCTCCTGACATCCATTTTGCCGCAGAATAAAAGCCGTTGGGTTAGACAACCTTGGGCCGGTGTCCGTTCTCACCACATTTCTAAAAGACTACAGGTCTGTGATATGGGTTGTATCATGTAGACTTTGTGTAGTGCTAGGAGTCTCCACAAGATGTTGTTTGGCTATCTCTGTTGCTGTTTGGGGTGGTGTCCATGTTCCACGTGGAGCTTCGTTTGCCTGATGCGGTTGGAGTTGGTGTGGTGGTGAACATTGGTCCTTTCCTTTCTGCAAGCTTGATCCAGCTCCACAGGATACGCAGCTTACTCCAGCTTCACAGGATACGCAGCCTGATCCAGCTTTACAAGATACACAGCTTATTCCGGCTTCAGGATACGCAGCTTACTTTAGCTTCACAGGATACTATGGCTCATACAGATTCACGGGATACGCAGCTTACTCCCTTTAATCAAGCAAACAGTTTTACAACGCCTCCTGTGGGTCTAATGGGGCTTATTGATCTCGATAGTACTCCTGGTATTCAGATATTATATAAAGAAGATAATATGACCTTGCCTCGAGGAAACGACTCTCTGATGAACCTAAATCTGTCTCTACCACCAATCAGTATTCCCGCGTTTGATCACGAATATCTAGATTGACCCCATTTTCACGATTTGTTTGTGCATAATAAAGCATACTCAGCTAGCCAGAAGCTGGATATTCTATAAGGTTTACTCTGCGGTGAAGCAAGAAATATTTTGACTGAGCAATCTAGTGGCAAGCGCAGTAACCATCGCAGGCTGCGACAACCCTAGAGGAAAGGTTCTGCTCGCGACCGCCAAGGTATAATTAGAAGAGCCTACTGGTCAACTTAAAATATGTCCCGCTGTAATAGATTCCGGGTCACAGGTGAATCTTATCTCAAGGAGGATGGCAGAGCTGCTATCTCTTAAGGAAATGTCGTTACCGATTGAAATATCTGGAATTGAAAGAAAAATAACAACAGCGACCAAGTCAATACTAAAGCTATGGTCGTGTACCTCAGATTTTAAAACCCCAGTCTAGGTATTTTTTATTTCCACAGTCATTTCAGATCAACCATCGTTACCAATTGCACACGATCTTGTGCGAGAGACATTGTCTTTAGCAGATCCTGACTTTCGGCAACCTGGACCCATTGATCTCACCTTAGGGGTTGACCCGTATTCTCGTTGAATAAATGGTAAACATCTAAGACTAGGACGTAATAAGCCGCTGGCGCAAGAAATTCTAAATTTAATAAAGAAATATCTAAACTTTGTTGCAGAAGGATCTCATAACAGAGACGTGCCAAATGATCAATTTCTGCGCTGGCACAATTTCAGTCCCCACGGCAGGGAAGTTGCTAGCATAAAAGGGAGCGTCAAGCAGCATCAAGAAGGTTTGGGGGATGTTAATCATACTCAGGATTTTGCGCAGTCTAAAGAGGGCTCACTGACAATCAATAATTTGTTGGCTGCTTTCTATGGAATTCTGTCAAGGGCTGAAAGACATCACGCCTTAATTGAGGGTAGTCCTCAATGAGGGGGAGGATGTTTGCACCAAAGGGTGCGCAACATGACCAGCACCCAACAAATCAGTACCAGGCGCTCAATATCACCCAATGGTTAAGATAACTACTGATCAACATATTATATCCAATGTCAACAGTTGACTGAGCGCCTCACTAACTTGATGGCACACTGACCCACCAAAGCGGTCACATTGTTGCTGTGTCAGCCAATTCAACTACGCTAACTGCTACCATCATCGAAAGCCACTGACATACTTTGGAACATAACTCATGTCAGTAAACATCCGCGGTTATAATTCCTACTTCTGGAAATAGGCCTCGCAGCAGGTAACCTCCGGTATCTTAAACTGCAGCGCAGTGCCCGCTTCGCCTCTCCGTCCATCGTCGTGACGCGATCGTCCTGCCATAAAAGCGTCCCAGTGCCAGCGACAAAGCGTTCACTATAACCTCCTTATCCTGCTGCGTGACTTGAGGTTAGGTACCTGGTTGGGCAAAAACAGTGCATAATAAACTTTAAAATTAAAGTTTAAGTCCTAATGAGCAAACGCTTTTCATCGGGTCTGTTTTCCAACGAGGTACTCAAATAAGCAAAGGAAATACCAGAAAATATACCAGATTTAGCGACAAAACAATTGAATCTTTGATTGTATATCCCAAAGATGCCTTCAGAAGTCCAGTGCAGATTGAAAAGGACGACAAGATGTTTCCCATATTGTGGGACTTGCCAGCAGGACGAGTCGTTAACGAAGAGTTTCCCGTTGGGGATACACTGGACTCCACTCCAGAACGAGACGCTGGCTTCTATGGGATCGAGGAAAAAAGTCCGCCGCTAAGAGACAGCTGTCCATTGCCAGGATGCTGGTCGCCTTCCTGCATAGAAATTCGTTCCCATCCCGGCTCTAACAGCCCCATGGCACATATTGGCAAATTGGGCATTGCACTGCTTAGTTCGCGGAGAAAAAAGCATCCGCGAAATTAGAAGGAAACCTTAAAATAATTTTTAGCAAAAATAAAAAAATTTCCTTGAACATTTCATTTATGTTTTTTATTTTGTGCCCCAAAAGATTAGTCTTCTATAAATTGCTCCAATTTTCGGAGGGCTAGGTAAAACCGTACTACATGCATAGCGGGTAATCTTTTAAATCTTCAATAACTACAAAGAATAAGTTTTTAAAAAAACAAAAAAAAAACAATTTAGGATGTGAATTTGCATGTACGTCGCGGATCAAAGAATACAAAGTTTTAACTTCGTGTTAAAAGAAGAACGCTATAGTCGAGTGACCCGACTATCAGATACCCGTTACCCAGCTTAAGGGAGCAAAAGGATAATGAAGATATGTACCTACCGGCTATTTCACTAGATGTTATGTGGGCGGCAGACAGATTTAAGCGTTTTGGCCATTTGTGGGCGTTAGAGTGGGCGTGGCACACCGCTGAAACAAACTTGTGCTCCGGAACCCCAAAAATATGCATTCCAAGTCCCACGGTTCTAGCTCTTATAGTTTCTGAGATCTCAGCGCTCATACGGATAGACAGCCTGGCGGACATGGCTAGATCGACTGGGCTAGTGATCCTAATCAAGAATATATATATTTTATGAAGTCGGAAACGCTTCCTCCTACCTGTTACATACTTTCCGACCAATCTAGTATACCCTTTTACTCTCAGAGTAACGGGTATAAAAATGGAAGGAAAAATGCAGATAATGGAGATTGTTCAGGACGCCAAGATGTAGCTCATTATTGTAGGACTTGACACCAGGGTGAATACCTATCATGGTGGAAGTCTTGGAGACAATACAATCAAGAAGACAGTTCGATCGAAGAAGGAGCATGAACAGGGGGTTTCTCTCCCTAAATGGACATCCTGTGCGCTTGTCGTATTATTTTTTTAATTGACAATTTACAATTTTTAATCAACTTAAAGTACATATTAGAGCACAAGATGCAAAAACGTAGAATTAAAATCAATCTGGATGAATATCGGTATAATATGAATGAATACCTCTTTAAAATGAATAAACACCATTTTGATGTAGAAGCAAATGAGTTTTTTATTAAAAAATACTATATTAGTTGATATGTGCATATATAAATCTGGGTCACGGCTTACTCGTCAAGGCTTGAATCCAAGGATTAGAATTTCGCTAGAGTCGAGGTTACGAGTTATTTTCCTACGAAATAGTTCGTTAATAATTTACAAGTAAAACGAGGGGGCATTCTCTGGCATTGATAATTAACTTTGAAATTCAGATGCAATAGTCGTCTCTACAAGACTCCGTTAAAGCGGTTATTGAATACATGATATTATCATCGAGCTCAGGTCATTGTCCGGAAGCAACTGCAATCTTTGATTGGTTCCCGAATTATATCTTCTTAGCGGATAGCGCCAACTTTGTTTGCGATTTGGTAAGGGCCTACAGCCCCACAAAAAACTGTAACATCTGTAATTATTTATTAAGCCTATATTTCTGTTAACTGATAATAAAAATATTGTACATTTTTACCTATAGCAGATTAAACTAAAGATCTTTGTAACCCCAAATCATATATATAAGCCCGAATCCATGCTCAATAAAAAATCAGAACGAATACGGAGATATAAATCAGCAACTTTAACTTTGCGTTCAACTAACATACAAGTTCTAATCAACTAAGCGATTTGAACTAGATGACCTGCTGTTTCTCTGATCAATCTGTTCAGAGCCAATTGACATATATATACTCCATCGGTGTGGGTGGAGGCACATAAAATCCAATTACCACTTAAGCGGATTATATAAGAAAGTATATATCAGTTCTTAAAAGAACAGTTAACTGTAAGAAAACCAATTCACAATGTCTTCGGAATAATAAAGAGGGCTCCACCGACATGAAGACTAAACCAGCAAACTACAGAGAATAATAGCAAACGTTAATGTTAAAATCCTCCTTAATGTTAAATCTTCAAAATAACTCCGGAGAAATTCAAATAATTAGTTTTCTAATGGATCCACTTTAGAACACGATTATTTCCCAAATGAATTAATTTAGTCATTTCATTAAATATTTATGAATTCTATGTTTGTTACAATGCCTGAATAGTAAAAAATCACCAAGAATTAGGCGCATTTTATCGCTCAGTAAGACAACTTTAGCCCATCTCGTCGGCTGTGCGTACAATCGGTGGGCCATAACCCATTTAGCGGTCCGTCCTACCCTACATCTCATCGTCGGAGCTCACCTAACCTCCATTTCCTCGGCTAGGCTCCAGAAATCGGTGCATCCTAAAACACATCATATACGAAGAGCACATCAGCTGCGATCCTAACCTCAATTCGTCAGTACAACGACCCGCATTTTAAATTGATTATAAAGTTGCCTACGTAAATACATACAACCTTTATTTCTAACACACAAATGTTATAAGTTACTTGGCTTTCAATCATCAACTGCTTAAGGGCTCATACCCAATACATATACAAACACATATTTGGTCTAACTTGATTCCTTGGTTTGTCTTCTTGTACTTTCCCTTGTCATTTGTCTTCTGCCTTCACCAAACATTTTTCCAAACTCTCTTTTCCCTCGTGACTACTCACATTCTCCTCTCTGGCTTTTATCCTGTGTACGACGCCGCACCGCACCATGATGAGCTTCACTTCAGCTTTTCTGTGCCGTTCAGTGAAATTTTTTGTCGGACTTAGCTCAGGTTTGCTTTATTTCGATATCGGAACGCTATTTTCTTCCAGTGGGATCTACCAGTATCCATCCTCAGGTCCAAACTGCTGATGAGCCGCGCATCCCTTAGTTGAGCATAAGATGTAGTTTATGCGGGGCATTTGGTATGCATCTTTCATAGACTTCACATTGATCTGCCAAAAGTCAACGCACAGTCTCCACTTAAAGCTTGAGTTTACCCCTATGCCGATTGTACCTTAGCAGCTAGCTTAGATCCCTGGCCATTTTCCGATCGTTCGCAGCAGTTGACGCTCCTGACATCCATTTTGCCGCAGAATAAAAGCCGTTGGGTTAGACAACCTTGGGCCGGTGTCCGTTCTCACCACATTTCTAAAAGACTACAGGTCTGTGATATGGGTTGTATCATGTAGACTTTGTGTAGTGCTAGGAGTCTCCACAAGATGTTGTTTGGCTATCTCTGTTGCTGTTTGGGGTGGTGTCCATGTTCCACGTGGAGCTTCGTTTGCCTGATGCGGTTGGAGTTGGTGTGGTGGTGAACATTGGTCCTTTCCTTTCTGCAAGCTTGATCCAGCTCCACAGGATACGCAGCTTACTCCAGCTTCACAGGATACGCAGCCTGATCCAGCTTTACAAGATACACAGCTTATTCCGGCTTCACAGGATACGCAGCTTACTTTAGCTTCACAGGATACTATGGCTCATACAGATTCACGGGATACGCAGCTTACTCCAGCTTCACAGGATACGCAGCTTAATGCAGCTTCACAGGATACCATAACTTGATCCAGCTTTACAAGATACGCAGCTTACTCCAGCTTTACAGGATACCATAGCTCATCCAGCTTCACAGGATACGCAGGTTACTCCAAATGAGCTACAAGGTCAGATTCAACACCTCATAAAGGACTACGGCAAGGATTCTGCCGAACGACGCCAACGAGACGGTTATTATTCCAGTAAGCTAAACGAGTTAAGCGATCTCTGTTCAATGACTTAGATGAAGAAGTCCAATAAGCAACATTACCTACTGCAGATAAATACGCCTTACGACTCACAACATTAAATGAGCTGGTAAAGAATTATAAGCAATATTCAAAGAAAATACGGCGTCAGCGAGCAGACCTCAAAAGATACCTCGGCGGATCCTCAACAATCCGAAGGACCCTTTAATCAAGCAAACAGTTTTACAACGCCTCCTGTGGGTCTAATGGGGCTTATTGATCTCGATAGTACTCCTGGTATTCAGATATTATATAAAGAAGATAATATGACCTTGCCTCGAGGAAACGACTCTCTGATGAACCTAAATCTGTCTCTACCACCAATCAGTATTCCCGAGTTTGATCACGAATATCTAGATTGGCCCCATTTTCACGATTTGTTTGTGCATACTCAGCCAGCCAGAAGCTGGATATTCTATAAGGTTTACTCTGCGGTGAAGCAAGAAATATTTTGACTGAGCAATCTAGTGGCAGGCGCAGTAACCATCGCAGGCTGCGACAACCCTAGAGGAAAGGTTCTGCTCGCGACCGCCAAGGTATAATTAGAAGAGCCTACTGGTCAACTTAAAATATGTCCCGCTGTAATAGATTCCGGGTCACAGGTGAATCTTATCTCAAGGAGGATGGCAGAGCTGCTATCTCTTAAGGAAATGTCGTTACCGATTGAAATATCTGGAATTGGAAGAAAAATAACAACAGCGACCAAGTCAATACTAAAGCTATGGTCGTGTACCTCAGATTTTAAAACCCCAGTCTAGGTATTTATTATTTCCACAGTCATTTCAGATCAACCATCGTTACCAATTGCGCACGATCTTGTACGAGAGAGATTGTCTTTAGCAGATCCTGACTTTCGGCAACCTGGACCTTAGGGGTTGACCCGTATTCTCGTTGAATAAATGGTAAACATCTAAGACTAGGACGTGATAAGCCGCTGGCGCAAGAAATTCTAAATTTAATAAAGAAATATCTAAACTTTGTTGCAGAAGGATCTCATAACAGAGACGTGCCAAATGATCAATTTCTGCGAGGGCACAATTTCAGTCCCCACGGCAGGGAAGTTGCTAGCATAAAAGGGAGCGTCAAGCAGCATCAAGAAGGTTTGGGGGATGTTAATCATACTCAGGATTTTGCGCAGTCTAAAGAGGGCTCACTGACAATCAATAATTTGTTGGCTGCTTTCTATGGATTTCTGTCAAGGGCTGAAAGACATCACGCCTTAATTGAGGGTAGTCCTCAATGAGGGGGAGGATGTTTGCACCAAAGGGTGCGCAACATGACCAGCACCCAACAAATCAGTACCAGGCGCTCAATATCACCCAATGGTTAAGATAACTACTGATCAACATATTATATCCAATGTCAACAGTTGACTGAGCGCCTCACTAACTTGATGGCACACTGACCCACCAAAGCGGTCACATTGTTGCTGTGTCAGCCAATTCAACTACGCTAACTGCTACCATCATCGAAAGCCACTGACATACTTTGGAACATAACTCATGTCACTAAACATCCGCGGTTATAATTCCTACTTCTGGAAATAGGCCTCGCAGAAGGTAACCTCCGGTATCTTAAACTGCAGCGCAGTGCCCGCTTCGCCTCTCCGTCCATCGTCGTGACGCGATCGTCCTGCCATAAAAGCGTCCCAGTGCCAGCGACAAGGCGTACACTATAACCTCCTTATCCTGCTGCGTGACTTGAGGTACCTACTTTGGTTGGGCAAAAACAGTGCATAATAAACTTTAAAATTATATCTCGCTTACTTTAAGTCATAATGCGCAAACGCTTTTCATCGGGTCTGTTTTCCAACGAGTTACTCAAACAAGCAAAGGAAATACCAGAAAATATACCAGATTTAGCGACAAAACAATTGAATCTTTGATTGTATATTCCAAAGATGCCTTCAGAAGTCCAGTGCAGATTGAAAAGGACGCCAAGATGTTTCCCATATTGTGGGACTTGCCAGCAGGACGAGTCGTTAACGAAGAGTTTCCCATTGGGGAGACACTGTACTCCACTCCAGAACGAGACGCTGGCTTCTATGGGATCGAGGAAAAAAGTCCGCCGCTAAGAGACAGCTGTCCATTGCCAGGATGCTGGTCGCCTTCCTGCATAGAAATTCGTTCCCATCCCGGCTCTAACAGCCCCATGGCACATATTGGCAAATTGGGCATTGCACTGCTTAGTTCGCGGAGAAAAAAGCATCCGCGAAATTAGAAGGAAACCTTAAAATAATTTTTAGCAAAAATAAAAAAATGTCCTTGAACATTTCATTTATGTTTTTTATTTTGTGCCCCAAAAGATTAGTCTTCTATAAATTGCTCCAATTTTCGGAGGGCTAGGTAAAACCGTACTACATGCATAGCGGGTAATCTTTTAAATCTTCAATCACTACAAAGAATAAGTTTTTAAAAAAACAAAAAAAAAACAATTTAGGATGTGAATTTGCATGTACGTCGCGGATCAAAGAATACAAAGTTTTAACTTCGTGTTAAAAGAAGAACGCTATAGTCGAGTGACCCGACTATCAGATACCCGTTACCCAGCTTAAGGGAGCAAAAGGATAATGAAGATATATACCTACCGGCTATTTCACTAGATGTTATGTGGGCGGCAGACAGATTTAAGCGTTTTGGCCTTTTGTGGTCGTTAGAGTGGGCGTGGCACCTTTTTTTTGTTGAGTCGACAGGTATTGATGAGGCAAATACATTTCAGTTGAAGTTTTGTTTCTATCATAAAACTTCAAGCGCTACATATTTTCGCTGATTATGGGCGTTAGAGTGGGCGTGGCACCCCGCTGAAACAAACTTGTTCTGCGCAGGAACCTCAAAAATCTGCATTCAAAGTCCTACGGTTTTAGCTCTTATAGTTTCTGAGATCTCAGCGTTTATACGAGAGAGATTCTACAGGACGCCAAGATGTAGCCCATTATTGTACGACTTGACACCAGGGTGAATCCCTGTCATAGTAGAAGTCTTGGAGACAATGCAATCAAGAACACTTTTCGATCGAAGAGGGAGCATGAACAGCGGGGCTTCTCTCCCTAAATGGACATCCTGTGCGCTTGCCGTATTATTTTTATAATTGACAATTTACAATTTTTAATCAACTTAAAGGGCTTTTAATAAATATTTTAGCACAAAATGCAAAAGCGTAAAAATAGAATCAATCTGGATGAATATCGATATAATATGAATGAATACCACTTTAAAATGAAAGAACACCATTTTGATGTAGAATCAAATGAGTTCTTTATTAAAAAGTACCATATTAATTAATATGTGCATATATCAATCTGGATCACGGCTTACTCGTAAAGGCTTGAATCCAAGGGTTAGAATTGCGCTAGAGTCGAGGTTACAAGTTATTTTCCTACGAAAGAGTTCGTTAATAATTTACAAGTAAAACGAGGGGACATTCTCTGGCATTGATAATTAACTTTGCAATTCAGACGCAATAGTCGTCTCGACTAAACGCCTTTAAAGCGATTACTGAATACATGATATTATCATATAACTCAGGCCATTGTCCGGAAGCAACTTCAATATCTTTTGATTGTTTCCCAAATTATATCTTCTTAGCGGACAGCGCCAACTTTGTTTGCGATCTGCTAAGGGCCTACAGCTTAACCCGATCATCTTTTTTTCTGTTAACTGATAATAAAAATATTGTAAATTTTTACCTATAGTAGATAAAACTAAAGATCTTTGTAATAATAAATAAAATATTTTCATCAAGCCAATTGCGGTAGAAAGCCTTCATATAGTGATCCCCGGCTTTAAACCGCAATAATTGGCACTTCAAATTGGGACTCCAGTTTAAAACCGGTTCATCGATTGTAGTTTGAAAAAAAAATTGATAGTTAGCATTTATATATGATACGACGATATAAAACAACGAATTTAACTTCAACTTACGGACAAGTTCTAATTAACTAAGCGATTTGAACTAGATAAACTGCTGTTTCCCTGATCAATCTGTTCAGAGCCAATATACATAAATGTACTCCATCGGTGAAGGTCGAGGCACATAAAATTCAATTACAACTTAAGCGGATTATATAAGAACGTAAATTGGCACCAAACAGCATTAATTAGTGGTTGAAAGAACAGTTTACAGTAACAAAACCAATTCACAATGTCTTCGGAATAATAAAGAGGACTCCACAAACATGAAGACTAAACTAATCAACTACAGAAAATAATAACAAATGTTTATGTTAAAATCCCGTTGCTTCAAATTTAACTCATAAATAGTTTTCTTAATGGATCCACTTTAGAACACCATTATTTCCCAAATGAATTAATTTAGTCATTTCATTAAATATTTATGAATTCTATGTTTGTTACAATGCCTGACTAATAACAAATCAAAAAGTTTATCGCTCAGTACGACAACTTTAGCCCATCTGGTCGGCTGTGCGTACAATCGGTGGGTCATAACCCATTTAGCGGTCCGTCCTACCCTACATCTCATCGTCGGAGCTCACCTAACCTCCGTCTCCTCGGCTAGGCTCCAGAAATCGGTGCATCCTAAAATAGAGGGAGAGCACATCAGCTGCGTTCCTAACCTCAATTCGACAGTACAACGATCCGCATTTTAAATTGATTACAAAGTTGCCTACGTAAATGCAGGCAAGCTTTATTTCTATCACTTCCACACACACATGTTATAAGTTACTTGGCTTTCAATCATCTACCGCCTAAGGGCTCATACCCAATACATATACAAGCACACATTCGGTCAAACTTTATTCCTTGGTTTGTCTTCTTGTACTTTCCCTTGTTATTTGTCTTCTGCCTTCACCGAACATTTTTCCCAACTCTCTTTTCCCTCGTGACTACGCACATTCTCCTCTCTGGCTTTTATCCTGTGTACGACGCCGCAGCGCATCATGATGAGCTTCACTGCGCCGATCCTCAGACTTATTTTTCTTTTTAAATTCTCCAGCGTCGATACTTCATGTTCTCCCACTGGGTTATACTCATCGGCTATCGATCTCCAGCTCGCTGGTCGTTACTGCGTCGTACTCCTTTTCGTGGTCACATTATCCGTGCGTGATCGATCTTTTATCGACGGTCGATACCGATAGCGAAGGGTTGATACATGGTGGACTCGGAAATGACCAATCTCCGGCCGCTTCGGCCACCGCACTGCCCAGGGGTACCAGTTGCGTCCAGAATCTGGTTGTGCTTAGATCGTGGTAGAGGTCCGTCGAAGTCTGCGCATACCATGGCCCATTGTTCCTCCGGGACATGGGTTATCATTTTGCTAGCATTTTATTTGGTTTAATTCTCACGAAAGTCTGAAATTTTCTCGCATGGGCTTAGTAGTATCGAGATGCCAACTGTGCAATTGTCCTTCGGCTTCCAAAGGTCCCGCCGCTGGTGCATCGTGGTTTAGCCGACCCAACACTTTTTCCCATAGCGGCTTCGCTTTCCATGTCTTCCATCCAGAACTTTCATCCTGAACTTTCTGGCGCCGTCATCTCTTTGTAACGTCTATGGTAGTGGTTGTGTTTAAATGGCATTGGCCACCGCGCTTAGCGCACACTTTCTGTAAGCTATCTAGAAGTTGAACTTTTGTAAATCAAGCGCCCATCTGGCGATCCTTTCTGAAGGGCTATCAAAGTCTGTTACTTCTTTAAAGCTTTGCCAAACACACCTTCTCCGTTCTTGAATAGTTCTTTTCTGTGCCGTTCAGTAAAACTTTTTGTCGGACTTAGTCTCAGGTTTGGTTTATTTCGATGCCGGAACGCTATTTTCTTCCAGTGGGATCTACCAGTATCCATGCTCAGGTCCAAACTGCTGATGAGCCGCGCATTCCTGCGGATGTAGTTTATGCGGGGCATTTTGTATGCATTTTTCACAGACTTTGCCTTGATCTGTCTAAAGTCAAGGCACAGTCTCCACTTGAATAAAGCTTGAAGTTACCCCTATGTCGATTGTGGCTTTGTAGCTGTTCCCACCAATCTTCACCATTGCGGCTCCTCTTCGAATAATTTGCCAGTTAGCTTGGAGATCGCTGGCCATTTTGCGATCGTTGGCAGCAATTGACGCTCCTGACATCGAAACGCCAAAGGTTTCGACAACCTTGAGCCAGGGTCCGTTCCCATTTTTCACAGGCTTTCTACAGGTCTGGAACATGAGTTGTATCATGTGAACTCTGTGGCTATCTCTGTTGCTGTTGGGGTGGTGTCTATGGACTTCCACGTGGTGCTTCGTTTGCCTGCTGCAGTTGGAGTTGGTGTGGTGGTGACGATTGGTCCTTTCCTTGTTTATCCTGATTGTCACCATCTTTGCATCTTCTGCAAGTGACTGTGGCTTTCCTGTGCAAATGCTTCACACCCATTTCCAGTTCCTCCTACTCGTCTGATAAGATGATTAGCGTATTGTATGTATTGTATGTCCGACACCTTGTAAGCTCTTGTGAAGATCCTTAAACTCGGTGTAAAGTTCTCTTTAATTATTCGTAGTGTCTCTATCGGCGAGTAGTTGAGTGGCCTCAACAAGCAATTGCTGGTAAAGCTTGAGCGAAATAAGAATGATTATTAGGCACTTCCGGCCCTGAGAAAGATTTATGATAATCAGTGCTAGTTCGCACCCAAGGGTGCTCAACAGGACCAGCATTCAACAAATTGGTACCAGACGCACAGTATCACACAATGGTTATGAGAATTGCTGATCAACATATTATATTCAATAATAACGGTTGACTAAGCGTCTCACTAACTCTATGGCACAGTAACCAACCAATGACCAGCACTCAACAAATTGGTACCAGACGCACAGTATCACACAATGGTTATGAGAATTGCTGATCAACATATTATATTCAATATCAACGGTTGACTAAGCGTCTCACTAACTCTAACTCCAAATTTTCCACTCGCGCTTATTGTCCGTAAACACTAAATCAGTGGTGAAAAGCGCTTGCGCGACCAGCTGATCGTAGTGTGCGAAAGGGGGTGCCATAGCAGCAAGCTCCGGACAGGGTGTAGGCCAAGCACATAAGAGCGTGCCGTAGCACGTAGGAACACCTTGGGCGGTATTTTCTCGCGGGAAATTATAAATAAAAAACTTCTAAACCTTGTCAATAAGATTTTTTCCTTTTATATTAAATAATTGAGCAAAGTCCGATTACTGCGGGTAAAGGCCCAAATTTTAGTGCAGTACCGGTGAATTCCCCAGGCGGGGATATGGTGGGTAGGGGACCGGGGGCACAACCCCCTGGAGCTAGCCTAGGAGTTGGACTGGTGGTGGGCGGTGGTACGCCGGCAAGCAAAGGACTGGCGGCGCCGGCTAATGCGGACGGATTCCACACGCCACTGTCCAGTTTACCCGACTGGGCCAACATGGGAGCTGACCCATTCAAAAAAAGCAACGTGATGGCGAGATCGCCAGAAAAAAGGGCGGAGAGCATCGGCAAGCAGCCTTGCACCCCCCCAATAGGAAAGGCAGCCCAAAAGCTGCTGATGAAGAGCAAGGGGATGTCCAGGGAGCTGAAGGAGCTAATGGACGGAAAGCGCTCCATCACAAACCCTATGTGGGACATAGTCGATGAAATTGACTATCTTCAGAGAGAAGTTCTGTCGGCTGTGCAAGGCATACTCGAAGAACAGGAAAGAGCTAAGGTGACCGCTAAAAAAACCTGCGCAGAAGTGCTCGCGAGCGGCAATAGCAAGCGACCCAGGGGACATGAAACTGGGAAAACGCTAGCCATGCCAGCAAAAAAGGCGATGCATGAGGCGTCGGCAAGCGAAGCTAGCCAAGGGGGAAATAGGGGCCAACATGCTGCGACCGAGAGCACCAGTAAGCCCCAAAAACCCCCACAGGAGTGGAAAAAAGTAGAACCGAAGGCGAGGAAGCCCAAGGTACGTCCGCCACGAAATGACGCGATAGTTATCGCAACATCTACTGGAGGGTCCTACGCGGACATCCTTAAAAAGGTAAAGGCAGATCCGCAGCTGGAAGACCTAGGTCAAGCTGTGCAGGCCGTCAGGCGAACAGCAAAGGGGGAACTGCTAATCCTCCTAAACAAGGTCTCTGACCCAAAAACCACAGAGCTTCAGAGCAAAATGAAAGCGGTCCTGGGCAGCAATGTTGACGTCAGAGCGCTGACTGAGACAACGATGATCGAGGTGAAGGACATCGACGAGACCACGGACAAAACGGATGTCATATGTGCGGTTAAGTCACAGTTTGATGTGGAACTGCCAGAATCTGCGGTGGTAGGACTACGGGCGGCGTACGAGGGCACCCAAATCGCCACACTAAGAGTTATGCCCGACATAGGGAGGCGTCTCATGGAAAAGGGAAAACTCAGGTTGGGATGGACCTGGTGCAGAATCCGCTCAAAGATAACACCCAAAAGGTGTTTTAAGTGTATGGAATTCAACCATATAGCAGGGAACTGCAGATCCCAGGAGGACTGCTCTATATGCTGCTACAAATGCGGCGCGAACGAGCACCAAGCCAGAGGCTGCAAAGCAAAGGCCTGCTGTATGCTCTGCAAGCGCAAAAGAGAGAAGGACCACCCAACAATGAGTGGAAAATGTCCGTATTTCAGGAGGGCTTTGTAAGGGCTAAAGGGCTAATGAAGATTCTTCAAATCAACCTAAACCACTGCGAGGTTGCCCAATCGTTGCTGGAGCAAAATGCCATCGAGCAAAACGTAGACATGGCACTCATAAGCGAGCAATATAGAAATAAGAACTCCGGTGAATGGCTAGCAAATAGTAGCAAAAAATCGGCAATATAGAGCTGCGGAAACCCAAGGCGCCAGATTAGCAGGAAAAAAGCGGAAATTGCTTCGCCAGGGCCCAGGTGAATGGTATAGCTTTCTATAGCTGCTACCTGCCGCCAAGCCTTAGTCTCCCCCAGGCAATAAATGTGCTCGAAGAGATTGCAGAAGACGTCTGGGAAAATCGCCTGCCGTAATTGCCGGAACTTCAACGCCTGGGCTACGGAGTGGGGCTCCCCCCGAACAAATGCGAGGGGAAGGGCGCTACTGGAGAGCTTCGCCGCACTTGAGCTAGTACTGCTGAACTCTGGAACAAAACCGACTTTTTCTAGAGCCGGAACAAGTTCCATCATTGACCTTACATTTGTGAGCGCTGGACTGGCTTCGGGCTCCAGCTGGGAGGTTAGTGACGCCAATATGGGTAGTGAGAATGCGATTTAGTCCACAAATGGCCCACCACGCGTTTCAACGACCGTGGTAGGGTACAAGGTAGAAACGCTAGACGTGGAGATGGTGCAGATGTTGTTCGAGGACCTCTCTACAAACGGATCAGCAGACGAAAGGGCAAACCGCATCGCAGATTACACCAAGGTAGCCTGTGATGCATATATGCAAAGGAGGGGGAAACTCCCATCAAGGAAAAGACCGGCATACTGGTGGAACCAATCCATTGCGGAAGCCAGGAAAGAATGCCATAGAGCACGACGCGCATACCAACGAGCAAGAGGAAGACTCGAATTTAGGGCACTTCAGATATATTACAGGGAAAAAAGACGAGCCCTGGAAAAACTAATAAAAGAAAGCAAACGCAGGTGTTGAACAAACGGCCTCTCTGAGATGCAGTATGTCTTTCGAAAGGGACTATCTACAATCGATGCCATTGGTAAACTGTGTGAGATCGCAGACAAAGCCATTGAGGGAAAAAGGTGGTTGTACGGCACTAAGCAATATTGCATAGCGACAACATTGGATGTTAAAAACGAATTCAACTCCGCTAGCTGGCACTACAAACTAACTTAATGTCCCAGTGTACATACAGCGAGTAATAGCGAGCTACTTCGAAGGTCGCCTGCTCCTGTACGAAACAGAATCAGTGCAATCGACTCACAGGGTCACCGGGGGAGTCCCCCAAGGATCAGTCCTAGGCCCTTTGTTGTGGAATGTCATGTACGACGAGATCCTTAGGATCACGATGCCCGAAGGGGCACGACTCATTGGCTTCGCGGATGACGTAGCCATAGTAGTTACGGCCAAGAAACTCCCAGACGCGGAAAGAATCTGCAATGAAGCTGGGAAACGAGCAAGCGCATGGCTCGGCTCTAAGAGTCTCGCCTTGGCAGCTCATAAGACCGAAGCAGTCCTAATAAGTAGCAGGCAGAAAGTCAAACGGCCACTATTAAAATTGGAGAAGCCACCATAAAATCTCGCCCAAGCTTAAAATATTTGGGGGTCATGATCCACTTCCGGCTTTCTTTCAAAGAGCATCTAGCGTACGCTAGTGGCAAGGCAGGCAGAACCGCGGCAGCAATTTCGCGAATTATGGCGAACACTCGTGGACCGAGGCAACCAGGACGTAGATTACTGGTTAGCGTTGTCACATCGACGCTGATGTACGCTGCTCCCATATGGGCCCGAGCCACGAAAAATGGGAGTTATTTGCAGGAGGGTGATTCCGTACAGAGACTGTGTGCTTTGAGGGTTTGCTGTGCGTTCCGCACGGTATCCCATGACGCGGCACTAGTTATTTCAGGAGTAATACCGATGGACCTGCTAGCAGTGAAATCAGTGGGTATCCGGGCAGGTAGCACAGGGGTCGAAACTGTCGAATCCCTACGAAAAAGGTGCAGACAACTCACCATTGCAAAGTGACAGGAGAGGTGGGCAAATAGCAGCAAAGGACGATGGACGCATAAGCTTATCCCAGAACTGCAGAGATGGCTGGGAGAGAAGCATGGACATGTGGACTCTTACTTAACGCAACTGCTGACAGGACATGGATGCTTTAAATACTACTTGAATAGGTTTAAGCATGAACGTTATCGGCACTGCCCACTCTGCGAGTCGGATAATGAAGACGCTGTCCGAGATTTGAAAATTAACGTCGAGATCTGAGCAAAAGGGTTGGGAGGACGCCAGCCGTTTGTAACCTGGTGGAAATTATGCTTGAATCAGAAGTAAATTGGTCCGCTGTATGTAACATGGCCACAATAGTTCTTAAAAAACTGCGCATCGCAGAAAGGCTGCGAAATTCCAATAGGATAGTATCCTAGGATAGTATACCTAACGGCAGTACCGCCGGGGAAGCGGGGAGGGGGTGGAATTTTTACTGGATAGAGTCCCAGACTTCGGTAAGCTAGCACAGCTCCGAGTTGGCTTTCGATGCTTTAAACCACCACTGACAAAAAAAAAAAAAAAGTAACCAACCAAAGCGGTCAGCACATTGTTGCAGTGTCCGCCGAGTCATTTACCCTTACGTCTACCACTGACCTACTCTAGAATATAATTCATGCCAGTAAACTTCCGTGTTCCAAGTATTATATAACCACGTACCAGAATAATTCAGTTATCTGGGAATACGCCTCGTAAAACATCTTAACTAGCAGCAAACCTCCGGTAGCTCAAACGCATCGCCTCTCCGTCCATCGTCTTGAGGCAACCCCTGCCATAAACCTCTAACTGATGGTTAGTTCACACTTAGTTCAGCTCCACAGGATACGCAGCTTGATCCAGCTTCACAGGATACGCAGCTTACTCCAGCTTCACAGGATACTATAACTCATCAAGACTAACAGGATACGTAGCTTACTCCAGCTTCACAGAATATGCCGCTTAATGCAGCTTCACAGGGTATCACAGCTTGATCGAGCTCCACAGGATGCGAAGCTTACACCGGCTTCACAAGATACGCAGCTTAATGCAGCTTTACAGGATACCATAGCTCATCAAGTTTGACAGGGTTTGCAGCTTACTCCAAATGAGCTACAAGGACATTTCCAACAGCTCATAAAGATCTATGGCAAGGATTCTGCCGAACGACGCCAACGAGACGGTTATTATTCTAGTAAGCTAAGCCCGTTAAGCGATCTCTGTTCTGTGACTCAGATGAAGAAGTCCAATAAGCAACATTACCTACTGGAGATAAATACGCCTGGTAGAGAATTATAAGCAATATTCAAAGAAAATACGGCGTCAGCGAGCGGACCTCAAAAGAAACCTCGGCGGATCCTCAACAATCCGAAGGACCCTTTAATCAAGCAAATCAAAACGCCTCCTGTGGGTTTAATGGGGCTTATTGAGAAAGGCCCATGATGATGACGATAGTACTCCTGGGGCAGAGGCAGCCACCACAGAAGAAAGTAATATATTTCAGATTTTATATAAAGAAGATAATATGACCTTGCCTCGAGAAAACGACTTTTTGATGAGCCTAATCACCTACCACCAATCAGTATTCCCGAGTTTGATCACGAATATCTAGATTGTCCCCGTTTTCACGATTTATTTGTGGAGTTAGTGCATAATAAAGCATACTCAGCCAGCCAGAAGCTGCATATTCTATAAGGTTTACTCTGCGGTGAAGCAACAAAATATTTGGACAGATACAGGTTTCTCTCAAGGCGGATACGGCGACACCTAGAAACGACCAAAATCGAGGTACCAAAACGTCGAAATTTTAGTCTTTGCGGATTTGTGCAACATCTTCGAGCACTACATGACACAGTACGAAAGACTCTAATCGCCCTGGAAAAACGGTGTTTCATTATTAGAAGAAAACTAGATCAACAGTCTCCAGCTTCACTGGAAAATTTAGCGGAAGCACCAACAGAAATTCAAATGCTAGGGAAAGTACTTTCGCTTGCATGCTGGAAACGATAAGTGTATAGCATACAACAACGCCCCGGCAGCAGACAGTCCGCAAAGAACAAAGCCGTTTTCAAGAAATGGAAACGAAAACGCGGCGCCAGTCTATTATTCAAGAGGAGCATTGACAAATTGTTTGTCTACAGCTTATAAGGTTGAAAGCTGTGGATCACTATTTACTTGTCGAGACTGATATCAACGAAATCATTCTATATTGCAGGGCTGACTAGCAATCTAGTGGCAGGCGCAGTAACCATCGCAAGCTAAGACAACCCCAGAGAACAGGTTCTGCTCGGGACCGCCAAGGTATCATAAGAAGGGCCTACTGGTCAACTTAAAATATGTCCCGCTGTAATAGATTCCGGGTCACAGGTGAATCTTATCTCAAGGAGGATAAGAGCTGCTATCTCTTAAGGAAATGTCTTTACCGAAAATATCTGGAATCGGAAGAAAAATAACAACAGCGACCAAGTCAATACTGAAGCTATCGTCGTGTAAAACCCCAGTCTAGGTATTTATTATTTCCACAGTCATTTCAGATCAACCAACGTTACCAATTGCACACGATCTTGTGTGAGAGAGTTTGTCTTTAGCAGACCCTGCCATTCGGCAACCTGGACCGACTGACCTCACTTTAGTGGTTGACCTGTATGCCCGTTTAATAAATGGTAAACTTCTACGACTAGGAGGTTATAAGCCTCTGGCGTAAGGCACTAGGCTTGGCTATGTAATCACCGGGTTTCTCAAGAAAGAACCCTTATCTGATACGCAGTTCAGTCATATGTTAGCAGAAGGCGAAGACGATCTTGCAAGACATAAACCTATTTGCATAGAACAATGAATTGAATGTAAAGAACAATGAATTTCTGCTGAGTAATAACCAATCTATGAAGGAAGAAGATCAGATTCACCACAATAAGGAACGGTTTCATAAAACTGTCTTAGCTGGTTCATAAAATAACTCAGCTTGACCTTCAATGAAAAACGAAACAGACTCCTCCGAGAGGGAATCCACTACCACAAATAACAGTTCCCTGCAGCTGACCGAATTACGAACTTCAAGATAAAGGTGAATCGATACAAAAACGTGAATCGATACAAAAAGTCGGACTTTTCTAAAACATTTATAAATTTAATAAAGAAATATCTTACCTTTATTGCAGAAGAATCTCATAACAGAGAAGTGCCAAATGATCAATTTCTGCGAGGCACAATTTCAGTCCCCAGCATCAAGAGGAAATAGAGGATTTTAATCATACGTAGGAACTTATTGACAATGGACAGCTGTCCATTGCCAGGAGCTGGTCGCCTTCTTGCATAGAAATTCGTTCCCATTTCGGCTCCAACAGCCCCATGGCACATATTGGCAAATTGAGTACAGCATTGCACTGCTTAGTTCGCGGAGAAATAAGCATCCGCGAAACTAGAAGGAAGCCTTAAAATAATTTTTAGCAAAAATAAAATAATTCCCTTGAACATTTCATTTATGTTTTTTTATTTTTTGCCCCAAAAGATAAGTCTTCTTTAACTTCCTCCAATTTTCGGTGGGTAAGTAAGCCCGTACTTCATGCATAGCAGGTAAACTTTTAAATCTTCAATAACTACAAAGAATAAGATTTTGGAAATGCAAAAAAAAATACCACATTTAGAATGTGAAAACTTCGTGCTCTTGCAGAAGCGGTGTAGAAACCAATATTTAACAAAGAAGAACGCTATAGTCCGGTGCCCCGACTTTCAGATACCCGTTACCCAGCTTAAGGGATCAAAAGGATAATGAAGATATATACCTACCGGCTATTTCACTAGATGTTATGTGGGCGGCAGACAGATTTAAGCGTTTTGGCCATTTGTGTCGTTAGAGTGGGCGTGGCACCTTTTTTTGGTGAGTCGACAGGTATTGATGAGGCAAATACATTTCAGTTGAAATTTTGTTTCTATCATAAAACTTCAGGCGCTACAGATTTTCGCGGATTGTGGGCGTTGAAACAAACTTGTGCTGCGCAACCCCAAAAATCTGCATTCCAAGTCCTACGGTTTTAGCTCTTATAGTTTCTGAGATCTCAGTGCTTATACGGATAGACAGCCTGGCGGACATGGCTAGATCGACTGGGCTAGTGATCCTGATCAAGAATATATATACTTTATGAAGTCGGAAACGCTTCCTTCTACCTGTTACATACTTTCCGACCAATCTAGTATACCCTTTTACTCTCAGAGTAACGGGTATAAACATGGAAGAAAAAAAGCAGATTATGGAGATTGTACAGGACGCCAAGATGTAGCCCATTATTGTACGACTTGACACCAGGGTGAATCCCTATCATGGTGGAAGTCTTGGAGACAATACAATCAAGAAGACAGTTCGAAGACAGAAGGAGCATGAACAGCGGGGCTTCTCTCCCTAAATGGACATCTTGCGCTCTTGTCTTATTATTTTTTAATTGACAATTTACAATTTTTAATCAACTTAAAGGGCTATTAATAAATATTTAAACACAGATGCAAAAACGAAAAAATAAAATCAATCTGGATGAATATCGGTATGATATGAGTGAATACCTCTTTAAGATGAAAGAACACCATTTTGATGAAGAAGCAAATGAGTTCTTTATTAAAAAATACTATATTAGTTGATATGTGCATATATAAATCTGGGTCACGGCTTACTCGTCAAGGCTTGAATCCAAGGGTTAGAATTTCGCTAGCGTCGAGGTTACGAGTTATTTTCCTACGAAATAGTTCGTTAATAATTTACAAGTAAAACGAGGGGACATTCTCTGGCATTGATAATTAACTTTGAAATTCAGATGCAATAGTCGTCTCTACAAAACTCCGTTAAAGCGGTTATTGAATACATGATATTATCATCGAGCTCAGGTCATTGTCCGGAAGCAACTGCAATCTTTTTTGATTGGTTCCCGAATTATATCTTCTTAGCGGATGGCGCCAACTTTGTTTGCGATTTGCTAAGGGCCTACAGCTCTACAAAAAACTGTATTTGGCTGGATAGGGAAACTGTAAAGAAAATTTGTCTACACGGTCTGTTACACATACTACTTTAGCACCTATGAAGCCATCGATTTGAAAGCTTGTGGCCCTATTGACAAAAGTGATCTGTACGATTTCGACTAAGCAGAAATTCGTTGATTATAGCTATTTTAAACTAAATAAACATGTAGCTGATATCGTGGATGGCACACATTACGTGTGATAACGCGTCACAAACTATATGCCGACAGGCATGTCTTTACATCATTTGTACTAACCCCTGAGTAGCCCCGGGCTTAACCCGACCATCTGTAATTATTTATTTAGCCTATATTTCTGTTAACTGATAATAAAAATATTGTACATTTTTACCAATACTAGATTAAACTAAATATCTTTGTAACCCCAAATCATATATATAAACCCGAATCCATCCGTTCTGTACTTATTGCGGAGACCCTCAGCACTGGTTTTGTACTTGCGGCACGAAAAATAAAATATTTTCATCAAGCCAATTGCGGTAGAAATCCTTCATATAGTGATCCCCGGCTTTTAACCGCAATAATTGGGACTTCAAATTGAGACTCCAGCTTAAAACCGGTTCATAGATTGTAGATTGAAAAACCAAATTGATAGTTAGCATAAATATATGATACGGAGATATACATCAGCCACTTTAAATTTGCGTTCAACTAACACACAAGTTCTAATCAACTAAGTGATTTGAACTAGAACTGCTGTTTCTCTGATCAATCTGTTCAGAGCCAATTTACATATATATACTCCATCGGTGTGGGCCGAGGCACATAAAATTCAATTACCACTTAAGCGGATTATATAAGAAAGTATATATCAGTTCATGAAAGAACAGTTAACTGTAAGAAAACCAATTCATAATGTCTTCGGAATATTAAAGAGGGCTCCACCGACATGAAGACTAAACAAGCCAACTACAGAGAATAATAGCAAACGTTAATGTTAAAATCCTCCTTAATGTTAAATCTTCAAAATAACTCCGGAGAAATTCAAATAAATAGTTTTCTAATGGATCCACTTAAGAACACGATGAATTAATTTAGTCATTTCATTAAATATTTATGAATTACCTCCATTTCCTCGGCTAGGCTCCAGAAATCGGTGCATCCTAAAACACATCGTAGACGAAGAGCACATCAGCTGCGTTCCTAACCTCAATTCGTCAGTACAACGATCCGCATTTTAAATTGATTATAAAGTTGCCTACGTAAATACATGCAAGCTTGATTTCTATCACTTCCACACACAAATGTTAAAAGTTACATGGCTATCAATCATCAACCGCTTAAGGGCTCATACCCAATACATATACAAACTTGATTCCTTTTCTTTGTCTTCTTGTACTTTTCCATGCTATTTGTCTTCTGTCATCACCAAACATTTTTCCCTCTTTCACTCCCCACCATATTCTACTTCATTTTCTAAACTCTCTTTTCCCTCGTTACTACGCACATTCTCCTCTCTGACTTTTATCCGGTGTACGACGCCACCGCCGATACTTCATGTTCTTCCACTGGGTTATATTCATCACCTATCGATCCCCAGCTCGCTGTTCGTTACTTCGTCCTACTGCTTTTCGTGGTCCCTCCTTTTTATCATATTATTCGTGCGTGATCGATCTTTTATTTTATTTTCATGAGCTCATCGATCTCCACTATCGTCTATTCAATTGACAGCCTACAAATCGAAGCACTCGCTTCCCGAAGCAGTGGTGAATTTTTAAAATAGGTTCTGGTTCTTCTTGTTCTTGACTTCTTCCATTTCTTTCTCCTATGACCTGGTGTGGAAAATCGTACATCGGGGTCAGTTTCGCAGCGAATCCTTTGGCCTCTTTAGACAGGTGGGCTTTCTTGGCCCATACTACGTCGCCCACCGATGGCGTCCACCGATGGCGTCCACCTACGCCTCCTCAGATTGTAGTGTCTGGCTTGGTCCTGGGATTGCATTTCCATATTTCGCACTACGATCTTAAAAAACCTCCCTTAGTTTGTTGGCGTTTTCTTCGTGGCTCCCTGCCTTCAGTAAGAAAAGCCTGGGTAAAACCGGGCTATCGAGGTCGGTTACTTCTTAAATCTTTGCCAAGCACACCTTCTCCGTTCTTGAATAGTTCTTTTCTGCGCCGTTCAGTGAAATTTTTAATTTAGTCTCAGGTTTGGTTTATTTAGATGCCGCAATGCTATTTTCTTCCAGTGGGATCTAACAGTATCCATCCTAAGGTCCAAACTACTGATGAGCCGCGCTTTCCTTAGTTGAACCTAGGATGTAGTTTATGCGGGGCATTTGGTATGCATCTTTTACAGATTTCGCATTAATCAACCACTTGAATAAAGCTTGAAGTTAAGAGAGAGAGAGACGATGCGGGTACTGCGCTAAGGTTTGAGCTACCGGGGTAAGCTGCTAGTTGAGATGTGTTACGATTTCCAAAGGTAGGAAGTAGAACCGCGGAGTTATGAGTGCATTGATAACTGATTTATTCTTATGTTGGGATGTGCTTATAAACTATTTCGAACGCGAAAGTTTACTAACATGAGTTATGTTTTAGAGTAGATCAGTGGTTTTTAATGATGATAGCAGTTAGCGTAGTTGACTCGACTGACAATGCAACAATGTGTTGACCGCATTAGCGTGTGTACCATCGAGTTAGTGAAAAGGTAAATCATCCGTTGATATTAAATTGTATATGTTGATCAGCAATTCTCATAACCAGTGGGTGACGTTGAGCGTCTGGTACTGATTCGTTGGGTGCTGTTCATGTTGAGCACCGTTGGGTGCAAACATTCTCCCCTTCATTGAGGGATACCCTCAATTAAGGCGTGATGTCATACAGCCCTTGACAGAATTGCATAGTACGCAGCCAACAAATTTTTGATCATCAATGATTCCTCCTTAAACTGCGGAAATTCCTGAGTATGCTTTACATACTCCATAGCTTCTTTACCTTACAAGTAATTTTATGTCTTGCAATATAGTTTTCGACTTCTTCCAACATATGACTGAATTGCGTATCAGATGAGGGTTCTTTTTTTAGAAAATCGGTGGTTACGTAGCCAAGCCTAGTGCTGTGCGCCAGAGGTTTATTACGTCCTAGTCTAAAAAGTTTACTAGTTATTAAACGGGCATCAGGTTAACCTCTAAAGTGAAGTCAATGAGGCCAGGTTACCGAAAGTCAGAATCTGCTAAGGACAGACTCTCAGAAATTTTAAGATCGTATGCAATCGGTAATGATGGTTGATCTGAAATAACTATAGAAACAATAAATACCTAGACTAGAGTTTTAAAATAGGGGGGTACACGACGATAGCTTTAGTATTGCCTTGGTCGCTGTTGTTGTTTTCTTTCGATTCCAGATATTTCAATCGGTAACGACATTTCTTTAAGAGACAGCAGCTCTGCCATCCTCCTTGAGATAAGATTCACCTGTGACCCGGAATCTATTACAGCGGGACATATTTCAATTTAATCAGTAGGTCCTGCTAATGATATCTTAGAGGTCAGGAGCAGAACCTGTTCTGTAGATTGCTAGTCAGCTCTTTGTATAACATTGAATGATACTGTTGATGGCAGTCTCTACAAGTAGACAGTGACCCACAGCTTTTAACCTTATGAGCTGTAGACAAACAATTTGTGCATGCTCCTACTTGAACAGTAGACTGGCACCGCATTTTCGGGTCCATTTTTTGAAAACGGCTCTCTTCGATGCGGACTGGCTTCTGGTGGAACGTTGTTGAAGGTTATGCACGTATCGTTTCCAGCATGCTAACCCGGTCAATGAACGACAGTACTTTCCGTAGCGTTGGAATTTCTGTTGTTGCTTCCGCTAAATTTTCCAGTAAAGCTAGAGTCTGTTGGTCTAGTTTTCTTCTAGTAATAGAACACAGGATTGGATCCCAGGATTTTGTGCAGATATAAAGGTTTTTCAGGCTGCTTAAAGTCTTTCGCACTGTGTCATGTAGAGCTCGAAGCTGTTGCGCAGACCCGTTAAATGGGACGTAATAGACGATTCGGTACGTGATGTCATATATACAGATTTTAGTGAGGCCTTTGACTCCGTTCACTAATTGATCCACGGGACATCTGAAGTGCCTCAGGGTAGTCTTTTGGGCCCTTTGCTGTTTACACTGTTCATTAACGATCTTCCCTCTATCATAAAACATTCTCATATACTAACGTATGCTGACGTTAAGCTTTGTTTATCATATAATGATAAAGCGTAGAGATTTAACTTACAGTCAGATATTGATTGATGATGAAGGCAATGCCGATGACATACGCTTGGCATTAACAAAGTTGTAAAACTGTTTCGGATCGTTTCAAATGTACATCATTAAACATTAAAATCTGTTCAAGCCACCACATATTTCGAAAAATCTGCTGGTCTACCCGATTTTTTATATTTTTTTTAAGTGTTAGATTTAAGGTTTTTAAGTATTTGAAAGGTTTGGTTTGAAAGAAACCCATCAGGTACGCATTCATTAAAAAAACGTATTTAAGACTGTATAGAATAGTTCAGTGGCACTTTCAATGTCTGTGCAATTGTACAAGTCGGTCCAATTATTATGATAAATCATATTGTTATGTTTGATATAGTCACATTTACGAAAAAATTTCATTTTAGTTGGAGAAACTAAAGGAGAGAGGGTATCAGAGCCGGGGAGGCAAATTGTCAGTTACATAGTTGGATGATATCGGTCTTCAGGTACAACAAGAGCGTCAATTCTACTTACTGTGATTTCAGACGGGTCTACATCAAACACAAGATCTATTTGTCTATATTGTCTATATTACTTGCTGTAACGATAATTCTAAAAGGCCATCCACAAAATCATGGGCGGATAAATGAGTCAGTAGGAGGAGACCAAAAATATCAGGTAGATAAAAGTCACCTAAAAAATCAAAAGGTCTCTGTTAAAGAGAAGGGATAAAACAGATTTTATTGCAGATAGATGGTGATCATAAATTACTAGGTCAGAGCCAGGTGGAATAAAAGAACATGTAACAAAAACAGATAAAGATTGCAAGGAAACTTTCACACTAAGAATTTCAATTTCATTCGGGATATGAATGAGAATTCTTTCAATAAAGGCAATCAGCACACCGCCCCCATACGTGAGCGGCGATCGGTCCTATAAGTATAAAAGTTATTAGTCAGAATTTCAGAGTCGGATTTTACCTAAAAGCTAAAATATCTTCATATCTTCTTTTGATACGCCAAAATTAACTTTTTATTTTTTCGGCACAGTGGAGGGCTTTTATTTGTTCTCGGTTTATTTCTAACAAATTCTTTAAACTAAATCATCATTAAGCCAAAAGCTTTCAGAAAGTAAAACGTTAAAAACATCAGGCGGAGCAAATATTTAGAAGACGAGGGTATGAAAATGGAAATTGTTCATTTGCAATATCTTCGGATGGGAATTTTTCACGTATAAATTCCAACATCCTCAGATGTGGTATCTGGGGTGAATATAGAAACAAATAATTGCTTCCTTTGTGGAACAACTGAAAGTTTCTTACGTCCCCCAGCAGCAGTCTGAACCTCACTAGGCTGAGATCCAGGAACGGTGCCCACTGTATCTATGGGAACGGTCGGCACCGATTTCTTTGACTTAGCCAGTACAGAAGCTTTTATTTCGGAAACATGAACTTCACTCGAGCTATCTGTATCCATACGCACAGTTGGTTTGCTTATCCCTGTGTCAACAGGAACTACTGCTACCAAGTTCGGATTAGGGTTGGATTCCAAAGTCGTATTAACGGTGGTTACGCTGTCTTTTTTTGCGTTTAGGCGACTCGGTTAATAATTTTTTGTTGTATTATTCAATAGACTTTTTCGAGTCTGCTTCATAAAGCCGCTCATCTCAACCACCATTTCCTTGCAGGACCCACATGACCACATAAGACCAGAGTTAAGATCAATAAAATCTTTTACTCTGCCGGTGAATCCTGCACATTTGACGTACATCATCGAATTGCAGAGCCAGAACGTAAGAGAGCACGAGAGAAAAAATATTCTATCGACTGAGCGTGGCTTGTGCGACACTATATATAACAACTTTCAGCACGAATAAATACAAAGTAAGTCAAGCAAGAGAGAGAGAGAGAGAGAGTTACAGAAATAGCATAGCAAGTTTAGGAACGTAAGTTACACAAACAAAGCTATAAGATTAAACAATTCTAATGAAAAAGTTAAAATAACTATTAATACGTACCCGTTTACTGGGAGATCTATTTAAAATTACTAGCGAATTGTTGGGCTAATCTTTGTAAATAAATACACACAGAACACTCGCACAAAATCACTGAAAAAGACAAAAACTCGGAGCACAAAAGTAAACACAGCTGTTCACAACCGACTCTTAATCAAAAGTGAATTAATTTGCATTTCAACTTCTATCCCGGTATTAAAAACTAGCATTTTAACTTATTTTCTTAATTCTTAGTTGTGTCTTTTATTTTCATTTGTTTCCCGTCTTTATTTTTTATGTATCTTGATAATAGGGCCCCGCGCGTAACAAGCATGTGCTTGTTGTTGTTTTTTGTAATGTTCGAAGTGCATTACCGTCCATTACATATATCTAGCCCTAGAGACCGCATTGTAAATAAAAAAAAATACAAAAGTCAAAACAAAGAAATAGAACCGAAATTATATTTTATATTTATATATTTGCCGTGCGCTTAACCTCTGCTGATCCAATGCTTTACCATCTGCTTAAAAAAGGGCTTAAAACGCACTGATTTTGTGCTCATTGTTGAGCACTGCTGAATCCTTGGTCATACATATGTTATTTAATCAGTCATTTTCAAACAAATTCTCATTCAGTACTGCAGGGTATATTCCTTTGTTTAATAAATTGAGGGAATAAAAATACAAAAATATACCAATAATCTGGTAGGCAGTAGATGCCGCTTAGTTATTAATATTGTCCCCGGTGGAGTTTTGAAATTAAGTTGCCCTAGATTTTTAAATTCAGGGAAAAGAGTAAAAAGTATATATTTAAAACCTATTGGAATGTATGCTTTTGCCCAATATTTTTGATCCTTCGAATGTTAAATAATTAATTATTATTTCAATTTTACATTCAGATTTTTTTTCAAGAAATTCACAGCGTATGAGTTGTTTTTCTTTTTATGGAGTGGAATGGAGTTATGGAAGTTCTTCAAAACATTGTGGGAATTTTAATTTCTGAAGTCCTTAAACACATTCTTGAGTTGTCTCTTTGGTCAGAAAGTTTGAAAATAAGTACCAAAACGAATATGACTTTGATACAGGAATTTGTTACAATGTTGGATACCACGATTATACCCGCTACTCGTAGAGTAAAAGGGTATACTATTTCGTCAGAAAGTACGTTACAGGCAGAAAGAAGCCTTTCCGACCCCATAAATCTAGCCATGTCCGTCTGTCCGTATGAACGCGGAGATCTTGAAAATTGTAGTAGATAGAATATTCAGACTGCCACGCCCACCCTAACGACCACAATCCGCATTCAGCTTTTAGGATAGAAAAATTTGTATCTGTAATGACTTTGTCAATTCCTTTCGATTGACTCTAAAATGGCCCACGCCCACTGTAACACCCACTAATCCCAAAACTGTGGTGACCGCAATTGTCATATTAAACATTTTTTTGCTTAAAATGTATTAATCTCATTAAAAGCTTTCGATTGACCTACAAAACTGTTTGCCGCGCCCACTTTAACGCCCCCAAATGGCTCAAACGCTTAAAACTGTCTACCGCTCGATCTTTGGTCATTTCACGGTATCGAAAGCTGCGGGCAGGGGCGTAGCACAGCTGATACCACTAAAAATGTACCCCCAACAGGCCGGCAAGCAACGATCATAATAAAATTATTACAAAATAGAAGATTTTATAAAATACTTGATTGTATAAAATACTAGATCTAAATACCTAGGTACTATATTTAGATAATCAGAAGAACTAGAGTTGGTAAAATTGTTGAATTAAAAAGCTTTCGAAGTAAACGCACGGCTAAGCAAAGTTTGAAAACAAAACCAGTGACTTCACAAAGTTTCCTTTACACTCCTGGTCCTTAAGCAAACATTGGCGACCCCCTGCTGGACGCACTCTTAGACTTCGGATTTGTGGATTGTGAAAAGCAAAGTGCACGCCGCCAAATTTGCGTTGCGCAACAGAGCAAAGAGCATCGACATTGGGTGCAAGTTTACCAACATTCTTTCGTCGCTGGAGCGCCAAATAGTGGTGGTCTCTAGCGTTCATCTCGACGTCGGAGGGATATCCAAACCCCCCAACGTCCATCTCGTCAGCTCGGCCCCGTAGAGGGATGAGTGGGGGCCCTACATATATATCGTCGTTGGTGCGGTTGAGATCCCTACTTCGCACATAGGCTGTGTCCTTCATGCAAACTTTCATACTTTCACCTGGCTTTCGGTACTCAACCGGATAAGGCCCCATACCCAACACATATGCGCACATTCCGTCTTACATTAATAGCCTCTCCTCGTTCTTCGCGCGTTCTTTGGTTGCACTTTTCGCCTTTCTTGATTTGATTGCACTTCTCGCATAGCCTAGCAGATTTCTTTAGTACAGTGAGACAGTACAAACAATATATCGCTACCATCAGGATTGCATTGGCAATTACTTGTTAGAAATTATCTAAAAAAGGGAAGTTGCGTGGAAGGTGGAAGTCGAAAACGTATTGGTAGAACTCCCTTAGCAAAGGATTCCACAAACGAATTGCTGGAACAGGTTGAGCAGAAGAAGAATCATATTATCAGAATTGAAGCCACAGCTTGTAGCCAAGAAACTGCCCCTATTGCGTGCGAATTGGAATGTCATTAAGGTATTTTAAATGGATACATGAAAAGCCGTTCAAATTGCAACAACAATTAGAAGCAATTAATATGGAATTGAAATCTATAGAGTTGTTAGATGAATTATGTGTGTCAGCAAAAGCATTAAAAAAGTTAAATTTCAATCGATTTAAATAAGAAAGGAATCACTCTACTTTAAATTATTCAGCAAGCCACAGCAGAATACTACCACACCTGAAATTCCCAAAATTCGACTGCAATTACGCCGAGTTCAAAACATTTATAGGTTTTTTATTAGTTGGGTGCACAAGAACGAATTGTTTTCCAATGTTAAAAAATTATCCTGTTTAGAAAAGGTAGTCGTAAGAACAGTAAAGGCTTACCAGATCAGAGAACCAAATAAAGAAAAGACCCATTTGGACTTGATTAGCACTTATGATAATCTGTGCCTAATATATTTTATGAGTATATTTTGCTTGTTTGAAATCCCAAAAATTCAAGTGCCATCCGCCGCAGCGTTACGATCTTTCATTGACACCGTAACTGGAATTGACCAATCTCTTCTCTAGCTCGGCAACGAGAAAATTCTCGCCACCACAAAGATGATTCACATCGTCATTTCTATAGTAGATCCCAAATATCGGTCACATTGGAAAGAATAATTTAGTTACGATTATATTCCTTTATAGATAGATTGCTCGAAAGCGCTTAATAAACGTTATCAACAATTAGCGGATGAGGAAACCGCGACAGTCAGAAGAGCTCACTTACAGAAACAGCTAAACAAGCCGAAAAAATTGGAACAGTTTTTCTAACATCCGAAAAAACTTTGGTGGGAATAAATTTTTATTTTGCAGAAAACAAAAATTTGACTAGTCGATTTAAATCGGTTTCAACGAATGCTTTATATATTCAGGCAAAAATTCTTAGATCCTAGCTTAACGAAAGTTGACATAGACGGGGCGAGTTCGCAGAGAGCGAGAGAGTACTATTTTTTGCACCCGCCATTGCCCTAAACTAACTTACACTAAACTTCAAATTTATGGTCTGAATCCAACAATTTTATGGTTTCAACCAACACCGGAACCGTTGAACGCTTAAGGCTTCAACCTATAGGAAGCGGCGCCAGTATATGGATGGCCCACCGAAAAACTCCTACTCCGCTTGTTTGTCTGGCGATGATTCTCGCCAGGAGTAATTTCTGGGAGGATAGGTTGTCCTTAGCCACGAAGACTAGATCTCCCATTTTAATGTTTGGCTTCTGCTGGTGCCATATGCCCCGAATTTGTAGGCCTAGGACCATCGCCACCAGAACATTTGCCTGACTGACTAGACTGAGACCCTCTTGTTCCGGGGTCCGGAGTGCTGGTGTGGCGAGCAGCGGCCCGCCTGTCAACAGATGCCCGGGAGTCAGTGCTTTTCCGACGCTTGGGTTGTGGCTGATTGCTCCGAGCGAGTTTATCACCGCCTCGATTCCGACGAGGACTGTTGCCAGCTCTTCTGCGTTCGAAGCGCGCTTCCCACCGCTCGTAGGAATAGGTGCTTTGCAGTTTTGACACCTGACACCTAAGGTTAAATCTGAAACAACGCAAAACAAACAAAGATCGCAATGTAGGACTTATACGGAGGCCTACCACGAATTTTCCGTCTTGTAACGACAAACACATATCTGCTGGTAAATTTCGCATATTTTGTGTCATCAGTCGAGTTTTATCGATTGAACTGATCGAACTGTCATACTGCAGATTGCTCAGGAAATTTGCAACCAAATACGCTATCGAAAGAGACTCACAAGTGCTCGTAGACCAACATGAAAATTAGAATGGTGCAGATGCCGGACATAGCTCCTAACAAATTGGAAGAGTTTCGTCAACAATAATGCAAACTTGGTATCGTATGATAGAGGAGCGTTAGGTAGTCGCGCCACAACTTGCAACAACGAAAATTGACCCGAATTCCCCTAGTCTTCATGGATGAATGCGTGTAATCGCTGAGGACTTGGGCCAACTATGGAGCCTTTACTGACTTTTTCCCTTTTTTTTTGTGCTACTTGTGCTTCATTACATTTAGCAGGTGATAAAGTTTTTTCAAATATTTTATCTTTGTCTTTGCATTTTCTTCTAAAGTGTATGTTTTGGGGTCAGTTTCCTTCTTCCTTCTTTAAATACGGTGGTCCATTGACCCATATCGACTGTACGATTTCGTCGACATCACAACCTCTTGATAAGACGCAAGCTCTTAAGGATGCGTCGACAAAGGCGTGCAATTTGAACGGTGGACAATTTAATTTAGAAAAAGGTAATTTTAATCATACTCCGTTTTTTTTACAAATGCATCGGAATCGACTCATCCCAATCTAACTAATTAAGCCAAAGTTCCTGCGACAGCTTTTTCCTTAATAAGCCGAGGGGGTCAAGCAGCTTCGATGACACTGATAGTATGTTCCGTTTTGCCGCTCGGAGACCCATGATCAATTTGAAACTTAAAGGCATCTTCAAGATTAGTATGGCTGTGCTCTCAGATGCGGTGACGTCAGGTGAATTTGAAAATCACTTTCTCAAAAAATATCCCGCAGGTGCTCCAAAATTCGAGGAAAAGGGCCTACAAAAAAGCTGCTTGGAATACAAAAATAAACAAAAATAAACAATAGTTAATAGTTTAAAATTAGTAAAAAACATTTTTTATGTAAACTAAGAAAATTAGCTAAATAAAAAATATTTTGAAGTACTAAGAAAAATTAAAATTAATTTCCAATTTTTTTAGAGATTTATGATGGTGATGGAATAATAGGAATCAATTTTATAAAATGTTTAAAATGCCAAGTAGATCCTAACCCTACAGAGGATTGGTTTATAATAGACATACATATTCACTTTTATATTCCAATAATATATACTTCTGGTACAATACAATTGTTCTACCAGCCAGATCTCAAGTAGCACAGAAAATTAAAATACTATATTAATACCAAATCAGGAGATTCAACCTTGTGTTTTTATTGCCAATATTATCACATCAAAACAGAATTTGTCCGATTAGTCAACACAACTAGTACTGATCAATTGATTAGTATAACGAATTCAAAATGTGAACCAATTTTTGATTACAATGTAATTCAAAACACTTGAAGTAATAGAGCACTAAACATCATAGAAGAACAACAATGAACGGAGCTATATACTGACATATTCGGTCTTGAAACCGAATCAATAACAACAAATAATTTTTACAAGCAAAAACTAACTAGGTTTAATGTTTTGAGGTTATCATCAAATTGAACTAGAATAAAATTCAAGAAACATAACGTCAACGAGCAATGGCTCATATCGCTTCATGCGAGTACCTTTCGTTTTGAAAATAGCTTCAAATTCATTTCAGAACCCGAAAATGCAATAGTCATCATTCTATTGCATTTTCGGGGTCAAAGCTTCTCAGCCATTTCTTTACATGAATGATATAATAGTCAAAAATTTTCATATGAAAAACGGTCGGGAAGGTTTCAGCACAAGCTGACTTATAACCATAAGGGAGATGTGAAACCTCCGACTGGGTTGGTTGATTGTACTGATTTGGTGGGAATAAATTTTTATTTTGCAGAAAACAAAAATTTGACTAGTCGATTTAAATCGGTTTCAACGAATGCTTTATATATTCAGGCAAAAATTCTTAGATCCTAGCTTAACGAAAGTTGACATAGACGGGGCGAGTTCGCAGAGAGCGAGAGAGTACTATTTTTTGCACCCGCCATTGCCCTAAACTAACTTACACTAAACTTCAAATTTATGGTCTGAATCCAACAATTTTATGGTTTCAACCAACACCGGAACCGTTGAACGCTTAAGGCTTCAACCTATAGGAAGCGGCGCCAGTATATGGATGGCCCACCGAAAAACTCCTACTCCGCTTGTTTGTCTGGCGATGATTCTCGCCAGGAGTAATTTCTGGGAGGATAGGTTGTCCTTAGCCACGACGACTAGATCTCCCATTTTAATGTTTGGCTTCTGCTGGTGCCATATGCCCCGAATTTGTAGGCCTAGGACCATCGCCACCAGAACATTGGGTTGTGGTTATCATCAAATTGAACTAGAATAAAATTCAAGAAACATAACGTCAACGAGCAATGGCTCATATCGCTTCATGCGAGTACCTTTCGTTTTGAAAATAGCTTCAAATTCATTTCAGAACCCGAAAATGCAATAGTCATCATTCTATTGCATTTTCGGGGTCAAAGCTTCTCAGCCATTTCTTTACATGAATGATATAATAGTCAAAAATTTTCATATGAAAAACGGTCGGAAAGGTTTCAGCACAAGCTGACTTATAACCATAAGGGAGATGTGAAACCTCCGACTGGGTTGGTTGATTGTACTTTGATGTACTTTGCTTTGTTTTTCACATAACTTTTGACAGTTGATAGAATTTTCTTTATGGCATTTCTTCCAGTTACCAAAACTTCTCTAGTGTCCTGTCAATAGATAGTAACAGCTCTTCACTACATCTCAAACTTTTCACAACTTCTGCCCAACCTAAGAGGGTTTTCTAAAAAGTTGGAAATCCAGTACCTTGTCTAATTTGTCCAACAGCTAATAGTTCGAAAAATGATTCTGTTTCTGTTCATATATCTATTCTTTATGGCTTGTAGATATATGGTTATATGTTAAAGGTATGTTCTTTCTAAATCCAAAAATCGATCGAGAACTCACCACCATTTATACGCGACTTCCCGCAGTATGTACTTCTTTTAAACTTGAAAATTGGGCTCGCCAATACCAAGTAAGTTGATACACGACTTCTCTTTACGAATCTGTAAGCGTAACCTTGCTCACACGGTCCTCAGTTAAGAAGTTAGATTGGGGCCCAGAGTCAGGAAGTGCTCGGTCCAAAATGTATTCACCGTTTTTTGTTCGTGCACTTACTACCGACATGGCCAAAATCACCCTGTCCGATGATGTCGCATGCATAACACGTGAAAGACTGGCCTTATTTAAAGGAGAAGTATGAATCTCTTGGGGAGGTGGCAGCCCTAAACTGTTCTCGGAAACGGTATATCTATGCAGTAAAATGCCAGCGACCACAAACTCGACACATATTACATTTGCATTTAAAGATAGTGTGACCTATATATATGCAGTAAAACTCGACATTTATTAAATTGGCTTTTAAAGGTAGTGTGACGTTTTCGAATATAATTGATTGCATAAATGAAAGACGACCAAACGCACAACAGTTCGGTAGGATATGGTTTTCAATAGATACAATATTGCTGGCACATACGTTACATTAGACGAAGAACAAAAAAATGAGCTACGACTATGTGGCTAGCTCGACGTAACTTTATCTTTACTTGGTTTTGATTCTTCAGCGGCTAATTTCTGATATCGGCGATTTAACGTTTTTTTTTTTAATATGACCATAGGGGTAACCTTTCATAATCCAACTGTTGATATTAAGTGATTACATTTTTCAATAAGTTGAATGTTATCAACTTGATGAACAAGAGTTTTAAAAAGTCTAATAAAATTCTTTAACTCTGAATATTTTCCGCTAAGTTTCGGTATTGCCTACTTCGGAAGTCGAGCTCTAGTTGGAGCTACAGAAGCGACAATATTTTTGCCTTTGTCACTCTTGAAAGCTCTTCCCAGGAATCCAACCATTTGGATCAGACGTTAAGGAATTATCAGCAATAAATCCTTACATATCGCACATTACCCTAGGTGCGCGAAGTTGCATATTCACTCGTGGATCCATGCTAAGAAAAAATAACTAATTTCTTAAGTGAAACAAAAAATAAAAAATTTGAATAAAACATGAGTTCTGTAAAGAGCAAAAGCTATGCTTAATCTAAAGCTGCGGTCAAAATAATAGTAGTGCCCACACAGCTTTTTATTAATCAAAAAAAATAAGTCTATAAATGATTATGAAAATTTTTTTAAATTTTCTTTGAAACCCAACTAACATTAGCTAATAATAATATACGTCTTATTTGATGCATAGTAAGTAAGATTTAAAAAAAAAATTAAAAATGTTTTTTTTTACCACAAAATGGTCGGTTAAAATAATAGTAGTGAAATGTTTCGAAATTTTTTAAAGCAAAAAGAAAATGTTTTTAGGTTGAATTATTAAATGTATTAAATTGATCTATTTTTCAGTTTTATTTTAGTAGTTTGTTTCATATCCTTTGTTTGCTTTCACAGATTCACAGTCCTTATGCAAGTTATATGACACATTATTTAGGGGCTCTTACCCAATTTATAAACAACTTTGAGACGAGAGCCAATTTCCAAATAACTCTGACAGACCCGAGATAAATCCGTGGTTAGCTATTTCTTTCAACCAGACCTCCTAATCATTTCCACCCAGATCAATTTCACGCAGACCAAATCAAACGGATGCTGTAAACATCCAGTCCGCTAACGTAAACAAAAAATTCCCAAAGCGAGCCCCGAGTCTGTTAACGTAAACAAAAAGATCCCCAAAGCGGTCCCTAAAACTCCGCTAATGTAAACACCAATTTCCGGCTAAGATTGGACTTCAAAATTAATTGGCAAATTGCATCATCCTATTTTCCGACTCTCTTGAGCCATTCTCTTTATCAATTTTTGGGGTAAATTCTCTTTAGCCGCGGTTTGATTATTGATCATTGAACTAGAGATCAGGCAGTCCGTTTTTGAGATCCGAATCGAGCAGTAGTGCAAATCGAGGAAAAGTAAACGAGCAGTGAATTAACTAAGTTCGACCTATTAAAAAATTTTAGTAGAGTTTAAGTGATTAATAAATATAAGTAAATTAATTAAATTAAATCACAAGTGAGAAACTTTATTGGCGCCCAACGTGGGGCAGTGCGATTAAAGAATTCTAAAAATTCCAAAAAAAGTTTTAAAGTGAAAAAAGGAATTTAGCGCGGACAAAAAAACCCGATACAGCCGACGTATAAATAAAAAGTTTGTGTTTATAAAAAAAAACTAAGGTGGAAATTAATTAATGGAATAATCTCCTTGAAATCTCAAATTACAAAATAGTGATCATAACATAAATTCACTGCTCGGACAATATAAAAACCAAAAAGAGACAAAAATTTTTTTCATCAAAAAAATAAACATTGTGAAAAACAGTTTTAAAAAATCTTCAAAATCAACAAGAAAGACATTCTGAAAAAACAGGCTGAAGGGCAATCCCTCGCCAAATATTGGAAAAGAAGGAAGACCTAATTTAAAAACAGAATTAAAGAAGGAAGACCCCGAGACAAAATCTAAAAACAAAAAAGAAGGACGACCCCAATCGGGATCATCATTCAGGATACTTGTGCTTCATTACATTTAGCAGGTGATAAAGTTTTTTCAAATAATTTACTTTTGTCTTAGCATTTTCTTCTAAAGTGTGTGTTTTGGGGTCAGTTTTCTTCTTCCTTCTTTAAATACGGTGGTCCATTGACCCATATCGACTGTACGATTTCGTCGACATCACAACCTCTTGATAAGACGCAAGCTCTTAAGGATGCGTCGACAAAGGCGTGCAATTTGAACGGTGGACAATTTAATTTAGAAAAAAGGTAATTTTAATCATACTCCGTTTTTGTTACAAATGCATCGGAATCGACTCATCCCAATCTAACTAATTGAGCCAAAGTTCCTGCGACAGCTTTTTCCTTAATAAGCCGAGGGGGTCAAGCAGCTTCGATGACACTGATAGTATGTTCCGTTTTGCCGCTCGGAGACCCATGATCAATTTGAAACTTAAAGGCATCTTCGTTCGGCAACCACGATATACCCAATGCCTTAGTAGACTCTGAGTCCAAGATTAGTATGGCTGTGCTCTCAGATGCGGTGACGTCAGGTGAATTTGAAAATCACTTTCTCAAAAAATATCCCACAGGTGCTCCAAAATTCGAGGAAAAGGGCCTACAAAAAAGCTGCTTGGAATACAAAAATAAACAAAAATACAACAATAGTTAATAGTTTCAAAATAGTAAAAAATATTTTTGATGTAAACTAAGAAAATTAGCTAAATAAAAAATATTTTGAAGTACTAAGAAAAATTAAAATTAATTTTCAATTTTTTTTAGAGATTTATGATGGTAATGGAATAATAGGAATCAATTTTATAAAATGTTTAAAATGCCAAATAGATCTTAGCCCTACAGAGGATTGGTTTATAACAGACGTACATATTCACTTTTATATTCCAATAACATATACTTCTGGTACAATACAATTGTTCTACCAGCCAGATCTCAAGTAGCACAGAAAATTAAAATACTATATTAATACCAAATCAGGAGATTCAACCTTGTGTTTTTATTGCCAATATTATCACATCAAAACAGAATTTGTCCGATTAGTCAACACAACTAGTACTGATCAATTGATTAGTATAACGAATTCAAAATGTGAACCAATTTTTGATTACAATGTAATTCAAAACACTTGAAGTAATAGAGGTCTTGAAACCGAATCAATAACAACAAATAATTTTTACAAGCAAAAACTAACTAGGTTTAATGTTTTGAGGTTATCATCAAATTGAACTAGAATAAAATTCAAGAAACATAACGTCAACGAGCAATGGCTCATATCGCTTCATGCGAGTACCTTTCGTTTTGAAAATAGCTTCAAATTCATTTCAGAACCCGAAAATGCAATAGTCATCATTCTATTGCATTTTCGGGGTCAAAGCTTCTCAGCCATTTCTTTACATGAATGATATAATAGTCAAAAATTTTCATATGAAAAACGGTCGGAAAGGTTTCAGCACAAGCTGACTTATAACCATAAGGGAGATGTGAAACCTCCGACTGGGTTGGTTGATTGTACTTTGATGTACTTTGCTTTGTTTTTCACATAACTTTTGACAGGTGATAGAATTTTCTTTATGGCATTTCTTTTCCAGTTACCAAAACTTCTCTAGTGTCCTGTCAATAGATAGTAACAGCTCTTCACTACAACTCAAACTTTTCACAACTTCTGCCCAACCTAAGAGGGTTTTCTAAAAAGTTGGAAATCCAGTACCTTGTCTAATTTGTCCAACAGCTAATAGTTCGAAAAATGATTCTGTTTCTGTTCATATATCTATTCTTTATGGCTTGTAGATATATGGTTATATGTTAAAGGTATGTTCTTTCTAAATCCAAAAATCGATCGAGAACTCACCACCATTTATACGCGACTTCCCCGCAGTATGTACTTCTTTTAAACTTGAAAATTGGGCTCGCCAATACCAAGTAAGTTGATACACGACTTCTCTTTACGAATCTGTAAGCGTAACCTTGCTCACACGGTCCTCAGTTAAGAAGTTAGATTGGGGCCCAGAGTCAGGAAGTGCTCGGTCCAAAATGTATTCACCGTTTTTTGTTCGTGCACTTACTACCGACATGGCCAAAATCACCCTGTCCGATGATGTCGCATGCATAACACGTGAAAGACTGGCCTTATTTAAAGAAGAAGTAAGAATCTCTTGGGGAGGTGGCAGCCCTAAACTGTTCTCGGAAACGGTATATCTATGCAGTAAAATGCCAGCGACCACAAACTCGACACATATTACATTTCCATTTAAAGATAGTGTGACCTATATATATGCAGTAAAACTCGACATTTATTAAATTGGCTTTTAAAGGTAGTGTGACGTTTTCGAATATAATTGATTGCATAAATGAAAGACGACCAAACGCACAACAGTTCGGTAGGATATGGTTTTCAATAGATACAATATTGCTGGCACATACGTTACATTAGACGAAGAACAAAAAAATGAGCTACGACTATGTGGCTAGCTCGACGTAACTTTATCTTTACTTGGTTTTGATTCTTCAGCGGATAAATTCTGATATCGGCGATTTAACGTTTTTATTTTTAATATGACCATAGGGGTAACCTTTCATAATCCAACTGTTGATATTAAGTGATTACATTTTTCAATAAGTTGAATGTTATCAACTTGATGAACAAGAGTTTTAAAAAGTCTAATAAAATTCTTTAACTCTGAATATTTTCCGCTAAGTTTCGGTATTGCCTACTTCGGAAGTCGAGCTCTAGTTGGAGCTACAGAAGCGACAATATTTTTGCCTTTGTCACTCTTGAAAGCTCTTCCCAGGAATCCAACCATTTGGATCAGACGTTAAGGAATTATCAGCAATAAATCCTTACACATTGCACATTACCCTAGGTGCGCGAAGTTGCATATTCACTCGTGGATCCATGCGAAGAAAAAATAACTAATTTCTTAAGTGAAACAAAAAATAAAAAATTTGAATAAAACATGAGTTCTGTAAAGAGCAAAAGCTATGCTTAATCTAAAGCTGCGGTCAAAATAATAGTAGTGCCCACACAGGTTTTTTATTAATCCAAAAAAATAAGTCTATAAATGATTATGAAATTTTTTTTAAATTTCCTTTGAAACCCAACTAACATTAGCTAATAATAATATACATCTTATTTGATGCATAGTAAGTAAGATTTAAAAAAAAAATTGAAAATGTTTTTTTTACCACAAAATGGTCGGTTAAAATAATAGTAGTGAAATGTTTCGAAATTTCAGCTATTTCTTTCAACCAGACCTCCGAATCATTCCCACCCAGATCAATTTCACGCAGACCAAATCAAACGGATGCTGTAAACATCTAGTCCGCTAACGTAAACAAAAGATTCCCAAAGCGAGCCCCGAGTCTGTTAACGTAAACAAAAAGATCCTCAAAGCGGTCCCTAAAACTCCGCTAATGTAAACACCAATTTCCGGCTAAGATTGGACTTCAAAATTAATTGGCAAATTGCATCAGCCTATTTTCCGACTCTCTTGAGCCATTCTCTTTATCAATTTTTGGGGATAAATTCTCTTTAGCCGCGGTTTGATTATTGATCATTGAACTAGAGATCAGGCAGTCCGTTTTTGAGATCCGAATCGAGCAGTAGTGCAAATCGAGGAAAAGTAAACGAGCAGTGAATTAACTAAGTTCGACCTATTAAAAAATTTTAGTAGAGTTTAAGTGATTAATAAATATAAGTAAATTATTTAAATTAAATCACAAGTGAGAAACTTTATTGGCGCCCAACGTGGGGCTGTGCGATTAAAGAATTCTAAAAATTCCAAAAAAACGTTTTAAAGTGAAAAAAGGAATTTAGCGCGGCCAAAAAAACCCGATACAGCCGACGTATAAATAAAAAGTTTGTGTTTATAAAAAAAAACTAAGGTGGAAATTAATTAATGAAATAATCTCCTTGAAATCTCAAATTACAAAATAGTGATCATAACATAAATTCACTGCTCGGACAATATAAAAACCAAAAAGCGACAAAAAATTTTTTTCATCAAAAAAATAAACATTGTGAAAAACAGTTTTAAAAAATCTTCAAAATCAACAAGAAAGACATTCTGAAAAAACAGGCTGAAGGGCAATCCCTCGCCAAATATTGGAAAAGAAGGAAGACCTAATTTAAAAACAGAATTAAAGAAGGAAGACCCCGAGACAAAATCTAAAAACAAAAAAGAAGGACGACCCTAATCGGGATCATCATTCAGGATACTTGTGCTTCATTACATTTAGCAGGTGATAAAGTTTTTTCAAATAATTTACTTTTGTCTTAGCATTTTCTTCTAAAGTGTGTGTTTTGGGGTCAGTTTTCTTCTTCCTTCTTTAAATACGGTGGTCCATTGACCCATATCGACTGTACGATTTCGTCGACATCACAACCTCTTGATAAGACGCAAGCTCTTAAGGATGCGTCGACAAAGGCGTGCAATTTGAACGGTGGACAATTTAATTTAGAAAAAGGTAATTTTAATCATACTCCGATTTTTTTACAAATGCATCGGAATCGACTCATCCCAATCTAACTAATTGAGCCAAAGTTCCTGCGACAGCTTTTTCCTTAATAAGCCGAGGGGGTCAAGCAGCTTCGATGACACTGATAGTATGTTCCGTTTTGCCGCTCGGAGACCCATGATCAATTTGAAACTTAAAGGCATCTTCGTTCGGCAACCACGATATACCCAATGCCTTAGTAGACTCTGAGTCCAAGATTAGTATGGCTGTGCTCTCAGATGCGGTGACGTCAGGTGAATTTGAAAATCACTTTCTCAAAAAATATCCCACAGGTGCTCCAAAATTCGAGGAAAAGGGCCTACAAAAAAGCTGCTTGGAATACAAAAATAAACAAAAATAAACAATAGTTAATAGTTTTAAAATAGTAAAAAATATTTTTGATGTAAACTAAGAATATTAGCTAAATAAAAAATATTTTGAAGTACTAAGAAAAATTAAAATTAATTTTCAATTTTTTTAGAGATTTATGATGGTAATGGAATAATAGGAATCAATTTTATAAAATGTTTAAAATGCCAAATAGATCTTAGCCCTACAGAGGATTGGTTTATAATAGACGTACATATTCACTTTTATATTCCAATAACATATACTTCTGGTACAATACAATTGTTCTACCAGCCAGATCTCAAGTAGCACAGAAAATTAAAATACTATATTAATACCAAATCAGGAGATTCAACCTTGTGTTTTTATTGCCAATATTATCACATCAAAACAGAATTTGTCCGATTAGTCAACACAACTAGTACTGATCAATTGATTAGTATAACGAATTCAAAATGTGAACCAATTTTTGATTACAATGTAATTCAAAACACTTGAAGTAATAGAGCACTAAACATCATAGAAGAACAACAATGAACGGAGCTATATACTGACGTATTCGGTCTTGAAACCGAATCAATAACAACAAATAATTTTTACAAGCAAAAACTAACTAGGTTTAATGTTTTGAGGTTATCATCAAATTGAACTAGAATAAAATTCAAGAAACATAACGTCAACGAGCAATGGCTCATATCGCTTCATGCGAGTACCTTTCGTTTTGAAAATAGCTTCAAATTCATTTCAGAACCCGAAAATGCAATAGTCATCATTCTATTGCATTTTCGGGGTCAAAGCTTCTCAGCCATTTCTTTACATGAATGATATAATAGTCAAAAATTTTCATATGAAAAACGGTCGGAAAGGTTTCAGCACAAGCTGACTTATAACCATAAGGGAGATGTGAAACCTCCGACTGGGTTGGTTGATTGTACTTTGATGTACTTTGCTTTGTTTTTCACATAACTTTTGACAGGTGATAGAATTTTCTTTATGGCATTTCTTTTCCAGTTACCAAAACTTCTCTAGTGTCCTGTCAATAGATAGTAACAGCTCTTCACTACAACTCAATTTTTTCACAACTTCTGCCCAACCTAAGAGGGTTTTCTAAAAAGTTGGAAATCCAGTACCTTGTCTAATTTGTCCAACAGCTAATAGTTCGAAAAATGATTCTGTTTCTGTTCATATATCTATTCTTTATGGCTTGTAGATATATGGTTATATGTTAAAGGTATGTTCTTTCTAAATCCAAATATCGATCGAGAACTCACCACCATTTATACGCGACTTCCCCACAGTATGTACTTTTTTTAAACTTGAGAATTGGGCTCGCCAATACCCAGTAAGTTGATACACGACTTCTCTTTACAAATCTGTAAGCGTAACCTTGCTCACACGGTCCTCAGTTAAGAAGTTAGATTGGGACCCAGAGTCAAGAAGTGCTCGGTCCAAAATGTATTCACCGTTTTTTGTTCGTGCACTTACTACCGACATGGCCAAAATCAACCTGTCCGATGATGTCGCATGCATAACACGTGAAAGACTGGCCTTATTTAAAGAAGAAGTAAGAATCTCTTGGGGAGGTGGCAGCCCTAAACTGTTCTCGGAAACGGTATATCTATGCAGTAAAATGCCAGCGACCACAAACTCGACACATATTACATTTGCATTTAAAGATAGTGTGACCTATATATATGCAGTAAAACTCGACATTTATTAAATTGGCTTTTAAAGGTAGTGTGACGTTTTCGAATATAATTGATTGCATAAATGAAAGACGACCAAACGCACAACAGTTCGGTAGGATATGGTTTTCAATAGATACAATATTGCTGGCACTTACGTTACATTAGACGAAGAACAAAAAAATGAGCTACGACTATGTGGCTAGCTCGACGTAACTTTATCTTTACTTGGTTTCGATTATTCAGCGGATAAATTCTGATATCGGCGATTTAACGTTTTTTTTTTTAATATATGACCATAGTGGTAACCTTTCATAATCCAACTGTTGATATTAAGTGATTACATTTTTCAATATGTTGAATGTTATCAACTTGATGAACAAGAGTTTTAAAAAGTCTAATGAAATTCTTTAACTCTGAATATTTTCCGCTAAGTTTCGGTATTGCCTACTTCGGAAGTCGAGCTCTAGTTGGAGCTACAGAAGCGACAATATTTTTGCCTTTGTCACTCTTGAAAGCTCTTCCCAGGAATCCAACCATTTGGATCAGACGTTAAGGAATTATCAGCAATAAATCCTTACATATCGCACATTACCCTAGGTGCGCGAAGTTGCATATTCACTCGTGGATCCATGCTAAGAAAAAATAACTAATTTCTTAAGTGAAACAAAAAATAAAAAATTTGAATAAAACATGAGTTCTGTAAAGAGCAAAAGCTATGCTTAATCTAAAGCTGCGGTCAAAATAATAGTAGTGCCCACACAGGTTTTTTATTAACCCAAAAAAATAAGTCTATAAATGATTATGAAAATTTTTTTAAATTTTCTTTGAAACCCAACTAACATTAGCTAATAATAATATACATCTTATTTGATGCATAGTAAGTAAGATTTAAAAAAAAAATTAAAAATGTTTTTTTTACCACAAAATGGTTGGTTAAAATAATAGTAGTGAAATGTTTCGAAATTTTTGAAAGCAAAAAGAAAATGTTTTTAGGTTGAATTATTAAATTGATCTATTTTTCAGTTTTATTTTAGTAGTTTGTTTCATATCCTTTGTTTGCTTTCACAGATTCACAGTCCTTATGCAAGTTATATGACACATTATTTAGGGGCTCTTACCCAATTTATAAACAACTTTGAGACGAGAGCCAATTTCCAAATAACTCTGACAGACCCGAGATAAATCCGTGGTTAGCTATTTCTTTCAACCAGACCTCCTAATCATTTCCACCCAGATCAATTTCACGCAGACCAAATCAAACGGATGCTGTAAACATCCAGTCCGCTAACGTAAACAAAAAATTCCCAAAGCGAGCCCCGAGTCTGTTAACGTAAACAAAAAGATCCCCAAAGCGGTCCCTAAAACTCCGCTAATGTAAACACCAATTTCCGGCTAAGATTGGACTTCAAAATTAATTGGCAAATTGCATCATCCTATTTTCCGACTCTCTTGAGCCATTCTCTTTATCAATTTTTGGGGATAAATTCTCTTTAGCCGCGGTTTGATTATTGATCATTGAACTAGAGATCAGGCAGTCCGTTTTTGAGATCCGAATCGAGCAGTAGTGCAAATCGAGGAAAAGTAAACGAGCAGTGAATTAACTAAGTTCGACCTATTAAAAAATTTTAGTAGAGTTTAAGTGATTAATAAATATAAGTAAATTATTTAAATTAAATCACAAGTGAGAAACTTTATTGGCGCCCAACGTGGGGCTGTGCGATTAAAGAATTCTAAAAATTCCAAAAAAACGTTTTAAAGTGAAAAAAGGAATTTAGCGCGGCCAAAAAAACCCGATACAGCCGACGTATAAATAAAAAGTTTGTGTTTATAAAAAAAAACTAAGGTGGAAATTAATTAATGAAATAATCTCCTTGAAATCTCAAATTACAAAATAGTGATCATAACATAAATTCACTGCTCGGACAATATAAAAACCAAAAAGCGACAAAAAATTTTTTTCATCAAAAAAATAAACATTGTGAAAAACAGTTTTAAAAAATCTTCAAAATCAACAAGAAAGACATTCTGAAAAAACAGGCTGAAGGGCAATCCCTCGCCAAATATTGGAAAAGAAGGAAGACCTAATTTAAAAACAGAATTAAAGAAGGAAGACCCCGAGACAAAATCTAAAAACAAAAAAGAAGGACGACCCCAATCGGGATCATCATTCAGGATACTTGTGCTTCATTACATTTAGCAGGTGATAAAGTTTTTTCAAATAATTTACTTTTGTCTTAGCATTTTCTTCTAAAGTGTGTGTTTTGGGGTCAGTTTTCTTCTTCCTTCTTTAAATACGGTGGTCCATTGACCCATATCGACTGTTCGATTTCGTCGACATCACAACCTCTTGATAAGACGCAAGCTCTTAAGGATGCGTCAACAAAGGCGTGCAATTTGAACGGTGGACAATTTAATTTAGAAAATTTTAATTTTAATCATACTCCGTTTTTTTTACAAATGCATCGGAATCGACTCATCCCAATCTAACTAATTGAGCCAAAGTTCCTGCGACAGCTTTTTCCTTAATAAGCCGAGGGGGTCAAGCAGCTTCGATGACACTGATAGTATGTTCCGTTTTGCCGCTCGGAGACCCATGATCAATTTGAAACTTAAAGGCATCTTCGTTCGGCAACCACGATATACCCAATGCCTTAGTAGACTCTGAGTCCAAGATTAGTATGGCTGTGCTCTCAGATGCGGTGACGTCAGGTGAATTTGAAAATCACTTTCTCAAAAAATATCCCACAGGTGCTCCAAAATTCGATGAAAAGGGCCTACAAAAAAGCTGCTTGGAATACAAAAATAAACAAAAATAAACAATAGTTAATAGTTTTAAAATAGTAAAAAATATTTTTGATGTAAACTAAGAAAATTAGCTAAATAAAAAATATTTTGAAGTACTAAGAATAATTAAAATTAATTTCCAATTTTTTTTAGAGATTTATGATGGTGATGGAATAATAGGAATCAATTTTATAAAATGTTTAAAATGCCAAATAGATCTTAACCCTACAGAGGATTGGTTTATAATAGACGTACATATTCACTTTTATATTCCAATAACATATACTTCTGGTACAATACAATTGTTCTACCAGCCAGATCTCAAGAAGCACAGAAAATTAAAATACTATATTAATACCAAATCAGGAGATTCAACCTTGTGATTTTATTGCCAATATTATCACATCAAAACAGAATTTGTCCGATTAGTCAACACAACTAGTACTGATCAATTGATTAGTATAACGAATTCAAAATGTGAACCAATTTTTGATTACAATGTTATTCAAAACACTTGAAGTAATAGAGCACTAAACATCATAGAAGAGAGCTATGTGAAAAATATACTGACGTATTCGGTCTTGAAACCGAATCAATACCAACAAATAATTTTTACAAGCAAAAACTAACTAGGTTTAATGTTTTGAGGTTATCATCAAATTGAACTAGAATAAAATTCAAGAAACATAACGTCAACGAGCAATGGCTCATATCGCTTCATGCGAGTACCTTTCGTTTTGAAAATAGCTTCAAATTCATTTCAGAACCCGAAAATGCAATAGTCATCATTCTATTGCATTTTCGGGGTCAAAGCTTCTCAGCCATTTCTTTACATGAATGATATAATAGTCAAAAATTTTCATATGGAAAACGGTCGGGAAGGTTTCAGCACAAGCTGACTTATAACCATAAGGGAGATGTGAAACCTCCGACTGGGTTGGTTGATTGTACTTTGATGTACTTTGCTTTGTTTTGCACATAACTTTTGACAGGTGATAGAATTTTCTTTATGGCATTTCTTCCAGTTACCAAAACTTCTCTACTGTCCTGTCAATAGATAGTAACAGCTCTTCACTACAACTCAAACTTTTCACAACTTCTGCCCAACCTAAGAGGGTTTTCTAAAAAGTTGGAAATCCAGTACCTTGTCTAATTTGTCCAACAGCTAATAGTTCGAAAAATGATTCTGTTTCTGTTCATATATCTATTCTTTATGGCTTGTAGATATATGGTTATATGTTAAAGGTATGTTCTTTCTAAATCCAAAAATCGATCGAGAAATCACCACCATTTATACGCGACTTCCCCACAGTATGTACTTTTTTTAAACTTGAGAATTGGGCTCGCCAATACCAAGTAAGTTGATACACGACTTCTCTTTACGAATCTGTAAGCGTAACCTTGCTCACACGGTCCTCAGTTAAGAAGTTAGATTGGGACCCAGAGTCAAGAAGTGCTCGGTCCAAAATGTATTCACCGTTTTTTGTTCGTGCACTTACTACCGACATGGCCAAAATCACCCTGTCCGATGATGTCGCATGCATAACACGTGAAAGACTGACCTTATTTAAAGAAGAAGTAAGAATCTCTTGGGGAGGTGGCAGCCCTAAACTGTTCTCGGAAACGGTATATCTATGCAGTAAAATGCCAGCGACCACATACTCGACACATATTACATTTGCATTTAAAGATAGTGTGACCTATATATATGCAGTAAAACTCGACATTTATTAAATTGGCTTTTAAAGGTAGTGTGACGTTTTCGAATATAATTGATTACATAAATGAAAGACGACCAAACGCACAACAGTTCGGTAGGATATGGTTTTCAATAGATACAATATTGCTGGCACTTACGTTACATTAGACGAAGAACAAAAAAATGAGCTACGACTATGTGGCTAGCTCGACGTAACTTTATCTTTACTTGGTTTCGATTATTTAGCGGATAAATTCTGATATCGGCGATTTAACGTTTTTTTTTTTAATATATGACCATAGTGGTAACCTTTCATAATCCAACTGTTGATATTAAGTGATTACATTTTTCAATATGTTGAATGTTATCAACTTGATGAACAAGAGTTTTAAAAAGTCTAATGAAATTCTTTAACTCTGAATATTTTCCGCTAAGTTTCGGTATTGCCTACTTCGGAAGTCGAGCTCTAGTTGGAGCTACAGAAGCGACAATATTTTTGCCTTTGTCACTCTTAAAAGCTCTTCCCAGGAATCCAACCATTTGGATCAGACGTTAAGGAATTATCAGCAATAAATCCTTACATATCGCACATTACCCTAGGTGCGCGAAGTTGCATATTCACTCGTGGATCCATGCTAAGAAAAAATAACTAATTTCTTAAGTGAAACAAAAAATAAAAAATTTGAATAAAACATGAGTTCTGTAAAGAGCAAAAGCTATGCTTAATCTAAAGCTGCGGTCAAAATAATAGTAGTGCCCACACAGCTTTTTATTAATCCAAAAAAATAAGTCTATAAATGATTATGAAAATTTTTTTAAATTTTCTTTGAAACCCAACTAACATTAGCTAATAATAATATACGTCTTATTTGATGCATAGTAAGTAAGATTTAAAAAAAAAATTAAAAATGTTTTTTTTACCACAAAATGGTCGGTTAAAATAATAGTAGTGAAATGTTTCGAAATTTTTTAAAGCAAAAAGAAAATGTTTTTAGGTTGAATTATTAAATGTATTAAATTGATCTATTTTTCAGTTTTATTTTAGTAGTTTGTTTCATATCCTTTGTTTGCTTTCACAGATTCACAGTCCTTATGCAAGTTATATGACACATTATTTAGGGGCTCTTACCCAATTTATAAACAACTTTGAGCCGAGAGCCAATTTCCAAATAACTCTGACAGACCCGAGATAAATCCGTGGTTAGCTATTTCTTTCAACCAGACCTCCGAATCATTTCCACCCAGATCAATTTCACGCAGACCAAATCAAACGGATGCTGTAAACATCCAGTCCGCTAACGTAAACAAAAGATTCCCAAAGCGAGCCCCGAGTCTGTTAACGTAAACAAAAAGATCCCCAAAGCGGTCCCTAAAACTCCGCTAATGTAAACACCAATTTCCGGCTAAGATTGGACTTCAAAATTAATTGGCAAATTGCATCATCCTATTTTACGGCTCTCTTGAGCCATTCTCTTTATTAATTTTTGGGGATAAATTCTCTTAAGCCGAGGTTTGATTATTGATCATTGAACTAGAGATCAGGCAGTCCGTTTTTGAGATCCGAATCGAGCAGTAGTGCAAATCGAGGAAAAGTAAACGAGCAGTGAATTAACTAAGTTCGACCTATTAAAAAATTTTAGTAGAGTTTAAGTGATTAATAAATATAAGTAAATTATTTAAATTAAATCACAAGTGAGAAACTTTATTGGCGCCCAACGTGGGGCTGTGCGATTAAAGAATTCTAAAAATTCCAAAAAAACGTTTTAAAGTGAAAAAAGGAATTTAGCGCGGCCAAAAAAACCCGATACAGCCGACGTATAAATAAAAAGTTTGTGTTTATAAAAAAAAACTAAGGTGGAAATTAATTAATGAAATAATCTCCTTGAAATCTCAAATTACAAAATAGTGATCATAACATAAATTCACTGCTCGGACAATATAAAAACCAAAAAGCGACAAAAAATTTTTTTCATCAAAAAAATAAACATTGTGAAAAACAGTTTTAAAAAATCTTCAAAATCAACAAGAAAGACATTCTGAAAAAACAGGCTGAAGGGCAATCCCTCGCCAAATATTGGAAAAGAAGGAAGACCTAATTTAAAAACAGAATTAAAGAAGGAAGACCCCGAGACAAAATCTAAAAACAAAAAAGAAGGACGACCCCAATCGGGATCATCATTCAGGATACTTGTGCTTCATTACATTTAGCAGGTGATAAAGTTTTTTCAAATAATTTACTTTTGTCTTAGCATTTTCTTCTAAAGTGTGTGTTTTGGGGTCAGTTTTCTTCTTCCTTCTTTAAATACGGTGGTCCATTGACCCATATCGACTGTTCGATTTCGTCGACATCACAACCTCTTGATAAGACGCAAGCTCTTAAGGATGCGTCAACAAAGGCGTGCAATTTGAACGGTGGACAATTTAATTTAGAAAATTTTAATTTTAATCATACTCCGTTTTTTTTACAAATGCATCGGAATCGACTCATCCCAATCTAACTAATTGAGCCAAAGTTCCTGCGACAGCTTTTTCCTTAATAAGCCGAGGGGGTCAAGCAGCTTCGATGACACTGATAGTATGTTCCGTTTTGCCGCTCGGAGACCCATGATCAATTTGAAACTTAAAGGCATCTTCGTTCGGCAACCACGATATACCCAATGCCTTAGTAGACTCTGAGTCCAAGATTAGTATGGCTGTGCTCTCAGATGCGGTGACGTCAGGTGAATTTGAAAATCACTTTCTCAAAAAATATCCCACAGGTGCTCCAAAATTCGATGAAAAGGGCCTACAAAAAAGCTGCTTGGAATACAAAAATAAACAAAAATAAACAATAGTTAATAGTTTTAAAATAGTAAAAAATATTTTTGATGTAAACTAAGAAAATTAGCTAAATAAAAAATATTTTGAAGTACTAAGAATAATTAAAATTAATTTCCAATTTTTTTTAGAGATTTATGATGGTGATGGAATAATAGGAATCAATTTTATAAAATGTTTAAAATGCCAAATAGATCTTAACCCTACAGAGGATTGGTTTATAATAGACGTACATATTCACTTTTATATTCCAATAACATATACTTCTGGTACAATACAATTGTTCTACCAGCCAGATCTCAAGAAGCACAGAAAATTAAAATACTATATTAATACCAAATCAGGAGATTCAACCTTGTGATTTTATTGCCAATATTATCACATCAAAACAGAATTTGTCCGATTAGTCAACACAACTAGTACTGATCAATTGATTAGTATAACGAATTCAAAATGTGAACCAATTTTTGATTACAATGTTATTCAAAACACTTGAAGTAATAGAGCACTAAACATCATAGAAGAGAGCTATGTGAAAAATATACTGACGTATTCGGTCTTGAAACCGAATCAATACCAACAAATAATTTTTACAAGCAAAAACTAACTAGGTTTAATGTTTTGAGGTTATCATCAAATTGAACTAGAATAAAATTCAAGAAACATAACGTCAACGAGCAATGGCTCATATCGCTTCATGCGAGTACCTTTCGTTTTGAAAATAGCTTCAAATTCATTTCAGAACCCGAAAATGCAATAGTCATCATTCTATTGCATTTTCGGGGTCAAAGCTTCTCAGCCATTTCTTTACATGAATGATATAATAGTCAAAAATTTTCATATGGAAAACGGTCGGGAAGGTTTCAGCACAAGCTGACTTATAACCATAAGGGAGATGTGAAACCTCCGACTGGGTTGGTTGATTGTACTTTGATGTACTTTGCTTTGTTTTGCACATAACTTTTGACAGGTGATAGAATTTTCTTTATGGCATTTCTTCCAGTTACCAAAACTTCTCTACTGTCCTGTCAATAGATAGTAACAGCTCTTCACTACAACTCAAACTTTTCACAACTTCTGCCCAACCTAAGAGGGTTTTCTAAAAAGTTGGAAATCCAGTACCTTGTCTAATTTGTCCAACAGCTAATAGTTCGAAAAATGATTCTGTTTCTGTTCATATATCTATTCTTTATGGCTTGTAGATATATGGTTATATGTTAAAGGTATGTTCTTTCTAAATCCAAAAATAGATCGAGAAATCACCACCATTTATACGCGACTTCCCCACAGTATGTACTTTTTTTAAACTTGAGAATTGGGCTCGCCAATACCAAGTAAGTTGATACACGACTTCTCTTTACGAATCTGTAAGCGTAACCTTGCTCACACGGTCCTCAGTTAAGAAGTTAGATTGGGACCCAGAGTCAAGAAGTGCTCGGTCCAAAATGTATTCACCGTTTTTTGTTCGTGCACTTACTACCGACATGGCCAAAATCACCCTGTCCGATGATGTCGCATGCATAACACGTGAAAGACTGACCTTATTTAAAGAAGAAGTAAGAATCTCTTGGGGAGGTGGCAGCCCTAAACTGTTCTCGGAAACGGTATATCTATGCAGTAAAATGCCAGCGACCACATACTCGACACATATTACATTTGCATTTAAAGATAGTGTGACCTATATATATGCAGTAAAACTCGACATTTATTAAATTGGCTTTTAAAGGTAGTGTGACGTTTTCGAATATAATTGATTACATAAATGAAAGACGACCAAACGCACAACAGTTCGGTAGGATATGGTTTTCAATAGATACAATATTGCTGGCACTTACGTTACATTAGACGAAGAACAAAAAAATGAGCTACGACTATGTGGCTAGCTCGACGTAACTTTATCTTTACTTGGTTTCGATTATTTAGCGGATAAATTCTGATATCGGCGATTTAACGTTTTTTTTTTTAATATATGACCATAGTGGTAACCTTTCATAATCCAACTGTTGATATTAAGTGATTACATTTTTCAATATGTTGAATGTTATCAACTTGATGAACAAGCGTTTTAAAAAGTCTAATGAAATTCTTTAACTCTGAATATTTTCCGCTAAGTTTCGGTATTGCCTACTTCGGAAGTCGAGCTCTAGTTGGAGCTACAGAAGCGACAATATTTTTGCCTTTGTCACTCTTAAAAGCTCTTCCCAGGAATCCAACCATTTGGATCAGACGTTAAGGAATTATCAGCAATAAATCCTTACATATCGCACATTACCCTAGGTGCGCGAAGTTGCATATTCACTCGTGGATCCATGCTAAGAAAAAATAACTAATTTCTTAAGTGAAACAAAAAATAAAAAATTTGAATAAAACATGAGTTCTGTAAAGAGCAAAAGCTATGCTTAATCTAAAGCTGCGGTCAAAATAATAGTAGTGCCCACACAGCTTTTTATTAATCCAAAAAAATAAGTCTACAAATGATTATGAAAATTTTTTTAAATTTTCTTTGAAACCCAACTAACATTAGCTAATAATAATATACGTCTTATTTGATGCATAGTAAGTAAGATTTAAAAAAAAAATTAAAAATGTTTTTTTTACCACAAAATGGTCGGTTAAAATAATAGTAGTGAAATGTTTCGAAATTTTTTAAAGCAAAAAGAAAATGTTTTTAGGTTGAATTATTAAATGTATTAAATTGATCTATTTTTCAGTTTTATTTTAGTAGTTTGTTTCATATCCTTTGTTTGCTTTCACAGATTCACAGTCCTTATGCAAGTTATATGACACATTATTTAGGGGCTCTTACCCAATTTATAAACAACTTTGAGCCGAGAGCCAATTTCCAAATAACTCTGACAGACCCGAGATAAATCCGTGGTTAGCTATTTCTTTCAACCAGACCTCCGAATCATTTCCACCCAGATCAATTTCACGCAGACCAAATCAAACGGATGCTGTAAACATCCAGTCCGCTAACGTAAACAAAAGATTCCCAAAGCGAGCCCCGAGTCTGTTAACGTAAACAAAAAGATCCCCAAAGCGGTCCCTAAAACTCCGCTAATGTAAACACCAATTTCCGGCTAAGATTGGACTTCAAAATTAATTGGCAAATTGCATCATCCTATTTTACGGCTCTCTTGAGCCATTCTCTTTATTAATTTTTGGGGATAAATTCTCTTAAGCCGAGGTTTGATTATTGATCATTGAACTAGAGATCAGGCAGTCCGTTTTTGAGATCCGAATCGAGCAGTAGTGCAAATCGAGGAAAAGTAAACGAGCAGTGAATTAACTAAGTTCGACCTATTAAAAAATTTTAGTAGAGTTTAAGTGATTAATAAATATAAGTAAATTTTTTAAATTAAATCACAACTGAGAAACTTTATTGGCGCCCAACGTGGGGCCGTGCGATTAAAGAATTCTAAAAATTCCAAAAAAGTTTTAAAGTGAAAAAAGGAATTTAGCGCGGCCAAAAAAACCCGATACAGCCGACGTATAAATAAAAAGTTTGTGTTTATAAAAAAAAACTAAGGTGGAAATTAATTAATGAAATAATCTCCTTGAAATCTCAAATTACAAAATAGTGATCATAACATAAATTCACTGCTCGGACAATATAAAAACCAAAAAGCGACAAAAAATTTTTTTCATCAAAAAAATAAACATTGTGAAAAACAGTTTTAAAAAATCTTCAAAATCAACAAGAAAGACATTCTGAAAAAACAGGCTGAAGGGCAATCCCTCGCCAAATATTGGAAAAGAAGGAAGACCTAATTTAAAAACAGAATTAAAGAAGGAAGACCCCGAGACAAAATCTAAAAACAAAAAAGAAGGACGACCCCAATCGGGATCATCATTCAGGATACTTGTGCTTCATTACATTTAGCAGGTGATAAAGTTTTTTCAAATAATTTACTTTTGTCTTAGCATTTTCTTCTAAAGTGTGTGTTTTGGGGTCAGTTTTCTTCTTCCTTCTTTAAATACGGTGGTCCATTGACCCATATCGACTGTACGATTTCGTCGACATCACAACCTCTTGTTAAGACGCAAGCTCTTAAGGATGCGTCGACAAAGGCGTGCAATTTGAACGGTGGACAATTTAATTTAGAAAAAGGTAATTTTAATCATACTCCGATTTTTTTACAAATGCATCGGAATCGACTCATCCCAATCTAACTAATTGAGCCAAAGTTCCTGCGACAGGTTTTTTCCTTAATAAGCCGAGGGGGTCAAGCAGCTTCGATGACACTGATAGTATGTTCCGTTTTGCCGCTCGGAGACCCATGATCAATTTGAAACTTAAAGGCATCTTCGTTCGGCAACCACGATATACCCAATGCCTTAGTAGACTCTGAGTCCAAGATTAGTATGGCTGTGCTCTCAGATGCGGTGACGTCAGGTGAATTTGAAAATCACTTTCTCAAAAAATATCCCACAGGTGCTCCAAAATTCGAGGAAAAGGGCCTACAAAAAAGCTGCTTGGAATACAAAAATAAACAAAAATAAACAATAGTTAATAGTTTTAAAATAGTAAAAAATATTTTTGAAGTAAACTAAGAAAATTAGCTAAATAAAAAATATTTTGAAGTACTAAGAAAAATTAAAATTAATTTCCAATTTTTTTTAGAGATTTATGATGGTGATGGAATAATAGGAATCAATTTTATAAAATGATTTTAAACAAATAGATCTTAACCCTACAGAGGATTGGTTTATAATAGACATACATATTCACTTTTATATTCTAATAACATTACTTCTGGTACAATACAATTGTTCTACCAGCCAGATCTCAAGTAGCACAGAAAATTAAAATACTATATTAATACCAAATCAGGAGATTCAACCTTGTGTTTTTATTGCCAATATTATCACATCAAAACAGAATTTGTCCGATTAGTCAACACAACTAGTACTGATCAATTGATAGTATAACGAATTCAAAATGTGAACCAATTTTTGATTACAATGTAATTCAAAACACTTGAAGTAATAGAGCACTAAACATCATAGAAGAGAGCTATGTGAAAAATATACTGACGTATTCGGTCTTGAAACCGAATCAATAACAACAAATAATTTTTACAAGCAAAAACTAACTAGGTTTATTGTTTTGAGGTTATCATCAAATTGAACTAGAATAAAATTCAAGAAACATAACGTCAACGAGCAATGGCTCATATCGCTTCATGCGAGTACCTTTCGTTTTGAAAATAGCTTCAAATTCATTTCAGAACCCGAAAATGCAATAGTCATCATTCTATTGCATTTTCGGGGTCAAAGCTTCTCAGCCATTTCTTTACATGAATGATATAATAGTCAAAAATTTTCATATGGAAAACGGTCGGGAAGGTTTCAGCACAAGCTGACTTATAACCATAAGGGAGATGTGAAACCTCCGACTGGGTTGGTTGATTGTACTTTGATGTACTTTGCTTTGTTTTTCACATAACTTTTGACAGGTGATAGAATTTTCTTTATGGAATTTCTTCCAGTTACCAAAACTTCTCTAGTGTCCTGTCAATAGATAGTAACAGCTCTTCACTACAACTCAAACTTTTCACAACTTCTGCCCAACCTAAGAGGGTTTTCTAAAAAGTTGGAAATCCAGTACCTTGTCTAATTTGTCCAACAGCTAATAGTTCGAAAAATGATTCCGTTTCTGTTCATATATCTATTCTTTATGGCTTGTAGATATATGGTTATATGTTAAAGCTATGTTCTTTCTAAATCCAAAAATCGATCGAGAACTCACCACCATTTATACGCGACTTCCCCACAGTATGTACTTTTTTTAAACTTGAGAATTGGGCTCGCCAATACCAAGTAAGTTGATACACGACTTCTCTTTACAAATCTGTAAGCGTAACCTTGCTCACACGGTCCTCAGTTAAGAAGTTAGATTGGGACCCAGAGTCAAGAAGTGCTCGGTCCAAAATGTATTCACCGTTTTTTGTTCTTGCACTTACTACCGACATGGCCAAAATCAACCTGTCCGATGATGTCGCATGCATAACACGTGAAAGACTGACCTTATTTAAAGAAGAAGTAAGAATCTCTTGGGGAGGTGGCAGCCCTAAACTGTTCTCGGAAACGGTATATCTATGCAGTAAAATGCCAGCGACCACAAACTCGACACATATTAAATTTGCATTTAAAGATAGTGTGACCTATATATATGCAGTAAAACTCGACATTTATTAAATTGGCTTTTAAAGGTAGTGTGACGTTTTCGCATATAATTGATTGCATAACTGAAAGACGACCAAACGCACAACAGTTCGGTAGGATATGGTTTTCAATAGATACAATATTGCTGGCACTTACGTTACATTAGACGAAGAACAAAAAAATGAGCTACGACTATGTGGCTAGCTCGACGTAACTTTATCTTTACTTGGCTTCGATTCTTTAGCGGATAAATTCTGATATCGGCGATTTAACGTTTTTTTTTTTTATTATGACCATAGTGGTAACCTTTCATAATCCAACTGTTGATATTAAGTGATTACATTTTTCAATAAGTTGAATGTTATCAACTTGATGAACAAGCGTTTTAAAAAGTCTAATGAAATTCTTGAACTCTGAATATTTTCCGCTAAGTTTCGGTATTGCCTACTTCGGAAGTCGAGCTCTAGTTGGAGCTACAGAAGCGACAATATTTTTGCCTTTGTCACTCTTGAAAGCTCTTCCCAGGAATCCAACCATTTGGATCAGACGTTAAGGAATTATCAGCAATAAATCCTTACATATCGCACATTACCCTAGGTGCGCGAAGATGCATATTCACTCGTGGATCCATGCTAAGAAAAAATAACTAATTTCTTAAGTGAAACAAAAAATAAAAAATTTGAATAAAACATGAGTTCTGTAAAGAGCAAAAGCTATGCTTAATCTAAAGCTGCGGTCCACACAGGTTTTTTATTAACCCAAAAAAATAAGTCTATAAATGATTATGAAAATTTTTTTAAATTTTCTTTGAAACCCAACTAACAGTAGCTAATAATAATATACATCTTATTTGATGCATAGTAAGTAAGATTTAAAAAAAAAATTAAAAATATTTTTTTTACCACAAAATGGTCGGTTAAAATAATAGTAGTGAAATGTTTCAAAATTTTTTAAAGCAAAAAGAAAATGTTTTTAGGTTGAATTATTAAATGTATTAAATTGATCTATTTTTCAGTTTTATTTTAGTAGTTTCTTTCATATCCTTTGTTTGCTTTCACAGATTCACAGTCCTTATGCAAGTTATATGACACATTATTTAGGGGCTCTTACCCAATTTGTAAACAACTTTGAGCCGAGAGCCAATTTCCAAATAACTCTGACAGACCCGAGATAAATCCGTGGTCAGTTATTTCTTTCAACCAGACCTCCGAATCATTTCCACCCAGATCAATTTCACGCAGACCAAATCAAACGGATGCTGTAAACATCCAGTCCGCTAACGTAAACAAAAGATTCCCAAAGCAAACATCCAGTCCGCTAACGTAAACAAAAGATTCCCAAAGCGAGCCCCGAGTCTGTTAACGTAAACAAAAAGATCCCCAAAAGCGGTCCCTAAAACTCCGCTAATGTAAACAACAATTTCCGGCTAAGATTGGACTTCAAAATGAATTGGCAAATTGCATCATCCTATTTTCCGACTCTCTTGACCCATTCTCTTTATCAATTTTTGGGGATAAATTCTCTTAAGCCGAGGTTTGATTATTGATCATTGAACTAGAGATCAGGCAGTCCGTTTTTGAGATCCGAATCGAGCAGTAGTGCAAATCGAGGAAAAGTAAGTTCGACCTATTAAAAAATTTTAGTAGAGATTAAGTGATTAATAAATATAGGTAAATTTTTTAAATTAAATCACAAGTGAGAAACTTTATTGGCGCCCAACGTGGGGCCGTGCGATTAAAGAATTCTAAAAAAGCAAAGCTTTAAAATAAAAACCAAAAAAAGTTTTAAAGTGAAAAAAGGAATTTAGCGCGGCCAAAAAAAACCCGATACAGCCGACGTATAAATAAAAAGTTTGTGTTGATAAAAAAAACTAAGGTGGAAATTAATCTATGAAATAATCTCCTTGAAATCTCAAATTACAAAATAGTGATCATAACATAAATTCACTGCTCGGACAATATAAAAATCAAAAAGCGACAAAAAATTGTTTTCATCAAAAAAATAAACATTGTGAAAAACAGTTTTAAAAAATCTTCAAAATCAACAAGAAAGACATTCTGAAAAAACAGGCTGAAGGGCAATCCCTCGCCAAATATTGGAAAAGAAGGAAGACCTAATTTAAAAACAGAATTAAAGAAGGAAGACCCCGAGACAAAATCTAAAAACAAAAAAGAGGAACCACCCCAATAAGGATCATCATTCAGGATAGGGACGACCCCAACAGGCAAAATAACAACAAGAAGAAAAAAAATAAGGACTATTCGTAAGCGATACTATTTTATTATTATCATACATTTTTATTAATATAATTATATTACAAATTTGTATGTAAGGAAATATAAATATACAAAGTGGAAGAGTTAATTTCAAATTTCGAAAGAGTTCTCAAAATGCCAGAACCTTCAATAAGCCAGACTGGAGCAAATAAAAGACTCCACATGAATCCGTCCCAAGAAAATACAAGCCATCCGGCAATAACAAACAACACCATGTTAAATATAGGAGATTTAATTAAGCAAATTGTAAATTTTGAATTAAATCCATTAAATGCGGAGATAGTTAACTTAAGATCGCAGCTTTCTCACAAAATTAAAACGGTTGAGAATTATCGGATAGAGATTGTAGATCCGAATATAAAATGCGACACATCTTATGAGATCATCAAATCTGTTAGGGAATATAAAGGTGAAGAGGATAAATATGTAAGCTGGAGAGAATCGGCAGAAGTAGCCATGGGGCAATATGCCAGAGGGAGTGAAAGATTTTATTCTGCTTTATCAATTTTACGAAACAAGATAACAGGAATGGCAAACGACGCCTTAACCCATAACGGTACTGTATTAAACTTCGATGCCATAATGGCCAGACTTGACTTCGTCTTTAGCGACAAACGACCAATTCACATTATTGAACAGGAATTAAATGTATTGAGTCAGGGAAAATTATCCATAATGGATTATTATGGTACAGTTAATAGAAAATTAACTGTGCTAATTAATAAAACTATTATGACCTACGGTAGAAATAAACCTATAACAGCGGAAATGAATGAGAAACATAGGAAGACAGCTCCTAGAGTTTTCATTACCGGCCTCAACAGCCAAATTTCAGGTACTATTTTCTCAATGAATCCACCTGACCAAATGCAATGGTCATAGTTCAGGAATTGGAAAGCAACAACATGAGGGCTCATTTCGCAAATAGTTTCTCTACTACTCAGAAAAAACATAGCGAGCCAAACCTTAGTGGAAATGGACAAACACATTTCAACCACAAGAAAAGACAGCAAAACAATAGTTACAGTAACCAGCGAAACAATAATAATTTAAGGTTTAATCATGACAACTACCAGAACAAAAATACTTACAGTTATTATAATCAGAATAAAAATAATTCTTGGAACCAGGGTAGATTTTATAATAACCAACAAAAAAAGTGGAACACCTATAGACACCCACAAAATAACCCGGAACCAATGGAGGTAGATGAGTCTATCCAGGTTCAGAATAAGGCTAACAACGGCTTTAATCAAGGCTATAATAAATATCAAAATAATAATTATAGTCAGAACAAGTGGGATCAAAGAAAAAAAATTGAGACCCAGAACACTCAGCAAGGCCGAGCCCAAAATAAAAGGGTACCAACTGGAACTGTTAACCAACCGGCTAACAAATAACATTAAGGAGAACCATTTTTTAGACAAAAGTCAGGAGTAGGCTTACCCTACTTAATTAGAAATGATCCAAAAATAAATAAAAAATTAAAAATATTAATTGACACTGGGGCAATTATAGGGCCATTTACAGCAAACAATAACCTTATGCTCAATCAGCTTCAGATTTTGTAAATTCTGAAATAAATCGAATGTTAAATGAAGAAGTTATAAGGCCAAGTAGAAGTCCTTATAATTCACCAGTACTAGTAGTACCAAAAAAGGGTTTCAATGAAGACGGAACTCCAAAACCCAGACTCGTAATTGATTATAAAAAAGGTAATGAAAATACAATACCAGATAGATATCCAATGCAGGACCCTTCAGTGATTTTGTCAAACCTTGGGAAAGCCAAATACTTTTCAACAATTGACTTGGAATCTAGATTTCATCAGATTCTCATGAATGAACCAGACATTCAGAAAAACTCATTTTCAATAAACAACGGGAAATACGAATTACTAAGAATGCCTTTCGGTTTGACCAACGCTCCAAGAATATTCCAACGAGCGATGGATGATATTTTAAGAGAACAAGTGGGTAAAACATGTCACGTTTATATGGATGACATAATTATATTTTCAAAAACAATTGAACAACATTACAAAGACTTAATTCTCATTATTAAAATTTTGCTGAACGCAAACATGAAAATTTCAATTGAAAAATCAAAGTTCTTTAAATTAGAAACCAATTTTCTCGGTTACTTTGTTTCCCACAATATAATAAAAACCGATCTTAAAAAAATGTATACTATTGTAAAATATCCGATAAAAATATTCGAGAGCTTAGAAGCTTCCTAGGCCTTACAGGATATTACAGAAAATTTGTGCAAAATTACGCAAAGATAGCTAAACTTTTAACAAAATATTTAGAAGGCCAAAATGGCAAAGTATCAAAAAAGGAATCACGTAAAGCTTTAATAAAGTTTGGTGATTCAGCTGTAAGAGCTTTTAACGAGCTCAAAGAAAATTTAATTGCACAAGTAGAACTAGCCATAACTTTTAGCCATTGTATGGGCTTTTAAAAATCTTCGAAATTACTTATATGGGGTTAACAACATCGAGATCTATACCGATCATCAACCTCTTTTATTTTCCATTCCCAAAAAAATCCAAATATTAAGATGAAAAGGTGGTATTCCTTTATTGAAAGCTATTCACCCAAAATTATTTACAAGCCAGGAGCAACAAATGTTGTTGCGGACGCTTTATCTAGGATTCAAATAAATAACATAACGGAAAGTAATGAATCGGTCTCAGATGAAAATACTCAGCATTCAGCAGAGAGTAGTTTTGAGAATGTAATACAAGAAACCCGAAAGCCCTTAAACCAGTTTAAGCAACAATTGCTAATAGCAACGGGGAGGTATACAATACATGAGTCGAATAATGTATTCGGATATAATAGACATATAATAGAGTATGACACTCCAGAAAATTTAGTATCAATCTTAAGGAATATATTCCACCCAATATAACAATAGGAGTTCATTGTTCTCTAGAAGATTTTTACAGAATTCAAAAACCACTTAAGGACAATTTTATAAATATATTTTTATACACTAAGACATTTGTCCAGGATGTCGAGAACGCTGAAGACAGATCTCTTATTATCACAGAAAATCATTGAAGAGCTCATAGAGGGCTTGATGAAAATTATAAACAAATAACTAGACTCTATTATTGGCCAAATTTATACAAAAAGCTTAAGGAGCTTATAAAGAATTGCACTATCTGCAATCAAAACAAATACAAAAGACACCCAGTACAGATTCCTATCGGTCAAGCACCAATTTCAGAAAGAGAAGGTGAGAATTTGCATCTTGACATATTTTACGCCCAAAATCTTATATTCATTACTTGTATAGATTCGTATTCGAAATACTTAGTAGTACAAGAAATCTCTAATAAACTAAATATAGAAAATAAAGTTTCAGAAATTTTACAACAATTTCCATTAGCTAAATCTTTGATGATAGATAACGAACCAAGTTTTTCTTCATCCCAATTTAAATCTTTTGCAGAAAGAAATGGGATATCTTTATTCTTTACAGATCCTCGACATAGTACGTCTAACGGACAAACAGAAAGGGCACACTCTACCTTAACAGAAATTGCTCGCTGCATTAAAGATGAGCTTAATTTAATTGATTATCCCGAAATTATAATTAGAGCAGCACAAAAATACAATTTAACAATTCATTCAATAACCAATCATCGACCTTTTGATATATTATTTAATAAAATCAAACACGATGATATTTCTAAATTATTATAGCAAGCCCAAGAAAAAATGTTGCATTTTCACAATAAAGATAGACAAAATAAGAATTATCACGTAGGAGAGGTTACTTACGAAAAGAAACACGGGGAAAGGAACAAGCTTAATTCTAGATATAAAAAACAAATAGTTAATGAAAATCTCCCAAATAAAGTTATTATAAATAACAGAATTCGTACGATTCATAAAAATAATATTAAATAACTTGTTTCAAATTACAGATAATGATTTCAATAATGTACTTATTATTGCTGGTAGCTACAACCAAATCCGAAATTATGGATTACACGAACAATGATTTCCTTCATTACATCATTCATCACACGCAAATTTATTTCATTTAACTAATATTAGTCTTTATAGAGAAATAATTAATCTTGAAACAGAATTTCAAAAGGGTCACGACAACAAGAAGATTTTTTTTAGGGAAAAATCCCACTTATTAAAAATTATCAAAATACTTATCTCTCAAGTTATACCCATTAGATCAAAAAGAGGCATTAATGAAATAGGCAGCATTTGGAAATGGATAGCGGGAACACCAGATCATGATGATTTCATAACAGTCCAAAATAAAATCGATGAGTTAATACAAAATAATAACGATCAATTCGTTATTAATTCTAAAATATTTAAATAGATTAAATCTTTGTCTGAACAATTCAAAACAGCCTTTAAAAATCAGGAAATTCCACTTTAAAAATATCGTCTGCGCTCGCTTACTTACGATCTTATGAATTTAATGGACACAATTACACTTTCCAAAATTGATGTATTTAATACTAAAATTCGTAACAATGATGATATACTAGAAATTTTTAAGCACGAAGATAGATAGAGAAAAATCCTTTTGTATCAAAATCCGAGAAAAAAATAAAAAAAGTAGATGTAATTCAAGATGGAGCCATTTCTGTAAATGGAGAAAATACAGCTAATGACACTCATTTAAATGGGTCATATTTAATAACTTTTAATGGCACCACTAAAATTAATAATATTTCCTACACCAATGTAGACAGGTACTGGAATACATCACAGCTCGAAAATATACAGATTTTTTAGTAATTTATTATATCTAATGATTCGGAACTCACATTCGATAATATTAACATACTAAATCCATTTATTCAAATTAAACACACTCAAATACCAGTCACGTTAATTTTAATCATATTCACATTTATATTTTTAACTATTATGAAATTAATCAAATTCAGAAAATTTTTAATATTCAAACCATGGCAAATTCATATAGAAATTAAACCAGAAAATAATATTTCCGATAATGAAATAAATAATATACCCGACAATGAAAATACCCTAGAAGAAAATATCATTGTCGAATTAACCCAACAATTACATTCAATATATACCCATCAGTTCCAGAGTCGGGACGATTCAATTTAGAATGGGGGGAGTTATATGACACATAATTTAGGGGCTCTTAACCAATTTCTAAACAACTTTGAGCCGAGAGCCAATTTCCAAATAACTCTGACAGACCCGAGATAAATCCGTGGTCAGCTATTTCTTTCAACCAGACCTCCGAATCATTTCCACCCAGATCAATTTCACGCAGACCAAATCAAACGGATGCTGTAAACATCCAGTACGCTAACGTAAACAAAAGATTCCCAAAGCAAACATCCAGTCCGCTAACGTAAACAAAAGATTCCCAAAGCGAGCCCCGAGTCTGTTAACGTAAACAAAAAGATCCCCAAAAGCGGTCCCTGAAACTCCGCTAATGTAAACACCAATTTCCGGCTAAGATTGGACTTCAAAATGAATTGGCAAATTGCATTATCCTATTTTCCGACTCTCTTGAGCCATTCTCTTTATCAATTTTTGGGGATAAATTCTCTTAAGCCGAGGTTTGATTATTGATCATTGAACTAGAGGTCAGGCAGTCCGTTTTTGAGATCCGAATCGAGCAGTAGTGGAAATCGAGGAAAAGTAAACGAGCAGTAAATTAACTAAGTTCGACCTATTAAAAAATTTTAGTAGAGATTAAGTGATTAATAAATATAGGTAAATTTTTTAAATTAAATCACAAGTGAGAAACTTTATTGGCGCCCAACGTGGGGCCGTGCGATTAAAGAATTCTAAAAAAGCAAAGCTTTAAAATAAAAACCAAAAAAAGTTTTAAAGTGAAAAAAGGAATTTAGCGCGGCCAAAAAAACCCGATACAGCCGACGTATAAATAAAAAGTTTGTGTTGATAAAAAAAAAGTAAGGTGGAAATTAATTTATGAAATAATCTCCTTGAAATCTCAAATTACAAAATAGTGATCATAACATAAATTCACTGCTCGGACAATATAAAAATCAAAAAGCGACAAAAAATTTTTTTCATCAAAAAAATAAACATTGTGAAAAACAGTTTTAAAAAATCTTCAAAATCAACAAGAAAGACATTCTGAAAAAACAGGCTGAAGGGCAATCCCTCGCCAAATATTGGAAAAGAAGGAAGACCTAATTTAAAAACAGAATTAAAGAAGGAAGACCCCGAGAAAAAATCTAAAAACAAAAAAGAGGAACCACCCCAATCAGGATCATCATTCAGGATAGGGACGACCCCAACAGGCAAAATAACAACAAGAAGAAAAAAAATAAGGACTATTCGTGAGCGATACTATTTTATTATTACCATATATTTTTATTAATATAATTATATTACAAATTTGTATGAAAGGAAATATAAATATACAAAGTGGAAGAGTTAATTTCAAATTTCGAAAGAGTTCTCAAAATGCCAGAACCTTCAATAAGCCAGACTGGAGCAAATAAAAGACTCCACATGAATCCGCCCCAAGAAAATACAAGCCATCAGGCAATAACAAACAACACCATGTTAAATATAGGAGATTTAATTAAGCAAATTGTAAATTTTGAATTAAATCCATTAAATGCGGAGATAGTTAACTTAAGATCGCAGCTTTCTCACAAAATTAAAACGGTTGAGAATTATCGGATAGAGATTGTAGATCCGAATATAAAATGCGACACATCTTATGAGATCATCAAATCTGTTAGGGAATATAAAGGTGAAGAGGATAAATATGTAAGCTGGAGAGAATCGGCAGAAGTAGCCATGGGGCAATATGCCAGAGGGAGTCAAAGATTTTATTCTGCTTTATCAATTTTACGAAACAAGATAACAGGAATGGCAAACGACGCCTTAAACCATAACGGTACTGTATTAAACTTCGATGCCATAATGGCCAGACTTGACTTCGTCTTTAGCGACAAACGACCAATTCACATTATTGAACAGGAATTAAATGTATTGAGTCAGGGAAAATTATCCATAATGGATTATTATGGTACAGTTAATAGAAAATTAACTGTGCTAATTAATAAAACTATTATGACCTACGGTAGAAATAAACCTATAACAGCGGAAATGAATGAGAAACATAGGAAGACAGCTCCTAGAGTTTTCATTACCGGCCTCAACGGCCAAATTTCAGGTACTATTTTCTCAATGAATCCACCTGACCAAATGCAATGGTCATAGTTCTGGAATTTGAAAGCAACAACATGAGGGCTCATTTCGTAAATAGTTTCTCTACTACTCAGAAAAAACATAGCGATCCAAACCTTAGAGGAAATGGACAAACACATTTCAACCACAAGAAAAGACAGCAAAACAATAGTTACAGTAACCAGCGAAACAATAATAATTTAAGGTTTAATCATGACAGCTACCAGAACAAAAATACTTACAGTTATTATAATCAGAATAAAAATAATTCTTGGAACCAGGGTAGATTTTATAATAACCAACAAAAAAAGTGGAACACCTATAGACACCCACAAAATAACCCGGAACCAATGGAGGTAGATGAGTCTATCCAGGTTCAGAATAAGGCTAACAACGGCTTTAATCAAGGCTATAATAAATATCAAAATAATAATTATAGTCAGAACAAGTGGGATCAAAGAAAAAAAATTGAGACCCAGAACACTCAGCAAGTCCAAGGCCAAGCCCAAAATAAAAGGGTACCAACTGGAACTGTTAACCAACCGGCTAACAAATAACATTAAGGAGAACCATTTTTTAGACAAAAGTCAGGAGTAGGCTTACCCTACTTAATTAGAAATGATCCAAAAATAAATAAAAAATTAAAAATATTAATTGACACTGGGGCAATTATAGGGCCATTTACAGCAAACAATACCCTTATGCTCAATCAGCTTCAGATTTTGTAAATTCTGAAATAAATCGAATGTTAAATGAAGAAGTTATAAGGCCAAGTAGAAGTCCTTATAATTCACCAGTACTAGTAGTACCAAAAAAGGGTTTCAATGAAGACGGAACTCCAAAACCCAGACTCGTAATTGATTATAAAAAAGTTAATGAAAATACAATACCAGATAGATATCCAATGCAGGACCCTTCAGTGATTTTGTCAAACCTTGGGAAAGCCAAATACTTTTCAACAATTGACTTGGAATCTAGATTTCATCAGATTCTCATGAATGAACCAGACATTCAGAAAAACTCATTTTCAATAAACAACGGGAAATACGAATTACTAAGAATGCCTTTCGGTTTGACCAACGCTCCAAGAATATTCCAACGAGCGATGGATGATATTTTAAGAGAACAAGTGGGTAAAACATGTCACGTTTATATGGATGACATAATTATATTTTCAAAAACAATTGAACAACATTACAAAGACTTAATTCTCATTATTAAAATTTTGCTGAACGCAAACATGAAAATTTCAATTGAAAAATCAAAGTTCTTTAAATTAGAAACCAATTTTCTCGGTTACTTTGTTTCCCACAATATAATAAAAACCGATCTTAAAAAAATGTATACTATTGTAAAATATCCGATAAAAATATTCGAGAGCTTAGAAGCTTCCTAGGCCTTACAGGATATTACAGAAAATTTGTGCAAAATTACGCAAAGATAGCTAAACTTTTAACAAAATATTTAGAAGGCCAAAATGGCAAAGTATCAAAAAAGGAATCACGTAAAGCTTTAATAAAGTTTGGTGATTCAGCTGTAAGAGCTTTTAACGAGCTCAAAGAAAATTTAATTGCACAAGTAGAACTAGCCATAACTTTTAGCCATTGTATGGGCTTTTAAAAATCTTCGAAATTACTTATATGGGGTTAACAACATCGAGATCTATACCGATCATCAACCTCTTTTATTTTCCATTTCTCAAAAAAATCCAAATATTAAGATGAAAAGGTGGTATTCCTTTATTGAAAGCTATTCACCCAAAATTATTTACAAGCCAGGAGCAACAAATGTTGTTGCGGACGCTTTATCTAGGATTCAAATAAATAACATAACGGAAAGTAATGAATCGGTCTCAGATGAAAATACTCAGCATTCAGCAGAGAGTAGTTTTGAGAATGTAATACAAGAAACCCGAAAGCCCTTAAACCAGTTTAAGCAACAATTGCTAATAGCAACGGGGAGGTATACAATACATGAGTCGAATAATGTATTCGGATATAATAGACATATAATAGAGTATGACACTCCAGAAAATTTAGTATCAATCTTAAGGAATATATTCCACCCAATATAACAATAGGAGTTCATTGTTCTCTAGAAGATTTTTACAGAATTCAAAAACCACTTAAGGACAATTTTATAAATATATTTTTATACACTAAGACATTTGTCCAGGATGTCGAGAACGCTGAAGACAGATCTCTTATTATCACAGAAAATCATTGAAGAGCTCATAGAGGGCTTGATGAAAATTATAAACAAATAACTAGACTCTATTATTGGCCAAATTTATACAAAAAGCTTAAGGAGCTTATAAAGAATTGCACTATCTGCAATCAAAACAAATACAAAAGACACCCAGTACAGATTCCTATCGGTCAAGCACCAATTTCAGAAAGAGAAGGTGAGAATTTGCATCTTGACATATTTTACGCCCAAAATCTTATATTCATTACTTGTATAGATTCGTATTCGAAATACTTAGTAGTACAAGAAATCTCTAATAAACTAAATATAGAAAATAAAGTTTCAGAAATTTTACAACAATTTCCATTAGCTAAATCTTTGATGATAGATAACGAACCAAGTTTTTCTTCATCCCAATTTAAATCTTTTGCAGAAAGAAATGGGATATCTTTATTCTTTACAGATCCTCGACATAGTACGTCTAACGGACAAACAGAAAGGGCACACTCTACCTTAACAGAAATTGCTCGCTGCATTAAAGATGAGCTTAATTTAATTGATTATCCCGAAATTATAATTAGAGCAGCACAAAAATACAATTTAACAATTCATTCAATAACCAATCATCGACCTTTTGATATATTATTTAATAAAATCAAACACGATGATATTTCTAAATTATTATAGCAAGCCCAAGAAAAAATGTTGCATTTTCACAATAAAGATAGACAAAATAAGAATTATCACGTAGGAGAGGTTACTTACGAAAAGAAACACGGGGAAAGGAACAAGCTTAATTCTAGATATAAAAAACAAATAGTTAATGAAAATCTCCCAAATAAAGTTATTATAAATAACAGAATTCGTACGATTCATAAAAATAATATTAAATAACTTGTTTCAAATTACAGATAATGATTTCAATAATGTACTTATTATTGCTGGTAGCTACAACCAAATCCGAAATTATGGATTACACGAACAATGATTTCCTTCATTACATCATTCATCACACGCAAATTTATTTCATTTAACTAATATTAGTCTTTATAGAGAAATAATTAATCTTGAAACAGAATTTCAAAAGGGTCACGACAACAAGAAGATTTTTTTTAGGGAAAAATCCCACTTATTAAAAATTATCAAAATACTTATCTCTCAAGTTATACCCATTAGATCAAAAAGAGGCATTAATGAAATAGGCAGCATTTGGAAATAGATAGCGGGAACACCAGATCATGATGATTTCATAACAGTCCAAAATAAAATCGATGAGTTAATACAAAATAATAACGATCAATTCGTTATTAATTCTAAAATATTTAAATAGATTAAATCTTTGTCTGAACAATTCAAAACAGCCTTTAAAAATCAGGAAATTCCACTTTAAAAATATCGTCTGCGCTTGCTTACTTACGATCTTATGAATTTAATGGACACAATTACACTTTCCAAAATTGATGTATTTAATACTAAAATTCGTAACAATGATGATATACTAGAAATTTTTAAGCACGAAGATAGATAGAGAAAAATCCTTTTGTATCAAAATCCGAGAAAAAAATAAAAAAGTAGATGTAATTCAAGATGGAGCCATTTCTGTAAATGGAGAAAATACAGTTAATGACACTCATTTAAATGGGTCATATTTAATAACTTTTAATGGCACCACTAAAATTAATAATATTTCCTACACCAATGTAGACAATAAGGTACTGGAATACATCACAGCTCGAAAATATACAGATTTTTTAGTAATTTATTATATCTAATGATTCGGAACTCACATTCGATAATATTAACATACTAAATCCATTTATTCAAATTAAACACACTCAAATACCAGTCACGTTAATATTAATCATATTCACATTTATATATTTAACTATTATGAAATTAATCAAATTCAGAAAATTTTTAATATTCAAACCATGGCAAATTCATATAGAAATTAAACCAGAAAATAATATTTCCGATAATGAAATAAATAATATACCCGACAATGAAAATACCCTAGAAGAAAATATCATTGTCGAATTAACCCAACAATTACATTCAATATATACCCATCAGTTCCAGAGTCGGGACGATTCAATTTAGAATGGGGGGAGTTATATGACACATAATTTAGGGGCTCTTACCCAATTTCTAAACAACTTTGAGCCGATAGCCAATTTCCAAATAACTCTGACAGACCCGAGATAAATCCGTGGTCAGCTATTTCTTTCAACCAGACCTCCGAATCATTTCCACCCAGATCAATTTCACGCAGACCAAATCAAACGGATGCTGTAAACATCCAGTCCGCTAACGTAAACAAAAGATTCCCAAAGCAAACATCCAGTCCGCTAACGTAAACAAAAGATTCCCAAAGCGAGCCACGAGTCTGTTAACGTAAACAAAAAGATCCCCAAAAGCGGTCCCTAAAACTCCGCTAATGTAAACACCAATTTCCGGCTAAGATTGGACTTCAAAATGAATTGCCAAATTGCATCATCCTATTTTCCGACTCTCTTGAGCCATTCTCTTTATCTATTTTTGGGGATAAATTCTCTTAAGCCGAGGTTTGATTATTGATCATTGAACTAGAGGTCAGGCAGTCCGTTTTTGAGATCCGAATCGAGCAGTAGTGGAAATCGAGGAAAAGTGAACGAGCAGTAAATTAACTAAGTTCGACCTATTAAAAATTTTAGTAGAGATTAAGTGATTAATAAATATAGGTAAATTTTTTAAATTAAATCACAAGTGAGAAACTTTATTGGCGCCCAACGTGGGGCCGTGCGATTAAAGAATTCTAAAAAAGCAAAGCTTTAAAATAAAAACCAAAAAAAAGTTTTAAAGTGAAAAAAGGAATTTAGCGCGGCCAAAAAAACCCGATACAGCCGACGTATAAATAAAAAGTTTGTGTTGATAAAAAAAAAGTAAGGTGGAAATTAATTTATGAAATAATCTCCTTGAAATCTCAAATTACAAAATAGTGATCATAACATAAATTCACTGCTCGGACAATATAAAAATCAAAAAGCGACAAAAAATTGTTTTCATCAAAAAAATAAACATTGTGAAAAACAGTTTTAAAAAATCTTCAAAATCATCAAGAAAGACATTCTGAAAAAACAGGCTGAAGGGCAATCCCTCGCCAAATATTGGAAAAGAAGGAAGACCTAATTTAAAAACAGAATTAAAGAAGGAAGACCCCGAGACAAAATCTAAAAACAAAAAAGAGGAACGACCCCAATCAGGATCATCATTCAGGATAGGGACGACCCCAACAGGCAAAATAACAACAAGAAGAAAAAAAATAAGGACTATTCGTGAGCGATACTATTTTATTATTATCATACATTTTTATTAATATAATTATATTACAAATTTGTATGAAATATAAATATACAAAGTGGAAGAGTTAATTTCAAATTTCGAAAGAGTTCTCAAAATGCCAGAACCTTCAATAAGCCAGACTGGAGCAAATAAAAGACTCCACATGAATCCGCCCCAAGAAAATACAAGCCATCAGGCAATAACAAACAACACCATGTTAAATATAGGAGATTTAATTAAGCAAATTGTAAATTTTGAATTAAATCCATTAAATGCGGAGATAGTTAACTTAAGATCGCAGCTTTCTTACAAAATTAAAACGGTTGAGAATTATCGGATAGAGATTGTAGATCCGAATATAAAATGCGACACATCTTATGAGATCATCAAATCTGTTAGGGAATATAAAGGTGAAGATGATAAATATGTAAGCTGGAGAGAATCGGCAGAAGTAGCCATGGGGCAATATGCCAGAGGGAGTGAAAGATTTTATTCTGCTTTATCAATTTTACGAAACAAAATAACAGGAATGGCAAACGACGCCTTAACCCATAACGGTACTGTATTAAACTTCGATGCCATAATGGCCAGACTTGACTTCGTCTTTAGCGACAAACGACCAATTCACATTATTGAACAGGAATTAAATGTATTGAGTCAGGGAAAATTATCCATAATGGATTATTATGGTACAGTTAATAGAAAATTAACTTTGCTAATTAATAAAACTATTATGACCTACGGTAGAAATAAACCTATAACAGCGGAAATGAATGAGAAACATAGGAAGACAGCTCCTAGAGTTTTCATTACCGGCCTCAACGGCCAAATTTCAGATACTATTTTCTCAATGAATCCACCTGACCAAATGCAATGGTCATAGTTCTGGAATTTGAAAGCAACAACATGAGGGCTCATTTCGCAAATAGTTTCTCTACTACTCAGAAAAAACATAGCGATCCAAACCTTAGTGGAAATGGACAAACACATTTCAACCACAAGAAAAGACAGCAAAACAATAGTTACAGTAACCAGCGAAACAATAATAATTTAAGGTTTAATCATGACAGCTACCAGAACAAAAATACTTACAGTTATTATAATCAGAATAAAAATAATTCTTGGAACCAGGGTAGATTTTATAATAACCAACAAAAAAAGTGGAACACCTATAGACACCCACAAAATAACCCGGAACCAATGGAGGTAGATGAGTCTATCCAGGTTCAGAATAAGGCTAACAACGGCTTTAATCAAGGCTATAATAAATATCAAAATAATAATTATAGTCAGAACAAGTGGGATCAAAGAAAAAAAATTGAGACCCAGAACACTCAGCAAGGCCAAGGCCAAGCCCAAAATAAAAGGGTACCAACTGGAACTGTTAACCAACCGGCTAACAAGACGAAGAGATTAAATAACATTAAGGAGAACCATTTTTTAGACAAAAGTCAGGAGTAGGCTTACCCTACTTAATTAGAAATGATCCAAAAATAAATAAAAAATTAAAAATATTAATTGACACTGGGGCAATTATAGGGCCATTTGCAGCAAACAATACCCTTATGCTCAATCAGCTTCAGATTTTGTAAATTCTGAAATAAATCGAATGTTAAATGAAGAAGTTATAAGGCCAAGTAGAAGTCCTTATAATTCACCAGTACTAGTAGTACCAAAAAAGGGTTTCAATGAAGACGGAACTCCAAAACCCAGACTCGTAATTGATTATAAAAAAGTTAATGAAAATACAATACCAGATAGATATCCAATGCAGGACCCTTCAGTGATTTTGTCAAACCTTGGGAAAGCCAAATACTTTTCAACAATTGACTTGGAATCTAGATTTCATCAGATTCTCATGAATGAACCAGACATTCAGAAAACCTCATTTTCAATAAACAACGGGAAATACGAATTACTAAGAATGCCTTTCGGTTTGACCAACGCTCCAAGAATATTCCAACGAGCGATGGATGATATTTTAAGAGAACAAGTGGGTAAAACATGTCACGTTTATATGGATGACATAATTATATTTTCAAAAACAATTGAACAACATTACAAAGACTTAATTCTCATTATTAAAATTTTGCTGAACGCAAACATGAAAATTTCAATTGAAAAATCAAAGTTCTTTAAATTAGAAACCAATTTTCTCGGTTACTTTGTTTCCCACAATATAATAAAAACCGATCTTAAAAAAATGTATACTATTGTAAAATATCCGATAAAAATATTCGAGAGCTTAGAAGCTTCCTAGGCCTTACAGGATATTACAGAAAATTTGTGCAAAATTACGCAAAGATAGCTAAACTTTTAACAAAATATTTAGAAGGCCAAAATGGCAAAGTATCAAAAAAGGAATCACGTAAAACTTTAATAAAGTTTGGTGATTCAGCTGTAAGAGCTTTTAACGAGCTCAAAGAAAATTTAATTGCACAAGTAGAACTAGCCATAACTTTTAGCCATTGTATGGGCTTTTAAAAATCTTCGAAATTACTTATATGGGGTTAACAACATCGAGATCTATACCGATCATCAACCTCTTTTATTTTCCATTTCTCAAAAAAATCCAAATATTAAGATGAAAAGGTGGTATTCCTTTATTGAAAGCTATTCACCCAAAATTATTTACAAGCCAGGAGCAACAAATGTTGTTGCGGACGCTTTATCTAGGATTCAAATAAATAACATAACGGAAAGTAATGAATCGGTCTCAGATGAAAATACTCAGTATTCAGCAGAGAGTAGTTTTGAGAATGTAATACAAGAAACCCGAAAGCCCTTAAACCAGTTTAAGCAACAATTGCTAATAGCAACGGGGAGGTATACAATACATGAGTCGAATAATGTATTCGGATATAATAGACATATAATAGAGTATGACACTCCAGAAAATTTAGTATCAATCTTAAGGGAATATATTCCACCCAATATAACAATAGGAGTTCATTGTTCTCTAGAAGATTTTTACAGAATTCAAAAACCACTTAAGGACAATTTTATAAATAAATTTTTATACACTAAGACATTTGTCCAGGATGTCGAGAACGCTGAAGACAGATCTCTTATTATCACAGAAAATCATTGAAGAGCTCATAGAGGGCTTGATGAAACTTATAAACAAATAACTAGACTCTATTATTGGCCAAATTTTTACAAAAAGCTTAAGGAGCTTATAAAGAATTGCACTATCTGCAATCAAAACAAATACAAAAGACACCCAGTACAGATTCCTATCGGTCAAGCAACAATTTCAGAAAGAGAAGGTGGAATTTGCATCTTGACATATTTTACGCCCAAAATTTTATATTCATTACTTGTATAGATTCGTATTCGAAATACTTAGTAGTACAAGAAATCTCTAATAAACTAAATATAGAAAATAAAGTTTCAGAAATTTTACAACAATTTCCATTAGCTAAATCTTTGATGATAGATAACGAACCAAGTTTTTCTTCATCCCAATTTAAATCTTTTGCAGAAAGAAATGGGATATCTTTATTCTTTACAGATCCTCGACATAGTACGTCTAACGGACAAATAGAAAGGGCACACTCTACCTTAACAGAAATTGGTCGCTGCATTAAAGATGAGCTTAATTTAATTGATTATCCCGAAATTATAATTAGAGCAGCACAAAAATACAATTTAACAATTCATTCAATAACCAATCATCGACCTTTTGATATATTATTTAATAAAATCAAACACGATGATATTTCTAAATTATTATAGCAAGCCCAAGAAAAAATGTGATGATTTAATACAAAATAATAACGATCATTTCGTTATTAATTCTAAAATATTTAAATAGATAAATCTTTGTCTGAAAAATTCAAAACAGCCTTTAAAAATCAGGAAATTCCACTTAGAAAATATCGTCTGCTCTTGCTTACTTACGATCTTATGAATTTAATGGACACAATTACACTTTCCAAAATTGATGTATTTAATACTAAAATTCGTAACAATGATGATATACTAGAAATTTTTAAGCACGAAGATAGATAGAGAAAAATCCTTTTGTATCAAAATCCGAGAAAAAAATAAAAAAGTAGATGTAATTCAAGATGGAGCCATTTCTGTAAATGGAGAAAATTCAGTTAATGACACTCACTTAACTTTTAATGGCACCACTAAAATAATAATATTTCCTACACCAATGTAGACAATAAGGTACTGGAATACATCACAGCTCGAAAATATACAGATTTTTTAGTAATATATTATATCTAATGATTCGGAACTCACATTCGATAATATTAACATACTAAATCCATTTATTCAAATTAAACAAACTCAAATACCAGTCACGTTAATATTAATCATATTCACATTTATATATTTAACTATTATGAAATTAATCAAATTCAGGAAATTTTTAATATTCAAACCATGGCAAATTCATATAGAAATTAAACCAGAAAATAATATTTCCGATAATGAAATAAATAATATACCCGACAATGAAAATACCCTAGAAGAAAATATCATTGTCGAATTAACCCAACAATTACAGTCAATATACCCATCAGTTCCAATGAATCGGGACGATTCAATTTAGAATGGGGCGAGTTATATGACACATTATTTAGGGGCTCTTACCCAAATTATAAACAACTTTGAGCCGAGAGCCAATTTCCAAATAACTCTGACAGACCCGAGATAAATCCGTGGTCAGCTATTTCTTTCAACCAGGCCTCCGAATCATTTCCACCCAGATCAATTTCATGCAGACCAAATCAAACGGATGCTGTAAACATTCAGTCCGCTAACGAAAACAAAAGATCCCCAAAGCGAGCCCCGAATCCGTTAACGTAAACAAAAAGATCCCCAAAGCGGTCCCTAAAACTCCTAATGTAAACACAATTTCCAAGATTGGACTTCAAAATTAATTGGCAAATTGCATCATCCTATTTTCCGTCTCTTTTGAGCCATTCTCTTTATCAATTTTTGGGGATAAATTCTCTAAAGCCGAGGTTTGATTATTGATCATTGAACTAGAGATCAGGCAGTCCGTTTTTGAGATCCGAATCGAGCAGTAGTGCAAATCGAGGAAAAGTAAACGAGCAGTGAATTAACTAAGTAGAGATTAAGTTATTAATAAATAAAAATAAATTTTTTTAATTAAATCACAAGTGAGAAACTAAATGTGCATGGAATAAGCCAAGAAATGGCATCTCTGTACAGGAAAAGAGCTACAAGTCCTTTTTAGAGCTTCCAAAAGTTAATAGTTATAGCTTGGTTTTATTTCTGAGATTGATATATTGACATCACACCACAAATTCTCAACAGGATTGAGATTGGGTTACTGTGGCGGCCTTTCCATTACATTTACTTGGTTGGACGAAAACAAATTCATACTTGAATGTTTTGGATCGTTATCCTGCTGGAACGTCCAAGCAAGAGGCCTTTCCTCGGGGGCATATGGGCATATATATTAGCCTTACTCCATAATACGAAAAACTCGCCGAAATTATAATTGATGAACCACCATGCCTTACCATTTTTAACGTATATTTTGGGATAAAAGCACATGGGTTGGTCATCTAACAAACTGCCGAGAGCCTTGGTCTCCAAACAAAAAAAATTTTGGACACACCGACCACTAAAATGTTCCTTCACTTATCCAAAGGCCAATTCAAGTGCTATCTTGCGAATTTTAAACATTTGGCGGCATATTTTTTTGTGAGTAGGGGCTTTTTTCTTGGACTTCTTGAAATTAGGTTAATATCTCTAAGCCATCTTGTTACCGTTTCCAAACTTACATCTGAGTCACATCATTTTTTAAGGATGCAGCAGTCGCAAAAGGCTCTGTTCTTGCCTGTCTTGTTAAGCGATCCACTGATTTTTTGTCCAATAATTTGGATCGACCATACGTTTCATTTGCTGGCTCACATCTAATAGCAATTCTGACTATTGTAGAAGAGCAATCAATACTATTGTGCACTAAGGCAAAAGTCTTTCCAGCAGAAATCAATTTTTTAATCAGATCTCTCCTCTCGGCAGTATATTGTTTTTTGCGCCCCTTGTAGCCAGGAGTGTCGAGAAAGAATCTAAGAATGCTCGGGACTATTAAATAACATATAAATGTATTGTTTAACAACACATACCTTCTTAAAAATGTAGTAAATTTAATTATTTTTGTAATTTTTTTTGTCACTACTATTATTTTTACTGGGTCATACACGCGGGTTTTTTCAAAAAAATGCTAGAATAATTAAAAAGTGTTATGAGAACCAAATTTAACTCCACAATTTTAAAGGGTAGATACTTAGACTTACTTAGGTGAAAAAATAAACTAGATTTGCCAAGAAATAAAGAAAATAGTAAGAAAAACTCTTAGTGCAAGCGGCACTACTATTATTTTGACCGCAACTGTATGCTTCTGACGGTGGGCCAGTAAATGTATTCAGTTAAACAGAGTTTTTGCCATAGAGAGCATAGAGAGCTCTGCCGCTCTCTTTGGAGACTTTGCCATTGATGCCACCCAGTCGAAAAACGAAAATTTCCCAAGTTCTTAAAATATGACAATTCGTTCATGCGGTGAGTTTCTTGGGATATTATATATCCGAACCGGTCTCACTCAATGTTTTGTTTTCGTATTTGATCCTCACCACTATTGCTGTTGCTTTGCACATGTGTGGTGTGTTGAAAAATCAAAGTTAGCAACTTGAATTGGCTCTCAGCAGAGGTTGGTCAGGGGTTCGGGCAGAGAAAATGGTTTCTCTAAATTGTTTTTTACTCCATATTTTCGCTTCAGCGTCCAACTACCGCTTCTGCGACATTTTCTCACATAAGAAATACACGTGTATAAAAAAAGACGACAAAAAGGCGCTACAGGCGACAGTTCGCTATAATACCGCTTACACAAACCGATTCAGTACTCCAGTTTTTGTTCGGTATTTGTGTCAGGAGTTTAGGTGATTTATGTACTTGGCGATTGGGGTTTTTTTTTTTAGAGAAAGTCATTTAAATCCAATGGTATCGTTCTAAATGTTGGTCGGAAGCCAGCAATTAATATAATTTTAAAATCAAATATTGCTTTGCTTCTTTTAAGAAAATTACGAACTTCTGCTTATTGCCTACTTAGACTTATCATCTTTTGCAACAAAACGAGCATTAAAAAAGTCTGCTAATTGCGCATCCATGTCCCAGTATTATTGTTTAAAATATGCATATGTCTAGGAACCGTATGCGAGAAATATGTTAAAAATGCTTTTAAGGACCAAAGACTTTTACCTTGTGAAATTTCTTGTGGCGTCACCAAAAACGTCTTTATTTCATATATTCACTACTCTTGCTTGGATAAAAATCTCATCCTTGAACAAGTTGCTATTATCATACAAATAATCCTTTGGCGCTGAAACCATTTCACAAGTTAGCGTTAAATTAGTTTTGCGTTTTGGTTAAGTTCTTTTCCGGAGCAACGCAATTTAAATTTCCTCTCCCATTGGATAGGGGTAGCTTATCACGATTCGCTTAAGATAATCTTTATGTGGGAGAAATCCGCTTTTCGCTGTTGCAAATTTAGTGGCTGTGTGAACAGGGTATAAGGCTGTAAAAACATCGATAGTGGCGCCGTCAACGTATTCTAATGCTTAAAAGGAGATTATCGATATTATCGCTCTAAGCAAAATTGTTCCATTAAAGATATTCTGTATAAATAAATTCACAAGCTTTTTAATAATAAACCTTTTCTATTAATATTAATCATTTAATTTTAAAATAAATTTTTTGTTTATGTTAACAAGTGATTCTTCCTTTTAGTGTCCGTGCAATCTGCAATGCACTTCCGATTCCCAAATTGCCAACATGGTCCCTGGTAAACCGAGTTCGACCGACATATACTCCAGCTAACCCTTAGAGGGCTGCTTTTTTCGCTGGTGGTTCTCATAAAAAGATACTAATACCCTGCAAGCATTTTCTATCTCGGAAGACACTTCTAAGTGACTTCTAGAAGATGAAAACTATCGTCCGCGATATCGCATTCGGATCGCGAAAGTCATTCCCGCCGGTGTCACTTCGGCGACTCTTGAAGTGTCTTCGGCGACACTTCTTGTAGTTACTTAGAAGTGACTTAACAGATGCTTGTAGAATATAACAGAATGGATTTTTCCCATTGGAACTCTTGAATAAAACATTCAATATTTTGCACTTTTTTCTATAAGGTCTTTGAGCGTTGTAGACACGGTCCTTGGCATGTCTGAAATGCTGCTTAATAATTTTATTTATGTCCATCTCCGTTCACATCAGAAATTTAAAAATAAGCATTTTTAAAATAAACAGACAAAATTTTTTTATATTTAAATTTAAAAAAATTTTAAGGAATTAACTTTCATAATCAGGTGAATGGTCATTTCACTGCAATCACGCCAGGTAATGTGTATGTATCTTAAAGTAATCGTACAGCTTCACGTAAATTCGGACTCTTCGTTGAGTTGGACATTTTAATATGTTAAACTATTAAAAAATTCCGAATATTAAAGCAAAACACCCATTTTATATAAAACTGGACTGACCACATGCAAATTGCGAAATAAGCTGACGCTCGGACGAAAAACAATAGCATATGTAAAAAGGGATAGGAAATTTTAGAAATAAAGGGTAATAAAAGGGTATCGTTTCCTTCTTTTTTCCCAGTAACTTTATTTGTATCATCTATATATCGTCCAGAGGTGTCTCAGTAGCGTGATTTTTGTGTTTTCAATCAATTTTTAAATTTGTAATACCTCTTCGGCACGAACACAGCAATTGCTTAAATTTCTTATTCTTTGGCCGTGGCTAACGGCGTCACGTCAAATTCACTGCCTACATCTGGTATTTTTTCTGGTATATTTTTAGTATGAGTACGGCGCTGAGAAGCAGACTTGACAAATAGCGTATGCTGCCTATTGGCATCTAGCTTATAACTGAGGTCAGCTCGCGCTTTTCGTCGATGTGAGTACTAGGCTTTAAAGGTAAAACATTCATTACGAAAACGTTATCAATGGTGAAAAGTAGCATTTGAAATAGAAGGCGCTTAAGCAAAAGGAATGTTTTGATTAGCTGCAGTTGTTTAAATCAGATGCTAGATTTAGTTTTACATTTTCTAAAAACCGACCTGTTTCCAACAGATGGGCTCTAGGGACAAACGAATAAGCTGCATGATACGCATGGTTAAAAAACATCGATAGTGCCGATATTACCATCGATGTTTTCACAGCTCTGCTAATTATTTAGTTTTACATTTTCTAAAAACCCAACTGTTTCCAACAGATGGGCTCTAGGGACATAAGAATAAGCTGCATGATACGCATGGATAAAAAACATCGATAGTGCCGATATTACCATCGAAGTTTTCACAGCTCTGCTAATGCAAAACATTGGTATACGCCTTCCATTTCATTTTATAAACATCTTTTGATTATAAGTGGAAGTTGTTCATAATTACATGATAAAATGGGTATGTAATTAAAAGTTGTGTTTTTCTTTTCTATTTCTTATTATATTTTATTCAACCTTGGAAAACGAGTTTCAACTTAGTTACAAATATGTTATATTATGGTTTTTATAAGATTCAAATAAAATGTAAAATTTATATTGATGATAGAAGATATGCTCCTTAATCAGCGGTCGGCAGAGCCCTTTAGGTGAGCATAGGGAATTGTTCTGACCACCCGCTGCTCGCTCACGTATAAAGTATGTATGTAAACCAGCGGTCGATCCTAGATTCCTATATATATAAATATGTATATTGTTGATATTTTTTGAATAATAATAATAATTGTATGAATAATTGTATGAGAAACGAGGGATGCCACAGGAAGCGCAGAACAGCGATTCAGCGTAAGATACTTGTGTGCATTAATATTAACTTTACACGGCCTAGCGCTTAAAGTGCTGCATTATCCCTTAAGCAGTCTTATTTACCATAGGACTATCAAATAATTAAAACGGAGTCACAGATATGGCGCACCGCTGAATAAATTTAGAATACTAAAAAACTTCATTATAGATTTCAGTGCAATTAAGAAGTTTTTTACAGCAACGTTTTAAAATAAAATTATTGATTTAAATGTCGTTAAAAACGATGCAACCGCAACTTTCTACATATTTGCGCAAAGCAATCCTTGACACGTAAAATCAATGTGGCCAAAATAGTTGTATAAGATTTACTTACATATTGGTTTTTTAATAATTTAATTATTTCCTATATAGGCAAACGATAAAACATGAAAGCAACAATGTAACATATATAACAAAAAGGAGCGTACTATTTTTACGCCCTGTTTTTCCTGGTCATGATGATTTTTAAATCATAATTAGTAATTAGTTCAGCAGAAATTCCCTCAGTGATCAGGTATCATTTTGTTCTGCTGAACGCAGGCATTGTTAGCCAATGTCAAGCCTTTCGAAGGACCCTGCAAAGTTTTTGGCAGCTTAAAAATATTTTAAAGGTTCATTTGCCAGATCCTATTGCCTGGAGAACACATCATGTCACATGAGATGGTGAATAGAACCGAGATCGGTTGCTATATTCAGATATCGTCTTTACATCTTTATATTGTTAGTTTCTTGGTTTATTATTGGAGGATTTTTCTAATAGCTAACAAGTATTTAGCTAACTAGTAAATCTGAGGGCATAATCTTGCATTTTTGATTTATGTCTTCCATGCGCCTCCCCTACTTTAGTATAGATGCTTTTTAAAGTATAACCACTTTTGCTTTAACTAAAGTTAAAAAAGATTTAGTGATACAGAAATACCTGAGTGCCTCGCATTCGTAAGATCAAGAACGAATTCCAATTTTGACACAAAACGATTCAGATGAACATTTTTTAAGGTAAATATGCGTGCCTGTTGCGTTTGAATTAAGGGCCATTCTAAGTGTTTTTCAATAGAATGCATCGAGGAAGATCACCAAACGGAATCAAATGTTGATTTAAATCGTATGATTTCTGTACACATCCCTATGGACGGCAGTCCACTTAGTAACGAAGGGCACCAGGAGGGTGTGCGAAAGCGACTACTATATATACACGAAGTATTTACAATCTACAGTAATCGCCCGATTGTTTTGAGTGAGTGTTTTCGAAAGGTATTGCAAAAACTAAAAGAATTTCATACCAATCAATTGTTTTGGGAGAAAAAGTGGTAAAAGTGTAACAGTTAAAATTAAATACCACCGCTTTAAAATTATGGTCTAATGTTTTTTATTTAGATTTTTTTGTATCCTTTATTTTGATTTCTCAAAAACGGCTCTAACGATTATAATTTAAATTTACGACATATTATTCATCAAAAATGGCATTTACCAATTCAGAACATCTACCACTGCATTAGAATTAGTTTGCGTATCCAAACTCTTTTTGAAGGCCCTGAAAATTTAAGGTGTTGTGAAACTTGGTAGTTTGGCGAGAAAACAGCTATAAATAGCTTAATTTTGAACTTGTAAATATAAAGGAATTTTGAAATAGTTTTTTCGCTTTCCTAACATGATTTGTCGAAATACTAGCGTTTAAGAATTATGACCAAACGTTTTTTTGTTCCGATATTTTTTTTTAAATTTTTCTTATTTCTCAAAATTTGCCCAAACGATTTCGGGCTAAGCCCTAAAGTGTATACCCATTTACATTTCCTCACGTTTTACATGCAACACATTGTTGTAAAGGTCCCGTTTAAAAATTTTGTTTCAACAAAAGTGGCTATATGTACTGGTTCAGAACCCATAATACTGCCTGAATGTTAAACTATTTTTTGCGTATCCATACGGTATAGGGTGTATGTTTTACATAAGAAACTTGAATACTATTTATTTTCTGAAAGTAGATGAATTTGGTGCTTGATTTTTAACACATCAATTTCTGATATCAAACAAAAACACATCTGAACGAGGTAAAAATCTAATCACAATCTGACTTACAGCAAACAAATGTTTTGATATTAACTTTTGTGACGAAAATGTATTATACGATCTACTAAATACATTTTTCTTAATTTTACATTCGGCACACTGCTGTTCAGTTGTCAGAAAATTAAATCCGATCGAACCACCATATATTTCGAAAAATCGGATGGCATTGGTAAGCCAAGAAACCTATCAGGAACGCATTAGTTAAAAAAATTATTTAACACTATATAGAATAGTTCAGTGGCACTTTTAATGTCTGTACAATTGTACAAGTCTGTCGATTATAATAATAAATCATATCGTTAAGTTTATTATAGTCACACTTACGATAACATATCATTTTAGTTGGAGAAACTAAAGGAGAGAGGATATCAGCGCAGGGGAGGCCATTGTGACCAGAATTAAGATCAATAAAATTTTTATCTCTGCCAGTAAATCCAGCACATTTAGCGTGCATCGTCGATTCGCAGAGCCAGCTGAAAATAAAAGGGTCTTTAGTTGAATACGCCAGAGTACAATTTTTCTTAGAACAGACAGGAGCCATTTTATTTAATGAAAATGAAATGAAATAGAATATGAACTAGAAAGGAAATTAACTTCGGCAAGCCGAAGTTTGTATACCCCTTCAATTATAATAAATAATCAACTTTAGTAACACCATGTACAATTTTTAAGAACTGTTGCTGACTTCAGTGATATTAAAAAAAAATTATTTCATTTTTTTTTTTGAAATTCTTAAAAATATAAGAATTTATATTCCCAATATTATAAGATAATATTTTAAAAAGCCCCAAAGCTATAATTTGTTTCATTTTATATTCCACCCATTTTCCGATCGTTCCTATGACAGCTATATGATATAGTCGTCCGGTTTTTATAAAATTTCATTAAAAATTCAGAACTAATAAAAAAATGTTATTTCCAAGCTTAGAAGGTTATTTGTCATATAGCACCAAAGCTATAATTTATTTCATATTATTTTCCCACACAGACGTTTCCGACCCCATAAAGTATATATATTCTTGATCAGCATCACTAGACGAGTCGGTCTAGCCGTGTCCGTCTGTCTGTCCGTTTCTACGCAAACTAGTCTCTCAGTTTTAAAGCTATCGGGCTGAAACTTTCCCTAAAGTCTTCTTTCTATTGCAGGTAGTATATAAGTCGGAACCAGCCGGATCGGACAACTATATCTTATAGCTACCATAGGAACTATCGTGGTAAAATAATATGAAAAAATTATATCTTTGATGTTTTTGTACATACAACCTTCTAAGCTTGAAAATAACATTTTTTAATTATTTCTGAATTTTGAATTAAATTGTATTAAAATCGGACTAAATCATATAGCAGTCATAGGAACGATCGGAAAATTGGTGCGAATAATATGAAACAAATTAAAGCTTTGGGCCTCTTTGACTTATTATCTTATAGTATTGGGAATATAATTTTTACCATTTTTAAGAATTTCAAAATCAATTTAATAAAAATCGGACTACGCTTTTATACAGATGTACGCTACGCTTTTATACTGAAGTCAGCAACAATCCTTAAAATTTCACATGGTGTTACTAAAGTTGATTAATTCTTATAACTGCAAGGGCTGGTTCCGACTTATATACTACCTGCAATAAAGTTTCAGCACTATAGCTTCAAAACTGAGGGACTAGTTTGCGTAGAAACGGACGGACAGACGGACAGAGGGACGGACAGACGGACATGGCTAGATCGACTCGTCTAGTGATGCTGTATAAAAATTAGAAATCGGTGTATAAAAAATCAGAAAAGAAAAATACGCGAAAGCCGCAGTACAAGCCCAGTATAATAGAATGCTTGCTGAGCTGAGTTTTCTCACGCCACTAAAAAGTAAGCATAGGAGAACTGTGCAAACAAACTGTGCTCTTGACAAGCAGAGAAAAGACAAAACAGAAACACGTGTCTCGTCCATTTCTCGTCACTTGAAGTTTTAATTTGAAAAAACTGTGTTATCTTTCTCCTGTTTTGTTAATTTTTTTGCTTTTGCCACCAACCTTTAATTATTACAGGTAAGTTAGTTTATTAATTAATCAATGAAGTAAAAAGTTAAATGTGTTTGCAAGCACATGTGTACAATGTGAACACAAGTAAATCGTTTTGTTAATTTGACCAATACAAACAATGTAATAGTAAAAAACTGTCCCAAACCATCAAATTGTTATTTGTACTCATTACGAAGAAGTTACTAATTCTAATAAGTAAAATTAGGAATTCATATACAAACTCATTATGTAACTATAAAAATGTATAAAATGGACACAACCCATTGATTGTATTTAAATAACTATGATTACAGTTAGGTTACTCACTATAACGTGTTAATTTATAAGCAAAATAAAAAAATAATCATATTTGTTTTTTATCCATTCTTTATAATATACAATTGATTTAGTTTTGTTTAGGCGCACAGGACTGCATTTATGAAAATTTAATTTGTTTCCTTATTGATCTACAAAAAATTATTATCACTTGGAAATTCAACGGCGAAATTCTCGACCGCAAACGCGTTTTGGACTGCTTATTTTGGTATTACTATGGATAACAAATTTAAGTATTATTAAATGTTACCTTTAACTACATTTCCCCAAAGGGAGTGTTAAAAAAATTTCGCTTCTAAAACAAATTACATTAATAAACACAAAAAAGAGCGACCTATGTAAAATAAGGGTATACAGAATGAAAATTTGATGAAGTTAGACATTTGCAGATATTAATTCATAACTTCTTCGTCTAATGACGATTAAAGAAATAATTGGTGTGTTCTTGTAGGCTTGTAGGCATTAAAAATGGCTCCCATTTTAAACGAGCCGTTAAGTCACTAGGCTCACATCCTATCCTTCCATTTCAACTATTCATGCCCCACTCTCCCCTATACTACTGTGGGCAAAAACCAGGAGTTGTTGGCCCATACCTCTGGTCTTTTTCGACGAATTGCTTCACGCAAGCGACGCATAACGCTCAAATAATATTCCTTATTAACAGTTTGGCCAGGTGAAAGAAATTCATAGTGCACCGTACTATGAAAATTGAATAAAACTGCCATCATAACCTTGATTTTTGAACAACTTTGACGTGCTTTTTTTGCCTTTAGCACGATATTCGCTTGATTGGTCTGTTGCTTCAGGGTCGTAAGCATAAAACAAAGTCTCATCGACCGAGAGATTTGACTTTTCGTAGGCCCAAATGGTCTTTCATAATGGTTTTCACAGATCCTTCTGATATTCTGACCATGTCAGTAAGGTCTATAACAGTCAACCGACAATTTTTGAGCACTAATTCCTTCACTTTATTGACGTGTTGGTCATCTGCTGACGTCGATGGTCGTCCGGAGCGCTTCAAGTGATCAACACGTTCACAAGCGTAAATATAGTACTGATACTGACATTGACATAAAATTACCCCAGTGCCATAAACAGTCCTGCCAACTCAAAAAAGGAAATATTTCATAATTTATTATATTATGTTGTTCATAAGCGAATTAGTTATTGAACAAAGCTAATAATATTAAATACCTTTTTGCTTGCAGAATAACAAAAAAGAAAGTGCGCAAAGAAAAGTAAACCGCAAACCACGACGGCTTCTGGAAACTGTACCGGTGGATAGCGATATATATCTAATCTACTTGTGTTCCTAGAATAAAAATAAAAAAAATTGGGATTGAAATCTTTTGTATATATTCTATGGGAAATGTACATAGTACAGTTGCATTCTATATAAAAAGATAATTTAAACTACTATTCTATGGTCTTTGGTACAAGCTAGAGGGTTGAAACTTCAGATTTAGACTCCTAATTTTTGAACACATCTTAGCCATAAAGCTTATATGCAGTAACTATTATTTTTGTTTAAAAAAAGTTTAATAAGTAAATTTTTACAAAATTGGTCCTTTTCAATAAGTACTGTATTGGTCAAGAAAAGAGTTGTATCATTCAAAAGGCATTTAAATGACTTCCATTGTGTGTCCAGTGTGTATATATAAAAAAGTCCAAGCCACTGTTCCGACCAAGAGCTGCTAGCAATGGTGTTAGGCACTGTAGACTTGGGCCTTCAAATTTCAAATTCGATTTTTTGAGTTGCATTTTGTTAGAGAAGTGAACTTCCACCGATAAATCAAACGCGAAGAGAAGAATGCTAGAAGGAGCAAGGCCGAGAGCACAACAGCAAAATAACTGTTGAGAGGGAAGTGTAGAGCTGTTATAGAAGGGTAGAGGCAAATAACGCAAACATTTTTTAATTCCCATCTTAATTTGTCAACTTTTTTTGTTCTGATCGAAAGAAAAATTAATATCATAAAATAGAACAGTTCGGAGAAGCCTAGTTCGTAGACCTTCCGTCTCTGAATCAAAAAGGACCGAGTTCGGAGCAATATTCAACAGTCCAGCCTTTTAGAAAAAGAAATTTCTTTCTCACAACCTTCACGTAGAAAAAACATTACTGACGATTACTGAAAAAAATGAATTAACAGAAAATGTAAAATGCTGGTAAACTGGCAAATAGTTCTCGGCCATAGACAAAAAGAAGGACTTTCGAGCCAAAGCAACATTTTGAGATCTTTAAATTAAATGGCTAAAAATACAATATTAGGGGAGTGGGATTCTAACTCTTTGCATTAGCCATTTCTTCATTTTGACCTGCAATTCATTCACATAGGAAAGAAAGATAAGGAAGATTATTTACCCAGTGTTGAAAAGCACTAGAAGGCAGTGAAAGGAGCGAAAGTTCGCACGCGTAATATTGAGGGGCAATAACTTTACAGCGCTCTATATCATTAAGTTTTATCATTATCATTACAACTATCTATGGCCAGGCCCGTGTGCCTAATGCTATTTCTTTCGAATTTTTTTTAGACGTATTCCCATTTTTAAGCTCTTAACATTTTAACTTAAATCTTTTAATTTTTTTGTTTTAAAGCTTAGAGAGAGAGAGAGAGCGAACATAAAACTGAAAGTTTTTAAAAACTTGTAAATCTGCTAATGCTTACACACCTTACAGGTCTGCCACGCTTTTATTAAACAGGTCGTGTTACAACTAGTTGGTAGCCTAATTTCGATAGTAAGCTTCTTGCTTAAATCTAATACAATTATATATATATATAATATATATAAAATATCTCATGATTACTTAAAAACATGAATAATCAATTTATTGTTTAACTTAAATATATATTTAAAGGTAGAAATGATGGTTCTACAGTACAAAAATTGGAAAAACATTTGACGTTGTTAAAGGAAGAATATTCAAAACAGCAACGCAGCTATGCTGAATTGCAGCGAAAGTATAACGAAATTACTGCTACATCAAAAAATGAAGAATTATCAGGAGGACTCAATAATTTGTTCTCTCGACTTTCAAAGACAGTTGCATTATTATTTGGTAGTCATACTTATGCTGACATTAATATCCGAACGCATTCAAAAGTATTTCCGGCACATAAGATCGTCCTTCATGCCCGCTCCGAAAAATGGGGAGATGGTGATTTGGGCAGCAAACAAGAACTGGACTGGAGTGATTTTAATGAAGATGCTGTTTTTGCACTTTTGCGTTGGATTTACACAGATCTAATTGACTTGCAGCATGACGGGCTAGCACTGGATCTTCTCCGCGCTGCACACCGATTTGGTTTGCCATCTCTTTTAGAAATGTGTGAAACGGCATTAGTTGCTTCGGTTGGAGTAAGGTCTTGTATAAAATTTTATTGTGTTGCCGATGAAGTAGGTGCACTAACACTGCTACAATATTGCTCCGAAATAATATCAACACACTGGGATGACCTTGCTAGACAAGACTTTGAATACATGTCCGGACCTTTGTTGTTTAAAATGCTTAAGAACAAAACAAAATATCCACTTCATTCTGCTGTAAGACTTTTAAGAGAAGACGTCGTGTACCTGTGCATTCAAGAAAATAGCGACGCAGTAAGTTAAATTTTATTTTTAATTAAGTAATACACTGGCCGTCAAAAATACCTCATCATGGCTTCTACCAGCATACCATCCGATAAATATGACAAAATACCAAAGAAGAGTATTTCTTTTTTTATACATTTAAAAATACGGTTCATGGCTAAAATTGAGTTTTAAGGAAAAGAAAAGTGTGCGAATAATGCTAATACACGTGAGAATACAACAATAATATTAATTCTTTTTTTGTTTTTGCTGAACGCTAAGTTTTTAAATATTGAGAGAACTACACTATTACCGTTTTAAGCTAATTTTGGGGGATATTTTTGCGTTACATAACAATTTGACCAGATTCAACATTGATGGTGTTTGTTCTTTTTATGATTTTCCCGCGTGTGGCTTTTATTACATTGATATTTTGGTTACAGTTTTTAATTTAAATTGTTCTTAAGTTTTGAATCCTAAAACGTGTTCAGCTGAAACAAAGTCTATCCAGTCTATCCATATTCATTTGAATGAATGAATAACAAAAATCCCATTTACACTTTTTCACAAATTTTAAAAATGTGAGCGACATTCATGTTTTAACGTAATGGCCCGTTAGAATGGGCGTGGTATTCTGAAGTAATCTCAGCGTTCACCCACCCCATCCCTGAACATAGTCAGCAAGTTGGTATACCAGAGTCAATTCTCGTGGATAGACAGTCGTGGTCTGCCGGCGACGCAGTTGATTGCGTAACGATTTTGTGCCAGGGGTAATTGTGGAACGTCACAATCAAATTTAACTCAATGCGCCAATCCTCAATCCTTTCTCAATCTTGTTGTTGATATTTTTTATATCGGGAACTGTAGGACTAAGACTCAAATAAATATGTTTTTGCGGATCAGTGTAGGAGATTGTTTTATCAGTTAACATTAACTTTATCGAAATTAGATTATTAAAATTGGTATGGAGAAGTATTGGAGTATTGGAGTGGGCGGTCAAACTTTTTTTTATTGGTATTGATGAGAGAAATACATTTCATCTTATAATTGTTTTAGTATAAAAAGTTGTTAAGTATAAAAACTGTAGGGCCTATATTTTTCAAAGACATTTCAGTTAACAATTTTGTTCTGGCATAAAAACTGTAAGGTCTACAAATTTTCGCGGGTTGTGGGCGTCAGAGTTGCCGTGGCACCAAAGAAACTTGCGATGTGCAAGAAGCTCAAGAATCTAAATGCCAAGTTTCAACTTTCTAGCTTTTATAGTTTCCAAGGTAGACATGGTTAGATCGACTCGGCTAGTGAGCCTGATCAGGTATATATATGGGGTCGGAAACGCTTTTTTGTACCTGATACATTTTTTCCGACAAATCTAGTAAACCCTTTTACTATACGAGTAAGGTGTATAAAAACTTTGTCACGGTCACTCTATTGCCTACAAATGTCCATGTATTGAAATAATGGATGGGTGGCGCATTGCGATGTTTCGGTGCTCTTTACTTGTATTTGACAGTAAAGGCACTCGAATATAGCGTTTTTCTTTGTTTTATATTATACTTTTCGTCGACAAGCCTTTTTACGTTTGAGTAACGGTAGTGAAAAGCGTCGATGTCGTTAGTTCCATGATAAGCGTGATGAATGAGCATCGGCGAGTTCAAGATTATCGACGAACACTGCTCCGGCATGCATCGAAAAGTTGACCAGCAATCTGCTGCCCTCCCGTCAGCTTGGCTAAGTTGTGCTCACCATTTCGAGCGGCAATTTTTGAAATTGACGAGATCTATGCAACCAACTTCGTTTTGTATGCAACAAAAGAAAGGGGAAAAACATTTACACAACCTGGGAAAATAAGTGTTGACAAAGAATTTAATTGATTGATTGCGTTACTTCTTCTTAGATCAGTGAAAACATAGGATTCGAATAACAGTGGTTTTTTTCTCGTTTTACTTATTACAGCGGATGGGTGGCTTGGGTGGTTTCGGTGTCGCTCGTCGATGCGTTAACTCGGTAATCGCTGCATCTTTCCTGTGCTCGAAATGCTCGTATTGACCCGCCTCTGCTCGCTCGCCGACTCGAGGCCGGTTGTCGCGCCGTGGACTAGAAGACAGATCGGCATATCTTATATCTCATATTCCCCAAACTGGCTTTCCTCGCACTCCTTAAACTGTCTTTCTTCGTACTCTCCAAACTCTCTCCAACTGCACTTACCAAACTCTATTTAACTGTTTGAAGTCTTTGACAAGCCAATAGCAAGCTGCTAATACTGATCAAATCGTTGCACTGCCCCACCGTACTGGGAAAATATGCTTGTGCACGATATGCAAACAAAACTAGGGAGTCGAAAAGTCAGACACAACGTGAGCAAGAGGCAATACAGCTTAAACAAGGAAGAACGCTATAGTCGAGTGCCTCGGCGATCAGATACGTTTGTAACGAAATGATTTTTTACGTTATGCTCGCTACGAGATTCGTACGGCTAGCTCAGTAGATTTTTTGTGTTCGTCCCACCAAATTTATATAAACTTGACCGCCTTGTAGGTCAGTTCCTAGACAGAATGACGTGCTCTCCAGGACCACTCCTTTTGACTCACGACTGCCTGTCCCTTGCTCAGAGCGCGCGGACAGTCAAGCCAATCGCCGGGAAGCTGCCTCCAATTTCACTTCCCTTCTGTAAACGAACGTTCCACCCTAACCTCACCCTTTCGCTTACTGTCCGTGCCGTTCCTGCGGGGTTAGATCTGTCTTGGGTGGCTGTCACGATCGTGTCCTGCCAACTGCTCATGGCTGCGTGCCTGGACGTAGTGTGGCTTCTGGTACTCGGGTTCTCATAAGTTTATCCGGAACTTCACGAGTGGGAACCGTAGGCTCAAGACCTGCTCAACTCCACTTGACGCACGGGGCTTTGCTGTGTGGCAGCGGCGAAGAATACTGCCACAGCCTGTCATTGCTTGTCGTAGGAGGCGACTGATATGACATGGTTGCCCCATCCGAGCTTGTCGGAGCTGAAGGGGTGAGGCCCACCGAGCCTGTAATTTCGGTGCCAGGGGTTGAGTAGTTCTCCACGGTTACTCATTTAGGTTGGCCGCCTAGTGAAAGTTTCGTGGTGGCTGTGGTTGAAACCTATATCGCGGGTAGAGTCTCCGGGCTCGACGTGGATGTTGCGTTTATACAACTCGGGTGCTGCGACCCAAAGAACAGTAGAGATTTTAGATAGATCTCGCCCTTACGCAAAGGGGAGTGCTTGCCCTACAAGCAAGAACTTAAATTGCTACTGGGGTGGTTGCTATGAACATAGCTTTAACTTCTAGTCCAGGGCGTTGGTTTGGCGCTTAATCCAGAACCGTACATTATATACTCACTCGTGGGTATATTGTGGCGAGGTACACTGGGTTTAGATAGGCTTAAGCCTACCCCGAGCTCACGATTTCTTCTCGCAGGCCTCGACTGCTCAAACTCTGACAGACTCTCCAGGAGTCACGCCAGGACATCGTTGACAGGAATAAACATATCGCTTTGACTAAGCCGTGGTATGCCCTCTGGATCAGCTATCTGTGTCTCAGCTCGGGGATTCCTTGTGATCCAAATCCCGAACGTTTCGTCGTAGCGATCTTAATCCTCCCACGGCGCTGCTTCTGACGACTCGACTTGTTGTGGCTCCCTTGTAGTTTACTTCGTTCACTTTGATATCTGCTCTTGATGGTTTGACATTGATCTGATCGACTGACCGTGATCAACTGCTTGTCTCGACTGCGTGGGATCGACTGAACTGTTATTTCCCTTTTGAGCACGGCCTGCCAAATCTCTTCACTCCAGGTCCGAAGTCCATGACTTCCCTTTGACCCACTTGTCTTTTAAGCGCTGATTCCAACCGACGTCCTGCCTAATGCTGACGTCCCACTGGTTCCCATTTCGCATGTGGCATTCATGTGTGCCGTTTCGCTGCTGAGATGTTGCACCTTCTCCTATGGTCCAAAGTTTACGGCAGAGTCCAAAGTCCGGCGAAGTCCCGTTACTCCCTTTTGTCCTCGCTTGTCTGTGCCCGCCAGGTCTCCGCTCTTTCTTTCTCCATTCTTGGTCTCCAAACCCTCACGTTTTCCGTCCTTGATCTCCAAACTCTAACGTTCTTCATCCTTGTTCTCCAAACTAACTTCCTCTCCAACCGCTCTTCGCCGCGCCATTACTACTTGAATTCGCCGGCCATCTTTGCCTCTGTTGAGTTTCTACTGCGTTGGTCCCGCGACGATACTCACCCTGTTTCCACTGGACACCGATAGTAATCGGCTACCGATACCCAGAAAGCCTCCTCATGACATCGATATGCCCCACCCGATATCGCAGGTGCTGCGTTACCACTTGCTCGCCGCGATATTCACCATCACTGATTTTTATACCCTTGCAGAGGGTATAATAAATTCAGTCAGAAGTTTGCAACGCAGTGAAGGAGACGTTTCCGACCCCATAAAGTATATACGAGGTGTGTTCAAAAAGTAAGGTGACTTTGTATTTTCAAGAAAAACTATTAATTTATTTATCAATATTAATGTTGTCCCCTTCAAAGCAATCCCCCTCAGATACAATACACTTATGCCAACGGTTTTTCCAATCCTCAAAGCACTTCCCATAAGCACTTTTCGGTATAGCCTTGAGCTCTTCCAGCGATGCAGTCTTTATCTCTTTAATCGTTGCAAATCTCCGTCCTTTCATAGGTCTCTTTAGTTTTGGGAACAAGAAAAAGTCACATGGGGACAAATCCGGTGAATATGGTGGCTGAGGAATTATTGTGGTGTTGTTTTTGGCCAAAAAATCTCACACAAGCAAAGATGAGTGAGCAGGGGCATAATACTGTTTATTGACCGTACGACCATATGGTAAAAACTCCTGATGCACCACGCCATGGTAATCGAAGAATACAGTGATCAAAACTTTGACATTTGATCGAATGTGGCGTGCTTTTTTCGGTCTTGGCTCACCTGGGCTCTTCCATTGTGACGATTGGGCTTTGGTTTCGATCGTCATAGGCATCTTCCCGGCCATCTTGGAAGAGTTTGTACCACTTGGAAACATTTTTTTTACTCAGAACACTTTCACCGTATGCCACTGTCAACATTTTAAGTGTTTCGGAGCACTTAATTTTATTTTTTACACAAAATTTGATGCAAATCCTTTGATCCATATTTTTCGATAGCAAAAAATCGCTGAGCACGCAAAACAACTTGTTACCTTTACGCCTCTCACAACTAAACAAAAAAGGGGATTCAATTGAAACTTGGTACAGATGTTAGGGAAGAGTGTACCAACATAACAAAACAAAGTCGATCTAGCCATGTCCGTCTGTCTTTCCGTTTTTACGTAAACTAGTCTCTTAGTTTTGAAGCTATCGGGCTGAAACTTTCCCAAAAGTCTTCTTTCTATTGCAGGTAGTATATAAGTCGGAACCAGCCGGATCGGACAACTATATCTTATAGCTACCATAGGAACTATCGTGGTAAAATAATATGAAAAAATTATATCTTTGATGTTTTTGTACATACAACCTTCTATGCTTGGAAATAACATTTTTTAATTGGTTCTGAATTTTGAATAAAATTTGATGAAAATCGGACGACTATATCATATAGCTGTTTCTTGTTCCATTTGCTTATGCCCATCGATCGCACCATCGTTCAGTGCCAATCGAACGCCTATCGAGAAGCCCCTTTCTCTGGTGCATGGTGATTTTGCAAATCTTGCAACTTTAAATTTCCTTCCCACCTCTCCATCTCATCCTTTCTGTCTTCTCTTCTTCAGTTCCTTGGGCTCTTGTTTGTCCCGCATCGCCCACTCTGATCTCCCAGGGCAGCTGATTTAACGCTTCTGCGCATTGACCGTTAAAGCTGCGAGACAGGGCGGGTATATCATTAGCGGGCAGCACTTGGCAGGTGCGTTCCTTCTCTTGCAGACTGACGTAGATGCGACTCAGCGGAAACCATGCCACCACCACTGTCTTCCCCATGGGCTGCGCAAGTCGTTCGACGCTAGACCCTGGTCTAGCAGTGGACCTTGGGCTAGCAGTGCAGTGCCGAGGAAGCAGCTGGTGCAAAACCGAATGAATAAACTGCTAGCTGAGCCGCTAGCAGCAAGGTTCGATGCGTTTTGGGTCCCTGGTCAGTGTTTGTCTGCCTTTCCTCGGCAGACTGCTGATTCGCATTTCCTGTCAGTCCCAACCGAATTATTGTTTTTGTGTTATTCTCAACGTGTTCCTTGTATATGGTTCCCTCGTGCTGCCTTGTAGTGTCCTTCGGGATTCCTTGTTTTGTTGATCCTTGGAGTTTTCCGTTGAGTTTCGAAGTTCGTAGAACCCTGGGAGAAGCCTTTGATTTACTCTTTCCTCCGTGTCTTTGGAGTTATCCTTGGGCTCTTTCCTCCGTATTCTTTGAGCATTCTTGGAACATCCTTAGGGCGCTCGGTAATCTTGGTTCTCTGACTTGAGTAATGAACGCCGGTGTGTAGCGTGTAGATTCCGGACCACTTGTATTTACTCCCAGCATGATCTCATTTCTCGCCCCAGTTTCCCTGATCGTGCCCCTCGAACTGTTGCTTGGCTTCCTTCTTGGCCAGGAAGCTCTTGAAGACTCTGCTGTACTGTACATCGTTGTCCGTTATTAATACCTTCGGGACCCCATACCTCACGATGATGCGTTCCCTGAACGCTTTCTTTAGGGACTCGGCTGCCGCACTTCCCAGTGGGACTAACACCGTCCACTTGGAGAACCGGTCTATCAGCAACAGCAACATTTGCTTGTCGTGCTTTGAACGTGGTAGGGGTCCGACGAAGTCAATACATACTGTAGCTAATGGTTCCTATGGCACCTGCGTCAGCATTTTCCCAGTTGTGGGCGTCAGAGTTGCCGTGGCACCAAAGAAACTTGCGATGTGCAAGAAGCTCAAGAATCTAAATGCCAAGTTTCAACTTTCTAGCTTTTATAGTTTCCAAGGTAGACATGGTTAGATCGACTCGGCTAGTGAGCCTGATCAGGTATATATATGGGGTCGGAAACGCTTTTTTGTACCTGATACATTTTTTCCGACAAATCTAGTAAACCCTTTTACTATACGAGTAAGGTGTATAAAAACTTTGTCACGGTCACTCTATTGCCTACAAATGTCCATGTATCGAAATAATGGATGGGTGGCGCATTGCGATGTTTCGGTGCTCTTTACTTGTATTTGACAGTAAAGGCACTCGAATATAGCGTTTTTCTTTGTTTTATATTATACTTTTCGTCGACAAGCCTTTTTACGTTTGAGTAACGGTAGTGAAAAGCGTCGATGTCGTTAGTTCCATGATAAGCGTGATGAATGAGCATCGGCGAGTTCAAGATTATCGACGAACACTGCTCCGGCATGCATCGAAAAGTTGACCAGCAATCTGCTGCCCTCCCGTCAGCTTGGCTAAGTTGTGCTCACCATTTCGAGCGGCAATTTTTGAAATTGACGAGATCTATGCAACCAACTTCGTTTTGTATGCAACAAAAGAAAGGGGAAAAACATTTACACAACCTGGGAAAATAAGTGTTGACAAAGAATTTAATTGATTGATTGCGTTACTTCTTCTTAGATCAGTGAAAACATAGGATTCGAATAACAGTGGTTTTTTTCTCGTTTTACTTATTACAGCGGATGGGTGGCTTGGGTGGTTTCGGTGTCGCTCGTCGATGCGTTAACTCGGTAATCGCTGCATCTTTCCTGTGCTCGAAATGCTCGTATTGACCCGCCTCTGCTCGCTCGCCGACTCGAGGCCGGTTGTCGCGCCGTGGACTAGAAGACAGATCGGCATATCTTATATCTCATATTCCCCAAACTGGCTTTCCTCGCACTCCTTAAACTGTCTTTCTTCGTACTCTCCAAACTCTCTCCAACTGCACTTACCAAACTCTATTTAACTGTTTGAAGTCTTTGACAAGCCAATAGCAAGCTGCTAATACTGATCAAATCGTTGCACTGCCCCACCGTACTGGGAAAATATGCTTGTGCACGATATGCAAACAAAACTAGGGAGTCGAAAAGTCAGACACAACGTGAGCAAGAGGCAATACAGCTTAAACAAGGAAGAACGCTATAGTCGAGTGCCTCGGCGATCAGATACGTTTGTAACGAAATGATTTTTTACGTTATGCTCGCTACGAGATTCGTACGGCTAGCTCAGTAGATTTTTTGTGTTCGTCCCACCAAATTTATATAAACTTGACCGCCTTGTAGGTCAGTTCCTAGACAGAATGACGTGCTCTCCAGGACCACTCCTTTTGACTCACGACTGCCTGTCCCTTGCTCAGAGCGCGCGGACAGTCAAGCCAATCGCCGGGAAGCTGCCTCCAATTTCACTTCCCTTCTGTAAACGAACGTTCCACCCTAACCTCACCCTTTCGCTTACTGTCCGTGCCGTTCCTGCGGGGCTAGATCTGTCTTGGGTGGCTGTCACGATCGTGTCCTGCCAACTGCTCATGGCTGCGTGCCTGGACGTAGTGTGGCTTCTGGTACTCGGGTTCTCATAAGTTTATCCGGAACTTCACGAGTGGGAACCGTAGGCTCAAGACCTGCTCAACTCCACTTGACGCACGGGGCTTTGCTGTGTGGCAGCGGCGAAGAATACTGCCACAGCCTGTCATTGCTTGTCGTAGGAGGCGACTGATATGACATGGTTGCCCCATCCGAGCTTGTCGAAGCTGAAGGGGTGAGGCCCACCGAGCCTGTAATTTCGGTGCCAGGGGTTGAGTAGTTCTCCACGGTTACTCATTTAGGTTGGCCGCCTAGTGAAAGTTTCGTGGTGGCTGTGGTTGAAACCTATATCGCGGGTAGAGTCTCCGGGCTCGACGTGGATGTTGCGTTTATACAACTCGGGTGCTGCGACCCAAAGAACAGTAGAGATTTTAGATAGATCTCGCCCTTACGCAAAGGGGAGTGCTTGCCCTACAAGCAAGAACTTAAATTGCTACTGGGGTGGTTGCTATGAACATAGCTTTAACTTCTAGTCCAGGGCGTTGGTTTGGCGCTTAATCCAGAACCGTACATTATATACTCACTCGTGGGTATATTGTGGCGAGGTACACTGGGTTTAGATAGGCTTAAGCCTACCCCGAGCTCACGATTTCTTCTCGCAGGCCTCGACTGCTCAAACTCTGACAGACTCTCCAGGAGTCACGCCAGGACATCGTTGACAGGAATAAACATATCGCTTTGACTAAGCCGTGGTATGCCCTCTGGATCAGCTATCTGTGTCTCAGCTCGGGGATTCCTTGTGATCCAAATCCCGAACGTTTCGTCGTAGCGATCTTAATCCTCCCACGGCGCTGCTTCTGACGACTCGACTTGTTGTGGCTCCCTTGTAGTTTACTTCGTTCACTTTGATATCTGCTCTTGATGGTTTGACATTGATCTGATCGACTGACCGTGATCAACTGCTTGTCTCGACTGCGTGGGATCGACTGAACTGTTATTTCCCTTTTGAGCACGGCCTGCCAAATCTCTTCACTCCAGGTCCGAAGTCCATGACTTCCCTTTGACCCACTTGTCTTTTAAGCGCTGATTCCAACCGACGTCCTGCCTAATGCTGACGTCCCACTGGTTCCCATTTCGCATGTGGCATTCATGTGTGCCGTTTCGCTGCTGAGATGTTGCACCTTCTCCTATGGTCCAAAGTTTACGGCAGAGTCCAAAGTCCGGCGAAGTCCCGTTACTCCCTTTTGTCCTCGCTTGTCTGTGCCCGCCAGGTCTCCGCTCTTTCTTTCTCCATCCTTGGTCTCCAAACTCTCACGTTTTCCGTCCTTGATCTCCAAACTCTAACGTTCTTCATCCTTGTTCTCCAAACTAACTTCCTCTCCAACCGCTCTTCGCCGCGCCATTACTACTTGAATTCGCCGGCCATCTTTGCCTCTGTTGAGTTTCTACTGCGTTGGTCCCGCGACGATACTCACCCTGTTTCCACTGGACACCGATAGTAATCGGCTACCGATACCCAGAAAGCCTCCTCATGACATCGATATGCCCCACCCGATATCGCAGGTGCTGCGTTACCACTTGCTCGCCGCGATATTCACCATCACTGATTTTTATACCCTTGCAGAGGGTATAATAAATTCAGTCAGAAGTTTGCAACGCAGTGAAGGAGACGTTTCCGACCCCATAAAGTATATACGAGGTGTGTTCAAAAAGTAAGGTGACTTTGTATTTTCAAGAAAAACTATTAATTTATTTATCAATATTAATGTTGTCCCCTTCAAAGCAATCCCCCTCAGATACAATACACTTATGCCAACGGTTTTTCCAATCCTCAAAGCACTTCCCATAAGCACTTTTCGGTATAGCCTTGAGCTCTTCCAGCGATGCAGTCTTTATCTCTTTAATCGTTGCAAATCTCCGTCCTTTCATAGGTCTCTTTAGTTTTGGGAACAAGAAAAAGTCACATGGGGACAAATCCGGTGAATATGGTGGCTGAGGAATTATTGTGGTGTTGTTTTTGGCCAAAAAATCTCACACAAGCAAAGATGAGTGAGCAGGGGCATAATACTGTTTATTGACCGTACGACCATATGGTAAAAACTCCTGATGCACCACGCCATGGTAATCGAAGAATACAGTGATCAAAACTTTGACATTTGATCGAATGTGGCGTGCTTTTTTCGGTCTTGGCTCACATGGGCTCTTCCATTGTGACGATTGGGCTTTGGTTTCGATCGTCATAGGCATCTTCCCGGCCATCTTGGAAGAGTTTGTACCACTTGGAAACATTTTTTTTACTCAGAACACTTTCACCGTATGCCACTGTCAACATTTTAAGTGTTTCGGAGCACTTAATTTTATTTTTTACACAAAATTTGATGCAAATCCTTTGATCCATATTTTTCGATAGCAAAAAATCGCTGAGCACGCAAAACAACTTGTTACCTTTACGCCTCTCACAACTAAACAAAAAAGGGGATTCAATTGAAACTTGGTACAGATGTTAGGGAAGAGTGTACCAACATAACAAAACAAAGTCGATCTAGCCATGTCCGTCTGTCTTTCCGTTTTTACGTAAACTAGTCTCTTAGTTTTGAAGCTATCGGGCTGAAACTTTCCCAAAAGTCTTCTTTCTATTGCAGGTAGTATATAAGTCGGAACCAGCCGGATCGGACAACTATATCTTATAGCTACCATAGGAACTATCGTGGTAAAATAATATGAAAAAATTATATCTTTGATGTTTTTGTACATACAACCTTCTATGCTTGGAAATAACATTTTTTAATTGGTTCTGAATTTTGAATAAAATTTGATGAAAATCGGACGACTATATCATATAGCTGTTTCTTGTTCCATTTGCTTATGCCCATCGATCGCACCATCGTTCAGTGCCAATCGAACGCCTATCGAGAAGCCCCTTTCTCTGGTGCATGGTGATTTTGCAAATCTTGCAACTTTAAATTTCCTTCCCACCTCTCCATCTCATCCTTTCTGTCTTCTCTTCTTCAGTTCCTTGGGCTCTTGTTTGTCCCGCATCGCCCACTCTGATCTCCCAGGGCAGCTGATTTAACGCTTCTGCGCATTGACCGTTAAAGCTGCGAGACAGGGCGGGTATATCATTAGCGGGCAGCACTTGGCAGGTGCGTTCCTTCTCTTGCAGACTGACGTAGATGCGACTCAGCGGAAACCATGCCACCACCACTGTCTTCCCCATGGGCTGCGCAAGTCGTTCGACGCTAGACCCTGGTCTAGCAGTGGACCTTGGGCTAGCAGTGCAGTGCCGAGGAAGCAGCTGGTGCAAAACCGAATGAATAAACTGCTAGCTGAGCCGCTAGCAGCAAGGTTCGATGCGTTTTGGGTCCCTGGTCAGTGTTTGTCTGCCTTTCCTCGGCAGACTGCTGATTCGCATTTCCTGTCAGTCCCAACCGAATTATTGTTTTTGTGTTATTCTCAACGTGTTCCTTGTATATGGTTCCCTCGTGCTGCCTTGTAGTGTCCTTCGGGATTCCTTGTTTTGTTGATCCTTGGAGTTTTCCGTTGAGTTTCGAAGTTCGTAGAACCCTGGGAGAAGCCTTTGATTTACTCTTTCCTCCGTGTCTTTGGAGTTATCCTTGGGCTCTTTCCTCCGTATTCTTTGAGCATTCTTGGAACATCCTTAGGGCGCTCGGTAATCTTGGTTCTCTGACTTGAGTAATGAACGCCGGTGTGTAGCGTGTAGATTCCGGACCACTTGTATTTACTCCCAGCATGATCTCATTTCTCGCCCCAGTTTCCCTGATCGTGCCCCTCGAACTGTTGCTTGGCTTCCTTCTTGGCCAGGAAGCTCTTGAAGACTCTGCTGTACTGTACATCGTTGTCCGTTATTAATACCTTCGGGACCCCATACCTCACGATGATGCGTTCCCTGAACGCTTTCTTTAGGGACTCGGCTGCCGCACTTCCTTCCTAGTGGGACTAACACCGTCCACTTGGAGAACCGGTCTATCAGCAACAGCAACATTTGCTTGTCGTGCTTTGAACGTGGTAGGGGTCCGACGAAGTCAATACATACTGTAGCTAATGGTTCCTATGGCACCTGCGTCAGCATTTTCCCAGCCGCCTGCATCTGATTTGGCTTGAATCTCATGCATGCACAGTTTCCCGTACAGCTTTCGGAGCACACAGCTTCCACCTCGCTACCTGAATCCAGCTGCGTGCTGCAGGCTTCCGCCGCCGATGCCTCCTTGATCCCTCGAATCGTTTCTGATTGTGGCTGTCTCGACAATGCGTCTGCCACCATGTTGACTTGTCCGTGTAGTAGTGCAACGCCTCAGACTTGCTAGGGGTCAGCTGTGAGTACTTAGGGAAGCATCACCATTTTCAGACTGAGTGAACAGAATGACGCGCTCTCCAGGACCACTCCTTTTGACACTCGGCCTGTCCCTGGCTCTGTCCCGGATGTTCTTATTGGGGTTTCTGCTCTTCGCGCGGAAAGTCAAAACAGTCCAGGAAGCTGCCTCGCGCTTCACTTCACTAAACAAACGTTCCACCCTAGCCTCACCCTTTCGCTTACTGTCCGTGCCGTTCCTGCGGGGCTAGATCTGTCTTGGGTGGCTGTCGCGATGTGATGTCTTGCTTGCTGATGACGGTGTCCTGCGAACTGCTCATGGATGCGTGGCTGGACGTAGCGTGTCCTCTGGTACTCGGGTTCTCGGGCATACGCCGATCCGGGACTTCACAAGTCGGATCCGTATCCTCTCCTGGAAACTTCCACTCGAGACAGTACTGATTGACCAAAGTAGTGTTTGGGCCGAGGTACACTGGGCTTAGATAGCCTTAACCCCGAGCTCACGTGACCACGCAATCCACCGCTCTGCGGCTTTATATTGGGCCTCTGGGAACCGTTATTTCCCTTTTGCGCACAGTCCGCCGAACTTCTCCACTTCGGGTCCAAAGTCCATGGCTCCTGTTTGACCCACTTGTCCTTCATGCGCTGATTCCAACCTCTGGTTCCGCTCTGCTGCTGAGATGTGGCACCTTCTCCCTTGGTACAAGGTTCACGGCAGAGTCCAAAGTTTTTAAAATGCCTTACAAGTAAGGTTATTTTTTAATGTTGTAAAAAAGTTTAAACAAATAAAATCCCGAAAGCAGCGGGTAGGAGAAATTATATTTTAATCTGGTTAATAAAATTTAAATAAAAATTTAAATTATTATTAAATTAAAAATCTGAAGTGTAAATTGTGTACAGAACCGGGCTGATGGCGCTCCCATGTGGGACACCAGCTCGAATTTGATGTAGTCCAGAAAAAAAAAAGAAAGAAAACAAAATCATTTTAACTAGAACACCAATCCAAGGGAATGGTAAATAGCGAAGGTTCTGGATTAACAAAACATTAAACTATTATGCCTCAAACTTAAAGTGTTAAGAGTTAACAGTTTTATGTTAGCACAACGGCTGTAAAGTCAGCTGTTGTCTCCGATAGCAAGTCAGCACGTCATGCTTGCATAGTTTTTGCTGTACAAAACAAAACAAAAAACGCACCAACTTGTGCACTTGTATTTGACAGTATTAAACTTAATTTTTAATGTTATTTATTGGTCAAATTGAGAGTGTTTATACTAACATTCGTTAATTTTATAAATACATCTGAAGCTGGATTTAGAGAAACAAATTTAAATTTTTTATTATTTTGAAGCAGGTGGTTCTACCATAAAGCCTTTTATAGCAGGCTGGGTTAGCGGACGCAACAAAATTTGAAACGAATTGATGCCATTAAAGAAAACCTCAAAGGAAACCAAGCATTCAGACCCGGGAGTGGTATAACAGCAGTTTGCTTCTGAGGCCTTTGACGTTCTGAAGTGCTGTAAGGCTTACGTTCGTAAGTTTTAGTTAGGGATGAAACCGCTGAAGGAAGCACTTTAAATTGACCCACAATTAAGATAGTCCTGGATGTCCTTGACATTGGTGTCATGGTTGCCAGAACACCCAGCACCGTTTTTCGATTTGTTAGATAACTGACATTTAAAACACCTCAAACGGCCCTTCCTTTGAATGTGCCTATTACTCGAATGTTATTTACGTCTTGGTTTTTTTAAGCTGGCTTTAATTCAACATAGAATATGTCTCGTTTGGCCTTACCTTTTTCACCAGGAAAGTTATATATATGCCGAGGGTTTTTTAAATCTTGCAATTGATTTTGGACCACACGGTATATACTGCCATCATCTGCAGTTATCAGTCGTTTTTAGGCGAAAGCTTTATAGTAATGCAATCGTTTTCTTAAAATCCGTGACACTTCTTCATAAGAAGGATTTAGACGAGGATCTCGTTTCCTATTTCTATTTCCCGAACAATGATTAGCTTGAGGTAATTCAGGTAGTTCAAAAGTGTACAAGCAATTGTTTGTTCCTAAGTATGAGGGCTTTTCTCTATTAGAAAGGTGTGAAAGTAAGTTCACAGACTTGGTCTTTAGCATCATTCATTATTATGATTTCATTTAAAGCTTAATTATCGGGATCGACCATTGTGACGGGTATTCTGTTTTTCTATTTTCACTGCTTCTTTTAAAAAAAGTGCAGCCAATGAGCTATCGAAGTCTGTTAATAAACCAACCTCAATTTGTGTATGAAATAATTTTATTGTTTTAAATGATAAGCCGTATACGTAAAACAATACGAACATGTTTTTTTACTGCTAAATTTTAATGTGTACTACATAACCTATTGCAATTTACGGTGATTGCCCTTCTAATATTGTTTGCATTAAAATTATGTAAGACAGATGTTAAAATACTGTTTGTTCTCCTGTAGTTGTATTTTTATTGATACACTCATAGCTTTTTTATGTACACTTATTTTTGTCGGTAAATAATTGTTTTTCTTAGACTGACGCCTGATCGTTAAAATAACTACGAATTTTAGATTTTACTTGGTAATTATTAACCACGGAAACAAAACGCACACTTGGAACTGTTGCTAATATAATTTGCCATTTCTGTTATATTTCAACTTGTCGGTATCGGACTATCCCTTAAAAAGCAAATAAAGAAATCGACTCAAGGTTAAGTCGTTGCGGGTGTACAATTGAGAACAGTTGCTTCGCTAAAGTGCAGCTTCATTTTACTTTTAGCTGACTAACAGGTAGAGTTTGCTATTATTCTTGTAGGATTGATGTAATATTTAAGTTCACATCAAAAATAATATTAAACATCAAATAAAAATAAGTTTGAACATTGATTGCACAATTAACAGCACTTAAATAATCTCAATAAAGTGCGTCGAAAAAAATAGCGCAAAGAAAGGACAGACAAGAGAAAAAGTAAGCATTCACAGACAAAGCAATGCCCCTTCATAGAGTGCAAATTGCGCATATTTGCATCTTTCCGGTTAGCTATCGTGCAAATATAGAAAAGGGAATTTTTGATCAAACTCGACAGGGACGTTTAACAGATACAGGAGTAAAATGCACCGGCCAACTAAGAACGTCAGCAGAATTGATAGCATCTGCAGAGAATGTTTCAGTGGTGGATCGACAAGTAGTTTTAATGACAATCGTTAATTATAAATATAGTCCTAATCCAATTTAATAAGGAAACGTTTGATTTATTTTTAATTTAATCAATCTTTAAATTAATATAAATTAAAATTTAAAAATTTTATTAAAAGACAATTATAAAATGATTAAGGTGTAAACTATTTTACGAGATACTCATTGAAAGATTGCTAGTTGTGCCTTAATAGGTCACATTCGGCAAGACGATGTTTTTATACCCTTACAGTTACAAGAAGTAATCAACTTTAGTAACACAATGTGAAATTTTTAAAGATTGTTGCTGCCTTCAGTTATATTAAAAAAAAATTTCAATCTTTTTTAGATAATTTTGTACACATCTATATGTTAGAGTAGTCCGATTTTTATTAAATTTAATTCGAAATTGGTAAAAATTTAAAAAATGTTATTTCCAAGCTTTGAAGGTTATAGTAAAAAAACACCATAGATATAATTTTTTCATATATTCAGACTAATTTTCCGATCGCTTCTATGGCAGCTATAAGGTATAGTCGTCCGTGTTTTATTGAAAACCAATTACAAAATGGTATTTCCAAGCGTAGAAGGTTATATGTTAAAAACACCATATTATTTTACCACTAATTTTCCGATCGTTCCTATGGCACCTCTACGATATAGTCGTCCGATTTTAATAACATTTAATTCGAAATTCAGAACTAATTAAAATAATTTTTTTGTTTACAAGCTTAGATACTTTTTTTTTATTTTCCGATCGTTTCTATGGCAGTTATATAATATAGTTGTCCGATTACGATAAAATTTTATTCGGAATTCAAAACCAATTAAAAAATGTTATTTTCAAGCGTGGTTATATGTTAAAAAAACCGAAGATATAATTTTTGCATATTATTTTACTACTAATTTTCCGATCGTTCCCATGGCAGCTATATTATATAGTCTTCCGATTTTATTAAAATTTAATTCGAAATTCAGAACTAATTTAAAATGTTATTTCCAAGCTATGTTAAAAAATACCGAGGATATATATTTTTTATAAATTTTTTCCTTGATAGTTCCTATGGGAGCTATAAGATATAGTTGTCTGATCCGGCTGGTTCCGACTTATATACTACCTGCAATAGGAGAAAGGCTTTTGGAAGCCCGATAGCTTTAAAACTGAGAGACTAGTTTACGTACAAACGGACGGACAGACGGACACGGCTAGATCGACTCGGCTAGTGATGCTGATCAAGAATATATATACTTTATGGGGTCGGAAACGTCTCCTTCACTCCGTTGCAAACTCCTGACTGAAATCATTATACCCTCTGCAAGGGTATAAAAATTGGATTAAGCGGACTTAGTTCACCATATGTGAATGTGGTTGTTATATAAGAAAACGATAAGCGATAAATTATAATATATATTTTACAATATTTTCACTTTTATAAAGCTTACACCAAAATGTATGTGTAAGTATGAGTGTGAATTAATGAATATGGTCTTAATTTACGAACCCCACGTAAAAGCGTTGCAAGTGCTGCAAAGAATCTGCAGTGAATAATTTCTTAGTCCACTCATCTCCCGATGGTAGTTAGCTTAGTTAGCCGTTGTAATTTTCCCTTGTTTTTCTAGGGTCTTTCTGCTTTCAGCTCTTCAAAATCACAGGAACACTTAATTGAACTTTTTAAAATTTCCACGAACCATTCATAGTGTTCCACGATAATTCAATCCTCTTTCCCATCATCTACAAGTTCCACACTATATCTCAGGATACAAAAAACTGATGTTTGCCCACATATTGAATTATGTGGTCCACGTCATTAGACTTATTTAAACATACTCTAAATACATGACGGCATTATTAAAAATAATTTTGACGTCAAAATTTAAACTAAATTATTTCACTTTCTCTGAACTTGCTTGCCGCTCTTTTTTTTTGACGCCCTCTGCAAGGGTATACAAAATTGTTTGCTAAAGACTCCTTTAATTACGGTTACTTTGCCAAAATGTGATTAAGGCTTGCTTTGGAAATTTTAATTAAATAACATATGTAAAAAAAAGTTTATTGTAAAATTGAGAAATAATCAATATTTTTCTTCGATTTTAGCTCCCACAACTAGTTAATAGTTTTTCTGAAAATGGTTTTTTGCCTCTTCAGATGGCTTTATCAGCAAAAAGTTACAAAATCGCGCAGACTCTGGTAAAAAACGGAATGGCAAATATAAATGCTGTTGATATAGAGGTAAAATACAATATCAGTTATTTTTTTATTTTACTAATTTTCTAAATATTCTTTTAACAGGGATTACCACTCCTAATTGCTGCTTTAAAAAATAATGACGTTTTTTCAGCACATTTTCTTTTGGATCAAAATTGCCTTGTAGACCTTTCATCTAAGTAGTTACATTTTTAAAATAATTAACCAAAATTATTAATTTTTATAATTCATTTTTTAGAACATCATCGGATACTGCATTACACGTTATTTGTAACTATAAGGAATTTAAAAATAGTTCTAACAATGCCGCAGATATATTAAATATTGGGATAAAGATTTTAGAAAAAAATCCTAACGTAAACATAAAAAACCTTAAAGGAGAAACGCCTTTGCATATAGCAATTATCAGACAAAATTTACAAATGGTGGATCTTTTGCTTAAAGTGCCAAATATTGATATTAACTTGCGCACTTTTGACGAAAAGAGTGCTTTGGAGCTTTGTCTATCATTGGATGATCAAGACTTTAAGACGGCGTCAATGCTAATTAATATGGGTGCACAACCAAATGCCATAAAGACAAAAACGGGTGACAGCCTATTACAGGTTTTTGCAATGGACGGATATCGTGGGGAGAAGGCCGCAATTTTTTTGGCAGATTATACCAATCTCGATCATTTTAATTTACGTGGGCTAACAGCATTACATATTGCATCTTTGAATAACTTGCCAAACCTAGTAAAAAAGTTGGTTGTTAATGGTGCTTCGTGCAATTTACAATCCATTGACGCCGGTTTAAAGTCAGCTTTGCACATTGCAGTTGAAGCTAATGCTGTTGAAGCCTTAGAAGCTTTTGTTCACTTAAAAAACAATCTGAGCTATGTTATTGATTTCAATTCTAAAGATATAAATGGAGACTCCCCGCTAAGCTTGGCTCTCAATAAAACTAGCCTGGTTCCAATTCTTATAAGAGGCGGTTCAGATGTTAACGCGAAGAATAAAAATAATTTGACACTGTTGCACCAATCAATAAAGAATAGAGATAGTGACACATGCTTATTTTTACTAGAGCAGGGAGCAGACTTTACTGCTGTTACAGGTACAATAATTTAAGAATCCTTTATTTCATTATATTAATTTTATACCATTATAGATGATCAGGATTCTGTTTTGGACTTATCCATCAAATACGATCTTCCTAGAGTTGTAGATGCTCTTTGCACAAGAGGAGTCGCACTAGCATCTGAGAAAAGTGGAGTCTCACCATTATGGACTGCTTTAGAATTGGGATTTGAAGATGTGGCTAATATACTTGTTCAACACGGTGTTGATACTGACAGTTGGGATAAAGGACCAGAGGAATGCCAACAAACGCTTTTACATCGTGCTATAGACGAAAGCAAAGAATCAATAGCTATATTTCTAATTCAAAACCAATGCGATTTAGATTCTTCACGTCAGCTAGGTCCCAATGGGGAGGGTGGCCATGAAGCCCAGCAAAAGGCATCACCGTTGCACTTATGTTGTCAATGTGGCTTGACCAAAGTCCTCCAGACTTTAATTGATCATGGTGCTAATGTTAACGTTGTAGACTCTAAAAACAAATCACCACTCCATATAGCTATTGAAAACCAACATGAAGAGATTATATCGATTCTTCTTTGTCACCCTGATATAGACTTAAAACTACGTGATATGTCTGGAAACACGCCGTTTGCAGCCGCTTTGAGCATTCGTAACGACAAGGCCGCTCAACGCATTTTAGTTAGATTCCCCACAGCAGCAGAGCAAATGGACTCGCGCGGTCGAAGCTTTTTGCATTTGGCAATTATGAAAGACGATTTGGAAAGTGTTTTGTTTTTGCTAGCTATTCAGGTAGATGTCAACTCGCGGGTACATGACGTCAATCAGTCTACGCCCTTACATCTGGCAGCAGCATCTCATAATGAAATGATTACCAGAAATCTTATTTTAGCCGGAGCCCGTATGAATGAGCGGGATGCCGTCCAAAAACTGCCTCTTCATATTGCCATTGAACGCGGGAATCTACCTGCGGTTTCTGCTTTGATTCAAAACAATGCCGACTTTGACGCAACGGATGCTGACGGCAATAATGCTTTACACATTGCAGTACGATATAGCCAGTTGTTTATTGTACGTGAATTATTAACTGAATCTAGAGTGAATGCAGAAGCAACAAATTTAAAAGGTCGAAATCCTATGCACGAATTGTGTCGGATTGTGGAGGATAATACGGCAGCACTTATTTGTGAGTTATTTCTTGAGTGTATGCCAAAATATCCAATTAACATGCCCGATATGGATGGTAATACTCCTCTTTTGCTTTCATTTATGAGAGGGCAATCCCCTCTTTGTAAAATACTGGTCAAGGCAGGGGCTTGCCTTGGCACTGAAAACAGAGAAGGAATGAATATTTTTAATTTCAAGCTAGCCACGGATCAATTACTTCACAAATTATTGGACCTTTTACCACAGGAATCACCGTGGGCAGAATGTGACTTATGCCAGGAGTGTACCACTAGGTTTACTCTTACGATGAGAAAACACCATTGGTAAGAACGGAATCTTTGTAAATTATAAGTATTTTCTTTTTTTAATTCCCTGGTTGATATTTAAGCCGACATTGTGGACGCGTGCTTTGCTCCAAATGTTCCAGTAACGATGTACCTATTATAAAATTCGGAATTAACAAACCTGTTCGAGTTTGTGGTGTTTGCTTCAATGTCCTGCAATGCGGAAACGGATTAATTTCATAGTTTACCTATAAAAAATTTATCATTTATGTGTATATAATTTTATGCAATTATGCTGTTGAAATAAGTTTTTAAAAATTATTACGACAAAAATTATTACATTTACACAAATTTACAATTTGTGTGTTTTATTTGACTATGGACGGCAGTCTTACATTTTGCATATATAAAACATGCCAAAACTAGTAAAAATGTTGGTTGTTAATGGTGCTTCGTGCAATTTGCAACCCATTGATGGCGGCTTTAAATCAGCTTTGCATATTGCAGTGGAAGCTAACGCTGTTGAAGCCTTGGAAGCTTTTGTTCAGTTAAAAAACAATCTGAGTTATGTTATTAATTTCAATTCTAAAGATATAAATGGAGACTCCCCGCTAAGCCTATAAAACTGAACTGGTTCCAATTCTTATAAGAGGCGGCTCAGAGATAGGGACACATCATTATTTTTACTAAAGCAGGTAGCAGACTTTACAACTGTTACAGATTCAAAAATTTAAGAATCCCTTATTTGATAATAATAATTTCATACGATTGTAGATGATCAGGATTCTGTATTGGATTTATCGATCGAATACGATCTTCCCAGAGTTGTAGATGCTCTTTTCACAAGAGGAATCGCACTAATATCTGAGAGAAGTGGAGTCTCACCATTTAGAATTGGGATTTGAAGAAGTAGCCATAAAAGCTACGTTTATTTTAAGATTTAATGTTTCTTTAATAGCTTTGGATAACCTAGCTCCTAGCATGGTTCCTTAAAGCTCTAGTCTAGGAATTGACAATAAGTTAAGGGGCGCTTCTCGCTGAAATCATGGTAGTTCCCATTTGGCTGTTGCACTCGAGGCCAAGGTATGCGCATGTTTCGTATGCGTATTGTGGGGCATCGCAAAATATATGTAATTGGATATTACAAAATTTTAAGTGAAATGTGTTTGTCTCATTAATACCTATCGACTGACCTAAAAAAAGTGTGCCACGCCCACTCTAAAGCACACAAACGGATTAAACTCTTAAATCTGTCTGGCGCCCACATAACATCTACTGAAATAGCCGCTAGGTGGCGCCGTAAAATATAGCTTCGCTGCTCCATTTCCCTTTGGCTCTCTTTAGACGAGTAAAGGGTATTTGATAGTCGAGGCACTTGATTATAGCGTTCTTCCTTGTTTTATTTATGTTGCTACACAATGCCCTCCAAATTTGAAACTGATCGTCTGAAATGTAGTTGACCCAATGGACGTCATGGTATCTTGACCAATCCAAATCTTTTGATGTGCATTTCGGTTTTAGACTTGTCCCTTATTGAAAGGGTTTGTTAAGGTAAAGTTAGGCATGAAGTCTGCTCTATACCTCGGATACCCACACTAACTACCTTTGAGTTACCTATTTCATAACCCCTTGTCCTTCTAGTTGTAGGTCCGTGGCTAGTTGTTCATCGAGCAATGAAATTGTCGAGGCTTCGTCAAGTAAAGCATTCGTTTAGATTGCTTTTTTGGGACCTATTAGTGTGACTGGAATGACTTTTAGTAATACTTTGTTACATCCAAATTTGTTGTTGCAGTTGGTATCGGAGCAATGTCGCTGATTTTATGGTTGGACCTAACCATTCGTGAAATACATGTCGTCAGACTTGATTTTTTGAAAATATTTTATAAATGAAATTCTTTGAGAAACATGAATTTTTTCAAGAATTTCCTGAAACAGCAAATTATTGCGAATATTGATCCATACCATTAAAAGACAGTAAAGTTTGAATGATCATATGTGATAAAAAGTGTTGAGTCTGTCATATCCTCTTTGATTGCAGGAAAGGCTCGAATTTTATCTATCATTTTCAATTATATCATCAACATTTTCTGGCACTAATAGAAAATACTGTACACATTCTTTGCCTCGCCTTGTCAATTTTCTTCGCAAGCGATTGATATTTTTGTAGACGATAAATTTACGTACTTGAGAACTGTTCCAAACTCCAGTTTAATTGTTTGCCTCGCAATAAAGCCAACGATCGCATTTGAATTGATGTCATCTGGCTAAGCTTCATATGGTCACTCACGTGACCACCTCTTGCTGCTTTTGTAAATGCTCCATTTGAAGCTGAAGTTTTTGGGCTTCGCCGGATCGTTGAGATTGGTTAATGCTGCTTATGGATTCACCGTTGCCTTTGACATATCCAGTAGATTGCCGCAGAGGTTCCTGGTAGCGGTGTGTCCTCTATTTCCCTGGACGTATTGTCGTGATATGTTTGGGTTTGCGATTGTCCAGTTTCAAGTATCGCAGTTGCATACACTAGTCGTCGTCAATAAAAGTGCGAAAAGTCTTCTGTGCTCACAAGTTTTGGCTAATGAAATGCGCTCTAGTTTCGCGTAATCCATGTGCCGTTAAGGAGGCAAAGAAAGACCATTTGTTGGGGTAGTTACCTGGTAAAGGTTATACCGATTTTGGGTTATGCGGCTGGAAAGACTGAGTTCTAGCTAACACAAACCACAGTCGTTGTAGTCGTCGAATGCATTGGTTGAATTTAAACACCGTTTATTTTTAGATCTTTCAGATCTTTCTGTTTACTGTTGTTCTTTAAAACTTTTTTCACCTTTCAATCGGTGGTATGTACGAGATTTTTATAACATTTTAGTATTTTCTTTCTTAAAGTAAAAAGTTCGTTAACAATTCAAATCTATTGTACTAAATCAACAGGATGCTTTGTGCTGTTCTTTTTCTCTTCATATACTTACCAACGTGCATATATACCAGTAAATACTTCGATGAGTACAGGTTACCGATCAGAGCATCTTGATTGCACTTAGCCCGAGTTTTGTGAATTCGAGTTGGGTTTCAAGTTGTCTCTCTGCCTGAGAGTGACGGCTCACAGTTGCAAATCAGTTTGTATTCAATAATTGTAGAGGTATAAAATCTATTAAAATAAAAACAAATGTTTAAATCAGAAGATAAAAATTATTTTGACCAATAGAAACTATGGCAACACTAGATAACTGTGCTTTCTTCTTGAGAATTTCAGCGGTTTGCTAACTTTTAAATATTTCGTCGTCAGCAAAGTTCAAGTGTAAATGATGTCAATAATCGTTTATTATGCATTATTTATTTATTGTTGGATATTGGATAAATCCTGGCTAAAATAAATCAACTTAAATCTATTATCAGAAATCTATTAAATGCCTTAGCGAATTTTTCTTGACCCCAATTAAATCTTATGGTCGAATGCAGGGAATTAAATATTTTCAGAGCAGGGTCATTGCGTGTATAGTTTGTACTGGCGGTCCATGAAGGGAACTAAGATACGGAGATTCCTGGCAGGAACATAAAAAGTTAGTGCATTCCAGCAAGCAAGGACAATCAATATTTCCTTCCAGCATATCTTTCAGAAAGAGAAGGCCACTTGCATCTTAAAGGATTGCCGTATAATTAATCCTTTAAGATACAATATGCAGCTGGGAACACTGACTAGCGTAGGGTGGCGCCGTTGCGATAAAATGCAAGAATTGTAATGCAAACTTAAACAACTTTTTCTGCAACCTCTCAATTCTATTGATCTGGACACTTCCCGAAGGATTCCATTTATAGGAAGCATATTTAACTCTAGAAAGGACGAACGCAGAGTAAACAGACAGTGTGGAATACGGATACGTGTCACGCTTAACAAAGCCTAAGATTGCACGTGCTTTTGGTAATATGAAATTCAGGTGTTCATTAGACAAACATTTTTCATAAAATTATCCCCCCAGATCAACTTTATCATTCAAGACAGAGAGATTGTGGTTATTGTGAGAAGAGTTTAGAATGGTTGTACTACGTTTTCCATAGCGAACGATTTGGTATTTGTTAAGATTATAGGGCGAATTATTCTAAGAACACACCCTACCGATATTATCTAGGTAGCAATATCGAATCATGTAGGTACTGACAGTCCTATAAATCTTCAGATCATCCGCATAAAGAAGCAAGTTAGAAAAATCGATACAGCCACGAATGTCATTTATAATAAAATAATTTGAAATAGAGGGCCAAGTGAGCTACCGTGAGGTTGACTAAATGTCGCTTTATTCACCACCTACTTCAACTTGATAATCTCGGTTATCCAAATTCTATGCTATCCAACTAAGAAATGAGGAGTGCAAGCCAAGTTTGAAAAGTTCAGAGAGTTTGAAACGTTTAGCAGAGTGACAAACCTTGTCAAACGCTTTGCCAAAATCTGTGTAGATCGTGTCCATCTACGAATAATCCTCAAATGCATGGAAAAAACAGCAAAGTTGGTCGTCGTAGATCGATTAGGCATAAAGCCATAAGGGAAAGATTCGATACAACCCCCAATTAAGAAAGATAATTTTTTGAAAATTATTTTTTTCTTACAATATAGCTATGTATGTTGCTAATTTTAGCAATTGGCCTCTAGTTCGATATAGCAAAATTACTTCCTTTTTATGGACCGGCATGACTCTAAAAATATTCCATTTACCAGGGAATCTACCTTAAGACAAAGAGAAGAAGAACATAATTTGCAGAGGTGGGTAGAGGCTGGCAATTCTTGAGAAAGAATGAAGAAATTCCATCAAATTCTAGCCTTGTGGAATCATCAAAACAACTAATTGCTTCAGAAATATAATAATACGAGGTGTGTTCAAAAAGTAAGGTGACTTTGTATTTTCAAGAAAAACTATTAATTTATTTATCAATATTAATGTTATCCCCTTCAAAGTAATCCCCCTCAGATACAATACACTTATGCCAACGGTTTTTCTAATCCACAAAGCACCTCCCATAAGCACTTTTCGGTATAGCCTTGAGCTCTTCCAGCGATGCAGTCTTTATCTCTTCAATCGTTGCAAATCTCCGTCCTTTCATAGGTCTCTTTGGTTTTGGGAACAAGAAAAAGTCACATGGGGCCAAATTCGGTGAATATGGTGGTTGAGGCATTATTGCGGTGTTCTTTTTGGCCAAAAAATCTCTCACAAGCAAAGATGAGTGAGCTGGGGCATTATCGTGATGCAAAAGCCATGAATTGTTTTTCCACAGTTCTGGACGTTTCTTTCGTATTGCTTCTCGCAAACGGCGCATAACTTCCAGATAATACTGTTTATTGACCGTACGACCATATGGTAAGAACTCCTGATGCACCACGCCATGGTAATCGAAGAATACAGTGATCAAAACTTTGACATTTGATCGAATGTGGCGTGCTTTTTTCGGTCTTGGCTCACCTGGGCTCTTCCATTGTGACGATTGGGCTTTGGTTTCGATATCATAACCATATTCCCATGATTCGTCACCAGTTATGACCCTTTTGAGTAAACCTGGGTCGTCGTTGACGTCATCCAACAGCTCTTGAGCGATGCTCATGCGACGGTTCAAAATTCAGCAATTTTGAAATAAACTTCGCTAAATACACGACTCATGCCCAAAACGTTTGAAAAATTTCATGGCACGAGCCACGCGATATACCGACATCTTCAGCAACTTCTCTGATAGTGATTCGACGATTTTCCAAAACAATTTTCTTCACTGCTTGAACGTTTTCATCAGTTGTTGACGAGCTTGGGCGTCCAGAGCGAGGCTCGTCATTGGCATCTTCCCGGCCATCTTGGAAGAGTTTGTACCACTTGTAAACATTTTAATTACTTAGAACAGTTTCACCGTATGCACTGTCAACATTTCAAGTGTTTCAGAGCACTTCATTTTATTTTTTACACAAAATTTGATGCAAATCCTTTGATCCATATTTTTTGATAGCAAAAAATCGCTGAGCACGCAAAACAACTAGTTACCTTTACGACTCTCACAACTAAACAAAAAAGGGGATTCAATTGAAACTTGGTACAGATGTCAGGGAAGAGTGTACCAACATCACAAAACAAAAAAATCGATAATCGAAAATATGTTGCCCGCGAAATTTGAAAAGTCACCTTACTTTTTGAACACACCTCGTATGTTATGTCCAGCCTTCCAATGTTGCAAGTTTCAGTGAAAAGAACGGTTTTATTTCCGAGAAACGCGCCGATATTAGAGGCAGGCGGACGGAAAATGTCGCACGAAGCGGACGACAAGAGCTCGAGTGATGTTGATGCGTAAGAAAAGATACAGAAGATGATGAGAGTGCAGTGAGAAACAAATGTTTCAGTACATCACCCGGAGCTACGCAAGAAATATGGTAAGCTCGACGGCACAAAGAAGAACGGGAACAGCATCCGAAGCGCGAACCTGGGCGAATGTGATATAGACCTTATGGTAGATCTTATAACAACAAAAATGCAGATTAGACATTTTAAGCAATTTTTTTAATTCAGTTTTTTATCCAAAATGGACATTTTTAATGGTTTTTCACATGTAGTTCAGTTAAATCAAGTCGTGCATCTAAAGACCGACTGTTTTGAACAGTATGCGAAAAATGCTAACGATCCGCGTCTCTTGGGAGCAATTTATTTTTTGAACAATTTTTGTATTTTTTGTAAGGGTGGGAATCGTTATTTTTTTGAATTCAGGTTTTGTTCAAATAGACTAATTTTTAATGGTTTTTTACTTGTAGTTCAATCAAATCAAGTCGCACAACTACAAGACCGACTGTTTTGAACAGTAAGCGAAAAGTGCTAACAATCCGCGTCACTTTGGGGACAATTTATTTATTTTTTTTTAACAGTTTTTGCATTATTTGTAAGGTCGTAAATTTTTTAAATTCAGTTTTTGTTCAAAAGTATTCATTTTTTAGTGGCTTTTTACTTGTACTTGTACAAGACCGACTGTTTTGAACAGTATGCGAAAAATGCTAACGATCCGCGTCACTTTAGGGACATTTTATTTTTTGAACAATTTTTAAAATTTTTGATATGGGTGGGGGTTGTAATTATTCTGAATAAAATTTTTGTTCAAAAATACTCAGTTTTTATTGGTTTTTCACTTGTAGTTCAGCCAAATCAAGTCGTACAGCAAAAATACCGACTGTTTTGAACAGTATGCGAAAAATGCTAACGATCCGCGTCTCTTGGGAGCAATTTGTTTTTTGAACAATTTTTGTATTTTTTGTAAGGGTGGGAATCGTTAATTTTTTTGAATTCAGGTTTTATTCAAATAGACTAATTTTTAATGGTTTTTTACTTGTAGTTCAATCAAATCAAGTCGTACAACTACAAGACCGACTGTTTTGAACAGTATGCGAAAAATGCTAACGATCCGCGTCACTTTAGGGACATTTTATTTTTTGATCAATTTTTAAAATTTTTGATATGGGTGGGGGTTGTAATTTTTCTGAATAAAATTTTTGTTCAAAAATACTCAGTTTTTATTGGTTTTTCACTTGTAGTTCAGCCAAATCAAGTCGTACAGCAAAATACCGACTGTTTTGAACAGTATGCTAAAAATGCTAACGATTCGCGTCTCTTCGGGGACAACTTTGAGTGCATCTACTGCGCTGGAAAGCCGAGCTTTAAAATATGCGTCAGCTGCACTGAAAAGATCAGCTTGATGAGTCATCAGCTGCGTTGCAAAGCTTAGCTTGACGTTTCGTCAGCTGCGTTGAAAAGCTTAGCTTGACGTTTGGCCAGCTGCACCGCGCACAAGCGCAGCCAACTTAAGCTGAGAAGGCGAGCAAAGACGCGCATTTGCAATTGTGTGAAAATATTTGTGCATAAGTCCCAATTAGGTTATTTTCTTGGATTTGAGTCTGGTGAGCGTTGGATTCTTTTTAAATTGTCAATTTCGCAAGCCGTTTTCGTTGCTTTCTTGGCCTTGTGGTTCGGCTCTTTTTGAGCGCGACAGTGCCTTCAAGCGACACTGAGCGCCGTCTTTGTCGGCGCACTAACTGTCAGCGGAGTGGCACCGAGCGCCGTCTTTGTCGCCGCACTAGCTGCCAGAGGAGCGGCACCGAGCGCCTTCTTTGCAGCTCACTAGCGGCCGGCAGAGCGCCACTTAGTGCCATCTTTGGCGGCTCACTAGCGGCCAGCGAAGCGCTAGTGAGCGCCATCTTTGCCGCCGCACTTTGGACCTGCGCATCTGTGGCCAGCATCTGAATCTTTAAACCTCAACTTTAGTCGTCAACCTCAGCGACTAGTTCGGAAATTCCAAATCTTGTGTGTGTGAAAAGCGATGCGAGCATACCATTAAAATAATTCCAAAGAACAAAAGTTTAAAAGTGATGCGAGCATACATTTAAAACAATTTTAAAGTAAATTAAAGTACAGAAGTTTAATAGCGATGCGATACATTGTTTGAAAGAAAAAAATAGTTAAAAAGAGAAAAATTAGAAAGGCAAAAGTAGAGCGTGACTCTGTCGCACAAATTTAAATAGAAATATATTATTAAAATTTAGGATTGCCGAACTTCAAAATTACATAAAAAAAAATGATGAAAAAATTAAAACAACGAAAAAAGTAAAAGAAAAAAAAGAAAAAACATAAAAAGAAAAATGTCAGATAAAATGATTTAATTCAAAACTGATTTGTTCACAAAATATTTAAAATTTGAATTAAAATTAAAGCTCTACTATATGGTATAATAAATTAAAAAGCAAAGCGCTAGAAAATTATACCAATACAAATGTACCAACACAAATTAGTCAGTTGATCAAAAAATAAAAATGTAGAGCAAGGAAAATTTTAGGAAATTTAAACAATTGTTGAAAGTGATGCGTACAAGTTATAAAACAAGACAGCTAAAAGCTTTTCAGGCTAAATGCCTAACCAAGAAACAGAGAATTAAATCAAATCGAATCAATAAATAATGGAAGTCGGTGCAAGTTTAAATCAAATCAGAATTACATACATATTATTTTTCCTTATGCCTCGCGATTGTGCAAGGTTTCAGTACTTCGCCGGAGATCGATCGCCGCCGCTAGAGTTCCGTCTGTAAGTTTTTTTTTTATTGAAAACCCATACATTTTATTGACATGATTCATTAGGCACATACACGCAACATATATAGTTAAAAGAAACGCATGAGAAATAAATTAAAATTATTAAATCGAATGATAAAAACTAAAAGAAAAAAAAACGATTATTATAGGAATACAAATCATGCAGCAAGCAAAACTAATTAAAATATGAAGCACTGGGAAAAATTACTTATACATATTTAAAAGAAAAAATTATTATAATATTACAACTAATTATTGATAATTTTGCACTATTTTCTTGTTTATAATAAATTATTATTGTTCAACATTTATTGCTAATTAAATTTTATTAATTATGAAGTAATTTAGTCTTTTTTAGCCGAGACGAGCCGTTGACAACACTGTCGTAGGGTTAAAAGGGATGACCAGAGCTATGCAGCTGTGATGACCTACCTTAATACTCGCTCCCTCTCTCTGCCTCTCGTTTTTTTCTCTCTCTCCTTGCTCTCTCTCTTTCTCTTCTTATCTCTCACTCTTTCTTTTGGTTTTTTTCTTATTTTTTTTGAGACATTTTTGGATTTTTCTTCTCTTTCCGGCTAATCTTCTAGCAATTATTTTTTTGTCGCAGCACGCTCAATTCTGATCTTTAATTAATTATAATGATTAGCGAAGAAAAGGGCTATTTGTATAGGCAAGGCCACCACCCCAAAGCCGACAAGCTAGAGCCGGACTCTAAAGCGTGCCCCGCACATACCATTAGCTCTGTCGCCTTGAGCTTCCTTCCGTTGCACGTTACAGTTATAATTAATTATTATTAATTAAGAAAAGGTGGCGCCCAACGTGGGGCCCTTAGTGAGTACAGTAATCACTCATTAAGACTCTCGGATAAGTTCAAAGTTCGTACTCTACTAACACTTTATTTTCTTTCATTCGTTTTCTTTTCAAGAAAATTCGACTTTATCTCAAAAATCTTTATGGATTACAAAGAAGGAATATACAATCAGTTCCTTTTTGGCTAAAAAGAAAAAGTTGGGTTCGAATTTTCCATTTCAATATTTGCGAATAATGGGGTATTTATTTGCATGAGGAAATAAAAAATTATTTAACTACGGTTGATTATTTTGCCAGATTTAAATTATTTTTATTATTGGTGAAACAGCACAAATTTTGATGTCCTTCATGTCAGTCGGATGGAAAATGTAGACATTTACAACCACGATTGACTGAAGAATATCCAAAAATTCTTCTTCTTTAGAATTTAGGCTTCTGTGATTTGCTGGAATACAACAAAAGTATTGAAGATTGCTTTGTTGGCCGTTAATCAGGCCTAAAATAAGTCCAACCAGAATTATTTGATTTTTGTATTTTTGTTGTATGACTTTGTAACAGTACGATTTTTGAGTTGTGTTTTTATTTGGTCATTCATTTACTTTTTCATTTATTTATTTATACATTTATTTATTTATTCATATATTTATTTATTTCTTTATTTTACAATTATTTTTGAAGTTGTTATATTAGGTGTGATCGCTATCACTGTTCAGTCCTGGTGCAAAAGCGAATGAATAAACTGCTAGCTGAGCCGCTAGCAGCAAGGTTTGATGCGTTTTGGGTCCCTGGTCAGTGTTTGTCTGCCTTTCCTCGGCAGACTGCTGATTCGCATTTCCTATCAGTCCCAACCGAGTTATTGTTTTAGTGTTATTCTTAACGTGTTCCTTGTATATGGTTACCTCGTAATGCCTTGTAGTGTCCTTGGGGATTCCTTGATTTGTTGATCCTTGGAGTTTTCCTTGGAGTTTCGTAGTTCGTAGAACCCTGGGAGAAGCCTTTGATTGAGTTATCCTTGGGCTCTTTCCTACGTATCCTTTGAGCATTCTTGGAGTTATCCTTGGGCTTTTCCCTCAGTATCCTTTGAACATCCTAGGGCGCTCGGTAATCTTGGTTCTCTGTCTTGAGTAATGAACGCAGGTGTGTAGCCTGTAGATTCCGGACCACTTGTATTTACTCCCAGCATGATCTCAGGGTATTTCTCGTCTCTGTTTCTCTGATCGTGCCCCGCGAACTGTTGCTTGGCTTCCATCTTGGCCAGGAAGCTCTTGAAGACTCTGCTTTACTGTACATCGTTGTCCGTTATGAATACCTTCGGGACCCCATACCTCACGATGATGCGTTCCCTGAACGCTTTCTTTAGGGACTCAGCCGCCGCACTTCGTAGTGGCACCAACACAGTCCACTTGGAGAACCGGTCTATCAGCAACAGCAACATTTGCTTGCCGTGCTTTGAACGCGGTAGGGGCCCGACGAAGTCTACACATACTGTATCCCATTGTTCCTCTGGCACCTGCGTCATCATTTTCCCAGCCGCCTGCATCTGATTTGGCTTGAATCTCATGCATGCCTGGCCAGTAGTACCGGGCTGCTAAACGTGCTATTGTCTTTTTTCAGCACTGTTTCCCGTACAACTTTCGGTGCACACAGCTTCCACGTCGCTACCTGAATCCAGCTGCATGCTGCAGGCTTCCGATGCCGATGCCTCCTTGATCCCTCGAATCGTTTCTGATTGTGGCTGTCTCGACAATGCGTCTGCCACCACGTTGACTTGTCCGTGTAGTAGTGCAACGCCTCAGACTCGCTAGGGGTCAGCTGTGAGGGCTTAGGGAAGCGTCACCATTTTCAGACTGAGAGAACAGAATGACGCGCTTTCCAGGACCACTCCTTTTGACACTCGGCCTGTCCCTGGCTCTGTCCCGGATGGTCTCACTGGGGTTTCTGCTCTTCGCGCGGAAAGTCAAAACAGTCCACGAAGCTTCACTTCTCTTCTTCGCCTAGTGTAAACAAACGTTCCACCCTAGCCTCAGCCTTTCGCTTTCTGTCCGTGCCGTACCTGCGGGGCTTGATCTGTCTTGGGTGGCTGTCGCGATGTGATGTCTTGCTTGCTGATGACGGTGTCCTGCGAACTGCTCATGGATGCGTGGCTGGACGTAGCGTGTCTTCTGGTACTCGGGTTCTCGGGCATACGCCGATCCGGGACTTCACAAGTCGGATCCGTAGGCTCTCCTGGAAACTTCCACTCGAGACAGTACTGATCAACCAAAGTAGTGCTTGGGCCGAGGTACACTGGGCTTAGATAGGCTTAACCCCGAGCTCACGGCCCCACGCAATCCAGCGCTCTGCGGCTTTATATTGGGCCTCCGGGAACCGTTATTTCCCTTTTGCGCACAGTCCGCCGAATCTCTCCACTCCGGGTCCAAAGTCCATGGCTCCTGTTTGACCCACTTGTCCTTCATGCGCTGATTCCAACCGCTGGTTCCGCTCCGCTGCTGATATGTGGCACCTTCTCCCTTGCTCCAAGGTTCACGGCAGAGTCCAAAGTTTTTAACATGCCTCACAAGTAAGGTTCTTTTTTTAATGTTGCAGATGTGCAGTTTTTTAAGAACTATTGTGGCCATGTTACATACAGCGGACAAATTTACTTCTGATTCAAGCATAATTTCCACCAGGTTACAAACGGCTGGCGTCCTCCCAACCCTTATGCTCAGATCTTGACGTTCATTTTCAAATATCGAACAGACAAAAAATACGTGCTCTGCGTCTTCATTATCCGACTCGCAGAGTGGGCAGTGCGGATAACGTTCATGCTTAAACCTATTCGGGTAGTATTTAAAGCATCCATGTCCTGTCAGCAGTTGCGTTAAGTAAAAGTCCACATGTCCATGCTTCCTTCCCAGCCATCTCTGCAGTCCTTTGCTGCTATTTGCCCACCTCTCCTGCCACTTTGCAATGGTAAGTTGTCTGCACCTTTTTCGTAGGGATTCGACAGTTTCGACCCCTGTGCTACCTGCGCGGATACCCGCTGACTTCACTGCTAGCAGGTCCATCGGTATTACTCCTAAAATAACTAGTGCCGCGTCATGGGATACCGTGCGGAACGCACAGCAAACCCTCAGGGCACACAGTCTCTGTACGGAATCACCCTCCTGCAAATAACTTCCATTTTTTGTGTCTCGGGCCCATATGGGAGCAGCGTACATCAGCGTCGATGTGACAACGCTAACCAGTAATCTACGTCCTGGTTGCCTCGGTCCACGAGTGTTCGCCATAATTCGCAAAATTTCGGGCGCGGTTCTGCCTGCCTTGCCACTAGCGTACGCTAGATGCTCTTTGAAAGAAAGCCGGTGGTCGATCATGACCCCCAAGTATTTTAGGCTTGTGCGAGATTTTATGGTGGCTTCTCCAATTTTAATAGTGGCCGTTTCCACTTTCTGCTAGCTACTTATCAGGACTGCTTTGGTCTTATGAGCTGCCAAGGCGAGACCCTTAGAGTCGAGCCATGCGCTTGCTCGTTTCCCATCTTCATTACAGATTCTTTCCGCGTCTGGGAGTTTCTTGGCCTTAACTACTATGGCTACGTCATCCGCGAAACTAATGAGTCGTGCCCCTTCGGGCATCGTGATCCTAAGGATCTCGTCGCACATGACATTCCACAACAAAGGGCCTAGGACTGATCCTTGGGGGACTCCCCCGGTGACCCTGTGAGTCGATGTGGTGCCAGCTAGCGGAGTTGAATGCGTTTTTAACATCCAATGTTGTCGCTATGCAACATTGCTTAGTGCCGTACAACCACCTTTTTCCCTCAATGGCTTTGTCTGCGATCTCACACAGTTTACCAATGGCATCGATTGTAGATAGTCCCTTTCGAAAACCATACTGCATCTCAGAGAGGCCGTTGGTTCCGACAAGGGCACCTTCTAGCCGGGAGTGGATTATTCTTTCAAGAATTTTATCTACCGTATCCAGCATACAGAGTGGCCTATACGAGGAACGCTTCTCGGCTTGCTTGTCCCTTTGGTATGAGTACCAACCGCTGAGTTTTCCAGCAACTAGGGAACACACCTTCTGTTAGGCATGCATTATACATGTCAACATACTGTTTTGTGTTTGCTTTTATGGCTATTTTTAATACTTTATTTGGGATTCCATCAGGTCCCGGTGCCTTATCGTCCTTTATTGTCTTAAGAACCTCAAGGACTTCCTCAGGACTTGTGAGCTTAATGCTTCTCGTGTCTACGATCTGTGCTATACGCCCATACCCTCTTGCTCAGGGATAGTGTTTCTACTACCCTTTTTAGGAAGTCTGGGCATGTCGGCGACGGTCTACTAAATGCCCGAAGCCGTTTTGTGACGAGTTTATATGCGAAGCCCCAAGGGTTGGAGTCTATTGCTTCGCTTATTAAAACACCTGCTTTGCTTTCTTTTATTAGTTTTTCCAGGGCTCGTCTTTTTTCCCTGTAATATATCTGAAGTGCCCTAAATTCGAGTCTTCCTCTTGCTCGTTGGTATGCGCGTCTTGCTCTATGGCATTCTTTCCTGGCTTTCGCAATGGATTCGTTCCACCAGTATGCCGGTCTTCTCCTTGATGGGAGTTTCCCCTTCCTTTGCATAGATGCATCACAGGCTACCTTGGTGTAATCTGCGATGTGGTTTGCCCTTTCGTCTGCTGATCCGTTTGTAGAGAGGTCCTCGAATAACATATGCACCATCTCCACGTCTAGCGTTTCTACTTTGACCCTACCAAGGTCTTTGGAACGCGGGGTGGGCCATCTGTGGACTTATTATCACTACCCATATAGGCGTCACTAACAAATTTAAGGTCAATGATGGAACTTATTCCTTCTCTAGAGAAAATCGGTTTTGTTCCAGAGTTCAGCAGTACTAGCTCAGGTGCGGCGAAGCTCTCCAGTAGCGCCCTTCCCCTCGCATTTGTTCGGGGGGAGCCCCACTCCGTAGCCCAGGCGTTGAAGTCCCCGGCAATTACCGCAGCCGATTTTCCCAGACGTCTTCTGAAATCTCTTCGAGCACATTTATTGCCTGGGGGAGACTAAGGCTTGGCGGCAGGTAGCAGCTATAGAAAGCTATACCATTCACCTGGGCCCTGGCGAAGCAATTTCCGCTTTTTTCCTGCTAATCTGGCGCCTTGGGTTTCCGCAGCTCCATATTGCCGATGTTTTGCTACTATTTGCTAGCCATTCACCGGAGTTTTTATTTCTATATTGCTCGCTTATGAGTGCCATGTCTACGTTTTGCTCGATGACATTTTGCTCCAGCAACGATTGGGCAACCTCGCAGTGGTTTAGGTTGATCTGAAGAATCTTCATTAGCCCCTCAGCCCTTGCAAAGCCCTCTTGAAGTACGGACATTTTCCACTCATTGTTGGGTGGTCACAGTCCTTCTCCTTTTTGCGCTTGCAGAGCATACAGCAGGCCTTTGCTTTGCAGCCTCTGGCTTGGTGCTCCTTCGCGCCGCAGTTGTAGCAGCATTTAGAGCAGTCCTCCTGGGATCTGCAGTTCCCTGCTATATGGTTGAATTCCATACACTTAAAACACATTTTGGGTGCGTCTTTGAGCGGATTCTGCACCAGGTCCATCCCAACCTGAGTTTTCCCTTTTCCATGAGACGCCTCCCTATGTCGGGCATATCTTTTAGTGTGGCGGTTTGCCGCCCGTAGTCCTACCACTGCAGATTCTGGCAGTTCCACTAAAACTGTGACCTCACCGCACATATGACATCCGTTTTGTCCGTGGTCTCGTGGATGTCCTTCACCTCGATCAGCGTTGTCTCAGTCAGTGCTCTGACGTCAACATTGCTGCCCAGAACCGCTTTCATTTTGCTCTGAAATCCGCGGTTTTTGGGTCAGAGACCTTGTTTAGGAGGATTAGCAGTTCCCCCCTTTGCTGTTCGCCTGACGGCCTGTACAGCTTGACCTAGGTCTTCCAGCTGAGGATCTGCCTTTACCTTTTTAAGGATATACGCGTAAGATGTTGCGATAACTATCGCGTCATTTCGTGGCTGACGTACCTTGGGCTTCCTCGCCTTCAGTTCTACTTTTTTCCACACCTGTGGGGGTTTTTGGGGCTTACTGGTGCTCTCGGTCCCAGCATGTTTGCCCCTATTTCCCCCTTGGCTAGCTTCGCTTGCCGGCGCTTTATGCATCGCCTTTTTTGCTGGCATGGCTAGCGTTTTCCCAGTTTCATGTCCCCTGGGTCGCTTGCTATTGCCGCTTGCGAGCACTTCTGCACTGGTTTTTATTAGAGGTCACCTTAGCTCTTTCCTGTTCTTCCAAGTTGCCTTGCACAGCCGACAGAACTTCTCTCTGAAGATAGTCAATTTCATCGACTATTTCCCTCATAGGGTTTGTGATGGAGCGCTTTCCGTCCATTAGCTTCTTCAGCTCCCTTCGATCCAAGGTCAGTAAGCTGATTCAGCACACCCCCTTGCTCTTCATCAGCAGCTTTTGGGCTGCCTTTTTCTACTATTGGAGGGGTGCCAGGATGCTTGCCGCTGCTCTCCGGCCTTTTTTCTGGCGTTCTCGCCATTACGTTGCTTTTTTTGGGTCAGCTCCCATGTTGGCCCAGTCGGGTAAACTGGACAGTGGCGTGTGGAATCCGTCCGCATTAGCCGGCGCCGCCAGTCCTTTGCTTGCCGACGTACCACTGCCCACCACCAGTCCAACTCCTAGGCTTGCTCCAGGGGGTTATGCCCCCGGTCCCCTACCCACCATATCCCCGCCTGGGGAATTCACCGGTACTGCACTAAAATCTGGGCCTTTACACGCAGTGACCTGTTTCTCTTCGATCGGACTTTGCTCAATTATTTAATAAAAAGGAATAAATCTTAGTGATAAGGTTTTAAAGAAATACCGCCCAAGGTGTTCCTACGTGCTACGGCACGCACTTATGTGCTTGGCCTGCACCCTGTCCGAAGCTTGCTGCTATGACACCCGCAGCCCCTTTCGCACACTACGACCAGCTGGTCGCGCAAGCGCTTTTCACCACTGATTTAGTGTTTACGAACAAAAAGCGCGAGTGGAAAATTAAACAAACAACGAGTTGAAATAAGGAAGAGGAAAAAGATGCATCCTCTCCCTCGCCTACGACCGGCCCCTGCCTGGCCGCCAAACCTGTTGGCGATAAATTCCCGGGTTGTTCGTAGATGTCGTCCACGACCTCCTGGCCACCAGCTGACGTCAAGGTATGTGTCCAGATGCTCCAGGCCGGATAACCGACTGTTCCTTCGGGTTTTTGCTGAAAACTTGGCAAAATAGACGGAGCGATTTAAAAACGCGACCGCACTCTCTGCTTTCACAACTCTCTCTTCCGGGGTGCGAGGGATACGGGAGATCCGAAGTGTAAATTGTATACAGAACCGGGCCGAGGGCGCTCCCATGTGGGACACCAACTCCAATTTGACGTAGTCCAGAAAAGAAAACAAAGAAAGAAAACAAAACAAATGTCAACTGCAAGTATTTTATTGTCCAGTAATGACACAAGGCGCGTCCAGGTTTTCTTAGGCAATAGTGGCATTAGCTTGTAGAAAATCCCTTCAAACCAAACCACAACAAAAGCCTTTCTGACATTAAAAAAAACAGCGAAGCAGTATTTATAATCTTTTAAATCATGGTAAAGCGTCATTAAAGGTGTAAATATCCAAGAGCCATTAAGTTCGATCCGTTCAAAAATCTTGGAAAACGTGAACAGAAGACTTATTGACCTGTAGGACTCGGACGAGCACGGGTCTTAATACCTTTTGGACACCATTGTAACTAGAACACCAATTCAAGGGAATGGTAAATGGCGAAGGTTCTGGCTTAACAAAACATTAAACTATTATACCTCAAACTTAAAGTGTTAAGAGTTAACAGTTTTATGTTAGCACAACGGCTGTAAAGTCAGCTGTTGTCTCCGATAGCAAGTCAGCACGTCATGCTTGCATAGTTTTTGCTGTACAAAACAAAACAAAAAACGCACCAACTTGTGCACTTGTAATTGACAGTATTAAACTTAATTTTTAATGTTATTTATTGGTCAAATTGAGAGTGTTTATACTAACATTCGTTAATTTTATAAATACATCTGAAGCTGGATTTAGAGAAAAAATTTAAGTTTTCTATTATTTTGAAGCTGGTGGTTCTACCATAGAGCCCTTAATAGCAGGCTGGGTTAGCGGACGCGTCTTTGAGCGGATTCTGCACCAGGTCCATCCCAACCTGAGTTTTCCCTTTTCCATGAGACGCCTCCCTATGTCGGGCATATCTTTTAGTGTGGCGGTTTGCCGCCCGTAGTCCTACCACTGCAGATTCTGGCAGTTCCACTAAAACTGTGACCTCACCGCACATATGACATCCGTTTTGTCCGTGGTCTCGTGGATGTCCTTCACCTCGATCAGCGTTGTCTCAGTCAGTGCTCTGACGTCAACATTGCTGCCCAGAACCGCTTTCATTTTGCTCTGAAATCCGCGGTTTTTGGGTCAGAGACCTTGTTTAGGAGGATTAGCAGTTCCCCCCTTTGCTGTTCGCCTGACGGCCTGTACAGCTTGACCTAGGTCTTCCAGCTGAGGATCTGCCTTTACCTTTTTAAGGATATACGCGTAAGATGTTGCGATAACTATCGCGTCATTTCGTGGCTGACGTACCTTGGGCTTCCTCGCCTTCAGTTCTACTTTTTTCCACACCTGTGGGGGTTTTTGGGGCTTACTGGTGCTCTCGGTCCCAGCATGTTTGCCCCTATTTCCCCCTTGGCTAGCTTCGCTTGCCAGCGCTTTATGCATCGCCTTTTTTGCTGGCATGGCTAGCGTTTTCCCAGTTTCATGTCCCCTGGGTCGCTTGCTATTGCCGCTTGCGAGCACTTCTGCACTGGTTTTTATTAGAGGTCACCTTAGCTCTTTCCTGTTCTTCCAAGTTGCCTTGCACAGCCGACAGAACTTCTCTCTGAAGATAGTCAATTTCATCGACTATTTCCCTCATAGGGTTTGTGATGGAGCGCTTTCCGTCCATTAGCTTCTTCAGCTCCCTTCGATCCAAGGTCAGTAAGCTGATTCAGCACACCCCCTTGCTCTTCATCAGCAGCTTTTGGGCTGCCTTTTTCTACTATTGGAGGGGTGCCAGGATGCTTGCCGCTGCTCTCCGGCCTTTTTTCTGGCGTTCTCGCCATTACGTTGCTTTTTTTGGGTCAGCTCCCATGTTGGCCCAGTCGGGTAAACTGGACAGTGGCGTGTGGAATCCGTCCGCATTAGCCGGCGCCGCCAGTCCTTTGCTTGCCGACGTACCACTGCCCACCACCAGTCCAACTCCTAGGCTTGCTCCAGGGGGTTATGCCCCCGGTCCCCTACCCACCATATCCCCGCCTGGGGAATTCACCGGTACTGCACTAAAATCTGGGCCTTTACACGCAGTGACCTGTTTCTCTTCGATCGGACTTTGCTCAATTATTTAATAAAAAGGAATAAATCTTAGTGATAAGGTTTTAAAGAAATACCGCCCAAGGTGTTCCTACGTGCTACGGCACGCACTTATGTGCTTGGCCTGCACCCTGTCCGAAGCTTGCTGCTATGACACCCGCAGCCCCTTTCGCACACTACGACCAGCTGGTCGCGCAAGCGCTTTTCACCACTGATTTAGTGTTTACGAACAAAAAGCGCGAGTGGAAAATTAAACAAACAACGAGTGGAAATAAGGAAGAGGAAAAAGATGCATCCTCTCCCTCGCCTACGCCCAAACCTGTTGGCGATAAATTCCCGGGTTGTTCGTAGATGTCGTCCACGATCTCCTGGCCACCAGCTGACGTCAAGGTATGTGTCCAGATGCTCCAGGCCGGATAACCGACTGTTCCTTCGGGTTTTTGCTGAAAACTTGGCAAAATAGACGGAGCGATTTTAAAACGCGACCGCACTCTCTGCTTTCACAACTCTCTCTTCCGGGGTGCGAGGGATACGGGAGATCCGAAGTGTAAATTGTATACAAAACCGGGCCGAGGGCGCTCCCATGTGGGACACCAACTCCAATTTGACGTAGTCCAGAAAAGAAAACAAAGAAAGAAAACAAAACAAATGTCAACTGCAAGTATTTTATTGTCCAGTAATGACACAAGGCGCGTCCAGGTTTTCTTAGGCAATAGTGGCATTAGCTTGTAGAAAATCCCTTCAAACCAAACCACAACAAAAGCCTTTCTGACATTAAAAAAAACAGCGAAGCAGTATTTATAATCTTTTAAATCATGGTAAAGCGTCATTAAAGGTGTAAATATCCAAGAGCCATTAAGTTCGATCCGTTCAAAAATCTTGGAAAACGTGAACAGAAGACTTATTGACCTGTAGGACTCGGACGAGCACGGGTCTTAATACCTTTTGGACACCATTGTAACTAGAACACCAATTCAAGGGAATGGTAAATGGCGAAGGTTCTGGCTTAACAAAACATTAAACTATTATGCCTCAAACTTAAAGTGTTAAGAGTTAACAGTTTTATGTTAGCACAACGGCTGTAAAGTCAGCTGTTGTCTCCGATAGCAAGTCAGCACGTCATGCTTGCATAGTTTTTGCTGTACAAAACAAAACAAAAAACGCACCAACTTGTGCACTTGTATTTGACAGTATTAAACTTAATTTTTAATGTTATTTATTGGTCAAATTGAGAGTGTTTATACTAACATTCGTTAATTTTATAAATACATCTGAAGCTGGATTTAGAGAAAAAATTTAAGTTTTCTATTATTTTGAAGCTGGTGGTTCTACCATAGAGCCCTTAATAGCAGGCTGGGTTAGCGGACGCAACAAATTTTAAAACGAATTGACGCCATTAAAGGAAACAGCAAAGTAAACCAAGCATTCAGACTCGGGAGTGGTATAACAGCAGTTTGCTTCTGAGGCCTTTGACGTTCTGAAGTGCTGTAAGACTTACGTTCGTAAGTTTTAGTTAGGCATGAAACCTCTGAAGGAAGCACTTTAAATTGACACACAATTGAGATAGTCCTGTCATGGTTGCCAGAACACCCAGCACCGTTTTTCGAGTTGTTAAAAAACTGACATTTAAAACACCTCAAACGGCCCTTCCTTTGATTGCGCGTTTTTATTATAAGAACTTTTTTATATATATGGACGTTGATGCACAGTACAAACAAGTGGCCCAACGACACCAAGCACGTGCTTGTTACGCGCGGGGCCCTTTTATCAGTTTGGGCAAAAAATGCGAGTTCGCAAGGAAGATAAATACATAAAACAAATAGAGACGGAACACAAATGAAAATATAAAGCATAACTAAGAATTAAGCAAATGAGTTAAAATATTAGTTTTTAATACCGGGATAGATGTTGAAATGCAAATTAAATAATAAAGTTTATTATAGTTATTGCATAGAACGCGAAAGGGCTGGTGCAAACAAAAATTTGATTACATCGTGGCAAATTTAGAGGATAATAATTTCGTGTTAGTCTAACGGGAACATTGAATGTTAGGCGGTTTAAAAGTTCTGCAGCCCAAGAACACTCATGGCTTTGTTAACAGTGGACATAATGTGGCAGTCAAATTTAAGTTTAGGGTCAAGAAGAACACTTAAATCGTTAACTGAATAAATACGGTCAAGTGGCGTATTTTTAAGAAAGTAACTGATAAACGTAGGAGTACCCCTATAAAAAGTCATAACGTTGCATTTTAGGCAGTTCAAATTAAAAAGGTTGTACTCACACCATCCATGAAAGAATTCAATATCCGATTGTAAGTTAAATCCCGACGCTATATCATTATATGATAAACAAAGCTTAACATCATCAGCATACATTATTACACGAGAATGTGTTATGATTGAGGGAAGATCGTTAATAAACAAAGTAAACAGCAAAGGGCCCAAATGACTACCCTGAGGCACTCCAGATGTCACGTAGATCAATTTTGAAACAGCATTCTTGAATATAACCCTCTGAGTCCTACCAGTCAAGTAACTTGAAATCCAAGATAATAGATTACCGGAAACCCAAGCTGACCTAATTTAAATAAAAGAAGAGAGTGGTTAACGGATTCAAAGGCCTTACTAAAATCTGTATATACAATGTCAGTCTGCATTTTTTTCTTAAACCCATTTATTACAATAGATGACAATTCAAGATGGTTGGTGGTGGTCGATCTTCGCTTCACAAAACCATGCTGACACGGTGATATAAGCCATGATAATACGTTCAAATGCTTTAGGAATTGCCGACAATTTAGAAATACCTCTATAATTTTGGGCATCTGCCTTCGCACCTTTTTTATGGAGTGGAATAATAAAGAGTCCTTCCAGATAGAAGGAAAAACTGATGATGAAATAGACAAATTAAAAAGTTTAAGAATCGGTTTACAAATGGTTGACGCACAAAACTTAGGCACACATCCAGGAAGTCCATCTGGACCGGGAGAAAATGTTGGCGTTGTTGTTGCTAAATCTCTTACGAGAGAGCTTGCGGTGATTACAGGGGAGAAAATACAATTTGCCCTATTTAATGGATTATGGTTAGTTAGAATTTGACCAAGCTGTCGAACTATAAGTAGTTTGGAAAAACTCAGCAAATAAATCAGCAATTTCAGAATCCGTCGATGCCTCCATTGAGCTTAGACGTACCGATGAAGGCAATGCCGATGCCTTACGCTTGGCATTAACAAAATTGTAAAACTGTTTCGGATCGTTTGAAAATTCAAATTTACATCGACTTAGATACATAGAGTAGCAATGACTGTTGAGAACATTAAAATCTGTTCGAGCCACAACATATTTCGAAAAATCTGCTGGTCTACCCGATTTTTTATACTTTTTATAAGTGTTAGATTTAAGGTTTTTAAGTCTTTGAAGCGCATTGGTAAACCAAGGAGGTCTGTTTAGGTTTGAAAGAAACCCATCAGGTACGCATTCATAAAAAAACGTATTTAAGACTGTATAGAATAGTTCAGTGGCACTTTCAATGTCTGTACAATTGTACAAGTCTGCCCAATTATAACGAGAAATCATATCGTTAAGTTTATTATAGTTAAATTTACGAAAACATCTCATTTTAGTTAGAAAAACTAAAGAAGAGAGGGTATCAGAGCAGGGGAGGCAAATTCTCAGTTCCATAGTAAAAAGAGCGTCAATTCTACATACTGTGATTTCAGACGGGTCTGAAACAAACACAAGATCTAATTGTCTTCTTAAGGAATTTTTTATAAAGCTTACTTGCTGGAACGATAATTCTAAAACTTGATGTCTATTACTCGAATGTTATTTACGTCTTTGTTTTTTTAGCTGGCTTTAATTCAACATAGAATATGTCTCGTTTGGCCTTACCTTTTTCACCAGGAAAGTTGTATATATGCCGAGGGTTTTTAAATCTTGCAATTGAGTTATCAGTCGTTTTTTGTACAAGCAATTGTTTGTTCCTAAGTACAAACAATTGCTTGTACACTTTTGAACTACCTAAATTACCTCAAGCTAATCATTGTTCGGGAAATAGAAATAAGAAACGAGATCCTCGTCTAAATCCTTATGAAGAGGTGTCACGGATTTTAAGAAAACGATTGCATTACTAGAAAGCTTTCGCCTAAAAACGACTGATAACTGTAGATGATGGCAGTATATACTGTGAGGTCCAAAATCAATTGCAAGATTTACTTAGGAACAAACAATTGGCTTTTCTCTATTAGAAAGGCGTGAAAGTAAGTTCACAGACTTGGTCTTTAGCAGAGTTTTCCAATATACTACGTTGGTCATTATTATGATTTCTTCGTCAATTGCATTTAAAGCTTAATTATCGGGATCGACTATTGTGACGGGTATTTTGTTTTTCTATTTTCACTGCTTCTTTTGAAAAACTCCAGCCAATGAGCTATCGTAGTCTGTTAATAAACCAACCTCAATTTGTGTACGAAATAATTTTATTGTTTTAAATGATAAGCCGTGCCTACGTACAATACCATCATGTATTTTTACTGCTAAATTTAAATGTGTACTACATAACCTATTACAATTTACGGTGATTGCCCTTATTGTTTTTCTTAGAATGACGCCTGATCGTTAAAATAACTACGAATTTTAGATTTTATTTGGTAATTATTAACCACGGAAAGAAAACGCACACTTGGAACTGTTGCTAATATAATTGCCATTTCTGTTATATTTCAACATGTCGGTATCGGACTATACCTTAAAAGCAAATAAAGAAATTGACTCAAGGTTAAGCTGTTGCGGGTGTACAATTGAGAACAGTTGCTTCGCTAAATACCTCCATCTTCATTTTACTTTTAGGTGACTAACAGGTAGAGTTTGCTATTATTTTTGTAGGATTGATCTTATATTTAAGTTCACATCAAAAATAATATTAAACATCAAATAAAAATAAGTTTGAACATTAATTGCACAATTAACTGCACTTAAATAATCTCAATAAAGTGCGTCGAAAAAAATAGCGCAAAGAAAGGACAGACAAGAGAAAAAGTAAGCATGCACAGCCAAAGCAGTGCAATGCCCCTTCATAGAGTGCAAGTTGCGCATATTTGCATCTTTCCGGTTAGCTATCGTGCAAATATAGAAAAGGGAATTTTTAATCGAACTCGCCAGGGACGTTTAACAGATATAGAAGTAAAATGCACCGGCCAATTAAAACTATGATTGCAGTAGCCATTAATACATAAGAACGTCAGCAGAATTGATAGCATCTGCAGAGAATGTTTCAGTGATGGATCGACAAGTAGTTTTAATGACAATCGTTAATTCTAAATATAGTCCTAATCCAATTTAATAAGGAAACGTTTGATTTATTTTTGAATTTAATCAATCTTTAAATTAATATAAATTAAAATTTAAAAATTTAAATAAATTTATTAAAAGACAATTATAAAATGATTAAGGTGTAAACTATTTTACGAGATACTCAGTAAAAGAATGCTAGTTGTGGCAGTCGTCCGTGTTTTATGGAAAACCAATTAAAAATGGTATTTCAAAGAGTAGAAGGTTATATGTTAAAAACACCGAAGATATAATTTTTCATATTATTTTACCACTAATTTTCCGATTGTTCCCATGGCAGTTATATTATATAGTCTTCCGATTTTATTAAAATTTAATTCGAAATTCAGAACTAATTAAAAATGTTATTTCCAAGCCTAGAAGGTTATGTGTTAAAAAACACCGAGGATATATATTTTTATACATTTTTTCCTTGATAGTTCCTATGGGAGCTATAAGTTATAGTTGCAATAGGAGGAAGGTTTTGGAAGAGTTTTAGCCCGATTGCTTTAAAACTGAGAGACTAGTTTGCGTACAAACGGACGAACAGACGGACATGGCTAGATCGACTCGCCTAGTGATGCTGATCAAGAATATATATACTTTATGGGGTCGGAAACATCTCCTTCACTCCGTTGCAAACTTCTGACTGAAATCATTATATCCTCTGCAAGGGTATAAAAATTGGATTAAGCGGACTTAATTCACCATATGTGAATGTGGTTGCTATATAAGAAAACGATAAGCGATAAATTATATTATATCATTATATCATTATATTTACAATATTTTCACTTTTATAAAGATTACACCAAAATGTATGTGTTAGTATGAGCGTGAATTAATGAATATGTATTAATGGTCTTAATTTACGAACCCCACGTAAAAGCGTTGCACGTGCTGCAAAGAATCTGCAGTGAATAATTTCTTAGTCCACTCATTTCCCGATGGTAGTTAGCTCTTTCAGCCGTTGTTGTAATTTTCCCTTGTTTTTCTAGGGTCCTTCTGCTTTCAGCTCTTCAAAATCACAGGAACACTAAATTGAACTTTTTAAAATTTCCACGAACCATTCATAGTGTTCCACGATAATTCAATCCTCTTTCCCATCATCTACAAATTCCACACTATATCTCAGGATACAAAAAACTGATGTTTTATTAGACTTATTTCAACATACTCTCAATACATGACGGCATTATTAAAAATAATTTTGACGTCAAAATTTAAACTAAATTATTTCACTTTCTCTGAAATTGCTAGCCGCTCTTTTTCTTTTTTGACGCCCTCTGCAAGGGTATTAAAAATTGTTTGCTACAGACTCCTTTAATTACGGTTACTTTGCCAAAATGTGATTAAGGCTTGCATTGGAAATCTTAATTATATTACATATGTAAAAAAAGTTTATTGTAAAATTGAGAAATAATCAATATTTTTCTTCGATTTAAGCTCCCACAACTTGTTAATAGTTTTTCTGAAAATGGTTTTTTGCCTCTTCAAATGGCTTTATCGGCAAAAAGTTACAAAATCGCAGACTATGGTAAAAAACGGAATGGCAAATATAAATGCTGTTGATATAGAGGTAAAATACGATATCAGTTATTTTTTTTATTTTACTAATTTTCTAAATATTTTTTTAAACAGGGATTACCACTTCTAATTGCTGCTTTAAAAAATAATTACGGTTTTTCAGCACACTTTCTTTTGCATCAAAATTGCCTTGTAGACCTTTCATCTAAGTAGTTACATTTTTAAAATAATTAACCAAAATTATTAATTTTAATAATTTAATTTTTAGAACATCATCGGATACTGCATTACACGTTATTTGTAACAACAAGGAATTTAAAAATAGTTAAACCAATGCCGCAGATATATTAAATATTGGGATAAAGATTTTAGAAACGCCTTTGCATATAGCAATTATAAGACAAAATTTACAAATGGTGGATCTTTTGCTTAAAGTGCCAAATATTGATATTAACTTTCGCACTTTTGACGGAAAAAGTGCTTTGGAGCCTTTGTCTATCATTGGATGATCAAGAGTTTAAGACGGCGTCAATGCTAATAAATAGGGTACACAACCAAATGCCTTTAAGACAAAAACGGGTGACAGCCTCTTACAGGTTTTTGCAATGGACGGATATCGTGGGGACGCAATTTTTTGGCAGATTAAACCAATCTCGATCATTTTAATTTACGTGGGCTAACAGCATTACATATTGCATCTTTGAATAACTTGCCAAACCTAGTAAAAAAGTTGGTTGTTAATGGTGCTTCGCCCACGCCCACTCTAAAGCACACAAAAGGATTAAACTCTTAAATCTGTCTGTCGCCCACATAACATCTACTGAAATAGCCGCTAGGTGGCGCCGTAAAATATAGCTTCGCTGCTCCATTTCCCTTTGGCTCCCTTTAGACGAGTAAAGGGTATTTGATAGTCGAGGCACTTGATTATAGCGTTCTTCCTTGTTTTATTTATGTTGCTACACAATGCCCTCCAAATTTGAAACTGATCGTCTGAAATGTAGTCGACCCAATGGACGTCATGGTATCTTGACCAATCCAAATCTTTTGATGTGCATTTCGGTTTTAGACATGTCCCTTATTGAAAGGGTTTGTTAAGGTAAATTTAGGCATGAAGTCTGCTCTATACCTCGGATACCCACACTAACTACCTTTGAGTTACCTATTTTATAACCCCTTGTCCTTCTAGTTGTAGGTCCGTGGCTAGTTGTTCATCGAGCAATGAAATTGTCGAGGCTTCGTCAAGTAAAGCATTCGTTTAGATTGCTTTTTTGGGACCTATTAGTGTGACTGGAATGACTTTTAGTAATACTTTGTTACATCCAAATTTGTTGTTGCAGTTGGTATCGGAAATTTTCTTGTTTTGGTCGGAATTACCAAAATGATGATCACACGACTTACAATAGTTGCAATAGTATTTCGATTTTTCAACTGTCTTGACTTGATTTGAGACTATTAGTGTTGTTTCTTTTGATTTATTCTGACTGAACCCGGGCAATGTCGCTGATTTTATGGTTGGACCTAACCATTCGTGAAATTCATGTCGTCAGACTTGATTTTTTGAAAATATTTTATAAATGAAATTCTTTGAGAAACTTGAAATTTTTCAAGAATTTCCTGAAACAGCAAATTATTGCGAATATTGATCGATATCATTGAAAGACAGTAAAGTTTGAATGAGATTAGTATCATATGTGATAAAAAGTGTTGAGTCTGTCATATCCTCTTTGATTGCAGGAAAGGCTCGAATTTTATCTATCATTTTCAATTATATCATCAACATTTTCTGGCACTAATAGAAAATACTGTACACATTCTTTGCCTCGCCTTGTCAATTTTCTTCGCAAGCGATTGATATTTTTTTGTAGACGATAAATTTACGTACTTGAGAACTGTTCCAAACTCCAGTTTAATTGTTTGCCTCGCAATAAAGCCAATGATCGCATTTGAATTGATGTCATCTGGCTAAGCTTCATATGGTCACTCACGTGACCAGCTCTTGCTGCTTTTGTAAATGCTCCATTTGAAGCTGAAGTTTTTGGGCTTCGCCGGATCGTTGAGATTGGTTAATGCTGCTTATGGATTCACCGTTGCCTTTGACATATACAGTAGATTGCCGCAGAGGTTCCTGGTAGCGGTGTGTCCTCTATTTCCCTGGACGTATTGTCGTGATACGTTTGGGTTTGCGATTGTCCAGTTTCAAGTATCGCAGTTGCATACACTAGTCGTCGTCAATAAAAGTGCGAAAAGTCTTCTGTGCTCACAAGTTTTGGCTAATGAAATGCGCTCTAGTTTCGCGTAATCCATGTGCCGTTAAGGAGGCAAAGAAAGACCATTTGTTGGGGTAGTTACCTGGTAAAGGTTATACCGATTTTGGGTTATGCGGCTGGAAAGACTGAGTTCTAGCTAACACAAACCACAGTCGTTGTAGTCGTCGAATGCATTGGTTGAATTTAAACACCGTTTATTTTTAGATCTTTCAGATCATTCTGTTTACTGTTGTTCTTTAAAACTTTTTTCACCTTTCAATCGGTGGTATGTACGAGATTTTTATAACATTTTAGTATTTTCTTTCTTAAAGTAAAAAGTTCGTTAACAATTCAAATCTATTGTACTAAATCAACAGGATGCTTTGTGCTGTTCTTTTTCTCTTCATATACTTACCAACGTGCATATATACCAGTAAATACTTCGATGAGTACAGGTTACCGATCAGAGCATCTTGATTGAACTTAGCCCGAGTTTTGTGAATTCGAGTTGGGTTTCAAGTTGTCTCTCTGCCTGAGAGTGACGGCTCATACTTGCAATTCAGTTTGTATTCAATAATGGTAGAGGTATAAAATCTATTAAAATAAAAACAAATGTTTAAATCAGAAGATAAAAATTATTTTGACCAATAGAAACTATGGCAACACTAGATAACTGTACTTTCTTCTTGAGAATTTCTTTTTATTAAATCAGCGGTAACTTTCAAATATTTGGTCGTCAGCAAAGTTCAAGTGTAAATGATGTCAATAATCGTTTATTATGCATTATTTATTTATTGTTGGATATTGGATAAATCCTTACCTGGCTAAAATTAATCAACTTAAATCTATTATCAGAAATCTATTAAATGCCTTAGCGAATTTTTCTTGACCCCAATTAAATCTTATGGTTGAATGCAGGGAATTAAATATTTTCAGAGCAGGGTCATTGCGTGTATAGTTTGTACTGACGGTCCATGAAGGGAACTAAGATACGGAGATTCCTGGCAGGAACATAAAAAGTTAGTGCATTCCAGCAAGCAAGGACAATCAATATTTCCTTCCAGCAAATCTTTCAGAAAGAGAAGGCCACTTGCATCTTAAAGGATTGCCGTATAATTAATCCTTTAAGATACAAGTATGCAGCTGGGAACACTGACTAGCGTAGGGTGGCGCCGTTGCGATAAAATGCAAGAATTGTAATGCAAACTTAAACAACTTTTTCTGCAACCTCTCAATTCTATTGATCTGGACACTTCCCGAAGGATTCCATTTAAAGGAATCATATTTAACTCTAGAAAGGACGAACGCAGAGTAAACAGACAGTGTGGAATACGGATACGTGTCACGCTTAACAAAGCCTAAGATTGCACGTGCTTTTGGTAATATGAAATTCAGGTGTTCGTTAGACAAACATTTTTCATAAAATTATCCCCCCAGATCAACTTTATCATTCAAGACAGAGAGATTGTGGTTATTGTGAGAAGAGTTTAGAATGGTTGTACTACGTTTTGCATAGTGAACGATTTGGTATTTGTTAAGATTATCGGGCGAATGATTCTTGGAACACCACCTACCGATATTATCTAGGTAGCAATATCGAATCATGTAAGGTACTGACAGTCCTATAAATCTTCAGATCATCCGCATAAAGAAGCAAGTTAGAAAAATCGATACAGCCACGAATGTCATTTATAATTAAATAATTTGAAATAGAGGGCCAAGTGAGCTACCCTGAGGTAGACTAAATGTCGCTTTATTCACCACCTACTTCAACTTGATAACATCGGTTATCCAATTCAGCCTTAAGGGCAGAGTGACAAACCTCGATACAACCCCCAATTAAGAAAGATAATTTTTTGAAAATTATTTTTTTCTAACAATATAGCTATGTATGTTGCTAATTTTAGCAATTGGCCTCTAGTTCGATATATCAAAATTACTTCCTTTTTATGGACCGGCGTGACTCTAAAAATATTCCATTTACCAGGGAATCTACCTTAAGACAAAGAGAAGAAGAACATAATTTGCAGAGGTGGGTAGAGGCTGGCAATTCTTGAGGAAGAATGAAGAAATTCCATTAAATTCTAGCATTGTTGAATCATCAAAACAACTAATTGCTTCAGAAGTGTTATAATATGTTATGTTCTGCCTTCCAATGTTGCAAGTTTCAGCAATTGAATTTGAAGTTTCCTGGTCATACCAAAGAACGGAGGGTTCCGCGTTCAAGAAAAACAGGTAGCAAACAAAACGATCTCAGACTCAGTGGTAGCAAGAACCTCACCGTACGACAATGTTGAAGGTATGGACGAATGTGATTTTTTAAAGTCAACAAAGCGCCAAACCTCCTTAGGGCTGGCCTTTAAGCTACGCTTAACTTCACAAATGTATTGGTTAGAAAAAGAAGAGAAACTCAAACTTACGTTTGTGCTGCCTGTATCATACACCATCTGCTGGGTTATGTATTTGTTCCTAAGGTATTTGTATTTTTTTAGTCCTTTGGTTTACCAAGGGAGCCTATAGGAACCCCGTACATTGGAACGGACTGTGCTGTCAAGAGTATTTCTAATCGCGAAAAGAACGGTTTTAACTCCGAGAAACGCGCCGATATTAGAGACAGGCGGACGGAGAATGTAGTCGCACGAAGCGGACGACAAGAGCTCGAGTTGATGATGTTGATGCGTAAGAAAAGATACAGAAGATGATGAGAGTGCAGTGAGAAACAAATGTTTCAGTACATCACCCGGAGCTACGCAAGAAATATGGTAAGCTCGACGGCACAAAGAAGAACGGGAACAGCATCCGAAGCGCGAACCTGGGCGAATGTGATATAGACCTTATGGTAGATCTTATAACAACAAAAATGCAGATTAGACATTTTAAGCAATTTTTTTAATTCAGTTTTTTATCCAAAATGGACATTTTTAATGGTTTTTCACATGTAGTTCAGTTAAATCAAGTCGTGCATCTAAAGACCGACTGTTTTGAACAGTATGCGAAAAATGCTAACGATCCGCGTCTCTTGGGAGCAATTTATTTTATGAACAATTTTTGTATTTTTTGTAAGGGTGGGAATCGTTATTTTTTTGAATTCATGTTTTGTTCAAATAGACTAATTTTTAATGGTTTTTTACTTGTAGTTCAATCAATCAAGTCGTACAACTACAAGACCGACTGTTTTGAACAGTAAGCGAAAAGTGCTAACAATCCGCGTCACTTTGGGGACAATTGATTTATTTTTTTTTTTAACAGTTTTTGCAATATTTGTAAGGGTCGGGGTCGTAACTTTTTTTAACTCAGTTTTTGTGCAAAATTATTAATTTTTTAGTGGTTTTTTACTTGTAGTTCAATCAAATCAAGTCGTACAACTACAAGACCGACTGTTTTGAACAGTAAGCGAAAAGTGCTAACAATCTGCGTCACTTTGGGGACAATTTATTTATTTTTTTAAACAGTTTTTGCATTATTTGTAAGGGTCGGGGTCGTAAATTTTTTGAACTCGATTTTTGTTCAAAAGTATTCATTTTTTAGTGGCTTTTTACTTGTAGTTCAATCAAATCAAGTCGTACAACTACAAGACCGACTGTTTTGAACAGTAAGCGAAAAGTGCTAACAATCCGCGTCCCTTTGAGGACAATTTATTTATTTTTGGCTTTTTACTTGCACTTTAGTCAACTCAAGTCGTACATCTACAAGACCGACTGTTTGGAACAGTATGCGAAAAATGCTAACGATCCGCGTCACTTTAGGGACATTTTATTTTTTGAACAATTTTTAAAATTTTTGATATGGGTGGGGGTTGTAATTTTTCTGAATAAAATTTTTGTTCAAAAATACTCCGTTTTTATTGGTTTTTCACTTGTAGTTCAGCCAAATCAAGTCGTACAGCAAAATACCGACTGTTTTGAACAGTATGCTAAAATGCTAACGATTCGCGTCTCTTTATTATGCGTTTGTTATGCGTCAGCTGCACTGAAAAGATCAGCTTGATGAGTCATCAGCTGCGTTGCAAAGCTTAGCTTGACGTTTCGTCAGCTGCGTTGAAAAGCTTAGCTTGACGTTTGGCCAGCTGCACCGCGCACAAGCGCAGCCAACTTAAGCTGAGAAGGCGAGCAAAGACGCGCATTTGCAATTGTGTGAAAATATTTGTGCATAAGTCCCAATTAGGTTATTTTCTTGGATTTGAGTCTGGTGAGCGTTGGATTCTTTTTAAATTGTCAATTTCGCAAGCCGTTTTCGTTGCTGAGCGCCGTCTTTGTCGGCGCACTAACTGTCAGCGGAGTGGCACCGAGCGCCGTCTTTGTCGCCGCACTAGCTGCCAGAGGAGCGGCACCGAGCGCCTTCTTTGCAGCTCACTAGCGGCCGGCAGAGCGCCACTTAGTGCCATCTTTGGCGGCTCACTAGCGGCCAGCGAAGCGCCAGTGAGCGCCATCTTTGCCGCCGCACTTGCGGCCAGCGGAGCGCCAGTGAGCGCCGTTATTGCGGCCAGCGGAGCGCCAGTGAGCGCCGCACTTGCGGCCAGCGGAGCGCCATCTTTGCCGCCGCACTTTGGACCTGCGCATCTGTGGCCAGCATCTGAATCTTTAAACCTCAACTTTAGTCGTCAACCTCAGCGACTAGTTCGGAAATTCCAAATGTTGTGTGTGTGAAAAGCGATGCGAGCATACCATTAAAATTATTCCGAAGAACAAAAGTTTATAAGTGATGCGAGCATACATTTAAAACAATTTTAAAGTAAATTAAAGTACAGAAGTTTAAAAGCGATGCGATACATTGTTCGAAAGAAAAAAATAGTTAAAAAGAAAAAATTAGAAAGGCAAAAGTAGAGCGTGACTCTGTCGCACAAATTTAAATAGAAATATATTATAAAAATTTAGGATTGCCGAACTTCAAAATTACATAAAAAACATGATGAAAAAATTAAAACAAAGAAAAAAGTAAAAGAAAATTGTTGCTATAGTTAAATGTAAAAAATGAAACCAACATAAAAAGAAAAAATGTCATTTAAAATGATTTAACAATTCAAAACTTATTTGTTCACAAAATATTTAAAATTCGAATTAAAATTAAAGCTCTACTATATGGTATAATAAATTAAAAAGCAAAGCGCTAGAAAATTATACCAATACAAATGTACCAGCACAAATTAGATAGTTGATCAAAAAAATAAAAATGTAGAGCAAGGAAAATTTTAGGAAATTTAAACAATTGTTGAAAGTGTTGCGTACAAATTAAAAGAAAGTTAAAAGTTATAAACCAAGACAGCTAAAAGCTTTTCAGGCTAAATGCCTAACCAAGAAATAGAGAATTAAATCAAATCAAAGCAATAAATAATGGAAGTCGGTGCAAGTTTAAATCAAATCAGAATTACATACAATGTTATTTTTCCTTATGCCTCGCGATTGTGCAAGGTTTCAGTACTTCGAATCAAGTCGTACAACTTACAAGACCGACTGTTTTGAACAGTAAGCGAAAAGTGCTAACAATCCGCGTCTCTTCGGGGACAACTTTGAGTGCATCTACAGCGCTGGAAAGCCGAGCTTTAAGTTATGCGTCAGCTGCACTGAAAAGCTCTGCTTGATGAGTCATCAGCTGCGTTGCAAAGCTTAGCTTGACGTTTCGTCAGCTGCGTTGAAAAGCTTAGCTTGACGTTTGGTCAGCTGCACCGCGCACAAGCGCAGCCAACTTAAGCTGAGGCGCTTCCGGTCAAATCACTTGTTTTGTGACCGCCCGTGAGCAAAGACGCGCATTTGCAATTGTGTGAAAATATTTGTGCATGAGTCCCAATTAGGTTATTTTCTTGGATTTGAAAAGCGATGCGAGTATACCATTAAAATAATGCCGAAGAACAAAAGTTTAAAAGTGATGCGAGCATACATTTAAAACAATTTTAAAGTAAATTAAAGTACAGAAGTTTAAAAGCGATGCGATACATTGTTTGAAGGAAAAAAATATTTAAAAAGAGAAAAATTAGAAAGGCAAAAGTAGAGCGCGACTCTGTCGCAGAAATTTAAATAGAAATATATTATTAAAATTTAGGATTGCCGAACTTCAAAATTACATTAAAAAAAATGATGAAAAAATTAAAACAAAGAAAAAAGTAAAAGAAAATTGTTGCTATAGTTAAATATAAAAAAATGAAACCAACATAAAAAGAAAAAATGTCATTTAAAATGATTTAACAATTCAAAACTGATTTGTTCACAAAATATTTAAAATTCGAATTAAAATTAAAGCTCTACTATATGGTATAATAATTTAAAAGCAAAGCGCTAGAAAATTATACCAATACAAATGTACCAACACAATTAGATAGTTGATCAAAAAAATAAAAACGTAGAGCAAGGAAAATCTTAGGAAATTTAAACAATTGTTGAAAGTGTTGCGTACAAATTAAAAGAAAGTTAAAAGTTATAAAACAAGACAGCTAAAAGCTTTTCAGGCTAAATGCCTAACCAAGAAATAGATAATTAAATCAAGTCGAAGCAATAAATAATGGAAGTCGGTGCAAGTTTAAATCAAATCAGAATAACATACAATATTTTTTTTCCTTATGACTCGCGATTGTGCAAGGTTTCAGTACTTCGCCGGAGATCGATCGCCGCCGCCGGAGTTCCGTCTGTAAGTTTTTTATTGAAAACCCATACATTTTATTGACATGATGCGTGCCTAATGGCACATACACGCAACATAAATAGTTAAAAGAAACGCATGAGAAATAAATTAAAATTATTAAATCGAATGATAAAAACTAAAAGAAAAAAAAAACGATTATTATAGGAATACAAATCATGCAGCAAGCAAAACTAATTGAAATATGAAGCACTGGGAAAAATTACTTATACATATTTAAAAGAAAAAATTATTATAATATTACAACTTATAATATTTACAACTAATTATTGATAATTTTGTACTATTTTCTTGTTTATAATAAATTATTATTGTTCAACATTTATTGCTAATTAAATTTTATTAATTATGAAGTAATTTGGTCTTTATTAGCCGAGACGAGCCGTTGACAATACTGTCGTAGGGTTAAAAGGGATGACCAGAGCTATGCTCTCATGCAGTGATCATAGGCTGGGAGGGGACACTCATCACATAAGCGCTGTGATGACCTACCTCGCTCCCTCTCTCTCCCTCTCGTTTTTTTTTCTCTCTCTCTTTTCTCTCTCTCCTTTCTCTCCCTCTTTCTCTCCCTCTTTCTCTTCTTTTCTCTCACTCTCTCTTTTGGATTTTTGGATTTTTCTTCTCTTTTCGGCTAGTCTTCTAGCAATAATTTTTTTGTCGCAGCACGCTCAATTCTGATCTTTAATTAATTATAATGAGCAGCGAAGAAAAGTGCTATTGGTATAGGCAAGACCACCACCCCAAAGCCGACAAGCTAGAACCGGACTCTAAAGCGTGCCCCGCACATACCATTAGCTCTGTCGCCTTGAGCTTCCTTCCGTCGCACGTTACAGTTATAATTAATTATTATTAATTAAGAAAAGGTGGCGCCCAACATGGGGCCCTTAGTGAGTACAGTAATCACTTATTAAGACTCTCGGATAAGTTCAAAGTTCGTACTCTATTAACACTTTATTTTCTTTCATTCGTTTTCTTTTCAAGAAAATTCGACTTTATCTCAAAAATCTTTATGGATTACAAAGAAGGAATATACAATCAGTTCCTTTTTGGCTAAAAAGAAAAAGTTGGGTTCGAATTTTTCCTTTCAATATTTGCGAATAATGGGGTATTTATTTACATGAGGAAATACAAAATTATTTAACTACGGTTGATTATTTTGTCCCATTTAAATTATTTTTATTCTTGGTGAAACAGCACAAATTTTGATGTCCTTTATGTCAGTCGGATGGAAAATGTAGACATTTAGACAATGTTACAACCACGATTGACTGAAGAATATCCAAAAATGAAATTCTTCTTCTTTAGAATTTAGGCTTCTCTGATTTGCTGGAATACAACAAAAGTATTGAAGATTGCTTTGTTGGCCGTTAATCAGGCCTAAAATAAGTCCAACCAGAACGTATCCTCCTTTTGATGGAAAATGCATTCTGACACACTATTATTATTTCTTTTTCTTCAGAATTTCGGTAGTAAATGAAATTACCCTATGATATGTGCGATGTCAGGCTTTGTTCTCGGCTAAAAATGTTTATAATATTTCTGATTATATTTGATTTTTAAATTTTTTTTGTTTGACTTAGAAACAGAACGATTTTTGAGTTGTGTTTTTATTTGGTCATTCATTTAATTTTCTTTTCTTTATTTATTCATATTTATCTTTTTTAAACAGTTTTTGCATTATTTGTAAGGTTTGGGGTCGTACATTTTTTGAATTCAGTTTTTGTTCAAAAGTATTCATTTTTTAATGGCTTTTTACTTGTACTTTGGTCAACTCAAGTTGTACATCTGCAAGACCGACTGTTTTAAACAGTATGCTAAAAATGCTAACGATTCGCGGGTCTTCGGGGACAACATTGAGTGCATCTACTGCGCTGGAAAGCCGTGCTTTAAGTTATGCGTCAGCTGCACTGAAAAGCTCAGCTTGATGAGTCATCAGCTGCGTTGCAAAGCTTAGCTTGACGTTTCGTCAGCTGCGTTGAAAAGCTTAGCTTGACGTTTGGCCAGCTGCACCGCGCACAAGCGCAGCCAACTTAAGCTGAGGCGCTTCCGGTCAAATCACTTTTTTTGTGACCGCCCGCGAGCAAGGACGCGCATTTGCAATTGTGTGAAAATATTTGTGCATAAGTCCCAATTAGGTTATTTTCTTGGATTTGAGTCTGGTGAGCGTTGGATTCTTTTTAAATTGTCAATTTCGTTGCTTTCTTGGCCTTGTGGTTTGGCTCTTTTTGAGCGCGACAGTGCCTTCAAGCGACACTGAGCGCCGTCTTTGTCGGCGCACTAACTGTTAGCGGAGTGGCACCGAGCGCCGTCTTTGTCGCCGCACTAGCTGCCAGAGGAGCGGCACCGAGCGCCTTCTTTGCAGCTCACTAGCGGCCGGCAGAGCGCCACTTAGTGCCATCTTTGGCGAAGCGCTAGTGAGCGCCATCTTTGCCGCCGCACTTGCGGCCAGCGGAGCGCCAGTGAGCGCCGTCATTGCGGCCAGCGGACTTTGCCGCCGCACTTTGGACCTGCGCATCTGTGGCCAGCATCTGAATCTTTAAACCTCAACTTTAGTCGTCAACCTCAGCGACTAGTTCGGAAATTCCAAATCTTGTGTGTGTGAAAAGCGATGCGAGCATACCATTAAAATAATTCCGAAGAACAAAAGTTTAAAAGTGATGCGAGCATACATTTAAAACAATTTTAAAGTAAATTAAAGTACAGAAGTTTAAAAGCGATGCGATACATTGTTTGAAGGAAAAAAATAGTTAAAAAGAGAAAAATTAGAAAGGCAAAAGTAGAGCGCGACTCTGTCGCACAAATTTAAATAGAAATATATTATTAAAATTTAGGATTGCCGAACTTCGAAATTACATTAAAAAAAATGATGCAAAAATTAAAACAAAGAAAAAAGTAATTTATATATTTAATTTATTTATTGCTTTATTTTACAATTATTTTTGGAGTTGTTATATTAGGTGTGATCGCTATCACTGTTCAGTCCTCCATAGTTGGCCGGTTTCTTTCGATTATTGATATTTCCTCTCCAATCGCCCTTCGCCATTACTACTTGAATTCGCCGCGTACCTCGTCAGCGGATACATCATTAGCGGGCAGCACCTGGCAGGTGCGTTCCTTCTCTTGCAGACTGACGTAGATGCGACTCAGCGGAAACCATGTCACCACCACTGTCTTCCCCATGGGCTGCGCAATTCCTTCGACGCTAGACCCAGGTCTAGCAGTGCAATGCCGGGGAAGCAGCTGGTGCAAAAGCGAATGAATAAACTGCTAGCTGAGCCGCTAGCAGCAAGGTTCGATGCGTTTTGGGTCCCTGGTCAGTGTTTATCTGCCTTTCCTCGGCAGACTGCTGATTCGCATTTCCTATCAGTCCCAACCGAGTTATTGTTTTAGTGTTATTCTTAACGTGTTCCTTGTATATGGTTACCTCGTAATGCCTTGTAGTGTCCTTGGGGATTCCTTGATTTGTTGATCCTTGGAGTTTTCCTTGGAGTTTCGTAGTTCGTAGAACCCTGGGAGAAGCCTTTGATTGAGTTATCCTTGGGCTCTTTCCTACGTATCCTTTGAGCATTCTTGGAGTTATCCTTGGGCTTTTCCCTCAGTATCCTTTGAACATCCTAGGGCGCTCGGTAATCTTGGTTCTCTGTCTTGAGTAATGAACGCAGGTGTGTAGCCTGTAGATTCCGGACCACTTGTATTTACTCCCAGCATGATCTCAGGGTATTTCTCGTCTCTGTTTCTCTGATCGTGCCCCGCGAACTGTTGCTTGGCTTCCATCTTGGCCAGGAAGCTCTTGAAGACTCTGCTTTACTGTACATCGTTGTCCGTTATGAATACCTTCGGGACCCCATACCTCACGATGATGCGTTCCCTGAACGCTTTCTTTAGGGACTCAGCCGCCGCACTTCGTAGTGGCACCAACACAGTCCACTTGGAGAACCGGTCTATCAGCAACAGCAACATTTGCTTGCCGTGCTTTGAACGCGGTAGGGGCCCGACGAAGTCTACACATACTGTATCCCATTGTTCCTCTGGCACCTGCGTCATCATTTTCCCAGCCGCCTGCATCTGATTTGGCTTGAATCTCATGCATGCCTGGCCAGTAGTACCGGGCTGCTAAACGTGCTATTGTCTTTTTTCAGCACTGTTTCCCGTACAACTTTCGGTGCACACAGCTTCCACGTCGCTACCTGAATCCAGCTGCATGCTGCAGGCTTCCGATGCCTCCTTGATCCCTCGAATCGTTTCTGATTGTGGCTGTCTCGACAATGCGTCTGCCACCACGTTGACTTGTCCGTGTAGTAGTGCAACGCCTCAGACTCGCTAGGGGTCAGCTGTGAGGGCTTAGGGAAGCGTCACCATTTTCAGACTGAGAGAACAGAATGACGCGCTTTCCAGGACCACTCCTTTTGACACTCGGCCTGTCCCTGGCTCTGTCCCGGATGGTCTCACTGGGGTTTCTGCTCTTCGCGCGGAAAGTCAAAACAGTCCACGAAGCTTCACTTCTCTTCTTCGCCTAGTGTAAACAAACGTTCCACCCTAGCCTCAGCCTTTCGCTTTCTGTCCGTGCCGTACCTGCGGGGCTTGATCTGTCTTGGGTGGCTGTCGCGATGTGATGTCTTGCTTGCTGATGACGGTGTCCTGCGAACTGCTCATGGATGCGTGGCTGGACGTAGCGTGTCTTCTGGTACTCGGGTTCTCGGGCATACGCCGATCCGGGACTTCACAAGTCGGATCCGTAGGCTCTCCTGGAAACTTCCACTCGAGACAGTACTGATCAACCAAAGTAGTGCTTGGGCCGAGGTACACTGGGCTTAGATAGGCTTAACCCCGAGCTCACGGCCCCACGCAATCCAGCGCTCTGCGGCTTTATATTGGGCCTCCGGGAACCGTTATTTCCCTTTTGCGCACAGTCCGCCGAATCTCTCCACTCCGGGTCCAAAGTCCATGGCTCCTGTTTGACCCACTTGTCCTTCATGCGCTGATTCCAACCGCTGGTTCCGCTCCGCTGCTGATATGTGGCACCTTCTCCCTTGGTCCAAGGTTCACGGCAGAGTCCAAAGTTTTTAACATGCCTCACAAGTAAGGTTCTTTTTTTAATGTTGCAGATGTGCAGTTTTTTAAGAACTATTGTGGCCATGTTACATACAGCGGACAAATTTACTTCTGATTCAAGCATAATTTCCACCAGGTTACAAACGGCTGGCGTCCTCCCAACCCTTATGCTCAGATCTTGACGTTCATTTTCAAATATCGAACAGACAAAAAATACGTGCTCTGCGTCTTCATTATCCGACTCGCAGAGTGGGCAGTGCGGATAACGTTCATGCTTAAACCTATTCAGGTAGTATTTAAAGCATCCACGTCCTGTCAGCAGTTGCGTTAAGTAAAAGTCCACATGTCCATGCTTCCTTCCCAGCCATCTCTGCAGTTCTGGGATAAGCTTATGCGTCCATCGTCCTTTGCTGCTATTTGCCCACCTCTTCTGCCACTTTGCAATGGTAAGTTGTCTGCACCTTTTTCGTAGGGATTCGACAGTTTCGACCCCTGTGCTACCTGCGCGGATACCCGCTGACTCCACTGCTAGCAGGTCCATCGGTATTACTCCTAAAATAACTAGTGCCGCGTCATGGGATACCATGCGGAACGCACAGCAAATCCTCAGGGCACACAGTCTCTGTACGGAATCACCCTCCTGCAAAAAACTCCCATTTTTTGTAGCTCGGGCCCATATGGGAGCAGCGTACATCAGCGTCGATGTGACTACGCTAACCAGTAATCTACGTCCTGGTTGCCTCGGTCCACGAGTGTTCGCCATAATTCGCAAAATTTCGGCCACGGTTCGGCCTGCCTTGCCACTAGCGTATGCTAGATGCTCTTTGAAAGAAAGCCGGTGGTCGATCATGACCCCCAAGTATTTTAGGCTTGGGCGAGATTTTATGGTGGCTTCTCCAATTTTAATAGTGGCCGTTTCCACTTTCTGCCAGCTACTTATCAGGACTGCTTCGGTCTTACGAGCTGCCAAGGCGAGGCCCTTAGAGTCGAGCCATGCGCTTGCTCGTTTCCCAGCTTCACTGGCTTCCCAACTACTATGGCTACGTCATCCGCGAAACCAATGAGTCGTGCCCCTTCGGGCATCGTGATCCTAAGGATCTCGTCGTACATGACATTCCACAACAAAGGGACTAGGACTGATCCTTGGGGGACTCCCCCGGTGACCTTGTGAGTCGATTGCCCGGATTCAGTTTCGCACAGGAGAAGGCGGCCTTCGAAGTAGCTCGCTATTACTTGCTGTATGTACACTGGGACATTAAGTTTTCTTAATGCATTTAGTGTGTGGTGCCAGCTAGCGGAGTTTGCGTTTTCAACATCCAATGTTGCCGCTATGCAATACTGCTTAGTGCCGTACAACCACCTTTTTCCCTCAATGGCTTTATCTGCGATCTCACACAGTTTACCAATGGCATCGATTGTGGATAGTCCCTTTCGAAAACCATACTGCATCTCAGGCCGTTGGTTCCGACAAGGGCACTTTCTAGCCGGGAGTGGATAATCCTTTCAAGAATTTTGCCCACCGTATCCAGCATACAGAGTGGCCTATACGAGGAAGGCTCCTCCGCTGCCTTGTCCCCCTTTGGTATGAGTACCAACCGCTGAGTTTTCCAGCGACTAGGGAACACACCTTCTGTTAGGCATGCATTGTACATGTCAACATACTGTTTGGTGTTTGCTTTTATGGCTATTTTTAATACTTTATTCGGGATTCCATCAGGTCCCGGTGCCTTATCGTCCTTTATTGTCTTAATAACCTCAAGGATTTTCTCAGGACTTGTGAGCTTAATGCTTCTCGTGTCTACGATCTGTGCTATACGCGCCATACCCTCTTGCTCAGGGAATAGTGTTTCTACTACCCTTTTTAGGACGACTGGGCATGTCGGCGACGGTCTACTAAATGCCCAAAGCCGTTTTGTGACGAGTTTATATGCGATGCCCCAAAGGTTGGAGTCTATTTCTTCGCTTATATTATAAAAACACCTGCGTTCGCTTTCTTTCATTAGTTTTTCCAGGGCTCGTCTTTTTTCCCTGTAGTATATCTGAAGTGCCCTAAATTTGAGTCTTCCCCTTGCTCGTTGGTATGCGCGTCTTGCTCTATGGCATTCTTTCCTGGCTTTCGCAATGGATTCTTTCCACCAGTATGCCGGTCTTCTCCTTGATGGGAGTTTCCCTTTCCTTTGCATAGATGCATCACAGGCTACCTTGGTGTAATCTGCGATGGGGTTTGCCCTTTCGTCTGCTGATCCGTTTGTAGAGAGGTCCTCGAATAACATCTGCACCATCTCCACGTCTACTTTGTACCCTACCAAGGTCTTTGGAACGCGGGGTGGGCCATCTGTGGACTTATGATCACTACCCATATAGGCGTCACTAACCTCCCAGATGGAGCCCGAAGCCAGTCCAGCGCTCACAAATGTAAGGTCAATGATGGAACTTGTTCCAGCTCTAGAGAAAGTCGGTTTTGTTCCAGAGTTCAGCAGTAATAGCTCAGGTGCGGCGAAGCTCTCCAGTAGCGCCCTTCCCAGGCGTTGAAGTCCCCGGCAATTACGGCAGGCGATTTTCCCAGACGTCTTCTGCAATCTCTTCGAGCACATTTATTGCCTGGGGGAGACTAAGGCTTGGCGGCAGGTAGCAGCTATAGAAAGCTATACCATTCACATGGGCCCTGGCGAAGCAATTTCCGCTGTTTTCCTGCTAATCTGGCGCCTTGGGTTTCCGCAGCTCCATATTGCCGATGTTTTGCTACTATTTGCTAGCCATTCACCGGAGTTTTTATTTCTATATTGCTCGCTTATGAGTGCCATGTCTACGTTTTGCTCGATGACATTTTGCTCCAGCAACGATTGGGCAACCTCGCAGTGGTTTAGGTTGATCTGAAGAATCTTCATTAGCCCCTCAGCCCTTGCAAAGCCCTCTTGAAGTACGGACATTTTCCACTCATTGTTGGGTGGTCACAGTCCTTCTCCTTTTTGCGCTTGCAGAGCATACAGCAGGCCTTTGCTTTGCAGCCTCTGGCTTGGTGCTCCTTCGCGCCGCAGTTGTAGCAGCATTTAGAGCAGTCCTCCTGGGATCTGCAGTTCCCTGCTATATGGTTGAATTCCATATACTTAAAACACATTTTGGGTGCGTCTTTGAGCGGATTCTACACCAGGTCCATCCCAACCTGAGTTTTCCCTTTTCCATGAGACGCCTCCCTATGTCGGGCATATCTCTTAGTGTGGCGGTTTGCCGCCCGTAGTCCTACCACTGCAGATTCTGGCAGTTCCACTAAAACTGTGACCTCACCGCACATATGACATCCGTTTAGCCCGTGGTCTCGACGATGTCCTGCACCTCGATCATCGTTGTCTCAGTCAGCGCTCTGACGTCAACATTGCCGCCCAGGACCGCTTTCATTTTGCTGTGAAGCTCTGCGGTTTTTGGGTCAGAGACCTTGTTTAGGAGGATTAGCAGTTCCCCCTTTACTGGTGCTCTCGGTCGCAGCATGTTTGCCCCTATTTCCCCCTTGGCTAGCTTCGCTTGTCGGCGCCTCATGCATCGCCTTTTTTGCTGGCATGGCTAGCGTTTTCCCAGTTTCATGTCCCCTGGGTCGCTTGCTATTGCCGCTCGCGAGCACTTCTGCGCAGGTTTTTTTAGCGGTCACCTTAGCTCTTTCCTGTTCTTCGAGTATGCCTTGCACAGCAGAAATTCTCTCTGACAGTTGGTCAATTTCATCGACTATGTCCCGCATAGGGTTTGTGATGGAGCGCTTTCCGTCCATTAGCTTCTTCATCTCCCTGGCCTTCGATCCAAGGTCAGTAAGCTGTTTCAGGACATCCCCTTGCTCTTCATCAGCAGCTTTTGGGCTGCCTTTCTCTACTTTTGGGGGGGTGCAAGACTGCTTGCCAATGCTCTCCGCCCTTTTTTCTGGCGATCTCGCCATCACGTTGCTTTTTTTGAATGGGTCAGCTCCCATGTTGGCCCAGTCGGGTCCGCATTAGACGGCGCCGCCAGTTCTTTGCTTGCCGGCGTACCACCGCCCACCACCAGTCCAAATCCTAGGCTAGCTCCAGGGGGTTGTGACCCCGGTCCCCTACCCACCATATCCCCGCCTTGGGAATTCACCGGTACTGCACTAAAATCTGGGCCTTTACACGCAGTGACCTGTTTCTCTTCGATCGGACTTTGCTCAATTATTTAATAAAAAGGAATAAATCTTAGTGATAAGGTTTAAAAGTTTTTTATTTATAATTTTCCAGCATAGAAATACCTCCCAAGGTGTTCCTACGTGCTACGGCACGCACTTATGTGCTTGGCCTGCACCCTGTCCGAAGCTTGCGGCTATAACACCCGCAGCCCCTTTCGCACACTTCGATCAGCTGGTCGCGCAAGCGCTTTTCACCACTGATTTAGTGTTTACGAACAAAATTTTGCAACAGCTAAACAAACAACGAGTGGAAATAAGGAAGAGGAAAAAGAAAAAGATGCCTCTCCTCCCTCGCCTACGACCGGCCCCTGCCTGGCCGCCAAACCTGTTGGCGATAAATTCCCGGGTTGTTCGTAGATGTCGTCCACGATCTCCTGGCCACCAGCTGACGTCAAGGTATGTGTCCAGATGCTCCAGGCCGGATAACCGACTGTTCCTTCGGGTTTTTGCTGAAAACTTGGCAAAATAGACGGAGCGATTTAAAAACGCGACCGCACTCTCTGCTTTCACAACTCTCTCTTCCGGGGTGCGAGGGATACGGGAGATCCGAAGTGTAAATTGTATACAAAACCGGGCCGAGGGCGCTCCCATGTGGGACACCAACTCCAATTTGACGTAGTCCAGAAAAGAAAACAAAGAAAGAAAACAAAACAAATGTCAACTGCAAGTATTTTATTGTCCAGTAATGACACAAGGCGCGTCCAGGTTTTCTTAGGCAATAGTGGCATTAGCTTGTAGAAAATCCCTTCAAACCAAACCACAACAAAAGCCTTTCTGACATTAAAAAAAACAGCGAAGCAGTATTTATAATCTTTTAAATCATGGTAAAGCGTCATTAAAGGTGTAAATATCCAAGAGCCATTAAGTTCGATCCGTTCAAAAATCTTGGAAAACGTGAACAGAAGACTTATTGACCTGTAGGACTCGGACGAGCACGGGTCTTAATACCTTTTGGACACCATTGTAACTAGAACACCAATTCAAGGGAATGGTAAATGGCGAAGGTTCTGGCTTAACAAAACATTAAACTATTATGCCTCAAACTTAAAGTGTTAAGAGTTAACAGTTTTATGTTAGCACAACGGCTGTAAAGTCAGCTGTTGTCTCCGATAGCAAGTCAGCACGTCATGCTTGCATAGTTTTTGCTGTACAAAACAAAACAAAAAACGCACCAACTTGTGCACTTGTATTTGACAGTATTAAACTTAATTTTTTAATGTTACTTATTGGTCAAATTGAGAGTGTTTATACTAACATTCGTTAATTTTATAAATACATCTGAAGCTGGATTTAGAGAAAAAAATTAAATTTTCTATTATATTGAAGCAGGTGGTTCTACCATAGAGCCCTTAATAGCAGGCTGGGTTAGCGGACGCAACAAATTTTAAAACGAATTGATGCCATTAAAGGAAACCGCAAAGTAAACCAAGCATTCAGACTCGGGAGTGGTATAACAGCAGTTTGATTCTGAGGCCTTTGACTTTCTGAAGTGCTGTAAGACTTACGTTCGTAACTTTTAGTTAGGCATGAAACCGCTGAAACTACAATTTAGATAGTCCTGTCATGGTTGCCAACACCCAGCACCGTTTTTCGATTTGTTAAATGACTGACATTTAAAACACCTCAAACGGCCCTTCCTTTGAATGTGCGTTTTTATTATAAGAACTTGATGTCTATTACTCGAATGTTATTTACGTCTTTTTTTTTTAGCTGGCTCTAATTCAACATAGAATATGTCTCGTTTGGCCTTACCTTTTTCACCAGGAAAGATGTATATTTTTTATTTGTTTTTCTATTTTCACTGCTTCTTTTGAAAAAAGTCCAGCCAATGATTTATCGAAGTTTGTTAATAAACCAACCTCAATTTGTGTATGAAATAATTTCATTGTTTTAAATGATAAGCCGTGCGTATGTACAATACGATCATGTATTTTTACTGCTAAATTTAAATGTGTACTACATAACCTATTACAATTTACGGTGATTGCCCTTATTGTTTTTCTTAGAATGACGCCTGATCATTAAAATAACTACGAATTTTAGATTTTATTTGGTAATTATTAACCACGGAAAGAAAACGCACACTTGGAACTGTTGCTAATATAATTGCCATTTCTGTTATATTTCAACATGTCGGTATCGGACTATACCTTAAAAGCAAATAAAGAAATTGACTCAAGGTTAAGCTGTTGCGGGTGTACAATTGAGAACAGTTGCTTCGCTAAATACCTCCATCTTCATTTTACTTTTAGGTGACTAACAGGTAGAGTTTGCTATTATTTTTGTAGGATTGATGTTATATTTAAGTTCACATCAAAAATAATATTAACCATCAAATAAAAATAAGTTTGAACATTGATTGCACAATTAACTGCACTTAAATAATCTCAATAAAGTGCGTCGAAAAAAATAGCGCAAAGAAAGGTCAGACAAGAGAAAAAGTAAGCATGCACAGCCAAAGCAGTGCAATGCCCCTTCATAGAGTGCAAGTTGCGCATATTTGCATCTTTCCGGTTAGCTATTTAATCAATCTTTAAAGTAATATAAATTAAAATTTAAAAATTTTATTAAAAGACAATTATAAAATGATTAAGGTGTAAACTATTTTACGAGATTCTCAGTAAAAGATTGCTAGTTGTGCCACAATAGGCATATATGGGGATATGAAAAGGACGTTAAATTCGGCAAGCCGAAGTTTTTATTCGCTTACAGTTACAAGAAGTAATCAACTTTAGTAACACAATGTAAAATTTTAAGGATTGTTGCTGACTTCAGTTATATAAAAAAAATAATTTTTCAATATTTTTTTCAGATAATTTTTTACACATCTATACACATTTTTATTAAATTGAATTAGAAGCATAGAAGGTTATAGTAAAACAACACCAAATATATAATTTTTTTTATATATTCAGACTAATTTTCCGATCGCTTCTATGGCAGCTATAAGGTATAGTCGTCCGTGTTTTATTGAAAACCAATTAAAAATGGTATTTCCAAGAGTAGAAGGTTATATGTTAAAAACACCGAAGATATAATTTTTACATATTATTTTACCACTAATTTTCTGATCGTTCCCATGGCAGCTATATTATATAGTCTTCCGATTTTATTAAAATTTAATTCGAAATTCAGATCTAATTAAAAATGTTATTTCCAAGCCTAGAAGGTTTTGTGTTAAAAAACACCGAGGATATATATTTTTTATAAATTTTTTCCTTGAAAGTTCCTATAGGAGCTATAAGATATAGTTGCAATAGGAGGAAGGCTTTTGGAAGAGTTTTAGCCCGATTGCTTTAAAACTGAGAGACTAGTTTGCGTACAAACGGACGGACAGACGGACATGGCTAGATCGACTCGTCTAGTGATGCTGATCAAGAATATATACACTTTATGGGGTCGGAAACATCTCCTTCACTCCGTTGCAAACTTCTGCCTGAAATCATTACATCCTCTGCAAGGGTATAAAAATTGGATAATGCGGACTTAATTCACCATATGTGAATGTGGTTGTTATATAAGAAAACGATAAGCGATAAATTATATTATATCTTTTACAATATTTTCACTTTTATAAAGTTTACACCAAAATGTATGTGTTAGTATGAGTGTGAATTAATGAATATGTATTAATGGTCTTAATTTACGAACCCCAGGTAAAAGCGTTACAAGTGCTGCAAAGAATCTGCAGTGAATAATTTCTTAGTCCACTCATCTCCCGATGGTAGTTAACTTTTTCAGCCGTTGTTGTAATTTTCCCTTGTTTTTCTAGGGTCCTTCTGCTTTCAGCTCTTCAAAATCACAGGAACACTAAATTGAACTTTTTAAAATTTCCACGAACCATTCATAGTGTTCCACGATAATTCAATCCTCTTTCCCATCATCTACAAGTTCCGCACTATATATATATATACACAAAACCGATGTTTGCCCACATATTGAATTATGTGATCTATGTCATTAGACTTATTTAAACATACTCTCAAAACATGACGACATTATTAAAAATAATGTTGACGTCAAAGTTTAAACTAAATTATTTCACTTTCTCTGAACTTGCTTGCCGCTCTTTTTTTTTGACGCCCTCTGCAAGGGTATACAAAATTGTTTGCTTTAGCAACTCCTTTAACTCCTTTAATAACGATTACTTTGCCAAAATGTGATTAAGGCTTGCTTTGGAAATTTTAATTATATTACATATGTAAAAAAAAGTTTATTGTAAAATTGAGAAATAATCAATATTTTTCTTCGATTTTAGCTCCCACAACTAGTTAATAGTTTTTCTGAAAATGGTTTTTTGCCTCTTCAGATGGCTTTATCAGCAATAAGTTACAAAATCGCGCAGACTCTGGTAAAAAACGGAATGGCAAATATAAATGCTGTTGATATAGAGGTAAAATACAATATCAGTTATTTTTTTATTTTACTAATTTTTTAAATATTCTTTTAACAGGGATTACCACTCCTAATTGCTGCTTTAAAAAATAATGACGTTTTTTCAGCACATTTTCTTTTGGATCAAAATTGCCTTGTAGACCTTTCATCTAAGTAGTTACATTTTTAAAATAATTAACCAAAATTATTAATTTTTATAATTAATTTTTTAGAACATCATCGGATACTGCATTACACGTTATTTGTAACTATAAGGAATTTAAAATTAGTTCTAACAATGTCGCAGATATATTAAATATTGGGATAAAGATTTTAGAAAGAAATACTAACGTAAACATAAAAAACCTTAAAGGAGAAACGCCTTTGCATATAGCAATTATCAGACAAAATTTACAAATGGTGGATCTTTTGCTTAAAGTGCCTAATATTGATATTAACTTGCGCACTTTTGACGAAAAGAATGCTTTGGAGCTTTGTCTATCATTGGATGATCAAGAGTTTAAGACGGCGTCAATGCTAATTAATATAGGTGCACAACCAAATGCCATAAAGACAAAAACGGGTGACAGCCTACTACAGGTTTTTGCAATGGACAGATATCGTGGGGAGAGGGCCGCAATTTTTTTTGGCAGATTATACCAATCTGGATCATTTTAATTTACGTGGGCTAACAGCATTACATATTGCATCTTTGAATAACTTGGCAAACCTAGTATAAAAGTTGGTTGTTAATGATGCTTCGTGCAATTTACAATCCATTGACGCCGGTTTAAAGTCAGCTTTGCATATTGCAGTGGAAGCTAAAGCTGTTGAAGCCTTGGACGCTTTTGTTCAGTTAAAAAACATTCTGAGCTATGTTATTGATTTCAATTCTAAAGATATAAATGGAGACTCCCCGCTAAGCTTGGCTTTCAATAAAACTAGCCTGGTTCCAATTCTTATAAGAGGCGGTTCAGATGTTAACGCGAAGAATAAAAATAATTTGACACTGTTGCACCAATCAATAAAGAATAGAGATAGTGACACATGCTTATTTTTACTAGAGCAGGGAGCAGACTTTACTGCTGTTACAGGTACAATAACTTAAGAATCCTTTATTTAATTATATTAATTTTATACCATTATAGATGATCAGGATTCTGTTTTGGACTTATCCATCAAATACGATCTTCCTAGAGTTGAAGATGCTCTTTGCACAAGAGGAGTCGCACTAGCATCTGAGAAAAGTGGAGTCTCACCATTATGGACTGCTTTAGAATTGGGATTTGAAGATGTGGCTAATATACTTGTTCAACACGGTGTTGATACTGACAGTTGGGATAAAGGACCAGAGGAATGCCAACAAACGCTTTTACATCGTGCTATAGACGAAAGCAAAGAATCAATAGCTATATTTCTAATTCAAAACCAATGCGATTTAGATTCTTCACGTCAGCTAGGTCCCATTGGGGAGGGTGGCCATGAAGACCAGCAAAAGGCATCACCGTTGCACTTATGTTGTCAATGTGGCTTGACCAAAGTCCTTCAGACTTTAATTGATCATGGTGCTAATGTTAACGTTGTACTCTCTAAAAACAAATCACCACTCCATATAGCTACTGAAAACCAACATTAAGAGATTATATTGATTCTTCTTTGTCACCCTGTTATAGACTTAAAGCTACGTGATATGTCTGGAAACACGCCGTTTGCAGCCGCTTTTAGTTAGATTCCCCACAGCAACAGAGCAAATGGACTCGCTGGCAATTATGAAAGGCGATTTGGAAAGTGTTTTGTTTTTGCTAGCTATTCAGGTAGATGTCAACTCGCGGGTACATGACGTCAATCAGTCTACGCCCTTACATCTGGCGGCAGCATCTCATAATGAAATGATTACCAGAAATCTTATTTTAGCCGTAGCCCGTATGAATGTGCGGGATGCCGTCCAAAAACTGTCTCTTCATATTGCCATTGAACGCGGGAATCTACCTGCGGTTTCTGCTTTGATTCAAAACAATGCCGACTTTGACGCAACGGATGCTGACGGCAATAATGCTTTACACATTGCAGTACGATATAGCCAGTTGTTTATTGTACGTGAATTATTAACTGAATCTAGAGTGAATGCAGAAGCAACAAATTTAAAAGGTCGAAATCCTATGCACGAATTTTGTCGGATTGTGGAGGATAATACGGCAGCACTTATTTGTGAGTTATTTCTTGAGTGTATGCCAAAATATCCAATTAACTTGCCCGATATGGACGGTAATACTCCTTTTTTGCTTTCATTTATGAGAGGGCAATCCCCTCTTTGTAAAATACTGGTCAAGGCAGGGGCTTGCCTTGGCACTGAAAACAGAGAAGGAATGAATATTTTTAATTTCAAGCTAGCCACGGATCAATTACTTCACAAATTGTTGGACCTTTTACCACAGGAATCACCGTGGGCAGAATGTGACTTATGCCAGGAGTGTACCACTAGGTTTACTCTTACGATGAGAAAACACCATTGGTAAGAACGGAATCTTTGTAAATTATAAGTATTTTCTTATTTTAATTCCCTCGTTGATACTTAAGCCGACATTGCGGACGCGTGCTTTTCTCCAAATGTTCCAGTAACGATGTACCTATTATAAAATTCGGAATTAACAAACCTGTTCGAGTTTGTGCTGTTTGCTTCAATGTCCTGCAATGCGGAAACGGATTAGTTTCATAGTTTACCTATAAAAAATGTATCATTTATGTATATATATATAAATATAAAGTCTTTAAAAATTATTACGACAAAAAATTATTAAATGAATAAAAACTGCAAATTTACACGATTGTTAAATTTGTGTGTTTTATTTGACTATGGACGGCAGTCTTACATTTTGCATTTATAAAGAATGCCAAAACTAGTAAAAATGTTGGTTGTTAATGATGCTTCGTGCAATTTGCAACCCATTGATGACGGCTTTAAAACAGCTTTGCATATTGCAGTGGAAGCTAACGCTGTTGAAGCCTTGGAAGCTTTTGTTCAGTTAAAACACAACTGTTACAGATACAAACATTTAAGAATCCCTTATTTGATAATAATAATTTCATACGATTGTAGATGATCAGGATTCTGTATTGGATTTATCGATCGAATACGATCTTCCCAGAGTTGTAGATGCTCTTTTCACAAGAGGAATCGCACTAATATCTGAGAGAAGTGGAGTCTCACCATTTAGAATTGGGATTTGAAGAAGTAGCCATAAAAGCTACGTTTATTTTAAGATTTAATGTTTCTTTAATAGCTTTGGATAACCTAGCTCCTAGCATGGTTCCTCAAAGCTCTAGTCTAGGAATTGACAATAACTTCAAGGTAGTCTCTATTTGGCTGTTGCAGTCGAGGCCAAGGTATGCGCATGTTGCATATGCGTATTGTGAGAAATCTCAAAATATATATATGTAATTGGATATTACAAAATTTTAAGTGAAATGTGTTTGTCTCATCAATACCTATCGACTGACCTTAAAAAAAGTGTGCCATGCCCACTCTAAAGCACACAAACGGATTAAACTCTTAAATCTGTCTGGCGCCCACATAACATCTACTGAAATAGCCGGTTGGTGGCGCCGTAAAATTTAGCTTTGCTGCTCCATTTTCCTTTTGCTCCCCTTAGACGAATAAAGGGTATTTGATAGTCGAGGCACTCGACTATACGTTTTTTCTTGACTTATTTATGTTGCTACCCAATGCCCTCCAAATTTGAAACTGATCGTCTGAAATGTAGTCGTCCCAATGGACGTCATGGTATCTTGACCAATCCAAATCTTTTGATGTGCATTTCGGTTTTAGACATGTCCCTTATTGAAAGGGACCTATTAGTGTGACTGGAATGACTTTTAGTAATACTTTGTTACATCCAAATTTGTTGTTGCAGTTGGTATCGGAAATTTTCTTGTTTTGGTCGGGATTACCAAAATGATGATCACACGACTTACAATAGTTGCAATAGTATTTCGATTTTTCAACTGTCTTGACTTGATTTGAGACTATTAGTGTTGTTTCTTTTGATTTATTCTGACTGAACCCGGGCAATGTCGCTGATTTTATGGTTGGACCTAACCATTCGTGAAATACATGTCGTCAGACTTAATTTTTTAAAAATATTTTATAAATGAAACAGCAAATTATTGCGAATATTGATCCATATCATTGAAAGACAGTAAAGTTTGAATGAGATTAGTATCATATGTGATAAAAAGTGTTGAGTCTGTCATATCCTCTTTGATTGCAGGAAAGGCTCGAATTTTATCTATCATTTTCAATTATATCATCAACATTTTCTGGCACTAATAGAAAATACTGTACACGCTGTTTGCCTCGCCTTGTCAATTTTCTTCGCAAGCGATTGATATTTTTGTAGACGATAAATTTACGTACTTGAGAAGAGTTCTCAACTCCAGTTTAATTGTTTGCCTCGCCATAAAGCCAATGATCACATTTGAATTGATGTCATCTGGCTAACTCACGTGACCAGCTCTTGCTGCTTTTGTAAATGCTCCATTTGAAGCTGAAGTTTTTGGGCTTCGCCGGATCGTTGATATTGGGTAATGCTGCTTATGGATTCACCGTTGCCTTTGACATATACAGTAGATTGCCGCAGAGGTTCCTGGTAGCGGTGTGTCCTCTATTTCCCTGGACGTATTGTCGTGATATGTTTGGGTTTGCGATTGTCCAGTTTCAAGTATCGCAGTTGCATACACTAGTCGTCGTCAATAAAATTGCGAAAAGTCTTCTGTGCTCACAAGTTTTGGCTAATGAAATGCGCTCTAGTTTCGCGTAATCCATGTGCCGTTAAGGAGGCAAAGAAAGACCATTTGTTGGGGTAGTTACCTGGTAAAGGCTATACCGATTTTGGGTTATGCGGCTGGAAAGACTGAGTTCTAGCTAACACAAACCACAGTCGTTGTAGTCGTCGAATGCATTGGTTGAATTTAAACACCGTTTATTTTTAGATCTTTCAGATCTTTCTGTTTACTGTTGTTCTTTAAAACTTTTTTCACCTTTCAATCGGTGGTATGTACGAGATTTTTATAACATTTTAGTATTTTCTTTCTTAAAGTAAAAAGTTCGTTAACAATTCAAATCTATTGTACTAAATCAACAGGATGCTTTGTGCTGTTCTTTTTCTCTTCATATACTTACCAACGTGCATATATACCAGTAAATACTTCGATGAGTACAGGTTACCGATCAGAGCATCTTGATTGCACTTAGCCCGAGTTTTGTGAATTCGAGTTGGGTTTCAAGTTGTCTCTCTGCCTGAGAGTGACGGCTCACAGTTGCAAATCAGTTTGTATTCAATAATTGTAGAGGTATAAAATCTATTAAAATAAAAACAAATGTTTAAATCAGAAGATAAAAATTATTTTGACCAATAGAAACTATGGCAACACTAGATAACTGTGCTTTCTTCTTGAGAATTTCAGCGGTTTGCTAACTTTCAAATATTTCGTCGTCAGCAAAGTTCAAGTGTAAATGATGTCAATAATCGTTTATTATGCATTATTTATTTATTGTTGGATATTGGATAAATCCTGGCTAAAATAAATCAACTTAAATCTATTATCAGAAATCTATTAAATGCCTTAGCGAATTTTTCTTGACCCCAATTAAATCTTATGGTTGAATGCAGGGAATTAAATATTTTCAGAGCAGGGTCATTGCGTGTATAGTTTGTACTGACGGTCCATGAAGGGAACTAAGATACGAAGATTCCTGGCAGGAACATAAAAAGTTAGTGCATTCCAGCAAGCAAGGACAATCAATATTTCCTTCCAGCAAATCTTTCAGAAAGAGAAGGCCACTTGCATCTTAAAGGATTGCCGTATAATTAATCCTTTAAGATACAAGTATGCAGCTGGGAACACTGACTATCGTAGGGTGGCGCCGTTGCGATAAAATGCAAGAATTGTAATGCAAACTTAAACAACTTTTTCTGCAACCTCTCAATT